>NC_088695.1:22620663-31690663 GCF_028017835.1 Emys orbicularis | reverse complement strand
GAGGCAGCAGCTGCTGCGGGATCCTGGTACCCCTTGCCTGGGGGGAAGGTTCTGGAAAAAGCGCTCATCAGCTCGGGGAGCGGGGAAGCTGCTGAGGGAAGAGCCCGGCGCCCAGCCAAGGAAGAAGCGGCTGCCTCAGGGGACGAGCAGCATGAGGCGTGACTTGATCCGGAAGTGACCGGTCTGACTCTAGCCCTGCACCCAAGGGGCGTGGCAAACTGCTGGGGGCGGAGTCTGGAGCCCCCGGTAGGTGCCGGGGAAGTTGCTGGGAGAAGCGTTGGGTTTTTCCTTGCGCCCTGACCCTGCGGTGACGTCCTCAGTCGGCGCCGTTCTCGCGGTGTCACGTGCCCCGTGTGTCTCTGGGGTAGTGTTGGGACCGCCCCCGCTCAGCAACGCGTCCGTGTCTCTGAGTTGGTCCCGCGCGCGTTTGGTGCGGCTGGGGCCGGAAATCCCCGGCAGGAGGTGAGAGACAGAGCCGAGTGGGGGGTACGTATGCGGGTTAAAGTCATCGGAAGGGGGAGGTGCCCCGAGGTGGGGGAGCGACCGAGCGGGGAGGGGCGTCGGTCCGGGACTCTTGGGGGAGGTTGAGAGTCAGGCTGCGGGGGAGGGGTGAGTAGTTGTCTGTGGGAGAAGCCGGGGAGGAGTGTTGGCGCGGCGGGGCGGGGCTGGATGGGGGGACAGCCATACCAGGGTGAAGAACTGGGTCTGGAGTCTGTGCTGGGTTGTGGGGTAGGTGTCCTTTGCTCACCCCACCCGCTGGCTGGGTCCCACTCTTGCACCTCCCAGGTTCCTGTGTCCCTTGCTTCCCAAGAGGTGAGGGGCGATGCAGGCAGCAGAGCTAGTAATAAAGTTTTTGTCACGGTGCCTGGATGCTGTGGCAGGACGAACAGAGAAGTGGAACAAAGTGGGCGGCAGGGCTTGTCTTTGCTGTTAAAAAAACTTGGATTTTTTTTATCTCCAGGTAACTAACACGTTTGAGCTATCCCAAGGTAAAAACACAGGGAAGACATCCTGGTACATCACTTTTAATTTGCTGAGATCAGCCCTGTCTGGCGTTGATCTCTGTGAATTTACCTCAGATAAATCTGAAGTGTCTTGTCCTCACTGTGGCTTCACCTTGGTATCGCTCCTGTACCTTCGTTACCTTGAGATTAAAAACACAAGTTTTTGGGGGGATTGAATACAAATCCTGATATTGATGGTTGTATTTCTGTTACCTATGGAAACCCATCAGTAGTTGCGCAATATTAAGGGTTACTTGGCATATTTGACTATATGAAAGTACATAAGTACAAATTGGGCTAATACAGATCAAGATTATTCACAAATGGATCAGTGAATTAAATTATTTACCAATGTTCAGTTCAGTATGTCTGTTGGGAAAATAGCACAGCAACAAGTTCTTGGAATGTATTGGAGACAGTTTTTTATTTCACAAGGTGGAGAAAGCTACTAGGGGAGAGGCTGTTCTAGATTTGATTTTGACAAATAGAGAGGAACTGGTTGAGAATTTGGAAGTGGAAGACAGCTTGGGTGAAAGTGATCATCAAACAGTAGAGTTTATGATTCTAAGGACTGGTAGGAGGAAGAACAGCAAAATAAAGACAGTGGATTTCAAGAAGGCAGACTTCAGCAAACTCAGGGAGTTGGTGGGTAAGATCCCATGAGAAGCAAGTCTAAGGGAAAAAAACAATTGAAGACAGTTGGCAGTTTTTCAGAGAGACATTATTAAGGGCACAAGAGCAAACTATCCGACTGCATAGGAAAGATAGGAAGTGTGGCAAGAGACCATCCTGGCTTACCCAGGATATCTTCAATGATCTAAAAATAAAAAAAGGGTCATACAAAAAGTGGAAACTGGATCAAATTACAAAGGATGAATATAAACAAATAACACAAGTATGTAGGGACAAAATTAGAAAGGCCAAGGCACAAAACAAGATCAAACTAGCTAGCGACATAAAGGGTAACAAGAAAACATTCTACAAATACATTTGAAATGAGAGGAAGATCAAGGACAGGTTAGGCCCTTTACTCAATGAGGGGGGGGAAACAGTAACAGAAAATGTGGAAATGACAGAGGTGCTTAACGACTACTTTGTTTCGGTTTTCACCAAGAAGGATGGTGGTGATTGGATGTCTAACATAGTGAATGCCAGTGAAATTGAGGTAGGATCACAGGCTAAAATAGGGAAAGAACAAGTTAAAAATTATGTAGACAAGTTAGATGTCTTCTAGTGACCAGGGCCTGATGAAATGCATCCTAGAATACACAAGGAGCTGACTGAGGAGATATCTGAGCCATTAGCGATTATCTTTGAAAAGTCAAGAAAGACGGGAGAGATTCCAGAAGACTGGAAAAGAGCAAATATAGTGCCAATCTATAAAAAGGGAAATAAGTACAACCCAGGAAATTGCAGACCAGTCAGCTTAACTTCTTTATCCAGAAAGATAATGGAGCAAATAATTAAGAAATCAATTTGCAAACATCTAGAAGATAATAAGGTGATAAGTAACAGTCAGCATGGATTTGTTAAGAAGAAATCATGTCAAACCAACCTGATAGCTTTCTTTGACAGGGTAACAAGCCTTGTGGATAGGGGGGAAGCGGTAGTGGTATATCTTGACTTTAGTAAATCTTTTGATACTGTCTCATAAGCAAACTAGGGAAATGCAACCTAGATGTAGCTACTATAAGGTGGATGCATAACTGGTTGGAAAACCGTTCCCAGAGAGTAGTTATCAGTGGTTCACAGTCATGCTGGACGGGCATAACGAGTGGGGTTCCGCAGGGATTAGTTCGGGGTCCAGTTCTGTTCAATATCTTCATCAATGATTTAAATAATGGCATAGAGTACACTTATAAAGTTTGTGGATGATACCAAGCTGGGAGGGGTTGCAAGTGCTTTGGAAGATAGGATTATAATTCAAAATGATCTGGACAAACTGGAGGAATGGTCTGATGAAATTCAATAAGGACAAATGCAAAGTACTCCACTTAGGAAGGAACAATCAGTTGCACACATATAAAATGGGATATGACTGCCTAGGAAGGAGTAGTGCGGAAAGGGATCTGTGGGTCATAGTGGACCACAAGCTAAATGTGAGTCAACAGTGTAACACTGTTGCAAAAAAAGCAAACGTCATTCTGGGATATATTAGCAGGAATGTTGTAAGCAAGACACAAAAAGTAATTCTTCTGCTCTACTGTGCACTGTTTAGGCCTCAACTGAAGTATTGTGTCCAGTCTGGGCACCACATTTCAGGAAAGATGTGGACAAATTGGAGAAAGTCCGAGAAGAGCAACAAAAATGATTGAAGGTCTAGAAAATTCGACCTATGAGGCAAGATTGAAAAAATTGGGTTTGTTTAGTCTGGAGAAGAGAAGACTGAGAGGGGACATAGAATCATAGAATATTATAATTGGAAGAGACCTCAGGAAGTCATTTAGTCCAATCCCCTGCTCAAAGCAGGACCAACACCAGGGCTTTGTCAAGCCGGGCCTTAAAAACCTCTAAGGATGGAGATTCCAGCACCTCCCTAGGTGCTTCACCCCCTCCTAGTGTAATAGTGTTTCCTAATATCCAGACTAGACCTCCCCCACTGCAACTTGAGACCATTGCTTCTTGTTCTGTCATCTGCCACCACTGAGAACAAGCTAGCTCCATCCTCTTTGGAACCCCCCTTCAGGTAGTTGAAGGCTGCTATCAAATCCCCCCTCACTCTTCTCTTCTGCAGACTAAATAACCCCAGTTCCCTCAGCCTCTGTACAGTTTTCAAGTACATAAAAGGTTGTTACAAGGAGGGAGGGAGAAAAATCCTTCTTCTTAACCTTTGAGGATAGGACAAGAAGCAGTGGCCTTAAATTGCAGCACAGGAGGTTTAGGTTGGACATTAGGAAAAACTTCCTGTCAGGGTGGTTAAGCACTGGAATAAATTGCCTAGGGAGGTTGTGGAATCTCCATCATTGGAGATTTTTAAGAGCAAGTTAGACAAACACCTCTCAGGAATGGTCTAGAATGATAATACTCAGTCCTGCCATGAGTGTAGGGGACTGAACTAGATGACCTCTCGAGGTCCCTTCCATTCTATGATTCTATGTCTCTGTATCTATTTATTTTGTTTGCTAACATTCTGAAACAGGATTTTGTTCATTACTCTTGAACAAAACAAGTAATCTCAATGTCCACAAATTGTCAGTTGGAATCAGTAATGTGTGACATCAATCTTGAATTATGTATTGTATTTTTATATTGTTGTTATTATTATTATTTATTATTAGTAGTAGTATTTTTTATTACCAAACACTTTGGGCAACAATTAGTAGGTTGAAAACCAAAAGTTTTTTGTATAAACTTTTCTGTGAACAATTACCAAATCTTTGCCTAGCTCTAGCAACATTGGCATAGGGTCTGCTACTGTTTGTAAAATCATCCTTTATAATTAAATATGAAATAAATTGATGAGCCTGATTCATGCTCTAGCAAGACAGTATGTTGCTAAAGCAGAATTGTAAAAATCTAACTAAGCAACAGAGGGTCCTGTGGCACCTTTAAGACTAACAGAATCTAAAAATCTAACTGTTCAACGTATTAATGCTAAACACTTAATTTGGAGCTTTTGGTCAGGAGTACAAGATTTAATATTGCAAAGAATTTGTGAAGTGATTAGTTAAGGTCTTTATTTTGAACATGTGAAGCACTACGTAAGTACTAAGCATGTTGTATTAATTATGATTGTTACTTTTGCTGACTTTCTTTTTCTTTAAATATTTAAAAGCCAACAATGCTGAGAAAAAAATGCGCAAGACCCACAATATTAACTTCTTCAGAAAAGAAAACCAGGAGACAAATTATTGATAAAAAGGTGGCGTACACAAGGATATACTTGGGAAATCAAATTGGCCGATGGCTGACCTTAAGGGAAAAACTGGATTTCAAAAGTGACACAGACCTTGCAGGATTTTTGCTGGATCTGTAAGTAAAATAGTACCTCACTTGCATGAATATGAAACTAATCACCTTTTTTTTGTATTATGATTATTATTTTGCATATTAGATAGAAGTGGTAGAAGGTTCCCAGGATGGGGGCAGGAGAATCCAGGAGGGCTTTGCCTTTGGTGTCCTGTTCCCCTCAAAATCAAACTCCATCATAGTAACATTCTGGAATCTGGGAATTACCATATTGGAGGAGACCAGCTGTCTATATAGTTTAGTAGTGGTCAGTATCAGCTACATTAGAGGAAGGTTCCAAAAAGCCCTGCAGTCCCAGTTATGGAATAGTTTTACTCCAGGTAGATTGTCTTCTTAACTCTCCAGAGGTTGACTTATGCCCTGAAGCTTTCCAGAACTCTTGATTTTATTTTTATTTTTTTCCGTATGCTTCTAGATATTATATATATATATATATATATATATATAGATATATCAGGTTAAATATATAAAATTCTCTTTTTGAATCTTGTTATATTTCTGGCCTCAATTATATCTTTTGTCATCAAGTTTGATAGGCAAATAGTGTGTTGTGTTAAATTTTAATCGATTCTGTATTTGTCACCTTTCAGTTTCAGGGAGTGACCCCTTGTTTTTGTAAAATGAGAGGGTGAGTAGCAGTGCCTGATCTACTTTCTCAGAACCGGTCATTAGTTGGTACACCTTTACTGCATCTCTTCCTTATTTACCTCCTTTCTAAGTTGTGAGTCTTTTTAGTGTCCTCTTATGAAGATAGTCCATGGCTGTAATTCTTGTTGTCCATCTCTGAATCCCCTCTTTATTTCTACTACATCTTTTTGCGATGGGATGACCAGAACTAAACAGAGTATTCTAGGTAAGATTGTACCATTAGTTAATAGCTATATATAGTTTTAATTATTCTCCATCTTATTTCTTATGCATCCTAATAATTGTCCTTTTCTGACTGCTGCTGCACAACAGGCCTCCGTTGAGGTGTCCATACTGATGCATAGGTTTTTTTCTTGAGCTAGCAGATAAGTTTAAATACACTGAGTTCTAAATTATTCCCTCCAATGGGCATTATTTTGCATTTGTCAACACTGAATTCTGTCTGCCATTGTGTTGCTCATTCAACTAACTTGATTAGGTCTCTTTGCAGGTTCGAATAGTCTTTAGTCTTCACTAACCCAAGTAATGTTGTGTCATCTGTAAATTCAGCCATGTCATTACTCACTGCCTTTTTTCCAGATCACTAACAAACACTAGTCCTTGCTGTACTCAACGGTTAACCTTGTGCCATGTTGAAAATTAGGATTTTTCTTTGAGTTATTGTCCACATGGATTCCATTCTTGCTGTGCATATGCCAGGTACATCATATTCTTTTGGCCAGCAGTGTCTGTTGAGGCTGTACCAACTCACTAGATGTCCTTGTGCCTCCTCACTGAGGACATAAAGGGCAGAGTGAGTCCAACTAGCCCTCAGTTCCTTCTTACTGCCCATGTCTCACAAGACTGAACCCCTGCAGTTTCCACTTGCATCTCTGCACACTGCACTAGTATAGTGTGTATGTGTGTGTCTTTAGGATAGTTAATTATTATATAGTTAGAGTTAGTCTTTTGCCAATTGGCACAAGAAAACCTTTTTAATTAAATACTTAAGGGCAGCCCTATCTTCCTTTGTTTTGCAGACCAATGGTCAAACCCTGCATCCGGATGGTAGAAACCCACCAAAAGAATCTGTTCAGCTGAAGTTCAGAACATTGTGCTCCAAAGCCGAAAAGCCTCAGCTAGACTAACTTAAAAAACCTAGTGGGAGAGGTTTGCTTTTTGAGCCTCTCAGCACCAGCTTTCTATCCTTAGAATTGCTCAGCAATATTGGATTGTTTATTAGTCCTGAAACAATCTGGGCTTCCTGTCAGTACCATAAAGGTCTGTCTAGCAGCAACACAGTAGTAAGGTTCCTTCAGGGCTTTACTCATGTTTTTTTCCCCATCCCTCTTGGGACCTCAGTATAATATTGGCAGGGTTGGTGAGTTCCCTGCTTTGAGCCCTTAGTAACCTGTTCCCTCTACCATTTATCTATAAAGTCTGCCTTTTTAGTGGCTGTTATATCATCAGCTCACAGGGTTGGAGAGATTCAGGCCCTCATGGCAGGTCCACCTTATACAGTGTTTTATAAGGACAGAGTCAATCTCAGGCCTCATCCCAAGTTCCTGCTTAAATTTGTTTTGGAATTCCATGTAAAACAATTCATTCATCTCCCAATTTTCTTTTGCAAGCCTCACTCAGCCCCAAGGGAAACTAAACTTCACACACTTGATGTAGTAAGTTAATTACGTGCATCTGACGAAGTGGGCATTCACCCACGAAAGCTTATACTACAATACATCTGTTAGTCTTTAAGGTGCCACAGGACTCTTTGTTGCTTTTTAAGTTAACTGTGTGTATTGTCAGGACAAAACCATTCAGAAACATACCTCAACTGTTAGTGGTCTTTGAAAAGGTGACTGCAATATCAGGTTAAATATCCTCTTAGAAATTATCTAAGTGGGTCTCCAACTGTATAAGGATGTGTTATGATTTAGGCAGATTAGTTCCATTATACCCAGCCATGTTAGAGCTCATTGCACCAGAGCTTAGGCAGCCTCTAATGCATGCTTGAAGATCGTCTTTATTTCTGAAATCTTCTAGGGCAGCTACATGTTGCTCGACCCACACTTTTACAGGATGCTTCTCTTTGGTAGAGGCTTCCGGATTGTATCCTTGCTTTGGGAATGCTGTTCTGCAGTCATTGTTTAAGTTGGACTCCTACACGTCTCCAAGCAAAGAGAAGCTAGTTAGTCATAAATAGTGGAATCTTGTTCAGTCACTCGAACAAGAAAGAAGTTACTTACCTTACACTAACTTCAAGAGGTTGTCCACATAGATTCCATGATCCACCCTCCTTCCCTGCTACTACAAAGTCCTACTCCTCTGGAATTCGGTATTGGCAAAGAAACTGAGGGATGGTTGGGCCCTTGAGTGGGTGGGGTATGAGGGCATCTAGGGTGCAGACATAGCCCAAATAGACATGGCTGGCCAAAGAATCGGATCTTGCATGCATGCAGTCCATGTGTGCCAAGAGTGGAATCCATGTGGACAACATATCTCAAAGAACCACAGTTATCTAAAGTAAGGCATCTCATGATTGGCTAGTTCTTGTTTTTTGTTTGTTTTGCTTTTATCTCCTTATGCTGGGGATCTGGTTGCACTCAGCAGAGTCTGTGAAGAAGAGGGGTGGAGAAGGATGGCTTTTGTTGACTGGAAGGCTGAACAGGGACAGATGGTGAAGGGGAGGAAGTAAAAGTAAGGAATTAACCATGACTAAGTAGAAAGATGGTTGGAGGTAGCTTGTTTGTTTCTTATTTTTTTGAAGGAGCTGATTAGACATGTATGCAGTGTAGTTGTAGCTGTGTCAGTGTCAGGATACTTGAGAGAGCAAGTGGGTGAGATAATATCTTTTATTGGGCTAACTTCTATTGGTGAGAGAGGCAAGCTTTCAAGCCACACAGAGCTCTCTGTGTGACTCAAAAGCTTGCCTTTCTCACCAATAGAAGTTGGTCCAACAAAAGATATTACCTCACCTTAGACATGTGATAGTCATCACTCTGACCACTCTGCTTGCTTGGTTGTATTTTTTTACCTCCACCCTGCATCTTTATGTTTTTAGACCGTAAGATCTTGGGATGTGGACTGTGATCTGATGGCTGTGCAGTGTCTACTGTGTTTTGGGTGCTATTTGAATATAACTACCATCCTTTTAATTCTTGTAGCTATGACAACGATGGTCCATTACCTAAAGAAGCAGCAGTCTCCTTACCTGAAGATATGAGAATCGTAACTGCGAAAGAAGAAAGAGATTTACATGATGACTCCTCTTCAGCTGTTGGAATGTTAGTGATACTACTTTATTTTATGCAATTGATATTCATAAAGATAAGATGTAGAATACAAGTCTTCTAGCCTTCTCTTAAGTTAATTTTGCTTTACTGTCTCATATCAGATTTATGGCATTTTATGCTCTGGAGTATCCTAATAAGGAGACTTATTCTTTTAAAAGGTGTCCCTTTTCTGATGGTGTCCACACCAAATCCATTGATCTGCCTGTCAGAGTCCATTTCTTAAATATTGTGTTTTATTCTCCAGGGCTTTAAAAACTCTGTTTAATGTAATTAAAACATCTGCCTAAATGAATGGGTGGAATTGAGCCCATGGTGCTGTTGGCTCTATCAGAGATGGAGAGGCTGGGAGCAAGTGCCACTATTTCTCTTTCAGGATGTGAGGGAGAGACAAGAAGAAGAGTAGTTAAAGCCAGTGATGTTTTTTCCATATGCTGGGGTAGGGGAATGAGGGAGTAGAGTGCACTCTGAACCACTGCTATTTTTATAGAACTAGAGATGGGGAGAGCAGGGCGCAGAACAGTCTCTGAACTGCCTCTCCTTTAAGAAAAGGGGACGGAGTAAGTAGCAGAGGACCCACAAGGAAAGCAGGACCTGGGAGGCCAAAGGCTATCCGTATTTCCAGGAGAGGAGCAGAGGCAGCAGCAGAGAAGCAGAGCGTAGGTTGGGGGGTGGGGTGGGGTAATGATCATGTATTTCATTAGGTGGCTTGAAGATGGGTTAATAGACATAAAATATGCATGATTTTGGCAGGGCATTTGGCAACCCGAGTATCTCACCTGACCTAGCAGCTTGAGTTAATGGTTGAGTAGGCGTTGTGAGGAAATTCTTCAATCCATGGAACTTTCAAAGACCACAATTATAAAACTAACATTAAGTTTTCTTAAATATTTTACTAATATCAAACCTTCTGTAATATAGATGTGACAGTGAGGACCGACTGACTGCAGAATCAGCCTGTTCTTTACCACAAAGTAGGGGAATCAGAACCGTGAAAGAAGAGAGGCATTTGCAGGATGACTCCTCTTCAGTACAGAGTGATGAAAAGTTAGTGATACATTTTAAAATTTTCGATAAAGTAAAAATATTTTAAAAATATTTGCTGGTATCCAAAATAACTGAAAGGGCAAGGTTTTGTTATCTCCTAGTTATATAGTTATAACCAATGTTCTAAAAAGGAAACAAGAGTTAACTAGAATATTGAGACACCTGCTCTTCTTGGATTCTCACGAGACCATTGTTTTTCAGTCTGGTACCTTGCAATTTATCGAAAGCAAGAAGTAGCTAATTTTATTTCTCTGTTTTATTGCATGGTGTTGCTTCCTTAAACCACTGGAGACTGGGTTTTATATTAAATATTTTTTCTCTGTTAGAAATGCATTTTACTTCTCCAATTTAAATTGAAATCTGACTTCCCTAGTAATCCACATTGAGTTTGGTTTATTAGCTGAAAATTTCCAGCCAATAGTGCAACAGCTTTTATATGGCTCATGTCAAAAAGCAGCTGTGGTGAAATCAAACTGGAAAGAACCTGAAGCAATTGTATATAATCTTTTCACTCAATGTTTCAAGAGATGCTTTGTCATGTCTCTTAAAACTTGTTACATACTCAAAAGTAGACTTCTTTCCTGGTCCAGAGTCAGTGAAATCATGAGAAATTGCATATTTTCTCTTTCTGTCATATCCTTGAGGTCCCACATCAACACTGCTATCCTTTAAGTCAATGAGCACATTAGTGCTGCTTCTCATTTAGCCAAAATGATTAAAATAGAATCATGTGAGGTGCTATGGAGCCTGCAATCATTGAATGTGTTCCCTCCTCACAGTATGCCCTATTACTTCTGGTCTGTATAGTAAAAAGTTGGTTTAAAAATTAAAACTAAGTTTCTCTCATGCAGTAATGCAGAACACAACAGTCAGGACAATGCAAATGATGCTGCTTATTTCAAAAGTTTAAAATGAATGGATTAAACATAATTAAATTTTCAGTTATAAATACATACATACTTGTTTATATATTCCAGAAAGCATGCTAGACCTTTCACAAAATAAAGAAGTCACTCTCCTTGCTTCAAGGAGCTTAGTTTGTGACAATTAGACAGATGTAACAAGTGAGAGCAAAAATGTTAGGGACTGGGAGGGAAAGCAGGATGAGGGTTACCAAAGTAAGGTTAATTGGCTACATAGATTTTTAGAGTTAGATGCCTTGATATTTCCATTCTGTATTTGCATTTATACACACAGGAAGTTAAGGATCAGGAGGTTGACAGGGATACTTTGTGCAGCAGAGCTATGAAGCAAAGCAAAATCAATTAATGATTAACAGATTTAAGACAGGTAACAATGAAGAGTCAGTTGTATTGAGTTCTGGGATTTTTAGTGTGATATTGACATCAGAAGGACAGAGTGGATTTAGAAGAGTGCAGGTACAATGAAGTACTCCTATTGGAGTAGCTGCTGTTGTTAGCCAATATTGTCTTTTGAAATTCCTCCCTGGATGGCTGTTGGTGTGGGCCATAGGTTGGGGGGGAATGTTGCTGCATCTAGTGTGCTCAGTTGGATTCCCCTGTCTCTGGGGTGAGGAGAAGTGAGCATCCAAACTCTTGCCTTCCCACCAGTGCTGTGCATGGAGTGGTTGCTGCTGTAAACCATTCAGAGCTGTTGGCCTTGTAAATCCAATTCTGAATGGCAGCTGCTGCTGTATTTATAGTGTACGCATATAGAGGTGGCGTGTGTATACACACGCTAAGTATTTTAAAGGGCTTGAATCAGTTACTTCAGTGACAAAATGTAAGGATACATGACATGCACACACAACAAAAAGTTGTAAAATCAATATTAATGAAAGTGAATAAATAGACTGGGAAGATTTAAGTCCAAACAACTGTTTTAATTGAAACAGTACCTTGTTGTGTTTGCAACCCAGACACTGAAGCTTTGCACAAGGACACAAGAGCTGGAAATTCAAAGTAGCTAATCTATTTGGTTGGGTATGCTGAGTGAACTACACAAAATAAACTGCATAAATAACATTAAAAAATAATGTGGTCTTTTAAATCTTCTAGTTTTAGTAATGTAAGTGGTTCTCAGTAACACAGATGAAGAAACTTGGTATCTTTAAAAATATCATTTTGAATCTGATGTTGGTCCTTTAACATTGGCTATTACAAACTGAAATGTTCTCTGCACCTCTTTTTCTTGACTTCAGAAATATGTTTTGGAGAGATTGGGTGGGAGGGAGGGAGGGAGGGAAGGACTTCGGTCATTTTAAGATCAGCAACAATTTAAAAGTGCACAGAGCAATTTTGCTGGCCTACACAATCCATTCCATATTAAATGTGAAGCTTGCTTAAACAAACACATTAAATGTATTTGTTCAGGGCACCTACAGAAAAGAGTGTAAAACTTTTTCTTTGTGTAACAGCCATAGTCTTTTAACATACATGTGACAGTTATAACCAAATATATAAGGTAACTGTGAAAGAGATGGAATGGCCAGATACCACTTACTAACATTCCGTCCTGTACTGATGATGTCTTTTTAAGTGTGCGTTATGACACTGAATGTGTGCACTGCAATGGAGAACTCTACAATCCCTTAAGATAACTGTCAGTTTTAAAGCATATGTGGTTCTGCTAGTTCATGAAGTCCGTATTGAAAATATTTCCAATGTATTTAGGGCCACATTCTGTTCCAGTCAAGTCCTCTAGTTTTGAGATTGAGTGAACGTTGGTTAGTCAATCCAGCAAACGTTGTGCAGACCAGTGGTATTGCTGTGTGCAGTTCATTTTGCTCATCTTACATTTAATTTGTATCCATTTGTGTCCACTTTTAATTATTCTTTTAAAATGTTATAACATCAGTCTAAAATACTGTGGCGCTCATGGAGGTAACAATATCATTTTGCTAGTCGACTTGGTTGACCTCTTACTGCACTTCCACCAAACCTATTCACATCTTGACAGTAGAGACCAAGAAAAGCTCCAGTAGGTATGATTGTCCATTTCTTTCTTTAGGTTCAGTAATCCATAAGAATTGATAATTAATTTGGTACATACTTTAGTGATCTTTCTAAAAATGTACTTTTAATACGTGCACGGGACACGAGAGAGCCTAAGAAATTAGTGTAATTGCATCGTGTCCAGTCTCCTGGATATACAGTAATGTATTCCAAGAACATAGGCCTACCTTTTAAATGAGTTTTCTATTCAAAATTATTATTTCTGAATTGTCTATTTCTGATTTTTTCCTAATGTGATTAATTTGAATATTTCCCTTTTAACAGATAAGTCAGCATTCATACAATGAGGTTTCCTGGTATTCAGGTGAAGATTCTCCTATTGGCTCTGAATCTGACCTTTCAGAAAGGTAAAATTATTTAATACAGAAGGTATTTCCTTTGTGCATAGTATAAATTGGTACTTTGAAGAGCAGTGTATTTTATATTGTTTGTAAAGTATTTACTAAATATTCTTATTAAAGGAATATTAAAATTATATTGTCTCAGTGTTTTAATTTCTCTTCTGGTTCCTGGGGCTGGCATCTTGGGATATGAATATTTAGCATTCTTGAGGACTTCCTTTAAATCTAAGCAGCTTCCACTATTCAGTCTTTACTTGTTTGAATGATAACCTTGTAACTACAGTCTTGTTGTTTTCAGAGCCTTTGTAGCAAGTATTTGCCTATTTCATACCCATTTGATCATCTATTGTACATATCTCTTAGTTTTTAATAGCAGATTTAAGAAACAGTATTGTTCTTCAGGACAGGCTGTGAAGGGTAGGTGAGCTCTAACTACTTAAACGATTCAGGGTTGTTGTTGTTAATTAACCTGTTGGACTTCTAAGAACCCAATTCTAACCTTTAATTCTGGTTTATCAATTCCATGTCAACTTTGGTCACTAATTCTGGCTTTGAATAGATCAGACTTGCCATCAGTCACCCAACTGAGAAGCTCCTACCCTGTGATTTGTTTTCATTCTGGTTTTAGGTTTAACCTAATTAATAAGGTTGTGAGTAGTCACTGTTTTCATTATGAATTGGCATTTCCCAATTTCCCTTGAAGACAGCCATGCTTGTCTCTTAACGTACATCAAATAAGTCTGAATATTTAACATTTAGAGTACAGTGTGAGAATTCTTCTGGCATAAGACAGAATTAAGTTCTTGTAGATGATGTGATCCAAAGACAGTGCTTGAAAAGTATGTGTGTACATACAGATAACCATGTTTACAGAAGTTCAGCACCAAAAATGCAGCTTTGCTCATTTAGCCCTTAAGTAATAGAAGAAAGCAAACATATAATGGCTTACTTTTCAGGGCAACAACCACCTTTTTGTTGTGTGTCTGTGCAGTGCTAGCACAATGGGGCCTGGATCCCTATTTTGGCTGTAGGTACTACTGCAGTATCAGTAGCAATAATATTGATTGCAAGAGGCATGTTATACAGAATGGACTTGTTTCCTATCCACATACAAGATATTAGGTAAAACTTATACTGAATATAAATAAAAGAATAATATCTCTAACTTTTAATTGAGTTAATCACTTAAGTTTTATTTTGGAACCAGCAGTGAAATGTATTCATTTTTCAACAAAAATGACCACACTTGCTCATAATTTAGATGGTAGGGTTGGCACCTTATTAGCCAGTGGCACTGCAAAGTTATAACTTTTTATCACAAAATAGTGTTGTGGACTCTGGGTTTTATGAATCTGATGTGTGCTTATACCGGGAAATCGTTTACCCTCTTCTACAGAGCCTAGTAACCAAGAGGAACAGCCAAAGTGTCTGGTGAGTTCCTTTCGTGACCTTTTTTCCAGTCACTGCTGCTAGCCAATGGCATTGAACAGTGTGACAAATGCTGCGGCGTGGGCGAGCAGGTGGATGAATGACACTAGCCTGGCTGGGGAGATACAGTGGTGCGGGACACTTCAGTTTACACTTCCTATCGCTCTGTCCGCAGCGCTTCTCCGCGGTGAGCCCCGGCGGGCTGCCCGGGTGCCGCGCGGCCCGCAGGACTCCTTGGTCAGGGGCTGCTGCTCGCCCGAAAGGCGAGACTGTCAGCGCGGCGGGGCTCTTCCCCCCGCCCCACCCAAAACGTGCGTCATAAGCCTGCGCCAGGACCGGGCGGTCACGTGTCCCGTGTTTATCTCGGTTCGGCGGGTCGCGCGCGCGACCTCGTCGCTCTGGGTCGCGCGCACCTGCTGTTGCTGCTGCCGGCGGCGGCTCCGACGCCGTGACTCCCCGCTGGGAAGCGAGCGAGCGGCCCCACGCGGAGGGGCGCGGCTGGGAGACGGGACCCTGCCCCGCCAGGTGCCCGGAAGGGGAGCGGTGATGGGATTCCGGGGCTGTGGGAGCGGGAGGCGGGCGTGAGGGGGGAGCGGGGCGAGGGGAGTCCCGGGACACAACGCTTCCCGCACGGGCCCGTCCCCGTCCCGCTGGCACTGCCCGGGCTGAGCCGCACCGCAGGGGGTGGGCGCTCAGCTCCCCCCGCTCCCGAGTGAAGCCCTGAAGCTTCCTGCCCTCGCTGTGGGAGCGACGGACGAGGCTAAGGACGGCGCCCGTGCGAGGCTCCTGCATCCCGCGAGGGAGCGAGCCGCACCATGGGAAGAAGAGCTGCAAAATTGGGCAGACGCGGGGGAAAGTGGAGGTTAGGAGTTGCTCCGAGCAGGGGGAAGCTGCAGCAGTAAGGAGAGCCACGAGAAGGGAGAGAAGGCAAACCAAAGGGGGGTGGAGGGTGCCGGATACACAGGGGCTAAAGAAATGTAGCAGTTGATTTTTTTCATAGATGAGGGAGATATACAAGAAAGCAATTTTTTATAACTCAGCTACTACGTGTATGCGTACATGGATGTTAGTTGATCTTACGATGTATATTGTGATCTATGTTCAATTATGTATGTGCTCCTCAGAGAGGTGCTGAATCCTTGTTTAAAGTCGATAGGAGATAGAGGTGCTCTGCAGCTCTCTGGTCAGGCTCCACAAGAACCTCGGTTCTCGTTGAGCCTGAACTGTGTGTAAGATGATTTAATTGGTATATTTGGTCCTGTGTATGTGTGTAAATATTGCAGTGAAATCAGCGTTTACAGCGATGACTTAGAACACTGACATCTGCATAATTGCTATGAACTGCATTTTTACTATTATTTCTCTTTATTTGTAAGCTTACAATGTCACTACCGGCAAAGAGATGTGGTAGACCCCCTGTACTGTCCTGCTTGGAAAAGAAAAAGAGGAAGCAAAGTCTCGATAGAAGAAGAGGGAAAACAAGAATCTATGTGGGAAATCATATTGATAGATGGTTGACGCTTAAGGAAAAATTGGATTTCAGAAATGATGCAGAAGTTGCAGGATTTTTACTAGATTTGTAAGTAAAATATCACCACATCTTATTACAATTAAATGAACCAAAGACTATTCTCAAAGTTAATTTAATACCAAATATATTTTTGTAATACAGATATGACAACTATGACCCATTGTCAAAAGCATCAATATGTTCCCTGCCTGAAGATGTGAGAAGAATTACAGTGAAAGGGGAAAGAGAGTTGCCAGATGACACTTCTTTAATAGCAGCGGATGGAACGTTAGTAACAGTCTCTATTTTTACATGATTGGTATAAACAAAATTTAATTTGTGCTTAAAAGATCACAGGAAAGTCTTTTTAATTACAGTTCAGAGAGTTTATGTCCAGAAAAATTGGCAGCCCATTTTAATAAAATTGGAAACCTCAGAATGTGCACAAAAGAGGTGCTGGACTTCCCATTATCTATAGATTTTAGAACTTTTAATGATATCTATAGAATTTTAATGATATTTCAAAGTTAAATATATTCCTTCAGAATGCTTGAAGAGAATAAATGTAGAAGTAAGCAATATTAATTAATATGCATATTTCTGTGTTACAGGTATGACAATGATGACCAGTTGTCTAAAGAATCTACTTGTTCTGGACCCGAAGATGTAAGAATCATAACTGTGAAAGAAGAGAGGGATTTGCCTGATGACTGTTCAACTGAGACTGATGACACGTTAGTGACACTCTTACTTTTGCATGTTTTATATCTGAATATATTACTTTGCATCAGTTTATTATCACTTTTAATTTTGCTTATTAGAAACCCATACCATTCATGCTCTTATCTCTTATTTAAAAACAAATTGAATGTTTTTGGATGGTCCAGATGAGGGGAAAACCTGAAGTACGTTGTGGGAAAGTTGAAAACCTCAAGGGGCACACACAGCAAACCTGCATCTCTGTTTGCTGCCTTCCATAATTGTATGTAAAGCTCACTGACATAACAAGAAAATATAGTGTCTCAGGTATTTTACAGTGAAATTGTGAGTAAATTTTGATACTTATAGCAGAATGCAGCCTGCAGACTAATGCAATTATTGTGTGTGCAGTTAAATTTGCTCAAAAGACAAATGTTTCATTGTTGCCTGTTTTGGAATGATATTACATACAAAGTGACATGTTAACCTATCTAAAATAGTGCTGTGTTCTTCGAGGCAACCACACCATCAGTCGACTCTACTGATTTCTTTTACTGCAATACCAACAATAACTGAGGCATTCACAGTTGAGATCAAAGGAGCCTCAAATAGGTATGCTTGTCCATTACTCTTTCTTTAGGTTTCAATTATCCACAACAGCGTTACTGAATACTTTAATTTGGTCCATATTTTAGTTACCTAACTTTCTTTAAAAATGTATTTTTAATGTGTGCAGGGGACACTGAGAGCCTAGGACATTACAATGGCATTGCATGGTGTGTCCAAACCCCTCGCTAATATGGTGAAGTACGTAAGGCATGAAGCATGTGTTTGCATGAATCTTAATTTCCACTATTCTTTTTTGTAACTTTTTTAACTTTTCCTACTTTGATTTTGACAGATTAACTAACTGGAGTTTCTGAAAGTGAGTCCTCTTGTGATTCAGAAGAATGTTTGGAAAAACGGAGTGAATTGCAAAATCAGTGAAGTGGATAAATTCAAGTACATTCAAGTTGGCATCTTATTCTGACAACAGAACTTCAGTTTGCTTTAGAAAGCAGCAAGGATCTAAGATTGACTTTGTGAGATTGATATATCATGGGTAAGTGAAACTTTCTATGGAATACTTGTTTTATGGCCTTTTAGTATGTCAGAAATATTGTACAAATTGTTTGATCATCATTAAAATTTCCTCATAGCCTAGTATTAGGTAGGTATACAGTACTTTGGAACAATCTTATAATCATCTATATAAAGATTAATATATGAGTTAATATTACTCTAGTGCTTTGAAATGGAAAATGCTGGACAAACGATTGTTAATAAACAGGCCAGGTCACTAGGCATATGCATGCTCAAAGCAAAGAAATGTTAGCTATGTTTAAGAACTAGGAAAGTTAGAAATATAGGTGAAGTCTCTCATTTATGGAACAAGAAGTATTTTAGGTAATTACAAACTACCTAAGAATATTTGTTTAATTGGATCACTTGAATGGCTGACCATGGATGGTTTTTTGTAGAAAAATACTATCTTTATATCTTAGGTACATATATAACTCTCATTATTTTAGTATCTGATCGCCTCACAATCTTTAATATATGTTTCCTCACAACTTGCCTGTGAGGTGGGCAGTACTGTTATCCTATATTACAGATGCGTGAAACTGAGGCACGGGGAGACCAAGTGAGTTGCCCAGAGAAACACAGTACATCTATGGTAGAACAAGGGATTGAACCTAGATCTCCCAAGTCTGAGGCTAGCATCCTAACCAATAAAGCAGTGATATTTTAGATGGATATGAGAGCTATTAAGATGTTTCTCTGGCAGCCTCATAGAGGAGAATTCTGTTCACCTTTTGAAAAACGTGATGATGGATATTTTAATGGACAAAGAATATTGGCACTGGCAATCTTTTCCCTGGTTTTAAAGGTCTGAGAATGTACTTCCTAGTGAAGGGTGGGTAGGCAGGCAAGTATTTCCTGCTTCTCTGGGAGTGTAATGCCCTGTTGAGTTTCCTGTCAGCCTTTGAATATGTAGGATATATTTTCATTATATGCAGGTATGAGTGTGGGGTAATATTAATATAAAGCAGTATCCATATAGTGAGTTCTCATTGTGGGTGCTTAACTACACCATAATACTAGTTTATTTAACAGTATTACAGCAGTTTGTCTTCCAAGCACTCTAATTAGTTAATTTTGGAAGCAAACTATTTGAACACTACCTTTCAGAGATCCCGGGGGTAGCTCTGCAGCTCATAGGCCTCAGCAACTTTAATGATTTTTTTTTCTGTCTTGCTTTTGGAATCCCATCCATCCGACTTGATTTTAGCTTTTGGGGTGGGGTCTGAGTAATTGGGGGACTATTTTGGAGGAAGGACACTGTGTGAGGGAGTGGAACATTTGGGTTTAAAAGTGCTTGTCAGGCAAAGTAGCTGTTGGTCATTAATGGTAGCAATGCTTCTGCTACTGGAGGCTGAGAAAAGTTAAAGCAGGAATAGGGAAGAAGAGGTTCCAGTGTCTGAAAGGCTGCTTTGAGCAATAATGTATTACAGTGCTGCAGCTGAAGGGAAGCAGTTGAACACTTTCCCCTCGGTTGCTGGTTCTTTTCGAGCATGTATCCTCTGATCATTCTCAATCTTAGAATTTTGGAATGCCAGCCATGTGACCACATTGGTTGCTTTCAAATCCATCTTTATAGCTCAATTACATTGAGTATAGGGCTATCCCAGTAAGTTTTAAGAAGCCATTTATTCTTCCTATTTGACATATCCTCTCAAAGAGGAGAGGAAGAAGATGGCTCTCCTGAGATAAAAGGGCTGTTTTTTTCTGGGACTTAATCCTGGAACATAATGTTAAGTGGCTGTATATATCCAGACCAAATACCTTTTTGTCCTCATGTTATACAGAGTTTTTTTTGCCTGAGCAATACTACAAATTAACAATCAGTTTGTTCAGTAATCCTGTTCCCACCAATGTCATAGTTATTGGTTTGGGTAAAAGCATATCTGTGAGATAAATTGGTGGTGCGCATTGGTACTGCTCATAGAGTAACATACTAATACTAAGCTATGTTTCTGGGTCCAGTTAATCCTGTCCATGCTGAAGTGGTTCTGGCAACAACTATTTAAATGGTTATTCCTAGACTATTTCCCTGACAGTTGTGGATTTTTTTTTTTTCTGAGAAACCACTCTCTATATAGAATCTCCTCCTTCCCCAAGTAGTTTGTCTTTTTTTTTTTTTTTTTTTTTGGAAGGCCGGGAAATTTCTGTCCAACTTGTTCAGTGAAATATGGTGACCACCACCATGTTTAAACAAAGTTCAGATCTTGGCAAACCAGCCAGTAGCCTACTAAGCTGGAGACTTAGTCTCCAACAGTGTGTGGGGAGGAGGGTGCATTGCAGCTTCCTTGAAGTTCCAGTTATATTATTCCACCTTCATGAGGTTAAAATCTTTAGAATCAACACTCTGTTGAGATGAATGGAAATGGTTCCTATCACTCTTAGGGACCTATTACACCCTACTCTGCAGCTATTGAGGACTCTTTTTGGCTCTGCCTACACTGAGGATTTTCTGAAATTCTCCCATCCTTCTCTGGGCAGTGTTAAATGATGTGATTAAAAATGCTCATAACCAGTCTGGAGTGATGGTGGGAGAATTTCTGAGAATCCTCAAAGTAAATAAGATCCACTAGCGGAAACACTGTAGTTCAACCTTGTGGGGGATGGGACAGGATTTTGGGGAGCCTGTATGAGAAATGAGTATCTCTTGGAACAGTGGGTATTTGGATAAGGTGCTGATGGATCTAGTTAACAGTGCGTCACTTCCACTCACACAGTATAGCAAATGATGTGGAGGAGGCTATTTTGTGGCTGTACAAACATCCACATGGTATTTCTGCTGCTGTACAGTGGCCTTGGGAATATGAAGGAAAAGAATGACTGTCAGCCCTAGAGAAATTCCCAATATTGGACCTGGCTACTCTGGCTGAGTGCAGAGCTAGGATTTGAACTGAAGTCAGTTCACATCTCTAATCATTTTGGATAGATTCAGTAAGACAACATAGCTCTGGTTCAGATACGGAGGGGTATCTTTGCAGCTATAAAGGCTAGAAACTTTTTTTTTAAAGGCTTACATTATGGAGAAAACTGATAAGATGCCCAGGTCACCAGGGAAAGTTTCCTGCTCACCACTGGCAAGTGGGTTATTTTTCAAGCCCTGGCAGTTTTTCCTAGCACACTTTCAGCTGAAGTGTAGTCAGTACCAAACACAGAAATTACGACTTGAAGTAAAATGAGCCCTGATGTATTCAGCTTCCTTTTTTTCAGGCTATTTTGTTACTATTTTTGCCTTGGAAAATGTTTGTAAATTGTATCTTCTATCACTATTTTATTACTATAATTTTTAAGTGAATGTGTAACTGTTTTTGTCCTTAGAAAAATAAGATGGGGTATTTTAGTGTAAAATACAACAGTCATTGAGTTAGTTTGATTGTAACAATATATGTTAAATTGTATTGAACCATAGCGAGAAGAAATATTGTGAAAGTGTAGAATACCAGTATGGCGAAAAGTATGTATTGCACATGCAAAAATGCAAATGAGTCATTACCAATGTAAATAGGTTAACATAATCCAAAAATAATTGGAAACAAATAATTCATGTAAAATTCCACTGACAAGTACTTGTATTAATATAACTTCAGTGAAAATGAAACCATATTTGTTGTTTAGGTTTCTGAAGGTCACAAAAAAAGCACCTTAATGATCATTGTCACATTACTTTTCAGGCTGGCCAACAAGAAGAATATCAAGCGTTTACATAATGGTGCTGAGACATTTTTGATCCCTTCTGGTTTTGCTGTGAGGATGTTATTTATTATGGAGAACTTATTGTAAGTTGTAGTATAAAATTCCATGTTAATTGTCAAGCAACAAATTAAAATTCATTAACTGAAACTTCATTGTGGTATGTTAACATTAATAAAGAGTGTGGAGTGTACTATTTCATTATGGAAGTCCATAATGAAAACTGCATCAGGGTCAGACACGGCACTTTAATGGGAAAGAGAAACAGCAAACTACACCAATACTAGTAGAATAACTTCTGATCAGCTTGAGAATGATGGCTTACTTTCTATAACCTTTGAACATTTTATTCACACACAAATATGTGGTGACAATGTTCAAATGACATTCTAGAAGCGGTGGTACCATCTGATGTTCATGTTTTCTTTCCTGTAATTTTTCCCCCGAAAGTCCTCTTCTTATGGAGCAGGTTCAATACATGCCTGGATTTTCTGCAGAGAGGCTGTGCACTGAATGATGAGTTTTGATAGCTAGTGATGACATGCATGTGCAAATACTTACTTTGATAAATTTCAGTGTGTTAATTATTTTGATCACTCATGTATTAGTTTTCATTTTATTAAAACCAAAATAGTGCTTTTTGAATCTTTACTTATGTTTCAGTTACAAAGGCCGTATCAGCATTGAACATCACAATAATTATTAAAGCTCAATAGAGTAGTATTGATTCTGTATATAATTGAGAGTTTGTGTGTAGTTACTAAATATGAATAATCCTGGAAAGTTTTCATCTGGCAGTAGTGAACTAGGTATGTGTGTATGTTCAATATGTGTGTATAAAATGGCTTGGATAAAACTGTGAGCCTAATTGGCCAAAGAGAATGAAGTCCTATAATCTTCCATCTAACACACTCATGGGGATTTATGTGTTGATACTGCATCCTTCAAGTCAATCAGAGCTTTTCCATTGACTTGAATGAGACCAGGATCAAGCCCTGGTCTTGAGACAAACTCTTCCAACTAGACCATTACACACAATATGCTATTTTTTAAAAGGCACTTTAGTTCAGCTGTTGTTACAAAGCAAATGCTACCCCTTTTTCTTTAACTCTTCTTTTGCTGGCTTTGAAGTACGGTAACACTGAGGAAATTCTGTGTCTTATTGAATAATATAAAATAACTATTGTCAAACGTTACATGGGCCACCAACTTGTTGAAATAAAACAGAAAGGGGTGGTATTTGTTGGAAACTTTCTATTGAGAAGGAATGTTTTAGCACTTTATATTATATCTTTCTCTCTGTTCATTCAAAATTGTGTCCCTGGCTGCCTGATGTTCAGTAATGCAAGCCTAATTGCTGACTTAGTCTGGCCTAGAAAAAATGGCATCTTTACTGGTGGCAGTCACTTCAATGATGAAAGAGTTTAAAGGAAGGTTTAGTCTTCAACTTAACTTTGTAAGTGGCATCATAGACAAAGGATTCAATGCTCAGTGTGGGTGAAGCAAAACATACAAGGTCACCCTAGTGCACATAACTATAAAAGAGAATTTTGTCAGGGAACTCTGTCCCCATGTGGTGGCTGAGCACTGAACTACCATCCGCTCTTTCCAGACCTTATGCATTATAAATACATAATTGAAATATTTATACTGTTAAACTTATTATGGAAATAGACTGAAAATCACATACACATTAAATCTTCAGTGTCAAGTTAAGCAAAATAATGGCCGTTTGGCTGATGGATAATATCTAAATATAGTATGGTCCATACACTTTACCTCACCTTACTGGTCAATTTTTCTTAAATTTCTATTGTAGAATATGCACTTGGAGTTGAAGGAAAGAGTAGATATTGCTTCATATTTTCTTCTGGACTGTTACAATATACTGTGATTATCTCTAGAAGTTGATACATAGTTGAATACTTTAAGTAGCAGGTTTTGGAGGGTAGAATACTGGACAGTGGTTTGGCCCAATGCATCAAGTAGAACAGTAAACTAGAGTACATGTTTAAGTACGAGGGGAAAAAAATCTTATCTGGCTGTAAAAGTTAGTTCTGCTGTTGTGCTACCAGTATATTAAGTAGAAAAGATTCATGGTCAAATGGCCATTTGAGCCAATATGTAACTAGCCTCCCAGGAATATTAAATGTAGATATATGACTACAGAGAACTTGTGAAAGGGTGGAAGTTTCATCCATTTCTTAGGTATTAGTTTACAGTTGAAGTACCTAAGAAATGGATAAAACTTCCACCCTTTCACAGGATAGATCATCAAATGTGTTTAGTTTAGAAAAAATTCTGAAGTGTTCCATTTCATATGAACAGTTATTTACCTACAGGGCATAGCCACCACCAGTATGATTTTAAACAGGAAAAAAATGGTTTGCTATAGAGTGTTGGTTTTTTGAATGCAGCATTACTGTTGCAGTTGCTTTCTGTGTAGCCATAGGTCTTCTATTTCCTTTACTGGAATTCAGAAAGAGATATTGAATCTTTTAAATGTAAGCGTTCTAGCTGTATTTAAACTGGGATACATTTGGAAACCTCCTTATAAATGCAGGTACACTTACCACTCATTTACATGGGAATTTGAGTACAAAAATACAGAATTTCATAACTACTAAATTTGGTAGTTGTGTTCTTTCTCCTGTTTGCATTGGCAAATAATTTTTTTCTTGTTTAAAACCATAAAATCTGTTGATATGAAATGGAATACTTCAAATATGCTTAGTTTAGAAATAATTCTGATAATCTGTCCTGTATTTTATGAGATTTTCTTTTTTGGTTAATTATTGTAAAACTTCATGAGAACAGTTTTCTTTTTAATAGCTCTTGCCCTTTATTTAAAGTGTGAAATGATCAGCCCTGTAACATCACAACTGATGTCTGTATAG
Organism: Emys orbicularis; assembly: GCF_028017835.1. NCBI lineage: Eukaryota > Metazoa > Chordata > Testudines > Emydidae > Emys > Emys orbicularis. Next base: position 31,666,067 of record NC_088695.1, on the reverse strand, counting down.
AATGGGAGTAGTTTTCTTTTATTTTCCCAACTTTAAAATAAACATGTTTGGATGTCTACATTGTAGTTCTTGTGAGGAATAAGCAGTGGGAGCAGATATACCTTGGAGAAATGCAGGCGTATTCCTTTATACAGTAAAGAATAAAGAAAATAGGGTAGTTAATCAAAACTGTTTTTTATATAGAATGTACATCCATTTTTTGTGACACATTAACAATTCTGTTTCTATTATAAATGCCTATATTCAGGATTTATCATGCAGTCATAAATCAACAAGGGAAAACTAGTCACGCACATTACTTAGGATATATAATAGAGATATAGAAGTCTTTGGTTCTAGTTTCAGCTCTTCCATAGACTTGCTGGGTGATTTTTGTGGACGTCAATTTTCTTTCTGTGCCTCCATTTCTTCATCGATGCAATGGGAAGAATACCTACTATAGAGGAATTGTGAGGTTCAAGTGTGTTTTGAATCTTAGAAGAAAGGCACATTAGTACAAAGTATTTAGTAAATAAGGCTGAGCTCTAACCATGATTATTGTAGAAGGGGAAGCCAAGATTTTCCAAAGGTTACTAGTGATTTTCTTCGCTTTGATTTTTTGTGTACCCAGCTCAAGATACCTTAAAAGAGCCCCTTTAAAGTGTGTCAAGTTGAGCACAAAAAATCGCTAGTCACTTCTGAAAATCTTGGTCAATGATTTTCATGTTCTAAATGTATGCTTGATAGGCCCTTCAGGATTTTTGTTATGAATGGCTGGATATAATAACACTTTAAAACAAATTTCCTTGCAAAGTTCGTGCATGGAGGAGAACTGGTGGTTAGAGACAGCACTGCAGCTGTGCAATAAACCAGTTTACTTAATCACAGTGAGCTCTTAAATTCTAAAAAACTTTTTTTGCATGCAGGAATTAAGTAAAAGTTAATGTTAAGCAGGGAGTAGAGAGGAGGGAAAGGCTGTTTTTTTGCAGGGGCAGGGCGGGGGGTGATTGGTGTTGGGAATAGTGGCGAGTTGGCATAGTAGGAAGTTTTGGACGGGGGGGCTATGATTGATGGCATGAGAGGAGAAGCAGTTGTGTGTGAGGGTCAAGGAAGGAGAGGACTGTATGGGGGATCATTCTGTGAGGGCAGTGGGGTTTCAGTTTGGTGGGGTGGGAGATGAAGTAGAAGAGGAATTGCAATCTGAATATTTTTATGGCTTGTCCTAAGCCACAGCTACTTTCTAATTCCACTTCCTCTCCCTGTTCCAGAAACTGCTCTCCCATCCCCTCCACTCCTTAACAGAACTCCAGTTCTCCCTCACCACCATGATACCCAGAGTCTATGGTGAGTGGACATGTGTGTGGAATTCACCTGGGGTGTTGAGAAATAGACTAGGCAACTTCTAGGAGTGAAAGTAGCTGGTGGATCTAAGCAGTTCTCATTTCATTTCTTTTCAAATGTAATTTACCTTATATTGAATAAGAGTAATAACTTGGATGTAAAATTTAAAAACTGCTCTACATGTGATGTGCCATCAAAATGTTTGTGAAAGAATTTTGGAGTTTGTGGTGATGCTGGTTCTTTAGTAACAAGACTCAAATGTTTATATTGAAATGCTTTCTCTACTGAAGTTACTAAATCTTTGACCAAAAAGTATGGAAAATTCACTTGTCCTCTGAAGTTGTTGTATTTTATATATGGAACTAAATCAGTTATTAATATGTGAAATGCAGCTGTTTTAGTATTGCTTTATGTGCAATAGTCAATGAAACGATAGGCTTGTTTATTTGTGTATAAACACACTCCAATTTCTTTTATTTTGGAAAGCTGGAATGGTTTTACAAAGAATAGGATGCAGCATGTGCACTCATCTTGCTTTACTATATCTTTTCTCTTTGCCCTTTTCACCACTACTGTAACAAAGTTTTAAAAAAAAGACATAACTTGTCAGCATAGGAGTAGTTTTCTTTTATTTTCCCAACTTAAAATAAACATGTTTGGATGTCTGCATTGTGCAGGTATAAAAAAATACTGAATTTAGATACTTTTTTTGCATGTGCACAACAAACTGTCTGCACAAGTATATGTAACAAGTGTTTTATGAATTTTCAGATATACTGCAAGGGCCTTAATTTCCCAGGCATTTAGGGAGAGCATGGGCTGCGCTGGTTGGGGTTGAATACAATGTCTGCTGTTGAGACATCTTATTTTGTTTTTAAGTATATTTGGTGCATTGATTATTCCACATTTATATCACTGTGAAAACTGTGTAGGAGGTCACAGAGCATGGGGTTGCATACCTTGTTATAATATCTCCATATTTATATGGATATGGAAATATTAATGATATAGTGTAGGTTGATTTCTCCTTACATTATTTCATCACATTCTAACCACAATAAGTGGAAACTTGCATGCAGGATCCTCTGCCAGGACAAAACTCTTTCTAGGTAGTTTAAGGAGAAACTGGCCAAGGCATTTTTGAAACATGGGTGTTCTGACTACTTGAAATTTCTTTATTTTCCCCCTTTACAGCTCAAAGTCATTAGAATATCAGAGGGAATTTCAAAAAGGGAGAAGCACTTATGACTAATTTTTGGGTGGATGGAGGCTCTAACTATTTTGGGGCTAGATTGTAGATTGCCCCTTATGCAGCTGTGCAGTGTGGTTGGAAGCATAAGTTACTTCTTCCCCCTTGCACTTCCTGCATGGGTAGGATAGAGTTGCAACTCCCATGCATGTGGGTGTGCAGGTGCTATTGCTAAGTGACTTCTGCCTAGGGCAAGCTCCCCCTCAAAAAAGGGGGAGGAGTAGGGAAGATCATGGCTTTGCCCCCATCCACGCCTGCTAGCTTTGCTGTCCAGCCTTAATGGGAGAGGGGAGGGAGGGAAAGATAGGAGTGTGACACACCGCTTAGTGGGGTGTCATAGATTTCACTCCCTCTAATACACCCACAGAGGTCTCGGAGAACGCTTTACAATGCTGTGCCAACACAAGGCTATGGCTTAATGCCACAGGTGAGCCCTTATTTAAAGGGTGAGGGAGTCCAGCTTGATTTTGGTGGAGTTCTTATCTGGCACATATAATGCAAGCATTATACATTCATAAACGTACATGGATCTGATGCAAGCTACAAAATATGTGCGTAGATCCGATGCATGTATTGTCTGTGCTGGGTGCATGCATGTATTCTAAAAATGTGTGTAACGCTGCATGTAACTTTATGCCCGAACATCAGACAGCTGCAATGCTAATAGTAGGAACTATAAATCCACAAAAATAAGCTTTGATAATGTAGGTAGAATATATCACACCAAATGGTCCTTAATTAACCCACTAAAATATTAATATATCCACAGATTATGCTGGAAGAGCTAAAAAGCCTGCCTATTGAAATCCATATGAATGCCTTATACATGGGCATAACCAATTCCAAATGAAAAAGTTGGATCATTATCTTGCCACATCCTGAACCTTTTGATATTGTATTGACACTTTAATAGTTTATGACAACTGTGGAAGTATTCAGCTTTAATTTTGTACATGAATAGCTTGGCTAATTACTTGTTGCTTGTGAACTATGAAGTATTGCTTAGTTCAAGATAGCTGCAGTAGCAGCAACATGTAAGCTTTTCAGAACAGGGACTTCTCTTCAGATATGTGTAGAAAGCACTTAGTACATAGTGGGTGGTGCTGTAATCCGTATAACTAATCTTTCAGGCTATTTATACAGTAGTCTGTAGTTGAAAATACACTGGATTTAAGATGTCCACAGGAAATTCTGTGTGCTCTTCTTACAAGACTGAAAATAAGTACAACTGACCTATCAAAGCGTTCAGCGTATTAGATGGTGACAATCTGGTGTATCACAGATGCTATATGTGAGGATCATGTACTTCTATTTAAGATACATCTACAAAAACCACAAGCTTGAGTCTTAATAAAAATTCCAGGGAGATTCTTAAAACAGTTTAGATTTAAGATATCCAGAGTTGGCAAACTTCTTAAAATCCTTAGTTACACTTTCAAGATTGACTAGGACCAATCCCCTGAGGTATAAGACTCTCAGGATTTGTCAAACTGAGATACAAATATCAAACTTGCATGTGCCACAAATGGCGGGGGCCTAGAGTGCTGGTCATAGGGGATAGAGCAAAGGTGGTTTGGATGACTCCAGCTGTGCATTTCCAGATTTTCAAACTTCTTATAATTGAACCTTAACTTGTTGCTTCTTGACATTACACATTTTTTTTTAATTCAGTAGTGCTCTCCAAATTGTTTTCCTCTTAATTTTGTTACTTTTCTTTTTAAACCATAACTCCAGTTTAGGATTTTTTTGTCTTGTCATTTGATATAGTTCCTTGGGTTTTTCGGTTCTGTGGAAATATACATTCAGAAAATTCCAGGGTACACTCTTCTGATCTTAAATATTGTTATTGCATATGTGCACAATATTTCTATAAGCTTCTACTACATGTAGCATATGCTCTGTAATTATGCAAGCTATTGTCTTAAGGTAAGATTTTAAATTATGACTATTTAATATTGTCTAGATAATGCTTTTTTTGTAATAAAAAAAACCCCTTAGTTATTCCAGTCTAAGATAGTTAACGCCAAACCTTTCAGTCATTTACAAAAACAATTGGAAGGAGCGGTAGCTTAGGTAACTTTTGTATTGTTGTGGTCCTTTAGACCAGGGGTTCTCAAACTCCATTGCACCAGGACCCCCTTCTGACAACAAAAATTACTACATGACCCCAGGAGCGGGGACCAAAGTTTGAGCCCACTTGAGTCCGCCGCCACGGGCGTGGGGGGCCAAAGCTCAAGAGCTTCGGCTTTAGCTCTGGGCAGTGGGGCTCAGGCTTTGGCTTTGGTCCCGGAAAGTCTAATGCCAGCCCTGGCGACCCCATTAAAACAGGGTCACGACCTACGGTTTGAGAACCGCTGCTTTAGACAAATACATATGCTAACTTTCAGTGACCAATTAAAAATAGTAGTAGAAACTTAGTACTATTAAGGATCCGATTTTAAAATGACAAACTTCAGGAAATAAAAAGAATAATGCTGCCTTTTTCTGAGAATTATGAGTAACAGATGAAATGCTGACAGCTTGTATTAACCAGGTTGCATAGGGCATTCAGCAAAGAAATATCTTAGCTAATTTTTTTGTAATTCCTTTATTTCTGCCTCTTGAAATCCTTTGGCAATTACTAATTTATTAAAGACACTTTAGATCGTTCTGCATCATGAATTGCACAGGATCTCTGGTATCAATTAAGTTAATGAACTGTTTATTTTAGTGTCTTGATTAAACTGGGAAGTCAGAGCTCTTGGAAAGAACTTAAGTTAATGAACACTTTGTGCTAAATGACCCTTTCTCTCCTCCCACCCTCCCCTGAAAAAAAAAAAGCCTGGTTAGTGGTGCAATTCAGTGGATGTTTTAGGGTTTAAGTCAACTTTAATTTCAGCTTTCCAGATCCCCCTTTAAGATTGGAATGTCAATTAGATATTTATTATTTAAAGAGGTAGGATGATTTCCAAAATTCAACCTCCCCCCTTTAGAAATGACACATTTTGTTCTAAAATATCTTCCTTGCATTGTAAAAACATAAAAAAAAAAAAAAAAGTTACAGCAGTGTTAACATTCCATATCAGGAGTTGGGCAGCTCAGACAATAACAAATCCAGGATGATGTTTATAGATGAATGCACTCCCATTGCACAGTCCATCAACTCTCTGTTGTCAGCTCCTTTCCTGTGAACCAGAAGGGAACTGAAACTGACTAAAATCCTGCTTTTCAAATGTCTGAATGTAAGATTCTTACCAACTTCAGCCCCTGCTGGCTCTGAATCATGGAGCCAGCAGTGATAAGTGATAAATGGTGTAGCATGTATCTGTGATCCTGGTACATACTGAGTTTTGTTTGTGTTGCTTATTAAAGCCCTGGTTTAGGAGAAGTTATTGCAGCTCCTGGTTTGGAGTAATAGTCTGCCTTTCTTATAAGAGAAATTGTATCTAAAAATGTAGAATTTTGGGGGGTGATTTTTTTTTTTAATATTAGATTTTTGGGTCTGTTGACACTGATGGGCTTCTAATATTTTGTGTATAATAGATATACAGCATATGGAACATGATATGTATGTCTAAGCTTCAGAAAAATAAAAAGTTGTGAAAATCCTAAAGCAAAAATGGAATGTGTAAAGATAGCCCGAAAATAAGTCCTGGGTAAAAACTATGGTAAGCATGCTCTTATGATTTGTATCTCTTTGCTTTTTGTTTAATCAAAACAGAGCATGAATGAAAGAGAAGGAGCATGCACAAGTCTTGCAGTAGCATGCACAAGACTTTATATGGTATGTCTACACTGCAACGTAAGCCCCTGCTTGAGCTTGGGCTCGGGCTCAAGCCTAACTCCCCTTTGCATCTGCAGTGCAATTGTGCTAACCCAGGGTCCCAGGGCTCAGACCCAGGGTCCCAGGACTCTGCAGGGCTGGAAGGTCCAAGCACAAGTCAAGCTGAGATCCAGGGTCCCAGCCCTATTGATTTGTAGTGTAGATGCAGCCCCGCTTTACTCAGGTCCTGGGAGTCTGCCAGAAGTACCACAATTCCATGGGACAATTTCCTTAAATCCTCTCTTAGTCCCAACAATCTGCAATCCACTGTATTGAAAATGGAAGCCACACCCCTTGGTGAATGGCAGCAGCTCAGCTAATCGTTAACCCAGGGGTCGGCAACCTTTCAGAAGTGGTGTGCCGAGTCTTCATTTATTCACTCTAATTTAAGGTTTCACATGCCAGTAATACATTTTAACATTTTTAGAAGGTCTCTTTCTATAAGTCTATAATATATAACTAAACTATTGTTGTATGTAAAGAAAATAAGGGTTTTAAAATGTTTAAGAAGCTTCATTTAAAATTAAATTAAAATGCAGAGCCCCCCGGACCGGTGGCCAGGACCCGGGCAGTGTGGTGCCACTGAAAATCAGCTCACGTGCTGCCTTCGGCACGCGTGCCATAGGTTCCCTACCCCTGCATTAACCCATTCTCTTCTGATCACCAAACTGAAAGCACAGTATTAGAGAACCTCCTGGGTTTGCAATGGAAAGTAAGCCAATCAAGCTTTTTTCAAAGTGAGCTGCTTCATGGTCATGGGATCACAGCCAAATTTTGGTGAATTTCTGATGTAAAGCAAGTAAAACTGTGGACTTCAGCAAAAGCACCAAAAATGACCACACATACTAGCAGATAGCTAGAAAGCTAGCAGATCTGCAGATTGTCTGGACAGGCGATCAATGCAGGGAGCGCATTAAGAGGCTGAAGAGCGAGTAGCAGAAGACCAGGGACTAGAACCACACCTTGGGCAATTGTTCAACAACATGCCCACTTTATGATGACTTTGACAAGGTTCTGGGCACTGTGCCCAACACAGAGCCAACCGTATTTCATGAAGATCTTGTCAGTCAGGATGGTGCCCTCTTGGTCACTGAATCCAGCATGGAGACTGATGGGAGCCAGCATTAGGCTCCCAGTAAGGAGCATGAAGTGACTCTTTTAATGAAATCATTCCGAGAGCAGGCTGTGGATCAGGATCAACAGCAAATTCTTGGTCCCTACTTAGAAGAACTGTTTGATTCCCCCCTGCCCTCAAGGAACAGCCCTTTGCTGAATCTATAGAAAACTTGGTGGAGAGAGAAGCCACCCCAGAGCCCGGTAAGTGTATGACTGAAACATACAGTTTATTATTACAGTAGCGGGAGGGATTTCTGCTGTAAGAAGCAATGCAAAAATGATAAGCCCCGGCTAGCAGTGTGCAGCCACCAATGGCAGATTGTCACAGTGCCTTGGTGTCTCCACTTCCACCACTACGTGGAGTTCAAAATGACAACTTGGAATTTCAAACTTCATAAACAGCTGTTATTTTAACTGTTAAGTCACAGATGTTTGCTAGGGTCATTCATGTTTTCCTTTCAGTAATAAATTTGCCACTCTGTAATCACTCCTCCGGGGTCCATGGAGCAGCCTTTAAACAGTGAACTGAGTGTGTTGTATTTGGGAAACAGTATTCTATTTCCAAATTTAGTCCATTTCAGCTAGAGGTAATCCATGCAGTATGTGGGTCACAAAATCATTTCTCCAAAGTATGAGTGGGCTGCCAGTTTTTCCCCAGAACTATGCCGGGTGCGGGCTGGAGGAAAGCTGCAGATTTCAGAATGTTCGCGTGCAGCAATAACAGAGTAAGCCATATGTGAGCTAACACAGCATCATATTAATTCCCTCATGGCTTATGACCCAATCTTGGCTGCTGATAGCTGCAAACTTTTCCTGAAGCAGGACTCCAGATAGTCAATCACATTGCAGGGAAGGGTGTATTTTCTAGCCCCCCCCCTTGTATAGCTGACTAGTCCACTCCAACAACAGATTTGCTGTTTGGTCACTATACATTTGAATACTTCAGCTGCATACACTGCAGGTTTCCCTCCAGGTGCTTGGAGTAACATCTCCCTCTGCTAATAGGGTACCACAAGAACAGTTGTCTTTCACAATATGGAAGGCCTGAAATGACAGAAAAAGCCTTTTGCAGCAAGGGCACTATATACACCAGCCTTCCGCCCCCCATGGAAATTAAGAAAATTTTATGAAACACAAAAAAGGGTTATAATTTTAAACTTACCGTTGTTTCTGCACTTCTGTGATTGCGATTAACAAGGCTGTATCCAGAGACAGTCTGAGGACTGAAGCATCCCCTTCACATTATGTGTTAGTTCACTTTAGAAATATTACGTTTTGTCCTTGAGATTCCACAAAAATTAATTCTGTGCTCTAGCTTAGACAGTTACCCCCTATTTCATGTCCTACTTCAGGACCCTCAACCTATGTACCGCCTGCTCTTTTTCAGGAACTGGATCCCTGGCTCAACGTACCTTCACATTCCAAAAGGAAGTGTTTCCATGATCAAGTTGATGTTCTTGAGAGGACAGACCAGCAGGTCCAGTACCAGAAGAAGAGTGACAAAAGACTGGAACAATGGCATGTTGACAGGCAGGAGGACAGGCTGAGGTTTGCTGTCAGGGGGAGGACAGGTTTCAACTAGGGAGCAGGCACTTGCAAAGCAGTGCCTGGCATAGGAATGGCGGCTAAGGGAGGAGGACAATGCTCAACAGAGAGAACTGTTTCAGCAACTCCTGTCCATACTGGCTGCAAGAGTACTATCTCCAGCTGCCTCTCCAACTCCATGGCATGATGTTCCTGCAACATACCCTCAGTCCAGCAGTAACTTAGATAATTCTGTCAGGTGGCCTATGCATTCAGGACTCGTGAGTGGCTGGGCAGGGCAACTAAACCCTGTGCAGCCTTCCTTCATCAATCCCCCCTCTGGAGGAAACCTCCACCACCCCTGCCGCCGTCAACTGGTGGAAATCTTCCTCTCCCCTCCCGCCCCCCCACACCACCACCACCACCACCAAGTGAGGGGGAAATGTGTAAAGAAGGGACAGGAGAATGTTGGGCCAGGGAACATGTAGTGATAGGGGGATTATGTCGTGTATTAACTATTTCCTGCCCTTTTGGGTGTGTAGTTTTGGAATGGCAGCTGGCCTGCCCAACGCTGTGTGTTTTACTATTTTAGAACATGTTTAAAAATAAAGCATGTTATATTTTCGAGAACGTTTATTGATATTGCATTGCATCGCATCATAGAATTATGGCTTGAGATAGTAAAGCTAAAATATGTTCAGGAGCAATTAATAGGTTTGCTTACCAATGCTTCTTTTATTTAGGTAAGGTACATCAATTCACATTTCAATAAACTGGCTGTACACCCATTCTGGTCTCCCCCCACAACCAAGTTCATTATTCATCATGTCATTCAGACTTACATTGCATGTGAATCAAGCCTACACCCCTCCCAAGCGCTGCCCACCTTCAAAATAATTAATAAGCCACTTTTTCCTCACAAGCACATTCCTAAAGGTACTATTCCTCCTCTTCCTTTGGGCCATGCAAGTTCATAATGTGAGAACACAAAGCATCTGTGACTTCTGCTGCCCGGTGCAACCAGCTCCCACAGTGGTACCTGTACTTTCTGGTTGAGGGTACTGATCCAGTATCCCCTTGCTATCAGAGGTCCAGTCAGGGGGAAATAGCTCACCTCAGGCTTCGCGACGGCTGTGAAGAGCACAGCAAGCCACAGTAATTGACATCGTTGATGACACTGGCATCCAAATGAGATTGTAGACACCTCCAATGTGATTTTAATCTGCCAAAAGCACATTCAACAACCATTCTACACGTGCTGAGTGTGTAATTAAACCTTCTTTTGCCAGGGTCTCTGAAATGGTTTCAAATGCCAAGGCAAAAGGGAGTATGCGGGGTCCCCCAGAATAGCAACGGGGAAAGCAACATCATTTCTGTCAATGTCATTTGGTGGGAATAATGTCCCAGTGTGGCCATGAATGCAGACTCTCAAGTGGCGAGAAACTCTGGCATCACAAACTTTTCCAGTACAGACAACGATGACGTTCGGAAATCTCCCTCTATAGTCTACTAGTGCCTGCATAACTGAGTACCCTTTGCAGTTTAGGTACTCGCGCTCCTTGAGGAGGGTAAACTATGGGCACATGAGTCCCATTAATGGCCCCAGCACAAGTAGGAAACCCCATTCTCCCAAAGCCAGCAATTACCTCTGGAATATCTTTAATGCATGCCACCTTGGGGTAAGCCACTCAGTTGCCTCTGCCACTACTTTACTAACAGTCAGCTTTCCAACCCCAAACTGTAGATGCTCAAGCCCAGGGTTCCCTAACATGAGTCAACCAACTGGAGTCCCACTAACCTTGGGCTTACAATGCAGTGTAGACATGTCCATAGTGAGGTGTTAAGATCATACCTTTGAAACACAAAGATGACGGACTTAAAATGCTTCTGAGAAAGTGTTTTCCCAGGAAGTACTCTGATTTCTGTTGATACAAGATCTCAATACCTAGGGATCCCTATTTTGACCATTAGCTTTCCCACCTTTAAAGCTCTCTGCCATAACCAAGATCCTAGCTGAGAACTGGACAAGATTCAGCCATGTATTTCTTGATCTGATTGTTAAACCAATATAAAAGCAGGATGGAAAGTGATTTCTTTTCTTTCATGTGGCAACTTGAAAAGCAACATAAAAGATTGACATTCAAGTTTCTCATCCACTCTGTGGCTTGTAGTGACATGGTGTGAACCAAGGTTGTCCCTCCAGAGAAGGATCTTGGAGGACAGCAGTTGACTAGGTGGTCCATAGTTTGGATATCTTCTCCACATTCACATATTGGTTTGTCCTTCTTCTAGTTGTATAGTAGATAATTGCAACACCTGTGTGAGGTTCTGACATGGTTCACTGTGATCCATATCTTAGATGGCACAGTGAAGCCAAGTTGTTGGTCTGTAATATCCATAATCTGTTCTTGATCCTGCTGTCTTCTCACAGCCTCAGCCAGTTGTCTTTTGATGACAGTCCCAAGTTTTAAGAGCTTTGGCTGCTACTCAGACAGGGTTCCTGGACCTAAGACAGCATCGTCAGGTGGGCGGGGGGGAAGGGGAGGGCAAGTTTAGAGATCTTCATAAATGGGAAAATCTGGGTTTGTTTATTGCATTGTCATAGTGCTGTATTATTGCTGCTCCTCTTTGGAGGGATGATGGTGAGATATGTGCAATGAAGTGAGACTGTTGGTGTTGACTTCAGCACTCCTGTGACAATTCCCATAGCAGTGAACAATTGCATGTTGACAAGTTTCATATGTACTTTATCCATACTAGTGCGCAGTATTCAGCTACTGAGAAGACAATGGCCAAGATGGCTGTCTGCAAGGTGTGAGCATCTGCTCCCCTATTGGTCCCAGCTAATTTGTGGATTTTATTATCCTTAGGCTTTATTTTGACAGTGGTCTTTGTCAGATGTTGTATGTGAGGCTATGATCCAGAACCACTCCAAGGTATTTCAGGAAATCCTCGTGCCTAAATTTCATGTAGCAGAAAGTGACATTTAGGTGCTTCTTTGCATGGTGGTTGCTCAGATGGAATGCGGAGACAGTTGTTTTTTTGAAGGTTTGGTCAGTCTCCATAATCAATAATACTCCTCCAGTGTTTTCAGAGCCTCTGTGATTCATTCTGCTTGGGTAAAAGTGCTCACTTGGATGGTGAATGTGAGATCATCCGCTGTCCAAAAGTCTGGGTCTGGGTCAATGGCATATTGCTGATACAAATATTAAAGAGTGATAGTGCCAAGATTAATATCTGTGGGAGCCTATTGTTAGTAGACAGGGTCTGCTAGTCTGTTCCATTAGTATACAGAAATCTTGCAGTTGGTGACATGACTGTCAGTACATGCAGTGTTGTTCTGCATACACTATTTTGACAATTTCTAAGCATTTAAATGTTGAACAACAAAAGCTTTCAAAATCCTAACACAACTGCTACCAAGAGATCTAGTCAGCATTATGGGGGAAACTACACAGTCATAGAGCCATTTGAGAGCATTACTGCAATGTGCTCTACCTTGGGCTATGTTAGAAGACCACTTGGAAGATTCAGCTAGTATAAAATGCAGCACCCCACCATCTTGGTAGTATGTATTAGCATAAAAAATCACACCTGTGCTTCATGAACTGCACTGATTTCCTTTTGTGGTGAATCGTTGGTGTAGATTTTGTGTTGTTCAGTGCCATCTTGTTCCAGAAAGTGTTCTGATGGTGAGAAGTGTGTTGCAGAAATGTTTGTATTTAAAAATGCTAGTAGTGAAAACTGACTTTTTTAGATTTTGAGTTTCTGCGCTTGGAACAGGAAAAACAGTATTTTAGATTCTGCAGATAGCACATCACCTTCATTTTTGCTTCTTCAAAATTTCTTATTTCTTGAGTCAGAAAATGTTAGTTTCTGTTTCACCCAGCTTAATTACCTCGGTTGCTATAATTGTGATACTATATTCTCAAATGGAAAACTGCAAAAGTTTTTTAGTAGCAAGATTTCAGCTCAGGATTTGCACAGATATCTTTTGACATTAGCCAACAAGCCCATAGCAAACAACAAATGTACAAACATAACTAAGAAGCTTGTAGACATTGCAGCTATCTTTTCTGCTATTGCATTTCTAAGAGTCGAGTACCTTTTTAAATTAAGGTTTCCACTCCACCTTTACTTGCCACAGATTACACACAGTGAGGAGGATTTTTCATTATGTGAACTCAGATTGTAGTGCTTAGCAAAATGGGCACTTTTCTTCTAACATATATGTATGTTATTGGGAAACTACATGTAGCAAGGTTATTTAATTAAATGACAATTTATTAAAAAAGTGAAGCACCTTTAAAAATCAAACTTAAGTGAATTGTTCTACGTTTTTCTTCTGTTCAGCTTAATCTTGCCCCAGAAGGGCAGTTTCTGTTCTCAGGGGATTGTTTCAGAACATGCTAGGTGTAATAAATGTGTGAAACATTTGCTTGCTTACCTTTATTTGTTGGCTGCAATCATGACAGGGTCAGTATCTATTGACTCCAGCAGCTTCTGTTGCATCTTCTCTCCTTTCTGAAAATCAAATGTAAATACAATAATACCAGCTAAAAATAACAACAGTCTAATTTAATTAACACAATACACAAATGCAGGTGGGTAGGATGAAGGCCAGGCAAGAATACTTGAACTCCTGCAAGATGACAGGATTATTCTGCCTTTTATTGGACATCTGTCACTATTTGTTATCTTTGAACATCAGTGGCATTCTGAACACACAGGCATTTCTTGTTTTTAAAACAGTTCCTTCTGCAGTGGCCTCTTTGATTGCTGAGATTGATCTGATACTTGGAGCTGCTCCTGGTGTTTTAGTGGTTAGTGGTTCTTACATCTGGTAGAACAGGAGCTCTGCCAGTAGTGTTCTAGATCAGAGGTTCTCAACCTTTTCTTTCTGAGGCCCCGCCAACATGCAATAAAAACTCCACGGCCCACCTGTGCCACAATAACTGATTTTCTGCATATAAAAGCCAGGACCAGCATTAGGGGGTAGCAAGCAGGGCAATTGCTGGGGGCCCCACGCCACAGGGGCCTCCATGAAGCTACATTGGTCAGGCTTCAGCTTCAGCAGTGGGTGGCAGGACTCAGGGACTGGGCTTCAGCCCCATGTGGTGGGGCTTCAGCTTTCTGCCCTGGGCCCCAGTGAGTCTAATGCTGGCCCTGCTTGGAGACCGCCCTGAAACCTGCTCGAGGCCCCCTACGGGGCCCCAGACCCCAGGTTGAGAACCACTGCCATACTTGTTTTTGTTTGGGTGTTCTCTGTTTTTCTCATGAGACTTTTAGGGTGATTATGACATGTGACCTTGGTGAATATGATACAAATGATATATTGCCTGCTTTCTGTTTTGGAATTTAACATTCTTCCCCATTTGCAATGGGGGTAAATTGTACGACATTTTTGTCATAGTATGCTTATCATAAAATATTTCAGTACTGGTGCTTCTGTGACCGTTCTTAATTTCCAATTTTTTTCTCTTGCTGATTATCCCAGTGCCACTGTTTATTGTCCTCAAACAGAATTCTGAGTGGAGTACTTAATTGTGACAAACTAGGTATGTTAATGTGCCCATGAAACACTGAAAGGCTCCTGTATTTTGAAGTTTTTACAGTTGTCCAATTTTCTCTACCTTTCTGGGTCTGGTTGAAATCCTTTGTCACTGAGAATATGTGTTTCCTGCATAACTAATCTCATTCAAACCAATTTGGCATGTGTTCCTTTTGATTTTGTTAAGATTTTTCCTATGGCTTGCTCCAGATCATTCTGTAGTCTTGTACTGTGTTCTTATTTTCTCCCCAAATCACATCATCAGTATGTTTACCCTGTCCAGATCTTTATAAATCTGGGACATGTAGCTTTGGTGTACCACAGGTGCATTCAATCCCAAATGAAAGTTTCTTAAACGCATACCTTCCAAAAAAAAGGTTGAAGATGCAGAGTTTTGCACATTTTCTATCTAATTGGACTTGTCATAACGCTTGTCATGAATTCTGAACTTTTAGACATGATCTTTCTTCAATTGTTCCCATGAAATAGCACCGTTTGGCCTTATTCAGAGGTTTTGAATCATTATAGGAACATAATTGTCATACTGGACCAGACCCAACGTCCATCTAGACCATTATC
The DNA here is from genome assembly GCF_028017835.1 of Emys orbicularis. Classification (NCBI taxonomy): domain Eukaryota; kingdom Metazoa; phylum Chordata; order Testudines; family Emydidae; genus Emys; species Emys orbicularis. The sequence goes on along the minus strand of NC_088695.1, from coordinate 31,650,926 downwards.
CTGTCTCTGAGAGTGGTCAGTACCAGATGCGTCAGAGGAAGGGATCAGAACTTGCAATAGACAGATATGGGATAATTTCTCTTTCCTCACCTCCTGAAAAGCACTCATCCGGGACTCTAATAGTTACTGTATATTTGTAATTGCTGTAGTATCTAGGAGCCCTAGTCATGAACCATGACCCCATTATGCTAGGCACCATACAAATACAGAAAATGACAGTACCTGCCCCCAAAGAGCTTACAGTCTAGAGACTGGCTTAAGCCCTGAAGCACAGGGTTTAAGATATCTCGTAGAATTTCTTGTCATTTAATTATAACAACACCAGTAATTCTTGATATCCACATAACTATCAAGTCCTTTCTTGAGTCTTTAATTCTTGGCCTAAACAACTTCCTGTGGCAATGATTAGTCACATGTTGTGTGAAAAAGTATTTCCTTTGATTGGTTTTTAATTTCCCACTTTTTAATTTCATTGAATGTCTCCTTGTTCCTGAGCTATGAGACAGGGAGAAAAAAAAAGCTCCAGATCTACCTTCTCCATGCCATTCATTATTTTATATACTTGTGTCCTGCCCTCTTACTAATTTCCTTTCTAAGGCAAACAATCCCAATCTTTTCAATCTCTTCATGGAGCTTTCTCATGCCTTTGATAGTGCTTGTGCTCTTCCTTGACATCCCTTTAGTTCTGCAATATCCTTTTTGAACTGGGGTGACCAGTTCTGCACATGGTATTAAAGAAGAGTCTGCACCATTGATTTTACATAAAGGCATTATAATATTCTTTGTATTATTCACAATTGCGATTCTTATGTATACTAGCATCTTGTTTGCTCAATGCGCATCTGTTGAAAACTTTTTTTTTTTAATTGAGCTACCTACAGTGATGCCCGGGTCTCTGTCTAGAGTTGATACAGTTAATCTAGAACCCTATATGGTGTATGAATAGTTCCCTCCAATGTGCATTGCTTTGTATTTATTGACATTGAATTTCATTTGCCATCATGGTGCCCATTCACCTAGCTTGTTTAGGTCTCTCTGAAGTTCTTCACAGTCAGGGCCGGCTCTAGGATTTTTGCTGCCCCAAGCAAAAAAAATGTTGGCTGCCCCCCCCCTTTTTTTGGTGTCCCCCTCCCCCCGCCCCAATTCCACCCCTTCCCCAAATCCCCAGCCCCGCCTCCTCCCCCGGGTGTGCTGCATTTCCCCCCCCCCCATTGCTTCCTGGGAGCCCCTGCGACCTCCCACCCTAGCTCACCTCTGCTCTGCCTGCTCCCCCGGGTGCGCCGCTGCTCCGCTTCTCCCCCCTCCCTCTCAGGCGAGGGAGGGGGGAGAAGCGGAGCAGCGGCACGTTCAGGGGAGCAGGCAGAGCGGAGGTGAGCTAGGGTGGGGGGGGGGGGGCGCAGGAAGTAACGGGTGGTAGAAGAACCACTCCCCTCTCGAGCTCGCCTCCGCTCCACCACCGCCGCCCTGCTTCTCCTCCCTCCCAGACTTGCTGCGCGAAACAGCTGTTTCGCACGCAGCAAGCCTGGGAGGGAGGGGGGAGAAGCGGAGTGGCGGCGGCGCGCTCAGGGGAGCAGGCGGAGGCGAGCTGGGGTGGCGGGGGCACTTTTTCCCCATGCCCTGGAGTCGGCACCTGTGATGGCCGGCGCCAGAATGCTGCCCCTAGAAATGTGCCGCCCCAAGCACCTGCTTGTTTCGCTGGTGCCTGGAGCCGGCCCTGTTCACAGTCCTCTTTGGTCCTGACTAACCTGAATAACTTTGTCATCTGCAAATTTTGCTACCTCATTACTCACTCTGCTTCCAGATCACTTAATTTGGCTTTTTATTATGGGGTCCATGTTGTCTGAATCTGCTCAATAACATTTAATTTTACTATCTGGTTATGTTCAGGTTTTTATCTTCTATTACTTGGTGCTGCAGACACTTTATGTGGTGCATGTATTATAGGCAGCACATTGGGACCTCTATCAGTGTGATGTTTTATATCCTTAATGCATCCCAGTACATTAAACACTTCATCACATAATTTGAGAACATGTTTTGCATCCTGCTGCGTACATAAGTTATACACACATTTGCTCGTCTGCATTTGTAGAATGCTGTCCAATTCAAGCACATATGGAACTTCCTGTTGAACTATTTTAAACTCCCAGAGTGATAGCCATCCTTACACAGACATACTGGTGTGGTGTTACCACTTGGGATCATTTTTGTAACTGCCATATGAAAAAAGTTTGGCTTTTTAAAAATTCTAATATTGGCATTAGATAATCTTTTTATATATGATTGCTATGTATATGTTGCACTTAACTCCATTCTTTTTAAATTCACTTGTCATTCATTTTATTTCTGATTTCACAAACCAATCTTTGGGGAACCTTACTTTATAAACATATTAAGTTACTCAATAAACAACTCCTGTTGCTGTGTTATCAGAAATTTGCACTCCAACTGTATGTTCATTAAATGTATTTTGCTTTTGTATTTGCCTTTGTGCTGAGAGCAACACACATTTGTGAACTGATTGTTTTTGTTGCATATATTACTCAGCACCCCTGTTTGGACACTTTTGTGTCATGATTTCCTCTGTTTATTGCAAACAAATCTGGTTCCTGCTGCTTGTTTACTCTTTTATGCTGTCTTTAACGCCTTGGTATGTATTTTTAATCAAAAAAAGTGAAATGATTGGAGTGCATCTAATACCTTGTCATGAGGGAAGTACAGTTTTCATTAGTCCTACCAATATGCACCGTCCTTTGCAAAATCCAGTCCATTTTCATCATAACCTTTCTTTGGTCTGGTTACTGGTTTTACCAAAAAATAATTGGTAAAACCAGTCTCCAACTAGTCTGTGTGTTGACAAGTCAAATTCCCATGACTTAGCTTTACTACATAGGCCTGTAATGGTCAACTGACTCACCTGGGAGTTGGTTTTGAAAATATGTCTTTCCCAGATGATATTCTTGCATCGATCAGAGTATTCTTCAAATATTTGAATGACTTTATCAAGCTGTCTTGTAGTTCCTTCATGCTCCCACAGAAAAGTATTATAGATCTCAGATGCCTCAAGGCCTTCCACTTACAGCAGTTGTAGAGGGGTTCACCCTATCTAGTTTCTCTTTAACACCATTAGCTTCCAAGAAAACTGGGGCATGTCTATGCTAGGAAGTTATACTGTTTTAACTAATATACTGGTATAGTCTACAGTGGTATAAAACTCCCCTGTGAAGGCCGTTTTATTGGTATAAAGATGCTTTAAAGTTATAGCTTTTCCCATGTGGGAAGGGGAATAATTTCACAGGTATAAGGCACCTTTATACTAATATAACTACATCTACACTAGGGCTTGTTGATCTATGACACTATTGGTTAAAACTGATATAATTATACTGGTATAACCTACAACCGCTACTTCTACTTTCTTCAATTCGGTCAGGGACCCTTACAGATTGAGTGATGTATGCTTCATTTACTCCATTTTTTGACCAGGTTTAATTTACGTCTGACCCCATGTAATAAGGCTGTGCTGATAAGAGACTGAAACTTTATTACCTGACATGGGTCAGAGTTATGAGAGGTTAAAACCCCTGTCACATGGCCGGGTCAGCACCCACTTACTCCAGTGGTTACTGTTACAATGGGGGAAGATCCTATCAAGGGTTTAATACAGAAAGACTAACCATTCTTAATTCTCATAGTGCATCCTGCCATGTTACTCAAGTCTACTGATTTGAGGATATGTAGAAATTATTCTAAAGAGTGCCTAAACATTTTAAAATAGTTGTTTAATAAGTCTCAATATATGATGTTTCCTTGAAGCGCTTTCACAATACAGTATGATTAAGGCTGGTTAATTCTTACAGAAAAAATGCAAAAGTCATAATTTCAGTTTAAAGAAAGTTATGGCATAATATTTTAGTAACTGCTTATCCATAGGTGTCAATAATAATTATTAAATTTATCTAATTAGCAAAACACCAAATTAATGTAAATGGCCAAATATGGTTACAAAATAATGGAAAAGTTTTGCTCAGTAGCAAGCTGATTGGTGTGAACAAGACTAGCATATGAACAAAAACACTGAAGTTCACTTTTGTCAATGGTTGTGATAAGCATCCAACCTTAACCACGATGATAAATACTAAATACAGGCAGTGCTGCAATCAGTGTGTGTTTTGCTTCTGTGATATTAAGACTTGTTTTATGGGACAACATTAACATTTTTGCGGTGTAGAAATGGAAGAAATACCAGATTAAAAATGCCTTTGAACAATCTATCCCCATCTTCAATGAATTGTTAAAATAGCAACAATAAAACAGAACAGTGAAAAATTTATCCTATTGCCACTTTATTTTAAATCCCATACTAGGTTGAACTACAAAAGTAATGAACAGCGGGGTTAAAATTTCCAATTAAAACATAATAATCCTACGCATTGTTTTAAAAAACCCTATTGTTGGGTACCTTTGAGTGCCTATGTGGATCTGCAGGTCTTTTTAAACACAGTTATTACTCTCTATGGGTGGGGGATGTTGCATATTTAAAAATCATACTCCCGTCTGAATGTTTTAACCTTCTGTTTCTTGTAACAATTTAGAAATGAGAAGACCATTTCCCCCCCTATTTTTTAGCTAACTTTGCTTTTGCGTTTGATTACATTTTGGTTGGCATTAGTTTCACTGTCTTATTTGCATAATAATTTCTCCCTTTTTGTGTGGGTCTTTTACACCGCAACAATGGAGAGGAAATATTTTCAAAAACAGGGAAATGAGATTGTAAAACTACAAAAATTGGCATAGGAACTTGGGGCTGGTATAGCACCTGAAACGACTTAACTTATTTAACAAAAAATTAACTAGATTTCAAGTTGACAGTGTCCCTTTGAGCTGCCCTTGGCTCTGCTACATCACATGGTTTCTTTCATTAGAAACTGTTGTAATCTCTCAAAACACATACTGTTGCCTCTGAAACAGTCTCTCGGGCAACTGCAGGCAGTGTTTCATAGACATAACTGACTGGTGTATGCTCAGGTGGTGATTGTTCTGCCTGCCCCACCCCCAGGGCCCTTCTCACTGTTTACAAACACACACTGCCTAGGTCACTGCCCAGACATTGCTGATGATGTCATCTAGAAAGCACATGTCTCTCTGCAGTTTCAAAGCTTGCAAATTTCTCCCAGCAGGGTGGCGTAAAGTGCAGTTTGAAGGGGCAGGGGTTTAGCTTGTACCCTACTGATGAAGCAGACATCTCCATACATCTTATTCGCTGTTCCCATACTACATGGTTTTGGTTAATCAGAGATTATTGCTCTGCACGTTGCAACCTCCATAAGCAGCTTGGGACCTAGAGCATGCTGGGTAACATGGTTTGTAAACCAACTGCAGACATTTGTGTTGGATAAAATAACTGGCGTGGATTTCTCAGTTTGCTGGACTGGAGCTAACCTAGGGTTATAAACTACCGCAGAGAAAATCCGACTTGTCCTTATTCTCAGCAGTACCATATAATGCTTAGCTTTAAATGTTTAGTGATGATAATTAGCATTTACATATCAAAGACAGCTGATTAGTTTTGTTCTGTTTTTTTTAATAACTAATGACATATATTTTTGGAATTTATTATAGATTTTTTCCCACCTATGTTGTTGTTTCAGCACCAAGTAGATTAGTACAGAAGCATGATGCAGATTAGAGGGTCTGGTTTAAAAACCCTTCCCTGCCAAAAAGAACCAAAAACAAATCGAAACTGAGTGTGCAAGCAAACTAGAGGAGGGAGGCGTGTTTATTTGTGGCTTTTAAATTACTTTTAAAATGGCCTAAAAATTATCACACCTTTTGATGAAGATTTTTGTACTGTTTTTTAAGATAGTTAAAATCTATATTGTGAAGGCTAAAATTCCTGCCTTCAGAGAGAAAGTGCTGTTTTTCGAAAGTTGTATGCAATTAATTTATTGAAAATAAAAATAACTATTTTGGGATGACAACATTTTTTGATTTTGCTGGATTTCAAGTCATTGCAACAATTTATAGATGTTTAAGTGTACACATGGCAATTTTTTCTATTAAAGGAGAGATTTCCACACCAGACCTCACCCCGTTGGATTTTTTTTATAGATTTGTTTAGAATTACACCCATAATTTTAACTTTAAAAATCTTGCCTTTCACCAAAATAATCTGCCATTTGCAAAGCAAACCATTAGACTATGGCCTCAGTCCTGCAAAGACTTAAACAATTAAGCATGAGAGTAGTTCCATTAGTCAATGGGATCACTTGCATGCTTAAAATTAAACGTGTCCATAAATCTCAGCAGGACTGGGGCCTGGGTTGGGGAGCTGTTATTACTCCTTACAATGGCCTTGCAAGATGATAAACAGAGAAAATGTGTGTGCTCCTCAGGGAAAAACTCACATAATTTAAGGAAAGAGAGCTCTTGACAATTTAAGGATCATCAAGTTTCTCTTCATCTCACCCGCATTTTACATGAGGCCAGTGTGAATGTTTTTATATTTTGTAAAATGAGAACTATGTGAAATAGTATAATTTAAGGATAGAGTGCAACTTCTGAATTTGAAATATTTTGTTGTATTGAATTGGATCCATAATGTTACTTACGTGGGTTTATATGTCAACATTTTTTGTGAATAAAAACAATCTCAGTGGAATTATATGAGAGACTTCTGTAACACAGGGATTATTGATAGATCATTATGGTTTGGGGAGCTGTTAACTTCAGTTGCCAATGTGTACTTTTAGGGACTCTTAATGCACAGATCAATTGGGCTGCTCTATAATCCATTTTGTCATGTCAGTGGAAATATGTATTTCTAGAAAATGATACTTTATCCATAAATAGGGCACGTGCATACAGCAAGAATGCATGAGAGAAATCCTCTAACTTTTCTTTAAATTATTTTTCTCTGTCTTAGTAATACAGGCTTGGACAGGGCTGGCTCTAGGATTTTTGCCGCCCCAAGCAGAAACAATTTTGGCCGCCCCCCCCTCCCCCCCGTTTTTTTCTTACCCCACCCTCGGCCCCGCCCCTTCCCCAAATCCCCAGCCCTGCCTCCTCCCCCCAGGCTCTCAAGCCTAGGAGGGAGGGGGAGAAGCGGCGCGCGTGCCGCGGCCACTCGGGATCTCCCCCTCCCTCCCAGGCTCTCAAACCTGGGAGGGAGGGGGAGCAGCGGCGCGCGTGCCGCGGCTGCTCGGGATCTTCCCCTCCCTCCCAGGTTTGAGAGCCTGGGAGGGAGGGCGAGCAGTGGCGCACGAATCAGCTGTTTCGCGCGCCGTGGCGTGCGAGCGGCAGCAGCGGAGGTGAGCTAGGGTGGCCGGGGCACATTTTTAGGGGCGGCATTCTGGCGCCGGCCATGCCGCCCCTAAAAATGTGCCGCCCCAAGCACCAGCTTGTTTTGCTGGTGCCTAGAGCCGGCCCTGGGCTTGGAGTATTATAGATAATACTGTCTATGAAAATATATTGTTAATCATACCCATTGTGTGTTGAGTATAAAACAAGATCCTGAAAAAAAAAATCAGAATTATTTTAATTAAAAAATGGATAGTGTGTGTCTTCTTGGATGAGACCTTATATACCAAGTATCAGTTAGTTCATTTTAAGGTTGAGTGATAAACACTGAAAATAGGGCTCTTTAACAGAATTGCTGACAGACCCTTAATTACAGTGATACTAACAGGTGCTGCTATAATATGTCAGAGTGGATTAGACTACATTCAGCTGTTTAGCAAATCAGGCCCAAGCCAGTGAGGTGCTATGCACCCACAACTCCAGTTGCCTTCAGTGGGAGTCACACATGCTCAGTCCCCTCAAAAGATTAGATTTCTACATATCTACAGCCCAGATCCTGGCCTAAATAGTCAGGATGGGCATGGGGCAGATGAATCTCCCCGCCCCCCCCCCCCCAAGGCTGTGAAGCAGCTGTGGAATAATTTGTGGTCCCTTATGTAGCCCCCCACCTCCAGACAAGAGGATATATGCAGTGATGAATCTTTTGGCCCCATCTATACAGAGGCCAAGCACAGAACTGCTGAGCTCTGTGCAGAGGGTATGGCTCCACTGTGTCCAGCCTCTCTGTCCCATTTGTGGAACAGAATGCGGAACCACAAATGGGAGTCAGAATGCAGAACCACAAATGGGAGTCCTGTTGTCATGGGTCCCTCTTTCCCTACAGAGAAGGGGGATGAATTTTTTCCTCAGTGAGGAAAGCACTGGCAGTAAAATTCCTCCTGTCGCCTCATTAAAATAGCTGTTACCAATACATCATTACAATGACTTACTCCTGAATGTTGTGTATAATCTTTTGCAGAGTAGCATACTGGTTACAGGACATTTCAAAAGATAATTTATGATTGCATTTAGTAATCTATAGTCTCATTTAGTTGTTGATATTTAAATAATTTTTCTGTACAGTCTTTATGCAAAGGAAAAAAACTGAATTCAGTTTGTATATTTCATGTTTTCCACCATGTGAATACTAACTGCTTTTTAATGTTTTTTCTCAACAGTTTTAATTTGTGAATTAAACTATTAAACTAGCATGAATAGATGAAAAGTGCAGGTATAAGAGCAATGCAAAGTGAAGTGGCTGCAGCTGGCCAGTTGGGAATTTACCTGGCTCCTATTCCAACCTTCCTCTTCCCTCCATCCCTGAGTGTAGGTAGTGTGGTGAGGAGGAGGAGGAGCTCCTTTATGGCAACTCTCAGCTTACCTTAAGGACCATAAGGTATTACCTTAAGGACCATAGCCAGCTATTGTAAACTAGAGCATCCCCTAGGCTGCTCTAATTTACATCCAAGCCAGTGGTGGGGCAGGTTGAGAATCAGGAGTCATAACTGCGTCCTTGAAGCCCCCGCTCTGTCTGTACTTAGCATATCTTCACGTAGGAGAAAATCTGTCCCTAAATCCCAAAATATGTGCAAGATTAATCAAAAGAGCTTAACCCTTACCCACTGCAATATATTACTGTATGTCTGACTTTTTTTTTTTATTTGGAACTGGTAATGCACATATCTCTCTGAACATCACAGAATAACAAATATGTGAGTGTCTAATGAACTCATTCACTGCTGGTGTAAGCAGGCAACTCCATTGGCTTGAAAAGTGTAGCACCTACATACACCAGCAGTGAATTTGATCCTACGATCACAGAACATTGGCTTGATATTACTTTGCACATAGTATGCAATGTGGGTTTTTTTAAGCAAGTTAGTTAATATATATTCTTAGTATCCACTTTTACAGTTAAATACCTGTTAATTTAAACTTAAAAAAACCTTTAGTTCAAGTCTTCAAATTTTGGACTAGATATCTGCTATGCCTTTTAATAAGTGAATTGTGTTTTGGTTAGGACATGAAAAATACATTTCCAAATGTATTTTAAGTTCTGTAGAGAAGCATACCTATGTCTCTAAACACCTTGACATTCTGTTTGGAAATAAAATGACTTGTTAGCCACTATTTCCTCAATATCTACTGGAGTCATCTAACAGCCAAACAAAAATCTCTTGAGGACTTTTTCTGTTGAAGTATTTGTGGGGATTATATCTATGTATAAATATAAATAGGCTTCATCTTCAATGTGCAACATCACGCTGCTAATTATAGAAACTAAGAAATGTATAGCTATGCTATCTGAAGTCCCAATTCAGACTTTAAGTACACAGGTGTTGTTCTTTTGAAGGCAAAGTATTGAGTGCAATTAGCGAGGGCCTTTCTTAATATTTTCATATTGTTATACTTCAGGTCCTTCCTCTAATATATTAAAACCATGAACAATCCTTAGCAAATGTCCTGGTTCATCTGATATCTGCATTGTAAATAGATGGGAAAGAGATGGTGGTAACATATGTAGGAGAAACTTGCATCCTTTTGACATACCTAAAGATACAGCAGAGCCCTCTGTACAATTTTTTAAAAATTGAAGTAACTCCTTTATGAGACAGACTACAGGCAAAACCATGGCCTGAGTGTGAGGATGCATGTGGGAAAGTTAGTCTCTTTCACACCCTACTTAGCTTCCTCTGGAATCAACAGAGCAAAATCTCTAGTGTGTTGAGGGAGGAGGCTTAGCTGCTGCAGAATGTCTCTGCCTGCTCTGATCCATCCTGCCCTTCAACTGTTGGGAGATATGGGAGGTGCAGCTGGTATCACCTCACATCATATGGTAAAGACAGGCTTTCTGCTCATGGTGGTGTATGTATTGTACAATACAAGATAGATTGTCTTCAGAAATTGAAAAGCCTGATTTAATTTAAGTAGTTTTTGGTAGCAGCCTGACTGGGGGGGTGGGGGTGGGGGTGGGAAGGGAGCGGTCTTGTGCTTGAATCATTACCTTGGCGCACAGGAGTCTTAGCTCATCCAGTCTTTGCAAGGTCAAGCAAGTCACTGGCCTCTGTGCTTTAGTGCCTGTCTGTAAAATTGGAATAATTGGGTCTTGTTTACATCTAAAATTTATACAGATTTAACTACATTAGTTTAGAAACTTACTGAAAGTAGTGCAAGTGCCTTATGTGGACACTCTTAAATTGGTTTCAGTGTCCACCAGCGGGTTGTACCCATGAACTAAATCAGTACCTAAACTAATTTAGCTAACATTGTATACCTTTTGCATGGAGAGAGAACCTTATTTTTTTCCCTTGGGACAATAAACTCATTTGTGCTGATAGAGCACTTGGCCATCCTTACAGCCTAGGAGCGGTAGGCAACACATTATTTCTCAAATAGCACTTACAGTAAACATAGCTTGGGTATTTCTATTCTTGTTGTTTTATTTCCTTTTACTAGTGCTTGGTGGTGAAAAAGAACATCCTGTTTCTGAAAGCATCCATGGAAGGGGGTAACAAAGGCTCAAAAACTGATGATAGTATTTCTTCTGGATTGGCTGCTGTTGTGTACTAAAGGACAGGGGATGGCTGCTTAATGATGGTGTAGCCTTAGTCAACCCCCTGGGGTTGTGTGGTACTGGGCAACTCCCCCCCACTTCCCCAGCATCAGACTGGGGTTCAACCCAGGCTGTTGGCTGGGAGAAATACATCATCATCCCTTTGGAAGTGTCCTGGTGTGTGTAAAGCAGGGCGTCCCTGCAGGTGACAGCAGTCCCCTTTAAGGCACAGGGTAGCGTATCCCCATGCCTCATGGGTATCCAGTGCCAGTTGTCACTCTGGGGCTGAAGCACTTGTCCCGTTGCCTTAAGGAGAAAGGTTTGGGAGGAGGAGAGCAGCGGGCACAGTGCCCTCTTCTTGCTGGGGCGAGGGGCTGTTAGCTGGACTGTTTCGTCTTGCCCCGGGCGGCTCGGGACTGGCCTACTTGTGTCTCCCTTGTCCCTGCAGCAGCCTGGGCTAAGGCTGGCCCTTGCCTTCCCTAGAGAGCACTTCGCCTTTGCTTTCAGTGTGGCTGGAGCTGGCAGTGGAGGCGCCTCGCTGAGCCGCTCCCGCTCCTCCCATGCGCTCCGCTCCGCATTTTCCCGGCCTCCGGGTGTGTGCCTTGTTCTTGGGGCTAACACGCTAACCTGTTGAGCTACGCTGGTCCCAGCGCCTCTCGCCATTGGTCGGCGCGGCATAGCCGCATGGGCGTGCGGGCCATGCATTGGCCAGGCCTGGCTGTCCATCAGCGGGCGGCGGACTGCGTCAGGTTGGGTTGAGCGGCGTCCCCTTCCCTGCTCAGTGTCTGGCGGCGGCGGCGGCTGCGGCGCCGGTGCGGGCGGAGGGGCGCAGGGAGGGCGGCCCGTTCGCTCGCTCGCTAAGATGGCGGCGGCGGCGGCGGCGGCCGTGGCCCGGCTGGAGGGCCGCGAGTTCGAGTACCTGATGAAGAAGCGCTCGGTGACCATCGGCCGCAACTCGTCGCAGGGCTCGGTGGACGTGAGCATGGGCCACTCCAGCTTCATCTCCCGGCGCCACCTGGAGATCTTCACCGCTGCCCCCCCGCCGCCACCGGCCGGGGCGGACGGGCCGCCGCTGCCTCAGGGGGACGCCACCGGTGGCGGGGCGGGAGGAGGCGGCGGAGGGGACTTCTACCTGCGCTGCCTCGGCAAGAACGGGGTCTTCGTGGACGGCGTGTTCCAGAGGCGGGGGGCACCCCCGCTGCAGCTGCCCCGAGTGTGAGTACGGGGGAGCGGGACGGCTGCAGCCCGACATCCTCTGGCCTGGCCGCCCCGGGGAGCAAGCCATGCCCCAGCCTCCCCGGGGACCCCCTGCTGGAGGGCGGGTGGTGCTGCCTCCGCACGCCGGCTGCCCCGTTTCCATTTTGCTGGCACATGGTGCATGACAGGCAGGGAGTCCTCTCGGTGCCGGGGACACGCATCATGAATCCCATCCGTACGTCCCCCAGAGCACCCAGCCAGTGCTCGCTGCAGCCATCCCTGTAAACTGGCTTCGCGGTGGGTCTTTGCTTCCTTGTCCAGCATGCGGGGTGCCCCGGCTGGTGCCCCTGAGCTGTATCCATTCCACCAACATTCATCTTCCTTTGGGTTGGCCTGTAAGATACAGGTGGCAAGCATAAAATCACAGGAGCATTGGGGCTGTGTTTTGGCGAGGGATAATCCTTCTCCCTCTGCCTTCTCTCGCACATAACAGTGTGCAATAATAGTACCTTGTGGGTATAAATCAGCCTGCACCACTGCTTGGAGCTATTACTGTTGGTAAACAGAATCGAATACACTCTTGCGTATTGTTTGTGTGTTGCAAAGGAGAACTCAGTTATGTGTTTATCCACGTATCTGGGATTTCAGATCAGCGCTAAGCACATTTTGTGGTACCATTTGTCCCGTTTTAATAAGTTTTTGTAGTATTTTCTGCATCTTCTGTGTAGTTTAAGACTAGTTTTATATTTATGGTTAGCTAAATTGAGTTATGTCTAAAATATTAATACACTCAGAATTTTAACATGTAGTTTTTTAGGTAGTTTAACAATGAAGAGAAAGTTGGCAAACAACAATATATTCCTTCACTTTTAGCAAATATTAATCTTTTTCTGCAGAATATTTTTCTGGTGAAGTGTGTGAGGCCTGGTATTTTTAAGGGTGCATTGAACTACAAATATACATTCCATCCTTTGAGGAGTTATGTGTGAAAAGTGAGGTGTTTGTCACAGTCTGTGCATCCAAAATATTTCAAAAACATAGCGTATCTTCACTAAAATATATGAAAAAGTTGTTTTTCATTATTTCTGGAAGAGTAGTTGTGAAATGTTTTAGGGGTGTGTTTCATAGAAAGCATTCTGTCACTGACAGAATCTTGATACCGCGGAGGTTTTTAACTTTATTTTGGAGACTGAGAGTGTGGCTTAGCTATTTAACGTTTTTTATGTAGTTTAAGCAGTTCACCTATAAAAATCATACTATCTTAAACCTGTGCTTTCTAGGAAATGCTATAATTCTGAAAGGGTTTGTTAAGGGGCTGTGTGTCTAGTGCTGTATAATCCATAAATACAGTTGGATGACTTGTTTGACCTCTAACAACTGTAACTTCTATTTTTGCTTTTTTTTTTTTTTTCTATTGTAATAACCCTGTCTGTCATATGGCTAATCTATTTTATCTTCCTTTTATGACTGGCTTTTAAATATTATTTTAAAATATTTTTATCTAAGGATATTTGTTAAATACAGGAGCAAGAATGCACTATTTTTAAAAGAATCTATGTATTTAATTTTAAACAAGTCTTTAAATTTGTATATGATGTACTGCAAACAGACTTAAAATTAATTTGAGCAACTTAATCTGGTAGCAAATTTCCACTAAATACCTAAGGTCATAAGAAGCAAAACACATTACATTTACTGTGTGCTTCTCCTGTTACCCTATCAGTGTGGGTCTTGAATTGTATTTTGCTTTAATCCTTTTAAATCTGTAATTTTGCCACATAACATTTTCTGCCCCCATAAGAATTAACTTCTGTTCAGGGTAATTTTACACACATCAAAACATTTTGCTTAGTGAACAAAGGGAAATTTTTACATAAGGTTAAATTGTCTCGTGAGCATAGGTGGAGTTAAGTAAATTAATATTTGTTTGAAATTGATTGCATCAAATGATTGCATGATTATTTGGACTGCATACTTTTAACATTAACTTTTAAGCTTTGTAAATTGGTTAAAGTAATATTTCCTGGTTACAGAATGTCCTTAAGTTGAGCCTTGTAAACAGGGTAGTGCACTTGCAGCCATTATCAGAAATTGTAGAACATTTTACACTAAGGACTGGTCTACGCTGGGGGGGATTGATCTAAGATACGCAACTTCAGCTACGTTATTCGCGTAGCTGAAGTCGAAGTATCTTAGTTCGACTTACCTGGCCATCCTCACGGCAGCAAGTCAACCGCCGCGGCTCCCCCATCGACTCCGCTTACTTCTCCTGCCGAGGTGGAGTGCGGGTGTAGATTCGGGGATCGATTTATCGCGTCTAGATGCAACGTGATAAATCGATCCCCGATAGATCGATTACTACCCGCCAATCCGGTGGGTAGTGTAGACGTGACCTAAATAGATTGTGATTTCTTTGAGAGATGTGAGGATAACTTTTAAAACTGTAAGAGCAGGCAAAATTGATAATGTCACCAGTAGGCTGTTGAACAAGATCTACTTTCTGCTAAATACTGTTGAATGGCTTATGATCTGTATCATTTCTGAAATATTTAAAAGCCCACTTTTGTGGAAGTTAAGCCTTAAAAAAATGTATAGCGTAGTCGTACCTTTCTAAGTTTATCAGTTCTTTTGCAGCAGTGCTTAGGCAAATCCAAAGCAGACATCAATTGCTTATACCAAGTAATTACTATGAAATGTTGATGACTAATGTTATTCATTGAAGCCATGTCCTTGAATTTCACTATGGATTTAAACTGACACATTGAACGTTATCTGCAAAGATTTAAATAAAAATAAAATTACTTTGAGTCCAGGTGAGCTAAATATATTAATTAGCAAGTTATGTATTTGAAATTAAAATATATTTTAAAATTAAAAGTGAGTGATGCAAGTTTCATATCTTCCCACCTATGGCCAAGGTGATTACTCAGACTTAAAAAAAATATATATACAGTAGTAAATTGCCAGCAATATGACTGGCTTGTGATAAAATTATAGTTTTAAAGATTGTCCAGTGGCAAATATGCTTAAGCAAATCTGAAACCTGCTTGTCCCCTCCTTCATTTCAATTTTTAAATATTTCTCAACCTAATTAAGAGGCTGGAGACTAATCCTAAATTTTAATTGTTATGAAGAGTATTTGTAGATGTATGATATTCATTTCATAAAAATAAAAAATACTGCTGTGAACTTTTACACCAAGGTGGTATTCCAGTAGTTAAGGCCTGGAAGTTTACCTGTATTTAAACTGTTACACTTGAATATGAATGTCTTCTGGAATTAAGCTTTCGGGTGCTATGGGATAATCTTCTGAATATACGTGTGGGGTTTTTTTGTTTGTTGTTTTTGCTGTTAATGGCCACTGTTTTTGTAGGATCTGAACACGTGTGTGTGCAAGCAATTGCAGTAGTTAACTCAGCAACCTTATTCCCAGAGCAGTTTAAGTGCTGGTGCAGTAACAAGGAAGTAAACAAAAATCCTGTCTAGTTTCAAATTCCAGTAAAAGGCCAGGGAAATTGGTGTCCTAATGGTAAAGGGCACAGTTAGTAAAGATGAAAGAAAACCTTTCCCAATTTCTCAGCGGTAATGCAAACAATGACGCTTAAGACAAAAACTAAATACCAGAAACCCATTTACTCTTGAAAAAATAATTGAAATGTCTAATTTTTGTCACTGTTCCTGTTAAGCATCTAAAATTACAAGGTTCATGGCCTCTGACTTTAGTACAATTAATATTTGAACATGATATAATTAAAATTTTAATGTTACAGTCCTACCTGTTCCTGGAAGTGGGGAACTGAAATAAAATTTGTCAATCTCTTGCAGAATACAAACCTTAAGAATCTGGGAAAAGGGAAGCTTTGACAGTTTGGTAAACAAAGTGGCATATTTGTTTCAATAATAAAGATTGGTACAAAGATGAACACCATGTAATGTTTAATTACTGTTGATTAGTTGACTGTCTTAGTCACTGTAACTTTGTTTTGATTACACTTCTCTGAAACTTTCAATCATAATGTAAATGTCTTTTCAGTCAGGAGGCACTATTAGTGGGAGCAATGTGGTTTTTGTTCCTAGGCCTAACAGATTTACATATACACAGACTGCATGTCGCTTTGCTAGATGAACAAAATGGGGGGAAAAATTAGTAGCAACTTTACACTCAACAATAAATAGCGCTTCGCTCAATCTAAGCATTCTGAAGCATGACATAAAGTGTTCAGAAACCAGTTAAACTACTTGAGTTTGCATAGCTTTAAGTAAAACCTGTTGTAATTACCTTTGAAAGACCCACAGTTTGACATTTTTTATTAAATACAGTTTCTGAATTGGCTCCAGTTGAAGTCTGTGTCAGAACTCCCACTGGGTTCATTGGAAACCAGATTGGGCCAATAAATAGTAATGAAATTGGAGAATTGGATTTTAAAGTACAGTATGTATTACATATATTTCTCTCATTTTGACCAGAAATAGACGGTAAATCTATAACAGTAAACCTCTTCCACCTGACAAGGGTAGATTTCACCATAGTGCAGTACAAATTTTTGTTTTATCTGATGAGGACTACTACAGCACATCTAGGACATTGAAAATAAGTGTGATGTAATAGCTGCTTATAGCATGTCTTAAGGAAGTAAAATCAGTGGTTGTACTTGTAAGAGTTTACAAATCACAGTTTTGAAGGAGCCACGAGTTCAGTCCTTCTGTCAGCTGGTCAATAGGAACTCAAAGTACATTACAGAATTTCAGCAGTGCATTTGAAGAATGAGAAGTATCTTTTTTGCTGGGAGTAGAAGCAGTTGGTAACAATGCTATTAAGTTTTTATAGTATTTTTTTCATATTGCCATCAGTAGTTAGGAATTATTTTTTAGAAAGGCAGTAATGCACACTTGAGTGCTTGAAGGTACCTGAAACTTTGGCCTTAAGTGTCCTAATACACCACCTCTGGTATTGGGGTATTTTGATTAAACCACAGACTTGTATATCAAGGATTACTGATGGGTTTTGGCATCCTAAAAATGAATTAATAAAAAATACCATTTAATATGCAAAATAGTAGTATGAAAATAATGTAGCAAGACATATAATACTTCCAACTCACTGGAGAAGTACAGATATTCAGCACACCACGTAACTCAGGGTCTCCTCTTGCAACTGTGAAATAGAACCCCCCCCCCCACACACACACACACAAACTCGCACCACTCTGAAAATTACAAATGTTAAATATTTATATGCCAGAGTCTCACTTATTCTGTGGAGACGACTAAGTTACACTTTTAGTTATGGTATGTTGTCCAGGTCTACAAAGTTAGGGCTCTATTAGTGCAATTAAATTACAGCATCTCTCCCACTTATTAAAACTAAGAGGTTCTGTACAAAGAACAAGCTTCTGTACACTACCTGAACTTTTACTTAGTGAAGTTACTGTTGTGTTCAGCATCAGTTTTTTAGGGGGGAAAAAATGAGGCACTCCAAAACCAACACTATTTCAGTGCCCTTTGTTTATTTGGACACTAGTGAATGCAATTGCTTGATTTATGTGCACAAGTCCAGTTATTGTATAAATTAGGTTCATAATTGCACACATGCGATGTGAAAAGTGTCACCAGGATTGAGTTAACAATTGAGATGGATGGGAGGGTAACCTCGCTCTCCTGGAGCTGTTGCCCAGTGTCTGCAGATTCAGAAAGACAATTCTTCTAGTTTTCTTGGCATATGTTCAGTTCATGTTTTAAAGGCTTGATGAATATAAGAAGTGGATACTTTTATTTTTTACAAAAAGCTCATGTTCTGAAAAATCTGAGTGTCACAGCAACTAGATAAATACCTCAAGCAAGCTGTATTTGACAAACGGACAGGGTTTTTGATACCACTGCCCTAGATAAAATTTTTTGAAAGGGACACAAAGTTGAAATATTGTTGAAGCCTGTGGTTGAGGTGCATTTGAGGGCTTGATGGGGTGGCTGAGAATTTCATACAGATGACCACTAAAGTAACTTATCTGTTTAATAATTTTAAGCATAATATTAAGAAAAGTGTGGGTTTTGGCTGCAGCCTATGAATCAGACTTCAGAATTTTTTAGTTTATGTTCTAGAATGGGTAACGTGTTGTCTATTGACAAAAATGACTAATGTTAATTGGGAATATATTTAATTGGAGTTTGTGGCTACTTTAAACTTGTGTGTAGCAGAAGTAGAATCTCAAACATCAAGCACAGTGAAGCCACACTGCATTGATCATTAACAGATTAAGGTACAAAAGAATGTGTTGTGAGTAAAGATAAAACACGTGCTCTTTGAAATGAGACTACAAAAATGAATGTGATATTTATATAAAGTCTTTTATGTAGCAGTTGTCTTTTGCAATATGCAAAAGACAAAATTTCACAATTCTACACTGAGATTATCAATTTGAGTATCAATGTTTAAAGTTTTACAGTAATATAAATATTCAGACACTAATCTGTTGGTATGGAGTGCAGTATGCAGTCAGACTAATACGATGCTATATTTTCTGTATATGTAAACCTGTTTATGGTGCCGTATATCCGCCCTCAGTATCTCTCTGTAAAATGATTTCACATAGGAGAGTTTTACTGCCTTTTTTAGTAAGCTTACTAATGACCATACACCTAAGTTAACTATAAGAGGAAATATATTCTCTGTATTGTTACATGAATTAGTAGAAACCAGGAAATACATTTAAGAATTGGTAGTTTTTCTGTCACATTATTACAATTCTAATCATGTGAAAGAAGAGAGATGTTCTTTTGCTTTAGAAGCAGTAAATGTTACAAGACAAATTGAAAACAACTTATATCAGTTTTATAAAGCCTGAAAAATACCTATTTCCTTTCAGAATTGACCAACATACTGTAGAAATACAAGAACGCTTTTGAAATCCCTACTTCACAATTGCATACATGGTGTAATACATGCATATAGTAAACATGATGATTTCCTACAATTTGTCTCTTGAAATTAAACCATAATGTGGTGGGGTTGTTTTGTTTTTGGAGGGAGGGGAGAAGAGTAACAAACTGTTATGCATTCTATTTCTTTTGCTACTAAGATTAATATGGGGAATTTAAGATGAAAATAGGGAAAATAAGCACCGTGGTATCTTCCACTCTCCCTTCCAAAATGGAGTAATATTGTATTGTTGGGTTGTTATGCTTCATCAGGAGAATAGTTTTGGCCAATTATCAACAGTTGTACATAATATACCACAACCCAAAGATGTCAAAGTAATTAGGACATGCCATGTAAGTTTTAAGCCTGAATCAAGGTTGTATTTTAGAAAATTGTCCTCTCCTGTGAAGTAATATTACATTGTAGGGATCTATCCTGTACTTCTGGGAAGTGGTAATTGTGTAGTGCACAATACAAATATTTTTTCCTCATATCAATACCAGTACTAAACCAGTCAAAGTATGAAATTCAGTTGTCTTGTGCCTCTGCTACATTTATTGAAAAATACAAGAATGTCTTCAAGAAATCCTAATCCTAACTTTCTTGTCTAAAAGTGTATAAATATTAGAAAATCAAAGGGCATATATTTTGAAAAAAGCTTCAACCTTTAGGTCATGCAATAATCTGAGGTCATCTCTTCTACTACATCTAATGAGTTTATAACGGACTAAGTAATAACTAGCTGACATCTCCCATGAAATTTCATGCTGAGTTTTTGAGAAGGTGATGGCTTTATCAACTGCCTCACTTATTTTGACTATACAAAGTTGAAATGTAATGACAGTTGTTTCCTGTGATCTTCTGCCTCTGAGGAGTTTTTAAACCTAGTTATAGCTTTTGGGGGGGGAGTAAATTTGTTAATTCTGCAACTATTCCTTGTTGGATGGTATTGGAAATGAATGTCATATTCCTTAGTTGAGATTTCATTACTGTTTTGGAATGATTGGGATTTCATGGCTTTGATGGGTGGGTGTGACACAGGCCCATTGGTGGTTCACTATTCTGTCAGCAACTCTTGGAAGGCCTGACATACTCACTATACCTAACACACTGTTGTCACAATCTGTGTCTAACAGGTGTCATATAAGGTATCGTATACAAACTGTAATATGCTGGTCTCGGAAATCATTGCATGGTATATGTATGGGTTGCGTACAAAAAGTCATAAATGTGTGCTGAAATTAAATCCTTCAAATGTGTTTGGCAAGCAGTGCATAAGACCAGTCTGCCCTAGACAAAGGAATGTGTATTTGTTTCTCAGACCAGCGTGGGTATCAGGCAGAGACAGTGAAGGTATATTTACATATAAGGTAAACAAAGATATCAAGCTAAGAAGTGGGGGCGAAGGCAGTATAGTATCTACACCACAGCCACAGAGAAATTTATGTATTTCAAAGGTTTACTGGACTAGAAGAAGAACGGGAAAGAACCCTATAGTTACCCTTTACCTGAGTTGTCAAATAAACCAAACACTTTGAGCTCTGTGTGTTGGGGTTATGGCTAAAGAGCAGGTTGGCCATGCTGAAAGGATTGTCATGAAAAAAACTTCTTTGAACAAAAGATTCTAGTTTAAGTTTTGATTTAGTCTCAGGCTATGGCTACAGTAGATAGCTGCAACTGCACCGCTGTAAGCTCTCTAATTTAACCGCCCTAAGCTGACAGGAGAGAGCTTGCCTGTTGACTTAATTAATCCATCCCCAATGAGTGGTGGTAGCTAAGTAGGCGGGAGAAGCTCTCCCACTGACAGAGCTGTCCACATCGCCGCTTTAATAGTTGTAACTTACGTAGCTCAGAGGGTGGCTTATTCACACCCCTGAGTGCCTTACGTTAGACCGACATAAGGGGTAGTGTAGACATAAACTCAGAGGTGTATTTTTACTTTTGTTTGTAATAATTTCTATCCTTATTTCTTTTAGTTGGTGTCACTTAAACCTATGACCTTTTGTTAACAAACTTGTTTTACTATAAACTAACTCTGCTTTGATTTAAGTGGAGGGTTTGGCAACTCCACTTAATAAGCTATGTACTGTCTCTTTAAAGGAACAGCGCACTTGTTAAGGTTTAGTGGGTGCTACAGTAAGGAGGGGCTGAACACTACAGAGAAAAGCGTCTCTGAGGAACTTGAGAATTGGAGTTCACTGATTGTTATCTTCTAGGCAAGATTTGGACTTGCAGAGTCTTGAAGAGTTTGTTGGCAAGGCAGACAAGCTGGTGTGTCAGGAAGGTGACACATTGCTTAGCTGCCCCAAAGCTCTCACTTGCTGAGGCTGAGAGGGGTAACATAGTGCCTCACACTTCTGGGAACCCCAGCAGATCATCAAAGCAAAGTACACGAAATAATGATTTTTGTAGCACCTCACATTTCAAGGTAGTAAACAGGTTCAAAAATTCTCTTCAGCTCGAACAGTTAAGATCTTCTAAGTCTCTTCTCATTTGCTTGTGTTATTTGTATCACAGCTTTTAAATGTGCTTCTATTTTGTACTTTTTGCTACAATACTGGAAATTGTATATAAGCTTCTTAAAGAAGCACTGTCAAGTATGGTTTGTTCCACAGGTTAGGTTTCTGTGAGGGATGGGAAATAAGATTAGATATGTCTTCATGAATAGCTAAACAAATTTCGTAATTTATACATTTTTCTTAATCATGTAATTTGGCTTACACCAATAAATGTCAAAGATCAGTTGCTTATTAACAGTATAAAAATACATCAACTCCTGTGCAAATTCTTGAACTGAAATACAGCTGGTAAGGCCAAAACCTTTCTGTTAGTCCTGATACTGATAGTAAGTCAGGTCACTACGTAAACAGACTGGAGAAGGTTATTTCTTTTTACACATTTAATGGAAATTAAATTTGGATTTTCTAAAAGTAAATAAGAAAATTAAAAAGAGAAGGCAGCGTGATCTGGAGGTATGAGCACGGGGTTGGGAATTCTAATCCTAGCTCTGCTACTGACTTCTTGTTTGCGACAGTGGGCAATTTGTTTAACCTTTTTTGTCTTTTTTTCTCATCTGTAAAATATGGATAACGACTTACCACAAAAGGGTGTGGGGGGGAGGGGAGCGAATGTACAGTTCTTTGAGCATGTAAACTGCTATGTACATGCTAATCATTTTTATTTATAATACCAATGTTTACAGAATCGTAAATCACTTCCTGTGCTTGTTCAGGTCAGAAGAAAAATATATTTGTGTGTCTGAGAGCGGGAATAGAGTATTTGATTTAAAATTTTGTTGGTTAGAATATGTAATTGGATTAAGAATCCAAAACTACTACAGCACAAAAAAAAAAAAGTGAAATTGCTATTTAAGCACAAATATTTCTGCAAAAACTTGGACCTGGAATTTTGATATTTTAAGGCTATGGATCTCAGTGTTATAAAATGTTACTGTACCAAGCTGAAGCTAAAAATCCTATATGGCTGTGGAGCTACAAGCACTTAGTCAGCTTTTTTTTTTTTTTTTAAGAACTAAAAATGAGTGTGCTAAATAAAGCCTATGAGTGAGAAACATAATTTGTCATTTTATATGGTAATATGGGGGTGCTTTATGGACAAAACTCTTGCCCCAATAAATTTTCAGTATAAATCAGACAAAAGAGGCATATGGCACACAAATCAGATAATTTGGACTTGCACAAATATGTTGGTTCCAGGTGTTACATTTCTTTTAATTTTGTAAATAAAAGTTAATGTGTTTGGGTGTAGGAATGGTGAAGGATGAAGCAATAGTGATTTTTGTAGGAAGTCCTTGGAGGAGGAGATGTAGGAAGCTTGGAACACGGGGGGGTGGGGTGGGGTGTGTGTTAACGGGTAGAGGCCTGTATGGAAAAAAAGTCACATGTGAGAGGGAAGAGGCAGAAGGAGTTAATAGAGCACAGAATATGAAAAGGGAAGTAGTGAGAAATAAGGACAGCTCAGAGTGAACATCCTCATGCAGAGCCTGAATGTAAGGATGAGGAGTTTAAACTTGATTTGGAATGAGCTGATAAGCAGCCGAGGGAATTTGAGCAAGTGGGAATATTATAACAAAAGCATCAGACAAGGATGTTGATTTTAGCCTCATGGTTAGTGTGTGTGGATTAGAGAGGGGAGAGAGGAGGTTGCTGTAGTCATATGATAAAGATAAAAACATAGCCCAATATTTTTACATTGGGGATGGAGTGGAAATGGTGGATTTTTGGAAATGTTCAAGAGGGAGATGTAGCAATATTTGATAAGAGGTAAAGATGGGGGAAGAAGTTGAAGATGATGAGAGCTTGGGTGACTGATGTGCGGTTGTCAGCCTATAAGAGAGTAAAGAGGCTTCTGGTTTTTGGCATTTAATTTGAAGAAATATCATTATTGAGGAGGATCTGGAGTCTCATCAGTCATAAAGGTGGTAACTGCAGCCATAAGAGCAGGTAAGCTCACCCATGAGGCAAGTGTGGTGAGACAAAAGGAGATGCTGCTGATAGGCTGCGGAGGCACCAAAGGAAAAGGGAAAATAGAGTAGCCACTGAAGGCACGTTGGCCATGCAAGAGAAAAACAGAGTGCAAAGTCATGAGAGCACTTGGAGAGCTTCTCAATGTGATGGGGGTTATAAATATTTGTTTAAACTATTAAAATAGTTCAAAAAGGAAATGCAAGGAGCATAGATCCTAGGTGTGTTCCTCCTTACCTATGGCATTCAGTCAGAAGAACATTTTATGACTGTTCCTCCTTTGTGTGTCCCAAAAGTCAGCTCCTCAGCTGCTTCCTGGCTTTGGCTGAGATTTTTCCTGCATCTTGGCCTAAATCTAAATACATGGAGAAGATCACTGGAAGAAAAGGCACAGGTACCCTGATTGCAACTCCCCACCACTGACTGCCCTTTGTTGTAGGGCCTGTTTGTGCCTTGTGCTCCAAATCATTGCAGATCTAGCTCAAATGCAGGCTTTGCTTCAAGATGATGGCAACATGTTATCTTGGTATGCTCCAGGGCTTGTACCTATCCTGTATCCCCAGTGCAGACAGTGCTTGAGCATACTGAAGACTGGAGGAAAATGACAACCTACAGGAGTTGTTGAGGAAGTAGGATGCAAAGGAGGTGGGTGGCCCTGGTTTCTATTTTAGAACACTCATTTATCACAGAAGGGAGATTTTCTGCCTACGGGGCAAGCAACTGAATAAGGTTTATGCCACCTGCTTACTTTCCTCCTGAAAGGATCCATGTCCTCCACCTGGAAGAAGCTTCTGGAAGTCCTTTAGGATTCTCCCCTCACCCACTTCTGCTTGGTTGGTGCAGGAGCCACACACATCCATTGACTTTCAGCAGGAAATACCTGAAGATGCTGAAGTGGTTTGGATCTAGATGACATGTGCTTGCCTATCTTTTTGTCATCTGAATTCCTGTTTGGTGTCTTGAATAACTGGGTCTTCAGGACCACTTGAAGGACAAAAAATAAAAAAAAAATGCAGGAAGAATTGACACTGCTTACCTTCTACATGGGTGAGGAAGGGAAGAAAAATAAGAGAAAATTCCTCTTCCACACCCCTCTGTGCAAATGGTAGAATCAGACTGCCACTTCTGAAGCAGATTTGGCTATCCCCTAGAAATTTTAGAAGCTTTATAGTGGGATTTGTCCTTGAAGGACACCTGGTTAGCAGACCCTAAGGACGACTGCATCATTTCACTGCCTTGTGAGCGAGAGTAGTGTCACTCTCAAGGATCTTTCAGACAGGAAAATGGATGGAGCAGTTAGGAAAAATCTTCGGTTTAGAGGGAGCTCAAATTGCATCAGCCAGCATCTTTCATTTCTATAGCCACTATGAAAGGATTTTGGACTTTCAAGCTGGCAAATAAAGTCAGCAGGAGTTTAATGTAAATTAGTTGGGAAAAATCTGTCTAAATGCAGTTTGCTGCCTCCACAGACATGTCAGCATACGTACACAGAGCGCTGGTAGCCAGCAAGAAATGCCCCAAGTGCATCAAGAGTAATGCCCTATTGAAGGAAGCAATCTATCTCTTATGATGTGTGAATGTTCTGGGCTGACTGATGGGGTCCATCGGGGGACACTGTCCCGTGACGCTGTCCCATGGATGATCTCACAACTTCCACAGCCATCAATTCACCTCTTTTTGTCTTGGAGCCGGTCACCAACTGCAGCAGATTCTGGTTGCAAAAAGCATGGACCCGGGATGCTTTTTTGTTCAACTAGAAAGGATTGATGGTGCAAGCATTTCCATCTCCCTTTTCTGCTTCTTTTTTTATATATAAAATTAATATAATTTTATGGAAGCACTCAAGAGGCCCTAGGCAAAATGTTGATCCGGTTGTGTTCTATGCTGTACAAATACATATAAAGAAACAGTATTGGTCTTGAAGAGTTTGTAATATAATCTTAGCTAACTTTTATTAAAATGACCTGAATTATGGAACCCACAGTCAGACAGTCTGACTTACAATGATGTCATTGAGTGCTAGTTTACTGCCTTTTCCTTACAGCAAGTTTGCAGCCACATCACCTAGATCAAGAGTAAATACTATGGTTTAAAATAGTTACCGTTTCAATATGAGTATGTGTTTTGAAATGAAGGCAGAAATGAGTTTTGAGTTTAGGGTAGGCTTTTCAGTTGTAGTTATTCATTCAGGTTTCTAGATATTGATAATCCCAACAAACAGATTTTGGACCTGAAAACCACAGTGCATTTGTCAGTTGAAATGATCAAATAACAAGCACATTGGCAACATACAGGAAAGAGATGCAGTAGGTAAAAACCACAGAAGAGCTTCAGTTGTTTGTTCTCTTAAAAATTGAAGTGTAGACCTTTCTGCTTTTAAAAAGTGTTGCTGGTACTGGCCTGTTCATAAGATTGAGAAATGCAACCAATTCATATTCCCAGCATGTCCCAGAATTATTCAAACACAATGTCAAAGTGTGCAGTGAATAGAGCTGGTCAAGAAACAGTTTAGTCAGAAAGTGCTGATTTGTCAAACCCAAAATGTTTAGAGAAAACTGTTTGGGTTTGACAAATTGTCTCCGTTTCCATATTGAAAGCTGTGAATGTCCAATTTTTCAGTAATAACGTAGCTATCTTCCAGGAAACAGCATATTTAAATGTTATTGAAACTATATTTTGATCAAGCATGCTTGCTGGATGAGCCTTTTTCTTCTCAACAGGAATTTTTGCAGGTTGGAATGGCAGTTAGGTGGTGGCATGATTCAGCTAGCCATACGCTACAGAGATGGTACTGGCACTGTATCTCTGGTGGCAATGCAGGACTCTCTTCAGACACTCCATTAAGAGTTTCAGCAACAATGACCCAATATGTTTGCTGTGTCTTATTACTTATTAGCCTTGGCTTGGAATATGAAATAGGGCCTTTATTAAAGGATTTACCAGTTACCTGTTCTTAGAGAAACTAAAATAAAACTGCCCCCTTAAATGCAATCCCTCACCCTCAGGAACAGGGACCAAGTTCCCAATACATAGTCTCTGCTTTTATCAGGGCCCAGGCAGACACTCACCTTTGTTTCCAGAGGCAGGGAAAATTACTTCCAAATAGTCTCCGACTGGCTTCATTCTTCAGTAAAGTCCACTTTCTCTGAGTCATCACCATGTTGGGCTGTGTAGCTCCTCCCCAGAAGTTTCAGGTTCTCCCTGTTGGTTCCAGGCTTTCCTTTATCAAATCCTTCCTTGGACATGATGGAGGGAGGTTACATTTCTCAGCCTAGTACGGTTTCCTCTTTATATCCTGTCCCGTAATAAGCTCCTGTTAAAGCTTTCTGCCTCTATGATTGGGAACTGGCAGTTTCTTTAGATCAAGCGAGGTACTCTTTCCACTTCAAGGAAGTCCTTCCTTGCTTGATTGGGTGTGGGGTCTGTACAGAATGAGCATCAGCTGGTGGAGATGGGCATGAGTATTCTAGATCTCTGATGACAGAATCACAGAAGATGAATAATTATATTTGTGGAGTATCAGAGGGGTAGCTGTGTTAGTCTGGATCTGTAAAAAGCAACAGAGAGTCCTGTGGCACCTTTAAGACTAACAGATGTATTGGAGCATAAGCTTTCGTGGGTGAATGCATGCATGCATCCGATGAAGTGGGCATTCACCCACGAAAGCTTATGCTCCAATACATCTGTTAGTCTTAAAGGTGCCACAGGACTCTCTGTTGCTTTATATTTGTAGAGTTTTCTCAGTTTTAGGCTCATCTGTGATCATTGTAATATCTTCTCACTTACGTTAATTAATTTGGCCTCACTATCTATGAGGTAGGGAACTATTATTACCCCTTTTCTGATGGGGAAATTGAGGTAGTGAGAGGCTAAATGACTTGCCTGAGATCACACAGGAAGACTGGCCCAGATTAGGGTAGAACCCCGATCCCCCAATTCCCTTTCCAGTGCCTTTAACACACAGCTCTCCAGTTTTCCCAGTAAACCCTTTGGAATACTCTAAAGTTACTAGCCCCAATCTCGGACAATTTGGAATGGTTTTCGTCTTTGCTGCCACTAGGTAGAGTCAAACCGAACCTTAATATACACCACCTTGTCCATGAGTATGTTTAGTTTCTGTCTCAGTAGGACAGTCCTGCTTATAAGAGTGTTGTTTTTCTGAGGTTAGAAGATTGGTGAGGCTGGAAGTGATCACTAGCCCCAGCTTACTACTTGACTATAAATAAAGCTGATCTTGCGAGGACTGAGTGGCAGTAATAAGTAACCAGGAATCTTGTTTGAGAGAATTAAATATTATCTTGAGTTACCGCCAAAATGGATGTCCTTTAAACCCTCTAAAGAAAGAACTAGTAGAAGTTGTTCCTTATATACTCTGCTGATGCTAGTTATCACTGCTGTTAGCGTTTGCTTCGCTTTTCATGGAGCAAGACATCAGCCTTTATAAAAATAATGGTTGTTGCGGAAGTCTGTTTCTCACAAAAACACACATGCTGATGCAGCTGACTCAGCTCCCAAAGGGAAGTGTAAAAGTATAATCAAAGAAAATGTGGTTTTGTTTCTGAGTATGGGAGCATTATCTCTAGCAATCCCTCTGGCCTTCTTAGTAGCAGCTTTGACAGGGACCAAGAGGGATAGTGTTCTACCCTATCTACACAGAGAGGATGGTCTGTTGTTGGTATACACAATATGCTGTATTGTACGTGAGGTTTATGAAACAAAACCAGTCCCTGCCCTGAGGTGCTTACAATCTAAAAAGTGTGTATAATAGAGAAGAAAAGTAGTGAGATGAGAGAGAACGTGGTTTGACTATTTAAGGTATCAAGCTGAGGGACAGATTGGAGGCTGAGGGGAGCAAATCAAGGAAGAAAGTATTTCATCATGATCATCTTTGGTAGTTTAACCAAAATTGACAGTTGCACGTAGTAGTACACTTTGGAATTTCTAAAGTTACTATTAAAGTATAGCCAAAACCTGCAGTTATTGAAGTGAAGGAATAACTGTTGAAATCGTTTCCTTTAGTCTCTGCTCTTGAGGAATTAATGTAATAAAAAAAAATTCTAACCATAAACTGTTCTACAAGTAATATTTACTGTGACTGATTCCAGATGTGTAACTAATGTAGAAGACTCTTCTAGTATTAGTTTTAAGTCTACCCTATTTCAGAGATGTTCTATTAGATTTAAAACTTTTTTTAAGTAGTTGTTAGTCTGGTTCTGATACTGGATTTAGCTTCTTGTTCCAGTTGGATTTCATACACTGGAAGATTGAGTAGTGCAGGGCTAATTATTTCCAGATAAATATAGGTAAATACCCTGGGGGTTGGGTTGCTGCTGTTACAGTGACATTGCATTTCAACTTAGAGGTCCCTGGGCTCTGATTAAGGAACCATTGGCTGTTGGATGTGTTAATACTAATGCACTTTTGTCCTACTTATTATTAGTCTTTGTAGGAGCTGCCTGCTCAAACTGCAGCCCAATGTGTCCCTAAATCTGACTGCCAGAAGCTGGGACTGGATGACAGGGGATGGATCGCTTGGTAATTGCCCTATTCTGTTCATTCCCTCTGATGCATCTGACACTGGCCATTGTCAGTGGACAGGATACTGGGCCAGATAGACCATTAGTCTGACCCAGTATGGCCATTCTTGTGATCTTATGGGACTAACATAGCTACAATAACATCACAAACATCTATATAGGAAAGGTAGGACCCCCCCCCCCCCCGAAAGGTGTAAAATTGCAGAGAAGTGAAACTCAAATACTATCATGTGGGGGAATTCGTAATAGGTCCTTTCATCAGTTCTGAATCCAGAACGGGCCCAAATTATCAAAAGTTACTATCTGGTGGCTAGTTGGTGATCTCTGTCTATTTGCAGTGGACATATGTTCATATCACTGTTGGCACCAACTGGCAAGGACCCTTGCTGGCAGCCTCAGATTGAATTGGTTATGTATATTGAAGAACAAAGTCGATTGCTGCAGAAATCGGTTGTACCCATATTGCACACGCTCTTTCTGTATTTTGGAGTTGTACTGTGTTAGAAGAGTGAACTGATTGATGGTTGATCTGTGCCACCTTTTATATTGTCCTGTTTGGGGGCATGAGGACAAAGGGAGGTCGTGTGCCCAGCCAGAGGTCACTACTCTTCAAAAGTTCTTAGCTCATGCACCCTTCCTGGATCTATGCAGGCAGTCGCCTCAGAGATCATTAGATACTATAATAGCCATTTTATATAATTGAATCTAGCAGTTGTAGAAATTAGTTTAACTGCCGCCACACGTAATATTTGACAGAACTCCTTCAAATGAATCCATGCCAAGCAAAGCCATTGTTTGGGGTACTGTGGAATAACAGGCAAGCCAAACGAAATTAGTATATATTCATCTGCTGAGTGACATGTATGTCTCATTTGGGCTGCCACATACTTCCTATGTGACCTCCAGCAAATTATTTAATATCTCTACCTCAGTTCCTTGTCTGTGAAATGGGAATATTTTCTTTCTCCCATCCTTTGTATTCCCTGTTTAGGTTGTAAGCTTCTTCAGGGTAAAGACTCTCTCTCTTTGTCTCCATACAGTGCCTAGCACTTGGAGGCTTCCAGGTACTGCTGTAATACATACAATTCTGTTGAATTTTGCAGTCAGCTAAGGTAGTGCATGTTACTCCTTGAATTGTGTATGGTAAACCCTGAAGGGGATACATTTTTGCTCCTAGTATTATGTGTTGCTGCAGTAGTTCATTCCTCTAAGTTTTTAATAGTTCTTCTTCGAGTGCTTGCTCATATCCATTCCAGTTAGGTGTGTGCGCGCCGCGTGCACGATCGTCGGAGAAATTTCTACCCTAGCAACACCCGGTGGGTCGGCTGTGGAGCCCCCTGGAGTGGCGCCTTCATGGCGCTGGATATATACCCCAGCCGACCCAGCGCCCCCTCAGTTCCTTCTTACCGCCCCTGACGGTCGTTGGAACTGTGGAGCGCGGCATAGCTGTTCTCCACTCTCCTTAGCTTATCCTTCTGAAGTTACGTGTAGATAGTTGTATTATTGTGTTAGATTCTGTAGATAGTGATTTATTTTACTTTGTTGTAGTTGTAAGTAGTTAGCGGGGGTGAAGGGGGTTGTTCTTCCTCCCTTTTTCCCCCCGGCGCACAGCCGGGCTCATGCCCAAGGCTCCTGGCTTTAAGCAGTGCGCGTCCTGCGCGAAGCCTATGCCGACCAGTGACCCGCACAACTCCTGTTTGAAGTGCCTCGGAGAATCCCACCAGGCAGATAAGTGCCAGATCTGCAAGGCCTTTAAACCTAGAACTCGAAAGGAGCGGGACTTCAGGCTTCGGCAGCTCCTGATGGAGGCGGCACTTAGCCCGGATCCTCCCTCGGCGCGCCCAGCCCCGGCACCGAGCGCCTCGGTACGCAGCGCCTCGGCGGCGCCTACCGGCACTGCAGACAAGTCCGCACGGCACCGGCCGACTTCGGCACCGCGGCCGCCTCAAGGGACTCGGCGCCGGTCTCTTTCTCCGGGCCACAAGAAAGCCCGTAAGGCGCAGGAGACTGCTGCCCTGAAGACGCCGGCTCCCCCGGTGCCGGGGGTAGAGCCGCGTCCGCCTTTGGACCGCCCAAAGCAAGGGCCAACAGCACCGTCGACTCCGGCACCGAGGCCGTTGAGTCCGGTGCGGATTGAATCTCCACCTCGGTCGGTGGTGGAGCCTTGTCTGCCTTCCACCCCGGAGACGTTCGCAACGGCGAGGGACCTTATTGCCCTCACGGAGTCGGCACCGCCTCTACTTCCGGCACCACCGGCACCCCGCGCAGTGCAATCCAGGGGCAAGCCTGCCCTGGTGCGCCCACCATCTCCGGCCGGGGACTCTCGGCACTGCTCCAGGTCCAGGAGTGGGTCCCGACGCCGCTCGCAGTCCCGGCGCCGACTATCACCTCGGCACCGGTCGTACTCGCGGCCAAGATCTTCGTTGCGGCACCGGTCTACCTCTCGGCACCGGCGCGGCCACCGGTACCGATCGGGATCCCGGCGGAGTTCTCGGCACCGGTATGAGCGCCGCTCGACCTCCAGGGGCCGCTCCCGGTACCAGATTTCGTCGCGGTCATCGTCCCGCTCAAGATCCGGGTCTCGGCACCGACGCGGCTACCGGCACCGATCTCGATCCCGGTACCGCTCACCGGCACCGCGCAGGGACCGATCCCCTTATGACCGGCACCGATCGGCACCGTCCCATCAGGAGCCGATTGCATCGCGCTCAGCACTGCCTTGGCCGTCGAGATCAGCATCTCGCTCCTCTGAGGGGGCCTCTAGATCAGCCTACCCTCCTCAGGGGCAGGCGGCTTCGGCGGATTTCGGCCATTGGCAGGAGACGGCCGAGGACCCTGCACAGGGACCTGCGCACTGGTCCTTTTGGACTCCGTGGGCCTACCATCAAGCGCAGGGGGCTCCACCATCTGCCTCCCGCTCGGCACGTTCCGAGCCCAGGGCCCCGGAGGCCACCGTCTCCCGCCCCCCCCCGGGGGCATGGAGGCTCCAGTGCCCACACCTGCGGAGGCCCTGGACCCGGGGACAGGCGATGCCCAGCTCCATGAACACCTGGAGCAGGATCCGCCATTGGACCCCTTGCCACCGGAGGCATCCTCCTCCTCCTCCCCGATGAGGCGGTGGCGGGTACATCCGCCATGGGCCCGCCCCCTATAGATTTTCGGGCCCACCAGGACCTGTTGCGCCGGCTGGCTCGCAATATGGACCTCCAGGTGGAGGAGATTGTGGAGGTGCAGGACCCGGTAGTGAGCATCCTCTCCGCGGATGCCCCATCCAGAGTGGCGTTACCACTCATACGGACTATCCAAAACAATGCCAATACGATCTGGCAAACTCCGGCCTCCATTCCACCCACAGCCAGAGGGGTGGAAAGAAAGTACTTTGTTCCTTCTAAGGACCATGAGTACCTGTATACCCATCCCCAGCCATGCTCACTGGTCGTGTCGTCAGTGAACGCACGGGAGCGCCACGGCCAGCAGGCTGCGGCGCCCAAATCGAAGGACGCTAAGCGCTTCGATTTGTTTGGACGCAAGGTTTATTCGGCTGGGGGGTTACAACTTAGAGCGGCCAACCAACAGGCGCTCTTAAGCCGATATAATTATAACTCATGGGCATCGATGGGGAAGTTTAAAGAACTGGTTCCCCAAGATTCCAGGGAAGAGTTCGGGGCCTTGGTAGAGGAGGGTAAGAAGGTGGCACGTACCTCCTTACAGGCCTCCTTGGATATCGCGGACTCGGCCGCTAGAACTTTGGCCTCGGGCATAGCCATGCGGCGAATCTCCTGGCTCCAGGTGTCAGGCTTGCCGCCAGAACTGCAGCAAACCCTGCAGGACTTACCCTTTGAGGGCCAGGGCCTGTTTTCAGAAAAGACTGACTCTCGGCTCCAGAGCCTTAAGGACTCAAGGACGATTATGCGCTCCCTGGGGATGCATGTCCCAGGGCCCCAGCGCAGGCCCTTCAGACCACAGCCTCAGAGGTTCTACCCTCCCCCGCCTCGTCTGAGACAGGACTTTGCCAGAAGGCGGGGTCGGGGTGGTAGGCGTAGGTCGACTGGCCCTCAACCGGCCCAAAACCAGGGACCGCCTAGGCCACCTTCAGGCCCTAGGCAGAACTTCTGAAGGTGCGGTCGAGGACGGCACCACAACCAGTACCCAGGATTCAACTCCCCCCTTTCGGGATCGCCTCTCCCGTTTCCACCGTGCTTGATCCCTTATAACCTCGGACCGTTGGGTCCTTCGCACGGTGGAGAGGGGATACGCTCTCCAGTTTTCCTCGCCCCCCCCCTCCCACTCCCCCTCCCCGTCCCTCTTCAGGGACCCTTCTCACGAGCAACTCCTTACACAGGAGGTTTTTGGGCTCCTCTCTATGGGGGCCATAGAGGAGGTTCCACCAGAGTTAAGGGGCAGGGGGTTTTATTCCCGCTACTTCCTGATCCCCAAGTCAAAAGGGGGTCTACGGCCCATCTTAGACTTGCGCGGACTCAACAAATTCATAGTAAAGTTGAAGTTCCGCATGGTATCTTTGGGGACCATTATCCCTTCCCTGGATCCTGGAGACTGGTTCGCCGCCCTCGACATGAAGGACGCATATTTCCATATAGCAATCTATCCGCCTCACAGGCGTTTTCTGTGATTTGTAGTAAACATGGTGCACTACCAATTTGCAGTCCTTCCCTTCGGCTTGTCCTCAGCTCCCAGGGTGTTCACAAAGTGTGTGGCGGTCGTCGCGGCATACCTTCGTCGACAAGGGATACAGGTGTTCCCGTATTTAGACGACTGGCTGGTACGCGGCCGCACCAGAGACCAAGTTCAAGCTCATGTCCACATAGTGACACAAACTTTCCATGAGCTGGGCATTCTACTCAACAGAGAGAAGTCCACGCTAGTGCCAACCCAGAGGATAGAATTTATTGGAGCAATCCTAGACTCCAGATGTGCCCGAGCCATTCTACCAGACAACCGCTTTCATACCATCACAAGCGTCATTCAAGGGCTCAGGACCTTTCCGATTACCACAATACGGTCATGCCTCGCCCTGCTAGGTCACATGGCCTCCTGCACTTACGTAACCAGGCATGCCAGACTGCGACTTCGCCCACTTCAGGCCTGGGTATCATCGGTATACCGTCCTCATCGAGACAACCTAAACATGGTGGTCATGGTTCCGAACTCGGTCCTGGCCTCCCTCACCTGGTGGTTGGATCGCCGGGTGGTTTGCGCAGGAGTGCCGTTTCACGCCCCGCAGCCCTCCCTACACCTGGTCACGGACGCTTCATCTCTAGGATGGGGCGCTCACCTCGGGGAGCACCATACCCAGGGCCTGTGGACCGCACCCCAACTCGCCCTGCACATCAACGTTCGCGAGCTGATGGCGGTGCGCCTGGCTTGCCAGGCCTTTCTCAATCTCCTACAGGGCCGTTGCGTGTTGGTTCTCACGGACAACACCACGGCCATGTTTTACATCAACAAACAAGGCGGAGCCCACTCATCTCTCCTATGCCAAGAGGCCATTCGCCTGTGGGACTTCTGCATCGCCCACTCGATACATCTCACGGCATCGTTCCTTCCTGGAGTCCAGAATACGCTGGCAGACCGTCTCAGCAGGTCCTTCCAGACGCACGAGTGGTCAATTCGTCCAGACGTCATCTATTCCATCTTCCAGAGGTGGGGATTTCCCCAGGTCGACCTGTTTGCATCTCGAGCCAACAGGAAGTGCCACGCATTCTGCTCCCTACAAGGGTGAGCGCTGGGCTCTCTATCGGACGCGTTCCTACTAACCTGGAAAGGCCACCTGTGCTATGCTTTCCCTCCATTTCCACTGGTCCACAGAGTACTGCTCAAGATCCGCAGAGACCAGGCACGGGTAATTCTCGTCGCTCCAGCTTGGCCGAGACAGCACTGGTACACCACACTGTTGGAACTCTCGGCTCAAACACCGATCACGCTTCCGTTATGTCCCAATCTCATCTCTCAGGACCACGGCCGGCTGTGTCACCCAGACCTGCAATCGCTCCACCTCACAGCGTGGATGCTCCATGGCTGAATCGGACAGAGCGGCAATGCTCGCAATCTGTCCAGCAGATTCTGCTGGGAAGTAGAAAGCCCTCTACACGGTCCACTTACTTAGCCAAGTGGAAGCGTTTCTCCTGTTGGTGTGAGCAACGAGCTACGCCCCCCTTGCAGGCGCCTATTCCTCTCATACTGGAATATCTCCTGTCCCTAAGACAGCAGGACTTGGCGATATCTTCAATCAAGGTTCACCTCGCCGCTATTTCGGCGTTCCACCCAGGAGAACTCGCGTCCTCGGTCTTCTCTAACCCGATGGTCGTTAGATTCCTCAAGGGCTTAGACCGGCTGTACCCACGGCAACGCCAGCCGGTTCCGACGTGGGACCTCAACCTCGTTCTCCCCAGGCTCACAGGGCCTCCATTTGAACCATTGGCGACCTGTTCGCTCCTGTACTTATCCTGGAAGACAGCCTTCCTCGTAGCCATCACCTCAGCACGGCGCGTTTCTGAACTCAGAGCGCTCACGTCCGAACCCCCATACCCGGTGTTCCACAAGGACAAGGTGCAGCTTCGCCCCCACCCTGCCTTTCTTCCAAAGGTGGTCTCACCTTTCCACGTGAACCAGGATATATTTCTCCCGGTCTTCCATCCAAAGCCACACGCTACTCGTCAAGACCAGCGTTTGCATTCTTTGGACGTACGCAGGGCCCTGGCTTTCTATATTGACCGTACAAAGCCATTTCGGAAGACGACACAACTCTTTGTTGCGGTAGCCGACCGGATGAAAGGCTCACCGGTCTCCTCGCAGTGCCTGTCCTCTTGGATCACGTCCTGTATTCGTGCTTGTTACGACCTAGCCGGTGTCCCGACTCCGCGCCTCACCGCTCACTCCACGAGGGCCCAGGCCTCCTCGACTGCCTTCCTGGCTCAGGTCCCGATCCAGGACATTTGTAGAGCTGCAGTTTGGTCTTCCGTACACACATTCGCTGCTCACTATGCGCTGGTGCAACAATCCAGAGACGATGCTGCTTTCGGGTCAGCGGTTCTGCGCACAGCGATGTCTCACTCCGACCCCGCCACCTAGGTGGGGCTTGGGAGTCACCTAACTGGAATGGATATGAGCAAGCACTCGAAGAAGAAAAGACGGTTACTCACCGTTGTAACTGTTGTTCTTCGAGATGTGTTGCTCATATCCATTCCACACCCGCCCCCCTTCCCCACTGTCGGAGTAGCCGGCAAGAAGGAACTGAGGGGGCGCTGGGTCGGCTGGGGTATATATCCAGCGCCATGAAGGCGCCACTCCAGGGGGCTCCACAGCCGACCCACCGGGTGTTGCTAGGGTAGAAATTTCTCTGACGATCGTGCACGCGGCGCGCACACACCTAACTGGAATGGATATGAGCAACACATCTCGAAGAACAACAGTTACAACGGTGAGTAACCGTCTTTTCTGTTCATAAACTCTCTTCCTCTTGTTTGTTTTAACAGGGAATTTATGGGTTTCTCTTCTTACATAAGTTAGCTGCTTACATAGGACAAGAAATATTAAAACTTCAAATATTAAAACTTCTGATATCTGTGTAACATTATGAAAGGAGAAAATTGATGGAAGGTTCAAGCAGTGGAGATATTTATAACTGAGGGGGATCCACTACTTTTAACCACTAAAGGAGAATGGAATTTTATCATAATTAAAACGGGTCTCCTTGAAGTACTTTACTATATTACTTTTATAAAATGTTTTTAATTCTGTTTTTTTCATTTACAACATAAGTGATTCAGAAATTGGCAGCATATTTTAAAAATATTTAGGTGGTACAGTCATCCTTTTGAACTTCAGGTTCACCAATCATTTCCAGTGCAAAGAGTCACCCTTATTGTCTTGTCTAAGCTTTGCTGTTTGGCTCTGTTTAGTAGAGCCCTGCGCAGATACAAAAATGTGTATCTGCATCTGATCTGCATCTGCCAAGATCGACCTGCAATCTGCTAGCCGTCTTTTACTTGTATCTGATCCGCACCTGCAGCAGCAAGCGGTCTCACAAGGGCTAGCAACGGAGGGGAAGAAGGGAGCAAGTGGGGGGGCAGGGTCTTGCAGGGAAGAGGCCGCACGAGGGTGAGGACTGGGGGTAAGGGGCAGCGCAGTGGCTGGGTCTCAAGGAGAAGGGGTGTCGCGGAGGAGGTGTTGGGGGGGGAGGGACGTCTCATTACATACTGCTCCCAGGGCTTGCGAGTAACGGTACACAGAAGCAGCAGTGCGTATTGCATCACAGTGGGGTGGGGCGGCGGGGCCCCGCCCACTCCAATCCCCATGGCCAGGGGCAGGCCCTATCACTCAGGAGCCAGTGGGCCAGGTCTGGGAGCGCGGCCAGTGCTGCCGGGTCAGGCCATGGTGGGGATGCTAGCGCTGCCCAAGGGGCCTGAGCTGCTGGACAGGAAGCGGCGCAGCGAGCAGGTGCTGGACAGCCCTGACTCAAACCTGTCTGCTGGCCCCTAGCAAACTGCTCCGCCCGGGTTGCCTGAGCCAGACGCAGCGGCCAGGCGCAGCCAGTGAGCAGAGCCCTGCGTGGTTGTATCTGCATCCAATCCACTATCTGCAAAAATGGTCCACAGATATGAAGCGGATATCCATGGATTTTCAGGGCTCTACTGTTTAGCTTTTTGCAATGAACTTTGTAATGAAAGTGGCCTACACACTAGGGAATCACTGCTGAGGACAACCAGCAGCAGCACATTTCAAAAGCAAAAGTGCCACCTGTTTACTACTACTACCACAGTCCCTGCCTGTCTTCAGTAGTGCTTTATGGCAACCATGGTACCTTGAACTTTGAGGGCCTGATAGTATTTACGTTAAGGCTACTTTCCCCCACTCTGGCAGCATAAGGGGGGGGTGTAAAATTGATGTAAATGACATTTAACCATTGTACACTGCCAGAGTGCTGTAAAGTTGTCTTAAAATAAATGAGAATCAGACCCTTAATTCCTTTCATGGTCTTGTGTGAAAGACACACAAGCTGCTATAGCCATGGCAGCTTGGGGAAGGAACTTCATTGTGGGGAGACGGAGATGCTTGATAAACCTAGATCAATCACTAAGATGTGTAGACATGGCATGAAAGGTATTCATGAGAAAAGTCTGTGAGGAAGCTCTAGTCTTTGATGTTTCAGATAATACTTTAGTGTGGCAGTGCGTTTAAGTATTGCAGTTCTGTGGCTTACCAGTTGGGAAGTGATTAACAAGCCCACTGCACTTGTTTAGGGGGAGGCATCTTGTTCGTAGTCCTAGTCACCAAACTCCTGATTCCTGGCCTGGAGGAGGGGGCAGTGCATTGATGATACTGCTTCTGTGAGGAGTTGTCAAAGTCCACAGTCACACAGTCCTGCAATTATCTGAAGATGATGCTCAGGAACTGCTCCGTTCAGGAAATCTCTGTTCAGTCTTGGGAGAAATAGCTTCCCCTTAGGGTCTGTATCCCATTCCATGAGAAAATGGTGAGTGAGACAAGGAGCAAACACGATGTACATCCTGCCCTTTCCAAGGCAGTGTAGCATTTCTCTTAGCTTCCAAAATGCTGCTATGCCTGGGGCCCCTCTCACACTTAGATGCGACAATAACCTTGTTAGTCAGAAAGTCTGTGCTCTTTGCTGAGACGTTCTATGAAATTGTTTGGTAGCTTTCTAGTGGGGATTCTGATCCACTAAGAATTAGATTGACACAACTGATTTCATATAGGCCAACAAAAATGCTAGTAGATAAGGATTTTTTGTCACTACTAAACTGTGGTGGATTTGAATAGGTGATCTAAAGCTGAAGGGCTTCATATCCCATTGCCAGTCTTCTGCATCATCTGGTGGTCTCTTCCCTTACTGCCTTCCTAACCCTTAAATAAAGGTGAAAGTCAATGACTTTTTTTCTAAAATTGTTGGAATTATCTCATGAGAGTGCAAATTAGCTTTAAGATACAATTTTGTAACTGAGCTAATTAGTGTTCTAAGCTTAGTGATTGTGATTCCTGATGATAATGAAGGGAAAATTAGTTTTAAAATATCAATTAAAACTTTTTGACTCGTATAGAAAATAATGAAAAATAAGTTCTTGTTTTATGGCAAGTTTGTGATATATGGGAAAAGTTTGAAGTTTTACATACTGTTACAGATGTTAATTGTCTTTACAGTTAGTCTTTAAGTAGTCCATGTGTCTGTAGTCTTCCTTTTCAGCTCCCATTTGATTTCAAAACCTTTACCACTTTCTCTAAATGCTGGAAAGGATATATATGGTCATAGAGAATAGCTTAATACTGGATAAAGCCACACAAGTGCCCCCAACAAATATACATACCATTATTATTATTTTTGTTTTTTGTATTTCTGCCTCTTCTCCCCCCTAGCTCTCCCCCCCCCCCCAACTTTCTATTGGAACTAGTTCTTGTAAAGTCTACAAATAGAAATAGTATATGGTCTTTCACTGTTCCAGGTACCAATATTAATTGAGATCATCTTAATGTATAAATACGTTGTGAAGTATAAGTTTAAAAATGAGGAAAGCTGGGTAAAATGGATACTTATTGGTTGGTAGCATTTACCTTTGCCACTGTATTGTGATATGCTTAAACAGAACTGCCATAAATAATGTGGTAAATATCCAGTTTTCAATGGCACCTACTTTAGCAATTGTAAGGGTTTTGTTTTCCTGGAATGTCTTCAGGATAGAAAGTTTTTGCCATCAGTGAACAGTAGCAGGTGCTTGGAAATTAGGAAGCTTTAAGTAACTGAAGTTTTTATTGCTAAGGTGTAAGTTTTCTCATCACCATGGCATCTGGCTGAAACCTAAATCAAGCTTTCTAAATATTCAGACATTGACCATCTTCATGTCTGAGCGTAAACATGACACTATATTAATATGGTGGTTGTGGGGCATATTGTAAAGAATGACTGCAATTCTGGTTTAAGTGGTAGTGAAATATATGCACAAACCTTTTTAAAAGTATAATTAAAATGCTTCCATGTTCCTCTGTTCTGACATAAAGGTAAATTCTGCGGTGGAATTTTGAAAGGAACATATGAATGGTGACATTTTTTTTAAAATAGGCAAATCTATTTTTGATTTCACTGTTTGTAGTACAAAGTAATATGAACTGTTACTTTTATATTATCCAGTATTTGTGCGTGGAAAAAATTAAATAATGGTATTACATTTTCAGTTTTTTCTTAAAAGGTTAAAATCCATCAGGTGTCAGCTGTGAAAAGTTAGGAAAAAGAGATTTCACAATATATGAAAACTTTGAGAATTCAAGATAACAAGTGGTTTACATGTCAGTTTGACAGTCCCATTCAGTGAAAAATGAAGTCCAGTTGATATGCTGGGGAAGCTGGACTGAGCAAACTTTGCTGGTTTTTTTTATAGCAAGCTCTAATACATTTAGAGCAGATTTGCAAATTTTTGCTCACCTGAGGCAACTTAATTGTTGGAGTAAGTGAGCAAAAATTTTCCCTTTTGGTCTAGTGGTGCTATGATGCCCTTCCTGCTGCAGACTTTGTATCTTGCATTTTTATAGTGTTTCTTGTCTAAAAGGATCCCAAAGTATTTTACTAACTTAAATAGCTATACCAACTTGGTTTCCTCAGAAGGGAAGGGGGGATTCTGTGCTACAGGGTTAGTTGCTGTTGTGGAAGCTTTTAAATAGTACAGGACTAATTGTCATCTACCCTGTAATTTTAAACTCTGGTTTAATGGAATTCCAATCTTGGATTAGGTCTAGCATCTGCTAAAGAGGGACAAGAATTTAAAGGAAATTGATTAAAAATGGTGGAAATCCTCACACC
Organism: Emys orbicularis; assembly: GCF_028017835.1. Taxonomy (NCBI): domain Eukaryota; kingdom Metazoa; phylum Chordata; order Testudines; family Emydidae; genus Emys; species Emys orbicularis. Next base: position 31,610,077 of record NC_088695.1, on the reverse strand, counting down.
TTCAGGTTAAAATTCAGAGATTCTTCTGATCCTCCAAAATGCCTTAGGGGAGACAGTAGAAATTCAGAGCTTCTAGTGTGGAAAGCTGTTCTCCATTGGCTTTTAAGGGAATGTAATGGATCAGCAAAGCTAAGTCACAGTATCAATTTTTTTTTGCAGGCAATCCTGCAATAAAACCAAAAGAAACTGCTCCTAAAAGAGCACAAAATGTATGACTTAAAGCAAAAATGTCTGTTGGGGATTCATCATGTCTGACTGGACTAAATGTTATCTTTGAATATGATTTCATATAGAACCTTTCATCCTGGAGGATCGCTCTGAACACTGTATACCTTGCTACCCACCTACTGAAATGCATCTGCCTCCGAAGCAGAACACAGTTAATGGTGAATTGTGTTCAGTCATTTACGACAGGAATTGAACACAGTTTATTTAAAGATACTATCAACAAATGAATCCCAGTGTTAAATCTCCACCTTCCAGTGTAAGACAAGCTAGGAGCTCTGTTTTTGGCTATCTGAAGCTGTTCTAGTTTCATATCACTCACTTCTTCCCACACCAAGTATCACTTGCTTAGCTAGCTGAAAAGATATTGGGGAATGTAGGTAGCAGAATGTAAATACTTTAATTACAATTTAGCCGTGACACAAGAGTCTAACATGACTGGACTTGTGAAAAGTGTTCTGGGATTTTTAATACTTCCAAGTGGTTAGGATCTCAGTTACATGCCCAACAACCTGTGTGTTAAGAGTAATACTACCCCCCTAATATTTTAGATATTTACTTTTAAGGATATAACTGCATTTTTAAAAAAATATCAGCTAGTCTTAGAGATACTAACTTTAATTTTGTTGTCTTGGAGAAGGTTCCATTTTTAGAGATACTGTCAGCTTGAATTTTTTTAGATGTTTTTAAATGCTGATGAGCCTTTCCTTTATTGCTAGCTGCCCCTGACAGAAGCAAGTTCTGTTTCTTTAGTCATTTTAATTTAATATCAAAGCTGTTTTAAGCAGTAGGTTGTTTGATGGCTGTGTCTTAATCTGATGCCCTGAATTTTTACTTTTACTTTTATATTTTGAGAACGCATTCCTGATGTTAGCTTTCTCTCATTGTCCAGACAAATTTCTCCTATTCCTAGTTCATCCTTTTTACAGCAGTGAAGTTCTTTCAGAGAGGCAGAAACAGTAGCAAATTCAGCGTGTAGTCATCTCCCCAATTTCCCAGAAATTTGTTGTGTAAGCTCCAATAGATGCGTAAGATGTCTATGTAACTGCTGTACATGAACATCTACAGCCCCACAACGCAAGCAGAGTATGTACAGATCCTAAAGAGAATGCATGCACCTGATACGTAGCTTTGCCATCATGCTCACTTTGCCTGAGGGCGAAGTGCAGGAGACTACAAATTCTCTCAGCTGTGGTTTTGGGAAGGACATGGTGGGAGAGGTAGTTTACTAACACAGAAACAAATCTAAGAGAATAAATCCATTGATCTGAAAGTGCAGGTCTTACAAACTTCTGACTGACTTCAAGATTTTTTTTTCACCTTGCTGTCTACAATCTAATGACTTTTAACTGCTTTGAGACACTCTACTGCTCTTGTGCAGTCAGTTCGTACATTATAAATTCTTTAACCTGATTTAAAGGAATTTTTCAGCTAGCAGGACTGTAGATAAGTTTCCCCCCTCAAAGTGGCATCAGGGAGAGGTTGGGAGGGAGGGGAATGATCATAGGGTTAAAGCAAAGACCAGGAGTTGGAAAATCTAGTTATAACACTTCAGACAAGTCACTAACCTCTCTGTGCCTCTTCCCTGTATCTGAAATGTGGGGTTAATACCCACCTTACATGTGTGTTGTGTGGCTTAATTCATTATGCTGATTCTTGTAGTGCTTTGAGATCCTCTGGTGGGAGGTGGTATAGAAATGTAAATGGATGTTTGTTTTTATTACATCACAGATGTGACAGAGAAGATAGCATGTGTGTATGTAGAAGTATATGGTTGTAGATCAAAATATATTTCATTTTTTCTCTTTAATTTAGTTTGATTATAAATTTTATTCTTAATCTGATTTCTGCTACTGGCGGGTGCTTAGACTGGCCCAGGTATTTTTGGGTGTGTTATTTCGTTTTAAGAGATGTGACTGCATGTCATTAACATCTTCACATTGGCTTCGACCAAGAAAGCAGGATTCTCAAAATGTCTTAAAGTAACTAGGCTCTGTTGTTCAGCATTGAGCGTAGAACCTGTAAACAAGGGTGAAGACTTCTTTTCACAATTGGTCACTTCTAGGAGCTTGGACTTCCTGAAATCAAGGCATAAGTTTCTCATAACTTTTCCAAGCATATGGTTAGAGCAGTCACATAAAGTAGGACATTCTTACAATATGGTTTTTAAATTAACCTGACATATCATCTGGTCATGGATTCTAACAACTTTACTTTGTTGTCTTAGAGAGAAGATGGGTATGTGAAGATGAAAAGCTTAGAACAAAGGGTCACAGGCCGCAAAGGGCCTCTCTGTTTCATGAGCTCATGGGTATAATTAGAATAAAAGAATTAAACTAAGAGCTCTAAGAATTGGTTTCTAGATGATAAGTTTTAAGTTGGCATCAGAGTACTGGGTTCTGTTTTTGACTCTCCCATTGACTCTTGGCAAGTTACTTAACCTCTCCATGTCTGTCCATGTACTCCTGTTCTTTTTGCGGATACAGACTAACACGGCTGCTACTCTGAAACATGTCTGTTTCGTCATTTGTAAAATGGGGATAATGAAAGCTCTTCAGAATACTCGATGCAAGGGTCTATGTCTGTAGTATTTATTCTTTCTGTGCAAAAAAGATTTCCAATAACATGAATGTCTTGTTAGATTTAGTAATATGATTACTATATATTTACTCTTCATTAATCTTTCCCATATTGTACTTTTCTGTTGCCTGTTATTCATACTGTAATTATGAACTGTGACTACGCATACTTACGGTTGTATCTTCTCAGGACCTCTCTTGAGGCATGTTTCCTGAGTGAGAATCCATACATTGTACTTGGATCTATACCAGTGGTTCTCAACCTGTTTACCCATTGTTGGCCACATATGCAGCTCTGTGTTATGTCATCTGCACCCACACAATATATATACTGCTTGTATGGCCCTGGGGATGTTACGTGGGCTAATTGGGCTGCAAGCGGCCTGCGAGTTGAGAACCACTGATCTAAACGCATCCATTAGCAGTACAGTTATGTTAAAAACATAATGCTCAGAGCACAGCTAAAACCATGGATGTCCTTTAGCACTTCACGCTGCACTGCATGGCCAGTTGTGGAGTAGACCTAACAGGGATGCAGCTGGGAGAGGAGTCTGACAAAATTCTGTAACATTTGTCTGCTTGAAGTTGGGATAAATGTGAAGTACTATACCTCTATCCCGATATAACACGAATTCAGATATAACATGGTAAAGCAGTGCTCCGGGGGGGGGGGCTGCGCACTCCGGTGGATCAAAGTAAGTTCGATATAACACGGTTTCACCTATAACATGGTAAGATTTTTTTGGCTCCTGAGGACAGCGTTATATTGGGGTAGAGGTGTACTTGTAGCCTCTGGCTCACTTTTTCAGTGGGCTGCAGTAATCATGGATTAACAGATGAGGTAATGGACAGTATTACCAAGGATAGAGAGACTGGGCTTCTCAGAAGCTTAGACATGGCCTATACATAAAACTTAGGTTGACCTAGCTGTGTCACTGAGGAGTATAAAAAATTAGACATCATTAGGTTGACCAGCTGTTGACCTAGCTACTGCCTCTCTTGGGGGTGGATTAAATACAGTGATGGAAAAAATACTTCTGTTGCTGTTGCGGCTGTTTACATGCTATGGTGCTACAACAACACGGATGCAGCGCCATAGGTGTGCCGCTGTAGCGGGTATAATGTAGACAAACCCCTACTGTTAAGTAGACCTCATTCTCTTGATTCAGAAGTAAAGTCCCATATATGCAGACTTGCCTCTGCAGGTAGCTGTTTTAATGATAAGAGGATTTTGGCATAACTTGTGATAGAATATGGGTATCTGGTAAGGTAATATATATACCCCTTTGTTCTAACCTGTGAGTCATAGATGCCTTTTATAATTATGCAGACATCTCAACATTTCATGACAGCACTCTTTCTCTACTTCCCCCTTCTGTTTTTATTGTAAGGGATACTACAACACTCAAGTACTCTGTTTTAAAGTATTTGTTGGTTTTAATAGGGTTTTGCAGGCAAATCTGTTGCTGACAGTTTACTTAGAAGTGAATGATTATATTGTTAGAGTGTGGTGTTTCCACATGTTCCTTTGCAGCCAAGCAGTACCCCCATGATATGCTGAAGGGGGGAAATGCTGAAGTGGATATCTGTGGCTGGCCCGCACAATAGTAAAGGAATATAGTACTGTTATTTTGTATAGTGTCTACTTCCTTTAGCTTTTTTATAAAATGTGTTATTTTTAGTAAAAGTGTTTCAGAACAGTTGAAAATGTAGGCTTAAATATTTGGTGGTAATAGGAGAATCATTCTAAAATGCAACTGTATGAAAGGAAGAAATAGGAATTGATTTTACTTTTTTGTTTTTAATTAGAAGCTATGGTATAGTGCAGTGATGTATGACTTGAAAGGTGCTGAAATAGCCATTTGTAAATCTGGTACAGGTATGGGCATATTAAGTATCTTTTTAAAGAAATGAATTAAACTTTATCAGTTTAGGATGAAATTTACTGATGGAGACCACACAACCAGACTGCACACTGCTTTTGTATACAGAGATGCTAAATACTTGAAAATGCAGTATTTCCATAGGCGGAGTTTCTTTTGTATTCACAGACTGGGGAGCCTCAAATTCCAGAGGCATTACATGAGCAGTTTTAATGAATTAGTGTCTGGTTTTGCTGCAGCAGATGTGACAAGCAGCTTTATAAGCTGCTTCCCATCGATCGCTGTTTCCAGCTCTTTTGTCTCTTTCTTTTGCTTAGAGAAAAGCAGTGAAGAGCTTGGTTTCTACAGTAACTGCTGCCTACATTCCTGCCTGCAGGCCAGTTTCTTTCACTATTCCTTGCAGCCTGTGCAGGGCTACTGTATTAGGTTTCTTTAAGGTTGTTTCTTTCCCCACCCCCTTGGTGGCTTTAACATTTTTCAGAATCAGACGATCTTGTGGTGGGAATTTGTAGTTTCAGTATATGTATTTCTATTTCAGCAAAGCACACTTCCAAGAATGTAGACTAGCATCAGTATTACTTGCAACTGATGAATGCCAGTTTTTGTATGGCTGATACTTGAAGAGCATTAAATGTCTGACTGCAAAAGAAGAATTATGGTGCTGGCTGAAAATTTGGGATGCCACTATATATTGTTTGTGGTTTAATTACCCCTTGAAAGGGAAAGAGGTGTTAAATACCTATATTCATGTTTGAAATTTATTCATTCCCAAGTATGCATTAGCTGATAAAGGTAAACGTGTTTGTGAATATTTATTTTTTTCCTCTTTCTCAGCCACCCTCAATATCTGTGTGTCATGGTGACATCCTGTTTCTCTGGCAGAGGAGAGAGCTAGTTCCAGATCCTTCTGGAAGTAGTCAGTAGCCAGTAGCCATTTCAGAAGTGGTACTGAGATCTCTACAGACTTTCAAGGTGCTCACTTCCCCACTCAAGCTGCAAGATTGTACTTTGAATCTCCAGTGTGGTAGCGTATGGTTTTACTGGCACATTTCTGTGCCTGCCCTTGAGATTCTGCAAAATTATGTTGACCAGATTGGGAAAATATGCAACTGGAGTATAATCTTGTCATAGTGGGACACCCCTTTTGTGCTGAGTCCTAATTTACATGAAAGTTTTTGTATCACAAATCTGACACTGTGGTAGTTTTTTTCATAGTTGTTAGAGCATGTGAACAATAACAGCATATGCTAAAATACTTAAATGTTTAAGTGGAAAAATGTTCCTCATGCAAAAAAGAGCTACTTGTAAATTTAATAGTCCTGACGTCTTGCCCCCCAAACTATCTTGAAGCTGATTGTTGCAGAGGCATTGATGCTCTGATATTGGTGGGAGAATATACTTTGCAACTTTCAGCCCTTCGCCAATTAAGAGGTAGAGATGATGGAAACTTGTAAGGAAGTTTCACTAAGGCAGTGGTTTACAAACTGTGGGTCGCGACCCAGTACTGGGTCGTGGAATGTAAGGCACTGGGTCACAGCGGTTCTGGTCAGCACCGCCGACCGGGCCATTAAAAGTCCTGTTGGTGGTGCTGCCCGGCTAAGGCAGGCTAGTTCCTACCTGTTCTGACACCGTGCTGCGCCCCAGAAGCGGCCATCAGCAGGTTTGGTTCCTAGGCGCAGGGGCGGGGAGGACCAGGCTCCACACACTGCCCAAGCACCGGCTCCGCACTCCCATTGGCTGGAAACTGGCCAATGGGAGCTGGGGGGGCAGTGCCTGTGGGTGAGAGCTGCATGGACCTCCACCTAGGAGCCGGACCTGCTGCTGGCCGCTTCCAGGGCGCAGCGCGGTCCGCAGCACCAGGACAGGCAGGAAGCCTGCCTCTCCACCCTGGTTGCGCCACTGACTGGGAGCTGAACCTGCTTCTGGCCGCTTCTGGGGGACAGCGCGGTCTGCAGTGCCAGGACAGGTGGGAAGCCTGCCTCTGCACTCTGGCTGCACCGCTGACCGGGAGCTGCCGGAGGTAAGCCCGCACCCCAGCCCCACGCCCCAATCCCTTGCCCCAGCTCTGAGCCCCCCTCAAACCCAGAGCCCCTTCCTGCACCCCAAACCCCTCATCCCTGGCCCCACCCCAGAGCCTGCACCCCCAGCCCAGAGCTCTGACCCCCTCCTGTACCCCTACCCCCCAGCCCTGAGCCCCCCTCAAACCCGGAGCCCCTCCTGCACCCCAGAGCCTGCACCCCCACCCCAGAGCCCTGAGCCCCTCTGGCACCCTAACCCCCTCATCCCCAGCCCTGAGCCCCTCCTGCACCCCAAACCCCTCATCCCCAGCCCCACCCCAGAGCCTTGACCCCCCTCCTGCACCCCAACCCAGAGCCCCCTCCCACACCCTGAACCCCTCATTCCTGGCCCCACCCACACCCCAACCCTCTGCACCAGTCCTGAGCCCCTCCCACACCCCATACTGCACGTCCCCAGCTCCGTTGGGTCGCAGGCATCAACAGTTTTCTTCAACTGGGTCACCAGAAAAAAAGTTTGAAAACCACTGCACTAAGGCATATCAGCATGTGGAGGTAGTTGAGAGAAGCATCCATGAGGACATGCTTTCTCCCCATTTCCCCTAACAGCTAGTTGCCCCTACTTAACGTGCAGCTGCTCTTGATGATTTCATTTAGAAAAATGAGTCATAATCAGTAAATGGCCAAACTTAATTGAAGTGGAAACTGGTGGCAAATTACCCAAATCAGGGTTTATTTAAAACAAAACACACATACTAAAAACCTCACCCCATACCCTGATCCAAAATTTGTCTTCCTGTTTATAGGAAGCAACACTGCTCTCCTGCTTGAGTAGTTTTTTACATTGCCAACAAAGGGTGTGGCCTAGAGCAAATAGAAGAGGCATGAAAACTTCCTTTTTAAAAAGCTGTTAGTGTTTGAAATCTTCATGTTTCAGTACTCTTGCGTTTGACTTGTAATATTTAGTAAACAAATTTTGTGAAATCTTATGAAAAAATTCACACTCTCTCTTCACACCATACGTGAATTTTTACAACTTAGTCACAAAATCCCTAAAGCTGGAATTTCTAGTGGGGAAACATGGGTATAAATGGTACTGATTAAAAAGCAGCTTAAAATACACCAAAACCTCCTCATTTAGGGCGAAGATTCAATGTCATTCCCTTTTTTATTCCAAGAAAAGAGTACTCTTTCCCCCTGTAAGTGTCCATTATAGCATTTTTTACACTGTTAGTGATTGTCTTATTTGGATATTCTTAGAAGGAATTTTTATGAGAATCTCTGAACCATTATTTGTTTTCTTTAAATATATTTAAACCTTTTGAATAGCTTGCATTTCAGTTATTAACATAATAAAAACATTTAATGCTGAGGAATTTGAGATAAAAATCTAAAACAGTAATGGGGATTGTTTGAATTAATTTTATGGAACTGTCTAGATGGATTTACATATCTACCTATAGTTTAAATTGGGAGCTGCTTTGGAGCTAGTGTTAAAGTTTACCCTAACAGTTTTATAGAAGTCATTACATTATTAAATCCAAACTTTTTAAAACTACCTTTGCTTTTTACAAATAATTTTTAGTGTCCAGAGAAGATCACATTATTCTGAAGACTGACTGTATTTGTGACTTAGTTAATTGTTTCTGCATGTTTCATATGAATCATATTAAGCAGAAATACTTAAAGCAACGCTGAATTTGTAAACTAAGCAACAGTACTAGAATGTAAAATCTTGCTAAGAATATCTTGTAAATTTAACTGTAAAACAAAGCATAGTATCTTAGTTCCTGTTTTTCATACATTTCATTTATGTTGGTTCCATTGAGGGCCGAATTAAAAAGAACAACTCTGCTCTTTAAGTCTGTTTGAGTTGATTGGTGTGTGACTTGCAAAATGTGTCAATTTGGAATTCTCTTAAACATAGTCCCAACTTGTTTACGCTGATGTTACAAAATGTTCTGGGAGTGAATCGTTCCGTTTGCATATGCCAAGCAAAGTGCCCATGAACCTGAAGTTTCATGGTACAAAATTTAGCTGATGGTATGTTATGTTTTATACCTACTTCTGTTGGAGGTGTGGGATGGCACTGGTGGTAAGGATAAGTGAAGGAACAGACTCTCTTTCTCACTGGGGGATAGACTTGTTACTCCTCAAGTTGACAAACATTTATCACTTTTAAGTATCTAAAAATGCAGTGCTTTACCCCATCTCTGGGGTTTCTTAGTGGTTTCTATGCTTCGCTTTGGAGTTTGAAGCAAACTGAGCACAACTCTTTGAATCCGAACAGCCCTTCTACTCTTACAGGTCTAATTTAGGTGATAACTGAACAGTATATTCACTGTACCAAACTGAAAATTTAAATGGGGGGGGGGTATTTTGTTTATTATGTAATATGTTTTCTGTCAGCCTTTTCCTATCAAACTAATAATCAATGAAGCAGCAAAAGGAGAAAAGACTCAATTGTGGCTCTTTATATATACTATTTTCATGATGAATTAAATATCTAAACAGCTTACAAATGTTTTAAAATCCTATCTTCCTAAATTTGTAATGTTAAGTAAGACTGGATGGCAGCCAATTCTACACCTTGATCATAAATTTGGTAGCAAAGCTTTTCACTTAACAGTTTAAATATTGCTGTAGTAATAGGGAAGAAATAAAATGCTGTGTAACATTACAAACTTGCTAGAACTATTTTGGATAAAACAGTTGAGTTGCTTTATGTAAAATATAAATGAACAACAGTTCAGGTCTTGAAGTGGGCAAGCATGCACTGGAACATCTTAATAGCAACTGCCCCATCTCCAGGCACACCCTCCCCCCAGCTATGTATATCACACAACATTGTCAGCCTGTGATGGAAGTGCTGTCTATATACAATGCGCCTTTGAAAGGTCATGCTTCCTTGTAGGCTGAACAATCTTCAGTGAAGATCATGGTGGTTTTCTGGTAGAGTGAAGGGTAGACAAGGTAAAAGAAAATTGTGTAAAAGAGGAGAGGAATCAAAACTGGGGAAGAAAGTCTAAGTTATTGAGAAGCCATCCTGAAACCAAAAGAAAAGGGGATCCTTTTTATGATGTAAATGACACTCCAGGGGAAGGATGGTTTTATCTTGGGAAATACTGTGATCTCTCTCTCTCTTGGTCAGTTCAACAATCATAGAAGGGGAGGAAGAGAGACTGTGGATCACATTATTGGTGATTACGTTGCAATCAAAGAAATCCTAAGTGAAAACCTACAGAGTGACCCAAGATTCTTGTTGTTTACTTTCATTTCTATTTGAAATAAAGTGCAATGGGGAAGATAGAGGATCCTTGTCACTCCCATTCCTTATCCCTTTATTGTTCCTACCCATTTTCCAGATTTTTTTTTTAGTGAAAGTTTTACAACGTCTTCTAAAAGGAATCTCCCCTGAAGATTTTGAAACCAGGATGATTCGTAGAGTTATCAGTGCTAAGTCCTTATAATATACTTCCATTTGAAAAATGGAGGTGCTGATAGAAGGAATTGACTTGTTCTGTAGGGGCAAATGGTGTTGCCAAACCATGTCTTGATCACTACAAGACAGCTTCAAACTGAATGTTCTAGGGCAGTGGTTCTCAACCTTTACATAAGAATGGCCGTACTGGGTCAGACCAGAGGTCCATCCAGCCCAGTATCCTGTCTACCAACAGTGACCAATGCCAGGTGTCCCAGAGGGAGTGAACCTAACAGGTAATCAAGCGATCTCTCTCCTGCCATCCATCTCCACCCTCTGACAAACAGAGACTAGGGACACCATTCCTTACCCATCCTGGCTAATAGCCATTAATGGACTTAACCTCCATGAATTTATCTAGTTCTCTTTTAAACCCTGTTATACTCCTAATCTTCACAACCTCTTCAGGCAAGGAGTTCCACAGGTTGACTGTGCGCTATGTGAAGAAGAACTTCCTTTTATTTGTTTTAAACCTGCCCATTAATTTCATTTGGTGGCCCCTAGTTCTTATATTATGGGAACAAGTAAATAACTTTTTTCCTTTTTCACTTTCTCCACACCACTCATGATTTTATATACCTCTATTATATCCCCCCCTTAGTCTCCTCTTTTCCAAGCTGAAAAGTCCTAGCCTCTTTAATCTCTCCTCATATGCGACCCATTCCAAATCTCTAATCATTTTAGTTGCCCTTCTCTGAACCTTTTCTAATGCCAGTATATCTTTTTTGAAATGAGACCACATCTGTACGCAATATTCAAGATGTGGGCTTACTATGGATTTATATAAGGGCAATAAGATATTCTCCATCTTACTCTGTCCCTTTTTTAATGATTCCTAACATCCTATTTGCTTTTTTTGACTGCTGTTGCACACTGCGTGGATGTCTTCAGAGAACTATCCACGATGACTCCCAAGATCTCTTTCCTGATTAGATGTAGCTAAATTAGCCCCCATCATATTGTATGTATAGTTGGGGTTATTTTTTCCAATGTGCATTACTTTACATTTATCCACATTAAATTTCATTTGCCATTTTGTTGCCCAATCACTTAGTTTTGTGAGATCTTTTTGAAGTTCTTCACAGTCTGCTTTGGTCTTAAGTATCTTGAGCAGTTTAGTATCATCTGCAAACTTTGCCACTTCACTGTTTACCCCTTCCTCCAGATCATTTATGAATAAGTTGAATAGGATTGGTCCTAGGACTGACCCTTAGGGAACACCACTAGTTACCCCTCTCCATTCTGAAAATTTACCATTTATTCCTACCCTTTGTTCCCTGTCTTTTAACCAGTTCTCAATCCATGAAAGGATCTTCCCTCTTATCCAATGACTTTCCAGACTACTGTACCCCTTTCAGGAGTCTGATTTGTCTTGTGTACCCCAAGTTTCACCTCACTTAAAAACGACTTGTTTACAAAATTGGACATAAAAATACAAAAGTGTCATGGCAAACTATTACTGAAAAATTGCTTACTTTCTCATTTTGTCTGTATGAAATTTTAGTTTATAATGACTTCACTAGTGCTTTATGTGTAGCCTGTTTTAAAACTAGGCAAATATCTAGATGAGTTAAGGTATCCCCTGGAAGACTTCTTCGTACCCCCAGGGGTACGCTTGCCCCTGGTTGAGAACCACTGTTCTAGGGGATATTGAAGCACTGGGTCTGACAATAGGACTTGAAATACTGGTGCCTCAAAAGGACACATCAGTGAGAGCTAGGAGTTCTAGCCTGTTTCATGCTTGGGTGCTGAGACAGGACTGGGAATCCAGTCAGGGGATAAATTCAGAGAAGAGGACTTACAAGTGAGTAATTCTGCCCCCCCTCCCCCCCCAGTATGGACAGAGCTGGTGAAGCAAAGAGGGAATGCTTTAAATGTGGATGTGACAAGTACAACCATACTGTATACATTTGCTCCTCTAATGAGACCATTATCTAGCAGCTTATGAAATTATTTTTATTTATTTAACACTTACATTGCAGTAATGCCTGCCCAGTCCCATTTTGCTAGGTGCTATACAAACAGATAGTAAATGACAGTCCTTGCTCCTAAGGAGTGATTGGAAACAGTCAATCTGTGGATTCACTTTTTTTCTCTACCCCTCTGGCCTCCCCAGCTTCACTCAATGCATTCTGGATTTATTTGTTTGAATAGAAAAATTGTATGCTGCATCTTACTCCCACCCTCTAGTCTGTCCTCGGTATGTTTTCTGTTTAGATGATAAGGGCTTTAGGGCAGGGACCTGTCCTCCATTTGGAGCTGTGTAAATAATAAATACAACACAAGTACTGTTGTCCTGATTCATTCTTCTTTTTTTAAATGACCAAAAAGTGGATGCTATCAGTTACAAATTTTGGAGCTGGTAAAACCATGTTGTTATATAGGGTTACCATATTTCAACAAGCAAAAAAGAGGACGGGAGGAGCCCCGCCCCCGTCCTGCCCTAGCCCCGCCCCCGTCCTGCCCTAGCCCTGCCCCCTCAGAACCCCCAACCCTCCCCCTGCTCCTTGTCCCCTGACTGCCCCCTCCTGGGACCCCTGCCCTTAACTGCCCCCCAGGACTCCACCCCCTACCTAAGCCTCCCTGTTCCTTGTCCCCTAACTGCCCCCTCCTGAGACCCCCCCCCACACCCTAACTGCCCCCCAGGACCCTACCCCCTACCTGTACCCTGACTGCCCAAAACCTTATCCACACCCCCCCCCCCCAGAAAGCCCCCCCCGAACTCCCGACCTCCCCGTCTCTTGACTGCCCCCTCCAAAACCTCCCTGCCCCTTCTCCGACCCCCTGGCCCCCTTGTTGTTGGCCTTCACCTAACGTCTCTGTGAACTTGCTCAGGAACGGCCTGAGCCGCTCGTCCCGGCACGCTGGGCAGCAGTGGAGGAGGAGCAGGGGAGGAGCTCCAGACTGCCAGAGGTGATCTGAGAATGCAGGGAGGGAGGGAGGGAGGGAGTGATCTCTGCTGCAGGGGAAGCGGAGGAGGGGCTCTCTCTGGCTGTTGGAGCCCCATGTAAGTGGCACCATCCGGCCGGCTGCCCTGTTAGCCGCGCACGCTCTGCATGGGTGGGGGGGAAGTCCGGACATTTACAAATTCCCCCCGGATGCTATTTTTAGCTCAAAAAGCCGGACATGTCCGGGGGAATCCGGACGAATGGTAACCCTATGTTATGTAGCTTTTGGAAATATTTATTTTCACCACTTAGAAATATGACACAAACTTTTCACCTTGTTACGGATGGTTTGAAAATATCTGAAAATATTTTAAGTGTTTTTGATCAATCCCAAATGTACCCATTTGATTTCTCATTGTGAACTGCAATACCTTCCCATGTGTGATAGAGCAGGAAGGTTTCAGTGGTACAGTAAGATGAAATGCAAATATTTAGGTGTTAACATGTTTAACTAGATTAGAAGTTTAGCTGGAAGCGTATTATATCCTCCTTATAACACCATCCTTTCAGAGCCCAGCATTTGAAATGTTGAAAAGTGTGTTGGTAATGCTCCCACAGTATAAATATAGTACCTAGCTTGTAACAAGTGGTGATAAGCTTGGCACAGAGTTTAATATCCAGTACAGAGCTTTGATTACCCAAAGCTCCTATCTTCTCACACTTGACCAACACTTGAGAGCCATAATGGTCTCAAACATAGTTTTTTGGAGTCAGGGCCTTGGACTTGGCAGGGGAGAAGCTGTTCCGTATCTTTGTGTATGATGGCCAGGGGGCAAGAAGTGATCAGAAGATAGAATGGCAACACAAGACGGGAGAATTTTTAGTGGAGTGTAGATCGATATGTAGGAAGAGGGGGTTTGTGCTGAAGTTGACCTGGAATTCACATTTTGTGGCTTTGGATTTGCCTGTACTTCAGTTTAGGTTATGAAGCCTCTCTCCCACCCCCCAGTAAAAGCCCAGCAGCATTTTGAAGCATTGCCTGCTTATTAGTAGATGGTATCCTTTACTATGCAATAACCAGTCTGACCACTGAATCAGCACTTGAAGTTATGTACAGCTGCTTCTGTATTGCTCTTCAGTTGAAATGAGTCTTCTCTACAAGGTATTCAGTCATTGAGACTGAGGAGTAAATACACTTGAATCTGGAAAATAGTTACATAAAATATGTAGAAAAGTCTATCCCACAAAAGTCTAAATATTTAGGTCTCAAACATACAATATTGCTACTCAATTTCTGTTATTAATGTTTACTTAAAGTAAACATTCTGGCTTGTTCTTCTGTGCTGACAAAATGGATGCCTTTGCTTGCTTTCTACTTGTGTGCTCTTGAAGAGTGATGATGTCATTGTTGAGAGAAATGTTGGTTGGGATAACATTGGCTTTGACCAACAAAACAAACTTTATTCCTTCTATCAGATATTTAAGGAAAAGACAAATGATGGAGGAAAGATTTTTATTTTCTATAGAAAGAGCAAGGAATTCCAGCTTTATGGTGTAGCAGTAATGTCTTCATTACTGTTTACTCAAGTTTTTCTACATTTCTCAGCTACAGTCCTTCATTGTGGCTGTTAGTATAAAAACAATTAAGTAGGATTGCATAGTGAAGGAGGGAGAGTCTAGTCCCTTTCACTTTCCTGCTGCAACCCATGTGCAGTGTTTTGGCATAGATTCTGTTCCCAATTTAGTACATCAAGCATGCTTCGGAATCAAGTTGTCTGTTAAACTCAGACATGGTCCTTATGAAATGAGATTGAAAGGAAGGTCACAGTCACATTCCCCCCCACCCCCCTTACTCTTTAAGCATGTAACATAGGAAAACATGATCCATGGCCACTAGCAGTGAATGTCCATGTTTGCATTAGATGCATCTATCATTAAATGTTGTGTCAAAGTTATAGTGACACTTGAAACAAATGCTGCTTGCACCTGTTCCAAAGCAGCTTTGTTTCCTTTCTTAATAAAACTACAGTAGAACCTCAGAGTTATGAACTGACCGATCAACCACACACCTCATTTGGAACTGGAAGTACACAATCAGGCAGCAGCAGAGATTTAAAAAAACGCAAACATAGTACAGTATTATGTTAAAAGTAAACTACTAAAAAATTAAAGGGAAAGCAGCATTTTTCTTCTGCCTAGTAAAGTTTCAAAGCTATATTAAGTCAGTGTTCAGTTGTAAACTTTTTAAAGAACAACCATAACATTTTGTTCAGAGTTATGAACATTTCAGAGTTACAAACAACCTCCATTTCTGAGGTGTTCATAACTCTGAGGTTCTACTGTAGATCTGTGTAAAAGGATCACTTCACAATATGGTTTCTAAAGTTTGTTTGTAGATTGTCATTGGCAAAGCCTCTCAGTGAGGGGCATGTAAATATGGCCCATACATTGGGTCCTTTGCATATCTAACATGGGTTCAGTCCTGTGCATATCTGACAGATTTCCAGGGAGGAGAGGGCAGCAGTACATCTAACATTTATTAGATTATTGCTGATCATGAGCAAAAGGTAAAATTACCTGAAATGGTTTTTGTTGGTGCCATGGTTAGTAACAGAATTAAATTTAGGTATGCTCAATCTGTTTGTGTACAGTTAAACTATAAATAGCCTATTCTCCTGTTTAATTGGGTTAATTTCTGTATGCTGTAGTGCTTGCCTAATGAAGGAGGGGGGAAGGAAATGTTTTAAAAGTTCATTAGAGATGGGTTTTTAATGAATATATA
Organism: Emys orbicularis; assembly: GCF_028017835.1. Taxonomy (NCBI): domain Eukaryota; kingdom Metazoa; phylum Chordata; order Testudines; family Emydidae; genus Emys; species Emys orbicularis. The sequence continues at coordinate 31,594,224 of NC_088695.1, read as the reverse complement.
CAAAAATTAAACATTTTTGCATATTTATATAACTGGATTTTATCAAATTTAAAACAGTTAACAGTTAAAGCAAACATACAGACGTATGGTTTAACTTTTTGTTTATAAGTGACTATTTTTTGTGTTAAATCTGTTTTAAACAGTCTATTTTTCTGAATCTAAATTAAAGCTACATTTGCCATGACTGTTCATTTCTGTAGTACCTATTGCTTTTACAGTTAGGCACCATTAGCTTTGCTGTATGCATAGTAAATAAAGTACTTTAGGAGAAAAAGAACAAAAATTGCTTTTAACCTCTACCCCTATATAACGCTGTCCTCGGGAGCCAAAAAAATCTTACCGCATTATAGGTGAAACCGCATTATATCGAACTTGCTTTGATCCACCAGAGTGCGCAGCCCCCTCCCGCCGCCCCGGAGCGCTGCTTTACCGCATTATGTCTGAATTCATGTTATATCAGGTCGCGTTATATCGGGGTAGAGGTGTACTAGTGAAATTACATAAACCCTAATCCTACAAACGCTTATGCACCTGCTTAACTTTACTTCTCTGAGTAGTTTCACAATAGGACTACTCAGTGAGTAAAATTAAGTAACTTCATAAGTATTTGCAGGATCAGGGCCAGAGTGAACAAAATTCTACGGATGAATGGATGTTGGAGGACTTGTTAGCTCTCTTAAGTAGTTAATGACAGTTCAGTGTACTTGAACTGAGGTTTGAGATTTTTCTGTGGCAATACTGATTGTCAGGGATACTATAAAAACCAATTTACAAGTTAATGCACAAAACCCATTCCTTCTGATGTCATTGTTCAGATGTTTTCAAAATAATACCCCATTTGGAGTATATTTTCAGTTCATCTCAAGATGGACTACAGGAAATCTAGAGAGAGCTACAGCGTTAAAATAATTTATATACTTAATACAATTCTATTTGTATTCTGAAGTCTAAAATTGACTTTCTAGTGTTTACTAGATCTCTATGCCTGTGTGTAAAATGAAGATAATTGCAAATCATTACCCAAGATACACTGTTTATTACTTTAATCAGGGTTAAGTATTGCTTGTGAGTTGCGCAAAAAAGTCTGTTATGTATTACCTGTAAACAAGTTGCATATATATTTGTTTTTATTTTTCAGATGTACTTTCAGGTTTCCCAGCACAAACATCAAGATAACATTCACAGCTCTGTCCAATGAAAAGAGAGAAAAACAGGAGTCCCCAGAGTCTCCAGTGAAACCTGTGCAACCCCAGATCTCTCCCTTAACAATAAACATTCCAGACAACATGGCGCACCTGATCAGCCCTCTCCCGTCTCCCACAGGAACTATCAGGTATTTAAAACTTGCAAAATTGCATGTAGGGTAATATATGGTTACAGAATCAGTACAGAGATGTAGTTCATTTGATGTTGCTTTCCTTATGTAATAATGCTTACATTGGAGCTCAGAGCAGCCTCAGATGAGCCTTGGAGTAAAATTATAGCATTGTGTTTTTTCAGTGGCTACCTATTCATATAAATATCCAAATCTGTTACTGTCATTAAAGTCTGACTTTAAATTGACAAAAGCAATAAAATTGTGTTAGGGCTGTACTCTGAATGCATCCTTTTGTTCCTAGTATTCTAGGACGGTTAGAGCAGTGAATGAGCCCACATTTCCCAGTGGCTGAAATATTTGGACACACTAGAGTGAGTTTAAGAGTTAAGCATCAATCTTAACTTACAATTTTCTTGCCTTTGTTGGTCTTCATTATACCTGTGACAACACTTTAATGTAGTTTCTATTTTTATTTCCATTGTTAGTGCTATTCTTAAGCAGCTGACTAAAATCCAGTGCTCTCAGTAAGTTTGTCAGCAGAAAAATATGTTTTAGCAGTTTGGCAATGCTTACTTTGAAAGCTAAGGATTAAAAAAAGTCTCTTACTGACTAGTGACTACAGTCAGTAAACTAAGTTTCTTATTTATAGTATTTCAATATAGCATCAGGAGAAGTATAGTGTTGAGAAATGTTATGGTAGGTGTGGTTAATTTGGGTCTGTCAGTTTAGCTGTGTTGATTAGAGACTCGCAGCCATCATTTGGCTTGTTTGTTGGGTTGAAGTTCAATTAAACAAAAAGCTTAATTGCTCTTCTTGCAAACTATTATAAAAGCATTTTGAATAGAATTTTCAGAAGCACCAAAGTCACTTAAATATTTTGAAAATTCCACCTTTTCCTCACAGATTCTGGTAGATCTGCTTGATTCAAGGAATATAAAGCTAGTGTGTCTAATTCTGTTGATCTTTACATTTGGATCCTGTTATGAAGTTTAAATTCAGAGGTAAATCTGTTGATACTCAACAAGAGCAGAGATCTTGATTCCAGTTTTGTGATGGTGTTTGCAAATTGTGCATTTGGAAAAAGTGATTTGATAGTATAGCAGTCTTGGATTTTTTACTTAAACCAAGAAAAATTTATCTTCCCCAAGAAATGACTGCATTCATAAATATTTCAACAAGTATTTCACCATTGCTTTTTGCATTATCTCAGCTGTTGCAATTATCTCCCAAGGCTACTAAACAACTATTAAACTATACCATTAAAAATCACAGCAGTTCTGAGTCTATTTGACTAGCTTGACATTTTCTTCTTTAATTCACCAGGTTGTGTGGAGGATTTGTAAACTTGCTTTGATTATACCATATGTGTTGCTGTGTAAATACATGGTACAGTGAGCTAAGTAAAGGGATACTGTCAGTTGATATGCGCAAAACTTACATAGCACAGCAATGACCAACACTTTTTAAAAAGTGCTGATCCTCTGACTCTTAACCCTCAAAACAAGGCCTGTTCCACACAACATTAACAACATTCCATCTTAACTGTTAGTGGACTGTCCAACAGGGAACTTCAAATGTTGGAATTGTGGAGATAAGAAGTTTCTCTTCAAGAACAGTGTTTTTGTATGTTACTCTGTCTACACGCAAGAACATGGCAGGCACTGCAGAGGGAGACAGCAAGATGTTCCTGTCTGCTTGCAAAGCAAATTTTGGCAGATACAACTTTTTGTCCCGTCAGTCCAGATGGTATCCCTTAACTCTAGTTTTCCTTAAAGTTTTAAATTTTATATATTTTGATTAATCTAAAATAGTATCTTTGATTTGTAACAAGACTAGTGGATGGGGACCTGGCAGACTTCTCAGATTCCTGCTTTTATTTTCATATATGTGTTTTTTTTTTATGCTGCTGAGGGCAGAATTGAATCCTGTCATTATGTAAACATTTTTGGGGCTTATTGGTTTACATGAAAATATGTAAGCAGTGAAATGATTGCTCACTGACTGTTGCTCAACTGTAAAGGGACAAAAGGGAATTCTGGAAGAATAGCTCTTTATACAGCTATGATTCCGGGTGCACTATAAAAGGTGGAAAAAAACATAAACTTTCAAAAGATATGGTAGAAATTCATTTGAAGTTTAGAGTTTAATATTTTATACCTTCCCAACACTAATGAGCCTTAGCAAACTGCCAATTATCAAATTTTACCTTTGGCTACTGTTTTGTTGGTGTCTTTTCCACTTATGTCGTCATCTCCCCAGTCTTTGACCTATTCGATTATTACGTTACATGAGGATTTATAGTGTTCATACAGCTGAGTGTCTGTATATAATTCTAAGTCAATTTACCTGAAGTATATATTGGATTAAATAAGAATCACCCAGAACTCTTTCTTGTAGCTTGTAACTTTATTATATTTTCACAAACATGCTGTTTTGTCCAGATACATTATCAGTGTTTCTGACTAAGCTAAGAACAAGCACGTGGTGGAAATCTCACGTAGACCTATTTTCTGAAAACTTTCAGATCAGAGGTTCAGACGAGTATCCAGAATTTTTGGTTGTATAAGTAGATTGAACCTCCAACTAAAATGTACATATTGTCAGCAAAGCTAACATAAATACAGTATAGCCTACAAAACAGTTAATCTTCTTTCTTTGAAGAGAGAGGCTGAAACCTCATTTGACAGGTTTCTTCCTGGAGTGATTTTGATTCTTACAGCAAGTTATAAATCCCATTTTCCAAGCATTTATAATGGAAATACTGACAGACCCTTAATGACAGTCTGGGAACACTAGTGAGTTTTCCTACAACTAGAGCTATTTGATTAGACATAACGTGGTGATATACTGTATAACAAAATAGTAGGATCCTCTTTTTATATTCTACAGTGCTGCAAATTCCTGCCCATCTAGCCCGCGTGGTGCAGGCTCTTCAGGGTACAAAATGAGTCGTGTAATACCATCTGACCTACATTTAATGGCTGACAATTCACAGTCAGAAAATGACAAGGAAGCATCGGGTGGTGATAGCCCAAAGGTAAATGTTGCACAGAATAAAACCATAAATAAAAATAAAGCCTTGAGCCCAATGTACCAATGTTGCAAATTTGTTATCCAAAGTATATGAACTTAGACATGATTTGGCATTTACAAATTGAAGCCAGAGATCTTTGTGGTTCAATGTGCCTTGTATCTTGATATTTTTTTTTTTTTTTTAAATATAGATCTCCATTGAAAAGTTTCATGTCTGTACTGGCTTTTAGTTACTTGCATGCTCATCGTTTTTTAGACATTTAGATTCGTGGTCCTTGGTTAAATGTTGTATTAGTTTCTTTTGATTTTTACTGTTCTCTTAAATCCTTCTGACCGGAAGATGTAAGTTTGGTTTTAGCTTTTCCTTTTTAAATCCTCAGGTCATCCAGAAGTGTTAAAAAATGAAGTTGATTATTGCATTTTGTAATTTTAGAAAAGAGGTATACTACTGTAAAGTTTATGGAGGCAAATATTTTAAGGGTTCTTTTATTTTTTTATAGGATGACTCAAAACCACCTTATTCCTATGCACAACTAATAGTACAAGCAATTACAATGGCACCTGATAAGCAGCTTACACTAAATGGAATTTATACGCACATAACTAAAAACTATCCATACTACAGAACAGCAGACAAGGGCTGGCAGGTAAATTTCATTTCTAGTATTTCTTTTAAAAGTCATGAATAAAAACTACTATTAGTATGATAAATGAATGATAGTAAATAATCCAAGTCAACTTGTTTTATTTATACTGGTTATATTAAGTGACCATGACAGCCCTTCAGTAGATTTTTGGTGGACTGACTGGGTCATAAATTCATATGTAATGGATTTCTAATCTTAAAATCTCTAGGTTGGCAGGACCTTAGGTGTACTATGGCAGCATCGTTCTCTAGCCTTAGTATTCCCTAGAGTTCCAATAGGGGAATTTACAGGACTTCCATTGGAGAAAAATATAAACATAGGTAGAAATGGATTTACGTGTGTTTTTGCCATAAAAGAATTAATATTTTATTAGAATTTCTGCTTGCGTTAACATGCTTGTGTTACCTCAACAAGCCAAAATAAGATCCCAAAATCTCGGAATACAAGCTTGTTGAAAGCTGTGGTCTTGACCTTACAGCTCCTTAGCTACAGGTGTACATATCTTGCTTTATCTTGCACTGTTGACTACCTCATTTTTGATTGTGCTCACACAGGTGACTAGAAAGTTCCATTTGCCCACTTAACTGCTGATGAGAATCTATCCCTGCTGAGTGTGGAAGGCTAATCCATCTATTTCTGCAAAATTTTAAGCTTTTAAATAAACAAATTTCTAACCAGAACTTTTACCAGGATAACCAATTGAATATAAACCAATGCGCTGTTTTTTCCCCAAGTACACAGACATACAACTACAGTGCCTCTGCTGCTGCTTTTAGTTTTACCAAGGGACAGCAGAGAGCAATTAGCAGGACTGATCAGTTTCTCTGCTGCTCTTCAGAACCCTGTGCATGCCTTTGAAATCACCATGTCAATTATGTAATGTCAATTTCACTGCTTCTGTTGCTTAGAAAAGTTGGTATCTGCAACAGAGGCAGATACCAGAGTTTATTTTCAGGGACGGTACAACCAACGCAAGCTGAGGAGGGGTAGTGGCAAAGAGTTACTTTTCACATTCACAACAAGTAGAATGCTTCCACCTTCCCAGCAGTAGGGCGGACAGGCGTTTCAGATTGATCACCTACTAGCAGGAGGGGTATATAAAAGATGGATCACCCTGGTAGGAATCCCAGTACCCTTTTCAATCCCAGGAGCTTGAGGATACCAGGTTTATGGGCTTCTCAATAGGGACTTGGCTGGCAGAGAGCCTCACACTTCTCAGCTCTTGCTCTGGCTAGGTGTCTAGTAAATTGTTCAGGCTATGTATGTTTTTCCCCCCCCCCCTCTTTCACACACATAATATAGTATTCTGTTTGTGTGTGTGTGTGTGTGTATTTATATGGTCAGTTCTATTCTAACAATAGTAATTGGGTTTTAAAATATTTTTGCACGCCTTGTATAAGATATATTTCAGAATTTTGTCTAAAGTACATATATATTTGTGTGTATTGTACTCGTGTTTTCCATAGACTCTAGTTGGTTGATACAGATGTGCATTATGGCCTCTAGTTTTAAAATTAGGTGTTAGATCACTGAATGTTTAGATGCATAATACTTTGCAAAAACAAAATGGCAGGCACAGCACACCCCTTATGTTTCAGAGAATTACGTAAGAATTACACTAATGCATAACAACAATAGGAAAATATAATAAAACAGAGTGGCTGTTTTGGTCAGTAGTCATGTAAAATATTGCCATAATGGTAGGTAACTTACCTCATTTGTGAACAATACTCTTAGCCTCTGGCTTCAGGCAGTAGATGACAATTTTGGTAACTAACCTATATGCTTCAGGCTATGTTTTAGATAATTGTTTCAATACCTAATGAGGCTATAGATATATTCATGTATATCCTAGAACTTTTTTTGAAGATCCATCATGTTGGACTCATTCTGTCGTGTATTTTTCCTCCAATCTAGAAAAGTTGGATTTAATCTTTTCTTCTAGCAGATGGAGACACAAATACAACTGATAAACTTATATTCTTCACACCACCTGCTAGTTCTGTTTGTCACTGGCAGGGGAAACAGCTTTTGTTTGCAACAGATTGCATTGAAGAAACTGTACAAGGGTAACATTGCCCTAAATTCTCTAAGCCTGCTGTAAAGGTCATGAATCGCATCTGAGGCTGACCTGTGACTAGGATTGGATTAAATTTTGAGGATTTTGAAGAGTCTTGATTTGGAATGTTATGAAAATTTTCCCCAGATATTTCAGTGCTAACATTCAGTGGATCAGAACTGGACAGTTAAAGTTAGTACAAACTTGAATGGTTGTATTTGTTTCCCTCCACCTGAGTTACCAAATTCTGAAAGGTCTCAGTGTGGTGTGTGAGTGTATATATATAAATATGAAGCATATAAAGTCAACAATAGATTTTCCCCTTTCATCAGAACACTGGTACCTTCATACATTTCCATCCAAGTCCTCTATGAAGTGGCAACAGATTTTAGTCTTCGTGCCACTGCATATTGGGCATATGGTAATATGCAGACCACAGCATGGTATGATGATCACCCTAGAGAACTGCATTTGGATCTACCGCCATTCAGAGTTTTCCTAGGCCCACTGAATCCTTGGCCTCTGTTGAGACTGTCAGGTGATTGGTATCTTTCCCTGTTTTGGGGAAGAATAACTGGGAACTGAAGTTGCCTAGAGAATCCTCCTCCTTTTGTGTGGCTTCTGGTAAGGAAAGGTGAACTCCCAAGTATCTAGCTGTATCTGAAATTTCTCTAATAAAACCTTTCCTTTCCTTACTATGAAATAATGATAGAGTATTATTGTACAAGATCAGCACCAGAATCAGTGAATATAGCATGTTTTAGCAGCCCAATGGGAACAGTTTTGACTTTCATTTGAGCAGTGGAGGAAGGTATGGTGTTTCAGGTACTACTAATTCTTCTTTTTATCCACTGCTTTATGTCCACACAACTTTTGAAACCATGCGTTGTGACTACTGTCCTTCTTGCGAGAGGATTGAAATGAGATTCCCTTAGGAGCTTGTTAGCATTGTTCTTTAATTGCTGGGAGAGGTTTGAGCAATGCCAAGGCTCCCTTCCCCAGGCTTAGTTTGCTGCTTTTATAGCGCTACCAGGGACCTGCTACCCTAAGGAACTGGAGACCTGAACCCTGAGTCTCCCGTACTACAGACCACTGCACTAGGCCACATTCTGACTTTTTAGTAAAAATATATATGAATTCTACATATTTTTTTATGTTCCATAGAATTCAATACGCCACAATCTCTCTCTGAATCGTTATTTCATCAAAGTACCACGTTCCCAGGAAGAACCAGGCAAAGGCTCATTCTGGAGGATAGACCCTGCCTCTGAAAGCAAATTAATAGAGCAGGCTTTTAGGAAAAGGCGGCCTAGGGGAGTACCTTGCTTTAGAACCCCTCTGGGACCACTCTCTTCTAGGTAAGGAAAAACAGATGAACAAAAAGACATTTAATTTTCAGAAGTTTACCTTAAATGTTAAATTTCCTGCTGGAAGTAAGAGAGAACAGTACTTTAAATAGTAATATGTTGGTACGGTAAGACTGAATTATAATTCTATAACAGAACCAAAAACAATGGCTGTTTTTAACCTTCAGGCTCGTACAAACTAGATAGTTTTGTATACAGTACTAAAATCACAAGTTTAGTTATTTAATTTAAAACACCAGTAAAAGATTGCCCTCATGCACGAGGTTTGTTTTCTATTGCTTTTTTTAGTGCTAATGTACTGGCTCAGTTTACTTAAGTAATTGTTAGCTTGTTAACATATGAAGGGCTTTCTGTACTTCAGTGTTACACAATTACAATTTTAATTGCTAACTTTATCCCTCCCATGCCTTTAAAAATTGTGTTTAGTTTGATAATGTTTTACTAGTATTCTTAATGGTGAAATATACAGACTTAATTACTAGCTATGTAATGATTGTGTCCCCTTTCTGCTGCTGCTGGCTTCCTTTGACTTACCCTTAGATAGAGCCGCTCATTATTCTGCCCCCCTAGAAAAAACATTTGTACTGTTGCATGGATTGCTTGGAAACACTCCATCAGAAAATGTTCAAATGTTTCTATTACATTAACCTTAGCCAAAGCCTGCCTTTGAATTCTCCCCTTGGTTATGACAGAGGCTTTATGCAGAATCAAAATCATGGATTTGGTGGGTACTTGTTTGGTAGTAGGCAAAGGGTTCCCCCTTGTGGAAAGTAGATATATTACAATTTTTTTAGAAGCAAGGTCACTCATCTTTCACAATTACTTAAAACATACCAGCTGCCGCTTTCATTTTCTTAAAATACAGAAGTGCCCCAGCTTCTCCTAATCATTCTGGAGTGTTGTCTGCCCACTCCAGTGGCGTACAGACCCCAGAGAGTTTGTCAAGGGAAGGATCTCCAGTCCCAATGGAACCTGAGCCTAGTGCTATCCAGCCAAAATTAGCAGTAATACAAGAAGCACGATTTGCACAGAGTGCCCCAGGTGAGAATTTTTAAAATATTTTTTTGGTGTGGGGTGATGAGGGAAAATTTGTAAAGTATGTTGCCTGAAACAGTCTTGGTGGAATTCACACCTAAATTAAGAAATCAGTGAATGTTTTCAGATAGATAATTAACTTTTAAGGCAAAGCATGGAGAAGTGCATAAACTCGGTGTGTGAAATATTTCCTGAAAATGGCTAATACGGTCGATACATTTCCTTCCTGGTATTTATGTATGTTCATTCCAGCACAGATAGATGCTTACTTTGCTGGTAAGCAGAGACTGTACTTCTATCTCAGTTAGGAAAATAGTGGCATATCAGTGACATCTCTTCTTCTGGAAAACGATTATATTTTTTTGTGCAAGACAGATTCTCCATGTGCAGAACATGAATTTGGATAAAAAGCTCAATTAAGAATGGTTGGTGAAAACCAAAGTGATTTCCTGGATCAAGGGTTGCTATACTAAATAAATAAATGTCTTACTTATTTACAGTACACATTTGTAGCCATTTTGCTCTTACCCAAAGCAGAAGGCAAGAGAACCAGAATTGGGAAGGGTTGAGGAGTTGAATGGTGGGATGTTTCTTTTGTATTGATTCATCCTCCCTACTCCCCCATATTTACCTGTGTTGTATTGGTAGTTTTATTTGTATTCTAGCTATCAAGTTTCCTAATGATATCCCTTATGATAAGTGAAGGCCTGTGTAGGTCTTGTGACAAGATGCATGGAGTCAGCAACAGCAGTCCGATCATTCCAACTCTACATGCTAAAATTGTAAGGTGTAATTGTAAGGTGCAATAAGAGTCTTTATTTTCCATGTTTTAGCTCTTGTAGCAACCAGTGAAAGGGAGTGTAGTGAGGGTTGTTGCTTTTACAAGGCTTCAGTGTTCAGTGTGTTTAAGAGGATGATTAACAAAAAACATATACATGATTCAAACTTCCAGTGTAATTTATCTTTGCCTTTTTTGATAGGATCACCTCTATCTAGCCAACCTGTTTTAATTACTGTACAACGGCAGCTACCACAAACTATTAAACCCGTCACCTACACTGTTGCAACTCCTGTGACAACATCAACATCCCAGCAGCCAGTAGTTCAGACAGTTCATGTTGTTCACCAGATACCAGCTGTGTCAGTCACAAATGTGACTGGATTAGCACCAGCAAACACTTACACGGTAGCTGGACAGGCAGTGGTTACACAAGCTGCAATGGTAACCCAGCCCAAGGTAGAACCTCAAGAGAATGGAGATCACAAGGAAGTAAAAGGTGAGAATTGGCTTAGTTCAGTAAGTCTTATATCTAAATATGTGTCTTATTTACCTTTAATGCCTTATTTGCCTTTAAAAAATCACTTCATAGGTGCAAGTGAAATTTTTTTTTTTAAACTTAGGGCTGTTAAGCGATTAAAAAAATTAATTGCACGATTAATCGCAATTGTAAACAATAATAGAATGCCATTTATTTAAATAGTTTTGGATATTTTCTACGTATTCAAATATATTGATTTCAATTATAACACAGAATATAAAGTGTACAGTGCTCACTTTATATTATTTTTTATTACAAATATTTGCACTGTAAAAAAACAAGACATAGTAATTTTCAATTCACCTAATACAAGTACTGTAGTGCAGTTTCTATAACATGAAAGTTGAACTTACAAATGTAGAATTATGTGCAAATAAATAACTGCGCTCAAAAATAAAACAATGTAAAACTTTAGAGCCTACAAGTCCACTCAGTCCTACTTCTTGTTCAGCCAATTGCTCAAACAAGTTTGTTTATATTTTCAGGAGATAATGTTCAATGTCACCTGAAAGTAAGAAATGGCTCTGTTGTAACCAGTGTTGCAAGATATTTATGTGCCAGACGCACTAAAGATTCATATGTCCCCTTCATGCTTCAGCCACCTTTGCAGAGGACATGCATCCATGCGATGACGGGTTCTGCTCGATAACGACCCAAAACGGTGCGGACCGATGCATGTTCATTTTCATTATCTAACTCAGATGCCACTAGCAGAAGATTGATTTTCTCTTTTGGTGGTTCGGGTTCTTTAGTTTCTGCCTCAGAGTGTTGCTCTTTTAACTCTTCTGAAAGCATGTTCCACACCTCATCACTCTCAGATTTTGGAAGGCACGTCAGATTCTTAAATCTTGGGTCGAGTGCTATAGCGATCTTTAAAAATCTCACATTGGTACCTTCTTTGGGTTTTGTCAAATCTGTAGTGAAAGTGTTTTAAAATGAACAATATGTGCTGGGTAATCAATTGAGACTGCTATAACATGAAATATATGGCAGAATGTGGGTATAAAAGAGCAGGAGACATGCAATTCTCCCCCAAGGAGTTCAGCATCATCAGCATGGAACCATGTCCTCTGGAATGGTGGCCGAAGCATGAAGGGACATACAGATGTTTAGCATATCTGACACATGAATACCATGCAATGCCGGCTACAAAAGTGCCATGCGAACGCCTGTTCTCACTTTCAGGTGACATTGTAAATAATAAGCAGGCCGCATTATCTCCCATAAATGTAAACAAACTTGTTTGTCTGAGCTATTGGCTGAACAAGAAGTAGGACTGAGTGGACTTGCAGGCTCTAAAGTTTTACATGGTTTTGTTTTGAATGCAGTTATGTAACAAACAACAAATCTACATTTGTAAGTTGCATTTTCATGATAAAGAGATTGCACTACAGTACTTGTAAAAGGTGAATTGAAAAATACTATTTCTTTTGTTTATCATTTTTACAGTGCAAATATTTGTAATCAAAAATAATAGAAAGTGAGCAGTGTACACTTTTTGTATTTAATAAATTTCGATTAGTATTCTGTTTAACAGTGTGGTTAAAACTGCAATTAATTGCAATTTTTTTAAATTGCAATTAAGCTTTTCGAGTTAATCACGGGAGTTAATCGACAGCCCTAGTTAAAATAGAATTTTTATTCCATGTTTTTTCAGTTGCTTTGAGGTTATTAGTAAGATTAATTATGTTCATTGGAGGGATAAAGTAACTAAATCACTTTTTTGTCATGTTCTGTTTTAAGCCGTCTTGTCTTAACATAACATATTAAATAACTTTTGTTGTTTTCCAGTTAAAGTGGAACCTATACCTGCTATTAGCCATGCTACAATAGGAGCTGCTAGTCGTATCATTCAGACATCTCAGACCACGCCCTTACAGACAGTTACTATAGTGCAACAGGCACCTCTAGGTCAACACCAGTTACCAATAAAAACTGTAACGCAGAATGGAACGCACATAGTACCTATCACCACAGCGATACAAGGACAGGGCAACACTGGTAAGCTTTTGATCAATATTGCCTATAGCCACAAACATTTCCAGTGTAGGAACTGCCTTCAGAATGAGCAAATTTGTACAATTTCTCAGAATGTCCATTGTAAAATCTCATTTGTTGTATGTGTGTGTGTGTGTGACAGACAGACAGACAGACATTTGGTGTTTCCTTTCACTGGTTGTTACCAGAATGGGAATTTAATCTCTGGAATTCTTAAAGGGGCACTGTCAGGGATTACAACTCCCAAATTAAACCCAAAAAACTTTTAAAATGTTTTTTTAGTTCTTGAAAAGCAAGGGCTGCAATAGGACTGAAATGGACAACCAGTCCTCTGGGTGATCAAGAACAAACTGGGTGCAAGGCTTCTTTGTGGGTCAGCTTTTTAGGTCATTCTTCTGCTCTACTTTTCTCCAAAGCTTGTGAAGAATAAAAAATATTAAAATCTACAAGAATTCTAAAGGATTCTTTTAAAGCTTCTTGCCTGTCTTAATACCCTCTGACGTCTCAGTTTTTGAGTAGGCAGTCTGATTGGATGGCAGGACAAACGTACATTCATATCAAATACAGCTTTTGGTTTGGTTTGCTGATAAATCTAATTTCATGCCTATTTGTTTTGACAGTTTCCCTTTGAAATAAATATGCCCAAGGTGAATTAAAAAATTATGATTTAAAAAAATCAACAGTTGATTATTTAAAGAAGATTAATCTACATGGTTGCTAATTCTTTGCTTTCTTCTCAGTTTATACTTGTTTCTTTAATTAAGTTTCCTAATTGTTCCTGGAATTTCAGATTTTACATAGGAACTTCTTTCTAAGAAATTTTCCTACTTAACTTGTTCATGTATGCTTGGAAAAGTCAAGTCCAGGCCTTTGTGAACATCCTTACTATGAGAAGAACACAAACGCAAACATAAAATGCAAAGATAGCACAGGCTATTGGGGTTGTCAGACAACAACTCCTTCCAACATAATGAGCTTCCACAAGTCAAGATATCTGGAATGCTTCATCAAAGCTATATTCCTCCATCAAGGTTTGCAGTTTGAAGTCCGTTAAGAGTTCTTGAAAATGCCATTCTTGGGTGCCTGGCTTTGTATTTCGGAACCTAATTTTAGGCTTCTATTCTTAAAAATATTGGCCTTTGTATACAAAAAAAAGTTTGCGATAACTTTATTATTATTGAAAATCTGAGTAACTTTTCATTGTTATCACTGAAACCATTTTGTTTTGAAATGACAAAGATTTTATGTCACTAGGAGAAGTTTTTAATAAAAATACAATTTTAGTCCCTGATGCTATAACCATTTAGATGCATGCTTAAAGGTAAGTACATGAGTAGTTCCATTGAAGTCAGTGGGACAGTTCATGTGAGTAAAATTAGATGTGTATGTACAGTATTTGCAGAATCAGAACCTTAATTTTCAATTTTTTTTTTTTGCCCACAGCAGTTTTATAAAATTCAAATAGACCCCTTTCAGTTAAGGCATTTAAAAACAAAAACCACTTCATTTATAATTCATTATAAATCTAAATCTAAAATTGCCATAGCACACATTTTCAATTAGTTTTACAAAGCTTCAGCCTGATTTAATCTTTGATTTAAATAATTTAAAATTACCTTAACTTTAATCACTCCACCCTGAATTTGCCATTCTGGAACAGACGGGTGATCCATTTATTGTGAGCATCTTTATTTTTGACAGTGGCCTGTACCAGGTGCTTCAGATAAATAATCCTCTTAATGGACAGTTCTGGAGTAACTACTCAAAAGGGAAGTTGTGTTCTTAACCCAAGTATTTGCTTATGCCCAGAAGCATGGGGGCTTATATCTCATAGATTTTCTCTTAACTGTAACTCGGTGGTCATATCCATATGACTGTCATTTTTTGAATGCTGCCTTGTCTTCTGGCTAGTAGTTTGCACAAGTTAATACCTTATTTTCTAAACAAAACAAAACATTTCCTGTTAGTTTAAATTTTTGTTTGACATTTAGTTTAATTGGATGTATCCTTTTGAATTATGGTAATAATTTGGACCATCTTCTTTATTTTTTCTGAACAATTTACTATATGCCCCCTCTTATTTGTCTCCTCAGTTAAGCAGTCCTAATCTTTTCAGTGTCTTGTATAGGAACCTTTCCATTTCTCTGTCGTAGCAGATCATCTTTGTGTCCCTTCTGTATCTGCTAAATTTTTCTGAGATGGGATGGCCAGAACTAAAAGCAGTATTCAAGATGAGGATGTAACATCATTTTATATAATGGCATGATAGTATTCTCGATATGAGCAGGTATTTTATTGAAAGCTAGGTCCTTTTTGTGAGTGGTTTCAGTTAAAATAGAATGCTGTAATGTTTATTAGTTTAAATTATTCTGTCCAGTGTGCACAATTGCAATTTGGAAATATGCAAAGTAGAACTACTATCATGGTGTCCATTTGCCTGGCTTTGATAGGTCCGTCTGAAGTTTAGTCTTTTTTTGAGTGTCCTAAATTTTGTCATTGTGACACTTCAGTTTTCCCTTCATTTTTGCTTTTGAAAATGTTTTTGAAATTAAGTTCTTAAATCATAGGAGTTTTTGAAAATTTTACCCCAAATCCAAAGTCACCTTTCCTCTTGTGTGTGCTAAAGCTAGTTGTTCCAAGAAGCAAGTATTTATGGAATCAAGGGATTACTTCTCTAAACAGGCTTATATGCAGGTGACTGAAGTCGCCTACTGTTGCTTGTGTTTAGAATACATTACTTTCTCCATAGGAGCTTTTTCATGTAGAAACTGTCATCTTTAAAGTAAGGCTCAGACTTTTTATACATCTGGGTTTTAAAACCGCTTTTTATGTAATGACAGTGGTCTCTCTTTTTTTTCTTTTTCTTTTTTTCCATCTGAAGTATCTATCTTCCTTGCTAGCTATTCAGAGATCAGATTAGGAGTTAATCACAGTGCTGACTAGAAAGCAAACGATATGTGCAAAACCAAGCAAAAAGAATATAGCAAGAAAGAAGTCTCTTCACTGGGAGAAGAGACTTTGTGAAGTATCTGCTGTATCAGAAAAGCGTCTTGACAGTATAGATGGTATCAAGCTGTTTGCTGGCCACATAAAATAACTGTGAACAGGCATTCTCTACTATAATTTAGTAAGAACAAACTAATCTGAGCTCTGTAAAGGAAGTTTAAAATCAGAGTATCTATCAGAAATGCATGTTTCTATTGTTGGAACGAACAAGTAGCTTTTAATTCTTTTTAATAAAGTGTTAATGAAACCTTGTCTAGTCTCCAAACCAAATTTCCGATAGGCACTCATCCCTGTTTAATTTTCATTTTCCATTACAACCATTAATGTCTTTCCTGAATGGGTAAAAGCAAAATCAGTCTTTGAACAGTCTTTTGTTAGTTTAAATTACAGTGTTGCAGGATGTTAAATTGATCTTGACTAAAATACTGATGCTGATATTCCAGATGCTGGTGATTCAGTCGCTATATACAGGAATTGATTTTACAAAACATGGTGCTGCATATATTGTCTAGCTTCCTTTTCAAGGTGATGCTGAAATTTATTTTCCTTTGCCCATTAATTTATTCTGGTTGGGAGCTGGATTTTTCTGCTGCAGAAAACATTGCCCTTAGATTCTTAATCCTATTTTTGGCCAAATAATTTTTTTTTGTTGTACATTGCCCCCATTCCTGGCCATTGGGTTCATTGATTGTTGTAGTTTAAACACCAAAGAAGAATATGAGCTGTTTTCTAAAAATCTACATTTTGTCATCTTTATAATGTCATCCTTTTTCTGCAAGACATATTTACAAAGGTCAGAGGTGTATTGTGTCTATAAAATTAGAGTAGCTTGTGCACTTTTCAGTCACATTTATTCCCCCCTAACTGAAATTATATTTTCACTAGAGCTGTGAGAGTGCAGAAAGGAAGCTCTTGTATGTAGCCTGATGGTGTCCTTGTTAAAGTCAAAGTTCTCACCTATCATTTCCAAGTCCTCGGATATTTCATTGTCTAACATAATAGTATTTTAGTAGTATTTGCAGTGGACGTTATACAGTACTACTAGGACCTGTGATTTTTTCCTAAACGCTGACAAGTAGAGGGACAACTGCTTTGGGAGAGAGCTTCTTAGGACCTTGGCTCCTCTCTGGCCACATGACTTCAGATGAGGTTTATATACTGCTCCTAGGACAGCTAGGTCTCTCTTCTATCCCTTTTATTCATATATTCCAACAGGAAATACAATATAATGTGTAACAATTAGGGGTTTCTCAAGTACACCCACCACCAACCTAAACACTAAAACTTAGGAAACGCTGGATTAGTCAAACACTCTACACAGCAACAGTTCAGCCACTTATAGAATCCCCAGTCTTCAGCAGGCCCTACTCAGTACACATACATCATGCAACAGAGCAAAATCTCCACCAAAATAACGTTGGGGCACGAACAGTCAGATATCAGCTACGCAGCTTTCAGACCACAGTAACTTATGCTGTGAACCAAAGGTGGCCTCAAGATTTGGGAGAAGTAAAGGTGACTTAAAGCTGTCTTCCCCATCTTCCCATGATACTTCGCTGAGCACAGCTCAGCCAGGTCAACAAATCTGGTCCTTTAAATCTAAAAATTGAACTAAAATACTTTTAGTCTGAGAGGAAAAACATTTAAAAAAAAAAAAGCACCAGATACACATTTCACTTATTCAGTATGGTGCAGAATACTTTGCTAAATTTCTTTTACGTAGCATTAACTGTTCAGTCTGCTAAACTGTAACAATGCACTTAATCAGCTACCCCCTAATTTAGCTATACAGGACTGTGGAACTTTGCTCTGTATAAGATCCTGCTTTCAAAAAGGAATTAAGCAATATGATGATAGGTTTTGTACTACAGTGCATCAGTGTTTTATTTGCTGTATACATTACACTATTGCATACAAAAACTGCCCCCATGCAACCTTAATTTAGCCCTCATATGCATTATGATACGGTCTTTAATTACATGATCACATACTACTTTTTCTACAGGACCCCTGCCTCATTCAGTGTTAACTGAATGAACAGCCACTCAATAGTTCGTTTTATCCTTCTTGTTCAGTGTGTGGCCAGCATTGCATTATTTGTACACCATTCAAACCCTGCTCTCAGAACAGTGAGTTTTGTTGTTTGGTTTTGGTTTTGTAAATATTTTTCTGGAAATTCCAGATTCTGTTCATCTGGCTTACATCAGTATATTGGGGAAATCTTCAAATGGAGTGCAGAGAGAAGGTTTAAAATATAACTTCAGCATAATATGCTAGTCCCTTGTTGCCAAAGAAAGTAACTAGATCTGAGAGCACTTCCCAGCTGTGCCAGAGACTCCATGTGTGATGCTGGGTTAAGTCACTTAATCTCTCTGTGCCTTAGTTTCCTGGCCACAGAATGAAGATACTTCCTTTCTCCCACCCTTTTTCTTGACTATTTAAATGGTAAATGCTTCAAGGGCAGGGATTCTAATCTTTGTACAGTGACTAGAAGAATGTGCCCTGAATCCAGATTGAGGCCTCTAATGCGCTGCTGTCAAACAAATAATCAAGGAATTCATAATGTTCATAATGTTTAACAACAATGCTAGTTTGACTCTTGTATTGTCTATTTCAAAATTAATTTGGAATCTGAAGTTTTTCATTATCTTTCTTACAGCTGCTGCAAGTCCTTTGCATATGTTAGCAACCCATGCATCCGCATCAGCATCTCTTCCAACAAAACGCCAGAATGGAGACCAGTCAGAACAACAAGAACTTAAACGTATCAAAACAGAGGATGGAGAAAGCATAGTCATAGCTGTTAATGTGGACACCCCATCTGTTGCAGTGAGTGATCAAGGCAGCCAGAACTAGAAACTTAGTGGAGTTTTCTTTTTCTTTTCTTTTTTTTTTTTTTTTGAAAAAAAAAAAAAAAAATCAACTCCATGGTGCCAAAAGGAGACACTTAAATATAACACCTAAAACATTGGAACATGTTCTCACGCAGTGGGGAAAGGGGCCCTGTGATCAGACTTCAACTTTCAGCACTGAAAAAACAACACAGGTGGCCTTAAAACTCAGTAATTTAAAAAAATCAAACTGCAAAACATCTTGTTCCAGAGGCTGTGACCCTGCTCCTCCCCATCCCCTACTGAACTAACTCTGTGTACACTGAGGAGAAATCCAGTGTTGGGGAGGTCTGCAGCTTTATAAAATCTTTATTGGATTATTTTAAGGACTGAGTATCTCAGTGTAACGGCAGCATGATAAGCGCTTAGTGTGAACTGGTTTCAAACGATTGTATATTCCTTAAAGGGAACAGAGGCAAGGAGCCATTTCCTACATCTTGGCAGCTAGCCTTTCATAATGACCTACCCAATGCAGTTGTTGGTAGATATGCAGTATTTTGTTGTTCACATGTGGAATTAGAAATTTTTGAGGTGTATTTTCATTTCTTTGCAAAATAATGGGGTCTTTGACATTTCAAATCACTCCATTTCTACTCCGGAAACTTTGGAATCACACAATACTTTTCATGTGAAATTTTGTTTCGTAAAAAACTGAATGTAGGGTTTTTTTAACCAATGGAATGATTTACTTTTGTCTGTCCTGTTAAAGTTCAGATAAAGCTACTTTATTACATCTACAAATTTTCATATTTTAGCAGTTGCCTGATAAATTTAATCAAATTTTATTACCATGTGTAGTGATCAAATGCTTCTTCGGGCTTGCATGTAACTGATTAGAAATTACAATGTAAATGAGCCGTTAACTGACGTAAAGAACTGCTATGAATTTGACCAGAGCTGCACTTACCTGTTTCTCTTTCTTGCTACCTTTTGCTGTTTGTTACTTTGTGTTGACTTTGACTGTCCCTGGCATATTTTTCCAGTCTAAAGTAAAACAAGAGTCTCGCTTAATATTGTGTATGTTTAAGATAACAGACTGTTCTTCATTTAGAAAAGATAAAATTCTTTATCACAAGTCCTTTTAAAAAGAGAGTAAAAATTATCTTGTCAGAGGTATAATCAGTATTTTTAAGCTTAAACACCCATCTGTAGAAATTAATCTGACCAGTTTATCCATAAAACTTTTGATGTCATACACTGACCCTCTGGGGTCTCCATTAAGAGTAGCTGTTGTGGTTTTCTAACAGTGGCTACCATATTATTATAATAAAAGGTTTTTTTTTTTAAAGTGTGTGTTCTGCGGTTGAACAGTTTAAAATGTATTGGTAATTATTCACTTTAATTGTGGTAATAGATTCCACCTTACATTTCCAAATTAAACTAAAAGTTTAGGCTGCTGTTCAGTCTTTAATTCACATAATGTCTTGTTCCTTCATACGGTGAGGTGAGTGAAGGCTGGAGAGTGGGCTTAAACTTTGAATTCCAGTTTGTTACTCTCTGTTATTATCATGCAATTATTTATATAAGTATTTGTTTTCCATTTCAAAAAAGAAAAATGTGTATTTTCATGATGGACTGAAACGGCTTATATTTAGGCAGCTTTAGGAAACTCTATTTACCTGAAGACCAAATTGAGAAATCTGTACTGAGTATCATGTTAATCCACAAAATGGAGCTGTTACAATGTCAATGCAGATAATACATATTAAAAATTATGAAAAATACTGTACACTAGCTGAGTTTATAAGAGGCATTTTTAAAAAATCCATGATGTAAAACTCCAGAATGATATTCAGAGTGTTAATGGGAGTTTTAAAAAAAAATGAGAACAATAAGCATCCCTTGATAGTAATCTGTTTTTTGTTATTGGACACTTTATAAATTATACACAGCCATGTAGATTTAATTTAAAATCAAGGCAGTAGTTGGATATAAACCTACTGATTAGAACTTGGTTTATATTCAGAAGTGAGTCTGTTCACAACTAGAAATGAGTGAATGAAATCTTTTTAATAAATTGTTAAATTATTCAAAAAATGTCACTAAGTTAGTCTAACAGTTA
This sequence comes from Emys orbicularis, assembly GCF_028017835.1. Lineage (NCBI taxonomy): Eukaryota > Metazoa > Chordata > Testudines > Emydidae > Emys > Emys orbicularis. The sequence continues at coordinate 31,573,489 of NC_088695.1, read as the reverse complement.
CTCCCAAGTGTGTTTATGAAGTGTTCACTTAGGTCTGCTGCTTGACAGTTTATACTGGCAATGCCAATATAGCTGCTAATAGCAGAGCAAGTGGTGACTTGGTCCTGAATGTTTAAGCAGAAAAAGGCTGTGCTTGCAAACTGTTCCTGATCCTGCTAGTATGGAACAGATTTGGCTCTATCTCTTTTATACCCTGAAGGTTCTGCAAATGGAAATTTGGTAGCAGATCTTGATTGAAACCATTTTGAGCCACATGGAGTTTGTCACAGGAAGTTGCCTTCATTAAAGGAGATAAATCCTGTGCATGAACTCCGTGGGATATATTTTTCTTTTAATGTATGGGTTTCCAAGCAATCTTTAAAAATACTCAAGTAAAAAATGCATAACCTCTTCCACGGATGCAGTACAGGATTGAACTACTTAAAATTCAAACCTAAATGAATTGACAGTGTCATATTAAACTACCAAAGGAACAGTTCAATTTAAAAATAATCTATTATACTCGCCTTAATGTCAAACACATTTGGTGGTAGAAAGCACCTAGATGATACAATGATGCATGTGGTAAGACAGGTTTGGTGAGATTCTGTATTTATAACAGTGCTTCTCTTGATATGGTACTGATGACCTTACTGAGTCAGAGTAGAATCTTACAGCCACCTTGCTTTTGCTTTGACTGACCAAAAACTTCCCCAAATGTGCCATAAATGTGGGGGTTTGGCCTCCCTCTAATATTGATTGGTCTCTGATCCAATTGCCTCTATGACTGTGATGTACTGTATTACGCTAACTGCCTTCCCTTGGATTCCTTCCAGTGTCCATCTCTCCTTTTTAACCCTGCTTTTATGAAAAAGGCTGTGAAAGAGTCTAATATAAGCAACCCAGCTTGTAGTACTCTAAATGGGATTTGACCAAAGCATTTTATAACTTCCTGCCTTACTTAGAGCTTGTTTACAATTGGCTATAACTTTGCTGATTCAAATATGGAAGATTAAAGTGTTCACTAGCAGCCAGTGCTAGTAGTCTGTGTCTTGCTCTTATGCTGACTTCCCTGTGTGATGTGACTCTTCATGGCAATGTCTCCAAAACCCCACCACTCCACTGGCACTCACTCCAGACAGCAAGACTTTAACCCAAGCCCCTGGGAGATAGGATCCTCTTTTAGTCCTTGAACAAGAATATTCTCAGGCCTCTCCTCGTGCTGGCCATATGATGCCAGCTCTCATCTATTGTATGGTGCTGCAAAGCCATATTCAGAGCCCAATACAACCAGAAAGGACTGCTGGTACAGTGGGATAAAACACTCATTTTTTCTAGTAAGTGAAGTTATCTGAACATTGAGCCTTCACACAGATTTTTGTCTGTTTGCCACTTTGCATAAATGCACAACAGTTTACTATTACACTATTCTTGATTTTACTGATTTAGGTACAGCAGCCTATGCTAACCACAAGGATATCTGTGAAAGTGTTTGGGTGAGTAAATCCACGTTCCAGTTTAGATAACTAGACAGAAGAGAAAACTGGGATGGGAGTTTTTTCGATTTTCCTTATTTTTGTTTGTTCGAGAGTGAAATTATTTAAATCACCAATTTTAATCCTGATTAAAATCAGAAAGTTGGAAATCTTGATTTAAATATCAGTTTTGTACTTTAGTTATTTTTCTAAAGAAATGTTGATTCTCATTGGATGTTAACCATTAAACATGTGGATTTGCAACTAAACAGAGCCTTCACACTAAATTTGGTACTAATTTGGTCACCAAGAAGGTAAAGCATATTTATACAAATTTATGTAAGCCGTTATATAGCTTAACATACATTTATTCAGATTTTTTTATTGTTCCAAAATGGTGAATGATGCATTTATTGACTGGATTAATTTTTTACTTGTAATTTGTGTCAGTCTGCAAGTGTATGGAAGTTGGAATTCAATCAAAAATGCACATAAACAGCAACTTAAAATTGTTTTTTATTAGTTAAATAAACCTACCTTAAATGTGCTGGACATAAAAGGGGAAACAGGGTTATCAAAACATCTTTTGAATTTATGTGTAGTGAGTGAGTTGAACTGATTTGTTTCTGGTCGTCATGTCCTTTAATACTATAGGACTAGTAGTTCTTATCCTCATATCTTATTTTTATTCATAGATTGGAAGAAAAAAAATGAGCTTTCCTGCTGCTTTAACTTATGCTGCTTTCTTAGTTTTGAATGAACTAGTCATTGAACTGAAATGAAAACATTCTCTCTCAACCTGCAGAAGATGATACTGCTATCAAAAACCAGATTAGTGCTTCAGCAACCTGATTCCAGGTGTTCGCCACTGTCATCCAGCAGTTTGGCTTTCTTTAATTTAGATTTCAATAGATTACAGTAAGTCTAGGCCTTAATATAAGTTGCTATAATTTAAAATTTATTTCTAAAATGTAAATCAGATTAGTATGATCTCCCCTGGTTTGTTCGTTGATGGGAGGTGCAAGGACAATATTTATTTCCTTTCATTCTTGTGCTGAAACTGTATAAAAAACAGCAGTATTCCTAGCATCATAGTTGAAGAAGAATGTGGGAAACCTTGTTACCTTCTCATTTTGAAAGGAGACCTATTGGAAATGAGTACCCCACTCTGAAGAAAATTAATTCTTAATTATCCTTTTATGGTGTAATTTTTGCTGTTAGCAAATGTGTAGAAATTTCACGGAAGACATTGAATTAGGAATGCCCTATTATTGCATTTATTGTACTGGCTAACATAATTTTTCTTTTCAGGATTTTGGACTGTCTTGTAGATGTTAGGATTGCACACAAAAGGAGGAGGTGCTGGTAATCTCTATGTCCAAAGTCAAGATGGTATCAGAGCATTTCCTGTTCTCTGAAGTTGTAATGGGTATGCAATGTCTTCTGGATTAAGAGTATACATATGCTTTTGATCAGCAATAGATTAACATCTGTAGGTCTTGCCTATGACAACCAATACATAAGCTCCTCATTAAGTCAAGAAGGCTCTCTTTATCTACAATCTATTAATATCGGCTTCATGAGCTAGCTATACCCCTGGGATAATTCTGCGCTACTGTGTGTGTGCATAATTAGTGAGCCCATAGATTTATTTTTTTGCACAGAAAAAAAGCTTCTGTTGAACTGTTGCTGTAGTTCTGCCTTTTCCCCACCAGATGACGCTGTGGTGCAAGAACAGCAGCAGCTCCCAGCAGAAAATAACTGCTGCGGTTCCACCATTTGCCCACTAGAGGGTGCTGTGGGGACAGAACAAAGCTGCAGCTCCTGGCCAGTAGTGCAGGAAGAGAGAGCCTGACTTCTTCACAGTGCCTGTTAGGCCAGGTCAGGAGACGGGCTCATATGGGCTAGTGGGAGGGGACAGAGTTGGGCAGGGGCTGAATGGGAGTGGAGGTACAGGGCCAGAGTGGGGGAGGGAGAGGCAGGTCCACATGGTGATGGGGGAGGGAGGTGCAGAGTTACAGAGGGACAGAGAGTGGCTGGGTAGGGGCACAGATGACATGGACAGGGGAGTGGCTGGGTGGGGGCACAGACACATGGGGATGGGGAGGGAGTACAGGGACACAGGCACAGCAGAGTGCCTGGGTGGAGGCACAGAGACATGGGGATGGGGTGTCTGTGTGTGGAGGGGGACATGTTGGTGTGCAAAGGCACATGGGGGTACAGGAACACATTGGGACAGAGGCAGATATGCCTGACTGAATGGGAGAGGTGAGGGGTCAGCCAGGGTCTGCATGGAGGAAGCTCCCTAACAATCCCTCCCTGCACTTCAAAAAAAAAAAAAAAAAAAAAAAAACACACACACACAAAAAACACTATTCCATACTCTCTTCCCCTCCCCCTCCCCCCCCATTACCCAACAACCTTCCAAGTTCACACCGAGGCCTTGGCTACACTTGAGAGTTACAGCGCAATAAAGCTGCCCACAGCGCTGTAACTCACTCCCCGTCCACACTGGCAAGGCATTTGCAGCGCTGTATCTCCGTGGCTACAGCGCGGCAGGTACTCCACCTCCCCGAGAGGATTAACAGCTGGTGCGGAGTGGCTGAGATGTGTAAACGGGGAGTAACCTTATTACGCAGTGATTGACCTCCGGAAACTCCCCATAATCCTTTTAAGTGAAGGTTCCTCTCTTTGTTTTGTTGTGAACTCCGGATGCTCCGGGAGCTGCTTATCATCAAAAAAACAAACACAGCTACTGTTTGCTTTGGGCTCCCTTTGGAACACTCACAGCTAATGTTTGCTTGAAGAGAGAGGCTGCGCGCGGGGGGGAGGGTTCCGTTTCGGGAGCGGCTGCTTATCTGGTCTGTGAGAAAAAAACGAACAGCTGCTGTTTGCTTTCAGTGAGTGAGAGAGGGGTGGAGGAGGGAGGGGGGTCGGAATTTGCAAGGCAGGGTGCTGACACAGTGTCGGCACTCCAAAAATCCACTCTCTCTCCCCCCACGCTCCCTGTCACACTCCACCCCACCACCCCCCTTTTGAAAAGCACATTGCAGCCATTTGAACGCTGGGATAGCTGCCCATAATGCACCGCTTCCAATGCCGCTGCAAATTTGGCCACGACAGTGCACTGGCAGCTGTCAGTGTGGACAGACTGCAGTGCTTTCCCTACTCAGCTGTATGAAGACAGGTTTAATATTCAGCACTGTACAGCTGCAAGTGTAGCCATACCCCCAGTCTCCTTCCCAGCAATTTACTTCCCCCTCCCTCAGCTCCTCTGTTACTCCTGACTCCCCCCAAGCCTTTGCACTGCTTCTGAGGGGTGTGGGAAATATGGTTCTGTATTGTAGTTTAAATGAATTACTCAGAGTTCTGTATTAATATGCCGAGTAAGGAATCCATTTGTCAAAAAACATTTCCTGAATCTTTTCTGTTGTCTGTATTGTTACAGATATACTTGCTGACAGGTAGCTTGAAATAAATGACCAAAATAATTGAAACTGCTGTGATTATATTGTTGTTTGGACAAATAAAATATGCAGAATTTTTAATTATTTGGCACAGAATTCCACCAGGAGTATAGCTACTTTTAACTAAGACAACATGCTCTACCATCTTTTAAAGATTAAATACTATTTAGATCTATTAGTTATGGTAAAGTAACCTAAAACCTTTCAAAATCTTAAATTTAAACCTTGGATTTTTAACCTGTACTGAGTAGACCTATTAACTGGTAATGGAAAGGTGTGAGTTTGTTGGGCACTTGATTACTTCATATCCTGGCCCCTATTACTAAAGTCAAGATATACCACATCATCTGCTTCCCCCCTATCCACAAGGCTTGTTACTCTGTCAAAGAAAGCTATTCAGGTGGTTTGACATGATTTCTTCTTGACAAATCCATGCTGACTGTTACTTATCACCTTCTAAGTACAGTATTTGCAAATTGATTGCTTAAATTATTTGCTCCATTATCTCTCCAGGTACTGAAGTTAAGCTGCCTGGTCTGTAATTCCCTGGGGTTGTCCTTATTCCCTTTTTGATAAACGGGCACTATATTTGCTCTTTTCCCTTCCATGACTCTTCAAAGATAATCTCCGCAGTCAGCTTTGAGTATTCTAGGATGTATTTCATCAAGCCCTGATAACTTGAAGACATTTAACTTGTCTGAGTAATTTTTAACTCCTATTTTAGCCTCTGACCCAACTTCATTTTCACTAACATTCACTAAGGCCTTGGCTACACTTGCAGATGTACAGCGCTGTGAGTTAAACCTGACTTCGTGCAGCTGAGTAGGGAAAGCGCTGCAGTCTGTCCACACTGACAGCTGCCCAGCGCACTGTCGTGGCCACATTTGCGGCAATTGCAGCACTATTGGGAGCGGTGCATTATGGGCAGCTATCCCACAGAGCACCTCTTCCCATTCTGGCGCCGTGGGTTGTGGGAAGGGGGCGTAGGTGTGGGGCATTCTGGGTCCTGTCCCAACGCCCCGTGATGCATCACTTCGCATCCCAGAAATCCCTTTGTTTCTGTCCACCTTTGGCACCATCTTTCAACGGTTTCTGTGCAGCGCGATCTGTCTGCGGGAAATGGAGCCTGAACTGCTGAGGTGTATGCTGACTTATCTCGCCAGCACGTCACGTTTGGCTGTTGAACTATTCCTTAAGATCCAAAGTGACAGTGAGACTGAGGAGTCCGACGATGCTATCAAGCCGCGTAACGCGTACGACACGAAATTGCTTGTGGCATTCACGGACATGCTCAGCACCGTGGAACGCTGCTTTTGGGCTCGGGAAACAAGCACCGAATGGTGGGATCACATCGTCATGGAAGTCTGGGATGACCAGCAGTGGCTGCAGAACTTTCGGATGAGAAAAGTCACTTTCATGGGACTGTGTGAGGAGCTTGCCCCCAACCTGCGGCGCAAGGACACGAGATTGAGAGCTGCCCTGCCAGTGGAGAAGCGGGTGGCTATTGCAATCTGGAAGCTGGCAACTCCAGACAGCTACTGCTCGGTCGCAAACCAGTTTGGAGTGGGAAAGTCGACCGTTGGAATCATGTTGATGCAAGTTTGCAAGGCCATTAATCGCATCCTACTCAGAAGAACCGTGACTCTGGGTAACGTGCAGGAAATAGTGGATGGCTTTGCACAAATGGGGTTCCCTAACTGTGGAGGGGCGATAGATGGGACGCACATTCCTATTCTGGCACCACCCCACCTAGGAGCCGAGTACGTTAATCGGAAGGGGTATTTCTCTATGGTTCTCCAGGCGCTTGTGGATCACCGTGGGCATTTCATTGACATTAACACAGGCTGGCCCGTTCAGGAAGATGCAGGCCGGGACTTTTTTCCCAAAGCGGAAGATCACGGTAGGGGAAGTTGAAATGCCCATTGTGATCCTTGGAGATCCCGCTTACCCGTTAATGCCGTGGCTCATGAAACCCTACACAGGGAGCCTTGACAGCAGCAAGGAACGGTTCAACTACAGGCTGAGCCGGTGCCGAATGACTGTGGAGTGTGCCTTTGGCCGTTTAAAGGCCCACTGGCGATCTCTGTATGGGAAGCTGGACTTGGCCGAAAACAGCATCCCCGCGGTTATATCGGTGTGCTGTGCCCTCCATAATATTTGTGAAGGGAAGGGTGAAAGCTTCACTCAGGCATGGACCTCTGAGGCTCAACACCTGGAGGCTGAATTTGCACAGCCAGAGAGCAGGGCTATTACAGGGGCCCAGTGCGGGGCTGCAAGGATTAGGGATGCCTTGAGGGAGCAATTTGAGGCTGAAAACCAGCAGTGATATCTGGTGCCCTGCACAGGAGTGAAGTGCAGTAGTTCCAATCTTTAAGAATCAGTGTTTGCTAAGCAGACTTGCAGTGCCTGTTTATTTCCTGGGCTAAGGAGTCTTTTACTTTATGCAATAAAAAAGAATGTTTTCAAAGCCAAAAAATCCATTTATTGAAAAGAAACAAGGGGGTGGAGTGGGGAACGGTACAATCACAGATTCGCATATGTCCTGTCTGGTGTGCTGTGCAGTGAGTGCTGCACTTCAGGATAGCTATACTGCATGGTGATGGGAGTTGAGTGCAGAGGGTAAGGGTCGTGGTTTTCAGGGCTGGGTGGTGAAGATACTGGTGTTGGAGGCAGCGGGTGGCGTGAAGAAAACAGAAGTTGGGGAAAGTGGGTGGGAGGTGACAGTGGGGCACAACGGAAAGAGTTTTGGGACAAGGGCTGTGGGGTGTTGGCGTTTGCGGTACTGCTCCTCTTTCTGCATGGCTACGAGCTCCTGGATAGCGTCTGCTTGGCGCTCCAGGCTGCTTATGAGCCAATCCGTGCTTTGCTGCCGGTGCTCGGTGCTTTGCCGCCGATGCGCTGCATTTTCCTGGCGGATCCTGCTTTCTCTCTCCCTCCAGTTCTGTGCTTTCTCATTCTCTTTAATAGATTGCCGCATCACTTCTTGCAGCATGTCGTCTTTGCTTTTTCCTGAGTCTTTGCAGTCTCTGAGCAGACGATAAGAGGGACGGCTGAGGTCTCAAGGTTGATGCAGCTGTATAGGCAAAATGCAACATTTAACAGGCAGCATTGTTTATAGCAGACAGAGTAATGATTCCCCCTGCACTTAAGGAGTAGAAAACACACAGGGTCTACACAATAGCATAATTTTCCCGTCCGAAACAGAGCACACACATCCCACGGGAGCCTCAAAATGGTGAGTTAGGGGGTCTGATTGTTTCAGGGCTGCACTGTCCTCTGGGTTTCTGTGCCTTGGGGAGAGCCAACCGCTTCAGGGGGCACCTACACTGAACGCTGTCCCAACATTTTCCACAGGAGTTAGTCTTGGATGCTATCTCGCTGCTGAGGGTGACCTGGGAAGCAAGGGAGGGTTTTCTACTGCAATGCGGCTTCCGCCCTGGCCCCTATGCAGCTTGCCTGTGTGCAGCAATGGTCCCCCTGCCCCTTGCGGCACAGTGGTGTGGACACGTTAGCCTGACTGGGATAAGGACCCCGGTGGCTCTCCCGATAAACCTACGCAAGCGCATTGCACATGTTCTGGATGAGACATTCGAGGAGATTACTGAGGCCGATTACCGTGATGTGATAAACCACATCAATGCACTATTCCGCATCTAGGCATGCATGCCTAACCCTCCTCTCCCAAAGAGCCTGCACCAAAAAAATTCCTTCCCGAAAAAAAAAAACTGCTTACCAAAACTGCTTCTGTTTGTCCTCCACCAAGTACGGGCCGCTGCGACTGGCTACCTTCCTCCTGGCTCAAGAAGAGCTCCTGGCTGCATGGCTCCAGGGAGTCAGGGGTGTCTCCATCTGGCCCACCACCATCACTCCAGTTTTTCTCCCCCCCCCAGGCTCTGAAGTGTCCATGGTGGTGCTCGGAGTGGAGGCGGGGTTAACCCCAAGTATCGCATCCAGCTCTTTGTAGAATTGGCAGGTCGCGGGGGGAGCACCCGATTGCGTTGCGGGCTTTGCGGTAGGCACTCCGCAGCTCCTTCACTTTAATCCTGCACTGCAGGGCATCCCGGTCATGGCCCCTTTCCATCATGTCCTTTGATACCTTCCTGAAGGTATCGTAATTTCTACGGCTGGAGCACAGCTGGGACTGTACAGCTTCTTCCCTCCAAACACTGATGAGGTCTAGCAACTCGCCATTGCTCCATGCTGGGGCTCGCTTGGTGCGTGGAGGCATGGTCACCTGGAAAGATTCGCTGATAGCACGCCATGCCGGGTTGAGCAAACAGGAAGGGGATTTTTAAAATTCCTGGAGAATGTAAAGGGTGGGTCACATGGTTGGTTACCTGAGGCCAGGGCAGTAGAGTTTGAACTGATGACCAGAGTGGCTAGAACAGACATTGTGGGATACTGCCGAATAATTCTGGAGGCCATTCACAGCGCATTAGGTGGCTACACTGGTGCCGCAGCAGCAGCGCAATACTCGCTATTCCTTTCGGGGAGGTGGAGTACATGCAGCGCTGCAACCACGGAGATACAGCGCTGCAAATGCCCTGCCAGTGTGGACGGGGAGTGAGTTACAGCACTGGGGGTGGCTTTACAGCGCTGTAACGCGCAAGTGTAGCCAAGGCCTAAGTTAGATATCCAATTGCTACTAAACTTTTTGGTGAGAACTGAAACAAAAAAGTCTCTTAGCACTTTGGCTCCAGCTAGTTTAATCTCATTTAGTGCCTTTGCCATCCTAATTTTATCCCTATATATATATATTTTGTTTATAGTCATCCTTTGTAATTTGATCTAGTTTCCACTTTTTATAGGGCTTTTTTGAGTTTCAGATCATTGAAAATCTCCTGGCTAAGACAAGGTGGTCTGCCACACTTCCTATCTTTCCTATGCAGTGGGATAGCATGCCCTTATGTCTCTCTGAAAACTGTCAACTCTCTTGAACGGTTTTTCCCCTTAGACTTATTTCCAATGGGATCTTACCTACCAACTCCCTGCATTTGCTAAGCCTTTTTGAAATTTATTGTGTGCAGTTTTCCCTCTTATCATTCCTTAGAATCATGAATTCTGTCATTTCATGATCACTTTCAAATTCTCAACCAGTTCCTCCCTATTTGTCCAAATCCAATCTAGAACAGCCTCTCCTTTAGTAGCTTTCTCCCCCAATACATTCCAAGAACTTGTTGGATAATCTGTGCCCTACTGTGTTGTTTTCCCAACAGATGTCCGGGTAGTTGAAATCTCCCATCATGACCAAGTCCTGTGCTTTGGATGATTATTAGTTATTTTAAAAAAGCCTCATCCACCTCTTCTTCTTGGTTAGATGGTCTGTAGTAGACCCCTACCATGACATTACCCTTGTTTTTTTTTTTTATCCCTTTTACCTTATCCAGAGACTTCCTGCAAGTTCAAGTGTATACGTCTTTTGATCTATAAGGCAACACCTTTTTTCCCTGCCTAGCCTTCCTGAGCAAGCTGTACCCTTTTCTACCAATATGCCAATCATGTGTATTATCACACCATGTCTGATGCCAACTGTAAGTAGTTATGTTTATTAACTAGCATTTCAAGTTCTTGCTTCTTCCCCATACTTCTGGCCTAAGATACTGATTTGATTCTCCTCCCCCCCCCCCCCCCCCCCCACCCTACAGTCTCTCTTATCCCTGCTATGATTCTGACCCTTCTTCCAGGTCTGCATATTTTTAACTTAACTGTGGTCTTTTATCTCCTGCCTTCAACCCTAACTTAAAGCCCCCCTCGCTTGGTTAACCAGTCTGTATCCAAATATGCTCTTCCCCCTCTTTGAAAGGTGGACCCCATCTCTGCTTAGCAGTCCTCCTTTCTGGAACAGCATCCCTTGGTCAAGGAAGCCAAAGCCACCCTCACACCTAGACATTCACCTCCATGATGCAGCTGTTTCTGCATGGGCTCCTACCTTTGTCCAGAAGGACTGAAGAGACCACCACCTGTATCCCCAGCTCCTTCACCCTTACTCCCAGAGCCCTGCTCAGGGTCATACTTTGCAATATATTAGTGCCCCCATGGATGAGTAGGCAGAGGGTCAGATAAGCCTCAACAATCCTACGTGGAGAGAACATTAGAGCCTGTTCCTCTGTTTTGTTTTAATATGAAGTACTTGAGTTTGTGTAAGATTTGAAACTTAGCCAAAAAGTTAACCATTTTTAGCCCTAGGCCCTTTATTAAAAGGGACATCAGCCATTCTTGACTTTGGGATGGATAGTATAAAACTGCTGCCTAACGTTGTGCTATTAATCTGCATAAGTTTTTCTGAACTCAGTGTGTGTGAGAAAAAGTTAATCCAGTGCTTACCTTAAATGAATACAGCAAAATTAGTCATTTATTTAAAAGAAACATTACAAATAAGTGTGCAAACCAAATGATTAAATACACATAAAAGCAACATGCAAACTTGACCACACAATCTGCATAAAAGCTAGTCCTTGGTCCGTTTTATTACCAGATACTAAAAAAAACTTGTCAAATTTAGATAAGATTATTTAGCTGAAAATTAAGAGTGAACTAGGACTTCAACTTTGAAGCATTTGTGAAATTAAATCTGAGGCATTGTATGAATATGCCTCAGCTAATTAGTACGAGGAATTGAGAACTTGTGTTCTATTTCATGTTTTTCAAGAAAATGGCATATGCCTTATTTCCAAAAAAAATCAATGATGGGGGGGGGGGGAGAATGGATGCAAGTCAGGTGATAGCTGTTTGATTTGACCTAACTGCACCTAGGCAAATACCATTCAGTATGCAAACACTTCAAAAATGCTTTGCAGATTTAGAGTCATCACAAGGTGTACTTCACATCACCTACTTTAAACTATGTGTTAAGTGGCCTGTAAAGTCTTCTGGTTGAAGCCCAGAGAGTTGGTTTAACAGATGCATTGGATTGCTTCTAAAATACCAACTTAAATTTTTAGTTGGAATGGATGTTTCATTATAGAAGCAGCAGCCTCCCCTTCAAACATGAACTTCATTTGCCACAGTATCCTATGCAATTTACTTCATGTGCTGAGTAGTGGTTAACCACATCTGCAGTACCCAAATGTGCCTGTGTCTCTAATATATACAGTTTGGCACCACTGAAAATTAGATTAGTGCTGATAGTTAATTCAACTTAACCAAGAACATCAGTGTGTACAGGACTGACAATCTATGGCCACAAGACAACTGCACCACACTCCAGCCCAGAGGGCAAGTGCAGTTCAGATTGGGTTTATTATAGCAACCTGTGTCCTCTCTTTCCTTCTGCATGTTAAGGTGTGTGAAGAGGGAAATAAATCCCTCCTGTTCTAAGGCAAGCTGCTGGTATAACTATTCTAGTTACCTAGTATTTACAGTTATTTCCTGCCCCCACAGTGAGGTTCAGTGGAAGTGATGTAATATGATGCCTGAAATAAAATTTTTACATCCTTGCCTGAAGTTTGTACAAAACACCTCAGACATGTGGCAGGCACTCATCTGCACTCTAATTTCACAGTTTAACTAAAAAGAGAGAGACCCTGTAGGCACAAGCTGTTGAAAGCCACTTCTTGAAGATTGAAGAGTTGACAGAAACCCAATTTTTTTCTGATATTGAAAAAAATAGCGTACGAGTTTAACATAGGCAGAAGTCCTCTACATCAGCGCTTGTTCTGCTCACGATGGGCCAAGCTTCTCAATGAGGTCTGTTACACATCTTGATCAGTATTGGACATACATACCCAGTCCTTCTAAAGAAGCAGAATAACCAAGGCAGTAATTTGACCAAAACACTTTCTTCCTCAGTTTAGTCAAAGCTTGTCATCAGTCATTTCTAGAAACTGAGCATAGACATCCCTTGAGCATTCCCCTTTTTGGTTGAATAAGAATTTGTAGTAGCTACCATCTGCACATATTGCTGAAACAAAAACACAAAACAAAACAAAAAAGACTTGTTTTACAGCCTAAAAAAGCACTAGCACATTACTTCCGTGTGCACCTTTTTGGAAACTCACTGTTCTCAACCCAATAGGACACACCTTGTTCAACATTAGTTTGGCTGGCAGCCTGGAGAAAGTTACTGTCTATAAGATGTTTGTCCTAAACAGCAATCAGTGCAAGGAATCTTCTGCTGTTTGCTTAAAGCCCACATTATTGGTCACACACCCTACATCAGGGGTGGGCAAACTACAGCCCACCAGCTATTTTAATCCAGCCCTCAAGCTCCCTATAGGCACCAGGGTCTGGGGCTTGCCCCACTCTGGTGCTTCAGCTGGGGAGCAGGGTAAAGGGCTACTCTGTGACTCCCAGAAGCAGCAGGTCCCCCCCTGTCAGTCTCCTACATGTAGGGGCAGCCAGGGGGCTCCACACACTGCCCCCACAGCTCCTATTGGCCAGGAACCACAGCCAACGGGAGCTGCAGGGGCAGCACCTGCAGACAGGGCATGTACAGCAGAGGCCCCTGGCCATGCCTCCACATAGGAGCCAGAGGGGGGACATGTTGCTGCTTCCAGGAGCTGCTTGAGGTAAGTGCTGCCCAAAGCCTGCACCCCTGATCCCCCTCCCACGCTGTTGTCCTAGCTTAGAGCCCCCTCCTGCACCTGAACTCATTTCTGGCCCAACCCCAGAGCCTGCACCCCAACCCCCAATTTTGTGAGCATTCATGGCCTGCTATACAATTTCTATACCCAGATGTGGCCTTCAGGCCAAAAAGTTTGCCCACCCCTGCCCTAGTTCTCATTAGCACAGATCCTATGCAAGCCTGAGGGCCTGGCCCACGATGAAGGTTTGCTTGCTCACTTTTCCAGACAGCACTGTCAAAGTTGTTACCATGATCCCTCCCTCAGACTGACAGGCTCCAGTGTCTTAGCCAGTCATCCTTTACAGTATTAGATAGATTAAAAAACTAGTCAGTTGTGGAAGAGCTTGCCAGGGCTTGCATTTCAAACAGAACCCTTGGGGAAGTTCAGATAACTTACCTATGACAGCATTTGGCTCTGTTCCAAAGGCACAAATGCATGGAGAGCCTGAGGGAACCTGGAATTTGGAAAAGCTCCATTTGGAACTGAAGTATTTGGGGAGGAAGCTGGCTGAGGCCAAACTGGAAAAAGAAAAAAGATGTACATAAAAGATCCACCACAATGATTCTGATGCCACTTCCTTGATTGTTATGGTACAGATCCAAATAAAGACCTGTACCCCCAGCAGAGTCTGTGTCCCATAAAAAGGAATACCAGAAACACCATGAGGTCCACTAGTGCTATATAGATGCTTTGGGAAGCACTCACATATTTGTGTTTGTTAGGTGGCAGTATAAAAGCATACAATACATAGATATCTTGGGTTTCTTATCTGCCTCTTTTATTCATGCAACATAGCTAGGGTTACCATTCGTCCGGATTCCCCCAGACATGTCTGGATTTTTGAGCTGAAAATAGCGTCCGGGGGAAATTTGTAAAATGTCCGGACTTCTCCCCCCCTATGCAGAGCGCGTGCGGCTAACAGGGCAGCCGGCCGGATGGTGCCACTTACATGGGGCTCCGACAGCCAGAGAGAGCCCCTCCTCCTCTCCCCTGCAGCTGAGATCACTCCCTCCCTCCCTGCATTCGCAGATCGCCTCCAGCAGTCTGGAGCTCCTCCCCCCCTGCCAGCCAGCCTGCTGGGACTAGCCTGCTGGGACGAACGGCTCAGGCTGTTCCTGAGCAAGTTCACAGAGACATTAGGCGAAGGCCAACAACAAGGGGGCCAAAGGGTCGGAGAAGGGGCAGGGAGGTTTTGGATGGGGCAGTCAAGAGATGGGGGGGGGGGGGTCGGGAGTTGGGGGGGGCTTTCTGGGGGAGGGTGTGGATAAGGTTTTGGGCAGTCAGGGTACAGGTAGGGGGTCTTAGGAGGGGGCAGTTAGGGGATAAGGAACAGGGAGGCTTAGGTAGGGGGTGGGGTTCTGGAGGGCAGTTAGGAGCAGGGGTCCCAGGAGGGGGCAGTCAGGGGGCAGGAGTGGGGAGAGGGATCGGAGCAGTCAATAGGACAGGGAGCAGAGGGGTTTAGATGGGTCGGGAGTTCTGGGGGGGGGGGCTGTCAGGGAGTGGAGAGTGGTTGGATGGGGCGTGGGAGTCCCAGGGGTCTGTCTGGGGGTGGGGGTGTGGATAAGGGTTGGAGCAGTCAGGGGACAAGAGGCAGGGAGGCTTAGGTAGGGGGTGGAGTCCTGGGGGGCAGTTAGGGGCAGGGGTCCCAGGAGGGGGCAGTCAGGGGACAAGGAGCTGGGGGGAGGGTTGGGGGTTCTGAGGGGGCGGGAAGTGGGAGGGGCAGGGGCGGGGCTAGGGCAGGATGGGGGCGGGGCTCCTCCTATCCTCTTTTTTGCTTGCTGAAATATGGTAACCCTAAACATAGCAATGATTACTCTTCAATGTCAGTGAACTGAGTTTTTGCCTCATTAAATGCTTCTATGGGGCAAAAAAAAAAAAAAAAAAAAAAGCATTCTGAAACAACTTGGGGGAGGGGGAGAAACAGTCTTGCTAGCATGTGTTTAATACTGACCAATTAAAACCTAAACGATCTCAAACCAATAGGCTAGAGGATGGATGAAAGCCTACCTAGACTGCTTGTTCCTTTTGGGGTCTTCTGCAGCAAAAATATGCACTGTGCCATGGTCACTTGATACACAAATTAGGGAAGCATCCTGATTGAAGTTAATGCTGTAGACACAAATAATTGCAACAGATTTTTATTTAGCCTTCATACACCATAGTAGCTTGATTTGTAAGGTGTGTATGTATTGCATTTAACCTAGAGTTAGTCAGAAAAAGGAAACACTTAGCACTTCACAAACACTAATTAGGCCTGCACACACAACCTAAATTTAAAAAGGAACAAAATGTAGTTAGGCTAGGCACCTTCTGCCTTTGAAAAAATCTTCCCTGTGGTGCTTTGTGCAATCTCAGCACAAAAAAAAAAAGATACCAGACACATCAAAAGATGGAGAAAGTACATTCAGAAGGGAGAAAAAAAATTTAAGCTTACCAGTAGATATTCGCTGCTTGTGAACCTCTTCGTAACTCCTGGATTAAATGCCCTGATGAAGTATCAAATATTCTTATGAGAGTCCCCTGGAAAAGTAATGAAACATTTTATTAGTAAAGGAGGAAGAAGTCTTTATCCTGTATTCATAAAGTATTGCAAGTGCATCCCATGCAATCCAACATCCTGGAACACTAGTATCTTGCTAAGAATATCAAATCCTAATTGATTTGTGTGTGGATTAGTTTTATCCCATTATGAACCAGGAGGATCCCTCATTAAAGGTTATACTTAAGATTTGAAAGTCCTGGAGTGTTCTGTTCACACCACGGGTCTATTTTATGGCATGGTGCCTTGTTTAACCAATGTCAGCAAAACTATTTAGTAATGTACAGATGACCAGTTGTAACATTCTGAAATGTTACTGGAGTCCTGATATTGGTTTATTGGAACAGATTTCCAATAAGCTGGGCAAACATGCCAATCATCCATTTCTCACATTCAGAAATCATCCTCCTCAGTCACTACTCTGCATATTTCTCAATTAAACCAAGGCCAGACAGCATAAAGCAGGAAAATCCACAAGTTTAGTTTATTGTGTTGGAATCTTCTGGACGGATTCCCTAAGTACTGTTCTCCAAGCTAATATTTCTCACACCACCTGGCATCAGGCAATCCCCATTGCAAAGCATTATCCCATTTCAGTAAACCAAGCCATTCAAGAGACCCAATAAGAAAGCCAAACTGCACTCCCTCAGAATACCACATTCATGTCAAACCAACCTCATAGCTTATTTTGACAGTGTAACAAGCCTTGTGGATGGGGGAAGGCAGTAGATGTGCTATATTTTGAATTTAGTAAAGCTTTTGATACGGTCTCACATGACCTTATAAACTAGGAAAATACAACTTAGATGGAGCTACTATAAGGTGGGTGCATATCTGGTTGGAAAACTGTTCCCAGAGAGTAGTTATCAATGGTTCACAGTCAAGCTGGAAGGGCATATCAACTGGGGTCCCACAGGGATCAGTTGTGGATCAGGTGCTGTTCAATATCATCATCAGTGATTTAGATAATGGCATAGAGAGTACACTTAAAGTTTTGTGGACAATACCAAGCTGGAAGGGATTGCAAGTGCTTTGGAGGATAGGATTAAAATTCAAAATGATCTGGACAAACTGGAGAAATGGTCTGAAGGAAATAGAAAAATTCATTAAGGACAAGCGCAAAGTATTCCACTTAGGAAGGAACAATCAGTTGCACACATACAAAATGGGAAATGACTGCCTAGGAAGGAGAACTACAGAAAGGGATGTGGGGGTCATGTGGATCACAAGCTAAATATGAGTCAGTGTAACACTGTTATGCAAAAAAACCCCAACCATCATCATTCTGGGATGTATTAGCAGGAACGTTGTAAGCAAGACATGAGAAAAAAATTCTTCCACTCTACTCTGTGCTGATTAGGCCTCAACTGGAGTACATGTCCAGTTCTAGGCACCACGTTTCAGGAAAGATGTGCTCAAATTGGAGAAAGTCCAGAGAAGAGCAACAAAAATTATTAAAGGTCTAGAAAACATGACCTATGAGGGGAGATTGAAAATATTGGGTTTGTCTAGTCTGGAGAAGAGAAGACAGGGGGGACATGATAACAGTTTTCAAGTACATAAAAGGTTGTTACAAGGAAGAGGGAGAAAAATTGTTCTCTTTATCCACTGAGGATAGGACAAGAAGCAATGGGCTTAAATTGCAGCAAGGGTGATTTAGGATGGACATTAGGAAAATCTAACTGTCAGGGTGGTTAAGCACTGGACTAAATTGCCGAGGGAGGTGGTGAAATCTCCATCATCGGAGATTTTTAAGAGCAGGTAAGACAAACACCTGTCAGGGATGGTCTAGAGAATACTCAGTCCTGCCAAGAGTGCAGGGGACTGGACTAGATGACCTCTCGAGATCCCTTCCAGTCCTATGAAAACATGTATTTAGTCTTAAATAGAAGACCAATTCAAACATGTACAATAAGACCGCTTTTAAAAGAGAATAAATAGTGCTAGTTACTTTGTTTCGAAGTACTGTACCACTTTCATCTGAGAGAAGCCTAGTACATAACACGGTCCCTTGAAAATGGGAGTTACAGCCAAAATTACTGCATGCATTTATTTCTCATAGCCCACATCAGTAAAGGGTAGCCTCCTTTTATCAAGTTAATCTAACTTTGTAAGTAATACTAACTTTTAGACAATGCTTATAGAACATTCAATAAGCAGTGTAGTTTGAAATGGTTGCCTACCTCATCGATCATTATTGACAGTCCCTTACGCATGCTCTTACCTCAGTTTACGCATATGGATTAGCCACTTAAAGTTATCAGGAGCTATGCTGTCAGCCTGGAGGAGAACAGTAGTCCCCCCGGTCTACATTCAATCACTAACTTTCATCTCACTCTTTGTCCCTCTGGCTTTTCATCTCTGTCATTCTCCTTCCCTTTAGGGACAGGATTGGATTTTTAATAATTTTTAAAAGTTTAATCTTAATTTAGGAAAGACTGTCAGTTTTTTTTTTTTAGCATTTGGCGCTACTGGAATGTACATTAATACAGCCAAGATTCTAAAAAGACAGTGGTTTGAGAGCTTATTTCAGTTGAAGGGATAGGAGGAAAGGTAGCAAAGAGTATAGCTAGGATTTGGCTTTTCATTCCTCCAGTTTCTTTAAAGTGGAGTTCACCAGACCGTATTTAGTCTTCCTGCTGTCTCCATATACATGGGGCCTCTTGTGAAGCACTCTGCCTTGCATTCTTTCCACTCTGCTCTTCAAAACGGTAGAGGAGATATAGGTAAAGAGCAGCACAATCCACAAATGGGAGCAAAGGCAGAGATATGACAGGAAATGTGCAGCCAAAGTATTCAAAAACAGAAGAAGCTTAAGGTTAGGATCCTAGGTCTGTATTTAGGAGCCCACAGGTGAGATTTGAGTGTTTAAGTGAATCTGGAGCACTGAACTCAACATTTTTTTAAAATCTCATCCCTGAGATGCCTCACTGTGGCTCTAGGGTCCTAACTTTAAGCTCCTGTTTTTGAAAGTGTTGTCCCTGCAAAGTTAGAGCTATACACGACCATCTTCTGAAAAAGACATCCCTTGACATAGCAGCATGAAAAGTGTCCAGTGGAAATCTGCTTCCATGCTCCTCACGTACTGGCTGACTTTAGAGAGCTTTTGAAGCTTAAACTGATTTAGGAGTACAAATCCTACTTTCAGTGAAAACGGTTCTGAGTCACTTGGGTGCTTTTGGAAGCCCGCACCCAAAAATTATGTAAAAGAAGTGATTAGCTGTTATCTAGTAAAGTTATTCTGATTGTGATACTTATATTAAAACAGGATGGCCAAACAGGTTTACATTCCTCCAGTCCTAGAAGTTAAAAAGGTTTTACAATGAAATGATGATGGTCCTCAAGAGCAGAGCTCCTGGCATCATGCCAAAAATGAAAATCCATTGGTATCCATATAGCAGTAACTTCTAAATTATGCAGTTCAAAAGGGTCTGGTAGAGCTGTAAAATATTTTCTAGGAATGTATAAAGCTTGGAAAACATTCTCCAACATTTCAACATAGTGATCAAATATGTTTCTGGATCTGAAGCTAAAAATCAAGTTCAAGCTGAACTGAAGCCTAGATAGTAGACTAGCTAGTACAGCACCTGACAGACTTGTAGAATGCCCTCCCTTCCAGAAGTGAGCTTTTTAGTTAATAACAATTTGACCAGTTACACATTTGTATGTCCATGTACAAGACGGTCAGGGATAGTGGAAGATGACAATTTTCTGAAACTTTAGGCTCAAGGAGGTTGTCTTTCAGTAAATCCATGGATTCCTTAGAAGCAAATTAAGACTCCAGTCATGGGTGGCAGGTATCAAAGGCAGGGGAAGGCTAAGCCTACCCAAACTGCCTGCATGGCCCCGCCCACACTCCACCCCCAGACCGCCTCCTGCTTCCCACTGCGCTCTGCTGCAGCTCTTCCTTCCCATGGTGGAGCCCGGCCAGGGAGCCCAGGCAGCTGTGGGGAACCGCAGCAGCCTTCCATCTGTCCAGGGTGCAGGGGGACTGACAGCAGCCCCCAGCCTGTGTCCCTGCCACCAGGGCTCCCCAGCCACCCAGGGCAGGAGGAAGGTCTGTGACTCCATGCTGGCTCCCCACAGCTGCCCACGCGGCTCTCCCTGACTCAGCTCTGGACGGGGGAGGTCCGGGGGCCTCAGAGCCGCAGCCCGGCCACGGTAAGAGCCTTGCAGGCAGCTGTGAGGAGCTGTGGACCCTCCACCTGCCCTGGATGGGGGACCCAGGAAGCAGGGACATGGGTCGGGGGCTGCTTGGGCCCCCCACACTGTGGGCAAGTGGAGGGTCCGCCGTGGCTCCCACAGCTGCCCAGCTCTTATCATAGCCGGGCTGCAGCTCTGCGGCCCACCCTGGGCCGAGCCAGGTTGGGGAGAGCTGCATGGGCAGCTGGGGGGAGCCTGGGTCCCTCCATCTGCCCTGGGCGGGGGGCCTGGGACATGGGCAGGGGGCTGCTTTTGCCTCCACCTTGGGTAGGGGGTCCCAGCCTCTCCCACTTTTGGGAGGGCTGGAGCTACTGGGGGCCGGTCTGCAGCCAGGGACTCTGCGCTGCCTGCCCGCCAGGCGCTCTGGAGGGTGGAGTCCTCTGGGCTCCAGTGGGGGAAAGGGGTCAGCCGGGGGATAGCCTACCCAAGCCTGTGGTTCACCTGCCGCCCATGAGTCCAGTCTAATAAACAAAGCCTGTTCTTGGCTCAAGATAGCTGGACTCCATTTGAATAAGTCCATTGGGTTACTGAATGAAAATGTCTCAGCTGAGAGCTGCTAGAGTCATGCCAGATCTCTAGGGAAGTATCCAGTTTTGCTGAGGGAGCAGTAAAAATCAATGGGAAAAATTCTGTGCACACTAGGTTCCTTAAGACTTAGTTTTCCAGTAGTTGCAGTGTAACAAAGCATTTGTGCCATTAATATTAGGACCATATAGTGTATTCATAAATATAGCCACTGATAATAGAACATTTGATTATTTGCTTACTTTTTCTGATGCTGTTGCAATTCTTGTTCCCTGCAGGTTTAAAGCTATACAGCTCAAGACTCCTTCATGAGCTGGTATGTCTACAGGAGGCTTTTCTGTATTAGCCAGATCCACTATCTGCACATGCCCAGTATGTGTTCCAGGGAATGCAAGAAGGGAATTATTACTATTTGGACAGAGGACACAGAGACCTAAAAACAAAATTGACAAAAAAGGAGCAATTTTTTTTTTTTTTAAAGGCTTTGAAAATAAAATAAAATAAAATAAAATAAAATAAAATAAAATAAATAAACCACACCACACACACACACACACACACACTAGTTCTTACAATACACTACAATAATTTTAACAAAGGGAAATCCTAATGTCACATCTTAAATTTAGAAATACAGTTTTGAAGTTTACTACAAAAAGTGAAGACATAAGGTTAAACAAGCTTCTAGTATCTCCAAATATAATCCAGCAGTAAGTGCAGTGCATGTACAAGCGAATGGGCGGTGGGGGGGGGGGGGAGGGGAGGGTTAAAAAAGGAGCATTGCAAATTAACAGAGTGATCTCTGGGACTGCAGTTCATCCTACAGTACAACCAGGATAGCCCATGCTATGTCTAAGAATCTGGCCAGAAGAGGGAGGGGTATTTATTTCAGGATGTGGTCCCCATCGAGTATGGTTTGTAAGTGCTTAATGATACCCATATGGGTTCCACTGTGGGGTGGTAGGTGACAACTGGGACTGTGCAGTCGGGAGGGGGTTATTTCCATATTGGAACAGGTTCTCTTGGTATTTGGGTGGCCTGTTCCATGATGTGAGCTTTAGTAGGAACTATCCTTGATCATTAGTATTCTGTGCTAGAAAACTCATCTATTTTCAGAGCACACAGATTTGTAACTTTACAAGTACTGTGCAGAAAAGGGCAGCACCATCTTTCTTTGACAAACCAAACCCATGTATGATAAAAATGTAGATTAAGTGAGAGCTTTCCTGCAATAAAGTGTTATGAAGCATTGTGAAATAGACTTCATGCTAACAGTTTGCAACAAAAGCATCATTCCACAAGTGTATGATTGTAATGTTTCAAAACAACTCATTGTTAATTAAATTAAACAGAAAGTGAATAAAGCAAGGAATTTGAACTAGATGAGTAATGTAATGATAAAAATGGGACAGACTCAAAAGAAGAGTAACAAGGGCCAAAAAAGAACACCTACCTTCCCCCACTTTAAGTACACTACTAACCTTTAGGGTTGTAGCAGGTTTCAAAGACATGCAACTGGTGGGGATTGTGTGTGAATGTGAAAACTTTAATCATGGAGTCCAAAACTACCACAATTCTGAAACAGATAAAAAGGGAAGCACTTATGTCTTTTCAATCAAGAGCAGGGAAAGGTGACAGACAGATACACACAGAACTACTAATGCATAATTATTTCAATTGTACAATGCCTTCAACATACTTGAATTAATTTGATTCTTACACTTTTACCCTCCCAACCAACAGGAACTGCAGTTCCTGCAAAACCACTTTGTCATGGCTGAAGGTTAATTAACAAGACAGAAAGCAGATAGGTGCCAGCTGTTCACAAATTCAAGCAGGGGTTCCAGCTACAGACCAACAGGAACCCCTGTAACACTCTTCTGTACATGGCAAAGCAGAAAGTTTCAGTGGTAAGCTATACACCAATCTACTTGAACTCTGATCCACTCACCCTTTAAAAAGCTTATCCAAAAGCCCCATTTTAAATAGATTTCTAGTTGCAGACATATGCTTTAAAGAATTTCCTTTCATAAACTGAGAATATCTCAAAAACACCTTTACACATAACAGACAAATAACGCCTTGCACATGATAAATTTTTACTTATACCTACCTATCTCTTCGCAATTTAACTGCTTTGACTTCTGTTGAAAATTCTATTTCAATAACGGTCTTCTTTTTCAGATCATCCCAGATCATCACTAAAATGGTGGAAAAGATCCCATCAGAACAGCAGTAATATTTCATTTCAGATTTCTAAAAAGTTTGACACAATCTCTTCCTAACTGGAAAGCACTTGTATCAGTTTGATAAAGTGACAAGAAGAGCTATTTGTTGGACATTGGTCCTAGTTTTGTATTCAGCCTGGGCTTACCGCAGTGGATGGTTGCTTTTCCCCCCTAAATTAAGTAGTAAAGAATTAAGACGGAAGCACAATTGTCGAGGTATTACTAGAACATTAATATCTCAAGTGTTTCCAGAGTGCTTTACAAACTATGTACAAACCAACCAAACAAAAAAAAATAAACTCACTTTACTGATCTCTGAAATGCAACCAACTCTGTAGAGCAGGGGCAGGCAAACTTTTTGGCCTGAGAGCGGCATCGGATTTCAGAAATTGTATGGAGGGCCGGTTAGGGGAGGCTGTGCCTCCCGAAACAGGCAGGCGTGGCCTGGCCCCCGCCCCCATCCAACCCCCCCCGGGACTCCTGCCCCATCCAACCCCCACTGTTCCCTGACAGCCCCCCCAGATCCCTGCCCCATCCATCTGCCCTTCTCTGTCCCTTGACTGCCCCCCACCACCCCATCCAGACCCCCTCCTTCCTGACTGCCCCCCCCGGGACCCTTGCCCCATCCAACCACCCCTTCTCCCTGACTGCCCCCAGACCCCCCACCCTTCACTTCCCCTCACCCCTAACTGCCCCCTGCCGCACCAACACCCCCTCTCCTTCCTGACTGCCCCCCTGGGACCTCTGCCCCATCCAACCACCCCTTCTCCCTATCCCCTGACCGCCCCCAGAACCCCCACCCCTGACTGCCTCCCGCCACCCCATCCAACCCTTCCTCTCCTTCCTGACTGCCCCCCCCAACCTCTGCCCCATCCAACCACCGCCCCATCCAACCACCCCTTCTCCCTGACTGCCCCCGGAACCCCTGCCCCCATTCAACCCCCCTGTTCCTCACCCTCTGATCACCCTGACCCCTATCCACACCCCCAACCCCCCTCCCCTGCTCCCTTACCGTGCTGCCTGGAGTGCCGGTGGCGCAGCTGCACCAGGACAGGCAGCCCTGCCACCCAGTGGGAGCCAGCCACGCACCGCGCAGCACAGAGCACCGGGTCAGGCCTGGCTCTGCATCTGCGCTGCCCCAGGAGCTCGGAGCTCCGCCGGCCAGAGCATTGCATATGGCCCGCGGGCCGTAGTTTGCCCACCTCTGCTGTAGAGGAACATTGCATCTGTTTAAGAGTATACACCAGCATAAAATACTTTAGGATAGGAAGTGAATACAATCAATTGAAACCACAGAGAGGATTTAGGTAGCTAGATTAATTATGGAAATGAAACACAACCAAGACACTAGGGCAAAAATGACAAGTGGTCAAGACCTCCATTGTAAATGCTATCTAAAAAGACAGCATCTCCAGTACAACAGTAAATTCTAACACCAGTGGATTGGTTCAACATGAACTGAAAGAACTCCATGCACTTCAAACCACTTACTGCATTACCATGTGTTTTCTTTTGTCGTCTCTCATCAAATTGAGCTTTCTAGTTAAGTCTTAGGTGGTATAGTTGCTGAATATAATACAAAGGCTGACACTTTAAAAGAAAACTAAGAACATAAGAACGGCCATACTGGGTCAAACCAAAGGTCCATCCAGCCCAGTATCCTGTCTGCCGACAGTGGCCAATGCCAGGTGCCCCAGAGGGAGTGAACTTAACAGGTAATGATCAAGTGATCTCTCTCCTGCCATCCATCTCCAGCCTCTGACAAACACAGGATAGGGACACCATTCCTTACCCATCCTGGCTAATAGCCATTAATGGATTTAATCTCCATGAATTTAGCTAGTTCTCTTTTAAACCCTATTATAGTCCTAGCCTTCACAACTTCCTCAGGCAAGAAGTTCCACAGGTTGACTGTGCACTGTGTGAAGAAGAACTTCCTTTTATTTGTTTTAAACCTGCTGCCCATTAATTTCATTTGGTGGCCCCTAGTTCTTGTATTATGGGAACAAGTAAATAACTTTTCCTTTTTCTCTTTCTCCACACCACTCATGATTTTATATACCTCTATCATATCCCCCCTTAGTCTCCTCTTTTCCAAGCTGAAAAGTCTTAGCCTCTAATCTCTCCTCATATGCGACCCATTCCAAATCTCTAATCATTTTAGTTGCCCTTCTCTGAACCTTTTCTAATGCCAGTATATCTTTTTTGAGATGAGGAGACCACATCTGTATGCAGTATTCAAGATGTGGGCTTACCATGGACTTATATAAGGGCAATAAGATTTTTCAGTCTTATTCTCTATCCCTTTAATGATTCCTAACATTCTGTTTGCTTTTCTGACTGCCACTGCACACTGCGTGGACGTCTTCAGAGAACTATCCACGATGACTCCAAGATCTCTTTCCTGATTAGTTGTAACTAAATTAGCCCCCATTATATTGTATGTATAGTTGGGGGTGTCCCCCCACCAATGTGCATTACTTTACATTTATTCACATTAAATTTCATTTGCCATTTTGTTGCCCAATCACTTAGTTTTGTGAGATCTTTTTGAAGTTCTTCACAGTCTGCTTTGGTCTTAAGTATCTTGAGCAGTTTAGTATCATCTGCAAACTTTGCCACCTCACTGTTTACCCCTTTCTCCAGATCATTTATGAATAAGTTGAATAGGATTGGTCCTAGGACTGACCCTTGGGGACCACCACTAGTTACCCCTCTCCATTCTGAAAATTTACCATTTATTCCTACCCTTTGTTCCCTGTCTTTTAACCAGTTCTCAATCCATTAAAGGATCTTCCCTCTTATCCCATGACAACTTAATTTACATAAGAGCCTTTGGTGAGGGACCTTGTCAAAGGCTTTATGAAAATCTAAGTACACTATGTCCACTGGATCCCCCTTGTCCACGTTTGTCAACCCCCTTCAAAGAACTCTAATAGATTAGAAAAACATGATTTCCCTTTACAGAAACCATGTTGACTTTTGCCCAACAATTTATGTTCTTCTACGTGTCTGACAATTTTATTCTTTACTATTGTTTCAACTAATTTGCCCAGTACGGACGTTAGACTTACCGGTCTGTAGTTGCCGGGATTGTCTCTAGAGCCCTTTTTAAATATTGGGGTTACATTAGCTATCTTCCAGTCATTGGGTACAGAAGCTGATTTAAAGGACAGGTTACAAACCATAGTTAATAGTTCTGCAATTTCACATTTGAGTTCTTTCAGAACTCTTGGGTGAATGCCATCTGGTCCCAGTGACTTGTTACTGTTAAGTTTATCAATTAATTCCAAAACCTCCTCTAATGACATTTCAGTCTGTGACAATTCCTCAGATTTGTCACCTACAAAGGACGGCTCAGGTTTGGGAATCTTCCTAACATCCTCAGCCATGAAGACTGAAGCAAAGAATTCATTTAGTTTCTCCTCAATGACTTTATCGTCTTTAAGTGCTCCTTTTTTTAATCTCGATCATCCAGGGGCCCCACTGGTTGTTTAGCAGGCTTCCTGCTTCTGATGTACTTAAACATTTTGTTATTACCTTTTGAGTTTTTGGCCAGCAGTTATTCAAACTCCTTTTTGGCTTTTCTTATTACATTTTTACACTTAATTTGGCAGTGTTTATGCGCCTTTCTATTTACCTCACTAGGATTTGACTTCCACTTTTAAAAAGATGCCTTTTTATCTCTCACTGCTTCTTTTACATGGTTGTTAAGCCACGGTGGCTCTTTTTTAGTTCTTTTACTGTGTTTTTTAATTTGGGGTATACATTTAAGTTGGACCTCTATTATGGTGTCTTTGAAAAGTGTCCATGCAGCTTGCAGAGATTTCACTCTAGTCACTGTACCTTTTAATTTCTGTTTAACTAACCCCCTCATTTTTGCATAGTTCCCCTTTCTGAAATTAAATGCCACAGTGTTCGGCTGCTGAGGTGTTCTTCCCACCACAGGAATGTTAAATATTATATTATGGTCACTATTTCCAAGTGGTCCTGTTATAGTTACCTCTTGGACCAGATCCTGCGCTCCACTCAGGACTAAATCGAGAATTGCCTCTCCTCTTGTGGGTTCCTGTACCAGCTGCTCCAAGAAGCAGTCATTTAAAGTATCGAGAAATTTTGTCTCTGCATTTCATCCGAGGTGACATGTACCCATTCAATATGGGGATAATTGAAATCCCTGACTATTACTGAGTTCTTTATTTTGATAGCATTTCATAGTCATTATCACTGTCCTGGTCAGGTGGTCGATAATAGATCCCTACTGTTATATTCTTCTTATTAGAGCATATAATTAGAATCTCTATGGATAGTATGGAACATGTGGATTCATTTAAGATTTTTACTTCATTTGATTCTACATTTTTCTTTCACACTAAGATGTGGGGACAGGATGCCTTAATTGAAGAGAGAGTCTTTCACTTTCAAGTCAACTGGTTTGAGTAGGTACCTCAGTGTTGATGGTTTTTATCAGATTTAAAGACATATGAATGCAAATAGCTGAAGTTGCAGCAATTATGATGAAATACAGGCCACTTCACTGCTACCACATTATGAGCATTCATTGTAACCTGACAGTGTCAAAAATAAAAATAAAAAAATAAAACACACACTAAAATGGCCAGCACCTTATAATTTGGCACTGAGAGCAGGCCAGCTTCACTGACTTGATAACAAGGGCTTAGCAAACAATTGAAAAACCTCCAAAACTAAGTGCCAATCTTTCAGTCTTTGTGCATCTCAGACCACCAAGTCCTCCAGTTCAGAAAGACTTGGTCACAGAGGAGGGGCTTAATTAATATTTTGTTAGTTTTCGTCCAGTTCTCTAAACATGGCAGGCACAATAATGAATATAACTATGGCTTCCAGGAAAGTTTCCAATATTGTCAAGATTGAAAGTGAATTGTAAAACCATTACTGCAAGAAATCTGTGAAGATTTCCCCCAGCCCAGCCCTCTCAGACAGAGGTTTTTAAATTGTTAAAATGTATTAGAAAGTTTTAGCCAATATACAAATCATTGGCCAGGCTTGCAGCTCTGTCAGGGTTCCTTTCTATTTTTGCATGACTGATTTTTATTGGCACGCAGATCTGAGTGATGGTGAAATTTCACCATCACAAATGCAAGCATTCCAGAGTAGGTTTCTTTAGTGTTTATTTTCAACATCTTAGAAAATGGTGAGCAAGCCATTCACCAAGTAAAATGATGTAGAAAGAGCCACAGATGTTCCAAAGTAAGCATGACAGAAGTAGCGATATAGAGTCTGGGGTCAAATTCACGAGCAGGCACAATTCCCATTGGCTTAAGAGCAAGATACACATCATTAATTGAACTTAAAATACTAAAACAATTTTAGGCAGGTTGCAACTCAAAGGCTACACACAGACTTTCTGGATTCTATAAAAAAAATTTAGTTTGAGGTTTCTTGTTGGACACAAAGATGCCAGAAACATTTATGAAATATGTTCCTTAGTGCTCAACACTGTACCTTTGTTAGGTGGATATTTTGGCTTTTTCCCTCCACCAACTAATGCTAAATAGTTGCACCGAAACAACATTTCAACATGGCCAACGCCTCCTTCTAGAAATTCTGTAAAACAAAAAAAAAATGAAATTTGTAAATATACTCAGCACTTAATTTCACAGCAGAATTGGTCTAAGATAGCATTGGAACATTTTCTTCTTTACAGAAAGTGTAACATTTTAGAATTTACTATAAAAGTGCAAAATACAGTTGAGGTCAAGCCCATGTTAACAGGCCTTTTACTGCATTGCCACAAGAAAATGCTTCATTGTATGACTAAGGCTACTCCATAATGTAGATAACTGAGAAAGATACTCTGTGGAGATCTCCTCCTGTCCCCATCTGCAGGGGCGGCTCTATGTATTTTGCCGCCCCAAGCACGGCAGCATGCCTGCGGGAGGTCCACTGGTCCCGCACTTTGGCGTACCCGCCGCCGAATTGCCGCAGGACCAGCGGACCTCCCGCAGGCATGCCGCCGAAGGCAGCCTGACTGCCACCCTCACGACGACCAGCAGGCCTCCCCCCGCGGCTTGCTGCCCCAGGCATGCACTTGGTGCGCTGGTGCCTGGAGCCGCCCCTGCCATCTGGATACTAAGAGAATCAAAAGAAGAGTGATTATTCTTAGCTACAATTAACAGCTTTTTCAGCAGAGACCACCACACAGGACACTTAGATATTCAAAATTGTTTATGATTACAAAAAAAAAAGTATGATGTCCCTCCCCCAACCAAATACTGAAGTATACTTTTTAAAATGAAAAACAAGAAGTTACTCATTTATGGTACGTATATATCGATGATCCCATTAAAATTAATTTCTCTTTTACGGTATGTTAACACTTCTTGCAGACAACAAGAAAGAAGAGGCTTTTTAGGAAGGATTTTGAGTGAGAAAAAGTGGCTTAGTAAATATAGATTAGGTAGGCATGCCATGTTTATGGGCAGTATTGAAAAAAGCAGAGGAGATGATGAGGCATCAAAGCTAACATCAGATGTGATGGGAGAGATGTAAGAGAAAAGGGCAGAGGCACTTGTTACTATTTTATGCCATTTACTTTTTTATTTCTTCTCAGTTTATGCAATTAAACTAAACAAAAGAAACTTTATTCTAGCCAGTTTCACTTTTTGGTTCTCAAAATTCTATCATCCTTCCATACAGTCTTCAGGGGCAAAATTGAGCGGTTCTTAAATCTCACTCTGCACAGTGAGCTATATGGTCACCAATATCTGGTGGAAGAAAGTTCCATAGCTGTAGGGCAGCCACTCAAATTCAATCCCCTCCCCCCATGAGTCTCATTTTCAAAACTATTAATTTTATTGGCTCCAGTCTCTGCAGTTAATACTAACCAGGGCTTTGTACTTAACAGTGCTATAAGCGCCTCAATTCTAGTGAGCTGTGAAACGTTACTTGGCATATGTAAGAAAGTTCTCTTGGGCAGGGCACAGTAGATCAGCATGTTGACCTGGATCTGGTATTGGACAGGTAGCCAGTACAGCATGCAGAACAATGGGGTTGAGGAGGAATGTGCTCAATCTATTTTGCTCTGAAGATTAACCAACACATGCACATCCATCTGGAGCTTCTTCATGGCATTCACTTCCATCCCCAAGTAGCAGTGAACCATCTGGACTAGGAAATAATGAATGCTTTGGTCCAATGGGAAGGAACTTTTAGCTAAAAGCGCCATTTGGGTATCCAAGAGTAGGAGTCCAGAAGGACACTTTAGACCAGCATCACACTGATGGTCAGTGGACAAGTGCCCTAACATTACGGTTTTAGACAGTTAGGCAATCTGTATTGGGGGGGAATTACCAGCTAGGACCAGCTTTACCATTTTTGCTGCCCCAAGCGCTCCCCCCCCAAAAAGCCGCTCGGACTGCCGCCCCAAGAATGGACGGAATGCCGCCCCTTAGCACGTGCTTCCTCCGCTGATGCCTGGAGCTGGCCCTGTTACCAGCACCACTTCTGTCTTGCACAGATTAAGCTTCAACCAGCTGCTTTTTAACCAAGTGTCTCTCTGACTCAGATACCAGGAAACCAGAGTGATGGTGCTGTCTATGTTTAATGTAAAGGAATGACAGCCACTATGCTTGAGGGCAATGTGAAAAGTGTTGGATTATATACAATTCAAATTTACAGACAGATATGGAGGAGCATGCACCACCAACAAGGCCTTCATGACAGGAGGTTTAGAAAAGAGAGACCTCTCCTTTGGAAGTCTCAGACAAAAGACGAATGAGAAGCAGACACCGAGGTTTCAGAGAAAGAGAGGAAATGGAGTTTAAGAAGTCATGAATGACAGTGAGCTTTCTGAAGGCAGACTTGGAATTCCAGAAGGAATAGAAAGAGGAGTGGGATCAGAAAGGCTAGGGACGGGACAGATTAAAGAACGTAGAGCCTGAGGGATGGGAAGCAAAATAGGAATGGTAGGAGTATACTCAGCAGGGATGAGATTAAGATAGATGTCGCTAGCAGTTAGGAGGAGCTACATCCCTCTTAGGACAACTGAAGGATATGTGGACTGGAACCAGAGACCTCCACACTACTTTAAGTTACAAGAGAATGCTTAAGAAAGATGACTGGAAAAGCAGTGAGGCTGTTAGGAAACCCTGGAGGCCTCACTGGCGGTCAAACAGGAGGGTATGAGAAGAGAAGGGGTTATATTTGAGGTACAGAAAACACTGCCATTCCTCTCAGAACAGATGCAGTCTGGCTCCCTCCACTGGTTAGAAGAATGGTTTTCGCTAAGTTTCTGTCGAGTTTTATTCTTGAGCAAAAACTGTATATAGGCTTTAACAGAACCACCAAAGCAGTTTTTACATGACAGGATTGGCTGAAAAAGCCCAATACAGATTACAACCTAGTCCTCTAGCCACTTGATGTGGAGTTCTCCCTTATAAAACACACCCCAATCTGTTGTTTAGGCTGTGACCTTAGAGAGCTACCTGAGTTTTTTCATACTTCCAATGTGTTGCTGACCCCCCTCTACAAAAACAACAAGGAGTCTGGTGGCACCTTAAAGACTAACAGATTTATTTGGGCATAAGCTTTCGTGGGTGAAAACCTCACTTCTTCACTTTCACCCACGAAAGCTTATGCCCAAATAAATCTGTTAGTCTTTAAGGTGCCACCAGACTCCTTGTTGTTTTTGTAGATACAAACTAACACGGCTACCCCTGATACTTGACTCCCCTCTAGTGACCAGTCCACAGAGGTTTCAGTCTGATGCTAGCTTCAAGATCACACACCTGAGTCCGTTAGCTCAGGCAATAGAGGGTTACCAGAAGTTAAACTGCCAATCTAGAAGTGGCATGAATGAGACTCCTTGTGGAGCCAGTGGAGCCCTTCTTGACTGGAAGGAAAATCATTGGGCAAGGGCTCAATGCAGGAAGAAAGTAACCCAGGCAAGAGCCCTGTGGAGAAGACAAGTAGGCTGGACTTTCAAAACAGAGCTAACATAGAAAAATGAGAAAGCATCCCACACCTTGTTTCTCTTTTTCTTTGAGAGGATCTGCATTATAAACTCTGAATCCATTTTCCATTCCACATGCAAAGCATCCTAAAACATAAAATGAAAAATATGCATTAATTATGAAATACAGGCAAAACAGAGTAAGTCAGAGGGCTGGGGGTCACTATTCAAGAGCTTTAACGTCAATGAAATTTATTTCAAGAAGACTGTTGCATGTCTTTAGTAGTTCAAAATAGAAAACGTGAGTGGAAACTGTGCAAAGTTGGTTTTTCCTCACTTTGTTTCAAGGTTGGAAGTCCCTGGTGTTCTGGTTAAACAGGTGGTGAAGAAACAATGGAAGGAAAGGAGATATTATATCACATAGGAGGCAGTTTGATCACGAGTCAATGTGGGAGAAGGAAATCACAGTTTTGGTGTATTCTTACTGAAACTTACACTCCCCAGTAATAGCTAGCACAGAAAACCCCTATATTCACTTCATGTACTAAAAAAGGAGTCCTATTTCAAATATTCAGATTCCTAATTAAAACTTTACTATATTGTCTAACATGTTCGTTCCTGAAATAGGTGAGAATAGTTCTTTAGCTACCACGCTCTGAAGTCCTTTTCAGGATAGTGAAAGTTGGAAGTCCATCAGTTCCAATTAACTGTGGGGAACTAGTATCAGAGGGGTCCGTGTTAGTCTGGATCTGTAAAAAGCGACAGAGTCCTGTGGCATCTTATAGACTAACAGACGTATTGGGGAACTAGAGGAACTCAAGCAACTGACCTTATAAACTAAAGAGTTTATAATATACAGAGATTTTACAGATCTGACCATTTTTTTAAGCTGAAGTCCAGAATTGAGTTATGCAGATCTCTTAGATGGGGGGGGGGGGGGAGAGAAAAATGCCTTTTTAATGGATTCCTTCATACTCCCAGTGAGAGTTCTTCTGCTGTTTTATTTGATTTAAGTTAGTAAATACTAATGGTTCCACTTATCACAAGTAAGTAGTGAGTCATACTACCTGCCAGTATTGGACTAAGGCAGAACACATAGAAGCCATTAACAAGCATTCAGAGGTGGTAATTATTGTGCATGCAGAGATTGTTACAGAAAAAAATTAACTTGATAAAACAAATACACAATTTAAAAGTGAGATAAGGTGGGTGAGAAGAGCTCTGGGTAGCACAAAAGCTGGTCTTTCACCAAGAGAAGCTGGTTCAATAAAAGATATTACTTCATCCACCTGGTCTATTGTATCCTGGGCCCAATCCAACTACAACACAGCAAACAATAATTTACAAGTGGCATACCAAAATTTATAGAGAACTTTGAGATACAAGGTCACAAAATAATTGGAACAAGTTTGATTTTATTCCTCTGAAATTTTTTTAAACAACCTTTTATACAAAAGTTGAAAACTTGTGTATTAAGTGTCTATCCATAAGGAACATGATTTGCTGATGTTTATTGTCCTGGTAATGTATGTGGCAACACTGTATGTAAAGTTATAAGATTCTACTGTATGATGTTAGTAAAGGCTAGTCTACACTAGAAGTGCTACAGTTCAGTTCTGCTACTGTAATGCGTCTGGTGATGACACTCTATGCCAACATGAGAGCTCTCTCCTGTTGGCATAATAAAACCACCTCCGTGAGAGGTGGTAGCTACATTGGCAGAAGCTCTCCCACTGACAAGCACTGTCCACACCAGCACTTAGGTCAGTGTAACTTGCGTCACTCAGGGGGTGGCTTATTCACACCCCAGAACGACATAAATTGTGCGGAGATAGGGCTTGTCTACGCTACAGGTTAAGATCTATTCCAAATCTGGGGAAGCAGCCACAAACCAGTTCCTCAGAGACAAAAGGCAAACTGGTGTCAACGAAATCAAATGGACCATCACCTGGTTAAGTGGCCATTCTTTAGCAGGAAAAAGGGTATGAGTGAGAAATTTACATCTTGTCAAAGGAACAGTTGGAGGTTCCCATCCCCACAGACTATGTCTCCTGAAACCCAGCAGGAGAAAATTCTCAAAGAAGAGGAAAAGGCACAAGAAGGGGAATAGATGCCTCAAAATATTCCTCCCTCTCTCTCTACCCACAGCAGCCACAACACCTGAGTAACAAAGAAAAAGCCTAGGACTGAGGAAGGGATCCTTTCTGAAAGGAATTCAGCCAGTAAAACTGCTGAATTATGTGGTGAGAGACTTTTGTTTTGGATTCACTTAGCTTGTTGCATGCATTTTACCTTTTATTTCCTTGTAACCAATGATGACTTTTATGCCTTGTTATTTTAATCACTTAAAATCTCTCTGTAGTTAATAAATTTGTTTTATCTAAATCAGTGTGCTTGGATTGAAGTGTTTGGGGAACTCCATTTGAATGATATGCACAAATCCTGTAATTTCTATTAATAAAATGACATTTATATGAGCTTGTGCTGCCCAGGACAGGGCTGGACACTACAAGATGTGCATTTCTGAGGGAAAGTCTGGGACTGGGAATTTGCTGATGTTGCTCTGCAGCATAATTCAAGAGTATCTGTCCATAGCACTCACACAGTATAGCTGGGAGTAATTTACATGCTGGAGGCTGTGTGCGAGCAGACCAGGTAGCAGTGTAAAAGGCATGCCAGGTTGGAGAATTGAGGGGAAACTGCTGTTCAACAGATTGTACCCCAGGTAATGTCACAAACATCTACTCCAAAATAATAAAAACAAGGGTCTTGTCAGGCTCTGAGTTAAACACCCCAAATTAATATCCACAAAATTAATGAAAACCTTACTTCACACTTTCCTTCATCTTGCCAAACTATTTGCTCAGATCCCTATGTCCAATTGTTCCTGTATGTCAAAATAGCTTAGTTGTTCTGCAGCTGAATGGCAGAGAGAGCCTGGAAATAAGGTTCAGACTGCATATTTTTCTCACTTTTGTAAACCCTTTACAGCAAGCAGACATCTTATGATAGCTGTACTTTATCTATAATGTTTATTATGGATACCTACAATTAATGAAGCGACATATCCCCAAAATGATTATATCTGGTACTCTAGATCAGTGTTTCTTAATGACTGCCCCATGGACTGTCACTAGACCCTGAGATCTCCCTGACACAGTTTAGGAAGGCAGCAAGCCAGTCCCTGGGATCATTATGCCGCATAAATATATGCGGTGAAGCATCTGCATGCCACCAAGGATATTCAGAATCTTTTGACTATGGATCATCAACTATATACTGGAATTATTTTACAGATAATTTTAAGATAGGTATGGCTGATATGGCACAGTCACTGAAAAACAAATAGATTCAACATTTTTGTTTTTCCTGAAATTTTAACTAGCTTGCATCAGCAAATTATAAATTTCAGGAAAATAATTTGTTGAGGACTGACAGCATCCTGTATTTGTTTGCATGGACCTTCCAGGTCAGCAGTCAAGATAGTACTTGGTATACGGAGAAATCCCTACCCTTCTCACAGAGGGCTGAAATACTGCCAGAATTTTAAATTAACCCAATAGCCTATTAAGCTGTTTCAGTCTAGGCCAGCGGTAGGCAACCTATGGCACGCGTGCCAAAGGCGGCACGCGAGCTGATTTTCAGTGGCACTCACACTGCCCGGGTCCTGGCCACTGATCTGGGGGGCTCCGCATTTTAATTTAATTTTAAATTAAGCTTCTTAAACATTTTAAAAGCCTTATTTACTTTGCATACAACAATAGTTTAGTTATATATTATAGATTTATAGAAAGACCTTCTAAAAACTGGCACGTGAAACCTTACATTAGAGTGAATAAATGAAGACTCTGCATACCACTTCTGAAAAGTTGCCGAACCCTGGTCTAGGCCAACAAAAAAGTTTGAGGGAAAAGAGATGGACGAAAATGACATTAGAAGTTTGTGCTGAGAACTTTGAATTGTTAAATCACTGGATTTTTTAGGGTATTCATTCTCTTTTCCTCAGTTTTATTGCCATCTTACTTTAAGAGACAGTTTCTTTTCAAATATGATCATCCACCAGCTTGATTAGTTGGAGGGGAGCCATTATACCATGCACAGGATGCAAGTTTGGGAGTGTCCTTAGGATTCCTGCTGACTGAGCTCACGGAAAGCAACAATTACAACAGGTGCACTACTCCTCACATTGATGTCAGCAGGTGCTTTGCCACAGATTTTCAATAGGTGTAGTATCAGGCTTTTATTTCGCAAGCACTCATAGCCAGCACACACCCAGGGCAACATAAGCAGCTACCTCTGCATCTGCTTTCAGTACTACAAAAATCATCAGAAGAGAAGAGAAAGGCCAATGATTTTCTTCACAGCTACTCATGTACTAGTTTGTAGAGCACAACTTCAAGCTAAGCTTTGATATTTCTGCTTGGCTCAGTTTCTAAAAAAGTTCCATATGTGTGAGAGTGTATACACATGGAAAAGGGCAAATGCCTAATATTTACCAATCAAAAAAGTCTTTTTACTAACTATAATATTAAAGATGCTTTAATGTGTTGAACTGAGAGGATTCTAGTCAAGCTAGATCCACAGCTTCATTTTGCCAGGTGTCATTGATTTGCAACATACATCAAGCTGACAAAGCAAAGGGCTAGTTCCATGAGCTGCAACTATGGAGTTAATAAATTGATAAGTTATCTGACAAACCTTACAACTGGCTCTAAGGCTCTGTAGTTTTTTCCCCCACAAGGGAGAAATTCTCTTTCCAAGGTAATGGCAAGCATGGTATGGCGATGATATAGTTCTGGATGAGAGCTGATATTTCTTGGAGGCTATTTTTGCAAATTAAATTTCCTTTTGACGAGAGGCTCACTATAGAATGATGGATATATTTCCCGTGTACGGTGGTCGTAAAGTAATGCTTTTTTTAAAAAATTGTTAGATACTAAAAAAGGCTTTTAAATGCTGCTTTATATTTGTGAAGTACCAGCATTGTATGACAAACCCGAATAGACTGTAGGTTAGCAGACATTAAAATTTGCTATAATACCACTGCATGTTTTCTACAAAGGCAGACTCCCCAGGGTAAGGGAACTAGAAGGAAAGCGCAGACATTCCCAAGAAACTTAACTGAACACACTATATTTAGGGTATGTCTACTTTGCAGCTGGGAGTGTGCTTCCCAGCCCAGGTAGACAGACTCCCACTAGCTTTGCTCGGCCTAGCTCACTCAAAATAGCAGTGTGGACACTGCAGCATGGGCAGCAGCTCAAGCTAGCCACCCAAGCTTAGACCCAAGCGGTCAGATTGGCTCAGACTAGCCACCCAAGGCCAAGCCTATGCCCATACCACAATGTCCACACTGCTATTTACAGTGCACTAGCTCAAGCAAAGCTAGTGTAAGTCTGCCTACCTGGGATAGGAGGCATGCTCCAAGCTGCAGTGTAGGAATATTGTCAGAGACCACCTCAGCAGTTGCTGGAGTGGGAGAAGGAAGGAAACAAGAATGAGCTTCCATATTTAAGGGTTTTGTTTTTTTCTCGACAGTGAAAACTATGCAAGACAAGAGGACTCTAAGTTCATAGTCCAGAGGTTTGAGGAGGAGAGAAGTTTAACAGCAGTTTATTCATCACTGCTACAAGCCTGATCCAAGAACTTTGCAATTATTGTATTTATTTGATTCTTTTAACCCTCACCTTTCTTTCTTTTTATAAATAAACCTTTAGATATTAGATACTAAAGGATTGGCAACAGCGTGATTATTGGGTAAGATCTGAGTTATATACTGACTGGGGTATGTGTCTGGTGCTTTGGGATCAGAAGAACCCTTTTGTTTGATGAAATTGGTTTTAAATAACCACTCATCATTAAGTCTAGTGTCTGGGTGTTGAATCCAGGACAGTAATACCTAAGGAGGCTGCATTTCTGACTTCTTGTTAGCCGGTGTGGTAAGACAGAAGTTTACTTTTGTTGCTGGATTGGTATACCTCATGGAGGAATAACCACCGGTTTTGGTGTGTGTCCACCCTTTTTCCCAGCAGCTTGTCCTGAATTTGGTATTCTCAGTTGTGACCCACGGAAGCATGGTGACAATCTCTGCTTCACATGACAAGCTGCTCTGAACCTTTCAGGTGAAAGACTGGACCAAGCAAAAGATACAGATGTTGACTCGGACAGGAGGTATCATTACTACACTTTCAACTCTGTAACTTGTGTTTCCATAACCTAAGAATAAGAAGAAGCTCTTATTCCTGTGACAATTCCAAGTGACTTAGGAGCCCAAATCCCATTTTCAACAGTGGCTTAGGCATACAGATGCCTAAGTCTCACTGAAGAAAATCAAAGGGACTTAAATGCTGTATAAAATTTTCAAAGGCACCTAGAATCATAAGTATTATTTTCTTTACTTTTATCCTTTCTTATTTAAAGAAAAAAGTAGTACATTGTTTAATCTGCAACTATAACTTGAATTTGACTATTATTGGTGGAATGAGTACAGTCTGCCCATATTGACTCAGTGGTACCAAAGTAAAAAGGGAGGGCTTGGAAGGGGCTGAAATGCTTGCCCTAGGAAGCGCCATGTTGCATAGAGGAAATATTTTTACTTTAGGATCGAGGATACATAGATGTGTTGTTATATTGATGTCTAACAGCATCCTCCGATCTACGCACATTAGCTAAGACTGCACGCTTTGTCTAAAACCTGTCAGCTGCAAAGTCAATTCTGCATCATGAGGTCTAACCATTTTGTTTTGCTCTGTTAGGCTTGAGAAAGGGAGAACAGCCTAATAGCTTGAACACAGGACTGACAGACAACTTCTAGATTCTATTATCAACTCTGTCATATGCAGTATGACACCTAGGGGGCAGGGGGCATGAAAGGAGAGGAAACCCTCAGTATGTGAAACTACTCCTTCCTTAGGTGACAAGATTATGAGGTTTCTTTCATTTGTTCATTAATTTGTGAAGTGCTTTGAGATCCTTGGACAGAAAACACTACAGAAGTGACTAGAATTAAGATTATATCAAACTTTAAATTAATAAAAACTTTGAAAAAAATTTTGTTGTGAACTACTTGACAGCACTTAGTCTTTTCTATAAGATAATTAAACTTCAATGCAAAGGGATAGCTCAGTGGTTTGAGCATTGGCCTGCTAAACCCAGAGTTGTGAGTTCAATCCTTGAGGGGGCCACTTAAAGATCTTGGAGAAAATCAGTACTTGGTCCTGCTAGTGAAGGCAGGGGGCTGGACTCGATGACCTTTCGGGGTCCCTTCCAGTTCTATGAGATAGGTATATCTCCATATAAATATATATATAAAAAAATAGTAGTAATATTGCTCGAAGCATAAGAGGAAAATATGGATTTCTGATACTGCAGATGAAACATGCTAGTCACAGAAGTAAGGTCTTTTCCAGCCCTATTAGATCATTCCTGTGAGTACAGGATTGACTATTCTTGAGCTATGAGAAATTAGGTTATTGCAAAATTATATGCAAGCACCCACACTAAGTTTCAGCACTCCAGTGACTCAGATTTCTATTTTTGGTTAGTAGGAAAATGGAAGAAGTAGTGAGGTTTTCCTCCTAACTACTGTTTTTAGAATTACATTCAAAATGACCAGGAAAAAAAAAAAAAAAAAAAAACCTAATAAGGGCTAGTCTACATTCGCAATGCTAGTCTACGCGGCAGCGCTTTAACATGGCTTGTGTGGTTGCGACAGAGTGCTGGGAGAGCTTTCTGCCAGCACTCTTTTTTTGTTTGTTTGTTTTTAACAACACACCTCCAGGAGGGGCGCTGAAACTTGCTGAGCTCAGGCAGGTGTTTTTTCACACCCGAGCGAGAAAGTTGCAGCACTGTAAATTGCCAGTGTAGACAAGCCCTCAGATAAGCACTTTTGCATCCTAAATGTTATCAGGTATCATAATGGTTAGGCTATTTTTTAAATGTACAAATATACCACATATAACTGGAAAGAGTTACAATAGCTTGCAAACAGAACTTCCCTCACTTTCTTTGCCTCTATAACTAGGGGACTGTTTAATTTACCAGTTTAATTAGAATAGGTACCTAACAATGCAGTTAAGGGAAGCTCCTCAGCTCAGGGACTATCTTCCTAAGAGTCTGTACAACTCCTTCATACATTTTGGGGTGCTACCATAATTAAATAATGCTCAGCATCAGGGGTGTCATTTCAGACAAATGCAAGGGGTGGGGGCAAAGTTGCATCAGCATATACAACATTCTCTGTCCCAATTGGCATCATTAAGAATTACTACTAGGCGATTATTTCTTTTCTAATGACACATAAAAAGTTGTGTTACAACTTAAATATCTTTCACTGCAGTGACTAGTGATTTTAGGTGCCTAAATTTAAAAGGGAACCTGATTTTCAGAAAGTGCCAAAGGACCCGCCAACTGAAAAGCAGGGACACCCAAAAAAAAAAAAAAAATCACTAACCACTTTTGAAAATTCTGGTCACAGACTTTGGCTCCAAAGCATTCTTCTCAGACTTGATGGCTGAGAGAAACACAAACAAATGAGGGCATGGCACTGCAAATACCATATAGAAATATCCCTCTACTTTAAGGGACACAATAGCTGCATCTACACTGGTAAAATCCAGATAAATAATGCCCCACCAGCAGTAGCAAGAGTGGAAAATGTAGTGTACACAAGATGGTAGCAAAAACACTGGCACTTTGTCGATGTGATAGCTTTCACTGTTCTTAGCATGTATAGAACTACATGCCAGATTTTTCCTAATATACAAAAAGCATCTCTAAACAGGATTATTGCAGAAGCCACACTATGAAGTGGTCCTAATTCTAACATTTAATTTCCCTAACAGCACTTAAGCTAAAACGGTTAACCACTGTCACACTCCAAAATACAAACCACTTCCCAAACCTGCTTTAGTATTTGAAGATTTACAGTTGTGGTGCCCTAGAGTAAAGCCACACAGCCCCTGAATTTAGTCAAAAGAACAGAAGTACTTGTGGCACTTTAGAGACTAACACATTTATTTGAGCATCAGCTTTCGTGGGTTACAGCCCACTGCTTCAGATGCATAGAATGGAACATATATTGAGGAGATATATATACACATACAGAGAGCATGAAAAGGTGGAAGTAGCCATACCAACTGTAAGAGGCCAATCAATTGAGATGAGCTATCATCAGCAGGAGAAAAAAAAAACTTTTGAAGTGAGAGGTCAAGACAGTGCCTAGGGCTGCAGCTAAACAGCACAGTGTGGTGTCACCAGGAAGGCGAGGAGGACATGCTTCCACACACAAGCTGCCCTGGAGTGGCATTTCAGCCCCACTCCAACCAACAACAGGTCATACTCCCCTTTGCTTCATGGTGAACCCCACTCCCTCCGCAGCCGGGGGGGCTAGTTTGTGTTGTCCCAAAACTTTTGGGGTTTTTTTTGGGGGGGGGGGAGAAGAGGAGAAGAAAGGGAAGGATTGAGGACAAAAGGAAGAAATATTTCCCCATTGCAACACCCTCCCCCACTACCCTCCCAGCCGACTCCTCCCCCGACCCCACACAACCCCTCCACTCCTAGCCCCACGCACCCGCGGCCCCGCCACCCCCTCACTCCCAGACACCCCCCGTTCCCCGCCCCCGCGGCCCCGCCACCCCCCCTGCACCCGCAGCCCCGCCATCCCCTCACTCCCAGACACCTCCCCGCCCCGCACCCGCAGCCCCGCCATCCCCTCACTCCCAGACACCTCCCCGCCCCGCACCCGCAGCCCCGCCATCCCCTCACTCCCAGACACCTCCCCGCCCCGCACCCGCAGCCCCGCCATCCCCTCACTCCCAGACACCTCCCCGCCCCGCACCCGCAGCCCCGCCATCCCCTCACTCCCAGACACCTCCCCGCCCCGCACCCGCAGCCCCGCCATCCCCTCACTCCCAGACACCTCCCCGCCCCGCACCCGCAGCCCCGCCATCCCCTCACTCCCAGACACCTCCCCGCCCCGCACCCGCGGCCCCGCCGCTCCCAGACACCTCCCCTCCCCGACAAACCCCACAGGAACCCAACCTACTCCTACGATGCCCCCACACCCGATTCCCCTGGTTCGGCCGCAGCTCCCCGCTCCCTCCGGCCCCTCACCATGGTCCTGGTTGAAGCCGGCGTACAGCAGCCCGTTGCCGTGCGGGTTGGCCGGCAGCAGGTTCATGGCTGCTGCCGGATGCGTGGCTGGCCCGGGGCCTTTAAACCATCGCGGCCCCGGACGGACTGAGCCCCGCCGCAGCCCAGACGCCGACACTCCCCGCGGCCAGCGGGCGGGCACAGGGACAGGCCAGCGGCTGCTTCCGACCCCGCCAGGCCGCGCGCCGAGCCAGA
Source organism: Emys orbicularis (assembly GCF_028017835.1). Classification (NCBI taxonomy): domain Eukaryota; kingdom Metazoa; phylum Chordata; order Testudines; family Emydidae; genus Emys; species Emys orbicularis. The sequence goes on along the minus strand of NC_088695.1, from coordinate 31,531,230 downwards.
TACCATCCACCCGCCAGGCCGGGGAGCGCCGAGCAATCGAACCGCCGCCCGCGGAGGCCGCCCCCTTTCCCCACACGGGCAAGGCAACCCCTCCCCCACCTCCTCCGGAGACCCACCCCGGACGGGCATGTGGGATCCACTGCCCCCCTCCTGGGGCAGGGTGACCCGGGGCTGGCATGGGGGGATCCAGTGCCCACCCCGGGGCTGCAATGGGGGATCCACTGTTCCCCTCCCGGGGCTGTCATGGGGGATCTACTCCCCTTTCCTCCAGGACTGCCTGGGGAGTCTTCTAGCCCCTGAGGAATCTCCCCTCACTTCCCACCACCCCAGAGGGAAGCTCTGATTTAGTTGGGGTTGGTCCTGCTTTGAGCAGGGGGTTGGACTAGATGACCTCCTGAGGCCTCTTCCAACCCTAATCTTTTATGATTCCTTCTGGGGCTGCTTTGAGGGAGGCTCACATATGGGGTTGGCAAAGGTGGAGCCTGGATCTGGGTATGCATTGAGGACCTAGAAGTCCTCTGTGTAGCACCCATGCAAACTGTGCTAAGGCAGGAATTTTCTGTTTCTATTGTGTTATTCTCTGTGCCCTCCAGCTCAACACATTTCAGTGGAGTACTGTACAAAGGGGTGCCCTGCCTTTTCTCCCCTCCCCCCCCCCATGTCCCTGATTACACCATTCAAATGGTGGCAGGTATGGAACATTCCCTTCTCTCCCTGGGCATTGCTACAGCTCTCCAACATGCTGTGCCCCATTCTCAATCCAAATTCTGCCCTAGGTACTGATGGGTCATCACCCATCTTGATCTGAACAATGGCTGTATCTCAATACGGGTTTGTGTGTGCAATACCCCATTGCGATCTAAGTGCTACCGCCTGGCCGGTCATAACTGAATGCACAGTGGTCACTTGAACTTTCTGCCAAATAAATCACGCCCTTCATAGCCTTCTACATAGCCACAGGGGCACCAAAACTTTTCATACTAGAGCCATGTTAGCAGTTTGGATGGGAGCCTCAAGGGTTACCCTTAATTTATATAAAATGGAGCAGATTGTTGCAGCTAAACTCATCTTTAATAAAGAGATGCAGCCCACAGAGGCTCCAGGTTGTGACACTGCCTCCCTTTGCTCAAGAAAGAGTGTCGCATTCAGGACCTCGATACTACTGATGTTTCTATTTAGGTACAGCCTATAGACCCCATTCAGGATAGGTATCCAACTGTCCTAGGCACTGTACAAACATAAAAAGACACAATTATTGCCTCAAAGAGTTTGTAATCTAGTTTAAGACAAGGTGCAACAAGTAAGTGTAACAAACAATAGGAGGGAAAGGGGATGAGGATGGGAAAACAAAAAGATGAAATATTAACAGTGTAACACTGTTCTAACCATTTTTCAGCCAATCACTGCCTATTTCAATTTTATTGTTATTCTTTTGTAACCACTGCCTGTTTTTTTTTTTTTATTGTTACTAGCTATTACTATTGGGTTTGTGTGTGTGTACTACAGAGGATGCAAGCTACATGACCACTCCCAAAATAGCTACAGCTGAGGATATTGAGAGCAATACATTTAAAAAGAGGGAAAAGGGAAAACATTATTTTGCTTGACTGATCTCAGTATATTTATTATTACACACACACACAATAAGTGAAAATAATGTTACTAAGTAAGGCCCTGATCCTTCAATGACTTTTGCACATGCTTAATGTTATACACTGTGAATATTCCCAAAACAAAGCCACTGTGAGCTCAATGGGACTGCTCACAGTCCATAACATTAAGCATGTACCTGAGTCTTTGAAGAATCAAGGCCTGAGACTAAAGTCAATCTCTCAAAAGTTAGACAATGCCAGAATCAAAGTGGCATGGGCATGTGGTCTCCTTGTGTAGTCTTATACTTACATGTTCATGTACTAATTTTTCCACAGAGACCCAGCCTCATTCAGCAGTCAGGATGAACAGTACTTACTGAATGAGGTGGCCACTCAAGATTTCTTTTTATCTTTGTCATGCACTGTTATGGCACAGGCCTTATTGATTACACTCTAAATTGTGCCACTTGGCTGCAGCCACAAAGGACCATTATACCAGTTGGGGATCACCTGAGCACAGGGACATTCTGTCCATGTACTCTTTTCCTCAACAATGTCCCATACACAGGAGTTCTTAGCTAGCCAAATCCACTGGTTTGGTTCCTTTGTACTGACAGAGAGGCAGAGTAGAAATCTGACTCTGAGAATGCAGAAGAGGGACCCATATTTAATTTTATACTCTCCTATTTGTATCTTCTCTTGCTATGCCATATCAGCCCCCTTGCCATGTAATGTATGGACTCTGCAGTATGCAGTACTAGGGCAGCCTTTACCAAGAGCATGAGAAGTGAGGTGAATTTTTATCCCTCTTATCGAGAGGCTTTGGCTACCATTTGCCCAAGAGATCCACATTTAGAGAGTGCCCAGCTTCCCAGGATATCCCAGAAAGAGCTTTTTATCATCTGTGACCCTTCCTTTACAATGTGCTCTATTGTAGGCCTCTCCTTAGAGACCATTCTAGAGCTACTAATGCAGAATCTGACTGCTTACAGGTTTGGTGGTGGTAGATACTGAAAAATCTATTACACCATTTCTCTAAAAACTGCACTGACTACCTGTTAATTTCCAAGTGCAATTCAGGATGCCTGCTTTGATCTTCAACATCCTGTGTGGTTTGAGCCCTGTCTCTTTGGGAGACTCTCTCCCCCATGGTATTGCCATTGTTGAGATCTCCTAGGGAAAAGATGTTCTCCGTAGATGGCCCCCAACCACTGTATCCTCTTACCTCCACCCTCCAACTACTCAAACTATCTGTTAGTGTTTATGGCCTGGTGGAAAGTTTATCAGCCTCTTTTCTCTGATGTTTGTCTATGGCAGTGGTCTCCAAAGTGGGGTGCGCAAGAGGATCCTTGGGGGTGCACGGCAGGAGGAGGAGCGCTTTTTTTTTTTTGCTTCGTCAGTTCGGGCGGGAGTCTGAGCGGCTTTTGCTTTTTTTTGCACTTCGGCAAAAATGGTAGAGCCGACGGCAGGGGGTGCATGCTAAATTTTTTTTACTGATGGGGTGCGCAATCAAAAAAGTTTGGAGATCACTGGTCGATGGGGTAGGATGAAGTTGGATAAGTTGGTGTGTAATGTAATTTGAGGGGTTAGGTAAAAGTCTTTTGTTTTTAAGAGTTATCTATGTTGTTAAATATCATACAGGCACCCAGCAAAGTTGCATTGGTTGCATTTTACACATTTTTGAATAAGCATGCACTGTGAAGCAAATTACCTCTCTCTGCCTACTAGCCAGCACACCCTGTCTTCTTGAAATTACAGTTGGGAGGTGGAACAATAGCCAAAGCCTCTCCTAAGTGCTCTAGCTTTGCAGAGGGAAGAGAGAGACACACAACAAGACACTCCTCATACAGATAAGGATATTGAATGGCCTGGAAACACCCTTCCTTTGGAATAATTAAGACAAGTATAAAGTTTGCAGGAGAACAAAAACTGAACTTTGCTCTTTTGTGGCTAATTTTCTCTTTGGCATCCAACTGCAGACACACCCTTGAGCAAATCAATGTTTTTCCTCTCACCAAACAGGATCATAACTTTCCTTTTTTTTTTTTATTAAATAAAGAGCGAGCAAAAGAGTTCTAGTCACCCATGTTTTGGGAAACAATTTATTTATAGTTGAAGGGAAAGAATTTGTATAGGACAAAAGCATGGAATTTTGTGAGATCTGAGTTCCTCTGTCCCAGACTTGGTGCCATTTGGAGCAGGCATGTTACTTAACCTCTTTGTGACTCAGTTCCACAGTTTGTAAGATGGAAATGATAATATCACCACCCCCACCACAACTCTGTTCACCCCCCTGCCTCTGAGGTCTGTCATCATTTCTCATTATGTTCGCCAACAAATTCAGAGTGTAAGCTTCTGGGGACAAGGAACTTTTTTAAAGGTTGTCTATAAAGTGACATGCACACTACATAATAAAAATGCCACTACATAAAAGAAAATTGATGGTTTGTGGAGGAAGGATTCTGCCATCACTAGTACTTAGCTTTTTCCCATCTAATGTGATAAAAAAAGAGAATTTCTCTATAGTTTTCTTTTTTGCCAGCCTGTAGCATTTAATTGAAAAATTGTATCTCTGCTATAGAGTTTTATTGGAGGGTTCAAAAAAAAAAAAAAATCCACCTCAGGAAAAAGTTGTTTTCTATTAAATTGTGTAGATGGAATAACTTCTACAGTACTAATAAGGATGGAACTAATAAAATTATGTAGGACTTTTCCATAACACTATGCTCAAATATTATAGTTTTGGACATCTAGCTAGCAGTTTGAGCCTGGTAGCAATGAACCTATTGGAAGCAGGAATAGGTCCTAGAATGCGGATGATTGTTACGGATTTGAGGCAAGACAGCCTGTTGTATTAGGTATGGAAGCTGAGAAAATTGGTTCTAGGCCCAGCACTGCCATATTCCCTTTGTGACTTTGGTCACATCAATTTGGCCAGAGATTTTCTTTTTAAATGTATCCACTATATTTGAATGCTCAGTCTGAGCTACCTAGATCATGATTTTCAGAGGTGTTGAACACCTGTGGCTTCCACTAACTTTTATTTCAGTTGCAGAATGCAACAGCACAAATTGCTTATGTACAGTAATTAAAAACTACAATGAGAGATGAGTGATCTATTACCAATTCAGATAATGCTTTAAACTGATCCCCTAAAATAAACATACCATTAAAGATACAAGTAGAAGTCAGTTGTACTGCTTACCATTTAGGGTTTCCTTTGGGCACTTGGCTTTACATATCAAATCTTATTCTGGAAAATGATCTCACAGTCCAAACTTTCCATTTCCCTCTTGTGCTTGTTTGTTTACCCCTTATTTATTCTGATGAGTAAGGGTAGAGACAGAGCGGTGTTTCAGGATCCAACTATAAATTCATTTGGTGTTTTTAAGAGAATGAAGATTTTACACTTTTACTATTGGACCAAAAGTAAAGAATGTCAACTTGAGGGAGTGTCAGAGCTAATAATAACCCCACTGACCTGCCTTGGTGTAAGAGTTCTAGCAGAACTTGCTCTGCCCTTGCAAAATAGAGACTTTGCTTCTACCCACATGCCTGCTTTGGGATGCTCTGTTTCTGGCTGCACCTGCAATCATTCAGAAGTAATGATTCCCAAAAAGAAAAAAACGGAGTGTGTGTTTCCCCCCACCCCAATTTAATCTTTATAACAGAGCCCCACTTTACTTGAGTGTTACCATCTGATCTTCTAACACATCTGCATCTTGTTATCGTTTATTAATCTTTTTGTTGTGCATAACCTATTGGCTAGAATCCCAATATAGCCTTGGCATTTTGTACCTGATAGACTTGCACCACTAGTGGTCTGTTGCTATGGAGATGTAGGGACATCTATGATGATTCAGAACTACTGCTACTGCAAGATGTTACCAAATTACATTTCAACAGAGGCACTTGTAAATGCTGCAGTGAAGCTACATACCACTCTCACCAAGGGTGCTGGAAATTGGTGTTATCACTCCTCTGCGCGTCAATGAGCCCAGGAGCATGGTGTCACACCATTTCCATCACTTAGACACCTTTCCCCACAAACTGAGGATTTAACTCATACTGCTCTTCAAAACTTCTTATGCCACTTTTGAAGATTTATGCTGTAAGAAGAGCATCCCCATGATCTATGGAACAGCCTCGCCATAAAAGGAGGGCAAGCCACCTACTGAAGAATAAACAACAGGCTTTGTTTTTCCAGGAACATTTATTTTTAAATAATATTGTTCTTTCCCTATAAAGCAGCTCTTCAGTCACATTCTTCTTATGCTTGTTGCAACTATTGTCTTTGGCATTTTCTTCCTAGAACTACCTTGTAGAACATCTGGTACAAAAAATGTAGATTTACAGAAAAATAAGAATATAAACCACAGATTAATCCCCAGAAGTATTAAATAACATAGCAAAAACTTTATCAAATCTGCTTCATACACTAATGGGACAAAAACATGTTGTGCATAATATTCTATATACACATTTGCAGCTTAGTTAAATTAGTGCTTCGAGGTTACCAAGGAAGTTGTACAAAAAATAATCATATCCACTACTTCAATAGTACTAGAATGTCTCACCATTTGTAAAATGTACAATGTATACAATACATTGCATTTAAAAAAAAATCTCTGCTTTAATCTACAAACTGACACACTAATTTTTGCCTATTTGTAAATGAAGTTTGTGATAAAATAGATTTTGATCTAGTGAATTACACAAGTCACTTCCAAGATCTCTTGTAATTAACAACTCAATAAAATGATAATTATTCCCTTTATAAAAAACACATCTCAAAACACAGGCATTGTGCACATCAAAAATTCCAATCTAAAAGTCCAAAAGCAAAGTGTCACATCCACTTCTGTTGCACAGAACACATCATTCATTCCAAAGCAGCATTGTTATAGTGAGCACACTGTAAAATAAGTCTTTCCTTATTTTTGTCAATGTCATGTGATACACGGAGCATGCTCAGCTATTCAACAGGACTCCTTGTGTTCAAGGCTCCACGTGAGGAAAGTCAACCTTGTTTTTCAGCCACATCAGGTTTAGGAAATTTTACAGCTGTTTCTCGTACAGTTTTTTGGTGGGCTCTGTGGGGGACGGATAATTTTAGCTTTCTTTAGGCTGTTCCTTTTGTTGTTGTTGCTGGCAGTGAGTGAGTAGGAGCGTCCATGCATCATCCTGGCATTAAGGCCATTGGCCATAGAGAAAGATTTGAGATGACTTCGTAAGGCAACAGGGAGCGGGAGTTTGTCAACAAGATGCACAGGGGTGCAGGAAACTATGGCACGGCAGCAGAGATCTTGCAGACTCAGTACTTAAAAAAAAAAAAAAACATTATAATACATAGTATGCTTTTGTAAGCCACCTGGTGGCAGCACACACAGTATCATGCGTGTCCATTGTACGTTTAAAACCAATCCTCTAATTTTTCCTCTCTTTACAGTTCATTATACCCTTTCTCAAGTACTAGATACTTGCCCATAACTCTAACCTGCCCAATCTCGCAAGCCCTACACACATGGAACTTTCATTGGTTCAATGAGAGATCTTGCAAAATTGTTCCCCTCTCACCCAAGTTGAATAGACCAAGGGTACCATAAACACCTCAGTGACTTAGAAGCTTAAGTGCCATTTTCAAAAAATTACTTTCATTTCAGTCTCATTGAATGGCAAAGATTTTGAAAACTTTTACCCCAACTCTGCCTAACACTCATACTGAACTCTCATTGCACTGCTTTCCAGTCAGCTGGAATCCCATCGGAATAATAAGACTATTCTTTGAAGCTTTGAATCTCTCACTCTGGTACCCTTATGTCATCCAGAACTGGAGGGAATCATTCAAGCTCATAAGTAAATGTTACTGGTTAAATTATACTACAAACTCCAGCAAAAGACAATTTCAATCTATATTTTTCAAAAAATTAAATTAGCTGCATATTAATTGCTCAGAGCCAGGAAATACATTTAATTTGGATAAATCCCTTGTTGGCATTTGGCAAGGAAAGAATGAATGTTGGAAGTGATTAATATTTTTACTCCCCCCTCCTAAGACTTAAAGCTTAGGAAAGACAGCATCTAGTACAAACTCCTAAAAACGCCACTCACTGCCGCCATAACCCATTCATACATCTCCAGACTTTTCTTCAGAGACTGGGATAATTTGGGATTCGGGATCTGGTGCTCTTGTATGATTTTTGGGATGTCCAATTTTTTTTTTTTTAAGGTTGTGAGGAATATTCTTGTCTTACTGCTTAAGTGAATAAGGAGCGTGATACTGCACAAATCAAAATAAACCTACACCAGTTTGTTAATCTAGTTTTTGGTAGGGTACCTACTTAAGTTAAGGAAATATAAAGCTTCTTCAAAGCCAGTAAGTCCTTTTAAAAGACACTTACATTTTGCTACAATTTGTATCAAAAAACCCCATCCCATTTTTATTCCAATAGAAAAACCCTCTTTAGATATCCAACAATGAGGTCAACTGAGCCCATTTTCATTTAGAAAAACAGTTATTTGTACTCTATGATCCAGTTTTCATTAACCGTCTTAAAGGTTTTGAGACATTTATTATAGACATCAGTTATATGGTAGGTTGGTGGATATCCCTCACAGCAGTACAACCTGTGAAAAAAAAAGCATGACAATCTACCAGCCCAGATACCAAGTCTGCTCTCTCACCTTTACAATGATAAAGAAAAAAATTCATCTGCTCCAGGTGAGAGAGCAAGGAGAATTTTCCAATACTGCAAGAATAGTTTACAACAACAAGTCAAACTAAAAGATCCAGAACAAACCAGAACTAACATTTACTGACAGGTAACCTAAAGGAGTCATTTAGAGGGCGAGGACAGCACTGCATCAATATTTGCTCATATACTTCTTATATCCAAGAAACGTATTGCTCTATTACCAATCTCTTGTTTGTGTCAGAATAGTGAGAAGGTCCAGAGTATACACTTTGGGGAAACATTTTAACAACCTGAAAGAAAGAAAACCTTGGGGCAGATCCACAGATGGTATAACTGTCTTAGGTGGTGTGTGTTTTTGTTTGTTTCTCTGCTCCTCCTTTTCCATGCTTTTTATCTTGGAATCAGCTGAGGTGAGTCATCTAACAATGTACCTGTTCCAGAAATTACTTTGTCAAAGCATAAATTGTAGTAATCCTCAGACAGAGTCCGATCCTGCGAGATGCCGAGCATCCTCAATTCCCGTCGACTTCAAATGAAAATAGAGAGTGCTCAGCACCTTGCAGGATCAGACCTCTACAGTCTGATTGCTATTAAAAATGAATCATATAAGCCAGTGACTCAATGAATTACTTAATAGACCCAAATGAATCAGTAGATGTCTGTCACTGCACAATTATTTTCAGATGCTTTTTTAAAAAAGCTTGTAACAAGAAGTTCATCATAACGAAGTAATGGGAATATAGAATTACCATACTTGATTAAATCAATGGGTTCCTCAAGTCCAGTAGTCTCTCAGCAACAGCTGCCACTACCAATGCTTCTGAGTAAAATGCAAGAAACCCTCCATTAAGTAAATATGGCATTATCTGTCTCCAAGGAAAGATTCCTCCTTACCTTCAATAAACGGAGGCTGGCTTAAGTCCTGAAGCATGCAGGTTTATATCTCTTCCAAACATTTTTTGAAAGTAAAGTATTTACTATAACAACTATGCATATTCCTATTGTTCCTAAATAATCTCTTTTTGAATCTTGCTCAGCCCTTGGTCTCAGTGATATCCTGTGGCAATGGGTTCCACAGGCTAATTATGCATTGTGTGGGGAAAGTATTTTCTTTTATCAGTACTGAATCTGTCACCTTTCAGTTTATTGAATGTTCCCTTGTTCTGGAATTATGAAAGGGTGAACAGAAGCTCTCAGTTTAATCTTCCCTAAATGATTCATTATTTTGTACACTTATCACATCCTTATTATCCTTACCTCTTATTTAGGGTAAAAACAAGAAACAAAAAAACCCCAATTTTTTTCAGGTTCTATTCACCTTGTTTCACTGTCAGCATGTGTCATTTAAGGAAAGATCAGCTAATAACATTGTGAGCAAACGTAGTCTCTTTACATTTTTATTTAACAAAAATAAATTAATAAAGCATTTAAGGTACATGTCTCAATGTTTTCAGCTTTTCACTATTACTTTTAAGGCTTTAGGAGGTTCAGTCTGAAAGGTCTAAGAGTGATGAACTAGAATGAACAAATGCGTATTGTGTTTTGCTTACCCTTGTTTGGCCTCCAGAGCCGGTCCATCCCATGTCTCATTAACACTATTCTTGCCAGCTCAGTAAAAGACTCTGTGATGTTAAAGTTACAAAGTGGGCTAACTTCAAAAAAAGTCATGCCAAGTCTCTCGGCATAGGCTTGTGCTTGTTCAGTGGAGACTTGACGCTTGAAGGCTAAATGAAGGCGGTTTCCAACCAGGATTTTAGGTACACCGGGAGCATGCTGAGTGAAGAGAAGCAATAATAGATTAGTGTTATAACCCTTCACCCCATCCTCCAATAAAATTTGTAAGCTTTCCACAAAGATTCAGAAACAATGCTCTACTCATGAAGCATGTCAAGCGGCAAAAGGATATATGACATGATGGAAAAGGCAGCATCCTCATATCTACAAGAGACTGGGTTGGGATGAGAAACGAAGGGACTATGCTTAGTTCTTGGGAAATGGGGCAGTAATTATTTTCTCCCATCCTTGAAACCCGTCTTTTCCCAAAGCTTCCTCATTCAGTTTATTACAGAGAACAAACATTATAAATTTTCATTGTTAAGCTGCTTCTTTAAAAACATAAGTACTGTATCTTCATGGCTAAATTCAGGACAGAATTCTCTCTTTTGGGGGGTATGTCGACATTGCAGAGAGGGTGTTTGATTGCAGCACAGGTACGCATACCCAAGCTAGTTTTAATTTAGCTAGCTCAGGTTCCAATAGCCGTGAAGCTTCTTCAAGCCCACCTGGGACTCTGGGGTGGCTGGCCTGCACTGAAACCTGTGCTGCCACAGTTTCACTACTCTCAATATTCAAGCTAGCTAGTTTAAAGCTAGCTCAGATTAGTGGCATGCTGTGACATTTTTAGTCTGGCATGCAATTCTACACTTGCATGGAAAATGGCATTTCCTCTATTCGACACTGGTGAGGCCACAACTGGACTATTGCGTCCAGTTTTGGGCCCCCCACTACAGAAAGGATGTGGACAAACTGGAGAGAGTCCAATGGAGGGCAACAAAAATTATTAGAGGCACATGATTTATGAGGAGAAGCTGAGGGAACTGGGCTTATTTAGTCTGCAGAAAAGAAGAGTGAGGGGGGGATTTGATAGCAGCCTTTAACTACCTGAATGGGGGGTTCTAAAGAGGATGGAACTAGGCTGTTCTCAGTGGTGGCAGATCACAGAATAAGAAGCAAAGGTCTCAAGTTGCAGTGGGGGAGGTCTAGGTTGGATATTAGGAAAAACTATTTCACTAGGAGGGTGGTGAAGCACTGGAATGGATTACCTTGGGAGGTGGTGGAATCTCCATCCTTAGAGGTTTCTAAGGCCTGGCTTGACAAAGCCCTGGCTGGGATGATTTAGTTGATGTTGGTCCTGCTTTGAGCAAGGGGTTGGACTAGACCTCCTGACGTCTCTTCCAACCCTAATCGTCTATGATTCTATGATCCTCCATGTGGTGTGACCTTGCACAAAAGGTGTGTGCAAGATCATGATGTGCGGAGGATGCAATCTTGTTCTACAACATGATGTCCTCCATGCGCATTTGGGGGCCAGAGAGAATCATCCCTTGGGCACACCACGTCCTGGGACATGCAGTGCATGCCTGGCATACAAAGACAGCACGCCACCGGCTCAGATATGTGAGATTAGATATTTTTCTACAAGATATGCTCTAGTTCATACAGAAATTAACTCAGGGAAGTTCTATGACCTGTGTTATGCAGGAGGTCAAATGAGATGATCGAAGGGATCCCTTCTGGATTTATAATATGTAACTCTATGAACTAGGAGTGTTGACAAATAGCATTAGTATTATAGTATCAAAATCCCACATCACATGTGCAGGATTTTAGGCCCATTTTCCTCTTTTACAGAATACATATTTTCACATTATACAGGTAAACTGCTTTTAATTTAAGACAGTTTGTATGTATCAGAGAAGTAGTCACTTGCATTCAAAAATCCAAGATAGTCTTTTGAGATCTTTGGATGAATGCACTATAACAGTGCTTAAGGCTTTATAAATAGTGACTTAAACCTCATAATCCCCATATGAGATGGGAAAGCATTTTTTTTTTCATAAGAGGAACTGAGTCAGAGGTAAAGTGATTTGCTGAAGTAACAACAAATCTGTGGCAAAAGTGGTTATTGAACCTAGGAATCTTGATCTCCATCTCCATTTTCTTCATCTAGAATTGACACCTTTTTAAATAAGTGGGCAGTTCACTTGTTTGTTTCAGTCTAAAAGTATAACAAAAATAGAAGACTGTCATCTTGGATTCCTGTAATGAATTCTGACTGCAGTTACATAGTATAAACCAGTAACTGGAAAACACCATGAGCAAAACACATGCTTAATCACTAGTCTTGTTATACATAAATGATGTTTTAGGATGCACCTTACCTCATCTATCTCCTTTATCCATCGATCAATACCATCAAATGACCAGCGATTTGTAATGTCATATACCAGTATCACCCCCTATGTGAAAGAATATTAACGTGAATTTCACTTAACATATACAAAATGCATAACATACTATCGTACTCTAACACCATTCTATTATCTGTATCAGGATTATGGGGCTTACAATCCTGCCAGATGCTGCATGCTCCGAGTGGAGTGGAATCTCACAGCATCTTCCAGAATCAGCACCTTTGTCCCGATATAGAACTGGGAATTGAAGGACGCATGGAGAGTGGAAAGCACTCAGCAACTTGCAGGATCAGGCCCAGATTTAGCAGTTTGTGGTCAATGTTAATTCAACTATAAAATCAAATTATGAACACGTTTGGGTGATGTATACATCACAAGTCACTCAGACATATTGCTTCCAGTAACACTGTATAGTGTCCAATAGCTAAGGGCCTCAAATTCTATGGAGATCCAAATACCTCACTACCAGAAGTAACCAATGCACATTATCATTGTTTACAGCAATACTTTTAGGAGCCTACCCCATGTTTTCAACCTGCAGCTAATAAACTGGTGTGTCAGAATGCAAAAATACTAAATATAATGTAGCTGCACAAACATCTGAGACTGTGGTAATAAACTGGATTTATAATTTCCCCCAATTCTTGACCAAGTTACATTAACTATTTATCCTTCTAGTTACACTCAATTTGAGAAAGTTTAGCATATACAGTACACTTGGGAGTTTTAGTCAAGAAGCAAACGTCCATTATGCTTCTAGTTTTTACTGCAACCTCTATTCCAGAGGTTCTCAAACTGGGGGTCGGGACCCCTCAGGGGGTCGTGTGGTTATTACATGGGGGGTCACGAGCTGTCAGCCTCCACCCCAAATCCTGCTTTGCCTCTAGCATTTATAAGGGTGTTAAACACTTTTTAATATATTTTTAATTTATAAGGGGGGGTCGCACTCAGAAGCTTGCTATGTGAAAGGGGTCACCAGTACAAAAGTTTGAGAGCCACTGCTCTATTCAGAGGTGTAATGATAAGAAGGACTGGATATGTCTGTAGGGCATATACATCCTGCCCTCTCTTTTGGTAGAGATGTAGTGGTTGCTAGAGGGCAGTATTAGGCGTGTAATTCCTCTAAGGCAGGGGTCGGCAACCTTTCAGAAGTGGTATGCCGAGTCTTCATTTATTCACTCTAATTTAAGGTTTCACGTGCCAGTAATACATTTTAACGTTTTTAGAAGGTCTCTTTCTATAAGTCTATAATATATAACTAAACTATTGTTGTATGTAAAGTAAATAAGGTTTTTAAAATGTTTAAGGAGTTTCATTTAAAATTAAATTAAAATGCAGAGCCCCCCCGGACCGGTGGCCAGGACCAGGGCAGTGCGAGTGCCACTGAAAATCAGCTTGCGTGCCGCCTTTGGCATGCGTGCCATAGATTACCTATCCCTGCTCTAGGGGCTCCTCCCTTTCTTACTGTAGCTTCAGATTGTGGCATCTTGTTAGGCCTGATACTCTCCCTCTCAATGAAGACAGCAAAATTATGACAAGTAGGACACCAACATGAACACGAAACTTATAAAAGTGCTTTATTTATACAGCACATTTATACGTACACCTCTACCCCGATATAACGCTGTCCTCGGGAGCCAAAAAATCTTACTGCGTTATAGGTAAAATCGCGTTATATCGAACTTGCTTTGATCCGCCGGAGTGCGCAGCCCCACCCCGCCCCCCCAGAGCGCTGCTTTACCGCGTTATGTCCGAATTCGTGTTATATCGGGTCGCGTTATATCGGGGTAGAGGTTTATTTTTATAGCAGCCAAAGGTGGATCTGGCATTTTAGATGAAACTCCCCTTCTTCTGAAATATACAGCTCCAACCTCAAAGAGTTTACAATCAAAGCCCTTAATCCTGCCAGGGGAACCATGTAGACAGAACCCTGCATCCAGATGGAGTCCCACTGATGTCAATGGGGGCTCATCTGCATGGGTCTTGCAGGATCAGGCCCAAGATTAGATTTTATTATCCTGGCTTGTTACATCAACACTATGGAGTGGGGAGGAAGGCCAGTGTTTACAGCAATATGATCAGGCAGTGACTCAGGTCAGGCATATAAAAATCATGATGTATTTTTTAAATTTATAATTATGATTTATTTGACTTGTGGCTATTGTGGAAGGAGTGAGCCTTGGGGGATTTAAATGAGGAAAAGGTGGCAGATTAGAAGACCAGAAATGGGAGGGCATTCTATGCATACGGGCAGCACGGAGAGTGTTGTGCGGGAAGCAGATGAATGGTGCATCAATACTTGCACTGAAGTTGGGGTAGGAGGGGCAATGTAGTGCAATAAAATATTTTGGACGGACGGACAGAAGGAGAAGACAAGAAGTTCAAACTTGCTGTGGGGGTGAAGGTAGGGCCCAGCGGAAGGAGTCAAAGACAGGGGTGACACTGCCAGATCAAAAGGCAACCAAGACCATTTTAGTGACTGCATTTTGAATTGTCTGAAGGAGGCCACATGGGTGTCCTAGGGGCGGAAGAGGACCAGGCTACAATAATCAAGATGGGAGATTATCAGGGAATGGATGATAGTTTTGACTCTAGGAACACAGAGGAAGGACTGGAATTTAAATTAAGTTTAACTGATTCAAAGAAGCCCCGGGGGCAGTTCCGATCCTGAAGCGAGGCTAACACTAAACAGAGAGAGTCTGAGGAAAAAAACAAAGATAAATTAAAGCAGACTAAGGACCTGATTATCTCCTATAGCATAAAATTCTACGCAATATAATGACATTCTGCTACAGCAAGTCATACCTTCCCTTTTGGGATCAGTTTCCCCTCTTTTGGCATTAACTAATCTTCTTGTTTTGCATACTATGCAAATTTACAATCTTCTTATAATTTCCCCTCTTTTAAGCACATGCTTAAATCCATCCCTATTCAACAAAGCACTTAAGCATGTGGTTAACTTTAAGCACATGCTTTACTGAATAGGGATGGACTGTTGAAATAGGGTCTAAAAGTACAAGTCCCTAGTGCAGTGATTCTCAAACTTTTGTCCTGGTGACCCCTTTCACATAGTAAGCCTCTCAGTGCGACCCCCCTAATAAATCAAAAACACTTTTTAATATATTTAACACCATTACAAATGCTGGAGGCAAAGCCGGGTTTGGGGTGGAGGCTGACAGCTCGCGACCCCCCATGTAATAACCTCGCAACCCCCTGAGGGGTACCGACCCCCAGTTTGAGAACCCCTGCCCTACTGCTTGAGCTAAAGGGAAAGCTACTTTAGCTTTGGGCAATAACAGGCTGTTGTAGTAACGGGGGCCTCCTGGGAGGAGTAAGACATAAGATTATGCATCAAGTTAGTGTATTACACTACCATTTCCTAAGTTTAGTCTTGTTCTTCATTTATTTAATAAGCAAGTAAACAATACTGTCACTTTGCTGAGGTTGCTCTCATTTCTTTCCCCCCAAAAAACCCTGTGTTGTATTCAGGAATATTACAGTATCTGTGTGCAAATTTACTTTATACAGTGATCTTTAAGAGCCAGTGTAATAAGGTTCGCTACTCTTGTGATATATCTTTACCAGCTCTACATTCATTCATCCATCCATCCACCAGCAATTACATATTAGAATAAAGATAGCTTTGAGCTTACCTGAGCACCTCTTGAATAGGAACGAAATATGGTGCAGAATCTCCCTTGTCCCGATGTATCCCTAAACGAAATAAGTTACAGGCTATTAAGAGAAGCAGGGCAACTTCTTATATTAAGAGTTTGATATTAGCAACTCATACACACATCAGCTCATACTAACTGGACAGCATCACTCTCTTCCCATCTGTTAGGCAGTAGCAGCCACCAATACACAGAAGAGCTTTTCAGCGCTCAGCAGTTATTTACACACTAACTTGCTTTCTGTGTTAGCGTTCTACCCCTTGCTCTAAAACAGGGGTTCTCAATCTTCATGGCACCATGACCCCTTTCTGACATAAAAAATTACTACACGACCCTAGGACGGGGGGACTGAAGCCAGAGCCTGCCTGAGCCCCATTGCCCTGGGTGGGAGGGCCAAAGACTTGCTGAGGCCTGTAACCTAAGCCCTGCTGCCTAGAGCTGTGGGGCTCGGGCTTCGGCTTTGGCCCCAGGCCCCAGCAAGTCTAAGCCAGCCCTGGCAACCCCATTAAAACAGGGTCGCGACCCACTTTGGGGTCCCGACCCACAGATTGAAAACTGCTGCTCTAAAAAGAGAGTTGCTCAGCTTAACCAAAATAAGAGGACAAGAACTTCCAAGCCTTACTCAAGCCACTGGCAGTGGAAAATAAGGAATATGAATATTATTAGTCAAATATATTTTACAGCACCCTCCCTTGAGCTTACTTCATCTCAAAAGAAAGTTGTCTCCTGGTTTATGAAAGAAAAGCCCTTCTTTTGCAGCAAAAGAAAACAAAGCAAATGAGGGCTGTCTCCAGGGGAACTGAATGTGAATACAACAGGTTCTCAATGAGGGGCACTCAGCACCTAACAATCTTTTGTTTATTTGTCCTCGCAACACCTCATAAGGTAGGAAAGCATTATTATCCCTACTTCATAGATGGGGAAGTGCGACTAAGTGACCTGCTGAAGGTTACAAAGGAAGCCTCCGGTGGAACAGGAATTGAATCCAGATTTCCCAAGTCCTAAGCTAGCATCCTAACCACTAGACCATTTTTCATCGCTTTGCTCCGTGCTTTCAGAGTGCAGAAGACATTACCTGCCTTGAAGAGTTACAGTCCACTGACTAATACTGTTTAAAAAGCACTGAGGAAGAACAATGGAACAAACACTTACCACAGCTGTAATTTTATTCGACGGCCATCCAGAAGTATTGTTGTCGTCTTGTAATCAATACCTGGAAAATAAATTTTGTTTAGAGTTAGAATCTTAGACCTACTGCATTAAGTACAGTGTCTAGATATTTATATCTTTAAAAGAAATTAACAGGAAGGAAAAAATATTTCCATTAGTGCAATGTGTATGGGTCAAACACATTCTGTGGATTTGAAGTTATGGAGACCGCTCAAAGTATGAGTGTGGTCTCCTCATTCAGGAGCACATTTTCCCAGCTCCGTCTGATGGGCCACCTCTCTTCCCATTCATGATTATACAACATTCTTGCAGCAATTATCTCCACTGTTCCATGTAAGCAACTGGTGTATGTTCAAAAGAGTTTCATCCTTTTTGAAAAACAGAAGATGACACTGTCCTCTTCCCTCATCCCCCTCCACAGACTTTGCTGCCACCTTGTCCTCCTTACCAACTGCAGATGCTGCCCAGCTAAATGCTATTCCTTTCCTTCTGTTCCCCTGGACATACTGCCTTGTTCATCTCTCCCCTGGAAATTACTCTCCCATGGTAGCTCTAGACCCACTGGCAGCTCTGGTTTCCAAGGACAGCTCCCATGTTCTCTCTTCTTATAAAGCAGCTGTAAGAAGCTGGGCTGGCAGCTTGTTTCCAGCTCTTTTCGCATCCTTATTGATACATTAAGGTCAGAAAGGACCTTTTTAATCAAGTCTAATTTCCTGCATAGCACAGACCAGGCAATTCCACCTAGCAAGTCCTGTATCAAGCCCTTAACTTTTGGTTGAGTTCCAGCGTCTTTTAGAAAAAAGTGAGTTACCACTCTAGGGGTTTAAGAAATAGCTCTGTCTCCATCCCAATGGCACCTGAGACTACATTATGAATAGTACTTGAGGTGGTATGTTTACAATGCAGACACCAGTCTGCTATTAACTGGATCAAACGGGACCAAAACCATCAACCCCATTACACATGAACGACATAACAGGTTGTCAGATGTTCACTCCTTTTGTTCATTAGTAACCTGAACTGAATGGCCTTGGGGTAAAATTTGACCAAGTACAACAATATTAAGCCCTAGCTATATCACTTTCCGGGGGGGGGGGGGAAGTGTAAGAGTCATAATTCATTAGCTTAGAAAATAGTAGTCAGAAGTGGCTATGTGGTTGTGGGTGGCACTACAAAACCCCACCATAATGCTAGCTAGCATCAGTGCTCTGAAACACAGGGCTTGGGTACTACATCTACAAAGCATACAGTTAAGGACCTTAATAGACCCCAAAATTCAACAGATCTTTCAAATTCAATTATTAAACATTTTTACAAATGTGTAACAGTCTGACCACTGAGCCAAACCATGCAGTAGCACTGGTAAATGCACTTCAAGTGTTCTCTAAACATTTGGCTTTGTCGTAGGTCAGTCATTTCCTATTTAATTCAACATGCTTATTCAAGAATTCCCCCAATCAGTGACAACGGTGGAGACTAGCTCTGAGAACTTACCCAAATGTGACTTGACTCATATTTATGAAGACTAAAGATGATATATTTTATTACCTGACGGCAAAGTACTAGATAAGCAAAACAAGACTGAAAAGAAGGGAAAATGTGTTGCTGTGGAAAAAACAAACATGCAAAGAATAGGGTTTATCACAGCTGAAATCTTCAGTAAATCCTTATCAGAGGAAGAAAAAATGGTAGATATAGTATTGTTATCTGCCAGTTACTTAGACACACAGTTATAAAGCACTATTTTGGGGGGGGTTGGGGTAGGAATACTGCACATTGTACTTTTCTGTGAATGGGCAGAAGGAGGGAAATACCAGGCGTCACAAACAGCTAGGATGGGTAACACTTCTGTGAGACCAGTGCCATCTTGTCCCAGCCTTGTCAACTGCATGAGCATCAGAGCTGCTCCATGTGCTGGAGAGCTGCTCCCCCAGCACATGGATCAACCAGTGCTCCCTTCTGCCTCCATCCTAACTGCAGAGAACTTGAGGGTGCAGGCAGGGGAGCAGTGGTTCCTCACCCATTCTGTTCCTTACCTAGTGTGTGTATATCCATCTCCCAATGCTGCTGTCCACCCAGGCCTGAGAAGAAAGGGGTGTAACAATTGTATGTGGTCCTGTGGCAGGGAGGGGAGAGCCTTTTGTTGTGTTGTCTGTATCCCTGTGTGTATGTTGGGGGAGATCTGTGGGAAGGTCTGTAATCTGTATGGTGTTTATCAGATGCGTGTGTGTGGTGTCTGTATCGACTGAACTGCAATGTGCAGGGATTGCATCAATTTTGCATGTTTGGGGTGGGATTTTCTTGATTTTTTAAAATTTATTTTTGTTTACATTGGCAGCAGTGGGTGGGGAGGGAAGGAAAAAGCTGTTAGGTAAAATGAAAACAAAAGAAAGAAGAGGGGACATTTAGGTGAGGGAGATAAGGACAGAAAAAAGCTTGGAAGGCAGATAGCATGAAGCTGAAGTGAAGCGACTGTAAGAAGAGGCAGGAGAGAACTGGAGCAAACAGCTGCTACTCAGCAGAAGATAAAGTGCAGAATTTAAGAACGGTAGAAAACAGCCTGACTGTCCAAAGGATTGGTGAAGATAACAGGTCATAATAAATTAAAGCAATGATATCAGTTATCTTTCTATTTTCACAAAGAAGGAAGAGAGAATATCTACTAAACTAATTCCAACTGCGACCTTCGCATTTGGTCGCATCCAAGTACTCACTACGCTCAACACTACTTTTCCTATCAGATCTGATCAGATTCCAGCCAAGGCTGGAGTCATGCATCTGGGTTTGGGACATTAGGATATGTTGCTGTGAAAATGCAGAGATATCTCTAAATTTGTTGTGCTATAGACTTCTTTCCAGTCTCCTTCCTGGAGTTCAACTGAGATGAAGTGCATTCTCTATGAAAAAATAACAGGAGTACTTGTGGCACCTTAGAGACTAACAAATTTATTAGAGCATAAGCTTTCGTGGGCTACAACCCACTTCTTCGGATGAAGTGGGTTGTAGCCCACGAAAGCTTATGCTCTAATAAATTTGTTAGTCTCTAAGGTGCCACAAGTACTCCTGTTATTTTTGCGGATACAGACTAACACGGCTGCTACTCATTCTCTATGAAGTTATATTACATATTTCTGATTTATAAAGGCCTACCTAGATACCATTTTGACCTGCTCTAACAAGTCAGAACACTGGCTGTACAAGACTATGTAGGAAAAATAAACTAAGGTATGAATTTAGCTTGTGTATACAAACAGCTAATAACAGAATCTGAACTTATCAGTTAGCATTAGTCACTGTGATGTGACTTTTAGAATGAAAGGCAAAGGCTTTTGCCATGAATCATCAGAAACAGCATGAAACCATAACAATGAGACCAAAAGATGTCAATTGTGTGGTTGTAGAAGTCTAATGTTCTTCTGAATGAATAATGTTCTTCTATGGAATAGCTTTGTCTGGCTTCAGCTTTAATATACACAACCTGAAATCTATTTCTATGGCGTAGAGGGAGATGAATGAGGCTGTTAGAGCAAAAGGTACAGTTCGTGTCAAGAGCCTACTGTAAGTGCAAGCAACAATAAGGTAATCTGTTTCTTCAGCTTCCTATTATACAATAAGGATTACAGAAGAGTTCTACATAATTTCTACTGAACCAATCTGCATTTATTAGAAGACAAGAAAATAAATCCTTTAACTCTGCTGGGAGCAATATTTGAGTTTTGGTTTTGCTTTTGTAAAGCACAACATTTTAATTTGTTGTAAGTTCTAAATTGTTACGGCTCTGGCCCAATTTGTGAAAGAATGTATTTGAACTCCAAGTCACACTTTGGAGTAATTATGCCTTATTATTATTTACATCTGCAAAACAGTAAAGAGAGTCTGGAACAGTAATTATAATATATCTACCATGGAAAATTCAAATGAAGCATATCATTCACAGATGTGGGCATCAGAGAGGGTCACTGACAGAGGGACAAATTAAGGACCCAATTTGGGAAGGTGCTTAATGTTAAGCATGTGCTTATATACCTTGCTGAACTGGGACATCCAGCTGAACAATTTCTTTGAGGTAATTATTTGTGGGAAACACATCCCTTTCTTTTTGTAAATCATACTTGAACTGCTCCCAATTTCGATTAACATTTATTTGTAACTATTCACCAGATAGTTTGGAACAACATTTTTCAACCAATGGGTTGTTTGTGCTCAACTTGAATACTATATTTACTATTTGTGGCCTGTGAGAGATCACCTAAGCTACACTGTACTGTTTCTGCTCCTTGGCTGGATGGCAAACTTTTAAATAGAAGGGAGAGGGGGGGAAAAAATCAGGTAACTAATGAACACTCCTGTCTGCACACAAATGCCCTTGCTCACATACAGACATGGCTATCCATATATAGAGTAGCCATTTTTCTCCAAACAAGAGTCACGTGAATTATTTCAAAAGCAAGCAAGGCAGAACAAACATAGTCAAAACAGCATTTCAGGACTGAAAATAAAATTTGACCTGCTCTAAAATCAATTATGGTTTGATAAATATGGCACAAAAGAGATGCATTAGTCCCTTCATATAAAGCTTCATTAAAGGTGCAGTTGTCTGAGAGTATATTACTTTTGAAGAATACCTTTTATTTTTATAAAACCAAGGAAAAGCAAAGTTAAGGCTTCACTTAAACAAGTATCTTAACTCCACTCCTGTAAGAGATACCTTTAGAAAAATCAGGTCATATTATTGTCTTCAACTATAACCTCATTTTATCCATGATCATGAAGAACAGAATTCTTTAGTATTACAATGCTTGTGCCACTTTACAGACTTATGAGCCTTTTGAAGGAAAAATTCTCTCCCATGCTTCACTGACAATCACCCTAGTGACTGGGTTACATTTTGAAGTCTACCTCTATGGAAAGGGGTTAAACTTTTTCCCTCTACAAAAACTGAATGTCAATCTCCAGCAATCATTGAATGTGCTAGACCAGAGGTCCCCAAACTTTTTTTTGCTGAGTCCCCTTTTGGAGATTCGTGTCCCAGGCACAGTCCCCTTGGCACAGGGCAAAGGGGGGGACCTTGATGGTGTCCAGTTTGGACCAACACACACTGGCTACCCTGAAGAAACAAGAAAAAACTCATAACCAGTCAAGTCCTTCAGCTTGTTGTGCCCCACCAGGGGGAGCACCCCACAATTTGAAATGTTTCCTAGCTGACATTCCCTAGAGATGTTACAAATGCAAGAGTTAAACTTCCGAAGTTAGCACCGAAATTTAGTTGTCTTAAGGTCTATCTTCTAGATCACTGCTAGGGAAATCCAATAAAGCAAGTTTTATTTCTTGCCTGATTTCTGCTACAAAATGGCTAAAAAAAAAAAAAAAAAAAGTGCATATTTTTCTTTTTTTACTCCACGGAACACCTGTAAGTTTAGGAACTTATAATTCAGGGACCCCTTGTCAATTTCACTTCAAATTTGGTAAAAAAGTTTTACCTTAGCCCCAGATCCAATCTACCAATGGTGAGGCCACTGAGATTTTTGTGCTTTTAAAGGAGTGCAAGTCCCCCCTCCCCCCAAAAACCCCCACCAGGCTTAAAATAGTAACTGAGGTTGTACATTTGTAACTATAGTGTGACTAACATTGCTTCATAAGCTAAACTAGCATTACTGCAGTCATTACCAGTGCCATAAGAAACATTTCCAAGTATAGAGCTATAAAAATGTTTGTGGCTATTTCTGATGATATTCAATACTGGCCTCGTATACGTTTACCAGTGCAGCTGCTAATATTAATGTGTAGGAGTTGCTACTAGCAAGCTTTTTTTTTTTTATTAAATAAAAGCATTATATAATATCTTTTGGGTCTCAGTAACAAAGTAGTTTCCTAAAGATAATAAAAGGCATATTTACAAAAACCAACCAAGTAAAGAGAAATTGATCAATAAATGAAACATAAAAATACAGAATGCCACCCTGAGACACATCACTGTCTGTTAAATGATATCCTCATGTAAATCCGCCAAAGTCTATTCGTCAGCAGAATTGCTTAGGTACATTATTTGACTTTCTTCAATGAACATTTTCCACACAGAGTGGATTTTAAAAAATACTCACATTTCATTCATATAACATTACTAAAAAAGTTTAATTTATCATTTTCAAAAAATACTTTTAAGTCTTGTATTTCAAATAACAGCCCCACTCCATTACTGCTGGACACTACATAAACAAGTTCAGGAAATTGGTTATCATATTGATGTTCACAAACAACAGAGAAAGATTGTGTGACTGTTTTCTTTTAAAACTCATCTGTTTTGTTCTTATAGGCAAGACTGATTTATAATTTAAAATGTACAAGAAGCCTGCTAAGTATATATCCTCCTCATAGGAACAAAAGACAGAGTACAAGGCAAATAACTACCTATACCCTTATTGTACACATAACCAGTACCTTGTAGGACACGGGTTTGCAAGCTTTTTTTTTTTTTTTTTTTTTAAATGATGAAATGTTATGTAGGTGTATTAAAGTAAGTCACACAACAACCCCAGTGAAGTAGTGTGAATGAAGAGGTTATTTGCATAAAAAAAGATTGCTACTTCCTTGAGCTTAAATCTTTGCATTTCAGTTTTTATGGCACAGCCACTAACTAATCTCAAATCAGTTCCACGTTTTGAAAATGAACTTTGACACCTCCTGAATGAAGCTGATGTTGACAAGCCTGGACAGATTCTTAATTATCCTCACAGCTGCATTTTGATGAGAATGGCACAGAAAGTGTCTCAATTATGTCAAGATAAGAGACTTACAGCAATATCAAATGGATAAAAAGCTATGCATTAGGGTAAGTCAGGGATCCGCAACCTTTGGCACACGGCTTGCCAGGGTAAGCACCTTGGTGGGCCAGGCCGGTTTGTTTACCTGCCGCGTCAGCACATCCCTCGGCCCGCGCTACTTCCCGCAGCCCCCATTGGCTTGGAGCGGCGAACCGCGGCCAGTGAGAGCCCTGATCAGCCAAACCTGCGGACGCGGCAGGTAAACAAACCGGCCTGGCCCGCCAGGGAGCCGCATGCCAAAGGCTGCCGATCCCTGGGGTAAGTATTGTGTCACTCTTGCTTGGATTTAGGTAGGTTATTAGGGAAAAAAAAGTTAGCCACAACAAGAATATGCATGCTTTCAATAAAAAAGGTTTCAAAAGACAAAATCCTCTCACTTGCAGGATCACACACACACACACACACACACCCCTCAATATTCTGTTCTTCCACTAGGAATGGTCTAGATAATACTTGAGTTGCCACGAGTGCAGGGGACTGGATTAGATGACCTCTCAAGGTCCCTTCAGTAGTGAAAGATTTTATTCAATGCCATATTTGGGCTTGACAAATCCAAAGAAACCAATTTTCTGTACTTTTTGAGATAAAAATTAATCCTTTAATCTTTGTACTTCACACACAATAATATTTACATTTTACTTTTAAAAATAACTCCATTTTCATTAGCTTACTTATTTCCCTCTTCCTTTAACTGTATGCATATTGTGTCAGCTAAATTCACACACCGGTGTTTGTCAGACCCCAATCACCCATCACAGTACTGATCAGCAACTTTCATACTTACTACAGTTGACACAAGAGACCATCACCTAGTCAGTGAATTCAACATTATGACTGAAAAAAAAAAAAAAGTTACCTAGAACAACTTTATCAGATCCTCTGCCCATCTTCCATAAGCTTCTGGATTCCAGCAAACCAAGCCCCACCCTAGCAGTGCACAACTCCATCAACTTGTACATCTTCAACAACCAGTGATAGCTGATTCCACCCACTAGCCAAAGCCTTTTCTCCTGTCACCACTACCACCACCCATTCCTCACACATACACACACTTACTTCTAGACATTTCAATGTTTTATTGTTTCCTAAAGAATAACAAGAACTTGATGTGCCCATCATTTCCGTTCTAAAATAGCTGGAGTTTTTATTTACACATTGAAATTACAGTCTGTTTTTCATAAGAGAGCCTTTCACGTGTGTTTATGTATTTCAAAGTGACGCAGGAGTTCAAATTCCATCCATTACCCCTTACCCCTCCCTCCAAAAAAGACCACACCATGACAAAAGCCACTGATTCATAATTCAGTATTTTTTTATTTTAATAAGATGTAAAAAACCAAGTCCTATACTTATGAATATCATTCCACAGAGAGTTTATAGCAAAAAAAATCAAATTAAAATAAAATAAAATTGGGCTGCATCTCTTAACGTTAATGTAAAACAAAGGTCCGGTTTAGTGTCAGAGCCATTTTTGCCTTCTGCTTACTTGTCATTCAGAATGATCATTCTCTAACTTTCAATCCCTTCTGTCGAACTTAATTACTGTACTAAAAACTATCTGTTTAAAGTGTACAGACTGTACACATACTGAGAAAAATAGAGTCTTGGCTCCCAAGTTACTGGATATGTAAAATGAAGCCAGGAATTATAATACACTCTCTCACACTTTAAGGGAAGCTGTTGTTTCAGTCATCCCCCGACATGCTAAAGATCCCAGGCTGCATGGTAAATAAAGGTGAAGCTCACTCATCAATTGTGACACCCAAATATTAGCTACTGCACTTTCAAAGGGCTTGATAAAATCCTATCCCAAATTATTCATGTAAATTAGAACTAAAAAACTTTCCACTTCAAAAGGAAGCATCAGTTACAAACTTCAGTTCAGCATTTCCTCTCCTCCGTTCATCTAAAGGAAAGGATATCAGAGGCAGGCAGTAGCTCCTTAACTGAATGTTTACTACAGATTTCAGTTAGCATCCTCAGATGAAAGGTGCTATATATAACATGTTATTGTGTATAAGTATTATTAGCATTACCGGAGGAAAAAAACATGCTTCCCTTATTTTGGTGCATTTTAGTCATGGCTTTCAGAAAAGCAGAAGGGAATCTCACCCTGCAAGTTTCAGAAATCTCAGAAAACTCATCAAGATTTGTTTTTTAGAAAGATACAGGATACTATACAGAAATAGTATTTCTCTCCCCTCGAAGCGAATGTATGAAAGGTGGTCCTCCTTCAGTTTATTCTGTAGGAGGTTGGCCCTGTTTCCTCATGGGGCCTGCTCCTCATTGGGAGATTTGCCATTGACTAGCATGGGAGCAGGAACAGACCTTAGATACTCTTACCTTCTACCCTGGGAAACCATTTGCTTATGGTTATGACCACTGGATTTTATACTACCCCCTCCCGCATGAGTGAGTGAGTGAGTGAGTGTGTGTGTGGCCAATCAACACCAACGGAGAATCTAACTCTTCACTAGTTATCTGCCTCTCCACACAAATGTGTTTTGCCAATCCCAAAGCAGTTTACTTCAGCTACCCCTCTGGTCAGCAATGCTCAGAATTAAGTTTATTTCAGAACATGTTACAAATTAGAGAAAATAATGTGATTTTTTATAAATCTAAGAGTTTTTTTAAAATCCTATTATCTGGGATTTTTTAAAATCTTTTTCAAACAGCAATTCTTCCCCTATACAAAACTGATACAAGATCTAATATAAGAGAGTGTCAGTGTTGCCTTGGAATGGTTTTCTGACTAAGACTGTCAAGTATTCGTAGGTCTCAATCCTTTTCTCAATTTCACATTGGCATACCAATGGCTGGTTTTGCGCTCATTTTTGTTTTTATAAATTTACAGTCCTGTATTTGTTGCTATAGGCTGGGGGAGGGGAGCCTGGGAGAGGGTGAAGGAAGAAAAGAAAATTGTTTTACACAATAAGATATATGGAACTATATGGGCAAGTATAAAGAGAATTTGGAACTGTGTACACCCGCATGTATGCTTTTATGGTGTTCTGTTTTTTAAATCCTCCAGCAAAGTGAATGTATGTGACAGTTATTTGTAATGGCTTTGAATGCACAAAATGCTAAGGGGCTTAGTCTCAGAGAGTCATTATTACATAACAGCAAACAAACAAGAAGTGCACAATTTGTCAGCGCTAGACAGACTACTAAGTTTGTTCCTGATCTGCAAGGAACTGAACACAATGATAAGAGTGCCAAATACTGTACTGAAGTAGCAGTAGGCCAATAGGTAGATTTTGTCTTTTTAACAGGAGGTCATGGGATTTTTAGTGATGGCATTTATATAATAATAACAACAACTTCTCAAAACACCACAGTTCCTTGTTTTGCTTTATGTTGGTAGAACAACTAGCACAATGGGGTCTGTGTGTGATAGTGCAAAGTAACAACAACATTCTGAAGAGTAACAAAACAGAGGTGAAGTTATGGATCTTACCTACCTCCTGTACACCTCTACCCCGATATAACGCAACCCAATATAACACGAATTCGGATATAACGCTCTAAAGCAGTGCTCGGGGGGGGGGCGGGGCTGCGCACTCCGGCGGATCAAAGCAAGTTCGATATAACGCGGTTTCACCTATAACACAGTAAGATTTTTTGGCTCCCGAGGACAGCGTTATATCGGGGTAGAGGTGTATTGCACTTTTCATCTAAATGCTCCTCTGCTACCTCTTTATTTCCAAATGATGTTAGTCAAATGGTATTATGATGCTTTCACCACACACTTTGCCAAAGCACAAGGACATATGCACACTTACACAGGATTTGGTTGGGGAGAGAGAAAGAAAATCCTTAAGCTAACATAGTAACTCAGCCTACAAATATATTTTATACCCAGATGGTCCCAGCTAAAATCATTGTTACTTATAAAATAGTAACCGCATTTTAGAGTAATACATGAAGGTAGTTCACATTGCCATTTATTTTTTTAAAAAATGATGCCAGCAGTTTGCTGGTGTGCCAAAACCACTGCCTTTAATGCTGACCAATACTGTCTTACTGTTTCCCTGTACTCCCCTGTTGACCTGTCTGTATCCATCTGTTGTCTCTTATCTTATATTTTGATTGCAACCTATTTGGGACAGAGACGATCTTTTTGTTCGGTATTTGAACAGCGCCTAGCACAACAGGGTCCTGGTCCATGACTAGGACTCTTAGGAGCTACAGTAATGTACACAAATAGTACATTTAATGGCAAAATT
The DNA here is from genome assembly GCF_028017835.1 of Emys orbicularis. Lineage (NCBI taxonomy): Eukaryota > Metazoa > Chordata > Testudines > Emydidae > Emys > Emys orbicularis. The sequence goes on along the minus strand of NC_088695.1, from coordinate 31,503,078 downwards.
AAAGACAACTCCACTCCAGGGTTGCCAACTGTCTAATCATACAAACCCAAACACCCTTGCCCCACCCAGCCCCATCTCTGAGGCCCCGCCCTGCTCACTCCATCCCCCCTCCCTCTGTTGCAGGGGGTTGGGATGCAGGAGGGAGTGTGGGCTCTGGGCTGGGGCTGAGGGGTTCAGAGTGTGGAAGGGGGCTCTGGGCTGAGCCTGGGGCAGGGGGTTGGGGTGTAGGAGGGGGTGCAGGGTGCAAGCTATAGAAGGGAGTTTGGGTGTTGGAGGTGGCTCAGGGCTGGGGCACAGGATTGGGGTGTGGGAGGGGGTGAGGGGTGCGGGCTCTGGGAAGGAGTTTGGGTGCAGGAGGGGGCTCTGGGCTGGGGTAGAGGTGCAGGAAGGGGTGTGGGGTGCAGGATCTGGGAGAGAGTTGGGGTGCAGGAGGGGGTGAGTGATGTAGGCTCTGGCCGGGAGGCGCTTACCTCGGGCAGCTCCCAGTCAGTGGCACAGAGGGGCTAAGGCAGGCTCCCTGCTTGTCCCGGCCCCGCCCCGCCCCCGGAAGTGGCCGGCACGACCCCCTGCGGCCCCTGGGGGGGGGGGGAACCTGGGGACTCCGCACGCTGCCCGCACCCACAAGCGCCGCCCCCACAGCTCCCATTAGCTGCAGTTCCCGGCCAATGGGAGCTGTAGAGTCACTGCCTGGGGCAGGGTACCATGAAGAGATCCACTCCCCGCCAGGGGCAACAGGGTCGTGCCAGCCACTTCCAGGAGCGGCGTGGGGCCAGGGCAAGCAGGGAGCCTGCCTGAGCCCTGCTGTGCCGCTGGATTTTTAGCGTCTAAAATCTCCTGGTTTGACTTCAGTAGCCTCCAGGAGATAGGGTCTGATTCCAGGAGACTCCAGGTGAAACCGGGATGGTTGTCAACCCTGCGCCACTCTGAAGGAAAACAATTTGGTTTAGAAATTAAAGTGTACTATCAGCTGAAAAGCCAATCCAACAGGATTACTCGGCTTTCTGCCTTCCCTACACCTTCTTCCATCTATTGCTGCCTTATGATCATAGTGGATGGTGGAATTATGACACCAGTGGAGAGTCAGTCCTCCCCTTTAGTTCATCTGCATACTGCAAGTCTGTTGGTAAAAGTGCCTTACAATTCTAAAACCTCAATTTAAAAAGAATATGAACTCTCCGGGGCAAAGTCTGTCTTCTTTGTGCTTCTATAGTGCCTAGCATGCTGTGGGTCTTACTGGAAACACACACAACTTCAACCTCCTTATCTTCTGCCCCCCTTTTTGTGGTATACACAATCTCTATGAACACAATTCAAGCAAACAATATAAGATCAGGCATTCTGTCCATCCAGGAAAGAACAGTAAATGGACGCTTGGCAGATGTGAAGTACTCTGACACCACAAAAAGTACCATGACTTTATGAAAAGTTGTCTTATCTAAGCTTCCCTAAGTATCTGTTTTTGGATTAATGTGCACACCCAGTTGGTTAGGCGTAATAACCGCTCATTTGCCTACTAACCGTAACCTAAGTTCCCTGTAAGCTGTGCAGCCACACGGTCACATAGCAGCCTAGTTAGCACCGCGCAGCCGCAGATGGGGCAGGGGCGCCCTTCCCCCAGCCCCAACTCAGCCCCAGACCTGCTGTGGCCAGGGGAGAGACAGCCCGAACCCAGATCCGGCCCAGACCAGCCGCGGCGTCCCTCCCCTGGCCTCAACTCAGCCCTGGCCCAGCCCTGCCGCAGCCGGTGGAGGGGCGCCTATCCCGCGGCCCCAGCCCCGGAGCTGCCGCGGTGGGGAGAGGCGCCTCTCCCCCCCAGCCCAGGTGCTGCTGCGGGGAGAGAGCTGGGGGGAGTCCTCTCTCCCTGCCGTAGCCCCAGAGCACCCTCCTGCGCCCCAAATCACTCATTCCCGGCCCCACCGCAGAGCCCGCACCCCCAGCTGGAACCCTCACACCCCATACACCCTGGTCCTGAGCCACTGGCCCTGAGCCACTCATCCCTGGCCCCACCCCAGAGCCCACACCCCAACCCTCTGACCCTCAGCCCCACCCCAGAGCCTGCACCCTCAGCCGGAGCCCTCAAACCCCTGCACCCCAATCCTCTGCCCCAGCCCTGAACCCCCTCCCACACTCCAAACCCCTCGGCCCCACCCCCGCCACATGAATTTTGTGATGTGCACCAATATGAAGGTTATGTGTCACACATCCCCTCCATATTGATGCACATCACAAAATCCATTCCGCACGGGTGGGGAAAATTAGAGGGAACAAGGACTGTAACTGTTCAGCTGCTTCTTGTACATTTACACTAAGGCAAGGTTGGAAGGGATGTACACAGAGCTGTTACAATAACAATAAAAGACTGCTTTCCAGTTCTTACGAAACTTTAGTTTACTTACTTCTCAAAACACAAAGTTTAAACACAGTCAGAGTTTGTACTAGAGAATAGCTTCAAAACTCAAATAATATTGAAAACAGATGCAATACTTCACATTGTGCAACATATTCCAGAAGAAAAACACAATGGCCTCTCACATCTTGGCACTTAATAGTAAACAAGTTTAAAATATTTGGCTCAAGAGAATCATGTACTCTGAGTTACTGAAGTCATCGAGAGTCTTTCCAGTGATTTCTTCAGGCTTTGGATCAGGCCTCATATGAAGAAGCTGATCCTAAAGGAAGAGACAAACCCATTTTAGTTAAAAAGATCAAGCTATGTTTATGAAATGGGACAAGATGCAGCCAAATTTCGTAATTTGTATTTTGTAAATCTACACTGTGCTACCACAAGCACTCTCAGAGGTCGTGATGACCTTTGCTACAATGCAGCAAGCTTTGACAGAGCAAGGGGAGATCCAAAGTACAGCTGTAGTGTCAGAATGACAGCATTCTCCTGAACCTATATATTGTACATTCAAATGGAATAAAGAGAATATTTGAAAAATGTTTCTTCAACCTGAAAGAACTGCACATTAAGTTCATCCTCTATAGTAAAAGAAGGCCAAAGTTGGTATTCCCAGCCAGTGCATATATATACAATGGTCATTTAACTAAATACTAGCAAACAAATTCTTATTGATGAATTCATAATTCACTCATGTCCCATCCAGTAAGCCTTGTCATTGATTCAGTCTCCATTGAGGAGGTTTCTTTATGCCCTGAAGGTTTCATGACCCCGAGACAACACCTTTGCATCTAACCTTGGAACCATGACTCCCCAGGCTAAAAGCTACTGCCTGAAAAATCAGAGACACCACCCATGCAGCATTGGTACTTACAAAGACAGAGATTTCACCAGAAACTGTATGTTTCCAAGCGCAGTAGAAAAACTACTTTGGCACTTCTAAAATGTGAGATTCTAAGTCACTTTACAAATATTAATGAATTCAAACACCCAATGAGGAATGTTATGGGGATAAAACTTGGCTGCCCCACTTTACAGATGACAATCCTGCAAATCTCAGAGTTCAAAAATCATGAGACCCCCCCTCAAAAACACACACATACATACATACAATAAATCCCACACATTTGGGTTCTGGCTTCTGATTGAACTTTCAGCAGAAAGCACCAGTGTGTGCACTCATCTTTCAGGACAAAAACGCAACACAAAATGCATGCAAAAAATGGGGTTCTCCTTTTAACAAGGACTTCTCTATCATAACCTATGGTGTGACAGCCTCTCTTTCATGGTCCCCTGTTCACACTCCAGTCCCTGGATCTCCCAGTTTCTCTTATCCCTCTCCAGCACGCTCCAGCTTGCCAGCGAAACTGTTCTGCTCCTGACAGAGTAAGCAAGATAGGTATTTTTTCCAATACTTCCTGATGTTCTACATGGATTACTTCCCAACCTTCCTTAGTACAATGGAGAAAGATCCAGCTCCCTTGTGCTCTCCCATACTGCTGTTTCTGCAAGATTCCCCTTCTCTGTAACTACTCTGAGCACAGGAATCACAGTGAGCTGCCTGCTCAGGAAATGGAACCAAAGTCAGCAGCAGAAACTGCAGGCAAATGAGCCAGAAAATCCAAGTTGCTCACAGCCCTTCAGGTGATCCTGGATAGTGTGGAAAAAAAGCTGCCCCAAAATTATGGTACAAATAATAGTCATGCAGTGCTGGCAACTCTGATGACACTGTCACACACAGGTTAGTTTACTTGTTCATGATACTGAAGAATCCATGGCAGAACCAGGAACACAATATGTAGATCTCTCAACCCCTTCCCAATACAACAAAATCATCCTTCCTATTAAGGACGGAACTCTCAGATCAACTGAGATCTACAGGGACATATTAACAAATAGGTGCATGAAATCAGGCCTAATGCACAGCAATTTTGGAGACTTTGGAGAGGATGCCACATGAGCAGAGAGAAGCAGCAGTAAAAAGCTGAGTCTTCAGATTCGCCAGCATTGCATGACTATTATTTGTACCCTAATTTTGAGGCAACATTTTTGCAGCTGAATGGTGGTCATAGAATCATAGAATACCAGGGTTGGAAGGGACCTCAGGAGGTCATCTAGTCCAATCCCCTGCTCAAAGCAGGACCAATCCCCAGACAGATTTTTGCCCCAGATCCCTAAATGGCCCCCTCAAGGATTGAACTCTCAACCCTAGGTTTAGCAGGCCAATGCTCAAACCACTGAGCTATCCCTCCCCCAGTGCACAGTGAAGGAGCCACACGTCCTCTCCTGGTGTTAATGGGGGTAGGGAGGGCATGTATAATCGGGGAAAAGCCGCTCAGGGAAGATCTGCAGAGCTAGAGGAGGACATTTGGCGTTGTGGAAAGATCATCAGGATCTTGACATGCCACTTCAGAAGTGTATCAAAACTAAAAGGTTTAAAGACACCAATGGAAAGTGAAAGAAAGCAGAAATATGAAAACATTTAATGCACTCAATGGGTTAATCTGGCCTGGCGGACTGAATGTATATCCCAGGGGTAGGCAACCTATGGCACGCGTGCTGAAGGCAGCACGCAAGCTGATTTTCAGTGGCACTCACACTGCCCAGGTCCTGGCCACCGGTCCGGGGGCCTCTGCATTTTAATTTAATTTTAAATGAAGTTTCTTAAACATTTTAAAAACCTTATTTATTTACTTTACATACAACAATAGTTTAGTTATATATTATAGACTTATAGAAAGAGACCTTCTAAAAACGTTAAAATGTATTACTGGCATGCGAAACCTTAAATTAGAGTGAATAAATGAACACTCGGCACACCACTTCTGAAAGGTTGCCGACCCCTGGTATATCCTGTCATGACCCACCTAGTCGGAATAGGTTATAAACAGATTTATATATTTACCAAAGCAAATTTTATCACTTATCCATTACAAACCCTACAGTTGTTATTTCCATTTAATGTGTAGTGCAACGGCTGTCATTGCTATGTTTAACTTTGAAGGAAACATTGATGTCAGCACCCTAGCATTCACAAGTAATCCACAACAAAAGCATTGCTGCACAGAAATAGTGCTATACTTCTCTTACACCAGCTGAGATTTATTAGGAAGCAAAGAGCCAAAAAGATTTAAGTGAAACCATAATGCTGCCCAAGAGAATGTGTCTTTTCCAGGATGGGGAAAAAAGGTGAGATACAAGAGACATCTCAAAAAAGAGTACAGCAAACAATTACAAGTATTAGGAAGTATATAGAGTGTGGTCTTTAAAGCAAGATAATAATTTCAGTGTAATTAATTATGTGTACAAGCCTTAATGCAAATTTCTATTAAAAATGCTTTACAAGCTAAGAAAAAAGTAACTCTAAAATCATGTATGGCTATCATTGCTACACGAGCACGTATATTTCCAGAGCAAGTTAATGAAAATGGTCTACAACACCAATACACGATCTTAAAATTAATCACAATACAAACTCTGTGTATCCATTCAAGCAATGAAGTCTGATGAGAGACAGTTACTGCATGAAAAAACAGATACTACCTTTAGCTACAAGTACTTGTTTAAATATTGTTATTTACTGGCAGAAAGCCTAAAGTTTCCCATTATACAGAGTATAAACAATGTATATATACACTCAATATATATAAACATGTATAAACAATTTCTCACTACCAGTAAGAATCCTACTTTAGTGGGTTATGTAAAAGTAGACATTTTTCATATCCAAAATGGAGGTTTGTATTTTTATATTCAAAACATTTAAAAGAAAAAAGGTTATGTATGTGTCAAGATGGATGAAAGCAGAGAAAACTGAAAATGTCATAAAAGTAAACTTGCTCTTCTGCCATTCTCCCACCATCAAATAAAGCACTGCTTTTGAATAGAGCCGAGATCTCTGTAGTGGAGAACACATTATGCAATATGCACACATTTGTTTTTCCTACAGTGATCTGTGTTGTCCTCTAGATGGCTAAACAAAACCTCTTATCAATCTGAAGGAGTAAAAAGAAAGAGCCTATACTTCTAGGCCAGTGGTTCCCAAACTTTAACAACCTGTGAACCCCTTTCACTAAAATGTCAAGTCTTGCAAACCTCCTCCTAAAAATGAATATTTCCAGGGATTTTCTCCTTTACCTGAGTATAAATTATAAAAGCAGTGATCTTGGAAATATAAAATTTGTTTTTATGACATGCGTATTACACACTATTATTAATTATTTATCATTACAGTATTTTTATTACATTATGAAAACAGCAACACTCTTCCAAGATCTCACTTTCGTAGCTTGTATCACTTTGAATAAGACAAGGCTCCTATGTTTTTCATCAAAGAGTATCAGATGTGAAACAGCATGAAGGTATTTAAAAAGCCAACTCAAAGAGTTCCTCCTACACAAGCATTCAGGTTTTGAGCAGTCCAGGAAAACAACATACGTTACAACAAAGCTTAAACTTGTTCTTCATAATAATTTTAAAAACAATACTAGCTGCCTATTTAATTTTAAAAACAGCAAAAAATATCCACCTCCCTTTCCATTTCTTATAAAAGGAGTCTTGAAGTTTAAATCACCTCAGTGTGATAGTTACGATTGCTTTGATCTGCTTAGCTCTTGGAAGTCCAGGGGCTCCAGGGCTGCTGGCCCCGTGCTGTCCAGGGTCCCTACGGACAGCTCTATTCGCCATTAGGGAATTTTTTCCTGGGAACCCCCTGTAACATTTCACGAACCCCAGTTTGGGAACCACTGTTCTAGTGTAAATGTTTATAAAAAAATTTGTGTCATTCCCCAATCAGTCTGCACCAAAGGATTTTTAATTAAATTCACTGGTTTCCAGTTGAATAGAAAGATGATGCAAGTCTGTGTTCTGCTGGACTTCAGTATAAGTTATTAGAATTGCAGCTTTTTAGTCAATCAAAGACCATATAATTATTTCCCATGTAATTTTCTACACTCAACTGTCTGGCTTGCAAACGTCAGAGAAAAATCCTATGTAGGCGGAAATGAGATAGTAGCTGTCAACTAAATTACACTTCTCTCAAATACTTTAAGCAAAAACACACTCTGCTTGGAGATAAAGACTAATAATTAAAAGAAAAATATTGCATTACAGAGTTTCACTAGCAATGCTATCGTTAAAGGGTGTTTGTATTCTCAGCCTCTATTTAGAATATACAGGCTTTAAGTTGTTTTTTTAAAGACATTCTTCACGCTGAAATCTTTCACACTTTGTCTCAGTCCAGAGATGCACTTTTCCAGAGAGTGAAGAAAATCCATTTAAATTATTTGAGTCTTTAAATAAAAAAACAACAATTTTTCATGCTTTAATAAAAGTTATCCACATGCATTTTTTGCACACCAGTAACTCAAAAGTGGTTTGAAGAGACAAGGCTGGCCTGTATGCAGTCCTCAATAAGTATGTGTTAGTAAGTGTGAGGAAAGATTGGATAAGAATTAAGTCAAGAATGATTGAGATAATTATTGTGCACACTGAACATTTTTCCTTGCTGACGCAACTGTGCACTGAGTGTGGCTATCCAGATACCAACACACTGGGTCTTCATCCACAGGACTCTCTCCAGCCTGAGTCAATCAGCCCCTTCACTGCATAGCCCCTTGTATCTCCCTTCCCAGATCTACCCTTAAAAGGCTGACAGACTTGTTGAGTCCCTTCTGGAGTTATGTGGCTGCGGCTTTCACATTTCATGCATGGGAAATTGTAGATTAGTTTGTGAAGACATATGGACACCTCTCCTTTCCCCTTTTGTTTAGGGACAAGGAAGTTACATTCATACAGCGTTGTCGCAGATTTTAAAGGGATATGGTCAACTTTAATTTTACATTTACTAATTAAAAAATTCAATTTTCTGATAAATCTACCTTTGACAAGCAAGTACAGAATTTCTGTTGTGGATTAAGTTTTGTAACACTTTTCTATTCTCATGCAGTTATTAAAGTTTTTTTCCAGCAAGGATTTCTGGGCAGACCTAACCATATTACCACTAAAAATACTTTCAATATTTTCCTTCTGTGCACATATGTACCTGCTGCCTTTTCAGTTCTACTGCTGCAGTTATTGGGAAACACCTATTTACAGAGCCTGGGGAATATCCTGCATGCAACCTCACTCCACAGCAGTGGATGAGGGTGATGCAACTGACCCTCAACAAAACAGTGAAACTGACTATACACCAAGTGCTGCTGACTTGCAAAGAAAGGTGAAAAAATAGAGAAGCGTTTCTCTGTTAATCTCAGATGCTATTTGCAACAACGGATGGAAATGTGATGTTCAAGTTTATAGTGTCCTTTTAGAACTACAGAAAATTAGTTTGGCTTTCCCCACAGCAATCATAACTGAGCCACATTGCATATATTTAATCACACCTAGCCAGAAACCAATGTTGCTAATGTGACGGTTGATACAATAAATAACAATGTTAGGAAAAATACTGGGAAACTTACTTAGAAGAAATAAGTTAAGACAGTATACGTAAAGATGTAAAAACCCTTTGTTCAGGCATTTGCCAACTAACATCTAGACATGCAAAGGTTAAGTATAGGGACTCTGGAAACCAAAACCATTTTTTCAAGTATGCAAGGGGTTAGTTAATTTAACTACTAACTTCAAAACCATCTAATTACTTCCTTTTTTACGTTATATTCCATCCTAATGGTAATTACAAACATTTTTAGCAGAGTCTTTTCCGTCTCCTACAATAAACAAAGTGAAAGATTGGATTTAGAATACAGGCTTGGTCTCATCCTTATGACAGACGGACAAGGTTGTCTCTCCACAGATTTAAAATTTTTATTAAAGCTAATGTTAAAATTATATAATACACAGGTTGAGAAAAGAGTGTCTGTACATCTGGGTATAGTGCTTAAATTATCCACAAATACAAAGTTTGTTTAAAAAACTCATAGGATACATATAGTACATAATCTGCAATAACCCCAATTTAGATAAATTTAACAATATACTTTGCATATTAGAAACTGAATACTCGGGTACATCACTCATGAAAAGTTATACAGACAGTTAGTTATAGAAAGCAAATATAGGAATGAGTGTAGATTGTCCCTTAGTAATTGAGCATTTAGGATGGGTTGTCCCTTAGTAGATACAATACGTCAGAGAAGTATGTTAGTTACTTGCACTTCAAGAGTGCATGGCATTTTTACAGAAGCTACTGTGGTTAACAGGCAGATTTAAGGCATTGAAGTTCACACTATATGAATAAGAATAAACTGCATATGTGAAGAGAGACCCTAGTTACTGGTGCTATGGGAAACATAACTTTGAATCTTCTGACTTTGGGGTATTCAAAATCTCAATATTGAAGCTGCATTAATGTAGTGTGCATTTATGAATTAGGATCACAGGAACGGCTACACAAACTAACCAGTCATCCACTTACTCTGGTCAATGTTGAATGCTCCAGAAGAAGTAATCAAATTCTGTTTTTTCTTGTATTAAAGAAACCAAAGTGGCTTTTTTATTTCATTATAATTTTATACTGCTCTTCCCTAAGAGAACAGACCTAGGTAAAACCTTCCAAAAGCACTTAAATGAATTAGGAGCCTAAGTCCACTTTCAAAAATGAACTAGCCACATAGTCACCCAAGTCCCATTGAAAGTCTATGAGGCTTAGGATCTCTAGTCATTTTTTACCCTGAGTCTTGTTACCCTCGTGTTGGATAGCAGCCCTCCCAACACAGGCACTCCATCCAACCCTAGTTGCTTGTTTGGAGAGCTTTTATAGAAAATTTCTGCTACAAGATGACAGGTTTAAGAATCACTCTGAGCTCACTCATTTCACCTCATGGAGTAGGTTACCAGCAGCCTTGAAACCAGGATTTCTTCATGCTCAGGCAAGATTTTAATGTTCACTTATGATTTTGAAGCAATACTATTGGTCGACCTAAACTGTGTATATTTTCTACCCTTGGCTCACCAATTATTGCTTAGTTACCATCCCCTTTTGAAATTGATTTATTACATTTATTTCAAACTTCTGTCACATTTGTTAATTATATGTAGGGTGAGAGAATTTGCTTCTACCATGTATTTCAACATCAAAAGCTGTGAACAACTCAAGTTGCAGCAAAGTGTTAAAGTCATACTATAACCAGAAAGCCAATTTCTCATGAGAAATAAATAGCTCTCCCATTTCCCGGTCCGCCCCAACAACAAAACTCAACGCCCTTTATCACAGCTGTGTCTCTGCCTACACAGCAATCACAAATTACTGTGCTTGCAGAAGGTGCTTTTATATGGAAATTAGGGTATTTACATTTCTAAATCTTGCCCCTCCCTGTCACAGTTGCCAAAGACTCACCTTCTTCACCCTGCAGAGACTGCCCTACCGACCTCACCAATCTCCACATTACATGTACCTGAGAACTCACCAGTTCTCTAAGGATTTGCCTTTTTGGTTTAAAACCCATGTTTTAATGAAAGCGGCACGAATACGGTACTACTGGCTAAAGACAGCTGACAAATATAAGCCCATGACCAGTGTACAGACAGATTAACAGCCTAATTAACATGTCAGACAGGAATGTAATTATACCAAGAGTGGGTAGTACATGTTATAGCCCGGGGCCTTTGTATTTCAGCACATTGGATCCAGCTTACATAGCCCCTCCAAATTCTGCTACCAACACAATTTTCTCTCTCCTCCCTATCCCAGTCCAGATGAGACACCATCTTCTTGTCCACTGCCACAAGCTGTTGTAAAGTATTAAGACAGTTTAACTATGCATGAGATCTTAACTCTCCTCTCTTTCGTGAGATATGGAAGAAAGGGAAAATTGTGACAGTGGGTGGGTGGAGCATTTTGTGAGTTAGTGTGTGTGGACTCTAGGTGAAAGTTTAAAGTCACCCATGTTTAAAGCCACAAGCCTCCAAATTAAAGGTGAGGCAGAGACTATATCTACACTAGCACTTGTGTCAGTAAAACTTTTGTTGGTCGGGGTGTAAAAAAAAATAACACACCCCGATCGACGTAAGTTTCACTGACAAATGCACAAGTGTAGACAGTGCTATGTCAGCAGGAGACGCTCTCCCACCAATATAGCTACTGCCACGTGTTAGGGGTGGTTTAATTATGCCAGTGGGAGAGCTCTCTCCCGTCAGTACAGAGTGGCTACATGGGAGACCTTGCATCTGCAGCGGTACAGCTGTGCTGCTGTAAGGTCTCTAGTGTAAACATAGCCAGAGATTGTCTTTTTGTTCTGTGTTCATACACTGTTTAACACAATGAGGTCCTGGTCCATCACTGAGGCTCCTAGGTACTATTATAATAAATAAAGGTTTAAAGGCTATCAATTCATATTCAAAACTATGCAGAGCCAATTTTGTAGATCTCATTTAAACAAGCCAAACATTAAAGTAGTATGTACTTGGTTATAATTTATGGCACTGAATGTAAGACTGGGCATTATGGGTTTTTGTATTATTACATTATACTACTTACAATTTTTCTTTCAATACTAATAAATAAGCCATAATTAAGATGTATGAATATGGAGCAAGTTAGTGTTAAACTTCAGTCTTAACTCTGGAACTGAGTGTTTTCTTCTCAATCATAATTCTGCATTAACAATAGTTGGCTAGACTATGATACTTATTTATTACAACAGATGAAAACAGAAAAGAGAAAAAACTATTATTTACTTGTCCACTTAATCACTAAACAGTTTTGGGTTCCCAATTGAAAAATTCAGCCACCTAGGTGGTTTTCACAATAGCCAACCAAAAAGAAACATGTTGGGACTATTATATAAGTAGATTCTCCACACCAGGTAAAAGTGCAAATGTTCTTTAAAAAAAAAAACTAAGGCAAACACACCCAGCTCATATTGGGTAAATATTTAACCCAGTATTATTTCTTCCTCACAATTCTCAACCTGAGTTTGAGAAAACAAACAATCCAGAGAATCCGAGTAAGAGCCTGACACAAATAAAACATTCTAAGGCCTTGTCTACACTGCCACTTTACAGCGCTGCAACTTTCTCGCTCAGGGGGATGAAAAACCACCCCCCTGAGCGCTGCAAGTTTCAGCACTGTAAAGTGACAGTGTAGATAGTGCACCAGCGCTGGCAGCCATGCTCCCAGCGCTGGTAGCTACTCCCCTCGTGGAGCTCTCCCAGTGCTGGTAGCTACTCCCCTTGTGAAGCTCTCCCAGCGCTGGTGCCGTGACTACACAGCCACGTTAAAGCGCAGTCACGTTGCTAGTGAAGACATAACATTAGTAAGTTGATTTCTGCTTTTCAAGCCAATGATCTCAGATATTTTCCATTCAGAGTTCAAATCTGAAAACAAATAGGCTCCAGCAACACATTAAAAATTAGCCAATACACTGGCCCACATTCAGCCTGAGTCAGAGTTCAGTCCTAGTTGGTTTAATGGGACACGGTTAGATTGAAGTCTGATTATTTTTTTAAAAGTTCAAGATACTTTCAAATAGTGTACCTGTCCTAAGCCCCTTGCCAATTTTGTGTTTTTACAACTGCTTTTCCCCCATGTTTTTCTCTCTCTTGCAGCTGTGAAAAACCTACACAAGCAACAGGGAGACTGACTGCACATGACAAAAGCTGAAATTGGCTACATGCAGAGAGATGTTGAATGCACAAAGTAAACTGGGGGAAAAAAGAAAACTACTGTATTTTTCTTTAGTGTCTTTCAGTTAAAATAACCTTAGGTGCTACGTGTAATAATAGCAAATTAAAGTCACTTGTGTGAATTTAGTAACAGAATCTGAGATAAGAAACACTACACCAGTGTCAGATTTTAGCACCTCATTATTCTTCTAAAATACTACATCATGTAGAATATATTTGATCAAAGACACATTTCATTTTGAAAAAGGTAAGTTAGGGGAAAAGTCAGTTAAGTCATAAAAACGATATTCGTGAAAATCAGGTATTTTAAAGGTTAATCATTTAAATGATCCACTTAAACAAACTACCATGTTTTTGAAGGAGGCACAGACAATATAAGCCTACTGATCAATTTGGTTGAGAAGCATTCGTCTAAAGATCCTGTCCTATGCTGAAATATGGTGCTGTGGCATACATCTAATGTATGGAGGAATAGATACTATCACACCGACGTACCTGAGCTACACCATGTCAGGACAGATAGATGATCAACAGAAGAGTCAAAGTGGGAAGAATGTGGTGTGCAGTGAAGCAACAAAAAAACTAGTCTCTGCACAAGGCTGGAAGAGATATGGGTCCCTGTGACTACCTTGCCTAAGTAGGATGAAGGTCTGTCTTCTATTTCCTTTAGTAATGAAAGCTGAAGATACAGACATGATTCTGTTACAAGGTCTGTAAAGTCTATTGACCTGCATAACAGCTATAGATTGTGTCATGTTGCTTGAAGCCTGGAATGAGGAAATGCCAAAGCCTTCTTTGCCACGTGGCTTAAGGAGGGTTCTGGGAATTGGGACATCTTGAGTTTTCTCTATGTGTTGCTGCATATCAAATTTTGGAAAAGACCAATCAGGTTATGTCTGAGAAATAAAAAGTGAATTAGCAAAAAAGTCTGCAATCTTCAAAATATGACAAAAAAATTTCAAACTAGATTCCAGTCCTGTTTTGAGAGTAGAAAGAATTTGTAGCAACTCAGGCAAGAATGACAGGGATAGGTTTGGATTAAGGTTCCCATTCAGCATCATCCAGTTCCCCCAACCCATGCAGATGCCAACTGCTTGCACCTGATAATTTCTTAATGGTAACGACACCTAAATGCTGGGCACTTTTCAAACATTTAGGAAGGATGGTCCCTGCTCCGAGGAGCCCATGATCTTAGGACAGATGGAGGTTATGGGAATAATAGACAATGTGATATGAAATTAAGGAGAAAGGAGACAGTGATTGAGGGAACAGAGCAAGAGGGAGAGAGAGTCAAAGCTCATAGATTTTAAATCTGATGTTCCATATAGAGAAGGATTTAGGAGGAACACAAGTTTGGATGAGAATTACATTAGCTTTTCATGCCAAGCAGTCTTAGTGCAAATTCAGTTTTCTCTTTTCTAGTATGAAAGCAAAACTAAAAATACAGTGGATAAAAACTAAATGCTAAACACCAAAATATTGGTCAACCCAATGACAGCAAATCTGAGGTTTCATGTTTCAGTTTAAAGGCAATTATCTCTCTTAAATTTAATTCTGAAGGATAATTTAATGACACTCAAAAGCAGATTTAAATCTCTATAAACCCGAATTTATAGAATTTCTCATAAGTTCTTTACTGGGTGAGACTGCTTTTTTGAATCTAGTGCAGAGTCAGTCTGCTGGGAATTGCAATTCTGATTTCAAGGAGGATTTGGAAAATCTACCAGACATATATTACCCCAAGAATTAAACCTACTAACTAGCCCTCACTATCCCTGACTCTGGGAGAATGGGAGGTTTTCTACCAAGGAGTTCTTCGTGGACCATACTTACATGCTCCATCTTTCATGCCAACCCTTTGCTAGTATGGTTCTGATAAAGCTCCCTTCTCTTTCCTTTCCAGATTCTCCCTGGTGCAGAATGAGGGCTTCTTCATTATTCTACCCCTTCCTCGGCCTCAGGGTTGCTGTGAGGGGAGGGGAGGAAAGGAAGGGGATTTTGCAATCCTGCCCCAACCCCAGCCTCCTCTACAGTGAATTAGAGCCTGCATGCACTAGTCTGTTTTCCCATATTGTAGCAACCATGTAAAAGTGTTACATGGTTGCTACATGTCTCATTTCTTTTTTCTAGTTAATAAACTTTTAGAAAGTTTATTACAGGATTGGTTACAGGCATTGTCTTTGGTGTAAAATCTAGGATACCAATTGATCTGGGGTAAGTGACTAGTTTCTTGGGACTGGGAGCATAGGCGGTGCATGACTCCCTCATTTGGGGAGGTTGGGCGGGAGCGCCAGAAGCTTCCTAGAAATGGGGTGCCACAACCCCTGCTCCGACCCGAGGCCCTGCCCATGCTCCACCCCTGCTCCACCCTGAGGCCCACTCCTGCTCCGCCCCCTCCCCTAAAACCCCCCTGCTGCTCCCACCTCTTCGCTAGAGCCCTGTGTGTATACAAAATGTATATCCACAGATATAAATTGGTATCTGCAGAGCTGCAGGGCTCTACCAGGAACCAGGCAAAAGCAGCAGCGTGTCGGGCTGCCGCTCCCAGGAGTCAGTGCCCCGTGCCGGCACCTCCTCCGGCGTGGCCATACTGCTCCCAGCCACACCAACTGGGGCGGGCACCAGGCTCCCTGGCACTGTGTCGTGCTATTGTGTGCGAGCTGCTCACATGCCCCCAGACAGGAGACTCAGACCATTGCATGGAAGGGACTCCTGTCCAGGGGTGTGCAAGCCGCTTGCACACACTAGCGCAAACAGGGACAGCTGCTGGTGAGCTGGTGCCTGCCCCAGTGGGCAGGACTGGGGGAGGTAAGACCACGATGGAGGAGCTGCTGGCACAGGGCGCTGGCTCCTGGGAGCGGCAGATCTGGGGGAGGGATAGCTCAGTGGTTTGAGCATTGGCCTGTTAAAACCAGGGTTGTGAGTTTAATCCTTGAGGAGACCACTTAGGGATCTGGGGCATAAAAACAGTACTTGGTCCTGCTAATGAAGGCAGGGGGCTGGACTTGATGACCTTTCAGGGTCCCTTCCAGTTCTAGGAGATAGGTATATCCACAGACAGATAGATAGGATCGACATGCTGCTGCTTTTGCCATTGTGGTTCCTGGTTCACTCCACTTCGCCCCTTCCCTCAAGATCCCCCCTGCTAGCGCCTCTTTGCCCCTTCCCCTGAGGGTGGCCCCCCTGCCACTCGCGCCTCTTCGCACCTTCCCCCAAAACCTCCCACACACACTTGCTGGGGACAGAGACGTGTGAGTGGCCAGGTGGGGGAGGCCTTGGGGGAAGAGGCAGAACAGGGGTGGGAAGAGGAGCAGCACAGGTGGGACCACAGGGCGGAATGTGGGTGAGGCCACAGCCTGAGTGCCCTTTCAGCAATGGTGCTCTAAAGCCGGCAGGCTGCCGCACTTCCAAAGGGAGGTGCACCACGTCCTCTTTAGAAATGCTTAGCCTCCCTTGGCCTATTATACTGGCTGCCCACAACTGAATATGCTGGGATTTTTGGTGTAAGTGACCAATTATCACTAGTGCAGTTTGTCTGGGTGGCAAGATAGACTGGAGAGTCTAAAGGGACTGTCTGTGACTCCATGGTATGACTGTTATAATGACCCAGGAGTTGACATTTGTCACTGGGTTGGTGAAATCTAATTATAGAACACACCACTAGTTTTGGGTGTCTGCCCTGATTTTGACAGTCTGTCCTGGGGTAGGCACTCACAGGCATGAACCACTCCAGACAGCATGACAGATATGTCTGCACATTTTGCATCTGTTGTTCTCGCAGGATCTGGTGCTGCTTTGACTGATGTGTCCTGGTCTGTGTGGAGCTTGCTTCTGATGAGGAGTCTGACAATGTATTAGGGGTGGATAGGTGAAAAAAAACACCCTATCACTTGTGGGTGAACACTTTGCACAAAGTGATCACTCTATATCTGACCTATCAGTCCTCATCCTCAAAGGAAACCTGCACAGCACTTTCAAAAGATGATCCTGGAAGCTTAAATTCGTAACTTTGCTAGACATTAAAAAGCATGTTCTTAATAAAGACACAAATTATGGCTTATTACAACAATTTTTAACCCACTAATCCCACTTTTTTTGTCCTGTGACTGCACAGGTCTTAATGGCCTAATTCACCTTGAATGGTCCCTTAGAATATGCACTAACTACTTATGTGAAACTATCTGTTTGACCTAGTATTTAGCCATGACACTCGTACCTTTCACAGACCTGAGGAAGAATTCAATGTAGCTCAAAAGCTTGTCTCTCTCACCAACAGAAGTTGGCCCAATAAAAGGTATTACCTCACCCAGTTTGTCTCTCTAATATGTTCATTTAACTCTGCCACTATGAGCAGCAGCAGAGGCACCTGAGTCCTGCAAACTCAGAAAGACATCACTGCATTCATTTACATTTGGAAAGGGATCTATGCAACTATAGTGGCTAAGAACTTCTTTTTAATAATGAAGATTTATGTTCTGTAGAAATTAAGGCTTAGGTCCACATTCATTCGTGAGTGGATTTCTCTCTTTGTGCCCTCCCTCATAAACCCTCATTTCAGATGCAAGAGTATTAGAGTCATACCTAAAATACCCATAATGCAACCTTTCATTTGTTTGTGAGTCGCTGAAAATGTCAGTCATGCAAACAGTCCAATTACAACATCAGCAACATATAATTTACACTAGTTCATGAGCAAGGCTCTGTGTAAGAACATTGATGTTTAGGCAACAACAGAGAAGCTCTCCTTTACATAAAAAGGGTAATTAAAAAAAATAAATAAACACGTGGACTAAGATTTCTTTACAATGGTTTTAGTAGTTTCTTGCTCACAGACACACTCCTGGAAAAACTTTTAAACTCAACCCAGCAGGCTGCATCCACAACCCCGCTAAGCAATGCTCATAGGAATTCAGGAGCATAAACTGAAAGCTAGTTACATAAGTGGAAAACACTGCAGTTTTATTTACCAAAGATCGTTCTAATACAGCACAGGCAGAATCAGTAATGTATTGCCATTCAAACCATTTGCATTTACTCCCCCAGTTTTAGCAGCAAGTAGATCAGTTCTAATAGAGCTTTGCTTTCTTTCAGAGTACTGAGAAAGGAACAGCTACCAGGACTTTTAGAATTGTTTTTAAGTTTGAAATTCCCCACTAATGAAGAGAGAAACATTTAGGATTGCACTGATGTAAACAAATGGAATGCCTCTTTAAACATACTGTTAAGGCAACTCAGGGCCTCACAATACATCTGTCCTTCAGGACAAAGTGCAAAGACAGCAGGGAAACTAAACTTACTATGACTACTTAACTACAGGTGCTCTAACTGACCTGTGGACCATGGGTGATCTGCAGAGAGCTGGCTGCTCACATAATGCCCATCTTCCCAATCCTTAAAGAATCCACCCTTCAGCCCACCTCTCTTGCCAACTCTTGCCCCAACTCCCTTCACCTTTAAACTTATCAAATGTGCCATTACAACCAATACCTCAACTTCCTTTCCTCCTGCTCACTCATGAATCCCTTTCACTTTGACTTCTGTCCTCGCTACTACATTGAAACTGTTCTCAGAATTTCTATCTATTTTGCCCTATCTCAGAGCCTCTACTCCTATCCTCATCCTTTTAGACCTCACATCTGCTTTTGACACTGCTAATCACATTTTTAAAACCTTGGTCTTCCCTCGTCCATCATGACTTGTCCTCACTTGGTTCTTCTTCTTCTACCTCTTTAATCATACCTTCAGTGTCCCATTTGGAGTCCCCTCCTCCTCTATCCATATGAGTCACATAGGACTTGATATATGGCCCCTTCCTATTCTCATTTTACAAGCTCTCTGGGCAATCTCATCTGCCCATCTGGTTTTGACAATCTTATGTCAATGACTTACAGCTCTCCCCTGTATCTAGTGTGGAACTGCAGCCTGTCTCTCTGACATCTCTTGAAGATTACATGGTCAACTTAAACCTAACATGGCCAAGACAGAATTCTTGACCTTTCTTCCCACACCCTTCCCTTGCTTTTTGTTCTGTTACTTTTGCCATCAATGCCAGCCTCTTCCACCATGTCATCTTCACGCAAACCTCTCCATGCCTTCTAGCACATCACCTTTACCCAAGGAACACCCTCTTTGAGCTGATCCATCAGCTAACCTCTCTTCCCTCAAATCCAATCTCAGGACTCACCTCTATAGTTATAGGACCCACCTCTATTACTTATCAGCCTATTATACTCCAGGTGCTTACAAACTGATTGTTTAATAATTTTTCCAATATCTTTCCATGTATCAAAGTTGCCTGACTGTTCTATAATTCCTTAGGTCCTCTTTGTTCTCCTTTTTAAAGACAGGTACTAAGTTTGCCCTTCTCCAGTTCTCTGGGACCTCACTCATCCTCTATTAGCTCTCAAAGATAACCATTAAAATAGTTCCATGGTTGCTTCAGCAAGTTTCTTAAGTACCATAACATGAATTGCACTAGGCCCTGTTGACTTAAATACATGTAATTTATCTAAATAGTCTTTAATATTTTCTTTCCCTATTCTGGTTTAAGTTCCTTCCCCCTTGTTGTTGCTAATACTCACCAACCACACTCCTTCTTCAGGCCCACCTCTTCAAGCATTCTCTCCTTCTTATATCCAATAATTCCTTCACTCTCCTTCTGATTTATTACCCTTGTGTGGGCACAAACCACTGTGTTTGTTTAATCTTTATAATTTAGAGTGCAATTTCTCTGTCAAGGTGTCTTATCTGTTTGTGAAGTGATATGTAAACTTACTGCCTTATGTGCATTTGTGTATGATTATTATTAATAATAAACAACGGATTTCGAAATGTGTTCAGAGTGCTAGTGAAATGCTGCAAGAGAATATTTGTATTACTTGATTGCCAGGATCTCTACTCACAGGAAAGCTATGCTAGTTATATTATACAATGTAGAAATTTTTTACCAGCAAACCAAAATCAATGGAAGTTTTACATAAAACTGACTGATGCAAGATTGGTGACACTGGGAGCTATTTCAACATTCTCTCTTACTTACATTAAGATACATTCAGGGACGGAAGTGTTGGCCCAGTGTGGCCTTCTGTATGTAAAGACACAGTATACAATGAGTGCTCTTAAGAAAAAAAATGCTGTTTTTGCCTTGGTTGAATAGGTATTATTATCTTAGTATTTAATATCCCAAATAATATGGGCCTGATTCAAAACCCACGGAAGCCAATGGAAAGACCCATACAGACTTCAATGCTTGTATCAGGCCCATACTAAGGGCTTGTCTTCATGTACAGCACTGTAGCAGTGAAGTGTGCCATTGTAGCACGTTAGTGAAGACACTCTTATGCCGATGGGAGAGCTTCTCTCGTTGACATAGTTACCTCCTCTCGCGCCGCGTCGGTGGATTAATGATGCTGACAGGAGAAGCTCTGCCGTCGGTGTAGTAGCATCTTCACTAAAGAGCTAGAGCGGCACACTGCACTGGTGCAGTGCTGTATAAGAAGACAAGCCCTTAGTATGGGCCTGATACACCGAGCATTGAAGTCTGTATGGATCATTCCATTGGCTTCCATGGATTTTGGGTCAGGCACATATTATTTGGAATATTAAATACTCAGTTCTCCTCTTGTCATAGCACTGTCTTCACCGGGGGGTTAGGTCGGTATAACTGCATCACTCAGGGATGTGGATTTTTCACACCTCTGAGTGACGTAGTTATACAGATACAAGTTTGTAGTGTAGACCTGAGGTAAGATAATGGTAGTCATTTAAGGCAGTCAGCAAATTTGCAAGGTGACCACTGCAGTTCTAACATATAACATACCTTTATAAAAGAGCTAAATTGTGAAGCGGAGTTGGGTTCTATCAAAACAAAACATCAAACAAAAAATCCACAAAGGACATCTCTTTTGCCTACACACAACCCATCAGAATTCAGTTTTGAATCAGTTTACGTAGCTCACAATTCTCTGCTTTGCAAATATATCTGGTATTGATGGGGGCTCTTCAGTCTCATTCCTTAAAAGGTTAAATGAAGGAACAAACTACAAATAGAAACCCCATCTTAGAGGGCCACTATTCTGACGTCACACATTTTTTATACACCAAAAATATAAAACTGACATATGGTAACATTTCATTGCAACTTATCAGTCTTACATTACCAATTTGAGTGATTTTAAAAGTAAGGGACAAGGGAAGAAAAGGGTAATCCACCTTTTTGGCTTTTTGCAATCAGTGCATCATTTGCTGACTATTCATTTTAGAATAAGTATTTGCAGCTAAAAGAAATAATATATATCAGCTTATTTAGTTATACTTTTAAAAATATATATACCAAATGCAACCATGTTAAATATGTGATGAATTTGTAAAAGGGAGGTTGGTTCAGAGTGTTATAGCCCATCCCTTAAAAATGGTTTGCTTTTAATGGCAACACTTCCACAGAGGAACAAACACCCCAAAAACATTCTGCTGCAAATGACTAATTTATAAATAAAGAAGACTCTACCAATGCTCAACGCCCCTCTTTACTTATTGGTCACAGGGAACACGGAACAGAATGTTATTAGGACAGCTTGGGTAGGGTGACCAGATGTCACGATTTTATAGGGACAGTCCCGATTTTTGGGTCTTTTTCTTATATAGGCTCCTATTACCCCCCACCCCCTGTCCCGATTTTTCACATTTGCTGTCTGGTCACCCTAAGCTTGGGTAAGATGATCCCTACTTCTTTGACCAGTGATCTCTACTTGCTATTGATGAAGCATGTCTCTCAAGTCTTAGCTCCCAAAGTAGTTTCGAAGTAGAGACTTGCTGGCATGGGATTTGAAACCAAAATAAATAGTGATTCTACTCCCTTCTTCAAGAGCATAGGTGCAGGAAAACATCACACCTCCTCTACTTTCCATGCACCCTTCCCATTCCAACTATGCCTGGGAACATCACAGTCATATCAGGAGAGATATGTGGAGGCGGCCGTTTCAAACGTGTCAGGCAACTGTCAGTCTAAGGATTTAGGTGCACCAGATAGTACCTCTGCCTCCCATTCAATTGTTAGTTCTCTAATTCACACTGGAATTTGATTGCTGGAATCTGGAATAGCCTAATGGTGCCTTTGAGCACACACTGTTAAAAGGGAGGCAGGCAGCAGCAGACTGAAGCTCCAGAAGAGAAGTTCATCGTTGTCATAGGGAGGGGAAGCCTAGCAGCACTGAACAACGGAGGCTGGGAAGGGAACTAGTGGGAAACGAGTTACCATCTCAAAAACCACTTGCAGGAGTGGTATAGCCTCTGTCCTACTTACCCATGTTGTACCCATAGGGTGATTCAGTGGCTCCATCCTGCAGGCTAGCCAGGATCTCTCCTTTGCCCACGTCGCTGTCCCCCACCAGCAGAAATTTCAGCAAGAAGTCATAGGCTTTCACTGGGCTGCCCACGTGGCTCATCCTCTTTTTCCCTTACCCCCCGAAAAAAATCTCTCCGGCGAATCAGCTCCCAGAGCCCATCACGGGAACCCAGGAGGAAAAAAGTCACCGTGGGAGCAGCAGCAGCAAACAGCAACAGGAGACAAACAGAGGCATGTTCAACAGCACCACCGCTCAGGGCAGGCTGCAATGGGGCAGGGGGCGCCAGCCACGCACGGAGGAGGTAACAGGTGGTGCAGGGCTATATACTGCGACATGAAAACGCATCTGGTGCCAGGGAACGGTCTCAGACTGCGTGACCCTGGGGACATTCGCTACAGCCCAACTTCACACAGGCACGGGGGCTGGCTGCTGTATCACAACAACACAGGCAGTAGCAGCAGCAAGGGAGTTGGGGACGCGCACTCTATGGCACTGGGGGTCCAGCACCCCCACTAGCGGGGGGTAGTTACTGAGCAACGGGGACACCCGTCATGTCATGACAGAGTAGAGGCAGGCGTCTATCGCTACAGGAGAGGGGGTGGCGACCTATCAGGGAGACGGGCCACTATCACAGGGGGCAGTCGCGGGGGGGTGGCCTATGGAAGGGAGGAGGCTCCTGTTGTCGGAGGGGTCACGGGACAAGCCCGGGCCACAGCGGGATCCAGTCGCGGGGCTCCAAAGTGCAGGTGCGCGACGCCCCGTCCCGGCACCACCGCCCTGGCTCCCCAGGGGATCGGGGGAGTCGGTGCCCAGCCCGGGCTGGAGCTCGGTCCCTCCGGCCGCGAACGAAGCGCGGGTCTGGGTCTCGCACTGCTCCTGGCCGCGATCCTAGGTCCCCGCTACCTCCCCTCAGCTCAGCGAGCTCGGCACTGCAGTGGCCCAGACTCTCTACCCCCGCTTTGCCCCAGCACGCAGCACCGTGACAGCAGACCCGGCCCGGCCCCACCCAACTCGGCTCCCATTGGTGCCTCAGGATCCTGGTCCCCGCCCATCTCTTCTTCTATTGGAGCACTACACTAAGGGCCGCGCCCACCTCTTTTTCCATTGGGCAACGGATCTCCCAGCCTCGCCCGCCTCTTCTTCTATTGGGCTATCGAAACCCTCAGCCCCGCCTTGCTCTTTCTCCATTGGGAGCAGGGTATTCGGAATCCCGCCTCCTCTTGTTCCCATGGGGGCACAGCGGTTCAGTTGCTAGGCTAGTTCTCCCGCGCTATTGATGCTGTCGCCCGTCGATCACGGATTTCCACGCCCCCTGCAGGAGCGGGGCGGCCTGTTTCATTGAAAGTAGAGTTTTGGGAGTATTTAAACTGGAGCAGAAGCCGTGGGTTCGAATCCAGGCGCCGCCCCTGGGATCCCAGCCTACTCCCATGCCAGCGATTTGAGGCTGCAGGGGGCTAAGCCAATTTACAGCAAAGCTGGGTCCCATGCAGCTGAAGGGTTTGTATCTGCAGCCATTGGCTTCAATAGAGCCCTACTCCCAGGGCTGGGCAGTGCAGGGCAGTGCTGTGACCACATGGGCAGCTGGCCCTGGCCATTTAGAGTCTCCAAACAGCAACTGTGGCATGAGGCCTGGGCAGCCATTGGTCCTGTCAGCCCTGATCCTGTGGGTACGACTCCCGAAGGGCTGGGTACTGGCTGCTTTTCTGAGCGCCTCCCCCCACTAGTGTGACATATTACCCTGTTCCCCCCTGCCCATCAGGTCGGGTAACCAGATGTCCCTATTTTATAGGGACCATCCTAGTATTTGGGGCTTTTTCTTATATAGGCATCTATTACCCCTGTCCCGATTTTTCACACTTGCTGTCTGATTCCTATCCTCAGGTCATTTCAATGAACAAGCCCTAAGAACAACATAACAAGGAGCCCACTGGTTTGGGGAGGCAGGAGACCTAGGCTTTCATCTTGACTCTGTAACCCAGGCTGCTGGCCTGCTCACATCAGGACTGAATGAGACCCAATGGCTCTCCTGGCTCACACCTCAGAAAGCGCATGTGAGAATTCAGCGTGTTGGGATGTCAGCACAAGAGGCATTTCTACCTTTCTAGGGACATTGGAAGGGCTAATGAGCAGCAATGTAGCCAGGTCAGGCAGAAAGTCAGAGGAGAGGTAGCTTCAGGCCCATCTAAAATTTCAAAGTAGACATTACGAAAATTCATTTTTTTTCACTGACCGAGTTTGTCTAGAGATGGTTCCCCTGGAGGCTAGAATTATTAATTATTTATATAGTGCTATAGGTGATCCTGGCACAAATAAGCAAGTTCTCTCTGTACAACAAATGTCTATCTTTGGCTATAACTGATTGCTTGCTTATACAATCAAACATGAACACACCAAAAATGCATCACTAATTTAAATAGAATGGCTGGGATTCTATGTAAAATATTACAAATAATATTAGTTCTTAGACATAATGCTGTTTGTCAGTACACTAAGGTATTCAGTAGTTAGAAATTAATGGTTTCATGGAACAAAAATCTAAAATGGTGTTTAGCTCATTGCTATGGTCTGGCACTGAAGAGTCAGCACTAAACATAGATGAAAATGGGCACAAATGGAAATTGGAATGAGGATTTTAAAAAATTGAAGTTGTTTAAAGTTGCCTGTAGCCATATTCATTTTAAGTGTGATTTTATCAGATCTCACAGGCTTAGGCTGGGCTGAGCTAATCATGAGCCAGGAGACCACCAAGCAAAATCTCTATGTGGCTGAAAAGAGTGGTTGTAGTACTCATTTTGGTTCAGTACTGAACCAGTATCTCACCAAGGTACTACAAGACAGTATGGTATTGGAAGTATCCTGCTGTGGAATGAGTGCTCACCCTCCTCCTCCTTCCCCCATCAGTAATATACCTGCACATCTACCATTAGAGGTTAGCATTAGTGCAGCTAGATTAGTGTCACTAGACCAATGCAAAAAAACAAAAAATCAGAAGTAGACAAAGCCTTACAGTTAAAATTTAAGTTTTATATGGTTTGTTTGCAGCATTTCATAGCAATTAAGTACAGTTTTGATAAATCACATGTTCATAAAAAATCCAGTAGCATTCAATATAAACATGTTTCTCTAACATGGAGGACAAATATAGAACTGCCTAGATGGCATAAATATATATTTTTAAAAGCAGGAAGACATACAGTAGCATTAGAGGTGACATTAAGATAATAAGGGCTTTGGTAAACACAACAGCATAATGCTGTGCAACTACAAAATATAACAGCATACAGGGCCCTTTGAACTGGAAAAACAAGCAAATCTTGTTTTGCTCTGTTTTGTTGGAAACCTAAGCATCATTACCAAGAGCATATTGCTGTTGGGAGCAGCAGCAAATACAGCCAGTCAGGGTTTACTCTGGGTCATCTCCCTTATCATACTTTTTATTGATAACAAAAGAACTTTCTTCACTGCTAAATCCTGTGCACATAGGTATAGCAGAAAACCAGTCTATAGGAGCTGTATTTCAAAGCTTCACCCCAGTCCCGAACCAAACTATTTAATTGCTTGTTTAACCCCTTTGGATTAGATGCACCCAACCTTTGCAATGCATACATACACCTAAAACAGCAACTTGTCAAGAGCACAGGGTCTACATTTAGGCCTGTTTCTGGGCAGTGCTGAGTGCCTTCACCTTCCATTGATTAAGGTGGAAGTTGAAACTATCCAGCATCTTACAGGACTGGGCTCTTCATTTGTAAATACATAATAGGATTATACCATTATACTGATCATGTAAATAATTGGTTTAAATGGGTTTTACTTCTAATTTACACCTTTTTAAATTAAAGAAAAATCTAAGCTACTTTGACAGGAGATAGGTGTGTGACACACTAAAACTGTCAGATATAAGTAACAGCAGAGCTCTGTAAGGTCTTGAAGACAAGGATGAGAAGTTTAAACTTGATGTGGTGAAAAAGATGGAGCCAATGGAAGGATTCAAAGGAGTGACATAGACCAATAGGTAAGTGAGAACGTTTTAGCAGCCCCATTTGGAATAGAGGAGAGCATGTAGGTGTTGGGGAAAGGGGTCATTTACATTTGTATAGCACATATAGACTAGTGAATGGTAAGGGTTACAGGTTAAAAATTAAACATCCAACTTTTTTTGTAATATTTACAAAGTACATGAAATTCACTGTGCATGTACATATATCTTGCTGTGTGTATCCATGTCAATCTCTTGGTGCATACAAATGTGCAGCTGTGTTGCTTGATTTGCAGAAATAGGAATATTCAGAGGTATTTTACCAGCTTTCCAGTTAGTAACATTCAGTTAGAATTATTTAAAAGAGAGAGGTTACTGTATAGCACTCTTTGCTCAAGTTTTGGCTATCAGCCCCAATCAGAGGAGCACAATTGGAAGCTGAGGTCTGAAAACTGGCCAACTTAAATTCACAGCAACTTTTGTTTTCAAACTTTTTTTTTTTTAAATATACGTATATCAGATTTCCATAGGAACTTCTAAGACTGTCAGGGAATGGTCCAGAGTCATTCACAATGTGAACATAGTACAACCAGAAACATTTGTGTTTGTAATATATGTACTTTATTTCTTTGACATGGCACAGAATACTGCACTCCTATCTTTCATTTTAAATCAGGAATTTTCATTTAGTGTAATCACTCAGATGATAGTTATTGCTCTGTGTGCTCCATTCATTACTTTATAGGCTCAAAGTCCTTCCAAGAGTATTGGAAATTTGTTTTCTGCAATAAATTCTAGTTTCAGTGGTGTGATAATGTGATCTTTGGCTTAATGCATGAGCTAACCGTGGAACTTCATCATATAGTAGCATGTTGCTGGAACCTCTCTCTCTCTCTCTCTCTCTATATATATATAGAATGTGTGAGAAGTGTACTTTTTTTTCCCAGCTGCTCTCTGTGTCAGATCATGTATTTCTAATTTTTAAATTTGAGCTAACAGACATATACTGCTGTCTTGGTAGTTTTCAATTTTTTTGCTATGCAGGCAACATTCTGTGCTGGCTAGAGCACAGCACTGGAGACTAGTGTTCTAATCCCACTACTAACGCTAACTTGTCTTGTGATCTCAGGCAGGTCATTTCAGTTCTCTGTGCCTCAGCTTTCCCATCTTTAACATAAAGGAAAGAAATTACTTAACACTTCTTTACAGTAGGTATGGTCTGAGGTTTAAACCACAAATGGTTGTAGAGTGTTTTGAGATCCTAATATGGAGATTGTTATACAAATGCTAAGTATTAATTATGATAAATTATATACATTACATGTAACAATTGTGCATGTGTAGGTTTTTTTTTTTTTTTTTTTTTTTTAATATATATAGTGGTAAAACCTTCATGCTGGTGGTAATCTGTTCATTCCTTACATTTCTTCAGGTTTCGTTATGGCAGACAGCTAAAGGAAGGACAGGAGCTAAATTCTTGAAGTGGTAGAACTGATGGTTAAATTGTACTTCACTGGATTGTTACTGTTTGTTGGGGTTGTTTAGCTTATTATGAAACATTGTAAGAAATATGAAAACAAAATATTAAAAATAATCATTTTTATAACAGGGAATGGGAAACATAGTGGGTGGGTTCTGTTAATCTGTTCTATTCCTTAAATTTGCAATGGTTGTTTTTCAATTGTTTCTAAGTTATAGCAATAAAACTTACACTTTTCAAATGTTTATTTTGATATCAAACTATGAAGCACTGGAGTGTTTCCCTTTTCCTGAATATTTCCACTTACCTTTGACATTTACTTGTAATCATGTTAGGAACAAATGCTTGGGATGAGCCCAGGTTTGTTTTGCACAGCAGTTCATAGTTACACTTTATACAGGAACTAGTGGACTAGGAATACGCCCACAGTTCCTTAACCCATTAGTTGTTCAAGTAGATGTAAAAGTATCTGCTAATCCACTTTAAAGTATCATCATTGCCTGGTTAGTAACAGTTGAAAATAATGGTTTTAAAAACAGGAGAGGAAATAAAAAAATTCCCCAGATTATATATTGTTTTATATATAGATCAAGTCTGAAAACAATTCTGAGTTGCAAAAAAATGAACTACCTACCGTTCAAAATAAAGGAATAACTCACAAACATTGGTTTCCAAAAGTGACAGCTTTGCAATAAATCCTTTGGTTTATTTTTTGCCTTTTGTTATGAAAAACTTAAACAACTGTCCTGTTAATTACCAGGTGCAGTTTCAAAACAGCAGTCTCCCTATTAGAAGTGAGTCAGAACATGAAGATTTTATCTAAACTTCTCACCAAAATGTGATTTGGAAAGAATGGAACCTAATGGGGTAGGGTTTGCCACACATGAAATGGACCATGGGACCAATGCCCAAACCAAACTACTCTAATTTAGACTGGGGG
This sequence comes from Emys orbicularis, assembly GCF_028017835.1. Classification (NCBI taxonomy): domain Eukaryota; kingdom Metazoa; phylum Chordata; order Testudines; family Emydidae; genus Emys; species Emys orbicularis. The sequence continues at coordinate 31,474,308 of NC_088695.1, read as the reverse complement.
CCAGGGACTGAACACAAAGGGGTGGCAAGGTGATTTCTCCTCTCACCAGTTCCTGCACTGACTGCACCTCAGCCAGATAGGTCTTCTGACTTTAGTCCCACTTTCATTAACATTCTGCCTAAAGGATCTCTTTGGAAGGCTGCAGAGAGTTAGAGTGTTACTAAGGCCTGGATCCTGCAAACAATTATGCATCTGCTTAACTTTACTACCATGAGTAGTATGTTTGCAGAATCAGGGTGTAAGTGCCGAGTCATTTGATTTTCTGCTTGTTTCATTTACTCGTTTGCTCATAGAGCTAGTCAGAAGCTATAGCTACACTAGAGAGCTTACAGCAGTGCAGCTGCACTGAATCAGCTGTGCTGCTAGTGCAGAGGTTCTAAGCCCATGGGCAAGAGTCTCCTGTTGACTTAATTAATCCACCCCCAATGAGTGGTGGTATCTATGTTGGCAGGAGAAGCTCTCCCACTGATGTAATACTGGCCACACTGGTGCCTAGGTCCGTGTAACTTACATCAGTCAAGGGAGTGGCTTATTCACACCCCTGAGCGACATAAGTGGTAGTGTAGCTGTAGCCTTTTTTTTAAAAAAACAGGTTTTGCCTTTTTTTTGGTGTTATAGAATTAAAGAATGATGAAAAGAAGCATTAACAGCAAATCTGTGACCATGTTAAATAATTTCTTTCTGGAATGGAAATTCCTACATCCTTCCGGCACCACCATCTATGGATGGGGGGGAGTGGAGCCCAAAGCGTATTTGCCTTACATTCACACAAATAGAGACTTGGAGTCTGAAAAAACTGTGTGTGTGTGTGTGTGTGTGTACACAACCCAACCAATAGAAAGCTCCAAATGCCAATTACCTTTTCTTTTTTTGTACATACTGTCAAGCAGTAAATAGAAATTAGCAGCTGCTGCAGTGTTTTATTCAGGATGTATTAACTGATGACTCATCAAATAATTCACAGCCCAGGGTACCAGTTGTCTTCTCCTCTACAGAGGGAAACACTATTTTAAACAGAAAGTTAACCACCAAGGACATCACAGGAATGCCAACATGTATCAAAAAAAGAGAGATGCTTTGATGAAGAACTCCCTCCAGGGCTTAGAGAAGGGCAATGTTTAATTTGTAATGAAAGGTGCTGGAGCTGAATAAATTTGTTTACATTCATAACTGATGCAGGAAGCCCAGAGGTGCCGGGGCTATCAACTGCCAAGCCTAGAGGTGCCGGGGCTCAGCCCTGGCATCAATTAAGCACTGCGGATGGGTGTGGTCTCAAGAATCTACAGCAAACGTTTTTTTAAATGTTCAAAATCAGGAGCAAGCAATCTACAGAAGAGGAAAAAAATGATTATACACTATGTCAACCCACTCTTTTCCCTCCACAGCATGGCCTTGTGTATCATTAACTTCCTCTTTTTCATCAGGAAGAATCTGCATTGTATTACTTTAACATCAGTATTTGGTTAAGATTTATTTTGATACATCTTTATGAGAAGATTGGAGATATGGTCTGATGGTTTCTTTAGATTCTTTTCAACATGTAATTAATGAGGCTACCACTACAGCTTTGGCCAATAGGCAAGCACTTGTTATACCCACAGCAACCCAGTTTGTCCCCCCAAATTTTGAGCTAACTGCACTCCAATCCCTTACGATTAAATATTAAACTATTCTCCAGTACAGCTTGCTATACAATTATTTACTGATGGCATTATGGAGGAGTGTATTGCAACTCCATAATTAAGACCGTCAGCAAAGTGACTCAACACCAGCTGGAGCACTGCCTCCTGGCTAGGAGCAGCATTGAAGGGTTTTGTTCTCTGTAGTCCTACTGCTCAGGTCTACTAGTGGTCCTATTTTGCATTGTGACTCAGCCTTCCAGCTGGGTCACCTTTGGTCTCACCACTTTTGGGGTAAATCAGGGTTTTCATCTAGTACTCCCAGGCCCTCACACATGTTGATAGACCTCATCCAGGCCCAATAATGCTTCTAGCCTCTTGTGTCTGGGATCTTCTGGCTAGGCTTCCCTGTGAAGAGGTAGGGGAACCCATCCCTCCCTCCCTCCCTCTACCGTGGGTTCAAGCCCAAGGATCCTTGTGGCAAGTGATTAAGGTCTGTTTGGTCAGACCTCTTGTTTCTTCCTGGGACTACTTCCTACAGTGCATCTACCCTCTCCTCAGAGGGCTCGTATTCTCAGCAACAGCTCAGCCCCTAGTCTCAGTCCTCAAGGTAACAAATTAAAAGAAACTAAATTAACCCAAATAAAAAGCAGCTCCACCTTCTCTGTCCTACCTTGAGCCTCCAGCCATCTGTCCTAGTGTTTGGTTTTTGCATTCAACCTAAGCTAGCTTGGTGCTCTACTATACTCCTTCCTGAGAGCTGAGGATGAACACTCTGTTCCCCTCCCCACACTAGAGCTTTCTGAAGTGAGCTTCTTGCTTTTGAAGGCTCCTCTTCCAAGACTGGCATGGTCTCACAGGTATGGGGTTGTCTGAGCCCAAAGCTACTCTGTAACCTCTTCATGCCTGGTGCAGGGTTGGTACACCTGTCACAAAACCAAATGGAATTTCCATTCTAAGCTGCATTTTCTAGCTTCCTTTAAATTTTGGTTGGCATAACCAATTTGTTTTCAAATTGCTTGGCTTAAAAGTCAGGCATGAGCGGAATTTTCCCTGAGAATTTAGGAAGTGCTACTTAAATAAAAATTACTCAAGGTTTAAGTTTTTCCCCAGTCTTGTAATTTTGCAGCCCATGTGTTCTCCAAGCTCCCAGTGTCAAACACAGAGACAGCATCTCATACACCTGACACTGGGCATTTCTCAGGTCAGTTTTATTGAGTGGTCATATGTCCTTATGGCTTGGAGCCATAGAGAATAGGGAGAGATCAGACTGGACAAGTTAGTTTAATTATCCTGGAAAGTGCCCTGCCTGTTTGGTACTATTCTTTCTAATTCTGCAGAGGGGAAGCCAGGGAGGAGGGGAAGATGTGTGGATTGTGGAGGAGACACTTCCCCATGCCTCCTACTGCTCCCTGCCTCTGTAGAGAAATTCCAGGGGAGTGAAGACTGATTCCATCCTCCATTCTTCCTGCTGTTTCCCAGGCTCCATGCAGGGGGTCCAGACTTCCTCCACATTATCTCCTCTCCTCCCCATAAACCACAGTAGGCTCTTCAACCTACTGTGGCTTCTGGGGAGGAGAGGAGATAATGCAAGTTGTTGGGCTTGATAACGTCACTTATGTAACAGGGAAGCATAATTCTCTCCACTGCAGGAATCACTAAGAAATTCTCTGGTCTGTGATACACAGCAGGTCAGACTAGATGATCAAAGTGGTGCCACCAAATCTAGGAAAGCCATTCAATGTTCCACAATAGGCTCATCAAGGCTTATGATCCTAATTAGGCTTATGGGGTGGCCGACAAGTTGGGGGTAAGGTAAGAAGCAGATTCCTGGGGAGTGAAGTATCTCTACCCTTCAGGGGCGGCCGGTTTGTACAATTTTTGCTGGTGCCCAGAACGGGTCCAAGTCCCGTCCCCCCACACCTGCCTTGTAAGCCGATATATATTTTTGTAAATAATGTAAAAATGGATTGGAAACAGTAAGCATTTAACAGTTCCTATATTGCACAATGTGGGGGGTGTAGGGGGATGAGGGCTCTGGCTGGGGGTGAGGGCAGTGACGGAGCTGGGGCCAGAAAGGAGGACTCCACAGTCCCCCCAGCAGCACACTCACCCAGCACCGTCACTGCATGTGCTCCTAGGGGCTGGGCCCCTCTCAGGTCCAGGAAGCCCCCTCGCCTCCCCTGTGGTGGGTGCCGGGGGAGGAGGGGGAAGGCTGCTGTCATGTGTGTGCACCTCCTCCCAGGAGCGACGCCAGGGTTTTTGCCGCCCTAGGCGGCAGTGCTCCTCCTCTGAGCATTCGGCGGCGGGGGTCCTTCCGCTCCGCGTCTTCGGGGCACTTCGGCGGCGGGTCCCAGAGCGAGTGAAGGACCCGCCGCCGAATTTCCGCTGAAGACCCGGAGCAGAAGGACCCCCCACCACCGAATTTCCACCGAGGATGGCAAAATGCCACCCCCCAAATCCTGCCTCCCTAGGCGACCGCCTAGGGTCACCTAGTGGAAGCGCCAGCCCTGCCTCCTCCCTCCACAGGTGGCGGCTGTGCTGCCACCTCAGCCTGCTGCCGGCGCCACTCCCTTTTGTAGCTGGCAGTGGCCGGCGAGGGAGCGCAGCATGGAGCAGCAGCAGGCCGCCCACTGCCCAGGGCACAGGCAGGGATGCTCCGGGGAAAGTGTGCGGAGAGAGACCCAGCCCCAAACATTGGTGGAGCTGGGCCCCTGTGCCCTGAATTTGCTGAAGCTCGGGCACTACGGGCCCATATAACTCGCCACTCCGCTACCCTTCCAGGGGTGAAAGTAAGCCGGTACGGCGTACTAGTAAAAAGTGGCCACCAGTACCAGCCCGAACTCAGCTGATGTTAAAGCGCTGCTGCGGCAAAGGACCCTGCTTAAAATGCTGCTGTGGCAGTGCTTTAATGTCGTTGCCCCTTTTGCCCTACCCCCACCCCAACCGCCAACTGGGGGCGGGGGAGGGATGGGACAAAAAAAGCATTTGCCCTGGGGCTGTAATTTAAAAGGGTCTGGGGTTCCGGCCGCAGCTGCCGCTAGTACAGCACCACCCAGAGCCCCAGGGCCTTTCAATCACCGCTGGAGCCTTGGGCAGCATGGGCCAGGCAGTGCAAATGGGCTGGCTGGATGACGCTGACCCCCAGCCCCGCCCCTTCCGCCTGAGGCCCCGCTCTTTCCGGGAGCCGGAGCCGGCCCCCGTACCAGTAAGTGTTGAATGTTACTTTCACCCCATATCCTTCCCACCTGCCAAGTACTCCTGCTGCCCCAGATCTTTGTTGCAGAGGGCCCCAAGCTGTGAAGAAACTATGGCACGCTCCCCCTACATTGGGCCCCAAGAGCATAAACATTTCCAAATTAAAAATAAAAGAAAAATTACCAGGATAAAAACATTGCTAAGGATGAGATTACATACCAGTAACTTTGAGGTTAAAAAAACATTAATTACATTCTGGCTTTAATATAGGAAAGATGAAAAGAATTAAATATGTCTAGTTTAGCTAAGCTAGTCCAAAGCAAGGAGGTAAGTTTCTACAGATACTGTATCAGAAGAGTTTTCACACAAAGTAGGGAAGGTTTTTTGTGTGTGTGGTGAACCAGAAATAATGGGATTAAATTAAGAAAGGGAAAAATAGGCTGAATATCAACATGTCATCATGACAGTAAAATGTAGTCAAGTATGGAACACTATCCCAAGGGAAGCAGTGGGAATACCATCACTTGAAATATTTAAGACTAAACAAAATACTAGAAAATAAATGGAAGGGTGCAATCCTGCACTGGCAGGGAGATGAATGGAAGATCTAAAGCAGTGGTTCTCAACCTTTTGGGGCTCATTACCCATTTGTAAATGTTTATGGCCTGTTGCAACACAGTAAACAGTGTGGGGGGTGGAGGCCCTTTCTGTCCAATCCTGCCCCCGAGGGGATTGGGTGCAGTTGCTGCTTGGCACTCACCCCACAGTGGTGGCTCCTGCAGCTTCTGTGCTGTTGGGCTGGCTGGGTTTGTCTCTCCACTCCGGGCAATGCAGCCTCCGAGGTTGCAGTGCCGCTCAGGTTTGTCCCTGCCCCCCTGACTGGACCAAATGTGTGTGATTGGAGTTGTGACCTGGCTCATGGGGTTGCAGTGCCACTTACTCAAATTCGGCCTATCTGGATTCCTGTCATCGTGACAGCGAGGCTAAACCTGAGTGGCGCTAGACCCCAGAGGTTGCAGTGCCTTGGAGAAGGGAGGCAAGCCCAGCCATTCCCCTGGGACAGGAGCTGCCCATGACCCTTGGAAACATTCTGGTGACTGTGATGGGATGAACAAACCCCAGACTGGGCAACAAGGGGTTAAGGGATTATTTTGGGCCCAGCCAGTCCCGCCTCATCACACCTGAAGCAAATGCTCCATCTGGTGGAGGAATTAAAAAAAAACAGGAAACAGCTCATTTGGTGGTAGACCTGCAGTGGGAAGGTTGAAGTCTCTAACAAAACTAGTCCAAAGGGCCATCCCTGAGGAAAGGGAGGACCTATTCCAGAAACAGTCAGAGAGGGAAGTATTCCCCTCTCCCTTATATATGGACATGGCATGGACTATTTATTTTCATGGTTTCCCCAGCAGAGGAAAGCCTTGGACTGAGTTGGGGGGAGGTTGCCCTCTCTAGAAAGTGGCCTAGAGAGGGCAACCTTAAGCAGCCTCGGTTGCCAGGCCACCCTGGGTCAGAGCCTGGTGGAGTTGGAGGTCCTGCACTCCCCTAACAACCACCCCTTCTCCCTCCCCTCCACCCCTGCTGGTCACGGGGTTGTGGCCCTGACTGTTCTGCCATGCTTCCTGACCAACTGCTGAGTGAGGATTGTTACACCAATCTAATTTGGAGTCCTGGGTGGAGAAACCCTGATTTAAAGGATCTTTTCCACTTCTAAATTTGGCAATTCTTAGTTGCCATAGAAAATTCTTTGTGAAATAAATTAACGAAAACAATTTCAGTAGGAAAGGAACATTATCATTCTGCATCATTTCAGACAACATATTGCTATAGCTGCTCTGGTTAGTTCCTACTATTAGCAAAATATTCTTGTTGGAAAAATCTAATATATTATTCTGTAATAACCAGAAAGCACTGAATCCAAATATTTTTAAAAGCACAGTATTTTGCTATTATCTTGTTTCACTGACACTAGATACATATTTCCCTACAAACTGTTTTCCTGTACATGTGCTTTCTTTGCACTTATATTAGGAAAGAATCTAAACACACCCTAGGGAAACGAGTTGAAAGAGAACCATTTTCACATTCTGTTTGTGAAATAACACTCCAAAACAGGAGCAACTGTTGGCAATATTAACTAGACTAGCGTGGGTACCTGCCCAGTGTGGACCAAACAACCAGGGAAAGATCCAGAATTATTTGGCCTAGTCACTACATTGACAAGGGGGTGGGGGATGTGGAAAAACAGTGGCTCCCCTTTGGTCCTTATCTCCTGCTGGGCCACGATTCCCTCTCCTCTCCCCCCTGCCCCACACGCAAAGCAGTGACTACTCTTTAGTTCACATTTTTTTCTGGGGTTCAGCTTTCTCCCCCATGCAGTCTGTAAAGCACAGGGCCGGCTCTGGCTTTTTGGCCGCCCCAAGCAAAAAAAAAACGGGGCGGCCAGAACGGCAAAGCAAAAAAAAAAAACAACCTGCGGCGCGGCCGCAGCGCGGATACAGGGGGACCGGCTGGGGGGGGGGGGGAGCGGACAGGAGAGAGAGAAGGGGGCTGCCAGGGCTACAGCAGGGGCGCTGCCACGCGGCCCCTCCCGCTGCGCTGCCGCCTGCTGCGAGGGCTCCGCTCCGGTCAGCGGGGAGGGAAGGAAGAGGACTGCCCTGCAGGGCGCTCTGGTTCTCCGCGCCGCCGCCCCCTACAGGGCGGCCAGGACGGAACAAAAAAAAAAAAGGGGGGGGGGGCCGTGCCGCCCTAGGATTGGGCAGAATGCCGCCTCGAACAATCTTTTTATTGTTTTCATTGTTTTTATTTCAGAAGGTTGAAAAAGCTACTAGGGGGGAAGCTGTTCTAGACTTGATTTTAACAAATAGGGAGGAACTCGTTGAGAATTTGAAAGTAGAAAGCAGCTTGGGTGAAAGTGATCATGAAATCATAGAGTTTGCAATTCTAAGGAAGGGTAGAAGGGAGAATAGCAAAATAGAGACAATGGATTTCAGGAAGGCAGATTTTGGTAAGCTCAGAGAGCTGATAGGTAAGGTCCCATGGGAATCAAGACTGAGGGGAAAAACAACTGAGGAGAGTTGGCAGTTTTTCAAAGGGACACTATTAAGGGCCCAAAAGCAAGCTATTCCGCTGGTTAGGAAAGATAGAAAATGTGGCAAAAGACCACCTTGGCTTAACCACGAGATCTTGCATGATCTAAAAAATAAAAAGGAGTCATATAAAAAATGGAAACTAGGACAGATTACAAAGGATGAATATAGGCAAACAACACAGGAATGCAGGGGCAAGATTAGAAAGGCAAAGGCACAAAATGAGCTCAAACTAGCTACAGGAATAAATGGAAACAAGAAGACTTTTTATCAATACATTAGAAGCAAGAGGAAGACCAAAGACAGGGTAGGCACACTGCTTAGTGAAGAGGGAGAAACAGTAACAGGAAACTTGGAAATGGCAGAGATGCTTAATGACTTCTTTGTTTCGGTCTTCACCGAGAAGTCTGAAGGAATGCCTAACATAGTGAATGCTAATGGGAAGGGGGTAGGTTTAGCAGATAAAATAAAAAAAGAACAAGTTAAAAATCACTTAGAAAAGTTAGATGCCTGCAAGTCACCAGGGCCTGATGAAATGCATCCTAGAATACTCAAGGAGCTAATAGAGGAGGTATCTGAGCCTCTAGCTATTATCTTTGGAAAATCATGGGAGACGGGAGAGATTCCAGAAGACTGGAAAAGGGCAAATATAGTGCTCATCTATAAAAAGGGAAATAAAAACAACCCAGGAAACTACAGACCAGTTAGTTTAACTTCTGTGCCAGGGAAGATAATGGAGCAAGTAATTAAGGAAATCATCTGCAAACACTTGGAAGGTGGTAAGGTGATAGGGAACAGCCAGCATGGATTTGTAAAGAACAAATCATGTCAAACCAATCTGATAGCTTTCTTTGATAGGATAACGAGTCTTGTGGATAAGGGAGAAGCTGTGGATGTGGTATACCTAGACTTTAGTAAGGCATTTGATACGGTCTCGCATGATATTCTTATCGATAAACTAGGCAAATACAATTTAGATGGGGCTACTATAAGATGGGTGCATAACTGGCTGGATAACCGTACTCAGAGGGTTGTTATTAATGGTTCCCAATCCTGCTGGAAAGGCATAACGAGTGGGGTTCCGCAGGGGTCTGTTTTGGGACCGGCTCTGTTCAATATCTTCATTAATGACTTAGATATTGGCATAGAAAGTACGCTTATTAAGTTTGCGGATGATACCAAACTGGGAGGGATTGCAACTGCTTTGGAGGACAGGGTCATAATTCAAAATGATCTGGACAAATTGGAGAAATGGTCTGAGGTAAACAGGATGAAGTTTAACAAAGACAAATGCAAAGGAAGAAAAAATCACTTAGGAAGAAAAAATCAGTTTCACACATACAGAATGGGAAGAGACTGTCTAGGAAGGAGTACGGCAGAAAGGGATCTAGGGGTTATAGTGGACCACAAGCTAAATATGAGTCAACAGTGTGATGCTGTTGCAAAAAAAGCAAACATGATTCTGGGATGTATTAACAGGTGTGTTGTGAGCAAGACACGAGAAGTCATTCTTCCGCTCTACTCTGCTCTGGTTAGGCCTCAGCTGGAGTATTGTGTCCAGTTCTGGGCACCGCATTTCAAGAAAGATGTGGAGAAATTGGAAAGGGTCCAGAGAAGAGCAACAAGAATGATTAAAGGTCTTGAGAACATGACCTATGAAGGAAGGCTGAAAGAATTGGGTTTGTTTAGTTTGGAAAAGAGAAGACAGAGGGGACATGATAGCAGTTTTCAGGTATCTAAAAGGGTGCCATAAGGAGGAGGGAGAAAACTTGTTCACCTTAGCCTCTAAGGATAGAGCAAGAAGCAATGGGCTTAAACTGCAGCAAGGGAGGTCTAGGTTGGACATTAGGAAAAAGTTCCTAACTGTCAGGGTGGTTAAACACTGGAATAAATTGCCTAGGGAGGTTGTGGCATCTCCATCTCTGGAGATATTTAAGAGTAGGTTAGATAAATGTCTATCAGGGATGGTCTAGACAGTATTTGGTCCTGCCATGCGGGCAGGGGACTGGACTCGATGACCTCTCGAGGTCCCTTCCAGTCCTAGAATCTATGAATCTGCCGCCCCAAGCACCAGCTTGCTCAGCTAGAGCCTGGAGCCGGCCTGGTAAAGCAGCAACCCCTTCCCCCACCCACAGCACCTATCTGCCCTCCAATTCACTGACCCCAGCATCAGTCACTATCTGCCTGCCCCAATGCAAAGCAGTTTCCCCTCCCCCTCAGCCCTTCTCTTCTGCCCCACAGCAATGATTCCCCCTCGGTCCCTCTCTGCCCCCCCAATACAAAGCCGTGGTCCCCCAGCCCCGGCAGCTCCCACAGAACAGGCAGCCTCGCGCCCTAATCCCCAGCGCCCTCCCGGGGACTCAGATCCAGCCGGTGACTGCCGAGGCGGCTGTCACTGCGCATGCCCAGTGATAGCAAGGGAGGAGGCTCCTGGCGCCCTAGCGGCCGGGCTGCTGCAGCTGCTCTGCTCGGCGCGCGCCCCGCCCGCCCCGGCTCGTGAGGGCCGCCAGGGGAGTAGCATGGAGGCCGCGCTGAAGCGGGAGCTGGGCACCTCAGTGCTGCGGCCCACGGGCCACTCGGGCGGCGGCTGCATCAGCCAGGGCCAGAGCTACGACACCGACGGGGGCCGGGTCTATGTGAAGAGCAACTCCAAGGCGGAGGTGCAGGGGGACTGCGTTAGCGGCGGGCCCGGGGCTCCCCTGGGGGCTGGGTTAGCGGCGGGCAATTGGGCAGGGGGGTTCACTGGGGGCTTGCATACTGAGCAGGGGTTTCACTGGGAGCTTGGATGCTCCTGCAGTTCTTTTGGGTAATGGGACTAATTGGAGGGCTGTTCGTGCTAAAAATGAGCTGGCTTCACCTTTCAGGATTGGATGGAGAGAGCATTGCTTAGGCTCGGGTGTAAGAGTGAGTAGTTGCAGAGCTGGCTGTACCACGCAGGAGGTTGCTTAGGGGCAGCAAAATGCCTAGTAATTCCTGTGTGAAGGACCGTGCTGGGTGGATGTTTGCTAGCCTGCCTAAGGCAGTACTATTCCAAGAGCTGGGTTGGGGCATAGTTAGGCTTATGCCACATGCTTGGAGATACAGACTCCATCTTCTGGGTGGGATGGAATTAAGTATCTATCTTCATTGACCGCTAGGGTGGGTGGCAGCATCTGGTGGTCCTTGAGGTGAGCAGCTGTATGTGTATCAGGCACCTGGCAATATCAGCTAGCCATAGACTGCAGCACAGTGGTATATTTAATGTCCTTCATGATAACATGGCAATGGTAATGCTCGCTACAGATATTATTGTGCCCCATCACTTTACTACAAAGGTCTGAAATAGACTGCTTTATCCTTTCTAATGTATTGGGGATGTAATCATAGAATTATAGAACTGGAAGGGACCTCGAGAGGTCATCTAGTCCAGTCCCCTGCACTCAAGGCAGGACTAAGTATTATCTAGACCATCCCTGACAGGTGTTTGACTAACCTGCTCTTAAAAATCTCCAATGATGGAGATTCCACCACCTCCCTAGGCAATTTAGTCCAGTGCTTAACCACTCTGACAATTAGGAAGTTTTTCCTAATGTCCAACCTAAACCACCCTTGCTGCAATTTAATCCCATTGCTTCTTCTCCTATCCTCAGCAGTTAAGAAGAAAATTTTTTCTCCCTCCTCCTTGTAACAACCTTTTATGTACTTGAAAACTGTTATCATGTCCCCTCTCGATCTTCTCTTTTCCAGACTAAACAAACCCAATTTTTTCAATCTTCCCTCATAGGTCATGTTTTCCAGACCTTTAATCTTTAATTTTTGTTGCTCTTCTCTGGACTTCCTCCAGTTTGTCCACATCTTTCCTGAAATGTGGCGCCTAGAACTGGACACAATGCTCCAGTTGAGGCCTAATCAGCGTGGAGTAGAGTGGAAGAATTACTTCTCGTGTTTTGCTTACAATAATCCTGGGTCCTGTACTAGTCAGTATTTTTGGATAATGGAGCAAGAGTATGCTTATAACGTTTGCAGATGACACTGAGCTGGGAGGGGTTGCAGGCACTTTTGAGGACAGGATTAGAATTCAAAACAACCATGACAAATTAGAGAACTGTTCTGAAATTAACAAGATGAAATTCAGTACTTCACTTAGGAAGTAAAAATCAAATGCACAACTACAAAATGGGGAATAATTGTCTAGTACTGATTAAAAGGATCTGGGGGTTATAGTGGATCACAAATTAAACACGAGTCAACAATGATGCAGTTGCGAAAAAGTCTAATATCCTTCTGGGCTGTATTAACAGGAATGTCATATGTAAGACAGCGGTACTTGGCACTGGTGAGGCCTAAACTGGAGTATTGTGTCCAGTTCTGGGCGCCACACTTTAGGAAAGCTGTGGACAATTTGGACAGAGTCTAGGGGAGAACAACAACAATTATAACAAACCTGATGTATGAGGAAAGGTAAAAAACAACAACAACTTAGTCTTGAGAAAAGACCAAAGGGGACCTGATAACAATCTTCAAATATGTTAATGGCTATTATTAAGCAGATAGATGGTGGTTGATTGTTCTCCATGTCTGTTCGTTGAAGGTTGGACAAGGAGTAATCAGCTTAATCTGCAGCAAGGGAGATTTAGGTTCAATATTAGGAAAAACTTTCTAACTTCAAGGATAGTTAAGCTCTGGAATAGGCTTCCAAGGGAGGTTGTGAAATCCCAGTCTTTGGAAGCATTTAAGAACAGGCTAAACACCTGTCATGGTGTTTGGTCCTGCCTAGCGCAAGAGGCTGGATTAGATGATTTCTCTAGGTCCCTTCCAGTCCTACATTTCTATGTTTCTGTGATTCTTTAGGATGTAAGTCAGTCTGTAACTGCCTGCACTTAGGAAGAAACTTCCCTTATGGACCAGGGTTTTCCATAATTGTGTTTGATGGGGTTTCTTGCATATTCTTTTGCAGTATCTGGTATAAGCCATTGTGTGAGACAGGATACTGCATTAGATGAAACATTGGTCTTATACAGAATGTTAGTTCTGTGTTTCTGTTGGAAGTGAGGAAAATTATAAGAGGAAGATATTCTAAGGGTACACTTGATTTAGGCCCTAGGTGGAAGGAGAACAATGGGCATATGCAAGAAAGCACGAACTATTTACCTGTAGTACAACAACTGTCCACTATGTCTGTTCCCAGTCTTTCTACCCTTTCCTGCTTGGCTGTATGAGCAGCAGGGTAACAATGTCACTCAAGTATGCTGAGGTCCCAGCTAGAAAGGTGATGAAAGGGCTTGTTGTCTAGTAGTAGACTTAGAGCACCTAATAGTGATGGCAACCTAGTACTTCCATTTGGGCCTCAGTTAATACATACAACATTCTGTTTGGCAATAATTCTTTCAGCACATTTGGGAGTGCTTGAGAGAACTAGGAGCAGGATGGTGTTGAGTAACAAAGGAGAGGTGTTATTTTAAACAAAAAAGTCAGAAGACCTGGATTAATTTGCTATTCAGTTGGCCACTGTTTTCTATGCTTTTGCATGTGTCTATAAATGCAGAGTGCTGATGAAAGCAAACTTCACCTGACCGTATTATAATGCTGTGCTGTGTATGCAGCAACGTGCTATATCAGCAGTTGTATTATAAATGTTTGTTTTTAGTTATTTACTCTATCAAAATTTGCAACTGGCTTAAGCCTGGCATAATATTTCAGGCAGAGATACAAATGCCTACATTGGTTAAATAAAATTGTAAGTCATAAAGTATCAAACTCCTTAATAGATAATCCAAGAATTCTTACTTGCCTCCAGTCTGGGGAGTTTGTAATCAATGCCCACTGCAGTTTGTCCTGTGACTTTAATTCCTGTATCTGGCCCCAAACTGTTCTGTTGCTATTTTATTCACTAGGCAGTTATATTTAATTAGTTTCATTAATGCTTATAGCATAGACTGCAGCTTCTCTAAGAGACCTTTTGTCCAACCCTTTCTCTCTTTGAGTAGTATTTACTTATGTGATTAGTCCCATTGAAGTCAATGGAGAGTAAGTACTACTCAACATGTATGGCATTGGCAGAATAAGGACCTAAAGTTATAACTTGACGAGATTCTCACTTGAAAGAACATCACAGCTGCAGGTTAGCCACAAAGTCATTCTTTATATTTCTGCTGAGAACACAAACTTAAGGGATGGCAGCAGCTATTTTAATATTTGTAGCTAGACTTTTAGGTAGACTGTTAATTTTGTGCAAAGCTACACAGAATACCAACACCTAACACCGTCCTTTTAATGTATCTATTGATTGTATCCATTTTTCTACACAGATGCTGCACATCACGTTAACACAGTATTTTTGTCAGCAGTATGCATGTGAACTCTGTTCCATGAATGGAGATGGACCCTCCGATGTGTGACCCAGGCTTTGATTCAATTGTTGAGTTATTTGCCTGACCCTATAAAATGCTAGACGCCACACTGCTTCTATAGGGGCAGGTTTATGGATAGGAACTTCTGTAATTCTGAAATTATTATAGGTCAGACTTAGCAGTGTAGGTATCACAACTCTGGACCGCAGGTATCTTGTATCTGCTCTAGCCAAAAACAAGCTATTCTCTGTTTAAAATGTTTACTTGGGGAAAGACCCTTCATTTAGCCATAAGAGCATTCAAGGGGAGTGACGCTTTTCCTTTGTATTTGACAGGCCAGAAGAATGTTTGAGGGAGAAATGGAAAGTTTGTCAGCCATCCTACAAACACAGACAGTAAAGGTGCCCAAACCCATCAAAGTTATAGACGTGCCAGGAGGCAGCACTCTATTTGTGATGGAGCATTTGGAAATGAGGAGTCTTAACAGGTAAATTCTAATTGTGTCATTGCTTCTTGCTGTGACCAGAAATTTAGATTTAAGGGAAACCATTTAAATTACTTGTTTTGGGGATGAAAATCCATTTTGATATGTTGTTTTTTTCGCTAGATCTGGGACAGGAGGGGAAGCTGCACTCTGTATATGGTGCCCCTTAGTATCTCACAATACTTTTATACCATGAATCAATCATAAACTGAAGAGAAGCTCCAGTTATTGGGAAGAGACAGGTAATAGTTATGGGGGATTCAATCATTAGAAACATAGATAGCTGGGTTTGCGATGACCGGGAGAAACATATGGTGATTTGCCTGCCTTGTGCAAAGGTTGCGGATCTCTCGAGACATGTAGGTCAGGGGTTGACAAACTTTTTGGCCTGAGGGACACATTGGGGTTCCGAAACTATATGGAGGGCTAGGTAGGGCAGGCTGTGCCTCCCCAAACAGCCTGGCCACCACCCCCTATCCGCCCCCTCCCATTTCCCGCCCCCTGACTGCCCCCCTCAAAACCCCCGATCCATCCAACCCCCTCCTGCTTCCTGTCCCCTGACTGCCCCAACCCCTATCCACACCCCCACTCCCTGACAGGCCCCCCAGGACTCCCACGCATATCAAATCACTCCCTGTCCCCTGACTGCCCCCTGGGACCCTCTGCCCCTTATTCAACCCCCCCACTCCCCGCCCCCTTACCATGCTTCTCAGAGCACCAGGACTGGCAGCCGCGCCGCCCGACAAGAGCCAGCCACGCCGCCGCGCTGCCCGGCAGGAGCTCACAGCCCTGCTGCCCGGAGCGCTAGCGGCACAGCGAGCTGAGGCTGCGGGGGAAGGGGGACAGCAGGGAAGAGGCCGGGGGCTGGCTAGCCTCCCCGGCCGGGAGCTCAAGGGCCAGGCCTTAGTTTGCCCACCTCTGACCTAGATAGACTTATGTGTAGTGCTGGGGAGGAGCCGGCGGTCGTGATACATGTAGGTACCAGTCTCATGGGGAAAGATAGGAGAGAGGTCCTGGAGGCAAAATTTAGGCTGTTAGGTAAGAGATTGAAGTCCAGGACCTCCATGATAGCATTCTCTGAAATGCTTCCAGTTCCCTGTGCAGGGCCAGTTACATAGGCAGAACTGCAGGGTCTCAATGCGTGGATGAGACAATGGTCTAGGGAGGAGGGGTTTAGATCTATTAGGACCTGGGGAAACTTTTGGGAAAGGGGGAGCCTATACAGAAAGAATGGGCTCCACCTTAACCAAAATGGAACCAGATTGCGGGCACTTATAATTAAAAAGGTCATAGAGCAGTTTTAAAACTAAGGGCTGGGGGAAAGCCGACAGGTGCAGAAGAGCAGGTGGTTCAGACAAACACATCCCTTAGGGGAGGATCTATTAATGGAAATTCTCTGTCATAGTAAGGAGGAGAGGATGGAAGATGATAAAATACGGGTAGGATCTGATGAGAAACAGTCTAATGAAAAAGAGTCCCATTCAATTACATCATGTAATGACAGACAGCTAAAAAGTGACAAGTTTTTAAAATGCTTATATGCAAATGCTAGAAGTCTAAATAATAAGATGGGTGAACTAGAGTGCCTTGAATTAAATGAGAATTTTGATATAATAGGCATCACAGAAACTTGGTGGAATGAGGATAATCAATGGGATACAGTAATACCAGGGTACAAAATATATTGGAAGGACAGAACAGGTCATGCTGGTGGGGGAGTGGCACTATATGTGAAAGAAAGCGTAGAATCAAATGAAATAAAAATCTTAAATGAGCCAAACTGTACCATAGAATCTCTATGGATAGTAATTCCATGCTCTAATAATAAGAATATAGCAGTAGGGATATATTACTGACCACCTGACCAGGATGGTGATAGTGACTATGAAATGCTCACGGAGATTAAAGAGGCTATAAAAGCCAAAGACTCAAAAAGTAATAGCAAAAATTTTTTTAAGTACATCAGAAGCAGGAAGCCTGCTTAACAACCATTGGGACCACTGGACGATTGAGCGGCTAAAGGAGCACTTTAGGCAGATAAGGCCATTGCGGAGAAAGTAATTGAATTCTTTGCATCAGTCTTCATGGCTGAGGATGTGAGAGAGATTCCCAAACCTGAGCCATTCTGTTCAGGTGACAAATCTGAGGAACTGTTCCAGATTGAGGTGTCATTAGAGGAGGTTTTGGAACAAATTGATAAACTAAACAATAAAAAGTCACCAGGATCAGATGGTATTCACCCAAGAGTTCTGAAGGAACTCAAATGTGAAATTGCAGAACTACTAACAGTAGTTTGTAACCTATCATTTAAATCAGCTTCTGCACCAAATGACAGGAGGATAGGTAATGTGACTCCAATTTTTAAAAAGGGCTCCAGAGGTGATCCTGGCAATTACAGGCTGGTAAGCCTGACTTCAGTACTGGGCAAACTGGTTGAAACTATAGTAAAGAACAAAATTGTCAGACATATAGATGAACATAATTTGTTGGGGGAAAAGTCAACATGGTTTTTGTAGAGGAAAATCATGCCTCAGCAATCTACAAGAATTCTTTGAGGGGGTCAAGAAGCATGTGGACAAGGGGGATCCAGTGGATATAGTGTACTTAGATTTTCAGAAAGCCTTTGACAAGGTCCCTCACCAAAGACGCTTAAGCAAAGAAAGCTGTCATGGGATAAGAGGAAAGATCCTCTCATGGATTGGTAACTGGTTAAAAGATAGGAAACAAAGGGTAGGAATAAATGATCAGTTTTCAGAATGGAGAGGGGTGAATAGTGGTGTCCCCCAGGGGTCTGTACTGGGACCAGTCCTATTCAACATATTCATAAATGATGTGGAAAAAGGGGTGAACAGAGAGGTGGCAAAATTTGCAGATGATACAAAACTACTCAAGATAGTTAAGTCCCAAGCAGACTGCAAAGAGCTACAAAAGGATCTCACAAAACTGGGTGACTGGGCAACAGAATGGCAGATGAAATTCAGTGTTGATAAATGCAAAGTAATGCACATTGGAAAACATAATCCCAACTATACATGTAAAATGATGGGGTCTAAATTAGCTGTTACCACTTACAAAAGAGATCTTGGTGTCATTGTGGATAGTTCTCTGCAAACATACACTCAATGTGCAGCAGCAGTCAAAAAATGAACAGAATGGGAATCATTAAGAAAGGGATTGATAATAAGACAGAAAATATCATATTGCCTATATATAAATCCATAGTATGCCCACATCTTGAATATTGCGTGCAGATGTGGTCACCCCATCTCAAAAAATATATATTGGAATTGGAAAAGGTTCAGAAAAAGTCAACAAAAATTATTAGGGGTATGGAACGGTTGCCATATGAGTAGAGATTAACAAGACTGGGAATTTTCAGCTTGGAAAATAAATGACTAAAGGGGGATATGATAGAGGTCTATAAAATCATGACTGGTGTGGAGAAAGTAAATGAGGAAGTGTTATTTAATCCTTTTCATAACAGAAGAACTAGGGGTCACTCAATGAAATTAATAGGCAGCAGGTTTAAAACAAACAAACGGAAGTATTTTTTCACACAATGCACAGTCAACCTGTGGAACTCTTTGCCAGAGGATGTTGTGAAGGCAAAGACTATAACAGGGTTCAAAAAAGAACTAGATAAGTTCATGGAGGATAGGTCCATCAGGAGCTATTAGCCAGGATGGGCAGGAATGGTGTCCCTAGCCTCTGTTTGCCAGAAGCTGGGAATGGGTGACAAGGCATGGATCATTTGATGATTACACTGCTCTACAGCCAAAATGCTTCTGAAATAAATGTAGTCAAACTTTACCAATTCTGGGTCACTGAGAACGAAAATGATGCTTAAAATTGTTGATTGGCTCTAGTTTTCAAGATATGCTATTGGGTCAGTATATACGACCCTTGACTTGGGAATGGCGGAGGATAAGTGAGTTATAAAGGGAAGGGATCTCAGTTTAAACCAGAAATGACTAAAATACATCTTTGACTGGATCTATGAATAAATCTATGACTGGGTTTGGACAGTACTTGCTTTTTAGGCAAAACAATGATGCAATCTGAAGCTGGTATTGCGTCATACATGATATGAATTGCATCATGTTATTCCTAGAAGTCATGGATGATGCAATCATAACGAAGCTTACATCACTCTGCTGAACAAATTGCCCTATATCAGCTCTAGAAATCATACAGTGTCGTGCTCTCTTATTTGTCAGTGTTTGATTTTGCAAAGGGACACATTTCTGTTTAGCCAAAGTGAGCAGAGATGCCTTGTACTTGTGTGAACAGTGCAGTTAATTTCTGCTATGTTTGTGGTGAAGTGACTTTTGCATCACAAAAGCGCGGTATAACCACTATGGTTAAGAAAGCCTATCACCTTTATTTTGGCTGCAAAATTGGAGATCAGGACAAGAGGTGGGCCCTACACATATGCTGCAACACTTGTGCAACAAATCTTCGCCAGTGGTTGAACAGGAAAAGGAAATCTATGCCTTTTGCAGTGCCAATGATTTGGAGAGAGCCAACAGATCATACCAGCAATTGTGACTTCTGCATGGTGCCTCCAGTTGGGAAAGGTGTGTCAAAGAAGAAAAAGTGGACTGTGCATTATCCAAACATTCCATTAGCTATACGCCCAGTACCCCACGGAGAAGGACTGCCGGTTCCTGATGCACCAGAATCATTCTCACTTGAGTCAGACGAAGAAGAGGAAGAGGATGAAACTTCTGGTCCTGAACCATCAATGTCACAGGACCCACATTTTCTCCCATCCTCCTCCTCTGAATCACACCTCATAACACAAGGTGAACTGAATGACCTTGTCAGGGATTTGGAACTACCCAAGAGTAAGGCAGAGCTGTTGGGCTCCAGACTACAGCAGTGGAATCTCCTGGCAGGTGATGTTAGGGTTTCCATGTTCCGTGACCATCAAAAGGATCTTGTCCCATTCTTCTTCATGGAAGGTGATCTTGTAGCCTGCAACAACATCGATGGTGTGATGGCAGCCCTCAACATCGTTCACGATCCAGATGAGTGGAGACTGTTCATTGATTCATCGAAGACGAGTCTTAAAGCTGTTTTACTGCATAATAGCAATGTTTTGCCATCAATTCCAGTTGGTCATGCAGTCCATATGAAGGAAACCTATGACAACATGAAACAACTTTTGAGGTGCATAAACTATGACCAACATCAGTGGCAGCTTTGTGGCGATTTGAAGGTTGTTGCTCTCTTGCTTGGTCTGCAGACTGGATACACAAAGTACTGCCGTTTTCTCTGCGAATGGGATAGTCGTGCAAGAGATTCCCACTACATCAAGAAAGATTGGCCACTCCGACAGTCATTGGAGCCTGGGAGGAAAAGTGTTCAGCATCCACCACTTGTTGAATCAAGGAAGATTTTGTTACCACCCTTACACATCAAGCTGGGTCTGATGAAGAACTTTGTCAAGGCCATTGACAAAACACAAGCAGCTTTCAAGTGCCTCCGTGGAAAATTTCCAAGGTTAAGTGAAGCTAAGATAAAGGAAGGTGTCTTTGTTGGTCCTCAGATTCGTGAACTTCTTCGAGATGATGCATTTGACCATGCACTGCGTGGCAAGGAAAAGACGGCATGGAAAGCCTTCCAGTTAATGGCAATAAATTTTCTCAGAAACAACAAGGCAGACAATTACAGGTTGTTGGTGGAAAACCTCCTCAAGGCATACAAAAGCCTTGGTTGCAACATGTCACTAAAGATACCTTTTTTGCACTCTCATCTAGATTTTTTCCCACCGAACTGCGGAGCAGTGAGCGACGAGCACGGCGAGCGATTTCACCAGGACATTGCAACAATGGAGAAACGCTATCAGGGCAAATGGAGCCCATCAATGCTTGCAGACTATTGCTGGACAGTGACAAGAGATGCTCCATTTAATGAATACAAGAGACAAGCCAAGAAGCGCCGAGTAGACACTGAATAGGACTAAACTATGTACAGCATAGTTTTTTGCCTTTTGTTTCATAATAAATTTTATTTATATAACCCTTTTGCTGATTTTTAAAGTGTTACATAAACAGGACAGGTGAAATATTATCATGTAAAGCAACCATAAACACATGAAGAGACCTAGGTTTACAATTTAAAACTCTACTATCTACACAATATACATAGACATAAAATGTAAAAACTTAAATATCTTAGAAACAGTAGCCAATCAGTTGTTTTAATTGTCATATTTGAATTCAGCACATCAAAATACATAATAAATAGAACATTTTATCTCTGAAGCAGACGACTTCTCAAAAATTGTAGACCAGTGTTATCTGTTCTGTTCATTCCCTCTGGGGCACCTGGCATTGGCCACTGTCGGAAGACAGGATACTGGGCTAGATGGACCTTTGGTCTAACCCAGTATGGCTGTTCTTATGAAGATTTCAGAGTAAGAATTGTGGGAGTTAGGGAAAAGAACTATGAGATCATCTTGCCATGTGATTCTCACCTTTGGGGGATATGAAGCACTATTTATTGTTTCTTCTATAGCACAGGAGGGGTGTACATTGCACTTCCAGATAGATAAAGTTTGTGTCCTGAATATTGATAGCTTAAAATCTGAGGGCCTGATTGTCCCCTTTCCTGGAAGAAAACCCACTATGGAGGTTGTTCTCAGTTGTTCCATCAGGGAGCTGAGTTGCGCCCTCCTCACCCCTCTGGGCTTCTGCAGCTGGCTTAGAGAGCTCATCAAGTAGCAGGGCTGCAGAAATGTAATAGTGTTTGGTCGCACTACAGATCCTCCTTGATCTGTGCTGGGCTCAGGCGATAGAGATGCATGTCTGCTCAGTTTGCTCACTCCTCCTCTTGCCCCCTGCTGTCTTGGCGGATGCTCAGATTCATGGGGAGCCCACCGTGAGGTCCAGGGAATCAAAGGGATCCTGCTGCAAAGGTGGCTGAACTCCCTTTCTGTGAAAGTTGGGGAGAGATGAGCATGAATATGACCCTTGATGTACTAATTTCAGAGGTATGATCAGGCCCCGTGTTAGAACAGGAACAACGAGAAGAGATGACAATGCACTGGATTCAGGGAGATGATGTGGCAGGTGAAGACTAAGAGAGTGAACATAAGGTAACTTGGGAGGCTAGTATCTTGAGTATTACATGGTAGGTTTCTATCTTGTGGGAGGAGTTGCAAAATTTTCTAGAGAATATGAGCTTGTACTTGGAAAAAGTCTAAGAATGGAGGGTTAGAATGAGAGGGCAGAGGAGATGGATATGAGCTCAGAAGTCAAGAGGAGCAAATTCATATGGAGTTTTAAGCAGAAGGATAACTTTCAATTCTGTTTGGAGATAGATAGGAAGCCAGTGAAGGTGCTACAGGAGATTTGGTCTTGTTTCCTGGAGGGTGAGAGCAGTCTAGCTTTAGCATTCTGGTCTCTGATGTAGAGAGGAGAGGTCTCGGAGAGCCTTAAAATTGCAATAAATGAGGCATGAAATGATGAAAAGAATAGACACTTTAGCAGAGGTAGAGCCCAGGAAAGAGTAAATCCAACTTATCCCCTGCCTCTAAAATGTATCTGGAGGTACAAAAACTAATAGGCTATATGATGCATGATCTTCTCACAGGCTGATGGTCTACAATTTTTGAGAAATCGTCTGCTTCAGAGATAAAATGTGCTATTTATTATGTATTTTGATGTGCTGAATTCAAATATGACAATTAAAACAACTGATTGGCTACTGTTTCTAAGATATTTAAGTTTTTACATTTTATGTCTATGTATATTGTGTAGATAGTAGAGTTTTAAATTGTAAACCTAGGTCTTTTCATGTGTTTATGGTTGCTTTACATGATAATATTTCACCTGTCCTGTTTATGTAACACTTTAAAAATCAGCAAAAGGGTTATATAAATAAAATTTATTATGAAACAAAAGGCAAAAAACTATGCTGTACATAGTTTAGTCCTATTCAGTGTCTACTCGGCGCTTCTTGGCTTGTCTCTTGTATTCATTAAATGGAGCATCTCTTGTCACTGTCCAGCAATAGTCTGCAAGCATTGATGGGCTCCATTTGCCCTGATAGCGTTTCTCCATTGTTGCAATGTCCTGGTGAAATCGCTCGCCGTGCTCGTCGCTCACTGCTCCGCAGTTCGGTGGGAAAAAATCTAGATGAGAGTGCAAAAAAGGTATCTTTAGTGACATGTTGCAACCAAGGCTTTTGTATGCCTTGAGGAGGTTTTCCACCAACAACCTGTAATTGTCTGCCTTGTTGTGCATGGTCAAATGCATCATCTCGAAGAAGTTCACGAATCTGAGGACCAACAAAGACACTTTCCTTTATCTTAGCTTCACTTAACCTTGGAAATTTTCCACGGAGGCACTTGAAAGCTGCTTGTGTTTTGTCAATGGCCTTGACAAAGTTCTTCATCAGACCCAGCTTGATGTGTAAGGGTGGTAACAAAATCTTCCTTGATTCAACAAGTGGTGGATGCTGAACACTTTTCCTCCCAGGCTCCAATGACTGTCGGAGTGGCCAATCTTTCTTGATGTAGTGGGAATCTCTTGCACAACTATCCCATTCACAGAGAAAACGGCAGTACTTTGTGTATCCAGTCTGCAGACCAAGCAAGAGAGCAACAACCTTCAAATCGCCACAAAGCTGCCACTGATGTTGGTCATAGTTTATGCACCTCAAAAGTTGTTTCATGTTGTCATAGGTTTCCTTCATATGGACTGCATGACCAACTGGAATTGATGGCAAAACATTGCTATTATGCAGTAAAACAGCTTTAAGACTCGTCTTCGATGAATCAATGAACAGTCTTCACTCATCTGGATCGTGAACGATGTTGAGGGCTGCCATCACACCATCGATGTTGTTGCAGGCTACAAGATCACCTTCCATGAAGAAGAATGGGACAAGATCCTTTTGACGGTCACGGAACATGGAAACCCTAACATCACCTGCCAGGAGATTCCACTGCTGTAGTCTGGAGCCCAACAGCTCTGCCTTACTCTTGGGTAGTTCCAAATCCCTGACAAGGTCATTCAGTTCACCTTGTGTTATGAGGTGTGGTTCAGAGGAGGAGGATGGGAGAAAATGTGGGTCCTGTGACATTGATGGTTCAGGACCAGAAGTTTCATCCTCTTCCTCTTCCTCGTCTGACTCAAGTGAGAATGATTCTGGTGCATCAGGAACCGGCAGTCCTTCTCCGTGGGTTACTGGGCGTATAGCTGATGGAATGTTTGGATAATGCACAGTCCACTTTTTCTTCTTTGACACACCTTTCCCAACTGGAGGCACCATGCAGAAGTCACAATTGCTGGTATGATCTGTTGGCTCTCTCCAAATCATTGGCACTGCAAAAGGCATAGATTTCCTTTTCCTGTTCAACCACTGGTGAAGATTTGTTGCACAAGTGTTGCAGCATATGTGTGGGGCCCACCTCTTGTCCTGATCTCCAATTTTGCAGCCAAAATAAAGGTGATAGGCTTTCTTAACCATAGTGGTTATACTGCGCTTTTGTGATGCAAAAGTCACTTCACCATAAACATAGCAGAAGTTAACTGCACTGTTCACACAAGTACAAGGCATCTCTGCTCACTTTGGCTAAACAGAAATGTGTCCCTTTGCAAAATCAAACACTGACAAATAAGAGAGCACGACACTGTATGATTTCTCGAGCTGATATAGGGCAATTTGTTCAGCAGAGTGATGTAAGCTTCGTTATGATTGCATCATCCATGACTTCTAGGAATAACATGATGCAATTCATATCATGTATGACGCAACACCAGCTTCAGATTGCATCATTCATTGTTTTGCCTAAAAAGCAAGTACTGTCCAACCCAGTCATAGATTTATTCATAGATCCAGTCAAAGATGTATTTTAGTCATTTCTGGTTTAAATTGAGATCCCTTCCCTTTATAACTCACTTATCCTCCGCCATTCCCAAGTCAAGGGTCGTATATACTGACCCAATAGCATATCTTGAAAACTAGAGCCAATCAACAATTTTAAGCATCATTTTCGTTCTCAGTGACCCAGAATTAGTAAAGTTTGACTACATTTGTTTCAGAAGCATTTTGGCTGTAGAGCAGTGAAAAATGTACAGGCCTCATGTAGAGCTAATACATAGCAGAAATGTTGTATTGCAGTAATTACTTTGTGTTAGGGTTTCTCTCACTTTCATTTCAATGTCACATTGTGAGAAATAGCCATTGTGTCCTAATAAATGCAATTTTCAGAACTTGTTGGTCTTAAGCTTTTTTCCCCTCCTCAAAAGGATGTCTTTGCTCCAGATAGAGCATGTGGAAAAGTTCTCAGCAAATGTACATGAGTAATTCCCTGCATATCAAGATGTGAATTCACTGCTTACTATATGATTCAGTGATGCTAAAAGAACTTATTTTGGTTTCTTAGGCATTCAGCAAAGCTTGGAACACAGTTGGCTGATCTCCACCTTCACAACCAGAAACTTGG
Source organism: Emys orbicularis (assembly GCF_028017835.1). Lineage (NCBI taxonomy): Eukaryota > Metazoa > Chordata > Testudines > Emydidae > Emys > Emys orbicularis. The sequence goes on along the minus strand of NC_088695.1, from coordinate 31,449,133 downwards.
AGAGAAGATGAAGAAAGAGGGGAACACTGTTGGTACAGTACATAGTTGTCTGTAAATTTAATGACATGAAGCTAGTTAATAGATAACTTGTAAAACAGGCAGTTGCTAAAATGACCTTGTTATTTCAGGAACATGTATTTGGCTCCAATAACACTGTCATGCAAATAAACTTGGAACAAATTCCTTTTTGTATTTGAAACAAGATTCACAAATAGCAAAAAGCTCTTTATCTCTTTCGTGGGTAAAATATTTCTTAGACTTGCTGTCCCCACTATTTATTCCAGATCATTACCTACAAAAGCTTTGTTTCAGAGGCGATATATCACCAGATGATGTGATTAAGATTAAAATTTAAGCATTTCAATCTTGTCCTAAAGTTAACTGAAGGCAGTTTAATAAAGATACTGCAGTGTAAGCTGTCTGCTACCAGCAAACTACTGTATCTCCATCTGATTTAAAGCCTACCTACACTGCAAATACTTATAATCTTTGTAATCTATGTTTTTATTTTTTTGGTTTGCAAGGTAAAAGTGAGGGGCAAACAGACATCCAGTTCGTGGATCGATTTGGCTTTCATACAGTCACCTGTTGTGGCTATCTCCCACAAGTAGGTTCTGCTTAAGTCTTGGAATTTATTTAACCTATTGGCATTTCTGTTGTTTTACATTCTTAGGGATTTAAATGTAACACTTTAAGATTTTGCTATACATTTTTCTAATTGTGGAAGAGCAAATGTTTGGATTGTAAGAGATGAGTTTTTGCTTTGCTTTGGAAAACACAAAGGGCCAAGATTATTCTAGATGTAACTCCATTGATTTCAGTGGAGTTACACTAGGAATTAATATGTTCCAGATAGCTTGGAAAGCAAAAGCCCAAGACAGGGTTTGGTGCTACAGGGTTTGGGTACCTGCGATAATATCTGCTGTTGCTTTTATTCAATGAATGAGATTTTAAAGAAGACTTGAACCTTTCCTGAACACTGGTTAGAATAGACAGCTGAAATAGTAACACCTTGCACTAGACAGACATCAAGGGTATATCTACACTACCCACCGGATCGGCGGGTAGTGATCGATCTATTGGGGATCGATTTATTGCCTCTAGTGTAGACGCGATAAATCGATCCCTGATCGCTCTGCTGTCGACTCCGGAACTCCACCATGGCGAGAGGCGGAAGCGGAGTGACGGGGGAGTGGCGGCCGTCGATCCTGCGCCGCGAGGACGCGAAGTAAGTGATTCTAAGTCGATCTAAGATACGTATTCTCATATTCTCGTAGCTGAAGTTGCGTATCTTAGATCGACCCCTCCCCCCCCCCCCAGTGTAGACCAGGCCTAGGCACAAATTGTTTTATTTCCTCAAAGGCTATATTTAAAAAATGCTACCCTGTCTTATGTTGTGTGTCCAATGCCTAACCTCTGCTCCTGCTTTTCCAGGTGAATGACTGGCAGAATGACTGGGTAACTTTCTATGCCAGGCAGCGAATCCAGCCCCAGATGGATATGGTTGAAAAGAATTCAGGAGACAGGGAGGCAAGAGAACTTTGGGCACAGCTTCAGGTAGAAGAGCTCCCTGTGACTCTTAATTTATTGATAGCTAGGTGATCCATCCCCTGTCACCCATTCCCAGTTTCTGGCAAACAGAGGCTAGGGACACCATCCTCTGCTCATGGATAATAGGAGGTTTCTTACCCCTTCTTCCAGTGGAGCAGTATCTTTGAATTTGTTTGCAACTGGCTAAATTTGGCGTACTGAGTGAATTTTTAACTTTGGACTTTATAACACTGAAAAGCGGTTATGACACATACTGAAGTTAGGAAGAAATGACAAACATACAAGATGGAATCTTTAACTGAGACATTCCCCTGTATTGCAGGCTTGGGGATGGGATATACGATTGGATGACTATGGTCTTCAATCACTAGTATCTATGATTCTGTAAAAGTAGAAACCATGTTGATCCCCCTCTGAAGTTTTTAATTTTAAATGTCAAAAGGCACCAGTCTGTTTTGATTGGCAGTTAACCAGCTAATTTTTAAGAATGTTGAATTCATATTTTTAACCTTTATGTGTGTGTGTATGCTTACTCTGGTGATTTCAACATCTGCTGTCTAAAGTAACTCACACCCCACCATTCTTCATCTTGAGGCATTTCACTGGTAACTCTTGCTTTCTTTTCCCTCCCCAGCTGAAGATACCCAGTTTGTTCTGTGACTTGGAGATCGTTCCTGCTCTCCTTCATGGGGATCTGTGGGGAGGAAATGTAGCCGAGGATGACTCTGGCCCCATTATTTTTGACCCTGCCTCCTTCTATGGTCATTCAGAATATGAACTTGCGATAGCCGGGATGTTTGGTGGTTTCAGCAACTCTTTTTACTCTGCTTACCACAGTAAAATTCCCAAAGCTCCAGGGTTTGAGAAACGACTCAAACTGTATCAGCTTTTCCACTATATGAACCACTGGAACCATTTTGGATCAGGGTACAGAGGGTCTTCTCTAAACATCATGAGAAACCTGGTAAAATGACTTCACCCTCAAGCAGAGTATCTCACCCCCCACTTAGGAAAACCCACACTTGTTGGTGAGGCACCTACAATAATATTAAAACAGATTCTTGACCCTCTCCCTCTTTGCACAGCTAAAGATCTAGAATCAGAGAGTCCTGCTGAATCCCAACTGTGGCATTTTCCATCCCTTTAAGATATAGTCACTTGTTGCAGGAATAATTTATTAGTTTGCTATCCAAGGCAGTGCTAATTCCAGAGTTACATGAAAGAACTTGCAGGGTCAGGGTGTTGTTGTACAATTCTGTTTTGGCAGATTGAATCAGAGAAGAAAACTCTTGAGTGTAAATAACTTGGAAGAGGTCCTATGACTGAGACCAACTGTGCCACATATTGTTAAGTATTTGCACTTGCACATTGACTCAAAAATCAACACGAAAAGCTTGGTGAAATGGAAGGATGGCCTTTCCTCACATACCAATGCAAATGGCTGAAGGAGTTGCTCATTGAGACTTTTCTTTCTGGTTGCTTGTTCGGCCAAATTCTTTTCAGCCATGCATTTCTAGGTACAGCTACCAAAGCAATAGCATGTTAACATGAAATCCAGAAAGGAATAAAAAGTGATCAGGGCTACCCATGAACAATTTTAATATGGTTCAAATGGGTGGAGTCCTCTGCCCATCCTATTGCATAGTACTGTGTACAGACTTCTCAAATGTTTCATGTTTTGTGTGACACCATGTGTTTGGGTTTTGTTGTCTGTCCCATGTCTGCTAGTCAACCAGCTTCTAGCTAGAGCGTATTTAGAACTGATACCATCCTGCTTTTTGAATGGAGCTGTTTGATAGGGTTTCCTCTCCTGCTGGATGTCTTCAGGCAGGGCTGGCTGCATGTACACTTCCTCTGTGGAGGTACTGCTGACTGGCACACACAACTGATGATCATTTTTGTGGTTGCCATCTCCCACAAGTAAAGAGAGGGCAGTTCAGTGCCATTAGATCAGTGGGTAGTTTCCACATAATTTGTCCAGAATTCACACTGCAGGAGCCATGATGTCTCTTTTTGTATTTCCAAGAGCCCCACAAACTGCACTACTTAGCTGTTGGCACTAGGCATTCAAGACCAAGGGAAGTCAAACTTGGACTGTTGATGCATGTAAGAGCATCTCACCACTTAATATCTGTGTCACTAAAATTTCTTCAAAGAATTAATGCAGGAAAACATTAGGTTGCAGGATAGTAGCTGTCCCATGTGTGCTTGCAGGACAGTAACACTAAAACAATAGCTCTGCTGTCTAGTTGTGGGCTTCTAGTGATGTTTCGACGAAAGGACGCCAGGTAGGTGAGAGAGATGCATGATTCCTTACATGCATGTTAAGAATATGGGAGTGATTTTTATTGAACTAAAATGTTTTTCACTGGATTTAAGTTGGTACTCTGATTTGCTGAATTTCTCTGACTGCTGGTTTTGCTGTGAGTACTGATATGAATTTTGGTGACTACCATTAGAATATTTCTCCTCCCCTAATCCTAGTAGTAGTTTCACTGGCTGTTAATTGTTGGCTGAAAAAAAACCCAAACCTTGCTTGGCAGCATAGGTTTTTACTCATCTCCTGCTGTTTAAATAAAATATTAGTTTCCTAATTGATTGTTGTGGTCTGTCTCTTGTCTGTATGAATAGCTTGCGGCTTACTTTCACGACTGGGAAGCTGCTCTAAACTCCTGGAAAATAGGAAGGTCCTATATCAGGGGTAGGCAACCTATGGCACATGCGCCAAAGGCGGCACGTGAGCTGATTTTCAGTGGTACTCTCACTGCCCGGGTCCTGGCCACTGATCCGGGGGGCTCCGCATTTTAATTTAATTTTAAATGAAGCTTCTTAAACATTTTAAAAACCTTGTTTACTTTATATACCACAATAGTTATAGAAAGAGACCTTCTAAAAACATTAAAATGTATTACAGGCAGGAGCGCCGCCAGCTTTTCTGCCGCCCTAGGCAGCGGAAGGTCCCGCCCCGAAATGCTGCCCCCCACAGAGGCGGCGGAAGGTCTTGCTGCCGAAATACCACCGCGGTCGCCGCCCCCCAAATTGTAGTGCCCAGGCGACCGCCTAGGTTGCCGAATGGGTTGCGCCGGCCCTGATTACAGGCACGCGAAACCTTAAATTAGAGTGAATAAATGAAGACTCGGCACACCACTTCTGAAAGGGTGCCGACCCCGTCCTATATCCTTCCCAATAAAAACCCAGTGTGATGGTTCTTGGGGCACCCAGGACAGTGAGTTATCGTGTTACCTCCTTCCTTCAGCATTGAGGTAGTCTTGCATGTGCCAAGGTGGGTGTCAGCTTCCTAACACCACCAGCTCTGTCATTCAGGCCCTTTCCTGTGGGCCTTGCCTTGCAGGTTAGCAAGAAGCACACCCCAATCTCTGAGTTTCTTTGAAGTGTTCCCCTGTGCTATACAATCCCTGACACTGGTTACTCACAGAAGTCACAGATCCTCTGCCCCCAAAGGTGCAGCGTACCCCAGCTTTACCTTGTACACTGTTCCTGTATAGCACACCGCACTTGTAATGACACAAAAGGAGGTTTACTTAGGAAAGAGATTCTACTAGAAACAAGAGGGAATGATGGAAACAAATTGTTACAAAACAAAAGAATAAAATGTGAACCTGGGTCTATACTTACTAACTGTTAAACCTTTCCTATCTAATAAAGTAGGTTCTGCCCCTCTACTCCCAGATCAGTCTGTTACAGAGCTAGCTGGCTGGCTTCATAGCAACCAGGATCCAATTTTTCACATGAACATCCCTGCTTCTCAAGATGTCTCCTCAATAAAAGGATCAAGAGTGCCTTTCCCCACCCTGTGTTGTACTGAAAGAGGCTTTTGTCTTATTCATAGGCAGGGTGATTCTTTGTTGGTTGTAATTTTCCTTTTTTTTTTACCCTGAATGGTTTTGATTGTTTGCAGTTGTCTCTGGGGGTTTTCCATTTAAAGTCTTGGGATGGAGCAAAGCTAGACAGCTGGTTCTGGCTACCCAGGGTAGGGTGACAACTCCTTCCTGCTTAAATGTGCCATCACAGAGACATTATTCCCTGATGACTAACTTTTATTTCAAGTCCATAAAGCATACTTTCAATATATTATTACTCAATTATTACCTGTACGTAGATTTCACAATGATTATGAATCTTGACACATTGTGATGTGGCTGGTGTAGTGAGTTTGTCAGGTCTGAAGTGTTGTTTGCACAGAACAGGGGACCCTTTGCCAAGGATTCTGTGTCACACCTGATCCTGCTTTTACTCAAGGACAAAACTCCCATTGACATCAGCTGGAGCTGAAGTAAGCTCAAAGAGATCATATTTGTGGAGTCTGTCACTGAATAAATTAACCTAGATACAGTGTAGTTGGGGGAGTGCCTGCCCATGTTGCCAGACAGTGCAAGTGACATTGACCTGTTTGTTTCTAAGGGGGTGATATGTTGTCATGCTATTACTCCAGGTGGTTTACAACATCCACCCAAACTTAATGTTTGCTTTCTGGGTAGTGGTGGGGGGCAGTAATGATGATTGTTAGGCAGTGGCCAATGTGGCTGGAGCCCTCACTGTTCACTTCCAGACTCTCATGTTAAGGGTCATATTATTTCTGGGTGTTGTTGGGACTCAACTGCAACGCGTTTCTAACCTGAGCACTCTTTAACTTTTGTTTACAAATCTCTTCAGCAAATTGGGATTTTTTTTAAGAGTGTCTCAGACTGATAGCCTGCAACCAGAAGGTCAACTCTGATCTGAAAACAATGGCAGATTTTGGATCAGTCACTTTCCAGAGCGATCAAACTCTCCAGAGCGAGTAGCCCTCCCACACGCAACAGAATTTTAGAAAAAAATGATTATAGTGTATGTAGTAGGCACTGAACAAAGATTGCAAATATAAATGGAGATTGAGCAAATAGAAGTAATCACGTTGAAAGCAATAAAATTTTCCTAGCATTTGGTTGCTTTTTTTTAATCTACATTTTGCTATAATTAAGGACCAAAGTATATTATACAAGAATATACATGACATGCAAAGTGGCATCAGGCTCTGCTGTACCACTAGTCCTTGGGTGCAGTGCTTCCTTCACCCTGTAAGTGACAGCAGAGTCCCAAAGGGTGGCTAGAGTCTCTTCTGGAGAGAGGCAGCCAGTGGGTTTTCTTAGGAATTGCTATGTCCTATAAGGTGAAAAAGTGTTATCAGATATTTTCTTCCCCAATGTGTAATTCTACATTACTGTGTTATAACTCTCCTCTTTCCTGCCCTCTTTTACTACCCTTTCCCTCCCACCCACCCCCCATGCTCCTAAGTTCTCCTGTTGCCTCCTATCTCCCTCCTACATGCCTGATCAATATCCTGCTCCTTCCATGCTTCCCTCAGCCTTTCTGCAGTCTGACACTAGGGAGCCTGGTTCATTTTGCCTTTACCCTCATGCCATGTTTCCTGGTTCTATACCCCCACTTCTTCTGGGGCTGTTTCCAATCCGTGCCCTTGCCCACTTTGCTCAGCAGCTGGAGACAGAAAATCAGTTGAGAGGTATAAAAGTTGCTCTTTATACTAGTACACTTCAAAATAACTTATCTTTTCGCATCCACCCTCCATCCCTTTTTTTTCTCAACAAGGTCACCACCCCCACAGAATCATTATTTCTAGGCCAAATCATTTTGGAAATTCACTGAGAAAAGTTCTTTAATTTTTTAAGAAGTGAACAAGTAAATTTTCAAAAAACCCAAAATTCAAAATGAACTTTTGGAATTAAACTCCCTAGAACAATTCCACCCTGGGGTGAGATGTGATCTGCACAATTGCAGAAAGTTAAGCTTCTCTAGGAGGAAGTTATAGTGGAGGAAAGAAGACTGGGCTTATAAAGGGAAGCTGGTTTCAACCATCAATGTGAACCAGTTATTGAACCTTCATAGTAAGACCAAGAGCCTGAAAATCAAGTAAAACATTTCCTGTCTGGAAATAAATTTCAAAGGAGGGTGTGTTAGGCAGGAACAAACTGAAAAAATGAATAATGAGGGGTTTTATATATTTATAGTGGGGTAACATGTAAGACCCCCAGTCAAGGACAGGACCCCAATTTGCTAGGTGCTGTACAAAGACAGAAAACAAATGCCACCAAGAGTTTATAGTGTAAGTATATGACAAGACAACAGGTGGTTACAGATAAACTGATCGTGGAGCGCAAGAAATAAATGAGATGCTAACTAAAAATGTTATCATGAATCTGTGGTTAATGCATTTTCTGACTGCTTTTAATGCCATTTACAACCCACTTCCCATGTGCATAATGATTAGCGTAGCAAAAAGTATACAGCGAGCGTGCACACTATCTTCAGTTTAACATAGTTAAAAAGAACAAACGCTTCCAGGACTTGCCAAGTCTGCCTAGCAGTCAATCATCTGGGCCTCCAGGATTACATGCTCCTCAGGTTACAGGCTGCTATCCCTTCGTGTTAATAACTGGAAGAAGGGTAAAATGTGTTCTGCAGATCACGGCTGTGAGGGTGGAGTATATATATCTATATATAAGGTGTGTTAAAAATAGACCTATGGTTTTGAATGTCAGGCTGAGATGGCCCATTACTGACGTATCCACATTGTGGAGTCATGCAGGGACCCTGGCAAACAGGTGTGTGAAAAGCTTGTGGGCAGGGGGATAGCTTTTAACTGTATATAATAATCATAGAAATATAAGGCTAGAAGAGACCTGAAGAGGTGATCAAGTCCAGCCTCTGCATTGAGGTAGGATCAAGTAAACCTAGACCATCCCTGACAGGTGTTTTTTCCAATCTGCTCTTAAAAACTTCCAATGATGGGGATTCCACAGCCTCATTGGGAAGCCTATTCCAAAATTTAACTACCATTAGAGTTAGAAAGTTTTATTATAGTTGCTGTTTTAGGGTGGGATTTTCAAGAACTGATTGGAGTAGAGAAAGGCCAATGCTAAGTCAAAAGTAGAGAGAGGTCAGTAAAGAGTGTGTTTGAAAGTCCTGCCTATAATATCACTCCCTAATCCCAGGACTGCATCTCTCTTGGTCACTGACCTGTGGACTCATCTTTATCCCTGGTTTTCAGTTTGATCTTTTCACTCACACAGACCTCACCCACCATCACAGTTGCAAAAACTGCCTGGGGAGATAAATTTTGCAGTTCCATGCTGCTTTTCTTCATGTGCTTCATCTCTACTATTCTTGTTTCAGTATGGATCCCACTCAGTGATCTTGTTGGCCACTGGTTGTTCTCGTAGAAATAAGCAAGACTGGTTAAATCCAAGTTTAATGAGCTAGTCTGCCAGATGCTTTTCATGAGAGGAGGAAAAAAAAACTTTTCTTCATGACACCAGACTGCCTGTATCCTGCCACCAGAATAACTTCTCTTTATTCTTTTACAAAGCAAAAATATAGTCTCTTACATTCAAGAGAGTTACCATGTTCTTGGTTTAAATCTTCCATCGCTGAGCAGGGCCCAAATTATATGCTGAGCGATAGCCTGCACATCTTCAGTGAAGTCCAGGGGGTTTACAGGATTAAAGGAGTGCTGATTTCTTTGGCCCTGAAAACTTAGATGAATAATTGTAAAGGCTCTCCAGCACGAGCATGGATTTTCTAATGAGAAATTGTTGCCCCATAGGCTCATACAGTTCTCAGTAGTGTGTTGATGACTAGTCAGCTTTCTTATGGTTCTAGAAATCATTGTTATTCCCAGGAAGAAAAATGCATCCCTCTCAAATAGAAAGTAGAGGGGCCTCTGCATTCTTTCTGAGTGGCCCTGAGACTTGTGTGAAGATAAAATCTTTTTGCAAACACTTCTAGAGCTGTCATTGCAATTAGAGCTGGCCAGAGGACAATTGTTCTGTTTTGTGACTACTTTCAACTCGTTGAAATTTGTTGTTGTTTTGCATTGCAATGAAAATAAAACCTTTCAACAGTTTTTGCAAAACAGAATTGTTGAAACATCCATTTTCAGATCAAAAAGATCAGGTTTTTTATTTGGGTCTCTCTGTCGAGTCAGAGCACCCTGGAGCTCAGAAACTGTCCCATCAAAATTGATATTTCTCCATGAAACATTTCAGCTTTGATGAAATGACATATTTTGATGAAAATCTGTTTAGTTGGAAATGTTCTATCCAGCCCTAATTGTAATTAAGTAGAGGTTACTAGAGGTCAAAACCAGATTTCTAAATATGATCTCACACACCTGTTTTACTAAGATTACAGTATGTACCTAATCTTCTGCTCCTTGATAGGACAAAAATGTCTTCAAATCAAATTGGCAGTTTTTTTATTTACTTCAACTAGGTTAATGTTGCAAGGAAAATGGCTCTGCTAGGATGTGGATGAAAATAGTGAACATGAAAGACAGCTGGAAGAGTTGTTTTGGGCCTGTCATTTGAGCTTTGTTTTGGGAATACAACAAAATAGACAAACCCCCGAAACCACAGTGAAAAAGGATCTGTGCAAACTCGAGCTGGTGGGGAGATCATCAGTTCTTGAAACGTATCAACCTGTAGCAGTACTATGTACATAGAAGTGGCTGAAAATAGAGAACAAAATATGTTTTCCTCCATGCCACACATTTATGCATAAACTCTATTCTCCCTTCCCAAAGACACCAAAGCATCAGAGGAAAGTATCTGTTGCTTATGCTGCTGAAATACATTACTTGGTAGTGTGACATTTAATTTCCTGCAATTCAAACAGTGGCCATTCCTCTCCAATTAGTGATTAATTTTATTTTATTGTCCTAGTTTATGCAGGTGACTGAAAGATACTGTAGACTTGAAGACTGGATGTTTTCCTGGCTTCTCTATCCTACAAAACCAAATGGAAATCAGAAGCCCTTTCTTGGCAGGGGCTCCTTTTTAAATATAAACACAGACTATACATCCAGAGCATTAGAGGTTTCAAGTTTTGATGGGCTAGAAATTATTTTTTTTTAAATGACAAGCATGGAGGGTTTGGGGCAAATCTGTTTATACTACAACTACCCCTGATCAGAGACAATACAAGTTCACAGCGATAGGGCATATCAGACCTGAAATGTGTTTTGTAAGTGGTTTAATGACTTGGATGTGTCCCGAGTTTCCTCTCACTCTTGCATCTAAAGACTTGAATGGAATTACACCTGACTTTCACTGGTGTGAGATCAGAATCAGGCCCTATATCACTACCCATCACAGCCATGATAATACCTTTATTTGTTTCTTACAGTGGATTGTGTTCTGCCACCCTTACACTGAGCAGTGCCTTACTCCCCAGTGGGATTGCCTGACAATTAAAGTATTACTCTACCTTAGTAAGGGCAGCAGAATTTGGCCCTGAATTTGCTGCTTATTAGTGATAAGTTAGTGTAGTGATTTTCCCAACCAGAGAGGGAAAAATAAAATAGTGAAAATCTACAGTATATATCTAAATGCAAAGCAACACTTATGAGTTTCAAAAGCAGCCTTTAAGGAAAATATACTTTCTATATAAACAAGTTATATTTTATGTTTTAAAGGGTCATTCATCAAACTTCAAATCATTATTAATATTCAGTGCAGCCATTTGCTTTCTAACATTAAGTGATAGCCACTAGAAGGTGTTACTACAGTTGCTGTTTGCTGTTCTGTCTAGAGCTGGCCTATTCTGCACTCATTTATTCAGGTGCAACTCCACTCCGAGCAACTTCAGCTGGGCCCAGAGTTTGCAGTTTGATCTTGTGAAGTGTTGTGCCTCTGTTTTATCTCATAATTGTAATTATATTTTAATTCATTAATAATCATACATCTTAATAAAAGAAAAAAGTCACCCATGCATTTAGAGGTATAAGTGAACAATATGGTATTAATCTATAATGTACAGTGCAGAAAATACTTCCGACGTCCACTCAACAACCTTAAGAATATATTTCATGTATATCTTAGCTATACGTAAAATAAAATAGCCTTGTTCTGTGACCTTGTAAGCCATATCAAAATCACCCTAACCTGCAAGGTTACTTCGTGTTTTAGAAGACACTATATATCCCAGTATATGAGATTATGACATATGCATCTGAGAAAGGTGGGCAAAATTAATTACATTGATCTGGTTTAGTTCTTTGGAAAATGTATTTTTGTAATCCTACTGAGCTCTTATTCCACTGGAACATCGCTGCTGTTACAGGCACTTACTCCATGTTGTCAGAATTAATCCATTGGCAGAAATGGTCACCAGCACAAACTAATATTTCTCTCAATATGATAAGAAATGTAGTTCAGTGGAATCATCCCCAAGAGTGCTGATTCAACTGTCAGCTTGAATGGTTGTAGCCAATACCATTGAAAATAAGCACACTTCTGGGCAGCAGCCCATGTCCCTGGGCTTTGCAGTCACTGAAACTGCTCCCTTTTCTGAGGGGGTCTTTTCCCCTTTGCAATGGCATGCCAATTTTAGCTTTATGCATCTAGCCATCTGCCTCGTTCCTCTCATCTGATTACCATACACTTATGAGGCATAATACTTACACGTAAGCTTCAAAATGTTTGTTTGAGGGTGGGGGGAACTAAACTACTTAAGTAGAAGGCATTACATCTGAGCTGAGCCAAAATACAAGAGACGAAGTGTTATAAGTTCTATTCAAGTTCTTATACTGCCCTCATTATCACACTCAGCAGATGTATACACCACATGCCTATATAGCAAATTAAAACCTACAGCACTGGGGCCTCTCCAGATCTCAAACAAGCTAGTGTGTTTTAGTCTGTCATTGTATGTGCGTACTGTACAATAATAACCCCTCTTACCTGGCCTTTGTTTATAAATGCCAAACAAAGTGAAAAATGTAAATACATGTTGGGAGGGATTGAGGGAGGGAGGGCCGGTTTGCTTGCTTGCTTGCTTGAAGTAAAAGGGGTATGTATCACTGTTATGAATGTCATTCTTACGGTAGAAAGGCCTTTTTGAAGAGGAAGGTTCTGGAGTGTTTTCCTAAAGCTGGTCTGACTCTGGATTCACATCATCTCTTCAGGGAGTTTGTTCCATAGCCAGATCCTTTGAGTGAGACTGCCTTTCCCCAGCTCTCATGCACTTAGTCCTGGACTTTGTGAACTGCTGATGCTTTGCTATTTCAGTGTCTCTAACTTCCAGGTACATGGACAAGGTGCACCCTGGTGCAGCCACTGGAATGTCCCTTCTACATCCCTGTTGAACTCCCAATATGTAGAAGAATATTGCCATGTTCCACTGTACTACAAACAACAATGAAGGGGTTAAAGGAATGTGTCGTAATATACCTTGAGACTTTTTCCCTTCTCCCCATTGTCTGTCTCAGTTCTTTGTCCTGGAATAATGAACAGCTGGTATACATAGCTCCTGGCTGCTCTGACTGATGGATGCATGGCCCTTCTGGATCACTTCTCAGGGAATTGCTGGAAAGCCTTTTTCCTCCGCTTGCTCAATACAAACAGGTTGCTTGGTGATTGATCATGAAGCATCATACTTTGCAGAGCAACCTTTAGATTTCTGTGTCTCAGGTAAGCTGAATGATATGATGTAACATCACATGTTTGTATCATAAACTGACTTTCAAGCTACTGAATAGAGCCAAGGCCCACCACCCTTGCTACAGCTCAGTTTTCTGTTCAGTGCCAGTTAGAACATCATAGGCAACAGCAATAGGAGACGAACAGAACTACAGCAAAAGGATAAATGGACACAAATCAGACGTCAAGAATTATAACATTCAAAAACCAGTCGGAGAACACTTCAACCTCCCTGGTCACTCAATTACAGACCTAAAAGTCGCAATTCTCCAACAAAAAACATTCAAAACCAGACTCCAATGAGAAACTGCAGAATTGGAATTTATTTGCAAACTGGACACCATTAAATTAGGCTTTAATAAAGACTGGGAGTGGATGGGTCATTACACAAAGTAAAAACTATTTCCCCATGCTAATTTTCCCCTACTGTTACTCACACCTTCTTGTCAACTGTTGGAAATGGGCCATCCATTTTTTTTCTCCTGCTGATAATAGCCCATCTTAATTGATTAGTTTCGTTATAGTTGGTATGGCAACATCCATTTTTTCATGTTCTCTGTTATATATATCTTCCTACTGTATTTTCCACTGCATGCATCCGATGAAGTGGGCTGTAGCCCACGAAAGCTTATGCCCAAATAAATTTGTTAGTCTCTAAGGTGCCACAAGTACTCCTCGTTCTTTTTGCAGAGCTACAGAACTTGCAGGAAAACAAAACAGCTTGTACCTACCTGCAGCTAACTCCACTCCAATCTATGGCAGCATAATCCAGAGGATAGACTCTGAGCTTTGGAGTCCAGAAATGGTCCAATAAATAACCCCTTCTCCCAGCTCCTCACGGCTCTCCTTTAATTTCCCCCTCATATTTCATTGTTGTTTAAATGTTAGCCTTTGTGATCTGACCATGGTGCTGAACTGCTGATGGGACAGGGCTGGGTTTACTCCAAGGTGGTTATTGTCAGGCACTTTTGTTATTAAAAACCCATCTGGGACATTTCTGAGTTGGTTTGTTTCCAGTGTATTAAATCAGGACGATTTAAACATGTTGATTAAAAAAAAACAACACAACTTAATAATAGGTTGTGAAGCCTTTCACCTCTAGGTCATCCATTCAATTCCAGCCCAGGTCAATAGCAAATATCATCTCATGGATGTTCCATAACCTATGTGAAATAATTGGATTATCTCAGTCAAGTTCTGAGTGGATAGAGGTCCACAGCACAAAAAGACACCACAATTGGTAGCAATTGGAAACCTTGTTAGAAATCTCACCAAAGAAGCCAAAGACTATTTGGACTGTGGAAATGGAAAGTGAAGTCCAGGGCAGGATTCAGGAACAGTCATTGCAGTGTGGGTGAAATGTGCCCTGCTGCATCCTTTGCTATGCCTATTCAGTGGGTAGAGAGAGGATTTAAGTCTCCAGGCTTGACAATCTGGCACTTTTCACTGGCACCATTTGATGTTCTCTGCTCAGTGTCCCCAATCGGTTCCCCTATTTTTCCCTATAACCACACTCCTATTCCTACCATTTTTTTAGTGGTCCCAAAACACTCACTTGGTTTCCATATCATTGTGGTCCCTCTCCTCCTGTAAGGGAAGGGCCATAGTTGTTCCAGTGGTGGAGCCTTCTTCAGGGTCTCCACACGCTCCTGGAAGTCAAATAGTCTGTCCCTTCATTAGCCACACATCACCGCTAAGTGATTTTTTAAATGCCCACAAGGAACAATCCAGGATCCAGGGAAATGGAAAATAAACTGTTAAATTTTATCGGTCTGAAAGTACAAACATCTTTTAGAATAACACTACTGATGTGATCTCAGTACTAGCATCCGGCACTGAACAATTTAATTCTAGTAAACAGGAACCGTTGACCCTGTTGGATGTTGGTCAGCATCATAAAGCCTCTCCATAATTTGGAACAATTAATTTCTACTGTCCATTTCTGCTCAGGTGAGGCCCAATACTGAAATATCAGGGATTGCTGCCCCTCAAGATGGAAATGTGTTGTCAGAGCTTTGTGGGGACCCAGGATCTGGAATAGCTACAGAGGTTGCAACTTTTAAGATTGAGATTTATTGGCAGAGCTGTGTTGAGGTCCAGCACTGGCATAGCAGAGGATGACATCTCTCACTCAGTACTGAAAGTTCAACTCTCACTTTGATGCCAGCCTCCATCACCCCCTTGTTAAATTTTCAAAAAAGAGTCTGATCCTGAGCATTTCCTGAAAAATGCTCAGTTCCATTAACCTCCATTGTCTATAAAAGGGTTTGGTGGCACTTGGCTCCAATTGAGGGCAATGGGAATCTTTCCATTGACTTTAATGGGAGCAGGGCCAGGCCCTGAAGAAGGCATGCGGTCTAATGTGTGACACAATGGTTCCTAGTCTATACAAAGCAAGTACGAGCAGGGAAAGATCATTGCTTTTTCCATATCCCAATTTGCTGATTTGTGGTTATATTGTGGCCTTTGAGTCTCCTGATCTTAAACATTTACATGTACAACACCACCACCACCAAACTCTGCCTCTTGCACAGTCTTTCATAAAACACAACCAGTTTATGTTATTGTGTGTAGTTTTCATTGCTGAGCTCCCTCTGGTGGTTGATGATTTAAACTTTATCTCTTTGGTACTCATGTGAGCAGGGGGGAGGCAAAGAAGAGGTCAGTCCATACTGATTACTCAGCGAGAGGAACTACAAATACCAGAAGCTCTCGGGACAGCCATCGAAGGACCCCAGGATATTCCAACAAATTCAATATTTCCTAAATATCTATTTTTAAAAAAACAAGTAAAGCTCTAATCTCCAGAAATAAACATTTTGGGGAATTATTGACTGATTTGATTTTTCTAACAGCTGTTATTTTTCTCTTTGGTGTGTGTCAATTTCTATCTCATAGCAAAGACACAGCAAAAAAGGAAGGACCCAGACCTTTAATCCTGTTTTGCAGTGGATTTAGGAAGAATCAATTGCAACAGGCTGGAATTAGCCAATGGAAAAGCTCCTGAAAACTGAATTGAAGACCTCCATTCTGAAGGCATTTGGGAGCTCAGGAGGAGGGTATATTAGCAGAGGGCAGAGCTATGAAACTGACAGTGGGCGAGTGTTTGTGAAAATCAATCACAAGCCTCAGGTTAATGCTGATAATATTGCTGCATGTTCACTGCAATGTGCTTAATTGTCTGGAGATGTTTGTTGATGATTGTAAATTGTGTGTTTTCAAGATTAATGTATTTTTCTCCTTTTAAGAACTGAAATCTTTTTAAAGCACATTTTAGACAGCAGGCCCAGTTAATGTTAATTTGTAATGCTGTTGTAAAGCAACTTGACATTCCTTCGCAATACCAGGTGCAAAAGAATTTACATTGCTGCATAAAAAAGCATAGAGCAGAGCAGTTGCCCTTGTGCTTAGAATTTGTTATTGGGCCAAATACCATCCCTGAAATGGCTATTCCCACACAGGGCTGGGGAACAGCATGAGCTTCCAGTAGCAGAGAACATTCTTTTATTGGGGAAAGGGTTTTGTTGAGCATCTGCAGTGCTTCCTGGCACCATGGCAACATAACTCCTACAGGAGATATGGTCCCATCGGCTTCCGTATCCATCCTTTCTCCTCAATCCCCCTTAAGAAAGTGGTTTCACTTGATGTAGTGGAAACTGAAATATGTTAATGCTGACAGTATCAGGAATCCTTGAATGGTTGTGGGAGAACGAGGGACTACTTCCTAAACTCCACTTCCACCCATTCTGATCCTACCCATAGAGTCTGTTCCCCATGGCATGGGGAGGAAGAAGGGAGTGTGCTGTGGTGCTGGCAAGCCACTATCCTGGATCTTCTAATTTTTCCTACCCTCTGTTCACAGAAGCAAGGGAGCATGTGGGCCACTGTTATGTTGTATAATTATTTAAATTGTGTCATATGAAAGGAGAGAAGGTTAGCACTCACCTTGATAAGAGTGGGAGAGTTGTAGTGGCCCTTTCAACACACATAAGGTTAAGGCATTGCCACTTACTCATAGCACCTAATCACTTTTGGGGAGGATGCCTAGAGCCCTGCATACGTATCCCTTCTTATGTTTTGTACAATTCCAAAATAATAAACAATTGTTTCATGTTAAGGCAAAACTAAAAAAAAAATACTTGAACTAAACCTCCAGCTCCAAACACCCTATAAGTTTGGGAATATTGTTATTCAACTGTGATGTTTGTGGATTGGGTCGTCTGCTAGTCAGAACAAGACTATCGGTCAATTTACAGTTGAGAAATGGGAGTTTAGGAGGAAACGTGTGGAATCCAGATGCACAGAGGAGCTGAGGGAGATCCAGCCTAGGGGCAACTGCTTGACCACTGTCTGCTGGCTGGTTTTTAACACAGAGTTGCCATAGACTCCCCTGGAACCTGCTTTCAGGTAAGAGGTATTGATGCCGCATTTGTGGAGTCTGCTTTAGAAAAACAGAAAGACTGCCTCAGCCAGGAGAAGAGAAAGAAATCAGTTTAAATGTGCATCTTGGGATTTTTGTTTCTATCACATTTAGGAGATTTTTGAAGTGGTTGGTAACATTTTGCTGAGTTAGAATGTTTTAGCCAGGAGTCTGAGAAGGCTAAGTCATCAGATCCCAATTGTTTAGGTTTACCAGATGGTTCTGTGTGTGCATGCGATAATTAAATCAGCTATCAGCTGATTGCTGTAAAAACCTTGATTAACACAGTACAACCCAGTAAGAGTTTAAAAATTCTTTAAAAGATAATTGAAATATAATTGGAAAAAAGTCTCCAGGCTATCTAGAAACCTGTTTTATTCTTCATCTTCCTTTTTAGGAAAACATTAATCTTTCCACAACCCAAGGAACTTAAACAAGAAACCCCAAATTATATTGCACATGCAATCTCTGTATTCCTTACTAATACCTGTGCCTGCAGCTTGTTGCATGTCAATGAGTTCCTCCATCTGTGTGGAGCCCCACTGACCTCAATAAGGCAATCACAATAAGTAGTAGGATTGGGGGCTAAAGGCCTGATCCTGTCTATAATCCTTACTGAAGCAAAGTGTCCATTGACCTTAATGGGGGTTTATCTGTGTAAGGAGTGTAGGGTTGGGCACATAGGCATTTTACAATAAGGAAGAGACTGACTTTCTATACTGTTATTAAGGATGGTCCAGTGCCTAGGGCAATAGTTTAGGGTTTATGAGACTTGGGTTCAAGTCTCTATTTTGTTACAGAGTTCTTGTGTAACCATAGGCAAGTCACTTAATCTCTCAGTTCCCTATCTGTGAAATGGGGATATTAGCACACCCTTACCTCCCAGGAGTGTTGTGTGGATAAAGATTGTGAGCTGTTTAGCTACTATGGTAATAAGAGGATGTGAGAACCTAAGACAGACAAACCCTTTCCTTATCCTCCTAAAAGAGAATAAAAAGTAACATAAAAGTGCTCAGAGATTTCTATTCCTGAACCCAGAAATCAAGTATGCAGCAAGCATCTAGCAGAAAGGAAACATTTCCTTACAGAAGAAAATGTGGGAGCTGCAGTTTTCGCTCAGTGGGATGTTTGAAGGAAAAGGCTTTAATTTTCCAGGACATACTCTTAGCTCTTCTGTTACTAAATAAAGGCAGAACAAAAAATTCAGCCATTAATTTGTATTTCAGTATACGGGAAACTGATAAGTCTGGGTTATTTCATTTAAAAATATACAATTAAAAATGGGTGGAAAGAGTAATACTGTCACTTTGAAGGTCAAACTGTTCAGCAGTACACAGACTTAATTAATGTGATCAATCTCCATCTAGGGGCTTGCTGCTTAGTCACAGTCTAAGGATTTACTCCTTTATTTCAAGTGGCAGGGGTTTGTACTTTTGTTGTTGAAAGTTTTGGGTTCTAACCCCACTGATAACCCTGCTGTACCTAGGTAGGAGGCCTGGCCAGAGATTAACTACACATAGATGCTTTGAGCATTTACAGTGGTAAGTTGTGTAATGTGTTGTACTGTGCTGAACTTGCAAGAAAAGCAATAACAATACAATCAAACAAATTTATCCTGGCTGGGACTGAAGCCTTGATAATTTGCTGCTACATTTTATTATGAAGGATGAATAGATTCACAGATTTATAAACAACAAATATTTTCCAATACACCTATTGCAGAAATCACATAATTTAGGCCAAGGATATTTGCTCCAGTGAAATTCTTGTTTCTGAACAGGCTAGAAAAATGTTTGAAGGTGAAATGGCAAGTTTAGAGGCTATCCAGAAAACCAACATCCTGAGGGTGCCCCAGACCATTAAAGTGATTGATCTTCCAGGAGAGGGTGCAATGTTTGTCATGGAGTACCTGAAGATGAAAAATCTCAACAAGTATGTCTGAACTTCATACTTTTTTTGTTACTATGATTTTGAGAGAATCTGCTTATAATGCTGTTGTGTCGGTGGGAATCTCTGAAAGAGTCTATTGACTATCTTCTGCAAATGATATCACTCGTGAGTCTGATAATTGTAAAAATAAAAAGTAAAAGTGAAATTCAAATCAACAATCAAGCTTCTAGGCCAAATTCTCTGCTGAATTTGGCCCTTTATCTCTTTCAGCAATATGTGGTCTATACCTGACTGTTCACATTTGTCAGAGCAGCTTTATTGACAGATAGCAGCCATGTGATGTACATTTCTCAGACGATTAACTTGTCTTTGAGAGGTACCTACTGTTGAGTTAACCTATTCCATTGCTTTCTCTTTCTCCTGATTTTTAAATTGCCTCCTGCTTTAGAGTTGCTCCTTGCTTTCTCTGGTCTTTAATTCTTTCTTATGTAATAAATGGTGTTTAAAGGCATATTTTAAATGAACAGATAAAGAATGTATGGTTTTGTTTCTCTGATCTTACAGACACTCTGCAAAGTTTGGAGAGCAGATAGCAGATCTTCACCTTCACAACCAGAAACTTGGAGAGAAATTAAAAAAGGAAGGAAACACTGTTGGTAGAGTATAGATTTAAAGTACTAGTGCAACACTGTGATAATCTCTTCTGGATATGACACAATATTTAATACATGTAGCATTATAATCCTTATTAATGGAGAAAACCAGTCTAAAGGGCCACTATCTGCTAAAATACCAAATATATATACAAAATATCTTTTGATCCATAGAACACTAAACTGAAATAATTTGTAACTCTTTACTTTTCCGCTACTTTGCTAAATTAAAAAAACTGACAATAATAAAAAGATTTCTATTGGTTTTAGTTTTTGTGATTTTTTTTTTTAAACAAAATAAAAAAATTGGGTCAGATTTACCTTTCAGTATCCCTGTAAGCCTTTCATCATCATGTACTATCAAGATATAATCCTCTGAAGGTTTTGGAACCAACAAAGTAAAAAAACAACAACAACTATTAAACATGTCTGTAGGTCAGGTACAGCTAACTTGTTATTATAACATGTAATACCATTTAATACAAAATATACAGAAATTCACATTTACTTACACTAGAGATATTTTACAACTCACACTTGCAGTAAAATACATAGCACTTTTTATTAAAATAATAAAGGAATGTATCCTTAGCTTAATAAAGAGACAAATTAGTTCTGCTGAGTATAACTGCTCTTCTTGAAGGCAAAGTTAATTCAGTAGGGTTCTGATCCAGTTTCCACTTAAGTCAATGGGAGTCTTTTCAATGACTTTTTCTACAGTTTGATCCAACTCCCACTGAACTACACATGAAGCAAAGCAAGATCATTTGCTATGTCAGGGTCCGTAGTATTCAAATCTAATGCCCAGATTTTGCACCTAGTTGTGTTTGCATGGTTTCAATTGATTTCTGGGGAGGACAGAATGTGCCCTATAGTGGTATGCCTATTACCAAGTAATTACAATATTTGTGAGTGAGGTGGTAGATTGCTGATCTGTCTGAAATAATGTACAGTATGAGACACAGAGTCAAAAGTTTTGGTTAGGAGGCAGCAGGGTAAAGTGGTTAGAAAATGGTGAGTACAAATCAAGAGACCTGGGTTCTGTTCCTGATTCTAACACTGACTTGCTCTGTGCCCTTCATCAAGTCAATTAACCTAACTGTACCTCAGTTTCCCTAGCTGAAAAATATCGTAGGTTTATTACTTCCATCTTTAATAGGTCTGTGATTCCCCCAAAGAAAAAAGCTATATATACATGCACAGAATTAGTACTATTAGTGTCTTAAAGTATTTAGTTAACCTATTGTTTAATTATGTTTGTTCCCAATTTTTTTCTGCCTAGTCATATCAGAACTGGATTCATAAACCTATTGCTTTTGCAAAGTTCAGGATTGGAGGGGAAAAAAAGCTGGTTTGCCCTTTGGACATGATCAGTCTTTTTGTTTGCTAGGTAAAGGTGCAGGACATTCTGAACCTCAGTATGTGGATAAATTTGGATTCCATACAGTTACATGCTGTGGCTTTATACAGCAGGTAAGTCCCAGCTCTGTGAAAGTTATTATTACACATTAAAATCAAACACAAATTCTATATTCAGTGGCTTATTTTAACCACCAGTTTTGTTCTCACTGTTTAATTTTCATCTTAAAAGTTTTTAAAGTATAAACAAAATATAAATTTTACCTCCAATGTGGGAAAAGATGGGGTTTGTTTTCCTGCACAGGACTGTTACTTTCCTGGACTGACAAGGTTTTGTTCCTATTTCAAGAATGTAAGAGTTCTGATAGACAAAAAACGTATTAATTACATTACCCTTTCTCAGTCACTGAGCAGTGCCTATTCTGTGTAATCTATAAGGTGGGAGTCCTGTGGAAAATATAGTATATAATTTTTTACATGATCCTAATGCATATGCATGAGGAAGAAGAATTAAAGTTACATGGGCTTTCTTAGATTTGGCATTTCCCAACTTTTGTTTGAGCTTCCTAATATTTTTGAGTGCTTAATTTTGCAATTGTAATAATACTCCTTTAAAGTAGTTTATTTGTGTGTGTGTGTGTATATATACACATAAAAAAACTGGAATAATTTAACCATTACTGAAATATAGCCACTTCTGAGGTGGAACCTGGCAGCACAAAGCAAGCCTACACAGCAGTTTTGGACAGGAGGTGAAGACTACTAATTGATTCTCCACTTGCTAAGAAAAGGATTCCTTCACAAATTACCATACTTCCATCCTCTCCCAAAAACCACTACATAGTTCTCAAAAGGTGAAATTCCCCCCATCCAAAGGGCCAGTGGCAAAGTCTATGCAACACTTAAATTCCATTTAAAACCCTCAGAGCAGGCTTTATATGGTGCATGGGCCTTCTTCTGGCTCTCTGCACGGGGTGAATTTCAACCAAAATATTTAACCGTGCAGACCATTGAGAAGGACTTTGTAGACTACTAGTTGTCCCTGAACCACAATTTGAGAACCATTATCTCACTGAAATGTCAGGGGGAATTTTGGCTATCCAGAGCTAATATAACTTGGATAAAGGGTTAAGAGATGTTTAATATCTGCAAGTGCCCAGAACCTTAAGTTTATTTCTCATATCAAAGATAGCTCCTCTGTAATATGGACTCAGAAGGAAGAATAGCCTTAAATGAATGATCAACAAAACATTTAACAGCATCCTAAATTTTTCTTGGTGGTCACCCATCCAAGAACTGACTAGGCCTTGATCCTCTTTAGTTTACAAGCACCCAGGTAGCAAGGCAACAGGCCATAGTATCAGTAATATACAGTTTAATTTTACAGATATATCAGCAGAAAATCTTTACAGTGCTGTTTCCTCTTCAACTGATCATGATCAGCTGAATCTTGATATCTTATTTTTCAGGTGAATGAATGGCAAAGTGATTGGCTTACTTTCTTTATACGTCACCGACTCCAAGCTCAAATGGATTTGATTGAGAAAGTTTATGGAGACAGAGAAGCAAGAGAACTGTGGTCACAGCTTAAGGTAGGTAAATAAATACACGAATGTGTCTCATAGAGATAAAAGGTCCATTGTACTTATAAAAAATATACAAGAGAAATACTTCAGTGGAATTTTACACATTTTTTATGGCAAACTTTATATGGCTTTTAGTAAACAGGTCTAATTTCACTTAAGGTCCAGATGCCAGAGTTAAGAAAAAAGGGTGTATGTCACTGTACTAGCCTTTTAAAATTAGAAAGTGAGTGTAATCTGGTGGCTGCTTGCTTGGTTTTCAGAATCACTGTTCTGTTCTGACACTAAAGCACCAAGTTTATTTGTTCCATAATGGTACATCAGTGAGCACAGGAGACTCAGGATTTTGGTGCTAAAAGTTGTTTACTTCTTAGAACTGTTCTAATGAAAGGAAGTTGTTCTTTATTTATTGTGATAACCTGTATTGTCTATGCCTGCAAGCAATATGACAGTAGCGAATGTGGGTACTAGTGAATGATTAAACTCTGCGTGAAGTGAATCAGAATTATTCTTGTTGATTAACACTTTTGACCTGCTTCTGCATGCATTGACTGTAGTTTTAATAGGACTTCATAATGACTGAAAAGAGACAATGACTTTTATTTATTCTGTTATTTGTATTGTATTGACTTTTAGTTTTTTTCCTTGGTCAAGTTATAGTTTTTGCTTGATTGGTCATGCTTTTTCCAGTTGAAGATTCCTGAGATGTTCTGCGATGTGGAGATTATTCCCGCTCTTCTTCATGGGGATTTGTGGGCAGGAAATGTTGCCGAGGATGATTTTGGCCCACTTGTCTTTGATCCTGCTTCCTTCTATGGCCATTCTGAATTTGACTTAGCGATTGCTGTCATGTTTGGTGGCTTTAGCAGCTCTTTCTTCTCTGTCTACCACAGTAAAATCCCCAAAGCTCCAGGTTTTGAGAAACGAAACAAGTTGTACCAGCTCTTTAATTATATAAACCACTGGAACCATTTTGGGACAGAGTACAGGGGATCTACTCTAAATGTAATGAGAAAGCTCTTAAAATAATCATTCAGAGGGTGTTCCTCAGAGAGAATCTATTACAGTCTCTTATTAATTCACATGGCCTACTTGTTGATAGCAACACAAGCTAGAAAGAGTGAAATATTGATGAGAAACCCACACGGCAGATGTAAAAGACGAGGGGGCCTTTGTACACATTTGAGCCCACTAAATGCTTGCAGTGGTTGTGTAATTTCTGCATCATGTTCTAGTTTACTAGCACATATCCACACTGGTGAGTTAGGAGATTGTGTACAGTCTGTTATTTAGTTGGTGAAACTCTACATGTTTGAAAAGCAGTCTGATTGACAGCCTAATCTCATTCTCCATGGGATAACCCAGTTTTTCCCACTCTTTCATCACTCTTTGCCCTTCCTGCCCTATAAGGATTTTATTGTGGGGTTATAGTATTGGAAGTAATCACTAATTTATCACTTCCTCCTCCTCTGCTTTTCCATTTGACTTTTCTCCTCTTTCTCTATTCTCCTCTGTTCCCCTCTACCTACCTTCTAAAGGATCAGCTCCAACATCTGTTGAAGTCAGTGGGAGACTTTTTTGGCTTTGAGGGCAGTTGAACTGTGTCATAATTCATTTGCATAGTGTTAACACTGCTATTATGAATCACAACTTGAAAAACATCATCCTTCCAATGAAGTAAATCACAGCAGCTATTGAAACAATGTAGATTTGTTTTATCTATTTTTGTATGCCTTTCATTTTGTTTAACTTATATAATTCACTTTAAAGTCTCAGAAACTTTGGACAGTAATCAACTGGATTTTCTTTCATTGTTCACAAATATAATGGCAAAATCAGAAGGTTAGATTAAAAACCATACTGCTTCTGAATTCAGTTAAAATGATGCCAAATTATCACAAGTAATGAAAGTGATTATGCTTCTGTGATTGAAATGGAAAGGTGGAATAATCTTGTTTATAACTAAATTGATTGTGTAGTTATTAGATTGAGAATCCAGATCTGAGATAACAAAGTCCACGAGAGCTAATATGTATTACCTAAAATGTGAACTAAAATACATGTACTGCTTTGTAAAATGTGAAATTAAGATATGTGCACATCAAATAAAATCTTGATACTTGCACTGCATTAACAAGATCCTGATGTTTCTATATCTTGTGATTACAGCTTTTCTGGGTTAGTGAAGTTGAAACTAATGATGGGACTGTTATTTGGGAGGGGGTGGAATTGTTGGGTAATGGGACTCTCAACACCAAGAGGCATGGCAGAAGGAGAAAGTGGAAGATTGGATGCTGGGTTCTTGGAGGGAACACAGCAGTGGATGGGAATAAGGTCCTGGAATAGAGCTGAAGTGTGGCTGGAGGGTGAACTATTGGTCTGGAATTAACTGAGGTGGAGAGTTTCTGGGGATAGGTAATAGCCAGTGGGAAGGGAAACATTCCTAACATAAGTGATCACTGTCATGGTAGCAGCCATTTTTAGTATCTGCACAGTGACACTTGTTAGAGGGCTTATTCCTTCACCCTCCCACTTCCCTGGTCCTTCTTGTGAGAACAGAGAGCAACAATACCCAAAGTCTGAAGGTGCAAACAATTTTGATGTTATTGGGGTGAACTTCCAGCAAGCTTAAATCCAAGTTCCTTTTTCCTTATTTTTGAATCCCAACTTACTTCCTGTTTGCTCCTAATTTATATAGTAATAGTCTCAGCTATACATTAACCAATCATTTTACTGAAATTTACCTAACCAATCCTAACATATTGTAACATGATTAGTTAACCAATTATATCCCACCACCTTAATTAGTTTACACCCAGCAAAATTAATTATACAGCAGACAGAAACAATCACAGAACCGGACAGAGACCATGCAAATAAACAATAGCAAAGTGGGGACTATAATGACAAAATAATACAGAAGTGAGGATTTCACAACTACATCTATAAAGATAAGGGTTTCCAAACTATGTCTATCGATAAATGTGTTCTTACCAAACAGAAAACTATCAAACTAAATTTCCTTTTACATCTTCTAGGCTCTTCCCTTTATCTGAAGATGATAGATTGGATCACCTTTCTAACAGTCCCAGATTGCCTTATTTCAATATGACTGGTTTGAAATGTGTCCGGACGTGACCGGATGCTTTCCAGCTTATGGCTGCTCCCACTGCTTAGCCAAAGGCCTTAGTTTAAGAACAGGGCCTCAGACTGTCACAGTGAGAAAAGGCCCTTACACAGGCAGACAGTGATTTTGATTCTTTCTTTTATACTTTTATAACTAGCTAAATGATAAACATATACCTAAATTCTTAAAGTATACGCCTTTACAGACAGGCCTGAATATCTATATCCTAACACTCCACCCCCTTTTTAAAAAAAATTTCTTTTGGGATCCTCCTGCCCAGGTATCCCTGGAAAAGCAGAGAACATATGGCGATACACTTCCTGATAGGACCAGGCTTCAAGGTGGAAGGTGTCGACTTTCCTAACATAGATGATCACTGTCATGTGGTAGCAGCCGTTTTTAGTATCTGCACAGTGACACTTCTTTCCCTCCCTCCCCCCTGGAATGACTGTATGAAAACAGTTCATTTTATTTCAAGGACTGAATATAATTTGGCTCAGGATTGGGCATTGTCTTATTCTGTGCTAAAGCATATACTGCATGTTTCTGTAGACAACACGCAACTGCTCATGAAATAGGATCATAAATGGAGTGATCTGATGGTTTGCTAGCCATTCTGCTTACAACCTATGCAGAGTGACTCCTAAGACAAACTCAGTGCAGCTCTTACTGGCATGAGCAGGGTTCTGCATTTGCTGAGCTGGACAAAGCTGCTATCTTGGGACCACAGACATCCTAGAGTGAATTGAATAGTCTAATAATGCATAGCAAACAGATCACATGCACCCAGAGCAAATCCAAGGCTTGATAGGGAAGCTCTACAAGTAGGTTGACTACCAGCTGACTACTAGGCTGGCAGACACTACAGTCTTTTTATTGGAGTGTAACAATATTAGTCAGAACTGATTAGCTCAATCACCTCATATAGCATGTGTACCCATTTCCAAAGGCTGTCAAAGAAGGGTTCTCACTGATGAGTCTGCTTTCTAACACCTGGTGTAAGTGCTAAACTAGAGGCAGATGTCCCCCAGGACTAGGGGCCAGGAACACCTGAGTTCTAATGCCTGCCTTGACAATGACCTCCTCTGGGCCCTTTGGCAAGTAATATAGGCCAAAATTTTCAAAAGGGTCAGTGAATGTTGGTGCCTCAGTTGTATAACACCCAGCTTTGAAATATGTAGGTCCTGATTTTCTGAGGTGCCCAGCGCTGGCAGCTCCCACTGACTTCAAATGGCGGTGGGGATGCGTGATGTTTCTGAGAACAGGGCCCAAGGCATCTCAAACTGGGCATCTAGAACTAGCAAATGCTGGATGAAGGGGCCTCACCTTGCATGTGCTGAGGCGGGGGACACCTGCCTGGCACACAGACCCAGTGGGAGGACTACATAGCTAATGGGGGGGCAGTGGAGTGGCTGCTAGCTCCCCAAAAGTCATCAAAATTTCAGACCCTGGAACTCTGATACAAAGGAAAGGTCACAGCGTGAGGAGACATTTAACACCTCCCCACAGTGCTTTTGTTTGGCAAGCCACTGTGGAGCTGAGGCTAACAGACAGGCTGTTCCCACAACCCCACCATGCTTGAGAGTGGAGCTCATGGAACTGGGTCTCTGCAACGCCCGCTTACTCCCCGCCCTCTCGGCTGCAGCGGCAAGGAGAGGAGTGGCCGCGTTCAGAAACTGAGTCGTGCCTGCGTTCTTCTGTGCCGCGCGGCGCCCCGTAGCCGAGAGGCAAGTCGGGCAGGGCTGAGCACGGGACAGGCAGGTTCAGTCCGCTGAGAGGCCCCGGTAGCGGAGCAGCGGTTGCCAGGGTAACGCGGCAGCTCCTGGGCCCCTGGTTCTGCATTGCCCCAGCCAGCGGGGACGAGAAGCCCTGCACGTGGTTCCGGGTGCAGCAGCTCCGCGTATGGATGGCGTGAGGGGTCCCCGGGGAATGGGGTAGCTGGAGATGGAGCTTCCTCTCCAGCAGTGATTCCCAGCCTTGCGGGGGAGCGGCGGGATGGGGCCTTGCGGTGGGGCGGGGCTGGGATAGGGCGGTGGGGCATCCGCATCCCGCGTGTCGGGGCTGACGGGCGGGAGGGGCCCACGAGAGAGTTACCTGCAGCGTGGGAGTGGCTCCTGGTGTAAGATGGAGCGGGAGTCAGCTAGGAGAAGAATGGCCCCTGGGGAGGATGGCGTCTCTTTCAAACCTCCTTCCCCAGCTGTGGGATGCTGGGTCTCGGGAGAGTGGGGGTGGCATAGGTGCAGGAACTAGGGGTGCTGCCACACCCCTTGGCTTGAAGTACATTCCGTTATATGTTTGCTCTTATGTTACCAGGGAAGAATTGGCTGCTGGCTTTGGAAATGGCTTTGAGTGAGATGAACGGGGATGGCTCTGAACAAGAGGAAGGCGGATGCCAGGAGCCAGATGTCATTGCCAGGGGAAATATACTGGAGAGTTTTGCAGAGAGTCAAGAAATCAGAGGGTTAATTAACAGCCTGAAAGGCGTGTATGGGGATCTGGGAACACAAGAGGTGACAACTGAAAAATTTATAGGTAAGATTTCTTGGTTTGAGGATGTACAATCTATAGGGAGTGTATTTTTATGTTGGTTGAAATAACCTCATAGGACAGGGGTAAACAAATGTTTTTAGACCAATTCTTGCTTTTACAATTATTCAGAGGAAGATTAGTTTTATTATTTATTCACTTTACCTTCCAGATAGCTATACCAAGCTTATTAGTTGTGATAATGGGAGACAGTGCTATCTTGGCTGTCTGAACTATCATATAACACAAGATCCTCTCAGTGTATCAAGGAAACCATTCCAGAATGAACAAGCAGTAGGTTTAGATATATTTTTTAATAATTGACTTTAAGGGTGAATTATCTGTCCTTGGGCTCGGTCCTAGTCCCATTGAAGTCAATGCAAGCAGGAAGTGGACCTTTTTAGTTAGTTCCTGTCCTTGTAATACTGCTGTTTGATTATTGGTTTCATGAAATGAAGTGTTGCTATCTAGCTGTTAAAGCACAGGTCTTGGAGTTGGAAGATCTGAGTTCTGATCCCAAGTTAGCTGCTTGTCTCCTGTGTGACTGTTGGCAAGTAACTTAAGCTTAAATTATCCGATGTGTTTACCAGCTTTGTGTGCTCAAATTGAGACATGTAGGCCCTGATTTTTTTTAGAGTAAGAACAGAGTAAAACTATGTTCAATAACTTCTCCCTTAGCTAAAGGGCACTTGCGGTTTTGTAGGGAGTTCTGGGTTAGTGGACAAAGGCTGGCAGTGGCCTGCTTAGGACTCTGGTCTTAAGTACAACTGTAACACAGTTACAGAAATCATGATAATGGTGCATAGCAGACCAGAAATGGGCTGGTCACTTTAGGACTCCTGAGGGACCTCTCTCCTCTTTTTAGGAAGAGCTCTTTGAGAGCTGCTAACTGTGCCAGGAGTGGTGGGAGCTAATCAAGCAAGAACAGTCTGTAGACACCAACAGCTCAAAGACAGTGGCTGTTCCCTGATTCCTGTTTCTAGACTATGCTGACTGAGTTGTATCATGATTGGATTATTCTTGTCTGCCAAATACTGACAGCATGCTTGTGACTGTACAAGACAATTGACAACCTGTGCTTTGAAAAGCTTAGAGTATGTCTATATTACCCGCCGGATCAGCGGGCAGTGATCGATCCAGCGGGGGTCGATTTATCGCGTTTAATCTAGACACGATAAATTGACCCCTGAGCGCTCTCCCGTTGACTCCTGTACTCCACCAGCATGAGAGGCGCAGGCGGAGTCGACGGGGGAGCGGCAGCAGTTGTCTCACCGCCGTGAAGACACCACGGTGAGTAGATCTAAGTACGTCGACTTCAGCTACGTTATTCACGTAGCTGAAGTTGCGTATCTTAGATCGATTCCCCCCCAGTGTAGACCAGGCCTTTGTCTAGGAGGGGCATAGAAAGTAGGTAGTGTGAGGCCCTGAAGAATGAGTTGCTTAGGTAACTTTCCTCAAATTTTAAATTCTGTTCATTTGTTTTGGAGGCTGATTCCTAACAAAAGTAGGTCTCTCGGAGGGATTTGAGGAAAGGGTTGTTGCCCTGGTATCTGGGGAGTGGGAGGGAATTCAGTGCATAGAGGATATATATAGAGAGAGATAAAATGATGAACAAGGAATAGAAGATCAGGGTGGAAAGAACATGGGAGTAAGAGTTCATGGTTGTGCTAAGCAAAAGGAAAAATATGCTTTAGAAAAGAGCCTTTAGAAATATCATATTGCCTCTATATAAATCCATGGTATGTCCACGTCTTGAATACTGTGTGCAGATGTGGTTGCCCTATCTCAAAAAAGATGTATTGGAATTGGAAAAGGTTCAGAAAAGGGCAACAAAAATGATTAGGGGTATGGAATGGCTTCCGTATGAGGAGAGATTAATAAGACTGAAACTTTTCAGCTTGGAAAAGAGATGACTAAGGGGGGATATGATTGAGGTCTATAAAATCATGACTAGTGTGGAGAAAGTAAATTAGAGTTGCTGATCATCTGCAACTTCCATTGAAGTCAACAGGAATTGTAGGTGCTCAGCAATTCTGAAAATCAGAACCGTGTCTCAAATTAGACACCCCAAAATTAGTGGATGTTTTCTGAAAACTTAGGCCTTAGGTCTTGTGTGCGTTTCCCCATGTGTAAAATATGACTAATATTTAAGTATGTCACGGGGTATTGTGAAGATTAAATCACTGTTATATGTGAAATGCTTTGAGATCCTTGTATAGAAGGTCCTGTAGGTGTACAGAGTATATTAGGCAGCTACTGTGATGAAGTTAAGAGAAGTATTACAGAGAAGTGACAGTTACCAAAGGTGATACCTGCAGCAAAGATACCTGAGGGAGATCTCAATTGGGTGGGCCAGATTGTCATGATACATATTCAGCTCTGAACAAATATGGAAATAGTGAAGAAGTGACTTATTTTCTCCAGCAATTATTTAGATAATGTCAAGAAAACATTATATTTTTGGCTTTTTGAAATATTATTCCTGAGGTTGTATGTTGTTTTGACATAATTACTATTGAACATACATTTCATGGAAGAGGACTTATTATTAGAATGTTAAGATTGTGTGATTAAACACTCAAGTCAAGAAATGCCCAAGTTAAGGTTGTGTGTGTGCAATCTTAACTTTGCTTTCTATGGGTCACAGTAGTCTCTAATTATACAATTGCGTTCTGTTTTTCAGATACCGTAGTACAGTGTATCATACAAAAAATCTAGGTCTACAACCTTAGATGCGCATGTGTTATAATGTGATATGTTCAATTTTTTAAATCAACAAACATCAGTTTAATTTTTATAGTGTGCCAGTCTATCATCTTTTGTATTAATTTTATATAATGGTCTTTCTGATATTTTAGTTATTTTATCATTACCCATGTCCTGTATATTTTCTTTTCACCAATAAGCGTAGCCTTCCCAGAGTGTAATTTTTAGGGGATGAGGCAGTAAGCTACAAAACTAATTTAATTATGTGTTAGCAAATTTTCACAAGTACTTGTGAACTTTGTACAGTGTACTTGGGAGTAGGCACAATGTCTATGGATCCTTCAGGGTAGAAAGGACTGAGTAAGGGTTACTGCATGCTTTGCGTGGTGCAGAGAGGGAAACCTCACTCTGCTGCTCTATAGAGTCCTATGCACCTTACAAATACTAAGTATGCAGCTAAGTGATCCATGTGTGAAAATGCAGTGAAACCTTACTCAGCTGTGTATTTCAAGAGTTTACAAAAAGTCTACCATGCATGTTCAATTTTTGATATTCAAACTAAAGCCAGTTTTTCATCCATTAAAAGGGATAAAATGACACTAAACTTTAGAAAGGGAGACTTCAATAAAATGCAGACTAGTCAAAAAGGCCCTGAAGTTAAACGTAAAAGAAGTAAAATCTTTGAGATGACATGGATGCTACTTAAAAAACACAACCAAACCAAGAAGAGCCTCAGAAGGTATGCATATTGCTGAACAGAATGGGAACCAGGCAGGCAAGTAGTAAAGCAGTGTGGCTAAATGGCAAGGTTTGAGAGGCTATTCAAGCCAAACAAATCCTTTTAAACTTGGAAATGTGATCCAGGTGAAGCCCACAAGTAGGAACATAAATTACAGCATGTGGTATATGAGGGAAATTAAAGGACTGGAATGGATTTTGAAGAGCCAGTAGCTAAAGCTGTAAAAACAAAGATTCCCAAAGTATATCAGAAGCAGGAAGCCTGCAAAAGAATCGGTGGGTCCACCTGATAAAATTCAGCACTGCCAAATAAAAGATAATGCACTTTGGAAGGACTTAACTAGAACAACTCACGGATGCTTGCTGGGTTCTAAATTAACTGTAGCTGCTCAGGAAAAAAGACTTGATCATCACTGTGTACAGCACACTGAAGCGATATTTTCAGTGTGCTTTGGCAGCCAGAAAACATACCACAAGAACAAGTGGTTGTCCTGTGAATCTGAAAGGTAACACACGTAACACTGATAAAAGGAAATATCTTTTTTACACAGTGCATAACCTGTGGAACTTACTGTCAAAAGCTATCACCTAATCCAAGAATTCACCAGTTTTAAAAAATGGGTTAGACACCTTTATGTGTAAAATGAGAATTTTCTACAGTTACATTAGATCCCATATAATGTTTTTCCTACCTAAACCTTCGTGCTTCAGGGCATAAGCCAACCAATAACTGCCTAATAATAGGAAGAAACTTACCATATATACCCGTTCATTAGCCCGTTCATTTATAAGCCGACCCCCCAAGATGGTTAGGTAAAAATAGCAAAACCTGTATGACCCTTTCATAAGCCGACCCTATATTTCAGGGGTTGGCAAACTTTGGCTCCCGGCCCATCAGGGTAAGCCGCTGGCGGGTCGGGACGCTTTGTTTACTTGGAGCGTCTCCAGGCACGGAGCCCGTCGGCTCCCAGTGTCCGCGGTTTGCCGTTCCCAGCCAATGGGAGTTGCGGGAAGTGGCTGGGAATGGCAAACCGTGGACAGTGGGAGCCGACGGGCTCCGTGCCTGGAGACGCTCCAAGTAAACAAAGCGTCCCGATCCGCCAGCGGCTTACCCTGATGGGCCGGGAGCCAAAGTTTGCGAACCCCTGCTATATTTTAAAAGCTGGCATCACATGAAACACTCAAAAGTTTTGTTGGAATTATTTTAATGAAAAACCTGTTGTTATAATAATAACTGGACAAGTATGTATTCATCTTCAAAATTACAGTCAATATTTAAAATCAGTAAATGGATATTTAAAACAAGTAACTTAGAACAATATGAGACTTAAAAAAGTCTTAAAATCCTTCAAAGTCTGAATCAGTCTCTGATTCACCAAACAGTTCATTAAACTCGGCCTCAGTCACAGCTGCACCTGCATTGTCATCGTAGATGTCGTCAGTGTCGTCTTCAGAGTCAGATTCCTTCTCATCATCAGCCTCTGTTGTGTCATCATCAAATATGGCATCATCTTCTGACCCGTCGAGTGCATTGCTGATACAGCATTTTCTAAATGACTTTTCTACCATTTCCGAGGGAATGGACACCCACGCGTCCTTGATCCACTGGGCAACCAGATTGATTTCGGGCTTCATAAGATTCCCGCCTTTTGTCAACTTCACCAGGCCTGAGCACATCCATTCAGACCACATTTTGCGTAGCCTGTCTTTAAAGGGTTTGTTCAGGCAGACATCAAGCGGTTGTAGAACTGAAGTTAAGTCTCCAGGTATTACAGCCAAAGTAGTTTTCATATTTTTGGCCACATTTTTCACCTCATCCGTCTTGTGTGCCCCGAACATGTCCCAAACGAGCATAGCAGGTTTCTTGAAAAGTGCTCCTGGTCTCTTATTCCACACTTTTTCCAGCCATTCAGTAGTCCCACTTTCATCCATCCATCCCTTTTCGTGTGCACGTACGATGACACCAGCAGGAAATTTCATGTTTTTAGGCAAGGTTTTTATTTTAAAAATAACAACCGGAGGGAGCTTTGATCCATTTGCCAAACATGATAAAACCACCGTAAAATGGATTTTTTCATGGCCAGTGGTTTTAATTAAAACTGTTTTTTCACCAACACCGGTTACTGTTCTGTTGCTCGGGAGATCGAATGTCATTGATGTTTCGTTCATATTTCCTATTTGTGACAGTTCAAATGCATATTCCTTTTGATATTTTATAATAAACCTTTGGAAAGATTTGATTTTTTTCTTCCCGATCTCTAGGCAGCTTTTGCACTATCTTTGTTTGCTGACGAAGACAGAGACTATGAGGGTTCATGAAGCGAGTACACCAACCCGCTGATGCGACAAACATTGGCGGCTTTACTGACTTGTATTTGTCGTCTTTCGACATTTGCAGAGCACGCACACGAATTCCGGTTCTAGTGACAATGTACCCATTTTGATGACATTCAACAACCCAATTATTGAGATCTATCTCTAGCTCAGGAAAAGAAGTGCACCTTGTTGGACATTTTTTCTTGTTTCTGGCGGGACGTTTTGTTTACCTGGAGCGTCTGCAGGCATGGAGCCCCTCGGCTCCCTGTGGTCGCGGAATGGCGAACCGCAGTCACAGGAAACTGAGGGGCTCCATGCCTGCAGATGCTCCAGGTAAACAAAACGCCAATGTATTAGATATTCAATTCAATGATTCCATAGAGTTTAAAATCATCAAATTTTGGTGTAGACCCGTTTATAAGCCGACCCCCACTCTTTGATGCGTCACATTTTTACCAAAAATATTCAGCTTATGAACGAGTATATACAGTAATCTGTGGGCAGAATATTCCATAATTGTCCATTACAGGGTGTTTTGACACTGTCCTCGAAAGCAGTGGCTCTCAACCTTTCCAGACTACTGTACCCCTTTCAGGAATCTGATTTGTCTTTTGTACCCCCAAGTTTCACCTCACTTAAAAACTACTTGCTTACAAAATCAGACATAAAAATACCAAAGTGTCATAGCACACTATTACTGAAAAATTGCTTATTTTCTCATTTTTACCATATAACTATAAAATAAATCAATTTAAATTTTAATTTTGTACTTACATTTCAGTGTATAGTATATTGAGCAGTATAAACAAGTCATTGTCTGTATGAAATTTTTAGTTTGTACTGACTTCAGTAGTGCTTTTTATGTAGCCTGTAGTCAAAGTAGGCAAATATCTAGATTAGTTGATGTACCCCCCCTGGAAGACCTCTGTGTACCCCCAGAAATACGTCTGCTCCTGGTTGAGAACCACTGCTCTAAAGTGTCTGGTACTGGGCATTGTCAGAAGCAGGGTACTCACTACATGGGCTACTAGTCTAATCTGGCGTGGGAATTCCTATGAAGATCTGTCCAGTGGTACCAATTTAATTTATTGAACCCTAAAGAGTGAAATTATAGCATGAAAAAAACCTATTTTCCCAGTTCACTTTTTCTAACATTATGATCTTAGGGCTTATTTCAAGTTGCTGGATAGTGATGGGCATGCAATTTGTCAGGGTACTGAGACTATGTACATGCTACCACTATCTATAGTATAACTTACGTTGCTCAGGGGTGTGAATAAGTGTGTGCCCTCCCCCCCTCCCAGTAATGCAAGTTACACTGACCTAAGTGCTGGTGTGGACAGCGCTATGTCAGTGGGAGGGCTTCTCCCACTGACATAGCTACTGCCGCTCATGGGACTGGAGTAATTAAGTCGACAGGAGAACTTTCTCCCTGTTGGTTTAGAGTGTCTGCACTAGCAGCGCTACCTGTAAGCTCTGTAGTGTAGCCATAACCTGAGTTGTAGTTAAACCCCCTGGGGGACTGCTTAGTTGCCTTCCTAATCCCCTCCTGGGGGAGTCAATAGAGTTCATCAGTTTGCAATTGCTTAGATCTAATTACACAGTCCCTTCACAGGTAAAGCTACCATTGACTTCAATAGGATATTGGTCTTTGTAAGAACTGGAGAATTGTGATTGTTGCTAATAGATAGCATTGTGTTACCCATATCAGTGGAGTTATGGGGATGAACATAACAATATTAGTGAATTGGTTTAAGTTGGTTCCATAGTGCCATCTAGTGGTATTTTTAGTACAATGCTGTTAAACTTGCATTGCATCTGGGTCCTAACAATTGGTATGGTGAAGAGAGGAAAAAACAAAAGTGGAGGAGCAAATGAATAAAGAGCAGAATGATTTGCATAGGAAAAGAAATGCAGGAAAAAGGAAGGGTTAGAAGGATGTTGTTTTGGTTTTAAAGGACAAAAGAGTACGTTTTTCCTAAGAGAGATAAGGTATACAGAGGAAGAAGAATAACCCGATGGGGTGAGAAGGAAACAGACAAAAGAAGAAAGGATATGTTAGAGTGTAGTGAGGGGGAAAAACGTCATCATTTAGGCTATAACTTGATTTCCCTGGCAGTTATGTCCTACAGTAATATTTATATGTTACACATCTCCATCTCAGCATGGTTCATTATTGCTGAGATGATGCAGTTTTACTTGGACTTGCTTTTCTGGGACTTGCTGTTGTTTAATTGCTTTTCTTGTCATTGTGGGCAAGACCTTTACTACTTAATCTTGATTTTTTTTGGTCCATTGTTGATAGGACATTTTCCTACTTGAGTAAAATTCTAAAATGACGCAGGTTATCATTGATGCAACACTTTTTTTGCTGCATGATCTTTTCTGAAATTTAATTCTTATTTCTCGAGATTCTTTAGATTGGCTTTTACTTCTTTAAATTAAAGGTGCTTTATTTGTAGAGGTTGTGACAGGTTGCATTCCTGGCATTACAAGTACTAAAATGCATAGTACAGGTTGTTTGGAGTCAGAATTTCCCTGAATAAAAAAATACATTGCTGTGACCACAATATAGTAGGTAACATGGAAATCTCTTGCAGGTGTACAGTATTTGATGGTAGAAAGGGTTTCTTTAGAGGTTTTTTGCAGTGGTTTCAGTTTGTAGCTGTTCAGGCAGGGCATGAGAAATCCATTTGCCAACAGTGAGTAGGAAACTTCCCTGGCAAGTCGGGGTAGCGGCTTTACCTGTCAGTTTCTGAAAAATGCTAGCCCTTATACTGGTGAAGAATACCTTCCAAATGTGAAACGATGCAGTATTGTCTTCTGAAGTCTGCAGTCAGGCAGGCAGCTTGAAATAGTAGAGAGGTGTGAACTCCACAAGGCCCCACATCCTGGCTTCAGTGCATAGCCAGAGTAGCTGAGCTGTATGCTGAAGAGTTTCTCCAGTCCTGGAGAGAAGAAATGGTGGAGCTGCTCCATGGTTGCTTTCCTGTGTCCACTTCCCCAGCACTGGCGTAGCCTCTCTAATGTGATCCATTGGTTGCTGTTGGATATGCATGATAGTGGCTCCAGCAGCCTTTTTCCTACCCTGCTTGGACTCTAGAAGTCTGTTTATGAGGATTTTCAGCTGGAATCAGCAGCTGTTGATGGTGAAGGACAGAATAGATTGCAATAGCTTGAAGATGGGTGGGAAAAGGAGTATGTCAAAGGGACAAGCAATGGGAGGGGTGAAAGGGGAATAAGTCCGAGCTATTGGGAGTGCAGGATAAGGCTGGACTACTTGCAGCAGCTACAGTCCATACTCAGTATAATGGTGTCCTTCATTTGCAGTGCTGTATCAGAAATATATGACTGACTGCTTGATCTTGGGAATGGAGAGCTACAGTGAGATCAGCAAGTGGAGCACAGCAGCACACAGGGTGGGGAGGTATAACAGTGGCCTCACTCACACCTCTTCATCTCTGTGCTTATAGGTTTTCCCTTAGCAATGTGGAAGAGGCCTAGAGGAAACTATGGGTCTGTGGGTGCCTTTACTATGAACCTCATACTACATTAATGGACAGGATGCATGATACGCGTAACCTCTCTGAGAATTTTGTACTCTTTGGTACTCTGATATGCAGTGGAGGGCAGTGTCCGCATTTAGCCATTAAGGTGGAAAAACTTTAGTATAAGTTTTGTAGCAGGGAGTATATTTAAATAAAATTAACACTGTCTTCACTCTAAAGATAACGTCTACACTACAAGCTAAGGATATGATTCCCAGCTCACATACACATAGTAGCACAGGCAGGTGCTGAGTATGTATCCGAGGGGTTCAGGCAGGTTTGTACTCAGCAGAACTAAGCTGTGCCTCTGCTATCCATGCTACTGCGGCTACACTAGTATTTATACAGGTGTGTACGGAGGTGGAAGTCACACCCCTACCTCACAGTGTAGATTTAGCCTAATTAAGGACATCACACTTGAATAATTTAAATCTCTTTTTTCAGTTATTATGGACAAGTACCAGGAACAACCTCACTTGTTGGATTCACACCTAGGTAGGAACATTATCTCTGTATGTTTTTTGTGAATATTTTTTGACACAAGCTGCTAAACTTAAATGATTCATGTTTGCCTTGTAAGCCTGCTGTGGCTGGTGTTAAACAGTATGCTATGTACTGTTGTACAGCCACTTCCTAACTTTTCATGATTAGAAACATGCAAGCTAATTCTAATGCTTCCTGTGTTTTATTTCTCCCCCCTCCCCTCCTTCTTCTCTAGAGTGGATGATGCACTTATTGCTGGATATAGTGCGGGATAAAAGGTCTCCTTCTCCACTAGTACATCTGGCTTTTAAATTTCTTTACATCATTACAAAGGTATAAATGAGTTTTTTAATAAATGTAAAAACTTTCATCAACTTATTTGTTGGTTAAGAATGACTTTCTTTTTAAAATATTTGGAGTGATTTTATATTTCAAAATATTGCAGTTGAGTTTTGAATTAAAAATAACACAATATAGCTTTCTGACTTACACTGTTGTATTTTAGAACACATTAAAATAGATTTTAAAATATTGTATAAGATATTCATCCTTTTTATTGTTTTTTTTTTTTTATAGTGTTGATCACAGCTTAATAAAGAGCGATTATCTTATGGGCACCTCCTCTCCCATTTGTGGCCATGAGGATCACTTCCCCCATTTGCAGTCCCATAATGTATCTGTGGCTGCTGCTGCAGCAGCAGTTGTCTACATGCAAAATATTTAGATACATTTAGCTGTCTTTTAAATGTGATAAGTGTTTAGTCTCGTTTTGAAAAAAGATACATCTACTGTGTGCTTTTGTTCTTCATTTTTATCTCTTGTTCCCATCTGTTCTGTTTCTCTCTTTCTATCTCCACCATTGCTCATGTTTTTTGCCGCATTCCCCTCCTCTTCTCTCCCTGCATATGTTTTTCTGCTGCTTGGACCCTTCTCTCATAGACATTCTAGTCCCATTGGTGGCTCTGGTCCCAGCATGTGAATTTTGTTTCCTCTCTTCCTCCTTTTACTTAGCTTTGGCCCCTAGTGCAGGGAACTAAGTAGGCTCTTCCTCCCCATTTCCTGCTACTTTGCCTGTTTTTACAGGCCTCTTGACTCTTCTTTGCATTGACGACACTGGACAACTGTAGAAGCAGTTGGAAACAACAAGTTGGTACCATGTGACCTATCACCTCTCAGTGTTGAACCATTGCAGTAAAAGATCTTAAAATCAGAGAAGACAAAATATAAAACCTTTGTTCAGCAAAAGTGTTAGTTGCTCATGAGGCTCAAAGTGGTAATTCATATGCTTTTCTCACCAGTAGGGTTGCAGACTAAGTTAATGCTGAAGTAGTCAGGGCCAAATCCTGGTCATGTGGAGTTCACCCTTGACTTCAGTGGGGCTAGAATTTGGAGATTCTAGAATGGTGTCCATTTTGTGTCGCAGTGGCATGTCTCCCCATTACTTGAATTTAAGAGCCACCTTGAGACACCTACTCAGTGGGTGATATCATGTAGGTAGTGTTCTGACTGCTCATCTCTTTGGTTTGCCTGCTATCTTATTAGCAGAGGGGCAGTAATGGTATTCTCCTAGTTCTGGATGGGAAGAGTGGGGTGGAGAAGAAATTTTGCCATAAAGGTCGAGCAAAAGAAGGGATGATGAAAGAATGTTGTGGATCTCACAATTACATGGTTGGTTTAGTCATATGGGGCTGTTTAGTTTCTGGACTACTGAAGTACTAGTATCAACAGCAACATTAAATGCATTAGGAGGGTGCTGGGCATTTCTTGAGCAAATTATTAGAAGTTAATATTTTAAAGTTGAGCTAGTTAAATTCTGCCACTGACTCTAAATTAGTTGGTGATAAATCAAGATATCCCAGCTTGTCACCCAGTAACAGTTTTAGTTTGTGACGTGTAGTATTTTAAGATATTACCAGTTTATTTGAAAGTTAATTCATATCACTTCTGTATGTACTGAACATCAGATATAAGATGCTTCCAAAAGTTGTCTTTGTATTATTTTCCTTGAACATGTTTTATTAAATTATGAAGTCATTTCTTTGGTAGGTACGAGGGTATAAAATTTTCCTCCGACTGTTTCCTCATGAAGTAGCTGATCTACAGCCTGTTTTGGATATGTTTGCAGATCAGAATCCTAAGGACTATGAGGTGAGATTCTCCCCCCCTCCCTTTTGTTTGTTTTAAAAGGGAAAAAAGCCAAAGAAGGTATTGTGTAGAAATGAAAATGGCGCAACATAGCTTGATGCAATTAATCTCAAACTGGATATAAAAGTATATATTATATGTCACTTCATATCATGAAACACTTAGAAATGTCAACCTGATAGCTAGATTTAACATTCTGAAGTGTCCTTTTCAGAGGAAAAATGTGGTCTTACTAAAAGATGTTCTGTTGGATTTTTCCATTTTTATTTTTGGGAGTAGGGAGGTGTGTAGGTAAGTGAGTGTTAGTAAAATTGGTGTAAACACCAACAATAGAAGATGCAAGGGCTAAAAATAAACTATAATGGACAAGGGTTAAACTAAATTTAAAGGGGAAATAGGAAAGGGTTAAATACTGAAAAAAAATTAAGTAGGGGGGAGAGAGAACATAGGCAAGGGACTAAGGAACAATTAAAAAAACAACAACAAACTTTCTATCCCAGATCTCCCCAGACAAAGGGGGTTATATTATAGTTTGTTACATTGAAATGATGAAAAATTGTGAAAATAAAATCACAGAAGACAGGATAGTTCAGTCCTGTCAGATTTTAAGGCCTTAATTCCTGTCCAGA
The DNA here is from genome assembly GCF_028017835.1 of Emys orbicularis. Taxonomy (NCBI): domain Eukaryota; kingdom Metazoa; phylum Chordata; order Testudines; family Emydidae; genus Emys; species Emys orbicularis. The sequence goes on along the minus strand of NC_088695.1, from coordinate 31,407,964 downwards.
CAACTTGGCATCAAGTGAGTATGTTTTAAGCCATGTGCGGATACAAAATGTATATCGGCAGATATAAAGCGGATATCCACGGAGCTGCAGGGCTCTACCTGGAACTGCAGCATGTTGGGCACTTCTGCCGCTCGCAGGAGCCAGTGTCTCGTGCGGGCAGCTCTTCTGGTGTGGCTGTACCGCCCTCAGCCCCACCTGCTGGAGTGGGCACCAGGCTCACTGGCAGCTGTCCCTTTTCACGCAGGTGTGTGCAAGTGCCTTGCACGCTCCTGGAAAGGAGATGCAGACCTCTCTGTGGAAAGGACTCTTGTCTGGGAATGCGTGAGCCCCCCCGGCAGAAAACAAGTTATATTTTGGGGACATTGAGGAAAATCATAACGTATCTGGGCAAAACATATCAGTTACATTTTTCAACTGTTGAGTGCCCAGTCCTGAAAAAACCCCAAAACATTAAACTGTTTGTTTGCTGACACCTTTTGCCTTTTCACTGAGGAGTAAATTCAGGAGACTGAGTTATGAAACTGTGTTATGAAAAGGCAAAAAATGATTTTGCCATGTAGCCAGCTGCTGTAATGTTTGAGATGGCTGAGAATGTTCATAGAATCATAGAATATCAGGGTTGGAAGGGACCTCAGGAGGTCATCTAGTCCAACCCACTGCTCAAAGCAGGACCAATCCCCATACAGATTTTTGTCCCAGATCCCTAAATGGCCCCCTCAAGGATTGAACTCACAACCCTGGGTTTAGCAGGCCAATGCTTAAACCACTGAGCTATCCCTCCCCCAGGGGTTCTAGGTAGGAGAGTCTGTTTGCTTAAATATTTTTTTTTTCTATCCAACAAGATGACATGGTGTGAACTGTAGTTCTTGAATTCCTGCTAAAGGTGGTGATTGAGTCCAAAATTTGTGGTGTTTGACTACTCAGTGAGGAAAACTATACAAATGTCTTGTTGAGATTGAATTAAAAAAAAAATACTTCCTTTATACTGCTCAAGCAACAAGGCTCATCAGTATGAAACGGTGAATTGCACTGCAGTTGGGGCTCAAAATTTACATTAGCCAGTTGCTAATTATGAATACCCTTTATTGTTCCTGCCTGTGGTATGATCCAATATACCATTGTTATTAATAACCAGCACACAAATGGTAAAACTTTCAAACATAGATGTGGGGTTTTTATTCTATCAATGTTTTGATTAAAATACAAGAAATATTTTCTCTCAAAATTGGCAATTTCTACTAAATTATTCAAAGATACTTTTCAACACTTTAATCTGTGAATAAGTATCTTTCCAGACTGTAGAAATGCGTATATAAAGGATGAATTTGCTTGCACAGTGAAACTTTGATTTCTCAAGTGATTATATTGGGGAAGCATAGACATGAGAAGTTATGAAAAAGTTGCAGATGCTTTCTCTTGTTGTTAATTTAAAATGAGTATGTAGGAATTGCCCTTCAGTGTTTGAGGAGACATATCAATTTAAACCACACTCCTGTCTGAAAATCTACTGTTGTTACAAGTAACATCTAAAAATACTGTTAAGAGATTAAAGTAGAACACATTTCTCTTTTTAGTTTTGTGCACGTGACAATGTCTACAGTAAGTTTCACTTTTACTCCTGTATAGTCAGTTTCCCCATGTTTGTGTTGGTCTTTCACACAACAAGAATAGAGAGAGAGATTTTTTTTAAAAAGACCCAAACAAACAGGAAAATGGCAATAGCTAATTTATGTGATTTTTTTTTTTTTTTTTTTTTCCCCCCCCCAGAGACTCTCAGGACAGGTGTGGTACCTGACACTTCTTTTAAACTAATTTTTATAAGTTTGCTAGATTTCAAGTTGACGGGGCCACCCTGAGATTGCTTAATCAGGGCAGACGATTCCGAAAACTGGTGGTTATTCTAATACTTAGATTCACCAAGCCAGCAACAAAACAGCTTCTACAATACCTTACTAGTTACTCAGAAGCCAGAAATAGAGTTCCCTTAAAACAACCGAGCCTTGGGCTCCCACCCAGACAGCCAAGTCAAATATGAGGATTACTGAAAACCTTGTTCATCATATAAAAAGTTCTATCAGTCCCAAAGGATCAGATACTTTACCCACCAGGTCAATGAATATTTCAGATCTTACCCAAATACACGCTTACGGCCAATTCTTATTAACTAAACTACAATTTATTAAGAAAAGAGCGCGTATAGGTTAAAAGATCATTATACATACAGACATGAATAAAATTCTTAGGTCAGTTTCATTCTGAGGTCAAAGCTTAGGTGAGCTTTAGAGTTGCAAAGAGTTCTTTCAGAATTAGTTCCACAGGTTATAGTCCAATATCAGGGTGATCCAGACTGGAGCCGGAGACCTCAGTCTTGTGACTGAAACTTCCCCTGATAAAGCTTAAGTAGATCTGAGATAACAGGATCAGGGCCCCAGAGTTTGTTTTATAATTCTCTGGGAGCCTCTTGACAGCAGGCATTCCTTGGGTGAAGCATTGCGGCTTTGAAGTAAGACTTCCTATTTCATCTTCACCATCGGTAATTAGCTGCATGGATTAGCATAAGGCAACTTCCCATCTCCAGCCATTTACAGGTAGTTTACTACAGACTTCAAAGAGAAATAAAGACAACGATATTGTTACACCCAAACTTCATCAAAATGTTAATATTCCCTTTTGATCTTTGAATCAATAGAACATAGTGACAGACAGGAACCATCTGATTACATTGTCAATATCTAACAATATGAATGTAAACACACACAAAATTACAATCATTATCTATTAATATGTCTCGAAAGGTTCAATCTGGGTAATTTTATCCTGCTAGTTGCTTAACCCCTTCTGGCTCAGTGTCACAGCAGCTCTTAGTATTTGGGTGCTGCCACACTCCTATCTCCTGTGATATTCTAGGGCATCTCGCATCTGAATGGCTTTCCCTGTATACTTAGGTTGCACACTCCTGAGAGCATGGGCTGTGTCTTTGCTCCAACAACATACTTGGAGCAAACAAATAAAGTTTGTTTTATTATAATTTTTTCCTAGACGTGGGAGACTCGCTACATGCTCTTGTTGTGGCTCTCCATGACATGTCTGATACCTTTTGATTTGGCTCGTCTTGATGGAAATATCCTTTCTGAAGAAGGATGCACTCGGATGCCAATAATGGATCGCATACTCAATGTAGCAAAAGTAAGTGCTACTTGGTTTTCTACACAAAGACCTCACTGTATTTTATTATGTATGATACATTTTGACCTCTTAATGTCCAGGCCTCATTTTGCTTGTGTAATACGAAAGGGTTTAGCCCACAGTTGCAAATCCTGCGTAAAGTTTTTTCCATTCTTTAATGTTAGAAGGAAATTAAGTTTTTCATTCTTCTAAACTGGTAGACTATTTAATTTTAAGACACTATATGGTATAAATGGATATCTTGTTAGACTAGTTGATTTCAGAAGTAAATGGCTAGTGTTTTCATGCTATAAACCCAGGTTAGTCAACTTACAGTCCCAAAGGAAATTAGTTTCTCTAGAGCGAACAATGATATATGAAATAGATGTGAAAAAGTGCTCAACAGACTACAGCCAGCTTGTCTGAAAAGTAGCATCTGTGCAGATGCTTTCCCACAAAGCTTAATCTGATGTAAAATGAAATGGTTAAATTACAAATCCCTTCAGGATGGTTTTATAATAGCATCAAAAATGAATAGCTGATGTTATTGACATTAGTCTGTATTGCTTTAATGCAACAGTACAGAAAAGATGATCCCACTTTGAAAGACAGTGAGATTTCTGGCATGTGGCTTGCTAAATGGAAGATTGTTTAAACTTCTTACTTTCGTAGGCTTAGTCCAATGTTCATAAGAATAAACATTAAGAAGTGCATATTTTCAAACCTGTTGTGTAGTTTTATTACTAACTCTGTCTCTGCAAACTCTGACAGTTAATTTTCTTTTTACCTTTAGACTTACCTGGTTGTCAGTGATAAGGCTCGAGATGCAGCTGCTGTACTGGTTTCCAGGTAAGTCTTGTGCTGATCTTGGCAAAAAAAGGAAATTTTAATTTCTTAGCTTGAAAAAATTTCTATTGGTAGTACTGGGTGGATTTACAGTATTGGCAGTAGTACATGGAATACTTTACTTGTATGAATGTAGCCCCAATATATGGTGATGAAAAGTCATTGCCATCAGGCAGCTGTTTGGCCTATCTGAAATAAGCATATTACTTTCTCTTTATGAGGGGACGGGTGTCTATCACAGTTGATGCTTTTAGCAGTCTTCGTCAGTACTGCCAAAAAAATGGAATTTGAATTTCATTTTCTTGCCTGTAAGGAGTGCTCTTTAGTATAGGATTCAGAAAGGGTGGAAAATCATTCCCTACTGCTGCTGATCACATAATATATTATGTGGATTATGAGAGGATTTCTGTCATCAGTTCTGTTAATTGGGTATGTTCTTGGAACACTAAATTCATGCAGATGGACTAGTAATATTTAATTTCATTCTGTGTAACAGTCCTTTTGTCATCTTTCTTTTCCCCTCTCCCCCCCCCCCAAAAAAAAAGTAGTGCTGCTATTTTCTTTGTTTTTTATTATTGTCAAAGAAGCCTTAAAGTGAGTTAGACTTAGGATGTTGGAACATCCTAACCACTTATCCTACATTACACGTGTTCGAGCACCAAATAAACCTGCCTGTAACAAAGTTACAATAATTCTCTGTCACAGAGCTGTAAGATCGAAAGTTTGTTTCTCTCACCAACAGAAGTTGGTCCAATAAAAGATATTACCTCACCTACCTTGTCTTTCTAATAGGCCAGTGGATATATATTTGGCGCTGTCAGCAGCCTGTCATGTTTTCTTGTTCTAGTCCAGGGGTCGACAACCTTTCAAAGAAGAAGAGCCATTTTTTTGTTTTTGTCTTTGACCAAAATATTTTGAGAGCCGCATCACACGCAAAGCTACTTGTAGAGTTAGAATTTATTAACTAATAATAACTGAACATATTAAAATTATTGCTACTCATCCATACTTGTAATGTAACTTCTGCAATTTGAATATAAACAGGATGGGGCAGGGGTCTGGGGTGCGGGGTCTGGGAGGGAGTTTGGGTGCAGGAGGGTGTTCTGACCTGGGACAGGGGGTTGGGGTGTGGGAGAGGGTGTGAGGTGTAGGCTCTGGCCAGGAGGCGCTTACCACAGGCGGCTCCTGGCCAGCGGCACAGCAGGGCTCTGGCCCCACGCCGCTCCCGGAAGTGGCTGGCTGCTGGCACGTATCTGCATGCCCCTGGCGGGAGGGGAGGTGGCTCCGCGCATTGCCCCCAGCACTGTCCTCACAGCTCCCATTGGCCGGGAACTGGCCAATGGGAGCTGTGGGGGTGGGCAGCGCACGGAGACCTGCTGCCCCCCTTCCTCCAAGGGGCGTGCAGAGATGTGCCACAGCCAGCCGCTTCCGGGAGCAGCATGGGGCCAGAGCCCTGCTGCGCTGCCGGCCCGGAGCTGCCTGTGGTAAGCGCATCCCGGCCAGAGCCTACACCTTGCACCCCCTCAAAAAACGGCTCCCTGCAAGGGGGCAGCCAAAGAGCCGCATGCGGCTTCGGAGCTGCAGGTTGCCGACCCCTAGTCAATTTTTAATGTGCGCTCCCACCCTGTCACTTCCCAAAAAAACAAACCTAACCAAACTCTTCAAAAGAGCTAATCTGCATCTTTTTTTATCTTCTTCCCCCCCCAAAAAAATTAAAATTCCATCCACCACTTTGTATTGTAAATTCAGTTACTATAAGGCATTCATAAAGATGAGTTATTCATGAAAAGAGAGAAGTTTAATAGCTGGACTGAATCTAATGTCCAATCTGACTCGCCAGTAATACTGTACATTAATGTAAGTTTCAAGCACTTGCTAACAAGATGACTTCACAAAGAAGCCCTGTGTTTCTGTGCAGGGTGCTATTCTGCCACCTTGTTGTCAGTCCCCCACCGCCTTTTTAGTTAAAATCTAATTTGCATATGGATATGCACTCATAACAAATACCAGATAATTGAACTGGAGAACAGTCTGAAAATATTTTGATACACAATTGGATCTATTGATTCTTAATGTAAGGTTGTAACATTAGCAAAATTATCCTTTGGCGATAAATTCCAGTGACTCTTTGCCTTAGGTTTTACTTGGGAGGGAATTTGATCACATGGTTAGTGTACAAATCAGGGAACCAGGACCCCTGGAATTCATCTCTCTTTGGGACTGTGGCTACTTTGCTGTGTGGCCTTAGGGAAATTGTTGTAACTTTTCTAAGTCTGTCTGTTTTCTCTGTAAAATGGGTATATTACTATATTTCTCAGAATGTGGTGAGGATTAAATAATAAAATGTTTTTCATATGCTCAAATAAAGATGCAACAAATACAGATGATATATTCCTTGCAATATCTAAGACTAACATGACTGTACTGCTGGTGATTAACACTGAGCAGTAGTGACACATCTTATAATTTTTGAGCAAATTCTTCAAATTTGCAGAGGTTGATCATTTTTATTTTTGTTTTGTTTGAGTGCAGTGGCTTCCCATAAAATTGAAACAGGAAAAATAATGGAAAGCATCTTTTTGGGGATTCCTGAAAAAGCTTAACAATTTGTAGTTCCCTACAGTTAAATTGATAAATTTCTTAAGAATTCCAGTTACAGGACGCTGCATTTATAAATGAAATGAAATATTCTAGGCTAGGAGTTCATTTGGAAATAGCAGAGTTAAACATCTGACATTTGGAATGTCCCTACCAAAAATGTCTTGGAAAATGTCCATTTGACAGTTGCCTTTTAGGAACTGAAACCAGTTTGGGTAACAAGCAAAAATAGTTATTAATTGGATTGCTCTGAATGGGTAACTTGCAATGTGTTTTTCTGTGACAGGTTTATTATCCGCCCTGATGTCAAACAAAAAAGAATGGCAGACTTCCTGGACTGGGCCCTTTCAACATTATCTAAGTCCTCCTTCCAGACCATGGAGGGGACTATTGTAATGGATGGCATGCTTCAGGCCCTGGTAAACACCTGTTGATACTATAAAAGATAGTCCAAGTAAATTAATGCGTTTATGGTGTTTTGTTCCACAATGTGCTAGTACTAAGGCACATTCCTGTTAAAATGTTCAGCCTTACAGAATTATGTTTGTATGATACGTCATTTGGGTTTTTACTAGAACACTTCTAAATACGTGCAGGTTCTCTTATTGGAGAATTACTCTTTTTGCCATTGAAAGATAAAATATAAAAGTTGGTACCCATCCTAATTTTTAAAATATGCGTTTGAATACAAACTGGTCACTTCCTAATTCATCATTTATTTCCAGTTTGGTACAAAAAGCTGAAAATGTGGCATAATGGTGATATTAACTGACAATGTCCAAAACGGAAAGGACAAGATTTTCAAAAGTCTGTATCCCTTGTAAGATCATTCAGATTGGATATCTAAAATTGCTAGTGATTTGTGAAAGTCTTGGCCCAGTGTTCTATTGAACTGGAATAATGATCTAACTATTTTTAACAGGCTATTTTATTTCGACTGTCTTTGTATAATCCAAAAAACCCCAAAACCAACAACCCATGTTATGTAGTATTTTTGCATTAGTCTGTTTTTCAGCTGTTGCTTCCTCCAGTGACATTGCTTGCATTAAATAGTACTAATAGAGCCTATAAATCAGAGGTTTATTCCAAGATTGACATTAAAGACTAAAATAATTTTTCTCCTATGAATAGTGTATTAATTTCATATCGTGTCTAACTGTAACCACTCTCCATCAATGATCTTTTGGGTGATTGCACTCCCCTTTCATATGTACAAATGTCCAAGATGTCATATGTAAATAAGATCGTGTTTGTGGTTTGTCCTTATTACATATAGATAACTTTAAGGATGATGTACATGCTTGATGCAACACTTTATAATATATTGTATCTAGCATTTATTGTGATGTTTTTTAGTGCCCAAATATATCGGAGTGTGCTTTTGTTTTGGTTGGTTGTTTTTCATCAAAGCTGAAGTAACATAAGTGCCATTAAATAAAGTGTATTCTTGCATAGTCTTATTGGATTCAGGATTTGCTAACATGCAGTGAGACTTTCCATAACTTGCATAAATTTGCCACTCCCAAATAACAGCGTTGTATGTTTGTTGTGGTGCATTACTAAACACTGATGCAAGTTTCTGGGGCTGTAGTTGACTTTTTTTGGTCTTCACTAGCATCCCCAAATCAGAAAAAATGACCATGAGCTACATTTAGAATAACTTGTCTTAAGCCTTGTTGTTCAAGAAAGGGGAAGTGTATGTATTGCAGTGCTTTTTCAAAAGAGTTAGAAAACAATGTTTCATCATCTCCTTGTCAGATCTGGAAAAGCAGACTGTAGACTGTTCTGAGGTGCTTGATGAAACCTGCAGGGTGTATATTACATTAGTGTTTTGTCATTCCTTTGAGTTTGGCTTTGGTTTTATCCACCTGTTCATTAATGCGTGTTAAGCGAAACAGGTGAACACTTAACAAGTAGAATCGAAACCAGAGTGTGATTTAATCCCTGGAAGCAACAGGTTTGATATGATGATTTATTTTCTTCCCCTTGTGGGAAGGGAGCAACTGTTTGGCAAATTTATGTCATTTGTGTGTTCTACTGTTGGTAACTCACATTCAAGTCATTATTGGCATTAATTGTTTAAAATGCCCTTAAACCTTTACTTGCCTTCAATCCTGAAGGGTTTCATATCAATTATAGAAATGAGAAACAAATGGACTCAAAAGGAAGAGAGGTTTTATAAAAAAAAAAAATTAATATCTTAAAAGTAGAGTAGAATATGAGTAAATGAGTAATTATTTCTTTCAGGAAATTCATTTTAGGAAGCTCTACTTTTTTTATACTGCACACCTGTTGAAGTAAAATCATTAGTCAAAATATAGATTTTTTTTTTTCTTCCCTTCTCCATTGGAGAGGCTGTATGGATTACATCGTACTGTTCACCCTAGTTAGAATTTTGAATAACTGATATTCAATAAATCATTGAGTGGTGTGGAACAAAATGCAGCCTTGGCATGTGAGCACTGAGATTTGTTAACAATCTCCAGAAATCTTTACGCTATCCTTTTTGACCCTTATAGTACCTATTTTGTGATGATAGCCCCACCTGCACAGTCTCCCTTGACTGTGAGTCTGTCCCATCCCAAACAAATGAGCAAAGACCACACCCCAATCATGCTGAATTAGCATGATAGTAATTGATTCTGGTAAGGGATGGTCAGAAATTTATTACCCTCGTGGAGCAAGGGTGAGAAGAGACACAATTTCTTCCCTGGGCTGATTTGAAATGCTTTCTGAGATTGATATTCAAAGAATGTACTTTGGAACTTGCTTTTAGTGAGCTTGGATATGGCAAGACTGTTTTGAATTAGAATGAAACTCACAAATTGTTTCAGTGCAAGTTTCAATTCTGGTTATAGTGGATCCTCCACCTACTGCAAAAACTTTCTCTTTGTGTGCTGGAAAACCTTGGCTATAAGAATATTCCACTGATCACACACAAATGCAGGAGTTCTACATTGCTTCTGGTTAGTCTGCCTCTTCCTCGGTTTAAATTTCAGTGACTGGTTATGTTACTGTTTAATCTAACTCAGCATTTTAAATGGAGCAGGTACTATTGTGTCATGATTCTTGTTGAAACATGCACTATGCATTACACATCTAAATTCCACTGAGGGGCTTGGTTTTTTTTACACCTGCTGACAGTAATACATCATTTCACAACAGGTGTGCCTTAGCAGGAAGCACTGCTTGTAGTATTTCAGATTCAGTTTTTAAAAGCTTTTTTTCTTTTTCTGTAACTAAAAATGCAACATTTTAAAATGTACTGTGTATATATATATATATGATTTTCTACTTCTATAGAATAGGCAAGGTCACAAAAGCTGAATTATGAGGAAATGATTTATAAAATCTTAATTTATGGAAACATCTAATGTATTTCAAGGATCTGCATTCTAAATTATCTTGGTCTGAAGGTTTGCTTTTAAACCTGCCATTATATCAAGTAGCCTTTTAGTTATTGCTGCAGGGTATAGCACTCCCAGTTCTTGCGTGACAAAGATGACATAATGTTGAAGTAGCTTAGGGCATTGAAACTTATTAAACCTTATTTAATTTGTTTTATAAGTGACTCAGTATACAAACGTGAATAATAATTAAAAATAAAACACCCTACACGGTGATTTGATGAAACTTGGGAACCTGAAGAACGACGTTTATTTGTATCTAAGAACAGGGCATTTCCCTGAGCTGCCTCTAGTGTAAGGATTGCTTGGTAATAGTTTCACACTTATATGAATTGTGCCTCAGGGAAGAGTCAGCTCTTCTACACTGTCCTTTCTGACCCAGAGGCACAAAAATAAATATTTGGTGTAAACATTGCCCAAGTCTTTTTATATTTTTGGTGTTATCAGATAATTAGTGATTTTGGGGCTGTCTATTGCTCTTAGGGATTTTATCTTTTAAAAGAAAATTGCTTAGTTCAGGGCTATAAAAAAAACAAACTGCACAAATGTAAGGAGAATGAAGCTGTGGGGGAGGGGGGAGAGAAGGGCATATCTTTCCAAACCCTGTAGATGGGGAGGCCACTGGCTTCTTCGCTGCAGTAATATCCCTGTCCCCTTCCTGATGGGCTTAAATGTTCCAATTTCCCATTGTGTCACCTTTGCAACTTTTCCCATTTCTCTTTCTCAAATAAACAATTCGTTTAATTAAACTTTTTATAGGAGTTTTCATAGTGACTAGTTTGAAGTTCAGAATTTTAAGTATCAGAAGCCTGCTTCATTTCTTGCCAAGCCTTTATGCTGCCTTGGGCTGCTGATACTAAAGTTGTAGACGTTCAAATCTGTATGTGCTCAGTTAGTCTCATCCCTTGACCTCTGTGTAGTTAACATGGACATGAGTTAGGCAGATAAATTCCCTCCGCCCCCAATGGTTTTAAAATGTTGCTTGTATCGTCAAACTTCTTGTGGGGGACAACACACTATAACTTCTGCTTTGCCCTGGATCTGTTTCGTGTGTTCCTATTAATGTATGAAAAGCAGGTAGTTGCATACTTTATTATTACCCTTTGAATTAGTTGCTGTGCAGAGTTTCACACAAGAATAATTTGAATGCAATGTTGAGTGTGGTGCAGAGCCAGACGGTAGCAATTCCTGGTGGTAAAGATTTGGTATTAAAATACTTTTATACTTCAAACCAAGAATCTTTAATAAAATATATTGCATGAGGACATGATTTTAAGGATTGTCTTTTGGAAAAGGTTCTATTATTTTCTTGCTTTACTGTCTGATATAGTTATGCTATTGGGAGGTAATGAGACAGTTCTAGCTCTTCCTTATGTACTTACGGAGTCTTTGTATAGGACCACGCAACTCAAAGATTTAAAAAACCACGAAGTCTGAAGTTTGAATGTAGATGAATACAAACTTAGCTTTCAGTTGATCAAAATTTAGAGAACTTGTGACAACTGAACTGTTTTGATCACTCTGCATAAAATTATGCTACATATTGAAGTTTGCATGACAATGTACTAAACAGCAAGTTCAAATATGCTACATATCGCTATATGTAGCATATAGAGATAAATGTGAATGCTCTACTGAAGGAACACATTTATGAAATATGCTAGTTTCCCATCTGATGTAAACAGAAATTATATGAGGAATAAAATAATAAAGGGTCATAATTGAGTTACTTTACCATAAATTACATTAAATAATCTTTTCGTTTCGGTGAGGTCCATTATTCTGACTGTTTTTCATCTTAATGTTTTGTCTACATTATTGTACCTAGCCCAGAGGTTGACATAGCTGATTGTTTTCTGGATATTATTCATTTGACCTCTAGGGGTTGCTCCAGAGTGATAGAATATACTGTTTTCTCGCCTCCCTCTGAAGGTTGGGATTATCCCTCCTCATCTTGGTTTATTAGAGCCGGAGGATAGCTTCAAACTTGTGTCTCCTGTTTGACAGCAAGACGTGCTTGTTGCCAAGCAGTCAGGCCACCCTTAATAGTGATGATTTGTATAGCTTGGGGAATATGTCCCAGAGGTAGTACTGATTCATACATCTCATAAAGGCCAGGCCTAAATGGGATATTTAGACAATTGGAAGGTGAGGGGTGTGTGTGTGTGTGTGTGTGTGTGTGTGTGTGTGTGGTGGTTGTTTTTTTTCTTCATGATTGCTAAAACTAGTTTTTGTTTGTACCTTACACCATGTTGTTTCTAAAACAACAAAACCAGACTTGACAGTCAGATCATTAGTTATATGGCAATGATCTTCTCTAATTTGTAGGTGGCCTAATTACTTAAAGGAGAGGGAGTTACATACCTTTCAACAGGTTGGTTAAGTTGGCATATATTTTATGTTCTTATTAAAGTGGAAGGAACATGGCGTAACTTTATGATTACCTGGTACATCCAATAGGCAGCTTCCTTACGTTCAATATTATTTGTTGCTGACCTTAAAATTTTCTAAATAGGAGGAAAACAAAGAATATTAATTGTTTCCTTTGTATCATATTTTTCTAAGAATGATGTGCCTTGATGTTTTTCTTGCTTAAAGGCAAGAAAACTGAATCTAAATCTTATTTGCTCTCTGTTTACTCTCTGACTTTTCTCCTTCTCTTTTCTTTTCCATTCTCCTTTCATTGGAGCGAAATTTAATCTTTTTTTAATTTTTAAAACCATCCAATGTGTGCTCTAGGATTGCAGAGTTGTTCTGAGTCCATCACTATATCTTGTACATATAAACAACCAATCCTGTATGCCAGGAAAAAATATGCATGCTACTTTTTTGAGACCACCATGCAATTAAAATGCCTTTTATTTTCCCTGGAAAATAAATCTTGTACATTTGAAGTTATTTAGTGGTGATACAAAAAGGATTTCTTTAAAAATTGGGCCTGTGCTTGGTTTTTGCTTTTTTTATAATGTATAAAGAAAGCATGAAATTTTGTTTTTTGTTTGTTTTTTGAATGTCAGAAATATCTGGAATATCAAGTCAGGTTTTCCCTACCTCTTCTGGAAGATCTCTTGGGCATCTAAGAACACATTTATTTGGAGTTCTCACAACTTGGTTACTACTTCACCTGGCATCTTAAAACATAATTTGCTGGGAGAAAGTAATATGGGTGTTTGTTTACTTTGAGGAGACACATTTATCTTAAACATCTTTTACAGGAGCATAATAATTTAGTGGAAGGTTTTATCTGTCCCTGTATTGTATTTTTGGTTGTGCAAAAGAAGTCTTTTGATCTTTTTGACTTACTGCATCTCTTCAACCATGACCATTTTATCTCCTGGTGAAAACATGCTATCCGTTAAGTTGGGGTTTCTTTAGGTGGACAGATATTTTAAAAATGAATTGTCTGGTTGAAAGTTTGCATTTATATATTTATATAACACCTGCTCTAGTGTTAACTAGTTGTCTTGTAGTTATATTAAAAACAACAAATGTTTGTCAGCCTTGTGTCACTGCTGCCTACTTGTGTTGGTGCCGTTAAGGGGTGGGAAGGAAGCCTTGCCTTGTGTCCAGAAGCTTGCTAAACTCAGAGCTGCTGTGGACCTCCAGGAAAGCTGATTCTCTAGGTATAGCACCCAATTTGAGTGCCCTACCACTGGTCCTAAAGACTTCAGGAACTGATAGCAGTAGTGATCCAGCCAGTATCAATACATGAAACAAGATATGGGCAGATAATCTCATCTGTAACTAGTCCCAGACCATTAGGTCTTCAAAGACCATAGCTAGTTCCTTTTAGACTGTTCCATGAAGTGAATGGGTCACCAATGCAAAGCATGGAGCTTGGTGTTATGTGCTCAAAGCCTCCAACCCTATTAAGCAGGTGAGTCACTGCATTATGTACCAGCAGGAACTTTTGGATGCTTTTCAAAAGGAGCCCTAAGTAGAGCACATAATTATATGCAGTGTATATTGGAATATACATATATATTAGAATATAGAAAGATCCTCTCATAGGAGTCGACATGAAAAATATGTTCTTTATATAGCGCATTGTGCTATAGACCCACTACAATGATTATTTCATTCTATTAATTGCTGGTAATTATAGTGGATTAACCTCCTATTACTGAATGATCCAATAACTCAATACTTAGAGTAGATGCAGGGTTATTCTTTTCAACATTCATGGTAATATTTGTGTGTATGGGTATGTCTACACCGCAAATAAAAACCAGCGGCTGGCCCGTGCTAGCTGGCTTGGGCTAAGGGGCTCTTTAATTGTGGTGTAGCCTGAGCTCTGGGATCCTGCAAGGTGGGAGGGTCCAGAGCTTAGACTCCAGTCTGAGCCTGAACGTCTGCACTGCAGTTAAGCAGCCCCTTAGCCCAAGCCCCATGAACCCAAGTCAGCTGGCACGGGCCAGCTGCAGGTATCTAATTGCAGTGTAGACATACCTTTAGTGTAATTTGCCTTTTGAAAAGAGGCAGCAGCCATCAGGTTTTCTAGTATAGCTAACAGTTCTACAGCAGAGCTGTCTCAGTGATTTTATTAACACTTGAGTATGTACTGTAAGTAGAAGCCTTCCTTCACTGCTGTAACTAGTGGTGGAGTGGTTCTCTACCGGAAAGTAGGGAATAAAGTAGTTCAGCTTATTTATGTAGCAAAATCTTTGTAGGAAAATTGTTGCATGTTTTATTCCACTGTTCACCTTTCAGAGAATATGATATGAAGGAAAGCATTACAGAGAAATTGTCAACTTGAATTTTTTAAAATTGGCTATAGGAAAATCAAAATAACTTTTAAAAAGTTTCCTTTAAATAGTATGTGCTGAATAGTTTTTAAAAATCCTCTAAAATATTTTGTTTCCCTGCTCTCCTTTTTATGTCTAGAAAGATCTTTTTTTTTTTTTTTTTTTTTTTTTTTGGCCCTGAGAGCAATGTCCCCAAATATTATCTAACTTAAAATTGCTCACCTATTAATTACTTGCTGCTGCTTGTTTATATAGGGGGAGGTACCTTCTAGTTGCGTTTCCTGAGGGGACAGGATAAAACTCTCACAGTGGCCATTGAGGATGTGAAACTTAAAGGCTGGTTCACTTTCTCTCATGGAGAAGCCTGTGGGATGAGGCCAGAATGGAGGGACTACAAAATCCAAGTTTCAATTCAAGGACTTTTCAGAAAATTGTTCTAAATGGGAGGATTTAGGGGTGCTGTGGAGAAGATGAGGGTGAAAGTAGGCTTCCAAAATCTAGACATCATGGCGATCCATGGAAAAGGGCAACCCCAGAGTTTCATGAACAGCTGCCCATCTGTACTCCTGCAGGAATTGTACTGCCCTTGGCTTGAGTCCCCTTTGCTCACTATAACTCTGTAGGAGTTTATTGCTTGAAACAGCATTTGTTCTTGCCTGTATTTCCACACAGAAATAATGTATTTCTGTTATGGTAGTGTCCAGAAGCTATAATCAGAATATAAGGACGTTGTGCTAAGATAATACAAAGATAGATGAGTTGCGTATTTTGGTGAGTAGAAGATGGTGCTGTGGTTAATGGTTGGTCTAGTAATCTGCCCCAAATTCTGCAGAATGGCTTCCTCATGGTCTTGTGGACTTGGTGGTAGATGGCAGATGGTGTAGCAGAAGTGTCCACACAGCCAGGGTGGCGATGAAATAGGCCTAAGTAGCTTGCTGCAATGATCTTTCTTTAGTAAACATAGAGACAATCTAGACTAGTTTGTCGTGATAGGCGTTTGAGCAGAATTGGGCTGTATATTTGAAAATAAATTATTTTTTATACAGATTTGGTACCTTTATACAATGTTGTTTATGATGGTAACTATATTGCTACTGACTACATTTTTGAGGGAGTTTGCACTTCATAAGTTATTTAGGGCTCAATCATGTGCTTGAAAATTTCCCTAGTACTAATGTAAGCTGTCCGGGACAGGATATTGGGCAAGATGGACCACAGTCTGACCCAGTATGGCAGCTATATGTTTAAATATAAAAATAAACTGATATAAATCTTCAAAGCCCACTGTGTAGCTTGTAATACAGTGATCAGAAATACTAATTTAGGATCCTAAAATGCAATTTAATAACAAACTAAAAGCAGGTGCCTAGCCTGAGGGTATTTTTGTTGCTTTTAAACTATACTTGAAATGACATAGGCATGTAAATAGTTGGTGTGTGTGTGTGGAAATATTTCTAGGGTAGGGCTGTGTTCCTATTACTTTAACTCCTGGCCATATTTACCTTGGAGATTTCTTTCCTTGTGAATGACAGAGGAAAAATAAGGTT
This sequence comes from Emys orbicularis, assembly GCF_028017835.1. NCBI lineage: Eukaryota > Metazoa > Chordata > Testudines > Emydidae > Emys > Emys orbicularis. The sequence continues at coordinate 31,391,656 of NC_088695.1, read as the reverse complement.
CTCGATACAGTAGCTTTGCTGCATATTTAGAGGAGTGTTTACAGATTGTGCAGAAAAATTCTTTGGATACCTTTGGTCATTTTTGTTTGGCTTAAGTAGCTTTCTCTTGATTGTAATGCTAACTGAAGCCTAATCCTGTTGAGATTTTTAACTGTAGCTCTAAATATGCCTCAGCAAATTCTGTTTCCAGAATAGATTTCATTTTTATGTGGGTCAGTATTGTGTTCTGATTTTCAAAAGGTTTATCTACATTGTTGACTGGGTGGGCAAAAGGATAAGATAGGAAGGTGAATTATGTGTATTTGTGAAGTGACTCAAGTTTTTGGTTACTCCATCATTTTCTGTTTTCTAGAATTGACCTCTATATAAGAGATATAGACTATATTAAAACCTTAGCTAAATCCTTCATTTATGGGAAATGCTATTTTTCTTCATTTTGGATCCTTGATTATTGCTATGTATTATTGCTGTAAACTGCTAATAGCTGCTTCATATCACTCTAGTTCAGGGGTCGGCAACGTTCGGCACGCGGCTCGCCAGGGTAAGCACCCTGGCGGGCCGGGCCAGTTTTATTTACCTGCTAACGCGGCAGGTTTGGCCGATCGCGGCCCCCACTGGCCGCGGTTCGCTGTCCCGGGCCAATGGAGGCGGCGAGAAGCCGCGGCCAGCACATTGCTCGCCCGCGCCGCTTCTCGCCGCCCCCCCCATTGGGCCGGGACGGCGAATCGCGGCCAGTGGGGGCCGCGATCGGCCGAACCTGCCGCGTCAGCAGGTAAATAAAACTGTCCCGGCCCGCCAGGGTGCCGAACGTTGCCGACCCCTGCTCTAGTTGTACAGTAGCTGCATTTCAGTAGTGGGTAGAATCTTTCCTATAACTTGTTACATTATAGAGGATCCCAAAATAAAGCAATGAAGCTGAATAAATACAAGGTTGTTATATTCTTTTTTTTTTTTTCTGTGCTACCATCCTAAAGGGCCCAGGACACAGCCACAGTTCTTGTGGCTGAAGCTGTGTGTGTGTGTGTGTGTGTGTGTGTGTGTATAATATATATTCTTGTAGCTGTATATTGCACAACACCTTGGGTGTAGCCACACATTTGAAATTAGTGTGCGTGCTGGCCAGCTTTTCAGTTGTAATTTTCTCAAGCAGGTCTGCTATTCATCCAAAATGATCTGTAACACAGTGGAGGTTGTTACATAGAGATGACTGTTACATGTGATAAATGGCATAAACAGGCACCCCCCACCCACCCACAACTCTTGCTGTTCACTACAAGATAATCTTCCCCATAGAAATTAAAACTGAAATATGCAGCAAGTGTCATTTATTGTGTGAGAGACTCACAAATTTCAGTTGTTGAGCTTTAATATAGCAACAGTCTAAAACAGTAAGAGAAGGAAATTGTAGCTAATTGAAACTAGTTGGGTGCTTTTCTCCTGCATTATTTTTTTCTCAGAAATCAAAACTATCTCCTGATTTAAAAAAAAAGGTTGGAGAAGTTCACTATTCTGACAAAAAATTACTGTGCTTTGAATATACGTGTGGCTTTTGTTGTCATTATAAATTTGTAATGAGTTTAGATACTAAGGCTGGACTTACTGAAATCATATAGAATTGATTAATATGGTGTTAGTGAAAGTGTAAAGGGAACACATTGTAATAACTTACTAGCAAAAGAAGATGAAGAGCAAGAATGTTTTTTAAAAATATTAATGAGTGATGTAAGATTTTATATTCCAGTATCTCTTTGTGAGCTATTAAATGTACAACGTTGAGAAATGTAATTAGGCAATGACCTTATGCCCTCCAGACACGTAGACTTTGCCCATCATTTGACATAGCACCTTGTTTTGAGATGTCTTTATTCTACTTGGCTGACCATAAGTGAGCACCCTGTGCCAAATTCTGTCTTCTGATACCCATAACTTTAACGGGAGCCCCACATGCATATCAGATGGCATAATGTGGACTGCACTATATTTTTATGGTGTCTTGTCTCATAACAGATTTTGTTTTCCTTTGTAGATTGTCCTCTGCCCTCAGCTCGCATTTCACCATTTCAGCTCATAGTATATGTCCAGGGAGAGAAGGTTCTATGATTGTCAAATTGTTTAGAAAAAAATGCATTTTGAGTGTGTGGGAATATATAGGCTGTGTTGCATTTTATGCAGAAAGACAGAATATTTTTATAAATTACTCCAATAACGTACACTGGTCTACAATTTTTGAGAAGTCGTCTGCTTCAGAGATAAAATGTGCTATTTATTATGTATTTTGATGTGCTGAATTCAAATATGACAATTAAAACAACTGATTGGCTACTGTTTCTAAGATATTTAAGTTTTTACATTTTATGTCTATGTATATTGTGTAGATAGTAGAGTTTTAATCATAAATTGTAAACCTAGGTCTTTTCATGTGTTTATGGTTGCTTTACATGATAATATTTCACCTGTCCTGTTTATGTAACACTTTAAAAATCAGCAAAAGGGTTATATCAATAAAATTTATTATGAAACAAAAGGCAAAAAACTATTATGTACATAGTTTAGTCCTATTCAGTGTCTACGCGGCGCTTCTTGGCTTGTCTCTTGTATTCATTAAATGGAGCATCTCTTGTCACTGTCCAGCAATAGTCTGCAAGCATTGATGGGCTCCATTTGCCCTGATAGCGTTTCTCCATTGTTGCAATGTCCTGGTGAAATCGCTCGCCGTGCTCGTCGCTCACTGCTCCGCAGTTCGGTGGAAAAAAATCTAGATGAGAGTGCAAAAAAGGTATCTTTAGTGACATGTTGCAACCAAGGCTTTTGTATGCCTTGAGGAGGTTTTCCACCAACAACCTGTAGTTGTCTGCCTTGTTGTTTCCGAGAAAATTTATTGCCACTAACTGGAAGGCTTTCCATGCCGTCTTTTCCTTGCCACGCAGTGCATGGTCAAATGCATCATCTCGAAGTTCACGAATCTGAGGACCAACAAAGACACCTTCCTTTATCTTAGCTTCACTTAACCTTGGAAATTTTCCACGGAGGTACTTGAAAGCTGCTTGTGTTTTGTCAATGGCCTTGACAAAGTTCTTCATCAGACCCAGCTTGATGTGTAAGGGTGGTAACAAAATCTTCCTTGATTCAACAAGTGGTGGATGCTGAACACTTTTCCTGCCAGGCTCCAATGACTGTCGGAGTGGCCAATCTTTCTTGATGTAGTGGGAATCTCTTGCACGACTATCCCATTCACAGAGAAAACGGCAGTACTTTGTGTATCCAGTCTCCAGACCAAGCAAGAGAGCAACAACCTTCAAATCGTCACAAAGCTGCCACTGATGTTGGTCATAGTTTATGCACCTCAAAAGTTGTTTTATGTGGTCATAGGTTTCCTTCATATGGACTGCATGACCAACTGGAATTGATGGCAAAACGTTGCCATTATGCAGTAAAACAGCTTTAAGACTCGTCTTCCATGAATCAATGAACAGTCTCCACTCATCTGGATCGTGAACGATGTTGAGGGCTGCCATCACACCATCGATGTTGTTGCAGGCTACAAGATCACCTTCCATGAAGAAGAATGGGACAAGATCCTTTTGACGGTCACGGAACATGGAAACCCTAACATCACCTGCCAGGAGATTCCACTGCTGTAGTCTGGAGCCCAACAGCTCTGCCTTACTCTTGGGTAGTTCCAAATCCCTGACAAGGTCATTCAGTTCACCTTGTGTTATGAGGTGTGGTTCAGAGGAGGAGGATGGGAGAAAATGTGGGTCCTGTGACATTGATGGTTCAGGACCAGAAGTTTCATCCTCTTCCTCTTCCTCGTCTGACTCAAGTGAGAATGATTCTGGTGCATCAGGAACCGGCAGTCCTTCTCCGTGGGGTACTGGGCAATTTGTTCAGCAGAGTGATGTAAGCTTCGTTATGATTGCATCATCCATGACTTCTAGGAGTAACATGATGCAATTCATATCATGTATGACACAATACCAGCTTCAGATTGCATCATTCATTGTTTTGCCTAAAAAGCAAGTACTGTCCAAACCCAGTCATAGATTTATTCATAGATCCAGTCAAAGATGTATTTTAGTCATTTCTGGTTTAAATTGAGATCCCTTCCCTTTATAACTCACTTATCCTCCGCCATTCCCAAGTCAAGGGTCGTATATACTGACCCAATAGCATATCTTGAAAACTAGAGCCAATCAACAATTTTAAGCATCATTTTCGTTCTCAGTGACCCAGAATTAGTAAAGTTTGACTACATTTATTTCAGAAGCATTTTGGCTGTAGAGCAGTGAATGTGCTTTGAATATATAGATGATGTGCTGCCAGAACTAGATGGCAGTCTACATGTAACTTTTAATCTCCTAGGCATTCAGGATTACTGTTATCTTTTGTTCACGCTAGGAAAGATATTGCGACTGAAATCTTCACCCTGGCTCTGGCCCATTTAAGCTGGGGAAAAGGGCCAGAGCGGTGTAAAGAGGTTCTAAAAACCTTGGTTATGGTTGGAGAAGAATTCCTCTGTTGCAGGAAATGTGAAAGCTAGTTGTAAGATTGCTTGTGAGAAACTGCCTTCAAGTCCTGACATAGGGGCTGGTAAGGGAAGGCTTGGGGTGGGGGTGCAGTACATAGACCGGCATAGATTCAGTGCAGCACTGTGTCACATTGAGTGACCTGGAGTGACTGGTGTAATTTAGACAGGCCCCCAGGGTATGTCTGCACTGCAATAAAACACCTGCAGTTGGCCTGTGTCAGCTGAGTCGGGGCTCTAAGTGTAGATGCAGCCCGTGCCTGAACATCTATACTGCAGTTTTATAGCCTCTCAGCCTGAGCCCCACAAGTCTGAGTCAGCTCCCATGGGCCAGCCGCAGGTGTTTTATTGCAGTGTAGACATACCCTAAGTTAGGTCATGGGCCTCTTCAGCCCTCATACCAGCCCAGGTCAGAAGGGCACAGATGTGGCTTAAAGCTACATTAGGCCTCTCCTGTGTCTGCAAGATGTGTGCTTTGCTTCAGGGTACATCTAAACTGCAATCTGGGTGTGTGATGGCTTCACTGCTATATGTGCTGCAATGGCATCACTGGCTTCAGTATGGGCTGTACAAAGCCCACCTGGGACTCTGAGTATGTACTTAGGAAGCTAGCCCACGCTGAAGTCTGGGCTGCTGCAGCTTCACTACTACACCTCTACCTGGATATAACGCTATCCTCGGGAGCCAAAAAATCTTACCGCGTTATAGGTGAAACCGCGTTATATTGAACTTGCTTTGATCCGCCGGCGTGCGCAGCCCCCCCACCCCCCGGAGCACTGCTTTACCACGTTATATCATAATTCGTGTTATATCGGGGTAGAGGTGTATTTGTATCCAAGATAGTTAAATTAAAGCTAAGTCAGGTATGTCTATATGTGCTGCATTCACACCTCCGATTGCAGTATAGACTTACCCTTTGAGGTGCATCACAGTATCTCATATTGTATGTTTATATATTATGGTGAAATATGTATTATTGCAAGAACATTGAGGAATGCTTTGGATCCATAGGTTGGTAAATTGTGCTTTATAAGTTGTAAAGTTTATAAGTTACCATGTTTCACAAACATTTTTCCTTATTTTTTTCTTAGGCGCAGTTATTTAAACATGGCAAGAGAGACGATTGTTTACCATATGGTAAGGCATATATGCTCTGTGATATTTATTCTTAAGGGGAACTATTATCAGTTCAAGTAGTTAAGAGAAATTGTTTAAAAAAAAGAAATGTTATATAGTCCGCTTTCAGTGCTTTTTAGTGTGACACCTTGAATCTGCTTTTGGGCTCCTTGATTATGCAGGCTTACAGCAGCCTGGCTAAGAGACGTTCCTCTTAATTCAATATTAAATACTCTTCTTTTTGATCGCTAATCCTGGACCAGTGGTTGGGAAAAATTTTTTGGTCTTGAAAACATTTTTGTTGGGCTACTAAAGACTTGGTTAGATTCATCCTTAAAATTGTCATTATGAGTTTCCCAACTTGAATTTTGACATGGCTGACTTCAGTAGTCTCTCTCTAGAACTGCTAGAGATGAATTGTTAATGCAGTTGTAAAGCTGGAATGGTCTCAGGCTTTCAGAAGGCATAAAGCATTAATTTCTATAACTGAAATAGGAACCACTAAGACAGTGGTTCCCAAACTGGGGTTCACAAAATGTTACGGGGGTTCTCTGGAAAAAATTCCCTAATGGCGGACAGAACTGTCCTTAGGGACCCTGGACAGCCTGGGGCCAGCAGCCCATAGCCCCTGGACTTCCAAGAGCTAAGAAGATCAAAGCAAGCTTATCTATCACACTGAGGAGATTTAAACTTCAAGACTCCTTATAAGAAATGGAAAGGCAGGAGGATATTTTTTGCTGTTTTTTAAATTAAATAGGCAGCTAGTATTGTTTTTAAAATTATTATGAAGAACAAGTTTAAGCTTTGTTGTAACGTGCGTTGTTTGCCTGGACTGCTCAAGACCTGAATGCTTGTGTAGGAGGAACTCTTTGAGTTGGCTTCTTAAATACCTTCATGCTGTTTCACATTTGATACTCCTTGATGAAACATAGGAGCCTTGTCTTATAACAGGCTTATTCAAAGTGATACAAGCTACGAAAGTGAGATCTTGGAAGAGTGTTGCCGTTTTCATAATGTAATAAAAATACTGTAATGATAAATAATAATAATAAATAGTGTGTAATAAGCATGTCATAAAAACAAATTTTATATTTCCAAGATCACTGCTTTTATAATTTATACTCAGGTAAAGGAGAAAATCCCTGGAAATATTCATTTTTAGGAGGGGGTTTGTGAGACTTGACATTTTAGTGAAAGGAGTTCACAGGTTGTTAAAGTTTGGGAACCACTGCACTAAGTCCGTGGTAGAATTAAAGATAGTGATCGGAAAGATGTGTTTTTTAAGACAAACTGTTTTGAAATTTGCCAGGGCTGGAAAGAGATGCTTTATAGCATTTGAAAGTTAGGAACTTGTAGATGGCTTCCAAATTGGATTTTGAAACTGTTACTATTAGGTGAAGGGATTAGTATCTTTTTTTTTTTTTTTTTTTTAAATCACTTTTATACAGGACTAGTATAACAAGTTGCAGAACACTTAGGCCAGTGTAATGTTTAAATCATTACACTTGTAGCACATTCTGTAAGAATTAGGGCTGTCAATTAATCACAGTTAATGCAAGCGATTAACTCAAAACTAATTAATGTTTTTTTTTTTTTAACAAGCGTTAATTGCACACCAGGGCGTCATTCTCAGGGGGGCACTGCTGTGTGCCTCTGGGGCAGGAGTGCCCCTCTTCCTGCTGCCTTGCTCCACTGCTGCTCCCACCGCCTCCTCTCCCCCTTCCCCCCACATGGAGCTTCCCCGGCCAAGCTATTCTGGACCGGGAGCCTGTCTGCTGCGCAGAGTGGGATGGGGGGCAGGAGGGCTGATGTCAGGGTGTCCTCCTCCCCCGCCCAAGGTCGCTGCTGAGTTGGGGTCGGGGAACGTGAAGCCTGTCTGTTGTTGCTGCTGGCTCAGGAGTGAGTGCTGCCCGGCTCTAAAATGTTCAGGCTCCTGAGTGCTCTGCTTAAAGAGACAGCTCACCCCCAGAACCCAAAATATTTCAGTAAATGGCTTTCTATTATTGTTTAACAGTATGTTTAAAACTGTGATTAATCACAACTATTTTTTTAATCTCATGATTAATTTTTTTAATCATTTGACAGCCCTATTAAGAATAAAATAAAAAAATATATGGGGATATACCTATCTCATAGAACTGGAAGGGACCCTGAAAGGTCATTGAGTCCTGCCCCCTGCCTTCACTAGCAGGACCAAGTACTGATTTTGCCCCAGATCCCTAAGTGGCCCCCTCAAGGATTGAACTCACCACCTGGGTTTAGCAGGCCAATGCTCAAACCACTGAGCTATTCCCCTCCCCCCCCCCCCCCCATGATAGCTGCATGGGTCATACATCAAAGCATTCAGGAATCATTTCAGGTTTCAAATATAAAAGGCTTTGTTTTTATTTGTAATCAAAAATGAAGTCTCCATCTCGAGTACCTTTAATACTACAACTTTATACTGAGAGAGTTTTGAGTTACTCATTTATGACAAGAGCCTCCCTCAGCTCTCACTTTCCACCAGTTTTTGAAACTTGTGATACATGAATGTACTGTATGTCAGTGATTAAAGATAAACCTTGTAACAATACTTTTGGTCATATATATGTATATGTGTCTATATATATGTATATATAATGTATGTGTGTGTGTATAGAGAGAGAGAGAGAACTTGTCATGTTCAAAGTGCTTTACAAACATTAATCCTCACAAAACTCTCCTGGAGGAGAGGTAGGTAGGTATCTCCAATTTATATATCGGGAAAACAGATGACTTGCTCAAGGACACAGAGAGAGGCTGTGTTGGAGCCAGGATTAGAATTCCTGACTCTGTTCTGTTCTCAGATCACTCATCATAATATTTCGCGCTTTTCATGTTCAAGGCTCTTAACATACGTTTTTAAAATGAATCCTTCATGACATCCCTGTGAGGTATGTAAGTAATGTTACCCCCATTTTATCAATGGGGAAACTGTTGCCAGGGCCGGCTCCAGGCACCAGATGAGCAAGCTGGTGCTTGGGGCGGCAGATTGTTCGAGGCGGCATTCTGCCCAATCCTAGGGCGGCACGGCCGCTTTTTTGTTTGTTTTTGTTTGTTTGTTTGTTTTTGTTTGTTCCGCTCCGGCCGCCCTGTAGGGGGCGGCGGCGCGGAGAACCAGAGCGCCCTGCAGGGCAGTCCTCTTCCTTCCCTCCCCGCCGACCGGAGCGGAGCCCTTGCGGCAGGCGGCAGCGCAGCGGGAGGGGCCGCGTGGCAGAGCCCCTGCTGTAGCCCTGGCAGCCCCCTTCTCTCTCTCTCTCTCCCGCCTGCTTCCCCCCCCCCCAGCCGGTCCCCCTGCACCCGCGCTCCGGCCGCGCCACAGGTTTGTTTTTTGTTTTTTTTGCTTTGCCGTTCTGGCCACCCCGTTTTTTTTTTTTTTTTGCTTGGGGCGGCCAAAAAGCCAGAGCCGGCCCTGGCTGTTGCATTGTGGTTAAATAGTAATAATAAGTTATTTGCACTTCAATAACACTGTAAGATGAGGATCTCAAAGCACAAATATTCATGAATTTTGCTACCTGACTCTCCTGGGAGATAGGCGTGATCCTTTTCTTTTGCAAATGAGGAACGTGAGCCACAGAGAGGTTAAGTGACCTGCTTAAAGTCAAATAGGAAATCGGTGGTGCAGCCAGGCATATAACTTAGATCTCGTAAGTGCAGTCCTGGCCCTTAACCAAAAAAACATTTTTCCTCCTCTAAAACCAAAGTGAGTTAGTGATGGAACCAGGTTTTAGAACTTGGAGTTCCTGGTTTCAGATTCTGTTGCTCAAACCATTAGATCACCTTCTCTTAATTATAATTATGCTTATGTATTAAACATTTGTTGTTTCAGGATATTGATGGGCAGCAATATAAGACTGTAAGGTAGATGGATTAGATATAGACATTTTAAATAAGATTGAACTTTATTAACAGAGAAGCATTTTTGTTCAGCACATTTCCTTTCTCTTTTACAGCATCTACTGTACTTGAATGCCTTGATAATTGCAAGCTGTCAGAAAGTAACCAGACGCTTCTTCGTAAACTAGGGGTGAAACTTGTTCAACGACTTGGATTGACATTTCTAAAACCAAAGGTGGCAAAGTGGAGGTTAGTTTAAAAGAAGTAGAGCAAACTTACATGCATTAGTCCTTTAAACAACAGTATTGGATTTTGCTATTCAGATTTACTTATACAGTGGATGAGTAATAAAACTGTACATATTCATTTGATTACAAGATTGTCTAGTTTAAATGTTCAGTTAGATATCCTTCATCTAAGTTACTTGAATACAGTAGATTTTTTCTTTGTTGCACTGTGAATAACTTCTTGTCAGTGCCTGGAGTTAATGTGTTCTATATTTAACTTAGCAATTATATAGCAGATTTCAGTGTAAATTAAAGTCCTGTGATGTACTATATGTAACAAAAAAAGGGCACAAGCATAAACATATTCATATACAGTGGAGAACTTTTCTAACCTGTTGCAAAGATGGAAATGTAGTGACCTCATCACCAAGTTTGATTTAGTTCAGTGTACTATAAAAGTTACACCCAATACTGTATTACAGAATTTTTACTCCCTGATCAAGTGTAATGCCCATTTGGGGAAAAAAAACTATTCATAAACCGACATTATTTAGTTTAACAGTTTAGTCAAATTCTATTGTCACCTTTCCTCTAGTGCCTGATTTTATTTATTGCCACAGGGCAGACCCTTTTTCAGATTTCTCGCACTGATATTTTAAAATTGCAGGCTCCCTTGTCAGCTATTTTTATCATTTTGGATTGTATCTTTCACCTTTGAGAAAGTCCCTAGGCTTAGGAAATTCTTTTTAGTTGTAGAATGTTCCCTCCTGACTGCCAGAAACATATACTTGTTTAGCAAGCTGAATACTTTCACTTCATTGCATATCGTGTTTTCTCTAAGGCCTGGTCCACACTAACCCCCCACTTCGAACTAAGGTACGCAACTTCAGCTACGTTAATAACGTAGCTGAAGTCGAAGTACCTTAGTTCGAACTTACCGCGGGTCCAGACGCGGCAGGCAGGCTCCCCCGTCGATGCCGCGTACTCCTCTCGCCGAGCTGGAGTACCGGCGTCGACGGCAAGCACTTCCGGGATCGATCCCAGAAGATCGATTGCTTACCGCCGGACCCGGAGGTAAGTGTAGACCTACCCTGAGTTGCACAAATGGTGGTGGTAGTGGCTTTGAGTAAATTGTCTTTTATTAAGGTTTTTTTAGAATTGAACCTTTTCAGTTTCGGCAGTAGTGGAAAACTGTTTATATTTTCAGATTTATTTTAGTCTCTAATATATTTTGTAATCTTTCAGTTAATCAAATTCCCTTTCTTGTGTCTTTCCCTTTTACCATCTTAAGAGTTTGCTTTCAATGATAAGGGTCAAAAATTGCCTGCTCACCACACTCTTTGAGTTTGATGGGAGCAGGGAATTTGCATGTAAGTGCAGAACTTATCCCTATTTTTTTTTTTTTTCATTTTAAACATGGACGTGTCAGATGTTGTAGCATTATTTACTTTGTTTTGTGTACATAAATTACAAATCTAGCTCTCGTGAAGAATAATATCATCTGTAATTGTTGTGTTGTATATGTCTGAGTGTACAAAAAGTTAAATTGTCAGTCATGTAGTGTGTGTAATCATATTGGCCTTTGATAACTTCATTATTTAATATTACAGTTTAGCTCTTACCATGGCTAATTTCTATCTAATTAACCTTTCATAGTAATAAAATGCAGTGACTAAAATGGAAAAGTTCTAATATACATTTCTAAAGTTCTATACCTTTTTCTCACATTTGGCATGATTTTCAAGCACCATGGAATACAAAACAAGCCAAGTTTTGAAGCTTCAGTTATTTGAGATATTGGAGTATAAAATTTCTCATTAAAAAAAAAAATAAGAAAAGTATGTGTATATGCTTGAATAAGTGAAAAAGTGAAGTTGCATTACAGCTAAGACCAAGCATGGAAAATTACTGCCCAAAAGAAACTTGTTTCAGAAAGTTGTGAGCAACTGACGAAGATTAGAATTGAATTTGGAATTCAACTTTAACTATACTTAGTCTCTTTAGGTCTTTTATAATAATGATTTGCATTTGTTGAGTGACTTTCCTAACAAAGAAACTTTGATCACTTAATAAATGTAAACTGATAGACATAACTCGTATAGGAATCACTTCACTTGCTGCTGAGTTAGAGCTATCTCTGAGTTAGTATTTTGCAGTTGTTTTACAGTGCACAGCAATTTAGTGCAGGAAGTGCTGATAAACACTACGTCCATGTGAATTGAGATGGGGAATTTGAGGCAGAAAGTAGTCATTCAGCTTGTAATTTTTCCAGGACGCTGGAGTTAACTAACTATCTTGCTGTTGCTATAGGTGACATGGGATCTTAATTTTATTTATTGTTTGTTCTTTCTATGAATCAATTATCCTACACTATGGGTGTACAAGGTGGTTTACGGGCAACAAAAAAGATATGGTCCCTTTCTGCAAGAGACTCGTAGTATTGTTGAGATAAATGTCTAAGTTAAAAAGTAAATGGAGGAGAAAAGGAGAGAAATTATAAACTCTCAAATTCTCTAGTCTTTGCATGTTCAATTTTTTTTTTTAAATATACAAATGTATTTAAGTTGGCATGGAAGTGGAAAGAGGTGAAGGAGGTTGTATGGCATATAGTTTCATTTCAGGGATTTGGAGAAGTATAGAGAGCTTGGCTGATGACAATTGTGAAGGAAAGCAGGGCTGGAGGAGTACAGGGTCCAGATGGGGAATAGTATATGCTGAGAGAGAAGCAGGGATTTGAGGAGTAATTAGAATTTGAAGATGGAAAATAATTACCACACTTAACCTGATACTTACATCTTGTCCAAAAGATGATACCTTCAGTAGCACAGTGCTTCCTGGTACTGTGCTGGAGAATTGATTTCTTGTTGTCTTAAGCTATGCCTACACTATGAGCTAGGGCTGTGATTCCCAGCTAGCATACACGTTCTTAAGTTATTGTGGGTGTAAATAGTAGTATAGCTGTGGTAGCATGGGCAGCGGTGACACGGCTTAGCTGTGCTGAATACAAATCCTTCCCGACCTGTGGATATGTATTCAGCAATCAACATTGCTAAGCTTTTCTGCTACTGCCTATGGTACTGTGGCTACGCTGCTATTTATACTTGTGCTAGTTCTCACTGAGCTACCGCTGGTACATGTATGCAAATTGGGAATCACACTCCAAGCTCATAGTGTATATAGCTGTAGAAGGAAGGATGCTACCTACTGAATCTCCAGCATATTTTCTGAGGGAATTAGGTGTTTAAGGAGGTATTTCAAAGTGCATCTGTTTTGCTTGTGAAATCTGATAGCTCACAGCATAAGGTGCTGTGAGAACACAAGTGCTATTATATGAACATACATATGGTGTTCTTTGCGTACTAGAACAGTGTTTTTCCACAGTAGATAAAAAATACTACAGTGAAAATGTACTACACTGGGAGAAGGTTTTGAGGATGGCTTATGCTGTGTTCCAGGATCAACTTAGTAGGCACAAACTTAGACAAAAAATTGCAAATAAACTTTGTTTCTTGTACAGGTATCAACGTGGTTGCAGATCTTTGGCTGCCAATCTGCAGTTTTCTGCCCAGGTTCCAGTTGCGCAGAACCTAGTAATTGCTGCTGATGATGAAGAGGAATATGACATTCCAGGAGAGGTTGAGAATGTTATAGGTGTGTTGGATCCAAATAGAAATATTTTGTTTAGCCAGCAGGCATTACAACTGGCAACAACCTGGGTTGGGATTAAGAAGGAATTATGGTTACACAAACTGCTGGTAAAGTAATGGAGAAAATTATAACATAATGTGTCTGTATATAATTGGACAGGGTTTACCATATTTTGTAAAACTATGTCATGGTTTTCAGATTGTCACTTTTCCCACAAACAAAAATGAAAAACTCCCATGTAGGAAAAAACAATTATTTTACTTTGAAACACACTTTCCCAATCTTATCCACTAACATGATTCAGATCTTTCTGCTTTTGGAGTGGGACAGGATGAATTATATTGTTATGTTTTTAAAAAAGGTCCAAATTGTGTTCAAATAAAGTTAAAGGTGTGGTAGGTCTGATGATTGAAATTTGAAGCTGTGGTAGCACCAATGGGACAGCTTATTGTAGCTAGGAATCCTAGCATATAGGGTATGGTCATAAACTTAGTGCTCAGTTCATTGATTGGTATTTTATAAATATCTAGGCATTAACAGCAATAAAGGGCTCTCAGCACTGGGCAATGTAACAAGCCACTCAAAATACCAAATTTTGTTTAAAAATGTCTTTTATTTAAAAAATACCAGTACTTCTGCTTTGAGTATGTGTCAGCGTAGATCTCATTTTAGGTGCTTATAAGCCTCTCACACAATTGGAGTCTTTCGAATAGCCATGTCTGAGCCTGTGCATGCTCCCTGTATCACCTTGTGCTCCTGTACAAGGACATAAAAGGTGGGACAGTTATGACTCCCTGTACAAGGCAAGCTCATCACTCCTGGTGTACTCCAACCCTTTAGGCTTCAAACCTTGCACTTCCTCTGATGGGCTAATCCTGCAAACAGATGAGTATAGCACATGCCTGTTCTGCTTGGATGAGACTTGTATACCACAAAGATGCCCTAGGATGCTGATCATTTTCTTCTAGGACTTGAAAGTCACAGAATGCTCAACTGAAGCTTCACTTACTGGCGCAGTCAGTGAAGGTTTCTTTGAACTGAAGAAGTCAGGTACCGGAGAAAACAATGTCTGCAAACACCCCCTCCAGCAGACGAGTGACACCCAAGGCTAGCACAGAGAAAATCCTGGAAATGAAAAAAGGCCTGGTGCCAGTACTGAAGTCCAACATGGAGAGAAATCTCTCTGAGCATAAGGACAGAAACTCTAAATGGAACTCAATGCCTTCCAATAGAGAAAGATCACATAAAGCCTCTGGGGGAAAAACTCACTGAGCCCCTCAGTGAATCCAGGGTTATTGAGAAGGTGCCATCTACTATCATGGCACCCATGAAGTTTACCATGATTCTATCTCCTCTGATCCAGATGACTGCAGTCATCTGCGTCATCTTAATTGGCAGTTGCTAATGGTACCAATGTGCATGTCATTGGAGTCTCTCGCATGTCCTTCTGAGACTGTCGGAAATTACCCTGTCACCAAGACAACTACTGGTACACTGTGGACCTGATACCAGGAGTGTCATATGTATCAGTTATCAGAGGGGTAGCCGTGTTAGTCTGAATCTGTAAAAAGCAACAGAGGGTCCGGTGGCACTTCTGTTAGTCTTAAAGGTGCCACAGGACCCTCTGTTGCTTTTTACATATGTATCAGTGCTGCCCTTAGAGGAAATCTATTCTTCCTTCTTGTCACTGGGACATACTTTCTTGCCTTCCTTGAGCAGGGAACCCTCTCCCCTGAGGTCAGCAGGTGAGACCATGGACAGACAAGGCAGTTCTCCCTATAAGGCCATACTGCAATCCCTCTGGAACTGGTATTGGATTGGCAACCATCACACAAGCCAGCCGTACCCTTTTGGAATATCACCATGGTCCTATTGGACTCAGTGGGTGTTACAACCCAGTGGCCCCCTCCCTTACGGGGTCCCCTGGGGAGGAAAATTAGCATTGTATGTTGCTAATGCTGTTGCAAGCATTGCAAGGCATTTAGGGAAGGGTTAAAGGTGTGAATGTGGAGTAGAAGATTTTTTTGCAGGTTGCAAGAGGCCGAAGGGGGAGGAAGGAAGAAGAGTGGGTTAATGTGATGCCTTAGCTTAGTTTGAAGATAAGACACTGGCTTTAGTTTGAGGTTACTGCACTTGAATAGATTTTATGCCGCTAAGAAGCTTGCAGCTGCACTTGGAGCTTATTTAACCCCAGCCAATTGTGTTCTTAAAAAAAAAAAAAAAAAAAAAAAAGGCAAGCTGAACTAGATTGCAGGGGATTGCAAAAAGATAGGGAGATGGTGAAGGCCAGTGAGGGGGGGAAAAAACCGTTTTACGTCCCTAAAGCTGGTGTGTTTTGGGAATGCTAAGGAGGCCACAAAAAGCCGATCTGAACTGGTACAAAGAGCACGGGGGACAGAGGTCCCTGAATGAAACGCCCCTGAAAGATCCCAGGACTTAAAACCCTCCCTAGAGCTAAAGCAAATCGAAGATCACCAGCGGACCCTGGACGGCCTGTGCACAGGACAGAACTCTCGTCCACCCTTCCCCCTCTTCTTCTTACGTTACACCCAGGCTTGGCCAGCCTTGGGTTGTCTGTGTGTGAGTATGAAAGTGGGTTAGGGCACGGACACTAACGCTTTCTTCCTTCCTTTTGAGTGACGTGGGGAGCCCCCGCACTCACCGCTGTAATTTTATTAATAAAGCTTTAAAACTTAGACCCTTGGTGTGCTCCTTCATCTCCATCTCCTTCCCTAACAATCCTGCGGCCTCAGCCTAATCACCTAACGCCTCAAGCAAATTAATAACAAAAATCTGCCACGTGGGGTGGTCCTTCACATACTTCCAGGAGCATCCGCATCTGGAGGAGGAGGTTGTGCTGCCTGGTGACGTCCCTGGCCAGACCACTGTCGCTGGGCCATGAAAAATGCCAGGAAATACCAGACATGGGACCAGAGGAGCAACACAGTCCTACTTCACCTTCCAAAGATTTGTTGTCCTTGTTACCAGATGAGGTAGTAGCCCCAGCACTGATACTGGTGCTGAACTAGTTTAAGATGTTCCAAGATCTGCTTATGAGAATAAAAGACAATCTAGAAATAGAGATGTCAGTTATCTAAAAAGATTCTCAGGTTGTTCAGTTACACTGATGACATCCATGACGAGGGCAGTGATGATGTGAGGGGCCTTGTGGCTTCACATTTCAGGCATTCCCAAGGAGGTGCAAGCCATGATAGAAGATCTACCCTTCGAAGGGAAGGAGTTGTTTAGTAAACACACAAAGCTCTGCATTCCTTGAACTCCAAAGCTACGCTGTGCTCCTTGGGAAACCATACCCAGCCCCCTTACTGAAAACTGTCAACAGTAACCATGGATGATAGAGAGGAACCAGGCATGTCACACATGCTTGATTATCCTTCCAAGAAAAAGCTCAGAAATAGCAGGGATCTTCCTCCTCTGGCACATGGTGCTAGCATCACATCAACAAATTTGATGGGACTGTCAGGAACCGCATCAGAACCAGTTCCAAGCATGTAACCGTCGGAAGCCACCTCATCCCATTCTGCTGGGTATGGTCCGCTATACCTTCAGACATACGTCATTGTCCATGGCTACCCTATCCAATTTAATTCCTTACTACCCTCCATTCTTTCCCTTCCCTCTTCAGAGGCCCTTCTCACGAGAGTCTACCATAAGTAGAAGTGGCCTTGTTGCTTTGGCAAGGAGCCATAGAAGAGCTGCCACCTGAATACAAGGGAAGAGGCTTCTGTTTCTGCTATTTTCTTACCCTTTCTTCTTCAGAATATTTTTGTCCTGGGGAGACTCAACAAATACATAACCCACCTCAGGTTCAGGATGGTAATGCTTCCCTCCATCACCCCATCTCTTCAAGTTCAGGACTGGTTTGTGGCTCTGATGTGTGTGGCATGTACTTCCACATAGCCATCCTACCCAATCCAGAGGAAGTACCTAAGATTCACAGTGAGGCCCAACTATTACCAGTACAAGGTACTGCCATTTAGACTCTCAATGGCACTCAGATTCTTCATGAAATGGTTAGAGGTGGTAGCAGTATGTTTAAGGAAACAGGGCATCCACGTCTACCTGTACGTAGATGATTGGCTGGTCAGAGGCAGGTCTCTGCAGGAGACAGAGATAGCCCTAGAGTATGTCGTCCTCTTGTTTGTCCAGCGGTCCCTTGTTGTGAACTACAAGAAATAATCTCTGTCCCCATCACAGTCAGGTGAGTTAATAGGGACTGTGATAGACTCTCAATTGGCAAAAGCCTACTATGCATTATGTATATAAGCAGGAAGCAATCCTGTGGATGGGGAGTCATCACCCTGGGATAACCCCATTGGCTCTGCACCTTCCATGAGTCAGCAACATCCTGGCAGACTTTTTGAGCAGACATGCAGCAATCAACCATCAATGGTTACTGTGGAAGTCCATCATAGAGCTGATACTGGCTCATTGGGGGACTCCCAGAATAGACCTTTTCACCATGAAAGACAATACCAAATGCCTGACCTTTTGCTCCAGAGAAGGCATGAGCCTGGGCTCATTGCCAGACTCCTTTCTGATACAGTGGATTCAAGATGTCCTATATCCCTTTCCACAGATCCCCCTGAACTCCAGGGTGATATCCAAAGGACAGATGGGACAAGGCCACACCTTATTGACCAAGGCAGTTTTGGCTGTCAGACTTATTGTAGATATCAATCTGCTGTGATCGGCTTCCCTTCCCTCCTTCCAGTCTCCCAACCTGTCTGAATATAATATCCCAGAATCATGGTCAGATACTGCACCTGGACCTACAGTGATTAAATCTGAGGGCTTGGATGTTGGCTGGTTCAGCACTATTCACAGAGACTGCTCCTGACAAGTTCAGGAAATTCTCGTGCAGAGCAGAAAGCAATTTATGAGAGAGACCTATTAACCAAAATGGAAAAGGTTCTCTATATGGGCAGTCCAACATGATCTAGATGCAACAGAGGCCTGGATACTGAAAATAGTTGACTGCTTGTTTCTATTGAAGCTTTTAGGAGTCCTCAGCAGCTAGGGTCTTTGAATTGCAAGGCAACTGACAGAGGGTTGCAGCCACCCTGCCCTTTTTGCTTTCAGTGGGAGCACAGGAATATTGCGCGTGTGATCCAGAGCTCCCAGGTATTAAAATGTTTCTGAACTTGCATGATTGAGGTGCATGTGTGCCTATAATGGGATCCATGTTGACTACAACAACATCTCAGAGAACCACAGTTACTGTAGGATAAGTAACAGTTCTGTAAACATTGCCCCAGCCTAGTCCCCTGCATCCCAGGGACAATTAATTGCATAAGAAGACAGGTGGCAGCACCACTGATTCCCCACTTTGGGAGATTGCACAGCGGGAGCTGCTTTAAATTATGGTCTGGGTTCTGTAATAGCCTAGACAGTATAGGCAAGAGAGATGTGCAGATTCATTGTATTCCCTGAGTCATTTGGCCATATTCTTCTCTGGCTAGTGCTGGAGAGTGAGTCTGTCTGTCTGTCTGGTGCTGACTGATTTGTAGGCTCTCTGGCAGGACATTGTAGCCTTCCATCTGAGTGCCTGTTCCCCCCTCCTCTCTTTCACCTTTGTCTCAGGGCCTCAGCCAAGATATGCAAAAGCAGACATAGGGTTAAGTGTGCACTGCAAGCAGAAGTATGGCTGAAGCACCTGTAGACATTTCCCAAGCTATCTTTGAACTATCTAGCTTGGGTAGCAATACCAGTGACGCTGTGGTATCATAGGCTAGCTGATGGGGCTGTACCAGCCTGCCTGGGACTCCATCCTGGGTATGTACTCAAGAGCTAGCCTTTGCTGCCCTGGCTTCTCTGGTATTGTTATCCAAGCTAGCTAGATCAAAGCTATCTCAGGATGGCTGCACATGCTGCAGTCACACATCCGGAGTGCAATGTAGATCTATCCTTAGTCTTTGTGCTAAATTACAGAGCTACCATCTATTCAGAAAGCACTTGTATCATCTGTTTGATTTTTGTGTCTTCACATTTCATTCTTGTCACAAACACAAGTAGTATGGATACAAATGTTTTGGTTTAAATTAAGAGCTGGTTTTGATAATAGGGAAATGAGTTTTGAACATTGTAGGAGAATTGCTCTAAAGAACTTGGAGTAATCTGCTTTGTTTAAAATAATATTCTCTACAGAACAATTGCTGATTGGATTGAAAGACAAAGACACCATTGTCAGATGGTCTGCTGCAAAAGGGTAGGTTTCTTCTATTTAATTTAAAGCTAATAGATTAACATAATAGCTGAATGTTTCCCAGGGCGAAATAATTGCATGTTGTTTTCTCAGTGTTATCAGTTACTTATGATGGTTGTAGCACAAGTGATGACATGGAGCCCATGTCTGCTAGTGTTCTTGGATGGAGGTGGAAGTGGGGCAGCGAACTAGGAAATTGTAACTAGGGTTGAGACTGGAATGGTGTGAAAGGATTTTACTTGGGGCTTTTTTGCAATAGTGCTTTTCCCCAGTTGGCTAGTCCACGTTTTCTTCTTTTCTATTTGAAAATCTCATTTCTTTGTTAGGCACGTTATTTTGTAGCTTTTTAGCTTGTAGCCTGACATTTGTGTCCTAGTGCGACACCGTTGAAATAATGCATTGTGTCATCTGTAGTTTGAATCCTGTTATCTTAGTGTAAACTTGTATCTTAAATTACTGTAATTATACAACAAATCACTTTTCTTCTCTTTTTTTGCAGGATTGGTAGAATAACTGGAAGGCTTCCAAAAGAGTTAGCTGATGATGTGGTTGGGTCTCTGTTGGACTGCTTTAGGTAATGCTATTTTGTATTTATGCAATGGCTTGCATCCTTGGATCTCAATATGCTCCTGTGCTGTGTACATAATTTTACAGCTGCCATGTGGCCATTTCTGGAGTGGGAGGGCAACATTCAGGCAGGCACCTGGCCCAGAGCACATATAAAACGATAAGGAGAATTTGAATTTTGGCCAAGGGCATGGGGCAAACACCTACACATGTGAAAAGTACTTTTGGAACTTTAACGTCCATGCAAGTTTGGACCTCATTGTTAGGGTCTCCTAGAAAGAATAGAACAGAATTTTGTGGTGGTAGGTGGTGATTTGGATTAGTGCACTAACTTTTTCATGACAGATCTGTGTTCAAGTTGTGATATGCTATATGTGAAATTGGTGGTCTTTCCTATCCTAGGTATCTAGTGAATATTTCTTCACACAGCTATGATTTGCAATGTGGCATGTTTCAGGTCAGGGGTGAGGTGCATTGGCAGAGCAGTGTGGGAAAGTTTGAACAGTGTCCTCCTACACTGTTTGTGGCTCTGTCTAGTACTGATGTAGTTTTAATTAATTAATGGAAATATCCTATCTCCTAGAACTGGAAGGGACCTTGAAAGGTCATGGTGTCCAGCCCCCTGCCTTCACTAGCAGGACCAAGTACTGATTTTGCCCCAGATCCCTAAGTGGCCCCCTCAAGGATTGAACTCACAACGCTGGGTTTAGCAGGCCAATGCTCAAACCACTGAGCTATCCCTCCCCCCGAACACCACAAAGTTGATTCAAAAGTATAAAAAGAAAGATGGAATGTTTTCTTGTAAATGTAAGAGCAGAATTGTTGCATATGTGAAAACTAAATTGCTATGAAACCCTTTTCTTCCCATTCAAAGTTGCCTATTGTGTTTAAAATCAGCAGAAAAGCTGAGGAGTACATGTACGTTTGTTTTGCAGGTTACTTGTCCTAGAGTTAAAAGTTCAGAAGTAATGCTTGGCTTCTTGATGTGGAAGTGTATGGTCATGGTTGTCTTGCTAAAAACTATATCAGCATATTGCATACAGGATCCATACCTACCTTTTGTTACTCAGTGTAGGCAACTTTGCAAGCATCTAGTCAGTATTAAATGTTCCGCCTTAGATGTGTGTTTTTTTTCTTGTATGTAGCCTCTAGCATGCCCAGGAACAATTTAAGGAGTGTAGTAACTGTGTGTCAGATGTTGGCTTGCAGATTATCATTTGTAACCTAAATAAAACATATGTAAGAATTTCTTGTAATGGGAGTATTCCAATAAAGAAATGTCTAAGAATGAAACAGCAGTAGTTCAAAGTGGGGGAGGGATAGCTCAGTGGTTTGAGCATTGGTCTGCTAAACCCAGGGTTGTGAGTTCAATCCTTGAGGGGGCCATTTAGGGATTTGGGGCAAAAATCTGTCTGGGATTGGTCCTGCTTTGAGCAGGGGGTTGGACTAGATGACCTCCTGAGGTCCCTTCCAACTGTGATATTCTATGATTCTGTGAAAGGACACTACAGAACTTTTAGCGCATGATAGGAGGGTATACGCAGCCAGTTAGTCTGCAACAGGCTAGAGCATTGTAGCTTTACACCCCAGTTTGCTGCACACTAACTCACCAAATAGACATTCCCTTTGTGTAGCAGGAAACTGAGTCTTATCTGCTTTATTTTTTGAATGTTGGAGTAGATTTGGAAATATTTTATACTCAGATAATCTCACTCTGGGGACGAAGAACTAGATGTACCTTTTTTAAAATCTCTGAGGATACTCAGAAACTGTTAGCAATAATGGTCTCATAGAATGTCAATCAAAATATGTAGAAAATGTATTTTTGTCTGGATCAAGAAGAGGGAAACCACATTATATATTACACCTCAGACCAGAGAGTAAGTGACTAAGAAGAAGAATAAAAAACAGGAGGAACTAATTAATACACATGATTGATGCTGCTTTTTTCTATGGGAGTCACAAATTCTGTGATTCTTCTCCCCCCTCCCTCCATCAACATTTATTTTTAAACCACCATCATAGTTGATATCCTGTGGGACTTTTTTTTGGCCTGTAGATTAATGTGATACTAAGCATGTGAACCAGTTTCACTTAGAATCTTGAGCTGCCCAATTAAAAAATTGTCCAGCTTAGGTGGCTAAGCAACCACACTGTGTCAACACAAAGAACCAGACCAGTGAGATGTTTCATTGCTCCAGGGTTAGAAAGCTTTACCTTCCCTCAAGGTTTAAAAAAAAATAAAAAAATACAAAACCCAACCTCAAAACATTTCAGAAATCAAATTCAGAGAGAGATGGGCTTGGGTGCAGTATTACAGCTGCCTGCTATTAACACAATACAAGCATGGTTAGTTAATTGTACTTAATTGTATAAATGTATTTTAGTTACTAATTTGCACTTTACTTTGACTTTTTTTCACAATTATTCTCCCATGGCTTCTCCCAAAATACTAGAATAAAAATGCCTTATTTAGGGTGGTTGACACAATGTTGGAATATTGACTTCAGTCAGCAATGGCAATAATTCTAGCATTCCTTGGCTGATCTCATCTGAAATTGGTGTAGAACGGACACATGGCAAACTCTTCCTCTGTTTTGTATTGTAGCAAGGAAAGTGCTATGGGGGAGCACCCAGTAGGTACGCATCCAATTTGTGCTGGAGGATATAACTAGACCTTATGCAGAGAGGCCAGGACTTGTAAATCAGCACTAGGTGTGGCAAACTGGTTAGCAAGTAGACCCAACAGAAAATTCTTCAATAAGTCCAACTTCAGGCTTGGTATCTTTAAGTTCTATTTCAGCACAGCCTGTTTGTATGTTTTAGATGTCTAGATGAATTCTAATTAACAACTAGATTTCATAAACTTAAGTGTACATTGAAATTCATAGAACTATCCAAAGTAATAAGTAGCTTCAGTTGCTTCCTTGGATTCTCTTTCACAGGATTGCCATCTTGGATTTTGTGATGAGCTGGCAATGGTGAATAAATTAAATTGGAGAAACATTTACTTGAATTGAAGAGTAAAGATGTGAATACAAACTGCAGTAGACAAATAATTATTTGGATTACACATGATAAAACCCAGAAAGCTCAAGTTATACTTAAGTGTTTCTGTGTTCTAAAATTAGTTTCCAGGAAACGGACAATTCTTGGCATGGCGGATGTCTGGCTCTGGCTGAATTAGGCAGGAGAGGATTGTTACTCCCTTCCCGAATCACAGATGGTAAGTTTCTTGAACCCCAATAAGTCTACACAGTAATACTATATAATAGCATGACAGTTCTGTATTTGGCAACAGACTTGTATTCACCGACATAAGTGGGACTAGTAATGGCTGTAGCAACATCCATGAAAGACATTTAAGACATCTTTGTCAATAGAATTCATTGTTCTTTAAAACCAAATAAATAAATTTGCTCTCCAAAATAATTACTAGGATTTATTAATGTGACTGTATATAATAGTTTTATATACTATATGTCTGTTAATGCATTTATTCTACTTTTAAATTATGTGTATACACAAGTTAACTAATTGATCGTTAACTTGCATATTTAGGTTGAGAGTTTGCATTAATCTGTACTACTTAATCAGAATTGAAAAACCTGGTGTAAATTAGAATTTTAGTAATTTATGTTAGTCATTATTTGACTTCTGCAATCAGTAACATTGGCATTGGTTATTTTGTAGAAATATCTTTGCATGCATTTCATACACAGTAATGGTTGCAAGGATTTTTTGGGCACCATGGGACAGGGTAGAGTACAAGAGTCTATGTGCTTAAAATCTAATACCACAAGGGTATTAGATTGTAAGCACTTTGAGATAAGGACGCTCTTTTTGTTATGTGTATTTTAACTACTAAAAAGTGCTATATTCTTCTAATCTACCAAGTGTTGTTTTAAAGAACTTTGGCAGTGTTTATATATAGGAAAATGTAAAATACAAATTGAAACAACCTGCCTCTACCCCCCCCCCCCCCCGAAAACAAAACAACCTGCCTCCACCCAGCAACTGAAAATGATTATCAGATGTTGTTGAAGTGCTTGTATTGGAAGAAGGTAAGGCTGGCTAGAAAAGCTTGCCTACTTTTCTACGTTAACCAATTTTTGTGCACTCGCCTAAATTCCCAGGCACCAGACTTTGGTTTTAGTTGCTTAGAGTAGAGGACTGACTTGAAATAATTGTCTTGCCTCACTACTCAAGTAATTTGCCGTATAGTTGAAATGATTGAGACGGAGTGGACAAAGGGTTAATTTTCAAAGCTGTATATAGTATATGTATAGAAAAGCTCCAGTATCACATCAGTGAAAGCTTCATGGCCTCAATCTTTTGTCCTGTTTTGAAAAATCTATTGATTCTTTATATTCTCTTTATTTCAGTACTGCTTCTCTTCATTCTCTGTCTCCATGAAATGACAAAGGCCAAAGCTGTATAGGTCAGGAATACAGGAGGTCTTTTATCATTGCTTAAAATAGTTCACTTATCATAAATTGGCAGAGCCTCCTTTTTTTATTTCTGTATAATTTGAGGTTTTCCTCCTACACAGAAAATCTTGGTACCATGCAAATATCTTTCTGCTGATACCACTACCTAATTACTTTGGCCCCAGTCCTTCAAATTTATATATTATGGTTAACATTAGGTACATGAATAGCACCATTGAACTCAAAAAGTTAAGCATGTGTGTAAGTCCTTACAGAATTGGAGTCTTAGACCTTTTATATCTGGAATCTGATAGCCTGATAATGCAACATTTTTCAGTAATAATATGGAGAATGTCAACTGTAAATTAAGGGGTTCCAGGAAGTTTGGAATCAAATGTGGTTGGTTGGAATCCTGGCTCTGCCAGTAATTTGCTGTATGATGTTGAGCCACATCACTTTACCTCTTAGCCTCAGCTTTCAACATGTATGAAGTGGGGATGACAGTTATACCTCCCCTACATAGATGTTAACAGTACAAACATCAGTAAATCTCATCTGAATATGCATGGGCTATATATGTATTAATCTGTGGGTTTTTGACCATCAAATTTTTTCATGGACATTCTGAGGGGTAAAGAAAGATGGGGAAAAAAAAACCCATTATGCTTTGCAGCAGCCTGTTTACTTTGATTGCACATCTACATTTTGTGATCTGAGAATGTAATGACTCTCCTGCAGAATTCCTGCTTATGATATAGTTGTCTTTATATCTCTGTCTATGATACTCTTATTTAAACAATTGAATACCTATATCCTCAAAATGAACCTTGATAAAATAATATAGTGGTAATCTTTAACAGGGCCCTGTAACAGGTTCACAACAACACCAACCCCCTTTTTCCTCCCCTCCTTTCCATTTAGGGCTTTATACATCAAAACCCACATTTTCAAACTCCACCCTGAAGGCAGCCAGTGCAGGATATGCAGCATAGAAGTCATGCTTTCTCACAAAAAATTCTGCTTTATAAGTGGGCTGCTCTGTCTTGCCACTTTGATGTAAGGTGTATCCCCGTATAAGAGTGCATTACAGTAATCCAGTCTTGAGGTGACAAAAGCATGGTTTATGGTAGCAAGGTCTACATCTGAAAGAAATGGTCACAATCTCTAGGTAGACACAGATTAGAAAAAAAAAAAAAAATTCCTGGACACTGCTGCTATTTGATCATTTAACAGCAACTAGGGTCCCAGTCCTACCCTCTGGGTTGCAAATATAAGTCACAAATGAAGGGTATGTATCCTCAATTAAAGGAAATGTTGTTATTTCCATATCTTCCAGTTGCTTCTCCCAACTAATCAGTGTCACAATCTCAGTCTTATCTGGATTAAGCTTCAGGCAGCTAGCTCTCCTTGATGCCCCACTGTCCCCCAAACATTGGGCCAGGAACTCAACAGCACTGGATGTTTAGCAGCATACTGAAAATATCAGATTCTGTATCTCTTCAGTAACCCTTTAAGCAGCTCCCTGTATGCACACCTCACAGGTGAGGGAGACAAGATGCACTGCATACAGTTCCTTTAGGAGGAAGAAGCATCTGTCCTTTCCCACCTTCTGTGAATACTCATTGAATAAAGAGTGGAATTGCTCAAGAGTATCATCATCCACTCCTACTGTGATCTGCTTGTGCAACCATACTTCTGAACCAACTCCTGGGTGACTCAGACTAAGTGCATGTGTACACGAGCACTTACTGCATGGCAAGCTGGGATATAAATGTACATTGCTTCAGTGTGCTATGCACTAACTCTCCATATGGACTGTTCTGTTGCCATATAAAAAGTTCCCTAGTGTGCATTGACCTACTGCAGTTTCAAACAGCAGGATGCAAAGCACACTTAAGAGCTGGTTGAAAAATTTGCCATGAAAAATCACCCAAGTGCTTTGTTTATATAAGGCTGAAGCACTTCATTTTGATTTTTTGTTTTGATATACTGTAAATGAAACACTTTGATCTTGTCAAAACAGCGTTGTGGGAAATTTCAAAATTTTGACTTTTTAATTTAATTAATGGAGATATCCCATCTCCTAGAACTGGAAGGGACCTTGAAAGGTCATCGAGTCCAGCCCCCTGCCTTCACTAGCAGGACCAAGTACTGATTTTGCCCCAGATCCCCAAGTGGCCCCCTCAAGGATTGAACTCACAACCCTGGGTTTAGCAGGCCAATGCTCAAACCACTGATTTAGGATGAAAGAAAACTTCAAAATGTCAAAATTTCTCCTGGATTGGAAATCTTGAATTTCAACCAGCTCTAGTCAAGAGTAACCTCTCCTCTTTTAGGGCCCAGAACAAACTGTTCCAAGAAGCAATAGCTGATAGTATGGAGACATAACTTCTCTAAACCGTGTCCTGGTATGACATTCAACAAGTTTATACCAGTAATTGAATTGCCCATTATTACTGTCTAGTAGGTTGTTGTCTCTTTCTCAACTTTCTGCAATCACCATCACTTATCTGATACAGAGGTTAGTAGCATGCATAAAATGTTCCTGTGTCTCACCCCCTGTGTGTTATGCTACACCAGGCTACCTTTAAAGAGGACTCCTTACAGGGACTGAAGATGAGGCACTATCTAGGGTGGGTGGATATTAAAGATGTAGAATAACTTGAGAAAATAAATTACACCACCCTGAGCTGAAGGGCATTTCATACAAGAGCTTTAATGATCTACGGAGCGAAGTATCTGTTCTACTTACAAAAAACATATACCTTATCATTAGAAAAGAGCTTATCTTCAGGAAGGCGAGTCAACATTGTACTCATCTATTGTTAATGAAAGTGCTGAGGGTGGTTTGGGAAATTGTAGGTTGGTAAATCTTGCTTTAAATAACCAGAAAAAAAAAAAGAGAAAAGTTTAGCTAGTAAGTTATAAAGCATCAGTCTGAATATAGTGGGCAAACTAGCATTTAACCTCCTAGTATGAACCATGCCTCTGTTAGAACACTATTGAAAATTAAAACAGGTAAAGGAGAACGGGTGGGTGTAGTTTAAAATGGCCTTTGATGAAGTTCCTCACAGAAGGCCATTAAGCAAAATGACTAATAGGTGGGTGGAAGATGAAGTCCTGCAATGGATTTTTTTTTTTTTTTTAAAGGCTTGGGATAAGAATAGCTAGAGTAAGAATAGACTGTTTTCAGTGTGGAAGGAGATTCTGAGAAGGGCAGTGGGAATTTTGGAGGCATGGTGGTAAGAGAACATGTGGTAAAGAGGCATGAGAACATGTTTTTATAAAATAAGATTATGAAGTTTGGCTATGAAAATATATGAGTCAGTAATGAATGGGATGGAGGAGATCAGCCAGTTGCTCAGGTCTGTCCTTTCCAATAGGTGGACTTGTGAAGAAAGCTGCAAGCAAGCTTGCACAAGCATGAAAATGGGTACAAGGAATCTTAAAAAGTATCTCTGGGTATGTCGACACAGCAATGTAAGCCGAGGGTTAGTGGGACTTGAGTCAGCTGCCTGTTTCAGGGAACAATGGGCTTGAGTGTCTACGTTGTATTTTAACCCTAGGTCTAGGGCTCTGGTGTCCACAGTGCAGTGCCCAGACTGAAGTCAAAGTAGTCCTATCCCAGAGTGCCTAGCAGCCTGTGTCTCACCCCCCACTGTGTCGACACTCTAGTCCTACGAATGTGTTGCACTGTGGGAAAATGCTACTGCTATTGATGGGACTCAGGTGCCCATAAGGAGCACATGAGTACATAAACTGCATAATTAGCTCCTTTCATGGCTGTCTCAGTAGAATGACTGCAGTTTGAGAACACTTTAAACTGAACTACCATGTAATCTGAGAATTGGCTCTCCACCATTAGGTTGAGTAACATTCTGCTGGAAACTCTGGGATACATCTGGAGAACTTCCAGGACCTGAGTCTAGCTGGGGCCGCATGCACACAAGAAAGCAATAGGGCTCAGGATCCTAGGTCCCAGCTTAACATGGGCTTGGACCCTCCAGCCATACAGGGTCCCGGGACTCTAGGTCCAAACTCTAGATTAGCACAATTGGTGTGTGGATGCAAGGGTGGTTAGGCTTTAGCCTGGGCTCAAACCTGTGTAGACATACCTAATGTGTAGCTAATCTATGGAACTTGCTGCCTTGGTATATTACATCTCTACCCCGATATAACACGAATTCTGATATAACGCGGTAAAGCAGTGCTTGGGGGGGCGGGGCTGCGCAATCTGGCGGATCAAAGCAAGTTCGATATACACGGTTTCACCTATAACTCAGTAAGATTTTTTGGCTCCCGTGGACAGCATTATATCGAGGTAGAGGTGTATTGATGAAATTGGCTTAGTCCCGCTCAAAAAATAAAATAAAAATTGGGCTCTAGTAACAATGGTATGTACAGTACTAAGGACCCTTGTCATTTATCTTCATACTTCAAGGAATTAAACTGAATACCAGCTGGGATCAGGGAGAAATTCTCCCTACTCTCTTCAACATTTGGTATTATACAGTTAGGTACATTATAGGTATCTTACACCATATTCAGAAATAGCCAGAATTCATGACAGTTGGATTTCATTGGCCTCTTCTGCTTGGCCTGGTTAGCTTTCATTGGCCTAGTTCCTCTGTTCAAACTCAAATTGGTATTCTGTTTGAAAATCTGTGGGAAAACTTTTTGTTCCTCATGAAGGAATGTAAATTAGTAACCAAGTTATTAGTGTCGGTTGTTAGAATTATCAAACATCTAATTTCTGTAGTCTGCAGTTAATATTATATCTAGCAGAACCTTGCCTAGCCAAATCCATCTTATCCCAAGATACCATATTATCTAGAAATTAGATTATGCCCCCAAAGTGCATCAGTTGCATTGAAAAGCATCCGTTCTTCTTTAAATGCATTTTATGGCCATTGCTGTCTTTTGTATAAATGGGGATTTCCTGTATCTGAGTAATTAGTTGATGTGAAAGGTGTACATGTGATTTAAATTGGTTTATGATTGATCTTTCTTTGTTTTACTCGAACTGATTGGGCAGTTTCAATTTTTTAATACCAGTTACATTAGCAGCTGCTGTACAAGTCCAAACATGATGATTATTTATGAATCATAAGTAGTACAGTTTTTTGTTAAAACTTTGGCAAAGCTTGTCTGGATAACATCTTTGTGGGATTTTAGGGAGTGCCTGTAATTTCCCAAATGGCTGGGATGTACAGTATGCAGATTCATTCACCTGTAGCTTTCCAGTGAAGGAAACTCATCTTAATATAATAAGATAAGTGACTGATATACTAGGCCATGATTTACTTTAATTGCTAGCTCAAAAGCCAATAGTTATGTTTAATCTGCTATTGATTATTTTTTGTGCAAAACACACTTTACCAACAATAACAACATAGACAATTTATTCCTTAATCATTAACATATATGGAATTGGTAATTAAAGTACAGTACATAGCTTTATTTGAAAAATGAGAAGTTCTTATACACAATTATAGAATTAGAAAATAGTTTGTCTGCAAAAGCACATTAAGATCCAGAATTAGTGATACATATGTACTGAAATTGAAACCTTCACCAGCAGTGCTTTCCTCAAGTGGAATAAATTATTGGCATAACTATCCTTTTAGGCTGGGATTTCCAAAGGCGCCTAGGGGTGTTAGGTGCCCAAATCCTGTTGAACTTCAATGGAATTTGGACACTTAACTCCTTGGAAAATCCCAGCCTTAGGGCTTGTCTGCACACAGAGTTGTACTGGTTTAATTCAAGCTGTAAATTTAAACTGTTTCAGTTAAACTGGTGCAAACCCTGTGTGAGCACTTATATTTCAACTTGAGAACTTATTTTGGTTTAAATTTAAACCTGTTCTTAGCTGGCTAAATTGGTTTCTGGGCCTTTGCTATGTCTGTGTTCTCCTGCAGGACTAATTTGATGAAGAACAGGTTTAATTTAAACCAAAGTAAGCCTCAGAAGCTGGAATAAAAGTGCTCATGCAGAGATTTGCACTATTTTAACTGAATTGATTTAATTAAACTGGTGCAAGCTTGTGTGTACCCAAGATCTTAAATTTATGAATGTTTCTTCAGTACAACCATTGTGGTATATTCACATTCAAAACAGAGTTTTCAAACTAAGGTCTAAATAACAAATTTAAATTTTAAGCTGAATTTAAACTACTGCAGAATTAAAGAAAAATTATTTGCTAGGAACAAAAAAATTAGATTAATTAAACAAAATTAAGTTAAATATGGTATCACAGGACATGATGAACAGTATATTGTTTCTAAAGTTTATAAGTCTTGTAGTAAAAGCAGATGTAAAAGGTATTTTACCATATTGCAATTCCCAAAAACATTAAACATCCATCTCATGTACTTTGATTGGCTTAAGTTATGAATGCAAAAGGTTTCTCATGAAAATCTGAGTTTACACATAGGAAGTTTCAATTACTTAAAAACATTAGTACAAAATTATAAACACATTCTATTTACATGGTAGTTTATACATAGCTTCTTATGGTCCAAACAAAAAAGTCAGCCAAACAAACAAAAAAAGACGTCAGTACAGAGAAACTGTGTAATCTAGCAGATAAGTTTAACAGTTGCTCCATGATGTAAAAGGAAATATATTAGCAAGTGAAATAATATTATGATACTCGTGTTCTCTTTCTTAGAGTAAACACTCTGCTGCAGTCATTGGGTCTTACTCTTTTAGACCCTTGCTGTGCTTTTGCGGATTCTTTTTGATTTGTTCTTTTTTGTCCTTTTGCTTTGTGATTGCGGTGATTATCCTGAGTATCTGAAGAACTGAGGGTAGGCTCTGTACATGGAGTATTACAGTCTTGAGAACTTTGCTCTTCCTTGTCCAGTCTCATTTTACTAGGACTATATGCAGCTAGCTGACAAAGAGCAACAGCTGCTGTTTGTTTTTGTTCATCAGAATTGTCAATTACTCTTAAATCTTGAGCTTCAGTACTCTGTGCTGTGAAAGAAGGCTTGTCACAGGCACTGTTAGGATTCATTGTGTTGTATACATCTTCAGAATTTTCATTTTCATTGTTTGGAGTGGTGGCAGTCCCAGCATCATATGATGAATGCTGAAATGAAGTTTTCAGGCTGACGGTGTTATAGGAATCTTTCACTGAGAGATTCAGAGGCATGTCTTGCAATTCAATAAAACTCTGAATTTCCATTTTGGAAGCATTTTTGTACAGGTGTTCATGAACAACTCCTGTGTGTGTGTCAGGCTTCTTTGAAAGATTAAGCGGAGTTATCCCTGTGTCGTCCTCTGTGTTGGACAGAGAGGCCTCATTCTTTGCTTGACATTCAGTCTGAACATGTGTATCTTCCCCAGTGACGTGAATACTGAAAGAAATGGAAACAAAAAACATAATTCACTAAGTTTTTTATTTTCTGATGGGGGGGGGGAGGAGAATAGTTTGACCAGAACTCTAACTACATTGGGCACCCTTTAAATGTGAAAATCACTGTAGCTAATATCAGATTTGGTAGTGTTCTGGATATTTCTTTAGAGTAGGTATAGGGAAATGCAGATAGTAATGAAGTTATATATTTAAGGAAAGCTGGCAAGCTCAATTATATAACCACTGTACTTACAGGTTTTATGGGAGCTGGTATTATACTTTGCATAGATATACATAGAATATTTTAAAACATTTTTTAAACATCCCAACAGTGTAATATTTCATATACTAGACATTTAAAATATGAATAGAGTTGTCTTTGTTTTCCCCTAGTAAATCTTGAAAAAGCAATTTGCAAAGGTTTTTTTTTTTTTTTTTTTATTACCTGGTAGATGAATCTCTATCTTGCTGGTTCTGCACATTTTGAAGTAGAGTTGATTGATCTATGCTTTTCCTCGCAAGTCTGAGGGCTGAGAAATTTTCTTCCTGTTGGTCATACTTCCCAATTACAGTGGAAGATGATTTGTTAGAGAGGTCAAACAGGCCTTCACAAACCTGGCTTGTCTGAGTGAAGTTAGTTGGGCTGGGTCTACCAGGTGAGCCTGTTGCTGCGCTCCCTGCACGGGGGCTCATTTTGGCATTCTCTCTTTCATTTGGGTCTTCTTTTGAATGGTTTTTGGCATGCAGCAGTGGAATTTCTTTTTCATAATCAGTCTGCTTTTTATGGGAGCTTAATGAGTATTGTTGAGATGGACTTGAAGAAGTTGGGTACAGCAAGGTAGTTTCCTCCATTAGATGAGAACTTGTATCTCTACTAATACCAGCTACATGTGGAAATCTATAAAATGGAGGATCTGTTGGTCTGCAAAATCCATATGGCACTGGGGGACTGGAATGATATTGTGGAAGTAATCGGTAGTGCTCATATGATGATGGATTTATTGGCTTTGGGAGTGGCCCAGGGTGGGGAAGAAAATGTCTTTGATCTTGGGTCCCATAGACAGACAGCACAGAGTTTTCACACTCTGGTGAGTTACTTGGAAGCAAGTAAGGTGCATAGATAGCCAGTCCATGCTCATAAAAAGGGGGTGAATACTCTGGAATCATTGGATGCATGTAAGGTGGAATGGGACCAAAACCTTTTGTGGGAGGAATTTTATGTGGAAACTCTGGTGGGATAAAAGTAGAACCTGATTTCCATGGGTGGTTTGGAGCATGAAATGCAGACTTTGCATGAAAAGGCAAGCTTTTGTTGTTCGAATTAGACAGGGATATCATTTCAGCAACCTCATTAGTTTCTGGGCCTTTACTATGTCTGTGCTCTCCTACAGGAACAAAAGCTGAGGGCCTTACAATGCCATCCAAACCAGGCTGCATGTTGATTACACTTTCTGCGGTAGTACTGGCAGGAGTTAATTCCTTCTGTATTACAAGCTTTTGTCCTTGAGCTGATTTATTTGTTGTCTGATTTTGTAATTCTACATTTTCCTTGGCATCATCTTTTGCAAAAGCATATTGAGGCTTAGAATCAAGATTTGATAGACCGTTTGTGATAGATTTAGAAGAAGTTGGTTTAGCTGTAGGTTCTATCTGATTGATCTGTTTGGGCTCCAAGGAACCAGACTTTGGGCACTTGATAACTCTATCCTGCTCTGATACTAAAGTAATTGAGTTTTTGCAGAGACCGTACTTCATATGGTTAAAAAGGTGGGATTTCTCATTGCAAGTAAAGGGGCACTGAAAACACTTATATTTAAAAGGTTTTCCTGGAGGCCTTGGGATATAATGAGGTTTCTTTGGTTTACGCTCTTTGAGGAGACTCATTTTTCTGCTTTAATGCTTATATTTAATGTTCCTTTATAAAATATTTTTGCAGTTTTCTTCAGTTTCAAACTTTTGATGTTTTCAGTTTTTCAGGTTTCAAGAATCTCTTCTTCACATTAGAAAGGATAATTTGATTTGAAGCCAGCTCCTCTGTTGCAAGATGTCAGGGAAAAATCAACACTCCAGTAACTTATAGTACAGGAACTGTAACAGAAAAATTAAAATCAAATATGCTGGCACACAAGAATTAAATAAAAAATGAATGCATTCTTCTGACCACATCTATCTGAAGTTTTTTCCCCATTGAAATGTGTCAAGCACATGTATTACCCATATGTAATATCAAGTGGGTGCATAGAAAGCTGAAGTCCAAGTTTTCGGACTTGGATGCCTGAAGTTAGGCATCCATGTGCATATTTAGGCACCTAAAGAAGTGGCCTGTTTTTTGGGTTTTTTTTTTGTTTTTTAAGAGATGCTCTAAAAAAAAAAAAAAAAAGCTCTTCTGAAAGCTGAGGGAACATTCACCCAGAAGGTAAATGGGACAAAAAGAGTATAGGTAGGTGGAGCTGTAGGGAGGGATGAAAGAAGAGGGGGAAGAAGGCAAAGGGTAGGTTCTGGCAGCAGCAGGTGGTATGGGGCAAGCCTGCCAGGCCAGCTGGAATCCCTCCTCCTCTTTCCCCTGGCTGGGATGTTAGGGTGGAGAGTGGGATTGGCTCCACCCTTGAGAGCTGACCCAGTCTTTCCAGAGACCAGCCAACACTCCCTCCTGCCTGGCATAGCATCTCCTGGCAGTCTAAGCAAATGTCTGAAAGCTGGTCAGTCTGAATGGGTATGTTAGGACTGGCTAGTGTCTCAAGGATAAAACCAACTCCCATTTTGGGTCTGTCTTAATTCAATTAAAAGACATGGGCATTAGAATCTCTAGTTAATAGAAGAATGGTCTGCTTGACTAACATTTAACATTCTTCATCTGTGTAGGGGACTGTGGGGGCAAGGGGAGTGAGTATGTGTACAGTATTTAATATTCAGGTAGAAACATGTGTCAGACAGCCATTGATTTATAGGGGTATGATCCACTTGCCTTCTTTCAGAAAACTAAAGAAGTGGATACTTTATATAGTCTGATGATTTTCGTGGTAGATAAGTCAGGAGGGCTTGTATCAGCTTGTTCCAGTATGTTCACTGATTCTGAAGGCGTGAGAACCTCTCAGAGTCAAGTTCTCATGATTTTATAGGATGTGTTATGGCAGAGATCTAAAAACGGATGATTTCATCACGAACTATAAGCATCATTATCAAAATGATGACTGTTGCAAAACCACGTACTGTATCTATTGTGTTGCCCGAAACTTCAGGAATCCTAATTGTGAGTGACTAGTATAGTTTGATATTTTTCTAAAAGCTTTACTTACATAAAAGGTTGAATTAGAAGTATTAAAATATTAGATTTAGGAAAATAATTACTGGTAACTACATGCTGTTGAGATTTTATTTAAAGTATGAAGATGTCTTGCATTTCTCAAATCGGACACTTTATTAATAGAAAATGATGTGCAAGACATTAATATTGAAACCTGAAGGCAAAGCTAGAAAATTGCTGCTTATTTGAACAGGTATAGTAATTCTAGAAAAATGTTCTTATATTAAATATATTTTGTGTTTTTGCTATCATAGAAATTTAAGTATTTACTGTTTTTAGTAGAATTGTAATCTTAAAGGCAGCTTGAATAAATTCAGCAGCACTTTATGAAAAAAAAAGCTACATTTAGATTTATCTATAAGAATAAGCCTGATTTTGATTCTTACAAACATTTAGTTAAGTATGTGATTTAAATATATAGCTTTACAACAATTTAAATAACTAGAAACCAATAACAGCATGGTAATATTTAATGTATTTCTCTACATCAGGAAAAAAAATTCAAAGCTCTTTCTGTTTTTTTCAGACATAGATCCTAGTCATCTCAGCATGATGTTAGTAAAATACATGCCAGCATGTTAAGATTTTGTCAGTATCAGTCACTTGTTAGAATTATGATTCAGTACACAGAAAATAAATTGCCAGACAAATGAAATTTATCTAGAATCTCTATGAAATGTGCAAGCATTGCTCTTGCTAAAATAAGAAATGGAAAAAAAAGTTGTGTGATTTGCCCTTGTTTTGACTGAAATAAAGTTTGCTGCATTTTTGACTAATGTATAACTAAAGTGGAGAGCTTATAATAACTTGGTCAAGTCAGTTTGGACATGTTAGTCTTTGTGCTTTCTTGAAAGTACCAGAAATAATTGTGCTTGAAGATAGTGTTGTCAAAACAAACCACCCCGGGCATGCATACTTGAGCAGTTTACATCAACAGTTTGAGTTTGTATTTGAATTTCAGATGACAATATTTATTATCAAGAGAATGTTAATTAGTTTTTCTTGTTTAATAATTAGTTTCTCTTTTGATTAATAACGTAAATTCTCATACTTTCCTTTTTGTGTATGTTTTTTTTCCTGTTGTTGAACAGGAATATTTTGAATAATATTTTAACTATCCTTTCTTAATCATGTAAGTGGATTGCTGCACCTCTCAAAGCTAAAAATTCATATTGTAGGAGTTGGCAATGTCTTTGCAATGTGCGTATAAATGGGCGAGAACTATAAAAGCTTTATATATATATTTTTTTAAAGTTTATTTTACCCTAGTGTGATTCTTACCTACCCAGCGTGATGCCAGTAGTGCTTATAGAGGAAGATGCCCTGACACCTCAGGCAACGAATAAGTACATTGAGGGTTATTTTGAGGTTTTCACCCCTCTTAATTTTAGACCAGTGTCTGCCTGTTGTATCTGTCCTCTCCTTATTTGCAGTGCTTCCCTGAGCACTAGCTAAACCTCTTCTGGTTGAAAATGCCAAGAATAAAATGCTTCTGGTCCCAGCAAAGACTGAGAAATCCAGTTCCATTCTCTTAAGTAAAACCCAAAAATATTTGCAGGGGAATATATTTCATAATTTAAAATAATTATTCACAAAATAAATACAGCTAGGAAATATATTAGATGGTCTAAAATAGCTGTAAATTTTTAAAGTTGCTGTATGCACAGTACATGAAAAAAATAATTACCTCATAGCTGCACTATATGTTGTTTGTGTGCTGGGGATATTAAAAGTTAAACTGTTAATATTAGAATAGCATTGTCAATGTTTTCATGGGGAAAAAATATCTAAAATTTATCATAATCTTCAGTAATAGTCATAATTTTAAAGTAACACTTTATTTCATTATTACTGTGGTTATCTGATTTTTAAAATTCACATTGTTATAATTACATAATTATCCAAAGTTCCTATCCCTAGTTTCCAACCTTGCTGGTATTTTTAATGGAAAATACATTTGGTTATTGTTTGGTGAAACTAGAACAGAAAGGTTCATTGGCCTTTTATGAATTGCTTGTCTATGGTAGGTCTTTTAATGCAAACCGGGGTAGTCAATTATTTTTTTTGTCAAGGTCCAAATTTCTTGGTCAAGGACCAGACTCCAGAGAAACATTTTTCATACTACAATAACGATAATAAGTAAATAAAAAGGTTTTGAGGTCTGTTCAAAAGCATCTGGTGGTTCGGATTTGGCCCATGGTCTGCCTGTTGAATATCCCTGTACTAGACTGTCCTTTTGCATAACAGCCCCTTACTCCTACCCCTCAGCCTAGATATGTGTAATTTTGGGTGGCCACAAGTTTTTTGTCCTGGTTTTTAAAGAGACAAAACTGTTACCAGCCTCTTATTTTCATACTATGCTAGCAAATCCTACAAGAAAGAATATTGTGAATTTGTCACTATATAAATATAAATAGTTGGTATCGGGGTTCTAAATGGTAAAAGTTATTTAAAAAGCCTAATCTACCAAAGGGGTAGTTCCAGAATTGCTTTTATTGCAAACAGTGGTGGTAATTATAATCTTTCTTTGTAGGACATTGCTATGACAGGTTGCGTAACAGTTTGTCATACACATTAATATATATGCTCAATTGTTGTTGCAGTATTCCTTTTGCTGATGTTGATTTTACTGACCAGGAGTACTCATTGGGGTGGAACATTTTGAAGGGCATGCTATAATTAAAATATTGTGATGTGGCATTATTGCATAATTCAAGGACATGCCATTGTCACCTAACTTGTCTGCTGCAAGAACAAGATTTGTGAGTTTTATTCCAGTTGAGATTTTTCAGTGATAAACTGCCACTCCCTCCTAGACTTTCAGTTCTTTTTCAACTGAAAAATAAATGTTAGCACAACTATTAGTTGATTGGGAGGAAACATCGGGAAGAGGGGTGGTTTGGTGGGTAAATAGAATAGGACACAGGAGGTTGGGGAGAGAAGGATTTAAGGCTGCATGAATAGCTCAGCCAGGAAGCACAATATAGTACCCCAAATCTGTGGTGTAAATACAAGGTTAATAGCTTCAAACCTCAGTTAATCAAAGACAAAGTAAACTGAGTTCAGTCATTTTTATAAATCAGTGATGCACATTTAAATAATTTAAAACTGAAGTTGTTACTTTGTATGTACTTAATCTGATACATTTTAATTAACCAAAGAGACAGATGATTGTGACTAATAAAACTGCTGTATTCTCTCATACTGTGTAGAATATACCTCCTAGAAGCTTAAAAAAAAAATTGAAACAAGTGCTCAAGATCTTATTTTGCACAAATTTTTCAATTGGTCAAAATATTAATATTTTATAGTTAGAGAATAATCAAAAGAATATCTGGTAACTAAAATATTTGTGTTGTCATAATTGTAAAACAGTTAAAATTGTTAATGTGCTTGGTAAACAGGTGCTTTAAAATATTTTCATTGGAAAAATATAGTAATTAATGTAAAAAGTCAATGGGAGCTAAAATGAAGAAAAAATCCTTTCTTTCTCACAAAATAAAATCACTATTTCACTTAAAAAGTCTTGTTAAAGTTTTATCATAAAATGTCTATGCAATAAGTGCACCTGCTAGAAGAGGAGTTATTTTGCTTACAGAGATAGTGAAATATAAATGCTAAAAGAATGATAAGGGAATACATTTTGATCACTTTGTATTGGGTGTCAGTCTGATTACCATTAATTGAATTTACGTTTAAAAAAGTACTCACCAGATACGTAGATGGCTGAAGTATTCAAGGTGTTCACTGTTGCTAAGCTGTAGCTGTCAGTGCGGAGAGAGAAGTACCTGTTCTGTGCTTGATGGCCAAGTGAAACTGAAGGAGGCTGTTTCAGTGGGAGGGATTTAAAAAGTGTAGGAGTTGAGCCCTCAGGGTGTAGAGATGCACCTGATATTACTCCAGCCTGAAGCTACGATTCATGTATTTGTATCCACTGCTTTCGTTCAGCATTACCTCAGCGTCTGAGCTATCAAACAAAACTCTTGTCACTTTTGTGCCCTCCAACAAGCACATTTCTCTGTTCCCACGGACTGTCATGTTTGTGCCACTGCGTAATGATCTACTGTGTAAGTGGGGTGAAGCATGGTGTAGATGTGTGTTTAGCTTATGATCTTTTAAATCCGTTTAGGTGGGACACAGATCATAATGATTAAGTGGTTGGTAAACTGTAGAAAAAATTGCATGTAAAACACAGCAAGCTGCAACAAACAATATTTGGTTTTAGTTCTATAGAAACCATAGTTTTCTATGAATGCCTTTGTATGGTCGGCTTTTTAACACACTTGCTTATTATCTTTTTTCTCTCCTTTTATTGAAATCGCGTTGTCCTTCCAGAGTCTCTTCTCTGGCGAAGGCGGGACTCCGCTAACCCCAAGCTTGCTTGCCACAGGAACCTGCCAAAGCTTGCTTATGATCGACAGCCAAATGCACAGATACTGTAAATGGAAAGGAGACTCCTCAGTAGGAAATTGATTATCACATCCATGCATTCACTCCTTTTGCAGTTTAACTTTATGGCTGTTGAGCAAACCAAATTATAACCCTTTGCTAGCACTGACACTTGCTTTTAGTTAGATTTATAAATATGACAAATTTATTACCGTGTTTACCAGAACTAAATTAGACACCTAAAAGTTAACTTTGCAAAGCTATTAAATGAGGGAATGTAGCTCTTATATTCTATCCCTTTAAAAGTCTTTATGATGCTTCATATTTTCTCTGAAATAAATTCCTTAGTTTTTGAAAGTCAGAACTGAATATAGGCAGAGTCAAAGTTCATGTAAAAGAGGGCTATGAAACAGCTCTCCACATTTAGTTTAACAAATTCCTTCATTTATTTCCCCTGTGAATTCATAGTGTAGTCAGGCAGTCAGCTTCAGACTGGGCACAAATTATTTTGTCTGATTTCCCCCCCTCCCCCCCCCACCCCCCAGCGTGAGAATCAGTTGTGGAATTTTGAAAGAGTTTCTGCTGATCTGAAAGGGAAGGGTGGGTTTTTCTCACTGGGTGTGTTACTTCAAGAAAGGAAAAACCAGAGGGAATGTTTCTGAATGAATATGAGTTTGGTAATTTGCCATTGAGAGAGCTCTTTTGACAAGAGTGTTGTGTCAGGCCTCTACAACAGGAATATGGAGACCAATAGAGAATTAGTTCTGTAAATGCTGTTTCTTAGTGTGTAGGCCATATTCACTGCTGGCATAAACAGGCATGGTTCTGGGAGTTGTTTGTTTACACCAACAGTGATTTTTGCCTTCCATAGTTGTTTAAAATCTATGCGCCAAATCCTGTTATCAGTCTGCACTAATGTTTCCTATGGACTAAAATTGGAATTGTGCATGTGCAAGTTAATTTCATATTAGGCAGTAAGGTGTTTGGTTCAGGTATGGGTCTGTCTTCGTTTGCACAGCATTTCACATGATAGGGTGCTGAGTCTCACTGAGGCACTCAGGTGCTACTGCAATATAGATAAATAATAAATTTTAAGGCCCAGCAGACAACAACGTTATGTTTGTATTACAAAAATCATACAAAATACAAAACTATACTTGTCTAAAAAGGTATGATTTCCTTGTACAAGTATTGCTAAGAAAAGGGACACAGTGTATCCTGTTTTGGCTTAATATGGGATGTAGGACCTTGTGCGCAAAGTAAAGGTCATTAAAAAAAAATATTCTAAAACTGAAGTTTTCAAACTTTTTTTTCTAGTGGGACCCAAAATTTAATAGATGGATTGACTTGTGGATGTCTCCAGTTCTATTCACAGTTGCACAGATCAAGTCCCTTCCCTTTTTTCAATTGCACAGCATCTCTGTGGCAGTTACAGTGGAGGAGTAACATTAGGAAAACATATTTTTAGGTTCTTTTATTGCAATTTAGCGGTTTGAAAAGGAGTATCATCAAGCTCTGCCTGCACCATTTGTCTGTAAGGACTGTTATTTCCCCCACTCTACCCCCTTAGGTAGGTAGGAGAGGTCTTAGAAGATGGTCAGTCTGTTTGTACTCTTAAGAAAATTTTAATCACAGGGGAGTTTGTCATGTTTCTGAAAACACTGTTCCTGAAAGGAGAGTCCTTTGTTTCCTCAAATATTTGGGAGGTTTTCCTTTAGTATTCCTTTTCCCACTGTAGGAAACCTTTCTCTTGTGCTAGTGAGACTGAACGATATACTTGCCAGTCTCCTTGTGTCTTCTCTAAAACTTGCAGCATTTGTTTGTTTTTCCATCCCTTTTCCATGGCATGAGAGGATACATTTTTTTTGTCTTTCATTCATTCCCTTAAGAGAGATGGGCCTGTTTGACTCTTGGGAAGCTGAGGTATGTTTTCCTGGATAGATTCTGATAAAATATTTTTAAGTACCTGAGAGAACTTTCCAGTTTCTGAGAGTTAAAGGAAACTTGGGAAGTTGAGGACGTTTTTGGGTATTTTGTTAATACAGGGTGACATTTATTGAGCTGGGACAGAGAGGCAGTTAAGTTTTAGAAACTACTGATTTTGTTTTGTTTTTCTGGTCCTGCTCTGGCAAGTGTGAGGGAGGCAGTGAAGTGCTGTCCTCCTGCTGCCTTGATCCAGATATAACATGGAGCCTATTAAACACTTAGCCACTCCATAGAAATGGCTGCTGTTAGGCAGGCCAGCCCAGCTCAGCTGTGGCTGAAGTACAGCTGCAGCAGGGAACAGCTAAAGAAATTGGAGTACTATTTGTATGTTAAAAGGGTATAAAAGACATGAAATCCAAAGCCTTAAGAAAATTCCAACTGGTAGAACCTATGTGATAGGATAGCTCCTGTATAACCTCTGCTAGGAATAATAAATTCCGGTAACACAAAGACCTAGTAAAAGCTGGTAACCAATATTTATTTTATTGTATTTTGTTAATTCATTGTACTTGCAGCTTCTATCGTTATTAGATAAACCTAGCCAGTCACCTGATGCGTGACACCGCTTAAACGACGATGAGCACAACAGTCATATTAGATGGTATAAACTCCAGGACTGATGTAACACTCTGGTGTTTATCACTGGGCTGTCCTTTTATCATTGTTTTAAATGGCCTTTTATTTCTGCAGAGGTCTGTATCTATAGTTTAAGTCCTGCCCCTTCTGTAGGCTAGGAAATGATTCCTATGAATCTTAAATGGAATTTAGACCAGTCTTCCTAACAATCAAATAAGTGTTACCTAGTGGCCGTAGTTGGTTTCCTCTGACAATTGTACTGTAGCAAATAGCCTTTCTTTAAGATGCCTAAATACTAGAGTATTGGTGCTCTCTATGTAGTAAGGAAGGTAGCTAAAGATCTATGTTTAATTTATCCCTTTATTTCTGAGACTCAAAAGTGTAGTTGACTTGGTCAGAGAAAAGCTGTAGGGAATTTTTGTAACAGCCTATGATTTCCTCACCTAAAAACATGGAGGGTTTTTGGTCTGTCTTTGATATAAAGAGCTATTTTTAATACAGCAAATTGTTCACCTACATTTAATTTCCCTCACCAATTTTCTCTTATTTTATAACGCCACCCTTCAAGGTCTGTGTAACAATGTCCACTACCCTGCTGATGGTTATTTTTCCCCACAGTCATTTTGGCCTTTGCCATTGTTGGGGCTCCTCTGAAAGCAGGAATGTAAGTTCCCACCTCAGATGAAGCAGAGTCAAAAAGGGTGTAATAGTTTAGGCATCTTGTCCAGGGCAAAGGGAGTTGTGAATCCCCTCCCCAAACAGAGCTGCAAAAGAGATGGCAATCTCCAGCATTAAATTTCTGCATCCTACTAAAGTTGTCTTAAAAGTATAAATATATTGAGCAGCTAGTACAGATAATGTAGAGAATCATAAAAGATAACTGTAATGTAACTCATCTGGTTGGATACTACAGATGCTTTCATTTAAGAATGGAAATATTACCTGAAAACATAATCACATGTCCAGGAAGTCCCCGCTTTCCACTGCAGAACCTGTCGATGTAGTTAAGTGTTGACAGATCCAGTAACAATTAGCATGCTTTGGATTACATTACCCTAGCCAATCCCAAAATAGCAGAATCTTCTTTTAAATCTATTTGGTATAACTCCAGTGTTATGGTTCCTATTGTGCCCCAAAACATGCATGGATTTTACACAATATCCTCTTAAGTATCCTCTTCCAGTTCCATATGGATAGTTATTAGTTTTAATGATTCTCCAGTAACACCTTTTGAGACATATCTTTGTTCTTCCTAACGACTTCGAGTTCCTGACTTTGGAGATATGTCTGGGCATGTTAGGTTAGCAATCTTTTATAAGCCATTTGTCCAAGCTCACTAGTTCAACATATTCATACAGAAAATATATAAAAATTCTGAAGTTTAATACCAAACTACAAATGATATTTTCAGATGTTTATTGTGGCCTATATTGTAACTGCCTTTTTAGCATTGGAAACTAGGATTCTTGTGCTGGCTCCTAACGTCTCCCCTGGGTAGTGAACCAGCATGGGGGAAGCAGGTTACTTTGGAAGTAGATGCTTGGGGCAGTGTTATAGACTGTTTATAATGAGGGGTTTTAATAGTCATTGTTTTCTTTGCGTACCAGTCCAGCAGAGAACCAAAATATGCCTTGCTTCTATTTGTGGTTGGCACTTGTGTTTTTTATTTTGCTCCAATTTCCATGTTTGCTTAGGATCGCTCCCACAAATCCATTTGCTGATATACTATCTAGTGTTTCATTTAGAATTAATTTGTACATACCTTAATTGTTCCATGTTCAGTCCTACTATACCTAAAATTGTTTTAGACACTGTCAGAATATTAAACTCGAGGGGCTAGTCTTATTAGTTATATGTG
The DNA here is from genome assembly GCF_028017835.1 of Emys orbicularis. NCBI lineage: Eukaryota > Metazoa > Chordata > Testudines > Emydidae > Emys > Emys orbicularis. Next base: position 31,347,589 of record NC_088695.1, on the reverse strand, counting down.
ATATATTCCAAGTACGATTCTAGGTATAGTTTATTTTGTGTTTTTCTCTTGAAATTTGACTCCTGCTTCCTTGAAAGATGTTAATAAGTTAAAAATTTAGGTAGAATTTTTAAAGACTTTCCACTGGAGAGAGGAAATATTCCTTATGGTGTGTTTTCTTACCTGCCTTAGAAATCTGTAATAATAAAGCGCATAAATCAGCAGCTAAATCATATTTAGTTGAATAAGATATTTGTCCTGTTTCTGAAAAAGATTTTAAGAGTGAAATTCCTGTACTATTCTTACTAATTGATTATATTATGTTATCTATTCTAAATATTTAGGTATAGGTAAACATTGCATGTTAGCAATTAGCCACATGACTTCCATTAACTTTAACTTTAGTTGTGAGGCTAAATTCTTGCACACTGAAAATTTACTCCTTCAAGCAAAATTATTAGAAGTAATTTAGGCAGATGAGGTGATTGAGGCAATGTCTTTTATTGGACCAACTTCTGTTGGTGAAAGAGACAAGCTTTTGAGCTCTCACAGAGGTCATCTTCAGGTCTGGGAAAGGTAATCAGAGTGGCACAGCTAAATATATGGTGGAACAAATTAACAAGTTAACTTGTTATAAGAGACCATTTGAGGAGAAGTGGGCAGTTAAGACCTCTGCAGTCATAGGATGAAGGAGGGTTAGTGGTTTACAGATTGTTGTAATGAGCCATAAATCCAGTGTCTTTACTAAATCTGTGGTTTTTAATATCTAGCAAAATTATGAATTTAAGCTCCCCGGCTTGTCTTGAAGGTGTTGTGCAGGTTTTCTTTGAGGATGAGGACTGATAGGTCAGATATGGAGTGATCATTTTGTGAAAAGTGTTCACCCAGAGGTGCTATGGTGTTTTTTGTCTTTTATCATTATTCTTTGTGAGTTCACTTGAGAGCACAGTGATTTTTTTTTTTTGTCTGGTTTCACTCATATAGTTGTTATTGGGGCAGTTAGCGCACTGGAAGCGGTACACCCCATGTTGTGATAGGCATGTGTAGAACCCCTGGATGTTGAAACTGTGTTATGGGAGGTATTGATCATCATAACAGTTGGATGTATGTCTGCAGGTTTTGTGTCTGTTGTTCTGACAGAATTTGGTGCCACTTTGAGTTGGTGTATCTGGTCTGTGGGGAGCTTGCTTCTGATGAGCGTAGTGAGATTGGGGGTTGTTTGAATGCTAAAAGAGGAGGTTCAGGAATGGTTTCTTTCAGGATGTCATTTAAAATGTTAATACCAGGAATCATTGGAGAACTAGCGTGGACTACTACACTGAGGATTGTAGCTCTCTTAAATGAAAAGCTTCTTACCGTACAGCATTTGTAGGTGATGAAATCTTAATATGCGAACTTGGTTGCTGTATGATTTAACATCTCTTTGGTCTTGCTGCTGTCTTTGTGGTTTTGTAGGCTTCAGCCTTTTTTTCTTTCTTTTTTTTTTTTTTAAGTTAATTGGGTGGGGATAAATACTAAACAAACAAGAGAATCCTCGTTTACTTGAATTTCCGGTTTGCTTGTGAAAGGACCTTATTAAAATTTCTCTTGATGACATTACAATATAAATTTTAAAATGCCGAGGGTTTCCTAATATGCCAGCAGTGAGATTAAAAGTGTTTATACCGAACTCTCCACAGCTTCTTGATCACTGCAAATAGTCAGAGCTATATTTAATTAGCAGCTGTAAAATTAGGGGGCTGATCTTGCTCCTATTAAAGTCAATGTTAGTTTGTAATTGATTTCATGTTTGCAGGTAACTTAATTTTTGCATAGTTCACTATGGTCCAAGCACATTCTTACTCTTTTTTTATTTAAACATACTAATTGTTAAAGTAAGATTGGAAGCAGTTGCTTCATGGAGATTAGAGGAAATGAAGCAGAGGGGAGATGAGAGGCTCAGCAGAATGACTTTGCATGGTTGAACATGAAACTGGATTGGTGTTAATTTGGCAGGATTCCAGTAAGGAAAACACTTTTGTTGTCAACCAGCCTACACATTCATACTCACTTATTCACTCGCAGAGGATGAATTTCATCTCTTCCTGTACTGCGTCTAACAATGAAAGCTGCTTTTTATACAACATTTTATATGGAAAGCATTCACTTTGATATACGTAAAGAGTTGAATATGTGGTTGGCTCAGAGGCTACTGACAGTTCAGTGTAGGTGATCCAAGTTCAAAACTTGGTTTCTCACTCCCAAACTAGTGGGATCTGGGAACATTATGGATGCAGTAGAATCAGTTTCTGATATAGAAGGTGGAAGAGAATGCTTTGCATACCTCTTTAGCACTCAGTGCATAGTAGGAGGAGGGAAATAACTTACAAACGGAAGCAACTATTTTCAGGAGAGGGAGGGAGGGAGGTGGGGAGAAGGGGTAGAGGACAGAAGGAAGGAGGAGTGGAACATGGAGGGCTGAGAGGAGAGGGATTATGAGAGATGGGGTGGGAAGCAATCATAATAAACAGACAGCACATAAAAGAAAAGTCCAGGGACTGAGAAGGACATTCAGCTGCTTCTGGGGAATGGCTTTTCCTCCGATGGCTTGCTCTGCCCCTGGGAGTGCCTGCTTTTACCTTTGTAATTCCATGTAGCTGGGATCAGGGTTCCATGGGGCTTGATGTCTCTCTTGATCTCCTATAGGAGGAACCTTGGCTGACCTTATTTCTTGCCCTTGCTGTGGCTCAGGTTGCTGTTTGGAGGGAGTCTCTATAGCTTCCAGGCCTTGCTTCATCCCCGGGGCTCCTTGCTTTACTGCCTCCAAACAAGAGCATGGAATCTAATGCTGTCAGTACAGAAAAGACCAGTGTGCTGATTTAGTGGAATAAATTGACTGTGTACTGTTCCAGTGAATGGTAATCATGGCGATTGTTTCTGTAAGAGGCATAGAGGTATACACTATGTAGAAGTACACTAATAAATATTTCTGTAAGATATTGAAAAGAATGGTCTAGGTCCTCCGCCAGTATAAATTGGCATAGCACCATTAACTACATCAATTTACACCAACTGAAGGTCTAGGGTAGAATTATCAAAAGAACCTAAGACACTTAGCCTGAGTCCCATTTTCAAAACATTTGGAAGCCTCAGTCTCACTGAAAGACAATGGGACTTGTGCTTCTAAATTCCTTAGGTGCTCTTGAAAATTTTACCCTGGACCACTATTTCAGCAAAGATTTATGTAAATTAAGCAGCCTTTCAGTCCTTGCAGCCACCTTTCAGTTGTCATTTCTGTTCTATTCCCGAAATGTATGCCATATCCATCGCCAATTAAATAGATACATGAAATGAGAGCTTTTTATGCTGCCATCATCGCTGTGCTGAGGTTTCACTAATCTCAATGGCAGACATTCTGGCTTTAAAGAAACATCCACCTATGTGTAACCTGCTGTGTTTATATTATACAAAAGTTCCCAGCTACTGTGAATGGTCTTATTAATTTGATTAAAGTGGATATGTCCTTTGTGACCTGTGATAACAGCAGAATCTTTATTGGTGTTGTTCGAGGCACAGAGATACCAGCATACTTGTTGATGTTGGTAAGGTAACAAACCTCCATGTGCTTTGAACTGGTAGTACGCAGAATGGTGACCCTTGATGTTAGAAGCAAGCTTTATTCAGCAATTGGTGTCAAGGTGTGTGTATATTTATGCAAGGTCACTATCAAACTCTGTAGCCAAGGAGAGCAGGAGCCAAGAGTGAAATAATCCAAGAGAATTATAGTTTCTGTTGATAATGATATACTTGTCTTTACAGGCAATTGAGTTGAATGTTTAAAAAAATTCTTAAAACTGTTTCATTGAGAAGGTCTAGCACCTTCATGCTTTGGAGCAAGGACTTGAAATCTTGTTAAGGGGATTGCCTTTGTGTCAGGAATGTGCCTTTTGTTGTTCCTATGTAAGAACTGCCAGAATTTGGCCAAGTTAGAAGTATTAGAAAAATCAGTTTGCACATGCTCAGTAGAGGCTTGTTAGAGTTTGGCAGCTAAATTCCTCAAAGATTCCATCTGTACTGAGCATGTTCCATCCTGGGTCTGGAGGGCTTGAGGAAGACTTTGCCTGCCCTTGTTACTCCTGGCAGCCAGGGGCCAATGTGGTTCAGAATGCCAAAAGTGAGAACAGAGTAGTGTCTGTGGTGCTCTCAATACTGACCCCTGCTGGTGTCCACGCAGTGTGGAGGAAAAGTATCAGAGGGGTAGCCGTGTTAGTCTGGATCTGTAAAAAGCAACAGAGAGTCCTGCGGCACCTTTAAGACTAACAGATGTATTGGAGCATAAGCTTTCATGGGTGAATGCCCACTTCGTCGGATGCATGCGACGAAGTGGGCATTCACCTACGAAAGCTTATGCTCCAATACATCTGTTAGTCTTAAAGGTGCCACAGGACTCTCTGTTGCTTTTTAGTGTGGAGGAAGAAACTGGCTGTGGGGAGTTAATTGGGACAAGGAACCTGTAGAGATGGGCAGACTGGGACCCAGTTGGCGGAAGTGGGTAGGTGCAGGAAGACAAATTGGACAAAGAGGTGGCATGGGCAGAGAGACTGGAACAAGGAGGATGGGGAAAGGGAGGAAGATGACAGGGATTCAGGTGAGGATCGTGGAGGGGGACATTGCTAGTGGTTTGGCAAGAAAACTAGAACTGGGATGAGAAGCCAAGAGTGGTGGTGATGTTATGGATTGGTATTCTGTTCTTATGGAAATTGATGATATGTTCTATATATATGTACTGATTACTTTCTCTCTTCTGCCTCTAGAGTAGGTTGTTTAATAGAGTAGGTGGGTTTTTTGGAAAGAGAACCCATCAGGAAGTCAGGCTACTGAGGTGTATTATTATTCTGCTTTGTGGTGTTAGTTCATTGTGAGGCTTTTGGCAGGTGTCCAGATACTTTTAATCCTTTTCATCATTAGCAGGGTGGTGAAGCACTGGAATGGGTTACCTAGGGAGGTGGTGGAATCTCTGTCCTTCGAGGTTTTTAAGGCCCGGCTTGACAAAGCCCTGGCTGGGATGATTTAGTTGGGATTGGTCCTGCTTTGAGCAGGGGGTTGGACAAGATGACCTCCTGAGGTCTCTTCCAACCCTAATCTTCTATGATTCTATGATAAAAGAAGAAATGGAAGATAGATTATTTTAATTAGGAAAACAAAGAACACAAGGACTTACAAAGGCTAATTACAGAAGAGTAGCTTTCCTTTAACTCTTGGAGGGATTTTAAAAATGATATAAGGTTTCAAAAATAATACATTGAGGAAAAATTATTGGGCATTGTGATGGGATGTACAAATCCCACACTGGAGAGCAAGGGGTTAAGGAACAGCTCTGGGCTTAGGTGGCCCTGCCTAGCCACACCTGCAAAGCCTGCACATGCTGGAGGCAGTGCTTTAAAAAGGAAGCAGAGAAGCTCAGAGGCAGGCAGGCAGTGGAACAGACCAGATGGCTGCTCTGAGCTCTTAGAGGAAAGTACTACCCAGGAGCTCATTAGTTGAGACTTGAAAACACAGACCTGTACAAACCTACGAAGGAAAGGCAGGTGACTGAGTGTACAGGTCAGAGACTTGATTAAGTTTCTGTGATGCTAAAGGAGACTGGGGTAGGAAGTGGTCCGGGAGGCCTGCTGCTTTCATAGCTGTAGTATTTTTAACCCTACCCTCAAGCCCTGTTTCAGGACATCCCTTAAGCACATAGTTAAATGTTACCCTGAGTAAGATGCTTTCCTAAATCTGGGCCTAAAACCCAAATATTCAAAAGTAACCACAGCACATAAATATTAAATGCATTCTTTTGCTGGACACTAAAGTGAAAATTTCAAACCTAGGTGACTGAAATAAATATAAGTGGCCTGATTTTCACAGATGCTGAGCATCCACAAATCCCATCAAGGACACTGAGAGCTGCATGCTCGCATCTGTGAAAATCAGGCCTCTTAATTTTAAATGTATAAATATGTATTTAGGAGCCTAATTTTAGGTACCTTGGTTTCAAAATTTTGGTCTTAATCCTGAAACTGCTTGTGATCGCAAAATTAAAATTGCTTATGATCTAAAATGAGAGAACTTTCTTTGACATTTGAGTAATGATGATGGATATGCCCTATGTAAAATGTGGCATGTTGACTTGGTGCACAGAGTGCATGATCTTTTCACTCCTCATTATTGTCTTAGGCTCTTAAACAAGTTAAACCCACCTAAGGATACATCCACAATATGTTTGTTTTGAGGAGTAGTATTTTTGTGCTTCAAATGTATGAATTTAGTATGGTTCTTGAACAAAATTAATTCTACCTACCTATGTTTACAGCTTTGTTTTATACTTTGTGATTCATTAATAATCCTGACATGCTTAGTCTCTTTAAAAGTGTATTTTACACAGTACTTTACTAGTAGTAGCCACCTAACTTTTTGTTAGAAATAATTATATATCCGTTTACTATTTCCATCTTATTTATGATCCTAAAATACTAGGAACTTTGCTTACTATTCTTACACTAATTTGGGTTATCTGAATTACATAATCCCAAGTAAAGTAAGAGAAGGAAGTTGCACCAGCTGAATTCAAGTTATTTTTTAAAGAGTGGTTTATTTTAGGTTAGCTTAAACCAGTTCCTAACTGACTTAAGCTAAACTGAAATAAACATGGTTTAAACCAAAATAGTGTCTGTCAACACAGGGGTTTGCACAAGTTTATAATCAGTTAAACCTGTGCAAGTTTCTCATGTAGACGAGCCCTAAGGCTAAAGGAGGTTTTTTTTTTTTTTTTAAAATTGCACTATCCCTGTGTCTTATATACTAAACATTGCAATGAATGGAAAGCACATCAATGTGTGATAGTGAGGTCTAATTGCATTTGTGATTCTTGATGATATTTGCTATATTCCATCTGCATGCAGAACACTTTTGGAAAAATCAGTTGATTTAAAGACTGAAGCTAGAGGTATTTTTTGTTCATTTAGATTGAAATGTCTGACTTGACTAATATTGCTTGTTAGTTTCATTAATTGTAAAGTGTTTTAAGATTTTCTGTGCAAGTTGTTGTTATAAGGTATTGTCTAAAAGGTATTGTGTTAAAAAGCAAAATATTTTTTATATTCTTGTTTCCCTCCAGTCTTTGAGAGAATCTTCTAATCTATGTAAAGATGGGAGGACAGAAGTTGTTTCTCTGTTTTTCACAGGACCTGAAGAAAATGCTGTGTTGCAACCTGCAGTTATGTTGTTAGGTTAGGTAGGGTGGAGTGTAACAGGTGCTTATTAATACCTCTAGGCTATAGCTAAAGGTGACTGTATTTTCTTGAATGTTCACAGAGCTCAGCAGGTGGATACTATTTTAATAACTGGATCGAGAGTGGATTCTGTTTCCTATCTGAACAAGATGATGTACATCCAATACATAGCAATTTTACAAATTCAAAAATTGTTCATTTCAACCACGTTTGTTCAGTTACTCAAAATAAAGTAGCATGTTCCCAGTTTTCTCAAAGTATGATGAAACACACTAGCTCCTGCATTTCTAGTCCCTTCTTGTTTTTTCTTTTGGAAGTTGATTTTAGCTACAAGTTAATGAAATTCTTTTGAATTTGTGAAAATTGGAAGTAATGTAGACATACATACACACAGCAATGTAAAAATAGAGAATATTTGACAGTTGACTGCATAACAAATTAAAATTACATCACTGATCAAATACAAAAGCTGATTGTAAAGCACTAGAGTCTTTTACTGCTCAACACGCCAAACAAAGCTGTAGGAGAGAATGAACCTAATCTGTTTACTCTTAGAAAAAGCTTAGGCAAGATTTAATTAATTTAAAAAAAGTGTGTGCTTGTGAGGAAGTATGAATAATTTCCACATAACCACATAATAACAAGCTGCACAATATCAAGAATTTTGGGGAACAGTATTATGAACAAAGGGCCAGATGCTGCAAATATTCTGCCCACACTACTCTCTGTTAACTTCATATGGAATCTCATGTACGTAGCAGCTATACCACCAGTCTTTGAGTGGTTTCTGTGTTGCTAGAACTGTGGGTTAAAAAGTACATCAATATACTAAGAGTAGTTTTGATATTTATGGTACTTGAATACCAAGATAAAACACTCTTAATGCAAGCTTTATAATTTATTCTAAAGTTTGATCATGAACCTGCAAATGCTTAAGGCCCTGAATAATCCTGTTGAACTAAATCAGGTGGCATATGTTACCCACAGAAATGGAAGAATTTGTAGCATTGGGTCCTAAGCACTTAAGACTATCTAGTAATGTATTTATGTAATCTTGTGGGTATTTTTATGTTACATTTCATTGTCAAAATTATATGATTTTGACAATGTCAAAACTAGTACAACAAAAACATATTAAGCAGATGTAAAGGTGTGGGGGAACAAATCATGCCAAACAACCTAATTTCCTCCTTTAACAGGGTTACTGGCCTAGTGATACAGCACTTCAGAGGACAAGGTTAGAATTCAAAATGACCTTGATAAATTGGAGGATTGGTCTGAAATCAATAAAATGAAATTCAATAAAGACAAGTGCAAAGTACTTCACAGCTACAAAATGGGGAATAACTGATAGTACTGATGAAAAGGATCTGGGGATTATGGCGGATCACAAACTGAATACAAGTCAACAATGTGATGCAGTTACAAATAGATTAATATTCTGGGGTGTATTAATAGGGCTGTTGTACATAAGACATGGGAGGTAATTTTTCTTATCTACTTGGGACTAGTGATGCCTCAGATGGAGGATTATGTTAGGGTTTGGGTGCCATGCTTTAGGAAAGATATCAATTAATTAGAGAGGGTCCAGAGAGAGCAACAAAAATGCAGGGCTGGATTAACTCTTTGTGGGACCAGCACCAAACGTATTTGTGGGTCCCCATGGGGAATGATTGTAAAATGAAAGAGTTGGGTGGGCAGAAGGCTCAGGGCTGCGGGTCGGGAGCGAGGGGCACCGGCAGAGTGTGTGGGGGAGTCCAGGGCATGGCCTGGCTGCAGGAGGCTGCCCAGGTCAGTCCCCGAAGCGAGGCAGAGGCTGGGGGTAAAAGCACAGCGGGGCATGATGATGGGGAGGATTGGTCTCTGCTGGCTGGAGTGAGGCAGGGGCTGGGGGCAAGAGCACTGTGGGGCATGGTAGGGAGGATTGGTCCCCAATCAGAGAAAGGCAGGGGCCAGGGGCAACCATAGGTGCTGGAACTAGGGGTGCGGGGGGTGCTGCAGCACCTCCTGGCGTGAAATGGTTTCCATTATATCCAGGGTTTACAGTTTGGTTCAATGGCTCTCAGCACCCCCACTATAAAAATTGTTCCAGCACCTCTGAGGGCAAGAGCACAGCGGGGCAGGGGGGAGGGTCAGTCTCTGAAGCGAGGGAGGGGCCGGGTGTAAGCACAGCAGGATGGTGGTGGTGGGGGGGGAACAGGATTCCCCCTCCTGGGCCGCACAAAGTTGGTACCTAGCTTTCTCTGCTGGAGCTGGTCCTAGCCAGTTCTTTGTCTCTCTTTTCTGCTGAGTTGCCCCTCCTCCAGCAGCTGCTCTTCCTGCCCTCGGGGTGTGGGGGGGAATGGGATAAAATGCGGTTACTCCTGTAACCGCGACTTTTAGTTTCCGGTCAGCACTGCTAACTGGACACTGCCAGGTCCCCTTTTCTACTGGAGTGGAGTTTCCGGTCGACAACTGAATACCTGGCAACAGGGGCGCCAGAATAGCCTCCGAGGAGGGGTGGGGGCCATTATTTTTAAAAGGTGAGCAGGGAGGGGGTGGAGCCAGTGGTGGGAGAGGGGAGGAGCTGGGGGCAGAGAAGCCCTGGGTAGGCTGGCCAAAATGAGCAAGTGATGGGAGGGAGCCAGGGGATGGAGAGAAGCTAGCGGGGAGGGCCCTGTCTGTGCTGCCCAGGTAGGTTGGAGACTGTGGGGATCAGCTGACAGCGTGTCTCAGCACATTGTTGCGTTTGATGCCCCCCCACCTCACACCCAGGGCTGGCTCCAGCTTTTTTGCTGCTTGGCGGCGAAGAAAAAAAAGAAAAAGAAAAGAAAAGCCCGATTGAGCGGAGCAATTGAGCTGCTGCCGAAGAGGAGGCGAGGCACTGAAGGACCCACCACCCAATTGCCGCCGCAGACCCGGACGTGCCGCCCCAACAACAGATGGACTGCCAGCCCTTTCTATTGGCCGCCCCAGGCACCTGCTTCCTTCGCTGGTGCCTGGAGCTGGCCCTGCTCACACCTGACCCACCAACAAAGTGCGAGCGGGTCGGGAAAGCTTGGGTGCACAGAGTGGCCCCACCCCCTCAGTAGCCCCGTTCCTGCCCACCACAGCCACTGCCTGCGGTGGAGTTGTGACGCAGGTGGAGGAGGAGATGTTTCAGGGAGCCCGGGGGGGGAGGGGCCCCGCCCACCCACCACTATTCCGCTGCAGAGCTGAGCAGCAGGCAGGGGGGCTGCCGGTGACGGTCCATGGCTTTCGGGCTCCCTGGGAGAACCCGAAGTGGCAGATCATCTGTCACCGGTGGCCTGGAGGAGCGTCAGCAGCTGTGGGCTCCCTCCCCTCAGTCACTGGCAGGCAGCCTGTGGGTGCTGTCTGCTGGTGACGAAGGGTGGAGAGAGGAGCCCTCAGCTGATTGGCTGAGAGGAGCGAGTGGGCGGGGAAAAGCGCAGGGCTGGAGGGGCTGGAGAGGAGAAGACCAGGAGAGGAGCCAGTGCTGCAGCCGCTGGGCTGCAGTGCAAATGAAGTGAAGCCCCGGGCTGGGCTGGCGGGGCCCCAGCCGAGTGTGGGCATGGCGTGGTACTGCAAAAATTATTAAAAGTTTAGAAAACATGACCTATGGGAAAAGATTATTTAAAAAAAAAAAGGGGGGGGGGAAGACTGGGAGGGGGGAATCTGATGATAGTTTTCAAATATAAAAGATTGTTATAAAGAGGATAATGATCAGTTACTTTCCATGTCCGCTGAAGGTAGGACTGGAAGTAATCAGCTTAATTTGCAGCAAGGGAAATTTATGTTGGATATTAGGAAAAACTTTCTAACTATAAGGATAGTTATGCACTGGAATAGGTTACCAAGGGAAGTTGTGGAATACCTGTCATTGGGGATGTTTAAGAATGGGTTAGACAAACACTTGTCGGGGATGGACTAGGTTTACTTGGTCATGTCTAGGCGCAGGGAACTGGAGTTGATGACCTCTCGATGGCTTTTTCAGTCCTACTTTTTTATGATTCTATAATCCTGATAACTGGGTACCACAGTGAATAGGTGTCTTAGAGACCGAATGTTGTCTATGGTGTATAAAAAGTCTCACTGAATTTTGGAGTTATCAGATTTTGCAGATACCGACATCTTGAATGATTAAGTACAAATTGTTGTGAACTAAATACTGTTTACAGAGTAAAATAGATAAAATGTACTGTATTTTATACTTTCAACAAGTATAGGCCTGTGAATAATTAATTGTTAAAAATTATAGGGTTTTATCTAATAATGGAATTATGTTATGACTTTATTCCAGAATAATTACTCACTTTCAAAAACCCATGATATATCTAGAGGCTTTGAAGAGAGGACAGAATCACTGTAGGTCCTCAGACATGAGAATGCAGTACTTGGTTCATCTGCTTTGGAAGGATAACTGGCTGAATTCACCCAGGCAGGAATAGAAATAGTAACTTTTTTTTTTTTTTTTTTTTTTTTTTTTGGTATAGTGACAAATGTGTCCTCAGCTGGCTTTAGGGAGTTTACATGATAATATCAGAAGATGACACTCATTTTCTTTTAATATACTTGAGATGTATCTTATGTCTTTCTCTGCCAGGTTAAAGAGCTCTCTACTATCAGAAATGTTTTCTTCATGAAGCTGCTTCTAGACTTGTAACATTCCTTTTGACAAGTTTAAATAGTGTTCCCTTTGATAAGTCCTCAATTCTTTCACTGTAAGGTGGGTTTTCCAGACCTCAGATCATTCATGTACCTCTTTTCTAAACACTTTCATGTTTTTCAGCATTCTTTTTGAATTGTGAGCGCCAGAACTGAACACAGTATTCCAGTGAAGGTTTCACCAGTGCATTATACAAAGATAATACCACCTCCTTATTCCTGTTCAGTATTTTCCTGCTTACTCATCCTAGGAATGCATTAGCCCTTTTAACCACAGCATGGCATTGGGAGTTCATGTTCAGATGGTTATCCCCCATGACCCCTAAATCCTTTTCCGAATCACAGCTTTATAGGATATAGTCCCCCTGTAATTGGGACATGTGTTCTTGTTTCCTAGATATTTGACCTTGCCTTTGGCTGCATTAAAACACTTTTGACTGTGATCCAGATAGCTTGTATAACTGAATTGTCATTATTTATCACTCCACCAATCTTGGTTTCATCTGCAGACTTACTCGGGATCTGGAAGAAGTAATAAAATCATTGCTGGTAAATTTGAATGGCATTGATCCAAGAACAGATCTTTGTAGGACCTCACTGGAAACATCCCCATTTGATGGTGACTTAAACTGATGAAAATCTTATCAAATAAATTATTGATATCTATCAGTTAGCAAGCTTTTAATATGTGTTACATTGATTTTGTATGAGCTATTTTTTTAACTGGAATGAATGTCAATGTGGTACTTAGTCAAAGTATCAGAATAAGTCATCAGCCCCCATCCTCATGTTCTGTCACTCAGCCTTTCTGTGACTTTCAGTCCATCAGCACTGATAACTTTTACTCTCACCATTCTACTCCCTGCCATCTCTTCCCTTTCTTCCATTGATATGGCTGTTGAGTCTCTTCATGCTTCTCTCTCTCTTCCACCCTTGATTTCTTTGCTCCTCTCTCTCATCACAAGGTTTGCTCTGTCAACCCGCAGCCTCGGTGCACCCTCAACACCTGCTTCCTCCATTCCTGCACTCTCACTGTGGAGCATCTCTGGCAGAAATCTCTTGACCAGGGTGACTTCCTCCACTATAAATTCATTCTCTCCTCCTTCAGTTCTTCCATCTTCCTTGCTAAACAGCTCTGTTTCTCCAAAATAATTGAATCCCATATATGAAATACCGGTGTCCTTTTTACTACCTTTAATGCACTCCCCACACACTTCCTCCACCTGCCTCCACTTCTCTTTGCACAAGAACTCACCAATTTCTTCCAAGAGAAAATTGACAAAATACAATGGGACCTTCTCCCTCCCTCCCTTACCCCCCTTGGCTTGCTTTCCCTTTTCCACCTACAACTCTCTTTTTTTTTTTCTTTTCCTTCTCCACTGTCACAAGTGCAAAATTTCTTGCCCCTTCACTTGCCACAGGGACCCATGCAAGCTTCTAATCTCCTTCATGCTCACTTTCATCCCACCCTTACTTGTATCCTTAACCTCTAACTCTCCCCTGGCTCTCTCCCCTCACAATACAAGCATGTTTTAGTCTCTTCCATCTTACTCACCCTTGACTCCAGTTGTCTTTTCAACTACCACTCCATCTCTCTTCTCCCTTTAATCCATAAGCTCATTGAACATGCTTTTTACAATCACTGTTTGGAATTCTTCTCTTCCAAGTCTATCCTCTCCAGTCTGGTTTCTGCCCCTTTCACTCCAGTGAAACCACTCTCACCAATGTCTCTAATGACCTCTTCCTAGCCAAATCTTAGAACCATACTCAATCCTCATCTTCCTTGATCTGTCAGCTGCCTTCGACACTGTTGACCATGTTGTTGTTCTGGAAATCGTAGCTTCCCTTGGCCTCTGTGGCTCCATTGTCTTCTGATTCTCTTCCTACCTCTCTAATCACTCCTTCAGCATATCCTTTAGCGGATCATTCCCCCCCTGGAATGGAGGGGATTCTGCATGGCTCTGTCCTTGGCCCTCTTCTTTTCTCTCTACACCTCATCTCTGGGTATTGTCATCCATGAACACAAGTTCAGCTACCATCTCTATACTTATGACTTACAGACCTACCTATCTACACCAGGCCTGTCTCCTGTCTAAACTAAAATCTCAGCCTGTCTCTGTCTCCTTGTGGATGTCTAGCCATCAGCTCAACCTCAACATGGCTGAAACACAGCTCTTAATCTTTTCTCCCCAAAGCCCTCCACGATACCTACTTTCTCGATCAGTATGGACAGTGGCACCATCCTGTCTGTCACTCAGATTCTTAAGCTGGTCACCATCTTTTCATTCGGACCTTTCTCTAGGTCCTCACATCCATTTTGTCCAGGGATGATGTTAGGTTAACGGGCCTAGTTATCCTGGTTATTTTGTTTGCTCTTTTAAAATATTGGCACGATGTTAGCTTTTTTCTAGTTCCATAGAACTTCCCCAGTATTCAAAGAGCTATTAAAAATCAATATCAGTGGTTCAGAGAGCTTTTCTGTAAAACCCTGCACGGATACAAAAATTTCCACATCCAATCCGCAAAAATTGTCTGAAGATATCCCCAGGTATCCACAGATTTGCAGGGCTCTACAAAAAGCTCCATAGGACACTGTGCATCAGTGACACAGGGCTGCGCCAAACTCCTGCCCCCCACTTCTCCCCAGAGACCTCCTGCTCCACCGCCCGCCCTGCCTCCGCCATACCACCTTCCCTGCTCTAGGCAGGGAGGCTACATCCTGGGCCCTTGTGTGCAGTGCCACCTTCCCAGCGGGGGAAGGGGGAACTCAGACACCCCAATGCAGCCGCAGTGGCTCTAACGCACGCAGCGCTTGGCTCACTGCGCAGGAGTACGCAGTTGTGCTCCCTTCTGGGAGGAGTTGTCCCCATCTTGCTCAGATGTAGGAGGTAAAACTACAACTCCCAGAATGCCCAGCGGGCTATTGCCACATATCACAGCCTACTGCTGCGTGATTCAGAGAACCGAGCTGGTGTCTGAGTGCTGGATGACAGCTGGTCCATTTGGATTAGTGAAGTGGTTCCCAAACTGTGGGGTGCTCCCCTCTATGAGGTCGTGGAGGAACATTCAGGGAGAGAATGCGGCAGGGCCCAGTGGCCAGCTCCCATGGAGGGCGGGGAGGGAGTGCTGCCCCGACTCTGCTCCTGCTCCCACTCCACCCTCAGCCCTTGGCCCCAGCTCCATCCCCAGCCCCAATCTTGGCTCCTGACTATGGCTCCGTTACTGGCCCCATCCCCACTTCTGGCCTGGCCCGGCAATATTCTTAGATTCTCAATTATCTCTCTCCTTTTTCTATTAAAATTATTTCTTCCAGTCAGAGTTGCTCATGATTGTTTTCAGCTTTGGGAAATTGGCCCCAAGTATCTGTATTGCTAGGTGCAATTGTATTGTCTTTGCACATAATTAATGTAAGCAAGTCATAATAACTTGTACCTAGGCAAGCACTGATTTTTAGTTCAGTGATCAATTCATATTTATCCATTAGAATGAGGTCGTCTTATAGAATTTCCCCAAACTGGGAACACTTTTGTGTTAGGAAGCAGTTTTGTATTAGAAAATTCTCATCTCTAATCTGTAGAAACACTAGAAATGCTATTGGCATTATAAGACTTCCAGTACGTGTTCCCCAGTTTGAAATTGCACAGTTTTTCTTTCTACATATTCTAGATAGATGATTAAGGAGCCACTTTTTCCTTTCTCTAGTCTTGTTCAGTTAAAGGGGGAGGACAGCCATAAATGTCCAAAGTAGGTGGAGTAATCAGTCTTTGCTGAAGGAAATTTGTAGTAATTTTGTAAAAGTGCCTCTGGGAGCTGTTTCAGCGTTCTTGTAGAACCAGCTAATTCCATTTTTCCATCAGTTAATACAGCATTTTTCAAATCGAGTTGGACTGCATTTTTGAAGATGGTGGTTGCTGTTTATATCAGAAATGGAAAAGAAAATAGCAAAATATCAACTTTGCTGTGCCATTTTCCTTTGAAGAGGGGTTGTATGCCCCATATTTCTTTTATGTAATATTTGTCATCCTATTGGACCTTGAATACTTTTCTGATTATGACTATTTTATTTATCAGGCTAAAATCCATTTTAAAAGTTGTTTTGAATACATCCCTTTCCATTTGTTGTGGCTTTAGTGTTTTCCAACAGTTAGTGACTGAAATAAAGGTCATAAATGGACCTTATGTATATTGACATTTAATTAATTACTATTCAATTTTTTTCTTCTTGTGATCTAAGGGTAATTCACTAAGGGTAAGTACATTGACCTAACTACATCAACTTCAGTGCTACGCATCTCGCGGAGGTGGAGTTAAGTCGGTGTAGTGGGCAAGTTACATTTTAGTATAGACACTTACAAAGTTAGGTCCATAAGGACCTTTGGACCCATGTATTGTGAGAAACAGTGTGGTCTGCAAATCTGATATCTCAAAGAGAGGATTAAGAGTTAAATTACTTCTGTTTCCCCATAGGCTGTTGTTTCTGCAGGCGTTATTAGTTTATTAAATTACACGCTGTCTAGAGAGAAATGTATTTAAATTTTATTACTGGACTCATTGCCAAAAGGAAGCCCTCCAGGAAACTTAGTAGATGTGACAAACTTTGACAGTATGTTACAGGAACTGTGTAAAAAACTTCATTCAAAGGCATTCTGAAGCTTCCTCATTCTTGAAAGGAGTGAAATTAGGACCTGAGAGCTGTAAATTTGTTTTTAAAAGCTGTTTTTCCCCATACATAACAGAGGCAGTACGGTTTAGAAAAACATGCATCATCTCTTCCAGTTTTGTTTGTGACGGGGACCCCCACAGACATCGGAGCTGTGATTTTCACTTGCCCATTGTCTCAACCATATTCTCACCACTTTACTGCTTGTGACTGCAGGATCATTTGGCCAGTCTTGTTAGGTTCTGGGGTTTTCATTTGACTTTCCCTTTGGTGATATGTTTTACTGTAACTCAGTAGTTACCACTTTTCCCATGTGACTAAGAAAGCAAAATACTTTTCTGTGGCTGTTATGCACGAAGTATATGATTTATTTTATTCAGATTGGGAATCAAGAATAGAAGCCAGAACACTTCAGCTCCTTATAGTAAACTGACACTTCACTGTTGATAGTTTTATTTATTTATTTTATGTTATAAAACAGACCAAAAAACCCCCACATATCATAAACTCTGAGCGAATATAACCGTTATCTAAAGCCACAAATAACCATGAAGATAAGACCAGCAGCAGTTTTTACTGTATCCAGGAATAGTTGGTACAACCTAACAGTGTGCCTCTTTCTCAAAATTATGCCTTACGTAACTTCCCCATTCACAAAGCCCTGCAACAAGATGAACTTTTAAGTGTGCCCTGAAGGTCAACAAATTCTGGCTCTTTTGGACCAAATGCTGTGGCTGTTGGGTGTGGGGTAGGGTGGTGAGCTGCAAAGTTTAGTTGGAGGGGTCTTATGGAGAATACTCTGTCTGTAGTGTCCCCATTTTTATATTGAGTGAGCTCTAGCTCGAGTGCCTTCGCAATATGGCAGAGGGAGAGAGGTGGTATAATAAGTAGTCAGGTCCTAGGCCTTTTAAGACTTTATAGGTCAAAACAAATACTTTCTGTTCAACCTGGAAACTCACAGACAGCAGTAAATCAGGAAGCCTTGGTTTAACTTCACAGTGAGCTGCTCCAGTTAACAAGCCCCTACAGGCAACCCCATCCCATTCTGCCCCCAGAGGTAAGCAAATAATATCCTGCAGAATACTTCTGGACCATAAATAGCTTTCTGAACCCAGGTTACCTCCCTCTACCCCCAGAACACAACTCATGCTGTCAGGAATCCTCTTATTCTTCTTCGAGTGCTTGCTCATATCGATTCCAATTAGGTGTGTGTGCGCCGCGTGCACGACTGTTGGGAGATTTTTACCCTAGCAACACTCGGTGGCGCCGGATATATGCCCCAGCCGACCCAGCGCCCCCTCAGTTCCTTCTTACCGCCTGTGACGGTCGTTGGAACTGTGGAGCGCAGCTTAGCTGATCTCCACTCTCCCTAGCATTCACTTTAGTACCTGTTAATAGTTCCTGATTAGTTGTTTATAGTTGTTAGTAGTTGTTAATACTTAGATTTAGTTTTCTTAGTGGGGGGGAATGGGGTCTTCTCCCCTCTCCCCTGTCCCGGTACCCAGGCCCATGCCTGGGTCTCTGGGCTTCAAACCCTGCTCGGCTTGCCTGAAGCCGATGCCAACAGGAGACTCCCACGACTCTTGCCTAAAGTGTCTGGGGGAATCCCACCAAGCGGACAAGTGCCGCATTTGCAAAGCCTTCAAGCCGAGGATCAGAAAGGAGCAGGACTTTAGACTGAAGCAGCTTCTTATGGAGGCGGCCCTTAGCCCAGTCCCTTCCTCCGCGCGCTGGGACTTGGCACCGTCGTCTTCATTGCGGAGTGCCCCTGCAGCACCGACTGGTCCGGCACCGTGTTCGGACTCTGCTAAAGACTCGCGGCGCCAGATCCCCCCGGTACCTCCCTATCTCCGGGCCAGAAGAAGCAGCAGCCCAAGCAGGTGCCGGCTGCTTCTTGTTTGTTGGTTCAACAGCCACCGATGCTTCCCGCACCGCAGTTGGAGCCGTGTCCATTGCCTGAGCGCATAGGTCAAGTAACGGCTCCTGCACCGTCGACTCTGGTGCCGCAAGGACCGTCAAGTCCGGTGCATGTAAGCTCCCCGGTTCATACCGCGGTCGAGCTGAAACTGCCCTCCACACCGGAGACCTTTTCAATGGTGCGGGACTTGATCGCGCTCACAGAGCCGACTTCTCTGCAGCCGGCAGCACCTCTGGTGTGGGCGGTGCTGTCGAAGGGAAAACTGTCCCTGATGCGACCGCCGTTGCCGAACGAAGAAGGATGGCACCGGTCCCAGTCCTGATCTTGGTCCTGGCACCCATCACGGCGTCGCTCGCAGTCCCGGCACTGATCTCGTTCTCGGCGCTGGTCGTACTCACGATGCCGCTCCGGCTCGCGGAGTTCCGAATCGCGTTACGGCCGGTACCGATCGGCCTCCCGGTACCGGTCAGAGTGGCAGTCGACCCGGAGCTGATCCTGGCGCCGATCTCGCCGGAGGTCGCCATCGAGATCCAGATCAGGCTCCCGGTACCGATACGACCGCAGGCACCGATCGACCTCTCGGTACCATTCTGCATCACGCCACCGGTCCCCGGCCCACGGCACCATACAGCACCGGGGGACTCAGCGCTGATGCGTACAGCACCGCCTTGGCAGTCTCGCTCTGCCTCTGTGTCGTCTCGCTCGCAAAGTGGCTACCACGCCCAAGACCAGGGCGACGGCGGTGCAGGCCAGTGGCTGGACGAAGGCCAGGACCCGGGCCAGGAACCTCCACAGTGGTCTTTTTGGGCCCCCTGGGCCTACCATCAGGCCCAGGGGGTTCCTTCAGGGGCTTCCCGTTCCGTGCCTTTGGAGCCCCGAGTACTGGAGACCACTGTGTCTCTGTCCCCCCCCCCCCCCCCCCCCCCCCGGGGGGGCGCTGAGGCGACTGCTCCAGCGCCAATACAGGCCCACGCTCCTAGCGTGATGGACCTTGAGCAACAAGATCCTCCACAAGAGGACCTCATGCAGGATCCCTTAGTCCCGGGGGTATCTTCCTCGTCCTCGCCTGATGAGGCGGTGGAGGGGACTACGGTTTCAGGCCCTCCTCCTATGGACTTCCACGCCCACCAGGAACTGCTTTGCAGGGTGGCACGCAATATGAACCTCCAGGTAGAGGAGGTGGTGGAGGTAGAGGACCCTGTGGTGGACCTTCTGTCCGCGGAGGCACCGTCCAGAGTGGCCCTCCCCATCGTACGAACTATACAGGCCAATGCCAAGACAATCTGGCAATTGCCAGCCTCTATTCCACCTACGACCAAGGGGGTGGAAAGGAAGTACTTTGTCCCCTCAAAAGAATACTAGTACCTCTATACACACCCCCAACCATGCTCCCTTGCCATGGCTTTGGTCAATGAGAAGTAGCGGCACGGTCAGCAGGCCCCGGCGCCTAAATCAAAGGACGCTAGACGCCTAGACTTGTTTGGGCGCAAGGTGTATTCGGCCGGAGGCTTGCAGCTGAGGGTGGCCAACCAGCAGGCACTCCTGAGCAGATATGACTATAATTCGTGGCACTCTATGGAAAAATTCAAAGAGTTGGTTCCACAGGAGTCCAGAGAGGAATTTGGGGCTCTAGTAGAGGAGGGCAAGAAGGTGGCCAGAACTTCCCTACAAGCCTCTCTGGATGCGGCGGACTCGGCGGCTAGGACCCTGGCCTCGGGCATAGCCATGCGACGCATCTCGTGGCTGCAGGCCTCTGGCTTACCACCAGAGTTGCAGCAGACCCTCCAGGACCTGCCTTTGATGGCCAGGGCCTATTCTCCGAAAAGACAGACTCAAGGCTGCAGAGTCTGAAGGACTCGAGAATTATCATGCGCTCTCTGGGAATTCATACCCCAGTAATGCAGAGAAGGCCCTTCAGACCGCAGCCTCAGAGATCCTACCCGCCCCCTCGGCCAAGACAGGACTTCTTTAGAAGACGTGGCCGAGGTGGTAAAAGAAAACAAACTGGGCACCAAGCCAGCCAAGGCCAGGGCCCTCCCAAGCCATCGGCAGGGCCTAAGCAGAACTTTTGAAGGTGCACCTGAGGACGGAGCACTAGTCTCCCATTCAGGATCCTTCCCTGCCTTTCCAAAATCGTCTCTCCCATTTCCTCCGTGCGTGGTCCCATATAACATCAGACCGTTGGGTCCTACGCACGGTGGAAAGGGGATACTCCCTCCAATTTGCTTCCCCCCCCACTCTCCTTCCCCATCCCTCTTCAGGGACCCTTCTCACGAGCACCTCCTTCTACAGGAGGTCCAATCACTCCTAGCTTTGGGAGCGATAGAGGAGGTTCCGGGAGAGTCAAGAGGCAGGGGGTTTTACTCCCGCTACTTCCTAATCCCCAAGGCCAAGGGCGGGCTTCGGCCCATCCTGGACCTACGTGGACTCAGCAAATTCATGCTAAAGTTGAAGTTGCGCATGGTCTCACTAGGGACCATTATTCCTTCCCTAGGTCCTGGAGACTGGTATGCCGCCCTCGACATGAAGGACGCATACTTTCACATTGTGATCTACCAAGCACACAGACGCTTCCTTCGCTTTGTGGTCAATCAACAGCACTTTCAATTCACCGTCCTTCCTTTCGGCCTGTCCAGGGTGTTTACCAAGTGCATGGCTGTTGTGGCTGCCTCCCTTCATCAACAACAGATCCAAGTGCTCCCATATCTCGACGACTGGCTTATTCAGGGTTGCTC
This sequence comes from Emys orbicularis, assembly GCF_028017835.1. NCBI lineage: Eukaryota > Metazoa > Chordata > Testudines > Emydidae > Emys > Emys orbicularis. Next base: position 31,326,400 of record NC_088695.1, on the reverse strand, counting down.
CAGGGATCAGGTGCAGTCTCGTGTTCAGCTCACCATGAACATGTTCAATCGACTGGGCCTCCTGCTCAGTGTCGCAAAATCCACTCTGGTACCAACCCAGAGAATAGAATTCATAGGAGCAGTCTTAGACTCAGGCCTAGCCCGAGCACTTCTGCCGGAAGCACGCTTCCAATCCCTGGCAAACATCGTCCACAGCCTGCAAAGCTTCCCGATCTCGACCGTGAAAACATGCCTATGCCTCCTGGGACACATTGCCTCTTGCATATATGTGACCAGGCATGCCAAGCTGCGACTACGTCCACACCAAGCCTGGCTATCAACAGTATACCGCCCAGGTCGGGACAGCTTGAACACGGTGGTTACCATCTTGCCAGGGATATTAGCCTCTCTAGGCTGATGGCTGGACCCCAAATCAGTGTGCGAAGGGGTGCCATTTCACGCCCCGCAGCCCTCCGTGTTCCTAGTCATGGATGCGTCATCCCTGGGATGGGGAGCCCACCTTGGAAACCTCCGTACACAGGGGCTATGGTCGGCAGGAGAGTTATCCCTGCACATCAACATACGGGAACTCAGAGCAGTGCGCCTGGCGTGTCAAGCATTCCGAGAGTGCATTCAAGGCCGTTGTGTTGCAGTCCTCACAGACAACACAACGGCCATGTTTTACATCAACAAGCAAGGGGGAGCCCAGTCGTCCCCCCTCTGTCAGGAGGTCACTTGTCTGTGGGAATTCTGCATAGCCCACTTGATCCATCTGGTGGTGTCGTTTCTCCCAGGAGTCCAGAACACCTTAGCGGACCACCTCAGCAGATCATTCCAGTCTCACGAGTGGTCGGTTTCCCCGGACGTCATCCACTCTGTCTTCCTCATAGACTCATAGACTTTAAGGTCAGAAGGGACCATTATGATCATCTAGTCTGACCTCCCGCATGATGCAGGCCACAAAAGCTGACCCACCCTCTCCTGGAATAAATCTCTCCCTTGACTCAGCTGTTGAAGTCCCCAAATCATGATTTAAAGACTTCAAGTCGCAGAGAATCCTCCAGCAAGCGACCCCTGCCTCATGCTGCGGAGGAAGGCGAAAAACCTCCAGGGCCTCTGCCAATCTACCCTGGAGGAAAATTCCTTCCCGACCCCAAATATGGTGATCAGCAGAACCCCGAGCATGCGGGCAAGATTCTCCAGCCAGACCCACATTGACCATTGATAGTAATTACCAGTGATGGCACGTTATTGACCTATTGACTAAAATCACGTTATCCCATCAAACCATCCCCTCCATAAACTTATCAAGCTTAATCTTAAAGCCAGAGAGGTCTTTTGCCCCCACTGTTTCCCTCGGAAGGCTGTTCCAGAACTTCACCCCTCTGACGGTTAGAAACCGTCGTCTAATTTCAAGCCTAAACTTCCCGACGGCCAGTTTATATCCATTTGTTCTCGTGTCCACATTAGTACTGAGCTGAAATAATTCCTCTCCCTCCCTGGTATTTATCCCTCTGATATATTTAAAGAGAGCAATCATATCAGTAAAATACAGTGTATATTAGAGACTGACTTTGATACTGACCATGGATGTTTTTAAAAACTGGAGGGTTAGCTCAGTGGTTTGAGCATTGGCCTGCTAAACCCAGGGTTGTGAGCTCAATCCTTGAGGGGGCCATTTAGGGATCTGGAGCAAAAATCTGTCTGGGGATTGGTCTGGCTTTGAGCAGTGGGTTGGACTAGATGACCTCCTAAGGTTCCTTCCAACCCTGATAGTCTATATCCCCCCTCAGCCTTCTTTTGATTAGGGTAAACAAACCGAGCTCCTCGAGTCTCCTTTCATACGACAGGTTTTCCATTCCTCGGATCATCCTAGTGGCCCTTCTCTGTACCCGTTCCAGTTTGAGTTCATCCTTTTTAAACATGGGAGACCAGAACTGCACACAGTACTCCAAATGAGGTCTCACCAGTGCCTTGTATAACGGAAGCAGCACCTCCTTATCCCTACTAGAAATACCTCGCCTAATGCATCCCAAGACCGCATTAGCTTTTTTCACGGCCACGTCACATTGCCGACTCATAGTCATCCTGCGATCAACCAGGACTCCGAGGTCCTTCTCCTCCTCCGTTACTTCCAACCGATGTGTCCCCAGCTTATAACTAAAATTCTTGATAGTCATCCCTAAATGCATCACCTTACACTTCTCACTATTAAATTTCATCCTATTACTATTACTCCAGTTTACAAGGTCATCCGGATATCCCGATCCTTCTCCGAATTGGCAATACCTCCCAACTTTGTGTCATCCGCAAACTTTATCAGCCCACTTCTACATTCGGTTCCGAGGTCAGTAATAAATAGATTAAATAAAATCTGACCCAAAACCAAACCTTGAGGAACTCCACTGGTAACCTCCTTCCAACCTGACAGTTCACCTTTCAGTACGACCCGCTGCAGTCTCCCCTTTAACCAGTTCTTTATCCACCTCTGGATTTTCATATCGATCCCCATCTTTTCCAATTTAACCAATAATTCCTCATGCGGTACCGTATCAAACGCTTCACTGAAATCGAGGTATATTAGATCCACCGCATTTCCTTTTTCTAAAAAATCTGTTACTTTCTCAAAGAAGGAGATCAGGTTGGTTTGGCACGATCTGCCTTTCGTAAAACCATGTTGTAATTTGTCCCAATTGCCATTGACCTCAAGGTCCTTAACTACTTTCTCCTTCAAAATTTTTTCCAAGATCTTGCATATTACAGATGTTAAACTAACAGGCCTGTAGTTACCCGGGTCGCTTTTTTCCCCCTTCTTGAAAATAGGAACCACATTAGCTATTCTCCAGTCCAACGGTACCACCCCTGAGTTTACAGATTCATTAAAAATTATCGCTAACGGGCTTGCCAGTTCCTTTAATATTCTCGGATGAAGATCATCCGGTCCGCCCGATTTAGTCCCGTTAAGCTGTTAGAGTTTGGCTTCTACCTCGGATACGGTAATGTCAACCCCCCCTCCTTTATTCCCCTCTGTCACGCTGCCTCTATTCCTAAACCCTTCATTAGCCTCATTAAAGACCGATGCAAAATATTCGTTTAGATATCGTGCCATGCCTAGATTATCCTTAATCTCCACTCTATCTACAGTCTTCAGCGGTCGCACTTCTTCTTTCTTTGTTTTCTTCCTATTTATATGGCTATAAAACCTCTTACTATTGGTTTTAATTCCCCTCGCAAGGTCTAACTCTACACGGCTTTTGGCCTTTCTCACTCCATCTCTACATGCTCTGACCTCAATAAGGTAGGTTTCTTTGCTGATCCCTCCCCTCTTCCAGTCTTTGTACGCTTTCTGTTTTTTCTTAATCACCCCTCTGAGACGCTCGTTCATCCAGCTCGGTCTAAATCTCCTGCCTACGAACCGTTTTCCCTTTCTCGGGATACAGGCCTCCGACAGCTCCTGCAACTTCAACTTGAAATAATCCCAGGCGCCTTCCGCCTTTAGATCCATAAATATGTTAGTCCAATCCACTTCCCTAATTAGTCGCCTTAATTTATTAAAGTTAGCCCTTTTGAAATCGTAAACCCTAGTCTCTGATTTAATTCTGTTAATCCTTCCATTTAGTTTAAACCGAATTAGCTCATGATCACTCGAGCCAAAGTTGTCTCCTACAACCATTTCCTCAACGAGGTCCTCACTACTCACCAAAACCAAATCTAAAATGGCATCCCCCCTCGTCGGTTCAGCAACTACTTGATGAAGGAATTCATCAGCTAGCACGTCTAGGAAAATCTGAGCCCTATTATTGTTACTAGCATTTGTTCCCCAATCTATATCCGGGAAGTTAAAGTCTCCCATGATTACACAGTTCCTATTAGTATTTACTTCCCTAAAAACATTAAATAGTTCTCTGTCCATATCCAGGGTAGATCCCGGCGGTCTATAGCACACCCCAAGCACTATCCCAGGGGAGGCTCTAGTAGTTTTTTTACCCAATGTGAGTATTGCCCAGACAGACTCCGTCTTATCCATTCCATCACTTATTATTTCTTTACAGTTTACCTCATTATTGACATACAATGCTACTCCCCCACCTTTACCTTTGTTCCGGTCGTTCCTAAACAGCACATACCCTTCCATACCTGTACTCCAGTCATGACTACCGTTCCACCACTTTTCGGTTATTCCTACGATATCCGGTTTCATTTCTCGGACCAGGAGCTCCAATTCCTCCATTTTGTTACCTAGGCTTCTCGCATTGGTGTATAAACATCTTAATTTATGCCGTTTAGCCTCTCTCACATTAGTTATCCAATTTGGTACGGATACTGTACCGCCAGTATGACCTATTAGTCTAGTATCCATCCCCCCCGTCTTCCTTATGTCCAATCTCTTCCCCCTGGCTATATCAGTTCTTGTCTCGTCACCCTCCTTCTCAATGTTGTAATCTGGCGTGGAGATTAACTGGACATCTCCCAACTGTCTCCCCCGAATTCCTAGTTTAAAGCTCTTTTGATGAGATGAGCCAGCCTCCCTCCCAGAAGTCTATTTCCTTCCCTACTTAGGTGAAGTCCATCCCGTGAGAACAGTTGTCTGTCCCCGAAAGCCTCCCAGTGGCCATACATCCCAAAGCCTCCTGAAGTGGGGCTTTCCCCTGATTAGATCTATTCGCCTCTCGCGAGAATCGGAAATGCCAGGTGTTCTGCTCTCTCCAAGGACGCTCTCCAGGTTCCCTGTCGGACGCCTTCCTCATACAGTGGAAGGATCACCTGTGCTATGCCTTTCCTCCATTTCCATTAGTCCACAGGGTCCTGATCAAGCTGTGCAGGGACAGAGCCCGTCTGATTTTGGTCACCCCGGCGTGGCCCAGACAGCACTGGTATACCACTCTCATAGAGCTGTCGGTGGGCACTCCGATTCCACTCCCGCTGTGGCCAGACCTGATCACACAGGACCACGGATCCCGACCTGCAATCTCTCCACCTCACAGCATGGATGCTGCATGGCTAAATCAATCTGAGCTGTGCTGCTCTCGCTTGGTTCAGCAGATCCTTTTGGGTAGCAGGAAGCCCTCTACCAGGTTCATATACTTAGGCAAGTGGAAGCTTTTTTCCTGCTGGTGCGCTCAGTCATACGGCCCCCCTACAGGCGTCAGGACCTATAATCTTGGACTACCTCCTGTCCTTAAAACAGCAAGGCTTGGCAATATCATCCATCAGAGTGCACCTGGCAGCTGTTTTGGCTTTCCACCCGGGTGAAAACGGGCGTTCGGTCTTCTCCAATCCCATGGTCAGCAGATTTCTCAAGGGGTTGGAGCGCCTGTTCCCACGAATTCGACAACCGGTCCCTACGTGGGATCTTAACCTGGTCCTATCCAGACTCATGGGTGCCCCGTTTGAGCCGATGGCCACCTGCTCGCTCCTGTACCTTTCCTGGAAGACAGCCTTCCTCGTAGCTATCACCTCGGCAGGTATCTGAGCTCAGGGCACTCACATCAGAACCACCGTATACGGTGTTCCACAAGGACAAGGTACAGCTGCGACCCCACCCGGCCTTCCTCCCTAAGGTGGTGTCTGCCTTCCATGTCAACCAGGACATCTTCCTCCCTGTCTTCTACCTGAGGCCGCGCGCCTCTCGACGGGAACAGCAGCTGCACTCTCTGGACGTTCACAGGGCCCTGACCTTCTACATCGAGCGAACGAAACCTTTCAGGAGAACGTCACAGCTGTTGTTGCAGTGGCAGACCGAATGAAGGGCCTTCCGGTCTCCTCCCAGCGCATCTCGTCCTGGATCACATCATGCATCCGTGCGTGCTATGACTTGGCTGGTGTCCCAACTATGCACCTTGCCGCCCACTCCACGCGGGCTCAGGCTTCATTCTCTGCTTTCCTGGCGCACGTGCCCATACAGGAGATATATAGGGCAGCGACTTGGTCATCGGTGCATACCTTCACTGCCCACTATGCGATAGTGCAGCAGTCCAGGGGTGATGCTGCATTTGGTTCAGCGGTCCTTCACTCCGCGACGTCTCACTATGACCCCACCGCCTAGGTAAGGCTTGGGAGTCACCTAATTGGAATCGATATGAGCAAGCACTCGAAGAAGAAAAGACGGTTACCCACCTTTGTAACTGTTGTTGTTCGAGATGTGTTGCTCATATCCATTCCAAACCCGCCCTCCTTCCCCTCTGTCGGAGCAGCCGGCAAGAAGGAACTGAGGGGGCGCTGGGTCAGCCTGGGCATATATCCGGTGCCATGAAGGCGCCACTCCATCGAGTGTTGCTAGGGTAAAAATCTCCCAACGATCGTGCATGCGGCGCGCGCACACACCTAATTGGAATGGATATGAGCAACACATCTCGAAGAACAACAGTTACAAAGGTGAGTAACCATCTTTTTCACAGAAACCATTGCCTGCAATCAACATGGCCTCATAAATGAGAAGAACAAGCTGAGAGCAGGACCAGAAACACAACCGGATCCTTTCAAGAATTTTGCCCAAAAACCAATTGCAGAAGCATTGATGGCAATAGGAGCCACTTACCTGTAACCCTGCCCTTCCTGGAAAAAAATAAAACATTTGGTACACTTCCTTTGATGATGGGACTCTACCACTCACTCTCTAAAGCATGCAGTAGTATGACCATACTAAGAAAACAAAAACCCCATTGCTGAAACTCAGAGACTTTGCTAAATAATGCCTTGTGTCTAAATTCCATTTTCTAAGAAAGTCAACTGAGAAGTAGCAAAAGGGTCTCCAAAGATGACACGTAGCTGCTGGTGTCCTAAATTTCTCTGCCAGGCCTTATTGCAGGACATGCTGATGAGACAGCACTAGTTAGCCTTGTGGGTGACAAGGTAGGTATATTCATGCTCGTTCTTCTGGGCACCTCTGTGGCATTTGATAAGGTTGATCACCGAATACTCCTGTTTAGCTTTTGGCAAGCTGCATGGGTGAAAAGAAACTGAAATGCCGGAGGTCCTCCCTCTGTGTCAGAATATAGAGATAGTTGTGGATAACTACACTCCACCTCCACAAGACTTAATCTTCAACATTGAAAATTTCTGTGAAGCCATTCTGAGAGCTGGGGGGACGTGGACTGAAGCACCAACAATGACAGACAACACCTGGCTCCACATTTTTCTTATGTCAAACATAAACAGGATTGTCTTTCATCTTTCTCAGTACCTGGCTGAAATCAATATTAGGATGAAAAACAGGTACTTAAAGCCTAACTGAGGCAAGATTGCTGGCAGGAAGAGAAAAATGCATTGAAGAATTTATCTCCTTTATAACATCTCTCTCTATCAAGGGCCCCTGTCCTCACATTGTTACAGTGCAGCTTTAGGTGTCTTGTTAGACTCCGTAGTGCTCTTGGAAGCCCAAATAGCTATGGCAGCAAAAAACAAAAAAACCCACCTGCTTCTATCTGCGTTCTATCCTGTCAGACATATTCTGGTCATGGTTTAGTCCAGGTGATCTGTGCTTTCATGACAATGCTGTTTGTCGCAACTTCTTATATCTTGGAATGAAGTCCCACACAATGGAAAAGCTCCAAATGGTACAAAATGCAACTACTCACCAGGCTTCTGTTGTATTCAGAGGCTATCCACTCAATATAGTATCCAGTTCATGATCTGTGTTCTGATTGATCCAAAGCCCTTGTTAATTAAAAAGTGTCAGACAGTTCAGAACATGTGTTGCAACAGATATTGGCCAACCACAGGTGAACTGTGTTGTTTTTATTTTATAGTATTCACAAGCCAGTATTTATTTTTAGAATTAGCTATTACTTTGTAGTATGATAGACAGTGCTATAGCAAGAAATAAACAATTGTATCCTAATGTCTACTAGTGCTAAATTGTGTTCAGAATTGTTCTTAATAAAAGTAAAAATCCACTGTAAAATCTCATTTAAAAGAAAAAGTATATGTCTGATGCTTGAATGCATCAGTTTTAAAACTCTGTATAGTTTCATCATTCTTAAAGCATGTTGTCAACTTCACAGCCATGATACTTTGTACCATCCAATTTCATTATTCTCTGCTGTAGAAGCAGCTTTGTGGCCACTGAAATTATAGAAGGGGGCAGAGTGTGAAATTCAGAAAACATCGAGGAAGGGGAAAATAGATGCACAGAAACTAGCAGAGGGAACATCAAGAGTATGAAGGAGACCTCAGATCCAGCAGGAATTGGTGGAACTATGGGGAAGGGAGGATGAGAAGAGGGGAAAGGAGAAAATGCCAACTATGCTTCTTACTTAAAATGCTGAGAGAGAACTTGTGTGGGTAGATAGAGAATTTCATTTCTGTTTGGCAAATTAAATCCCAGAGTTAGTCGTAAGATTGTGTTCGGAACAACATGTCTGTCTGTGTCTTTGCTAATACTGTGTATTTTGTTTGAATGTTCATGGTACTGGCAGCTGAAGAAACAACTTAGATGGATCACAGTATGCGCCTGCTCAGTAGTCTCTCACACTCTCTCTCTCTCTCATATATGTCTGGCAGCTGCATAAATGACTTGGATGAAGATCTGTCAGTTTCACATGTCTGCTGTTGCCACAGAGAAATGTTATACAGGAATTACTTGCAATGTTAATATGTTCAGTTGTGGAATGTTTAATACATAATTCCCATAACAAATGGGATCATGGTAATTATTGGTTAAAAAGATCTCATTAACCCACCCTGAAATTGTACGATGTAGTCCTCCAACAAAGGGTACACGAGATACACTTGACCTTGGCTAAAAGGCCAAGAAGCAGAGAGAAATTGATCCTTAGTTGCTGAATGGAACTCTCCATTACCCAGAGTTGTCATGCAAACTGTTCAGAATGTATTCTGTGGTTCTCAGTGGTATTGCACAATTTGTGGAGTTTCTGTGGGCAAATTAAATTTTCAGTGAATCTCCTTCCCCATAGTTGCAAGCTAGTCTGGGTTATTTAGAGAGGTTTAGATTATCTTCAATACTTTTAAAAGTTTAGGGGAATTAGGGACAATTTTATACATATGGTTCTAACTGTTCATTTGGATGGCAACTTGGAAATTGAATGTTAATAGGTAGGTGTATTTTTAAAACATTAACTATTAAGTGTCACTCGTCTCATAAAGATTACCATATATACTCATTCATAAGCCGAATTTTTTTAGTAAAAAAGGGAAGCACCAGAGAAGGGGGTCGGCTTATGAACGGGTATAGAGAGGGAGTGGTGGGACACAGCCCCTCCCCCCAACAGAGGGAGCAAGGAGAGGCAGCACAGCCAGCAGAGCCAGAAGGCAAGAGGTGGGGCCAGAGTCTCTCCGCTTCTGGCCACAATGTTCTCCCCCCCCCCCCCCCCCGCCTCCAGGGCTGGCAGGCTGCAGCTGTGCTGCTCAGTCCCGCCTCCCAGAGCAGGCTGTGGATATGCCACCCGGCCCAGCCCGCTGGAACATACTGTGGCCGTGCCGCCTGGTCTGGCCCGCTGGAGCAGGCTGCGGCTGCGCTGCCCAGCCTGCCGGAGCAGCTCCAGCCAGGCCAGAGACATCCTACCCTGGCCCTCCCCAGATAAGGTGGAGTGGGGGTCATGTGGGGGATGGTCACAGGGGTTACTCCCCTAACTCCCAGCTTCTCCCCTAACTCCCAGCTTCTCCCCCCCCCAAAAAAAATTCCCCACCAGTTGCTGTCCCGCCTGTCAGGGTAAGCAGCTGGCGCGCCGGGACACTTTTTGTTTAGGCTCGAGGTAAACAAACCATCTTGGCCCACCAGCGGCTTATCCTGATGGCCCTGGAGCCAAAGTTTGCTGACCCCTGAATTATAGGGTCGGCTTATGAATGGGTTTTACTTATCCATCTTGGGGAGGGGTGGGGTTGGCTTATAAACGAACTGGCTTATGATTGAGTATATACGAATTTGCACTTTACTAAACTCAGTGGTAAATTAGAGAGACAAGGTGGGTGAAATAATAGCTTTTGAGCTTACCCTGAGCTCTTCAGTGTTAAATGTTAAGTCAATATTCTATATACAATTTAGGGCACGCTGTCAAATATGATAGGTCTAAAAATATACCTACAATACTATGAAAATAGTGCCATTTTAGGCATCTGCAGGCAAAATGTCAGACATGCCATTTTTACAACAGGCAATGCCTGTTGTAGTTCACAGGTGGTGGTGGAGTAGGTGCATTTAAATGACATATAGTGCAACTCTGTCAAAGTGGAGCTTGCATATTATTTTATATTCCATGAGTAAATATTTTACCTCTCACCACACCTGTCTTTAATCTATGGTGTGTGTAGGTTGGGGAAAAAATATACACACTGTACTTTGAATCTTCAAAGGAAAGTCTAGGAACGAAAGGTTATTGCCAAAGCCGTACAGTGTGTCAATTTTAGGCCTACCAGTCTGAGCATCCATTTTAATTAATAAAACAAACCTGTAAAAAGTTTTATCAACTTTCTTTCAGCAATGTAAAAAGACTAGAGAGTCAAGCTTTTTATCATTTGAAGCAGCTTTCTGCTGTACTTCCTTATTTTGTTAATATCCCCTTTCTAACAAGATACTTAGAACAGTGCAAGATATTCCTTATGTGGACTCACTAATATTTAATCCATGAACTGTCTCTTAAATCTTTGCTAATCTAGGGTGTTGCCTTCTATGTACTTTTGAGTATGAGAACAATGAAATACAGTTGAAGGGGATGAGAAAAGAAACAGAGGTTATTAGTCAAGAAACAAAATGCCATGTTAAGTCAAAATCCTGCTTTTTTAAATTTAGTCCTAGAACCACAGCCTTTATCCCCTGAGAACAGCATTCAATTTGTTCTAGTGAACACAGGCAAATAAGTACCTTTCCTTATGTCTTTTCATTTAAAACTTATTGAATGGCCTTATATTTTTGTTATTTACTGTATGTTCATATTCCTAACTCTTGTGAATTTCTTCACTCCACAGTTGTTCCTGTTATTTTAAAAGCATTGACATATGACGAGAAGCGGGGAGCCTGCAGCGTGGGTTCCAACGTAAGAGATGCAGCATGCTATGTTTGCTGGGCCTTTGCTCGTGCCTATGATCCCTTAGAACTGAAGCCATTTGTTAATCAAATTTCAAGGTGGGTTGCAACAGCGAGAAACTGAGAGAATTCATTTTTTTTCTTTAGGCTATTTACAGTACAGAAAATGGAAGACCGCTAATAGAGATTTCAGAGACTTAACACCTGGGTTAATGTTACAATTACTGCACATCTAAAAACTTTAAGGCAATCTTTTAAAAATGAAGTAAGGATAATTTGTTAATGTTGTTCAAGAGGAAAACATCTGGTCAGGGGAAGTATTCTCTCCATTAAAAAATTGCTTTGTTGTCACAGGTGATGTCAATGAGATTAGATGAGCTATGAAAATCCTCACTTTTTAATCTTTGTATTCTGTGGAACAGATCTTTGTATTCTGTGGCTGTCCAGAATTTTTTTTAAAAAAAGGCATAAACATGATCTGCTCTTGGTGGTACTAACAATTATACTGGACATCTTAATCAAGGTACAGCAGCAGTGTAATGTTTGGTCCTTAGTTCTGGGAGGCCCTCCCTCCCTTTTTCCTTCAGATTTTCAGAGTTTAAGGATCATCATTGAAATCCTAAATGTTGTTTGATTTTTTTTTTCAGAGAACACTGTTAAATCAATTTTTAATAGACCTAAATGTTTTCTTATTGTGTGTGATGACTCATTTTCTTATATTTCCCTGTTGTTCCAAACAAAGATCAAACCTAAAGAAATCCACAAGCAAAAATGACTGAGGGACTGATGCTGCTTGGTGTGGAGGCTCCTCCCATCTCTACTGCTTTTCTGCCCAGTCTTCAGCTCTAAGGCAGCGCCACTCCAAGGGACTGTGAAACCAGTGCTGCTTCCTCTGCCTCAGATCAAAGCGAAGGAGAGGTGGAACTGATATTCTGTTCTAGAATTGGGTTGCAGGTTTGCAGAATGGTATGAGGTGGAAGCAGTAGCAAGGGGGAAGGCTAAGGCATAAAGCTGCTTCTTCCCCTTACTTTCTCAGACACTCACTGAGTTCTAGTGATCCAAGGATTTTGCTGCTTTCTCAGATGGTGAGGTGCAACCCACTAAGCACTCCCTCACAACCAACTTCTAGTTTGCAGCCTGCAGGTGGAGCAGCACTGGTCTAGAAGACTCTTGCTCTCAATCTAGTGAGCCATTTTTAGATCCTTTGGGCTTTTATATACCAATATTTCTTTTGATTCTCCTTTGAGTGATCCAGTTGAAGAATAGCTGATGCAGGCTTCTTAAGTAGCCTTTATGGGACAATTTTTTGCTTTAGATACTAGACCTGGCTTAGTTTGGAAAAACTTGTACTGGAAGATAGTGTCAAAATATCTGATTGAATTACATAATACTCTCCAGCAATATTTCACTCTTGTTTCATTGAACCTGGAGAAATGATAGTCTAGCCATAAGCAACAGAGAGTCCTGTGGCACCTTTAAGACTAACAGATGTATTGGAGCATAAGCTTTCGTGGGTGAATGCCCACTTCGTCGGATGCATGTAAATCTTACCTATTTGCACTTCGTTTATCCATCCACTTCTTATATACTACATGTTTCAGCCGTAGTCTCTCCCCGTTTCTCAGAAAGGTTTAAGAACTGAGTGTTGTCTTGTGTTAGTAAAAATTCATTTCTTTTGCAGAATATCCTGTAGAGTTTTACTACTGGTAACAGGAAGCTTTATCATAATTGAAACCAAACCAAAATTACAAATAAATGAGCAAAATATGTTGTGCCTTCCAGTTCTTTTGTTTTCATGGAATAGCCCTCTGCCAGTCCAGAGTCACTACAGGAGTAAACTCTGCTCTCTGTGGTTTGGATGGAGAAATGTGCCACCTCCTGTTCCTTGGGGTATATCTGTGCTGCAGCTGGGAGTGAGCGTCCCGAAGTGTGGTGGATAGACATGCCAGTAGGGCTTGAGCTAGTGTGCTAAAAATAGCTTCATGGACATTGCAGCTCTGGCAGAGACTAGGCTAGTCAGCTGAGCTCAAGCCCACGTGGTCCCCTATGCTTGAGCTCAGGAGACTAGCCCAAGTCTCTGCTGGAGCTGCAATAGCCACACAGATGTTTTTAGCATCCTAGCTCCGAACCCTGCTAGTGTGAGTCTGTCTTCCTGGGCTGAGAGGCTCGCTCCCAGATGTAGTGTAGACGTATCCGTAAAGACCCACCCTTGGTGCATAAAATAGATTAGAAACTTCTAGCAGTAGACTAGAAACTAATGCAGCTTTCCTCTTCCACTACTGGGATTGTTTTTCTGCTACAACTCTTGCCCTTCCTTCTTTTGCTTTTGTCTTCTTTCTGCCTGACTTGTGAGATTCTCTCCTCTGGGATACAGGTTTTTTCTCCCTGTTGCCCCCTGACTGGCGGTTTAGGAGTTCTTTAATGGCTACTCTGCATCATAAGCTTGTAGCGGTAGCTCCTTTTGGCTTGCTGGCAAATTTCCAGTGCTCCTCATCTATAACAACAGCTCAAGCAGCTTTGTTCTTGTCTCCACTGAAGTAGCTTTTGACCAGCTCGCATTGGTCTCCAAAAGTAGTGTCTGTTTCTTTAATCCTAGGCTTCCCTTCTTGGCCCTGGCCTGCTACTACTTGATACCTTCTCCAGTCACATTAGTCCTTAGGGCTCTGAAGCAGTGGTGCCCAGTTGGGTTTCAGGTTGTCATCCAGGATTCCTGTGGTTGCTATACTAATGTCCAACTGAAATGAACTATAGTTGTCGTCCCCTCCAATTTATTTCCTATGCTGAAACACAAGGCAAAGAAAAAAAGCACTTGAAAATTCAGAGATCAAAGGGGTCACTGCTTTGTAGATAAGGAAGTTTCATCTTGTTCTGATCTTCTGCTCCTTTAATTTGTAGGATGCTTTTGATGAGGGAAGAGTGCCTATGGGGAAGCCTGATAGACAGTCCAATTCTCATGGATGTTTTTCAGGAGGTGGTGAAAGTCATCTCCAGAAGGCACTCTTTCAAGCTATGGAAATCTATAGAGGAGCTGGTCTTTCCCATACCAGGTTCCCAGAGGGAAAACCTTGAGTCCAAGGGCGTCATATGTAGACCTACGAGGTCCAACTGGACCTGTCACAAATGGTATGTGGTCTAGAAAGACCAGTATGCCAAATTTGCCTCTTAGTCTCAAGACTAACTAAAAAGATGAGGATCCTGGTCAAAGGTGCTGCCTTCTTCAAAAACCTGGTCAACAATCTTAATTTTTATTATTTTTTAGTCTGAGGCCTCTATCTCTACCCCGTGGCCTGGGTGATCACATCTAGGATCTCTCTTACTTGATTCCAACTAACTCGTCCCTTGTCAAATCTAAAATCAATGATAGCAAAACTTCTGAGCGCTCCTCAGTCTTCCTTTTTATCATACTTTTCTTTTGTCTATGATGTGACATGTACTTGTGCCATTTTCTCCTTTGCTCTATCATGGTACAATAATATCTGGGTCTATATGTGGGATGCAGATTCTCCATTAAGATTTTATCTGATTAATGCTCTATTTGATGACATGAAACTGTTTGGCAGAACCTTGGGGCTGAGTAAGCTCTAGTTCCCAGACTGGCAAAAAATTTTTTTTTTTGGCTTTCAGGTCTCTGGGAACGGTTTCAGAAGGGATTGAAAGGTATCCCTTTTAATAAAAGGCCAGACCCAAATAGGCCATCTTTTGTGCCTACAATACTAACACCAAGTAACAATGAGATTATGCTAGCCCAGGCTAACCTCAGCTGGGTGGGAGGAGGTTGAGGAAATTCCTGAGGGTCTGGATTGGTTTGAGCAGTGAGAGATTGTACACAAATAGCTATAGACTGAGTTTGCTAGCATAGCTGACAAGTATACCATATATACTCATTCATAAGCCGAATTTTTTTTAGTAAAAAAGGGAAGCACCAGCGAAGGGGGTCGGCTTATGGACGGGTATACAGAGGGAGCAAGGAGAGGCAGCACAGCCAGGAGAGCCAAAAGGCAAGAGGCGGGGCCAGAGTCTCTCCGTTTCTGGCCACGCTGCTCTCCCCCCAGCCTCTGAAGCAGGTGCAGCTCCGAGGCTGGCAGGCTGCAGCCGTGCCACTCGGCCCCGCCCCCCAGAGCAGGCTGGTGTAGAGGCACAAATAGCAACCCTCCACTTTTGCAACTAGTTGCAGTTTCCGCCACGCAAAAGCGAAGGTTACTGGGCATGCTCAGTTTGGGTGAGCATGCTCAGTGCACCCAAAGTAAGGAATTGGGAGAGGGAGCTTTTTGTGTCGTCACGCACCGTGTGGCCATGCCACTTGGCCCAGCTCGCTGGAACATGCTGTGGCCGCGTTGCCCGGTCTGGTCCGCCGGAGCAGGCTGCGGCCATGCTGCCCAGCCTGCCAGAGCAGCTCCAGCCAGGCCAGACACATCCTCCCCTGGCCCTCCTCAGATAAGGTGGGAAGGGATGGGATGGGGAGAGTGTGGGGGTCTCGGGCTAGGGGTGAGGTCATGTGGGGGTGGTCACGGGTTACTCCCCTGACTCCCAGCTTCTCCTCCGCCAAAACATTTCCCCACCAGTTGCTGTCCCAGCCCGTCAGGGTAAGCAGCTGACGCACCGGGAAACTTTGTTTACTTAGGTTTACCTCCGTGCCTGCGGATGCTCAAGGTAAACAAACCATCTCGGCCCACCAGCGGCTTATCCTGATGGCCCGGGAGCCAAAGTTTGCTGACCCCTGAATTATAGGGTTGGCTTATGAATGAATCATAAACATTTTCCATTTTTACTTATCCATCTTAGGGGGGGGTCGTCTTATAAATGAACCGGCTTATGATCCAGTGTATACATTTAGCTAGTGCTAGTCTCGTAATAAAGTTATGATGAAAGGTTCTTGTAGTTAGATTTGTCAGTGTCTTTTCTGAATATATTAACTTAGTTTGCGCTCTCTCAGAAGTAAAGTTGCCACTTTGATTAGAAACAGCTAATAAGTATTCAAATACAGCATGACACACAGTTTCACCTACTGTGTCAGCACACTTTGGTTAGGGGCCAATGCAATGATCACACACATTTTTTTCTTTTGTTGTTTTAAATCTAGCCTTAGGTGTGTCGCTGTTTCACTTTAAGAAGAGTCATACTTTTAGCCACAAGCAAATTGTTGGCTAACTTGAAAATGAGAAACTCAGCATCTTAGAACAAAGAACTTGATGTTCATTGTGGGTTCAGTTACACAGCAGAAACACGTTCTTTCTCTCTGTCTCTAAAAATAAGCAGCTAAATTGTTACAGAAAAAGAACACTGGCTAACTTACTTTTTTTTTTTTTTTTTTTTTTTAAAGCACTCACTTTAAAATGCTGTACTTGAATCTTTTCAAACATACGAGCCCTGCATCACAAATACTATCTGTCTGGGTAACAAAGGTTGAAAGAGTTGTCCTTCATGGTCCTTTAAAACTACTTAACTGGATGGAGGTGCTCACGTACTACTGTACTGGGAGGAGTGTAGCAACATAGGTAGGTATCAGCCTTGAAGGACAAGGTGGTGGTCATAGAGTAAGTGCATTGAAAGATTGGTAATAACCAAAAGTTAATACTGTCTGATGGTTGTTGACTGAATATGCAAATTAAGTGATGATCCATTGCATGTCTACATCAATTTTGACATAAATTGATGTTCTTGTTGAGCGTCTCGGGAGAGAAGCAGCATGTGAACTGAACTACATTTTTGCCCCATTACCAGTTCAGGTTGTGGTATTGAGATTACAGACCAAAAGTGTGGGTTTTTTGGGTTTTTTTACCCTTCACTGGTGCCTAAAGCATTACTGGTTCAAACAAGCATTCCCTTTACTTCTAATGAAGAGCATTGATAGAATTGATAACATCTTACCAGTTGGCAAAAAGGGAAAACTTTTTAATTGAGCCACTCTACATTGGTAGGGCAGCTTGCTCAGTCACTTTGTCTGCTGAACCTGGTCAGTAGTTAAATAGGGGACTTAGGTTTATCATCTTTCACAAGTGTTAATGTTATTTTAAACAAAAATATATAATAATCTTCCTTTATAATGAAGTATTCTGCTATACAGGAAAAATCCTTTGATTCACAAAATGGTGACTCGTCTCTGCCTTTTTGTGGGCCTAAGTGCTGTGTTATTAAAAAGTGTTGTTCAGCATACTGATGTGACAAATTTGTTAAGGTGCCAATAGGACCTAGACTACTTACTCCTACTCTGAGCTCAGTACTACTCCTCTTAACTAATCAAAATTGCCGATGAACAGTCTTTGCCTCAGAATTATAATACTTTTATCTTGATACTTATCTTGACTATTTTTATTTCTGTCCTTATTTTGGTATCTGAACCAACACAAATGCCCTTTGGAGTGTTTATTTTTTTTAAGTCCGGTTTAACTGGTTTCTAAAGGAACAGTAGTTCTAACCCTTCCCTGCACTATCCAAACTACGAGCCCACATGCAACACAAAAAGAAAATTGTTGGGAGCATAGATAATTTAAAAATTAAGTAATTGCTGAGTTAATTGTAGGACTGCCTTACCTTCTTCTGGAATATTTGCATGTACCAAAAGTATCATATTGGACGTATTTTTTAGGTAATTTACCATTTGTTTATAATGCTTGATTTAAACCCTCCCCCCACTATTTTACTTAAAACTAGTGAATGTTTCTTCTATACTAGGAGAGTGTAAATAATGTGTAGTTTAAGAACTGTGAGGCATGTGACGATAATTCTATTCTCATTCCCCCCAGAAAAAATCCAAAGAAATACATTCTAGACTAAGAAGCAGCTGTGCACTACGAAGTAGAGATGTTCTGCCAGTTTGTCTAAAGCCACTATGCAAAAAGAGAGTAGGGAAATGCACTTCTACTATTTGTATAGCATTTTTTGAGTAACTTCTAAATTGTGCTTCGGTTGTAACCTTCTAGATTTATTACATTGAGCAGTTGGAATGCCTTTTCATGTCCCTAACTAAAATGACACAAGTGATCAATAAATGAATTGTTCTTAGCATTTGTACCTCTTTTGTTAACTTATGATGACTGACTACTCTCTCCCCTTCCTCTTCCCTCCCCAATTCAGCATAGCACTGTACTATACAAATAATGCGTGCAGTATAGGAGTGTAAGAAGTTTAGTTTTCCCTGCGGTAGTGTGTTGTTTGTGGTAAGAAGAAAAAGAGGGTGTGGCTATCTGATAAACTGAGGTAGCTTGCTCCAGGGCAAGATTGTCATGTAGAATCAGGAAATTTGAAGCATTGCTCTGAGCTACATCTTGTGCCCGGATGAAACAAAGAATAATTTCCATGTACAAAAATCTATTTGTTGATTGAATACTGTCTTCAGAAGAGAGTTGTTGGATAGAATTTGCACTGTTTGATGGTTGGTCTTGCTTTTCTATAGTGTAAAGCTGTTTGCTAAAAGTTAATCTTGAATTTAAATGCTGTCGCCTTTTTTCTTTTTTATTCATTTACAGTGTGTTGTGTTTAAGCCCCATTACTACGATCTCTACTAATAGTATTCTTTCAAAAGATTTATTTACTGAAATACACAAAGTTTTCACATAATATATCTGCCATTGCTATGGCCTCTTGAAATTTTTATTTAAGAAGTGATGCAAAGCTCTTTACTTTTAACATTGAGGTGTCTTTTAAAAGTTAGACACTGCTAAATTCTGAGTTCTGGTATGCTGCCACAACTGCTTGGGACTAAAGTATCATTAAAGATTCCAACACAGTTCTTTCTAATAGTTAAATTAAGTTAAGCTAAAGATAGTACAGTATTGTAACAAAAAGTTAAATATACTTGGAACTACAAAAGGTGTCTCCTGGAGACTCAAATGAGTGAGCTATTGTTTGCTCTACCTGTTAGAAATCAGGTGCGGTAAGTTCCAAACAAGTCAAGACAAGTTTCTTTACCTGCCTTAAAAAAAAAAATCCCATTTTGTTTTACATGAGCTGTTCCTTTACATTGTTTGTATCACATAAACTCCCACAATGAAAGCAAACAGGTGAAACATTTTAAGGCGTCTTCATCTTAGAAAGACTGTTCTCATTGCTAGTTGTATTGCATATCACAGCAGAGTGTCTGCATGCACTTATTTAAAATATGAAATGAACTTGAACAATTTATTAACACAGCTTGATGAGTTTTAAATGTTCTTAGTAAAAGGATTAACACACAACTATGATCATAGAGAAAAGGCTTGATTTGTGAATGTAACAGTTAAGGGGCAATAAACTCTGTTGTACTGTTGCTCAGAGTTATTCACTTCTAAGCATGTAAAATAGTATATAGTCTGCTTCATGGTTTCTCTTGTATGGTCAGTAGATCAATTTCCCCTTTTGTTTGTGTGGGTCTTTCATACACTAACAGAGGAGAGGAAAAACGTGTAAAAAATGTGATTTGGTAAAGCTACAAAAATTGGCTACAGGGCCTCTGTTAGGTTTAGTAACCTGAAACTATTTTGAATTCAGTTTTTGGAACCGATTAGATTTCAAGTTTACATTTTCCCTTTTAATTACAAAGCAGAAAGAACAGGACTTGCTCTCAAGCTGGTAGCTGAAAACTTGTAATGTTTGATTCTAACCTTTAAGATCACCATATTAATTATGAAGTCATTGGGAGAGAATAAAATGACGTGTCATATTTTTAATAGAAGCTGCTTTTTGCATCTTAATCTCACCATTGTTACAAGAGAAACTGAGGATAGGGTAGATAACTAAAAGCTAAAACTGATACTTAGTCTGTAACTGTTGTTTTAGCAAAACTATCCCACAGTTGAGTTAAGGACAGCATACGTAATGCTGAACTGCCTGGCTTGGATAGTTCATGTCACAAAAGTACACTGTCAAAATGTTTCATAATTTACAATTAATGTTTTCACCTTATGATGGTTCATATTTAACCCTTTGGAAACTTGAAACAGAAATCTGGTTCTTTTTCTTTACCAGCATAATATTTTCCTAATATTGTGTATACTCACTTTTATGTTTAAAGGGTTGCTGGCACCAAAAAACACACATCCCTCAAATTCCCTTCTTTGTCCCCCAAATGGGGAAATGTTGTTTATCTATTCCAGGGACTTTCACACTGTTTTGTAGTGTAGACCACATTTTAATAGAGAGTATATTGTAGTCACCTATTCTCCCACTCATCATTATACAGATCGTCACCCCTCCTAGTTCATAATCACATAAATTCTTGTGGTGACAGCAGTTTTGTGCACATGGAAAAGTAATATTAGGAAAGTATTTAATATATTTCTTTAGCTGTCTTCAGTGCAATAAGAGTTATATCCTCTATAACCAAGAAGCTGAAGAGAACCATGAGGGGATGATCCCCCACTTCCCGTAAGGGAAAGGACAGGGCTGGAAGAGAGCCAAGACCCGTGCCGGGCAGCTCGACACCTCCATCAGGGAGTCGGACCCCAGCTCAAGTTGAGCTGTCTAGCCCATCCCGTAGAATGCCTGCCACCCCGGACAGTAATGAGGGCCTCCGTCATTTAGCTGTCCCATCGACATCAGAGGCCCTGCAGGCAGTGCAGGAGATCCTGACGCTACTGGTGCTGCCCACACTGGTGGTACCCCGGTCGAAGGGCAAAGCTGCCTGATCTGTTTGAGTGAAAAATGTATTAGTCTTCTAGCCTTCAATTGAGAGTGGCCAACCACCAAGCTCTCCTTGGCCGCTACGATTACAGCATGTGGCAGGCCATGGCCAAGTTCGAGGTTTCACTTCCTCAAGGTCCCAGGAAGGAATTCCGGGCGATCCTCGAGGAGGGCACTGTTGCGGCCAGGGTGGCCCTCCAGACAGCTTCAGACACAGCAGATTCTGCGGCTCGCACCATGGCCTCGGCCATCTCCATGCGGCGGGCATCCTGGCTGCTCCTCGCTGGCCTGTCGACAGAGGCTCAGCAGTCAATGCAGGACCTTCCCTTCGATGACCAGGCCCTGTTTGCAGAACAGATGGACAGTAAGATGCATGGACTCAAGGACTCCCGCATTACCCTGAAAACTCTAGGACTGTACGTCCCTGGGCCAGCCTGTAAGCGGTTCAAACCGCAGCCAGCTCAGGGCCAAGGGAGCCAACCCCATCAGGAGCTGCCCCACAAAAAGAGCAGGGGCTACAAACGCCACCCAAGCCACCTACCTCCGTCCAATCGGGCTCGACCCGCAATAAGCAGGGGAGCAAGTGGGCGTTTTGAGGGTGCGCTTGAGGGCAACCTACCAGACTATACCCCGGATCTATCTTTCCTGCCTTTCTTTTTTTCTTCCGGCATGGACCACCATAACTTCGGACCACTGGATCCTCAATACAGTGGCGCAGGGTTATACCCTCAGGTTTGTCTACCCCTCCCTACCCCACATCCCCATCCCTCTGGAGGGACCCCTCTCACGAGAGTCTCCTCGCGTAGGAGGTAGAAGGGTTGCTGCAGCTGGGTGTGGTGGAAGAGGTTCCTCACGAATACAGGAATAAGGGGTTCTATTCCTGGTATTTCTTAATCCCAAAGGCTAAGGGCGGTCTACGGCCCATTCTGGACCTACGAGACCTCAACAAATACCTAAAGAAGTTAAAGTTCTGCATGGTCTGGTCTCCCTGACCTCCATCATCCCCTCCCTGGATCCGGGACACTGGTATGCCGCCCTTGACTTGAAGGATGTGTGCTTTCATATAGTGATCTTCCAAGGACACAGGTGGGATCAGACCACCACCAGTTTGCGGTCCTCCCTTTCGGCCTAGTGACATCACTGAGGGCGTTGACCAAGTGCATGTCGAAAATAGCAGCTTACCTCAGGCATCGGGGTATCCAGATCTACTCGTATATCCACAATTGGTTGGTCAAAGATCCAAAGGGATGTCACGGTGTTGCAGGCCACGTGCTGATCCTTTGGCCTGCTGGTAAACGACAAAAAGTGGACGTTAGTTCCTGTGCAGAGGCTAGAGTTCATCAGAGTGGTGCTCGAGTCCACCTGCACCAGAGCAGTTTGTGCCGCAGGAAAGGTTCCAAGCGTTGGTGGTCCTCATCGTGGGAGTCTCCGCATTCCCCCTCACCATGGCCAGGATTTGTCTGCACCTGCTGGGACACATGGCAGCATGTATGTATGTTGTCTGCCATGCCAGGCTCCGGATGTGGCCCTTACAGCAGTGGCTGGTGATTGTCTATTCCCAGTCCAGAGATCACCTGGAAAAGGTCGTTACCATCCCACCGATGATACTTACCTCACTGCAATCATGGACCGAACCCAGGGCAGTCCCGGAAGGAGTTTCATTCGACAGCCCTTGTCACTACATCGAGCTGATATCGGATGCTTTGGACCTACGCTGGGGAGCGCATCTCTGCGACCTCCAGACCCAGGGCATGTAGTCCCCAGAGGAGATGCCATTGCACATAGATGTCAAAGAGCTCAGAATGGTACAGGGTCTTTCTACCGCACCTGGCGGGCAAGGTGGTGAGAGTGTTGACAGACAATACGGCCTTGATGTTCTACATCAACAGGCAAGGAGGAGCACGCTCATTGGCTCTCTGTCAAGAGCAGGGCCAGCTCCAAGTTTTTTGCCGCCCCAAGCAAAAAAACTTTCCTGCGCCCCCTGCCCCAGCCCCAACTCTGCCCCTTCCCCGTCCCATTCCAACCCCTTCCCCAAATCCCTGGCCCTGCCTCCTCCCCTGGGCGTGCCACATTTTCCCTCCTACCCCTCCCTCCCAGGCTTGGGGGGGGGGAGAGGCGGAGCGGCGGCGCGCTCGGGGGAGGAGGCAGAGGTGAGCGGGGGGGGGAGTGGTTCCTTTGCCCTCCCCAGGGTTACTTTCTGCAGCCCTCCCCGCGCCCCCCACCGCCGCAGCTCACCTCCACTCAGGGCCGGCTCCTGGCTTTTTGCACCCCAACCAAAAAAAAAAAAAAGGAGCCGGAGTGCCGTCCCTTGGAAAGTGCCGCCCCAAGCACATGCTTGGAGCGCTGGTGCCTAGAGCTGGCCCTGGTCAAGAGGCTCTCCGCATATGGGATTTCTGCATCGAGCACGCAATCCACCTGGAGGCCAGTCACCTCCACGGTGTTAGGAACACGCTAGCAGATCCTTTTTCTCTCACCACAAATGGTCACTCCATCCGGAGGTAGCCCGGATGCTCTTCCAGAGGTGGGGAACTCCCGAAGTGGACCTGTTTGCCACCAGACAGAACAGGAATTGCTATTGCTTCTGTTCCCTGCAGGGTCTTGGCAAGGACTCCCTCTCCGACGCCTTCCTCCTGTCATGGTCAGGGGGCCTGATATATGTGTTCCCACTTGTCAGCAGAGTCCTGTCGAAGATCAAGAGAAACAAGGCTCAAGTCGTCAGGCTCGCCCCGGTATGGCCGCGCCAACGTTGGTTTGGCACGCTGATGTACTTGACGGTGACCGCTCCCTGGCCCCTTCCCAACTGACCGGATCTGCTCTCGCAGGATCACGGGTGTCTCTTACACACCAGCCTCGCCCCCCTTCACCTCATGACGTGGATGCTGTGTGGTTGAACTCAAAAGAGCAGGCCTGCTCTAACGAGGTCCAGCAAATCCTCCTGGAGAGCAGGAAGCCTTCCACTAGAGCAACCTACCTGGCCAAGTGGACGAGGTTCTCCCACTGGGCGTCTGAGTGCAACATTTCCCACAACACACTCCTCCTTACAATCTATCTTAGATTATCTGCTCCTTCTTAAGAACCAGTGGCTGGCCCAGTCTTCCATCAGGGTGCACCTTGCGGCTATCTCCGCTTTCCACCCGCCGGTTCAAGGTCAGACGGTGTTCTCACATGACATGTTGGTCTGCTTCCTGAGAGGCCTTGAGAGACTCTTCCCATCAGCCCGAGCCCCTGTCCCACAGTGAGAACTTGGTTCTTTCTAGGCTCATGGACCCGCCTTTTGAGCCTGTGGGCTTCTGCTCCCTCTCCTACCTGTTATGGAAGGTCGCTTTCCTTGTGGCCATAACATCCATGAGAGGAGTGTCTAAGCTTAAAACCCTGACATCGGAGCCTCCATATACTGTGTTCTACAAGGACAAAGTTCAACTGCGACCCCATCTGGCTTTTCTGCCGAAGGTGGTGTCTTCCTTCATGTTAATCAGGACATCTTCCTCCTTGGGTGTTTTGTCCCAAGCCACACACCACTAGTGAGGAAAGGAAGCTACACGCCCTGGACGTCAGACATGCTCTGGAGTTTTACCTGAAGCGTACCAAGTCCTTCCGCAGGTCGACCCAGCTCTGCATCGCGACAGCGGACAGGATGAAGTGCCTTCTGGTGTCCTCGCAGAGGATTTCCAACTGGATCACCTCCTGCATCCGGACCTGTTACGAGCTTGCACAGGTCCCGCTGCCGCCGATTGTGAGGGCCCACTCGACCAGGGCTCAGGCATCCTCTGTGGCCTTCTTGGCACACGTCCCTACCCACGACATTTGCACAGCCGTGACTTGTCTTCAGTTCTCACATTCATGGTGCACTACACCATCACTCAGCAGGCCAGAGATGACGCTGGGTTTGGCAGAGCTGTGTTACGATCTATATGTCCGTGAACTCCTACCCACCTCCAGGGGCACTACTTGGGAGTTACCTAATATGGAATGGACATGAGCAAGCACTCAAAGAAGAAAAGGTAGTTACCTTTTCCGTAATTGGTGTTCTTCAAGATGTGTTGCTCATGTCCATTCCATAACCTGCCATTCTTCTCCACGGTCAGAGTTTCCGGCAAGAAGGAACTGAGGGTGGGGGGAGCTGGTGGCGCCCCTCATACCGCGCCATGCAGGTGCCACACCCAGGGCCGGCTCTGGCTTTTTTGCCGCCCCAGGCAAAAAAGCCCCTCACCCCCCAGCGGGGAGCGCAGCAGGGGAGGGCGCCGAGCCCGGCCGCGGCCCCGCTCTCCCCGGCCGGCCGGAGCGCCGCGGAGAGGGCGGCGAGCCCGGCCGCGGCCCCGCTCTCCCCGGCCGGCCAGAGTGCTGGGGGAGGGCGGCCCCACTCTTCCCTGCCGGCTGGAGCGCCGGGGGAGGGCGGCGAGCCCCCTGCGGCCCCGCTCTTCCCGGCTGGCCAGAGCGCCGGGGGAGGGCGGCGAGCCCGGCCACGGCCCCGCTCTTCCCGGCCGGCCAGAGCGCCGGGGGAGGGCGGCGAGCCCGGCCACGGCCCCGCTCTTCCCGGCCGGCCGGAGCGCCGGGGGAGGGCGGCCAGCCCGGCCACGGCCCCGCTCTTCCCGGCCGGCCGGAGCGCCGGGGGAGGGCGGCCAGCCCGGCCACGGCCCCGCTCTTCCCGGCCGGCCGGAGCGCCGGGGGAGGGCGGCGAGCCCGGCCACGGCCCCGCTCTTCCCGGCCGGCCGGAGCGCCGGGGGAGGGCGGCGAGCCCGGCCACGGCCCCGCTCTTCCCGGCCGGCCGGAGCGCCGGGGGAGGGCGGCGAGCCCGGCCACGGCCCCGCTCTTCCCGGCCGGCCGGAGCGCCGGGGGAGGGCAGCGAGCCCGGCCACGGCCCCGCTCTTCCCGGCCGGCCGGAGCGCCGGGGGAGGGCGGCGAGCCCGGCCACGGCCCCGCTCTTCCCGGCCGGCCGGAGCGCCGGGGGAGGGCGGCCAGCCCGGCCGCGGCCCCGCTCTCCCCGACCGGCCGGAGCGCCGGGGGAGGGCGGCGAGCCCGGCCACGGCCCCGCTCTCCCCAGGTGAGCGCCGCCCCCCTCCAGGTGCCGCCCCAAGCACATGCTTGGAGGGCTGGTGCCTGGAGCTGGCCCTGGCCACACCAGAGGGCGCCAGAGCTGGTCCCCTACGGATATTGCTGAGGGAAATACTTGCGTCACTTTTGCATGTGGTGAGCACACACCCCTAATATGGAATGGACATGAGCAACACATCTCAAAGAACACCAGTTATGGAGAAGGTAACTGTCTTTTCAGATATTAAAAATTTGCATTGCAATTAATCTTTAGGGAGCATGGCTTACTCATGCTTTTTGTAGCAAAGTTTTTACGACATCTTGTGGTTCTGTAACCCCTTCTAAGCTTCAAGGTGTAGTGTATGTTATTGCAATGTCTTGTATGGTTGTCATTACTTCGGTTTGTTTTACATATATCTTACATAATACATTTGACATGCTGTGTTGACCCGTGGGATAGTTTGTAACCTATTACTTTTTCATATTCTTT
Source organism: Emys orbicularis (assembly GCF_028017835.1). NCBI lineage: Eukaryota > Metazoa > Chordata > Testudines > Emydidae > Emys > Emys orbicularis. The sequence continues at coordinate 31,300,322 of NC_088695.1, read as the reverse complement.
TAAAAAGGTGCTATGTTGATTCCAACTCCAGATAAGTTAGGCACTTGTGTGCAAGCCTAATGTCCTGCTAAATTAAAAAACCGAAAACTTGTCAGAGAATCAGGGCATAATTTTAAGTGTTTGCCATTGACAGCTTAATACATGTATTTAAAACAAAAGTAAATCTAACACTTACTACAAAAAGGTATATATTCATAGACTATTCATCAAATATTTTGATACAATGTGACTTTATTCATTTGCATTGAGTGGGAGATCTATTGCATATTAGGGGAGTAATATGCACACGGATAATGTATCAAAAGTTGTATTTTTGTCAATTGTAGTACAGTTTTCAGTGTTTGATACTACTAAATGGTATACTAGTAAGTGTATTGGACCATACTTTGTTTAAAAAAGTCATCTTAGTGACTTGAGACATCGGAACATTGTCTTCTATCAAATCATTACTGAAAGATGGGGATTAATCACCAATTGCTGAGCTCTATAATCTAAAACATAGCAGAGCAGAGCAGAGAGTAATTATTTTATGTTCCAGACTTGTAATCTTGCCTATCACCGTGTCTCAGAAGAGATACTACACTGAGAATGGTATCTGATTCTTTGTTCTAGAATTGACTATGAGATGCTATTGAACTGACACCAATGACAAGTAGAGCTTTGATTTTAATTGAATTTAAAAGTTAGTCTTTTTAAAATGTCTTGAAATCCTAATTTAGTTTTATTTTCATGTATGTCTAAATATTTTCGGCATAAATATATTTAAAGACGTGTTCATGTAATGTGAAGGTTATACATTAAAATACTGAAAAGTTTGGTATTGAAAAAGCAATGGGATAATATTAACAATGTTGCAGTTCTTGTTGGTTGCTGGTCCATCATCCTTAAGCTACCCAGTGGATTCAAATAAACGGTATCTACTGTGGATGAGCATTAATCAGAATTGCCAGTGCAGGCCAGTTTCTGGCTTTTCCAATTTGTGTTCCCCTTAATTCCTGCTGTCCGTTGGCCAAGGTGGGATGAGAACTCGATTATTTTTGAACTGTGAAATATTATATCCTATGCTGCAGAGAATTAAACTATGCCTAATCATGTCTCTGGATTGTTTATCCCCCTAACAAGCTGTCTTAAATAAAATTCACTTGTGCATTTGTTCTTATTCAGTGTATCAAAAGGAGTAAGGAAGTTCGTTCTTTAAAATATAGTCCTGTCCATGTGTAACTTCCATTCATCTGAGAATCTCAAGACACTGTTTGTTAATGAAGCCTCATGAAACTCCAGAGATTACATGCTGCCATGTGTCTAAAGTGTGTCTTTAATGCTCTAGTCTTCTGGCTGTCGGTATGCAAATAGAAAGAACTCTGTACTGCGAATTGACTAGATATGCTATTGCCTTTAAGGTTTTCTACTTATCAGATATTCTTTTATGAATGTCTCCAGTCTACAACTAATAACAAAAGTTTGCAAGACCTGTCTAATAATGTGTGCATATTGTGGATTGTGTCAATACTCTCTTTTGCCAACTCACTATAAAGTAATGTCAACTGTGCTTGAACCGGGCTTGCTGCTTGCACATTTCCTTAATTTCCAAAAATGTGGGAAACAATTCTATGAATACATAAACTATAACTCTGATTTTCATTAAGAAATTGTAACTTCTTTCCAGGGAATACTGAGTATTCAAATGGAAGGTTAAATGTTGGCATGCTGTTTGTAAATTGTTAATTTTTATATTTTATTACTTATACGCTGTGTTTTTCTTTTCCAGTGCATTGGTAATAGCTGCAGTGTTTGACCGTGATATTAACTGCAGAAGAGCTGCCTCTGTAAGTTACTGGTTTTGTTTATGCCTTTCTTTTTTAAAAATTCCTTTATAGTTTGCTTGCAATACAAACTAATTATGTAGAGCTAGAGTATTTGAACAAAATATTGTATGTCATGAACAGTAAGTACTTTGTTAAACCCCTAAAGAATATGGTCTGAGTGCATATTAAAAATACAAAAAACACGGCTTTACATTTCATATAATGGGTCCATAGTTAAAATCTGAGCTATTGTTACCACATTTCCATAGTGCAATATATGTCATGTCTCAGAAGAGCTATTTAGTAATATACTGTGACTATGTAATATACATAAGGGTCACTACTAATATATAAAACTCTACTGAATCTTAACTATGCTATATGGCATCTAGTGTGAAGTTGTTCTGTTCTCATTGCGTGTCCATTCTCATTTTCTAACTGCAGTAAATACATTTTTAAAAATTCATTTATGTAGAAGGAAAGAGGTTGACTTGTAAAGATGAAGCTCTTTCTGTAGAGCTAGGACATTTAAGTTAGTCACCTATGTAAGTATCTAGGCTAGGATAAGAAGGAAGGGCCAGGAACACCAAAGTGTGCCCTATAGAAACTCTATGCAGGACACTGATGGTGGCAAAAAGATAGGAAGAAAGCTTGACTGTCGAAGAGGAGGAAGTGTATGGAGGGGAAGTTATGATATTCAAGTGGGGTGGGGGGAAGGGGAGGAGAGGAGAGGCTTGTTATGCCTGGGGATGTAATTCCGTATGATGTAATGTATATGTAACTTGATTAGATTGGATTTTTTACTTCTAAAGATCCTAGCCCTGAGGAAGGAGTCTCAACCTTACAACAACTAGAACAAACAATATCTCATGGAAAAGTTAAAAACCTATAACATATTTAATGAATAGTCTATATAAATAACACAAAAGACATAAAAATATCCATCAACAAACCCATATGTCCCTATCACATGAACCATCTTTCCAATGCCCAAAAAGAACAGTGGGCTCTGTAGCGTACCCAGAAAGTTAAGAAATCTAGTCTCTTAATGGGGCTAATGTATTCCAAAGCCAAGAAAGATTCCTCACAGAAAATGCTCTGATAGCATCTCTGTCTCTTACAGTCCCCCTCTATTTAAAAGCTCAAGCTGCTGACTGAAGCTGCCGCATTACCGCTTAGAGAGGGAGTTAGTTGTCTGTGTGACCAGATCCCAAACCATTTGTGGCTTTATAGGTTAAAACCAAAACCTTGCACTTCACCTAGAAGTTAATAGGAACAAGAGCAGAGCATAGAGTACTGGTATAATATGATCCCTGCGTAATGTCTCTCTCAACAAATGGTTGGCAGCTACGCTCGCTGCCCTAGTTTCAGCTTCTGTATAGTCAGAACATGTTGCCCCATGTAGAGTGCATTGTACTAGGCTAATTTCAAAATCACAAATTATTGCAGTAAGGTCTGTGTATGAAACTAAAGGTTTACACCCTCTTTGTTCTAGGCATAGATGAAGAAAAAGCACTGAGAATGAAATTGTCTAGAAACTAATTACCAGTAGTTAATTTTCATTTTTCAAACTGAGAAATATAGGGGAAAAAACGAGTAGTATAAATGGTGAAAAATGAATTAAATTTTAAAAATGTTGTTTTAATAATCCAAAGAATTTGTTGTAACATATGTATAAAAACATGATTTTCAACCTGACTGAACCTTTGAGTGCACTGCTAAAAAGAATTTTGTATGAATGCTCCATACACGTTCTTTATTCATTGATGCCACTAATTAACTAATTTCAAGAGCAAAGTGATTCTCAGCATTCTTTTCTGAAAGAACATTTTGTACTGACTGATTGTAGATTGATTCCCAGTGCCATTTCTACATCTGAACTGGTCCACATAAGCCTTGGGTAAAGTGAAGCTGTTTAAATAATTTTTTTCCAGGGTATGTACTCTGTCCTTGCAGATGATTTGCTTGGTACTCTAATGGGATTTTTTTTGTCTCTAAGTTTTATGATTCTGTGTCTAAATAGTAAAACTGATAGTTTGACTATGAATTAAGGTGTCAAAATTAATACTGATTAGAACAATACTTACTAATTAGGCTCAGTGTGGATTGCCTTTCTGTATTTCAAATGGATACAAATTAAAATACAGTGATTTGGTTGTTTTTGCTATTACTGTATACCTAGCAGACAGCTTGAAAACATGATTTTAACGTGGTTCATCACTAAAAAGTTAGTGTATTATATAAGGCTTTGGCACATTTTTATTGTGTGCTGTTTATCTCCTTCCTTGGGTTAGGTGTGGTTTTTGTAGGTGGATATGGAAAGCAGTGCTACTGTCTATTGATGGTAAAGTGTACCTTCTGTGCTGTGCTTTGGATGGAAGATTACACTAGTTTCTGGATGGAAGATTACACTATTTGAAGGAATCAAAGACTTTGGTAATTTAATCATACTGATCCTTCCCAGTTCAGATTGTGCTGTAATCATAGCTGCAGGGTAACGTTGCATACGGTATGTCTGTTAAGTCCCACCCTAACTGCACTCCTCATTGCACCAAAGAATTGCTTCTCGTAGAGAACTGAAACTATTTTAAGAGGAAGTCTGTAGAAAATAGTCACCCAGTGCAGTAAATGTCTTTATGAATATGCTCTAGTTGATATCAAGTAGATTCTTGAAACTCTTGCATTTTTAAGCTTCTACAAAAAACAAACCAACAACAAAACAAATACATAAATAGAATTTGAATTTTTTTAATAAACTGAGGGCAGAACCACAATTGCAACGGATTTGTGTAGTATCTAAATTAGTGGGTTTAAAAAAGTATACAAATGTATCATTTTGAAAATGTGTGTATAAGGTGGGTTGTTTGATTTGTATGTTACTAATGTCAATTCAAATTGGAAACCCTGTAAAGAATGTGGGAATATGATGAAGCATATTTCTCTCTCAAAACAAATTAAATTGTGTGCTCTGTAAATGTATTTCAATTTAAAAAATGGTATCTACAGAAAGTCATTCAGAATATTGTGTTGCGTTTATAGTGTGCTGAATTAAGAATTTTTTTTTTTTTTTAAAGTATGACCAATTCATAGCTTGTATATTTCCACTTCCGTTATTTTCTTGCCAGTTTTAACTTGGTGTAATTAAAAGGCCATTTCTTTTGCTTAACTTGGTGGCTTGATAATACCACCTGGCATAATGTTTTTTAAATTAGCCTCTCCTTCTCCTCTTGTATCAGTGGTTGGTTTAAGGGAGGACTGGTACCACTGATTTCACTGTTTGGATTGCTCTATTGCATGAACTAGAAACGTATAGTTATTATAGCTTTTTAATATATCTGTAATTAGATGTTTCTGTTAGCATTTTCTGCTTTGAATTTGGAAGCAGGGCTGAGAAATATTTTCTTGAGACACAAGATGGGTGAGGTAATCTCTTTTATTGGACTAACTTCTGTTTGTGAGAGAGGTGTTAGTGTATGTGAAAAAGTGAGGTCAACCCAGCTACATTACTCAGGGGTGTGAAAAATCCACACCTCTGAGCGATGTAGTTAAGCTGACATAACCCCCAGCGTAGACAGTGCTAGATTGAAGGAAGAATTCTTCAGTTAGTGTAGCTATTGCCTCTTGGGAAGGTGTATTACCTATGCCTCATGGAAGAATCCCTCCTGTTGGCGTAGGAAGTGTCTACGCTGAAGCACTACTGTGGTGCAGCTCCCTTTCACCCACTAGATACCTGTAAATTCAGTTTCTTATATGAAGGATTTCATCCCTGATGTCAGTGACTTCAAGTCTGTTCATAAGAGAATTTAAAATTCTAGTGACTTGCAACAAATTATATTTTATAATGATAGTTGCTTTGTGTTTGTCTTAAATTGCTTACACAGAGCTTAAGCAATCCTTCCAATCAGTGGCTGTGGGGCACCAGTTAAAATTGGGAGGCATGGAAGGAGGCAGGGCCGGCTCCAGGGTTTTTGCCGCCCCAGGCAGCCAAAAGGAAAAAAAAAAAAAAAAAAGCTGCGATCCCGACCGCGATCTGCGGCAGCAATTCGGCGGGAGGTCCTTCGCTCCGAGCAGGAGTGAGGGACCGTCCGCCGAATTGCCGCCGAATAGCTGGACGTGCCGCCCCCCTCCGGAGTGGCCGCCCCAAGCACCTGCTTGCCAAGCTGGTGCCTGGAGCCGGCCCTGGAAGGAGGTGTCAGTTCCAGCCCCTGGTGGGGGTCAGAGGTACCAGGATGGGGTTGAGTCTTGCTGTGGATGGGCAGGGGGAGAGTTGAAGAACAAGCCTGCCTCAAACTCACCCTGCAGCGTCTCCTGTCCTGCAGAGCTGGCTCAGCTCTCTACTCTAGCCCCTTGCGTCTCAACGCAGTGTGCAGGCAGGCAACCTCCCACAGTGGGGGAAAATAATTCCCAAGGGAGATGATTTATACCAAGTTTTAATTTTTAAGCCCAAATTTTGTAGAACTCCAGAAATCGGGCTATCTAATGGAAGTGCTGACACAATTTAACCAGAGTAATGTGAAAAATGAAGCTCATTTTAGAGGTACATGCAGTAATGTTGGTAGTAGCCAGGTGGTTTCTGAATATGAAGTTGAAATAAACTTCTGGAGACTATCGTTGTTTAACATGCCTTTCTTTCTTTTGGCTTTTTGTTTGAATTCTGTTGACAGTATTTTCTCATTAAAATGAGTCACATTTCCCTGAGACTTAACAAAAGATAGTAGGTACGAAAGTATCCATTGGCTTTTTTGGATACTTACCAACAGTTCAAGCTAAGACAGGTTCAACTTGACACAAATACAAAAATAATAAAAATAAAAATTAATCCTAAATAACCACTCCCCGCAAATGAAATTGGCTGTCATAGTTTTAACCAAATTTAACTTACAGTTATGGAAAGTTTCAAAGAGCTGTTGAATTGTGTGTGGCAAATAAAGCAAATGTTTAGATATTTTACAAATTGTAATCTTTATAGAGTCTAATGCTTGTACAATATATTGAAACATACATTTTTTCAAAGGCTGTTGGACTGAAATGTTAGATTGTTTCATTGAACAATAAAAACTCTTAATGCTAACATCTAGACTAAGAAATATTAAAAGAAAACTTTTTGAAGTCAGTGGGAATTGTGCATGTTTACCTGAAGGCAGAACTGGTCCTTAGTAAGTCATTTATGAAGTTTAGTAGTCTCTTACTAAATTATCCTTTGTTGAGGGCATTTCTTTTCAGTTTACCTAATTAATATATTTAATGAAACCAATTTATTCATTATAGAAGGCATATTTTACTTTGTTAGACGAATGATGTTTCTACCATGTTTACTTTAGCGAATTCTGTTTAGATTTTCATCTGCATGTTGTTTTTTAAACTGATATAGAAAATGCAAAAGTAAAACAATAGCAGAATGTAAAAATGTATAGTACATTAAGGATGGTTATTCTGTAAAGGCTTCACTTATAATAGCTATCTGGCTAACGTGTTATATTCAGTGTAAAATTCCTCTTTCCATTAATGATTAGTTTATGGTTATACTACAGTATATTACACTGAATGGAGACTTATCCAGACAGTCAGAATGCTGGTTGGCTGTTAATTGCAGATATTTTATAAATAAAACAAAAAAACTTCAGCCAGTCTGAAATCAATTCTGTAGAGCTTAAAAATACAGATGTCCAAACTCTGTTATTACTGAATTTGGTCCTGTATATTTATGGATAATCTGGCCACTTACTTGATTAAAATACTTCCTAAGCTAATCATAATGCAGCTGGTGAGTGATTGAATTGCTGAGTCACCTTAGGGGTATAGGCATTAAGGGTGAGAGCCATATCCTGTTGCAGCCCCTTTATGCCAGGGAAAAGGGCCTGAGCAGTGTGTAAAGGAGCCCTATAAAAGCCCTGTATCTGACCAGGAAGAATTACCCTGATTCAGGCACTGAGAGAGGCCACTGTCGGTTGTCTTCTGAGGACCTCTTGCAGGTCATGGCATAGGGGTATGCTGGAGGATAGGGATGTAAAATAGTAAACGGTTTACAGGTCAACCCAGGGGTCGGCAACCTTTCAGAAGTAGTGTGCCGAGTCTTCATTCATTCACTCTAATTTAAGGTTTCGCGTGCCAGTAATACATTTTAACGTTCTTAGAAGGTCTCTTTCTATAAGTCTATAATATATAACTAAACTATTGTTGTATGTAAAGTAAATAAGGTTTTTAAAATGTTTAAGAAGCTTCATTTAAAATTAAATAAAATGCAGAGCCCCCCGGACCAGTGGCCAGGACCTAGGCAGTGTGAGTGCCACTGAAAATCAGCTCGCGTGCCGCCTTCGTCACCTGTGCCATAGGTTGCCTACCCCTGGGTTAACCGGTAAGCATTAGTCTTGCCAGTTAACCACCCTAACCATTAACCCCAGCCGCACCGGCCGACAGCCAGCTGGTCAGAGCGATACCAGCCCCGGGCTGGCCGGAGTGGCCCCGGCCCCAGTGATTAAACAGTTAAATGATATAATTTTAATTGTTTAAACAGTTAACTTTTTAAAACAATATTTACATCCCTACTGGAGGAGAGGCTGAGGGTGGAAGAAGCTTGTCAGTATTAGGGCTACAACATGCAGTTGTGCGAAGATGTCAGGCAGCACTATAGCCCATGTTCCTGCCCTGGAAAGTCGCTGTAACCTAGACGTGCTCTCAGGGCTTTATAAGCAGTTACACCAGGGGCCTCTCCAGTACACTTAGATTGCTACCGCATCCCTGTGCTATGAGTTCTCACCCGTTGTGTGGCTTACATTGACTCCTTGGAACCATAGGTTACTCCAAAGGGAATTCTGCACCTCTGCGCAATGCAGAATTTGCACAGAATTAATGTTCTGTGCAGAATTTCATTTTTTCCTGCAGAACTGGTGCTGAGGAACTGCTGGTCCCCAGTAGGGGCTGCTGGACCCAGCAGAGCCTGGCTTCCCAGTGCGCAAATAGAGGACACTGGTCTGGGGGAGAGACGGGGAGCTGGAGTGTTCCTGGCAAGTGTGGTTCCCTGCATGCCCTGAAGGAAGGAGCCGATGTATGGGCTGTGGCCCCACAATGAGTGGAGCGCCCGGCCCAGTGGGGATGGAGTCCCTGCTCAGCATCAGCTCTGCACAGCCCAACACTGAAATCACCACAGGAAACTCCATACAAGCCTGGTTTGATCAGCATCAGGCTATTTCTGCCTCTGGATCTCTGGGGGGAGGGGTTGCAGGTGTCTGGCCCGTGGCTGGGCTCTGGAGGGGTGTGCGGGGGTCTTGGCTGAGGGGGGCCTGTAGCTGGGTTCGGGGGGAGGTATGGGTGTCTGGGCTGAGGGGCTCTGTGCAGCTGCCTCCAGCACCCCCTCCAACACCCCCAATACCCCCTCCAGCACCCCCTGAATACCCTATGCCAATACACACAGACCCCTCCAGAACCCCCCCAACTGTACCCTCCTCCAGCTCCTACTCCCCCCTCCCCCACTTCCTCCCGGCAGTGTCCTGTGTTTGGGAACCTCTTGGTAACCCTACTGGGGCAGGATGAAAAAATGAGAATCGACTAAAAGACCAGAGGGGCAGAATTTCCCCCCAAGATGTGTCCAGCTGGCACGTGTGACACACCCAGACAGGGACCCAACAAAAGCATAACAGAGAAACAGAAATTGTGTTGTCGGGGGAGGTTCCTTTAACTTTCTACTCCTGGGGGAATGTTTTTTGTTCCAGACATACTTGCTAAAAGATATTTTGAAATAAATTACGAAAATAATTGAAACTGGCATGTTATATTGCATTATTTTCACAAATTATATATGCAGGTTTTTGCAGAATTTTAAAATATTGTGTGCAAATTTTTTTTAATTTTTTGACACAGAATTCCCCCAGGAGTAACAGGTTCAAATCCAAGCAAGCCAACTCAAACTTTCATTTTTCCAGAGTTGAGTATTTACTCTGTGTTTCTTTTGGAAGGAACCTTACAAACAGGTGCTCTCTATCTATGTGGCAATCCAAAGATCCCACGGTATTTTTGATAAGAATAGGATTTTTACCCCAGTGTTCTTGGCCAACATTTCCCATTGTGTTGGACATCAGTTGTCAGCTGGCTGCTGCTGTCTCTTCCCAGAAATTTTGTAAACATAGTGTTATTACATAAATGAGTGACAAGTTATTAGTATCCAGATAATAGTGATACTTACTTTTTGTTGAACAATTTAGAAAACCTTTACCAGTATTTGTACTTCTTGCTTTTAAAACAAAATTGCCTCTTTAAAAAAAGCAATTTTAAAATTTTTATGTAGTATATATCAGGGACAGTGCTACTCCATACTAGTGGGTAGGGAGTGGGGGGAAGATACTGGAAAAAGTAAATACTATGTGGGGAACTATATACTGCATTGATGCAGATACAGGGGAACCCCGCTATAACGCGCCCCGCAATAACGTGAATTCGGTTATAACGCGGGGCGAGTCTGGCCCCGGTGGCTGCAGCGGGCGCGGGGCGAGTCCGGCGGGCGCGGGGCATTTGGGATCCGTTCCCCGGCCAGGAGAGTGGGGCTGCTGCGGTCCGGCCGGGAGAGCGGGGCGGGGCTGCGAGGCTGCCGCACTCCGGCCAGTGGTCCAGCCGGTGTCGCGGGGCTGCGGGGCTGCCGCGGTCCAGCCGGGAGAGCGGGGCTGCTGCGGTCTGGCCGGCGCTGCGGGGCTGCCGCGGTCTGGCCGGGAGTGCGGGGCTGCTGTGCTCCGGCTGGCGTCGCGGAGCTGTGGAGCTGCTGCGGTCCGGCCGGGGTCGCGGGGCGGGGCTGCCGCGGTCCGGCCAGCAGTCCGGCTGGGAGAGCGGGGCTGCCGCGCTCCGGCCGGCGTTGCGGGGCTGCCGCGCTCCGGCCAGTGCTCTGGCCAGGGGAGCGGGGCCCCCGAAGACGACCGCCGCCGGGGCGAATCGGCCTAAAGCTGGCCCTGTTGGCCGCCCCCCTTCTCTCTCTCCCCCCGCTCCCTCCCTCCCGCTAGCCAGGGTGCACACTCTGCTGCAAACTGAACACAAATACAGTGGAACCCCGCTATAACGTGACCCTGCATTTACCGCGATTGAATTTTTTGGACCCCAATGATCGCGTTATAGCGGGGTTCCACTGTATATATGTAGTGCTCTAATTATATGTATTCTATTTTCTTTATGATCTGTTTATTGCCAGGCATTAGGAGTGTACATCAATTAAGATGCCTTCAAGTTTTACAAGCTCAGAGACTGATATTTTAACATGCTTTCACACCTGAATGTTTCAAATATCAGTGTTCAGTACTCAAGAATAAACAGCTAAAGCAGTAGGATCCCAATCATGCTGCTCTCAACAGCCTCTAAGTATTGTATTTAACTAAGCTTGGCAGAATTAGATTTTTATTTTTTATAATTTTAATGGATAATATTGGTTTATTTTTAAGCATTTTTTTCTATATATATCTAGTTAAATTTTCACAGTTATGAAAAATTATGGGGTGTGTGTCAGGCAATGAGGGGGTCAGACAATTATTTAATGACAGTTGATGTTGCGATTAAAAGAATTAAACCTTTATAACTGTTAAAACACAAATTGCCAACATCACATGTCAAAATATACGAAGTAAATATCCTTAAATCAAATTCTAAGTTCTTAAGCATAATTTTTCTTTCTTTGTCTATCTGTAAAATTCGATTATTATGGATGGAAATTTTTGTTGGTTTGTGTGTGTTTGGTGAAACTGACATTTACCAACATATACTGATAAAACGAATCCTTCCAAGCCTATACATCACATAAATAAGGCATTATAACCGTGATATTATCTAAGGCTATGTCTACACTAGCTGTTTTGTCAGTAAAACTGTTGTCAGTCAAGAGTGTGGGGGGAAAAAGAACAAAAAAAACCCATCTCCGTGGCCAACATAAGTTTTATCGACAAAAAGGTTGGTGCGGACAGCGCTATGTTGGTGGGAGGTGCTCTCCTGCCAACATAGCTACGGCTGCTCGTTGGGGGTGGTTTAATTATGCCAGTGAGAGAGCTCTCTACCATTGGCATAGAGCTGTGCCGCTGCAAGATCTGTAGTGTAGACATAGCCTAAGATTCTTTACGGAAGATATCTGAAACTTTCCTAAAGCAGCTAAACAAGACAGAGCTGTCCTGATTCCTTTTGTCAAAGGGCACTGACTTTTGATTGTACTGTGAAGCCTTGTCTTAGGAATCAAAGGCTACTCTTATGGCTGTGATTGTTTTAGTCAACTTGCATTCTTAATCTGTTGTCATGCAACAGACAGATTTGAAAGAGTATTGGAACATAAAGCATCAGTGACACCCTCCCCCATCCCCAACAAAAACAAAAAACCAACCCTTGAGGGCTTATTCAACTAACAAAGCTGACTTTATTTTAAAAAGTAAAGCCATGGGTCATTTATACTGCTGTGTGTTTGTTTTGAATTCATCCTCTGGTGTTTATCAAAAAGCAAACTGACTCATTTTTGTATGTTTGTTCTCTCTGTTCTTTAGGCTGCCTTCCAGGAGAATGTTGGAAGACAGGTATAGTAACTTTTCTGATTCTTCATTAAACAAACTTCTTATATGTACATTGTAACATGTAACTCCTAAAACCAAATGAGTAAAAGAACAACCAAATTTGGGGAACATTGTTTCAAAACAATCATGTAACATATTTTCTTCATTTGAACCACAGGTTCTCATGTACTTTTTCCCCCTTTAAACTTAATTATGAGCTTTTAGGACATTAGTTCCAGAAGAGCCTTTTAGCAAGTTGCTTCTAAAAAGCAAAACCTTGATGTAAAGTCACACAAGATGCCTTAACTTGCATTAAGGTAAGTTAAGTGAACTACACAAGGCCTCACAGCAATTTGATCGCATAGCTAGGACTAGAACTCATGAGTCCTCACTTCTGGTCCTGTGCTTTGTCCAGTAGGTCATGCTTTTTCTCAAATCATAATCTGAATTTTCCAAGAAATTGGTTAGTTTTGAAGAAGTATGAGTTGCTCAAGTAGAACAGTCTGCTTTATTTCCATGTCACTTGGGAGGCAGATATTTCACGGCATAAAAGACTTAGAACAGTGGTTTTTCAACCTTTTCTCATTTGCGGACCCCTAAAAATTTTTGAATGGACAGACCCCATTGGAAATCTTAGACATAGTCTGCGGACCCGCAGGGCTAAGTTCCCTCTAAGCTGCGCAGCTGGGTGGCCGCCAAGCAGGCTATCAAGTGCTGCGCGCTTCAGGTGTAGCACTTCAGGTGTCCCTCCCCCAACTGCCATGCTGCTCCTGGGAGCCTCCTGCTTGCTGTGCAGAGTTGGGGTGTGGAGGGGGACACTCCCTCAGGGTGTCCCACTTGCCCCCTACCCCTGTACCCCATCTCCACAGAGAAGGGTGGGGTACACAACAGGGCTCAGGACAGAGGAAGCTTTCTGGCAGTTGCTGTTGTGTCTGAACATGCTGATCTACTTAAAAGGGCAGCGTTCTCTCTCACTCACACTCACTCATTCACTCTGTCTTTCACACTCACCTCCCAACACATATTTGTATTATTGTTGTTGTAACTTCTTGATTCTTCTTTCAAAGTGTGTTATTTTAGTTTTTTGACTGGTCTATGCATTTTATAATTTTTATTTCTCTCTTACGCTTAAATTTAATTCTTTGAGTAGTGAGTTCTAAAATGCCCAACCTCTCCTGGCTGGAGTAATTATCCCTATGGTAACTTCTTAAAAATATATATTATATCTAGGTTTTTGGTTTCTACTGGTGGCGAACATCCGCACATTATCTCGATATGGTGCACATAACAAAATTCATTCCACACATGGATGGAAAAAATTAGAGGAAACACTGCCCCAGGGGTCCATTGACCCCAGGTTGAAAACTACTAACTAAAAACATCTTCATCTATGTGCTGAATACACTAACTGCTAAGGTTTCTAGAAGAAAGAAAAAAATTAGCCATGCAGTTATTTCCCATTTACAGTGCTAAAATAGTGTAAATACATTAACAAAATCTTTGAGATTGCAAATCAGGTGCATGACGTATAAAAAACAAACAAGGACATTTAAGGTGATCTGAGAAGCTTCTTATCTGCAGGAGTCTGTGTTCAGGCACTCATGATGTTTTTTTTCTCCTCTACGAGCTGACATCACTGACACATACAGCAGAGCAGGAGGCTGTGTTCCATACACTAATATAGGTGTTAGTGATGTCATGTAGGTAAAGAAGCGCAGAAGCTTAAAAAACTATGTTGTAGTGCCAATATACTCCTGGCACTTTGCGTTCTCACCATATCACATTTCCAGTATCTTGTTAAGATTATCTGGAGTGTTCATTGGTATGGTATTTTCTCATTGCATGGTGTTATCTTGATTCTCATTTTACTAAGATTCTTTTATGCCACTTTGGCAGTGTAAAGAGGCCTTATAGTTTGTGTAAATGTGATACTGTACTGGGTATGTGTTGGCTGCTGTATTAAGGTCAAAACAACATGTAGCTAATGATGGTCTCATCTTGCCTTCATTGGCTTTCATCAGAAATAGGGGTGGGGGCAGGGGGCCATGGGCCCATTGCTTTTAAAAGTGGGAGGGGGCAAACAGTGATGTGATAAAGTTTGCAGGCGTTACAGAATTACTCAAAATAGTTAAGTCCAAAGCTGACTGCAAAGAGTTACAAAAGGATCTTACAACTCTGGGTGACTAGGCAACAAAATGGTAGATGCAATTCAGTGTTGATAAATGCAAAGCAATGCACGTTGGAAAATATAATCCCAACTTTACATAAAAAAATGATAGGTTCTAAAATTACTGCTACCACACAAGAAAGATATCTTGGAGTCATTGTGGCTAGTTCCCTGAAAACATCTGCTGTGTGCAGCGGCAATAATAATAATAATAAAAAAGGTAATTTAAGAACCATTAGGAAAGGGATAGATAAGAGAGAAAATGTCATAATGACACTACATAAATCCTTATTACACATATTATACTGTGTGCAGTTCTGGTCACCCTATCGCAAAAAAGATATATTAGAATTGAAAAAAGTACAGAGAGGAGCAACAAAATAATTAGGGGTATGGAGCAGCTTCCATATGAGGAAAGATTAAAAAGACTGGGACTGTTTAGCTTAGAAAAGAGACAGTTAAAGCGAGATATGATAGAAGTCTGTAAAATCATGAATGGTGTGAAGAAAGTGAATAAGGAAGTGTTATTTCTCCTTCACATAACACAAGAACCAGGAGTCACGCAATTAAATTAATAGGCAGCAGCAGGTTTAAAGCACACGTAAGGAAGTACTTCTTCACACAACTCATAGTCAACCTGTGGAACTTGTTGCCAGGGGATGTTGTGAAGGACAAAAGTATAACTAGGTTCAACAAAGAAATAGATAATTTCATGGAGGATAGGTTCATCAGTGACTATTAGCCAATATAGTCAGGGCGGCAAACCCATGTGACACGAGCTACTGTTGGAAGACAGGATACTGGGCTAGATCAATTACTGATCTAACCTAGTATGGCCATTCTTATGTTCGTATTCAAAAGGCCCCTATTCTAAGGTCAGTTTTCAGTGTTAGGCTTTCTGCACTCCAGCTGCCCCAAATTCTCTGTCACACCACCTGGGTGTTCACTCCCCTAGTGATGGGAGGGAGGCAATAAGGAATGTGTCCAGAACTGATGTGTGTTTCAGGATGAAGTTAGGATAATAGTGGAGGAAAGCTTCAAGGGTTTTGTGATGGTGGCCCAACTAGGGCTGAGGTAAAACAGGAGGACATCCTGATTTCCTTGATTCTCCAGAGTGTCTAGTCATTGCAGAGCAGTTCACACTGCCTCCACGTCATGTGGTACTGGATAAAGCAATAAAACACCTCCCTATGATTTCAGCTTATACCAGATGGGGTGCAGCCCAAAGATGATGCAGGTTTTAAGCCAGCCCTGCATATATATGAATGAGTCAGGTTCGTTTAAATGACTTCTCAAAAGTATCCAGGCAATTCCAACAAACTTTGGATGACTATGCTGCTTAAAAAAAAAAAAAAAAAGTGTATGAACTGTCAACACCTGAAGCTAAGAAAATACATACTTGTCTTGGTGAGATGATAATTTTGATTATGCATACTTATTTTATAATGGAAGTGATTGTATAAATGGCTAAAATTATTTTTGCCTTATCCATAATATCGAGATTTCAGGATATTCTCTATCAGATCTAGATGTTTTCAATACATTATAACAGACTTCGGCTGAATAGATAGAACCACATATCCACGCAATTTGTTGTAGAATGGCCTGTGGGTTAAGTATTCATTTATGCTCTTCTTTTTCTGAAAATGTCAACTTTATTCCACCCTTTTACTAGGGAGGTCAAGAGAACTATACACAAGCTTACACTATCTGACACTCTCATGTCCATAGTACTAAATTTACTAAACCAGTTTCAATTTCCCCTATGAGAGTTTATGCATTTTACATGTATGCCACATCCAGAAAATAAGAGTTCCCATTGCAAATCTTAGCATTGTTTCTTTGGTTTTTAAAGATGTGGGCAAATTGAATGAATATTTGGCCACACATTTTCATTCAATGAAAGATTTATAGGGTTGTTTATAGGTCAGTCAAAGAGGTTCAATCCCAAATTAATCTATAGGCAAAAAAGGTCATTGCCAGGCGTATGTTGATACATAAGGTCTGCATTTGAACTCATTACAGATTTAGCTAATGCACAGATAGACAACAGATACTGCATATGTTCTGGCATTTTCTGGAGGGATCTACAACAAAATAGTAAATTAGCATGGCACAGACCTGACGGTGAAATGGAACAATATCCGTGACTCACCTTCTTCCTGTGGGAGGAGTAGTGAACCATTTCTTGCTGCCTAGGAGAATGGCTACTTCAAACCATCAGATACACCCATTATATCTCTTTATCTCTGTATAATATGATGCAACAGACATCCTTTCTCTGAGTAGGCGGGAAGTAAAGTACTTATTCTCCATCCAAAGCACTAATACTTTTAGTAATTAGATGAGGAAAAAAAGTGCTGTTTTGTTGCTTTCTTGTTCCTGACTGCATCAGCTCTGTAATGTGTCCTATCCTGGAGGTAAGAGAAGTATATGTGTCCATGCCACAGCAAATATGTTGCTGTTCACTGTTACGGTGGATTTAAAGATTCCATGTAGGTGAAAGGTTTTTTTTCTTTAAAAAGTCCCAGAATATATTTAAGAATAAATCAAAGTAGCACTTTTTAAAACAAAATTAATTTTAATATTGAAGTGCACTTTTTAAAAATCCTTTGACAGAATGGACACTTTCTAGATTATTTTGCATTCCTGTAGCCCCAGTGGAGAAGGAATGTAAACCAAAGAAATTCTCCAGTTTTCCCAGAACCTGTACTCCTGCACAGCATTCATTGTTTACATATCATGTGTCCTATCACTTTTGTAACTGGGTGTGTTGTGTTTGGTTATTGGCTAGTTTGTTTGCCCTTAATTATGGGTCAAGTAGGGCATGCTATCTCCTCCATCAGGAAATATAACTTTGTATCAAAACATGATACTAAATGAAATCGGGGTCAGCCAATCAAAATTCTGAATATCTGAGCTATGTATGAGCAATTAGACATGACTGGCGGTGAATTTACAGCTGACGACTGCATGCATGATCATATGTTATGAGTGTCTTCTGAAAAGAGCAATAATACATTTGTATAGCACAATCAGAAGTGTGATTGCTGCTGTGGAATTAAATTTGTTGAAAAATTGCTGGGTTCTGTGAAAACTTTCTTTAGTTAAGGATAAACACATCATGAAATATATATAAACAGAGACTAGTAAATAACTCTTACTTTTTTATATGTGGTGATTTTCTTTCCACCTGTCCCCTCCTACACAGTCGATACTGGGTGTTGTTCCTTTCATATGATCTGAAAACCTGATTCTGCTTATATGTAAAACTTTATAATATTTGTGTGATGTGTATATAGACAACATATAGTATGTGTGTATGTCTGTATATACAAGATTTATACAACATTATTTTCTGAAATAGTAACAATATTGCTAGTGTGGAACAAGTACACCTCTACGCCGATATAACGTGACCCGATACAATACGAATTTGGATATAACGCGGTAAAGCAGTGCTCGGGGGGGGGGGGGCAGGGCTGCGCACTCCGTCGGTTCGATATAACGCGGTTTCACCTATAACGCGGTAAGATTTTTTGGCTCCCGAGGACAGCGTTATATCGGGGTAGAGGTGTAATTGAAGGAAAAGCTCTTGTTTATAATGAAATTTGTCTTAAATCTAAATATCTACTCCCTCTAATAATGCTCACTGCCTCTGTGACCACTTCATTACAATGGAAGGTGTAGTTAATTAGATTTCTGGAATTAGGCATGACTCTGATAAGCAGTCCCCTCAATTCCAATTGATGACACAGGAATTGAGGATGTCGAGGCAGTCAGTGCCTCACAGCATTGAGCCCATTGTTCCTAATTTCTAATACCACCTTCGATTTTTTTTTTTTAAATAAATCCTTTTACAGAGATGAAGGAGTTTAAGAGACTTTCTGTGTTATTGGATATTCCAATCCTACCATTTTTCTAAAAATAATTTCAGCAAAAACACATTTTGATATGAATTTATTTACTGTGCATTCTAATTGATGCAGATTATACTTAGTAAACCTATGGCATTTCCAGTTTGATAGAAATCCTAAGAAGTTATGCATTGATCTGTGTGATATCACTGCTCTGTGTCACTGTATGATATTTTCTCCACTGTGTTATCTTAGCCATGAAACCTAGATCACATCGTAAGTTACTAAATTTGCTGTAATAGAATCATTTTGGGTGGTATCTTAAGAATAATGTGTTGTAAAAAGTTTAGCATGTTCTTAACACATGAAGTTTATACAGTATGAAGATGGAGGGACTTTATTTCTTATAGCAGTGTTAATAGGTAGGTTCACAATAAGTAATGCTGTTAGCTTTTCCATTATAATTTACTATTTAAGAAGTTTACTGTATCCTCCTGAAAACAAACTATTTCTGTCCATCAGAGACAATCTGAAGAGGCTACCATGAAAGCAAATTATAATGAATGCAGGTGGCAAAGGGAGTGACTTGGGGCAAGGAAACTTCTCCAAGGCCAAATGGAAGTGGTGTCTGAAATACTTGGTTGGTCAGTGATGGATAAATTGGATGCCATTACGGTGCAAGATTAAGATGATAAACCTATTTCTGGGAAAGTAGATAAATATGAGATATACAGTGTTGTTTACGGGAGAAATTTTAAATTATAAAGTGGTGGGCATCTTGTTACAATGTCTGTATCATTCTGAGTGTAGCTAGAGGTATAGGTCTAGATAGATACACATGGTGTGAAAAAGATGAGTAACAAAACAAAGGAAACAAACATTATGAATCCACATACTGGTGCAGACCCTTCACCTTCAAAGTGAATCTACAAACAATTACGGCTCTATTCTGACTTCGGATACACACATGGTTTCCATTGAAATTGGCCACGTATCCAAAGCCGTATTATGGCACTTTTAAGGAACATGGCAATGAGCTAGAAAAATGCAAATATGAAGCATCCAAACTTGAGGACCCACACCAAAATATATTTTAAAAACATTTTAAATTAATCATTTCAAGTGATACTTTAATATTACTAAATTTACTGCCTGCTATTGTTTACTCTAGCTCTTGGCCATCCTCTTTTAAGTGGAGTCAACTGTTCAGCACATCAGTTATCTCTTTTGTGTAGATATACTTTCCACAAAATCAGGAATTAGTGTGTATAGGTGGTGCCTGTTGATATAGGTGATATTTTAAACTGTTGTTGACCATTAATACAAAATTTGATCAGTCATTATAATTTTTTCTCTTCTATTAATATTGATAGGGGACTTTTCCACATGGCATTGACATTGTGACTGCAGCTGATTATTTTGCTGTTGGTAACAGAGTTAATTGTTTCCTTAATATAAGGTAAGTTCCCATGCATTAGTTTTCCTACACTTAAAGTGCCTGCTTCATTTAATAGAGATTTATCACCTTATTTTATGTTGTATTACCTTATATTATCTTTTTTAATAAAAAGAAAACTAATTTTTCTTATTCCTATCTGTGAACACAGATTATGTTCGGAACATGGCAAAAGTTTGAGTGAGGTGGCCCAAGGTTCTAAACTAGGTCTGATGTTCTTCAGTGTTAATTAATGATCAGTAAAAGGGGGTAACAAGCAAAGTGGTAAAATTTGCAGGTGCACGGGCAGCATGATGGGAGAATAAATTTCATTGCTGACATATGCAAGGTAATGCCCATTGAAAGGAGTAATTTGAACTACTTGTATCATTGCTGAGGTCTTGTCTACGTGGAAAGTTACTGTGAGGAAGCCAGGTGTGTGAATCTACAACGCACCAGCTTCTTGTGTAGTAGTGTCCTGTGTGGACACTGCTTTAGTGCAGTGAAAGTCCTGGACTGTGGCTTAGTATGCTACTACTTCAAAGCACAGTACTCTAAGCTGAATTCCGAGACTTTCACTGTGCTGTAGAAGTGTCCACATAGGAGATTACTGTGCAGCAAGCTGGTACTCTAGATTCACATGGTGGCTTGCTGTGCAGTAGCTTGCCATATAGACAAGCCATAATTTCTATATTAACTGTAAACACTAATGATATAGACCAGTGCATCATGATGGACAGCTCATTGAAAATCTTGACTCAATGTGCAGCAGTAGTTGAAAAAGCAAACAAAATGTTGTTGTATAGGCTGTATAAAGAATTGGACGGAGAATAATATTTAAATAATTAAAAGTCTGTTGTAAATAAATGGTGTCTCTTTAGCTGGAATACTATGTTCAATTCTTGTAACCCATGTAAAAAACTGCTAGCACAGAAATAGAGGGGTTTCAAAGTCAGGTGATAAAAATGACTGGTAGCACAGAGACTTCCTTGTGAAGTGAGATTGAAAGACCAGGACTGTTTAGTTTAGAGAGGAGATGGATTAGAGAGGGTCTCCTATTAATCTTCTCCTAATACAAGAGTAAGGGGACATTCAGTGAAACAGAAAACACATTTAAAACTGATACAAGGAAATATTAATTTCCCAATACAAACTTAATTTGTGGTACTTACTGCCAGAAGGTATCAAGACCAAGAGCTTAGCAAGATTCAGGGTATGTCTACACTGCAATGTAAGCCCAGGGTTAGTGGACTTGAGTCAGCTGATCCATGTTAGGGAGCCCTGGGCTTGCACGTCTACATTGTATTTTAATCCTACATTAAGACTTTTCTAACCTGTATTTGAACCTAGGGCTCTGGCCTCCATGCTGCAATACACAGACCTGAGTTATAGTAACCATATCCCAGATTCACTAGCGCCTCATCCCCTTTGTCCCCAGCCCCCAAATGTGGTCGCTCTAGTCCTAGGACCCTGGTGTACCGTGGGAAAACTTTGCTGCCCGCCCTGATGTTACAGGAAATTTGAAGTAACTTGCTTAGCAAAAGACTTGGTCGGTTCGCTCTCCATTGCAAACCCAGGAGGCTCTATGATAGTGTGCTTGTGGATTGGTGATCAGAAGAGAATGGGTTAATGCTGACCAGAGCTGCTGCCATTCGCAGAGTGAGGGTGGATTTCGTTTTCAATAGAGTGGATTGCAGATTGTTGGGATAGAGAGGACTAAGGAACTTTTCCCATGGAATTGTGGGATTTTTCCCGGCTGACTCCCGGGACTCAAGTCAAGTGGGGCTGCATCTACACTGCAAAGCAGTAGGGCTTGGACCCTACATCCTGGCTTAACTCAAGTTCAGACCTTCCAGCCCTGCAGGGTCCTGGGACCCTGGGTCCAAGCCCTGGGTTAGTGCAATTGCAGTGTAGACGCAAGTGGGGCTATGCTTGAGCCTGGGCTTAAGCCCAGGCTTATGTTGCAGTGTAGACAATTAACTTCTTTATATTGAGCATATTTTTTTTTGTTTGCTTCAGGATGTGTTGCTCTGCTATGTGCACTGTATCTTGACTTGAGCCTACTCAGCTAGCAGCATAATGATTTAAGTATTCCCTTATCTCTGTGACTACACTTCTCTTTACTGTTGCATTATATGGAGTGCCATCTTAAAGTCAGAAGCATGTTGCAGTTTTGGCCACCCTGTATTTCCCCCCTCTCTGTTTCAGTCTCCTGTTGCATCTGAGTAAGGGGAGGTGAAAAAGAATGGCTGTTGCACACATCATGCAAGGAATTATGCATTAAAAAATATAACAGATATAACAATGGGGTGTCGTGCCCACTCAGACAGTATAGGGCTACAGACCAAATGCTAGGAAAACAAATGGGGAAACGGCACTCTCTGTACACGTACCTGCTTTTTAATTCCCACAAAGCAGAACAACAGGCTTAATATTTTCCAGTCATCTTACTGTGATCCTATTCCCTTTGCTTGGGCTATATAGTGTTTTGTTTTGTTTTGTTTACATTTAACTGATCTTTCTTTGTATTTGTACATAATTCCCACCTTATGCCTACTCTTTCCTTTCCCTAGTCCACATCCTTTTTTTACACATTGCTTATATCCCCCAACTAGCCTATCTTCAACCAAACCAAACTAGGGAAATGCAATTGGTCATATTCTCTGAAGTCTGTGGAACTGCACCAATTTGCACCTGCAGAGCATATGGCCTACTACTTTTAAACTTTAAAAATGTACACAGCCTTAAAAGAAATAGTAGATTTTTCTGGCTTGGGGGTAGCGAGAAGTTTGTTTCTCTTCACTTTTTGTTTTATTTTGTTGATGCCTATGCTGTTGTCTTTTCTTCCAAGCTCTCTGGTTCAGCTCTCTTTTTTTCATTGTGACTTTCAGTGTGATGTTACGCATAGGTGATAAAAATGTTTCTTTTGCTTAAGGGCAAAAATATTCTAAATTAAAAAGTCCTTCTTTATTTTGCCTGCTTACCAAGCTGATGATAAAGTATTTCACAGCTCACTCTAGATCCTATGGCTGCGCTTTTCTTTCCTTAATTGCTGCTGCACTGATCACTTTAAAAGGAATTTCACCTAGTTACTAAAGTGTGATTCCTTGAAACCATATTCACTATTCTTAATCAAGTTTTTGTTCATGAAGTGAGTTTGTCATCACATCTGAGCTGTAATTAATTGGGACAATACTTCATTAGTTCCTTAATTCTTTGTGTGAATGGCATCAAAACACAAGGGGATAGGTATATATTAAATTGTCTATATAGAAAATATGCACCATTACGTTATGGATGGAAGAATGGACCTCTCTGACAGGGCCTGTCTCCTTGATTGCTTAGGTATAATTGCTTAGGTAGTTTTAAAAAGCAGTAACATGGTGTACAGAGTCCATAGTTCTGATTTAGAATCTCAGCCCTTCCCAGAGGTCTGTCACATGACTCTTATGCCTGCATAGATTCCCTTTAACTATAAAAGGACTGTGTCTAGGTGTAAAAGTCTGTACATAGCTTCCTTTTGGCAATCACAGCATTAATAAAGTTCTGACTCTGGATGTTTATTGTTCTATGCCTTTGAACTGATAGAAATAATTTTCTGCATTTGACTATTTTAATTAATGAAGGCATATTTCAGAGGTACAATAGCATATATACGAAGTTGTATGGATATTGCCACATTATAATTTTTACTATATTATTAGATGGGCTGGTAGCCCTGCATATTATTAAAGTTGCCCAACACTTCCAATAAAGACCCAGTTTTCAGTTTCTTATAACTTTGCTAGACTTAACTATTTGGGCAGAAATTTTCTATGCTGAATGTCTAATTTCAGTAGTAATGCTTCGGCCATTTCTGAGAACAATGAAAAACGGTGTTTTGTCTGGCTGGTCAGGGAGAGTGGGACTGGGCAATGGGAGGTTGGGAATGGCTGGGCAAGGAGACTGGTAGCCAGGTAGGGGAACAGGGATTGGAGAATGGGATTAGGGTGGTCAGATGAGGAGCTTGGGGAACTGGAATTGACTGGGCAAAGGACTGGGACTGAAACCAGTGGAACGGGAATGGGGAGGTGGACAGACCTGAAGAGGTGTAGAGGTATGTGGGTGTCAACATGATGCCACATGATGGAGTTCGTGTTTTCAGTTTGCTTTTTTGACACCTATGTGGGTCAGCAGTAGAGTTGGAACCTTTAGATCCACTGCACAGATCTCGGTCACTTGAGCTAATGGAGTAACTCATAGTAATAATAGACTGTCCTCCATGTACACCAGCACTAGAGGGGGATGATGCACACACTATGCCAATATAGTATAATAATACTGTACTATATACTTGCAAAAAAAGCACTTTTCCCCAATCTAATCTTGTAAATAATTATAAATGTAGAATGTATTAATCATTTGATTTAAACAGTAAAATCTATAAGCAGTTTATTTTTTCTAGTATTTATTGATCATATAATTCTTTATATGTGTATACAATGGTTTTCACTGATAATCTCAAAATATTTTACAAAAGTGTTGTAAATATTAACATAATGAATTTTACATAATATGGAATATCATGTTTTTATGCACCCCTTTAAATAGACAAATAGGTAGTACATTTTGAATGTTTTTTTGTTTATTGCATTAAAAGCAATTGGGTCAAAATCTTCAAAGCAGTACAGTAGAACCTCAGAGTTACGAACACCAGAGTTACCAACTGACCAGTCAACCACACACCTCATTTGGGACTGGAAATATGTAATCAGGCAGCACCAGTACTATACTTTACTGTGCTAAACGTAAACTGCTTAAAAAAATAAAGGGATTTTTTTTTTTTAAATTGACAAGGTAATGAAACTGTTTCTGTGCTTGTTTCATTTAAATGAAGATGGTTAAAAGCAGCATTTTTCTTCTGCATAGTAAAGTTTCAAAGCTGTATTAAGTCAATGTTCAAACTGTAAACTTTTGAAAGAACAACCATAGCATTTTGTTCAGTTATGAATATTTGAGTTACGAACAACCTCCATTCCTGAGGTGTTCATAACTCTGAGGTTCTACTGTATATGCCAAAATTCAAACTGATATACATTCTGTACTCTTTTATATATATATATATATATGGATGTACTTATTTCTTTTTCAGTGTGTACATTGCTAGTTTTCCTGAGTATACACAATCAATGATTGACCACCTGGTTAACATGAAGATCAACCATTGGGATGGGTATGTTTCAAACATGTAACTTATATTATCTGGAAGTCAAATATTCTGTAAATTTTACTTTTCGGAACTCTTTAGTTCTTTCTTTAAAGGGAGAGGGTGGTTGTTGTCTATTTGTTCTTATCTGTATTGTGGTAGGAACTAGAAGCCTCGATCAGGATCAGATTCCATTGTGCTGGGGCTTACAAATGCTAGTTATATTTTCCTGAATCAGGGATTAAGGGTCTGAATCATATTCCTTAGAACTTTTAAAAATCATATTTATGGTAATTATTTTTTAAATAAAACAGGCCCCTTTGAAAACTGTTTTTAAAAGTATTAGCAGATTTGTGCTCCTTTTTAATCTTGGAAATTTGTAATAACTCTTTTCCATGAATGATAACATTTAAAAAAAAGAAATGTTAACATATTAGAATTGCTAATATATTTGATTGGGCAGGCAATGGCTTACCTCAGTGGTTCTCAATGTGGGGAGGGGCCTCAAAACTTTCTAGCGGGGCATGAAGAGCACTCCCACTTACTCATGGAGTCACAGCAGCACTCAAATTTGGCCCCTCTGTAAAGACATCATGGATTGCGTGGACATAATGAAATTATTCCAACACTTTCGATTTTTTCAACAGCAGGGAGGTGGATGTGGACACTTCCCCACTGTTGGAAAGCTTCACTTAAAACATGTTTTTAGTTTTCGTGACATTTAAACCTAGTTTTAGGAGATGAATAAAACGCATCATTATTTATTACATTACATAGTACATCTGAGTGTAAACATAATCACCATATAATTATCATTAATTAAGTAGACTTAATACGTGAAGATAAATGTTGAATTGTTGCATGAAGATTGAAATGTGTACGTATAACACAAATGTGATGAAACACTACTATAAACTATTATTATTGCTCATGATGATGTTCCTGGAAGATCTGGGATGAGCCCTGAGGTGCTACCATCCATATTTGTTTTGCTTTTCCTCTTCCTTTGTCTCTTTCAGCAGTAAGTTTTTATTCATGTAGCCAAGAGCTAACTGTAGGCTGCCTGGTTTGGGCCACTAGTGTTTGGGAAAATGCCATATTCCGTAACATTGAGTGGTGTCTTTATTTGTGGTGTGGAAATAGACAGTCATACACTGTAGCCGTGCTTTTTTACATGACAACTCTCAACTGGATTGGATATTTGAATTAAGTATCAGAAACATTTTTTAATGGTAATTTACATTCAGGAATGCTAAACAGTGTTCTCCTTAAAATCTCTCATTTTGGCATAGAGAAATGAAGGGGGAAAAAACAAAGCACCCATTTATCTCTTTGTGAGACTTATTGTCTTAGTCACAGTTTTGTTTAAGTTCACATTGATTAAATGTTCATACATGTGTCTGTGTAGGACACTCAGAATTCAGAAGTTTGTCCTTTCTGTTGTAATTTCACTGTGTTGTAAGTGTTGCAGAATCAAGAAATGTTAGAAGTAGAATAAGAAGAATCTTCTGTTAGAGAATTGTGAGGGTGTATTTTAAGGCTTGATCTTTAAGAAAAGCCTAAGGATTTTCAATTGGAGTTGGGCACGTAACTCTTCTAGGCTCCTTTTGAAATCCCAGTCTAAACCAATTCTGAGATGTAAACTAGTTGATTAATTTCCATGTAAAGTAGTATTTTTAAAAATAGGTTGCACAAAATATGTTGATTGTTACGGAACCTTTGATACTTGGAGCCAATGAATGATTTTTTTAATTAAGATTTCCAATATTTGACCTATTATGTTTAAAAAAAACAAACTCAAGTGTTTATTCGTCTACAATGATTGCACAAAACAATCTGCTAAATGTTCTTTTGCAAGTAGAATGACACACATAAGTGAAGCCATAATAGTTTGTACATGTCTGGTGTATGTTGGATTTCCTTTGACTTCCCCCTCACCATTCATCAACTTGTAATAATTATTGGTATTGCGCGATGTGGTGAAAATGTATATTTAATAATATATATGTTACACAGAGCTTTTGTGATTAATCGTATTGAGTTTGTGAGCTGTTAGATATACATATTTTAAAATGAGTCTAAGCTTATTTACTAGGTTTTTCAATATTCTTTCTTTTTTAAAAAAAGAAATAAAAACCAACAACACTTGAAGTAAGAATGAGGTACCTGTAAATTTAAATTTAAAAAGCTGTAACTATGGTCTTGCTGCTCTGGGACCACAATTATCCTTTTCTTTTGCTAGACCATGACACAAAACATCTGCAGCAACAAAATGTTTTTCTTTTTTATTTCTGATTTCCTTACTCTTAAGAAAAAATTAATTTAGCCAGTATTCTGTATAAAAGGTAGTTTGACTCTCCCTGAATTAAGAGTAGTAATCAGCAAGGGAGAATAACAGCGTTAAAAATGAAGGTAAAACATTTCTCATTATCTGTGGAAGGCACCTGTGGATTTCTTTAACATGGTTTTCATAGATTCATAGATTCATAGATTCTAGGACTGGAAGGGACCTCGAGAGGTCATCGAGTCCAGTCCCCTGCCCGCATGGCAGGACCAAATACTGTCTAGACCATCCCTGATAGACATTTATCTAACCTACTCTTAAATATCTCCAGAGATGGAGATGCCACAACCTCCCTAGGCAATTTATTCCAGTGTTTAACCACCCTGACAGTTAGGAACTTTTTCCTAATGTCCAACCTAGACCTCCCTTGCTGCAGTTTAAGCCCATTGCTTCTTGTTCTATCCTCAGAGGCTAAGGTGAACAAGTTTTCTCCCTCCTCCTTATGACACCCTTTTAGATACCTGAAAACTGCTATCATGTCCCCTCTCAGTCTTCTCTTTTCCAAACTAAACAAACCCAATTCTTTCAGCCTTTCTTCATAGGTCATGTTCTCAAGACCTTTAATCATTCTTGTTGCTCTTCTCTGGACCCTTTCCAATTTCTCCACATCTTTCTTGAAATGCGGTGCCCAGAACTGGACACAATACTCCAGCTGAGGCCTAACCAGAGCAGAGTAGAGCAGAAGAATGACTTCTCGTGTCTTGCTCACAACACACCTGTTAATACATCCCAGAATCATGTTTGCTTTTTTTGCAACAGCATCACACTGTTGACTCATATTTAGCTTGTGGTCCACTATAACCCCTAGATCCCTTTCTGCCGTACTCCTTCCTAGACAGTCTCTTCCCATTCTGTATGTGTGAAACTGATTTTTCCTTCCTAAGTGGAGCACTTTGCATTTGTCTTTGTTAAACTTCATCCTGTTTACCTCAGACCATTTCTCCAATTTGTCCAGATCATTTTGAATTATGACCCTGTCCTCCAAAGCAGTTGCAATTCCTCCCAGTTTGGTATCATCCGCAAACTTAATAAGCGTACTTTCTATGCCAATATCTAAGTCGTTAATGAAGATATTGAACAGAGCCGGTCCCAAAACAGACCCCTGCGAAACCCCACTCGTTATGCCTTTCCAGCAGGATTGGGAACCATTAATAACAACTCTCTGAGTACGGTTATCCAGCCAGTTATGCACCCACCTTATAGTAGCCCCATCTAAATTGTATTTGCCTAGTTTGTCGATAAGAATATCATGCGAGACCGTATCAAATGCCTTACTAAAGTCTAGGTATACCACATCCACAGCTTCTCCCTTATCCACAAGACTCGTTATCCTATCAAAGAAAGCTATCAGATTGGTTTGACATGATTTGTTCTTTACAAATCCATGCTGGCTGTTCCCTATCACCTTACCACCTTCCAAGTGTTTGCAGATGATTTCCTTAATTACTTGCTCCATTATCTTCCCTGGCACAGAAGTTAAACTAACTGGTCTGTAGTTTCCTGGGTTGTTTTTATTTCCCTTTTTATAGATGAGCACTATATTTGCCCTTTTCCAGTCTTCTGGAATCTCTCCCATGATTTTCCAAAGATAATAGCTAGAGGCTCAGATACCTCCTCTATTAGCTCCTTGAGTATTCTAGGATGCATTTCATCAGGCCCTGGTGACTTGCAGGCATCTAACTTTTCTAAGTGATTTTTAACTTGTTCTTTTTTTATTTTATCTGCTAAACCTACCCCCTTCCCATTAGCATTCACTATGTTAGGCATTCCTTCAGACTTCTCGGTGAAGACCGAAACAAAGAAGTCATTAAGCATCTCTGCCATTTCCAAGTTTCCTGTTACTGTTTCTCCCTCTTCACTAAGCAGTGGGCCTACCCTGTCTTTGGTCTTCCTCTTGCTTCTAATGTATTGATAAAAAGTCTTCTTGTTTCCCTTTATTCCCGTAGCTAGTTTGAGCTCATTTTGTGCCTTTGCCTTTCTAATCTTGCCCCTGCATTCCTGTGTTGTTTGCCTATATTCATCCTTTGTAATCTGTCCTAGTTTCCATTTTTTATATGACTCCTTTTTATTTTTTAGATCATGCAAGATCTCGTGGTTAAGCCAAGGTGGTCTTTTGCCACATTTTCTATCTTTCCTAACCAGCGGAATAGCTTGCTTTTGGGCCCTTAATAGTGTCCCTTTGAAAAACTGCCAACTCTCCTCAGTTGTTTTTCCCCTCAGTCTTGATTCCCATGGGACCTTACCTATCAGCTCTCTGAGCTTACCAAAATCTGCCTTCCTGAAATCCATTGTCTCTATTTTGCTGTTCTCCCTTCTACCCTTCCTTAGAATTGCAAACTCTATGATTTCATGATCACTTTCACCCAAGCTGCCTTCTACTTTCAAATTCTCAACGAGTTCCTCCCTATTTGTTAAAATCAAGTCTAGAACAGCTTCCCCCCTAGTAGCTTTTTCATCCTTCTGAAATAAAAAGTTGTCTGCAATGCAGTCCAAGAATTTGTTGGATAGTCTGTGCCCCGCTGTGTTATTTTCCCAACATATATCCGGATAGTTGAAGTCCCCCATCACCACCAAATCTTGGGCTTTGGATGATTTTGTTAGTTGTTTAAAAAAAGCCTCATCCACCTCTTCCACCTGGTTAGGTGGCCTGTAGTAGACTCCTAGCATGACATCACCCGTTTTTCCCCCCCTTTTAGCCTAACCCAGAGACTCTCAACACTTCCATCTCCTATGTTTCTCAGAGCATGTTTGTTTCTTACATAATTGTGTGGCCTATAGTTTAGTCAACATTTCTATCCTTTTGTGCCCTCTGAGGGTCTTTTAGTGTGTGTGTGTGTGTGGGCTAGTGTGGGATACAGTATCTACTGAAGAGTGTCCCAATATATATAATTCAAACAATATATATGAAGCTGATTCATTTTTCATTCCTCCATTTAATAACACAAATACATTTCTTCACTGGAAAAATGTTAAATTCTCTCACACGCAAAAAGATAGAGGAAGCTTGAGGTACTGAAATAAGCCCTGAAACAAGGGTATACCACTAGGCCTGTATGGAGCCTATTGAATTCAGCAGGATTCTGTGCTGTGCAGGGATTGGTCTGTGCAGATCTGATTGGGGTCATAATATGTAACTGCTTTTGCTATGAAGAGCAGCAGTCAGTAACTGATACTACAGTGATTTATGGAAGCTGAACAAAAAACGTTCTTTAATCTCCACAGTGTTATTCGAGAACTGTCAACCAAGGCTCTGCATAACCTCACACCACAAGTCCCTGAGTATATGACAAATGTGGGTAAGTAGCAATATATCTGTGTTTTATATAGCACCCCATATCAAGCGTCTCTGGGCACATAGCAAAAACATACCAACAAAACAAGACTTAAACAAAATACAAGTTAATATGGCTTAATAAGAGATTAAGCAAGATTTTCCCCACAACTGGGTATAGTAGTGCTGTAATTCTGATGGTGTTAAAACTTTCTTTTCATGAATTACAGTGACATTTAGGAAATGGGGAGGGGAAAAGGCAGCAGAATTTTCAAGTTCAGCTTTAAGCCACTCCAAAATGTAAAGTGACTAATGTTTAAAACAACAAAGCAACTGAAAAACTACTTTATGCATAAACTAAAAAAATCAAGAAATGACTGAGAGCATCTTGAAATCCAAAGATATCTCAACTAGCACATGTAGCAGCTAGCAAGCTACAGATTTCTATAAATCTTTCCAACATGTGTGGTTAGGGTAGATAAAATGAAATACATTGCATTTAATATGTGGCTAAGAGAGAACTAAAGGAAGTATTTGCTCATAGTGTGTCTTTGGGCGGGGAACCATTTTTGTTACACCAAACTGAAAAATCTAACTGTGGAATAGTGGTGTATTTTGATAACACAGGAAAATCTTATTCCCATTTTTAAAACTGATTTTCAGATTTAGGGATCTGAAAATGTTCTTGCTCTATATCTCTCTAAGATACAGCTCTGGGGAAGATGACTTTTCTAGAAATGATTTTTCCACATTAATTTCTAGACAGAAGTGTTTATATGTAATTACTATTTTTTATCTCATTTCTTGCAGTTTTGCCAAGACTGCTACCATTAGCAGTGGGCACAGATTTACACACTCGCCATGGGGCCATTCTTGCCTGTGCTGAGATCACCCATGCACTGTACAAACTAGCAGCAGAGAATAATAGGTATAAAGACATTATATAAATTATCATGTTTCTTTCTACTGTATAATCTTTCAGAAACCTCTCCAGTATAATTATGAAAATCTCCATCTTAGAGAACTTCTCTTCTGTTGTGATTTGTTTTCATCAGTGCTGCCAAGCCTTCACACTTTACTTGATGAGGTTATATACCTCAGATCTAAATCCATGAGTAATCATGAAAGTGAGACCACCTGTTGTCACTCTCAAGCAAGAATAGAGAAGACATTGTCAAAAGTGTGGTTTAACCACGACAGTTTGCCAGACTACTACTGAATGAAGCATCTTTCCTCCTTTGCTGTGAGACAAATAATCCCTCACATTGCTATTTGAGTTGGATTAATGTAATTTTTCACTTATTTAATTTTGGTCCAGAAATGCAGTTTATAGATATTAAATTTAGCATATGTATCCAGCATGATTGCCATAAATTAGTTGGTGGAGTTACTTATTCTCTCTTCAACCTTCACTGGAATGGGTGGTGTTGTGTACACCTGTGCAAAATGATTGTAAAACACTACTAAATTGTAATTTGCCACTCACTCACACTATTAGTAGCATTTTAAATTTACTCTGTACTGATAGGTATAAATAATTACACAAGATCAAAGCAGCAGATAGTTAGGCCTTTGAATGTAAAGCTGAATAAAAGTAAAGAAACAAAATTCTGTAAAATTTTTAAGGTGTTTATTAATCAAATGCATTTACAGAATTTTGTTTGTTTAGTTTCTCATTTCTTCTGAAGCTCTGATATCCAACCTAACTCTTGTATCCCAGGGGAGCTGAATTTAAGAAGGGGAACAAGAGGTAACTAGGTAGTAAATAGGTCTGCTTTTTTGACTCCTGAAGTTGTTCAGACGTACTGTTACGAAAAGTACTTGTGCATGTCAGCAGTATAACAGTGGTACTTAATGTAATTATTTTATTAATGTAATGATTGTACATTGAAGCTAAGTATGTTTTGTAAGAAAATCTATTAAAGGTAGTGAATTTGGATGAATTAAATAAAATAATAGGAATTAAAAGAATAAGCAAAACTATCAGTCTTGAGCTGGCTTATGTTTGCCACCAATGAAAATGGGACATGGCTGGTGAGTGGAAAAAAATCCTCTTTCTGGAGGAGTATGCTTTCTACTCAGAGATTCTGAGAAACCTGTCTCATGGTCTGTAACTAAAGTGAAAATCTAGAGAAAGTGTCATTTGGCAATTGTAGTACTAGAAACTAGAAATTGAGGCAGACAATTTAAGTATTACAATAGTGGGAATGCAAAAATGCTATTGCCTAAAGGTAAAACCAAATTGGAAAAATGTTAGAATTATGTCATTACATATAGCCTTATTCTGTTACAAAAATGTTATTTTATAATTCTGCAGAAATAATACTTCTAAGTGCTTGTAGGAAAATAGGCTGTTTGTATGTTTCCTAAACCTGTTTAATGAACATGAATGAATGTTACACATTTGTTCCGAGAATCACTTAGTCCTAAACTTTTAAGTTTTTTCTGTCACTTTAAAAGTACAACATATGTCTGTTAAGGCGAGGCTGTTTCTGAATATAAGTTCAGGAAATTGCCATGTTTGGACTTAAAATCATTTTGTAACATTGCAGATCAGTTACGAATTATTTCAATGAAAAATCGTTGGAGGGACTTAAGCAGATCCATTTGGAGGTTTGTGCCAAGTATAAATAGCTGTTGGAATCTTAAGTGTGTTGTTTCATTTTTATACAAAGGATGCTGAAAGGTGTTTTTTTTTCCTTTTAAAAAATTGCCCCAAATCCTGCATATGTTTGGCCTCCTCCTGACATCCTCTTCTTCCGCTTCTGCTCTCTCGCTGCTGAGTGTGTCTGGTGGGAATCCTATGATCATGCTGGCTGACTTCACTACAGATTTGTTCTCTCCACTTTGACTTCTGCCATCTTCCTAGTTAAGCAACTCTACTTCTTTATTCTAATTGAATCCCATATTTGAAATCTCAGCTGCCATTTCACCACCTTTGATTCCCTCCTTGCACCCTGGCACCCTTCTGCCCCCACTTCTCTCTCTGCACAGATTCTCACTTCTTCAATAAGAAAATCTGCAAAATACCACATGA
Source organism: Emys orbicularis (assembly GCF_028017835.1). NCBI lineage: Eukaryota > Metazoa > Chordata > Testudines > Emydidae > Emys > Emys orbicularis. The sequence continues at coordinate 31,266,719 of NC_088695.1, read as the reverse complement.
ACTTCTCCATCTCACCTCCTGCCCTTCCTCTCCAACAATTCTTCTCTCTTGTTTCTTATTTGCTGTCCTCCTCAAACCCCCTCCATTTACTCCAGTAACCCCATCCGATCGCCTCACCTCCCTTGCACCCACTCTCATCCCCTTCCTTGCCCTTCTCTTTAATCTCTCACTCTCTAGTCATTCTTTCCCCTCACAACACAAGCATGCTTTAGTCTCTCCCATCTTTTATGGAAAACCCACCATTTGACTCTGCAACTATTTGACCCCATTTGACTCTGCAACTATTGCCCCATCTACCTTCTTCCTTAAACTCACTGAATGAGTTCTTTTCTTCCACTTCCTTCTTAGACCCTCTCCAAATCTGGTTTCTGTCCCTTGCATTTAATTAAAATGGCTGTTACCAAAGTCTCTAATGACTTACTTTTCTTTAACCTGTCAACTGCTTTGACATAATCAACCACACTCCTCCTCTTGAAATCTTATCCTCCCTTGCTTCTGGGACTCACTTTTTTCCTGGTTCTTCTCTTACCTCTCTAATTACTCCTCCAGCATCTTCTTCAGAGGATCCTCCTCATCTGCTCTCCAACTTTCTGTGGGAGTTCCACAGGGCACTGCCCTTGGTCTACTTCTCTTCTCTTGCTACACTTTGTTTTTGGGTTATCTCCTTCGCAAATACATTCAGCTATCATCCATAGGACGACTCACAGTTCTACATCTATTCTAGACCTGTCTCTTTCTGTTCCAGACTAAAATCTTGGACTGACTTTTTGATATCTCCTTGTGGATGTCCAGCCACTAGCTCAAGCTCAGCATGGCAAATAGATCTCCTAATCTTCCCTGCAAGCCCTCCCCCGGCCCTCCTTTTTTGATCTTCAGTGTAGGCCTCTCTAGATTCTCATATCCAGGCTCTCTCTCAATGTTGCAGATTCTTTCTGTATAACATCTCTGGGATATGGCCTTTTCTGTCCATCCACACAGCTTTAATGTAATTCAGGCTCTCATCATCTTGCAACATTTTCTTCCCTGGCCCTGACAAATGTAATTTTGTCCCACCCACATCCATTCGAAATGCTCCCTCAAAAATCACTTTCCTGGCTCATCGCTTTCACCCTCTCTTTTCATCACTCCTCTTGCTACCCTTTCTCCATTGCATCAAATGTAAGCTGCTTGTTTTTACTTTAAGGACATTTCACAGTCTAATTACATGCTGTCTATCATCTTTCATATGCTTTGAGATGTCAACTCCTACCTCCGGTCGGCTAATACGGCCAGCCTTCATTGCCTGCGTATTAAATTTTCAAACAAACACCTTTGTACCTTCTCGTATGCTGCCCCTCATGCATAGGAATTACTGCCCATAAACATCCATGAAGCTACCTCATTGTCCTCCTTCTGATCCCTCCTTAAAACTCTCTTTGCTGTGATGCCTACGAAAAAACTTGGCAGTGGTTAGGCAGCCGGTGTGATGAGACCACAGCCTGTCATGCTGTCTAGTATTGTTTTCTTGTGCACACCTTCTGTTTCCACTTGTCCCTTGTAAGCTCTTTAGAGCAGAGGTTTTTTTCTGTATTCTTTCAAACTCTGCAATGTAGAGTCTTTATTTAAAAGGACCAAATTTTTGAAAGCAAATGTTTCAAAAAAGTGCACCTAGCTGCCAGTGTAAATACAGAAGCAAACAGATTGTGGAATGATGGTAATGAAGAACTATATTTGTTTGCCTTGAGTATGAATTCTGACTAGATCTCTAAAGTTTATATTTTTTTGAAAATTAGTTCTGTGAAAGAATACCAACATTATTTTTTTTCAAATTATGCCTTTGAATTCCCAAGTCCTAAAGAAACACTTTTGTTACATAATACGTATTACACAAGAATCACATTAGGCTGAGGGGAAAAGGCTCAATTTATAAATCAAATGTTTTCATCTGTTTTATTGCAGCTTTGCAGTCGTCAGTTGTACAGGTAAGAAATTTGAAACCAAAACAGTTGTTGTCCATTGTGGCAATTAATATTGTTTAAACCCAATAAATATTTGAAATTAAGCTTTTTAAAGTTGAGTAACTTAGGTATGTTACATCTAATATACCTTAGAACCTCAATTCACGGAAGGGAAAACTCAAATTCTTTTTGACCCTGCCCATACCTAGGACTTTGTTCTTACTAAACCAGTGTTGTTGAGCTGGAATTGGGATTGTTGATGTATGTTATGTGGTCAATCCTAATTAAAAGGTGGTGAGAACTGCATTTGATGCTGTATTGTAGATGGGATTGGGATAGACAGAGCCAAAGAGTGAGGGGGAAAAAACTCCAAATAAAGCAGCATATTTGCTAGTCCACAACTTCAGTAATTTGTAGTTTTTCTTCCTCATTACTATGCCTGAGCTCTGCATTCCTGAACTTAGTCTAGAGAAGTGATTTGTAATCTCTCCTTATCCTACAAAGTGCTAAAATGGCCAAAAGGTTGCCTTATAATCAAATTATATTTTTACTTTCTGCATCCTCAAATCCTCAAACTTTTTATCAATACATTAGAAGCAAGAGGAAGACCAAAGACAGGGTAGGCCCACTGCTCAGTGAAGAGGGAGAAACAGTAACAGGAAACTTGGAAATGGCAGAGATGCTTAATGACTTCTTTGTTTCGGTCTTCACCGAGAAGTCTGAAGGAATGCCTAACATAGTGAATGCTAATGGGAAGGGGGTAGGTTTAGCAGATAAAATAAAAAAAGAACAAGTTAAAAATCACTTAGAAAAGTTAGATGCCTGCAAGTCACCAGGGCCTGATGAAATGCATCCTAGAATACTCAAGGAGCTAATAGAGGAGGTATCTGAGCCTCTAGCTATTATCTTTGGAAAATCATGGGAGAGATTCCAGAAGACTGGAAAAGGGCAAATATAGAGCCCATCTATAAAAAGGGAAATAAAAACAACCCAGGAAACTATAGACCAGTTAGTTTAACTTCTGTGCCAGGGAAGATAATGGAGCAAGTAATTAAGGAAATCATCTGCAAACACTTGGAAGGTGGTAAGGTGATAGGGAATAGCCAGCATGGCTTTGTAAAGAACAAATCATGTCAAACCAATCTGATAGCTTTCTTTGATAGGATAACGAGTCTTGTGGATAAGGGAGAAGATGTGGATGTGGTATACCTAGACTTTAGTAAGGCATTTGATACGGTCTCACATGATATTCTTATCGATAAACTAGGCAAATACAATTTAGATGGGGCTACTATAAGGTGGGTGCATAACTGGCTGGATAACCATACTCAGAGAGTTGTTATTAATGGTTCCCAATCCTGCTGGAAAGGTATAACAAGTGGGGTTCCGCAGGGGTCTGTTTTGGGACCGGCTCTGTTCAATATCTTCATTAACGACTTAGATATTGGCATAGAAAGTACGTTTATTAAGTTTGCTGATGATACCAAACTGGGAGGGATTGCAACTGCTTTGGAGGATAGTGTAATAATTCAAAATGATCTGGACAAATTGGAGAAATGGTCTGAGGTAAACAGGATGAAGTTTAAGAAAGACAAATGCAAAGTGCTCCACTTAGGAAGGAAAAATCAGTTTCACACATACAGAATGGGAAGAGACTGTCTAGGAAGGAGTACGGCAGAAAGGGATCTAGGGGTTATAGTGGACCACAAGCTAAATATGAGTCAACAGTGTGATGCTGTTGCAAAAAAAGCAAACATGATTCTGGGATGTATTAACAGGTGTGTTGTGAGCAAGACACGAGAAGTCATTCTTCCGCTCTACTCTGCGCTGGTTAGGCCTCAACTGGAGTATTGTGTCCAATTCTGGGCACTGCATTTCAAGAAAGATGTGGAGAAATTGGAGAGGGTCCAGAGAAGAGCAACAAGAATGATTAAAGGTCTTGAGAACATGACCTATGAAGGAAGGCTGAAAGAATTGGGTTTGTTTAGTTTGGAAAAGAGAAGACTGAGAGGGGACATGATAGCAGTTTTCAAGTATCTAAAAGGGTGTCATAAGGAGGAGGGAGAAAACTTGTTCACCTTAGCCTCTGAGGATAGAACAAGAAGCAATGGGCTTAAACTGCAGCAAGGGAGGTCTAGGTTGGACATTAGGAAAAAGTTCCTAACTGTCAGGGTGGTTAAACACTGGAATAAATTGCCTAGGGAGGTTGTGGAATCTCCATCTCTGGAGATATTTGAGAGTAGGTTAGATAAATGTCTATCAGGGATGGTCTAGACAGTATTTGGTCCTGCCATGCGGGCAGGGGACTGGACTCGATGACCTCTCGAGGTCCCTTCCAGTCCTAGAATCTATGAATCCTTTTGTAATTGATTGTCAGCAGTGCTACAAGAAGTTCAATTCTGTTTTTCAATTCTTGGGCCAGATGGAAGCTTTATTGAATTGTTTCTTTCTTTTCATTCAGTTCTTATTCAGTAAAGCCTCTAGTAACTAAAGGGTAATTTGTGTGAGAATTTGGATAAAAAGTGAGTTAACACTGAAATCAGACTTCAAGTTTTGGCCCTTTGATCTCAGGGAATCAAGATCCAAATAAACAACTTGTGTTAAGTAAAACTGCGGTGTATGTTCTTGATGTTTGTCTTGCTGAGCTCTTTGGACATGGTGTATCTGACTGTAAGATGCTGTATTATTTCTGCTGGTGCATTTGTAGCGTAGAATTGAATATCTATGACAGTAACATTACTTAAAATGTTTCCCATTCCATGAAAACACATTAGGATTTGTCAAAGTTTCAAGATACTAAAATTTGCTTTTTAAAGGTCGTACTTGTTGATTTGAGCTAGCTTCTACTAGTTCATGGCTTAATGTGCCTTAGTTTATAACACTGATGCTACATGTTATAGTGGCTTTGTGGGTGGCTGTTTTGGCTGTTATAAATTCTTTAATGCCAGGGTGGAGCTTGGGTATAATTTTGTTTTTGTCACAAAGTGCACATCTTGCACTTACTGGTGTTATAAGATGCCTACTAATGTTTTCATCACAGACAAGGCTTCTAAATTTGATTCTCTGTCAAGTAGCATACCTGATTAACCATAATTTGCCCTAAGCAATAGTTGTATACAAGACAGATATGCCTAATTTAATGCACATTTTAAAAATATTATTGCTATGGATAAAAAAATTCTTTAAAATTGCCTAAGAAAAAATAACCTTTGGTTCAGGTTCTAAAAGCAAACCAGCAATTTGACTTAGGTATGACTAGGCAAGCACTTGGTGGAACAAGTTGAACTTGTCTGATGATGAGTAATTACTGCACATAATGCTTTCCATTTGAGAAATGACTCCCTGGAATCTTCAGGGTATAACAAGACCCAGTAAGAATGTTGAAAATGAAATTGCTTCACCTGAGTAAATTTTATTTCCATCTTTCTGGTTCTTAAACTTAAACTACCTCAAAAGATTTTTTATACATTCATGAATGTCATAAATGTATATTTAATACTAGACAAAAGTGAAACTATAATAAAGTATTTAGTTTTTCTGATGCTAATGAATTTTAACATGTTGAATAAGCTAGTTTCACAATAAAACTTCAAAGGCCTGCCAGAAAATGAAGTTGAGGTAAAGTGTAAAGAGTTGCATGTTTAAAAAGTGGTAATTAACAAGTTTTAATAGCTGTAAAGTACATTATGAGAGGCTATGAGCTTGCTAGTCAGCTATATCTCAAGGTCTTTTCATACACCTAATATCTCCCATCTAGGATTTAGTAAAAGTCCTAATGCTGTAAATGGGGCATTGATTTACCTAGTATTACATGTAAATTAGCCTTTTATTAATGATTACCATTAGTGAAACTGACCTAATTATGAACTGTGGACTTAAGTTATGCCTGAAAGAATTATAGGGCAGATCATGTTTTTTAATATGCAAACAAGATTTTGCATTGTCTCAGAAATTGAGATATTGTGTAATACATTTGCTGTAATCAGATCTTTATTTTTATATGCTGTTAAGACAGATCTCCCTGCCCTCTGGTTCATTAATCATTTTTTCATACATTAGTTCCTCCCTTACCTCCTACTTAAATGTTTTTGTAGATTTACTATTGTGTCGTGAAAAAGTTAAAGTCTATACAAATTCAGTATTTGCCTACATGAGATATCCTTTCCTTTAGACATGGTATTGACTAATTCTGTCCAAAAGCTTTCTTAAGAGTGTTGGTTGGCTGAAGAATTTTCATGTATGTTTTTAGTTAAGCATGAGATACTATGGGCTTGGTTTTGATTTCAATCTAATGTAAATCAGGAGTAATTCCAGGGAAAGCAAATGAAGTTACATCAGTGTGAGCCGAGCATCAGGTCCAGTCAGGGCTGGCTCCAGGGTTTTTGCTGCCCCAAGCGACGGGGGAAAAAAAAAAGGAAAAAAAAGCCGCGATCGGCGGCAGCTCCACCGCGCCGCTTTCTTCTTCGGCGGCAATTCGGCAGCAGGTCCTTCCCTCCGAGAGGGACAGGGACCCTCCGCCGAATTGCCGTCGAAGAGCCCGACGTGCCGCCCCTTCCCCTTGGCCGCCCCAAGCACCTGCTTGCTCAGCTGGTGCCTGGAGCCGGCCCTGGGTCCAGTATACCTTTTTGTGTGTGTATGATATTTTGTAGTTTTGGAAAAATTTACATGCCCATACCTACTTTAAGCATTACCTAGTGCAAACAAAAGCTTCAAACATGACATGTGGAGAATTATGTCTTAAGATATCTCATGTGGGAAAAGAGGTCAATATCCCAGCCTAATTATATTTGAAGCACTTTAAATCCACTCTGTGTGGTGGTCACCTTGAAACAAGTATGGTTGATGCCTTTTCTTGTTAGCTGGGACGTTATTGTAATGCACTTGAGGCATTGTAGTAGCATTCATTATCAAAGAAGCTTTGAATAAGTTACATTTTAAATAATGATCCTTTTCTTTAAAAGGCATATTTTTGCATATGATTGAGAAGGAAACATCAGGTTGAAGAGCGATTCTGAACATTAACTTGTATCTCGTTTCTTGACTCCAGTTCTGAAGCTGATATATATCTTGCCATAAAGACTGGGGTAACATGGTGATTTAGAGATGAGTAGAGTATTGATACAAGCTGAAGTTGCTGTGCCTCTTCCAGATAGTTGTCTCTGGCTTTTATACTACTAACAGTGGATTTATTAGGCCTTCAAGGTTTCAGTCAGTGCTGAATATGCCATGATGCATAGTGTTAATCATAGAATTATAGAAATGTAGGGCTGGAAGGGACCTTGAGAGGTTACCAAGTCCAGCCCCCCGCACTTAGGCAGGACCAAGTAGACCTAGACCATCTCTGACTGGTGTTTGTCCAACCTGTTCTTAAAAACCTCCAATGGTGGGGATTCCACAAGGTCCCTTGGAAGGGAGAATTTAACTACCTTTAGAGTTAGAAAGATTTTCCTTATATCTAACCTAAATCTCTCTTGCTGAAAATTAAGCCCATTACTATTTGTCCTATCTTCAGGGGACATATTTGAAGACTGTTACCAGGTTCTTCCTCAGTCTTCTTTTCTCAAGACTAGACATGCCCAGTTTTTTAATCTTTCGTCCTAGGTCAGGTTTTCTAAACCTTTCATCATTTTTTTTGTTCTCCTCTGGACTCTCTCCAGTTTGTCCACATCTTTCCTAAAGTGTGGCACCCAGAATTGGACATGGTACTCCAACTGAGACTTCATCAGTGCCGATTAGAACAGAAAAATTACTTCTCATGCCTTACATATGACATTCCTGTTAATGCAGTCCAGAATACTAGCTTTTTTGCAACTTCATCATATTGTTGACACACATTCAATATTTGATCCACTATAACCCCCAGATCCTTTTCACCAGTACTACCACCTAACCAGTTATTCCCCATTTTGTATTTGTGCATTTGATTTTCCCTTCCTAAGTTAAGTACTTTGCACTTATCTTTATTTAATTTCATCTTGTTGATTTCAAACAAATTGTCTGATTTGTCAAGGTCGTTTTGAATTCTAATCCTATTCTCCAAAGTACTTGCAACTGCTCTCAGCGTGGTGTCCATACATATATTTTACCAGCATATTCACCACTACGTTATTCAAGTAATTGGGACCCCACTAGATATGCCCTCCCAGTTTGACAGCAAACCTTTGAGTACAGTCTTTCAACCACTTGTGCACCCACCTTTATAGTAATTTCATCTAGCCCACATTTCCTAGTTTGCTTATGAGAATGTCACATGGATTGTGTCAAAAGTCTTACAGAAATCAAAATACATCATGTCTACTGCTTCCCCATTTCTCCTAGGCCAGTAACTCTGTCAAAGAAGGAAATTAGGTTGGTTTGGCATGATTTGTTCTTGAGAAATCCATGTTGGTTATTCCTTACAACCCTAATATCCTTTAGGTGCTTACAAATTCATTGTTGAATAATTTGTTCCAGCATCTTTCCGGGTATTGAAGTTAGGCTGACTGGTCTATAATTCTCTGGGTCCTCTTTGTTCCCTTTTTTAAAGATAGGTACTATGTTTGACTTTTCTCCAGTCCTTTGGAGCCTTACCCGTCCTCCATAAGTTTTCGAAGATAATTGATAATGGTTCTGAGATTGCCTTAACTAGTTCCTTAGGTACCCTAGGATGAATTTCATCGGGCTCTGTCTACTTGAATACATCTAACTTATCTCTATATAATTTAACCTGTTCTTTCCCCATTTTGGCTTGCATTTCTTCCTCCTTGTTAATATTAATTGTGTTGAGTATCTGGCCACCATTAACCTTTTTAGTGAAGAGCAACTCCCACTTCCTTGAGTCATTTGTTGCCACATACTGCATGTTGTTTTGCTTTGATCTCATTGCTGTGAATTCAGAGACTGTCTGTATGTTGTAGATGGCTACATATATAAGAAGGTATTTCACATTGTAATATGGTAAACATGGAACTTTGAGTTTAGACTATCGTGTTCTGTGTTGGGATCGTTCCTTATGTGTTAACTAATGTGTTCAGCTGTTGTTGCAGCATCCTTATGCAACAAAATGTGATGACTTGCCTAACTTTTAAGAACTGGCTGATCAAGCACAGCTGTTTTGCAATGAGTTGAAATATAAGTATGTATCATGGCTCTGATTACTGGGGTGACAACTTCCAAATCAAGTATTCCAAATCCCACCCTTTTTTCCCTAACAAACCTCCTAGACATGGCTTAAGTGTTGCAAAAGCTTTGTGCTTGCAATGAAAAGTCTAGGATATTTCAACCTTGTTGAGAGGGTAAGACAGCCTGCAGGTATCAGCAAGTACCAGGCTAAGGATAATAAGCTTGCCTCATTGTTAACAACCTCAAAGGTCTTTGAAATCTCAGTAGTTTCAGGGCAAGCATGTCTCTTGGCATGCATCCCAGTGAAAGACTCTGAGGCATATAAACTTAGTGGGAGGCAAATTCCAGTCTTGCGAAAAGATTGCTCTTTCAATTCCCACCAATCCAAATAATTTTCAAATAATTTTACACCCAGCAACACTGGTTCTTCCTTATGTCTTCCAGAACTGCTTTTTGTTTAAACTGATATTCAGATGGTGGTGATGTATTTTATATCTACAAGCAAAGTATTTTATATCAGCCTTCAAGTTTTGAAATAGGGTAATGTCTAATGAGACTTTAGTGGTTGCTAGAAGGAAGAATGATTGCAAATAGATTTAGTAGCTATGAAAGATAGGTCCCTCTACTAGCATGTAGGTCAGCTAGTTCTCAGCTTCTTTGTGTTCAGGGAAACCTATTTTTTTGTCAGATGTCTGAAAAGGAGGCAAAAAGTGAGGACTCTGTTTACATCATTTTCAAAATTACTATTGACTTCAGTAGAGTCAGGATTTCACCCATAGCCTTGTGTCTACAGGGGGGAAAAAAAAAGTGTTTTTTTTTCTATGATCCAAATTCTATGATTCAGTGACCTTTGGTTGGTTCCATGCTGGTTGAGCCTAATTTAGTTTCCACATCATTTGAAGATGAGCATAACAAATCCCATCAGATTCTCAGCTATTCCATCTCTGACCACTGAAAACTATTTCCCTCCACCTCAGTTTGGAATATTTTATACAGATGACATGATCACTGAAAATATTATTGATCACACTGTTTTGTATTTCTGCAGCCCTGCAATGTATAAACTAAACCTCAAAATATTCCCGTAATTCTATTTGGAGTGGACAAAGTCCCTTAAGAAGCTGAATGTATATAATTTATTTTTGTGATGAACCTATGTTTTAAGAGATTCATATCAAAATGCTGTCTGCATTTCTAATTGTCAGATTTGTTCTGCCTATTCTATAAATAACACTTCAGAGCTAAAATGTCCAAACTTGATTCCAGTCTTAATCTGGCTTGATAAGTCTCTTAACGTTTTTCAGTATAGTACATTTATGTTTTATACTTGTATTTTATAGGTAATGGTGGCCATCATATATATTGGTAGTGTTTTTGTACCACTTGAGGAATTTGTGCACATGAGAATGCTACTAATGTTTTAATTCTTATTGTTTAAGTATGTTTAATTATCCTCAGTTGGCACTCTAGGTCTGTTAGCAAATAGGTGAGCTGCAAACTTCTCTGAAGAAATTCTATGTGTAACATGTGAAGAAAAGATTGTAAATTCCTTTCCACATAGAGGTTCATTAACAATCTAGCCTAAAGTCAAAACAGAATCAACAAATAATATGAATATCAGTGAGCAGTTGCTTTATATAAGGAAAGTATGAAATGTTTTGGTATTGTGTATATGTGCATGTAAAGTTGGAAATCAGATAGCAGTTTTTTAAGTTTTGGGAAGGGGGAAGCATACTCTTTGGGATTCTGGTGTTGTGAAAGCATGGCAGGACTTGTTTAATAGTTTCCATTAAACAAAGACCATGTAAATCACCATTAATCCAAGACTAATGCTAATATGGAATACTGTATGTCAGGAGAGGTTCTTGACTTTCTGGAAAACTTCCAGATTGATGTATTCAGACACCTGAATAACACTTACTGCTTATGATGCCATAGAAGCTGTTCAGTTCTAAAATACTCCATGTAACGTTATCCTTGTAATTTGAAAAGGAGATTCCTAACTTCTTTCAAAATTATGACTTTAAAAATAATTCTGTGAAAGTAATTTGAATTTGCATGTAAATTAAAAACAAAGTACTGTTACTTGGTTCTAATCAGGGTCTAAATAAAGTGGAAGTAAACATTCATGTTCAAATAAATATTAGGTCTGCGATCTGGGAGCTTTACCATTCCAACTCTCCTGCAAGGGATTTCCTACCCCAGTGTGTGAATTTCATTGAATTACACTGAGTTCCTATTAAAAAGTCACTTTCTGTAGAACTGAGTTAGCATTTTAAGGCTCCAGAATTGTATGGAAAGTAGTTGGTTAATGGAAACTGGTACTGCAGCAGTCAGTTTAAGGACTGAATTTGATCTATAAACCTTGAAGGAAGCATGTTCAGGTAGGTCATGAAATTTGCATAGTGTGTGGGTTTTTAGGGGGGTGGGGGAGGGAAATAGGAAGTGCCAACACTACAGTAACACTTAGAATAAAAGTAGGTTGATACCTTGTGTCAGTTTAGTGAAATGCTGAATAATGAATTGATTGCCCTTCCTTAGGAGGCAGGGGTTATGAGGAACAGCAGCCAAACCCAGCAGATTTCCCCATAGAAAGGTCTGCAAATCCATAACTTATGGGAAAAGCTGTAGGGTTGGCAGGTCTGCATTGCCTGGACTACCAGTGTAATTGTGTTGAGTGGTATATTGTAGGAGAGCTCTTCCAAAAATCCATCCTATGTAGAAGGCATGTATCTGTATTCTAAAGCTTTAAACTTTGTTTTTCTATTACCAAATAACACTAAGCAAAGAGGCTTTGAAGCTTTATGCTCTGATATAAAAGAATAAACTAGAGAATAAAGTTCTAATATCTTTTGAAAAGATTTTCAAACAATTGCTTCTCAAGTGGAAAGACTCTAGGATGGTGACAGATTTTTGTGACTGAAAAATCCTGTGGTAAATTCCACAGGGCCATAGTATTTCTAAAGTGAGGCTAGCAGAAAAAAGCATGAACCTGAGTGCCTTTTATTTTTCAAATAGGATTAGAGAAATTAGGTCTGTGTTCTTTGGAAAAGAAGGAGTGTACAATAAGGTTTTGTATAGAGCATTTTGTAGTGAATTAAGGCAGTAGATGGTACAGTGCTGTTTGAGAGTTGGTCAAACATAAGATTGGAGGGATTACAAACTTAATCTTGGGAAGACTTGAGTGTTACTTGTTGAACTTCTGTGGATACTTTTCATCTGAAAGCTGCTTGTGTTCCAGTAAGCAGCATACCTAATTGTATACAGTAATTGATCATCTGAAAATAATACCTTTTCATTTCTATTTTCCAGGGGTTTAGGTGGAGAACTAATGAGACCAGCTGGTAGGTGTCCCTCTGCATGTTAACTGGCTGGTGCTATTTTCATTGAATTAAAATAGCAAATATATGTTAGTTCATTTACTCTATTTACCTCAACTTTTGCATCTCTCAGCATTCCATTGTTTTCTTGCAATATCAACACTGTATATATAAGATCTCTCTCTCTCTCTCTCTCTCTCTCTCTCTCTCTCTCTCGCATGCACATCCCACCCACCCATCTACACAACCTACATTAAAAGAACATTAAAGTTGCAAAGTCAAGTATTCAGAATTTAAGAAATGCCAGTATTCAGGTTTCAGAGTAGCAGCCGTCCTGAATTTTTGAGTATTCAGGTTGTCGATGCAATCTTAAATTTGGCCCCTGGTATCATATGCATTATGACCGTGTCTAATTACATGATCACATACTATTTTTTTGCACAGGACCCCTACCTCATTCAGTGCACAGGATAGAACCACTCTGGAGATGAATCAGGGTAGTGTAGTGAAGGAGACATCATTGGTATTGGGGTGGCATCTGGCACCGGAGCTGGATCTGAGGCATTATCCTATGGCACTGCTATTCAAAGATCTCCCAAACTACCTGGAGCTGATCTTCTGCACTATGGCCAGATGCTTCATCCAGACTTGAAGTCATTGCACCTGAAGATGTGGCTGTTGGGTGTTTAGTACCATTGACCAAGACTGCTCCCTACAGGTCCAGGAAATCTTGATACAGAGCAGGAAAACTTATTCTGTTAAATGGAAGAGGTTCTTGATATGCGAAGTCCACTTTGACTACTGATTGCACTTATAGCAGGCTGGCCTTTTGTTCAACATGGATTAAGATCCATGTCACAGCAATTTCAGCTTGGCATGCACCTGTGCAATTGTGTTTGGTCTTCTCTCACCCAATGTTACCAAATTTTAAGCCACCAGTGTGAGAACCCACCCCTGCCTGGGACCTCAATAATACTCTAGAATTTCATGGAGCCCCAATTTGAACCTCTATCAGAATGCCCCTTGCATCACCTCACTCTGAAAGATGATCTTCCTTGTGGCTATCACTTCAGCCAGAAGAGTGAGGGAGCTTCAGGCACTTATGGCTGAACCTTGCTATATGACATTACATAGGAACAAGGTATTGCTGAGACCTCACCTGAAGCTCATTCCTAAGGTTGTCCTCAGAAGTTTACCTAAACCAGTTAATCAGCCTGCCTGTCTTCTTCTTGAAGCCATGCTTGGCAATGGGGGAAAAGAAATTACATACATTAGATTACATTGACAGGATGAAACCATTCAGATTTTTTCCCTATCTACTTTTAGCCCTAGTCAGGTGTTCTAGAGATCTAACCATCTCATCACAAAAGCTATGGAAATGGATAACACACTAAGTCTTGCCATGGCTTGTGTACTCTCTCACTGAACATCAAGTGCTCCCTCCACCAGAGCACAAGCAACATCTTCTGCCTGCTTCAGGCATGTGCTATCAGAAATCTATAAGGTGGCTATGTAGAGTAATCCCCCTGGCCTTCGTCAAACATTGCTCCTTGGTTTTAGTGGATAGGTTGGATGCCAGTTTTGGGAGAGCAGTACTACAATCAATGTTTGACCGATACAACTGAAACTCCTCATTCATTCCCAGTGTCCTATAGGGATACTGCTTGCCAGTCACCTACAATGAAGTCCACACTGACACATACTCAAAGAAGAGAGAATGGTTACTTACCCTACAGTAACTGTCCTTCTCTGAGATATTGTAGTCAGCGTAGATCCCATTACCCGTCCTCCAGTCCCCACATTTTGGAGTCTTCAACCAAGATGGGCTTTGAGTTGTGAGGGAACTATGGGAGGTTCTTGGCCACTCCACCCTTTATGTCTTCGCATGGGAGCATGAGGAGGCACAGGATGCATTTATGGCCCCAACAGACACAGCTATTAAAAATAAAATCTGATCTCACATGCCTAAGTATCTTACAGTGGGACTACCACGTCTGGAAAGACCCCAGTTACTGTAGCGTAAGATCTTTTTTGGTGTTGGAACCACAAGCATAATTCCATTTCAGTTTCCTTGTTGCATATTTATTTTTGAGCTATAATGTTAGAATATTTTTATTTGCAACATTTTTTTGCTCTTCTGTTTTAAATACACTCTTTTATAACCGTATTTATTACATCAGTACTGGTATGTGACTGCATTTTGTCAAAATTATTGCAATTTACTATTTTTAGAAATGATATAATTGCCTTTTTTTCCCCCCCACAGTCTGCACTTTAATTGAAAAGTTGTCACTTTCAAAAATGCCATTTAGAGAGGATCCCATAATCGGTATGTGATACTTTCAATGGTCTTATATTATGGCATAATTCAAATTATAATTCTCTAAGGTTACATAGTATGAGCCAATGATGTTATCCAAGGAAACTAAGTTTTGATTACAAGATGTTAGTGTGTTAGGGTAGGTTAACAAATCTCAAAAAGGTACACAAATCTGTGGTTGAAGATATTGCATTTAGCAGTGTACTAACTTTTGTTTGTGTCACCCCCAAACAAGCCTCTTTCTCTTAAAGTTGTCAAAAAGTCTCTGAAAATCATAAAATGTAGCAGTGGGAAAATAAGAGTCTCCTTTTCAGCATTTCTGCTTGATTAAGGGTTGGTCAGTAACATTTATTATTTTTTCTTCAAATAGAGGGTTCCTGATGAAATGCCCTTTTTTTGTACTCCCCACCTACGAAATCCTGCATCATGGTGACTGTTTTTGACTGAGGGTTAGTCTACACTAGAAGCGCTACATCGGCACAGCTGCATTGATGTAGCACGTCTGATGAAGACACTCTATGCCAATGGGAGAAAGCTCTCTTGTCAGCATAATAAATCTACCTTTGCGAGAGGTGGTAGCTATTTTGGTGGGAGAAGCTCTCCCATTGACCTAGCACTCTCCAGACCAGCGCTTAGGTGGTGTAACTTATGCTGCTCGGGGTGGGTGGTCACCGCTTATTCACACCCCAGAACGACATAAGTTATCCCAAAGTAAATTGTAGTGTAGACCTGGCCTGAGAAGGGCTGGACCTTTAGCAGCATCTGTCCTGAATAAGTTGTTACAAATTGTTTCTTCCTATGTGTTCCTCACATTACAGGCTCAGGAGAAGAACACTGAGCCCTATGGCTTGTGTATTCAGTGAATTGAAACAAAATAACTACATTCATTGTAATTCACACCTTCAGTTATTTTAGAAAGAGCAACAAAAAATAAGTAGTTTTTAATGAATTGGTGACCACTATAAATAGATGTCAATATACCTAAGATTATATCACTAAAATTATACTGAATATCTTTTCTACTGCTCCAGATGGCTGGCAATGGTTGATAAATGACAGTTTAAGAAGTCTGCCTCTTGTTTCAAGCACTGCAAGACAGCAAATAAAGGTACAGTAATTCTATCCTCTTTGGCTTTATTAAACAAATACTCTGAAGGCAAACATTCCTGATGATATATTTTCCTTGTTGCTCTCAGCAGCGTTGTAGCCTTTGTTATACTAGAAGTTCTCACTTCCTGATGTGGGATAGGAGAACTAATGGTTTTAAAAAAACAGAAATTAACAGTGGAGCTAAAAGGACTAGGAAGACAAATGGTTTTGTCCTTTTTGGAATTCTGTCTCCTGCTGTTGTAGAATGGTGTAACCTGACTGTCTGAATTGCCTTGTGTGGAGTTTATCAGAAATGCTTTCGCAACTTTAAAACCAAGCAGTATCATCTTTGCTTTTGTAAAATTTCCCCCTTTGTGATTATTTATTCTGTAGTTCTCCAGTCTCCTTTTCTCTTAATACTCTGTGTATTGTATTTGTTTGCATGCACGCTTAAACAGACAACTCTTTTGTAGGCTCTTAAGTGGTCTGTGTGTTTTGCCTTGTGAAAGTTTCATTTTCTTTTCCTGAGGGATATGAGAGATTCCTGAATGTTCATCTCTTAAGTTGGCTAAAGGAGTTCCTTTCTTGTAACGATACAGTCTCCACAATTCCAAAAATCATCTTTTGAGTGATACTTTCCACCTTCGACAGTTGATATTGTAAAGGTATTCTTATTAGCACATTTGAAGAGAGTAATACTCATGAGCTAACAATGGCAGTTACTGACAGTATTGCTTCAAGCTGACGTCTCCTATCTGTCTGCCATTTGATGATTGCCTTTGAAGTTATCTTGCTTTGCTGATTTTATTTTATTTAAGGGGCTTCACTTTGCCTTTCCTGCTGTTTTATTTTGTATGTCTCAATTTTTATTATGGTAGTGGCAGTTTAATGCAATGTTGTTATGCATACAGTTATAAATAGTATGTGTTGAACTTTCTGCCCTGCTTTCCCAATGATTGGAGAAAGGATGACATTTCATATGTCTTTCCCTCTTAATACCAGGAGACTCTGGTTTGAGATTGCTTTATCTATGCTATGTATAGAATACAGTTTGCTGACTGGGGAATTATGGGGGCGGGGGGAGGGTTCTTAGGGAATTCCTTTAAAAGCTGCCACAATTATCCTCTCCTGATGACTTTTTCAAATCAGATTTAATGTGGTTGTCCAATTTACCAGGACTACCAACTCAGCGATGTAAAAATCCAGCTGTATTCCTTCTACCTCTAACATCATTCTGAAAATGTTACTGATGTGTGAAGCAGAATAGTATCCAGCTTGCTGGAACATAGTTTTGTTGACTCCATAGTGCTAACCTGAATAAAAAAAAGTTTTTGTCAGTAAAGCAAGCAAATATAACTCAAAACACACACGTTACATTGAGTAGAAGGTAGCATTCTTCTTCGAGTGATTGCTCATGTGTATTCCACAATAGGTATGCATGCTCACCATGTGCACCGGTGCCAGAAGTTTTCCCCCTAGCAGTACCCATAGGGGAGCGCACTAGCGACCCCTGGAGTGGCACCTCCATGGCACGGTATAAGGGGCGCTGTGGATTCCCCCCACCCTCAGTTCCTTCTTGCCACCAGTGAAGGTGCTTCGGAACTGCTCTGCTCCAGCTTTGCTGTAGCTCGTGCCCAAAACTGCTTGTTTGTTCAGTGTATGGTACCTGTAGGTAGTTAGATGTTTAGTTAGTTTAGTTTAGCTAGAACACCCGGGCCAGGGCATGCCCCGTGCCCTGGGTTTTAAATCGTGCGACACTTGTAGGCGATCTATGCTAGTGAGTGATCCGCATGTGGACTGTTTACGCTGTTTGGGGGAAACCCGTCTCAGCGATCGCTGCAAGATTTGCAAGTCGTTTAAGCCTCGGATGAAGAGAGAAAGGGACATTAGGCTCCGGGCTATTCTGATGGAGTCAGCGTTAACCCTGGCTCTGGAGCGTCGCTCCGAGTCGGCACCGGGCACCGCAGTGTTGGTGTGCGGCGACCCTTCGATGCCATCGACTAGTCAGCACTGCTCCCCGTCCACGGGGCATGCCAAGAATGCTAGAAAGAGGGCTTCTTCTTCGCAGCACCGGAGTAAACCCAGGACAGAAGCTAGACCCATGTTGGGCAGTCCTCGATCCCCACCGGCCTCTAGGCCTCCGACTCAAGTCGAGTGGAGTAGACTGGCCCATTTGGAGCAGGCCTCCCCGGATGTCTGGATTCCCTCCACACTGGAGGCCCTGCAGGTGGCCCAGGACGTTATGTCCATGCCGGTACCAGGAGCACCGCCGATGTTGGTCCCGTGCTCCAGAGGCAAGCCGCCGCTGTGATCTCCGTAGTCACCCCCGGCTCGGTACCGGTCTCAGTCGAGGGAATGTTCCTGATGCCGTTTGCCGCCCAGCATCCGTTCAGGTCAAAGTCCATGTGGATCGCCCTCGACGCCCACCAGGCTGTCTGGTTGGGTTCCGTCTGATAGAGACTCTCGGCATCACTCCGCCTCGAGGAGCGAACACCGATGGGACCAAGGCAGACGACGCCAAAGGTCCTCGTCTCGGAGCGGCTATTGCAGTCGGTCATGGCATGAACATTGACATCGTTCCAGTTCGTCGTCCCGCTCCAGGACCCTGCCATGGCACTGCCTCCGCAGCCCTGGACGTCGATCGTTGGCCTCTCGCCATCGCAGGTCTGCCTGCTGGAGCCGATTGAGGAGCAGCTGTTACCGACGGTACTGGTCCTCCATGTAGGGATCACGGTCCCGTGGTCGGCATTGCTCCCAGCGCCATCGCTCCTCCCGGTCCAGGGACAGCGGCAGGTTGTATGTCAGCCCGACCTCCCTTGGTAGTTGTCCATCGATGGGCCAGGCCGAACAGCCAGCTCCGCCGGTGCCACAGCAGGTGCAGTGGCACCGGGCCCCGTGGCCAGCCCAATGGTATCAGTGGGCACCATGGCCCCTGACGCAGGCCCTGGTGGGGGCTAGCTCGGTGGCCGGAGCCTCAGAGGGACCATCGGCCTCCCTTTCCAGACCTCTGAGGAAGGAGTCAGTGGGACGTACATCCTTGGTACTGGGCCTGGAGACCCACCAGGTGGTTGCCAGTGGACACACACCGTACCGCGCTGGCCTCCTCACTCTCCCCGGATGAGGCGATTATGGCTCCTCCTCCCTCTGTCCCACAGGAGGACTTTAGGGCCCCCCAACAACTCTTAAAAAGGGTGGCATCAAGCCTCCACCTCCAAGCAGAGGAGATGAAAGAGCCCTCGGACTCCCTGTTTAATGTACTGTCCTCCTCGGCACCGGGCAGGGTGGCCTTGCCTCTCCACGAAGGGGTGGTGAAAATTTCAAATGCCCTGTGGCAAACCCCGGCCTCATTGGCCCCCATCTCTAAGAGAGCAGAACGAAAGTATTTTGTAACCGCCAAGGGGCATGAATACTTATACACCCACCTTGCTCCTAACTACCTGGTGGTCGAGTCGGTCAACCACAGGGAACGGCAGGGCCAACCAGCCTCTACCCCGAAAAATAAAGATTTAAGGAGGCTGGACTCATTTGGAAGAAAAATGTATTTGTCCTCAAGCTTCCAGTTATGTGTGGTGAACCACCAGGCTCTCCTGGGCCACTATGAGTTCAATCTGTGGGGCTCCCTGCCCAAGTTCGAGGACTCCCTCCAGGAGTGTGACAGGAAGGAGTTCAAAGCACTGGTGGAGGAGGGCACAGCGGCTGCCAGGGCAACCCTGCAGGCAGATTCGGATGCAGCGGACACGGCCGCACGGTCCATGGCCTCCGTGGTGTCCATGAGAAGGGCGTCATGGCTCATGCTCTCTGGGCTGTCCAGCAAGGCACAGACCTCTCTGCAGGACCTCCCATTTGATGGCAAAGCTCTGTTTGCAGAACAAATGGATACAAAGCTGCATGGCCTGAAAGACTCCCACACGACTCTCCAGACTCTGGGTCTCTATGTTCCAGCTCCGGCTAAACCAAAGTTCAAGCTGCAGCAGACTCCCGCTCAGGCCACCCATTCAAAATACGAGACCGCTTATAAGAAGTCGTGAGATTATAAAGGCGCCCACAGAGGCAGTCTCGGCCTGCCCCCCAGCCTGGGTCCTCCAAGGGCAAGCAAGCAGGAAAAAGGCGGTTTTGACGGGATGTCCAGGGGCGCTCTGCCAGTTCTCATCAGGGATCCACCCTCAATAAAGTTTCCCTTCTCCAATCTGTTGGGTGTTTTCCTCCTGGAGTGGTCGTGGCTGACCTCGGACCGGTGGGTCCTCAACACCATCTCCTGGGCTACACCCTCCAGTTTACTTCCTCCCGGCCCAACCACCCCCCGCCCCCATCCCTTCTGGGGCACCCCTCGCACGAGGCTCTGCTTGAGCAGGAGGTGGGGCAGCTCCTGGGCCTAGGAGCGGTGGAAGCGATACCGGGGAAGTTCAAAGGCAAGGGGTACTACTCCCGCTATTTCCTTATCCCAAAGGCCAAAGAGGGGCTCAGGCCCATCTTGGACCTGCGAGGCCTGAACCAATACATGGTGAAGCTCAAGTTCCGCATGGTCTCCCTGGCCTCCATCATCCCCTCCCTGGATCCCGGGGACTGGTACGCTGCCCTCGATCTGCAGGACGTGTACTTCCACATTCATATATTCAAGGGGCACAGACGCTTCCTCTGTTTCATGGTGGGGCAGGAACACTACCAATTTATGGTCCTCCCGTTTGGCCTGTCCACTGCCCCCAGGGTATTCACGAAATGTATGTCGGTGGTGGCCTACCTCAGGCGCCGGGGGGGGGTCCAGATCTTCCCCTATCTGGACGACTGGTTGGTCAAGGGCAGCTCCCGGTCACAGGTGCGGGATCACGTGGCGCTCCTTCTGTCCACGTGCACCACTTTGGGCCTGTTGGTAAACAACACCAGGTCCATGTTAGTCCCGGTACAACGCATAGAGTTTATTGGGGCGGTCCTGGACGCCTCGTTGGCCAGAGCCTCCCTCCCACCGGACAGGTTCGAGACCCTGAATGGGCTCATCGACACGGTCACAAGGTTTCCGGTGACAACAGCCAGAGCATGCCTCCAGCTCTTGGGTCACATATGTGGTCCGTCACGCCAGACTCAGGATGAGGCCCCTCCAGCTCTGGTTGGCCACGGAGTTCTCCCAGGCCAGGGACAGGATGGACAAAGTCCTCACGGTGCCCGAGCCGGTAATCACCTCCCTACGGTGGTGGTCCTCCACGAGAAACGTGCTCCAAGGGATCCCGTTCAGGGGCAGGGTCCCGTCGCTGGAACTGGTGTCCGACGCGTTGGACCTGGGATGGGGAACATTCAGACCCAAGGTCTGTGGTCGGCACAGGATCTGACCCTCCACATAACCGTCAAGGAGCTCAGGGCGGTACGGCTGTCGTGCATGGCCTTCTGCTCGCACCTGGAGGGCCGGGTGGTCAGGGTCCTCACAGACAGGTTCCACATCAACAGGCAAGGCGGGGCACGATCCTCTGCTGCGAAGCCCTCAGGCTGAGGGACTTCTGTATAGCCCATAACATCTGCCTACAGGCCTTCCGTCTGCTGGGCACCCGGGACACATGTACGGATCGCTTGAGCAGGGATGTCTCCTCTCAGCATGAGTGGTCTCTCCACCCAGAGGTGGTGCACAGGCTTTTGCAAGTGTGGGGAACTCCCTAGGTGGACCTGTTCGCGACTCGGCAGAACTGTCGCTGTCCCTGGTTCTGCTCCGGTGGAGGGCTGGGACAGGGCGCTATCTCTGATGCCTTTTTCCTGTCCTGGTCAAGCCAGTTACTCTATGCCTTTTCCCCCCCGTTCCCGCTGATCGGCAAGGTCCTGGAAAAGATAAAGATGGACAAGGCCGGTGTCCGTCTGATTGCCCTGGCAGCATTGGTACGGGACCCTCTCTCAGGACCAGGGCCGCCGCCTCCACCCCAACCTAGCGGCACACCACCTCATGGCATGGCTGCTCAATGGTTAGGTAGGGAGGAAAGGACGTGCTCGGAAGGGGTTTAGCGCATCCTCCTAGAAAGCAGGCGCCCCCCACGAGCCGAACCTACTTGGCAAAGTGGTCTTTCTTTTCCAGATGGGTGGACGAGAGGGGCGTTTCCCCGGTGGCCGCCCCGATCCAGCTTATTCTGGACTACCTCCTTCACTTTAGAGCCCAGGGCCTGGTGCCCTCATCAGTCAAGATGCACCTGGCAGCCATATCGGCCTTCCATCCGCCGGTGCAGGGCCACACGGTATTCTCCCATGTTATGACTGGCCGATTCCTCAAGGGGTTGGATCGTCTCTTCCCATATGTTAGGCCCCCAGTCCCACAGTGGGACCTAAACCTGGTGTTGGCCTGTCTCACAGGGCCCCCGTTTGAGCTGCTAGCCACGTGCTCTTGGTCACACCTCTCGTGGAAGGTGGCCTTCCTGGTTCTGATCACGTCAGCTAGGTGGGTCTCGGAACTCAGGGCCCTGACCTCCGAGCCCCTCTACACGGTGTTTCATAAAGATAAGGTTCAGCTCCGCCCACACTCTTCATTCCTCCCAAAGGTGGTCTCCGCCTATCACATGGGTCAGGACATTTTTCTGCCGGTCCTCTGCGCCAAGCCCCATGTGTCCAGTGAGGAGCGCTGCCTCCACACATTGGATGTGAGATGGGCTCTGGCTTTTTACCTGGAGTGGACTAAGCCGTTCAGAAAGTCATCGCAACTGTTCATTGCCTCGGCCGAGTGCATGAAAGGTCGGCCAATCTCCACTCAGCGGCTCTCAAACTGGATCACCTCATGCATCCGTACCTGTTATGACCTGACGGGAATCCCTCCGCCACCAATTGTGAAGGCGCACTCGACTAGGGTGCAGGCTTCATCGGCTGCCTTTTTGGCCCATGTCCCCATTCAGGACATTTGTAGGGCTGCCACGTGGTCCTCAGTTTACATGTTCACCTCGCATTATGTGATTGTCTCTCAGACCAGGGAGGATGCCGGGTTCGGCAGGACCGTTCTCCGTCCCGAGAGTTTGCGAACTCCTTCCCACCTCCAACTGATATAGCTTGGAATCACCTATTGTGGAATACACATGCACAATCACTCGAAGAAGAAAAGACAGTTACCTTTTCCGTAACTGGTGTTCTTCGAGATGTGTTGCTCATGTCTATTCCACATCCCACCCTCCTTCCCCTCTGTCGGAATTGTCTGACAAGAAGGAACTGAGGGTGGGGGGAGCGCACAGCATCCCTTATACCGTGCCATGGAGGCGCCACTCCAGGGGTCGCTAGGGCGCTCCCCTATGGGTACTGCTAGGGGAAAAACTTCCGGCACCAGTGCACGTGGCGAGCACGCACACCTATTGTGGAATAGACATGAGCAACACATCTCGAAGAACACCAGTTACGGAAAAGGTAACTGTCTTTTTTTCACATGGCTACTTTTCTAACCACAGACAAGCTTAAGAAAATTCCCTTCTCTAGCCCCTTTTAATTACAAAAATGCATGGGTACTGGTGGTCCAGTTTTTTAAATACATACAAACTCAGGAGAGGAGGAGAAGAGTGGAAGGTATCCAAATCATTGGAGAAGAATCTAAAAGCAGAAATTTGGGAGTTCTTGATTTACCCATGAAAACTGTAGAGATGTAGCCAAGAAGTTTGACAGGTGATTTATTGCAGGAAATTGACACTGAGCTCATAGACAATTGATCATAGACTTAAGTCAAGAGAATTTGAACCAAAACCCTTGATTTTAAAGCTAACCTTAGTTGGATGTTGCCTATTGGGTGAGTATCCTTCCCCTGATTTAAAAAAAAAAAGATGTTTCAAGGACAGAGAGTTAATCTTTTTTCTTGGCATGCGAACATCTACTTTACATATATAATGCAGTTTCATGCAAGTAAACAGTGAATAGCGATGGTTTTTACATCCAGGTATTTTATGTGACGCTAAGATATGGCTCCACGTTGGTGAGAAGATAATTTTTCATGTTTCCAAGTACCTGCCTAGTACAGAGTTTTAGAGTAATCAGCAATATTAAAATAAATACGATTCCTTCTTCAAAATCTCTGGCTCAGCATGGAGATCAAATCTGATGAATATTTTTGAGGCGTTTGTAGTGTTATAGCTGTTTTGGGTCCAGGATACTTGAGAGAGCGGAGGTGAGGTCATATCTTTTATTGGACCAACTTCTGTTGGTGGAAGGTACACGCTTTCAGGATACACAGAGCTCGTCTTGACCGGAAGGCACAAGCTTTCATCCTTGAAAGCTTGTACCTTCCACCAACAGAAGTTAGTCCACTGAAAAGATATTACCTGATCTGCTTCATATCTCAAATATTTTTTTGAGTAGAATTGCGAGATGACAGAGAAAACTCTTGTCTTACCAGTCCTTATTATTCACAGTTGAGAACACCTATGTTATTATGAAAGTATCATTATTATTATTATTATTAATAGGGAATGAAGAGTACATGCTTCTTTTCTTTTTATATCCTGTCAACTTTATTATTACGTTGGTCATCACTATTTTATTGGCTGAAAAATGTAGCTCTACTGTGAATTTTATGAGAAAAGTTGCCATTCATTTCTCAAGCAATGTCTGTGTTAGAATTGTTTGCTGCACCTGTCACAGAGATCAGTCATCTAAAGGTATGGAAGTCGATGTGTACAGTACTGCTCCCCATCCCCACTCTAAACTGAAATTATGTAACCATGTTGAGGGACTGTCAGACAAAAGCTGTGCTTTATATTCGGTTTCTATGATTTTAAATATTTTATACCCCTTAGCATTTCTTAGATGTTATTTCTGAGTTCATTTTACATTTTTTGAGGAAATACAGTTGTTGCATATGAATTTGGAAATAATGTAGATTATAGAATAGAGAAAAAAGATTCCCATATCATACACTTCTAGGTACAGCAAGAAAACTCTAAAATGAACTGAGAACATGGTACACAGAAGTCAGTAATAATTTCTTAGATTTTAATCAGTATAATCAGGATACAATTTATATAATCAATATAATTCATAATGTCGTCTTAAGAAAACATGACAATTGTAAGGATACATTGGTTTAAAGATACTCACAGAATAATGTACAAGCGGTTTAATCAAAATAAAAAAGAAGTTGATTTCAATAATTGTTATTGGGAATAGTATAAAGAATAATTATAAGTAGGATTAATATAAAAAATTCAGTTCTATTTTCTTATCCATTATCCTATCTCTGGACACAGTTATATTAGAGTAGACATTTAGAAAAATATTTTATCAAATATAAGTTGTATTAAAGCTTAAAATTTTATTTCAGGAAGCTGCAGTCTCTGCACTTGCTGCATTGTGTAATGAATATTACATCAATGAACAGAGAGAAGCCAATCCAGCTCTTCAGGGTAATGATTCATATGTATTGTCTCTGTTTCCATTAACAAATGTCTGTTAATTATTCATGTTGGTTGTACAGGTAGAAGAGATTCACAGGAGGCAAAATAGGTTGTTTAAAAAGCACCACAGTGGATTAGCAAATTCTGAAGGCCCAGCCCAGTTCTGTACCATTTTAAAGTACACTTAATTGGATGTACATATTTATATAATTAATATACACCATCCCTATGTTCCATATAGAAAAATGCCTTGGAGGGATGAAAGAAAAAGATTACATAGGACAATGTTGTTTATAATGTCTTGGTATTTACTTTTTGAATTGCTGCTCTCAGTATACATGCTCATCATTTGTGTGCACTCCTGAAAATACCCTTTCTTCTATTTAATTCCATGTAATTTGAACATTTTACCTTTAATAACTAAACCAAGGTGCTTAGAAATACCAATAATTTACAGTTCAGGGAGAGATGCATAGATACCCAAGAACTAGTTTACATCTCTCTCTTTTTTTTTTTTTTTTTTTTGGTCATAATCTTTCTAAAAAGAAATGATGGAATGTGACTATTTGTAATTCAAAGGACTTTAAAGGGGTTCAGAGAAGAGCAATGAAAGTGATTAAGGGCTTTGAAAAACTCCCACATGAAGAGAGATTGAAAAGAGTGGAAATGTTTATTTTAGAAAGGAGGTGAATACAGGGGAACATAAGTGTACAAAATAATGACTGGAACAGAGAAGGCATATAGCTTTTGTTCTCTCTGTTGCAGACCACAAGAATAAGGGGACATTCTGTGAAACTGAAAAATGGCAAATTCAAAACTAATAAAAAGAAATACTTTTTCACATAACATTTAATTAGTCTTTGGAACTCATTGCCACAAGATGTTGAGGCCAAAAACTTAGCAAGATTCAAAGAAGGAATGGCGATTTGCAAGTTTAACAAGGTTAACCAGAGTTGTTATAGTTAATGCTTTATTTGTTTAATATAAAACCTCATGCTTTTAGGGTTTAAACCAATCACTTATTATTAGGGGTTTGGGTGAGACATTCATTGTGGGGCAAAGTATCCTATGGTTGCCTAATGTGAGGTTTCTTGCACCATCCTCCGAAGCATCTGGTGTTGACCATCATCAAAGACAGGCTGTTGGACTAGATAGATCACTGGTCTTATCCAGTATGGCAATTCCTACATTCCTGTATTTAAATAAGATAGTTAAATTGCATACATTTTGCACAGGAATTATGTGAATATTTCCCCATATTTATTTTCTTTGTCATTCCTATATCACATATGTAATACAATAGTTCATTATTTATTTCCATTCCAGTAGTTCCCAGAATGTGCTGTACTGCCCACCTGTACAGGAAGATGCAATCCTTTCCCCAAAGAGCATACAATCTAAGCGTACATACAAGCAGCATATAAAGAGTAGAGAAGAGAGATGCACTTAAGAAATGTATAGTTATTAAATATACTTTGGGGCTTTTGTTTTTGTTAAACAAATGCATGTCAACCATACTTTGTTGCCTCTCAAACAATTCATTATTAATTGACCGGTTACTTATAGGGGTCTTTTGGGCAATGTTGAAGGAGAGGAAGTGGTAGTCAAAGAGGGCAGAAATTGATAGATTAAAGAAGGAGTAATGTTTACTGATGACAATGTAGAGTGTTTTGATCATTTTGGAAAGTGGGAAGTTTGAATGTTGAAGGTCAAAAAAAGGAGAACTAATAGGTCAGACTGGACATAAACGTTGTTGTTGAAGTCTTGGTAGATGAGGGTAGGGGACTGTGTGGAGAAGAAGATAGGAAGGTGTCAAAATCAGAAAGGAGAGTGGACATGGTAAAGTAAGAGGGCAGCAGATGACTTAGGTCTGGTCTACTCTGAAAAGCTATATTGACATAGTTGCATGGGTCGGGGATGTGAAAAAAACACACCCCAACCAACATAACTATGCCGACATAGCTGCGTCTACATTGGGGTTTAGTCAACGGAAGAGTGCTTCCATAGATGTAGGTAATGTCATTCGGGGAAGAGGTGTTCCTACACTGGCTGTGTCTACACTCACACTTTTATCAGTATAACTCTCCTGCTGACATAGCTACTGCCACTCGTTATAGTCTAATTATGCCAATAGGAGAGCTCTCTCCCGTTGACTTAGAGTGGCTACATTGGAGATCTTACATTGGCGCAGCTGCATCGGAATACCTGTCGTCTACCAAGGTTTTCTGGGCATCCATACATATGGTGATAAAAATTGCTCCAAGAATGTAAACAATTTTTAAAAATAAATGTCAGTATGCCTAACTTTGTATATTTCTGTGGAAATTATCGTTTTCTCTGTACTACCCATAACATGTACATACTATGTATCTGTAATCTATTTTTAGGAACTTCCCCAGAATTCCTGAAATGTTATGTGGGCAGAGACTATATCATACAGTGTATCCACTGAGCAGCATAGGTACCATGATAATAGATATTCCTATTAGGTACCATGATAATAGATATTCCTAAATCCAAGCAGCAGTGGGGGGGTTAAGCAAATGGGATTTTGATATATTGCGCCAGTGTTACATGACTGCGTGGTAGCTAAATAATACCATAAACTTTAGTGGATCAGAATCTGAATTTTTTCACAGCAAGAAAGTCCCAACTAGCCTGTAATGTTGCTATCACATCACTTCTTTCATTTCTCTTTATTTTCTACTTTCTTTTCTCTGCACTCTCACTTCTCATCTGCTGTATCTTTTCTTTCTTCTGTGTTTTTATTTTCACTCTGTTTCTCTTGTATGCCTGCAGCTCACTTTTGAGATTTTTCTCTTCTGATCTCCTCTCAGTAGCTGCAAGTCCTGTTTAATGAAAATTGTAGAAACTTCATGGGCTGTGCTATTTTACCAAGCACACATCCGTAGGGGGCATGTAATGTCACATTGCTGGAGGTAGAGTAATTACTACTGCTTAGCAGTTATCAGTAAATAGCTGCTGGTTTGCTTTCTGTCACTTCTGAATTTTCTATCATTTGGCTAAGACTGTCAGTTTGAAATGAACATCAATCATAGCAATGCTACTGCAACCCCATTGTCTGAGGAGATGTCATTGAGTGCCTACGCAAGCATGGTATCTGCATATGGCCTCAGGGCTCTCTATTATGGGCCTGTGGTTAGGAAGGTTTTAAAATAATAAATATGTCTATATGAAAATGTGTTAGCTCTTGAATAGGTAGCTAGTTTCCTGTTTCCTGAAGAGATACAATAGTTAAGACCTGCTGACTGTATGGGGATTTAAAAAAAAACCAGAATGGAGTCATGAGTTGTGATTAAATGCATTGTCTTATGGCAAACTGTCTTTCTTCCTCTAGCAAATATTGCCTAATCATTTAACCCTTAGATGACAGGTAGCAACTTCACTGTTTTGATCTTCATAGCCATTCTGATTTCTATGTCCCTTGCAAACACTAAAAAAAAAAAAAAAGAGTACGTATCTAGTAAAGCTACTTATTTTTGAGACCTAACTCTTTTTTTTTTTAAAGAGATTATGTAAATTGCAACTCTTAATCGGAAGTATTTTAGTTGTGCATAGTTACAAGTTACACAGGTTTTACTTGATCATATATTTTGCTCTTCATTTAAGAAAAAGTTTGGTACAGTAGCTGAAATCTGGTCAGTCAAGAACATCTCATTTGGTCCATGATGTCTACAGTAAGAAATACATTGCCTACACATACAGTTTATTGTGGCAATAGGCTGTGTGCAGTACATTGTATTCTTTATGCATGGACAACATGCAATAAAAACACAGATGGAAGGTTCCACATACCTCTCTTCCCTATCTCCATTTTCTTTGTTCTCTTTTTTTAGTCTAGCCTCATTTTGATCTGCATGTCACTTCCCCCTCTGGTTGGATCCTGTTTTTCTCCAAGTCAGTTTTTTCCCTCCCTTTCCTAGAATCTAGCCAGTTCCTCTTCTCAGTTTGTGGGTTCATCTTCTCATTCCTCTATTATCATTAAGGCCACTGTCCCTGCCTCTTCAGACTGCAGTATAGAGAATCCGGAGTTCTGGAGGATGAGGATTTCCATCTTGAATGTACTCTGTGCCTCAAGGAAGCCCTATGGATTTTTAAAAATCTCGAGCACAAATTGTGGCTAGACAGTTACCATGATCAGAGCAGCAGTGACGGAATCATGGAGAGGATTCAAAGAAGAGACATGAAAATGAATAAAGGGTTAGAAAACTTGCCTTATAATGATAGGCTCAAGAAGCTCGATCTGTTTAGCTTAACAAAGAAAAGATTAAGGGGTGACCTGATTACAGTTTATAAGTACCTACATGGGAAAAAAATATTTGATAACGGGCTGTTCAGTCTACCAGAGAAAGGTATAATACAATCCAGCAGCTGGAAGTTGAAGCTAGATAAATTCAAACTGGAAATTAGGCGTAATTTTTTAAAAGTAAGAGTAATCAACCATTGGAACAATTTACCAAGGGTTGTGGTGGATTCTCCATCACTGGCAATTGGTAAATCAAGATTAGATGTTTTTCTAAAAGATATGTTCTAGGAATTATTTTAGGGAAGTCCTCTGGCCTATGTTGTACAGGAAGTCAGATTGGATGATCACAGTGGTCCCTTCTGGTCTTGGAATCTATGGTACTGAAGCTGTGTTGGGTATAAGAGAATGTGTACCTCCGTGCCTGCATTGAGTGTCCTGCTTTATTATAAGTTCTGTTTAAGCCCTTGGTTTTGGATAAAAAACCAAAACACGCAGAAACGTTAATATTACATAAACTTAACCTGTGTCACTCTTTGGAAAGAGCAGGGTTAAAAATCAGTCTAAACTGACTTTGTTACGTGAATAGTATTCAGAGAACTATAACTGACAACTCTTAAAATTTTTGTTAAATCAATACTTTTTCTGACAAAACAGACTATCTTCCATTTTAGGGTTATTGAATTGAAGAGAATCTTCATCGAGCCTCCCTGTTCTTCTATTGGTAGCCTAGCTCAGTGGTGTCCAAACTTTTTTGATCGCGCACCCCTATCATTAAAAAAATTTTGAGCACACACCTCCTGCCGCACCGAAGCAAATAAATAAATAAATAAATAAATAAATAAATAAATAAGCTGCTCGGACTCCTGCCCGAACTGCTGAAGCAAAAAAAAAAAGCGCTCCTCCTGCCGCGCACCCCCAAGGATCCTCTTGCGCACGCCCTGGGGTGCGCGCACCCCACTTTGGAGACCACTGGCCTAGCTAATGTAATGATGCAGTAGCTGGGTTACACTTTGCAATTATATTTTTCTAGGTGAACTGTTGCAGCAATATATTTCAGAACTTCAGAACACAGAGGAAATGATTCGTTGTGGGTTTTCGCTAGCCCTGGGGGCCCTTCCAAGATTTCTGTTAAAAGGCAAGCTCCAGCAGGTGAGAGAAAGTGTGGTCCTTACCACAAAAAAAAAAAGTGGGGGCTACAAGTTTTATCTGATTCAGGAAATAGTTTGAGTGAAGTCTGAATGCTTAATCAAATAAATGATAGAGGATCATTGCCATGGGTGTTGATGTGAAGGGGTTAGTTTATAATACAGTAACCCAGTCAATCTTAATGACTTTGGCTTAACATATATTCAGATAATTAAAATTGAGACCTTTCTCCACACTCTTAGTATAGAAGCCAAAGACTGACTGGGCATGGAGAATGAGCTATCTTTTTGCTAAAGCCCTTTGTTTTCATTTTTTTAACAATTGTCCCTGAAAAATTCCTGGCTTTAAAACAAAACAAAACAAAACAAAAAAACCCATTGTTCTTCTTCGAGTGCTTGCTTATGTCCATTCCATATTAGGTGCGTGTGCTCGCCACATGCACCGGTGCCGGAAGTTTTTCCCTCAGCAATATCTGTAGGGGACCGGCTCTGGTATAAAGGGTGCCGCCGGCTCCACCCACCTTCAGTTCCTTCTTATTGCCAGTGACGGTGCTGGAATGTCTGATGCTTTGGCTAGCATTGATTCCTTTTCTGTTCTTGCGAACTTTGAAATCCTGTAAAATAGTTATACGTAGTTAGTAGTTTTCTTAGTTACCCTTAGTAGTAGTTCTCAAACTCTCCATTAGTCCCAAACGGCACCCCGCTGGGGGTCTGGGCATGCCCTGTGATCGCTGCAAACGGCCTATGCCCGTCAGCAATCCCCATACCAGCTGCCTCAGGTGTTTAAGCAAAGGGCACATAAGTGACAAGTGCCATATCTGCCATATCTGCAAGTCCTTCAAATCTAGGACGAAGAAGGAGCGCAATATCTGTCTAAGAGTGCTCCTAATGGAATCAGCACTAACTCCGGCACCGGAGCAACGGTCCGACTCCACACCGAGCATTGTCGCCTCTGTGCGCACTGCTCCCCCGGTGCCGGCCATGAGCCGACACTGATCTCCATCCATGACTCTGGGGAAGAAGCTGAAAAAGACTGTGAGGGGAAGCTCTCCTGCCTCCTTCAAGGGAAAGGAGAGGGCAGGGAGCAAGCCAACACCTGTGTCTGGCAGTTCAATATGCCCCTCGGGCCCCAGCTCAAGTCGAGCGGTGCGGCCTATCCTACGCTTTGCCTGTGACTCCAGATAGCGATGCAGGTCCCAGCCAGCTTCAGGTGCCATCAATGCCCAAAGCCCTTCAAGTAGCTCAGGAGATCCTGACACTCCTGGTGCCACCCTCACCAGCTCCTGTGGTACTCCGGTCTCAGGGAAAACCCACATTGGGACCTATGCGTGTGTCCCCGCCTCAGCGGTACTGTTCCCCATTGAGAGGGACAGCCTGCCAGCGTTTGCCCACCCGCAGCCGTCACATCTCTGACGAAAGAGGCAGGCTCAGCTGAGCCCTCTTCGGCCCCCACACCGGGGGCACTGATGGAGGGACTTGAGGCGTACCTCGCCGGTAGATTGGCGCAGACCATCTGAGGCACGTGTGACCCGGCAAGAACTCCAGGACTGGCCCCGACCATCTTCAAGGGCCCGGTACTGATCGGGCACCAGAAACCGCTGATTGCCGGGTATCTGATGCAGATCTGCCGAACGCTGTTGGTCCCCGAGAGCCCGACCAAGACAGTCTCGCTCAGACAGGCAGCAACCGGCACTGATCAGACAAGAGCCACTGCTCAGCCCTATCCTGGTTGCCCGGGACCGACCAGTCTGCTAGTAGTTCTGGCTCGGAGTGAGGTTCCCTGACTGCGGGACAAGCCCTGGTACCGACGGTGCTGACTACATCATCAGCATTGAAACCTGTCCCATGGCACCAAGCACAGTGGCCAGCGCTATGGTACCCATGGAACCCTTGGGGGTTCACCCTGCCTTCCTAGGCTGCCCAATCGATGTCGGGAGCCTCGGAGAGGCCAGCGGCCTCGGTATCCCGTCCCCCTCTGCTGCTGGAAGCTTTGCGGGGTAAGACCCTTCAGGCCCAGGAGGACCCATGGGAGCAAGCTGCTGGACCACCAATGGACGTGGAGGTTCCCGCACTGTCTTCGTTGTTGCCAGGCGAGGCTATCATGGGGCCCCCTCACCCAGTTCCTCAGGATGATGACAGGGCGCACCAGGAACTTTTGAAGAGGGTCACTTCTAACCTGGGGCTTAAGGCAGAGGAATTGGAAGAGCCCTCGGACTCTCTGTTTGATGTCCTCGGCTCCTGCCAGAGTGGCTCTACCCCTTCATGAAGGGGTTTCCAAAATCACTAATGCCCTGTGGCAGACCCCCTCTTCCCTGGCCCCTATCTCTAAAAGGGCAGAATGCAAGTACTTTGTGTCAACCAAAGGGCATGAGTACTTATACTCCCACCCAGCCCCCAATTCCCCTATGGTCAAGGCGGTTAACCACAAGGAGAGGTAGGGACAACCTGGGGCCACCCCCAAAAATAAAGACTTGAGGAGGCTGGATCTTTTCGGATGTAAGGTTGATTCGTCTTCCAGCCTTCAGCTGGCCAACCACCAAGCCCGCTTTGGCTGATATGACATCAATATGTGGCAAGCCATTGCCAAGTTCGAAGGGTCGCTCCCTGAGGCTTCCAAGAAGGAGTTCCGAGCGATCTTCAATGAGGGCATGAGTGCGGCCAAGGCGGCCCTCCAGGCAGCATCAAATGC
Organism: Emys orbicularis; assembly: GCF_028017835.1. Taxonomy (NCBI): domain Eukaryota; kingdom Metazoa; phylum Chordata; order Testudines; family Emydidae; genus Emys; species Emys orbicularis. Next base: position 31,233,525 of record NC_088695.1, on the reverse strand, counting down.
TGCGGATGCTGCTGCCTGCACGATGGCTTCCACTATCTCCATGCGGTGAGCCTCTTGGCTGCTCCTCTTGGGGTTGTCCACCGAGGCTCAGCAGTCAATGCAGGACCTGCCCTTCGACGGCCGGGCCCTATTTGTGGAGCAAACAGACAGCAAATTGCATGGCCTCAAGGACTCCTGCAGCATCCTAAAAACCCTGGGTCTCTACCTCCCAGTCCCTGCGCGTAAGTGGTTCAAACCACAGGGCCAGGGGAGTCAGCATTGGCAGGACCAGCCTCATAAACGAGCCAAGGGTTATAAGCGCTGCCCGAGCCACCCGCCACCAACCTCTGCCCAGTTGGGCTCGACCCGTAATAAGCAGGGGCCAAACAATCATTTTGAGGGTGCGACCGAGGGCAACCTACCAGACTATTCCCTGGATCCATCCTTCCCTGTGTTCTCCAGCCACCTTTCCCTCTTCCTCCCTGCCTGGATGGCTATAACCTCGGACTGCTGGGTCCTCAACACGGTGGAATGGGGTTATACCCTCCAGTTCCTTTCTACCCCCCCATTCCCATCCGCCTTCCCATACCCTCTTCAGGGACCCCTCTCACGAGAGTCTCCTCATGCTCGTTGCGGTGGAAGAAGTTCCTCTTGAGTACAGGAACAAGGGGTTCTATTCCCGATATTTTTTAATCCTGAAGGGTAGGGGCGGTCTACGGCCCATCCTGGACCATAGACCTCAACAAGTACCTAAAGAAGTTAAAGTTCCGCATGGCTTCTATTATCCCTTCTCTGGATCCAGGAGACTGGTATGCCGCCCTCGACTTGTAGGATGCCTACTTCCACATAGCGATCTTTCAAGGACACAGACGCTTCCTCTGGTTTACGGTGGGGCCCCACAACTACCAGTTTACGGTCCTCCCGTTCGGCCTGGTGACAGCACTGAGAGTGTTTACCAAGTGGATGTTGGTGGTGGAGGCTTACCTCAGGCGCCAGGGTACTCAGATTTACCTGTACGTCAATGACTGGCTCATCAAGGGCACTCCAGGTCTCAAATCCAAAGGGATGTCATGGTGCTTCAGGCCACGTGCTGCTCTCTGGGCCTACTGGTAAATGACAAAAAGTTGACGTTAGTGCTGGTGCAGAGGATAGAGTTCGTTGGAGCAGTCCTTGACTCGACCTACGCCAGGGCGTTCCTGTAGCTGGAAAGGTTCCACATGTTGATGAACCTCATCATGGAAGTCTCCGTGTTTCCTCTGACTACAGCTAGGGTCTGTCTGCACCTCCAGGGTCACATGGCAGCATGCACTTACGTGGTCCGCCATGCCAGGCTCTGAATGTGGCCCCTGCAACAATGGCTGGGGATGGTCTATTCCCAGTCCAGAGACCCCTGGAAAAGGTCGTTACCATTCCCCAGGCGATACTTGCCTAACTGCAATGGTGGACCGACTGCAGGACAATTCTGGAGGGGGTTCTGTTCGACAACCCCCCTCATTTGATTGAGTTGGTGTTGGACACCTCGGACCTCAGCTGGGGTGCGCATCTCAGCGACCTCCTGACACAGGGGATGTGGTCCCCGGAGGAGGCGAAGTTGCACATAATCGTCAAAAAGCTCCAAGCAGTCCGGCTGGCGTGCAGAGTCTTCCTGCCCCACCTGTCGGGCAAGGTGGTACAAGTACTGACGGACAACACAGTCTCGATGTTGTACATCAACAGGCAAGGGGGAGCGCGCTCGTCGACTCTGTCAAGAGACACTTCGTCTATAGGACTCCTGCATCAGCCATGAAATCTACCTGGAAGCCTGTCACCTTCCCAGTGTCAAGAATATGCTGGTGAACTAGCTCAGCAGGGACTTCTCCTCTCACCACTAGTAGTCGCTCCATCCAGGGGTAGCCTGCAGGATCTTCCAAAGGTGGGGAACTCCCCAAGTGGACCTGTTTGCTACCAGACAGAACAGGAAATGCCACTGTTTTTGGTCTCGGCAAGGTCTGAGCAAGGCCTCCCTCTCCGATGCCTTCCTCCTGTCGTGGTCAGGGACCCTGATGTACGTGTTTCCTCCGATTCTACTCATCGGCAGGGTCCTGGCAAAGATCAAAAGAGACAAAGTGCAGGTTGTTGTGATCGCCCTGGCATGGCCTCGCCAATATTGGTTCGGCACACTCATGAGCTTGTCAGCGGCCCCTCCCTGGCACCTGCGCGACTGCCCAGACCTGGATTGGATTACCTTGTGCATAAGGACCTGTTACGACCTGGCAGGGGTTCCGCCGCTGTTGATTGTCAGAGCCCAGTTGAGAGCGCAGCCGTCTTTGGCGGCCTTCCTGGCACACATCCCTATCCAGGATATCTGTAGAGCCGCAACATGATCCTCTGTTCACACGTTTTACCGCTCATTATGCCATCACTCAGAGGCCAGAGACGACACTGGGTTTGGCAGAGCTGTGTTGCAATCTACACGTCTGTGAACAACTACCCATCTCCAGGGGTACTGCTTTGGAGTCACCTAATATGGAATGGACATGAGCAAGCACTTGCAGGGTCCCCTCTGAATGGCACAGTACACCTGTGCAGAGTAGAGTAGTTACTGGTTGATGGCTGCTGTTCTGCAGTGGGGGGCGGGGGGGAGGGGGGGGGGATGGGCAGGGAGCTGGGTCCTGGCAGCCAAGACTATATCTGACTGCTGCAGTGACAGGCCTTCAGGAAGTGGAAGGCTTCTTCAACTACTACATCATGGTGAGTACTGGGCATCCCTTACCCCCACCCATAGGTCCCAGTGAATGCTGGGCACACCCCATCCCCATCCCGTTGCACCCTTTCCCTCCCAATCTGCTGAACTCCATCAGTACTGTTCTCTATGAATAGACCCTGTGAGTAGCTTCACCTTCAGCTCAGCCCTGGGGACGTGTCACCACCCAGAGAGGAGCCTCGTCAACTTCCCCTTCCAGACAGTGCTCCCTCCTAACCCTGGCTCTTCTGCCCCCGGGCTGGGAACTTGGCGTCTCAATCCCCCTGCAACTCAGGGGAATGGAGCTGAGGAGCAGTGATGTCCGCCCTGTTGCTGGTGGGTCTGTGTGTCAGCGTGACTGGGATCTGTGGGAGCAATGTTGGGTGTCAGTGGCAGGATTACTTCCTGTTCATTCGTTCCCTTCTCTGTCATGGCTCCCAACCTCCTGCTCTTCCTCTCCCCTCTGCCCATTTTCCCCTGCTCTCTCCTGGCGCCCACTCCTGGATCCCAACTCTGTGACAGACTAGATGATGACTTGGAGATAGGGGTTCTGTTCAAGTAATATTTTTTGTCACCAACAGTAAATGATTTTAATGACACTTTGTTTTGTAATGGGGATTAGATATAATGGTTTCACAACCCTTACTTTTCTCTACTTGTTGTTTTTTCCTCCCCCGTCCTACCATCCCACAATATTAACTCCAGTATTTACCTGGAAAACTGTAGTTAATCTTTTGCACTGATTTTCATGCAAATTTTAATTTTTGTAATAAACACTGATAAATTTCTGGAAATTTAAAAAAAATGGAAATGAAGCGCTTTACCCTTTGCCCAAAGAAGTTGTCTGTCCATGTGGGAGGTATAGCGTATTGAGGGGGCAGCGTGTAGAAGCTTGCACTGCCTACTGCTTGTGCAGCACTTGTTATATGGTTAACTTCATTCTCCAGTGTTTTTAAATCTAGTGTCCATCGTGAACGTATCGTAAGTATGTGTTTGTCTTTTTTCAGGTTTTAGAAGGTTTGAAAAAAGTTATCTGCATTTCCCGCAAAGATGTGAGCTTTGCAGAATCAAGAAGAGATGGTCTGAAAGCAACTGCAAAGTATGTTTTGTTGGCTTTATTTTTATCTGACTTTAAATCACTGTATGTAAGAATTTCAGTGTTCATGTCATTTTCTATTCTAACCTGGCGATGTTGGGTTACATTCACTCCCAGAGGGGTGATTATACATTCTTGATGGGGTCATATGGATCCCTACTATTTGTCTCACTTAAATCCATCCTTGATGCCACATGTCATCCTATTCTTCAGACTGAGGAGCACTGCGTGGAACTACTTTTGGAGGTTGTCAGCATTGTTTCTTAATCAGCCAAATGCATGTCTATTGCGTGTTGGGAAGCTCTCCCTTCTCATGAACTGGAAGTTAGTGAGCTCAGTGGTACGAACCTGGGCTACTAGAAACCAGAATTAATTTGAGTTTCTTCATTTCACTTTCAATAATATATGAAGCCCCAAATAATACAAATATCCTGCATTTTCTTTCTTTCAAGGGATATTTTCAAGGTTGATGAGTCCAAAATGTTACCAGTTTTAAAAGTATCATCCACATATATTATATGTTCTTAACCTGTTGGTGTAATTCAGATAACTCTATTACATCTTTCCTCAGTGTAAATTAGGTGTGCAGTGCATATAAAAACAAAGTTAGCTATTAATATCAAATACATGGCCCTGGATTTCTTTGTGATCATATGTACAGACATCACATTGGTCCTCTGCTCTACCTGTTTGATCCATTATAGTAAATAGTCAGGATGGTGAGATGTAAAATAATCCTGCTTCTTTTTGCATTTATCCTACAAATAAAAACCAATCTGTTAGGCCAGGTCTGCACTACAAACTTACATTGGTATAACTATGTCACTCAGGGGTGTGAAAAATCCACACCCCTGAGAGCTGCAGTTATACCAACCTAACGCCCAGCGTAGACAGCACTTTGTCGGCGGGAGAGCTTCTCCCATCAACATAGCTACAGCCTCTTGCAGAGGTGGATTAAGTATGCCAACTGGAGAAGCTTTCCCATCGGTGTAGTAGCATCTTCATTAAAGCACTACATCAGCACAGTTGCACCACTGCAGCACTGTATGTGTGGACAAGCCCTTAGTTTGTTTAGACCTACAAGCCTTGATACCATGTCACTTTAAGTCCTCCAAATATATTGTTTATGTAACTATTTCAGTGTTGAATCAGAAATGATAAAATCAGAATGCAACAGCCGCACACAGAGGATCATGTCTTTGTCCTTCTGTGATGGGTATTTTTAGACATTTTCTGAATGTATATGGCAAGGAAGTTTGTATGCCCAAAATACTGAAGTGTAAACAAAACAAAACCTGGCATGATTTTGTCCTTTTTCTTTAGAATTTCTTCTGTATTTCTCTGTTACAGAGTTTGTCAGACAGTTGGTGTGAAGAGAAACGGACCACAGGATGAATTTGTCTGCAAAGATAATGTTGTTCAGATCTATACAATGTTACTTAATGGTATGAGTGACTATACCACAGACAGCCGAGGAGATGTTGGAGCATGGTAAGGCATCACATATTCTGAGACAAAGAAATGAAATTTCTTTCTACTTGTTCCAACTGATGTGGTCTACTTTAAGTCTGTAATTAGGAGCCATTGAGACTCAGTGGTTTTCCAAAGGCTACAAAGGGAAAAATTGGATAGCCAGACACATGGAGATTCAAGTAAGGCTAGAAATAAATATTGTGTAGAAAATTAGGTCAGTAATTATTTCTCCTTTGCCTCAGAAAAAAACTAACCCCACACTGGGCCCTTCTCTGGCTTATACTATCCTCTGTTTCCAGGTGATGAAATAAAGCATCAAGGTAAATGAGAGTTACTTGTGAGGGTGTTATCATCAGATGCAGGAACAATTAAAGTCATGACATCCAGCCAGTGTTCACTTTCTGTTTATAGTTACTTTAAAATATCATATATGCTCTTAGTCATGCCTCTGACTAAAAGAGTAGCTGAATAGGAACTCTTCCTATCACAGTTTCATATGTGGCCGACTGACCAGCAGATGGCGCCATTGTATAATTTGTTAGGTGCTCCTATTTCATTATTGAGTTTAAAACACCCATTTAAAAAAAATTAAATAGTATATTTCTTAAAGGCATAGTAGTCTTTGGCTACACTGACTTTATGGTTTCAATGGCTTCAGCTTTTGCGTCTAAAAATAATAACTTTAAATGTATACTAATCAAAGTTTTGTGTTGATTGTGTGCTTTAGTCTTCAAATCCTAATATGTACAGAGTAACAACATGGTGAGAAATTATTCAATACATATATTTACATTAGAGAAAAGAGAAGATTATGTGCTATTCCCTCAGTGAGATGGGACAGAAAATCTGTTTTTTAAATTGACAAAAGCCAAAGACATTGTAAGAAGCTTTCTCCTTAATTGAACTTGAACTTAGACACTAAAGTACATAGAATTTGGGATATGAGATCCCTCAATGGTTGGAGATCCTTGAGTGCAATGGGCAATAAAAAGGGGTAGGGGCTGCATGTTGTTCTCCTTCATATTGTGAAATCCAGAAAGAAGTATTGGGGGAAAAAACATGTAAAATGTGAACCTTAAGGGATAGATACCCAGTAAAGAAACAAGCAAGTCATCTTGCTAGGCCTAAGTGTGCATGACCCAAAATAATAATAATTCTTCAGGAATTAAACAGCTGTCCTCTGAATTGGGGAAAAAATAGTATCAACCAGTGCAAATGTACATGACCGCTTCTGCTTGCAGGAGGACATGTCCCTTTAGCTTAGTTTCTTTGAATATGTGTCAGGATGGATTCCACTGTAAGTGTGCATGTTCCTCATGAGTAAGGCTGCGAGTCTGTCTTGGAAGTTGTGGAAGTCACAGATTCCATGACCTCCGTGACTTCTGCAGCTGCAGTGGCCAGCTGCTGGGGCGGGCCCAGGGGCCTGCCACCCCGGCCGCTGCTGGGGCGGGCCCAGGGGCCTGCCGCTCCGGCCGCTGCTGGGGCGGGCCCAGGGGTGGCCCTGGGGACCGTCACAGCAGCGGCGGTCCTGGGACTGCCCCAGAGGCGGCCAGAGCAGTGGCCCCAGCTGCGGCCGGAGGCACTTAACTCCCACCGCCAGAGCAGGGGTGTCCCGGGGGCCCCGCAACGGCACCCTACGAGCAGCTAAGATTTTGTCAGGGGTATTTATAGTACAAGTCATGGACGGGTCATGGGCAGTGAATTTTTGTTTATTGTCTGTGACCCGTCCATGACTTGTACTAAAAATACCCATGACTAAATCTTAGCCTTTCTTATGGGAAGGGGTAAATGACACTTCCCTATTCACTTTTTCCACATCATTCATGATTTTATTGACCTCTATCAAATCCTCCCTTAGTTGCCTCTTTTCCAAGCTGAACAGTCCCAGTTTTTTTAATCTCTCCTATATGGAAGCTGTTCAATACCCTAATCATTTTTATTGCCCTTCTCTGTTCCTTTTCCAACTCATATATCTTTCTGATGGGGTGACCAGAATTGCATGCAGTATTCAAAGTGGGGGCATACTATGGATTTATATAGTGGCAATATGGTATTTTCTGTCTTATTATCTATCCCTTTCCTAATCATTCCTAACATTCTGTTGACTGTCACTGCACATTGAGTGGATGTTTTCAGAGGACTATCCACAATGACTCCAAGATCTTTCTTGAATGGTAACAGATAATTTAGACACCTCATTTTGTATGTATAGTTGGAATTATGTTTTCCAATGTGCATTACTTTGTATTTATCAACATTGAATTTCATCTGCCATTTTGTTGCCCTGTCACCCAGCTTTGTACTTAACTATCTTGAGTAATGTGTATCACCTGCAAAGTTTGCCATTTCCTGTTTACCTCTTTTTCCAGTTCATTTATGAATATGTTGAATAGTACAGATCATTCTGAAAATTGACCACTTATTCCTACACTTTGTTTCCTGTCATTTAAGTAGTTACTGATCCATGAGAGGACCTTCCCTCTTGTCCCATGACTGCTTAGTTTGCTTACGAGCCTTTGGTGAAGGACATTGTCCAAGGCTTCCTGAAAGTTCAAATGCACTATATCCACTGGATCACCCTTGTCCACATGTTTGTTGATCCCCTCAAAGAATTCTAATAGATTGGTGAAGCATGAGTTCTCTTTACAAAAGCAATGTTGATTCTTCCCTAACAAATTGTGTTCATTTATGTGTCAGGGTAATTCTATACTTTATTTTAGGCCTGGTCTACGCTGGGGGGGTGGGGTGTCAATCTAAGTTATGCAACTTCAGCTACGTGAATAGCTGTACTTAGAGCGATTTACCGTGGTGTCTTCACCACGGTGAGTCGACTGCTGCCGCTCCCCCATTGACTCCGCCTGCACCTCTCGCGGCGGTGGAGTACAGGAGTTGACGGGAGAGCGCTCAGGGATCAATTTATCGCGTCTAGACTAGATATGATAAATCGACCCCCGTTGGATCGATCGCTGCCCGCCGATCCGGCGGGTAGTGTAGACATACCCATAGTTTCAGCCAATTTACCTGGTACTGAAGTTAGGCTTAATGGTCAGTAACTGCTAAGATCACTGCTGGAGCCTTTTTAAAATTTTGGCATTATTTAGCTATCCTCCAGTCATCTGGTACAGAGGCTGATTTAAGTGATAGGTTAGCTACCACAGTTCTTCAATTTCATATTTGAGTGCCTTCAGAAACCTTGGGTGAATAATATTTGGTCCTGGTGACTTGTTACTGTTAAACTTATCAATTTGTTCCAAATCCTCTGCTGTCAAAACCTCAATCTGGGACAGTTCCTCAGATTTGTCACCTAAAAAGAATGGCCAAGTGTGCAGGGCCGGCTCCAGGCACCAGCCCACCAAGCTTGTGCTTGGGGTGGCACCTGGAGGGGGGCAGCCCGGCGCTCCGGCCGCCGGGGAGAGCGGGGCCACGGCCGGGCTCGCCGCCCTCCCCCCGGCGCTCTGGCCGCCCTCCCCCCCGGCGCCCTCCCCCCGGCCGCCGGGGGGAGAGCGGCGAGCCCTGGCCGGGGCTCGCCGCCCTCTCGCCGCCCTGCCCCCAGCGCTCTGGCGGCCGGGGGGAGAGCGGAGCCCCGGCCGGGGCTCGCCGCCCTCCTCCCAGGGCTCCGGCCACCCTCGCCCCTGGCGCCCTCCCCCGGCCGCCGGGGGGAGAGCGGAGCCTCCGCCGGGACTTGCCGCCCTCCTCCCAGGGCTCCGGCCACCCTCGCCCCCGGCGCCCTCCCCCGGCCGCCGGGGGGAGAGCGGAGCCCCCGCCGGGGCTCACCGCCCTCCCCTCTGGGGGGGCGGGCGGGGGCGGCCGGAGGCTTTTTTGCCTGGGGCAGCAAAAAAGCCAGAGCCGGCCCTGCAAGTGTGGGAATCTCCCTCACATCCTCTGCAGTGAAGACCAATGCAAAGAATTCATTTAGCTTCTCCACAATGGCCTTGTCTTCCTTGAGTGCTCCTTTAGCACCACAGTCGTCCAGCGGCCCCACTGGTAGTTTGGCAGGCTTCCTGCTTCTGATGTACTTAAAATAAATTTTGCTATTAGTTTTTGCCTTTTGCTAGTTGCTCTTCAAATTCTTTTTTTGTCCTGCCTAATTATACTTTTACACTTGATTTGCCAGAGTTTATGCATCTTTCTATTTTCCTCTGTAGGATTTGACTTCCAATTTTTAAAGGATGCTTTTTTGCCTGTAACTGCCTCTTTTACGCTATTGTTTAGCCATAGTGGCATTTTATTGGTCCTCTTACTGTAATTTTTTATTTGGAGTATACATTTATTTTGAGCATCTACTATGGTGTTTATAAATTGTTTCTGTGCAGTTTTGCAGGCATTTCACTTTTGTGACTGTTCCTTTTAATTTCTAACTAGTTTCCTCACTTTTGTGTAGTTTCCCTTTTTGAAGTTAAGTGCTACTGTAGTGGGTTTCTTTGGTATTTCCCCACCCCCCCACAAGAATGTTAACTTTAATTACATTATGGTCACTATTACTGAGAGGTTCAGCTATACTCGTCTCTTGGATCAGATCCGGTGCACCATATAGGACTAAATCAAGAATTGTCTCTTCTCTTGTGGGTTCCAGGACTAGGTGCTCCAAGAAGCAGTCATTTATGGTGTCTAGACATTTTATCACTGCATACCTTCCTGAGGTGACATGTTCCCAGTCAATCTGGGGATAGCTGAAATCCCCTCTTATTATTGGTTTTTCTGTTTTTGTAGCCTTTCTAATCTCCCTGATCATTTCACAATCATGTCACCAACTTGGTCAGGTGATCGATAGTATATTCCTGCTGCTAAACTTTTATTATTCATGCATGGAATTTCTATCCATAGAGATTCTATGGTACAATTTGATTCATTTAAGATTTTTACTATGCTTTCTTTCAAATACAGAGCCACTACCCAACCAACAACTTGAGCTAAAATAACACAAAATGCTGCAATTCAACAGGACATTATAGTTCTGAAATGCTTTTTTTTCTTTTGCATTTTTGCATTTTATATACCTTCTGAAAAACAAAAAAGTACTTCAAAGGTTGTTTGAAAGCCTTATTTCTGACTGAGTGGGCGAGTGGCTCCCCCAAGACTGGTCCTTGGATTTCTGCAACCACACTGATGATTGAGTTCTTGAAGACTGACGTCTGTGATGTGGTTGGCTTCTGCTGACCTTTAGCCCAGCAATGCCAGCCAATTTCTGAACTCAGTACTCATGTTGTTCAGTATTGTGTAAACCTTTGCTAGCTGCAATTTTAAAAGAGGGGAGAAGAAAACTTCTGTTGCTTTTCTGCCATAAAAGCTTACTTCCTTTCTGTTTAAGTAACAAAAAGTTTTTATTAATAGATTTCTTTGTGGTGTTCGTAAAGTTTTATACATGTCTGAAATAGTATGATACATTTATGGAAGAGTCTCCTGTCTTATATTGAATTGGAGGTATTTTTTTATAAGGTTAATGCTGTATGCAGCGAGTTGTATTTTCACTGTGGGTCTTTCTAATACACATAGAATTATTTTGGCTTATATGGATTCTTTATTATACTCTCAAATTATGCATACCTAAATCAGGATTGCTAATGTAATTGTCTGCTGGATTTCAGGTATACATGTCAGTTCTTAAGCCATCTCTTCAGCTATTGCATCAAGGCACTACTACTGTCTACCTAAATATAACTAAAACAACCGAATTCTGTAGACAGGTAAGTGCTAAGCACTATCCTCAGAGGTCTGACAAGCTGTCTACAGAGTTCTGTTTCTTTGTTGTTATTCAGATTTGAAATTTAGTGTCATTCTGGTCCTGAGCGTCTTTTGGGGATCACCTTCTATTATCCCCACCTTTAAAAGGTCTTGAATAAGGCTAACCTGCACTTCTAGCCAGGGAGCTGGGTCAGCTGAAGTAGGTTGTTATGAAATATTGTAAGTTGCTCACTCCTATTATGGACTGTTCATGATGCTTCCACAGTATTCAGTTCCAAGTAGGATATTTCTCTGTATGTCGGCAATTTTCAGTTTATTCAGTTATGGATACATTCCAGATACACAGAGTTAACTCACTCTAAATCTCCCTGTTCATTTAGTGGATTTGGGTGGCAAGATCCTATATACATTGTGTTGAGATGCACCCAAATAAAGCAGCAAGAGATGATTACGGGACCTGAGTGGCTCCAGGAGGAATGTTGTGACCGTTAAACCTGAGCCCTACCCAGGTACCAAGAGTTCTAATCCAACTCTGTGCAGAAATCTGAAATAAAAAAGGAGGCTTGTTGCTCCAATCTGCTGTTTCATTTGCAAATTCTACAGCTGCAAAAACATGGCGTGTACAGAATGCTGGTAGAATGCATGTTAAGCATGCTTTTAAAAAATATACCAAAATTATGTAAATTTATATTGGCAATGATTAGGAATGAGGGGAAAGTAGTTTGAACATTTCAAACTATTTTTTTGCTCATCCATACTTCGCAACCTACAGTACTACACTATCTAAATAAACATTAGTCTGTCTCCCATACTTTGTCAAGCAGCCAAGAATCTGGTTATGATTTAATAAAAATCAAATTCATCCTTAAGAACCTTAAACATATTAGCTTGAACCCAAAGGCAGATGCCTTAAGCTAAATATGTAATTGCCATCATGAATGGTAGCACAGCCTATAACCAACTACATAATCTAGATATGGAGAATGACAATCAAATTTTATTTGTAAGATTATATATTATCATGATAGTGCTTTTCATCCCAGCAGATCACTGTACAGTTTAAAACAAGAACAAACCCACTCTCTTTTCCTCCTTCCCCTGCCATATACAAGCAGTGTACAGGGATCATATAATTTGCTGCTGAGATCTAGCCATCTCTGGGATGAACCTGCAGCAATTATTTAATAGTGTCCAATAACACTACACCTCTGTTTAGGACAAGAAGTGAAGAATAAGTCATCTAGCCTAAACTACAAGCAGAATTTTAGACAGACTATTTCCTTGAGAGCCATGATAATATGGAGTCAGTACGCTTTATTAATTGACAGATCTAATTCTACAAGATGCTCTGTCACAATGCTTAGTAATCTTCTTGTTGAAATTCAGTTTTGTTTCCTTGTGTTTGTCAATACATGTTCTGAGGTGAGAGTGCCCAGCTCTCCTATCTCCTATATTCACCTTCCAAACTGTTGTGAAAGCTTACCATTGCAGGCACAGTATATGCTCCTTATGATGATGGAAAGGAGGGGAAAGAAAATAACTTGTGACCATAAAAAAAAAAAAAAAAAAGTTAAAGGGCAAGTAGACATTTGTAAGGCTGTCCTATATATGGTAAGGATTGTAAATATTTTAGTTGTGATATTTCTGTGTCATAGTTAGAAAACTATGCTTGCCTACCAGTGACTGATAACCTGCATTTGATAGTTTTTCCTTGTGGCTGGTGTTCATTTTACTATAGTGACCATCCCTGGAGCTTTTTAGTAATAACAGGTCTACACACTCCCAACCACCTTCTTGGCAAAGGTGGTGATGCATATTTGAACCTTTTGAGCAGAAAAGGAACTAACATACAGTAAAACCTCAGAATTACGGACACCTCGAGAATGGAGGTTGTTCGTAACTCTGAACAAAATGTTATGGTTCTTTCAAAAGTTTACAACTGAACATTGAGTTAATATAGCTTTGAAACTTTACTATGAAGAAGAAAAATGCTGCGTTCCCATTTTTTTTTTTTTTTTTTAGTAGTTTACGTTTAACACAGTACTCTACTGTATTTGCCTTTTTTTTGATTGGTCTCTGCTGCTGCCTGATTGTGTACTTCTGGTTCCAAATGAGGTGTGTGGTTGACTGGTCAGTTCCTAACTCTGGTGTTCATAACTCTGGTTCTGCTGTATGCTGGTGGTTATTACACTTTCTCATAGAGGTGAAATGTAGCACCTCCTGAGGGTATGGCATGAATAGCTGCCTTTAGAACTCTCTTCACTTCCTGCTACTTACGTGATGAGAGCATGATCCCAGAAATCTGCATTTGCTAATATTTCTTTTCTGAAGGTTTAAGAGTAAATAATTTTCTCATACACAATCCTCCCTTTGTCAGCATCTACCATTCAGCTGTTGATATGCTAGCCTTATGGCAAAAGTATTTACGACATGCCTCCTAATGTGCTGAAATTTTCAGAGGCCATTTTAAGTACATTCAATAGTAAATGCAGCTGCAGAGACATTTTAATAGGAGTTTTACCAAACATTGCAATTTTAATTCAATGCCATAAGTTTAGGACATGGGTTTTCACATCCAGAATGGAACACCTCTTCATAGCGATTGTCTTGTGAACCAGTTTATTTCTCATTCACAATCGCATAACATCTGTGTGGCAACTACATTAATTGCTTATGTGGAGAAATTAATATTAGGGAATTATTTGATGATGATTTGTGCTGCATTAAATATGATACAGCAACTGGAAACAAACAAGAATCCTCCTTCCTACACCTCCTGAAGACTCACCACTGCTGTGATGTTACAAATCCCTGACTGGTAATCATACTTGGGTTAGTGATAACCTGGGCCTGTCCCTTTTCCCTCCTACTTCCTTGGGCTTGTCTACATGGGGCAATTACTGGAATAGCTATTGCAGAATAAGCTATTCTAGAATAGCTCCTTGTGTGTGCAGCCTCTTATTCCGGGATAAGTGTGTCCGTGTGCAGTAGCGTATTCTGCAGTAGCTATTCTGGTCAATTAACCCATCTAGATTCACCGATTAACTTTCCCATTCCTCCCTCTACTTTTGTCTTTAATTAAAAATAAAATCTTCAATAGAGCCTGGGATTTTCAAAGGATCCTAAGGGATGTAGTTGTCATTGAAATTCAAGTGAGATTTGGGTGCTAACCTCCCATAAAGCTCCTTTGACAATGCCAGCCAAAATCAACAATAACATGTAACTAAAGAAAGCAGTTCTCAGTGGGGACTGTTGAAAGCTGTGTACTTTTGAAAAACTGGCCCCTAAAGTGTGAATATTTCCAGTTTAGTTTCTTTCAAACAAATAGATTTAGCTGGAAGAACTGTAGGGAAAAAAAAACCTCAATTTCTGCGTGAAAGAGACCTTTTCTTTAGTGTGTGATTTTTTTCTTTGAAGGATTTGTGGGAAAGTTAATCAACTTTACTTTTCATATGAAAACTTAACATTCCTTATGACAGATTGTTTGCTGGGACTTGTCCAATCTGTCTACAGATGTTAATAATGAATATCTAATAGCAAGTTACTGTATGAACAAGAGAAAATACCCCACGATCAGGGCCGGCTCTAGGATTTTTGCCGCCCAAGGCAAAAACAATTTTGGCCGCCCCCCCCCCCCCCCCGTTTTTTAATTACCCCCACCCCCGGCCCTGCCTCAACTCCGCTCCTTCCCCAAATCCCCAGCCCTGCCTCCTCCCCCCAGGCTCTCAAGCCTGGGAGGGAGAGCAGCGGCGCGCGAAACAACTGTTTCGCGCGCCGTGGCCGCTCGGCATCTCCCCCTCCCTCCCAGGTTTGAGAGCCTGGGAGGGAGGGGGAAGACTCCGAGTGGCCGCGGCGCGGGCGCCGCTTCTCCCCCTCCCTCCCAGGCTCTCAAGCCTGGGAGGGAGGGGGAGCAGCGGCGCGCGAGCGGCAGCGGAGGTGAGCTAGGGCGGCCGGGGCACATTTTTAGGGGCGGCATTCTGGCGCCGGCCATGCCGCCCCTAAAAATGTGCCGCCCCAAGCACCAGCTCGTTTTGCTGGTGCCTAGAGCCGGCCCTGCCCACGATGAAAGATTTTCAAGCTGTTGTATTGAATTTCATCATTTGTTTTCCAAGGCCTGGTCTACACTGGGGGGGATCGATCTAAGTTATGCAACTTCAGCTACGTGAATAACGTAGCTGAAGTTGACGTACTTAGATCGACTTACTGTGGTGTCTTCACCACGTTGAGTCAGCTGCTGCCGCTCCCCCGTTGACTCTGCCTGCGTCTCTCGCAGCACTGGAGTACAGGAGTCGACGGGAGAGCACTCGGGGATCGATTTATCGCGTCTAGACTAGACACGATAAATTGACCCCCGCTGGATCGATCACTGCCCGCCAATCCGGCGGGTAGTGTAGACATATCCTTTGTAGTATAACTTTCTTACTAACACTTTATAAGTGGATCACCCATTTTTAGACTTCATACACAATCACCTTGTATTGCCCTTGGAAATTCTACAGAACCACTAGACTATGTTGTCTTCACAATATACAGGTGCAATTCTCATAAAGCTTGAGGAATTATGATGAGTTTTGTATTGAGAAGGGAAGATGCTGCCAGGAGGGTTGATGTGGCAAATTTGATGGGGTAGTTGGTCCTTGAGAGCTTTTAAAATTTATACCAGCTGAGGATTTACCCCTGTATTTCCCATATGCTGGAAAGAAGTTAACTTTCAATACCTGTGAGTTTATAATGATGTGGCTTTTAGAGATGGTGACATTTTGTTCTTTAAAATTGTTACCTTATTGCCTTTATATTGAAATGATCACATTTAAATCATTATGAAGACGGAGAACTTTTACAGCATATTCAATATACTTAAGATATAGAAAAGATAAATATTACAAGCACCTTGTAGTGTTACTGTACATAATAATCTGTTAAAAAATATTTTCTGGTATTTATAATTAAGCCACAAAACTAAAGAGCTCTGCTCATACGCAGTTAACATGTTTTGAATTGTAGATTTTTTTTTTTTTCTGGTTGAGAAGATTAAAGTTAGAACTTTACACTTCTTTGAATCCTTTAAATACAAATGATAGTCCTATGTTTTGAAATGAGAATGTGCCTGTTAGTCTGTTTGCAGGAAGATGGTGAACTGAAACAGCCAAAATATTTCGGTTTAAAACAATTTACTAGGCCTATATACTCACTAATTTCCATGAAGGTTACACTGGGTATTAGGGATGTATAATACACAGTAAATGATAGTGCAGACTGTATTCTATATTTTAGTACTGATACATAAACCCCACCTAAATCTTTAAATACTTGCATGATAAATAGAATCACAGAGGCTCACTTCCCTTTCTCTATTAGCCAGGATTTCAATAAAACATACACTGTCAAGACAACCACCACAAAAAGATAACAAAAGGAAATGATGCTTCAAAAATTACTTTACATTTCCTTGATTTTTTTTTTTAAAAGAAAGATTCTAAACAATTAATAATCAAGTTTAAAATACTTTCCCCCTTCCTTCTGAAGGTGGGAAAGGTTTTGTCTATAAATATTCCACAATACCTAGGCATCTGTGTATGTCAGATACTTCCAAATAGCTTAAGACAATTAAGTGCTACTCATAGAAGTGACATAAACATATATGAAGCTTATTGATATCAAACTAAACATTATAAATGGCCACAGTTTTCGACATTGGGTGCCTAAAGCTAGGTATTTAAATCCATATTTTGGCAGAAGTCAATGGGAGAGCTCATCCTTTTGAATTGAGGGGTACTCAGCCATTTTGATTATCATACCATTTATTTAGGTGCCTACTTTCTGTACTCACGCTTGAACTTTTTGCCAACATATCTGTTTGATTAGATGAATTGTATCTGTGCGTTTATTTTAAAATTGTTGTACTTAATTTCCACAGGGTACGAGAAGCTGCTATGACAAGTTTAATGGAGGTGACACTCTTGTTGGTACAGAATGAGCCTGAGTTGCTGGATGCTAACATGTAAGTAGCTTGTACATTTTGTATGCTGTTCTGAGAGTTCATGTTTAGTAACTTCCAGTCCCTACAAGAGAGTATGTGACCATACGTATAATATTGCCTGCATACTGTATGTAATACCTCTTACCAAGTATTACAAAGCTTTTCACAAAAATGTATGTATTCAGCTTCACAGATAGGGTGACCAGGTGTCCGGTTTTCTACTGGAATGTCCGTTTGAAACTGGACTCTGGTGGCTCCAGTCAGCACCGCTGACCGAGCTGTTAAAAGTCCGGTCGGCGGTGCTGCGGAGCTAAGGCAGGCTAGTCCCTACCTGTCCTGGCTCCATGCTGCGCCCCGGAGGTGGCCAGCAGGTATGGCTCCTAGGCAGGGGGGCATGGGGCTCCACGCGCTGCCCCCACCCCGAGCACCAGCTCCGCTCTCCCATTGGCCAGGAACCACGGCCAATGGGAGCTGTGGGGGCAGTGCCTGCGGGCGAGAGCAGTGCATGGCCAGCTTCCTGGCCCCCCCGCTTAGGAGCCGGTCCTGCTGCTGGCCGCTTCTGGGGCACAGCGCGGTCCGCAGTGCCAGAACAGGCAGGAAGCCTGCCTTAGCCCCCCTGCTGCGCCACTGACCGGGAGCCCCCCAGCCCTGAGCCACCCCCAAACCCATAGCCCCTCCCATGTCCTGAACCTCTCATCTCCAGAACCCGCATCCCCAGCCGGAGCCCTCGCCCCCCTCCCCCAGCCCAGTCCCCTCCTGCACCCTGAACCCTTCATTTCTGGCCCCACCCCGGAGCCCATACCCCCAGTTAGAGCCCTCACCCCCTCCTGCACCTCAACCCCAT
The DNA here is from genome assembly GCF_028017835.1 of Emys orbicularis. Classification (NCBI taxonomy): domain Eukaryota; kingdom Metazoa; phylum Chordata; order Testudines; family Emydidae; genus Emys; species Emys orbicularis. Next base: position 31,215,749 of record NC_088695.1, on the reverse strand, counting down.
GCCCCAGCCCAGTGAAAGTGAGTGAGGGTGGGGGAGAGCAAGCCACCGAGCGGAGGGGGAATGTAGTGAGCGGGGGGCAGGGCCTCGGGTAAGGGGGCGTGGCCTCCGGAAGACTGGTCCCCGAATATTTCCTTACAGAACCTCTCTGTTCCTATCCCCAGTTCTCTTTTCCTCAGAGAGACTTTCTTACCCTTTTATATTTCTGGTTTGGTGGCAATAAAACTCACCTGGTCTGACACTGGGATGAGCCAAAAGAACAGATTTGCATATCTGTGTAGGGTCTTAGAACCTAACTTGGTAGAAGGTTGTTAGAAGAGCATTGCATCTCTAACCAGGGTCCTAGAACTTGACAGAGAGCATAGCTGATTTCGTATTGGCTTAATTCTTCTTTTTTAATATAATGAAAAAGGAAACACAAACCAGAAACACAATTTCTCCATATTTTGATTTATTTTGTGTAGTAGTCTCAATAACCCACAGAATCCAGACATTAGAGCTGATGTAGGTTCACCTGCAGCGGAACCTACATAAGAACTTTAGAAATCAATATGGATCTACAGAATAGAGTGGATAAACCAGTCAGCTAAATATGTGCACTGTTTCCTTTATTTATTTATTGATTGATTGATTGAGAGACCTGTAAAGAAAATTCTTGGTGCTGTAGTAAGTGAACTCTTCGAGACAGTAGTCATCATATGCCTCAACCTGATTCTATGCAATAGTTCGTTGTCCCAGAAGTTAAATTTTAGATGAGACTTAAAACAATAAGCCTGATGGCTTGACAGAAGATGACAAAATCTTGTCATATTTGCTAAAATAGGTGTGTTAGCCCGGGTGTCCTGATTAAACTATAATGTGAGTAATTCTAGTTATATTTACTACTACTATTTGCAGTGGTGTAGCCGTATTGATCCTAGGATATGGGAGAGACAAGGTGGGTGGGGGTAATATCTTCAATTGGACCAACTTCTGTTGGTGGAGGAGACAAGCTTTCAAGCTTCACAGAGCTCTTCTTCAGGTCGGAAAAGGTAACCAGAATGTCACAGCTAAATACAGGGTGGGACAGATTGTTAAACATAAGGAGTTAACACGTGGCAGGAGACTAAAATGAAGTGAGCAATTAATACCTCTGCAGTCAGTGTCTTTTTTGAGGTCATGATTTGTAGTGTTTAACAGAGTGATTCATTTATGTTCCGAGGCTCGTCTTTTGAAGGGGTTGTCCGGGTGTTTTTGTCTTTTATCATTTTTCTTTGTGAGTTCATTTGAGAGTGCAGTGATTGTGTGCTTTCATGCACATAGTTGTTGTTGGGGCATTTGATGCCCGGGATGAGTTGTGCCACATGTTGTGATAAGCATTAGTAGGACCCATGGATCTTGAAAGGTCTTGTGGGGGATATTGATTAGTCTAGCAGTGGAGAAATGTCCACACATTTTGCATCTGTTGTTCTGGTAGGGTGTGGTGCTGCTTTGAGTGGTGTGTCCTGGTCTGTGGGGAGCTTGCTGCTGAGCTTAGTGAGGTTGGGGGGTTGTTTGAAAGCTAACAGAGGCGGTTCATGAAAGATTTCTTTCAGGATATGGTCCATATCAAGTATGGGCTTTAATTTTTTGTTGATACCCCGTATGGCCAGTGTGGGATGGTAGGGGACAACTAGGGTTGTGCGGTTGGTTGGGTTCCCCCCTCCCTCCCCCCCCCCCCGTATTGAAGCAGGTTCTCTCAGGGCATTTGGGTGGCCCATTCCATGATGCAATCTACTTCTCTGGTGGAGTGTCCTTGTATGGTGAAAGTAGTTTTAAGAGTTAAGTGTATATCCCAGACTTTTTCCTGGGAGCATATTCTGTGACATCTGAGTGCCTAGCTGTAGATAACAGATTTCTTGGTGTGTCAGGGGTTGTTACTGGATCTGTGGAGGTAAGTGTAGTGTGGGTTTCTTGAATATAGCTGTCTGTAGGGTTCCACTGTTGACGCTGATAGTGGCAGCCAGGAAGTCAGTGGTGGTATGTGAGTGTTCTAGAGAGAATTTGATGGATGGGTCAGTTGTGGTTGAAGTTGTGGTGGAAATCTATGAGGGAGTTTAGGTCACCTGCCCAGAAAATGGAAATATCTTCAATGTATCTCAGGCATATCATTGGTTTTGTGTGGTTTTTTTCCAGAAATTCTTCCTCAAGGTGGCCCATGAAGAGGTTGGCATATTGGAGAGCCACCCTAGTGTAGCCATGGCTGTTCCCATAGTTTGGACAAAGTGTTTGTTGTTAAAAGTAAAATTGTTGTTGTAGATGGGGATGAAATGGAAGTGTGTGGCGATGTGTTTGGGTTGGATATATAAGTGTTGTCTATTGCCTTGTAGATATTTGAGACAATGCTGTCATGGTGAGGGATGCTGGTATATAGGGAGGGGACATCCATGGTAGCAAGGATGGTGTTCTGCTGAAGATGGTTAATGTTGTGGAGTTTCTGGAGATAGTAAGTTGTGTCCTGGAGGAAATTGGCCCTTTGTGTGCTGAGTGGTTTGAGGATGGTTTCTGAAGAGTGCCATGGACAGACATGATAGGTTTGCCTGGGTTCTCTTGTTTGTGTATCTTGGGAAACATGTAGAAGGTCTTTTGGGTTGGGTTTATTGGGGATGAGGTTGTAGAGTTTCTCTTGAAGTTTTGGGAAGGATTTGATAATATCCTTACATTCCTGGGTGAACTGAGGTTTGAGGTGGTCTTTGAGTTTTTTATAGTAGGTGGTGTCTGACAGTTGTCAGTTGACCTCATTGATGTCGTCATAATTGAAGACTACAATGGGTTCCCCCCTTTGTGTGTTGTTTGATCACTATCAGGTGTCTGGATTTCAAGGACTGTATAGCTGTCCCGTCCGCAGTGGAGAGATTGTGGTGGATGTGATGTTCTGTTAAGGATTTCAGTTGTTTTTTTCCCTAAGCAATTGATATAATGATCAGCTGTGTAGTTTTGTCCAGAAGGGGTGTCCAATGAGATTATTCTTTCTTATGATTGTTGGTGGGGATCTGATAGTTGTGGGTGGTGGTATCTTTGTGGAATAATTCTTCTAATTCTCCACATTCGTTATGGTATCAGGTTCTGTGGCTCATTACAGCAATTTGTAACCCACTAACCCTCCTTTGTCCTACGACTGCACTGGTGTCAATTGCCCACTTTATTTGAAGTGGTCTCCTGCAACATGTTTTAACCGCTTGTGCTTAACAAGCTATCTCATCTTGTATTTAGCTGTAACACTCTGGTTACTATTTCCAGACCAGAAGAAGAGCTCTGTAAAGCTTGAAAGCTTGTCTCTTCCACTAACAGAAGCCAGCCCAATAAAGGATATTATCCTCACCCACCTTGTCTCTCTCATTTACTATTGTAATTTGTGCCATGCCCAAAGGTATGGTGGAGCCTCATAGAAGGGAAAGTTCTTTTTCCTGAAGGACTTACAATCTAGATATATGAGTTAGGGGGGAGAAAAACAGGTGGGGTTGAACAGACACATTAAAAAGGTGAAGTAATTACTCAATGAAACACAGTTGTATCAGGGTTTTTTCTACATTCCCACCTTAATGGTGGCTGAATTTCATTGGTGATCCATATACAACATCCAGTCGATAAAAAGCATCTTGGTATCTTTCTGGATGGAAGGTGCTACATGAGTCCAAGGTATTATTAATATTACTATCATCTAGTTCAGAGGTGGGCAAACTATGGCCCGCAGGACCGTCCTGCCCGGCCCCCGAGCTCCTGGCCCGGGATGCCAGCCACGGTCCCTCCCCCGCAGGCTCAGCTTGCTCGCTCCGCCGCTGGCGCAATGCTCTGGGCGGCGTGGCTGTGAGCTCCTGGGGCAGTGCAGCTGCAGAGCCCGGCCTGACCTGGTGGTCTGTGCTGCGTGGTGGTGGCGGTGGCGTGGCCCGGCTCCAGCCAGGTGGCGCAGCTGTAGCGCCGCAAGCTACAGGTGCTCCAGGCAGCGTGGTAAGGGGGCACTGAGTGGGGGGATTGGATAGAGGACAGGGGAGTTTGGGGTGGTGGTCAGGGGGTGGGGCTGTGGATAGGGGTTGGGGTGGTTGGGGGAAGAATAGGGGGTTGAATGGGGGCAGGGGTCCCGGGGGGGCAGTCAGGAAGGAGGGGGGGTTGGATGGGGCGGTAGGGGGCAGTCAGGGGCAGGGGTTCTGGGGGCAGTCAGGGGACAGGGAGACGGGGTGGTTGGATGGAGCAGGGGTCCCGGGAGGGCCATCAGGAATGAGAGGAGGGGTTGGATGGGGCGGAAGGGGTCCAGGGGCGGTCAGGGGACAGGGAGAGGGGTGTGTGTGGATGGGGCAGGGGTCCTGGGGGGCCATCAGGGAACATGGTGGGTTGGATGGGGCCCCGGGGGGGGGGGAAGGGCAGATAGGAGGTGGGGGCCAGGCCACGATCCCCTCCCCTAACCGGCCCTCCATACAATTTATGAAACCTGATGCGGCCCTCCGGCCAAAAAGTTTGCCCACCCCTGATCTAGTTGCTTGGATCTGGAGGTGTGTTACAAATTAACTTGTGGCTGTTCTTAAAGATTCTGTACCACAGTAGGTAATTCATGCATCATCTAAATGTTCACTATAAAACGTCAAATAGAGTAAAACAGCAATCCCATTCCACAGTTCAGCGGGTGCAAGAAATTATTTTTAACCATTTCTTTAAGCAATTTCTGTTTAAAGTATGTACATTTATTTATGTATTGTGATGTGATGGATTGAATTATTTTTTTGTCTCTTAATTTGTAGCTGTAAACAGATGATGTGCTGCGTGGCCCAGCAATCGGCTGAAAAAATAGATAGATTTCGTGCTCATGCAGGATCTGTGTTCCTCACTCTTCTGAACTTCGACAACCCTCCGATTCCACACATACCCCACCGGGAAGAATTGGAGAGGATATTTCCAAGGTAATCTAGATCTTTATCACCTTCTTATTTATTAAGGAAGGCTTGTGGGTTGGATCCTGTCTGTTAAAATCCTTCCTGGTCTACGTCAATGTAATGAATAAATCAGTGTGTAAAAACGCCCAAGCAAACTAGGATTTCTTTCTAGTTAAATAGAATTAAGAACTAATTTTTTTTCCCCAAAGAAGATATTGATGTAAATGCCAATAGAAAAATATATTCCAGATAATTGGGAATGTATTTATTGTAAATGTCTGTTCGAATCCATCAGCTATTTAATATCTCTAACGGGTGGTTAGGAGCGTTAGGGTCTGGTTACACTTAAACTGCTACAGCAGCACAGCTGCAGCAGTTCAGGTGTAGGTAATCCATTTCCCCAAGACACCAGGGGTTAGGTCAGCATAGCTGTCTCTCAGGTGTGTGTATTTTTCACACCTCGGAGAGATGTAGCTATGCTGATGGAAGTTCCCAATTGTAGACCAGCCTGTAGAAATTTCCATACTGGATTAGTTCAGTAGTCTGTCTAGAGCAGTATCCTGCTTCTGACAATAGTTGGCACCAGATCGTGCAGTGAACAGTTACTGGATAACCTACCCCAGGGAAAGTTTCCACCTAACCCACAGTAGTTAGAGGTTGGTTATGTGTCAACAGTTGAGAGAGTATATCCTTTCCAAGTATATCCTTTGCAGTTTTTAACATTTAAATAAATTAATATTTGGTTTAGAGCAGTAAAAATCTTCCTCTCTATTCGGATAGTATGAAACTGGCCAATCATGACTGAATAATCCTATGCTATAGTGTGGTTGGTTCTAAGATTGTTCAATATTTTGAAAGTTCTAAACTGAACTGTCCTGGACCAGCATTAAAATGAAATCCAGGTTACCTACTTGGTTGCCTGTGGCTGTCAGCATATATAATAGGGACAACACCAGTATGGTTTTGGGGATGTTTGTTACATATCCTGCTGTGTCTTTAAAGGCTTGGAGGTATGCCATACTGAAGGGGGGAGGAAAGGATATGATTAATTTCAAACATAGAGGAATTTTGTTGAAATAATATATCCTGTTCATTTTCCTGATTTTATTCTCTTCAATATGGCAAGTGGCAAACAAAAAATACAGTGAACCACATAATCTAGCTGGAATTAGGGAGCAGATCCCTCTCTTCCTGCAATTATATGTGTATGGGGGAAGGGATCAGCTGCCTATGTGGTGCCATTCTCACCCCACATTTTCTGTAATGATGCTATGAAAATAATTCAAGGGGATTCTTGCAGGGTTTTCCAGTCATTCAACCCCATCACCTCCCACGAGCAATTCCATTGGAGGAGGTGCTCTATGCCAATGGAAATTTAAAATATATATAGCAAAACTTACTTAATTTAGCTACTGTATGCAAATACACAATGAGATTTTATAGAGTATTTAAGGAGGAGTTGGAAATTGTGGCACGTGGCTGAATATATTGTAAGGATTGAAAGAATGTATAAAAATTATGAAATATAGACAAAATAAAATAAAATGGGCATTTAACTCAAAAAGTGTTAGTTTTGTCATATGATTTAATTTGTTGCACCCTTAATGATATTGCAGTGATTGACGTTCTTCTTTTAATGCTGGTCCCTATGGGCATTCACTGTGGATGTACATGCACACCATGTGCTTGAAGCCAGAAGATGTTTTTCTGTAGCAATGTCCATTGGTCTGTGTTTGCACCGTCTGCCTTCCTTATGCTCCGAAGCGAGGGCATCAGGGAAGACAAAGACTCTCCAGTTCCTTTCTACTGCTCATGGTTTGAGACCGAACCCTCCAGTGTCCCTGGCTTCTGCTAGCTTTTCTGCCCGAATTTCATGTATGTAAATATTTTTTTTTCTTAGTTAGCTGTTGGTGTTAGGTAGTTTTCTTTATTGGTGGGGGAAGGGGGATTTCACCCTTTTGTTACCCTCAGTACCAAATGAGACTTCACACCCAGGTACAGGTGTGTCTAGAGCTCACGGAGAACATGTGCCAGCACTGACAGTACCAAGAGCGGTGAACACTACAAAAGCATCTACACAAGGGGCAGGACCAATCGCTGCACCATCTAAGGACAGAAGGAATTGTTCAGCTTCTGCAGCAGCAGTACTGCACTGCAAGAAGACTGCTGGACTCAAACCTGCAATGGCAGATCCACCTATATTACAAGCCCCTCTCATCCTCTGCCTGTTAAGCCTCGATATGCCCTGCTTGCAATCCACATGGATCCAGAATCATTGAGCCTTTCAGATCCAGTTTTGTACAGGGACAGCTGTACACTGATGCCATGTCACTCACCAGCCCCAAGTCGTGGAGTAGAGGTGCTGACATTGGTATGCTACTCGCCAGTTCCTTCCTCTAGTCCGAATGTTATAAGATGAATAGTACCACTGGCTCCATCAGTAGACTTAGGTGATTCTTATTGCTCCAGTGGTCACCATCGGCAATACCAGCAGCTTCCCCGTCTGTCCAGAGACAAGAGACATGCCCTGACAGGGATTTCAGAGCCTTCCAGATGCTATCTCACCCCCATGGAGCACATTAGCCCAGGGACCTATGGTACCCCATGGGTCTGTCTGCCATACCCATACAATCCTACCCACTGGCCATACGGGGTCTCTGGGACCCTTGCAGTAGACCAGAGACCCCTGGATGATGAGGACCCTGGACAGTACAACGGATAGAGGTCCCCTTCCAGGGAGGAGTCTAAGAGCATCTCCCCCTCCAGAGTACCTCAAGGAAGTAGAACAGCCAGTCCTGCCAGATCCATCATCAGCTCTTTCTTCCTCCTCTCTAGACGAGCAAATGACACTGGCCTCATCCTCACCACCAGATGATCATAGGCAGTATTAGGACCTCTTAAGGAGGAAACCCTCGAGATCCCACTGTAGGACATTCAAGATGCTACACATAAACTCCTGGACATCCTTCAGATTACAGGCCCTAACAAGGTAGCCCTCCCTATTAATGAGGCAATACTGGACCCTGCTAAGGTGGTTTGGCACACCCTAGCTACATGTGACCCCATCCTGAAAATGGCAGAAAAGTATTTTGTTCCATCCAATGAGGTGGAATATTAATTTTCCCATTGTAATCTGAACTCTCTTGTGGCCCAGGTTGTCACAGAGTGTAACAGACTATGCCACCTAGCTCCACTTTTTTGGACAAGCATACCAAGAGGCTAGATCTCTTTGGCAGAAAGAACTTCCCATCTGTTAGCCTCCTTTTCTGTGTAGTGAATTACTAGGCATTAATGTCCAAGTATGACTTTACTAATTACAATAAACTGTCATAATTCGCTAATAAACTGCCACATGAACTTAGACACCAGGCCATCCTTGATGAAAGGAAACTAGTTGCCAAACCGTCCTTTCAAGCATCACTCAGTGCAGCCATGAAGTCTGCTCATGCTCCATGATGATTTCGGTTATCATGAGCAGACTTCATGGCTGCAATCCTCAGGATCCCCCAGAGAGGTCTAGGCAACAGTGGAAAATCTCCCCTTCAGGGGTAAAGATCTATTTCGTTAGAGAACCGGTGAATCACTCCATTGCCTTAAGGACTGCCATGGCATCCTCAGCTCTTTGGGAATATATCCCCCTGCATCCTGGAGGAAATATTCTAGGCCACATTCTCATAGAAACCATCCTGCCTCTCAGCCCTTCTATCATCAAAGGGTCTTTGAACCATGTAAGATGTTCCAGAGGATGCCACACAGCAGGCAGAATTACTGCACCGCCATCCTCCTTTCACTCCCAGCCTCCCACCAAGAAGTCAACCTTTCTCCACTCAACCACTCACTGCACACTTTGGTGGCCATCTGGGCTGTTTCCGTCTGATGTGGCAGCATAACACATTGGACAAATAGGTTCTGGAGACCATCTTGGCAGCGTACACTGTAGAATTCCTTTCTGCCCCTTCTCCAAAACCCCTCTTCAGGGACCCTTTTCACGAGACATTTCTCAAACAAGAGGTGGACTCCCTAATTCACCTAAGGGTGATATAGCCTGTATCTCTGCAACACTGGGACAAGAGCTTTTACTCTAGATATTTCCTGGTTCCCAAAAAGAAGGGCTGGAAACCCATCCTGGACCTCAGATGGCTGAATGTCTTCATATGTCATTCACGATTCAGGATAACCATCTTGGCCTGAGTCATCTCCCTAAATGAAGGCAACTGCTTTGCAGCCCTTGATTTGAAGGATGCCATATAGGCATTAATCTAGCACACCGGTGATTCCTGTGCTTTATGGTGGGCCTGGAACACTTTCAATACAGGGGTCTTCCTTTTGGCCTCCTGACAGCGTTTACAAAGGTACTCTCTCCTGTAGCATCCAGTGTACATCAACAAGGCGGTCTGATATTGCCTTACCTCAACAATTGGCTGCTCACAAGATGATTGAGAAATTGGTTCAAGCTTCATCCTTGGATGTGTCCTTTGGTTTTGTGATCCTGTGATTGGTGGCGCAGCATACATCCTCACACTCTCCTTAATGAGTATTGTTTAGGGATCACCCACAGTGAATGCCTGTAGGAACCAGCACCTGAAGAAGAAATGAAGGTTACTTACCTTACAGTAATGAGTTCTTTGAGATGTGTAGTCCTTATGGGTATTCCACGACCCACACTCCCTCTTCTCTGCTCAGATCACGCTTGATTTGTGGTAGAGCGGGAATTGGAGAGTCCCTTGGGCTGGTGGTGTAGGGCGCAGGCTTGGACCAGCGAACATGGCTCCTGAAAAATCTTCTGGTCTCAGGCACCTGGAGTGGGTGTGCACCCCACAGTGAATACCCATAGGGACCACACATCTCAAAGAACACCAGTTACTATGCAGAGAGGTATTAAGATAAAAACATATGATCATTTTCTTTTCTCTGGACAGGTCAGAGGCTGTAACTTTAAACTGGAATGCTCCCTCACAAGCCTTCCCTCGAATCACACAGCTTTTGGGTTTGCCAACATATCAGTATTATGTACTGCTGGGTCTCACGGTGTCTGTCGGTGGATTAACAGAGACAACGGTAAGATATCAGGGCACAGTCTGTTTATTTGCTAGAGGTTGTTTAATTCCCCTATAACTACATGCTGATTAAAATCCATACTTTCAGTGGACATTGTACTTTTATTAGTGAATTCCAATTACAAGCTTTTAAAAGTTGACTGGGAAGCATATTCACTTTATAAATAAATATGTTCTTGGTCCATTGAGCATGCAGGTGATAAGGAGTGAGGACACCTGTGACTCACTCCTTTGGCTCACAGAAACTAGGAATGTCGCACAGGTAGGTAGTGCAGTCAGACCTAAAGGAGATTACTCAGTATCGTCCGTCTCTATCTGACCAACAGCATTGAAGAGCATTGGAGGAAGTCCTCTCCTGCTCTTTGTGGCTGGGATGATAGATTCCATTGAAGTAAATGCTAAAACTCCCATAGACTTCAAAGGGGCTGAGATTCACCCTTAATGACACTGAAATGACAGTATGGTTGGGGTCTTTGATGGAGTCTCTCAAAAACAGAAACAATGTCTGGGATTTCTTTAAAAAAGCATATTCTAGATACAGTGACCAGAAAAAAAACATTCTATCTAGTCTGACGTTCTTTTTTGCACTTGCTACATTATTCACATAGACAGTACATTTATCATTGTCTATTCCTCTGCCACTATCATTATGTTAACAATATTATTCTATCCTAAATTTACACTTTAGGCCATTACTACTTGTCTTATCTTCCAAATTCTTAATTAACAGGTAGAGGTGTGGTTGAAATGTGTGGGGTTTTTTTTTTAGGGCATTTGTAATTATGATTTTATTATTTTCCTATTTTATTTTAGCACAACTTGGGCTTTCGGGGGGTTCTCCATGTCACGTTATGGGGTTCAACCCAGACCAGTTAGAGGTTGTCACTGCTTGTCCTGTAACCCTGAGTGCCTTAAAATGCTCTGCTCCTGTAGCTCTCTCTTTGGACACTCCCAGCCATCATACAAGCATGCACTGAGACTGTGTGTGTTAAGCAGCCCTGGTTCAGCTGGTTTGACTCCAGCAGCCTGCTTGTTACACCACAGCCACATACTCTGGTCACCACCAGCCTTGGTTACTCCTGGCCATGGTGACTCCAACACTTTCCCCAGTCCTGAATTTCCCCCAGTATCCCAAAATGTCTGCCCTGAAATGTCCAGCCCTTTCCTGGAACATCCAGAGAAGTTATAAGGCTTGTTGCTCCTTTAAAGAGATAAAAGCACAGCTGCTTGTTGCTTTAACGGGAGTTAATCATCATTCCAGTTCAAACACAGCACTGGGTTGATTTAGATTAATAGTAAACAAATGTACTGACAAACAGAGAGAGGTTTTAATTGAGTTCAAGTATAAGGGATAAAATCAGAAATGGTTACAAACAAATAAAAATGAAAACAGACACAAAATTAATCTAGCAAGATGTTCAAGATGTTTTTTCTCTGACCCACCAACTTTTTACTGGCTGGCCCGGCTAAGATCTGTTCACAGAGGTCAAATTGCTTGGTTTCTTTGTCTCCTTAAGGTGTAGGATAATGTAGGTGTTTGTTCCCCCTCTTTATAGTTCAATGAACCTTTGAGATATATTCTCTGAAGGGTACTTCTAGATAAAGTGAATTAGTTCCTGCTTAGTAAAGGAGCCATGAGGTCTGGAAGATAAGGCTTCATTCTGGTTTGTCCTCTGCTGGTGGTTGCTACTATACAAATTATCTCTTCCTACTGCAACCCCTGATACAAATGAATAGCACATTGAATTTAGTACACACCTCATTTGAGGTGTCAGCATCTTTCCATGGTCCGAAGAAAACCTATTTATCAAATCCCCCTGATATATCTGGTTGAAACACTTTTTTTTAGTCACAGACTTTAAAGCGTAATACTAGTGAGTATCCATAATTTTACACACGGCATTGTTACGTATATTTTATAATGATGTTATTGCCAGTGTGGTGTTTGTCAAATGTTACCTCACAAGGCATATTTTATATAAAAATCACTGCAGTAGTGTATAGGGTGTGAGTGCGGGGGTGCCTAGAGTCATGCTCCATGCTTCCTTTTCACCTGCTCAGAGCCTAGGCTCCAGTTGATCTCTTTATCTGCAGCCTTTCCCACGGGATTATGCCCAAGAGCCCAGGCTTCAAACTCTGCCAGACCTGTCACAAGACCTTCCCCCTCAGCAATGGGCATTGTAGCTGCCTTGGAGAGACTCATGTCCTCTTCAAGTGCTAGGTCTACTCCAGATTCAAAAGCACACCTAGAAAACAGAGAGGACACACTGAAACTACTGCTTTATGGAGTGCTTTCTGAGATCTCCCTCCCCCCACCCCATTACATCAGCCTCAGCCATGCAGTCTGCTCCAGTGACTGCACAGAGCTTGACTCAGGTAAGCAAAGACCCTGGGGGGCCTACAGAATCTTCAAGACCAAAAAAGAAGAGACCTCATTCTCCTGAAAGAGAGACCAAAAGAAGGGGAAAGCCACCTTCTTGACTTTGGAACAAGGAGAACTTGCACCCTGGTATGCGTACCACAGAGGCTTGGTACCTCTTGTCACGTACCAAGAAACCTCACAGCAGGTAATCTCGAGTGGCATCAGTGGTGATACCAGAATTGGTACCTTCTAAGCATAAGGATTCCTCTAAGACCAAGGTCTCAAAGTAATCATCCTCTTGCCGTCCTTCTCAGGCTATGGTAAAGAGAGCATGGACTGCCCCTCTGTCCTGTCCCTGGTACCTACCAACGTGCAGACTCCTGAGGCACGCTATCCAGGTTCCCCTCTCAGTAGGGCCTCCAAATCCTGAAAGAGCCTGAATCCCCTTCACTAAGTGGTACCAAGAGAGGTTTCCCACTGGTACTGACTTTCCCTCCAGAGCAAGCTTACCCTCTGGTTCTTCTGCATCCTTGCACAAATGCTTGACCGCTAATTACTGATACCTCACTAACCTCTGGGTATTGACACTTCTTGCTCCTCCTCTGGATGTAGGTGAAGATGCTTCTTCTGACTCAGATGTGTCCGTACAGGATTCCACCACCTTTCCCTTCCAGCCTCCCTCTCTTGAGGTGCATCCTGAAGAAAAGCCCCCCCAACAGATGACTGACATGTCAGCCCGGCAAGAGCAGCCTTGGGGTCTTGCCCCCTTTCTTATGTCTCACCACAGTGGGTGTTTTGGAACCTTTGGGTCCCTTATGGTGAACAGTTCTACAGGGTGCCCTCACATAGGAGGTCCCACCAAGAACACCAGCACTGGCTCCCTTTTTGCAGAAGAATCCCCAAACAGTAGGAGCGAGGTGCAGAAGAGGAGACACCACCTCACAAAGCCTCCTTCTCTCCAGATGAGGCTCTTATGCCCCCCCAGCCCTACATGAATGATTTCAAGGCCTTTCAAGACCTCATGAAAAGGATCGGAGAGGCCTTACAGGTCCCTGATGGAGGAGATACAGGAATCTCAACATTTTTTGCTGGACATTCTACACACTTTCCCCAGGGCAAAATTGTTTTGCCTATCAATGATGCTTTGTTGTTGCTAGCCTGTACGATGTGGCAAACACCACCTGTAAGCAGGCTGATTAAAAACAACTATATCCTGGCCAGGGGTTCGGACTTTCTTTTCTCCCATCCTACCCCAACTCGGTTTTTCATACTGTCAGTGAAAGAAATAGACAGTATTGGTCTAGATCAACACGTTCTGATGAGGAACTTAAACACCTGGACCTTCTCGGCCACAAAATCTACTCCCTAGTTAGTCACTTTATAGTTCTGAATGGCCAAGTATCAGGTCTTAATGGCAAAATATGACTATACAAATTATTCAGGTTTTCTCATTTTATTGAACATGTGCCACAAGATCAGAGGAAACAGTTTCAGGTTCTCATTGCAAAAGGCCAGATGATTGCCAAGGCTTCCCATAAGGCCTCACTCGATGTGACTGACATAGCTTTATCCTCTATGGCTATGTCGGCGTTCTGTTCAAAGGGATGTCATGGTAACAACTCCCTGGGAGACACCCTCCTTACCACTTGGCCTCATGCCCTACTGCCGCTGCTTCTCAAGGTCATGAACAAATTGAAACAGGAGAGATTGGTGGCCATCCTCAGGGCTCCATCTTGACCAAGATAGATACAGTTCCCAGATCTGGTCTGCCTCTCTCTGTGATCGCCGCTTCACCTCCCTCTGACAATAGACCACCTGATCCAAGATCCACCCCAACCTCTTGTCGTTACACCTCAAGGCCTGGCTCCTCGTTGGCATGCTGGCATAGAACAGGATTGCTCTGCAGAGGTACTTAAAATTCTGTGGAATCACAAGGACAATTTACCTGCAGAAGTGGAAGTGTTTCAAATCATAATGTGCCCAACAATTCATACCTTCTCTTGAGTCTCCTCATGCACTTTCTCGATTACCTGCTAAATTTAAAAAACATGGGTTTATCTATGAACTCAGTTAAGGTTCACCTGGCTGCCATTTCAAAGGTTTTCAGTCTTCACTCACTCCACCACTGAGAGATTAATTAAGGATTTGTTTAATCTTTTTCCTCCCATCAAAGAACATACTCCACCATGGGACCTCCATTTAGTCCTCAATGCCCTTGAGAACACCCCATTTGAACAATGGGGAATTGTTCCTTCTTCTTTGGTCCTTTAAGACCTTGTTGCTCATAGTCATCACTTTAGCCAAAAGAGGAGGAGAACTAGGAGCTCTTATGGTTGACCCATTGTACATGGTGTTCTATTGCAATAAGATGACATTGTGTCCCCATCCTTGCTTTCTACCTAAAGTTTTGTCAACATTTCATAATAATCAGGACATTCACCTACTGGTGTTTTACTCCAAGCCTCACTCCTTGAGAAAGGCAGCTAGTCTCCATACTGAATGTAAGAAGAGATGTTGCCTTTTACTTTAACATGACTAAGCCCATCCGAGCTTCTTCCAAAATCTTTATATCCATTGTGGAAAGAATGAAAGGTCAACTCATTTCCACCAAAAGACTGTCAAAATGGGTTTCAGGATGCATCTTAACCTGATATGATGTCTTACGAGATGCATCCTCCACCTAGGGTGATTGCCCATTCCACCAGGGCTCAGTCTACCTCTTTGCCTTACTGAGGAACGTTATTCATCTCAGACATTTGTAAGGCTGCCACCTGGTCTTGGGTGCACATGTTTTCCCAAGACTGTTATTGTGTGTGCTTGTTGAGCAGACATGGCCTTTGGTGAGACTGTTCTGTGATCAATGCTGAATCCACCTCCTCAGCACCCTCCTCCATATTGAGGTACTGCTCAGGAATCTCCTGACGTGGAGGAGGAGGAGAGGTTATTTACCTGGACAGTAACTGGCGTAAAATGTTTTGTCCCTATGGGTGCTGCAATACCCACCATCATTCTCTCTGGACTTGGTGACTGAGAAGGAACTGAAGCAGTGGTGGGTCTGTCCCTCCCTATGTACTCTCATACTGGATCACAAAGTGTTGGGTGTGCAGGTGCAGACTCATGGACACTGTTGACAAAGTCTCCACTCAAGAGGGCATGGGCACACACGTTGGATGTGGAGCACACACAGGGACACAAAATCTAGAAAAACTCCAGTTACTGTACAAAGTAACTAACCTTTCTTTCATCTGTATAGGTAGTAGAGGAGGATCATAGAATCATAGGGTTAGAAGGGACTGTAAGGGTCATCTAGTCTAACCCCCTGCCAAGATGCAGGATTTGTTGTGTCTAAACCATCCAAGACAGATGGCTACCCAGCCTCTTTTGAAAACCTCCAGTGAAGGAGCTTCCACAACCTCCCTAGGCTGTACTAAAGGAGGATTGCCTACCAAGCAGAGACAGAGACGATGAGTGTAATAGTAACATAACTGAGCAAAGAATGAGTTCATGAATGATAGTTAGAAAATATTGGGAATAGGTGATTTGGTTACATGAATGAAACTGCTGCAGTAAGGTAACTGACTATAACCCAAATCTATGCTTTTCATAAGGATGATTGGATGTTCAATGAAGTATGTACAAGGTTTCAGACAACCAGCAGCTACTTTTATATGAGTGAGCCAGTTATCTCAATGCTTAGTATACATTTCTGGGTGGCTTCCATTCTTGTGAAGGTGGGCAGCACTGTTTTATGTAGTCTTTGTGTTTGTTCACTCCATCTTTAAATGTAGTGGTAAGGACATGTGCTTGCATTAGCTTTAGAGGTTGGGGAGAGGAGCTGAGCCTGAGTCTTCCTAGCACTGTTGCTATAAAGACCAGACAGCCACATTAAGAGGTGTTGTTCAGCAGCTGATAGGTTTGACAGGGAGCAGGTAATAAGAGAGCGAGGGCTTTCTAGGTAGAATGGCATATTACCCGGAAGGCTGAAGTTCTGGGATGACAAGGGGAAGAGGAAAATAAATAACTTGGGTTTCTTCTTGAGTTTGGGTGTAAGGCAAACTAGGGAAAACTGAGGGTATGTCTGCACTACGAAATTAGGTCGATTTTATATAAGTTGATTTTTAGAAATCGATTTTATACAGTCGATTTGCGTATGTCCACACTAAGCGCATTAAGTTGGTGGAGTGTGTCCTCACTACCATGGCTAGCATCGACTTACGGAGCGCTGCACTGTGGGTAGCTATCCCACAGTTCCCGCAGTCTCCGCCGCCCATTGGAATTCTGGGTTAAGCTCCCAATGCCTGATGGGGCAAAAACATTGTCGCGGGTCGTTTTGGGTATATGTCGTCAGTCTCCCCTCCCTCCGTGAAAGCAATGGCAGACAATCGTTTCGCGCCTTTTTTCCGCACAGACGCCATACCACGGCAAGCGTGCAGCCTGCTCAGCTCAGCTCACCGACACCGCCGCTGTTGTGTCCTGGGTGCTGCTGTCAGCAGATGGTGCAGTAGGACTGCTAACCATCGTCATACACTGCTTCCGCTGGCGCTCTGCTGCTATTGCCTCGATAGCGAATTTCTCCATGTTGTCTGTCATGGGCTCCCGGGTACATGTGTTCTTCCTCGGGAAATGTGCACGGTGCTAACCGTCATCCTCCACCGCTTCCACTGCAACTCTGCTCTCCTGGTGCCATGAATCCACCTCGCAGGTCCTCTCATCGTTCTGTATAAATATCTATTTTCGTGGCATCCGTTGTCATCCACCGATTCTGCTGCAACTCTGCTTTCCTGCTCTCCTTCAGACGCCAGACCACGGCAAGCCTGGAGCCTGCTCAGCTCACTGCTGCTGTTGTGAGCATTGTAAACACCTTGTGCATTATCCTGCAGTATGTGCAGAACCTGCAAAAGCAGGCGAGGAGGCGACGACAGCGATAGTGATGAGGACATGGATACAGAGTTCTCTCAAAGCACGGGCCCTGACAATTTGGACATCATGGTGGTAATGGGGCAGGTTCATGCCATGGAACGCTGATTCTGGGCCTGGGAAACAAGCACAGACTGGTGGGACCGCATAGTGTTGCAGGTCTGGGATGATTCCCAGTGGCTGCGAAACTTTTGCATGTGTAAGGGCACTTTCATGGAACTTTGTGACTTGCTTTCCCCCTGCCCTGAAGCGCAAGAATACCAAGATGAGAGCAGCCCTCACAGTTGAGAAGCGAGTGGCGATAGCCCTCTGGAAGGTTGCAACGCCAGACAGCTACCAGTCAGTCGGGAATCAATTTGGAGTGGGTAAATCTACTGTGGGGGCTGCTGTGATCCAAGTAGCCAACACAATCACTGAGCTGCTGCTATCAAGGGTAGTGACTCTGGGAAATGTGCAGGTCATAGTGGATGGCTTTGCTGCAATGGGGTTCCCTAACTGTGGTGGGGTGATAGACGGAACGCATATCCCTATCTTGGGACCGGACCACCTTGGCAGCCAGTACGTAAACCACAAGGGGTACTTTTCAATGGTGCTGCAAGCACTGGTGGACCACAAGGGACGTTTCACCGACATCAGCGTGGGATGGCCGGGAAAGGTGCATGACGCTCGCATCTTCAGGAACTCTGGTCTGTTTGAACAGCTGCAGGAAGGGACTTACTTCCCAGACCAGAAAATTACCATTGGGGATGTTGAAATGCCTATAGTTATCCTTCGGGACCCAACCTACCCATTAATGCCATGGCTCATGAAGCCATACACAGACACCCTGGACAGTAGTAAGGAGCTGTTCAACTATAGGCTGAGCAAGTGCAGAATGGTGGTAGAATGTGCATTTGGACATTTAAAAGCTCGCTGGCCAGTTTACTGACTAGGTTAGACCTCAGCGAAACCAATATTCTCATTGTTATTGCTGCTTGCTGTGTACTCCACAATATCTGTGAGAGTAAGGGGGAGACATTTATGGTGGGGTGGGAGGTTGAGGCAAATCGCCTGGCGCTGGATTGATCGCTGTCCGTCGATCCAGCGAGTAATGTAGACAAGCCCTCAGTGTTTCCTTTTAAATGCAAAAGAGAGTCAACATTTAGCTTTGGATCCTACATAAGATGATTACCCTTGACCCAGTCTAAAATTATATAGGGTCAATACCTTATTATTCCAGTTATGTGAAACAGTTTTAAATATTTTTCAATTTCAGGAATCCCTTATTGCAATTCTGGGGCTAACTTTTTTCTATGTGTAGAATGAATAACTGCATTTGCAGTTATGTGTGGTTCTCAAACTGCTTTGTGACTGGAAGTTGTACCTAAATAACTTGTATGTGTTTGAAGTTTTAGTCCATGAGATTTTTTGAGATGAGAGAGCAGTCAGTGAAAATTTAGTTAATTCAGAGTATACCCTGTATAGAGGAGACTCCAGTCTTCCCAGAAATTGTTGCTATAAATACAGTAGAATCCTGGTAGAACCATGAAACACCTGGTAACTCCTGCTGTAAAGCGTTCAAACAACTGCACAGCTCATCATCAGAGCTATTAAATATTCAACCTGTGTAATGTTGCATGTACCACTTTTCCCTCTGTTTAAAGGGTCCAAGTGTAATAACTTCAGTATGCTGTGAATGAAAGTCACATTTCTAATGAGGGGGGTTCTGGCTTCAGAATGCCTTATTTGAAAGGGTAAGAACATGCTTAATTTATCAGTAAGCTATATTTGTCAGGTAGACTCAGCTCATCCATGAGTTCTTTACACAAAGTTTTTATTATTATTAAGGTAGTGATTCCCAACCTGTGGGGTAGGTCCCTGGGGTGAGACCATTTGAGGAGGGCATATTAATTCCTACTTATGCTACTCTGCCTGTAGCTCCAGAGATGAAAAAACTAAGCAAAGCAGAGCTCCAAGAAGCTCCCTACCCCCTGTGTCTAAATAACCTCTCTGTGATGGGGAGGAGATGGGGCAATGAGCAAAGCAGCAGAGAGATGAGAGGAGTGGTGGGGTGAGGGTGGGGAAACTACTGTAATCCTGTCTTCTCAGTAAAAGGGTGGTTGGTAACTATGGGAATGTGCTACTTTTTAGCTTCCGCCCTGGTTAGGAGAGAAGGCGGCAGCTCTTTAGAAGCCACCTGTTTGCCTCTTCTTGGTGCTTCTGTATTCCAATACAGCAAAGTCATGAAGCAGCCATTCACCTGGACTAGTGCTTTTCTGTTCTCAAGAGTAAACAGGCAGACAATGAATTTCTCGCACTAACTCAAGTGGCTCCTCCCAGGACTCTGTGTGTGTGTGTGTGTGCGCACATACTGTGTGCTGTGTTCATATGTAGGTACGGGTAGCAAAACTTCACTTAACTTCCATCAGTTATTTGTGAGCACAAGTTGAGGCGATTCTTGATGGGAAAGGAAATAGGAACTCTGTTTCTTATGAGTAATAGCTTTATAGAGAGTGAAGATGGGGATATTTTGAGACTTTTGGTTGTGGTATTTTTACTTGATTTCCAAAAGAGAGTTTCTCTATCACATGCAGTTAAAATAAGACCGAAAAAAGTTTGTTCTCTCTCTGTCAGTAACAGAAATGAGCACAATAAAATATGGCATCAGCATGTAACATTTGTCATATAGAGCAGACAGGCTACAGTTTCATTTTTTTAAAACGAAAGACAACGGCTTAGAGGAACTGTGTGGAATATGTCTCACTCAGAAGCATTTTGGTAGCAGATGTTTTCTTTTGAAATAATTTTAGCCCAAGTAATCTGAAAAAGTAGTTGTCATTTGGGGTTTGAGTTTTGGCATTCTGCAGCATTCCTTTGGTTCAAAGGATATTTTGTATAAAAGAATCTTCTAATAGTATAACTGACTTATGATAATGCATATTTCTTATGGCTATGTAACAGAAAACTTCCTGGTGTATGGGGTCTTGAGAACAAAATGGTGTACTCTGCAGTTCTCTAAAGCTGTAATTTCAAGCATGTTGCATGATGATGTTACATGATTATTATCAGTCTCCACTAAATAACAGAATGTCCTCATGGGATTTGTTCAGTACTAATAAAAAAAGTACAGTGTGAAATGTTATAGATGTTTAATAAGTAAAGACATATCTTCAAGAAGATACTATTTTGTAAGACAGTCTCATTGGAGGACTGCAGGTTTTTGCCTGGCCACAAATATAAAACAATTCTAGAGAGCTGTGCTGAAGTACAGCAACAAGATTTATACCAGCCATTGCCGGATCTGTCTAGCTATTAAGTAAGTTAATGAGTCAAACGACAAAACATAAAAATTGTAACTACACCAGATTTATGTCCGTGTTCTGTATGCACAGAATCTATTGTGTGTGAGCATTAATCTTTCTCGAAAGTAAAGTTCTGAAATAGACTCAGAGCTTGCCAAACACTGTAGTGACTTCTTAGGCTGCTTTGGAAAAACTGCTGCCTCTTTGAACAGTTTTGTCTTAGTTGCCTTACTAAATTAAAATACAAGGACATAGTTAGATGGTTTGAAATTTGAGAAAATAAATGTGGTTCTACAATATCCAGTTATGCTGCCTGACACTGCAATCCACAATCAGAAGAGAATCCTTTACCCTGACAAGCAGTCTACTGGTTTAGAAAAGTTTGCAGGAGTGGGTCCATGGGTCTATATTCTGAATTTACAAGTTTGTTATCAAGCAGAATGCATTTGAGACTGATTTCAGGCAACTTTAAAAGAAAGTATTGTGAATTGTTTATTACTTTACATTAAATGTCCCTGACACAGAACTTCAGAAGGGTTATTTGCCTTTGAAGATTGGGAGTATTAAAAGAAGTATTGTGAGCAGAACCATGCAGGCATGGGCTCACTTTTACTAACTACTAGACTTTATTATTTTTTAGTTCTAAGGAAAACACCCTGCTGCCACTTAAGTATAGTAAATATGTCAGGATTTGAAATGAGCCAGGAACAGTGCTATTTATTGAGCATAACATACCCTAATGTACATTTCATCTTTTTCCTGCACATGTGCGGGAACGTTCTGACTCTGTGAATAGGACTTTATCTGTACAATGAAATGTATGTATATCAGTTATATGAAAATTGTAACTTGGAGCAACTCTGATAAAACTGTAAAAGGCTCATGTATTTTTAGATTCTTTTGGTATGTATGTGTATCCTGTTCCCTTTACCACTTTTGATTAAGACAGTCTTTTTAGTAGCCATTACATCAGCTCGAAGGGTAGGGGAGACTCAGGCTCTCGTGGCAAGTCCCTCTTACACAGTGTTTCATAAGGACAGTCACTCTCAGGCCTCATCCCAAATTCCTGCCCAGTTTTGTCTCTGGTCTGAGTTCCATGTGAACCATCACCTCCCAGTTTTCTTTTAAGGGTACGTCTTCACTTACATCCGGGTCCGGATGTAAGCAATCGGTTTTCTGAGTTCGATTTATCGCGTCTGGTTAAGACGCGATAAATCGATCCCGGATCGATCCCGGAAGTGCCCCGGATCGATCCCGGAAGTGCTCGCCTTCGACGCTGGTACTCCAGCTCGGCGAGCGGAGTACGCAGCATCGACGGGGGAGCCTTCCTGCCGCGTCTGGACCGCGGTAACTTCGGACTAAGGTACTTCGAATTCAGCTACGTTATTAACGTAGCTGAATTTGCGTACCTTAGTCCGAAGTGGGGGGGTTAGTGTAGACCAGGCCCAAGTGTTTAAAGGGGACTCCTCCTACCCACCTCCAAGCAAACACTTTACTGCTTGTTAGTCACCAAGAATGGAATCGATGAGGACAATCGCTCAAAGAAGAAAGAATGTTACTTATCCTATAGCAGTGATTCTCAAACTTTTGTACTGGTGACCCCTTTCACATAGCAAGCCTCTGAGTGCGACGCCCCCCCCCCCCCCGGTTATAAATTAAAAACACTTTAAAAAATATATTTAACACCATTATACATGCTAGAGGCAAAGCGGGGTTTGGGGTCGAGGCTGACAGCTCGTGACCCCCTGAGGGGTCCCAAACCCCAGTTTGAGAACCCCTGTCCTCTAGTAACTGTAGTTCTTTGAGATGTGTTGTCCATGTGGATTCCATAATCTGCCCTCCCCCATTTCTATGGAGTCCTATTCCATGCATTCTCTGTTTTGTTATCCTATTCTACATGCTTATATTGACTCTGCTCACTGTTGTCTTTTAATGACATTTCTGTGGAACTGCATTGTTAATTTTTTGAGACTTTCAGGGGAAAACATCTGGGGACTTGGCTCTCTTCAAAATTATGGTGGTAATCTGAGACAGCTGAAAATTAGTCAGTATGAAATATAAATTAGGAATGTGGCAAAAAAATGTATGGTTAGACACATGCTTTTTGAAATACTGTATTTCCATGAGACTTTACAGATTTCTTCATGTCAACCCTCTGCAATATTTGGATAGGGAAAGTGCTTGATTTATTAAAATTTTATTTTACTCAAAGAAAGGGGAACTGTTTGCAATTGTGTATCATTTCTTTCCTTTGCAAAAAGTCAATGGAAATATTTCTTTATAATGTAGTATAAAATAATTCCTTGGGTATTGAATTTTTCAGTAAATGTCTTGTACCTTAAATCTTTTTATATACTGTGAAGACCTTAAACATAAGCATGCAGCATAATTTCAGCATGTGAAGAAACTCCTTTAAATTACTTTTGACATATGAAAGTACAATATTTACTCAATTCAGTTCAAATTTTCTTTGAGGGCAATTGGCTTTTTCAAACATCTACACCTAGGTACTATCAAAACTTGATTATTTGTTTTGAAACTCAGCATACCTCAGTAATTATCTACTTAATTTGAATGACCTCTATATGTAGATAGTCCAACTTTTGCTAGTTTGGGGGAACTGCAGTATGCTATTTCTAATGTGTTGTATACTACTGTTAAAACTTATTAAAATACATTATAGAAAAGTGTTATTTACATATTGACTTAAGTATTTGAAAACTAATTCTGTCGGATAAATATTTAAAACACTGTAGTCCTGATGCTCCAATGCAAGTTTGAAGTGTAGAAGTACAATAATGGGTTTTCTAGGTTATTTTGGTCTAAATGTGAATCCTTTACTGAATCTTTTTTTTCCCTTTTAGTTAAGCTACTACAGTGGCAAAACTTTAACTGGAAAAAACAATACAGCTTAAATGGAAAGTGAAATAGCTGTCTTCCTGTCAAATGCTGGCAGTGAATTTGTACACTCAATCACTGTTGGATATGATGTAAAGGAGTATCTTTTCATGGTCAAAATGTGCAGCTCACATAGTCAGGGATGAACATTCATATCCAGTTCATGAATGTTATCTTTTTAATTTATTTCAGCCACAGCCAGGTATGTTTTGCACACTGCTTCACTTGAAATATTTCTCTTTTGTAGGTCAGGTACTCTGCACAGAGTCTGTTTGACTATATGAAGAAAATCCAAAATGATCTAGGTGCCATGAATAACTTTTGTGAGACATTGCTACAGGTCTTTGAGGATAACCTGCTGAATGACAGGTAATCTTTCTCTCATAAAGGAGTTAGTTGAAACAATGTGCACTGAGCAGATCTTTCAGAGTATGAACAGTTGTCTAAAGTTGTACCATGTAAATGTTTTAAGATATTGGGGAAGAAAGAAAATACTTTCAACAAAACCCCCAGAAAAGATGGAATTATGGTATGGTATCGAATATAAAGAAGGAAGCATTTACCTTAGTGCAATACTGAACTTATTGTGATAAGCTGTAATATTTTCATGTAATGCAATATTCCGGGGACCTGATATTCACCTTGATCGATCGGTCCATCAGCCGTCACAGAGAGAGCGCTGATCACAGCACGTCAGTCGTGTTGTTTTAGCCAGTCCTTCAGCCACTTGCTGGCCAGGCTGTCAGTGTCACCGGACATCCGATCAACATAGCGCACCGCAGTCCAGAACCCCTGAGTGATCCACCAGCCTCAGCCTCCCAAGTAGCTGGGATTACAGGCGTGTGCCACCATGCCCGATGGAGCTGATATTGATGAGATAAAATAAATATATGTGCAATTTGTAGTGCAATCCACCATGTATTTATTTAGGAAGGGTTTCTTTAGGAATATGCAGATTGTAACTCTGTAACATAAAAACAGGCCAGTTGAAAGACCAGGTTTTTTACATAACAAGATTTATTCACCTAAACCCCACTTACCAAACATGTTTGCAAGTTAGTTTATTTTCATAGATTCATAGATTCTAGGACTGGAAGGGACCTCGAGAGGTCATCGAGTCCAGTCCCCTGGACTCGATGCTTTAACCACCCTGACAGTTAGGAACTTTTTCCTAATGTCCAACCTAGACCTCCCTTGCTGCAGTTTAAGCCCATTGCTTCTTGTTCTATCCTTAGAGGCTAAGGTGATCAAGTTTTCTCCCTCCTCCTTATGACACCCTTTTAGATACCTGAAAACTGCTATCATGTCCCCTCTCAGTCTTCTCTTTTCCAAACTAAACAAACCCAATTCTTTCAGCCTTTCTTCATAGGTCATGTTCTCAAGACCTTTAATCATTCTTGTTGCTCTTCTCTGGACCCTTTCCAATTTCTCCACATCTTTCTTGAAATGCGGTGCCCAGAACTGGACACAATACTCCAGCTGAGGCCCAACCAGAGCAGAGTAGAGCAGAAGAATGACTTCTCGTGTCTTGCTCACAACACAACTGTTAATACATCCCAGAATCATGTTTGCTTTTTTTGCAACAGCATCACACTGTTGACTCATATTTAGCTTGTGGTCCACTATAACCCCTAGATCCCTTTCTGCCGTACTCCTTCCTAGACAGTCTCTTCCCATTCTGTATGTGTGAAACTGATTTTTTCTTCCTAAGTGGAGCACTTTGCATTTGTCTTTGTTAAACTTCATCCTGTTTAACTCAGACCATTTCTCCAATTTGTCCAGATCATTCTGAATTATGACCCTGTCCTCCAAAGCAGTTGCAATCCCTCCCAGTTTGGTATCATCCGCAAACTTAATAAGCGTACTTTCTATGCCAATATCTAAGTCGTTAATGAAGATATTGAACAGAGCCGGTCCCAAAACAGACCCCTGCGGAACCCCACTCCTTATGCCTTTCCAGCAGGATTGGGAGCCATTAATAACAACTCTCTGAGTACGGTTATCCAGCCAGTTATGCACCCACCTTATAGTAGCCCCATCTAAATTGTATTTGCCTAGTTTATCGATAAGAATATCATGCGAGACCGTATCAAATGCCTTACTAAAGTCTAGGTATACCACATCCACAGCTTCTCCCTTATCCACAAGACTCGTTATCCTATCGAAGAAAGCTATCAGATTGGTTTGACATGATTTGTTCTTTACAAATCCATGCTGGCTGTTCCCTATCACCTTACCACCTTCCAAGTGTTTGCAGATGATTTCCTTAATTACTTGCTCCATTATCTTCCCTGGCACAGAAGTTAAACTAACTGGTCTGTAGTTTCCTGGGTTGTTTTTATTTCCCTTTTTATAGATGAGCACTATATTTGCCCTTTTCCAGTCTTCTGGAATCTCTCCCGTCTCCTATGATTTTCCAAAGATAATAGCTAGAGGCTCAGATACCTCCTCTATTAGCTCCTTGAGTATTCTAGGATGCATTTCATCAGGCCCTGGTGACTAGCAGGCATCTAACTTTTCTAAGTGATTTTTAACTTGTTCTTTTTTTATTTTATCTGCTAAACCTACCCCCTTCCCATTAGCATTCACTATGTTAGGCATTCCTTCAGACTTCTCGGTGAAGACCGAAACAAAGAAGTCATTAAGCATCTCTGCCATTTCCAAGTTTCCTGTTACTCCCTCTTCACTAAGCAGTGGGCCTACCCTGTCTTTGGTCTTCCTCTTGCTTCTAATGTATTGATAAAAAGTCTTCTTGTTTCCCTTTATACCTGTAGCTAGTTTGAGCTCATTTTGTGCCTTTGCCTTTCTAATCTTGCCCCTGCATTCCTGTGTTGTATGCCTATATTCATCCTTTGTAATCTGTCCTAGTTTCCATTTTTATGAGACTCATTTTTATTTTTTAGATTATGCAAGATCTCGTGGTTAAGCCAAGGTGGTCTTTTGCCACATTTTCTATCTTTCCTAACCAGCGGAATAGCTTGCTTTTGGGCCCTTAATAGTGTCCCTTTGAAAAACTGCCAACTCTCCTCAGTTGTTTTTCCCCTCAGTCTTGATTCCCATGGGACCTTACCTATCAGCTCTCTGAGCTTACCAAAATCCGCCTTCCTGAAATCCATTGTCTCTATTTTGCTGTTCTCCCTTCTACCCTTCCTTAGAATTGCAAACTCTATGATTTCATGATCACTTTCACCCAAGCTGCCTTCTACTTTCAAATTCTCAACGAGTTCCTCCCTATTTGTTAAAATCAAGTCTAGAACAGCTTCCCCCCTAGTAGCTTTTTCAACCTTCTGAAATAAAAAGTTGTCTGCAATGCAGTCCAAGAATTTGTTGTGCCCCGCTGTGTTATTTTCCCAACATATATCCAGATAGTTGAAGTCCCCCATCACCACCAAATCTTGGGCTTTGGATGATTTTGTTAGTTGTTTAAAAAAAGCCTCATCCACCTCTTCCACCTGGTTAGGTGGCCTGTAGTAGACTCCTAGCATGACATCACCCTTGTTTTTTACCCCTTTTAGCCTAACCCAGAGACTCTCAGCACTTCCGTCTCCTATGTCCATCTCTACCTCAGTCCAAGTGTGTACATTTTTAATATATAAGGCAACACCTCCTCCCTTTTCCCCCTGTCTATCCTTCCTGAGCAAGCTGTACCCATCCACACCAACATTCCAATCATGTGTATTATCCCACCAAGTTTCAGTGATGCCAACAATGTCATAGTTGTATTTATTTATTAGCACTTCCAGTTCTTCCTGCTTATTACCCATACTTCTCGCATTTGTATATAGGCATCTAAGATACTGGTTTGATCTTTCCTCCCAGTTTTGTCCTGACCCTCCTTTCTCTCTGCCAATATAGCCCACACTCCCTCTTGTTTCCGACCCATCTCCCAGGTCTCCATGTTCCCCACTTACCTGTGGGCTTTGCTCACCTGTCCCCGTCGAACCTAGTTTAAAGTCCTCCTCACTAGGTTAGCCAGTCTGTGTCCAAATCGGGTCTTTCCCCTCCTCGAAAGGTGAACGCCATCTCTGCCTAGCAGTCCTGGGGAATTTTTTCTGTTCATGACATTTAGCAGAATTTTCAGTCTTACTTTCAGAGTTAACTCAGCAGTGGTAGCTGGGAATATGTAGCTGTGTAGCTGTTTTGGCTGTCATACCATGTGCTCTAATCCATTCAATAACTAGGCTAAATGAAAAGTTTTTGCAACTTTTAATAAACTCAGTGAAGTACGTTGTTCAGATTCATAAAAATTATCCTACAGGTTTTAGTTGGGTTTCCAGGCCCCTACAGGCTTACATCCATGCTAGCTGTTGACCAGCCTCTTCCCTTTGGCTGCAACAGAATGCAGCTGTGTCAGCCAACTAGAATGATTTAGCCAACTCACAGAAGTTACCTGGCAACCTTCCCCTAGGGTGGAGTGCAATTCTAATTTAAATAGCTGTATGGAGATGGGAGGTCCCCCCTCCCCCCTTGCTTCCTATAAAAATAAGTGTATACATGAAATCTGTGCCAAGAAATGTCTTTACGGTGTGTACTTTTTTTACATTAGGGTGTCTGTGCCCTTGCTAAAGATGCTAGATCAGATGCTGGCCAATGGCTGCTTTGATATTTTCACTGCTGAAGAGAAGTAAGTGCTAATTATTCTGCTTTGAAATTGCTGTTTTATATCAGAGGACACTGAAGGGGATAGCTGCTGCTGTAGCTAATTTACGTTTGTGTTGTGTTACTAGTGAGAATGTTGTTACCAGTTGAATGTCAATGTTCTTAAAACCAAAATCTGATCATCTCTACCTTGACAGTGGTGCTTTCTCAGAAGATCTTTTCTTCTGTTGAAAAATGCATCAGAAAACCTGATAATTATAATTGCTGGGGGAGTTTTGGTTTCACAATATGCTATGTGCTTTTTTAAATCTTGCAACAAACTAATGTACATATAGTGGTAGTGCCAATGAACAGCTGCCTTAGACTGAGGTGCATGCTACGCTGTATATTAGGCAACTTAATAATTTTGTTTAATTTTCCCTGAAGTTACAATAATCCATTGAGCAGCTATCAAGAAAGGTCAAATCCAAAGGTCAAATATTGGGGCTAAGAGCCTTGGCAGTATCCCTTTAACCCATTTTAGCTCTCTCTTTATCACTGTTTTATGACCTGCAAATGAACTAGATTCAATCTGCATATTTTCATCTGGAGAAGGTGTGGCAGTGACAGATTCATACAATTGCTGAGAATTGTTGTATAGCCATAACTAGCTGTACATATTCTTGGGAATAAATATATATTGTTCACCACGCTGTGTACATTTCACTGGCAGTGTTTCCCAATGTGACATGGTGAGGCAAAATGCCTCTGCTGGCCTATCATTTTTAAAAATACATTCTTCTGTGAGTTGCATGGCAAGGCCCAAAGTTTCCAGTCAAGTTAAATATTCTGGAAGGACTGAATATTTTTGGGACTGAATAAATGTGAATAAGCATTCCATTTGAAGTCTGACAAACAGTATGTCTGCACATCTGCAGATACCTGGCAGAGTTTTACCGCAGTCAGTGTGCTATATGCAATTTTATACTGGATTTGGCATCTATTTTAAAAAGTTTCTCTTTATTTTAATGTTAAAATCACTCACAGTGGATGCACTTTAAAAGTTTCTACTGGTCTGAAAGTTTTAACTAATTATTCGAATATTTCCAATTATATGTATAGGGTACATTTCTTAAACTGGTAACATACTTCTAAATGGTAGAAATTGGAATATTAAAGGTTAATAAACATCACCACTCTCAAACAAAATAAAACCATATATTAATCTGATGAATTCCTCTCCCTTCCTTATTTAGAGGATTAAGACTCCAAGAAGTTCATTTAGAAATCTTGCAATGCAGATCTAATTTATCTGGGAAGAGCTTAGAGGGTGCTATAGAAGACCCTAAGCTAGCTAGAAAGAGTTCCAGAGTGCTGCCCTATGTTTGCAGTAATTATAGTTTGTTCTGGGAAAATCTTCCTGGGATGGTTAAAAAATAGTTAAATACTGGCCCTGGCTCACCAATGCCTGCTGCATTGCAGTGTGAAAGAATATGGGAGTGTGTGACTGCTGGAGCGGATTGCTTGAGCAGAACCACTTGTATGCCCCTTCGGCCAAAGAAACGTGCCAAAAAGGATGCGAAAATACAATGCAGAATGAGTTTGACTGAATTGCAGACACACTGCCCTATAACATGCAGCATACAATTTCAGAGCTAGAATGTGTATAAAAAGTGCTGGGGGTTAGGTGGCGGGGAGACAGAGGTGAATGCTTTGTCTCATTTTTAATGTCAATATGTGTGTCCCACAAAAAATCGGCTATGAATTATAGTGCTGGTTGATGTTTTCTTTTCTTTTTTTTTAACATGAAAAATGTCCTGATATACAGTACATTACATCTGACCTATAGAGTATGCAACTCTTGCTCAAAAGCCTGGAACATCAGCCTGTAAAATTATTTGTTGGGGTTTTTTCTTAATCTGGGCAACTACGTCTTGGCAAGATCCCCTTGGATTTAGAATGTTCCAACACCTATGATTATGATGCCAATGACTGCTTAGCCTTCAGCTGACTATTGTTAAATTCGTTATAAAAAAATGAGTATTTGCAAATGCAAATTTCTATTCTGTTACAGTAAAAAAAGAGGTTTGTATACAGTATACTAGACTTCCTTTTTTTCCAACAGCAGTTGCAAAAAAATATTGGCTGTCCACAGCAGGTAAATAATATCCAAATTGTTGCTGAATTCTGTAGTTAAGTTATAGCTATTGGATTAATGGTTTGATACCCCTTGGGACATAAATACTTTGCATTAGCCTGAATTGCCACTGGATGTCATTCTTG
Organism: Emys orbicularis; assembly: GCF_028017835.1. NCBI lineage: Eukaryota > Metazoa > Chordata > Testudines > Emydidae > Emys > Emys orbicularis. The sequence goes on along the minus strand of NC_088695.1, from coordinate 31,185,493 downwards.
CTTCACAGGAACAGAGCTTGGAGTGCATGTTCTTGTCTGTTCACAAGATGCCCCCCTAAAGCTGGGTTTGGAAAAGACAGTGGAAAGCATTCTCATAGCTCTGTCTAACTGACTTTTAGTGCTTGTGAAATGTGCTGGGCTGACAATGCTAGGATTCTTTACTATATACTGGACAAATACATCACTTGGCAGTTTCCCCAGAACTGTCCTGTCAGTATGCTTCAACCCTTACTAGATTGGTAACCTATAAGGTTGAGAGCGGAGCTGAATCTTCATAATCCATTCAGTCCTTTGCACCTCTGCTGAGGTTGCCAACAAGGAGGCCAATTACCTCCTTGGACACCTGCTTAATAGGAAATGGCATAACCCAACTCTTTCCCTAGGTGACCAAACTGCTGCCAGTAACAACTTTCATTTGCTCTTGCCCTTGGCCAGGTTTGAATCTGTGCTATTGAGGTGAAAAGTCTGTTTGCCATTTCTCATTCACCATCTAGTCGCCTTTTCCCCCCTCTAATAGCTGCAGTACTTTTCCATTGAAGTGTAATGGTTCCTCTGTGCAGGCACACACTGTTCCATAAAACTCTGAATTTTAACCTAATAAAAATTGTGAATTTGTATGGAATTCATATTCACCCATATGGCCTCTTCACCATTCCTCTTCATTTTAAAGAATAATGTAATTCTGGCTGGACCATTAGTTGGTCAGGAATGGTGGCAGAGGCCAAGGCTAGCACATTTGAACAGTGTTTTTAAAGTCCATTATAGTCTAGGCCCTGTGTGGCAGGGTTTTCAAAATGCTTGCTGAAGGCTGATCCTGCAAGATGCTTAGTGATTGATGTGAGTGGGAGATGGGGGGCATTTGGCATCTTGCAGGACTGGGCCATAATACAACAGGCTCAGATTGTGAATCTCTTGCCCTCAGGAGTAGTTCCATTGAAGAAGTATCTAATTCCTGGAGTTAAAAATACTTAGACGTATTCTAGCATACAGTACCTACTAAGTTTGAACAGAATAGTCTCTAAATCATCGTTCTATTGCTATAGTGTGCACCTGGCAACATCACATAAGTAGTATCTGTACAGTAACTCCTCACTTAAAGTCGCACAATGCTCCCTTATAAGGTTTGTCCACTGCTTGGAGAAAAAGCAGCCCATTGGAGCTAGCTGGTGGGGGCTTGAAACCAGGGTGGACCGGCAGCCCCCCTATCAGCTCCCCGCTCCCCTAAGTTCCCTGTGCGGCAGCCGCCCAGCAGGCTATCAACTGCCAGCAGTTAGCTGTCCCTCCCCCCACTGCCATGTGCTGCTCCTGCCCTCTGCCTTGGAGCTGCTCCTGGGAGCCTCCTGCTTGCTGTGCAAGGGGGGAAAGAGGTGCTAATGGCAGGGTTTCCCCCTGCTCCTGCCCCCACTTACCCCATCTCCATAGAGCAGGGGGGGACACGACAGGGCTCAGGATGGAGGGAGCTTTCTGGCAGCAGCGGCTGTCTCAACTTGCTGATCTACTTAAAAAGGTAATATACTTAGAGTGGGGTCAGTGTACTTAAAGGGGCAATGTGCATCTCTCTCTCTCTGTCTGCCATGCTGTTTCCCCTCCCTCCATTTGTGCTGCCTTGTAGAGTGTGAGGCTACATTAACAACAATGTGTTAACCCTTGAGGGCTCAGCCGAGTGCTAGTTCATCATTTAGCCAGTAAGGCATTCCCTGGGAAATATCCCACCCTCTTCCATCCTCTGACTTCACCATCTCAACCAAGCTTCACAATCATCATTGCTGTGCACAGTATTAAATTGTTTGTTTGTTTAAAACTTATACTGTGTGTGTGTGTGTGTGTGTGTAATATATATATATATAAATATATTCTTTTGTCTGGTGAAAAAAATTTCCCTGGAACCTAACTCCCCCCCATTTACATTAATTCTTATGGGGAAATTGGATTCGCTTAACATCCTTTACTTAGTTGCATTTTTCAGGAACATAACTACAACATTAAGCGAGGAATTACTGTATATGTTCAGCTATTAGGGCCTCTCATTTCTAAAACCATCGATATAACAGTTTGCAGAAGGTTTTATAAAGTGCCATAAGATGGCATGTGTCATTATTGATGTGGCTCTTAGATTTTAATACTACAGGCGATTCTTTAAGTAGTGGTAATTCCATTCCTTAATAGAGCCTAAGCTGAAAAGGGCACAGCATGGCTCTCCTCTGATTTCAAGACCACCCCAAGTATGTCCTGACTGATCTAATTGAAATGCAGCTCACCTTAAAACAAAAATTCTTTTTGCAGGAACACGTGTGCCCAATTTGCATAATGTAAAGACTTCAGACTGATCTCTTTTCCCCAGATACTGATTCTGTTTCTGCTGGAACCATGCCCACACAGAAGAAGGAATTTTCTCAATTTCCTTTAAAGAGGCCAAGCTATTTGAGTCATCTGAGATCACACATAGGTTAGGTTTAGTTATTACAAATGTGAAATTGGCAGATGACAGAAAGGAAAATGGGTCTGTTTTAAACACCAAATGCTGCACATAAGGTTACATGTACTAAATTTTTTCCAGATGCTCTGTTCCAATTGGCCTCTTTGTTGCTGTGCTTTTCAGCAATGTCTATATTGTTGAATCAGTTTAAAATCTCACCTAATTCACCATATTGCTGTTATCCTGTGCTGAAAGGCAGGCACGCACTGCAGATAATGTAATTAAACTCCTGTAACTTTCAGCCAGTCTGGAAAATAGCCTTGTGTAATTTGCCAGCCCAGGAAAAGATACCTAGCCTTTATTATTTAACAATACACACAGTTCACCGCACGCATACAGCCATACACATGTAGCTAGGGATTAATACACACACCTACCTACCTGCCTAAACATACACCCTTGGACATTGATACACATGAACTCTCAAACTCATGCATGCATGTACACCATCCCCCTCAAATGTCTCACACATGCACACTTCTCACCAACCTCACTCTCTTTGCAGGGTTGGAGCAGAGCTGATGCGACTTGTGGCTATGGTGGTGGCACAGAACTTACCACTGCACGCCTCTGAGTTAGAGATCTTAGCCACTTCAACATAACTACACCAGTACTTTTTCTGAAATTACCTTTTAAAATAATGTAAAGCACACTGACGCCTGTTGTATGGAAATTATAACTTTATCATTCCTCTCACCTTTGTATTGTTGCAAAATAGATAAATTATATTGTACACCTTAATCTTATTTTTAGATCCACAGTTTAAATCAACATAACAGAGATAAATGTCTGGATTTTGCTTTATGCTTTTCATATGTAGTACAGTGGAGGTTTCCTAAATGCACAATCTAGGAATAAAATAAAAGTATTTCTTTGCCAGTGTTATTTTTTACTAAACAAATATGAAATGGTTTCATGCTACATTTATGACACAGCAAATTACTCTGCTGTTTGTTTTTTTTATCAGATGCCTAAGAGTATTGAGCAGAAGATTAAACAAGTTATGCTGCAAATATAAGGATATATTCTAAGAGCCCATGAAATATGAACAAACAGAATATTAAACAACACTGTTTGTGTAAGCATCTGGGAAAGAACTGTGAGAACCATATTTCCCATATGGTGTGTGGAAAAAACACACTTCCTAAATATATTTCAAGATGGCGTCAAACTGTACTGCATTTAGCAGTAAAGCTTTGGAGAACTGTAATCCGAGGAATCACTAAGAGATCATGACAGTACAATAGTTTAAAGTGCATTGATCATCACTTGATGCAAAAAAAGTTTTCGATGAATTTTAAAACAGCAGGGGATGATTAAGGGCTAGGTAACATACCAATGCATAACATAAATAGATTTTTATGTGGCTATAGAATGTTTTCTCTCTTCCTTTGCCATTTCTGATCCAACACAGGTTGGTAGTAATAACAAGACATGGCATCTAATTGTTTGGTGGCATATGTGGAATGAATTTGGTTATAGTTCATTCCCCCAGTGGACAGGTAACCGCAGCACAAAACAATTAGCATTTATTTCTCCCTTGTCACTATAGAGGTCAGTGATTGAGTAAGCATTGAGGCTGAAGTAAATTCTCACCATTAGAAAGGAGGTCCTTCAAGAAAGGGGTGAATCAGATTGGCAGAGCATTGTGGGGGAAGCTTCCTATACTGCTGTCTGTTCTGTATTTGTTCTATGAATAATACTATTAATCTGGCACCCTCCATGACAACTATATTCATTTAGAAATAGATTTTAACAGAATGTCAACCTAAAAGAGTTCTGTTTGCCTTTTAAATTAATAACTAAAATAAACTTTTAAAAATTTCAGCCATCCGTTTTCTTTGAAGTTACTTACTCTTTGCAAAGAAGAGATCAAGAAATCCAAAGACATTCAGAAACTTCGCTCCAGCATTGCAGTGTGAGTTTGTACAAAAATCTTCCTTTTTTTAATTCAGGGAATGGAGATTTAACTTCTGAACATAGAGTGGTGGGGTGGGGGTGATTGGAGAATTGTTCTCCTTTTTCTATTTGTCATTAAATATATCTGAAAAAACACATGTGAATGAATGTAACTGAAAGTTTCCATGATATTTATAAGTGTGTTTTAAGAAAAACACACACAAAGAATCAGTAAAGATTTGATTCCAGGTGTCCCCAACCCAAATGATTAAACTGCTGGTGCCCTAAGGGGTGGGTTAAATCATTAGCTTTTTACTTCTGGAGAGCTTGATTCAAATGCTGGCTAGATAACAAACATAATTAAATAATCACCCTAGATCCTATTTGTGTTAGAACACAAAACCAATTTGGATGTTTCTGCTCCAGAGAAAACTACAGCTGGAGTAGCAGGGAGAAGTTGCAAGTCAGGATTAAGGTGCTTCAGCAGCGTTGTAGGTGGGTGGGTGAGATCATGGGGCTGGAAACAGTGATGTTAGTCTGGATTGACGTTCCTTGGCAGAAGTTCGTATGACACTGTCAGTTGTAACTCTACTGAAAGCAGAGGATACAGCTAAGGATATTCTTGACTCAATGTGTCAATGCTCTTAGTCTACCACTAGTTCACTTTTTCTACTCCAGTATTTGAAAGTGTTCTAGAAAGCTTAAAATGAGCAATAAACCACATATCCAAACTATCCTTTACTCCTAACCAAATCATGCATTAGCTTACACTGTGTCCTTATTTCCCTGTGTGAGAGCTTGTTTCACTTTGTGGTGATTTTCACACACATTCTTTGGTGCTGCCTGTCAGTAGTTTTAAAACCATATTTGTATTTGGCATAGCTGTGTGGCACCCCAGACATTGTTTACTAACCCTTAATGATTTTTACTATACTTTCCTTCAGTTTGCTTTCCCACGGTGGTTGGAAAATAAAGTGATACTTTTTGAGGGAAGCAAAACTTTTATTTTATTTATACATATTTATACATCTTTATTATTAACCTCAACAATAAAATGTACCTCTGTGATTGACTAGTGAAAGGAAACCACTCAAGCTCTATAAATTGTTATTTTTCTAGGTTTTGTGGCATGATTCAGTTTCAAGGTGACATGAGAAAGAAAGTTTTATTTCAGCTGTTTCTTCTTCTTTGCCATCCATTTCCTGTGGTAAGTATTGGAGGCGTTGCCATAAGGCTTTTGGAGAAAAGAATATTATCTTTTTACCAAGAAATAATGTTGTTAAATACTACTTCAAGTGAAAAGGGATTGAAAGTACATTTGACATGTACACATTTTTTCACAGATATTTAAAAACCATATACTTTTGGGTAGGTTTTTCTCTGGATGTTACTCATCTGAAATCTTAGTTCCTGCTAGTTCTTTACCTTATTGATTTGCTTGTATGTTGTTTCCATATCCTTTCCCCTTTGTCTGAGTCTTTACCCCAAAGCATTTACGATCTAGAAATTGCTGCTGTTCTGTTTGTACAGCCATAATAAATTCTTCCTTGAGTTACTGGCCCTACTGTTGCTCTGTGTGTGTGTGTCTATGAGCTTTTTGTTAGCAGTGCTTTGGTATCTGCTAGACTGAGCACTGAGTCCCATTGGGTAGATAGAAAGATTAACATAAATAATCTATACAGAAGCCCCTGGAACCCCATAAGATTGGGTCCCTAATCCATGAACTATTGGAATTCATTTACAAAACTTTTCTTAAACATTACATGAATATATTGTCTCATATTATACAATTAGAATTTATAATCCCTATTCCATGATGAGATATCTTTGAGCTATAATGTATCTTAATTAAAACTATCTTTGGATAGGTTTTTCCCCTCAAAAAGCATTTTATCAAAAAAAAAAAAAAAATCATTGTTATCCACCCTGCTGCTGTCTTCTCCAATCAGACTTGGTGGGGTTAAGTCTGAATATTTCCCCCACCACTGTCTTGTCTCTTCACATCTGCTCAAATGGGAAATAGTCACTTGGCAAGGAGTCTGGTGTCCTCTCCAACCCCAACTCAGCCCACTCAGGAAGGCCCCCTGTATTTCCTCCACATTGGACAATGACTTGCTCAGAAACCCCCTGTGGGTTAAGACTCAAAGGGGAGCATTGTCCTCAGAAAAAGGGACCAACATCCTGATCAAAGAAAACTAAAAGAGAGGTGCAACCCCTATATCTCCAAGAGGGGAGAAGTCACTCCCAGAAAGGAAGTGATGGAGCTGCAAACTTTCTAATCAGGTTAATCGTCACATCTGTCATGACCTTTGTAATACAAATAAATAAATAGACATAATTTTAATTCACCTCCTGAAAGTAAATTCATATGGCAACATTTCAAAAACAAATGCCTTTTTTTAAAATTGCAGATCTGCAACTATACAATAAAGACACTCATCCAAGGATCTTTGGTGTAACTTTAAAATGCAAACAGTCCATACTAAATCTAAGAATCTAAACCAACTCCAGTGAGAACTGTTAAATACAGCATAAGATGGGGATTTCAAAAGCACACCCCTTTGGCCTAAGTCTGCTGCCATTGAAGATGATGGTCAAATTCTCATTGACTTCAATGGGAGCAGAGTTAGACCAACACTGAGAACTTTTGAAACTTGCTCACACAGCTTGTATGTCAGTATGTTCATTATAATCCCGTATTTTTAAATACCATATTAACATATTATCAGTATCATCAGTAACTACCCAGGTATACCCATCTTACCTATTATCAGTTACCTATTTATCTCTCTGCAGATTTAGGTCCCCATTCAGTATGGTGTATGCCAAATTTTAAGCATGTGAATAGTCCCATTGGAATTGAGTAGAACTACTCATGTGCTTACAGTTAAGTACCTGCTTTAGTAATTTTCTGAATTGGGGTGCTATCTATGTATCTTCCTATAAAAACAAACTCCTTTTTAAACATAAATAAATGTTTAAAAAACCAACAACCCTAAACAATACTTAGCAGTAAAAGTTGAATGTAGGCTGAAATTTAGCTTACAAAATCTTAAACCCAGGGTGATCTAAAAAAAAAAAAAAGAATCAGTTTAGACTGTTTTAAATTGATGAGGTTAATAATATTCAAGTGTAATCTTGTGTCTCATAACTCCAAAGTGGCTTAGATTTTGAAAAAGAAATTTAATTACTGTTGCTGTTTTCAAAAATACAGTCATCTGAATCATTTAACATACGACGTTTCCTACTGTGTTTGCACAGGACATAGTTTTCATAAGTAATATTACTACATATGCTTAATGTACCTTCCAAAATCTATATTTACAGTACACAGTATATGGTGATATAACAGTTGTAAAGGAGTCATTATAATCTGTTGTGTAAATAATATATGATTTTAAAATGTTTTAAACAGGTATTTACATGGTAAACCAGAGTAGCGTATTGCAATAATACTTTCATATTCCCACGAGACAGTATTTTGTGGCCTCTAGTTACTCAATATTTAAATAAGCAAGTAAGTGCAGAAATCCCTCTGCTTAAACACTGAGGTTGTTATGCAAGTCAAAAGTGAAGAAATTCAAAGTTCTTTCAAATTGCATCCTTCTGTTTTTGTTCTCTGCCCTGAGAGGTGCCAGAGTAGATGGATGAGGAACCATGCTGGCATAAAGGGAGTCATTTGGACCTTACATATACCAGGAGATAGGGACTAGCTGTTACAGGGATCTCCAGGTGCCTTGATCAATGCTTGGACTTCATTGATGAAGCAAGGCAGTGTGTGTTGAATAGATACTGGATGGAGCAGATTGGGAAGCATCACCTATTGCAATAATTACTTCCAAACAAGCTGGGAGGTTCCCTGTCTTCTGTAGTAGAAAATAAGGTATTTATGGTTCTGAACAGTTAGATTATCTAAAAATGTATTGTCTTCTAGACTGTTGGCTGTGTATTTGGCTAATTTGTCCACAATTAAGTATATACCAGCACAGAATAGAAGGCAAATAATATGAACCTTTTTTTTGGTGCCCTAAAAGCAAGTATATCTGTCTGTACAGTAGTGTTCTACAACATTGCATGAACATGCTAGAGAAGAACATGATATATTCTACAATGAATAAGTGAGTATGCATCTATAGAATATAACACTCAGAATTTTAAGCCACATTTTGGGGAACTACAGGGAATATTAAGGAGACTTTTCATATGAAAATCCAAATTATATTGCTAGTTCTGCCAAAAAAAAATGCCTGTTTGACTCTCTCCCTTGGCATTCCTGTCTGTAAAATCAGGGATGTACTTCTCTGCCTCATAGATTTGTTGTGAGGGTACTATTTGTAAAGCACATTGCAATTCTTTAGCATCTTCCGTCTGAGGAGCTCAAAGTATTAAAGTAGAACATAAATCATCAAATAGCCATCTCTGAATAAGTGATTTCATCTTAGGAGCTCCACACATTTAATAAACATTACACTCACAACACTTCTTTGAGATACAGAAGAAATGCTAGAATATCAATGTGCAAATTACAGCAGGGAGGTGAAGTCACTTTCCCCAGGTTCCACAGCATATCACTGGCAGACTCAGGAATATCACTCCCAGTTCTGCATTCTGAACATTTATACAACTTTCTCCACTGAAGTATTCTGAAAATACTGTTAATAACAACTGTAACTAACACGTAGCTCTTACGTAGCAGTCTGGATAATTTCACTGTTTTCAGCAACTAAAAATTATCTCTCTGCCTTCTCTCTAGATAAGGAAAACAACAGCCAGTCAAGCGTATGAAATGTTGATAACCTACAGTGATATTGTCGATCCTGATATTCTGGATGAGGTCATGACAGTACTTAGTGACACCAACTGGTAAGTGAATTCATTGTTAGAGAAATGTTTAATAATAAGGCCAATTTTAATAATTCTCATATCTATAAAATATATGTTCATGAGGAAAAGTGGAAAAGGAACTGTAAACGACGTGGTATCTGTAACAAGATCCACTTATCGCTTTATACATGTTTTTTAGGCCAAAAAGGGTGTTGCTGAAAAGGACCTTCCTGCCCTGAAAGCTTGTATATTATATATTGGGTGGTAAATAAATGTGGTATGAGTTTTATTTTTACTTGTCCAATGGTGTTTACTAAAATACCCATAATTTCTAATAAAAAAGGGGAGGAAATCCTGGCAGTTCTTTGTGATACAAAAAAGAAAAGGATTGTGGAAACAGACAAACTTCAATTGCAGACCCATTTTCTTAGCATTTTTGAGCACTTGCAGTACTCTGAGAAAGGGGTGGTGTGTGGGCAAAGAGTTGAACAGTGTCATCATGAGAAGAATTACTCATATTTTCCTATGAAATATAGGCTTCAGAAATGTTGAAACCTCCTTCAAACAAATATTTTGAAATAGAATCTGACATTCCCCAGTGGAACTTTCATATTGTAGTATCAATTAAGTAATTACATTAATAATATAATTTAAACTACCTTCTGTTGTCTTTGTCATTAAATCTCTTCTGGAAAGAAGGCCTTGCATACAATCGTGAATTAATATAGCTGAATGTACCACAACTACTTGCCAGGATTTTGAGTCATTTCTGTTACTCTTATTAGAAGAACTCTTGTATCAAATGCTCTGCTGTAATGGCAACATTGTCTTGTTCATGCCAGGTGCAGTGGGTTATCACTGACCCAAAGGTAGTAAAAGAGTCAATCAGAGGTAGTGTGTGGGCTCAGTTTCTGGTTGTAGTCTTTCACTTAAAATTCACCTAGTGGTGAAAAAAGGGACTTCTAGCAGTCTTCTTACACACAGTAAAACAGGGGTTCTCAAACTGGGGGTCGGGACTCCTCAAGGGGGGTCGCAAGGGTATTACAGGGGGGGTCACGAGCTGTCAGTCTCCACCTCAAACCCCGCTTTGCCTCCAGCATTTATAATGGTGTTAAATATATAAAAAGGTGTTTTTAATTTATAAGGGGGGTCGCACTCAGAGGCTTCCTATGTGAAAGGAGTCACCAGTACAAAAGTTTGAGAACCACTGCAATAAAATAACAGAATAGAAACACATGACTATAGGAAAACTGAATGCTATAAGAACTGCTGATTATATTTATGCTTAAATGTTCATTTTTTCACAGCTTTATGTAGCGTTGCATTATAATGAGCCTGAAATATTAATCATTAGGAGAGATAAAGACTCTGACTATATAGTTCTAGATCCACAGAGGGTGCAGGATAGGTGTTTTAAAGGTGTCACTGCTTAAAAGATAAATTAGTTCATTTGCTTTGAGTACCATTTGATGCCCTTTTCCTTAGTTCTGTCAATGCAACAAGTTATGTTCGCATCATTGTATTACAATAGATGTGTTCATGACTTAAACATTTCCAAACTCTCCCATTTTAGTGAATTTTGATGTCTTCAAGGAACAAGTAGACTTAGGGCACTCTGACGCCATGTAAAAACACACTGGCGTTAGTCACTGATTTTGGATAATTGTTCTGCATGAACTTAAGTAGATTTTCAGTTTGCACAGCTTGTTTTTGGCAAGCTAAATGGTGCTGGATCTGAAACTCTGGGGAATTATTTTATGCCACAGTTTAATCTCATTCTGCTCTGAAATTCCTGACTGGTGATAGATTTTAAAGTAAATGATGTGTCAGTATTTAAAAGCTGTCAGTATAATGATTGGCTGCTACTACTTTTCTTAATCTTTCAGTGCAGAATTAGAACTACTATATGAGCTTTTCTCAGATTTGCAGAATCTTTCAGTCTTTCTTTTCAGTCTTATATTTTGGTTAAATTACCACATGAACTCTACAGTTAAAATAATTTGTTTCCACAAACTTTTGAAATTGCTCCTCTTGTGTTAATATCTTTCAATATTCACTCAGAAAGTTAAAGATTGTTTAGCTATTTTGGCATTAAATCCCTCTTTCATCTCCATAAATTGTGAAGAAGGGAGGGAGCAGTGGCTGTTGCTACGTCATATACAGAAATAATGCTGAGACAAGCAACTGGTTTGAGAACAATGTTGTTTGTATTGTAGATTCCCCTTTATTAATTTGTCACTGAAGTAATCAAACTAAAAGAGGAATATTTAAATCAAAATCATTACAGAAAATATGGTTGTTACAGGCCTGGTCTTAAATTAGTTAGCCATCAGAACCCTGCCCTGTACTCACTAAAATCATGTGGCTACCTGCCTGTTCTATTCTCTGTTGGTCCAGTGCTTAGTATACACCCCAAATTCAAATACACGTCTAATACTTTGAGATTTAAGACAGAGTTCTAGAGTAGTTGGTGTGCGCTTGTTTCATCTGGGGAGACTTGGTAGATAAAGCAGTTGAAGAATGTACTGTAATGTTTATTAAAGAAGACTTATGACACCTTGCAGGGGATCATCAAGAGTATGTTAAAATTCTCAAACTCTCTGGGCACTACAGGAATGACTTTATACTTCTGAATTAAAATAAATCTGTGTTGACATCAGGAAGCTGAACCAGCCTCAAATATTTGGTAAAAAAGACAATAACCAGGATATGCATGTTTGAAATATTCTCCCTGTTAGAACTATCATGGGTTTAGGGTACAATTGTTTAATTTATAATATAACAAAATGTGCCTTTTGTTTTGGCTGAAAGCAAGTTTGCAACTTGCCAAAGTTGTCAAGTATCTTTGAAAAAGGCCAGAGGTATTCAACATGTAGATTGTGTGTACCCTTTTCTGTAGTACTGGAATCAGTTTTTGTCCTCCCCAGAGAATTAAGTCACTGGGTATGAGACTCTATATACCATGGCTACCTTTACAAAATCAAAATGATGTACATGGTTGTGTCAGAGGTACCAAAGGTTTCCCTTTATTTTGGGCTCGGAAATACCTTCAGTATCGAATAATCATTTAGGGACAATGACACTTCTAGGAGACATACTGTTAAGAGTCCTCTGGTTTAATGCAGTGCAGTAAAAATGTTATACTTTTTTTGTATCAATCAAATCAGAATTTATTAAGAGTAAATATGTTTCACTATACTTTGAAAGGATACTGTATTAAGAATACAGTTAAACAGTAAATAGTATTGTCAAACTGTTCATTAAGCTTTTCTTTTCATTGCATGTTACAAATTGAGTTACAAAAATTATTTTCTTTTTAGATGGACTGAAAGCATGAACATTAAAAGGAATTCTCTTATCTTCCCTTGTAGGGATGCTGAATTACCACTAGTGAGAGAGAAGCGCAACTATCTCTGTGACCTAATGAAAGTGCCGAAACCGCAACTAGTGTCCAAGGTAGAGTGTGGAGTTTTTGCTATAGAATTTTCCTGAAGAAACAAAATTAGAAGCATCAGTTATTTTACTAAATATTCTGTACTTGTTAATGACATCTAGAAATCCAAGCCCCATGGGATTGTGCTACAAGCCTAAGACATAAGTACAGAATGTATGGAATTGTCTAAAACACTTTTTATAAAACCCTCCAATCCCATTCCTTGAAAACATTCCAGACTTCTGGTGTAAAGCTCAACTTACTAAGACAATGCAAGCATGAAATAATGTAGCACAGATGCCTGTGTGTACAGTGTGTGTGTCTGTGTTTTGTGGAAAAGAATGGTAAGAATTTCCCCTTCAAATTTAATAGCAAAACTAAAATTCCATGACTTATATGACTTCCTATAAATTGATTCTGCATTTAGGACAAAAAAGGTATTGAAAGATTCAGGAAAGTTATATTCTAAAACCTCATAATAAATAAAGCACTCCTGAGAAGTGACGACATGTAACCTTAGGAAAGAATTTCCTTACTCAGTTTAATGTACATATGATGGGCCAGATTTGCAGAAGTATGCAGCATGAAGCCAGCACAGTTTTGAGTACAGCTCATCTTCCACAGGAGGAGAACTCTGTTTTGACCACTGTGACCCTAAGCCAGAGAAGCATGAGAGAAGTTCTTTTCCTCCAGATATGTCAGACAACGGGGAGGAAGATGTTGGCCACCAGGATAAGCAGGTTAAATAGAACCAAGGACAAATATTAAATACACTTGTCCTCCCCCCTCATTCCTTCTTCATGCAAATTGTTAGGGAGGCATAGAAAATGGTTCAGGTGGCAGGCCCTGAAATTCTACAAGGTCACTCAAAGCTGCACTCTTCACTGTCTAAACTTGATGCAACAGGTAATTCCTGCAGAGGGAGTTTTCTTACTAAAGGACCTTGCAGGCATAAAGATAGATGCCGTTCTTAGAACAGACTTCACAGCCTCTTCAGCAGCCCTACTGTCACTAGGAAGCACATGCTTGATAGTGCTACAGTGTCCTGCTGTGATGAATTAAAAACTTCTACCCTCAGAACAAAGAAGAACTCACTGATACCTAAAGAAATACCTGTAGCTGCTGCATTCATAAAAAGAGGATGCATGGACTCTCAGTTGTCCTGGCCCTAATTCTGGACTTAAGCCCTGACAAGTGTAACATTTATCTGTATCTCAAAAGTCTTAGTTGGAATCCCATTCATGGAGAAGCTTGATAAGATGGTAACTTATTATATGAACAAAGTATTCGTTTCCTACTCCTGTGAGATCAGAGACAGACAGGGCAGAATCTCATTTCAGTCCTATTCACAGCAAAAGTAAGAGTAGAGATTCTTCCTGTTCCAGGAGAAACACCTAGGCTCAGAGTTTGGATTTTATGGAACTCTTCTTCCAATCTGAACAGAGTGACTGCGATAGGGCCTGCTTCCCTTCAAAAATAGGATCCAGGTTAGGATATCCTGTGTTGCAGGCATCAGATTCCAATCCAGTTCAGAGAGATGATAGTGTAAGATGAATATTATCTGGAGCTTCAGGCTCTGCAGCTTCAATAGATGAGAAACAAACCACACCAAAAGTAATAGAGCTTGTCCCTTAAGGCACTTCCAGGGCTCTCTTCTATCATCATCATTGAAGAAAGGTATCAGGAAGAGTATTGGACTGCAAGAGTATGAACAGCCTGATGAAGAAAACAAATTTCAGGACTACTGTAGTCTTTCTGGAAGATCTAGCAGACATTTACCTCCATATTCCAGTGAGATTCTCAAATAGGGTGGAGCATGCATTGGGACATATACTTGAAGTATAGCTAATAGTTCTGAACAAAAATATCCAGCCAAAATGTAAAGGCGAAGTTCTTCATCAGGGAAGCGGACCAAAAATTGCTGGGACTAGACTCTAGTTCACAGATGGTCAAATCTCTCCTTTCCCCACTTCAACTATTGAGAAGATCAAGGGACACCAAGAATGCTGGGATAGTTGAGCTTCCACAGAGGTCTCCACTCCATTTCCCCAATTGGTAGGATTTCCTACACCAGAGCTGTATGCTGCATCTCATTGTAGACAGCTAGGTTTTTAAGACTTGCAGGTTCTCCATCTCTTTTGCCTGTGTGAGACTTGAGACAAAATGCTGTCACTTCAATATTGCAAAGTCAGAGCAGTGGCTCTCAATCTTTCCAGACTACCATACCCCTTTCAGGAATCTGATTTGTCTTGCGTGCTTAAAAATTACTTGTTTACAAAATCGTCACAGCCCACTATTACTGAAAAATTGCTTACTTTCTCATTTTTACCATATAATTATAAAATACATCAATTGGAATATAAATATTGTACTTACATTTCAGTGTAAACAAGTCAATGTGTCTCTGAAATTTTAGTTTGCACTGACTTCGCTAGTGCTTTTTATGTAGCCTGTTGTAAAACTAGGCAAATACCTAGATGAGTTGATGTACCTATCCCCTAGAAGACCTCTGTGTACCCCTGGTTGAGGACCGCTTTCTTAGAGGATGGCCTAGACTTGGCCTGCAACCTCTTTCTATTGCATTTCAGCAATCACTTTGCATTCAACACACTATCTCATCTACATTTCTAGGTACATCACCAAATGGTATTGAGGTTCCATAGAGTAGCATATGTGTCCAACCAGCAGTCAAACCTCTTCCCTAGCTAGATTCGGTCTACAATGCAAAGACTCTCACAATCAAACTT
This sequence comes from Emys orbicularis, assembly GCF_028017835.1. Taxonomy (NCBI): domain Eukaryota; kingdom Metazoa; phylum Chordata; order Testudines; family Emydidae; genus Emys; species Emys orbicularis. Next base: position 31,170,114 of record NC_088695.1, on the reverse strand, counting down.
ATGGCATTTTATTCCTTTTCCATAACGATATGCTTCTTCGTTGCAACCGTGTGAGCTAGAAGAGTTTTCAAAATCTTCATTCTCAGATACTACCCATAATGCATCTTTTGTGAGGACAAGACTGGTCTTAATCTTGAGTACAGATGACTCTAGGGTAATTCTTCTTTTGTTTTTCCCAAAGTCTCAACACCATGTGGCAGATCTGAGAAGAGCAGTTCAAGTATTCCTTAGTAGACTCAATTAGCTTAGTAAAACATCATTTTTATTCTTCTCCCTGTAAGTTACATCCATGTGCTTGAAAGTATCTAAAATCATCCATTCTTAGCTAGATTAAATACTGTTGCTGAAGCACATTCATCAGCAGAAGAGGTTGGAACCTACTCAACGCTTCCATGGTCAGCAGCCAGAACAAAAATCTGTAAAATGGCTACCTGGTCATTCATCAACACCTCACATGCTTGACCCTTCATTCTTCTTCAGAAGAAAATGTCAGCAGGAGCATGCCCTCAGCTGTGGATTTAAAATAGATTAACACTACTTACTTTCGGGAAAGGGTAACATTCTTCTGTCCCATTTGTCATTCAATCCCTATTCATTTATTGCTCTCTATGCCCCAGACTGGGGGAAAGATTGTGATACAGAAATGTGTTAAAATGGGGCAAACTGTGGGAAGTAAGGATTTGCTGTTAATTTATACTTAAGCTCTTACTTAAAATGCAGAATTTCCCCCACAATTTTGGAGGTATTCATACTGGAGGAAGGGTTGTGGCCAAGCCCTGGAACATCAGATAAGACGTAACTGCCTCTGGTGTTTGTAAGTAGAGATACAACCCAACTGTGTTGAGCTGTAAGAAGCCAGGTTCAGAATGGAAATAATCATGTAACACATTAAGTCACAAAAACCAGTTATTTGTTAGTAAAAGGGCCAAGAAAACCAGCTGCTGAAGTGATTCTTACTCCCCTGATATACAGTTAGTTAATTTGTACAGCAACTGGAACAGATAATTTTGTAAATTTGATAAAGAAACATTCTTAAAGTTCTCATCTGGTAAATCACTCTTGTTTAAAGTGAAAGCCAAACTTGTGAGAGCTGGTGTTTTAATGAAGTGGGAGATTAAGAATCTTGTTTTACTATCAGTGTTAACTGCTCTTTGCTTCATCAGTTTTATGATTAAGCATTTCAAAATGTAGAGGGTATAAATAATTGGTAAGAAAATTGTCTTGAGAGCCGGGTGAGTTTTATTCTTAAAACTTGGAGACTTAGATGAAAGATTAGAAAGAAAAGTGAATCCTTTGATATAAACAAGATAATATGATGCACCTACATGTGTGTGTGTGTGAAAATATTATTGCAAATACTGTAATGCAAATCTTTCCTTTGGTATCCCATCAAAGTCATTAAGGTTTTAGGGCAGAATTTGGTGCTTTACTATTTCCTACGCATGTTTTCTAGTAATGTTAATTAAACACTTGCTAGAACAAATAGAAGTTTTCAAGTAAACTGCAAGCTTATTTTCATTTTTGCTGGTACACCTCTACCCCGCTATAACGCTTTCCTCGGGAGCCAAAAAATCTTACCGCGTTATAGGTGAAACCACGTTATATTGAACTTGCTTTGATCTGCCAGAGCGCGCAGCCCTGCTCCCCCGCCCCCCGGAGCACTGCTTTACTGCGTTATATCCGAAGTCGCATTATATCGGGGTAGAGGTGTATTAAAGAATGACAATCCCACCTGCAACCTACGGTGTATTACTAGTGGACGAGTTTCACAGCAGTGAAATCCAGTGACACAAACACTTTTCAGTAGGAAGGGGGGAGGGGGTATGAGAAAAAAGACACACCACATTCTACCTTTCTCTGAGAGCTCGCTTCATAAAAGTAGAGGAAAATAACAAACTTGATTAGATAAAGCCAGGCATAACATTTGAATATTTTCATTTTACAAGCCACTTGAACTTTATTTATCTTTTTGAAAAACGTGTCAGATGAATAATATTTTAAATGTTGATTCAACTGTCTTTTTTTTTAAATCTAGCAGTTGTGATATTTACCATCTGTTAAAATACAATTCACTTTTAAAACGTAAAGTCCTATTTTCCTTTAGTTTGCTTTGGTTGATAACATGCATTCAGTTATTAGCTGGATTAAAAGTAGCTGAGTACCCTACCTAAAAGGAATTTCATAAGTTCTTCTTTTTTTGTTTCCTGTATGTAGAGTGCAGCATAGTAATGCAGTCAGTGTTCTCTGTTGCTTTGAAAACTGAAGCTCTCTGGCACTTGCGTCATGAAGAAGGAAGTGATCTGTGCTGCAGCATCTTGATAAACTGGAGTTTGACTGAGCTACAAAATATGATTAACAAAATTAACGTAAAGAGTAAAAGCACGTGTTCAAAAGCATCACACAGAGATATACCACTGAAAAAGCAGGCTGTTTATCTGTCAGTATCTCTGACCACAATATAAAGAAGGCAACAAAGGTCCATTATGTTTTCAATTCTTAAATTTATCTGTAGCCACAAGATGGCAGTTTGTCCTCATGATCTTTGTCATAATTGAGCTGCTTTTGAATGCCAATGTCTTGCATTCCCCTCAGTAAACCTGAATTAGTGTCTCTCCTCTAAAATCATTGAGCTTGTACTTGTGTATTATACATTTACAGTTGTGGATAATGCTTGTGGTCAAGACAAATATTTAAGATGATAATGTAACCGTTCAGAGTGGTAATACTTAATGGTAATACCTCTCTCAATAAACTGTTCTTTTATTGCCTTCAACCCTGACTTATAGTCTGCAAGCAAAAGCAGACCATCTTCATTCTGGGTAAGGTCAAAGCCTAAAATAAACAGAGACTGTCGACTAGTGTAAATGAGTGGTGACTTTGTGTTATAAGGTAGAATTCAAGAGACATCAAGCAGAACCTCACTTTTCCAACGGCGGAGCACAGAGGTGACAGGTCAGTGCTTCAGCCACTGCCCTTACTGTTAGACATTTTTAAAAATCAATCATCCATTCTCAGCAGCCCCCTGGGCCTCTAAAATAGATCAGTGATTGCAGGCTACATTAAGAGTTGACAGGATAGTACAGGTAAACCTTTTTATTTGTTGTTTCATGTAAACTCCACCCCCTTCATGTGTGCGTTATGCCAATTTCTGAACATGAAGATCCAAATTCAGAGATGCCATTAATGGCATGGTTATCGAGTAGAAGAACCACATTTATTATTCAGTTTGTGAATATCAGAGATGGTTCTTTTTGAACATTTGTTCAATTTAAAAAACCCTTGTTTGTTGTAAGCAAGCTGCAGTTCTCCAATTAACTTAACATCTACATAAGTGCTCGCATATCCAAGAACCTGGCCAGCTCTCGAGCAAAACTAACACCTGCTAAAATTGCTCGCTTTGAGCTTAATGTTCAAAAATTAATTCCACAAAACAAGTATTACAACATACTAAAATAAACTCTCAGTATTGGTGCATGCAAACCAATTGTTTATCTGTGGTATACATGCAGCACTATCACTTTATAAAAAAATGAACTGTAGAGTTGTATCTGCACAGGTAATTAAAATAACAACCTAGGTCTCCCCAAGCCATGATTCTAGTGTTGGTAACATGGTGATCTGAAAGTGGATGAGAAATAGCCACTGTTAACTGATGATACCACTAGCACTTTGCAACTGATGTGACATCACTTGAAAATAGACAGCCCATTGTTTTTCTGGGTGCAAGCACAGGACACAAAGTGATGAACTACATTATTCTCTGTACAGAGTGAATCAATTCATTCCGCATTTTCAAAACCAAAATTGCAACCAGTCATTCTCCATAAAGAGGCACCTAATAAGAAATGATACAACAGCTGATTTTTTTCCCCTACAGAAAGGCCAACTATAAAAAGCCATAACTGCATTTGATGTTGAGAAAACCTACCTCTACCCTGTCACTCACTTTTCTTCTACTATACAGTAAGCACTTGCAGCATGCTCTGCTCTAACAGAAGGGTGTGTGAAAACTGATTTTTAAGCTTATGTGACATACAACAGTAGAAGGACAAACAAAAAGATAGCACAGGCTCTTTTGACTGGGTTTATATAGCATACTAATTCTTTCTCTAGATTCACAAGGGAAGTTAAATATATGAATTATTTGTGACAAGTGTATTAAATTGTTCTCTTCCTGAAGCAGAAGGGAAGGCGAAATATCCAAATGCTAGCGTGGCATGATTTTCAATTTTGCACAAGTGAACAAGCCCAGAAAACTAGCTTTTGTTAATATTCATACCAAAATGACTTTGGGATAGATCTCAAATACACACACACTGCAAAGAAGTGGCCCGCTATCCTTGAGGACCTACCTTCACAGGTGTAGGAATGGCTCACACCTCAAATGCCACTCCTTCTAGAAGGTGGCTGTGTAGCTTGTAGAACAGAGGTTTTTAAACTGTGGGGCGCATGCCCAGAGGAACATTGCAGCGGGTGAGCAACCATGACATGCAGCTTGGGCTTCAGCCCAGCATAGCAGGGCTTGAGGAGGGAGCGCAACCTCCATCCCCTGACTCACCTCTTTTTGTCTGGGTTGGGGGTGGCGCAACCAAAAATTGTAATTCCGGGGGTGCATTTCAAAAAGTTTGGAAACTGCTGTTATAGTGGCATCTTGGTCCTATCCCAGACATATCTCAAATCTCCACTGATTAAGGGTACAGATGTCAAGATCCCTTTAGACCATTACTGCTCATGTAGCAACATTTGTTCCTTGCTTGGTGCAAAAACAGCACTGGGCCAAATCAAGACAGAATAGTTCATTACTAGTAACAAGACAGGACCTCCTCCCCCACAAAAGGGTGAACTCATTCATTTAAAATCTATGAAAAATTAAGATGGATTGTAATACATCAGTACAGACGTGTCAAAATATATTTAAATCAGAAAAATTAAACTAAAAACAAAAGATTACTAAAATGTTTAGACTTGGCACTTTAGAGTTAGTCATGGCTATAGACCATTTCCACTGATAACAGAATTAGACAAAATCTTCATCTGTATCATGTATTACTAACTAGTCCTTTAGAGAGCACTTTATTACTAGAATCTAGAAAAGACTTTTACAGAAATATTTCTTTTAAATTGTTGCCCAAGTATAATCAAACAATTGACAATCTTATGAAGGGTTCATCATTATTGAGATGTAGCTTGGAAAATTCTAGGTTTCAGAAATACAGGAGTATGTTCCTTCACAGTCTAGAATGGACATCTCTCTTCTCTCATGCCTATCCTTGTGGGAAGTTGTGTACCAACCATTTTTTGCTCAATTATACACTACCTGAATGGTTATGGGCACTACTGGAAACAAACAGCAAGTAGTATAACCACTGTTTGAATTGTACCAGCTGAAGATAATAGTTGGCTGTAAGAATAACTTTGCAGCCCAGTTTGGCAGGTGGCTATATAAACCTGACATGTTTCCTTTTCTTTCCAAGTAGACTCAAAAAAACCCTATACTACTACTGTTTCATTACCAACTCTCATCCTTGTACTCCCATTCTTAGCATGGGACTTTTTTGTGTGTGTGTGTGTGTGAAGATTTGCTATAGGGTATGTTCCGAAGTAGGAGTGTGAGCTGTGGATCAAGGTCAAAATGGATAAAGCTCCAATGGAATCCCCACACTGTCAGAAGCTTTCGTTTTATAAAGATTGTGGTATAAAAATATTCAATCATCATTAAAAAACAGTCATATGAAACTCAAATGAGAAATACCCTCTGTGCTATGAACCTCAGCATTGGCTCTTAAAGGTAATATTCCCAAAATGGGGTTGGCTTCACAGCCATGCAGCACAAAACCCTGTATTAATCCACAGAACAGGTACGACATGGAAAATGACAGGACAAAGTATGCAATCCTGAACAGGACCCACCTATATGAGTGACAAACTTGGTCTCCATAGCTCTCACAATCTTTAGCTTTGCTGAGATTACCAAGTCTGGTCACAATTGAAATTCAATGAATAGACACCAATCTGCTGCAGCATAATAGTTAGGGATGCTGCTAATTGGAGTGAGATCAAAACAAAGCCACTACTCAAGCAGGCTGGATTTAAAATGGCCATTTAGAGCCAGATTTTCAAAAGAGCTCAGTACCCCAATCTGGTTTTAAATAATATGCAGTTACAGAGATCTTTTGTGCAGTCACCTGTAGATCAGTGGGATGAGTATAAAAATTGAACCATTTCATCTCTCTACGAGAAACTGACAATGCAAAATTCTAGTGAAGGGATCACCCTCTCTTGAAAATCTGGGCCTTAGGGGTTTAATTACCAATCCCATGGTGTGAGAAGCCAAGAACACCTTTTTCTGTACTATTCTAGAAAAAAAGCTACAGCCACTTTTTTCATGTAAATATTACATTCTGAGCAGCAAAGGATAAACATTGTGAATTTATAATAGCCTTTTCCTCAGCTTCTAGCTGGTAGGCATAGACTGCAATTTCAGGCTGTTTTACATGTAACTGGGAAATCAGAAATATTTACCAGAAGCACAGAACATGATCAGCAACTGGGGAGGGCAATGGAATGGGGGTCTCAGTATTGATAATCTATACATGGAATTATAAACACTGAAGCAGGGATGGGGTCCTGGGAACAAGAGAGAAGTGATGCACATGATTAATCAATTCAAAACAGGGTATGCATGGCAATAGCAGGGAAATGGAGAGGCAGGCTCAAAGTTACAGGCCTCTTTTCTGAAAGGAACCATTATTAACCAGGAGTTTTGGAGGTGGGGAGGCACTCTTCTCCACACAGATTTTATAATTAAATTCTGCACAGCTGGTCAAGGAAGCAAAGACAGCAGCACCCTTTTACTAAACAGAGTGACAGCACTTGCTGGAATTCTTTAGAATTTGAACTTAGTATATTTTTGTATTAAATTTGAGTATATTGATGGTATAACATACAGCCTGATAGGGAGTGGCTCTGGGTGCTGTGAGCCATTACACCAGCTCAGACCAACTAACATTCAAGTAGGCAACACTTCTTGGCGTCCAGCCTTGTATCATGCAGACAGTGTATACTGTATGGCCCCTCAGTGCTATGCAATTCTCAGGCTGTCAGAATCACCCAACGAACAAGAAAGATAAAGATACTGATAAGGGAACAACAGTAACTAAGACAACCCTTTATTCTGTGATTAAATAAGTAGCGTAACTAGCAACCAAAATATCTGTTACTTAACCAGAGTAGAGATTTTCCAAAATAATTAGTGATTTTAGGTGGCCTACTTAAGAAACCTTAAATGGGTCTAAGTTTTATAAAGAGCTATGCAATTAGAATCAGACCCATCTAATGTGTCAAGCTCAGGTCCCGGAATCCCTAGGTAAAGTAAATTACCTCTTGATTATGTTAATTCACATATAATAAACCACGAAGTGGCATATTTCACTTGAGGGATAGTCTAAAGCAGAAGCTGACCTGAGGTTTAGTTCCTTCTTGAGCAAAGTTATAACTTGAGGTCCCCAGTGCAAGAAAAATGTTACTTCCATGTTAGAAAAAATCTACTTATTTTTAAGCATACACAATAGGAGGCTGCGTGAAAGCTCTGAGCATCTATATACATTACCCTCTGGCTTCCAAATCACTTCCCATATACACTGTACTCCTAAAACGCCTGAATCACAGGGATGCCATAATTTAGGGCCTCTTTAATCCCTCAGCACTAGCAGTTCACATAGATACAAAGCAGTAATGCAAAGATTTTACCTCAGGAAACACCAGCTGCTGTTGTCAGTAGCAGGAGATTAACCAACTCCAGGGAATGGCTTGGGGCCCCTGACCACTCTGGACAGAACCTGAGTCACCAAGGTCTCTAAACACTTTCATTGTTGTGAACATTTAAACTGCTGTGTACATTGTTTGCTATGGCTTTAATGTTTTCTTATGGTAGCAGCTTGCTCTGTAATCTAATGGATAATACTGGATGGGCTACTTATACCAAGAGTATAAGCAGCAGTAACAAATTTTGTACACTTAAAATTAGCAACAAAAATAGCACTTTCACTATTGTTTTTGTGATAATAAGCAGGAAGAATCACGATTATAAACTTACTGCTAAGCCAGTAATGTGCCATATTAACAACTGGTAAATATAGATATCAAAGGTATAACTTTATCCTGCCTTTAGAAAAGAATAAATGATTAGAAGAGATACATTGGGTGAAGTTCAAATTACTAACTACAAAACCTAACCCTCTCTGGACACAGTTTTGCTTTTAACATACATATCACTCAGGATACATAAAGCACCAATTTCACTGCTGTACCTCAGTGTTCAGTTGAAATGATGATAATCCAGTCCCTCTTTCAAGTCTAGTGTGGACAAGTTTTCTTCAAATCCTCCACCTGTCAGATCCTGTGGGATGAGAGACAGCATTAGTTCATTCAGTTGTTGATCTACAAATTAATAAAAAAACAGTTGAGAAATCTATCTGTGCATACATCCCCCCACACCCTTCTAAAATTATTGCATTAGTTTAGAAACTCATGACCCTAGACAGCTTATTTCAAGAGAATAGAGAAAGCAAAAAAAAAGTTTTACTTCTATCTCTGAGTTCAAAGTCTGTTTTGTTCTTTCCTTCCCTAACTGGTCATGTTCTGGATCAACCCCCAAGGCACCCCCCTGCCAACCCCTGGAAACAAAAACCTTGTAGCTCCAGAGAGAAATACTGGCAGCTTTCAGACTCTCTTTTCATCCTCAGCTCACGGGGTGAAAGCCGGCATGTTCAAGAACTTTTCCAAGATAGCCCAGGGGGGATGGTCACCAGTTCAGACTGCTGGCAAACAGCTCATTCTAACTGCTAAGCACAACACAGGATTTGCACTGAAACCAGCTCTGCAGAGGACTATGTGTGCGCTTTTGTTTTGTTTTTTAAGTACACACATTTTAAGAGACTGGAACGAGGATGCCATTTAACAAAATAGTAATAATTGTGGATTTTGCACAATGTGCTTGTCTGGTGAAATACACCTTTCAACAAGCAACTGGCATATTAACCATAGTTACAGGTGTTTCCTTCAAATCCTTTTTACTGTCTGGACAAGAAACTCTGTATTTTTGTTCCATGCACAATATTGCAAGGCAGTGATGTCATTAGGTAAACACGCCAACCTCAGCATTTCTGATGTGATACTTCGCCCTCCTATAGTCTTTAATTTCACAAATCTTTAAGCTGTTCATAAATAATTTATTAATCATGACAATACCCTAAGATGTAAGTAAGGGATAAACCAGGATTGCTGCAGCATCCCTTTGAGTGAAACACAGCAGCTGTGTTAAGAGCTTTAACAACACACACCACCACTATGAAATCATACAGGAAAGAAGTGAAGCATAATACGTACAACTGAAATGGACGGAGGAATTCAGGGAGGCAGAATGTTTAACTGTCCTGGTCAAAATCTGATGAAAAAATTGCTGTGGGATCTTTAATGACCACAAACTGTCAGAACCTCAGCTTTACTTCTCACCCAGCTGAGGACATCTCCAACTTCCCATATCACCGAGGGGCAGTCAAGGAAGAGAGCCATCAACAGAATCTCTTACAAACACGACTTCCCTTAGCATCTGAGTGTTCCCTGGAGGTCTCCCATTCAAACAATGAACTGCCCTAATCCTGCTTTAGCACATGAGATGTGAGAATGCTAACAAAAGTATCCAAGTAGTGCTAATGTCATGTCTACAACCTGGATCATTGCTGCCTTTGGGGAAATAAATGTTGGATTCTGTGAGCATCAGTAAAGCTGTGTTACTCCCTCCTTTCATGTTCCTCCACTTCTCAGAGGGTCAGGTTTGTGGTTCTGACTTTTTAAAGAACAACTCTTCATTCTTTCTCCTGCTTGAACTGACAGATGAAAGGAAACATCTGCAGGCACATTGCTTCAGACCTCAAACCCACCCCAGCGAACTGTGCCTCAAAACCATATGGCTCTAATTACCTTTTTTCAGTTCTTCCACTTTAGTCTGCTCGGCAAAAAGTATTAAGAAAGCTGCTGCTGCTGCTGTGCTATTTCAGCAACATGGTAACCACAAGTCCTAGTGCTAGTATTTATTGAACTCTGATGCTTTCTGTGCCTGAGAGTGATATAGTGGTAGCTAATACATAATTTACATAGCACCTTTCATCCCAAAAGAGTCTAAAGCAATTTACAAAGTGCTCAACAAAATACTGAAATAGGTTATATGCCACTCACCATCCAAACACTGCTAGCTCTGGGGCAGAATGTGGCAGCTGGACACAGCAACACTAAACCGTTTAGGACAATAAGTACAGACTATCACACCTAGCTGGAAGTGTGAAATAAAATGAAATGTGACTATTTACACATGGACACTAAACACAGAATCTGCAGACTTCAGAAGTGAGAAGCTTTTTCAAGGAAGTCCTTGCTTTACAAAAATAACGCCCAATTGCTCAAAACCGTTTGACAGGTTCATTATGTTTCTTTAGAGACTGCTGAGCTGGGGTGTTGGGAAGGGCCCTTTTTGTGTGTGATCTGTCCATCTCCCATTCCCTTGGAGAGACACACACCCCCAACTACAGGGACTGCAAGTGTGCCTGTCCCTTGCACAAGGAGCCCAAGATGTGGGGGAAGCTGTGCTTCCCCCTGGCACACCTAGATAAGAGCCAGGCACAAGATACAGTTAATTCCCATGCCACCTTCCCCAGTCATTGCCACAGCATCTCTCCTCCCACTCAGGAGACAGGATAGTCCCCATATCCACAGTGTGCGCTTTATAAACAGAGCGGACTCTTCCCCTTCGCCACAAAACCCCACTTCTTTTTAGAAGACCAATAGCTTCAGGGCCCCGACTCTCTCATTTGCTGAGCACCCGCTTCACCTATTGCAATCAGTGGTAGTTGAGGGCATTCAGCAGTTTGATGGACTGGGCCCTCGTTTTGTGATTCGCTTGCGACCACATACGTCAGTGGTCTATGTGCAAGACTCCCCACTCAAGTTAATGTGGAATTCTACATAACAACGTATGGCCAAGTTATGACCCATGGTCTTCACCTCTCTCAAGCCAGGACAGAGGGAGCTGGATGAGCCTCCCACTACGTGGTCAGAGTTCTGGGTGTAGGTTTATTTTCAAGTTTTGTTTTGTTCTTTAAAACTCAGATGCTAAATTAAGCAGTGTGGTTAAAAGGAATCCCATCATTCCCTGAGCAGCAGGTTGGGGAGCTGAAACGAGGCATGGCTTTACACAACTGAACTAATGCAAGAAGCTGCCAGGAAAACCTACTGTATTTCTCACACACTAGCTTTTGGCTTCTTAATTGAGATTTGAAAGTAGAAAAGCCCTTTTCACTTCAAGCACTTGGAATCCAACCTGAGCCACAATACTCTGTGGAATAGAACTGGAGCAAGAAAGAGCATGCTCCTCTCTCCTACTCTGGACAAAGTGAGAAAACATAAAGAATGCAAAGCTGTAGGTGAAGCAGGTTTTAAGATTTTGGGATAGAATTTGGACCATCAAGAGCAAAGATTTTAGTCTCACAATGAGCAAAACACGCAAGTGCACACACACCCCTTTTCTACCTCCACAGAATTGCAGCTGTAGCTCTTTGGCCTAAATGCACTGAAAGCTTTTTACAAATGGAGCAGGGACTGCATAGTGTAGCTTTTCCTTTCAAGAACTAATTTTAAACGTTAATGACAAATAATGCCAGCATAAGCCAGAAAGATGCTGCCTGCAAAATCCAGTGAGCAAGCAAGCACTATACTGAGTAAATGGCAGTCACGGAAGTTCCACAAAAACAATCCATTTATTAAATTATCTAATCTTCTCAACTGAGCAGGCACAAACCAGGCTTGTTTCGCAACAGCTTTAAAATCTACACTGGAACTGAAAAGAAGCTCTTCTTGTCCTGGATCGCAAAAGAAAGGAAAATAAGCCTATGGAATGCATTCTTGGACAATATTTTAAATACTAGGACAAGTCTTCAGGAGAAATGCCATCTCATCCCAGAGCACAGGATACTGAAGCCCAGCATGCAGAGACCTTGCCATGATCAATTCTCTCAAACTGATACCACTTTTACACAGTAATTCGTCAGAACAAAACTGCTCTTTAGTTAGTGTGAGACCTCTCTTGTAAGAGCTACTGAAGGAATCATAGATAGGTAACGTGCTTAGCTTCACAATGCTAAACAAGTAAGATGAATGGGTGATTAGTCCTGCCAAGTTTTTGATGTAGGGATAATTGTTTCATATTTGGTTATGTAATTTATATTATGCCCACCCTGTACAGCAATATATGGGGGAGAATCTGTCCATCAATGAGGATGTATGGGTGCAACAGCCCAGGATGTTTAGAAGTCTGTTAATGACTTTTATTGAAGAAGAACTTGTCTAAGAGCTGAGAGGATGTGCTGCTAATTCTGCCTTCCAGAAATCTCTGACAATTGCAGGTAACAAGTTCAGCAGGGAATATCTGGCTGGGTCATACTTGTTGCATGAGCACATATTCAGATTTGGGAACTGCTACCCTTAAGCGTTTCAGAACAGGGCATGTAAGGTTGTTTTATTTGTCTGCGTGACCTGAAACACACACCTGGGCAAAATGATTTGCCAAAATGTTTGAAAATTTCTCTAAAACATGCATTTTGTTTCCATATGGCATGCACAAGAAAGGTGTTCTTTTAGAGAGGAATTTCATGTCTCAAATATAGTAAAATTAAAGAATCTTCCTCCTCACATCGTAGTGTGACTCATTAAATTAGCACTTTTTTTGCATTGTTCCAACTGATTAATTTGTGTCAAAAGGACTACAACGCCAAAGATATCCATGACTATGGAAAAGGCTTCTCATTTAATCAGCCTTAATATCAGTTTGTGTTTGTCATAACTATAAAGGGAAGGGTAACAGCTCTCCTGTGTACAGTACTATAAAATCCCTCCTGGCCAGAGACTCCAAAATCCTTTTACCTGTAAAGGGTTCAGAAGCTCGGGTAACCTGGCTGACACCTGACCCAAAGGACCAATAAGGGGACAAGATACTTTCAAATCTTGGGGGGGGGAAAGGCTTTTGTTTGTGCTCTTTGTTTGGGGGTTGTTCGCTCTTGGGACTGAGAGGGACCAGACATCAATCCAGGTTCTCTACATCTTTCTAAACAAGTCTCTCCTATTTCAAACTTGTAAGTAAACAGCCAGGCAAGGCGTGTTAGTTTTCCTTTGTTTTCTCAACTTGTAAATGTACCTTTTACTAGAGTGTTTATCTTTGTTTGCTGTACTTTGAACCTAAGACTAGAGGGGGGTCCTCTGAGCTCTAAGTTTGATTACCCTGTAAAGTTATTTTCCATCCTGATTTTACAGAGATGATTTTTACCTTTTTCTTTAATTAAAAGCCTTCTTTTTAAGAACCTGGTTAATTTCTCCTTGTTTTAAGATCCAAGGGGTTTGGATCAGTATTCACCAGGGAATTGGTGAATGTCTCTCAAGGCTACCCAGGGAAGGGAATCAGCTTTGGGATGGTGGCAGCGGACCAGATCTAAGCTGGTAGTTAAGCTTAGAAGTTTTCATGCAGGCCCCCACATTTGTATCCTAAAGTTCAAAGTGGGGAAGCAGCCTTGACAGTGTTAATTCCCCTCCCACTCCATGACTGATTATATCACTGTTTTTCTGGCTATTGCACCTAGTTTATTAGTTGTTTTTGATGAGCTGCATAACTGTGTCTACAGGTTGCTCTGCTACCTCCAACTCCTTTGTGATCATTAGCAGAGATGGGATTGTGAAAGCTCAGATCTGACAGCACGTTCTGGGGGGAGGTGAATTAAATACATAGCAGTGAGGTAGGTTTGTTGTTCAGCTCATTTTTCAGATGTGGGCTGCACAGAAAACAAAGCAAGTTCAACCAGTCTAAAAATATAACAAAGACCGAATCCTCAGCTTTATACTTAGTCTGCACAATATCATCACAGATCAATGAAAGTTCAACATCTCTGCAGATTTCAATCAGTTTAGAAACCATTTCCTCTAGTGGTCAGGCCTAAAGTTTGAGGACTTCTCCACACAGGAGACCTAAATGTTTTAAACCACAGTCAGTTACAGGCTTGTTTTGTTTTTGGCGTAGGGCTGCTTTCCAGAGCAGATTAAAAATGACTACCGAAAGGTATGGTCATTCAAGTCCAGCCACAATAGCACAGGCAGTAAGAATGAGATTTCAATTTAAACCAAGCTCATGCAGCCTCTGCGAAAACGTGTCATACTAACATAAGTTACACTATGTGTATTGTTGGCAGAAAGGGGGATTGATGGAAGAACACTACATAAAGGTGACCTGCAAAGGCAAAAGGGGAGAGAGAGGAAAAAAGAGAGGCAGAATGGTCCAGTGGACAAGGCCCTGAGGTGGGACTCAGGAAACCACTGAACCTGCTGGGTGACTTTAAGGAAAGCCATTTCACCTCTCTGGCTCTTTCTCTCCCCCCCAACCTTTGTCTTGTCTGAGTAGACTGCAAGCTCTTTGGGGACAAACCCTTGTTATATATTTGAACAGTGCCTAGCGTCGGGGCCTCTGGGCACTATTATACTACAAATAATAATAAATAATAATAAACATGGCTTGAGATCAGGTTTCAATTCCTGGATCTACCACAGACTTCCTATGTATCCTTGGACAGTCATTTAAGCTCTCAGTGCCCCATTGTTAATGTGTACAAATCGATTTGAGTTCCTTAGAAGAAAGAAATCTGAAAAGAAACCCTTTCCCTTTTTAATTTAGTCCTTGTCCACTTGGCCACTATTGTATTCTCTTATGTTTTTAATATTGCTAAAAGCCTGCACAGTGGCCTCTTTCTCTGAATAACAGAGACTTGGTGGGATAACTCACATGACTGGAGTACTGTCATGGATGGGTATAAACTGTTCAGGAAGGACAGGCAGGACAGAAAAGGTGGGGGAGTTGCATTGTGTGTAAGAGAGCAGTATGACTGCTCAGAGCTCCAGTATGAAACTGCAGAAAAACCTGAGAGTCTCTGGATTAAGTTTAGAAGTGTGAGCAACAAGGGTGATGTCATGGTGGGAGTCTGCTATAGACCACCAGACCAAGGGGATGAGGTGGACGAGGCTTTCTTCAGGCAACTAACAGAAGTTACTAGATCACAGGCCCTGGTTCTCATGGGGACTTCAATCACCCCTATATCTGCAGTGCACAGACAATCCAGGAAGTTTTTGGAAAGTGTAGGGGACAATTTCCTGGTGCAAGTGTTGGAGGAACCAACTAGGAGCAGAGCTCTTCTTGACCTGCTGCTCACAAACAGGGAAGAATTAGTAGGGGAAGCAAAAGTGGATGGGAACCTAGGTGGCAGTGACCATGAGGTGGTCAAGTTCAGGATCCTGACACAAGGAAGAAAGGAGGGAAGAGAATACGGACCCTGAACTTCAGAAAAGCAGAATTTGAGTCCCTCAGGGAACTGATGGGCAGGATCCCCTGGCAGAATAACATGAGGGGGAAAGGAGTCCAGGAGAGCTGGCTGTATTTTAAAGAATCCTTATTGAGGTTGCAGGAACAAACCATCCTGATGTGTAGAAAGAATAATAAATATGGCAGGCGACCAGCTTGGCTTAACAGTGAAATCCTTGCTGATCTTAAACACAAAAAAGAAGCTTACAAGAAGTGGAAGATTGGACAAATGACCATGGAGGAGTATAAAAATATTGCTCAGGCATGCAGGAGTGAAATCAGGAAGGCCAAATCACACTTGGAGTTGCAGCTAGCAAGGGGATGTTAAGAGTAACAAGAAGGGTTTCTACAGGTATATTGGCAACAAGAAGAAGGTCAAGGAAAGTGTGGGCCCCCTACTGAATTGGGGAGGCAACCTAGTGACAAAGGATGTGGAAAAAGCTAATGTACTCAATGCTTTTTTTGCCTGTCTTCACGAACAAGTCAGCTCCCAGACTGCTGCACTGGGCAGCACAGTA
This sequence comes from Emys orbicularis, assembly GCF_028017835.1. Classification (NCBI taxonomy): domain Eukaryota; kingdom Metazoa; phylum Chordata; order Testudines; family Emydidae; genus Emys; species Emys orbicularis. The sequence continues at coordinate 31,154,151 of NC_088695.1, read as the reverse complement.
TGGGGAGGAGGTGACCAGTCCTCTGTGGGAAAAGAAGTGGTTCAGGACTATTTAGAAAAGCTGGATGAGCACAAGTCCATGGGGCCGGATGCACTGCATCCGAGGGTGCTAAAGGAGTTGGCGGATGTGATTGCAGAGCCATTGGCCATTATCTTTGAAAACTCATGGTGATCGGGGGAGGTCCCGGATGACTGGAAAAAGGCTAATGTAGTGCCCATAGGAGGATCCAGGGAACTACAGGCCAGTCAGCCTCACCTCAGTCCCTGGAAAAATCATGGAGCAGGTCCTCAAGGAATCAATTTTGAAGTATTTAGAGGAGAGGAAAGTGATCAGGAACAGTCAGCATGGATTCACCAAGGGCAAGTCATGCCTGACTAACCTAATTGCCTTCTATGATGAGATAACTGGCTCTGTGGATGAGGGGAAAGCAGTGGATGTGTTATTCCTTGACTTTAGCAAAGCTTTTGATACAGTCTCCCACAGTATTCTTGCCAGCAAGTTAAAGAAATATGGGCTGGATGAATGGACTATAAGGTGGATAGAAAGCTGGCTAGATCGTCAGGCTCAAGGGGTAGTGATCAATGGCTCCATGTCTAGTTGGCAGCCGGTATCAAGCGGAGTGCCCCAAGGGTCGGTCCTGGGGCTGGTTTTGTTCAATATCTTCATTAATGATCTGGAGGATGGCGTGGATTGCGCCCTCAGCAAGTTTGCAGATGACACTAAACTGGGAGGAGTGGTAGATACGCTGACAAGGTAGGGATAGGATACAGAGGGACCTAGACAAATTGGGAGGATTGGGCCAAAAGAAATCTGATGAGGTTCAACAAGGACAAGTGCAGAGTCCTGCACTTAGGATGGAAGAATCCCATGCACTGCTACAGACTAGGGACCGAGTGGCTAGGCAGCAGTTCTGCAGAAAAGGACCTAGGGGTTACAGTGGACAAGAAGCTGGATATGAGTCAACAGTGTGCCCTTGTTGCCAAGAAGGCTAACGGGATTTTGGGCTGTATAAGTAGGAATATTGCCAGAGATCAAGGGACGTGATCATTCCCCTTTATTCGGCATTGGTGAGGCCTCATCTGGAGTACTGTGTCCAAATTTGGGTCCCACACTACAAGGAGGATGTGGAAAAATTGGAAAGAGTCCAGTGGAAGGCAAGAAAAATGATTAGGGGACTGGAACACATGATTTATGAGGAGAGGCTGAGGGAACTAGGATTATTTAGTCTGCGGAAGAGAAGAATGAGGCGGGATTTGATAGCTGCTTTCAACTACCTGAAAGGGGGTTCCAAAGAGGATGGATCTAGACTGTTCTCAGTGGTACCAGATGACAGAACAAGGAGTAATAGTCTCAAGTTATAGTGCGGGAGGTTAGGTTGGATATTAGGAAAAACTTTTTCACTAAGAGGGTGGTGAAGCACTGGAATGGGTTACCTAGGGAGGTGGTGGAATCTCCTTCCTTAGATGTTTTTAAGGTTAGGCTTGACAAAGCCCTGGCTGGGATGATTTAGTTGGGGATTGGTCCTGCTTTGAGCAGGGGGTTGGACTAGATGTCCTCCTGAGGTCCCTTCCAACCCTGATATTCTGTGACTCTATGCTGCCTCACTAGCAGAATTTATGATCTCAGCTCCAGTAACATCAGTGTTACCATCAGCCAACAAGACACCTCAGACAGTAGGGTGCAAAAGTGTAAATGACGATGTTACTTGGCCATGGTCTCTGGGTATTTGACACCAAAATTGTGACTATTTTCATTCTTAATTTCACAGCAACAGAAAGGTGATTAAAAGATATTGAGATTCCAGAGGCCATTCCACAAAGATTCCATCTAAGTAGACCAAATTGTGGCTCCAAAAACATTGTCTTTAAAGGTGCTATGCAGTATAATGTAGTCTGCACACAGAATACAGTCACTGATAGAGAAAAGTACTGTAAAATTGCAGTTGAAATCATGGACCAGAGTTTTCAGAGCAGACAAGATATTGTATAATAGCTTCCTTGTCAGGGCTTCAGAAATTAGATGTACTTTATAATGGGTTATGCAGCTGTTTTGTCCTCGGTCTTCCATCCACCATTATGTTTCATATGAAAAATTAAATTAGTTGCAATATTACTAGCCAATGTCAGGCTTATTACCAACCTGTCTATATGATAATGCCCTGGGGTACTTGCAGTCTGGTTTTACAACTGTGAAGTACTTTGATCTCTGCGCTGACCCTAACTTTGGGGGTGCTAAGGTCAAAGGGGATTGTAGGGGATGAATTTCAGCTAAACAATCATAAAAACCAAATAGGTTTTAAATGTCTTTGTTTATATGAAGGAAACCTGCCAATATGGTTTTTAAATATGTAGCGTTAGTTGCAAGTTCCAGTAACTTTTAGTATTCACAGTGAGAGGGTATTTGCTATCATGCCTTTCAGCATCTGATCTGATGCTTTTGTGTTGTTCCTTATTTGTGTTGTGCTATGTTGTTATTTTAATGTAATAGCAGAAGATCTGCTGCTCATCTTTTAGTAATTCAGGAGTCAACCGAATGAGTGAAAGAGAAAGCAGTTGCAGTCTTTGGCTACATCTACACTACGGGGGGGGGGGTGTCGATTTAAGATACGCAAATTCAGGTACGCGAATAGCGTAGCTGAATTCGACGTATCGCAGCCGACTTACCCCGCTGTGAGGACGGCGGCAAAATCGACCTCCGCGGCTTCCCGTCGACGGCTCTTACTCCCACCTTCGCTGGTGGAGTAAGAGCGTCGATTCGGGGATCGATTGTCGCGTCCTGACGGGACGCGATAAATCGATCCCCGAGAGGTCGATTTCTACCCGCCGATTCAGGCGGGTAGTGTAGACCTAGCCTTTGACTCTCAGCAGTACTCAGACGCAGAAGAGGCTTAAGGATGGGCATGTTGCACACAATGACTTAAGGGCCTGGTTTATAAAATAAAGTCTCTGTTTCTGCACCCACAGTTTCTGTGCCTGAACACAGTTATGTTTGCAATATTTTGGGTACAAACAAGGGCAAGTGACCAACCATGTCTGCAACATGCAAGGACATTTGTGCCCACAAAATGGTACGTCAAAAAGGGAGAACAGATTAAGGACCCTTTAAAGATATCCTTGCTTTTATTACTCTTAATATTACTCCAACATTTCCATTCCCTCCCTGCAATAATCTCTAAAAACAATTTCACAAAATTGGCCTCTACATTTTAGGATGAGTTTTGACTAAAAACTAGGGCTGTCGATTAATCGCAATTAACTCACGCGATTAACTCAAAAAATTAATTGCGATTAAAAAAATTAATTGCGATTAATCACACTGTTAAACAATAGAATACCAATTGAAATTTATTAAATATTTTTGGATGCTTTTTTATATTTTCAAATATATTGATTTCAATTACAACACAGAATACAAAGTGTACAGTGCTCACTTTATATTATTTTTATTACAAATATTTGCACTGTAAAAATGATAAACAAATAGCGTTTTTCAATTCACCTCATACAAGTACGATAATGCAATATCTTTATCATGAAAGTGCAACTTACAAATGTAGATTTTTTTTGTTACATAACTGCACTCAAAAAAACAAAACAATGTAAAATTTTAGCGCCTACAAGCCCACTCAGTCCTATTTCTTGTTCAGCCAATCGCTAAGACAAACAAGTTAGTTTACATTTACGGGACATAATGCTGCCTGCTTCTTATTTACGTCACCTGAAAATGAGAACAGGAATTTACATGGCACTTTTGTAGCCAGCATTGCAAGGAATTTACGTGCCAGATAAGCTAAACATTCATATGCCCCTTCATGCTTCCGCCACCATTCCAGCTTCCATGCGGATGACGCTCGTTTAAAAAAATGCACTAATTAAATTTGTGACTGAACTCCTTGGGGAAGAATTATATGTCTCCTGCTCTGTTTTACCTGCATTCTGCCATAGATTTCATGTTATAGCAGTCTCGGATGATGACCCAACACGTTGTTCGTTTTAAGAACACTTTCACTTCAGATTTGACAAAACACAAAGAAGCTACCAATGTGAGATTTCTAAAGATAGCTACAGCACTCGACCCAAGATTTAAGAATCTGAAGTGCCTTCCGAACACTGAGAGGGACGAGGTGTGGAAAATGCTTTCAGAAGTCTTAAAAGAGCAACACTCCAATGCGGAAACTACAGAACCCAAACCACCAAAAAAGAAAATCAACCTTCTGCTGGTGACATCTGACTCAGATGATGAAAATGAACATGCGTCGGTCCGCACTGCTCTGCATTGTTATCGAGCAGAACACCTCATCAGCATGGACGCATGTCATCTGGAAGGGTGGTTGAAGCTTGAGGGGACATATGAATCTTTAGAGCATCTGGCACGTAAATATCTTACGATGCTGGCTACAACTGTGCCATGCAAACACCTGTTGTCACTTTCAGGTGAAACTGTAAACAAGAAGCGGGCAGCATTATCTCCTGAAAATGTAAACAAACTTGTTTGTCTGAGTGATTGGCTGAACAAGAAGTAGGACTGAGTGGACATGCAGGCTCTAAAATTTTACATTATTTTATTTTTGAGTGCAGTTATTTTTTGTACATAATTCTACATTTGTAATTTCAACTTTCACGATAAAGAGATTGCACTACAGTACTTGTATTAGGTGAACTGAAAAATATTATTTCTTTTGTTTTTTATTGTGCAAATATTTGTAATAAAAATAATATAAAGTGAGCACTGTACACTTTGTATTCTGTGTGGTAACTGAAATCAATATATTTGAAAATGTAGAAAACATCCAAACATATTTAAATAAATGGTATTCTATTATTCTTTAACAGTGCAATTAATCACAATTATTTTTTTTTAATCGCTTGACAGCCCTACTAAAAACACTTCTATAAACCACTGGAAAATGTGTTTTATAATAAAACAAAAGCACATCCTTAATTAGGGTGATGCTAGCAGATACAGATGTGGTTCATTTAGCTTATGCCAAAAACTGTACTCACCAACTTTACACAGATAATGAAAGGTGGGGTTGCATCTCTGAAATGTTGTATGGGAATTTGGGGTTTTGGTCTCTCCTGCAAACAGTGAAATTTCATTAGAAGACATAAAGGGTTATTTTTAGCTCAATAATGGGGGTTGTTTGGCATTAAAGAGTGAAATTGTATTCAAAGATCATGTATTAGAATGTCTCATTATTTTGCCTTTCACTTCAAATACAATGTAGTTTCTGGGTCACCATAAACAACTACTTTCTGTAACACCCAGTAACTAATTTCATCTGACCATTACTCTTTCGTACAATCAGTTTTCTTAACTCCAATCTACAGAATGTTGTTTCCAGTGCACTTTTTTATATGACCACTGATTTGAGATGTGTACATGCCTTAGATAGATGCACACATGGATTTCAGGCCAGAGCTTATTACACAAATATTTCAACTGTATCATCAAGAATGAAGACCCTGGATACTACAAAGTTACTAAACACCCTCAATTCCCATTGCCTTCAGCAGGAGCTGATGGCATACATCAGCTTCTCAGAGTCCTGAGCTCCAAGGGTCTGACTGCCCAGTGAAATCAAGAGCACTGAATCTGGCCTTATGCTTACAGTAGATTCTCATGAGTGGCGCTAAACTGTTTTATTACCATAAAAATCAATATTGCTCCAGGACTGTGACACTTTCTTTTTAGATGGTTCATTTACTGCCATTTAAATATCTTCTTCCTTTATCTTGAGTAACACAAAAACCTACTGCCTACATTTGTCCAGGTGATTCCCAGCTGGGCTAGTGAGAGACATGACACCTAGGGAGCATGTTACAATCTATCCTTTGGACTCTTCTTCAAAGAGAAACACTGTGCTAGGTTGAATATAGCTCTATAAATAACCACTAAACGTTTCTCTCTTTCTTTCTTCCTTCCTTTCTTTCACCATAGATTTTAGCTTTTATGCATCATGGGCCAAATCCTGCTCCCACTAAAGTCGGTAGCAAAACTCACTTCAACAGGAGTTTGGCCCCATACACAGAATACATTAAAAAGACATTTGTTTTTCTTCCCCTCTAAACTGACCACATTTTCAGTGACTGCAGTGTGCTCCTGGCTCCCTCTCAACTACAGTACAAAGAACTTCCCTTACCTTAGATCTAGAAACTGACCTCTCTCCCACACAGACTTGCTGTGATCATGCTTTTTATTGGTATAATTTATTGACGCAGGAGATGCTAAGTCATGAAACCCCACATCATTCCATTTCCCCTCTCCTACTAAAGAGCAGTTGAATCTTCATGGAAAACAGTCTTCAGGGAAATAATTCTGCTTCCATAAATCTCTCCCCCCCCCCCAACCCAACCCACGTAATTCCCTTTCTTATTCTGCATTTCTAGAGATATCTACATGAAAACAGGATCCTTGTTCCTGAAGAGTCTCTGTTCCTGCCTGCTTCCCCACATGTAGCAATATCTATTGGTGAGGAGACTGGAGGGTGCAGGATTGCTAACATAAGAGAGGCCAATGGTTTCATTCTAGCATGGGTTGGAACTGACCAAAACTTACCACCATCTGTTCTATGCACTATGTGAAATGAGTTGCTGCTCTCATTTGGTTCTCATATTACAAAAAAACACAATCACAATTGGTGCTAAATGTCACTCTGGCTCCCTACTGTATAGGAAGAAAAATTCCACACATTCCATTACCCATCCCCAGCCATCTAGACCCCTAATTAAATAAATATAATATGGACTGCATACTATAATTCTTCACTATATTTAAAATTAGTGACACTCTTTTTGTTGTTGTTTGTCTAATGAGCTTAGAATGTCACTTCTCACAAGACAATTCTAGATGACAGTAATGGAAGTGACACTAATTGTTACTAACCTTGGATTCTTGGTAAGTGTAGAAACCTTTCGCTATTTTATTTTCATCAACATCACAAAATGCAGCTACCTGGTGAAAACAGAAAAAGGAGACAAAGGATTTAATAAAGCTCAGTACTACCAGCAGACGTCTCACATGCTATCATATCCCCACTAAACTTGCCCCTCTATTCCCTTTCTCACCTTCACAAAGCCCTCAAAAGGAATCTGATCTTCAGCTCCTCACAAGCCATTCTGAAAAGAGTGCAGGATGGTGGATTTCAAACTGTCTATGAACCACCATGGTTCACACAGCAACTGCTGGTACGTGGAGGAGTGCAGGCTGGTTACATGGGCCTTTATCCTGAAAATGCTTATTCCTATGAGTAAAGTTGAGCACATGTGTGAGTGAGTGTAAGATTGGGGCGACGGTTCTGGCTCTCCTACTTGCTTGGAGCTGCTGAATCACATTAAAGACAACTTTCCCCACACTATTCTTGAGGCAGACAGTTGCTGTAGTTTGCCACAGGGGTGTAATGCGCCTCGGAATGGGAAAGCAGGTGCTCTGTGTGATCGCCAGTAGGAGGGAAGGTATCCATGAGACATGCACTCTACTTACATGATGAGTAGGGCTAATCAAATTATTTCTGTTTGAAACTTTTCTCCAGTGGAAAGCTGGATTTTCTACTGAATGAAAAACCATCCCATTATGAAAAAGTTTGAGAACTCCTGATATAAGCATTGTCAAGTTCTAACAGGTTGTCCTTTCTAAAGTTCTAGAATAACCTCCTATGTAGGCGCGTGGTGAAAGGAAAAACTTAAATGTCCCCTGAGAGATGTCAGTTAACAAGAAGCATGTTAAATCTCGCTGATAACAAATCCATCACTCTATCCCATTCCTTGAAAAAATGTTTAAATATTAAAGATTAATTAAAGACTATTAAAGATTACTTTAATGTGATTTAGTAGTTCACTGCACACACACATTTTCTGGGACAGATTTCAAACATTTTGCTCATACACAGAAAAAAGCTACAGAAAATCTTTGACATACGTCTGAATTAAAAAAAAAAATCCAGCCTAGGAGACTTCCTGCTGCTAAACACACATTCAGAGCCACAAGACAACTAAGAATATTAATAGCAGCATCAGGTGAACACATCACAACCTTATGGCTCAGAATAGGAAAGCTTGTTGCTACAATGTGGCTCAACAATAGACCAGAAATACAAAACACAGAACAGACCATAGTTCAGATTGGACAGTCTCAATTCTAGGTGGGAAGTGTTGTGCCTTATAGTCACTTGCAATGCACAAGGAACAAAAGCAAAACAAGAGGACCTTGAGCTAAAATTACACTATAACACCCCTACACAAATGTACCTCTCATTTACATTCTGGATAACCAATACCTGCATATTTGCCTGAGTATAACAATTCTGAACTAAATATCCATTAACCTACATATGTTAAAACACTACAGAAACTACCTGTGGAGCTAGTATATTTCACCAGATACCTGTGTGCAACATGGCTGCAATAATACCTGAGAACATTTCTGTAACAGTACAATACATTCTTAACCACAGTGCACCAAAATTTGGGGAGCCTGTATTCTTACCTGTATTTTATATTACACCTAAATTCTACGTGTGTGTTTTGTACATACACACCTATGTACTTGTAAACTGCCTTACAAAATGCAAACAGATTTTTTAAAAATGGCCGAGTTAAACAGATTTAAGGAGCATTGTAAATTACCACAGAAATACTTTGGTTTCTCTTATTGTACGCTGTAATGAAGCATTATTTCTGGATGCAAACTTGCCAAATATTTCATATGTTTACTTATTTGCACTCCTCACAAATATGCCTGTGATCCCAGTTATATGGTGGCTCCAAAATAAAGCATGGGTTGCCAATAACATTTTCCAGAGAATTTTACAAATGCAGCCTGTTTTCCTTTGGTTTCCATTGCCCCGTTCATGTTACCCTCTCAGGCCTGTCAGAATGAAGCAGAGCATTTGTTTGTAGACATTTAGTTAAGGCCTCATAAAAATCAGTTATTCTGTGGAGGGCATTTTTCTACCCTTTTTATTTTTGCATTAAAAATTGATTAACAAGACTTAAAAACTAGAAAACTTGAAAATTCAGACAGCTGGGTTTTTATTTCTTAAAGTCACATAATGTTGCAAAAGGCTGGATCCTTTTCATAGCAGCAGCCACCTCATTTTCTTCCTATGATTAAGATAATCATTTCCCTTAACCTAGTGATCCCCACTCCCTCTGAAGACAATGAAAGTCTTTTCATTAATTTCAGTGGGAGTTACATCAGTCCCATCGGCTATGGCTACACTAGAGAGCTTACAGGGGCGCAGGTGCACCGATACACTGCGCCCCTGTAAGCACTCTGGTGTAGCCGCTCTAAGCGGACAGGAGAAAACTCTCTCATTGGCTTAATTACTCCAGCTCCTGCAAGTGTCAGCAGCTACATTGGTGGGAGACACTCTCCCATCGACATAGGACTGTCCACACTAGTGCTTAAATCAGCATAAATTATGTCACTCAGCAGGGTGGCTAATTCACATCTGAGTGACATAAATGACAGAGTAAATCAGTCAATCTCCCATTGTTAATCTACTCTTGGTCTGAAGGCTAAAAGTGATATGGAATTGCCAGCCCTCTGCCCTTCCAAGCCAGGGCAAAATTCCTTAGCAACAGAATTAGGCCCTCAGTGCCTTCAGGCAATTCTCAGACTGAGCTTTTTTTCAGTTACAAAATAAAGACTGTCTAGTGCAAAAAACCTTTGGGGTGGAGGCCAGGTACTATCAGTTGGGGCTCTTTTCAAGCCCTAGGTATAATCAATCTTGTATCAGCCCTTCTAGTATAGGCCAATCCGTGAACAACAGAGACAAAAGATAAATAATAAAGGAACACAGAGTGACTAGAAACATGAGCAGAAAATAACAAACTGAGACTCAATGGGGAAAAATATAGCTATTAAAATCTGGAGGAAACTAATCAAACACACCAGGGGAGGCAGATGTTTGTGCTTAGAAAGCAGGACTGCTGGAAGAGTGTGAGGATGACAATGGACTGCTAATTAGATGAGAATGGAAAATCAAATTAATGGAGTTTCGGTCTGCAAGTACAGAGGCATCACATCACAGACCAACAAGATGAGAGTCCCCCACCAATGCTGGTTGTGAGATCACACTGAGAATATTGCACTGAGAATATTGTATTGCAGTACAAGAGAAAGATCAACCAACTGGACGGAACTCAGAGTAAAGTAGAAGTGATTAAGGAGCTAGTGGAATCGATGTCTGCAAAAAGAATTTACACAGTGACTGACGGGGTGGGTAGGACATTGGCATGTGATAACCACAATCAATTATTTGAAGCCAAAACACTAAGATTCTAGCTCTTTGGGTTACTCTCTCAAATGGCACAAATTAACATGTTTTTCATTCCTGTGAGTTCTGACCCAAACACTCCTCATATGTCAACATGTAAAGAGCCGATGGCATGTCAATTACATGTTATAGGGGAGCCAGGATTGGGCATGGTAGTGGCACCCTAAACTTTCCCTCTATGCCTCTCTTCTGACATATATACGTGCGGACGAACCATGGGATGGGAGCCATCTGACTGTGCAATAATCTTCTAAGGTTCCCCATTACATCAGTCATTTAAAATGGAAGTGTACAAACCAATGGAGAATACTTGTAGGGAACAATTATGTGTTTCCCATCTCAGTTTGTGTGGCTAATGTTTCCTTGCTAAATTTAGGATGCACATTTTTTGTATCAGTACTTTGCATGCTGCATTTATCTGCTTTCAAACTCTTCACTTCCCTGCAAGAGTTAAGTTTCCCCACCAATGACTTTTTTGCACTATCCGTGGCAATGATGAATGGTAAAACAACATTTAACAAATATAAAAGATGTTCCATTACTAGCAGCAGATCATATTTGTTAAACTTTGCTTTACTATTATCCCATTATTGTTTCCACTCCTAGTGCAAAAAAGTCATTGGTGGAGGAACTTAATTCTTGCAGGGAATATAAAACAATACCTTGGATTTCTGTTCCAAGGATCCGAGCTATCTTTTTAGCAATATCAATGCTGTTATGGATAATTTATTTAATTATTTTTCCAACTTTGTGACCAAAGAATAAACTGTTCACCTTTCAGCTAAGATAAAAGGGAAAGCTTTATCCAGGCTTCATTCCCAAGGAATTAAGTTGAAAATTCAATTCCAGGCCCTGAGATGAAGAACATTATTGTGCTGAGCATCAGCATGATTTTGTTCTTAAATAACTACAAAAAAGTCTTGATCTGTCCATGGACTGTATTTATAGCCACTCAATGTTGTGTACCCAACGACCTTTCCTGTATGACTAGGACCTTGACCACCATATTACCTCCCCCATGTACCAACTACGGCCACTACCTGCTGCAAAGTATAAACACCATGTGTTGGCCACCCTACACATCCAATCCTGAGGTCATCTGACATATGAAACTCCCAGTAAAGGCAATAAAAAAAAGCATGAAAGAATCAAGCAAATACAACATATGTTTTTACATAGCAGGTAAGTATATGAGACAAATTTCCCTTGGAAGATGGGGTTGATTCAACCTGAGTTAAAGTTTTCTTATCAGAAAGATGAATGCCTAACACAGAGGTATCTTTATATGTAACTTCCAATGGTTTTAGGCAGTTTAAACCCGATAATTATAGTACTGTAAAACACATTAGCCTAGAATAGGTAATTCTTCCACTGGATTATAGGCCATGTGGGTGGTCCAAGAGACAGTTGATTATTTTTCTGCCACCACTATTTATTTTTTAATTTAAAAAAATGTGTGTCCGGAAACTGGATACAGAACTTGCACCCAATTGTTTATGCAATAAGCAGAACTCAGAGCATCAGGCTTACATGACCTGTTTACTTTAGACTAATAGGCTTAACACAGTCTCTCTTATTTATTTTCCTCCACCAATTAATTCCAATCTTGTGTCTTTTATGAAGACTATCCATGTCTGCAGTACTGTATCCTGGGGTGAAACCTATGAATTATAAAATAATGCAATGACTGAAAAATACTCTCAAGATTCTTTGCTGCAACTAGAACTACACGCTGGATCATAAATAAATGATTTAGTAACTCTAAGGCTTATTTACTGCTTTCAGTTGGCTCGAAAGCCAAAATAGCCACTATTAGGAAACAACAGAATGCAATATTGCAACGGCGTCTGAGTATCTGTGATTGATACATCAGATCACTCTTTGGTTGAAGGAAAATGAATAAGTGGCAAAATATTTTTTGTTTTGATACTGTTTTACTCAAATCTTCACAATGCCAAAAGAAAAAAGAAAAAAAGATTGCTACTTTTCCAAGCTAAAATACAGCAAGGGAAAAGCACAATTCCAGCAGCTACCCATAAGTCATCAGTTATACAGTTATTATGAGAAACAGTGCTTTATTGGCATGGCTCACACAATATGTAAACAAATGTAGCATTAAAACCAAACCAAAACAACACAACACAACACTCTTTCACAACAAAAAGTCTCTCTGGACCAAATTCCAAAATCCTAACTCTGACAAATCTCCCTCTGGGGGAGATATTCCACATTTGGGGAAGAAGAAAACATTTTTCTGGCAGGTTGTTTTTAACAAAAATGGAAGCTGTTTGAAGATGGTTAGAGACTAGAAATGTTAGATAGTGCTGCGCACCCACCTTCTGAAAATTAGGCCTCTTTAAAGTCTCTCGATTTGGGGACCCCAAAATTGAGGAACTCCAAATCACTAGCCGCTTTTGAAAATCCATCTAGGGTGGGAGTTTCCCGTGAAGTCAATGCTTAACTCTGCTGCCAATGAAATCAGTGGGAGTTTTACCATTGATTTCAATGGGAGCAGAGTTAGGCCAACATTGAGCACTTCCTGGAACCCCCAATACTAATATACAGTACAGGAAATCAAGAGGATTCACCTTGGAATATATTATTATTATTTTTGCAAAACTAGTTTTTTGAAAGTGTCTAATAGTTGTAACAAGAGGAACAGTAGCTCATTTCATACTTGATGTGCCTTCTGATTTCTTGTTCACTACAGGAAATGGCTTTTTACACTTTCTCCTCTGCTCATCATTGTATTAGAATTTCCAGTGGTAAGGCCTATGCAGAGTTTAGCAACCTAAGAATACTACTTTTGATAGCAGGGTCTTCTTCACAGTATTTTCTTCCCTCAAGATTATATTTCACCTTGAAAATGAGCTTGATATCAGTTGCAATGTGCTTTACATGTAGGCTGATGATTTATAGCATGCTGTGGAACCTGATTATAGCAAACTGAGACAGTGACCTCTACAATGAAGTACAATGACTCTGCTACTTGATTTTCTCTACCACCTCCCTAAACACTGTGATGCACAAAATGCAATGCTAGCTATCATGAACCTCTACATACAGTGAAGCTGTTATTTGAAAAAGCATACTTTACTGTAAGCTAGTCCCATGTGAATAAGCCTTAGAAAACTGTACAAAACACTTACCAAGTCCTCTCTAGCACATTTTCCCTAGACCATATATTGCAGAATTATGATAGGGGATTTTATTGCCTGGGCTCATGTATCCTTCATATATTTTAAATCTCTGATGAGCGTCATGATCCTTCTCTTTGTTCCAATTTTTTACATTGATAGTTGCTTGAAGGCCTAGGGATTATTTTAATATACGTTTCTGGAAAATTAAAATCTATTCTTTCAAAGCACCTCAGAAAAAAATAACTCAGAGTGTAAGCATCATAGTGTAAGGCCTGGTCTACACTACGTGTTTAGGTCGACTTTAGCAGCGTTAAGTCGAATTAAGCCTGGACACGTTCACACGACGAAGCCCTTTCTTTCGACTTAAAGGGCCCTTTAAACTGGTTTCTTTACTCCACCTCCGACGAGGGGATTAGCGATAAAATCAGCCTTAGGGGGTCGGAATTGGGGTAGTGTGGACGGAATTCGACGTTATTGGCCTCCGGGAGCTATCCCACAGTGCTTCATTGTGACTGCTCTGGACAGCATTCTCAACTCAGATTCACTGGCCAGGTAGACAGGAAAAGCCCCGCGAACGTTTGAATTTCATTTCCTGTTTGCTCAGCGTGGAGAGCACAGGTGATCACGCAGAGCTCATCAGCACAGGTAACCGTGATGGAGTCCCAGGATCGCAAAAGAGCTCCAGCATGGACAGAATGGGAGGTACGGGATCTGCTCGCCATATGGGGAGATGAATCAGTGCTAGCTGAACTCCGAAGTAGTAAACGAAATGGCAAAATATTAGAAAAGGTCTCCAAGGCCATGAAGGACAGAGGCCATAACAGGGACGCACAGCAGTGCCGCGTGAAAATTAAGGAGCTAAGGCAAGCCTACCACAAAGCCAGAGAAGCAAACGGAAGGTCCGGGGCAGAGCCGCAAACATGCCGCTTCTACGCGGAGCTGCATGCCATTCTAGGGGGTGCAGCCACCACTACCCCAACCGTGTGCTATGGCTCCCTCACTGGAGAAACACACAGGGAAGCGGGTTCGGGGTACGAGGAAGATGAGGATGGAGATAATGTAGATAGCTCACAGCAGCAAGGAAGCGGAGAAACCGGTTTCCCCAACAGCCAGGATATGTTTATCACCCTGGACCTGGAACCAGTAACCCCCGAACTCACCCAAGGCGTGCTCCCATCCCCTGAGGGCACACAGGGGACCTCTGGTGAGTGTACCTTTGTAAATATTACACATGGTTTAAAAGCAAGCGTGTTTAATGATTAATGATTAATTTGCCCTGGCAATCGCGGCCAGTACAGCTACTGGAAAAGTCTGTTAACGTGTATGGGGATGGAGCGGAAATCCTCCAGGGACATCTCCAGAAAACTCTCCTGGATGTACTCCCAAAGCCTTTGCAAAAGGTTTCTGGGGAGGGCTGCCTTATCCCGTCCGTCATGGTAGGACACTTTACCACGCCAGGCCAGTAGCACGTAGTCTGGAATCATTGCATAACAAAGCATGGCAGCGTATGGTCCTGGTGTTTGCTGGCATGCAGACAACATCCATTCCTTATCGCTCTTTGTTATCCTCAGGAGAGTGATATCATTCACGGTCACCTGGTTGAAATGGGGCGATTTTATTAAGGGGATATTCAGAGGTGCCCGTTCCTGCTCTGCTGAACAGAAATATTCCCCGCTGTTAGCCACGCGGTGGGGGGGAGGGGTGAAGTGATCATCCCAGAGAATTGGGTGTGGGGGGGAGGGGAGTTAGTTGGGTTTGTGCTGCATGTTAACCCTGAAACCGCAGCCCCTCCTTTTACATTGCAAACCCATTTTAAATGGCCAACCCAACGGGTGCTTGGTATGGGAAATGAGAGCGCTACTGTTTGAAACCATTCCCACATGTTAAGAAGGTTAAAAAAGCCAAAAGACTGTGTCTTACCATGGCTGCCTGCAAGCCGAAATCTGTGGCCTGGCACTGCGTGAGTGATCTCTCACACCAAACCGGCAGGCCCTCAATATAAGAGGAAAAATGCGACCTTGTAACGAAAGCACATGTGCTGTGTAATGTGAACAGCAAAATTTAACGTGAAAGAGTGTACCCATTGTTCTCTAAAATGTGTCTTTTTTAACCACCTCTCCCTTCTCCTCCACCAGCTGCAAATGTTTCTCCTTCACAGAGGCTAGTGAAGATTAGAAAGAGAAAATGGAGGACGCGGGATGACATGTTCACAGAGCTCCAGATGTCCTCCCACGCTGACAGAGCACAGCAGAATGCGTGGAGGCAGTCAATGACTGATTACAGAAAAGCACAATATGAACGAGAGGAGAGGTGGCGTGCTGAATCGCGGGATGAACAGAGCAAGTTGCGGGCTGAAGATGATAGGTGGCGTCAGCTTGCAGACAGAAGGCAAGAGTCGATGCTCCGGCTGCTGGAGCATCAAACTGATATGCTCCAGCATATGGTTGAGCTGCAGGAAAGGCAGCAGGAGCAGAGACCGCCGCTACAGCCCCTGTGTAACCAACAGCCCTCCTCCCCAAGTTCCATAGCCTCCTCACCCAGACGCCCAAGAACACGGTGGGGGGGCCTCCGGCCACCCAGTCACTCCACCCCAGATGATTGCCCTAGCATCAGAAGGCTGGCCTTCAATAAGAGTTAAAGTTTTTAACTGCAGTGTGTCCTTTTCCTTCCCTCCTCCCCCACCCATCCCGGGCTACCTTTGCAATTATCCCCCTAGTTGTGTGATGAATTAATAAAGAATGCATGAATGTGAAGTAACAATGACTTTATTGCCTCTGCAAGCGGTGCTCGAAGGGGGGAGGGGAGGGTGGGGTGGTTGGCTTACAGGGAAGTAGAGTGAACCGGGTGGGGGGCGGGGGGTTCATCAAGGAGAAACAAACAGAAGTTTCACACCGTAGCCTGGCCAGTCACAAAACTCGTTTTCAAAGCTTCTCTGATGCGCACCGCGCCCTGCTGTGCTCCTCTAACCGCCCTGGTGTCTGGCTGCGCGTAATCAGCGGCCAGGCGATTTGCCTCAAACTCCCACCCCGCCATAAATGTCTCCCCCTTACTCTCACAGATATTGTGGAGCGCACAGCAAGCAGCAATAACAATGGGGATATCCTTTTCGCTAAGGTCTGAGCGAGTCAGTAAGCTGCGCCAGCGCGCTTTTAAACGTCCAAATGCACATTCCACCACCATTCGGCACTTGCTCAGCCTGTAGTTGAACAGGTCCTGACTCCTGTCCAGGCTGCCTGTGTACGGCTTCATGAGCCATGGCATTAAGGGGTAGGCTGGGTCCCCAAGGATCACAATAGGCATTTCAACATCCCCAACGGTTATTTTCTGGTCCGGGAAGAAAGTCCCTTCCTCCAGCTTTCGAAACAGACCAGAGTGCCTGAAGACGCGAGCATCATGTACCTTTCCCGGCCATCCCACGTTGATGTTGGTGAAACGTCCCTTGTGATCCACCAGGGCTTGCAGCAGCATTGAAAAATACCCCTTGCGGTTTATGTACTCGGTGGCTTGGTGCTCCGGTGCCAAGATAGGGATATGGGTTCCGTCTATGGCCCCACCACAGTTTGGGAATCCCATTGCAGCAAAGCCATCCACTATGGCCTGCACGTTTCCCAGAGTCACTACCCTTGATATCACCAGGTCTTTCATTGCCCTGGCAACTTGGATCACAGCAGCCCCCACAGTAGATTTGCCCACTCCAAATTGATTCCCGACTGACCGGTAGCTGTCTGGCGTTGCAAGCTTCCACAGGGCTATCGCCACTCGCTTCTCAACTGTGAGGGCTGCTCTCATCCCGGTATTCTGGCGCTTCAGGGCAGGGGAAAGCAAGTCACAAAGTTCCATGAAAGTGCCCTTACGCATGCGAAAGTTTCGCAGCCACTGGGAATCGTCCCACACCTGCATCACGATGCGGTCCCACCAGTCTGTGCTTGTTTCCCGGGCCCAGAATCGGCGTTCCACGGCATGAACCTGCCCCAGGAACACCATGATTTCCACATTGCTGGGGCCTGTGCCTTGTGAGAGGTCTATGTCCATGTCAATTTCCTCATCACTCTCGTCCCCGCGCTGCAATCGCCTCCTCGGCTGGTCCTGGTTTTGCTTTGGCATGTCCTGGCTCTGCATATACTCCAGGACAATGCGCGTGGTGTTCATAGTGCTCATAATTGCCGCGGTGATCTGAGCGGGCTCCATGATCCCAGTGCTAGCTATGGCGCCTGGTCTGAAAAAAGGCGCGAAACTAGTATCTGACGGACCAGGGGAAGGAGGGAGGGAGGGAGGGGCGAGTGACGACATGGCGTACAGGTACAGGGAATTAAAATCAACAAAGGTGGCTGTGCATCAGGGAGAAACACAAACAACTGTCACACAGAATGCCCCCCCCCAAAGACTGAACTCAAAACCCTGGGTTTAGCAGGCCGTTGATTTCACGGAGGGAGGGGGAAGCTAATGAATACAGAACAAATCTATTTTTTACATCTTAAGCTGGCAGCCGACGGTGCAGCATGACTGATAGCCACTGCAGTATGATGACGATGGATACCAGTCGTAATATACCATCTTCTACCAAAAGGCAAGGGGCTGCTGCTGTGTAGCAATGCAGCCCCACGTCTGCCAGCCCCACGTCTGCCAGCACCCAGATCGCCCTCGGCCTCTTCTGGGTGCTTAGCAGAAAATACTGGGCAATTGGCAGAAAACAGCATACTACGACTGATAGCCATCATCATCAAGACAGTTTGATAGGACTGAGCATGTCTGCCCAGGTGCCCATGATTGACAGCCACTGCAGTACGATGACGACGGATACCAGTCATAATATACCATCTTCTACCAAAAGGCAAGGGGCTGGTGCAATGCAGCCCTACGGCTGCCAGCCCCATGGCTACCAGTCATGCTGCACCGTCTACCGCCAAAAGGCAGTTAGCTGCTGCTGCTGTGTAGCAATGCAGTCCCACGTCTGCCGGCACCCAGATGACATATGGTGACGGTGAGCTGAGCTGAGCGGGCTCCATGCTTGCCGTGGTATGTTGTCTGCACAGGTAACCCAGGTAAAAAGGCACGAATCTATTGTCTGCCGTTGCTCTGACGGAGGGGGAGGGGCCTGACGACATGTACCCAGAACCCCCCACGACACTGTTTTGCATCATTCGGGCATTGGGATCTCAACCCAGAATTCCAATGGGCGGCGGAGACTGCGGGAACTGTGGGATAGCTACCCATAGTGCAATGCTCCGGAAGTCGACGCTAGCCTCGGTACTGTGGACGCGGTCCGCCGACTAGAGCACTTAGAGCATTTTATGTGGGGACACACACAATCGGCTGTATACAACCGATTTCTATAAAACCGGCTTCTATAAATTCGACCTAATTTTGTAGTGTAGACATACCCAAATAAAAGAAAGTGAAGTTAATGTCAAACAAAAAGAGACACCATGTCAGATGTACAGGCCTTCCAGTCTGTCTCAACTGGAACCACAAAGCTAATGAGCATGACCATTCTTACACAAGATCCAAAGATCATAATCAGCATCAAAGTGCCAATCTCATTCCACCTGTTCATCTTTACTGCTGAACCACAGGAAGTGGGTGTGCCTTTTAATTCCAAGCATGTGCTTCATTTATCAGATCTGAGACACTGCTCAGTTAGAGACAGCATTACTTTCGCTCAATACACACTGAATGCCAGAATCCAGTGCCTATGTTATAGCCAGCATACAGTGTAAACACCTCTAATCATACACACAATCCCTTATTACATGCAACAAATAGCTCCATTCACGGAAAAACAGCTTGGGATCCATTTGTAAGTTTCTCTTCTCCAGAAATGGAGGATGGCCTTTGGTCATTTCTTTAGCAGCCAATTCCTATTAAAAATATTGAGATTGCTTCTTGTGCCTCTGTCTGTCATCTCCTCTAGTTTGTTTTAATTGATTCAATAGCTTGAAAACCGAAGCCTGACATGCGATGGCCAAAATCATTAACATGCTTTGAAACAGATGTAATACCTTCTCTAAAATTACACTCTTGTGGTCTGGTATTAATCACTGGACTACACAGGCATGTTACCCTATACAGGAAGGGTCTGTCCAGCATAAAAGTTGTACCAGTATAGTACAGTTAAAGTGGTAAAACTCCCCTAGTGTGAGTGCAGTTATACAGGCATAAAAGTGCTTATTCCATAAAGGATGGGAAATAAGCTACACGAGGTATCTTTCTACAATTATAACTGCATCCAGATTACGAGGGGCTTGTACAAGGATAACTAGTTCAATAAAAGAATCAGACCCCAAAACAAGAGTTATGCCAGTAATATTTTCAATTGCAGACTAGGTGTAAACTGCAGTCACTGTGCTGCAGCATCTGTCCTGCAAGTGCTTAAGGTACTGAGCATCATAATAGCTTTCAGAACGGGAATGGCAAAGAGATTTCCTTGCTATCTTTAATTCATAAGTCATATTTCTGTTAAGTCAATAACGTGGCTGTTGGAGGCAGGGAGTCTCCATTTACAGGCTCTCTACACCTGGGTTTTACTGAAACTTGTACTTCTTCCCCACTCTTATTTCCTTGTTGCCTTCTCTCTTTGAGCTCTCCTGTAAAACAGGTTCATAACAGCGTGATTTGTTGCTTCACTAAAAGCAGGGGTGTAAGATTGGTTTCCTCTACTTATATCTCTAGAGTCTCAGTTCTCCCATCTTCAGTCCCTGAGGCCCTTCACATATTTTAAGTATTTTGAAACCACTGCAAAAGTTAGAAGTTTTCTGAACTTGTAGTACAGGTACAGGACTGTAGTCTCAGCACAGACAGATGACCCTGTTACTGATAAACCATAGTACCTTGCAGATACAAAAGGTCAGTATCAGACTCAAGCATTTGATTTAAAACTATTAAGTGGATAGATAACATGCTACAAAAGGGGGTTCACAAGATACTTTCCTGATATGCTATTGATGGAAAGGGTTGTCATTCAGAGGCTTTTATGGGGTTGGGTTAGCCATGGCATTATGGGCGCACTTCTAGAGATGCTATCCCCTAGTAGCTTAATTAGCATAACTAGAGCTAGAGCTTATTCATTGCTTCTCTCACTGTTTTTCAGTTAGCTGCTTATGTGCTGTTCTCTTTGGAGCACTATTTCCAGCTGTGGTTTAGGGGAATGGTACAGAAACAGAGCAAAAGTATTCCTTTTAGCTGAGGTTTGACAAACAACAATAGAATAGACAAGACAGCACCAAAAAAATCCCTCTAGGCATACATAGCATCCCAGAAACATTTGGTTTCCATCTTCAACTGCACATTACAGACAAAACGGATGTGTTTTAAACAAAAAAAGGTCTGTTTAGTTTCACTCTTGCAGAAATGCTAACACTACCCCACTGTCAACTGTTTGAATCAAGAAGGGTACAGTCAGGAAGCAGCATTTCCTTAAGAATACTGAGATACTGGCAATCAATTCATTAAAAAAATACTAGTTAAACAAGTATTGTTCCTGCTAGGTTACTATCAGGCTAGCATAAACACTGAGCTTGGAATTCATGCCTGGACTCTTTGGAGACAAAACATTATTTCTTTTAATCACCATCACATTCTTAGGGAGGAGAGGAGGATATTAGCTAGGTGTCCTTTTTCTTTAGAACATAGTCTGAAATGGCATTGTGGCAATTTTCAAAACACACTTGGATAACATTTTGCAAGTATCTCTGAACAAAGGAAGACTGATGTTTCCAGAAAATGCCAAGTTCTGTTTCTGAAGCAGTAGTGCTATTAAGTACACAATTAGTATACTTTTCAAATACTTCATATACATCTAATAAATATAGGATATCCCGCTCCTAAGTATATCAGACACATCCACTGTTTCAAAAGGGTCAACAGCTCAGGAGAGGCTGCATTATGCTTTCCACTGGACAAACCGATTAAAGTTTGGAAACTTACAAACCGATTAATCCCCATAATGAAATTCAGACACATTTAGATTTTCGCATTGCTCCAACCAGAATCTAATCTATAAATAAAATGTTCACAAGTGCCTACGTGACTAAGGAGTCTGAGTCCCATTTTCAACATTGAATTATGTACTACAGAGACTAATTTTTAATGAGGCACTAATACTTTGATAGTAATAGGATACAGCAGTAATAAAGTTGAATATGGGTACAATTTTTAAAAGCATCTAAGGCCTTAGGCCCTAAGCATATATGTCTAAAAGTCATTAGCATACAAGTGATGTACCAGATTCTACACCTGTTTATGCTAACACAACTTCATTGAAGAAAATGGTGTTGCATTGGTCTAGTATAACAGATTTTGTTGTTAATGTTCTATACTAAAGTAGGCAATTTTCAATAGGTGACACATTTTCATTTGGGTCCTTGGGCCTTCACTTAGTATTGCGGTTCAGTACCTGACTACTTGTAGATTCAAGAACATGGAATACCACTTTCATGTTTTTAATCTAAACCATACTAAATCTTTCAGATTACCCTGTAAAGATAATTTCCCTATATCACCCTGAAAAGCTCATTTTATGATTTTAGGCTGTAAAAGGTGAAGCAAGAATTATTTAAAACCTCTGAGCATGTGGAATTTTGTTGTTTCAAGTCTTTGGCACCAGTTAGAAATTAGTCATACAATACTTGACAGATTTCTGAGGAAAAGTAAAGATCAGATACTTTGGGTATTTTTCTCTGTTGATTTAGACAGAATTTGATCTGCTTTGAGTCAGATATAGCAAACTATAGTAACTTGTTTTTTTAAAGGCAGGCGGTATGAACTCGTATGGTATGAATTGCTTGGTATTGGGAGCCAGGAGACTTTGGCTTTGTTCCAAAGCTTTGCCATTGACTTGCTGTGTCATCCTGAGCAAATCACTTAGACCCGAAGTTTGAAAAGCATCCACTGATTTTGGGTACCCAGTCTGAGACACCTAGGGCTTGATTTTTAAACATGCTGAGAATCTACAATGACAACGGAAACCAACTGAGATAGCTACAGAGACTTTGTTTTAATCGTTAGTTGACACTCCCTCTTAAAAACTGCCGTGATATGCCTATATTTTACCAGAATTTTTCTGCAGAACACCACTGAAAGGAATCATACAGCGGTGTGCATTTGGCATGTACACCTGCAACAGGCAAGTGTGTTTCCCAGATGTAGCTGGTATAGCATTTAGTAACCAATGGGTTAATGGCTAAAGCCATGTTCCAGTACCCAAGTACAGCATACTGAAATATGCTTAATTACAACCTTGACAGAAGCAAAATAATATCATGGTCTGAAGCATTGCCAAAGCAAACATTATACAAAGGTCAGATGGAAAGAACGTCAGGATCCCAGTTAATTAGAAGCACATCATCAGTGCTAGAGTATTGCTGAAGCAGGGCTGCTCCATATTGCACAAGGGATAAGTCTTACCCTCTCAGCAGCAAAACAGCTCAAACAATACCATGACACTTTTCTTGCTCTTTTCATTTACTTTGTGATGGCATCCTCAAGTTATCGCTGTTTACTACAGCACAGGATATTAACTAGGTGTCACTTGCATCACAGAATAGAGAATCATTCTATCTTAAATACAGCTGCATTTTAGATTGGTGTATATATACATATTTAATAAAGCTAAGGAGGTGATGGGTTGCAACACAAAAACCACAGACTGTTTTCTGGTTTTCATTTCAGAAGTTCTTGCTTGTGTAGTGTCACCAAACACCCTCCCATCTCTTACCGATGAAATTATTTCCTAATTCATACAGGACCATCAGCTGGAAAGTGTGGTGAACTTGAGAGAGTTAGGGGAATTCACACAGCACTTTGCAAAATACTGACTACATACAGAGTGCCTTTTTATAGAAACCTCACAGACTCATGCACACTGCATCGAGGGGCCAAGATGACTCAACACTTCGAAGCAAATTGTTCTGTCCTTTTTACTGAAGTAATTTTTCTTATGTGCCCAGCATTAAACTTCTCATTACTTGCAGTTACTTTACCCACTGCCTCATTCACAGATAAAGAAGGATGGCACTGGAAGGACATTCAAGAGATTGCGGTTCAATACCTGCTACCACAGACTCCTTATGTGACTGTCTCCCATTTCCACCCAATGAATTCTACTGTGGGTGTATTCATTTGTTTTACTTTCTTACTGGATGTGTGTGGTCTGAGGACCACTGGATTAATCAGGTTCTCGTGTCTTCATTCTCCTGCCTTTCTCCCATATTTTTCATAAAAAGACATTAAAATGGATGTTTCAAGACTATTTATAGGAAACAGACATATGACATTAACCCTGGAGCCTTTATCTCACAAAGTTATAAGACAAGAAGAAAATGATATGAGAGCAAGGTATTTTAATTCCCATACAAATCTCTTCTGAGCAAAATTCTCTCATTGCCAATTCTAAGTAACTACCATGTTCAGAAAGAAATGCGTTATAAATTAAATCCTATATTCATGTACAACATTTTCTCCTCTATGTTTAACAGTCACGATTTCTACTGGGGGATATAAGGTGTCTATTCCATACAACACAAACCAGATTACTTAGCATGTCATGAGGACCTTGTCCAGCATTCATTTACGTCATGAGGACTTTGTCCAGTATTCACTTCAGGACAGAGATGAATGTTATGCACATATGAAAAATTTCAAGCCAAGATATTTTAGTGCTGTCCCATACAGAGAGTCCTTTTCCTTTAGTTCACCTGGACCTGCTAGGTGGTGTGAAGCTTATACAGCAGCAAGGCCATGAGCTGTGACATACGGTATTTATTACATGCAGTCACCAGCAGGCAAACACAATATAACAGTACATAGGTTGGAATAGAGATGAAGTCCATGATTTAAAAAAAGATAGCAGCACAGCTGACACACACAGACTTGGAAACTAAGAACATTTTTGAAAAATGCTAGGGACACACGTTATGCTACAATGACCTTAACTATCAAGGAGCTAGTGAGCGTAGGAAGGAGAGAAGAAACTGCTCTTTTTACAGCTTTTACCCACACTTGATTTTCTTGACATCTCACCTTTTTCTGATTAGCTGGTGATAAGCTTCTATAGAGCTTCCTGCCCTGTTTGCCAGCATTCCAAATGGTGAAAGATGTCCAGTGCTTGAGGGCTCTGTCTTCCAGAAACCTGACTCGGTGATTCCAGATGGTTCCCCTGGGAATTGGAAAAGAGGTGAGTCTGGCCCCTAAATGCATTAACAATGTAAGAAATAGCACTGTCAACACAGACTCACTCTTGATGCAAAAAGCACACAAAGATCACCCTAGCAACAATTCCAGTGGAAATTAATGCCGTGGCTGGAAAAAAACATCTCTTGTTTAAACATTAAACTTGTTGTGTCTGCCTTTGGGGGTGGGAGACTATGTTCTATTTACAGTATTCAGTTCATATGACATGCTCTTTCAATTAACACTGAAAGATTTTGAACAAACTAGAGTCACAACCTACATTTCTTCTTCTCCATCTGCTAGCTCTGACGAGCTGCTCTTCCAGAGAATCCTGCAAGTAGTGGACAAAGTACTGTACTAGCAGATGGCAGCCAGACAACGTTATAAGCAAACATTGTGCAACTTTAAACGAGTATGTTCTCTAATAGATCAGCGATGTAACAATGAAACGACGTTAACCAGGACGACGTTAAGTGAGGAGTTCTGTAGTAGGAAAAACATTGCCATAAAATTCCTATAAGGGTAACATTTTCAAAAGCACCTCAGTGATTTAGGAGCCTATGACCCATTTTCGTTAATGATTTAGGCACTTAGACGCCTAAGACCCATTAAAAGTCAATGAGATTTAGACTCCTAAATTGCTTAGGCGCTTTTGAAAATTTTACCCTAGGTGATTTATCCCTATGTGATTTACGAGCCTAAGTCCGATTCACTTTCAATGAGACTTAGGCTCCTAAGCATCAGGGCCGGCTCGTGCTTTTTGGCCGCCCCAAGCAAAAAAACAAAACAAAAAACCTGCGGCACGGCCGGAGCGTGGGTGCAGGGGAACCGGCTAGCGGGGGGGAGGGAGAGGGAGTGGGCGGGAGAGAGAGAGAAGGGGGGCGGCCAGGGCTACAGCAGGGTGCTGCCACGCGGCCCCTCCCGTCACGTCACGCCACGCCACCTGCCCTCCGCTCCGGTCGGCGGGGAGGGAAGGACGAGGACTGCCCTGCCGGGCTTGCTGCAGGGCACTCCCGTCCTCTGTGCCGCCGCCCCCTACAGGGCGGCCGGAGCGGAACAAAAAAAAAAAAAAAAAAATGCGCGGCCGTGCCACCCTAGGATTGGGCGGAATGCCGCCTCGTTCAATCTGATGCCAGAAGCACCAGCTGGCTCGGCTGGTGCCTGGAGCCGGCCCTGCTAAGCATCTAAGTCACTTTTGAAAATGTCACCCTAAATAATTTGTAGCATTTCCCAATCTGAACAATTCACTACACTAGCATTCTCTTACATGGCTACAATTTAGGATACATTTTGTAAAGGCTGAATTACTGGATACTATAAGGGATTCAAAAGATGGATATTTATGTTACTAGAGAGAGTGTGCATGTGCACACACATCTATATACACCCCCCCCCCACACACACACACACCCCTTTATCTGGATGGTACACACATATAAAGTTGTTATTGACAGGTTTTAAATAAATAAAAAATAAATTAATGGAGATATCCCATCTCCTAGAACTGGAAGGGACCTTGAAAGGTCATGGTGTCCAGCCCCCTGCCTTCACTAGCAGGACCAAGTACTGATTTTGCCCCAGATCCCTAAGTGGCCCCCTCAAGGATTGAACTCACAACCCTGGGTTTAGCAGGCCAATGCTCAAACCACTGAGCTATCCCTCCCCCCATGACTACCATGATCTCAAACTCCTGCAATCATGTCATTCTTATCCCCTTGTTTTTAGGCCTGTACAGCCTCCCTATCTGCGCCACACCCCAACCAGTAGTGGAGCCTACTGTCATTCTATGCTCAGTCTATGCAGCATGAATGTTACAATTTTAGGAGTAATAACAAGTGACACTGACTTGAGGTAATTCTTTTATAAGATGATTTTTTTTAAGATAGCTCACAAAGATGTTAGTATCTTTAAAAAACATACTATTACAATTAGGAATACTTAAGTTTGAAACCATACTGCTGAGCTGAATCCAGAGGTGAAAGTGGGCCGGTATGGTATACCAGTAAGAAGTGGCCACCGGTACGGGCCCATACGCAGCTGATGTTAAAGCTTTATGGGCCACCGAGAGGGGGAGCAAAAGGGGCAGCTGCCCCGGGGCCCAGCGATTTATAAGGGTCTGGGGTCCCGGCCTCTGCCGCCGTGGCAGGAGCCCTGGGCCCTTTAAATTGCGGCTGGAGCCCCAGGCGATGTGGGCTGGGCAGCGCTGAAGGGCTGGCTGGGGGAGGCTGACCTCCAGCCCCACCCCTTCTGCCCTGCCCCTTTCAGGGGCCCAGAGCGTGGCCCCCACACTGATAAGACTTTTAAGTTACTTTCACCCCTGGCTGAATCAAAATAATTGAAGAGACATCTGGATAGTGAAAAGCTATATTTAGAAAACTGAAATGTTGATAGCTCTCCTGAATATTACAGTATATAAAACTCCTTCTAAATAATAAACTTTTACATTTCCCTTGACTAGTTTCCTAAAACCCTAAAATGTTCTAATTGAAAACATGACTCGGATGTCAAATGTTCTGGTTATATAT
Organism: Emys orbicularis; assembly: GCF_028017835.1. Taxonomy (NCBI): domain Eukaryota; kingdom Metazoa; phylum Chordata; order Testudines; family Emydidae; genus Emys; species Emys orbicularis. The sequence continues at coordinate 31,127,041 of NC_088695.1, read as the reverse complement.
AGGTTTTCCAGCTATCTATAATTTCTTTCCATGTTACTTAAATATAAAACCACTCCTTAGCCCTGACCGTATCCTTGGTATTTTTTTTAAATATAAGAACCTCAACTTTGCCTTTCAAGATGTTGTGCCTCTTAGCAGTGCTAAAATATAGAAGAACTAATCGCACCATATAAATACACCATCTTTCCAAGTACTAGTTTCCCACAAATGAACACCATGGACATTTTCTAGGGCTTTTAACGGATTTATATTTTAGTGTTTTAGATATGTTAGCCTTAAGAAGTCCAAAAATATCTCAAAGTGCAGAACTGAGGGATAAAGGAGCTTTTAGTGCTTGTACTCTGGTCTTTATCTGAAAATATGGACTTAGGCCTGTCATTCCCAAAATGTAAGTGAGTACGGCGTGTGTGTGTGTGTGTGTGTGTGTGTGTGTGAGTGAGTGAGTGAGTGAGTGATACTCCTAACAAAACATGTTCTGTGTCATAAAATACAGGTCCCTGTTACTAGACTGTTTCAATGAGTGAGTTGCTGCGGTATAGTATTAAATATCTTGAGAGTCACAGTAACTTCTTGCATTAAAATGGTTTCTTTAAAATTATCTACAACGAAGAGTTGAGCTATACCATAATCCTTCCTGAGTTAAGTGTGACTCACTTTCTGTTTTAAGTGCAATTTTGAACTACGCCCAACTTTGCCAAAACCAAATTGACTGACCAAATTTCTCAGGTGTGTAACTGCCTAAGGAGAGTGGATTGTTGTTTGTTGAGGGAAGATGAATTTTGATATTTACTGGACAATGAATTTGTGACTTGTTCTTTTGCGGGGGAGACAATGAGGGACAGGGCCAACATAGCTTGAAATGGCCTGGTCTAGAAACCGCAGATGTGATTTGTTCATTTATTCTCAATGAGAATCCATGCCCTGGAGTTTGTTTTTTTTGGGGGTAGGCTGGGTGATTAATTCTCAAATTATTCATTATAGGATTTTGTGCACATCTGGGAACTCTGAATTATCTACAGACTCTGCCAGGCATATGCTTAACTTGAAGTGCTCTGATAAACCTGCAGGATCAGCCTGACAATGATTCCTTAAAGTCTAAAGCCAAACCTGTCAGGTTGCAGGACGTGAAGTTCAGCTTGAAGCAAGCTTTGAGGAAAAAATGGTTACTTATCTTCTCATAACTGTTGTTTCCTGGGCTGTGTTGCATATATCCATTACACTGTAGTTGTGTGCACCTCTTGTGCACTGGTGCCAGAGAGTTTTCCCTAGCAATACTGGTAAGGGGGGGTCCTCCACACACCACCAAGCTCCTTGTGTCTCAAAGTGAGGGAAATAGAAGGTGGCGTCGCCCTGCCCTTCTTTCAGTTTCTTCACACTGGGAACCAATGATAGCCTCTGCGATGTTAGGGAAGGAGAATGGGTGCGTAATGGACATATGCAACACATTTTGAAGAACAACAGTAGCAAGAAGGTAAGTAACTATTTTTTTCTTTGAGTGCTAGCGTGTATCTATTACACTGTAGGTGACTCCTAAGCCATTACCCCAGGCGGTGGGTCTCAGAGTCTCATCAGAAGAGGGACTGTAAGACTACCCTGCCAACACTGGCATCTTCCATTGATGCGGCAGATAATGTGTAATGTCTGGTGAATGCATGAATCGAAGGCCATGTTGCTGCTCTACAAATGTTCATAATTGGGATGTTTGCCACAAATGCTTCTAAGGTCGAATGTGCTCTGGCTGAGCATGCCATAAACTTGCCAAAAGGCATTAACGGTATTCCTTTGGCAGCATAACACACTGTAATGCAGCTGGTGATCCATTTTAAGAGTCCCCAAGTTGTGATTGGATGACCTCTCATGTTCTGCGTAAGAAACAAAGAGCTGGAAAGAAATCCTAAAAGGCTTTGTCCTATCTAGGTATCAAGCTAATGCTCGACGAACATGTGAAGACTTCACTCATCCTTATACATATGTGGCTTCAAGAAGAAAACTGGGAGGCAGATGGACTGATTCAGGAAGAAATCAGAGACCATCTTCAAGAGAAATTTAGGATATGGTCTAAGCTGAACCTTGTCCTTGTACAAAACTCTATCTAGCGGATGAATGACCAATGCATTCAGTTCTTTCAATCTCATGGCAGAGGTGATGACCACTAAAAAGGCTATCTTGGCTGACAGGTGTAGAAAGGCACATGATGCTAAGGGCTTGAAAGGAGGATCCATAAGCACAAACACCACCAAATTCAAATCCCAGGAAGATGGTGAGTCTCTGACAGGTGGGAATAATCAATCTAAACCTTTCAAGGACCTGGCCATGATTGGGTGAGTGAAAATATTTCTCCTCTCTATGCAAGGGTGCCGCCAGATACACTGTAACCGCCAAGATGGCCGCCAGATGCACTGTAACAGAATGCCCCTCTGTCATGTACATTGGCCAAACTGGACAGTCTCTACGTAAAAGAATAAATGGACACAAATCAGACGTCAAGAATTATAACATTCAAAAACCAGTTGGAGAACACTTCAATCTCCCTGGCCACTCGATTACAGACCTAAAAGTCGCAATATTACAACAAAAAAACTTCAAAAACAGACTCCAATGAGAGACTGCTGAATTGGAATTAATTTGCAAATTGGACACCATTAAATTAGGCTTGAACAAAGACTGGGAGTGGATGGGCCATTACACAAAGTAAAACTATTTCCCCATGCTTATTCCCCCCCCCCCCACTTCCTCATATCTCCTTGTCAATTGCTGGAAATGGGCCATTTTCATTACCACTACAAACAGTTCTTTTTCTCTCCTGCTGATAAAAGCTCACCTTAACTGATCAGGTTTCAGAGTAGCAGCCGTGTTAGTCTGTATCCGCAAAAATAACAGGAGTACTTGTGGCACCTTAGAGATTAACAAATTTATTAGAGCATAAGCTTTCGTGGGCTACAACCCACTTCTTCGGATGCATATGCATATGCATATCCGAAGAAGTGGGTTGTAGCCCACGAAAGCTTATGCTCTAATAAATTTGTTAGTCTCTAAGGTGCCACAAGTACTCCTGTTATCTTAACTGATCACTCTCCTTATAGTGTGTATAGTAACACCCATTGTTTCATGTTCTCTGTGTATATCTATCTTCCTACTGTATTTTCCACTACATGCATCCAATGAAGTAGGCTGTAGCCCACGAAAGCTTATGCTCAAATAAATTTGTTAGTCTCTAAGGTGCCACAAGTACTCCTGTTCTTCTTGTAACAGAACTGAAGACTTGACTTGACTCTAAGTTGCAAAACGATAGTCCAGAATTCTTTGAATATTAGACTGGGTGGGGAAGACACTGTGAGAGCCCATCCAGATGGAAAAATGTCTCCACTAAGGTAAGCAGTCTTTGTTGAAGATTTTCTGCTATTAAGGAGAACATTCTGGACTGCCACCAAGCAGTGTGCCTCTTTTGCATTCAACCACTAATGAATCACGCCATAAGGTGCAGCATTTGTGGATTTAGGTGCAGCACCCGGCCCTGGTTCTGTATTTGGAGGTCTCTGGTTATTGGTAACAGCGTTCTTCAGCGGACAGTTTATGGACATCTGAATACTACATTTGTCTCAGTCAGGTAGGAGCTATAAGGATCATTCTGCCATGATCTTGCTTGAGCTTGATAATAACCCTGGGAATCAGGGGAACAGGTGGGTATGCATGGAGGAGGTCCTTGTTTCATGGAAACAGGAAAGTGTTTGATAAAGATCAGGGGCTGTGATACTCTGGTACAGGACCAGGAACACTTCCTGTTCTGCCAAGTTGCAGACACATCTATTTATCGATAATCTCCTATGCAGAATACCCAAAGTAGGATATCCCTGTTATAGGGGATAGGGGATATAAGGGACCAGTCATAGGCGGCGCGTGACTCTTACATTTGAGGAAGCTGGGTGCGAGCGCGGGAAGCTCCCTATAAGTGGGAAGAGCCACTGGTGCCTTGCCCCTGCTCGGCTTCCTCAAGCAGAGGCCAAGCCCACGTTCCACTCTGGGGCCCCACTCCACCTCTTCCCCTGAGGCCTCTCTGCCTGCCGCTTACTCCTCTTGGCCCCTCCCTTTTCCCCTCCACTGTGCTTAGTACCCATTTGTGCAGGGTGATGGATTGCCCCGCACGTGGGAAATGGGATAGCATGTTCCAGAAAGGTGGGGAATGGGCAGTGAGAGCCAAGTTGGGTAGCGAGTTGTCCTTTACATAAGAGGAAATCTGCTGCTTTGAGGCCTGGAGATGCCTTGAGACCAACAAGGCACTTGTCTTCTCCTCTGTGGCCTTTGCCTCCTCTTAGAATGGTAAGCCTTATGGAAGAGTTAGTATTGTTCTCTAGGCTGGTACTGAAGATAATATTTTGTCCTCTTCATCACTGGGGTGTAGAGGCTCAAAGACTTCAGAACCTCCTTAAAGCTGGGGAAGATTCATCCATTTTGGCTGAAAACAAGGCACATCCCTCAAAAGGGGGGACACCCCTAAGGGTACTGCTACGGAAAACTCTCTGGCACTAGTGCACAAGATGCTCACACACTTACCGTGTAATGGACATATGCATGCACTCGAAGACAAAACTCTGCTACAATTCCAGCATGCAGAAGAACAAGTTTAACTATTTAGCACAGTTAACCTATCTAATGTATATTCTTGAGAATAAGTAGATTTAAATAGCAGGGATGCTGCTACTTTCTCTTGACAAATGTATTAAAAACACTAATGAAATTCCCAGACAAAAGTTCGTTAAGTCAGAATTAAGGTTATATTTAAAAATCATTTATTTAAGAAAAGCCTGATTAGAAAATTGCAGTTATAAAAACAAAGAAAAGATTCAAAATCATGGAATTCTGAATCAATGCCAGCACTCTACCTAGCCATCAACAACCCATTTACACCCAGACACTATACAAACATAATACTGGACCACAAACTCACAGCTCAAATACTGTAAATACATAATTGCAAACTGCCTCCCACCCATTACATATGGGCCACCAACCCTAAAACAAATCCTCCCTTCTCCCAACTTCATCTGCTCATACATCCACACACTGACATAGCATCGCTTTTAACTCTTTATAGCCTTCCTTCCTCAACCTACACAATTATTTCCATGTCCCTTTTTCCATTAAATTACAAAACCACATACATTTACAATGCAACAAACCAGTGTGCATAGCCCAGTGACACAAGAAAAGTCAGTTTGCACCCTGGTGCTCATGAGCTTGCCTACAACAACAAACCAAGTAGGCAAAGCTTAGAACTTATAAGCAGCCCTGCAACAAAAAACAGTCTGCCATGACAAACAGTAACAAGTAACCCCTATAACCACAAATAGGTATGTGTAACCCAACATTCATGATCAATCATACAATAACAAAACAGTGTGCCTGTGCACTCACACCAGAAAAAAGGAAATTGATCCAGAAAGTGACAACTTTGAAACTTCCTATGGATTATTTAAGAGTAACACCAAGAAATCAACTGTTTTCTCTTTTTTTTTGTTGGTTTTTGGTTGGGTTTTTTCTGTTTGTTTTTTCTGAAGGAAACATTTATAACAAACAACATTTCTAAAAGAAAAGGAGCAGTGGAAGAAATAATTGGAAAAACAATCCTTTCAAATAAAGTTGTAAGGCTGACAAAATGACTAAAAAATGTGCTCTAAAATAAAATCAGCAAGCTAGCAGATGTCTGTGTGTCCGAGTGCATTTTTGTGTCTGCACATTTGAAATAAATTCCACAATGTAATTTATACAAATCAGACAATGTAAACAAATGTTAGACTGATACTAAATGTTGAGTCCACACGGCTGTGGGACCGTAACAAGGAAACATCTGTAAATGCTGAGGATTGGGTGGGATTATCAATTTCAGCAAATTCAAAGGGTATTCTCAACAAGAAAAGGCGATCCAAGGCAGGCGTTTTGTTCTTGATCCCTTCATCCCGATTTGGCTGAATCACTTCTGTTTCGTGCTTGCAACAATTTCTTTTATTTTTTCATTTGTTCTCATTTCCTACTGCCTTCAATCATTTTACTTAGATTTTTCAAATAACTATTCCCACTGTATAGTGTAATATTAAAGATTGTATCATTTACAGTGGTTTAAAGAAAATGTATTGTGCTGAAAACATTGGTTTATGTTCAGGATTCTTTTAGTATTTAAACTAGGATTCCACTTCACATTTAAAAATATCTACTCTACTAGGTACAATACAGGCAAGTCTCATCTTACGCGGGGATTCCGTTCCGCAGTTAGCGCGTAAAGCGAAAACCGCGTATAGTGAAACACTCATTGAGTTCAATGGCGGGCAGAATCGCCCGCACTACAGATGCAGTTTTTATATTGTTGTTTTTCTTTTTTTTCTCCGTTTTTGCCAACTGCGCAAAGCTGAATTCGCGCATGTTAAATGCGCCTAAGATGCGACTTGCCTGTAAATTGATTTCCAGTGAATTTATGTCTCAAGTATAAAGGTAGTTGAAAACTGGCACATTAAAGCATGCACTACTTTAATGCTACTCACACAATTAAAAAAAAAACATGGTCCCTGTCTAAGAGGCCTTATCCAAAGACCACTGAAGACAATGGAAAGACTCCTATTGATTTCAGTGGGCTTTGAATCAGGTCTTAGGCTAACATATTCTGGAGCACCGTAAGTGTACAATGTCTGTACATGGTGGTGTGTTCATACACAGCAGCCCTGCCAGGAATTTTACAAGCATTAGTGATGCAGATTGGTTGCAACACTTGAGCACGGTCTTTAGCTGAGGACTGACTGACCTGATATGGGAAACAATGACTTTCTCCCGAGCGTGGATGGGGAGTCAAAAGCACTGTAGTCTCAGCAATTCAATTGGTCCTCTTAACTCCATTCTACAGTGTAGCACACAGCATTTGGGAACTTACAACAGTTCTCTATTCCCAGCAGCAGTGCTTGGTAATCGGGGGTAGGTGCTTTAAGAATCCCAGAATACAGTGTTACAAACATGCTTGTAAGGTTCACAGCATGTGGGTGTGCCAGAATAGTTGTCAGAAACACTGTTGCTGTATGCAAGTGGTAAAGCACTGCATTTAACAAGCAAAACCACCATCCATTTTGTACAATTTGCAATGGCCCCCTCTCTCAGTATAGAGACACACTTAGGAGTAAATTGGGCAAATTCTGTTAGGGCTCAAACCTGCATTTCTAACACTTAAAAAAATCCAATTTATCTGAGTTTTGCCTGAGTTAGGACTGTATTTCTGCCAGTGAGAGACTAAGAGTGCTATCTAGAACCAGGAACAGCATGGAATAAGGATGAGCGAACTACCCACACACAGTACTGGCAAACTGCTTTGATCAGGAGTAGTAGACACATCCTAGTGATCACATCCTAGCTAAACTTGGGCCTCTTGTGACCAGAGACTGTTGATTGTGCCAAATTATTTGGTGTTTTAATTATGTGGACAAATAGGAAATGGGGTGAGAACAATCAATTGCTTTTTCTTTTCTTTCCTTTTTCTCACCTAAATCAAGATTTGTCGTGAGGTCTCCAGAGATGAAAGACCAGTCACTAACTTCCTATGCACTGAGCTCTCTCATCTACACCTTATGAAAAAACATATCTGGAGCTGAAAATCCAAAATCATTGGCAATTAAGTGCTGCGTGGTACTTATTTTAATGTCACATCTGAAAGAAACCCCCACGCCCTTTAGATTTCATATTAGCTTCGGCAGAATAGAAAGTCATATAGTTAATAACAACTTGTCCTTAATCTCCCAAATTCTTAAAATGCTAAATTTATATACAAGAGAAAATAAATGATTTCACTAGCACACCCTGCAGATTTAACCCTGAAAAAGCCAAACTAGCTATTTTTTCACATCAGTCAGCCTGACTGAGCACCAGCAGAAATGGACACCTCTATCAAGTTACACAGACCTGACAAATCAACATGTTACATGGGCAATGCTTCTATCTGCCTGAGTTTTGGATTAATGTTTATACTGATTCACACGCACGAGGCAAATTATATGTAGGGAATATGTGCTGGGGATTGTATCCCAGAGATCAGAAATGTTTTAAACAAATGTGTGGGAAAACATTTGTGCCTAAATATACAGTTAACTGTAAAAAAAAACCACCAACCCCCCCCCCCAAAAAATGAATATTACTATAATTTTTACTATATATTTATGAGAAATCCAGATTGTTCTAATTTACAGTATTTGTAATACACTCATCATCAGATTATACATGTATGAAATGTCAGATCTTTCTCTGGAATTGTAGTTAAGAGTAATGGTACAATAAGTAATTTGCTCACCGTATCCCCAAGCTGCCTGTTGTTTTCCCTGCATTCCTAATGGAATCTTGGGAAGAACCTGCTTTTCCTCGCAAGAAATCGTCCTTACCTCTCATCTTTGAAACCTCATATTTTCAACCATCTTTCTGACCCTGTTCACTTGGTGTGTAAGTGCCAAATATGCCAAAGATCTGGAAGAGGAGATACATTTCTCATCCTATTTTAACTTAGATTTTTTTTTATTCCTTATTCTGCTTCTCGGTGTGTGTTATAGCAATTCAGATTCACTTATAAATCTGTAAATGGTGTCAGTAGGTCTACAAGAATGTGTGTGGGGATAGAACTTTAACCTCATTCCTGAATTTGGCATAACATTTCTAACTTTTCCTCCTTATAGTGGGATATCAATGACAAAAAATATGAACTGAGTTGTTCCAAATTATTTTTATAAAGTGGGTAATGTTAAACTATATGCAAAAAAACTCAAAAGTTTTAATGTACAGAGGCTACACTGAACCTACTATTTCCCTTAATCTGGTCCTGGCATTTTGTTTTTATAAACTTTTCTAAACTTTAATACTAGGGAAATCTGTATTTTTATTAGAGTCTTGATCATGTACCAGCCCTGTGATCTGAGAAACTTAAAACCGGAAGTAATACATGTAGCACTGAGGCGTGAGGATTTCAGCTGGGGATTATTAGTTGGCTTCAGAGAGCTCAGTTAACATTAGCATCTATGAGTTTTTGAGCACAGCCAATCCCATATATGGCTACTTAGCACTTCATCACTGGTGGTGGTGTCATAACTTGGAAACACTTCATAGCCATAAATAAATGAACCCACTAGGAATAGCCATTCCATATGAAATTTCAGCAATGTCTTGAAGGCCAAGGGGTATACTCCCAACAGCCATGCCAGCAAATGAAAAGAATCTTGGATTTGGCACAAAGTATCTTTTAATGCAATCACAAAGGCACATTCCTGACGCAGGGCTTTAGCTGTTGCTGTCATTCTTTGACATTTGCCTTTTTCGTATTCTTCATAGCATGCTATATTCCCAGAAGGAAAGTTAATGGCGAGAAATATGAAGGTTAAGTATTTTTCCGGAATTAGATGTTAGTGGAAATTCTAGACTTCTGCTAGTTTCTCAAAAAGAGAGGTTAAGTGAAAAGTGTGTTTTTTTTTAATGATTCTACGCTGAAAAGTGACTGTGTAGAAATGGCCCCTTAACTCATCAAATCTGCTCTCTGTAAGTATTCAGAATCAGACCTCACTTTAGTGATACAGAAAATTTTTTACTCGTGTCAGAACTGAAGAATCAACACAGCTAAAGAGAACGCAAGCCAGAGTAATGCTGGTTTACACAGCACCAACAGAATTGTTAATTATCTTCCAACTGCAGGGTCAAATTCTGCCTCCTTTTGGATCATCACAACACCAGTGAAGATGCAGCAGTTATAGGGCTGCTGTGAGGGCAGAATATGTTGCAGAATCATTATTACAAGAGCCAGGCCCAGAAAGAATCCAGCATGACTCTCAGAACTGAGGTAGTATGCATGGCTGGCAGTTAAGGAAAAAACCCTCAAAAACATCCATTTGGTTCAACTGCCAGTTTCTGCTAAAAAGAACCCTAAGCACTGTATCAGAAGGTGATACAGGTCAAGACTGAAAGGCAGTCACTTGCACTGTGGAGAAGTCACTTTAGTGATACCCAATACTCTAATTTGATAAGATTTGCTCTGTAGAAGACACCCTGAAACATAAAAATGCTAAGAGCTAAAATGATAGTAATGGTTTCTTTAGTAACAAGAATTACAACTAACCATATCCTAGTATATTTTCTGTCCATGTACCACATTGCCAGGCTATTCTGAATGCACAAAAACCCCGTTACTGTGATTCAGTGTTAATAACATGCATAGTAACATGTAATTTGTGGGATAAAACTTCTCAGGACTGTCAAAGTAGAATACCAATTTTATTTTTGTGTTTAAAATTCTTCATAGTAAAATAAAAAGAGTGATGTTACGATCTGGCAAGCAGATACATGGCTTATTTCTGCACACTTGATATAAAACAGAATTTATACACCATATAAAAAGCAAAAAGTCAGCAATGATCATAAAGGAACAGTGCATATATCTATATACAAACACTGTTTTATGCAATTTTGTAGCTGTGTTGGTCCCAGAATATTGAAAAGACAAGGTGGGTGAGGTACTATCTTTTATTGGACCAACTTCTCGAAACTTTGTCTCTTTCACCAACAGAAGTTGGTCACATAAAATATATTACCTCACTTTCTTTCTCTACCTACAAACACAGTATATACATATTATACATACAAACAATACATTACAAGAATGTTATTTAGGTGATGGCAGGCAGGGGGAATATAGGAGTTTTAGATGGGGACAGGATTTTCAGGGGGAACAGATAGCATGGAGAGGAATGGACAAGAGAGGAGCTGGGACTGGAAATATGGGATGCCAAGGGGTTGTGGAATGAGGGAAACAGGAGAGGCAAGGAAGGCAGCAGGAAATTTTGGTGGTATGTGGGAAAGTAGTAGAATTAGGCAGGGAATATAGGGTTGGTGGGGAATATAAGGAGTCAGGATGGGAAAGAAGAGGAGCAGAGACAGGGGCATGAGGAAACAGGTAGATCGGTAGCTCAAGGAAGCACCACTCTCTATTGGGCAGCATTCTCCTGTGCTGAGGAATCCTCATCCATATTTGGTGGGGATCACCCTGCACAGAGAAAGCACACCCAACAGCATGCTCAGTCTGCACCAGCTGTCCCAATGCCCCACCAGTGAGAGAAAGGCAAATGGCCCTATTCCTAAAGACTTTGATGACTGTCATGGTATAGTGCTTGGGCTCATTTAGTGACCATTCCCAAAGACAGATGATCGGAGTGGTCTCAGTGGCCAGCCTCAGGAGACATGGGAGGGGATGGGGAACACCTGCCAGGTTGCATCTCTCAAAAGACAACTCCAGGGATGTCCTTTTCTTTTAATTTCATGCTTGCTATGAACTGCCCTACATCAGTGTTGTGTTCAGGATTGACAAGTGTGGAAAGTTCAAAGTATGTGAATAGCACCATTTACTAAATCAAGTAGATCCCAAAATGCATTAGATTCCCAACTAATTGGATCATTGTCCTGGACACAAGAAAATTGATAACTAGCTTCAGTGACAATAAGATGTTTTCTCGAATACCTATTTTAGGCTATATAAATAAGGTGAATAAATATAAAAACTATAATCCCCTTTGTCTGTATCATAGTTTATGGGAGATCACTTTTATGGCATCTTTTGAAGATTCATTACCAAAGAACAACTATTATGGGCAGATCCACTGATCCTCAAAAGACAAGGCAAACAGGTAAATGTTTGCATGGCACCACCATATCCTACATGCCCATTTGTAGAAAATTTAAGATAAGCCAGAGAGTTTGCATTGTGTGGTGTAACCTTGAGATTCCTTTAATAGTTTCAGGCCGCATCATATGAACGAACACTAAGTGAATGTGGGATTGAAGGGGAGAAAAATGTGAATGACTTCTAATCAATATGATAATTAAAGACTTAGTCTGTGTGAACCAGCAATGAACACATAATGTAGCTCACCTATTTCAGCAAAATGTAGCGTAAGGAGTGTCAAAAGAGATAATTTCAGTTATACCCCTTAGGTTTCCGGTTCACCTAGGATGCCCCTTATGTTGGGATGTTCCCAGAACAAGTAGCTGGGATTCCTGCCTTGGGGGATAAAGGAATGCCATTTTCCCAGACTTCAAGAGCCAGTGCAGGTGCAAAAGAAGGGAACTGTAGCAACTTGCAAACAGCAATTAAAGGAAGTGCCTGAAACGAATAAGACTAAAAGCAATTATTTTAGCTATACAAACCACCTCCCAAAAAAGATTCTCACACAGTTATTTTCAGTCTTTGCATTACGCTACATGTTCATAGCCATCAGCAACAACTACAAGGTATGATTATGCTCAGTTACTGCCAAATTGTGGTTCCCGTGATGGAAAGGATTAAGCTGCACTAGCTGCACTAGCAAAATAGCAAAACTGCTTTCCCAGTGGCATTGAGTTGCATTTCCTACCTTTTGTTCAATTTGTGAAAGATGGACCTGAACAGAAAGGCTGGATCCAAATATCCCTGACTGTGAAGAAGTTCAGATCTGGATTCTAACTTGCCATCTTGGGCCAAATTCTTGAACTAGATTTTATTTCTGTTTCTTTCATTTTCTGGTGACTTTCTTGTACTGAAAATCTGTTGGCAGTGTATATTTTTCCATTTGGAAAATTATACCTAAGTCTTTCATAATTTTCCCAAGATCTTTCTTGCTATGCCTCCTATGCACGCATCAGTCATGAGGGATGGACGAAAGTACAGGAGCCAAAATTTTGCAGGAGTGAAGTGGGGGCATTCATGCAGAGTGGTAATGTAGCTATGTAGTATGTTCCTCTGCTCCTGAACAGCTATAACTATCCCATCCACACCAATAATGCAACAATGGAGCTCTGTGTTAAAATGCGCAGTGACCGGCTGGGTGAATGCAGGAATCAGGGAACATCTGCTCTATGCAGCATATTTCTAGTCTGAAATGGCAGACAGAGTGACAATAAAAGCCATATGATTTAAGCTTTCTCTGAGCAGGATTAACTTCTCCTCCATGTTGTTTGAGCCCCCCACTAACCCCTTGGATGGGGTTACATAAGTGAATCAACAGAGCAATACCACCAGATGCACAGACGTAAGTCCCACATTTGGCCTGACAGTCTACCCATGGATGCCTGGCTTTTTATGCAGAAGAGAATCATAGAGGCCTATAACAGAGACGAATCCAAAAGTGTAAAGAATTCAATGAGGGCTGGAGAGAGACCTTTTCAAATATAAGGTTTTGAAAGAAAAAAGTAACACCTTTCAATCTAAACTACAGATGGACTCTATCTCGGACTCAGGATCCAAGCACCCCAGGATTTGCAGTAAGTTCAGAACCTGATCTTAACCTCGCAGAAAGGCCCATCTCTCAGTTGAATCCTACGACTATACTGGTGGATGAACTGATTTGTTTTTGTTTATTTGTTCTGTTGAACTTCGTGTGAACTTCATTTAATTGCTGGATTCTAATGTCCCACTGAGTTACTACATTTATATTGTTAAAAGGTTCTATTACTGTCTGAGTTCACCATCAGGTCACGGGTCATTGACTGAGACAGAGTTTGTAGTGCGGCCTCTTTTTCATGAAAGACTTATTAAGCAAAGACACAGACCATCAAATGTTAGTGTCGTCTACTTTTCAAGACACTAATGAGGTCATTAGTTCCTATGGTATTTAAAATGCCAAATGCAGAAGTGGAAGTGAAAGTTAAAAACGTAACTGACCTCAACTTTGTTTCAGTTCTACAAATATATGTTACACTAATCTTTTTGTATGTTTATTGTAGGATGAATATAGTATTGTAAGAAATGAGCTAACTAACTACTCCTATGATCATCACTTAAATGAGGTCCCTTCCTCAGAAAACCACTAAAACTACCCAATCGTGTCTGTTTGGTACTGAATATTCTCTTTTCCTTTGCTTGGATAGCACTGCAAGTCTATGGGCTCTGAATCCACGTGGCGTCTGTGAGCTGTTATTTCTTTATACCTATTTCTTTTCAAGGGTGCAGAATCAGGATCTATAAAGCTAATTTCATTTTCAACATGCAATATATCATGAAAATTCTTTGATATTACTGTAAACCATTTGCTTTGGTCTGTCTCATTGTTTCTGGATAAAAATCCTGACTTGTCATTTTTCAGTGCAAAAAAGGTGTGCACTGGTAGTGAAATTTCTCTTAATCAAAATTTGCAGACTGGTAAAAAACAATAACACCTTACATATAAATATCAGTCTTCATGTGTAATACTGCAGAAAAGGAAAATTGTAAGGCTTTATTACTGCTCTCTTTTACTAAGCTGATTTTATTCCACAATGAATTCAACGGGTTAAGGTATGGCTCATTTTTCTCCCCTTTGGCATGCTAAAAATCAATGCTTTTTACAAACTGCCTTAACTGCCTTACTAGATAGAATACATCTCATTAATAAACTACCTCTGATATTCCATGAGATTGGAGAATCCTGGCTCTGTAGCACAAAGCATACATAACCAAAGAATATGTCAATGAGAGCTAAAACTGTTTGGATCCCAGAGATGCAGTTTGTGGGATTTTAATACATTTTATGTATTAAACTTTGCAGAAACACTGAAGAACAATTTTGTGAAACTTATGCTGCTTGCAGGGCCGTCCCTAGCCATTTGGGTGCCCTACGCAGCCCCCCCGTGGATGGGCTGTGTGGGGCCCCAGGCCTCCCCCCCCAGGGCCTGGGAGGCAGGAGCTGTGGGGGGCCACTTTTGGGTGCCCCACAGGCCCAGAGTGGCCTGGGGGATTAGTGGGGGGCCGGGAGCAGCCCGCTCCACTTCCCTCGCCCCGGCCCCAGCCATGTTGCTCGGGGGAGGGGGGTTGGGGGAAGAGATCCCCCCACACCCACTGGCAGCGGCGGGAAGCAGAGCAGCCCGGCCCCAGCCCGCTCTACTCCGCCAGCTCCCAGCCGCGACGCTCCACTTCCCGCTGCCGGTGAGAACCTGGGGCAGTCCTTTCCCCAACCCGTGTGACATGGCTGGGGCCGGGGCAAGGGAAGCAGAGTGGGCTGGGGCCGCGTCTCTCTGCTTCTCACTGCCAGTGAGTGCGGGGGGCGATCCTTTCCCTGCACTCACCGACGGCGGGAAGCCGAGCGCCGCAGCTGGGAGCTGGCAGAGTAGAGTGGGCTGGGGCCGGGTTGCTCCACTTCCCGCTGCTGCCGGTGAGAGCGGGGTTGCTGGGGGAAGAGGTGGAATGGGGGCAGGCCGGGGGCAGAGCAGGGGGGAAGGGTAAGAGGCAGGGCAGAGGGAGTTGTCTGGGGCCCCACACCTCCCTAGGGACGGCCCTGCCCCTTGCTGGGGGGGCCGGCCGAGGGATAAGGCTGGTCGCTGGGGCTGGTGCTGCCGCGTATGCAGCACGCAGCTGCCTAGGGAACCATGAAATTTGGGGCAATTTGGTGCCCCAAATTTCATGGTGCCCTATGCAGCTGCATATGCCTAAGGATGGACCTGGCTGCTTGTTCCTACAAATAGCATGTGTTTGCCATATCTTTTAGCTGATAGTACGATGAGAACATTTATAACCATGTATCAAAGGGGTAGCCCTGTTAGTCTGGATCTGTAAAAGCAGCAAAGAGTCATTTATAACCATGTTACTATTTTTGTATGAAATGGAATAACATATTTTAAGTGCATATTGCACTTCATTGAGACTCTATCCTTACACAAAGAAAGTTACTTACTGTAGCTGTACTGTAACTGTGGTTCTTTGAGATGTGATGCAGACCTGTATTCTACTGGGGTGTGCATGCCCAGCGCACCAGAGCTGGAGACATTTGCCTAACAATACCCATAGAGCAGCATTCATGTCTCATGGCCATAGTCCCTCCCCTGGCTATATGAGGCAGCACTGCCTCGACCCCTCTCAGTTCCTTCACATTGAATGCCCAGAAACTAGGCTCTGATGTGGAGGGGATAGAGGGTGGGTTGTGGTATACACGTCTGCATCACATCTCGAAGAACCACAGTTACAATAAGTAACTTTGTATTCCACTTAGACTCCAAGCCCTGCCTCCTAGGGTGGGTGCTGCATGTGAATCACCTATCTAAACTAGGATTGCAGGACCACCCTACCAAAACCTATATCTGCTCTGGAAGATGCAGTAACAGTATAATGGTTCGTAAATGTATGTATGGACAACCATGTAGTCGCCCTGCAAATGTCCAGTACTGAGATGTCACCAAACACCGCAACTGACGTTGCTTGCATTCAAGGGCGCCGACTCCATGAGTGCTCCGGGGCTGGAGCACCCACCGGCAGCCCCCCTATCAGCTCCCCCACAACCCCACCCCAGCACCTTCCACCCGCTGGCGGGCCCCGTAGATCAGGACCGCCCCCTCCCTCCCTGCTGTTTTGTGGTGCGCAGGAGGCTAGGAGGGAGGGGGAGGAGCGAGGACGTGGCGCACTCCGGGGAGGGGCACTACTGAGCAGAAAAAGGCAGGGTGGGGGTGGAGCGAGAAGAGGCAGGGCGGTGATGGAGTGGGACAGGAAGAGGCGGGCAGGGGTGAGGCCCTGGGGAAAGGGGTGGAGAGGGGGCAGGGCCTGGGTCAGAGCCAGGGGTCGAGTACCCCCCAGCAGTTTGGAAAGTCGGTGCCTCTGCTTGCATTCTCATAGAATGAGCTCGCACCAACTGAGGAGGTGTAGCCAAAGCTATTTCATATGCAGTCTCGATACAGGATGTTATCCATTTAGAGATAGTCTGTGAAAAGACTGCTTGACCCTTCATACGATTGGCATATGACACAAACAGGTGAGGCAATGCACAACATGGTTTAGTCCTGTCCAGGTAGAAGGCTAGACATCCCTCAGCCATACCAGAGCAATGAAAATGAGCTTTGTCTGATCCGCCTTCAGCTTGAGGATGACCTGTGGGATGATCAGGATCTGGGGAAAGACATACAGGAGAGCCAAAGGCCAGCTGAGATGGAAAGCTTTGGACAAGGAGCCGGGACGGAGGCCCTCTCAAGACCAGAACAGACAGGATTTCCTGTTGTCCCTCATAGCAAGAAGGTTGAACATCAGAATGCCTCAAACTGTGAAAATGACCTGGAGGACACTTGTCTTCAGACATCACTCATGACTAAGGGAGAAATTCTTGCTGAGATGGTCAGTGACGTGATTCTGGAAACTGGGCAAGTGGGTCAGCTAATGGAGTGATGTTCTCCTCGATGCATAACTGCCACAACTTGATTGCCTCCTGGCAGAACATCGTGGAGTGTGGTTCCCCCTTGCTTGTTCACATCGTAGTGGTATTGTCAGTAAGTATGTGAACCACTGAGCTCCTGTTATGGTCCACAAAAGTGTGACATGCATTGCATATGGCCCAAATCTCCAACACGTTGATATGCAGTGTGGATTCCTGCTCTGACCACATACCTTGAAATTTCAGTGACCCCAGATGTGGTCCTTAACCCATGAGGGAGGCGTCGGTGACAACAGACCTGGTTGGTAAGGGCCGGATGAAGGAAATGCCCTGGAAAACCTTCTCTGGATATGTCCACCACTGCAAAGTGTCCAAGACCAGGTGAGGAAGATGGACTAGTCTGTCCAGGGGGTGAAGAGTCAACAGTAAACCATCCTGAGCCACATCTGTAAAAGGGTGAAGGTGCCACCTTGCAAACTGGACCACATGTTTGCGAGCAGACATGTGACCCAAGAGCCTCAGGCACATCCGAACTGTCATGGAAGGCTGAGAATGCAGACTGAGGCAAAGGTAGTGAACTGCCTGAAAATGGTTGGTCAGCGGAAACACTCTTGAACTCGTGGAGTCTATTAGGGCCTTGCTGAACTTGATTTTCTGAGTGGGAACCAAAGCTGACTTCCTGGTATTTAGGATAAGACCCAGATGGTCAAGTGTAGAGTAGTGCAGCACAGAGTCAACATGAGCAAGAACTTCATCTTGGACCTATCCCTCAGTCACCAGTCATCTAGTTACAGGAAGGTATGGATTCCTTTCTTTCTGAGATATGCGGTGATGATGACCATGTGTGACGAACTGGGACTGTTCTTACTGTGGTCTGTGAGTGCTGACAGGGGAGTGTGGCTAGGATAGTCTGCATTTGGGGATGGGAGACTGACTGAAAATACCTGAGCCTGTAACCTGAGAACCCAGGAGGGGGCTGGGGCGAGGTGACACCTTTGCCCGGGAAACTGAACAAAGGCTGTGGGAGGGGTCGCTGAAGGCAGAGTCTGGGAAGCTAGCTGGTGAGGTGGCTGGCAGGCAGGGAGGGCTCTGACCTCTGGAGGGGGGCTGGGGTGCCCGAGGACCCCAAGATGGACCTAACTGAGGGGTATCCTGTTGTCTGTGCCTGCAAGACCTGTCTTGGACTGTATTCCTGTCGTCTAAATAAACCTTCTGCTTTACTGGCTGGCTGAGAGTCATGGGGAATCGCAGGCCGCCGGGGGTGCAGGGCCCTGAGTCCCCCCATACTCCGTGACACCATGCATTTGGTAAAAACCTGAGAGACTGAATGGAAGCACCATACACTGAAAATGGCGCTCCACTATGACAAATGGAAGAAATTTTCTGTGACCTGGCAAAATTGCCACGACAGTAGGTGTCCTGAAGGTCCAGAGTAGCAAACCAGTCATTCTGAGACAATGCGGGGAGGATAGCCTCAGAGCCTCATGTATCTGATATATTTGTTGAGACTACAAAGGTCAAGAATGGATCTTAATGCTCCCTTGGATTTGGGCACCAGAAAGCACTGGGAATAGAAGTCGTGACCCAGTGTTCTGGAGGAACCTCCTGTCATGCTGTCTGGAGTGGTTCATGACCCTGAGTGCCAACCTCAGGGCAGACTGTCAAAAAGCTGAGCTGATACCCCAAACAGGTACGTTCTATAATTAGATTTCACCAACCCAGTAACAAATGTGAACTCCTACAGCATTATACCAATCTTACCATGGAATCACAGACAGTGCCCTTGGGCACTCCAGTCTATTTTGCCACCCAGGAAAGCTGGACTTAGTGATAAATGGTCACTTACAGGAAAGATCACAAAATATTCAGGTTGCTCCTAGACCCAAGAGACCAGTCACTTACCCCAGATCAATTTGTACCTTAGATCTCACAACAAAGACAATGCTGGTAGCCAGTCCTATAGTAAACTAACTAAGAATTTACTAACTAGGAGAAAGAAATGAGAGAGTTATTTACAGGTTAAAGCAGGCAACATATATGCACAAATGAGGTGACAGAGATGTAGTAAGCTGTCAATTCAAAATGTCTTTCAGGACAGACCCAGAAGTAACCCTGGGGATCTCTGCTCCAGTTTAATGTCTCTAGATCTGAGAGAGTTCAAACAACAAACAGATAGCTATTTCTTCTTATGAGCATCTATACGCTTCCCCCAGAGTCAAATCAACTGGACGAGTGCCCCTGCACATAACTTCTTCATAGGCAGATGGGGCAATCAACTAAGTTTTTGTCTTAGAATGGCCCATTTAGTTTTGATAGTCCTTCTTGATGGGCAGGGGAACCACTCTTCCTGCCAAGGTTCATAAGTAGAGCAGGCACTTTTACAGTTATAAAGCAAACTTATATTTTACCTTGAAGCATAGGATATAGACATTACAAGTCAGATTAATGCATGCAACAACTTACAAGCATTTTAGAGTCTGAACACTACACACATTCTTACAAGTCTAATACCTATCTTGAACAATACTAATATATAGATGAGCTGATCTGGCTTCCAGCTATGAATTTGTCAGTGCTCAGCTGATGCCTACAGCCTTGGCCAAAGCTGGCACCTGGTCTGCCGGTGTCACACCTCCTCCATTGCTCCCAAAGCCAGTAGAGAGTGAACCTGTTTGAGGAGCAGTTTCTCAGGAGAGGGGTCCCTGAAGAGGGATAGTGGGAGGAGGGATGGAGAGAAATCAGATAGCATAGCCTGATCTGATGGTGTTTAGAACCCAGCTGCCGCTAATGATCGAGCCCCAAGCATTGTGAAAGTAGGCTAGCCTGTCCGCAAATGGAGGGGATAGAAAGAAAGGACTGGAATACTGTTCAGGATGAAGGAGTCAGATGGGCTCTTGTGAGGCACCGGGGAAGTTTGTATAGACTGGCTGAACCCCGGACCCAACTGCTTCCTCCTCTCGGATCTATGCCCCTTTCTGGGATAGTCCAGCTGTCATAGGTTTCACCCCCACTCTGCACTTCAGAGTACAGATATGGGGACCTGCATGTGAACCCCTAAGCTCAATTAACAGCTTAGATCTGGTCTGGCTGCCACCACCCAAATGATTTATGAATTATTTGGGAAACTCGGTCTTCCCCCCCAAAACCTTTCCCTCCCTGGGTAGCCTTGAGAGACTCCTCCACCAATTCCCTGGTGAACACCGATCCAAACCCCTTGGATCTTAACACAAGGAGAATTTAACCATCCCCCCACTAATTCCTGGTGAGTTCAGACCCAATCCCCTTGGATCTTAAAAACATGGAAAAATCAATCAGGTTCTTAAAAAGAAGGCTTTTAATTAAAGAAAAGAAAGGTAAAAGAAAACCCTCTGGGAGAGATTAGCATACCAGCTACTCTCACAGACAACAGATTCAAAACACAGAGGATGTTCCCCTGGGCAAAAACTTAGTACACAAAAGAATACCCAATTTGATTATTCCCTAATTGCACAAGACAAGTTACAAAAGAAAATAAACATAAACCTATTTATTCCCTTCACTAATACTCACTACTTGATAAAAGGCTGAATTCTGGAGCTTTCCCACTCCGGTCAAAAGTGAAACTGACTCAGACAAAGGGAACTTCCCTCCTTCCTTTTGAACCATCTTGTCCTCCCATTGGTTCCTCTGGTCAGGTGTCAGCTAGTCTAGGTGAACTTCTTAACCCTTTACAGGTAAAAGGGGCATTAACCTTAACTATCTGTTTATGACACCAGCTATCTCGGGATAGGAAAAGGCTGCCCAAACATATGCTGTGGATGATACTGCTACTGCTGCTGTTGAACATGGTAGTGGCGCCTTTGCACCGCCGACATGCACTGCAGACATGTATACCCCCAAGGACCATAGGATACCCATTAAGTCTTTGAAGCAGTGCAGAGTTTCATCCGTCTTGACTGAAAACAGTGCTTGCCCAACGAAGAGCAAATCATCTATGGCCTGCTGCACATCAGGAACAATGCCCTAATTCTGCAGCCAGGAAGCCCTTCTCATGGTCACCGCCAAAGCCATCACTCTGGCCAAAGCATCCGTGATGTCCAGTGTGAACTGCAACAAAGTATTAGCCACCAAGCAGTCTTTGGTAACAAATGCCCAAAATTCCTGTGTTGAGACTTCAGGCAGCTGGTCTAACAAACTCAGACATAGCCATCCAGTTCACTAAGTCGTTTCTGGACAGCAATGCCTGCTGGTTGGCAATCTGCATTTGGAAAGGAAGAGGACATGTAAATCTTCCTACTCATCAGCTCCATTAGTTTAGAGTCCTTATCCTTGGGAGTGGACTTAAACCTGCCCTGACAGGCTCTATCATTCACTGCAGTTGAGACGAGGGAATCTGGGGCTGGATGGGAGTAAAAACCCTCAAATCCCTGCACCGGAATGAAGTAGCACTTCTCCACGTGTTTCGCTGCAAGTGGAGTGAGTGTGCTCCAGAGGACCTTAGCAGACTCAAAAAGTGCATCATTAATAGGGAGAGTAACTCTCCTGGGGGCAGATGGCTGCAGGATATCCACTAACTTGTGGGTGTTGTTCTGCAGGAACTCTGCTTAAATACCTAGAGAAGCAGACACATGCCACAAAAGGTCCTGGTATGCCTTATAACCATCCAATACCAAAAGGGAGAAAGAGCCAGGGACCGTGGAATCGTCCAGGGATGAAAATGAAGCAGTCAACTGTGCCAGACCTGGATGCTGGTGCCGATAGGGCACTGGTGGTCAGTAGGCATTGGGCCAGGGGCCCCTATCCTGACCATGAGATGATTGCCAATCCTGGCACCCATAGTGCTCCATGAACGATCTCTGATGTGGGTCAGGTGATGGAGAGTGAGAGGAGGAAGATCCCTACCTGAATGCCAACGAGTCCCAGGCTTCAGGGGATAAAAGTGGAGCCAGCCAGTCTGACTCGTCCTCAGCCCAGAATGACAAGGGAGCTGGCACCAACATTGGAAATAATACTGGTGGTGCTGAGTATGCCTCCCTCATTTCTCTATGCTGGAAGCTGTGTTGACCTCAAAGTTGGCAGTGGTACCAAGGTAACTGACGGTGCCGAAGTGGAGGGTAACATCAGTGGCACCGGTCACAGGGGTGCTGAAGACACTCCTGATGCTGGGGAGGTCTTTTGCGCTGAGCCCGGCACCAGTCCCACTTCCACTGACTGCAAAAAGGAAATATTGGGGTATGCTGATGACAGACTCAGCAGCCCACCCAGCCAATGGGGCTATAAAAGACATAGCCCTGGCAAAGTCCTGGACTAAGGGCGAAGTTGGAACAGAAAGGCAAAGGAGATCTGTTGCCGTCTAATATCACCCTCAATGGACACCCCGGGGCCAGAATCAGAGTGTGACGGGTTGGACCCCCCTTATGGGATGCCACCTGATGTACTGTGATTTCATTGAGCCTGCCTCCTCCACTAGCCTGGGCTCCTTCTCGATGTTTTGTTGAATTAGGCTCTCCGGCCTCTGGCAGCGCACACACACACACACAGGTATGGATGCACCAGCTGTAGAATAACACAGAATCTGCAAACAGCTCTCTATGAGAAGACTCAGCTAGGAAATCTCCCAGCACTCAAGTGCAGCTCCTCTCTGGAAAGTACACCCAAAATAATATTGTCTTGCGCTGTAGAGAAATCTATACAATGTAAGCTCATAAATTCGCCCCCTCCCTCAATGTGGAGGAAGATATGCACAACTTCTTGCCCCCCCAGTTAGAAATTGCACAAACTGGGTTTAATAATAAACAAAACAAGTTTATTAACTATAGAAGGCAGATTTTAAGTGATTATAAGGGCTAGCAAACAGAACAAAGCAGATTACCAAGCAAATAAAACAAAACACGCATACTAAGTTTAAGATCTTAAAGAGACTGGTTTCAAGAAGTAATTCCTTGCCCTAAATGTTGTTTTAGGCAAGTTGCCGAGTTTCTGTAGCTTAGAGTTCCAGTTATTTCTCTTTACAGACTAGTATCTTAGTCTGGACCTAGCCCTCGCCTTTACCACTGCTCAGTTCCTTTGTCTCTTCAGGTACCTTCAGCAGTCTTTCTTCTTGGGCAGGAAGGCAATGGAGACCTGTTTGCGTTACTCCCCAGCCTTAAATAAGATTTACATAAGGCAGGAATCTTTTGTTTTCCAATCTTGACCTCCCCCTCCTTTTGGTGGAAAATTACTAGAAGTCCAAGATGGTGTTTAGTACCACGTGACAGGTAGTGTCACAGCTATGTTCCAGAATGCCTCTCAGTAAGGAGAGAGATTAGTATCTTCAAAGTCTTATTGTTTCTTCCTAATGGCCCATCAAGGCTGATGGCTTGTTGTCTGGTGGGTGTCTCCCAAATACACACACAGTTGTTATTGTTACATAGTCAATATTCCTAACTTTAGCTACAGAAATGATACATGCATACAAATTGGATAATCAAATTCTGTAAATTATAACCTTTCCAGTGATATCTTACAAGACCCATCTTGCATAAAATATATCTCAGTTATGCCATATCCATATCTCAACCATATTTCCATAAAGAATATGGGGGTGTAACATCACACAGAATCAATGGTACAGGATCTCTGACCTCCTTGTGTGGTACCGGGGAGTGGTTGAAGGGATCTGCTCCATCCCAAGCACTGGCAGTCCTCGCAGAACCTAGAATGGCCTCGGTCAGTCTTATGCAACCTTTTCCTCTGTGCACTTGATGGGAATGACTCCTCTGTCTCTTCAGAGAGGCACCAGCTCCAGCAGGTGAAGTAGCAACTCTCTCAGAACCCCAGGGCAACCTCGGATCTGACGAGGGACTTGGTGCCGAAGAAGGCTGCCTGGCCTGTTCGACCAAGTGCAGTTTCAAATGAAGTTCCCTCGCCTCCCGGGTCCATTAGATGAACAAACTGCAAATCGAACACCGCTCCTTGATGTGGGCTTTGCCTAGACACAGCAAGTACCACGTATAGGGATTGTTGTTGGGGATCGCTCAACGGATAGTAAAAAGAAACTGAGGCGGGTTGGGGCAGGGCCACCTCATATAGCCAGGGGAGAGGTGTGGCCACGAGGTGCACATGCCACCCCCATATGAGTACTGCTAGGCCAAATTCTCCAGCTCCGATGCGCTGGGCACATGCACACCGAAGTGGAATACATGGCTCCCTCTACTCAAAGAAGAACCAAAACATCTAATAATGTAGTCTGATGCCTCTAGTATAGAAGAGGGTAAGCGTTTTTTTCCCCAACTTCGCAGCTACTTCCACCCTCTAGTCATCTGGACTATAAAGTATATTAATAATTGAAAGTGACAAAAGATCATTAATGCCTACAGTTAAACATCATCAAATGTTTGGCTAACTGCCATTGGCCAGTTGCTTTTTTTTTTTTCCTCTGTGTAACAAATAGGGAGCTGCAAAAGTCAGCAAATGTTGCTTTTTTCCCCCCTGAAGGGTAAAAAGGGGCCTCACACACTCTGTGATCAGCCCCACGGAAGATTCAGAGCGATTGCTACCTTTGTTGAAAGATTGGATGACACACCTTTACATAAACAAACCATATTCTTCATCTTACTGAAGAATTATTTCTTCTTCTTGAAGTCTGGGACTAAGTTACAAGTACTAAAAAAAAAAAATCTACTCTTGTAAATAACTTTTTGCTCTCAGACAAAAAATATATTCTTGTTTTGTTGCTTACTGCTTCAAAATTCATGCCAACTCAGATAATCCATAGACAATTCCTGCAAGCCAATTTTAAAATTTGAGTCAATTGGTTTCTTTGCTCATAATTTAATTGTACACATTTATTTCTTTGGAATCTGAAAACCACTAAAAGAATGGAGGGATGGATAGTATTATGGAGAACCTGGAAAATTTCTGTATTAATGTTATGTGTAATTCAGTTACCACACTCACTTATGTCTTGCTATCCACTGCGTATGAGTGGTTAATTTCTTTCCAGAAACAGAGGAACAAGCGATGAATTGACTGTTGGTCACACAGACATGTCAAGTTTGGTGTGAATGGACTATCCAGAACTGTCTGACACGTGAATGGAGATATCCTGGAGACACAATGGAGACCAATGACCAGAATATTAACTTTTAATGACTCTAGCCAAGGGGACTTTTTGGATGTGGATGGGCAAATTACCTGTTTGACCACAAACCCTCCCCTACCTGAATACATGGGGAGGGCAGTACATGTGAAAACAGCATGGCTGGAACTTGGGACAAAGGACTGAGGTGTTAGGAGCGGGGGATAGGAATCCTGCTCTCTTAGGGGATGACACAATTCAATCCTGAATGGTTGGGCAAGGCCAGGGAAGTTGGGTGCAAGGCAAGTCCTGCCTACTTAAACAAGGAAAAGCTGGCAAGTTAGGCAAGACACATTTGTTCAGGCTTTGCTTTATCATTTTAACCCTAATAGTGTGTGTGACAGATATTGCAACCCCATGCAATATCTTTGGGGACCATACAGTATTAAGTTTACAAATGGTTTATATATTACAGTGGGCCTGGGACTTTATGCAACTCTGGGCGGGTGTGTGGGATGGTTGCCACAACTCCTCCAAGAACCAAAAACTGTGGGTGGGGTGATTAAGGTTGTAAGTTGTAAACACCTCCAGAGAGGTAGCTACACCCCAGAGAGGCTTAAATATGCTGGTTCAAACTAGGTTATTCAGAGACCAACAGACAAAGAAAGGGCTTTTGATATAAAAAGGGTAGGTTTAAACTTTAAACTGACTCAGGACCTTATTTCTGATCCAGAGAACAGAGGACCTTCTAGCCAAAGGGTGATCCCAACCCTTGCGGAAGGGTTGGAATGGCTATGGCCTGCTAAGACCCCAGTAGACTGATGGATGTCTCCAGGTATGTTTAGTGTGCATTTAAATCTGTTTATTGTTTTTATGATGTTTTGTCTGTAATGCTTTGACCTTAAGAATAAATGAGCTTGTCTAGAAGGAGCTGTGTGGTTACTTGTAACTGCCGGCAATACACTGTTCATAGCCCTAGAAGAGAAAGCAATGCACAGATACTGGCTGTTATCTCCAGCAAGCCAGTCTCCCTGTCACAGTGAGGCAGGGACCTGTGCAGCCTAAAAACCCTGGGTCAGAAAGGAATGGGACAAGGGTTGCTGCCTAGAGACAGGTGATGCTGGAGACCTGAGACCTGACTGGGGCACTCCTGGAGTGGACCGTGGGGGATACAGGTGCAATTAAACTGAAACTGGGTCACTATGTTCCAGTTGACTAACAAATAAAGTCTTATTTTGAAAAGGCTGTCCTTTGTCTCTGAAAACATCTGCTGGTTGCGGAGCTTCTAAGAGGGTAAATCTCCACGGTAGTCTAAGCTCATCAGGACCTGATGAAGGAGCCACAGTGAGAAAGAGCCACAGACCCAGTCTGGGTATAACATAGCCAAGAGGATCCCCTTTAGCAAAGTGGAGGCCCAGGGTTGTCATTAAGAAAGGTACCCCAGAAAGACAGTATATAGGATGGAGGCATAGCACACCCTATGGATCTTGGAAACTACTCAGACGGAACACGGAGGGATAGGCTTCTTGAAGAGGTGGAGGATACTGTGAGGCAACTTATGAAGACCTGATGTTACTAATAAGGTTAGGCTTTTGCGCAGGTGACAATGAACTTCTGTTTTTCACTGTTTCCACAACAACACACCTTGAGGTCATCCGCATCAAGTGGTTCCCAAAGTTATTTACAACTTTGGCACAGCATAGTGTAGGCATCCAAGAAAAAAGATATTACACAACTTCATGTTAAAAAAAAAAATCACATAAAATAATACTAATAGCAACAATAATAATAATGGGGTGGGGAAGCCAACAGGAAAAACAGCAAGACAGAAAAATGAGACAGGGAAGGTGCCAATTTGGATGCCTAAAACTGCACATCTGAAACAGTTTATAGAAGTTCCACATTCTCAGTAAATGTTGTAATCCAGGATGCTTATGCCACACAACCTTGCACATTTGAATAAGCAATAGCTTGCAATAAATTCAGAACATGTTCATTTCCAAAAATAAGATGCTTTCCCACAGAAACAAGCAACAATCTTCCAAGAAGATTTAGCATCCTGTGGTGCATGGCTGAGAAGTCTGTAACTAGCTGCCAAATTGGTCATACATATGAACAGAAAGAAAAGCCCTTATATTTAAATAATAGTAAAAGGGAAGTCATTCACATTATATTTATTTGCAAAATTAACATTTTTTCTATCTGATTTAAACAAATGCTTCAGCTTTTATTATCTATATTAAAAAATAGCATATAGTTGCACCCTACAGCTTACCATAAGCAACTCTTTAAGAACTAACCAATGTATGGAGACAAAACCAGGCTTTTAGTTTTACTAATTAACCCTGTAGAGCCCATACAGCTAAGACTGAGGGTATGTTTAGACTGCCACAAACAAAGAAACAAAAACCCTTGGGTTAGCTACCTGCATTAGCTAATTCAGGTTAAAATCATAGTGAAGACATGCAACTCAGCTTTTAACTTTGGTTAGTAGCTTGAGTTAAAGCTTATAGGAGAGCCTGGGGCTGAATTCAAGCTGCTAACCCTAGTTAAAAGCTGAATTGCTACATCTTCACTCCTATTTTAACCCAAGTTTGCTAAAGTGGGTTAGCTAACCCAAGTTAGGAACATACTTTTTTTTTCCAGTATAGACATACCCCAAGTGAGTGAAAATCCTATTCTATTTCATGCATCTACAACAGAATGATTTAGAGTACTGCTGCAACTGCAATGAAGGAACAGGTCTCTCTGAAGAAATAACTTGGCTCACAGAGCCCTTTATTAGTAGGTATGGATTATTACTAGTCATGATGTACAAGAAGGAAACAGCCCAGTTTGCTTCTCAGATCCCAGGCTGAGCTTACCCGACTGTCAATTAGGAAGATCATCTTTTGATGGGTAAGATGATACAGGGAATTACCAATAGCATTTTACAGAATTTCTTTTCAGGATACAATAGCACTCTAAATGCAGTGACTGATGAGAAAGGTCTTGAAATAATTATTCTGCAACATCATGTGTTTTTCAAACTTCAGAAACTGAATCAGTTTTTTAAGTTGTTTGAGGGAGGGAAAGAAAATAGACCAGTAACAATGAAATTATCAGATGAGAAGTTCACTGCCAGCTCAATTTTTTACTTTTTTAAATCATCTTTTTTGTTAACATGTGACAAAACTCAATATTAAGTTTGGTAGTTCTTTTTTAAATTAAAATTTCAATTACTCCTTATTCGTTTCCTATTTCAGGACTCTCGTACCAACTTTTTATCTGAAGCAAATTAAAGAAGATTAGTCATAAAAGCCTAATACTAACTTGCAATTACAGAGCACCTTTTGTTAGAGGATCTCAAAAACACATTACAATGATTAAGTAATTAAGTATAATTTCGTATGGTTAGGTATAATTGTCCCCCTTTTACAAATTGGTAAACTGAGGCACAGAGCGATTAAATGACTTGGCCAAAGTTAAGCAGTGAATGAGTGACAGCATTAGAACCCAAGAAGTCCTAAGAGTTTGAACACCAAGATCCCACTACTTCTCTCAAACTGGGATTATAGTGAGAAAAGAAAAGGTAAGCAGCCTGCCACTGTTAGAAGATTCCATTACCGGTATACTAAGTTATACTCTCCATATCATTGCAACATTGATGCATAGTTATAGCTAATTATCCTGTCACTAAGTCCCCTTATAAAAGTGCTAAAAGGAACAAGTGTCTTGACCATCTACACTTGGGAAAGTGATTAACCACTTCACTTCCACTGCCAACAACCCAAGAAACAAGCAAGTTTTATCTATTGCAAAAATACAACTTACTCTAGAACAGAATGAGTTGCTGCCTGTGGATGGTAGCGATACTGGAGGAGGCACTGGTCAACTCGAAAGACTCCACCACCCTTTCGGATATGTTCATAAAAGAACAGCAAGTCTTCTGGAACACCCTGTAGAGAGAGAGCTCATTCAATACAAAAGCCACTGGCATTCCTCATTAAAATATTACAAGTGACAGAGTGCATATTTCATTGTTTTGCCAAATAGATAGTTTTAAAATTTGTCTCCTAAATCTCTTTTTGTGTAGACCCAAAAGTTGTCTAATGGGTCTTTAAAGAAATTTACCCAAATATAAGATAATGCTATTTGAAAACCAGTCAATACTGCTTGAAACTGAAGCACTGTGAGCCAATGCTGACCATGGGAACAAGAATGGCAAAAGAAAGGTCTTTTCATTTTGACCAGGCTTGTAAAGCTTTATGCATGATAGCCCCAAAAGAGGCAAACCTAACTGCTTAAAAGTTCATGAAACCTAAAACGTTAAGTAATCAAATAACTTATTTAATGGAATCTGTGACTTTATAATAGTGTTATTTACAAAGTTACAGTTCTTTCGTTGGCTGCCATTCAAACTTTCATATTGGTCCCCACTAGGGACAGGTTAACCAGGTCCAATAAAATGAGAACCAAACCTTTACTCAAACCTTAGACTGATTTAAGGTTTGAAAAAGTTCAGTGTTGTTTTCTTTCCTTTTAATTTTCATGAACTAGTCTCTGCTTCTGACTAGGATTGGAAGCAGCAGTGTTGAAGCAATGCAAGAAAAGTTGTTTTCCTAGAACTCCTGAACCAACACCATCTAAGAAGTATCAGAAGTCTTATGAATAAGGCTATGATTATGTCACGGAAGTCATGGAATCCGTGACTTTCATTGACCTCCACAACATTTTCTGCCCCCGGGCTGGAGCTCCCAGCCAGCTTCTCCTTCCCCGCAGCTCCTAGCCCCCGCACTGGTGGGGGCACCCCACAGCTGTCCAGCCGGGGATGACGAAGACTCCCTGCAGCTGGCGGTGGGGGGACTCCCCGCAGCTGCCCAGCTGTGGCGGGCAGCTGATGGTCCCCGCAGCTTCCCAGCCATGGTGGGCGGCTGACCAGCCATGGTGGGCAGCTGGGGGACCCTGCAGCTCCCAGCTGCGGTGGCTGGCGGGGGACTCCCATGAGTGCCCAGCTGCCCCAGGGTCGAGGGTACCCTGCAGCAGCCCAGCCCCGCAGGCAGGATGACCCCGCAGCTTCTACTCCCCACAATGACGGGGGACCCCAGAGCTCCCAGTGACCGCAGCAGTGGGGGATCCAGGAGCCCCAGTAGCAGTGGGTGCTGAACCCACCTCCCCATTTTGTCATGGATATTTTTAGTGAAAGTCAGGGACAGGTCACGGGCTGCCATGAATTTTTGGTTATTGTCCATGACCTGTCCATGAGTTTTACTAAAAATATCCATGACAAAAACTTTGTTTTACTTATGAATAGCTGCAATATTTCTAACCTGCTTTGTACAGCAATGAATTTGGGATAAGCAGTCCAACCATACTCCAGTGATTGAATTAGAACCTCAAACATGACCAATGAGACAACCTTGAATCAGACTTAAAAAAAGTAAATGCCTTAGACAAAGTGTAAAAGGGGCAGTGATATGGCCAGTGGTACTGTATTACATGTCAGCCATCCCTTGGATTATAAAACCACCTTGAATAGCATGGCCCTATTCTATATGCCATTATAAAGGATGGGAAGAAGAGTATGTGTTTGTACTTAGCAATGGTGCAACCATTTGAAAAAATTAAAGTAAAACATGGTTTAAAATATATAATTGTCACACACATTTTCAAACACTGTTTTTCTCTCCTCCCACTCATTGTTTCTGAGAGATCATGTGACTACCATGCAACTAAACATATAATACAAAGAGTATTCATTCAGTATTTGAGTGTGGCACCTAATAAAAGCTGAAGAGGCAATATAACAATGACAAGCACAAACAAGAGAAAGAAAAAAATTTACATTAACTATCTCAGGTGGTGACATTAGGTAGGCAGAAAGAGCCTAAAGCTTATGTATTTATTGCAGGTATTTTATTTCTACAGAAAAAATTATAAATACACTAACTAAATAAAATGATAAAAAATATTGTGGCTATTGCCATAGCTTGTGTGCACCTCAAAGCATTAAGAAAATACAATTAAAATAAAAAATGTCTACAACCTTGGACCCTACCCTTCACTCAAGTTCACATTATTGGTAGTATGTGGGGAAAGAGGTGTAAAGTTATGATTAGAGATGGAACTGTAGTGTCTGTTGTAGCAGAGAAGAGACAATTTGGTTGTAATGAGTAAAAAAGGGGTTCCTGGTGAAGGCTGCTCTGTGGTCCTCAGCCATGGGTGGAACAGCTTACTGCAGTAGAGGCTTTCTAGCTCCCAAAGTGACTAACACAGTTTAATATGTTAATGTCACCACATTTAGAGTATCCCTAAAAACTGGCCTGGACTAAGCAGCCATGGAAGAACAGTATAGTACACTAAAGGATGACTCCAGAACACTCAATGCAACCCTCTCTGCATTCTGGGAGAGCTCAGAACTAGAACTACACCTCTACCCCAATATAACGCAATCCAATATAACATGAATTCGGATATAATGCAGTAAAGCAGCGCTCCGGGGGGGGCAGGGCTGCGCACTCCGGCGGATCAAAGCAAGTTCGATATAACGCGGTTTCACCTATAATGCAGTAAGATTTTTTGGCTTCCGAGGACAGCGTTATATCGGGGTAGAGGTGTAGTTCTAAATTTTGCAACTCTATAATTGGTTGAGCTGGAACACTGAATCTGATCCCACTCCCAAACTCTGGGGAAGTGTGGATTCAAATCCAATTGCTGGGTGACAAAGGCCCATCTCTAATTGGTATGTTTATATTATGAGACACTTGTCCAGTTTTCTCATCCTAGTGCTCAGATGCCGGAGCAAGCTTTCACAGAGCTTTGTGCAGTTTGCAATTTACATGGATATCTAATGCTTCAGAGGTCACTAAAGGAATCTGGGTGAGGGTGCAGGAAGAGAAAGCAGCTGTTCCCATCAGAAAGAAAATAAAATACCATTTAGACTGAAATTCTTTGTTCCCCAAATCACACACTAAGTTGAGTTAGGCTGAGTGCATGGTTTTATTAAATATCAGTCTACTGCACTTGTCAAATTCTGGTTTGGAAATATCATTACACCACTTACAAGTACTGGTAAATCATTTTCATGTGGAGTCTCATTTTCATGCTTAAAATTGCTACGGCTGAAACATTTAGCAACATATTTCAGCATAAACTGATTAAAAACAGTTATTGTCAAAATAAAATGATCCCTCTAAAACTGGGATTTGATTCATGGACCCTATTTTCTATTTCTTCTGCTGAAAGGAGCATTTCAGAGCAATGTGCCCAGTTCCCAGGGGTGAGCAGATGCCTTGCATTGCTCAGCAGTGACCTCTCAGCTAATGAAGGAGCAGCATTGCCGAAGGAAATGCATACATTTTGCAAGGGATGGAAAGATATGGACTATGCCATGGGTCCTGCCGGGATAGGACTACTTAGGGCTCTGGGATACGTATGGGGCTTGCACTACGGCAGTTTCTTCCATTTTGAGATATTATCAGTTCCAGCTGTATTTCCCATTTTAATCACCAGACATCCATCTCACACTCGTACCACCTTTCAAAGTAGAAGAATCTGCAACCACTCTAGGGATATTTTTTAATGCTCTTTGAAACTGATGGCTAGATATAAGTACAGAATAACAAGATATAGAGTAATGCAGCTAAAATGTATCTTGCAAATAATTTTCATGCTCCACAAAGACAGTTGAATAGCACAGTATCACAAGTCAGTGAAATATGTAACAGCAACCCAGAAAATAAGCAAAAAAATAACTTCAGATGCTCTCTAGAATAGTTTGTCACTACTAACATTCCACCTGGACTTACACACGCCATGGCCCTTTCTACTTCTACTAGGGTTTTGTTTTGTTATAATTCTACTACTGCTACTCAAAATGATCGCCACATTTTTTTCAAAAATTGCTCAAGACTCCAGATCACTATAGAAAAGCCTTAAATTCTATAAAAAAAAAACTAGTGCAGAATTCTCTCCTTTACCTCAGAAACTGCAACTGGAGGGCCCTGGCTAAGAGAGATATAATGCATTATCCTAGGATTTTCATTTCAATAGCATGCTTCACAAATTTCACTCATAATGGATCATCAGCAAGGAAACGTCACATGCTTTATAAAAGGTCTTCAGTGTATTTTTTTTTAATTACACAAAACACAAAATAAAAACATTTTTTTCATGTATTAAATAAACCAACAACTAGTTGAAAAGGCAAATGAGGAGTACTTGTGGCACCCACAAGCACTCCTTGTTCTTTTTGCTGATACAGACTAACATGGCTACCACTCTGAAACCTGTCACCATGCTAGTTCAAAAGGGGTTTTCAAGTGACAGAATCATGCAGCTTGAAAGATCGTCTCTTTCACCAACAGAACCTGGGCTAGTAAAATATATTAGCTTGCCCACTTTACCTCTATCCTGGTATTTAACATCAGGAAGAGCATTTTGGGGGGCAATTTTCCAACAGCAAATAGAAAACAAACCCTCTATAGCTAACAATCTAGACTCTTGCAGAATTTTTAACTACTCAAAATAAACCTAAACAAAAACAAACAGAATTTTGGCTGCAGAACTCATGGTACCTATAGCCTGGCTGAATAGCAGTTACTGTACTTTGTTTTTCTTGTGCAGTTGCTCAAAACAGATTATCCAAATTACTATTATTCCATACAAAACAAAAACTACATTAAAAAACCATTAAGGTTGCAAAGTGAGGCTCTCAAAAGTTAGGTAATGTCAAAATTACAGTAGAAACTTTAATTCTGCCTCTATGTGTATGCATTATGATACAATCTTTACTTACATAATCACAAGAGAGTTTTTTCTCAAAGGACCTCAGACTCATTAAATGAGGCATCTGTTCAATATTTCTTATTATTCTCATCATTTGCTGTATGACCCTATCTGTTAAGTTACTAGAACATAGGAATTGCCAGACTGAATCAGATCCGTGGTCCAAAGTCCAGTATCCTATCTCCAACAATGGCCAGCAGCAGAGGCTTCAGATAGTACATGAAATCCAAAAGTAGGTAAATGTATTGCCAGAATGTACACCAACTTAAACCTGAACTGAAACAATAATATTTTTATTTCTTCAGAGGTTTCTCTATGGCATTCATCACAATGGTATTTCAAGTGTCTCAGAAACGTTAATGAATTTATCTTTACCAACACCTGTGAGAGGTATTCATATCCACATTTTACAGATGGGGAACTGAGACAGAGAAAAAGAACAATATTTTCAATAGTGTCAACCAATTTTGGAAGTCCCAATTTCCAGATGCCCAACTTGAGATACCTGGGGCCTGATTTTTCACATATAAAGTACCTATTCCTAGACCTATGTCACAAGACATACCAATGGTTCAGGATGGAACACCTCACACCACTGAGCAATATACTTTGGGGGCTATTTGAAGGGGAGCAGAAGGGACTATTTTTCTGGCAGGCTGTTTCTGTTTAAAATGGTTGGCGTTCAGATGCTTGAGGTGTTCCAGGCTCTACTGTGGAAGATGGATCAGTGGGTATAGGGCAGGTGAGGCAGACAAAGTTGCATGAAGAAGGCAATAAATCACTTAATTCTGTAACTTATCACATATCTCTACATATGTACCATAGGTACATCACACATACACTGGTTAATATTTTCAAAGTCAACTGGGGAGTTAGCCACACAACTCCCGTTAAAATTAATGGAAGTAATGTAGCTAAATTTCCTAGCTGGCTTTGAAAATCTGAACCACACTTCACATTTTCTGCTCTTCCATTTTTATAAAATGAAGAAATAAAAATTGAGACCTTTCCCTAAGAATGATGGTGCTTGCCATTAAAAAGAAGCTTGCATTACCACAGTATTAAGTATTACCTTTATTTGAGAGGAAATGCAACAGAGGGTAATACTGAGTATAGGTCTGACGCTCTCCTAAAAGCTCTTAAGAGAACTACCCATCTTGCATTTTGGGCTCAATTCTTCATTGTTCCTGAGCTAAACATAGGTATAGTGAACAGCAGGGAGAGGTGCTACTGACAATTACTCCCTAATTCTTAGCTGCTTGGCTCCAGTATAAGCTAAAGCTGGCAAGAAAGCTGCTTTAAGTTAAGGTGCTGGTGGATCTTCTGCCAGCTGAGAATCAGGCCAACATGCTCCCTCCTCCCCTGATGCATCCACACCCTTCCGTAACTTTGACATATGCCCCGCTTCTTCTGACTATGTCTTCTTCCTTTCCTCTTTACACCTAGCAGTATAGTTCCAATGTAGGAGGTGGTGGTGGGAAAGTTGGTGTGGGAGGCAGTGGAGCTGCGTCGTCTGTTAGCCTTGTGCCGAAGAAAATTTGCCCTATATTATGGAATCTCCAGCTGGCGAAACTGGAGAATCCAGCCCTATAGATTTTATAATTAGGTTTTACATGCCTTGTTTAAAAAAACAGGACAAGAAAGGCAAATCTACCATTACAACTATGCTATTAAGGTAATATATTAGGAAAATCTGAATTGTGGGGGAGAAGAGCTAGCCAAGTCTCTTGATCAGAACTCTCAAGAGAAATCAGGCTGTAATTGGGAACACTTTTTTTTCTTACCGATAAGAGTATGATGGAAAAGGCTGGAACCAGAGGGAGCCAAATTTATCTCAGTCCTCAGAGGAATCTCAAAGTGCTGAGAGAAAGAGTGAGTGGAAGAGGAAATAACTTTTGTCTCCATACTTACCTGATTAATGCAGTATTTTAGCAGGATTCTGTTGCCGAAGTTTTAAAGCCTATTCATTCCATACCTTGTACCGTAGGCCATGCCTTTAAAAACAACAACCCCAAAACACTGCAATAGTAATATTACATTGGAGTTGCACTAAAAGCCGTTCAAGTGATTAAATGGAAATAACATAGTACAAAACAGTTATAGAATGAACTTCCAAATCCTTATTCCTAGAAAGACCCAAGAGTATCTCATAGAAGGTTCTGAGCTAAATTTTAAACTTACAGCAGCAGCATGTGCTGTGGTGTTAGCCACATGTTGCTGGATATACATCTGGCACAAGAGACATCCTGTCTCAAAGAAAGTTCTCTCACTTCAGGCCAACACACTGTACTGAAAGGGACTTTTTATGGCTCATATCAGCAACAGGAACATGCTTGCTAAAACTGCTGCCTTCTAGAGCAGTGGCTCTCAACCTTTGCAGACTACCGTACCTCTGTCAGGAGTCTGATTCGTCTTGTGTACCCTCAAGTTACACCTCACTTAAAAACTACTTTCTTACAAAACAGACATAAAAATACAAGTGTCACAGCACAGTATTACTGAAAAATTGCTTATTTTCTCATTTTACCATATAATTATAAAGTAAATCTATTGGAATATAAATATTGTACTTACATTTCAGTGTATAGTATATAGAGCAGTATAAACAAGTTGTCTGTATGAAATTTTAGTTTGTACTGATTTCGTTAGTGCTTTTTATGTAGCCTGTTGTAAAACTATACAAATATCTAAATGAGATGCTGTACCCCCTGGAAGACCTCTGCGTACTCCCAGGAGTACGTGTACCCCTGGTTGAGAACCACTATTCTAGAGTTTACTGCTGATGAGAGCACATGTGCTTGTGGACCGCTATCCAAAGGCTGGAAGTTGAAGCTAGATAAAAAATTGCAGCTTGCCGAAATGTAGCCGTTAGGGTAATTAACAATTGGAACAATTTACCAAGGGATGTGATGGATTCCCCATCACTTGAAGTCTTCAAATCAAGATTGCCTGTCTTTCTAAAATATAAGATCTAGCTCAACCACTAAATATGGCCTTGAGACAGAAATTATTGGGTGAAATTCTATGATCTGGGGTATACAGCAGGTCAGTCTAGATAATCACACGGATCCTTTCTGGATTTAGACTCTATGGAATTATGTCCCATTTGTAGCTAACCATGGATCTATAGCTACACTGCACTCCACAGTATGTCTGGTGGGCCTAACAGCTGGCACCACATGCACTGCGGCAGACTGCCATCCGTTATTTCATGCCATCTGGGGTAATTCCATC
Source organism: Emys orbicularis (assembly GCF_028017835.1). Taxonomy (NCBI): domain Eukaryota; kingdom Metazoa; phylum Chordata; order Testudines; family Emydidae; genus Emys; species Emys orbicularis. The sequence continues at coordinate 31,089,865 of NC_088695.1, read as the reverse complement.
TTGCACACCTGGCTGTAGCTTCTTATGGTATGTCTACACTGCAAAGCGAAGGTGTGATTGTAGCATGGGTAGGCAGATCCATGTTAGCTTTAATCTAGCTAGCACAGATGACACAATAGACACAATAGCATTGCAGATGTGGTATCATGGGCTTCAGTATGGGCTACACCAGTCTGATTGCTAGCCTGTGCTGAAGCCCGTGCCACCATGTCTGCACTAAAGCTAACACAGGTATGCAATCCCATGCTACAATCGCATCTTAACTTTGCAGTGTAAGACATAGCCTTAGATGTTTCAAGCAAGCTAGATTTGTGGGTGTGGGTGTGCACTGAAATTTTTTTCAATGCTGAGCATTGACTGACAGAACATAATCTGAAATCTCTAGGATCTTACAGGTTTGGTACTCTATCTTTGCAAATTTTACATTAAATTTTTCTGTCTTAAGGAAATCTTGTTAATTTTACTTCATGAAACTGTTTTTTAATCGCCATTAGTTTGACTTCCATTAGGACAGTCACCAGAAATAGGCTGGAGGACCCATTAGAAGCCACCCCATTAAATTATTGCACTGAGTAATATTTGAATTGGCTTCTCTTCAGAATTATCCAAAACACTCTTAAGCCTCTTAATCTTTCTTTAAATCTGTGACTCTGTCCCTTTGCTCATACCCTGATAAGGCCTTTAAATCATTTTGCCCTGATTATAAAACAGGAAACCTGTGACAATGTTATATTTGCTTCAGTGTTTGTGAAATAAAGTTGAAGGGTTACTAGAGACTCTGCACATTTTCTTTCTTCTAAAAGAGAAATGTTTCTGCTCTTCTGGCAAAGAGCAATTAAATTAAACAAGGAAAAGGTGAAAGCCAAAGGGTCAGGGCGGGGTGAATTCTAAAGGGCGCTTAATAATACACTAGCAAGAAATGTCTTTAGAAGTGGGGGAGGAGGTGGTTTTTCAAATACTATGTAAGTATAATTTATCATTGGCTCCAGCACTTTCTTTTCTTCCTGGATACTACTCAAATACTGATCTCTGTTCAGCTTTAACTGTACCATGCCAAGAATATCAGAGCCTGTGTTTTGTCCTCATTTTTCCCCAGAGCACCTTGACAGCCTGACAATATTCTAATTCATGTTCCAAAACCCCACAAATTTCTCCTTAACCTTTCAGCTTCCGGGGCTTATTATAAATGCTTGTCAAGTATCAGAGGGGTAGCCGTGTTAGTCTGAATCTGAAAAAGCAACAGAGGGTCCTGTGGCACCTTTAAGACTAACAGAAGTATTGGAGCATAAGCTTTCGTGGGTGAATGCCCACTTCATCAGACGCAAGTAATGGAAATTTCCAGAGGCAGGTAAATGCTTGGTTTCTTGAGGGAATTCTGACAGCTCTCTTCTGGCCCAGAGAAATGGAGAAAGGTATTAGCGAGCCCCACAAAGGCTATAAAGCTCCTTTAGACATTTGGAGTACTCACTGCATTCTCCTGTGCACCAAGATGTATATCAACACCACCTCAGTTCCTCCTTTCCATGACCCTTTATCACAGGAACAGATCAGAGTTGAGAGTCAGCCACTGCATTCTAAACTGCAGTTTGTATTCAGAAATGCTAGCTGCTCACACTACATGATTACACCTGGGGCTCATTAAAAATAATTTCCCTTTGTTTGCACTTTTAGATACATTTTAAAAAGTGGCAAGACTTATGTAAAATTCTAGTCTGGATACACTTAAAAAGGAATGTTAAGGTTGGGGGTGGGGTTAGGGGGGCAGGATAGACAGAGAATTTAGTTAGAGCAGAAAATATTTTACACTGATCTGCCCTGGGAATCAGGGATAAAATGATTGTGGTGTTTCTTATTCTAATCTTATGGTGAAGTTAGTCTATATAAAAGCACAATTATGCAAACTGCCATTTTTGATTCTCCTTTGTTCAGTAGAAGTTTGAAGAAAGAAGAGGAGTTTGCTGGTTAGGCAGGCCAGAAAAGATTTTGGTGTTACCTATGGCTTATGTGCTTTAAGTATCTCAAAAGTATTTACCAAGCAGTAAATTAGGGTATCTTAGTGTAGTAATTGTGTAGCCATTACACACTTACAAATAGTTCACACAAGACATTAGAATTAAGAAAATGTTGGCCAGAATGCAGGTTATTTGTTTTTTCCAAAAACACCATAGGAACTTTTACTTGGATGTCCACAAGAGACAGGGCAAAGCTCTGTAGTCTAATGTTTCATCTGAAGGAGGGAGGATATGTTTAGGCACAGCTATGTGCAGACCCATAACTAGAATAGCAAAAGATGTTGTTGGCCAAAGGTTGAGGTGCTCTGATAAAGATATATAGTGGAAACTTCACATAGCACCAGCCTCCACTATATCTGTCCCTGGCCAAGGCTATCAGTCCCCCACTCTCATGGGGGATCAAGTTTTGAAATGTACCAGTCATTTAATGATACACTAATGTACATAAGGCTGGAACCCTTCATTCTCTGTGTGTGATATAAGTGAAGCCAGTGATGGCTTTTTAATAACATTTCTATGTGTTGGAATAAACTTAAAGCAAGGTGCCACAAACTTGATCAAATAAATTAGATGGCGTCACACACACAAGTTTCCCAAAGAGAAAACTTTCACATACTAAGCTCACAAAGTGTAAATAAAATTTTGCCACTCGTTCCAATAACAGAGGTCTCTACATTTAATCTGTGTGGGATGGATGCACTCCAGGAAGATTCTCTCTCTTCAGTTTTCTGATAAAGTTCCTCAAAAATACGTTCATTATATCACCATCCTTCTACCTCTGGATGTACTGTAGAGAGGACACTATCCTAAATAAAGTGGTTGTCATTAAAATCTTTACACTCTTGCCTAGATTTCAGTGGTATTCCAGATAACTCAGTATACCATGAACACATATTAAAATCAGTTACTTGCAAGGCAATTATATAAAAGTTAGTAGCGATCACTTCAGCTTTACCGGATAACTTGCTTTTTCTACTTCAAAATATTTCAATCCTGACTCTTATAATTAAATAACTAAATATTCTCCTCACTTATATATAATTGAACTGAACAAACATAATTAAATACATATCACAGTGACAGCCATTCTGCTCTCCTTATTTACATTGTGTAATAGGATTTTTATCATTGTACTTGGATAGTGCACAAAGTATATTTGTAATTCTGGCCTTTGAAGTACTGTCAAGAATTTTAATCACAAGTAGACAAGTCCCATTTCAGAAGAAGTCATTTATAATTCTGTTTGGATATTGCAAAAATGCTAATGCAGAGAAAATATGTCTTCCTAGTGAATGAACATCTTGAAGGAGAGGAATTTTGTTAATAAAATGGAGTCTTTGTAAACAAATGCTTTAAATCTCCCATGAAGTACTGGGACAATTACATATACTTTACCAATAAGAAGGATTTACACATTGGTTAACATTTGATTATGTTCCATCATTCCATGTGCTCTGTTTACTTAGTTCTTCAAATCACAACCTCTCCAACATTTAACATATGAAGAACAGGTGTTCAGATTTAATTCCAAGTGAGAAATGCAGCTTTTTGGTATGGAAACAGTTTTGCAAATGGAAAGACTAGAATCTAGAGATTTCTTGATCTATTTCTCTGTTTATTGGCAGCATCATGACACCTGTAGACTGCATAATTAATACTAACTCAAGAAGGTGGAGGGATGTGATTAACAAGTCAGATGATGAGTCAGGTCAGCATATACACACACAAAGAGAACCCAGTGTTGACCAATAACACTGTTCCCATTGATGCGTATAGCAAATCTCCCATTTATTCCAAAGGGAAGAGCTAAGCCAATGCTGTGCACTTCTGAAAATCCCACCTCAATGGTTAAGGATGAGATGACTTGGAAAATTGGTGCTTTCCTCCTTTGTCACAATCCTGCAGTTGTGGGCAGTGGAAGTGTTTGAACGAGAGACTCCTGGGTTTAGAGATGAGGGGGCTATTAGCAGGGCATTTTCTTTGAAGGTCCCTGGCCTCCAGAACTCAATCCCCTCTGTCTGCCAGAGCCTGGATTTGTTGACCTCCTGGACACCCCAACAAAGCTACTCTTATCCCGCCAGGAATTTGGGGAGGGAGTAGACTGTGGGAAATGAGGCCAAATTTAAGGATTTTTTTATTATTATTGATTGGCAGGTAATTATTAGAGCTATATGTGCATGACCTATATTATAAATCCAAAACCCTTTAGACTTGGCATTGACGCCATTTAAGCAGATCACATTTTACTCACAGGAGGCACGTATGCCGTAAAATAAAATTTAAAAAAAGTAGGAAGGCACAAAACCCAAACCAAACCAGCATGGTTACATGGCAAAGTTCAAGAGGTGATTTAAGTCAAATGGGTATTCTTCAGAAAATGGAAAGTCAACCCCAGGGTAAAGCGAGCGAGCAAGAGAGAGAGTGAAAAAAAAAAAAAAAGTCAGTATGGTCTGTCTATTGGATAGAGCATTGGATTGACTCAGGAGACCTGGGTCCTATTCCAAGCTCTGCCACTGACCTGCTGTGTGACCTTAGGCAAAACATTTCACCACTCTGTCTTTGTTTCCCCTCCCACCCTTCTCCGTCTTTTCTATTTGGACTGTAAACTCTTTGGGATAGCGATTCTCTCTCACTATATATTTTTACAGTGCTTAGCACAACGGGGCCTCACTGTCAGTTGGGGTCAGTAGGTGGTACTGTAAATTCAATAACAGCAATGATAATAATCTAGTATTGTAATAAGTAGTATATAAATTAGATTAGGAATTACCTTCAGGAGTACTGCAATGCTACGTCTGGCAGTATTAGATAGAAGAATTCAGAAACAAAGTGGGATATAAGTGTGCTTGTTAATTACCAGAATGTCCTTCCATCACACAGGATATATCTACATAGCAGCTAGGAAGTGTGACTCCCAGCTCGGTTATACGTACATTGCAAGTTCAGTGTGTTCGCAGTGGCATAGGCAGTAGCTCAGGTTAACTGCCCAAGTTGTACCAAGGAGGTTGGGCAGGATTATACTCAGGTGGCTGGCCTGAGTTGCTCTCTGTGCCACTGTGGCCACACTGCTATTTTTAGGCCCTACTTCGAGCACAGTTAGTGCATGTATGTCTATCTGAGCTGGGAATCACACCCCTCAGCTGTTGCATAGACGTAACCAAAGTGGTTTCAGCGCTGTGCGCAAAGCCTTAACTCTAGAAACATACCAAAAAAACGGAGGAGTGTTTGTTGATGAACTGAAGACTTTTCTGAAATTTGCAAGCCAGAAGAGGAAATGCTTTTCCTCGGTTTTATCCCCTATAGTATTTCAGTTTAGTCCACGCATGAACTAACATTCTAATTGTAAACACTTTTCACTGTGGCCCATTTAATAGCAATAGGAAAAGACCACTTGAGAGCATAACACTACCAATTGTCCTGCTAACTACAACTTCTTAACAAAATGGAATCAAGAATGGAGTATCAATTTTGTTTCTATCAGTTGCACTCACCTTCCCACCCTCATCAAATTTGCCCACATGACAAAACCATTCTCGGGAGCAGAACCAGGTAGGCATGATCACAGTGGGTCCATGGGAGGTAAACACCTAGGGAAAAAAGGTGATAAGAAAAAACCTTAGTGAAAAGGACGAATAGTTCCTAACAGATATACTCTTTGATAATAAAGTTTATTTTCATTTATTAACTTATGCCCTGGTCCTGCAAACACTTAGCCTTAACTTGGACTTAAAACACATCAGAAGCCCCATTAAATTCACTGAGACTACTCATGTACTTAAAGTTCAGCACAAGTCTTTGCAGAATCATGGCCTAAGAGATTAAATCTAGTATTTCCTACTTCATATACTGTAGCACTGTGACTGTTCCTATTAGTAATAGCAAGTTTTACAGCAAATCCAAAGATCTTGAAACTATAATTCAAGTTTTGAGAGATCCACCACAACTGAAAGTTCTACTAGTTTTACTAAAAATACTAATCTTAATAATGAAAGTACATATATAATGGAAAGTCTGTGTCCAACTCTAGGGCTCCAGTGTGCTTTCAGAAAGCACAAAATTACAAACTTTGATCTATCTTCTATGATTTTCTGTGGAAAATTGGGGAAAGTGAAGTACACCTTGATTTTAAACCAGAACAATATGTATACAGTATTTAATGCTACCTGGTTAAACTAAAAGTCTTGGAAAGAAACATATGATTTGACAGACAACATGAAAGTAGTTATTTTAAATTTTTGAATGCTCACAGCTTCAGTGACTAGCACCAACACAGCCAGGAACTGTACATAATCAACCTTTGCTGCCTTAAACAAACCTGCCATAAACACAACTATGAAATAAACCAGAATATCCGGATTATGTCAGATAAACAAATTATCACTTTTATTACAAGGAAAAATATCTAGCAAATCAGGAGACTGAACTTGTCAAACAGAAATCTGAAGTTAAAAAGGCATATTGTGTCCAGCTCCAAAGAAAGTTACCTGTACAAGCAGGTTTATGGAAACAGAAAAATAAAACACAAATGTATTGCCAGTTTCAATCACTAATGAAAATATATTGGTCTCCAGAAGATCATTTCAAAGTATGCTATAGATGAAATAATTAATATTACTCTGCAGCTAAAATTCTCCAACTCGGTTGCATAAATTTAGCCTTCTGAAACCATAGTTAGATACCTGTTGCTCTTATTAACTTCAATATGAGCTGGGGTTGCTCAGTTCCTCAGGCCACTTTTCTTTTTAGATGGATAAATAGGGATTTAGGATCTTAACTTTAGGCCCACAGATTCAAATCTTTTAAATTTAATTCCGTATTGAGGCACCTAGGGATGGTATTTTCAAAAACATCTAAGTGACTTTGTAACACAAGTCCCACTATAAGGGCTTGTCTTCACTACTGGGGTAAGTTGACCTAAGTTATGCTACTCCAGCTCTGTGAATAACATAGCTGGAGTTGACGTAGCTTAGATCGACTTACCCCGGTATCTTCACTGCGCTGCATTGACGGGAGACACTCTCCGGTCAATTTCCTTTACTCTTCTCAGAGAGGTGGAGTACTGGGGTCGACCACAGAGTGCTCTGCAATCGATTTAGTGGGTCTTCACTAGACCTGCTAAATCGACCCCTGCTGCATCAATTGCAGCAGCATCGATCTCCCCATAGTGAAAACCAGCCCTAAGTCAATAGTCTTGTGCTGAGATTTGTGCTGCTAAGTCACTGAAGCATATTTGAAAATCCCATCACTAAACAGAAATGGCCTGCCTTTCAGAGGGGCTAAGCACCAGACACTCACAGTGAAGACACCGGGAGCTGAAGGGCACTCAGCATCTCTGAAAAATCAGACCACTTTTATTTAGGTGCTTAAATATGGATTTAGTTAGGCACCTAAGTCGGAAAATCATGGCTTATATGTATAAGAGTGTAGTATGCTGCCAGTATTTTCCTGTGAAACAACCTGTTAGCAGGTGTTGATTCTGATGGGACATGCTGAGCCTGGTAACTGATTAGCAGGTGTTGATCAGCTGACTCATTATTGCAAGTACTTATTAGCTTCACCATAGATACCAAGGAAGTGGGAGTGCCCACAGTGGAACTGAAGGATGAAAAAAGCGTAGGAAGAAAAGTTGGACTGCAACTGAGTGGAAACTTCTTTGTCAATAAAGCAAAATTCCAGAAGGGGGACAAGTCCTGAGCCTGTTTGGGGTATACTAAATGTATTTGAAGGTGAAGGAGACTGGAAAAGCCACTTGCTCATTAAGGCCCTGATTCAACAGAGCACTTAAGCATGTGCTTAACTTTAAGCAATGCAAGTAGTCCAATTAACTCCAATGAGACTAATCAGATACTTAAATGCTCTGTAAAGAGAACACTCTCCTAAGGGTTAATGCTGATATTTTGGACAAGTTTTATTTCATCACAACATATAGAACACCTAATGAAACTGGTTATAAGTAAGGCTATGTTTTAGTCATGGATATTTTTAGTAAAGGTAATAGACAGGTCACAGGCAGTAAACAAAAATTCACAGCCCATGACTTGTCCTATATACCCCTGAATAAATCTTGGGTGCTCTGGGGCAGGGGTGGCCCAGAGGCGCCACCGCAGGCACTCGTGTGTGTGTGTGTGTGTGTGGTCTGGGGACCCCTGCTGCTGCTGCTGGGGCGGGAGGGGGTTGGTGGGGCTGACAGGTTCCCTACCTGGTTCCACGGGGCTCCCCGGAAGCGGCGACATTTCCCTCGGCTCCAAGGTGGACGCGCGGCCAGGGGGCTCTGCACACTCTCCACGCCCTGAGCGCTGGCTCCGTATCTCCCATTGGCCAGGAACCACGGCCAATGGGAGCGGTGCCTGCAGGCAGAGGCACCGCGCAGAGCCGCCTGGCCACACCTCCATCTAGGAGCCGAGGCACATGTTGCCGCTTCCGGGGAGCCCCCCAAGGTAAGCACCGCCTGGAGCCCTCACCCCCTCCTGTGCCGCAACCCTCTGCCCCAGCACTGAGCTCCCTTCCGCATCTAAACTCCTGCTGCTGCTGGGGGAAGGGGCACGGTGGCTTGAGATTGCCCCAGAAGCAGCCAGTGCGGCTGGCCCCAGGTCGCCCCAGCTGCTCAGGTGGCCCCTGGGCCAGCAGAACCGGCTGCTGCAGAAGTCCCGGAAGGTCATGGAATCCATGATTTCCGTGACAGACTCGCAGCCTTATTTATAAGCCAAAATAAATCCCTTATTATGTGTATGGACAGAGCAGGAAAATGTTCTTTGCATCTCTTGCAAGGATTTGTTCTCACATATGCACAGTAATGCAGATATTTTTATGCAATTTATATAAACTGAACTGTAAAAGTACAGTACTGTCAATTTACATGGGCATTCAAGCAACATTTTAAGGACAAACCAATGTTCTGTATTTTTCTTTGGAGATGCAAATAATTTTTACAGGGTTAGGTTGAGAACAGGACTAAAATTAATCTAATGATAGATGTATTAACTTGAGCAACACCTGGTCATGCCAGTAAAGTTATTCATAGTGAAAACAATGGGGAGTGAGTTGGATGACGACTATGGAAAAGGAGACAAAGAACTTTATTATTTATTATCCTGAAGGAAACTGTCCCAAGCAATCACTGCATGGAAGCTGTACAGTTACTGATGCATAACTATTTTTTGTTCTTAGTTCTTTAATTCTCTGCATCATTGCTCCATAAGAATGGCCATACTGGGTCAGACCAAGGTCCATCTAGCCCAGTATCCTGTATTCCGACAGTGGCCAATGCCAGGTGCTTCAGAGGGAATGAACAAAACAGGTGATATATCCCTTGTCGCCCATTCCCATCTTCTGTCAAACAGAGGCTAGTGACACCATCCCTACCCATCCTGGCTAATAGCCATTGATGGACCTATTCTCCATGAACTTATTTAGTTCTTTTTTGAACCCTGTTATAGTCTTGGCCTTCACAATGTCCTCTGGCAAAGAGTTCCACAGGTTGACTATGCATTGTGTGAAGAAATACTTCCTTTTTTTTGTTTTAAACCTGATGCCTATTAATTTCATTGAGTGACCCCTAGTTCTTCTGTTATGAGGAGTAAATAACACTTCCTTATTTACTTTCTCCACACCAGTCAAGATTTTATAGACTGCTATCATATCCCCCTTTAGTCATTTATTTTCCAAGCTGAAAATTCCCAGTCTTATTAATCTCTCCTCATATGGCAGCTATTCCATATTCCTAATTATTTTCATTGCCCTTTTCTGTACCTTATCCAATTCCAATGTATCTTTTTTGAGATGGGGCGATCACATCTGCATGCAGTATTCAAGATATGGGCATACCATGGATATATAGAGAGGCAATATTATATTTCCTGTCTTATTATCTATCCATTTCTTAATGATGCCCATCATTCTGTTAGCTTTTGGGACTGCTGCTACACACTGAGTGGATGTTTTCAGAGAACTATTGACAATGACTCCAAGATCTCTTTCTTGAGTGGTAACAGCTAATTTAGGCCCCATCATTTTATATGTATAGTTGGGATTATGTTTTTGCAATGTGCATTACTTTGCATTTATCAACACTGAACTTCATCTGCAATTTGATTGCCCGCTCACCCAGTTTTGTGAGGTCCCTTTATAACTCTTCGCAGTCTGCTTTGCACTTAACTATCTTGAGTAGTTTTGTATCATCTGCAAATTTTGCCACCTCACTGTTTACCCCTTTTTCCAGATCATTTATGAATATGTTGAATAGTACTGGTCCAAGTACAAAACCCTGAAGGACACCACTATTTACCTCTCTCCATTCTGAAAACTGACCATTTGTTCGTACCCTTTGTTTTCTATCTTTTAACCAGTTACCGATCCATGAGACGACTTTCCCTTTTATCTCAAGATACCTATTTTGCTTAAGAACCTTTGGTGAGGAACCTTGTCAAAGGCTTTTTGAAAATCTAAGTACACTATATCCACTGGATCACCCTTGTGCACATGCTTGTTGACCTTTTCAAAGAATTCTAGTGGATTGGTGAGGCACGATTTCCCTTTACAAAAACCATGTTGTCTCTTCCCCAACAAATCATGTTCATCTAAGGGTCTGACAATTCTGTTCTTTACTATACAGTAACTTCTCACTTAACATTGTAGTTATGTTCATAAAAATGCTACTTTAAGCAAAACGATGTTAAGCGAATCCAATTTCCCCATAAGAATTAATGTAAATAGGGAGGGTTAGGTTCCAGGGACTATATATAGTCTTTTGTCTGGCAAAAAAAATTTATATATATATACACACACACACACAATAAGTTTTAAACAATTTAATACTGTACATAGCAATGATGATTGTGAAGCTTGGTTGAAGTGGTGAAGTCAGAGGGTGGGATATTTCCCAGGGAATGCCTTACTGCTAAATGATGAACTAGCACTTGGCTGAGCCCTCAGGGGTTAACCCATTGTTGTTAATGTAGCCTCACACTCTACAGGGCAGTACAAATGGAGGGAGGGGAGACAGCATGGCAGAGAGAGACAGAGACACACACCCTGTGTGTGAGAGAGATGCGCATTGCCCCTTTAAGTACACTGACTCCACTCTATGTACATTGCCTTTTTAATAAGTAGATTAGCAAATTGAGACAGCAGCTGCTGCCAGCAAGCTCCCTCCATCTTGAGCCCTATCGTGTCTCCCCCGACCCCCCGGAGATAAGGTACAGAAGCGCGGTGGGGCAGGAGTGGGGGGAGAGGGACATCCTGACATTAGCACCCCTCTTCCCCTCCCATCCCCCCGCACAGCAAGCAGGAGGCTCCTGGGAGCAGCTCCAAGGCAGAGGGCGGGAGCAGCTCCAAGGCAGAGGGCAGGCGCAGCACACTGCAGTGGGGGGAGGGACAGCTGACTGCCCAGCAATTGATAGCCTGCTGGGTGGCTGCCGCACAGGGAACTTAGGGGAGTGGGGAGCTGATGGGGGGCTGCCGGTCCACCCTGGTTCCAAGCCCCCACCAGCTAGCTCCAACGGGCTGCTCTTTCTGTAAGCAGTGGACAAAGCAGACGGCTGCCAAACGACGTTATAAGGGAGCATTGCGCAACTTTAAACGAGCATGTTCTCTAATTGATTAGCAAGGTAACAATGAAACAGCATTAACTGGGACAACTTTAAGTGAGGAGTTACTGAAGTTTCAACCGATTTGCCCTGTACTGAAGTTAGGCTTGCCAGCCTGTAGTTGCTGGGATCGCCTCTGGAGCCTTTTTTTTTTTTTTAAAGTGGCATCACATTAGCTGTCCTCCAGTCATCTTGTACAGAAGCTGATTAAAATGATAGGTTACAGACCACAGTTGGTAGCTCCATGTTGTAGAACAGATTTTGACACAGATATATAATCAGCTTGATGAAAATAAAGTTAGTTTAACTGCTAAAACTTATAGAGCACACAAAGTTTAAATAAAAATGATATAAACAAAAAGGACAGTTACCTGTTCCGTAACTGGCGTTCTTTGAGATGTGTTGCTCAGGTGTATTCCACTCTAGGTGTGCATGCTCGCCACGTGCACCGGTGCCGGAAGTTTTTCCCTTAGCAGTACCCGTACTGGGGGAGCACCGCTGCGACCCCTGGAGTGGCGCCAGTACATCGTGCCATAAAGGGGGCTGCGTGCTCCCCCCACCCTCAGTTCCTTCTTGCCAGACAACTCCGACAGAGGGGAAGGAGGGCGGGACGTGGAATACACCTGAGCAACACATCTCGAAGAACGCCAATTACGGAACAGGTAACTGTCCTTTCTTCTTTGAGTGATTGCTCATGTGTATTCCACTCTAGGTGACTCCAAGCTATACCTGATGGAGGTGGGTAGGAGTTTAAGTCTAAAGTTTTAAGGGTTACCCGGGCAGAGTACTGCCCTACCAAACCTGGCGTCATCCCTTGTTTGGGAGACGATCGCATAATGCGAGGAGAAGGTGTGGACCGAGGACCAGGTAGCAGCCCTACATATGTCCTGAATAGGGCCATGAGCCACATAGGCCGCTGACGAGGCCTGAGCTCTCGTCGAATGAGCCTTCACGATAGGAGGCGGGGGAACCCCTGCCAGGTCGTAACAGGTGCGAATGCACGAGGTGATCCAGCGGGAGATCCGCTGGGTGGAGACTGGTCGCCCCCTCATGCGCTCAGCGGATGAATGAACAGCTGGGGGGCTTCCTAAAAGGCCTGGTTCTGTCTAAGTAAAAAGCCAGCGCTCTACGCACATCTAACATGTGCAGGCGTCGTTCCTCACTGGAGGAATGGGGCTTCGGACAGAGGACTGGGAGGAATATATCCTGATCCATGTGGAAAACCGAGACTACCTTCGGCAAAAAGGCGGGGTGGGGGCGGAGCTGAACCTTCTCCTTATGGAAGGCCATATAGGGCGGTTCAGAGGTCAGTGCCTTAAGCTCGGAGACCCTGCGGGCTGAGGTGATAGCCACCAGGAACGCCACTTTCCACGATAAGTGGGACCACGAACATGTGGCTAAAGGCTTGAAAGTAGGCCCTGTGAGGCGGGAGAGCACTAGGTTCAGGTCCCAGAGCGGGACCGGGGGTCTGGCATAAGGGAATGCCCGATCTAACCCCTTTAGAAACTGGGACGTCATGTCATGTGAAAACACCGAAAAGCCTTGCACCGGGGGGTGGAAAGCTGAAATGGCCGCTAGGTGTACCTGGATTGAGGAGGGAGCCAGCCCCTGGGTCCTAAGGGACAGGAGGTAATCGAGGACAAGCTGGATAGATGCAGAAGAGGGAGAGGAACCTCTATCCCTCGCCCACATAGAGAACCGATACCACTTGGCCAGGTAGGTTCAACGCGTGGAGGGTTACCTACTTTCCAGGAGGACCCACCTCACATCCTCAGAGCACCTCCCTTCCTCCTCATTCAACCACGGAGGAGCCATGCTGTCAAGTGGAGCGGGGCCAGGTTGGGGTGGAGGAGACGACCTTCCTCCTGGGAGAGGAGGTCCGGGCGGATTGCCAGCCTGCGCGGGGGGGCCACTAAGAGCTGCAGTATTGTCCCGTACCAATGTTGACAGGCCCAGTCCGGGGCTATGAGGATAACTCATGCCCCGTCTGACTTCACCTTCTGTAGGACCCTGGCGATCAGGGGGAAGGGCGGGAAGGCGTATAACAGGGGCCCCGACCATGGGAGCAGGAACACATCTGGTATCGCCCCGTCGCCCTTTCCTGCTCTGGAGCAGAATCGGGGACACTGGCGATTCTGGGCGGTGGCGAGCAAGTCTACCTGGGGAATACCCCACTGTAGGAAGATCCACCTGGCCACCTCCCTGTGCAGGGACCACTCGTGCTGTTGGGAGAAAACCCTGCTCAGGCGGTCCATGAGTGTGTTGCTCTTGCCAGGCAGGTAAAAGGCCCGCAGGAGTATGTTGTGGGCTATACAGAACTCCCACAGGAGCTGGGCTTCCTGGCATAAGGTCCGGGAACGCGTGCCCCCCTGGTTGTTGACATAATACATGCGGTCGTATTGTCCGTGAGGACTCTGACCACCTTCCCCTCTATATGCTGGCAAAAGGCCACGCACGCCAGGCGTACGGCCCTGAGCTCCCTGACATTTATGTGCAGGGTCAGTTCCTCGGGTGACCACATACCCTGGGTCCTGAAGGCCCCCACGTGGGCTCCCCAGCCCAGGTCCGAGGCATCCGACACTAGATCTAATGAGGGAGGGGGCTCTCGGTAGGGGATACCCTGGAGCATGTTGCTTGGGAGGGACCACCATTGCAGGTCTGCCACCACGGTTGGCGCCACCGTGACTACCTTGTCCAGGCCGTCCCTGGCCTGGGAGTACCGGGAGGCCAACCAAAGCTGAAGGGGCCTCATCCGGAGCCTGGCATGTCGCACCACGTAGGTGCATGCTGCCATGTGGCCTAGGATTTGAAGGCACACCCGTGCCGTAGTTACCGGAAAGGCAGTGACTGAGTCGATGAGAGCTTTGAGCGTCTCGAATCTGTCCCGTGGGAGGGAGGCCGTGGCCACCCGGGAATCTAACAGCGCTCCTATGAAACTTATGCGCTGAACGGGACTAACGTGGATTTCTCCTCGTTCACCACTAGGCCCAGAGCTGCGCAGGTGTTTAGCAGAAAGGTCATCTGCTCCTGCACCTGAGAGGGCTGCCACCACCGCCATACACTTTGTGAAGACCCTGGGGGCAGTAGAAAGGCCAAAGGGGTGGACCGTAAACTGGTAGTGGTCCTGACCCACCAGGTAACGGAGGAAGCGCCTGTGATCCTCGAAAATGTGGATGTGAAAATACGCATCCTGGAGATCCAGAGCCGTAAACCAATCCCCCTGGTCTAGGGAGGGAATAATAGAGGCCAGGGACGCCATGCGGAACTTGCAGCGAATCAGGAACTGGTTGAGATTCCGCAGGTTGAGGATGGGCCGAAGCCCACCCTTCACCTTGGGGATAAGGAAATACCTTGAGTAAAAACCTTTGCCCTGGAATTCCCGAGGTACCCTCTCCACAGCTCCTAGGGAGTGGAGGCGCTCTACCTCCTGGCTGAGGAGGAGGGCATGCTCCGGGTCCCCAGCAGGCTCCCGGGATGGAGGATGGTGGGGAGGGAGCAAAACGAACTGCAACCTGTACCCTTGGGAGATGGTGCTGAGGACCCATCGGTCCGACGTTATACGGGACCATTGAGTCGGAAAGCCGATAAACGGTTGGCAAAACTCAACTTTATTAACTGGGGTGGGTACACTGGCAACAGGCCCGGTGACCCCCCGCAACGAGTCAAAAACGCCGTTTCCCAGGCCTCTTGGCCTTGGAGGGGCCAGGTCGTGGGGCCGAACGGGATTGGTGTTGGGATCGACGCCTCTGTTCCCTCTGCCTTTTCGGCGGGGACTCGTATCCGCGGCGGTCTGAGCCCTGGCCTTGTCCTTGGCGGGCGGGACATATAGGCCTAGCATCTGCAAGGTCGTACGGGAATCCTTCATCCCATGCAGCTGCGTGTCCGTTTTTTCCGCAAACAGAGCCCTGCCGTAGAATGGTAGGTCCTGCATAATGGACTGGGACTCCACTGAAAGGCCCGAGAGCGCGAGCCACGACGCCCTCCACATGGAGACGGCCGCAGACATCGAACGGGCGGCTGTGTCCGCTGTATCCGAAGCTGCCTGAAGTGCCGCCTTTGTCGCCGCAGCACCTTCGTCCACTAAGGCCCGGAACTCCTTCCCGTCCTTGTCTTGGAGGAGGGTTCGAACTTGGGAAGGGATCCCCAAAGGTTAAAATCATAGCGGCTCAGTAGTGCCTGGTGGTTGGCCACTCTGAGCTGGAAACTCGCGGAGGAATAAACTTTTTTTCCAAAGGCATCAAGCCTCCGAGCGTCCTTGTCCTTGGGGGTGGGCGCAGGCTGGCCATTCCGCTCATGGCGGTGAACCGACTCCATCACCAAAGAGTTGGGAGCTGGGTGGGTGTATAGGTACTCGTGCCCCTTCGTGGGCACAAAATACTTTCTTTCGACCTTCTTGGAAATGGGCCCAAGAGAGGCCAGGGTCTGCCAGAGGCCAGTGGTGATATTGGCCACCCCTTGATGCAGTGGGAGGGCCACATGCCCCGGTGCCAAGGAGGTGAGGACATTAAACAAAGTGTCCGACGGCTCCTCCATCTCCTCGACCTGGAGCTGGAGGTTTACAGCCACCCTCCTAAGCAGCTCCTAGTGCGCCTAAAAGTCCTCCTGAGAGGCCGGAGGCGGCACCGCAACTGAATCGCCCAGTGCCGAGGAGGTAGATGGCGCGGTGCCTTCAGCAGCCGATGGCATCGGTGGTTCGACGTCCAGGCCCTGTCCCGGGGTCGGTGCCGGTGGTTCGGAGCCCGCAGCCGGATCACGGTGCCGAGGAGGTGACGCCGAGCGGCCATGAGAGGCTCCCGCCACGGAGCGGGGTCCCAGCTGTGCGGGTGCCTGAGGCCACAGTGCCCACTGGCACCATTGTCCTTGCCAGGGAACAGCCTGGCACTGAGACGCATGGGGCCCTGGCAGAGCCGGTTGCTCCTGTGGTGCGGAGCGGCCCGGGGAAGGATGGCTGCGCACCAACGCCGAAGTCCTGGACAAGCGCACGGTGCCGTACGAACGACTGGAGTGGTCTCTAACATGATGTCTCCGGCCCCGAGACTTCGACCTGGACGACGAGGACAGGTAGATGTCTGAGGAGCTGTCTCTGGACTCCCTTCGGCGCCTGTGGCCACGGCGCCTCAGTGCCAGGGATTCTCGGGACGCACTCCGAGCACTGCGTCTCTGACGGCGGGCGCTAGAGTACGAGCGCCGGTGCCGACGGCGGCAAGACCTGTTCCTCTCAGGCCGGCTCGAGGAGGAACGGCGTCGCCTCTTATCACCTCCTCTACGGTCCCGGAGACCGGAGGAGTTAGAGTTGCTCGCAGAAGATCCAGCTCGCGGAGTAGAAGTGCGATGCGGGCCTCGGCTCGGCCCTTCCACCCGGGAAGGTACCACAACATCCGATACCTCCAGGGAGGGCTGATGGGCGCCCAAGGGCGGCTTTCCACGGGACCGGGGGCCCGACTGAGGTGGCGCTCCCGGCACCGGAAGGGCTAGGATGTCACGTGCGGCCTGGGCTGCCTCTGGTGTCGAAGGCATCCGCACTTCTGGAAAGGCTCGCGCGGACGGGACCGGACTGTTCCGCTCAACCCGAGTCGGAGGTCTCGGTCCCGACGGGGATCGTGGGCTGCCCAACTTGGGTCTGGCCTCACCCCTGTCCTTCTCTCGGCGCCGCTGAGTCTTGCCCGGCTTCTTATTCGGGGAGTGGTGCCGAGTCGTCAACGGTGCCTCGCTGCGCACCGAAGAGGTGGTGCCCGTCACGGGGTCGGGTTGACGCGCAGGTGCTGAGGCCAATGCCAACTCCATTAGTAAGGCCCGGAGTCGGATCTCACGCTCCCGCTTCGTCCGGGGCTTGAAAGAGCGGCAAATCTTACAACGCTCACTAATGTGAGTCTCGTCCAGACAGCGAAGACACTGAGAGTGAGGATCGCTTCTGGGCATAGAGTTGCGACAAGAGTCTCACGACTTGAAGCCTGGGCTACAGGGCATGCCCCGAGCCAGGCAATAACGAAAGAAAAGTTCACCGAACTGGATACGACTAAAGGCTATAAATGCTGCAGCCAAGGCTGGAGCAAGTTCCAACTATCTTCACTGGTGGCAAGAAGGAACTGAGGGTGGGGGGAGCATGCAGCCCCCTTTATGGTGCGATATACCGGCGCCACTCCAGAGGTTGCAGCAGTGCTCCCCCAGTACGGGTACTGCTAAGGGAAAAACTTCCGGCACCAGTGTACGTGGCGAGCACGCACATTTAGAGTGGAATACACATGAGCAATCACTCGAAGAAGAAAAAAATGTTAGCACAATATGAAGCAAAAAAAGTGTCCCACAACCCAAAACATTCTGTTCCAGTGCTTTTAAAAGCTAGAAGCTGAATACCTGACATCAAACCAAATGACAGACTGAAATATTTTGTTTCTCAAACTCCTAAAATTATAGTGTAGCAATTTCAAACAAAAGATATGATGTGCAACAGAAAGGATGCATTGTAATTTACAACATGTTATTACCAGGATCACATCACTACTGATTGACACACTGTATCTGCTTTTAAAAAGAAATCCAAAACTAACAAACAAAATCAAATCACTCACTTAAATCAAACAAGCCGACTTTTTGTTCCATATGGTGCCATTTAGAAAAGTCTAGCTCTATGATGGAACAGATGTCTAGCAAGTTGAAGGGCACACATTTCAATGCAATGTTTTTAAAACTTACTATTGCCATATATAAGAAAAATATGAAAACTATTCAGATGCTTGCCTGTCCCCCACAGGAACTTTATCAGTACGATATACAGCAAATGTAAAGAACAGTGACAAAAAATGACGTTGGTAGTTCTAGATCAAAATTTTACATGGGTAATGTAAACCCTTCCACTCATGGATGTGTACTTATTAATGAAAGAATACTCAGTACCTTGCAAGATCAGAATCTATGATTCTCTGTGCGAGCCAGCTGCATTAGCTAGAGATAGTATGTACAACCCTCATAGGTAAGGAAAGCACCATTGTCTAGTGAATAGGGCACTGGAGTGAGGGTACGTCTACACTTACCTCCGGGTCCGACGGCAGGCAATCGATGTTCTGGGATCGATTTATCGCGTCTTGTCTAGACGCGATAAATCGATCCCGGAAGTGCTCGCCGTCGACGCCGGTACTCCAGCTCGGCGAGAGGAGTACGCGGCATCGACGCGGGAGCCTGCCTGCAGCGTCTGGACCCGCGGTAAGTTCGGACTAAGGTACTTCGAATTCAGCTACGTTATTAACGTAGCTGAATTTGCGTACCTTAGTCCGAAGTGGGGGGGTAGTGTGGACCAGGCCTGAGACTCAAGAGACCTGGGTTCAATTCCCAGCTCTGCCACTTCAATTCCCAACTCTGCCACTGGTTTGCTGGGTGACCTTGGCCAAAGTCACTTCCCTCCCTGTGGCCTCAGTTTATCTATCTATAAAATGGAGATAACAACATCTCTCCTTTGTAAAGTACTTTCAGATCTGTGGGTGTAAAGCACTATGTAAGAGCTAAATATTATTAGGTCCAGATGATATATTACAGCACACAAAGGTTAGAGTGGCTGCAAAGCATCCTACATTGGATCAGAGACATGTAGCTATGGAATCAATTATAAAACCAGTGCCTGCAGGGGCACATTTTTAATGCTACACCTGTAAAGAAGAGAAGATATAGGAGGCTGCTGTCTCCTTGGAGGGCAACTGAAAGTAGGTTGGGTACTTTATCTTGGAATTTCCATATTTTCAAATGTTGGGCGTTTTAAGTTTAGTGCTAATTTTTTAAGATGTTTTTTTAAAACAACATTTTTGCTTTCCCTGCCTTGACCCCATAAAACAATTCCACAATCTAAAGTCCTTCCCAAACTAAGCAGTGCTCTAGAATTAGAGTTGGTCGGGAATTGTGCCAGTTACTCAAAAGAAACTTTTTGTGGGAATGTACCAGTTTCAACAAAGCTTTTATCGGGAAGGATTCTCAGGTCCAGGATGGAATTTTGGGCAGGCAGGCAGGCACGCATACACACATTCCTACCTCACCCTAGAATAGCCAATTACCTGATGGTCATGGCACTCACCTAAGATATGGGAGACTCAGGTTCAAATCCTTGCTCCAAAGCAGGCAGAACGGGGACCTGAAACTGGGTTTCCCACATCCAAGGTGAGTGCTCTAACCCCTTTGTCTATGCTAGGGTTTCGCTCTTTTTCTCTCTCTCTGATTTTTTTTTTAAGTGAACATTTTGTCCCAATGCAGAAAAGAAAAAATATTTGAAATTTTTGAAAATTTTTGTGGAATGAGAAAACGGTTTCCCATCCAGCTTTAACTAGAATCCACTGCACATGTCAGGAAAGCAGTGCTGAGTGAGAGATCACAGAACAGACTCAGAGCAAGTAATAAGACTTTGACATCTGACTTCAGGCTCAAGGATTTCCTTCAAAAACAGGACCAAGGGAGAGAAAGGGACATTGGCTGGAAATCATAGAAGATTAGGGTTGGAAGAAACCTGAGGAAGTCATCTAGTTCAACTCCCTGCTCAAAGCAGGACTAACCTCAACTAAATCATCCCAGCCAGGGCTTTGTCAAGCCAGGCCTTTAAAATCTCTAAGGATGGAGACTCCACCACCTCCCTAGGTAACCCATTCCAGTGCTTCACCACATCAAGGAAGAGGAGAAGGGATGAGACAGCTCTTTAAGTAGCAGTGACAGAACATTCAGACTGCAAGTACTGGCAATGATGGGAAGGAGAGTTGGGTGGGGAAAAAGCCTTTTAAAGCACAGTAGCACTTATAATTACTGTAGCCCCTGCAAGCCCTAGTTATGGACCAGGACTCCACTGACCATTACAATGGTTCTGACAGTGTTTCCCAAAGTTTTGAAAGCTGAGCCTGCGTCAGGAAATAAAAATCTATCATGAAATCCCACCATGTGCAGGTAAAGACCTATCCATTCACATATACATCTCCTGCAGCATTGGAACACTGGGTTATGATTTGGTTCAGACAGATGTGAGAGCCTTTGTTTGGCCTGCTCTGGATTTTTTCCAAACTATTTTTCATATTCCCTGTCATTGTACATTTGTTGAAACACTGCAAAGTTGGTAGAATGGATTAATAGGGTCTGCAACAAAAACATTCTGCAAGTTACCTGCTCCAGGTTTTATTGCTGAATTGTTGTTTTATTTCTTTTAGACCGCAATGGTTGCAACCAGAGAAACAAACAAGACAGTCTCACCATAACCAGAATGTTAACCAATAAAAAATCTCCACAGCCTGCATTACAGCCATACTAACCAACACATTATAAAATTAATGTCAGAGAGATTTGTGACCCCCTTGGTCCCAACCCAAGGCTGCAGCATAGCACCCTCTCCAGGAGCAGTCCACTCCTCCTTGGCTCTGTTCCCCCACTCCTTACACATCTGCCACCCAACAGGTCTCATGCCACTTGCTACTGTGCCTCCTCCTGGGGTGCCTCTCCTGACTGTTTCCCCTGGGCACCACTTGCTGAGCAGCAGCCACAGCCTGGCATCCCTCCCCACTTCTGCTTGCAATGGAGAAAGCACAGGTGGGGTCTCCTGTGGGACTGATTGCTCGCAGAAACCCTGATGGCAGGGAGAATTTACTCAGCACTGATTGTCCGGGGTTACTGTGCTTCTGCCACCCCTGTGGTATCAGGAATGCAGGTACTAGGAACAGAGGCCCAGCAGCTCACCGCACACCAAGTGCCTGTGCTGCGGTCAAACACAATGATATAACAGCAGCACCTGTGCAGGGAAGAAAGGGGCAGGGCTCAAGGGAAAAGGGACTGGATGGGTTGACAGGGGGTTAGGACTCTGGAGAGAGAGGAGATTTGGTGCTACCTCTGCCAGTAAATAACAATTACAAACACAGGAGGCGAGAGTTTTTTGGTTGTAAACAGGAGTAGTCTCTCTGGTATACTGGGAGACTTGGTCAGTCTCGTTAAAGCAGAGCTATATAATAACTAGGTTTGGTTTTCTCAGAGACCTGCCTACTTTTGCTTACCAAACAGCTTTTTTATAATTTCCTGTATTCTCTCAGTTCCCAGTCCTGCCTCCCTAATGGACCCTGCACGTCTGTGTGAGGTCTACATAAGGAGTTAATTCCCTGCTTACAGGAAAGCAAGCAGAGACTTTGTGTTCTATCACAAACATCGTCAAACGTCTTGTCATGTTTATACTCTATATCAACTAAAGCTGCTGTTATTTATAATGTATTATATGTATTATAATTAGTTATAAACTGGCCAAAACAATAATTTGTTAAAAACAATGGTACAGGTTAATTATCAGTGAAGGTATAGATCTTAACCAGATTTTAGAATTCCTAAACAATATCATCAAGATTCTGCATGCATCATTGTCATAATCAAATTGTAATCCAGTTACATAAAGTTCCAAACAGAAAATGACATAGTTGTACAGCAATCTTCACAATTTAATGAAGTAATCTGTTAAACTATCTACACCTAACAATCTTGTATTGTCAACAGGTTTTGTTCTTAGTGGTAAGTTTCTGGGTTTAGTTTAATCAGATCTGTGCACACTAATTATTCTTAGTGGAATCACTCTAAATTCCAAAAGAAAATGTTAGGAACAAGGGCTGAAAATGTCATAAATTGTTTTACTCCTCAAAACCAGATTGAGGATGTAGGTCATCTGATATTTTTTAATTACATTAACACTGTCAATAAAATCACATGTGATTTTAGGCCCACAGAGGCGTGTGCTTCAGGTGATGTCAGTGTCTGATGAGAAACAAATTCATGTTCTCTGAGTGATGTTCATCTGTTTACGGTGGTCTTCAAGGAAAGGATTATCTGCTTAACCAGTGGATCAGAATCCAACACATAGGTGTCAAATGGATAAATGCAGCTGGTGGGATACTTTATCATATTCTCTCATGCAGGAGCAAAACAGGAAACAGGAGGATAGTTCACAAGTTCACATGAGTAAGATATTGAGTCAGCAACTCTACCTACCATCCAGCATTTGTGAAAAATATATAGGTTTAGACAAAATAAAGTGATCTTCTCTGATACTTTAAGAGGTTAAGGCACTACTCCAGCTTGTGAGCATACTAGCCTTTCACTTCTGGTGTTCATGTCCACAATCAGACACGCATCATCATCCTGCCCCGAAGTAGGGAGGAGAACAAAGATTTATCAAACAAAACCACAACACAGTTCACTGAAGCTTTAAAAACCTAAACATTGATTCTAGTTTGGTTTGGCTTGTGCAGAATGAGGCCTGAATTGGTTCTTATGGTATCTGAACTGATTTTGCCCATTCCTATTCCCTTACAGACATTTGTCAGTATCACCAAACCAATGCTTGCTTCACTTTGGCTGTTAATCCCTGTTCCAGAAAAGCCCCAGACTGGAACAAGGCCTGCTGAAATGTATATGGAAAGCTGTTGCTTGTACTGCATATAGCAACTGCCTGATACAGGTTTGATTCAAGTCAGCACTACTAATCCTTCAGTCTCAAGACTATGTGCACCTGAAAACAAATTTGGGGGGGGGGGGCGGGATTCTTTCTTTTAGGCACTAGAAAATTAAGTGATTTGTCATGATATAGTGAAAGATAAATAAGATAAATCTATTACAGGCAAAGTCAGCAAAACGAATACAAAAATTCAAGAGACAACAGCAAAAAGATGGGTCCTGTCCTGAGAGACACAGAAGCCAGTGAAAGTTAAGAGCACTCCACCCCTTCCAGAAACCAATTTGGGCCAGATCCTGGAAGACTTGATCACTCACACTGACTTCTTCACCAATTGTGGACTGACTTCATCAGGAGTTGACGGTGCTCAGTACCCCAACGGAGGCATTTAGTATCTTGCCAGTAGTGCCCAACTTTAGCAGTAGATTAATTGTGCACTGTGTTGTCAAGGTGATAACTTGAAAAGTTATTGTGTGGTGTTTCACACAAGATATAACTTGCTTTTAGTTTTGTTTATTAAACAAGCTTTTGAAAAGCACGGTATTCGCCAGTCATCAGTTTTACCTTCAGTAAAACCAGTGTTTTAATTTATCATTGTATAAAGCTTATTATCTTGAACACTCCAGTATAGTCACCATGCCAAGACGTGTAGTATTTCTTACTCAACAGCAAATGCACAGATCCAGTTTTCACTCTGCATATAGGTGTGCCAGCCCTTTTCTCCAATATAAGCAAATAAGCAACTTATCGTAGCCTTTAATAGCTAGTTCTTGTTGAACATTCCCAGTTCACATGCTGTGTGTGAATACTCACAAGTCCCAGGTATTTCAATTAAATCAAAGCAAACTATTTTCAATTTGTAAGCAACTCCCCCTACCCTCTTGCAACTCAGAGGCAGAGGCCAGGCATAATAGCAGTCCCCATCCTCTCCCAAAGGCAGGCACTGCTCCCTGATGCAATAGCCACTCCAGAGAGGCCAGAAGAGGAGAGTGGGGTCATAGCTGCCCAAGTACAAGCCTGCCTGATCTACAGCCCATGCTGCTATCCATGCCACAATGTCAACACTACTATTTTTAGTGCACTAGCACAAGCGGAGAAAACATGTGCCTATCTACTCAGGCTGAGAGGCATGCTCCCAACTGCAGTGTAGACACACCCTTTGTGAATCAAGCCCCCTCTCCATGGAGACCACTGAAACCAGTTTGAAGAGACCCTCAGATATAAGATGATTTGGGCTTGCTAGAAGAATTTAAGTTGGTTTCTTTTCTGTTCCTGCAACTTAAGAGGAAAGCATGTCTAACTTAGCCTGTAGTGAAGTACAAGATAAGATAAGATAAGATTAAATATGCAAGTAGGCTGTTTGTTTTAAAGTCTCCTTTTCTCTAATTCTTACTTCCAACTTCTAAATAAAAATCCTTTGTTTTAAGGAGGCTGATGGCCAATATCACTGGTCCCAGCTTCCCAAACCCCAGTCAGAATTGCAGTTTGATAAGCACTGGGTACAGAATAGCATACCTGGGTCCTGGTCTAAGAGTGGAAGAATTGAGATTCCAGTCTGAGACAGGTAAGAGCAAGAGGCCAAACACCTGTGATGAGAAACCAGACAGGGGACAAAGATGCAGTTAGCCCCATAACCAAGACACTTATCAGTCCTAAGTAAGCTGCTTCCTTTTTCCTTGCTGTAGTAGTGTTTTTCTACTTTAAGTGAAGATGAACGACTTCACATGACAACAACAACCCAGCCAATAAAATATTTCTATTTCTACAGCCAAACCCTGGATTGGTGGGAACTCTCTTTGTTTGGTGATCATGGGATGACAAGAGGATCATATACACATATTAATGCCAAGATTTGAAATTTACTGGACAAACTGGTAAAACCTCATCAAGAACTGGTTCAAAAATTAAGCTGTAAGTGCAGATCTGGCTTCTCGGATGAGATAATGAGTTTATTCTTCATTTTCTGGCTTGCCTTAGGGAAGCTTAAGTCATACTTTTAGCAATCTGTGGCTTTTGAGTCAGTCACATCAGCTTGATTTCCAAAAGCTGTGGGGAGAAAATGCCAACTGACAGGGTGTTTCAGAGCATTCTTAACTAAATGGATAAATTGCCTCGTGTCTCTAAAAGACTTGCGTGGGTGTCTTTATTCAGTGGCACAGTGCAGTATGATGCATCAGTCTATTGAGTAAGTTCACATTGCTATGCAAAAATGTTTATGGAACAAAGCTCCTTCTGTCACTACTCACTGATGCCTCTTCAGTTCATTTGATTCTGTTGCTTTACGTTACTGATGTTGAGAACGAGATAGCACCATGGTTTTTATGCTGAATTTCTCAGAAACTGAGCACTCCTCCTTTACGGGCAGCTTTCTTTGGTAGCCTCTAGGATAGGGTTGACAACTCTGACTGAAGCTATTCCAGGAGATTTTTTCCCCCCGCAACATGACAATGTCATTTTCTTAAAATATCCTATTAAAATCTCCAGGATTGCTTTCAGTAGTCACCAGGAGATTGATGGGGATTCTGGGAGACTCCAGGCCAATCCTGAAGGGTTGGCAACCTACTCTAGGACAGAAACCTTCTGAACAGCAAACTAGTAAGGTTGTGAAGGCTTCTGCTATATTGGGAACAACACTGTGACACTGTAGCCTCAGCCTGATACTCAGACTGCAGTCTTTCCCTTAGTTAGTGTAACACTATTCAAATGTTTTCCCAGATGAGTCTCTACATAAGCTTTGGCATATGCAGAAAGGTGCAGCCAAATTCTTTATCCTTACTAAGATCATATGTGAATCCCATGCTTCAGTTAATAGTTTGGATGCTGTTTAACCTGATTTGCACAAAATTTACCACTACCTAGGATATTTTCCATAAACCCATTTTGATTTCCTAGAGACACAAATTTCTTTTCTCCACCATGTCGTGTCATGCAGTTTGAAGATGTAGCATTCTCATGTGCTCCTCCTGTTTTTGTCTTTATTACTTTTGCTACTAAATGGAAAAGTGAGTCAAGGCAACCTATACCTGTACCGTCCTGTGACCTCAGTAATAGGGCTTATTGCCAGTGCTTGGCATAGATGGAGGGGTGTCCTCCTTCTGGCCATCATTGGTGTTTGTCCAGATTAAAGTTAAAAGATCTCATAGCACTGTGTCAGTGATAAGTGATGTTCTAGACCAGGGGTTCTCAAACTTTTCATTGCACCGCAACCCCTTTCTAACAACAAAAATTACTACACGACCCCAGGAGGAGGGAATGAAGCCTGAGCCTGCCCGTGCTGGCAGGGCTTCATCCCCAGGTGGGGGGCTGTAACCTGAACCCCACGAGCCCTGGCAACCCCATTAAAACGGGGTCATGACCCACTTTGGGGTCCAGACCCACAGTTTGAGAACCATTGTTCTAGACAATTTTCCCCTTGTCAGTAAAATACGCTTGAATGTCCAAAGCTGTATGTGAGCTATAGCTGAGAATTTTACAGCTGATGTTTTTGCTTACACAGTATTGTTGGCATTTCTTTGTAAAGTACTTGGGGATAGGTATAAAAGGTACTCTATAAAACAAAACTTTAACTATTCACAGGTTCAGCCACATGATATCTCTGCATTGGACAAAATATCATCCTCATCGCTGATTATTTACAGAGTGCCATAGATGTCCATTAATAAACAAAAAAGACAGGGTCGCTGCCTCAAGTTGGTTACAATCCCAGTTAGATACTATTTACAACAGCACATAGGAATTTGCAAGCAGCGGTGAATTTATTACATTTCATGCATGGACTTTTTTCTGCAAGCATATATAGTAACTTTGACAGGTTTCAGAGTAGCAGCCGTGTTAGTCTGTATCCGCAACTTTGGTTAATCTTAGCAGTAAATATTGTGACATAAAAAGCTGATCTTTGGTTTTTATTTTATCTTGATGTGCAGTTTAAACTATAAGTTTAAAAAGAAAAATGATCACTAAATTTTTAAGTACATTTTAACACTGTTAAGTATATCTAACCCAACTGCCTTGAGGGACATGTTGCATGAATCATTCAATAAATCCCTGTCTCCCTCCTCTCCCACCCTCCCAACACTTCCCATTGTAATTATGTGACTAGAGGAATTGGTAGGAGGGTAAAGCAGAGAGAGATTTGCTTGTATCAGTTGGTGTAACAAACTCTCTTGTCCCTTACTGTTTATTACCTTCTTAGTATGCCAACCTAGGACAACAATTTTAAGGACAGCAAACATTGTGGTCCTTTGTATGATGATTTTAAAATATGAAATATTACATAAATAGAAGTTTCTATCCAGTAAAAATGTTAGATATCAAACTCCAACATTTGGGGTAGGGGGAGGGTGAAATAGTAAGTTTATTTCCCTAAATTAGTCAATTGCTGACTATCCAAATAATTAGTTGCATGTTCCCAGTATGAGCTAACAGCAGATGCCTTTCCTTCCCCCTCCTCTTTCTCTAATAAAGCCGGCTTCTAATGATGATAACATATTAACCTACTGCTTAGTGCTGAAATTAAGAGACTCTCAGCTAGCAAAAGGAATTGTGTGTATAGTTTCAGGAAGTTATCACAGGTCTGGTACCCTGTTATTTTCCTGAATAAACTGTTAAAAAGTCATCTTTTAGCATTCATGCCTCAACAAGTGTCTCCGATTCTTGGAAAGGTTCCAGTGCTTAAAGAGTCAAGTGTTTATAAAACAGGAATTATTCCAGCCAGTAGAATGAAACACTCAGTACCTAAAGGTTATCTACACAACTTCTAGAAGTTTTGCGGTTTATGCTGGACTTGTGCCTCAGAAAGGAAAGGAAAGAACCTGTTTAAAGTCATATTAACAGACAAACTGTAAAGGAGAACAAAACAAAAATCTTTATGTTAAGACATCACAAAGACCAATGTTTATGTAATCAATCTTTAAGAATGGCCTTAATATTTGACTTGCTTTCATTTTGTGCAACATGGCCACATAGTTATTTACAACCTTAGCATGATGAAAAATAGATAGACTGAAATAGCAAGTAATAGCAAATAACTGAAATAGCAAGTAATCTCAAGCTATTCTAGATCACATAGAGTTAGATTTACAAAAGGATGCACCTCTGATGAAAGGCTATGTAAAAATGGCAATTGGACAGGCAACTGACTTTCACATACTTAGTTTCTCAACAGGTGGTGCTAAGGAGTGCCACAGTGCAGGGCAACTGCACCTGTATTTCCCCTCAAAGGTCCAGCAAGGCCACTCACTCTCGGGCTTCCAGCTCTCCAGCCATTGCCTTTTTGAGCAGAGGCCTACATCTCTCTCCCTTCTGAATGGGAATTTTATGTAATGAAAGAATTTTCAAAGACCTTGCAGATCCAGTATGTGGCCAGGTTCATGTTTTCATCTGAACTGAACGATACATAACTAGTTAACAGACTGCTTCAGTGTGCCAAGACATAACCCAGAGACCGAGGAAGTTCAGGAAACAAAAGGGATTCAACTCTCACTCTGAGATTCAAGTTAAAATAACTCATTTTACATTGGAAAGTTGGTATTTTTCAAAACTGTTTCATGAAAAGGAAAATGCTTAAATTCCTCCAGCCCACCTCAAATCAACACACTTTTCATTGTAATAAGTGTCAGTGTAGATTATTTGGTAGCACTTTCATCTCTGGGGCAAATTGTCTCAGGATCTTCTATTATAATAATCCACTGAAATGCTGTCTTTCAAAAGATATCTTAAACCAAGATTCCTCCGTTTCCATCTCTGGTGACTGTTTACATTAAAGTTAAAGATCCTTTGATATCTTGTCTAGAAAGAATAAGAGATAACTCAGGATTCCTGGTACACAATCCTTCTGTCTGTAAAAGAGATTCTAATGTTCAAGGTTGTGCACAATGTTAAATATCTGTATTAATTATTCTGCAATAACTTAAAAAAAAGACAACCTTTTAGTGTAGCAAAACTGAGATGTAGTTCAAAATAAAGTGCCATCACTGATGTCTCCTGGGCTAAGCATAACAACTGGTAATTTCAGATGTGGCAAATGATGATTTTTCAGTGGCAACCATTGCTGCTAAGCATAACCCAATAAACTGTGTAACCTTCATTTATACCGATCAAAAGTATTTTTATTGGCTGGTTATGCCAGGAAAAGGTTTCAAGAATAGAGAAAATAGTGAAGAAAAATCATTGATTTTTAAGTCACCATTTCTCTCCATATTTCAATTTTCTGAGAGTTCTGAGTAACCACCCAACATATAGGCATACATTTGAGAGATCAGAATTAAGATGCTCATGGAACACTGCTAAACAAGTAGAAAATGAGATGAGGTGATATCTAGAAAAAAGCAATTATCATACATGATCTGAGAGACTATATCTGAGGAAAAAACAGCATTTTATGCTTTGGTCTTAATCAGTGTTTTCAGTTACTGATGTTAATCTGTAAAAGCACGAGGAACTCTTTATACATGAAACTCATATATTTCTTTAGAATTTATTTGCAAGGCGAGCAAAGCAATACTTGCCAACTTTGGTCATTCTGCTTTAATTTATATAATTTGTATTCAGAATTTTTTTATAGTCTTAGTATGACTACAATACAATTTGCATTTAATGCATCATGAATATTAAAAAAAAATCACATATATTTTGCTGATTTTTTACACTTAAGAATTATGTAACCGTTATACCTGTTAAAAAAAATGATAGTGACCAACAGAAACCGAGACTGGAGCTCACTGTAGGTAACTTTTTACTGACTCTCTAGTCCTGGTCAATCCAACACAAAGTTAGAGACAGTACTGCAAAAACAGAGTCAGGAACGAAAAGTATGAAAAAACAAATACAAAACCTCTATACTTCCACCAGGAGCAAGTCTCTGGCAGGTTCAAGTTTGGTAGCATGGTTGGCTGGGGACTAGAATTGGCTAACTATCTTTCTCCTGTCCCCTTTTGCCAAATCACATTGGCCTTTCAGCTAGACTCTACATCCTGAGGAGAGTTGCAACAAGGGGGCTCAAAATGTCCTCAGATGGAATAACACTGCTGATAAGGATGGATAACAATAGATTTCAGGTCAATTATTCTATAGCTTCATTTTTATTCTCTCTGTTTATGGATAAATCTTATTCCAGTCTTTTCACAAAAAGTAACTGACCTCTTGTAAAAGGAAGCTATGACCCCTTCAATAGTTCAAATGCCAACAAAATAAAAAATCAGCAGAACAGCCAACTGATACAAAATAAATTTCCTGTCCACACATGATTAGATAGCACTCAGTCTGTTTTTCATTTACCCTAAAATAAATCCTATTCTTCGCAAGAACACCCACTTTTATGACATCACATGCAACGTATTAAGTAGCTTTCAGACTGCAAAGCTGCATAACAACATATAGTAACTTTCCTTTACAGAGCCCAGAACAAAACAAATCTCTGAATTATGCTAATAAAATCTACAGATTCAGTAAATTCTAACAAAGCTTATGATCCCCCTGCTGACAGAACCTTCATGGGAATAACAATAGCAAGATCTTGCTAGGTCTGAGTTTCATATATTGAGTCTGCAATATTTTTAAAATCTGCCACAATAGGTTCATAATAACTCATGAGCTACTTTGGTTGTCTGTCCTATCTGAACTGGTCAATTTGGCTAGCAGCATACAACAATAAAATAGTGAACAAGCTGTCACTGCTTCAATTCTTGCTCAAACAGTGACCCCCTATTTACTGACCTCTATAAACTTAGCCTGGCTAAAGAGCAACTGTAACAGCCTCTTCTTGTAGAAAAATGGTAGCTACAAAATGGGACGGAAGGGAGGTCTCTACAGTTAGTGAAACTCAAGGGAGAGTGGAAAATGCTTTTAGGGTGTGATAGGAATGCTGAGAAACCTAGAAGGTAGAAAAGGAAAGGTAAAGATGATCTTCTAAAAATGAAGTCCCAGGTGTATAGGTGTATACACATAAATGGCAGGCCACAAAGTTTCTAATGTGAGACTTCTTTAGGACAAGTCATTCACATTTTAAGATAATCCTTCTGACACCGATCGGGAGAAAGTAAGTGAAGCTGAAAGGAGAGCTTGTTGCTATATTGTATTTTACATTTATATAGCATCGTTCATTCTGAAGAGCTTTACAAGAAACCCAAAACCAAAGAACAAAACCCAGCCCCCCAACAACATAGAAGCTCTAGGAGAACAAAACTCAACTCTTATCAAAAGACTGATGTGGTCTTTAATGTTCATACAAGGCAGGTAAGGATTGTTTTTTAAGGTGTCAATGATTAAGCTGTTTCATTTTGTGACTTAAAGCTTTTGAATTATTTTTTCCCCAGGTAGTATATCTCTGAAGAGGACACTTGTTTTGAAACATCAGCTATATTTGTTATTTGTTAGGTATTAATTTTATTTATTAAATGTTTATTAAATATTTAATAAAGTATTACATATTCTGAATTTAAATACTTTTGAGTATTTCTTCATTTTGGAGTTGTGAGCCAGAGCCTGGCTTTTGGTAACTTATTCAATATAAAAAATTATCATAAAACCCCATCATCTTGTATTCCACATGGAACTTAACCCTGGTCCACAATACAGGGTAGGTTGAATTTAGCCGCGCTAGGTCGATTTTATAATGAATGCGTATACACAAGCAATCTCGTTCCGTCGACCTAAAGGGCTCTTAAAATCGACTTCTGTACTCCTCCCCGGTGAGGGGAGTAGTGCTAAAATTGACTTTGCTGGGTCGAATTTGGGGTAGTGCGGATGCAAATTGACGTTATTGGCCTCCGGGAGCTATCCCAGAGTGCTCCAATGTGACTGCTCTAGACAGCACTTTCTACTCCGATGCACTAGCCAGGTACAAAGGAAAAGCCCTGGGAACTTTTGAATTTCATTTCCTGTTTGGTCAGCATAGTGTGATCAGCAGCACAGATGACCATGCAGTCCCCCGAGAATTGCAAACGAGCTCTAGCATGGAGCGAACGGGAGACACTGGATCTGATTGTTGTATGGGGAGAAGAATCTGTGCAGGCAGAACTTGGATCAAAAAGAAAAAATGCTATATATATGCCAAAATCGCACAGGACATGATGGACAGAGGCTACAACAGGGACACAGAGCAGTGCGGCGTGAAAGTCAAGGAGCTCAGGCAAGCCTACCAAAAGACAAAGGAGGCAAACGGTCGCTCTGGGTCAGAGCTCCATACATGCCACTTCTATGATCAGCTGCCTGGCATTCTGGGGGGGGACGCTACCACTACCCCACCACTGTCCGTGGACACCTGAAAGGGGGGAGTTTCACGCAACAAGGAGAGGATTTTGTGGATGAGGAAGAGGAGAAGGAGGAGAATGCGCAGCAGGCAAGTGGTGAATCTGTTCTCCCCAGCAGCCAGGACCTTTTCATCACCCTGGAGCCAATACCCTCCCAAGGCAGGATCCCCGACCCTGAAGGCAGAGAAGGCACCTCTGGTGAGTGCACATTTGTAACTACAGTACAGGGTTTAAAAGCAACAGTGTTTAATGTTTGATTTGCCCTGAACACTTGGGATGTATTCGCAAACAGTACAGCTACTGGAAAAGTCTGTTAACGTGTCTGGGGATGGAGCGGGAATCCTCCAGGGACATCTCCATAAAGCTCTCCTGGAGGTACTCTGAAAGCCTTTCCAGAAGGTTTCTGGGGAGGGCTGCCTTATTTCATCCTCCACGGTAGGACACTTTACCATGCCAAGCCAGTAGCAGGTAGTCTGGAATCATTGCAGCACAAAGCATCGTAGCGAATGGTCCTGGGTTTTGATCGCATTCAAGCAACATTCGGTCTATATCTTTCTGTGTTAGCCTCAGGAGAGTGATATAATTCATGGTCACCTGGTTGAAATAGGGGAATTTTTGTAAGGGAACAGTAAAAGGACCCCATTCATGCTGGGCTGTTTGCGCTTGGCTAAAAGGGATCATCCCTGAGAATAGCCACGCGGGGGGAGGTGTGAAGGGATCATCCCAAATAGCCACGCGGAGGGGTGGGGAGAGGTGTGTGCTGCACATCCACCTGAAAACCGCAGCCCCTCCTTTTAAATGGCAAACACAACCAGCATTGCTTGCTATGGGAAAGGAGGGCGCCGCAGTTTGAAAACATTCCCACATGTTATGAAGGTGTTAGAAGCCAAACCTGCTTACCCTTTGGCTTACCATGGCTGCTGGAAACCGAATTCTGTTGCCCAGCCGTGTATGATGTGTCACCATACCAGCAGGCACTCAATATAAAAGGCAAAATGCGACCTTGTACCTAAAGCACATGTGCTGTCTGCTGTGAATTGCTTGATTCACTGTGAAAGAGTCTCCCTTTTGTTCTCAGAAATGTATCATCTTAAATTTTACTCTCCCTTTTTATCCCCCCCGGAGGTGCAAACATTTCTATGTTCCCCTTATCATCTCCGTCCCTGAGGTTATCGCAGATTAGAAGGCGAAAAAAACCGCACTCACGATGACATGTTTTCCGAGCTCATGCAGTCCTCCCGCACTGATAGGGCACAGCTGAATGCATGGAGGCATTCAGTATCAGAGTCCAGGAAAGCATTAAGTGAGCGCGATGAGAAGAGGCATGATGCAATGCTGAAGCTAATGGGGGAGCAAACGGACATGCTCAGGCATCTGGTGAAGCTGCAGGAAAGCCAACAAGAGCACAGACTGCTGCTGCATCCACTGTACAACCGCCTGCCCTCCTCCCCAAGTTCCATATCCTCCTCACCCAGATGCCCAAGAACACGGGGGGGGAGATTCCGGGCACCCAGCCACTCCACTCCAGAGGATGGCCCAAGCAACAGAAGGCTGTCATTCAAACAGTTTTGATTTGTAGTGTGGCTACAATAAGCAATGTGGCCTTGTCCTTCCCTCCTCCCCCACCGCACCCTACCCCACACGGGCTATCTTATCAGTTATCTCCCTTTGGTTTTTTAATTAATAAAGAAAGAATGCATGGTTTCAAAACAATAGTGACTTTATTTCCTTTGCCAGCTGTGATCGAAGGGGGGAGGGTGGTTGGCTTACAGGGAATTAAAATCAACAAAGGGGGCAGGTTTGCATCAAGGAGAAACACACACAACCACAGGCGCCAACTTTTTTCTGCGCCGGTGGGTGCTCGCACCCCCGGCCCCGCTCCGACTCCACCTATGCCCCAAAGTCCCCGCCCTAACCCCACCCCTCCCTGCCCCTATTGGACCCCTCCCCAAATCCCCGCCTCCTCCCCCAAGCACGCCACGTTCCCCCTTCTCCCCTCTCCCTCCCAGGCTTGCCATGCGAAACAGCTGTTTTGCGGCGCAAGCATTGGGAGGGAAGGGGAAGAAGCAGGCGCGCTCAGGGGAGGAGGTGGAGCTGAACTGGGGCATGCGGGGAGCTGCCGGTGGGTGCAGACCACCCACCAATTTTTCCCCATGGGTGCTCCAGCCTCAGAGCACCCACGGAGTTGACGCCTATGCACACTACTGTCACACCGTAGCCTGGCCAGTCATGAATCTGGTTTTCAAAGCTTCTGTGATGCGCAGCGCGCCTACCTGTGCTCTTCTAATCGCCCTGGTGTCTGGCTGTTCAAAATTGGCCACCAGGAGATTTGCCTCAACCTCCCATCCCACCATAAACGTCTCCTCCTTACTCTCACAGATATTATGGAGCACCCAGCAAGCAGTAATGACAATGGGAATACTGGTTGCACTGAGGTCTAACTTAGTCAGCAAACAGTGCCAGCGAGCTTTTAAACGTCCAAAGGCACATTCTACCACCATTCTGCACTTGCTCAGCCTATAGTTGAACTGCTCATTACTACTGTCAAGGCTGCCTGCGTATGGCTTCATGAGCCATGGGAGCAAAGGGTAGGTTGGGTCGCCAAGGATAACTATTGGCATTTCAACATCCCCAACAGTAATTTTCTGGTCTGGGAAATAAGTCTCTTCTTGCAGCTGCTCAAACAGCCCAGAGTTCCTAAAGATGCGAGCGTCATGCACCTTTCCCGGCCATCCCACGTTGATGTTGGTGAAACGTCCCTTGTGATCCACTAGTGCTTGCAGCACCATTGAGAAGTACCCCTTGCAGTTTATGTACTGGTTGGCAAGGTGGTCCGGTGCCAAGATAGGGATATGCGTTCCGTCTATCGCCCCACCACAGTTAGGGAAACCCATTGCAGCAAAGCCATCCACTATGACCTGCACATTTCCCAGAGTCACTACCCTTGATAGCAGAACGTCAGTGGTTGCATTGGCTACTTGAATCACAGCAGTCTCCACAGTAGATTTGACCACTCCAAATTTATTCCCGACTGACCAGTAGCAGTCAGGCGTTGCAAGCTTCCACAGGGCTATCACCACTCGCTTCTCAACTGTCAGGGCAGGTCTCATCTTGGTATTACTGCGCTTCAGGGCGGGGGAAAGCAACTCACAGAGTTCCAGGAAAGTGGCCTTATGCATGCAAAAGTTTCGCAGCCACTGGGAATCATCCCATACCTGCACCACTATGCGGTCCCACCAGTCTGTGCTTGTTTGCCGGGCCAAGAATCGGTGTTCCACTGTATCAACCAGCCCCACTGCTGCCATGATGTCCCAATTGCCACATCCCGTGCTTTCAGGAATGTCTGTGTCCATGTCCTCCTCACAATCATCCTCGTGCTGCCGTCTATTAGCCAGGTTCTGCAGATACTGCAGTATAATGCGCGAGGTGTTTACAATGCTCACAACAGCAGCGGTGAGCTGAGTGGGCTCCATGCTTGCCATGCTATGGCATCTCCACGGGTAACTCAGGAAAAAAGGTGCAAAATGTTTGTCTGCAGCTGCTTTCACAGAGGGAGGGAGGGGAGACTGACGACATGTACCCAAATTGACCCATGATAATGTTTTTGCCCCATCAGGCATTGGGAGCTTAACCCAGAATTCCAATGGGCAGCGGAGACTGCAGGAACTGTGGGATAGCTTCCCACAGAGCAACACTCCGTGAGTCGATGCTAGCCACGGTAGTGAGGACACACTCCACCGACTTAATGCGCTTAGTGGGGACATACACAATAGACTGTATAAAATCAATTTCTAAAAATCGATTTCTATAAAATCAACTTAATTTTGTAATGTAGACATACCCTTAATTTATTTACCGCATAGGACTGAAAGGCTTGGATTTGAACCTATGGCCCAGTTTGTCATATTCTGTGTTTGTACAACACCCAGCACAATGAAGTCCTAGTCCATGAATGGAGCTCCGAGACATTACTTCAATAAAAATAATGATAATAATATGAAGGTTTGAAAAATCCATAATATGTGTTTCTCCTAACTGAAACGTAGCATGGGTTCAAAAACTGTGCAAACAAAAAAGCCATCTATTATCAATAGGTTTTTAACAGATCAACATGATGTGATTTGAATAGTAAAAAAGGAACAGCATATAAAGTAATCTTTCTCAAATCAGTTAGAATTTAATGAATATATGGGGGGAGGGATAGCTCAGTGGTTTGAGCATTGGCCTGCTAAACCCAGGGTTGTCAGTTCAATCCTTGAGGGGGCCACTTGGGGATCTGGGGCAAAATCAGTACTTGGTCCTGCTAGTGAAGGCCGGGGGCTGGACTCGATGACCTTTCAAGGTCCCTTCCAGTTCTAGGAGATGGGATGGGATATTAAGCTTAATCTCCATGCTCAGAACACTTCAGGCTTTCTCCCCAGTGACTGAGTCACAGTACACATTTTCTCCACCATCTGGAGCTACCAACAGCATTTACAAGAGGTATTTCACCCTTTGAGAGTCACTTAGTCTGATACTCATCTGTTATCCCTCCTTTGGAATGTATAACTAACAGTCATCACTGAAGATTCTGGTCCTCCCATCAATACCATATGTACTACTGACTCATTGTCTGAAGCCTACCAAATCTGACAGAAGTGTCTCATTTCCCTATACAGCAATCTGCCAATGATATGTGAAGTTATGGAGGGGCTGATGATAAATTCTAATAGAGAGGGGGGCTCTTTTCCTGGCCGACTCACAGGTTCATTTCTGCCATTCATCTAGATTTGGAGATGTGCTTCTACTAATGCTAGGACTAGTGCAAACTTTTATTTAAAAGTTAGGCTTGGGGAAGAAAAAAATAAACAGTTCAGCCAGAAGGGGGAAAACCACCTTCTACGGTGTACTGTTAAAATGACAACTTATCACTTTAAGAATAAGGGGTTTACTGGCCCTGTTTGCAGGGAGGAGGATCTGTAGGGAAGTGTGAAATCATCTGAGTCACTCTGCAAATCAGCAAGTTGGGCTGAGTTGTGTATCGCTGCCTTAGGGAGCAGACTGCTTTGTCTCTCTCTGTTTTTGGTTCTTGTCTGTTAGGATTCTGGATTCTAAGAAACAATGTAGTGAACCTTCCAAAAAGAGTATTTTATGTCTTTGTCTAATTTTTCTGTGTGAATGCTGTGAACATAACACTATCCACCTCTGGCAAGGTAAAAAGATATTTTATCAGCACTGGTTTTATGAGCTGGGAGCATTTGAAAAATGAGAAGCTTCTCAGACATCCAAAAAATTCAAATGTGCAGTTTCAGAAGGACAAAAACTTTTAATCAATCAGATGCTGTGAGCTACAGAAATCAGATGATTCATGCACAAGTTGACCACCTTGGGGACCGTTCTATGATTGCCACTTCAAAAAATTGCTTTGTTTTTAAACAGAGCTCTAAAACATATTCAAAAATGAAATTTCAATACGAACATTCCCATTTCACCTATCTTAACCTATTTACCATGGGCCTGAAATACTGGGAAGCATGTTCTCCAATTGTGAGATTTAATCATCGCCTCTTGAAGTTACAAAAGAGAAGTCGAAATCAAAGGCAAATATTTACACATTTACAATTTAATTTCACTTAAATGCTGTGCCTGTGCTAGAAGTATGTAATTAACTTTGTTTAAATTTGTTTTGTGCTTCTTCATAGAGAGCTTCACAGTCAAATGCAAGTTTCATGAGGAAGTGTAAAGACAAATACATCCAAGTTCTGAAATCACACACTTGACTTCAAACAGCTCTAAGTTAAGACAAGATGCATTAAGTTAAATCTGTGCTGGCCCATTCCATTTATTTTGAGTGTTTCTACGTGTTCTAGATTTATAGCTGAAGATTCATTGTAGCAATCCATGAATTTATATTCTGCAGCACAATGTGATTCAGAAAGCCCATTCCTTACACAAAGGCACCTATATTGCACCTCAACAATACTGTATTTTATTGGCATCAGCACATTCCTGATTGAAATTTAAATGTATCTGATTGGAAAACAAAATGTTTTCTATCTTTTATGGTGGACATTTTCGGGGTTCTTCAGTAAATTATCCATCCCTACTTCCTGTATGCCAGACCTTTAACATGTATCAAAGATATAACTCAAAAATAATCATGGGAATTTCACAATCATTTTTTTAAATCTTCAAATTAAGGTGAAGACAAGAAAAATCTCACTGTCACCCAAAATATAACGTACTGATATAAAACATATAGTTTCACTAAGGGAAGTTAACGGTACTTCTCAGAACAAAACTCTCTTATATAATTTATGTGATGGAACACATTGTCTGATGGGACTACAGGGGAAAAAAACACATCCTCTGGATTTCTGCACAAAATCAACAGTACATGGTAGCACTGAGATCTGGATATGAACCATGGCAATGGCCTTATGTTTTATTATGTGTGGAACATGAAAAATCTGATGGGACTTAAAAATATCCATCCCTTGATGGAGAAGTCAGCATGGTAAGCACTGAACTCTGGATAGGTGCCATAACAAGCTATGTTATTGCAACATATTGCAGCAAGAAGAAGCTAGTGTTTTAATATTCAGTTGAACTACATTATTAGCCTTCAGGCTAACAAAATAACATATTGTTTTTGTCCTTTTCCTGGATTAGAGCATTGGCATTAACTCCTCAGAAATGCTTCAAAATTCTTTATTCTCTGAGACCACAAAAGCACCCCCCCACACACACACCAACAACTCTTTCTTAATACACTGCTTTTTAAACATTTTTTAAGCATGGCTTCTTTCCTAGAAAGAGGGAAATGCACAATTATCATAACTCATTATATTGAAGGACATATTATTGTTTATTATTTATATTGCAGTAACACCTAGAACCCCAAGCAGAAATCAGTGTCCCATTGTCCCAGTCACTGAACATGCATATAATGAAAAGACATTCCGTGTCTCAAAGTGCTTATACTTTATCTTCCCTGCATCACATTATGAAGTAGTGTACAAGAAAAATAAAGGGGGGTGAGATAACATATTTTATTGGACCAACTTCTGTTAGTGAGAGACAAGCTTTCGAGCCCCACAGACAGAGCTCTTCTTCAGGTCTGGGAAACTTATTCAGAGTGTTACAGCTAAATACAAGCTGTTCCACCTTGTATTTCGCTGTGACACTCTAAGGGTATGTCTACACTTACCGGAGGGTCCGGCAGCAGGCAATCGATGTTCTGGGATCGATTTATCGCGTCTGGTTTAGACGCGATAAATCGATCCCGGATCAATCCCGGAAGTGCTCGCCGTCGACGCCGGTACTCCAGCTCGGCGAGAGGAGTACGCGGCATCGACGGGGGAGCCTCCCTGCCACGTCTGGACCCGCGGTAAGTTTGGACTAAGGTACTTCGAATTCAGCTACGTTATTAACGTAGCTGAATTTGCGTACCTTAGTCCGAAGTGGGGGGTGGTTTCCCAGACCTGAAGAAGAGCTCCACGTAAGGTCGAAAGCTTGTCTCTCACCAACAGAAGTTGATCCAATAAAAGATGTTACCTCACCCACCTTGTCTCTCTAATGTCCTGGGACCGACACGGCTACACCACCACTACATACAACAAGATGAAAGTTCCATCTCAAGCCACGAACACCAATCTCAGTGTAGGTGAAAGAAAGGTATGATCCAAAGACTTGTCAGTGCCGCAGGGATTTAAAAATAACATTATTAACCTTGACTCTTTGCATATAACTAGATAAGATTTCTCTATAATCTTTTCTCCACAATCCATGTCTTTCCACATACATGGCAGCTGACCTAGCTTGGCCTAGACTAGTGACATTTGTATCCATATTGGAACAAAATCTGCCTATAAGAACAAGATAAACTAAATTTTCTTCATTAATGAATAGATTTATATGTTTTTTTGTTCAGTCACGTTTTATATACTATTGGACCTAACTGCTGTAGGATGTAACACTTCTGTTGACCTTTACAATTTACAGATGCCTTAACTTAGTCACTCTTATTTTGAGGTTACAGCCATATGTTTTTCTTTAAACTACTGTTATTCTTGAAGCTGTGCTTTATTATAAAAAATCCCAACCCCACAGCTTTATACTTATCCTGTTACATACATGCTATCCCCTTTCATAGCATACGTGCTCTGGTGTTCCTAGAGTGAATCGTGCTGTCAGATATTTATTATTTATGTAATAGTGTACTATTGTAAGGCCAGTCCTGTACAAAACACTGGGGGTAAAAACACAGTCCCTCTCTCAAGGAGCATACAATCAGTATCAGACACACGGTATGTCTACATTGTAATCAGAGATTGCAGCTTTGATCCACCTAGCTCGAGTAACAAAGCTGTGGCAGCACGAGCTGTCCAACCCTGCCCAGGATCCTGGGTACGTACTTGAGCAGCTATCCTGTGTTGCCACGGCCTCACTGCTATTGTTACTCAAGCTAGCTAAATCAAAGCAAACTTGGGTATCTCTACACATGCAGCAATCACACCAGAGATGCCAGAGTCCAAATAAAACTCTGTACAGACATTTTAAAAGGGACTATATCAATCTTAAATTTAGTCATTTAAAGGTACCATACCTCTTCTTCAATTCATCCTGTTAATTTCTGGGATGTATAATCACAGTATCCAATTTCTTAAAAATGTCTCTCTCTCTCTCCTGCTGCTGTGTGAAAGACCCACACAATCAGCAGTGGAAACTGAATGACTGCGGGGGAAACAATGAAACTAACAAGGTAAAGTTCTGTCACATTAACTGAGTAAAATGAAAGAACAGAGAAAAATACTTTTTCATTTATCTTTGGTGTCGACTAACTATAATAAGTAAAACATTTTCAAACAGAAGTGTAATTTTTTAAGTTAATAGCTTGCTCCCCTTTCAACAGTCTTACATAAAGCACACATGATGCAGAAGATAAAATGGGGAATGCCATGATTCAGTAGTAGGTGGGAAACCACTGAAAGGCCTCATGGAAGAAGGGTGTTTTAAGGAAAGATTTGAATGTGGACAGGGAGACTGTCTGGTGAGCAATAAAAGGGAGTACATTCCAAGTGGAGGGTGATGTTATAGAGGCAGTAGGAAACAAAAGGAATGGTAGTACGGTTTTATACGACACAGTCCCTGCTCTAGAATAATTGATAGTTACTACTAACTGCACAAAGTGTTGTCAATGTACTTATACTAGTGTATGTCTTTGTATAGTGCAAAGCCAATGGGATCCTGATCTTAGCTGGGACCTGTTGGCAGTAAGCACTGACATAATACCAAGAAGAAGAACAGCACATCTGTCAAGATGGGAGCAGGAAGAATTAAGAGCAGATATATCGGCAGGAGCAGTTACATACTGCCTTGAAGATAAGGACAAGAAGCTTGAATTTGATGTGATGGAGAGTGTAAACAAGTGATGGGGTTTAAAGAGGGAAGGGGACGCAGTCAGAGTGCCAGGAGCGGAAAATAAGTTTAGCTGCAGTTCTTACCAAGACTGGAGAAAAGCAAATTAAAAAGCAGGAAGACCAAGAAGGAAGTCACAGTACTAAAGGCAAGAGATGCCCAGTGCAGAAATATATAGATAAGAAAGGACTGATTTTGGTCTTATTTTAGAGGGAGAATTGATAGTATTAGGTGACGCTCTGAAGGGGTAGGGAGGGACAAAGCTGAAAATAATTGCCTTAAATGACTGCTTATTGGAACAGCTAGTTATACAGTACACAAGAAAAGAGGATATACTCAACTTAGTCCTAGCTAACACACAAGAGTTAGTTCAAGAAGTAACTTCAGTTGCACCACTTGTAAGTGGTCACAATATAATTAAACTCAACATCCTTGGGGAAGGAAAAGTACCAGAAACTAGCATGATGACACTAAACTGTAGAAAAGGAGATTTTTTTGAGTGGGGTGGTGGTGAGGAAGTTGAGAGAAAGAGAGAAAAAAAGCTAGTCAAAAAGGCCCTAAAGTATAAAGCAAAGAAATAAAAATCCTTAGATATGGCATGGATACTGCTTAAGAAAACAGTAACAGTTTAAAAAGTAATGCATACTTCTCAACACAAAGGGAAGCAGGTAGGCAAGAAGTAAACTAACTTGCAAGGTTCAAAAATTTACTCAAGCCTTCAGAAAATGGAAATCCAACCCTAAAATAAGCACAAGCTACAGAAGGCAACATATATGAAGGAATTAGGAGGGCTAAGATGGAATTTGGAGAACAAATAGCTAAGGGTATAAAAATAAATAAGAAATTCTTTAACTATATGAAAAACAAAGATGGAGATAAATGGTGGGTTTGCTGGATTACCAGGGGGCACAGGGAGCAATTAAGGAAGAGAAAGACATGACTGAGAAGCTAAACAATTACTTTGCATCAGTCATCACCACAGAGGATGGTGAAGAGATATCTACCTTAGGGCTTTTCTTTTCTAGTGATATAAATGAGGAACTAAAAGTAATTGATGTGACAAAAGTTTTAAGGGAAGAGGGGCTGGAACTAATTAAAAATAATGGTGAATGGGCAACAAAATGGCAGATGAAATTCATTGCTGACAAGTGCAAACTAATGCACATTGGAGAGAACAACCTGAATTACTCATACACTGGGTTCTAAACTAAGGCCATCTCTACAGTACAACATTATGTAGACTTAAGTTATGTCGGCATACAGCCACCACAGTTATTACATCACTTGTGCGTGTGCACACTTGGCTCCTTGTGTTGGCGATGCACGTCCTCACTAGAAGCACTCGTATTGATGCAGAGTGCAGCGCATTGTGGATTAGTATCCCACTGTGAAACTCGTCACCATCCAGGACAGGGTGTTTGGGGAGGTTTTTGCAATGCCTAATGAGGCCGAAACAAGTTGTGCAGGAGTGACTGGGAGCATGGGGTCCACTTCCCATAATGCAGTGTTCTCCATCCATAATTTCATCTGCATCCAATAATATTTTGCGCCTTCTTTCAAAATCCCCATAAATCTACACATCCCTCCTCACTGTCTGCTATCTTTAACAGAAGCATGGCGCTTGCACAGCGCTGCACTATTGTCATGAGCATTGAACGCACAAGGCACATGATCCTGAAGTATATGTAGAGCCACAAGAGGAGCCACAGGGAACATGATGATTCTTTGGAGGCTAGATTGCTGTGGTACAGAGAAAAACAATTTGAGGTTGTTGTTGGCATTCATGGAGCACCTGGAGATGGTGGAATGCCAGTACTTGGCCCCAGAAACAAGCACTGGCTGGTAGGATTGTATTATCGTGCAGGTTTGGGATGCCGAGCAGTGGCTTCAAAACTTTCAGATGAGGAATGTGTAATGGACCAGGTCATAGGTGCTCTTGCCTAGCAGTCACAACTGGGCTGAGGTTTACCCACCAGGGACGGGAGTAGGGTGACAAGATAGCAAGTGTGAAAAATCGGGACAGGGTGGGGGGATAATAGGAGCCCATATTAAAAAAAAGCCCCAAATAAAATCGGGACAGCTGGTCACCCTAGACAGGCAGTACCAGGTGAAAACTGAGAGGCAGAAATTGGGGTCAAAGTCAGGCTGGAGTCAGAGACCAGAGATCAGGTGATGAGGTGAAGTCTGGCATCGCAGGAGGCCAAGGTCTGTGTAGTGGCCCAGATAACTTCCTGAGGCAACCCCTGGGGTTTACTAGGGGCACTTAGCAAATCAGAGGGCCGCAAGGTACTGTCACTCAGGGTCTTGTGGGCGGTACTTCCTGCGGTGCATATTCTCCACAGTGCTCCCTGGCTGTGCCACTGTATAGCCTCCTGGTGGCAGTGTGGGAATATCAGCTGCCCTAGGCTCTGTAGACCTGGA
This sequence comes from Emys orbicularis, assembly GCF_028017835.1. Classification (NCBI taxonomy): domain Eukaryota; kingdom Metazoa; phylum Chordata; order Testudines; family Emydidae; genus Emys; species Emys orbicularis. Next base: position 31,045,758 of record NC_088695.1, on the reverse strand, counting down.
TTCTAGTCCCTGGGTCTTTACACAAGGCCACGTTTCTGGATCTGTGCGCCAAACTCACCCTAGGCCTCCAGTGCAGGGACACCAAAATGAGATCTGTACTGACAATTAAGAAGCAAATGGCAATTACACTGTAGAAACTTGCAATGCCAGATTGATTCCTGACTGACCAGTAGCGATTGGAGTAAGGAAATCCTCATCAGGGACTGTTGTTATGCAAGTCTGCAGGGCCATTAATTGCATCCTGCATAGCACTGCATATCACTATTTTAGCACCAGACTACGTTGCCATCAAATACATCAACAGAAAGGGCTACTTTTCTATTGTAATGCAAGAGCTTGTGGATCGCCAGGGGCGCTTGACCGACATCAATGTGGGCCGATCAGGAAATATACATGACGTGTGCATCTTTAAGAAAACCTGACCGTTCAGAAAGCTGCAAGCAGGGACTTTCTTTCACAACCTGCATATTACCACTGGGAATACTGAAATGCCAAGAGTAATGCTCTGAGACCCAGCCTACCCCTACTCCCACGGATCACAAAGTCGTATACCAGCCAGCTTGACAGCACCAATGAGCACTTGAACTATAAGCTCAGCAGACGCAGAATGACAGTTGAATGTGCCTTTGGTTATTTGAAGGGTTGCTGGCATGGTTTACTTACTAAATTGGACCTCACTGAGAAAAATATCCCAGTGGTTATAACTGTCTGCTGTGTCCTGCAGAATATCTGTGAAGCAAAGGGGGAAAAGTTTCTGCAGGGGTGAGGGTGGAGGTGGAGTGTCTGTCTGCTGAATTTAAACAGCCGATACAAAGGCTATTAGAAAAGTTCAGCGTGGAGATATACAGCTCAGGGAGGCTTTGAAAGAACATTTTAATGGTGAGCCAGAGTAGTGTGTGTTGCTGTATTGTGATCTACCTGGCCTTGCTCTTTTGCATGAATCTTTTGAATGAATCTTGTAGTGATTGCTGAGTATGTAGGAATATAATATTCTCAATGCACCTATTAATATTGTCTGTGAATGATATTATGGGTTCTGTGTCAGACCTGCTCAGCATTAGACAGTGTATATTCTGAACTAATAAAGATTAATTTTGTTCCAAAACATACAATTTTATTCTGTAACATGAACCAGGCAATTAAAAAAAAATTAAAACTTTATAAATTAAGAGAACTGATCTTATGGAGGAGAAAGAACATTCATTTCCATTTCAGGTATACAGACACCAACTGTGGCTTTCACAGGTCATTTATGTGACGCTGTGATTGTCTTTAATGTCTCCTCTCCCCCCCGCCCCCCAGTGGAGTGGTAAGGGTAGTGTACCGACCCCTGATGCCACGTAGAATGTTTGGGGGCGGGGGGGGGAATAAGGACGTCCCGATATTGAGTTCTCTATGAGCTGCAGAGGTAGGTGAGCATGGGATCGTTGAATCTGCAGGCTCTACCAGACATCTGCAGCATGTTTGCTGTCCTCTCCACTCTATCATTCTCCATGTTCTCTATAAGGGTGGTCGTCCAAGCCCTGTGCTCATTCTCTGATGCAGCACTGGCTTGCAGGATCTCCTGGAACATGTCATCCCAAGTCCTTTACTTTCTCCTCCTTATCTGGCTCAGGCATTCCACTTGTGTGGAGGGGGAGACCCTGAAGGCCACAATGGCAGCACCTTCAGATACAACACACAGAGGTACCACTGTCAGTGTATTCATGATGGAAACTGAAACTTAAGATATTGAACTCACTCCCCTTGGTCCCCAAAAGTTGTAAAGCATTACATTCTCACTTCTTCTTGGGATGATAGAGCACGGTGCCATGGTGAGTATGGCCCTCACGGGGGTTGGGGAAATGAGAGGGGGGAATAGCTTGCTGGCATGATTATAGGCGTATATGGCAATGGAACTGAATACAGGCACAGTTTTCCACAGGCAATGGTGATTGTAGCTGATATCTCACTCCGGAGGGTAACAGAGGCAGAGAGCACAACTGCTGCTGTTGTCCAGGTGCTGATCGTGCGCTGCTAGCCTGTGTACTGCAGCGGTGCCAGCTGAAGTAACTGCTGAATGGTGTGGGAGAGTGTCCTAATTCAGCGTAAGAAATAAGACAGCTCTCTTCAGAAATCTTCAGCAGAGTATTGCAGAGTACCTCCATGAAAGTTTTATCAACATCTCTATAGATGGGACATCCTGGTGCATATAAACAAGCTGCTCTGCGTGGCCCCCTTTGTCTAACTCTAGAGGGGAATGAAAAGCAGATAGCAACTCTACCTCTCTTGGTTGTTCCACTACCTCTGCTAGCACAGCTAAAAAAGAGTAACTAAAATACATGTCCTGCTACTTGGGGGTTCCATCCCTGTAATTTCAAAAGCAAACTGCGTACTTACCAGAGGTTCCTTCCCCTGCATCAGGCTGCCTGTGCTTGACTGTTGGGACTGGCTGGACTGAGGTGGAATCAGAAACATATGCTGGCTCACTACGCAGCTGAATTCCCTGGTCGCCTCTCCCCCTTACTACTCCTCCTCGCTGTTTACGGCAGGGGCCTGTGACTCAATCTCAACGGAAGTATCTATGGTGCTCTTGGGGGTGGTGGTGAGGTCTCCGCCAAAAATGGCCTGTAGCTTTTTGTAAAAGTGGCAGGTCTGTGGCTCTGCAGCAAATTGATTGTTGGCCTCCCTGGCCTTCTGCCCACTGCAGCTACTTGTCTTTCATGCAGCACTGCTAGTTGTCCCTGTTGTGGCCCTTTTCTTACATCCCCCAAACAATCTGCTGGTAGATGTCTACATTTCTACAGCTGGCTCGGAACTGTGCCTGCACAGTCTCTTCTCCCCATAGGCACAGGAGATCCAATACCTCCTGTGTACTCCAGGCAGGAGCATGTCTGCAATGTATAGCTGGCACAGTCAGCTGTGCCATTATTCTGAACAATGGAGAGCTGCTAGGTGTGCTTGTCAAGCTGGGCAATTTAGAAAAGGAATTTCAAAAATTTGAGGGGCTTTAAAGGGGAGGGATGGCTTCCTGTCTACCTGACCCCTGGGCAGTGGAATTCACAACGTTGATTAGAGCAGTCAGCATGGGGCAGTGTGGAGCAGACAGCTCCTGGAGGTCAGTAACAGTCAATGTAAGTTATGCAGTGTTTATATTATTACTGTGTCACCTAAATACATTGACCATGATTCTACGCTGCTTGGGGAGGTGGTGTTATTAATTTGGCATAGTGGGGCACTTACATCAGTGGGAGCCAAATTTATGTAAAGACACATCCACAACTAGCTTGAAGTAAGCTGTCTTGCATCTATATAATCATTTAGCGTAGACCAGGCCTAATTGTATCAACAGGAAAAAGTTCTGGGCATCCATGTAGACAGCTCAATGAAGACCTCTACTAAGTGGTTAAAAAGGAAAGGAAATGTAAAGATGTATAGGAAAGAATGGAGAATAATATGGAAAATGTTATATTACCCTTATTAGAAAGTCTCTCTAATATCCTGGGACCAACACGACTACAACAGCACTGCAAACAACATATTACCCTTATATAAATTAAAGGTATAACATCAAAATATTGCATTCAGTTCTGGTAACCCCATTTCAAAAAGGATTTAGCAGAAACAGAGAGGATTCAGAGACAGGCAACCAGAATGATTACAGGCATGAACATTTTTTTATATGAAGACAGACTGAAAGACTGGGACTTTTTACCCTAGAGAGGAGAGGAATAAAATTTACCAAATTAGAAATTAATCAAAGTTAGAAATAAGGCGCAAGTTTTTAACAGTGTGGGTGACTAACCATTGGAACAAAATATCAAGGGAAGTGGTGGATTCTCCATCTCGATGTCTTCAAATCAAGACTGGAAGTCCTTCTGGAAGATATGCTTTAGTCAAACACAAGTTATCAGGCTCAGTACAGGGGTAACTGGATGAAATTTAATGCCCTCTGATATACATGAGTTCAGATTAGATGATATAATGGTCCCTTCAGGCTTAAATGCTATGAATCTATAACAGGGGAGATGATGAAAGTATTCAAAATAATGAATGAATGATATAAAGATGGCAAATAGGGGGAGTAGAAGTTCTCAATCTCATAATACACAAATTGTGGGACATTCAATGACACTGAAAGGTGACAAATTCAGCACTGATAAAAAGAAATGCGTTTTCACACAATCCACAATTGGTCTGTGGAACTCACTGCTATGAGATATGATTGAGGCCAAGAGCTTAGTAAGATTAAAAAAAAGACTTAAATATCTACATCAATAATAAAAATATCCAAAGTTATAACAGTATTCTTTCTACAGTAAGTGTTTTGGAAAGGATATAAGCCTTCATGCATAAAGGCATATGCCAAGCTCTAACTAGAGGGGTACAAGATTAAAATTTCCTTGGGGACTGGTTCTCCCTTAACTGCTTATTGCAGGTTTTTCTTGTATTGTCCTCTAAAGCAGACAGTACCACCCACTATTGCGACAAGATCCTGGATTAATTGGACCACTGGCTTGATCCAGCGAAGTAATTCTTACTGTGACGGGTTGGATCACAGAAACCCTCTTGGGAGCTGCCACCCAATGTGCAAAGACTACCCCTGCTTCTGTTTTCCCTGCCAGCTCAGGACTCCAGCACCCTGTCTTGCTGAGTTAGACACTCCCGTCTGGCTCCAGACACAGACCCAGGGTCTGAATCACTTGTCCCAAAGCTGCAAGTTTACCTGAAAACAGCTCACAGTAGTGTGCTTGTCTTTAGCACTCAGATGCCCAACTCCCAATGGGGTCTAAACCCAAATAAATCCATTTTACCCTGCATAAAGCTTATGCAGAGTAAACTCATAAATTGTTCGCTCTCTATAACACTGATAGAGAGATATGCACAGTTGTTTGCTCCCCCAGGTATTAATAGATACTCTGAGTAAATTACTAAATAAAATGTGATTTTATTAAATACAGACAGTAGGATTTAAGTGGTTCAAAGTAGTAACAGACAGAACAAAGTAAGTCACAAGCAAAATAAAATAAAATGCGCAAATCTATGCCTAATCAAACTGAATACAGATAATCTCACCCTCAGAGATGCTTCAGTAAGCTTTTTCTCAGACTGGACACCTTCCAGGCCTGGGCACAATTCTTTCCCCTGGTACAGCTCTTGTTCCAGCTCAGGTGGTAGCTAGGGGATTCTTCATGATGGCTCCTCTCTCTCTCTGTTCTCTTCCACCCCTTTATATATCTTTTGCATAAGGCGGGAACCCTTTGTCCCTCTGGGTTTCCACCCCCCCTCACTGGAAAAGCACCAGGTTAAAGATGGATTCCAGTTCAGGTGACATGATCACATGTCACTGCAAGACTTCATTGCCCACTTGCCAGCACACACATATACAGGAAGACTAACAGGTAAACACAACCATCTGCAGACAATGGTCCTGGTTAATGGGAGTCATCAAGATTCCAAACCCTCATTAATGGCCCACACTTTACATAATTACAATAGGCCCTCAGAGTTACATTTTATATTTCTAGTTTTAGATACAAGAGTGGTACATTTATACAAATCAGATGATCATACTCAGTATATTATAAGCTTTGTAATGATACCTTACAAGAGACCTTTTGCATGAAGCATATCCCAGTTACGTTATATTCACTTATTACCATATTTTCTCTAAAACTATCCCAGTTACATTATATTGACTTATTATCAAGTTTTTATAAAACCATATAGACTGCACAACGTCACACTTATATTACTATGTGAGGTTTAGAGCTTCTGTGATGAGGATTGGGGAATCTTCAATGCAGATGGATAAAGAAGGGAAAGGAGTAGAAATTAGCAAACAAGAAACCTACTTGGTCATGCAAGACATCTTTGGCTAGTGCAGGGTCATTCCCAACTGTGTATTTCCTATTATTGTTAATTATTCGTATTATCATAGCACATAAGAGCCCCAGTCATGAACCACATCCCCATTGTGCTAGGTACTGTATAAAAGAGCATAAAAAGACTGTCCCTGCCCCAAAGAAAGCACTACTTAGATTGTAAATTATCTTGCTGCTGAAAGGAGTCATTAGAAAAAGATTAAGATAATTAAAACAAGAGTAAACAGGACAACTATCTGGTACTTTAGATTAATGTTAAGGGCCAACAAGCTTGACAATTAAGAAAGGAGCTCAGTGGTTTCAAAGGTAATGGGAAGTTTTCTTTTATAGGAGTTTGCTTACCTTCTTTCTTGGATTTCCCTTTATTATTCCTTTCATATTCTGTCACTCTTTTTTATAATGTGTGTATATATTTATATAAAGTCCTTCCCACAGTGCAGCTTCCATAATCAGGCCTAGATCAAACACTTATGAAAATCTTTCCTCATTTATTCTGGTCTCCCCTCAACTCCCTTCTGAAGCCTGTTTATGCCACATGAAAATTAAATGCATGTTGCCAACTTCTGCATGTGTTCATTTTTGTGGTCAGGCTGTCCTGTTATTTTAAAGGTGTAGTCATGCAACAAAAACAAAGAAAATCTCTTCCTTAGTCTCCTATTCCTTTCTAGCATTTGCCATCTGGCCACAGAAGAAAAAAAATGAAAGTAATTTAAAGCATTTAATAATAAATATTACATTGTTTTCCCCTTCACCCATATTTAGCTTGCAGCCCAGAGTAAAGACTCTAGAGAACAATTTGCTGCCGTTAGCTGAGCACTTTATTAATCAGAGTACTATGTGCTATCAAGGATGATTGTTTTCCCACCTTTCTGCATTCTTCAACTCACACAATGTCATCGCTCTAGGAGGTATGAAGCAATGAACTGGGATTACTTTGGTGTTAAAAGTGGATGCCACCATTTATGCATTTCATGGAGTACTCAACTGTATCATGTTTCAAAACCTGCCTGTTACAATGAAAACCCACTAGACAGAATACAAGATGCTTTCCACGTGAAATAAAATAAACAACACCTCATCATAAAAACAGACATGGGGCATATTCTGGTCTTTATTACATTACTGTAGGTCTGAAGATTCTCTCTATTTAGACCAATGTATGAGAGATCAGAATCTGGCCAAATTATTATTTTCCAGAGTACACAGCTAATTTTGACCATTTTGAATCAACTATCATTTTATGAGACCATTAATTGTGCTGCTTAGTAAAGCCATTTAATCACACATAATAAAGAGAGTAATAAGAGGTTGACCAAACACAAATGGTTATTTTAAAGCTAACAAATACAGGTTGTGAATAAGATTTGTTAAAACTAGTATGGGAAGTTCATTAATTTTATTAATGATAAAATAGTTATAAAGGACAACAAAAATCTCATAATAATATTAACCCTAACTGTCCCTCATTTGGCAAATACATAACCTCTTGAATATATCTGGCAGTACACTGTGGAAATTAACACAAAAGAACATAAGAATGCCCATACTGAGTCAGACCAATATCCTGTCTTCCGACAGTGGCTAATTCCAGATTCTTCAGAAAGAATGACCAAAACAGGGCAATCCATCCTCTGTCATCCAGTTCCAGCATCTGGCAATCAAAGGCTTATGGACATCCAGAGCGTTGGGTTATGTCCCTGACCACCGTGGTTAATAGACATTGATGGACCTATCTTCCATGAACTTTTCTAATTCGTTTTTGAATCTAACTGTACTTTTGGCCTTCTCAACATCCCATGGCAATGAGTTCCATAGGTTGACTGTGTGTTGTGTGAACAAGTACATCTTTTTGTTTGTTTTAAAAACATGCTGCCTATTAATTTCATTGGGCGACCCCTGGTTCTTGTGTTATGTGAAAGGGTAAATAACACTTCCTTACTCACTTTCTCCACACCAGGCATGATTTTCAAGACCACTATCATATCCCTCCATAGCTGTCTCTTTTCTGAGCTGAACAGTTCCAGTCTTTTTAATCTCTCCTCATACGGAAGTTGTTCCATACCCCTAATCCCTCCTCTGTACCCTTTCCATTTCCAATTTTTTTTTTTTAAATCGGGCAACCACAACTGCAGGCAGTATTCAAAGTGTCGGTGTACCATGGCTATGTATAGTAGCATTATGATATTTACTGTTTTATTATGTATCCCTTTTCTAATAGGCCCTAACATTGTCATCTTTTTTATTGCCATTGCACATTAAGCAGATGTTTTCAGAGGACTCTCCACAATGACTCCAAGATCTTTTTCTTGATTGGGAACAGCTAAGTTAGACCTCATCATTTTGTATATATAGTTGGGATGTTTTCCAATGTGCATTACTTTGCTATTATAAACACTGAATTTCATTCCAATTTTGTTGCCCAGTCACCGTTTTGTAACATCCCTCTGTAACCCTTTGCAATCTGCTTTCAGCTTAACTATCTTGAGTAATTTTATATTATCTGCAAACTTTGCCACCTCACTGTTTACCTCTTTTCCAGATCATTTATGAATTCATTGAACAGCACTGGTCCCAGTACAGATCCTCGGGGGATCCTGCTATCTATCTCTGTCCAATATTAAAACTGACCATTTATTCCTATCCTTTGTTTCCTGTCTTTTAATCAGGTACTGATCCATGAGAGGTCCTTCCCTCTTATCCCATGACTGCTTATTTTGCTTAAGAGCCTTTGGTGAGGGACCTTGTCAAAGGCTCTCTTACATTCCAAGTACACTATATCAACTGAATCACCTTTGTCCAAATGCTTGTTGACCATCCCAGAGAATTCTAATAGATTAGTGAGGCATGATTTTCCTTTACAAAAGCCATGTTGACTCTTCCCCAACATATTGTGTTAATCTGTGTGTCTGATAATTCTGTTCTTTACTATAGTTTCAACCAATTTGCCTGATACTGCAGTTTGGCTTACCGACCTGCAATTGTCAGGATAGCCTCTAGAGCTTTTTTAAAAAATAGGTGTTACATTTACTACCTTCCAGTCATGTAGTAGAGAGGCTAATTTAAGTGATAGGTTATATACCACAGCTAGTAGTTCTGCCATTTCATATTTGAGTTCCTTCAGAATCTGGAGTGAATACTGTTTGGTCCCCGTAACTTCTTATTGTTTAATTTATCGATTTGTTCCAAAACCTCCTCTATCGACAACTGAATCTGGGACAGTCCCACAGACTGTTCCTGATACAGATATTCATACAAATAGGATGAGATATTAAAAGCAACATAGGGGATTTAGACATACATATTCCTCGAAAATGAATGATCAACTGACGTGTACCTAAATCCCCTGCACTGCTTGGGAAAATCTCAGACTTTGTTAACTTCTGTAGATTATCAAGTCAACAGACTGGATTTTAACTAGCCTGTGGAGTCAGGTTAACACTTTACATCATATGTAACGTGTTTAATTGGTTCTGAATTTTAAATTATTTTTGGTATTGTTACATCAGTTGCAATATAGAAATATGGGAGAGAGAGGAAGTACTAGAGTGATTCATGGAGGGTAAGGGGAAATGTTAAAGGGAAGCCATTTAATTTTTTTTAAATTGGTGCTAATAGAAACAAACTATAAGGCAAGGTAACACAAACTGAACAACAGCCGCTAGCCACACTCAAGGTACGTACAAGATTTATAGTCCCAAAATTCCCACTTCCTTCAATTTAGCTCTTAAGGATCCTTTTATTATTTCTAGCTCATTGTAAGGGAACTTTCAAAGTCTACAGATACAGATACAAATACATATTACCTATCCTGAGTAAGAACAAAGTTAACAGAACAGTGAACTAATGTCTTTAGGGGATGAAGACAAGAAAAGTAAGTAGCAATGAACAATGTTTTCATTTTCTAGTGTTAAGGGAAAAGGTTTGGTTTTCTGCAAATAAATATTTGCACGTCTCTGGCCCAATTCAGTTTAAAGAAAAAGATCACAATGTGGCATCTGTAAATGCTTTGGGAGCTATGGAAAATTGGCTTTTTGCACCACTGAAGCCCATGCCAGGCTATAAGAGCCAAGTTAAACCATACAATTTAAAAAAACTGACCTGGGCTTGAATGCTTATATTTCAGACAAATATATAACGAACTCTGGACATATTCACTTGTGAAATTGAATTGGCCAACTAAACAGTACTTGCAAATTTCATGCAAAAGATCCACAGCAGAATCATTAAACATTCATGTAACCTGGCTGAATTTATTTTAATATATATAGCATTGCATTTCATTTCATTTTCTCTCAAAGGCCTTTAGGATTTACAGAAGATAAATAAATTAGGATCAGATCTGAGACTCTAGATTCTGAGTATTTGACTAGTAACCTCACCAGTAGAATGTTTTCTTTAGGAAATCAAACCAACCTTTAATTTAAATCTTTCCCTGATGTCTTTCTATCACAAGTCTTTGGGGGATGCCAGAGTACTGTGTGCATTACAGTGACCTGAGGGAGTTTAATTTACTTTCTATGATCACTTAAAAATCAGAACTGCAAGAACAAAGAAAAGATTGAAAATAAAAACAAGAGTTGCTTAAATTTTTCTAAATGACATAGTTGGCTCACAATAATAAAAAGTAGCAGGTTTCATGTAAAAGACAAATACTTCCCCCCCAACAGACACTATAATTGTATGCAATTGGGAAAAGCTCAATACTTCTGCAGTTTATGTTTCAAATTGTTTCCCTTGAAATATACATACAATGATAATTAAAAAGTTGGGAAAGGAGACATCAGCACCTTAAGAAAGGTAGGAGAGTGTGTCTGCATGCGTGATATAACATGCCAGAATGCTCTGATGTCTTACTGTAATTTGTTCGGCAACAGAGCAGAAGAAGTTTCCCAAGTCCTCAAACAATGATGTGAATGTACAGGAAATAAAAATAAAGTGTCCATTAAATTGTAAAGTTCTGCAAAAACACAGGGCTAAGAGGAATAAAAGGTTTTTCTCTTCTATTAACACTTGCCTGCGTTAGCTTCCCATGTAACAGGTTGATAGGTTTACACATAAGATTAAACTTTGCAGCTTCATTCACTAATATTCGCCCAGTACCCTGCTTAAGAATCCTGCTATTTATATTTGTTTACTCCACCACAAAAACCCTCATAGCATCAGGACAGAAATTGGAAGACACCACCTAGTCCAATAAAATCAGCTCGAGTCTACATCCACCTCTACCTCGATATAACGCTGTCCTCCGGAGCCAAAAAATCTTACCGCGTTATAGGTGAAACCGCGTTATATCGAACTTGCTTTGATCCACCAGAGTGCGCAGCCTCGCCTTCCCCCGGAGCGCTGCTTTACTGCATTATATCCAAATTCGTGTTATATCGGGTCGCGTTATATTGGGGTAGAGGTGTACTATGACCAGTCTTTGTTCCTGCTTTAATCCTGTTTGCACTTGCTGCTCCCTATCACTGGCTTGAATTATTTACCATCCACCTATCAACTGAGTGTGTTAAAATCATTTCAGAAGTCTTAAAATCCTGAGATCGGAAGGAAGATATCCATACTTTGAGATCATCAAAAGGATGCTCATAACCATTAGTTTTAGGATCCTCCTACTCCAATTTGATCAAACAGACCATTAAAATTCAATCATTAGAATTTAACAACATGAAGAAAGGGTTAAATGTCATTTGTCTAAACTTTATGGATATCTGTGGACTACAACGTCTGCAAGTGTGGATTTATCAAATGAATTCTGTATAGTGTGCCTGCACTCTAGGGGCTGACAAAACTACTCGCCCAGTGGTGAGTAGGGAGCTTTGTTTAGTGAGCCCATCAGTCCCTACAGAATGTAAGATTTAATTAAAAAAACGTGCCCCTCCAAATGTGAACTACTGTTGCAATGCATTCCCGAGTCTGCAAACAACCACTGCTGCTGCTTGTAGTTTTTGGGAGCAGCAGAAGACTCTAAATCAGTATCCTGTGCAAAGCAGTGAAACGACAAGAAGAAGATAGATGTGGTTGCTTGGGAAAGCCTTGAACAGCAGGGGCAGGTGGCATTGGAGTTTTTCACGAGGAGGGTACCGAAGCATATAGTTTTGGCAGGTTCTTTGTATGAAGTGACGTGGCTAAGACTTGGGGCTGTCATATTAAAGACTGAGATTCTATTCCCAGTTTAAACATAAATAACCTTCTACAACATCCTCAGTTACTCCTTCTGTAAAATAGGGAGTCTGGATGCTAGCCTCCATTGTAGGATACTGATTACTGAGCTGTGCCTCATACCACTAAGTGAAGTGCACAGAGTTATTAACACCAGTCAACAAAGAAGTGAGACTTGAATTCGTCCCCTGGTTCTCAGTCTACTGCAGGGGTAGGCAACCTTTCAGAAGTGGTGTGCCGAGTCTTCATTTATTCACTTTAATTTAAGGTTTCGCGTGCCGGTAATACATTTTAACGCTTTTTAGAAGGTCTCTCTCTATAAGTCTATATTATATAACTAAACTATTGTTGTATGTAAAGTAAACAAGGTTTTCAAAATGTTTAAGAAGCTTCATTTAAAATTAAATTAAAATGCTGATCTTACGCCGCCTGCCTGCTCAGCCCGCTTCCAGCCTGGGGTTCTGTTCACCTAGGCCTGCAGCGGGCTGAGCGGGGCCTGCAGCCGGGACGCCGGCTGGCAAGGGGCCGGCAGCCAGGACCCCAGACCTGGGGGGGGTTCCAGGGGTCAGGGCAGAGGGCTGGGGGTGTGTGGGGGGTGCAGGGCAGAAGGCTGTGTGTGGGAGGGGTTCAGGGGTCAGGGCAGAGGGCAGTGGGGATGTGGGGGGGTTCAGGGCAGAAGGCTAGGGGTGTGGGGGGTTCAGGGGTCAGGGCAGAGGGCAGTGGGGATGTGGGGGGTGCAGGGCAGAAGGCTGGGTGTGGGGGGGTTCAGGGGTCAGGGCAGAGGGCTGGGAGTGTGGGGGGGTGCAGGGCAGAAGGCTGGGTGGGGGGGTTCAGGGCAGAGGGCTGGGGTGCTCGGCTCGTGGGGGTGCTCCCAGCCCCCTGCCCTGAGCGGCTCAGGGCAGGGGGCTGGAAGGGATATGCCCTGTTCCACCCCCTTCCCCAAGGCCCCATCCCTACCTCTTCTCTGCCTCCTCTACAGAGCAGGGAGCACGCTGCCACTCCTCTCCCTCCCCCTCGCAAGGGCCATCAGCTGATTGGCGCAGGGAAGGAGAGGAGGAGGGGCAGGAAAGCACCACGCTGGGGGAAGAAGCGGGGGAGGGGGGAAGCTTGGCTGCCGCAGGACCAAGCTTCTGCCTCCTGCCCCCGCAGGGGAGAGCGGTGGGCGGTGGGGGGGGCTGAGTGAGGCTGGGGGCCGGGACCCCCCCCACACACCACTCTCCCCTGCGGGGGCAGGAGGCAGAAGCTTGGTCCTGCGGCAGCCAAGCTTCCCCCCTCCCCCGCTTCTTCCCCCAGCGTGGTGCTTTCCTGCCCCTCTTCCCCACCTCCTCCTCTCACCGGGCAGGCAGCAGTGTGCCACTCAAAATCGGCTTGCATGCCGTGTTTGGCACGCGTGCCGTAGGTTGCCGACCCCAGTCTACTGCATCTTCCCATAGGCCAAAACATATTTTAATGGCGAAAAGAAGCAAATGTTATTTTGTCTGTGTCCTGCCCAGAAGTTCTGGTCCATGTGGTTGCTTCAGCAGGCTCTACGGAGCATGACAGCAAGTGCAGTGCAGATGGAACATCCAGAGAATTGGAGAACAAGTTTCTAAGACATTATACTGTGGATATGCAAATCATACGCATTTTCCCATCAGACCACTATCTCACTCTGTCATAGATAATATATATGCTCAACATGATGCAGTTAACTACCACTACACTGACACCATGCTAATATCATCAGTAATGATGTTGCACAAACATGGAAGTAAACAAAAAGAGCTGTAATAATAATTCCAACTCCTTCAGAAACACAAATGAAAAAGCTTCAATGTATGTCAAATGGAAGATAATTGAGTTAAAAGGGAAAATGCTATTTTTTCAATCTCCTTTAAAAAGCTGAAGGACAGTAGGGAAAATATACGGTAGACCTGTATTTAATTTTAATACTAGAAACAAAACAGCAGTTTTGGTTGCATTTAAACTCAACTACACTCAGAGCAACAGCTGGCAAGGATCTGCTAAACAGTCCTTCTGATTTACAGCTTCAGAACTTTCATGGGTCATTCAACACAAACACCTTTGTTTGTCACACACAACCTACTAAAAAAAATGATTACCATTTAAATGAGGCTTTAAATCTCTAAATGACATGTTCTGAAAGCTAGGACATTGTTCGTACTGCTCCCTCTCTTAAAAGTAAAAATGCAAACTTTTATGCAAACTTTATTATCAATATTTTTGGAAAGAAATAACAATTTAAGCTATTCCATTACAATCTGGGGCAATTATGACTTACCTTGTTAGACAAATGTTGACATTTAGCTAGAAACTAAGCTTTGCTAACTTTCAACCCATCAAAACTCATTTGGTGAAAATCTAAGTACAGGAAAATAACGTGAATTTTGATAGGATGTTCCCATAGATTATCTGGAAAAGTAAAACTAGAAACCCATATTTAAGATAATTATATAGCCATATACACCTCTACCCCGATACAACGCGACCCGATATAATACGAATTCGGATATAACGTGGTAAAGCAGTGCTCCGGGGGGGGCGGGGCTGCGCACTCTGGTGGATCAAAGCAAGTTCGATATAACACGGTTTCACCTATAACGCGGTGAGATTTTTTTTGGCTCCCGAGGACAGCATTATATCGGGGTAGAGGTGTATAAGGTAATTATTATTTGTTTCTAGAAGCACCTGCAATATTCTTGGGGCTGTTCAAATACAAAAAGGCATGTAAATGACTATTTAAACTATAATCTCTTTAAATAGTTATTATGATATAGAATGCATATCTTCCACCCTGAGCTGACTCCACTGAGATACACCAAGCTAGTTCATTATTTTTATTTAAGAACATAACAATGGCCATATCGGGTCAGACCAATAGTCTATCTAGCCCAGTGGTTCCCAAACTTGTTCCGCCGCTTGTGCAGGGAAAGCCCCTGGCGGGCCGGGACGGTTTGTGTACCTGCCGTGTCTGCAGGTTCGGCCGATCGCGGCTCCCAGTGGCCGCAGTTCGCTGCTCCAGGCCACTGGAGCGCTCCCATTGCCACAGGACCCTCTGTTGCTTTTTACAGATTCAGACTAACACGGCTACCCCTCTGATACAATTCTAACCTGATACTTTTCTACTAGTTTGACATTATAAAAACAAATGAGAGAGTTTCCCCTTGCATCGCTCATCAGTGGTGTCACTATAGTCTCAAATGCAAAGTCCTGGAAACTGTAATACTCACGGCGACTCAGGGCAACTGTAATAATAAATTTAGTGCTAGTGAAGGTCAGACTGCCAACAACAAAGAGAAAATCCTTCTCTATACATACTTTTAAGCTTCCTGTTTCCGGAAGTTAAAAAAACCAACAGTACTGTTCTTTGTGCAATATGTTCTGTATAGAGACACACAATCCCCCACAGAGGCAGAACATCCATGAAATACATTGTTTTCTTTCTGTTATCTACATCTATATATTCTAATACATATTTCCTCCCAAATTCCTATTTTATTATAAAAAATTGGAAGATAATATTTTTCAAATGGGGAGACAATATTTACTTTTAACATCTTGTTATACTTAAAACAGAATCTCAGTAGAATTAAATATTGTCATCAAAAATGGCCTTGTTGCTTGATAAATGCTGAAGCAAAGTCAACAAAGAGGAAGGATTGTCTTGTGGCTGGGGTGCTAACCTGGGACTCAGGAGACCCAGGTCCAATTTTCTGCTCTGCCACAGACTACATGTGGGACCTTGAGAAAATCTTTTAGTGTCTCTCTGTGCCTTACTTCTCCATCTGTAAAATAGGAATAATAGTACTTCTCTATCTTACAAGGGTATGCTGAAGATAAATACACTAAAGACTGTGAAGTGCTCCAATACCACAGTAGCAGCGGCCATACCATAGATAACTTAGATACAACAGATTAATATAACAGAAGGCCAATGGATAATCTCTTTGGCACTGATTCAGGAAGCCATTCTTATATAGCAGAGCGCTTAAGCACTTGAATAGGGATAGACTTAAGCACATGTCGAGTTTTTAGGTGAATTGGGATATCTATGAACAGTTGTAACCTGCCACAGGAAGTCCTGTCCTGCACCAACAAAATCCTCCTGAGACTTCAAAATCAAGAGGTTGGAAGGGTACAGGACAGGATCAGAAACGCAGTGGGATCTACAAAAGTAGCTTTTTTAAAATAAGGTGATTGATCTATAAAAGCTACATTTGTGTTATGTTGTTTACTTGGGTCTTCTTTGTTGATTACAGGTCACTGTTGTTAATCTGAATGTGGAGGAACAGAAATTTGTAAACTTTCAAAAGCAGCTGAAAAATTTTAGTCATGCACAGAGTGCCATGATAGCAAACATGTTCCTCCCCCTCAAAAACTTCACATACTGCCCCAAAGGCTGTAAAACTAATCAGGTATAATGCCTTTAGGACTTGTTATTCTGGCACACTTCACCCAACACCCTATGAAAAAATGACAGACATGCTGGACCAGTGAAATATAACCTACTCTAGCTCAATACTGCTGCTGAAATATCAGTCAAGGAAGAAAGGAATGCCATGCAGCAATTTTCTGGATTCAAAATTTCAAACTAAGCAATGTTTTTTTATTTGCAAATATACACAATTACAGGCTGGCAAAGCTTTCCAGCCTGCCAATGACAATGGTTAGGAGGAATTTGTTCTTTAAAGGTCACATTGGAAAAGGGAAATGATCCTATATAATCTTTTGAATTAGGTTCCACTTCTTTTTCTTCTTTATGTCAGAAATTTTAATTTTGGTGAGAGGTGAAGAATGTAGTAATGTACCTCCTTGCTGCTATTTGTACTGTACTGTACTTTTGCCTTTTAGGACAAAGTAAGAAAACACCCACTTGGCTGAGGAAAAGCTCCATTTAATGTAAGTATTGGAGGCATTCAGTGAAATGTACTTATTTTAAATCCACATATATGCTCCAGCTGCTTCCCTGCCCCTGGTGTGTCAGCTTTATAATGTTGAAGCAAGTGCGACCTTTCAGACACTTTAATTTCAATTTTGTTGCTTCTAATACCCTTTATTTCTAAGGAAAACTTCTCACATATTATTCCATGTTTATTCCATCTGCCCCTTAAAAGAGACATAAGCCAGGTTTATGTACAGTATCTGCAAAATGTAAAGTTAAAACATTTCATCGAGATGTTGTACAAGCACTCCGCTCTTTTTAAAGTTAAAAGGGGAATGTGTCTGTTTTCATTTAGACCAATGAAAATACAGAATAACTCCATAGACTTCAGTAGAGTTATTCTGGTGCATGTGAGAGCAGTCCAGTATTTGTATTTCCTGATCTATAGTGCATTTAGTTAAAAAAATACTGTAGAAGGACTCATAAAATGACCTACCCTACTGACATTGGCATCAAAAAGGTCTTGCGTGAAAGACTTCAAGCTTCTATATTATTTTGAATCTTTGTTGCAACAGGAAATTTAAATACACACACAGCACGTGAATTTTCATGCCACTCACTGTAACAAACCAAGACAGATGAGTTACGATATGACAAGAAACTGAACGCAGCCCAGTTTTGTGTTTTGAGTAATAAAAAGTTAATTATAGGGCTTTCCTGATACAACAAAAGATTAGGCAAGAGACTTCCTGCCTTCCATGACATTCACACAAGGCAAAGATGATAAATTTTAGGCCTTACAATGTTAAATTTAATCACCACCAAAAACGATGTAGGTAATTTTCTTCCTAATCATCATTGTGATCTTTGTATGTCAGACTGAAGGTCTGGCCTCAATTCCCAATCATAATAAAATTAAGCCATCAAGCCACTCAATTACTGTTACCATCCAGGGCAAGTGTACCAGTATTTATCCTCAGTGGGCCAGCAAGGGCACCCACTCTCAGGCTTCCAGCTCCCCTGGCCGTCACCTCTCTTGGGTGAAGACATACGCCTCTCTCCCTTCTGACTGGGGTATCTCCAAGCTGAACAATTCCCTGCCTTCACTATATTATTCCCAGCAGAGACAGGCCGCCCAAGCAGACCTGCTTGCTTTCTCTTCAGACTGTTAATAGTGTAACTGCCCATGGCCATAGACACAATACAGCTCTTTTTATGCAAGCCTATTTTATTCTTAAGGTAAAAGCACTACAGAGAAAACAACTTATTTAACACTAAAAGAACCTACATGCATTCTAATTAGTTTACCAGAGATCACTCCAACCCTAACATGGCGTATGGCAGGAGCAGTCCTTCAGCACGCCACCTAAAGGGTTTCCTTGTGGTTTCAAAGTTCATCATAGCTAGGGTTACCATTCGTCTGTATTTCCCCAGACATGTCCGGCTTTTGCGTCTTTAAATAGCCGTCCGGAAGGAATTGGTAACAAGGTTAAAAGGTCCGGGATTTCCCCCCCTCCCCTCCCTCCCATGCAGAGTGCGGCGTGGCTGATTGGGCGGCTGGGCTTGATTGAGCCGCTCCCATTGGCCTCCAGCAGCCAGAGCCCCTCCCCTGCTCCCCCCCTGCTGCCTGCAGCCCGGTGTAACAACACAAACAGCCCCACCGGCAGCGTGTTTTGCCTACACGTGGAGCCAGCAACTGACCAGCATGGGCATGGTAAGGGGAGTCCTGGGGGGCAGTCAGGGAGCAGGGGGAGGGTTGGATGGGTCCCCGGCCTCCACCTGCCACCTCCCCTCCGTGCGTTTCCCCCCCCCCCACGGGTCCCTCCCCCCTGCCTCTCCCGTTCCTGCTTGTGCTGCCCACATTCCTACGCCCTCCCGGCAGCAACTGCTGTCTGCTGCCCCAGGGTCCTAGTGCCCCCCATCCACTAATGGCAAGGCAGGCTGCCCTTACCCTGCCCTTCCACCCTAGCCCTGAGCTTCTCCAATGCCCCAAACCCCTCATCCCCAGCCCTCATCCCCCTGCACCCTAATCCTCAGACCCACAGCCCTCACCCCTGCACCCCCTCCTATCCCCAAACTCCCTCCCAAACCCCCTCCCTCTTCCCACATGCCCCCTCCTGCCCGCAAACTCCCTCCCAAAGCCTGCACCCCCTCCCTTTGCACCGCCTTCCACCCCCAAACTCCATCCCAGAGCCTGCACCCCTCACCCCCTCCTGCACACCCACCCCCTGCCCCAGCCCGGAGCCTGCACCCAGCACACAAACTCTATCCCTGCACCCCTCCTGCACCCTAATCCCAGCCCAGGACCTGTACCCCAGACCTCCTCCCCCCACCCAACCCCCCTCCCAGAGCCTTAGGCAGGTGGGGGGGCGGGTTCTGGGCACCACCAAAATTTCTACAAACCTGCCACCCATGCGAGTGGATAAGGGTTGGGGCAGTCAGGGGACAGATAGGGTCCTAGGGGGACAGTTAGGGTGGGGGGTTCTCAGGAGGGGGCAGTCAGGGGACAAGAAGCGGAGGGGTTGGGGGTTCTGAGGGGGCAGTCAGGGGGTGGGAAGTGGGAGGGAGTGGATGGGGGCGGGGCTCCCCCCCCCAGTGTCCTCTTTTTTGATTGTGGAAATATGGTAATCCTAATCACAGCTTCAGTTCAGAACGACCACGCAGTCTTATAGGGACTCAGGCCCAGTCCTTCTAAACATTCCCTAAAGATTGGGGCCCTCTGTGGGCCAGGGATCCTGTCCATTTGCTGGATCAGGAAGAAGGCCCTGAGCCTGTTTAAAACCAGGCTATTTATTTAAAAATCCTTTCTTTCTCTGTTGGTCTCTGGAGAATCCAGTCTGAACTAGTATATGCAACCTTTTCAGGGGGTGGCTTCAAAGGGCTGATAACCAGAGGAATTACATTAGCATCTCCCTCCTCACACATACAATTCCACAATCATGCATACACAATTGCATATTTAATTCAATGGACCCCAAAGGTGTTAAACCTAATTTAATAAAGTTTAATTTAATTCCATAAATTTTATCTCAGTTCCATAAGGTTTGTCCACAATATTGCCAGTCTTGCCACAATTACTATTTACCTTTCAAAACAATCAACAGACTTGCACTGATACCATGCTTTATTGGATTTCCTTGGGAAAAGTGTTTACACATGCTTTTCTATCTGCAATACCACTACACAATTGCATTCTCACTTCTATCAGATAAGATACACTGGACTAAGCTGAAAGCAAAATCTGACTTTCTTCTAACTACCTTCAACTTTATATTGAAATGGTGTGATGGGTGCCTTTTATTTTCTTTCACCTACAGGAAGTCATTACTTAGTTGGAAAGGCCTACCCTTCTGGATGAAACGTTAGAATCACAAAAATACAAAAGTAGAAAATGTTGTATCCCCCTCTTAAAAATGTGCTAGTAGTTATCCTAGACATTACAGATCAATAAGACTTGCGTTAGTATCCCAAGCTGGTTGAAATGTTAATGTAAAGCAATTTTAAAACACATATTCATCAGAAATGCACACAATAGCCTTCATCTGTATTGGAAAGCAAAAATGGTCAGGTCCATGAACACTTAATCTGACTCAGACCTGTTCCTTTTCCCCATGTGATCCTCTGACCACTGAAAATTATGAAGGGGAAAGGTATATGCAGAGAGGTTGTGAGATTCAGCCTCTCTCAGTATCCTGCTCCTATATTTCCATTGGCTCTCTTCAGAGCAATATGTACCCTCTGGGTCCATTCACGCACACTTGCTCTTACAATTACCCAGCACCGGGATTACTGATTCAGTGCCAGCAGATAGTATTTTGCCTTTCATGCCTGCAACTCAGAATAAAAAAAAGGAAAAATGTGGCTCTCGGCTTTGTTTTTGGGGACACAAAATAAACAAGTAAAAGAAAGAATAAGAACTTACAGATACAAAGAGAAAACAAACTTCTCAAACTGCCCAGCTGTCATCACAGCTCTAGTTTTGGTGCTTGCATTCTGTTTGAATATTTTTATTCACTTGTTTACATAACAGTCAAACAGTTCCAAATAACATAATGCATATGCTCTAAAACTACTATAGTTGTTGCTCCACGGCAGCAACTAAACCTGCCTGAACCTGTCATTCAAACAAAGTGAATTAAATAATAAATAATAATAATAATTTATAGTTAAAAGAAAAAAAACTGTCTTTCAGACCATTTCCTTGACATATGATTCAGATCTCACCCCTCTTCTTGCCAAATTTCAGAAAGCTAATTGTTTCTTTTGATTGCAAAATGTTTGTTGTAGCTCAAGGAAAATATTGTACTTATGATCTAACATTTTTGGCAGAAGGATGCTTGTACATATTGCAACAGTATGATGCCAGTACACATTGCAGTAAGTGTGTATGTTTTAAATAAAACAACACTATTATTCTTGGGGGATTATTTGTATTTTTATATTTTTTCAGCTAGAAACAAAACATCAAGTAGATTGCTATCAGGGACTTAGACTGTAGTTCATTTATATGAAAGACCACACGTTTCAAAATACCAACTCCTCTTCTCTTTCCACAAACCCACACCCATATTTACTAAAAATGACACTTTAAATAAAAACTGGAATTTAGTTCATCATTACCATTAGTGGTTCACTAAAGAGAAGGTAAGCCAAAGTTTGTCATAATGTACTGACAAACAAACCCTATCATAAATCAAAAGTGTTATGAAACAAGAATGGACACCAAAAATCACACAGCTGATATTTTCATGAGTTCCTAACATTCTGAATGTTGAGTTACACTTATTAGTGAATTAAATTCACACAAAGGTTTCCCCTTTTAAGTAAATTCTTTGTGTTCCTAATAAAATGGTTCGCTGTTCCTGTTTTTAAATCAAACTGTACAGAGCATTAACAAGATCTTACAGTTTAACTAACTTTCCCAAGCATACCATCTGTTGTCACAAGACACATTTGTAAATGTTTCTAGACACAATTTGGTTTTTTTTAGCTTAGCAAGAATCATCCATACTTGTTTTAAGATAAACAGTTAGCCCCCTACATTTAAACATCATTTCTCCCCTGCCAGCTGTAGTGAGAAAACACCCTCAGTGCTGCAGCTGCTTACCAAAACTAACAAAGATTTTAGCTGGAAATATTTAACAGGACAATTGAAGTTTACATCCAAAATTTGACCTACATAAAAATCATCATCTGCTGAGCAACATCCTCTGGGCTCTGTATATATATATATATTTGTTTAAAAGAAATTAATCTGTCAGCAAAAATGTAAAAAATAACCATGCTTTTGTAAGACCTACGAAATTTTGTGTCTTGCATTTGCAAAACACAGACAGAGCATAAATCAACTAACAAATGCTAACAGAAATTTACTGCTGGGCCCACCCAAGAAAGTAAACAGAAGTGCCATGTTGATTTCAAATTCTAGAAGAAACAAAGGGGATAAGTGTATAAAATGAGAAAATAAAAAGCATTGAGGGCCTGATTTTCTGCTGCCTGGCACACACTCATCATTTATACCTTTGCAAAGATGTAGAACTCTGCTAGCAACAAAGGAAGTTTATGATTTGGTAATGTTTTTTTGCACTAATTCTGCAGAATTATAAATGAAGACAGGGTAGAATCAGGACCTTAATTTTCAAACTTCCTTGAGGAGACAATGGATGCATTTAAAAAAATTAATAGTTATAGACAGTATCCCTTTAAAAACGTGCATAGAATGTATGGTATAATGTTAGGTATTGCTACTATTAGGGCCTCATGTATCATATGCACATGATTTTTGTGGCTGCTTAAATTGACACACTTGTGTTTCAGAATCCAAGCTTTCATTTAAAAAAAAACTAAGCTGTAGGCTTTTGTTTGCGAACATAACCTTCAGAATATAAATGATGAGATGATATCTGAGTACGCCAAAGGCTCAGAGAAGAGTGAATTGGCCTGTTCTCAATGTGATGTTAGCAATGAATTATAATAAAAATACTTTAAATGTTAAGTATTCCACTGCTGATAATTTTATACGTAATGTACTTATTCATCATTGTTGGACAAACTGGCATTTATTAGAATTCAGTGCAGTGGGGCGGCGAGCTGAGGTTGAGGTTATGCTGGAGTGGAGAAATAAGTAATTCAACCATCTCCCAAAATTTGAAGTCATCTGCAGGGCTGCCAAAAAGAGAAAGGGAAAGGGAACATGCATTCCTTTCTCAGAGCCAAAATAATCAATGTATTGTATTTTCAATACAAAATCTTGCAGCACATTGAAAATTGAGAATTTGGAGGCAGTGTCAAATAAACTGAATTTAATATCAAAATAAACAAGGGATAAAGTGCTGATTGTCAGACTGAACTTGAGGGATTAAGTGACATGGAGAAGGACTAGGGAGGTTAATGCTTCTTAATTCTGGGGCTCCTGCTACATAGCTCAGGGGTCCCTAGACCAGGTGTGGGCAAACTTTTTGGCCCGAGGGCCACATCTGGGTGGGGAAATTGCATTTAGGGCCATGAATGTAGGGCTGGGGCAGGGGGTTGGGGTGCAGGAAGGGGTGTGGTGTGCAGGAAGGGGCTCAGGGCAAGGGGTTGGGGCACAGGAGGGATGCGGGGTGCAGCAGGGGGCTCAGGGCAGGGGGTTGAGGTGCGGGGTGCAGGGGGTTTCGGGGTGCAGGCTCCCTGCCTGCCCTGGCCCCGTGCCGCTCCCGGAAGCAGTCGGCACCACGTTCCTGCGGTCCCTGGGGGAGGGATGGGGCAGAGGACTCCGTGCGCTGCCCTTACCTGCAGGTACCTCCCCTGAAGCTCCCATTGGCCACGATTCCCTGTTCCCGGCCAATGGGAGCTGCGGGGGGCGGTGCCTGCAGGCGAGGGCAGCACGCAGAGCCCTCTGCCTGCCCCCATCTGCCAGCAGCTGCAGGGATGTGGTGCCGGCCACTTCTGGGAGTGGCGCGGGGCCAGGGCAGGCAGGGAGCCTGCCTTAGCCCCACGGCGCCAGGGGGGTGGCAATCCCACGGGCTGGATCCAGCCCGCATGCCATAGTTTGCCCACCACTTCCCTAGACTCATAATATGCAGCAATGTGTAACACTAGCCAGAAAACCTCGGCAACTTTCAATTCTCTCCTTTGCATACAACATAGATTGGGTCCTTCACAATGCCTCACTAACTAGAATTTGGGGAAAGTTTTATTTTCCACTGCAATGTCACACATGTAGAATATTTCCATTTTATTCACCTACCTTTAATAAATACATGGCACCTTGATACTATGGCCACCCGAGAAATATCCAATATAGGTAAGTTTGTTTCATCTTTCAAACTATCATCTTTACAGACTACATTTAAAAAAGTTAAATCTGTTGTCACGTTGCTTAAACCAAATCCTGCAGTCCTTATTTCTGCAAAATTTCCGTTGAAGTTTATGTACCTAAGGAATCAGAATTCGGTCCTTAATTTGTAAGAGTTAAAGTATCTGAAATCCCTTCTAAGTTCAGTGTCAGTTGGAAACAGAGCTATGAATATCAAACAATAGCATTTTTCACGGGGGAAAAAGCCCTGTGTTTTTCTTGGCCACTTGACTATTTTAGGATGGAAAACATCCCTGTAAAGGGGCATCCATATATAAGTACGTTATACATTTTGTCATTCTAATGCTGTTCATTTGTAACTGACATCATAACCCTGGAAAGACATGCATCTAGAGGTACACAGAGCTTTGGTGTGCCAAGCATACACTACTCTACATTTCTGTTCCCGTTATGCAACTATACTTAGTTGGGATTTTTCTGAATTTTAGCTACAAAATTATTTTAGCCTACTGCCTCTTCATTAGTCACTGTTTCAAGAACTACAGCTCTATAAGCAGCCACTTAATATATAGAAAGAATTTGAAAAGCAACTATCTAAGGACACAAAAATTAACAGCAAAAACAAAATTTAAATAAATCAGAAGCAGGAAGCCTGCCAAAGAGTCAGTGGGGTCACTGGATGACCGACGTGCTAAAGGAGCATTCAAGAAAGACAAGAACATAGTGGAGAAGCTAAATTAATTCTTTGCATCAGTCTTCACTGCAGAGGATATGGGGGAGATCCCCACATCAGAGCCAATTTTTTTGGTGACAGATCTGAGGAACTGTTCCAAAATGAGGTGTCAATAAGGGAGGTTTATGGACAAATTGGTAAATTAAACAGTAATAAAGTCACTAAATGGTATTCACCGAAGACTTCTGAAGGGACTCACACATGAAATTGCAGAACTACTAACTGTGTCATGGAACCTATCGCTTGAATCAGCCTCTGTACCACGTGACTGGAGGATGGCAAATGTAACATCTATTTTTTAAAAACGCTCTGGAAGTGATCCTGGCAATTACAGGCCGGTAAGCCTACCTTCATTACCAGGTAAACTGATTGAAACTATAGTAAAGAACAAAATTATCACACATAAATTAACATGATATATTGAGGAAGAGTCAATATGGCTTTTGTAGAGGGAAATCATGCCTCACCGATCTATTAGAACTCCTTGGGGGAGTCAACAAGCCTCTGGACAAGGGTGATCCAGTCGATATAGTGTACTTGCACTTTCAGAAAACCTTTGACAAGGTCCCTCAACAAAGGACTCTTAAGCAAAGTAAGCTGTCATGGGATAAGAGGGAAGGTCCTCTTATGAATCAGTAACTGGTTAAAAGATAGGAAACAAACTGGGGAATTACCAGTTGGAAGCGACAGAGGAGGAGAAAAATCTAAGTGTATTGATTAATCACAGGATCACTATGAGCCACCAATGTAATGGAGCCATGAAAAAGATTAATGCAGTCCTAGGATGCATTAGATGAGCTATTTCTAGTAGAGATAGGGAAGTGTTATTCACCATTGTACAGCGCTGGTGAGACACTGGCCTTGTCTTCACTACTGGGATAAGTCGACCTAAGTTACACTACTCCAGCTATGTGAATAATGTCGCTGGAGTCGATGTAGCTTAAGTCGACTTACCTTGGTGTCTTCACCACGCTGCGTCGATGGGAGACGCTTTCTGGTCTACTTCCCTTACTCTTCTCGGGGAACTGGAGTACTGGGGTCGACTGGAGAGTGCTCTGCCGTCAATTTAGCAGGTCTTCACTAGACTTGCTAAATCAATCGCTGCTGCATCGATTGCAGCAGTGTCGATCTCCCTGTAGTGAAGACAAACCCACCATCTGGAATACTATGGGCAATTCTGGTCTTCCATGTTTAAGAAAGATTAATTGAAACTGGAATAGGTGCAGAGAAAGGCTACTAGGATGATCAGAGGAATGAAAAACCTGCCTTACAAGAGGAGACTTAAGTAGCTTAGCTTGTTTAGCCTGACAAAATGAAGGCTATGGGGAGATATGATTGCTCTTTATAATTACATTAGAGAGATAAACAACAGGAAGAGAGAGGCATGATTTAAGTTAAGGGCCAATGATGGCACAAGAACAAATGGATATAAATTGGCCATCAAGGAGTTTAGGCTTGAAATTAGATGAAAGTTCCTAGCCAATAGACGAGTGAAGTTCTGAAACAGCCTTTCTAGGAAAATAGTGGGGGCAAAAACACCTAACTTGTTTTAAGACAGAGCCTGATAAGTTTATGGCAGAGATGGTATGATGAGATTGCCTATAATGGCATATGGCCCATTCCCATTTGCTATTAGCAAATATCTCCAATGGCTGGAGATGAGAGGTGTCTGGCTGGTGGGTCTCACCTACATGCTAAGAGCCTAACTGACTGCCATATTTGGAGTTGGAAAGGAATTTCCCCCCAGGTCAGATTGGCAGAGATTCTAGTTTGGTTTTTTTTGCCTTTTTCTGCAGTGTGGGGCATGGATCACTTGTTGGTTTGGATTAGAGTAAAAGTTACAGAGAATCCACCATCTAGTCTTTAAATCAAGATTTGAGGGCTTCAGTAACTCAGCCAAAGGTTTTGGCACTACTGCAGGAGTGGGAGGGTGAGGTTCTGCGATCTGCAATATGCAGGAGGTCAGACTAGATAACCATGATGGTCTCTTCTGGCCTTAAAATCTATGAAACAAAGGGTAAGAATAAATGGTCATCCTTCACAAACAGAGAGAGGTTAGTGTGGTCCCCCAAGAATCTGTACTGGGACCAGTGCTGTTCAGCATATCCATAAATGATCTGGAAAAAGAGATAAACAATGTGGTGGCAAAATTTGAAGATAATACAAAATTATTGAAGATAGTTAAGTACAAAGCTAACTATGAAGAATTACAAAGGGACCTCACTAAACTAGGTGACTGGGCAACAAAATGGCAGATGAAATTCAAGGTTGGTAAATGCCAAGCCATGCACATTTGACAACATAATCTCAACTATACATATAAAATGATGGTGTCTAAATTAGCTGTTACCACTCAAGGAAGAGGAGATCTTGGATAGTTCTCTGAAAACATCTGCTCAATATGCAGCAGCAGGCCAACAAGCTAACAGAATCTTAGGAACGATTAGGAAAGGGGCAGATAATAAAACAGGAAATATCATAATGCCTTTATATAAATCCATGATATGCCCACACCTTAAATACTGCATGCAGTTCTGGTCACCTCATCTTCAAAAAGATATAATTGGAAAAAGTAAAGAGAAGGGCAACAAAAATAGTTAGGGGTCTGGAACAGCTTCCATATGAGGAGAGATTAAAAAGAACTTGTTGCCATGGGATTCTCTGAAGGCCAAAGGTATACAGTTTAAAAAAAGATTTAGACAAGTTCATGGAGGATTGATTTTGCTTCCTTCTTCATGTTGTGGAGTTTCTATTTCAGACCAATACAAAATATTACCTCACCCACCTTGTCTCTCCAATATCTTGGGACCGATACAGCTACAACAATGCTGTATATGTGGAGGATAGGTCCATCAATGGCTATTAGTCAAGATTGTCAGGGATGCAACCCTATGTTCCAGGTGTCACTAAGTCTCCAACTGTCAGAAGCTGGGACTAGATGACAGGGGATAGGTCACTCAATAAATTGCCCTGTTCTGTTCATTCC
Organism: Emys orbicularis; assembly: GCF_028017835.1. Lineage (NCBI taxonomy): Eukaryota > Metazoa > Chordata > Testudines > Emydidae > Emys > Emys orbicularis. The sequence goes on along the minus strand of NC_088695.1, from coordinate 31,017,837 downwards.
CTCTGAAGCATCTGGCTCTGGTCACTGTCATAGACATGATACTAGGCTAGATGGACCGTTGGTCTGACCCAGTATGGCTGTTTTTATGTTATGTTCTTATAAGAAGGATACTTCATGCTTCTGCCAAGACTTACAGAAATGATGATTAAGGCTAAAAGTTGGTCATGGATTCCATGATTTTTCATAACTGCTGCGACTTCAGCTGTGGGTGGCAGGGCTTGGGCAGTCAGTTCAGAAATACGGAATTCCTTTTAGTTAAAATCACTGCTTTTTGACTGCATATATGAACAAAAACTGGGAACGAAGCCTCAAAGCACTTTTTCTGAATGCAGTGTATGCAACATGCACTGCATATCTTCTCAACTTAGTGGGCAATACCTGGAGAAAAACATTTGGAAAAGTAAATGCACTTGTCATTGCCGTAAAACGTGCATTCACTGCTTCCCCTGTCCGCAAAGCATGGTTCTGTCAATTGTTGCAGGAAAATGGGAAAGTGCCTGCAATTCCACCTTTCCCAGTAATCACATGGTGGAACAGCTAGTTTGAAGGTGTACATTTTCATACCAGCCACCTGCAGGATTATGTGGATTTGTTTGATGAGGAGTGGGAGCGAAGCTGTAGTTCATCTGTTGAAGATGTCGTAACGTTAAGTAAATCAATAGAAATAAAAGCAGATATTGCAGCAATTGAAGCGTTTGTACCAAGAATAATGGCAATTTTCACTGCTTATAAAAAAACAGAAATCAGATTGTATAAAGTGGCAAATGATTTGGCCAATCTTGCCAGTTGGGCAAAGTCATTCAGTGGCATGACTGACAACCTGTTACCTTAGAAAGCCCTTCGCAAAAACAACGATAAAATCAAAGTCTACATGACTGGTTCTGAATGGTTTTGTCAACCCACTGCCAGTTTTTTTTTAAAAGCTTGCCAAGTGTTTTATCCCAATCAGGCCAAACTTCATGACCTTGCATCATTAAATGTATTTGAGTCTATTCCCATGTTTGAAGACAATGAGTTAGCAAAAGCCCAGTTTTGTATCTACAGCAGTGCAGTTTCTAAAATGAAGTGCCTTGACATTGTGGAATTTTGGTGCAACTTAAAAGATCGCTTTCCAAGTCTGGCGTGATAGCTCTGAGGTTTTTATCAGTGCCGGTTAACAGTGCAGACTGCTAGAGATCATTTTTGTCTTACAAAGATATCTTGCAAGATGACAGATGCTCTATAAAATATGACAATCTGGCAATGTACAACATGCTGTTTCAGAATCATGGAAAGCTCTAACTGTTAGTGAATGACTATTTTACGCTGTAACAATTAATCTTGTCAGTAGTCAAAATTATATAAGGTTTAATAGGCAATTTAAAAGCTTCTGTACTGATGTAGTGAAAACTGCGTTACTGTGTCACATTTCCATTATTTTATTGTTTATTGCCCATGTCCTGTCTGTGACTTTTAATAAAAAAATACCCATGACAAAATCTGAGCCTTAATGATGCTGTATATTTAAAGACATAATTTGTCCTTTCTGGCAAAGGACCACTGGGTCAGTTGCTTCGAGGCTAAAAGATGACAAGAATAATGTGACTGGGTGCAAGGACACTGAACGGTTCTAGACAAAGAATGGATTGACTTCAGCTTGTTGCACTATGTCCTGTGTACAGGTATTCGGGGAAGATTGACAAGTAGTGGCTGTTTGAGGAGACAGAAGAATAAAACACAATATTTTAGGCAAGTTTGGCTCCACACCAGAGGTTATAGGACTGGCTGTGAACTCCACACTGGAGACTTTGTCTACTTACATTCTGGTAACGTTAACTTATTTTACTTTATCAGAAACATTAACTCTTGAGCAAAGACCTTGCTGACTACAATTGATTTTTTTTCTTGTTGAGTTATTCCACTGTCTTACAAAACAACACTCAGGCCATCAAAAATGGGGCCTAATGGCACCTGCAAAGTTTTCAAAAGTGTTGCTTTCATTACTGATAACATTGTTAAGTATAATTGGAATCTAAGTTATCTATTGTGAGTTTTCATTTATATGTCATTAAAAACTCATTATTTAACCAAACATTACCAGTTATATCTGAAATGCTAATTCTTCAGTAGCCACTGAACAGTAACGATTAGTGAATACTGACTTTTTAGTGGCGTCTGTATACTTTTTGCCACATTAATCAAGAGATTGTGTCTTACTCTGCCAGAACATTAGGCTGCAATTAAGGCAGTTATACTTCTACTATGTTCAGCTTGCATACTACTCAGCTATTTACTACTACTGCTCAAGAAGGTAGGAAGAATGGCTTCATGGAAAGTCAGTGTCAGTATTGTTAAAAGTCTAGACTAGAAAATATCATGACTTGAGTCGTTGTAGACAAATTGGTATTGCGAATAGCATGATCACACCATCTCTGAACTGAGTTCAATCCTCTCCATCACATCTCCCAAAGAGCAGTATATTACTGCAGACACAGACACACACAAAACTGGGCCAACCCTTAGTTACCATTTGATTAAAGACCTTTGGCCTGTATTAAATCTGAGTCAAAAGAGAAATGGAAAGATGTCTCTAAACATGTGAGACTACTCATTAGAAGGACAGCACATCAAGTTACATATAAATCCTAAGGAAATCTGGAAAAACCCTGTGAATGGCAGTGAAGGAGAAATTTAATTCTGTAAAACACTAGTAAGAATTGAGAAAAATATGCAAGTATTCACTATTTGAAAACATGCCCCAAAATGAATAAAATAGCAAAGAGATTTATGAAACTTCACACAGAGTTTTAACTCCCAAATCCTAGAGGATTGATCATCCAAGCCCTTGAACTTGCTGTCATGTGTCAGAAAAGACATCCATCATTCAAAAATATTGGTCTTCCCTTGCTAATAGAATAAATATATTTTACTTAAGCATATTACATATACACTATATATGCACTTGTGCAAACATGCACATATAAAATCCTCAGAAACAATTTTGTTAACTTGGAGTTTAGACTGTGCACCTTTCCCCCCCCCCCTCCTTTTAATATGAACATTAAAAATCTAGGAAACCACCAGTTAAGGCATCACTAGCAACCAGACAAACCTTAATTCCTGGGCCTTGCCGCCCAAGTGCTCTCACCCACTCCTCTCTCCACAACAAATTCCCTTTCTCCTCCAACAACCACTCAAAATGGAGCAGAGTGGGTAGTATGTTCAAGGGCAATGGTAGTGTTGAGCATGGGAGGCACAGAGCTAGTAGGGGGTGTGACGGGTTCACCCCAGGGTGCCACCTGGAACTTCTTTTCACACTGTACTGCTGTAACAAGCTACAAAGCCCTCCAGCCTGCACTTTCACTAGCATACATACAGGTAGGGACACACCCAGCTGCAGTTATAAGCAGGCTCTCTGACCAGCCCCTGCATGGGAAGGCAACTCCTAGCTCCTCAGGCATGCACCTCCTCTGGAGTATAAACCCAAAATTATACTGTCTTGTGCCGCATAGGGAACTGCACAGTGTAAGCTTATAAAATTTGCCCCCTCCCTCAATGTGGAGAGGAATATCCAACAGCTTTTTGTCCCTGAGTTATGATTCCCATACACTTCACTCCAACTCACTGGTTTAGATAAAGCAAAAACAAGTTTATTAACTACAAAAGATAGATTTTAAGTGATTATTAGTGATAGCAAACAGGTCAAAGCAGATTACCTAGCAAAAAATGCAAACTAAGCTTAATATACTAAATAGATTGGTTATGAATAGCAGATTCTCACCCTAAGAAATGATAAAAGCACGTTGCAGATTCTTAAGAGGCAAGATGCACTTGCTTTACAGCTTGGAATCCCCAGGTGTTTCATTCACAGGCTAAAATCCCTTTAGCCTGGATCCAGCACTTCCCAGTTCAGTCTTTGCTCCTCAGGTATTTCCAGGAGTCTTCTTGTGTGGGAAGCGAAGAACACCAGATGATGTCACTCCCTGCCTTATATAGCTTTTGCATATGGCGGGAACCCTTTGTTCCCAAAGCTTGGTTCCCAGACTGGTCTGTGGAAAAATACTGACTTCTCAAGATGAAGTCTAGAGACACGTGGTCTCATCACATGTCCTTGTAGAGTCATAGCAGCCATCACTCACAGGCTGTTTGGAGTGTTCACAGGAAGGCTCACCAGGTGGGAGATAAGCTTCTCCTAATGCCTATTGTTTTTTCCTAATGGCCCATTGCTCTGAATAGGCCCTTCCCCACCCACTATCTAGACTGACAGGTTTCAGAGTAGTAGCCTGTGTTAGTCTGTATCAGCAAAAACAATGAGGAGTCCTTGTGGCACTTTAGAGACTAACACATTTATTTGGGCATAAGCTTTCGTTGGCTAGAACCCACTTCATCAGATGCATGAAGTGAAAAATACAGGAGCAGGTATAAATACATGAAAGGATGGGGGTTGCTTTACCAAGTGTGAGGTCAGTCTAACGAGATAAATCAATTAACAGCAGGATACCAAGGGAGGAAAAATAACTTTTGAAGTGGTAAGAGAGTGGCCCATTACAGACAGTTGACAAGAAGGTGTGAGTAACAGTAGGGAGAAATTAGTATTGGGGAAATTAAGTTTAGGTTTTGTAATGACTCAACCACTCCCAGTCTTTATTCAGGCCTAATCTGATGGTATCTAGTTTGCAAATTAATTCCAGTTCTTCAGCTTCACGTTGAAGTCTGTTTTTTAGTTTTTTTGTTGAAGAATTGCCACTTTGAGGTCTGTTATTGAGCGACCAGAGAAACTGAAGTATTCTTCTACTGGTTTTTGAATGTTATGATTCCTGATGCCAGATTTGTGTCCATTTATTCTTTTGCGTAGAGACTGTCCAGTTTGGCCAATGTACATGGCAGAGGGGCATTGCTGGCACATGATGGCATATATTGCATTGGTAGATGTGCAGGTGAACAAGCCCCAGATGGTGTGGCTGATGTGGTTAGGTCCTATGATGGTGACCCTTGAATAGATATGTGGACAGAGTTGGCACGGGGGTTTGTAGCAGGGTTTGGTTACTGGGTTGATGTTTTTGTTGTGTGGTGTGTAGCTGTTGGTGAGTATTTGCTTCAGATTGGGGGGCTGTCTGTAGGCAAGGACTGGCCTGTCTCCCAAGGTCTGTGAGAGTGAGGGATCATCCTTCAGGATAGGTTGTAGATCCTTGATGATGCTCTGGAGAGGTTTTAGTTGGGGGCAGTAGGTGACGGCTAGTGGAGTTCTGTTACGTTCTTTGTTGGGCCTGTCTTGTAGTAGGTGACTTCTCAGTACCCTTCTGGCTCTGTCAATCTGTTTCTTCACTTCACCAGGTGGGTATTGCAGTTTTAAGAACGCTTGATAGAGATTCTGTAGGTGTTTGTCTCTGTCTGAGGGATCGGAGCAAATGCGGTTGTATCTTACAGCTTGGCTGCAGACAATGGATTGTGTGATGTGGTCTGGATGAAAGCTGGAGGCATGTAGGTAAGTATAGTGGTCAGTAGGTTTCCGGTATAGGGTGGTGTTTATGTGACCATCACTTATTAGCACTGTAATGTCTAGGAAGTGGACCTCTTGTGTGGACTGGTCCAGACTGAGGTTGATGGTAGGGTGGAAATCATTGAAATCTTGGTGGAATTCCTCAAGGGCCTCTTTCCCATGGGTCCACATGATGAAGATGTCATCAATGTAGCACAAGTAGAGTAGGGGCGTAAGAGGACGAGAGCTGAGGAAGCGTTGTTCTAAGTCAGCCATTATCTAGACTGAAAGCATCTTGTCTAGTGGGTGTTACCCAGGTGTAACTACATTTGAAATAGTTACATAGTCAATATTCATAACTTCAGATACAAAAACGATACATGCATACAAATAGGATAATCATATTCAGCAAATCATAACTTTTCCAATGACATCTCACATGACCCATCTTGCATAAAATACATTATAATTATGTCATAATCATATCATAATAATATCACTGTGAAGAATATGGGGTGTAGTGTCACGTGGGAATCAGGGGTTGCTGGGGAGACAGTGGGGCATGTCAAAACAGGGATAAGGGAAGATGGCAGTCATGGATATTTGGTAGGGATACTGGAAGCCTCATCCCTCTGTGGGCAGGGTTTCCCTGTACCGAGGGAACAGACTCCTTCTTGAAGGAAGTGAAAAAATAGGAACATCACATCAAAACAGAACAGTAACCACTACTTCTATTTTGAGATCTGAGGAACTACATGAAGAAAAACACCAATAGCATAATAAACAAAATGTATAGCAACTGTGGGGATTTCAGGGCTCCTAGTGAGAATCCTTAAGATGGACTCAAAGACAGCAAAGTTTTAGCAGGGCTTTTCACAGACAAGATTAAGCTTTAGGATCTCATCTCACTTTTGTGTATTTGGAGAGTTTATGATTTTTTAAATAATGATTACTACAACAACTGTCGATGCACCTTTGCCAGGCCACAAGTGTATGAGCAGACTACAGAATTGCAGAGTATTATTACTGTAAATTAAGATCTGTTCCCAATGGATTTAAATCAGTCACATTCAGCGGTGGTGCAAGAAGGCACAACACTGTTGACTCTAGAATTGAACTTGTCTCTTACAAGAAAATTCCATGTACTTAATGTAATATCTGGCATTCTCTTCTAAGCGTGTTCATATGACAGAAAGTAATGGGGTTAATCTGCAGCAAGGGAGATTTTTGTTAGATATTAGGAAAAACTTTCTAACTATAAGGGCTGGTCCTACACTCCGGGGGGGGGAGGTCGATGTAAGATACGCAACTTCAGCTACGGGAATAGCGTAGCTGAAGTCAACATATCTTATTTCGACTTACCTCAGGTCCTCATGGCGCGGGATCGACGGCCGCGGCTCCCCCGTCGACTCCGCTACCGCCGCTCGCCCTGGTGGAGTTCCGGAATCGACGGGAGCGCGTTCGGGGATCGATATATCGCGTCTATGCCCAAATAAATGTGTTAGTCTCTAAAGTGCCACAAGGACTCCTCATTGTTTTTGCTGATACAGACTATTACTACCCGCCGATTCAGCGGGTAGTCTGGACGTACCCTCAGAGTAGTTAAACTCTGGAATAAGCTTCCAGGGGAGGCTGTGGAAACCCCATCATTGGAGATTTTTAAGAACAATTTAGATAACACCTATTAGGAATAGACTAGATTTAGTTGGTCCTGCCTCAGTGGAGTGGGCTGGACTTGATGACTTCTTAAGGTCCCTTCCAGCCTTATATGTCTATGATTCTATGACATTACTAATGTGCAAGCACTGTAAGGCAGAAAGTAAAAGACTCTGCCTCCATCTGGTTTAAAATATACAAAAGATCCAAATTTAACTCTCAGGGAGAAAACAGATCCCACTGAGTACACTTAGGAGCAGAATTTGGTGCTTAAATCTCTAATAAGTAACAAGCCGTCATCTACTGCTGATAGATTTCCCACGTCTCAATCCTCAAAAGAGAAAATCACAACTAACATTGTTTGCAATAAAGAGTAGCCTCTTACATCACTGTGTAAGTAATTTTCCTAATGAAAGAAGAGAACTATTAGCACAATCACCTAATGAAAGGTACTACGACTATGTCTATACTAAAAGCTCTATAATGACACAGCTGCAGCACTGCAGCTACCCCACTGTGTTGCCATACAGTAGACACTTACCATAGCAATGGAAGAAGTTTTTCTCATCACTGTAGTAAAGAGGTGGTAGCTAGATTGGCAGAATTCTTCACACCCCTGAGCGATATAGCTAGGTCAACCTAAGTTTTAGGAATAGACCAGACCTAAATCATCTTCAAACAGAATACAAATTTTACCTCTTCCATTGAAAAGAAAGATAAAACATCAGTATCTTTTGAATGTATCAAACTAGTCTGAATTATAAATTAAAAGATTGGCGGATGAAGGAGGATTAAAATGTAACATAACTGATAGACACCCTCTGTCAGCCCCCCATGCACATACTATACATTATACAGTACACACGCACAGATATAAATATGTTTATACATGTGTAGACCGAATACCCTTCAACATGTTCCAACACATCTCATTATTCTACCGTTGAATCTAATTCACATGAAGTCATCTTAAAGAACAACAAAAGTAACAGGATATGCTGATGTAATTTATAGCTGTCTGTTTTTACAGACTAAAACATATGGATTTAATTTTAATCTACACATTTTTACTGTTGGGTTTACTTTTTCCACCCAAAAATCACCGTCCATCACATAGATAAACAAAACCAAATTTTCCTAAGGTTTCTCACTCTTTTGCTTATCTGCAATAAATATTGAAGATGATCATAAAATCCCTTTTACAGTTTTTGTGTTATATATGCTGCATGGATGGGATCATTTTAAAAACTTATCCTTCTCCAAAAATTAATCCTTTGTCATTAGTAAAGCTTTTACTCTTTTTTTCCTGACAATTTTCGAGTTTGAAAAAAATTTCAAGAGTTAATGAGCAAGGTACAGAACCACACTGAATAAAAGGACTGACTAGTGAAAGCTCCAAGACAGAAACTTTTCAAAAAAGAAGACTCGTTGCTTGCCTTGCACAAAATATCTTTGTCTCCCAATTCAACATCCCTTTGTGATTTTAGTTGCATAAAACATTTACTCTTTTGAGATATTTGAAAATATAACCCCCTAACCTTTCTAAAATCTACACTAAAGTCTGCACTGTGAAAAACACAAATGCTAAGCCTCCGAAGAAGTGGGCTGTAGCCCACGAAAGCTTATGCTCTAATAAATTTGTTAGTCTCTAAGGTGCCACAAGTACTCCTGTTCTTTTTACAAATGCTAAGCAAACCCTCAAACTGTTACTTTTCCATGTTCTCTAACCACAAGAGAACCAAGAAAAACACGATGGTTTTAAAACTTTTCTTCCTCAAAATAAGGATAGGCATTATTTTAATCACGCCATATTTATTGCATCACAGTGCATTGTTTCCGTATTGTATTTGCTCTCCTACAGCACTGAAGACAAAGGACTGTTCTATAGTGCTTCTGTGGCAAGTATTCACAATGAAATGTCACAGGCATGTGACTTTCACTCAGTTGTCCCAACACTGAAGGTCCAAGTTTATCTCCCTTCTATGCAAATATAATTTAATCTCCCTTTTTATTACAAATTATTTAAATCATTAAAACAAGATTACAGAAAAAGATAGTTTAAAAATATTCCAGCATAGTTCCTCACATCTTCTGACACTATTATTGTTGAGTTCCTTATTTCACACTGATCCCATAAGTTTGGGCCTTGACAGACTGAAGGCCATATACATGAAAATGTATGAGTTGTGCCAGAAAGATTTGCTTTAGGAACCGTTTACATCCTGGCCCTTTAAAATTCTTCCTGCTCCTTGGGCTGAATTACCCCTCCTTATCCCTGCTCAGCTACTGTTTTCTATTCCTTTTTCCCATTATGCTCCACCTGAGCCAAATTTTTTCTCTCAGTTCCTAATCCTTCTCATATACTCCACCTATTCCTCCCATACTTGTCTGTTGACCTACTCATTGTTGCTTTCCTTTACAATCTCACTTTTGTCATTTATTCACTATTTCTGCCTTTAGGCTCTCTAGTCCCCAAAATTTACCCTTTCCCTCTAACCTAACCTTACTCATCCATCAACCAAACTTCCTTCTCCCATCTCACTGACTTCAACAAGTTTACATCTACCCCTTTCCTGCTACCTGTGTCCTCTCCCTCATCCAATCTCCCTCAATCCAACACAATCATGCAAGTTATAACCTGGACCTGCTGGCCTGAGAAGCATGATTGAAAATTGATTACAGGTCTCCTCCATAGCAATGAAAAACAAACTTCACTGTCCTGTTATTTTAGATATCTACAGCACACAGTACTACTAGTATTATAGAGAGGATCTAGGCTCATTAGAATTACAGATGGGAAATCCTGTTGAGTCTACCAACTTGATACAAACGGATGTATCAAATATTAAACTTCTACTACATTTATTCATCAGACACAAGAGTAGATACATAGGGAGCAGGAAACTGAGTTAAAGCTTTAATTAAAAAATCATACTGAAGCTGTTTGTCTCTTCATGAATGCAACCAATGGATGGAATTATTCTGAAGCTCAAGGCTCAGACCCTTTATGGCGTACCCCTACTAAAGAGGAGGGATACTACACTAACCAATAGGCCATTGGTCTGACTCAGAAGCCTGCATTAGCAACCTACCAAGAGGGCTACACATAAGCATACATTACCAAAATAAATGCATACAACCATACTGTCTGCTCACAATTGTACCTTGCTTCATAGATTAATATAAGTAGATGTTTGAGTTCACCAACTTTGTCCTACTTTGTCCAACTTTGCATCTGCAGTGAGAAGATAATGTAACAACAGACTTGAAAACTATCAACTATTTCACATAGCATGGATTGCACATGAGAACTCATGGTTATCAGTTGAGAAAAAGCCTGGTAACTTCTGCTCTCAAACTCAGAGCTAAAGAAGAATCTCTTCTGGCCTGTACCCTCTGTCAGAAAGCCACAAGCTGCCGACATGATCACACTTGCTTAAGTCAACATTCCATTCAATGGGAAGAAGTGGTGCACATACAGTTACAGACTACAGAGGCCACAAGCTTCATGTCATGACTCTGTAGGCCACAGCTGAATGTCAAGCATCCCTGTTTTAAATTAGCATTTCTTAACCAATAATTTTAATTCGACATATTTTACCATGGAAATGAACTTACAAAAACATCTCATTTGCATGTTGTCATCCTAGTATGTGATTTTATTGTTGCCGACCAAGTTATGCTTCACCAGACACCAGGCAGACCTGTGTGGAGGAAACAGCCTGCCAAATCTAGAATTACGGTTTAAAAAACAGACAACACGAAAACGAACAGGACAGGATTCATAAATCTCAGGTGCCATTAAACTAAATAAGGTTTATTATTCCTTTTGATCTCAGTCTTCAGAGCAGCCAGACCTTTCCATCTATCGGTACCTGACACACTGAGAGAAGACATACAGAAAAGTGGTCACTTTTGTAATTTATTTCCAATACTTACACTTCTTTATTGGTCTTTCAAAGAACTGATATTTAGAAGCAACTGCAGAGGAATTTAGAGGAGTTGGATAGTTAATCTACAAGGACCCCAAAGAAACCGATTGTTCTTTGCCCTTAAATTAATGCAAGAAAAAAATATTTACAAATGCAAACTGATTTACAATAGTGTGAGTAAAAAGCCGTATCTATTAAGAAATGTTTTAATCCACTCTTCTAACCCATGCAAAGCAAGAAACAAGCCAATTGTGTCCTAGTATTTTGGCAACGATCTTTGTGTAGGATAATGTTTAGCTCTGAAGCAAGTACCATAACATCATTTACACTGGTTTCCATTTCACCTTAACAAATAAAATAATAAATAAAGCAAGAACAGTTGTAAAACGAGCTTTAAAAATAAGTGAAGGAGAACTTTTACATCTAAATTTCTTCTGGGGACTCATTTACATGGTTGGTGGTCTTGCCCTCAGGTCAAAGTTTTTGGAAACGGTTTGAATAAATTTCCTATCTATCTCAAACGCCAGTGGAACTTCATCACAGGTTGTTCCTATTAAGATAGCAAACTAGTTAGGAGCATAGCAGCCCAGTTTGATCAACAACTGGCAGGCACCATTATGGTCAGTAGTGTTGATATGTACCATTAGGGACGTTTATACATGAATTACTGAAATTCTGTTGTTTGAAGCAGATGAGGGTCTGATTCTCCAGGGGTGAATGTAAAACACTACCATTCTGATTTGGGAGTACTTTACACATACTTGGTGTAAACAGCTATACAAGGTGTAAGGCATTTACATTCTTGCCAATTTCTCAGCTGAGAAGGTCACCAACAACCAACGCAAGAAAATGAGTTTTAACAGATTCTCGTCAGTGTCAATATACCACATGCTGAAAAGAACTGTGAAAGAAAATGAAAAAACAGCATGACAACATATCCTATTGATTATGAGTGGGTCACTGGAGTGAGGAACTGGGATTTTAACAATGTTGCAGTGCTCCATTTGGTTAACCTACTGAAAAATAGTTTATGAGGATGCATTTCAAAATGAATTTTTTGGAAGTTACATTTTGGGTTTATTTATTTTGATTTAATAAAAAATCCATCCATCCAGTGCCTTAGGCATATATTCAATATTTATTAACAAAAAAAAGAAAATAAAAGAAACACCACACCCATATCAGATAGGCCCAATGACCAAAAACTAGGTTTGATGCCAGAGAGAGCATGCCTATAAGCTGTTTAAATATATTTTTACAATTTCTCTTTTTAATACCATGTAAAAGTAGTGATTGGGATGGAGGAACAATATTCACTATAAATACATTTGCAAACTTACAGTATGTGAAAATACTCAGATGCACCTTACTGTATAAAAATACAGCGTCTATGACAAAGACTCCTATTTCATGTAAATTTCATTTATTTCATGGAGAGCACTGGGAAATGTGCATTTTTATGATAAGGAATGAAATCCCATAGAATTCCTGCTTGAGAGAGAAAGTAATATGACCAAACAGTCCTAAAATGTTTTTGTCATTTTACTGGTTTTGCAGAGTTAATTTCAAAATAATAATTAAAATTTTGTCAGATAAATAAAAGATCCTACCCATTGATATACAGAAAACAAGAACATTATAAAAAACCTAAACATTATACAGTAATTTAAATCTGTATTAGAAGCTAGAGACAGTGTTTTAAAAAGCAGTATAGTATTTCTATTGTTCTAGGCATTCTTTGTGTAAAGTAGAAAAATCACATCCAGACGTTCCATTCTGGCCATAATCTAGCTGCCTTTGCCTATTTCCTAATTATCTAGAGGAAAAGTGCCATTTTTGAATTTTCGGAAACAATTAATATGAGCCAACTTACAAAACTGTTTATCCTTTGTGGTTTTGTTTTGTTTTTTGTTTCCAAAAAAATTGTGAGTCAATGTCATGCTCATGAAAATGAGAGGCATGGGGCCAGCTCCAGCTCCTACTGAGGTCAATGGGAGCTTTGCCATTGACTCCAACAGGAGTAAGAGCAGGCCCATAATGGGGATAGATACTATGCAAGTTTTATAGGTCGTAGCTTAAGCCATCAAAAATGCTGATTGTGGCGAGTGCAACAGCACCAGTTTGATAAGAGTGACTGACATACCATTTGGTAATCTGCCCTCCCTTGACTTTCTCTCTCACTTTATCTGTCCATATCTCCTGTTTCCCCTGGCCCCTTTATGTCTCCCTGACAATTACACTTCTAGTTTTTCTGTGAAGACCTGGCCTAGATAAAGTTACTCAAAAATCAATGTCTTTTTAAGAGCAATTAAATAATATAATTTTTTCATTTTTAAATGCATAATATTTCTCGCTGTTTAAGGTGTTTCTAGCCTAGAAAGCCCCCTTGTGAGACTGCATTACAGCAACTGGACACATATCCTTCAGTTTAGTTAAAACACAGTACAAATCCAGACTGGGAGTGGTTGGGTCATTACAAAACCTAAACTTAATTTCCCCAATACTAATTTCTCCCTACTGTTACTCACACCTTCTTGTCAACTGTCTGTAATGGGCCACTCTCTTACCACTTCAAAAGTTATTTTTCCTCCCTTGGTATCCTGCTGTTAATTGATTTATCTCGTTAGACCGGCCTCACACTTGGTAAAAAGAACAGGAGTACTTGTGGCACCTTAGAGACTAACAAATTTATTTGAGCATAAGCTTTCGTGGGCTACACCCCACTTCTTCGGATGCACTTGGTAAAGCAACCCTCATCCTTTCATGTATATATACACCTGCTCCTGTATTTTTCACTTCATTCATCTGATGAAGTGGGTTCTAGCCAACAAAAGCTTATGCCTAAATAAATTTGTTAGTCTCTAAGGTGCCACAAGGACTCCTCGTTGTTAGTACAAATCCAAATAATCATCTATGCTGAATTGCCCTGGCAATTATTCTTACACAAAAAAGTAACGGTTGCAGAATCTAGCTCAAAATTAGTGACAATGTTTATAAATGAGGATAACTAGTTGTCTAGTGCAGGCTCCCCACATTTAAATCCTGTGGATAGCCGCTCATAATTGAATTGTAATAGTTTTATGATGTCTCAGTGGACCAGCAGCGGAGAACAGGTAAGGTGATCAAATGTTAATGATAAAATGTATCACTCGCATGGATATCTCTTCCATACATGATGTGGGGTGTATATATACACACCTGTACACTTTCCCCAGGATTATCAATCAACATTTTTCAAGTAAGAACAAGGCCAAGAGAGTCTTACTATCATTTTTATGAAATGGAGACAGCATATTTTAAAACAGCTAATTGTTCTTTGGCTTAAATTCAGCTTGAAATACATGCTTTACCTTGAAAAGGCAATTTCACTTCAAAAAATTAGATACATGATTTATTATTTACCACAAAGCACACAAGTTGAATAGTTCATATACAACTGTGCCCAGGTCAACTCAAAAGTATGGCTCCCCTTCATAACCAATCCAATGTTATGATTACGGACTGTAGACTTTGGCAGCTTCTCTATGTCACACTGTTGCAAGCATGATTTGAAAGCACTGCATATAGCTCAGTACTGAGACAGGAAAAGAGATTAGAAATGAAAATCTTGTTCAAAGTTGTTATTTATGCCAGACCTACCAAGTTGCCTAGAGAGAGCATTATTCAGAGAGTTAAAGCCCCTTTGTTATGCAGCTTTGGCCATATTTTGTTGAGCTGTGGGAACTCTCCCCTACTCCATGAGTACTTTTATGACCCAGAAGCCAATTCCAAATGCCTGAAAGCTTACAAGAATGTTGAGTTGTCTGCAATACAATATTTAATTTATATGCTTTCATTTTGTAAAGTAAATTTCCCCATGCTACAGCAATCTGGACCTCCTACACAATGAAAATGATTACTTTTGGTGTAATTAATTGATCCCAGACAAAAACTTTACTTACTGTGGCAATGTTTACTTCTGCCATAACATGGAACCAAAAAAGAATCACTAAATAATTGACTAAACTAAAGTGAACACTAGTTAGAAAGAAGAAGCTCCAGGGAGACGAAAGAGGTTCGCATTCATTTTTGGCATGTGATGGGAAGGAACTGAGGTGGTGAGGGCACTCTGCTCCTTTATAGCCTTGCCCTCAAAATGGCAATCACATGGAGGGGAGGGGTTGGGGGTGTGAGAGCACTCTAGCAGACACTGCTGGGAGAAGGTTCTACCACAAGGCACCACAAACTGGTGCAATATCTCATAAGTAGAAATAGGCAGAGCCTCTCAAAGAAGTAGTTGTGGGGGGGTTTCAGCCAGAGGAAAGGTGTCCATCAGACATCCCAACACAAGGACATACAATAACAAGTTGCCCTTTAATCTTAGAGTAATTATTTTACACAGATAGCTCATTCAACTTTTGAGTGTCTTATGCAATTTCTTTTTCTGAAGCCACAATATAGTCCTAGAAAAAATGAGTCCCAGCAGTCCCAAGAAATGTAACAGTTGTAAGAAATACTAGTTTCAAATATATGTTTATTCATCCTGGTTCTAGCTGAAAATTGGACAGGATTTAATTTAAATTTAGACACATTTCAAGGGACAAATTGCAAAATTCTTCAGATCAGCTTCCAAACAAAAGCCCCTTTAGCAAGCAGTCATCCTCTCTGAATGATTCACAATGGTTTTGTTTCTGGGGCTGTTTTCCACATGTATTTTTGGAACTAAAGCTTGTACAAAAACTCTAACTCCAGTGTTTAAAATGAATTTATGTAAAAAGCCCCAAATCAATATTGGTTCAAACCAATCTCCTCACACTAAAAATTTACTTGTTTGTCAGTTTTACCACATTATTTTACCTATGTTGGTAAATTGCTCTCAACTTTCAACCTCCCTTCCCTTTCTTCTATAAATGCAGATGGGAATGCAGAACCCCCTAAATCATAATCTTTATCCTTCCTTTCTTTCAGCTTCTTTAGGTAGAAGTTATGCATGTTCCTAGTTCACTTTTCACCACAAACCCAAGTTTAGCGTATTTTTAGGGCTTGCCTTAACACTTATTATGCAAAACGAAGAGTTGATAAAACACAGGTATATAACATACTCTTTTCAGACTGCAGTCTCTTACACTGCTAATTTCTTGAAATTACTTAGATATAATTCGGAGTTTTCTTTCCCTCAGATACTTACACGCAGCTTTCACTGGAAGATTTCATGGCAGAAACCCATTGGAGTACAGCAATTAGAATGAAACACAACCACCACCAATAATAAAACAGTTACAACTTAAAAATGATCACATGGGAATTATGGCAGGGCATAGATGTTTTCAAACATTTAGAAATGCTGTCAGATTTAATTTATATATAGCAAGATTTTGACTAATGCAATAATGAATGTACAGCAAAAGCTGAAACTACAGTATAATTAAACTTTTTTCCAAACACAAAATATTTCTTGGCAAAAGAGCTAAAATAATTCTCCAGTGTAATCATAGTGAAAGCATCTGGATTTTGGGGCTGGTCATTTGTGCTTTCAATCATCTTTATTGTAGATGTTTAACTGTAATGGTTTTATACATGTATTTATTTCTTTTTTATACAAATTATTAATTATATTTCATTTGTGACAGATTTGCCCTTTCTTTCCCTCCACATTTTTCACTCAGAAGTACTTTATTTTATTCAGGCAAGGTCAAGTATTAAACTAGACATAACACACTTTTAACTCAGTACTATACAAGCTTTATTGTATCTCATATTTAGTTCAAAACACAGAGTATCCTAGTAGAGGTAATTAGAGTAATTTCTTACTTGTTTTATTCTGTGCATTAGCTGCAGCAATCCCTATGGATGAATGTAAACTCTGAGCAAAAGTAAATGATTACATATTTATAATTTGTATTCTGGTGGTGATAGAAACCTTCAAACCAGCTTGTGTCCCAAATGGCTTCCAATCTAAAGAGACAAGACACACTGCATGAGGAAACACATCAAGTGTCATCCAAACTGAGTAATCAGAGTGATGGTGTCACCGAGTGTGGGTGAGTCAGGGCCCTGCACACACACACCCCCCCCCACACACACGCACTTCCTGCGATTCACCGTGACTCTCAGCCAGCCAGTAAAACAGAAGGTTTATTAGACGACAGGAACACAGTCCCAAGCAAGGCTTGTAGGTACAACCAAGACCCGTCAGCCAGGTCCCTCTGGGGGGCAAGGATCTTAGACCCCAGACTTGGGGTTCCCTGCCTCTTCCCAGCCAGCCCAAAACTGAAACCAAAAACCCCTCCAGCAGGCTCTCTCCCCCTCCTTCTCTCCTCCTCTCCCTTTGTCCAGTTTCCCCAGCAAAGGTGTCGACTCGCCCCACCCCCCTTCCTGGCTCAAGTTACAGGCTCAGGTACCGTCCCTCACCTAAAGTCATCCCCTGCTCTCCCATCCCCCATGCAAACAGTCCCAGTAAAACTAAACGACATTCCCAGGTCAATCCATCCCGCTCCCTACTGCATCACAGATGGATAGCAAGCATCATATGAGTTCTACTTCCACTAAAGAAGAAAGGGTAGAAAGTTTAGGTCTCCTAGCTGGCATACAGACACAAGGTATATTCTGAAAGGGAAGAATCTTCTATCCTCTTTTTCTGATTCTCCCTCTACTGCTTCCTACTTCTACAAGAAGGACTTAGGAGCCTGAAAATGAGCCGCTTTCTACAGTCCCATTTATATAGTTCAGTAGAGCTAACTTTGTCCTTGCCAGAGCCAAGGTCCTGTGCCACCTCCTTGTGTGAGCCACGGCCTCTCAGATCAGGTGCACAATCATCAGGTGCTGCCAACACTCGGGTTTTTTCATTTTTTGTGTGGTCTATGGCAGCGTGCTTCTCTCTAGCACACTGGGAAAAGGCTCATCAAAACAGCGGCCACTGAGGATGCCTTCCTCCTTGGTTAGAAGCAGGACACAAACTGGGGATGAGAAGAGGGTCTCCCTGCTTAGCATGAAAAACCTTTAAATTCAATCAATCATCATCCAGCTTGCAACACAAGAAGGATTCTTTTGCACAAGTTGTTACAGAACAATCCACAGAAACAACATTTTCATATAAACAATTACCCCTCCTGTACACTAAAATCACTAATACTGAATTCAAATCAGTGAGCAACACTAGGCATAACATTTGGGTGGAAAACAACACAGGGCTTGATCACAAACACCAGCACCCCCAGGGACCAAAAGTCACACTTGACGCATTCCCAAGCATAATAAAATAAAGCCTTGTCCCCTTCAAACTGAACCAACGATTTCTGATTGATACAGCTAGGATAATAAAAGATGGAACTTGGCTATTTGCTGAGACAAGGATTCAGAAGATGGGCATTCTATTTTCTTTTGAATGATAATTTCTGACCTGTTACAGACTTTACAGCTTGTATTTCACAGATACAAACAATAGAGCTTCAGTACACCACCACAACTTGCAAATAGCTTGAAAAACAAAGGATTATTGATAGATTTCATTCAATGAGGATGACATTAACTGTCAACAAACTGAAGACTAAGAATGAATTGGGATTCCTTTACTAGATTAAAAGCCCCTAATTACACAATTACTGCTTGTTAGGACAAGTCCTCTGTACAGTCCTTCTGTCAACAACAGATAATCTGCTTCACCCACCTGAAAATTATGATGCCCTATCTGAAAAAAGGAGGGAGACCCACATGAGTCTGCTCTTTGTCTTCAACCAACACAACACTGCTAAGACATGTGAAAAGCATAGATCAATTTGCCTAGTTCTGAGTGGGAGTACTCCCTCACAGATTGCTCAATTATGGCTCCAGGAGTCTGAGATGTTTTGGGTGGGCCCCCGGGGCACTGGCCCAGCAACACTGGAGCTGTAGGAACACTAGTAGCATAATTACTTCTGTAGAACAAGTGTAGCATGTACTTCCTCAGAGAAGCCTTAAAGCAAATAGCCACAGTGGGATGGGGCCATGGCCAGTGCTGAATTAAGCCTAACTGGAGTCTAGTTCCAATACAATAAAGGGATCCCAACAAACCAAAGTGTCTGTGGTACTCCTGGACCCTTATCTTGGCAAGGCCATTTCCTTCTCCCCAGCCTTCATGGTAGTTTCCAACAATTTCAGGTGGCAGATCCTGCTGACCCTGGATTCTTGGATAGTCTGCATAGTCTGACTCATTGGATACAATGGTGGTTGCAGTTCAGATGGTGGAACCTTATCATAACAGCACCCGTTAGAGAAAAGACGGGTTACCTTTTCCATAACTGGTGTTCTTCGAGATGTGTTGCTCATGTCCATTCCATATTAGGTATGTGTGTGCTTGCCACATGCACTAGTGCCGGAAGTTTTCCCCCTCAGCAGTATCCGTAGGGGACTGGCTCTGGTGCCTCCTGGAGAACAAAACTGATGGCATTTCTTGTTCTGTCTGGTAGCGAACAGGTCCACTTGAGGAGTTCCCCATCTTTGAAAAATTATGCAGGCTACTTCTGTATGGAGCAACCACTCGTGGTGAGAGAAGTCCCTACTGAGCTGGTGTGCCAGCGTATTCCTGATGCTGGGAAGGTGACAAGCTTCCAGGTGGATTTCGTGGCTGATGCAGAAGTCCCACAGATGGAGCGTCTCCTGACAGAGAGACAACAAGCATGTTCCCCCTTGCCTGTTGATGTAGAACATTGAGGCTGCGTTGTCCGTCAGGACTCGTACCACCTTGCCCAACAGGTGGGGCAAGAAGACTCCAGACGTCAGCCAGACTGCACGGAGCTCTTTGACGTGTATGTGTAACCGCGCCTCCTTTAGGGACCACATCCCCCGTGTCTGGAGGTTTCAGAGATGTGCCCCCCCAGCCAAGGTCCGAGGCATTTGACACCAACTCGATAGAGTGAGGGTTGTCGAACGGAACCCCTTCCAGGACTGTCCTGCGGTTGGTTGTTCCACCATCTCAGCGAGGTAAGTATCGCCTGGGGAATGGTAACGATCTTCTCCAGGGGATCTCGGGACTGGAAATAGACTGTCCCCAGCCCTTGTTGCAGGGGCCGTAGCCAAAGCCTGGCATGGCGGACCACATAAATGCATGCTGCCATGTGGCCCAGCAGACGCAGGCAGACCCTGGCTGTAGTCAGAGGGAACGTGGAGACTTCTGCGATGAGGTTCGCCATCATGTGGAACCTTTCCAGTGGCAGGACCACTCTGGCGCAGGTAGAGTCAAGGACCACTCTGATTAACTCTATCCTCTGCACTGGCACTAACGTCAACTTTTTGTCGTTCACCAGTAGGGCCAGAGAGCGGCTTGAAGCACCGCAATATCCCTTCGGACTTGAGACCTGGAGCTGCCCTTGACGAGCAGGTACGGGTAGACTTGGATACCCCGGCACCTGAGGTAAGCCGCCACCACCGAAATGCACTTGGCAAACACCCTTGGTGCTGTCGCCAGGCCGAATGGGAGGACCTTAAACTGGTAGTGGTGGGGCCCCACCATAAACCGGAGAAAGCATATGTGTCCTTGAAAGATGGCTATGTGGAAGTATGCGTCCTTCAAATCAAGGGTGGCATACCAGTCTCCCGGATCCAGGGAGGGGATAATAGAAGCCAGAGAGACCATGTGGAACTTTAGCTTCTGTAGGTACTTGTTGAGGTCTCGCAGGTCCAAGATGGGCTGTAGAACGCCCTTGGCCTTTGCGATTAAAAAGTACCAGGAATAGAACCCCTTGTTCCTCTATTCAAGAGGAACTTCTTCCACCGCACCCAACTGTAGTAACCCCTTTACCGCCTGCGCGAGGAGACTCTTGTGAGAGGGGTCCCTGAAGAGTGATGGGGAAGGCGGGTGGGAAGGGGGGCTAGAAAGGAACTGGATGGTATAACCCCATTCCACTGTCCTGAGGACCCTCCCACGCCAGGAGGAAAGGCGGCCGGAGAACACTGGGAAAGATGGATTCGGGGAATGGTAGGTCGCCCGCAGGCGCACCCTCAAAACGACTGTTTGGCCCCCTGCTTATTACAGGTCGAGCCTGACCAGGCTGAGGGTGGAGGCGGGTGGCTCGGATGGCGCTAGTTACCCTTGGCCCGTTTATGGGGCTGGTCCTGCCGAGGCTGGCTCCCCTGGCCCTGAGGCTGCTGCGATTTGAACTGCTTACACGCTGGGGCTGGGATGTAGACACCCAGGGTCTTCAGGGTGGTGTGGGAGTCCTTGAGGCCATGCAACTTGCTGTCTGTTTGCTCCGCAAATAGGGCCCCGCCGTCGAAGGGCAGGTCCTGCAATGCCTGCTGGGCCTCGGTGGACAACCCAGAGAGGAGTAGCCAAGAGCCATGGTGTGAGCAGCAGCAGCATCTGATGCCGCCTTGAGAGCCACCCTGGCCGCAGTCGTGCCTTCATCAAGGATCGTTCGGAACTCCTTGGAAGCCTCGGGGAGCGACCCTTCGAACTTGGCCATGGCTTGCCACATACTGAAGTTATATCAGCCAAGGAGGGCTTGGCGGTTGGCCACTCTCAACTGAAGACTGGAAGACGAATAAACCTTACGTCCAAAGAGATCCAGCCTCCTCGAGTCTTTATTTTTGGGGGTGGCCCTGGGTTGCTCTTGCTTCTCCTTGTGGTTAACCGCCTCAACCACAAGGGAATTAGGGGCTGGGTGGGAGTATAAGTACTCGTGTCCTTTGGTCAGCATGAAGTACTTGCTTTCGGACCTTTTAGAGATGGGGGCCAGGAAAGAGGGGGTCTGCCACAGGGCATTAGTGATTTTGGAAACCCCTAGCAGGAGCCGAGGAGCAGAGAACATTAAACAGAGAGTCTTCCAATTCCCCTGCCTTAAGCCCCAGGTTAGAAGTGACCCTCTTCAAAAGTTCCTGGTGCGCTTTGGTGTCATCCTGAGGAACTGGGTGAGGAGGCCCCGTGATAGCCTCATTCGGTGATGACAAGGATGATGCCGGTGCCGCAGGAACTTCCACGGCTATTGGTGATCCAGCAGCTTGCTCCCCTGGGTCCTCCTGGACCTTTGGGGTCTTACTCCCCAATGCCTTGAGCACCGGAGGGGACAGGATACCGAGGTCACTGGCCTCTCCGAGGCTTCCGACACCTATCAGGCAGCCTGGGAAGTTCTGGGTGAAACCCCAAGGGTTCCATGGATACTATGGTGCAACCCACTGCGCTTGGAGAAATGGGACAGGTTTTGAGCAGATAATGTAGACAGTACCGCTGGTACCAGGGCTTGTCCCGCAGGCAGGGAACCTCACTCCGAGCCAGAGCTACCAGTGGAGTGGTCGGTCCCAGATGACCAGGATCAGGCTGGGCGGTGGCTCTTGTCCAACCAGTGCCGATCATTGCGTCCCGAAGTTGACCTGTCCAAGCGAGACTGTCTTGGAGGGCTCTTGGGGACCGATGGCATTCGGCAAATCTGCGTCAAATACCCAGCAATCGACGCCTCATGCTACTCGACTAGTACCAGGACGTGGAACGGGACCGGAAGCTACTACGGGCCGGTGGCTGGGAGGATCGTCCTGAATAGGGCGACCTCCTTCTTGGAGACAGGTGAGGACAGCCCAGCGATCGGCAGTCTCTGGTGTCCGATCGGTCCCGGGCCCTTGGAGATGGTTGGGGCCGGTTCCGGAGTTCTTGCCGGGTGGCACAAGCCTCAAAGGGTCTGTGCCAATCTACCGGCAAGGTATGCCTCGAGTCCAATTGGTGCCCCGGGAGCGGGGACCGAAGAGGGCTCTGCAGAGCCTGCCTCTCCAGTCCTGAGGCGTGACGCTTCAGACAGGCAAATACTGGTGGGATGTCCCTCTTGATGGGGATTGGTACCACTGAGGTGGGGACAGACGCAGTCCCAACACAGGTTTTCCCTGAGACTGGGGTACCACAGGAGCCGGTGAGGGCGGCACCGGGAGTGTCAGGATCTCTTGAGCCACTCGAGCTTCGGGCGTCGACGGCACCTGAAGCTGGTTAGGGCCTGCACCTCTATCCGGGGTCGCAGGCAAAGCATGGGATGAGCTGCACCGCTCGACTTGAGCTGGGGCCCGACTTCCCAAAGGGTGTGTTGAGCTGCCCAGCATGGGTCGTGGCTCACCCCCAGCCCTCTCCTGTCCCTTACGGGAGGTAGGAGATCTTCCCCTTACAGTCTTTTTTGGCTTCTTCCCTGGAGCTAAGGTACGGGTGCTGGATCATGGATGGCGCCGGCGGAGCACTGCACACGAAGGCTATGGTGCTCGGTGCAGAGTCGGACTGCTGCTCCGGTGCTGGAGTGAGTGCAGACTCCATTAGGAGCACTTTCAGACGGATATTGCGTTCCTTCTTCATCCTAGGTTTAAAGTACTTGCAGATACGGCACTTGTCACTTATGTGCCCTTCGCCTAAGAACCTTAGGCAGGTGGTATGTGGATCGCTGATGGGCATAGGCCGTTTGCAACAATCGCAGGGCTTAAAGCCTGGGGACCGGAGCATGCACCATCCCCCAGCTGAGTCCGAAGACTCAGAAAACAAGATTTACAGTCAAATCCCAAAAATGGGATTACAGCAGTGGTTCTCAAATATTTACCATTGTGGGCCGCACATGCAGCTCTCTGTGCGTTATGTGGGCTACATCCACACTATATATATACTACCCGAATGACCCTCAGGATGTCCCATGGGCTGCAGCTGTGTACTGACTGGGCTACAAGTGGCCCACCAGCTGAGAACTATTGGATTACAGTTATCATGCAATTGTTTTATGAAGGTCTTCAATCCAACCTGTTGTCAAGGTTGTTTAAGCAAATGTGACTCAAATGATCCTGCTACCTTTTATACAATAGCATTAACACCATTTAGTATTTATTGTATATAGCACTTCATGTCTTCCAAATGCTTTATAAACATTGATTAATTCTCACAACAACCTTGGAACTATTTTTGCACTTTTAACACATGGAGAAACAGACAGAGCATAAGTGAGTTGCCCGAGGTCACACAGTGAGTTTGTGGCAGACTTAGGCATTAGAACTTCGGAGGCTGTCCCAGTTCCTTGGTCAGTCCACTAGGACCCTCCTCCAATACCCATAGTTTTATGTGAGCGATAGAAAAACGAGCAAATAAATTTTTAAAAAATCCATGAAGAAATTAGTGGGATTTTTTTTCAGTTAACTAGCCAACATTGTCTCATACAATGTCAAAGTCTACAGTGCTCACCAAAAAAAGGCATTAACTGAAATTTGTTTATCTTGCCAAAATGTGAAGTCAGGTCTTTGCACAACCACATCACTGTCTGTGCTGCTAGTAACATTTTATCAAACTTTCTGTTATGTTTTTTTCTCTAAGCTATTCAATGTCTTATCCAAATCAGAATATTATGAATATTAGTTTTCCTAGGACTATTTATAAAAACTATATGAATTTTGGGACTCCAGAGTAAGAAATATGATGCAAGATTTCAGTCATACAACAAATATTCTGAAAAAACCCAAGTCTGCAGGTGCAAAATTATACCTGCTGTGGATTATTTTTATTATTAAACATCAGCAATGCTGAGCTGTATAGACCACTATATTATGAGTATTTATTATTTGTATTACCATAGTGGCTAGGAGCCCCAGTCATGGACCAAGACCCCATGGTACTAGGCACTTTACAAACACAGAGCAAAAAGACAGTCACTCCCCAAAGAGCATACAATCTAATAATAAAACAAGAGATAATAGATGGATACAGAGAGATGGCGGAGTACAAGGAAAACAGTAAGACAATATCAGTCAGCATGATACGCAGTGGTCTCAGCACAGCAGAAACCTAACCTATCATGCAGAGAGATAATCCATGCCTTGAGGAATTTAGGCTGTGATTTCAAAGGTGCCTGAGAGTTAGGCACCCAATTCCCATAGAATTTGAATGGTATTTGAGTGCCTAACTCCTTTAGGCACCTTACAGAGGTTGTATTTTGTTTCATTTTCTAGATTTAATTCTCCTCTTACCTAAAGTAACACTGGAGTGAAGAAAGGTTTCACATAGGTCAGTGTTTGCAAGTGTCACAGGAAAAGTATGCCATTGAGATTGGTGTAACTGGTGGAGTGTAAGGATACAGGGGACATGATAAGAGATCAGGGATAACATTTTTAAAACTGCCTAAGTGAATTAGAAGTAGAGCTGGGTGAAATTTTTTTGGCCAAAACATTTTTTTGCCCAAAAACGCAGATTTGGGTTGACTGAAACATTTTGTGAATTCAAGTCATTTCAGAAAATTCTTTTGGTTGAACTTTTTCTTTTTTTAAATGATTGTTTTGCTGGTATAAGCTGTGTCTCCTCTAGTGAGGCTTGCTGGTATAGTTCTACCAGAACATATATACTTAAGTGTAGACAAGGCCAGAAACTCTTAGGAGCCAAAGTCTCACTGAAAATAATGGGACCCCCTGCTGCAAAGACATTTTAAAAACATATTTCCTTCCCTTACATCTTTATATATTCTCCTTATAAATCTGCATAATACAAGTACTTGTAATACAATAATTAAGAACACTTCACATGAATGCAAACTGTAGTGTTTCTGCTACTTTCTGCCCTCTCTCAAAGTCTAACTTTTCCTCCTTTATTTTCCAAATACAGCCTTTTCTTCAGAAAGTTGTTTTCCTGCCCTTGACTTTAACAGAATTTTATGGTATCTACTGCACAAAATACATAAACTAAAAATAATTCATAGCACATGGGGACTTTGGGGTAAGCCTTTCCAATACTTTTAAAGTTATTTAAATTAACTTTTGCTTTTTATCTAATGGCTTGGCTATTTGAAATGATAAAAGTATTCTATTCACAGATATGTATCACAGAGTACTGTAACATACTTGTTAATTCTATAACCTCTTTGTTTCAATCACTTCACATTTTGGCAAGCAACAACAATGGTTTAGTTTAAATATTGAATCATGATTGTACAAAGTGAAGTCTTGAAGCTTGCTAAAACCGACATTTAATTTCTCATTGACACACTGTAACGTAGGCAAGCCAATCCAGTAGCTCAGCCACAGCATTAAAAGTGGCAGTCAGCTATTTAATAAAGGCTGGTTATAGTCAGTAGCCTCTTGGAAGTGACCCAGTGTGCAGCATGAATAAGGGCCTGAGCCCTTCAAAATCCCACCTTCTGTATGTACTTCATAACTTCTTCACAGATCATACCTGGTGTCTAGAGGCCCCTCAAATTCCTGGTGTGCCCTGGTGGCCTAGGAGAACTTTTATTGTTTAAAGCTTCATCTTAAGGCAGGAGTCCAGGTTCGGGGCTGCCAGTGAGTCCCACCAGATCGGGGCTCCAGCTCTGCTTCGTCTCAGGTTCCCACTCAGACCTCCTTCCCAAGGCCTTCTGCCTCTAACACATTCAGCCTGTAAACTCAAAACTCCTAGCTCCCCTGTATTTTTGAGCTGGCATACCCCTCAGCCTACATGGCTTAACTCTGACCCGCCATATGGCCCATTGCCTTGGGCAGTCTCTCCCCTGCCCGCCCTTGTTTCCAGTTGTCATTACTACATAAAAGGGCTTAATTGCTCATTCCAATGTGCCTGAAAGTGAGTACTGTACTTGATACACCAATTGGCTTTAATGAGGTCTGTGATTGTTGCTGGATCAAAGACTCACTTAGGGTACGTCTTCACTACCCGCCGTATCGGGTAGTGTTTATATTGGTTCATTAGGTGTGATTTACAGTGTTCTTTAGTAATCTATTTGTCATTTCCCCCTTAATTTGTATTGTATTGGCGGGTAGCAATCGATTTATCCGGGATCGATATATCGTGTCTCGTTAAGACGCGATATATCGATCCCCGAACACGCTCACCGTCGACTCCGGAACTCCACCAGAGCGAGCGGCGGTAGCACAGTCGACCGGGGAGCCGCGGCCGTCAATCCCGCGCCGTGTGGACCTCAGGTAACTCGATCTAATTACGAGTCAAAGTGGTTACGAGTCAGAGGGAGAGAAATTGTTCTCCTTAACCTCTGCAGATAGGACAACAAGCAACGGGCTTAACTTGCAGAAACGGCGGTTTAGGTTGGACATTAGGAAAAAATTCCTACCTGTCAGGGTGGTTAAGGATTGCAATAAATTGCCTAGGGAGGGTGTGGAATCTCCACCATTGGAGGTTTTAAAAGGCAGGTTAGACAAACACCTGTCAGGGATGGTCTAGCCAATACTTAGTCCTACCTTGAGTGCAGGGCACTGGACTAGAAGACCTCTTGAGGTCCCTTCCAGTCCTATGATTCTATGTCTATGTCTGTATCAAATCCCCAACTCTGCCACTCCAGCAAGCTTTGTAGCCCGTTGCTTGTTGTCCTATCCGCAGAGGTTAAGGAGAACAATTTTTCTCCCTCTGACTCGTAACAACTTTTTATGTACTTGAAAACTGTTATGTCCCCCTCCTCAGTCTTCTCTTCTCCAAACTAAACAAATCCAATTTTTTCAATTTTTCCTCATAGGTCACGTTTTCTAGATTTTTAATCATTTTTGTTGCTCTCCTCTGGACTTTCTCCTATGTGTCCACGTTTCCTGAAATGTGGCACCTAGAACTGTGCACAATACTCCAGTTGAGGCTTTATTAGTGCGGAGTAGAGCAGAAGAATTATTATATCTTGCTTATAACACTCCGGCTAATACATCCCAGAATGATATATCCTTTTTTTGCAACAGCGTTACATTGTTGACTCATATTTAGCTTGTGATCCACTATGACCCCCAGATCCCTTTCCATAATACTCCTTCCTAGGCAGTCATTTCCCATTTTGTATGTGTGCAACTGATTATTCTTTCGTAAGTGAAATCCTTTTCATTGTCCTTAATGAATTTCATCCTATTTACTTCAGACCATTTCTCCAGTATGTCCAGATCATTTTCAATTTTAATTCTATCCTCCAAAGCACTTACAACCCCTCCCAGCTTGATCTTGTCTGCAAACATTATAAACTGTCTAGGCCATCATCTAAATCATTTATGAAAATATTGAACAGAACCAGACTCAGGACCAATCCCTGCAGCACCCCACTCAATATGCCCTTCCAGTTTGACTGTGATGCATTGATAACTATTCTCTGGGAATGGTTTTGCAACAAGTTATGCACCCACCTTATAGTAGCTCCATCTAGGTTGTATTTCCCTAGTTTCCCATGAGAAAGTCATGGAAGACAGTATCAAAAGCATTATTAAAGTCACGATATACCACATCTACCGCTTCCCCCCTCCCCTATCCACAAGGCTTGTTACCCTGTCAAAGAAAGCTATTAGGTTGGTTTGACACAATTTGTTCTTGACAAATCCATGCTGATTGTTACTTATCAATTTATTATCTTCTAGGTGTTTGCAAATTGATTGCTTAATTCTTTGCTGCATTATTTTTCCGGGTACTGAAGTTAATATGTCTGGTCTGTAATTCCTCGGGTTGCCTTTATTCCCATTTTTAGGGATTAGATTTCTGACCAAGGAAACTGCCTGCAGTTTCTTTATACTGTGTTCAGGGAAATAGGATTTTGTGACATTTTTGGTAAATAAACAATATTACACCAAGAACATACCTGACCCATATTATCAATTTCCCCTTCTAACATGAACAACCCTGCAAGGTCCCAAATACTGAATAACTGTTCAGGCCAGAGGGACAACATTATTTTCAACAGCTTGGACCTGTGAGGCAGAACTACAGACTGATAGGAAATATCGGTGACTCAAGTAACTTCTGGACACCAGAGAGGCCTTAGGATTTACAAAGTGCACCACTAGGTTGGAAAGACATTCTAAGAGGCCTATCACTCACTGCCATTTCATAATATTTTCCATCAGGATTTGATTCAGATACATGTTTTCACAAATTTGTGGGAGATGGCTGAAATCCCCAGGCTTCTTCCTATTTGGTCCAAACATCAATCTAATCTCTAATGTGCAAGAAATCATATTCTGGAGAAGGGTTGGTTTTTTGTTTTGTTTTTGGGTTTTTTTGGGGCGAGGGGGGGGATTACTTACTTGTAAGATACAGAATTTTGCTAATAGAAAAAATTCTTCTCATGGCAAATATAGCATATTTCACTACAGCTCAAGTCACAAAAATGACCTTTCCAGGTATGTTCAATGGAAATGAGCTATAGAGAAAATAAAATAAATAAAAACCAAACAGGCCAAGAATAAGGATAAACTATATTGTAAAGTAATCGTGTTTTCCCTTCCTGGGCTTTAAAATACTGCAGCAAGAATTCCAACATTTAGAGAGCTAAATGAAGTAAGAATGACAGCAAATAAAACATTACACAATGCAAAGAAAGACGGATTAAGAAGATCCAACTCCCTTTTACATCTAAATAGTGCTTAAAATGAAGTTATAAAAATGAAGCAAGCAGCATTTTGCTTTCTGTTCTGCCAACACTCCAGGCTTGTGAGATTACTCTGTAAACCAGGGCCAACAACACAAATAATGGCTCTTTTGACACAGTCATCTGGAATTGGATTTAGCCTCTGAAAATAAATTTTCCAAAGGATTGACTCAGTTGCTAAGGAATTCCCCTCTTAATTTTTATAAATGTACATTTCAAACTAAATTATACAAGTTCCCTAAGAGAAGTTTCTTAAAAGAGAGGGCTTTTGTTATCAAGGGATACCACATTGAATGGAGGCCAAATCTAATGTATATTATTCTATCTTCCAGAACTTTAGCTCCTATTGTAATTTATTGCCCTTCTAGGAAAAATCAAAGCAATTGTCTGTATTGTCCAGATTTACTATTTTATTCCCCAGTAACTGACAGTAAGAGTCCTTCTGCGTCAGATTAGTATGAGGGTTGTTAAATGCTGGAAGACAATAGAAGACCCGCAGCATGGCCGCTGCTGGCCCACATCAGCTGACTGGGGCTCATGGGGCTAAAAATTGCAATGTAGTTGTTTGGGCCTGGGGTGGAGCCCGGGCTCTGAGACCCCGTGAGGGGGTGGGGAGTGAGGAGAGTAGTACATAGCTTGACAATTTTGATGATAAAATGTAGCAGAATAATATCTGAGCAAACTAGTCTGATGGCCTGGTTCACAATGACCTTAAGATTCTTACTCTTCATCCTGGCAGGAACTTGGTGCAATGTGAAGGTGATATGTTTATGTTCTACAGGGGTGTTCATATCCTGCATATCAGCAACAACCTCTGCTGCCAATTAGTGGAGCAGGATGTCTCTGATTTCATAAGACAGCAGCAGCCTTGCGTTTCTTTTTTTTTTTTTAATATGGAGATATACCTATCTCACAGAACTGGAAGGGACCTTGAAAGGTCATCGAGTCGAGTCCAGTCCCCTGCCTTCACTAGCAGGACCATGTACCAATTTTGCCCCAGATCCCTAAATAGCCCTCTCAAGGATTGAACTCACAACCCTCGGTTTAGCAGGCCAATGGTCAAACCACTGAGCTATCCCTCCCTCTCCCAATCTTTCCTAATCAAAGATGAACAGAATCAGCAACTACACTTGGAAGAAACTGTCTGAGTTTCCTAAAAGGTCGGAACTGAGCTCAAAATAAAGTAAAAAAACAAACAAACAAAGGAAGCCATTTGGACTAGACTGGATTTTTCCCCATGAATTCTTGCATCAGGTAGATGGACACCTACATTGTAGACAAGGTCTACACATTACCCAAGAGAAAAACAGTTCATCTTAAAAAGATCTCAGCACTGGTTGCTGCTCTTAATGCCGATGGAAAGCCCAACTATCAGCAGGACAGCTAAATTTATATTTAGTCAGCATTAATCATACATGCACGTATTATTCCCACATGTTTTCCAGGGATATAAAGATAGTTCCCAGTAGTTTTTTTCCCTTTCAGGTTCATTTAATTTGTCATGTAAACTGCCATTAGTAGCACCATTCCCACTAGCAATATTACTTCCTTCAAAGAAACTTCTTTTCGCATTGTCATACTGTCTTTCTGAACAGGAAAACTCCTATAACTTATATTGCAAGATCTCATGTCTCCTCATTTCTACATGTACCTATACAGAATTTAGAGCACATCTGATTAGAATACCCTGACAATGTATAGAACATAGCATTTTACATGCTTTCTCTGAGTATCCAAAACAGACCCAGGTATCAGGCACTCTCCAAATTTTCAGATCATATAGAAAGTTTATGTTTGGTTAAAATTAGTTTTTAATATAATATTCCAAGACAGGGATTTCTAAGAAACACCACCATTAGTTGCTGCGATATTAATCTGAAATACTATGTATTTAAAAAACAGTTTTTACTTAACACTTTGTTGAGCTTTAAAGAAGCTAATATTGCAGACCCCAAGGACTGAATTTTTCAGAGAGGTTCACAGTATTCCGAAAGGACCTCCTAAACCTTTGAGTAGGTCTGCAAGCAAAGGCAGAATGACTGAGTGATATTAAAATCTGAATGTATCATGCATAGCTGTCTATAGAATCTGCTAAATGGAGCTCTCTCCATTTTCCCATATTGGCTTTAGAAGAGGGGTTTTTAGCTTTCATGGCATGTATTCTATCAGTAATGAGCACCCCCGACAAAATTCTTGCCCAAACTTTTACATAATGTACATGGGACCTCTTGCGTGAGTAAAGTTGTACATCCAAGTTTTAATAGTGTTTTACTTTATCGATTACAGCAATCTAAGTAAAAATCCAGTCCACTGAGAAAAGTGCAATCCCCTCATAGCCTGTTAAGTCTGGATTTCTGTTTCGCCAGCTTCAATATTTTTGCATTGTTTTGGCTTACTGCGTATGCTATCTGCAATAAGCAGATTGTCTCAGCTTCATTAATGTAACCTCTTTCAGTCTGACCTCCCAGACTGTATTGTACTCAAACTCTACAACCTCACCTTCAAGACTCTACCATAAATTGTGCCCTCACTTATACATTCTTCTCTTATTTCCTCTATACTCCTAGTGATTATGCCCCTTGCCATGCTTCCTCACATTCTTGGCTTTGCATCTTTTCTCATGCTAACCTATATACCTGGCCCAGTATTCAAGCAATATCTTTTATCTTCTTTGTCCTCAAACAATCCCACATGCTCCCTCTCATGAACTCCTTGTGCTTTGTCCTACTTAGACTGCAAACTCTTTGGGGCGGAGAACATATGAAGCTTTGTAAAGCACTGGGTAAACTTATGGGACTATGTTGTTATGTTCAAAGATAATATAGTATTACTTACCATATCAAATAACGCTGAACAATTTCCCCCCATATTAAAAATATGTGGAACTTATATGGAGAAGGGCTCTGTCAACTGTAAAAAGCATTTGCTGAAAAGCAATTAGACTATTTGTGCATTGATCCATAATTCCAGCCTGAAGCCCCTTCACCACAAATCATTTTCATCAGTGTGACCTCACTGATTTTTATCTGGAGACACTGACATGTTGCCAACAAAGCTCTCTCTGTGGAGTTTTCTATCATCTCTTTCTACTTGACAAAAGTATAGGCTTGGTGTTTAAACAGTATCATTTAGTATCTTGAATATTTGCATTAATAGAATTAATTTCTTATTTCTATCTTTGAAAAGCATTTGCCATGCTAATTTGATACATAGCAACTCTATGTAACCACAGTTCAATCAACTTTACCCATGTCCTTCTCTCTCTACCCCTCCAATCATTGTTTACACCAATTTGTCGTCTGTTTGTGTTAAACTAGTTATAACCTCTTTGGTGCAGGAACTGTCTCCTATGTGTTTGTAAAGTGCTTAATACAATAGGGGACCAATTATGTAATAATAATAGTAACTGTAATAATAATTAGGTGTTTTCTACAAAATAAATGCTATGGTGATAAGGGCATTGTAAATTATCGAGCTAGCTACAGAGCTACTCGAAAATATGGTATAATAAAAACCAACTGATACAATATTTTCAACAAAATAGGTCTGTTGTGCACATGTGAAAAAAATTACAACTCTAAATAGGAATTCAGTTGTACATGTTTTACAATTTTCAGCAGATGGTACTTAATAGAAATAATTGGGCATATTAAAGAGAAAAGAAACAGCAGAACAGGCCTGACAGTATAGTAACTGTCTAATCGTACAATTGCTTTTTCAAAGCAGTCACCTAAATGTTGGTGTGCAATTAGTCAATGCATTTGCAAACACTTTATATTTGCTTTGTTCTCCATTCCTTCCAAATGAAATCAATGAGAGAAGTATTTCATTTTGAAGTTTGTTTAAATGTCCTTTGGATTAATCTTTACCGAGAAGAAAGACAATCATTGGAAAATACTGTCAACAAGATAAAAGAAAAGAAAATACAACTTAAGGGGAAAATGACAAATAGATTACTAAAGAACACTGTAAATCACATAAGAACATAAGAAAGGCCGTACTGGGTCAGACCAAAGGTCCATCTAGCCCAGTATCTGTCTACCGACAGTGGCCAATGCCAGGTGCCCCAGAGGGA
The DNA here is from genome assembly GCF_028017835.1 of Emys orbicularis. Lineage (NCBI taxonomy): Eukaryota > Metazoa > Chordata > Testudines > Emydidae > Emys > Emys orbicularis. The sequence goes on along the minus strand of NC_088695.1, from coordinate 30,984,432 downwards.
GTGAACCTAACAGGCAATGATCAAGTGATCTCTCTCCTGCCATCCATCTCCATCCTCTGACGAACAGAAGCTAGGGACACCATTCTTACCCATCCTGGCTAATAGCCATTTATGGACTTAGCCACCATGAATTTATCCAGTCCCCTTTTAAACATTGTTATAGTCCTAGCCTTCACAACCTCCTCAGGTAAGGAGTTCCACAAGTTGACTGTGCGCTGCGTGAAGAAGAACTTCCTTTTATTTGTTTTAAACCTGCTGCCTATTAATTTCATTTGGTGACCCCTAGTTCTTGTATTATGGGAATAAGTAAATAACTTTTCCTTATCCACTTTCTCAACATCACTCATGATTTTATATACCTCTATCATGTCCCCCCTTAGTCTTCTCTTTTCCAAACTGAAGAGTCCTAGCCTCTTTAATCTTTCCTCATATGGGACCCTCTCTAAACCCTTAATCATTTTAGTTGCTCTTTTCTGAACCTTTTCTAGTGCTAGAATATCTTTTTTGAGGTGAGGAGACCACATCTGTACACAGTATTCGAGATGTGGGCGTACCATGGATTTATATAAGGGCAATAATATATTCTCAGTCTTATTCTCTATCCCCTTTTTAATGATTCCTAACATCCTGTTTGCTTTTTTGACCGCCTCTGCACACTGCGTGGACATCTTTAGAGAACTATCCACGATGACGCCAAGATCTTTTTCCTGACTCACACCTAATGAACCAATATAAACACATTTTCAAATAGTGAGACACAAACAGCAAATATTTATTAATTTTTCCACCTACAGATGAATTACCATTCTTGTGATGCCTTTGGTGTATCTGTGAGGAATCGGATGTACAGACAAGTGCCATCAGTGTATGATTGGCTTTGGAACCTGTAATGTCTCTCCTCTGCTCCAAATGGTCTCATGCAATAATTGAGTGGGACCCAATGGCATGACTGGAGCCATGGTAATGCTGTCCCATCGATACCTGCTATGTCATTTAAGTGGGTCAGTATCACCTTCAGGATAACTGTCTTAAAAGCCACATAGTGGTATGAGCACTGAAATGTATTAGAGCTGGTCAACATATTTTCAACTAAACTTTTTCCTTCAAAAATGCTCTTATTTATTGAAACCTAATATGATGGGTTAGATCACAGAAACCCCCTTGGAGCTGCCAACTGATGAGCCAAGACTACTTCTGCCCCTGCTTTCTCTGCCAGCTTGGGACTCCAGCACCCTGTCTTGTTGAGCCAGACACGCCAGTCTGCTCCAACACAGACCCTGGGTCTGAACCACGTGCCCCAAAACTGCAGACTTAACTGAAAGCAACTTAAGACGTGTTCCTGTCTTTAACACTCAGATGCTCAACTCCCAATGGGTCCAAACCCCAAATAAATCCGTCATACCCTGTATAAAGCTTATACAGGGTAAACTCATAAATTGTTCGCCCTCTATAACACTGATAGAGAGACATGCACAGCTGTTTGCCCCCCCCCCCAGGTATTAATACATACTCTGGGTTAATTAATAAGTAAAAAGTGATTTTATTAAATACAGAAAGTAGGATTTAAGTGGTTCCAAGTAATTAATAGACAGAACAAAGTGAATTACCAAGCAAAATAAAACAAAACCTGCAAGTCTAAGCCTAGTACAGTAATAAAACTGAATACAGATAAAATCTCACCCTCAGAGATGTTTCAATAAGTTTCTTTCACAGACTGGACACCTTCCTAGTCTGGGCACAATCCTTTCCCCGGTACAGCCCTTGTTCCAGCTCAGGTGGTGGCTAGGCGATTTCTCATAATGGCCGCCCCCTTTGTTCTGTTCCACCCACTTATATATCTTTTGCATAAGGCGGGAATCTTTTGTCCCTCTCTGGGTTCCCACCCCTCCTTCTCAATGGAACAGCACCAGGTTAAAGATAGATTCCAGTTCAGGTGACATGATCACGTGCAAGGGTTCTCAAACTGGGGGTCGGGACCCCTCAGGGGATCGTGAGGTTATTACAAGGGGGGTCACGAGCTGTCAGCCTTCACCCCAAACCCTGCTTTGCCTCCAGCATTTATAATGGTGTTAAATATATTTAAAAGTGTTTTTAATTTATAACGGGGGGTGGGGGGGCATCGCACTCAGAGGCTTGCTATGTGAAAGGGGTCACCAGTACAAAAGTTTGAGAATCACTGATCACGTCACTGTAAGACTTCATTACCCACTTGCCAGCACACAGGTATACAGGAAGACTTACAAGTAAAACAGAGCCATCTACAGTCAATTGTCCTGGTTAATGGGAGCCATCAAGATTCCAAACCACCATTAATGGCCCATGCTTTGCGTAACTACAATAGGAAGTCACAGTTATATTTCATATTTCTAGTTTCAGATACAAGAGTGAGACATTTATAGAAATAGGATGACCACACTCAGTAGATTATAAGCTCTGTAATGATACCTTACAAGAGACCTTTTGCATGAAGCATATTTTAGTTACATTATATTCACACTCATCAGCATACTTTCATAAAATCATATAGAGTGCAACGTCACACCTAAATTTTCACTGACAATTCTGTTGGGAAGGCTTCTCAAGTGCAGGATCAAATCTGATTTTGAGCAGGGACTTGAGCCATCAGTCTAGGGCACACACATTCTCTCTCTCTATGCAGCATAATAAAAACAATTCTGAATCCTTGAAATGTTTCCAGAAACAAAAGCATTTTCTGGCCAGCCCTAGATGTGTCTGATATCCACTGCCGTGAGGGTGTAACTTTTTCGTGTTACTAGGGCTGTCCCTATACTGTGCCCCAGCCTAAAGCCCAACTGTGAAGTAGCCTGAATGTTGGCAGGAGTCACAAGTATGAAGGAAAGAATTTAAAATGCTCATTTGCCCATGGATAGGTATGTGTAAAATCTGTATTTTTCTTATTTCATCCCTTATTTTCCTGTCTCATCTTCATTCTGCACTTGGATTTTTTTCTAATCACATGCTAGAGGGAAATTCTATTGCACAGCCATCAATACACATAGTTGAATAATGAACTGTGGCGCTACTCTGAAAACTGATTATGGAAATATGGTACCTTCTTAGTCCATAGATCTTCTCTTTGTGTAAATTGAGTGATATCTGCTTACTTAAGTGATAAAACTAGTGATTTTACCACTTTATTCTCCTTTCATTGTTTAATTGCTTACAAAATTCCAATCAGAAAATCCTGTGAAAATCTACTAAAGGCAAACGGGTTTGCATGGGTGTTACTAAGGGAACAATTTGAAGAAAATGGTATTGCAAAGTTGTAATTAAGCACTGAATTGGAGTCATCGAGAGACAACAGACATGGAGCACAACTACCAGTATGTTTTTTTTATAAAGTCAATTTTTGGAGTGGAACTGTACTTTAAAAGGATACTGGTAGGTCCAAAATTAGATAGCTCTTGAACAGTCTGCTCTTCACTCTCTGCCAGCTCCATTCATGTGATTTGCTATACATTCCTACTTCGGGAATTTTGTGCTAGAGCAGGGGTAGGCAACCTATGGCACGCGTGCCAAAGGCGGCAAGCGAGCTGATTTTCAGTGGCACTCACACTGCCCGGGTCATGGCCACCGGTCCGGGGGACTCTGCATTTTAATTTAATTTTAAATGAAGCTTCTTAAACATTTTAAAAACCTTATTTACTTTACATACAACAATAGTTTAGTTATATATTATAGACTTATAGAAAGAGACCTTCTAAAAACGTTAAAATGTATTACTGGCACACAAAACCTTAAATTAAAGTGAATAAATGAAGACTCGGCACACCACTTCTGAAAGGTTGCCGACTCCTGTGCTAGAGCAAAGGATTCTTGCAGCTCTTGTTGTGATACCACCTTACAAGAATGGAAGTAACTGACAGAAGCCTGGTGTAATGTGAACAGTATGTATTTATTTGTATAACACCCACAAACCTAAACAAATCTGGTTTCATATACACTTTTAACTGCTATTATCCTTTAATTAAGTGTTTTTTAAAGTATATTCAAAGGCTGGCAATATCAAAATTGTTCAGGTAATTTTATTTGCAAAAATGAACTGAACAAAGTTAGCCCTTCAATATCGTAGCTCAGCCATGTCCATGCTGCATGGCAAGATATATATGCTAAGGTTATCTCCTTTGAAACTGGTGGCAGAGGATTTGGAGACTGTGGAAAAAATAAAAAATAAGCCATGAGGATGTGGGTCAGTCTTTTCAGGTATTATAGAGCTCGGCATGATCTCCTATAATTGTTGTTGATGCCTTACTTGTTAAATGTTAAAATTTTATTTTAAAAGTTAAAAATCTTGAAATTGGCTTGATTTGGACTTGCTCTAAATATAGCATTTTGTTCTGTAATTGAAAGTACCTCAGCCATGCAGAGATTACTCTTCACCCTAGCTACCCGCCCACACATATCAATATACCAAAATAAGGCAAGAAGAAAAGCAGAACTTTCCATACAATCATAAGACAATGAGTCAAAATCTATATTTAAATGTATTAGTCATTTTTTGCACAAGGGCCGTATAGACAATATCAAATACAAAACAGGAAAGTCAAAATGCAATTATCAGGCCAACCCCAGTTTATCGATCCGATCTTGATGTTCATTTAGGACAGACAGATTCTTTCTAAAGGGGTGGGGAGAGAGAGGGAGAAGTTGGAGAAACCATCAAAAGGGAAAGCAACCTGTTGAGGCAGCTGTAATGGCACTCCGACAGTTTGGTGAGTCATCAGGGAAAAGAGGGGTTTGCACAAACTTGGATAACTAAAATGGGGTGTGTCAGATTGTCTGGACATCTCTGATCTGTCTTCAGTGGAGGCTTAAAAGCAACAATTAGCTATTTAAAGTAACAGACTCTAGATTTCACTGAAGTCAGCTGGAAATCTATATTCGCTGCAAGACACTAACATGCTGAATGATGCTTCTTAAAAATAAAAACATGTTGCCTGGTTTGAGTAATAGAAGGCAAAAACCAAAAAGACAACAGTCACACCCACAATATTCACACTTACTCAACTGTGAAGATTGGAATATTTTCTGCGTGTTTGTTTCAATATTACCATTTACTGGAAATCTTCTGAGCATCCTCCCCCATGTCTTTCACTTTATTGTTAAAACAGGTAAAGAAGCCCCACACATCTATAGACTAAAAGGGATCTGAAACACAGGCAAAGTATACTGGAGCAATAATGCTAATTATCTTCTGGGTAGCAGATGCACAGATGACAGCCATTAGCTTTTTTGAAGACATTAAATGTCATATAGTTTTTGTACACCATGACTTGTCAGTTGACAACAGCTAGAGATAGTTTCCATAGTTAGTGAAAGTTCCCAATAATCCACTACACCACAATGATACTACCCAATAACATGCAGAAATATCATATTTCACTGCTGTATTTTGGCCAAGTTGTAAAGAACAAAGGACTCCGTGATCATGTCTTCAATTTCCAATGTTCAGATGTTACCTAAGAACAGTGGTGACTGAGCTCAAACTATGTGGCAGGGTGAGGCTGGCAAATAGGTAACACACAATCATTTCTGACCTCCCAAATAAAATCTAATAACTAAATAGCGTGGGGCTCTTCCTCCTTCCTTTACCCAATATTTCCTTTACTAAAACTCCTAACACTGTTCCCCCACTGCTCCTGAAAATGATCAGGCAGTTGGGCAGACCCATTCTGCTCTGTTCCCTCCCATTCCTCCCTGACTTGGGCACAGAATCTCCCTGCTCCCCATTTCAATCTCCCCTCTCCAGTCAGAACCCCCACACACCTCTTTGTAAGGTCACAGGCCGACAAGTCTCTACAGAGCATGTGCAAACAGTTTTTTCAAAGGCATATAACTTGGTCAAATGTGGGCAGTCTTTCATGGGAACAACAAAAGGCATATCCCTGACACCAGGGCAATTCCCCCCTTTCCCCCTCTGCTAAATTTCAAGTTCCTGCTCCAAAGCATCCAGGAACTACAATGTCTCAATGGAATGTCACAGGGACCACCTGTGTGTGTCCCCTTATGGCCCAATGGAGCACTACTCACTTGTCACAGGGCCTCTGACATTTGGTTACCACCTCTCACAGGGCGCAGTGCAATAGTTCTTTAGCCCTCTAAGGTATTGTAGTGGGTATTGTGTTAAAAGCAGCCCTGGAAAGAGCTGCGGCTGGATATAAGGGGAGTGAGAACAGCTGGGGGAAGCTGATTATGTTGCTGACCACAGGTGTGGCCAGCTCAATCAGGGCCCAGCTGGCCCTGATAAGAGGGCTGTGGAACAGGAGCTGGAGGAGACACTCTCTAGCTTTCTTGAGAGAGAAGGACCTGGCTGCCTGGGAAGCTGAAGCGGGTACCTAGGGTGGAGCAGTACTGGGGAAGGGCAGAGGGAGCTGGGGAGCTCCAGCCTAGCAAAGCCCCCGGCTGCAGGCCAAGCTAAGGGCCCACAAAAGGGTACTAGGGCTGCAGAGGGGCAGCCCAGATACAGGAAGAGGCAGCTGGTCCAACCCCCCTTGCCGATGATGAGTGGTTTACAGACTGCAGTCTGCCCCAGGAAGCGGGGGCTAGACGATGACTGGCAGTAGCCACTGAGGCAAGGGGAGGATAGGGGGTTGGTGGTTCCCCTGGGAGGGGAGATCCAGACAGAGGGGGTACTGCAGAGAGCAGAACCCCGAGAGAAAGGGTACCGGGGTCCAGGAGGGACGCGGGGGCCAACAGCAGGCAAGACATCAGCCGGCAGAGGGCGCTCCAGAGCTGGAAAAGAGCTAATTCCCTGGACAACCAGCAGGAGGCGCCGTGCCGGTGAGTCATCGCCCTGCCACAGGTATGTTTATTTTCATCCCTTATAAGGTATTCAAGTCTAAAAATACAGGAATGCTACAAATGCAAAAGCAGGTTTGTCTGATCAGACTTTGACAGGACCTTGCCCTTCTACTCAAGGCTTGTCTTCTTGCAGCCAGTCCTTTGGCCAGTCTCCCTGGGCCCAGCCACTGGGAGGTTGGTCCTGGAGCAAGCTGTCTCTAACTCTTGGCTGAAACCAGGCTTCCCGGACTGAGCTGGGACTTCTCCTCTTAACTTCCCTCTCCATACCAGATATCTGTTGCAGGTGTAACAGGGTGGGGTTAATTGGGTTCAGAGGCCTTCATTAGACCCCTCCTTGCCAGCCTGGGACTTGTATGCCCTATTTCAGGGATAGCTGTAAAAATATTATTTTAATCACAGGCAAAACAATGTTTTTTTTCCTAGCCTTGTTCTCAGAAATGCCTGAACAATTTTTCCTGAAACTTACCTGGCATGGAAAATTTAACCTAAATGGTTAAAGTTTGGTAAAGTTATAAGCAACTGAAAACAGGGTATTATAATGGGACATGTCAGACAACCTTAAGTAGGCATTGCTACCTCTGCCACTTATAATACATTAAAAAAAAAAGAGAGCGAGAGAGAGAGAGAGAGAGAGAGAGATTATGTTGGATAACAACGTAAAGGGAACACTGTAGTGCATCTGAACAATCCTTCATTATTCAGCCTTTGGTGTACACTACAAAATAATGGTTAACTTGTATGATCTACATTTGGCTCTATAGTGATGTCATTGGCACTCATCCCATACTATGTAAGTACAGTAGCTCGTTACAGTAGCAAAGAAAATAAAAAAATTTAGTGATACTATGGACAAAATATAATGGATAAATGGTACTTTAAAGAACAAGTTTGCATTCATAGTCAAAGCCACTTAAGGAAACCATAATGAACTGCATCAAATTCATTCTGAAGGCAAGTTTTTTGCTCTAGTGTTACACTTAGTTGAACATATCTCAGAACTGCAGGTACTTTTCATGCTTTTCTGATCTTCACTTAATATGCCTCCAAAAAACCCTCCATTCTGAAGTCAAATTCTGAGCCATTTCCTGAAGACAAAACTTTATCCTTAATTTTAAGCAAATATCAGCCAGCAGACCACAAGTAACTGCACTGTGCCTTCAGCAACACTGAATGTATACCAAGAACAGTCGCTTGCAAAGGGCAATGTTTATAACTACAAAACAATTTCATTGTGAGTTTTCACATTAATTCCAATATTAATTGAATACCATCCCAGTATTTCTGCACACTTCCAAACAAGGTAATCTGCTTTCTGTAGTGTATAATATCAACTCAGTGCTTGGTGCTATACAAATAGCAAAGAAATACTTAGGCAGTTAGAGCACAGAGACAACCAATTTGCTTTGCAATAGAATAAATGATGGATACTTCTCTCTCCTGGAATTTCATGAGTAAAGAGTTGCCTTTACTGTATCTTCTGTTTCTTTTCCACTATAGAAGTGGTTCCAACAACACAACTTTGCCAGAGAATTACTTTTAAAGTGAAATAAAGTTATTCTACCCTAGTTCTTTATTCCACTTTTCAACATCATATGCCTCATTTTTACTTACTTTTTATTCTTTTTGGGAAATTTAAACTACAGTTTGAAGAGCGTAAGCATCTTGAACATTTAGGACAAAATGGCTAAAAGAAAAACCTTCATGGTTTAACACATTGGCCCCAATCCTACAATCCTTACTCAAACAAAATTACTATTGACTGTAAGTAATGGGATGAAATTCTGGCTTCCCTGAAGTCAATGTGAGTTTTACCACTAACCACTATTTGCAGGGAGCACCTGGCTGCCAAGGTGTTCTCCTCCACCAGGGTGCCAAACTCCTGGGCCAATCCCTGTGGGAGGGACTCCTGGAACTTGTGGAGGGTATCCCACAAGTTGAAATTGTACCTGCCCAGGAGGGCCTTGTGGTTTGCCACCCAGAATTGCAGGCTGGCAGTCGAATAAATCTTTCTCCCAAAGAGATCCAGTCTCCTGGCCTCTTTCTGCTTGGGAGCAGAGGAGGAGTGAATTTGCTTGTCTTTTTCATTGGCCGCAGAGACGACCAACGAGCCCGGAGGTGGGTGGGTATACAGATACTCGAACCCTTTGGCTGGGATAAAGTACTTTCTCTCGGCCCTCTTGGAAGTGGGAGGAATGGAGGGGGGAGGGGAGGTCTGCCATAGGGCTTTGGTGATCTTTAATACCCCTTTGTGGACTAGCAGAGCGATGCGGGCAGGGGTGGAGGCCAAGAGAACATTAAACGAATCTGTCTGCTCGGCCATTTCCTCCACTTCCAAGCCCAGATTTTCTGCCACCCTTCGGAGCAGAGCCTGATGCCCTTTGAAGTCATCTGGCGGGCTGACCCTTGAGGGTCCCGCGATCACCAGGTCTGGGGATGATGAGCATGACTGGGTTACCGGAGGGGGTTCCGGGGCTTCGTCCACCACTGGGGAGGGAGGTTTAGAGGTGGGGACCGCTTTCTCTACCCAGAACTCCAAGCGATCTGCACACGCCGAGTCCAGTGCCACCAATGCTTTGAGCAGGGGGTTGGACTAGATGACCTCCTGAGGTCCCTTCCAAACCTGATATTCTATGAATGTCACTGGTGCCGCCAGCTGATGCTCTGAGGTGGCAGCCAATGAGCACTGGGAAGGGGGTATTGCCATGACCAGCATTCCACATGTTCCTCAATAAGGCCACTGGGTTGGCCACCTGGCCTTGACGCATCCTCGGGGCCCCAATCTCACCAGTGGGACCTGGGCGAGGGGCTAAATGCGCCTTCTTCTTAGGCACCAGAGATGTTGAGTGGTGCTGGGTGGAGCCCAGTGCCAGGAGTGCACTACATACCGATGCCGAGGTGCTCACCGATTCTTGGCGGGAGGGTTCGGACACCGGGCGAGGGGCTTATTCCATTAGGAGAGCTCAGAGATGGATATCCTGCTCCTTCTGAGTTCGTGACCGAAACTTCTTACAAATACAGCACGTCTCCTTGAAGTTCGAGTCGCCGAAGCACTTGAGACAGCTGCTGTGGGGCCTGCTAACAGCCATAGGCCTGTTACAGTCTGTGCAAGACTTGAACCCGGGGAACCGGGGCATGCCCTGCCTGGGGCAAAGTCCCACTGGGACTCTAACTACTAACTATCTACAACTATAGCTAACTATTAAGAACAATTAAAATATTTACAAAGCCCTAAGGCTGAATGGCTCTTAACGAGGCAAGAAAAACCACTAACCTCTTGGGAAGCAAGGGAAAGAGGTGCTGAGACTAGCCACCCTGGGCGGTAAGAAGGAACTGAGAGAGCGCAAGGCCGGCAGTGCCTGATATACCTCGGCATGAGCGCAACACTCCAGAGGGCACCACAACCGGCCCTACAGATAGCGCTAAGGCAAAAGTACCTGACGGCTGCACGTGTGGGCGCGCACACACCTAGAATGGACTCTACATGAGCAAGCACTCAAAGAACTATGCATCTTCCATAACAGAGAAAATCCCTCTTTCCTGCTTTAAAGAAATGAGGGATGGTCTTGTAGCACAGAGAGGCAGAAGTTAAGCCAGAATCCACCCTGGTCAAACCAGTGCCCTGATGAGCTAGCCAAGGTGTGATGGACTCCATCCCTTGCTCCCTCTCTCTAACCCTTGTATAGTGGTGGTACTGAGAGTAATTGAACCAAACTGTAAACCCTGTCTATGATGGAAACCCCTTCAAGTCAGGGGGTGCGGCAGCACTCCCAGTGCCCCTAGTTCCAGTACCTATGCTCCCTTACCTGTCTTCCCAGAGTTTTCTGCTGTTAGGTGTTGATTGTTTAGTCATTGGGCATCACTTTGCCTTGCTGGATGCTCTCTTGATTTGGGTCGGTTCAGCCAGTTGTTTAACGGCTCTATTCACTCCACCCAAACAGCCAGGTGACACCTATACCCCATGCTCCAGCTGTGTTTTAGCAGGAAACAAACTTTTTTTTTTTTTTAAACAATTCAAAGTGTAGAGGGATACTGAGGCACACTTTGGATTCATAAAAATATGACAGAAAATTACCACTTCACCACAAGATTACTATAATATCAAACTGTAATGTCAAGTGCCTCAAAATTTCTGATATGTTTAGCATCATGACACCCCTGTGAGGTTGGGAAGTACTTTTATCTCCATTTTACAGATGGGGAACTGAGGTACAGAGAAACTAAGACTTCTCCAAGGTCACACAGGAAGTCTGTGGCAGAGCAGGCAACTGAACCCAGGTCTTCTAAATGTCAGACTAGCCCTCTCTCCCTCCAGGCTAGCATACTTCCGCTCTTTAAAAAAAATACCTAAAACATTGCCTTATTTTATCCCCTGGTTGTACGTGAAGGTACAGACCAAATTGATCTTGATTCACTATTCACTGATTGACCACGGAAGTCGCTTAACCAGTAAAATGTCCAGTAGATGGTCTTGATAATGCCCTGACAAGTAGCACCTGAATGACATAAATATAAAAATCATTAGTACATGACCCCTGAGTGAGTACATTGCAGGAAATCACAATAAAAAAAATTATGAAAGTTTTAACAAAATATGTACCAAACAAGGGACCCCAACGCTGAGCTAAAAGCTCCTTTTTTCCCTTCCTAATTATAGATACAAGTATTTTACCCACAAACCAATGCCCACTGTTGTCAGTTTCCTCTGGAGGCAACAGAAGTGTAACAGCAGATCCCTAGGTATGAAAAGCCAAAACATTTAGAAGTTCATTATATCTGTCACTCCACCGGAAACTTCCTTATAGTTATTGTATATGCTATAAAAGTATGATCTCAATCATTTTTCAACTGAAAGTCATTTGGAAAAAAATACCACAAATCACATTTGCTTTCTGTCAGATAAAGTAAAGGATAGAAGAAGTCCAAATGAAATTCTTGCATACTTTCCAGTGTTCATTACATAGTGTACAGTAACTGGCTTGGTGCCATTGCCAGAAACAAAATCTTAATCAACGTACTTCATAATTACTATTGTGCCTGAATGTGGCTAAAGCTTACTGTTGAACTCCATGTTAATACAAGCTTCCCAATATTACCCCTTTTCTGAACTGCTGGTAGAACAGGAATGAAGCAGGGTACCCAACATTTATCAGAAAACCTGATCCCAAGATAGAACAAACCCACTGTAGTCTTAAAATTCATTGTATCTTTAATTTGGCTTTGAATTCTATGCAGCTGGCAGAATTAAGAATAAACATGACTACTTGTAGAACACTGACACCAAAATACTAAACATTTAGCAGCTGATCTTATGTGCATGCATAATAGTGCATTCCCTGATGCAGTTTTCAACTTGGAAAACCCTGAGAGTCTTTTATTTTAGATTCCCTTTAACAGTTAACTACTGAAGGCCTTATTCATGAGGGAAATTTATCTTGGGAAATGCCCTGAAAGCACAGACTGTACTCTTCCTATGTACAATAGTTACTATTTTCTGCAGATTTAGCACACATTTCCCCAAACAGATTACCTCTTAATTGATACATGATAGGTATCTCCGGAACAGAGAATAAACTCAGGTAAGGGAGGGCACAAAGGGAAGAATAAAACACAAAATGGACAGCAAGTATAACCGTATATTTTTTTTCTACTTCAATATTTCCAAAATTTAAGGTCAGAATATTTTATCCACTGCTTTAGTTAAAGATGCTCACTTTTTCAATTAACCTTTTATTTTGGACAGATTTACCTGGCTGAATTTATCGTTTCATTAAAGAATTTATGGCAAATCATTTTATCTTTCTCTTTGTTGTCTTGCTTTTTATTTATTGGCACAGTGGTAGCTGAAAGTAAAGATCCCATAAGGTACAAAATTCCTGTTGACTTTGACACTATACGTGTCCAGCCAACCTCTCCATAATCACATAATGAGTAGTGAACTATGGTGAGCCATTTTTAATTTATTACAAGATTTCTTTTCTTGGCAACATTAGATCTCTATTCAGAGAATCATGTCCAAAGTCTAGATGGCACTGGATTCTGGTTTAAAGTTCATTCTTTACTTTCGCTAAGATGAAAACAAATAAATAAAGTGGCCATATAATGGAGTACAGTTGTTGTCTACAAAGATTTCTCTGATACTGAGAAGGCAGGGATCTGACGGAAGAAAGTCAAACAGGAAAAATGAAAGGATACATACTGAATATGTGTAAGAGAATTAAATTTTATGTACTATTCTTCTCTTTTGCTGCTAAGGAGGTAAACTACAGCTAGACGTCTCCTGAAAAGACCATCCTGTTCATGAATGGATCACAAAAGTAACAAATTACAACTGTCTCTGCACTAGATATGCATCCGAAGAAGTGGGTTGTAGCCCACGAAAGCTTATGCTCTAATAAATTTGTTAGTCTCTAAGGTGCCACAAGTACTCCTGTTATTTCTGCACTAGAAAATGTAACAATGGGAAGTTATATATAATCACATGCATTGTATATCATATACAATAAATGCTCTGGCTGTATTGTACTCTGGGCCATATATCCTCTCAGGAAATGACCAAAATTAAATATGTTGTTGTGATGCTGGCAAACCGGATGACAGCTCATCCCAAGACCTACAGGCCTCGCTGAAAACTAAAAATGCATAGCTGGAAACCAGTCTAACTCACCTGTGTGTTACTTTTGTAAAAATAGATATTAGAGATATAAGAATGTGTTTAGTCTTTATTAAATGCTTGTAAGTTACTATATGCGTTAATATCACTTAGGGCTTGTCTACACTGGCATTTTACAACGCTGCAACTGACTCGCTCAGGGGTGTGAAAAAACACCCCCTGAGCACTGCAAGTTTCAGTGCTGTAACGTGCCAGTATAGACAGTTCACCAGTGCTGGTAGCTACGCCCCTCGTGGAGGTGGCTTTTTTAACGCTTTAACATTGCCAGTGAAGACGTGCCTTTATAATATCTGTATCCTACCTTATAAGTAATATTTAAGTATTTGCTCTGTAACTAGAAAAATGTTTGCTATGAAACTGGAAACCCCCAGTCAGGAGAGAAGCATTACGAGTGTGAAATACTAGTTTACCACAAGAAGTGTAATCTCCTCCCAACAAAAGGTGGTCTACAAACATCAGACAAGCCATTGTGTAACACCAGAGAACAAAAGACGTTGTTGATTGCTCCCCCCACGCCCATGAAGAGGATATATGCACAAATGCTGGGTCCATCAGTTTGAACTCTGAGGGAAGGGAATAAAAAATGTCTCACTGGAAAGAACTTTATCTTTATGCTGTTTGGACTCTAGGTTTAGGAATCTTTGCCCCTTAAAGAACCCAGTTGCTTAGCTTGGGTTATCCCTAAAGGACATAAAAGCTTGCTTATTATAGAAGCTTTTATTACCTTCTGAAATTAAGATTGTATCTCATTGGAGTGTGTATGTTTACCTGCTTTAACCTTGTAAATGACTCATTTCTTTTTCCTAGGTAATAAACCTTTAGTTAGTTTATTATAGGATTGGCTATAAGTGTTGTCTTTGGTTTGAGATCTGAGGTGCAATTAAACTGGGGTAAGTGATTGGGACTGGGAGCAACCTGAATATTTTTGTGATTTGTGGTGTAAGGGACCATCTATCACAAAGGCAGGCTTGCCTGGGTGACAAGATAGACCTGAGTGCCCAAGGGGATTGTCCATGTTAAGGCTCTTATAGTGCTTGAGGAGTTCACACTTGTTACTTGGTTGGTGAAATCTAAGTAGAGAACACATAACCAATTTGGGGTTTGTAGCAATCTGCTCTGATGTTGGCACCCATGTTTGTGAGGCACTCCACACAGCTTGACAGTTGTATGCAACAATGAAGGTAAGAAAGTTAGGAAATTCTCAGGATCTCTTACTGGTTATAATGCATGAGTTAATGTCCTTACCTAGAAGTATTTTATTTGCTTTAGGATTTGACATATTTTCTAACAGATGTGTAAGGAAACATATTAAGTACACCAACCTTTACAAAGTACCTTTTGTTTAGATAGATCCTTCAGAATTAACCCCACATGCAAATCACAGCACCATCAATCCTATGTGGCTTCCTGCGCAGCAGTGACAATAGATAGTTTAAAACCAATTCTCTCTCACTCTCTGCCTCTCCACCCCCCACTCTCCCATCTTGCGAAAGATAACTTGCAAAGGAATTTAACAGAATTCCAACATCCTTTACCAACAGCTAGCCAGAGAGGCATTCATTCACTATTATATGTGATTAAATTAAAACAGCCTTTTCTTCTTAAAGTTCTGCAAGGTCCAACCCCACCACAGATCAGCAGCTCCCACTTGAATTGTACTATCCTGGTAATGTCACATCAACCATGTAAACCCACTCAACCAGTGTTGGCTTGCTGCTATTTTATGCTGTATTTGGCCAGATCTGAGAAGTTGCTTTTCTGTTTCCATTTAGTTTAGCCCTAAAATAATGACGGCTTTCCAAAGCCAAACACACCCAAAGTAACTTTTAGCAGATTTAGATATCCCAGACCTGACCTCGTTTTGCACTCACTTCAACCTATATTTCATACAAATGTCCAATTTTGAGGCAAAAATTAATCTTTAAAATGTTCTTCCTACTTAAGTGTTTATATTTTATTCTATCTTTATGCACTTTTAACAGGTGCCCTGATTAAACCTTATGCTGAGGCCCCTTTTACACCACTCCAGTCACTTAAGGGGACCATAACGGGGGTATAGATTGACCCACTATATGGGGTTTTCTATCTAGTGTAGAGGCTGTATGCCAGAGTAGGGGACATACTGGGGACAGGCTGGAATGCACTGTACTGAAGCTATTTTGTGCTAGTGTAACAGCCCACAGAAAGCCATTGCAAACTGGTGCTACTTGGTGCAGCCTTGGAGCTGCTCCAAGTTGTGCACGGTCCAGGCAGGTGCCTGGCCTGGGCCACAATGAAGAAGGTTGCAAGATGACTTAAAGCAGTGGTGGGAAAACTTTTTGGACGGGGGGCCACATCTGGGTATGGAATGCTCATGAAATTGGGGGTGAGGGCTCTGGCTGGGGGTGCGGGCTCTGGGGTGGGGCCAGAAATGAGGATTTCAGGGTGTGGGAGGGGGCTCTGGGCTGGGGCAGGGGGTTGGAGTGCAGGGGGGAGGGCTCCAGCTGGGAGTGTGGGCTCTGGGCTGGGGGTGCTGGGAGGGAGATCAGGGCTGGGGAAGGAGATTGGGGTGCTGGAGGCGGTCAGGGGCAGCGCTTATCTCAAGCAGCTCCCAGAAGCAGCAGCATGTCCCCCATCCAGCTCCTATGCAGAGCCGCGGCCTGCAGCTCCCACGGGTTGCAGTTCCCAGCCAATGGGAGCTGTGGGAGCAGCAAGCAGAGGCCCCCTGGCTGCCCCTACGTGTAGGAGCTGGAGGGGGGACACGCCGCTGCTTCTGGGAGCCGTGCAGAGTGGGGCAAGTCCCTGACCCCGCTCCCCGGCTGGAGTGCCAGAGTGGGGCAAGCCCTAGATCCCACTGCCCAGCGGGAGCTTGAGGGCCGGATTAAAACATCTGGTGGCCCAGATGCGGCCCCTGGGCCGTAGTTTGCCCACCCTGGCTTAAAGCCACCTTTGCCTGAAGGAAAGGAGTTATGGAGAATCTAGCTCTTAGTGAGAATTTTTATTATTGATTTAAGATGTTCTTATTAACAATATTTTTTGCTAACTGTCACAGGTTTCTGGTCTTTGATATGCACATGCATTGTGAAGTGCCCATGTTCAGGCCCTTGACTGTTTGATACCAAGAATGCTGGAATGGTAGAGTATATGATCAGAGAAGATCATGTGGCTAGGAGATCATGTGACAGTATATAACTAAGGAATGTTATAAGTTTAGTCTCTAGGACCCCAAAGTCAAAGCAAGACAACGCATGGGTGCTCCTTAGCGTACATCTACACTGCAGTTAGACACCTGTGGCTGGCCCATGCCAGATGGCTCAGGCGAAGGGGCTGTTTAACTGTGGTGTAGACATTTGGATCAGGCTTCAGTCGAACCTCTGGAACCCTCCAACCTCCAAGGGTCCTAGAGGCCAGAATCTAGCCCGAGCCCAAATGTTTACACTGCAATTAAACAGCCCCATAGCCCAAGTCAGCTGGCGTGGGCCAGCTGTGGATTTTTAATTGCAGTAGACATACCCTTAGTGACCAGGAAGGGGGTGAATGAAATCGGCAGAAAATAGCCCAAGGAAAGATGGTAACTGCCAGGGTGGCAAGCAGATAACCACTGCATACTGAGGGTCTTTAGGCTGGAACCTACAATAGACAAAGGGCCTGGATCTGTCCCCCCAGTGTCTCTCAAAGGTTCCTGGGTGATCCCTGAAAGAGGGACTACAGAGTGATAGAATCTGGAGAAGGGTGGAAAAGTGCGCTAGAACCCAGAGAGGGGCCTAAAAGATGGGCGGCTGGATACAGAAGCAGGCTGGGAGAAAGACTGGTTCTGTTGAATTTTTATTACATCAGAAGGGGACAGACTCTGTTAAGACTAGCTGCTAAGGCCTACCTGTTGGATATTTCTTTTATCACATCCAGATCTGCTAACTTGGACACATACATTTTGCAGAGATTTACAATAAATTACCTGCAGAGAATTCCTCTGATCACCAGTACAACCAGCTGTTAACCACAGCGTAGCATTCTGTGGGTGAAGTCCTGTTTTCTTTTTAAACAAACATTTGAAAGGAAAAGGTTTCCTTTGGAAATAATTTGATATAACCTCTGACACACAGTTTGTTTCAAGCATCGAGATTATTCTATCTGGCCTTCATCAGCTCGAAATGGGAAAACATGCCCTTTGCCAATTATAAATATTTCCAACTAAGCATTTTTTGGGGGGAGGAGGAGAGGGAGGAGGATTCAAAGAAAACTGATTCATACTGAGAAAGTAGGGTAATCGGCTAGTTATCTTAGGTGCCTGTACATGAACGCAAGAAGCCTGGGAAAAAAGCAGGAAGAATTGGAAGTCCTGGCACAGTCAAGGAACTATGATGCAATTGGAATAACAGAGACTTAGTGGAGTAACTCACATGACTGGAGCACTGTCATGGATGGGTATAAACAGTTCAGGAAGGACAGGCGGGGGAGAAAAAGTGGAGGAGTTGCACTGTATGTAAGAGCAGTATGATTGCTCAGAGCTCCAGTATGAAACTGGAGAAAAGCCTATTGAGAGTCTTTGGGTTAAGTTTAGAGGCAAGAGCAACAAGGGTGATGTCATGGTGGGCGTCTGCTATAGACCACCAGACCAGGAGGATGAGGTAGACAAGGCTTTCTTCGGACAACCAATAGAAGTTTCCAGTTCATAGACCGTGGTTCTCATGGGGGACTTCAATCACCTTGACATCTGCTGGGAGAGCAATACAGCAGTGCACAGACAATCCAGGAAGTTTTTGGAGAGTGTTGGGGACAACTTCCTGGTGCAAGTGCTGGAGGAAACAACTAGGGGCCGTGCTCCTCTTGACCTGCTGCTCACAAACAGGGAAGAATTAGTAGGGGAAGTAGAAGTAGGTGGCAACCTGGACAGCAGTGACCATGAGATGGTCAAGTTCAGGATCCTGACAAAAGGAAGAAAGGAGAGCAGCAGAATACGGACCCTGGATTTCCGAAAAGCAGACATTGATTCCCTCAGGGAACTGATAGGCAGGATCCCCTGGGAGGCTAATATGAGGGGGAAAGGAGTCCAGGACAGCTGGCTGTATTTTAAAGAAGCTTTATTGAGGATGGAGGAACAAACCATCCCGATGTGCAGAAAGAATAGCAAATATGGCAGGCGACCAGCTTGGCTTAACAGAAAAATCTTCAGTGAACACAAAAAGGAAGCTTACAAGAAGTGGAAACTTGGACAGATAACTAGGGAGGAGTATAAAAATATTGCTCGAGCATGCAGGGGTGTAATCAGGAAGGCCAAAGCACAACTGGAGTGAAGGGTAATAAGTAGGGTTTCTACAGGTATATTAGCAACAAGAAGGTGGTCAGGGAGTGTGGGACCCTTACTGAATGGGGGAGGCAACCTAGTGACAGATGATATGGAAAAAGCTGAAGTACTCAATGCTTTTTTTGCCTCGGTCTTCACAGACAAGGTCAGCTCCCAGACTGCTGCACTGGGCAGCACAGTATGGGGAGGAGGCGAGCAGCCCTCAGTGGTGAAAGAACAGGTTAAGGACTATTTAGAAAAGCTGGACATGCACAAGTCCATGGGCCCGGATCTAATGTATCCGAGGGTGCTGAGGGAGTTGGCTGATGTGATTGCAGAGCCACTAGCCATTATCTTTGAAAACTCATGGCAATCGGGGGAGGTCCTGGATGATTGGAAAAAGGCAAATCTAGTGCCCATCTTTAAAAAAAGGAAGAAGGAGAATCTGAGAAACCACAGACCTGTCAGCCTCACCTCAGTCCCCGGAAAAATCATGGAGCAGGTCCTCAAGGAATCCATTTTGAAGCACTTGGAGGAGAGGAAGGTGATCAGGAACAGTCAACATGGATTCACCAAGGGCAAGTCATGCCTGACCAACCCAATTGCCTTCTATGATGAGATAACTGGCTCTGTGGATATGGGGAAAGCGGTGGACATGATATACCTTGACTTTAGCAAAGCATTTGATAAGGTCTCCCACAGTATTCTTGCCAGCAAGTTAAAAAAGTATGGATTGGATGAATGGACTATAAGGTGGATAGAAAGCTGGCTAGATAGTCGGACTCAACGGGTAGCTCGATGTCTCGTTGGCAGCTGGTATCAAGCGGAGTGCCCCATGGGTCGGTCCTGGGGCCAGTTTTGTTCTACATCTTCATTAATGATTTGGATGATGGGATGGACTGCACCCTCAGCAAGTTCGCAGATTACACTAAGCTGGGGGGAAAGGTAGATACCCTGGAGGGTAGGGATAGGGTCCAGAGTGACCTAGACAAATTGGAGGATTGGGCCAAAAGAAATCTGATGAGGTTCAACAAGGACAAGTGCAGAGTCCTGCACTTAGGACAGAAGAATCGCATGCACTGCTACAGGCTGGGGACCGACTGGCTAAGCGGCAGTTCTGCAGAAAAGGACCTGGGGATTACAGTGAACAAGAAGCTGGATACGAGTCAACAGTGTGCCCTTGTTGCCAAGAAGGCTAACGGCATATTGGGCTGCATTAGTAGGAACATTGCCAGCAGATCGAGGGAAGTGATTATTCCCCTCTATTCGACACTGATGAGGCAACATCAGGAGCACTGCATCCAGTTTTGGGCCCCCCACTACAGAAAGGATGTGGACAAATTGGAAAGAGTCCAGAAGAGGGCAATGAAAATGATTAGGGGCCTGGGGCACATGATTTACGAGGAGAGGCTGAGGGAACTGGGCTTATTTAGTTTGCAGAAGAGAAGAGTGAGGGGGGATTTGATAGCAGCCTTCAACTACCTGAAGGGGGGGTTCCAAAGAGGATGGAGCTAGGCTGTTCTCAGTGGTGGCAGAGACAGAACAAGGAGCAATGGTCTCAAGTTGCAGGGGGGGAGGTTTAGGTTGGATATTAGGAAAAACTATTTCACTAGGAGGGTGGTGAAGCACTGGAATGGGTTACCTCGGGAAGTGGTGGAATCTCCATCCTTAGAGGTTTTTAAGTCCTGGCTTGACAAAGCTCTGGCTGGGATGATTTAGTTGGGGTTGGTCCTGCTTCGAGCAGGGGGTTGGACTAGATGACCTCCTGAGGTCTCTTCCAACCCTAATCTTCTATGATTCTATGAAAACTAGTTGTAGGATTCTGTGGTTTCAGCTGTCATTCTATAACTTGTCTACAAAGTTACACTAGAGCATTCTAACACCATACAGTGAAAATAGAAGCTTATGAAAGGCTGTATGGAACTAATTCATGAAATTCACTGAAATCTCACATCACTCATGTTTTCCCATCAGACCAAATTGCAAGCAACATAGTCTAATGATAGAAGTAAGTGCATCAGTAGCATTAGTGAAGCAGGAGTACTGGACATATCTATAGCTCAGAAGAGGTGTTTTTAAAAAATGTGTCCCAGGGCAAGGCTTTTTGAAAGAAAATATATAAGGTATAGAGAGCAGAGTACTAACTCATTTCAGAAATGGGTAAATGGAGCCACAAAGTGTTTTGCTCAAGGTCACACAGTCAACAATAGCAGACCCAGGAGTCCTGATTACCATGATAATCCCATATTCCAGCCACTAGATCATATTACTGTACTTTTCTATTCTAGCATGTAGAATAGAATATTGTGTCATTTGCCTTATTCTTACCATTGCTTTACTCATACCATTAAGAACAAAAAAACATAAGAACGGCCATAATAGGTCAGACCAATGGCCCATCTCACCCAGTATCCTGTCTTCTGACAGTGGCCGGTACCAGATGCTTCTGTGGGAGTGAACAGAACAGGGCAATTTATCCAGTGAACTATTCCCTGTCATCTAGTCCCAGCTGCTAGCACTTAGAGGTTTAGGGACACCAGAGCATGGACCACTGAGGTTTGGCTTTGCAGTGTGGCTACTCACACCAAAACTAGCTAACCCAGGGTTCTGATCACCCAGGTTAACTCTGCAGTGAAGATATGCCCGCAAAAGATAAAGATACAGAGACTCCATACAACATATTGTACCAGCAGCCCCCGACTAGGAGATTCAGCTACATGAGTTAATTTAGCCTATCAAAAGCATCTTTGTATAAATACAGAAACTCATTAAACTGTAGAAGGTATCCATGAATTCAATCTCACCACACTGAAATGGGTAAGTGTAGATCTTGTTTTCTGTTCAAACAAATATAGTTGGATTGTTTAAAACCCCAAAGGTTTGGCCTCTCTTATTTTCCTGTTTAACGGTTCCTGGATAATATCACTGACTGTTTAACAAAGAGATACATGACAAAGCAAAAAAACTATATTTATATACACATACATACAGAGAGAGAGAGAGCGCGCGCGCGCGCATGTGCGGACACATCATACATGAAGGTAAACAAAAATACAGAAAGAACCTATTATCATGTTTTATATAAAGGAAATAACACACTTTTAGGTAAATTTTATTCAAACCAGGTTGATGTATGTTAACTCTAATGTTCATCCTTAATGAGAAAGATACAGATAAGCATGAATTTAAAACAATATGACTTTTATCCTGTTCCGTTGTTCCTCCTTCCTGTCCACAAATCCTTCATCAGCATATATTTAGTTCCCCTTTATAAAGGGATGGTTTCAAATAAAATAAGCCCATAATTTGGCACACTGCACCTTCAAAAGTCACCACAGTTTTTTTCCAAATACACTGATGCTGAAAATTCTTATTTAAATAAAAAAGCAAAAACAAAAAAAACACCCCAGCAGTGAGAGAATGAGAGTTTCAAAGCCAACTATATAGTAAAAATAAATAGACTGGGAACTGGATTCAGCCCTACAATAACAAAACAATGTACAGTGAATGCAGACAGATGCTATATACACAACATGAACTGGGGTATGTCCATGTCCTACCATGATGATATTTTTGTGCAGTCAGTAATATGAAATATATCTAAGATCATGATTCCTCTGAGCATTTCAGAAAACAAAAGCATTCTAATTTTCTCTTTGCTGCCTATAGATTAGAACAGGGGTCTCAAACACGCGGCCCATGGGCCACATGCAGCCCGTGGGGTTCTTTCGTGCGGCCCGCCAAGCTCCCTCCACCCCTCCCCCCCGCCTACCCCGTGCCGCCGCAAGCCCCGCGCCGCTCCCTGAAGCGGCCGAACTACTGTATGTCCCTGCAGCCCCGGGCAGGGGGGTGGGAGGCGAGTAGAGGGCTCCGTGCTCTTGCAGCTCCCATTGGCCGGGAATTGGGAACCGCGGCCAATGCGAGCTTTGGGGGAGGTACCTGGAGGAGCAGCAAGAGCAGCACATGGTGCCGTTTCCCCTCCTCCCACCCCCAGGGACTCCGGCTGCTTCTTGGAGCGGAGCGGAGGCGGGAGCGGAGGCGGGGACAGGGCAGGCAGGGAGCCTGCCCTGGCCGCGGTGCACGGCGCTGCCACCCCGGATCCGCTCTAGGTAAGCGGCGCCGGGCCGGAGCCCATACCCCACACCCCTTCTGCACCCCAACCCCCTGCTCGGAGCCCCCTGCCGCATCCCACACCCCTCCTGCACCGCAACTCCCTGCCCTGAGCTCCCTGCCATACCCTGCACCCCTCACCCCTCCTGAACCACAACCCCCTGCCTGGAACCCTTTGCCACACACTGCACCCCAATGCCCTGCTGCACCCCTCACCCCTCCCACACCCCAACTCTCTGCCCTGAGCCCCCTGCCGCACCCTGCACACCTCCTGCACCCCACACCCCAATTCCCTGCCACACCCTGCACACCTCCTGCACCTCAACTCCCTGCCCTGAACCCCCGCCACACCCCACACCCCTCCTGCCCCCCCTGGGGGCAGGGAGGGGGCAGAGTTGGGGTGAGGACTTCAGGGAAGGGGTTGGAATGGGGGCAGGGAAGGGGCGAGAAGAGATGAGGCGGAGCAGGGCCTCATGGAAGGGGTGGAGTGGGGGCGGGGCCAGGGGCAGCAAGTGGGGGTGTAGTGATGCGGCCCTCGGGCCAATGCACTAGTCCTCATGCGACCCTCGAGGTCATCTGAGTTTGAGACCCCTGGATAAGAATGTGGCAGAGAAGCACAATAGAGAAAACAGGTGATCAAGCGCACTATACATTTGGCCAACCAAACTCAATAATGTTCCTCTAAAATACAGTAGTTTTCCCTGGGAGAACAGAACAAACACAGTTCAAAGTCTCTGCCAGAATTACGTTATCATATCTTCCTACGCTGCCACACACTGCCTCATTTGGATTCTTCTGTAAATATACACATCATGGTTTTTTTTTTGTTTTTTTTAATAAACATCACTTTCACATCCATTTTGAGGAGCTGTCTCCTGGGAGAAGATGTTTACTTAGCAGAAACATCAGTTCTCTATGTTGTCTCTGCATAAAAGCTCTTGCCTCCCTTCCAATTGTCAGCTTCTCATTCCCTCCTAACCAATGCTTAAAGACTCAGAAGAAGGGAACCAGAGGGAGAGTGAATGTAAAAGCAACAGAGAAGTCCAGCTAGTGACAGTGGAAAAATGGTCTTGCGGTTAAGCAGGATGGACAAAAATCATGATTTAAAAACTTTTAAATTGATATTTCTGTAAATTATTATTTTTAAAATTTATATTTTTTCATTTACTTCTTGCTAGTGCTTTATTTTCTTCCCCAAATTGATGATGTAGATATTTTGAACTTGTTTCTTTAATTAGTTTCTTAATTGTAACTAGTATTTCAGATTTTACCCAGAGATTCTTATAGATTCACAAGTTTCATACTTAAAATGCCCATCCTATGCTGAAAAAGACATTCAGGGCCTCATTAACACCACAAACTCCTACAAAAAACAGACCACACTATCATTGCAACCAAAACCACCTTCCAATATACTGACCCTCCACAAGTCAAAAAAAATTAAAATGCTTCAGCCAAACTATACTTCATCATCAGGGTTTGTAGGATGGAATCAATGGGACACATGCTCCCCAGTCCCTTAGGTGCTTACAAAAATCCCACTCTAAGGTGCCTAAATATGGGTTTGGGAAGCTAACTTTAGGCTCCTATTTTTGAAAATGTTATCCCGTGCATATAAAAAGTTCACAGTCCTTTGTTAAGGCTTTTCACTGTTAACATGGAAGCAATTTTGTTTTGAAGTGACAAAAATTTTATGTCACTAAGAGAAAAGTTTTTATTAGAAATATTTTAGCCCATGGTGCTGCCCCATTTGCTGTGCCTTCCCTAGGAATAAAGGTGTGTTCTTAATTTGAGTTAGCTAACTTGTGTGAAAACTACAAACTGTCTTGGCTACACTAGGATTTTACCTTGAGTTAGTTAATTCAAGTTAAGAACACACCTTTATTCCTAGGGAAGGCACAGCAAATGGGGCAGCAAGACAAGGCCATTGAAGAGATCATGAATTCAAGGCCATTCGGTTCCTAGCTCTGTCACTTCCTATATGACATTGGTTCGGCAAGTCACTTACTCTATGCCACAATTGTCTATCTGCCATATGGGTTAATAATACTTCTTTTCTCCAACTCTTTGTCTGTCTTGTCTATTTAGAATGTAAGCTCTTTGGGGCTGGAAGTGTTTCTTATTATGTGTTTGTTGACGCCATTGTGCTAGCATTGTACAATCTTACTTTCTCCTTCATTAAATGACTTTAAGACATCCCCACTGTGGTAGACTAGCAAATGGCAGTAATCTCTGGTAGGTGGCTCAGGAGCCATGTGAAGAGAAACTGAAGCACTATATCAAGCATCCAATCTGGTGCTGGAGAGTAATAGTGTGGATTAAACTCCCAATGGTAGCTGTACAAATTTCAGAGATCTAAATGTTTTGGGCACAAAGAGCAGAGGCTGCTGCAACCCAGTAGAGTGAACTCCAAGCCTTTCTGGGAGTGCACATTTAGCTAGTTCATAACAGGTTTGAATGTACATTTTAATCCATGCAGATAGTCTCTGAACTGAAATAACCTGTTTTTTTGTGTTATTCTCCATAAACCACAAATTATCAGAAGAATGTATGGAATATCTTGGTTCTAACCAGGTAACAACTAAGCATCCTTTTTTACAAACATAACCTGGCTTCTCCTGACAGGTCATGAAATCTATGATTAAAAAGACTGGGGATGACATCTGGGCCTCACTGAAGTCAATGGGAGTTTTGCCACTGACTTCAACAGAGACAGGATTTCACCTAAGGACTGTTAAAGATTGGTTCAAATGAAATTCTTAAAATTCATAAAAATCTGGAAAAAATTCTGAAAAACTTTCCAAAGACACTGGAAAGGTGAGTGGACCATCCACCAAAGATTCCAAGAGTGTGTAGCAGAACACTAGTCCTTCTCCACAAAACACCACCACCAGGCACGGGTGTGTAGCAGAATTCTGTGGGGTCAGTGGGCCATATGGCCAGGTTGGCATCCCCATATTATTATGTAATATATGTAACTTATGGTTCTACAATCACATTTTGGTTATACTGAGGTTAGTTTACATCATATTTTTATGTGCAGTGTAGCTTAATTGAGGCTGGTTTAAAGTGTGTTTTTACACGTAGTTTGACAATAATTCTGGGGTTTCCAATCTGAGGTTTTTTATTTTAGTCTTCTTGTCCTCACATTATACAAGTCACAAAATCAGTGAAGACTGGGCTCCCAGTAGAAAGCAGGCAGTTTTAGCTGCTATCATACCACCAAGTTTTCCCCCAGTTGTGGAATTTCTTCTTCAAAATTACTTAATCTAGTGCTAATAAAACCTTTATACCACATGCTAAAGGGACTACTCTACTTGCAGTATGAGAATGGATTTAAAAGCATGCACTCTTATATTTTTAATGGTTTATTTTTAAAAATATTTCAGCATCTTCAAATAAAAATAAATAGAAAGCAAATAATTAAACTTTCCTTATAGTATGTCTTTAACATGCAACATACATACATTAATCTTACATAGCATAAAAAATTAAAATAGACTTAACTAAGCTTGGCATGTGCAATATAATACCATACTAGACTCCTGGGACTCATTATAATTATTTCTAAATGTTATTTTATGAGATGACAATTTTTGAAGTTTATTAGAAATTTTCTAGAATTATAATATTCTTAGTACTCACATAACAAGCAGGACCAGCTCCAGGGTTTTTGCCGCCCCAAGCGGCGGGGGGGAAAAAAAAAAAAAAAGCCGTGATCGCAATTGCTATCGGTGGCACTCCGGCGGCAGCTCCACCGCGCCGCTTTCTTCTTTGGCAGGAATTTGGCGGCAGGTGCTTCCCTCCGAGAGGGACCTGCCGCCGAATTGCCACCGAACAGCCCGACGTGCCGCCCCTTCCCCTTGGCCGCCCCAAGCACCTGCTTGCTGGGCTGGTGCCTGGAGCTGTCCCTGATAACAAGGACAACGTATAAAATCAAAATTAAAAACTACTGGCTTCAGCAAACTAAGCAACATAATATAAATATTTCTCTTTAAATAGCTCATAAGAAATTAAGTAAATGCAATGCCTAATAAAAAATGCATGTTTCAACAGTCAAAAGTAGCTATTCAGTTTTTTTCCCTGCTGATCTAAATCATAAAGGCTGGTCTACAAAGAGCAGTTTTGCCAAAGGAGTGGACACCAGTTTGCAAATTATAGGATTAAAAAACTCAGGAGTAGATAGAACAGGCAACAGCTGTGCAAATTTGTTTTTATAAGGGCTCAAATTCATGGGAAAAAAACCTAAAACTCAACCAGCTTTACTAAAAAAATTATTCAGCTTAGTTTTTTGGCCTGAACAAAACGAAAAATCACAATACTATATATACAGAATTCTGAAATAAAGGCTACTACTTATGGTAGGGTTACCATATTTCCACAAGCAAAAAAAGAGGACACTGGGGGGGAGGAGCCCCGCTCTAGCCCCGCCCCCATCCACTCCCTCCCACTTCCCACCCCCTGATTGCCCCCCTCAGAACCCCCAACCCCCCCCCTCCTTGTCCCCTGACTGCCCCCTCCTGGGACCCCTGCCACTAACTGGCCCCTAGGACCCCACCCCCTATCTAAGCCGCCCTGCTTCTTGTCCCGACTGCCCCCTCCTGAGAACCCCCCACCCTCACTGCCCCCCTACGACCCTACCTGTCCCGACTGCCCCGATCCTTATCCACACCCCCACCCCATATTCACACCCCCGGGACTCCCATGCCCTATCCAACTACTCCCCGCCCCCTGACAGGACCCCCAGAACTCCCAACCCATCCAACCCCCTCTGTTCCCTGCCTGCCTCGACCCCTCTCCACACCCCTGCCCCCTGACAGCCCCCCCAGAACCTCCGACCTATCTAACCCCCCGCTCCCTGTCCCTGACTGTCCCAACCCCTCTCCACACCCCTGCTCCCCTGACAGCCCCCCCCAGAACCCCAGACCCATCTAACCCCCCCCGCTCCCTGTCCCTGACTGTCCCAACCCCTCTCCACATCCCTGCCCCCCTGACAGCCCCCCCCCGAACTCCTGACCCATCCAACCCCCCCCTCCCTGTCCCCTGACCAGGGCCGGCTTTAAAGAGCCCAGGAATCGGACTGCGTTCCGGCCAGAGCTCCGGCCAGTGCTGCTGGGGCCCGAGCTGGGCCGGGCCCGGGGCCGGCGCTGCTGGGGCCCAAGCCGGGCTGGGCCCGAGCCGGCGCTGCTGGGGCCCGGGCCGGGCCGGGCCGGGGGTGCTCGGCTGGAACCGGGGCCGGCGCTGCTGGAGCCCAAGCCGGGCCGGGCCCGAGCCAGCGCTGCTGGGGCCCAAGCCGGGCCGGGCCCGAGCCGGCGCGGCTGGGGCCCGAGCCGGCGCTGCTAGGGCCCGAGCCGGGGCGGGGCTGCTCGGCCGGAACTGGGGCCGCCGCCCTGGGGCCCGAGCCGGGCTGGAGCCGCTAGGCGCCGCTCGGCCCGGGCCGGAGGGAGCCGCTCGGCCAGGGCCGCGCCTCCCCGGAGCTCTCCTCCTCGCGCCCCCCCACCCCAGCTTACCTGCTGCTGCCTCCCACCTGCCCCTGCTTCTTTTCAGACTTCCCGCGAAGATCTGATTCGCGGGAAGCAGGAGAGGTGGAGGAGCAGGTGGGCGGAGCGTTCAGGGGAGGGGAGGAGGGGGAAGACAGCTGCGGGGACGGACGGCGTGGTAAGGCTGCAGGGGATGGGGGGAGCCGGGAAGGGGCTTTGGCTGCCCAGTGGCGCTTGGCCGCCGCTTTTCTATCTATAAATAGCCGATCGGGGGGAAATCCCGGACATTTTTAGATTTTTAAAAATCCCCCCCGGACGGCTATTTATAGACCGAAAAGCCGGACATGTCTGGGGAAATCCGGACATATGGTAGCCCTAACTTATGATCTCCATCCACAAACCAGTGTATTCCACCATAACTCAATGACTGCAATAATCTCTCTTTCATGCACAAGTCCTTTGGTCCAAATCCTCAAGAAGTTCATGAAGGAAAGAATCACAGAAACTAGAAATTTAAATGCATCCTTGGGAGATGGTGGAATCTCCATCCTTAGAGGTTTTTAAGGCCCGGCTTGACAAAGCCCTGGCTGGGATGATTTAGTTGGGGTTGGTCCTGCTTTGAGCAGTGGGTTGGACGAGACCTCCTGAGGTCTCGTCCAACCCTAATCTTCTATTATTCTTCTATGATTCTATGAAACACAGTCCTATAGTTTCTTCTCTTGATTGGAGGCAACTGACATTCTTCAAAAAGAACAGGAGTACTTGTTGCACCTTAGAGACTAACAAATTTGGCTGTAGCCCACAAAAGCTTATGCTCAAATAAATTTGTTAGTCTCTAAGGTGCCACAAGTACTCCTGTTCCTTTTGCGGATACAGACTAACACGGCTGCTACTCTGAAACCTGACATTCTTCAGCTACAGTCCAATGCATTTTCCCATTTATTATACATATTCTTTGAGTACTAACATGGCTGTAATGCCATTTTAACCAGTCCTTGTAAGTCATGGTAGACAAACCTTAATGGGGTGGAAAGGCTCTGATGATTTCAAAGATTAAACTAAACTATCTAGTACACTGGGAGATCTTTCCCCTTCATCCTGTTGCATTCATATTCCCTTTTTTATCCTTCTTTTTTTCCTCCCTCCCAACATGATTCTTAACTTCCAGAACTCCCAACATGACATGCAAACCTGTGCAAATTCCTCAGGAAGCTCCCCCAACCCTTTCCCTTTTTCTGACCTTCCCAATATACACACTTTTTTTTATCCTAGTCTGGCACCTGGCAGTTTCTCTGCTGTCTGATGGATGTAAGGAACTGTTCCATTCAAATCTGACATGCTTTGAGGATACCTGAGCATGTCTGTGTGCCTATGGTAGGTCTAATGCAGGGGATTTGAAACAGCATGCTGGGCCCAGCAGAGAGACTGCTAGACCTTGCAATTGCATCAACCAAGCTAGGGAGGGAGGGAAGGAAGCCTGTTAATGCTTACAGAGAACGATGAAAATATTTAGCCTTAAAAATGTTGTTTTAATTCCAACACTGAAAGACTGCGGTTTGGCCACTCCATTGCCTAACTGTAACCCAAATTCTGTAAAAAAAGGATCTACTGATCGTAAAGTATTTTAAAGTTATCAGTCCTATGCCTTACCATATCTTGTTGAAATGCTTAACTTGTCACCAATGTGGAAAAGACTGCTGAAACGCGGACATGTAAACTCTTCTGCCATTACTTATGGAGGAAAAGAATCGGCCAGCAAAGAGGGAAATTGGATGCACAACAAGGGGAGAGAGAGAGAGAGGTCAGTAGTAAGGACAGGAAAGGTGACAGGCAGGAAGGACTGTGAATCATATGGAAAAGAACCAACAGGAGTGGCCTGGGTATTGGGAAGAAAATAGGAGTCAGAACTGGGAAGCACTAGGCATCAAGAAAGAGAAGCATCAGGGCAGGGGGAACAAACCTATCTGCTATTACCACTAATTCAAGAGAAGAACAAAGGAAAGAGAGAAAAGGAAAGGCAAGAAAAGGTGCAAAGGCACTCCTGCAGGAGTGCAGCTTTTTGGGGGTTAAAGAGCTACCGATACTAATTATACTACATATGCAAGGCTGGAGTATGTCACCTAAGCTGCTCTTTCTGGTAGGTGTAAAGGTCAGCTGCTTGTGTGAACTCAGTGCCAGGTGACATCAGGAACATCCCTATTTTGTCTCTATTTAAGTCACAAGTTACACTTTGTTTTCAATGATTTGCAACAAAGCATCATCTGCAGGATTCTCTGAGGCACTATAAGGGTAAACAGGTAGTTATTAATCCAGTGCTGACTGGCTAAACAAATGTAATTTGAAATGCAGGAAAAGGCTGTATAAGAAATCCATTTTGCTTTATGTAAAAAAAAAATCTTCCTTCACTTGAGACCTAGAGGTTCTCAGTCCTTCCACTACAGCTTCCAGATGATCCACAGCTGTTTGGCATCTGTTGCAATATTCACCAGTATACTCATTCTCTTACTGGCATTATACAGCTACTCCAACATGCTCATTGGAGTCCCATCATCATCAATGTTATCCAGAGTGTTCTTTCTATAGCCAGAGCATTGCAGCTCACGGTTCTGTATGGGTACAACAGTGCAGAAAGCTGGAACCAGAGATCTACAGGTGTGATAAATGAACTATTTTGCTTCCTACAACAAAATTTTATGTTGTATTATGGAGCAAAATATCTGCTTAACAGAGCTGTAGAACAGACATTTTCACCTTGTACCATATCTAGCATTGAGAGAATATAAATATATTATCTTCTAAAATAAACAAAACATGCTTGCACTAATTGCCTTCAGTAACCAATGAACCTGCATGCAATTAAAAAGGCAGCAGAGTAGCAGTGCTTTCAATTTATGACTAGATAAGCTTCTTGTTTACACTGTGATTCAGAGAATACATTTGTGACTCAGCTAGGTTATTTTGCAAGCACAGGATGAGCCAAACATTTGGTTGCTTTGTTTTTAAATGAAAAAGTCTTTCAGCATCTGAAACTGATTATATGTTCTCAATTAATTTTAACGGGCTAGAGAAATAAAAAATGTTTTAAAGATTACTTCTGGCATCAGTTTGTTACATAGGACTGTATGGGCAACAGATCTCACTTGAAACAGCTGTGTAAAGTTACTCAAATTAGCTTGCTTTTTCTCTCTTTGATAAGTGTCTAGGCTGCATGGGAATTCCAATTTATTCCAAATCTCATTCTGGTAGAGTTTATTTGCCAACCCTTTCCCCTTCACAGGCAGACTCTCTCATTTTCAAGCAGCTGCTGACATGTGAACTTCTATAAATTCCACCCACACAGACATATAAGCCACCTCAACATTCTGATACGCTTAGAAAACTGGACTCGAAAACTTTAAATTCATGAAAACAGAAGGGGGGGGGGCTGTGGGAGAAGTAGTACAGGTTGAATTTAATTAAATGAATTGCAAAAAGACAGCAAAACAGCTACATTTATTTCAGTGATCGTAGACCTCACTGAGGGAAAAGGAGCTGTGACAAAGTTTTTGAGATAGAACATCTATCAAGTATCAGAGGGGTAGCCGTGTTAGTCTGAATCTGTAAAAAGCAACAGAGGGTCCTGTGGCACCTTTAAGACTAACAGACCTTTAAGACTTCTGTTAGTCTTAAAGGTGCCACAGGACCCTCTGTTGCTTTTAACATCTATCAAGATTTCCTCTGATACCTGTAAAAATAATATGTGCCTGTTCTGTAATGGAGTCTAATAGCATCATAAAGATTTATTTATGTTCACCATGATGTCATAAAATAAACAATATGAACACTAACCTCACGGTCAAAAAAAGGAACATAAAAATAGAATAGACATGATAATATACCTGTAAGAACAATATGTAAGATTGTGTGGGTGGATCCAATACTATGTGCATCTGTAAATAAAATAACCTTGAGCTCTCATCACTTGCAAATCCCTGCCATTCACAATCTCTAAAGCAGGGAATAGCAAATGTTGAATTCCATACAGTAAACCTATGCACTCTGTCCAATTGGGTATGGATTAAGGCAATCCTGAGCTCTACACACTGTGCAACTGGAGCACATATGGCCCCACCCTCAAATAGCTGTAGAGATGCCTGCCTTTCATCCTGGGTGGGTGGTGTTGGCAGGGCACACCACGCTAGTAAGCTCCCCATTAAAATTAATGGGGTAGTCCACACCTTTCAGAGCTATAGTTTCATGCTTTCTGCTAATTCAGGCAGACATCACAGAAGTACTTACACTTGGGTAACATTTTCAAATTTTTCTTCATAACATTTTAAAATGGAAGCTTAGATTCTGACAGAATCACATGATTCTAGGACGGAAAGCCCCTAAGCACTCACCTATAGCTACTATGCCTTTTTTGGCCTTGTTATCAATATCCTGACTTCTCCTAGGCACTGACAATTATGGTTTCTACTAGCAGACCCAATCGTACAACTCACTGATAACAGTATTTACAAGTTAAGGCAGGCAGAAAGAAAACACATTTTAAGAGACAGTCCTGGAAAGCATGTTTCATTGGCAGTGACTCAACATACGTGATACTCAAACTTTTCTGGAAAGCCCGTCCAACCAGAGGACCAAATTCGGTGATGAATCCTGGTCACATGCTCCCTGAAGCATGTTGCGCCTATGCTAAGAAGAAGATGGTACAGAAGGTGGTAAATTACATAGTGTGTTAAGGAAGAAAAGTAGCAACTCTGCTTACTATTACCACAGGCTCTGCAGCTCAGAGGAACAGTCCTTGGATTTTCACAAAGGAACTGTATGTACGACAAAATTAATCTTCAACAAAAAATTGATAGACGCTGCAGAACTGGAATTAATTTGCAAACTGGACACCATCAAATTAGGCCTGAATAAAGACTGGGAGTGGATGGATCACTACAAAAACTAATTCCCCCCTGCTGATACTCACATCTTCTTGTCAACTGTTTGAAATGGGCTATCTTGATTACATGCGTCTGACCAAGTGGGTATTCACCCATGAAAGCTTATGCTCCAATACATCTGTTAGTCTTAAAGGTGCCACAGGACTCTCTGTTGCTTTTTACTTGATTACATTGGCCTCATTAGCACTACAAAAGTGACTTCCACCCCTTCTTGTCAACTGTTGAGAATAGCCCACTTCCACCCAGGCAGCCACTGAAAGACCCACTCATACCAATATAAAGTCAAGTGACACAAACTCTCTCTCAAAGTCGGCACAGCTATCAATCTTCTTGCACAGATGCCAGAATCCTTATAAAAAGAACAGGAGTACTTGTGGCACCTTAGAGACTAACAAATTTATTTGAGCATAAGCTTTCATGGGCTACATCCCACTTCATCGGATGCTTATGCTCAAATAAATTTGTTAGACTCCAAGGTGCCACAAGTACTCCTGTTCTTTTTGCGGATACAGACTAACACTGCTGCTACTCAGAATCCTTATAATGTTCCACTGACATTTCAGAGCAGTTTTCCAAAGTTATGCATTTCATTCTAAGATTAACTCTATTAGCAGACAAATATCCTGAGCTGCCATTAAAAAAATGTAAATACAGATTCTCTCTCTTTTTCCTACAAACCGTATACATCTGGGGTGGCCAACCTGTGGGCTCCGGAGCAACATGCGGCTCTTCAGAAGTTACTATGCAGCTCCTTGTATAGACACCGACTCCGGGGCTGGAGCTACAGGCGCCAACTTTCCAATGTGCCGGGGGTGTGTGCACACTGCTCAACCCCTGGCTCTGCCCCAGGCCCTGCCCCCATTCCACCCTTCCTGCACCCTCCCCTGAGCCTGCCATGCCCTCACTCCTCCGCCTTCCCCCAGAGCCTCACACCACGAAACAGCTGATCGGGAGGTGCGGGGAGGGAGAGGGAGGCGCTGATCCGCGGGGGCTGTCAGTGGGTGGTAGGCACTCGGAGCAGGGTGGGGGAACTAATGGGGGGCTACTGACATATTACTGTGGCTCTTTGGCAATGTACATTGGTAAATTCTGGCTCCTTCTCAGGCTCAGGTTGGCCACCCCTGGTATACATCATCTATTGCAAAACCGAAAACATTTCCTAAAGTACACCTCTACCGCAATATAACGCTGTCCTCGGGAGCCAAAAAATCTTACCGCGTTATAGGTGAAACCGCGTTATATCGAACTTGCTTTGATCCACCGGAGTACGCAGCCCCGCCCCCCCGGAGCACTGCTTTACCGTGTTATATCCGAATTCGTGTTCTATCGGGTCGCGTTATATCGAGGTAGAGGTGTATCTCAGTATATATATTTTAATAGTGGGAGTAGCAGCCAGTTTATAAAGACAGATGCTTGTTTGGAACCCTTACCTTAAGACTTCAGGCCTTGACATCAATAACGCTAAATAATTTATTAAACTATACCTTCATTAGTTACCTGCATAACTTATGTGCATAGTTATTTAAATCCCAGCAAATATACATTTAGATTTAAAATACATACCTTGATAATATCCATTCACTTTACTTACTGGATTTTTTGTTTCTATTTTGTTACTGGAATATCACTTGTAATTGCTGACTCGTACAAAGTTTAAGGAGTAAAAGTTAAGTCTACAAAGTGCTATTCCTGTTGCCCCACTGAGTGGTAGTTTATTGTTGGGTAAGTCACCTCACTTCTCTGTACTGCAGTTTGTCTTTCTGTAAGATTGGTATAATAATATGATTGCCTCAAATTCATCACAGCAGTATTAGAAGAGTTACTTAATTCCTGTTTGTAACGTGTTTTGAGATCCTCAAATGAAGTACACGATATTGCTATATTGATAGAACACAATTATGAAGCATTTTAATATAAATAAATACTTGGAGTTTGAAAACTGAATTTTAAAAATTGTGTAGAAATGTTTTGCCTTAACAAAAATTGATAGTGTCACTAAAAATAAAATAGTATTATTCCACAGGCATTCTTTCATCATTTCTAGCGGTACCCTTCATTTTAAAGTCACAAGCTATAGATTTATCCAAAAAAGCAGCCAAAATTACCAACTATTTTAAAGAAAACTGTCCTGTAGTTCATTATGCAACAGGGAGCCAGAAACATGATTTTTAATTAATTTAACAAATGTTAAAAATGTAATATATAGAGTTTGATCAATATAGCCCTGAAGGACAAAAACATGACATCTGGCCTACTGTTCTCAGAGGCCAAAAATTTAAATGTGCAATTCACAGCAGGTTGATGCTGGAGCAGAATCTAAACTGAGATACACAGGTCTGCATTGCCATTGCTTACTGTATTGGTGCAGCTTTCAGCTGATCCCTACATGTCAGAAGGAAAAACAGAGGACTGGGAATCAAGTAACTTGAGCTCTGTTCCAGCTCTGCCACTGATTTGCTTTATGACCTTGGCAAGCCTCTGTTAGCTTTTACAGATGAGGAAAATAAGGTATCACACCATCCAGACACAACCTTCCCACTATTATTGACTGTCCATACTGGACACATACAATTAAATTTAAAAACGTTATTTAAAATCTGGGATTGAGGGGGGTAACAGAAGGGATCTGGCTTTTATATTTGTTTGGGGCATACAAGTGGGGAGTTGTGGACTGCTTTATCACTTATGATTACTGAGAAATTACTGTACTGCCTTTATACAAATGAGAATGCTGGTACAAGGAACTGCATAACTAAGAAAAGAGTGTACAGCTATGACCAGAAACCCTATCATATATTGTTGACTTGTGGAGATAATTTCATTTCAGTCTAATATACTAAATGGGATAATTTAGAAATTGAAAAGATAGGCTACACAGACAAAAAATATTTCAGCCTCACTGTGTGTAACACTGAAGTGTCAGCTATCACTTAAAAATGGTCAACAAGAATGCAGGTAAAGAAACTAAATTTTCCGGAAAAATGTTTTGGCTAAGTGCTGTCTTCACTGTTACACTCATCAGAATATTTATCCACAAGTTTATAACTTTTGTTTTAGTCAGCTATAACATACAACAATATGGTCTAATATTTAGCTCTGCTTATACCTACACATTTGGAATGACAACATTTTTCAGCAGGCTTATAGGTAAGCATTTCAGCGTAAGCTGTTCCAACTTTGCACTCCAGCACATGCATCTGTGTATTTACATGGTAAGTTACATTAACATTTCCTGTCCTTTGTTCCTGACAAATTAGTACAAACCTTGTAACAACAATGGCAATTTGCCCTAATGGCTGTAGCCATTCAATCATTTCGACTTAAAAGGAAGTTCATTTGTGCCCCTATCTAGCACCTTAAATCTAATATAAAATGAGTCTTTCTTCTACACTGCATCTTTCATAGGCTAAACCATTTGAGTGTAGAACCTGAAGCTCAGGAGTTGAGGGAAGTGAGACAAATAAATTATACCCGCCACTGAATATGTAATTTTTTTGCCCCCTGTTCTATTACATAGCTCCCAAAATGATTCACACTTATTAACCAAAGCATAAAATTCCAAACACAGAGATATATCTAGCACCTGGTGGATGCTACCCAGAATACTGGGAGGCTATTGCAACATCATCATACATGGGCACTGCATACCCTACCAGTTATTTAAAATAACAAGAAATCTTTTTATATTGCACTAGATTTTATCAGTACTGTTTCCTGCCCTATATGATACCTTATTCTGCACAACTGTAAAGATGCAGAGCCTAATATAATTATTAGACAGAAGTTAATTGTCTCAGATACCATGGTTATAGGTTTGGTGCAAAAATCTAGGTAGATTGATCAAACAGTTCAATTTCAGAACAAAATATCAACATTTCCTGCAGAGCCGAAATTCCAATTTTTTTGTTTGAACAAGTCATTTAGCTCTTTTCTAACATGTTTCCAAGGCTTCCTGAGTTGCCCAGAGTGCCAGCAGCCCCACCAGTCTCTGGGAGCCTTGCCTCTGGGGCAGACCACCTGGCAGGATGCCAAGGAGCCCAGAGGCTGGAACTGCTGGGAGCCATGACTGATGTGGTCTGCCTTGCCTGCTGCCCTGGAGCAAGGGAGCCTGGAGTCAGGGCTGGTGAAGAGCAGCAGAGCCAGAGAACTGGAAATGGTTTTTCCAATGGAAAAAAAAAAAAATCAGAATTTTCCAGCAAAACTGAAATTTTGTAGAAAGTCAATTTTCCATCTGAATGGTTTTCCAGTGGGAAATTCCCAACCAGTTCTACAGAACATACTTTCTGAATCTCAAAATATCCCAACCCAGGAACTCTTTTCTTTTAGAGGTACTACCTTTTAAAAGAAACAAAACAGAATGAGGGGAAAAACTGCCAAAGTTAACCAAAGCATATCACTAAAAAACAGTACCCTAGCTGGTGGTCACAGCAGAAAGAATAGGCCAAGAAGACTGAACTATCCTCTCATTCCACTCCACTGAACTAACCTTTTCCCACTCTACTCTTCTCCATGTGAAGGCCATGGCAGGGTTGCGGTGTGTGAGGGAAGCTTCCTCCATCACTACTTGTACTTGTTAAAGGACTTCAGCCTCTAAAGCTCTGTCTACACTAGTAATTATCATAACATCTCCCACCATTATACCACCAGCCATGCAGCACTACCAAGGGCAGAAACCAAAGTAGGAATTCTAGTGTAGACAATGCACTGGCATTTCTAAACACCAGACCATCTAACTCTGCTTTCAACACTACATGGTGGTTAAAGTGCAGTTGAGGGCAGTGGTGGGGAGGTGCTGCCTATACTAGCACCCCAGCCTTCGCTGCTAGCTGTTGGGCTGTAACAGTTATGTGCAATAGTGGGAATTTTTAAGAAAATTGATAATATAGACAAGGTCAAAGGCCATGTCAATCCATCACCTTCAATCAGCACTAAGTTCACAGAAAATAATCATTGTTTGAGCTATTGCTTAAAAACACGTTTTTCCCCATTTTAGATTGTGCTCTGAATATGGATTAAATCAAAGCAATTAAAGAGGACTCTCAGAGGGGAGGCACTTAATTAGGCAGGGAATCACTTGGGCACGATAAAAGGCTAAGGATCATAGTTAGAGGGAGACACCTGAGAAGAAAGGAAACTCCAGAGGAGGGGAGCTCCCAGAGAGCCTGAAACAGGCAAAAGCCATGCTCCTAGGATGTAGAGCCTGAATTTGACGAAGCTGTACTCCCAAGGGAGGGAGACTGAGCTAGGCAGAATCTGTGCTCCTGAGGCAGGGAGCCTGAGTCCAAGAGAAGCTGCACTCTTAGGGCAGGACTCCTGGGTTAAGCAGAACACAATCTCCTAGGGCAGAGAGCCTAAAGGAGGATCCTGGAAAGAGAGAGCTCTCTGGGGAGCCTACCATACCACAGAACCTGGAAGAAATGCTTCAGAGAAGGGGAGTCGCTGTCAACAGAAAGCCCGCAGGGCTTGCCTAGTATTTGGAAAAGCCCTTGAGAGACCTCAATGGACCTCAAGTCAGAGGAAGCCTCTACCCAGATGGCATTAGGAGACCTGAGGTGAGAGCAACCAGATGGAGAGCCTCAATGGAAACGAATACTGAACTCAATACAGGTGACCGACAGACTGAGTGACTGAGTCCCTCGGCCAGGAAGTCGAGATAGAAAGCTGTCCTGTATGCCTGTGTGATGTTTTCTGTTAAACATTTTCTGTTCAGTAAAGCAGACCATCTAGGGAGGGTGGTCTTTATTACCTGAAGCTGGTCTGGACTTGTTTATACTCTGGTGGAGGGAACTTGGGGCAGGCCTCACCAGCCGCACCATCTCCAACCAAAAGGAGGTGCTCTGGCTGCACTGAACTACAAAGGGGCTTTTACTCTGAATTTAAATTAGCACAGTACTGAAAGGATAGTATGCTCCCTCTTTGTGAAGGCATACCACAGTCATCTTGCAAAGAAACTCAAAAATGTACACAGTAAGAGGAAAGCAATAATATTTTATGCACCAGTTGGCATACACCTTTTAAAAGGAGATACTGAACCTTCAAGCATTATTATCCTCTCAGCTATGAAACAGAACCAGACCCTCACAAAAGTGACTTTGTACAAGTTAACTGGGGTATAACCCACTAAAGCTGCTATTGCTGTCACCCAGCGTGCTGACAGGAAATAGTTGCTGCCTTGAGCCTTGATCTACCCACGTGAAACAGAGCTTGCTGGCTGACCACAGACCGGCCTCTGTTCCCTTTACAATTGTCAACATCTGCTGTGCAGATCTATGAATAATTTTATGACAAAAAAAATTCTCTCCTACTGATTCCAAAGCTTTTTTACACACGTGTAATCTGAGGCAGACTTTAAAAGAGACCCCGTTTTGTTCACAGGTTAGGATTTACATTCTTTTAAAAACACCATAAAAATGGAATTCATGGTGGGACAAGACTCTTTGTTGGCTGCTAGCTTTTAAAATCAGGCGGCTGGATAAATGTTGGCAGTGGCTATAATCACCATTTTCAAACACTGTAAGTACGGGGGCAACCCATTTGTGGTGGGGCTCCATGGTAGCAGAAGCCACTGGCTGCAGTTCCACGGGCTACTGCAATTGATCCATGCTCAGCTGAAGCAATGTTGAACTCAGAAACATCTTACTCTTGAAGGGCGAGCATGTAGAACTGCAGGTGGCAGGCATCTAGCATGGGGATGGTGACTCTACTTTAAGTTACAAGAAATAATAAACTGGAAAACTGATTGCCAGAGTTATCACTTGGGAGCTATACTGTTTCTCTAATTTCAAGTGTGCTGTCAGATTGAGACACTCTAAGATTATAAATTTTAAGTCATCAGAACTAATCAATTTCATTATTTACATTTGTGGTCCTCCCAGAAGAAGTGGGTCATTAGCAGAGATGTGGATGGAAGTGTGGGGATTCTGTTGCACTGAGATCACAAATTCATTCCATGCTTAAGAGAGCTTTATGAAAGGAGGAAATGAAATAGGCACTGAGACTGCTGTCATTGGCTGAGCAAATGATACTAGAGTGGGAAACATGAAAGACAAGATTCAAGAAGTATGCCAAAGCACATTTATGTTAGGCCCTTAAGGTTAAGGGTGAGAAATTTAAATGTGATATGGAAGGCAAAGTGAAGTCAGTGCAAGTCTAGCGTCCCATACTTAGCACAACAGCAAAAATTAGGGAACAGAACTGTTGTCAGAGAAGGTTAATTACAAAGGGTAAAATTTTCAAATGTGCTTAAGTTGTTTATGAGCTTAAGTTCCATTTTCAAAAATGAGTTACTTTTGGGGACTACCCAGATCAGTAAGGGGTTCTCTCGTGGCTAGCCTTATAACTTTGGGGGCCTTAATGCTATGCTGCTATGGCTCAGAGTCTTGACACCAGTAGCCAGTCTACAAACATAAAGGTCTCACCCCTGGCTTTCACCAGCCTAGTTACTTTTTGCAGAGTGAAACCAACAGCCCTTCTGGTCCCAAGTCTCTTCAAACCAGTCTAGCCCAAGTACTGAACTACCAGAAGCTTGGACTTTCCCCTCCCCCCTCCCACACCTTTCATCACCCCCAAAGGAGTGAAACCTGTTCCCCAGTTATCAGTTCACTTTGGGACACATGCACCACACAGTTTGAATAACAGAGTCCTGTTTGGAGTAAAAATAAACAAAAGGTTTATTTAACAGAAAAGCCAGATTCAAAATGAAATGGCTAAGGGGAAGCAAACACACACAAGCTACACAGAAAATAAATAAAAATGCAACCTCAGATTTTACACTTATATTGGAAAAGGGATTTTTATCTAATATATAAAGTACCTATTGCCTTTGCTCAGTTTCCCAGTGTGCCCTCTGTCAGAGGGGATCCAGTGTTTCACAGATAGTATCCCACCTAGATGCTGCCCTTCAGTTTCTGGATAGCCTTCACTTCAGTGCAATCAAATTTCTGTTCCTCATTTAGGTAATTATAGACTATCAAGTCACCCTTTAAGCCTCTCTTTATTAAGTTAAGGAGTTCGTGGACTTTCTCACCGTAAGGCATGTTTCTCAATCTTCCATCAACTTTTAGCTCTTCTCTGAACCCTCTCCATTTTTTCAGCATCCTTCTTGAATCGTAGACATCAGACTTGGACACTGTATTCTAGCAGTGGTGACACGGTGCCAATTACAGAGGTAAACTAATTAGAAGATGCTATCGAATACTAGTATAAGAGCAAGAGAGAGACAAGCAGAAAGAGAGAGAGGGGAAAATATAGGACAGCTGAGATGCACAGTGGCACTGACTGGCTACCTAGTTGTGGGGTTTGTGTTAGCAGCTCTCCACAGCAATAGCATTAGAAAACAGAGAGAAAATGAATCAAAGAACAGATCAAGACTGGGAGTGGTAACGTCAGAGAAAATTTTGTTTGGAATTTTTCCAAGACTGGAACATAAAGTGGTGTGAAACTTGGCTGAGGGGTTTTTCCTCACACAGTCCTAACCACAGCACAGGTGGAATATTATCTTTTGTATTTGCTGCACAGTAGACAGTTATCAACCTCTGTTTAACCATAAAAGCCTAGGAAATTAACTAGCCTCACTGTTATTTCTCTCTTCACTATCTTTTCTGATTAAAAATTTAGTTGTTTAAATTTAAGTATTTCCCAGGATATTCCAGATGCTAATTCTCTTGCAGTAAGCCGTTGCTCCTCCTGGCTTGAGACCAGAATTCAGAGCACAGTTGCCAGGAAAATATTTGCCCTAATAAGCCCATTATCAATGGAAGACTGAGATAGCACAGATATTAATCTTTTAGCCTGGGTGCATTCTATATAAAGGGAGTCAAAGCCCAACTTTAATACAACAGAATGATTTTTGCTTCTAGTGCTTTTTAGAAAGACATTTGTCCTCAGCAGGAAAGCCCTCTGCAATCTGGTTACCTGCCACCTGATGACCAATTTACCGCTGATGATTTTGGTGTCTCCCAAAATATTAAGGAGACACCTCAAGAATCCCAACCATTATGATATAGAGGCAGAGAGCTTCATGGATACTAAATATTCAGGAGAAAAGAATTAAATCTGAAATTCTCTACCATCCGCAGAGTGTGCCTTATTAGAAACTGCCACACAATTTGCTCCTTGCAGAATGAATGCTGAGTTAAGTTAGTGGTAATCTGTGGCTGATTTGTGGGATATGGGGGGGAAGACACTGAGACACTCTGTACCTCAAAGTAGCACCCTGGAACCCCCATATTCACCAATCTCACATGATTATGATGTGTTTTGTACAACGTATGCATTATGAGGTATCATTTAAGAAGTCTAGATCTGTTGAACCGTAATATCCTGTTGAATTGTATGTGTTATAATTGTATCTGAACTTATGAAGTATTGATGTGTGTGTTACTGAAATATGTTGTGAGGTTGGGAAATGCCCACAGCCAGCCTTTCAGTAGGGACAAAGGAGCAGCCATCAATGGCCAGACAGGCTTTAGTGGCTCATCAAGACCCATTCCACTATCCCAGAGGTTTCTCAGGGCTTGTCTACACTGGCAATTTACAGCGCTGCAACTTTCTTGCTCAGGGGTGTGAAAAAACACCCCCCTGAGCGCAGCAAGTTTTAGTGCTGTAAAGCGCCAGTGTAGACAGTGTACCTACGCCACTCGTGGAGGTGGGTTTTTTTAGAGTGCTGGGAGAGCTGTTTCCCAGCACTCTGCAGCAACCACACAAGCCACGTTAAAGCACTACCACGGCAGCGCTTTAGCGTTGCCAGTGTAGACTAGCCCTCAGAGAAGGCACCTATGCCATGGGCAGATCAGCCCACATCACTGCAAGGAACTTTCTAGCAGCTGGAAGAAGGTATAAAAAGAGTGAATGACATCATCACTTGGCTTCTTTCCCCCACCCACATCTCAACACCTAGAAGAATGTCTGGAGGACAAAGACTTTGAACTGGGAAAGATTGGTCCCAGGCTGGAAGGGGGTCCAGTCTGTGTATTGAGGAACTGTAAGCTGACTGTACTATCCTGTTAGGGTGAGAAACTGTTTGATTCAAATCTTGCTTAGTCTAAGTTAGAATTTGGACTACACATTTATTTTTGTTTCTTAGATAACCAACTTTGATCTCTATGTCTACTACTTATAATCACTTAAAATCTCTTTCTGTGGTTAATAAATCTGTTTTATATTTTACCTAAAACAGTGTGGTTCTGGTTGAAGTGCTTGGGAAATCTCACCTCAGACTACAAAGGCTAACATATGTCCATTCCACACTGAGGGAATGGCAAACTAATTAATGAATGTGCACTGCCCAATGAAGCCTTGAGCAGGGTAAGATGGCACAGTTCTGAGGTGTAGGGCTAGAGCTGGGAGGAACTGGCTGGAGCCTCTCTATTTGCTGGTTCATGAGTGGCTAGGAGATCATTCATGTAACTCAGTTGGGTGTGTCCCTGCCTGTGAATGGCTGTGTAAATACAGTGCCTGTCAGAGGTTTGTAACTTGACATTAGCATCACAGTGTGAGAGACAACTCAGGCTGGTGGATTTGGAACACTCAGCAGTCCCACAGTCCAAGTTACATGCTGGGGACCCCAGCACAGACACACAATCCTGTGAGGGAATAAAGGTGAAACCTAAAAGGAAAGGTGGGAGTGAAATCTGATAACTGTTGTCGTAATCCTAACAAATGGCATAAAAGACTGCTGTGGAATACACTGACAATGATTCAACACCACAAAGGAGAACACACAGTACAAAACCTGAGGCCAAATTGTTGAAAAATAAATAAATAAAATGCAAAAACTAAAAAAATAAAAAAATAGCATAATAATCATACAGACGGTTAGGCAGAAGTGT
The DNA here is from genome assembly GCF_028017835.1 of Emys orbicularis. Taxonomy (NCBI): domain Eukaryota; kingdom Metazoa; phylum Chordata; order Testudines; family Emydidae; genus Emys; species Emys orbicularis. Next base: position 30,940,324 of record NC_088695.1, on the reverse strand, counting down.
CTCCTGCAGATGAAAGAGTTCAGTTTTGTGGGTTTGGCATGTATTACTTTTTAAAGTAAATTTCAATTAAGCTGTGAGCAAGTAGGTTTTCATATTAACCAAGACGTTTCTCACTGTTCAGCTAGTGAGTGAAGGTGTGAAAAAGTAGCAGTGGATATGATGCAAATTTTCCAGTCATTGGCTCAGAGTTGCACCTAACTAGTGTTTAAAAAAAAAAAAAAAGCAATTCCTTTGGGAAGTAACATAAATGTCCTATTCTGAGCCACAGTACAGGTGGGAACTGAGATAGGGAACTAGGACCTACATTTCAGTGCATCACCTTGCAATATTCCTAATTCTGACATAAACCTGAATCCTCTAATCATTTCACCAAGCATCTATTTTGATGCAACACCTCTGCTCAGTAAACATTTATCACATCTTCTGAATCCCCCTTGCAACAGGATTGTTGTTGCTTAGTATCCAAGCTGATGAACAAAGCTAGGCCACAAAGAAAATTAGGCCCTGCTTGAAGAGAGTCAGAGATTGAGTTCTGCAGAACACCAAGCTGAGTACATCTTCTGAACCTTGGTTGGGATTTTCAAAGGAAGCTAAGGGAATTAAGTGCCCAACTCTCACTGGCTTTCAATGGGAGCTGGGCACCTAACTCCCTTAGGCCCCTTTGAAAATTCCAGCCCCTATGTCTTCATCCAGCTGAAGGTTCAGAAAGGTTTCTATTTTGTCATCGTTGAGTCTCTGGGATTCAGGGTGTTGGAAACTCTTTCATGGAAAAGGAATCAGCATTGAATCTTCAATTCTAGCAACCTCAATAGCTAGATTCCTGACTTAGATTTGTGGTGCATAGTTCTGGCTGACCAACAACTGACTTTCTAGTCCCCAGCCACTCCTGATGCCCCTTCATTTTTGACCAAATACTACAGCTCAAGTGTCATTGTAGACAGACTATCCCATGAAAATAGTCCCTTAGTTAATTACTCAAGTAAAAGATAAAAGGATTGATGCCACATTTCCTCATTGCATGGAGATCACAGTCCTTGAAATGTTAAATGCCCACTAGTAGTGGTACTCACCAATGCCAGCAACAGGTGGAGTAAAACAAAAGGCAGCTTGGACCCACCTCATTAATTATAAGTATCAACAATCTATTTGGTGTTGCACAATACACAAAAAAAAACAAGAACCTGTCCCAAAGAGTTTATAGTTAAATGTCTCCAGTCTTTCAGAAATGGAGACAAAACATGACAAAAGGGAATGGGGTGAAGATCTGTATGGAATGCCATTATATGGGTGCCCAAATCTCAGCATAATAGCCCTTCTTTGTAAAGTTGTAGAAAAATTGCGTTCCACATGTGACGCAGTAGGGAACGAGAGATGTGATGCAGTAGGGAGCGGGGTGGATTGACGGGGGAATGTCGTCTAGTTTTACTGGGACTGTCTGCATTGGGGATGGGATAAGAGGGGATGAGCCTGTAACCTGAGCCAGGAAGGGGGTGGGGCCAGGTGACACCTTTACCCGGGTAACTGGACAAAGGCTAGAGGAGGAGCTGGGGGGAGGGGGAGAGAGCCTGCTGGAGGGTTTTTGGTTTCAGTTTTGTGCTGGGTGGTGGAACGCAGGGAACCCCAAGCCAAGGGTCTAAGCTCCCTGCCCCCCAGAAGGACTCGACTGAGGGGTCCTGGTTGTACCTACAAGCTCTGTTTTAGACTGCGTTCCTATTGTCCAATAAACTGTCAGTTTTACTGGCTGGCTGAGAGTCACGGTGAATCCCAGGAAGAGGGGTGCAGGGCCCTGACTCTCCCACACTCCGTAACACCACAATATTAGCTTTCATTGTTTTAAAATTGATGGGCCATTGGCTATAGCTACAGTTTGAGCTGGGAGTGCAATTCCCAGCTCGAGACGACATATTAACACTAGCTCTCATTGAGATAGCACACTAAAAATAGAACATAGCCATGGCAGCGCGAGTGGCAGGAGAGACTAGCTGCCTCGAGTGTGTGCCAATCCAAGACCAGAAGCACGCACTGGGAATGGCTAGCTCCTCCCTCCATAGTGCTGCCGTGGCTACAATCTATTTTAGCATGCTAGCTCAATGAGAGCTAGCACAAGTATATCTCGTCAAGCTGTGACACATCCCAGCTTCAATCCCAGCTCCAAGTGTAGATGTGCCCTGTGTCTCAGTTACACCACTCTGGCAATATAAAGAGGCCAAGTGGGTATAACTGGCAGAGTCATGTAAAGGGGTCTTGTTATAATTGAGAAACCCATTCCCATAGCTTCTTGTGTCCCAAAAGTGCCAGCTGTCCCCTGCCCGGCTGCCATAACCTCCAACTTCCCCATCTCTCCAACATTTTCTACAATGCATTTACAATGCAAAACTTTGTGACACACTGAAAATTGATATTTTGGAACTAATAAAATATGAATGGAATTTAATATCAAAATAAATAACACAATGGAGACTGCACTGATTGCATTTGGTATTCATTTTCAAATTTCTCTCTCTAAAAACACTTTTTATACTAATACATGTTATAAAAAAATCACACCCCTAACTCAAATAGTTATACTAGGAAAGCTTTTAAGAGTAGATCAGGCCCAAGTGACAGAGAACAAACTTGAAGTAAAAATTTTAATATTAATCAGTACTCAAACACTAGGATTCCTTTTTTTTTAAATTAGTTTTACTGGTCTAAGAAACCTAACAACCATTCCATCTTGAAAACGACCACTACTATAATTTTTAATGTTTTAACATCACATTTTAAGGCCTTCAGCTGGTTAGTGAATAATGAAGAGTGAAGAAAATCCTGTGAGCAAACTGGGGTGTACACACCACTAGAAGAAATAATACTTTGCACTCATACAAAGCCTTCCATAGGCTCTTACAAATATTCATTCTTTATGTTAACAGGTGCACTTTATGGCCAGTCCAGTAAGCTGAACAGGTCCTAGAGCCATAAAGCATGGGAAATTATTTAAAACACTTTAAATCTGTCAATTAAAAAACAAACTCTCAACATTTTGCAGAGTTTCTATTTCACTAGATCTTTAACAAAACAAAAAAACAGAACTGCAGCTAGCAGCAGCAACTAACGTGTGATACTTCATTTAGCATAGTCAAAATTAGCCATTTTGGTAAGATATTTTTTTAAATAAGTTCATGAAACATGCCGGTTGTACACTTCTCTCCCCACTTCCTTTTTTTAAACTTTGTAGGCGGTAGGCATTGAAAGTGATGTAAAGGTTAAATCCACCCACATCATAGCTAGCGAGGTGGCAAAGGACCAAGAGTTAGACTAGCAGCCAGATGCAAGACCATTTCCTTCCTCGTTATACACCCCATGCACTGCAACTGCTCAGATTTCCGTTTGGGCCATGGCTTGGCTATCCTTCTGCTAACCACATGCCTGCCCCACCTCCTCTGATATCCTTGTTCTCAAAATGTGATCTGCATATGCAGGCTGTACTTTAGATGAACTAAATGTATGCTAATCCATCCTTTAGATCAAGCTATCTACATATTTTAACACACACAAATATCTACTACCTTGGAAAAAGGACACAGCATTCACAGCTGCATTTAACCAGAAATTTAACTATTAATCTTGATCCAAGCCCTGCATGGTACTGATCACATTCACATTGAAAGAAATTAGAGTTGCTGAAAAAACACCCCACAGGACCAGGCTTTTGTGCCCAAAAATTTTAAGACTGGGTCAGAACTTGTTTTCTTTACCACAGGCAAAAAAAAATTACATTTTTTAAAAACTGCATTGAACTCTTAGAACTGATGAAAGGAACAGGTTGATGTAACTGTGCCTTAAAAGAAAGCAACCCTGACTAGCCAAGCAATTAAAACAGTGAGAACTTCAAAGACAGGTATTAAATCTGCTAAACTGAGGCTACTTTAAAGGATTTGAGTATGAAACTAAAATACTGTTTGCTACAAATCAACTCAACAACTTCAGGTGTCTCTGCTTTTTTGACCTACTGTCCAATTTGGCAAGTGATGCTCCCTACGCTCAGATATTATAGTGATTGACACCACAGTTCAAGCTAGATATCTATGAAGACACAAGCTGAGACAAAGGCCTCTATATACCAAATTTGTTTTCAACAGGAAAGTAGTTTGGTGATTCTAATTTAATTTAGAACAGTGAGCTTTGCTGAAAAGCACTGTGCAGCAACATAGCAGGAGCTGATAAAATCATCAGAACAGTTTTTCAACTGCACTCAGTGACTCCAATGAAAAATACAGGAAGTACCGGGCACTGAGCTCTTCTGAAAATCTGGTCCACTGATTTTTATCCAACAGAAGCTGAAATGCAGACTAAACAAGCATGGAAAATGAGTTATCTTCCACTAAGGAGTTAACCATCACTAAACAACTGTTAGGTGTCGGGCTCCTGAAATGCAGAAACCTTGAAAAAAAATAAGCTTTGAAACTAGACCAATTTTTTGGCTGATATTTTTCATAAAATCGAATTATTTTAAATATTCATGCATATTATTCAATGTGAGAAAATGCACTTTACTGTGCCTGGTTGCAACAGGTAGAATGAAGTATTTTTCCTCTTAGTCAAATTAAAATAGAGAGCTTCAGTAAAATTAAAAATAGTGAACTCATGGCTGAAGCTAGCATTTTTCATTAAAATTAACTGTGAGGCTGTTTCTGTTATCTGTGGAATCAGCATTTTGACTTTCAAACTCATGATGAAAGAAAATTACAGGAAGCTTAGGGTGTATCTGTACTGGGCTCTCGTAGGAGAACTGACTGAAAAACAAACAGCATCAGTTTATTTGGCAACTTTTGGATTTACAATAGCTTTATCTTTTGAAGATAAAAATGTTAGGATCACTTTATTATTCCAGCTATCATTTGAAGACAAACTTATTTTTAAGTCATTCCTTATCTGTTAGGCAAAATCCTCAAGCTACAGAGGCAATGGGATAAGAGCCCAAAAATAAGATTAAAGTCTGTTTACTTGTAAGTAGCCCTGTCAATTAATCGCAGTGAACTCATGCGATTAACACAAAAAAATTAATCGTGATTAATCTCAGTTTTAATCGCACTGTTAAACAATAGAATACCAATTGAAATGTATTAAATATTTTGGATGTTTTTCTACATTTTCATATATATTGTAGTCTGTGTTGTAACTGAAATCAAAGTGTATATTATTTTATTACAAATATTTGCACTAAAATGATAAACAAAAGAAATAGTATTTTTCAATTCACCTCATTCAAGTACTGTAGTGCAATCTTGTTGTCATGAAAGTGCAACTTACAATTTTATTTTTTTTTGTTACATAACTGCACTCAAAAACAAAACAATGTAAAACTTCAGAGCCTACAAGTCCTCTGGAATGGTGGCTGAAACATGAAGGGGCATACAAATGTTTAGCATATCTGACACGTAAATACCTTGCAATGCCAGCTACAAAAGTGCCATGCAAATACCTGTTCTCACTTTCTGGTGACATTGTAAATAAGGAGAGGGCAGCATTATCTCTTGTAAATAAAAACAAACTTATTTGTCTTAGCGATTGGCTGAACAAGAAGTAGGACTGAGTGGACTTGCAGGCTCTACAATTTTACATTGTTTTATTTTTGAATGCAGTTTTTTTCTACATAATTCTACATTTGTAAGTTCAACTTTCATGATAAAGAGATTGCACTATAGTACTTGTATTAGGTGAATTGTAAAATACTATTTATTTTGGGGTTTTTTACAGTGCAAATACTTGTAATCAAAAATAAATATAAAGTGAGCACTGTAAACTTTGTATTCTGTGTGGTAACTGAAATCAATATATTTGAAAATGTAGAAAACATTCAAAAATATTTAAATAAATGATATTCTATTATTGTTTAACAGTGCGATTAATTGCGTGATTAATCGAGATTAATTTTTTAATTGCTTGACAGCCCTATTTGTAAGGTAACATATCAACAAGCTAACTATGAAAGATCAAACAACCATAAATGAACACTCAGTAACATTTAACGTTTCAAAAGCTGTAAGTTATTTAGTTCAGTTCACAAAACATCCAAGGTGTAATGCATTCCTAGATCTAGGCCAATTAGAAGGTGATGTTCAGAGTAGTTTAGCTTGTTGCAGTTTTTGAATCATTTATAGTTACATTTTCAAAACCACGTAAGTGAATTTGGAGCCTAAATTCCATTTCCTAAAAGAATTTAGGCACTTAGGCTCCCAAGTCCCATCGACTTTCAATGAGACTGAGGCTAAGCACCCACATCATTTAGGCAAATGAGATGTAGATACTTTTGAAAAGTTTACAATTGGTCTGTTTCTCCTTACTTTTAGCATCTGCTGCCCCAGAACACAGCTCCCAAAGATTCACCAAAATATTTTTTGGGGGCGGGGGAACCTACAAAATGTAAACCTATTTGGTTCTATACTGTGTAAGATTAACATTTGAAGATACCAGGGCAGACACTCAGCTGGTATAAACTGATCCATAGACTACAAGCATTTCAGTGTCCATCAGGTTCATTTCATAATCCTTTGAAACTTCACATCATGCATCACGCCAATATGTCACCGCTACCAAGAACCTTTCGGAACAGGGAGACAATTTAAAGGGATTATATTGAGTTGTTTTCATAGTATATTGCAATGTTTCTATTATTAACATTTAAATATTAAATTATAGATCAAATTCAAAGCTGGTTTAAGAACTGATAGCTAATTGAAGTTAATGGGTCTGCAAATAGTTGAAAATGACTTGATTTTTTTTAAACAATAAACAAAGAAACCTTACAAAGGCAAAAGATTTTGCAATACCCATATTTTCTCTGTAGAACATCTTTAGGTCCAAGCAAAAATGTTGAAACACTAAGTGAAAATTTAAATAATTTTGAGCAATTGCAGATCTCTTTCTAAAAGTTCAAGAATATTTAACCCGGAGATGCCTTTATACAGCACCTCAGTAAGAAGCTCCAATTATGCTTTCAGTCCACAGATGTGGGTAAGTACTTCTCATTAGGTGCTCTGCACTCACTAGGACTCCTAAGAGCCCCTTGGACATATTGTTTCTGAAGTAAATATAAAAGCACTGACAATCCTGTGCACTTTTTTTCATGCTGCTCTGCAGGTGAGAATAAAAGTGAAGCTCCTAAGGGCTTGGCTACACTTGCGAGTTACAGCACATTAAAGCAGCCCCAGGCGCACTAGCTCACTCCCTGTCCACACTGGTGAAGCAAGTAGAGCGCTCTGACTCCGCGGCTACCAGGGCCGGCTCCAGGCACCAGCTTAACAAGCAGGTGCTTGGGGCGGCCCAGGGAGAGGGGCGGCACCTGCGGCAATTCAGGGGCGGCAGGTCCCTCACTCCCTCTAGGAGCGAAGGACCTGCCGCTGAACTGCCGCCGCCGATCGCGGCTTTTTTTTTTTTTTTTCCCCCTAATTGCCACTGCTGATCACAATCGCGGCTTTTTTTTTTTTTTTTTTTTTTTGCTTGGGGCGGCAGAAATGCCCTGGTACTCCACCTCGGTGAGTGGAATAACGTTTGCTGTGCCCCCGCTGGAGCGCCGCGGTGCCAGTGTGGATGAGGTGTTGCATTACTGCGCTCTGATCAGCCTCCGGAAACATCCCATAATCCCCTTACGTCAAGTGGCCACTCTTCTCATTGTTTTGAACTCGCTGTAGGAATGCGGATATGCCATTTGAAAGCTCCGTTTCTGACAGACAGCTGCTTATCTGCTCCGAAACAGATAAGTGTGCTCCAAGACAGATTACTGTGGAATGCTGTGTGAGAGAGAGGGAGGCAGGGAGGAGGGGGGAGTCTGCTGCTGTCCGAATTTACAAGACAGCATGCTGACACGCTCTCAGCCCCCCCAAAGCCCATTCTCTCTCCCCCCACATACACACAACACACTCCCTGTCATACTCCACCCCACCCCCCTCATTTGAAAAGCACGTTGCAGTCACTTGCATTCTGGGATAGCTGCCCATAATGCACTGCTCCCAATGCCGCTGCAAGTGCCGCAAATGTGGCCACGCCAGTGCACAAGCAGCTGTCAGTGTGGACAGACCGCAGAGCTTTCCCTACTGTGGTCTCTGAAGGTGGGTTTAACTCACAGCGCTCTACATCTGCAAGTGTAGCCATGCCCTAAATAATTTTCTTTTATTGTACATGTTTAGTTAGGCCCAGACAGTTTAATGCAATGCATTCTAACCATACAGTTTGTAACTTCAGCAGTATTTGCCCAGGCCAAAACTCATAGGACTTCACTATAAACTTAGTTTTTGGATACATCAGAGAACGGAGAGGGCAGAGGGGAACAAAATAAAAACAAACAAAACCTTAGCTGACCAAACATAGTAGTTGTCTGAAAGCCAATGTTAAACGTTTCTGTTTCATGTATACCTTCTCCTGAGAAAGTCCACAGTGGTCTAATTTTCAACAATAGTACCATTGTTAATCTACAATCAGAAAGTCTCTTTCTCAGCCCCATTTCAGTCTTTACTAGCAATGATGAGCAACACCTACTGTGAATAGCTATATGTTTTCTTTCAAGCTTTCAGCTCATTTGCTTCAATTCTGGCTCTAAAGACATACCTGCAATCATTCCTCATCATTAATAAAGCCACTACTTGGCCTCCAGAACATATTTAAGACAGACACAATGGCTTAAATAAATAAAGGCACCATGTTTTAATTCAACCCAATATCAAAGTTAATTACAAATATGTCACACTATGACTTTTATTCAACAGTAATTCAGAACTCCCTAGGATCTATAGCAGGATGATGCACAAAAAGCTTCTGGATTCAGATTGGCAGCTTTAGTAACCTGTTGGGTGAATCCTGCAGTTGGCTCTAATGGAACAAAGTTGCATGTTAAGGAATCCCAATGTGCGACATCCTTCCCCTCTGGCAGATGATCCAGAGAGACCAGAAAACTACTAAATTGTACCCACGAGCGTGGTATGAATATACTGTTAAAAGTTACAATCCACGAGTCATCTCTGAAAAGATTCTAAATCCAGCCAACTCAGAAAGAATTTTCTAAGATAAGCATCCATATGCATTATGTTCCAGGGAGCAATATTGAGCTGTTAGGGTCCATGTAGAGATAGAGCCACTATAACTTGTTCTGTCAAAGATCTAACTGGGCAATTGTTGAACAGGCTTGGATTTGAGTTAAACTATATTGCTCAGAGTCAAAAACAAACTTTTAAAAACTACTTAGACTATTTGCATACTTTAAACTAACAGTAAAAACCACTCAGATAGGTGTTTTGACTTATAAGGTTCAGTAAAGTTTTCAGTTTATGTTCCTCCAGATCAGACTGCAACAAAATTTCATAAATGGATCAGATTTAGAGATCCAGTAGGATTCTTTTTAATCTGCAATTTCTTCTGGTTACCAAAGCAGCATATTAAAACAACCAAGTCCCTTTAATATTAATTTGTTTATGTGTTTTGTCCTGTTGCTGTTAGTGTGAGGCAATTACATATATGGCCATAACAGTTTAAAAACTTGGCATCTATTGGGTCAGAAGGAAACATTACAAAAACCTTCTATAAATGTTTATAATCCATGTAATAATGTGTCTGAAAATGCATATCTACAGTATACTATTTAATCCCTTAATTACCATCTCCATCCTTAAATTACACTAAAAATAGTGTACAAATCTCTTTTAAACAGAAGTAAATGCTGATCTACAAAAACAGAAATGAAAACTAAATTAATCCCAGATTTCTGCGATGACTACCCCCACTAAAGAGGCGGTGGGGGCAATTAGCAAAGAAATAAATATTAACTAACCTTTTAAAAGGTGTTTTTCACCATCGATTGTGCTCTCTTGGTACTCTCTGGTTCCCTGAAAGTAGCCCAGAACATATATTCTGTGACATTATAAATACCATGAAGTATATTGGGATTCAATTACATTTATGGTATTTGGAATGTCACAAAATGATGCACTGTGGGATATATTTAGTGAATCAAGAGTACATCACAAAGGGGAAAACAAAAATTAAAATGAAAAAGCATTTTTGTACTGAATGCCTCCATCAGACTGAAAAGAGAGGGCACTCAACCCAGAAATCTGGGATTAACTCACATGATACAAAATGAAAACAGCTGACACTCATGCACAAGAGAGAGGTGAAGTTTGAATTTCAGCTTGCATCCTGAATTCCTTGGCTTTTGTCTGTTTAAAAATCAGACCTTTAACATAAACATATTAATTTAGAATGCTATTTGATTCATTTCTTTAATGGGCAAAGCTTGCATGGCTCATAAACATATTTCAGAATTCCCATCACAAAACAAATCTATTAAAATTGCAACTCTCTCATCATGAGCATGACTGGAGAAACCATTTATCTGAACCACCCGGGTCAGATTCTCCTAATAAAACATCTACAATCTATTTGCAACTGGACTCAGATCATTGTGGAGCACTGGAGTAGATAAAGCAATTGCTTTCAAAGAGGAAGTTAGTTTGTTTTTTCAAAATCATGAATGCTATATAGACAACTACATGGTAGTGACAGCATGGACCTCCACTTTGCAGTTCAGTGGTTTAATTTCCCAATATATGGCACAATTAGTTCATCTCCATAAAATACAGTAGTGTAGCGGAAACAGCTGAAAAGTGCTAGCACTGAGCGCAGACACAGATGAAAAGAGCCCCTCAGTACAGGAAATTGCTGGAGACAATATACTGTAAATCAAAGCCAATTTTTCTGAATTCCCTGAAGGATTGCTCATCTCAGAGATTCAACAAATCTCTTACTAAAGGCCCAGAAGTGAAACTATAATTTTCTTGAAGTTTATTTACTTTTTCAAAGAAAATAAAAACAAAAAACAGACAAGGCATACATAACAAACTAAATCCCATAATAAATAACAGAATCATACTGTGAATATTAGAAAAGAGCTGGCTTGCTTTTCCCATTTCTTTTTCCAACTTATAAACGAATGTAAAAACAATACGAAGAGAGAAAATGTTGAGGCCCTAATTCTACTCTAATTGAAATCAATGGCAAAAATTTCAGTCATGTCAATGATGCGATATCAGGGCCTGAGATAAAAGGAAATTTGACACAATTTTCAATAATCATCATCTAGTTACAAAATCTATCAGCACAATCATACTTTGAAAAAAAAATGATGGTACTGTATACACCCCTTAAGCTGTTGCAGTGGGCTTAACTTTTTTACCAGTTCATTAAGGATTCAATCCAAAATTCATGGAAAGATTTCAATGGGTGTGGAATCAGTCCTTAAGCCATGAGCCTTTTTCCCCATCATTTTCAACTGTGTGTTGTGAGCATGCATCCCGTGGCTGAACTGTCAGAGGCATACGGTATTTCTCAACCCATAAGCCTCTTCTACTGCCAAACCCAACGTCAACACCAAATATTCCATTGGTAACTGTTTTTCTTTTACCATTTTTACTTGATTAACAATCTGAGACTAACATTTTATTATTGCAGGACAGGACCACCAAACATGTATGAATGATCCCTATAACCACATCCCTTCCGAAACAGAGTTGAGCAATCCACATGCATCTTTTTTTCAGACAAGCTGATGATGATACCATTGGCACTTTACTTCGTAGTTCTTTATAATAAAATTATTGTCCTTCAGAATAAAATACTCTGTTTCATATTTCAAACCTATGATTATCTGTTATTGTGCATTTCAACTGTTTCCACTGCAGATTTCAACTGTTTCCACTGCAGATTTCAACTGTTTCCACTGCAGATTTCAACTGTTTCCACTGCAGGTAGGGGCCTGGGCAGAGACCGATGCATCATGGAGGTGAATGCCTGGCTGCGAAGATGGTGTCGCCAGGAGGGCTTTGGCTTCCTAGACCACGGGATGCTATTCGAGGAAGGACTGCTAGGCAGAGATGGCATTCACCTTTCGAGGAGGGGAAAGACCCGATTTGGACACAGACTGGCTAACCTAGTGAGGAGGGCTTTAAACTAGGTTCGACGGGGACAGGTGAGCAAAGCCCACAGGTAAGTGGGGAACATGGAGACCTGGGAGATGGGTCGGAAACGAGAGGGAGTGTGAGCTATATTGGCAGAGAGAAAGGAGGGTCAGGACAAAACTGGGAGGAAAGATCAAACCAGTATCTTAGATGCCTATATACAAATGCGAGAAGTATGGGTAATAAGCAGGAAGAACTGGAAGTGCTAATAAATAAATACAACTATGACATTGTTGGCATCACTGAAACTTGGTGGGATAATACACATGATTGGAATGTTGGTGTGGATGGGTACAGCTTGCTCAGGAAGGATAGACAGGGGGAAAGGGAGGAGGTGTTGCCTTATATATTAAAAATGTACACACTTGGACTGAGGTAGAGATGGACATAGGAGATGGAAGTGTTGAGAGTCTCTGGGTTAGGCTAAAAGGGGTAAAAAACAAGGGAGATGTCATGCTAGGAGTCTACTACAGGCCACCTAACCAGGTGGAAGAGGTGGATGAGGCTTTTTTTAAGCAACTAACAAAATCATCCAAAGCCCAAGATTTGGTGGTGATGGGGGACTTCAACTATCCGGATATATGTTGGGAAAATAACACAGCGGGGCACAGACTATCCAACAAATTCTTGGACTGCATTGCAGACAACTTTTTATTTCAGAAGGTTGAAAAAGCTACTAGAGGGGAAGCTGTTCTAGACTTGATTTTAACAAATAGGGAGGAACTCGTTGAGAATTTGAAAGTAGAAGGCAGCTGGGTGAAAGTGATCATGAAATCATAGAGTTTGCAATTCTAAGGAAGGGTAGAAGGGAGAACAGCAAAATAGAGACAATGGATTTCAGGAAGGCAGATTTTGGTAAGCTCAGAGAGCTGATAGGTAAGGTCCCATGGGAATCAAGACTGAGGGGAAAAACAACTGAGGAGAGTTGGCAGTTTTTCAAAGGGACACTATTAAGGGCCCAAAAGCAAGCTATTCTGCTGGTTAGGAAAGATAGAAAATGTGGCAAAAGACCACCTTGGCTTAACCACGAGATCTTGCATGATCTAAAAAATAAAAAGGAGTCATATAAAAAATGGAAACTAGGACAGATTACAAAGGATGAATATAGGCAAACAACACTGGAATGCAGGGGCAAGATTAGAAAGGCAAAGGCACAAAATGAGCTCAAACTAGCTACAGGAATAAAGGGAAACAAGAAGACTTTTTATCAATACATTAGAAGCAAGAGGAAGACCAAAGACAGGGTAGGCCCACTGCTTAGTGAAGAGGGAGAAACAGTAACGGGAAACTTGGAAATGGCAGTGATGCTTAATGACTTCTTTGTTTCGGTCTTCACCGAGAAGTCTGAAGGAATGCCTAACATAGTGAATGCTAATGGGAAGGGGGTAGGTTTAGCAGATAAAATAAAAAAAGAACAAGTTAAAAATCACTTAGAAAAGTTAGATGCCTGCAAGTCACCAGGGCCTGATGAAATGCCTCCTAGAATACTCAAGGAGCTAATAGAGGAGGTATCTGAGCCTCTAGCTATTATCTTTGGGAAATCATGGGAGACGGGAGAGATTCCAGAAGACTGGAAAAGGGCAAATATAGTGCCCATCTATAAAAAGGGAAATAAAAACAACCCAGGAAACTACAGACCAGTTAGTTTAACTTCTGTGCCAGGGAAGATAATGGAGCAAGTAATTAAGGAAATCATCTGCAAACACTTGGAAGGGGGTAAGGTGATAGGTAACAGCCAGCATGGATTTGTAAAGAACAAATCATGTCAAACCAATCTGACAGCTTTCTTTGATAGGATAACGAGCCTTGTGGATAAGGGTGAAGCTGTGGATGTGGTATACCTAGACTTTAGTAAGGCATTTGATACGGTCTCACATGATATTCTTATCGATAAACTATTATTAATGGTTCCCAATCCTGCTGGAAAGGCATAACGAGTGGGGTACCGCAGGGGTCTGTTTTGGGACCGGCTCTGTTCAATATCTTCATCAATGACTTAGATATTGGCATAGAAAGTACGCTTATTAAGTTTGTGGATGATACCAAACTGGGAGGGATTGCAACTGCTTTGGAGAACAGGGTCATAATTCAAAATGATCTGGACAAATTGGAGAAATGGGCTGAGTTAAACAGGATGAAGTTTAACAAAGACAAATGCAAAGTGCTCCACTTAGGAAGAAAAAATCAGTTTCACACATACAGAATGGGAAGAGACTGTCTAGGAAGGAGTACGGCAGAAAGGGATCTAGGGGTTATAGTGGACCACAAGCTAAATATGAGTCAACGGTGTGATGCTGTTGCAAAAAAAGCAAACATGATTCTGGGATGTATTAACAGGTGTGTTGTGAGCAAGACACGAGAAGTCATTCTTCCGCTCTACTCTGCTCTGGTTAGGCCTCAGCTGGAGTACTGTGTCCAGTTCTGGGCACCGCATTTCAAAAAAGATGTGGAGAAATTGGAAAGGGTCCAGAGAAGAGCAACAAGAATGATTAAAGGTCTTGAGAACATGACCTATGAAGGAAGGCTGAAAGAATTGGGTTTGTTTAGTTTGGAAAAGAGAAGACTGAGAGGGGACATGATAGCAGTTTTCAGGTATTTAAAAGGGTGTCATAAGGAGGAGGGAGAAAACTTGTTCACCTTAGCCTCTAAGGATAGAACAAGAAGTAATGGGTTTAAACTGCAGCAAGGGAGGTCTAGGTTGGACATTAGGAAAAAGTTCCTAACTGTCAGGGTGGTTAAACACTGGAATAAATTGCCTAGGGAGGTTGTGGAATCTCCATCTCTGGAGATATTTAAGAGTAGGTTAGATAAATGTCTATCAGGGATGGTCTAGACAGTATTTGGTCCTGCCATGCGGGCAGGGGACTGGACTCGATGACCTCTCGAGGTCCCTTCCAGTCCTAGAATCTATGAATCTATGAATCTTAAAGGAGCTCTATGGATTCCTCTTTGTGTTATGCTTACCACTCCAGAGGCTGTATGTCTGTCTTTAGGGTTATGGCAGTGGGGAATGCAATTGAGTTTACAATATGAAATCTAACAAACAAGGGTGTATTCATCTCTTGAGCCATTTAAACCTAGCAAAATTAAAAACAAATGTCTTCCTGCTATAACACCACAAAAACCAAGCCTAAAATATGTGCTTTTTAATGCACGCTAAGACAATCTTTCGCTAACCACCGATTAGACTTCTTATAATACTCAGCACACACATTCTTCTACAGACTGGACTGATTTCTTCCACAGTTTAACTTGTTTTTGCCAAAGACTCTTTTAGTTCAGTGTTGGCCACCCGCCTAATGAAACAATCTCTTTTAAAGCCAAGTCTGCTGTCTTCAGTTGCACAAGATGCGTCGTACTTAAAAACAAGGATAATGCAACCTGTGTTTAAGCCTTCAAAAAAATACTATTTTAAAAATATCTCCAGCAAGAGTTAACTAAATATATACATACATATATATACACACACATTATTTATATTATCAGGGTGTAATGTTTACAACTAAAATCTCCTCAGGATGGAGGATTTTTTTCTCTTACTTAAATATGTTTGCTAAAAAAAATCCTTATTTAAGTACTAGGACATGACAAGGTATGAAGTTAACCACAGTGTAACTACCACGCGTATACGAGAAATATGAAGCATACTGGAAAGGAAAAGTGAAATAGCTTCAACCTTCTCAAGAGTAAGGTCATCACTATGCAATAACCATACGCTCCAAAGGCATTTTTTCCAATTACAGGCACTAATATTATACTTTAAATGGGTATATTAAAAGAGATTTAATAATATATTTCTATTATTTACATTCAGTCAAATATCTGGTGGAGTTTTTAAAAGTATTTTTTTCTTTAGTTTCTCAAAGAACAACTCTGATCAGCACCAAGTATGATTAGTGAATGGGAAAACATAACTAAACAAGCCTCTCTGACTACTGCTTTAGCAGCAGATTGAATCACAATTGAAACAAGAATACCTGTGTAAGAAGTTGTCCAGGTGTCAGATTATTGATCCAACGAGTATATCGTTCAGTAGAATCCAATGGCTCTCTCCTGACTTGGCAACCTATAATCTAAAGCAAAATAAAAATCACAAACTGTCAAACCTTAGACATTCAAGCATCAGTAAAAGCATCTGAAGTTAAATAATTACACACAAAAATCCCTCCATTACACATTATTAAGGTTGCAAGGTCAGGCACTCAAAAGTTAGGAAATGCCAAAATTACAGTTACCTTGCAACCTAAATTCATCCCCCATGTGTGTAAGCATTATGATACAGTCTTTAATTTACATTAACACATACTATTTTTCTCAGTCCCGGTCCCAGTTTCCACCCCCTCTCCTTCCCAGGCTCCTTGTCCCAATCTATTCCCCACCCACCCATGTCTGGCTCTTGTCCCCTCTGCATTTGACTCAAGCAGCTTCTTCCTCCAGGCTGCCTGAGCTTGGCGGGGGGGTGTCATGGAGAGCACAGGACAGGCAGTCTCCATGTTCCCAGTCCAGGTGCCCAGACCAAGCATGGCCTGCAGCAGCCCAAAACTGCAATTGCAAGGAAAGTCCTGCGCCATATGGACAGAATCTTTGGGGAATATAGCTGTTAAAATCTAAGATGTCTTTACTGAGCATGTGCACACTGTGATTTTTCAAAGGCTGATAAGTAGGGCCCTACCAAATTCACAGCCATAAAAAACATGTCACGGACCGTGAAATCTGGTCTTTTGTGTGATTTTACTCTGTACTATACAGATTTCACAGGGGAGACCAACATTTCTCAAATTGGGGGTCCTGACCAAAAGGGAGCTGCGGGGGGGGGGTGGTCACAAGGTCATTTTGGGGGGGTTGCAGCATTGCCACCCTTACTTCTGTGCTGCCTTCAGATCTGGGCGGCTGGAGAGCGGCGGCTGTCAGCTGGGCACCCAGCTCCGAAGGCAGTGGTTCACCAGTAGCAGTGCAGAAGTAAGGATGGCAATACCGTACCGTACCATCCTTACTTCTGTGGTGCTGCTGGCGGCGGCGCTGCCTTCAGAATGGGGCTCCCGGTCAGCAGCCACTGCTCTCCAGCTGCCCAGCTCTGAAGGCAGCTCCGCTGCCAGCAGCAGCGCAGATAAGGGTAGCAGTACTGCAAGCATCCCTACAATAAGCTTGCAGACCACACACACACACACACACACCTACCTCCTTTATGGGTCAGGACCCCTAAAATTACAACACCGTGAAATTTCAGATTTAAATAGCTGAAATCATGAAATTTACTAATTTTAAACTCCTATGAACGTGAAATTGACCAAAGTGGACTGTATATTTGGCAGGGCCCTACTTATAAGTTGACCAAATAGAGGTGGGGATTTTCACAGGGATGGCAAAAGACATAGCTCTTCCACAAAGGTCATCCCCTGCTACATTTCAACTTCCTGCTCCAGTGCATGGGGTACTTGAGCTTTTCAAAGAAAAAGTCACCAAAATTTTTTTACCTGAGCAAAACAATGTAGTTTTCCCTAGCCTCATTCTTGGACGTCTCTGAATAATTTTGGCTGAAAATTTTCAAAGAAAACTCTGCCAGATGCAAACATCTGGCATGTAAAATTTCAGCCCAAACAGTTAAAGTCTTACAAAGCTATAGGCAACTGAAAAGAGAGTCTTATAATGGAGAGTATTGGGCAACCTTAATAATAGGGTGTGCTATTAGCCTTGCCTATATACTGTAATGTAGAGTGGTTTATATCAAATGAGGGACTATTCTCTGTGAATTTAACAAGACAAATCAAAGCATCAATATAGTAAAAAAAAAAATCTAGATACTGTATTTTAATAAATTAAAACTGTTAATTCAGGCAAGTATAATATTCCCATAGCATTAGAACAACATTCTCTTCTCTGATTCCCACTACGTAGCTCTATTGCATACTATAAGTTTGTTAAGTATGCAGAATTCTTTGATATCAAGAAAATTTTTGCTTTGAGTACGCAGGTAGAGGGCAGAATTTTACAGGCACTTTTTAGCTTTTATTATCTTCACATGCATTAATGTGTATCCCATGGAATTTCATGTGATCATTTAATTGTTTGCTTTAGAAATCCTTGTTCAAATAAAGACAGTGAGAGAACCTGACAAAATCAAGTAGGTTGGAGAAGTAGACAGACAGACAGACCTCTCAGTTTACTAATCTGTGTAGGCCTCTGAGCCCCCAAAAATGTTCTCATTACCCCACTAATTAATTATGTATCCAACAACGTTGCTGACATTCCACATCTGCTGCACCATTCCTTTTCCAGATTTTGACATACTTGTCACTGTGGACGTGATCATTATTTACACCAGAAATTAATACCAACATTGCTGTAAGTAGGAATTCTGAGCATTGAGTTGGGATGATAGGATTTTGTTTGTTTGAGTCTGGGAATATTTTTAAGTCGCTTCTAGAAGGAGCTATAACTGCACATATTGAGGACTGATGCCGTATTAAATACTCAGTACTCTTGTATTCATGTAAACGTCTTTAAATTCACACATGCGAGTGGTTGGGTTGGAATTGCTTGTGTGCACAGCCAGAACAGAAATAATACCATGTGATTTATCTGGCCAATCTTAACTAATCAACACTGTTTGATCACAGAAAACTTTCAGAGGGCTGTTGGCGATCACCCAACAGTTAATAAAATTCACAGAAGAATGTGATGAATCAATTTTTTTAAAGTAACAAAATCATGATTTATGTACCCCACAGAAAGAGAAGCCAGAAGCTCAGATAAACTATTAGAATTATTTGTTCAACTCTACTTTTGACTTATCACAATAAAGCTTAAAACACTGGTCTACAATTTTTGAGAAGTCGTCTGCTTCAGAGATAAAATGTGCTATTTATTATGTATTTTGATGTGCTGAATTCAAATATGACAATTAAAACAACTGATTGGCTACTGTTTCTAAGATATTTAAGTTTTTACATTTTATGTCTATGTATATTGTGTAGATAGTCGAGTTTTAATCATAAATTGTAAACCTAGGTCTTTTCATGTGTTTATGGTTGTTTTACATGATAATATTTCACCTGTCCTGTTTATGTAACACTTTAAAAATCAGCAAAAGGGTTATATAAATAAAATTTATTATGAAACAAAAGGCAAAAAACTATTCTGTACATAGTTTAGTCCTATTCAGTGTCTACTCGGCGCTTCTTGGCTTGTCTCTTGTATTCATTAAATGGAGCATCTCTTGTCACTGTCCAGCAATAGTCTGCAAGCATTGATGGGCTCCATTTGCCCTGATAGCGTTTCTCCATTGTTGCAATGTCCTGGTGAAATCGCTCGCCGTGCTCGTCACTCACTGCTCCGCAGTTCGGTGGAAAAAAATCTAGATGAGAGTGCAAAAAATGTATCTTTAGTGACATGTTGCAACCAAGGCTTTTGTATGCCTTGAGGAGGTTTTCCACCAACAACCTGTAGTTGTCTGCCTTGTTGTTTCCGAGAAAATTTATTGCCACTAACTGGAAGGCTTTCCATGCCGTCTTTTCCTTGCCATGCAGTGCATGGTCAAATGCATCATCTCGAAGAAGTTCACGAATCTGAGGACCAACAAAGACACCTTCCTTTATCTTAGCTTCACTTAACCTTGGAAATTTTCCACGGAGGTACTTGAAAGCTGCTTGTGTTTTGTCAATGGCCTTGACAAAGTTCTTCATCAGACCCAGCTTGATGTGTAAGGGCGGTAACAAAATCTTCCTTGATTCAACAAGTGGTGGATGCTGAACACTTTTCCTGCCAGGCTCCAATGACTGTCGGAGTGGCCAATCTTTCTTGATGTAGTGGGAATCTCTTGCACGACTATCCCATTCGCAGAGAAAACAGCAGTACTTTGTGTATCCAGTCTGCAGACCAAGCAAGAGAGCAACAACCTTCAAATCGCCACAAAGCTGCCACTGATGTTGGTCATAGTTTATGCACCTCAAAAGTTGTTTCATGTTGTCATAGGTTTCCTTCATATGGACTGCATGACCAACTGGAATTGATGGCAAAACATTGCCATTATGCAGTAAAACAGCTTTAAGACTCGTCTTCCATGAATCAATGAACAGTCTCCACTCATCTGGATCGTGAACGATGTTGAGGGCTGCCATCACACCATCGATGTTGTTGCAGGCTACAAGATCACCTTCCATGAAGAAGAATGGGACAAGATCCTTTTGACGGTCACGGAACATGGAAACCCTAACATCATCTGCCAGGAAATTCCACTGCTGTAGTCTGGAGCCCAACAGCTCTGCCTTACTCTTGGGTAGTTCCAAATCCCTGACAAAGTCATTCAGTTCACCTTGTGTTATGAGGTGTGGTTCAGAGGAGGAGGATGGGAAAAAATGTGGGTCCTGTGACACTGATGGTTCAGGACCAGAAGTTTCATCCTCTTCCTCGTCTGACTCAAGTGAGAATGATTCTGGTGCATCAGGAACCGGCAGTCCTTCTCCGTGGGGTACTGGGCATATAGCTGATGGAATGTTTGGATAATGCACAGTCCACTTTTTCTTCTTTGACACACCTTTCCCAACTGGAGGCACCATGCAGAAGTAACAATTGCTGGTATGATCTGTTGTCTCTCTCCAAATCATTGGCACTGCAAAAGGCATAGATTTCCTTTTCCTGTTCAACCACTGGCGAAGATTTGTTGCACAAGTGTTGCAGCATATGTGTGGGGCCCACCTCTTGTCCTGATCTCCAATTTTGCAGCCAAAATAAAGGTGATAGGCTTTCTTAACCATAGTGGTTATACTGCGCTTTTGTGATGCAAAAGTCACTTCACCACAAACATAGCAGAAGTTATCTGCACTGTTCACACAAGTACGAGGCATCTCTGCTCACTTTGGCTAAACAGAAATGTGTCCCTTTGCAAAATCAAACACTGACAAATAAGAGAGCACGACACTGTATGATTTCTAGAGCTGATATAGGGCAATTTGTTCAGCAGAGTGATGTAAGCTTCGTTATGATTGCATCATCCATGACTTCTAGGAATAACATGATGCAATTCATATCATGTATGACGCAATACCAGCTTCAGATTGCATCATTCATTGTTTTGCCTAAAAAGCAAGTACTGTCCAAACCCAGTCATAGATTTATTCATAGATCCAGTCAAAGATGTATTTTAGTCATTTCTGGTTTCAATTGAGATCCCTTCCCTTTATAACTCACTTATCCTCCGCCATTCCCAAGTCAAGGGTCGTATATACTGACCCAATAGCATATCTTGAAAACTAGAGCCAATCAACAATTTTAAGCATCATTTTCGTTCTCAGTGACCCAGAATTAGTAAAGTTTGACTACATTTATGTCAGAAGCATTTTGGCTGTAGAGCAGTGAAACCTCCTGTCAGCTTTCCCCTGAATCACAATCAAATACAGAGCCCTGAGGATCAAAGCTACAATTTTAATAGATATTTTAATAATGCTAATCCCAATTTTTTGTAAATTAATATTGAATGGAAGTTTTCTAACTTGCAATTTTTTTGGAATTTAACATTCCATATTTTTAAATGTTTCACAAAAGTTGATTAGAAGTACATTCACACTATCTTTCTATAGAGGGGGTTATTTTTAAGCAAACTATTTTAAAGCTAATGATTTACAGAGGCTTTTGCTAGTATATATTAAGGCAAGATAGACTATCTTTCTTGTATTGTAAGAACTGTGTGTGGAAGTTCAGAAGAAAGCTGACAAAATGCAAAGTGCTGTGCTAACACAATCCTGCCTTTCTGAAAGGTATTCCATAACAGAAAGATAAGGAAGCTTAGCTTATATACACAAATACCCTGACCCTAAGCTCTACAAATACAAATTAATGAACAGCTGTCATGAGGTGAGAGATTAGTATGGGAGCCCAAACTTGTTTTCTAAAAGATTGGTTTCCAATTAGAGGAAAAATTGGTCATCTCCCCCATCCAGCCTGAAACCTCAGAGAGGAGCAGGGCAGGTTTTTGTTTTTATTATTTCTACTTTGGACTGCTTCCAGCCCACCCGGACCATTACCAGCAGCACTCAAATGTGCTGTCTGTTTAAGGCTGCTTCTTAAATCTGGAACGCTGTTGGGTACAGGCTCTCAGATAAAGGTGAGAGGTTAACATGTAAACCCCTAAGCTACACAGAACTACTGGCTCAACTCTCAGCAGGACTGTCAGCCCTTTATTCTTCCAAGCAGGGCCGGCTCTAGGTTTTTTGCCGCCCCAAGCAAAAAAAATTTTGGCTGCCCCCCCGTCCCAGCCCTGGGCTCCTCGCTGCACCCCCCTGCTGCCCCAGCCCTGGCTCTCCCCACCCACCCACACCCCCTGCCGCCCCAGCTCTGGGCTCCCTCATTCCTCCCCACCATTGCCCCCCACACACACCTCCTGCCGCCCCAGCCCTGGGCTCTCTCCCCCGCCCCCACCTGCACCCTCCTTCCGCTGCAGCCCTGGGTCACTGGTAACTCACTCCCACGGCAGGTCATTCAGCAGGAATTTTAGATGTGCACAGAACACAGACAGGATTGGTTCCCATATGGTTACAGAACTGCAGTAAAGTGGAACAATTTTCAGCTTGTGTGATTGGAGGATATGTGGATGCATATTATAAGACTGTCCTACATAAATGAGGAAAAGTTGAGGTGCCTTTATTATTCTTTTGTTCCACTCTTTCTTTCTATGGGGAATTTCCCAATGCCTTCCTTTTAAACAAACAAACAAACAAACAAAAAGGCAATGGCTGTTGAAAATAGCAATTCCAGTCCTAATAACCACTGGGAAGCATTTCTTGCTCAATTTTATCCTACTTTTTCTACAGCAAGTTACAGTGGATCAGTATATTTGATTTGGGAGAAATGAAGTAACAGCTGCCCAAACTGAGCTTGAGCACTCCTGAATTTTGAGGTGTTCAAATCTGGAAGGCAGGTGCTGGGGGGGGAGGAAGGGGGCTGTGGCTCTGCGGGGGAGCACGGCAGCATGTATGCAGCAGTGTGTCTGGCGCTGCGCGGAGCCAGACACGCTGGTCTGAGTGGCACGGTAAGGGGGCTGGGGGGTTGGATGGGGCGGAGGTTCGGGGGGGCAGTCAGGGGCAGGGAGAAGGGGGGGTTAGATGGGTCAGGGGGTTGGGGGGGCAGTCAGGGGACAGGCAGCGGTTGGATAGGCATGGGAGTCCCAGGGGTTTGTCAGGGGACAGGCAGCGGTTGGATAGGCATGGGAGTCCCGGAGGTTTGTCAGGGGACAGGTAGGGTGTGGGGTCCTAGGGCGGAAGTTGGGGGGGTCTCAGGAGGGGGCAGTTGGGAACAAGGAGAAGGGAGGCTTAGATGGGGTCCCAAGGGGCAGTTAGGGGCAGGGGTCACAGGAGGGGGCAATCAGGGGACAAGGAGCAGCGCCGCTTAGATAGGGGGTGGGGTCCTGGGGGGCAGTTAGGGGCAGGGGTCCCGGGAGGGGTTGATCAGGGGACAGGGAGCAGAGGGGGTTGGATGGGTTGGGGTTTCTGTGGGGGGCAGTCAGACGGAGTGGATGGTGGCAGGGTGGGGCTACCCTCCCTCCCTGTGGAGTGTCCTATTTTTTGAACGTTAAAATATGGTATCCCTGCCCTTCCCAGAGCAGCTCTCCATTCACAGCAGGCTGCAGCATGAGGTCTCAGCTTCCTCACTCCCTCCCCCTCTTTCCTGTTGGTAGTGGCCAAGGGAATGCTGGGAAATGTAGTTCTTTACCTGCTCCAGGGCTGGCTCTATAGGCAGGGAGCTAACCAAGGAACAACAGCTCCCAGGGCCCCCTGTTGGTTCTCAGCTCCCATGCTGGATCCCTGCTGCCCCTGCAAATGGGCTGCCCAAGCACGTGCTTCCTTTGCTGGTGCCTAGAGCTGCCCCTGCTTCCAAGACAGATAAAATGAGTTCCATGAACTTTACTGTGTGTGTGTGTGTGTGTGTGTGTGTGTGTGTGTGTGTGTGTGTGTGTGTGTGTGTGTGTGTGTGTGTGTATGTATGTATGTATGTGATGGAGGGGTGGGGGAGGTATCATAGATTGAAACCTTTAAAAATGAGGTTCCAGTTGCTCTTCTCTTGAATGTATGTCATTTTTCATAAAATGAAAGTTTGGCTCTGTGTCCCTGGCTAAAATTTCCCCTTCTTTCCATGCTGCTATACAGGGTGCTGTACAATGGTTGGTTGCTGCCGTCCCTCCCACCCCAATGCTGGTTGCATTTCAGTGGTACATACTGTATACTAGGGTTACCATATTAAAACATTTAAAAAAGAGGACACTCCACGGGGCCCCAGCCCCGCCCCTGTCCTGCCCCAACTCCGCCCCTTCCCCAGCCCCGCCCCAACTCCACCCCCATTCCAACCCCTTCCCCAAAGTCCCCGCCTCAACTCCGCCCCCTCCCCTGAGCGCCCCGCATTCCTCCTCCTCCCTCCCAGCCACGCGAAACAGCTGCCCGAGCGCTACCGGCTTCACGGTTTGCCGGGCAGCCCCCAGACCTCCAGACCCTGCGCCCCCGGCCGGGCGCTTCCCCAGCGCAGCCAGAGCCCGGGGGCGCAGGGTCTGGAGGTCTGGGGGCTGCCTGGCAAACCGTGAAGCCGGTAGCGCTCGGGCAGCTTGGCTCTTCAGCTACACAGAGCTGAGGTGTCTGGGGGGAGCAGTAGCAGCCGCCACTGCCGGAGCTGCTCTAAGGTAAGCAGGGGACAGGGATGCCAGCAAAGCATTTTGCTGGACATGTTCGGCTTTTTGGCAATTCCCCCCGGACGGGGATTTGAGGACCAAAAATCCGGACATGTCCGGGAAAATTCAGACATATGGTAACCCTACTGTATACAGTTTGTAAAATGTTTTGGATCCTTTTGGATGAAAAGAATCATATTAGCGTAGAATATTCTTTATCCCCCAACAGACAGAACAAGGTTTCAAGAATTGCTCACTATTTCTTACTGTAACAAAGCAAAGACAGTTGCCAAAGCAAATTACTTCATTCCTGATGGGCAAGAGAGGTGTACTTAACAGAACATTTTGAACTTTCATTTGAAAATAGTTTGGTTCAGGTATGGTTCTAGGGATGGCAAAGTCTGGCTGAGGAATCTAGGCCAAGGCAGGCTTCTGAACCCTGTTAACTTATCCCACCTACATACCAAGATGGGTGGTACCAGGACCCGCCCCAGAATATGAAATTCATCCTCTGCCACATGTTCTGCTAACTCCTCGCTTAACGTTGTAGTTATGTTCCTGAAAAATGCTACTTTAAGCGAAACAATGTTAAGCAAATCCAATTTCCCCATAAGAATTAATGTAAATGGAGGGGTTGGGTCCCAGGGAATTTTTTTTCGCCAGAAAAAAGACATACATACATACATACATATATATATATGTGTGTGTGTGTGTGTGTACATATACAGTATTAAATTGTTTGTTTAAAACTTATACTGTGTGTGTATATATATACACTTATACTGTGTGTGTGTATATATATATATATATATATATATAAGTGTATATATATAGCCCCTTGAGGGCTCTTACCAACTCTGAGAGGCCAATTAAGTAAGAGAGAAAGGAAAAAAAAAAAAACTTACTTAATTGGCCTCTCAGAGTTGGTAAGACAACTCCCACCTTTTCATGTTCTCTGTATGTGTACATATATCTCCTCAATATATGTTCCATTCTATGCATCCGAAGAAGTGGGCTGTAGCCCACGAAAGCTTATGCTCAAATAAATTTGTTAGTCTCTAAGGTGCCACAAGTACTCCTGTTCCCTATGCATAAAGAAATCTAACACATCACAAATGTTATAAAATCAAAAGAATGGTCCACAGTTTCTTTGACATTTTACGGAAACATGGACAAGATTTTAAAAAATGACTAGTAGATTAGAGTGCTTCAACTTTTGGTGACAATCTTCTTAAGGCCTTGATTTCAGAAAGCGTTGATCACTCATCCTCTGAAAAATCAAGCCTCTTTAAATTGTCAAGTTGGGCACCTAAAATGGAGGCATCCAAAATCACTGTCACTTGAAAGTTTTGGCCCATATTTTTAGCAGGAACCTGCCCATGCCACAGTTTGTGAACTAAATATTTGTACTTTGCAATGCTGAAGTGGAAGAAGAAACGGGAACCAGTTTTTGCAGCTTTAGCCAAGTAAAGGAGAGGTGACAGTTTGCAGCTGTCAGTCTTTTCCAGTATAAATCACTTAATTTCTCCATTTCACACATTTGTTTCAATTTTGTGTTTCTTCTTTGCTTCCATTGTGCCCATGGAGAAAAATCTGAAACTATTAATCCACAAAGAGAATACATGGCCTTTGAGTTCAGATACATTCAGTTTTTAAAAATGTTTGTTTCAAAATCAAATGCACACACAAAATAGTATCAGAATTTTTAAAAGTCCAACATACTAAAAAGAGAGTTTACTACTCTGATCATTTAGACAAAACAGACCCTCAGATATCTGGGATGGACTCGCTTATCTTACAGTCTTTTCACTGTCATATATGCCCACAATATATACCTTCCGAGTCAGAAGCCTTGTCTCCACAAACAAATAGACCGCTGCAAATCTACCCTGTATTAGCCTGCCGTGGTCTAACGGTTCATATGGACCCTGCTGATGCCCGCTAACACTTCATTAAGTCACTTTGATCTAGTCCTCTTTGAAAGGGAACTAGCTCAAAGTGCTCTAACAAACTGTTAACATGTATCAGCTGGATCCACATGGACAGTTAGACCCAGGCAGGGGTAGTCTCACACCCCACTTGCCACAGCAGACTAGCTTGGAGTCTCTCTAGAATCTCCTCGAAGATGACTCCTTTGGTACACATCCTAACATAAAATCAGTAACCTTCCACATAGCAGGCTCAATCTGGCACCATGTAGGTGTGAGAAGTTGTAGTATCTCTTGGAGATGAGCAGATAATCAAAATAAACCCTATTTATCAGTTTCTGGAAATCTTACAAAAAAACAAAATCAATTTAATTTCCAGCAATTAAGTTCATATAGGAAAAGCACAGAGAAACAAAAGAAAACTAGGTGACTAGGCAACAAAATGGCAGATAAAATTCAATGCTGATAAATGCAAAGTTATGCACATTGGAAAACAGAATCCCAACTATACATATAAAATTATGGGGTCTAAATTAGCTGTTACCACTCAAGAAAGAGATCTTGGAGTCACTGTAGATAGTTCACTGAAAACATCCACTCAATGTTCAGTGGCAGTCAAAAAAGCAAACAGAATGTTGGGCATCATTAAGAAAGGGATAGATTATATCATATTGCCTCTATATAAATCCATGGTACACCCACATCTTGAATACTGCATGCAGATCTGGTTGCCCCATCTCAAAAAGGATATATTGGAATTGGAAAAGGTATAGAAAAGGGCAACAAAAGTGATTAGGGGTATGGAACAGCTTCCATATGAGGAGAAATTAGTAAGACTGGGACTTTTCAGCTTGGAAAAGAGACGACTAAGGAGGGATATGATAGAGGTTTATAAAATCATGATGGGTGTGGAGAAAGTAAATAAGCAAGTGTTATTTACTCCTTCTCATAACACAAGAACTAGGGGTCACCAAATGAAATTAATCGGCAGTAGGTTTTAAACAAACAAAATGAAGTATTTCTTCACACAACGCACAGTCAACCTGTGGAACTCTTTGCCAGAGGATGTTGTGAAGGCCAAGACTATAACAGGGTTCAAAAAAGAACTAGATAAGTTAATGGAGGATAGGTCCATCAATGACTACTAATGAGGCTGGAGCAACAACATGCTCTGAGTGTCCCTAGCCTCTGCCTGTCAGAAACTGGGAATGAGCAACAGCGGATGGATTACTTGATGATTCCTGTTCTGTTCATTCTCTCTGAAACACCTGGCATAGGCCACTGTTGAAAGACAGGATACTGAGCTAGATGGACCTTTGGTCTGACCCAGTATGGCCGTTCTTATATTGTAAAACTAGAATTTAAACACAATGCATAAGCAAGCTATCAAAAATCTTGATTTCAGAGATGAATGAAATTATACTATCATCTCACATGGTATTTGCTGGGGAGAAAAATCTCTCCTCCCCTCTCTAGCATGGGCTGGAGTGTATTCATCACTAAATACAGATTTATATTATTAATATGAAATGGATCAATGTTATGCCAACATTATTAATAACGGCAGAGAGCGCTCAGAGACTAGTGAAATTCACCTCCGTTCACCCTTTTTGATGAATCAGTAGAGAAACCAAAGATTACATAGATATGGGCCAGTAGGACTCTGCTACCAGAACTATGAAGGACCCACTATTAAAAGTGCTAGAACTAGGGGTGCTGCCATACCCCCTGGCTTGAAGTGGTTTCCATCATATACAGGATTTATAGTTCGGTTCAATGGCCCTCAGCACCCCCACTATACAAAGCGGCCCGCGCCGCTTCCAGCAGCTCCCATTGGCCTGAAGCAGCGAACCGCAGGCACTGGGAGCCGCGATCGGCCAAACCTGCGGACGCGGCAGGTACACAAACCGGCCCGGCCCGCCAGGGGCTTTCCCTGCACAAGCGGCGGAACAAGTTTGGGAACCACTGGTCTAGTCTAACCTCCTTTGATGAAATATAATGGGGCTCCGCAGTTGCCTGGAGACTGCACTAGCTGCAGAGATGATCTCCCTAGATCATGAATAAAGCATACTGGCAGGGCACTGTGGGAAAGTTTGTAGGGCCACTGGCCATACTCTGTACATTCTGCAGATAAAGGACTTGTTTGCATGATTGCTCATATGACAACTTTTCCAAAAGCTAAATTTACTTTAATGACTAAAAATAACTACTTTAATAACTAAAACAGTTAAAATGTTATTTGTGGATCTACTACAAAGACTTAGAACAAAATGCTCTTTCTTATCATCATTCCAATGCAAAGGAAATTATATGGGGGAATTTCTATTAACACTTCAGTAAATCAGCAGAGTAGGTGTGTCCAGAGATAACGAGGTTAGTTCAATCAGGGAGGATGAGGCCCTTTTCTAGCAGTTGAGGTGTGAACACCAAGGGAGGAGAATAGCTAGCCAACTACAAAAGCAGTTTCTCCTCCCTTGGTGTTCACACCTCAACTGCTAGAAGAGGGCCTCATCCTCCCTGATTGAACTAACCTCGTTATCTCTAGACTGATTCTTGCCTGCATATTTATACCTGCCTCTGGAAACTTCCACTACATGCATCTGAAGAAGTGGGTATTCACCCACGAAAACTTATGCTCCAATACGTCTGTTAATCTATAAGGTGCCGCAGAACTCTTTGTCACTTTCTAATTAAACAGCTTTTCAAAGCTGGATTCTGCAGGTCATTGTTATCTAAAGTCTTGATAAGTGTTTGTATGTGTCTATATTTTCTTCCTGCCCTCTTTGTGATTATGAGTGCTACTTAGTCAATCCCTATTTCTAGTAATGTAATATGGGTCAACATAGCAGAATGTTTCCTTGGAGACCAGAATGTAGGGATACAAAAGCTATGATAGAAATGAAGTTAAATTTAGTATCCTTTCCCAAATGTCCTAAAAACACCAACATACATACACACAGAAAAGACACACTGGAGATCATTCCGCTGCACACATTAATTTAGTGGCTGAAATGTGGTTCAAATTCACCATGGCATTTTGAGAAAAAAGGTGAGACACTGGTCCAGACCCTGTAAAACAGAAAATTCTGATGCAGCCTTAACTGTGGTATCATTACTGCAAGACCATAATAAACCAACATAATAAATACTTACCAATCCTTTATTTATATTGACTTACCTGATATTTCTTTAACACATAAGTAGAATGCACTACCCTATAAAGTGGTGCCTTTTAGACTCTGTTACTTTAAATTGTTTAAATATTGAAATTTAATTTAAAAAAATTTAATCACATATCTGAGAATTCCTGTGATACTTGGGGAGGTAACAATAGATGTGCACAGAGTGTTTTTCCTTCCTGGTGGATACTCTAATTGCCACTAAGACCTGCCCTCCCATAGAATTTCTTCAATTTCAGCCTCTGTCCTTCTGGAAGAAGATGACATAACTCCTTTCTGAGCCCATGAGTGCCAATCCTTCACTGAACAAAGAAGCTCAGCTATCATTTCACTACCAGTTACCTACCAGACCAGCAGAAGACAGTGTTTTAAATGGGAAATGTTACAGGTTTAACGATGGTCTTCAAATTATAAATGAAACTATCATGATGAGTTTATGTATTTATCGACAAATGTAAACTCATGTTGTTGAGTATGGCCTCTTTGTTCACAGATGTCTTGTAATACACAATAGAATGGAAATGTTCATAAGAATTATGATTACAACCAATTCATAACAATGTTAATATTTTGTAAGAAGTGAAATTTTCAAGCTTCTCTCTGCACTGACATGACAGAAATGCTTTGCACACACAACTTCCTGCTTTCTTCTCATTTTCAGAACCAGCACCACTCAAGATATATTTTAGCAACGTCTTACAAGATGCATTTTCCAATACATGTGTCTTGGGGTATGTCTACACTATGAAATTAGGTCGAATTTGTAGAAGTCGGTTGTTTAGAAATCATTTTTATAAGGTCGAATGTGTGTCCCCCCACACAAAATGCTCTAAGTGCATTAAGTCGGCGGACTGCGTCCACAGTACCGAGGCTAGTGTCGACTTCCGAAGCGTTTCACTGTGGGTAGCTATCCCACAGTTCCCGCAGTCTCCGCCGCCCATTGGAATTCTGGGTTGAGATCCCAATGCCTGATGGGGCAAAAACAGTGTCGCGGGGGATTCTGGGTACATGTCGTCAGGCTCCCCCCCTCCATGAAAGCAACGGCAGACAATCGTTTCGCGCCCTTTTTCCTGCGTTACCTGTGCAGACGACATACCACGGCAAGCATGGAGCCCGCTCAGCTCACCGTCACCATATGTCATCTGGGTGCCGGCAGACATGGTACTGCATTGCTACACAACAGCAGCTAATTGCCTTTTGGCAGTAGACGGTGCAGTATGACTGGTAGCCGTCATCGGCTATCTGGGTGCTGGCAGACGTGGGACTGCATTGCTATACAGCAGCAGCAATGCCTTGCCTTTTGGCAGCAGATGCTGTATTACGACTGAATCATAGAATCATAGAATATCAGGGTTGGAAGGGACCTCAGGAGGTCATCTAGTCCAACCCCCTGCTCAAAGCAGGATCAATTCCCAACTAAATCATCCCAGCCAGGGCTTTATCAAGCCTGACCTTAAAAACCTCTAAGGAAGGAGATTCCACCACCTCACTAGGTAATCCATTCCAGTGCTTCACCACCCTCCTAGTGAAAAAGTTTTTCCTAATATCCAACCTAAACCTCCCCAACTGCAACTTGGGACCATTACTCCTTGTTCTGTCATCAGGTACCACTGAGAACAGTCTAGATCCATCCTCTTTGGAACCCCCTTTCAGGAAGTTGAAAGCAGCTATCAAATCCCCCCTCATTCTTCTCTTCTGCAGACTAAACAATCCCAGTTCCCTCAGCCTCTCCTCATAAGTCATGTGCTCCCGCCCCCTAATCATTTTTGTTGCCCTCCGCTGGACTCTTTCCAATTTTTCCACATCCTTCTTGTAATGTGGGGCCCAAAACTGGACACAGTACTCCAGATGAGGCCTCACCAATGTCGAATAGAGGGGAACGATCACGTCCCTCGATCTGCTGGCAATGCCCCTACTTATACAGCCCAAAAGGCCGTTAGCCTTCTTAGCAACAAGGGCACACTGTCGACTCATATCCAGCTTCTCATCCACTGTAACCCCTAGGTCCTTTTCTGCAGAACTGCTTCCTAGCCACTCGGTCCCTAGTCTGTAACAATGCATGGGATTCTTCCGTCCTAAGTGCAGGACTCTGCACTTGTCCTTGTTGAACCTCATCAGGTTTCTTTTGGCCCAATCCTCTAATTTGTCTAGGTCCCTCTGTATCCTGTCCCTACCCTCCAGCGTATCTTCCACTCCTCCCAGTTTAGTGTCATCTGCAAACTTGCTGAGAGTGCAGTCCACGCCATCCTCCAGATCATTAATGAAGATATTGAACAAAACCGGCCCCAGGACTGACCCCTGGGGCACTCCACTTGAAACCGGCTGCCAACTAGACATGGAGCCGTTGATCACTACCCGTTGAGCCCGACGATCTAGCCAGCTTTCTATCCACCTTATAGTCCATTCATCCAGCCCATACTTCTTTAACCTGCTGGCAAGAATACTGTGGGAGACTGTATCAAAAGCTTTGCTAAAGTCAAGGAATAACACATCCACTGGTTTCCCCTCATCCACAGACCCAGTTATCTCATCATAGAAGGCAATTAGGTTAGTCAGGCATGACTTGCCCTTGGTGAATCCATGCTGACTGTTCCTGATCACTTTCCTCTCCTCTAAGTGCTTCAGAATTGATTCCTTGAGGACCTGCTCCATGATTTTTCCAGGGACTGAGGTGAGGCTGACTGGCCTGTAGTTCCCCGGATCCTCTTTCTTCCCTTTTTTAAAGATGGGCACTACATTAGCCTTTTTCCAGTCATCCGGGACCTCCCCCGATCACCCTGAGTTTTCAAAGATAATGGCCAATGGCTCTGCAATCACATCCGCCAACTCCTTTAGCACCCTTGGATGCAGCGCATCCGGCCCCATGGACTTGTGCTCGTCCAGTTTTTCTAAATAGTCCCGAACCACTTCTTTCTCCACTGAGGGCTGGTCACCTTCTCCCCATACTGTGCTGCCCAGTGCAGCAGTCTGGGAGCTGACCTTGTTCGTGAAGACAGAGGCAAAAAAATCATTGAGTACATTAGCTTTTTCCACATCCTCTGTTACTAGGTTGCCTCCCTCATTCAGTAAGGGGCCCACACTTTCCTTGACTTTCTTCTTGTTGCTAACATACCTGAAGAAACCCTTCTTGTTACTCTTAACATCTCTTGCTAGCTGCAACTCCAAGTGTGATTTGGCCTTCCTGATTTCACTCCTGCATGCCTGAGCAATATTTTTATACTCCTCCCTGGTCATTTGTCCAATCTTCCACTTCTTGTAAGCTTCTTTTTTGCGTTTAAGGTCAGCAAGGATTTCACTGTTAAGCCAAGCTGGTCGCCTGCCATATTTACTGTTCTTTCTACACATCGGGATGTTTTTTTCCTGCAACCTCAATAAGGATTCTTTAAAATACAGCCAGCTCTCCTGGACTCCTTTCCCCCTCATGTTATTCTCCCAGGGGATCCTGCCCATCCGTTCCCTGAGGGAGTCAAAGTCTGCTTTTCTGAAGTCCAGGGTCCGTATTCTGCTGAAAATTAATGAATGGAGATATCCTATCTCCTAGAACTGGAAGGGACCTTGAGGTCATTGAGTCCAGCCCCCTGCCTTCACTAGCAGAACCAAGTACTGATTTTGCCCCAGATCCCTAAGTGGCCCTCTCAAGGATTGAGCTCACAACCCTGGGTTTAGCAGGCCAATGCTCAAACCACTGAGTTATCCCTCCCCGACATCCGTTGTCGTCGTACTCCTCAGTGAGTTCGGTCAGAGATGCCTGGGCAGACATGTTTTGTCTCCTGGAGACTCAGTCCTGCCGGCAGTCCTATTGAACTGTCTTGACGATGATGGCTAGCAATTGTAATGCAGCATCTTCTGCCAAGCACCCAGAAGATGCCAATGGCTATCAGTCATGCTGCACTGTCTGCTGCCAGCCTAGGATGAAAAAGCTAGATGGAGTGGATTCAAACAGTAAATGGACCAGATTTGTTCTGTATTCATTTGCTTTCCCCTCCCTCCGTGAAATCAACAGCCTGCTAAACCCAGGATTTTGAGTTCTATCTTTGGTGGGGCTATTCTGTATGACAGTTGTTTGTGTTTCTCCCTGATGCACAGCCACCTTTGTTGATTTTAATTCCCTGTAGGCCATGTCGTCACTCGCCCCTCCCTTCCTCCCTCCGTCAGACAATAGTTTTGCGCCTTTTTTCAGCCCAGACGCCATAGCACTGGGATCATGGAGCCCGCTCAGATCACCGCGGCAATTATGAGCACTATGAACACCACGCACATTGTCATGGAGTATATGCAGAGCCAGAACATGCCAAAGCAAAACCAGGCGAGGAGGCGATTGCAGCGCGGCGACGAGAGTGATGAAGAAATTGACATGGACATAGACCTCTCCCAAAGTACGGGCCCCAGCAATGTGCAAATCATGGTGTTACTAGGGCAGGTTCATGCCGTGGAACGCCGATTCTGGGCCCGGGAAACAAGCACAGACTGGTGGGACCGCATCATGTTACAGGTGTGGGACGATTCCCAGTGGCTGCGAAACTTTCGTATGCGTAAGGGCACTGTCATGGAACTTTGTGACTTGCATTCCCCTGCCCTGAAGCACCAGAATACCAGGATGAGAGCAGCCCTCACAGTTGAGAGGCGAGTGGCGATAGCCCTGTGGAAGCTTGCAATGCCAGACAGCTACCGATCAGTCAGGAATCAATTTGGAGTGGGCAAATCTACTGTGGGGGCTGCTGTGATCCAAGTAGCCAACGCAATCAAAGACCTGCTGATATCACGGGTAGTGACTCTGGGAACGTGCAGGTCATAGTGGATGGCTTTGCTGCAATGGGATTCCCTAACTGTGGTGGGGCGATAGACGAAACCCATATCCCTATCTTGTCACCGGAGCACCAAGCCACCGAGTACATAAACCGAAAAGGGTACTTTTCAATGCTGCTGCAAGCCCTGGTGGATCACAAGGGACGTTTCACTAACATCAACGTGGAATGGCCGGGAAAGGTACATGATGCTCGCGTCTTCAGGATCTCTGGTCTGTTTCAAAAGCTGGAGGAAGGGACTTTCTTCCCGGACCAGAAAATAACCGTTGGGGATGTTGAAATGCCTAGTTATCCTTGGGGACCCAGCCTACCCCTTAATGCCATGGCTCATGAAGCCGTACACAGGCAGCCTGGACAGTAGTCAGGACCTGTTCAACTATAGGCTGAGCAAGTGCAGAATGGTGGTAGAATGTGCATTTGGACGTTTAAAAGCGCGCTGGCGCAGTTTACTGACTCGGATAGACCTCAACAAAACCAATACTCCAATTGTTATTGCTGCTTGCTGTGCGCTCCACAATATCTGTGAGAGTAAGGGGGAGACATTTATGGCGGGGTGAGAGGTTGAGGCAAATCGCCTGGCCACTGTTTACATGCAGCCAGAGACCAGGGCGGTTAGAAGAGTACAGCAGGGCGCGGTGCGCATCAGAGAAGCTTTGAAAACCAGTTTTGTGACTGGCCAGGTTACGGTGTGAAACGTCTGTTTGTTTCTTCTTGATGAACACCCCCCCCCCCGTTCACTCTACTTCCCTATAAGCTAACCACCCTCCCCTCCCCCCTTCGAGCACCGCTTGCAGAGGCAATAAAGTCATTGTTACTTCACATTCATGCATTCTTTATTAATTCATCACACAACTAGGGGGATAACTGCCAAGGTAGCCCGGGAGGGGTGGGGGAGGAGGGAAGCGCCGGGTGGGGTGGGGGAGGAGGGAAGGACAAGGACACACTGCAGTTTAAAACTTTAACTCTTATTGAAGGCCAGCCTTCTGATGCTTGGGCAATCATCTGGGGTGGAGTGGCTGGAGGCCCCCCCACCGCGTTCTTGGGCGTCTGGGTGAGGAGGCTATGGAACTTGGGGAGGAGGGCTGTTGGTTACACAGGGGCTGTAGCGGCGGTCTCTGCTCCTGCTGCCTTTCCTGCAGCTCAACCATACGCTGGAGCATATCAGTTTGATGCTCCAGCAGCAGGAGCATCGACTCTTGCCTTCTGTCAGCAATCTGACGCCACCTATCCTCTTCAGCCCGCCACCTGCTCTCTTCAGCCCGCGATTCAGCCCGCCACCTCTCCTCTCGTTCATATTGTGCTTTTTTGCACTCTGACATTGACTGCCTCCACGCATTCTGCTGTGCTTTGTCAGCGTGGGAGGCAGTCTGTAGTTCAGTAAACATTTCATCACGCGTCCTTCGCTTCCGCTTTCGAATATTCACTAGCCTCTGTGAAGGAGAAACATTTGCAGCTAGTGGAGGAGAAGGGAGAGGTGGTTAAAAAAAAAAGACACATTTTAGAGAACAATGGGTACACTCTTTCATGTTAAATTTTGCTGTTCACATTACACAGCACATGTGCTTTCGTTACAAGGTCGCATTTTTCCTCTTATATTGAGGGCCTGCCGGTTTGGTGTGAGAGATCACTCACGCAGTGCCAGGCAACAGAATTTGGCTTGCAGGCAGCCATGGTAAGCCACAGTCTTTTGGCTTTTTTAACCTTCATAACATGTGGGAATGGTTTCAAACAGCAGCGCCCTCATTTCCCATACCAAGCACCCGTTGGGTTGGCCATTTAAAATGGGTTTGCAATGTAAAAGGAGGGGCTGCGGTTTCCGGGTTAACATGCAGCACAAACCCAACTAATCCCCCTCACCCCCCCCCAATTCTCCGGGATGATCACTTCACCCCTCCCCCCCACCGCGTGGCTAACAGCGGGGAATATTTCTGTTCAGCAGAGCAGGAACGGGCACCCTGAATGTCCCCTTAATAAAATCACCCCATTTCAACCAGGTGACCGTGAATGATATCACTCTCCTGAGGATAACAAAGAGAGATAAGGAATGGATGTTGTCTGCATGCCAGCAAACACCGGGACCATACGCTGCCATGCTTTGTTATGCAATGATTCCAGACTACGTGCTACTGGCCTGGAATGGTAAAGTGTCCTACCATGGCGGACGGGATAAGGCAGCCCTCCCCAGAAACCTTTTGCAAAGGCTTTGGGAGTACATGAAGGAGAGCTTTCTGGAGATGTCCCTGGAGGATTTCCGCTCCATCCCCATACACGTTAACAGACTATTAACCAGTTTCCAGTAGCTGTACTGGCCGCGATTGCCAGGGCAAATTAATCATTAAACACGTTTGCTTTTAAACCATGTGTAATATTTACAAAGGTACACTCACCAGAGGTCCCTTGTGCGCCCTCAGGGTCTGGGAGCACAAGGTACACTCACCAGAGGTCCCTTGTGCGCCCTCAGGGTCTGGGAGCACACCTTGGGTGAGTTTGGGGGTTACTGGTTCCAGGTCCAGGGTGATAAACAGATCCTGGCTGTTGGGGAAACCGGTTTCTCCGCTTCCTTGCTGTGAGCTATCTTCATTGTCTTCATCATCATCTTCCTCGTACCCCAAACCTGCTTCCCTGTTGCGTGCTTCTCCATTGATGGAGTCAAAGCATGCGGTTGGGGTAGTGGTGGCTGCACCCCCTAGCATGGCATGCAGCTCCGCGTAGAAGCGGCATGTCTGCAGCTCTGCCCCGGACCTTCTGTTTGCCTCTCTGGCTTTGTGGTAGGCTTGCCTTAGCTCCTTAATTTTCACGCGGCACTGCTGTGCGTCCCTGTTATGGCCTCTGTCCTTCATGGCCTTTGAGACTTTTTCTAATATTTTGCCATTTCGTTTACTGCAACGGAGTTCAGCTAGCACTGATTCGTCTCCCCATATGGCGAGCAGATCCCGTACCTCCTGTTCGGTCCATGCTGGAGCTCTTTTGCGATCCTGGGACTCCATCATGGTTACCTGTGCTGATGAGCTCTGCGTGGTCACCTGTGCTCTCCACGCTGGGCAAACAGGAAATGAAATTCAAAAGTTCGCGGGGCTTTTCCTGTCTACCTGGTCAGTGCATCTGAATTGAGAGTGCTGTCCAGAGCAGTCACAATGAAACACTCTAGGATAGCTCCCGGAGGCCAATACCGTCGAATTCCGTCCACACTACCCCAAATCTGACCCGGAAAGGCCGATTTCAGCGCTAATCCCCTCGTCGGAGGTGGAGTAAAGAAACCGGTTTAAAGGGTCCTTTAAGTCGAAAAAAGGGCTTCGTCGTGTGGACGTGTCCAGGCTTAATTCGATTTAACGCTGCTAAATTCAACCTAAACTCGTAGTGTAGACCAGGCCTGAGAGTGTTAATTTGACTGTTCAGCTCTAAAATGTATGTCTGGGCCTTGAGTCTGCTACCTGAATCCCCCTCATTTGTCATTTCCCCATTATACCTGTCAGGATCCTCAAAGGGCTTGGGGATGCCATTTACACTAAGGCTTTTTTATATCACGCTCTGGCAGTGTAAAGGGACCTTAAAGTGGGTGTAATGTAATTTACAGTGCCAGAATGAGAATCAGGTAGAAAAATCTCTCTTACCTAAAACACAAATTGTTCAACATCACATGTCAAAATACATGAAGTAAATATCCTTAAAGCAACAAATCACACCTGCTTTTACTATTCCTTCACTAGCCTATTTGTAACAATCCTAATTCACAAGTCTGAAACACTGGATTTTCACTCTAAATAAAGTTCGAAAGCAGCATTTTTCTAACTTTACCTATCTATAAATTTTGATCATTACAGATTAATATATTTTTTCATCGGTTTGTGTGTGTATGGTTAAATGGACATTTACTGATAAAAAACCTAATTCTTTCAAGCTTAATTATGATCTGCAAATCAGATTATAAGAACTCTGTTATCTGAAGAAGATTAAGATGAACACCTCAAATTGTGAGTGGCAAGGGTCATTCAGCATATTCATTTATTTTTAAAGTTATTTTGTACTTTCGGGTTCCTTGAGGTTTAGTATCTCTGGTGCCAGCTGAAAATGGCCCCCTGGAATACTCTGCTGTCATCACCACCTACAACAATACCAGGCTCACGACCAAAACCAACCTATAGGGAGGGGGAATTGTTAGGTATTTGCCATTCATCCCTCCTTCTCAACTTTGTAATATGCACTGAACTTACCTCAATTCCATCCCCTCAACACCAGGCAGCTCCATGTTTCACCAAGTTTCCTTAGTGGGGGTGAAGTCATCAGCAGAGAATGGTGAAGCCCTTAGCACTTCAGAGCCTTCTACACTGACTTTGGTAAAGGTAAAGTGAATCCATGACCTCCCTCACTGCTCGTTCATGCTTTTTTCCCTTAAAAGCCAGAGGCAATCAATTTTTCCCTCTTCTTATCAAGGATGGTGTCAGATTAATAACAATAATTTTTGATTGAAGGTAATAAATGTGGATCAAAATGAAACTGTCTCACTTTTACAGTTAATACTAGAAGTTCCATGTCAAACTAAGCCACAGAATACGATGAAATGTGTGTGGGGAAAACAATAACAGCCATAAATGTAAAACAAATGGATGTCAGACAAGGAACCATGTCTAGTTTATTGTGAAGTTAGGAAATTTATACCAGCTTCCATTCAGTTTTCCCTCTGCTAGAGTGTAAATAAACCCTCAAAAACAATAAAATTAACACACACAACTCAGATTTGCTTCCCACAGGCTGCAACCATGGTACTGCAAGCCATAATGACTTTTACTGGTGTTGCACAGTGATCACAGCAGTTAGTTTTGCAGACATAAAGTTGACTGCCTGATTTGAAAATGGGACTTAGGTAGTTTTGAAAATTTGATCCCTGAGCTTCAACACTGTCATAGTGAATTTCAAAAAGCAAAGGGAAAAGAGGGGAAACAACTATTAAATTTGTTTTATCATCTCTCCCCTTTTGCTCTAGGAGAGAATTGATAAAAAAGACTTCTTTCAAAATATGACATGATACAATTCTGTGGAATATGAATGATGCTGCAAGTTTAGCAATGAATTTTCATGTTGCATTTTTTCTGCTTATGAACTTAAAGTCAACCAAAATGTGAGTCACATTTTTAAATATGACATAGGGTCACTTAATTTCTAACTTAATGAAACACTGCTGCCAGCACAAATCTCCTGCATAAATCCAATCTCTGCAAGCACTCAAAAATCAATATTTGGTTTCCTGTTTAAAAAATTAAACAAGCACTGTGAGGAAGTTTAAGAAAATACACAAAGTAGCCTCCTCAGAAGTAATTCAGCAAAAGCCTACACATAACAGCAAATTTCAATATATTTTGCCTTTCCATTGCCAGAAAATTTGCAAACCCAATATATGAAGTTACTATGATAAATTTATCTCTGATTTTACAGACTGCTTTTCCCCCCTACTTAATGTTTTCTTGGTGTAACAAGAAAAACTTAACTGAAGTACTGCTGATTCACAAAGAGATGGAAATGGCAAGTTAACCACTAAAAGCTAGGCAATGAAACATCCTATCTGACCATTTGGGACAACCAGAATTCCAGTCCAGGCAGACAAGATGTACTTACTTACTCCCTAGATAGTCTGCTGTCTTCCATTTAAAAATCCTGGATAGGCTGACTGACCAAGAAGTTCAGTCTGAGGCTAAAAATTAAATGATTCTCTTTGTGAGTTCTACAAAGTTTATTTGCTTTGTACCTGATACTTCAATGGTTAAGCAGAGGCAATAGAAGAAATTAGGGGAGTCCCGTACTGTACATTGGGAAGAGTGCATATTCATAATTGTTTACGGCTTAAAATAATGGGACAACCATTTTTAGACAAACAGAACTTAAATTCTCGCAAAAATCACCTTTAAATAATTTTTCCAAGCTTGCAGGTTACAGCACAGTAATACACAGGGCCACCAAAAAACAACCATTATTTTGAGTTTGTCTGGATATTTATTTAATAAAGGGATTTTCGAGTAAAGAATACTTCTCTAGATTTCTTTTCACAATTCATGATTACCAGTTGGTAGATTCGTGGATTTTAAAGCCTTATAAAGGCAAGTCACCACTTAGTCTTATAACATTCTGGCCTATCAATGTGTTTTCATCTGGACACATCAGTACAACTCTACTGGCCAGAAGACTAAATACAGAGACCTGGAAGCTGAGAGAGTTTAAAAAGAAAACTTCACTTGAGACTTGGTCACCTCAGTAGCACAACACACATGCGCTGAAGGATTGCAGGTTTCTGGCAGGACTTCTCTCCCAGAGTCAGCATGTCATATTATTTATATAGTGCCACCAGTGTGCACATGCTCTACAATAAATGGTTTATGCCAGACATATAACAGGTTCCGCATAAGCCTTTCGGGGCAGGACACCTGTTATTATCTGGCACAGCCCTCCTTTTGTACACCCAAGGTGAGCAGTGTGTCTGTCAGTAAAATGCACAGAGTATTATTATACAAAAGAATCCATTCAACTAGAGAACCTTAGAATGTTTTCATGATTAGTAATTTTTTCTCTCTGACAAAGCATCTATTGTTTTACTTTTAATTCATAAAGATTCTATTTTCTATTGCCATTATTGGCAGTAGGACATCGCAATGACAGTGTGCCACTGCCCTATCTGTCCCAGCCATTAGTTCTAGGCTGACAAAATATGATGCGACCTTCACCCCTCCTCCAACTCTATCCTCCTCTTCCTCTGTTTCTTGTTTGTTCTCCTCTAATCCCTCCACTTGCCCAATCCCATTTCATTTCCTGATTTCTCTCTCCCTCTCTCACACCCACACCCTCCTTTACTCTTCTTAAACTTTCACTCTCCTCTGGCTTCTTCCCCACACAATACAAACATGACTTAGTCTCTCCCATCTTTAAAAAACAAAACAAAAAAACACTTGACCCCTATTTGCCCCTCTAACTACTGCCACATTTCCCTTTTCCCTGTCATCTCTAAGCTTATTGAATATGCTGTTTACAATGTCTGTCTGGAGCGCCTCTGCTCCAATCCCATCCTAAATCCTCTCCAATCTGTTTTCTGCTCCTTGCATTCCACTCAAATCATGCTTCCAAAGTCTCTTATGATCTCTTCCTAGCCAAAGCTCAGAACGAGTACTCCATCCTTCTCATCCTTGAGCTATCAGCCGCCTTTGACACCATGAGCCATGCTCCTCTTCTTGAAATCTTGTCCTCCCTTGGCTTCTATGATTCTGTCCTCTTCTCATTCTCCTCTTAACTCTCCAATCACTCCTCTGGTGTCTCTTTTGGAAGATCCTCCTCATCTGCCCTCCAACTTTCTGTGGGGTTCGACAGGGCTCTGCCCTTGATCCCCTTCTCTTTCTACAGTCTCATATCCAGGCTATATCTAAATCATGCTGATTCTTTCTGTGTAATATCTATAATATAAGACCTTTCCTATTCATTCCCACAGCTTTTAAAACTCTCATCCAGGCTCCCATCATCTCACATTTCAATTACTGCAACATCCTTTTCTTTGGCCTTGAAAAATACAATCGTGCCCTGCTCATATCCATTCAGAAAGCTCCCCAAACATCATTTTCCTATCCTATCGCTTTACCCTTGTCACCCTTCTTTTTGTATCTCTCCACAAGCTCCCCCTTCTCTATCACATCAAACGTAAGCTACTTGTCTTCACTTTCAAGGACCTTCACTGCCTATCATTCACTGTCAAAAAATTGACTCCTGGCTCCGATCAGCCTGTGAAGCCAGCCTCCATTGCCAATTGTTAAATATTCAAACATGCACTTTTCTACTTTCTCCCGTGCTGCTACTCATGCTTCACACTCCGTAAACATCTACAAAGCTATTTCATTATCTTCCTTCAAAGCCCTCCTTAAAACTTTCCTTTTCCACGCCAAGAAAAAATTTCACAATGGTAAGGCCTGGGGTATGCTGAGACAGCCTACCATACTGACCAGTACTGTTTCATTATGCTCCTTCGTCTGTCTGAATCCATCTGTTGTTTCTTGTTTCATAATTAGACTGTAAGCTCTTTGGGGGAGGGACTGTCTTTTTGTTCTGTGTTTGTACAGCATCTAGCACAATGGCATCCTGGTCCATAGTTGGGCTTCTAGGTGCTATGACTAACACAAATAATAAATAAAATAATAATATAAACCACGAGTTAAACAATACTGACATCGAAAAACCAACCCTGCCATTCTATCTTGCCTGCTAAAAAGTGTGGCCCATTTAACCATTTTCTCTCATTCAATCAAAATGAGCTAATTTAAAGCAAAATATAAGTTGTTCCTTTTACATCCTCAACATATTGCACAGCATCAAATACAAGTATTTTGTGGTTGATATTCTCCACCCCCACCCTCGGCATTCCCCAGGGTTCTTCTACTTTCACTTCCCTGAATATTTACTCAGAGTTTGTTAAATTCAAGTCAAATCCTGCTTCATTACAGCTGCTTTCACTACTTAGTGTTAAAAAGGCACCTTCCACTAAAACCTCACTATCCCTTGTTTGCCTCCAACTAGACTCCCAGCAAGTAAGAGACATAACCCATTATTACGAACAGTCTCAGTACTTAAAGTCCTAATTCCACTAAGTATTGTCAGAGCACATACAGTACTTCATTCCCTTCCTGCTTGAAATGGTTTGATTCACATGAGAGTTTCAACAACCTAAACTTTTAAATACAAGCTTTAATTCAACTGACTAAGCATTTTATTTGTTCAGTTATTTACCATTTCAATGGTAACTTTATGTTCCAGTGGCTTGCCAGTGAAGTGGAGAATGAATTAGACATAACAGATGCAATGTACCACAGATCCCGGGTGGAAACTTACTAGACTGCACAAATTATTTGACTTCCCAAAGAGGTAGTAATGTTGGCTGCAAAAGGAACAAATCATTTATCTGGCTGGCTGACATTAAAAGGCTATGGAAATTCATGGGGAAAAGGGGTTGAAGAGAGAAGATACTTTGGGCAGGAAAGGAAAATACAGGAATCTTTTCTGTTGCTGTACAGCCCAGATCCATCATTTTACAGCAGAAACAGTGGCAACTATGTTGTACTTTAACTCCTAAACATCAAAGTGGCAGATGCCAGCTCAGAAAGACACCAAAGATCATTTATAATTTAGAGCAACAGGAGGAACTGATGGGTGAGAAATGTTAAATACACAAAATATTTATTCAGTTCTATCTTAAATACCAATTCATGCTACAAAAACACAACAGCAACATATTTTATGGAAAAGACACTAGCCTACTGATTACATGGTCTGATGTAATCCTGCATTTCAGGGTAACAGAGTGGAGTCTGGACAAGTATTTTAATTGGGATAATAAGAATTTAAGTCACAGATCTGATTCTCCATTGCATTACACCTAGTTTTATGACAGGTTTCAGAGTAGCAGCCGTGTTAGTCTGTATCCGCAAAAAGAACAGGAGTACTTGTGGCACCTTAGAGACTAACAAATTTATTAGAGCATAAGCTTTCGTGGGCTACAACCCACTTCTTCGGATGCATATAGAGTGAAACATATATTGAGGAGATATATATACACACACATACAGAGAGCATGAACAGGTGGGAGTTGTCTTGTGGTAAGACAACTCCCACCTGTTCATGCTCTCTGTATGTGTGTGTATATATATCTCCTCAATATATGGTTCACTCTATATGCATCCGAAGAAGTGGGTTGTAGCCCACGAAAGCTTATGCTCTAATAAATTTGTTAGTCTCTAAGGTGCCACAAGTACTCCTGTTCTTTTTACCTAGTTTTATGGCACTGCAACTCCATTTACTTCAGTGGTGTTAAAACAGACGTAATGGAGTAGAGAATCAGGTGTTTCGTGTACTAACATTCTAAAATGGTCACAGTACATTGTTCTAAAGTTACAGCAGTGAATTATGTATCTAACTATGGCTTAGTAAACATAGTCCATGTATTATAAATTCTTAACTTGCTGC
Source organism: Emys orbicularis (assembly GCF_028017835.1). Taxonomy (NCBI): domain Eukaryota; kingdom Metazoa; phylum Chordata; order Testudines; family Emydidae; genus Emys; species Emys orbicularis. The sequence continues at coordinate 30,895,792 of NC_088695.1, read as the reverse complement.
TAACACACATCAGTTCAAGATAGTACCCAGGCTAACTCAAAACTGGTGGTTAAAGTGACCTGCCTCCACTAACTCAGTGACCTCCACTTTAAATAAAAATTGGTTAAAACAGGGAATGAAGAGCTGTTGCCTATGTAAGGTTGCTTAAAAACAAAATGCACAGCACACAGTATAAGCCGGAAATTTATTTTACTGAAATACAGGGGTATATCTACATCACTTCCTCACATATTTGGTTTGCATAAAGGTGAATGTGCCATTTCAGCAGTGACAGTTAAAGCCTTATGTGCCATAACCTTTTTCAATAGTTCACTAAGAAATTTTTAAAATATGATACATAGTGGGAGTAACTTCTGATTTTCATCGTATCAGCTCTTATCATTTTCCCTTGCACAGTCAAGTGGAAAAAAAAACAGGGTGGGAGGAAGTATAGATTAAATCATTTGATAACTTTTGAGCAATTAAAAACACCACAAATTATGCCGATGTGGCATTTCTTATTGCTCCACTTCTCTTTAGCACAAACATGTTTCTCTCTCTCTCTCTCTCTCTTTCATGAATCAACTTATGGGCCAAATCATCCCTTCTTACAAAAAAACCCACAGACCAGGAAAATCAGTTTTAGATACTCATGTGGCCCCCATTACTGTAGCATCTGAGCACCTCACAATCTTTAATGTATTTATCCTCAATACTCAGCCATGAGGCAGGGCAACTCTATCATCCACATTTTATAGAGGGGGGAACTGAGGTTCAGAAATACTAAGTGACTAACTCAAGGTCACACAGCAAGTCTGTGGTGGAGCAGGGACTTGAACCCAGGTGTACCAAGTCCTAGGCTAATTACTCCTGAGGGAATTCTGCACCAAAAAATTTAAAATTCTGTGCCAAAAATTAAAAATTCTGCGCACAATATTTTAAAATTCTGCAAGTTTTATTTGTCAATAAATAAATGCAGAGACTCCAGCACGGCAGTGGGGAGCACAGGCCACTGGCTACACGAAGGTGGGAGATCATCCTCCAGCCTCCCCACCTACCACCCCGAGGACACGGACTCAGTGGTGAGGCTGCACCCAACCCTGACATAGCACAAGGCCTGAGCTGCCCCAGAAACACCCTGGGGCCCTGCCACTCTGTGCCAGGCGTACCAGGTGTGGGGCAGGCAGACTCAACCAGGCAGGATCCAAGTGAGGAGAGGCTTATTGTCGAGGGAGTCAGATGTGGGGTGAGGGGAATCTGTGTGGAACAATCTGGGTGAAGGCAGCTCAGTGGGGGGGGTCTAGGTGTTGGGGATCTGGATGCACAGAGACTCGTTGGGGGGGTTCCAGGTGCAGTAGCAATGGCGCTCTGCAGGGGCTTCCAGGTGAAAGTAGTTGGGGCTCAGCAGGATGGTCTGGGTACTGGGGGAGTGGGGCTTGATGGGGTGGGGGTCTGGGTGAAGCTAATTGGGGGTCAGTGGCATGGGGGTTTGGATGTGGGGACTCAGCATGGTGCAGGGGGTGGGGTTCATCAGGATTGGGGTTTGAGTGCAGGGAGCTCAGTGGGGGGTGGTCTGGATGCAGGGGTGGGAGGTCCAGAGGCAGGGTTTGGGTATGGAGAGCTAGGGGGGTTCTGGGTGTACAGGGTGAGGCTTGGTGGGGTGTCTGGGTATGGGAGGTCCAGATGCACGGGGGTTGGGCGGATGGAGGAGCAGCTCCCTGTACAGTGACACCTCCCCCTGCAGCTGAGGAGCTATGGGGGCAGAAAGCAGGGGAGGATGCTGAGCTTCCTGCAGCTGGGAGAGGTTTCTGGGGGTGAGTCTGACAGCCCCAGCCACTCCTTGCAGGGGAAGAGGAAGTCCTGTCCTCTCCTGCCTCCAGCCCAGCTGGGATTAGCAGCTGATCCTGGCTCAGGATAGGAGCCACTGGCTGGGGTGTCCCCAGCCCTGCAGTGATTTGCCTCTGCCGGCTGCTCCAGGTACCTGAAATGATGTACCTGCGCAGCTAGGGAGTGGTGTGTGACTGTTCTTGCAGTTTTCCTTTGCTTCTCTGTCAGAAAGTCATTTTTCTGCTGGGAGGCAAATAAATCTGTGGGAGACATGAATTCTGCGCACGCACAGTGGCGCAGAATTCCCCCAGAAGTAACTAATGCACAAACTATGAGACCATCCTTCCTCACTCAGGAAGCATGGCCTTCAAATCCCAGAACCCAAGATTCCTAGGAAATCAGTTTCTAAATCCTACTCCCCAGGATCCCTCTGTGATGCACCCAAATCCCTTCACTGCTTCTGGAAGCCTGGCTCTCTTAGGAGCCATTCTGCCACTCTCCTGAAGATTTTCACTAAGATAGCTATGCTTTATATTTCAAAAGCCTTTACATGCACTTGTAGAAGTCTATCAGGTTGACATGGGAGCATGCTGTGTACAGCAGGGGTCCTTCAGGCTCACCCCTTCCCTCATCATACTTCATATCCCAGAGCCTGTGATACACCAGATGAATGATGGTCACTGGAAGGGGCTTTTTGTGGATTCACAGCAAAGGTGAGGAGAGTTGTGACTGGCTGTCATTTCCCCTTCATGAGCTCTGGGATCTTTGAGCTTGTGTTCCAGTTATGAAGCAGACAGAAGCACCTGGCTCTATTCAACAGGCACTTAGAAATAACTGTGGCCATACTACTCTGCCACAGACTTCCTGTGTGACCACTTAGCATTTCTGGGCCTCACTTCTCCATCTGTAAAACAAGGATAATAGTACTTTACAGGGGGTGTTGTGAGAATAAATACTTTAAAGATTGTGAGGCACTCAGATACAGTGATAGGGGTCAGATAAGTACCATAGAGATAGACAGACTACATCAGCTCTATCAAACTATTTGTACTTTATTGCTTATGGTCATGTCATATGCCAGCATTCTCTACCCAACCACCTGTCAGCTGCAGTGGGATTTCTATGCATGGAACAACAGCAGCATTAGGCTCATGGGACCAGATTGTCAAGAGATAAGGTCAGACTTTCAAGTGTTCAGCACTCACAACTGGGGCCAGATTGCAAAAAGGCTCAGTTTCCAACATACTGAACTTTTTTGAAAGACTGGCCACTTATTTTGGTGCTTAAGTGGGAGCTGAGCCCTTTGAAAAATCTGACCCTGATTTAGGGTGGTGAGCTCTTTTGAAAATCTGGCCCTTAGTGTCCAACTCATTCATAAAACAGCTGCAAAGATGAAAAGCAGGGCAGCTCTATAGTATTCTTGTTTGCGATAGAAATAAATGAACTTGCATCTTTCCATTTGTTCCCAGAGCTTGAAAAGGCTGTGAGAAATAGATATGAATTTTGGATAATATGCAGACTACTATACAAAAATTCCTATTTTGTTTATAGCATTTCTATATCCAGTGTTGCCACAGCACCTAGCTTTTAAGGTGAAATGAAAAAAAGCACCCCCAAAAATCTAAAGTTTGCATCTTTTACCATTTACGAAAAAACATGAAGGTTTTTTGAAAACAAAAAAAATTAAAAACCTCTTATTTCCCTTACTAGAAAACTAGATCTTTGATTTACCTGAATAGTGAGGTCACATGAGGCAATAGCCTGTGCTACAGGTCTCCCTCCTTCCTAAATAGGGCAGAAGGAAATCCATTTTGTGGACTGTAAGAAGCAGGAAGGAAAAGGAGCCGCGCATGTGACTAAGTATTTAGGTCTGACAATAAGTAAAAATGAGCAAGACAGTAAGCATCAAAAGTGAAACCGTAAAGGGACAAACCAAAGCTGAGTCATATCGCTTTACAGTTCAGCTTTAAATCAGAGTTGTGTGCTTTGTAAGCATTAATAGCGGAAGTCTCTCTCCATTTGGAGCCATTGTGCCTTTAAGAACATAAGAACGGCCATACTGGGTCAGACCAAAGGTCCATCTAGCCCAGTAGCCTGTCTTCCAACAGTGGCCAATGCCAGGTTCCACAGAGGGAATGAACAGAACAGGTAATCATCAAGTGACCCTTCCCGTCACCCATTCCCAGTTTCTGGCAAACAGAGGCTAGGGACACCATCCCTGCCCATCCTGGCTAATAGCAAATGATGGACCTATCCTCCTTGAATTTATCTAGTTCTTTTTTGAACCCTGTTATAGTCTTGGTCTTCACATCATCCTCTGGCAAGGAGGATTTGTAAGTAAAGCATTGACTCCAGACCCAAATAACAACTATTCTAACCCACATTTGTGTGTTGTGTAGATGAACTCCAACAGAGTGAAAAATGCAGACAGCCCAGGAAAACCCTCCTCTAGTTTCAAGAGCCATGGGTCATGACCTTATTGGACACTGAAATTCCAGAAGCAAAGTGGGATACATGTTGCACATCCAAGTAGCAGAAAACCTTACTGTTCACAGCTATTTCATTGGGGCATTGGAATTAGAGCTCTGGGAAGAAACCTAAACAACTGGATGTAATGTGCACTGAGCTCGTCTGCAGTGTCTGATTCTGTCTCCCAAGCCACCATGGTCTTTTCATTCAAGAATGTATAGCTTCACTTAATTTAAAAACCAAGATGCAGATGCACAGTTATCCCTCCACCTCTGCATTTCCTGCTGTCCTGGCTCTTGTGTTTCTACCCTTTAGACTGTTAGTGCTGTGAGATGGGGACTGGATTTTAGGGTAGTACACAGTGCCAAGCACAGTGTTGGCACTACCCAAATAACATTTTAAATTATTTATATTTAAAAATGTAAGTTGGAAATGCATATCTTTATCTGATAAGAGGTTCTTTTACTTAGGAGACACTACAGTCAATAGAGAGAAATGGACACGATGTTCTTCTTGAACTTGATATCTGAATCCTACAAGAACACCTTAATGCATTTTCACTGCATGTGTGGCTTTAAAAGACAGTCTCTAAGCACTCCTCTCATTAGAGGACAGCATGCAGTTGAGTAGCTGGCCACATTTCAGTGGTTTGGCGAGTAAAAACTTTCTGAGCAGCTCCTCTGCCAGAGTTTACCTCTGATTAAGGGCTAGTCTACACTGGAAACATTAAATCGCTGCCGCGGCAGCGCTTTAATGTGGCTTGTGTAGTCGTGGCAGAGCACTGGGAGAGAGCTCTCCCAGTGCTCTGAAAAAACACTTCCACGAGGGGCGTAGCTACCAGCACTGGTGCACTGTCTACACTGGCGCTTTACAGCACTGAAACTTGCTGCGCTCACGGGGGTGTTTTTTCACCCCCGAGTGAGAAAGTTGCAGCGCTGTAAAGTGCCAGTATAGACAAGCCCTAAGAGAAGTAAAAGCATGTACGTGGTTGGGTTGCCAACTTTAATTTGGACCAAAGGTTACCTATTGGAGCCCCACCCCTTTCCATTTGGACACACACTTTTTCCATTTCAGTAGAATAGGAACTGTCAAATCACAAGGTTCCACTGAGTTAAAATATATCTGGGAGGAGTGGGGGGAGGGGCGGGACTACTTCAAGTAAATGATTAAATTATTGTCACATATAATAAAACAAGCTAAATTAAGATACTGAAAACCTACAGCACTGCTAGGCTTTCAGGATATAGATTTATTTATTCCATTCATTAAACTTGGCATTGTCCATTCATGATGAATGAGAAACAAACAAAACAAAAAATAAATAAAACACCTATTACACAAAACAGTAACTTATACTTATATAGTCACTCCAAAGTCCACAGAAACTGGGAATGGATTCACAGACTAAGATAACTTTTGTGTTGTTGATATACATATGCGCACCTAATACTTGTGTGCTACTGGGTGAAACACAATATGTTTTTCTGGCATGATCACACCAGTTTGGCAACTTGTGTTTTTTGGCTGACTTTATTTTTTAAATAAGCAGATCATGACAGATAAAAGAGTGAAATCAATTCTTCTCTCAAATGGCTCTTGATGTCCCCTTTTTCTGTATTTTTTTTTAATTGATACTAAGAGCAGAGAGGGGGAGAAAATTTACTCCTACTTTAAAAAAAAAAAAAAAAAAAAAAAAAGCTTACAACTCCTGTACAAAACAGAATGCTTACAGTAATCTACACTGTTAAGTGATCTGCAAAATTAGAAACTAGGGCTTTTATATAAGAGCAAAGCTTCCCACAGTGTATGTGCCAAGCTTGTAGCGTAATTAACTGAAAAACGTGTACTGGTGTGTTGAGCCTGAAAATAGGCATAAGAATGGAAATTTGTGCACATTTACGACAAGGGTATATGATTAACTCTCTCAATCATACGCCAGGTAAGTGCATGTAGCATTTAACAAACAGAATCATGAGGCCTGATCCCAGGTTGTTGAGTGTCTTATAGGGAGTAAGACTAGGCAAATGTAACCACACATTAAGTAGATAATGTAGAGGAATACATCAGTGTTACTCTGCAGATCTTTTCTGATGCATGTTTGTTCACACAAGACATCTTCTCATTTCATGTTCTAATACAGACAGACAGCAGGGAATTTTCAAGGTTAGAAAGGCCATAGGCCACGTTGGTTACCTTTTATGCTACATGTTCAAATCCAAGATTGACTAGTTCTGACTAAAACTTGATGTATGAGGGAGAAAAATAAGGCCTGGTTGGCTGATGGGTCATCTCTGTGCTGTCGTCAAACCCTATTTCTATTATTTTTGGTGTATTCCAAGTGTTCTGAACTTCTTTTACTGATGTGCAGTTGCCAGTTACGGTACAGGATTTTGGAATTTAGTGAAGCAAAAAGCGAAAATAGTAAGAACAAAAATAAAAAAATATTTTTTCACTCCCCACAATTTATACCCATATCATATTTTATGTACTACAGATGTTTTGTTCAAAGGATTTCCTATAGTTATTTTCTTTTATAATGTTAGTGGGTGGGAAACCCCCATCATATCTTTTTCTTTTTCCTTCCTTATTTTCTTATCTTACTCATTCTGAATTATTACTATTGAGTCTTTGTTTACTTACACAAATGATATCTGAATTTCCCCATCCCCATCTCATACAATGTTTTTAAATCAAAAGAATCAATAAAAAAATAAATTGCTCACTAATACATGTGTTGCAGATGGTGGTTTTTTACTGTATATGATGCAATGTTTTTCTGCATTCATTTGGAAAAATATAAGATGGAAGTGAAGAAACTGGAGATGATACTTGAATAGTAGAATAACTCTTCCTGGGCACTTTTAGTAGCAATCTCAATCTATACATGATAATCTTGTCCAATAAGCAAGAGGTGAAGATCAGGTGCACACTGAACTAAAGCAGCTGGACAGGTGGAGAAGCATGAGGATAATGTTCAGGCTTCAAGTGAGCAATGAGAATCTGCATGATGGTGCAACAGTTCTACAGAGCAGACTGGAAGCTCAAGACAGAGGACTATAATTCAGGACCAGCAGCGTCCCAATGTGTTTTATTGTGATTATAAAGTGGATCTATGTCATTATAAAAGGAAAAACAGACAGACAAATGGAATTTTTGATGGATGATAAACTCTTTTCAGATAAATTTATGATATAAAACTTGTACAATTACCTTACTATAATAGCACAGCTGTGATTCAGCATAAATTAGTCAGATCACTCAATTTTCATATGAAACATTATAATTACCTCTAAGTCTTCTGCAGGCCTTTACATGTACATTTATAATTTAACCAGAAATTGGTTAAAACTTAATTATGTTAATTAGTATGATTACAGAACTAAGATGCTGTCATTTATGATTTCTTTGTATAGGGCCATATGTCTTGATGATGTAAATCAGCACTTCTCCATTGGTCCATTTCTGTGTTTTATTAAAGCTGCACAATGATCAGAACCAACTTTACTACACATAAGATTTGGCTTCAGTTGATTAAGAAAAAAAATCATGTAAGGATAAGAGGGAGTTATTTGTTCAAATACGTTGCAGAATTAAAACAGCCTCACGCACCAAGTACAAGTCTGAAAGGAAGGAACTTGTGAGTCGTATTTCCAGCTCTGTTACTGACTCTCCATGTTTTGGGGCAAGTCTTTGCGGCTAAGTTCCCATTTTCATAAAATGGAGATATTACTTAATGGCCTTCTTCGCAGATGTGCTATGGGATGTAAGGGAATTAACTGATTGCAAAACACTAACTATTAAATAAATACAATTGTGTCAATCATCTTTTGTTTATGCATAATCTAATTCTGTATCATTTAAGTAATTTACATTATGTATAATGTGAGACACAAGACATCTTCTCATTTCATGTTCTAATACAAACAGACAGCAGGGAATTTTCAAGGTTAGAAAGGCCATAGGCCACGTCGGTTACCTTTTATGCTACACTGAGCACTGGGACTTTTGCACTGACACACTATGAGCATTTTGGGCTGTGCCTTCACTAGGCACAAACTCAGAATCTAGTTATAAACATATTTAAAATCTGTTTATACAGTCAATGGCTAAAGGGTTTGTTTTATGTGTGGGAGAGAGAATTTTGGTAGTGGTTAAAGGTATAGTAAAGTGGCTTTGAACAGGATCCTACTGACCTAAGTTCCCTGTAAGTTGCACAGGCCGCCACGCAGGCACTCAGGGAACCTGCCGCGGCCAGAGAAGGGGCGACCCGAACGCAGCCCCGTCTGGATCTGCCGCGGCTGGGGGCGGGGCACCTATCCCGCAGCCCCATCCCTGAGCTGCCACAGCGGGGACAGGCGCCTCCCGCCCCCCCCCCCCCAGCCCAGGTGCTGCTTCGAGGAGAGAGAGAGCTGGGGGGAGTCCTCTCTCCCCATTGTAGCCCCGGAGCACCCTCCTGTACCCCAAACCCCTCATCCCGCACCCCCAGCCAGAGCCCTCACCCCCTGTGTCCCAACCCTCTGCCCCTCATCTCCAGCCCCACCCCAGAGCCCGCACCCTCAGCAGGAGACCTCACCCCCTGCACCCCAACCCTCTGCCCCAGCCCCACCCCAGAGCCCGCACCCACAGCCGGAGTCCTCATCCCCACACACACAAACCCCAACCCTCTCCCCCGCTCAGAGCCCCTCATCCCCAGCCCCAGCCCTGAGCCCTTCATCCCCAGCCGGAGCCCTCACCTCCCCACACCCCAACCCTCTGCCCCAGCCCTGAGCCCCTCTGTCCCAGCCCCACCCCAGAGCCCGCACCCACAGCCGGAGTCCTCATCCCCACACACATACCAACCCTCTCCCCCGCTCAGAGCCCCTCATCCCCAGCCCCAGCCTTGAGCCCTTCATCCCCAGCCGGAGCCTTCACCTCCCCACACCCCAACCCTCTGCCCCAGCCCTGAACCCCCTCCCACACTCTGAACCCCTCTGCCCACCCGCGCCACATGAATTTTGTTATGCGCACCAATATGGAGGTGATGTGTCACACATCATTTCCATATTGGTGCACATTACAAAATTCATTCCACACATGTGTGGGAAAAATTAGAGGGAACATTGCGTACTGAACATCACTTAATGCAATTTAAATAAAAAAAGATGAATGGAAGGAATATATTCAACAAAACAAGTTCACAATACCCCCTGCAGATAGCTTTGGTGGTAAGGGAGGACTGCACACAGTTCCTCTTCTTTCCACTTCAATAGGAGAACAAGTACTCATTGGAAAACACCACATGAACTCAAGCATTTCGCACCTAACAAAAGCATGTAGTCTCCAATTCAACCCTTCACTACTTAGCAATAATAAGTGTATCATATTTTACACACACACACACACACACACACACACACACACACAAGCAAAAGTGGATATTTTCTAATAATATATTTGCTGTGAATATTTGAAGATATTTGCAAATTCATAAGAAAATGTTGCAGCAGAGACCTCTAAGAAGTCTTTCAACACCAATCAATGCCCAACTCTGCAGATTTTTTCAACTTGGGATAATCCTTGCTTTAATTAAAAGAAGTCTCTGTTAAAAATTCAGTTGACAGTAGAAATAATAATGAGCCATTACAAGATTTCGTATCTTCAGTAAATAAAAAGGAAACAAAAAATGAAAAATTAAGAAACACTGAATTGCGTGCTCTAATTTGATGAAACCTTGTGAAAACATGTAAAACCATAAAATTGTAACTCAAAAGTGCACAGTGGGGCATTTGGCCTTCAAGTGTGTCTAAAAAACAGAACATTGCACTACAAAAAATAATGAATCAGGAACACCACCTACTTATTGGAACCATAGTAAAGTAACATCACTGAAGAGGCAATACGACGAGTCTCAATGGGGAAGTATGAAATTGCAAGCTGTATTAGAATATCATGGAATGCAAATTAAATGAGTTTCAGAAGTACTGCTTGAAGATAAAACAAAAGAAAAACTAAAGGAAGCTCTAAAATTTCCACATACTAGCTTCCCTTCCGAGACCATTTTGAATAACGCTTTGTGTTCACAAATGTAGAGCTGGGACTGAACCAAAATCACATATTATGAATATCCAAAACTTTGGGGAGGTTTGGATGCAGATCCACACTTTATAGCTGTCACTGAAACCACCTCTGTATTCACACCTACACACTACTGTAATAATCTTTGTGCAAAATATACCCTGTATCACTGAAAAAACTAGTAACACACTGATCAATATGCTCATGTATGTACAAAGTGCATATTAAGAGTTATGAGTATAAGCCTAAATTATGACTACAATGCGCTTATCAGACAAGTCTGGTGGGGGAGTAAACTGGTTTCTCAAACACAAAGTACAAGCTAATACCTCTAGCCGGGTGCCATCAAAGTTGATTGGCAATCACCTGTCAAGTGGTCATTCTTTGGCAACGAAGGTGAGGCAGGAATAGATCAATCTGCATTTTAGCAAAAAACAACATAGACCCTCTTTCACCATGAGACTCCATGTCTCCTTCCTCATAGATGGAATGAACTTTATCTAGGAGTAACGCTCAGGAAAATGTATTTCAAAAGGTGACTGGACTACAAAAGTGAGGGGCAAAAACACCACTGGTTCTCTCTCTCTTTCACCTAAAATGACAAAGGAACCAGCCCTTTGACTCCGGGGGGAGATCCTGACCTGAGAATCTGGTCAGCCCTGTTGCTGGGAATAGGTCTAACTTGTTAAGTTTTAGCTACTAGAAAGTGTTTATCTATTTCTCTTGTAACCATTTCCGACTTTAATACCTTGTACTTGTACTCACTTAAAACCTCTCTCTTTGTAGTTAAACAAACTTGTTTATTTTTAATCTAAACTAATCCAGTTTATGGTTTGAACTGAACTGTTTGGTAACTCCAGTTAAAGTAGCAAACTGTTGAATATTAACGCTTTACAGGGGCAACGGACCTCTAATATCTGAACTGTCCAGGAAAGAGCTGGACAGTGCAGAACACATATTTTTGGGAAAATTCAGGACTGGGAGTGTGCTGGAGTCATCCTGCAAGTTGTAACCAAGGCTCGTGGAAGGAAGCCAGAGTGTGACTGAAATGTTGCTGACAGGCTGCTGGGGTCAGAGTAGCTGGACCAGGGCTATAGCTATACACAGACACTCAGGGTGGACTTGCATGTTGTTTGGCTGTTTGTGAGCCCAAGCTGGGACCTCAAACAGAAAAGCATTGTGAGGCACCCCAGGTTGCGGGGCAGGTGGTGACAATCTCTCGCTGGTCTGGATTGCACCCCAGAATGTGACAATAGCTCAATCCCTACTTGTGAATATGGTTATTTCAGCATCTCTGTTTGTTGCAATTAGGAATTTGATCTAACAACTGCTTTAAATAAATGTGAATAAACTCCTCTTCTCTTTGTATATGATTACTCAAACATATTGGTATAGCTCATGATATAGGGCTTGCTTCACATCTTTCTGAGTGGTAAGAGCATAATTACCCCCAATGGTTTTCACTATATAACTGAGCTGACACTTAAATGTTATTGTATTCAGCCCTTTTTACAGTAGAAGTTAAGTAGATATGAACTGGAGGAAGACAGGGCATGAGAACCAGCCTTGGAAAGCCCATGGCTTCACAGGAATTTACAGAGCTCATGAGATGTTTTCAGTTAACCCTAAGAAATTTTTAACATACCCAATTTTGCACACACACTTGCAATTATGCATCACCACAGATGCTCTCAATATGATTCTTCCCTATAAAAGTACTAGAGAAGCATGCTAAAGCCTGAATTCTGTAGAAAAAAAGATGAACCAAGAGTAAAAACTAAACTGACAGTTCTTCATAGCAGGCACTAACCTCATTTTCCCTTGCTGTAAACACTGAAAGCTCAGCATAGAACTAAAGAGACAATGTATCCCAAATTTCCAAGTGGACAGCCCAATTACCTTAACTCCTTTCTGCTCTGGAAATACATTATTGGGGGTTTAGGTTTCCACTTTTCAGTAAATGTGAACTTTCAATAACCTTTTTGATAAGGAGGAAAAACAAATTAATGAGAAACTTTGAAGACAAAGAATGGTTCAATTTCAGATTGTGCTAAATAAAATCAAAGTTGAAATTTCTCAGGGGACTAATTTTTCATTTTTCAGTCAGCTCTAGTCTAAAATATTCGGCAGCCACTAACAGATACATTTCTAAATAAGTTTCTTTTCTTTTCTTTTTTTTTTTTTTTTGCTACTATTTATCACAGTTTCTACTCTAAATCCTCAGCTAAAAACAACAGGCATATGGATTTAACTATACCAGTATAGAAAGGGGAATCAGTTAGACTGGCATAAAGCACTTTTATATGAGTATAATTGATCCACAATAGGTGGGTTGTACTGGTAGAACTACTTCAATAACAAAAATCATACCCCTAATCAAAAAAAGTATACCAGTACAAGATCTGTGTGTAGACCAGGCCTAATACACGGAGTAAGAGCTGCCAGTATGGACTAGAAGCTTCAGCTGCCAATCTCTCTCTCCATTAGATTTCATTACTCAGTAACATTTCAAAATTTTCAAAATTCTTGCAGCTATATCCTCTACTACTCAGCTATTCATTGTTTTCCAGGAGTGGAGGATTGAAAGTGGTTTATTTTGCAACTTTACACATAGCCAAAGAAAATGCATTCAGGAGAGCCTTGAATTGGTCTATGAATTTCAGTATATGCTGAGCACCGCATTCATACCATAAATCAGAAACCATAGGAAACTCACACACAGTAATAATCTAACCAAGATCTTTAAACAGATTTGATCCCTCATACATTAAGGGTAATTGAACAAATCACTGCTCAAGACAAAACTTCTCCCAAATATTTCCTTTACTTAGCCCCTCTCCATTTCAATTTAATGTAGGGCCTTTAGCCTTTAATCCTTTTGGGGAAAGCTGCCTACCCCCAAAGTGCATGTATGATTGACTCAAATTCAATGTTAAATACACATGCAGAAATGAAGGCCTCCTTGTTGCCTGCTCATACAGAACCGCCCTCACTATGGGGCTGGGGAGCTGGCATTCTCTCTCCATCCCTTCCTTACCATTAACCTGTTTAATTCTCTTTCCCATCTCCCTCCCTACCCAACTCAGTCTCCCCCACCACACTTTTATTCTCCCTTGATACTCTCCCACAGTCTCCTGTTCCCAGCCCACTGCTTACAACCACCTGCTCACACTTTTCTCCTCATTTACAGTTGTCTACAGCTCACAAATATCCTCTGACACTTTCTGTTCCACTGAAACCACTCACTACCTTCCTGAGCCTCTTCAGTCTTCCACCTTCTCCCAACCACTGCACTCCCTGTCTCCTGATGCACCTCTTCAGCCTCAATGTTCCCTATTCAGTCCCTAACTCTGGACAGGCAGCCTGGATTCTGTCCAATTTAAAAACAATGGGAGATGGCAGCCATCTCTACTAGGGGCAGCTTCAAGCTGCATTCAAATACTGTATTGAAATCGTAGCCATCTCAGCTGTGGGCAGGTTTGCTTCAGCTCAGTACGCTGAATAAAGGAAAACTTGTGATTTTGAAGCCAGGAATCATGAGACCATGTGAAACTTTAAAAATAAACTAAATATTAGTATTGCAAGATTTGTGGTAAAATTGCAAAAGCTGGCATCATGTATGACATCTTACACATTTCAGCAAATGGATGAATCTTTCACACATAAAGGCTGCAAAGACTTTAGATCCCAAAATGTGATTCTCTAACTTGACCAGAGAAGCCCTCACTCTGAACAAGACAGACTGTGGCATGCTGGGACCAGCAGTATCTAAAGGCTATACTTATATGTTAAAAATAAGGACAAATGCAATCTCAATTTTATGCAAATTATACGTGGTTTTGGAGTCCCTGGCAAAATACCAATATACCCCTCAGTTGCACAAGGTAGGGGAGGCCCCTCAAGTGAGCAATGGGGCAAGACAATTCATTATTAAAAATAGGTATTACTGTTTCTCCTCTCTCGCGCGTTCATGTGTGTGTACTAAACACACACTACACACACATTGTTTCAGCAAAATATATCACATTACCTACATTGTTCATGGCTAATTGTCTGGCATATGAGAAAGAGAAACTGATTTTCAAATATTTAACACTGTGACTAGAGTTATTATGCATAAAGTATAAAATATGATTAAAGTCTATATAACAACCATACTGTGGATCCATAAATATCATGCCACAATAACAGAGTGATTGTTAGATGTGGTTGTTGACATGTGGAGGCCATACTGAACATACATTTACTTACAAAGCTGTATAAGTAGGGATGTTTTTCATTTGTGATGTTTGATTAAATGTAGAACAGACTTAAGCTAACACTATAGCTTCGAAAATCTACTGTGGTTTTTCAAAAACACTAAATTGAAAAGAATATATAAGGGAGCTGCTTAATGGAAAGCAAAGGCACAGCTGAACTCCGGTATATCCAGAGTGATTTATGTATAAATGCCCAATTGATGAAAGCTGTCATAAGAACAGTGCTTTCATCATCAATGAGAGTATTTCCTTCTCTGCCCTACAGAATATAAAAAGAAATCAGTCTGTTTCTTATGGCTTTCCACTCTCATCATTTTGGAACAACACATTTACATAACCACTGCTTCATTCTCCAACCATCAACTCCATTAGGATTTCTGAAACCTCAGATTATTTAAAAATCTCTAATATTCATTTGCCTGGTCAGACACAGTTATTTATTACTTATGATGCTTCACAAACTGGAAATCCTTAATTTAAGAAACACCAGAAACACTCTCAGTATACCTGTGGCTGGATAAAGAGAAAGAAGATCAAAGAAGTGTGGTCTGTCAGTATAGCAGAAGTGATTACTGAATATCAAATACATTTAATTAAGGTTCTAGTAGCCAGAATGCTAACCGAGACAACTTAAATATACCAGCTCTACTGAACTTAGACCAAGGACAACTGACAGCATTAACTTCACTTCTGAAGCTGATTATGCTTAGTCTTTATAAAAAAAAAAAAAAAAAAATCCTTAATGCTTGAAAGAATCATATAAGGACTTGTTTACACTAGTTTAACAGTGATGGTGCCAGGCATAAGCAGACTAAGCAATTGCTTAGAGCCCCAAGCAGCTCCAGGGAACCCCAATTTAGTATTACCACTTAACTTATTTAACATGGACTTTTTTAACAAGTGTGTTAGTATGTATTATGCTGGTTTGTTTTCTGATTTGTGGAAATAATGCAATTAGTATTTTAGGGGGTGGGTCGGGGTAAGGAGGGCCCTCCAAATATTCCTGCTTAGGGCCCCAATGGCCTAGTACCACCTCTAAAACCTTGTCTGGATGCAGGCCTTCTCTACACTAGAAAGAATTTGCCAGTACTGTATAGCTATCCAGGAAAACCTTCCTAGTGGAGACTCAGTTTACCAGGAAAAGAGTTTCTTTGCCAGTTTATACAATTCTCCAAATGAAATTAGCTATTCCAGCAAAATAACTTTTTGCCACTATAACTGCATCTACACTAGGGCTTTTGCTGGCATAGCTATGTTGGGTAGAGGTTTTTCTTGACACTCCTAACCCACACAACTATGCCAGAAAAACTTAAGTGTAGACCAGGCTGTAGTTATATCATGATATAAGTGTTTATACCAATATAGCTTATTCTGGTTCAGTAAGTGAAATAAGCAATATTGGTATAAATGAAGCATTTGCATTGGCATAATTACTGCTTCAAAAATTCACACCCCTAACTGATATAGTTATACTGGGTGTAAAACTTTTTCAGAGTACACCAGGCCATAATCTCTGAAGTAGCCAGAAAGCACACAATTTATACTACCTATAATGGTTTTTTTTTTAAATACATACTGCATTCAAACTCTGTGTAGCTCAGATTTTATAGTAGCTTAAAAAGTGGGGCGTCTGTACAAACAGCTTTCATTCTACACCCTGATAAACAATTTGGGCAACTTTCCAGTTTCACAAGGGATAATGCGCATCTCTAGTTTAAGGTAGAAAAGGGAGAGTACTGGTTCAAACAAGCAACTTATAGAATTTTCTTTTTTTAATTGAAGTGTTGGAAAAATTAGTTGCATCACTTAAAGTTATCTTGAGGGTTGGCACTTACTCGTCTGATTCCTATATTTATACATTTATCCTTGGCATCATTACTGAGCAACATTTTCACACAAATTAACTATTCTTGAGTAATACTTTTCAGTGTATTAAGCATGAAAACAGGATTTTCTGCAAGCTGAGAAATGTGCATATTTTCAGTCTAAGCCATATTCTCGGACACCCCAATTAGTAAAATCTGGGATTCTCCCGCTACAATAAATGAACTTTGTGCTCTCCTCCCCTCATCAATGAAATATGAGCTCACCCCACAGCCTATCAATAGATTCTGGGCTCTTTCTCCTTTTCCTAAATAGGCGAATACCAGATCATGCTGTTCTTTACAGAGCCCCTCCAGGAAAAACAGAGGCTTTAGCCACTCTGCTTCTCCCTCTCCCTCTCCTCCCTCTTGAAGTGGTAACTGCATCACTGCTCCTCCCCTCCTGCAAAAGCACACTGACTCCTGCCATTCTGCTACTTTCTTCTCATCATAGAAGAAGCCAGTGGCTCCTCAGGTCCACTTAGTCCATTCACTTGGACAAAGTTTCTGCTCACGGTGGTTAAACAGACAAGTGAGTTTTTTCAAGCCCTTTTATTATCTAGCTCATGTCTATTCAATATCTATTATATGAATAAGTCTTACCGGTAATTTTTAGTATGTTACTTTACATCAGTGCCTGCCAGGACATGTCCAGATAACATGTTCAGGTCTGTCTCAAACATGCTGAGGAGGGGAGACAAAAGGGCAGCTGACAGAATAATTCAAATGGAAACAAAGATTACCTCATGGTTTAGCCCATGAAGATTTATAATTGTGTTTGTTTCTAAACAAAGGTTGCAAAAAGAAAATCTGCTTATGTGTATGCACTGACTAGAGGATGACATAATAAGTGCCAGGGGAGACCTGGGACATTTGAACTTCAATATACAAAAAAACAGAGTTACAAATGAGGGAGGTTTACCCACAGCCAAACATTTTGTGCCACAGAAAAGATGGACAAGTTTAGGAGGTAGGAGAGTAAGGATTTTTCTACCATGCAGATATTTCAGTACTCCATAACTATACTTAATGGCACTCTAGCAATGCTTTCCATAGTATAGACATAGACTTAATTATTTCTATCCATCTTCCATTTTTAATTTCTATAAAGTTATTCATAAGATACTGCGTTCTTTCAGTTAGGCCAAACAAAAGAGATATCTGGCTTATCTAGGGCACAGAAAAGTGAGTAACTGCTTGGGAATAAGGAAATCAGGCTTGGAGGAAACTGATGTCTCATTACTTATATAACGAGGAGTCCAGTGGCACCTTAAAGACTAACAGATTTATTTGGGCATAAGCTTTCGTGGGTAAAAAAACACTTCTTCAGAAACCCACGAAAACTTATGCCCAAATAAATCTGTTAGTCTTTAAGGTGCCACTGGACTCCTTGTTGTTTTTGCGGACACAGACTAAGACGGCTACCCCTTTGATACATTACTTATATAATGACAGATGAAGAACGGCAAAGGCCAGTGGAGAAATGGAAAGAATCAGATGGTATACAGGATACCATTTGTTACAGGTGTATTGTCAGATACAAAATACTGAAGTTCATCTATTATTTTCCAAAATAAAAGGCTGAAACAATCCTTTGATCTAGCAGTATTTGAAAATGTTTCTTTTACATGATTCTAAAAAGTCAGCCACATTACAATATAGTCATGGTAGCTATCCGATAAACACATTACAGTAGAACCTCAAAGATACAAAAAGCAAAGTTACGGACTGACCGGTGACCCGGACACCATGTGAAAACAGAAGTAACCAATCTGGCAGCAGCAGAGAGCGCCCTCCCCCCCAAAAAACCAAATACTATACTGTGCCTGTATTGCATCTTAAAGGTAGGCACATCTGGGCTACCTGTCCCCACCCACACGCGCGAGGCAACTACTTATAGAAAGACGCTCGGGCTGCCAGCCCAAGGCAGCCGGAGCCAGCCAGCACAGCAGGAGCAGCGCGGGGGTCTGCACCACTTTCACCCCTTCTCTACTATAACCCCCCCCCCGCCACTGAGAGGGGGATGCGCTGTTTTTACCCCCCACCCCCGGGAAGGGGAACCCGCTGTTTTCACACACACCCCTGCAAGGAGGGGGACAAACTTGCAAACTCATGCAGGGGCTGAGTAGGGAGCTCAGGGACTGCTGAAGCCTTGCGTGGAGCGTCAGCTGCTGGATCTGGAGCCCAAACTGCACTTTGTTCAGTTATGAACATTTCAGAGTTACGGACAACCTCCATTACCGAGGTGTACATAACTATGGGGTTCTACTGTAATTTGTCCATAGTAAGCATCAACTATATCTTGTATTTCAATTTGCATGCAGCCTGTGGTGTTTCTCCTTTTCAAGGTATGGCAATTATGTTTTGGCAACCAAAATTAGATAATTACCCTGAAATTCAATGGAAGTTGCATATACAGTTTGGTATTAGCATAACTCTTGTCTTAGCACCTATGTGGCACATCTCATCCATAGATCTCAAAACATTCTTCAAATGGGGATAATTATACTTATCCTCATTTTACAGATAAGCCAACTGAGTCACAAAATGATTAAATGACTCATCTAAGGTTATTCACAGTGTTGTTGTAGCCTGAAAAAGAGCGTTGTGTAGCCTGAAAGCGTTTCTCTTTCACCAACCGAAGTTGGTCCAATAAAAGATATTACCTCATCCAGCTTAGGTTACACAGAAGATCGGTCACAGAGCTGGGAATAGAACTTACATCTACTGATTCCTAGTCTAGGTCCCTATCCACTGGACCATGCTACCTCCAATAAATGAGAACTGGTCTAAGCTTTTAAGCCATTTCATACAAAATAGAGACACAAGTTGTGCTCCTATTTTAGGCCATACGGAAATCCAAGCACGTTGAACAGAAGTTCATCAAAATGTTTAGATTTCGAAGTAGTCCCGCTTTTTAGTAAGTTTTACTTAAGTCTTGTAACTCCAATAAAACACTAGAACATCTAATAAACTGCCATTTTATATGCTTTCTGGTAAGAAGAAGTGTGACTTCAATTTTCAAACGAGTCTCCAGCTGTGTGGAACTTCATATGGTCACATGTTCTAAAGCTATTCTTGCTTCCAACTCAGTATTAACAAACAGGAGAAGGATATTTTTAAAAACAGGACATAGCTACGGTAGACAAATTCTCAATTTTGCCAACTCTAACGACACTGCAACAAGGCTACCTTGTTCAGAAAACTGTTAGAGCAAATCCATGTCTAAGAGTAATGTAATTACCAGACTATGTAATAACTGTTTCAGCTCCCAAGACAAAGTATATGGATGAGGTGTAGTGTGTGGTTTGAAGGGCAGACAGAAGAGAATCTTAAATGGCAATCTGTATTTACTGCCCTACTCTAGCGCTAGAGTAGTAATAATATGACACAGCAAACAAAAGCCTTTTAGTCGTACACTGGCGTGACCAAACTGTTGGCATGTGGAATGCAATCATTAAAAATTGAGGTTCTGGGCTGCAAATGCCCCAAGTTTATTACTATTTGCTGTCAGCACATCAGGTGGCCTGACTCTCTGCTTCTCTACCTATTTTTATCTCACACTCCATTTCACCATGAAGCTGTCTGCCTGGCCCAAGGCAGATAAAACAATCTCCTAACTCCATTCCAATTAACTTGCAATAACAACAGAAGCAAATGGAAGCAGGTTATACCACATTCATCTGATACAATGTGGCACAGCTGCTGAGCAGAAAGCTGCACTGAGAAAGTTTCTGTGGTACTGCTCAGTATTCTACTGTGTGATTGTAGTATTAGGAGAATATCATGACAGTTTCCAAATGCTTGGAATCTTGTCCGTCTCAGATTAAATGGATGTAGCAGTCAGACAAATGCAGCTCTCCTGATGCTTATTTCACATCTCTCTAGCAGTGCTAAAGAAATGCAGTCTTCTTGCCCATTCAATCTTTAGTCCATGAGATCAGTCTGTCAACAAGGCTGCTAATTTTCTTAAAACAGTTCAGGAACTCTGAAGTATATGAAGTTGTCAGAAGTGTTCTGTTTTATTTTGTTTTTCTAATTGGGACCAGTTAAGGACAATCAAAATGCTTTCAGGGGACCATTGAACTGCCATGCCAGTTCTATCTCCTAGTCTTTGAAGCCACCAAACTCGTCTGTTTGGGCTCTAAATGTAGGCAGGAGTGAAAAGAAATGCCTCTCCCGACTTCTGAGCCACCGCCCCAGATGTGGGGTCCTGCAAGCCTCAAATCTTCCTCCCTTCATGAAGCCATTGGGAGAGCTGGTGAGAGACATTACCACCCAAAACACAGGTATATTTACAACACCCAGTTCTATATCGCCTTTACGTCAACTGAAAACACCTCCATCTCCAATGCTTTCTGAGCATTGGCCTGAGGGCCACATCTGGGTATGGAAATTTTATGGGGGGCCATGAATGCTCATGAAACTGGGGGTTGGGGTGCAGGAGGGGGTGAGGTCTCCAGCTGGGGGTGCGGGCTCTGTGGTGGTGCCAGAAATGAGGAGTTCAGGGTGTGGGAAGGGGCTCCGGGCTGGGTGCAAGTGTGTGTATGTGTGTGTGAGGGCTCCAGCTGGGGGTGCGGGCTCTGGGGTGGGAATGAGGGGCTGGGGGTACAGGAGGGTACTCTGGGCTGGGACTGAGGGTTTTGGAGGGCAGGAGGGGGATCAGGGCTGGCACAGGGAGTGGGGGCACGGGAGGCGGTCAGGGGTGCAGGCTCCGGGCGGTGCTTACCTCACGCAGTGCCTGGAAGCAGTGGCATGTCCCCCCTCCGTCTCCTACGTGGAGGCATGGCCAGACAGCTCTGCGCACTGCTCCGTCTGCAGGCACCATCCCTGCAGCTCCCATTGGCCGTGGTTCCTGGTCAATGGGAGCTGCGGGGGCGGTGCTTGGGGTGGGGGCAGCATGTGGAGCCTCCTCGCTGACCCTACACATAGGAGCCGGAGGGGAGACATGCCGGGAGCCATGTGGAGCCACAGCAGGTGCAGAGCAGGGCAAGCCCCCAACCCCACTCCCTGGCTGGAGCACCAGAGCGGGGCAAGCCCCGGATCCTGATCCCTGGCAGAAGCTCGAGGGCCGGATTAAAACGTGTGAAGGGCCAGATGTGGCCCCCGGGCTGTAGTTTGCCCACCCCTGTGCTAGTGGGAAGAGAGAAATGGTTTGATGAACTCTTCCCCTCCATAACAATCACTTTTAGCAAAGATTTCCTCTGTAATATTGGTCACAGCCTGGGTTTCCCCCTTGACTCAGCATGGTACTAGGATAACCAAGTAGCTAATGCAGCAAGACACTAACAACCCATCTATGACTGGCCAGAAAATGGTGCCTATTGAACGGAGACCTGGCCACAGTGATTCACACATTTGTAATATCTGGACTGAACTAATGCAATTCTTGATATCGTGGATCTCAGACTACGGATTGCAACGTCCCTCCTTTTCTTTATTTGGCTAGTAGGAACAGGGTCTTGAAACTGTCAGGGAGGTACTGGAACTTTTTTCTATTGTACCATGCGATCATAGTAAAGAAAAGGCCTCATTCCCTTTCTTTACGTGCCTATTGGGAACAGGGTCTTGAAACTATGGCAGGGAGATACTGAAATTTTTTTTCTACTGTAACATGCAGTCACAGTAAAGCAAAGGTTGAGAATCACTGCTCTATATCTGGAAAGCAAACTACATGCCCTGGGACAGTTCCAGCTTGTTCAGAATGCAGCAGCTTGACTATTCAGCAGGAACACATGACCCTAACAAACCATTCTCTGGATTGGCTCCCCACTGTACACAGTTCAAAGTCACTGTTCTGATTTTCAAAACCTTGCATAGAATTGATCCAGGCTATCTGAGAGCACATCTCTCCATCCATGACCATGTCCCCCCACAACAGCTGAGTTTCACTAGAATAATGATGTTGCCAACCAAAAGGAATAGGTTTGTGTTTGCAGAAGACAGAACCTGCACAAGAGCTGCATCAAGAATATGGAACTCACTGCCAAATGAATAAGAATGACCCTTAATATTGCTGCATTCAGGGCAAAATGTAAACCCCACCTGTTCGCCCAGTATTTTGCACAATAGTATCCTCATTCTCATAAATTCATTAATTATAAAATAAAATATAAAAACCCTAATCCTGCTTCTAGAGGCAGAGAAAGGAGGAAGAAAACACAATCATATTTTAAGCAATTAGATGAGTGATGAGCGTCATATAAATACAGTGGAACCCCGATTATCTGATCTAATTGGGATCCGGGTCAGATCTGATAACCAAAAATCTGGATAAACCGAAAAATGGGTGGCTGGGTTCTCACTGTCAGCCCCAGGCAGTGGGAGCCCCCGCTGCTGTCAGCCCCGGGCGGCTGGTGGTTCAGTTAATATGGAGAGCTGGATAATGGAGGCTCAGTTAAACAAAGTTCTACTCTACCCAGATTGAAAGTTGGGCTTTTAAATGCTATCTTATGTTAATATCTACTTGGCACATCACTAAGTTGCTCTAATATTAAATTATCTCCAAAGAAGCAGCATTCAGTTAGCTTCTTATACTCTTTCCTTCCTACCTTCATTCACTCAACCTCAGTTCTCACTTGAAATCTCAGGTGTGGGGTCAAATTAATTATATGGATACTAGTGAGGGGTGTGTACCCCACAAAGGCCCTGAATGGGTTAATGTGGGCCTGAGAGGCCAATTATGTTACCTGGCTGCACCTGGAGTCAGAGCCAGGCTTAACTGACAATGAAGCTCAGCTGGGCAGGAATAGGCTGGTTAGTATAAAGAGACAAAGTTTGTAGCAGAAGAGGGGCTGCAGGGAGAGTGTCTGCAGTCACTCGCTGGGAACAGAGAGGTGGTGAGGAGGAAACCCAAGGGGACGAATAAGCTCTGGGACCCTACCTTGACTGGAGAAGTTGGCAAACTGCCAGGGAAACATAAAGCAGCTACTGGGGTGCAGCAGGCCTTGTGGTGTGCCCTGAAAGAAGGGAAGGATTTGGACTGCCAGGGACAGAGAGACCTGGAAGATGTTCTGTGGAGGAACAGAGTAAAGGGAACTTAAGAAGCTTGAAAGGGCAAGACTGAGAAAGATTGGGTAAGAAGGAGCCAAGGGAAACAGCAGCAAGGAGAAGGACTGTGCGGACCTTGGCTGCTGGTTATAGGTTCCCTGGGCTGAAATCTGGTGTAGTGTATGGGCCCAGGTTCCCCTACCAGACACTGCGAAGGTGGCCTGAGTCCAGAGAATGGTACAAGGACATTGGAAAGCCCTAAGGCAAGGGTGTGAGGACCAGGGGCCTGGAGATGGGGAGTCTGAAGAAATCTGACTGTCTTATGTTGGGTTTCTGTTATCTTGAAAGGGGCAACTAAATCATGACCTGGTGAGAAGGCCAAGTTACAGGGAGAGAGACCACTGCAGCGACAGAGCAAGCATCAGCATATGGTGCCATGTGGGGGAGAGAGATGCTATGCCACAACTAGCCAGATGGAGGTTCTCCTGCAGTGTGAACATCCTTTACAATGCTCAACTGATCAACATCAGCAGCAATGGAATCCAGTAATTCTACCCACAGATAAGGAATGAAAAAAGTTGCTGCAGTAGGCGAGAGAGAAGCTTTAAATCAGCCATGGATTATTCAAACTACACGCACACTGCTGACTAAGGAGTAGGTGAGGGCACATCCAAGGTCATGAAAAAAAATCTTTCCTTTGTGCCAATCCCATCCTTACTGACATATATCACTATTACACAACAGGTCCAGACAAGCAAAATTAGGCTTTGTCTTCACTACCCGCCGATCCGGCGGGTAGCAATCGGTTTATCGGGGATCGGCTTACCGCGTCTAGTGAAGACGCGGTAAAATCGATCCCTGATCGCTCTGCCGTCGACTCCGGAAATCCACCTCGGCAGGAGGCGGCAGCGGAGGCGGCGGCAGCGCGGCAGCGGTCGACTTTCCCGCGTCCTCACCGCTAGGTAAGCCGACCTAAAATACGCAACTTCAGCTACGGTATTCACGTAGCTGAAGTTGCGTATCTTAGGTCGGACCCCCGCTGTAGTGTAGACCTAGCCTTAGACAGAGCAAAACATGAACACACATTTATCTACTACACAATATATTTTCTATTAGGAAGAAATGTATGCATTGAAACTTGCCAACACTGAATAAAAAACAATAATTCACTTTTGAGCTCAGTTGTTAGTGGGCCTCTTTTGAATAAAGATGCTTTGCCAAATTGTGCATGGTAATGTTGCAGTGTGGAGTCATGCCTGAAGGAATTAAACTCAGACAACTCTGTTCTGTAAACAAATATTGTTCAAGCATCAAATGAACTGTTTTCCCAGAGGTAAATGAACAGTACTATGAACTAATGCATTACTCTAATTCACCCAATCCACTAGCTACTTGAAGGTTATATCAATCGTCAAAGATGCATATAACCAATCAAGCTGGAGTTCACTCACATTCATAGAGTGAAATAATATTGTGTAAAAATGGCTTTAGGCATTACAACTTTTGATCTAAATCCAAACTACAGTATTAGGCAAATTTTTGCTTTTAGAGCTGGAAAATACTTTGCAAATCTTGCTGAGGAAGTAAAAATGATAACAATATATTCAGTTTTGCCACCTGATAAATAATGTCAAATATACCATACACACATTTGAGAAAAGGCAAGTAACTGTGCTACAAAGACAGGCTATGACTGACATTGGCACATATTAACAGCCCTTGCTTAGCCATGCAAATACTGGGGAGCAAAGCCCTTTTACTCCCCTGTCCAGATTGTTCTCCAGCCTCAGGTGAGGGAGAGCAGAGTCTGCTTGCTAGATACTAATCCCTGAGAGCAAGTGGCTGGGGAGTGGAAAGGACCAGAAATGAGAAGCCCTGTCTCTTCTGTCCCAACTCATTTTTGAGCGCTGTTGCACCTCCCTACTCTAGAGACTTTGATGCTTTCAGACACTGATTTTTCTTGATGTGACTTGTTTTCCTAATTTGTGTTGTGATTATAAAAACAGTTAGGTTACAAGCTACTATTTAGCAGTAATCATGCTAATAAAGATCAATGTCTAAACACGCATAAGTCTATTCAGTAGAGGATCAGGACAGTTCTCATAAGTCTTTGCCCGGAACAAATTTACAGGTGCCACTTATCTTTCAATTTCTGGTATCTTAATATAACATTATATTGATTTCTACATATCAGAACACAAATCCCCCACACAATCTTCCACTTATCTCTATTCAAGTATGCTTGTAGTACAAACTACTACTCAATAGTAGTCCCACCAATCATATAGAAAGGAATATCATATTTCACAAGAAAGCTAACAGCATGAAGCTTTGGAACACACAGGTGTGGAGAAGAGCAGGTGCACGTCGCAGCACTGAACAACAGGTTTTTTAGCAGACATTCCTTAACTGAAAGAACCACAATGCTCTCTATTCTGGACTGTGTGTGTTTGGGAGGGAAAGTTCAAAGGTGATTAACTCTCAGAGTGGTAATTTTAAGAATGTCTATTTTGTTCCCAGACCTCCTCTAGTAAATACCTTTTTGACAGATAAAGTCAATTGACCTTCGCTTTACAGAAATCCCTTGAACGCTCCCTTCAAAGCTTTAACATTTTCTCTTGGGAGGTTTATTGCACTGTGAAATCTATTTTTACCAAAAATTTTTGACAGAGATACAACTAGTTTTTAGAGGCAGAATTCTTCATGTCAACCACATATGGACAAATAAAATTGATATTACACATCAACATGTTCATCAAGTTTATCATTTTCAGGAAGCTAAGTGGAACATATATAAGAACTTCAAATGGCCCTCTACTGCTGGTCCTAGCCATTGAAATATACTTAAAATTCTGCTTCTAACAACCACACTGTTCATAAAACCTTAATTTCACTGAATAAACACATTTTATATCACAGGAATAAAGAACAGTTGTTCTACAGACTACTTTATTTTAGAGCCAGTATTGGGAAAAAACAAATTTCAATATAACTATAGGTTTGTGCAACAATTTATATAATAAACCATACATTCAGATTGTTTGAGGACGTGTAAACATTAACCACAGTTGTTTAAATCATTGTTGTAAATGCTCCTTTGTAGTTTTTCATATTACATAGTGTGCTACATTAAAAAGTGTTCTAGTTTAAAAGACATTCTGTTCTAATACTGGTTTGGAGAAACCTTTCTAACCTATTTGAAACTAGTATATTACTGTCAAAAAAAGGGTTTGGTTTGCCTAACAGCGAACAAGTATAAGAAAAAAATTCAAAGTAACTATTACATACAAGGCTCTAGCTAAAGGAAAACTGTATGTTGAGAATGCTTAGCCACCACCAGCCCAGTGAAATTTTCCCATCCTTTTAAAGAAATGTATCCGGTCACACAGTTTTATGGTGGTTTTTTTTGTTTTTGTTTTTTTTTAAAATGAGAGTGAAAGTAGTACTCACACTATTTGGGTGCTGAATGGCAGCTTCATGCTGCAGTCTCACCCTCTGTGGCATCATCACATCATCCTGTAATAAATAGCACACTGTTACTGAACAGAAAAAGGGTCACAGTACAGTTCTCAAACACACACTAGACTATGTTGTTAGGTTAACAATCATTTCACCAGCCTGCAGACAAAACCTTTTTTTAAATACAAAGGCAGAAAATATTAAAACCACTTTGACCACTGTTTGGTTTCTTTTTAACTGGACTATAACAGAGATTAAAGATATTTTAAAAGGAACCAAATTAAATTTTGCAGAACTAAAAATTAGACTTTAGGCATTATCCCTCTCTTGGGGGTGTCTAGGAACACGCTTGAGTGAAGATCCTCTATCTACCACCCCCTCCTGAGCATTTAGACCATTCAGCCCACTAACCAGCCCCTCCAAACAGTTCTGAGCCCTCAGACTCCAGCCATAGCTTAAACACGCCATCTCCCAGAACACTACCTGAAAGCGAGTGTCTTCTGGTTTACCTCTTCAAGGGACACATGGTAGGTATAATGCATTAACTGCACAGACACTTTGCATAGGATTCTAGCACACTATTGCTCTTTACTTAAGCATGAGAAATACAAAGAGTACAGATGGTATAGGGGAAAAAAAACAAATATCCTAAATGTAATGCCCCTCACTCAAGTCTAGCTCATCCATCCATTGGGAATCCTTGGGGGAAGTAATCGGTGTTCAGGTAGGCAGATGTTCTCCCCTGCCTCATCAGGCTCTGGAAGCAGCTTCCCTTAGAACAGCGGTTCTCAAACTGTGGGTCGGGACTCCAAAGGGGGTTGCAACAGGTCACCAGGGCTGGCTTAGACTTGCTGGAGCCCAAAGCCAAAGCCCAAACCCCACCGCCTGGGGCCAAAGCCCAAGCCCCACAGCCTGGGGTCAAAGCTGAAGCCTGAGGGCTTCAGCCCTGGTTGGTGGGGCTCAGGTTACAGGCCCCCTGCTTGGGTCTGAAGCCTTTGGGCTTTGGCCCCCCAGCTCAGGGTGGTGTAGCTAAAGCTTTGCCCCCCTCTCCCCGCGGGGCAGCAGGGCTCGGGCAGGCTCACGCTTCGGTCCCTCCTCCTGGGGTCGTGTAGTAATTTCTGTTGTCAGAAGGGGGTCGCGGTGCAATGAAGTTTGAGAACCCCTGCCTTAGAGAGAGTCAGTGAAAGTGGCTGAAGACCTAGTTCTTCGGGGGGGGGGGGGGGGGGGAGGAGCGCACCCGGTCTAGGACATTTGTAGTTGAATAGAGGGACATCCCTAGTTAATGAGTCTCTTTGGAATTTTAGTCCAATATGGAGGCAAAGAGACCTCAGAGAGGCAGTTAGCTCCCTCATTCAAAATGGAGTTTGCATCTTGGTAAAGATACATACAGAGTTCACAGTCTCACACAGAATTCATAAGTTGTACACACAAATCTCCCAAATTCCCACAAGACCTCTAATGGTACAGAACAGGGAGTTATAATGTTCACTGTTTTGTGAAGTCAGAGAAATAATCTGAATAAAATTTTATGGTACCTGCAGTCTACAGTTCCGTGGTCATTCATTTGGACATTTACTTTGTTATTTTTAAGTAGATTTTTGAGAGGTGACAAGCCTTGTAATTGAAGATTGTACACTAGGTGCACAGTATGACAGAGATCATGACACATATGTATAAAAAAGCCATGTATAGAAGAGCTCCTCAACTCCACAGGCTAACTACAAATAAAATAGATATTGTTGATAAAGTTAAAGTTATAGCTGATAAAGTCCTTCTCTCAAAAGTCCTTCATCAAGAGGTCTATAGAGTGGAGTATTGGAAAGTAATAGGACAGAATTAAGGCTGCTCGGGTTACCTTAGCTGAACATTTCCATACTTTCCATTGTTTTGTTTCATTTTGTTATTAAAATGTAACTTTAACATTGAAATTCCAGACTAACTACAAGATTCTCTCAAGTAACTGATGAGTATTTTCAACCCTTTTTTATGGTATACAGAGTTAATAAATGCCTAGGACAAATTCTGGCTCTAAAGCTCTGACCAAGAAGGAATTCCAGAATGCAGGAGTGGTGTCCAACCTGGCTCCCACAAAACAAACAGAGCTGATAGTCCACAAGCCTGTCCAGGAGTGCTCTGTGTGGTAGGGTGAAGAGATCAAAGTTCATGTTTTTTGGCATGAACCATCTGATTCCTTATGCATCCTTCACTTCTTGAATTATTTGTGCTCCTGGCATGAGTATTCTGCACAGACAGATGTGAAAGGATGGCGTGGGTTCTCTCAGGCTGGCCAAAATGCAGGTGCAAATCAGCACTGCTTTTGTAGAAGAAAAGAAGTCTAGAATTTGGCCTTTGATATTTTTGTGAATGCCTTTAGCCATAGCAACTATTTTGCAATTGGTGGTTTTATTTGTTTAATATTGATTTGAAAAATTATCAAACTTTTCAAACCTTTATGAAGTTTATTAGCAAACCCAACTCAGCTTTCTTTTGAAACAAGCTTTTTGAAAAAATTCCTTTCAACTCCCATGATCAGCTTAGTAAGCAGGTATACTAGGAATATTTGTACAATAGATAGCTACAGTACACCCCCAGATATATGGAGAGTAGCATCAAACAGTCTAGAACCCATGCAGAAAACAGCAATATAAAATGCCCATGGTTTACAAGAATCCATGAATAAAAGTAAAATGCTGCCTTCCTGCTCAACCAGTCAGGTGCCCTAGCTGTTGATGTCACTCCATGGCAGATGCAATGAGGCGGGAAAAGGCTAAATTATCATTGAGTGTTACTAAAAAAATAGCAATCTCAGAGCTATAATTCCACCTGGAGGGTCTGGTGAGTACACAAGCCTCTTGACCTTTGGTTTCAAGATTTGAAGATAACAACAGAACCCCTTGTTGAAAGTGTAGTCCCATGACTCATAGGAGCTTGTTTTTTAAAAATTTTGTATATATAACGCATGCACCTGTCAGTCTTCGTATAAAAAAAAATAGAAAACCCATTACAAAAATGTTTTAATTCTACAGTATTTTCAGCATGCAAGTCAGTAACCCAGTGAGCTAAGAATTGTTACCAAATAAATACAAAGAACAGGGCTTTTGTTTTCTTAGTATTAGAAGTATGAGAGTCTATTCTCCCATCGACTTATGGGGGGAGTATCACAGAAAACGTGTGTGTATGAATAATAATTACAGGTACAATGCATCCCACATATCAGTGATGGAAATACAAACTGCGCACAGTGTAATCAAACAAAGGATATTCCACTGGAACACTAGAGCAATCTAATTCTGAAGGAGAAATCCAAAAAACTGTGAAGAGGTTACACAGAGTCTGTAAGCTCCATCAGAAAGACACAAAACCCAACAAAAAACAAAAATTCAGGAATGTGGTAATAATGTGATATGAAGCTATTTACTTCTAGGTCAGTAGTTTGAATACCAGGTCAGTAGTGACCAAAAGTTACTGTCTGAAAATTGTCTTTTCACTTCAGTACAATTCCTGTAGATACCCTATACATCTTAGACCCCTAAAAATACCCACCACCACCACAACTGGAAACCTCATTAGGAATATCAGCAGAGAGGCAGAGGACTGAATAGGAGAATGAGCTAACCTCTCATCTTGAGAGGCTCTCACTGCAAGTCAGAATTAAGAAATGCTGGCAGCATGAGGAAGTGTTCTTTGCTGCCTGTTTGTTCTTTACTTGTTTTGTTGGTAAGTAAAAGACTTCAGTCTTCAAGCTTGTCATGCAGTATCTTTCATGATCACAAAAAATCATGTTTGTAAAAAGATTGAAGAAAACTAAAAAGAAACCCAAACAGAGTCTGTAAAACATCAAACATTCCATATACTCTAACATTATTTTACAAAAATATTACTCCTAGCAGGACTTTTAAAACAGAATGCATCAGCAATTAGACTGTACTTAAAACATACTCCATAAATTTAGATTTTGAATTCATTCTTCTTTCCACTATAGCATAAAGAGACAGTGTTTTCTTAAACAAGATAGACAGTCTTGTAAAACTGGGGTAATTCCCTTCCTGCTCTGAACAGAGTACAAATACCTCTTACATAGTCCAAACTTACCCTCTTCCTGGGGTATGGTATTAATGTTTTAAAAATATTAATAAAATCAAACTTTAGCCCGAGCTTTCTCTCCAAGATAAGCTGTTCTATAGAGTTTCCTCTGTTCCAGCCCCTTGTTCCCTTCACTTCATAGAAACATTCCAACTTTTCTCATATGTTGGTTGGAGCTAAGAGATCACTCACCTATCACCCTGAATGAGCAGTATCTACTTCACTTATCTATGTGAAGTTCTAGCAACTGAGCTAAGTGTGAATGAACAGAGGAGCCCTGAATCCCTATACTGTGTCCTAGACGCTGCCATTAGAGCTGGTTGGAAATTTTCTGATTAAGTTGAGTTTTGTCAGAAATGCTGGTTTGTCAAACCAGAAGTGTCTCCTGAAAGCAAGCCTCCTCAAATTGCAGGCAGGCTTCAGCAGTGAAACTGACAAAAATGTCAGTTTCAGTCAGCAGCTGCCTATCTTAGGTGGCATATTTTGTTTCCCAAACACCATGTATCAGTCAGTGTTTCCTAAGCTCAATTTGGGCAGGGGGTTTCCAGTTCGTGGGAAATTTTTAAAAGTTTGATTTGGGGCTGTTTCAGACCTACACAATTGAAATATTGAAATATCATGCGAACATGAATTTGTAATCTCAAGTTTTGGCCAGCTCTAATTGCCATCTTCTTGCATTTCTATACAGCAATGTCATTTTTCAGAGATCTCTACTAAGAACAAGTAACAAATATTCAACCAACCTTTCTTCCTTTCTTATTAAAAGTTTAAGTCAGACCAATGCCAGTAGGAGTGATCTAATTAACACCCAAGGAGTTGAATAACCTTGGTACAAGGGTGACGCCGTACTTTATCAAAAATGAAAACAAGAATTGAAAAGTTCCTGGAAGTGGATCCAACTAATTAATGCACTTCAAGGTTAAAGATAAACTAATTAAATAATAACAGAAGCTGTTTCTTATCACATGCACACAAGTTTCCAAAAAATATAAGATATATAGTCACAAGTATTTCTTTGTATTTAGTCGTTAGGCAACATTTTACAACATGTAGGAAACATGACTGATTTGAAAAGACATTGGGGGAAAAACTCTTACTCATCAATCCTCTAAGTACAGTCCAAGTGGTACAAAATATACTTCTGAGGGCATTCTGCGTCAAAAAATTAAAAATTCTGCGCCAAAAAAATAAAAATTCTGTGCACAATATTTTAAAATTCTGCCAAATTCTGCAAATTTTATTTGTCAAATAAATGTGGAGGCTGCAGCGTGGCACTGGGGAACACAAGTCACTGGCTGCACAGAGGTTGGAGATCACTGTGCAGCTTCCCCCTGGGACACGGACTCAGCGGTGAGACTGCACCCAACCCTGACACAGCACAAGGACCGGGCCTGCCCCAGAAACACCCCAGGGCCCTGGCCCTCTGTGCCAGATGCACCAGGTGTGCGTAGGCAGGCTCAGGAAGGCAGGATCCAAGTGTGGAGGGGCTTAAGTGTGGGGGGATCCAGGTGTGGGTTGAGAGGGTTCTGTGTCGGGCAATCTGCGTGCGGGCGGCTCAGTAGGGGATCTGGTTGCAGGGGGGATCTGGATGCACAGGGGCTTGTTAGGAGGTTCTGGGTGCAACAGTAACGGGACTCTGCAGGGGGGTCCAAGTGATGGTGGTTGGGGCTCAGAGGGGAGGGGTCTGTTTGTGGGAGGAGTTCGGCAGGGAGGTCTGGGTGTGGGGAGTTCAGTGGGGGTCCAGATGCTGGGGAAGTGGGGCTTAGTGGGGTGGGGATCCAGGTGCATATGGCTCATTGGGGTGGTCCAGGTGCAGGGGGAGTGGGGCTCATTGGGGGGGTTCTGGTAGCAGGGGCGGTGAGGCTCGGCAGGATAGTCTGGGTGCGAGCGGGTCTGGATGCATGGGGGTTGGGTGGATGGGGGAGCAGCTCCCCATACAGTGATCCCTCCCCCTGCAACTGAGGAGCCATGGGTGCAGGAAGCACGGGGGTGGGGCGGTCGGAGGGGAAGGGCAGTTTGCAGAGCTTCCTACAGCCAGGGGAGAAATCTGAGGGTGGGTCTGACACGGTCCCGGATGCCATCCAGGGGAAGAGGAAGTCCTGTCCTCCCCAGCCCAGCCGGGACTAGCAGCTGATCCCGGTGCAGGATAGTAGCCACCAACTGGGTCTTCCCCAGTCCCACCCCATGCCCCACAGTGATTTACCTCTGTGCCCTTGACACCCAAAACTGCAGGAGAGGGTTGCATGACCGCGCTTGTGGCTTCCCTTTGCTTCCCCATCAGAAAGTCA
Organism: Emys orbicularis; assembly: GCF_028017835.1. NCBI lineage: Eukaryota > Metazoa > Chordata > Testudines > Emydidae > Emys > Emys orbicularis. Next base: position 30,862,522 of record NC_088695.1, on the reverse strand, counting down.
TTTTTCTGCGGGGAAGCAAAGAAATCTGCAGGGGGTACACATTCTGCACAAGGGCAGTGGCGCAGAATTCCTCCAGGAGTAAAAATAGGGAAGACTAGAAACTCCATAGATCATAAATACTTCGAAAGTATGACAGCTCTATATACCACCTAGTTCACAGGTATTAATATAGCATGGTCCCAGTGAATCCAGGTACACTATTGCGCAAGTGTTCCAGTAAAATTTTACTCTACTGTCCTGACTAAAAAGGTATAAATTGGGGAGGAGGAGAGGGGAAACAGGCACATTAACAAATGTAGGCTCAAGCCTGAAACAAAGCTTGGTAAATCACAAGGCAAACTATATGGATGACAGAACAGGGTTCACTCTTCAGTTAGATTGTTCATTTCATCTGCTAAAGAACCATCACCTTAATTCTTTATGCCAAGAAGAGAGATGGGTCTTAATACAAAATTTTACTTTATAGAGGCTTCAGAAGATATTTTTAAAATATTAATCTTTAAATCTACTGCTTATTGGAATTATATAGGGCTTATTAACTGAGTACTTGTTAAACACAAAAGAAAACAAGAGTGGTAAGAGACAAACCCACTAAGAAGCAAGGAATTTTAGTGCCGTCTTTCTCTCTCTGAGCCCTTCAACATATACTCTTGTTCTAAACAATTTCAGTGCTTGTGACTCCTTATATATGGATCCTGCACAATTAATATTCTAGGAGCATAATTAACAGAAATTGATTGATTTATGTTCAAATTAAAAAGAAAAAATGGGCTACCTGAATAAAATAAACACGATTAAACCAAAGGACAAAACCATTCAGATAAACATTGCATGGCCTTGTGCACATATATCAACTATGACTAGATTTAACTTTTTATAATCAGACTGATAACTTGACAGCTAAAGTCTACATAGTGAGATTTGGTTTCAATACCAAAAACATTTTGGAATCTAAATGCAGGTCTGAAATTAGTTAAACTGCCAAGTGCCTTTACATGAATAATCTGATTATATTCAGCAGGGAGGGACCAATAAATAATTCAGCTACTATTACATTTGAAACTAATACTATTACTGCTGGGACACATCAGTCTAAATTGCTAACTGCACCGAATTAATGTCAATTTCATGCCAGAGATGAGGAAAAATACAGTGCAATAAGTGGAAAGGTAACAAGCTGCAACTTTATTAGCACTGTTGACAAGACAATACTCACAGACACATACATCTTATATAAAGAGCCAGCTTAGTTTCTGTTGGGCTAATGCCTCACTTGATTCTCTCATGTCCTCTATTTTCCACTAAAGTGCCAATCACCAATTGTGCCATTAAACAGTCTCCAGTCAAGCCACACATGCCATTCTGTCAGTGAAATACTCTCACTGTGTCCCCACCATGCCCATTTCCATGCTAGAATTGGACCAATCAACTCAAGTATAGCATTCCCCTGCATACACTTCTAACTCAACAGTTGTATGAAGTGGGTGTACATCATATCTGTATCCTTACTGTATTCTCTACTACTCTTCGTGGTAGCAATAATTATTCATTAACATTACAACAATGCACAATTACAGATATAGAGCTGGATTTTCAAAATCACTCAACGGTGGCCTATCTCTGCTCCGATTGAAGTCAATAATAAAATTCCTATTGACTTCAAAAGGAGCAGAGTTAGGCCAACACTGACTGCTTTTGAAAACCCCATCCATAGTACCCAAATGTTACATGCTATGAGCTAAATTTCAACCATATGAAAGTAGTTACAGTCTGAGCATTTGTGTCTGTACCAACTAGAGTATTACCTAAGAGACAAATAAAATGAAAATCCATACCTCTACCTGACCTGATATATTCCTTCCAGTTTTGATATTTGAAAAATAAATACATGGTTTGCATAAGAAGAATGGGTCCGTCCCAACTAATCACTTCAAACCCAACAGGAATATATGGTATTAGCATGGTTTAACAAGTGGCAGAACAAGAAATTACTGGTTCCTCACCTGATAGGCACCTGAATGACATAGCTCTTTCCCCACTGGCAGAGGAACCAGGTTGCAGATTTTGTCTTATGCCTTCACAGAGGTCAGCAACATTCTTAATTAAAGTGCCTATGTTAGCTTGTTTAAAAGGGGGCAGTACCCAGGGAGACAGGTTCAAACTGTAACCCAATTTTAAAATACTCCTCCCACTTTTTTCAAACTTCCCTCCTAATGCTGAAAAATCCTTCCAAAATGAGGGTTAAAATACAAACTTTTCTCCTAAGTGACCCTTGCAATAACAACTCTAGTGGAAGAGGGGTTTTTGTTTTGTTTTGTTTTTTGCTATCACAGATATGAGGATGTATGATGCACTTTAATTCAGTTCTCCCCTCCTGCTCTGTTCTTGTGAACAGGAGATAGGTAGAGAAATGTAGCATTACACCACAAAACAATGAGACCAAGAGGCTTTTACGTGTCATTATCTTGCCTGTTCAAAAGAATGGAGCAGACAGGAAAAAGCAAAAGAACATGACGACGTACATCTATTTGTAACCACAAACCAAACCCCAAACCAGAACCATCAGTATTCTCTGTAAATTCACCTCTTCAGACTGTATTTGGCCAGATAGAGAAGGAAACTAACCCAGCTGCTCATCTTCAACACTTAGACATTTACTGTGTACAATCTTTTGTTCGTAAAACATGCAGTGAGAAGTACAAAATAAAACAGTACAAGAACGCCTTTGGATCATTTTGGTAGCCTTGTGCTGTGGTTGGTTGGTGCCAATCTTTTTATTTATTTTTTTAAACAAGTTACTGTCCAAATAATACCTAAAGTACTCAGTACTACATACATGAGATTTCTCTTACTATTCCACAGTTCATATGCATTCAAGTTTTCTCCACTATCCAGTCAAACAACAGAAATCATTGTGTACCACACACTATAATAGTGAAATTAAACTGAAGTTCTGAGAATTTTCAGCAACTTTGGAAATTCTAGTTCTCTAATACTAATGATTTTCTTTATGCAAAAATAGTTATTGTACATTTACAGAATTGTTATGGGGCAATCCTATAAAAATATAGTAATTAAGATAATGAATATAACAGATGTGCTGTTTAAGATTGGTTTCTATAACTACAGACACTAGATTTTATTTTATTTTTGGCTTAAAACTTGGAACAAAAAGGCAGTGACTGGACAAACATATTTTAAAGAAAATATTTCACTTATGTTAGGCACATTTTGTTTAAAAATCACATCACTAAATAGGGAGGCCTTAATTTTCCCCCTTAACTTCATATTTCATGGGGGCATTTTATAAATGACATTGAGAAACATAATTTTAAGTGTAATTTAGAAATAATGTTTTATTTTAAAAACTAGATCACATTATTCAATCCACATTACTAAACTGGTTTCAATTAAAAACAAAGAGAGTGCATCCAGACTAATTTTTCAGAAAAAAGTAAACCAGTTTTTTTCTGATTTAATCCATAGACCAAGTTCAATTGAAAATTTAATGTAGTTTAGTTTCACTAGTCTACGTAGTCACTAGACTACGATATCTATGCGATTCTCAGAGGTACAACTAAAGCAGCCAAGAGCTTGTGATCATGTCCAAATTTGCTTTCAAAGGATCAGAAAGTAGAGATGGGAAAGACTCATCAGTGCATCTTGTAAATCCATCAACCACTGCAAGATTGTTCTCTACAGTACATTTCAGTTTGTCCAGTTTAGATTTAAATGACTTAAGTGATGGGGCTTCGACCACTCCCTTAAGAGATTACTGCACAGTCTGAGATCTCATTTTCAGAAATATTTTCTTTACAGCCAATTTAACATTTCCTTTGCTCAGTTTCATCCTATTACTCCTAGTTATATCCCTAGATCACTCCAAACAATTCCTCTTCCTCATTACTGTTTTCAAACTTCAAATACTGGTTTTCATGTCCTTCCAATAACATTACTGCATCCATCATTGATGGTCCATTTTTTATTTTCTAAGTCAATCCTGTAGCCCAGGGGTGGGCAAACTACAGCCCACGGGCTGGATCCGGCCCGCGGGATTGCCACCCCCGTGGCACCGCGGGGTTAAGGCAGGCTCCCTGCCTGTCCTGGCCCCACGCTGCTCCCAGAAGCAGCAGACACCATATCCCTGCGTCCCCTGGGGGAGGAGGTGGGGCAGAGGGCTCCGCACACTGCCTCGCCTGCAGGCACCGCCCCCCGCAGCTCCCATTGTCTGGGAATGGGGAGAGGGATAGCTCAGTGGTTTGAGCATTGGCCTGCTAATTCCAGGGTTGTGAGTTCAATCCTTGAGGGGGCCACTTAGGGATCTGGGGCAAAATCAGTACTTGGTCCTGCTAGTGAAGGCAGGGGGCTGGACTCGATGACCTTTCAGGGTCCCTTCCAGTTCTATGAGATATATATATTTATATGGAGATATACCTAACCGTGGCCAATGGGAGCTTTGGGGGAGGTACCCGCAGGCGAGGGCAGCACGTGGAGCCCTCTGCCGCCCCCCCCCCCGCTCCCCCCAGGGACATGGTGCCGGCCGCTGCCGGGAGCAGCGCGGGGCCAGGGCAGGCAGGGAGCCTGCCTTAACCCCACTGCACGCCGCTGCCACCCCAGAGCCCCTCAAGGTAAGCGGTGCTGGGCCGAAGCCCGCACCCCGAACCCCTCCTGCACCCCAACCCCCTGCCCTGAGCCCCTTCCTGCACACCGTACCCCATCCCACACTCCCTCCCGCATCGCAACCCCCTGCCCCAGCCCTGCATGGAATTTCCCCACCCAGATGTGACCCTCGGGCCACAAAGTTTGCCCACCCCTGCTGTAGCCCCTTCGGTTGCATATTTCTCTGAATTCCCTCCAATTTGCTGACATTTTTCAGTTCTGAGGTACCCTGAATTATATGCAATACTCTAAGTGATTCAGTTCTAATTGTTGACAGGATAACTAGTTTCAAGGCTACCCCTCTGGAGTTGCCATTGAAAACTGTTTTTCAACTACAGTTTTAACCTAGGTTGTATGGTTATGCCAGAAGATTTTAAATTGACTTGTGCACATCAAACTAATTCAACAATGGACAGAAGCACCTTCATCCTCTCCAGGACAATAGTTTGCTACAAGTCTCACTGCACTTTCCAAATGTATGTGTTTACATTCCATATTCAAGTCACTGCATGCCTCTCACCTGCTCTCTGCTGATACTGGCCCAGATTGTGGCCCCTCCTGTGCAGGAGTGCAAGGGAGTACAGAGGGTATAAAGCACCCCTTTACTTCCTTGTATCAGTGCATTGTACCACTACCTCCTGAGTGCAACAGGAAGCAGACTATGCACAGTTGCACATGCCTCCCTTGTGCAGATGGGCAGAAGGAGGCAAGGAATGCATGGAGTGGGGCCTTAACCCTACCTCCCTATTGCGCCTGGCAGTGTAGTAAAGCCAGCATGTCAAAGAGTGGTGGGGAGTCTGGGAGAGAGATTGTGACTCTCCAAACTGCTCTAGGAGCACTGCAAAATTCTCCTCATTGCTATGGACTGGATCATAAACTGATACACAGATCACAGTAAACAATTAAATTAGTCCTTAGAACATGTTACAGATTCAAAACAGTAAGGGCTTACAAGGAGTAGATTAACTATGAGAAAAATCTCACAGCAAATATGGCAGTCATATTTTACTTCAGCAAAGCGATATGTGATGCTCAATGTGGTCAAATCCATCAATATCATTGGTGGGCATTAAGCATCTCAAGCCACTTTTTTCCAAAATGGAACTAGTGTCATAGTCAAAGTTAGTATTAAGATTCTACCCATTTAAATTTTCCCTGCACTTTCAACCAGATATGAAATTCCTCACTTCCTGTCCTAAAAACTCTTACGTGCTGTTAACCAAATGCCCCGTTTTACTTGAATGGGTCTGAATTTAAGTTAAATGACTCCAATTTGCACGCACCACGGAATCTTTTGGGATGAAATGTATATTACTAATGTAAGCTCTTAGTCATAACATTCTAATAGTGCTTTTCATACCCTTTAGAAAAAAGTTCACAAATTAATTTTCCCTGCTAAAAGGGAAATATTTATACATTGCTTCTTAACAAATAAAATGGAAACAATAGAAAAAGAATAGTTTCCAGCCCTGAGGGACATTGCACTTTCAATTATGTCAATAGTGTACACCTTGATTTATTACATATTCACAAAATGGTTGCTACAAGTTAATAAAAGTCTCACATAAATATCTGAAAATGTTATTAAAAATAATCACATATAACAAACTGACAAATTCAATGAAAAGATGTCAGATAATATGTGGTTTATTGTAAATGTAAATATATATAGGTATATAAAATATAAATGCTGTCAAATAACTATTTAAGTAGCAATAAGCAAGGCATCAAACCAAAAATAGAATCCTTTAATAGGTGCTCAAAATAACCCAGAATTTATATGAATTTTGTTGATTACAAACATGCTTCCTGTTCTCCATAGTCCATTTTAAGCAGAGAAGCAATTTGCTGAAAGATGGGAGAATGAAAAGGTCTTTATTCCACATGAAAAGCCAACAGGGATTTCTAAACAAGCCCAGATGTGTTTCTGCCTTTGGGGGGCCCGTGATCTCCATCACCTTTCAGACAGACAGGCACTCTGCTTGCTCGTGCTCATATCAGCTATATCCCTTCCGCAGAAGGTTGGCTTGCTTCAGTCAAATTCCACAAGTTCTTACACTTGGAATACTTACAGATGCTGCTAAATATCCAAAGCCAGTTATAGCAGATAACTGTTTTCCTTACAGCAAAAGACACTGCACTTAAAAACAAAACAAACATTGCTGACTGAGCAAATTATTTGTTTTTATTTCACTGTTTGGTAGAAAAAAGAAAAACTTCAGAAAAAAAAGTCTGAACTTCAGGACATTATTTAAAGTTGTCTCTGTTTAAGTATTTGTTTCTTAAATCAGTCTGGACAAATTCAAAATGACAAGCATTTATTAGCCACATCGATACATAATCTGCCTGGACTGCACTAAACTACAGAGTGCTAACCCGCTGAAGAATTTAATTTTTCTCCACTTTTTTGATTGAACATAGCAATTCAACATGTAAAATATATTCTGTTTTGTAATACAAGGTCAATCTTAATGAAGAAGGAACAATTCCATTTTAAGTGCTAAATTAAGAATGAAACCAAAGGTTAATGTTAAAATAGTCACTTACAAATTCCACTACTTTCATTTGTTTAATTAATGTATTTTATATTTTGCCTCCTACATTTATTTTAGTGTTTAGGATAAGGTTTGAATTTGCCTAATTAGCATATGGGAAAATCAACTACACCCTCCTCATAGTATGTACTTAAAAATAAACTGAACTTCATATAGGCACTAAAAAACATCTATAAATCTATGAGATTATTAGAAAGTATTTTAAATAGTTGAACTAAATGTTTGCTTTTTTAATTGTTTTAAATTATATGGTTAACCTCTTACATTCTAAACCAGGGGTGGACAAACTTTTTGGCCTGAGGACCACATCGGGTTTCAGAAATTGTATGGAGGGCCCGTTAGGGGAGGGGGTTGTGGCCCGGCCCCCATCCCCTATCCGCCCCCCACCCCGGGACTCCTGCCCCATCCAACCACCCTTTCTCCCTTGTCCCCTGACTGCCTCCGGAACTCCTGCCCCTGACTGCCCCCCGTCGCCCCATCCAACCCCTCCTCTCATTCCTGATGGGCCCCCTGGGACCCCTGCCCCCATTCAACCCCCCTGTTCCCCGCTCTCTGACCGCCCCAACCCCTATCCACACCCTCGCCCCCTGCCCACACCCCCGAACTCCCCTGCCCTCTATCCAACCCCCCCTGCTCCCTGCCCCCTAACCGCGCTGCCTGGAGCACAGGTGGCTGGTGGCACTACAGCCACACCGCCCGGCTGGAGTCAGCCACACCGTTGCCACCGCGCAACACAGAGCACTGGGTCAGGCCGGGCTCTGCAGCTGTGCTGCCCCAGGAGCTCACATCCCCGCCGCCCAGAGCATTGCACTGGTGGCGGAGCGAGCTGAGGCTGCGGGGGAGGGGGAACTACAGGGGAGGGGCCGGGGGCTAGTCTCCCCGGCCGGAAGCTCAGGGGCCGGGCAGAAGGGTCCCGCGGGCTGGATGTGGCCCACGGGCCATAGTTTGCCCACCTTTGTTCTAAACAAAAGTATTTCAATTTTAAAAACATTTGAAAAGTTTTAGTAAAAAATTTATTCTTTTATAGATCATTGAATGCATAATGTGTCCTCAACTGACCTTTCTTTCTTAATGCTTATGAGTAGTGGCAACAGTATACAGCTCACTCCATATCGCTGCACAGGTAATGGGGATTAAAATTGCTTCCACCCTGTCTTCTGTCTATTTTGAAATGTAGCTTGCCTTAGCACATGTCAAAGTTTTGTTGTTGTTTTTTGGTGGAGGGAGAGTGAATAGATTACAAAACCCCAAAAAATAAATGAATCTACAATAGAAGTCTGATCATTAGCAAAAATACTTACTCCTGAGGGAATTCAGCACTAAAAAGTTAAAAATTCTGCACACAATATTATAAAATTCTGCAAAATTCTGCATATTTTATTTGTCAAAATAACACAATATAATCATCAAAATAACACAATATAATCACACTGGTTTATATTATTTTGGTAATTTGTTTAAATTACAATACAATGGATGGAGAATGGGAGTGGAGAGCATTGGAGGAAATCCCCAAACACCCTCTGTCTAATAGGAATGTAGCTAGTATTGACCCTTTACTGCTAGTTAGTCAACAAATATATGCAGCCATATGCTCAGTGTTACATGGAGTCCTGCCATCATAGCACTGCATAGAGGGCCCTGCCAAACCGCCACCTCTTCAGTTTCTTCTTGCCGTCTGGCTCCGACAGAGGAGTAGGTGGGTGGGTCTTGGAATGGACATGAGCAACACATCTCAAAGAACAACAGTTACGAAAAGGTAGGTAACCATTTTTTCTTCAAGTGCTTGCTCATGTCCATTCCAAGTAGGTGACTCCCAAGCATTTCCTAGAAGGAGGGGTCGGAGTTCATTGATTCGCAGATTGTAGTACTACTCCGCCAAATGCTGCATCATCTCTGGCCTGCTGTATGATGGTGGCCTGCAGATCTCCTGTGTTGGGACCTGCGCCAGGAATGCTGCTGAGGACGCTTGTGCCCTTGTGGAGTGTGCTGTCAGTGCACGGGCTGGCACCTTTGCCAGGTCATAGCATGTTCGAATTCAGAAGGTGATCCACAAGGAAAGCCTTTGAGAAGACACTAGGAGGCCCTTCATCCTATCTGCTACTGCAACAAACAACTGGTTCAATTTTTGAAAAGGCTTCATCTGTTTGATACAAAAAGCCAATGATCGCCAAACGTCCAGAGCATGGAGCTTTTGTTCCCGGCTATTAGCGTGTGGCTTAGGGTAAAAAACTGGGAGAAAAATGTCCTGATTGGCATGAAACTGAGAGGCAACCTTTGGAAAGAAAGACTGGGTGAGGTCGAAGCTGAACCTTGTCCTTATAGAAGATAGTGTTTGGAGGTTTGGATGTTAGGGCCTTAAGCTTGGACATTCTCTTAGCTGAGGTTATCGTCACCAAGAATGCTACTTTCCACAACAGGTAGAGTAGCGAACATGTCACTAGGCTCTCAAAAGGGGGGCCCCCCCATCAGCCTCAAAAACACCAAGTTAAGGTCCCATGCAGGGATTGGTTGTTGAACTTGAGGGTATAATCTGTCCAGTCCTTTAAAAAAATGGCCAACCATCGGGTTAGCGAAGACTGATCAGCCTGCAACCCCTGCCTGAAAAGCAGAAACGGCAGCCAGTTGAACCTTTATTGATGATACCGACAGACCTTGTTGCTTCAGGTGCAACAGATAGTCCAAGATAAAGGGTACTGATGAGTGCATGGGAGAAGTATTCCACTTAGCCAAGTAGGTGGCCCTAACACATTGGCTGGGAACGGCAAACCACGGCCACTGGGAGCTGCAGGGGGGCCGCGCCTGTGGACAGTCAATGTAAACAAAATGTCTCGCAGCCCGCCAGCGGATTACCCTGGTGGGCCACTTGCCGAAGGTTGCCATCCTCTGCCCTAGTGGATGGTTGTCTACTACCAAGGACGACCACCCTAATGGGTCCCGAGCAAGCGAGCTCCAGTGGGTTCAACCAAGAAACTTCCATGCTGTGAGATGGAGAGATTCGAGATTGGGGTGCTGAAGGCAGAGGCAGGGTGATTGGAGGTTCCACCGACAGTTCTAGGTGTGTGGCGTACTAATGTTGACAGGGACAGGCTGGTGCTATTAATATCACAGAGGCTCTGTTCCTCCTGATCTTGAGCAGAACCTTGTGAATGAGTGGGATGTGCCAAAACGTGTAGAACAGATGGGAACGAGGAATGCATCTGCGATCGAACCCGGGCTGTGATTCAGGAAGGAGCAGAATTGCAGACACTTCCTGTTGTGCCTCGTTGTGAACAAATCTATCTGGGGAGCTCCCCACCATTGGAAGATGTTGTTCATGACGTCCAGGCGTATGGGCCACTCGTGGTTGTGAAAGGATCCGCTGAGATGGTCCACCAACTCGTTCTGAGCCCCCAGGAGGTAAGATGCCTCCAGATGTATCAAGTGGGCTTTGCAGAAATTCCACAGCCTGAGGGCTTCTTGGCATAGGGGAGAGGAGCAGGCTCCACCCTGTCTGTTTATATAAAACATTGCTGTTGCATTGTCTGTCATGACTGATACACATCTCCCTTCCAGGAGGGTCTGGAAGGTCTGTCAGACTAGAGGAACTGCTCTCAGCTCCCAAACGTTGATGTGGAGCAAAAGCTCCGCTTGGGACCAGAGGCCTTGAGTTCTGAGCCTTCCTAGATGTGCTCCCCAACCCATTGCCGATGCATCTGTGACCAGAGAGAGCGAGGGTTGAGGTCTGGAGAAGGATACTCCTGCACACACCGCTTGCGGGTTGAGCCACCATAGGAGAGACTCGGTCGCCTTTGGAGAAAGCGTGACTATCTTGTCTAGGCTGTCTCGGTTTTGACGATATACCGCTGCCAGCCAAGCCTGGAGGGGCCTGAGCCTCACTCTGGCATTTTGTACTACATATGTACAGGCGACCATGTGTCCGAGGAGCTTCAAACAATTCCTTGCTGTAGTGGCAAGGTATCGGCTGAGACTCTCTATGATGTCGCAAAGCATCTGGAACTGTGATTCCAGTAGGAATGCTCTGGCTTGCTCCGAATCTAACACTGCCCTTATGAACTCTATCCTCGGAGTGGGGGACAGGGTTGATTTCTGCACATTCAGCCGAAGGCCAAGCCTGTCGAAAGTCGACCTTATCGGGCTTACCTGCTCCCTGGAACGGCCCTTGATCAGCCAGTCATCAAGGTATGGAAACACCTGCACCTGCCGTTTTCTGAGGAATACGGCCACTACTGCCATACATTTGGTGAACACCCAAGATGTTGCTGCTAGGCCGAAGGGGAGGACTGTAAACTGATAATGGTATGGTTCACCACGAACCTGAGGAACCTTCTGTGGGATGGGACTATCGAAATATGAGAGTACATGTCCTTCAAGTCAAGGGTGGCATACCAATCCCCCGGATCCCAGGAGGGAATAATGGAGGTCAAAGAGACCATGCGGAACTTCAACTTTTTAATGAATTTGTTGAAGTTTTGCAGATTTAGAATGGGCCTGAGACCACCTTTGACTTTCAGGATTAGGAAATAACGGGAGTAAAATCCCTTTCCCCATAGCTCCTGAGGAACCTCCTCTACTCCTCCCGCTCTCAGGAGCATCTGCACCTCTTGCATTAGATGTTTTTCATGAGAGGGGTCCCTGAAGAGGGACCGGGGAGGGGGAGAGCTGAGTTGGAGGGAATATCCCAGTTCTACCGTGCAGAGCACCCAGTGGTCTGATATAATCTGGGCCCAGGCAGAGTAGAAATGGGATAGTCAGCATGAAAAACACAGGGCAATTGGATCTGGTACTTGAACTGGTGCACAGCCCTCGAGCACACCCTCAAAAGGCTTGTATCTGTCCGGAGGGCTGTTTTGCCTGGCCAGAGCCCTGAGCAGATAATGGGAGGAGACTTCCTCCTATGATTTCTGCTAGGCCTCCTAGAGTAGTCCTACTTGTCCTGAGGCTGGTAAAAATTGAGACAGGGGCTACAGCTTAAAATGCCTTCGTTGCAGTGCCAGGATATGCATGCCAAGGGACTTGAGTGTGGCCTTTGAGTCCTTAAGGTGATGTAGCCTTGAGTCTGTCTTTTCAGAAAAAACAGTGAGGAGCTTTCGAATGGGAGATCCTGAGTGGTCTGCTGGACCTCATTTGGGAGTCCTGAGGCCTGCAGACAAGAGCTCCTTCTCATAGTAATGGCCGAAGACATGGTCTAAGCGGCCAAAACAGCAACATCCAGGGCTGCCTGTAGTGTGTGGCCCGTGCCACTAGCTTGCCCTCCTCCACCAAGATGGAGAATTCTGTCCTAGATTCTGATGGCAGTAGCTCAATAAACTTTGACATAGCTCTCCAGGAATTGAAACTATATCTGCTGAGGCTTGAAATCCGAAACTGGAGGCCCCCGGTAGAGTAGACGTTCCTCCCAGAAAGGTCCAACTTAGCGTCCCGGGCTTTGGGTGAGGGCCCTTGTTGCCCCTGACACTCGCATTCATTCACTGCTGCCACCACTAAGGAGCCTTGGGGCAGATGCAAATAAAGATATTCAAACTACAGCTGTCGATTAATCGCAATTAACTCATGTTTCTAACACAAAAAAATTAATCGCGATTAATCGCATTGTTGAACAATAGAATACCAAATGAAATTTATTAAATATTTTTGGATGTTTTTGTACATTTTCAAATATATTGATTTCTATTGCAACACAGAATACAAAAAGTACAGTGCTCACTTTATATTATAATTTTTTATTACAAATATTTGCACTGTAAAAATAAACAAAATAAATAGCATTTTTCACCTCATACAAGTAATATAGTGCAATCTCTTTATTGTGAAAGCATAACTTACAAATGTATATTTGTGTTATATAGCTGCACTCAAAAACAAAATGTAAAACTTTAGAGCCTACAAGACCACTCAGTCCTACTTCTTGTTCAGCTAATCGCTCAGACAAACAATGATTTGCATTATTTTATTTTTGAGTGCAGTTAATTTTTGGAAATAATTCTACGTTTGTAAATTCAACTTTCATGATAAAGAGATGGCACTACAGTACTTGTATTAGGTGAATTGAAAAATACTATTTCTTTTGTTTTTTACAGTGCTAATATTTGTAATAAAAAATATGAAGTGAGCACTGTACACTTCGTATTTTGTGTTGTAATTGAAATCAATATATTTGAAAAATGTAGAAAACATCCAAAAATATTTACATAAATGGTATTCTATTACTGTTTAACAGCGCGATTACTCGCATGATTCACGATTAATTTTTTTAATCGCTTGACAGCTCTAATTCAAACCTTTAGAGGGAACAAAATATTTCCTCTCAGTCCTCTTTGCCGTTGGGGGCAGTGAGGCAGGGGTATGCCTATGGGATTTTGTGGTGTCCTGAATCATTTGAATTAGTGGCAGAGCAATACGGGACAAGCCCAGTAGTCAGGATGTCCACCATAGGGTCTGAGGACTCAGTGACTTCTTTGACCTGGAGCACCAGGTTCTGGGCCACTCTCCTCAAAAGCCATTGGTAGACACTACTCTCGAGTGCAGGGGTCGGAGAGATCCCTGCTACAGCTTCATCTGGTGACGAAGATGATAAAGTCAGTACGGGAACAAGCTCTTGCTCCTGACCTTCTGTACCAAGTGGGTCTCACGGTGCCAGCTCCTCTGGTACTGTGGCCAGTTTGGTGCCATGCGGTTGGTCCTACACCGAGGGAGGCGGAGGAGGTGCATGGCTCTCAGAGATCACCGACTGAGACCTCCTGGAATGAGACCCTGGGGCTTGATGGAATGTCCATGGGGTCCAAAAAGGCCACTGCACCCGTAACTGCCGCTGCGCAGGCCAGGGCACAGTACAGAATTGCTGACCCATGTCAATTCTTGCGTGCCTCCACTCCCATATGTGTCCGCTCCGTCTGGACATGTAAGATTCCGGCTCCAAGTCTGATTGGGAGGACTAACTGCACAGCTACCAGGGAAGAGCAGTGCCAGTCTGTGCTAGGGAGCAATCAGGCAACCATCGCTGCGCCATAGCCCGATTAACCTCGGGCGGTGCTGAGGAGTGGTGCCATAGCGAAGGAGACCAGCGTGGCACCATAGCTGGGTTGCCATGCAACAGCGCCGGGGGGGGGGGGTTGCGGTGCCAACACTCGTGGGGCCTGACGCACACTCGCATCTGGAGGGCGAAGCCAGTGCCATGAAGGCAATTAGATCTCTGGCTCCCTTTAATGTCTCCGGCCTGGAAGGCATATATAGCACCTCTCCGCAACTCTCCCAGAGAGGGGAGTCCATCGTCACCTGACTCGACTGACCCTTCGCTGAGGCTGCAGTCAACAGCACCATGCTGGTTAGTGCAGTGCCTGAGTGGCCCTGCACGGGTCACAATGCACTCGGGGCATTTTGCCCTGTTCTTGGCGTGGATGAGTGCCCCCTCTCCAACTTCTTATGTTTTTTACAGGGTACTGGAGAATGGGAGTGGTGCCAGACTGAGCCGTGGATGGAGCCCCTCTGTATCGGAGAACCCTATCGGTACCGAGAGTCTCTGGAGCTAGAGTCCCTTCTCGGTGCCGAGGTCTCCCTCGTAGACGCTGGTGCACGCCGCACTGATGTTGATATGCTGGGTGCTAGTTCAGCCGAACTCAGCTCCGAGTGAGGGCAAAGGGCTGCCTCCATCAGGAGAAATTTTAATCTTTGGTCCCTCTCCTTCTGGGTTCTGGGGCAAAATCCCCTGCAGATCTTACAGCACTCTTGTTGATGGGATTCCCCGCAGACACTTCAGACAAGAAGTGTGAGGGTAGCTCCTTGGTATAGGCTTATTACAAGCCATGCACTGTTTAAACCACGAGACATACCCCAGTTCTGGGGAAGAGGGGTTGCCCCCAATGAACAGGGCTGTAATTAATCTAACAAGTACACTAAGACTAAATAAGAAACTAACTATTTTAACTATTTACAGGTAACTACAAGTAAACCACTAGGGAAACCCTTGCAGAAGCAAGAGAGAAACAACGTTCCGGCTAACCGTCACTGGCAGTAAGAAGGAATTGAAGAGGCAGCAGGTCGGCAGTGCTATATATGCGGCGCCATGATGGCACGACTCCAGGGAATGCCTGGACTAACCCGACAGATATCGTTAAGGGAAAAACCTTCCAGAAACTGTGCACACAGTGCACACACATCTACTTGGAATCGACATGAGCAAGCACTCAAAGAACAATGGTTATAGCAGAAAACAAAAACATATTAGCTTTTAGTCAAATAACCAGCACTTAACACAAGAATGGGCTGATCAAATTCTAAAAATTTTGAGCCTTGTATCCTCTTTTGTCATGTTTCTTCCCAATTCACTGTCATCACAAAGCTATTGGTGCTTTGAGATATAAGCAGCTTGACTCCAGCTGAGATAGCAAGTGAACAGTTCTCTCTGGAGTCAATACTTCCTCAAAGATACACAAGCAAGAAGTCCTAAAAAACACAATACATTCTCTCCTCACATACACCAAATGCATAATGAATTATGTAACCTGCTCTGTATTAACCCAGAACCTGCAACTATGAATGCAAATCTGAAAATCAATTTCTTGGCAATAATGCAGCTCATTCCACATGCCTGATATCAACATTCTTTTCTAAATAACTTGATACTGGGCTGGTGAACTGAACCTAAGAAGTGAGGGGGCATATGGAAGCAGACACAGACAGCTCAGTCACACAGCTGGAAACATCTGTGTTTGGGTTATTACCACATAGTATCTAGTAACTACTGTCAGACAGAATACTGATAAATTCCTAGTTTTGTAGCAGTTTTTGCAATTATTTTATCCCCTCTATATTAATCTTTTTTAGCCAACAATAGCAGCCACAAAGAAAAATAGCAGAACATTATCTTTAACAACACATTTGATGTATAATTTCTAGGATACAGGGACATGAGTTTTGCTAGCTCAGAATGATTTCACCTTTGAAACATCTAGTTGTTAGTGCAAATATGTAGAAATTAAACAAAGAACCAATATTCTCTACCTATTTTCAATTATTTTTCAAGCTGGGACCATAAAACTTTTGTTTGGAACCACTTCAAATGGTCCTAAATGTATACAGCACACATTCATTTCAAAATTAATCTTTCACCAAATCTGAACCATCCATTAGAACATCTGGGGGAAAAAAATATTATTCAGCCGTAATATTTGTGAATGATTGCTACAGATTACTTTACCCTCTAGAGCAGGGGTCGGCAACGTTTGGCACGCGGCTCGCCAGGGTAAGCACCCTAGCGGGCCGGGCCAGTTTATTTACCTGCTGACGCGGCAGGTTCGGCCGATCGCGGCCCCCACTGGCCGCGGTTCGCCGTCCCGGGCCAATGGGGGCGGCGGGAAGCGGCGTGGGCGAGGGATGAGCTGGCCGTGGCTTCCCGCCACCCCCATTGGCCCGGGACGGCGAACCACGGCCAGTGGGGGCCGCGATCGGCCGAACCTGCCGCGTCAGCAGGTAAATAAACTGGCCCGGCCCGCCAGGGTGCTTATCCTGGCGAGCCGCGTGCCAAACGTTGCCGACCCCTGCTCTAGAGCTAACCAGTGAAGGGAAATTATGCAGCAGTGTAAAGGTACATGACATACATGCAATCATGTAAATAATAATTCAAACATTTAAAAGAGATTTTTACACACACACACTTTCTCTCCTCTTAAATGTCAAATAAAAAATATAAGTAATGACCTGATTTATAATCGCCTGATTTATAACCATGTTTGTCTGAACTGGAAGAGGCAGAATAATCCCCTCTGATATTTACCTCAATGAATCACATATATATGTATTTTGCACTGACGTGACATTGCACTACATGGTGCAACAGACTTTTTACTTCTGGAGACGTGGGCTTTTGCTGGCTAAGCTCACAAGAAAAATTGGTGCGGTGGTTTCATCCTAAATCCCCAGCATTTAACCACGCTACACACTGTGGAGCAATTGTCTAAGGCTGGAATACCTCGGGGTTTGCAAATAACAACTGATTTTGGGTCACATCTTGCTTGCTTCACTCATGCAAGCAGTGCCATTGAACCCCAAAAGTCAGTTGGACTCAAATTCATGGAACTATTCACAGGAGTTAAGATGGGTAAGATTTGGTTATGCATGGAGCAGTTTGCATTGAACCTGCCCACATTCATACAAATGGAGCCTGATCCTAAGCCCACTAAAGTCAACTGGAAAACTCCCATTGACTGCAATCGTGCAGGATGAAGGCCTTAATCAGTCACTTCATGAGTACAATTTACATGAAACACCTATAACCTGATTAAAAAACAAGGTTGTTTAGCAAGTGAACAAAATCTAGAACAATGAACTTATCTCCTCAGACTTACTTTTTTAACATTCGCTTCCTAATGAAACTGTAAGGAAACTAATACTGAGATCTGGTAAACACACTTTTGCACTGTACTTGGGTACAAGCTACTGAAATGAATAACTTTGTGCTATGTGAATGAAATGAGATCTCCAAACACCCAAGGATTCGTATAAGATCTGTAACTCCGACTGCTCAAACTGTCACTTCTGGAATGTGTGTGTGATATTTGACATGCACATTCTGAAAAGTCACTTTCCACAACCTTCCTCAGGTACCAAACTCCCTTTAAAAAAATCTATTTAGGCGGGAAATTGGAACAAACCTTAATATAATGAAATTAAATAAAAAAGGCAACATGTAACTATGTCACTAAATATGGTACTAAATGGCATTAGCAATATTTCAACTAGTCAAGCAGGCTACTGCCAGCAAAACATATTCCACACTTAGTTCTTGAATGGAAAGGCAGAGAGAGGAAATCACTGGCAGACTCCTTGGACCATAAACAAATGTAAAACATATCAGCTGTTTAATAATATTTAGCATCAAGAGTTCAATATAGGATATTTTTTAAAAATACTGCATCCAATTGACATTGCAAGAAGAATTTATAGAATCAGAATGTGATTACCTGAGTTAAAAATCTAGCCAGGACTCTAGCATTAACATCTCCATTCTTAAAAGATCTCATGACACTTTTTATAAAAGACCACAAGCAATCAGGACTTTGATTTTACATTGTATCAAAAAAACTGTAGCATAGTGCCCCTATTACTACACAAAGGCCTGGTTCAGTTCCAACTCAAATTCAATCAAATGCAACCTTGACTACATTCAATCTGAATCATCAACACCATCTCTCCTGCAGCACATGGGACATGAGAACTCCTAAAGAATGCCTAAATATTGACCTGACCCAGCCTTGGGATTTAATGGGATCAGAGCAGAAGGTAAAGAAGTCTGCAGCCATATACAAGGTTGAAAGATTAATACAAAGTTGTAATTAGTACTTAACATGTGTGAAACAACTTGACTTAAGAAAACATTTAAACATCTTGACTTAAGAAAAATCAACCACCATATTAAAAACAATCTACGGTAAGTGTTTTGTTGACAAAACTAAATAAAATGTAAAGAGTCAACTTACAGAATCCAGAAAGCAGAGGTAGGTCCCAGAGCTCTGTATTACTGCTTGGTTTTTAGCAAAGCCAACTGAAGAGAAAGTAAAGAGATAATGTTAAAAATAATTCTAAAGATATGTGTATCACAACATATATTTTAAATTATACTGTAGTCAAGATTAAATGAGAGACACAAGTGGAGATCTACGTTATTATGAAAAATGTTTTGTTTTACATGCCTTAAACAGGAATCTTTGAAGTATTGTGGCTACCTGGTCCAGTCCTGCTCTCTCAACAGACACCAGTCTGTTGTGATGTGATCCAAATACTGCATCTCACATGCTGCTAAGATCTCTAGGTCTCGGCAGTGACTGATCACTGTTCCTGATTCTGGGTCCTTCAGGTGTACTCCCCAGGCACAGGCCCCAGGTCTGACATCCTTCTTGAGCAGTGGAATCCTGCAGTCTGGTCACCTAGACACTGGAAGCCTGGGCTCAGCTCTCAGCCCACCCAAGCCCCCAACTGCTTGAATGCATTCCCCTGAGACTACCTGGCTGTGAGTGCTCAGGTTTCTAGTTAATCCCTCTATGGACCATGTGGCATAAAGCAAGGAGATAAAAAGCAAAGCAAAGGAATTTCTTAAACACACACAACTTTACTCTTTAAAAGCACAAAACATCTATGAAAAACAATCTCCTGAATGCAATCCCCCTCATTTTGATCTCTCCACCTTTAATGAGCCCACAGTTTGGTCCAAGTCCTTCATGCCTGCACTCCTCCTTCTGGGCCTTCTGTTTCTGGTGATGGAATGGCTTCCTTTGCTTAGAGAAGCATCCCATTTTAAAATAGATTTCGTCCCTCTTTAGTCTGCTGGAGAAAACTGCAGCTCTACTAGTGTTAACAATACGGCTCCATAATTACAAGCCACAGGCACTCAAGTAGTAATAGTGGGGCAATCTTTTTTTCCCACCTGTAAATTACATATTTTATAGCGTTTATATGACCAAATGCTAGACCGTCAACCAATGCGTGTAAAAATATATTTCTCCAGGATAAGGCAACTAAAGGAAGAAAAATATTTGACACTCCACTCTTTGCCTTTATGGGTGTAAGTGATTTCCTCAGGATTTGGTGAGGATATTCTGTACAGTAATTTGCAGTTCTGAATAGCAAATAGACAGCCAGGAATTTAACTCTTTGAGGGGTTTGGATTTCCTTGGGGGTGGGAAGTTGTTATTCAAGTTGAAGACCAAGTGGACTGCAGAGAAACATTTATTTGTACATGATAAGCTTTGGATGCAAACTTGACTACATATTTTACATGGGTGCTTCCTTTTTGCCTATGTACACTCTGCTCTAGAGCAGAAGTTCTCAACCTTTCTCCTTATGAGGTACCCACACACGTACACAACATGCTATAAAAATTCCATGGCCCACTAGTGCTACAACAACTGTTTTTCAGTAAATTACTAGCCAGGGCCAGTGTTAGGGGTAGCAAGCAGAGCAATTGTCCAGGGTCTCACATCACTGGGAGCCTCACGAAGCTAAGTTGCTCGGGCTTTGGCTTCAGCCCGGAGCAGTGGGGCTCGGGCTTCAGCTTTCTGCCCTGAGCCCCAGTGAGTCTAATGCTGGCCCTGCTCTCTGGTTTATTTCAGTGGATGCCCTAAAACCTGCTCGCAGTCTTTCCTCCTCCCTTTCCCCCCCCACCAGGGATTCCCAGACCCCTGTTTGAAAACCACTGCTCTAGTTGTCTTTACCCTAAGACAATAAAAATTGACACACAGGAAAAGATTATTAATCCATCTAGGCCAGTAATCTGCCTCCAACAACAGCCAATGGCAAATGCTTAAAAAGAAGGCATATACAGTAGCATACCATGAGGAATATTTCTTACTGACTTCAACTGGTCATCATCTTATGCTCTGAAGAAAAAGATAACACTTATTTGTTTCCTAACTAGTGTAACTGTTGGTGCTGTTCTCTCTGGATTCTTCAGTAAAGCGTTAAAAGAATGCTCAGGGATTTTTTAACTTAAACTACAGTTGTATTGATTAGAAATTTAAAAATTCAATAGCCACAGTTTTCATAATCTTCCTTGTCTTAAATAGGATTGAGCATGGATAGTGTACTCTCTACCTATGGGGACTGTAATGGACTTTCACAATACTAGTTTAAAACACTGGTCAATCTACAATATTAGTTCAAACCCAGAAGCAAATTAATAATGAATACAAATAACCACCACTTTATGGCTCATATAATCACCATTTTATGCTGGCCTACATGAAATTGGACTGAGCCTACCAACCTGTTCTTAGTGTACACATCACCCTTATTTAGCAGTTTCACCAGCTGATCACAACTAGGCAAATACTGAACTACTTCAAGTGTACACTGTATGCACATCTAGTCTATGGTAGAACACTCTGGTATTATTGTTACATTGTCCTCCCTCCCGCATTCCCACCTATTGTTTCATCAGCCTTTTGTCATTAACCAATACTGCAAGTTCTTTAGACCAGGGACTGACTTTTACTGTGTTTCTACAAACCTACACAAATCAGGGCCTCAATCCACATCTGGGCCCTCTAGGTGCTATTCTAATATAAATCATAGACAAACTAAACCCCAAAAGGGCAAGAATGTGCAGACCAGCCAATCTTTTTGGCCTGTGGTATGGGCCCTTTAGAGGACTCCAGCAAGGCATAAGAGAAAAAAAGCCTGCCTGTTCTGTAATAAATAGAAAAATTTCCTGTGCTGCAAAGACTATTTCAGACAGACTGCCTCTCTCTCTCTCTCAACAGGAAATAATATAATATTGGTTATTCTCTTTATCTAGGGCAACATGGAGTGCTGAGGGGAGCAAATCAAAAGGCATATAGTAACAATGAGCATAAATATGGAATGCTTACATGGAAACCTCTCCACAGAAACGCAGACACACAAAAGTGTAGTCAAATTATAATGCTGATATCATGGATCCATTGTGCCCACCTTAACAGTGCAGCTGTAAGAGAGGAGACCCAGGCTCTTTCTAAAAGTGTACAATGATTTTTACTAAGGCCTTGTCAACACAAAAACTTTCAGAAGTTTAGTTAATCCACTGAAAACCTGTGTGGATACTCTTATTTCTGTTTATGAGTGTCTTATTTCAGTTTAGCTTAAATCTATTCCTAATGGAATGAAATTAAAGCAAAATAAGCTTGTCTTAAACTGAATCAAAAGTGTCCACCCAATCTATTGCATCAGATTAACTAAATCTGTTTAAAAGTCACTTGTACATGAAGACAAGTCCTACTAATAAGCAAAACTATTTCAAAAAAGATGTGAAGCCAAGAAGCAGCTACACCAAACAGCTGGTGTAGTCATTCTTAACTCCCCCTCCCCCAATTCTATCATCCCCTGGAAAAGAAGAGAGAGAAGAAAAAAGGACAGCATGGCTTTTCAGTGCGTTCTCTCTTAGGTGGAAGAGGGAGGATGAGGAACAGCACAGGAGTGCTTAACATGTATACCCTGAAAGATACAAGAATAGCACTGGATCTTCCATAGATCACTAGAGTCCATAGGGTTTCAAAGTTGCATGCCTGTCTCTGAGCATTTGCAAACTCTTTCCCCAAAGGGCCAAATGTGGTGACAACTCCAGGAGTTAACATCTAAGATGTTGTCTACATGAGAAAGTTGTACTGGTTTAACTTAAAGTGTGATTTTAACCAAGTCAATTAAACTGGTATGACTTTCCAGTGTAGACGAGGCTTAAGTTAACAGCCTGGTACCTGTACTTTTCCTCCTTCTACAGTTTGTTCTACAGGAGGCAAGCACAAGGGCACCTAATTTAACCTGAAAAACCTTTTGAGTCCCATTTAATACTGTACCTGTCATTTAGGCCTTGTCTATGCCACAAGTGCAGCTAAGTCAGGAACCTCGTTATAAGATGGTTGTCACCTGACCTAGTTACAAGATTATTCCACTGTATAGTCTAGAGGATATGTGTAGTATATCTTTAAATCTACAGCAGGTAGACATTAATGGCTTTAAAGTGAAGCACAGACACAGAGTATCTTTAAGGATAATACCTCATCTTATTCTAATAAAGTTCCTTGATCAATGTTTACAGAAATTACTTTCTATGGGACCTTAAGCATATTCCCTAACCAGGCTAGAGCTCTGAACTAGTAATACAGACAGATTGATACTGAAAGTCAATCAAGGAATAACTGTGCTTTTACAAACTTCCATGAGTCAATTATAGTACAGTACAGATAGGTCCTTCATCATTCTTCCTGAGAATTCAGAGCGAAGAGATCATTTCCTGTCTGCATTTTCCACTACCTCCTGGGAGCATGTTGGCCCACCCACCAACAGTACAGTAGCACTCAAGGTTACACCTAAATGAGTTGTTTTTAACACCTCATATATGTAATTGTAACTCATAAGACAAAACCAGTTGGTAAATTCAACAGCTCTCACAAGACTAGAGTTGAATTTCTGGCATCCGCAGCTTCAGTAAGAAACAGCTAAAGCAAATTAGCAAGTCTGGACATGCCAAACAGGAGAATCCATAGTTTTTAAACAGTTCTCTCCTAA
This sequence comes from Emys orbicularis, assembly GCF_028017835.1. Classification (NCBI taxonomy): domain Eukaryota; kingdom Metazoa; phylum Chordata; order Testudines; family Emydidae; genus Emys; species Emys orbicularis. Next base: position 30,839,276 of record NC_088695.1, on the reverse strand, counting down.
GGGAAAGGGAAAAAGAGTAGGATGGAGTTGACCTTGCACTCGTAATCCCCGCACTGGATCAATAACTATTCTACCAGGATCAGCAGTAACTAACCCTATATACATATTTCATTCATTATTAATATGATATTTCAATAGTCATCACTGTAAAATGACTGAAGTCGAAGGAAGCAGTGATCAAGAAAAAAAAAAAGGCAAGGTGACTCAACTTCAAGATGAAAGTTAAAAGATTCAAAGATAAGGAACTTTCTGAAATCTTTAAGATTCTGCTTTTAAATCAAATCTTTTAGGGAAAAATTTGAAGTATAAAATGTTATATCAAAAAAGGTATAAAATATTTTTTCTAGATTAAAACACGTCTGGAATTTTATTAAACAGTTACTTATAACAACAGTGTCTTAAGAATAAAAAAGGTATGTTAATTTTGTGATTTAAGAAGAGATTTAACTCCCTGGGGAAACTAGATATTGAAAATTGGTTTCCCACAATGAATCCTGTGTTTGGCATAAGCAAAGAATTTGCTTTAATATTACAGTACTGAAGAAAATCAAATGTTTGTGCCAGAACTCTCTTTTGTAATGCCTGCTTACTTGGTGAAAAGAGCCTGTTACTATGGTCACAACAGTAAAAACTTAAGCCTCAGTGAGATATTAACATTCCTTGCTCTTGGAAAGAAAAAGGATTTTTTTTTTTAAGCCAGTGACCCTTTCTTTTTTTAGTCCCCCCCCCCTTTTTCTTTTACATGATAGAAAAGAATCAGAAATGAATTTTAATCCCATATAAATAGTCCAAGACTTGAATACCGACTGCCACATTGTTTCTGTTTTGGGGCTTTAACCAGGAAATATTCCTTCCAGTTGTAACTACTCATAAACATACCAAAATAAATCACTGAAGACAAAAGGATAATAAAGATTTCAAACTATCCTGACTCCCCAAATGTAACAACCTCTAAAACAAGAGAGGTCCTTATTTGAATAGTGATCTAACATTGATTCCTACATAATACACTTGGTTTTAAAAAACAGGTTATTTTGTTTTATTATTATTTAATGTGATGTACATGAACACACCTTTTGCTTACGTTTTGTTTGCTAAAACTAGAGGAGTTTTTGTCATTCATAGATAAAATTTTGTTTGTACAGTGAATTAATTTATTTACATATACTGGCACCAAAATTGTTTGGAAATTAAAAATTACCTGAAATAAAATCAGGCCTTTCTTGAATGGGACTATATCACCTAGAATGAGTACAGGTTTCTTTTGGGCTGCAAACAGGTTGCTTCATCAAAGGAAGTAGAAACGGTTTCAAAATGTTCCAAAATTATGCCTCTCAAATTATTGGCAAACAAATGTCCTGCAATATAAGGTCAATTTTCTGTCCCCAGCCCTCCATCCATCCAGTGTCACTAAATCCTGCCTTACAGGGGTGTTGCCTATTCAGCTCCCACAGAGACTATCAGCACACCATCCTCCTCCTCCCTGTTCTTCTGACCAGTCTTCCACTTTGTTCTCTGCTCTTGTGTGTTAGTCAAACTGAAGAAGAGATCAGAAAGAGAAGTGAACTGCCAAGTGTGGGAACAGCATGAGCAAAGTTATACATAGTTGGGTGGAACACAGAAGAGGGAATGGACAGAGAAAAGTGAGGGGGAAGACAAGAAGAGTAACAATGATGTGAACTGCATTGCAGGGATCAATGTCTCATTCTACAATGATGGAGGGCTGAGCGGTACATCTGCAGGTGATATGATTAAGGTTTACATTTAAATACAGCATAATTAGATGGGATTACTTTGCTTCTTTCTTAAGCAGTGTCTGCATCTCTTCCAAACAGAACACACAAATTGCAACGCTAAAAGAGTATCCAGATGCAATGAAATAGGGATGTTTTAAAAACTCTACTCAGTGACACAACAATCTATCTTTGGAGGGTAGTGTGGCTAACTCATCACACATGAGAATGGAAAGGGAAGAAAACCCAATTAAGAATTATATTAATGGAGGAGGAAGGCATTACTGCTTGCCATGCAAATAACCAATGGCAATTTTTACCAACTCAATAGAGTTGGATGCTGACTGCAGACCTAGAAGGTTGCTCCCGTACAAAAGGAATGAATTATATATCTACTGAGTACTTTCACTACTGGGGTAAATGCTCTATTAAAAAATCTTGTAAAACATCAGTCTGTGGTAAATAAAGCTACAGTCTTTTAATTTCCAACTGTGATGTAACCTGGGAGCATATGGGTAACAGGGAAGGGGGTGGATACCGATGTTAGGATTTTAACCCACAAACTAAGCGGTACAGAACCTCTTCAGCAAATTTGAAAATTAGAGATGTATCTTGAAAATATTATCAACAAACTGGAATCCTAAGGAGGATTTAATTCTTAACTTTTATAACAAATTATTAGTCAAAAATTTAAAAAAACTGTATTTGATAAGAGAAGCAAACTTTGATTCTACTGTACACCAAAAGCCTCACACAGCAACATGCTTAAAATATAAGAATTGGACAAAAAGTAAGATTGTGTGCAAAAAATGAACTGTGAAAAAAAAAAACAGTATGAGTAAAAGAAAAACAAACTACTAGGAGACTGCTTCCCCACCTATATAATGTGTACATTTAATTCATGTTAACAATGATGACAGATAGATACGCAGATCAATCAGAGAATACACAGTACCCCTATAAACATTTACACTACAGGCTATAGATGTACAGTTAGTGAAATTAGATGGAATTCCTAACTAACAAATTAAAACTTTCTTAATGAACAAATCAACAGATAAATTTTAGAAGACATTTATTAAAAGGTATTTTGTTCTGTTCCCCCTCATGAAAGCAACTACTCTGTCTTTTCTTCCACATCATAGAAAAAGAAAGCTAGGTTTAAAACTCAACTCAAAAGCTTTACAGTTCATACCCTAAGGGTATGTCTACGCTACGAAATTAGGTCAATTTTATAGAAGTCCATTTTTAGAAATCGATTTTATACAGTCAATTGTGTATGTCCCCACTAAGTGCATTAAGTTGACGGAGTGTGTCCTCACTACCGTGGCTAGCATTGACTCACAGAGCGGTGCACTGTGGGAAGCTATCCCACAGTTCCCGCAGTCTCTGCTGCCCATTGGAATTCTGGGTTAAGCTTCCAATGCCTGATGGGGCAAAAACATTGTCGTGGTGGTTTTGGGTACATGCCGTCAGTCTCCCCTCCCTCCCTCCGTGAAAGCAACTGCAGACAATCATTTCGCGCCTTTTTTCCTGGGTTACCCGTGTAGACGCCATAGCACGGCAAGCACGGAGCCCGCTCAGCTCACCGCTGCTGTTGCGGGCATTGTAAACACCTCGCACATTATACTGCAGTATGTGCAGAACCTGGCTAAGAGATGGCAGCACGAGGACGATTGTGAGGAGGACATGGACACAGACGTTCCTGAAAGCACAGGATGTGGCAATTGGGACATCATGGCGGCAGTGGGGCTGGTTGATACAGTGGAACGCTGATTCTGGGCCTAGCAAACAAGCACAGACCGGTGGGACCGCATAGTGTTGCAGGTATGGAATGATTCCCAGTGGCTGTGAAACTTTCGCATGCGTAAGGCCACTTTCCTGGAACTCTGTGAGTTGCTTTCCCCCGCCCTGAAGCACAGGAATACCAAGATGAGACCTGCCCTGACAGTTGAGAAGCGAGTGGCGATAGCCCTGTGGAAGCTTGCAACGCCTGACTGCTACCGGTCAGTCGGGAATCAATTTGGAGTGGGCAAATCTACTGTGGGGACTGCTGTGATTCAAGTAGCCAATGCAATCACTGACATTCTGCTATCAAGGGTAGTGACTCTGGGAAATGCGCAGGTCATACTGGATGGCTTTGCTGCAATAGGTTTCCCTAACTTTGGTGCGGCAATAGACGGAACGCATATCCCTATCTTGGCACCGGACCACCTTGCCAACCGGTACACAAACCGCAAGGGGTACTTCTCAATGGTACTGCAAGCACAGGTGGCTCACAAGGGACGTTTCACCGACATCAACGTGGAATGACCGGGAAAGGTGCATGACACTCACATCTTTAGGAACTCCAGGCTGTTTGAGCAGCTGTAAGAAGGGACTTACTTCCCAGACCAGAAAATTACTTTTGGGGATGTTGAAATGCCAATAGTTATCCTTGGAGACCCAGCCTACACCTTGCTCCCATGGCTCATGAAGCCATACACAGGCAGCCTGGACAGTAGTAAGGAGCAGTTCAACTATAGGCTGAGCAAGTGCAGAATGGTGGTAGAATGTGCCTTTGGATGGTTAAAAGCTCGCTGGCGCTGTTTGCTGACTAGGTTAGACCTCAGCGCAACCAATATTCCCATTGTTATTGCTGCTTGCTGTGTGCTCCATAATATCTGTGAGAGTAAGGGGGAGATGTTTATGGCAGGGTGGGAGGTTGAAGCAAATCGCCTGGCTGCCAATTTTGAAAAGTCAGACACCAGGGCGATTAGAAGAGCACAGGTAGGCACGCTGCACATCAGAGAGGTGTTGAAAACCAGTTTCATGACTGGCCAGGCTACGGTGTGACAGCTGTGTGTTTCTCCTTGATGCAAACCCACCCCTTTGTTGATTTTAATTCACTGTAAGACAACAACCCTCCCCCCTTTGATCACAGCTGGCAAAGGAAATAAAGTCACTATTGTTTTCAAACCATGCATTCTTTCTTTATTAATTTTAAAAAAAGGGAGATAACTGATAAGGTAGCCCGGGTGGGGTGGGGAAGAAGGGGAGTAGGGAAGGACAAGGCCACATTACTTATTGTAGCCACACTACAAATCAAAACTGTTTGAATGACAGCCTTGTGTTGCTTGGGCCATCCTCTGGAGTGGAGTGGCTGGGTGCCCGGAGGGTCCCCCACGTGTTCTTGGGCATCTGGGTGAGGAGAATATGGAACTTGGGGAGGAGGGCAGGCGGTTGTACAGTGGATGCAACGGCGGTCTGTGCTCTTGTTGGCTTTCCTGCAGCTACACCAGACGCCTGAGCATGTCCATTTGCTCCCCCATTAGCCTCAGCATTGGATCCTGCCTCTTCTCATCATGCTCACTTAATGCTTTCCTGGACTCTGCCACTGAATGCCTCCATCCATTCAGCTGTGCCCTATCAGTGCGGGAGGATTGCATGAGCTTGGAAAACATGTCATCGTGAGTGCATTTTTTTCGCCTTCTAATCTGCAATAACCTCAGGGACGGAGATGATAGGGGGACCATAGAAACATTTGCACCTGAGGGGGGATAAAAAGGGAGAGTAAAATTTAGGATGATACATTTCTGAGAACAAAAGGGGGACTCTTTCACAGTGAATCAAGCAATTCACAGCAGACAGCACATGTGCTTTAGGTACAAGGTCGCATTTTGCCTTTTATATTGAGCGCCTGCCAGTATGGTGACATCACACACAGCTGGGCAACAGAATTCGGTTTCCAGGCAGCCATGGTATGCGGGTTTCAGGGGCGGCTCCAGGCACCAGCGCAGCAGGCGCGTGCCTGGGGCGGCAAGCCGCGGGGGGTGGCCTGCCGGTCGCCGTGAGGCGGCAGTCAGGCTGCCTTCGGCAGCGTGCCTGCAGGAGGTCTGCCGGTCCCGCTGTTTTGGCAGCAATTCGGCAGCAGGTACGCCGAAGGCGCGGGACCGGCAGATCACCTGCAGAAACGCCGCTGAATCCGCGTGACCGTGGGCATGCCGCTGAAAGCCGCCTGACTGCTGTGCTTGGGGCGGCAAAAAACATAGAGCTGCCCCGGCAGGTTTGGCTTCTAATGCCTTCATAACATGTGGGAATGGTTTCAAACTGCAGCGCCCTCCTTTCCCATAGCAAGCAATGCCGGTTGGGTTTGCCATTTAAAAGGAGGGGCTGTGGTTTTCGGGTGGATGTGCAACACACACTTCCCCCCACCCCTCCACGTGGCTATTTGGGATGATCCCTTCACCCCTCCCCCCACCAAGTGGCTATTCTCAGGGATGATCCCTTTTAGCCAAGCACAAACAGCCCAGCATGAACGGGGTCCTTTTACTGTTCCCTTACAAAAATTCCCCTATTTCAACTAGGTGACCATGAATGATATCACTCTCCTGAGGCTAACACAGAAAGATATAGACCGAATGTTGCTTGAATGCGACCAAAACCCAGGACCATTCACTGCCAAGCTTTGTGCTGCAATGATTCCAGACTACTTGCTACTGGCTCGGCGTGGTAAAGTGTCCTACCATGGAGGACGAAATAAGGCAGCCCTCCCCAGAAACCTTCTGGAAAGGCTTTCAGAGTACTTCCAGGAGAGCTTCATGGAGATGTCCCTGGAGGATTCCCGCTCCGTCCCCAGACACGTTAACAGACTTTTCCAGTAGCTATACTGGCCGCGAATGCACCCCAAGTGTTCAGGGCATATCAAACATTAAACACTATTGCTTTTAAACCCTGTACTGTAGTTACAAATGTGCACTCACCAGAGGTGCCTTCTCCGCCTTCAGGGTCGGGGATCCTGCCTTGGGAGGGTATTGGCTCCAGGGTGATGAAAAGGTCCTGACTGCTGGGGAGAACGGATTCTCCGCTTGCCTGCTGCACATTCTCCTCCTCCTCATCATCATCCACAAAATCCTCCTCCGTGTTGCGTGAGACTCCCCCCTTGCATGTGTCCACGGACAGTGGTGGGGTAGTGGTAGGGTCCCCCCCCAGAATGCCATGAAGCTGATCATAGAAGCGGCATGTATGGGGATCTGATCCAGAGTGACCATTTGCCTCCTTTGTCTTTTGGTAGGCTTGCCTGAGCTCCTTGACTTTCACGCGGTACTGCTGTATGTCCCTGTTGTAGCCTCTGTCCATCATGCCCTGTGCAATTTTGGCATATATATATTAGCATTTCTTCTTTTTAATCGGAGTTCTGCCTGCACAGATTCTTCTCTCCATACAGCAATCAGATCCAGTGTCTCCCATTCGCTCCATGCTGGAGCTCGTTTGCGATTCTGGGGGGACTGCATGGTCACCTGTGCTGCTGAGCGCACCACGCTGACCAAACAGGAAATGAAATTCAAAAGTTCCCGGGGCTTTTCCTGTGTACCTGGTTAGTGCATCGGTGTTGAAAGTGCCGTCCAGAACGGTCAAATTGGAGCACTCTGGGATAGCTCCCGGAGGCCAATAACGTCGATTTGCGTCTGCACTACCCCAAATTCGACCCAGCAAGGTTGATTTTAGCACTACTCCCCTCGCTGGGGAGGAATACAGAAGTTGATTTTAAGAGCCCTTTGGGTCGAAGGAACAGGGTTACTTGTTTAGACACATTCATTATAAAATCGACCTAACACGGCTAAATTCAACCTAACCCTGTAGTGTAGACCAGGGCTCAGCCTATCTTCATTCTATAGTAGTCGACCTTGGTAATAAAACTTGAATTTGTTATTTACCAGCCAATGATGACTCCACTTCAGAGCCACTTCTTTATTTCTGACTTGGATCCAAATGTAACCATATTTAGAGTCATTCAAGTACTGGAACTAACACACAAAATAGGCCTAGCATCTTCATGCTCTGCAACAAAGGCTGTGGAAAAGGACAAATCCCTCCCATAACAAAGCCTTTAAATTAAATTACATTATACATGAAAATAGTCTTTGTTCCCAAGAACACATACTGAAAAAATAAATTAGTTCAACTAACTAACTAAAAGAACTGTATTACTGCCCAGCATTATAAGATCCAATGCATCTGACTAAATGTATACAGTACTGCAAACCCCAAGTGTTTAAAAATCATGAGTCTGGCTGCAAAACAACATGAGATAGGTTTAAAAATCATGATATTTTAAAAACTAAAATTTGCAGTTCTTTTTACTTTTGCCTTCTGCTTTCTAAACCTTTTGGGTACACTCAGGTCACATATTCAGGGTTTTCTCTGCAACTCTGCAGCCTAGAAACTTACTTTTTTTTTAAATGAAAGCTGAGATACTCATGTAATCATCTCCATGCATCTGAAGAAGTGGTGTTTTTTACCCACGAAAGCTTATGCCCAAATAAATCTGTTAGTCTTTAAGGAGCCACCGGACTCATTGTTGTTTTCATGTAATCATTTGTATCCAGGACCAAGGGTGTTAAGAACACCACCACGTATCACCAGATTTATAAAAAATTGCAGGAGTTGGCAACACTGTTAATTCATTATAAACAAAAAACTTTTGCTGAGTAAAGTATAAATAATTAAGCCATATTCCATCTTCCTGCATGTACAGACAACTTCCACTAACATCAAAAAGTAGGGACAAATTCTGTCTTTATTTGGGCTGTGCCTCTGAATGTGGATCTCCAGAAAATGATTTTCTATAGCAATTCCAGCTTACTGCAGAGACCATTCTTAAACTAACAATAAAGTGTGCCCGCCAAACCAAATTATTTAGCCATTCTTTAAAATCACTATTCAACAACATACCTCCTTGGGGTTGAGGTGAATCATGACCACCAATGACAACCCGAATACCCACATCTTCTAACTTGAACTTCCATTTTTCAATTATATTAATTGAATTGTCCTGAGAAAGTGATGACATAGAGGCATCAATTTTAACTTATAGGGTAAGCGAAAGTAAATAAAAATTCTTACAAGAATTAGGTTAGATAATATTTTAAAACTAAATATAAAATATACATACCTTACTAGCATCATTAAACACAGACAACTCCATGGTACCTTCAAAATCTTGCTCCACAACTGACTTCAAGCATTCATCCAACCAACATTCAGTATTGTGAACAGGCAGAATAACAGACTACAATGAACAAACAGAGAACACACAAACATTATAAAACATGAAAGCATCCATTCTCCTTGTTTATTTGCTGTTTAGCCAAAGAATATTCATTAAAAAAAGGAAAGGGCCTGATCCTTGCATACCCTTTCACCAAATATGTACATTGGCCATAAAAAAGAAAACTGCTATTTCCTTCACAAGTAAATGGTATTTCTTCTCCACCAAGCTTTAATTATTTTTTTACTCCTCAAAACCCATTATGTGTTAGTTTCTGTGGCTGTATTTCTTTGAAAATTCTTTGAACAAAAAGCAAACAAAATGTCTACACCACCAGTTATTTACTCGCAGCACTACTTATTGTCGTCTCCAGTCTCTTAACTTATCCTCAACCTCACCATTTTACCTCCATCTTCTCTCAGTTCAGAGGGGTCCTCTATTTTTCTCTATCCCAGCTACCCAGTTTGAATTTTTATCCGTAATGTAGGCAACTTACATATCTCATCTCAGAAATCCTTTGTAATACTTGGCCAACGTACTGTTGAGAGAGGCTACTTCTAAGTACATATCAAAGAGACTTCTTCACTCCACCAGTTACAAAATTGCCTCTCTCATTGCATCAACTATTATATGTGTGGGCCATATATGTATAAAATGTAGAACTTATTTAAATTTTTTAAAATTATCTGTGAATTACAAATGATGAGAAATTAAATTGTATAGGTGTATAATGATGAGGCAGAGGATTGCAGGAAGAGAAAGGAGATGAAGGTAGTTGAATGATGCCCTGGAGAACTGGATTCTATTCCTGCCTTTACCACAGAGTTCCTGCGTCATACTGGCAGGCGCTCAATATAAAAGGCAAAATGCGACCTTGTACCTAAAGCACATGTGCTGCCTGCTGTGAATTGCTTGATTCACTGTGAAAGAGTCCCCCTTTTGTTCTCAGCAATGTATCATCTTAAATTTTACTCTCCCTTTTTATCCCCCCTCAGGTGCAAATGTTTCTATGCTCCCCCTATCATCTCCATCCCTGAGGTTATCGCAATGACATGTTTTCCGAGCTCATGCAGTCCTCCCGCACTGATAGGGCACAGCTGAATGCATGGAGTGCTCACTTAAAGCTTTCCTGGACTCTGCCACTCTGAGACACCTAGAACCTGATTTTTCAGAGTATTTAACATCATAGAAAAGTCTACGAGGAAATTAATAATTCTGTCTTCAAAGCATGGTTTGAATAGTGTGCAGTAAATAAGATCTGGGGCCATACTTTCAACATTTGAACAAATTACTGAATAGCTACTCATTAAGTGACTACCATTCACTCTGTGCACTGAATGAGACAGGGGTCCTGTGGAAAAAAACGGTATGTGATCATGTAATTAAAGACTGTATTGTAATGCAATACACACAAGAGGACTGAATAAACTCTGGCATTTCCTAACTTCTGAGTAGTTTTTTTGAGTAATGCAATATATGTCTACACAACAATCATGTGTATCATAACTTTGCACTTCACTAGCACATTCCCTCCACAGACCTAACAAAAATTACTGAACTTTACCACATAAGTGAATTAATCCTCTCATCACTTCTGGGAAATAAGTATTGTCACCATTTTATCATTCTATAGATGGGGAAACTGAAACAAAGAGGTTGAATGACTTGTCCAAGGTCCCACAGGAAGTCTGTGGAAGAATCCAGGAACAGAATCCAGATCCCCGTGATTTAACTGCAAGACCATGTTTCTTTCAAATATTAATTCATGTCATCACTATATTAGAATTAAGAAGAAAGCAAAAACATTAGAAAAATATTAAAATGGAATTAGCAATGGTCTGGGTTATGTGTATGGGGGAGGGGGGTGTTTATCTATACACACATCTCTATATGCACAAAATGCATCTACAAAAATAACAGGAGTACTTGTGGCACCTTAGAGACTAACAAATTTATTAGAGCATAAGCTTTCGTGGGCTACAACCCACTTCTTCGGATGTAGCCCACGAAAGCTTATGCTCTAATAAATTTGTTAGTCTCTAAGGTGCCACAAGTACTCCTGTTATTTTTGCGGATACAGACTAACACGGCTGCTACTCTGAAACCTGTCAAAATGCATCTACTTTAGGCTTGATAAAGCGTATGGCCTGATATTATGAGTGGCAAATATGAAGTTGTCCAGTATTTCACAGCAAAATACAAAGTGATATTCATTTCAGACTTTATATTTTCTAAACCTAATTCTAAATTCCCAGATGCTAGGGAATCAAGCTCTATGAATGAACTCACCTCCTAGTTTTCAACAGGGTGTTTTACTAGGGAATAGTGGTATTTCAAACAGGTGGGAGGGCTGTGTTTGCACAATAATGCCTTCTCTGCTTTTCTTAAATTTTTAAAAAAATAAGTTTGGTCCTCTGCTTTGATAAAATTATTAATAATATCACATAGAAGACAAAGAATTATATGGCATGCAAATTAAGAAACGAAGTTTTGAGATTAAAGAGCTTTGCTTCACATTAGTACTTTGAGACTGCCAAGCACATAAGCAGAAACCTGAGATTGTTTCAAAAGCAACTGCTAATGCTACACTACACAGTCTGACTCAGTCAATACATCCAATTCACTAAGGATTTTAGTACTCCCAAGATGGCAATTAGAATAAAACTTCATAGTTTGACACCACATTAACCCATTGTTGTTATATTTTTTAAAAAGGAAAAGTACTCTCCACAAGTCTTCTGATAGGCTTAGTGGTAGCATTAACTAGCCACAATACATCCATGCAAATCAGTGGTTCTCAAACATTTTCTAACCAACTAACCTCAACGCAAAATTTGTTTGGCTGACTACTCTATCACCACTAATTTGACTATTTAAAAAAATTCACATAAAATGCATTAGCTGAATCTGTCTATATTTTTCTTGGATTTTATGTTTAAACAAAAGTAGAAAGGCAAGGTGTTATATTACCCAAACACTCTTACATTCAATATGAACAGGCAAAAATTGCAAAAGCAGCACTTCAATGGTGAGGCCTGTATTACAAAATTTGTAAACAACCACCAGCACCATCAAGGTGCTTGGCGCTCTGCACAATAGTTTATGTTTATGTTTTTAAAATACTATTTTAAAAAAATCACTGTGATCAAGTTTCCTGTCCTCAGAACCACCACAGCAAAAGCAAGATAGATGCCTGCCAAACTAAGTGCAGTAGTGGAATCCCTGAGGATACCTCTGAGCAAAAGGCTCAAGAAAGAAGTATTAAATGTATGTGTATATATATAACAGTACATACATGATTATGAACCAGTTCACAGTGACTACTGACTTTGGGGTTTTGTGCCATTGCTTCAGGTCCTATCATCCCTACTCAGTTTGCTGGTTTTCTGTGGTTGCCAGGACCCACTCAAGTCCAGAGACAGAGGTTACAAATATCACAATCCAACGCTTTCATTTTTCCCTCAGTTCATTTTTCTCAGTTTTTAACTTGGTTTACAAGTTGAATTTGGCAATGACCCCATACTACAAATGCTAAAGCAGGTGTTCCAGTTAAAGTGCTTCAGTTAAAGTGAGAAAATAAACCATGCAAAGCAGCAAATTTCATTCAGAGGCTCTAACATTTCTCACTATAGGAATACATTACATGCACTTTCAAAGTAATTATATGGGAACATCTCTCCAGGGGCACATACAGGAGTCTTGCAAATAGCTTATACATTCATTGTCATCTCAAGTTCAGTTCACAAGTGTTTAAATTGTAATCAGCCATATCATCATTAGTTGGCATTGATTTGTAGCAGAATCCAACAAGAGAGTATTTTAAGGACCTGTAAGCTTGAAGAAACTTCACACCACATCCAGAGGATAGGACACAAGACTGGGAGTCAAGAGACCTGAGTTTCACACCCAACTCTGCCACTTATACAATGCGGAACTTATCCAGAGCCTTTTAAGACAATATGAGTTTTTCCATAGACTTAATAAGCTTTGAAAAAGGACCTGTGTGGTTTTGGATTCTAACTGCTCTAAACCTCAGTTTCCCATCCCTGAAATGAGAATAATGAAACTTAACTCCTTGTAAAATGCATTTTGATCTATGGATGAAAAACACTAAATGATTATTATATGATAAGTCCCCACTACTTCTACAAATGTCACTAAACCAAACAAGTCATGTTTTCATGAATTAGAATACTGAAAATAATACACCTCTTACAAAACCAAAGAAAAGCAAAGGAACTGAAAAAATGGCAGTCTGTTCAAGTGCCCCTGATTCTGCATTAAAAAAGCCTTATTTTCCTGTCCCTATCCTCTCTTTAAAAGTTGAGATTTAAAAACAGAGAGTAACAGTTCAAAAGTGCCTAGCTGATTTAGGAGCCTAAGTCCCATTGACTTTCAATGACACTTAGGCGCTTTTGAAAATTTTACCCATCAGAAACAAATGTCAATTTTTGAAAACAAGCATGGGTTTTCTTTAACACATCATTCTGTATTCCAAGCCACTTCAGTCCTTCACCCTTGGAAAGAATGCATGAGTTGTGGCAAATGTCTTCCACAGGTCGGCCATTTATTTCAAATTAAGTTAGTAAGGTTTTTAGGCCTCAACATTTGATCTGACTTTATATTGTTAGAATCAGTGGGGAGAAGAGCTTTTAGATGTCTAAAGATCTTTGTTTTGTTTTTTTTCCTAGTGCACTGTTTTGTTTCAGTAGAGCAAAATACAAACTACTGTTATTTTTTAACCGAAACAGCTATGTCAATAAAAGAAAACACTTCCCCCCCCTTCAAAACAAACAAAAGAAACACCTTACAAAGAGTACAGAATACAAAATAAACAATTGCTATAAGAAACTTTGGGCAACGTCCTTTCATATTCAGTGATGAGACAGGGGTATGTCCAGCCATAACAGAGCAATTCCTTTTCTCTGTAAGTACAAATGTTGTAAAAAGAGAGGGCCAAAATCCTGCTTGCTTTCCGTAAGTGAGTACTCTCCCCTTCAAAGGGACAACTGGTGTAAGTATGCAAAGAAGGATCTGGACACAAAAGGAATAATTCTTTACAAATTCTTAGGATGACCACCAAGAATAGAAGACTCAAGCGTGTAAGTGTAAGAATGAGAAACATACCACTTGAATTCTACATCCTTCCCCGATTATAGAGTCCAATGATGCTCTGGACTGCAGCTGGGGATTGTCTGGTACGGGAGGTGATGGAGCTGCTGGCCATTTACACTTGGCAGGTACAGAATCACGGTCACACAGTTCTTCGTGCAGAAAGGGGACATGACCTCCAGCTGCTGAGGCGGGGCTCCTGGGAGCCCCAACTTCTTCTGACATTTCTATCTTTCTCACCCCTTGGACACACATAAGGCAAGCTCTGGGGAGAGGAATGAAGTATACCACCAAGGGGGTACAACCGGTTAACTAGAAAAGAGGCCCTCACACTGCACCAGAGCACGAGAACAACAGTTTCATTCCTGCTTCCATGGAGTGGCTCCTAAGTAAGAGCAAAGGGAACACAAGTCCAGTTCTAGCCTATGTTCCAGAAGGGATGGAAGGCCCCATTCCAGGCAGCTGCTAATGTGAGAAAACTACAGAGTTTACTGCTAAATGCCTCTGAACCAGTCAAAATGTTCAGGTCTCAGGCTGAAAGTACCCGGGGTTGGGTGGGTCAAGGCCACAATTAGCATTAATGCACCCACTATGCCCATAAAATGCACAATCACTGCCACTTGGGGGGTTGCTCCCCCTCTCCCCCCTCAGGGTGCGGTTTTCCCCTCCCCACCTTGGGGTGTCCTGCTTCCCCACCACACACACACTCGCCCTCAAGGTACTGCTCCCCTCCCCCAATGCTGCTCTCCTCCTCCTCAGGGTGTTCTGCTTCCTCCCACACACACACTCTCCCTCAAGGTGCTGCCCCCCCGCCACCCCTTCAAAGTGCTGCTCTCCTGCCCCTCCGGGTGCTTCAGCTGCCTGCTCTCCCCCCGCGCCTCAGGGTGGTGCCGCTTCACAGAACCTTTCCCCCCCCGTTCGGCTCGCCCCCACGCGCGCGGCCCCTAGGTGTTCGCGGCTCAGCACTAACTAGAGCCAGGCCCCCTGCCCCAGAGCTGACACGCCCCCAACGTTCTGCGCCGCGCGAGGGGACTCCCCAACTCCGCGCCCTGGCTAGCCAGCCAGGGAGAGGAGTGCACACAGCGGCTAGAGGGGCCGGAAGTGAAGATGAAGAGGCGGGAAGGTGATAGTCTAGGGAGTTAGAGGAACCATAGAGCAGGAAGATTTTTTTTTGAAGGTGATGGGGAGGGAGCTGTGATTAGACTCAAGGGCAAGGCTGGAATGATGGAGGTGGGGGTGGCCTTGGGTGGCCGAGGATGGAGGCTTAGGTGCTGGAACTGGGGGTCTTGCTGCACCCTGGCTTGAAGTGGTTTCCATCATATGCAGGGTTTACAGTTTGGACATTCTACAACAGATTTAAAGGTCACTATTCTCAAACAAAAAAACTAAAGAAACAGACTTCAAAGAGAAACAGCAGAACTAAAATTAATTTGCAAATTTAACACCATTAATTTGGGCTTGAGTAGGGACTGGGAGTGGCTGGCTCACTACAAAAGCAGCTTTGCCTCTCCTGGAATTGACACCTCCTCATCTATTATTGGGAGTGGACTACATCCACCCTGATCGAATTGGCCCTGTCAACACTGGTACTCCACTTGTGAGGTAACTCCCTTCTCTTCATGTGTCATTATATATTGCCTGCATCTATAACTTTCACTCCATGTATCTGAAGAAGTGAGGTTTTTTACCCACGAAAGCTTATGTCCAAATAAAACTGTTAGTCTTTAAGGTGCCACCGGACTCCTTGTTGTTAGTTTGGTTCAATGGCTCTCAAACCCCCCCCCCCCCCCACACACACACACAAATTGTTCCAGCGCCCCGGATGGTTTTAGACCTAGGGTGAGGGAGGAGGGTGGAGGAACTGTGGTTCGGATTATTGGCAGCAGAGGTGGGTCTTGGATTTAGGGGCGGGGGAGAGGGATGGGTGGTGTTTGGGGTTTTGACAATGGGGGTGATTGTCTCTAGCTTGATTTTCAAGTTGTCTTTGGTATCTGGCAGGGGACTTGTTTGTTTGTGTAAGGAAAGCTGTTTCCACTGTAAACTGCTTTAATTTCATGGAAACTTTCTCTTGTTTTCATTAGCCCCAGGCTTTGTTAAACACTGTTTTTACAATATCTAAATTTGCGACCCTATTTCACCCGACAATGCGCCTTTAAATATACCAATCATATTACTTTCCATGATGTAATGAAGCTTAGGTGGCTGTGCATGTAAATGTTGTTTGTTTTAATAGTAACATTGGTTCCTATAGTTAATCATCCTACAGCTTATCTAGTTCTGACACTTTGAAACTTCTAATTTTTTAAAATTAAAAAATACTCCCTGTGTCTTTTTAGTCTATTATTGTGTCTCATTAAGGACTGGTATTTCAAATGCAACCAGAATCACATTTTTAAAATAATAATTAAACTGGCTTTAAAAATGACCCAACAACTGTATTTTCTTAATGATATCATCAGTAAAGATAACTTATTGATGAAAGCAATGATCCTGCAAACATTTATGCAGTAGGATAGCTTACAATTATAAGTGATTGCAAGGTTGGGACCTATATGGCAAGCTGTTTAGAATATATAATATTTATACAAAGTAGGGATGTAAATAACATGTAAAAACAATAACGTGTAACTGATTAAAATTCTATCGGTTACACAGTTAAACATTTATCCGGGGAACTAAGGGGTGTGGGGGGTGCTGCAGCACCCCCCACCTTTAAGGTGGGATCCCTGCTGCTGGCCCTGCACCCAGGAATCCCTACTGCCAGCCCCGCGCCCAGCACACCCGGGGTCCCCGCTGTCAGCCCCCCGTGCCCAGGGTCCCGGCTGCTGGCTCCATGCCCGGGGCTCTGCTGCCCACACCAGGGGTCCTGACTGCCAGCTCCGTACCACAGGTCCTAGCTGCCGGCCCGCCCCGGGGCTCTGCACAGGGCAGCAGCTGGGACGCCGGGCCCGTCAGGATGCTGGGCGCTGGCAGCAGCAGAGCCCCAGGCATGGCAGCAGCCGGGACCCCAGGTGCGGGGCTGGCAGCCAGGTCCCCAGGCATGCAGTTCGGCAGCCGGGAACCTGGGCAGAGTTGAATCGTTAATAGAAACCGATAAGCATCAAGCTTATCGGTTACCCGGTTAAACTTTTACATCCCTAATACAAAGTCATCTTTGGCAACCTAAATCTTCCAATTGTCCCTGGATTATTTAAAGACTCTATTAAACAGTCAGTTCAACAAGCAAACAGATCAAAGTTATCTTAAAATGTTTGTTGGCATGCAAATATGAAGGGGTGGAGGATGTGGGGAAGACAGCCAAACAATAATAATTCATCATCGGAATTCATTTAAAATTATCTGTCCAACTTCCCCCCACCCACTCTGTGGGCAATGTTGGGAAATGTAATATTTTTTCATCTGATAACATAGACTAACTTTATACTTCCTTGTTGCCTTCATGACTTTTTTAAATCCAAAATAGATGTAGCAGTTGGTTATTTATTTATATGTATTGCAGTAGTACCTAGGAGTCCCAATCGTGGACCAGGACACCCTTGTGCTAGGTGCTGTGCAAATATGAACCAGATTGTTCCTCCCCCAAAGAGCTTACAATCTAATGGCTTTTCTTCACTATAGACACTATGGGGGCACAGCTATGGCACTGCAGTAGTGCCACTGTAGCACTGTGGTGTAGACATTTGCTACAACTACGGAAGGGGTTTTTCCCATCACTGTAGTTAATCCAACCCTCTGAGAGGCAGTAGCTAGGCTGGTGGAAGAATTCTTCCATTGCCCTAGTGGTATCTACACTGGGGTTTAGTTTGGATTCACTACCCATCTCAGGTGTATGAATTTTTTCACACCACCAAGCGAGGTAGCTAGGTCAATGTAAATTTTAGGTATACACCAGGCCTAAGTAATTGAAGACCCAAACAAGGCAATTGGAGATGCATTTTGAGTTATATTCCACAGGTAGCTACAGAGGGCAGCTAAACTAACTTCCTTTCTAAATATATAATAAAAGCTTTTATTTTATTAAATTATTATAATTACTGTTGGAAGGTTGGGCCAGATTTGTAAAGGTATTTAGGTTTCAGAGTAGCAGCCGTGTTAGTCTGTATCCACAAAAAGAACAGGAGTACTTGTGGCACCTTAGAGACTAACAAATTTATTAGAGCATAAGCTTTCGTGGGCTACAACCCACATCCGAAGAAGTGGGTTGTAGCCCACGAAAGCTTATGCTCTAATAAATTTGTTAGTCTCTAAGGTGCCACAAGTACTCCTGTTCTTTTTTTTAAAGGTATTTAGGTACCTAAAGATGCAGGGAGAGGCCTACATACCTCTCTGAATCTTTAGACACCTAATTATCTTTACAAATCTGGCCCTTTGTTACATAGTTTTAAACTCTATCCTTGTTTTATTTTTTTATTTTATGTATCACGGTGGAGAGAGGTATAATAATGAACTGTATCAAGTTCTTCTTTCAAATACATAGTGTGCCCAGCTTTAACACAATTGATAGTGAAGGAACTGTTTTACTTTAAACACTGTCTCAGAAAACCGTGGGAGCAGTAACATTGTACTGAAGCAGTGTTGCACATAACAATTACAGTTTCTTAGAGGAGTCATGTCGTGTTGGTATAACTCTTACTTTGTATTATATTAACTTGCAAGGCTGGCAGGTAAAATAAATCATATTTTTACTTGTAATGTGAGCACATTTAATTTGGATGAAATCACTCAAAGACAGTGTCACCTTTTAAACCACACTTGAATATGTTTTAAACCACACTTGAACATGTTTTAAACCACACTTGAACATGTTTATAATTTTATTTAATATGTTACATTGTCATAATAGAATACATCAGGGTTACATGTTTCTTTTCTTTTTTTTTTTAAATGACTCAATCCTGAAAAGATTGTGGTTGCTTTTATGAGCTGATAAAAGTCACGAATGTGCTGCTATCAGCAATGCTGACCTTAGGCCCCTGTGTGGGTGGAGAGGACCCCACTCATTCCAGTACCTTTATTCACGCTCTTCTTGACACACCAACTACCATCCCACTAATAGTACTCTTTCATTTCTTGTTGTCCTTCTCTGAATATATGTTGCACAACTATCATTTTAGGTGGCTCTCCTTTGTCGCACTTCAGCTGTTGTCTTAGCTGGTTGTTGTTTAAGAAGTTGAATATATTTCCTTGCTGTTGCCTTTTCCCTTTATAATGTTTTAGATGCATCCATATAGGAGCTGGTTCAAAGCCTTACAAGCAAATTAAGAGAGTTACCTCCTCACCAAGGCCATGGCATCAGAGGCAGGCAAAGAACTGGGATTTTAAAGTTTGATTAAGATATATTGAGGGAGTTACACTGGGGCACCACAGGTCTTTCTTTGTATAGGGTCCTCCATAGTGAGGGAGTCTTATGCATAGTCAAATGATCAGACTTAGTTGATCTCTTCCAGATGGAAGGTACATGTCTTCACAATAACTTAGTTAATCTTTTTTTAAAAGAAAAACAGTGACATTAAGGAGACAGTTTTTTACTGGAGAATTTTGTGCAGTTTATTGATAGCACTTTATGGGATATCCATCTGGGGTAGTGCAGTATAGTTTTGTAAGTAATTAGTCCTGAATCCACTAAAGTAAAAATAGTGTTTCCCCAATTTACCAAAAATCCTTTAATGGTTGAATTATTTGGAAAGATGTTATTTACAAAAGGCTGCAATATTCAGCTGGTGGAGACAGCTGAAAGTTAGCCTTTAAATCCCATTTCCCTATTCTCAACAAGTATCCTGTATGCCACAAGTGGTAACCCTTGAGAATCAAAGCTGCTCCTTGAGTAAGAATAAATCTTTAGAAAATTCAGTTTGCGTTCTTTGTTTTTCAAAGTCATGCATCCTTTTGATCTTCTTAATGACCTTAGTGCAAAGCACTCATAAAATAGATTTATGCTGGAGAGCTGAGGAGAGTGGGTGGAGTAGAATACCTTTCAAAAAGTCATTGGCAAATGTGTAGTGTATACAGTCAGAATTTTCCTGAACTTCAGTACCTTTTGGAAGTTAAACATTTTTGTGTATAAGTGCAGGAAATAGCTGACATTTTAAGATGGGAGAGTGTTTAAAGAAATAAATCATACTCTTACAAAGGAATGTAGATGTAACAGGAACTGGAACATCTATAATATACAATGATCCACAAGACAATGTATTTGATGCCACATCTTTTTATGACACATGAACAGGAAGGAAAATGAATAACATTTTGAGTTATAGGTTAGTCATAGGCCTCTAAAGAAGAGCCTTCAAAAACTGTCTCACCCCAGAGACCAATACAACCTTCTCTTGATCCACCTTCCTTGGAAAGGAACACAGTAAGTTGTTTAAATCTTTCCACTTCAGTATATATGGCTTATCTATTCTATTATTATTAAAGTGTGGTTCTGCCCTAAAAAGGGACTTTAAACAGTGGCATAATTGGTGCTTGTGTCTGACTCCATATCAGATCTGCCCAGTCTTAAAGGTTTTGTTCCTTAAACTCATCCTGGGATCTGACAGTCAAACCCTCTTCTTTCAGGTTTGTGGATAATCAGTAATAAAGATTTTGCAACTAAACCTAAGTTAACAATTCTGTTGATAATGCATGAGCCAGAATAAAATGTAGCTCATTCTCTTGTAGCTGTATTGGCTCTGCATTGTTAACAGGAGTAAAGAGTTATTTTTTGCCCCAAAAGTAAGCAGATATGAGCAGAACAGAGACAAAAAACTGTTTTGTTTCAGTAAAAAGATGCTATTCCATTTTTACATATTTTCCTTTCTAGCCATAACTGATCTTAAAGAAGCTCTTTGAGTACTCTGACAAATGCAGTGGCATCTAATGTATGGCCATCTAATGTGCTGCTCTAATCTGTGAGTCTCCAGTTCCATATGAAAATAAGCAAACAATCTGGGTAAATGGGTATTTGGTCATAATTGGGTAAATTATATTTATTATTACTTCACACAACACATAGTCAACCTGTGGAATTCATTGCCGGGGGATGTTGTGAAGGCCTAAACCAGTGGCTCTCAAACTTTTGTACTGGTGACCCCTTTCACATAGCAAGCTTCTGAGTGCAACCTCCCCCCCCTAATAAATTAAAAACACTTTTTTATATATTTAACACCATTATAAATGCTGGAGGCACAGCAGGGTTTGGGGTGGAGGCTGACAGCTCGCGACCCCCCATGTAATAACCTCATGACCCCCTGAGGGGTCCCAACCCCCAGTTTGAGAACCCCTGGCCTAAACTATGAGCAGATTCAAAAAAGAATTAGATAAGTTCATGCAGAGTAGTTCCATCAATGGTTTTAGCCAAAATGGTCAGGGATGCAACCCCATGCTCTGTTTGTGTCTAAGCCTCTGATTGCCTGATGCTAGACCTGGGTGATAGGGGATGGATCACTTCATAATTGCCCTGTTCTATGCATTCCCTTTGAAGCTTCTTGCATTGGCCACTGTCGGAAGACAGGATACTGGACTAAATGGACCATGGGTCTGACCCAGTATGGCTGGTCTTATATTCTTAATATATCTTAACTATTTCAAAGATCAGTTGAAATTTGGTACACATCAGTTTGCAATAGCTGTATTATTTTTTTAATATATATTTCACTCTATGACATGAAGAAACAGTGGCAAAATTGCTTTAACGCAAGCTTTATCTGACACGATTAAGGGCCACTTTTAGGCTAGTACTAAGTGAAATTTAGTTAGCAAAACTATTTCAGTGCAGGTCCATGGAGAATACAATAAAATGATTGAATTATGTAGATACTCCATGGTTATATAGTTCTGAAACCTTTAGGATATGAGACATGGTAAAACAAGATATGCATGAGGCTTTTCTGCTCCCTCACGGCTCCTACTTAGATGAGCCCCTGCCTGTGACAAACTATATACTCATCTACTCCCACTGTGACTGTCTAATCCTCCCACAATCAATCCAGCTACTCTACTTCCACTGAGACACTTTTCTCTCAAGCAAACTCCCAAATAAAGTTTTTCTTATTTTCTACTACAAGAGATATATTTCATTTCACCATCTAAGGGTCTGGAAGCCTCATTTTAACTTCAAGTAAAATAAACTATAAATAATATATAGCTTAGATCAAGGGTTCTCAACCACAGGTACGTGTACCCCTGGGTGTATGCAGAGGTCTTCCAGGGGGTACATCAACTCATCTAGATATTTGCCTAGTTTTAAAACAGGCTATCTGAAAAGTACTAGAGAGGTCAGTGCAAACAAAAATTTCATACAGACAATGATTTGTTTATACTGCTCTATATACTATACACTGAAATGTAAGTACAAATATTTATATTCCAATTGATTTATTTTATAATTATGTGGTAAAAATGAGAAAGTCAGCAATCTTTCAGTAAGAGCGTACTGTGACACTTTCGTATTTTTATGTCTGATTTTGTAAGCACATAGTTTTTAAGTGAGGTGAAACTTGAAGTACACAAGACAAATCAAACTCCTGACAAGTACAGTAGTTTGGAAACGTTGAGAGCCACTGGCTTAGACTGCAAGTCCCTTGACTTCCTGTGTTTTGTCCAATGACCAGCTCTTTGAGACAGATTTTCAGCTGGTGTAAGGGGACTTGATTCCACTGACTTCAGTGGAGCTATATCTCATTACAGCAGCTGAGGATTTGGCCCACAGGGGTCAATAATTATGATTAATGGAGATTTATTCTGTTTTAACATTCACTTTGTTGTATAATAGACACTCAACTAGGCTTTGATCCTGCAAACATTTGCACCCATGAGTAACTGTATAGGCATGTGAATAATCCCATTGAGTTAAATATGACTCCACATGTGTAAATTACATTTGTAGGTGTTTCCAGCACTGGGGCCTAGCTGAGTTATAGGTATAATCAATAACCCACGTGCCAATTGTAGTTATTCTGCATATTAAATTGAACTTTGACAATTCAGACTGAGAGCATTGATGTGTGCATTCTTGTACCTTTCCACCTCCTCAGCCATGATTTGTGTGTTGTTTTTATTGCTTAGTAATTGTGAGACGATTGAATTACATCTGGTTTGGCCAAAGAAAGGAATGGAGTGAGGAATTTAACTGAAAACCCCAACTCATTAAACACCACCTGCCACCGTCTAAGGCTTTGCTTAGGAAACCTGAACTCAGGTGAAATGTGCAAAGTAAACAAACTGTCTTTCCCCAGTTGACCAACTTAAAAAACTAAAAGCAGTACTGATTGACCTCTTCAGAGCATGAGTGTTCAGTTGGTGTATGGCACGTGCAAATTGGTTCACTAGAAAAAGCATTTCATTGTGCAGCCAGATAAATCAGTGTTGTAATAGGGATTATTACTACATTTGCACTTCATGTATATATATGTCATTTATTTAGGACTGTATCTTTCTAGATATGATGGAAGAAGAATACCAACAGAGGAAGCAGTCCTTGTGCTGCTTCAGTATTGTGACTTGCAGCCTGTCTGAAAGCATAACAAAGGCTTAATTGTGTGACTGCCCAGCTGAGCCAACAAGCAATGAATAAGCGAGTGATGGTCAACAGTGCAAGTACGGGATATCACAGAGGGCAATTCAAAGGGTATATAACTGTGAAATGAGTGAGGAAGGTGTAAAGCAAAATACAGTAGAACTAGAGAAGCATTTGTAGCAAGAAAAGGTAGTGTCTCTTTTACTGAAATGTCTAGTTTTTCATGGGGAACAGGAAGAAATTACAAAGAGATTTATAACTTGGTGGAGAGGCAGGGATAACCCTGACATAGCACTTCTTCAAACATGTGGAGCTACAGGAAAACAGTCCTCTGCAGTCTGAAAGGAGGGAGATGTAAAACTAGTGTCTGATCTAAGTGATGAGTGAGAGGTACTCTCTGTGCTAATCAGGGTCGGCTCCAGGCACCAGCTTGGCAAGCAAGTGCTTGGGGCGGCCACTTTGGGGAGGGGCGGCACGTCCAGCTATTCGGCGGCATTTCGGCGGACAGTCCCTCACTCCCGCTCGGAGCGAAGGACCTCCCGCCGAATTGCCGCCGCAGATCGCGATCGCGGCTTTTTTTTTTTTTTTTTTTTTTTTTTGGCTGCTTGGGGTGGCCAAAACCCTGGAGCCGGCCCTGGTGCTAATCAGAAGATTTGTAAGCTGAGATCTAAGTAACACCAGATAGAGAGTTTGTTCACTGAGGGAGAAGGAAAATATTAAAGCCTGTGGGGAGATATTATCCAAGTAGTTTTGCTAGTGTACAGTAGTAACGAATAAGCCAAATTCTGCTTTCTAATAATAATACACAGCACGTACATAGAAATCATAGAACTATAGGATTTGAAGTGACCTTGATAGGTCATCTAGTCCAGTGCCCTGCACTGAGGCAGGACTCTATATTATCTAGACCAGTGGTTCTCAACAAGGGGTATGCATACCCCAGGGGTTATGCAGAGGTCTTCTGGGGATACATCAACTCATCTAGATATTTGCCTAGTTTTACAGCAGGCTACATAAAAAGCACTAGTGAAGTCAGCACAAACAAAAATTTCATATGGACAATTATTTGTTTATACTGCTCTATATACTATACTCTGAAATGTAAGTACAATATTTATATTCCAGTTGATTTATTTTATAATTATATGGTAAAAATGAGAAAGTAAGCAATCTTTCAGTAAGAGTGTGCTCTGACACTTTTGCATTTCCATGTCTGATTTTTGTAAGCAAGTAGTTTTGAAGTGAGGTGAAACTTGGGGGTATGCAAGACAAATCAAACTCCTGAAAGGGGTACCGTAGTCTGGAAAGATTGAGAGCCACTGATCTAGACCAGTGCTTCTCAAAGCCGGCCCGCCGCTTGTGCAGGGAAAGCCCCTGGCGGTCCGGGCCGGTTTGTTTACCTGCCACATCTGCAGGTTCGGCCGATCGCAGCTCCCACTGGCCGCGGTTCGCCGTCCCAGGCCAATGGGGGCTGCGGGAAGCGGCGTGGGCTGAGGGATGTGCTAGTCGCCCTTCCCGCAGCCCCCATTGGCCTGGGACGGTGAACCGCGGCCAGTGGGAGCCACGATCGGCCGAACCTGTGGACGCGGCAGGTAAACAAACCGGCCCAGACCGCCAGGGGCTTTCCCTGAACAAGCGGCGGCCCGACGTTGAGAATCCCTAATATAGACCTCCCCTGACAGTGTTTGTCTAACCCAGGGGTCGGAAACCTTTCAGAAGTGGGGTGCCAAGTCTTCATTTATTCACTGTAATTTAAGGTTTCGCGTGCCAGTAATACATTTTAACGTTTTTAGAAGGTCTGTCTCTATAAGTCTATATTATATAACTAAACTATTGTTGTATGTAAAGTAAATAATAGTGCAGAGGTGAGTGGGGCCAGCGGCTGGTATCCCAGGTCGGCAGCGAGCTGAGCAGGGCCAGTGGCCGGAACCCCAGACCAGCTGCGGCCTGAGCAGGCTGGTGGCCCGGACCCCAGCTGGCAGGGGGCCGGTGGCCGGAACCCCAGACTGGCTGCGGCCTGAGCGGGACCGGCGGCCGGTATCCCAGGTATTTATCCTTTCTATAAAAACCTTTTACGTTCTTGAAAACAGTTATCATGTTCCTCCTTAGGCTTCTCTTCTCCAGTCTAAACAAACCCATTTTTTCAATCTTTTCTCATAGGTCATGTTTTCTAGACCTATAATAATTTGTGTTGCTCTCTGCTGGACTTTCTCCAATTTGTCCATATCTTTCCGAAAGTGTGGTGCCAGAACTGGATACAGTATTCCACCTGAGGCCTTATCAGTCCTGAGTAGAGTGGAAGAATTACTTCTTGTGTGTTGCTTATAACATTACTGGTAATATGTCCCAGAATGATGTTTATTTTTTTTGCAACCGTATTGCATTGTTGACTCATATTTAGTTTGTGATCCATTATAACCCCCAGAGCCTTTTCTACAGTACTCCTTCTTAGGCAGTCATTTCCCATTTTGTATTTGTGCAGCTGATTATTCGTTCCTAAGTTCCTAAGTAGTACTTTGCATTTGTCCTTATTGAATTTCATCCTGTTTATTTCAGACTATTTTTTTCTAGTTTTTCAAGATCATTTTGAATTCTAATCCTGTTCTCTGAAACACTTGTAACCCCTCCTAGCTTGGTATCATCTGCAAACTTTATAAGTGTCCTTTCTATGCCGCTATCAAAATCATTTATGAAGACATTGAATAGACTCAGAAGCAGGACAGATCCCTGTGGGATTCCACTTGATATGCCCTTCCAGCTTAACTGTGAACCACTGATAACTATTCTCTGAGTATGGTTTTTCAACCAGTTGTGCATCCATCTTATAGTAGGGTAGTTTAGATTATATTTGTCATAAACAAACTAGGGATACTCATGTGAGAGAGTGTCAAAAGCCTTACTAAAACATAAAACTTTTCATCCATAAACAGCACTCTTTACAATGGTGGCAATCATCTCATTTTAAAGTTAGGAAGCAGAGATACTGTTGTAATTCAGTATAAAGGATGGAACTAGAAGATATTTTTCCTTTTTAAAAAAATCCCTCAATAATAAGCAATTATATATAATTTTGTTTTTGTTGGATTATAGTATTCTGAAGGGATCTGAGCCCATCTCTGTAAGCACTTGAGGAAAGCTGAAGACAGAAAAACTTTGAGTCAGATTAAAAAAACTTTTATGTATTTTATAGGGCTGTCCATTAATCACAGTTAACTCACACGATTAACTCAAAAAACTTAATCGTGATTAAAAAAATTAATCGCAATTAATCGCACTTATAACAATAGAATGCCAATTGAAATTTATTAAATATTTTTGGATATTTTTCTACATTTTCAATATTGGTTTAATTTACATCACAGAATACAAAGTGCATAGTACTCACTTTATATTATTATTTTTATTACAAATATATGCACTGTAAAAATGATAAACAAAAGAAATAGTATTTTTCAATTCACCTCATACAAGCAGGGCCGCCCAGAGGATTCAGGGAGCCTGGGGCAAAGCAATTTTGGGGGCCCCTTCCATAAAAAAAAGTTGCAATACTATAGAATACTATATTCTCATGGGGGCCCCTGTGGGGCCCGGGGCCTGGGGCAAATATTCCCCCCCCCCCCCCCGGGCAGCCCTACATACAAGTACTGAAGTGCAATCTCTTTATCGTGAAATTGTAACTTACAAATGCAGATTTTTTTTGGTTACATAACTGCACTCAAAAACAAAACTGTAAAACTTTATAGCCTACAAGTCCACTCAGTCCTACGTCTTATTCTGCTAATCAGTAAGACAAA
The DNA here is from genome assembly GCF_028017835.1 of Emys orbicularis. Taxonomy (NCBI): domain Eukaryota; kingdom Metazoa; phylum Chordata; order Testudines; family Emydidae; genus Emys; species Emys orbicularis. The sequence continues at coordinate 30,812,111 of NC_088695.1, read as the reverse complement.
CAAGTTTGTTTACATTGACGGGAGATACTGCTGCCTGCTTCTTATTTACAATGTCACCTGAAAGAGAGAACAGGTGTTTGCATGGCACTTTTGTAGCCGGCATTGCAAGGTATGTACATGCCAGATATGCTAAACATTCGTATGCCCCTTCCATGCTTCGGCCACCATTCCAGAGGACATGCTTCCATGCTGATGGTGCTTGTTAAAAAAATAATGCGTCAATTAAATTTGTGACTGAACTCCTTGGGGGAGAATTGTATGTCTCCTGCTCTGTTTTACCTGCATTCTGCCATATATTTCATGTTATAGCAGTCTCAGATGATGACCCAGCACATGTTCGTTTTAAGAACACTTTCACAGCAGATTTGACAAAACACAAAGAAGGTACCAATGTGAGATTTCTAAAAATAGTTACAGCACTCGACTCAAGGTTTAAGAATCTGAAGTGCCGTCCAAAATCTTAGAGGGACGAAGTGTGGAGCATGCATTCAGAAGTCTTAAAAGAGCAACACTCTGATGCGGAAACTACAGAACCCAAACCACCTAAAAAGAAAAACAACCTTCTGCTGGTGGCATCTGACTCAGATGATGAAAATGAACATGCGTCGGTCTGCTCTGCTTTGGATCATTATTGAGCAGAACCCATCACCATCATGGAAGCATGTCTTCTAGAATGGTGGTTGAAGCATGAAGGGACATATGAATCTTTAGCGCATCTGGCACATAAATATCTTGCAACACCAGCTACAACGGTGCCATGCGAACACCCGTTCTCACTTTCAGGTGACATTGTAAACTAGAAGCAGGCAGCATTATCTCCTGCAAATTGTAACCAACCTTGTTTGTCTGAGTGATTGGCTGACCAACCACAAGGACTGAGTGGACCTGTAGGCGCTAAAATTTTACATTGTTTTATTTTTGAATGCAGTTTTTTTTTTACATAATTCAAAATTTGTAAGTTCAACTTTCATGATAAAGAGATTGCACTACAGTACTTGTATGAGGTGAACTGAAAAATACAATTTTTTTACAGTGCAAATATTTGTAATCAAAAATAAATATAAAGTGAGCAATGTACACTTTGTATTCTGTGTTGTAATTGAAATTACTATATTTGAAAATGTAGTAAACATCCAAAAATATTTAATATAAATGGTATTCTATTGTTGTTTAACAACGCAATTAATCGTGCTTAATTTTTTTAATCGCTTAACAGCCCTTTTAATCAATACTTTTGACAGTATTTTAATCAACCTTCTAAATTTCTTTTACTCTTCTGTTTATTCAGAGTCTCTTTTTTAATGAACCTTTTGCTTAAGTGTTTTACTAACATGTCTCTTTTTGATCAGAGTCCTAGTTAACCTACTTGTAATCAGAGGGCTCTCTATGCAAGTATTAAAGGAATGCAGACAGAAGGGTGCAGAGGGAGTGAGAAATGGGAAAGGAGGATGACTTCTTGGTTTTGAAAACAGAAGTCTAAGGATACTGGGTTCTGAGGCTCACCAATGCTTCTTCCTGTCTAAGTCAGTATCAGGCATGTCTCAATTGTTCATGGCACCTTGGGTTTCTAACTGGAACCTCAGCATTTTTTTCCCTCTCCCCTGCCCTTTTTCACATACCAGCTTCAATGTGGACACCTCTATTTTGGCTGCCAGTTCTTTAGTCATTTGGAGCATTAAGGACCTCAAGGTGAGGCTTGGAATCCAGTGGGAGTTGAACTGGAAAAAAAATAGGATATTGTGTGTTTGATGCACACCAGGAAAGGTTCTCCATTTTTTTGCCGGAACCCAGAATGTACTATTGCCCTCAACAAAGTGCAATAGGATGAAGTAACATGATTTGTCCTTTTCCCCGTGATCTAGTCTTGTCAGACTTTCATCCAGAATCCAAGCTGAGGAAGCAGAAGAAGCATGGTAAGAATGACTTCCCTCTCTCTTTAGGTACTTCCAGAGTGCCTGTTGACCTGGTATCTAAGCACTGCCCCAGAGACTGTTCCCAGAAAATGTCTAAAAGGAGGGAGTTTAGGTGATTCTATGCATTCTATGACTTAGTTACAGTCCTCGGGACCTCATTATCGTTTCAACTAATGCTCTTTTAGCCTCAACAAGGCCTAATATCTATCCAGGTTTCCATGTTGCCTTGTCTTTACCACTGTTCTCACAATATACTGGCAAGTCACCATAATGTTGCACCACTCTTTTTTCTAGACAAGAATTTTGAAATTTCTTGTATCAGCCAGATTCAATATCATAACACGAACAATAAGTTACTTGCCCAAGGTCACATAATGAGTTGGCAGAAGAGTTGGGCATAGTGTCACGGTTGGCTGATTCTCAGTCCCATGCTTAATCATTGGACCACTATCTGTAGTGGGAGTTGCATCTATGTAACTAAGAGCTTAATTTGGCCTAATAAAGATATTGTAGGTAAGACAAGGTTTAAAACAAATCAAAATGATTGAAAGACACATCCATTTCCCAGCAGATGTACTGCTTATGGCCAGGCAGGAGGAAAATATGTAGCCTCTAGTTTTGGCCCCCACCCTCTTCCTCACCAGACATGAGGTTCCAGACCAGAGTCCCTCTACAAGCTCTGAGGGAAGGGGGTAGATTACCATAAACATGACCCACATATTCTTACTTACATGGACAGGTGTGGAGGGGCCTCTCCATGCACGGCTCTGAGGCACATTGTTACGTGATCTGGACCATTGTTTTTCTACAAGTTTCTCCATAAATATCCAACAGACTTAGGACACGTGGGTTCATTAGAAAATCCATAAAAGAATTGGCTGGTCATACAGTTCCTAAACCTGCTTTAACCATAATTAATTGCATTAATCCCAAAATTTCCCTTGAGATGAATGTTATCACATCCCCTAGAGATTGGATTGTAGATGTAAAATGTATTTATGAATCTTTAATCTCTCACTCTGCGTTAATGGTATGTTGTTTGTTAATAGGTCACCAGTAAAAGCACCACCACCCTCCACCCACAAGCCTACATTTAGTAAATGGATTTTAAATGAGTCTCTGAGATTAATAAGAAATGAAAATCCAGGTACAACTGATAACATTCTAGAAAGAGCTGGCCAGACCCTGCTGTCCTTACTCAAGCATAACTTCCACAGAACTCAATGGGAGTTTTGCCAAACAAAGATTGTGTAAAGATTTCAGAACCAGGTTCACTGTGTTTACACACGGCTGCAGAATCCTTGGAGGACAAAAACAGAGGAGAGAGGCCATTTGTATATTAGTTGTATGGAGGTGCTGGCCCAACTCCACAATTAAGGTTGAGTTCTACTTTGCACTGAAGACAGGGATCCAACTTTATATATACAAAAGTACAACATGTCCAGTACATCCTGCATATGTAGTGATACTATACATGGGGGGAATGTGAAAAACAATCTGACTTTAAAAATCAATTTAATCTCTTCTGGGACCACAGCCACTAATATGCCTTAATTCTGATCATATTGTTATTGTATGGTGTCACTACAGGACAACGTTAAGGTTATTTGGGTGCCTTAACCGTGCATTTCTGTACTTTAACATGTTTGGATTTCCTTTAAGTGTAACTTTAACTGAATTTCCCAGGTTTGCAATTCTTGGTTTTAGAACACTTACAATATCCTGTTAATGCATTTATCCTATAAATTACTGATGTACTCTCAACTTTAAGTCCATCTTAACATAGTTTTTGTCTAAGAATGGCCTATAGACTTGATATTTTTGAACATGAAAATTAAGAATCTGATTAAGACACCATGGAACTGAATCTATAGTAAAGTACTGAGGTGAAATGGCACCTTGTAAAGAAAGAGGATGTTGAGAGTAGATTTTATATGTTTTGAAGTCCCAGTGAGAGAATAAGGGCTGGTCTACACCCACAGTTGCACCAGTTTAACTAAGGCATAATAGTAAACCAGCTTAGTTAAGAAGGTGCAATTTTGTAGATGCTTTTAAATTAGTTTGAGTGTCTGTGCTGGGTGGGGAGTGGAGCTCCAATTTAACTAAATCAGTGTATAAATTGTGTATAGACAAGCCCTTATAAAAAAGCCCAGAGAAAAGTTGCACAGTAAATGACAGCACTGAACTCCCCTTATACTAGTGTTCAATGGAATGACAAGAAACAAGAGTTGACAATATTTGAAAAGCAGGAACCAAAGAAGTTTCCTGTTACTATGAACACATTTTAACACTTGGGTCACTTTGTACACAAACACACCTTGTATTATAAAGGTCATGTTTTCCTCAGGTTGGTGATCATCATATTACACTATTTTAAAATATCTTATCATTAACTAATTCTGGGTAACAAAATTACTTTAAAATTCTGATACTTCCTGAAAGCTACATATCTGTGAGCTCTCCAGCTGCCTATAAAGAATGAGATTCTCATCTGAGTAACACTGGTGTCCATCCAAGTTCTCCATTGACTTCAGTTGAATTACTCTTGGAATACCCCAGTATTACTGAGATCAGAATCTTATCCTAGCTCTCAAAAAGACTTGCTGTTGAAAATTACGTATGAAATTTGAAAACTATTGAGCTGATTTATTTACCTTGTTAGCTCATCATGTCTGCAAAAAATATCTTCTTCCCTCCCAGTAACCTAGCAACGAATACACAGTACAAGATTATTTTTTCACAATTTATAGTAAAGATGCATTAAAATGCATTGCCTGGCCTTAGTTCCATGACAAACATGTAGCAAACAACACTGCAAATGTTTGTTTATACCGGCAAGGGTTGCATTTGTTCAGTGTAGTGTGACATTTATTTTGTCTAAATATTGAAGCAGAAAAGAAAATAGAACTGTTATAAATATTGTGCTTAGCTTTGTTTTTATGTGAAGTGACTATGGATGGCTTTGGACCTGTCTTTTGCTGTCATATGCTCATGCTGTGTATTAGAAACCTTTGAATAATATTTAAAGTATTGCTGTTTCCACATGCTGAGTCCACAGGTTGCAATGTGCGTGCAGGCTGGAGAAAATGAAAAAGTAAGCCAGCCAAGAGGATATACATGAAGATAAATATCAGCTTTACCAGTGGCATAAATTAAAAGTTTTCTAAAACAGGAAATTAATCTTTTAGATGGTAGAAATAAACAAGTGTTCCTCTTCAGAAGTTTCAGATTAAATAGAATTTTTCCTGAAAGCTGTGTTTCTGAGAACTTTTTGGCAAATGTATTAAAGACCTAGGTTATTGTGAAAGGAAAGGAAACACTAAAAGTCACGGATGAAATGCGTAGAACTACCTTCCAAATAACAATATACTGAGAGCTATTCTCAAAAATTCCTTTTCTGCTTTAATGGTACAAAGTCCCAGACATCTGAGCATGTTTTCATTTGTGCAACCCCTGGAGGGTTAGGCACCAAGTCTTCTGCCTGGGTCCCGAGTTCCCTGCGGCAGTGTCATTGTGTGGGAGGGGAAGTGCTCTAGGTTTTTCACCCATCCTTTGAACTTTGGGTCACTTTTTTGATCCATTCAGTAGAAGCTGCAATCAACTGTGAGTATATAGGTCCAACCGCCACTATCTTTCCCGTTCCTTCATGCTGAGTGTGATTGGGGAATGCAAGTTCTGTGCTCGCCTATACCTCTGATGCTGCAGAGCAGCTCAGCAACCTAATGTTTGGGGGGGAGCAGAACAGTAGGGTTTCATGACCCCAAGCCTGGCTTCTCAGACTTGGCTGGAGATAGGGTTTGTCCCATGTTACCATTTTAATCACTTTTTAACTGTCACTCTCCCTTCACTCCAATACCATAGTGATGGAGGCCATTCTCTGAGGTCTGGAAGGATGGATGGTCCAGTGGTTAGGGCACTAAGATGGGACTAGGGAGATCTGGTTTCAATTCCCTGCTCCTCCACAGACTTCTTTATCACCTAGGCCAAGTAATGAAACCTCTCTTTGCCACAACTCTCCATTTGTAAAATGGGGATAATATAAGAATGGCTATACAAACCAATGGTCCATCTAGCCCAATATCTGTCTTCCGACCGTGGCTGGTGCCAGATGCTTCATAGGAAATTAACCGAACAAGGCAATTATCGAGTGATCCATCCTCTCATCCAGTCCCAGCTTTTGGCAGTCAGAGGTTTAGGGATAACCAGAGTATGGGGATGCATCCCTGACCATCTTGGCTAACAGTCAATATCCTCCATGAATTTAGCCTTTTTTTTTTTTGTATCCAGTTATGCTTTTGGCCATTACAACATCCCATGGCAACAGGTTCTACAGGTTGTCTCTCTTTTCTAAGATGAACAGTCCCAGTCTTTTTAATCTCTCCTCGTATGGAAGTTGTTCCATATCCCTAATCATTTTTATTATCCTTCTCTGTACCTTTTCCAATTCTAATACACCTCTACCCTGATATAACGCGACCCGATATAACACGAATTCGGATATAACGCGGTAAAGCAGCGCTCCGAGGGAGGGGGCGGGACTGCGCACTCTGGCGGATCAAAGCAAGTTCGATATAACGCGGTTTCACCTATAACGCGGTAAGATTTTTTGGCTCCCGAGGACAGCGTTATATTGGGGTAGAGGTGTATAACTTTTTTGAGATGGTATGACTAGAACTACACACAGCATTCAATGTATATGGATGTACCATGGATTTATATAGTATCATTACGATATTTTCTGTTTTATTTTCTATTCCTTTCTTAATGGTTCTAACATTCTGTTTGCTTTTGTGACTGTCGCTGCACATTGAGCAGATGTTTTCAGAGAAATATCCACAGTGACTCCAAGATCTTTTTCTTGAGTGGTAACAGCTAATTTAGACCCCATCATTTTGTATATATAGTTGATTTTTTTTTTTCTAATGTTCATTACTTTACACTTAGCAACATTGAATTTCATCTGCCATTTTGTTGCCCAGTCACCCAGTTTTGTGAGATCCTTTTGTAACTCTTTGCAGTCAGCTTTGGACTTACTATGTTGAATAACTTTGTATTGTCTGCAAACTTTGCCACCTACTCTTTACCCCCTTTTCCAGATCACTTATGAATTTGTTAAACAGCACAGATGCCAATACAGATCCTTGGGGGACCCTGCTATTTACCACTTTCCATTGTGAAAACTGACTATTTATTCCTATCTTTTGTTACCTTTCTTTTAACCAGTTACTGATCCATTGAGATGACTACGATTGTGAACTGTTCAAATACTATGGAAGTGGTGGTAACGGGTTGTATAAATGCCAGTATCTAGATAGGCAGATGATAAAGGATATTTGTCTCTATAAACAACAAATGGTTTGTCTTGTTTGCCTTTATAAATTCAGAGTAAACTGATTTTATTTCATTCAGATGTAGTGCCACTCTTCACATTTAGGTTGTATGTTTGGTAGCTGATGTATGTTTTAAGATACATCTGGTTTTATTACATCCCAAGTGTCTCCATTGTTTTTGGTGTGTTACCTGTCGTAACTTGCTTGCCCAAACATTGAAATTTCATGGGGTTCCTGTTTATTGGAGAATTGGATTTTAAAACTCAAGCTTCACTCTTGTGTCCTCAGCAAAATCCATTGATTCTAGAGGTAGCTGATTGCGATCCTAATTCAAACATCCAGAGAGGGAAGTTCAATTGTGCTTGTAGCATGGGCTGCCAGTTCAGTGGGTAGTTGTTTGTTTATCTAAGAATGCTGCCTGTGTGTTCTGGGGGACAAGGCAGCACAGCTCAAAGCAGTTTTTCCCTTGGCCTCAACACTTAGTGAATACCATCTTACTCTTGTTAAACAGCAGAATCCGAACTGACTGCCTTGCACTAAAAATCGTGATGCCTGTAACTAGAGTTCAGTATAAACTCAGACACTCAGTCGAGATATCCTCCCCTGGGAAAGTTTGGGGTGTTTTTTGTTTTTGTTTTGTTTTGTTTTTTAAATACAAGGCCTGTCATCTGCTGCAGTCTGGTACATTCCAAAAGCAAAAAGTTTGCTCTAACAAACACCTTTGAGCCAAGGTAAAAGTCAGCCATGAGCAGTGATGGCTTAGGAGTGACCAGATCTATACTCAGATCCCTGGTGCTGCGCTCTTCTAATAGACATGGACAGATAGAAGTAATCCAAGAGATGTGATTCTGGCTGAGTTCATTCCCACGACTCAGATTAACTCTTTCAGAGGCAAGGATGTGCTCTGCCCCAAATCCCTCAGTTCAAACACTGAATCTCCCACCTACTCCATTATCTCAGACCCTCTCCTGTCTTCAGATATGTCAAGTCTCACTCACTGGGTGTGAGACTCACTCATTAGCATGCTATCTCACTCTCTCACATACATTCCTAAGCTTATCCCTCATTTTGAGTAAATATATATAGATTTAAAATATTTTTACTCAGGCACTGCAAGAGACAACAATAGATCTGAGGCCTGAGGTATGGGGCTTAGAGCCTGGAAAGCTGCTTTCCAAGCTTGTGTACTGTCTGACTCTGTGGTAACCATGGAGCTACAGGCCAGCATTCTATATGCTTGCGAGAAGATGCTCTGCGGGGGGTGGGGGTGAATATTTGAAGGTCAAAAAAATATGAGTTTGCCCAAAAAACGAGCAGAATTTGACTGAAAGTTTGCAGGTTCTGCAAAATACAGTTCAAAATTTAAACCACACTGGACAAATTCATGTTCTCAGGGATCTCCAATTATCCAGGTTTTTGTTCCAACCAGCAAATAATTGTTTTTATTAAAATCCATTGGTTTGCATTGCATGTATAATTCTCACATGCCCTAGACTTTAATATGAATTAGGACATTTAAGTGTTTCATTTCAAAACAAGCTATTAAGTGCTGGTTGGATTAAAACTCTGGACTACTGGATGTTGCCAAGCACCAAAGATGAGAGTCCCTGTCTTAAGCAATGACCTAACATAACACCTGGAAAGTCTCACTCTTTGTCCTTGAATTTCACTCTTTGGGGCTGTAAATCTCACTCTTAAGGACTCCAAGTCCTACTTGTTTAATATTTATCTGCTTTTATTTCTATCCTCTGTCCTCCTTCTAGCTTTTATATCATTTCTTCTTCTTATGTTATCTGCACCTTCCTCTCTTGCTTTCTCTCCATGCCATCCTGTGCTGGCCTTGACCCTCCATAAAATGTTCTTTCCTCTTTCCTTGAAAAATATGCCCTCCGTTTATGTCACCCCTTCAGGTCTCCTCCTCTGTCACACCAATCTAGGACTGAAGATTATCCACAGTGGCTAGAGAGGATCTGGCAGATTAGCACAAGGGTCCCCCTGCAGGGGGGAGGCTGGATTTACCTCCTCCAATGAGAATAGCATGCCTGTCTGAGATTGAAACAAATCAGCAGAGCAAGATCTGGTTGTGGGGGTTGCAAAACACATTGTCACAGGCCCCGAGGAGCCCGTTGGTTACATAATCAGTAGTATGGCTCTCAAGGATTTTCCTACATATGTATTTCCTTCAGAATAACAGTGTTGAATGAGGCCTTTCAATGCATTCACTCTGTCACGCTGTTTACACCAGCTTTGTATGTTCATCTGAGATGCATTTAAACCAAAATCCTGGATCTGAATGTGCCCTTATTATGGTTTCTATCCGCTAGTACACAGACATCCTTTGGAGAAAGTTTAAATCCAGATCTGACTGTGAGCCCATCACCAATAATCAATCAATCAATTGAACCGTGGATTTTTTTTTTTTTTTTTTTTGGTATTGAAACAAATTGCTTATCTTCCTCCCAGATAATCCCACTTTCTGCAGCTTCATATTCTCTGAATCTTTTAAAAATATAATCCTTTTTTGGCATGGATACATAACTGTGAACATTCAAGCAAGTTCATCTAAATGACAATGTAGTAGCATCCAGTCAATAACTAGGCCTCGATCCTTCTACTTGCTCTGCATACATGGACCCCCAGTGGAAGGCAATAGAGTTTACATCGGCTCAAGTGCCTGACTGCAGGGAGTAATATGCAGCACTGGAGACTATAGTTCTGTTTTACAGAAATTTCGCTTATTAACTTCTGTTTTCAGGGGTTTATAAATCAGTCCCAAAAATAAAATGGCTCCTGCTAAAAACTTGGTATGCTGTGCACAGGAATTATTTTATATGTATAGCTCATTATTATATTGTATAATGTATCTTATTTATAAAAAAAATTTCCCCAAAAATGAGTGTTCAGAATGTTTTCTCTTGAAACGATATTTGCTTTTCACAGCTCAAACAAAAAAGCTCAGTGCATCCAAAAACTGCCTCACCCATTGAGTGTGTTCCCAGATCTCAGCCAACAGCACTACTATGGACTAGCTGTGAGTAGCCGGAAGAGCATTCTGGGTTTTGATATGCAAATGAACACACCAAGCATCCCACTTTGTTACAGAATTTCTATATCTAGTACTGCCAGTCACTTTTGAACTGGGAAAATCTTAACTTAGGCGTGGCTTGCAATAGTGGATCCTTGGTTTGCCCATTTTTGATGTCCATCAGCATGCAGTAGTGCTTTGGTCTGGCGGAGGTGAAGTTGGTAATAGGGGACAACACAAACACCATAGAGACATGGAGGTTAGAAGTGGGGCTTTGGGCCTCCATGTCTTTATTGTGTGATTGAGTTTGTAGAACTAATTGCCACTGGAATTTTTGAAATAAGCAAAGATAGAAAGCCAAAGCTAATGGTCATTTCAAAATAGCACTCATTACTCCAGGTTCTTATGTGACAGGCTACCTGATCTTATTTCTTTTTTCCTCAACACACTGGGTTGAAATGAATGTATTACAAAGGCACTCACTCATTATAGTGATGGCCTGATGGGGTTATGTAAGGAGGTACACAGAGGGACAAATTTAAGACTAAAAGAATACAATGCTATTTTTGTATGCTTTCCTTTCCAGTACTATTTGCAATCAAAATGTCCTCACAAACAAAAACTTCTTATAAAGAAGGAATTGAGGTTCTGAACTTTAAAGTGCTACTGCACATGCTCAGTAGAATAAAGAATTTTGTATTATGACATGTTTTATTACATTGCTCAATGTTGCCCTGCATGTAAATTACATATTTACATGCATTGTATCATTTGATGTAATTACAATAATTTTGTTAATACTTTATAATGAACAATAAATACCCCTAATTTCCAAAACAAAAACTACATAGAATGGAAATGGAAGGGAATGCACTGTTAAAGGTTCTACCTTTCATACATAGGCAGAATGGAAGCACCACCTCAAAACTATAATATATTGGTTTGTGTCTGATGTCCCCTTACGTAGCACCCTGACACTTGTGAAGGGTGCTTTATAAAGCAATAGCAATAATGATATACCACACTGCAAATAAGATTTGAATGTTTAATGCTTATCTGTGAACTGCTGCCTAGAAAAACTGGTGTAGTGCCCTTCACAAAATCTGTGAGACTGATAATTTAAAGGACACAGTAGACCAAGAAGCTCAATGATCTGGAAATATTTTAACCCCTTTCTTATCTATAGAAGTACCTTATAATTCTGCCATTCCGCTGCTGTTTCATTCAAGAGAAATGCAGTGCCTCAAGAATGAAAGAATGGTTTGTGTAGCACCCCACTGCTGCTAGACCCAGTTTTCTCCCCCCAACCATTTGCATTCATTTCTCCTCTTGTCTCGGTTGTTTTTCTCTCAGGCCTGGTTCTTCTCTTGCCACCCTGTTCAAATTCTTGAATGTATTTCCCTGCTGCTGGCTTCTTTCTCAGTCACTTGCCAAATATTAACTGGGTATCTATCAGAAAGGGTTTACAATCTAAAATCACCACAGGTAGGGACATTACAAACAAGACAAGAAGGTATCCAGAGTGTGGTCTGCTCATTAGAGTTTGAAAGTTTTACAAATGAGGTGGGATTTGAGTACTTCCTTGAAAGTGGAGACAAAGGGAATGTTGCTGCAGAAAGATAGGGCCTATCTCTATTAAGGAAACTTGCCCTGGCCCAAATAAATCCCTAATGTAAACCATGTGACTTACTCTAATAAGTTACCACAGTAAGTTGCACTGGGACACATAGGTGCCAACTCCGTGGGTGCTCCAAGGCTGGGAAAAATTGGTGGGTGCGAAGCTCCCCTCCCCTCCCCACCTTGCCTCTGCCTCCTCCCCTGAGCGTGCCGCGTCCCCGTTTCTCCACCTACCTCCCAGTGCTTGCCACCGCAAAACAGCTGTTTCGTGGCGTAACAAGCTCCGGGAGGGAGGGGGGAGGAGTGGGAATACGGCGCGCTCAGGGGAGGGGGCCAGGGCGGGGATTTGGGGAAGGGGTTGGAACAGGGACAGGGAGGGGGTGGAGTTGGGGTGGGGACTTTGGGAAGGTGTTCGAATTGGGTCAGGAGGGGGAGGGGCCAGGGGCAGAGGGGGGTCGAGCACCTCCTGCGTGTGGTGTTCTGTCCCATCTAGTGCCACCGAGACCACTTAGAGCAGGGATTCTCAAACTGAGAGTCAGGACCCCTCAGGGGGTTGCAAGGTTATTACATGGGGGGGTTGCGAGCTGCCAGCCTCCCCCCCAAACCCCTCTTTTCCTCCAGCATTTATAATAGGGTTAAATATATAAAAAAGTGTTTTTAATTTATAAGGGGGGTTGCACTCAGAGGCTTGCTATGTGAATGGGGTCACCAGTATAAAAGTTTGAGAACCACTGACTTGGAGAGAGAGGTAAAATGAGTCTGCTCTACAGCCTTAGCTAACAGCCAGTTGGCTTTTAGCTCACGTGGTAGAGGCTCATGCACTAAGCTCCAGAGGTCCCTGGTTCAAGCCAACAACTGGGGTCTGTCAGCATTACACTTTTACCAGTGTAGCTGCACGTGGCCCAACTTCCACAATGTAGACAGGCCCTTAGGATGACAACAAACCTCTTGTCTTTCCAACAGAAATGTAAACTTTGCTGCTTCAACTTTGCTTTCCTGATAAGCAACATGGAATGTATTAACCTCATACACACCCACAGTTGAAAGGGGGTGGCAGGATGGAGGAAGAAAAAACACATTGAATGTAACTTTTCCCTCTCATGAGAGGAACAGAGAGGAAACCTCAGATGATAGATGCTGGTCTCTGCGTTTGTACTTAACTCTGGAAGGTGTTCTAATACCACCAGTTTTTAAAGAGAGGAGGGGAGGGGCAGGGCAAGGGGTTGCAGACCCAACAGCAATGCTTTTGTTTAAATCAAGCTGGGTAACTGAGGGGTGCATGCTAAGTGCTGTTTTACCACCACTGCTGCTCCCAGATTATGAAAGAGACCCCCACTTTTTTCAGACCACTTCAAGCATTGAATACCAGTTGATGGGTGTGGCATAAGGATTTAAGTAGAGTAAAGGCTCCTATTTATGGGGTGGTGATGTGGGGGAATGGGTAATAGGAAAGCCAGGACAGAGATGGAAATGGACAAAACAGAAAAAAGGGGTAATGAGGCTTATGCTGGTGGGTGCCAGTGGAGATGAGGGAAGCGATCAGCAGGGGCAGCAGTAGGGAGAGATCTGAAGGTGATGCTTTACACTTTTTGTATTACTTTTTGGTACCTTTGAAGTAGCTGCTCTTTGTCCTGTGGTTTTATAACAGGAAGGCGAATGTGATACTGAAGGAGGGTTACCTTGCCTGGCATATGCCCTATTAGGGGAAGGGAACACATCTGTAGCACTGTGGGGGGGCCACGACGCCACACAATGAGAACTAGACCAGTTCATGTGCTGCAAGGCCTCGAACTGTGCCAGGAGTGCGCAAGGGAAGCAATCCGGTGCCGGGTTTTGCTAGGTCTTAACTGCAGGCCCCCGTTCGGGAGGAGCCGAGTTTTGTGGGTGGCTCCGGGAGGCAAGGCAGCTCCCCGCCCCTCAGCTGGGAGTCTGGAGAGCTGGGGGAAGGAAACTTCAGAGTAGAGCCGAGCGGCTGAGCGAGGAGCAGCCCGCCGGGATGGGCACGGGGTAGCAGCTCTGCCGGCATCTGCGCTTCCTTTCCCAGTGGCAGGCTGCCCGTGCAATCCCCCCCTCTGGCCCCACCATGTAGGGAAGCCTCCTTGCACGCCGCGGATTCCTCCCCTCCACCCCTCCCATTGCATCGCGCCGTGTCTCGCTGGGGTTCGCACCAGAGCAGAGGGGCTGCTGCGAGGGACCATGCTGAGCGCTCCAGCGCCCGGGCTGCTGCCGCTGGTCCTGGGGCTGCTGCTGCTGTGCCGGGGGGGCGCCGGGCAGTACTCCAGCGACCTGTGCAACTGGAAGGGGAGGTAAGGACGGAGCCATCCCCCCCTGCCCCGCCAGCCGTTTGGGGAGAGGAGGAGGAGCCCGAGCGGGACATGTCCCGAGCCCCAGCGGGGCATGTCCCGAGCTCCGGGGGAAGGAGACAGTCAGCGCTGCCGTGTCTCCCCCGGATTTGGATTAAATTTTTAACGCGCTTTCGTTCAGTTTCTCCGTTCCGGGGCAGCTCAGTGTCCAGCCCGGCCATGCAATGGGCGGCTCTTCGTTAACATTCCGGCATCCGAGGGAGGGAGCGGAGGGCTCTTTGCGGGATGTCTGCCCCGCTTTTTAAATCTGGTTGAAATCGTCACAATTTGGCAGCCCCCGACCATAGCAGATTTAACCTCCCGGATGGGATCTGTCCCATCTGTGGCAGGATTTCACCCTTTCACCCTCTCTTCTCCCCCCCCCCCCCCCCCGTGGCTGAAGGAGAGAAAAGGGACAACTTGATTTTGAACAGTGTCTTTCCTTTTAATGATATCCCCCTCGGCTCCCCCTCCAAATAATTTTTCATTCCTACTGTGTCGATAGAATGCCGCTGCCTCTCTGCAGTTATTTAAGAGCTACGAGGCCAAGGGTTACGTTTTCGGGCTTGATTCTCCTTTCCTTGTCTCGGTTTTGCCCCCATGTCACTTTCTGATTTCAGTGGACCGATTCCTTATTTACACTATTTCTTTGGGGGGTTCTCCTTCCGGACCCCCCACCCCCCGTCTGTCTGCCATTCAATATCTGTGTTTTGTCAGCAGTTTAATATTGAAACTAAAAGGCACGAAGGTCTTGATCAGATATGGTGAGGTGGATCTATAAAATGGATTTACATGTCCCCAGTCACTTTCTCAGTGCCTCTCTCCATAGGCTTGTGTGAAATTTTACGGAGTAGAGGCCCCGATCCTTCTTCCATTGACGTCAATGAGAGTTTTGTCCCTGATAGAGGGAGGAGGAAGGAGTTGGCCCAGATATCTGTGTGTATGTGGAATTTGGATTTGGTTATAGCAAAAAATCTTTCCCCTCTTTTGGTCTGTTTTTTGAGGCGGGATAGAGAGAAGGGGGTTGATTAACATTCCAGGAGTAACTATCAGCATTACCAAAGACGTGCCATGGGGAGGTAGCCTTAGCAGGCATAGGAAGAGTATTTCTACTGACCACAACACCTTCCACATCTGTGCAACCTAACACCGAAATAACCCGTTTGGTAACTCATGTCTGGTGACCTCCTACACTTGGCATTAACTTTGTTGTAATGCAATACACCTGCAAGTCATTTTTGTGATGAAAGTTGACTGTGTGTGTGTATACCATACACACACACAGAGAGAGAGGTAATCTGGCTCAGATATTTTGTTTTAATTACAGGTTTCAGAGTAGCAGCCGTGTTAGTCTGTATCCGCAAAAAGAACAGGAGTACTTGTGGCACCTTAGAGACTAACAAATTTATTAGAGCATAAGCTTTCGTGGGCTACAACCCACTTCTTCGGATGCATATAGAGTGAAACATATATTGAGGAGATATATATACACACACATACAGAGAGCATGAACAGGTGGGAGTTGTCTTACCAACTCTGAGAGGCCAATTAAGTAAGAGAAAAAAAACTTTTGAAGTGATAATCAAGATGGCTCAGTACAGACAGTTTGATAAGAAGCAAGTGTGAAAATACTTACAAGGGGAGATAGATTCAATGTTTGTAATGGCTCAGCCATTCCCAGTCTTTATTTAATCCTGTGTTGATTGTGTCTAGTTTGCATATCAATTCCAGCTCAGCAGTCTCTTGTTGGAGTCTGTTTTTGAAGTTTTTCTGTTTTAAGATAGCCACCCGCAGGTCTGTCATAGAATGGCCAGACAGGTTAAAGTGTTCTCCCACTGGTTTTTGAGTATTATGATTCCTGATGTCAGATTTGTGTCCATTAATTCTTTTGCGTAGAGACTGTCCGGTTTGGCCAATGTACATGGCAGAGGGGCATTGCTGGCACATGATGGCATATATCACATTGGTAGATGTGCAGGTGAACGAGCCCCTGATGGTATGGCTGATGTGATTAGGCCCTATGATGATGTCACTTGAATAGATATGTGGACAGAGTTGGCATCGGGCTTTGTTACAAGGATAGGTTCCTGGGTCAGTGTTTTTGTTCAGTGATGTGTGGTTGCTGGTGAGTATTTGTCCTCGCTTACAGACAACCCCCCAACCTAAAGCAAATACTCACCAGCAACCACACATCACTGAACAAAAACACTGACCCAGGAACCTATCCTTGTAACAAAGCCCAATATATGTTTCACTCTATATGCATCCGAAGAAGTGGGCTGTAGCCCACGAAAGCTTATGCTCTAATAAATTTGTTAGTCTCTAAGGTGCCACAAGTACTCCTGTTTTTTTTGTTTTAATTTTTGGTGGTTATCTTGTTTATATTTCATGTTTATTTCAAAGCACCTGGATAGTTTTGTAATAGGGTAAAGATTTTAGGCCCAATTCTCCACTTACTTTGGTGGAAATCAGGAATATTTCTGCTAAAGTCAATAGAGTTACACTGGTGTAAGTGAGAGGAGAATCAGGCTCTTTGTGTGTTCCCATTAACAGTTTACCTAGCTTCATTCAGATTTCACCTGTATGGAACTCACTGCTTTACCACACTGATATATAAAGCTATTGGGCCAGATTCTGCTCTTAATTACACTGGTGGAGTAACTTCATTGCAGTAGCTCTGGATTACACCAAAGTCATTTAAGGCAAATTCTAGGCAATTGTTCTTTGGCTGCCATAACTATTCTAATCACCCTAGTTGTGAAACCTCTTGAACGCTCAAGTGTATGGCTCCTAAACTTTAATCCTCTGTAATAACTTTAATTTGTCTTCATGGTTTTGCAACCTCTTCTACTGTTTATAATCTAAAAAATCTCTCATTTATATTCACAATCAAAATTGTTGCTAAATTAAGTACACATGTAGCATATATTTGGTTTTTGGTTTGGCTAAACCTGTTTTTAATGGGGTACCAATGTAATACAGTTAATGTAATAAATTCATGTGTTTGTTTAATCTGAATTGATTAAAATAAGAGTTTAGTTTAACTTGAAATGGAAGGATGTTTTGGAATGGAGATTGTTCAAAGCAGTGAAATGTGGATTTATTATGCTATATACTCTTGGTCCAGATTATTCTGTACAATCTGAAAGATGCATACAATTGGCAACTATTTATGAACTTCTAGTGACTCGTGGCAATTGGTAAAATGTTGAACTATAAATCCAGTTGGGGGTGTGTGTGTTTGCAATGTACAACTGATATGGGACAAAGCCTACAGTTGTCAATTTCAGTAGCAAATTCCTAACAATCTGCTTTTCATACATAGCTCTGTGGTTCTATAGTTTGGGGGCAGAGCCTGTCATCTCTTCTCCACCACCATGAGCGTTTCAACTTTGCCATCCATGTTCTAGGCCTTGTTTATGCAATGTCATCTGTACACCCATACAAATCCAGTTTGGTTTTTTTAGGGCTCTTGCCCTCCTCCTCCTCCTATCTGAGCCGGTGACCCTCCAACTGACAAGGCAGGGTTGGACATGGCTGTGTCCTGAGCCACTCAGTTTTTTGACTGCCAGCCAAAGGGGATAGTTGAGAGAAATGTGAGTCATTTTTTGCTACAAAGAGTTTGGAGCTGAATTGGTGACCCAGGCTTGGAATTTCCCATTGTCACCGGTCAGCCCCATTTTTGCTTATTAAGGAAATGACACATCCTTGGTGATCCTTCCAGTTGCACAAGAGCAGAAGGGCTGACTTCTTAAAAATAGGTGGAACTGCCCGTATTGAGCAGCTTATGTGTCACTACTATATCCAGAATGCAAATGAATTTGGAGCTCAGGGTGAGACAAAGGCAATTGCATATAGATTGAAGCTGACTTCTTACCTCTTCTGAAAAGAAGTAGTGACCCCAGGACTGATACCCTTCAATTATCATCTAATTGTCACTTTATGGGTACTGTTTGTGTGTCATCCACTCTATCCATAAAAGTGATTTTGCTTCTTAAGAATAAATAAATACTGTAACTAACTTTTTTTTAGACAGGGCAATCAAATCCCATGCTTAAAGGCACAAGCTGTTTGCTCCCTGGGGTCAGAAAGGAATTCTTTGTTTAAAGTATAGCATTTTGCAATCAATTAGTTGTCTTTATAGCTGTCTGTCTACATTAGCAATTTATAAGGTGCCTATCATCTTGGTGTCTAAGTGCCATTGGAGGTTCAGTCTTCTTCTTACAGACTAGTTATAGGCTATTGCCAGATGCAAGTAAGCAGACCTGATAGGTCAATGCGTTTTCGGAATTGGTGAGATTACACACTTAATGTTTTGGACACCCATTTTCCATTAATGAAAATTGCCTGGTCCATATAACTTAGGCATCTTTGAAAATCTCAGCTATGATTTCTTTCAGTGTCTCAGATTTGCCAGGGAAAGTTTTCCATAATGTACGATCTGATTACTTACTGCAGGTGTCTTTAGCAAGGTCTTGCACTGTCTTAAAAGGCCTAATGGAGAACCCCAAGCCCCTGAGGAAATTTGAAACCATACCATGGTGTGGTCCAATCAGAATTCATAATTATTTTGTTTATTCTAAAAATGTCCCATTTTATTTGGGTGAAAAGTGCTGCTTTGACTCCACTGAAACCTAACCAGTGTAGCCTTTAACTCAGACTGTGGGCTTGTCTACATGAACGTTTAGTTTGTGACAAGTGGGGTGTAAATCTACTCCACACTAACCTGCTGTGCTTAAGTGTCTGCATGAAGCCTGCAGCCATGCACTAACAGTTCCCTAGCGTGCTTTGATCTACTCCCATTTCAAAGCGGGGTATTTCAAAGTGCACTAGGGAACAAGTAGTGTGCTGCAGCATGCTTTGCAGATACACTGTATGGCAGGGTTGTGTGAGGTCCATTTTTACACCTTGGCTTGCCACTAAATAAGTGTTTGTTTAGACAAACCCTAGGAGTAAAGACACCTCCGTCCAGCCCAGTTCTTCCATGGACTGGTTGTGTGACCTTGGGCAAGTCACATTGCCTCTCTGGGCATCTGTTTACCTATCTGTAAAATGGGGATAATGTTGCTTTCTCCTGTTTTTAAAAGTGCTTTGAGAGCTACAGATGAAGATCGCTGTATAAGAGCTAAGTGTTCCTATTACAGCCATCTTTCCCGCAGCTATGGTGGACACATTCTCATCTTATAAACATCGCCTGTTGCATTGTCATATATAATAATTGGTTTCACAAATGGCAGTAATGGATCTTTCAAGACATGCAGTTATATGGCCCTTTGAGACTTCAGGAAGGCTAAACATCAGGCAGACAAGTTCAGTGGCTCAACATATGTCTCTTGGGATCTGTAGGAGGAAGTATTGTTTATTAGGACCTACTCCTAGAACAAACAGTACAACGGGGGTGCCTTATTCATCAACATAACCATAAAACAACTGACCTCTTGCTATGTCATATATTTAAAAAATAAAAACCTCAAGTTAACTTAAAAATAGCTTTTATGGCCTCTGCATTATGTGCCTGTGGGACAGTTTATTACTGGGTACTGAGAAGTAAAAAATGAAATTGAACAAACTTTCAGTATGGTGATAGATGGCAGTATTATAAAAGTTCCATTTCATTTGGACTAGGTCTTTAATATTCTGCAGGTTTACCTCAGGTTTTGAAATCTGCTCAATTTCTGAGTCCTCCATTATAATAAAGCTTGATGTATACAGCAGGTACCTGTACATAAGAACGGCCATACTGGTTCAGACCAATGGTCCATCTAGCCCAGCATCCTGTCTTCCAACAGTGGCCAATGCCAGGTGCTTTAGGGCAGACAGTACTCACTGTATCTGTCTAACAGCATCACTTTGTTGCCTGTGGGATATTATTGGCTACATGTAAGAATTTTAGAATCAGTTTTCTTTCATTTGAACAATAGCATGAATGTGTATATATATTTTTGCCATGCAAAAATTCACAGTCTCAATATTGGGATCACCTGCAGCAGCAGTTTTATTGTGTTTGAGCTCCCTATTCTGCCCCTCACCTTTCCCCATATGTTTTAACTGTATCCTTCTAGGGCAGTGGCTCTCAAACTTTTTTACTGGTGACCCCTTTCACATAGCAAGTCTCTGAGTGCGACCCCCCCTTATAAATTAAAAACACTTTTTAATATATTTAACACCATTATAAATGCTGGAGGCAAAGCGGGGTTTGGGGTTGAGGTTGACAGCTCGCGACCCCCCATGTAATAACCTCGTGACCCCCTGAGGAGTCTTGACCCCCAGTTTGAGAACCCTGTTCTAGGGTGAAATTCACCCCGGTGCAGAGGACCAGCACAAGTCCTATGCATCACCTAAGTCTTAGTTTGAGGGTTTATTTGATATCTCTGTGATGCATAAGCCTTCTGCCCAAAAGACCAACTTCTTCATTTCTGGTTTTGGCTGAGTGTCATCGCACAAAATCAGTATTGAAAAATTGATTTTTGCGGACAAGATGTAAATAGGCAGTCAATATGAGATATCCCATTGAAACTTCTGTTTCTTGAATATGTCAAGTACTACCGTGTGTCTGAGGGCAAGAGAATAAAGGTCAGGAACTGGTCGCTCTCCCCCATCCTTTGTGCTCTTGATGTGGCTTTCAAGATTATTCAAAAGCACATGTTTGCAGACAGTATTATTAAAACTGAGTTTTTCTGAGCTTCCTTGTGTAACCTCTATCAAGTGGGTTACATTGACACTAACAATAATGAGTCACATCAACAGTAAATGCAAACCATATGTTGGTTTGTTTTTTTCCTTTTTTATACATGGCTTCTTGTAACTTGTCTAAATGCTGACTGAGTTTAAATCCAGCATCGTTTGTTCTGTACCTAAATATACTGAAGAAGTGGGGAAGAGGGAGATGTGTGTTGGAGATGTGTTGAGAGACCAGAATTTCATGTTCATAATTTATGCCACGTTAAAATGAGTTCTGTGTCTGACTCTGCCACAGACTTCCTGTGTGACCTTGGACAAGTCTCTGTGCCTCAGTTTACACATCTGGGGGGGAGGGATAGCTCAGTGGTTTGAGCATTGGCCTGCTAAACCCAGGGTTGTCAGTTCAATCCTTGAGGGGGCCACTTAGGGATCTGGGGCAAAATCAGTACTTGGTCCTGCTAGTGAAGGCAGGGGGCTGGACTCGATGACCTTTCAAGGTCCCTTCCAGTTCTAGGAGATAGGATATCTCCATTAATTATTATTTATTATTATCTATAAAATGGAGATGTTATGAGGCTTAATTACTTAATATTTGTAAAATACTCTTGAGATTCTCTCATGGAATGTGCTGCAGAAATTGACTTTTTTTTAAGGCTTCCAAGGACGAAACTGTACAGGGAAGCTGAAGCTCTTAAACTTTATTTTTCAATACCAGATCTCCATTATAATGTTTCATGATCTTGCTTATTCAGAATCGTTCACTGTATTTTTCTGCCTATACAGTACTGCCTTAGAATAAACATTATTAAACACCGTTGTTGGTTTTTGTTCTTAAATCTCACTGCCAAACTTTTAATTATTTCTATTCAAGGAGAGCCTTGGGGCCCCAGCTGAGATCAGGGGCCCACTGTGCTTATAGGCTGCTTAGCACAGAGGGAGAGGCAGTTTCTGAGCATGGGAGGGGAAACATAGGGTACGTCTATACTTACTTCCTGGTCCAGATGTAAGCGATCAATCTTCTGGGATCGATTTATCGCGTCTTGTCTAGACGCGATAAATTGATCCCGGATCGATCCCGGAAGTGCTTGCCGTCGACGCCGGTACTCCAGCTCAGCGAGAGGAGTACGCAGCATCGACGGGGGAGCCTGCCTGCCGCGTCTGGACCCGTGGTAAGTTCGGACTAAGGTACTTCGAATTCAGCTACGTTATTAACGTAGCTGAATTTGCGTACCTTAGTCCGAAGTGGGGGGTTAGTGTGGACCAGGCCTTAGGCACAGAGTCAAAGTGACTTTCCCATATCTGTATAAGTTAGTGGCAGGGCTGGGACTAGAACCCACATTTTCTGATTACCCGTCCAGTGCTTTTCCCACTAGACCACACACTTCCTTCGCAACCATTTTGAATGCTGAAAAATTTGGAAATGTACTGTATATTTTGGGCCATATCTTACAAAACCTTTAGTTACTCACATGTGTACAGGTTTTCAGGATTGTGCACTATATCCAGTAATACCAAGTGACTATACATTGGTAACATAGGGTAGATATCTTTTAGGGCTGTCCTTAGTTTAGGCCTCATTCAGGCCGTTGAGGCTCCACAGATCATACAGTTTAGGCTATGCCTACTCGCAAGCAAGTGAGATACTAGTCTGTTATTTACCTTTCACTGGAAATTAACTCTAGGTTTTCACCTTTTGTCTACCCTCTTTCCGATGTCACTAGATTCTGCTGCAGTTCTTGTTGTGGGGTGTTTTGCATAGGCAATGGAAAAAGTTAAGGTTTAATTCTGAATTCATTTTGAATTGTGATTTAACTTCTTATGGATTTGTCTGGAGCTGTTTTAAAGCCCATCCCAAAATATTAACACATTTCACAGTCTTGATCTTGCAAGATGATCTCTGTCAACCACGACAATGGATCAGGCCCGTAGTGCTATAAAGCGTTTTGCTGACTTACCTGTTTTCTGAGAATTATGACCAATGTTTAAATAGTTCTGCTACTCATCTAATTTCCCTGTTCTCTCTATCCCTAGTGGCTTAACTCATGAGTCTCACAAGAAGGATGTTGAACAGGTCTACCTCCGCTGTTCTGAAGGATCAATAAAATGGATGTATCCCACAGGAGCACTCATAGTCAATCTGCGACCCAATACATTATCTGCCTCTTACAAACACTTGACTGTTTGCATAAAGCCTTTCAAGGACTCCGCAGGAGCAAATATTTATTTGGAAAAAACTGGAGAACTGAAAATGTTGGTCCAAGATGGAGATCGCAGCCCCAATAAAGTGTATTGCTTTGGTTATGATCAAGGGGGCTTGTTTATTGAGGCTACCCCTCAGCAGGACATTAGCCGGAAAATTACAGGATTCCAATATGAATTGATAAACAAGGGGACGGCATCTGATTTGCACACAGTTTCTGGTGAGTTTTGAGCAGTTGGCTGCATTTTCATATACTGTGTTGGATATATGACAGATGGTAAAGTTAATAAGTGGGAACATATCAAGATCTGAATTTCATCCACTTTTAGGGCATGCTAATAAATTCTTCTTTATGTAGAAGAATAGCTTTGTGTGAAAGCTAGTAACATGGATTGAATTCCAAAGAACTGACCCAGAACAGCACGGAGTGACTGATTCTCCCCTCACTTACCGTCTACACTATGGGCGCTGCAGTGGGACAGCTGTGGTGTTGCCACTGTAGCTGTAGTGTAGATGCTTCCTACAATGACGGAAGTGGTTTTTCCATCCCTATAGTTAATCCATCTATCTGACTGGCAGTGGCAGCTGGGTCAATGGAAGAATTCTGACCTAGCTGCCTCTAAACTGGGGAGGGGGGTTAGGTCAGTTTAACATAATGTTTGGGGTGTGTGAATTTTTCACACCCTGAGTGACATAACAAGGTTGATCTAAATTTTAAATGTAGCCCAGGTCATAGTGGTAAACAAAGTCAATGAAGTTACACCCATTTAAAGCCAGTGTGAGTCAGAATCAGGCTCCAGGATTCTTGCTTAAAACTATTTCCCAGCTTTTATTGTTTTAAAAGACCCCAGTGCTGCATGTTTTGAATAGTAAACATTTTAACAAGGAGAAATACCTCGTTTTTGTTTTGTTTTCTCTCTACAGATACTCCTACTCTGCTGACCTAATTACGCTTTACAGAGACAGAAAGTGGGTGAGGTAATATCTTTTATTGGACCAACTTCTGTTGGTGAAAGAGACAAGTTTTCAAGCTTACACAGAGCACTTGAAGCTTATCTCGTTCACCAACAGAAGTTGGTCTACTAAATAAAAGATATTACCTCACCCATCTTGTCTCTCTAATATCCTATGATCAACTAGTCCTGTATTTCTTGTCCACTGAGACCACTCATTGCAGGTCCCTGTCCTTCTAAAACCTATGAGATGAGATTTGCAGTGTATCCTGGAGAACAACAGATATAGGTTATTTTGTACCAAATGGGGGGAGGGATAGCTCAGTGGTTTGAGCATTGGTCTGCTAAACCCAGGGTTGTGAGTTCAATCCTTGAGGGGGCCACTTAGGGATATGGGGCAAAATCAGTACTTGGTCCTGCTAGTGAAGGCAGGGGGCTGGACTCGATGACCTTCAAGGTCCCTTCCAGTTCTAGGAGATAGGATATCTCCATTAATAAAAAAAATATAAATAAATAAAAAAAGTTAAGACCTCCATGGGGAATATCCTGCTGGTAGCCCCCCCCCCCCTCTTTTAAACTGATCTCTACTGTGGCAGTATCACAGGAAAAGAGTGGTGTCTCTGAAGTAGTCAGGTCTCAGGTCACTTAGGGCAAGTTAAAACTCGCATCTTAAACTTACTAAACCCTGAGAGCAATACGCAGTCAGTACAGATTCTGAGGCACTGGTGTCATGTGCTCCCAGTGAAGGACACCACTCAACAAGTGGTGGCATAGCTGATGATCTTCCATTTTCTTATTCTCCATATTTCTTAGATTGCATATATAATTTATTTCTGCAGTGATTTTATGCCAAATAGGAAAAAACCCTCTAAGAAAAGACTCCTGCTTTCCTTTTGTGTGTAAATACTTTCTATACTGTCAAGTAATTCTAGTATTTGTATGTCAGTTGACATATTGCATCTCTGAATACAGCTGTTAGTTTATGACTGTATTCATGATGTAGTGAATTGTTAGCTTAGTGATATAGTAAGCTTATAAATCATGCAACACCCATAATAACTGATAGGTGGCGCATTTGCCATTAAAACCAAAAAAGTTAACGCAATTTTATTAATGATGTTTTTATTTCATTATGTTACTTGTGCAATTTTATAGCTGGATGTCTAGGATTCATTGTGTCTACAGAGAATTATCTAGTGAGTCTTGATTGCTAAAAGTGACACAAAAGAAGTCACTTAAATATACACAGAGGAGCTGTTTCCATTAAGATCACCTCTGCAA
This sequence comes from Emys orbicularis, assembly GCF_028017835.1. Taxonomy (NCBI): domain Eukaryota; kingdom Metazoa; phylum Chordata; order Testudines; family Emydidae; genus Emys; species Emys orbicularis. The sequence goes on along the minus strand of NC_088695.1, from coordinate 30,786,769 downwards.
AGACTGATATACTGAAAACAGCATATGTTAACTGCATAGTAAAATCCCCCTGTGGAAAACATTAACTCTAAATACTCTTTAAATCTGGTGTTTGAAAACCACTGAATCTGAGAATTTTTCTGTCTTAATCAAAATTGTAACAAACCACTCCATGCATTTTATGCCTTTTTTTTTTTTTAAGCTAATTTTTGTGGTACGCAAAGTTAGAACATGAAAAATAATTGCCCTGATCCTGCCATTTACAATTCACTATCAGAGTGCTGAATCTGTGTGAAGTCGGGCTTCCTGTCTGTGTAGCAGTTCACCCACATATTGTAAACTGCAGAATCAGGACCAAATATACTAAATGCATAAACTTCTACATTTTTGGAGAATTAGCTATGTTAGTGCTATTAGTTCTTAATAAAAATATTTTGTTTGTTAAAATCTTGGAGATATTTTGGAATTCGGAGTTGATCTCATTTTGAGCCTTCCAGAAGCCAAACCGGTGACTGTATGTGATCATATTCTTTTCCTTTGATAAGGATATTAACAGTCACTTTTTCTAAGACTACTGCATCTTTAATTGCTATAGCCACTGGTTGAATCCCAGTGCTGTTTTCCAGAACAATCTGATACGTATGTGTTTTAGGCCATGTCTACAGTTACAAGCTTATAGTGGCACAGCTGTACAATCGCTTGTGTAGCTGTGTTATGCCAATGGGAGAGAGCTCTTCCATTGACATCATAAAACCAGCTCAGCAAGCGGCAATAGCTTCTCCTGCTGACATAGCACTGTGCACACAAGTGCTTACGCTGGTAAAACTAATGTCGCTCGGGGAGGGGGGATGTTTTTCACACCCCGAGTGACAAAAGTTTTGCCGACAGAAATGCTAGTGTAGACATGGCCTATGTGCGTGCATGCATCAGATAGGCCATAAAGTGTCTGTGTGATTTGGAAGAACTTTTTTCCCTTGGTGCTAATCCCACGACAAAATCTTCAGATCAAACTCAAGGGATCTTCAAGTTATATTTTAAATTATCGTTGTCTGGTTTTGGAACCCCTAGCCCCTGGAGGCATTCTACTCATATGTGTTCACCCTGTGTGGCTCCTGCCAACAGTCAAATGAACCTGATTTAAATTCTGTGAATACCTATGTCTGGTGGAGCTGCCAAATAAGTAGCTGCATACACCTGTAATAGATCAATATGTCTTGGGGGTCTTGACAGATCCTGGACCAGCCATTCTTCTGTAGCTGATTCTGTTTTTCTATAAAATCATTGATTGAATGCTTGCTAACTGGATTGCAAACTTATCTCCAGACAAACAGAAACCTAATAAGCAATCAGTTGATTTCTCAACTACTGTTTCTTCAGCTGAGAAAAAAGGCCCAACCAGAGCCTTTACCTTACATAAATTGAAAGCCTGATGTGAGGGACTGTTTCTAGCTGAAGGGACTGTTTGTTACTTTGGCACATGCTTGGATTCTGATTGTGCGACTGTTGCAAATGGAAAAGTGAATCTGATCTTCTGCTAGTTACAGTCTGGCAGAGTTCAATGTAGTTGGAAAGTATCTACTTGAAGAGTAGGTTGAGGTGCTGTTGCAGATCAAGGCTGAGATTCACTGGCAAAACTGTACAGGGAAACTTTCCCTTTTCCTGGACCCAGCCAGTGCACTTTCAGGTGCTCTAAACCAGGGGTTCTCAAACTGGGGGTCAGGACCCCTCAGGGGGTTGCGAGGTTATTACATAGGGGGTTGTGAGCTGTCAGCCTCCACCCCAAACCCCACTTTGTCCAGCATTTATAATGGTGTTAAATATATAAATAACTGTTTTTAATCTATAAAGGGGGTCACACTCAGAGGCTTGGTACGTGAAAGGGGTCACCAGTACAAAAGTCTGAGAACCCCTGCTCTAAACTAAGCAGTGTATTTTAAAAGATTAAGAACAATAACAAAATAAAACAAAAAAAGACTTAAATGACAAATACCCAGGTGCAGTTATTCTGCACTTTCCATTCCTCAAGCTAGAATATTTAATGAAATCAGGTAGTCTAAAATTTCTGTGCACTGTTTCCCTACATAGTGGTGGTGTTATTTACTGGTGATATTATTATACTCTACCCTTGAATTTATTCTCTCTTCCTAACCTGGCATCCCAGCACTGATTAAAGAGCACAAGTCATCTGTTTAATACTTTAGTGACCTATTGTGCCCCCAGAATCCTGACATTGCAGGGTGCATCAATAAATCAGCAGTACTTGGCAGGGTGCCAGTGATTTAATTAGAGGATCCAGAGTTTTATTAGTTTACCATCATTCTTTCTCATTTAATTGGAATTTAGCAAATAATACAGTGAAAAATGTAGATTCTGAACAGGCTTCTTAATGTGCTTAGAGCAGTCAAAAAACATTGTGCTTTAAGATTTCCTAAATCTGAGTTCAACCCTTTCCTTGGCTGTAAATCTGCGATAGCTTCATTCATCATATTTTCTAAGGCTGCTCTGGAGAGCTGTAGAGTCTCCATGTTGTACAGAGACATGTTGTAATCCAGATTATATTAATTCAATACTGGATGATTTATAGCATGGCCTTTATTGTTTTAGTGATTTTTATCATGTGACCACTTGTAAAAATACCATAGTGCTTTTAACTAATTGGAAAAAAGTAGCACACAAGAGGCCAAATGCATCCATGGCGTAAATCAACCTTACTTGAGAGCATTTATGCCGGGGATGAATTTGGGCCCACATTTCTAATGAGGAAAACAGGTTTTCCGAGATTGGCCATCCCAAGTTTCTAATTTAGCATTGACTAAAAGTGTGGACTATCTTATTAAACAACGCATCCCACAATCGTCTGTAATATGCGGATGCAGTCTACATAAACTACAGGCCCCACAGTGCTATGCTCCAGGTTGTGTTGAGAGGCCATAGTTTAGATCAGGCTGGACGGATCATTACACACTGGGACCTGTAGGCGCTGCACGTTGTACCTAATATTAACAAGGAGGATAGCTACAACAAGTGGCTCCGTCTGATGCAAATTAGCTATGCCCAAGAAAGGTTACCTTGGCCCTCATGTAGTTCGTTAAAGTTTGGCGACCTTCGTTTCATACATTCTCCTCTAGATACATAAAGTAGTAGCTGAGTGTATTGCTGATTCTCCTGGTCTAAAGGGGCAGATGTATTATGCATTTTTGCTCACTAGCAGTTGGCAGTGAAGCAGCATTGCTGCCTTGAGCCCCTAGATATGCAATTTTCATCCATTTTACACTGGGATCATTGAGTCTGATCCAAAGCTCAGTTAAGTCAATGGGAGTCCTTCCATTAACTTTAATGGACTTTGGATGAGGCCCTATGTTCTTAGAAGGTTGTTTGCTCAACTGCAGAATTGATGCACTGTGACGTTCTGGCCAATGGCCTTTGAGAAGCAGGAGAAATCTCGTTTGCTTGGGTTGTTAAATGAGATTCTTTTAATATTTACACTTACCCCGATAGCCACAGGCGCCGACTTGCTCAAAGTCCCACCCCTGCTCCATCCCCTCCCTGCAGTGCCTCCCACCCACTGCTGAAAAGCTGATCAGTTGGGCTCACTGAGCAGCTAATCGCGGGTGGCTGGTGGGTGTTGAGCATCCACTTTTTTTTTTTTCTGTGGGTGCTCCAGCATCGATAGCCCTACAATAGATGCCTTGACTACATTAGAAAGGATTTTCCAGTATAGCTATACTGACAAAGCTTCCTAATGGAGATGCAGCCTATACCAGCAAAAGGATTTCTGTGACTGTTATAACTCCTTCTACATTAGGGCTTTTGCTGGCACAGCAGTGTCAGTTAGGCCATAGGACTTTTTTCCCCCTCCATACTCCTAACTGACATTGCTATGTTGGCCAACGTTTTTAAGTATAGTAAAACTAAATTTTCTACCATAACAACATCATACATTCAGTTTGTAAAAGCACGGAGGTCTATTTAGGACATTTTACTTCTCAGGACCCTGATTTTTAGTAAATAATCCAAAGTAAGAAATTACAGTGATAAAATGTATAGAACTTACTTATCTTGGATCTTTTTTGGGGGGGAGAGGGAGAATTAAGGTATTTTCAGCTGAAAAATAATTACTATTACAGCTGTCGAGTAAGGACCAGGTTTGGATTCACTTACTCATGTTGAGAAGCACCTCACTTAAACTATTGGTGTCTAGCACAATGTCAGCTGTATAGTCAAACTTGAATAAGGAAGTGTTTACCACTTCACATAACACAAGAACCAGGGGAGGTTACCCAATAAAATTAGTGGGAAGCAGGTTTAAAACAAACAAAAGGAAGTACTGCTTCACACAAGACACAGTCAACCTGTGAAACTCGTTGCCATAGGATGTTGTGTTGGCCAGAAGTATAACTGGGTTGAAAAAAGAATTAGTTAAGTTCATGGACGATAGCTCCATCAATGGCTATTAGCCAAAATAGACAGGGATGCAACCCCATGCTCTGGGTTTCCTAAGTCTCTGGCTGCCAGATGCCGGGACTGGAAAACAGGATGGGTCACTTGATAATTGCCCTGTTCTGTTCATTCTTTCTGAAGCATCTGGCATTGGCCACTGTTGGAAGACAGGATACTTGGCTAGATGGATGATTGGTTTGACCCAGTGTGATCACTGCTTGTTTGTATGTTATGTTCTTGTAACTTGATTGCTGGAGTTGACTGAAAATATTCATGTGACTGAGAGTTCTGTGCTACCGAAGTCAAACTTTAACAGAAATGTTCTTTATCTTGATGACATCTATCCATTATAATGCAGGTTCTGCTACCCATTTTATGAGTTTCCTTTATTAATGCCCGGTGGCTAGCTGAGAATGTTTATAGATAACTGAGGTGCAACACTCAAATGTTTAAAAAAAAAATTGGATAAATCCAGTTTTCTAATTGAGAACAATATCCAGCTACTTCCTGTAAGCTGTTAATTCACTGGCTCGAGCTGGTAGAAAGTGTTGGTACAGTGCAAATATTTAGAAGCTTTCTTAACTCCGAGTCAGCTATTTCCTGTGCCTCCCTTGAGCACTATAAGGGGTACAACAAGACCCTAGAAGTGGGTCACCCTTCCACCCTAGCATTATGAAAATGCTAATAGCCTTCAGTTACTGCAGCACCCTAGGGCACATCTTCACTGGCAACGTTAAAGCGCTGCCAACATGGCTTGTATAGTTGTGGCACTCTAAAAAACCCACCTCCACGAGGGGCGAAGCTCCCAGCACTGGTGCACTGTCTATACTGGCAGGTTATAGCGCTGAAACTTGCAGCGCTCAGGGGGGTGTTTTTTTCACACCCCTGAGTGAAAAAGTTGCAGTGCTGTAAAGTGCCAGTGTAGACAAGCCCCGACTCTGGGTCTATATTTGGGAGCAATCGTGCCTTCTGCCTCTTGAACTAGTGGTGTTGCTGATTCTCATTGCCTAAAAGGGCAGGTGCATTTTGCATTGTTCATTGCCTAGCAGTTGGCGGTGAAGCAACATTGCTCTGTTGGGCATTAATCCTGCAAACACTTAGGGATGTGAGTAACTTTAGGCTGTATTTCTCATGTGCATAAGAATTTGTGGGATCAGAGTATTGGCGTTGGATTACTTTCCCATCCACAGTGTGCGCGCTCATTGGCTATATTGGCAAAAGAGGTGGTGGAAATGAGCACAGCTCCCAGAGCATTTTAACTAAAAGCTCAGTGATCTATGCATTTTACAGGTCCTGGCTTCTGAGTCACTGTCATCATTGAGAACCATTGGTGAGGAAAGTTATGGGGACTGCTCTTTAATTTCCAGTAGGGCTGTCGATTAGTTGCAGTTAACTCACGCGATTAACTCAAAAAAATGAATCGCGATTAATTGCACTGTTAAACAATAGAATACCAGTTGAAATTTATTAAATATTTTTGGATGTTTTTCTACATTTTCAAATATATTGATTTCTGTTACAACACAGAATACAAAGTGTACAGTGCTCACTTTATATTGTTATTTTTGATTACAGATATTTGCACTGTAAAAATGATAAAAAGAAATAGTATTTTTCAATTCACCTCATACAAGTACTGTAGTGCAATCTCTTTATTGGGAAAGTGTAATTTACAAATGTAGATTTTGTTTTGTTACATAACTGCACTCAAAAACAAAACAATGTAAAACTTTAGAGCCTACAAGTCCACTCAGTCCTACTTCTTGTTCAGCCAATTGCTAAGACAAACAAGTTTGTTTACATTTACGGGACATAATGCTGCCTGCTTCTTATTTACAGTGTCCCATGAAGGTGAGAACAGACGTTCACATGGCACTTTTGTAGCTGGCATTGCAAGGTATTTACGTGCCAGATATGCTAAACATTCATATGCTCCTTCATGCTTCAGCCACCATTCCAGAAGACATGCTTCCATGCTGATGATGCTCATTTAAAAAAAATAGTGTGTTAATTAAATCTGTGACACAATTCTCCCCCAAGGAGTTCAATGTCTTTTGTTCTGTTTTACCCGCATTCTGCCATATATTTCATGTTATAACAGTCTCGGATGATGACCCAGCACATGTTGTTCATTTTAAGAGCACTTTCACAGCAGATTTGACAAAACGCAAAGAAGGTACCAATGTGAGATTTCTAAAAATAGCTACAGCACTCAACCGCAGGTTTAAGAATCTGAAGTGCCTTCCAAAATCTGAGAGGGATGAGGCTTGGAGCATGCTTTCAGAAGTCTTAAAAGAGCAACACTCCGATGCGGAAACTACAGAACCCGAACCACCAAAAAAAAGGAAAATCAACCTGCTGGTGGCATCTGACTCAGATGATGAAAATGAACATATGTCAGTCCGCTCTGCTTTGGATCGTTATCGAGCAAAACCCGTCATCAGCATGGATGCATGTCATCTAGAATGGTGGTTTGAAGCATGAAGGGACATGTGAATCTTTAGCGCATCTGGCATGTAAATATCTTGTGATGCCGGCTACAACAGTGCCATGCGAACGCCTGTTCTCACTTTCAGGTGATATTGTAAACAAGAAGTGGGCAACATTATCTCCTGTAAATTGTAACCAAACTTGTTTGTCTGAGCGATTGGCTGAAGTAGGACTGAGTGGACTTGTAGGCTCTAAAGTTTTACATTGTTTTGTTTTGAATGCAGTTTTTTTTATATAATTCTAAATTTGTAAGTTCAATTTTCATTATAAAGAGATTTCACTACAGTTCTTGTATTAGATGAATTGAAAAATACTATTTCTTTTTTTACTGTGAAAATATTTGTAATCAAAAATAAATATAAAGTGAGCTCTGTACACTTTGTATTCTGTGTTGTAATTGAAATCAATATATTTGAAAATGTAGAAAACATTCCAAAATGTTTAAATAAATGGTATTCTATTATTGCTTAAGAGCGTGATTAATCGCGATTAATTTTTTTAATCGCTTGACAGCCCTAATTTCCAGTGAACATCAGAAGCTTATGAAGCTACCATAATAGGTCCAATAGAAATATGTTCTGGAATTCAGTAGGTTAGCAACCAAATCCTTTGGTGGGATTTCCTAGCTCTCCGCACAGGATTAATTCCAGTGAGGAATCATTCAAATTTCAAAGCATTCACTATTGTAAATCAATCATTTCTTTTCTTTTCTTTTAATTATTATTTCTTCTTTCCTAGAATCATCTGTTTGTCAGATCTGTTAATTTTTACTAAATAACCTCAGAATAGAAGCATTAAAAAAAATTCTCTGTCTCTGGGATTAAGGCCATGTCTACGCTAGCACGTTTACAGCAGCACAGCTGCACCGATGCAGCGGCGCCCTGAGATCGCTCGTGTAGCTAGCTATGTTGGCAGGAGAGCATCTTCTGCCGACATGGCGCTGTGCTTGCTACCACTTAGGCCAGTGAAACTTATGTCGTTCAGGGGTGTGGTTTTTTTGTCCCTCCCCCCCCATCTCTGAGCAACATAAGTGGTATTGTAGACATGGCCTCAGGTTTGCCAAGAAAAAAGAACCACTTGCTGTGGTCCATTTGTGTCCACACAAAGCAGTGGAATATGTTTCATAGCACTTCATCAGCCAGTATTCATTTGTTGATTGCATAATTGGCTTCAAACAAAGAAAGCTGCATTTCAAGCCAAACCAAGGCTACACCCAGAAACAATTGCTTGTGAGTGAGCTGCCTCCAGCTGTGAGGCTTTTGAGGCAGATTTTCTGATAAGAGTAATAGGTTATTAGGAAAACAAAATTGTGCTTTCTTCCCTTTGTTCATCCCCTTCGCAGACATACTCTTAAATAAAACTAGTTTTTGTTACCTGTGCCCAAAAGATGAGATCCACCAGCCAGATGCAAATGAATGGCTAAAGAACGAAGCAAAATCCAATACCACATACTTTAAAAAAAAAAAAAGTCAAACAAAAATTGAAAGATGGAGGATTTAGTGTGAGCTGCAGTGAAGCTGTTGTTACTGGCAAGCATCTAGTTTGGCTTGATTGGTCATTTGTAAAGTACATGCTCATCTAAGCAGGGAAGCTACAATGGGATTAGATCTGAGAATCCAGAAACTTGTTTGAACCATTTATGTGACTCTGGAAATTTGGGACAAATTTGCAGTAGATGACAGAGATGTTGAGATTGAACGCACAAGAACCCCTTGCTGAGAACTGATCTCCCCCAAAGTAGTGGTAACATATACAATCTTAAACTATTTAAACTGGGTGGTGGGGAGGAAAGCTTGCAAGGCCTAAGATCAACACCTTTAAAACTTTGGAGAGGAGACCCTGGGTTTCAAAATGGACTGTTGTGTAACATTTTTTATTAACAAAGTTCCATAGAATGCTTCACCCCATTACCTGCTTTCATGTTTCCTGAGTAATATATAGGGAATTTGGTACTGGATCCCCTTTCTTCTTTACTCCCTGTACTCCAGTGTAGTATACAGCTGTGGCTGCCCTTTGATGTCGCCAGCGCAATACAGTCTGCTTCTTCAGTGAGCGGAGGAGGTGACAATAGAGTTGTAATGATAAATACACAGCTACAGGGGGAGAGGGTAGAAGAAAATAGCTTATTTTTGCTAGACTCACCATGAATGTACTTAACTTATTTCTCAACTCAGTGGGCAGTCAAAACCAATAAGCAATCAGGTATATTATGCAGGCAGCTGGGGTTCTGTTTGCTCTGACCCTTATGTATAGCAGAAGATAGCCCCACAAACAGATTTGCGATCCAGCGGAGTTGCTTGGCAGTCTCTAATAATGCTCCTTGCTTGCTCTGCAAAACTGTTTAGTTTGCTAATTCCTGAGGCTGTAGTGAAAGAAAGGACTGGTGATGGGGGCTGGGGAGGGGGATTGCATTCCCCCCCCGGAAGGAACTCTGTTACTACTGAAATGTGGGCCAGGTTTTCACATGTGGGGACCTGGTTTTAATAAACTGCAGTGTAGAAAACCTCTTACGCTTTAATCTGCTACATTATTTACAGTAAACACAAAATATACAATGTAATACAGTACAAATACTTGGAATTTGTTTAGGGCCTGACTTTCACTGCCTTAAACCTTCCAGAGTCACTTGTGCAGTTAATGGTAGCAGTTTATACCCATATTGCCCAGGTGTAAATGCCTGTAAGTGGTGCAAGGTAGCAAGCTAGCCCCCCATCTGGCTCAGAAGCATGATCTTATTACACAGAAGAATCCTGTATTGTTTTCCAGTATATGAATCTGTCAAGCCCTGCAATCAGAAATGAGCACGTAACTTCGAACGGGAAAATAAATGTGGCCATCAAGACCAATGATGTTTCAGAAAATGTCTTAAAAATTAGTTGTTGGTTTTTGTTTTTATAATTCCATACACAGACCCCAGAGTTCTCCCTCACATAGAGGAATTCCACTGCTAGAAATAGGACTTAAAAAGGGCTCTTATGTCTTTTTTTTTTTTTTTTTTTTAAAGGCTCACTTAATCTTTGATCTTTCACTACCTCACTTTCAGGTTTAACTTTAACCAGCTTCTTGTCAATTAATTTCATTCCACTCAGATCCATGCTGCATATGGGGGGCAGGAGGGTGGTTGAAAAATTCCTGGCAAGCATCCAAATTGTGTTAATAGGTACCAGCTCTCTTATTTTTTATTATACTGATACCAGAGAGCAACGGGGAAATTCTGAAACTAGAGCAGAGCATCTGATTTACCGTATAGTTTCATTAACACAGGAGCATGAAATGGGCGACCTATTGGGGAACGTCTACCCTACAGAGCCTATACTAGCATAGCTATGATGGCATAGGTCCTAGTGTAGATGCAGCCTATCCTGACAAATGGAGTTTTTCAGTTGATGTAGGAACACCCCGCTCCTGAAACAGCATTAGCTGTGTCGACAAAAGCCCTCTTCCATACACATACCTGCATTTACACTGAGGGTATTGTTGTCATAGGTGTTTCAGTCAGAGCTGTGTTTTTTTCACAGCCCTGACCAATGTAGCTACGCCGATATACCTTGGAAGTGTAGACCAACCCTTAGTCATATCCTGTCAACTGTAGATTAACATCCTATATGAGGATTTCTTTCTTTAAAAAAATATTTTATGCATAATTTCATGTTCCCCTCAGCCTGTAGCTAGCACATCATTCAGGGAAACTGAAACGTGAAATGTATTGCTACTACCAAGACGTTCCAACACCTACTCATTAGGGGAGGGAAGTGGCTGAATCATCAATTTCTGCTGAATTTAATCTTGTTTTAAAATAAGTTTTCCAGTCCTTCTGATGATAAAGATAACTTTGTGAGCTGTCTTCCTGAGTCTGCAGCCACACTGCTCCAATGCCACTGATACTGCTCATGGCTATTTTATGCAGCAAGGAAGAGCAAAGTTAATACTCTGGTCAGTTTCACTATTACTGTTCAGAAATCTGTAGAACAGACAAGATTTGTGTCCATATCACGCTGCTGCTCAGAGAAGATAAGAGTAGTGGTGGAGCTTGTTATAGGAAAGCAAGAAAGAAAACTGGATGCTATGCTATGGGCAGAATGTTCCTTTTCCCTTCCAGCAGCTAAAAGATGGAGGAGCTTCAAATGTCTCAGAGTCTTACTAGCCAGAGGCTGATATAAAAGATGGAATTGCTCATTTGGGTTCAGGGGTAACACTCTGTAGAAGTCCCAGCACCCTTCTGTTTTCCAGTATCAGGGGGTAGCCGTGTTAGTCTGTATCCACAAAAACTACAAGGAGTCCGGTGGCACCTTAAAGACTATCAGATTTTGCCCAAATAAATGTTAGTCTTTAAGGTGCCACCGGACTCCTTGTTCCTTCTGTTTTCCAGCAGCTGGAAGATTAGCTGGGCTACTCAGCAGGGCACTGCCTGTGTATCTCACTGGTGGTGGGAGCACCCCCTCTTCAATTTTTATAGACCTCAGGCAAGTACTGCCTTTTGACTGGTAAAAGCTACAAGCTCTGTCCATTCAATTGGTAGATGCCTGGGCTGCTCTAGGTCACTTGTGTGGAGATGATGCTTTTGCAAGGGGGCAGCTGCTATGCACAGGGGAGCAGAGAGGCTTGAACTGTGGGATAAATAAACACGTGGTTTTTTTTTTTTTTTTTTTATGGCTTCATATCAGTGTTTTGTGTACATACAGACGCAACAATTCCCACCAGCTTGGTTCACTCTCTTTAATGGAGTTGTGGGGAAAAGCAGAGAAATAACTGTTAAAGATTTGCCTCTACAGCAAAATGAAACAAAATAGTATCGGTTTTGTGGAAAAAAGCTTCTGCTAAGTCCTGCCCTCTGGGGTAGGAACAATGCAAGGGATTTAGCTAAAAATTCAGTCTGCACAAGTGATTTTAAGCACAGAAAAATATTCATTATGTGCAGCCAGCTCTGCTCCAAAGGGCTCATTGCAGGCAGGTTTAATAGGAGTTACAGGAATGGTGGTGGTGCAACGGCTGAGGCGCAAGAGTGCTGATCTGAATGAGTGCCCCTGCTGTAGTTCAGCCTGGCTGAGGCAGGAAAGCCCTGCCCTTGCTTGGCTGAGTCAGGCCTGCCTGGGTCTGAGGCTGGCACACAGCACAGCCCCTGCTCTTTGAAGGTTCCCCCGGGAATAGGTGGGCAGAGAGGAACAGGGAATGAGTTGAGTTTCGTCTCTGCCCTCCTTCCCTGGTGTGTGTACAATCTCTTGATGTGGGTGTGTACAACCCCTTGCTCAGGGCTGAGCCTGAAGGTGCAATTTAGCCCTATACAAAGCTGCTTGAATAAAAGAGCTGTTCTGCATTTTCTAAATAAATGCATGTTTGTGCATCTAGCTGGCCTTTGATCTGTTTTAATGGAGTGAGTGCTGTGGCTATGAACAGCAGAATGAGGTTAGCTTGCCAATTTTAAAAATAAATACTACTGAAGATTCATAGTTTCTTCTGCCAAGTGAAGTTTCATTTTGAAAATGATGTTTAAAAACCAGGCTCATCTAACACTAAATCCCTTTGTCAGGAACTGTTGATGTAAACCTGCTTCTTCAGTATTTAGAACTTTAATGCTCTCTTGGAAGAAGTTTCTATTAAAAGTTAAATTCTGATTTAGGAGCTCGCATGGATTTTATATTTCTCAGAGTGCAGAGGTCATTGTGTCTCCAACAATAAGGTTTAGATTGTGCTCCCCCAACCCCTTCTCTCTTTACCGGGAAGGAAGTGGAATGAACTCAGGCCTCTGGGCACAATCCATGACACAGCATCTTAAAGTCTGAATTTCATTAAATGTATTTGCAGGTTAAATTACTCTTGGAAAATTAAATACCATAGTTCCAGTACCTGCCTAAGGCTTGTAGATTTGTGTATGTTGAACTGAACATTGAAAGCGAGCTAAGCCAGGGAATCAGAGCTGATTTTTTTAACCTTGTCTTGCTGTACTTTTGTTGTTATAGAAGATAAGTGCCCTCACTTTCATTCTGTTAATGCAAGGCTAGATATTGTCTTATTTTGCTTTTTTGGCAGTGATCCCTTTGTGTAGACAGCATTCTGGAACCGTAACACCGAAGTTTCAGCAAAAGGCTCATTTGTAGGCTCTTTATGTATGCTTTAGTGCAGGGGTGGGCAAACTATGGCCCGGGGGCCACATCCGGCCCCTCCGACGTTTTAATCCGGCCCTCGAGCTCCTGCTGGGGAACGGGGTCCGGGGCTTGCCACGCTCCATGTGTTCCGTGGCTCCACGCAGCTCCCAGAAGCAGCAGCATGTCCCCCCTCCGGCTCCTACTTGTAGGGGAAGCCAGGAAGGTCCACACACTGCCCCTGCCCCAAGTGCTGCCCCTGCAACTTCCATTGGCCGGCAACCGCAGCCAATGGGAGCTGCAGGGGCAGCGTCTGCAGATGGGGCACTGCGCAGAGCTGCCTGGCTGTGCCTCCGTGTAGGAGCTGGAGGGGGAACATGCCACTGCTTCCGGGAGCTGCTTGAGGTAAGTGCCGCTTGGAGCCTGCACCCCTGACCCCCTCCAGTGCCCCAATTCCCTGCCCCAGCCCTGATCCCCCTCCCGCCCTCCGAACCCCTTGGTCCCAACCTCCTGCATCCCAGAGCCCACACCCCCAGCCGGAGCCCTTACCCCCTCCTGCACCCCAACCCCCAATTTTGTGAGCATTCATGGCCCGCCATACAATTTCCATATCCAGATGTGGCCCTCGGGCCAAAAAGTTTACCCACTCCTGCTTTAGTGTCATGATTGACAAGATCCAGGCCCCAACCATTGGTTCATTGACCTACTGTGTGTGCCAACTATTAGATTATCATAGGCCAGCTGTAGAAGGGAGGCATAGTGTTTAGTATCCTCACTCATGATCTTTGTTCTGGGCTGCCATTTATATCCGCTCTGAGGTTACCAGTTCTGTTCAGCTTCGCCCTGCTTAATGACACTAATACCTCCCAACAAAGACTGTGAGCTGAATTTATCCCACATGTGACTCCATCAACTGCAGTACAGTTCTGTATGCAAGAGTTTTTTCCAGTATGTCAAGTGCATGATTCTTCTCTTCTGCTGGTCAAAGAAGCAAAGTCATTCTCACACCTGCATCCTGATGTTATTTAGCTGAGCACATGTTCCGCTGCTGTATGTTTGTTACACAGTTTGGAACTTTCATAATAAAACGTTAGTATAGGAAAGTTGCAGTGGTTGCAGAGAGTCATGTAATACTATCCAAATAAGAGACAGGAAAATGCCATAAAGCAAGGAAGTGAGGAGATGCTCCTTTGTGTCATGTGGTCAGGAGTCATTAACTTCCGCCACAGCTGTAGAGAAGCTCTCTGCATTAGACCTCCATATTTTCTCCATCATGTGATTGAAATGTGATTTTTTTTTTTTTGTGGCTGGAGGTATTGTCTGTAGTGCAGGTGGCTTGGATGTAGTTCTGTTGACATGAGGTCACAGCTAGCCTGTTTGCGTCAGATTTAAGATGACTGTCCTTTCACAATTTAGGTCCAGGTGCATTGATGCCATTTCAGGCTGCATTTTGGGATGGGGTCAGGCGGGTCTTAGAATCCAGATCCAGAACGCTGATGGGAGGAGAAGAGTTGAAGGCTTATCTAGAACAGCACTTGAGATTTCTGTGATAAGTGATGCAGATTTCCCCTCCTTGGGTGTTCCTGCTCCACCACCCCTCAAGCTACATGGTGGGTGTTAGAGCTCCCCAAACTGAAAGAAAGGTAGGTGGTGTACTGGTTGATGCAGGCACAGTCATAGTCTGGTAAATGGAACACTTGTCCAGAAACCTCAGCTACCACTGGTGCAGAATAGTGGCTTTTTGGACTGAAGTTCATTTCCTGGGGAGATGTTGAACTCTTCCAAAAGGAAGCCTAAGAAGGCCTTGGGAAAATTAACTTATAAGGAAGGGCCTGCTCTGACTCGAGGCAGCAAGAGTGGGATTGGGCCATGGAATAGGAATATTTTGTTTCTCAAATACTCCACCACCAGCAGAATCATTGGGACAAAACTCATTTTGCTGAATCTTAAGTAGAAATGACTCCGTGAGAAATGCATATTAATCAGTGGCCACATCTGTGCATTTTAAAATTAAGTTTAGATCACAGGAATCATTGACGATTAATATTTTGAAGCAGTTTGTTCCATGTGAATTTGGTGCTGACATTCCCTGGAGACTGAAGCCCTCTGGTGGGGCCCCAAAATAAGCACAGTGCGTATTACTGCTGTGCAGAATTGCACTAACCCTTACCTGGAAGGAACACCGCTAGGAGTATAAGGGACAGTTCAGTCTCCCGGGCCCCTTCAGTCCTCGCTCTGTCGGCTGAGACTGCCAACAAGGGGGGGCAGTTGTGACAGTGTTTTCCTGGGCTGAGCTTAACTAGTAGGCATTATTAGGAATCATGTTTATTGTGGTAGCACATAAGGACCAACAAAGAATGGGACCCCATTGTGCTAGGCACTTCACAAACACAGAGCAGAGAAGTCCCTACCCTGAAGAGTTTGTGAACTAAACAGACCAGACAGACACAAGATGGGGAAACAGGCTGTTAACACAAAAGCAGAGTGATGACCAATGTGATGCCAGCAAATGTTTGGTTAGTTCCATAGTTTTTTGGGGGTCTGTATTTAGTTAGGAGGGATAAGAGCTTCAACCAGGCTCAGGTTCTCCCAATGGGTTTTAAAGTTAAAGCTAGTGTTCATCTGATTTATAAATAATCCTTTGAAGGATTGTAATGTGAGAGAATGGCATCTTCTCTGGGGAATGGGAAGTACAAACAAACCACCGTTTTCTCCCCCCCTCCCCCCCCGCACCGCAGGCACGCACTCCTACTTCTTGAAACCAAAGGATATGCCTCAGTAAAGTGGTTTTCTGCAAACACTTTGCATTAAGCCTTTCTATTTCTGCCTAAAGGGGAACCCTGTCTGCCTGCTGTTTACCAGCAGGGTTCTTGTACATTTCAACATGTAGGCTGCTGATGGTAATAGGGCAGAGGGATGGCAGGAGGTGGGCTCAGTAAACCAGACATCTTGGGCTTGTTGAGGGGATGTCTCATGAGAAGCTTGAATTTTTCACTACTGGACACCTGGCCTTGGCAAGATGTTTAAAGATGCATGGTTGGACAAAAATACAAGTGTGGCTGAAGATTCTGCTTATTCATGGTGGTTTGGAAATTCCTGACATCGGACTGATTTTGCCTCTTGTGTAGTTATTTGCCTCTATATTGAAGGGGTATGAAACAGACATTCTGATCTGGTAGCATTTGACACCTACTTTGCCCAGGTGTAAACAATGAGTTATGGTGCAAAGCATGGGAGAGTCGAGATGGCTGAGGATAGTTACTTATAAAACTTATGGTACATTATTGTAGGTAACATGGGTTGTATGTGTTCTGAAGGGCCAGTGTGAGGATTCTGGAGGGAAGCAGATTAGGGATTTCATTTTAAAATGTAATCTCTTCTGAACCATCTTCTCCCTCAATTTCAGGTGGTAGCAGCAGCTCACATATGGCCATATGCATTTTGGAACTGTGCTACATGTCAGGGGAAGAGGGACAGCCTCAGCTGTAGATTTGGAAGATCCCAAAAGCTGGCTTTGGGATTTATCTAGGTTGTTCCCCAGCACCTGCCCTTGACTCTTTGGCTCCCTAAATGGTGGGAACACCAGTTCTTTATCACAAGATGGTGTATTAAAATTGCACTTTAATCTAGTCTCTGTGTCGAATGATATCTCTTCCAAACCCATTCATCTTTATTTCCTTTCCAGCACATGCTGTTGGGAAGCCCTTTGAGCTTAGAAACACCAAGCAGTGATCACCTGGATTTGCAGTTTATTAGCAGTCTCTCTCTACTCCTGTCTATTTCCTCTCTTTCCCCCCCCCCCCCCGCCCCGTTCTCCCCATGGGAAGGACAGAGAGACAGGTTCAACAAGTCTGCTGGCCAACAAGTGCAATCTATTGTTAGTATCACCATGTCCTCCTCAGTAACATCAGGTTCAGAGGGCAAATCGCTCAAAGCAGCTGGGACATGACTGCTAGCTTGTGAGGAATGATGTAATTACATCCCCCTCTGCAGTGAATTGAATAGAGAGGCCTTCAGAGGCACTGGCTGGGGGGGCTACCTCAGGTTACTTCAGGTCAGGATACTGTCAAAATCCATCAGAGGAATTCCCAATAGATTTGGCAGCCGACATGCACAATGCAGGCATTATGCCATGAGCGCTATAGTTGAGTTACAGGCATCTGGGCTTTGGAGGGAACTAATAAAATGTTGCTTTTTTCTTCTGCTGCTGCATGAATTAAGGCTTGTTGAATTAATGAGTTTTAAAAAATCAAACTGGTTGAAGTTTGGGGTTTCTTTTGTCTCTAGTTCCGATAGCTCAGTGTTGAAAGTGAGAGAACCTGGTAAGCCACAAAACTTAGTCAGCAAGCAGGGGATGCAATGTGGAGTGTGGGGAGAATATCGTCCTGCTGTGAATTTGATGCTCTTCTCTAATAACTGTGCAGGTTTCTTCATAAAATAACTTCAATCAGATCCTAATTCTCCTGGGACAAAATAAATGTTTAACATTTTTGATGTAAATAAATATGCTGTCCGCATTGTAGGGTGGGGCCAGGGTGTGCATGGCATTCTGGCCTTGGATGGAGAAAACCTATCCAGCCAACAGCCTGGATCAGATGTTAAGTACTGTAATATGTGTAAATCAGCGCTAATTTAACACATCATATGTGTAAATCAGCGCTAATTTAACACATCATATGTGTTATACCAGGGGTGGGCAAACTTTTTGGCCCGAGGGCCACATCTGGGTATTGAAATTGTATGGCGGGCCATGAATGCTCACGAAATTGGAGTTGGGGTGCAGGAGGGGGTGAGGGCTTTGGCTGGGGCTCTGGGGTGGGGCTGGGAATGAGGTGTTTGGGGTGCAGGAGGGTGCTCTGGGCTGCGATCGAGGGGTTTGGAGGGCAAGAGGGGGATCAGGGCTGGGGCAGGGGGGCACAGGTGAGTGGCTCAGGGATGCAGGATCCGGGGGGCGCTTACCTCAAGCGCTTACCTCAAGTGGCTCCCAGAAGCAGCTGTATGTCCACCCTCTAGCTCCTACATGGAGGTGCGGCCAGGTGGCTCTGCTGTGCACAGCCCCGTCCACAGGCTTCGCCCCTGCAGCTCCCATTGGCCACAGTTCCCGGCCAATGGGAGCTGCGAGGGCAGCGCTTGGGGCAGGGGCAGAGTGCCAAGCGGAGCCTGCTGGCTGCCCCTATGCATAGGAGCCAGAGCGGGGATATGCTGCTGCTTCCAGGAGCCGCGCAGAGTGGCCCCCAACCCTGCTTCCTAGCTGGAGCAGGGCAAGCCCTAGATCCCGCTCCCCAGCGGGATCTCGAGGGCCGGATTAAAATGGGTGGCTGGCCATAGTTTGCCCACCCCTGTGTTATACCATAATAAAGCACATGTTTTTAAAAAATCCCTGGGATTTGTTGCTCTTCATGAGACTGTATAAAATTGAACTTTCCATTTTAATGACTTTGAATGTATTCTGCCTTTTATGGTCAGTTGGCCTCAGCAAGGATCAGTATTTATCTCTCCCCACCCTCATCCACTCATGCACACTCATTGCACAGTATACTTGGTGGTCTGAATGCAAGTGACAAAAGGGTGGTAGGGATACTGTGAAGGGAGGTGTTCTAGAATATGCTTTGTGTTGCCACCATTGGAGGTGCTGCAAGTAGTTCTGAATGTGCTTCAGCACCACTAAACTACTATGAGTCAGCTTGGAACTGGAAAGGACTTCTGAGTAATGGTTTAGTGGGAGATGTACTAAGCACTCCATTTTGACCTAGAATCAGAGGCGGATTAGGGGTTTGTGGGGCCCCTGGGCCAGAGCAAGTGGGGGGCCCCTCCCCATCCCTTCCGCCTGCAGTCCCCCTGCCCCATCCCCCGTGTTCCTGCTGGGAAATGGGGTTGTGGCATGGGGCCTTGTCCAGCGCCCCAATTGTCCCAGTGGCTAATCCGCCACTGCCTAGAATTTGAAAGGAAAAAGTTAATATAGTGCTCTCACTTTAGTATCCATGTTTCTGAGAGCCCACTGTTATAGGGACCTGGTTCCATATTTCAAATATACTAACAAATGTCCTTATCTGTTCTCTACCATTAGACTATTAAAATGAAAAGAACCTTTAATGTATCATTTGCTTTTCAGGTCTAATGCTGTTATTTGTATTGCACTCTGTTTTGAGAACTAAAATGGGCTGGTTGTTCTCATGTGCAGATATTTTGTTTGGGTTTGTAAGAGCCACAGAGAGATAACTGGATCTAAACACACAACTGTTTTCATTGACATTTTAAAAAATCATCAGAGCTTTTCCATTATTAGGTTTTACAAAATCTAATACAAGAAAATGTGGTTTTTTTGTTCTGGACTTCCTAACTTTGTCACATGCACTGAATTGGGGCCATAGAGGACTGTGTAAGTTCCATTAAAATCAACGGAATTAAAGTACATGCATAAGTGCTTTGCTAAATCAGCCTATGTTCGTTTTGCTAGCTATCAGAAGGTTTGGAAGTTTGGTCTGGATACCAATCAAAAGAAATTGTGTTAGAAATCTCCCATTCAAGCTTTCTTGTGAGACTTCAACTATTTCTTGGTTCTGGCTGGGTTCGGTACAGTGCTTCCAAACTTGACTGAAAAGTGGAATGGTATAAAATAGCACAAAAATGCTGGGTAAGGGAAAGTGTGTGTGTGGGTTTGATTGTTTTAATTGTAATCCTCAGAAGTTCTGTTTTGGTTCATGTCTTTGGGTAAAGGTTCAGGTCAGGGCCATTTTATCAAAACCACTTTGCCTATTTTCTTAGTCTGTAGCTCTCAAGAATTTCACAGCCTGTTTTGAGTTATTCTCTCAAATCTCTCCTGCCCAGAAATGTGCATTTTGTGTTCCAGTTAATCCTATTAAGCTGTGTATTACATGATGTATTAATCATCTGACTGGTAGTAGTAATTATTCTCTTTGGATCACTGCTTTGATGGGACCTTTGAAAACAAGACAGATTTGCTGTGTCTTATGTTGAAGAACGGTTATGCTGTCTAAAATAAAAAGGATAAAAGTTAAGCATTGAGGAAATAGCTAAGCTAAGGAGCCTTGTTCATATTTGTCTAAATTTACCTCTTAGTGCAATGGATGGATGAATTTGCCATCAGGGTTGAAAGTTGGCAAATCTGCTTATTCAGTGTTTCAGATGATGATTTTGGGTGACTTTAATTTGCCTTAATCTCGGATTGTCTGATCAACTAAACTTTGCTTTTTAACACTTAGCCTTGTCCCCATTGTGTGATCTCCATTTAGCTGTTTTAGCAGTTGTGATAATCCACAGAGAATAGCACAGTTGATATTTTTTCATTTTTCTTATTCAAGTGCAACCTTAAGATAATATCAAGCAACAAGAACATGCTCTGATCCTCAAGCATTCAACAAACAGACTTAATTAGTATTGCTAGATCGTGTAGACCCTGATAGTAAGCAAATTCCTTTACTCAATAGGGTATTATAGAAACATCTGTACTGCTACTACAGTATCTTCTTTTCAGAAGTAGCTGGCTGAGTACAAAGAGGAGCCACATTCTTGCATTGATTAGATTAGTGTAGATACTCAGATATTTCTAGCAGTACAGGAAATGGTCTTTGTACTACTAAGTTTTAACAGATATGGGCTTGAGTTTCCATTCTGTCTTGATGTCCTCAAACATATGCTCCCTTCCCCCAACACACTGGATCTTTATCTGTTGTTAGGCTAAATGGCTTGAGAAGTAACTCAACTACACTTATATAAATTATAGAAAGGAAGTTTTGCCCTAATAGTTTAAATCCAATGTGATCTTCAAAGCTTTTACAAGGGCTTTGAATTCTACAATGGATCATACTATAAACATACCCATAATAAATTGCATCTGCACATATATATGTATTGTATAAACCCTCTTTAATTGTGTAGGCATAAATATATATATATATATATAATATATATATATAAACATGCCTGTACACTTAAAGAGGGTTTCTACAGTACATATAATACATACACAGTATAATCACTATATAGTGAATCTCTTAAAAATTCCTCCTGGAATATACATTAATCTTAAAGGTCTGATTCTGCAAGGTGCTGAGCAGTGAGCACAGTCAGTTGCCATCGGCTTCAGTTGGGTTGTTGAGCATTCTCAGCCAGTTGGGTTACTGGACCCCGAGTGTTTAGTCATTTGAATGCAAGCCACTTGTTTACTAACACAAACAATCCCACAACTTGTCTTCCAGTCTCTCATTATCTCTGCCCCCTTTCTTTCTAGCTCCCTGCCGTCCCTGCAGTGATACAGAAGTCCTCTTGGCTGTCTGCACTAGTGATTTTGGTGAGTTTTTTTTTTTTCTTCTCTGCTGCTGCTCCCCCATTCTCTCCCCCTTACTATGGTGTTTGCTGGATTTGGCTACAGAAACCGCCGCAAACAATGATTAAATTTAAACACCAAATTGCAACAAACAGGGAACTTTCACCGGTTTCTGTAAACAAACTGTAGGCAAGGGACACACAAAGAACCAAGAGAGAACATTTTTATGGGAGGAGACATGAAGGGCCTCAATTAAAGCCATTGTACTTGGCTAGCTCTTTCTATAGAGGACAAAGAGAGACCTAGCAACAATAATAGAGGTAGAAGTTCAAAGGTTTCTTGGGGGCATGCAATAGGATTTTCCCCTTGATGTCCTAAAATGGGCCACTAACAAAAGACCAAAGCTGTTTTCTTGTCAGATTTCTGAAGGGGGAAGTTAATGTTCAGCTAATAGTTGTAATGGCAGCAACAAGCAAAATGTATAGACCAAGAGAAACACGAATATTCTGAACATGCTTTTGACTGTGGTGTAACTTTTTTCTTATAATTATTACATTACTACTTTTAATGCAACTTTCTCATGCTTGAATTTAAAGTAATAGAAGCAAGTGGGCCTGTGTAGTCCAGGAGATGGGCTGCAAAGATTATAAATATCCCTCTTAGTCATTTGAACTTACTGGGTCACGTTCAGAGGTGATGTAAGTGGATATATCACTCCTGCTTATATCTGCGCTGAACTTGGATCTAAGCCTCCAAAGCAGTTTCATGTAACCCTCCCTTTATTTTGTTTGTGTCCTAGTTGTCAGGGGTTCCATCCAAGATGTAACAAATGAGGCAGAGCAGCAAGAATCTGTAATAGATATCCACGCAAACAAACTCTACAGGCAGAAGAGCAAAGTCTTTCAGCCCACAGAGGAAAATGGGAGCTGGCGGGGACAAATAAAGACCCCACTGGAATGTGGGGTGAGACCAGGAGATGGAGACTTCCTCTTCACGGGACGCATGCAATTTGGGGAGGCCAGGTTAGGCTGTGCCCCTCGTTTTAAAGACTTCCAAAGGATGTACAAAGAGGCAAAGGACAAAGGGCTAAATCCATGTGAAATTGGCCCAGACTGACGCCCCCTATTTGGCTGAAGATTGCTCTTAGCGCTTGGCCGGAACTAATTCCTGGCCCCGGTGAACGTTCTGAACAAAACGGTAATTAACTAAAAGCATGGAGAAATCTGGTGTGCAGAGTGAGAGCCACGCGGAACGTGTCCATGGAAGCAACAGAGGTACGAGCTCAGAAGGCTGCCAAGCAACCAAGGCTGGATTTTTAACCCATCTTGTCCCTATGAACTAAGTTATTATATTTTTTTAGCAATTTCCTTAGGAAAACAAGCAAACAGAAAACTCCAATGTCTTAAAAAAACCCAATGAAAACCAACCTGCCTTTGTATCTTTTTAATACTAATGTTTAAAATGTCTTAAGCTGATGTAGCATTTGGTATGGCGTATTCTGTATAAATGGTTGAGAATGTGATAGAACATGGTAAAATCATCTTAACATTGATGCTTTGTAAAAAGCTTGGTGTACAATTCGAAGATGTTTCTTATGACAGAAATTTATGGAGCCAAATTCATCTTCTTTTTTATTTGAAAGAATGTACAATCACCGCCTGCAATTTTTCATTCAGGCTGGCGAATAGTTTCCATTCCAGAGAAATAAAGGTCCCTGGATTTGACCCACATTGTTACGACTTTTATTCTCCTTCTCCATAATTGTAGCCTCCATAGTTCCAGATGTGCATGTGGATTAAGCATCCATATGCTATAGATTACTGCTTGCGTATTTTGTGGCTGCTGAAGCCCAAGTGCCTATGTGGGGTTGGGAACTGCAGTGGTTTTCAAAGGGGGAGTAGGATCTATTTTTGGAGATTTCTTAAAGAAACATATCCCAGGCAAGAAGCTTTGAATGACTCTTGCTTTCACCCTTGGTAGGTCACTTGGGAAACCAGTCCAAAACAAGTATTTCCTCCACCTGGGGCACGTTCTAGCTGTAGGCAAACTGGGCAGCTGCCCAGGTCAGCGGATTCTGCCTAGAGTGGCAGAGGCAGTGAGGCCAAGCCTGAGTGGTACTTGACCCACTCATGATAGAGGGGGCAGCTGGGCCAAACCTGAGGGAGTGGCGCTACAACCTGGAGCTTCCCCCATCCTGCCACCCCTTCTGCCATAACTACTGAACCATCAGAAGGCTCATCGCGTTCCTCCAGAAACCCCTCCATTCTAGGGTATAGCAGGGGGGCAGCAGATTGTCTTGAGTGGCCTCTGCCCCCTCTCCACTCTTTCCATTCTCTAGGAACCTCAACTGGTCTGTGGTAGCTCTCTCTGACATGGGCACTTTCACCTGAAGATGTGTCGCCAAGGCAGGTTCATCCCCTCCTATTCAATTTCACCTGGAAAATAAAACCCTTTTAAAATGAACAAGAGGTTGGTTCCTTTGCAGTGAGGTGGTGTCTGAATGACAATATGGTAGCTCTCTCTGAAGCAGCGATGACATTCCACATAACCTGTTGCTACATATCTGCTTCAACTCTTTTTTTTCTGGTGCTGCCACTTTGGGGGTGCGTAGCTGTTATTTGTGTTCCAACCCCAATATTTCCCATTACCACCATCTCTCTTCCACTAATGCTTCCATGAGTAAACCTTCCATTAAGAGATAATCCTTCCTCTCACCCTGTCTTGCGAATCTCCTTTACCTCCATTTTAACTAGGGGAACTATTCCCTAAGGTTTAGCTTTGCCCCTTTGCATGTAAGTTGGGTTAGCTGCCAAGATTGGACATGTTTACAGTGGGCAATAGTGATTCTCTCCCCCTCCCCCCCCTTGAGGTTCTAAAATAGGCCACTATTGTTATGGAAAAGTCCTGTAGGGTTTAATAGGAATGAAGTCATTGGGGTTCTATTGAAATTATTGGCCAGGGTATGGAGGGGATTCTGGGAAAGGAAATCCCCACTAGGATCCTCTTGCAGAGATCTCCCCATGTCACAGGCTTTGTCTCCCTTTACCTGTTGAGAAAGCCATGGGGCCCACCCCACAACTCACACTTGGAAGACCCCAGCAAGAGATCCTCTGGAGGCTGTGGCTAGTCACACAAAGGCCCTGTACCTCTTCACAGGCTCTGGCGGTAGACAGTCTTACCTGCTTGGCTGTATGAGACCTGCACTGATCCCTGCATGTGGGGGTCCCAGGCAGTGAAGAAAAAAAAAATAGTTCTGTGCTGTTACCTTTTTCTGACATATCCGTGAGCTTGAGGGAGGGCAGGGGATGATGTGCTGATCAGCCTAACCCATCTATTCCCCCTCCTCCAGTACAGATGCTGGATCATGTGGATGAGTCTCTACACAGTGCCTGAAGGTGAAACAGTGTTGAAAAGGGCAGCTGAGCCTCACCCCGTTTCCACATATGGGTACGGCTTGAACCTGCCTTGGCGACACATCTTCAGGTGAAAGTGCCCATGTCAGAGAGATTGATGGAGGTTTGATCTAATCCACAGAATATATGGAATATCCTTTCTATAGTTCTTAACCTATAAAATTCTACGATGGGATAATCATTCTCTACTAAATCCTGCAGGATATTTCACAAACTCTATAGAAAATCTATCCCTTTCTATTCATTTCTGTGGGGTTTTTCCAGAAGGGTAACAAAAAGTCAATAGATGTTTTTTATGGCAGCTTGTTAGAGAGAGAAAATTGGATCGAATGTTCAGCCAGCATTTGTAAGAACAGCAACAATAAATAAACTCTATACCAAAGCATGGAGACTTTATTATTCAAAACATGGCTTTGGCTGTGGTTTAAGTTTTGCGACCAATCCCCTGCATTTCCCTCTTCCTCCCACTACAATGCTTGGAATTAAGCCCAGATTGTTCCCTTTCTCTACCCTTGCACTTCATTCCTCAAGCTGGGAGCATAGGGGGCAGAGTGCGTCACCTCTTGATATTGCAGCTCTGCTATCAGCTGAGTTAAAACATCTTAGTGCATTCTCCGGAAAGCTCCTTGCACCTTCTGCTACTGACAGGTGTCAGGGGAAATCACAGCGCTCCCTGCCCCTGCTGCTGTGCTGTGCCTCACCTCTCCTGCAAACTGCTGACATACTTTGTTAGAAAAAGCCTTTTGAGTTGGCACATGCTCATCACACTACTGGGAGTTGCTTAACTGAAATTACAAGGGAGTGAAGGGAGTGGTTGAATGAGCAATAATTTAGTACAAAGCCCAGCTCTTTGGGAGTAACACCTTTCTATGCAATGTTTTGGTCTTAAACCCAGGTTAGACGGCCAGTCATGCTGCAGCCTTTCCAGCATACCATGTGTAATTGCAGCCTGCTCCACCTGCAGGTTGGCCTGCTGCCACTTACATACGTATATAGGCGTGTGTAATAGGTATGGATTCTCTTCAGTGAAGGCTGAGTAAAGGTTTTTTTGGGAGGAGTCCACTCTCAAACTGAAATTACAGTTCTAATGTTCTTACCATTTAGGTTCTGAATCTGCTGAGTTAACCCCAAATAGGCCAAATTGTAATGTAGAGAGGTACATTTGTTGCCACCTAATGGGGATGATTTGGACGAAGATGATCCAGGTTATTAGATCAACATGGACAAATTAGGTAGTTGCAAAGTATTTTTTTCCAACCAGTATATTTTGCTGGAGAAGACACAGGGCCCCTTGTTACCTAGACCAGTAACGAATCAATTGTGCATGGTGATGCAGTAAAGTGGTGATCATGGGGTTAATTGGGTTACCCAGAGTACTTGGGGATGGAGCCATGCTGCACCCCTCCCCTACTTCCTGTTTTATCAGGGGGAGTTTTCCCACCAGCTCAGTTTGTTATGAGGCAGCTGAATAGAGCAGCGAGTTCCCCAGCCTCAGTCCTGTGAGTAAAGGGTTATTTTTGTTGCACTGTGTGGGCCCCTAAAAAAGTCCATTGCTGCTGTCTGAAGTGAAGCATGGGGGGAGGGAGGAGCATGCGGGGTCTCCGTGCCCCCCAGATTTGCTGCTTGGCTTGTACTGAGTATGCTCAGTGACGCTGCTGAAGCTGGTTGCCTGTCTCTCTTCCCTCTCCCCTCCCCTCCCCCCCCCCCTTATTGGCAGGCCCAGATCATCCCTGGCTGCTTTCCCAGTAATAAATGAATGGTGAATGTGAGTTTCTTTGCTGAGAGCCTTCTAGCTTGATGGCACTCACAATATATAAGACTAGTGATGGGGGGGGTTTGTGCATTTGCATCTTAACTCTGAGACCTACATTTAAATCATGGTTCAGGTTGCAAGTGAAAATTAAGTCAATGGCTTCCCTCACAGTTCCTGATTTTTATCCTCAAAGGGGTGTGGTGAGGAGGTGTGACGCTCCCCAGGGGAACCAGGGTTGTGAGGCATCTCATTACCACCTGCTCCTAGTGGGGAGTGGCTTTGTCTGTGCCTGCTGCAGATCAGCTCCCTGAAACCACAAGCACTGGCTTCCAGGCCTCTCTCTCTCTTTGCAAAACCCCTGAGCCCTCAGAGCATGGCCTGTTGTGTCCAGACCGTTATCCACCGAACACTCACAGAACTACCAGGCCTGCTGTTCCCAAAGGAACAGTGCACACCAGCTTGTAAGATCCAGCTCAGGACCAGCCCTTTGCTTAATACCACAGCACTGAGATATGTCTAGTGAAAACAAGAATATGTTTATTATCAAAGATTCAAGATGCAAGCAATAGTGAGTAAGAATATTGGAACCAAATGGTTACATATAAAACAAAATTGTAACATTCTCTCTAGAGACTAAACTAACAGGTTAACCTCCTGTCTAAAGAAGTTTTATCTTACCCAACATTCTCCTCAGTGTTTTCAACCAAGCCTGACTGAGACCACTTTTTCATGAGGTAAAAGCCCTCTCCTTTTATTCCCTCAGTTGGGGGGGTGGAGGGTGGGGGAGAGAGAGGCTGGATGCCTTCTCTGCCCCTAGATATAGTCCAGCAAATCTTTGAAGTGTTCCCTCCAGAGAGGGTTATTCCCTCCACTTGCTTCTTCCTGTTAAGTTTTTTTTTCTCTCTGAAGTCCTCTGCAATCCTTCATCTTCATTCAGCTCAGATTGATGATAAGCAGCCCATTGTGAATGAGACAATGCTCCGTTTACATGTGAACAGATAGATGAATAAACATCTCATATGACAGAAAACCTGTTTTTTGCCTTGGCAAGGGACTAGAACCTACAGACTGAAAACATATTTTCTGTATATACACATAGCTCCTTACATAGTCTTTGTACATAAATTGTATGACGATTATGGTGACCAGAGTGACACCAGCTTTTATTTAAGATCTCACATGACACTGGTGAACAAGAATGTACGCACCAGACCCGTGAGAGGCTGTAACCCTTTACAGCCCTTTGCCAGTTGTCACTGAGGATCTGGGGGGTCACAGGAGCCTATTACCCAATATAGTAAAACTCTAGACAGGACATGAGGAGCTTATTGCAGTAGGTGGGCTGGCAGATTTGTGTGGGTGCCCTTAACTGGAGTATTATGGCGTAGCAGAACATATGGGCTTGCGGGAAAGTTTGCACTGCCCCAGCCTGCTGTAGACATGGCAATTGTTCTTTACTTTAAGTAGCAAGTACTTTGGAAGGCAAAGGAATGCTATTGTGACTGGTGTGCCTGCAAGCTCTGATTGAAATGCCTGTTGAGCCTAGCTAGATACCAATAAGAAAACTCAACAGCTTTCATCTAAGTAACATTTACATTTTGTCTCTCAGTTCTTGGCTATGCTAGACTAAGGCCTGGTGTACACTGGAAAGTTGTACCGATATAACTATTTCAGTTAGGGGATAGGGTTTCTTACCAATATACCAATACAAGCGCCAGTGTGGAGGCAATTATACTGATATAAAGGTGCCTTATTCCCTGTCCTATATGGAAATGAGTATAGTGCTATCAAGCACCTTTATACCAATATAACTGCATCCGCACTAGAAGGGTTGTTGTACTGATATAACATACCAGGATAGTCAAAGTGATACAACTTTCTTGTGTAGACAAGGCCTTGTTTCCTAAAACCGCACCTTGTTGCTACTTCCCATGCAGCTCCACTTGTAGCAGTGACAGCAGCAGTACTAGTATAGACAGGCCGCTGGTGTTTTCAGCAGTATCCTCATTTTCCCATTGGAAGCATAAACTTACTCAAACCCACTTTCACGGGCGGAGGAGAAAGGATTAAAAGTAAGCCTCATTGATCAGAGCCAACGTGTGATCTGTTTACTTCCATGCAGCTCCTATGACTGCTTATGGGAGTTACCCCTGCAGGGTGAAAGTTCCCCCAGGAATTGCTACATTCTGGTGGGTGGCCTTCTCCTGCCACTAGTAGCCTTTTAAATGTACCATTCAGTTGCTGAATTGTTGTAAAAATCAAAACACTGACCAACCGTGTTGCCATGACACCCTCTAAAATAATGTGGGAGTTCCTCTCCCTGCCCATGATGTACTTTTCTTGGGGACTTTTGTCAATGATGCATGTTGTACAAAGTAGTAAACAAAAGGCAGATGCTGGCTCCTGCTGCTGAGGTAGAAATCAAACTAAAGCCACGTTTGTCAAATAGAGAATGACAAAATCATCAGGAAAGGCCCTTTCGAGCTTCTAAGAGGGGAGATGGTAACAACAGAGAGCCAAAATAAACATATAGCAAAAGCGGACAGCCGTGACTGGCAAGCTGGGGGTGGGGGTGGGGGTGGGTGAGGAAGTAAGAGGTGATGGAAACTTTCATCTCTAGCTCAAGGTCAGAAGCCAGCACAGGTTGGCAGCAACTGAAAGTTATCTCCATTGCCAGTCCACCAGCTCAGCATCTGGCCCACTGAGTTTTTCCAGGTACACCTCTACCTCGATATAACGCTGTCCTCTGGAGCCAAAAAATCTTACCGTGTTATAGGTGAAACCACGTTATATCAAACTTGCTTTTATCCACTGGAGTGTGCAGCCCCGCCCTCCCGGAGCACTGCTTTACCGCGTTATATCCGAATTCATGTTATATCGGGTCGCGTTATATCGAGGTAGAGGTGTAACTCTCTTTTCAGTAACTCCTGGTCTCATCAGATACCATGTGCTGAGTAGCAGCTGAGGTCTGTACTTTGATAGATCGGGTGCTGGAGCAAAGGTGGCTCTGTAAACCCTCTTTTACCCTTCCTACAAGGAAAAAGTCTAACTCCCAGCTTGACTGGAAGATCTCAGGGTGGAGCGCCTATGGGGGACAATGACCCACCGATCCAAGCATTGGCTGGATATGGAACAGGGATGAAAACGAAACAGCCTTGTGAAAAACGTTTTGCTTTTTCGCATCCACCTGTCTGCCAGGGACCCGTCTACCTTGATCGTACACCGAGCGGCATTCAGCAACCTTTGCCAAAGGGGCTGCAGAATGGCAGAAAGTTAAATGAGGTTGCTCATAAATAGTTCCTCTTCCTACATAGCTTTTTTTCCTGTGCTGCCCAACATGGTAGTGTTTTGTGTGGGTGAGGCAGAGGCCGAAACGCCCAGCACCTCCTGGCGTTAATCTGTGTGTCAGGCAGTTGATCTGTGTGTCAGGCAGCAAAACGTGGAGGTACAGGTTGGGCAGAGTGGTGTCAACACTGTTCTGCATTTTACTGGCAGGGCTGTGGAATTTGTCCCCAGGCTTGCTTGTTTTGTAATGTTGACAATGCCTCAGTAATTCTACTGAGACCAATCAGTGATTTTTAAAGAGATGGCTCTTCTCAACCACATCGGGTATGGAACATGGCTCCCCACCCATGCTCACGGGATGCTGATCATGGGCTAATTTTAAGAAGCACACCTATTCGTCAATTGGTTAAAAGAAATCTCTCTTGTTTCCCCCCACCCCCCAATCCCCCCAGTGGGAGAGATACAGGGCTTTTATCTATGTAATAATCTGGCAAACAGCCTTGGCATATGTGGGGATTTGCAAACCTCTAGAGGAGAGCACAACTATCATGATGTTATAGAGAGACAGAGAGGCAGCTCCTATGACAGGCGGGCCCCTGCCGATTGATGTGCTTGAACTTTAAGATCAGAAATAAGCACTCATTGTGGATGAGGTTCTGGATGGGAAGCCAATATAGCAGACTGAGTGATATGTTCTCTTTGACTAATATAACCAAGCAGCAGGGTTGCTGTGGGTTGAATTAGCGGGAGGCTCTTTGTGGTATACCCTTCCTTCCCACATTAAAATGTGTTGCAGCAGATATTAAAGGGGAAATATCTGCTGTGTATAAGTAAGGTCACACTCAGTTAAGAACATAAGAATGGCCATACTGGGTCAGACCTTATCTAGCCCACTCCCAGTATCCAGTCTTCCAATATTGGCCAATGCCAGGTGCCCCAAAGGGAATGAACAGAACAGGTAATCATCAAGTGATCCATCCCCCGTCGCCCATTCCCAGCTTTTGGCAAAGAGAGGCTAGGAATACCATCCCTGCCCATCCTGGCTAATAGCCATTGATGGATCTATCCTCTATGAATTTATCTAGTTCTTTTTTGAACCCTGTTATACTTTGGCCTTCACAACATCCTCTGGCAAGGAGTTCCACAGGTTGACTATGTGTGAAGAAATACTTCCTTTTGTTTGTTTTAAACCTGCTGCCTATTAATTTCATTTGGTGACCCCTAGTTCTTGTGTTATGAGGAGTAAAGAACACTTCCTTAGTTACTTTCTCCACACCAGTCACGCGGAGTAAGTAAATAAGGAAGACATTATCTAATATCTGTTCTTATCAGTTTACTCCTTCTCATTGAGGATGCTACAGCAAAATAAAATGTACTGTGCTACACATATGGAAATATGAAACCTGCGCCTGTTTCCTATTGAATTCAAAAGAGCAGCATAGTTCCTTTCCATAGGCCTGGTCAGGGCCGGCTCCAGGCACCAGCCTGGCAAGCAGGCGCTTGGGGCGGCCGCTCCGGAGAGGGGCGGCACGTCCAGCTATTCGGCGGCAATTCGGCGGAGGGTCCCTCACTCCTGCTCGGAGCGAAGGACCTCCCGCTGAATTGCCGCCGCAGATCGCCATCGCGGCTTTTTTTTTTGGCTGCTTGGGGCGGCCAAAACCCTGGAGCCGGCCCTGGGCCTGGTATGTTGCTGTGTTAGCAAGTGTTGCCATTCCGACAGATTCCCAAGCCGCCAAGAGTTTCGTGCATGTTCCCCTGTGTCCCCATTTTCATTGGCAAATCATGGCTCACAGCTATGGGCTCTCTTTGGTGTCCAAGGGTTTTTGATTTATGGAGAGCCCAGGAAGCGGGGACACTCCACTCACCTTGGTACTCTCTATGTGCTGACCAAAATGGCGATGTTGTTATTTAAAAAGATACCGGAGTCAGGGAGGAGGCTGCCTGCAAGTGCTCAAAGGGGAGAAAGCGAGGAAGAGGAGCAGCAGCCTGCACTCCCGGGGCAGCTGACTAAACATTTTCTCCTGCTGTTGCCAAGCGCTGACTCAGGCGTTCTGCCGGTTACTAGCTCCTTCTAAAGAAACAAGAAAAACCTGCAATCAGCATCAGATTCAGAGGCCATGGAGCTGCAGTGGGGATGAGCCAAAGATCCTTTCCTGGCTGGCTGCCTCCTGCATGCCTCAAGGGAGCAGGCAAGAAATAAAATGAAGGTCTCAGGGCTGCTTCTTTATGCAGATGTTACAATCTGGTTGTGGAACACATGCCGTCCGCCCGGGTGTAATTATTGGGGCAGGCCAGGTGTTACAGCAAGACAGCCTATGTAGTAACCTCCCCCAGCAAATGGGTGAATCAGTGCGTTAGGTTCTCCCTCTGATTTACAATGCATCTCTGACCCAACAAGAGAGTTTCCAGTATAACTAGTCACGCATGTGTTATAGCAAAACTACAGGGTTGTAGGAATACCTGAGTCTGAGCCACTGAGCATGTTGTGAGAGGATGACTGGCCTAGGAATAAACACACTCCTGGGCCTTGTCTCTTACTGGAGATGGATCCAAGCCACAACATTCAGATCCGGTTCTGCATTGCAAAGCTCAGGGGTGCTGATCATTGCAAAGATCTGGGATTTTGGTTCTTCCTGTTATAAAAATAAGGGCCATTTGAGATTAGGAGCTTGGTTTGGATTTGGAAACGCTCCTTGCACAAAGTTTGGGGGTGTTCAGATCAAGGGATCAGTCAGTCGGTCTACCTGTCCAATCTATCTGGCCACTCTCCCTGTGGTATCTGAGCATGGGGTTTTGGTTGAGGCTTTCTGCCAGGGTTCCTCTGAGACAACATCAGACTTCCCAGGTCTCCTCACAATGCAATACTAATGGGCTGCTCTGTTTTCCGTTGCAAATACCAATCTATCTTTTATCCCAGTGAAGCGCAGGCTTGGTGCAATTTGTAACATGAGTCTGCAAAGTATTGGATGCCTGAGCAATGGAAGTGGGGGGTGGGGAGACAGCCTCTCAGAAACCCCTCATAGCTGCTGTATCTCAAGTAAGAGAAAGTGGCTCCCGAAATGATCTGCTTCAGGAAGGAAGGGATTTCTTAGCCTGGAGCCCAGGACGTCAGAACCAAGCGAAAGTCCTTAGATAAATCAGTGGGGCATCCCTGGCAATATTCCCACTTGACTGAAGAGTGTCAGAAAGATGATTTTCCCTTGGAGGAGGAGGTGGGAGGAGAGGAGTAGACACAGCTTATGACAGTGAACACAAGAATGGCCATACTGGGTCAGACCAATGGTCCATCTAGCCCAGTATCCTGTCTTCTGACAGTTGCCAGTGACAGGTGCTTCAAAGAGAGTGAACAGAACAGGGCAGTTTCAAGTGATCCACCCTCTGTTGTCCAGTCCCAGCTCCTGGCAGTTGGAGGTTTAGGGAACCTAAAGATTTGGCAAAATGTTCTGAATCCTGCACAAACAATAATCACAAGCATCCAGCATGTAGAGCTTATTGCTACAAATATAACTGGAATCAAGCTGGCCTAGCCTGTGCTGCTCTTTTGGATTCAATAGGAAACAGGCGCAGGTTTCATATTTCCACATGTGTAGCACAGTACATTTTATTTGCTGTAGCATCCTCAGTATGCGGTAGTGCAAAATCGGTGGAGGCGGGGGATATCTGAGAGGCAAAATGGAAGCGTGTTCCTGAGCCACCTTACAGCACCAGAGGCAGCCCATCCTCCATGTAATGATGAACAGGGCAGGCAGTGACCAGCCTGTCTCCTGTGAGCCTCCTGTTCACAAAAGGCCAAATCCCAGTCCCTCTGATGGCAATGGCAGCTTTGCAATGAAGGAAGAGGAAGAAGAGGCTTTCTCTTACCCTTTGCCCTGTGTATTTAGATTGTAAGCTGTTTGTGGGAGGAAATGTCTATGGCTTTCTGTACAATGCCTGGCACAAAGGGTCCCTGATCTCGACTGGTCCCTAGGCACTACCGCAATAAACATGGTTCATAATAATAAGTTAAGAGAAAGGGAAGGTTTTAGTACAAGTTCGAAAGAGGGAGAGGGACCGTGCAGCTCGGAGGAAAGGGGAGACTTGGCCACTTTGTCTCAGATGAAACCTTCCTTTTCTTTTTCACTTATTGAACAGCAGGCGGAAGATCTCCAGCCAGATGTGGCAATGACCCCACCCAAGGGGAGGGACAGGCAAGCAGGCCAGGATTGTGGAGGGGTTGGAACAAGTGTGTGAGGGTGGAGGCAGATATGAGGTCAGAGAGGAAGGGTGGCGAGAGTCCCTGCTGATGTAGGGGATTGCTAAAGAGTTCAGAATAGCCGCCATCCCTGTCACAATAGGACTCACACGCCTCCGCACTAAACACAGAAGAGCAAGGCTGGGAATAAGGGGAGTTGTTGGGTCATATGCCCATCAGCTTCCCTGTGTGGTCATGTCTGTTGAGAACTGTCTATAATTGATGTGTGTTTGTGTGTGGAGGGGAAGGGGGGCATGGCGAATGGCCGCAGACTCACCAACCACTTTCTCCGGTTAATTAGGAAAGCACTGAATCAAATCAAAGTCCAGCTGGTTTGTACCCATGCTCTATTTGCATGGAAAGCAAAAGAAAAAGTAAGATCAAGTTCCTCGCCCTGGAGTAGTGATTGGGAAGTGTTTTCCATTTGGGAATGGATTTAGAGCTCACCCAAGTCAGAGTCCGGCAGCTCTGGCACTCTGCACATGGGCACTATGCAATCGCTCCTCTGCCAGTGCCCCTCAGTCCATTCTTGCCCTTCCTTTGCTCAAAAGGCGAAATCCTGGTCCCACTGATATCAATGGGATCTTTGCCATGAACTTGCATCCCTATAGCACCCCCCACTGACAGTCCACATATTCTTGTCCTGTCCTTTCCTTTAGCAGATATTAATTATATTGTGGTTTGAAGCAGAGGACAAATACTTAGATGAGATGCAAACAAACTTATTTTTTAATTATGGTCTAAGCTAACGATTTTCCTAGAAACTTGTCAAAACTTTGCACAGAGGCTGTCTATTGTACAGACAACAGAAAGCCAGTGTTGGATTCTGTGTGTGCATTGTCTGTTCTGCAACCCACACAGGGAGACATCATTCTGACACAAACAAGCCCTAGTACCAGCATTAGGCACCTGTGCACTTGCCCTAGCATCAGGGATGAATTTAGGTGTGGTTTCCAAGATCACATGGAAAGTGCAAAGTCCCCTGTAGCAAGGATCTTGGGGCAGCTCTGCCTAGATGAGGGAATGTTTTTCCTTTTGACTATCAAGTGTTATTGGTTTTCCATGGAATTTTTTTCCTTAGGACTCATCCTGAATCAGTCAATATTCAGTTCAATTCTAACGCTGCTGAGTCTTAAATTCAAAAATCCCAGCAAAAGAACAAGCCATTGACCTAACTAATGAAAATTGTCCTGTCGAAGTCTGGCCCACGTGCACCTTCCTGAAATTGTTTTCTTCCCCCTCAGGTGGATGCTTCAGTCTCTGACTCCCTTTCACCATGAAGGGCATCTTGAACCATTATTGGTACTGTGCCATGTTTTGCCTCTGCACATAGGTGTGTCTTGTAGACTCTCCTCCTGTACAAGTTGGGTGATAGATGACAGATACTGGAGTATTGGGTGGGAGAGCTGGAAAGGCAGGAAAGAATAACAATAAAGAGAACAGTGAAGGAACCTGACACCACTGAGCTATTCAAACAGAGAGCGAGCCAAACTCAACCCCAGTGTAAGTGGATGTGTATGCGGCTGCTGTGTTTGCCTGAAATAGATACTCTGTTAGAAGGTGTTGATCCTACTGGGAAAAAGTTAAGTGGGTTCTGCTGATGCACCAAGGCAG
Source organism: Emys orbicularis (assembly GCF_028017835.1). NCBI lineage: Eukaryota > Metazoa > Chordata > Testudines > Emydidae > Emys > Emys orbicularis. The sequence goes on along the minus strand of NC_088695.1, from coordinate 30,751,197 downwards.
ATGTCTTATTACTCCACCTGGATATAAGGGAGGTGGGCGTTTTTCTCCCAGGAGAGGATCTAGGGTGTGGGCTGAGCAGGCCTAACAGAGGAGAAAGCTTGATCTTTATTTTATTTTGTTGTTTTGTTTGTTAAATCCAAAACCCAGCAAAAGGGAGAGTTTGGACACTACAGAGCAGATTAAAAAAGGTACCTACTGAGAGAATAAACTTCTACTGAGGTCAGATGAGCTTTCCCCCTCTTCTCATCAGGGCTGAAGTTGGCTCTAGCTGCTGAATCTTAACATAAGGACATATTATGAGTGGGGAAGGGAAGCTGATGTTAAGCAATGCTTGTGTAACTAGCCCATTTTGGGGAAGTTACTGCAGAAGTAGTAGAAGTAAACTAAGGAGAAAAGCTGCTCTTTATATTGCACTTCAAAGAACAAAACACTCATGAGACTAGTTTTCAAAATTAAGCCTTCACTTGACTCACCTTCCATGCAACTATGGTCTTTTGAGAGATGAGGGCATTGCATTTAGCAAAGCAGGACAAGCTGAGGTATCCATTTCTTAAAATATTGCAAAATCTGCAGAATGTGTGATATTTATGAAGATTTGTGATTGAGGCTAACAGGGGTGACACAGAATTCAAACTGACACAACATTATTCGCTGAGTAGAGAGATATATCCATGGAAGGCTGGGAACAAGGAGAGTAAAACCCTTGTCCGTATGGCCTCATGACAGCCCTATACGGGGTTGATATATATGTATACAATATATATGTGTTGTACAATATACATGTCTGGCTTTGCAGATGGGAACTGATAGAGACTAACGGGCAATACTGCCCCAGACTAGCAGCACTCATGCACACAGAAGAAAGATGCTCGCCCAAACTCCCTGCTCTCTACTCTCAGTGGTGCTTCTTTATACATACTTCTTTTCCTTACATAAGGGACAGTTTCCCTTGAAATGTCATGGCTCAGCCATGCCTCCTGGAAACACTAGAGAAAGCTCCTGGAATCCAGAGGGAGTGTTAAAACAACCCCCCTGACTCATTCCCTCCTGTAACTAAGGATGTAAACGCAGCATCAAGATAAATAGACACCATGGGTGTCAGCTCACTGCATCCCTGCAGAGAGAACTCAGGTTGGTCAGCTGTAAAGTGGGAGGCTGCCCCTAGGTGAGAGCTGAAGGAGCAGCAGCTCCAGCAGAAATAAATGATATGTATGTACAAGCAGGACTACCACATCTTACCCCATAGGGAGGTAGCAACCTTTAGATTCATCTGCTTATTCACAAAACAGGATCTGTACAGCCAGGGCCGGCTCCAGGGTTTTGGCCACCCCAAGCAGCCAAACAAAAAACAAAACAAAACAAAAAAATACCGCGATCGCGATCTGCGGCGGCAATTCGGCGGGAGGTCCTTCGCTCCAAGCGGGAGTGAGGGCCCCTCCGCCGAATTGCCGCCGAACAGCTGGACGTGCCGCCCCCCTCCGAAGTGGCCGCCCCAAGCACCTGCTTGGTAAGCTGGTGCCTGGAGCCGGCCCTGTGTACAGCCCTGAGGAGCGTCCCAGCACTGCCCCTGAGCCAGAGAGCTCTGTCCCTCTGTACCCGTGGAAAATCTCTCTTGGAGTAAATTGTGCATACTGCAAACACTTGCTGTTATTTAGATGGATGTGAGATAGCTCACCCTGGACCTGAGTTCAGCTACTTAACTCTGTAAACTCAATGTACACAAATGCTGCAGAAGAGTTGATGGAAAACAGAGAGGGGGAGGAAAAGAAAGAAAGACCCTTCGAGGTCTGAGCTGCACGGAGTAATATTTGGGTTTGGTGACTCCCTGTATCTTAGTGATGGGAATGCAGGAAAGCTTTTAGAGTCCAGAATATACATGGAAGCTGGCAAGACCATGGACTAATATCAACAAACCTGTTGGAAGAGCAGATCCTGTCCCTTCCCACAAAGCCACAGTGTTATTTTTCTTTCAGCAAACGTATTGAGACAATGATAATGCTGTGCAGCTTGGCCGTCCAGGATGACTTGATTTATTAGGAATCAGAAACAATTGCAGCTGCTGAAAAATATGAGCCTTGGACACAGAAGGTTTTTAAATTTTTTTTTAAATCCTCAATCTTCCCGCATGAACTAAAAAAAAAAAAAAAGAAAAGAAAAGGCTCCTTTGCCTGGTCCCTGAGGAGGTTCTCCCCCGCCCAGCTCACGATTCATGGGAGGCTACCAGGCGCAGTTGGGCTTTCTGTTTGCTTTTTAAGTACTTTAATATTTGTCGGAGGAAGAAAAGAAGCAGGGAGGGAATGGGGAGAGGAGGCTACTCAAACAGCTGGTTAACATTCATAACTGGAGAGGCAGAGGATGGGGGAGAATTCCTCTGCCACAGGTACTGAGTACAGCTCCTGTCAATGGGCACTCTAGGCCCTATTGACAGCCCAGAACTGGAAGGTGCAAAGTGGCTCAGAACCTTTCCACCTGGTGTGTCTTCTGTACTGTGCCTTCTGGGGGTTCCCAGGCTTGATAACAGGATGCGCTCAGCAGGAGGGCCGCACCTCTGGGACTTGCCCCCTCTCATGGTCCATCACAGGCCAATTTTGATGCACTTCAGAGCATAGTGTAAGGCCCCTTGTTTGACCGGATGTTTATAAAAGGGAATCAGGGTTTTTTTTCAAATAAGCAGGGGGCTCCATTACACTCTGCTGATGTGTCACTGATTGTTTTATTGATGCAGAGGGCCCATGTGCCCTGGCAATGGGCTTCGATATGGATTTCTACATCAATGACTAACATCGCGTTTCTGTGTTAAAGGGTTAAACAGCTTGTCTCCAGTTTCCAGCTGACTTTGTGAGCCAAGTTTCACTGGGAAGCACACTGTTTACATCAAGACGTTATCGCTGTTCCACTCACTCTGTGAAAACTGGAGGTTTCTTCTACAGGTAAAGGGGCAGAAGGCCTCCTTGATGCCACCCAGTTTTGCTGTTATTAAATCAGAACTTTATGGGAATCTTTTATGTAGGGCTATCAATTACTCGCAATTAACTCACGCGATTAACTCAAAAAAATTAATCATGATTAAAAAAAGTAATCGTGATTAATCATAGTTTTAATCGTTAAACAATAGACTACCAATTGAAATTTGTTAAATATTTTTGGATGCTTTTTCTACTTTTTCAAATATATTGATTTCTATTGCAACATAGAATACAAAGTGTACAGTGCTCACTTTATATTATTATTTTTGATTACAGATATTTGCACTGTAAAAATGATCAACCAAAAAAATAGTATTTTTCAATTCACCTCCTACAAGTACTGTAGGGCAATCTCTTTATCGTGAAAGTGCAATTTACAAATGTAAATTTTTTTTGTTACATAATTGCACTAAAAAACAAAACAATGTAAAACTTTAGAGCCAACAAGTCCACTCAGTCCTACTTCTTGTTTAGCCAGTCACTAAGAAAAACAAATTTATTTACATTTATGGAAGATATGCTACCCACTTCTTATTTCCAGTGTCACCTGAAAGTGAGAACAGGCATTCGCATGGCACTTTTGTACCCAGCATTGCAAGGTATTTACATGCCGGATATGCTAAACATTCATATGTCCCTTCATGCTTTGGCCACCATTTCAGAGGACATGCTTCCACACTGATGACACTTTTTAAAAAAAATAATGCGTTAAATAATTTGTGACTGAACTCCTTGGGGGAGAATTGTATGTCTCCTGCTCTGTTTTACCCGCATTCTGCCATATATTTCATGTTACAGCAGTCTCGGGTGATGACCCAGCACATGTTCATTTTAAGAACACTTTCACTGCAGATTTGACAAAACGCAAAGAAGGTACCAATGTGAGATTTCTAAAGACAGCTACAGCACTCAACCCAAGGTTTAAGAATCTGAAGTGCCTTCGAAAATCTGAGAGGGACGAGGTGTGGAGCATGCTTTCAGAAGTCTTAAAAGAGCAACACTCCGACGCGGAAACTACAGAACCCGAACCACCAAAAAAGAAAATCAACCTTCTGCTGGTGTAGAGTGACCAGATGTCCTATTTTTAAAGGGACAGTCCTAGTTTTTGGGACTTTTTCTTATATCGGTACCTATTACTCCCCATCCCGTCCCGTTTTTTTACAGTTGTTATCTGGTAACCCTATGCTGGTTGCATCTGACTCAGATGGTGAAAATGAACTTGCGTCGGGCCGCACTGCTTTGGATCGTTATCGAGCAGAACTCATCATCAGCATGGACGCATGTCCCCTGGAATGGTGGTTGAAGCATGAATCTTTAGCGCATCTGGCATGTAAATATCTTGCAACTCTGGCTACAACAGTTCCATGCAAAGACCTGTTCTCACTTTCAGGTGACATTGTAAACAATAAGTGAGCAGCATTATCTCCTGCAAATGTAAATAAATTTGTTTGTCTTAGCGATTGGCTGAACAAGAAGTAGGACTGAGTGGACCTGTAGGCTCTAAAGTTTTACATTGTTTTGTTCATGAATGTAGTTATTTTTTGTACATAATTCTACATTTGTAAGTTTAACTTTCATGATAAAGAGAGTGCACTGCAGTACTTGTATGAGGTGAATTGAAAAATACTATTTCTTTTGTTTTATACAGTGTAAATTATTTGTAAACAAAAATAAAGATAAAGTGAGCACTGTACACTTTGTATTCTGTGTTATAATTGAAATCAATATATTTGAAAATGTAAAAAAACACCCAAAATATTTAAATAAATGGTATTCTATTATTATTTAACAATGTGATTAATTGTGCTTAATTTGTTTAATCGCGCAATTAATTGCAATTTTTAATCACTTGATAGCCCTATTTTTATGATTCATTCTCCAGATGAAACATGAGTGTGTTGTATTTGCCTGTAATGATGGAGCTGTTCTAATTCCTGCTCTTTTGGCTGGATTCTTCCTCAAATGGCGCTGGGATTTTTCTCCGCTTGAAGAGCACGATCATGTGGGGTGATGTTTTTCCCCTTGCTTTCATTACATTTCTATTCCGTTAGCATGAAAAGGCTGCAATGAATCAGTGCAAATTAGCTACATTCAATTACTGCAGCAGGGGCTATGCAAGGTCTATGGAATGGCTGTATTCAGTTCCTTTCCTCCTGGGTTTCACTGACATTTCAGATAGTAAATTAACAGTTCCTTCTCTCCACAGATGTTTTCTGTTGGTCATAGTTGGGAAGAGTCCTTAGATTCGAAATCCATGTGCTTTATTTTTGGTTTCCTTGGCTTGTCAGAATCAGACTAATGTACAGAATAAGTTCAGCATTGGCTGCTTCTGCAAAATAGGCAGTTGAACAGTGGAACTCAAAAAAAGAAAGGGAACAGAAACAGATCCTCTCCAGTCCAGGAGCCTATGGTGCTTAAGGGTACCTGGCACACTATCTTCATATTATCTCCCTGTACTTGAAAAGGAACAATGAGAGAAAAAGTGACTAACAATGGCCACACCTCTGCAGGTGTTTTTAAATGTCTCCTCTCTGGAAGATACCAGGTTTTTCCTTCCTGAGCCGGTGCCAAAGCCGCTAAAATACAGACCAGTTGGAACAACACAGTAGGTTCAAGCCACAGTGAGGTCACAGGAGGAATGAGCTGGATCCTGCTGTAACTGCTCCACTTGCTTTCATCATAAACCACTTTCTGTCAGAGTTGGAAAACTGCAGGCGCCGGGCCATGTAATTAAGATGAAAATGAAAACGTTCACAGGTGCAAACGGCCCTCCTCCAGCCTGCAGAGGAGACAGAGGCGCCCCTGGGCTTTATTTGAAGTTAAGAACTTGAATCTGAAATGGAACAGGCTGTTTTGCCAGAGCACTATGGGTATTTTTACTTTGATTGCAAGTGTGGAATTTGCATGTCTTCCACTGGGGCTTTGTGCGTCATGTTACCTTCTGAAATGCTATACTGGAATATTAGATTAGTGGTCCTTGAAAGGATTGGGAATCTGGATCTGATTATTCTGGCTCTGGCTCATCTCTGTGTGTATACACACACACACACACACACACATGCATGCATACGCATATGAGCACACACGCATATGAGCACACACACAATCAACAGTCAGTGTCAGTTTTAAGTAAGGTACTTTTCTTTTCCAATTTGCATTCATTCAGGGCTAGGCATGTGTGACCTACTGTGATGGTTCTCTGAGCTCCAAGAACTGTGAGTCACATTGTTACCCCCTGCCTCCAGCATGAGGGAGTCTTGCTTGCGGTACCTGGAGGTTAGCTCCCAAACACCAGCAGTCTTTCAGCCACTCCAGCACTCTTCTCTGGGCGGTGCCAGCCCTGTCTGCCTTGCAGGTTAACAATAGGTGCTCCACAGTACCTGATCCACTCGAATTATTCCCCTATGATATCCAGCCCCTGGCACTGGTAATTACAGAAATCCCAGATCTTCTGCCCCCACTGGTGCAGTGTATCCTGGTTTACCAGGTTTACCTTAAACCACTGCTCCTGTATAACACACCACACTTGTAATAACACAGAAGAAGGCTTATTTAAGAAAGAATAAAGGTTTCACTAGAAACAAGAGGGAGTGATGGAAACACATTATTACAGTGCAAGACAAAATCATAAAATGTGAACTAGGGCCTACATTTATTGATAGTCACCTTTCCTATTCAGTAAAGTAGGTTCTCTCCTCCCCCAAGTTCAATGTGTTGCAGATCTGGCTGGCTTCCCAGGAAACAGGATGGATCCAATCTTTCTTGCAAAACACCCTGCTCACAAGACAGTCTTCTCAGTGAATGGATGCAGAGGGTCTTTCTCTGCCCTCTCATACACTGAATCAGTCTTTTGGCTATTCACAGGCAGGGCGATCCCCAGTTGGTTACACCGTTCCTTTTTACCTCCAAGGTGTTTTGGTTGTTCCCAGTTGTCTTTGATGGTTTTCTATGAATTGTTCTGTGATGGGGCAATGATCGACAATTGAGCCTCGCATTACCTTTGTACTGACCGGGGCGTTGAGTGGGGAAGCATGGCAAAGCCCTCCTGCATGAATAGACTGTCATCAAGTAGTATTACTCCCTGGTGACTCCAGGGTCATAAACTTCAATATAGTTACATTATTCCTTAAGTATCATCCGTACACATGTCATGCCAGGATTATGAACAGCGACAAGTTGCAAGCTTTCAGTAGAGACCTTACACGTTGCTCTTTATGGACAAATGCCCTGTAAGCAATGTATTTGATGTAGTGAGTTTGTCAGGTCTGAGACGAGAGATGTTTGCAAAGAACAGGGGACCTTTTGCCAAGGGGCCTTTGTGTCATACTTGCTCTTCTGAGCTCATTCTGTTGCACTCTATGTGATTCCAAGGTCTTTAAAGTTAAATTACAAGGGGTCTTGCAATGGCCCCATATGCTGGATACCAATCAGGGGAGAGAGTGCTCAGTCTCTTTGGTGGATGGATCAGGAATCAGGCATCTTATAGTACAATTCTAAATACCTCCAGAGCTGGTTGGAGACTGGAATTCCCATTCCAAGGAAATTGTGAAATTAAAAAAAAATCATTCTGAAATAGAAAAAACCTCGAACTTTCCTGTGACATGGGAATTCGCAATTTTCACTTAGAAAAATATCTGAGGCTCCCTGAGCTTCCCAGAGCTCCAGTAGCCTGCCAGGTGGGGAGCCGGGCAGCTCGGGGAGCCTGAGAGCTGGGCTGTCAAGGAGCCAGGGAGGCAAGGTGGCAGAAAACCTTCCTTGTTTCCACTGGAATTTTGTCAACATTGACACAGTCCTGCAAAACATTCTGATTTTGATGAACTGGCATTTTCTGACAGAAAAAAATTCTGCCTGAAAATTTCTGACCAGCTCTACCTATTACAGTTTAATAAAAAAGAATGTGATCTAAGTTCAAAGTTTGGTGTTAAAGAATCGTAGTCTAACCAGTGGGAGGTTTTGCTTTCGGGATGGGTGGGAGAAGGAAGTTATTAGACTGGGGATGATGAAAGTAAAAAGAAAATTGACATATCTTCATGCCTGCAGAAGCCACTCAATTGCAGTATATTACAAATTTAGTTTTCTGTCTTATAGTAGCAGAGTCCCAGCTTCCCAGTATGAAGCAACTTAACAGTGCTGTGATTGGCTGAACGATCTCTATCATTAGACACATGAAAAATCCTGGCCTGTGATTGGCTGATGTGTGTGTGTGTGCATGATGTGCAGTTTTTAAGGCCTGGAACAAAGTTAACCAGAAGCAGAAGTGAACCAAGGCAAATTCTCTGATTAAGAGCCATTTGGCTTTTTGTTTACGGGCGTGACATAGCTCATGGGAGTTTAACCCCTCCCCTGAGGTGTGTCTCAAGCCTACGCCCTGGGGCTTCTACTTGCAGTGGCTTCTGCCCTTTCTCCATGGGTTGGGGTCTGGGTTCTTTTGGGGGATGCCTCATGCCTCCACCCAAGGTGACTCCTCACTGTGCCCAAGACATACGGGGGTGCTGACCCTTGGGAAAATGAATAATGCTACCACCGCTGGCAAGGAGGATATAGCCTGGTACACAAGAAACAATAAAGTACATCAGTACAAGCCCCACCCAAGAAATGACACACTCAGAAATGACAAGGGTGATACTTATTGGGAGTAGGATAATAGGATCTGGGGAAGGAAAGGGTTAGCATTAACTAAGAGGTACTAGCACCATCAACAAATCAACCAATCCTCCGCTTCCCACCACTCACAATTCTTCCCAACCCCCAGCTCCTTCCTCGGCACCTTCCCAGGCAGATGGTTCCCCGAGGATGAGTCCAGAGATGAGTAGTGCAGAGCTGTGAATGCTGACTTTCTTGCACAAACAAACAAACGGGGTCATCTTACAGTGTCACTTCTCTGGGTGGGGCAGGGTCCACTCCTGGCTCCCTGGTCTGGATTCTTGTGCGGGTCTCAGCTGGCTCTCAGTAGCCGATGCTGGGTCAGATCTCTGGTCTCTGCAGGGCTGGAACTGCCTGATCCATGCACTAGATCCCACAGCAGTGCAAAGACTCCCTTTGTGGGAAGGGGGAGTTAATCAGAGTCTCCTTGAGCTGTTCTGCTCAGATCCCAAGCCAAACTCAAAGCTCAAAACTGAAACTAAAATGAGTCTCTTTGCCTCCAAGTCAGGCTGTCCCCTCCCACTGAGGGGCTGAGCAGCACCAGCTCATCATTGGCCTAGCAAACCGGTAGTACACTTTACACCATGCAGAATCCTCCCTACTGGCTTCAGCAGGAGTTTCTAATCCGTTCTGTATCCACTCCTGACTCCAAACCTACTGGGAAATGTTGTCAGGGGGCTTTGGTAGCCATTATTGTTGTAGTCCATAGGGTAGTCCTAGAGGCTCAGTTCAGAGGTTCATGAGTTGGCAAACTCCAAGTGGTTATAGGAGCATAATTCAGTTCTGTGCTATCTCAGTTTCTGACAGTGGAAGCTTCTCTCCAAAAACTCAAGCTTGCTGTATAGCATCATGAAATGTTTGTGCCTTCAGGCTTCCATGTTGTTTCTTGAACTGCCGTGCTCCATCTTTACAAGACTGAGATTGGGGAATGCTCCATACAAACCGGCTCCGTAGAGATCTTTGGATCGCAAGAAAAGCACCTAGCACCCTGTGGGCACTGCCAGGAATAAATAATAAATAATTATATCAGGTGCAGAGGGGTCAGCACAGGCCCAGGCACCACTTACATCCTACTTATGTGCTCAAACTAGGGTTTAAGTGGAACTTAAGTTGGAATAGGCCTTGCCATTCATCTGGTTTTAAACCAGACAGTCCTCTTATTGGGTGTTTTGTCCCCTGTCCGGTACTGAGACAAAATCAGATGTGGGGGCACTCTTTTGAAAAGTGCACCACTCCATCCCTGTTAGAGTGCGAAGTCACACTGGCAGGGGACAGAGTGGCTCTTCAAAATGGCATCCTCTGTATGGTGTGACATCACACGCACCATACGTGCAAGGTCATGCTGGTGAGGTCACTCTGGTAGGGTGGGCCCATGCCCTTCCTGAAAGTACCGGAATGTCTGGTATTCTGGAAATGTGTCGGTGGCCACCCTAGGCCTTGCCTTGGCTCTCTACACTGTGGTGAATTTCACCCATTGTGAGGCTCATATCGGGGTGAGGATTGCAAAGATACCAAGGGAGCTACAGGTCAGAAGCCGCATGGTCTGAACGGCTTCAATGTACCCAAAGCAGTTTAACAGAGGAAAGAAGGACTAGGATAGCATAGAAATCCAGAGGATCTAAAAGTGTGGTAACAACAACAACAATAATAAAGTTGTTATTTGTATTGTACTACAGTAGCTCATGGACCAGGGCCCCATTGTGCTAGGTGCTGTACAAACACAGAACAAAAAGATGGTCCCTACCCCAAAGAATTTACAATCTAAGTAAAAATACATAAATAAGTGTGACATTACCCAGGGTACAATCGGGACTGCTGAACAGCTGTGTCCCTTCAGTTCTCCAATCTGGGATGCCTTTTACACTGCTTTGCTTTGAGAGCAACCGCTCCTGGTCCTGCTCACACAGCCTCTAGCATGCAAAATCAGTCCCAACTGAATTATAGTAATGCTTCTAGCAAGCCACTCCTGAATTACACTGCAGAGCAACACCAGCCAACTCCCAGTCCCAGATTTATCCCCAGAAATGTGTGCCTTGTACTGCCCAGCTCTCTCCTTCTGGACAATACAAGTGCATAGAAAGTCTGTCATTTCAGCAAAGAAAAATAATATGCACAAACCCTGTCATCTCAAGTGGTGGTTCCCAAACATTTCAATCCAAACACACACTGGTTTAGATAAAATAATAAAACAAGTTTATTAACTACAAAATACAGATTTTAAGGGATTGCCATTAATGAGGCATAAAAGTCAGGATTGGTTACAAAGAAAATAAAAAGATAAAACACAAGATAATACCTAACTTAACAAGTTAAGTGAATTTAAAAGCAAAAAGGGTTTTCTCACCATAAGCTTACAGCAGTCTGTCAGGATTGCTTCAGCCAGGACCTCCCCACACACAGTTCAATGATGCTTCCTTTTTCTTTCAAGCGTTGTAGCTGCCGTGATTAGAGATTAGAGGAGAGAGGTGATTTGGGAGCCTCTTTTTCTCACTCTTATATCCTTCTCCCCTCTTTGAGGATTATCTCCAGCTGGGGTTCAGGCAAGAGCTAGTCTGTTTATATAGAAACCCCCAGTTGTTCAATTGTCAGTATGTAAAGTTCTCTCTCACCCCTTTTCCCAAAGAATGGCTGCTTAACTAGGTGATCGTCCCTGATAGTCTATTTGATTATGCTGGTATGTAGGGTGGGTGTCAGTATGTCTTTTGTCTCTGAAGAACTGGTTTAGACCTGCTTTTCTAACTCTGGAACATGTTATAGAAATGTTATACAGTAGTGCCATATAACTTTACATACAATGTTGCCCACATATTTTACCAGGACAATAATGTTCAGCAAATTATGAGTTTTTAAATGATACCTCACAAGGCATACAAAATTCATCATAGTCTTGTAAAAAGGGTGAACATAATGGTGCAGACTGTCACAATAAGTAAATAAATAAAACATGGAATTCATTAACCTAGTTTTACGGACCAAGTTCACCTTTGTTCAATACCAGTACAAAGTGAATGCAAAGTGGTGGTAAGATGCTACCATTCTGATTGGGCGAATCAGCCCCCAAGTTTCTGAATGTTCTCATCCTGATCAGTAAGTTCAAACATATTATTAATATTTTTATTTGGATTCCAGTAGCACACAGAGGCCCCAACCAGGATCAGGGACCCAGTGTCCTGGGTACTGCATGTCTTTAAGATCCCCCAGCTAGATCTCTGGGAGCTTAAACACAAAACCAGACCGTGTAGAGATGACAAGACTTTCCAGCTACTTCAGTCCATCCAAAGGACAAGTAAGACATGGATTAAGGCTATGAACTTGTTATTCTCTGCGAGAATGTTGCTTTTACAATTAAAACCCACACAACCCCCTGGCTCTGGCTGTAGCTTGTGTTACCCCAACAAGAAATCTGACATTTGACACAGAATGGGAAGTCAAAGAATGCAAGGAATTTGGTGACTCAACATAGGATTTATTATACCAGTCCTGCCGCTTAAGCCCATGTAACGTAAGATTGTTTTACTGCATGTGGTGCAGTTCTGTGGAGCTAATTTATAAGAAAACAATAATTATTCAAATGGGAATTTTTTCTGAGCCTACATAAACTTGTTATCTGCTTGGCAGTGGGAGATGCTGCGGAGAAATGCACATTTAAATTTTTTTTGCATTGATGAGATTTACTTTTTCAGGAGCAAGCCAAAGTGCATACACACTATGATGCTTGCCATTGAATTTGAGCACCAAATGTTAAGAGAAAATGAGGCTTTTGTGAAATGATGCCAGTATATTAGGCCATACTATTGGTCAAACACTAGTTAAGAATTCACTCAAATAGATTGATTCTTCTGCTGAAATGTAATGATGTATATTAAAACCTGGAGTTGCAAACTGGCACACAATTATTTGTCAAGAGACCATGGAGACAGGACTGTGCAAGGGAAGGTTGTCAGGCAAAGTGGATTTTCTGTACAGCAATGGCTGCATTAACATGGCCTGTGAGTTGTTTGCAAAACTCTCCAGCAAATATGACAGGACAGAGAGATCCTTGCACTGAGGCAAAGTCACATACATTGCAGAAACAATCACCAGAACTCGAGCGCATGTCTGTCTTGATCCTCAGTCCAATAAATCCAACCAACAGAACAGAGCAGATGGCAGCAACACCATTTTTGCCGGAAGGTGCAGCCCAGGATTCATCAACATTCCTATAGCTCAGTTTAAGCCATTATCCAGGGTTTATGTGTTTCTGAGAATGTCCATCTGCTCTCCACAGGGTCGGAGATGCCTGGTGTTCTCAACATGGGGGTCATGAACAGGTGTCAGAGGGTTGTGACCACATTGTGCTCCCCATATTATTAAATGGAGGAGTGTCCCAGCTAGATCCTGTCTAGAATGGGGGGAGGGATAGCTCAGTGGTTTGAGCATTGGCCTGCTAAACCCAGGGTTATGAGTTCAATCCTTGAGGGGGCCACTTAGGGATCTAGGGCAAAATCAGTACTTGGTCCTGCTAGTGAAGGCAGGGGGCTGGACTCGATGACCTTTCAAGGTCCCTTCCAGTTCTAGGAGATAGGATATCTCCATTAATTATAAGGGGTCCCAAGGTGGTCCCATTGTTATGCTGGCCGACCAGGTGCCAGCTGTTGCCAAGGCTTTAAGCCTCTGCCAGGCACTGACAAATTCATTGCTGGAAAACAGTGTGTTTCACCTGTGTGTCAGAACGGTTAAGCTGGGTATTGATCTTATAACAATGTGTTTGACTTTATGAAATGCTTGTAAATTGCTGCATGTATTAATCCCACTTATAATATCTTTGTCCCATGCTATAAGGCAATATTTAAGTTTTTGCTTTATAACTGTAAAAAATGTTTGCTCTGAAACTGTAAACCCAGTTAGGAGGGATCATCTCTTGCTCATCCAGAAGGCCTTTCAAAACTAAATGTGCCATTTTGGGACATCACAATACAAAGACTTTATCAATTTCCCCTTCGCACCCATGAAGAGGCCCATGTGCAAAAGGGTTCATCCCATCAGCCTGAATTCTGGAAGAAGGAAATAAAAATAGCAGACAAGAAAATTTGTCATCTCTTTTGCTGTTTGGACTCACAAGGCTGGAGCTACATAACAGAATCAGAGATCCCCAGGGTCAACCTGGGTTAGCCCTAAAAGACATTCAGAGCTCAGATTACTACAACTCTGTCATCTTTTAAAACCATAGACTGTAATGCATTTGTATATATATGTTTGCCTACTTTAACCTTGTAATAACTCTCTCATTTCTTTTTTAATAAATCATTAGTTTATTACAGGATTGGCTACAAGTGTTGTCTTTGGTGAGAGATCTGAGGTACAAATTGACCTGGGGTAAGTGACTGGTCTCTTGGGTCTGGAAGCAACCTGAATATTTTGTGATCTTTGGTGGATAACAACCAACTATCACTAAGTCCAGCTTGCCTGGGTGGCAAGATAGACTGGAATGCACAAGTGGACTGTCTGTGACTCCATGGCAAGACTATTGTAATGCTTTAGGAGTTCACATTTGTTACTGGGTCGGTGAAATCTAATTATAGAACCTACAGTCAGTTTGGGGTCTCTGCCCTGCTTCAGGTGAGTTGACACTCACGGTTGTGAGCCACTCTAGACAGCATGACAGTCATAATATGGAAATGGTTAAGAATTCCTGCTCTTACTCTACTTATTCATAGATAACCTTTACTCTCTGGCTTCTTGAATTCTTTGTTGCCTGGCCTCTACCTAGACACATTTTATATCTCATCAGCTGAGTGGGGAATTCTGAAACTGACATGCAGATCTTCAATTAAAAGAGAATTTTCCTATGCTCTGCATTCTGAATACCTTGGAGAACAAAACTCTTTTGTGGTTTTGAAATTCTTCCAGGTGCCTTATATATATTTATGTAGGAATTCCATATGACAAATGTTTCTGCCAGACCGCTGAAGTCATTGAGTCAGATTCACCCCTCCATTGACTTTGGGGGTATTACAGCAGGATGAATTTGGCTCATTTTGTTGAGCAACCCTCAGAGAGAATGGCTTGGTAGCATTCTTAAATTTAGGCCAGAAGGCTGAGGGATTCAAATCTCACACCAGAATTTACACTCATGCCCGATGCTGATGGATCAGTGAAGTTCCAGGGGTGATGGTGGCGAGATCGTTCAAAATGAGATGTTAAGCTGATGATGGATATCTAATGGAAGTTAAAGATCCCACATGGTACTTTTAAAAAATAAAGGGATAAACCCAGTGGCCTGGTCAACATTTATTTTTTAACTATTTTTATTGAGAGCTTTTATGCAAAGCTGGGCATGCGCCATTACTGAGTGATCAAAGTCTGACTGAGGGTCCTAGAGAATTTAATCTTTTATTTATCTACAGAACAGTTGGCATCATCTGCCCTGATACTTTGATACTCAGGGTATCCCCGAGCACTTTATGAAAGCTTGATTTAAACTCACATTCTATTATATTATTCCATGGCTTTTTTTTACCTCTAATGTCAAATGACTCTTTTATATTTTAAAAAGCTTGTTTTCCTTAAAATGAATTGGAATCAATACTGAAGTCCTCTAGGTGTGATTGCAGGGTAGTAGTGTGACCTAATGGTTAGGGCACTTGACTGGCACTCAGGAAATACATGTTTTAATCCCATTTCTATCACTGACTAGTTGTATGAAGTTGGGCAAGTCACTTAAACTTTCTTTTCCGCAGTTTTCCCATCTGTAAAATGCGGGTAAAGAGACTTTGTGATCTGCTTGTGAACAGTGTTAAACATTGTTATTTGTATTAGTTTACTCCTTTGAAATCCTGTGTCTATGGTTGGAAGAAGTATCTGAGCTAATCCCTTGCCTATTCTTATCCCCTCCCGCCATCTGTCCATCTGTACCAAGAACTTCCTTGTAAATGTCATTGTAAAGACAGAAAATAACCTTCTCTCTTCCTTTTATCCAAAAACAGTGAGGCTTCCTGCCTTCATGTCTTTTCAGACCTGTCCACAGTGGGGAGATTTGCCCCTCCCCCCGAAATGTAACTGGTGTAACAACTGGTTCAGTTAAATCAATTTTAAAAGCGGTTGGAGACTTAGGCCTGGTCTACACTAACCCCCCAATTCGAACTAAGGTACGCAACTTCAGCTACGTGAATAACGTAGCTGAAGTCGACGTACCTTAGTTCGAACTTACCGCAGTCCAGACGCGGCAGGCAGGCTCCCCCGTCGACTCCGCGTACTCCTTGCGCCGAGCAGGATTACTGGAGTCGACGGCGAGCACTTCTGGGTTCGATTTAGTGTAGACCAGGGTTGAGCACCCTGAACCATTTTTACTGTAACAGTTTCAGTTCCAGCTCAGCAAAAACGGTTTGGGCCACCCAAGCCTGGTCTACGCTATGGCTCCAATCAGTTTTCAGACCATTTTAGCCGAACCAGTTTTAAAACCAGTTAGAACTTCAGGGGGAGGGGAATTCCCCAAGTAAAGACAGGCCTCATGTGTCTGAGTTTGGCCTCTTTTGACAGGGTCTCCACTGGTTCCACCACCAGCTGGGAGGGAAGTTCAGTTCCTATGTCCATTCATTTGCTGGTCTATCAAGCTGAGCCTTCCATCTCACGTGGAATTTGCCCTTCTGAAGACAGTTTTAGGTTTATATCAAACAAAGCCTAGACAGAATACCTCCAAGCAGACAAACCAAAAGGACCCAAAGTGATCTGGATATTTCCTTAAACACATAAAAATTCCAACTGTTTTTTGATCAGTGTCCCTGTACCAGATACAGGAAGTCACAGAAAACTTTACTGAGCTACAGCCAAGCTTCTGACCAATTCAGTGGCCATTGAGACCACTGACCTGTCTCATTTAAGGCCCATCCTACTAGCTTAACTGAGGAATATGTTAGATACTCCATGCTGCAGCCACTGGCTTTTTGATTTGGAGCTTGGATCAAGGATGGAGAAGGCAATTCTGAGTCCTGCCCTGTCCCTGAAGGATTTAATATATTTCACTGCCAAAAGAAAACAACATAAATCATCCTTATGAGCCCCAAACTGTCTGGCTGCCTTGGAGGAAAAGTGCAGAGTCAGGGTGGGGCATGAGGACACAAGGGTGAATGCTGTTTTTAATTGGTGGTGTATAAAAATCCCTCTCAAGCTGCCTTAAATGCAGTACAAACTTGGGAGGTGGATGGCTCTCTCTGGTCGCATCTGTCACAGATGTGCCAACCTATTTCTCAGAAATGCAGAAGTCCAGGGACCAGTGCTGGGGTGCAGTCTGCATGTCCTTTCAAGGAGACCTGTGTGTGTCTTTATAAAATCCACTGCACTGGGTGACGTCATGGCATGATGAGACACCAGGTGATAAATTTCAGGAGGAGAAAAGACCCCACTGTGAGTCAGATGCTGGCAGTAAATTCAGATAACAGCTCATTAGTGAATCTTCCCAAGGAGTTTTTGATTTTTAAGTGGGAGAATAGCTGGTGAAATGCAGCTGTTTTTCATCTGTTCTCCATTTGCATGAGCCGACATATCTGATTAGATAGCACTGCCTCACTTCTCTAGACATGGCTGAGGATTCTCCCAACCCCTTGGCTCTCTCTCTGTGTCTCGGGTGTCAATATGTTCAAGGTCTGTCTGTGCTTTGTTTCGTGAGCTGACATCATTATCTTCAGACGCTCTGAATGGATGGCACACAGAACTCCTTCATTATTGTCTATGTAGCGCAAAGAGTCCCATCTGGCTCCCTCCTCTGAGTGCAAGTGGAGGGCCCCAGACAGTGCAAAACTGATGTGGTTTCACTCTGGGGTCTGGGGGTTGGCAGGATCCGGGTTGCCGTGCACACCCTTGTACTGCTGGAGGCCGCCTCTGCATGGTTGGGGGCAATGAGGGTGGGGGCAGAGATCCTTTAGGCCTATTCCCTGCAGAACAAGGGAGCGGGAGACCCATGAGTGGTCATGGCCTAGGGCCATGGGGCAGCTTTGCAGCCAGGGAGCAGGATTCCTTCTGCGTTCGATTCCTGGCTCTACCAAACGCTCCCTGCGCAATCTTCTTGGGGAAGTCACTGACTTGTTTTGTGCCTCAGTTCCCCCTCTGTAAAATGGGGCTAATAACACTTCCCTACCTCACGGGGTGTCATGAGGATACACACATTACAGATTTTGAGGTGCTACAGTAATGGGGGGAGTCATATAAATACCTAAGATATGTAGCCTGCCAGATGCTTAGCAAACAACATTAAAGACAAGGGCCTCATTTATGTCATTGAGAAAACTCCCACTGACATCAATGGGCTTTGGATCAAGCCCTTATAGTGCAAACCTACAGTGTTCTGACTGGCTCCTTTACATAGTGATATTAATGGAGGGATTCTCATGTTCAGGGCATTCAGAAGGCAGATGTCTTCTTTCAGGAAACAGGGACAAACACTGTGTTCAGGGCAAGCAGACCCCTCTGATCCTGTCTCTCTCATTCCTTCCCATTGATATATGCGTGGGTCACAAGATTCATATGTCTCTTCCTTCTCTTTCCCTCCTGCTACCGCAGCCAATTGGTCACCACATGCTTAGAGCAGACTTAACACAATAGCAATGTTGGCTGGCCAGTGAATGGACAAGGCTCATGCTGAAACTAGGCTCTCATGGTCAGCAGCTCTACCAAGTGAACTTTACAAGCCTGTCTGATCAAGCCGATAGGAACATTACAGCTAAGCTCATTTTTTGGCATATTCTCCACATCCAGGAAAGGAGGGGGAGGCAGGGAAGTTTCCATTACAAAACAGTTTTCTCAGGGTAGGCTCACTGTAGAGGACTAGATGACTCCAGGACTTGCTAACAGGTTACATCATCTTTCACCATTAGACTTTTGGCTTGAATCCAACCCAGACTGGTAGCCACCAGAAATCACCATCTGAGCAGCTGTTCAGTGGCCTGTGTGAAATGATTTGTAGCGGACGGATATCCGTGTTACAGTTGGCATCCTTTATTGCTGTCTCAGTGAAGAAACTTAGTTCCCTTCTCACTCCTACAGTCGATCCCTCTAACTCATGAGTGAGACATATGGACGTGGTTGGATGGGGGAGGTTTGCACGGCTGTTGCCCAGACTGTGCTTTTTTGTGTTAACCCAAAAGACTTCACTTCTCCATCTGGTACATTTTGCAAGCACTAAATGACTGATAAACATTTAAAAAAAAAAAAGCTTCCAACATTTTGGCTACTTTGGTGTCTGATTGCAGCTGGTGAACAATAAATGTGTTCCCTCGTATGATGAATGTCTTCTGAGTAGGAGGTGTTGGGCTTTTTAGGCAGTGGATTGCTATGCATTTGCCTTGTCTAGCCATAACTAGACTGTCCCTCACAATCATGTTGTACAAGGCTAGTTGCAGATCATGTGACTTTTAGTAGACTAGTGTGGATGTCATGTGACTTTCATTTATTTTCTCAGGTTAGTTTCTGGGCACCAGGGGGGATAGTTTGCTATGGGGCAAGGGGAGCAGTTGCCCCTGACTTTTAATAGGTCTATATGCTCCATTATGTCTCCAGCCCGGAGCCCCCTCCCACACTCCAAAACCCTCATTTCTGGCCCCACTTTGGAGCCCTCACCCCCTCCTGCACCGCAACCCTCTGCCCAGCCCGGTGAAAATGAGCGAGGGTGGGGGAGAGCGAGCGACAGAGGGAGGGGGCGATGGAGTGAGCGGGGGTGGAGCCGCAGAGAAGGGCTATGGCAGGGGCAGGGCCTCGGGAAAGGGTAGGGCAGGAGGCGGGGCAGGGGTGTTCGGTTTTCTGCAATCGGAAAATTTGCAACCCTACTCCTGACTCTGGCTGTGACCATTGGTTCTGGCACTTGGCCGCTGACTCCCCCTTTGACCATGGACCTAGCCTCTGGCTCTGACTCCTGACTCTCGCTGTGACTCTTGACTCTGACAATGAACTCTGATTCCTTGCTCCCGCCACTAGGCATTTATCACCCATGTCCTGGTCTTGTGACACTTGTTACCTACATGGATCAGAGATCACAGTACAGGACATTGCTCCTTGGAGAAGAGAGAGAGAGGGATGCAACCCTCCTATACCTCAAAGGCAAACATGGAAAATAACATGGGGAAAATATGTGCACTTTTCTCAAAAACAATCTTTCTTTGGATCAGTTAAAGTTTTTGGCAAAAGTTCAGCTTAGATTTTATCCCACCTGGTTTATCCATCCTGACTGAACGCTAAACAAAATGGAAGAAATTAACCCTTGTGCAGAAGGACAGTACAATGTATATGTGCCACTTAAATCCAATTTAAGCTCTGTGGATTTCAGTGGGTCTTGTGTGATGCAGAGGCCATGAGCCGGACGTTTGTACCAGGGTGGATTTCAGCCTGCATGAATGGATAAGAATGAGGAGTGAATCACTTGCGCCTTGTGCAGCTTATATAGACTGCAGTGTGCTATTTCAATGCAAAATCCATTTGAATCTATAGCAACAAGTTTGGATTTGAGAATGAGGATACTTTGTCTTGTTTTACCAAAGCTTTGCAAAAAGATAGGCGTTACCAGATGGCATCTGCAGCTCTCAGGTTCATGTATCAGTTGCATAATTTCCTGTGTTATTCCACCACTGTAATCTTTTTTTTCCCCCAAGTCATCTTCTTTGCATACTAGGTAAGGCTTATATAAGCATATGTTGGGATATACATAAAAAAAAAATGTATTTTCCTTGGCACCTGATTTCTGGCACATGAATCAGCACTCAGAGCCATCAACTGTAGCTGTGATACAGATGTGCAGTGCCTATATAATCTTTCATTCCCATATCAAATAATTACATCAAGCCAATTTCTTTATCTCAAGCACCTTGTTGTGGGAACAGAGATCGGAATGCATGAACTGCTGAGTTCCCTTACAGTTTTTACAACAGACGTTTAAAAAAAAAATCAACAAGGTTCCTAAATGCAAAACAAATATGCAGAATGCTTTAGATAAGTAAGGAGAACCACTTGCACATAGTAAAAAACCGAAAGAGATACACTGGAGGAAAGCCAATAGCATATAGTCATACTGGGACTGAACAAAACCAGGTGAGCCTCCTGCTATGGTAGAATGTAAAATGTGATTTCCTTTGAGATGCATGTGGTATTTGCTTCATGATCATCCAGAGATTTTCATTCTTGCTGTATGTATTTTTGTTGGCTTGGCAAAAGGTGACAGAACAGTGTTGTCTCTGAGTGACTAAAGGGGACATTGCAGCAACAATGACATTCACAATCTGAGAGCAATAAGTCTATTAGATCTGTGGGGATGATCTCTCTCTCAGAGGACTTTGCCCTATGGAAAGTGAAGGTTACAGTATTGTATCAAATTAAAAACAAACATAAAATGGGAGTGTCTCACTTGAGAAAATAATTTGATGAGGCCTAATGCTACAAATAATTATTCCATACAAAAATAATCTGGATTATTCCCCAAATACCATTCAGGTATGGGGCCGTTTGGCATCAGCATGCCTCCAAAGCACTAAGGATGGGACCCAGCTCTGGCTGCTTTATACTTCTGAAGCTGTGAAATGTAGCAGTAAAATTGCCTTAAAAGGGCAGGCAAGGATTCTCCCTATCACAAAGGAATTGTTGGGTGACACAAAGCTGGTATAGATGGCTATAATTTCACCCACCCCTTCCTTGCACCAAGTGGCATGTCAGAGGCAGGAGGGAGCATTGCAGAGCATATGATGCTCTTGCAGACATTCAGCTGCTCCAGTTGCTGGTTTCAAATGGTATAATTTAGAGCAGTCCTGGAGCTGCTCTAAGCTAGGCCAGTGTCCATTTCATCTCCTGGCTGGCCCAGGACTGGGGCATCAGAAACTTGGTGTATCTGACAATGGAGCCCAGACTGTCTTTGCTCCCAGTAAATTATGCTCCCAGAGAAATCAGTGAGAAGATTTCCACTGATTTCACCTGGTCAGTTTGTGGGGTAAGGGCTAAGTGAGTAAATAACTAAAGTGCAGGGAATGTGGGTTGAGAGGCCCTTTATGAAGGTTTTAACTATACTGAGAGCCATTTTAAGCAACTACTCAAGGGACTACTCTTAGCAAGATTCAAAAAGAGGTTGGACATTTATATGGATAAAAAGAATATCAAGAGGGATGATAGTTAATGCTAGAAAAAATTTGGAAGGGATATTAAATCTCCTGCTTCAGGGCTTCAGCCAGTCTCTAACTATTAGAGAATAGGATGAGACCCAATGTAGAATGCAGATTATCTCCCATCTGCTACTGCAGCATTCTTACATCTTCCTTTGGAATGTCTGCTGTTGGCCAGTGTGGAAAACAAGATACTGGACTAGATGGATCTCAGGTCTGATCCAGTCTGGCATTTCCTGTGTTTCTATGGATGGACTCAAACTGGTTGAACAGAGATGCTCTACTAGTAAAGATGGAACATAATTGTAACCCATATGTCAAGGATACTTTGGGGAGGTCTCTTAAGCCAGGAGCTTGATAGTAAGCATGGCCTCTAGTCCAATGTCCATTGTAATTGAGAAGCTACTTTGAAACAGGCATATGTAATTACCTCTTGATAGCTCCCTTTCCAGATGCATGAGGCATTGCTTATATTAGAAAGAGATAAGTCACTAAAGTCTTTTTTCAACATCCATTGACTTAAAAAAGGGGGAGCTCCCGAGAAGAGTGTAAAATTCCACAGAATCCTCCCAAATTACTATCATTTGTTTTCTTGCCATGGAGCAGGCAACAGCCACTAATAAATAATCTGATAGGGGAGTGCACCTGTAGATTATAACAGTAGCAAAATGGGTTGGTGGAAAGGAGGAATCTGCCTGGCCTATAAAAGCACTAGTACGTGCAGGTGTCTATTAGAGCCACATAGCTCTGTAGCCATCTCATTCCCCAGCCGTGTTGGTACCCAAACCAATAATAATGCATCCTAGGAGGCACGGTGACTTGGGAACACTTGCCATTCTTGGGTGGATGAAGGCTTTTGTCATTTGAGCTCGTGCCTCACTACACACTTGATGCACGTTAGCTAAAACTGGCCACATTCCCTTCAGTTATTACTTACACGTAAGCTTTTATGACTCGGTCGATTTGTGCCATAGGGCACAGCCCCAAGGCATGCGAGGTGTGGCGGCGCGCAACCTTGTACTGCCTCTGGCACCCTTTTATAGGGTACCGCAAGTGCTCCTGTTGCGTGGGGCCAATACTCACAGTGGTGCAGAAGGGGACAAGTCCATGGCTCTGCCCTCAACACGAAGGAAGCACTGAAGCACTAAGGATGAGCAGGGATGAATGTTGTCATGTCATTCTCTCTATTGGATACACGGATTCTCTGTCTGTTATGACCAACGTCAGTGCATGTAATGATAACCCTGACACTGCTGCAGGTGGACAGTTTCTTTTGCTTTGGGCTTACTATGAAAGAAATTGCCTTCTGTGCTAAGGACCGAATTCCTCCCTGGCTGCAGAACAACGGAGTCCCTGATCCAGAGGTGCAAGTGTGAGCCCATTGAAGAAGAACGGCAGGATTGGTGAAGCCTGCTAAGGGTTCCTCACCTCCTGGTGGGAGATGCAGCTCTGCTCTGCTGGGGCTCCCAGTGCCACAGCATGTTGCTGAGGGTGAGGATAGGATAGGGGCATCAGCCAATGAGGGGCAGGGCCAATGAAGCTGCATTATGTGGGTCAAACAAGCATCCCCCCATGGAGGGAAGACTACCAGCTACTGGGACTAGTGCAGCACTGTAGCCCATTCTTTAGCTACCTTGTCTCTATCCATTGGCATTTGGAGTCTCAGCATCAGCCATTCTGGCTGCCTGCTGGTCCCAGGAATAAGAGATTTGTAAAGATCCAACATGTATCTGTCAGGGCCTGAATTCCCCCCATCCCTTTTGAAGTGATTTAATTGTCTCTGGAACATCGAGTCTGAACTCAGGCGTCTGAGAGATTCTGCTGAAGCATCTGTAACAGAGAGAAGTTATTCACTCCACAGAAATTCTCCCGGACTGATTGTCGAGGGCAGGTTCACCAGTATGCAATTGTTGGTTGTGTTTGATAAACAATTGCCTCTTTTTCCTCTCGTTTGGTAGACCACTTTATTCAGTTTCAGGGATTTCATTTACATGACTCTTCTGGCAGCCTGCTTCTTGCTAGATAGTGTGACAAAGTTCCTCCTCTATCTTGGTGGGTCCTGCACTTATTGGCGGATTTTCTTGCCTCAGAGATTCACCATGTGGGTTGGGGAACAGCCCAGAGACCTTCCCCTCTGGAAGAACCCACAGTCCAGGTCAATTGGGAGGTTTGGGGGGAACCTCAGCCCACCCTCTACTCCGGGTTCCAGCCCAGGGCCCTGTGGACTGCAGCTGTCTATAGTGCCTCCTGTAACAGCTGCATGACAGCTACAACTCCCTGGGCTACTTCCCCATGGCCTCCTCCAAACACCTTCCTTATTCTCACCACAGGATCTTCCTCCTGGTGTCTGATAACACTTGTGCTCCTCAGTCCTCCAGCAGCACACCCTCTCAGCTCCTTGCACCTCTTGCTTCCAGGTCCTCACACCACAAACTGAAGTGAGCTCCTTTTAAAACCCAGATGCCCGATTAGCCTGCCTTAATTGATTCTAGCAGCTTCTTCTTAATTGGCTCCAAGTGTCCTAATTAGCCTGCCTGCCTTAACTGGTTCTAGCAGGTTCCTGATTACTCTAGTGCAGCCCCTGCTCTGGTCACTCAGGGAACAGAAAACTACTCATCCAGTGACCAGTATATTTGCCCTCTACCAGACTCCTGTACCCCACTGGTCTGGGTCTGTCACAATAGAAAAGCCAAAAAATAGTCTGCTTCTTCTACTGAGTTCACCATTGCTTCATAGACATGACCTCATTTATTGCTCAATCTCTTTATACATTTGTTAAGCTTTTCCCCAGTTTCTCATATGGCTTTGTTGTTTTTAAGACGTGTTAAGACTGACCTGTTTGTATATTTTGTCCAAAAGGATCATTTAGTGTTCTGTGCCTTCTGAAATGTGATTCTGATTTTTTGTTTTGTTTTTAAGAAAAGGAATAAAGGCAGCTGCCCCTCCATGTCTGGAAGAGTTTGGTGGCTCCTCTGCCATCTTTATTCTTTAAATTTGGGGGGGGGGGGAATTAATCTCAGATGGAAAGTAGAGCTACACCATGGGTGAATTTAGGCCTTTGTGCAATAGTAGTGCAAAGACTCCCCCAGAACAAAACAACGCCTAAACTAAACAAACCCAAAGAAAGCTAAACCAAGAGACACTGCTGGCAAAAGGCCTTGTGTCCTACCTTTATTACATCCCTCCCAAACCCCACCACCTCCACTATTTGTGCCATATTGGCAGAGAAGTGATTGATTACATGGACAGGAAGAATAGACGCCTTTCCCAGTCCTAAACATGGTCCCTCCAGGACACGGTCAAGGCTCAGTGGTGGGGCCATCTGGGGTGTATTTGTCTTGCTACTGCCGATGTTGTGTCTGTTCCAGGGATAAATAGAAGACTTCAGTCTCTGGAGCTGGTAACTGGCTCCTTTATGAGCACTGATTCACACACATTTTAGTTTTGGAAAAAAAGCCCTTTCAGCTGGTTATTCGATGGGAGACTGATTTATGGGATGCTAGAATCCTGATTGGCTGAACTTGCAGAGCTGTGAAACTTAACCAGGTGTAGCTTGGTATGAACATCTGGTTCACCTGAAGTTGTGGACACAAGAGCATCGG
The DNA here is from genome assembly GCF_028017835.1 of Emys orbicularis. Lineage (NCBI taxonomy): Eukaryota > Metazoa > Chordata > Testudines > Emydidae > Emys > Emys orbicularis. Next base: position 30,725,877 of record NC_088695.1, on the reverse strand, counting down.
CACACTTGGTCTTTGCCATTGCAATCTCCTTTAATGCATCTTTCAAAGGACATTTTGGATAAAATTTAAGGGGTATTTAATGAGAATATTTGAAAACAAACTTCCTGGAGCCCTCTATTTCCCGGTGCAAGTGCCTTGTCAATGGCAATCAGTGTTATTCAAGTAATTTGGCAACTTGCCGCCGAGCTGCTGAAGCCCAGTGTTTTCTTTGATCTTTCATACCTGGTGTCGACATAAATTGACGAGGGCAACTGAACAAACTAGTGAAAGGCAAATTTTGTTCCACATCCACATGCAGAACAAACAAGAGGGCACAAATGATTTTAGAAAAGTGAGCAATTTGCAAGGGTGGAAGGGAGGGGCAAAAAGCGGAAGGGGAGAATTTAATGATCTGATGGTGGAATGAGGAAGGGCCATATTTTTAAAGGTATGTAACAATGCAGAGAGGCACCTACTGGAATTTTCAAAAGCATGTAGATGAGCAAGGCACCTAAATCTCACTGACTTCCAATGGGGGTTAGGCACCTTACTCACTTAGATGCTTTTGAAAATTCCACCCCAGCTGACTAATTCACTTTTGAAAATCGGACTTTACATTAAGATTCCATTGATAAATGGTTTACAAAGGGCTAATAAATTATCAACAAATCTGATAAGCATGCCATTGACATCAGTAGAACGTGTTGTTGAGGGTTATAGACACTTGAATAGAAGGTGTCAAGTATCAGGGGGTAGCCGTGTTAGTCTATATCTACAAAAACAACAAGGAGTCTGGTGGCACCTTGAAGACTAACAGATTTATTTGGGCATAAGCTTTCGTGGGTAAAAACCTCACTTCTTCGGATGCATCCGAAGAAGTGAGGTTTTTACCCACGAAAGCTTATGCCCAAATAAATCTGTTAGTCTTTAAGGTGCCACCAGACTCCTGTTGTTTGAATAGAAGGTGTTAGGGATGGTTATAAGCCATGGTTATAAGCAATCCACTAACCTGCTGGACTCTATAACAATTGATTAACCATTTATTTAAACATATAGTAATCATTTATTAATCCTTAACCATTTAGAAATGGGATCTTAAGATAAAGTGTAACTGAAGAGTCACTATGCAAAAATGACACCTTAATCAATATCCACAATCAAACTTGTGGATATTTAGTGTCAGTCCTGCTGACTTCACTGGCTAAAATAAGTTTTAGTAAGTTGCTCAGAGCCAGTACATCCCTAGGAGAGGGGGCTAGATTCCACTCCAGCTTGAGCATCATCAGTAGAATATTTAAATAAGCAGCAACCAAATCTTTATTGCTGGTGATGTGTGAGCCTGAAGGAATGCTGCTTGGTTTTCAGATTCCAGGAGGAGTTTGCAGGGCAGGAGATTAGAATCACTCTCTTTTTACTTTTAAGATGAACAACTTTGCTCTGGAGTAAGGGAGGGACCATAAATATGGATCCTTAAGGTGCCATTTCTCCAAGTCACTTTTTAGAGCCGAACAGCATGAAGTGTGAAATGCATCTCAGTGCAGAGGTCCAGCAGAAAGGCTTATCATGGGCAAACTACTTCACCCCTCTATGCCGCTGTTCCTCCCACTTTGTCTTGCCTATGTAGATAGTCCTTGGTGTGCACATCTCACAGTCTCTCACTAAGTGTTTGTACAGCACCCAGCACTATGAGGCCACGTTCTCATTCAGGGCGTCTAGAAACTCCTGTAATTCTAATAATAAATTGTGGATAATTACACTGTTTCCTTTTAGAAGCCAATCAGACCACAGCTTAGTAGGCTGAGTGTGATGAGAAAGCTCCTGTTTGGTAGAGCTGCATGGGAAATGGTTTTCTCCTCCCACGAGAGTTTTGGAATTTGTTCCCAGCCCCAATTGAGTTGAAAAGTCAAAATCTTGGAAAAGTTTCACAAACCAATCATCATAAAGAAAAAAAAGATGGATTGGATCAATCAACACATTTTGTCTCAATAATTTTGAAACTTTTCGTTTTGATTTTGACATCTGTTTTTTTTAATCTTTAGTAGGAATTAACTAACAATTTTAAACAAAAAGTCATTGTGAACCAAACTCTGAAACTTTTCTTTCTGAAAATGTCAAAACATCTCATTTCTACAAATTCAAAACCTAAGAAAAATAATTTTTAGAATCAGGAGGTTTGTTGAAACAAAACCATCCCAGAAACAGTATCTGTTTAGACTAACCAGCACTTTCTGATAAAAAAAAAACAAAAAAAAACCCACTATTGGAATATTCCCACCTAACTCTATTTTTCAGTTCTGCTGAGATTGGTCCTGCTGGTGGTTCATTTGTCATGAATGGCCTCGAAGAAATAATTTAGTCTGCTAGATCAGGAAAGCCATTGGATATGCAGTTCTCACATAATGTGAATTGGACCCTATTATAACCCACAGTATACCATCTAGGCATAGGATTTTCAGGTTGTGACCATATGCATTCTTTGTTAATAAAAGCAAATGTCTACGAGAGATGTGGCACTTTAAACATAAACTTTTATAACCTGCAAAGAGTTGAGAGTGAAAATAATCTGTTGATGTTCAAGATGTTTTATACCCCCAAGTCTGGGGTCAATAGCCAACTCACCCACTGAGACTATTCCAAAAAAGTCCCCTCTGAGTCACAAGAAAGGATCAACTTTTAATTCCCAGAGACCAAAGCAAGACACAGCACTCACATCACATGTTCAAATACGCAGATTCTTAAAAGCTTCCTCAGTTCACTTTACAGTCTTGCTCTCTCCATACCTTGAATCTTCCAGCTCTCCAATTCCTCCACTTCTTGGATCATGCAGGCCTCACGTCCTTGTATTTAGAGCTTCTCAGTCAAAACCTTGGATGCTTTACAGTCTCTAGGTGTGACTCCTTGTCATGCTATAACCCGGCACAAAGGGCCCATGGAACTGGTGGATCCAGCTGTAGTGGAAGTCCCCTGATGAAGTGGGAGCCTTTGCTTGGTATAGAACTTGTGTAACATCTCTGTAGAATGTCCCCTGAATTGCAGCATGGCCTAGAAAATGGGGCGTGGCGCTCTGCTGTGCTGCAGCTCTTCCCAGCTGCCATCATGTCCACATTGAGGCCATAGGCAGTTGTGCCTAAGTCATGAGGCACAACAGGAGAGCTTCAGAGGTGTCATAAAGTGACTTTTGCTCTCTCCTGCTTCCGTCTTGTGCTGGCCATGTGTGAGAATTAGGCCCTCTGTATGAAACAGAAGGGGAAGGGTACCCAGCCAGTGCTTCAGACAGTACACTGAACTGCTTTTTTTCATATTCCTCTTCTCTGTTCATGCCATGCTTCTTTTACCCTCCAAAGACACAGAAAATTCCAATTTAATGTGGCCAGGTATAAAACTGTAAACCAAGTGTGATGGGGTGTCTACCCCACACAGGCAGTGGAAGGGTTAATGTAGGCATGAGAGGCCAGTTAACCCACCTGGTTGCACCTGGATGGTGGGCCAGGCCTAATTAGAGACGAAACCCAGCAAGGGAGGAGCTGGGTGATGCTGTAAAGAGAGGAAGTTGGGAGCAGAAGCCGGCTGCAGGGGGAGAGGTAAGAACTTTGCAGTTACTCTCTTGGCACTAAAGAATGGAGAGAATTGTGGGGAACAGAATGGCTCCTGCCAGGCAAGGAGGAAGCCGGGGCTGGGGGGAAGAATACCTGGAACATACAGGAGTGGAGCAAGCTCTTGTGGCTGACCCTGACACAAGGGTAGGAACTGAACCTCTGGGGAGAAGCCCTGGGTGGTGTTGCTTGTTACAAAGCGCCAGGAAGGGGCTGGGGAAAAGGCCCGAAGAAAGACTAATGGTAGGAAGGAGTCCAGGTAAGCAGGGGCAAGGTTACTGATGGAGCAGATGGTGGCTGCTCATCCTAGGGTACTGGATTGGAATGGGGTTTTGTGGATTGCAGTGGAACCTATAAAAACTGGGCTTAGTACCTTTGTGGATCCATGCCTCAGATGCCATGGAGATGAGGACCATATAAGTGCCCTGATTGATAACTGGATAAATAGAATATACTTTTTCTCTGATTAGATGCCCAGTACCCCCTCTATCTTTCTGATCCTCTCCTTGTGCTGTCCTGTATACTGTATATGAACTGAGATTACTAGGCCAGATTCTTAGCTGGTCTAAATCGCCATAGTTCTTTTGGCTTCAATAGAGCGTTTGCTGATTTACAACAGTTGAGGATCTGGCCTGTTATTTATAGAGGAAAAACATGAATAAAATTGTAAGTGGAGAAAAGTGAGAAAACTAAGCATTTCTTAGGACTTTTGTCATTAAAAGAAATCATGTTGTTCTGATGTGATTAGAGAATAGAAAAGTGAAAAGGTGATAGACATCACCAGGTTTGAACCAACAGAAAAGCGGTTATGTTTTAGGGGAATCAAAATAAGCTCATTTCTTGCAATAATAAGATAAATTACCATAAAACACTCCGTCTCTGAGCCTGTGTATCACAGGCTGGCGTGGTAAGCACTTATCAGCAGGGAAGCAGCCAACACACGCTGAATTGCTGGGCTGAATGTTATTTTGGTTTGGCTAAAGCAAATTGCAGTTTCCCTTCTCCATGCAATTTTTAAAACACAGGTTATCATCTTAAGGAAATAGTATATGAAGTTGATGAATGGTTGTTAAAATAACTTATTTGCCAGAAATATTTATGGACTCTGCAATTTAGTTGCAAATTGCAGGAAACCAAATCTGGATCCTGGATTTGGAATCAAAACTAACCAACTAACCTTCCCTTGATACTATAATGGGAATTTCTTTCTTTCTTTCTTTCTTTCTTTCTTTCTTTCTTTCTTTCTTTGTCAATTTTCAGGTCCCAACTTGAGTCATGTCAAAGGGAGATTTTCAGAAAATGTTGAGCACTCACTCTCTGAAAATCAGGGGCCATATCCTCAACTTGTGTAAATTTTTGTTCCCCAATAACTCAATGAAGCTATGACAATTTACATCAGCTGAGGATTTGGCACCAGGCCCTCTTCAAGGTGTTTCAAGATGGGCAAGAATGGAGTCACTCAAAATTGCTAGTCACTTTTGCAAATCTTGGCTATAGTGCTGGATGATGCTGAAGTAGGCATAGCGACAGGAAAAGAATGTTCCTTGTAAAAAGATAATCATGCTTTTTTGAGAACATGGAACAGTGAAGTTTGTTAAAGCAATCAGTAAGTGTCATAATGTTTATTTAACCGAGAGCAAGGACGATGGAAAAGCATTGCAGCTGGGGAGAAGCCCAAGAGTGCTAAGGAGTGGAAGGGAGTTTAGATTTAGTAGCTGTCTCCCTTTGAAAAGAAAAACAAGCCATTCTAGAGTTGGGGAGGACACAAAGTAGCAGTTGACTGCTGGCTCTTATAAAGGAGCAAGGTTAGGGTTTTATTATCTGAAGTTCAGCTCCAGGTTAACAGCTTGGAAGATGTGGTTGCAACCATAAAGGGAACAAAATTTAACTCTTTTCTAAACATACACTAATTTCGTTTGAAGGCAGATAATCTTTTTGGCTGTGTTTTTACCAGTGGTGGATTGCCTTATCGCAGCAGAGGAGCAATGTCTGAATTCTTTCAACAAATGAAAGGAGAGAATTTGACACCACACAGACAGTATGGGGCCAAATTCTCTTTTAGCTGGCATCTTGGGGAGTCCCACTGAAGTGATGTTATGGGGACAACTTGATTTCTTCTGTGGGAGGCCAAGACAAGGAAGGAATGGAGCATATTGTAATGAGGTGAAATCAGATACACAGACCTGACTCTGACAGTGCGATCTGATTGGCTCCCAAGGGAAGTGATTAGAATTGGTCAGAAAATGTTCTTTTTTATTTGTTTTTGTTAAAATTTTCAGTGGAAAATTTCAACTGTGCTGAAAGACAGAAAACCCCAAAACCTAAAATATATGGCTATACACAGGTCATTTTTGACCAGAACCAGAAAAACTTTTGGCTGAAAATAAATGTTTTTGGTTTCCTGATGAAAAATTGGAAATTTCTGAGGCAAGCAGACACTTTCTGTGAAAATATTCATTTGATTGAAAATCCAATTTTCCATCGACAAAACTTCAGACAAAATATTTCCAACTGGCCCTAGTTGGGATATTTAAAACTAGCTAGGCACTAGAAAAATGTGGAATAAAAAACAGGTCTGCATGGGCTGCAATCAACTGTATGAGGTAATTGGTCTTTTCCTAGTTCTGATTTCTGTATTTCTGCTTTATGAATGAATCCGAGCAAATCACTTAATGTTTCAGAATCAGGAAAGCAGTTACCTCCTAACCCATTCACTCCTCCTCTGAAAATGTACAGACCCTCTTAAATCTTACCTGCAAAGCTATAGAAATCCTACTTTAATGGCTTAAAAGGAGGCAGTAGGTTTTCTATAAGAGACCTGCCACCAGTTTCAGAGCTGCTCTTCAGTCTGTTTCACTGCCTTCTCGACTGGTATCTTTGCAACAGACATCCCAGTCCCTCTGCAAACATTTCAAACCCCATAAAGCCTATATCAGAGACCTAAATTGCCCATAATTTACATGCCTCTCCTCACTTTGAAACACAAGAAGACTGATGATAACATCTCGAGTGACAGATCTGGTATCTGTTGCTAATTACAAGCTGACATTATGGTCAAGCAAAGCCATGGGGACCGTAAAAAGCTTATTCAAGGTCTTCTACCATTTCAAACACAGGCTGGACACAATGCCATACATTTTCTATCTTTCCAAGGCATGCTCCTTCTGAATTATGCCAGCAGTTCATTCTTTAGGAGGAGGAGATGATTAAAGAAACTGAAGAAGCTGCAACAGTGTGTTCTTGTTTGTGGGAAACTGTGAAAGTGTAGTAAAGAAGTTTCTGTATCTTTCACTGAAGAATAATAATAATAATTTCCCCTTCTATAACAGCTTTCACCCAAGAATCTCTGAACACTTTCCAAACATTTATTGACTCAGAACACTCCTGTGAGACAGGTAAGTATGATCATAGCCATTGTACAGACTGGTAAACTGAGGCACAGAGAGGTTCAAGTGGCTTGCCCAAGGTCACACAGTGAGTCATAGCAAGATCAGGGAATGGAACCCAGGAGTCAGTTTACTTACTCTGACCACTAGGTAGGAATAGGGCCCCAAACCTGGAGGCTCTCGTTTCTCCTACTACCATGCTCAGGTTGGGGAAAACAACAGCCTTTCCTCGCGTGTTTTTTCAAGTGTTACTATCCCCTGTGCAATTGCTGCTCTCCATGTGGTACCTGGCCTGTTGCTACATACAGAGCTTCTGTTTCCAACGCTGTCAACTTCTATGAGCACAGACCTTTTAATAAAAATGCGTTCCCCAGGAGAAGTCATTGGGAGTTAGAAATAGAAACCTTCAGGAAATGACCCCAGAAGAACAACAGATAGGGTAACTTCCCTTCTACAAAATGACCCTGCCAGCAGGTAGGGGATCTTGGGGGACAATTACTGCACTGGTGGGGTGCAAAATAAACTTTATTAAGAAAATGCAAAAACAGGGAAAATTTAATAGTGAGGGGTATGGGGTTTGTTAAGGTAGACAATTGGGGAGGGGTTTTTTTTAGTAAAAAGGATAGGGGGTTTCAATAGTGGGGTACAATACAGTGGGGTACAATACAGTTGGTAACCAATTAACACTGAAGTATAAATGTAACAGGTAGCTAACAATTTCTATGTAAAGAGTGTGTCACAGCAGCATATAACCAACTAACAGTTTGGGTAAAATGTGTTAAATAACCAACAACTTTAGGTAAAAATGTGTCACAGTGGTGTAAATGTAAAATGTGAGGGGTGTTAGAGAGGAAGAGGGTAACCAATGGGGTTTTATGCTAGACTTCAGTAATACAATTGAGGTTTGGCAGCAGTAGGAGCGGGGTGAGCACGTGGGGGAAGGGATTAAGAGAGAGAGAGAGAGACACACACACACAGAGAGCAGACAGGCTGCAAGTTTAAACAGTAGAGAGACTGCAATGAGTGACTGGGGAGTTCGGGGGGAGACACGGGCAAACTCGGGGGGGGAGGGTTAGGGCAGCGGGAAGACAGACTTAACCACAATTATACAGAACACAGCAAAATCTTATCTATGATCTAACTTAACCAAGACTACACAAATTAGCAAGTAACAGAACACAATGCAACAATTTTTTAAACCTAACTTACAGAGCACAATACAAACAATTCTTTAAACCTAACTTAACCACAGCTATGCAAAATGAAATTACAACTTATCTAGACTAAGAACCTGATTCTAATAGGTGCACCTTACACTATGCCGCTTCTTTGATTGGGAGGGGGAGCAGTTCCGGAGGGCAGAGTGGTGTGTGCCCAGGGTACACCCCCGGGGGGGGGGGGTAACTAGTGGTGGCTGCAGCAGTGGGGTGGCTGCAAGCTGGCAGCCCAGGATACAGTCCAGGAAGGCACAGCCTAGCAGTGGCACAGGCTTATTTCTAGCAGCAAAGGCGCTGCGGAGCAAGAAACAGATTACAGATACAGACCAAGGAGTTAGCTTGGGTCTGTCTGCTGGGGAAACAAGGCCAGCAGCTAGGACAGGGGGAGTTTGCAAGAGAGAGTTCTTGCCAATCCCCAAAGCAGCAGCAGGAATAGCAGTTTCAGCATCAGAGGACGCAGAGAGGACTCGATTCGCTTACAATAATCAGGAGATCTCCAGGCACAAATTCGTCGTTCGTGGGAGGGGAGTTTAAAAACGGGGGTATGCTCAAAAACAAACGAGAGCGGGGGGAGGGTCCCCTCAAAGACCCCTAGCTGATCAGACCAGTTGGCAAAGCAAGGACCTTCTCCGGGGGTCTGATCAGAAAATGTCTGGTTTTAAAGGCAAACTCAGGCAGTTTCCCGCCAGTAACTCTGATTGGTTCCCCTTAATTCAGGGGAGGAGAGAAGGCAGGGAAAACTGCAGGTAGGCACAGGACATGTCTGGGCAAGTTCTGAGTCACAGGTATGACTCATATGCTCAGCTATGTGGCCACTTTAGGTCTTGCATACCTGGGTAGAGCACCCTACACCGAGCCGGGTCCGAACAAAGAAGCTAGACAAAGGAGCGAAAAGCCCCCCCCTCCCTGAGCAGAGCAATGGCTCCAGTCAGTCTGCACAAGCCATTTCCATGAGCAGGGCCAGGCTGTGACTTTGGTCAGTTCCATGGCCGGGGGCGGGCGGCCACTCAGCACAAACAGAAAGGAAGGGGGAAAAAGGGAATCCAGCAGAGGGACAGTTGTAACAGACCCAAAACTTCAGTGAAGAAGGTCCCAAATGCATTGATCCTTCTTTAGGGTGAAATTCACCCCTTTGCAGAGGGCCTGCACGAGGCCTATGCACTTCCTAAGGCCTGGTCTGTCCACAGAACTGCACCAGTTTAACTAAAGAGATGATTTTAAACTGATTTAGTTTAACTGGTACAACTTTGTGAGTGGACGGTAATGACAGTTTAAACCCATCTTATATTGGTTTAGGCTATGTCTACACTACAGCCTATGTCAGCAAAACTTGTGTCGCTCAAGGATGTGAATATTCCACTCCTCTGAGTGTTATAAGTTACACCAACATAAGCGTTTGTGTGCACAGCGCTATGTCGGCAGGAGAGTTCTCCTGCCGACATAGCTTATGCTGCTCCTGTCAGCATAGAGCATCTTCGCCAGATGTGCAGCAGCTGCACAGCTGTATCAGTACAGCTGTGCCGCTGCAGTGCTGTACGTATAGACATACCCTTCATTTGCACCTGTGAGGGTGTGTCTCCATGGTCACTGGAAGTGAACTAACTACTACATGGGTTGTGTTTCACACCTGTAGTTATTCTGGGGAAAGCCTGTGGATGCATATGTCAATGTAATTGAAGTTGATATTTTAATGATTTCTGTTATATTGCAATAGGGTGATCCTTATCTGAAATGAGAGTGTCCACGCAAACTAACCAAGGCCTTGTCTACACTACGAGAGTACTTCGATTTTAGTTAATTCGACTATGTGGAATCGATATTACTAAGTCGAACGTGTGTGTCCACACTAAGGACAGTAATTCGACTTTGTGAGACTTTGTGAGTCCACACTAACGGGGCAAGCGTCGACATTGGAAGCGGTGCACTGTGGGCAGCTATCCCACAGTTCCCGCAGTCCCCCCTGCCCATTGGAATTCTGGGTTGAGCCCCAAATGCCTTCTGGGTAAAAAAATGTGTCGAGGGTGCTTTTGGGCGCCTGTCGTCATCCGTCCGTCACTCAAGCCCTCCCTCCCTCCCTCCCTGAAAGCGCCGGCGGGAAATCAGTTCGCGCGCTTTTCTGATTACTGACAGCGCGGACGCCACAGCATTGCGAGCATGGATCCCGCTGCGACCATCGCTGCAGTTGTGGCAGTTCTCAACGCCTCGCAGCTTCTCCTCCACCTGTACCAGAGGCAGCTGCAGATCAATCATGAGAGGAGGCTACGGCACTACCGTGACGGCATGAAGTCGGACACTAGCTCCGACCTCTCTGAGAACATGAGACCCAGCGCCCAGGACATCTCGCTGTCACTGGGTCTTGTTGATACTGTTGAACGGCGATTCTGGGCCCGTGAAACCAGCACGGAATGGTGGGACCGCATAGTGCTGCAGGTCTGGGATGAATCCCAGTGGCTGCGCAACTTTCGCATGCGGAAGGGGACTTTCCTCGAACTGTGTGAGTTGCTGTCCCCTGCCCTGAAGCGAAAGGACACCCGGATGCGGGCAGCCCTGACTGTCCAGAAGCGAGTGGCCATAGCCCTCTGGAAGCTCGCAACGCCAGACAGCTACCGGTCCGTCGCTAACCAGTTTGGCGTGGGCAAGTCTACCGTGGGGGTTGCTGTTATGCAAGTAGCCAGGGCAATCGTCAAGCTACTGCTATCTAAGGTAGTGACCCTGGGAAACGTGGAGCTCATCAGAGATGGCTTTGCCGAGATGGGATTCCCAAACTGCGGTGGGGCTATAGATGGGACTCACATCCCTATCCTGGCACCGGACCACCAGGCTAGCCAGTACATCAACCGGAAGGGCTACTTTTCCATGGTGCTGCAAGCACTGGTGGACCATCGGGGACGTTTTACCAATATCTACGTTGGATGGCCTGGCAAGGTTCATGACGCTAGGGTGTTCAGGAACTCTGGTCTGTGTAGACGGCTGCAGGAAGGTCTTTACTTCCCGGACCACAAAGTAACTGTTGGGGATGTGGAGATGCCTATAGTCATCCTCGGGGACCCTGCATACCCGCTAATGCCCTGGCTCATGAAGCCCTACACTGGCGCACTGGACTCAGGGAAAGAACTATTCAACTACCGGCTCAGCAAGTGCAGAATGGTGGTGGAGTGTGCTTTTGGCCGTCTCAAGGGGAGATGGAGAAGCCTACTCACTCGCTGTGATCTCAGCGAGACCAATATCCCGATTGTGATAGCTGCTTGCTGTGTGCTCCACAATTTGTGTGAGAGCAAGGGGGAGACCTATATGTCGGGGTGGGAGGTTGAGGCAAATAGCCTGGCTTCTGATTACGTCCAGCCAGACAGCAGGGCGATTAGAAGATCACAGCGGGACGCGCTGTGCATCAGGGAGGCTTTGAAAGCCAGGTTCCTGACTGAACAGGGTCTCCAGTGACTTTTTACTTTGTGGACACAGATGCTGAACCTGCCCCCGTTTCTTTACCCAGTTACTGTTGACTATCCTTCCAAGTTACATACCCCCTTCCCCACCTTCCCAACAAATAAAATCTGTTCTGTTCTGTTAATGAACAAGGTTCTCTTTTTTACTGTTTTCGCGGGAATGTTTTAAACCGGGGACGCAGACTGTGGCGGGGGGCGGGCTTAGTGTTTTGATGCAAATGATGCTTCTAAAGTCCGGGAATGACAGGCTCCGCAGTGCTGGATTGGTTGTTTCAACGCAGCCTGCCAGCAGTCCTGGGCGGGACTGGATGTATGTGTCGGCCAAGTGACTTTCTGGCAGGGGGCGGAGGGTAACAGATCCCCTGCTGCGTGGCTCTGTGATCCAGGATAAGGACCGCGGCATAGGATCTCTAACTGCCCTCCCCCGACACAAAGTCACAGATCAACCCCCTCGCACCCCAGAACAAGAAAACCGCCTCCCAGACTGACCAGGGTAACTGGTGACTGTGCTGTGTATGTGTCCTGATGCTGGACCTGCCCCCGCCTCTGTAGCCTGCTACAGGTGACTGTCCTGTCCAAGTAACAAACCCCTTCCCCTCCTTCAGACAGAATCCCCTCCAAAAGACACTCTCGGAAACAGTACTTAACAGAAACAGATGTTTTATTATGAACCGCACATGAAAAGGGGGGGGGGGGGGAGGAAACTTGGACATGGGCTAGTGTGAGATGGGTAGGAAAGGACTTTTCAAACTTTGGAACGAGAGCCTTCCATTGCTGCAGCAGTGTGCAGTGGCCGACTGACAGTTTTAACGGCCCTTGCCACCCCTCCTTCTTTGTACTTTTGGTGAGGGGGGTGTGGGACTTGGTGGCGGGGGAGGGCGGTTAGAGATAGACAGCAGCAGTGCTCTGTCCTCCTGCCTCCGGTCTTGCAGAACATCCACTAGGCGCCGGAGCGTCTCCGTTTGCTCCCTCATTAGTCCAAGCAGGGTTTGAGTAGCCTGCTGGTCCTCCTGGCGCCACCTCTCCTCCCGTTCCATGACTGCTCTGTGCATTTGTGACAAGTTCTCCCTCCACTGTGTCGTCTGGGCTGCCTGCTCTCGTGAGCACTCCATAAGTTCATAAAACATGTCTTCCCGCGTTTTTCTCTTCCTTCTTCTAATCTGCGCTAGCCTCTGGGAGGGTGATGCCAGGCTGGGTTGGGAGACAGTCGCAGATGTGTCTGTGGGAATGGGAAAAAGGGAGTAAATTCCTAAGACAGATAAATGAAGTTGCTAACAAAGAGCATAGTCTTTCTCTGTGAACAACACCATGCACTGCACCTTTCACATGCGCACTCAGGACAAGGTCGAATTTTCGGCCCTCGCCTTATGTGTCTGGGGTCCTGCAGTTGCGATCAGAGAAGCGTTGCAGGACACCTCTACTTCTGCTGCAGGAAAACATGGTAAGCCGTAGACTTGTGGCAGCTTAAACATGTAATAGTAGCACTGGGCTCCTTTCGCACTGAATGCAAGGCCACTCTCTGCTGGCAGCAATCAGGGAAGCATGAGCTCTGCCCCTGTCCCACCACCTCGCGGCTGTCCCCGGGAAAGATCCCTGTATGCTGCCCCTCTGCCGCCTCCACCGCGTGGCTGTAAAGCAGTCCCAATACTAACATTCCCCTCCCTAATTTAAAGCAGGGCGTCATGTGTGACATTACACTCATGAGGATCTCGGAGACCGAGAGGGGAAGGATGCTGCGTGAGAGCATGCAGAGGCCTGGGCCGTATGCCGCCATGCTGTGCCGCGCACTGATCCCCGACTACCTGATGGACTCATGGCGTGGGAACGTGTCTTACCACGGGGGACCGAACAAGATCGCCCTGCCGTGGAACCTCATGCGCATGCTGGAGCGGTACCTCCAGGAGAGCTATGCCGAGCTATCCCAGGAGGACTGTCTGTCCATTCCCGGGCACATTGACCGCCTTTTCATTTAAGTTCAGCATAACGGACTACAGAGTGGAGCGTCCTGTGGTGGACTAATCATGAATATCCGGACAGTACTTGATTTTCTATACATAGTTAGGATTAAATAGTTCACTAAGCCAACTAAATCATGAACAACAAATTACTAATATAGATAGTTAATATTCCTGTTTTGTTATAAATAAAAGTTTCTATGTTTAAATGAGTGACTGAAAAGCCCATTCTTAACAATATAAATATTCCACTTATGTTAAAATGAAATGTTTAGATGTTTAAAGCACTCACTGCTTGATCCTTCCCCTGATTCGGTGTCCGGGGTAAGGGCTGTGGACGGTTGGTAGGGGATCTCGGTAAGGGTGATGAAGAGCTCCTGGCTGTCGGGGAAATCAGCGGTGCAAGCGCTGTCGACTGCCTCGTCCTCCTCATCTCCTTCCTCATCTTCCCCGTCACCTAACATTTCCGAGGAGGAACCGGCCGTGGACAATATCCCATCCTCGGAGTCCACGGTCAGTGGTGGGGTAGTGGTGGCGGCCGCACCTAGGATGGAATGCAGTGCCTCGTAGAAACGTGATGTGTGGGGCTGGGATCCGGAGCGTCGGTTTGCCTCTTTGGTTTTTTGGTAGCCTTGTCTCAGCTCCTTGATTTTCACGCGGCACTGCGTTGCATCCCGGCTGTATCCTCTCTCTGCCATGGCTTTAGAGATCTTCTCGTAGATCTTTGCATTCCTTCTTTTGGAGCGCAGCTCTGAAAGCACGGACTCATCGCCCCACACAGCGATGAGATCCAAGACTTCCCGATCAGTCCATGCTGGGGCCCTCTTTCTATTAGATTGCACGGCCAACTCTGCTGGAGAGCTCTGCATCGTTGCCAGTGCTGCTGAGCTCTCCACGCTGTCCAAACAGAAAATGAGATTCAAACTGGCCAGACAGGAAAAGGAATTCAAATTTTCCCGGGGCTTTTCCTGTGTGGCTGGTCAGAGCATCCGAGCTCGAAGTGCTGTCCAGAGCGTCAACAGAGTGGTGCACTGTGGGATAGCTCCCGGAGCTATTACCGTCGATTTCCATCCACACCTAGCCTAATTCGATATTGCCATTTCGAATTTAGCGCTACTCCTCTCGTTTTCGAGGATTACAGAAGTCGAATTTAAAAGAGCTCTATTTCGAACTAAGTAGCTTCCTGGTGTGGACGGGTGCAGGGTTAATTCGATGTAACGGCGCTAAATTCGATATAAGCTCCTAGTGTAGACCAGGCCCAAGTAACCAAAGATGTGAGTTAAAACGGATGTAGTTCTTTCTGTTCCAGTTACTGTATAGGATAGAGTACAGTTCCACTACTGTGCACTGTAATTAGGGACAACCTAACCTGATCTAAGCCAAATTTACACTGATATAAGAGTGTGTGCACACACAGGGGTTTGCACCAGTTTAGGTACATTGGTTCTTAAAATAGTTTAATTTAAATTGGTGCAGCTTCTGCATGTAGACAAGCCAAAGCCCCACTGGGCAGATTCAGCATTATGCTATGGCCTGTGCAGGCACAAACAGCCACAGGGCAGGTGCAAAGCCACTTGCTGAATAGTCAATTTCACCAGCGCTGCACCACGCCTGCTGAAACACCCAGAGAGTGCTCTGGGGTGGGAGCAGACCAGGCGTGGGAGAAGGTGTGACTAGTGAGGTCCTGTTGTCAGGAACGGTGCCAGGCTTTTTGCCGCCCTAGGCGGCAGTGCTCCTCCTCTGAGCATTCAGTGGCGGGGGTCCTTCCGCTCCGCGTCTTTAGGGCACTTCGGCGGTGGGTCCTGGAGCGAGTGAAGGACCCGCCGCTGAATTTCCGCCGAAGACCCGGAGCGGAAGGACCCCCGCCGCCGAATTTCTGCTGAGGACGGCAAAATGCCGCCCCCAAATCCTGCCGCCCTAGGTGACTGCCTAGGGTTGCCTAGTGGAAGCGCCGGCCCTGCCTGTTGTCCTGCAACTCCCTACTGCTGCAAGCCTGATACAGACTGTGTCAGTAAGGGCACAAGGACAACTCTCAGCATTACCCTAGCCTGTTCCAAGGGCTGATCCAGCCACTGGGAGACTCTGAATGGAGCATGTACCAGCAGCTTGCCTGCTGCCCTGTGTTGATGCTAGTATCAGCTATCTATCCCCGTCAGTCCCTACTGCCGTGTTGCCTGAGATGGAAGGAAGGGGGCCATGGTCTGCTCTCAGTTACACAGATGCTTCTGTGCTGAGGTCAGGTGTCAGACAAACAGACTGGCCAATGTGTGGATGATGAATTACAATTGGTGGGGTCACCTGCATATCACCAAGAGCAGAATTGGGCACATGGCCTTTTCTAAAACCCAGTGATGCAAACTGAATGAGAGAAGGGCTTAGATCAGCTTTCTATTCCCTCCACCCTTCCCCATGCCCAGGAATGGACAGTTACCACCCAGGTCTCCGAGTTACCACCCATCACTCACACTGGTGAGCCTCCCATATCATCCCAATTTAAGACTCCCAGTGACTACTGTGGGCTTTGGATCTGGCCCTAGGTGAGTTTCTTCTTTTGTCCTTTCAGGCAACATAAATACTGTGGTTCCAAATTGCTCGGTGGATCTTACACCTGCAGTGTAAACTTCTATTTCATTCCACAGTCTTTGGGCTCCTTGGAATTCTGCAACCTCAGCAGGAAATTTGATCCCAAGCACATTTACATGGATGAAGGTGGCGTTATGTGGAGCTTCAAAGAGGCAGGCAGGTGGGCTTAGGAGATGTGATAGCTGATGAGGAGGTCATAGACTAAGTCTGGTTTATGTAACAAATAAAATAAAATGTTTTCAACCAAAACTCATGAATTTTACACATACAGAATGGTGGGAAATGTCTGTATCTTATGCAAAGAGCTTTAATTCCATTTCTGCACCCCGCTATGTGCAAGGTTAATCAGACTGCTATACAAGGCTGCTGGCCCAAATTTTAATGCATTCATTGTGTTTCAGAGACTTGGAATGGCTAATTATGGATAACAAGCTCCTGGATTATAATAGTCACCCCAGCCCACAAGTACACCTCTACCCCGATATAACGCGGTCCTCGGGAGCCAAAAAAATCTCACCGCCTTATAGGTGAGACCGCGTTATATCAGGCTCGGTGCCGGACTGGACAGGCTTTCCCGGCAGTGATTTAAAGGGCCCGGTGCTCCAGCTGCTGCTGGGAGCCCCAGGCCCTTTAAATCACCACTGGAGCTCCGGCAGCCAGGCTCGGGCAGGGATTTAAAGGGCTTGGGGCTCCTCGCAGTGGCTGAAGCCTCTGGCCCTTTAAATCACCACCCGAGCCTGGCTGCCAGAGCCCCGGTGGGGATTTAAAGGGCCCGGTGCTCCAGCTGCTGCGGGGAGCCCTGGTCCCTTTAAATCCCCGCCGGAGCTCTGGCAGCGGGGCTCAGGTGGGGATTTAAAGGGCCTGGGGCTCCCCGCAGCGGCCAGAGCCTCTGGCCCTTTAAATCACCACCCGAGCCCGGCTGCCGGAGACCCGGGGCTCTGGCAGCGGGGCTCGGGCAGGGATTTAAAGGGCCTGGGGCTCCACATGAATTCGGATATAACATGGAAAAGCAGCGGGGCTCGGGTGGTGCTTTAAAGGGCCCGGGGATCCCCGCTGCTTTACCGTGTTATATCCGAATTTGTGTTCTATCGGGTCGCGTTCTATCGGGGTAGAGGTGTATGCATTTGAGTTAGTATTAGGAAGAGTATAATTCTACAGCAATAGCTCATTATCTTTCAGTGGTCTGAGCAGTTCTGCCTGCAATTAAGACTACAGTAACCTATAAAGGGCATTCAGATCTTTTGGGCAATACAAATAGTCTTGGCAGAATTCAATTTTTTAAAATAATTTTGACAGCTAATATCAATGTTTATTTTTTAGCAGTTTTTTCAGTCGTTATAGATTTTACATTTTCACAGTTGCAGGAAATTATGGGGGGGAGGAATCAGACAATTATTTAATGACAGTAGACATGAGATTCAAAAAGTTAGAGCTTTGCAAACCATTGAAACACAAATTGCCAACATCACATGTCAAAATATCCAGAGCAAATATCCTTAAATCAATATATCATACCTGTTTTTACTATTTGTTCGCTAGCCCATTTGCAACAAGCCTAATTTAAAAGTCTAAATCCCTGGATTTTGACTCTTAAGTTCTCAAGCAGCATTTTTCTCACTTTGCCTAACTATAAATTTTGATCATTATCAATGGAAAGATATTTTTGGTGGTTTATGTGTGTACGGTGAAATCAATGTTTACCAACATTTACCAATAATCTAATCATTCCAAGCCTAAATACAGGCTTGGGAGAAAGATATTGTGATGGGAAATTTGAAAGAAGCCAGTGCAAAGCCCAGCAAATGTCCTGCTAGGTTTTGCCACTAATTGTCAAATGAAAGGGTTTGGAAAATTTGGGCGACCTTGGTAATAGTGGAGAAGAGGCTTGCCCAAGGATTAACAGGACTTGAACACAGGTCTGGAGAGCCATCAGGTAACACTGCTCTACAGCCAAAATGCTTCTGAAATAAATGTAGTCAAACTTTACTAATTCTGGGTCACTGAGAACGAAAATGATGCTTAAAATTGTTGATTGGCTCTAGTTTTCAAGATATGCTATTGGGTCAGTATATACGACCCTTGACTTGGGAATGGCGGAGGATAAGTGAGTTATAAAGGGAAGGGATCTCAATTTAAACCAGAAATGACTAAAATACATCTTTGACTGGATCTATGAATAAATCTATGACTGGGTTTGGACAGTACTTGCTTTTTAGGCAAAACAATGAATGATGCAATCTGAAGCTGGTATTGCGTCATACATGATAGGAATTGCATCATGTTATTCCTAGAAGTCATGGATGATGCAATCATAACAAAGCTTACATCACTCTGCTGAACAAATTGCCCTATATCAGCTCTAGAAATCATACAGTGTCGTGCTCTCTTATTTGTCAGTGTTTGATTTTGCAAAGGGACACATTTCTGTTTAGCCAAAGTGAGCAGAGATGCCTCGTACTTGTGTGAACAGTGCAGATAACTTCTGCTATGTTTGTGGTGAAGTGACTTTTGCATCACAAAAGCGCAGTATAACCACTATGGTTAAGAAAGCCTATCACCTTTATTTTGGCTGCAAAATTAGAGATCAGGACAAGAGATGGGCCCCACACATATGCTGCAACACTTGTGCAACAAATCTTCACCAGTGGTTGAACAGGAAAAGGAAATCTATGCCTTTTGAGGTGCCAATGATTTGGAGAGAGCCAACAGATCATACCAGCAATTGTTACTTCTGCATGGTGCCTCTAGTTGGGAAAGGTGTATCAAAGAAGAAAAAGCTATATGCCCAGTGCCCCATGGAGAAGGACTGCCGGTTCCGGATGCACCAGAATCATTCTCACTTGAGTCAGACGAGGAAGAGGAAGAGGATGAAACTTCTGGTCCTGAACCATCAATGTCACAGGACCCACATTTTCTCCCATCCTCCTCCTCTGAAGCACACCTCATAACACAAGGTGAACTGAATGACCTTGTCAGGGATTTGGAACTACCCAAGAGTAAGGCAGAGCTGTTGGGCTCCAGACTACAGCAGTGGAATCTCCTGGCAGGTGATGTTAGGCTTTCCATGTTCCATGACCGTCAAAAGGATCTTGTCCCATTCTTCTTCATGGAAGGTGATCTTGTAGCCTGCAACAACATCGATGGTGTGATGGCAGCCCTCAACATCGTTCATGATCCAGATGAGTGGAGACTGTTCATTGATTCATGGAAGACGAGTCTTAAAGCTGTTTTACTGCATAATGGCAATGTTTTGCCATCAATTCCAGTTGGTCATGCAGTCCATATGAAGGAAACCTATGACAACATGAAACAACTTTTGAGGTGCATAAACTATGACCAACATCAGTGGCAGCTTTGTGGCGATTTGAAGGTTGTTGCTCTCTTGCTTGGTCTGCAGACTGGATACACAAAGTACTGCTGTTTTCTCTACGGATGGGATAGTCGTGCAAGAGATTCCCACTACATCAAGAAAGATTGGCCACTCTGACAGTCATTGGAGCCTGGGAGGAAAAGTGTTCAGCATCCACCACTTGTTGAATCAAGGAAGATTTTGTTACCGCCCTTACACATCAAGCTGGGTCTGATGAAGAACTTTGTCAAGGCCATTGACAAAACACAAGCAGCTTTCAAGTACCTCCGTGGAAAATTTCCAAGGTTAAGTGAAGCTAAGATAAAGGAAGGTGTCTTTGTTGGTCCTCAGATTCGTGAACTTCTTCGAGATGATGCATTTGACCATGCACTGCGTGGCAAGGAAAAGACGGCATGGAAAGCCTTCCAGTTAGTGGCAATAAATTTTCTCGGAAACAACAAGGCAGACAACTACAGGTTGTTGGTGGAAAACCTCCTCAAGGCATACAAAAGCCTTGGTTGCAACATGTCACTAAAGATACATTTTTTGCACTCTCATCTAGATTTTTTTCCACCGAACTGCGGAGCAGTGAGCGACGAGCATGGCGAGCGATTTCACTAGGACATTACAATAATGGAGAAACGCTATCAGGGCAAATGGAGCCCATCAATGCTTGCAGACTATTGCTGGACAGTGACAAGGGATGCTCCATTTAATGAATACAAGAGATAAGCCAAGAAGCGCCACGTAGACACTGAATAGGACTAAACTATGTACAGAATAGTTTTTTGCCTTTTGTTTCATAATACATTTTATTGATATAACCCTTTTGCTGATTTTTAAAGTGTTATATAA
This sequence comes from Emys orbicularis, assembly GCF_028017835.1. Lineage (NCBI taxonomy): Eukaryota > Metazoa > Chordata > Testudines > Emydidae > Emys > Emys orbicularis. The sequence continues at coordinate 30,705,517 of NC_088695.1, read as the reverse complement.
ACAGGACAGGTGAAATATTATCATGTAAAGCAACCATAAACACATGAAAAGACCTAGGTTTACAATTTATGATTAAAACTCTACTATCTACACAATATACATAGACATAAAATGTAAAAACTTAAATATCTTAGGAACAGTAGCCAATCAGTTGTTTTAATTGTCATATTTGAATTCAGCACATCAAAATACATAATAAATAGCACATTTTATCTCTGAAGCAGACGACTTTTCAAAAATTGTAGACCAGTGTAATAGACACCACCACACCACCAGCTGTAACCCAGTTATTTCCTGTGATCTGCGCACTGCAGCAGATGTACACTATGGGAAGTCGCGCCAGAGAGACCTGATTGGCTGCTGCCCTGGAGGTTCCCAGTTGACCATTTGACCCCAATGGACATAGCAGGAAGTGTTCAGGCAACAATGTGGATCCCCAGTGAACTGCCATGACTGATTCTGGTCCTGAGCTCACAGCATTGACTTCGGCTCTGACTTGGATTCTTCTGACTTTTTCTCCATACCCAGAACCCTGACACAAATTCAGACCTTGAGCTGTTTGAGCCTTGCCTTAGCACACTGACTGCTTGTCAAGGAGCTGCCTGGGGAGGGACTAATTCCACGGGTTCAAATCGGCATCCAAACCAGACAATGAAACTGTGATTGCCTATCATGATAGGGAAGGGCATAATGCAAGTGGCTTTATCTCACAATGGCAGAACCACTCATGAGGCTTTCTCAAGTTCCAACACAGGCAACCTTAGAAGCATTTAGGAGGAATGCTCTACAGCTCTGAGCTTTTTGGTTTACATAATTAATTGCCAATAACTGTTTGAATTACAAGGAAAGGCCTGACAGGTACCAAATAGGAATAATTAGCCTGAGCCTGCTGCTTTGGATTTAGCTGCCACGAATAATATTAGTTCAAAATTATCTTCTAGCACTCACATATGAGAAGGTTATGACATGGGCCAGGGTCTACACTTAGAGACTTTTGACAGTACAGTGATGTTGGTTGGGGTGTGACTTGTGGGGGTGTGGGGGGGTCGACATTTCTATACCAGCAAAAGTGCTCGTCTAGATGCAATAAAAGTGCTTTTGCCAGGATAGTTTATTTTGCTCAGTGAACCATGATAAGCTGCATCTACACTGGGAGGTACACCTGGCTTAAGTCTATCAAAGTCACTATATAATGATAGCGTCACTAGAGCTGAACAAATAATTGATTGATTGGTCTCCTCTTCTCCCCCCCCCCCCTCCGTTTGGTGGCTGAACTGAAAAAAACCTGTGTTTTGTTTTTTTTCCTTCCTAAAATGAAAACCAGAAAAAAATTCATTCCGGTTGATCCGAAATGTCGATTTGAATCCATGTTCTCTAATTTTTGTATTCTTTTTATTTTCCAGCCAAAACTAGTTTCCATATCCACTGATAATTTTGCTGCCTCGCAAAATGCATTGTTTTGGGGGCAAAATTACTATTTGCTGAAAAAATATCATCCATCTCCCAGTGTCACTACATAGGGTAATAGATTCCACAAATGGAGGGGCTGGAGAGTCAATGAATTCCAGCTGGAGAGTGTGGAAGACAGGAAGAGTGCTTTCTCCATGGCATGGACCTTCTCTACCTTCCTTTGACACACCCGGAGTCTTTTCTGTGAGGTTCGAAACCTGCTCAGATGGAGGGGGAAGGCTGGGATGGTGTCTTGGGGTGCATGGTGGGATGGCTGCTCTCTGCAGCTTCATATCCCCTGGAAACTTTCTGGACTCAAGTAGGTAAATTAAACCTGAACCTGTCTGCAATAACTTTCCTACTTTCTGTGTACTCTCCTCCTGAGGAGAAAGGGATATTTCAAGGGAGTATAGGAGCGCCCCTGGCAGCAGTGACTGGAGGCACTGGGATAGCAGAGGGGGCCAGGAAGCACAGTGGAAGCCCAAAGCGTTTGGGGATCCATTGGTTTTTGGGTGGGATGTCTAATAGCCACTTCCAGGACGGGAAGAAGGGAGTCAAATCCTGAGAGGAGAATTTGTAGAGAATTCTGCAAGTGGAAACTCTCAACATTTCCCCTCCCTTATGGGACAGCAGCCCTTGCAGAGGTCACTAGGGCCTATGGGAATTACATGTTCTTTGCAAAATAAAGTGAGGAGACTGACGTAGTGTGAAAGGACTCATCACAATTACTTAGCTTGAGAGCATGCCGAGGCCTGGCAGGGGAGTCTTGGGGCTGCTTCCTTGGCGTGTATTTTATTTCCAAAGAGAGTGGTTAATATACGTTAGATCTACATAAACATAAGAACATAAGAAAGGCCGTACCGGGTCAGACCAAAGGTCCATCTAGCCCAGTATCCTGTCTACCGACAGTGGCCAATGCCAGGTGCCCCAGAGGGAGTGAACCTAACAGGCAATGATCAAGTGATCTCTCTCCTGCCATCCATCTCCACCCTCTGACAGACAGAGGCTAGGGACACCATTCCTTACCCATCCTGGCTAATAGCCATTAATGGACTTAACCACCATGAATTTATCCAGTTCTCTTTTAAACTCTGTTATAGTCCTAGCCTTCACAACCTCCTCAGGTAAGGAGTTCCACAAGTTGACTGTGCGCTGCGTGAAGAAGAACTTCCTTTTATTTGTTTTAAACCTGCTGCCTATTAATTTCATTTGATGACCCCTAGTTCTTGTATTATGGGAATAAGTAAATAACTTTTCCTTATCCACTTTCTCCACATCACTCATGATTTTGTATACCTCTATCATATCCCCCCTTAGTCTCCTCTTTTCCAAGCTGAAGAGTCCTAGCCTCTTTAATCTCTCCTCATATGGGACCCGTTCCAAACCCTTAATCATTTTAGTTGCCCTTTTCTGAACCTTTTCTAGTGCCAGTATATCTTTTTTGAGATGAGGAGACCACATCTGTACGCAGTATTCGAGATGAGGGCGTACCATCGATTTATATAAGGGCAATAATATATTCTCAGTCTTATTCTCTATCCCCTTTTTAATGATTCCTAACATCCTGTTTGCTTTTTTGACCGCCTCTGCACACGGACATTTTCAGAGAACTATCCACGATGACTCCAAGATCTTTTTCCTGACTTGTTGTAGCTAAATTAGCCCCCATCATATTGTATGTATAGTTGGGGTTATTTTTTCCAATGTGCATTACTTTACATTTATCCACATTAAATTTCATTTGCCATTTTGTTGCCCAATCACTTAGTTTTGTGAGATCTTTTTGAAGTTCTTCACAGTCTGCTTTGGTCTTAACTATCTTTAGCAGTTTAGTATCATCTGCAAACTTTGCCACCTCACTGTTTACCCCTTTCTCCAGATCATTTATGAATAAGTTGAATAGGATCGGTCCGAGGACTGACCCTTGGGGAACACCACTAGTTACCCCTCTCCATTCTGAGAATTTACCATTAATTCCTACCCTTTGTTCCCTATCTTTTAACCAGTTCTCAGTCCATGAAAGGACCTTCCCTTTTATCCCATGGCAGCTTAATTTACATAAGAGCCTTTGGTGAGGGACCTTGTCAAAGGCTTTCTGGAAATCTAAGTACACTATGTCCACTGGATCCCCCTTGTCCACATGTTTGTTGACCCCTTCAAAGAATTCTAATAGATTAGTAAGACACGATTTCCCTGTACAGAAACCATGTTGACTATTGCTCAACAGTTTATGTTTTTCTATGTGTCGGACAATTTTATTCTTAACTATTGTTTCGACTAATTTGCCTGGTACAGACGTTAGACTTACCGGTCTGTAATTGCCGGGATCACCTCTAGAGCCCATTTTAAATATCTGGCTGAAAAGATGCCAACTGAGGCTGTGCCACGGGCTGAGGAATTGGAGAAGACCAAGAGGTGGAGTCACAGTGTTGTTTGCCTTTGTGTGCAGAGTTATATCTCTATCCCAGTCTGTTTTGGATAAAAGTGAAATCCAGACAAGCTAATTGGCAGTGGCTTCCCTTTGAATTTTTGTTTATTGCTTTAATTTGTGGTGCCTCAAATGCTGCAAAACCCCGGGAAGTTTATGAGTAGAATGGTTTCATAAAGCGAGGCGGACACAAGCAGCCCACATCAGTACAGCTCCCATCCGTACCTCTGTGTAACAGGATAACTCAAGGGCAGCAGGGTTAAGGCCCTTGGTTTGTGCGCTATTAATGGCTCACATGATACCAACATTTGACTCCTATCAAGCAATTTGGCTTCTGTCAGAAAATGCTCTTGCTTTCCGTGTGCAACTCCCAGACAATGAATGGGAGTCTGAGAGACACATGGTACAGACAAGAGAAAGGCTGAGGGAGCAAATCCTCCTCTGTCAGGGCTGCTAAAAGCCTCAAGTGTGGTGGCTTTCAAACAGGGGTATGTGTACTCATGGGGGAACACAGAGGTCTTCTAGGGGGACTCAACTCATCTAGATCAGTATTTCTCAACCTGGAGGTTGTGACTTCTAGGGGGGTCACAAGTGAAGGGCCAGCATTAGGGGGTGGCAAGCAGGGCAATTGCCTTGGCCACAGGGAGCCCCACAAAGGTAAATTACATGCTTCAGCTCCATGTGATAGGACTCAGGCTTCAACTCTACCATCCAGAGCTCTGGCTTCAGACAAGGCTCACAAGTGAAAATCAGGCTCAAGTATCACACTGAAATGTAAGCACAATATTTATATTCCAATCAATTTATTTTATAATTATATGGTCAAAATGAGAAAGTAAGCAACTTTTCCAGTAATAGTGTGCTGGGATATTTGTATTTTTGTGTCTGATTTTGTAAGCAAGTAGTTTTTAAGTGAGATGAAACTTGGGGTACGCAAGACAAATCAGAATCCTGAAAGGGGTACAGTAGTCTGGAAAGGTTGAGACCCATTGCCCAAGTGCAGCAGAAATAGCAAGTAGGGTATAGGCAGGGGAGGTGCAGGCCAGTGGTTGAGTGTGGATCAAGTGCTCTGTAGATCTGCTGGCCATTGCCCTCTAAGGGTATGTCTACACTGGCAGAGTTACAGGGCTTGCAGTTACAGCACCGCTCAGAAAGCACTGAAGGGAAACTGCTGTTGTGTGTTCACACTGTCAGCTGCCTGCACAATAACGTGTTCACACTTGGGTGGGTGCGGAGCTGCTCAGTTTGCAGTGCTAGTATCCCCTGGAGCGTGTCCGCTTGGCGCTCCATAATGTTTAAGAGCCGCTCCGTGACTTTGTTCTGGAGCGCCACAGTCTCCTTTCGGTCCCTCTTCTCGCTGTCCCACCACTCCTTCAATTTTTGTTTTTCGCCCGCGGCGTGCATCATGACATCACACAGAAAGTCCTCCTTAGTTCTTCGTGGCTGCTTTCTAATTCTGCACAGCCGTTCAGCCGGCGATAACAAAGAGGGAGGCTGGGCTCCCAAGGTCATATCTGTGAAGCCAAAATGCAACATTTTACAGAAGCAGTATTGTTTGCAACACACAGACCACTGATTCAGTGATTTAAAACACAGCCACTATTCACATACCTGTTACTAACTGGCTGACCCCAGGCAAGCACACATGAGCCACAAGACCCCCAAAATGGTGAGTACTGCAGGGGCAGGGGAAATCAGTGTTCCAGGACCGTACTGTACACTGGGCATGTGGCTCTTGGGGAGAGCTAGCACTGTAGGGGGGGCATTATGATCATTACTGTCCCCACATTTTCCACAGGCTGTGTTTATTATGGAAGATATATCACTGCTGAGGATGAGTAGGGAATCCAGGGAGGGTCTTCTCCAAGATTGCGGCTTCCACCCTGGCCCTTATGCGGCTCACCTGTGTGCAGCAATGGTCCCCCCAGTGACAGCAGAGTGGCACGGGAAAGCTACCCTTAATGGGGCAAGAAACAAAGCAGCTCTGCCAAAGAACCTGCGGCAGTGGATTGCCCAGTATCTCCATGAGAGTTTCCTGGAGATCTCGGAGGCAGATTCCCGTGAAGTGAGGGAGTCAATCAACACCCTGTTCCGCCGCTCAGACTAGGCATGTGGAGGCAGGGCCGGCTCCAGGCACCAGCTTGTCAAGCAGGTGCTTGGGGCGGCCACTCCGGAGAGGGTCGGCACGTCTGGCAATTCGGCGGCAATTCGGCGGACGGTCCCTCACTCCGGCTCAGAGCGAACGACCTCCCGCCGAATTGCCACCGCAGATCGCGATCGCGATCACGGCTTTTTTTTTTTTTTTTTTGGCTGCTTGGGGCGGCCAAAACCCTGGAGCCGGCCCTGTGTGGAGGTACATGCATCATACAGACACAATCTTGCTTTCTGCAACCCTCTTGCCCCCAACATCTCACTTCAGCGATTCCCCAAAGCAAAGCCACTTACCAGGGGCCTCCTCTCCTGTTTGTGCTTCACCAAGCTCTGACAGCTGTGACTGGCTAGCCTCCTCCGGGGTAGAGAAAAGCTCCTGGCTGCATGCATCTCTGATCTCTGAGTTGTCCTCTGCCTCTGGGTCCCTCTCCACATCCTTGTCCAAGAATTCCTCCTCCTGACTCAGTCCACTCTCGACTGGCACGCAAGCCACCGAAGTGTCCAGTGGCCTTCACAGTGGAGGTGGGTTGCCACCGAGTATCGCGTCCAGCTCTTTGTAGAACCAGCAGCTCGTGGGCGCAGCACCGGAGCGGCAGTTTGCCTCCCGCGCCTTGTGGTAGGTGTTCCGCAGCTCCTTCACTTTGACCCCGCACTGCAGTGTGTCCTGGTCATGCCCCTTTCTGTCATGCATTGTGAAATCTGTCCGTAGGTATCATAATTCCTACAACTGGAGTGCAGCTGGGACTGGGCAGCCTCCCAAATGCTGATGAGGTCCAGCAGCTCGGCATTGCTCCAAGCAGGGGATTGTCTGGTGCGTGGAGCAGGCATGGCCACCTGGAAAGATGCGCTGAGACCACTGCATGCATCGCCGAGCAAACAGGAAGGGGACTTTCAAAATTCCCCAGGAATTTAAGGGGTGGGGCTGACGGTTGGTCACCTGGGGGCAGGGCAGTAGAGTTCAAACCGTTGACCAGAGAGGCGAGAACAGGCATTGTGGGACATTGTGGGACAGGCATTGTGGCCTCCCGGAGGCCAATTGCAGCGCTGTAATCGACCAGGGTGTCTACACTCGCACTGTGGCATTGTACCCTCGGTGCAGAAAGCTGTACGCCTCTCGGAGAGTTTTTTTTACAGCGCTGCAACTGTGCAGTTTCTGCGCACTAAGTGGCTTGGCAGTGTGTACACCTTGGGAGTTACAATGCAGAAAGCTGTTTTACTGCATAGAAACTTGCCAGTGTAGACAAGGCCTAAGACGGAGAGTGCAGGAGGAGCAGGGTTTCCCTAAGGCTGCAGTAGCAATTGTTCAGTAGCCTGGAGAAAGGGCAGTGAATTCCTTCTTTCCAGCCCCTGAGTTTCTCAGGCGTGTCCCAGGGGACAAGGAGTAGTCCTTACCCTCTAATTTATCTGGCTCCCTTGAATTAGCTGCATAGAAACATCCAGGTGCATGTTCAGAGGCTGAGAAGCCTAGCAAGGCCTCGGGCTGCTACTCCCCATTCACAACCACCACAGAATAGCATCTGTTAATGGAGCTGCTCCCCCAGTCGTATCAAATGATACTATATATGCATGACTGAGCTCTTCACACTACGTCTCTGCAGGCTAGGGCTGTGAAGCCATGGTCTTTGGAATAATGGGACTACATTGTGTGGAGCAGGGAGAGACAGACATCTTCTTGGATCAGATACCGTGGGCCAACCCAGTGCCAGGTACGGAGAACACAAACACTTAGCTGTGTGCCGATGTTCGGTTCCAAGACCCACGTTAAGCATGTTGCATAGAGTCAGCGCTGCCACAGTGCAAGGAGATTTAACATCCTTTTCAAGGAAGCAACAAGAGATGCGTTGAACCGTGAATGCTTTACTGAGGGCTTGCAGGAAGAGCTGGTTACCGGTTTGCATACATCTGCATTTGGTCCTCTGTTCCCCCAGGCAGCTGCTTCAGTCTGGTAGGGAACTGGGAGTCAGAAGACCTATTACCAGCGCTGATACTGACTTACTGGGTGACCTTGAGCAGGACTCTTAACTTACCTAGACCTCAGTTTTCCCCATTAGTAAAACAGGGAAAATTACACCAACCCATCGGTTAAAGCACTTTGAGCTCTTTGGATCAAAGGCGCCATGGGAGTGTGAAGGGTATTATTCTAATCAAACTCTGGAGTGGATTATGTAGTTCATTGGGCTGGCGTTGCTGTTACAGGAGTTGGTCCAGGAGAGTTCCCTTCCAGCCCAGATGATTCTACAATTAGGGTGACTTTGGTTTTTTTTTCGTGGGTGGTGATGGTGGTTTAAAACATTTCCTTAACCTTGGTTTCAGCTTTCTCTGCTTTAACCCCACACAGCTCACTAGGGTGGGGATTTAACTCCTTGTATGCTGTGACCCTGAGTACTGTGAAAGTGTATTAAGTGCTGAGATATCAGACTGACTCTGGGTGCCTCTTCTTTCTTCTCCAGGAAGGCTGCGGTGTGTCTCATGGTAAAGGCAAAGGAATGCAAATTTCTGCCACAGCTAAAAAAAGACTATTAGACCTAATAACAAATGTATATCAGCCTGTGCACACTTTCATGCAGTGTTCAGCTGTAAATATAACCCATGTTTATAACACTGTTCTGCTCAAAAGCATGAAAGACCATTTACCTCCACTTACTTTTTTTTTAGCTGCTTAAGAAATATATACACACATGTCTAATATGTTTACGTTAGCAGGAAGCAGGCAAATAGTTTTAGAGATAATGTTTCAGCCCATTGTGAGTTACATGCTCTGCAAAGATTGTTTCTTTTGTATCATAATTTACAATGGGGGAGGGCGGGAGAAGCTGAAAAAATCTCTCCAAACCCCTTTGGTCCTAGGAATGATCCACAGGAATTTCCATTATCCTCCCCTCCCCCAAAGAAACTTGAGATTGTTTGCAAAGGGAAAAGGAGATGAAACACTCCCGATCCTTTCCATATATTATGGGGATTAATTCTTTTAATCTTCTTGCAGTCATCACTCAATTCTGGTAGGCTGAGCCTATGTAGCTTATTTCCACCACTTGTGGGGAGAACTGTGGGGTGATGAGAGGTTGAAAGTCCAAGGAAGGAAGGGATCGGTTTAGAGGAGAAAACTTTTTAAGCTAAAGACAAATCCTATTCCCGGTTTAGGGTCCAGTGAAAAGCTGCGTCTGCACTGGCCTTTCCCCCCCCTAAAATTTCCCATCATCCATGGAACCAGTGCAGTTCCTTCATTGTCCCAATGGGGGCAGAGCTAGAATAGAGCACCCACTGGTGTTTTGATCACTGTGTCAGAGCAGGTCTAGACAACCTGGTATTTGGAATGTCAGCAGCCACCACTGCCTTGTCTACACTAGCGCTCCTGCGCTTGCTACTCATTGGGGCTGCACAGTTAAAGCTACTAAAAAGGCTAGTATAGACCAATTATTTCATACAGGCCAACAAACAGGAACCCAATGGTAATGAGTTCCAGCTGCTGTCAACCTGGTCTGGAATTGAACTGGTGAGCAAATGGGATGCCATATTCCTCTTATGTTAATTTAATAGAAACCTTTATTTGTTATCATAACGCTCTGGTATTGAGGTCTGCAGGTTCAGTGTTTATCTCATCCCTGTTCATCTGAGGCTCTGACCAATCACTCTAGAAAGTAAAGTCTCCAGGGCTTTGGTGAGCTTCTTAGCAGGAATGAATATAGCTTCCTTTGCCAGTAAGGTAGCTAGATTTATCCATGTATCCTTAATGCTTACACACTGGGAGTGGCCATCTAATGCTTTAGTGCACACCCCTTTCCACTATTTCAAGGACATAAAAGGTTGTTACAAGGAGAAGGGAGCGAAATTGTTCTTCTTAACCTCTGAGGGAAGGACAAGGAGCAATGGGCTTAAATTGCAGCACAGGAGGTTTAGGTTGGACATTAGGAAAAACTTCCTAACTGTCAGGGTGGTTAAGCACTGAAATAAATTGTCTAGGGAGGTGGTGGAATCTCCGTCATTGGGGATTTTTAAGAGCGGGTTGGACAAACACCAGCCAGGGATGGTCTAGATAACACTTAGTCCTGCCATGAGTGCAGGGGACTGGACTAGATGACCTCTCGAGGTCCCTTCCAGTCTTATGAGTCAAAACAACACAAAAAATAGCAATTATCTTAGACCTCCAAAACCCACCTCTAACCATCCATACACTAACAACTCACTCCCACCCCCTGATCCCGCCTTCATCCATTCCGACCTCAAATACTTGTCTACAAAGGAAAGCCCTGCAACATGGCTGGAAGGTGAACAAATCTGAGCAACGAGGGACCCTAGGGGAAGTATATTCCAGAGGATGCCCTGCCAGCAGCTCCCTCCTCTCTATATTGAGACAATTGCTCAGATTGCTGCTGTGGTAGTATGGAGCGAGGAGTGAGGCTGTCTTGCAGGTGACTGGGGTACAAACCGTTTAGAACTTTAAAGGTCAGAACCAACACCTGGAATTCTACCCATAGGCCCATTGGCCACTATTACACCTCACAGAACCCCATGAAAAGTTCAGCTTCTTAAACAGACTGCTGCATTCTGGAAACACTTCAGCTTCTGAATCGTCCCAAGGTGCAGCCCATTACATTACTCTAATGCATGGTAACTTCTCAGACTACAGGAGCCAGGCATGCACTGCCAGGAGACAGGGTTGTTAAATTCTTGGTCTAGTTGGCAGGGCTAAAGGGAGTCCCTTTAGGTCAAATTCTGCCCTTGGCCACACCTGAGCAACTCTAGTGAATTCATTAAGTCTTCAGCAGGGTTGGTCAGGACAGAATTATTCAGCTCTTTGTCCATAGCCAAGTGCTGGTACAGCAAAGCACTGGGAAGAAAGGATCCTTCAGTCCCACTGGTTCTGCTAGCTCATCTGTGTCCGTTAGACTCTGAAAATACAGGGAATAAAGGCAAACTGTTTAACTTCTAAGATGATTATATGGGATACAAATAGCCTGGCGGGTGTGTATTCTTCACACCAGTGCATGTCTTAACCAGTGCCATGGGAACCAGTAATGACCACTGTCTGTCTCCGTGGAAACTGCTTCTCATGATGTCATCACCCTCCCCCTCCCATTAGTGCAAGCAAAGCCATGGAGGGCTGTTGCAGTGGTCAGAGTCCACAGTGAGGGTAAGATGAGAAGCTTAAGACTCCTGGTGTCAGAAGTAAATTAAACTGGATAAAGAATGAGGATATGATTGTGGTCTTCCCAGCCTGGGATCCTGCCCTGAATCAATGGGGACTCTCAAAGCCTCAGGAACCGGTTTGAGGGGAATCTGAAATCTGACAGTCAGCTTCCTGATGGGCAAATAAAAGGCAAGGATACATAAAGAAATAACAGATGAGCCCAGTCAAACTAGAACAGGGGATTGTTGGCCAAAAAGTGAAAAGAGCTCTGTCTAAGAAAAGGCAAAGAAAAGCACAGAATGAACTCTGACCCTGCTGCAGCAAGAATGAGAGAGAGATCCAGTTCTGCTGCCTTACTTGGGTCGGTTAGGCTGGTAAAGCCAAAGAGTATGGTGGGCTTAAGAGCCAGGTTAATGCTGCAAGGGATATGAGACTAAGATAGAATTGAACAATTCCTCAACTTGCACTTTCCTAGCTCTGCTCCACTTTGAGACCCCAATTGAGCAAAACAATAAAGTATCAACTAAAATCCATCTCTATTTAGCGAAGCTTTTAAGCATGTTCTCATGTCAATGGGACTTTAGCATGGCAATTGGATATGCTTAAGATCCTTGGTGTATGGTGGGACTGCTGAACTGGGCCCTGAGAGCTTCTCTCTCTTTCTCTCTTCTCTTTCTTATTATCCTTTCTGAATGTTTCCTGTGGGTAATAACAGATGAGGTCTCCAAGTTACTAAAACTAAACTGGCTCTTTATTAAGAGAACTGTAGACAGAGATGCTGCAGCTAGCATTCTAGCCATGTGCACACAGACTGACTTCCTGATGCTTTCTCCACCTCTTCCCTCCTGCCACCTGTGCTCATCCTTCCAAGTTCCATGCAGGTTGCTACAGTTAAGGCTTCTAAAACAGAGACATGCATCTGAGGCCCTTTGGGACAGATCCTGTTTTTGCATGCATGACTCCTGTAGTCTTCTCTGAAAGCAGCACACTTCTGTCTGAGAGCAGGATTTTTGCTGTCTGATTGTGAATGGAATAAAGGTCACTTGAGAGCCTGATTTGCTATCGTGTTTCTCCAATTTTACATCAGTCTATGTAAACTCTTTGAGATCAGTGAAATTACACTGGTGTAAAACTGGAGGTATGCAGTGGTGAATCTGGTCCTTTCTTAAATGAACAGCAGGGAAAGAAGCTGAACAGTTAGTGGGGTTTTTCCAGTTCCACTTCTGATGATTCTACACTGCCTCCCTACTACTACTAATGTCTATGTATCCCAGAACTGACTTGGTCATGGGGTGTCATTTCATGAAGTTGCTGTTTCCTCCCTGGGACCCCATGCGGCAGGGCAGTGCTTTATCTCCATTTTGAAGGTGGGACACAGAAAGGCTAAGTGACTTGCCTAAGGTCACACAGGCAAGTCTATAGTGCAGTAGGGAATTGAACCTGGGTCTCCTACAGCCTTGCCCAATGCCCTAACCTCCTGGCCAACCTTCCTCCCATGAACTCTCCTAAGAAAGACAAAAAGGGACCGTGCACCCTAGATGGCCTTAACACTTAAAATGAGAACATAACAAAGGCTTGTCCAGTTACGATAATAAGTCATTGCTGGGTCCTAGTGGAAAGGGGGCCACAGCACAAAAGCCATGATCAGAACTGGCCTCCTTGTTGGCAGATGCAGCAATGAGGCCAAGGAATGAATGGGGCCTGGAGGCTGCACTCCTCTCACACCCGTGGGATGGTTGCAAAGCTATTTGGATTAGTCTGTCCATTGAAGCCATTTGTGTCAGGGATGGTTCAGAGAAAACAAGAACCGCTCCCCGCTTTCCTCACCCAACATTGGCCCAAAACTCAAATGCAACCCAAAATAGGACATGTGGTAGGGTTTGAGAAAGTTTGGTTAACTATTTTTTCATTAGTTTTTGGTTTAGCTGCTGAGCTCTCTCACTCTTGCATTCCAATGTGCCAAAATACAGCCAGAAAGTCTTCTCTCCTGCTTTTTCTGGCACCGCTAGACACCAGGCACACTGCATGTGACTGTTCCCATGGCATTTCCAGCCTGTTTCTGCACATTTGGAGAGTCCAGCTAAACCTTGGTGGATCGACATACAACCTTTGAGTGGTGATAAGAACCAAGCTCAAACACAGAACAATTCCTAGGTCATCTCTCACCAGTTTGTCTTACTGAATCAGGTCAGGGTTGCAGGGGATAATGGAGGCACAGGAGAGCACTCTATACTGATTTCAGATCTTAATGTTCTTACATCCTGAGCTTTCAGTCACTTCCAAACATCAACCAGGTTTGGAAAACAGGGTTTTATCTGGACCAGATCTGTGCTGTTGTTTCAGGTGTAAAGACATCAGGCCTGATTCTGATCCCATTTGCTCTAGTGTAAATGCAGAAGTCATTGGAGTTACACCAGTGTAAAACTGATGTAAGTGACATCAGAGTGAGTCCCTTACTGTGTAAAAGTAATTGCAGGGTTTGTGCAGAAATTATGGGCTCAATAAGGACAATTTGCTACTGATGTGGGAGTGAACTATGAGCAACAAAGGAAGCATCCTGATTCAAGTTGCCCTTTAAACACTGACCTTCCAGAGTGGGGTTTGGATTAGTTGAAGGAGCCAAGTAACTGACACTGGGTACAACAGCTGTGAAAGTGTTCTCATTAGGGCTGGTTGTTTCTTGCAGTGAACTGTGTGTCACATTGAAAACTGATATGGTGAAAGAAAATAGTCCCCTTCCTCCTTGTGTCCTCCTCCTCTGGAAATCCATGGGGTGGTGTGTATTTATTTCTAAAGATATATGATCAAACACATGAAATACCAAAGGAGCAATTAAAAAAACAAATGAATAATAAAATAAAAAATTCCAAGGTTCTCTTTTCCTGTTTTAGCTGAAGCTCAGATGTAAACCAAATGGTTAAGGACAGCAACTTTCCCTGTGCCATATAATATGCAGTTCTAGGTTCCTGGAGGTACTCATAACTGAGTTATAAGGTGCCACGTAACATTCTGGCTGGCATATATGAAACCACAATGTGAAGCCAAGCCATAGCTCTTAGTGGCTGGAATGTGAACAAGTCACCTAATCATTCAGTTGTTAGTCATTGACTATGTTATAATCCCACTGAAATCTGCAATGAGTGAACCTAAATATGTGGAGGTGCAATTTGGATAAGCACCCAGAATCCCTGGTCCTTATGGGATTGGAGTCTGCAAAATCTGAAGCCTCGCAAGAAACAGAGCCTCAAAAGATTTCTGGAACTTCCTGCTTCTGCTCAGATCACAGTTAGAAAAGTTCAGAGGTCACCAAAATGAAAACTGCTGGGGAGAGGAAATGTGACCCAAACATCCTCCAGTCTCAGGAATAATTTGGTTTGAGTTTTGGGCAAAAGATTTTACTGTATCCAGACCAATTTCTCCATCTGCAATTAAAAGTCCTGTCCCTTATCAAAAAATAATTGCTCCAATAATAGCTTATTGCAAACTGTAGTGTTTGGTGCTATTGAGCTAGGATTTTTCAAAGGTGTCAAAGGGAATTAGTTGTCCAACTCTTAGTGAAATTCACCCAATGCAGTATTATTTTTATATATAAACAGTAATAATTATTATTTGTACTACCACTGATTGTATGGAGCTCTGATTATGGTTGGGTTTCCTTGTGGTAGGCACTGTACAAACATAGAGTAAGGCAGTCTCTGCTCCAAAGAGCTTGTGCTTTAAACTGACAAAACAGAAGAAGGGTTGGGGAGAAGTGTGTGTGTATTCATAAAGGTTTCTAGTTCTACTTCACAGCCAAATTTTCCTTTCACTCCTGTGGAACCTTATTGAAATCAATGGAGTTGCACAGCTGTAAGTGAGAACAGAATTTGGCCTTCAGTCATTATTCAGGCAAAACTGCTATTGGGTCAGCACTCAGTTACACTGAAGTCAATTAAGTTACTCTGGTTGACACCAGCATGACTGAGCAGAATTTGGCCCAGTGACTGCGAGGGGAGTTCAGAGTGAGTAATGATTTGCCCTGCACTGCTTTTGCTTTTAAGACTTGTTTTTTTTTAATACAAACCCCTCATTCTTGTTCAATTCTTCCCCAGCCCCAGCCTTTTTTCCTTTCTCTGATGGTTGAGTCTGTCAGCCTTTGCCTGAGGCGCCTCATATTCTGTTTTAGAAGAGGTGGACTTAGCCGGTCTAGGGCTGTGATGAATTAGCTTGTGTTTGTTCAGCACAAAGCACTATATAATTGCTTAGCATTATTATTATTGGCCGAATGTTTCTTGCTGCTTTCTAATGCTAACCTAACCCAGTGGTTACAAGACTAATCCAATGGTCTCTTTGTGGAAAGTTCTGCACACAGGACAAAAATACTGGTTCCAGGCCTTGGCTCCCCTCTGGTTTTGCAAAGTGCCACTTTTCAAGGATAGATTCCTTGCCATGGAAAGGACATTGATTACTTGCATTACAAGACATGGGTGCTCACAGAGCAAGAATAGCTTTCTGGTTAAGCACTGGAGTGGGAGTCAAAAGAGATCCCAGATTATATTCCTGGCTCTGCCAACTACTGACATCCTGTGTGACTTTGGGAAAGTCACTTCCTTCTCTTGTGTCTACATTTTGACTCTGGAAAATGGGGATGAAAATTCTTACCTACCACAGAGGGATATTGCGAGACTAAGAGAATTAAATGTTTGTGCTGAGATCCTCTGATGGGGGTTGCCATATAAGAGCAATGTATGGATTGTTAGTATGAGATCCCTGCTGAAATAGGGCAAGTGTGCTCTGGTTTGTTTCTGACCTCAGTTTCGCAGAGATATCAACAGTGAGGGGTAGGCGTCTGCCTGGGTTGCTTTTCACCTGCACTGGGAAGGAGGAGAGAAGAGGGCAGATTTGTTGAGTTTAAGGGGACTTGGCTTAAGGGGACTTGGTGCCAGATCTTGCATTTCTTGAGCACCCAAAACTTCCTGCAATTTCAAAGAAAGTCGGGACCCTTGTGGAGGAGGAGGAAGCAATGATCTAGGATTAGGCCAATAGACAGCAGAAGAAAAGCTCAAATACTTTATTGACCATGGGCCAAATCCTGGTACCTGGGCACAGCCCAAGTGAATGGATTATGACATGCTCCATGGTGAAGGAGGGGTAGGAGTCTCCCTCTGCGATCACAGAGGGGCAGCAAAGCCTTACACTAATCATGGCTAAAATGGAGCCTCTTCTCTTTCCTCACTTTGTTTTGCCCCAATCCTGTGTGCTGGGGTGAAGCCCTCCAAGCAGAGATGTGGGAACCCCCATGCACTGGGAATACACGAGAGCCATTGCATTTGAATCTTCCTGCTGCAGCACTTTGGTCCAAGGATTCTGCCCTCACCATTTGTCGAGAGTGGAGATTAAAGTTCCCTTATATGAATTCTTTCATAGGTGTCATGTAGTATGCATCGTGTTTTCTCCCTGCCTTAAAAACAGAGGAAAAAGATGACTTTTTGGCTTTACAGCACTTGTCAAAGCTCTTATATATTACATTTAAAAAGCACATTAAACTTGGCTTCTGCAGCTCTGAAAACATAAACTATAAATCCACGCCTCGACGTGGAATCAATAATCGAGTCATGTCAGCTGGATTTTAAACATAGTTCTAAGCCTAATAAAGGAACAAGATTATAGTAAAAATGTGCTGCCCTCAGCAGGAAGCACCTGCCAGGCTGTGGGCTGCTTACGCCAGTATTTAGCAGCAGTAAATCTTTGCATATGGAGAGGCTCAAGCAATGAAAACTATTTGATTTCTTGCACTCACCATCTGAAATGGCACTTGATACAGTTTTCCTACCGGCCTTTAACAGCTGCAGGAGTGAATGCCGAAGTGTGAAGAACATCAGGAGTGAATGATTTCTATTTGGGATAGGCCAAGGAAAATAAACCTCAGAAAGGGAAGGCAAGCAAGAAAGTGGTGATTGTACTCTCCTTGTGGCTGCCCAAGGGGAACTGCCAGTTCTGTGTGTTGTTAAGGAGTGACTCAGGAGCCTGGTTGTTAAAACTGTGGCTTTTCCATGGAAACCCTGTTGCCATAGAGGGTCCACACACAGTTCATTTATTTAAATCATTTGACAGCATTCTGAGTAATAAAGAAAAAAAAAAAAAAAGATCAGCCCAAGTTTTCTTTAACAGTTGCACAGATGAGGTTGGATAAATGCTCCTCCAGGTGATGTAGTGTGACATAATGAGTTTTGCCCAAATCAAGGAAATCAGCATTTAGATCTGTATGGGCCAGTTTTGCAAAATCGCTCTGCTCCATTTAGACATCAAACTAAGTATGGGCAGCTTTTCAAAGAAGCTCAAATGTTGGGTGCTAAATAATTTTGTGGATGAAAATCATATTTTGCTTCCACTGAGAAATGAGACAGGAGTTTGTTTTCATTTTGACCTTTTTACTGCAAAGAACTCTCATATTCCATTTTTGAAACTTGACTGTCCCCTATAGCCTTGTGTGAAGCTCTTGTCTTTAACCAATAATTGCTGATACCTGCTTACCTCATGGCATTTGCAAGTCTAAAACAAACAGCATCCCCTCTCTAAGACGTTCCTTAAGGAGTGGGTTTACATGTCGGATTTTATGTGTAAATTGCAATCCGGAGTCACGGTTTGTCAGAGTGAAAGAGAAATGATTCAGGAAATGCAAAGGTGTGATAGTGTCCAATACAAATGTGATTTATCTGTTGAGGAGTAGCATCTAGATTTGAAGGGTCAAATTCTGCCCTATTGGGCTAAATTCATTGTGGGGGTATCTCTCTTGGTGACAATGGAGTTAACTCTAGATTTACAGCAGGAAGATGAATTTGATCCTTTGATTTCATTTGGGGTGTAAATCAGAGCAGACTTTAAAGCTAAACACATAGGACCAGATCCTTGCTGGGTGTGAATCAGCAGAGCTCCGCCCACTTCAGTGAAGCTATACCAGTTTGCACTAGCTCAGGATCCAGCCCATATAAGCTGGTTTTAGAGTCCATTTCTTCAGCACTAAGCAGTTTTGGAAAAGACAAAAAAAAAAAAATTAAAAAAAAAGTTCATGTAGAACCTACATAAACCAGAGATGTTGCTTTCTTAGGGTTCTGCAGGAGCAATTAATTGCCTGACCCTATTTCCACAGCTGTGTTGTCATCATTGCTAATGCACATATAAGGACATAAACAAGAAGCCATGTTCATTTCAAACTCCATTAACAAATCAGAAAAAGACCAATGCTTGGCAAATAGAACAGGGTGAAATCAGTACAGAAATATTTTATGTTCTAACTTCTAAGAGTGTCCCAAGCAAAGGTGAGCAAAATGAAAATATGAAAACTATTTGAAAAGAGTACTTTTTAAATGACAGTGGGTTTGGTTCCAAAGACCAGAGTGTGGTTAAAATAATACATTTTCTAATTCAAATCTATGCTAGTGGTGATTGTTTGTGGGGTTCACCCAGTCCTGTTGTTCATGATCAAATCCACAGATAAACAAGCCCTTCAAAAAAACAAACAGGTGAACCACTGTGAAGGCTGAATCTTTGGATTTATTCCATCTGCTCATGGACTTTCTGTGAGCGGGGGGAAAAAAAAACTAAATTGGGGTATACTACTTACTGCAAATTATTCACTCATTTCTAGTATGGTAGGTTTCATAGACATTTTTTTTTTATGTCTAGAAGGGACTATTAAATCATCTAGCCTGACTGCCTGTATAACACAAGCTGGGGAATTTCATTCAGAGGATGTCCTGTATTGAACCCAAAAACTTGTGTTTGACAAAAGCACCCCTTCCAGAAAGGCATCCAGTCTTGATTGAAAGAATCCACCTCTTTCCTTGTGAGTTTGTTCCACTTGTTGATTAGCCCCATTGTTAACATTTTGTGCCTAACTCTAATCTGAATTTGTCCTATTTTAACTTCCAGTTACTGGTTCTTGTTCTCACTTTCTCCACTAGATTAAAGAGCCTTTTAGTAGCTGGTCTTCCCCCCCACCCCATTTAAAATACTTATCTACTGCCAGCAACTCACCTCTTGATCTCCTTTTTGATAAGATAAACAGGTGTGCTTTAGTGCAGGTTATGTATATTCTCACCACCGTCTGGCAAGGAGCATCACTTTGTGACTAAGGATGCTGATAAACTCACAACCCTCTACAGTGAGAATGAAATATGCAAGGATGCTAGTGGGAGGGTGGCCAAATTGATGGAGTGCAAGGTCCACCTTTTACCAGTGTAATGGACGTGCTCCATGCATCGCTTTACTCCACATAATTGGAGTGGCAATTTCAACTGCTGTGCCTGTTTATCATCATGACTGATTGATTAGTTGACAACATAGCTAGCAGGAAGTGCAGAAGCAGGTCTATACACAACACTGCTAAGCTGTGCCTAACTCTCTTAAACTTGTTTGAAAATTCTAGTGGAATGTGGTTCTGAGGTGTTTCTTCATCTTTCTCACGCAGGCTTGTCTACCTTGGAAGTTTAGGGGCAGAGCCTCATCTGGTGCAGATTGTCATAGGTCCACTGGAACTGTCCAGCTGAAGATCTGCAAAAAATACCTTTGCTGTCCCTTGGGCAGCCCCACTGGTGGCAGCAGCAGCATTGGGACAGCTAGAGAAGACAAGGCTCCGGCAGCTGCTAGGGTTTTTAAAGGCTGTTATTAAGACGTGGTCTATACTAGAAAGCCAAGGTCTCTCTTTCAAAGAGGTTGGTGTCTGTAGTTCAAGACATCATGCTACTAGTGCCATAACCAAAAGCTTTATCATTATAAATCCTGGGTTTGTGTGTTTATTTTCAGGCATTTAAAAATTCTGGGGCCTGAAAGTTAAGAAGTAGTGTAGTCAGGCTAAGCGGAATGTCTGAAGAGTGAATTGAGAAAGGTGTCACGTTGATAGACCTTAAAGCCACGGTTCACAGCAGATGCAGTTCAAGCATCTCCAGACTGCTGGGGACCAGAACACTTCAATCCTGGCCTGCAGGAATCATCGCTAAGGTCCACAAGGTGGTCCAGGTTCTGTGCTCTTAAGAAGTACTTCAAACTCTCCGCCAGGCTGCCAGTTATGATGTATGACTCCTATATACTAGGATCTGTGTAAATGGACTGGGATGCCAAACTCAATGTAAAGCTGAATTCCCGTGAATCCATGGGTTCTATGGAGTTAGGAGGCTGATCTGATGATCCCCTCTCTCTCATGGCAGAAAGTCAGTGGTTATCTGTAGCTTTTAGAGCCACAGATATGAGGAAGGGGGAAGCATAAGGCAACATATTTTTGTACAGAAGGGGTTTTTTTAGATTCTTCTTGCATATAAACAAAGTTATACACCGCATCACTTGTTTGGTTCTTTGTTGAAACCCGAGCTGGCAACGCCTAGGAAGCAGGAGAACAATAGCTCAACAATAGGCCTGTGATTAATGATGCCATATTCTTTTTGTCCCAATTTCAAATATAAGGATAGTCTTGCCCAACAACCTGTAAGAAGCCCATGAGTCAAGGCATGCTAATCTCAAACGATTCCACAGGAAACAGACAGAGGGTTTGTTCCTATGCAACTGAGGTGTGGAGCATTGTGCATAAAGGCAAAAGAGCCAAGGAGGACCGGGAGTGCAGAGGAACTTGATCCTGAGTCAAGAGGGATGCCGAACAGCTGGAAAGTTATTCCTGCCTACTAGTAGGATTAAAATGGGAGTGCCTAGCTAAGCACCTAATTGGCATGCTAAACTCGTTTTTCCTGGGACCTGCCCATTCTCCATGCACACCCCACAGCTCTTTAACTCTGCACTTCTGCGAATAAGCTTGCAACGTACTAGCATTCAGTGCAGAGTATACCTGGTACTTTATTGTGTGCTTTGCCATTGCTGACAAAAGAGCTAAAATACTGGATTTTAAATGCAGGTTCTGAAAATTCATAGCTGTCAATTTTTACAACACTTTCTAACCTGACAAAGGCTAACGCTAATGAACCTTGTCTCTGGCAGTTGTACCAAAATCCAGTTGTCTAAACCAAACACAGTGCAGGGATGCTATACCGTTATTGACCTAGAACTGGGCATTTAGGGCCCGATTCACGGCCCATTGAAGTCAACACAAAGATTCCCATTGACTTCAAAGGAGATTGGATTGGATCTTCCATTCTCATTTATTCTCTTCTATACCCTGATTGACTGATGGGATCGATGATTGATTGTTGCCCTTTATCACTGTTCAGCAGTTGGATGACAGGATAAGCCATTAACAGAGGAAGCATTTAATTATTCGTTTCGTGATTGAGATATCAGTAAGTATCAGCCTTACAGATTCAATCCATATAGGTAGCCTGTCCTGATCTTTGTGGTATCTGAATCTTCCCATATCATATGTTTGTACAATCCAACCATTTTGTCACCCTTCCAACATTTGTCTATTTCTCTTATTCCCTCTCTGATATCACTAACTATTAAATACCCAGTTCCCAGGGTGTTCAGATACCATGGTGATGGGTGCCTAGAACAGAACTGAATACACTTGCTGAGAATTGTTACTTATTGACCTGGACCTTTAAGAAGAGGTGAAACTAATAAGTGGTATTTTCTTCTTCCCCAAAGTACAAGGATTTGAAGCTATTGAGCAGGAAAATGTCCAAGTCTGAGTCGGGTTAATACACTTCTGCTTTGTTGCTTAATAAGCCACATGCAACATGCCAGTGTGTTTGTTTTTTTCTTTTCTACATCTCCCTGCGCTATCCTTACATCATGTTCTATTATAGCAAACTTGTCTTTAGGGGATAGACAGGCATAGTCATGCTTAGCCTCATGACCTCACCGAAACCAGACACCACCTGATTACTAAGCAGTGTTATGGTACTCAGAGTCAAAAGCCACAAACCAGTTCTACATGAGGAGTTAATATCTTTCCCTCTCAACAAGGGAACTGACATTCAACTTTCCATCTAGTTTAAACCTATTAGGCCCCATTCTGCTCTCAGTATAACTTCATTGGAATGACTCCAGGTTTATGCTGGTATATAGTAGGAGAATTTGGGTCACTGTTTCTGGAAAGATACTTGATCGACCTATTGCCCTTGTCAGTTCTAGTGATGAATAAAGCTTTAAAGGTTCAGGCTGATATTTTCAAAGGATCATAAAGGTGTGATGTCCCCAACTCCCACTGAATTTCATGGGCACCTAACTCCTTTAGATCCTGGGACTTTCAAAGGAGCCTACCTTTTGCTTCTGACAAAGTGGGCATTCACCCACGAAAGCTTATGCTCCAATACATCTGTTAGTCTTTAAGGTGCCACAGGACTCTTTGTTGCTTTTTACAGATCCAGACTAACACGGCTACCCCTCTGATACTTTTGCTTCCAGTTTACTGATGCACTTGAAGGTTCAAAGGGTTATCCAGAGTTTATCCAAACTCATCAGAAGCTCTTACTATGAAAAGAGATCTGGAAATGTCACAAAATTAGATTCCTCTCGTGTCAGGTTTCCACTACTCCTTTGGTTTGGCCAGAGTGGAAATATGATGAGAACCGCTTCTCTTGTGGTTTTACTGCTTCAGGTACTGGCCAAAAACAAAGAAATGCAGAGACATGCAAAAATGTTGAAATAGAACAAGGCCAGAAATGTTCACTTGACATTTTCAAACCTCAGAAAAGGGTTGGGTTGAGCGTGGTTCAACTTTGGACAGGTTATTTCATCTGATCTAGCCAGAAGCAGATGCTTTTGTCCATACCAGGAACCGAACATCGATCACAAAGCGCGAGTGGCATTAGCAATAGCATTGGTTTGCTGAGCTGCTGTCAGAATCATCTGTTCCTCTCCACATGGGTGTAATGGGAAATTGCTTGAATTCTATCCAAATCATAAAAACAAAGCCAAACATGGGGTTTCGTTTGGTATTTGTGCTTCCAATCTTCGATCAAAACAATGGTGTTTGGAACCTGAGCTCTGGATTATTTCACAGAGCACAAAAAGTATTTGCATTGGCTCATCAGTGTGAGTTATATGCACACACCACACTAGCTATTTCATATATTTTAATCCACTGGTTTGGAGCCGCAAAAGCGGTGCGCCGGGGCACCAGGCAACATTCGCTGTGCCCAAATAGGATTGATATTTGAGTTACCTCAGAGTTTCCCTCTTCATTTCCAAATGCCTCAGCTGTTTCTGTAACCGTGCGAGGAATGTGCACACTGATAATTTGATCTAATTATCACCCTTTAGCCTATGGCTGTCACGTCAAGAGCTCTGCTTACTTGCCCCATTCCCTACATGCTTGGAGTGACTGCAAGACAAGTTGCAGTGGAAAGGTGAACACAAGAGAACTTTCTCTGGGACAATTAAGCTCTGGAATCTATGGCAGGCTGAATTTGGGTTCTTTATCCCAACCTAACAATGTCAGAGAAAGCTTGTTAACCCATCAGCCCTTAGCTTACATTGATAAGTGTAAAATAATCATCCCTCCCTCCTCCCCAAGATATGATAGTCATTTGGAGTTAACCATTTACAGCTGAGAGGACACCATTTGCTGGAGATGGGGACAGAAGAGTCATTCACTTTGTTGACTTGATGTTATTTTTAACAGTGCAATGCAATTTGCTTCTCTTACCTATGGGAGGGCAGTGTTGGGGATTATGTAACTATAACTGATTTCATTCAGTTTCTTCTCTGGCCACTGTAAATCCATTTGATTCCAGTTTGGAATGGTCAGGGGTCTGACCCAGGGCAAATACCGCTCGACTGGGTGATCCAGGGAAAGGGGTATCAGAATGGATCAGCCATCTGCTGGCACTGATTGGGACACAGAGGAAATGTAGCCATTAATACAGGATATCACACTTTCCTGCCTCCTACCATACAAGGCTCTCACAGGATTTTACCAAACGATAATCGTGAGATACGTAAATATTGTTGTGTCAGTTTCAGAGATGGGGAAACTGAGGCAAAGAGAGGTGAAGCAACTTGCCCAAGGCTACACAGTGAATGAATCATAGAATATCAGGGTTGGAAGGGACCTCAGGAGGTCATCTAGTCCAACCCCCTGCTCAAAGCAGGACCAATCCACAATTAAATCATCCCAGCCAGGGCTTTGTCAAGCCAGGACTTAAAAACCTCTAAGGAAGGAGATTCCACCACCTCCCTAGATAACCCATTCCAGTGCTTCACCACCCTCCTAGTGAAAATTTTTTTCTTAATATCCAACCTAAACCTCCCCCACTGCAACTTGAGACCATTACTTCTTGTTCTGTCATCTGGTACCACTGAGAACAGTCTAGATCCATCCTCTTTGGAACCCCCTTTCAGGTAGTTGAAAGCAGCTATCAAATCCCCCCTCCCCTCATTCTTCTCTTCTGCAGACTAAACAATCCCAGTTCCCTCAGCCTCTCCTCATAAGTCATGTGCTCCAGCCCCCTAATCATTTTTGTTGCCCTCCGCTGGACTCTTTCCAATTTTTCCACATCCTTCTTGTAGTGTGGGGCTCAAAACTGGACACAGTACTCCAGATGAGGCCTCACCAATGTCGAATAGAGGGGAATGATCACGTCCCTCGATCTGCTGGCAATGCCCCTATTTATACAGCCCAGGAGGGCTGAGAATAGAACCCAGGAGTCCTCTGAGATGAAGGGCAAAAGACTAGGGTATAGGAATCACCAGGAAGTGGGAGAAAGCATCAGGGAATGGAAACCTACTTTTAAAAAGCATAACAGCATAATAATGGGTGTGCAATCTTTAGGAAGGCAAAGTACCTATTAAAGTCAATGGGAGTTTTGCTTGAGTAAAAGACTGCCAAATCTGGCCCAGTAAATGTGAATATTGTAGGTTTTGTGGTTTTTTAACCATGAGCCCTTTTAAAATAAAATCTCCTTTTAAACCTCCCTCTAAAACCAAACCAAAAAACACCCAAACCCACAATCCCCAGCCCCCTTTCGCTGCCTCATCTTTTCAGTTTCAGTGAATAGTTTCCAGGCTTCATTTCCCTTTCTTCCGAACTGCTGTGTAGCATGAATCCTCCATCAGCAGCACATTGTTCTCATTGACGTTTATTACTCTGTGGGCTAAATGACTGTGTACTTTGATCTCATGTTGAATTCTTTCTTCAGAAAGGGGAGAAATCAACTTCTTTCGTTTGTTCCTCATTTCGGCAGAAAAGTCACAATATGAGGGGGTGGAAGTGGTAAGGAAAGGCTGAGAAAAGGAGTGTGTGAGCGCCCTGGTGGAGAGAGAGGCCAGCCAGCCCAGGTCTGCAAAGGACGATACAACCCCTCCCCCCACACCAAAGTAAGGTGAAGTCTCCGGGATAGAGCCGACTTATTTTTTCCTGCCAAAAACTTAGATAAACTTAGATTTTCTTCAAAATCTTCCAGTTTTTCAATCAAAACTCAACAGTTTGGGGTGAAATGTGCCATTTAGCAAATAGGTCAGTTTTTGTTGGAAAAAAAAATTTTGGACTAAAAATTTTCAGCCACCTCTACTCAGGTCTTACTACAGCTCAACAGAGCCCCAAAGCAAATCTCACTGACTTCTTGCCTGTGCTAAGAGGGGCTTGCAGGGCGTACAGTGCTACAGATGTCACAGTTCATCCTCTTGTTGCTTTTCAAGGAGGGGTTTCACTTTTAAAATTCCTCTCCCTGAAGGATTCCATTGAGCTGAAGCACAGCAGTGGCTCTTCTGTTGTCTGCCTACGAATCGTCGGCTCCTCTACCACGTGAGAGGCTGGGAAGAGACCAAATCTTTTACTCCTTTCATCTGCTTTCTAAAGTCGCACACTTTTTTCTCTTTCTCTCTTTTCAGGCTTCAGTGCAAGTCTAAAAAATCCCAAACAAACCCAAAGACCATGTCAGGAGCCAAGCCTCTTGAACAACCCTACAATAACAAACCACCGTGAACAGCACAGAAGCAACCCTACAATAACAAACCAGTGTGAAAATCCCACCATTCAGGACCAGGTTGCCAGGTTTCTCTAGGTGTTGCAGATATAGGTTCTGTTTGCAGATTTGATGATTTCTGGAAGAACTGAAGCTCATTAAAAATCTAAAGCTTCTAGCCCATCTGGTTGGGAAGAGAACTATCACTGTGTGTAGCACAAATTGATTGCTGTCCTGTTTGCCCTACATCCAGGCAAATGGAACCAGTGACTTTATTCACAGCGGGCCTGGCTTCTCACAGTGAAGCTTCAACAAATGAAGAGAGAGGGAACCCAGAAGCAGGACCTTGGATTTAATGTCAAGTTTCCAACACTCAGTAAGTTCAGCTACAGAGCTAGCCAAGGTTTGACTGTTTTCTCCATTCATCTCAGTTGAAAAAAATATATCACCCTAGTGCTGGAGATGGAAGAGGGACTTTCACACTTACCAAACCCACAAGTCATGGCCAGGTGCCTGTTCCCTGAACGCAAAATCTCTTACCCTTAACCTTGTGGCTTAACCTTGTTGTCTTGTAACTTTGTGATACCTCAACTATTGATGGCACTTTGAATTTTATACCATGGTGTACTTAGAAATCATTCTTTCTGCCTCTCTTAACTTACCCCTTGGTGAATAATCCCGTACTTTCCTCCAAAAGCCTGAATAACTGTCCTGATGAAGGCAGAAATTCATAAGCTGTTTTGATCTTATTTGTCTTGCAATAGCATCAGGATCGCAGCCCCATAAGGTGAGACACTGTGCACATGTAAGAAGATCAAGGCAGGGACTGTAACACCTAAGGTCCTGATTCAGCAAAGCACTTAAAAACATGCATTTGTAAGTCCCATTGAAGTGGGATTTACAAATAAGCCTAACTTTAAGTGCTCTGCTGAACAGGAGGTAAGCAACTAACAGCTCTTGTAAAAAATAGAAATGTATACCCGCTTTCCTATGGTCTAAGTTGCTCTGTTACTCCAGTGAAATCCCATTGCAGTCAATGGGATTGCATTGATGAAAGTGAAAATATTTTAGCTCTCTCTATATAGGGTCCATGATCCCTTTATATATCTCTGAGCAGTTTTCTGGTTGCTATTTCTGTCTGGTAAGGGAATCAAAGGTATAATGTAATCCAAATCCTGCATTTAAGTCCATGAAACCCTCTAGTGAAACCTTTTCATGGTATCTCCTCAATTTATTTTCCTGTTTTGATTTTGATCTTATTCTTTTCCTGGATGAACTCTGCTCAATGGACTCTCAGTGCTGTGTAGCTGCAGCAGATGGCGAAGGAAGTAACACTGATGTTATTCTTAACCTCTAACAATATAAAAATAGCCATGGTGAAATGCTGCCCTTGTCAGTAACACTTGTCCCGGCTTAGTTCACCCTAATTGCAGGGATAAGAAATTTACTAACAATAACAAAAATAAATAAAAATGTTTTTCTAGACTTTGAGAACTTTGGCTTAATAAAAGAATGTTCCATTTGTAACAGCAGGGTTGTATATTTTTAAAAGCCCAAAGATACACAAGTGTGGCAAGGAATCAGAGATGCTCTGCAATTCAATCCAAGTTCTTTTTTTTGACCTCCATTGGATTTGTGGAGATATAATTTACAACATGACCCCCGGCCTCAAATGTTGCTTATATTTTTACAGACTTCAGAAATGACCTCGCTAGAGTTTAAGGTGATGGATATACGGAAAAAGAAATCCATCAACCTCAGCTTTTTTTTTTTTTTTTGGCTGCACAGAATCATAAAGTCTGTAGAATTGTTTGGCTCATGGCTAGTTCAGAAAGCTACAAAAGGAATGAGGAGTATGCTATGGGCCTTGGAATATAAGGATTGGACATTGGACCAATGTACAGCTAAGTTAGAACTATGCAAAAAGGCCCCATTTCAGAAAAGCATTCAGCACATGCGTAGTGTAAGCACATGGTTACGTGTTTTCATAAATAAGGCTGAAAATGACCATTATAATCATCTAATTCTATCTCCTGCATAACACAGGCCCGAGAACCTCACTTAATAATTTCTGTATTTTCTGCTTGAGCTATAGCATATATTTTACAATCATATCTAAATCCAGGAAGTTTTTGGAGAGTGTTGGGGACAACTTCCTGGTGCAAGTGCTGGAGGAAACAACTAGGGGCCGTGCTCCTCTTGACCTGCTGCTCACAAACAGGGAGGAATTGGTAGGGGAAGTAGAAGTGGGTGGCAACCTGGGCAGCAGTGACCATGAGATGGTCAAGTTCAGGATCCTGACAAAAGGAAGAAAGGAGAGCAGCAGAATACGGACCCTGGACTTCAGAAAAGCAGACTTTGACTCCCTCAGGGAACTGATGGGCAGGATCCCCTGGGAGGCTAATATGAGGGGGGAAGGAGTCCAGGAGAGCTGGCTGTATTTTAAATAAGCCTTATTCAGGACGCAGGAACAAACCATCCCGATGTGCAGAAAGAATAGCAAATATGGCAGGCGACCAGCTTGGCTTAACAGAGAAATCTTCAGTGAGCTTAAACACAAAAAGGAAGCTTACAAGAAGTGGAAACTTGGACAGATGACTAGGGAAGAGTACAAAAATGTTGCTTGAGCATGCAGGGGTGTAATCAGGAAGGCCAAAGCACAATTGGAGTTGCAGCTAGCAAGGGATGTGAAGGGTAACAAGTAGGGTTTCTACAGGTATATTCACAAGAAGAAGGTGGTCAGGGAAAGTGTGGGTCCCTTACTGAATGGGGGAGGGAACCTAGTGACAGATGATGTGGAAAAAGCTGAAGTACTCAATGCTTTTTTTTGCCTCGGTCTTCACAGACAAGTTCAGCTCCCAGACTGCTGCACTGGGCAGCACAGTATGGGGAGGAGGTGAGCAGCCCTCAGTGGCGAAAGAACAGGATAAGAACCATTTAGAAAAGCGGTGTGACGGGTTTGGGCCCTTTGGGGTGTCACCTGATGTGCTGGGATGCTACTGAGTCAGCCTGGGTCCCCTTTACCTGGCCTTGCTGGGTTAGGCTCACAAACCTCTTCCAGCCAAGCACACAGGCAGGGCTACCCCAGCACTCTGGTGCCCACTCCCTTTAAGGGGTACAAACCCAAACGTTTTATGAAATTTGCCTTCCCCCTCAATGTGGAGGGAGATATGCACAACTTCTTGCCCTCACAGTCAGAAATCACATAAACTGGGTTATATTATAAACAAGAAATAAGTTTATTAACTACAAAAGGTGAATTTTAAGTGAATATAAGAGATAACAGACAGTGCAAAGCAGATTACTGGACCCCCCCCCCCAAAGCTGCAAGCTAAGCTCAATATACTTATGAAACAGGTTACAAAATGTAATTTCTTACCCTAAATGTTATTTTAGGCAGGTTGCAAAGTTTCTGTGGTTCAGAGTTCCAGTAATACTTCTTGTCAGACCGGACCCCTGTCGCAGTCTGGACTCCCCCGCTTTCCCTTCAGGTGGCTTTAGCAGTCTTTCTTCTTGGGCAGACAGGCCATGGAGAGGAGGAATTCCGTTTGCCTTCAGCACCCCTCCCCCCTTAAATAGCATTTACATAAGGCGGGAATCCTTTTGTTTCTCAAATTTGACCCTCCTTCCCTTCCAGTGGAAAGTTACAAGAAGTCCCAGGTAATGTTTAGTATCAGGTGACAAGACCACCTGACTGTGTAGTATCACAGCGTCCATGAGTCAGTGGCAGTATGGCGTGTCTGCAGGAAGGCCAAGCCTTTTCACAGTGCATTGTCCTCGCTGATGGGCCATAAGCCCCGTCTGGCTTTTTCATTGTTGTACCTGAAATGTTAGCAGTGGGCGTCACCCAAAGTAGCATAGTTGAAATACAGATACATAGTCAATATTCCTAACTTCAGATACAGAAATGATACAGGCATACACACTGGATAATCACATTCAGGAAATTATAACCTTTCCAGTGAAATTTTACAAGACCCATCTTGCATAAAGTACATTTCAGTTATGTCATATTCATATCATGAACATATTTTCATAAAGAATATGGAGTGAAATGTCACAAGCTGGACATGCACAAGTCCATGGGGCCGGATGCAATGCATCCAAGGGTGCTGATGTGATTGCTGAGCCATTGGCCATTATCTTTGAAAACTTGTGGCGATCGGGGAAGGTCCTGGATGATTGGAAAAAGGCAAATATAGTGCCCATCTTTAAAAAAGGGAAGAAGGAGAATCCGGGGAACTACAGACCAGTGAGCCTCACCTCAGTCCCCAGAAAAATCATGGAGCAGGTCCTCAAGGAACCCATATTGAAGCACTTGGAGGAGAGGAAGGTGATCAGGAACAGTCAACATGGATTCACCAAAGGCAAGTCATGCCTGACCAACCTGATTGCCTTCTATGATGAGATAACTGGCTCCGTGTATATGGGGAAAGTGGTGGATGTGATATACCTTGACTGTAGCAAAGCTTTTGATACAGTCTCCCACAGTATTCTTGCCAGCAAGTTAAAAAAGTATGGATTGGATGAATGGACTATAAGGTGGATAGAAAGCTGGCTAGATCATCTGGCTCAATGAGTAGTGATCAATGGCTTGATGTCTAGTTGGCAGCTGGTATCAAGCAGAGTGCCCCAGAGGTTGGTCCTGGGGCCGGTTTTGTTCAACATCTTCATTAATAATCTGGATGATAGGATTGACTGCACCCTAAGTAAGTTTGCGGATGACACTAAACTTGAGGGAGAGGTAGATACGCTGGAGGGTAGGGATAGGGTCCAGAGTGACCTAGACAAATTGGAGGATTAGGCCAAAAGAAATCTGATGAGGTTCAACAAGGACAAGTGCAGAGTCCTGCACTTAGGACGAAAGAATCCCATGCACTGCTACAGGCAGGGGACCAATTGGCTAAGTGGCAGTTCTGCAGAAAAGGACCTGGGGATTACAGTGAACAAGAAGCTGAATATGAGTCAACAGTGTGCCCTTGTTGCCAAGAAGGCTAACGGCATATTGGGCTGCATTAGTACAAGCATTGCCAGCAGATTGAGGGAAGTGATTGTTCCCCTCTATTTGGCACTGGTGAGGCCACATCTGGAGTATTGCATCCAGTTTTGGGCCCCCCACTACAGAAAGGATGTGGACAAATTGGAGACAGTCCAGAGGAGGCCAATGAAAATGATTAGGGGGCTGGGGCACATGACTTATGAGGAGAGGCTGAGAGGACCGGGTTTATTTAGTCTGCAGAAGAGAAGAATGAGGGGGGATTTGATAGCAGCCTTCAACTACCTGAAGGGAGGTTCCAAAGAGGATGGAGCTAGGCTGTTCTCAGTAGTGGCAGATGACAGAACAAGGAGCAATGGTCTCAAGTTGCAGTGGGCGAGGTCTAGGTTGGATATTGGGGAAAAACTATTTCACTAGAAGGGTGGTGAAGCACTGGAATGGATTACCTAGGGAGCTGGTGGAATCTCCATCCTTAGAGGTTTTTAAGGCCCAGCTTGACAAAGCCCTGGCTGGGATGATTTAGTTCGGGTTGGTCCTGCTTTGAGCAAGGGGTTGGACTAGATGACCTCCTGAGGTCTCTTCCAACTCTAATATTCTATGATCTCCAGTTTTGCTGAATAAGGATGGCATAGTGTTTTGCCACATCAGGACCATTTCCCTTCTCAGGAAATAAATTTTGGGTCTACAGGTGACATGTGTTGTGATGAAGTTAATAAATAATATATCTGTGTGGACATTCCAGTCTGTAATTTCTCTTACCACCGCCTGCAAGAATATATACATTTTGAATCCTCCTGTTGAAAGGGTGAAATCTCCCCCTCCCCCAGAGAGCCACTGTGAGGCATGTGCACCACTTAAAACCCTCTAATGCCTCAAATTAGGATTTGGCTGGGACTTAAATGGTTCACGGGCCTTGTACTGACGCGCAATACAGTCAGGAGTTTTATCCAAAATGAGTAGAAGAATAAAATTCAGCTCATCTGTATCACGTTTTTATGCTGGGATGGTACACGTGCCTTTTAGAGTAAGACCATCCAAAGCATCATGGGAAAGCATGCAATCCAAACAGGAGAACCTGAGTTTTATAAACTGAAGCCATAGTGCAAAACATTTGCCAAGTATGTTATCTCTACTGATTATCTCACTAATATATGCCACCTGACTTACTGCCAGCATTTACTTCCGTCTCTTACTAAACAACCCCGTTTCCCCACACATTGGGAATAAAATGTGTTGATATAACTTGCAAACCGGGCCTTTGGGACAGCTCCTGAAACCTAGGCAGTAAATCGCCCTTGATTGATGCAGATGGCCTTTGACTGCTTTGGAATTAGTTTAAATTTTTTTAAAAGGCCACTTCATAAAGCAAGGAATTAATGGTTTTATGTCTGCCATGGAGTGCAGAGACAAAAGGTAGCTGTTTCCTATTCCTTTCCCATACGCACTAGCCCTAATCTGTCTCAGAAGCTAACATTGACCCATAAAGAAATCTCAGTTTCTGTAATTTGGCTGCACATTGAGGGATAAGATGGCCTTGTGTTTAAAGCATTGGACTAGGATTCTGGAGATCTGGGTTTAATTTCCAACTTTGCCACAGACTCCCTTGTGACCGCAGGCAAGCCACTTCATCTCTCTGTGCCTCAGTTCCCCATCTATAAAATGAAACTAATAATCTGTGACAGACTGTGTCTCATTACCTGTATGTACATTAGGGTATGTATCAAGCACATTAGGGTCCCAGTCTTGGTTGGAGCCTCTAGGTGCCACTGAAATGCAAATAAGTCAAATTTTGAAACATTTGGGAAATTTTGAAACATTTTTGTTTGTTTTAAAAAACACTGTATAAAAAGTATGATTTTTTTTTTTTTTTTTGGTGACCCCCTATGTCTCTCCTACATAGGTGGTGGAAGAGTTAATGTAGGCCTGAGAGGCCAGTTAACCCATCTGGTTGCACCTGAAGGGTGGGCCAGGCCTAATTAAAGATGAAGCCCAGCTGGGTGGTGTTACAAAGAGAGGAAGTGGGGAGCAGAAAGGAGTTGCAGTGAGAGAGCGGGAAGAACTTTGCAGCCACTCTCTGGGTTATAGAGAGCAGAGATACATATGGGGAGTAGGAAGGCCCAGGCAGGGCAACGAAGAAGCCCAGAGGGTGGTGAGGGAAGAGACCTGGAAGACACAGGCTTGGAATTAACTCCTGTGACTGACCCTGACCCAAAGGGAAGAACCAGATTTTTGCGGAGGAGCCTGAGGAGGTGCTGATCCTTATAAAGACCCCAGGAAGAGGCTGGGGGACAGGCCTGTGGTAGGGGAAGGAGTATAGGGAGGCAACAGCAAGGGGTCTGATGAAGCGGACCTTGGCTGCTCTTTAGAGAGTCTCTGGCTTGGAACTGAGTGGAGAGGGACAGCCTGGGTTCCCCCACAGTGACGGGATACCGGGAAAAGCAGTATGGACATACTATTGCTCAAAGGAGAGAAAAGTACTATTGAGTTTGGAGCCAGGCCTCCGGGGAGAAAGCCCTGGGAAGCATTGCCCTGCACAAGAGCAGAAGGAAAACCCCAGAGCGCTCAGGAAGGAGTGAAGAATCAGCAGAGGAGTGAGCCCATGTAGGAGCAAGGAGCTATGCTCATTTGAGTTTAGGTCACTGGATCCTTTCTTTACCCCACAAGGGGAAAGACTTTAAAGTGACCTGGCTGGAGGGCTGAGTCACAAGAAGAGGCATACCACTGCAGGACTGGAACCACGGTCAGCGGGGGGCACTAGAGACGAAAGCACTGCTAGGCCATACCTGACCACGAGGAAGCACCATGGTGGGGAGTCCAACCTCTATGCCCACTCCCCAGAATGTTGAAAAATGGAATACTTGTGAAAGTTTTGAAGGAGGAAAAAGTTTTAAACAAAAAAAACTTCAGCCAGCTCTAGAAACGGGTTAGGAGCAGAAAGGCAGTCATTGGGCTAGTGGACAGTCATTGTTAGGTGAAGGCATGTGAGTGGATGAGATCACTCGGAGACCGGGTGTAAGAGGAGGGGGTCCAAACACAGGATCCTAGCAGTGCATGTTCTGCAGCACACAACCATCAGGCGCTTCCCCCTAGTATGATGGTTAGAACAGAATTTGGTTCAGACTTGCATGCTCAAGTTTTCCCATTGTGCTTTACAAAGCTATTTTATTCCAAATAAGTTTTCATACTAGCCTCATCACTGTAGTAACTGTGTGCCTTTGCAGTAGTGCATGAAGTGACTAAAGGTGTTAAACTTTCTTTCCTCCACTCTCCCGCGGAGATGTGTGTGCAGTGGAGTGTTTTGCCTTGTGGGATTATTCTTATTTTGTTTTGGTTTTGAAAAGCACAAATTTATATCTATGAGTTAGATCCTGGCTTTGCAGTGACGGTGTAGGCAAACAGAATAGCCATAGTGCGCTCAGAAATAGCTCCCACACAGCTTGGCTCCTGAGACTAGCTTTATTGACAGAAGGAATGTTGGCCAGGATGCCCCATTCTTAAAAACAAACGGTAATGTTATGGCTTTTTGACTTGCCACCTGGACAGCAAAGAGATGAGCAGATAGAATCTAAATTTAACAACTCCGATGACTGTATAACACACAGCTCCTCTCTAGCAGTGCATTGGATATGAGCCCAAATGCTGGTGAAGCACACTAGCATTCATGATCTCTACCCCGAGAAGGGAGGTGCCTGAAACCAACAGAGTTATACTAATGCATCAGGAATTCTGTGTAGCATCATGCCTTTGTTAGTCTTTGTGTGCTAGTCATGTCTCGGGGGGAGGGAAGGTGGGGAATGTGTAGAAAGAGAGGCATGTTGCTAAAATGAATAAGGGCCATGATCATACTGAATAGAACTAAAGTCTACAGGTAAAAAACAAACCTATATCATGATTACATGTATAAAGCCAAAAGCTTGTCTTGCCCAGGCCCTTTTCTAGTTACAAGATCCAGGGGTTTCCATAACCCCCCAGCCCAGTTATACAAAAAGCTGCCTGTTCTTACATTCTCCTAGCAGCATTTAGCATCCCTGCTAAATGCCATGGAGGAGTAAATGACTAACCCCAGAAAGGGAAAGCCTGGCAGTTGTCCTTCCCCATGATGACCATCTGCATCACTCTGCTTCCCCAGAGGCAGCAGCCTTTTGCAGAGAGCAGGTGTCTACAAATTTAAAGGTGCACTACACAGAGAGCAATCTCAGAACAGTTGCAGCAAAAAGACATGATCCATCTCCGGTCCAAGTTACAGACTCAATGCAGGAATCACGGGGTGAAATTCTCTGGCCTGTGTTATGCAGGAAGTCAGACTAGATCATAATGGTCCCTTCTGGCCAATTTCTCACTATGAACCACAGCCACATATGCTACAGGAAGCAGCTCTAAGTGTTAATGTTGCTGTATGAAAATTTTCATAAATCAAACCTGAGATCTGACAGTGTTAATCACAAATCCAACAGAGAGTTCTGTGGCACCTTTAAGACTAACAGATGTATTGGAGCATAAGCTTTCGTGGGATGCATGCATCTGACGAAGTGGGCATTCACCCACAAAAGCTTATGCTCCAATACATCTGTTAGTCTTAAAGGTGCCACAGAACTCTCTGTTGCTTTTTACAGATCCAGACTAACACGGCTACCCCTCTGATATTAATCACAAATCCAAAACTCGTGCCAGGTCTCTGAACCTTTCAGCGAAACTGAGGTGCTGGCAGAGTGAAGCGGAGGCTGATGGATAGTGTCAGGAGGAAAACAGGCAGAACTTCCCAGTTTTGACTTCAAATCAAGGAAAATATGGTGGCTTTGGCTAAAGTGGACTTTGTGGTTTTTGTGAATCAGAAGTTGTGTGTGTGTGTATGTGTGTGTGTGTGTATGTGTGCGCACGTGTGTGAACCAATATGAAATCAAACAAAAGTTTATGTGCCACGTTTCTCATTGCTCTGATAGAGAAGAGGTTGTTTATCTCCGTTATGTCCCTTTGCTACTGAAGAGCTCGGAAAGAGACACATGCATGTAGAGGAGCCGGCTCATTCTTTAGGGTCATGCTGGCTTTCCTCGCCCAAACTCCCTCCCTACCGATGCTCTCTGCTAAAAGAAACCAGATCAGATCAGCTACAACATCACTGGTTCATTCACCTGCACGTCCACCAATGTTATATATGCCATCATGTGCCAGCAATGCCCCTCTGCTATGTACATTGGCCAAACTGGACAGTCACTACATAAAAGGATAAATGGACACAAGTCAGATATCAGGAATGGCAATATACAAAAACCTGTAGGAGAACACTTCAACCTCCCTGGCCACACAATAGCAGATGTAAAGGTAGCCATCTTACAGCAAAAAAACTTCAGGACCAGACTTCAAAGAGAAACTGCTGAGCTTCAGTTCATTTGCAAATTTGACACCATCAGATCAGGATTAAACAAAGACTGTGAATGGCTAGCCAACTACAGAAGCAGTTTCTCCTCCCTTGGTGTTCACACCTCAACTGCTAGTAGAGGACCTCACCCTCCCTGACTAAACTAACCTCGTTATCTCCAGACTGATTCTGGCCTGCATATTTATACCTGCCTCTGGAAATTTCCATTACATGCTTCTGACGAAGCGGGCATTCACCCACGAAAGCTTATGCTCCAATACATCTGTTAGTCTTAAAGGTGCCACAGGACTCTCTGTTGCTTTTTGCTAAAAGAAAGTGACTCATTAGCTGTTGGTATCAAGGGTGGATATGTCAGGATCTGTGTGACCCCTGCTCAGGGCCGGCTCTGGCTTTTTTGCCGCCCCAGGCAAAAAAGCCTACGGCCGCCCTCCCCCCCCTGTGGCCGGCGGCCGGGGGGAGGGCGCCGTGGGGGAGGGCGGCCAGAGCCCTGGGAGGAGGGCGGCGAGCCCCGGCCGGGACTCGGCTCGCCCCGGCCGGGACTCGGCTCTCCCCCCAGCGGCAAGCTTGGTGGGCTGGTGCCTGGAGCCGGCCCTGCCCCTGCTAGCATTGGAGTCTGTGAATGATGTTGTAATGAAATGGAAATGGAAAAGCAGGGAATATGGGCAGTGTTGTGTGCAGGCACCAACTGTTGGCTCTCAGGCCTTGTGTGGAACCCACTGAGAAATGCAGCCCTCACATCCCCACCAGACCCAGAACTTAGTGGACAACAAAAAGCAATCCCCCAAACTAAAACAGCAAGAGCCCCTCGCTGTGCCCTCAAATATTCAATTTATTTAAAAAAACCCCTTTCCCTTGTTTATCTTTTGCCATCCCTCAATGGAACCCCATTCCTGCCAGGGAGCGTCCATAGGCAGCTAGCTTACTGCATTCTACAGTAACCCTGCTAACAGCAGTCAATAGAACCACCGCTCCACCCAAACCCCACTCAAAGTACTTTAGTGACTGTGCTCCTGTCTGTTTTGTTATCCTTGCATTAAGATTGCTTGTGGAAGAATATAGAGGAAAACCCTGCATATAGCGTCATTGATCTGGAGAAGGCTTGTGACCATGTTCTGAGAGAAGTCATCTGGTGGCGTATGCGAATGAAACAGATACCTGAAGATTATATCAGACTCATCCAGGCACAGGCGCTGACTTTTTTTCTCATTTCCCCGGGGGTGCTCGACCCCTTGCTCCGCCCTAGGCCCCATCCCCTTCCACCCTTCCCCCAAGGCCCCACCCCTGCCCTGCTTCTTTCCTCCCTGTTCTGCCCCCTCCCCTGAGCCTGCCCTGCTCTCACTCCGCCTCTTCCTGCCCCCGCTCCTGTCCCTCCCCTCCCAGCACCTCCTGCCCACCACTGAACAGCTGATCAACAGTGGGCAAGGGGTGCTGAGGGGGAGAGGGCGGAGCTGATTGGCGGGGCCCACTGGTGGGTGCGGAGCACCCACTTTTTCCCCCCTGGGTGCTCCAGTCCCGGAGCACCGCTGGAGTCGGTGCCTATGCATCCAGGACATGTTGAAGGGTTCTGCTACCACAGTTAGAAGGCTATGTGGGAAAAATGAACCGTATCTAGAAATAGCTAGAGTATGTCCAGGCTCTGCACTTAGCCCTTCTTGTTCACACTGGTGCTCAAGGAACTCCTAGGAAAACATGCAGAGGATAGCACCCCTCAGGTGCATGTTTTTTGCAGATCAAGAGCTTGTGGTGGAAAGCAAAGAGGAAGTGGAACAAGTTTTAGAGCAATGGAGGTGCATACTTGAAAGAAATGGCATGAAAACAAACAGTATATCGTCTTTAGATTCAATGGTATCTTGAAGGAAGACAATGAGATTTGTAAGTTTGGGAGGCCAGCCGCTACCAAGGTATGGAAGTTCAAGTATCCAGGTTTGATAGTACAGGATAATGGTGAACTCAATGATGAACTTATAAGCAGGAGAGGAAAGGCATGAACTAAATGGAGGTAAGTGAGTGGAGCACTCCAATCAAACTGAAAAGTAAAACCTACAAGACGGTAATTAGTCCTGCACTTTTGAATAGGTCCGAATGCTGGGCACTAAGGAAGAGATAAGAGAAGATCTTCAATACAGTGGAAATTAAAATGTTAAGATGGATGCTTGGAGTTACAAAGATGGACCCTGTTCTGAATGAATGAATGAATGAATGAAGGCAAGTGTGAAGGTGGCACCAATTATAGAAAAGCAGAGAGGAATTCAGGCTTAGATGGTTTGGGCATGTGAAAAGGAGATCGGAAGAATATGTAGAAAACAGGGTATTCACCTCCACTTCAAAGTTTAAGAGAAGGGCTGGAAGAAGATGGATGGATGTCGTACAAAAGGATTTGATTCGTTGCGGAGCTTCCGAAGAACTGCTTCAAGTCAGACTGGAATGAAGAAGGACTTGAAGAGCTGACCCCATATAAACGGGACTAGGACTAGAAGAATATGATTATTATAAAAATAAAGACATGAGCAAATGTGCACAAAAATATCAGTCACCTGGGATTCAAGTTGGGGCTCAGGTCTGGTGAGGAACTCCTCTTTTGAGGACAGTGGCATGACTGAGGCATCCAAATTGCTGCTTTTTTTTTTTATCCTGTTGAATTGTTTCCTGATTAGATACAGAAGTGGGATAAGGAGGCATCCTGCTCTCTGAACTTGTGTAGGGAGCCAGCTATGATCAAAGACTAGAGTTCAAATTCTGCCCTCAGTCACACCAGTACAAATCTGTTGTAACCCCACTGATTCCAATGGAATTACACCAGATTAGACCAGTGTGATTAAAGGCAGAATTAGGCCTGCTGACACCAAGGAGGCGGACATCCTGGCATGATGAATCTTTCCAAATCAAATATTCCTTGCGGGCCAGCAAACAAGTCTTTGATCAGTGCTGAGGAAGGGAGTAGACAGAAGGGAAGGGATTTCAACACTTCGGGGTAGACTCTTTGGGTATGTCTACATTGCAATTAAAAAACCACAGCTGGGCTGGCCCGTGCCAGATGCAGGGCCGCCCAGAGGATTCAGGGGGCCTGGGGTCTTCGGCGGCAGGGGGCCCCTGCTGCCGAATTGCCACCGAAGACCCGGCACTTCGGCGGTGGGTCCCGGGGCGGAAGGACCCCCCGCCGCGGGTCTTCAGGGCACTTTGACGGCGGGTCCTGGAGCAGAAGGACCCCCCACCGCGGGTCAGGGCACTTTGGCGGCGGGTCCCGGGGCGGAAGGACCCCCCCGCCGCCGAACTGCCGCCAAAGACCCGGAGCGGAAGAAGCTCCAGGGGCCTGGGCCCCGCGAGAGTTTTCCGGGGCCCCCGGAGCGAGTGAAGGACCCCGCTCCAGGGGCCCCGAAAAACTCTCGTGGGGGCCCCTGTGGGGCCCAGGGCCTGGGGCAAATTGCCCTACTTGCCCACCCCTCTGGGCGGCACTGGCCAGATGACTTGTACTTGCGGGCCTCAGGCTAAGGGGCTGTTTAATTTACAGTGTAAACGTCCGGGCTTGGGCTGGAACCTGGATTCTAGGACCCTGCGCATAAGGGCTGTCAGAGAAAATAACAAAGATCTCAGATAATTATCCAACACCTCAAGTGAAATTATTACAAACATGCAAGGGCTAATGGATCTGTATTTCCAGAAGAGATGTGTGTGTCTGAAAGCCTTCCCCAGCATGACCATCCTTCTTCAATAATGAGTTGACACTGAACACAGAACAACCCCTACATGGCAAAAACCCATGTAAGCTCCTGGAAACTCTGTGAGGTTCCCCTTTGCATTCACCACTTTGGGATGCCCCCTCCATGGGGGAACCCTGTGACCCAGAGTGGTGCAAAGCAGTCAGCGCGGACCCAAGACTTGGAATATTAGTATCAAAAATAAGATCAAGCCCCAAAATTTGGATGCAGGCCCAAATTGTGAATGCCCCGAAAGTGCAGGGTGTTTGGATTGAGGGTGTTTGGCTGGGCCCCTTTTCACGGTTAGTATAAGGGTGGAAAATATGTATACTAACAGATTGTGAGCAGCTGTTTTAATGAAGCATTCATGGATTATGCAAACTTTAAATCACACCAAATGGGATACATATGTTTTATAACTAACCAATATGAAGAATCAGAAAGTACGGTATTCTGGATCCAGAAAGCTAATCTTCTTGCATGACTCAATTTAACAATGAGTTTATATGCTGGAAAGCAACAATGATGCAAACAACAGAGTGGGGCTTTCCAGAGAGTAACCGCATTTTAAAACTGAAGAATTGGGAGAATTACCCTCCTGGATCTAAAATATGTTCCTTCCCAATTCTGCTTATCAGAGGATAGCCTCCTTTTGTGTGTGTGATTAAAATGTGGGATGCTTAGCCTATAAAGATAACAGGAGTACTTGTGGCACCTTAGAGACTAACAAATTTATTAGAGCATAAGCTTTCGTGGGCTACAACCCACTTCTTCGGATGCATATAGAGTGAAACATATATTGAGGAGATATATATACACACATACAGAGAGCATGAACAGGTGGGAGTTGTCTTACCAAGTCTGAGAGGCCAATTAAGTAAGAGAGGAGGGAAAAAAAAAAAAAAAAAAAACTTTTGAAGTGATAATCAAGATAGCCCAGTACAGACAGTTTGATAAGAAGCAAGTGTGAGAATACTTACAAGGGGAGATAGATTCAATGTTTGTAATGGCTCAGCCATTCCCAATCCCTATTTAGCCCTGAGTTGATTGTGTCTAGTTTGCATATCAATTCCAGCTCAGCAGTCTCTCGTTGGAGTCTGTTTTTGAAGTTTTTCTGTTTTAAGATAGCCACCCGCAGGTCTGTCAAAGAATGGCCAGACAAGTTAAAGTGTTCTCCCACTGGTTTTTGAGTATTATGGTTCCTGATGTCAGATTTGTGTCCATTAATTCTTTTGCGTAGAGACTGTCCGGTTTGGCCAGTGTACATGGCAGAGGGGCATTGCTGGCACATGATGGCATATATCACATTGGTAGATGTGCAGGTGAACGAGCCCCTGATGGTATAGCTGATGTGATTAGGCCCTATGATGGTGTCACTTGAATAGATATGTGGACAGAGTTGGCATCGGGCTTTGTTACAAGGATAGGTTCCTGGGTCAGTGTTTTTGTTCAGTGATGTGTGGTTGCTGGTGAGTATTTGCTTTAGGTTGGGGGGTTGTCTGTAAGCGAGGACAGGTCTGTCTCCCAAGATCTGTGAGAGTAAAGGATCATCTTTCAGGATAGGTTGTAGATCTCTGATGATGCGCTGGAGAGGTTTTAGTTGGGGGCTGAAGGTGACAGCTAGTGGTGTTCTGTTATTTTCTTTGTTGGCCCTGTCTTGTAGGAGGTGACTTCTGGGTACTCGTCTGGCTCTGTCAATCTGTTTTTTCACTTCAGCAGGTGGGTATTGTAGTTTTAAGAATGCTTGATAGAGATCTTGTAGGTGCTTGTCTCTATCTGAGGGATTGGAGCAAATGCGGTTATATCTTAGAGCTTGGCTGTAGACAATGGATCGTGTGGTGTGTCCTGGATGGAAGCTGGAGGCATGTAGGTAAGTGTAGCGGTCAGTAGGTTTCCGGTACAGGGTGGTATTTAAGTGACCATCGCTTATTAGAACAGTAGTGTCCAGGAAATGGACAGGAAACTTCAAAAACAGACTCCAACGAGAGACTGCTGAGCTGGAATTGATATGCAAACTAGACACAATCAACTCAGGGCTAAATAGGGATTGGGAATGGCTGAGCCATTACAAACATTGAATCTATCTCCCCTTGTAAGTATTCTCACACTTGCTTCTTATCAAACTGTCTGTACTGGGCTATCTTGATTATCACTTCAAAAGTTTTTTTTTTTTTTTTTCCTCCTCTCTTACTTAATTGGCCTCTCAGACTTGGTAAGACAACTCCCACCTGTTCATGCTCTCTGTATGTGTGTATATATATCTCCTCAATATATGTTTCACTCTATATGCATCCGAAGAAGTGGGTTGTAGCCCACGAAAGCTTATGCTCTAATAAATTTGTTAGTCTCTAAGGTGCCACAAGTACTCCTGTTATTTTTGAGGATACAGACTAACACGGCTGCTACTCTGTAGCCTATAAAGGTCACTTGGAAGACAATTTTGCTGTGACAGGTTTCAGAGTAGCAGCCGTGTTAGTCTGTATCCGCAAAAATAAATAAATAATGCTCTAATAAATTTGTTAGTCTCTAAGGTGCCACAAGTACTCCTGTTAATTTTGCTGTGGATCAGAATCAATTCACAATCGTTTCAGAACCGGAGGGTTTTAACGCTGCTTATAATCACCCAGGATGAAAGTAATGAAATGAATATAAATTATAGGCCTGACTCTCCACAATGGAATGGCGAACCAGGCCTTATGTGCCAAACCCACACTGCTTCTCCCAGGCATAACTCCCCATTGAGCAATTTCAGTGGGAGTTTGCCCGAGTGAGAGCTGAGTAAGGGCTTCTGGAACTGGCCCCCTGTCTCAGTGTAACTTGGTGCTTACATGTTAGCCCTACCTCCGGATTGAACACCAAATGCCATTTTTAAAACGTTCTCCCCTTCTCCGCACCTGAAGAAAATTTTTTCATTCATAAAAATAGTGACAGGAGTAGAGGCAAAATGTCTGGGAACACAGACAGAGCCATTTCTGCCAATTAAAGCCTGAGGCCCTGCCCAAAACTTGTTGAGAATTAAACTTTGCTTACTTATTCAAACAACACGTTGTGGGCCTGCTGATCTCGAGACGGTTGTCATGGTGATTCTGCACTAGCTGATGTCATCCCTCTTTTGTAGAAGCAAGGGCTTTTCAGCTGACCAGCTCTGGGGAGAGCTGCTTAAAATGCTAAGGCATCCCGGGGAACTCACTAGGGCCTCTGCATCAGAGAATACATAAAAGATGTGAATGAGATGGCACCACTAATGTTGCACAGGAATTGATGGGAACTGAACATGGACATGCCTGTATGGGGCAGACACCAAAGGTATTGTGGGTAAACAATGGTGGCACTGATAGGAGCAACAGAGATTGGAATCAATGAAGAAACTAATTGAGGCCGTTGAATAGATGGAAAGAGAAAGGCAGTCAAAAATGTACAAAAGCATGGAAAAATGAACCAATAAGTTGTTTGCATTGGGCCTTAGGAATTTAAAACCATGATAAGGGTGCTGAGTGATAAATGTCTTCAGGATGTTCAGTGTCAGATCTAAGGGTCTATGGCTGGCATCTTTATGGCCAGTGTTTAAGCCATGCATGAATAATGGCATTTTGCTAATAAGGTGCATTTCTGTATTCAGGGCCAGATTCTGACACACTTATTCACATTAAGTAGAACCTTATTCCTTGAGTAGTCCCATTGAATCAACTGATTTGCTCAACGAGTCAGATAGTACTCACCATGAGTCAGGGTATCCGAATCTGGCACCTCCTAATTCTTTATTTGAAAAGTTAATATGAGGTTTGGTGTTTGGTTTTTTTGGGGGGGCTTGGGGGAGCTTACACAACTCATGGAACTCACTGCTACAGGGAATCACTGAGACCAACAGTTTATAGCAGGGTTCAAAAAATGATACACACTTTTATATGGATAATAAGAAAAACAAAGGTATATGAGAGGATAAAAAGTACAGGAGATACAACTCCTATGCTTCAGGTTGTTGCCCCATAATTGGTGCATGAATACCTCATAATATACATTCTCTGAAGCAGCTGTTACTGGCTACACTTTGAACAGGATAAAGGTCTAGATAGTCAGGCAATTCCTGTGTTTCTATGTAGATTGATTTATTTTACTTGCTGTCTCTGTGTGTGGCCACTCCCCCCCCTCCCTCCCCGCTTCG
The DNA here is from genome assembly GCF_028017835.1 of Emys orbicularis. Lineage (NCBI taxonomy): Eukaryota > Metazoa > Chordata > Testudines > Emydidae > Emys > Emys orbicularis. The sequence continues at coordinate 30,661,300 of NC_088695.1, read as the reverse complement.
TTTCCAAATTATACCTGGTTATCTGTTTTCCCCCCAAAAATAAAGTGTAAGCAATTTTATTAAGGTTCCATTTATGAAAGGTTGATAAATGATTAATATGTTATAGACATGGGCAGGGGGTGTTACAGATGGTTATAAACACTTCAATAAGGAAGTGTTATAAGATTATAAGCAACTTATTGGACTCCATAACAATAAGTGAGTTGATTAAACCACTTATTAAAAACATCTACTAATTGGTTATTAACCCTTTCAAAACTATTTATAAATGGAACCTGATCATAAGGTGAGATCAATCCTGCTGAGGACGCAAAGGATTAGATTTATGTTCTCATTTACCCCACTGTAAATCTAGACCTCAAAGGAATTGCTCCAGATTTATACTGGCATAAATGAGAGGAGAATTTGCAATGTTTCTCCTTTCCATCAGAAATGGAGACCTATGTGTAAACTTGCTCCTTCAGGCTGGGAGGTAGGAGATTTTCTCTTGCTGGTACAGAAACTAGACCTGACCCCCTAGAGGAAACATGATCACTCAAACAGTCTGACCTGCTCATGTGCGCACGCATCCACACATGCTTTATAGAAACAGTGTCTGCCAGCAGGGGCCCAGCTCATGGTTATTAAAATCTCTGGCAGAGATGATTTTTCTCTTTTCCCTCCCTGGAGTCCCAAAATCCACAGACTTCAGACAATACCTTCAGGAATTACTCCTTAAATGTGTCCTTAAATGATATTAGGATTCTTTTGATCATGAAGGGGTTGCACAAATGTAACTGCAAGCGGAAAATGGCCACATAGGTCTGATGTTCAGGCCCAGATCACATACTCTTTACAATGAAAGTCTAATCTGCAGCCTGTTACATTATCATACCTCTCTATTGCCTCGCGAAAGAAAGGAGAAGCATCTTTTCAACCGTCGGATCAGTAATCATTGAGGAAACGTTACCACATTGGGTCAAATCCTGAGTGGAGCTGAGCCCCCACAACTCATTGATTTCAGTGGGGCTTAGGATTGCTCAGGACCTCTCAAGGTTTTGCCTTTTCTCAGTAAAGTTCTGATCCTCTCCCAGAGGGCGTCTTGCAATTCACTTCAATTCCACAGCACACTTCAAAGTTCTTAGAATTCTTACAGGGGACATATGGACTTTATGCTGCAGATTGAAAATTTGCCCCCTAACATTTTAAAACCAGCCTCCATGTTCTGGTTTGCAGTTGGATCCATCCAGTGTTGCTAAACCTACACAGCTTCATAAGCAATCATGCCAGCTGGGTAACTGTGTGTCTAATGACCTGATTTGCATGTGTCTGCCCAAAGAGGATTCTTGCATACACAAATGGGTGCATTAGTGGAGGCCAGTTGACCCTCGCTATAATACCTATCACTTATCATCTATGGATCTGAAATTGCTTTACAAAAGAGGTCAGTGGCCGTGACTGAGTCATGGCTGGTCTGGCCTAATGGTTGAAGCAACAGTCCAGCCTACCAGTTAGAGCTGAATCCAGTCAGGGCAGGTCCTGGAGTGAAGGCAAAGGTCAGAGCCAAGAGTCTGAAGCCAAAGGGTTAACCAGGGTTACAGTCAGGAGATCTAGCTGAGGATCTGAGCCGGGAGTCAGAATGGAGCTGGATGCTGGGGCAGGAGCAGATACAGGCTGGGACTGGAGCAGGACTAGAGATAGCAGAGGCAGGGACAAGACCATGCACAGTTGCACGCAAGAAGCATATTGAGCTGTCACTGAACTGCTGCTTAAATATTAGCTTGCTGTTTCCTGTAGCCAGTCAGGTGGTGTAGTCAATCAGACAGCTTCTATCAGGGCCAGCTGCACTCATTAGGTTGCTAGGAGATTGGCTCTGCTACAAACTGGCCCCTGATGGTCAATATTATTATTATTATTTTATTATTAGTTCCATTTTCAGATGGGGAAACTGAGGTACAGAGAGGGGAAGTGACTTGCCTAAGGTCACCCATCAGGCCAGAGATGGGACTAGGTCTCATGAGTCCCAATCCAGTGCTCTATCTAATACGCAACTCAGTAGTTTTCCTTTTGATTTTCCTCATCTATGGCAAAAATAAAAATGAAATCAGAACAAAGGATCTGCATATGAAGGGAGTGGATTTCATTTTGCTAGATATCTTTCAGCCATGTCTTCACTGAGATTCCCTCAAAGAGTACTGAAACTCCCAGCAGGAAACATCAACAAGGACTCGGTCCTGTAGTTAATACTCAGGCAAAATTGCCAATGACTTTAACAGCTCAAGCTTTCTCCTGAGCATAGGAAGGATTCCTAGGTGGTAGGGTGGAATGTAGCAGCCTTACATGGCTCTCAGCTATATTAATGACCATGTTAATTTTCCTCATGATAAAAAGCAATAACGCATGTATTCCTTTATTCTGCCAAGATGCCTAAGATGGGCCAAAAAAAGGGGGGGGGGAAAGCGCTAAATGGTTGAGACAATGCTGCCCAGTGTGTACACTAGCATTAAAGGACTTCAGCTACCACTTGGGGCAGTAAGGGATGAGAATGAGCAGATTAGAGAGACAATTTGGATTTAAAGGACCAGATCCTCAGCTGGTGTAAACCTGCACAGTTCCATTGAAATCATAGAGTCATAGAAGTGTATGGCTGGAGGGGACCTCAAAGACATCCAGTCCAGCCTCCGGTGCTGAGGTTGCACCATGTGAACCTAGACCATCCCTGATAGGTGTTTGTGTAACCTGTTCTTTAAAACCTCCAATGACGGGGATTCCACAACCGCACTTGGGAGCTACACAATCAATATGGAGCTACCCTGGCTCTCACAGCTGATGGCCTGATGCAGGTTCTGTAAGTTAAGAACCCCACCCTGGAATGGAAACGTGTACGCAAGTTTGAGTTACAGTTCCATCAGATCTGAACCGAGCCCCCTGCAGATTGTGCTGGTAAGACTCTCGGTGACAGCAGAGGCAGCACCCCCCCATACTCTGGGAGTATAAAAACAATCAGGCGTGTTTGTCTTGAATTTCTGCTTTACATTGGGTCGCATCCAAGAAGCTGACAGAATTATCCCTGCCGCTGTGACTCTCTCTCACACTTGGATCTCAAAATAGAACATTTGTGGTTGGTTGTTTTTGTTTGCTTGCAGGATGCTCCTTGCACCTTTACTTTGTGTGCTGTTGATTTGTATTAATAGCCTTAGTATTTATATATCTTTGCAGAGCTAGAGGGTCTTATTTCAGAAATGCAATCGTGAATCCAAAAAAGCAATCTATCATAACATTGAGCTGGAGCCCGGATGGCCTTTGCAGAAGTTCAGCATAACTATTGAGTGGCATGACCTTATTTGTTTTCTTTTCATTTCCCACATTACCAAGATGCCTTAGAAAAGTGTCCATGAGTCATTCCTGGGTCCTGCTTTGTGCTCATGGACCACGTGTGGTTGCAAAAGTAACACTCCTGGAGTTCTATTTGCCTTGAAAAAACTCAACAGACAATACAGCAAGTCATTAGAATCAAGCTATTCTTGGTCCTGCTTTCATCCTTGTTCTCAAGTCACTTTCCTACTTGTTTTCCTGCATGACACACCAAGAGGGAATCAACAAAAGGAATCCCCACAGCACATTAGTACACAATGGCTTTTGGGCTGTGGCTTAGCCAGGGGTTTGCTTGAATAAATTTGGTGCTCTGTCTCCAGAACAGGTATAGGATGGAAGCTATGCCCACACCATCCTGTCCCTTAAGGATACACCATGTGTGATAGCCACTTACTTCACAGCTGTAAAAACACTCCTTTGTTACAAACCTACACGCCATGTTAAAGTCACCAGATTTTGGCACAAACTTTAACTCATCCCAGGTTCAATGGAAGCTTCCTTGGGGATTGCAAACCTTCTGAGGAAATCTGGGCCCAGTTTGGAGTGAACCTCTGGGACTCACTTTTGTATAGAAACCAGGTTCAATGCTGAGCTTTTGACGGAATTTTCCAGTGAGTTTTGGGTTGCAACCCAAACAAGCCAGAACTGAAGAAAAGATTAATCCAAGCCATTGTGAGCCGAACACCTTGAGTCCCAGCCATGTCTATCCTGTTGTGGCTTCCGTCCACAAAACTGCCGTTGCAATAGTTGTTTGTATGGTGTAGGCACCTGTCCACTAGGAACTGGGCTGGGATCACCAAGTTTCAGTCCCTATTAACTAGGGTCTGGTGACCTAGGAGCACAAGGCTCTGTGTTATGTGCAGTCCCCTGAACAGTCTAGTTCCCAAGGTCTGTGTTGGCTTTTGTAGCTCAAAACCCAGGCCTAATTTGTATTACATCTGGCCTCTGGTTTGAAAAGCTCCTGCTTTTGGCTGCCTTTCATTTGCTACCTCTTCAGACAAAATATGGGAATTTTTTTGTCCGATAACTTTACACTCTGAAACTCCCAATACGATTTTTCTTTCATTTGCCTAAAATATTCCAATTAGATACAATCAGTTCCTTGGCACAACACCACTTTCTTGAAACTGTAATCCCTCCATTTAGCTAAATTCTCTCATTGGGTTACCTAATTGGTGCAACACCCCCTCCCCCCCTTTGCCCTGCAGATTGTGTCAAAGTGCCTTTTCTATACATTGTTCTGTAGTGTCCCTGGAACTTGTTAAATTACTGAGCTATGTGGACTGTGTTCAGGTCCCCTGGGTCTCCCTTGAACTTGCCAAAGCATCTCCTGTTTCTGGGAGATCAAATATATCTTCTCCTGATCTACTGCCTTGTTAATTCGAGGCTCCTTCAACCTTGTAATAAATGTTTCTGATGTATGTTGTTACTTCTCAATTCTTGTTCTGCCCTCTGAAGAAATTCAATCTACGATGTAGGGCAATCTTCCCCATTCCTCCTGTGTGCACACGTGTACAGTACTCAGTGGGTATTTCTGTCATTCTCTGGATATGCAGGCTGCCACTGAGTGTTCACTTTCTCTTAATGACTATAGAATTTTTTCTCCTCTTTAAATTCCTCCTTGATGGCATAGAATGCAATGGTGTACTTACTTTGAGTTAAATTGCTTTGGTTTTTATTGTTTTGTAACTGTAGTGTGAATTTAGTGCTTGTGAAAGCAAAGGACTAGTAGCACTGCAGATAAAGGAGCATGGCCAGAGGATACAGCCCCTGGTTTCTATTCCTGGCTCTGCCACTGACCAGTTGTGTAACTTTCAACAAGTCATGTCAACCTTCTGTTTCCCCATATGCTTCTTTATAGAGCTATTTAGATTGTAAGATCTTTGGGGCAGGGATTGTCTCTTACTATGCGTTTCTAAAGTGTCTAGCACAATTGGGCCCTGATTTTGATTGTAGTCTGTGCACTCTACTGTAATAAAATGTAATTATTAATCTGTGCAACAAGCTTTCCATATCCAGCTCTGGCAATGCTCCTCATTCTAGCCTTGCAGCACATCCCTGCTATTCAATGCCTGAGCTCCAGAGCTCTAGCAAATTACAGCAGTCTTGATCTATAGCAACCACTGCTGTTTCAGTTCTGGCTCTGCTCTGGACAGAGACTTTCCCTGGCTGGAGACTTTGTTTTGCAACATTTTTGAGGCATATGAGGAAACCACCAGGACCCTCCATTTTAATTGAGATTTGTCATTAATTTAGTTGCCGTAAAAGAATATTTTAAAATCCTCTCAGTTTGATTTATGTTATAATATTCTCTGGGATTTTGAGCTGATGGGCTCCTTCCTTCTGAGTGCCACAGGACTACTCACACAAGCAAAATTACTCACTGGCATGTTTGTTTGCAGGATTTTGCCCAAGATCAGTAATGACCCAGACTCATCACCATCTGGGATCTGTTTGATAGCCTTTATAAAACAAATCTGGCGAGATTCGGTGCAGTTGCCAGTACAGAAGTGTCCGTAACCCCACAATTAGCATTAAGTGCCTTCTTGGCAGGCTATGCAGAAGACCCAAGGATTGAATTATCCATGGAAATTGGTGTTCAGTCCCACTCCTATAAGTACTCTGGCTGGATCAAAGCAGTAGCACATGGGAAGAGCAGCACAGCAGTTTCAACCATGGGTAAAATGCCTCATTCCCCTGAGTTGACAGGCCAGCCCCTTATAAATATAAAATTCACTGAAAAAAGGGAAAAAAATGGGCCAGATCTAAAGTGACGTAGCTGGTGTAAAGTGTCGTAGCTCTCTTGAAGTGTAAAATAAGACTCCATTGACTTCAATGGAGCTATGCTGCTTTGCACCAGCTGAGAATCTGGCCCTATGTATTTTTAAAGTATATAGAGTCTGATCCCTGTGGATATTTTCCACCAGATGAGCATTTAAAACAGCGGTCCCCAACCTTTTTCGTCTGGCGGGCGTCAGATGACGAGCCACGGAGGACCGTGGCAGTGGACGAGCATCCGCTGAAATGCCGCTGACAAGCAGCGTCATCCAGAGGCGTCGCCACCGAAATGCCGCCGAAAATCGGCGGCATTTCGGTGGCGACGCCTCTGGATGACGCTGCTTTTCGGCGGCATTTCGGCAGATGCTCGTCCGCCGGCCAGTACGCAGGCGCACCTAGACGCCCCGGCAGGCGCCCAGGCGCCCACGGGCACCGCATTGGGGACCGCTGATTTAAAATATAGGCAGTTGTCAGTGTCTGACTATGCTCCATGACCGTGTCATTTTCTGTAGACTTTACATCCCCTAATTATTCATATATATTTCTGTTATGAAGTTTCAATCTATTCCCTGGCACTAGAAGCAGCATTTCCTAGCTGGATCAAATGTCAATACACCTCGCTTGCATGCTGGGTATTGTGTATAGCTCTGTCCCCAGAGACCCCTACATTTCTAAGCAAAATTTCAGACATGGATGGCTGGGGCCTCTAGACACTACTGTAATACCAGTAAACACACATTTATTGTGAATATCACTATTGTTATCCCCATAGCACCTAGGAACCCTCATTATGTGGTCCATAAATAATAATTGGTAAGCATATTGCACTGTTGTAGAGCAATACTTGCCATTTATTTGCACCTATTGTCAAGGGGAGCAAAATTAAGAGTTATCCTAGGCACACAGTGGATCAGAATAAGGGCCCATCTAGTCCATCTATTTCTCACAGTGGCCAGATGCCTCAGAGGAAGGTGAAAGAAACCCCATCTGCCAGCTGTGGAATATTCTTCCATTTGGGGAAGGTTCTTCCTAATCCTACATACTTTAGAGGCTGGTTTATGCCTTGAAGCCAGGAGGGTTTACAACCCTCATAAATTTGGATCCTATCGAGTGTTACCCTAGATGTTCTTATTATCCATATAAATTCCTTTCTGAATCCTGATAAGCATTAGTCTCAATAAAATCATGTAGCAATGAGTACCAGAGGTTCATTACATGTTGTGTAAAAATGCTCTGCCTACTAATTAAACGGCGCGTGGGTTTCAGCAAGCAAGATTCTGAATAGATGTTAATTAGCATTTAGAACTTGTTTGTTGATGGAGATTAGGATCACAAGATAGGCTGCTATTACACAGCACATGGCACAGGAATTGTTTATACAAATATAGCGGAGGCCCACTGACACAACGTATGTATTTATAGATTGCAGGACTTGTAAGCTACTTGGGAGGTCAGCTGTGACTCTGGTCATAATCCTCCACTGTAGCTGGTAGCCCAGTGATACTGCAACATTATTGTTCCTGTGAGCTCTTTGGGGCAGGGAGTGACTTAATATGTTTATACAGCACCTAGCACAGTGGAGACCTGGTCTTGGTTGGGGCTTACGGTAGCCCAAATAATAAATAATTAGTTAAGTGCCAACAGTCCTGGAGCAGAGGCCAGAGTGACAAGTTAAACTTGACTCACTGTTGACTAAGTAATTTGAAGATAAAAGACCTGAGTCATAAGCACAATTACTATTAATGCTTTACCAGCTACGCCCAATTATAGAGTCATAGACTTTAAGGTCAGAAGGGACCATCATGATTGTCTAGTCTGACCTCCTGCACAATGCAGGCCACAGAATCTCACCCACCCACTCCTGCAAAAACACCCTAACCTATGTCTGAGCCATTGAAGTCCTCAAATCATGGTTTAAAGACTTCAGGGTGCAGAGAATCCTCCAGTAAGTGACCCGCGCCCTACACTGCAGAGGAAGGTGAAAAACCCCCAGGGCCTCTGCCAATCTGCCCTGGAGGAAAATTCCTTCCCGATCCCAAATATGACGATCAGCTAAACCCTGAGCATGTGAGCAAGACTCACCAGCCAGACACTCAGGAAAGAATTCTCTGTAGTAATTCAGATCCCACCCCATCTAACATCCCAACACAGACCATTGGGCATATTTACTGCTAATAGTCAAAGATCAATTAATCGTCAAAATTAGGCTATCCCATCATACCATCCCCTCCATAAACTTATCAAACTTAGTCTTGAAGCCAGATATGTCTTTTGCCCCCACTGCTTTCCTTGGAAGGCTGTTCCAGAACTTCACTCCTCTGATGGTTAGAATCCTTTGTCTAATTTCAAGTCTAAACTTCCTGATGGCCAGTTTATATCCATTTGTTCTTGTGTCCACATTGGTACTGAGTTTAAATAATTCCTCTCCCTCACTGGTATTTATCCCTCTAATATATTTATAGAGCGCAATCATATCTCCCCTCCGCCTTCTTTTGGTTAGGCTAAACAAGCCGAGCTCTTTGAGTTTCCTTTCATAAGACAGGTTTTCCATTCCTCGGATCATCCTAGTAGCCCTTTTCTGTACCTGTTCCAGTTTGAATTCATCCTTCTTAAACATGGGAGACCAGAACTGCACACAGTATTCCAGATGAGATCTCACCAGTGCCTCGTATAACGGTACTAACACCTCCCTATCTCTACTGGAAATACCTCACCTAATGCATCCCACGACTGCATTAGCTTTTTTCACGGCCATATCACATTGGCGGCTCATAGTCATCCTGTGATCAACCAATACTCCAAGGTCCTTCTCCTCCTCTGTTACTTCTAACTGATAAGTCCCCACCTTATAACAAAAATCCTTGTTATTAATCCCTAAATGCATGACCTTGCACTTTTCACTATTAAATTTCATTCTATTACTATTACTCCAGTTTACAAGGTCATCCAGATCTTCCTGTATGATATCCCGGTCCTTCTCTGTATTGGCAATACCTCCCAGCTTTGTGTCATCTGCAAACTTTATTAGCACACTCCCACTTTTTGTGCCAAGGTCAGTAATAAAAAGATTACCGGTAAATAAGACTGGTCCCAAAACTGATCCCTGAGGAACTCAACTAGTAACCTTCCTCTAAAGCAGTCCGTGCATCTCCTTCTGCATACAATGTGGCTTTAGAAGACCCCAATCCCTGCAGCACACTCTGCACCATACCCTGCCCTCAGTCTGGCTGCAGAGCGTCCACTGATGTCAGTGGAAGTTGCATGCCTGGTTCAGGAGCAGCATCTGGGGACATGGCCCTCAGGGGGCACAGCTCAAAAAAACCCAAAAACGCATTGAGAAATAGACTGAGGGAAAAACCTGGAAGTCAAGAGCTCCTACTTCTAACTCTGCCACTGCCTCCCTCTGTGTCCAAGGGCTGGCAGCCTGTGTCTTTAAGTCATCACTTTGCAGGAGGGAAGAAGGGGTTGGGCTGCAGTGGGAACCCCAGAAGGTATTTGGGTGGGAGCTCCTCCTTGAGGCTCCAGAGGAGAACAAGCAGCAGTGTCAGCTCTGTCGCCCTAGCAGAGAGCTCAGCCTACGCTCCCCTCCCTTCTGACTTGTGAGGCGGGGTGGGTGGGTGTGTGTGGCCCTGGCCCTGCCTGTGGAGACATTAGAACTCCTGGAGCGTGTTAACCAAGAGCAGTGACTTCTCTCCCAAGCCATATTGTGCCTAGCCTCTGGGCAGGGGTGGAAGTGGGTAGGAAATCAATGCCTTTGACCCTCTCACCATGCAACAGGGTAAAACATGTCTCATTTGCTCTTCGGGGTACTGATTCTCTTGGGGTGTCTACACTGCAATGAAACACCCACAGCTGGCCTGGGTCAGCGGACTCAGGCTCACGGGACTTGGGCTGCGGGCCTATAAAATTGGGGTGTAGATTCTCGGGCTGAAGCACAAGCTCTGGGACCCTGCAGGAGGGGAGGGTCCCAGAGCCCGGGCTCCCGGCCTAATGTCTACACCACAGTTTTACAACCCTGCCCTCCATCCGAGCCCCATGAGCCTGAGTCAGCTGACCCAGGCCAGCAGTGGGTGTTTCATTGTAGAGTAGACGTACCCTTACAGACGGTTGTGGAAAGACAAACAGGGAAGCACAGAGATTATCATTAGCTCCATCTCCAGCTCCATCTAACTCCACAATGTTTTCCCACTGTTGCTGGCGGCGAGAGGCTAACAGGACAAAGGCAGTACACTAGAGAATGGGGCATCAAAAGACAGGCACAATAATAGAGGGGGAGTGGGAGTGATGAATGGAGATTTCCTACACATGTTTACAAGGGCAGACACTGATACCCCCCCCTCCTGGGTGACTCCAGGGTCACTGACACAGAGATATTCGATAAAAGAGGGACTGTGATGCTAACCAAGCTCTGGGACAGAAGGAATTTCCACTAGGGGGACCTCAGAACAAGGGACTTGCAAACGCTTACAAAAGATATCAGCCCTTGCTAACTAGCAAGCAAAGTCCCAAAGACCCCAACAGCATCCCACCGCCCATGGCAGTGGGAGTCTGATGGAGCTGGAGACAAAGCTAAAGTGCCTGCCTTCTCACTGCTGTCTGTAAGGACAGTGCTGTAAGCAATGAATGAAAGAAACTGGAAGTTGTTACAGTTGGACAATCCCTAAAAATGGCAGTAAGTGTAAAACAAGAAACAGGTGCTGTTTGCTTTTTGATTCCAAAATCAGCACCTATCCCATGAAACTCTTGAGTATCCAGGAGATGAGACTTCAATGGGACTCCTCATGGGAGACAGCACTCTGCTGGGTATTAAGCATTTTCAGGCTCTGGCTGTAAGACAATGCCAGGCAGAGTGCTCAATAAAAACAAGGGACCAATTATGGCCTCTCATAGGCACTTACTTATATGCTGTCCAGTGACATAGGTGGCCTGTAAATGAGCTGCAAACAGGGCAGGATTTAGGGGCAGGCAAGCCAGGCAACCACCTGGGGTGCTGGGAGCCAGGCTGGGGGTGCTGTTTTTGTTATTAGGGACAAAAGGGAAAATAGAATGTTTGAAGTAACATGTTTCAAGTATTCGGTATGTAGATTCATTTTTCACTAGCCTCCTAGAATGTTCTGGACCTTTGTAGAATCTCATGAAACCTTCCAGGCTTTCTGAGATCTACATTTTCCTCGAACCTCCTAGAATGTTGTCAGCCATGCCCTTGTGTCGCCAGTCATTCAGTGAGATATAAGAACGAAGTAAAGTGAAAGCTCAGCTGTGACACTGTGAACCTTGTTTTATTGTGTAAATTGTGAAAGTGTACTTGTGTTTTAAGACTTGAAGAGTGTAAGGGGCGACTAATAAAGGACATATTTAAGGAGACACTAGAGATATCTATTGAACCCCTAGCTATGCAACAATTTAAAAGAAATACTGTTACTTCTTTTGCCATGCTTAACATGTAATGTTTGATGACTTTCTAAGACTGCTGAACATAGCTTTTGTTCTCCCTAATACTGTCTGTTTTCCCCCATAGAAAATAAGATGCCCCAGAAGAAGCCTTCAGGAGCTCAGTATAGGAAGTGAAAAGCTCAGTTGCAATCTAGTTTGCAGCAATGGGCAAATTTGATGGGAAACAAATGGATGGGGGGTGCCATTTGGTCTAGGGCCGGCCCTCGCTGCAAAAGCCTGAGCGAGAACGGCCCTTGTTTAGGAGCAGTAGAGGGCCAACGTAAGTGGCTCCATGCTGCCCTCTTGCAAGCCTGGGTATAGGGGACCAGGTGGAGGTGGAGCTACAGAAGGGGAGTAGCCATAGTGCTTGGTGCTACGGAGACTCTAGGCAGGGGTTCTCAAACTGGGGGTCGGGACCCCTCTGGGGGTCATGAGGTTCTTACATGGGGGGTCGCAAGCAGTCAGCCTCCACTCCAAACCCCGCTTTGCCTCCAGCATTTATAATGGTGTTAAATATATTAAAAGTGTTTTTAATTTATAAGGAGGGGTCGCGCTCAGAGGCTTTCTATGTGAAAGGGGTCACCAGTACAAAAGTCTGAGAACCACTGCTCTGGGCCACACCTCATCCCCTAGGCAGCCTAGGATAGACTGCTGTAAGTTGGAGCAGCCCCTCTGCCTTCCCTGCACTGTGTCTTTTAGGAGATGCAGTGCAGAATCTGGCCCATGGTCCCTTAAGCCTAGTGTCAATGTTGTGAATGATACATACAACTAACAGCATTTAGGGCTTATCCTCTTTGTAAACCTCGACTGATTTTTTCGCCACCACCCAGGCAGGTAGGTATTATTACTCCCATCCCACAAAGGAGAAACTGAGGCAGCAAATCCTCTCCACTGGGCTAAGCCTGTTCGTGCTGTGGCACTGCCATTGGTGCCTGCATGCAGACCGAACTGAGCAAACAAGTGGAACTGCAAGCACTTGGCTTCAGCTCTATTAGAAACCCAGCGAGAAAATGGTCAGGCTCACCTGCTAAATGGAAAGGGCCAAAAAGAGGAGGCAGAAAACTTTCAAGCTTTTATAATTTGTATGACAGCAGCATCCAGTGTCGTGCTAAGCAATGTAGGCCCGCATCCTCCAAGGTATTTAGGCACCAAACTCCCATTGATTTCAATAGGAATTAGGTGTCTAAATACCTTGGGGGACATGGTCCTGTACAAACACAGAGTAAGAGGCAATCCCTGTCCCAAAGAGCTCACAGTCTAAGGCAGGGGTAGGCAACCTATGGCACGCGAGCTGATTTTCAGTGGCACTCGCACTGCCCGGGTCCTGGCCACCGGTCCAGGGGGCTCTGCATTTTAATTTAATTTAATTTTAAAGGAAGCTTCTTAAACATTTTAAAAACCTTATTTACTTTACATACAACAATAGTTTAGTTATATATTATAGACTTCTAGAAAGAGACCTTCCAAAAACGTTAAAATGTATGACTGGCACGCGAAACCTTAAATCAGAGTGAATAAATTAAGACTCGGCACACCACTTCTGAAAAGTTGTCAACCCCTGGTCTAAGGAGACAAGACAGACTAAGGAAGTGGCATTATCCCCATTTTACGGGGAGCTGAGGTCCAGAGAGATTAAGGGCTGGTCTACACTGGGGGGTGGGGGGGGATCGATCCAAGATACTTCGACTTCAGCTATGCTATTCGCGTATTACCTGGGGTCCAGACGGCGCGGGATCGATGGCCGTGGCTCCCCCGTCGACTGCGCTACTGCCGCTCGCTCTGGTGGAGTTCCGGAGTCGACGGTGAGCGCGTTCGGGGATCGATATATCGCGTCTTAATGAGATGCGATATATCGATCCCGGATAAATCGATTGCTACCCGCCGATAAGGCGGGTAGTGAAGACGTACCCTTTGTGACTCGTCCAAGGTCACACAGGGAGTCTGTGGCAGAGATGGGAATTGAACCCAGGTCTCTAGAGGTACATCTACACAGCAATTAAATACCTGTGGCTGTCCTGTGTCAGCTGACTTGGGCTTGCAGGGCTCTGGCTGTAGGGTTGTAACATTGCTGTGTAGACATTTGGGCTTGAGTTGGAGCCTGAGCTCTGGGACTCTGCAAGGGAGAAGGGTCCCAGAGCTGGTTCTAGCCTGAGCCCAAACATCTACACTGCAGTTTTTAAGCCCGACAAACCCGATTCAGCTGACCCGGGCCAGCCATAGTTGTGCTGCAGGTCTTTTATTCCAGTGTAGTTGTATCCCTGGTGCGCTGTTCATTCCCCAGAACCAGAAGTGATTTCGCATGGGCATTTGAAACCACCTTTCACTGATTTACCTTATCCCTGACCCTGAGGGATCAATCCCTAGAAATAAGAGAGTAGATTGGGCTCCTCTGTTATGGCTGCACAAATCTTTAGTTTACAAAATCCAAAGCCCAGATAGCTTAGCCTGATTTCAGTTCATGGTATGAACTTTAAACTCAGCCAAGGGTTATGAAAGCATCGCTGGGCTTTGTCAAACCCCTTTGGAGAACCTGGGTCCAGTTTATGGCTGAACCTTCTCTACTAATTGATGGCTCTGCGCAGAAACTAGAGGGAAGATCCTCACCTAGTATAAATTGTCATAGCTCCATTGAAATCAGTGGAGCAGCAGCAGATCTGCCCCTACTTTCTTGTGAGCAAAACTTGGCCCAAATCCAAACAGTGAAGGGCAAACATTGATGGGGATGAAAACAAATAGCTGTGTGAACAGGTTCTATTTTTGGTAATATTTTAAAATATTTCCCCTTTCTGTTATAGTGTAACTCCTTAGATAGAGCTTAGCTTGATCAGGGTCATGTTAGGTATTTGACTCCAGGATGGAGAAGGAAGATAATTTTTGGCTTAAAGCAATTGGTTACATGGCTGATTAACAGCCTTCTATAACTTGCAGTGCAAATGTATTTGCTTTGGCTGCTGTGCAATCTAAACACTTCTCTGGGAGCCTCAGCTCCGTAGCTCATTGTGGCTTTATCTCCATTTGTTTCAAAAGTATTTCAGAGTAAGGCCCAGCGGCTCCTGGGGCATAGTCTCATCTCTATCTGTACTAATGCGAAGTGATATTCATCTGAGAACAGAGGGCCGGTTAAGCCCACCATGGATCCGGGTCCTGATCCTGTGAAGACTTATTACACTCACACTTCACTAGCTAGGGCTAGGCACACTGTCTTCATTGGGAGTAGCAGTAAGTCCTAAGGCCACATTTGGATTTGGTCTAACTAGGCCCAGCTTCATTGAAGCCACCTGGCTAAATGCACTCCTGAGGAATTCAGGGCTCCCAGCAGTGGTATATGTGCTGGGGAGGGGTGGGAGCCAGAATTGAAGCTCCATGAGGGAGGGGAAAGGAACTATAACAGGTGGCCAGAACTCCTGAGTATGCTCCTGCTTCCCTCTTCTCCTGCAACCCTCCTTAAGGGTGTTGCTAGAAATGCCACTTGTCCTGCTTTTGGGACAAGCACATGGGGTCATATTACATCTCCATATACCTGTATTACATCTATCCCTGTAGGATCTGAGGCCTAGATTCTCAAAAGTATTTAGGCACCCAACTCCCATTGAATCTGTCCCTGAATATCTAAGTGTCTGATACAAAGTACACATCCCTGCAGCAGTGCCAGGTGACTCTAGGCCAGGCAGGGCCGGCTCCAGGCACCAGGCACCCAAGCACGTGCTTGGGGCGGCACCTGGTAAGGGGCGGCGGGAGGAGCGCGGCTCGGCATTCGGGGGGGGGGGGCGCTCCGGCGGCGCTCGGCAGGGGCGGGCTCCAGCGGCGCTCGGCGGGGGGGCAGCGCGGGGCTCGTGCTGGCGGGGGGGGGGTTCCGGCGGCGGCGGCGCTCGGCACGGGGGGGCAGGCTCCGGCGCGCGGCAGTCGGCGGGGGCGGGCTCCGGCGCGCGGCGCTCGGCGGGGGGGGCGGCGCGGGCGCGGCGCTGGAAGGGGGGTTCCGGCGGCGCTCGGCAGTGGGCGGGGGCGGGCTCCAGCGGCGCTCGGCGGGGGGGGGGCGGCTCGGCGCTCGGCTGGGGGGGGTTCCGGCGGCGCTCGGCCCGGGGGGGCGGGCTCCGGCGCTCGGCGGGGGGCGGCTCGGCGCTCGGCGCAGGGGGGGTTCCGGCGGCGCTCGGCGCAGGGGGGGGTGGGCTCCGGCGCGCGGCGTGGGGGGGGGGCAGCGCTCTGGGGGGGGTTCCGGCGGCGCTCGGGGGGGGGGGGGCTCGGGGGCGGCGCTTTTTTTTGCTGCTTGGGGCAGCAAAAAAGCTAGAGCCGGCCCTGAGGCCAGGGGTAGGCAACCTATGGTATGTGTGCCAAAGGCGGCACGCGAGCTGATTTTCAGTGGCACTCACACTGCCCAGGTCCTGGCCACCAGTCCGGGGGGCTCTGCATTTTAATGTAATTTTAAATAAAGCTTCTTAAACATTTTAAAAACCGTATTTACTTTACATATAACAATAGTTTAGTTATATATTATAGACTTATAGGAAGACACCTTCTAAAAACGTTAAAATGTATTACTGGCACGCGAAACCTTAAATTAGAGTGAATAAATGAAGACTCGGCACACCACTTCTGAAAGGTCGCCGACCCCTGCTCTAGGCCAATGGAGTCCCACCTGCTTACACCAGGTCTGAATTTGCCCCCAAGCATTTAAACGTCCCCTAAAGTAATCCCAGCTGACCCAAGCCATGCTGGAAGAGCTAAGAAGGCCTCTGACTATTTTTATTCCTTGAATTTCATGTATTTCTTCCTTTTACAAATCATATCTCTAGTGAATCTTTAATTTTCTTATTTCTAGATATGGATAACTATGGAGTCTGTTCCAGTGGCATGAAACTTTCAAAGCCATGGCCAGCCAGTCTGTTCCTTTTAGCCTGCTCTTGAGGGTAAAAAAGACCATATCTGTTGCACTGTCGCTTCAGTTGAACGGTTGCTTCAGTTCCTTTCCACTTCCTGTCTAGGGTACGAAAGTCCATCTTTTTAGAGCGATGATGGCTGCCGGCCCCATTAGCAGTGTTCCACGTCAAACACAGGCACACCTCCCTCGCTTGCCCTTCTCCCCCCCAGAATTCACAGCACATGACTCAGAGCAAGGAAACAGACAGTACAAAATACCAAACTAATTATTTCACTTTGTCAGCTTGGTAAAAACACTGTTATTTTGGGAGGAGGCCATGTTTTCTTAAAGAAAAGCTCTGAGAAAAGAAACAGAAAAATCCCCCTCCTCAGCATCCTGACCTTGCTCCACTTCAGGACTGTTGAGTCATCAAATGCACAGGTGCAGTTAGAACCCTCCCACCTACAGCCCACAGAGTTTGGCTGAAGTTAGGTTTTACTCCTTCATCTTCGACTGGGTTAGAATTAGGAGCACTCCCAGGTTCAATGCCTTGCTTTTCACCACAAATAGGACTTCAGGCCAGATCCTCTGCTGGTGTAAATTGATGCAGCTGCATTGACTTCACCAGAGCTGTCTCTTTTCATTGTGTGTTCTTTCTGTGTACCAAAGGAAGTGACATTTTAGAAGATCCTTATTTGTTAGCTAGTCCACTAGATCTTGTCAGCATTCGTACATTTCCTGCCTTCCTTTACAAACATCAGGGGAAAGCAAAATACTTCAGTGCTGGATTGTTTCTAGGTTTTGTTCCCTATCTGTGTTGATATCCATTGTTTGCCTTGCTTCTCTCATATACAAAGCTAACACAGTGTGGTCAACTCTCAAGATTATATCATGAACCTTGCAATATTTGGTGGTTTTCTTAAAGCCTAGCTTCTAGAGGCATGTGATTAGTTGAGAATCGGAACTTTAAAAAAAAAAAAAAAAAAGTGTTTCTAGCCCTCACGGCTGTGGAGAAAAGCTTGAAAATGTGACACCCTAAATACTCGAATACTAGAAGACAAATAAAAAGGACTGCAAAAAATTTTTTTTTTAAATCTCATAATGTTGTGACAAATAATGCTTCAAATGCAAACAACTCCCACTCAAGTCAATGAGACAGATTCTGATCTCATTTGCCCCCAAATAATCCTGGAGTAACTCCACTGGAGTTAACAGGGGTAAGTGAGATCACAATATGGCTTGAATTCTGCCTGTTACAGGATTATAAATATGGCATAGTACCACTCACTGGAGCATATAGCAGCAGGACATAGGTTGGCTTGATGTGTAACTTACAACACTGATTAAGCCACAGCTGAATTTGGCCAAGAGAATTTAATGGAAGCTTCACTAGGTCCACCAGGAGTTGTACCTATGTATCTGAGGGTACATCTACACAGGAGCTGGAGATGTAGTTGATTGAGTGTGCTAAAAATAAAAGTGTAGCCACTGCAGTGGCATAGCCTAGCCACCAAGACTACTCACCTGGGGTTTGGGATGGGATTGTACTCGTGGAGGCTGTTACATGTTATTTTTAGTGCGCTAGCTGGATTGCAGCTAGTGTGGGAAATTATACCTCCTGCTCCAGTGTAGATATACTTACCCTGAAAGTAGATTTCAGTCTTAAATTAGCACTACATCCATTTGTGTGAGCTGCCACTAGGAGCAGAACAGTTCCAGTGAGAAGCATCAGCTTTTCTTTGTAATTACCAAGGAATTTCAGGAATTGAAAGATTCACGACATCATTCTGGAATTCAGGTTGAGCCTACCTTATTGAGACAAGTGGTTCAATGGAGGGTTTCCTCACATAGTAAGATGCTACTCTGTGTGAGTAAGGGCAGCAGAACTGAGCCACGTAGTGACAGCTTCTGTCCAGGAGCTCAGTTAACTGGCTTCTGTTTGATGCTTGCCTTGACCCTTTAACAAAATGATCTTCCACAATGGGAGTGAACTATCCAAAACTCCAAGTGGTGATCAGCTGCTGGGTGGAGAAAGAACTACATAGGTCAATCAATTCATTGCCTTGTTCTGCAAGAAACAAGGATGGGGTACCAAGCTAGAGCCTGGTTTCTGTATTCTGTGAAGTGCCAGAAAGCTATGAAGCCAGCTTCTGACCTGACTTGCAGCATTGTAAATCAGAAGTAGCACCACTGAGTCAATGGAGCTAAACTACAGTAAAACTGGTCTACATAAACAGAGAATAAGGGCTCTGGCTCTATTTTAAATACGTTCCGGACCCACGCCCATCCTTATTAAATCATAGTGCTACAGCCAGGTGTCTTATAAAAGAAAAATGAGTTGTGAGGGGGAGGGGAATAAGCAATTTCAGGCTGACTTTCTTGATGTAAAATGGCAAATGAACTGCCAACAACATCACCAATAAAGCAGGTCATTAAATCAAGTTTAATGGGGATCTGGATACAATTTTGGAGGAGGAAGAAATCTGGAGGTCCAGCTGTGAGCTAGATTTTTGTTCTTAGTTTAGAGATGAGGTAATATGGTCAAAAATGTAGCTATACAAATGATCTTCATTATTTATTCTCTTCAAGAGCTTTTGTCTCACATTTCCTCAGTTTAAAGTTTTTTTTTTTTTTTTATAGCAACAAAGCCAACCTGGCATAAGCCAACCAGCCGTTTTCCTTCTGCTGAGTACCTCATCGTTACCAAGAGTAATGAAACTGATAGACCTGCAATACAACTGCCGAGCCCTTTGATCAATGGCATTCCCACCGCCCCAGAGGAAGTTGTGATTGCAAATTGTCTCATACATTGCTATGCGCCCTTTATCAGGCAGTTTAGCTGAGAATGCATGAAACAGCCTAAAATGCAGCTGGGTTAATGCTGCAGTGCTTGGTTTTATCAGTAAACTAAGGCCTTAGCTACATGTGAGAATTCACAGCGCTGCCATGGCAGCGCTGTGAAGCGCGAGTGTAGTCGCGCTGCCAACGCTGCGAGAGCTCTCTCGCAGCGCTGCAAGTACTCCACCTATCCGAGGGGAATAGCTTGCGGTGCTGCGAGTGAGCGTGCAGCGCTGCAGGCGCTGATTACACTGGCGCTTTACAGCGCTGCACTCGCTGCGCTGGGGGGGGGGGCGTTTTCACACCCCTGAGCGCAGCAAGTTGCAGCGCTGTACAGCGCCAGTGTAGCCAAAGCCTAAGCTGCCAAGTATGGGAAAACACACAGGGCTACATTGTGCTTATTAGCTGCAGTCCCACATTGGGGGATGGAAACAGGGTGTGTTAGGGATGGACAGTACTTGAGAGATGCACAGACCCTACGTGACCATCCTGGCAAGCAGTCTGCACTATCTTTTAGGATTCTTCTTCCACAGTGCAGCCAGCTTTCTCTGCAGGCCAGTGGAGAGAAGGGTCCGGACACAGTCACTGTTTTCTCCTCACTCTTTTTTAAGGTGGCGTGAGTCCCTGCAGTGCATGGAAGGAGCTGTCTGCGCCCTCTCCCAAGTGCAATGGCTGCAATAATTCCTGGCCAGCCATGGGATGTGGAGTGGGGGTGGGGAAAGTCTCTTTGCATCCTAGCCCCCCATACAAGGAGGTCATGAACAGTCTGACCCATAGGGAGTAAATGTGTGTGGCAACACTAGGCTATTTTCAGTCACTTTTCTGACCCCACCTGTGTTGGAAGATGGTGATATGGATAGCAGGTAGCTTTTTATTTGTCTAGGCAGGTAACAGCCAGGTCTTGCTGGGTGGACAGTACTGAGCTGGACAAATTCTTCACCTACCAACTCAGGCTATGTGATTATGTACCTTCTAAATGTTGAATTTTGGGAGACTGGAAGGTTTTCCACATGCAAGCGTGTGAAAAATAACTTTGGATTGAAAGTAAGAGAGAGTTGGGAACCCAGGCTCACTTACAAGCTTTGGGTAAGTCCATTTGGGCCCAAGCCTTCAAAAATGTCCACTAATTTTAAGCACCTACATTTTTGGATGACATATAAGTCAAGTACATCTGTGCAAAGCAGCTTCAAATGCTACCACATCACAGTGGCTGCATTTTATACCTACCTTGCACTCACTTTGTAGAGGAGTAAATGATGACCCCAGGGGCATGACAATGGAGAATTACCCCACTTGGGTCTGATCTTAAGTTTCCATGTTAGAAAGTCAGGGACAGAAAACCAAAATGCATTCCTAGTCATTTTTTTTCTGCAAAAGAATTTGCTTTGTGATATCAGGGAACAAGCTAAAAAATGCCAAATTAGCCCTTAAAATCTCTTATAGCAAATTTCAAACTTAAATAGCGTGAAAGGAGAAATCTGACAAGTGTGGACTTAAAAAAAATAAATAAAAAAGAGAGAGAAATACTTGCCTGGATTTCTATTTTGTGAAAGACTCAGGGATATTTGGATTTTGGTAATGTGACTTAGAAGAGAAGTCAGACAAACAGAAGAGGTCTTTGAAATATTTTAGTGCAAGGGCTATTTCTTAAAACACACAAATCACTCTGATTTCCTGTGAAATTTACCCCACACTGAGCCTGGAATCCAGAGTTAGAAAAACCAGCAGAGTGCTCAAGTTTCTAAGCAGTTGGCTTGTCTGGCTTGGAATCACTGCTGGCTCTGGAGTCACATCAAAGTCATAAGAACATAAGAACACCCATACTGGGTCAGACCAAAGGTCCATCTAGCCCAGTAGTCTGTCTTCCGACTGTGGTCAATGCCAGGTGCCCCAGAGGGAATGAACAGAACAGGTAATCATCAAGTGATCCATCCCCTGTCACCCATTCCCAGCTTCTGGCAAACAGAGGCTAGGCACACCATCCCTGCCCATCCTGGCTAATAGCCATTGATGGATCTATCCTCCATGAATTTATCTAGTTCTTTTTTGAACCCTGTTATAGTCTTGGCCTTCACAACATCCTCTGGCAAGGAGTTCCACAGGTTGACTGTGCATTGTATGAAGAAATACTTCCTTTTGTTAGTTTTAAACCTGCTGCCTATTAACTTAGCTCCCTCTTCCCAATACTTCTGATGTCCTTGCTGTCAGGAATGGCCTCCTCCCATCCGCTCCCTGCTTAAACTGACTGATATGTGCATTGGCTGACCTGATGGACTCCACATTTGGGCTCATAAACCCAACCCCATCTCCCATCCTTGCTGGACCCTTGATGGTGAAGTCTTCTCCATAAAAGGTCCCCAGCAGAGGAGACTGCACCCTACTCAACAGCTTCCTGCTCCATTCCCTGATCCTTTCTGCTGGTAAATTCACCAGCCAGTCGCCCCTCCTACTGCCTGCCTGCTGGGACATGGAATCCCCCACCATCTTCCTGGATTTTTAGGGTTGCATGAATGGGTGATTTCCATTACTATAATAAACGCCCTGCATGGCAGCTTGAAAAATGAAACAGAAATTATTTAGGAAACATTTGAATTTTTTTCTTTCTCTTTTAAACTGCCCCTAACAAGAACCTAGATGGATACAAATTGACAAACAGACCAATGCAGTGACTAAGAAGGAATTTTTTTTTTTAAAGGATTTACTGTAAAACCCACCACCTGTTCAGACAAGGCCTTGATTGTGGTGGACAGAGGGGGAGGAACAAGTATCCGTGTTCTCCTCCATAAACCACAATTCCCTAGCTCCTGGGATTATTTTTAGCAGTTTTGCACTCCCCTGTTTATTTTCTTTACACCAGTGCCCATACTTCATTCCCTGCCTGTAACTTCCTTATTAGCACAACGGCAGATGGAGAGCTGAGAGAAGGACATTTCAGTGACTGAATGGCACTTGCAGAAAGGAAAGTTTAGACCTCAGTTCTAATAATGTGCAATATATACGGCATATAAATCCCAGTTCCTATTGAGAATTGTCCTCTCTCACAGATTCCACATCATGCTGCCTTTCACATGCCTTTCTGAATGTATTTGATGCTTAGGAAGGCTGTTTCATCTGCTTTTCATTTCCTCAGATGCTCTCGGCATCAGATTCTTTTTTTTTTATGGTGAGCCTGCAGCACTCAGTCTCTGTGACTAAGGAGGTGTTTAGTCTGTTGCAGGTTTTTTCCCCTGTGGTTAAAAGATAAGGAGGATGATAAAAATTGAGGTCATGGGGGCGTAAGAGGAAGGGACTTTACTGATGCAGAGAATCTGTCCAAACTGAAGGCATCTCATTAGATATGGGCAATCCTTCAAAGTAATCAAATCAACAGTGTAACACCAAATGTCCATGAACTTTCACATCCTTCTCATATCTTAGGTACTTATGTGGTCCCCATTACTGCAGTAGCTGAGCGCCTCACAGTCTTTAATATTTGTATCCTCACAACACCCCTGTGAGATAGAGAAGTGTTATTATCCCTATTTTTCAGATGGAAAACTTGGGCCCAGAGAGGCTAAAGGGGAGATTCACATAGGTGCTAACTCCCATTGATTTCAATGGGAGTTAAGTGTCTAAGTGACTTGTCTAAGGTCACAAAGGAAGTCTGTGCCAAGGCAGTGACTTGAACCCAGGTTTACTGAAGTCCTAGGGTAGTGCTTTAACCACTGGACAATCTTTCTTTCTTAGTTCCTACCTTCTGATGCTCTCTGTGGAGCTACTGTTGATTTGCTCATTGGTTCTTTTCTTCATCTCTCTGTTTTCCAGTATCAATTACTCATTTGCTCAGGAAGATGGGCTGTTTGATAGTTTATAATTTTGTTCTCCTCCATTGTGCGTTCTTCTTCTATATTGGCATTAACACTTGAACTAATGCATTTTCAGTCTGAGTCCCTATATTCCTTACTCTTAGTGTCTGGTTCTCTGATCACTGCAGCAAGGTCACTTGGGAAGCTTTAGTGGCCCGAGTATCAGCTTTGAAATATTAGATTCCTTAGCATAACAGTAAACTGGACCTGCCCTTTCAGTCTTTAATGGGGCCTGATTCTGCTCTGAGTTACACTGGTACTTTATAAGGGCTTAATCTTGAACTATTGAAACTAATGTGAGTTTTGTCATTGTCATTAGGATCATGCTGTAAATCCATATTAACTCTACTGGAGTCAGTGGGGTCACCCCAGATTTACACTGTAAGAATCTGGTCCATTGGTCTTTTTGGAGGAGATCTTAGAAACTGAGGCCCTGTCTTCTCTGCATGACATTAAAGACTCTGGTGCTTTTCATACACTTTTGCCCCAGTGTCTAAGGCTGAAATGTCCTCTCTCCTTCACTGTTGTGCCATGGTATCAACCGGTATGTCTCTCGGATGGGACCTACAATTCAGTGGTTATATGGTCCAAGTGCTTTGGGATGAAAGGTACTATATAAAGATCTATATGGTAAAAATAATAATCATGATGCTACAGACATCTGTGGCTTGCATCACTTTGTCCTGCTTCCAGAAGGGAACTATGCCACCTAGAACTTGCAGTGTCCTGGAAGCGTAGTAGGAAGTTATATTAATAAATTCCACATACTGCTTTAATATTGTTGGGCCATGAAACAATTTGCAGTCCAACCAGTTTGCATTATGTTGAACAAACACGGAGGCTCCTAGTCCTAAGCAAGAGCAGCGTGTATTAATCACATTGTTTATAATGTGCTTATTTGCTGATTTTGAGGGGAAGCGTGTTTGACATTCCCAGTGCTCACTTAGCAGTGAACTTTGCTTTACACTGGACACATCTCTCTTTTTCAGCAAACCGCAGTTACGTTTTCCAGAGAAATATTTTACTGCTTGCGGGTCGCTGACATAATTTTAAACATCTGCCTGAGCTCAGGAAAGGGGACAATTTTAATTGTTTTCTTCGTGGCCTTTTAAAGCTCTGGTTACTCTTTTTACACTCTGTCACACTTTTGCTTAACTCAAGCATCTTGAAATGCACAAAAAAAGCAGTTATTTCAGACCAAGTGAACGTAAACAGTGCAGAACCTGCCACTCACATGCTGTCACTTTGCTTTTACAACAGACATTGGAAATTGATTTGAGTGCTCATGAAAAGTTGACAGCCTTCGAAATAGAAATCTTGTAGAAGTACAGTCAAGGCAGTGACAGGACAAACTTTGCACACACCATCTCAACCACCCACCAAAATGCTTCATACCTGTTCTGAAGGGTTGGGAGGTGAGTGGGGCTTTATCTTTTGGGGGAGATTTCCCACTGTTTCACCAGCAACGGAACTACTGGTCAGTGGCTGGAGAGCTAATATAGTTAGAGCACTGGCAAACACTTGTCATCTATGCATGCTCTGAGCATGTACACATGGAGCTCTAGGATCCAGGTTTCATGCTTGGCTCTGCAGGACTGTGGGTCATTTGGTAGCTGTTGAGGGCTGATTTTGTTTTCTTTTGTGACTCCAGAAATTGCCAACTACAACAGTGTTCTGAAAATTTTGATTAGCTTGAATAAACTAAAGGGCTTGAAAATGGGCTTGGCTTTGAAATGCTTGCAAAGGGTCTCACATGGCTTCCTGTCCCTCTGTCTGCTAAAGGAATTGGCTTACGCCACGAAACCTGAAAGTGAGATAGATTTTGATGTTGTCTCATGAAAGAGGCTGTGGGATAGGGTGGATGTACCCTACACTAGGCAGGAAGGGGTTAATGAGAGCCTATGGAGCCCTGCTCCAAATTACAAGCTTGGAGGGAGGGGCTAAAAAGGGGAAAACCCAGCTCTCTTGGGGGCTGGCTGGGAGGAGAGGAGGTCTTCTTATGCCAGGAATATCCCAGGACTGCCCGAAGGAATGCCTCACTGGAGCTGGAGGATGACTAGATCCTGGAGCCTCCCTAGGGACAGGTAGGCCTGGCATGGGGCTCCTAAATATACTTTGTTCCCTGGGACTATGGGGGCTTTCCTTTTGGAATCTGTGGAGGAGTGTGCCCAGCCCCAGGAAGGGGCTGGTAAAAGGCCTAGAGACAGGCTGTGGTAGGAAGCAGTGGGGCAGCACTTAGCTGCTTATTACAGGGTAGCTGGGCTAGAACCCAGAGCAGAGGGAGGACAAAGGTGATGTTGAGGCCATGGAAATAAAGGCTGGAAAGGATGTAAGTCTGTAGTTTAGCTGAAGACCCTGTGTGAAGCTGCTGGGTAATAAACAAGGTTCGGTTACCCTGGAATGGGGGGCCATAGGTGCCTGGCCAGAGGGCTCAGTCATGAGGAGAAGTAGATCACCACTAAACTGGAGCGGCTGTTGGTGGGTGGTGCCAAAGGAAAAGCCAGGCTATGCCACACCCACCCATGAGAGCGTGCGCCAGGGGTGAGTCCACTCTTCAACAGGTTGATTTCAAGGGCAGGGATAGTGATTTGTTTTTAAAAACTGCTGCTATTTGAAAACTAGACCTGATCCTGTACCTGTAACGCCATCAAGCAGACAAGGCAAGAGAGGGGAATATTTTCACTATCAACCTTTGAAACAACCTGGGCAGCTTTTCAAAAGTGAAAAAGAACTCCAAGGCCTGGCAAAACAACTCCTGCTCTTGCATTCCTTACCAAAATGCCCCCTTAGCCTAGGGGAATGTATACAGTCTTCTGAGCTCTAGGTCCACCTTTTCTAGAGAAGAGCCTGAATAAATGTCTCCGTGGGTAGGTCTACGCTGCAATAAAAAAACCACAGCAATGAGTCTCAGAGCCCAGGCCAGCTGACTCATGCGTGGGCTGCAGGGCTAAAAATTGCAGTGTAGATGTTCGGGCTCGGGCTGGAGCCCAGGCTCTGAAACACCGTCATGGGGGAGGGTCTCTAATCCAGGGCTCTAGCCTGAGCCTCTACACTCCAATTTTATAGCCCCGCTACCCAAGTCTGCTGACCCAGGCTAGCCATGGCGTTGCCGTGGAGCTTTTATTGCAGATTAGATATACCCTGTTTCGCAATCCTTATTTAATGAGAGCTTATACCACGCCCAAAGGGAAGGAGCAAAATCACTACGCCCATTATCCAAATGGTCTGATGGAACAACATAGGGTCAATTTTTCAAAAGAGCTCGGGGGGGGGCAAACTTTCAAGTACTGAGAAACCACAATTCAAGCCAGACTTTCAAAACAGCTCAGCTCTTAGGCACCTAAATAAGGGCCAGATTTGCAAAAGGGCTCAGAAGTGCATGTTGGGTGCTGGCCCTAGTTGTGGGTGCTGCTGACCTCTGTTTAAATTCTGTCCATAAAATATAGAAAGTCACATAGGAAGGTCACATACCTGGCTAAAGATCACATAGGGAGCTGGCAGCAGAGCGGGGAATATACCCCCATCTTGTCCATAAGGCTAATAGTTTGTCATCCTAAAAAAATAGGAAAAGATGCATTTTAATCATGGCAAACATTCATGGGTTCAAAAATGTAATTTCTTTTAAAGAAGGAGAAGCTATTGGACATAATATATCATTACTGTAATCTTGTTTGTCCTAGGAAATCATGAGAAGTCAAATGAATACTCTTTTACAGCAAAAATTGTTTACAACCATTTCAAGTCTATACTCTACTTTGCGGGTTATATAGAGCCCAATTAACAAAAAAACCCATAGAGGTATGTTGAGTAGTGTGCTGGGCTGGGTGAGGAAGACCATGACTTCATACGACTACAAGATTCTAAAAAGGATTGCCTATTTCTAGATCAAGAGCTGTCATAATTAACTACAACAAATTCTGGAAGGGATATTAAACCTTGTGCTTCAGAGCTTTAGCTGATCTCTGACGATTAGAAGCCAGGCTGACACCTAAGTAGGGGCCAGATCCCTGCATAGGACTATTATGGTGTTCTGACAGTTTTCTCTAAAGCGTCTGGTGCCAGCCACTGTCAGAGACAAGACACGGGGCTGGACGGACCTCGGGTCTGATGCAGTCTGACAATTCCTGTGTTCCTATGAAAAAAGCAGTAGTAGCCATGATTTCTGTCTTAGTGCTGACAAAATCAGCGTTACCGTGGTATGCTGTGATGACTTTTCAAAAGTGCTCAGTGTTCGGTCAATTCTGCTCCCAGTGAAATCAGCTGGAATTTTACCTGACTCCAATGGGAGCCAGAGATAGGCCAAGCACTGGGTCCTTTCTAAGTCCTACCCCCATGAGAATCATCTGCTGCTGTTGACTATGTGGGCAGTGTAAGATTTTTGGCAGACTCAGATATTTATTTCCTTGTTTTTTATGTGCTGGTGTTTTGTAAATGATGGGATTACTAAATGCACTGTTGTCCTAAGTAACCTTAGCTGCTTCTTGAAATGGAGATTTTGGTTTTTGGAGTTACGATCAAAGTACAGTTTTCTCCTGACATATTAGCAGAACACATCAGCAGCCTCTAATTTTCCTGTTTGTCATGTCCACGTTTATAACTATTTGTACTTTTATGGATGCGCTGAGTGTCTCTAACATATTTTCACTGTTTCTTTTATTTATGACTGTTAAATGCAATTTATGAAACCTGGAAAAAATATCCAGCTATGTTGGCTGATTGCAACTAACAATTCCCTTTCTTGGTTGGAGCTGGGGAGGTGATGGAAAGATTGACAATTCAAACCTGTTTTTGTCATAAAAGATGCCTTTAACTTCAGACAGGCTCAGTAATACTTCTGCTGAAATCTTCAGTTGTTATAAATTCCCTTTCGCTTTGCTCTGTGCAATTGTTTATTTTATGGTGCAGACTACTTTGTATTGTCAGGATATCATCAAATCCAATATTTTACTTGGCAATGGCTCTCGGTCACAAGCTCAGCTGCTCAGAATTTCTCATCGCTAGCAATCAGCAAAACCCAGGCAGACTCTTACCATCTGCTAATGGACTTATGTGGAGAAGAGGAGGATTAACAAAGAGGTGATCTCAGCCACTCACGCTTTGCGTGAAGTGTGCATGGTAATGTAACATCAGAACTTCAAGAGCTGCATGCTGATGATCAAAAATCCTAACCAGTGGTTACAGCTGTAGATTGCTAGCTCACTGTTCTATTAGAAGCTTGATCCTGAAGGCCATTAGCGACTTGAAATGAAAACCTATTCCTTATCTAAATTATTTTCCATCCAATGGGTGTGAACAAACACACACACACACACACACACGTTTGTTATTTCAGGGGTTTAGGGGGGAAGGGAATGCTTGTGGGTGTTGGGCTGTACACATTAGTTTGATATACCTCTACCCTGATATAACGCAACCCCATATAACACTAATTTGGATATAATGCAGTATAGCAGTGCTCCGGGGGGCGGGGCTGCGCACTCTGGTGGATCAAAGCAAGTTTGATATAACGTGGTTTCACCTATAACGCGGTAAGATTTTTTGTCTCCTGAGAACAGCGTTATATCGAGGTAGAGGTATACTATGAGGTTCCTCATTCCTTTATTAGGAAATACTAAAGTGTTTGGTCTAGACACTATGGCCTAGATTCTCCAGCCTGGCAGAGGAGTGCTCATCAAGTCTGGAGAGGTGGATCCAGGAGGCCCCTGACCAATAGGGCAGTTGCCCTGTGTAAATTAGATCAGCCTGAAGGCTACTCTGACCTATGCTGGGTGCCAGTGATACCCAGGAACCATTCTGGCAGCTGAGCACTAGTTGGATGCAGGGATATCTTGCTCAGACCTTCTTTTCTTTGGCCATCCCCTGCCCCCTGGTCACGTGGTGGTGTAGGAGTTGCCATCATGACTCAGTGCATCCTGGGAATTCCCCTATCCTGGGAGCATCCTGTGGTGGCTGACCCCACTCACTTTAGGGAAGCTTTTCCCACAGGAGTTGTGCAAAGCAGCCACAGAGCACTGGCAAATAGAGTGGGTCTTACAGAAGCTATATGGCAGTGTCTAGTCAATTACTGTAGCAAATTGTAGTATCTTTTCTCAGGGATCTGAAGGCTGGGCTGCTGACATTGAAGGGCTTAATATAAAGAAGGCCCACAGAGAGTTAGATGGACTTTGCAAAGAGCGATGTGGAAATCTGTCACATTTTTGCCTTCCCAGCTATTTTGGTACCTGGTGACCCAGTGTTCCATCCAAGAACTACACCTCAAAGCCCTACATCATGGTGCTTCAGCTAGAAGCAGCCTAACTGTGGCTCCCCTCCTCCCTGAGAATTTCTCCAAGTTGATGTCACACTATCACATTCATACTTGGTCTCTATTTTTTTTTTAAAGGGCAATAAGAATTGATGGAGAGATTGTACGTAGGGGGATGATATATAGGGAATTGGATGGCTCAGGAATTTATTAATGGGCTATGGAGCCTTTGGCTACTAGGTCATTTGTTCCAATAAAGCCAAGATCAGTGTTGACAGAACATCATCTTTTGATGGACAGTCAATGTTCTAGGTGGAATGGGTTCATTGTTTTAATAAGGCTCCTAGTCAGCGGGTATCTACAGAAAGGAGAACCTCACTAATTTGGCCCCATTGCTGGGAGTCTGGGCAAAAAAGCCAGTGACTGAAAATGGTCCCTTGAATCTAAATTTCCCTATTGCCTCAACTGGTTGTCCCATCAGGGGTCAAGCGCAATGGGCCTGATTCTCTACTGCTTTGCACCTTGTGTCGTCATTTAGACCTGTCCAACATACTACCAAATCAGAATGGAGGCCTTGCACTCATTTGGCACAGGTGTGAATGACAACACAAATGCCAGGTAGTAGGGAATCCAGCCAAGGAGGCTTGCATTGCCATGGCTATTCTGTGAGGCTACACTGTGAACACTGCAGGGGCATCCATGTGGCACCTTTCAGTAGCACTTGGTTCCCTTAAACCCATGAAAACCCACATCCCTTCAGTAAAATGCTGCATTGTCGTGTGCTCCCAACACCTCTCCTACTTATCAGAAACTCAGCCAATCAATCTGTCTCTGGCCTCTCAACTTCCTTTCACCATCTCTGCCTTATTCAGCAGTTTTTAAAGGGCACCATCCATTGCTTCTTTTGCTGCACCGGGTTGATAATTGTGCTAACAGAACGAACACCAACATCAGGGTGATTATGCTGGAAGAAGCTGAGTCCAGCATTGTGCCATCGTGCATTTAGTCCCCTGGCCAGTAGGGAGACTTGCAAATTAAAAACACTGCACAGATGGGCTACCTCTGGGAAGTTGAGTGGGGTTAGGCCTAAATTTTAAGAGGCTTGTGGATTAGAGACTAAACCAACCAGATCAGCCCTAATTACCTTGGAATGATTCATTGCTGGTCACCGTTTTTTCAGGGGGAAAGCAAAGACCTATAATGGAGCTGCTGTAGCAGGAAGATTGGATTATACCTCATCTCTAGAGAGTACTATGGGGTATTTTGGCAGAGCGCAATGGAAAAAACATGGACTATGGCTGTCTTCGCAGCTCTTGGCCATGTGGATAACTTAGCTTGTTTCCAGCCCTGCCAGACCCCTTTGCCTTTATTAGCACAAACAGCAGCCCAGAGAAAAGAAAAGAAATGTCTCCCTCTGGCTTCTCCCTGTTCCATAGTCTACACGGATCTGAGCATCCAGCAGATTCTGGCATTAGTGAACTAGAAGGAGATGGTGCAAATTACAACTCATGTCATCTCTGGCTTGGCATTTCAGAGCTCTGGAGTCAGCTTTGAATTATCCCTGCAGGATTGATTTTTGTTTTATTCGTTAAGTGGCTTGGCTCACAACTGTTTGATTTTTCCAAATGGCATAAATCTATAGACGTTTGCCTTTGGCTCAGAAAGTTCCTCAATTGGAAGTCAAGACAAATGAGTTTCCCAGAGCCAAGGTCAGCATCTGGAGTCAAATAATGAGATAACGGCCCGCCCCCGCCCTCCCAGAAACCCCCTAGTCAAACAAAAAACCACTTTCATTATTTTTCACATGCATTGAAATTGCTGTTATCCATCCCATGCCCCCAACCACATTCCAGCCCGATCCTGTGAACCCAGGCACACCATTCTCCAGTAAGTCTGCCATTGCCACTAAAGATGAAAACCTCCTGTAGAGCTACACATGTGACACCCTGGAAGGATTCCCCTACCTTCCCTTCCAGCTTCCTGAGCTAGGCTTTGGAACAACCTGAGCTGTTAGCCCTTGGATAAACCCGTGTCTTGAGTGCAGGCTGGGAGTCCTCCGCCAGTGCTATCCAGACCTCCAGTCAGGATGGATGTAGTCATAAAGAATTAGCAAGCATTATCCTCTATTCCCAGCAACCAGGGGTGCACCTAGTGGTGGGACATGCTGGGTTAGGGGTTAGGGTGGAAGGGGGCATGACCATGCCTATTACTCTGGGCTATGGCCAGCAATCTGGGCTGTTCCAAGGGATAAAATAAGAGGGGAGGGAGGCGGGATGGGGTGAGTACAGCTTTTCCTCATCTGCTAGAGTCCGAGGTAGAGCTGCCCCTCCCACCTGGTGAGAGCTCCCTCTCCTGTTCAATCTGTTTAGCCATCAGATTGGTCTCATTTACATTGGGTGCCATGTTGATCCCTCAGAGCAGCTCAGAGGCTCAGAGCTGCAACCCTTCCTCTTGTGAGGTGAAGCATGGAGTTGAGCCCCCTGTACCTCACTCTGTGTGTGGTGGTTCCTTGGGTTGGGTGTGGGGAGGGGAGAAAGTTCCCCTATCTCTGGGCGGGCAGCTGGCTAGTTGAAAGCACTGTACTGGCTATGATATTTGTGTTCTAAACTAGTTCTGCAGCAGATTCTCCCTCTCCGGGATGTTGAAATGAAAGCATTATTATTTTGTATTGCTTCTCCCCTCTGCTATTCAAAGCCGATTAGCATGGAAAACAAACCTGCCTCCCTCCCAGAATAGGATCCTCCTGGGCCCTACCAGCTTATCACACCGATAGAACTCAAAACCCAGTAGGAAACGCTTGACTGACATTCTGCTGCCAAAAATATTAAAGGTTAAAATAATTCCTGGCAGGACAGCTCTCCCCTGCTGCTCCCAGGTGGAGGATACAGTGACTCCAGCTCTGCCTTTGTTTCTTGTGCCTCTTTTAAATTAGTGAGTGAATTTAGCGCACAAGAAAGTGAGGGATAAGTAGCCCTGGCTAGAGCCAGACATGATGTGGTAGGTGGTGTGCAAATTTCCTTCTCAACACACCTCTGTCAGCACACTCTAGTCTGATTAGAATTCATTATAATGTATCTGTATTATCATAGCGCCTGGGAGCCCGAGTCATGGCCCAGGACCCCATTGTGTTAGGGGCTGTACAAACACAGAACCATAAGATGGTCCTCGCCCTGAAGAGCTTACAATCTAAATCATAGTGTTGACTTGAAACATTTCCTAGTAGTCCCAATCTTGGGCCTCTCTTGAATTGAAATTGCCAGGTGTTTGGGGCTATAGTGGGATAGAGCTGAGCTCAAATTTGGGTGAAACAGATGGTTCGTCTGTGACATTCTAGGAGCGGGAGTAATTCACACACAGGCCAGGGAGTTGCAGACTGAGGTAAACAGGGTGAGGTAAAATATCCGGCAAATAATATACTGCAAACCACAGAAAAGTAGAGAAAGGAGCAGGGAGAATTGCCTTTCGATTGCAGCCACATGTTTGAGCTCTGGGCTGACGCACCTTTTCTTTTTCACTACGTGTAAGTCAATATTGAAGCTGTCTTTTGTAATCTTTAATTTGATTAAGTATTTCCCCCTCCAACTGCCTGGGTGCTGAGTTACATTTCATGGATAAACAATGGGCCCCATTCTGCTCTCATCTACCCTGCCTAAAAATCAGTCAGCAAAGTTACCGCCATGTAAAATCAGAGAGAGAGAGAGAGAAAGAGAGAGAGAGTGTGTGTGCACGAGAGAAAGTGGTTAGGGTGCTAGTTTGAGAGGCCCCTGCTCTACACAGACTCTGTGACTTTGGGCAAGTTACGTAGTTTCTCTTGGCCTCAGTAAAATAGGGATAATAGTTTCCACCTCACAGGGTGCAAGGGAGTGCTCAAATAATGGTAACGGGGGCCATATAAGTACCTTAGCAAGACAGAGTGACAGGCCCAATTTTTTGGACACTGCCATGTCTTCAGCTGGTGTACATTGGTATAGTTCAGTGATTCTCAAACTTTTGTACTGGTGACCCCTTTCACATAGCAAGCCTCTGAGTGCGACCCCCTTTATAAATTAAAAACACTTTTTTATATATTTAACACCATTATAAATGCTGGAGGCAAAGCCAGGTTTGGGGTGGAAGCTGACAGCTCGCCGCCCCCCATGTAATAACCTCATGACCCCCTGAGGGGTCCTGACCCCCAATTTGAGAACCCCTGGTATAATTCCTTTGAGATCCATGGAGTGATACTTCTGTTTTACACCAGCTGGAGACCTGGCCCCACAGTGTTTGTTTTGCATTTTGATGTTTATATGCTCAGTTATGTAGCATATTAATATAGTGCTAGATACATAGCTTAAACCTCTTGGGTCTTCTCACCAAGAAGTCTTGCGCATCATGTTTCAATTTAACACATAATAAAACTTTTCCTCTTCAAAACACTGTGTAAGCACTGGCTGATAAATCCTCAAAGTAACTCCCTGAGAAGCAGGCAAGCCTGATTATCCACATTTTACTTAACCTCTTTCATTGGGTTCCCATTAAGGCCAAACTTCTCAAGAGTGGTCTCTAATTCTGGGTGCCTGTTTTTAAGTCTGATTTTTCTGGCGAGCTGAGCACCTGCCACTCGAGTTGAAGTCAGTAAGACCTGGCACCTTTGAATATCAGGCCCAAATATGTTGAGCCGGGTGCCCAAAAACCGAGGATACCAGAATCACAGGTCATTGCTGAATATTCGTGTTTGCTGAGGAGAGGCCCAAGAATGGGAGAACAAGGTCTGGATTAAGACAGATGGATTGGCAGAACAGTAAGGGGCAAGCTGGTAGATCAGTGGTCAGGTGGGTCAACCATGTCCATCTTAGTTTCAGTTAGCAATGTCAATTACCCATGCCCAGGAGTACCCAGCTCTCCTCAGATCAATTTTAAGACATACTTACTGAGGAATGTTGAGTAAAAGTTGCACAGACAACCTGAGCAGCCTCCTTTGGATCCAGTGTCAAACTTCCAAACATCAGATTGTTTTTCTTAATGTCATAGTGCCCTACTGAAAACTAGCCTGAGAGGCAGGGAGTCTGGTATCCTTGGCATCTTGTGTGGTCACTTATGCCATTGCCACTGGGTGCAAGATGCTTCCCTTCTGATCAGGAGGCCTTTCACTCTCTCTTCGTGCCGGTATAAATGTTGACAAGAAGGTACAGGGCAATGGAGGATCAGGCCCAGGAAGTTTACAGGATCCTATGGTCTTGGATAGCTTGAATCATCAACTAGGGTTGCCAATTTTGGTCGGACATATTCCTGGAGGTTTCATCACAGGATATAATCTTTAATTAAAGATGAATCTTTAATTCCTGGAGACTCCCGGAGAATCCTGGAGGGTTGGCAACCCTGTCATCAACACATACTTTGAACCCATGGATCATCCCCTACCTGCATATCCCTGGAGAGTTTGATTGTTTTGTGCAGCTAATGTAATAGTGTCATGCACTAATGACTCTGGTAAATACTTAGCCAAAGAGAAGCTCTGTCTTTCATTTTCTTAAAGGCTTATGCCACACAGATTTGCTTAAGAGGGTGGGATATATACATCTTTTCTAAATATTAAGTTAGGCGCTCACAAGGTTTGCTTACTTCAGTCTGCCTAAGGTGTGCTTATTTACAGACAATGTGACTCCACAAGGAGCAGGTCATTGGACTCGATTTGTTTCAGATCAGAAACACAGAGAGTATTCTGCAAACTGTGGAGAGCAGTGCCTTACTTTAAATCTGAGTTTTGTAGGATTTCTTGAGAGGGTAATCTCTTGGCAAAGTTTGGCTACCTTTTGATTCCTTTTAGGCTTTACACACATTTTGTACTATAAGTAGTAAAAAGGGAGAGAGCTATGAATTCACAATAGTCCATAGCTTCAATAAAGCTGAAATTCACCCCATCCAGAGGTCTATCCAACACTTAGGTCCCACTTAAACTGTCCTTTGGAGACTTACGTAGTGCATAAGGCTTATGTTGGCTTTCAGCGCATGGATACATTTTACTCAAGGTGCATTGAGTTGTGCATGGGACTCATAAATGGAATAGCATGCAGCACAGCGTGTGCACCAACAAAGTTGTGTTGGAGCCTGGGGCTATTGTAACGGAAGCCACTCCAGGTTAGGATTCATTGACAAAGTAGGAGCCTAGTTCTAGGCAGAGGGTAATCTGGATTAGGAGTGAGACACATTGGCAGAGGTCTGCTGGGCCCAAGAATAGACTCACAGGAAAGACCACGGGTGACAAGTGATGTGAATTGGCAAAGCTATAAGTCAGGAGGGTAAAGTTGGAATAGTAGGGATGCTTTGGGTCATGGTTGAGGAGCATTGGCACCACCAGGATGGCAAGTTTGCCTTGTTCTAGTCGGTGCTATCTGCCCTACACATTCACAGAGGCACCAAGTTCATGCAAGTCAAATTAGCATGAAAGAATAATTCTCTACAAATAGTCTAGCATGCACTCAGTATTGGATCTGAAATAACTGTTGCTCTGTTTACTGAGTTCAGGTATTCTCCATCCTGTAAAGGACCGTGACTGTGCATACTCATCTCTCGTGAGCGCCTCC
Organism: Emys orbicularis; assembly: GCF_028017835.1. NCBI lineage: Eukaryota > Metazoa > Chordata > Testudines > Emydidae > Emys > Emys orbicularis. The sequence goes on along the minus strand of NC_088695.1, from coordinate 30,625,390 downwards.
CGTGGGTGTGTGTGAACCTGCACTCTCTCTTTCTCTGTTCCCGGTGCCCCCTGGTGGCAGTTACCCTCGTCAGGTGGTTCTTCAGTGGCTCGGCCCTCTGGCCAAGTCTCACACAGTCTCCTCACATGGGGTAACCAAAGTCCAACAGGACCTATCACTGTGCCCTTGTTGGCATCTTTAGCCCTGTCTTTGGGCTCAGTTCTCAGTCCCTTCTGGGCTAGCTTGAAGTCTGTGTCTGTCCTGGTATAGAGCACCGCCCCCAGTGCTTTCTCCCTGGAGACTAAGTCCTGCCCTTAATTTGGGCTTCTAAACAAGCCTTATTCCCTTCTCGGGGCTTAGGCCGCCCTGCCACTACTCAGGGACCCTACAAATAGTAACCACATGCTGCTTCCTTTAATAATTGCTACTGCTGTTCCCTGGGCCACTTCCCACATAGCCCTTTCCTCCTCACCCTGGCCTCAGAGCTGAAGTTCTTCCTCATGGAATGCCAATGTCACCAGAACCCATCTTTTGGTTCTCCCTTGGGCTCCAGCAAGGAGCATCTTCCTTGTTCCTCTGGTTCCTGCCAGCAACTGACTAGCTCAGGCCCTGCAGCTCCTTTTAGCTGAGCCTGCTGAATTCTGATTGGCTGCTTTCCTGCAGGCTTTATAGGCAGGCCTGAAGGACCCACCTTAACTGCTCCTTTTCTGGGGCACAAGCACATAGCAAAGTTGTAGGGCCTTCTGAATCATCCTATATGCCTCTTATCTGTTCATTAAAGGATGGACCCTAAGCTTAGATGCATAATGCCCAGCACCACTTATCTCAGAACACCTGAGGTCCACTAACAGGACTCTAGGACTGGGCCCCTGCTAATGTGCCATGTCCGATTCTTTCAAGGCACCTGTGGTTAGATTCTACCTCTAAAAGCCATTACACTCACTTCCTGTTGTTTTTCTCTGTAGTGTCCTCTCTCGGTTTCCTGTCCAACATAAGATCCTGAATATTACCTAGTCTCTAGAGTCACAATGCAACCTGAGAACCATCATCAAAAATACTAGCAAGAAGGTGGAAAGAATTATACTTTTTTTAGGAAATCTGTCTTCTCTGCCATGGTGAATACTCAAATACACTTGTTTCATGCAAAAGAGGCCAAAGCAGCACACACATGGTCCACAGGCTGAAAGGGTATGAGAAGTCAGTCCTTCCCAAAAATTGAGCTGGGGGGTGGGGTTCACTTTTTGGGTGAAATCCTGGCCCCACTGAAGTCAATGGCAACATTCCCATCGACATCAATAGGGCCAAGAATCCTCACCCTCTACTTTCCACAGCTCACAAATTCTCTTTTCCAGGCTTTAGGGCAAGTCCAATGGTGGGGTGGTTTATGGTAGTCCAACTGAAGTCAATTGCAAAAGTCCCATTGACTTTAGAGGATTCAAAATTTGGCCCTAACACATTGTCTTTTGGGCAAGACAAGCATAGAATAAATCTAATGTCTGATTAATCATTTTCTTTGGGTAGTATTTTCTACCCTTGCAGGAGGATGTATTTGACAATCTAATAGACCTCTTCTTCCTCTGACTGCTATGATACTATCCATTGTTGTATGCAGTGTTATTGTAGCCATTTTGGCCTCAGGATATTAGGGAGACAAGGAGGGTGAGGTAATTTCTTTTATTGGATCAACTTATGTTGGTGAGAGAAACAAGCTTTCGAGCTACACAGAGGTACATATCCCAGACCCGAGGAAGAGCTCTGTAGAAACTTGAAAGCTTGTCTCTGTCACCAACAGAAGTTAGTCCAACAAAAGAGATTACTTCACTCACCTTGTCTCTCTACTCAGATATCCATCCAAACCTGGCAGCAAAGCTCAGAAAGGTGCTCTAAACTGTCATGCTCTGAGTGGCACTGCCATGTAAAAATAGCTGTATGCAGAAATGTTATTTTATTGCAGCAGTTGCTATGGTTTCTTTTCTGGCAGGGATTCCCTTCCAATAAACTCTGGCTTTCGAGGGGGTGTTAGAAGTCAGCTGTTTCAATTCACATCAGGCTGAAACTTGGCATGAAGACATGCATATGTAAAACTCATCCCCCTTAGCGTGCTCAGAACATTCTTGATGCACATGCTGTTGTTGCACAAGAGTTATCGGCTCAGATACAAAGTTCGTCTTAAATCGCTCTTTATTGAGTTTCCAGTACAATGGGACATTATTACAATGCAGAGGCAGCCAAAGGAAAAGCCAAGCACAGTAATGATTCAGCCACCCAGGTACAATAAATGAGCTCCAGTACGAACGCAAAGGTCGTATCTTGTATTGTTCCTTATTTTTTTTTATACCATGTTTTATTCTTTCCAAGGACTGGACAGAAAATGAGAAACATCTTGTGGGCTCATCTACCACAGTGCAACTTACATCTGTTCTGAGCAGCAAGTGCTGAATGAACTTGAATGCGAAGCTAGCAATTTAACAGGCTCTTATCCTGTGACACTCCTCCTTGACTTACAGTTTGGATGGCCGGTGTTATAACGTTGCATAGAGGTTACACAACAAATTGAAAAGGAGCTTGACATGGGAAATTCACCCCTGTACAGAGAGCCAGCTCCAAGTGTTATGCCTCACTTTCATCCCACTTAAGCCATCACGGTTGCAGTGGTGCATAAATCTTGTGTCTGCACAGGGATGAATGTCCCCTATGGGGCTTACACATCAGTAGAGCTGGCTGAGAAACTGGAAAAAAAATTCCCCAAAACGTTGGCACCTCTTGAAGTTATTTTCATGCTCCAGATTTTGAAAATGAACGTTTTGTTATTTATTCGAATGTTTTCACAAAAAACTCTTATAGAAAATTTGGGGTTTAAATTTTTTTGCTTCCACCGTTTGTTTTTTCCTTTTTCTATTCTACCATTGAAAAGGGGTGTGTGTGAAAACGAGAGGACAAACCCATTAGTTGTAGAGTTTCTTTGTTTTTAAAGGAAAACCCCCTTGGTTTGACAGTCTTAGATTGGTATCAAAGATAATTGTCCTTTTTGGGGGAAAAGAGAAGTGTTAAAGTCCAATCCTGTTTCATCCCAGGTGGTGGTTGGGATTTGGCTGGAGCCAGTGAAGGTGGCAATGCCATTAGGGTCCCTCTCTGGCCCTGTCTGGTCAGGACATATCTCAGGATCATGGTGGCGAAGGCTCTGGGCCCTAGGAGATGGATGAAGTTTGCTCAAGTAGCCAATTTTTCTCCCAAAATTTCTTTAAGGACCCCAAAAGGAAGTGATGGGCAGAATAGCCCATCCCATGATTATTTTGTCCACCAATTTTGATTAATTGATTCTGGTGCTCTACTCCTTTTTTTTACTGGGCATGATTTTAACACAGTCCTTGAGTTACATCAGTAGGCCTTTTTGTTTGGAGTAATTCAGTTCTTCTGTCTCACTTGTGCACCTTTTCCTATTAATGTATTATAGGTTAATGTGACATCTTATGAACTTACATTTATTCTTTACAGTTGAGCTCACAATTAGGGTAAACTTGGAGGCCCAATTATTACAACTCCTTTCCTACATGCAACTTGCAGTGTTCCTGAAGCTCCTTCTGTCCTCAGTATAAAAACGGCCTGTGCTGGCTTTCTGGCATCCCTGTAGAAAGTTGTCAATGATGTATGAGATGAAAAATCCCCTCTCAGGGGACATGGAATCTGTAGACAGTTCTTTGAAATCCCCAACTAGGATAGTCTCAGAGCAGCTCACCATGCCAGAGCCTCAGATAAGGGAAAGGACAGGGATCTATTTAAAAAATAAGTGTTTTCCCCTCCCTCAGTCCTCCCTTTCTTGTACCCTCTCTGTTCCTCCCCTATAGGAGCCTTTGTTGGGGTGCACACAGCCAGGAACTTTTTAACTTTCCCTGTACACGCATTCCCATTCAGACCCTCACCATGCCAAGAACTGGCCCTTTTAAATAATACTGTTTTAGGCTGGACAAGAAGGGAGCTGAGACGTGTTCTTTCATGCTGTTTTATTATCTCAGCCTCACTCCCATTTGCCTCTCGTCCATCTGCTTCCTCCTGTCTGATACCTAGATTGTGAACTCTCTGGGGTGAGGACCCTCTTTGTTACTTGACCGTACCTAGCTCAATGGGGTTCTGATCTTTGACAGGAGCTCCTAGGGCCAACCATTATAGAAGTAATGTCTCCCCATCAAAATTTGTGCTTTATTTTCCAAGTAATTTTGCTGCCTTAAACAAGGGTCAGAGTGAAATAGTGTCCTGTTTTTCTATTTAAAAAAGAGCTACCAGTCAGAATCCAAACAGCAGTCAGGCACCATGTTCCGGAACAGCAAAGCAGTTAGTTCTTTACATTACATTGTAAATACACCTCTGCTGGGGACTCGGTTACAGCACAGTCATTCCTGATGCAGGTAAAGCATGGCTTAATTTTGTCATGTAGACAGGACCTTAACCATGTCCCTGAACCACAATAGAGCCTTTGACCTCCAAGGCTTTAGGATGGGTCAGGGACATAGTCAAGATCCCATGTACGCTACAAAGATGGTGCCACATTTGGCCCGTTTCTGGGGACAGCCATGTTGTAGACGGGTCACAAACATGCTTTTATTTGTAGTTTAAGCACGGCTTGAGTGTATTAATTCTTGGTTCCTTGTGACAACTACATACCGGTCTCCTACCCAGCTGCATTTCTACCCAAACCATGTATTCCTGCTAGAGCATTGTCAGCTGATACCAGTCACTGGCCAACTCACGCCATGACGACTCAGTCGTACAGAAAGAGACAACTCAAGAACCCTGAGGCTCTGTTCCTGCCCACTTGCTGTTTCTGTAGAAGGTTTGATGCCCCTAATGAAGCACCAAAGCCAAGCTGGGTCCACACTTGTACTGGTGCCGTTTCAGGATATCATCCGGGGGGAGCCATCACAGCCCGAGTCTGAGAATAACTGTGCAGCTCATGCCTCCAGTGTTTGAGCCATTCAGAAAGGGTGAGTGGACAAGATAGCCATTGAGAGAAATCTGGAATTGCTTGGGGGGGATAATAACCTGCTGCTTGCTCCTTCAGGATCCAAGGTAGTGAGTGGGGAGAATAGGTGGCTTTCTTCCTCCTAGGCCATTGTTTATGAAAAATGAATTACCAGCTCCGATTCCTGCCACTGACTCCACTCCTTCGGGGTTTCTGTGCTTTGCGGTCACATTTTGCAGACATCTGGATTCAATAACCCAGTTGATACAGCCCATAAAATTAGAAGAAACTGAACACTCCAGAAGGCAGAGGTCAGTGAGTGATTCATCCCCATGTAATGTGTTGGGGGCCGAAGTGCTCTGTGATTAGCTAACAGACTGTGTGGGGTTCCGGAGGGTGTAATGGTGCTGAGGAGGTGCTAGCCCTGCCCATGTCTCTGAGCTCAGTGAGGAGAAATGGGAAAGGAGGGGGAGGCCATCATCTCTTTAAGAGTTTCCCTGACCTCAGAGAGTAGCAATGGGGACCAGCATAGTTATAATTGTAACTCTCAGCACTTCTATAGTATTCTTTATCCAAAGATCTCTATATAAGCTTGAGGAATGAAGATCCAGTGGTTAAGATGCTGGCCTGCGACTCAGGAAACCTAGGTTTGCTTCCTCTGCCACAGTCTACTTGTGTGACCTTGGGCAAGTCACTTAGGGTGGGATCCACAAAGGGACTTAGCTGTTGCAACATTGAATGTCCTGGCGCCTAGAAAATCACAGGGGACAACAGCACAATCCACAGAGCTGAGTTAAGGCCCTAGGTGCTCTATACAATGGCTGGGGGGCGGGGAGGGAGAGAGGCGCTTAAGAATGTGATCCACCCAAGCCAGCGTGCTAGGCGGGGAGCCACCTGAGCTAGCCAATGGGAGATGCCAATGACAGGTGTGTGTGCTAACCCCGGCCCCTATCTCAGACAGGCACCTAAGTCCAGGCTGCAGAGAGGTGGCCATCTCTCCTTAGCGATCCATGAATGGGAACCTGGAGCAAGGCAGCTTAGGCACCTAAGCCACTTCTGGAGGGAATGAGTTTGGCACCAGCTTCATTCCACAAGAAGAGCCTGGGGAGCAGGAGGAGGTGGTGGTGCTGCCACCACCCACCTTGTAACTTTGAGCCTACTGGTTAGAGCCTTCACCTGGGATGTGGGAGACTCAGGTTCAATTTCCTCCCTGCCCCCGCCAGAGAGGGAGAAAGGATTTGAACAGGGGTTTCTCACCTCTCAGGAGAGTGCTCTCACCACAGACTATGGGATAGTCTGATGTGGGGGTCCCTCAACCTCTCCTATTGAAGCTGTCCCACTGTGGATAAATAATGGAAAAGTGATTGGAGCAGGGGGACTGGACCCTGGGTCTCCCATGTTGGTGCCCTAACCGCTGGACTGCAGAGTCCTCTCTGCCATGGCAAGTGAGTTTAGGTGTCTATAGGGTTTGTTGGCAGTTTTGTGGATCATAGTGCCTAAGACCCTTTGTGGATCTGGGCCTTAGTTTCTCTGTGCCTCAGTTATCCATCTGCAAAATGGGGATAATAGCACTGCTCAGATAATCTCTGTGGATTGACTGAACCCAGTGCCCCTGGACTGGAGCAGATGAGCCCAATCAAGAGGGCTGGCCCAACCCCCTGAACCCCTCATCCCCAACCCCATCCTGGGGCCCACACCCCCAGCCCTGAGACCGTACCCCCTCCTGCAACCCAGAGCCTCCTCCCACACCCTGAACCCCTTGTCCCCAGCCCTCTTGAGCTGGACTCAATCCTGCAACCCAACCCCATGCCCCAGCCCAGAGCCCCTTGAGTGCAGGAGGGGGGTACGGGCTCTGGGCTGGGGGTGCGGGTTCTGGGCTAGGGCTGGGGGTTGAGGTGCAGGAGGGGATGAGGGCTCCGGTTGGGGGTACAGGCTCTGGGGTGGGGCCAGGAATGAGGGGTTTGGAGTACAGGAGGGGGCTTGGGGTTTGGGCACGGGCTTACCTCGGGCGGCTCCTAGTCAGCGGTGCAGCGGGGCTAGGGCAGGCTCGCTACCTGTCCTGACTCTGAGCTGCACCTCGGAAGCAGCCAGCAGGTGGCCCTGAAGACTGGGGCCAAGAACTGAATTAGGACTGTGTTCTGTTTTGTTGGCTGACCTCTGTTATGAAAACAAACCTACTTGGCTGAGACTGGGCATGGCAGTGCACGCTCTGGAGCTGGGGAGAAGCTACAGCCCTGGTGACAGGGCCACGTAAATACTATTGTTAGTTTGCAAGTTAACTAATCCTCAGCCCATGCTGGTGTGGAGCTGGAGCTAGATGAGGTATCATCTGCTCTTAGATCCAGCTCCATCCCTTCCATTTGCCAGGGCCGCCCAGAGGATTCAGGGGGCCTGGGGCAAAGCGGGGGAGCTTGTACTCACTGGGTGGCGCTCCGAGGCTGTGGCGGCAGTGGCATTTTGGCGGTGGGGGGCCCTTTAGTCACTCTGCGTCTTCGGCAGCACTGAAGGACCCACCGTCGAAATGCCGCTGAAGACCTGGAGCGACTGAAGGGCCCCCCGCCACCGAAATGCAGCTGAAGACCCGGACCGCCGCCGGGTGAGGAAAGGGATTCTCGGCCAGGGCTCGCGGGGCCCGGGGCCTGGGGCAGATTGCCCCACTTGCTCCCCTTCTGGGCGGCCCTGCCATTTGCCACTTCTGTCCTGGCTTGATGCCTCCTGCAATGCCATCACCGTCACTCTGGGGAGCTACCTTTCCCATCCTTCATTTAGCCAGGTAACTTCCTGAGTGGGGGGACAGGAGAGGGCAGTAACGGAATTCAAGGACAGTGCAAGCTCCCTAGCCGCTTGTGTGCTTGATCCCTACCCTGAATGGATGATCCCTGGCTGGCTAGAGGGTGGTTCAACTTTCATGCTCATTTAAGCTGAGGTTGCCAGCTGTGATGGTGGATTCGGTGGCATGGAGGCTTGTTTGTTAAGAATGGTTCTGTAGCTCCCAAACTCTTTTTGCATAGGTGACTTTGGATCACTGCGGACTGGGGCCAGATTGGAGTAGGTGACTCAGAGGTGAGAGCTTCCATCTACAGCATGCTGTTGTCAATCCTCCCACTTGACCTACTGAGTAGACTCCATTTCATGTTTCCATGTGACGTTCAGTTGCTTTTTGGGCTTCTAGGGACATCATCCTCATGCCCATGGTGCTCAAAACACAGTGAAACTCAGGAGGAGGGTGTAAACCTGCACAAGCAGAAATTAAACAAAATTCACCCAAGCCTTTGTTCATGGAAGCTACCAAGCTTTGCATGGCTTTAACCATACTGATGAAGTCAAACCCAGCAGCAATATTGCCAATGCCAAGTGTTCAAAGAGCATCAGTCACCTTTTTCCTCCCATCCAATCCTGATATTTAGCTTAAAAAATCATGAGACTTAAAACGTGGTTCTGTTTAATTACCTTCTGTTTATTGAGTCTTTAGGGTACTCTCTCGGGTCCCATTTTCAAGCTTTTTCTCTGCAAGCAAGAGGGCTGGTGAGAGTTGTAGTCCCCCACATTGCAGATCTGTCACAATTTTGTAACCGTCTGCAGTATCTTTGGGGGAACGTATTGTATAAAGTTCACATATCACTGTGGGCTTGTATGTATTATTGTGTTCTACCCATGTGGGAGGGTAACCACAGCTCTGTCAGGAGTTAAAACAGTGGGGAGTGATTAAGTCAATCACTCACATTGTAAACACCTCCGGAGAAGTACCATCCTCTGGGGAAGTTTGCATATTCTGGTTCAAACTGGATTGCCAGTGACTACAAAGACCAAGAAAGGGCTGTTGGCATTAGAAGGCTGCATTTAAACTGACTCGGCACCTTTTTTCGGATCCAGCAAATGGACAGTAGCTGCTGTCCAAGGGCCCCAACCCTTGCGGAAGTGCTGGAAAGTCTTTCACCTAGTAGGGCCCCATCAGACTGACTGGTCACCTCTAATAAGTTTTAGCATGCGCATAGGAATGGCTATTGATTTTTTTACATGTTTTCTCTGTAAAGCTTTCACCTTAGGAATAAATGTGCTTGCTTAGAAAAAGCTGGCTGGTAGCTTGTAGCTGCTGGCCTATGCTGTTGGTAGCCCTCAGAGAGAAAGCAAAGAGCAGGCACTGGGAATATCACAGTGTAAGGCAGTATACAGCCTTAAAGCCCCCAGTCAAGAGTGAGAGAGATGTGCATCTCTACCCATGGGAGGTGACAGTTGAGGATTTGGAAGCCTTAAGTAGGTGTCCTCAAGGGCCTATGGAGGGGGAGTACTGTGCAGTTACTCTGAAACTGTGACAACAAAAGGAGTGCAAACTAAATTGATGCACATGGTCCACTGTGAAGGACTAGGGTAGCACCCCCGTTCCAACGTAGCCAAAGTTGAAATCAAACACAGCACTATCATCATGGCAAATCCCAGAGGGACACAGCCTCCTTGCAGATCGAGTGCCACCCAGATAAATCTCTAAGTCCTGAAGGTGTTATAAGTGCAAACACATATAAAAGGAGAGCCGGCTGAGAGTTGTGAGCAATGGGAATATGATTGTTTGTACGTGTATAACTCTCCGAGGCCCCAGTTGAGAGCAGGCTTCACCCTGCGAGGTGCTATCCATTCGCATTGGAGGAGACTGCGCCTCTCCCAAAGAGTGTATAGCCTAAATGGACGGGGGGGAGGAGGAAGGAAGTATTATTTCCATTTTGTAGATGGGAACTGATGCCCGCAGAGAGACAGGGTATGTCTACACAGCACTCAGGAGATGTGATGGCAGCGTGGGTAGCCGTACTAACTAACTCGTTCACAATAGCTGCCTGCAGCAACCCAGGCTAGCCACTCGGTGACAGTCCTGCTCAGGGCCCCCAGTGGCTTGACTTGGCTACACTGCTATTTTTAAGTGAGTGAACTCGAGCAGGCCTACCTGTGCTGTACCGAGTGCAGTGTAGTCAGACCCTCAGTGGCTCGCCCCAGTCACATTGAAAGTTGGTGTCTGAGCCAGGAGTTGAACCCAGCCCTCCTGAGTCCCAGTGCAGTCAGTGTCTTAACCCCAGAGCGAAGGCTACTCCACCCACGTGTACGTTGGGCATGCCTGGAGGGCAGGACCAGTTATGATGCCCTGGAATGGCTTAGTTTTCTGCACCGAATGCCTGCCCTGGTCACTGATGCTAATTAAATCGGCTATGTACAGGACAGTCCAGCCCACCTACCCAGATGTACGGGCTTTACCGCAACATGGTCACCTGATCAGAAATCCGTTACGAAGCCTCTGGGAGCTGAGCTGATGCAGGAGCATAGGCATCTAATGCAACAGACTAGAAATAATGACCCTTTGAACTGGGTCTTTCTGCCTGAATGAATTTGGCCTCTCGGTGGACGAGTCCTTGCCCCATCCTTTCATCTTTCATCTCATTATCAAATGGAAATAATTGACCTGGGCCAGAGATCGCTGGGGTGAGCGAAAGGGGACTGACCAACGTGCTTTAAGTCAGCGTCTCTCAACCTTTCCAGACTACCGTATCCCTTTCAGGAGTCTGATTTGTCTTGCGTACCCCCAAGTTTCACCTCACTTAAAAATGACTTGCTTACAAAATCAGACATAAAAATACAAAAGTGTCCCAGCACACTATTATTGACAAATTGCTTATGTTCTCATTTTCACCATATCATTCCAAAATAAATCAATAGGAATATAAATATTGTACTTGCATTTCAGTGTATAGTATGCAGTATAAACAAGTCATGGTCTGTATGAAATTTTAGTTTGTTCTGACTTCGATAGTGCTTTTTATGTAGCCTGTTGTAAAACTAGGCAACTATCTAGATGAGTTGATGTACCCCCTGGAAGACCGCTGTGTACCCCCCCAGGGATACATGTACCCCTGGTTGAGAACCACTTCTCCAAGTTACTTCCTGCTCATTGTGTTCAACATGGCTCTCCACTTTGGCCTGGTCTACACTGGGGGGAGTGTCGATGTAAGATACGCAACTTCAGCTATGGGAATACAGTAGCTGAAGTCGACATATCTTATTCCGACTTACCTCCCGTCCTCACGGCGTGGGATCGATGGCCGCGGCTCCCCCGTCGACTCTGCTACTGCTGCTCGCTCCGGTGGAGCTCCGGAGTCGACGGGGAGTGCGTTCGGGGATCGATATATCGCGTCTTAACGAGACGCGATATATCGATCCCTGAAATCGATCGCTACCCGCCGATACGGTGGGTAGTCTGGATGTACCCTTTGTGTCTGGCAAACCCCTCCCTCTTCCCAGTGCCTCCAGCACAGTGAATCTACAGCCACTGATGCTGCCAGCTGACTAGTGCAGTGAAAAGGGGTGTTTAGCTTCTGTGTGGCTGGCCTGCAATGAAGGCACTTATGTTGCAAACACACAGCTGCCTTGTCTTAGCTTTCAAAAAGTGCCCTGCCTGACTTCCTGTTATATTTAGAATAGCAGGTATTGAGTAGGAAAGGGAGGTCGTCAAAGCTGGGTCTGATGACGTGTACTGCTGCTGTTAAAGCCATTAGCAAGGGAATGCAGGCTTAAAAGTATGATGCTGCAGCTTAGGGCTGGGTTTCTCCTTGCAGTTTGTCTCTGGGTCATTGTCATGGGAAGGCTACTGGAAAGGAGTGAGGTTTGGAAGGTATTCTGGTCCACTTGATTCCTGGAAGGAGTTCTGGATCCTTCTGCCAAGAATGTCAGTGCCCCACCCCCATGCCTGCAAGTTTCACCATGGTCACTGGCAGAACCATACAGCCCCTGATGAATGCAGCTTTCGGGGTAGGTGATGGAGAGAGAGAGCCTGGACTCTGAGGCTACGTCTTCACTACGGGGGGGGGGGGGGGTCGATTTAAGATACGCAAATTCAGCTACGCGAATAGCGTAGCTGAATTAGATGTATCGCAGCCGACTTACTCCACTGTAAGGACGGTGGCAAAATCGACCTCCGCGGCTTCCCGTCGACGGCGCTTACTCCCACCTCCGCTGGTGGAGTAAGAGCGTCGATTCGGGGATCGATTGTCGCGTCCCAACGAGACGCGATAATTCGATCCCCGAGAGGTCGATTTCTACCCGCCGATTCAGGCGGATAGTGTAGACCTAGCCTGAGCTAGCAAGGCTCCAGCCCTTTGAGGTGTCTGAAGGCAAACACCAGACAATTGGGTTGCATACGTTTAAAAGCAAAGGGTTGGCTGGGCAGCCTCGAAGCTCTGTGCCCTGACCAAATAGGAGAGCCGTGCTTGGAATCCCAGACCTTGCTTTGAGTTCTCTGAGCTGCTACGTCAGGGTTGGGAATTCTGCAGCGGTGGCAATTTCTGTTCTTGCTCAGTGATGATGCCTCTTAGCTGCTGGGAAAGAGGAATCAATGCAACCCTTCCAGCAGGGGGACAGTCCTGGTGACAATGATTGTTAGAGCTAGGCAAAAAATATCCAGTGAATAGTAAGCTTGCCAGCAATGCATTTCTCAGGGCACCGAAACTGTTTGTGAATTCGGGTCAGTGTCAGTGAATCATAAAGCCTCTTCCATATTTATTTCCCCACCAAACACGCTACATGCAATATCAAACAACCGAATTCTTTGCTGATGCAGTAATGTTTTTCTATTGCCCCGTGTCTGAGATAAGGATCCCTACAGCCAGGCCAGGACTTCCTGGGTGAGTTGTTTTATGGATAATAGTATGTGGTTCCCTAGTGAACGCAGCTATTTATAGCTCTTACAACAAGGATTGACTGAACGCTGCTGTTAGAAACAGGCATCTAGTCGTGCTCACCAAGCCCTAATAAATCAGAGACCTTTCCTCCCCTCAAATCTCTAGCCTAGGTGAAGTTGTTAATCTCACGGCCTGCGACACACTCTTTCACACCCACCTGGCCAAATCCCTTGCTTTGCTGCTACGCAGTTTGCTGACAGCTTGCAGTGTTTACACTGGAACACCTGAGAACTGTAAACAGCACTGGCTCCAGTTCTCTCACAGGAATCTAGCTTCCTTGGCTGGGTCTACACTGAGCTTGTTGTGAAAATCTTCCACCTGGACCAGTGCAGCTATGCCGGGGCTGCCTGTGTCATCTAGACAGCAGGCTAGTGGGTGTACTATGCTAGCACTCCCTGTGTTGCTGGGATTAGTGAGATGGCCCTTGTGCTACAACAATGGTGGGAGACTTTCATGAAACCCTAAGTGTAGATAGGGCCCTAGAGAGTTGGAACCAATGGAAAGAGAGTCTTTTGCAGTGAGTGTTGCAAAGGGGACCCTCCCAATCGTAATTTGATGGAGGGTGTTGGGGAGAGGGTTCTATAATCTGATCGTGATTTTTAGCGCTGGTGCATGCTGTTGGGCTGAGCACTCTTGAACCAGTAATCTTCTACACGCAGAACGCTGCTAGTGCAGACAGGCACTGCCTTGGCAAGGACCCCCCTCAGCCCGGGCCTGGAGGTGCCCCATTGTGCTGGGGGCTGCACAAACAAGAGTGAGAAGCAGGCCTTGCCCCACAGTTGTTATGATCTAAATACACAAGATGGATAAAGAGTGAGAGGGGAAACAGAAGATCACATAGTAGGTGAGTGGGGATGGAGTGGAACCCAGCTCTGAGCCCCAGTTCAGTGCTAAATCCACTGGCCTGTGCTGTAAGGTGACCAGATGTCCGGATTTTATAGGGACAGTCCCGATTTTTGGGTCTTTTTCTTATATAGGCTCCTATTACCCCCCACCCTCTGTCCCGATTTTTTCACATTTGCTGTCCAGTCACCCTACTGTGCTGCCTTTGAGCAGCGTGGTTCCCTAATTCAGCCCTTTGCCTGCTAAGAAGGGTTGCCTACTCCTGGTGATGGTTTTTGTGATGTGGGACCCTCCTCCCCCCCTGGGAACAGTGCTCAGGCCAGGTTATCTAGCCGCCAGCAGATGGGAACAGCTTCAGGTTATTATTGACCAGGGCTGGATTCAAACCGGTGCCTACTATGTGTTTGTGAGGATGAAATGTTGGCTTTCCATAAAGCTGATTAAAAACAACATGCCTGAAATGTTTCTCATACTGCATCACCACCCTGTAACACCATTCAGATCCTCAGGACATACCAGTGGGTCCTGTTCAGTGCATATATAGAGGGATGTTAGTCTCTCTGTAGCTTGCTTCCCTTCGTAAAATGGATTTTGATCCTCACCAATGTTGCCAAAAGCAAACTGACAAGTGTGATCAAAGCCAAGACTAGATATTTTCTGGAAGGTTTGGTGTGAAATGGACCGGGCATTTAGGAGGCTTGTGAGGCCGGTCACTAAGCTGGGTTTCATTTCTGGGATACCTTTTGTTTGGCTCATCAAGTCTCCAAAGTGACTTTGCTTTGCAATGCCAAACTCTTACTAGGTTAGATTTGGTGAGTTCTTGTGCTTGTAACTAGTTTGGAGAGGCTTGTTTTGTTATTAATAGCGTTTCACATACTCAAAGTCTGCATCGGGGCCATGAATGACTTTTGAAGCATGCACCTGGGTCATGAGTGCATGCATCTGCCATGCAAACTTAAATACGGCTGCACACAGAGGAGCTCCACAGGGAGGAGAAACAGTCTGGGGAGCTCCCAAGGAGTACATGGTTCTGATATAGTGGTTGGGGGTCTCTACTAAAATGCCTCCTACTCTTATTCTCCTTCTCCTGGCCTACAGCAATGAGTACTAGAAGGTCTGGATTTTTGTTTGCTCCTTTTTCACTGCCCTGCATATGGTATTTAGTTAGACCTCTTGAGGTGATCAGATATCCTGATCCTCATTTCAGTGGAGAGAAAACTGATGCACAGGGATGTTAAGTGACTTGCCCAGGGCTCCATATTGAGTTAGGCCCAGATCCTCAAAGGTGTTTTGGTGCCTAACTCCCATTTATTTCAATGGAAGTTAGGAGCCTAAATACCTTTGAGGATCTGGGCCTAGATGTCTAAATCAGCACTGCAACCCAGGTCTCCTGCCTGCTAGCCATGTGCTTCGTGTTCTAAACCGAAGTGCTCCCCAAGCAAGTCACTCAGACCCAAATCGTAAAATGCGGCTGCTGATTTTGGGTGCATACCCTGAGATAACTTGGGCCTGACTTTTCGGAGCCGCTGCATACCTGCAGCTCCCACTGACTACTGCTGGCGTCAGGGGCGTTTAGCGCTGCTGAAGCACCAGGCCCAAGGGGTCCCAGGCTGGGCATCCCAAATCAATGGCTGACAGTGAAAATGTTGGCCTTATGTTCTTTTGACTCAGTTTCCCCCTCTGTAGAGTCTGGCGAGTTGCAAATACTTTAGAGGATGCACAACAGCAACAGGGGTAATAGCAGGCACGCTGAGTGAGGCACAGAAAGGAGAGACACCCACTAAAGCAGGGGGAGGGAAAGCAAATCAGATGGAAAACGCTTTGTTTCCATAATTAATATTGTTAAAAGTAAAACACAACTACCGACAAACCTCTACAAAGTTCTCGGAGGGGCAAGAGTTCAATTTTGCCGTTCTCTCAGTTTCCCATATGCTGGGTTTTATCAGCCCTGATCTCAATGAAGGGGCAGAGCTCTGTGTTGTTAATGCCCATTTGTCCTGTAGGGAACTTGGGCAGATAAGCTGTCCCACCCTTCTGCAAAGGGGCACGGTGCCGTTCTTGCACAAGAGAAGATGGCCCCTCAAACAGACCGTTCTGTGGCAAGCTCAGTAAATCAGAGGAGCCTTTGTGTCTTGGGTCATGGAGGAAATCAGCCCTGGGGGGAAGGAGAAGTTAATTAGGCTGAATAAATCACATAGCAGGGCTTGCTGGTAACTAGCTCAAACAGAAAGCAGCAGCTGTGTGATGCTGTACTCCGCAGGACTCCGACAAGATGCCTTCCTCTGGTTCTCACTGGGCAGTGGAATGGTTAGAGGTGATGTTGCCCCAAAACGCTATTTGGAAGATAGTGCTGGGGCGCTCTGACTTAGCACTGAGGACCCTTTAAACAGAGCACAGGGGCGGGATGGCCTTTGCATTCAGGGGGTTTGAATTGTTTCTTTGCCAAGTCAGGACCAGGGGACTCCCAGCAGGTACCAATCTACCGAGGGGAGACTAACCAGACTGGTACGGAATGGACGAAGGGAGGACCAAAGAGAAACTGAGGCTGCAAAGATTTGCAATATCTTAAAGGAACATGAACAGTGTAGCTTTAAGGATAGCTCCCTGAAGGTTTAGCTACAGCATCATATGGCATGCAAATGTCACTTAACCTTGGTCTCAGTCCTGAGCTTTCAGGAAGTGCTCAGCGTCTGGCAGGATCAGGCCCTTGGTTCTCAAATATTTTGTTTGCATCCGTATTCATCCCCACGCGACCCCCATTCACTACCAGTGTGATTAGTGCCATGGGGGAGACTGGCCTCTGACACCATGAGCAGGAGCCATGTGTGGCCCTTTAATAGCTGCAAGGGGAGAGAGAAACATCAATGTGCTTTGGAGAGTCCTCCCCATTGTGTGCAAAGGCCTGGTGCTTTCTGCACAGGCTGAGTCACTAGGACATCATGCCTGTGGGCTAGCTCCCCTACAGAGACACATGGGAGATGTGGTTTTGTGCCCTGGGTCTGATCCAAGGGCTCTGGCCCAATTCTAGCTTCTGAGCTCCTAGGGTGTGGTGCAGAGACAGAGGCTGTCAGCTTCTGAATCACACTTTGGCTTCGTGCAGCTGAACCACAATGCACCCCAGAGCTGTGCAACTGGCACTTGCAGCAGAATTAAGGCAAATATTCACTATCTTTGTCACCCGCCCCCCTCCCCGCCCCCACCCCCAGCTCTGAAAGCAAAGGAGAGATCAAGAGTTTCACACAGCATCCAGTTTCAAGCAAATGTTTTCTGCAAAGCTAACTTAAAATACTGCCTGTTACTGTGTCCACTCAAATGAGTGTGTTAGAAGTCAGGGCTATTGTGAAACACCAGAAAATCACTGAAATTGGAGCTCAGGAGGCATCCATCTATCTATCTATCTATCTATCAAGTAATCAGAGTCTACAGCCTAGGTGCTGGACCTCAAGAGTGCGGGGCTGCTACCACACCACTGGCTTGAAGTGGTTTCCATCATGTATAGGCTTTACAGTTTGGTTCAATGGCTCTCAGTATCCCCACTATAAACATTGTTCCAGCACCCTGGGTCTACAGAGAGAGTCCATGGAAGCCCAGTGGTTACAGCAAGAGCCTTGGGATCTTGTCAGGACTCTTGGAAAGATTGGATTGAACTTTTTTTTTCCAACCAAAACTTTTTTTGGTGAAAAATGCAGATTCAGCAACACCAAAATGTTTAATGAATTTGCGCCAGTTTTTCTGAGTCGTTTGTCGGAAACCCCCCTCCCTCCACCAATCTGAAAAAGTTCCAATGTTTTGTTTTGACATTTTTGAAATGAAACATTGTCATTTTTTTGGGTTCAAAATGACTTTTCCTTTTGAAAATTCCTTCAGTTTTTAAAAAATTTGTTAAAAATGCTCAAAATCTAAATAAAATGTTTTGTTTGACCCAAAACGAATTCCTTCTGACTTTTCAATTCACCAAAATTTTTGAAAAATGTTGTTTGATTCAACCTAAAGCAATTTTTTTTTAATTTAATTTTTTGGAACTGCCAGCAAACTGAAACATCTGTTGTTTGTACAACTCTGTTCTTGGATTCTATTCCCAACTCTTCTACAAACTCCCTGTGACATTGTGCAAATTGCTTAAACCTGTCAGAATGTTGGTCCCTGGCCCAAAGAACTTACACTCTAAAAGTTGTTTTCAGCTTTTCAGAGGCCTGTGTGAAATGGCTTTGAGGGGCCCCAGAGGGGTCCACAAACAACCTCTTGAACTGCTTGGGAATTTTTTCCCTCTGGAAAAAAAATCAGTTTTTTTTTTTTTAATTGTCAACATTTTTCTTAGAAATTTTTTTTCAAACACAAAACTCCACTAAATCTCAAATGTTTGATTTGAAAACCAGAATTATTCTGGTTGAAATTTGGGTAGAGACCGACTTATTATGTTTGCAAGTGCCTGGTACAAGGGGATCCAATCTGGTCGTGGCCTTTAGGAGCTACTGCAATACAAATATTAATAACAATTTTTGTTAATGAAAGAGCTAGTCTGGACTTGAACTGATGGGATGGAGGAGGGAGATTCTACAGGCCCCCAGACAAGCCTCCCAGCCAGCCAGCCCTCCCATGCTGTTATAAGATTAGAACCTTTTGGCTGCTGCCTTCAATAGTTTTGTTGCTCTCAAGTTGCGAATATGTTGAGAATGTGGTGAGCAGCGAAAGTTCCAGGGAACATTCCTTCTCTGAATTGTTCCATTTGTGTCTAGGGACATGGAGGTTTCATCTTGCATATTAAATCCCAAAGCTGAGCGTATGAGAGGGCGATGCACCACAGCCGTTCTCAGAGCTCTGCATATTTCAGGCCTTGTTGGAGGTTTTTAAACGTTCAGTGTCTGAATGGACACAAACCCGTAAATCACAGGGTATTGTTTCTGTTTCTTGTTTGGATGAGTGTTCGCTCTAGTTCTAGGCCATGTCTACATCAGAGATTTCTGCACTGGTGTAACTACACTACAGTGGTGTAGCTGAACCAGTGCAAGGCAAACTAAGCTGTTGTGAAAAGTGGCATGCACTTGTTGAGTTCAGCTTGATTTCAAACTGGGGTGCGTTGCACCAGGGCAAGTCACTTTTTACCCAAGTGCAGTGTGCCTAACACCAAGGTTTTCACTTTGCACAAGGGTAGCTATGTCACTGTAGTCATGCTGGTGCAGACAAGGCCTAGGAGTCAGGCTTCTGGTGTGAATGCTCATGCTAGTGCTGTGTGCTTTTGTTACTGTACCTTTGTTTTCATGAGAGCTTTATGGTCCGGTATAATGAGGGTTCCTGACATTGCAAAGCTCGGGGACAGAGTAACACTCAGCATCCTTTCTTCATTCATATTTCTTTGCTTGCCTTACACTAGCAAAAGCAAATCAGCTTCTGAGTGTGTTTTGAGTTCCCACTGAGGAGCCATTGTATGCTGTTAATGTGGTCACAAACCACCAATACTTTTGCAGAAATTAAAGTCCCTTGGTCAGTTGAAAGTCTCATGGCCTAGCCCCAGTGGCTAGCTGTTTTTATCCACTGATTCATGGTAATTATCCAAGTAAGAACATCAGGTGGGAATTTGTCACAGCAAATCATCAATGGCAGAGAAGCCCTCAGTTCAGGAGAGATGTTTGACGCTGCAGAAGTTGTCACTGCAGCCTCAGATGTGCCAGGTCTGAATCTTTCCTTCTGGGCCAAATTATGTGCCCACCATTTTGGGCCTTCTCCCAATGAGACAGGTGAGGATAGAAGTGGTAGAGACCACCTTTGGGAAGTCTGCATTACTACAAAGTCCTGTTCCAGTGGCAATCCATGCACCCCAGTGGTAGAAGGGAGGTTGGGGGGCAGGCGGGGTGAGCTGGGGGATCTGTGACTAGCTGGATCCATTGGCCATTCTCCCCAGCGGGGGAGAACACCCTGGCCATGGTGGACACTGCAGCAGCAGCTCTGCAACTGATCTGCGGCAAGAGGACTGCTTCCCCAGCTCCCACAGTGATCCCCTACACACAGGCCACTCAAGCTGCAGACTGGTTCCAGGATTTAACCTTTTGAGTCTCATCAGCCCTGGATTGGCAGGAGGATTGAGATATGGACCACAGGATAACCTGATAAAACTAGTTCAGAGTCTACCACCTATGATTCAGTGCCCTACGGACGGAGACCTGAGGCCCAGGGGCACAATCCCTGTTGTCTTTAAGCCATGCCCAGGCTCTTGGATTGTCAGATGATACCTAGACAGCCAGAGAAACAGGATTATACCATCTAACTCCTGAAAGGTCTGATCCATTGTGTGGGGAGAGCCAGATTGTACCGAGACAATCTCTGCTTGGTCAAGTACTTGGGCTGTTCTTTCATCCCCACCTACTGGCTGGTTTGGGGAAGATCATTCTGGGGAAATGTCCTACAGCTGGCTTTGCAAACAGGCATCTTGGGAACAGCTCGGTAACACAAGCTCAAGTACAGTCCTTCCTGCATTTGGGAATGCACTGTGGAGGTGGAATCCAGTCTGTGTCTTGCAGTGGTGGTGGAAAATGCTGATACATTAGCTAGGGGGAGCTTTCCAGATTCTTACAAAGCCCCCTGCACAGGGGTGCTGGAACAATTTATGTAGTGGGGGTGCTGAGAGCCATCGAACCAAACTGTAAACTCTGCATATGATGGAAACCACTTCAAGCCAGCACCCCTAGTTCCAGCACCTATGCCCTTGTAGTCTGTATGTTAAAGGATGGTGGAAAAAATCACTGTGCTCATTAAGCTGATGTGTTACTGGGGTGATAATTAGGCAATCTCACTTTGACGTCAGGTCTTTATCAACTTGTTGAATCCAGTCCAGTGCATCACAGAAGGGAGAACAGGCAGCCTAATGCTGCTGCTGTAGTTAGTTGTAGCTGGGTTTTCTTCCTGGCTCTCCTGCTAATTCTCTGTGTGGCCTGGGGCAGATCACAAGCTATCTGTGCTCTCCTGTGTAGAACAGGTGCTATGGAGCTGTGTCTGCCTCAGAGGTGTTGTGAGATTTAATTGCTGGTAAAGCAGGTTGTACTGGATTCTCCTGTGTGTGTCATCACTGGCACCTGTTCAGAGTGGGTGTAAAATGTTAGCCAATCAGAATGGTTGTATTTTACACCTAGCTTTTGCACAGATGTAAATAACACCACAAGGTGCAGGGGCCGTGGAGAATCAGGCACTGTGGGCTGGTCAAATGCACAGGTTTTGTACTACTGCAGCGAAACTGGCTTAGCAGCTGACTAAGGGCATGTCTTCACTAGCAACATTAAAGCGCTGGCAGTGCTTTAACATGGCTGTGTAGTCACGGCACCAGCACTGGGAGAGAGCTCTCCCAGCTCTATAAAAACACCTCCACGAGGGGAATAGCTACCAGCGCTGGGAGCGCTGTCTACATTGGAACTTTACAGCGCTGAAACTTGCAGTGCTCGGGGGTGTTTTTTCACACCCCTGAGCGAGAAAGTGCCAGTGTAGACAAGCCCTACCCCTTAATGTGGATGCAGTGCAGTTATTACTGGGATAAAGGTGCTTATCGCTTATTCCCAGAACTAGGAACTAAACCAAGATAATGGTACAAAAATTGTGTGTAGACCAGACTGTGGAGCTCTGTGGCTAAAGGTTCTCTTGCATACATACAGGGTAAGGGTTGTTCCTGCTGGGTGCCTTGAACTGGCTCAGACTGTTCCAGGAAGTAGGTTGTACACAAGGGAAGGGCATCTATCCTAGGGCTGCCAGCCATGCCAGAGCTTAATGAACAGGAGGCTGCTGAGGAATTGACTTGTAAATTCTTAGGTGAGTCACAAACTTCAGGTGTTTAGGTTCCTGACTGAAAGGGGACCTGACTGACTGAAAAATCTACATACCTTGCCCCTGTCCTCTGGCAGGTCTCGGGTCCCTAGCTGTGGCTCTGGGAGCACCGCCCACTCTCCATTTCTAAGACATCCACTTTTGCAATTCGTTTTTTCATTCTTTTCTCCCCCCCCTCTCACCATTTGAAGGTAGAAAGGCAAAAGGGTAGAAAACCTTAAAGAGAGAGTACACCGGGGCTAAGCCAAAACCAACAAATGCCCTGCACCAGAGAGGAGAATTTTTGGAATTAAAATAAGCCCCTAAAAAACCAAACCCAAAAGGAAGCTTGAATCTGTTTTGTAGGCAGCATTAGAGCCTCGTTGCCTGATTACCCTGCAGTGTTTGTTGTAGTAAATAAATTGCCCTGTGATTCAAATGGGTAATTGCCTCCGTCCTAGCTGGGTGATGCCTACCCACTCATCTCCTGTTGAAGAGGCAGGTGTTTTGTCTTCAGTGCTCAGACAGATGCTGCAGTTTCCAAGTTGTTCCTCTTAATACCGGAGAAGCAGCTAGTTCCAGGGGCCCAATTTTCACCTTGTGTGCTGTGCTCTTTGAAAATCTGGTCATCACTGTCACCATCAGAGCTGCGGGACTGAAATCACCTGAAAATCTGGCCCATAATTAGATCCTAAATGGAGGCTGAACTCTTTGAAAATTTGGCCTTGATAGTTCAGTCATTTGGCCGGATTCTCTACAGCCCCATTGTGCTGCTCAGTTGATGTAAAGAGGCTTTAATCTGGTTGAAAATGCCCAGAATAGAATTCCCATGGCCCAGAGGAGCTCACTTGTGGGGAACACTGTGCCACTGCTGGGTCTCTGTGTCTGCCCCCATCTCGACATCCTGGCATAGGGGGCATGTTGAGGACGGGAGGAGGCAATGTCTAGAGCCAGAGGGTGTCTGCTCTGCTAAAACAGTCCTCCACTGGTCCAGGGTCAAGGACCCTGCATCAGCAGCACAGTTTAGAGCAGCCAGGCAGCAGCTTTTCAGTCACTGGGACCAGGACTGGCTCTCAGAATTGGCTCTCTGATGCCTTGCCGCTCTTCTGCACCGAGCAGGAGAGAATATTACGCATTGTGCAGCTATATTAGCTTCCCTGTGGAAGGAAGCACTGGAGAAAAAACAACATAAGGGAAGAACCATGGGGGAATGAGAGTCAAGGTTCCTTGGCTTTCTTCCACACTCTGCTATTGATTAGCTGCATGAAAATGGGAAGTCTGTTAGGCCTAAATTTTCAAGTGTTCACTGACTCAGCACATCCAATTTGAGACATTGTGGGCCTGATTTTCAGAACATCTGCAGCCTCCATTGAGCTCACCTGGAGTTGGGGGAGCTCAGCCCATGCTCAAGTCTGGCCCAACTTTGGCTGGTCAAAAATGTTCCACCAAAAATCTTTTTAGCTGGAAAATTTGGTTTTCGACTAAACAAACTTTTTCACGAACAGTGTTTGCTTTCTGCGGCAAGCTTGGACTTTTCGATGACAAGCCGAACATCTAAAAAATGAAAAGTGTCAATTTGGAAATGCCATCCCAGTGCCCCTGGGGAGCTGAAGGAGGCTTGAGGGACGCAAACATTCTGCTCTGTGGGCAAGGTTCCTCAACTGGACTGCATCTCCCATGGCACACTGTGGACAAGGGCTTGCATGATGCACCACAGCAGTCAGGGCCGGCTCCAGGCACCAGCCCACCAAGCTTGTGCTTGGGGCGGCACCTGGAGCGGGGCGGCGCGGCGCTCCGGCCGCCGGGGAGAGCGGGGCCACAGCCGGGCTCGCCGCCCTCCCCCTGGCGCTCTGGCCGCCGGGGCTCGCCGCCCTCTCGCCGCCCTGCCCCCGGCGCTCTGGCCGCCGGGGGGAGAGCGGAGCCCCAGCCGGGGCTCGCCGCCCTGTCCCCGGGGCTCCGGCCGCCCTCCCCCCCCCTTGCGGGGGGGGGGGGGGGAGGCTTTTTTGCCTGGGGCAGCAAAAAAGCCAGAGCCGGCCCTGACAGCAGTTCAGCAAGAGGAGAAGCGTTACCCTGGTTTACTCCAGCTGAGGCTCTGGCCCAGAGACAAGCACTGAAAAACAAGGTCAGGTTCTCCTCTCACTTCTACCAATATCATTTACTGACTTCAATCAGATTCTGCCTGACTTACACCAGGGTCAGTGAGAGGAAAGTATGTCCCACGAAGGAAGAGATTTCAACCCCTCAAAACTGAACTATGTGATCATTTTCATTGTGATTTTTTTTTTTAATACTAAGAAATTGTATATTTATCTACCCAAAAATATGCTACTGTTTCTGGCACAAAACTCTTGTGCGTTAAAAATAATCCCAGCTGCTTCAGTCATTTCTACTTCAAACCAAATACTAATATTGCCCTTGGCTGTTGCCGAGGAAAATCACTAATCTGATTGGAACTGGGGCTAACATGCTCTTTGGTGAGTTAGTCACTTGCTCGCTGCATTCGCATCAAATGGTTGAGCAGCTGGAGCCAGAGATGTCCCTTGGGTCCTTACTATCTAACCTTAATCTTACGGTTCCTTTAGATCAGCCTGGCATTCACATCCTCTCACAGACACAGCTCTGACAAGACAAGAGATCTCTGCGGTTTTATAGAATGGAACCCTGTATAGTTCTTTCCCCCCCCGTGACTCTCCTGATGTGCAAGGCCTAGTGCCATGGTGTCCAAGAGTTAGTGTACGTGTGTGTCCACACACTGCATGTCCACCCACACTCTCACTAGCTTAGTTATTGGAATCATCACAACAAGCTGAGCGCAACCATGATTAATTGCACGGTATTATTTCATCACCCTTGTACTATTTCCCCTCCCACTGTTTTCATCCCATCTGTCTGTCTGCCATTGTGCAAGGTGTCTTGTCTAAAGCCTGGCCTGTAAATTCTTTGGGGGAGGGGCCGTGTCTTTCTGATGTGTCCGTGTGGTGTCTAACGTGTTTTGTGCTTGAGTAACTAGCAACAACAAAAACAATAACCCTATAAAACCCCTATACTAATTCTTAAGTTACCTTGTACCTGATTTTTCAGCCACCTGTCAGCTTCTCCAGTCCTGGGCTGTCCAGGGGCTACACTGGTCCCAAGGTTAACAAGAATATTAATAATAATAAGAAGAATAACATGACCCCAGGGAGCTGATCCAGCAGCTGAAGGTGCTGGGGGTCCCTGGCCATGCCCCCTTGTCTAGTTATGCCCCCTCCACTAACCAAGAGAGGATGGTATTGGAGGCACTGGAGGATTCCTCTTCACAGGGGGAATTCCCCAGAGGAGTTAAGCTGAGTTCACAGCAGCTTTATGCTTTTTTGGATTGCTTAGTAACCCAAGTCTCGGGCTTGAAATGTTTGGACACTCGGGAACCATAGCTTCAAATTACAGTGGCGTTGACAGATAAACTGAGTTCCATGTCAAGTAACTATGCATGGCATGTAGATGAATGCTTAGAAACCAAGATTTCCTCCTCTCCACGTGTGTGGACATTAAATATCCTACAGCATTTTCTGTAACAGCACATTTTTGTCCCACTGCACTTGGTGAAAATTTCCCCTTTCCTCTTTCCCTTGACCTTGCATTGTGCTGTGTGCCAGGTGTCTGCCTGGGGGAAGGGAGTGAAGATGTCCTGGTACCTGATCCTGCTTCTGCTCAATAACAGCAAAACTCCCATTGACTTCAGTTGGAGCAGGGTTGGCGACTTGTAGCACTGCACATATGCATGATGCGCAAGTAACTGACCTGAATCATTAATAGGGATAGACAAATCATTTCACAACATATATCCCCCCTGACACCAATTTCTCTTCCCGCTGAAGCTTCTTTCATTTCTAGAGCCAAATTCAAGCCTAAACGTGAAGGATACTGATTTGTATCAGTATGGATCTTGGTCTCCATTATTGGGTGTATTTGTACTTCTGGGTAAGACCACAGAATTGGTGATGATGTGTGAGAGGCTATTCCCAAGTGAAAGTGAACCTGTGCCTGTGAGGTTTCCAGAAGTTTGCATCCCCAAGAGGTCAGATAATCAGGTTTAACATTAAGGTCTGGTCTACACTGGGGGGAGAGGGGGGGTTTCGATCTAAGTTACGCAACTTCAGCTACGTGAATAACGTAGCTGAAGACGACGTACTTAGATCTACTCACTGCGGTGAGTCGACAGCTGACGCTCCCCCGTCAACTCCGCCTGCGCCTTTTGCTCCGGTGGAGTACCTTATTTCATTAGACTGAAATTTGACCTCAGTAAACCTATTGATTGCACAGCTTTAAAACAATGCCCCCTCTAACCTCTAATCCCACTTCAGTTTCTAAGCTTTTGATCTTTAAGAAAAAAAGGAAAACCCTTCTAAAACCATAGCCAGACCAGGGATGATATAGTCCCTGGGCATTTGGCAGTGAGAGTATTGACTGGGAAATCTTTGCAGATTCACTAATTATCCCTAAAGGATTACATGCAGTTGCAGATGGGTTACTAATTGGTTGCTTCAGTACCAGGTATTTACTATCACCGGGAAAGTTAATCAGAAAGTAAGTTGTGTTGGTACCCATATGGTGTTCTTCAAACCTCAGGTAGGCGGCTGAGCTTAGATTTTGTTCCAACAGTTTGTTGTTGTTTGCTAAAGAATACTATACTCTAAAGAGCAAACTCCAGCAAAATAGATGTACAGGAAGAAACCCAGGAAGCACTGGGACTCTGACCGAGCAAAGCATTTAAGCCCATACTCAAGCCCATCTCTGTTCAGCAGAGCATTTTAAAAACATGTTTGAAGTTAAGAGCTTTGCTAAATATGGATGGATTGCTGAATTGGCACCTGGATTCTGATCCCCAACATACCTTATACACCTCTACCCCAATAGAACGCTGTCCTTGGGAGCCAAAAAAATCTTACCGCGTTATAGGTGAAACCGCGTTATATCGAACTTGCTTTGATCCGCCGGAGTGAGCAGTCCCGCCCCCCCGGAGCGCTGCTTTACCATGTTATATCTGAATTCGTGTTATATTGGGTCGCGTTATATCGGGGTAGACGTGTAGTTTGCATCACTATTAATCTCAACGACACTTGCTGTGGTGCTTGTGGTGGAATAGTGGAGTTATGGGGCAGATCATCGGTTGAGGTAAATTAGTGTAGCACCATTCACTTCAGTACCTCAATTTACACCACGTGAGAATCTGTCATGGGAGAATGAAACTATTGCTGCCAGTGACTCCTATGCAAGGTTGATCAGCTAATCTGGCCAAATGGCTTTAGTCTAAATGTCTAAAAATGTCTCTTGACCCTTCTTGTAGCATCACTGTGAGATGTTCCATCCTAGAAACCCACCTCAATTAATATTGTACCATAATAACCCCCACTATCATACCATCACATCTCTAGACTGTCGACCCTTTGGTCAACTTTGTAGAATTCTGCAGCATTTATTTTTATAAGAGCAGGTTCCGCATGCAGGCAAAAAAGTCTTCAACTTCAACGAGTTCAAAGCAATGTTTCCTCATTTGCAATGCAATTACTGGAAGGCATTACCCACTGAGAAGTTTACCATGGTGCCAAACACCAGTGAGCTCAGCTTAACTGAGCATTGCAGAGAGCATGAAGACAAATATAATGATTATTCTAGATGACCTGGAAACTTCAATATGGAGATCTTACCTTCACACCAGCTTCAAGAAAAGAGAGAAAGGGGAATGAAGGCAAACAAGGAGCAGTGCAGCACTTTGCTGTGAAGTGTGTCTGAGCAGAAAGCTAGTGGACAGTCCAGATCTTAGATAAGTAACAGCACTCATGAAGAAGGAAGCATCCATAATCTACTCTACTAGAGTGGAAACATGATCATCCTTCTAAGACATTATCTAAACTCTGTATGTAATTGTAACAGGAGGTCAGGTTTGCATGAAGGTGCAAATGCCCAACTAGCTTCTTATCCAGCACCCATCATGTCTGAGTGCCTCACAAAATGATGTGTACTGTCCACATAATGATAGAGTTCACTCTTTCTCTCC
This sequence comes from Emys orbicularis, assembly GCF_028017835.1. Lineage (NCBI taxonomy): Eukaryota > Metazoa > Chordata > Testudines > Emydidae > Emys > Emys orbicularis. The sequence continues at coordinate 30,598,074 of NC_088695.1, read as the reverse complement.
CCTCTACTCTCCCGGGACTAGAATTTTTGTTGGCATTATTGTGGAAAGGGCAAGACAAGAAAGTGGGTTTGCGTTTTGCTCTGCAGGTGCTGAGGTCCGTGGTCAGCCTAGGAACACAGGCAATGCCAGACTGGATCTGACAAATCCATCTAGTCCAGTATCTTCTCTCCAACAGTGATCAGTATCTGCTGCTTCAGAGGAAGTTGCCAGAAATCCTTCAGTAAAGTTTCTTCCCACCCCCATTCCTTAGAGCAGGGGTCAGCAACCTTTCAGAAGTGGTGTGCCGAGTCTTCATTTATTCACTCTAATTTAAGGTTTTGCGTGCCGCTAATACATTTTAACGTTTTTAGAAGGTCTCTTTCTATGAGTCTATATTATATAACTAAACTATTGTTGTATGTAAAATAAATAAGGTTTTTAAAATGTTTAAGAAGCTTCATTTAAAATTAAATTAAAATGCTGATCTTACGCCACCAGCCTGCTCAGCTCACTGCCAACCTGGGGTTCTGTTCACCTAGGCCAGCAGCGGGCTGAGTAGGGCCTGCGGCCGGGACCCCAGACCTGGGGGTGGGTGTTTCAGGGCAGAGGGCAGAGGGCTGGGGATGCAGGGCAGAAGGCTGGGGTGTGTGTGTGGGGGGGTTCAGGGATCAGGGCAGAGGGCTGGGGTGTGTGTGGGGGTGTGGGGGGTTCAGGGCAGAGGGCTGGGTGTGTATGGGGGTGTGGGGGGTATGGGGGTGCAGGGCAGAAGGCTGTGTGTGTGGGGGGGTTCAGGGCAGAGGAATGGGGCTGTGGGGGTGCAGGGCAGAAGGCTGGGTGTGTGTTGGGGTGAGGGGAGTTCAGGGCAGAGGGCTGGGGGGTGCAGGGCAGAAGGCTGAGTGTGTGTGGGGGGGGTCAGGGCAGAGGGCTGGGGTGCTCAGCTCGTGGGGGTGTTCCCAGCCCCCTGCCCTGAGCGGCTCAGGGCAGAGGGCTGGAAGGGATATGCCCTGTTCCACCCCCTTCCCCCAGGCTCCGTCCCTACCTCTCTCTGCGTCCCCTAGGGAGCTGTGTGTACGCTGCCGCTCTTCCCCCGCCCCTTCGCTAGGGCCATCAGCTGATTGGCCAGGGATGGAGAGGAGGTGGGGCAGGAAAGCACCGCTGGGGGAAGAAGCGGGGAAGGGAGGAAAGCTTGGCTGCCGCAGAACCAAGCTTCTGCCTCCTGCCCCCGCAGGGGAGAGCGGTGGGCGGGGGGGCTGGGGGCCGGGACCGCGGCAGGGTGCTGCGTGCCCAGGGCCGGCTCCAGGCACCAGCCCTCCAAACATGTGCTTGGGGCGGCACCTGGAGGGGGGCGGCGCTCACCCGGGGAGAGCGGAGTCGCGGCCGGGCTTGCCGCCCTCCCCCAGCGCTCCGGCCGGCCGGGGAGAGCGGGGCCGCCCTCCCCCGGCGCTCTGGCCGGCCGGGGAGAGCGGGGCCGTGTCCGGGCTTGGCGCCCTCCCCGGCCGCGCTCCCCGCCGGGGGGCGGGGGGAGGCATTTTTGCCTGGGGCGGCAAAAAAGCCAGAGCCGGCCCTGTGCGTGCCACTCAGAATCGGCTCGCGTGCCATGTTTGGCACGCGTGCCGTAGGTTGCCGACCCCTGCCTTAGAGGAAACTGATTTCTTCTGGTAGCAAGTTCTGTATTCGTGAGCCAGCTGCTGAAAAAATTCTGTCCAGCTTTTCTGGCTGACTGTTCCAGTGGAATATAGCTGTTGTGGAAGATCAACTTGAAAGACTTTCATAGGACTGGCTTGAACTGACCTCCTCACCTTGCATGAGCACAAAGACTGAAATCTTCAGCATCCTGACACCATGCCAGGTCTCAGGCTATAGGTTCTTGACTCTCCCTGTGTTTTTTGTCCTTCTCCCATACTATCAGACAGCACATGGCATTACCACTACCTTGGCACTTTGGTTCTTGGTGACCTTCCAGAGTTTAGCTCACCTCACTCTACTGAAAGATCTTTTTACTGACAGATCTTAATGTTCAGTTCCTCCAGAGGTGGTTTGTTGTATTTCTGGCATAGTGGGGTCATTCCCCATTACTCAGCTGCTGAATAATTCCAGGCTCTTATCCTTCAGTGGGCTATTTCTTTCAGTTCCAAGATTATGTAGTGTGTGGCAAGCTACTAAACTGGCATGGATTTCCCACTGTCCATCTGCCAAGCACCTCCTTGTGTAGCATCTACTTGGAAACTTCTTCCTATGGATGGCAAATGTTATTTCAATAACAGAGTGTGGAGATTTATGGGCTTCGTCGGATTATATTTCAAGCAGGTGTTGAGAGGTTAATAAAAGGTGTCATTTAATATGGCCTTAAAGGATATTTACTATCATCCATGTGCCAACAGACATAAATATAATCAGATCCATCTGCAGATCTGCTGTGCTGGAATTATGCATGCAACAGAATCTACTGACTGACTCACAGGCTAAGCAACCTTGTATAGGAGTCAATGGTTTTAATAGCCTTAAATTCTGCCATAGGTAGGATCAATTTAGTGTGTGAATCTGGGTCCTGTGCGTGTTCATATGGCTAACTATACCTATGCCACTACCCTGCATGTCTGTAATACAGTTGACACTCACACGTGAGATAGGTAGGTACCTCTGGTGTGACACCCACCAAAATGAAGCTGAGTGGATACGAGATACTCTGAAGGGATCTATTGGTTACCGTTAATTTGTTTACTATTATTCATCTTTTGTACATCAAGAGGGATTTTCACATGCTCTCAGGATTGGCCTACTCTTCCCCCACTCCACTATGACCATTCACTCCACTGGGGGCAGAGTTAGGCCAATGCTGAGCGCTTTTGAAAGTCCCACTCATGCTCTTTATTTTTCAGAGGAGACACTCTGCTGGGTGGCACTGTCATAGTGGATCATTGTCCAGCATCAACTTGGCCAATCAGGGACCCTGTCAGGTAGAAAGCTGCAGGAGGAGAGCTCTGAAAGCAGGACAAGAGTGTGTCTGAATGCTGGTAGTGGTGGTGTTACCCGTCTGACCCGAGTGATCACCCCAAGTGAAATCCAGGGTGTTATGGGTTGTTCCAGTTAGGAGGAAAACTTGAGGATAGTCAGGCATGTTCTGCAGTGCAATCTTATGTGTTTAAAAAGAATGTACATGCCATCCTGTTTCCCTGCATACAGGAGGAACCAAAGAACAGGAGAAAGTTTCTTGGCTTACAGCCCCATGCCTCTTCAGCCAGCACCAGACCCAGAAGCCTCATCTCTGGCTTCTCCCAGGGTCACATACCATGCTTGTCTAGGTTGTCTGTCTCAGGGTATGTCTACATGGCAATGAAAAGCCCCACGGCACTGAGTCTCAGAACCAGGGTCAGCCGATTCAGGCTCGGGCTGCGGGGCTAAAAATAGCAATGTAAATGCTTGGGCTGGAGCCTGGGCTCTAGGATCCTCCCTGCTTGCAGGGTCCCAGAGATCAGGCTCCAGCCCCGAGCCTGACTGTTTACACTACACCACAGCCTGAGCCCTGCAAGTCCGAGTCAGCTGAGCAGGGCCAGCCACGGTCATGCCCCGAGGCTTGTATCACAGTGTAAACGTGCCATCTGTGTTCCGGCTTCTGCTTCTCTTACACAGCCCCTCCTGCCAGTAATTCACTACCCAGCAAAATCTTCCCCAGGCAGCTGGCATTTCTGGGCACCCTTGGGTTTGTCTTTGTTTTGGGCAGGGACACGTGCCTGTGTTTTGGGTGTGGAGACTGTTATTTCAGTCACTTCTTTACATTCATCCTGACTGAAAGGTGGAATTTACATCCAACTTCAAAGAACAAGGTTTAACCCAAGCCACAACTTAATTTATTATTTGCACTGGGACCATGCCCACAATGCATGGGAGAATTCTGGATGTCAACTGCCTAGTGAGGAGATCATGGTTCATAATAAACTGTTTCTGTCTCTACCTAGACCCCTTCCTAGCCCACACGGGATTGTCTGCCAATTTTACAAAGTGGCCTATCTGTTCAGTTATCCATGATCCCTGGTGCTAGAAGAAGTTTAATCGGTGTTTCCTGATTTCTGTTCACATTAATTATCATCAGGGATGTATTTTCTATGATTCTCTTAGGACTATAGTCATGGGAAAGGGAAACAATAGCTCAGTATTTCTCTGTGGCTTGCAGACAAAGGGAATGGCATATGACGTAGGTGTGTGGCATCACTTTGCCTCAGGGCTACGTGACCTTAAGGGCTGTGCAAAGGACTGTTGCATGGATACCCAGCAGTTCGGTCATGCAGTTCTAACATGGTTCTGTTTTTAGCAAATAACATCAGTCGGGGCATTGCTCACTCACATGCTTATATTCTGCTTCTCAGGACGACTCCCCCCCTTTAGCATGGCCAGTGGAATCAGGAAAACCAGCTGTCCACACCTCGCGATTACTTTCCATGCTTCTTTCATCCATAAGTCTTGCTGGGGCTAATGTATTCCTTAGAGCTACACTAAAAATTAAAACTTGTACTTTGGACTAATTGCTTCCAAAAATGAATTTCGTTCCAGACAGGATACTTGGGTTCAAATGTCAGTTGCAGCCTTTGATTACCGAGGACAAAGTGATGGGCTGGGAGTGTTGCAGAAATGGAGCGCCCAGCCCTCGGCGCCTTGCTGCACACCTGGACAATGAAGGATGAGTGCAGGGGTCACAGAGGTTTGTCTTTTCATCCAGTCCTCCAATAGCAAGAGGCAGGATAGCCAGCGTGGAAGTGTAACCATGTGGGGGCCCTCGGTCTCAGTAGGAAACATGAGCCAGCGGTCAGGGTGCTAGCCTCAGACCCAGGAAATGTAGGGTCAGTTCCTTGCTGTGCCACAGACTTCCCGTGGGACCTTGGGCAAAGTCACTTAACCATTCTGTGCCTCAGTTTCCCTGTCTGCATAATGGGAATAATAGCCCTGCCCTGCCTCACAGGAGTGGTGTGAGGATAAATACACTAAAGGCTATGAGATGCTATGGTAATGGGGGCATATAAGGGCCTTAGGCCTGGTCTACACTAGAGTTAGGTCGATTGTAAACTGCCTTACGTCGACTTAACTATGGGAGTGTCCACGCTTACATTTCTCTCCCACCAATGTAGCTGCCCCACTATGCCGATTTAGCTCCTCCATGAGAGGCACATCCCATAATGGAATTAAAGTTGTTGCATTGAGGGCAGCAGTCTTAATGATTTTCATTGTCCCTTAACCTCATTTCGGAAGTGGTATGGACCTCCTGTGTTTCCTGTTAATGTGCTGTTTTGCTGGCAGCCGGACGAGCTGGAGGTGCAGCAGAGCCAGGCGGGTTCCTGCACGTGCTCCTTTTAGATGGAATTTAAATCAATCATACGGGGCAGATTAGTTCATCCCCAGCTCAGTCCCTGCAGACATGATGAAATCCAGCAGCAGATATCCCAGAGCGGGTGATACTCTGGTTAAAGGTATTTCTGACCAAAAATAAAGGAATAAAACCAGACCCTTCCTCTGAGTGTGAGGAGACTTCCCAGGATGTAGCACTGCCATGGTTCTGCTGCACCAGGGGGCATTTGTTTGGGCGGGGGGGGGGGGGGGATAGTGACACTCTCTCGGGGGCAGAGCTCAGCTTGGTGTGGAGGGAGGAGGCATGGGCTGTGTGTGTGTGGGGGGGGGGCCGAGGGGGGAATGGGGTTGAGGCATGGGCAGGATGGGAGAGGGGGAAGGCTCAGAGAATCAGCTGCTCCATGTATCTTCCTGTTCTAGCCTGCAGGAGGGCTGGCTGCATAAGGCTCATGCAGGTTATCCTAGTGATTGGGCTGAAGTAGCCTCCCTAGCTCTGTGCTCAGGGCGGATTCCTTATCTCCTGGGCATCTGCCCAGTCCTGCTGCTCAGGCTTGTGTCCTGCTCTGGATCTGAGAAGAGGATCAGGAAGTTTAATGATCAGCCCAAGAAGTGATGGCGGTGGTTATCCCAAATGTGGATGACTGCTTCCCAGTTTTCTCCTCTGCAAATTAAATGTGACATTCAGCAACATGCTACTGATACCAAATTTAAACTGTACGGGTGATGCAGCATGAGTGCTACTCAGCACTGGGTGCCTAGCACTAGCAGGGATTCTGCATGTGCAAACACCGTGGGCAAAATGGGAAAACATGACGCTGTGGAGAGCAGCAAAGCAAGATGAGGAGGAATGCTCCAGGGGACCTTGTTCCCTTAGCTGCCTCCAGTTTGGAACCTGAGGCTGCTACCTGCCCAAACATCAGCAGAGAGTCACTTCCGTGGCTCTCATCAGCCTAATATTTACATGATATTCTTGTTTTGATCAGTGGACCTTTCTCAGAGGAGTGTTTTTATTACCTCTGCGTGACATGCTGCTGCATCGCTTGATTTCACTCTCACAACCTCTACGTGCCCTGCAGCGAGAAGGACACAAAATCCTGCACTTTTCTTCCATGCAACATCAGGGAAATGTTGACATGGAAATTAACTCTAGCATGGAGATTAGTGTGGAAATATGTTTCTGTGATTGTTACAGCACCGACCTGCCAGCATGGGGAGAATAAACTGAGGCTCCCTAAAGACTTGTACAAGCGGAGGTTATGCCCCAATTATCCTTACTCGAGATGGACAAGCTCCAAGAGACTTGGAATTCATCAGAATTAATCCAAACCATAAGAAGCAGCATGGTCCAGGGAAGAGGCTAAGTCCTTAGACTGTAGACTCTTCGGAGAGGGCATTGCTTTGACTGCTACTGCTAATATACAAGGCTGCCTTCCACATAACTCTTCCAGGAATACGTTTTTCAATCCTCAGTATTCATAGAATCATAGAATATCAGGGTTGGAAGGGACCTCAGGAGGTCATCTAGTCCAACCCCCTGCTCAAAGCAGGACCAATTCCCAACTATTGTGGAGTGATAGGAGATATTTGCTGGTTTTGCAGAAGGAATCAATGATCTACAAGGTTCCCTACATGTTCCAGTACAATTGTGTTGCCATGGATTTAAATAGACCTTTGAAAGCATGGCTGGCGAAGGGTTTACTGGCTCTTCAGGTTCTGCTGTGCCAGCAGTATTCTGCCTTTTGAACACTTTCCTTCCCTCAGGGCAGGCACCAGCCATTCCACGCCTGCCCTCTCCCTTCATTTCACCTGCTGGGAAGGATGTTTAAGGGGCATAGAGCTGGCTGGAAAAGGGTTTTCTCCCCCCTGCTCCCCCCTGTGAAAAATTGACAAAAACAAAAATTGTGATTCTTTTAAAGATTTGGGATTTAAATGAAAAACCAGCTGAACATTTTGACTTTTGGTTGCTAGCCCCCCCCCTTCCCCTTTTTATTTTAGCTTTTTTTCCAATGTAAAGCAGGGGGGGGGGGGGAAATAAACAAAACTGGAAACTTTTCTTGAATATTTCCATTTGGTCAAAAAGCTTTTTCTGGCCAAAATAAAGAGAACGCCCTGCTCTGTCCTGGCCCAGATACCTGGCCAGCTTCATCTTGTGCCTCCCTCTCTGCCCCCCCTCCAGTAATGTTATTGTCCCCACCACCATGGGCACCCTGGCGGGCCGGGCCAGTTTATTTACCTGCTGACGCGGCAGGTTCGGCCGATCGCGGCCCCCACTGGCCGCGGTTCGCCGTCCCGCGCCAATGGGGGCGGCGAGAAGCGGTGCGGGTGAGGAATGTGCTGGCCGTGGCTTCCTGCCGCCCCCATTGGCCCGGGACAGCGAACCGCGGCCAGTGGGGGCCGCTATCGGCCGAACCTGCTGTGTCAGCAGGTAAATAAACTGGCCCGGCCTGCCAGGGTGCTTACCCTGGCGAGCCGCCTGCCAAACGTTGCTGACCCCTGCTCTAAAATAAGTATGTGAGATATACCATCTTGACTCTTAGCACACTTGAGACTCACAGACCAACCGTTTCTGCAGTTCAGTCAAGCAAGTTACCTACAATATGCCATGCAAGAGCCAACACGCTATGAGATAAACCGGCATTTATTCCTGCTGTTGAAATACAAGTACGTCCACCAAGCAGAAATACTGTACTACCATGTTCTAATTAAAACCAAGGCATTGTCCTTGGAGCTGGTCAGTGGCTGGAAAAGCAACTCAAGAATAGTGGCCTGAGCCTTTCAAAGGAGCTCCGCTACCTTTTTTTTCCCCTCTCCCCCTCCCCAAATATATAAAACGTTCTCCCAGAACTCTCCCTCTCACCAGGCCGGTAGCAGGTGAGCAGCGCTGAGGGGCTGGCGAATACAAACACCTTGGGAGCCACTGTGGGTTACAAATGTGTAGCAGAGGGCATGTTTACAGTATTTGCCATTCTGGGCTCTTCAGTAGCTGTAATAAAGCGACTCTGTTAATCTTTAACCCCCAGCACAGTGGGGTGGTGAGAATAGATCACGCTAAAGGGTATTTTTACAAAGCCTTTCAGCTGAACACCAGGTCCATTTACTAGGGTTTCAATAAAACTTTTAAAAATAAATTGCCTTTAAAAACCCTTAAAAACCTCTCTCCGTCTCTGCAATAATAATCCCCAGCTGCCCTTCTCGTACAGCAGCTGGGAGTGACAGGTTACCCTGTAAACCAGCTGAGGTTTGGCTCAGATAAGAGCCCAGAGGCTCAGATTAGGCATGGGTCCGTGTGAACACCAGATACAGTATCTCTCCCCACCCCTGCCCCATCTGACATGGGGGGCTTTTAATCCAGCAAAACCAGATCCCCTTCCTGTAAAACCAGGGCTCGAATGTGTATGTCCTGGGGCCGGCTAGCCCCTCCTGCTGCTCACCCTGCTGCAGCTATGAACTATTTTTAGTGCGCTGACTTGATCATTGCTAGTGTGGGAATGATTGCTCCAGCTGGAATTGACACCTCCAGTGCAAAGTGCAGACAGCCTTAGTCTGGCAGGCTAATACCATGAAAATAGCCTTTCCTGGCCCCTTTAGCAGCTCTAGCTTAAGTATTTATGGGGCTCCCATTCCTGTAGTAGCTGAGCACCTCACACTTTAATGTGAAGTAGGGCAGTGCTGTTCTCCCCATTGTACAGCTGGGGAACTGAGGCACACAGAGCAAGTGTCTTGCCTGGGGTCACACAGGAAGTCTGTGGCAGAACAAGGAAATCAGCCAGGGCCCTTCCAGGTCTCAAGGTAATGCCTGCCCCTAGCCACTGTGAAACGAGTGAATGGATTTTGTTTAAAGTCTTCAGCACTATGTTTTGGTTTCAGTTCTTGTTTGGGGTGGAGTGTGAGTTTAATCCCACTGAAATGACCAGTTTGGTAGCTGAGCTGCTTAGCTGCAGACAGTGATGAGAACCAGGAGATAGGTGTGTTTACTCTACTGTTAATGCCCCATCTTTTTTTGTTTAAATTTAATTTCATTTTATTGCATTCAAGATAAACAAAATGAGGACACGTTCCCATGGGAATCAGAAACTAGCCATTGCTCATGTCACTTTATGACCGACAGAACAGCACAGCCAGCTAGCGAATCCCTTCTTGGCACCCTGCTGCTAGAAGGAGGCCGCATGGTGGTAAAGGTCACGGTGTTGTCCTGCTGCGCCCTGCAGAGGGAGGCTGTCTGCACCAGTGGAGCTGGCCTTGTGTTGGGGTGCGTTGAGGAGGAAGCAGAGGGGGTCCCCACTTTTTTTTGAGCTCACTCCTAAGTGGATGACATGATGAGGTGTGGGCATGACCAGAAAGCTGGACTCGAGCATAGGAGCACCGAGAGGGCACAAAGTATGGGGAGAAAACACCAGGGTGATATGCTAGAGTGCCAAGGCTGAGCATTGAAGCACTTAAGGGGTAACCCGGGGCACCAAAGAAAAAATGCGCCCCTGAACTGAGGCAAGGGCCACACACTCTGAGCACCCACAGAGCCACTTAACGGAGTGAGGACACAGAAATGAGAAGTGGGGAAGAGCTGCTAGGGCTAAAGTCATGGGAGATCTGGACTTTTGCCCCCCCCGTAGCCAAGAAGGAGCCGACTAGAACATTGAGAGGGTGGAATTTGTACCTGGTAGACAGGTAGGGTGTGGCATGCACCAGCCTCAGCAGTAAGGAGCCTAACTTGCACCCTATTCCACACTACATCTGCCCTCAGGAATTAAAATCTTAGCACTCAGGGAGTTTCCCTGTTGTGGGCTAGAAAGCTAAGAACCAAGAGTGAGAATCCTGCCAGACGAGGTCGTTAGAGAAAATCTTTTCTGTGGTTTAGTCTGTGGGGAGCCAAAAATTAGTACTTGGATTGAGGCTCTTCAAAGGCACTTCTCGAGCCATTCTGCTCAGCAGCTGTGCTGGGTCACGTGCCCTGCAGAGCGCCCATCTCTAATTAGCACAAGCTGGGTCCTTGTGGCTAAGACTGAAGATGCCTTGTGTAAGTGACAGCAGGATGGGATCTCGTGCTGAGTGTATTAGGGAGGGACTGGCGCTGGTCTTTAGAGGTCAGGCTGAGCAGTAGAGTTAAGTGAGTTCAAGGAGACTGGTTGGGATTCAGCGGTGGTGGTGGTGGGGGGTAACTACTATGTACTGTAGCTGTTTTCCTTTTCAAAAGGTGAGTGGGTGGGACAGGTACTAGGAGACAGTTCATCACCTCTAGGTCTCAGCTCCAGGGGTTGGCTCCGACTGGCAGCAAGTGGGGGTTGTTACAGTGTTCAGTGACACAGTCAGAGGGGCTGGTGGTCTCAGTCCCCCTTTAATTAATAGGGCAATGTGAAGGTTGCCCTATTAATTAAATGTGACCGCGTGGCCTAATGGATAAGGCGTCTGACTTCGGATCAGAAGATTGAGGGTTCGAGTCCCTTCGTGGTCGATTTTTAGGCCGGGGGAGGGGGATAGCTCAGTGGTTTGAGCATTGGCCTGCTAAACCCAGGGTTGTGAGTTCAATCCTTGAGGGTGCCATTTAGGGAACTGGGGTAAAAATCTGTCTGGGGATTGGTCCTGCTTTGAGCAGGGGGTTGGACTAGATGACCTCCTGAGGTCCCTTTCAACCCTGATATTCTATGATTCTATGATTCTAAGGTAGTGGGGACGCCTGCCCTTACTGTCCCTGTTCTGAGGGATAAACAGGGGCTCCAGATCCATCATGCTGGCACCTTTCACCAGCACAAAATTCACAGTGAAGCTATAATGCTGGGAGCTGAGCTATTTGGGACGCCCTCAATGAGTCCCTAGGAATGGCTTGGTATGGTCAGTGCCACTCCCCTCACAGCTTCCCTCACACCCAGTTGCAGTTCAACCACTTGTCACGTAGTTCTTGCAAAATCCAAATGAGTGTAAACACCAGCTCCCCTCCCCCTGTGTTCCTTCTACAGGTGTTTGGGGAGGACACTGCCCCACACATTCCAGCAAGTCAATGCCTCAGGGACATACACAGGGCAGCCCCAACCTGTTCAGTGTAAAATACAATCTCCTTTCATCTGTGGATAACTTGCTCTCCCATCTCTTGGCCTGAGGCCTGGGTGGGGCTGCAGGAGGTTAATAGACTGTTACTGCTGACAGTAATGAAGAGATGTCTGAAATCATCATTCTCCTGGGTGGTGACAGACCTGGTTTGGGGGCAAGAGGTGGGTCGGGGGGGGGGGGCAGGGAAGGATAGAAACAGGTTTCCAAATCAAAGCACAGACACAATCTGTTGGGAGAAGAAACATGGGGCTGTTCTCACTGTCCTACTCCAGTTTATCTCCATATTCTCTGTACTAGTGAATTACATCTTATCTGCTTCGCTGCCATTGGTGTGGCTGAGGCTGTCTGATACAGCTCCTTCTGCTGCCATTGGTGGGGTAGTCTGGAATGGCACCTCCACAGTGCAACTTCTAGGTGATATTATTAGTAATTAACAGTACTGGAGACATAGATGGAGCTTTCCAGTGCTCCAGAGACCCATGTCACAGGTCACCTGGCATCCCAGATAGGTGCTGCAGTGCTCAGCCTTGGCATTCAGGACTCTCTGGCACACAGTCCTCGCATTTCCTCCAGCCCTTTCTCAGTGCTCCTCTGCTTGCATCCAGCTTTCTGGGGTTTTGGCACCCAAGCTTGGCTCTTGGCTGCAGCTCAGCATCCAGTTCCTCAGCACACCTAGCCTCATCACCTGCTTGAACCAGCCGCTCTTTCCTCCATCCACAGGAGAGAGCTGGCAGCAGGGCATTCTTCGTGTGTGCTCATTTCGCCCTGTTCCGCCCTACAAGGTCTGCCATAGCTTGGCTGTTTGAATGTGCTGGGCCACTTTTCCTGGGGCATGCTGGCTGGTGGCTGAGAGGAAAGTTGAGGTGACTGCTCGAGTGTGGGGTGCTCCGGGAGCTAGGCTACCAGATGGGAAAGATGGTGAAATTGGGTAGGGCTTTGAGGAGCGATACCAACGACAGGCACGCTGTCCAAAGCAGAGGAGGGGGCATAGAATAGGCCTGGGTTCAGCAGTGGGGGAGGGGCATAATGGGATCCATGTGGAGAAGGACTTGGGCAGAGCTCAGGAAGTACCAGTTAAGTTCCAATCTTCCAGTGATGCCCTCATAGGATTTCAGTAGCACACAGCAGCCCAAACAGAAGGTTAGAGACCATCTAAGGGAGTGTCCTCTTGCAGATCATTCCCCCCCCCCCGTGGGGCTCCATTACCCATCCTCCTCTCAAGGATCCCAGCATCCTCTATACATATTCTACACTCCTTCCTTAAACCTCACATTGGTCTAGCTGCAGATGGTCTGCTCTCAAGTCTGCTGGAGGGGCCCATCACCTACAAGATGAGGCCTCTGCTGCCACAGCACCCTGAAGGAACAAGGAACTGGGGATTCTGAATCCCAGAGGCCCCCCCCCCACCCTGAGTAGGGTTGCCAACTTTGGTTGGATGAATGCCTGGAGATTTCATCACATGACATAATCTTTAATTCTTGGAGACTCCAGGACAATCCTGGAGGGTTGGCAACCCTACCCTAGAGACCATCAGGTCAGATCCCCTCCTGACAGGCCATTTAAAATGGGGATGCTCTCATGGCTCCAGGGCTCACTCAGCACTTGGACTGGGAGTGTGCCAGTGTAGCAATGCAGGCCTCTGGCTTATACATCTTGCCTTACAGAGAGGGCCTGGTCCAAGGAACAATGCTGGGGGCCTTTGTAGGTGAAGCTGAGCATGACAGGGTTGCTTGCTTTCCTAAGCACTGATGTGCCGGCTGGTCTGAGTCATTATATCCTGGCCCTAAATCCCAGGAGATATTTCTGTTTCACCCCCTGAATCCCCTGGTGTTTGCTTGCTGTTACCTTGGCAGTCAGCTGCAACAATACCAAAATCAATTGAAACATGGAATTTGCCTTTAGATAGCTCCTTTCTCCCAGGGAGAGGGATGGTGCCCTCTAACCTAGCCTGGCAGTGATTTACCATTGGACGCAGGGATGTAAGCTGGTCTCAGTCTCCAGAATAACAGAAAAGGGTTGTTTGCCATGGAGGCCACACCTGAACATCTCAGAGGCTTTCCTTCCTCTCGTTCCCTCCCGGGGCCCCTCAGCAGCTGCAGCAGCCAGCACATGGGGCCTGTAAATTGCTGGCGAGGTGAATACCTTCTTTGACACCAAGAACTAGACCGAAACTATGTCAACGGAGGGAGAGCCGGGGCAGCTTTTCCTGCTTATCCTGTTTTGAGGCTTTGAACTGCATCCTGGAGGGTCAGTGTGTGGAGGAGACACCTTGGATTGGATAGAAAGGGAGCCTGAAATCCAAGAGCCTGGGAAAGAAGAAACCCCTTGCCTGGGAGAAGTATCGGTTATGATGCACTTCAGAAACCATCACTCTTAAAGGGATTAGTCAGGAGGGAAGAGGAGTTTTTGGCCACTAGTTCCAGACTGGGGGTGATTTGGAGTGCAAGGGGAGAGGCTGGGGGGCAGGGATGGAGGAGATGTTCTGGTGGCCCATCTCTGAAATGGTGGCTGGTATCTCGTACCGTGCACAAGTGTTTGTTAGGCCTCTGACTGAAAGGAACATCTGTCACAGTGACAGACCTTTACTCTCTCCAGCGCCAGAGATCTCAAAGCATTCACCAGCCTGTGCAAACTGACATACAGGGCCCAGAGCAGCCACCTTTGGATTTCGAAACATAGCTGCTGTTTAACAGTGATACTACACCCAATGGGCCAGATCCTCCACTGGTGCAAATTGGTGTAACTTTATTGATTTCAATGGAGCCATGTCAGTTACACCAGCAGAGGATCTGGCCCTACAGAGATCCGATTGAAACTGCAGGGTAGTAGCAGTTTCAGGGAGACAGAATTGGAATTTTCCCAGGACATCATGATGCCCACTCCTGCTCTGGTAGAAAGGGGCCTTCAGAGAGCAGGGGGGCCTTGGCTGTACATCTGAAAGGTGGAGGTGCGGGCAGGGTAACACCTTGACACAGGAGCACACCCCTTTGAAGTCTTAGGCCTGCTCTGTGCTCAGTGTCTGTATCACTAAAACTATGTGGGTTAGGAGTGTAATTTTTTTTTACCAATATTAGTTATACTGGAACAGCCCCTAATGTGGGCACAATTATACTGGTATAAAGGTGCTTTATGCTGGGAGAGTTTATGCCTTTTCCTGCACAGGAATAAGCTATCCTGCTATCAGCACCTTTCTGTGGTATCGCTGTGCCCCCAGGAGGGAGGCTGTACTGCTTCAGCTCTATTGGTATAGTTAAAACAGGACAACTTTTGTGTACACACAAGGCGTCTGCCATGCTGTAAGGAAGGCCTCCCTGCTAGAAAGAGAAACTTTTGCTTTGTGTTTCCTCTACGCAGTTTCCTGCTGCCCTCTGCTGTCTAATGTGCTTGTGTGCAACTGCAAATTGATCAGCATCTGGTTCCCTAGCTGAGAATTTTACTAGAACAATGGAAACTGCCAGGTCAAACTTGCCCAAAAGTTTTTCCTTTCTGTCCCTTCCTTGTCCTTGTAGTGGCACCTAGTGATCGCTGGCACCCAACACATCACTCCGAGCTGTTAAAGAAGACACTAAGGATGTGTCTTCTACACTGCAGCTGGGGGCGAGCCTCCCAGCCTGGGTAGACAGATTTGCACTAGCAGGGCTCAAGCTAGCACACTAAGAGTAACTGGCAGATGCTGTGGCTCTGGCAGAGGTTCGGGTTAGTCACCCGAACTCAGACTCAGGGGGTTGGGTGGGCTTGAGAGCCCGAGCTGCCACATCCACACTGCTATTTTTATTAGTGCACTAGCTGGAGCCTTGCTAATGTGAGGCTGTCTACCTGGCCTGCAGGCTTGCTCCCAGCTGCTGTGTAGACATACCCCAGGGCTTATCTACATGGGGATCCTCAGGAAAGTTAATGCAAGTTAACTCTTAAAGTAGATTAGTTAAACAGCGTTAAACCCCTATGCGGATGCTCTCAGTCAGAATTAAAGTGGCCTTAATTTGGTTTCGCTTAATTCACTCTGGCTGGCCCTAGTAGGCTCTTGTCCTTTCATATGATGCAGTCACTAGAAGGAACAATGACCCGCAGCCTCGTAATGCGGGTCTCACAGGCAGTGGGTTAGCTGTATTTTCACATCTGGAAAAGCATTTGCTATGAACTTTGCAGCAATCTCCCCACTCTGCTGGCTGCATCTGAGCCCTTTTCCCTTTCAATTTCACAACTCTCCGTTAGGCAGGTGCAGTGTCCAGGAGGGGAAGGCGATGGGAGAGGGATGGGATCTGTAGAACACAAGGGGAAAATCTATACACAAACCTCCTGCTTGTGCTTCATTTCAGAATATGTTACCCCTTGTTTGCAAATGAGAAAGCCATATCCTCTGGCCCAGTCTGTGTCGGAATGTTCTGTAACTTGAGTTTGAGATCCTCATGGAGCCAAGATCACGACCTTTTCCCAGGTCAACTCCTTTGCAGGGCATTCCTTTGAAAGGCTCACGTTTTAACTCATGACTGGCGGAGCTAGGGGGTTGCAGCCAGCGCTGGGCACAATATTTGCATCAGATTAAGCCATGGTTTGAGATTTAGTATGTGCCCAGACCGGGCACATACTAACCTCCTGCTTGTGCTTCATTTCAGAATATGTTACCCCTTGTTTGCAAATGAGAAAGCCATATCCCTGGCCCAGTCTGTGTCGGCAGGTGACACTAGATGCTCCAACTCGTTAGCTCCCTGTCTAGGTGACACTTGTAACATCAGGTGGGCACGAGGATGGCGGCGCTGCCAAGGCAGTGGGAGAACCGGGCCAGATTTGGGGTCTCGTGAGACCTTCAGTGGAGACAGGACAAGCTCCACCCAAGGAGAAGTGCCTCTTTGAGCAATGAAACCAGCGTAGCTAGTACAGGGCATTGTAATGGGAGGGGCTCCATCATCAGTTTCCAGTCAAAATGAAGGTTAAAAGCTCACTCCACCCATTGCCTTGTTTCAAATACAGTGCAGCCTCCTCAGACGCCTGCGGGAGCTGAGAAAGGAGCAGACCGGTTTATATTGGCAGTGGGATGTGATTTTTGGGAAGGGTGGGGTGGCTACTTTGAAGACAAACATGTCCTAAGAGAACTGTGTGTGTGTGTGTTAATGTGAGAGGTTAACGCCAGGGCTGTGGAAACATTGCAGGGTTTGGTTTGCAGTGGGTATTGTGAATTAATTGCATCTTGCAGTGCAGTTGGCTTCGCATGGATCAGAAGTGACCTAATTTTTGCAAACCAGTTTGACAAACATCTCTCCCCTCTCCACTGTAGTGAGCCCTGGCCTCCTTCCTGAAGGGATGTGAGATATGGGAGAGCACATGAGGCCTAGGAAAGAGGCCAGCTGGAGGGAGTGCTGTTTGAAGATGTGGCTGTGTGACCCGGTCTGGGCACATACTAAATCTCAAACCATGGCTTAATCTGATGCAAATATTGTGCCCAGCGCTGGCTGCAACCCCCTAGCTCCGCCAGTCATGAGTTAAAACGTGAGCCTTTCAAAGGAATGCCCTGCAAAGGAGTTGACCTGGGAAAAGGTCGTGATCTTGGCTCCATGAGGATCTCAAACTCAAGTTACAGAACATTCCGACACAGACTGGGCCAGAGCCTCCCCTGATGCTAATGGGCATAGTGCCATTGATTTCAGTGGAGCTGTGATGATTTACACCAGCTGAGGATCTGGCTGATGAGAAGCAGTGGGGCCTACTGGCTAAAGCAGAGATGGATTCCCTTCCTGACAGCTACTGATTGCTACGTGGCCTTGGACAAGTCACTTTCCCTGTTTCCCCATCCGTAAAACCATTCCCCCCCCCCCCCCCCCCCCCGTGTAAAGCACACTGAGATCACTGGATAAACGGAGCTCTAGGAGTGGGTCTATCATCATCCAGCATGGGGCTGAGTGCTTGAGTTTAGTTCAGTTTTCCATACACCCTCCAAAGATCCTCCACCTCCTCTGGGGCTGTGCTGTCACAGAGGTGACACCTGGAGGCTATCAGGCATGAACGTACAACACATGCATGCATGAGACTATGCTAGTGTACAGTGGGAGGAGGGGAAACTACAATGGCATCCTCCCTGTGACTGTAACTTACCACAGGTAGGAGACAGGAAACTTCCACCTCCAAACTTTGCATGGCAGGCAATACTACATAATGCCAAATGTATTGCGATGCTGACACCTAGTGGTACGAATGAAGAAGAGGAATAAATGTATCCTCACGAGGCTGCAAGCATGAAGGATTTTCATAATTATGTTGACCAACTACTCCTGAACCCGTTTTTTGCTCTGGCATGTGAACCAAAACATATGAAAAGTCCATAGGGGAAAAAGTAAAACAATCTGGTGTTTTAAAAAGAGAGTTGCATGTGAGTGCTGGGCTGTGTTCACGGCTTGAAGGGAAGAAGCATGGTCTAATAGTTAGCGCTGGCGACTGGGATTCCCAGCTTCTATTCCTGGCTCTGCCAATGACTTGTTGTATACTCTCAAGCAAGTCACTCGCCTGCTGTACCTCAGCTTACCCATCAGTAAAATGAGTGTTGCCATACTCATCTACCTCAGAGGGGAGTTGCAAGGGTTAATTAATCCAGGTTTGTAAAGTATACCGAACTTTCCCTCTGCAGTAAGTGTGAAGGGCTATTATATATTAGCCAGAGCTCTGTGGGCTATTTGAGAGCCTGAGTTTCCAGTGGAAATAATAGGAACTTGTGGACAGTTGCAAAGTTCAGGGCTGAGCGTGGAGCATGCCGCAATGCTCATTCCAGGTTTCACACCACACCTGCTGTTAGGTAAGAACTGTAAATGAAATCCCAAGTGGCAGCTAAATCAGAATTAAAATCCTCTTGAAAGATATCTATAAAGAGGGGTAGGGCACTTAAGAGGGCCTGTGTGCTGGACATGTCCTCCCCCTTCCCAAATGTGTGCGTGGACTGGGCAACATGGTGTGGAGGAGCTGACCAGGGATATGGCTTTCTCATTTGCAAACAAGGGGTAACATATTCTGAAATGAAGCACAAGCAGGAGGTTTGTGTATAGATTTCCCCCTTGTGTTCTACAGATCCCATCCCTCTCCCATCGCCTTCCCCTCCTGGACACTGCACCTGCCTAACGGAGAGTTGTGAAATTGAATGGGCAGGTGCCCTGGAATCTTCTGTTGATTGTCTGGAGAAACTCAGGCTGCATATTCTAGAAGCACTCTTTAGCTCTTTGCCCTACTCCCAATAAAGTTAATAGCAAAACTCCCATGGGGGCCCCTACAGTTAAGGTCACTGACCTATTTCAGATTGTTGGATAGACGAGAATGAGGGGGACTAGATGTTAAGAGAGTACATATGTAATGAGAATTTTAGAAAGAGTCATTTCACAGAGAGGAGAGAGTAGATAGAATGAACTCCCAGATGAGCGGTGGAGTCAAGTACAGAATGAGCCAAACCTGGATGACCATCTGCTATGTACTAAATGAATGGGGTATTAGTCCATTTTGTGCTTGGGGAATATCAGACCATGTGTAAGGGAAGTTTTCATTGATCGTACCCTTTGCACCATTTGGTTTGCTTTGCATGGGAAAGTTTTCCTTTTCCCTAGCACAAGGTATTTGTGGAAAAGTTTACGGATGTAGAGGATGGAGTTGGCAGAGTTTCCATCCAAACATTTCAGGTATGAAGGTTGTGTAGCCTGTTTGTGGACCTTCAACACTATCCATCTTAGGGACAAATGCCATCTGCAAATGGATAATGTTCATGTATCTTTTTATGGTGTTCTTATGACACCTCTGACTGGGTCATCAGGAGACTGAACTCAATCTCTGGAGCTAAAACATGAACCTCCCCTACCTGAGCCAAAGAACAGAGCTGGTCAGAAATTTTCCAGTAGGACAGTTTTCTTTAGCAAAATGCTGATTGGATGAAATTGAAACATTTCACAGGAACATACTGATTTCATCAACATTTTCAATGAACAATTATTGAAACATTTTGTTTTGATACAGTCGAAGCACTTTGGTTTGACATTGTTTAGATTTTATCACTTTGACTTTTATATGACATGCTTATAATATAATAAATATAATATACAAAGTGAATATTATGGCCTCACTGAAACTAAACATTTTGCTAAAGTCATTCAGCTATTTCTGAAATTTGCTTGGTTTGGAAATCGCATTAATCAGGAAATGTTGATTTTTATTTTGTTCCAGTTTGGGGCAAATAGAAATTTCAAAATGTCAAGATTTCCTGTAGAAGTGAAATTCTGTGTGTCGCCCAGCTCTACTAAAGAACCAGATCCCTTAGCTTAAAGGCAGGAGCGGACACGTCAACTATCCACCTGGCCTAGGCACTGGAGCTGGACAAGGACACACTTGCCGAGTGTGTTATACTGATATTATTGATTCCTTCTTGCATTCTATCTGTAGATATTGGCTAATAGCAATTGCCAGGCCTGGTGAGCCAGAACAAATAATAATTGTGAGAGCCGCCAGCAGCCCTTTATGGGGCAGCAGGGCTAGTGCAAAGGAGAAAGAGCCTGCTGGTTTCTTTAGGAGGGATTCAGAACTTCCCATGCTGCTTGATCCAGGAACAAATAATCACAAAAATATTTCTTCTCGTCTTTATCAAATGGCTCCTGGGCATCTGTAGCACATGGGCCAGAGACTGGTGAAGCCAATGGAGCTACAGCGATTTATCCCGGTAGAAAGGATCTGTCTCTATGTATCTACAACAGGTGAGGAGAGTAATGAACGGAGATCACACCTGAGCTTTCACAAACATGCCCACTCTGTTTGTACTTAGCTTCTGCTCTATCCTGTGTAAAGGTCATGGAGTATACGGGCAAACCCTCCGGCTGGAGCCTCTGGAGAACCCCACTGCTGAGAAATGAGACAGAACTGCCTATGTTATTCAGGGCTTCTTTTTTTCCTAATTAAACAACCATGTATCTGGCAGGCACTAAAGCTAACACAGCTGGCAAGAAATTGGAATTCCTTCCAGCACAAGCCTTAGCCAAATATCTCTGTCATCTGCCTTAATGGATGAGAGTGGGTGGGGACTGCGCAATCCCCTGGGAATGGTTCAGATTTGAAGATAGAAATCCTGGCTGCCCCCTCTTCACCTCCCAATGCTGAACTGAATGCACGAGCTGGAATAGGCTATGAGTAGAATAGGCTAGTCACTGGAGGTTTGGGGTGATGCTCTGGAGATCTCTGGAGATGAAAAATGAGTCATTCACCTATTGGCAACTGACCTCAGCTTTTTCCAGCATTATATTTTCCCCTTGGTTGTTCGTACTTGCTCTTCTGATTGCGGTTCTCATGGATTGTAATAATCATAATCATGGTTTTGAAACACTCATACCCAGAGGATTCTGAGTGCCATACAATAAGTAATCTGAAACGTAGGCAGTTAGGAAAAAATGATGCCTTTTTGTCTCCTGTGTACTGCATCCTTGAAATTACTGAGTGCTCTCTGTGTGCAGAGTTCAGCAGCCATCTTGTTCTCAGCGCTCATGGCACTTTGTTTCAGAGGAGACAACCCCCCACCCCCCATGTGCTTTCATGGAGACTTTGCTTTTGTGCTTTTCACATTGTTTTCCTTAATCTAGACGAGAGCTCATGGCAGATGTGGGTATGTGCCTTCCTCTTTCTGTAGGGAGTAAGGACATAGCCAATGCATCGCATTTTCTTGCTGTGGCACTCGCTGGTCCCTGAAACCAAATCCTAGCTCTTCTGTATGTTGCTTGTAGAATCTTTGAGGACTCTTCCTTCATTTGCTCTGCAGCCAGCTGCAGAATTGAAAAGCTGGTGAGGTAATTTATAGCACCTTTGGCTGCATGGAAGAGGGAGTGAGCTGCCTTCCTGTCTCTGATTCTAGCCTCAGGGCATGTCTACACTATGAAATTAGGTCGATTTTATAGAAGTCGATCTTTAGTAAGCGATTTTTGACAGTTGATCGTGCGTGTCCCCACTAAGCGCAGTAGGTCGGCAGAGTGCGTCCTCAATACCGTGGCTAGCATCGACTCATGGAGTGGTGCACTGTGGGTACTATCCCACAGTCCCCACAGCCCATTGGAATTCTGGGTTAAGCTCCCAATGCCTGATGGGGCAACAACATTGTCGTGGGTGATTTTGGGTACGTGTCATCAGTCTCTCCTCCTTCCCTCCCTCTTTGAAAGCAATGGCAAACGATCGTTTTGCACCTTTTTTCCTGGGTTATCCATGCAGATGCCATAGCATGGCAAGCATGGAGCCCTCTCAGCTGCACACTGTTTTTGTGAGCAGTAAACACCTTGCACATTATCCTGCATTATGTGCAGAGCCTAGCTAGGAGCCGCCAGCACGAGGAAGATTGTGAGGAGGACATGGACACAGACGTTCCTGAAAGCATGGGATGTGGCAATTGGGATATCATGGTGGCATTGGGGCATGCTGATACAGTGGAACGCCGATTCTGGGCCCGGCAAACAAGCACAGACTGATGGGACCGCATAGTGTTGCAGGTATGGGATGACTCCCAGTGGCTGCAAAACTTTCGCATGCGTAAGGCCACTTTCCTGGAACTCTGTGAGTTACTTTCCCCCACCCTGAAGCGCAGGAATACAAGATGAGGCCTGCCCTGACAGTTGAGACGCGAGTGGTGATAGCCCTGTGGAAGCTTGCAATGCCTGATTGCTACCGGTCAGTCAGGAATTAATTCGGAGTGAGCAAATCTACCGTGGGGGCTGCTGTGATCCAAGTAGCCAGGGCAATCAATAACTTTCTGCTAACAAGGGTAGTGACTCTTGGAAATGTGCAGGTCATAGTGGATGGCTCTGCTGCAATGGGTTCCCTAACTGTGGTGGGGCAATAGACGGAAATCATATCCCTATCTTGGCACCGGACCACCTTGCCAAACAGTACATAAACCGCAAGGGGTACTTCTCAATGGTGTTGCAAGCACTGGTGGATCACAAGGGACGTTTCACCAACATCAACGTGGGATGGTTGGGAAAGGTGCATGACGCTCGCATCTTTTGGAACTCCGGGCTGTTCAAAAAGCTGCAAGAAGGGACTTTCTTCCCAGACCAGAAAATTACCGTTGGAGATGTTGAAATGCCAATAGTTATCCTACCCCTTGCTCCCATGGCTCATAAAGCCGTACACAGGCAGCCTGGACAGCAGTAAGGAGCAGTTCAACTATAGGCTGAGCAAGTGCAGAATGGGGGTAGAATGTGCCTTTGGATGTTTAAAAGGGCACTGTCGCTCTTTGCTGAGTAGGTTAGAACTCAGCGAAAGCAATATTCCCACTGTTATTGCTGCTTGCTGTGTGCTCCATAATATCTGTGAGAATAAGGGGGAGACGTTTATGGTGGGGTGGGAGGTTGAGGCAAATCGCCTGGTGGCCAATTTTGAACTGCCAGACACCAGGGCAATTAGAAGAGCACACCGAGGCGCACTGTGCATCAGAGAGGTTTTGAAAAACAGTTTAATGACTGACCAGGCTACGGTCTGACAGTTGTGTGTTTGTCCTTGATGCAAAGCCGCCCCCTTTGGTGAATGTACTTCCCTGTAAGCCAATCCCCCTCCTCCCCTTCGACCACAGCTGGCACAGGAAATAAAGTCCCTATTGTTCTCAATCCATTCATTCTTTATTTATTAAAAAAAACTTGAGATCACTGACAATGCTGACTAGTAAAAGGTAGCTCAGGTGGGAGGAGGGAAGGAGGGACGGACAAGGCCACATTGCTTATTGTAGCCACACTACAAATCAAAGCTGTTTGAATGACAGCCTTCTGTTGCTTGGGCCATCCCCTGGAGTTGAGTGGCTGCGTGCCTGGAGCCTCCCCCCATCCCCGTCCCCCGTGTTCTTGGGCATCTGGGTGAGGAGGCTATGGAACTTGGCGATGAGGGCAGGCGGTTACACAATGGACGCAGCGGGGGTCTGTACTCTAGTTGCCTTTCCTGCAGCTCCACGGGGTGCCTTTTATATTGAGCGCCTGCCGGTATGGTGACACGTCACACATGGCTGGGCAACGAAATTCGGTTTCCAGGCAGCCATGGTAAGCCAAAGGGTACCCGGGGTTGGCTTCTTCTGTGTTCATAACATGTGGGAATGGTTTCAAACTGCAGCACCCTCCTTTCCCATAGCAAGCAATGCCGGTTGGATTTGCCATTTAAAAGGAGGGGCTGCGGTTTTGGGGTGGATGTGTAGCACACCCCTCCTTCCCCGCGTGGCTATTCTCTGGGATGATCCCTTTTAGCCAAGCGCAAACAGCCCAGCATGACCGGGGTCTAATGTGCCGGGCATCACCAAACAGAGGGGATTACTGTTCCCTTACAAAAATTCCCCTATTTCAACCAGGTGACCATGAATGATCTCACTCTCCTGAGGCTGACACAGAAAGATAAAGACTGAATGTGACCAAAACCCAGGACCATTCGCTGCCATGCTTTGTGTTGCAATGATTCCTGACTACTTGCTACTGGCGTGGTGTGGTAAAGTGTCCTACTGTGGAGGACGAAATAAGGCAGCCCTCCCCAGAAACCTTCTGCAAAGGCTTTCAGAGTACCTCCAGGAGAGCTTCATGGAGATGTCCCTGGAGGATTCCCCCTCCATCCCCAGACATGTTAACAGACTTTTCCAGTAGCTATACTGGCCATGAATGCATCCCAATTGTTCAGGGAAAATCAAACATTAAACACAATTGCTTTTAACCCTTGTAGTGTAGTTACAAATGTGCACTCACCAGAGGTGCCTTCTCCACCTTTAGGGTCCGGGAACAATACGCCCTGGGAGAGTATTGGCTCCAGGGTGATGAAAAGGTCCTGGCTGCCGGGGAGAACGGATTCGCTGCTTGCCTGCTGCGCATTCTCCTCCTCCTCCTCTTTCTCATCCACAAAATCCTCCTCCGTGTTGCGTGAGGCTGCCACCTTGCAGGTGTCCACAGACAGTGGTGGGGTAGTGGTAGGGTCCCCCCCTAGAATGCCATGCAGCTGATCATAGAAGCGGCATATCTGGGGCTCTGACCTGGAGCGACCATTTGCCTCCTTTGTCTTTTGGTAGGCTTGCCTGAGCTCCTTCATTTTCACGTGGCATCGCTGTGTGTCCCTGGTGTAGCCTCTGTCCACCATGCCCTGTGTGATTTTGGCATATATATATAGCATTTCTTCTGCTGGATTGGAGTTCTGCCTGCAAAGATTCTTCTCCCCATACAGCAATCAGATCCAGTGTCTCCCGTTCGCTCCATGCTGGAGCTCGTTTGCGATTCTGGGACTGCATGGTCACCTGTTCTGCTGAGCTCACCAGGCTGATCAAACAGGAAATGAAATTCAAAAGTTCCCGGGGCTTTTCCTGTGTACCTGGCTAGTGCATCGGAGTTGAAAGTGCTGTCCAGAGCGGTCACATTGGAGTACTCTGGGATAGCTCCCGGAGGCCAATACCATAGATTTGCACAGCGCTGCGTCTACAGTACCCCAAATTTGACCCAGGAAGGTCAATTTTAGCCCCTCTCCCCTCGTTGAGGAGTACAGCAGTTGATTTTAAGAGCCTTTTAGGTCGGTGGAACTGGGTTAGTTGTGTAGACGCATTCCTTTTAAAATTGACCTAATGCAGCTAAATTCGACCTAACTTTGTAGTGTAGACCAGGCCTCAGAATGGTGGCTCTGAGAGGGGCCAGCAGGGCCAAGGAGTCCAGTGCCACTGTTGCCACACAGGTCCGTGGGCATGAGTTGCTCATATAGCCATTCAGCTCAATGCAGCAGGGACCCAATAAGGGTCCCATTTCTGCTCCATTACTTAGGGTTCGTCTACACAGCAGACAAAGACCCGCGGCAGCCAGTCTCAGAGCCTGGGTCAACTGACATGGGCTCATGCTGCAGGGCTAAAAATAGCAGTGTAGACATTTGGGTTTGGATGGAGCCCGGGTTCTGAAACCAGGCGAGGGGAACGGTCTTGGAGCCCAAGTGCCTACATTGCTATTTTTAACCCTGAAGCGTTAGTCCTGTGAGCCGAGTCAGTTTACCCGGGCCCTGAGACTCGCTACCGTGGGGTTTTTTTTCTGTGTGGACATACCCAGAGCTTTTTCAAGAGAGCTGAGCCTATTCCTGGACCCAAGCGACCCCTAGCAATGTCTTGTCTCTCTGTGGAGTCCCACAGCTTCTCCCAGCATTTCACCTGATCCCTCCCCTGAGGCAGGAGTCTGGGCTTTGGGTCTGAGCAACACTCAGCAGAAGAGAGTCCATGTTAGAGCCGGCAGCTCCCAGGGTGAAAAGGAAGCACGGTCACTCTCCCCACAGCCTGGAGCCTCTGCTTGTGCAAAGGGGGTTTGTGTCTCACTCGCTCCGTCCTGGGCCAAATGGTAGAAGAAGGGGAGCTCTTGCTCTCCCTGAGCTGGGAGCCCCCCGTAGTGCCTCTTTAGCGAACATCTGTTAAGAAAAGAGTCACTGAAGTCAAGGAAAGTCACAGCCTTGCCCCAGCCTCACAGTGTATGATGAGCTGCACAACTGTATCCTGAACCCACAGTGGCTTTCCTCACCTCCACTCCCATCCATAACCCTCCCACACTGAATTAGGTGCAGCGGACAGAAGAGCCAGGGGAAATCCATAGCTGTGCCCCTATAGGGGTAGGTGGGAGGTCCCCATTGGGGCACAGCTATGCCTGGTTTTCATCCTCTCCTAAGGCCCCTCTGTTTCTAATCTAACCTATCCCTCGAGGAGTTCAGCCATCAGTAGGTATTGCATATTTGGACACACTTTGGCAGGATCGGGCCCCAGCTCCTGACTCAGCCCCATAGCACTTTTCTCAGGAGTAGAAATGTTGTTAACCCCAGTGTCTCAGCCAGATACCAGCTTGGGTAGCTACATTCTTCCATCCTGGAATTCCCGGGGAAGTTACCATAGGATTCAATATTCTTCATCCCTTCCTGTCTTAGCCTGCAGCTGTTAAACAGCTGCTGTGCTTCACCTAAGAGGTGGCTGCATGTTGGTGATGGATGAATGATCCCTATGTATAAGCTTAATATAGAATATTTACAAGCCACAACGAAAGGCATCATATTATATCTTAGCACTCGCACCTATATTCACACTACATTATCTTAATATCTTTTTAAAAAATCTCTAAAACCTTGAAAAGAACAGGTTGCACACCATAATGATTTCCCCTTCCCAAGAGAGTTTGCCCCTCATCACTAGATGGGGAGGGCTCTGAGTTACTACAGAGAATTCTTTCCCAGATGTCTGGCTGGTCAGTCTTACCCACATGCTCAGGGTCTATCTGATCGCCATATTTGCGGTCGGGAAGGAATTTTCCCCCAGGTCAGATTGGCAGAAATTCTGGGCTTTTTTCACCGTCCTCTGCAGCATGGGGCACAGGTCACTTGCAGGTTTAAACTAGTGTAAATGGTGGATTCTCTGTAACTTGAAGTCTTTAAACCATGATTAAACCATAACTCAGCCAGAGGTTAGGGATCTATTACAGGAGTGGGTGGGTGAGCAGGGCCAGATTAACTTTTTGTGGGCCCAGTGCCAAATTCTGGGGTACAGATGTGGGGACCCGCATGAAAGACCCCCTAAGCTTATTTTTACCAGCTTAGGTTAAAAACTTCCCCAAGGCACAAATCCCACCTTGCCTTGAACAGTATGCTGCCACCACCAAGTGATTTAGACAAAGAATCAGGGAAAGGACCACTTGGAGTCCTAATCCCCCAAAATATTCCCCCAAGCCCTGCACCCCCCTTTCCTAGGGAAGGCTTGAGAATAATATCCTCACCAATTGGTACAGGTGAACACAGACCCAAACCCTTGGATCTTAAGAACAATGAAAAATCAATCGGGTTCTTAGAAGAATTTTAATTAAAGAAAATGTAAAAGAATCACCTCTGTAAAATTAGGAGGGTAAGTACTTTACAGAATAACAAAAGACTTAAAAAACACAGAGGATTTCCCCTCTAGGCAAAACTTTAAAGTTACAAAAACAGGGATAAACCTCCCTCTTAGCACAGGGAAAATTCACAAGATAAAACAAAGGTAATCTAATGCATTTCTTTGCTATTACTTACTATTTTTGCAAGACTAGATGCTTAGTTTAGTTACAGGAGGAGGGATAGCTCAGTGGTTTGAGCATTGGCCTGTTAAACCAGCCTTGTGAGTTCAATCCTGGAGGGGGCCATTTAGTGATCTGGGGCAAAAATCTGTCTGGGGATTAGTCCTGCTTTGAGCAGCGGGTTGGACTAGATGACCTCCTGAGGTCCCTTTCAAACCTGAAATTCTATGGCTTAGGGAGATGTATTTTCCCTGCCCTGTTTCCTTGTTGACTCCAGGAGACACAGACAAAAAACCTTCCCCCACAGGTTTGAAAGTATCTTCTCCCCTTATTGGTCCTTTTGGTCAGGTGCCACCCAGGTTATCTGAGCTTCTTAACCCTTTACAGGTAAAAGAGTAATTAACCCTTTACAGGGTAAAGATGGATTTTATGCTACCCTTAGCTGTATGTTTATGACACCAGGTGTGGGTGAGCAGGCTCAGCCCGGCAGCAGGATCCAAGTACAGAGGGACTTAGTGTGGGGGGATCCAGGTGGGGGTAAGAGAGTTCTCTGTGGGGCAATCTGGGCGTGGGCAGCTCAGTGGGAGATCTGGATGCACAGAACCTCATTGGGCGGTTTCAAGTGCAGGGGCAATGAGACTCTGCAGGGGATCCAGGTGAAGGTGTTTGGGGCTCAGCAGGGGGTGTCTAGGTGCAGGGGAGGTGGGGTTCATTTGGGTGGGGGTCCAGGTGCAGGTGGTTGGGGCTCAGTGGGGAGGGTGTCTGGGGGGGCTCATCGGGGTGGTACAGATGCAGGGGAGGAGGGTTTGATGGGCTTGCTTAACAGGGAAGCCCCAGCTTCTGCCAAGGGGATGCCTCATGCTGGGCTCCAGCTTCCCCCATGCCCCCGCTTCCTCCGCCCCCTTTTCTTCCCCATCCCATGCCCCTTCCCCACTGCCCCATCTCCTCCCCACCCCACCCCCTTCGTCCCCACTGCCTCTTTCCCCCTGCCCCCTTCTCTTCACCATCCCATGCCCCTTCCCCACCGCTCCATCTCCTCCCCAGGCTTGAGGGGCAGGGGGGAAACCAACCCCCAGCACTCACTGGCAGAGCGGGCTGGGGCCGGGTCACTCCACTTCCTGCCGCCTGGTGATTGCAGGGCGGGCCTGACCCCCGCTGCAGTTCCCCGGGATGCGTAGCTCAGGGGAGGGGACTTGGAGGGAAGGGGTGGAGTGGATGCGGGGCTGGGACGGAGCAGGGGTGGGCAGGGGTGGGGGCCAGGGGGAAGAAGCAGGGCGGTGGCAGCTTTCCTGGCCGGCTCAGCCGGCTGGGGGATCGGGCTGGCCGGGGCCCCTTCTGATTGTGGGCCCGGTGCCACTGGCGCCATGGTAAACCCAGTACTGTGGGTGAGGTGCTGTGGCCTGCAATGTGCAGGTCAAACTAGATGATCATGATGGTCTCTTCTGACCTTAAAGTCTATGAGTCTTTTACAATAGCAAAGGATAACCCCCCAACCCCCTAAATAGTTTTGCCTCAGATATAGAGGCATGATGCTAACCATCCTGGAGTCACCAAAGATGCCTATCACCATCTTCTTCCTCCATGCCAAAAAAGAGATGACACCTGAGTGGAAGTTCCCTTATTTCACAACTCCACCATTGACTGGAAGAACCAGTTTCACTTTTTTCAGCCTTGCCTTTCTGAACAGAGGAAGGGGAACACAGGAAAAAAATCTTCATTTAGTGCAGCAAATTCCTCCAGTGCTCACATGATAAAACTGGGACTTAAACTGTATTGGCTGTGTTGCCCATGAGCAAAGGAGGGTCTAAAAGCCAAAATGAAGGACACGAGCTAATATTTTGTGCAGAAAGATTCCAAAGGGCATGTGGATTTAAATAATCTCTGCCCGATAACTCAGCCTCTCAGAGAGAAGTAGTTCAGTGGTTGCAAGATGAAAAGTGTGCCTACCTACAAGTATTAAATATGATTAATGGGCCGAATCCTGGCAGTCTCACTGCCTGGACACGTTCACACGACGAAGCCCTTTCTTTCGACTTAAAGGGCCCTTTAAACCGGTTTCTTTACTCCACCTCCGACGAGGGGATTAGCGATAAAATCGGCCTTAGGGGGTCGGAATTGGGTTAGTGTGGACGGAATTCGACGTTATTGGCCTCCGGGAGCTATCCCACAGTGCTTCATTGTGACCGCTCTGGACAGCACTCTCAACTCAGATGCACTGGCCAGGTAGACAGGAAAAGCCCCGCGAACGTTTGAATTTCATTTCGTGTTTGCTCAGCGTGGAGAGCACAGGTGACCACACAGAGCTCATCAGCACAGGTAACCGTGATGGAGTCCCAGGATCGCAAAAGAGCTCCAGCATGGACAGAACGGGAGGTACGGGATCTGCTCGCCATATGGGGAGATGAATCAGTGCTGGCTGAACTCCGAAGCAGTAAACGAAATGGCAAAATATTAGAAAAGGTCTCCAAGGCCATGAAGGACAGAGGCCATAACAGGGACGCACAGCAGTGCCGCGTGAAAATTAAGGAGCTAAGGCAAGCCTACCACAAAGCCAGAGAAGCAAATGGAAGGTCCGGGGCTGAGCCGCAAACATGCCGCTTCTACGCGGAGCTGCATGCCATTCTAGGGGGTGCAGCCACCACTACCCCAACCGTGTGCTATGAGTCCCTCACTGGAGAAACACACAGGGAAGCGGGTTCGGGGTACGAGGAAGATGAGGATGAAGATAATGTAAATAGCTCACAGCAGCAAGGAAGCGGAGAAACCGGTTTCCCCAACAGCCAGGATATGTTTATCACCCTGGACCTGGAACCAGTAACCCCTGAACTCACCCAAGACCCTGTGGGCACACAGGGGACCTCTGGTGAGTGTACCTTTGTAAATATTACACATGGTTTAAAAGCAAGCGTGTTTAATGATTAATGATTAATTTGCCCTGGCAATCGCGGCCAGTACAGCTACTGGAAAAGTCTGTTAACGTGTATGGGGATGGAGCGGAAATCCTCCAGGGACATCTCCAGAAAGCTCTCCTTCATGTACTCCCAAAGCCTTTGCAAAAGGTTTCTGGGGAGGGCTGCCTTATCCCGTCCGCCATGGTAGGACACTTTACCACGCCAGGCCAGTAGCACGTAGTCTGGAATCATTGCATAATAAAGCATGGCAGCGTATGGTCCCGGTGTTTGCTGGCATGCAGACAACATCCATTCCTTATCGCTCTTTGTTATCCTCAGGAGAGTGATATCATTCACGGTCACCTGGTTGAAATGGGGCAATTTTATTAAGGGGACATTCAGAGGTGCCCCTTCCTGCTCTGCTGAACAGAAATATTCCCCGCTGTTAGCCACGCGGTGGGGGGGAGGGGTGAAGTGATCATCCCAGAGAATTGGGTGTGTGGGGGAGGGGAATTAGTTGGGTTTGTGCTGCACGTTAACCCTGAAACCGCAGCCCCTCCTTTTACATTGCAAACCCATTTTAAATGGCGAACCCAACGGGTGCTTGGTATGGTTAATGAGAGCAGTACTGTTTTAAACCATCCCCACATGTTAACAAGGTTAAAAAAGCCAAAAGACTGTGTCTTACCATGGCTGCCTGCAAGCTGAAATCTGTGGCCTGGCACTGCGTGAGTGATCTCTCACACCAAACCGGCAGGCCCTCAATATAAGAGGAAAAATGCGACCTTGTAACGAAAGCACATGTGCTGTGTGATGTGAACAGCAAAATTTAACGTGAAAGAGTGTACCCATTGTTCTCTAAAATGTATCTTTTTTAACCACCTCTCCCTTCTCCTCCACCAGCTGCAAATGTTTCTCCTTCACAGAGGCTAGTGAATATTCGAAAGCGGAAGCGAAGGACGCGTGATGAAATGTTTACAGAACTACAGACTGCCCCCCACGCTGACAGAGCACAGCAGAATGCGTGGAGGCAGTCAATGACTGATTATAGAAAGGCCCAATATGAACGAGAGGAGAGGTGGCGTGCTGAATCGCGGGCTGAAGAGCAGAGGTTGCGTGCTGAATCGCGGGCTGAAGAGGAGAGGTGGCGTCAGCTTGCACACAGAAGGCAAGAGTCGATGCTCCGGCTGCTGGAGCATCAAACTGATATGCTCCTGCGTATGGTTGAGCTGCAGGAAAGGCAGCAGGAGCAGAGACCGCCGCTACAGCCCCTGTGTAACCAACAGCCTTCCTCCCCAAGTCCCATTGCCTCCTCACCCAGACGCCCAAGAACACGGTGGGGGGGCCTCCGGCCACCCAGTCACTCCACCCTAGATGATTTCCCGAGCAATAAGTGTTAAAGTTTTAAACTGCAGTGTGTCCTTTTCCTTCCCTCCTCCCCCACCCATCCCGGGCTACCTTTGCAATTATCCCCCTAGTTGTGTGATGAATTAATAAAGAATGCATGAATGTGAAGTAACAATGACTTTATTGCCTCTGCAAGTGGTGCTTGAAGGGGGGAGGGTAGGGGAGGGTGGGGTGGTTGGTTTACAGAGAAGTAGAGTTAACCGGGTGGGTGGGGGGGCGGAGATTTCATCAAGGAGAAACAAACAGAAGTTTCACACCGTAGCCTGGCCAGTCACAAAACTAGTTTTCAAAGCTTCTCTGATGCGCACCGCGCCCTGCTGTGCTCCTCTAACCGACCTGGTGTCTGGCTGCGCGTAATCAGCGGCCAGGCAATTTGCCTCTACCTCCCACCCCGCCATAAATGTCTCCCCCTTACTCTCACAGATATTGTGGAGCGCACAGCAAGCAGCAATAACAATCAGGATATTCTTTTCGCTAAGGTCTGAGCGAGTCAGTAAGCTGCGCCAGCACGCTTTTAAACGCCCAAATGCACATTCCACCACCATTCGGCACTTGCTCAGCCTGTAGTTGAACAGGTCCTGACTCCTGTCCAGGCTGCCTGTGTACGGCTTCATGAGCCATGGCATTAAGGGGTAGGCTGGGTCCCCAAGGATCACGATAGGCATTTCAACATCCCCAACAGTTATTTTCTGGTCCGGGAAGAAAGTCCCTTCCTCCAGCTTTCGAAACAGAACAGAGTGCCTGAAGACGCGAGCATCATGTATCCTTCCCGGCCAGCCCACGTTGATGTCGGTGAAACGTCCCTTGTGATCCACCAGGGCTTGCAGCAGCATTGAAAAGTACCCCTTGCGGTTTATGTACTCGGTGGCTTGGTGCTCCGGTGCCAAGATAGGGATATGGGTTCCGTCTATCGCCCCACCACAGTTTGGGAATCCCATTGCAGCAAAGCCATCCACTATGTCCTGCACGTTTCCCAGAGTCACTACCCTTGATATCACCAGGTCTCTCATTGCCCTGGCAACTTGGATCACAGCAGCCCCCACAGTAGATTTGCCCACTCCAAATTGATTCCCGACTGACCGGTAGCTGTCTGGCGTTGCAAGCTTCCACAGGGCTATCGCCACTCGCTTCTCAACTGTGAGGGCTGCTCTCATCCTGGTATTTTGGCGCTTCAGGGCAGGGGAAAGCAAGTCACAAAGTTCCATGAAAGTGCCCTTACGCATGCGAAAGTTTCGCAGCCACTGGGAATCGTCCCACACCTGCAGCACGATGCGGTCCCACCAGTCTGTGCTTGTTTCCCGGGCCCAGAATCGGCGTTCCACGGCATCAACCTGCCCCAGGAACACCATGATTTCCACATTGCTGGGGCCTGTGCCTTGTGAGAGGTCTAGGTCCATGTCCATTTCCTCATCACTCTCATCGCCGCGCTGCAATCGCCTCCTCCTCGGCTGGTCCTGGTTTTGCTTTGGCATGTCCTGGCTCTGCATATACTCCAGGACAATGCGCGTGGTGTTCATAGTGGTCATAATTGCCGCGGTGATCTGAGCGGGCTCCATGATCCCAGTGCTAGCTATGGCGTCTGGTCTGAAAAAAGGCGCGAAACTAGTATCTGAAGGACCAGGGGAAGGAGGGAGGGAGGGGCGAGTGATGACTTGGCGTACAGGTACAGGGAATTAAAATCAAGAAAGGTGGCTGTGCATCAGGGAGAAATACAAACAACTGTCACACAGAATGCCCCCCCCGAGATTGAACTCCTAAGCCTGGGTTTAGCGGGCCGTTGATTTGACGGAGGGAGGGGGGAAGGAAATGAATACAGAACAAATCTATTTTTTACATCTTAAGATGACGGTGCAGCATGACTGATAGCCCTCGGCATTTTCTGGGTGCTTGGCAGCAAATACTGGGCGCTTGGCAGTTAGCCTTCAGGCCTATTGCACGATCTGATACCCACTGCAGTATGATGATGACGGATACCGGTCATAATATACTATCTACTGCCAAAAGGCAAGGGGTTGCTGCTGTGTAGCAATGTAGCCCCACGTCTGCCAGCCCCATGTCTGCCAGCACCCAGATCGCCCTCGGCCTCTTCTGGGTGCTTAGCAGAAAATACTGGGCGCTTGGCAGAAAATAGTATACTACGACTGATAGCCATCATTGTCAAGACAGTTCGATAGGACAGAGCATGTCTGCCCAGGTGCCAATGATTGATAGCCACTGCTGTACGACGAGGACGGTTACCAGTCGTAATAAACCATCTACTGCCAAAAGGCAAAAGGTAAGGGGCTGGTGCAATGCAGCCCTACGGCTGCCAGCCCCACAGCTACCAGCACCCAGATCGCCGATGAAGGCTACCAGTCATGCTGCACCGTCTACCGCCAAAAGGCAGTTAGCTGCTGCTGCTGTGTAGCAATGCAGTCCCACGTCTGCCGGCACCCGGATGACATATGGTGACGGTGAGCTGAGCTGAGCGGGCTCCATCCTTGCCGTGGTATGTTGTCTGCACAGGTAACCCAGGTAAAAAGGCGCAAATCTATTGTCTGCCGTTGCTGTGACAGAGGGGGAGGGGCCTGACGCAATGTACCCAGAACCCCCCGCGGCACTGTTTTGCATCATTCGGGCATTGCGATCTCAACCCATAATTCCAATGGGCGCTGGAGACTGCGGGAACTGTGGGATAGCTACCCATAGTGCAATGCGCCGGAAGTCGACGCTAGCCTCGGTACTGTGGACGCGGTCCGCCGACGTAATGCACTTAGAGCATTTTATGTGGGGACACACACAATCGGCTGTATACAACCGATTTCTATAAAACCGGCTTCTATTAATTCGATCTAATGTCGTAGTGTAGACATACCCTCAGATTTTAGTCAGTCCTGGCTCAGTCACAATTCCATTTGAATAAAAAACTCATCAGGGCATCAAGATTTAGACCCTTCAACAGTTGTGCCATGGAATAACACTAGGGTTTGGCTCACTATTAATAGTACATTTTGTCAGGCTACAGGGAGGGCTGGTTGAAAATTTTCCATCAACACTTTTTTTCATTGGGAATCAGGGTATGTGACAAAATGAAAGTTTCTGCAGAAAGGGTCTCCTTTGCTTGAAAATTTTTGATTTTTTGTTGGAAACCCCAAAACCAATTTTTTGTTTATTTTCAGTTGAATTTTTCTTGGTTCCTGATGAAAATTTGAAATTTCCATTTGGGTGAAAAAAACCAACAACTTTCCAGCCACCCCCAGCTGGACGTACAGAGGACAGCAAGTCCGGGTGGAAGGTTGTAGATATGAGACAGAGGGACAGAGACAAGATTGACAGCTGTAAGGAGCAGCATTTATGTACAGCTCACACAGCCTGTCATTCGCAGAACAAACTCACTCACTGTTTGCTTCTTGGCTCTGATTGCACTCCTACTTCCTGAAAGGCTGGAAAGAGTTAACAGCTGCAGGCAGTTGGGTGAGTTCAGGTGTGTCACTTTCTTTCATTCCCCCTGCGCTGTGCAGTTACAGTGTGTGTTCCTTGGAAGGCAGAGGAGCTCAGAAATGGCTGACTGTGGCCCCGCTGCTCCAGAAGGGCTGCCCCAGGAATTGGTACTAGGTGGCCCTGTCACTAAGGCAAAAGGGCACAAGGTCTGTGAGGGCAATGACCTCCCAGGAGAGAAAACTGAGGGTGAAGAGTTGAATGGCCATGAAAGCCCAGAAGCCACTAGCCCAGGACCTGACCTGCAGGGCAGTTTGATTGTAAATGGCTCTGAGACGGCAATGGGCCAGCCTGGCCTTCTGGAGCAGGGGAACATTTTGGAGGATGGGCAAGAGATCCTGTGCGACTTCTGCATGGCCCAGAAGGTCCTGGCAGTGAAGTCCTGTTTGACCTGCATGGTGAATTATTGCGAGGACCACCTCCGGCCTCACCTGGAGAACAGCAAGCTGCGGAGCCACAAGCTGATGGACCCCGCAAAGGACATTGACTTGCAGACCTGTGAGACTCACAAAGGCCACTTGGGGTGGTTCTGCCAGACCGACCTGGCGTGTGTCTGTGAGGAGTGCCTGGCCGAAGAGCACAAGGGGCACAACTCGCTCACCTGTGAGGCAGCCAGGAAGGACAATGAGGTGTGTCACTGCCTGGTATTTATTGGTGTTCTTTGGGGTACAGAGTGATCCAGGATGCAGAGGGGCATAGAGGCAGCGTGGGGCCCAGGGCCTTCTCACTCACAGCCTTTATACACTGGTCTTACGCTGTTGGCGTCAGTGGGTTTACTCCTGATTGAAGCTGCGATAAGGGAGAGGAGCCCTGGGACCTGTCTGATTTGTAGCCCTGTAGGGCGCCTGGTTTCATTAATGAGTTACTTGTACTTTATAGCAAAGAGGGATTTGTTGTCCCTGGCTGTGGGCCAAATCCTCAAGTCTTTACTCAGGTTTGCCCTGTCAAAACCACCACTCACACTGGTGTAAAGCAGGAGTTACCCCATTAACATCAATGGGCCTGGTTCTCCAGGGCTCGAGATCGTGTGTCACCACTTCTCCCTGTGCCAAGTGGGTATAAATCGCTACTGTTCTGATTCTGAGCTCAGAATTGGGCTCAACAGAATCATAAAGGAGTGAAACCCGGTGAGGGGATGAATCGGGCCCACTGACTTGGTAAAGACTGAGTAAAGGCTCCAGGATTTGACCCTAGAGCGCACCACTGTGTAATGTGTAGCAGTGAAAGACTCTGGTTTGGGGAGTATATAGGTGTGTATGGGCTTACAGTATTTACACTGCACATGGAGTTTTTCTTCCTATACTGAGTGAGATACAAATCTGTGCCCTTTGCAGCTTGTGTTTACCTTCCCTTCCCACTCCCAGCTGGGGGGAAATGGGCTCCATTCCAGGAGCAGTAGCTGTTGCCAGTACCTGCACTGGAAGGTTTGTTAAAAATGCTGTTGATTTATCTGTGAATGGGCTAAAGGTTTCCTGGTTTAAAATGAGCCAGTGGTGTGTCTCAGTGGTGTAAGCTTTATAAAGGGAATTCTGGTTGTGCCTATAACCTGTCCCCCCTCGTCCCCCCCAAACAACCCGGCTTTAGTATGGTATGTGAGAATCAAATGGGCGATTTCATGTTAGTACTCTGGTCTTTTTGTTATGGATAAAATTTTCTAAAGGACCCACGGGATTCAGGAGCCCAAGTCCCATTTGCAAAAGTGACTTTTGAAAGGTTTCTAGGGGCCTAAAGATGCAGTTAGGTGTTTGGGGGGATTTCAGTGGGAGTTCGGTGCCTGGGTGCTTTTGAAAATTCCACTAAGCACCTACCTGTCTCTTTAGGTGCCTGAATCCCTTTCAAAACCTGGCCACGAGTCGCTTTTGAAACTGTGACCTAGGGCCCCAAGTTACTTAGGTGCTTTTGATAAATTTACCCTATGACACATTTAGGTGGATAAGGCGGGGAAGGCGTTGGGGGAAGGGGCATGATCCTGCAGTCCCTACTTGTAGGTGTCATCCTTACTAATACAAGACAGCTTGCATGAGGAAGGATTGGACTTGTGGGTAAGGGAACCCATTTTCCCGTTTGATTCTCCCCGAGGAGCCCCTCTCTCCTCTCCTGCTTTGTATCCACCCTTGGTGACTAGGCCGTTGCTGTGAGTAAAGTATATGTCCTGGCAGCTGCAGTGAATCATAGCTTGGATACTGGGTGGAGACGTGGTTCCCAGTTGTCCTTACCGCATCTATGAAGTAACCTTTCCTCTTGTTCTGACATGCCATCCTGGGATCTGACAGCCAGAGTCTATTTTTGAAGTTAGAGGTTTCCGGTTAGCATCCTGAAGTCCCAACCCCCTTCTCCTGCTCCCCTTTTCCACCATTGACTTCAAAGGGTTCAGAGCCAGTTTGAATTTAACCCCTTTTCTGTTATCCTGCAGTCAGCAGGTTCTTTCCCCGCTCTTCCTTTATCTAAAACCTCCCAAATCTCAATACCATTCACACACTCAATACCATTCCTCCTGGGGACTGGTTGCAACAAAGACAAAATATGTGGCCTGGAATGTGCTGTGGAATATATTTCTCTTTTGATGCATAAGGCCTGGCAGACACTCAAAGGACCAAAGGCTAGGATGCTTTGGTGAATAATCCCTATTGCTTATTTTATTGGGGTACCAAATTCTGAGTCACCCAGGGTACTCTTTGAGGAACAGTCAGCTTTGTTGCAGACATATAGGATCAGATTTCCAATGGAGCTCAAATCCCATCTAGGCACCTAAGTGAAGAGGTCACACTTTCAAAAGTGCCTAACACCTCCCATTGGAACCAGTGGGAACTGCTGGGTGCTGAGTAATCTCACACAACTGCACACGGTCTTATTTATAGATGTCTAATACTCCTTTGAATTTAACTAAGCTTTTGTCTTTGGTATCTTATGGCAGAGAGTTCCACAGGTAATTATACATTTCATTAAAATAACCAGACTCTCTTGTTTTTGTTACTCCTGGCTGAACCACAGAAGATTTGGAGTTTAGAATTGGTCTGGATAAACCAAATTTTGGCTTCTTCTCTGAATCTATGGGGTCTTCAAAATTGCTCTGGAAAAGTCATGAGAACAGCCTTTCTTGTGAGATTTTTAGCATTCTGACTCGTGTGGAACCAAGGGTCTTGGTTCTTCTCTCACCTACATGGATGTAAATCTGGAGTAACTCCATTGAAGTCAATGGAGTTAAACAAGTGTGAAGACCAGTATAAATGAGAGCAGACTCAGACCCTAGAAGTGAGAGGGAAACTTCTTTCAGAACCTTGGAAATTTTTGCTTCAAATTTGGGTCTAGAAATGTTCCAAGATTTGGGTGGGGTGGAGGGATTGGTTTTACGTTTGTTAACCATTCCATCTGTTCCTAGTCTTTGTATGAAAGATCAAGGCAAAATCCAAACCCCAGGCTCTTGTATTTTCCCCACTCATTGATTTGGATTCTGACATTTCCCTTCCACTGCTCTGGATGACTAACCTTCTTAGGGCTTAGTTACTGCAGCCATGTGTGACCAAGGATGTTTTATTTGCTGTTTCTGTTACTGTCATAGGCTTTCCCAGGCACTGAAGGTAGCAGGAGCTGCAGAGACAGCATTTTCTAATTTATTGTGTTGCTGGAAAAAATGACACACTCCCCAGATCAGACAGAAGCTAATAAAACTGTCCAGAGTATTGTGAGTCCGTGGACTGCTCTTGTCTGTGGGAAGTGGCATGGGTTCCAGCTGGCTGCTTTGGGTAACCAAAAATCAGTTATAGAGTTTCACAACCCCCTCTCTGCTATTCTGTCTGATCACTGAGAGAGTGGATTGTTAACACCTGCTTCATCCATTCACAGAGTGAACTTCTGCAGACGCAAGCAGAGTACGACTGGAAACTGAAGTCCGCTGAAAACGCAATTGTCAAGTTGCAGAATAATACACAGTCTATAGTGGTAAGGACAGAACTTGGGTTATTTCTCCTCCTCAGATTAAATTGAACCCATAATAATGGCATGAAAATGGATGTACGATATTTAACGGGAGCCTGGATAATGATTTTACACTCCTGTATGTATGAAGTGTATGCAGCCTCCATGTCTCTGTCATCCGCAGACATCTCCATGCCTGTTCCATGCCGCTGGCCTGCTCTCCCCTCTCTGGTTACAAGCTGCTACTCATGTTCCATTAAAAACCCTGAGAAGCAGGACAATAACATGCCAATGGGGCAGGTTGGATGGAAGAGTGGGTAGGACACTCACCCGAGACGTGGGTTCAATTCCCTGCTCTGCCACAGTCTTCCTGTGTGACCTTGGGCAAATCACTTAGTCTCCCTCTGGCTCCGCTTCCCACCTGTACAATAGGGAGAATTGCACTGCCCTGCCTCTCAGGTGTTGTGAGGAGCAATATGTTAAAAATTGTGAGGTGCTCAGACATGATAGTAATGGGGGGCCAGATATCTACCTCAGATAGAGAGATTTACACCACTGAGAATCGAGCCCACTAACTATTACATAAAAACAGCTTGACACCAAAGATTGAACTGGGAGCTCAGAGAGCTGCAATAGCTCAACTAAAGCTCCCTACATGGGGCTGTAACTAACACATTTCCTCTGTGTATTGCACACAGAAGGGGACCTGTAACAAACATTCACCTGGCAGTTACGCTGAGATACTGAATTCCAAGTTCTTTGGACAAACTCAGATCACATCTCAACGTCACAGCTCAACCTCACCTCCAGCCTTGAAGGGCAGTTCTACCCTGAAAAATTACTATAAAAAGACAGTGGGGTCCTAGCCTGGGTAGAATCACGACGTCCAGAGGCCCCGTGACAATTAAAATGCACCACTGTCAAAAGCTGAAAAACTCCACCGAATTTCAGGCTTGTTTTGAATTGAGGGGGAGATTTTTGGGCTGCTTTGCTTTTGATCCGAATGGGTTTGCTCATCTCGTGAGGGAACACTTGCAAGTGCCAAAAGATTTAGTATTCCAGGGCAGGATCCGCTTTGTGCCGGCTTCTGTTGTGGAGAATCCACCCAGAACCGTTGTTTGATGATACGATCCAGCTGCCTGTGTGAGGCATCTTTGGTGAGTCACATCTCCACAGGGCTTCCAAAGACCAGTGTCATGTTTAAACAGTTAGAAAAGGTGACTAATCATATTAATTGTTACCCTGTTGAAATTGTCCTGTGCTGGTGCCGTAATACTCACGTAAACCCACAGACTTCACTCCATGGGACAGCCTCCACAGCTGCTTCCCCGGATAGCACTGCTCTGATGTTTCTTTTCTGCATGACAATTCATGGTAATTCCAGGACCAATCCTCAGGACATGGCTGATGAGATATGAAGCCCTTCATTTCTAGGTGGCTGCTTCAAATCTAGAGGAAAGTTGTTACCTCCTGTTAGCCTCTGTGAGATAATTTGCTGGTCTGAGTCCAGTTTCTATTTCTGGATGAATTTTCAGATCACCCTTCCACTGCCATTGGCTCTGACTCACCTCTTTGTAGGCAGTCTGAGCAGAAATGGGAGTTAGGTGCTTAAATACTTTGAGGATCTGGTCCTCAACTCTGATAATCTGGGAGAATGAGGGTTTTTTGTTTGATTTACGAGGAAGTGTGGAGTGGATCCAAGTCAGCCTGGTTGTAGCCACCTTGCTAGAAAGATCCTGTAACCTCTTTTGAGTAGAAATCAGGGCAGAATTTTACCCTGTGATTCATTGAAGTTCTGCCTTATTTCCATTTCCAGCAGCAGGGCTCCAGCCCCAGAGCAGGTGGGGCTGCATCCTCTGTGCTTGTGCCATACAATACCTGTCTTCCTTCAATAATGAGAAGGGATCCTGTTTGTTTTCTCAC
Organism: Emys orbicularis; assembly: GCF_028017835.1. NCBI lineage: Eukaryota > Metazoa > Chordata > Testudines > Emydidae > Emys > Emys orbicularis. The sequence goes on along the minus strand of NC_088695.1, from coordinate 30,557,099 downwards.
TGTGTTACCTTCTCAGTTATCCATTGGAAGTGCTTCCATGTCTGTTTCTGTGCGTACTGTGCTTTGTCACATGGGAAGCTCACTGTGGGAACAGAGGTATTCCTCCTGTGGATCATCTCCCCTCTCTGTTGGTACTTCGAGAGTGCCCCCCCCCCAACTCCCCAATCCTCCACAGCAAGTCTCAATGCTTTGCAACTTGGCCACCAGCCTTATAAATAGGCTTGGCAGAATTTTATTTTTATTTTATAATTTCAGCCGACTGTGTTCATATTTATTTTTAAGCATTTTTATTTTTTATTCATTTAAACGTTTACAGTTGTGGGAAGTTATGGGGGTGTCAGTCAATGGGGAGGGTCAAACAATAATTATTTCAAGACAGTGGATGTTGAGATTCAAAAAATGAAAGCTTGATAACCATTACAACACAAATTGTCAGCATCACATGTCAAAATAGCCAAAGTCACTATCCTCAAATCAAACTCTGCCAAGTGCTCAGGCAGCATGTTTCTTCCTGTGCCTGTCTGTGAATTTTGATTATTGTTGATGGAAATATTTTTTTTTGCCGGTTTGGGTGTGTACGGCGAAATTGATCTTTACTGACACCTACCAATAAAAATCTAATCCTTCCATGTTGACTTATAAAGAAATGACGGGGATTAACTGGGGTGTCAGCACTGCGCCTTACTCATTCAGAAGGCTTGCTATTGGGTTGTTGGTGTCAAATCCCCCCATAGCCAGGAGCTGAGCTAGCTGGGGGTCTTATGTATGGGCAATGCATAACTGGTTCAGGCCTATGGTCCACTGTGATCAAACCCCATAACACAATGAACGGGAAGACACAGTGCTACATGGGCATTCTTCCTTCGTCCTTCCAATTCTCTGTTCTGAAAAGAAATGTCATCCCCTTCCTGGGTCAGCTCGCCACCGCTGCAACTTTGATTGGGATTACAGGTTGCCCTTTTAACAGCATCCAGTGGTTCCACAGGTCGAGTTCACTTAACCCTTCTGTCACAGACAGGGATTTCCCTGGCTATGACCCTCAGTCAGTCAAAACCCAATGCCCTTAACTGCTCTCAGGGTGTGTGTATGTGTGTGTGTGGAGGTGTGTTGGGGCATAAGGGAAGAGACCAGGATCTGCTGGAAATGGGGCCGTGGGTTCCAGTCCCTTGGTTTGGATTCACTGATTAGCTGTTGCTGCCACTGCCTTTGTGCTACGGAGGCATCTCCACAGTGATAAGAAAATGTTGTTTGCATATCCTGATGCATTTGCCAGGAAGGTACAATGGCGACACAGCGAGGCTGGTTGGAAAAGGCAACAGTGGTGGCTTTTGTCCCTGTAGAGTTCTATCTCTGAAGTGAAGAGCCTGGTGTCCGGGCAGTTTGGGGAGCTGTTGGAAGCCGTCAAGATGGCCCACTCAGATGTACTGGCATTTCTAGAGGAGAAGGAGCGTGTGGCGGTGAATCAAGCCAATGGGATAAAGATCCATCTGGAGCACATGTGTGCTGCCATGGAAGAGAATAAACTCAGGCTGGAGAAGATGGCTCTCTACACCAGTGACATCCTGTTCCTTAAGGTACCATGATGGACAAGGCCTTTCCATTATAAAGACCCGGGGGATGGTGTGTCTGTAGATTAGTGTCTGGTTTGAGGTGTTCAGGTCAAGTGTGCAGTACGATCAGACTGCATTGCGCCATTTTATAATTGAAAAATGGTGCCAGGCCTTCTTAGAACATCTCTTGTAACCTGAAATGGAGATTCTGACTCCAAATTCAGAACTGATTGGCCCTCCCTAGGCTGTGGAGTGTAAGATTGGGATTGTCAAAAGCGCCTCCCAGCCCTAAAGTGCTCTGAAATCTTCTAGGAGGAGAGAGAAGGAGAGATTTTTTTCACCTTTGCTTTTAAAGAAGGAAAATGTTTCAGACCTCTAAAGGCCACCTTGTTTGAGTCTAAACTGTGCAAAGCTCCTGGGTGAAGATGATAGAACTTTGCCCTACACCTTTATCTCTAGAAGTTGATAAGACTTCTCTTGATTCTCCCTGGAACTGGCTGAGATACATTATTAGCCTACAGCCAACAACATTGTCATTTCATTATAAATGCTGGGTGTGTTGTTTCCTTCATTATTTTATGACCATGGTCGTCTTTTTCTAATGCCCTCAGAGTACAGGGAAGCTTGTAGTGAAGTCCAGAGATTGCTGTTCCTCGGCTTTAGCTTTACAATCATAAAGTTTATCTGGTGAACTTCATATTCAGCTGATCTTAAATATCTCCCATAATATAGGTTCCTGTATCAGCTGAGTTTAAGTTCTTCAGGGCTGCAATGGAATGGAAAGGGTCAGAGTCTGCTCCCACTAAAGTCAATTGGGATTTTGCTAGTAACTTCATGGTGAGATGGATCTGATACAAAATCAGCCAAATATATGAGGAAAATGAGCAAAAATAGAATTGTTTTTTTGGCAGGAATATTGTGAGCTCAAGAAGAACACAGGGGATGACGCGCTTCCTAGTGTTTATATTGGACTCAAAGATAAACTGTCAGGGATCAGAAGGGTCATCTCAGAGTCAACAGAACACTTGCTACAGCTTGTACAAACCACCTATAAGGAAAAGCTCCAGGAGTTTGCAAAGGAAGGTGAGTCTCACCCTCTGCCTTGCAGCTGTTTAAATGCACATTTGCAGAGCTCTGTGTGTGTGTGTGTGTGTGTGTGTGTATGTGTGTGTGTGTGTGTGTGAACACTTTAGTCCTGTCACCAGATGGCAAAAGTGAGGCCCTGATAAAATGCATGTTTCCCGGGCCCCCAGGAATTGACAATCCCAAGGTCACAGTGGCAGAGTCAGGAATAGAACCCACCAGACGATCCTTCCTGTCTGCAATGAGATCATCATGCTGGATTTGCAACATCACACACTGATTCCTATGGTAACAGATTGTGATGTAGAGCTTGCGATTTTACTGGATGTCCAAGCATGAGGGAAATGTGGGTTGATTAAGGGGTGTGCATGTTGGGGGTGATGTTTCTATTTAAGCGCAATACTGTGATTAGAAAAGAGAGCAAGCAGAATGTATAAACCTTCCAGGTATTTCCCCCTCCACTCACTATTTAACTTTGTCCCAGTCTTTCTTTCAAATGATCAACCCACCGCAATCAGCAGTTAATGATTTACTATGTGAAAAGGCCTGGATATTACCTAGGTTGCATCCTAACGCCTTTTAAGTCCACAATAGAAATCTGATAAGCAATAGGACAGGATCCAGCTGAATTCCTCACCCTCCCATGCATTAACGTTATCAGCTGGCGCTCGTCAATTCCACTTGTTTATATGTAGTCACTCCTGTTTTCCCCAGCAAAGCAAAGGCTATTTGCTATTAGGTGCTAGTGCTTTATGGAGGCCACAGCATCAATCCTGCCTTGCTGGCAGTTTTGACTAGGGTGACCAGATGTTCTGATTTTATAGGGACAGTCCCGATTTTGGGGTCTTTTTCTTATATAGGCTCCTATTACCCCTCACCCCCGTCCCGATTTTTCACACTTGCTGTCTGGTCACCCTAGTCTTGACACAAAGTCAGGTATGAGCTGGAGGTGACAGCAAGGAAACCAGGCTCTTTCCCAGTGTGAATCAACTCAGCCACCTGGGGACTGAAGTTATTTCCTTGAGAAACATACGGACAGGGGAGGGAGCTGTGGAATCCATGGTGATTTAGCAGGTTTTAACTCCATATGAGTTGTGGCATTTACAGCAAATGTGGTGTTTTTTTTTTTTCCCCCTGGAATAAACGAGTACTGCAATTTAATAATAATACTTTGTCCTTCTCTACTGCTGTCCATCCAGGGATCTCCAAATGCTCTATAGACATTGCCCACAATTATCCTCCATGAGCTGGCTGTTTGGTGACACTCCGGCAATGCAAAGCAGCCAGAAAGGCAGCTTAACCAGTCACATGGGGATTCCCTTCATACCAGTGGCATAGGGCTGGTGACGCCCATCCTAGCCCCAGCATAGAAATTTACCTGTGTCATCTCAAGCTATTGCTTCTCCCATTCCCCCATGATTTCAGTCCTGCCCTTCAGTGGGTACAATGTGATAGCTGTTGCTGATTTCTTATAGTCTCACCTCTCCTGTTTTCTATCTTGCTGTTTATTGACTCTCCCTGAATGAAGGACTTTACTTTTATTGGGACTGACCTGCAGCTCTGACTGCTCTCATCTCCACCTGTTGCTTTGCAGTTTGATTCTGTTCTCCTCTGGGTTTGCTCTCCCTCCCATTTCTCCACGCTTGAGTATGATTGGGTTTATGCCAGAGAAACACCTGGCAAGGAAGGACATGAAGTAGCTGCCTAGGGTACAGAGTGGGTCTTGTGTTTTGAGTTTAGCTGATCAGAGAAACATCACGAAGCCCTAAAAATGTCCTGGACTGAGCTACACCAGCCAAGAGTGCCCTTCCTAGGGTGGTGTGCAGCAGGAACTGTGAGGCTGAAGCACTCTGCTGTGCATGCGCCTGCACAAATATAATCAAGCACCAGGCATTGTCCATTGCACTGAATAAGTCTCAACCGCACCTCACCCCTACTTCCCTAACACTTGAGTGCAAGAGGCAAGGCAGGCACCAAGACTAGGCATGTCTGAAGAGATGTGGGGTTAAGTGCAGCCCTTTTCGTGCGTTTGAGGCACTAAGCTACCCAATCCGCTCTTCAGCCCTTCTACTGCCTTTAGGCTGGAGTAACTTGCCAGGAGTATTCCCTAGCCATAGTTGAGACAGATGTAGCTCTGCAAGCCACCTAGAAGGTCTCGGCAGGTGACATTTTGTGCTTGACTCTTCTACATCATGTTTCCCTTTATTGTTTACACAAAGTCCCAGGAGGCCAGGATTCAGCGGGCCTCATCCTGATCTCACTCACGCCAGCTTCACACTGATGATGATATTGATTGTCATTTGTGTTACAGCAGTGCAGTGGTTTTCAACCTGTGGTCTGTGGACCTCGGGGATCAGGCTGTCTAAGATTTCCAAAGGGGTCCGCACCTCCATTTGAAAATGTTTAGGGGTCTGCAAATGAAAACCACTGCAGTAGTGCCTAGAAGCTCCATTCCAGGTCCTGTTCTGATAGGGGCTGTTCCACTGCTCTGACCCCAAAGTGCAGAGAGTCAAAGGATGGAGTTAGCAGTGAGAGATCAGAATCGGGCCCAATGTTTGTGTGTGCTCACGAAACTATTTGTTCAAATTAAATGTCCGTGGAACCAGACTGCTGGTTCTTAATCCTGATAACAATGTAATAGAACAGGTCTTCACACAACACGCAGTCCACCTGTGGAACTCATTGCCAGGGGATGTTGTGAAGGCCAAAAGTATAACCGGACTCAAAAAAGAATGAAATAACTTCATGGAGGATCGGTCCATCAATGGCTATTAGCCAAGATAGTCAGGGACACAACACCATGCTCTGGGTGTCCCTAAACCTCTGACTGCCAGAAGCTGGGACTGGATGAGGGGGATGGATCACTTGCTAATTCCCCTGTTCTGTTCACTCCCTCTGAAACATCTGACACCAGCCACTGCTGGAAGACAGGAAACTGGGCTAGAAGGACCATTGGTTTGCCCCAGTATGGCCATTCTTATATTCTATCCCTCTGTCAGACAGCAATGGCATGGAGCATATGCTCCATTCCCCTATGCTATTGGTATCCCACCTCGAACAAACTCACAGGGTTAGTTCTGGGAATGCTAATTGTCTTTTTGTTGTTGAAGAGGACTGTGGGATCAAAACGATGGTGTCTGCAATTGTACCATCCAGGCACCGCATGTCGGCTCCAGATCCAGAGACTAGGAGTGACTTTCTCAAGTGTAAGTATTGGAATTAATGACTCTAAAGCAGATGAGGCTCTGGGGGAGAGGGGAATGGGAGTTTGGAAGAAGTTTCTAGAGAGTGATCTGGTTATGTAGTTTATCTTGGATTATCTGTATCTTAGTTGTCTTAATTGTTATCGGCTGAAACATGAGCATGGCCATAGCTTCTTTCAATCCCGGTGAAAATCGCCTGGGCTATACAAAGGTATTCAGTTGCCCAGTGATGCTCAGGTAATGGAGTGTGTATAGTAGTGGAGTATGATCCATAGCTCATATTTTGGGCTAACCAACATGGAGAGTGCCCACTGGAGAGGCCACGTTAGCCATTTCAGTAACAATTTTCTTTTCTATTTAGACTCATGCCCGTTAACGTTTGACTCAGTCACAGCCCACAGATATCTCAGGCTCTTGGAGGACAACCACAAAGTGACTAACACCACACCCTGGGAACACTCCTACCCAGATCACCCTGAAAGATTTGAGCACTGGCGCCAGGTGCTGGCAGACAACAGCTTGTACATGGGTCGCTACTACTTTGAGGCTGAAATAAGCGGAGCCGGCATTTACATTGGTATGACGTACAAAAGCATTGACCGGAAGGGGTCAGAAAGCAACAGCTGCATCTCGGGGAATAACTTCTCCTGGAGCATCCAGTGGCATGGCAAGGGGTTCTCTGCATGGCACAGTGATGTGGAGACGCCACTGAAAACAGACACATTCAACAGGATAGGGGTCTATCTGGACTACCCCAAGGGCACTTTGTCCTTCTATGGTGTCACCTCGGACACCATGACTCTGATACACAAGTTTGAGTGTGAATTTGCTGAGCCGCTCTACCCTGCTTTCTGGCTTTCAAAGAAAGAAAACTCCATCAGAATAATCGAAGCAGGGGATGCTGATGAGAAGACTCCTGCCTCTTCTGCTTCCTCAGAGGAAGCTGCTCCTTCCAACACATGTTTAGTGTCTGAGGTGGAAGCATTGGCCAGTACTTAGGTTGTAGATCAATATTAGTATTGTGGCAGCAGAGGCAGCAAGGGGATACATGCTACTGGGGTTTTAATAAGAGGGTCCATAAACTAAGCTGGTTCTCAGCCTCCTATGCCTTAGAGATGGAAAAGTCCTTTTAGGTCATGTAATCCAACTCCCAGGGGTCAGTGCAGATTGTTTCCTGCTATATATTCTTGAATGCTTTATTCAGTAGGATTTTACCTTATTTCAACATGATGGGTATTCCTCCAGTTCCCTTAGGAAACTTTTCCAGCTTCAAGAGACCTGATTCTGCACTTGCTTACAGTGGCATAAACCAGGTGTAACTCTATGGAAGTTGGCCTTGGGGCCAAATCTGCAGGTCGTGTAGCTCTGCCTAGCTCTGTTGAACTCAATGGAGCTATGATGATTTATCCCAGCTGGAGATCTGGAGTGGAGTTACACCGGTGTACAACCTGTGTGAGAGGAGGAGCAGGCACTAATAGGTCAAGATCTCACTGTATGGAAAATATTCCTAATGTTCAGCCTACATTTCTTTTGCTCAGTTTCATTCTGTTACACCTGGTCTCATTGGAGGCAGAGTAGGTCAGTGGACAGGCAGGCTGGTCCAGCAGCTAGGGTGTTATCATGGGTGTGGGGGGACCAGTGTTTACTTGCCTACACCACCACAGTCTCCTTGTGTGATGCTGGGCAAGTCGCTCAGTCTCTCTGTGTCTCAGTTCCCTGCCTGTACAATGGGGATAATAGCCTTGCCCTGCCTCTCAGGGGTGTTGTGAGGATAACACACAAAAGATGATGAGATGCTCAGAGACTACAGCGATGAGTGCTTAAGCACCTTAGGTAGAACATCAGATTGGCAGGAGTTCTGTTCCTGAGTGGATGGGTGACCTTGGGCATCTTCATCTTTGTGCCTACATTAATTGATCTGTAAAATGGGGATAAAGATGCTTGCCCACCATTGTTAAGGGGGGGGGCAGTGCTGCAGTGCGCATTGCTATATAACTAAATATTATTATTCTTTTTGTCTCTGTCCCTCAAGTCTTCCCTACCTAATCTAGCCTTCTACTGAAACCATCTTTCTCTTTTTCACTTCAGCCCATCACCCCAGCCCCCCCTCCCGAACACATGTGCGCTGCCTTCCTATTTCATACTGCATCTAATCCAAGCTCTGTCTTTACCTTCATGCCTTTAAATAATCCTATTCCTGTCTAAATCTCTGAATTTCTAACCCCAACCCTTCTACTCCCTATCCTGTCTTTTCCTTGCTCCTTTTCTCTCTGTCTCGCTGGCAGCTTTGTACCTTCGGTCATGCTCTCTCCTACATTTGGAACAAATCTCCACTTCCTGTCCTCTAAATACCTCCTTCCAACAATACTTGAAACCCTCCTTAAACCCTCTTCTTCCTGAAACCTGCCTACCTTGTTGTCCTCGTTAAAAATCTCTCCACCTGAACTGTTGTCCTGTGTCTTTATTCTATTGGTGAGTGTAAGCACCCTGTGTTTGCAGGGTGCCATGCAAGTGTATGGTGCTTTATACACAGTAATCCCAGAACTCCCTTAGAATGCCAGTACTTCAATAAGGCTGCACCAGTACACAGGCCAGCACCATGATGTGTTTTGCTCCATGAACCTGATACTGTATGAAGCCCTGTGTGATGGGGTATGTACCCCACACAGGTAATGAAAGGATTAACAGGAGCCTGAGCCCAATTAGGCCACTGGGTGGCACCTGAGTGGGTGGTAGGCCTAGTTGGTGAGCAAGCCCAGCTGGTAGGGAGCTGGGTCTTCATAGAGGAAGGAGCTCAGGGTAGTGGGAAAGAGACCGGGGAGGCGACTCAGCAGAGGGGTAGCTGGATGTTTCCTCTCTTGGGCTAAAGGCAGAAAGAGGCCTGGGGCTAGAATTAGAGAGTTCTGAGTCAGGAGGAAGCCTGGGTATCTGGGGGCAGGTTGTTCTGAGACAGAAGGAAGCTGGAGGCAGTGAAGCCTAAGGGGTATCTGGGACTGGAGTGTGAAGGGCTGCAGGGGATGAGGGAAGAATTCTCCAGCCACTCTCTTGGCCCTAGAGAGGGGAGAGTGCTGTGGGGAACAGGGAGGCCTGCAGGACAAGGAGGAAGATCAAGGAGGGAAGATACCTAGAAGACAGAGGATTGGGGCAAGCTCCTGCGGTTGATCCTGACACAAGGGCAAGAACCAGGACTGTAGGGGGAAGCCCTGGGAGGTTGTTGCTTGTTACAAAGAGCCCAGGAACAGGCTGGCGAAAAAGATCCAAAGAAAAGCTAATGGTAGGAAGGAGCCCTGAGAGACGGCAGCAAGTGTCTGATGGAGCAGACCTTGGCCGCTTGTCCTAGGGTCCCTGGGACTGGATTCCCCTACCAGCTAGTGGGAGGGTGGGGTGATTCCCCTCTGATGTAGGGGGAATAAGGATAGGTCAGAGCCTGGAGAGAAGTATGTCCAAACCACTGGGCCAAGAGTCAGGAGCCAGAGACCTGACAAGGAATTATTTGTTGGGCTCTATTAGCCCAGAAGAGGTGAGACTAACCGTGACCATGCTGCAGTGCTGAGTTACAAGAAGAGGAGGACCACTTGGGACACTACAGAGCTGCTCTCCCATGCCCAGCTGTGAGGGGCAGCCCCAGCGGTGAGTCCACTGTTGCACACACGCTGATATAGACAAAGCCATTTTACAAGACACACCCTCCTTCCACTAATGCTAGTGAACCCAAGGCACAGTGCTCCCACATACGCCGTGATACCATCTGAATTGGCATTCCAGCAGCAAGCTGTAAGACTGCCTTTGATCTCCCTTCCTGTCCTGCCCCTATTCCAGACAAAAGGGTGGGGGAGAGGTCAGGTCTATACAGGGATATTGGGGTGTAATTGTAAATTAGGGGAAATGTGGGGTTTCCTTATTCTGTCAACTACAAACCTTCAAAAATCAGGAGTCTGGCTTAAAAAAAAAATGTTTTTAAAGTTGGGTTCTTTTCATTTACCTTCTGGTTTCTGAATGCTTCAGGTACACTTGCTTCACATCTTCAAGCTTTGCTCTGCTAACCGCAGGGCTAGACGCTTCTTTATTTGTATAGGAAAGCTGAGGCTTTCATGCAAATCATGCTTCCAGTAGCTGGGGCTTTAAGAGAAACATTAAAAATCACAAGAGTCACAATGAAATCATGAGAGTTGGCAATACTGGCTTCTGCACATGGAGCCTAGGACGTGCCCCAGCCAGGACCATGGCAAAGAGGAAGCCATCTTGATTTCTCTAGGGGGCCTCGCACTCAGCACAAAGTAACTCGCCCCACATAGCATAGGGGCATGAATGGTAAATACCACACTACCTGTCTCTGGTGGGGTGAGCACCCATGGCCTTACAGTCCCCTGCCAGTGAAGCATTCACCGCACAGTGCGAGGAACAAAGAGCCTGCATATGAAAACCAAGGTACGAGCTCTGGAAATACAGAGACTGAGAGAGGTTGGTTCCGGGGATAAACACGACTGAACAGAGAAAGAGTTTTGAGGATGACTCACATCCTGGGTGTGAGATTTATTTCTTAATCCCCTCCTGTTGAGGGCCTGGATACAGGGTCGGCTCCAGGCACCAGCCCACCAAGCATGTGCTTGGGGCGGTGCCTGGAGGGGGGCGGCGCGGCGGGGCGCTCCGGCCCGAGAGCGGGGCCGCGACCGGGCTCGCCGCCCTCCCCCCGGCGCTCCGGCTGGTCGGGGAGAGCGGAGAGCCCCGGCTGGGCTCGCCGCCGGGGAGAGCAGAGCCGCGGCGGGCTCGCCTCCCTTCCCCCGGCGCTCCGGCTGGTCGGGGATTGCGGGCCCGCGGCCGGGCTCGGCGCCCTCCCCTGCCGCAATGGGGGGGGGGGGGAGGCGGCTAGTGGCTTTTTTGCCTAGGGTGGCAAAAAAGCCAGAGCCGGCCCTGCCTGGATATTCCAGGTGACTGTAGTGGAATCTATAACCTTCCTCTCCTAGGCTGCAAGCCTGAATCTAGTGACTGCTTGGTGGTCTATGGGGGGAGATGAGTGTCTGGGTCTCTGTACTATCCCTATGGGCAAGTGTCCATTTCACAAAGCCAGCACTACATCCTGGTTGACAGGCCAGGACTGAATGAAACTGGAGTGCTGAACTACCTGCTCTCACAGCTCAAGCAGTGGTCCTTGCAGCTGTAGCTGGAGGCAGAAAGAGAGGCAGTGCAGATGAGACCTGTACTAAACTTCCTCTGCTGCACCTGTTCTTTAGATAGGGGTCTTGGGACCCCCCCAGACCTAGGGGATCAATCCAGTGCTTGGAGTCTGGGAGCAGAAAGGCTGCCCTCACCTCTCAAACTCCTGTACCAAGTGCAGCTCAGCAGAAGCAAGGCTTGGGGCTGATGGAGTGATGATGGTGCAAAGGAGGGGAGAATCCAGAAGCAGCACAAAGAAGTGAATTTGATGTGCAGCGGGAATTGGAGAGGTTAAAAAGCAGGGGGAGAAGGTTTTGGGTGAGCAGAGTGGGTGGGTGGGGAAACTGGGAGCAGAGGAAATAAAAGAGAAAATGAGATTGGAACAGAGTGAAAATGTGGGGAAGGAAATACAAGAGAATTTCAAAGGGAAAAGGATCCAAGTGATAAAATCATGACCTGCTGGATACGTAGATCTTGGAAAGCAGTATAAATAAACAATAAAAGCAAGGATGATAGAAAAGCCTGGTGAGGGAAAAGGAAAGCCTACCCTTTGCCCCAGGGAAATGACAAACAAGGGCAGGGAGTGCAAAAGAGATCCTGACTAATAAGGGAAGAGCGGAGAGTGGAAAAGAGGAATTAGAATGAAGTTGGTGCCACAAGAGGGCACTCTTCTCCCACAAGAAAGCTGCCATTGCTGCTGTGGGAGCAAGTAAGTTACTGTGTGGATTAAAAATAAATAAATAAATCCACCAGAAAGCCTGTGACTGTGGAAGGAATTTATATGGAAGTGCTCCCCAGTACTGGGTCAGTGAGTTTGCCTGTGGAGGCCAAGGTTCCTATCTGGGTCACATTCCCACATGAAAAGCAGGCCTCCTGCGAGTTATAGGGTATCACAGCACATCAAGGAAAAAAGGTAGTAAACTTTGATACCACTGGGGATTCCTGCTCATTAGAGGAGCAGGGCCTGGAGAGGAAGTGAAGTACTGTAGATTCATCTGCAGAGTGGCGTGGAAGCTCAGGGCTAGTGTATCAGGAGGTGGGGCATGTCACAAGTGAGGTGCTTCAGCAGAGCTGTGCGGGCCCCCAGAATGGGACTAGCAGGGGTGCTGCAGGTCAGGACTGAGAAGCACTGGCAGAGCGGCGGAGGGAAGCTCAGAAAAAGAATTGTTTTATTTGTACGCTGTTCCCATTGAATGAAATACGTTCATGTCCCACCAGGAGGTTGCTGCACCATCAGACCAGTGATGGTAATACTGTACGTTTGCAATACTGAAGGGCCTGATGCTGCAGTCCTTGGAGTCCCTGCAAGACCCCCTGGGGCCAAATGTATCTGTGGAGTCATGCTAAGGCTGAATGTGGGCCATATTGACTCTGTTGTGAGGGCTACCTCAGCAGGAAGCTTAGGTGCTGTCTCCAGTAATGGAATAAGACAACCAGGTCAAAGTGCCACATGAAAACCACACTGTTTATCATTTGCTTTGTGCCTCCCTCCCTCTTCAAAGCATCCAGTTCTTGTTGGCGTTTTCTCCATTTCTGTCAGATTTTTCATTAGCAAAAGAGCTTCATTTTAGCAGAAATAGATTGGGGGTGTGTGTGTGTGTGGGGGAAATCACGGCATTTATAATCAGAGGGGTAGCCGTGTTAGTCTGGATCTGTAAAAAGCAACAGAGAGTCCTGTGGCACTTTTAAGACTAACAGATGTATTGGAGCATAAGCTTTCGTGGGTGAATGCCCACTTCGTCGGATGCATCCGACGAAGTGGGCATTCACCCACGAAAGCTTATGCTCCAATACATCTGTTAGTCTTAAAAGTGCCACAGGACTCTCTGTGGCATTTATAATGAGGCCCCTCACCTCATCACGCAGCTCCACAGCAAAGCAACAGCTGGGTTGTCCTGCTGTGACTTTACTTCACTCCCTGCCCAGGGAATGCAGAGGCATTTGAGAACTAGGGGAGAGGAAGGAAGGATGAACAAAGAGCATGAAAGGAGGAGGCAGGGGCAAGGAAAGCAGGGAGAAATGAAGGCTGGATTCTTCTCTTTTGTGTTGGTTGCACAGGGGCTATAATTGCTGTCAGAGAGAACTGAGGGCATATTCATTAAATGAAACCATCTCCAAGGCATACTCAGCACCAGCCCAGTGACCAGGCAACGTTGCTGCCATGCAGAGGGTCAGAGGCTGGATACCCACTCTCTGGGGTGGCAGGTCTGTGGAGTTAACATGCTTCCTCCCTCAGGAATCGAGCATTTTATGTCACACCCCAGCAGTCCTCTTTGGCTGAACTAGCAGAGTTAGTGGGCACAGAAGGGATCAGCCCTACAGGATCAGGGAGAGGGAATTGCATAGAAACCTTCCTCCTACAACAACAGAAAAAGGTCTTGAAATGCTCCTGGGAAGGGAAAACCCTTCACAGAAAGATGGAGAGAAAACAGCCTACTAATGTGACTTGATAAAAGCAGCAAGGCTGGGAACTAGAAGGGAGCACTTCAAAGTCAGTGATGGAGATAAGCAGGTCTCAGATTTCTGGGGATAACCCAGTTGCCTCTCTCGATGTGGGGGGAACATGGGCTATGCATTGCCCAATTTGTCAGGTGGATATCATGAAGGCCACTCCTGGAGATCTGATACCAGACTAGATAGACCAATATAAATCTTCATGCTTCAGGTCATAAGCAAACCATTAACTCCCTGGGGTCAGGAAGAAAATTCCCCGGGGCTTGGGTTATTTCATCACTGCCTTAGGCAGGGTTCTTACACCTTCCTCTGAAGACACAGGTAGTGGGTACTGTTGGAGACAGAATACTGAACTAGATGGGCCATTGATCCAGTTGGGCAAGTCCTATGCAGCTGTCTGACCTGGTGAGGAGAAATCCTACAGTATCTTCTCACATATTCCACAGCAGGGCTTCCCATGGGGCAACAGAGTCCCTCACTGCATATCTGACAAGGGCTGAACACAAAGGCCTGCTGAACATGAAGGCCATCAGCGGGGGAGAGCAGGCACACCGAGCCACTGAGAATGTCCCCTGGCTGCCTTCTAATGCCCCCAGAGGCCGTCTGAGCAGCTGCCAGTTCTCCGAGCCCCAAGCCCTCGGTGCCATGATACAATCCCTTTAAAGTGTGCGACGACAGGAAGAAACTTGCTGGGAAAGGGGCTTCCTATCTGCCCCCTGTCCTCACACTCAGCCTCTTTAGAACCAAGGGGGGGTGTGTGTTACCATAAACCTCCCAGGGGAAAAAGACATCAGCTCCTAATTGTACAGCAAGCCTGGCACCTCCCCTCCCTCTGTGGCTAATTGAACCTGTTCTCCTGACAGGCTGCTCGACTGAGGCACACTGGCCCGCCCACCTAGCAGGAGGCCCTATGCTAATTAGCAGCCGGGCTGACAGCTTTGTCCACTTCAGTGATATCTTTCAACCTGCCACCTGTCACCTAGCCTCCCCCCTCCACTTCCCTTTGCCTTAAGGAATCATTACTGAGCACAGCTTTCAGAGCATAGAGATAAGAAGCCATATGGGGCAGGTGTGTGTGGGGAGGACCCCTGCAAAGACGGCCTTTTCCAGGAGCAGCTGTGTGCTAATTTAGCCTTGTCTTTTGTAAAGGGAGCTTGGCAAAGGCCCCTCGTTCCTGTGGCCAAAACCATTCACTAATGGTTGGGAAGGGCAGTGAGAATTCCCCCCCCCCCTCTCGCCACCTGCTTTTCAGAATGGATGGGCCTGATCCATAGCTGGAGTAAATCTTTGGAGCCCCATTGACATCAGTGCTGACAGATTTACCCCACCTGAGGATGTGGCCTGACAAGCAGAGGAGGAATACTTAGCTGTTATCTAATGCTTTTCATCCCTTTATCTCAAAGGAGGTCAGTATCATCTCCATTTTACAGATGGGGAAACCGAGGCACAGAAAGGAGAAGTGACTTGCCCAATGGCACCCAGCAGGCAAGGGGCAGAGCCAAAAATAGAACTCAGGGCTCCTGAGTCCCAGTCCAGTGCCTTATCCTCTAGGTCACACTGCCTAAAAGAAGGAAAAGGGTTCTGCTCCTCTTTGGACTGAAAACATCCAGCGTGGGAGCTGACCTGCTAAGTCACCTCACTGAGTAAGATGCGTGTCAAAACCTAAGGTGGAAAGGCAAGGACAAGAATGGAAAGCTAGCTGGCTGGGGGAGGGGGTTAGTTGAACACAAACTCCGGGGTCTTTTCTCCGTGGCAATTCCTTGACTTCAGATCCTTTTAACATCAGGGCAGGTCAAAAACCAGAATTTAATTTTTGTGCAAATTTTTGAACCCTCCCTGCAAAACCTTATTTTTTCATTTGTCAGAATGTTTCATGATTTAAAAAAAAAAAATTATACACACACACAAAAAAGAGCAAGCAACGGAACGAAACACAAAATGTTTCGTTTCATTTTGAATTGAATTTTTTCTCTTAAGAAAAAGGCATACTGAGATCCAGAGGCTGGACGCTTGATAAATTCAGAGTAGAAATAAGGTGCATGTTTTTAACACTGAGGTTAACTAACAACTGAAACAACTTATAAGCGACATGGTAGATTCTCCATCTCTTGAAATCTGTCTTTGTAAATAAAAAGATGCTCTAGCTCAGGTGAGGTGGCTTGGCCTGTGGATGCAGGAAGTTGGACACTAGATGATCGTTGTCAAGCTGTCCTGCAGTGGCTCAAAGGCATGAGTAGCAGCCTCAGGGCAGACTGTTAAGAAGCAGGGCACAGACCTGAATTGTCCCTGTGTTCTATACTTAGATTTCATCCACCAAGTAACAAGTGTGAACTCCTCAAGCATTATAACAGCCTTAACATGGAGTCACAGACAGTCCCCTTGATTACGCCCGTCTATCTTGTCACCCAGGCAAGCCTGCCTTTGTGATAGATGGTCCCTTACACCAAAAATCACAATAATATTTGGGTTACTTCCAGTCCCAAAGGACCAGTCACTTACCCCAGTCAATTGCACCTTAGATCTCACACCAAAGACAATGCTTGTAGCCAATCCTATAATTAACTAAATATGTTTCAACTTGGAAAAGGACATGAGAGTTATTTACAAGGTTAAAGCAGGTAAACAGCCACACCAATGAGTTACAGTCTTAAGTTTCAAAAGGCAATAGAAGCTTCTATATTAAGCAAGCTCTATATGTCCTGTAGGGCTAACCCAGGCTAAGCACTGGGGATCGTTTTCTTAGTAATCCTTGCCCCTCAGAGTCCAAGCAGCATAAAAGATACAGATTCTCCTTCTGCTTCAAGTTGCAAGTTCAGCTCTTGGGAGGAATTCAGTTGCACATCTCCTCTTCGGGGAGGGGGGCACAATCCACAAATCCTTTCATCTTCTGATGTTCCACAGTGGTGCGTCTGGTGTTGATGTGATTTATAGTTACCAAAGCAAACACTTAAATATTGCCTTATAACATGGGATACAGGTATTATAAGTGAGATTATTGCAGGCAGCAATTTACAAGCATTTCATGAAGTCTAAACACAAAACACATTTTTATAACTCTAATACCTGTTTTAAGAATACTAACACACCGGTGAGCCAGACTGGTTCCAGCTCTGTATTTGTCAGTGTTCAGTTGACACCTAGGGGCTCTGGCATGAGCTGGCACCTGATTTGCCAGCATCACAATCATAATGGTCCTTTCTGACCTTAAAAATCTATGAATCCTCAGGATTTGATTGACTGACTGGTATTTCTGTGATGTTCATCACCATAGTATCTCAGAACGATTCACTCCTAGCATAGCTATCACAAAGGGACTGCAAATCCCATCCAGGGATTGACCCCAGCACAGGATTCCCAGTTCAGGGAGCATCCAACAAAGGCGAGGCTGTGGTCAAAGCATTTCAATGCCCCATCTGTTCCCCGAGCGCCATAAAACCTATAGGGGCTATGGAAGGGCAGAACCGGTACTGGGGATTGAACTGGTCTCCTGTAACTTTAGAATTAGGAAGTTGCAAACTGCCTTCTCTCTGGCCCTGGATGAAGTCCCTCTATTCCTGTACCACACAGGGATTAGTTCCCCCTCAGTTTCCAGCTGGGCAACATAATTGGTTTTAACCCTGTTGGGTCTCAGCCTCCCCATCAGAGAAGCGAGATTTCATTTAGTTGATGATGGAATGAAGGTTCCACTCAGACACTGAGAAGAAGGTGTGACAACTGAGCTGGAGCAAACCCTTCCCTGCTACTTCAGCAATGGAAAGTGCTATTGCAGTGAGAGGCCCAAATCCAGTTAGGCCAGAACTTGGGTTAAAACCTAGACCTGAACCCAGATCTAGACCTGAACCCAGGATTTATGGGCTCGGTTGTGTCCCCACTTTTCCCAGGGTGCAGACCCACTGAGCTCAATGGAGCTGTGTTTCTATAATGGAATCTTGACTCTGAACATCTCTGACTTTGTGGAGTCAAATCCACACCCTAGACTGGATCTGAATGGCTTGGCTTGGCACTCATCTCTAATTTCTGCTCTGCCGCCTGTGCATAGAAATCTCTTTATTCCCAGAATGCAAGGACAGTGTATCCCTGCTATGTGTTCACAAAAAGCATTCTGGGTATCGCCATGCAACTGAGTCTATCACTGTGGCAGACTGTAATTATTTAAAGTTAAATTATAAAACAAACCACCTCAGTTTCACTGCACATCTCCTGCAAATACCACACTATTGGACTGAGAGGGGAAGCATTTTCAGCTAAACTCTTAAGGCCTGGAGAGAATACTAGGGAATTCAGCTTGTGCAGTGATTTCAGCCGTCTAAACAAGTTTTGTAGGCAACATAAAACTATTTGGACCTTGCATTTTTAATTAAGGCTTTTAATTATCCCAGTGTATTTTATTAGCTTTTATGAAGACAGCTGCTTTTTAATGCTGTATAAGCCAAATCTCTGCTCTGAAGCACAACTTGGCCAAATCAGGATTTTGGTCCCCAACAGTCTTCATCAGTGGTTGACTCGGTTATTTAATTTAAACTGTAATTTACCATCCCAGCTTGATTGAAACACCCTTGGCTGGAGTGTTTGTGCTATTATATGATGGACTGGGGCAATGTTCCAGTTACAGGATGATGAGCTTGTTGCTGAAGGTAGCTAGTCACCCCCCCAGGGACAAACACCAGGCAATCCTTGACAGGCCAGCAACAGCCCCCCTCCCTCCTCCTACTTTTCCCCCTTTTTTCTTTTATTGTTTTGCTTTTATTCACTAGCGTTGGGTCTAACCCACACTCCTGGGTGTGAAGTCCCTTGAACCTTGGGTGAATCCGAACTCGCATGCAAATACAAACGTCACAGCTGCCGCATCTCTCTGTAGTGGGAATTATAGCCCTCTCCAATGGAGGTGGAATGCTATGCGCTCTGTTAGGCAGGAGGTCCAAGCAAATTCTATGCTGTACAGGTTCTTGTACGATCCTCGTTACTGTAATATCTGAACAATGTGGTGATAATGGTTCCTGTCGGCTTTAAAATCTGGGTCTTGCATTTCTATACTCCCTTAATCACAGTACCTGATATCTTCATACGTTTTAGTGTATTTATCCACACAACACCCCAGGGAGGTAGGGCACGGGGAACCCAGGCTCTAAGACCCAGATCCACAAAGGTATTTGGGAAATCAATGGAAGTTAGGAATCTAAGTGCCTTTGTGGGTCTGGGCCAGAGACTTCGGGCATGTCTACACTGCAATTAAAAGCCTGTGGCTGGCCCGTGCCAGTTGACTTAGGCTTGCAGGGCTGAGGCTAAGAGGCTGTTCAATTGCCTGAGCTGCAGACTGAGCTCTGGGACCCTCCCACCTCACCGGATCCTATTCACAACTAACCACAAGGTGGAAGAGATTGTTTAGCATCAGTAGGTTTTGAAGGTCTTGTGCAGGTTTCTTTTGAGGATGAGGACTGAGAGGTCAGATGTGGAGAGATAGCTTTGTGAAAAGTGTTCGCTCACAGATGATAGGGTGTTTTGGTCTTTTATCGTATTTCTGTGCAAGTTCATTTGAGAGCGTAGTGATTGTCTGGTTTCACCCCCATCATTGTTATTGGGGCATTTAGTGACTGGATGAGGTACACCCCATGTAGTGATAGGTGTGCGTAGGACCTGTGGATCTTGAAAGGTGTGTTGTGGGGGGTGTTGATCATTGTAGCATTGGAGCTATGTCTGCAGGTTTTGCATCTGTTGTTCTGGCAGGGTCTGGTGCCACTTTGAGTTGGTGTGTCCTCGTCCCGGGGGGCGCTTGCTTCTGATGATGAGCTTGGCGAGGTTGGGGGTTGTTTGAAGGCCAGAAGAGGGGGTTCAGGGAAGATTTCTTTCAGGATGTGGTCCCCTTTGAGAATGGGTTGTAATTATTTGATGGTACCCATATGGGTTCCAGTGTGGGGTGACAGGTGACAACTAGGGCTGTGTGGTTAGAGGGTTTTCCCCCCCTATTGAAGCAGGCTCTCTTGGGCTTTTTGGGTCACACAGGCAGGCTGTGATGGAGTGTTGAGTTGAAACGAGGTCTCCTAAGTCTCAGGCTAGTTCCCTAACTACCAGCCTGTCCTTTCATACAGGCTAAACTGAACCCCTGGATCTGCACACCACCAAATGCCTTTGAGGGGGTCATAATTCCACTCTAAGGCTAAAATCAAACTTGGCTGCTTTGGGCCTGTGATGGGTTGTTGTGCCCCACATCAACCCTAAGAGGTTTAACAAGGACCTGGGAGGCCAGTTAGGACACCTGGCATCACCTGAGAGAAGGCGGGCCAAGATTAATTGAGAATGAAGTCCAGCTGGGGGAGGGTTGGGACAGCTCTATAAAACCAGGAAGCTGCAAGCAAAAGGAATGGCAGGGGAAGGAGTCTGCTGTTATTTCCTGGGAAGGTGGGAACCCAGGGGGAGAGTAAGCCCTGGGACCCTGACCTGGAGTGTGGTAAGAGGATAGCTCTGGGGTGAAGTTGCTATGGGAAGTAGAGTAGGCACCCATAGTAACCCCAGAAGCAGGTAAGAAAAGATAGAAAGGCTGGGTGGGAAGGAGCCCAGGAAAACCGCAACAGGGACCGGACAGACCAGGATTGCTGGTTATAAGGTCCCTGGGATAGAACCTGGTGTAGTGGGTGGGCCCATTGCCCCTGCCAGCCACTGGTCTAGGGGCACAGGGCCTGAGCTGGGGCTGAACATTGTCTGGTAACAGCATTTGGAGAAATGTCCTATTGGACTCTGCACCCCTGGAAGGGGTGGTCTAAATGGTGACCTGGCCAGAGGCTAAGTTACCAGAAGAAAGACTATTGCAGAGCAAGCAGCGAGGGGGTGCCCGATGCAGTGAGAATGAATTCCCAGACACAAGGAGGTGTGCTAGTGGTGAGTGGCACCCCCATTACAGGGCCCAGTTTGATTTCTTACCACTTCAGTGAGGTTTTGTTTTGTAACCATTTCCCGCCCCCCCATCCCAGCAACCCCTTCCTTTCCCAGCTTCTTTGCCTCAGGAGGTGTGGGAGCAGACTCGTGGCTTGCCAAATGTGCCGTCAACAGGATTGCCACCTGTGTCATACACACGGAGTAAAGGAGGCTTATGTCTGGAGGTCACTTCTTCTCTGATTTTTGAAGAATGCATGCCCTATTCAGGCAGAAAGGGGATAAAGCAGCTGCTATTGCTATGGCTGCTGTTCAGTAGCATGATAGTCATCCTAGAATAGCTCACATTTGATATGGTCCTTCATGGATGCCATGGGATCACTTAACTCACCTCTGAAAGGCAGCTTGCTCTGGGATGGAATGCTGATTGTTTAACAGTCCACCAGAAGCTCTTACCTCCTGGCCTGGTTAACAAGCTAGGGCAGAAAGTGAAGAATACTGTCTCCAGGTGAAAGTGCAGGGGGAGATTGCCTTGTTGGAATGCGGCCTCAATGTTGAGGTTAATAATACCCTGTCCCTTTTGAAAAGTGCTGTGGGATCTTTAATGAGCACAAGTGGTTGTGGGTCTTAGGCATCGCAACACTCAGCATCATGGCACCTACAAAAATCACAGGGACATCACTGCAATCCACAAGGCCTGGGTTAGGTACAATGAACAGGGGGAGAGAGGTGCCTAAGAATGAGGTCCACAAAGCCAGCATGCCAGGTGGGGAACTGCCTAAACTAGCCAAGGGGAGATGCTGATGACAGGGGTGTGTGCTAAGCCCTGTCCTTCTCTTGGAAGTAGGCACCCAAGTCCGGGCTGCAGGGAGGTGCCTGTCCCTGCTAGTGATCCACAAATGGGGACCTGCAGCCAGGTGGCTTAGGCACCTAAAATGTTTCTTGCCGGAGAGAGAGAGACTCCAGATCTAGTTGTTAGGGCACCCACCGGGGAGATGCAGATCTAGGCTCCAGTCCCCCAGTTACCTGAGGTTTTTAGAATCCCCAACTGGGGTAACTTAACTATTTTACTTTAGGCGGTGTCAGGAATAAATTAATAGGAACACAGCAATTTTGTTTGATCAAGGATTAAATGCAAGTAAGCGTGCTCTTGTCTAATACTGTAGTTTTAGATTTAAGCACGTGCATACATAAGCAATAGGTTTAGAACATTTCCGATATTTACCTAACATTTGGAACGGTATTGAGTAATTAACAGCAGGTTCGCAGTGGCCAGTTGCTCATCTGCCGAGGAGAAAAGGTGTCAGGAAAAAGTCTCTTAAGATGACTTGAGAGGACTGCTTCAAAGTGCACTTTATTAGCTAATTTTTTATAACTCATTTTTATAAAACACATAGGTTATGACCTCTACAGGATTATTACTTAAACAGTTATTAAAAATTAATATTGGAGGAGTCCAGACTTAAGGTCTTCCCTCCACCAAGGTTTTTAGTTTTGTTTACTTGTTTGTTCCCTCCTCCCATTCTGATTAGCAGAAACTGCCATCTAGATTTTGACCTTGCTTCTGAAAGCCTGTCTCCAAATTAACTCTTAATGATGTGGTGTTCTATTTTATTAATTTATGGGGGCTGAATGCACATAATATGGCTGCAATTTGCATGATCACTTTCTGGGGTACACACACCCCTCAAATCGAGGGCAACATCCCTGCTCCAATGACTTTCATTATTTATCCACAGTGGCCTGAAGAGCTATTACTCAGCTACAGAGTACAACAACACAGGCACACCCTTACATGGTATAATGAGGCTTAAACGCTGCTTAAAAAGCTGTCAATGGCCCTGATCCTCTCCTGCACTGAGATCTGCCCAGCACAGGAAAGGGGAGGGCATTGGGGCATGGTTACAGTTCTTCCATTCTTTGCTCAGCCCCACTGCAATTTAGAGCAGCCCAGGGCTGCTTTAACTAGGGCGACCAGAGATCCCGATTTTATAGGGACTGTCCTGAGATTTGGGGCTTTGTCTTATGTAGGCACCAATTACCCCCCACCTCCGTCCCAATTTTTCTCACTTGCTGTCTGGGAACCCTACCTTTAACCTGTGCCAGCTGGAAATTACCTTGCCTCTGGGTATTCCTCCTTGCACCCAGTGTGCCCCCTGCAATGGGGGGAAGGTGGTGTAGGAGCCAGCTATGCCGGTTCAAGACTACCAGCTTTTAGCTTCCTTTGACTAGGCCCTAACACCATTTTTTGATGTACCAATGGGGCACCAAACCATGTCTGTGCACTGTTTCACTAGGATGCC
Source organism: Emys orbicularis (assembly GCF_028017835.1). Lineage (NCBI taxonomy): Eukaryota > Metazoa > Chordata > Testudines > Emydidae > Emys > Emys orbicularis. The sequence continues at coordinate 30,534,485 of NC_088695.1, read as the reverse complement.
TTCCTACTTGCTGTCTATACGTTAGGATGTCCCAGAGGGCATTGCATGCCCCCTGTGCACACTCTACCCCGCTGAAGCACTATGGGAAAACTGTCCAATTTTTCCCAGAATGCACTGCTGCAATCATGGTTAGGCAATGCAATAGGTGCAGACACAGTTGACAAAGGATTGTGTTGTGCAAAAAAAGAACGCTGTATTTGCTGCAGCTGGCCAGGTTAGCATTTGCAGCAGTTTCACAAGGGAAATGAAAATGATAGGCTCTATCATTCCTAATGATTCAAGGCATAAGATCAGCAGTAGCAGTCAGGAAGAAATCTCCTCCAAGCTAATATAGAATAATGTACCTAGGTGCTTTGGTGGGCAGGTATGTCTTCTTCTGCATCTTATGGACCTGGCCAAAGTTGCAATCCCAGACCAGATGGAACATTGGTCCATTTTAAGGTGGGATTTGTGGCTTGTCACTGTTGAGGAGAAGAATGGTCTTGTAGCCACAGCCCTTAGGAGAGGTGGGATCAATTCCTGGCTCTGTCACCGGCTTCTTATGTAACCTTGGGCAAATCACTTTATCCCTCTTTGACTCAGTTCCCCATCTGTAAAATGGGGATGACACTTCCTTTCTTTGTTCAGTCTGTAAACTCTTTGGGACAAGCACTGCCTCTTACAATGTGTATGCACACACCTAACATGATGGGGCTTTGATCTCCCTTGGGACCTGTACATACAACTAATTAATAATAATCTTATAGACAGAGAGCCAGCGGTATGGAGCAGTGTGTGGCAGTGATTACCCCCCACCCCCATCTGATTAGAGGATGGGGCACAACTGTCTCTGTTTTACAGAACTAGGGAGATATCTCTGTAGTCATTTTGATTCTTCTAAGGAAATGATTGTGCTGTATTCTCCAAACACTGCTGTTAGCATCTGATAGAAACACCAGGGTGAAAACACATGCCATTCCATATGTGGGCATCTTAAAAGTAGCCAGTGTTGTGCTTGGGAGGGAAGCATGGTTTGGATAGCGTACTGCAGCAGATAAATAGTAACAAGGATTTAACCTGCCATCCAGGTTTCTAGTGAGGAATGCAAGACAGGCAGACTGAGCACTTACTATATGCCAGGCTGAAAAATGGAGATAAGAAGGAACGACATTAGATATACAGCTTGGGTGGGGTGGAGGAGGTGGAAACTGGTGACTTAATTCCTGCAGAGCATCAGCAGTTTAGGACAGACAGCTCTGCGTCTCAGAGCCCCTTATGTCCACGTGCATGTTGGGTTTAAGGCCCCAGGGAACCATGATGTTCTTGACCAAAGCTGTGACAATCCTTAAAGGAACAGGACTGTTAAGCACTGTACAGAACAGACAGGAGAATACTATCTGTTAACTCAGGGTGGTACTGGGGCCTAGTGGGACTCAGAAGCTGGTTCCTAGTGCACTGGACTGGGACTCAGAAGATGGGGGTTCTATTACCAGCTCTGCTACTAGCCTCCTGAGTGACCTTAGGCAAGTCACTTCCCTACTCTGTGCCTCGGTTTCCCCACCTGTAAAACAGGGGTTTTAATTATCCTTACCTCCTTTGTAAAGTGCTTTGAGATGTACTGATGAAAAATCATATACATGAGTGCAGTATTAATATTTATAGCAAAAAATGCCCAAATTATTTTCCCAGCTCCCCTTGATATCTTCAGCTTCCTACTGTAGTCAGCAGAGATGCTCCTGCTTCATCCTGGTGTAGTGAGGATGGAATTTGGGCCCATCAGCAATAGGTGTACCGAGGAGGAACAGCTAGCCCACGAGGTACGTATATCTTGTCAGCGGAGGTTGAGCCATGAAGGTGAGCTGTGAAGTGAACTCTTAGTGGGGTAACCTCATAAACCTTGCAGCGAGTCCCCCACTAAACCAGGCAGTTATAGGTTTAGTAATGAGGAGAGAGTGGCTGAAAATCACCCCATAGGTCTGATCCGGGGCCAATGGGGTTCTCCCATTGACTGCAGTACAGGCTGTTAGTAGACAGAAGAAGCCCATGACTTTCCTGGGGCGCTATGGGCTACAGCAGAATTCCCCAGTGATTGTGATGTCCCAGAACAATAGCCCAACAAACCTAGCACGGGGCAACAATCATGGGGGGGGGGGGGAGCCTGGACCCTTTATGTGCTCCACAGCCCGGCGAGAGGAAGCAGTCGGTGCAGATTGCCGTGGCTCACTGCATTTTCAGGCTTGCTATCATGAACTGACCTTCATTGAAAATGGACCCTATTGTTCCCCCCAGGGTCATGTGCAGAGGAGATCTCCCTCTGCCTGGGTGTAAGTGGGGAAACAGCTGCCTCCCCAAAACTTGCCTCATCCTCACAATGACCCTACAGAGAGTACTCAGGAAAATTCAGACTGCCGGCAGCTGCAGAGCTCCCTCTTTGCAGGGAAACCACCCCTTCCTTCCAAGGCATGCTGGCAAGTCCCAGGCAGCACACCTGCAGTGGTGCTGCACTGGGGTGGGAGCACAGCTGGTGCAGAGCATGAGCCCTTTAAGCAATGCTCCCCTGGGAGGGGAGTAAATTTTATTATTCAGATGAGGAAACTGAGGCATAGAGCAGTTACTGCCATAGACAGAGTTAGCACCCACACCAGGATTAGAACTCATTAGTTGCTGGTGCTGCAGCTTCTGCTTGGACCACTAGACCACATGCCCTGCAGAGCTTGATAATACAGGGAGTAATGTATGGTACAAATTGCTGTCAGGGGATGTGGTATGGGGGAAGTCTGTGCCTTTAAGGGATGAGCTTCCCAGATCTCAGACAGAGTCTAGGTGGGGTATGAAGGTCTTGCTGTAACACACAGTCAGTTGGAATCAGACACAGAATAAAGCAGCTCTCTTGCAAGCACTGACTGATCCCTAAACACTACAGGAGCCATAACCAGGCTTCAGTTACAGAGTTTCAGGGAACTAGAGATCAGGTCGGTGGGTACTGTACTGCATTTATTAAGGCTGGCCACAGAAACAAATAGCCACTTAAGATTTTTCTTGGTGTTAGGGCCTAGTCAAAGGAAGCTAAAAGCTGGTAGTCTTGAACCGGCATAGCTGGCTCCTACACCACCTTCCCCCCATTGCAGGGGGCACACTGGGTGCAAGGAGGAAAACCCAGAGGCAAGGTAATTTCCAGCTGGCACAGGTTAAAGGTAGGGTTCCCAGACAGCAAGTGAGAAAAATTGGGACGGAGGTGGGGGGTAATTGGTGCCTACATAAGACAAAGCCCCAAATCTCAGGACAGTCCCTATAAAATCGGGATCTCTGGTCGCCCTAGTTAAAGCAGCCCTGGGCTGCTCTAAATTGTAGTGGGGCTGAGTTGTTAAGTTCAGCTAAGCGCACACAACAGTACAAATATCAGACACAAACTGCAGTTCGCTTTAGAGCTGATTTAAAAACAAAAACCTGTATTTGCCAAAAAAGGTCAACATTTTGAATGTTTTCACATTGCAGTGTTTGAAACTGACCCATTTCACAATTTCTCACCAACTTTATTTTGGATTTATTTTTTCAATGGAAAATGTTATTGAAGTAGCAAATCAATATTTTTGGAGAAGCATGTCAATAACACTTCCATATAATGTCTTCAGTAAAAATGTAAACAAGAAGTGTTTAAAAGCACCACCTGCTTCATGCAAAATGAAGCATTTTGACAAAGTCCACAATATTTTTGGGGGAAAAATTCTTTTCCATTTTTTGACACACACAAAACCAACCCCCCAAAAACCTTTATATTCAAACAATTTTGACCTGTTCTCATTTGGACACTAAAGTTAGGTGAAGAAAAAGCACCAGAAGGATATGAACTCTTAAGAAGCTGCAGTGATCCTGTGTCCATGCAGAAGTCTTTGGCCAGGAAGAAAGTCACAGAACAAAATCCCTTCTGAAGAGAAGGGATGTGTCACCGAGATTTCTGCATTGCCTCAGCAGCTCTTTAAAGTGCTACCAGATGTTCTTATTGGGTTACATATGGAAGAAGCAGAGCCAAGATTTTGGTTTAAAATGTTTACACTTGAGCATCAATTTGCCACTCTGCTGTGAATGGCACAACATGGCTATTTGCTGTCAGCACAGCTGCAGCCAAGCTGGTGTCACCAGACCAGAATTCACTTAGTGATGATTAATTACTAGTTAAAGGACACATGTTGCAAACCCAGGTGCTACAGATCCCTCCTCCCCAATGCTCCCAGTCCCCAAAGGTTAAAGCAACGGTGTAATTTAAATTTGGGCTGGGCATTTAGTCATGTCAGCCATCCCCACTTGACCCCTCCTGGTGCTCAGTCTTGTTCCCCAGTTTGAAGGTCCATGGAATGGTCAGTTTGTGGAAAAGTCAGGCCATCAGCTCTGCACTGTCTTATTGCAACAGTGAACAGCCTCCAGAGAGAGTCCCAGGACTTCAGCCCATGGCTGTTGTGGTTAGCAAACACATGGTACTGTGGTTGATTGATTGCTGTCCATGCGAGGGAAATTCATGGCCCTTTGGCTCCTACTCTTTTTTGTTTTGATTTGCCTTGCAATCTATAGTGGGAGATTCCCAGAACAGGTGCTGTAGTCCATGTCAGTATCTGGGCCTCCTGGCTGGAGCTGATAGCTTTCAACATTGAGGATTTAGTGCAAATCAAATGGAATTTTCCTCTTGGCAGAAAAGTGTTTACATTATTTGCCTGTTAAATAGAAGGGAAAACCTGTAATTTCCCCCCCCTCCCACCTCCACTCCACTGCTACATAAAACGTGATTGCAGAAGACTTTTATTCAGACATTTATCAGCCTTTGGGATGGAAAACTCCCCATTTATATATAAAAATATATTGCTTTTAATTACACACAGCCAGCTTCAGTTTTACTCATCAGCTGGATGCCCTGCCCTGCCAAGTCATATAGTCGTGAGCCAGCTGAAATATTTTTTTGTGGAATGACACACTGGATAAGGAAAAAAATCTGCACATAGATTAAGAGACTTTTGTTTTGCTATGTTGGAGGTAAGGAGAGTGGATGAGGAAGAAGAGCTAAAGGAGGAGAGAGAGGGTGGTGGTGGTAACAGACCTAGGATGGATTCATAACAACATTACAGATTACATGTCATCAAACTGCAAACCAGGATCTTGGGGAAAGTCAAAAACTGCTGAGTAAGCCAAGATGAGCCAGAATATAAATAGGCCTCAATCAACCAGTGCTGCTGTTCTTAGTTGCCCTGACCAGGCAGGCGAACAGACTTTATTATTCATGGAAGGTGGATTGTTTTAATACAAGGCGACATAACACTAGAGCTGGTTGGGAATTTTTTCAAAAACATTTTTTCATTGGAAAATGCAGATTCATCTGAACCAACGCTTTTTGGGACTTGAAAAAAGTTGGAAATAAAAGTATCATAAAATGTTTCATCTTGACGATTGACATTTTCAAAACAAAATTCTGGTTTTCTGCTTTGAAATGACTTTTCTTTTGAAGAGTAAGCTAACTGTAGTAAAATAATTGTTTTTAAAATTAAAATGATTGTAATCAAAATGAAATCTTCCAAAATTATTGAAATGAAACATTTCAATTGGCCCAAACTGGGTTTTTTTTTCCTTCTGTTTTTTGATTCATGAAAAATCTTTGAGATTTTGACTTTTTGTCCGGATTTGGGACAGGAATGTTTTCGAAATCTTGAAAATTTTCATGGGATGAGAAAACTGTTTCCAGCTCAGCTCTACATAACACAAACCTGTTGGTCAAGGGCTTCTGCCAGGGCCGGCTCCGGGGTTTTTGCCGCCCCAAGCAGTGCGGCTGGTGCTTTGCTCTGAGAGGGACTGAGGGACCCGCCGCTGAATTGCCGCCGAAGATCCGGACGTGCTGCCCCTCTCCGTTGGCCGCCCCAAGCACCTGCTTGCTGGGCTGGTGCCTGGAGCCGGCCCTGGCTTCTGCAGCCTCGTGTGGTGCTATAATACACAATGAGACAGTAATTAGCTATAGATGTGATGTCACAAACTGGATGATATCCCAGGCTGTTGGTAATAGAAAGTTTGGGACAAAGAGCGAATATGTGATGGTGTAACACCATCCATCACAGTCAGTGAAGTTACACTGGGGCTGAAGTGGGCCCTGGGCAGGGGCGCTGGAACAATTTGTATAGCGGGGGTGCTAGCCTGAGAGCCATTGAACCAAACTGTAAACCCTATATATAATGGAAACCACTTCAAGCCAGGGGGTGCGGCAGCACCCCCCACACCCTTGGCTCCAGCACCTATGGCCCTGGGTTGTCACAGAAGATGATGCTGAGCCTAGAACTCTATGGGCTTGATACATGAAGTCTTGATTATGAATGAGATGCATTTTTAACACCATTTTTTAGCCAGAGTGAGCCGGTCCAGTGACAGCTGAACTTCTAGAAAGGTTTGGAGCTTCAGCTCCGATCAGCAGTTTTTACTGCCTGCCACTTTAAGAGCCAGCTCCTGCTGTCATTGAAGTTAATGACAAAAGCCCTCTTGACTGCAATGGAAGCTGGGCTGGGACCATAAGAGAGAGGGGTCCTGGAGTTTTGAGGCGGGAGGGGGCAGGTAACAACCCAATCCCTTTCCCAGTGTTCTTCTGACCTGGCAAGTAGCTCTGGCACATGAAAATAGAAAAAAGAAGTACTAACCAAGAGCATTAAAACTTGGATCTAGGCCAATGGCTGGATTAAAAACACCTCGAATTCTGAGTTGTTGGGCTCTGGACCTCTCTCTAGCTAATGCATGCACCCTCAGCATGCTCTCCATTAACAATGCAATGGACGAGCAGCACCTGATCAGTTGTCACAGCATTCCTGTGGGTCAGGGAAGGGTTATTATCCATCTTTTAAGATGGGAGTGGTTTAGTGGCCCAGAGTGGTTTAGTGACCTACCCAAACTCACCTATGGCCTCAGTAGCAGAGGCAGGATTAGAACTCAGGAGTGCCTTGCTCTGTGCTCAGACCACTAGGTAACACTGCTGCTGTTCAGTCAGCAGGATATTAGAGAGCTGCCTGGTGTGCAAATGATTGGTGACTGATTAAAAACTATGAGTAGGGCCCTATCAAATTCACAGTTCATTTTGGTCAATTTCTCGGTCATCGGATTTAAAAAATCATAAATTTCACGATTTCAGATATTTAAATCTGAAATTTCATGGTGTAACTGTGGGGGATCCTGACCCAAAAGGGGGCTGGAGGGGGGATCATAAGACTATTGTAGGGGAGTCGCGGTATTACCAGTTTTGCACTGCTGCTGGCAGTGGCGCTGCCTTCAGAGCTGGGCTCCCAGCCAGCAGCTGTGGAGCTACCTGCAGATGGGGGAGGTTTCCAGAGATGGGTCTGACCCGGCCCTAGGAACGGCCCCTGTGGGGAAAGAGGAAGTCCTGTCCCTCCCCAGTCCAGTTGGGATGAGCATCTGGAGACCAGCACACGGTAAGAGCCCCCAGCCCTGCACTTCCCCTACACTAGCCAGATTTCACAGGGGAGATTGGATTTCACGGTCTGTAACACGATTTTCATTGCTATGAATTTGGTAAGGCCCTATATATGAGATTCTTTTAAAAAGATTCAGCTAGCAGCCCTGCTGTAGGCTTTAAAGGGGCAAATGATCTATATGAGAGAGAACATGGAATCTAGCTGTCAGGGCTGCCCAAGGCCTGTTTTAGGTCATTTAATCTGACCCCTTCCTCGGACATTTCCCTACATCCTTCCCACTAATGCACATCTCCTCTTCAAATACCTGCACTGATAAGGCCTTACCTGCTACAGTGCCTAATCTCCCTTATTGCTAAAATACTCGTTCTTAATGTCTTGCCTGAAAATTTCCATTCATAGCTTCAGGCCACAGTGCTCCTTATTTTACTACTTACAGATCATTTGAATAATCCCCATTCCTCCTTTGATGGGATTTCCTTGAAGGTATTTATAGAGTTATCAGGCCACCCACTTAATCTTCTCTTTTTCCAGGCAGTATAAATTAAGCCCTTCTTCTGTGCCTGCCATGCCCTATGAGCTTGGTGTCTTTCGAGTGGCTTGCTTTTCTGTGATTTTTGTTGTTTTGCTGATTTTTGTGATCCTTATAGGAGGGAAAATGAAATGCTGTGCTCTGCTCCCAGGGCAATTCGATCAGGCCTATGCAAAGCAGAAGCGTTACTAGAACTGCCTGAAGATAACAGACCCACATGTGCGTGGAGGTTTGGGGATTCATTTCATGCCCCCAGAATCAGGCCAGGTTCACTGTAAGGTCCATAGGCTGTTCAGTGAGCCGGGGCTGGGTTTGTTGCAGGAGATCACACAGCCATCTGACTCCCCCAGTGTGGACTTGAAGTAGGAGGGGATTTAGCTTTGAGCTTTTGGGTTTGTCTAAACCAGTGGTTCTCAACCTGTGGCCCATTGGCCACTTGCAGCTCAATCAGCACACAGCTGCAGCCCATGTGACCTCTTCAGGGCCATACAGATAGTATATCTATTGTGTGGATGCAGCGCACATAACACAGAGAGAGCCGCACATGCAGCCCACAACGGTAAATAGGATGAGAACCACTGAGCTAAACCCAAAAGCTAGCTGGTGTGAACCCACCTGAGCTGAAACCTATTAAATTCCTGCGAATGGAAACCTCAAAGTCGGGCACAGAACTAATGACGATAGCACCTAGAAGCCCCAAATGAGGTCAGAGTCCCATTGTGCTAGGGACTGTAAATTAAGACAGTCCCTGTTCCAAAATTCTTGCACCCTAGACAGTGTCACCCTTTTATTTATACCTGTTTACAGGTAACACCTAGCTCTTCAACAGAAGATCTCAACGCACTTTACAACAGAGCTAAATAATTAGTATCATTGCCATTTAATGGGTGGGGAAACTGAGGCACAAGTATAGTGATTTGCTCAAGGTCACCCAGGAGGCTAAGGACAGCGGGGGGAATAGAACGGAGGTTTCCTGAAGTCCCAGTGCAGGGCCCTGTCCATTAGGCCACACTGCATCTTGGCCTTGGGGTAGGCGGGGGAGAGGGGAATTGTAACATAATGAGAGGAAGTGATCTAGCCAAAGTCACATACTGAGTGTGTAGCAGAACTAGGATGTGAACACAGATTTCCGGAGGCCTAATCCAGTCCCACCAATCTTCCTCTGCTAAATCTTTCTTCTATCATATTAGAGGCAGTTCCATGATGTATCCTATACACCTGATAATGATGTTGGTTTTTCCCACAATGGTGCAGCAAGGTGCTCTCATATTCATTGTTTAACCCCTGTGGCCCCAAGGTCTTTTTTGTGTGTGTGACTCTTGTCCCCTTCTCGATGTTGGCATGATTGTTATTTCTCCACCAACTAATTAATTTCACATGTATTCAGATTCAATCTCCTTTCTGTTCTCTAATCTCTCGAGGTTACTGTGCAATTCCCTTCTTTTTTTACTAGAGATATAGGAGCTGTCAGTTCTAGTGACTGACATGGTACACAGCCTCTGTGGGAGCACGTTCCTGAGGAAGATTTTGATTAATTTCCTGCTGATGCGTTATTATTTGAGTGGTACGGGGGTGGGGGGGGGGTTCCCTTGGTTCTGTGCGGGGCCAGGTCCTCTGCTGGTGTAAATCAGTGTGTCTCCCTTGACTTAATTGGAGCAAAATTGATTTGCGCCCAGTTGAGGGGCTGGCCCTAGGCCTGTATGCTTCACTGGGATGGTGCAGTGCTGTCCACTGCAAATGTAGCTGGAAGAATGTTTCCTATGGGTCTCAATATGCACTGCCCATTTGGAAGGGTTCAGGTGCAGCCATCCCACTGAGGCATGTGGATCATAGAATCATAGAACTGGAAGGGACCTTGAGAGGTCATCTAGTCCAGTCCCCTGCACTCGTGGCAGGACTAATTATCTAGACCTTCCCTGACAGGTGTTTGTCTAACCTGTTCTTAAAAATCTCCAATGATGGAGATTCCACAATCTCCCTAGGCAATTTATTCCAGTGCTTAACAACCCTGACAGGAAGTTTTTCCTAATGTCCAAGCTAAACCTCCCTTGCTGCAATTTAAGCCCATTGCTTCTTGTCCTATCCTCAGAGGTTAAGAAAAACCATTTTTCTTCCCCCTCCTTGTAACAACTTGTTACATACTTGAAAACGGTTATCATGTCCCCTCTCAGTCTTCTCTTTTCCAAACTAAACAAACCCAATTTTTAAAATCTTCCCTCATAGGTCATGTTTTCTAGACCAGTGGTTCTCAAAGCCGGTCTGCCACTTGTTCAAGGAAAGCCCCTGGCAGCCCGGGCCGGTTTGTTTACCTGCCATGTCCACAGGTTCGGCCGATCGCGGCTCCCACTGGCCGCGGTTTGCCACTCCAGGCCAATGGGGGCTGCGGGAAGCAGCGCGGGCCAAGGGATGTGCTGGCCACCACTTCCCGCAGCCCCCATTGGCCTGGAGCAGCGAACAACGGTCAGTGGGAGCCACGATCGGCCGAACCTGCGGACGCGGCAGGTAAACAAACCGGCCTGGCCCGCCTGGGGCTTTCCCTGAACAAGTGGCGGACCGGCTTTGAGAACCACTGTTCTAGACCTTTAATCATTTTTGTTGCTCTTCTCTGGACTCTCCAATTTGTTCACATCCTTCCTGAAATGTGGCGCCCAGAACTGGACACAATACTCCAGTTGAGGCCTAATCAGAGGCCTAATTCTCGTGTCTTGCTTACAACACTCCTGCTAATACATCCCAGAATGATGTTCACTTTTTTTGAAACAGCGTTACACTGTTGACTCATATTTAGCTTGTAGTTCACTATGACCCCCGGATCCCTTTCCGCAGTACTCCTTCCCAGGCAGTCATTTCCCATTTTGTATGTGTACGACTGATTGTTTCTTCCTAAATGGAGTACTTTGCATTTTTCCTTATTGAATTTCATCCTATTTACTTCAGACCATTTCTCCAGCTTGTCCAGATCATTTTGAATTTTAATCCTATCCTCCAAAGCACTTGCAACCCCTCCCAGCTTGGTATCGTCCACAAACTTTATAAGGGTACTCTCTATGCCATTATTTAAATCATCGATGAAGATATTGAACAGAACCGGACCCAGAACCAATCTCTGCGGAATCTCTTTCCAACCAGTTTTGCACCCACCTTATAGTAGCTCCATCTAGGTTGCATTTCCCTAGTTTGTGTATGAGAAGGTCATGCGAGACAGTATCAGAAGCTTTACTAAAGTCAAGATATACCATGTCTACCGCTCCCCCCATCCACAAGGCTTATTACCCTGTCAAAGAAAGCTATCAGGTTGGGTTGACATGATTTGTTTTTGACAAATCCATGCTGTTACTTATCACTTTATTATCTTCTAGATATTTGCAAATTGATGGTAGATGGGTGTCTCCCAGTTACCTTAAAAGCTTCATTTTCATTTTTAAATGCTTATTTCAGGGGCCTCTAAACTTTGCCTCTCTCAGCCCAATGGCTCCAGTTAGTGTAAGTAAAACATAGGAGACAACAGCTGCCTTCGTCTTTTATATTGAGGTCTGGCCCACAGAGACTACAATTCCCAGCATGCACTGCTCCAGTTTTATGAGGGAGCATGGCCCTTGTAGCCCAAGACACTACATTTCTTGGTAATATTGCATTTGCTTGTGTCATCAATAGAAAATGACTTTAACAAATCCCCTGACCTCCTACTAATTATCATTAGACTGTACATCATGACCTCTTTTGAAACTATAAGGTATAAGGCAATGGGGATAGAAATTAGATCCTCCCGGCCCTAAAAGCACAGGCCCTTACTCTTGATCAAAAGATAAATTGTCATTAGCTAGTAGCCCTTCACGTAGAGCTGAGCAGTTTCTAGTCCATCAATACAAGAGAAGTGGTTGCATATACACCCACCTACCCCAACTCCTTACAATAGTATCCATATTTGTACCGAAGGTGTGCATGTGGTTAGTTGTTTGCCAAGGGAGACTCCTGTGATGTGTAATTTACCAGGCTATTGTAATACAGTACTTAACATACTTGCATCTTCAAAGTGCTTTACAAATAATAATGAATATTTAGGGTCTGACTTTTAGGCTGACCTTATCTGAACCTCCCTTTATACACCTGCAAAGTTCTGGATGCAGTTTTTTGCCTGCAATTATTTTCATCCACAGTTCAGGCCATTTAGATGCCCAAGTACCTAACTTGAGGATTCAATTGAGGGATTCTACATGGGGATATATGGATATAATTATACTGGTATCCCATATGGACACTCTTATTCCAGAATAAAAATGTCAACACTGGGGAGTTATACTGGTATAACTCCAGAGGTATAACTACACCTGCTTTTTAACCTAGCAGAGAAAGGCATAATAAGAACCAGTGGCTGGAGGCTGAAATCAGACACATTCAAATTAGAAATAAAACACACATTTGTAACTGGGAGGATGATTAACCATTGGAACAAACTACCAAGGGAAGTGGCGGAGTCTTCGTCTTTTGAAATTGGAAATCAAGACCGGATGCATTTGTGGAAGGTCAGACACAAGTTACTGGGCCCAGTGCAGGGTAAATAGGTAGAATTCTGCAGCCTGTGGCTACATCTACACTACAGGGGGGGGTCGATTTAAGATACGCAAATTCAGCTACGCGAATAGCGTAGCTGAATTCGACGTATCGCAGCCGACTTACCCCGCTGTGAGGACGGCGGCAAAATCGACCTCCGCGGCTTCCCGTCAACGGCTCTTATTCCCACCTTCGCTGGTGGAGTAAGAGCGTCGATTCGGGGATCGATTGTCGCGTCCTGACGGGACGCGATAAATCGATCCCCGAGAGGTCGATTTCTACCCGCCGATTCAGGCGGGTAGTGTAGACCAGGCCTCAGGTAGACAGGAGGTCAGACCATATAATCTAATCAGCCCTTCAAGTCTATGACCTAAACTCAATCTTTCCCTGGCCTACAAAAAACGAGCCTCCCAGTCTGGGTCCACAGATTTGTGCTAGCAGGGACTAGCGTGCTAAAAATAGCTGTGTGGGTGTTGCTTTGATGTTGTGGCTCAGGCTGGGGACAAGGCTCTCAAGCAGACAATCTCCAACCCTTCTACCTGACTTTTCCCTGTTTATTTCTTGTTTATTTAGGCCTTGGTACTGCACCATTTAATCCAATGGTAGGTTTGGCCCCTGACTTCAATGACAGCAGGCTCAGGTCATTAAAGAGCTACCGGGGAGTCTCCAAAGGTGTTCATAAGAATGCTGGAAATAGAGGTAGTGGAAAATTTTCTGTCAAAACTCTTTTCCAATGGAAAATTGGGCTTCCAGTTCAATGAAAGTGTTAACAGGAAATGTCTGCTTCCCTCAGAAATTTTCTGTTTTTCTTCAGAAAACCAAATCCCCCCTCAGATTTTGGGGTTTTCAACAAAAAGTAAAAAATTTCCAGTGCAAATGAAAAATGGTGTGTGTTTGTAGGAAGTTACCATAAAGAACCACACCCAGTTCTCACTTTCTGACCAGCTTTAGTTACAAACTCCCCATTCAAGCTGTGTCGCTGAAGACTGCCCCTGTAATCAGCTTCTGCATTGGATGACTGAGGCTTTACCTCCTTGCAATGACAACTGCAAAGATGTCGTATTCTTTTGGTCTGCTTGTGACTGACATAATATCTAAAGAGGCCATCTGAAGCAGATGGGAAATAGCAGAGAGTAGGATTTCAAGCATACATAATCACTTTGCAGTTTTGTGAAGTTATTTATTATTTTTTGAGATCTAGGCAGAGAGCAGGGCAGGGTTATTGGAGCGTTCTGTGGATGAGGCCTGCATCCAAATAGGATTGTAATCCACATGATGCACAGAATCATGGGGGGAGGGGAAGCCCCTCTATAACATTTGTGTTTAATCAGTAACTTTGAAAATATGGCATCATCATACTGCCTGACGGGAGAAAAACTGAACTGGGGGTCGCAGCTAAGAGAATGCAGTCTGCGCATGGTCACGTCTTCAAGAGAGTGACAAAGCTGCAGGCTCAGTACCTGTGAGTGAGTGACTTCTAGCCCAGAGAAGCTTAGCATGCTCCTTACCTGGCCTAGTTAGAATGACTACTTCAATACCGGGAGGGGTCTCATTTGACTCTTGGTTGTGGCTATGTGAGCAAGTCATAACCTGGGGTCCATCTATGGGATCTATCAGTCTACCTTAGGTACTTAGGGATGGTTGATTCCACTCACAAGGGCCTGATCCAAAGCCCACTGAAGTTAAGTGGAACCAGCTCCCTACAGTGCTTGCAGAGGCTGTTTAAGTGCATAGGTCCAGACTGGACTAAAGGAGGAATTCACTGCTATCTCTGGAGACGCAGTGTCAGAGGCATCATGAGTGTAGCAAGCTTGCTGTCTATGTGACTGCACCACCTAATGCAGCCACTGATAGAGTTAAACAACCCGACTCCAAACTCCACCATGGAACCACTTATTTCTAGAAGGGCTTATGATTCTGCTTCTCTACAGGACTCTTGGTTCAAATCACCTGAGCCTATGGGGTGGGGTAGGGGCTATAATTTCCATAAGGGGCTTTTGTTTCCCCTTTCCCAGTTTTATAGGGTGTTTCTGTTTCTGCATTTCCAAATCTCTGGCTGCTTCTGATTCTAGTTTCCTGGTTCCACAGCGAGGCTTGGAGCTTTGGTTTTCATTCTCCTGCGTCTATGGGGTGCGTCTTGTTTCTTCTGATGCAGATCTGGGCCAAATTCATTTCTGATGTAAGTGGCTGGAAGATCAGGGAGGCCAACAGGATTGTACCAGGTGACATCAGGGTTGAATATGGCCTGTGGTCACCAGAACGGTTACGCGTCCCCTTAATGTAGAATGAATATTAGTTAGACTAAACTTCATCTCCTCCTCCCGGGCAGCGTCCCCTCACAAAAATTGAGCTGGCTACAGCTCTGCATCCAAGCTGTAAGCTGTTTTTGGTTCCTGTTTAAGAGAGAACAGAAGGCAAAGGAATAAACCACTGGGGGGGGGCGGTTCTCAGAATAATCCATAATTGAAAATTATAGGGAAGGTAAGTGTGTGAGTTTGAATATCAGGACAGTAGCCTGAGAGATCAGATCACAGCCAGTTTGTGGCTCCCGAAGCTAAGCCTCAGAGAGAAGTTGCCTGGCTCTGCCAGTAGATGTCTCTCTTACTCTCACCTAGATTTTCATCAGTAGGCAAAGCTGATGTCTGTCCCATCATTAATGATAATAGCAGAGAGTGGGCAGCTCTGCCTTGTGAAGGAGGTGTATATGTGCAGGGCGGGAGCTCAGAAAGCACGGCCACTTCTTTCTGGTTCATAGCACCCAACACCTCATGTCACCCAGCAATCTGTAATTAATGAGCCGGGTTCATAGTAGCATCATTGTTTGGCATGTGTGGGATATTTAAAGAGCTGCCCTCCCTTCTGCAGTTACCTCATTGACAAGAAAGCAAGTGACACTCAGAGCGAAATGAGGCTTCAGTCAAAACTTGGGGCATTTGACTGAGCAGTAAATAATGATCCAGTGACCTAGACCTGCAAATATTTACATTCCCTTGGCTTTGCCGATAGCAGGGGCTTGTTTTACCACCTCTCACCTAATCAGCAGAAGGCTGCAGTAATCCAGTGAAAGACTCTTTGGCTCTTTTTTCACCTCATTTGTAACGCATGCCTCTCTGCTGACATGTCTTTGTGGCAGTGGTACAGGGCAGCAATAACACATGGCAAGGTGTGTGATTATACCAGGGGGACCAGTAGGATTCAAAAGCATCAGGAGCTAGGAGGCCAAAGTTCAGGTCCCTACAACCACCCAAGAAGAGGGTTATTTTATTCCTCTTGTATGTCCACAGTTGAACATCCAGAGCACTGCCGGAAATGTAAAATTCAGAGTGGATTGTGCACACTCCAAAGTTATTGTTTACATGACTAGTGCTTAAAGGTCCCAATCGAAATCAGGGTCCCATTGTGGTAGAGACTGTGCAAACACATAGTAAAAGACAGTGCTGGGGCCAAAGAGTTTCCAAGTTAAATAGGCAGGATAGGATGAAGGTGGAACAGGCTCAGAGAGGTGAAGTGACATGCCCAAGGTCACAGAGGAAGTTAGTGGCAGAGATAGGACTAAAGCCCAGGTCTCTTGACTTAAGAGCTGATCAAATATTTTGAATAAATCATATTTTAAGACAGAAAAATGCCTTTTCAACCAAAATTAAATTTTCACAAAAAATTGTTTTGGTCATTTTTTTTAATGAAAATTTTCAAATTGATTTTCAAAGTTTCCTTTTGGTGGAGGAAAAAAATCCACATTCTCTAACTTAAAAAACAAAACAAAAACTTTTGTCCACTTTGATCCTGTAACAAAAGACTGTATCATAATGTACATACACAGTGGGGCAGAACTGAGGTTGCACAAGTGATCCTAATTCTGGCATTTCCTAACTTTTGAGTGCTTAAGTTTGCAACCTTAACATTCTTATAACATAGTTTTCTCTCTCTCTCTCTCTCTCAGGTCAATTGTTCTATATCATATCCCAACAGCAGAGTGAGTAGTAAAAGATGTTGTGAAGGCCAGAGGATGTTGTGAAGGCCAAGGCTGTAACAGGGTTAAAAAAAAAGAACTAGATAAGTTCATGGAGGATAGATCCATCAAAGGCTATTAGCCAGTATGGGCAGGGATGGTGTCCCCAGCCTTTGTTTGCCAGAAGCTGAGAATGGGCAACAGGGGATGGATCACTTAGTGATTGCCTGTTCTGTTCATTCATGGCAGGTGAGAGATCACTTGATCATTACCTGTTAGGTTCACTCCCTCTGGGACACCTGGCATTGGCCACTGTCGGAAGACAGGATACTGGGCTAGATGGACCCTTGGTCTGACCCAGCATGACCGTTCTTATGGTAAACCCACAGGAGGCTTTGTATGGTTCATCAGAGACTCATCAGCTGTAGTGTGGGATCTGTTGAAACTCCACATGTAGGATGTTGTCTGTCTGTGGCTCCTTGTTGATAGACCAGAACTCGAGCTGCCTCTCCTCCCATGTGTCTTTCAAAGTAAAAGGATGTCTGCATGACTGGTGCTGGCTGTACATATCCCACAGACAGACTGATCTTTGTTCATCTCTCAAGCTTGCCAAATCTTGGTTTCCATGCTTCAGAGGGTGTTGAACACTGGGGCTTCTTGCTCTCTGCAGTGGAATTCATTTGTCTAGCTGCCATTTTTTGAACTGCTCATTTCACAAGTTGTTAAAATCCCTTGGCCTCTGCTAGCAAAGCACAGTTTCTGTTCCCTGCCTGCCAGCATCTTAGCAAAATACATCCTGCTTGGAAGGCTGTAGGACATATGGCTTTGTTGCAGGACAATTATCTGCTGCAAAATGCAAAGGGGTTCCCTGGAGCCCCTTAGATTATGATTTTGGGTGCTCTAAGAAGTAGTCTGAGCAATTTCCTGGATGTTTAAAAATCGCCTTAATAAATTGCTGCTTGGGGAAGTTTTTCCTGGGGACACATGACTGGGGCTCGGAAAGCATCACTGTCCTGGTGATGGGGAGCAGGTGACAACTCTGCTTTGTTACCCTTTCACGTACTCCTTCCATCCTTGAACAGCTTGTGCCACCTAATGGGCAGTTTGCCCATGTGCCATCCTGTACCAGCCTTGTTACTAACACTGTGCGATGGCAGAGAGAGGACAACCTAAGAGTGTGTCTACACTGCAATTAGACACCTGCTGACTTAGGCTTGGGGGGCTCGGGCTAAGGGGCTTTTTAACTGCGGTGTAGAAATTTGGGCTCAGGCTGAAGCCTGATCTCTGGGACCTGCCTACCTTGCAGGGTCCTAGAGCTTGAGTTGGAGGGTCCTAGAACCTGGACTCCAGCTGGAGCCTGAATGTCTGTATCGCAATCAAATAGTCCCTTAACCCGAGCGCAAGTCAGCTGGCACAGGCCCGCCAGAGGGTTTTAATTGCAATGTAGACGTACTCAGTGCCATAAGATAATGGCCACCCATTCGCCTTCCCAGTATCTTTCCAATGTCTTTCCTCCCCTCCTCTGCTGCACCCACATTCCTTCAATCACCATTAAACTCATGTTTCCCTCCTACTTGGGCATGGTTAGCTCCTTAAATGTATCCTTGGAGCGAATGCTTCCAACATGCAGCTCTGTCTTCCCTGCACAGAACCTTTGCCAAGCAGCTGAGCTCCATACAGGTGACTGCGGACGGAGGACCACTGGGGAGGGCTGGAGCTCTGGGACCCCTTAGGTATTTTGTTAACGTCTTCCTTCACATTTAAATTTAAAAGCCACCTATCAAGGGCTCTAAGCACTTTACAAACCCTAAGATGCTCATTGTCATAACACTCAATATGAAGACAGCCCCAAATAACATCTCACAGCCTCTGTCTTTTAAATAAACACTAAGGGTTTGTCTACACTGGCACTTGGTCGGCAAAACTTTTGTTGTTCAGGGGTGTTAAAACCCCCTCCCCCCCCGAATGACAAAAGTGCCAGTGTGAACAGCGCTTTGTTGCAGGAGCGCTCTCCTGCCATCAAACCCCCTGCCGCTCGTGGAGGGTGGAATTTTTTTTGTCAGCCGGAGAGCTCTCTCTGGCCAACAAGCAGCAGCTACACTGTGCGCCTTTTAGTGGCACAGCTGTAGCGGCACAGCCGGGTTGCTAAAAGCCTCGTCGTGTAGCCATAACCTAAAAGTGCCCATTCCTCCAACAACCACCATGAAATTCCTGTCATCTTAGTCCATCTGTGCATCACCTCCCCTCCACCAACAGTGCCTGAGGAAAAACGGGGGGGCACAGGCAGTGTGTATGCACACATGCTCACACATACATACACACACATATTAACATGCACATGCCTGCCCACACGTGTGCACTCACACACTACTTTTTTTTTCTTTTCTTAATCCTGGTCTCCATGTATTTTATTTTAACTTCTTCTCTATATTCCCTTTCCCAAAGTCTCTCACGTGAAACAAATGTTTTTCACAGCTAATTGGATCTGAGCTCAGGGACGTAATACACAAGGAGAGAACTTGGAGACACACAGATGGGCAATTTTCATCTATTTGCAGCAAATTGTCTGTGGTGCTTTTCTTCTGATTTGTCTCCTGACATCTGTGTGACCTTCTGCTCCCTACCACGGCGCCCCCTATTGGGATATGAAGTGCCCCCGAGGATCTTGTGGACAACACTCAGTGTGAGACTATAGGGATGCAATGAGCTGTATGTCAAATCTGATCTCCAGCTGCCCCTTCATTGATGATGTTCTTGTTACAACCCCAGTTGTCCTTATGCTCACAGAAAGGCAAAGAACCATTTTCTTTCCAATGGGTAAACTAATAAAAATAAAATTCATTTAAACTGTGACATGAACAGCACAATGACCTGGGCTGAAACAAGGATCATGTCCACCTGGCACTGGACATGGCTGATGTTATGGCAGGTGCTGAAGATCTCCCCCCAATCTTTAACTAGACTCTGAGCCCTAACCTTCCAGGGACCCTGTGGTGGGGCATATACCCCACACTGGCAGTAAAAGGGTTAACTGGAGCTCAGTTAAGGCACCTGGATGCACCTGGAGGGTAGGCGAAGCCCAACTGAAGATGAAGCCCAGCTGGGGGAGGAGCTGGGTGGTGAGTATAAAGGGAGGAAGCCCTGAGATGAAGGGGCTGCAGGGAGAAGAACTCTGCAGTCCCTCTCTGGTTGTTGGAGAGTGGAGGAAAGGCCCAAAGAGAGGCAGGCATACCGTAAGCCCAGGATGGGGCTGGGGGAAGGGCTTGAAGGAAGGCCAACGTGGGGAGAAGTGCACGGAGACAGTGAGGAGCCTGAGGAGCAGATCTGAGCTGCTCACTAAAGGGTTGCTGGACTGGAGCTCAGAGGAGTGGGAGGGCTCTGGGTTCCTCCACTGGCAAATGTGGTGAGGAAACCCCCTGAAATGAGGGGGAGAAGGACTATTGAGTTTAGAGCCAAGTCTCCAGGGAGAAAGCCCTAAGAGCTGTCGCCCTGTACGAGAACAGGAGGACAACCCTGCAGAGCACAAGTAGGGGTGATGAGTTATGTTTGATTGAGTTTAGTGTATTGGACCCTCCGTTACTCTGGGAGGGGTGGGACTAAACGTGACCTGGCTGCAGGGCTGAGCTACGAGACGAGGCAGACCACTGCAGGGCCGGATCAGCTGTCAGCAGGGGGCACTAGACAAGGAGAGCCTGCTATGCCATGCCCAGCCACAAAGCATGCACCAGCTGGTGTCTTCTTTTACAAGTCTGCTGACATGACTGGAAAGGTTCCCATTGCTTTGGATCCGACTGCTAGGGAGCCGCTGTGCTGGACTGGGGAGGGAGTGCACTCTGAAGTGTCACCTGTGAAAGTTTGGTTTGCTTTTTTTAACAGGGGAGTTCGGTGCTGGCAAAAGTGCCGGATGGAGAGCTCCAGACAGCGACCTCTGCTGAGCCACAGGAAGCAATGCCTCACACTGTGAATCACCTGGCCTAGAAGCACCACCTCCTGCAGTGAGAGGGTGAGTCTCCTTGCCCTCTGCGCTGATGACGATGCCAGTTGGTGGCTATAGGAGAGGGCGTGAGGGTGGTGATGTCCACTGGTAACTGGGCTGAAACCAACTCATCTGAAGAGCCATCAGATGGTAACAATGGGCATGATCCTGCAAGGTGCTGAGCACCTTCATCTCCCCTTGCCTTTAGATGGTCCCTCCAGGGCAGGGTCAAGAATGCTACAATGCCCCTCCCACCCCAGTGTAAGGCCGTGACCCTGCAATGAACTGTGTATAGATGCCCCACATGGAGTCTCATTGACTTCAGTGAGGTTGTTGGAGTCCTCCCATTGTGGAACTGGGGTCCAAGGCCCAAGTAATTGACTTCAGTGGATGTTGGACGGCGTGTGCTCATATTTATCCCTTCACTGGCCAAGCAGGCTTTTCTTCTGGGGGGTGGGGGAAATGGGGGAGTTGATCTGGCACTTTTATGAGCACAAATTAATATTTACATTAAAAAACAAAAGTCAGGAATGCAAGGCTGGCTCTGCAACGTGCCCGTCGCATTCAGAACGACTCTGCTAGAAAAGAGTGTCCTTACTGTACTTCCTATAACTCCCAGGATGCAATACAGCAGCTCCCCCTTTGAGTTACGTTATTAAACGGGTGGTGATAAGAACGTCATGTCCAATTTGCCAGCATTCTGCTAAACTGTCATGTACGTGATTTATCTGTAGGAAGGAATAAAGAAGGGGGCACAATTACAAGCCTGACCCTCCATAAATTAAAAAAGAAAAGTTGTTTGTGCTGGCGGAGATTGAGTTACCAGAACAATGTGCTGTATGTAGAAGTGTTGACCAATGGGAAAGTGAGCAGCATGGATTTAAAGGGGCAGGTCAGATCTTAAAGATGCAGTCACAGGAGCTGAAATAATGAATCCCAGAGAGAGAAATGCAGGCTAATGTACTGCACAGTTATAAACCAGCAGCACCTCTACCTAACTAGAGCTGGTAGCAAATGTCCATTCGCATAACAAAAAAATCAGATCTTTTTCTTACTAAATTGCTAAGCAAAATTTGATTGGGGAGAGAGGGAAAGTGTATGTGTGTGTGTGTGTGGGGGGAAGTCATTTCCTGACCAGCTCTCTAAACACCCAGGCCCAGCTGAATTAGCAATGCCCTGATTTCTTTATCTTGGGGAGGGAAAGGGCTTACTATAATGTCGAGGGAAGGGGAAATAATAACTCAGAGGGCAGAATATGTGACTGACCTGGCTCATGCATGTGATGTGGTAGAGAATTGGGCCACCCCAGGGGGAGTTCCAGAGGGGATAATTATGGGATGAACAGGAAGTGCTAGCCACTCTCCCTGTGCACTGGGAGGTGCATGTTGCATTGTCCCTTAGGAAGCCAGACTATTGGAGTGAGAGCTAGAAACCCCTGAGTTCTAATCCTGGCTCTGACTAACTCTCTGGCCTTGGAGCCAGTCTCATGGAGCAAAGTTTGATGGCACTGACCGGCCTTCCACAGGAACTGGGGATGCTCTGCATCTCTGAAAAGAAACAGTCCTCATACAGGTGCTGTTATACAGATGCAGGTACCTCACACTTGGCATCCCAGTTTGGAAATATTGGCCTTCCTCTTTCTGGAATAACGCTACTTACCTCCTTCATCCTCGCTGGCTCAGAGACCAGTAGATTGGTATAGCTGAGTATTTAGGGCTCTGTAACCCATTTATTTTCTGCATCTGGTCGATGCTGGGAGTGGCAGGAGGTGCCGCTCTCCACTCCGCCCAGAGCTCTGTGCTCCCCAGCAATCTCTCCTACACCAAAATGACATGACCTAAAGGTCATCATGCTTAACATGGGCTGCAGCAGCACCAGGGGCAATTCCAGGGGCTTCTCATTGTTCAAAAGTCCTCTCCTAGCTCAAATCTAGGCTTCAGTTTCCAGTCAGTTTAGCACTGCGTTCCTGCTCTGCTTGAACCATTTGCCTCCCCATCCATATTTTAGTCAAGGCTTCTGTCTCTCCAATAAAAAACTAAGTTCCATTTCCCAGTATTTGCATATGCAGAGCCCTAATGTGCTCTGTAGCCAATTTGCAATGAAAGCAACTGTAACCGTCCCAGTAAATCACTTTTTTAGGGCTTGTGCTCTTTCGGCCAATGAGGTTCCGTGCTTGGAATTTTTGCTCATGCAGCAGCTACAAGTGATAGTGTGCAGAACCAGAGGAGAAAAATGAGAAGAAGTTATTAACCAGGCACACTTATGCTCATCTTTATTTATGGTCTTACCCGCCCCGCTTCCTGTGAGTGCGTAGTCACCCTTTCCCTACCCTGTTTGCTGCTGGGGTGAAAGATGTGCTGCTTTTCTAATAGCTCCCACTGTACACAGCAGAGAGACACTAGGAGTGCTCTGGTAGTTGCCTGCTTAGCCCATGGGGCTAACGGGGAGATGGAGATCCTTGTGTTGCTCAGTAGAAACCCTTGCATCTGAGTAATTGCATTGGAAAATCCCCAAAGAAGTCTTGGTCAGTCCTCTCACAGCTCTGCCTATATGCCTCACTTCCTTATCCCTAAAAAAACAAAGGCAGGGTAGACGTGTTGCTGGGCCTTGGTTAGGAGAGGAGTGTGTAGTGGGGGGAATAGGACACTCTCTTGTAGTGGTCTAATAGGGCCACGCAGGACCTCCTTGGGGGGCGGGGGGAAGGAATATTTCTGGAATAAATGGAATGCTGGTGTGATGGGTTCCCCCCCGAGGTACCACCTGGAACTGGGGTACCACTGAGCCCCCATGACCCACCAGCCTGGGCTCCCTTTCACACTGTACTGCTGTGACAAGCTGCAAAGCCCTCTCTTGCCTGCACTTTCACCAGCATACATACAGGTAGGGACATACCCAGCTGCATTTACATGCAGGCAGGCTCTCTGACCACCCCCTGCATGGGAAGGTTTCAGCTAGGGCACCTCCCAGCTCTTCAGACAAGCACCCTCTCTGGAGTGTAAACCAAAATTATACTATCTTGTGCTGCACAGGGAACTGTACAGCATAAGCTCATAAAATTCACCCTCTCCCTCAATGTGGAGAGGAATATGCAACAGCTTTCTGCCCCAGAGCTGTGATTCTCTCACATTGGTTTAGTCAAAGCAAAAATAAATTTATTAACAAAAGATGGATTTTAAGTGTCTATAAGGGATAGCAAACAGATCAAAGCAGATTATCTAGCAAATAAACAAAAACACAAACTAAACTTAATATACTAAATAGATTGGGTATGAATAGCCAATTCTCACCCTAAGTGATGATACAAGCAGGCTGCAGAGTCTTAAGGGGCAAGCTGCACTTGCTTACCACTTGGTTCCATTCACAGTTAAAAATCCCTTTAGCCTGGGTCCAGCACTTCCCCCAGTTCTTTGTTCCTCAGGTGTTTCCAGGAATCTTTTCGGGTCGGGTGTCAGTGAAGAATCCAGATTGTCACTCCCCTGCCTTATATAGTTTTTGCATATGGTGGGAACCCTTTGTTTCAAAGCTTGGTTCCCAGACCAGTCTGTGGAAAATATACTGACATCTCAAGATGGAGTCCAGCACCAGGTGACCTGGTCATGTGTCCCTATAGAGCAGGGGTAGGCAACCTATGGCACGTGTGCCAAAGGCGGCACGCAAGCTGATTTTCAGTGGCACTCACGCTGCCCGGGTCCTGGCCACCAGTCCAGGGGGCGCTGCATTTTAATTTAATTTTAAATGAAGCTACTTAAACATTTTAAAAACCTTATTTACTTTACATACAACAATAGTGTAGTTATATATTATAGGCTTATAGAAAGAGACCTTCTAAAAACGTTAAAATGTATTACTGGCACGCGAAACCGTAAATTAGAGTGAATAAATGAAGATTCGGCACAGCACTTCTGAAAGGTTGCCGACCCCTGCTATAAAGTCACAGCAGCCACCCCCCATGGGCTGTTTGGAACGTTCACAGGAAGGCTCACCAGGTGGGAGCTAAGCTTCTTCTAAGGCCTATTGTTTCTTCCTAATGGCTCTTTAACCTCAATTGGCCCTTCCCAGCCAGCCATCTAGACTGAGAGCATTTTGCCTAGTGGGTGTTGCCCAGGAATAGCTACATGTGAAATAGATACACAGTCAATATTCATAACTTCGGAAATAAAAATGATACATGCATACAAATAGGATAACCATATTCAGCAAACCGTGACCTTTCCAATGACACCTCACATGCCTTATCTTGCATGAGATAATGATATAATTGTATCATACTAATATCACTATGAAGAATATGGGGTGCAGTGTCACACTTCTGCCCATGAAGTGTCCTGTGATTCTCTATATGAAGGCTTCGGCTAGATTTCTCTGCATTTAGCACAGAGATTGAGTGCTAAATTAATCATTGGTGTAAGTGGAGGCAGTTCACCTGAAGTCTGCCTAGTAACAGCTGCTTACTCTGGCAATGAATTGGGCCTTGGTGCACTTGTTGGCACAGACATAGCAATGTATGCATTTACTTGACTGCAGGTGTCCTTGGTCTCAAGAACTGGGAAGATCCCAGCCTGAGGTAGCTAACTTGGCAACAGGGCTGGCATGGAATGACAGTGCCTGTCAGTACTGATGGGTTTTGTGGGTCCCAGAAAGGGCTCCATGGCACACAGGTGGTCAATGGACCATGACTGAGAAACGCTGTGGTGAACATTTGTAAATTGCCATCAAAACTCACATTGTCCAACACACAATCTTTGAAGAAAGCTGCAATTAATTTACCCTATTGACCTACATGCTCCGGGCATTCACCCACGAAAGCTTATGCTCCAATACGTCTGTTAGTCTTAAAGGTGCCACAGGACTCTCTGTTGCTTCTTTCATCCCATTGACGCTTGGGCAGCTTAATTTAGAAGCTGACTGTTGACAAGGAAGTGCATGACTTGGAAACTCGGGAAGGCTGTATGGGCAAGGGAGAACCCTGGAGGAGCTACAAGCCTAACTGTGGACAATCAAAGGGCCCTCTGGATGAATGCTAGCAGTCTCGGGAGACTAGTGGCAGGAAAGGAACAGACAAGGGATGCACAGAAAAATAGCAGGTACTGGGAGGATACATGGAGCTGGGAGACTCAAAGCTGGAGATGATTTAGCTTTGCCTATATCGAGCTTGGGAATGTGACAAGACATTGCGGCTCTTTCCTTCATGAATTGGCCTGTTGGAGGCTTTACTCTCCAGTGTGATTGGTTTCTCCTCCACGAAGCATAGTGTCTGATTTTCTGCTGATGAGGCAGGTAGATTTAGTGCTCTTGGAGCTGTTTGGTGACGCTAACCCATGCAGCTCCAGTAATGCTCCTCAAACTTGACCTTGAGGGCTCTTAGCTGTTGCAGGCTTGGACCTCACATAGATGCACTAACGCTCCTCAATCCTAACCTGCAGTGCTTCTCGCTTTCCCATGCTGGGTCCTCATGCCATTCTGACAATGCACCTCATGGCTGGCTGTGAAGCAACCATACAGGAGGCTCCTGTCCCCTAATATGGTATGTTCAGAACATGTGGCGCATGTGTAGCCAGGGAGATGCAGACAGGCAATTCTCCGAGGACAGCAACAATAGGTGACTGAGAACAATCAGGTAAATAAAAGTCCATAATGACTCTAATGATCCCCCCTTCACCATGTTCACTTGGGCATATTGTCCTGACTGTGGGTGGCTGAGGTCACAGAGACCTTATGTTCAGATGCCTAGTGCTCCTCTGTCTTAACAACCCAAAATCAGAGTTGGAGGAACCTGAATTCTCCTGCGTCTCATCCAGATCTGTTTGGCT
Source organism: Emys orbicularis (assembly GCF_028017835.1). Taxonomy (NCBI): domain Eukaryota; kingdom Metazoa; phylum Chordata; order Testudines; family Emydidae; genus Emys; species Emys orbicularis. Next base: position 30,508,243 of record NC_088695.1, on the reverse strand, counting down.
CCAACAGCTTCAGCCCAACCAAAAAGCAAGGCAGCATCAGGCCCATTAGAATCCTCATTGAAAATGCAACTCATCTTTCCCCCTCAATTTGCAAGTCTGGTTTTTTGTCTTTTAATAGTGAGTAAATTAGGCTGAGAGGTAGGACTTGTTGGATCAGTGATAGATGATGTGCCCAGAGACCCTTTACAGGCCATTGTGGGGTACTTTATTTGATGCCATTTTGAAGCAGCCAAGTGATTTCTTATTTATGTTCAGTATTTATTTTTTATTGATTCTCTCCCTCATTCCCCCAACAACATGAAATTACAAAAGAACAAACAAAGCCAGTGCCAGGTGAATGGGAGATGGGATAGCTCAAGGGAGCATGATTTAGAACTAGCATTTCACCCCCAGGTCACTGGTTCACATCTAGTAGTGGCTGAAAGTCATTACTGGCAGGTGGCTGTTTGGTGACCTGTGTGAAATGAGTTGGTGTTCCAGGTCCAGTCCCTACCAGACAAGTATCCACATTGCATAAACCATCACCCCCCACTGGGAGCCTCAGCAGAGAGGCCAAGAATTGGATGAACATCTCTGGAGAATGAGGAGTTCAAACACGGTCACAAGTGAAAATAAATGTGGCAGTTTCAAAGCTGGTCCCCATTAGTCCATGTCACCAAAGGGCCTGTGATTGCAGGAGCAAAGGGTGCTGGGAATCAGCAGAGCGATATGGGAGAAGCTTGACTGACAAGTCTCTGCAGTATACATGGTTTAAGACAATGCTCACAGCCTCGTGTTTTCATGGGCAACGGGACGTGTTGCACATTTAAAGAAAAGTTGAAATAGGTCTAAAAACCCTTTGATTTCTCAAAAGAAAAAGGTTCCCAAATTAGCTCAGACCTGACTGCCAGGGGCAGGAAATTGTTCTAATCCTAAAATTGGCTTCTCATTCTGCCACCGTGAAAATCAATGACACTTGTGCTCCCGAATACTGCAGGTGCTTTGAAAATCTCCCTAAAACAAAAAACATCCAATGACAGGGCTCCTTCCTACTGCCACTGGCTCCCAAACTGCAGGGAATGCATCTGTCAAAGAGACACAGGGCTCTGAATCCACAGGCAGGTTCCAGGGGAGATTTGCCATTGCCCAAAGCGATGCTGGCAGCTGAGTGCCACTCACAGCTGTATTTGTTTGTGGCCTTCTATGAAGGGCAGATCAGTTTGGGTCAAATGAGCACTGACCCAAACCCCATTCCCGCCAGTACCACCTGGGACAGATCCTCCCACCCATCCCTTTGGATGGATACTTGTCTATTTGTTGCTCCTGCACATCCTTGGCCTGTCTCCCGCGTCTGACAAATCCAAGCCCATCCTATGAGGCTGCCTGCAGCAATCAGCTATGTGGCATGCTGCAGCCTGTGTGCACCTGTAACAGCTGCCACCTTGGCTGGCACACCAGCAATTAAACCAGGGACCTCCAGAGCTTAAATAAATAAAAAGCACAAACTGCTACAGCTGGAGCTACCAAGCCCGGCTCTCTCGCTGGGTCTGTAACAGCTGTAATACTCTCAGTACATCAGGCACAGGGCCACTGGCTGGTGTATGAGACCTCTGCATCATTCCGGTTGCAGGGCCCAAGAGAAGGGTCTGGGGACCGGTGTTTCCGCTCCAGTGTGATACTCTTTGGATTGGCTGCCACAGCCGTTCTGCTTATGACTTGTAAGCTCCTAAATCCCTTTGTGTGGGCATGGTTTTGTCTCCTGAGATTGTGTTTTTCAATTGAACAGCAAGCTTGAAATGAAAGCATGGCAGGCACAACAGGCAGTTTGCAGGGATTGGGTGGGAGTGAGTGTGTATCCGTGTGACACGCGACAGCGGGGCTCTTGCTGCTGATGCCTCGCCAGATGCCACCCCCAGTGCCACCTTTTTAGATAATTAATGGGAGGGCACACAAAGAATCGTGGCAATTAACCTCCATTTCATTGACTAATCAGCTGGCAGGGGCTCCAAACACAGCTTCTTTTGAGTCAGGCGAATGAAGTGGGAGAAGAAAGCGGGCACTTGAGAATGCTATAAGTGCCCCCTCTCTGCCCTCCCCCTACTAGGGATACACTTGTATTCGAGGGCTTGGGCTTTTTAATTTTTCTAAACCACTTTGAAGTTGAAAACCAAATTGTGTTTCTTCTCCCCGCACCCCCTGGAGCCCACCTAGTTTTAATTGGTTCCATCTGATGTTCAGAGGCTTCTGAGGAACAAATGTATTTTTTTTAAACAAGTTAAAAAAAAAAAAGCAGTCGCAAAGCACAAGGAGCTCTTTCATCAGCGTGCTGGGCTGATGATAAGGAGTCTAGAGGGAATGAAATGGTCTGCTTGCAGACATCCGTGCCCAGTCTAAGTGGGGATTTCCCATACCTGCTTTGCTGCCGAAAACATCCTCAGTACAAGATTATTCCAGCTGGAAACTCCTGTAAATTGAATTTTAGGGTCACCCCCTTTCTCCGCCCTTTGTGCCACGTGACAATGGTCAAGAATCACAAAAAGGTTGCTTTCTTCTAATGCTGAACAAGGAGATTTTTTACTACGTGGAGAACAGCCAGTGTTCTCCCTAGAAACTACTCTGTCTCTCCCTGCTTCGCTGTGCAGCTTCTTCCCAGCTCCCTTCAGTCTAGCTTTTTGTTAGATTTAAAGAAACATTACACATATCCTCACACTAATCACACCCCCTGCATAAACAATGCATAGCAAGAGCCAATGCTTAACAACATCACCAACAAAAACTTGCAAAACGTGGGTTGCCTACATTCAAATAAGGACTAAATCCAAAGGAAATCACAGGCTACCCACAGAAATTGGACAGGAAAGAGGTTACGTTCTGCTAGCAAACAATTCACTGCAGTTTATCTGCCCACCTTCAATTATAAAACTCCTGGCATCCATGGCTTGGCAAACTTCAATTTTATTACCCCCCAGCAGATTTCCCTGCTGCTGCCCTCCTCCCCCCACCCCAAATTAACCTGCAACTGGGCCCTTCAGAGAAGGTAATTCTCCAAAATTGGTGCCTATTTTCATGGATTGCATGAGTCAATTAAAGACCGACAATAGATGGTTTAAGGGCTTGGTCTAAATCCCACTGGAGTTGATTGGACTGTTTCCATGTTTGGATCAGGTTTCAATAACATAAAATAAACATTAGTGCTTTTGAACTGGGAGCAAGGCTGTCCCAATGGTTAGCGCATTGGACCCAAGAGACCTGGATTCAGTTCCCTGCTCTGACACAGGTTTCTTGTGCGTTCTTGGGCAAATCACTTCATCTCTCTGTGCCTTAGCTCCCTATGGGGATAACAGCATTGTCCTACTATGTAGGGGTATTGCGAGGATAAATTAATTAAAGATTGTGAGATGCTCAGTTATGAGGGTAACAGGGGCCAGATAAGTACCTTAGATGAACATCCCATCAATGCCATGGGAAGCTGAGTTTCTTCATGAAAAGCAGGGTGTGCGTGGTATGTTGTCTCTTAACCTGGCACAGAGATCTCATGTGATCTTCCTTCTTTCGCCTGTTAAAGCTTCATTTCTCTTTCGAATGCAGCCTTCAGAACTGGGAGCCACAGAACAGTTGAATTCCTACAAAGGGTTACACTTCAGCTCTGCTTTCATTGTCTCTCCAGGCAAGCAGTGCCAGTAATCTCCATGGGATTTGCTCTCTCAAATCAGGGAATGGTGAGTTACAGCAGGGCCTTTCCCTGAAGCCATGTTCTCTTGTCTTCACCATGCATTTGCTCTCTTCTGCCGTAGCTGCCATTGTGTTGCATCCTGGCTTGGCTACAGCCATCACAATACGGATTAGGTGAATGTTCTGATTGCTACCTCACCTTCCTATCCCTTTTGTTCTTGAACAAATTGCTGTGCCCGGGGTTGTCTCTTGGTGGGAGAAGTGGAATCTGTTTTCACAGAGGCCAACACTTCAAATCATCGTAACACAATATTTAGGCAGATTCTTTTTTCTGATGTCATTGGAACAGTTTAAAATAAGCATATAAGTATAGTTTTGTGCATGTGAGTGTGCAGGTTATACATAATCCTGGACCCTAACCTAAACCATAGAACCATATTTTGATATGATAGTCTATATTCATAGATTCTTAGGCCTGAAGGAACCATTATGGTCATCTAGTCTGACCTCCTGTATAACACAGGCCAGAGAATGTTCCCCAAATAATTCCTAGAGCAGAGCTGATAGAAAAACATCCCGTCGTGATTAAAAATTGTCAGTGATGGAGACTTCACCACACCCTGGGTAAAATTGTTCCAAGGTTAATTACTCTCCCTGTTAAAAATGTACGCCTTATTTCCAGTCTGAATTTGTTTAGCTTCAACTTCCAGCCATTGGATTGTATTAGATCTTTCTCTGCTAGATTGAAGAGCCCATTATTAAATGTATGTTCCCCATGTACGTATTTATATAACAACTTTACATAATGGTTGACACCCAGAAGGACATCTCCAAGTACTCCCCAAATCTGGGAAAATTCAGACATAGATCTAAACTTTGCAGCTGACGTCATCTCTGTTAGGGAAGACAGCCCCCCGAAGAGAGGGATACCTGGGGTGACCAGACAGCAAATGTGAAAAATCGGGATGGGTGTGGGGGGTAACAGAAGCCTATATAAGAAAAAGACCCAAAAATCAGGACTGTCCCTATAAAGTTGGGACATCTGGTCACCCTAGGGATACCAAAACTGGGGTCTGAGATCCAAATGCAGAGTCCCTAAAATGCAGGCCACTGATGCATGCTCTCCCTGTAAGTGCAGAATGAGGACAAAATTGTCAAAAGCACATTTTTATTTATTGTTGGTAAACTCCAACAACAAGCAATTTCTATCCGAGGAACAAGCAAGTACAAGTAAAGAGGATGGTTATATGCCTTTTCTTTGTCAGGGAATTATTTATGTAAATTATATGCAAGTTGTACATTTCCCTCAGGCTCCTGGGAAGTTGTCATTGCAGCCCTGATGCAGCAAAGTTTGGACCTAGGCGTGCTCTGAGATCAGTGTTTCTATTTTAGTGGCTCTTGCACATGAGCTGGTCTCATTCTAACACATAAACAATGGACAAAATGGAGTCCCATGGAGCTTCACCCATTTACATAAGCTGCACATTTGTTCTTTTAATGTCTGGGCTTCCAGGACTCTCCAGTCTTTTAAAGGGTCTTCCCATCATGTTAATTCATTTATCTGGGTGAAAGAGTTTGCTTTCAGTTCTCAGCAGTAGCTCACCAAATAAAAGCGTACGAAGAGGAAGAAGCTCTCAGTGAATGCTAGAAATCTGGAAGCGCTGAGCCCCACTCAATTTGGACACATCTCCCAAAATGATTTCTTTCTCCAAAGAATACTTCTGATATCAACTATGATTATGCGGAGTCACATGAACGAAGCTTTGCAGCTGTGTCTCCAGCTGTTCTTCCCTGGCCGGTGTCCTTGCTGCGAATGATAAAAATTCAAAGGATTATAAAGCACCAAGCAGATTTGATTATTTGGTCCAGACTGCATCTGTAGACCGCAGACCTGAGGTGAGACCTTTAAGAGAGCAGGTGTTTGGGGGTACGTTTCAGAGGTGTGGAAGGAAGATGTATGAATGAGTTAACTGGGCTGCTGGGCTTAGCATACAGCTTGCCTGAGTTCCTGTCTCCGTGCTTATTTTCAGTGTAACAGTCCATGGAGTGGTAACTTTCCTGACTGAGATCTGACTGAGGTATCCGTGGAAAAGCCTTTACAGTCCACATGGGGAACGGGTGGTACTGCCACTTTTGTTTTAGAAAACCTCAAATAAAGATGTTTTACTGAAACTGGATCAGAGACACACCACAAACTTCTTTCAAACTGCCCTTTGTGACAGACTGGCAACATCTGCAATATACTGAACAAACGTTAGGGAAGTAAGATAAACTTTACTGACTTGAGTTAAACCCTGTTGAATTAGGATTAATATCTTTGGGGTACATTGTATTAAAATGTGTATTTTGTACACTGTATGCGTTATTATGGAATTGTATGTTCTCTTTTCTAGTGGGCAGGGGATGTTAATGAACTTCCTCCAATATTAGCCTTTGAAGCTCCCTGGAACGATACAAAAACTCTAGTTCAAACTGGAGTCTCCAGACACCAGCAGACAAAGAAAATACTTTTGCATAAAAGTCTGGGGTTGAACCTGCCTCAGGGCCTTCTTCCTGTTGCAGCGAATGGACAGGTCTCCTGTCCCATGGAGGGTCCCAGAACTTGGCCTACTGGGTCCTCATCAGACTGGGGGTTTGTTCTGAGCTGAAGTTTTGATGAACTTGTAACCATAAGGATGCCCCAAGGGTAGGATATTAAAAGACTGCTCCTGCCAGAGCCCATGGGAGAATTGGGATGAACTCTGGTAAGTTTATTAGCATGTGTGCAGGTTCTTTTATTGTTTTTAATATTTTCTCTGTGATGCTTAGGAATAAAGTCAGCTTGCTTAGAAAGAGTTGTATGGTAACTTCTGTCTGTAGCAATTGCACTGTAATCTGACTCTGAAGAGGTAGCAAGCAGGTGACCTGGGCAACCTGGGTATGCTGGGAATGACACACTGAAGGAAAGGCTGCTGTGCAGCCTGGGAATACCCCGGTCAGAAGGAAGAGAGACGTGTGAGAGAGGCAACATCTGGGCAGTTGGAAGCTGAGTGTGGGTCCCGTGGCTGTACCACTGAGGGGAAATACAGGTGCAGTTGCCCTGAACTATGACACCCTTACTCAATGATGCATTAACCATGGATAGAATGGGCCAAAGCCATGACAAGAGTAAACCAGAGACTGCATCTGTGCTTTACAAAGGAAGAGAAACATCCCTTTCAGGCAGGGAGATACTGATGCCCAATGGTGAAGTGTTCTGTCTGGGGCCACACAATATATTGGGGACAGAGCTGGGAATAGACCCAAGGACTCCTGATGCTCAATCAAGTACCCTCTCCCTTGGAAAACACCACTGCTGAGAGCCATGCTTTATGAACTCCAGACTATTGCAATACACTCTACATGGAGCTACACTTGAAGACCCACACAGATGCACCGGCTGGGACAGGATTAAGCTGCCCTGCCTGTTAGGTAGGTTAGCCACTGGAGTTACGCTTGGACAATGCCTAGAAAAGTTGGACAGGAATGTAATGTAAATAATATGATAAGTATGATGAATTAATCTCAGTGAACAAATTATACCAGTTCTTTAGTGAATGAACAAGTTTCCTTTTCACTTCCCGGTGTGACTCAAGATGTTGACTTTGATCTACGAAGTCCTGGATGGTTTGGGACCAGGCTGTCCGAGAACTTGGAGTCAAGGTCAGCTGGGGTATAAGAGTGAGATTTTTCTTACAAGTTTTTCGATTGGCTGGTGTGGGTTGTCATGGGGACATTTCAATTGGGCCAGGGCAATCAAATGGTTAATCTGTCGCTGCCTGTGTCAGGGGTCAAAAATACAATCTCCTAGCATGCCAGAGCAGTAGCTGCTTCACTCCTTTATTGTTGGGTTTTTTTTAATCACCCCAGCACTTTGATGTCATGAAGAAGTTATTGTTTCTTGCCATTCTCACTCTGAGCTCTTCTCTTGGATTCAGGAGTGGGCAGCAGCGCCATGGCGAAATGAGGTACAACACGTGCTTGGTTCTCTTTGTTTCATCAGAATGCTGCTTCCCCCCTCTTTGCTTCTTTCCTTTTTTTCAATTACCAGCTCAGTTAAGCAAGCAAGTCAAATTAATCCCTGGTGCAACTCCGATGGAATCACAGTGCCCCAGGTAGGGCCCAACTGATTGGCTGAAGAACCTAAGTCCTATTGTCAAAAGCGACGTAGGCATTCAGGAGCCTGGGTCCCATGAAAATCCATGGGACTTAAGCTCCTAAGCCAAGTAGGTGCTTTTAAAAATGTTACCCTATGCCAGAGGAGTTAGACCAGGGGAGACTGGAGCCCAGTGCATTTTCCTCCTGCTTTTCCCATTCCCAAATTATTATTATTACCAATATGTATTGCAGTTAGCACCTAGAGGCCTCACTGAGGGTAGGGTCCTATTGTGTTAGGTGCTCTACAGAAACATCATAAAAGACTATTCCTGCCCCTAAGAGTCTATAGTCTCAACAGAGAAAGGGAAGTAGAGGTGAAATTACTTGCCCAGTGTCACACAACTGATCAGTGGCAGAGGGAAGAATAGATCCCAGGTCTTAAGTATCTGCATATCTCTGCTGTTAAATTGCAGCTGCCAACCTGTCCATATGGCCAACCTGTCCATCCCCTATAGCTGCCCATTCCCCCCCCCCCTTTGAGACATCTCCTGGTTGGTTTCCAAGTCTCAGCTTGTTCCATTTGCTTGTTTTCATTGCTGCGTATCATCTTTCTGCAACCAGAAGCTGCAGCTGAGCTCCTTCTGGTTAGAATGGAGCCAGCTCTTTGATTTTCTCTTCTTATAGCAGAGCTTTGGTCACCTGTGCAGACTCTTGAGTTCATCTGAGAAAGTATTTCCTTGTAGTTAAACAAGGCCATGCAGTGTTTTGTAAAACCGTAGGTCTCACTCAACCAAAGAGGGAGTGTGGAGACATGGCTCGAGCACACGACGCGGTATCAGCTCTCCTTGGTTCTGTTCCCAGTTCTGCTAGTGACTTCCTGTTTGGTCTCAGGTACATCACTTATCTTTTTGTGCCTCAATTCCCCCCATCTCTAGAATGGAGATGAATACTGCTCTACCTAACAGGTGTATTGCAAAGAGCTTTGCAGTCCTCATATGAAAGGCACAAACAGCTGTGCCCCCATGCACTGGGGAACATGGGACAGCAAGACCTTCCCTGCTTCGATTGTGGCTCTGGTTGTGTTGGCCAGAGCAGGGACGACTTCCTGCTATGAGAAAGTGTGTAGGGCGTACAGGGAGTGGGAGGAGCCCTGGCTTTAGGAGGAAGCACAGCAGGGCTTGTGATACAGGCACAACTCAGTCTACTCTCTGGGCAGCGCAGTTCCATGCTGTCCTTACTCAGAGCAGATTGCAAAGATACAATCTCGCGGTATAAGGGCCAAGTATTTTTATTTATGCAGCTTGTGCCTGGAGCAGGCATCTTTGATTCTTGTCTCAGTGGCATGGACGTTATTGTGCCCCATGATGGGATAGAAGAACGGGAGGAGGGCAAGTGCAAATATCAACTTGCAGAGAATGTAGGACCGCAGGCCGGGGCAGCTGGCAACACTGATGGGAGTGAGAGTAGCAGTGCCTGCAAGAAGCGTCAGCAGCACCGTGTAGGAAAGGGACACAGTTTATGAAAGAAGAGGGGATGGAGTCCTCCCGAAAAGTCCTGTTTCTTTGCCTTGCCATGCGCCAAGCAATCCAAGTTGCAGGATCTGCCATTCAGAAGAGCAGGGCCAAGGAAGTTAGTGCAGGCCAGCAAGGCACAGAAGTGTCAACAAGCCTATGGGCTGGCAGCTATGCCTCTGTGTTTCTGGTCTGCAGCCATCATGGGGTGTGGCAGTGCTAGCAACTCCAGATGGTCCTACCTATGCTGCAGGCCCACGCTGGATGAGCATCAGGAGAAAACCACTGAGCTGGGTCCAGCAGCTGGTGACATTTGCTTAGCAGATGATTCAGCAAAGAGTGTTCCAGGAGAGGGTTGGGCAGACTGGGAAAAATTGGGACTGGGAGAGTGTTGGGGTCACGCTGCAAAAAAACCCAACAAAGTAACTGGGCAGTGGGTGCCAGGGTGTGACATGCATGCTTGTAGACTGGCTGTTGGTGTCAGGGCTATGAGCTACAGCCGCATAGCATTAAAGGCACCCAGAGTTGCAGGGCAGGTGGTGACACAACCCTGGCATGGGTTGAACCCCAAAGCGTCACCAGGACAGTCAGATCTCATGCTTTGAGGCGTCAGCTGATTATGCGTTGATGGTCAGGAAGAAATATCCCCCTTTCCCAGCATTGCTCAATTGGCTAGGTACATGTTTTTTCTTCTGAAGCACCAGGAGTATGGCCACTGTTGCAAGAAGGGTTCTGATCTTGATGACCAATGGTCTAATCTAGGACAGCAACATCCCATGTTTCTTATATTCCTAAAAGGCCTGATGGAAAAACAAAAAGAACCTGTCAGACACCATAAGGAATATGGGAAATTTAATCATTGGACATAGTGATGCAGGAGGCCTGTGTGGATTGATATCCCTGGGTCTGACCATAATGCGGAAGCTTAGTCTAGTTGGGGATACTTTTGCTCAGAAATACTTTGTCCCATTTGTGGCCACTGAGGAAGTCTCCAAGTTCCAGGTCAGTGCATGAGGAAAATGAAGCCACCGCCCAAAGCAATGTAAAGGCAAAGATGAAGAAGAGTCTAATTTTCTGCTGCTGGGGAAGACTGACTTCAATGGAGTTATGCCAGCAGAGAGTTGAGCCTCAGGTATGGTGGGATCATCATTTTGCAGAGTGCCCCCCCAGTGAGAGAATCCCCTGGCCGTAGAGATATTAACACCACCACGGGGAAGTGCAGCATTTCTGAAGAGAACAGTGAAACATATTGTTGATGGGTTTTGAATGACTGAGCTCAGAGGCCTTTGCGTAGATTGGACAGGGCCTGCCTGCTTTTGGATGCTAACAAAGTTTACCAGCAGCGTGATTTCTCTCTTGAATTCTCTTTATGTCTTTCTGGCTGGCTGAACTATCCACATGTTCCCAGCTCCTGCAACAATTTTAGCAGATTAGTCTGGAAGTACTGGTGAGGGCAAAATGCTAATCAGCTGCAAGGTGCCATGCTCCAAATGCAACCGAAACAGGTTCAAGTTTGCTTTAACTACTTCACTCCTGTCGGTGCATGCAGCAAATAAAGACCTGCCCACTGTGACCTGGCATCTTTATACTTCTATAGTGCTTTCTGCCCATGGAACTCAGAGGGCTTGCCTTCACTAGTGAATTACCACGTCTTATAGCCATTACCTTGAACCCATCCCCACACAAAGCCCCCTTACTCATGTGTGGGGGTAGGAAGGCGAGTTGGCCAGCATGAAGGGGGATAGCACAGGCGTGAAGTCAGCTCACCTTGTCAGCTGCTAACAGGACCACGCTGTGGGGTGGATGCCGGCTAGTGCCATGACACAACAATTGAGGGCTAGTAGTCCGCACCGCAAGGGAAGTGACTTGAGTGTGGATCGCTTGAGTTAATTCTGCAGTGAAGATGCACCTGAACAGCTTTACAAACTATGAATTAACCCAGAGTCACAACTCCCCTAGGAGATAGTAGTTGTTATATTCATTTTACCATACTGCAAAACTGAGGCAGAGAGAGACTGAGAGCTGAACCAGTTAGTCAGTGGCAGAAATGAGAATAGAACCAAGGAGCTAAGGCTGCTGCTCACTGCTCTAACCATTTGACCACGCCACTGATTGGGCGCACACTGGATTAGATTTCTGTGATGGGGTGTATACCCTATCCTGGCTCTGAAAGAGCTAACTAGAGTGGGAGAGGTCAATTAATTCACCTGGTTGAACCTGGAGGATGAGCCATGCCCAATTAAAGAGTAGGCCCAGTTGGGTGGTTGCTATAAAGAGAGGTAGTTGGGAGCAGAAGGGGGCTGCTGAGAGAGAGGAAAGAACTCTGCAGTCCCTCTCTTGGCACTGGGGAACTGAGAGGCTTGAAGCATCAAGGAGGAAGTCCAGAGGGAGAGTTGGCCCTGGGGTCCTCTTCTGAGGAGAGGAATCTGGCAGAAGACCAGGAGAGACAAGAAGTAAGTGCAGATGGTGAGCCCTGATAAAAGGGCAGCATCTAAACTTCCAGGGGGAGAGCCCTGAGAGGCATTCAGTGGAGGAACAAAGTGGGATAAAAGGTCAGGCCTAAGGAGGGCAGAAGTTGGATTCAATTTGTATTTTTAATTAGGGATTTTGACAGGGGATCCCAGGGGACAGCCCCTGTGAGTCCTTGCCCTGAGAGAAGGATGAACTTTGAGAGGCTGTGGGAGAGGCCTGCTGACAGGCTATGGTAGGAAGTAGTTCAGGGAGGCAGCAGCAAGGAGTCTGGTGGAGCAGCCCGTGGCTGGTGGTTATAGGATCCCTGGAACACATTGTAGTGGATGGGCTGGGTTCCCCTACCAGCCACTAGGGAGGGTGGTGGTGAGCCCCCTGAGAAGGGGATAAAGGTGACTTAAAATCCTGAGAGAAGGGTATGAAGACCATGGGACCCAGAGTTACAAAAGGACACTGAACTTTGGTTGTGTAGGACTTTGTTACCCTGGGAAGGGTGGGACTAAAACACGACCTGAACAGAAGTCTGAGTTGTGAGAAGAGGTAGATGATGGTGGGAGTCAACTCTTCTACAACTTTCTTATGTCCTCTCTCTTTTTTTTTTTTTTGGAGAGAAGAATTCCAGCAATGTTGTGGTATACCAGTAAAATATAGGGCCACATACCTGTGTTAAAATTGGGCATAGTTCCATTGACTTTACTTTGTTTAAAACAGGATAGGTTGAGCCTGGCTGGCATCTGTCAGGCTAGGTCAGGAATAGGAGCAGTGGGAATTGAAAGGCACTGTTGACTATGAATAAGGCTACAATTTTTTCACAGAAGTCGCGGAAGTCACAGAATCTGTGTGACTTCCGTGAATTCAGCCCTGTTGGGCAGGAGCTGTAGGGTCCCCCTGCCGCCTGCTCCCAGCTGTCGCAGGCAGTGGGGGCTCCCCACAGCTCTGAGCTGTGGTGGGTGGTGGGGCCCCCTCCTGCAGCTCCTGAGCAATGCAGGCGGTGGGGCCAAAGTTCCCAGCTGCCTCAGACAGCGGGAGCCCCCTGCAGCTCTGAGCTGCTGTGGGCAGCGGGGGCCCCCTGGAGCTCCTGGCCACTGTGGGCAGCGGGGGCCCCCCGGAGCTCCTGGCTGCCATGGGGGCTGGGGGACCTGGGAGCACCCAGCCGCCACGGGCGGCGGGGGTACCCCGGAGCACTGAGCCGCCAAGTGCAGCAGGGCCCCTGGAATTCTGAGCTGACGCGGGACCGGAGGTCCTTCAAAGCTCCCGGGCGCCGCGGGTGGTGGGGGGATCCCAGAGCTCTGAGCCAGGGGACCACGGAGCTCCAAGCCCCCGCAGGCAGTGGGAGGGGCCCCCAGAGCTCAGAGTCGCCCCTGCAGCTGCCCAACCTCTGCAGGTGGTATGGGGACCCGTAGCTGAGCTCCCTATTTTGTCAGGGATCTTTTTATTAAAAGTCAGGGACAGGTCCTGGCCTCCGTGAATTTTTCATTATTGCCCATGACCTGTCCATGACTTTTACTAAAAAGATCCCTGACAAAATCTTAGCCTTAACTATGAGCTTCTGGCCACCATGCGTAGCTATTGCAGTAATTCTTTAAGGGATACTTGGCTAAAATCTCTTATACCATTGCAAATCAGGAGTCTCTTCACTGATGTCAATAGAGTTACACCAGCGTAAGTGTTAGGAGAACCAAGCTCGCTGTATTTTTGAAGCCATATTCCTTGTGCAGACAATTGGTTTGGTCAGGGAAATCAGGCTCATGTTTCCCAATGTCTTGGGAACCATCTAGTGACTTTTTGTTCCATGTGGATGGCCCCGTGTATCCATTGGCTTTGGGGGTTAACTTCACACGCTGACTCAATCGATGTGTTTGCTGTGTCATTCGATCTACACTACACATTTTCCAGTTTTTCTCAGTGGACTCCAGTTAGCTCTCTCTCTCTCTCCCAGTCTCTGGTTGTGTCCTGGCATATCGGGCCCCATAACTATAGTCCTATTGCTACATTGTGTTTGAGACAATTTAGCTGTTTGGACTGTATTCATGCTGCGCCTTATCCTGCCAGGTGCTGAGTGCACCTATGAAGCGCCAAGGAGCCTCAGCTCTCATTAACTTCAGTGTTGCTCAGCACTTCACAGGATCATGCCCATTGTGATTTCTGTAACAATTAAAAGAATAAATGTGTGTGATACTATGCAACCCACAGAGCTTCCACTCTTGCTCTGCCTGTGATCTGTCACAGCCTGAGACACTGATTAAGTGAGCTGGATCTGGGCATGTGGCCTCAATGGGCTTTTCTCTGACCTTTTGTTCTTGCTGGTATTTGTCTTGGTCTCTTTTTCTTCTAAGTTCATCAGCCTGTCCCTTCTTCCATCACCCCTTGACCAGCAGTCTTCTTCTCTCACCTCTCCGCTCAGTAAACACGCTTGCTAAGATGTGGGATCACAAACGGCTCAGTGGGATTTTGGAGGATGTTTTCATTAGAGCTGATTGAAAATTTTCCAATGGGACAGTGTTCTGGAAAATGCTGATTCTGCCAAATCAAAACGTTTCAGGGGAATGTATCGATGATGTTGAAATTTTCTATGGGAAATTATTGTAGTGTTTTAGTTTTGACTTTGTTATTTTGAATGTACCAAAAATAATATAACATAACAAAAATTGAAATGATAAAGTCAAATTGAGACATTTCAATAGGGTCAAAATGAGATATTTGGGATATTTGCAAAAAATTCTGAGATTTTGACTTTCTAAATTGGAATGAAACCAACATTTAAAATCTTGGATTTACCATGAGACAGATCTTCAATTTTTTGACCAGGCTTAGTTTTGATAGAGTTCAGGCCAAACAGCTCACCTTGCTGATGGTAGCAGGAATCTGGTGCCTTCGCACACAATTCGTAGAATCATAGAAGATTAGGGTTGGAAGAGATCTCAGGAGGTCATCTAGTGCAACCCCCTGCTCAAAGCAGGACCAAACCCAACTAAATCATCCCAGCCAGGGCTTTGTCAAGCCAGGACTTAAAAACCTCCAAGGATGGAGATTTCACCACCCTCCTAGTGAAATAGTTTTTCCTAATAGCCAACCTAGACCTCCCCCACTGCAACTTGAGACCATTGCTCCTTGTTCTGTCATTTGCCACCACTGAGAACAGCCGAGCTCCACCCTCTTTGGAACCCCCCTTCAGGTAGTTGAAGGCTGCTATCAAATCCCCCTCACTCTTCTCTTCTGCAGATTAAATAAGCCCAGTTCCCGCAGCCTCTCCTCATAAGTCATGTGCCCCAGCCCCCTAATCATTTTTGTTGCCCTCCACTGGACTCTCTCCAGTAGTGGGGGGCCCAAAACTGGATGCAATACTCCAGATGTGGCCTCACGAGTACTGAATTGAGAGGAATTGTCACATCTACCTGAAGTTTGCAAGAACAGATTCAGGATCCTCTTTTTTTAAATAATTAAGTTAATTTAAAGAGATACCATCATCTTGAAATCCAGTCAATTAAATGACAAAATAAATTTAAAGTTATTTTAGGTCACATGTCTGTCCCTGAGTCTGCACTGCCAATTCTTATGCTTTTACAATCACATTTTGCTGTTTTTAAAAAAAATGTTTTTCTCTCCCTGTTTGTCCCGTGGAACATGCATACAAATTGACTAGCTAGTCAAGGAAACCATGAATTGATTATTCATAAAGCACTCTCAAATGCCCAAAAGAAACACTAGAAATAAAGAAAAAATTTTTCAATTTAATTTCTTTGAGATAATACTATGAAGTGTTGCCTTTAACAATAGTGGGCAACCATTTTTAGACACAGATGAGATTTTGAGGTGGATGATGCCCCTTTAATGCTGAAGAAGGCTTTTAAGACTCTGGTGCTTTGGCCTTTCCTGGCATGGAAGGTTTTGACCAAATTTTTGCATCTATGATTTTAAAAACCAACCCACCCGTGTGAAATCTGTTATGTATCCTGGAACAAACTGATTGATACATCTATGATACAGCAACATATGAGACTCTAAATCACAGCAACAGTGCAATGCTATGAGGAGAAGAGCCTGCGCAGCATTCCCTCTTTGTGGACCAATCCAGCAAAGCCCTTAAGAATATGCTTAACTTTAAGCCTATGAGCAGGCGCATTGATTTCGATGGGAGTATTTATTTGCTTAAAGTTAAGGAAGTGCTTACGTGCTTTGCTGGATCGGGGCTTGTAATAATTCCCTAGAACTAAAGCTACTGCATTCCATGCTCCAGCTCCACAGAAGTCCAGTCTAAAGCCTGTAGTAGTATATGTACTTTACTTTGCTATATCATGCATATCGCTGGGCTCCCAACAACAGCCTTATGGAGAGCCTTGTAACTCTACAGTTGAGCAGAGAGATGCTGATTAAGCAGCATGGTAAGGTTCAAGTTAATCTTACATTATGCTTTTCCAGGTCACATGTCTATATGAAACCTCCACACTGCCTGGAAATTAAAGCACTAAGGAAGGGGATGTGATGGACTGAAATGGTCTTCTCAAAGGGCGATGCCTTGTGCTGCCTCAACACAACTCCATGTTTTCCTGTTTCTAGAAGTGATTATAAAAACCTTTCTCACATATTTTTGTAAGTTGGGTTGGGAGATCTGAAAGCCTTTTTCTTTTCATGAAGAGAAATTGACCAGAGGGAGCAGGCAGTAACCAGTTAGCTTTGCAGCTCAGCTGGTAGACCATCTGGAAATTAATCAAGGGGCCTGGGTTCAATCCTCTGATAAGTCATCAATTTCTTTCTCACCAAAAACATCTGGTTTTGGATGCTGAGTTATGAGCTAATATTAAATACAAAAGTTTATAGCATCACATATATAATATTGTTGATTAGAAGCATCAAGTAAAGTAATTGACCAGAGGGGACTTGGTGTGAGCAGCTGGTAGAACATCTGGAGGAGAGCCAAGGGGCCTGGGTTTAATTCCCAGGTCATCTATTTCTTTCTCACCAAAAACATCTGGATTTGGATGCTGCAAAGCTATGGACTATTGTCTTTTGCAAACATTTCTGGGATCACACCTTTTCATATTGATCTACATGGAAATATGCAATCTCAGGAACGTTTCTGTCCAGTGTTTACACCGGAGAATCCCTGAAGAGCAACCATCAAGAGAAACCCAGACAGAGAGAATGAAATCCTGGCCGCATGAAAGTCAGTGAAGAAACTCTCATTGACTTCCATGGAGCCAGGATTTCATGCAGAGTATAGAGTAAAAGCTCTGCCCGAACACTTTGAGCATCTCAAAATGTGCATCTAAGATCTTATGATGACCCAGGAATGTTCCTAAGTTTGGGACACAAACCCATGACAGCAAAGACACTCCTTTCAAATGAATCTACACCCATCTCATTTGGAGACACTACTGGGCACGGGAGAAGGGCCTAGCATACTTGAAATCAAACTCAATTATCCTTTGCATACTCACCACAAGGTGTCAGCAGAGATTCACATTTACATCAGCCAAAGCTATGTTGCCTGTGGCAGCTGCTCTGCTCCTCCACAGAGAGGGCAGCCATCATCCAAATGGATTGCAGATGACGACGCTCTCCGTTTAATATGGGCACGGTGGGAGAGGGGTAGTTATCAGTGTGGGGCTTTATTCTCAATGGCTTTCACAGGAGATGCATTTCCCAGCCTTCCGGAAAATACCTTTGTAGATGCTATAATGCTTGATAAATGGGAAGGGAGCAAACTTTTAGTGCACAGCTCTGTGTACTGTGCGGATTGAGTTTCACCGATTCCCTCACCTCTATGGGCCTTCCCCCTTCCTGTTAAAGGCAGGGTGACCACCTGCATCTCAAAGAAAGAAAGGGCAAATCCATGAAAAAGGAAGGGAGCGAGCTGATTTCTAGCAACGTTTGACCCGTGCTACCAAATCCTGCCTTTGTTCTGCAGCACGTGATCCCATGCAATGTTGCTCTAAAGCCTGGGGCCAGATCCTCAGCAGGTGTAAACTGATTTTGCTCTGTGGACTTGAATAGAATGGCTGCAATTTACATCAGCATAGGATCTGGCCCTCCACTTTTTCTGATCCAGTGCTTCTTAATAGTTCCTTACTGGGTATGAACCACAAGCTACCAAACACGGCACAAAGGACAATCCTTAAAAGGCAGGATGAGTGGTACCAGACTCAGAACCAAGAAGACCCCTTGTTTGCACACTCAGCTCTCCACCTTTGCAGTTGCTATCTTATGGGCCTAGGAGATCTGTACATGGTTCCTTTGGAACCTGTTAGTGCCTCTGATCATTGATCCAGCCCATTCCCTCCAGTGGTTGAGGGTCTTTGTCCAGCTCATTCCCTTACTGTGGGCCAGATCATCAGCTGGTGTAAATCAGTTTAGCTGTATGCCATGCACATTTAAGGATGCTAAACTAAGGATACACCAAAGGCTCGTTGTAGCGGTGCGGCGACTCACCAGAGCGGCGCGTCCTGCTGGTTGTCCAGGGAATTCGCTTTTCCAGCTCCGGAGCACCCTCTGCTGGCCGATGTCCCACTTGCCGCTGGCCCCTGTGTCCCTCCTGGACCCCAGTGCCCCTTTACATTGGGTGCTGCCCCCTGGCAGTACCCCCATAGATCTGGGTCTCCCCTCCCCAGGGAACCTCCAAACCTCTATCCCCCACCTCGCGTCAATATATGGCTACTGCCAGTCACTGTCTAGCCCCTGCTCACTGGGGCAGACTGCAGTGTACACACCATTCATCACTGGCAAAGGGGGGTTTGGACCTGTTGCCTTTGCCTACCCCAGGCTACCCCTCTGTAGCCCCAGTACCTGTTCTGGCCTTTATCAAGGCCTGCAGCCTGGGGGTTCTCCAGGCTGGAGCTCCCCAGCTCCTCTAGCCTCTCCCCAGCCCTGCTCCACTCTAGGTACCTTTGTCAGCTCCCAGGCAGGCAGCCAGGCCCTTCTCCCTCAAGAGCTAGAGGGAGAGTCCTTCCAGCTCCTGGCTTCCCTGGCCTTTATAAGGCCAGCTGCGGTCTGATTGGGGCACGGCCCCAGCGGTGGCTGTTTCCCCAATCAGCCGAGGCTTGCTGCTCTCCCTAGCAGCAGCCCTCACGCAGCCTCAGCCCTGTCCCAGGGCTGATTTCAAGCCCTTCAGGGCAGGAGCGGGTGACCACCCCGCTACACTCCCATTGAAGTCAGTTGAAGTTTTGCATTTGATTGATTACAATGGGAAGAGGATCAATTAACCCAGGTTGCCTTTTTTGCAAATTTTTCACAAAAATCTAAGTTCTGGCTACCAGAAAATAAGGTAAGCAAAGTGAAAAATAAAATATTAGTCCCGACTCAGGTTGCCAGCTGAGACGATTATCTCATTAGTAGGCTACATTTTTTTTCCTCCAGAAAAAAGTACCATTTTTTTTCATGAAGCAAAATAGCAGATTTCAGAGTAATGTTCAAATACATGCCTATGAGATGTAATCACCAATATCAAGCAAGCAATGCATTGCATGGTGCTAGAAACCAATAAGTACAACCTTGCAGAAAGAAACAGATTTCCCACTCACTTGATAACTTCTTGGAATGCTAAACTGAAAAATTCCAAGACCCAAAGGATATCTTATTGGACTATAGGAATTCCCAGACTGGATCAGACCAGATGTCCATATAGGCTTGCATCCTGTCTGTGACAATGACCTGAACCAGCTGGTTCAGACAAAAATGGAAGAACCGCTGCAGTAGGTAGTCCTATAAGAACATGTGCATAGAGGCAATTTCTTCCTAACACTCCTCAGTTAGTGTTTGGGGTCTATCCCCAAGCATGAATTTCCCATGTCCATTATTTTATCCTCATTACACAAGTGTGGGTGTTCTTAGCTGTAGATGCAGGGGCTCCCCCATCTATGTTCCCATCCTCCTGATCTATTTCGCTTCAGTTACAGTCAGATAGACTTTGGGAGATCTACGTTCAATTCCTTGCTGCACCACAGACTTCCCGTGTGACTTGGGGCGTCACTTGGTTGCTCTGTGCTTCACTTCTGCATCTTACAGCTGGGGATAATAGCACAGCCCTACCTCTTGGGGGCACGGTGAGGATAAATATGTTAAGGATTGTGAGGTGCTCACATACGATGGAAATGGGAGGCCATCAAGTATCTAAGGTACACAGAAGGCATCTTGTGGCAGTAGGTTCCAAAGGTTAATTATGAAATAGCTGTGTCACAACAGTATTTCCTTTGGCCATTTGTTCTGCAGTTGTTGCATTTCATTCATTGGACACCCCCTTTTGCCCTTGTTCTATGAGAAGAGATAAATAGGATCATCTGATTTAGTTTCTCTATGCCATTCATTATTTCATATGCCTGTCACAAATCTGTCTGTGTGTAGGGCTCCACTGGACTATGTGGGGAGTCCATGCTTGTGAGTCCAATTATGCAGGTGCTGTGAGGGGCATCTTTTTAGCGGGTTGGTGTTCGCTTGCTGGCCAGGGCCTCTAGACTGTCTTGTCCTCTCTCTGTGTCCCAGGTCATGGCACCAAACCACCCAGAGTCAGCCAAAGTGGTGAAACAAACGAAAGGTAAAGAAGAACCTATAAGCAGCTCACTCCAGGACAGGGGTTCTCGCAAGAAATTTTTTGGTGGCCTTAGAATGCGGCCACCAACTCTTGCTGGTGGCCGCTCTGACAATTTTTCCTAAAATACTTAACATTAGGAAAAACAAATATGCACATATCCATGTCCAAATCATTGTAATTTATTTAAGTAGGGTTTTTTGCTGACTCAGTAATAAAAATAATGTACAATTATCTCTATTCTTTACTGGACGTAAACAGAATAGAAACAAAATAAGGTGCTTTGCATGGTCTTGTCTTTTTTGTTTCTTTTGCTTTTTTTTTATTCCTTTTTTTTAGACTTGCTATCTACTAAGTCTACTGCTGTGAAAACTGATATTTGTATGTTTTGTTAATATCACTTTAAACAGCAGACTTACTATCTAGCTGGGAGGCAGTGAAAAGTGATCTTAACAAACATACAAATATCAGTTTTCACAGCAGACTTACTCAACCCCGGCACAAGCCGGGTGCCAAATTAAGTCCTGGATAGAGAGGTGGGTAGGGAGGCAGCGGGGGTCAGGAGTGATGGAGGACTGAGGGAAGTGGCGGGGTCCAGGGACAGTGTGTGTGTGTGTGTGTGGGTTGGGGGGGGGGGGGGGTTGGGTTGGTGAGCCTGCAGCCGGAGCTTGAAGCCCTGCAGCTGGGGGAATGGAGCCCCACAGCCAGAGCCTGCCTTTTTCAGGGTGGCATGTGCAGAACTGAGCACTCCAGGGCAGACATACCATCAGCGTATACAACCACTTTATACTCATTTCCGTGATATTCTCTGTCTATTCTTTATATGTCTTCGCACCGTGCTATTTTTGTTTTTTTTACCACTGCTGCACACTGAACAGAGATTTTCATTGCACTGTCCCCGTGACACCCAGGTTTTCAGGTGGTTACAGTTCATTTAGACCTCAGATATGTGTGTGTTTAAGTTATTCCCTCCATCGTGTATTTCTTTGCATTTGTCAGCATGGAATTTGCTGCTTGGGGAAGACGTATTATTCTTTTCTCTCGACTTACCATTCTTAGTAATTATCTCGCATTGCCCTCCCTGGGGCTGTGTATGATCTCTGTGTTGTTATGTTTAGCATTCCCCCATCATCGTCATGGTCACTGCTGCCCTGCATATGCCATGGCCAGCCATGAACTCTAGGGGAGGATTTGAGTAAAGTTATGCATATGATTTAAATGTGTACAGGAGCTAAAGTTAAGATTTTCAGAAGCAATTAGTGATCTCGGGCACCTCTGTTTTGGGATGCCTCCTTTGACATATCTTAAAAGGGGTTATTTATCAAAGTGCTCAGCACCACCCTCTGAAAATCCGGTCCTGTCAAGATGTCAGGTTGGGCATCCAAAAATTGAGGAACACAAAATTACTAGACACTTGGAAAATCTTGGCATAGTATTTTGGGGAAGGGGCTTGTTATATTATGTCTATAAATTCCTTGGTACATGCTGTGTGCTATGTAAATTGTGATATACATAACCCCTCTGCCCCAGGAAAATCCACTCAGCCTGGGTTACTAGCAAGAGAGTCCTCTAGAGGCCTAGAAGGGCCAGGAGAAAATACTGACCAATCGGGAGCCCGCAGGCCAGTTAAGAAGGCTTGCTTGCTTCTTCTTAGGGCAGTGTGGGATGAAAGTGGAACAGAGGAGGAGTGCCTCAGTGATAGCCCAGAACCCTAGGGCCATGATTTGAGGACTTCAATAACTCAGCCAGAGGTTAGGGGTCTATTTCAGGAGTGGGTGAGGTTCTGTGGCCTGCAAAATGCGGGTGGTCAGACTAGATAATGGCCACCGTCCCTTCTGACCTTAAAGTCTATGAGTTTGAGGCCCTCAAGCACTGCAGGTAGGCATTTGCCTTGGATGTTTTGTTTATGTATTTAAAGGTGCCGGCTGCCAAAGTTTGAGTTTGTCATAGTCACTGAGCTGAATATAGATGGACATCAAGCTTACACCTACAACTGATGCACGGAGGCAGGGAGCACCTACAGTATCATGCTTGGCCCCACAGCGGGTGCTATGGAGTGGCCCCCCTGCCAGAGTGCATATATATGCATTATGAAGCAAGCTTGAATTACATGATCACATACATTTCCACAGGAACCTGCCTCATTTAGTGCATAGGATGGTGTCTTTTCCTTTTATTTATAACAGTATTTATTCAATTTTTTGTATCCTTGGACTGTAAAACTATATTTATATATGTTACATATTTACATATTTTTAAAAGCCCTTGGATGCAAAAATTGAATGAGTTAAAACAAATTCAATACCTGTCAATTTATGATGCAAAAGCTCCACCTAATTCATCCTTGCAAAATTCTACTCATTCATTCGTCTGGAGTGTGTATATTGTTTTGACAGGTAAGAGAAAATATATTTCCATTCACTGTCATCAAGGTAAAGGGCAGATGAATTAATGTGTATCCAGACAGGTAAATTTTCATGATAATGTTGCAAGGCTCAGCTGAGTTTGTGGTATGGACTGGGAGTGAGAATGTGATTCTAAGGCCTGGTCTACACTGGGGCGGGGGGGGGAATCGATCTAAGTTACGCAACTTCAGCTATGTGAATAACCTAGCTGAAGTCGACATACTTAGATCTACGTACCATGGTGTCTTCACTGAGGTAAATCGACAGCTGACGCTCTCCCGTCGACTCCGCCAGCGCCTCTCGCCCTGGTGGAGTACCCATAGGCGTGCGCAGCACATTTCATTAGGGTGTGCACCCAGGGAATTTTTTTTTTTAAGGCGAACATTTATTGAATACTCAATCATAAAGGATGTTATTTTTATTCAACTAAAACTTAACTAAACTTAATTTTTTTTAAATTAACAACTAAACTTAACTTAAAAAATGAGACACAAAATATTAAATTTTTGCTGTAGTTATAACCAGATATACAAAGATACAGTCAATTTTCATGATCTTTATCTTTAACCAGATAATGAACTAACCCAAATTGACCAAAACAGATTAAGGTTTCTTCATCTTCCTGTCCTAGAGAATGAGACGTCGCTCACCAGGTGTTATGGACTTAAATTCCTCAATCACATCCTTGTAATTAACTGACGAAGCCAATTCTTGTTCAATGTACAAACTCATGAGGGAGTCGAGGCGCTGTTGGGACATTGTACTTCTTAGTTTGTTTTTTACATGTGCTAGTTTCGAAAAGGCTCTTTCACGTGAACAGTTTGTCTGCTCCTTTTCTTAACTTAACAACGAACCGATCCATATTTGAAAATGAAATCGGGGTATCATACAATTGAATTAAAACGTAAAGCCACGGGCTTGTTATGCTATTTCAGTAGAGTACACGTGACAAAGATTACAAACACTGTAGACACTGCGCTGGGCACGCCTCATGCGGCCGCTTAGATAGGTCAAAGAATTTTATAGAATAGTAGTCGGAGGGGGAGGGGAGGACCAATGGTAATGCGGCGCCGCAGTAGTGGGGACGCATGCTGCGAGCGAACGCGGGCTTTCTATATAGAGCGTATCATGCGATTAAATTAAAACGCAAAGCCCCCCTAGAACCTCTGCTCCATCCAACCCCCCCCGTCCCCTGACTGCCCGTGGGACTGCCTGCCCCTTATCCAACCCCCCCAGCCCCGGCCCCCTTACCATGCCACTTACCCCCGCCTCCCCCCTCTCCCAGAGCCTCAGCCCGCTGCATCCAGGAGCGGTCCTGGACAGCGCTGCAGCTCCTGAGCTCCTGCCACTCGGCCCGCCAGAGCTCGCATCCCCGCCCCCTTACCACGCTGCTATGAGCGGCAGGAGCTCAGGTCCCGCTGGAGCCACGCCGCTGCAGCTCTGTCCAGGGCCGCTCCTGGACGCGGCGTGCTGAGGCTCCGGGGGATGGGGGAAGGCAGGGGCGGGGCCGGGGGAAGCCTCCCTGGCCGGGAGCTCAGGTGGGCCGGGCGGGACGAGCTTGCCCACCCCTGCATTAGGATGTGGATGGGCACACCCGGCACACCCCGTACGCACGTCTATGGGAGTACCGGAGTTGACGGGAGAGCGCTTGGTGGTAGATTTACCGCGTCTAGACTAGACACAATAAATCGACCCCTGCTGGATTGATCGCTGCCCATCGATCCTGCGGGTAATGTAGACAGGCCCTAATGACAGTATGGACTTAGCACTCAAGTCTGCCATCCTTTTAAATAGGCAAGTCTTCCATTGTCCTCCAAAATTGGGAGTCCCAATGAGAACTGCATGAGCTTGGATGAAGGCATTCTTTGTTTCAGTGGTCAATGTAAAAAATAGAGCTGGGACTGAACTGCAAAACTTGGTTCTAGAACTCAGAGAACCCAAAGTTTGAGTGTGCTTGGTGCAATGAGCACCATCATGGTTGTAAAGGGGAATTGAACTGGGACGATGTAGAGTTGAAAGCATAAACCACTACAGAGCTTGAGCTAAGGGAGAAAGTCTCGTGACAGGCACTTGTAAGAGACTCATGATCATAGAATATCAGGGTTGGAAGGGACCTCAGGAGGTCATCTAGTCCAACCCCTGCTCAAAGCAGGACTAATCCCCAGACAGATTTTTGCCCCAGATGCCTAAATAGCTCCCTCAAGGATTGAACTCACAACCCTGGGTTTAGCAAGCCAATGCTCAAACCACTGAGCTATCCCTCCCCCTCCGATATCCTCTGTGGATCGGGATCAGTGTGGGACCAGTAATACGCAATGACCCATGGGTTCCATTTGGATCCAAAGCTAGCTTGGGCTGATAATGCAACACCTGTTACATTCCACCAGTGGTGAAACTCGGCTTGACACCTGTCTGCCCTTCTCCTTAAGGCAGCTTTTCATTAAAAAGTAAATACTCTGCACTATCTAACGTCTCTGGAAAATAGAAGGGCCTTTGGTTCAGAGTTGGCTTTCCCATTAATACCCAACAGGCGTGTTATGAAGTATGTATAAGTGCTGTTATTTTGAACTTTCACAAGTAGTTGACAGATTTATGCAGGAAATTAAACTGACATAATCTGTTGGAGAGATTTCGAGGTGGCTGCTAGATGAACACCGAAAAACAACAACAACAAGTGAGGGGTATATGTTAGCTGCTGGGACAGGGTATGGAGAGGACTGGAAGATGTGCTGGCTTGTAGATTGAATATGCTGCCTATTAAGAGCGACTCTTCTTTACAGAGGAGCGGAGCTTTGTAATGTTTGTAGTTATTGGGGATTGCAGGAATCACCGGAAACATGGAGTAGCAAGGAGGGAGGGTAGAAAGGCACACTAGGGATATTAAAGGAGGGATTGTGGAAAGGGCTAGAGCAAAGGAGGTGGTAAGGACTGGAAAGGAATAGAGAAAAGAGTGGGAGGAGTAGAAAGGAGGGAGGTGGGTGCATGGGTGTTTGTGTGTAAAGGATGGGCATAAGAGTAAACGGGATAGTGCGTGAATATATGTGGAGAAAGCAATGTGGTGAGGCTGTTCTCTCCCCTCTACATTTCCAGGACATTTCCAGCTCTATCTCACCCATTTGGGTTCCCAATTTAGCAAAGTACTTCAGCACACACTTAAAGCTAAGCGTATGCTTAAGTGCTTTGTTAAATAAAGGTCCTGGGTAGTGCTTGCTGTGTCAGATTTCTGTGGATTAGCTGGTGGGACTCTGCAGCTATAGGAAATGTGTGGAACCCCACCAATGTCCTATGGAGGTGGCCCCAAACCAGAAACTCAGACCCAAATCCTCCTGAGTTGAGCTGCTTGAAATTTTTCAAATGAAAAGGGTTTTTTATGTTGGAAAAAAGGCCTTTAAAAATGTCACCAATTTTACGTTTTTACATGTAAAATGTACCTTTTAAAATAATGCTTCACAATTAAAAAAATAAAATAAAATAAAATAAAAACAGTATCAAAATGGTTATTGAAATTTCACAGTTTTGGAAAAACAGGGTTCAGTCCTTTCAAAATTTGCAATCATTTAAAATAAAACTGATTTTTTTAAAAAAATGGTCCATTTCAAAAACTTTAATTAAAACAATTTTGAAACCCCCCTTGCCTCCTCCCCTGTAAAAATGTATTTTCATTTTTTGACCAGCTCTACTCCCTGATTTTAAAAAGTTCAGAATTTGATCTAGGGCTCTGCAGGTTGTGCCCATTTCGATCACTTATTGTTATGTTGTCAGGCCTGGTCCTTGTCCCCCAGTGTAACTGCCTTTAAAACTCCATTGGCTTCAATAGTTACTTCTGATTTATCCTGATGTAAGTGGTAGAAGAACCAGGCTCATGGGCTTGGCAGGATTAGATTTTTATTGGTAAAGGTTGGCAAACATTGATTTCATCATATATGCAAAAACCCATGAAAATATTTCCATCAATAATAATTGAAATTTACAAATAGACAACAGAAGAAAAATGATGCTTGAGAGCTTACTAGAATTGATTTAAGGATATTTACTTTGTGTAATTTGACAAGTGATGTTAATGATTTGTGGTGTTATGCTTATAAAGCTGTAATTTTTGAATCTCAACGTCTTCGGTCATTAAATAATTATTCTCTGACCCCACATTGCCTGATTCCCTCCTGCCCCCCATAATTTCCTGCAACTGGGAAAATTTAAATGGGATAATTTAAAAAAGGTTAAAAAGAAACGTAGATATTATCTGGTGAATTTATATCTATATAAAAAGAATTTTGCCCAGCCTACCTAAAGAATACATGGTATTTCCTGAAACACAGAACTGATCCATAGGATATACTGTACATTTTATTTTTAAGAAGGATCATATAAAAATGTGTTTTCTTCCTTGCTGGGAATACCCTGCTTGACCATCTGTTTTGCGTTTGCTTTACTCCTGCCGACGAGGAGAGGAACATTTTGAAAGGAGGGGGGAAAAAAAACAATTTTAGCTGGCAGTGTCTTGAGTGCAGATTCTCTTGTAAATTGAACCCAATCAGTAACAAGCCAGGGGACCTGGAAGCACTTCCTGTTAACCCTGCTTGGCCTCTATTAGCAGAAGCAACATGGCATCCAAAGCGGGGAGGATTGCAGCAGCAACAGAGCTGCCGCGACAGAACATCTGTTGATAGCATGGTCTGTGTCATAACGACTAGCACTTTAATAACATAATGAAAGCCACATTCCTATAATTGTATAATATATGGGCTCAGCATTGTAACATCACTTGTCTAAATGTGATACAAATTGGTTGCAGAAGCTTAGCTGCTTTGGCAACAGCTTATTCAAGGATTATTATTTTCATATATATGTTTCAGTTGACTTCAGCCTCATTTGATGCCAGCAAGTATTATATTTACCGTGTCATGTACTCAGAATTAACCCTTTAAAGCGCTATTAGTCCACACAGTAAGTAACACTCTGGTGTTTGGTGTATAATTAATAAGGCTGAATGGTAATATGAACCACAACTTAACATGATCCACATCTGGATGGATAATAAGGATATCCACAGTTAAATTAGATAGGATAAAGCTCTATCACCTTCTTCTGAAGTGTCTAGTGGTAGCCAAGAAAGAACAAAAGCTAAGTCTCACTGAGAAAGCACAGTGTGTGTGTCTTCTCTCTTAACAGACTGCGGCAACTCTGTGGCAGATTGCTAGCTGCTGTCAGAGGATCTGCCCCTGCTGTGCACTAGGAATTTAAAGGCGCAGTACATGAAAACCCAAAAGGCAGCACACTCACCTTTCCCCAGGGCCCCCACAACCTCAGCCATGATAAGAAAAGCCCCTTTAAAGGTAACATGCCACAGAAGGACTATTACTTCTGTCTTCTCCATACAATTCGGGTGAATATCTCAAGTCCTTATATGGCTTGACCATGGTGTCTGTGTGTTTCACAATGCTCCTGTGAACTAGCAAAGTGCTAGCCTCCCCACTTTACAGCTGAGCCCCAGAGAAGCATGGCAGACCAGGGAATCAACCCCATGCCGGTCATGTCTCTAACCACTGAACTATCCTTCCTCTCAAAAAAAAACAATCAACCAGCAAGCCTTGCAAGAAAACCAAACAAAAATTACGCCCGTTTCCTCTTCAAAGTGATTTATAAATGAGCTAATTGATCATAGAACAAAAACGGAACAGAAAATGGTTTGGTACAATGGCAAATACTTGGGGCTTTGGAGCTGTGATGTAGAATCCGTTTGAAGCTGGTTTTTCCAGTAGTAAATTTTTCCATTGGGTGGCAGGTTTGGCTTTTAAACCGATTTTGCTTCCCCTGAATGCCCTATAAGAAGCTTTTCTTTTTGTAGGGGCCCAACATAACTGGAGCTGGGCACATCCATTGGCACTGGGAGTGCTCCCAGTATAACATGAGTCAGTTTGGCAGTGGGACTTTCCTGCTGCTTGCAAACTTGTAAAGAAGGGAACATTCTGTTCAAACAAGAATCAATTTCCTTTGCTTCTAATCCTGGGTATTGCTTTCCAGATCTGTGTTGATGGGTTAATTGGGGATTTTCCCACCCGAAGCTAGAGCAGGTTGAAAACCAGGGTACATTTTTTTGGGGGGGTCTCACGTAGCTTTAGTTCAGTCTTTTCATGGCATTGTTGCGAGTGGTTGCTCACCTGCCCTCCGAATCTCACTTTGCTCTGAGATGTGATGAAATGGCTGCTTTTACACTGGACTTCGAAGCCACCTCTTGGGTTGGGACCATATTGGAACTGTGCTGAATCTGGGGTGGAACTGTTCCATTTTCCACTTTGCAATGAAATGAGAAAAAGCTTGATGCTGCAGATTGTGCTGCCAATATTTTGCCCGTCACTGCTGCTAATGATACTTTGGGAATGTTTTTCCTCCATAGATCTCAAAACACTTTACAAGGACTGGCGAGCCTCACTGTCTCCATCTCACAGACAGGGAACTGAGGCACAGAGTGTTTAAGTGATTTGTCTAAGATCATAAGGTTGAACAGTAAGTCATTATGTGTCCTAATTCCCAGCCAGAGCCCTATCCATTAGGCCACATGGCTCAGATCTTAGCTGTTCCTCCTGCTCGAGAGCCTACTGGTGAAGTGAGAGGGCATGACTCTGCTCTCACTTATGCCAGTGTAATTCCGAGGTAAATCCACTGAAGTCACTAGCGCTGCACTGGTGTGAAGCAGGCCTAAGTGAGAGATGAATCAGGTCCTCAAAGGCCAAACTCAGTCATCACAGTCCATTGCCCTGAGCGTGCTTGGTGTATTGCAAAGTCAGCCCTGAAGGCCTAATCCTGTGCAGCCTTAGAGGCCTACTGTGAGATGAGGAATGCTGGTTTCATTCAGATGACATGTAAACATCCCTAAATGCTCTGGTCTAAATTATCTGACTCTTGAGGGAGGGTGAGACAGTGTGGTCTAGTGGATAGCGCGCTGGGCCTTGGGAGACCTGCAATCTACTCCTGGCTCAGCCACTGGCCTGCTGGGTGACCATGGGCAAGTCATTTCCCCTCTTGGTGCCTCAGTTTCCTCATCTGTGCAATGGGGATAATGATACTGACTGCCTTTGTAAAACTGCAGATGAAAAGTGCTATGTAAGAGCTAGGTATTACTGAGTCTGCTTGTTGGTTTCGGGGTCTTCTGCTTCTGGGCCTAGCCATCAGTATCCTTGCTCGTCCTAGCTGGTGAAATAAAGAACATCATCCTGCCATTTCGAAGCCTTAAAACAAAGTCTGGGTTCCAACTGCTTTCTATCAGTAGGTGAGGGAGCAAGCTTTGCCTTCCTTATTGCAGATAAAGGAGAAGCTGGTGTGTGTGTGTGTGTGTGGGGGGGGGGGGGGGGGGGAGCATGAGAGGAGGTAGTGAGGGGAAATCCCTTGTTTCAACCCAAATATGAATGATGATCAGGGTAAGTGTCAAAGAAACTTAAACTAAACTAAAAGGATGCCCAAATTACATGATTTTTGTTTGTTAGAATTCAGTTTTCCCCTTGCAGAACACATCCCTTTTGAAGATTTTGTGCCCTTAAGTGCTTAAGCATGTCATTTCCAGGGAAGACTGGGATGTCTGAAGTGGGGTAATAAAGAGTGATGCATAACGGTGCTGCTCAGAACCAGCTTACAGCAGCGGGTAGAAAGCACCTTGTATCTGACTCGAATGGGGGAGGCTACACAGGGACTCTGCGCGTGTGCGCACATTTGTGGGTTTGCTCAGTAGGTATGTGTGCATGGGTGTGTGGGACATGTCTGTGCCTGTGAATGTGTATGTATGCTTATGCATATCTGTCTGCATGTATTCATATATACACACAGGTATGCATGCCTTTATGTATACAGATACGTGTGTACGTGTGTGCATGTGGCGGGGGGGGGAAGCGTGTGTTGTTGCTTCCCAAATTAGATGCAAGAGTTGAGCTGGAACTGCACTGAGGATGCAATTCCCGCCCTTCGCAGTGAAAGCCTTGGGTGGACAGGAACCAGGAATATTCCAACTGCAGAGCTTTTTGAAGTCAGCTGCCTGGCTGGCTCGCAAACGTTTGGTTCCGCTGCCTGTCTCATGTGGGATACTCCACTGAAGTCTGGAGAGAAGACACCGCAAGCCAGACTCCTTTCATGCTGGAATCCCTCTGACACACCCCGTGGGTGGCATTTGTCGGGCGCCTGAGAAGATGGCAGTATTTGCCAAGAGGCAGTGGCCTGTTTGTTGAGGGGGCTAAGTGATACTAGACACCCCTGAAATGCAGGCAAGTTGGCTGTGTCTGCCACCTGGGCAGCAGATGCTTCTGTTGCACTGCAGGCATCCCCAATTAGCCAAGTCTCCCATCCGCTGAGCAGTCTGGCTGCATGCTCACCCCACACATCAGTGCAGCTGAGACCCAAGCGAGGAGCCCACAGCCTGTGGGTGGCAGCTGTACCGGCCGAGCCAGGAGGAGCTGTGCTGAGCCACTGTCAGCTGGAAGTCCCACTTGGCATGTCTTGCAGCTAACGGACCCTTAGCTGCATCGGCCCTGGCCAATTTCAAATATAAATAGATTCTCCTCTTTGTAATCGTGTCAGTTAACAGGGTAGCCCAGCCAGTGCTGCACAGCGTCTCCAGCAAGAGTACCCGTCTGATCTCCCTGAGGTCCCAACGTGGGATTTGCTGACATTCAAAGGCACACAAGATACCTGCTGGGCCCTGTGCAGAGTCACACTTGCTCCCCATCAAGGGCACAGCAGACCAGGGATAATATCCTTTTATCCTGAATGAATGTAAAGGAGCTTAGGCTGGACGGGGACTGCTTTTATAGATTCCTCTTGGTGCACTACCTGCCGAGAGCTGGGTCCGTGTCTGCTGCAGGATCAGTGCCATGTGGAGGGGTGTGTGTTAGACGAGACTGATTGTCCCCTTCCCTTCTGAACTGACAGCATGTTGCCAGGTCTGTCAGGGGGTGGGTGGCATAGGCGGCAGATCCCCCCCCCATTGTTTCTCTCTCTGAGGTTTTGGTACAGATGGCAATTATGGGTCAATCAAGCAACAGGCCCACCAACCAGTTGAACAGTCGCTCAGCTGGTCCACAGCAAGAGGACTGTCATTGGCACAGTCTCATTATTACAGCTCAGCGGCCCATGTGCAATGAGATTGGTGGTCTGTTCTATATAGGTTCTTAGACTATGTTAATCACCCTAGTATCTGAGCGCCTTTCAGTCGCACATTGAGCGACATGACTAACATCTGTCATGTGGTGTTTGTTCTCTCATCCTCTACCTGGGGGAAAACTAGGCCCAGTGGCGTCTTTAGTTATGGTAGGGTTTACTTTTTTTTTTAAATATACATGTTTCTCTGTGTGTATGTTAAAGGAGGCAAGAGAAAAGAAAAGTCCCTGGCACTTGGAGTGGAAGGTGCTGGTGATTGGGATGGTCCTTAGCTCCTGGGGGAATTCACTCCACAGCATCAGCAATCAGGCCTGCAGCAGGGCCACTCTCTGGGCAACCTAACAAGTGCAGCTGGTTTGCAGAGGGCTGCCTGATTGGCTACAGAGCCTGATTGGTTGGAAGAGTCAGCAGACTGGCTCTTAAGATGAGCAGCAGCAGCAGTTTGACAGCTGCTCATATTGTTCACTCACGGTTGCTGTAGCTCTTGCTTTGCCCCCGGCCTTATCACTGCCTCGTCCCATGTCAGGTAACCTGGTCCTGAACCTCGGCTCCGATTCCTGACTTGACTCTAACCCTTGGCTCTGGCACCTGGCCTCTGCCCCCTGGCTCCGATTTCTGGCTACCGACTCCTGCTCCAGCCACTAGGTATGACACGTTTCCCCCCATGTCCCCATGTCACTGACACACACACACACACACTGACACACACACAGACAAATCCCTGAGAAAGTTCTGGCTCCTGCACAGATGAGCTCTACCCTTACTAGCAGATGCCCGCATCACCAGAAGTGCTCACATAATTGACACTAATTGGTAACTCAGCCAATTGGACTCTTCTCCGGCCTTTACGGGTGGTCCCTCTAGGTTCCTTCTGAAGCATGTTGGTGGTGTTCCTGAGCTGCCATTTCCTATGCTGTCCTGTGGCTATGCAGAGGATTTGGGTCTCCAAATTCACAAACCTTTTGTTCACATTAACCCACTCTGCCCTCAAAATGCACCAGTGTGGATCTGCTCTGGCACCATCTAGCAAACACCCAGGATAACTCATGTCACTATAACTTTCTAGCATCAGTTCAGAGAGAGAGAAATTCGTCCTCTCACTGGATCCTGCCAAGTGCTGAGAACCCTCGGTGAGGTGCGGAACATCTCAGCTCCCAAGGGCTTCAGGAGGAGTCGAGGGCACTCAGCACAGTGCAAGGGAGGCCGAGCACTTTTCAGGATCAGGCCCATTATTTGTTCTGACCATTAGAAGAGAGACAGGCTGGCATCCTTCCCTATCCATGCCAGCTCAAAACGAAGGTCATCTGCCTTGCCCAGATATTTCTGCTGGATTTCCCAGCATTCTCTGGGTAATTTTCAACAGTCCTTCTTGAAACATAGGGGCATCATGCATGAATTTGTCAAAGCATGGGAAATCCTACATAACTGGGGAGGCCAGTTCATTCTTCAGTATAAGACCACATTATAGTAGGGGTGCTGCAGTATAGGTCTTCTCACCTGCACCGCCTACAAGGTGGGCCTTTTATAAGAAGTGCCCTGCGCGGCGGGTGCTGTTTTATAAGTGCTCAACGTCCACAGCATGGGGATGGCTGCTAGCATATGATCCTGTTACAGTGAATGCAAATTACTTGCTTTCCTCTATATACAGTACTCTACTGTATGTGGCTGGAGGAAGGTGCCGGGGGGAGGGGGACCAAGGTGGAGATTTTTAAAGCTCCCTAGCTTGTGTGCAAGAGGTACTGTGGTCTAGAGGATAAGGCACAGGACTCCAGCAGCATAGGTTCTATTCCTAGCTCTTCCGCTGACCTGCTATGTGTTCACTGCCTCTTCTGCCTGCCCGCCCGCACTTTGTCTATTTAGAATGGAAGACTTTTGGGGCAGGGAGGGCCTCTCTCTTTGTTTATGCAGTGTCGTGCACAACCATCTTGGTGTTACTGGAATGCAAATCATCATTACTATTTGGCTGCCCAGTGCTCATCCAAATTTATGGGAGCTGGGTACCCAAAAGTTTTGAGCTGCTTTGAAAAAATCAGCCCAAAAAGTTGGCAAGTTCTCCCCCCCCCCCCCAGGCTGCTGAAAGTGTTCGTATTCTAGTCCATGGACAAAGGGAAGGGTGGGTTTTGCAAATGCTTGAGAAGAAAGAGACCACATGGGTTTAAATTCGAATGTGGGGATTTGGCTACAGAGTGCCAGAGTGAATACAATCCAATTAGTTTCATTAAGGTTACACCTCATTCTGTTAATTAACTTCTTGTTCTTGTCCTTGGCAAAGTAGTAATTATTTTTTAATCAGCCCAACGCTGCGTATTGAGGAGCAAGCCAACCTTAGCCTCATCTCGCAGAGAGGTGTCATAAAAATTAACTTAATTAGCTTGTCACTGTTTGTGTAAAATATGGCTCTATTTGGCAAAAAGACCCTTCTTTGCTGTTCCAAGATTAATTAAAAACACAGTGCAGGAGAGGGTCAAGCTCTCACGGAGTGAGGCAGATCCTGGGATCTGGCCAGTACCATGATTAGCATTGTGTGTGGACTCAGAGGCAGAGAACACGTGTACCAATGGCATAATGCAACGGTCCCGAGGGGCTCTGTGTCTTAGGAGTTGGGACGTGACAAAACCCTGCAGTTGGACTGCGGGAATTCTGTGTGTGAGCCACTTCGTGTAGGTCAGCCGTGCCGGCCGTCAGCATGCAGAGTTCCTGTCACGTAATGTGGATGGATTAAATGGCTAATGCAAAGTTAGCATCAGCCTGAATAGGGAAGCAAAGGCCTCCCCTTCTAATAGCCACGCTGGAGGCGCTCACAGTGGAGAGCCAGGGCATAAAGTTAAAGGGGCAGTGCAAGGTTGGAAGGGCTGATGTTTAACCAGCTTACTGCCGTTTTTGCCAATGCTGTGGAACAGACAGAGCATAAGGGGTGCGGACAAGGTCTGAGGACCCTGGGACTGGAGTTAAAAGGGGCCTAATTTAACTTGGGGGCCAATAATAATATTTGCAGGTTTGCCAAAGGGTAATCAAATCTAGTGCTTTGGAGAGTGAGCTTTTTTCCAAGGGGTCTGGGAAGAATTTTCCTCCAAGCATAGCACCATACGACAGGCAAGAAGTGTCTAGCAGCCCCATATTCAAAAAGATATATTAGAATTGGAAAAGGTACCAAGATGGGTAATTAAAATGATAAGAGGGATGGAACAGCTTCCATATCAGGACAGAATAAAACTGGGAATATTCAGCTTAGACAAGAGATGACTAAGGGGGTCTATAAAGTTGTGAATGGTGTGGAGAAAGTGACTAGGGAAGTGGTATTTACCCCTTCACATAACACCCGAACCAGGGGTTACCCAATGAAATTAATAGGCCTTTAGTTTATAACAAACAAAAGGAAGTACTTCTTCACACAGCGCACAGTCAACCTGTGGAACTCTTGCCAGGGGATGTTGTGAAGGCCAAAACTGGGTATAACCGGGTTCAAAGAAGAATTAGATAAGTTCATGGAGGAGAGGTCCATCAATGGCTATTAACCAAGATGGTCATGGATGCAACCCCATGTTCCTGGTGTCCCTAAACCTCCAACGGCAAGAAGCTAGGCCTGGATGACTGGGTGACAGATGACAGAATTCTGGATGACAGAATTACCCTGTTCTGTTCATTCTCTCTGAAGTGTTTAGCACTGGCCACTGTCAGAGATAGAACACTTGGTTAGATGGACTATTGGTCTGACCCAGGATGGCTGTTGTTATGTTCTTTGTGCCCTTCTCTGAAGCATCAGGTGCTGGCCAATGCCAAAGGCAGGATGCTGTTCTGATCTGCTGTGGCACATCCTGGGTTTCTGTGCACTCAGATGCTTCCCCAGATGCTAATGGCTGTCTCTGGTGCTGTGTATGCAAAGGTGAGGTCCTGAGATATGGGCACTGTGATCTGAGGCAGCTTGCCATATCAGCGAGAAACCCAGGCTCCGTGGGATGGGGGTGACACAAGTGTACTACGGCACCTTTAGTGTGCACCAGCAGGGTCTACCTGGACCAATTAATGCACAGCACGGTAGTGCACTTCAGAAATCATACCCCTGCAGAGTGCATTACCGTGTCTTGTAGACAAGCCCTCTGTCTTCACTCCACATTAGGCTGGTGGGAGTAGAGTCAGAAGTGATGCTGGCTAGAGCTGCGTCTGTCCCTCTTCATTCTGGTCAGTGTCAGGGACTGCTGTGCCCATCTGAGAGTCACAGCTGGTGGATTTCCCCTGCAGCCATGCTAGCTCTTTTGCTGATTTTTCACCACAATGGAGGAGAGTTTTCCTCTCAGTGCCTGGCTTTGAGATCCCTGTGGGAATAACAAGCAGCAGATCCCCCTGGGGAACTCTGCACATGATGTGGCAAAAATACTTTGGTCTGGGTGAGATAAGTGCTGAGTAGAATCATGTGCCAGCTGATCCTATAGCTCACAAGGCTGGGTCTATCAGGGCATGTCTTAGTCCTCTGCCTGCTTCCAAGGTTATGTCTACCCTGCAATAAAACACCTGCGGCTGGCCTGTGTCAGCTGGCTAGGGCTGTGGCGCTACACTGTGATTTTATCGCTCTGCAGCCTGAGCCAGCTGACATGGTCCAGTCGTGGGTGTTTTATTGCAGTGTAGACATGAAAGCAGGAGAGGACTAAGAAAGGGTCCAATCCTGGTCCCATTTAGCTCAAAGTAGCAAAGCTTCCACTGACAGCAACAGGAGCAGGACTGGTCCCTGTCTTAGCAAATCCCCAGCTTGATTTGATTTGGGATCTTTGCTTTTTGCTTGCCCATTAGACACAGGAACTGCTATAAAACGTAAACGTTCCAGTGCTACATAGAGCTCAACCCAACAGCAGCAGAGGTGGTGACAGCAAATAGAACCAGGAAAGGGCACAAATTAAATAGCGCCTGGTCCCCTCTTGTTCTGGGGCTGAGTTATCAGACAGCATTCCTGGCACGTGGGAACCAGGGGGAAATGCACACAAACGGTGTTGCCAACTCTTGCAATTTTGTTATGACTCTTGAGATATTTGGCATTTTTCTTAAAGCCCCACCTACCGGAGTCATGTGATTATATGGGAATTCCAGCTCTCTTTAAAAAAAAAAGTTTCTAGCCCTCCTGATTATAGAGAAAAGTTTGAACATAAGAACAGTAACGCTCAAAAGACAGAAGGCAACTGCAAAGAACCCAGCATTTATTATTTTGAAGCCAATCTCATAACTTTCAGGGGGCCTGACTCAGGATTTTTGAAAGCTTGGGGGGGCGGCTTTACTGAAGAGCTTGCAAAACATACACCCAGCTTCCAGAGAGCTAGAAATCATCCGAACCCAAAGGTGGGAGCTCAGCTGAGCCTGAGTGTTTCTGGGTTCCCACTGATGACAGCAGGAGTTGGGGGGTTGGGCTCATGTGGGTACAGCAACATTACAAGTGGTGTATGTTTGTAGCAGAGGGTAGGCATACCCACTCTAGCTTTAATCTAGCTAGCAGGGGTAATAATAGCAGTGTAGAGGTGGTGGTACAGGCTTCAGCACAGGCTATCAATCTGAATACATACCCAGGATTCCCAGCAAGTGTGTATGGGGTGGCTGGCGGCCCATTCTGGAGAGAATCTGGCCCACTGATGATTAGGTTGCCAATTTTGATTGGACGTGTTCTTGGAGGATTCGTTACCTGACGTAATCTTTAATTAGAGATTGATCTTTAATTTCCTTGAGACTCCAGGACAATCGCAGAGGGTTGCCAACCCTACAATGATCACAGGCCCTTGTGGAGCAGTCTCTCCCCATTATACACACAGGGAAAATGATTGCAAGACAGGCCTGAACCAGCCACTCGTTCTTGGGATTGTGATTTAAGTCAACTCAGCCAGTTGGCATAGAGACTACTTAGCTGTCTGGGTAACTTTTTACCAACAGGGTAAAATAAATAAATAAAATAGAGAACATCTGCTCTAAGTAGCTCTGAGCTATTCTTATACTCACCTCAGTAAATGCTGGAGGTGGAAGGAGGGACTAGTGGTTAAAGCATAGGCCTTGGCACCATAAGGTGTGGGTTCTAGTCCAAGATCTGCAGTTGCCTCACTGGGCAAATCATTTTACCTCACTGTTGCCTCAGTTTCCCCATCTGTGAAATGACGCTCATAATGCTAATTTACTTCTCAGAGGGGATTGGGATTTTCAAAGGAACATAAGGGAGTTATTTGGGAGCATAACTTCCTTAGGCTCCTTTGAAAATCCCAGCCTAAATCCATCAATGGACTTGAGGAGCTGCACAAAAGTGAAGGGCTATAAAAACAGAGCCGTTTTCATGGCTGAGATAGCACAGCTGTGAAACAACAGCACCCAGATTGGATCATAGCCCTGAAACATGACTAATTTCACTGGCTGGCAGTGGGACTTTTGCTACATCACAAAAAATATGGTGTTTCTGTGGTAGGAAGCACTCACTGCTGGCAGCTTCTAAAATGAATGAGCCATTTGCCGGTCTCGCTGACATCAGCGGAGTTACTTGTGGTTCACACCAGTGTAAATGAGACCAGAATTTGACCCAATTTAGCATCCTGATTTAATCACTAGGCTCTTATGTATGGTCAGAGGGGAGAGAAGCCAAGAGATCCCTCTAGGAATTCTCTGAGTGAGCCCTGAAAGCTTCTGTACTCAGTGGGACTTTGAAAGTAATGGTTCATTTCACTGATTTTTTTCAAACACAAAAAAAATCCTCATCTTTTATAATGGTGGAGACTGGAGTAAAATAACAATCCAAAATCATAAATGAGAGAGGTGAATCCAGTAGGATGCAAGGTAAAATTTGGGAAACGTATGGTCTGTTTGTGTAGGATTGTGAGAAAAAAAGAAATAGAGTGACAAGGGAGAGAGCTGAAAATACTACAAGAGAAGCGGAGGATTAGCTGTTAATGTGTGTCTGTAATAGCCCCGAATGCTCACAAACTTGCCCTCTGTGACAAAGTTCCTCCTCTATCTTGGTGGGTCCTGCGCTTATTGGCGGATTTTCTTGCCTCAGAGATTCACCATGTGGGTTGGGGAACAGCCCAGAGACCTTTCCCCTCTGGAAGAACCCACAGTCCAGGTCAATTGGGAGGTTTGGGGGGAACCCGGGCCCGCCCTCTACTCCGGGTTCCAGCCCAGGGCCCTGTGGACTGCAGCTGTCTATAGTGCCTCCTGTAACAGCTGCATGACAGCTACAACTCCCTGGGCTACTTCCCCATGGCCTCCTCCAAACACCTTCCTTAGTCTCACCACAGGACCTTCCTCCTGGTGTCTGATAACGCTTGTGCTCCTCAGTCCTCCAGCAGCACACCCTCTCACTCTCAGCTCCTTACGCCTCTTGCTCCCAGCTCCTCACACTCACACCACAAACAGAAGTGAGCTCCTTTTTAAAGCCCAGGTGCCCTGATTAGCCTGCCTTAATTGATTCTAGCAGTTTCTTCCTAATTGGCTCCAGGTGTCCTAATTAGCCTGCCTGCCTTAACTGGTTCTAGCAGGTTCCTGAGTACTCTAGTGCAGCCCCTGCTGTGGTCACTCAGGGAACAGAAAACTACTCATCCAGTGACCAGTATATTTGCCCTCTACCAGACTCCTGTACCCCACTGGTCTGGGTCTGTCACATATCCCTCCCCCCTGCTCAACGCCAAGGGGTTGGGCAGCTTGGGACGCCAGACAGTGCACACGTGACAAGCCATTGGCGTTGCCATGACGGCTCCCTGCTCTGTGTTGCACACGGAACTGGAAAGGTTGGAGGGATAAGAACCATCTGGTCACCCTTGTGATCTTCTCCTTGTTCCGCTGCATCCATTGAAGAGGGGCATGGTCGGTCACGAGGACAAATCTGCGCCCGAGCAGGTAGTAGCGCAATGTTTCCATGGCTCATTTTACAGTGAGGCATTCTCTCTCCACCACTGCATATTTTTGTTCCCTTGGAAGGAGTTTCCGACTGAGGTATAGAATTGGGTGTTCCTCCTCCCCGACCATCTGTGATAGAACGGCCCCCAACCCTACTTCCGATGCATCCGTCTGCAGGATAGCCCCTGATTTCACCAAGGAGTTTATCAGTACGGGGTTATTGCAGAGGGCAGTCGGTAGGTCTGTGAATGCTTCCTCTGCTGCATCAGACCATCTCACCAGATCAGGTCCACGGGCTTTCACTAGGTCTGTCAGGGGGCTTGCCCTTGTGGCAAAGTGGGGGATAAGTCGTCGGTAATACCCCACCACACCTAGGAACGCCCGGACTTGTTTCTTGCGACTTGGTCGGGGCCAATTTTGGATGGCCTCTAACTTGTTCACTTGGGGTTTTACCAGACCTTTTCCCACAACGTAGCCAAGATATTTGGCCTCTGTAAACCCTACAGTGCACTTGGCAGGGTTTGCTGTAAGGCCAGCTCGCCTGAAGGACTGCCTCCACCTTCTCCAGGTGGGTTTCCCAGTCTGGGGTATGAATGACCACATCGTCCAAGTAGGCAGCAGCATAACTGTTATGCAGGCGTAATAGCTTGTCCATGAGGCGCTGGAAGGTAGCTGGGGCCCCATGTAGTCCAAAAGGGAGGACAGTATATTGAAAAAGACCCTCTGGTGTAGCAAGCACAGTCTTTTCCTTTGCGTCTTCCGCAAGGGGAATCTGCCAGTACCCCTTTGTCAAGTCTAGGGTAGTCAAGTACCGGGCATTACCCAGACGGTCCACTAGCTCATCTATGCGAGGTATGGGGTACGCGTCGAACTGGGATACTTCGTTTAGTCGCCGGAAGTCGTTGCAAAATCTTGTGGTGCCATCAGGTTTGGGCACCAGCACGATTGGGCTGGACCACTGACTGTGGGATTCTTCGATGATCCCCAACTCCAGCATTTTTTTTACTTCTGCTTTTATTTCCTCCCTTTTTGCCGCTGGCACCCGATAGGGCCTCATTGTTACTCTGGCCCCAGGGTTCGTGACGATGTGGTGATATGTCTCGGTTGTTCGACCCGGTTTTGTCGAGAACACATCTTGGTTCCAGAAGATCATCTCAGACACCTCATTCTTCTGGTCTGGTGTTAAATCGGGAGACACTCTCACCTGTTTGGAAGGCTTGTTTTCCTGGGTTAGGTCTTTTTGGACCATTGTGCATGCCTCTTGTGCATGCCAGGGTTTCAGAAGGTTAACGTGATAAATCTGTTCTTGTTTTCTGCGTCCTGGCTGCCGCACCTTGTAGGTTACTTCCCCCATGGGTTCAACCACCTCATAGGGCCCCTGCCATTGGGCCAGAAGCTTGGTTTCTGCCGTGGGTACCAACACCATAACCCGATCCCCTGGTTGGAACTGTCGCACTTTTGCCTGGCGATTGTAATGGGTTCGCTGGGCCTCCTGTGCCTTCTCCAAATGTTTCCGTACAATAGGGGTAACTTGGGCTATCCGGTCTCGCATCTGCATTACATGCTCTATTATATTTCTCCCCTCATTGGGTTCCTCTTCCCAGATCTCTTTGGCGATATCTAGTATGCCACGGGGGTGACGCCCGTATAATAACTCGAAGGGGGAAAACCCAGTTGAGGCCTGTGGTACCTCCCGGATAGCGAACATAAGGTAGGGTAGTAGGGTGTCCCAATCCTTCCCGTCCCGACTTACCACCTTCCTTATCATAGCCTTGAGGGTTCGGTTAAACCTTTCTACCAACCCATCAGTCTGCGGATGGTAGACCGAAGTTCTCAGGGTATGTATATGGAGCAGCGTACAGAGGTCCTTCATTAGCTTCGACATAAATGGGGTTCCTTGGTCGGTTAATATCTCCTTCGGTAGCCCCATTCGGGCAAAGATCCCCACCAGCGCTTTGGCTATAGTTTTAGAGGCCGTGTTCCGCAGGGGGACGGCTTCTGGGTAGCGAGTAGCATAGTCCAAAACAACAAGTATATATTGGTGGCCCCGAGTCGTCTTCTCCAGGGGTCCCACTAGGTACATGGCTATTCGCTCGAAGGGGACCTCTATGATGGGAAGGGGTACTAAAGGTGCCCTCAAGTGGGGACGGGGACTGTGCAGCTGACACTCTGGGCAGGAGGCACAGTACCTCCGCACTTCTTCATGTACTCCGGGCCAGAAGAACCGTCGTAGGACTCGTGCCAGGGTCTTCTCTACCCCCAAATGCCCCCCAAAAAGATGACTATGAGCAAGATTTAATACAGCGTTCTGGTGTTTTTGAGGTACTAGGATCTGCTGTACCTTCTGCCCCTGTACTGGTGCAACCCGGTATAAGAGATCCTTCTTCATTATGAAGTAGGGTCCTGGTCCCTGGGTTTTCCCTTCCACGGACCCCATCTATTTCAGTCACCTCCTTCCTAATGTTGTCATACCTTGGGTCTTCTGCCTGGTCCCGTCCAAAATTTCCTCTCCCGGGGCTAATCTGCCCAAGATCTAGGGGCCCAGTCTCTGTTGCCTCTACTGGTTCAGAAGCTTTAGGGTGGGGGGTCAGACTCAGGTGCTTCTCCCTCCTGCGTGGCCTCCTTTTCAGCTGCACGGGTCCGCCTACCTACAAGAGCGACCCTCTGGGTTTGGCTCAGTATTCGGGTTCCCAAGGCCTTAGCTGCCCTTCTTTCCCTTTTTGTCTTTCTACCCTGTCTGGGAGTGGAGAACAAATCTGGGGATATTTCAGAGAAGATTGGGGGTTGACAGTCTGCTGTGGATGCCTCATCAATTTTAGGGTCCCCATCTTTCTCCAATCCCCCTACTGGGAGTAAGTTTCCAAACCCTGGGAAGTCCCTCCCTATGAGCACCGGGTATGGGAGTTTAGGGACTACACCTGCTGCTACCTCAGTAGTGTTCCCTTGGATCTCAATTTTTACTGGGATGGTGGGGTAGTAACTAACTGTCCCATGGACACATGTTATCCCCGTACGTTTAGCCTGCAGCAGCTGACTACGCTTCACGAGCTTCCCTGAGATAAGCGTGATAGCACTCCCCGAATCAACCAGTGCCGTGGTCCCTACCCCATTTAGTTTCACTGGTCTGGTATACATATGTGGGGTTAGTGAGACCCCCACAAGGTGGATTAGGGAGCATGGATCTGCCCAGTTCCCCAGGTTACACTGCATAGGCTCCTCAGCATTGGGACACTGTGCAGCTATGTGTCCCCACTCCCCGCAGGCATAACATCTGTATGGAGCCCTAGGTGTTCCCCGGTCTCTTGGTTTGGGCAGTCTAACATCACGATCCTCTTCTCCCTCAGTGCTCCGACTCTTTGTGGCCTCTGATGGGCCTTCAGCCTCTCTCTTTTTCCACCTGGGCCCTCCTGGTGGCCCAGTCACCCGAACTTTAGGGCTTGGTGCTGCTAGTTTAACCTGGGGTGCCTCTTCCTTAACTGGTCGGGTCAGCTCCCTCGCTGTCCTTCGCCTCTCTACCAGGGTGACAACCTCGTCATAGGTGGAGGGTTCGTTCTGGCTTACCCAGGCACGACGGTCTGGTGGTAGTCCCCTCATGTATCAGTCGATGACCAGAACCGCTAGTATCTCTTCTGGACTCCGGGACTCTGTTTGCAACCACTTTCGTGTGAGATGGATGAGGTCATACAATTGGGACCGTGGGGTTTTGTCTTCCTGGTACCTCCAACCGTGATACTGCTGGGCCCGCATTGCTGTCGTTACCCCAGATCTGGCCAGGATCTCTGCTTTCAGCTGGGGGTAGTCTGCCACAGCCTCTTCAGGCAGATCATGGTAGGCCTTCTGGGCCTCCCCACTAGGGTGACCAGACAGCAAGTGTAAAAAATCGGGACAGGGGTGGGGGGTAATAGGTGCCTATATAAGAAAAAGTCCCCAAAATCGGGACTGTCCCTATAAAATCGGGACATCT
Source organism: Emys orbicularis (assembly GCF_028017835.1). NCBI lineage: Eukaryota > Metazoa > Chordata > Testudines > Emydidae > Emys > Emys orbicularis. Next base: position 30,464,614 of record NC_088695.1, on the reverse strand, counting down.
GGTCACCCTACTCCCCACACAGGAATGGGGCAAGGATGCCAGACCACTGATCTCGAGGCCAGGCCTCCCGTAGGGCTGTCCTCTCAAAGGCCAGAAGGTATGCCTCTACATCATCCTCCCGTGTCATTTTCTGCAGCCAATGGCTGGCCCGTATGAGCCGCGTCCCATCATGGCCGCGATTCAGCTCTGTAAGGGACTTTACCTGGTTTACCAGTTCCTGCAACATGGCTCGGTCTTGAGCAGCCTGGTCCATCAGCAGGCGATTAGTTTCTTGCTGCAGCCGCACTGCCTCCTGTTGGGCGGCTGCCTGGACACAGGTAGCCTCTTGCCAGGCCGCCGTAGCATGTATCAGTGCCCGCACTACGTCATCCATTGTGGTGGGGAAAAAAAAAAAACCCTTTCCCTTTTTTTTTTTTTTTTTTTAAATCACCCTCCTTCTTCCGCCGCGCTGTGCACCCCAAGATCCCACTCCTAACACCAGTGTGACAAAGTTCCTCCTCTATCTTGGTGGGTCCTGCGCTTACTGGCGGATTTTCTTGCCTCAGAGATTCACCGTGTGGGTTGGGGAACAGCCCAGAGACCTTTCCCCTCTGGAAGAACCCACAGTCCAGTTCAATTGGGAGGTTTGGGGGGAATCCGGGCCCGCCCTCTACTCCGGGTTCCAGCCCAGGGCCCTGTGGACTGCAGCTGTCTATAGTGCCTCCTGTAACAGCTGCATGACAGCTACAACTCCCTGGGCTACTTCCCCATGGCCTCCTCCAAACACCTTCCTTAGTCTCACCACAGGACCTTCCTCCTGGTGTCTGATAACGCTTGTGCTCCTCAGTCCTCCAGCAGCACACCCTCTCATTCTCAGCTCCTTACACCGCTTGCTCCCAGCTCCTCACACTCACACCACAAACAGAAGTGAGCTCCTTTTTAAAGCTCAGGTGCCCTGATTAGCCTGCCTTAATTGATTCTAGCAGTTTCTTCCTAATTGGCTCCAGGTGTCCTAATTAGCCAGCCTGCCTTAACTGGTTCTAGCAGGTTCCTGAGTACTCTAGTGCAGCCCCTGCTGTGGTCACTCAGGGAACAGAAAACTACTCATCCAGTGACCAGTATATTTGCCCTCTACCAGACTCCTGTACCCCACTGGTCTGGGTCTGTCACACCTCATTATTCTGAAGTTCCTCTGAACTGGTTTTCATACCAGAGAGGCAGTGTCAGAGACTCAGTCCATTCCTTTTCTGTTGGCAGAGCCCCTGCTTTGCAGTGTCTGCCGATCTCAGCCTTCTATCACTCTGCTAACGGCCATCCACAATCCCTTTTCCTTCCGTGCCTTCAAGAGTGCAGCAGAGCTCCAGCCAAACAAGTGCAAAGCTCCACATCCAAGCTATTTCCTCTAATGCTTTCTCCTGACCTGGTGCAGACTTTGTACAAGAGCAGAGAGACTCTCTATTTGTCCTCAGACATTTCTTAGCCCTCAGCAGCTGCAGATTGCCAGCGCTCTGGTCTGGCTTGGAAACGGCCTGTGCATTTGTCTTTTTTTGGGGGTGGGGGAAGGAATCTAATGAGGAGAAGGCTTCAGAAGGCTGTAGATGGAATATGGAGCTTGGAGGGAGGAGGTCTGCACAGGTGGAAGTGTGTCTCTAGTGGCATGTGTTTGTAGCACAGTTTGACTTTTCACCAAAAAACAAACAAACAAACAAATTTATTTTTGTATTAAAACTGAATGTTTTTGACTGAAAACTTTTCAGGGTGGAGACTTTTGTTTTTTCCAATGAAAAGTCAAAATTTCCTGTGGAAAGCAGACACTTTTGGCAAAAATTTTCTTATAATCAAAAAACAAATGTACAGTCACAAAAGCAGTTTTGACAGAACATTTATGACAAGTTCTATTTGAAAGCACCTGGCTGCTGTCTGAGACAGGATACGGAATGAGATGGACTATGGCTCTGATGTGGGATGGCAATTCTCATATTGGGCTTTAATAAAACCATAGTGTTAACTAATCTACTGTGAAGAGCCTCAACTGTAAACCACAGCAATTTGCCACGGAAAAATTGGAGTGGGACTGAGAATTGGAAAGAACCTACAGTCATTAGCTGAAGATTAAATATGAATTAAATTACATTTGATTGAGTCGATCCATCCATTGCAAGGATTGAGGCTTTTAAACATTCCTGGGGGGAAAAGACTGCAGGCCGGTTTGATATTTTAGTGTGATGAAGATAAGAATTAGGGATGTATGCAGATCACTCGACCAATGTAACAATCCAAAGGTATCCCCAAAATACTCACCAGTTACTTTGCAGCCAAGGCTGCTGTTTTCTCTGGTATAGAATCATAGAAGGTTAGGGTTGGAAGAGACCTTTTCTGCAGAACTGCCGCTTAGCCAGTCGGTCCCCAGCCTGTAGCAGTGCATGGGAATTCTTCCGACCTAAGTGCAGGACTCTGCACTTGTGTTTGTTGAACCTTGTATCACTCGTAGAAACACTGCCTGGAGGAATGACATCACTGTACCAGGCTACCAGTATATTCATCGCATCAGTGTGTCTCCTGGATGCGCTGCCATTGGGAGTGTGGGGAGTGTTTCCAGCAGTGGAATGGGACAAAACTGGTCCCCAGTGCTATGCAGGAGACAATGATCAGTTAATGCTGGAATCATGCCTAGTTAAGAAGACTTTGGAGAATTTAATGTCTTATCCTTGCATGTCTGCATCTAGCATGCGTGCAATCTTGCATTTTTGCTGGGATAGTTTGAGTAACACAAATATCTTTGTGACCTGTGAGCCGGCTGATCGCTCCATTTTTCTTGGGGCTCCTCTCAAGTAACAACCACCACAACAGCTCCCTGAAAAGCTGCATTTATTTGGCATCTTATAAAAGTAAATGCATGTCTTTGCTGTAATTGGATATAATTAATCAGTTCATAAGGGCTCTGTTGCAAGGCAGCTAAATGCTGTACCAAAATCACAGGACTTCATTGGAGAGATCCTGAACCAAGACCCTGGATTCATGTTCTTTTGGATGTTGATGACATGTGCATCTGGACTTTGCTGTGTCTGTGTGCGGGGAGGGAGGGACTGTACTAGTATCTCTATAATGGGCCCGATGAAAATCCTAAATTGGAATTTTCCCCCTCCTCTGAACTCGGGGGAAGCTTAGATCCAGATCCAGTCCTGCTTTCTCCTATGCACCCACATCTAAGCCCAGCTAGCCCATTCAGGGTTTAAATATAGTCATTGTTTTCCCATGTGGATGTGCAGTCGCAGACACAATCTAGCCCTAAGGAAAGAATGCAAAAAAATGTCAGGTACCAGTAAACATTCAAGGGATCATCTCAAATTATGCAAACAATAAGTGAAATGTAAACTCCTAATTGCATGGCATGTGGCTCATCCCTAAAGACCTGCACTTTAAAGAAGTGGGTGCATAATAACTGTGTGCATAATAACTATTCAAAGTGTGTGCATAATAACTATTCAAACAAAGTGAAGAACATGTTGAGGCAATGCCTGCTTGTTATCAAACCTCATTGCTTGCAAGAATCACATAATCCCCTTTAATCTCATTCCTCACATTCCAAGTAGCTGTAAGGCAGTGGTGTCAGCAAAACTGATTTTCTAGTTGATGAGTTGAATTGTAAAGGAGCTCAGAAGATATTCACGAGGCATTACGAGGGCACAACATGATCACTGCAGTGCCTGCTGCTGGAGTCACTGATGTGCAAAGAACTGTACTGGGGCTGGGGAACAGAGCCGATGTTGCTTGAGCAGGATGCTGATGGCTCTTTTCAGGTTGTTTAAAGAATTGAATTTCAACCTGTAAAGGGAACAGAAGTCTCACATCTCTATGGGATTAGACAAAGGCTGTACAGATAGCCTTATGGCATGTCACAATGTGAGACAGTGCTGGGTGTGTTGCATTACTGTAAGCCAGGTGACCCTCTCTCATCAGCTAATCAGAACACAGAATTTACCAAAGTCCTCAAGCACTCTTATCTTACCAAGAGAGTTGTCTCCTGCAGCCTTCAGAGTACTGGGCAGTATGACTGTCTGGTGAGGAGGCTAGATCTGTTATATAGACTGTTGTTGTTATTAAGTTGTGGTGGAATGTATACAACCCACACTGGTTAACCAGGGGTTAACAGGTATCTGAGCTCAATTAGGTCATTGGGGGGCACCTGGAGGGGTGTTAGGCATAATTAGTGACCAACCCCTGCTGGGGAGAAGTGGAGTCTAAAAAGCTCAGGTCAGTGGAAAGGGAGAAGACCCAGGTGAGAGGTAGCTGGGTGTGTCCTCTCTCTTGGGTTAAAGCTGAGACAGGCTTGCAAAGCCTGAAGTTGGAGCAGAACAGGAGGGTCCTGAGTCAGGATGAAGCCTGGGTGCAATGATCCCGAGGGCTGAAGGCAGGTTGTCTTGAGCCAGGAGAAAGCTGAGGCAGTGAAGCCCAAGAAGCAATGAGGGTAAATCCTAAGGGATGTTTGGTACTGGGGTTTGAGGGTTGCAGGCAGAGAGGGAAGAGCTCTGCAGCTGCTCTCTGGGTAGTAGAAAGTGCTGACCCTGGAAGACCTGGGACTGGAGCATGGTCCTGTGGCTGACCTTGACACACAAGCAGGAGCCCTGTTTCATTCACAAAGAGCGAAGATGAATATGCAGGTTAAGTGAAACTTTATTAAGCCCTGTGCACTGCTCTGTCTGCCCCGATGAGTTGCTTCAAGCCTAACTCACCATGTTCCCTGTTCCACTCAGGTTGGGCCTGGGTTCCCCTCCCAGTCACTGGGAGAGTGGCATGAAGCCCCCCCAATGGCTCTGCCAGTTGGGATTTCACTGTCTTCTTCAGCTTTCACATCCTCCTCTTCTATTGCTCAGCAAACAATTTCTGATGCCGTCAGTGGGATTACATTGTAATACCACTTATTATGGTAATACAGGGGCAACTAGAGGCTCCACTGTGCTAGGTGCTGTACACATACATAGGGAGAGATGGCTCCTACCTCCAGGAGTTTAGAGTTTAATTAATAATCCCTAGTTATTGTATACCATGCTTCATCTCTAGATCTCAAAGTGCTTTACTAAGAAGGTCAGTATCTTTATTCCCACTTTACAGATAGGAAAACTGAGGCACAGAGAGGCTCAAGGCCACCCAGCAGGCTGCTGGCTAAACCAGAAATAGAACCCAAATCTCTTAAATCACAGTCCAGTGCTCTACTCATTACGGAACACTGCCTCCAGCGAAGTATGGGATGGAAACAGTGGTGACATGACTTGCCCAGGTTCATAGAAGAGGTCAGAGGCAAAACTGGAACTAAACCACAGGTTTCTTGAACCCCAGGTGGGTGCTCTAGCCATTAGACAACACTATCTCTTCAAGTTATACTATCCTTGACAACTGTCAATACCTGGTGCACCCCAACTCCTGAATGACAATCTGGACAATCTTTATTTCTCCATTCATAAAATCTTAAATAAGATAAGATACGGATAAGAGTCAGCCCTTTATGCGCCAGTCCCTCTGGGACAATGGGATTCCTGTGCATGCCTCCAAGGGCAGAGTTAGGCTATGTGAGTCCAGTTCAGGCACTAAACGCACCCACTGGAACATAATGCCCCATGTGGTCCACCAAATAACAACTATACACTAGAGCTGTTTGAAAAATGGAATCCTCCTTTCATTGCAAATCTTGAAATTATCTTCCATTCTGAATCAGAACAAAACGTCGACATATAGACAATTTTTGCAAAATGGAAACTTCCAAAATGTTTTGAATTGGAAATGTCAAAGTGGAAAATTGCAATGTTTTCAATAATAAACAACCACCAAACTAGTTGAACTTGTCAAAGTGACATTTCATTTCAATTTACCTGATCAGAATATTGAAAATTTTGGTTGAAACCACATTTTCCAATGGGAAAAAATTGTCCTGTGACAAATTCCCACCCTCTCAACTCTGCATGTGTACTAGCTGCATATAGGAGCATGGGTCCTACATCTCTAGGGTTACCTAGTCTGCAGCCGTATGACTAGGGAGGTGGCAGCTTATTCATCAAGTTATGCTGAATTTACTTTAGTAGGACTTACTCGTGAGTAATTGGAGCTGCTTACATAAGTAAAGAGGTCTGGATTTGACCCTATAGTTCTCCCCCTCCCCTTTTTAGGGGAAAATACTATTTGTTGTAGCATACGGTATAAAATAAGAGACAGCTAGGTGGGTACAGAGGAGAAATGTTTCAAATCCTGAGATTTACTGCTATTAAACAAGCTCCCGGTGCAGTGTGTCACATAAGAATGATACCCAGAATGCAATGCGAACCTGTAGTCACAGAGCTCAAAACCAGACACTAGAAGGCACTTTGAATAAAACATACTAACGTTGCAATAAACGGATACACATTTGATGCCTCCGTTGTCACGCCCTAGCCTTGCAAAATGTGTGAGGGAACTGCGATGGGTGATGCTTTGATCTTCTAAGAGCTGATCGGACGCAAGCGGGATTTTTATTACAGCTTTGGTAGTTATCGGTTTGCTAGTCTGTGGGATTTGAAACTTCCTGTCTGGGTTGCTCCCAATGAGGCAGTACTGGGGCTGTATTCTCTTCTCAGTTAAACCAGTACATACCCAGAGTAACTGCATCAACTTCAGTGGAGACACTTCAGATTTACACCAGAGTAACTGCAATTCGAATCAGGCCCTAGCTTTTCAAGAAACCTTTTGAGGCCAAAGCAGTATCAAGCCCCATACAGGCGATAATTCACCCACACAGTATTGGGCCTCCTGCATGCAGGCCCTTAGTTCAGCAAAGCATTTCAGAACATGCTTAACTTTAAGCACAAACTGTAGAATGCTCTGTTGAATAGGGATGATTTTCTGAACTGGGGTCACATTTAGTAAAGCACTTGGGGGTTTACCCCAAAGAAACACCTGGTAACTGAATGGGTTTTCTTGTGTGTTTTCTATCTGGTTAGCAGGATCAGAGATGAAGTAAAAGTACCCTCCGAAAGGGGGACCTGCTGGACTTGGGAGAACCAGCTTTGTAATAGAAAGGAGCTCTGTTGCATGTTGGAATGTGCAGTCTCCTTTCTCTACACTCCAGACGTGCAGTTTCCCCACTCAGCCTTTGTGTCTGCTGCAGGCTCCAAGTCCCTTTAAAAGACAGGGCCCTCTGTTACCAGCTGTAGCAGAAAGGTTTTTCCTTCCAACACCTGTGCAGCAAACTGGAAACAGAACCACAGGACAGTCACACTGAGCCCGGCAATGACCGTGGTGCAGTGGGGTGAACATCACCTCCAGGACAACTGTCTCCTGCCTTACATGAATGGGAACAGATCCTTAGCTGGCATAAACCAGCATAACTCCCTTGATTTCAACTGAGGATCTGGTCCATTGAGTTTTATTCCTTTTAGAGAGAGTTTGACCTGGGAGACATAAATCACAAACACATGATATTTTATTAGTGAATCTCCTGCTCTATTTTCATAGGAGGATGGGAGGAGGGTTTTTTGTTTTGTTTATAAAATATTCCAGCAGACGTCATTGACAAGGCTAGATGGGGAGAACAAAATGAAGATAATGACACTTCTCTCCCCCCCTCCTTTCTTTCTTCTCTTCCCCCTTTGTCTCATGTTTCTGAGTTAAGAGGATTTTTAAAGAACAGTAACGAGCTCTTGCTTTGAACTCAGAATATGTATGCTGCAAAAAAGCCCCTGGACCATCCTTGCTTAATATGCCCAAATATGATTAGTGTCAGACTGTGAAATATCACTTCCTTATCTCTGGGAGCCAGCAGACAGGAACATTTCTAGGGATCAGGGTCTTTTTATTTTGTTTGCAAAATGCAGACTTTGAGAACAAGATGGTTTGTGTATGGCCCTTTCGCTGACGTTTCTTTCTTAAGCCTTCGGAGAATTTCTCTCTCTCTCTCTCTCTCTCTCTCTCGCTCATTCTTCACTTCATCATCTGGCTTGACATTAATTCATGATCAAGAGACATCATTTTCAAAAATGGCAGATGACTTAAAGTCAGGTTTCATTCTCAGCCATGTCACTGTCTTTCCTCCGTCTCATGACCAACCATCCTCTCTTTTCCTGAGCTAAACTTGAGCTAAACAAAGGATGCCCCAGCTGAGGAAACTAATTATTTGGGCCATTGCATAAATGAAATTGTTGCTGTTTATCTGCCAAGAAATGCTGTTTTGGCATAAAAAAAATACCCATCCTGGTTTATTTACTTATTAAGGGTCTTGCATGTCAACAACTGCAAACTGTGGATAAAGGATTTGCATCTCCTGTAATTTCATGGATCTGTGCAATGGTTCTGTCAAGCAGAAAGGGGAGGGGGAGGGAAAACTATTATTAAAATGTGTTTCCATACCACTTCCTTAACTCGGTGCGCAAAAAAAGAGAGAAATGGAGAAACTCGTTGCAAATTTAGTATTTCAGCTCCTTGGAATGCTTTGTGTACAGTGTAGTTTGATCTGTAGATTGCCATAGATGTAAAATTCAGACCTGGATCCAGATCTCCAATCCAGATTGGGGTAGTCAGATCTGGAGTTCTGCCTTAGCCCATTATAGCCAAAGGTGATAATTGTGAAATTGGAATCTGGGTTTTGAGCCCATTAAAGTTCAGGGGCGACTGAATCTCAGGGTTTGGTTGAGAACCATTTGCACTTAGAAGCCATGAAATGTTTAGAATGTTTAAAATATAACGAATTGGATGTCTAGTATGTATGTGCACCAGTGCCTTCTACTGGAGGGGATCAGAACTGCTCACCTGAGCTGTAGATCCTATACTGCTAACAGTCTTTAGTTAGCTGAAACTGTAGAGATCAGTGCTTTTGGAGGATGTGTCTTTGATCTCCACTGTCGCCATGAAGTTCTGAGTAGGCACCCTGTATGACATAGCGACAACTAAGAAGCCTTGTGAGGCTGTGAATATGTTACAATTATTACATGAACTAGAGATGGGTGCAATAGTTCAGTTGTAATAAGAACTGATCCGACATTTCACACAACATTCCTAATGGACCCATACCCTGGTGCTTTGAAAGAGTTCCATCAACTTTGCATATCTTTGTTCCTTGGTTTTGACCAGGACGGGAAGTGGAAAGATTGAGGTGCAGGGAGAGGGCTGTATATAAAGTTCAACCAAAAAGTCAAGCTGTCCTGCAGCTCTCGTGAGCGCCTGATATCAAGAATCCACGGACTGCCTTCAGAGAAGCATCTAAATGTTCAGATGCCTATCCGAACAAGGTTCAACATTCAGGGCTCCCAGTGACTAATCAGAAGTGTTTTTTTCCTAATAGTGTCACATACCAACTGGCTAGAATAGCTCAGTGCATTCAGAACAAACCAGCGCAGTCTCAAAGGAGCAATTTTACACATTGTTTGCCATTGCACCGCAACTTTTCCGGTTTTTCTTTAGGGATTATTTACCCTACTTCCTAGTTTTTGGCTGATCTCTTGTTTGCTGTATGCATTAATAAGGAAAATGCTATTATCAGTGATTTGAAAATGCCTTGTTTGAGGCTGGGATCTTCAGACATATTCATCACTGGCCCTTCCCTTCTCCCGTTGAAGTCAATGTCAGGACTCCCATGGAGCCTGTTTGAAAATCCCACTCAGACTATCCTGTGGCACTGAGAAAGGCAGAATCCAGTCAGTTAACCTGGCAACTAAGGGTGCTCCAAAATTTGTCATAAAAGCTAATGTATTAAACTGAGGCCTTACCAAGGAACCTGAGTGGAAAAGTTAACTGCACTTCTGTTACCTTTCTCTGAGTGCACCCCTCAAATGTCAGGCCTTGAGCTTCTACCTAACCTAGAATGTCTCAGTTCTCTCATGCTCAGGCTGGGCCTTGGCCTACAGTACGCAGTGTTTTAATCATTTGTACTCCATAGGTCTGTCTGAGTTTGGGCACCTGCTCTTCTTCCCTTTGGGAGTCCGTGACCAGAGGTATTTAGTGACCAAACCATTTTTTTTTAAAACCAAGGCGCTGTTTATTTTAACAGGAGGAACAAAGCTTTTAGAGGAAAAGGATTAAAAACCAAAAGTCTGACTACATATCTGTCCTACCAGTGACGGCGACATATGCAGGCCTAGGCATTCCCAGTGGGTCCCTGTGTCTCTCTCTGGTTCACTGCTTCTTTCATGAGGGAGTGTGTCTCTTTAAACCCTGCTATAGTTCTTTGTTCTTCAGCATTCTTGGACCTTTTCCTTTTCTGGTCCAAATCCCCTCTTGTAGGTTGGCGGGTGACATAGGTAAGTTCAGCAAAGCTAATAGATCTGGCACTGTACCTTTACAACTAATAAGTGTTTGCCAAGAGATGGCCATTCTTTTCCCTCCTTGTTTCTTTTTCCAGACACCCTCCTATTGAGCTAAACTAACATTCAAACATTAAACATCCCCAAACCAGGCCAACATAGAGTTTTCATAAATTATCACAGTGGACATCGAAAATACTGGCATCTCTGACTCTGATTTATAGCCACAAAGAGCTAGCTAGAGGCTCAAGTACTCGGATTCGTGGTTGCAATTCATTTTGTCATGCAAAAATGCAGGTTCAAATTTTGAGTGTAAGTCACACCCATAATATATGTCCTGAACACCAGCACATGCCAGACTGAATGCAGTTTCTGTAATTCCCCATTTCCATTTCAGTTCAACAAAGATGCCTAGATATTTCAACCTTGCCAGTGCTAGTATACTCTAGCAAAATAATACGAGGTAATAGCTGTCCAATATGAGTTCTTGCAGTTCTACTCTGTTGGGCAGATTCTGAATTCATTGGTTCTTATCCACCTCCTATGGTGGAGTATATAAACCATGTCCCAGTCTGGAAAGGGTTAACTTGCAGCCAGAGGCTCAATTAGCACCTCCTTGGGTCCACCTGTATTAGCTGTTAGGCCAGGGTGCAAGATTTAAAAAGGAGGATGGCCAGTAGTTGAAAGGAGGAAGGGGATCAGGGCAGACATGATTATCCAGGCCTGAGCTGGGGAAACCTGACTGTAGACAGGGGACCTGAGGAGTTGTAGCCAGCCTAAACCCCTGAGTAAGGGGAAGAGTGCGCCAGCTCCTAAGCCGGGGGATTGATTGAGGCACGGGAGCCTCTGGCTAGACAGGAGGAGAGTCTAGAGCAGTGGAGGAACGCCTGCAACAAGGTGGCAGCCAGCAGAACTCAGCCAGGCTGAAGGTTTGGTTGTCTTCATGTTATTGTTGGATTTTTGGTAAGAGTGCAGCCCCTTCCGGGACGTCAGAAGCTATAAAGTGGTTGGAGCAGGCCGAAGGACAGAAGGGGAAACTGAGGCAGAGTGGCAGCATCACTACATCTGGCCACCAGGGAGCATGCTGGAGCAGTAACTTTACTACAGCTTCAAAGATGAATTTTGCAGGGTTTCGTTAAAGTTTTGCCCAGTTCTAGGTAGGAGCTCTGGATGCTATTCTGGGCTCCAGCCCAGACTTCCTGTGCAACTTTAGGCAAGTCACTTAACCCCTCTGGGTCTATTTGTAAAATGGGGACAATAACACTTACCTTTCTTATCTGGCTTTTGAGGCTTAATTGGTTGGGATGAGATTTTTCAGCAGCAAACCCCAATGTTCTCAATGGGAGTTGCTGGATACTAAGTATTTTTGAAAATCTGTCCCCTATTTAGGTACCTGAATTGGGGAGGAACAGGGTTGAGCTCTTCTGAAAATCTGGCAGTTCTTGTTTGTCCTGATTCATTTAGATTTATACAAAAATATACAGAGGTGCCTATCCAAGGCCATACGTGCCCCTGCCATGAATTACAAAAATAACTGTGCAGCATTTTGCAAATATAAAGTGCCATGTAAGTGCTAAGCGAATGTGCTTATGTGCTGATTAAAATTGCTTTAGAAGTGCAAGGTATTCCAGTGTAAAAGAGAGAGCTGGTGATTGAGGAGTTTAGCAACTATTTTATTTAATGCAACTTTATGTGAGGAATGAGTTCTTAATAGGAACAAAAGGGAAAAAAATGCCAAAGATAAACATTCCCATGCTGGCAGGTGGGAGGGACATGAATTTATGGGCATTGATTTTGAAATCCCATATGGACATTGGAAACATTGCTGTTTGCCAATGGATGGTCCAACCACATAGCTGACCGTTAGGATTTTATGTGCGGGAAATGTTATGAGCTACTGGGCTTGGGTTGCTTTCTGACAGCAGAAACAATTTAAAACTGCCACATACATTCCGTCTCCAGCTGTCCCTTTGCACTAACTGCTCCCTCCTCATCCTTGTAAATGTGTCCCTTTGGCTTCGAGCGAATTTGCAAAATGCATCCAGAGGAACAAAAGGGGAAGAGAAATGGAGAGAATCACTGATACAGGCACAGGCCAAAATTATATACACACAAGGCAAATGCCAGGAAAAAGGAGGCTTCTTCCAAGGGAGCTTTTAGCTCCTTGAAAACAGGGAAGAAAAAAATTGGGCCCAGAAGTTCACAAGCGCAGAGCTCCTGTATATGTGAGTGTGGTTAAGAAACTGCTGTGTCTAACGGAAGGCACATGCAGGGCCACATTTATTCTTGGTACAATTGCAGAGGAGTTACGCCGTGGTTGAATTTGGCCCATATTGTACCAAGCAAATCCCATTTTCCGCGTAGCTCCGTGGTGACGCAAGGTATGTACGCAGTTATTGGGAAGTGTCCTCGTGGTGGTTAGATGAGTTATTGCCTAGTTTTACCCATTATTTCCAATAGAATTACCATGTTGTTAACACATGGTTTGTGTGAAATTCCATGTGGTATTCTGTAGTAGTCATGCAAATAACTCCTGTTGCTGGCATAAGAACACTTCTCCTGGGAAGTAACTATAAACATGTTGCTATGACACAGTGGTAGGGCTTAGTGTTGGAATCATGGTCCTTCGGAACACCCTCCTTCACTGTGCTGTATGCGTTGACCGGTCGCGTCCATGGAACCAGGCAGCTGTGTCCAAAGGAGCAAGGAATTTGATCCCCACCAGCTTTAAGTGTCTGTTTGGTTGGCTTTGGCATTTTTCTAAATGTCCTGGGTTTTTGTAGAAAAACCATTAAAAACATAAAGGCTTTACAAGAGTTCAGTGATAGACACAGGCTCAATCTTCTGTTGCCCCTCAGCCAGGCTCTATTAGATAAGTTCAACAGCATTCTGCAGCCATGACCCTCGGGTGGTGCAAATCAGTGCACTTCTGTTGGCTTCAATGGAGCAATGCCAATTTACATCAGCTGAAGACTTGGCTTCCATGTTTATCCTCGGCAGGTTGTCCAGGGTCTTATACAAGTGGTCAGCTCTTTCTCTCTCCATGGCCTAGCCATTAAGGAACCAACTAGGGGCAGAGCTTTTCTTGACCTGCTGCTCACAAACAGGGAAGAATTAGTAGGGGAAGCAAAAGTGGATGGGAACCTGGGAGGCAGTGACCATGAGATGGTCGAGTTCAGGATCCTGACACAAGGAAGAAAGGAGAGCAGCAGAATACGGACCCTGGACTTCAGAAAAGCAGACTTTGACTCCCTCAGGGAACAGATGGGCAGGATCCCCTGGGAGAATAACATGAAGGGCAAAGGGGTCCAGGAGAGCTGGCTGTATTTTAAAGAATCCTTATTGTGGTTGCAGAAACAAACCATCCCGATGTGTAGAAAGAATAGTAAATATGGCAGGCGACCAGGTTGGCTAAACAGTGAAATCCTTGCTGATCTTAAACGCAAAAAAGAAGCTTAGAAGAAGTGGAAGATTGGACAAATGACCAGAGAGGAGTATAAAAATATTGCTCAGGCATGCAGGAGTGAAATCAGGAAGGCCAAATCACACTTGGAGTTGCAGCTAGCAAGAGATGTTAAGAGTAACAAGAAGGGTTTCTTCAGGTATGTTAGCAACAAGAAGAAAGTCAAGGAAAGTGTGGGCCCCTTACTGAATGAGGGAGGCAACCTAGTGACTGAGGATGTGGAAAAAGCTAATGTACTCAATGATTTTTTTGCCTCTGTCTTCACAAACAAGGTCAGCTCCCAGACTGCTGCACTGGGCAGCACAATATGGGGAGAAGGTGACCAGCCCTCTGTGGAGAAAGAAGTGGTTCGGGACTATTTAGAAAAACTGGACGTGCACAAGTCCATGGGGCCGGATGCGCTGCATCCGAGGGTGCTAAAGGAGTTGGCGGATGAGATTGCAGAGCCATTAGCCGTTATTTTTGAAAACTCATGGCGATCGGGGGAGGTCCCGGATGACTGGAAAAAGGCTAATGTAGTGCCCATCTTTAAAAAAGGGAAGAAGGAGGATCCGGGGAACTACAGGCCAGTCAGCCTCACCTCTGTCCCTGGAAAAATCATGGAGCAGGTCCTCAAGGAATCAATTATGAAACACTTAGAGGAGAGGAAAGTGATCAGGAACAGTCCGCATGGATTCACCAAGGGGAAGTCGTGCCTGACTAACCTGATTGCCTTCTATGATGAGATAACTGGCTCTGTGGATGAAATGTCTGTGGAGAAAGAAGTGGTTCGGGACTATTTAGAAAAACTGGACGTGCACAAGTCCATGGGGCCGGATGCGCTGCATCCGAGGGTGCTAAAGGAGTTGGCGGATGAGATTGCAGAGCCATTAGCCATTATTTTTGAAAACTCATGGCAATCGGGGGAGGTCCCGGATGACTGGAAAAAGGCTAATGTAGTGCCCATCTTTAAAAAAGGGAAGAAGGAGGATCCGGGGAACTACAGGCCAGTCAGCCTCACCTCTGTCCCTGGAAAAATCATGGAGCAGGTCCTCAAGGAATCAATTATGAAACACTTAGAGGAGAGGAAAGTGATCAGGAACAGTCAGCATGGATTCACCAAGGGGAAGTCGTGCCTGACTGACCTGATTGCCTTCTATGATGAGATAACTGGCTCTGTGGATGAGGGGAAAGCAGTGGATGTGTTATTCCTTGACTTTAGCAAAGCTTTTGATACGGTCTCCCACAGTATTCTTGCTGCCAAGTTAAAGAAGTATGGGCTGGATGAATGGACTGTAAGGTGGATAGAAAGCTGGCTAGATCGTCGGGCTCAACGGGTAGTGATCAATGGCTCCATGTCTAGTTGGCAGCCAGTTTCAAGCGGAGTGCCCCAAGGGTCGGTCCTGGGGCCGGTTTTGTTTAATATCTTTATTAATGATCTGGAGGATGGTGTGGACTGCACTCTCAGCAAGTTTGCCGATGACACTAAACTAGGAGGCGTGGTAGATACACTAGAGGGTAGGGATCGGATACAGAGGGACCTAGACAAATTAGAGGATTGGGCCAAAAGAAACCTGATGAGGTTCAACAAGGACAAGTGCAGAGTCCTGCACCTAGGACGGAAGAATCCCATGCACAGCTACAGACTAGGGACCGAATGGCTAGGTAGCAGTTCTGCAGAAAAGGACCTAGGGGTCACAGTGGACGAGAAGCTGGATATGAGTCAACAGTGTGCTCTTGTTGCCAAGAAGGCTAATGGCATTTTGGGCTGTATAAATAGGGGCATTGCCAGCAGATCGAGGGACGTCATCGTTCTCCTTTATTCGACATTGGTGAGGCCTCATCTGGAGTACTGTGTCCAGTTTTGGGCTCCACACTACAAGAAGGATGTGGAAAAATTGGAGAGTCCAGCGGAGGGCAACAAAAATGATTAGGGGTCTGGAGCACATGACTTATGAGGAGAGGCTGAGGGAACTGGGATTGTTTAGTCTCCAGAAGAGAAGAATGAGGGGGGATTTGATAGCAGCCTTCAACTACCTGAAGGGGGGTTCCAAAGAGGATGGAACTCGGCTGTTCTCAATGGTGGCAGATGACAGAACAAGGAGCAATGGTCTCAAGTTGCAGTGGGGGAGGTCTAGGTTGGATATTAGGAAACACTATTTCACTAGGAGGGTGGTGAAGCACTGGAATGCGTTACCTAGGGAAGTGGTGGAGTCTCCTTCCTTGGAGGTTTTTAAGGCCCGGCTTGACAAAGCCCTGGCTGGGATGATTTAGTTGGGAATTGGTCCTGCTTTGAGCAGGGGGTTGGACTAGATGACCTCCTGAGGTCCCTTCCAACCCTGATATTCTATGATTCTATGATTCTTGGAGACCTGCCAGCACCACGTACTGCTTTGTCATTAGATTTGCCAGCTCGCTACAGCAGTGTTTAGATTCTGGGTCACGGTATGTTGGAAGCCTGGTCAGTGTATGCTGGCATGGTCTAGTTAGCAGGGTAATAGGTTAACCCTTCATACATATAGCGGCACCCAACTCACCGTGTGGCTACAAGTGGCCAACTACAGGACCAGTTGGAAATGGTGTCATTGCTGAAGGTATGCAACAGAGCTTGTTTGAAGGGTCACAGATGATTTATCACTTGCTGTTTCTAATGTGTTCCGTTTTTCAGCCTGTTAGACTGACATTTTTGAATTAAGTCCCCTTTATAGCCTTAGGGCAGGTGGCTAGCTAAATCCAAATAGTTACTTTTAATGAATAGGACTCTTGCTTCTTTGGACAGGTGGTTAACGTTGGAGCCTACAGCCTTACTTTGAGGCCAAGAATGCACTCTAGCTATATGTCAAATCAACAACCGTTTTATACCAAAGGAATCTGAATTCACCATTCAGGCATTTTGGTAGGTGTCCTTTCTCCTGGGGGAGATAAACAGAACAGTGAAAGGCTTGGTCGTGAAAAGTGGCTGGTGTTTAATGAGGTGTGTTTGGGGTCTAGAATTTGTGTCTCAAACACTTGCATTTATTTTTATTTGTGGGTTCAGGTTTTTCCAAGGTTCTCATGGACTTTTAAAATTCCTCAGGGTTTAAATCAGTCATGTTGTATATTTTTTAAAAAAATCACTAAAAGCCATTCAGGTCCCTAAGTGGCATCTTTGCTTTCAGAGGAACCTATAAACTCAGAGATTCTAGGTTCCAGAATGCTGTGATTGTGGGGTGTTATCTGCATTCCCACACAATCCTGATGCTTAAGAAATGACTTAGTTAATCATTGCTATTTTGCCAGGCCTCTGTGTCTCAAAGATAAATTATCATCAGAACTCAGGACTTCATATTACAGCACTGGCCGGTGCGGGTTGTTCAGATTACAAATAATGAGGTCCCATTATATATATATATCCCATTATATCTGTGTTAAGAATGAAGCCAGAGCATCTGCCATGGTAGGCATGCCATTGGGCAGCTGGAGGGACATGTAAAAGGGGCCTACTGAATCATTCTGTCAAACAGTACTTAACAGTACTTAGACTTAACAACACTGAAGACGTGTGAAGAATGGCCCAGGATAGACAGGGTGGTGGAGTCTTGTTTGTGCCCTAAGTGATGTTTGATAGCATGGGAAGAATTCAGGTTATATATTCTTTTTGAAGTTCTTCTATCTGCTTGCGTCTTTCAATCCCCAAATAATGACCCAAAATGAGGCAACAAGGAAAATAATAGGAAGGACATGGACATGAAACTCAGTGGAGGAAGTCTGAAGTATTGATGGATTTATTTCTCCAGTATGGATAGTCTACAGCTTGACTCCAGTTCATGATTTTGCATGCCTCATATAAACTATGCCAAATAACCAGAGAGAGAGAGAACGCCAGCTTCACTGGAGACAGAGGGAAATTTGGGTCTAAAATGAACCTAGCACATTTGCGAGGCACTATATGATATTTCCTTCACTTCCCTACATGATAACTGACCTACTAGGATCTAACTCATTACTGTGAAGGTCTTTGAGATACATCTGGTGATATGTTACTATTTGAAATGGTGGAGCAGATCCAAAAAAAGGGCTTGATCTTTCTCTTATTGAAATCCCTGGCCATGCTTGTGCTAAGGCCTAGAATAAGAACTGACATGAAAATTCACTAACCTCTTGAACTGAACCTGAACTCCACCTTGTATGAGGCTTGAAAAAGTTCAGTTAACTTTTCTCCTTCATTGCCTTTGGACTTCCTAGTTTTGGTCATACTACAAGCTGCAGTGCCAAATTACTATAATACAAAATCTTGCGATATTTTCACACCAGGAAGTCCCAGAATCTCACGAGAACAGGCTCTCTTTGCAGATTGCTGGCCCCATTTTGCAGAACCAAGGAGCTTGGAGGAGGTTCAGAGAAGCAGCCAACCTTCTGGGCACATATTCAGACTGAACCTTTGGAAGGTCCCCCACTCCTCATGACTGGTTGTATACTGTACCTCATCAGATGCTCAGCGTGTTTTCCTCACAGTGAGCATGACTCAGCCTTCCTCCTCCATCCATTGCTGCCTTTTCCCATTCCCTTTTAAAAATCGCCTTTGTAGAAAAGTTACTTGCCGACACAGAATTTTCTCTAGGAATGATGTTACAGCTTCTAAATCAAAGCTAGGTCAGCAGTATCACATGGATAAGATACTCTTTCCCGCTCATGTGATACCGTTTTAGTAGAAGATTAAGCTTTTAACCTTGAAATAAAAGCAGCTTTCTCTCTCTCTCTCTCTCTCTCTCTCTCTCTCTCTCCCCTCCCTCCACTATCTTTTAGATACAACATCAATTCCTTTCTGCTTGTCTGAGGAGCAATCCATCCTGAGACTTGATCCCGTGACTTAATCATCTTCAATTAAATGTGAAATTGAAGGGACATTCAGAACCAGAAATGAAGGGGAGGTTGGGAGGCAGATACTTTATAAGTTGCTAAGAAGTGCAGGTGGATATATTCTCCAAGATGCCAAAGAGTTATTGATTGTTATTGCTAGATGCACTGAGGATGGGCGATAGATAGATAGGAAGGACCATATGGGGCTAGATATTTTGGTGGGAGTACCCTGGGTTCGTTAGGTGGATCCCAAATACTTAGCCTTTTGCCAGAGAGAACCCTGCTTGCTTCCCACTAGGCCTGAACCTCTTGCTTCCTTCCACAACCCTTGAGGAGGCAGGAATTAACCCCAGAAACAAATGCTGCACTCAGCTATAAACCAACCCTTTTATCTGGGCAGAGACAAACTCTTGATTAGTACAAGGGACTGATCCCTGTGGGGAGTCACCCATATCTCCCACCCTGGCAATAGTATAGCTTATTGAGTGCCCAGAGTCTGTGTATGCAGAGAAAGCCCTCTTGCCCAGCTAAGAGTATTATCTCCAATGGCTAGAGATGGGATACTAGATGGGGAGGGCTCTGAGTTACTATAGAGAATTCATTTCCAGGTGTCTGGCTGGTGGGTCTCACCCACATGTTCAGGTTTGAACTAATTGCCATATTTGGGGGTCAGGAAGGAACTTTCTCCCAAGTCAGATTGGCAGAGACCCTGGAGTCTTTTGCCTTCCTATGCAGCATGGGGCACAGGTTTAAACTAATGTAAACGGTGGTTTAAACTAGTGTAAATGGTGGATTCTCTGTAACTTGAAGTCTTTAAACCATGATTTGAGGACTTCAGTAACTCAGCCAGAAGTTAGGGGTCTATTACAGGAGTGGGTGGGCGAGGTTCTGTGGCCTGCAATGTGCAGGAGGTCAGACTAGATGATCACGATGGTCCCTTCTGGCCTTAAAGTCTGAGTCAAAACTGCCCCCAGCCCCAATCTCTTAGTTCCAGATGCAGGGCCAGCTCCAGGCACCAGCCTGGCAAGCAGGTGCTTGGGGCGGCCGCTCCAGAGAGGGGCGGCATGTCCAGGTATTCGGCGGCAATTCGGCGGATGGTCCCTCACTACTGCTTTGAGCGAAGGACCTCCCGCCGAATTGCTGTCGCAGATCGCGATCGCGGCTTTTTTTTTTTTTTTTGGCTGCTTGGGGCGGCCAAACCCTGGAGCCGGCCCTGTCCAGATGGGAACATCCTGCCCCTGTGGTGTGAGCTCAGCGTTGAAGTGGTGAGGCTTGGTCTCCCCTGTCTTGCCTGGTGCCCAGTCCTGTGGTCGCCATGCTGGTCAAGGCTCCTCTGCTGCATCTGGGCTGCTCTCCCTAAGCCTACTCCTAAGGCCAGTTCCCTAGCTCCAGGTCCAGGCTGTGTTTGGGCCTATTCCTCCCAGCGGCAACACCTGTAACATATGCTCTCACCTAGAAGCCAGATGGCTTCTCTGCAGCCCTGCTCCTGTGCAGGCCAATTGGCCCAGGGCCAACCAGGTGGCCTCCATCTAATCCCCTGCCCCCACTTGGTCAGGGCAGAGCTCTGGAGAGGCATTCCTCTTCTCCAGGGAGAGGCAGGCTGGGAGCAGAGAGTCAGGACTGTCATTTCCTGCCAGTCCTCTAGCCAGCGAGGGCTCTGGGGCCAGCTCTCTGCCAGCCCCACTAATCAATTGGGGCTTATAAGGGTAGCACTGGCCATTTCACACAATGGCCATGGAGTGGGGAAGGAGGGCTTGACAGATAGGAATAGATCTCCCAACTGACCAGCTCTGAGCAGAGGCCAGCCCCCGACGTGCCCTCACTTTCAGAGAACACAGGTTGCTGGGATGGGGCTCTGCTCTCACTCAAAGATGCAGAAGAGGAGTTCACCCTATGGCAGCCTAGAATCCTGCAGTCCATAGACCTGGCCCAGCTTTCATCTTGATAACATCCCATCTCCAGCCTTGGCCCATTGGCACCTTTGCTTATCTTCTCTGTCGCTGAGTGGGCACAGTCATGGGTTTTGCCCTGCAGTCTGGAAGGAAGGCCGGGGGCTGCTCAGAAATGAGATGAGCAATTTGGCCCTCCACTGCAGCAGCAAAAGAACTACTGCTAAATTAAATCCCTCCCCCTACCATAATTGATTTTGGATGATAAGATAGGTCCACCCCCCGATCTATTATCTTAGCAAAAGACAGGGTAAGACAAAATAGTTTGCAATTACTTATATGCCCCTACCCCGTCACCTACTGAATTTGCAACTCTAATGTCATTTCTCTTGAGATTCCACAAACTCATGATTCAGTTGCTGCTGGTGGCAAAGTGCTGTTTTAAGCTCCCTGAATCATTAGATCTTCCTTCCCAGGTAATAACACCTAGCTCTTATCTGGTACTTTTTCTCGGTAGCTCTCAAAGCACTTTACAGAGGAGGTCGGTATCATCATGTCCACTGGGGAAACTGGAGGCACATACCGGTTAAAGTGACTAGCCTAAGGGCACCCAGCAGGCCAGTGGCAGAGCCAGAAATAGAATCCAGGTCTCCTGAATCCCTGTTCACAGCTCCATCCAAAAGGACCCACTTCCTCTCAAATAAAAGCAGTTCCAACCCATGAGGCTGCCAGTGCACCTAACAAGCAACAGCATCCACTCTCTGGTCATACTTTCTGTAGGGCTATCCCACCTCCTGGAGTCTTCAGTATCCATTCCCACTTGTTCACTTTGTCCCACACTAAAGACCTTGTAATCCCACACCATTAATACACAACGAGTATTTATTCTTTCCCTCTGTTCCTCCTTCATCACTACCACTAAAGAGCTTATTTCTACCACGTTAAGCTTCTCTTCTACCTGTCGCGGTGGCAATTCCCCTCCTGCTTTCAGAGCTGATGGCTCATTTGGCAAGGGGCGGGTTAAGCACCAGGAGGGTGTTAAATGTTTCCGCCCGGCAGGGGTGCCACTCAGACACGCTTAGCTGAGAGCCTGCAACTTAATCACGTTGCGGCAGACTTTCTCCTCCCTCCCTGTGACCTCTAGGGCACACAGGCAGGGCATTAGTGCTTCCAGCCTATTGGAAAGGAGGCCTCCCTTCATCAAACTTATTCCCCACCACCCCCAGGAGTGGAGCCGCCATTATTGGCAGTTGCTCCAAAGGGGCCTGTGTAATATGCCGTAATCAAACATCCCTTAAGATAATACGGTGTTCAAAGGCAGCCATTTCCCATAGAGAGCATCCATCCCTGGTGACCTTTCTTTTCACTTGCTTTCCTCTCCCCACTAGCCCATCTGGAAGCCACAGGGCAGGCTTGCAGACCTGGAAGGTGTCAAACTGCTCCATGGATCTCCAGGTGGCCAGCAAAGCAAAGGGGGGTGGGGGGGAGGAGACCAGGCTTTAGATTATGTGTGGTGACGGTGGTGGGACCTGGGTTTTGCTGAGGGCTGTTTGGAAGGTGCATTTCGCCTGAGAGAACGGCACTGGAAAAGGTTCTCCTCCCAGCAGGGCATCTTCCTATTCTCTCTCCCTCCTCCTCCCCCGCAACAACAGGCAGCTAAATGAAAAAGAGAAAGTGAAAATAAACAAACGAATAACTGAGCCTGCCTGGTGGTGCCAGCAGGGTCACGGAGCCAGGAGTTTAATCTTGAATGGAGGCCAAGGTTAATATTTGACTGAGATGCTCAGTCGAGTGTGGAAGGCAAAGTGATAATAGCAGTGAATCAGCGGGTCCCCACTGATCTTAGCGAAATGCAATCAGCCTCCGTCTGTTTCCCCAAGTGCAGGCTGTGGAGGAGCCGAAAGCTCAGTAAAACCTGTCAACGTTTTTTTGAGGATGGAGAGTTACAGCCCAGCTAAGGCCTAGACAAAGCCCTGTATTGGCCTTTAGAAAGCCAGGGGCTGTCCAATGCTCTGGATTGAGTCTGGGCCATTCTCAAAAGTTGCCTCGATTTCTGGAACCCTCTTAATTGTTTGTTAAGGAGAAAATCCTAGGGCACAGTCCGTCATGTTGATGCAGATCAGTTTCATGATAGCTTGAGGCATAATAGCAAGGCCATGGTGTATATGGAGTGTCTGGACTTCAGTAAACTCCCTAATGCTGAACTGTGAAATCATATGTATTCCTGTTGACTTGGGCAAAAGCACTTTCACATGAATTGAAAACTGGGCGAAGAGCAATAAAAATAGTGTAATCAAAGGAGCCATGGTGAGTTACACCAGCTGAGGATCTGGCCCAGGGTATGGATAGGTGTCAATGTGCAGAGCTGGGGAAAGGGGTCTGGTGGGGTGACACAGAGATCTGTATTAAGACTCAATTTTATGCCCTATTTATGTACAGGAGAAGCTTGCAAAGCCACATCTGCACTTCTTATAATCGGTGATGTGGTGATCTTTCCACGCTTCTCGGAAAAGATGTAATAGCAGATACTGTAGCTAGGTCTCACATTAGGAAGATTTCATTTCCACAATATTCTTCCCATATATTTCTTAGTATACCGTAAAGCATGTTTAGAATAGTTAAAACGAAACTACTGTTGCAAGGGTGGTGCCAGCCTCTTCCCAGTGCAGGGGAGAGGGGCTGAGGTGGGCTAGATAGAAAATTGGTGGGGGGAGGGCAGTGCTATACATAACACATAGCTAGCCCAAGGGCATTCACCCCCCCCATTACCTAGGGCACCATTTTCCCTAAGGCCAGCCCTGGACATCATCAACATTCAGAGCTGGGCAGCCGGAGAGTGGCGACTGCTGGCCTGGCACCTAGCTCTGAAGGCAGCGCTGCCAGCAGCAGCAGTGCAGAATTGCTTTAATCATAGAATATCAGGGTTGGAAGGGACCTCAGGAGGTCATCTAGTCCAACGCCCTGCTCAAAGCAGGGCCAATCCCCAGACAGATTTTTGCCCCAAATCCCTAAATGGCCCCCTCAAGGATTGAACTTACAACCCTGGGTTTAGCAGGCCAATGCTCAAACCACTGAGCTATCCCTCCCCACCATGAAGGGTGGTATGATATGGTATGGCAATGCCATCCTTACTTCTGGGCTGCTGCTGGCGGTGGCATTGCCTTCAGAGCTGGGTGCCCGGACAGCAGCCACCATTGTCTCCACTCTGCCCTCAAAGCTGGGTGGCTGGACAGCAGCAGCTGCTGGCCAGGCACCCAGCTCTGAAGGCAGCTCTGCCGCCAGCAACAGTGCAGAAGTAAGGGTGGTGATGCCATACCATACCACCCTTACTTTTGCTCAATGTTTGACCTTTGCACTGGGAGGGGTGACTACGAGGAGGGGGGGCAGCTAAGGCAAATTTTGGGTTGGCGATAGCCCCCGCAAGGTCCCCCTAGCACCGATCCAGTACACTTGCAAATAAAATAAACTCCACAGTGATAATGCATCACAACATGGATTTTACTCACTGTGATTGTTCACTCACTCGTTAATCTGCAATATTCAACATTGTTTTCTGGTCCTTAGTGAGTTCCTGCTGTATGTATTTACTTAGGGCTAGATTCCAGTACTCTTACTCACAGTGAGTAGTGCCTTACTCCAGGAGTGGTCCCTCCCATTGGCTTCCATGGCACCACTTTTAGAGTAAGACACCCTTACATGGAATAGTATCATAAACCGGCCTTTGTCGTTTTATATAGTGACTATGACAAAAGTATGTAGACTTTTCTATTCTATTCTATAGATATTCTATTCTGAATCTTCTCTAATGTTTTGTAAGAGGGGTTAAACAGCATGTTAATTTCATTTGTAGATGATAATAAACTGGGAGATCTTGCAAATAATAGGATGGAGAGAGAAATGTATATACTATAAATGTGATAATTATCCACTGTGGAGTTTCTTGCATCTTCCTCTGAAGCATCCGTCACTTGCCACTGCTAGAGACAGGATACTGGGCTAAATGGACCATGGGATCCAGTCTGGAATTTCCTTTGCTCCTATGTAAAATGTACTAGTGGATCTAAAAGGGGGTTGGAAACATACACTGGAAATAACAAAATAAGATGGAAACTGGAAAAATGGAGCTAACACATCTGGGGAAAAATAATCCACAACACCGATGTGATAGGAGCAAATTAGGAAGAAATTTGCAGTGCAATATACAGCTTTGTTTTATTTTTAAGACCATGCTTTTCTGGACTGCCTATGCAGATATCATATCACAGACCAAGCAGGTGACAGCTTCTTTCTATGTAGCAAGCATGAGGCTGCACTTAGAATAGTGCATTCTTGTCTTCTGGGTACCTTGACAGCAGAAACGTGAACAACTTGGAGGGAAACTGGAAAAGAGCAACAACAATAAAATGATTAAAGGCCTGAAGGGGCTGAGTCATGCAGAGAAAAATAACTACTAATAACTTGTTCTAATAACT
The DNA here is from genome assembly GCF_028017835.1 of Emys orbicularis. NCBI lineage: Eukaryota > Metazoa > Chordata > Testudines > Emydidae > Emys > Emys orbicularis. The sequence goes on along the minus strand of NC_088695.1, from coordinate 30,439,731 downwards.
AAGCCCTTGATCCAGTAATCTGATCCCCCAGGCCCACCCTGCACCTGTGTGGAGTACCACTGAGTACTGCGAGTTAACTTGCATGCTACCCCATTCCCTCTACATGGACAGGGTTAGAGGGAATGGGGTAGCATGCACCCATCTAGATGTAGCTGAAGTGTAATCTCGAAAAAGGGAGAAGGATTCTTTGGGGGGCGGTCAAATGGGGTTAAAATTTGGGAGTAACAGAATGAAATTAAGAAGAGGAAAGTTTAGGCTGAATACTAGGCCAAGTTCCCTGCCAATGGGTTCAGTTAGAGGGGCAGTGTGCATGAGGGAAGTGGAGCAATAATATATCATCTGAGGCATTTATACCTGGGCTAGGCAAAGGTGCAGGGCATACTATCCTGTCCTGGCCAGGGGGGTGGACTAGGTGATCTGTTCTAATTCCTATTGAAGTCAATGGGGTTTTGCCATTAAGTTGAATAGAGGCAGCACTGGGCTCCCAACATGTCTTTTCCAGCTCTGATTTCTTCACCTCAGAACTTAAAATAAAACCCCTCAAACTTTTCAAAGGTTTGATAAAGTTCATTCAACCACCGGGCTTCGTAGAAAGCTTCTGAACTTCTTCCAATCACATAAGCAGAGGCATAGGAATCCTACCACAATGGAAACAGTTGTTCTTATAGCATTTGCCACTATGCCCAAACCAGTACATACTGGGGTTCTGGAGGGGAAAGTCGGCTTTCCGGCGATTTCCAGAGCCAGGAGTTTCATATACTTTCAAATAAACATCTAGATTATTGGGGGTTATTCGAGCTGAAGCTTCAGGGTCTTTTGAGCTGAACCTACTACTAGCCTCTGGCCTGGTTTCCCCACCACCTGCCATCTTGTGTAGTCGTTGGCCCCAATCAGAATGTTTTGTGCTCAGTTTGCAGTGATGTCAATGACTGACTGCACAAGCTGCTGGGCAGCGTTGAATCAGCCCTTAAGGGTCTAATCCTCCTCTCACTTATGCTGGTGTGAATCATGAATAACTCCTTTGACATAAATGGCCTAAGTTTTCACGCTGATGAAAATTCAGTGCAAGCCCATTGAAGTCAGCAGGATTAAGCTGGTGTAAAACTGGGCATGAAAAGAGAATCTTTCCCCTCTCCCCGAAACAATAGAGATAGGTCCTCAGCACTTCATCATTGTTTCTTTTTCAATTCAGTTGGTTTTGATCAAACATATTTAACATGCACAAATATTTGCCAATCTAAGAAAAAAGACCAGTCCTACCAAGGTGTGATAATGACAACACCAGCCAAGTCTGCAAAGGGTTCCCTGTTCAAATAGCCAAGTTAAACAAGACACAATTAGGGCTAACGTGCCCCCCGCAGCTCCAAAATGTGGGTTAATGGATCCTGAGAGGGTCAGCGTTGGACCTAGCCGTGTCTTGTTTAACTTGGCCACATACACAGCTAACCCTTTTCCCTCTCACTTGGCGCTCTCTGCACATCTCACACCTGCAGGAGGTTCTAGGACTGAAGTTTTGTGTTTTTTTTTTTCTCTCTCCATCTACGTTACTTAGTTTTGATAAACAGCAGTATAGTCCTGATTTCATCATGCTGACATTTCAATGAAAGGAGGAATCGGAGGGACTGATGAAGGCTCAGAGTTTCTGGTGTAACCTCACAGGTTGCAACGCTGCCAATTATTATGTAACGAGAACTTTCTGAAAGCAGTCTTTTTCTTGGGATGTTCCAGACTGGGTTTTAGCTGGTTACTGCTTTTAACTCTGTCTCTTATCCCCAGCTTTAGAAATCCATAGAGATAAACAGATACATTGCATAAGTGGCTTCTATGGGGGCTTTTCTAGCTTTCTCTGAAGCATCTCATCATGGCCACTACTGGAAACGGGACACTGGGCTACTGTCAAAGGACCATTGATTTCGTTTGGAATGGAAATGCATGTGTAACCCACTAGTGAGAGTGTGTTACATGTTCCCCTCCCTGCCCAATCGAGGAGGATATGAGTCTATTACAGCCCAAACAAGGGAGTTTTGGCTCTTTAGTTCAAGCTGTTGCAGCTTAAGCTTTTAAGCTCTGGAGGTCCTAAATTGTGTGTCAGCCAAGATGGCAGCCATCACACATGTTCTCATAGAAGCTGCTCTTTCATAAAGCTCACCTGGGTAGATCTCCTTTGTAAGACCCAGTCAGGTCTCCCCATCAATGAGGCCAATATATGCTTTTAACTGACCCTTTCCTCCTTTGTTAAAAGGTTTTATCTTTTTTTTTCTTATTTATTTGAATTACAGTAGGACCTAGAGACCCCAACTGAGATTGGGCCTCCATTATCCTAGGTGCTGTACGAACACAGAGTAAAAGACAGGCCTTGCCCTGCAGATCTTACCGTCTAAATAGACAAAAGGTGGGAGGAGAAACCCAGCCACAGAGAGTTACCCCAGGTCACACAAGACTAGAACCCAGGTCTTTTGATTCCCCATCCAATACACTTGCTCTTGTGAATTGTTTGCTACCAAGAAGAATCTACATGGAGGAATCAGTTATTTTTAAGCTGGAGATAGCATCAGAAGGCCAGGAACTTGCATTTGATCTTTTGCAATTCCATCGCTGCAAATGAACAGAAATCTGAATTTGTTTTGGGAACTATAAAGGAAACTATAATCCAGCTGTTATCACCAGAGAGTCATCATCTGCTCATATGGCCGAGGCCAGATGACACTCAGGACTGGCTCCAGGGTTTTTGCCACCCCAAGCGGCGGGGGAAAAAAAAAGCAGCCGCGATCACAATTGCAATCGGCGACTCCGGCGGCAGCTCCACCGCGCCGCTTTCTTCTTTGGCGGGAATTTGGCGGCAGGTGCTTCCCTCCCAGAGGGACCCGCCGCCGAATTGTCACCGAACAGCCCGACGTGCCGCTCCTTCCCCTTGGCCGCCCCAAGCACCTGCTTGCTGGGCTGGTGCCTGGAGCCGGCCCTGATGACACTGCATCATGGAACACACACTCTCAGTAGTTTAGGGTTAAAAACATTCATCTAGGTGGGGAAGGAGTCCAATCAGTTAGCACCATCATTCAGCAACCTAAGATGTGACAAAATTTATTTTTGTCAACCCAAGAGAAAACAAACAATATAGAGAGAGGTTCCAAAGGAGACATCCCTTCCCTCTGCAACATTATTGTCCGAGCCTCTTGCACACTGCCCTCGTCAGAAGCTGGTTTGAGGGATTAGATCTTATATCTACTACACAGTTCCCATGAGTCCTTGCTTCTTTAAAGGCACAATGTTGAATTTCCATTTTGAGCCCTTTTCTTCTGTAGGAACTATAGTAAAAAACCTCTACTGGGATGCTCGGACCAATAGAAAGATAAAGATACTCGCCCGTGCACAGCCAATGATCAGGCACTCCTGACTTGATGTCATTTACTACAAACCCTATCACAGTCACCCTTCCCAAGGGAAGGATCTGGAGAGGCAGAAGGAGCTCCCATACACCCTGATCTCAGAGTGCCCATTCAGAGACAATTCACAAACACCTGTGGCTGTTCTTGGGCTACAGAGTCCTGTCTAAATCCGGAACGGTCACACTTCTCCTTCATCCTCCTGCTTTATTAATAGTAGAGGTGTTCCCCTTCTCTCCATTGGCTGCCAAAAAGCATCCAAGCAACTTCCAAGTCAGGAAGCTCTCATCTCAGAGGTATACTCTCCTTTTGGGGAGTTTGGGCACATAGCTTTTATTAGAATAAATGCTTTGAGAGGAGCATGTACTGTCTGTGGAGAAGAGTTGGGATTAGTCCTGTCCTTAGTGTAGCTTTACTGTATCCTCTGGCTGGTGCCAGTGCTTCTCAGCATAGCCAAACAGGGAGGCAGTATAACCTAATGGATAGAACACTGGCCTGGGATTTCAGACACTTGGTTTCTATTCCTGGCTTTCTCACTGATTTACTGGCTGTCTGGGCAAATCACTTCCCTCCAGGTACTTCAGTTTCCCCATCTGTAAAATGGAGATAATGGTACTGACCTCCTTTGTAAAGAGCTTTGAGATCTAAAGATGAAAGTAGCTATATCAGAGCTAGATATTATTATTTATTACCAATTGGAGAGGAATCCAGTTGTCAACAGTAAGAAAAGGGGGAGGTTTGGTAGCAAGACAGATGCTTCACCAGAGAGATGCACGAAACTGAAGAACCTGAGACCAGAATAGCAAGAAGTGTTCTATGAAAGGATTAAAGTGCATTGGCAGAGCCCAGGGCATTGATTTAGGGCCCAGAACTGGATTAGCAATGAATGCTGCAGGCTGGGATTGAGGTGCATTGGTAGAGTTGTGGTGGATATGGTGGGGATCAGGAATGAAAGGGATGCACTCAAAGGGTGATCCAGCAGTTAGGGTGCTAATTTAGGGCCGAGGAGTCCTAGATTCAGTTCCCTGCTCTGCTACAAATTCTCCTGTGACCTTAGTCTTAGTCTCTCTGTTCTTCAGTTCCCCATCATTACAATGGGAGTAATGGTATTTTCCTACCTCACATGGGTATTGTGAGGTGCTCAGATATTATGGTAATGGGGCCAGATAAGCACCTAAGAGACAACAGAGGAGCATCTGTAGGGTTAGATGAGGGCTTAGAACTGAATTAGCTGAGATTCTGCAACGCAAGTTAGCGTTGACGTGCGGGGAGGAGATGCTTGCTGTCAGCGTTCTGTGTAAGCTGTGTTGTCCGTCCCTGAGACGATCATTAAACTCACCCGCAAATTTAAAAAGAACCAGAAAAAGAAACATTTAATGGCCCATCATTTATAGCTACCAGAGGCAAAAGCACTTTTTTGTTTTTTTATCGTTTTCATGTGCTCTACTGTCCCCCGGGAATGCACTGGGTGCCTTGTTCATTTCAAAGAAACATACAGGGAACTTTTAAAGAGACGTTGTTGCATATTAAAACCTCAATGGGGACATTAGTGTTTCTCACAGACTTTCCCACTGAGCAAGTTTTCCTGGAGACTCAAACGTAATGACAATATCTGAAAATTACAAAAATGTTTCCCTTTGTACATTGGCTCCAGCACCGGGGTCGGCGTGAGCAGCCCTCCTGCCCCCTGGCCCCATGCTTGCCAACGGAAGGCTCCGAGGCGTGAACAGAAAGTTGTTATTAGCCCTTGGAGATTAGCCGACAGAGAGCACAGGTTGGGTTAGCTCCTGTGAATGAATGAATTCATTGTGTCTTCACTGTGTTCGATAAAAGTTGTGAATCTTAATTAAAAGCTTGATCGTTTGCATTTATGGAGACATTGTTGGGGCTGTTTCTTTAGCTGTTAACAGGTTGTAAAACATTTTAAGAGTCTTTTTTTTGTTGCATTTATATTTGGCTCATTTAAAAAGAGGCAATTTTTACAAAAAATTTGAGAGCAGCTTAAGTGATCATGAAAGTGAAGGAATAGTACTAAACTAAAATAGGCACAGACTTCTTTTCTTGGGCTTTGCATTTTCTTTGGTCCAAACAGCTTTTTGTCATTTTTTGACTAAACTGAACTTGGCAAAATTGTATCGATTTTTGATGAAATTTTGTTTTGGAAAAAATTGTGGGGAAAAAAAAATTTCAAAATCATCAGAATGTCCTGTTTCTACATGTTAGGAAAGGAGGGTTTTGATTTTTGTTTGTTTTAAAATGACTTTGCATTTTGAAATATATTTTACTTTATATTTAAAATTTGTCAAAATTGAAACAAACCATTTCAGATTACCCAAAACATGCCTTTTTTAAAATTTTGTTTTGTAAAAATAAAATTGAAATTTTGGCTTCTCATCCTGATTTGCGGTGGGGAAAAAAAATCAAAAATTTGTAATGGAATGGAAAATCTATTTTCCCATCAGTTCGTATAACAAACCTCTGATTCTGGCCAGTGGCAGCCTTGTTATTCTAGAGAAGAAATGTTCACATAGCTCTACAACTACGACTCTTTCTAGATCAACTGCATTCCCTGCTAATATGTCCCAACTCTGCCACATGCAGTCTATTCCTGCCCTGTATTCAAGTCCCCACGCAGCTCTGCCAATGCACCTCATGTCTGAACTATGTCTAAATTCATGGAGGATAGGTCCATCAATGGCTGTTAGAATGCGCTGAGTATCCCTAAATCTCAGACTGCCAGAAGCTGGGACTGGACAACAGGGGATGGATCACTTGACAAATTGCCTTGTTCTGTTCATTCCCTTTGAAGCATCTGGCACTGGCTACTGTTGGAAGACAGGATACTGAGCTAAATGGACCATTGGTCTGACCCAGTACAGGTATTGAGGGAGGGATAGCTCAGTGGTTTGAGCATTGGTCTGCTAAACCCAGGGTTGTGAGTTCAACCCTTGAGGGGGCCATTTAGGGATTTGGGGCAAAAATCTGTCTGGGATTGGTCCTGCTTTGAGCAGGGGGTTGGACTAGATGACCTCCTGAGGTCCCTACCAACTGTGAATATTCTATGATTCTTATACTCTTAACTGCAGGACCATCTGCTATTCCAGGCTTGGGCATATCTTGAGACGAGGATGCCAGTTGTGCCAGACTGTGTGGTAGTTCAATGGGGCTAGGATGGGACACCATTCTCTCTCTCTCAAGTTCTCCATGAGACGCACAGAAAAACAGATGACTCCAATCCCCAGGGCAGTGAAAATAGAAAACACAGTGAAACTCTAAATTCACTTAAAACCAAAGTGCTGTTTTGGGTTCAGCCTGGTTCTTATTTCCCCTGCCACTGGTTCTCCCATGTCTGATTGCTTCCTTCACTGTCTGGGAAAGGTGGGTTTGCTTTTCATTCATTGTCCTTTAGGGTCTCATTTCCAAATCTGGGGAGTCTGGGGGAAGTCAGCACATAGCTGGGACCAAATGCTACTCGGTTATGTGCGTGCAGCTCTCCTGAGCATCATTCAAAATTGCAGCCACGTCAGTGATAGCAAAACGTGGCTCTCCGGAGTCTTTAATCACTGGAAGGGGGCCTGGAGTTCTGAATATATGGTGTAACATTTTGGACAGAGCTATTTTTGCAGGACACACAAAAATTAGTAGAGTTGGTAGGGAAATTATTTTTTCCTGCTTAAAAAAATCAGCAACAATGAAAATGTTGCTTTCATTTTTGTCAAAGTGTTTATGTGAAATTGGAATTTTTTTGCCAACCCCTCCCTGTAATGTTTCAGTTTTCAAATTTTTAGTTACTAAAAATTTTTTTTTGCTTGTTTTCCAATAAAAAGCTACAAAATGTGGGCATTTTTTCACAGAAATTCCCCTTTGGTGAAAAGCCTTTTTCTGCTTGAAAAAAACATGTTGATGGAACATTTGGGACCAGCTCTAGGAATTAGCCATTATTAACAAAATCACAGGGCTGTGTGCAGGTTTCTGAGTGGAGTGACCTTTGCTCAAAGCTGCAGTCCGAATGTGTTACACTGCATAACAGTATGATCTTATAACAACTGAATGTTCACTCAGGGTGAAATTTCATGACAGGTGATATTTCCTCCACAACAATACCATCTGCAATTATTTCCCTACATCTCATGTCAGGGAAAGGTCTGTCCCAGGGAAAGTCTCAGTGGTCTGTTTTCACTTTCAACACTCAGCCTTTCACTTGGAGGTGAAAGTTCACTGGAACCACGTCTTGGTGAAATGTCATAATATCCAATTCCATGGCAGCTTCAGAGAGTGTTTCATAACATTTTTGAACCAGACGTCAGCCTGATCTAAGAGAGAAAACGGGGCATCTTTAGTGTGTCACCGTACTTTATCTTAGAACAAATAAACCTTCTAATTCTGAAAGGGGAGGCAGAGGAACCCAAACCCCTTGTTTGAACGTTCCACTGACATCAGTCTTCCAAGGAAGTCAAAACATCTGCAGCCAAATCCTGAAGCCCTTACTCAGGCAAAACTCCCAATGACCTTAACAAGAGTTTTGCCGGAATAAGTACTAACAATTGACTAAGGACATGAGGATTTGGCCTCAGTTTTATCAGCAGGCCATTCTCAGAAGGATAGAGTGGTAACTAAAATAACACTTTTTTGCTTGTAAGATGCAGGTGTAGCTGCTTGTATAACAGCTTGGGGGTGCTGCAGGTACTGTGTCGAAGCAACGCTCCCATTGGAGTCAGTGGTCTGATATTGGAAAATTAATGTCGTTGTAGTGTATGTACCTATGTAACAATAATGCCTTATTTCCCCCCCCATGTACTTCCACTTTAAGTCTCTAAGGACACTGCTGTTTACAGAGCTGGACACCCATTTTGTGTTCAGCTGAGTGCAGACTGTTACTGAGAAACTACGCTTCTCTGCTCTCACTTTACTTTTGTTCTTTCTTGTTTTGTTCTCTTTATGTAAAGAAAAGGTCATTCAAATTAAAATGATCCCTGTGCCCTAACTTGTGGCACAACATAAAGAGGGGGCATGTTAATTTTGCAAACCACTTACAGATCTCTGCGTTATGCCCTGGTTTATGCATGGTCTGATCCCATACCAGACTAGGTCACCTGTGGCTTCTCTTTGCTTGATTCAATATTTTTCATTCTCTATCAGTCCAACACAAGTGGTGATCTGGGGCATGTAACCTCTGCCTGGTGCTATGCAAAAGCATTCTATGATCGCACTCTGTTACATTGTGAGGGCCAAAGCTGTGTAGAAGTGAATATAGTCTGCACTCTGGCCAGTTGCATGCAGGCAGAACTACCACTGTCTTACCAACAAGCATACATCCTCCTTTCTTCTCCCTTGAAGCTTACTATACACCCACACTATAAGCAAACGATGCCTAACCTGGTACTCATGTTGTGGTGTGTTTATTGCTACTCTAAGGAAAAGGTAGCAAGCGTGGCCAGCTTCCCTGCTATGGCCTGGTTCCAAGGGTGTCCATAAATGGAGACCAGGCCATGCTAGAATAGTTCATATAAGAGTCTTTTCTCAGTGAGTTAGCATCTCCCAAACTGAGCTTTTTCAGATCTCCTGCATCCTCTGTTTTTTCCATCCTGACACATCAGGGCAAAGACAAGATGCTGTTTGAACATATAGAAGCCAAAAACACTGGTCTGGATCCAACTAGTGCTGATAGCATGATGCACATACTAGTGCAGCATGAGAGTGCTGAGCTAGATTCTCTCCCTCAAGCCCACTCCTCCAGTGGCACAAAGGAGCTGGAATCTGGCCGTAGATGGCCCTCGGAGAATTCTTCCAGTGAGGCTGGTGGGCCTGGCTCCTGTGCCAACTGCTTTCCTCCTCCCCAGGATATGGGATGGGAAGGGGTATGGTGGGGACGAAGAACAGCTGGGATCTGCAGATTTTCAGTCCGTGTTTGGACTTTCAAGGACCGTAGCCAGCTGAGCAGGGGTGCTCTAACTCACAGTAAAGCTGGGGCAAGGGCTGGTGCAAACTAGCCCATGGAATCAGGGAGCCGTAACTAGCTGACAGTCCCCTCCCAGGTGACTCTCCAATGCAGCGCTGATCTGTGCACAGGAGACTCTCTGGCCCACTGGGCGCACTAACAAAGCTGTGCTCCACACCCCGCTCAGGGATTAGGGCTGGGGGGAAAACTAACATTTTAGTCCAGGTTTCATTTCCGAGGCTTTGAGGAGAGCTGGTTGTCTCTCCACATTTTTCTGCAGACAGATGGACAGACCCAAATGGAACAAGCCATCTAGGAGGCAGCACAGTCCAGTGAGCAGGGCACCAGGCAGGGAATCCAAAGCCCTGACTTCTCTTCCCAGCTCTTTCTGGAAGTACTTGCTGAGTCTCTTGGGCCAGAAGTTTCAAAAGCAGATTCTGATTTGGGTGCATCAATTTGGGGCGTGTCCAATTTCAGACACCTGGTGTCTAGTTTTCAGAGGGGCAAAAAGCAGCCACAATTTCAACCAAAGCCAAGGGGGCTGTGGGTGGTCAGCTCTTCGGTGTCTGAAGCTGGGCCCCCAAAATTAGTGGATAGTTTTGAAAATATTGGCCTTAACTGCCCCTTGCCTCAGTTTTCCCATCTGCAAAATGGGGATGATAGTGTTTCCTTGTCTTTTGATATCTGTGGCTGAAAAGTACTAGGCAAATGTTCAGTGTGATCCATCTCCTAAGCTCCTTTCACTGTAGGTACTGGACATATAAATAAGGAGCACAAATCTTACCCCACAGCACCAGACTCTCTATCTGAAGTCAGGAGCGGTGGAAGCTCCCTAAAAAGGGGGGGGGCACTGGTGCCCAAACTGTGACCCCACCCCCTGCACTGCCTCTTCCCCCCAAGACCTTGCCCCCCGCTTGCTCCTCTCTGCCCCTTTCCCCCCAATTGCTCATCCATACGTCCAGTATAAAGTGATGAGGCCATTGGCCCCTAGTCTCCCCTGTTCTGACGCCCCTCTCTTAGGTACTTAGGTGCCACATTACAGTAGCTGAGTATCTCACAGTCTTTAATACCTTTACTCTCACAACACTCTCTGAGGTGGGCAATGCTAGGTTCCCCATTTTACAGATGGGCAACTGAGGCACAGAGAGCCTGATTTTAAAGGTATTTAGGCACTTGAAGCAGATTGAAAATCCCACTAGGTGCCTACATACCTTTAAAGTCTGGCTTCTGTGCTTTGGCTTCCCATCTGTAAAATCTGGACTAGAGAGACTAAGTGATTTGCGCCAGGTCACACAGGTATGACTTGAACCCAGGTCAACCAAGTTCTAGGCTAATGCCCTGCCTACAGGAGCATCTCATAGCTAGCATTGCTGGCTTTTTAGCTAGCCCCCAGCACAGTCACTCTAGAGCTGGTGGCTGAGCCAGCGTCTCCACCGCCATTCACCCTCTCCTGTGCTGAGACTCTCTTGGGCCCATCTCATCCATGCTGTGGGCATCATCCCTGGACAAGTCTCCTCTGCCCTTTTTGAAAGAGAGGGTTCTTTCCTCTCCCCGTACCGGGATTTGCAGGGGCGATTAAACCCGACGCAGAAATCTGCAGACACCTCATCTGTGATTAAGAGAATAAAAGGGCTGGCTGGAATAACTCAAATTCTTAACAACTTGGGCCTGAGGCAGGGTTAGCTGAGAAGCCCGGCCTCACATCTGTAGAGAGATGATGGGAGCCTTTGCTTCTGAATGTCAGTTTAGAGCAATTTATCCTAATCCGATTACCAGCTAATTCAGTGCCAGTCTGTATTACGGAGGCCTGGCTTAATGGAGGCTAAAGAGGCCGTGTTTACCCTTCAAGTGTGGGGGATTATCCTCTCAAGGGGGCCAGCTTGAGGAATCCGCCTGCTTTTGGCAGGGTGGAATAATGCCAGTTCAAAGAACTCGAGCAGTGAGGCTGGAGGCTCCAGGGCTGAGCTGCCACAGAGCCCTTTGTTCCTCTGGGGCTTTGTCTGAGCTGTCAGCTCTGCCTTTGCTGCAGAGAGAACTCTTAGAAGGGCTTCCTTCTTCCCGGGATCGGGGGTGGGGGTGGGAAACAGTCAGTGCTGAGCGAGCTGCTTGTTCCATTTTGATGTTCCCCTTTGGAGTCATTATACGTGAAACAAGTTTGCTGCCCTCCGTTTAACCCCCTGGTTAAGATCTATCCTTCTCCTTAAAGCGCCCTTTGGGATTTAGCATGTAGGGGAAGGGCAGGGGCGAAGCTAGGTGGTACAGAGGTTTAATTCACTTACCTTTTGTCTCCAGAGACTCATGTTTCAGTTCTGGCTTCGGCTACAAGTTAGTGTGACTCCTGGTGGTTTCAGTCCCCGTTTGTTCACACCATTAACCCTGCCACCCCCCATGGCTATTGGTAGTCGCTGCTCGACAGAGGCCCAGGATTGTATTGCAGGGGTATGACGGGTCAGGACTGATGGATGTGTAGCGGCAGAGCAGTGTGTCTGTGGGAAGCTCGTGTAGTCTCTGGGTTAGGCAAATGCTCTTTGATGCCTCTTTTCATGGCACCTAGCAGGCTGTAGGCACTAAAGAAAAAATGAGTAAGTGCAGCATGGTGATCCCGTGGTTGGGACATTGACTGAGGAGAGCTGGGTTCTCCTTATAGTTCTGTCAGTGACCTAAGGCAAGTCTCTGCACCTCTGTCTTGTGTATTTAGCTCTGTCTCAGTTGGAAAAAGGGTATTTTTCAAATGGGATAGCTAACTCATTTCCAACCCTCCTGTGGATGGGGAAAGCTGTAGTTTTAATACCTGCTAGCTGGTCAGAATGAACCCCTAGATGTCACAGTATGGTTCACCGCAGCCAGCTAACAGCTGTTAAAAGTACAACTTGCCCTGGCTACACCAGGGTTTTCAGACGTGTTTGCTGTCACATTTGAAAAATGCCCCCTTTTCCTAGTGAGCGTTAGCTGTTGCGTTAAAAAACCAAAACCAAAACCACACCTTTGTTCCTAATCTAGACAGGCTAAGTGTTGAAGCAGACAGCACAATGATTTCTAGCGTGGAGTTTATATGTTCCGATCAAGGGCCCGATCCTGCATCCCTTTCTGGCAAGTCGTCCCACTGAAGTTACTGGTTGGTGAGCAAAGAGTATTTGCATAAATGTTATGGGGTTGGACTCCTAACTGATAAGCAGCTGGGACATTGTGAGACATGTCGCTGGAGAGTTATGATACATGGACCTTATTCACTCCTCACTTACACTGATGTAAATTAGGAATAACTCCACTGAAGCCAATGGAGTACCACTGATATAAGCTCAATATAAATGAAATTGGGCCCCATAGCTTGACATACATTATGCAGTATTCTAAGGGGCCCTCAGCTATTGGTACTTATAGGTTTTTATGACTGCACCTCTGCAGCTTTTTCAATAAATCCTGTGATTAAAAGAAAACCAACAAAAAGCCCTTCAAAATTTTGTCATGTCCGTTTTTCTTAATAATTCAGTAAATATTACATTGATTTTTAAAGATGCGATTAGCTAGAGGAGGAGGAAAGAATCATGTGCAGCTTAACTCAGTTAAAATGATGACCTTTAGATGTCAGTATAATCAAAGAATAACACGAAACTCTGTGCTGACTCACAGATTCTTCAGAGTGATGGCATAGGGGTGAGTCTATTTACTGGGTGTAGCTAATTCATCTGGATTTGGCTGTTCCCTCTCTGCTCTCATCTCTGTAGTTTCTCCTCCCCAATGGGTGCTCCCAACACACAGCTTGGCATTTGCATATCAAAGTGACACAGGAATTTCCCGAGTGCTCCTTGATGGCAGGTTGACATTGAGCACCTCAGCTGGGCTCCCGCCTGTAACAGATCAATACCTAGGATCAGACATTCAAGGCGGGTGCGGGAAGCTTCAAAGTTCCCTGTCTTTTACTCCCTGCCAACTACTTGAGAAAGAAAATGGATCCATCCAAATAAGATTTTCAGAAAGGATCATATTAAATGTTTACAAGGAAACTGAAGACAGTTTTCCCCATCTGTGAAAGCCTTCCTCCACTACCACTGTTTTGATATGATTCCTTGGAAGCCTGAAATTTAAACAAAATTCTTTAGCCAATTTTTTCCCTCCTAGCCAACTGGTTTGTTGTTACAGGTTTGGTGGCATGCTGCACATATTGCAAAGTTGCTTATGAATGTTGCATTGTGCGCACACACACACACATTTGCTATTGGAGAGTTGTTCAGCTGGGTTACACACAGTGGCTTGTTATAGTTGGAGTGCTCGTGAGTCTGAATTGCCCAAGGTAGTTTGTTATTGTAGGGTTGTTCTTGAGTACCAGATAGCACAAAATGTTTTGTTATTTAAGGGTTGTTCATGGGACAGGGTGTCTGGGAATTAGTTATTTTGGTTTTGCTTTATTTTACTTAGAGAAAAGGATACTCAAAAGTATGTGGATTTTGCAAAGAGAAAAACATTGCACTTAGATCATTTCTGGTAGACTTCATCCTTGACAGTGCCCATCTACAATAGTTCCAAATTGCTTATTATTTCATATTTGAGAGACATTATTTCAAGGGGTTGACAGGACCCCGTAAAGTCAACTTTGGTCTCCAAATTATATTTTGTGTGTGTGTTTTTTTTTAAAAATACAACCAAAAACACCCTTCCTCCCCAAATACTTCTACAAAATTGAAGACTAATAGAAAATTCCCTTTTAAAACATTCCAGTGAAAACAGGTTTAAAAAAAATCAAATATATGCTCCCTACTTTGTTTCCCTTCAGATTTTGCAGGTTGCACTAGTGCATAAGGGCCAGAAAGTGAAATGGACTTGAAACAGACTTGAAATTGACGTGAATGATAGGAAAGTCAACAAAGGAAAAGGTGGAGCCAGAAAATTTTGATCTGGAGGTGGGTCTAGATTTTGAAAAAAACATGCTCCACTTTTAGGATTGGGATTAGATCCAGGGTTCTAGTTTGAGCCTGAACTAAAACATAAATCATGATGAATTAATGAGATTTCAAAGATTCACTATTAATAATCTAAGGTGTAACTAGAGACAGAGCTAAGGAATATTTACTGCGGCTCCATCCTGACAGTGTCCCCTGAAATTCATAATCCTCTTCCTTCCTCCTTAGCCACATCTACAAAGATTTTGGTGAACTCCGATGCGCAATGACTACTTCAAGATTTCCCTCTGTCTCATTTCAAATGTCCTCTTTTTAAGAACAGAAGCCACTGACCTTTTGACTCCACCAGTGATATCACAGGCTAGAGTCAGGAAATGGCCTTATCCAAATGGATTTTAATTCGTGTCAAGGTTTGGGGTTAAATGAAGAGCGTCTTCCGTCGGACGTCATACTTTCTGCTCCAGTGTGGTGTCCGGAAGCAAAGAGATTGATATGAAAGGCTGGTTATTATATCAAATGTGAGATAAGAAGGGTCTTTGCTGAGGGAATAGGGGGTGGGGGTGGGGGCGGACCCTCCCTCCCTTTAGTTATAAGATTTAACTGCTTCACTGCTCATGGGCAGGACAGGCGTGCCCCCTCTGTGCTATTGCATCTCGCATCTATGCTTTAGGCTGCCATATGCTTCCTGTGCCACTGAACATTCTCTGCCTGCCAGGTGGGCAAAATACAGGCAATTCTGACAGTGCCCTGTCTCTCTGCAGCCACCTGCTGGCCTTGGGAATGAGCAGCCGCTGAGGAGCACAGACCCAGAAGCGACCTACGTGCAAGTGAGTGGTGGCTGCTGCCACGGTGCCTCCACGGAGTGCGCAGGCACAATGGCTCCCAGCACCTGCTGTATCCATCTGGCGCCTTCTCTTCCCTGTCCCCGGAGCTACTGTGCCCTCCCGGGTACCTGGTGGGCAGTACCTCAGCATCCTTGGCTGCCCCATGAGGTGATGGCAAAAGCCAACTTCGGAAAGATCCAGATATGTGGAGGTCAAGCACAGCAATGGTGAGGGAGAGGCTGAGTAGCCACGGCTTCTGGGCCCGGCTCTGCCTCCTCCTCTGTATGGGGCAGGAGACTGCACATAGGGCCAGGATAGGGGCCAGACCTGCAATGTTGCCGGCCTCAGGGATTTTGGAGTTATTTTTCACATGACTTGCGAAAACTGGAGCCTTGCGGTTGGCAACACCACTGCTGCTTAAAGCCTGGCTCTTTGTGTCAATGTCCTCACACTCTGGGATGTCGGAAGTGAGGGAATCCCTCTGACTAAAGAAGGAATAAGGGAAAGAAGAGAGACCCCTAAAGTGATGAATGAGTGGGGAAAATGGTGAATCAGAGAGGAGACCTGTGAATGCTGCAGCAGCAAGGAGGCAGAGCCCTGTCTCAGCGCAGCAATGGAGTCCATAGTGCAAGTGGCTCTGCTAGAGAAGTTTGATTCTGGCAATTCAGGCAGCTGGGCCTTGCTGGATCTTCTTTCAACACTGAACACCTACCAGGGAAAGCACCCACAGCAAACGCTCTGTCTAGAGCCCCAGTTAAGCAGCCACCAACAGGAAGGCTTTAAAGAAAGATGTCGAAGTCTTCATTGGCCTTGTTCTGGCAGCAATTCCAGCATCTGCCAACCAACTTCAGCAAATTAGAGATGTACAACTAAAGGTTGAGACTTGCCAGAAACTTACTGAACTCTGCCAAAAAGGGTGGGGTCGAAGGAGTCAACTTCCAACAGATCTACTACCACATTGGCGGGACCCAAATCAGCTTCACGTGGTTGATGGACAGAGCATTCTTATCCCTATGGTACTTCTGAAAGAGATGCTCTCCAAAATCCATTAGGGACACCAGTGTATAAACAATGCAGGGTACAAGCACAACAATCCCTGTGGGGTAGCCCAGTCTGAGTAGGAAAATTCAGATTTTAGTCGAGGGCTGCAGTTATGTAACAAGGGAAAAAACAAAACATAAAACATTCACCAGAACCGTTCCTCTCTACAGAACTAGCTGACAGACCTTGGCATCAGGTAGCCACAGATTTGTTTTTCTGGAAAGAATACTCCTAAATTATGGTAGTCAATTACTTCCTCAGGTATATCGACTTGAGTATACTTCCACAGACATCATCAGCACAGGTCATTCAGAAACTGAAGTCGAAATTTGCAAGACATGGAGTTTCTAATATCCTTGTATTGGACAATGGGTCTCAATTTACCTATAAAATATTTTATTTGCCCAGGACTTTGATTTTGAACATTGTAGTTCATGTTTCCCCCCAAGCAATGGGGTGGTCGAGAGAGCAGTGCAGACTTTAAAAAGACTTCTACAAGATCAGCGGACCTGTATAAAGCACTCCTAGGATATCAAACAACACTGCTTGCATTTGGACTATCTCCAGCAGAACTTCTGATGAGAAGATGACTAAAGACGCCTTTACCTGTGGCACCAATACAGCTTCAACCTAAGTGTACCAATCTGAAAGAACTTAGAAAACAGGAAGCTGAAATAAAAATTTGGCAGCAACATAACTTCAGTGTTGGGCACAGAATGAAAGCACTACCCAAACTGAGACCAGGGAACAAAGTTTGGCTCTAAAGCTTCCAGATGTTTGGAACTGTTCGAAATCAGGCAGAAACTCCCAGGCCCTAACTAGTGGAGTCTCCAAGAGGACTTCTCCAGACTCCAGAAGAATCGGGTTCATCTTCAGTATTTCCCAACACAAGAGAGAATCTGAGGCCTGTAGATACTCTGTCAGAAAGTGAGACTCCTCCACAGGGAACTCCACATGCAAACTCAGAAGAAGTGAGAACACTCTCTGGAGCACTGATCAGACCCTCTCAAAGACTTGATCTTATGAATACTGCTCAGGACTGTTTAAATGGAATTGATAAGGAGACATAGTAGCGTAAATAGTTTTCAGGAATTTGAAAGAATTGTTGGTAGATACATTGGTTTATAATTTGTTTTACTCTTTTATTATAAAGAAAGAGAGATGCAGAGTGGTTATAGAGTTCCTGTTATCCGAGAGGATCAGGAGGTGTTGCATCAGGGAGCTTGACAACTGTGGAAACTTCCTGGTCAGGGAGTTCTCTAGTTGCTGCTTTTAAAGCATGGCTATTTGTGCTTATGTCCTCACACTACGAAAAGGGTTAGCTCCATATCTGATCTCAGGATATTGGGAGCATTTGGGCCTTGGTTACACTAGCCTTTTTCTCAAAGTCTCCCCCCTCTCCAGCCAGTTGTACTGCTCCACCAGTACAACTCCACCAGTGTTAGAAACTGTGGGAGCTTCAGTATAAACAGGCTGCTGGTGTTATAGAGGAAGATTCTCAAAGGAATAAATAGGAGCTTGGGGCCCGACTCCCAGTGACTTTTGGTGAGAGTTAGGTGCCTAAGTCCCATTTGCACCTTTGAACCTTTGACCTCCAAGTAGCAGCAGAATCCAGCTCTAAATAGGGGT
This sequence comes from Emys orbicularis, assembly GCF_028017835.1. Taxonomy (NCBI): domain Eukaryota; kingdom Metazoa; phylum Chordata; order Testudines; family Emydidae; genus Emys; species Emys orbicularis. The sequence goes on along the minus strand of NC_088695.1, from coordinate 30,422,018 downwards.
GTAATGCCCAATTGTGTGATTACAGTTTGTCCAGACTTAAAAGGTGACCCCATTAGTTTAATTCATTATTTACTTCCAAATATAGAATTTCTCTCTCTCCTAATCTTAAACTTTATTTAAATGCCTAGTTCTGCCATTCGTTTTTCTAGCATAGATTTGTTTTTTCTCCTGTTATTTTTCTCTGCTTTCCCTGCAGTTTCAGCTTCTCACCAGTAGTCCCAACAGAGGCCAAAGGTAGGTGGGGCATTTGATCAAAGTTGAATGATACCTTGCGGATCCGTGTGCTCATTTGATTTCATCACATGGTTCTACAATGTATCACACAACTGTCACTACCATGTCGATGGTATCTCTCTCTCTTCTGTCGTGTGTGTGTGTGTGTGTGTGGGGGGGGGGGTCAATCCCAGTCAGTGGTAACTTCACTGCATGTAGTAGGAAGGATGGGCTTATAGTTAAGGCACTGGATGTGACTCCTGAAAATCTGGGTTAAATTGCTGCCACAGACTTCCTCTGTGGCTCCTGGGACTTAACCTCTGGCCTCAGTTCCCCATGTGTAAAATAGGGATAATAATTCTCCCTGTTTTTTTCTTGTTGATTTAGATTTTCTCTTACTACTCGTATGTATGGAGCCTGGCACAATGGGGCCTTGAGCCTGGTTAGGTCAGTACAATAATGCAAAGAAACGATCATGGCAGTAAGGGTGGCAAAATTCTGCCCTTAAAGATGGAGGTGCTTTGGCTAGGGAAGTTTTTACTGCCTCTGCTCTCTGCTTTAATAGTTCTATGGTCAGAAGATTTCAGTTCCCAGGGCTGTTAGCCTGGTATCTTGCACGCCTATGGAGTTCAGTAATAGTTTTTCTCTACTATGTGATATCAAGTATTTAATTGACTTGGAATCATTAAATTCTTCCATATGCTTATATATCCACTTAGATCTTAAGCATTTTGGGGGCAGGGGCTATCTTTTGGTTAGATGTATGTATAGTACCAAGCACAATGAGGACCTGATTGGGACATCTACTGCAGTGCAAATAAGAAACAATGGTAACAAAATGAATGATGATACTGGGTGAAGTGTTATGGAGTGTCTTTTTCAGATGGGCATGGGTAGTGTGACAGAGTACCCAGGACAGGAGATATTGCCAATACAGAGAAGGACTGGGATATCATACAGGACGATGTGGATGACCTTGTAAACTGGAGTAATAGTAATAGGATCAAATTTAATAGTGAAAAGTGCAAGGTCATGCATTTAGGGATTAATAACAAGAATTTTGGTTATAAGCTGGGGACGCATCACTTGGAAGTAACAGAGGAGGAGAAGGATGACTATGAGCCGCCAATGTGATATGGCTGTGAAAAAAGCTAATGCGGTCAGGCGAGGTATTTCTAGTAGAGATAAGGAGGTGTTAGTACCGTTATACAAGGCACTGGTGAGACCTCATCTGGAATATTGTGTGCAGTTCATGTTTATGAAGGATGAATTCAAACTGGAACAGGTACAGAGAAGGGCTACTAGGATGATCCGAGGAATGGAAAACCTGTCTTATGAAAGGAGACTCAAAGAGCTTGGCTTGTTTAGCCTAACCAAAAGAAGGCTGAGGGGAGATATGATTGCTCTCTATAAATATACCAGAGGGATAAATACCAGGGAGGGAGAGGAATTATTTAAGCTCAGTAACAATGTGGACACAAGAACAAATGGATATAAACTGGCCATCAGGAAGTTTAGACTTGAAATTAGACGAAGGTTTCTAACCATCAGAGGAGTGAAGTTCTGGAACAGCCTTCCAAGGGGAGCAGTGGGGGCAAAAGACATATCTGGCTTCAAGACTAAGCTTGATAAGTTTATGGAGGGGATGGTATGATGGGATAGCCTAATTTTGGCAATTAATTGGTCTTTGACTATTAGCGGTAAATATGCCCAATGGCCTGTGATAGGATGTTAGATGGGGTGGGATGGGATCTGAGTTACTACAGAGAATTCTTTCATGGGTGTCTGGCTGGTGAGTCTTGCCTACATGCTCAGGGTTTAGCTGATCGCCATATTTGGGGTCGGGAAGAAATTTTCCTCCAGGGCAGATTGGCAGAGGCCCTGGGGGTTTTTCACCTTCCTCTGCAGCGTGGGGTATGGGTCACTTGCTGGAGGATTCTCTGCACCTTGAAGTCTTTAAACCATAATTTGAGGACTTCAATAGCTCAGACATAGGTTAGGGGTTTGTTACAGGAGTGGGTGGGTGAAATTCTGTGGCCTGTGTTGAGCAGGAGGTCAGACTAGACGATCATAATGGTCCCTTCTGACCTTAAAGTCTATGATTCTATGACAGTAACACAGGCCAAGCCAGCTAAAAAACTGAAGAGGTACCAGCCAACCTCTGCCCAAAACATCAATACAATGATTCTTCCCACAACTCCGTAACAGAAAGGATTTCCCAAGGGTTAGAGCATTGAGCAAAGAACTGGGTTCAAGTCCATGCTGTGCCACAAACTTCCTGGGTGACCTCATGCTAATCATATAGCTTGTGTATGCCTCTGTTCCCCCTCTGTACAATAGGGATAACAGCACTGCCCTACCTCACATCGGTTATTGTAAGGATAAATACATTAGATATAATATAGAGATATAATAGAGATATAATATCTATTGTCATTAATATTATAATTAATATAATATTATAGTTATAATAATATTATTAATATATCTATACTATCTAGATTATATAATAGATAGAACAGTGGTCTCTTGAGTTTTCCTTTCCTCAAGAAATGCTGAAACCCCTTGCGATTTACCATCCTGTGATGAGCAGATAGAGCATGTTGCCTTGAGGCAGCAAGGATGTTCTAACTTGTAATAACAACATCCCTTACCTGTATCCCTGCGAATATATCTCTGAGATGTATATGTTCTCAGATGGATGAAGGATCCAATAAACTTTTGGAAGGCCCCCTCCCTCAAAAAGAGTTTAGAAAATCCCCCCCTGTTGCTTTTCTTCTGCAATTCTGGGTTCCAGTCAGGACCAGAAGCAAAATAACCATCAAAATCCCCAAACAGCATCAGAAAAGCTGCTCTTGTGTTATTTCTGATTTGCCCAGAAGCAGGAAATTCCAGAAATCTCCTAAGAAAGCCTTTTCCCATGAGATTTTCAGCCCGTTTTGGCAGCCGCGTGGGGTTTGGATCAACTTTTTATTTAAAAATAATTACACTTCTAGCCTTTGCTCTAGCAATAATGTAACTCAGTGCACAGCTGTCCCGTTAATCCAGCCTTGGAGGAAACTCTCTACAGCTAGTGTTGGGAAGTCTATAATGAGAGGAGACCGCACGGTATAGTGTATAGGGTAATGGCCTGGAGTCGAAAGAGCTGTTGTGTGACTTTGGCCAAGTCACTTGAACTCTCTGTGCTTGTTCCCCCTTCTTGCCCATTTAGATTGAAAGCTACTGGGGGCAGGGGCTATCTCTTCTTATGTGTTTGTACTGTGTGATGGAGCCCTGATCTCAGAGGGGAACTATAGGTCCTACTCTGATTCAAATAATAATAATGACAAACCAGTGTACTTATGAGTGGCTCCAGAAAAACAAACCATGTGTGTTGACCAGTGCTCATAAATGCCTTGAGAACAAACCAATGTGTGTAGTCTAGGGCTTATGAGTAACCCTACAGTAACAGTCCAGTGCACACGCACGACATTAAGAAAAAGGGCAGAATGAGAAAACATTTTAAAAAATTACAAATTCTACTTTGATTCTGTCCTTTTAATTAACACGTGGCGTTTAGTCCTCTTCAAATCTCTTTTCAAGTGTTAACAGTTATTGTGAGTGAAAATGATCGTAGTCTCAAAATTTGTCCACACTTTTTGTGCCCACCCGCCTTGACAGCATCCCTTTAAAATTTAAAACCCACTCCCTGTACGCGCTTTTATCTCTGTGGGGCCTCCCTGGCAGAGGTGGTTCACACACTTAGCATTTAGCAACAAAAGCCTCAAACTGAAAGCATGACTCAAGCCATAATTTCCAGCAATTCCAATAGCGACGGTACTGTATTTTTCTGATTTCCAGTAACCTCCTTTCCCTAATCAAAGGGTTGTTTCCACTCGCTGATGTGATCCCTGCCCTCTGAAAATCATTTCCTTATTTAAGCAAAGGGGATTGAATCAAACCACGTGTATTAGATCCAAACCCAAGAGTTTCCAGATCATTCGCAGCATACCAAATGCAAGCTATTGCAGGCAGTCTCGCTTCTAGATGAAACCAACTCAGCATGGCTTCTGGATCAACTAGAGTTCTATTTATCCATCCATCTCTCTATTCATCCCCACACAGTCCCCTCTATTCACCTATCTATTCATCCCTATACACAACTATTGATCTATCTTAGGTTTTCTATAACTCTCATAACCATAGTGGCAATGGCTGGGATTTTCAAAGTATCCCAGCAATTCAATGGGATTTGGGCTCCTAAATGTTTAAACACTTTAGTTTCCCGTTTGGCTTGTATAGAAAGGCTGCAGCCTGTGAAAACACTTCAGTAAATTTGGCTACAAGATAGATTATGTTGTGCTAATGTCTAGCCATCAACTGCTAGACACATCTCAATCTTTGTCAGTCAGGTCAACCATCTTTACTGCCTAGGGACAGAACACTGGCTGTTTCTTCATAAAAATCTAGATTGAAGCAGGGACGAATTTGGTCTTGTAATACATGGGTGTGTCTATGTGAGAGTGCTGTGGGTGTGGGCATTTCACAATGGATGTGTGCAAGTGGGGGAGTGTGGTGTACATGTTGTGTGGTGTGTGGGAAAGAAAGGGGAGGATATTTTGTTATTTTAACAACATTTTTATTTTTTCCCTGGAAGAATCCTGGAGAATGTTAGAACCTGCGCTAATAATCATGCTGGTTTCAATTCATTCCATAACTTGTTGAAGTGAGATAAGGATTGGGCCCATGCCAGTGTAAATCCAGTGTACGTGAGAGGAGAATCAGGCCCTGAATCTCTACTAAATCTGTTACAGATGAGCTCGATCCTAAACTGATGTCAATAGGCATAGCTCCACTGGAGTCAATGGAGCGACACTGATTTATGCCAGCTGAAGATCTGACCCTGTGTTTTCAGTATGTTGCTAAAATTTGGAAGAGTAAAGGCTATCTGACCAATGGAATTACTTTAGCGTACTGTAGATTACTTTAGTTACTCTGGTGTTTACAGCAAAAAGTGCCTTTTTTTGTTGTGATACAGGTGAATTGTATCTAAATACTTTGTCCACTAATAAAGGACTCCTATTGCAGTGACATTAGCGAAGATCTGTCCACAAGACCATACATGTTCCCCTAAACACAGATGGAAATTGTTTTAAGTAAAGCTGTAGCAAACAGGTCTATTCAACTGACTGGCATAGGGGATTCTGTACAGCTGGGAGTACCTTGGCTTTGGGGTTGTTACTAACTAGTTTTAGAGGTGCCACAACACTAACTGAAAGAAACAGTATGTTTAAGGTATATTCTCCTGGGAATTATTAGTCAGTGGGGGAAAATATGTTCCCAGATGATCTAGGGCTGTCGACGCTCTTACTGAAATCTCTGAATTATCAGCACAGTGACAAGTAGCCACATATGAAATGGATGAGACATGATTGGAGTCCTCCATGTATTACAGGGATTTGGTATAACGCTGCTTATCTTAAGGGCATTATGCAAATCTGGTTCTTATTCAAATCTTGACACGCTCATCTAGAGCAGGTGCATTAGAAACTCAGTTTCCACTGAGGTTAATCTGTCAAATGTTGACTACTGGTTTCATCTCCAGTGACACATCGCTCCCATGAGTTACAGTCCAACTTCTGGGCTTTTTCCCGCCAGCTCTTGGGTCACTTTTGAGCCAAGCTTCCAATTGTTAAGTGCGCACAGAGAGATGCAGATGCAGCTTTTCCCAGCGTGAAAGCAGCTAGAGGGGAACCTTTCCCAGGGATGTAATATGCAGTGGGAGACTTCAGGAGGGCACAAGCATAGCCTAAGTGCAGTTAGCTCAGCCAGAGGAAAGCTCACCTTGTGTAGAGCATCTGTCTAACACACCAGAAGGGCACAGTTTGGAGTTGCAGCTGGGGGGTGCGCATGGCTCATATCGTGCATGACTTGTTAACAAGCCTCAGACAACAGTTAATTCTGCTCTAGAGTATAGCCCCCAATTGGTGGGAGGGAGACATTTCTGTGATGATTTGGTTGGCCATTCACCTGGCTGCTCTGTATCCCGCAGTCCCCATGCATTTGTTACGCAGACAAAACTTCCATTGCGTTCGATCGGATCTGCTAGTGTGTTAGCAAGACAATGGTGGTGAATGTTAGTCTCCCCTTTCCCATTGGAACCTGCCTTCAATTCCAAACACCCATTTAATCTGATCATGTCTCTGTCTTCTTATTATTTGTGAGCATTTATGTAAATAGCTTCTCCTGTGCAGGCATGTTTCGGGAACAGCTGTTCTTGTACCAATATCCATATTCACGCACAAACAAGGCTACTTATGCATGACCAAGAGCATCAACATTCTGCTATTATCCCATTAAAAACACTTCTGTTATCCAATAAGGGAATGAAAATGATACCATGTGACTTTGGTGACCAGCCACACACGATGGATGACAAGTAGCAAACAGCTGAAATGAACAATCCATAGCATGAAAACTGTCCATTCCAGCTCTCGGATGAGTAGCTCTGAATAATGAAATCAGGGATCAGTTCACAAATGCAGAAGACTAAATTCACTATGAACATTATTTGCAATTAATCATTTGACTAAGTCTATGTAGTATATTGAGTAATGGCAACAGGGTTTATTTTGCCCGGTTTCCCTGGTGTTCATGAAAAGAAGGAGAGAAACTGATTTCCTTTAACTGTTCTCCAAACAGCCCGCTTAATAAAATGTACCTTCAGATATTTTTAACAGCTAGGTTGGACTGGTTGCAAATTTCCCATTCAAACTGTTGTTCGGCAGAAAATTGGGGTTTTGAGTAAATGAAGGCTTCTCCCTTGCTAACAATATCCATTTTACTTCAGAGGCTGATGAGACTTATCCGTGAACATATTAATACTATCTACTCTGCTGCAGGCTCTCCACACCAGTGACTGTGCTCCGATGTTCAGATTCCCTTTATCTTAGACCCATAGAATCATAGAAATGTAGGACTGGAAGGATCTTGAGAGGTCACCTAGTCCAGTTCCCTGTACTCAAATCAGGACTAAGTAATAACTGGACAATTCCCGACTGGTGTTTGTTTAATCTGTTCTTAGCAGCCTCCAGTGACGGAGATTACCTAGGCAATTTGTTCCAGTCTTTAACTGCCTTGACAATTAGGAAGTTTTTCCTAATGTCCAATCTAAACCATCCTTGCTGCAATTTAAGCCTATTGCTTGTCCTATCCTCAGAGGTTAACGAAAACAGTTTTCTCCTTCTTCCTTGTAACAACCTTCCAACATTCTGCATCAATTGCAATAGAACTTTGTGGCACATGGGACTTCAATGGGTCTGCACTCTTTTACATGATGTACCTGGAATGCTTAGGTATTAGCAATGCAGTTAAACTAATCCACAACTAGATTCCATTTGTATTAGAAATGCCCTGGAGATCACCGGTATGGGTTCCTTAGCCTAGGATTGATATCTTCCGCTAGGTGTGCTTGTTAGAACGGGGGAAGAAATCATTTGCTTCTTTCATAAAAAAAAAAAAAAGTTTTCCCAAAAATATCCCGTTCCACACTGGGATGAAAGAGAGACCTTTTGAAATTTTCCATGGAAATACAAAGCAAGAGAGCGAGCAAGAGTGCTTCTCTCCCCTGACCCCGCAGATAGCCCAATGGTTTGGGCACTCCCTTGCTGTGTGGGAAACCCACGTTCAAGCCCCCTGAATCAGGCAGAGCAGGAACTTGAATGCAAGTCTTCCAGATGAGAGCCATAACCATTGGGGTACAGGTTGGGGTGTGTGTGTGTGTCTTCCTTTCTGGCTTTGACCAGAATCCTGGATCTTCCTGCTGCAAGTTTGTCTAAACAGAGACATGTCCATGAACATTTCAGTTTTAACAAATAGGTATTTTCCAATGAAAACATTATTTGTGGAAAATTCCTGACCAGATCTACCCCCTAATACTTTACAGCCAGCCGAGCAGAGAACTTGTCATTTTATTTTGGCAGTGGGTTCCATGGAATACGATATTCTGCAGAAGTCTTGAACAGCTGCTTAAGATTCATTTGCTTCTCCATGCAGGAGGCAAGGAGGAAAGGCTGCAGAACCATGGAGACTGCAGTTACTTTGCTACCATCTCTGTGACATGAGGGTGTGCCCCACACCATACTGTAGAGACATTTCCCCCAAGCAGCATCTTCTCAGGAAGCATTAGATCCTGGTATGCTAACAAAAGTCATTCTGGAAGTGACATGGGCTAGCTTAAACTGAACATGAGGGGTACAAAGCATAGTATAGGTGACCACCATGTCCTGCAGCAAGCAGTATATTTATCTAGCTTGCTTATTTCATTTTTCAGGCCTTTAGACAGCAAAGCACTTAAGTATGTGCTTAATTTTAGCCTTTGAGTAGTCTTCTAGTGACTTTGAATGGAATCACTCATGTTTAAAATTAAGCATACATTTAAGTGCTTTGCTGAATCAGCATCTGCCATGGGGCATTCATGCCACACCTCATCTGAAAGGGTTAAGGTAGCTTGGAAGGGGCTAATTAACCTAGTAACCTGGGGGAGAATAAGGCTGGATAGACAAACCCTAATGGAAGATGAAGCTCAGCTGAGCAAGTGTAGGCTGGGCTGGTACAAAGCTAGGAAACTAAGAACAGAAGGGGCTGTAGGGAAAGCAGACTGCAGTCACTCCCTGGGAGTTGGGACTGTGAGTTGGACCCCATGGGTGGACCAGAATACTGAGAAAGAGAAGGGAAGTAGAAAGGAACACAGGGAAATAGCAACAGGGTCTGGGAGTAAGCAAACCATGGTTGCTGGATAGAGGGTTCCTGTGCTGGAATCCAGAGTAATGGCTTTCAGCACAGGAAAAGTGGCCTAGTCTTTATTTAAAGGATGGTCTGGAAAGGCAACCAGACAATCAATTCAAGGAGACTTTGATACCCCCACAAAGGGAAAAACATCAGGTGACCTGGCCAGAGGGCCAATCACAAAGCAGGAGTGCGCTGAGTCCCAGACAGCGAGAGGGGCCGTGGCGAGAGCAAATGACGGAAGGGGGCATCCTCTGAGCAGCCAGGAGGAGGCACCCTGCTGGTGACTGAACCTTGTTACAGGATCTTATTGCATATCTTTACTCTAAGGACTTGTTTACATGGGGGGTTACTATGCACTAACTTTGATTTGTGTGCATTAAAATGACTTATGTACACTGAATGCAATTCTTAAAGAATACTAACTCGCCAGTTAATACATCATCTATAATCCACTTTGAAAATGCATTAAGTTCTCTGTGTATTGTTAGTGTGGACTAATGCTTGTGTTAAGGTGACCAGACAGCAAGTGTGAAAAATCGGGACGGGGGTAGGGGGTAATAGGAGTCTATATAAGAAAAAGACCCAAAAATTGGGACTGTCCCTATAAAATCGGGACATCTGGTCACCCTAGCTTGTGTGTGCACACAGCTCATTTGCACTAGTCTGGCAGTCCTCCGAGTGCTATCCCACGCTGCTTTGCATGATGCCAGGACTGACCTGTCTGTTTACCCATGTGCCTTCCACTGCTCTGGGGTCATTTCACAACAGCCTTTCAACTGACTATATTCTAAAATTAACCCAATTCAACAGTTCTTATAGAACCACCAATATGGCAATACACAGCCTCTCAATAAATAATGAAATAATAAAACAGCAGCAACTACAACTGCTCCAAATCAAGTGAGTTTTACCCCCGTCTATCTCCCCAAGAAGGCCCAGGGATAAAAGGCGAGTATTGCAGCATGCCAAGAAGGTTAACAAATCTAAGCTCTGGAGGATCAAGTTGGATGGAAATTCCAAAGCTGAGGATTGAACGCCTTGCAGGGAGCCCCCTTTGGCAGGGTACACCATAGACACTGTTTAAAAATATAAGATAATTCAGAAAAGCAACAGTGTTACGGTTAGATGTGGGACGTTAATTATTCTGGTCAACCTACTAACTGGTAGTAGGTTATCTACTAGCTAATAGTAAATCATAATGCCCTTGCACTAATAGATCCCCTCTTACATACTAGCTAATAGTAAAGCATACCATTATAATGCTCGTAGATTCCCCCCTCCCGCCCCCCGGTATATTGTAGTTCTGGCCAATCTACTAGCCACTATCAACTCCCCTTTGTTTTTGCTTTATGGAAAAGAAATAGACTCGATTAGAGAGAAGACATGCTTCTATGAAATGCTCTTAAACCCCAAACATTGCAGCATTGTGTTGTTGACACACTTTCAGCTGGTCATTTTGGAGGTATTTCCTTTTCTAAATCTAACCTACACCCTAGCGCACAAAGCCCTTCAGACCCACTGCAGTCCCAGCTGTTATCAGCCACTAAACCACCGTGGTGCAGGTCCTAGTCCTGCCAGAGCCATCACCTCTAACAGTGAGTGCAGCTGAGTCAACAATCTGAGATGGAAGGGAAAATTGACTAAGAGGGCCTTTGAAAAAATCCAAACGAAGCAGCCGGCAAGATGGGCTGCTGTCTCGTATTTGTGTTATTTTTCCAAATGGTCGAGCCAAAGTGTGAAATCCCCCTCCGTTCCCTGAGCACGAGCCTGTTCAAGGAAGCACTTTAGAGAAAGGCGGTTAAGACGGCGTGGTTAACCATTGTTCCACCTCAAAGAATAATTCTTATTAGGGGGAAGTGAGCTCTGGTGAGCGGGGAGAATATCATACAGTGCAATGGGGGGAAGGGAGGAGAACAGTTTTTAAGCAGACCATATGGCGTGCTGGTGCATTTTGTTACATCATATGGGAAGATTGATGGGCCCGGAATACTCTGGGTAGGTTCCAAGCAAACCAGAGACCTGCTCGCCTCCTGTCTCCTAATAAAGGCTTTGCTGTGTGAGAACGGCTATTCCTCCCTCTCTTCCTCTCCTAATGAATCACTCCTTTGTAGTCTTACATGGCTCTTGTACTTAATGTGAACCAAGTGGCTAGTGCAGGAAGAAGGAGGAATGCGCTCTCTTTCCGTCTGACATGGATATACATAGCCTGATCCAAAGTCTAGAGAAGCCAATAGGGGCCTTCCCATTAACTTCAATGGCTTTTGGATTAGGCCTAGACTGGGCCCAAGGAAGGCAACACCTCCTGTTTTCCACTGCACCAAAAACCTAGCACCTTCCCTACATTTCTCTACTCGGTTCTGGGCTGGGGTAAACTGGCATTGGTGTCAATGCTGATGTACAGCCACCAAGGCTTTGACCTTTGGTCTTTGGAACAGGCAGACATCTTTGGTTATAATTGGCCGTGTCTGTTTTTTTTTTCACCAGAGGATGTTATAAAATCTCTGAAGTTGAGAAGAGGTGCAAGAACCCTGCAATAGCAGATGTGGGATAATCTGCCCGCTGCATAGGTCTCATCCTGATCTCTAATAGTTAGAGATTGGCTTATACCAAGAAGTGCAAGGTTTAATATCGCTTCCAAATTTTTTGTTGTCATATGATGCCTACTACTATGAAAATTCTCACTAGGAATTTACAATGGGACCAAATAGTCTGAGTAGCCATATAAATGTCCAATCCCTTTTTGAGTCTTGCTAAATTCTTAGCTTCAGCCAATTCTTGTGGCAATGAGTTCCCTGGTAGTATGAAAAAACATTTCCTTGTATTCTTTTGAATTTCCCACCTTTTAATTTTATCCACTGTCACCTATGAGAATTGATTGGAAGGGGAGGTAACAGTTCCATTTGATAGAGTGCATACATCCTTTGATAAATACATCATTTTATGACTGTTCCCTTTGTCCTTTCTCTCCATGGAAGTTTTGTAAATGTGTCCCAGAAGCATCTTGTTGGGAGGCCTTGCCATGATACGTCATGGGAGAGGGAATCCAGCCAGGGAGCCTGGCCTAGAAAGGAGAGTGGGGGAGATGAGGCACTGAACTACAGCTCCCATGAGGCACCAGGGCAGTATTTACAAATTGAAATATTTAGGTTTTTGGCTAAAATATTTTGGCTTCTGGATTTATTTATTTATTTTACAAAAAAAATAATCATTTTTTTCCCACCAAAAGCAGACACTTTTTGTGAAAAAAATTGAGTTTAGTCAAAAAAATTTTGTTCATGGAAAAAACATTTTTGATGGAAAATTTTCAACCAGCTTTAATAGCAATGTTGGTGCAGAAGAGCATTGGCAGCAAAACTCCATGGGAAAACTGGTACAGTGCCTCTCCCTCCTATTCCTGGCTTGTGTGACTGAGTCCCTCATTTGCATGGACATTAACATCAGTTTGAGAGTGAGAAACAAGGTAGCTTCATATTCAATATGATTCAGTATCTAATAAGCAGTATAGCCAGCAGTTTAAGGCTTATGTGAGTGACATTACTTGCCTCTGGCATTCTATGGTTAGGATCATACAGGTACTGAACTTGTATCTAACGCTGATTTTTGAAGCAGAATTCACCACAAGCCTTTGCATCCTTGAGGTTTTAAAGAACTCCACAAAAGCGGGACTTCCTGGATGACTTTTCAGCCTAATGAACCTCCCTCCCCAAGCTTTTCCTATGAGTTAAAAGTTAAGAGGTCAATTTCATATCCCGAATTTATTTACCCAAGAGAGCTGGGTGATTTCATAGATCATAAAAACAAAACTTCAAAAGTCATATTTTATTTCACAGCGGAGGTCTTTGCAGTGAGGTAAGGTCAGGTCAGGAATTCCAGGCCTAGGGGAGAGACACCAGTCCTTAAAGAACTGATTTGAGGTCTGCATGGGAACATTGCAGTGTTTCTGAATTTTCCCCATGTGGCAGCAGAAACAGTAAAATCTGAGTCTGAAGAAGTAGCAGAGTGAAACTGGACAGAGAGTCTTCCTGGCATAAGGTGCAGCCACAGGGAAAAGCCAAAGCTGAGGCTGGAAGCAAGATGTAGGGTTCATTCTAGGAACCCCCTGAGTTGTACCTTTGGGGAGGGAGGGCTTCTCTCCTCTGCTGCAGTCCTCTGGCAGCAGCTAAGTACCCCTGGGAGGTCTCCTATGCTAGATCAGCCTAGATCACACAGGTCAGGTGATGCAGGAAGCAGAGGAGAAGTGATGGGACAGTAGCACATACCTGCCAAGCCTGGAGAGTTATAGGGACGCTGCGTGGAAAAAGAATGGATTAGGAATTGCCTTCTGGAGGGATTCATTGGGCAAATAGTAATTATTTTGCTAAAAAATATAGGGCCTGTCAGTGGGGAGAGTGGACAGGTTTGACTTGGGGGAGAGGGGTGAGCCCCAAAGGACTGTGCTAAGCTGTGCTAGGATAGTTCAGTACCCCAAAAGGCACATATGGCCAAATCCTGCTTTCTGAGTTGATGGCAATGGGGTGTCCAGGGGTGAATGAGAGCAGAGTTTGCATTAGGCTAAATTCAGTGTGGCTCAAGAAATGGGAGGTGTAACTCTGGTGGAGTCATCACTTGTTCCTATTGTGAGGGCATTGGTGGTGTTGCTCACCCAGTGTAATAGCAGGCTTTGGTAAACCACAAGCATTTGGGTCCTGGAGCAAATGTTTGCGGAGTGTCTGGATTGACGTTTATAATCATGTTGGTTCCAGTGAGCGGGCAGTCAGCGATAATGAACGGTACCAGGAGCACGTCACAAGTTTCTGCAGGTATAGATCTGGTTTTTCCTCACCTACAGCCACCCCTGCTATTCCCGTCCTGGGGCCTAACACAGCTCTTCTACTATACATCAGTCCTGACCTATTGTAGCTCCTGCTGGTGCAGTCCTGAACTTAGCACAGCTCTACCAAGGAACCTCAGTTCCAACCTGCAAAAGCTGCTCCTATTGCATTCCCAATGCACCTCTCTCATTACCAGGGTGGGATAGAGCAGATTGAACCAGGTAAGGGAGCTCTCAACAGGGAGCTGTGGGGCTGTGTTGCTTACCCAAGCTAGGGAGAGGAGAGAGAACTCCCTCTTTGCTCTCTAGCAGGGGTGGGGAGCTGTGCTGCATGGTCCTCCTCCCCTCCATTAACTCCTGCTCATTACTTCCTCTTCTAGAGCTAGGTTGCTGGTGAGCTGTGCAGTGCATTTGTGACACTTGTATATGGGGCTAGGATGAGCTTGCCAAACTTAGTGTTGATTGTCACCTAAACTTCCTCCCCCTTGTCTTTTACGACCAGAATAAGTGTTTCTAGACTTCTGATTTACTCTTCTACTCCTGCTTATGTAGCCAGGTCACAGTCCAGAGACGAAACCCTGCTCCAAGTCTTGCAGCTGAGCGCCATTGCATTGCTCCTCTGCATTTTCCCTTTGGTATATATCTGTGCTCTTGAAAACTAAGGTGCAGTCTGCCTTAAACTACAATATCTTATTTATACATGGGCCACATGCAGCAGCCACTCAGACTGTCCTTAGGGTTGAGGTCTCCACACTAACTAGGAAAAACCAATCCATGGGCTTTGCGGAGTCCTTTCAGCTCCATGCTAGATGAGGCCGGGGTCCCCTGGGCAGATTGGTGAAGGCTAGATGAAGATGAACCTAAAAAAGGAATGATTGTTCCAACCGGGTTCTTTAAACAGGGGAAGTGGGAGGTAATGGTTAATTAACTTAGCAGCCAGCACTGCTGCCGCCCCATGAAATAATTATAATGAACCCCTGCAGCATTGGCTTTGGCCTGGTATTGAGAAGAAACTCATTCTAAATAAGAAGGCAAACGAGAAGAAAATCACACCGTGAGAAAAATAGGCTGGAAGAAAGAAAAAGCTGCAAAAAGAACAGGTAGCGGTGGCTGGTGTATATAACTGGAAGTCCAAAGGTCTCATTATCCATTACCCTGCACCTTGTGCTGTGATTGACACCAGTCAAAGCAAGAGCTAAGTGAGTGTAAACTGCTCCCTTTCTGTCTGGGAGTGTTCCTACAGTTATTTTGCATGGTGTAATAGAGCTGGCTGGGGAAAAAAGGGGGGGAAATTGTAATGGAATCTCTTGCATTCTTAATTTTTTTGAAAAATTTGCCCCTCTGTATAATTGGTCAGAAAACAGGTGTGTGGTTTGGGGGTGGGGGGAGAATTGTGAAAATGTTATGAACACTTTTCTTTACTTTTATTCAATTTATGAAATTTCATTGGAAAGTTGACATTTGAAAAATATCCCAGCAGCTCTCATAACCGAGTACACAATTGGTCAAGAAGCAGGAGAGATTCTGGCCCCAGGTGCAGGGCACGTGAGTCAGGTTCTGGTTTCTACTTCTGCATTCACATCTATCGAGTGGGTGTAAAACAGGACAGTTCAGGATGGTAGCATTTCACACCCACCTTGCACAGATGTGAGTGGCTGAGCAAGTTACACAAACTGTGGAGAATCAGAGCCCTGAGTTTGTGCTCAGACTAATAAATAAATGACAAATGCTGGTTCACAATAGTAAGTGGAGCTGGTCAGGAATTTTTCAATGAAACATTTTTTGTCAGAAAATGCTGATTCCACAAAACTGTTTGTGGGAAAGGATCGGTTTCCAAATATTTCCCATTTCAACAACTTTCTGGGGAAAAAAAAGTTTAGAAATTGTCAAAATGCCCCATTTCCACATTTTGAAAATGTGGAAGTTCCATTTTTTGTTTCAAATTTTCAGTTATAATTAAATAGAAGGGTAAAGAGGCAGTGCAGACAAGACCTTCAGGTCTCTTTGCCTTGCATACATCGCAGGAGTGAAATATAGTGCTGTTTTTAGAGTTGCAGTGGAAACAGCATCACACACCTAATCTTAAATATCCCAAGTCCACACTCCCTTTAAAGCATCTGATCCTGAAAAGTGGATGGTATATTTTGTTTTTCACATTTGCCAAAAAATGTTCTCCAAAGCCAAGCCAAGGTTTATGTGCCAAGTTTTGGCATGAAGGGAACTTTTATAGCCATTATAAACCCTGAAAATATGGTTTTTATAAAGCAAGTGCCAACATAACCTTAAATATGGCCTGGCAAATGTAAGGTTTCAGTAACGATCCTACCTGATTTCCAGTGCACATCTAATGAGAAGTTCCCAAACAGGGAAAGGAAAACAACTGAATTTACAGTGTAAAGCCAGCCTGGTAATTGTATTAACAGTCCCTTATAAGCAGAATCAGGCTGTAGCTGAAACCCATAAAAAGCACGCCATTAATTTTATTAAGAGAAGTAGCCATTTTAGTCCTCTGAAAGCTCTGGAGTCTGTAAAGATAAGGTGATGGACTTTTCTCACAGCTGAAATAGCTACATCTGGAAAACAGGTCTACCATTATACATTGAATCTTCAGGAAGCCCAGCAGAAATGTATTCCAGCAAAATATATTAACCACAACTGCAGCCCTTGGCCACAAGCCTACCTGCGTTAGCATATGCACTTGGCATGGGAAGGACTGCATATTTTCTCATTGGTATCAACATTTTCCCCAGGTTCATCAGAAAGATCAAAACTATGGTCACTTTGTGGGTTGGGTCAGTGCAGGTAAATCTCTACATTGCGTTCACATTGCCAATGAAGAGGTTTTTTTTAAAAAAAACAACAACCTCCAATACCTCCCTGTGTAATTTAGTTATTACCCAGCCTTGAGTTTTGGCTTTCCTGGCTGGCTAAGTGGTCATATATTTCATAAGCCCTGCTAATTTGCTGTTAAATTTGCTATTTATATGATCCTAGACGATTTGTTAGGCTTTATTGAATAGAATATATAATATAAATTATTTTACTAGGAGCAAGTTCTTTAAAGGAGATGGTTTTTCACACCATCAAGGCCACTTTCTCAACTTATTGACAGCTTTATGAGCACTGCTGGAACAGGACCAGCTCCCTTTCTTCCACAGCACTCTGGCTTTCCCTAGAACGAAAAAGCAGTTTTAAAATTAGGGCCTGGGAGCCTTCATTTCACTCCAACATTCCCCAGGTACAAAGCAACACACTGGCCTTTCTATAGTTAATCACTTTTCCAGACTTCAGCCCACTAAAATTAGGTGGGCCCTTAGGTCAAATGTTTATTGGCCCACGGCCATCTCAGGAGTTTTATTTACATCTACACATCTGTATTCGGAATGCATCTGCATTCTGGTTTTGCTCTGCAATTAACCAGGGTTGTTTAGAGTATTGAAAAAAACAAACAAGCTTGTACTTTTTATAAAAAAAAGTCCTAATTCCTGTCTTTAAAAAATAAAGTGGAAAGCTTCCAGTTATTCCCCTTCCCCCAGTTTATAGACGTATCTTTATTATTACTTTGTACTGGGGTAGCTCATATTCTCAGCAGCCCCCAGCTCACTTTCAAATCTGTTTATGGGAGTTTTAAAGTTCTGAATTTTTGTGGTCACATTTAAACTCCTCCTTGTCGTTATGGCATAGGAAGCCAATTCCTTCTTCTTTAAAGGGACGGTTGCTGCTTTATTCCTTTTAACATAAAAAGCAAAGGTATTCCAATGGTGCCATGGGTTTGGCTGTTGTTCTGCACGGTGGAGTTGCCTTGTCTTTTTCTTTTGCTCTTTTAATTGTACTTTGCTAGTGAGCTAAAACTGGGTTTTTTAGAACCTTGGGGAGTTAGGTACTCACATCCCACTAAAATCCTGCAGGAGTTGGGTGAAAAGTGCTGCATAGAAGTTGCCTGCCCACTGGCCAGATACACAATCCACGCTCCCACACGCCTTGATGGTGTGCCGACCTGGAGGGGCAGCCTCTAAGAGTGAGAGGGAAGATCAGTCTCCATGGACCATTCTGATCTTGGCCTTTCTGTTGATGCTGCTAATGAGGGGGCTGATTATAGTGGGTGGGGCTTGTCATGCAGATGATTTTCATGGGGACGTAGGAATTGCCAGACTGGAGCGGACCTGGAGTCCGTCTACTCCTGTTTCTAACAATGGCCAGAGTCAGCTGCTTCAGAGCAGGGAACAAGAAAGAAGGTACACAGAGGGTGTGGGATAATCCACCCCCAAAGGAATCTCTTCCTAACCTCTCATGGGTAGATATTGGGGTAAGCCCTGGAGCATGAGGTTTCAGCTGCCTTCCGAAACCCTTCTTTTACAGCATTTATTTTATAATTCTGGAATTGGACTGAGACCTGCCAGAGTGACGGACAGTCTGAGAACTTGCACAGAACTCATTTCACAGGGAGGTCACTGCACAATGATCAGATGGTAAGGCACTCTGATTACTGCTGTGGGCCTGGGCCACCCTTAACCCAGTCACCTTGCTTGTGGTAAAGCCTAGATGTGCATGCCAGTTCAGTGCCTTAACCACAAGCTAATCCATGGTCCAGGAGCATCTTCTCCTTTGCCTCTTTCCTCTGCCAGTCTCTGCAAATGGGATGACAGTCCCTTCTGGTGTGCTGCAGGCATGATGGAAGATGGTTTTGACAAAAGAAGAGAGGTGAACGGGGGTGCCTGTAGAGGGAATCTAAAGGAAGGAAGGTGCACAGGCATATTAGTTGCACAGATTTTTACCAAAATAATTCAAGTGTGCACCCTTTCAATTTTTTCAGTTCTCTGGCTGTGCAATTCATTTGCTTAAAAAGTTGCTGATGACATTCTCCACCCGCCCAAATAATGAGCAGAGCCCATTTATAGTGTGTCTGGGCCATGAAGTGATCACTCTTTCTCATCTCTTTGATGCATACAACTTCAGCGCGAAGGACACAGTTCAGTAATTGCAACAGGCTGTCAGTGACACCAAATGTATTTGTTTTAGGGATTAGAGCAAAAATCCCACCAACTTCCAGTAGGTGGCAAGCATATTTTTTCTTTATTTCTTGCTTTTATACCTGGTATGCTAGAGTCAAATAAGTAAGCCATCAGCTGCACTCCAGCCTCCCTAGGGAAACCCACCCTGTTGCTTTATTTTTGTTTGAAATCAATAGCATAGTCAAATGGAGTTTTGATAGCCACACTTTCAGTCCCCTTGTTGCTGACAATAATGTCTGTCTGTCTGAATGTCTCTCTCTCTCTCTCTCTCTTTTCCCGCCCCTACAGGACCAGATGGTTACTCTTTATTCAGCCTCTGGCTACCTGTTTTCTTTGCTGCTGAACATCCCTCCACCATTCCCTCCCTTCAGCCTTTAGCATTTCTAGGATGCTTTGAAATGGACTATGCTGAAAACCACCATAGCTCATTCCTGTCACAGGGCAACTGCGCCTTTAAGAGGGAGTGGGGTCCAGTGGACTTGTGACTGGCCAATTCCCTCTCAATGGGGCTTAAGAGAAGGCATCTGGGCTATAAAGGAGAGCTGCCTGGGAACAGATTGAAGGGGTCAGGAAGAGAGTTGCCCGAGAACAGACAAGGAGTTGGGAAGGGGCAGCCAAAGACAGAGAGCGCAGGTGTGAGGCTCTCCCTGGGAGAGAATGCTGGTTAGAGTGGAAGACTGGTGCCTGGCAGATCTCCCGGAAGAAAGGGAAGAGATTAAGTTTGTGTTGCTTCATGCTTCTTTTGGACTTTGAGTGCCTGGCAGGAGTAGGACTGTAAGTGACCTCGCCGGAGGGCTAAGTTGGGCAGAGCAATGGAAGAGCGGCTGGGAAATTGAGGCGCTGAGTGGCTGCTGCACAGCACAATGCTGCCAGGAAGCGCTTTGGTAAGGCCGGGCTATAACAATTCCCTACAAGAATGGGCTTATTCTGAGGGCAGCTCGGAACATTGCTGTTAGCCGGAGGGGAAGTACACTTGCCACCAAGGACTGAGGCAGCTGCTTTGCTGAAAAGCCCAGCCTGGTTTCTGGCTAAAGGCAATTCTTGTCTTCTAGATCCAGTTGAAATATACAGAGGGAAACGCTTTTGCCCCTTGCCTCCCTCTCTGAAAACAGTGAGCTCCCAGCCTGCCCAGAGGTGTGGGGCAAATTCTTCCTTACTGTGGCAGTGGCAGCAGTGTGGGCTGACTGCTCACAGCAGACAGTGGTAACAGTTTTATGGGAGCTAGGAGATGCTCTCTGATAAAGCCTGTATCACTCTGGTCTGAAATGTGCAGGAGGGACACCAGAAGGAAATATTTCCCTCTCTGTGAGTTGTCTAGATGCAAAGGGCAGTATTAGTCAGGCAACATGACCCAGTCCGCCAATAGGTTTAGGGGCCATAGATTTAGGAGGGTGAGTGGACCAGTCCATGGGTGGGGGCAAAGGCATGCCTGGGTTTTGTCCTGATCTGGGAGATTTTTTTTTCAAAATCTCAAAATGGTTGTGAGATGGAAAAATCTATTTTTTGACTGGTCTTGTAGCAAGACCCTACTTATACACCCCAGTTCATCTATGGTGTAATGGCTAGCACTCTGGACTCTGAGTCCAATGATCCGACTTCAAAGCTCGGTGGAACCTAAAAGTATAACTGGGTTTAAAAAAGAATTCGATAAGTTCATGGAGGATAGGTCCATCAATGGCTATTGGCCAAGACAATCAGGGATCACACTCTAGGTGTTCCTAAGCCTCTGACTGCCAGAAACTGGAACTGGATAAAAGGAGATGGATCGCTGACTAATTGCCCTGTTCTGTTCATTCCCCCTGAAGCATCTGGCACCAGCCACTGTCAGAAGACAGGATGCTGGGCTAGATGGACCATTGGCCTGATCCAGAATGGCCGTTCTTCTCCACATTCATGCTCTTTGCATTGTGGTGTGGATGCAGCTAGGAGAGTGGGAGATGCTCCTGATAGCCCCCCCCCCCGCCCTCCTCCCACCAATCTGGTATGCTGGGATGGGGCAGAGATAGGTGGGGAGGGGACGGGGGAGAAGGGAAGGTGGAGCTGAGCTGGTGTCAGGAGAGAAGTAAGATGAACCCTCTTTGGGCTGTAGTAAATTACTTCCCCCTGCAGTTGGGACTTCCTGAGTCACAGTTCCTTCCCAGAGTCCCCTCTGGGGCAGGGTGGCTATGCCTTGGTCCATGCGCAGGGCTAGGAATTATCTCCATCACAACCCAAATGGCTTGTAACTCAGAAACCATTCAACAATTGTTTTTCAGACTTTGCAGAAACATCCTCCTTTGCCAGCAGAGTAAATTTGGAAATCTACAGGGCAAAACTATTCTCCAAGCCATGGTTACAGGGGGCCAAAGATACAACCTTAATATGGAGAGGCTACTGTCTCTTCAAAATAATAGGCCAACAACCCAAACTCCTGGGTCCAAACGCTCTGGATTCTCGAGAGGTTCAAATCCCGATCTAATGTGGATCGAACTTCTACCTCACAGAAATACAAAAGCGGACATTTGTGACCAATCCTGGCAAAGCTTCCTACTCCGAATGGGAGCTAATTAGATTCAATTTCAAAATGCTGGGCTGTAATTGTTGCGTGCAGAAAAGAGAGGCGTCTCATTTTACTCCCAGCATAATATTAACGCAAAAGGGGTTTTCTGTTGTTTTTTGTTTCACTGCCACCACTAATGAATGTGTAAACACCTCCTGGCATAGATTTTCCAGTTTACTGGGGTCGGAGTTCACATCAATAACACGTGTCCCTGAATGAAGCGCTCCTTTCGTTAACCTTGTGCATCCACTAATTAGCAGGTCACTTGCAGGTCAGAGGTGTGCTTATGCTCTTCTTCTTCGATGTCTGTTGTGTTATTACAACAACTGTAAATGCCACATGCAGCAGACTTGTCGAGTGTGTTTGGAAGGCTGTCCGTATAATTAGGGTACATTATCCCAAGGCGGAGCATGCCAGCTGACATTCAAGAGGCAATAATAACTTAATTTTTTTCTCCCCACCCTGAAACAAATTGATCGTCAAGGAGAAAGTGTAGGATTGCCCTGCATTTTGCAACTGTCTGGGTAGACGTCTGTTCCAGGGCAGGCAGCAGCACAAATAAATAACTCTCCCCACCATGCAAGCTGGCCACAATTGCACAGCGCATGGGGTTGAACCTTCCTCAGTGATGGTATTGCCGACTGCATGCGTTCAACAGGTATGAGTCAGACCCTCCCCCTCCTCTCAAAATCATGAGACTAGTGTAGCAATCATAAGGTTTTTTTTTTAAGATACATGTTGGCTTCTGTGTTTTTTTGAGCATTTAGGGTTCCTGTTTTCAAGTTTTGCTCAACAACCATGAGGAGGTTTTTTTTTGGCTTTTTTGTTTTTGTTTTTTTAAAGAAAGCTGAGATTCTTACATTCTCACATGACTCCAGGAGCTGGGGCTTTAAGAAAATCACTAACCATTGTAAGTGGTGTGTCTGCTCCCTACATAATGTTACGTAGATTGCAAGCCCCCTGCGGGCAGAGACCGTCTTTTTGTTCTGTGTTTATACAATGCTTAGCGCACCAGGGTCCCGGTCTGTGACGAGGGATTGTAGCTGCTGTGGTAGTGCAAGGAATAAATTAAGAATATGAGGAAGCCACATGGATACAGCTGGGTTCCCATTAGCCATATTTACTAACTATATACAAACATACAAAGCCTAGCTACATATGTGTGCACAGCTGCTCTGGCAGGGTTCTGGTGGCTTCTGCAATAGAAGACAATGTCTAACAATCTATTTAAAGGGATATTAATCAATACTTATCCACTACAGCGAAATGCAGGATAAACTTACAAGATTTGACAATACTGCAGTTGAGTGATCTTTTTGGGCCTGGTTTTCCTTGTATCCGTATTTACCCCACTGCAAACCATTAACGTTATGATGTGGTAGCGTTTTACAGTCCCGCAAATGGCTGGACAATGGAGAATTGGGCCCTTTTGCATTTCATCTGCAGCAGCTACTGTGCTTGTAAATGGAAAACTGGGGGAAAACTGGGAACAGAGGAAAGTGGGAATTCAAATTTTGTAAAGGAAAAATGCATAAAATGCAGACAGACAGGAGGCTAAAATGTGAATATTTGAGGCTCCCTAAGGTAGCAAAGCAAAGCTGTGGATCCTGTTTGGCTTATGAAATGAATGAGAAAAGGAAAGAGGTTTATATTCTGTGCTCTCCCACAGGATCCTACTATTAACAATATACATTTCAAAACAAAACCGAAAAAACCCCCAGAGGAACCAAAACTCCCCACTCAAGCCTGGCCGGAGGCCTCAACCCAGAGCCATCCAAACCGCGCAGGGCATGCTGCTGGAGAACTGGCCTGTGCAGAGGGAAAGGGGCAGCCCATTGTGAATCCCAAAGGGGAGAACTCGTCCCCTGTGCAACCAGGAGCTGCGGAGCAGCTTGAACCGGCTGGGAAGTGAGAGGGAAGTGAACAGCTCGGAGAGCAAGGAGATTTGCTCCGTTATTTTCATTTACATTTTGTGTAGCCAGCCAGGCCCTGGCGCCAACGTGGCGAAATGACGTGTTTTCACGGCAAGCAGGAAGTGAGGAAATCCTGTGAGAAAGCTTGCTCGTTAATGATTTCCAGCCCGGATTGAACCCCAAAGCATTGTCGGTCACCCAAACTTGGGGATGCTTCTGCAAGCTGGTTGAGGATCTCTCTCTCAAGCTGTGCTGTGGCTCACTATGGAAAGCAGTAGAGAGTTCACACACTTTCTTACAGCCAAGAAAGGTTTATTAAATAGAGGACACAGATCTATTCTCCCCCAGGAAGCCCAAACCTCTGTAGCTCTTTCTAATGAACAGGAAGTTCTGTACTTCTAGCTGGAAAGGCAGCATGATCCAGTGATTAGGGAGCAGGCCTAGGAGGCAGAGATATGGATTCACCCTTCCCTAGTCTGCTGCAGACATCCTGCATGACAAAGCAAGTCACTTAGTCTCTCTGTGTCCAATTTCCTCACCTATATAATGGAGATAGCAGCAGATGTATTGTGAGGATAAATTCATCCAAGACTGAAGTGCTGGGATACTAAGCATATGGAGGCTACATAAGAAACCTTAGCTAGCTGCACTTGATTGGCAGCTCGTGCAACCAGTCAGTTCTTAAAGGTGCAGTACTAAAATCTCAGGTGTTACCTAGAACATTACACTCCCCATACTGGGGAAACGCGTGGACAGGTAGCTTCTCCAGTATATTTACCTGTATCTTCATGCAAGCATTTATTATTAGACATGTACCTGGTTAGCAAGCTGACAGGTACAGGTTTGTTTGGCTCCCATTTGGATTTCACTAGCATTCACATCTCCCAATTTCCCAGGGGTATTTCTGACGTTTAGCACATTTCATCCAGCTGATGTGTCAGCTTTTTTTTAGCTGTGAATTCAGAACTGCGTAAGCCAAAGTAGTTAACAGGGAAGTGGTTGTACCACAAATAAGTATTTTGTACATGGTCCTATAGCACCAGTGACTCAGATGATGCAACACCCTCCACAGAGCAGCAAGGTGTTCGTTTTTTCAAAGTGGAGTGTGACTCCACGGATGGGGTCACCAAATAGGTGAAACTGTTTGAGGTTTATGGCTTTGAGTTGCACAAAATATTGGAGTTGAACTTTTCCAAAGTCTGGAGAAAGATCTGGGTCCATGTTTTTTGTTCTGCTAGGGAACAGCTGCCAAATCCAGATCAGGATTCAGATCCTCTCTTACCCAAACAGAATCAGGAAGGTTTGATCTGTTGGAGGGCTGAGAGGTGGGGTGGAGAGATGAGGTTCAGGGCCTGTTTCTGCCCATCATTTTTCTAGATTGATTGTGTTGAATATCTCCTCTCACCCATACCTCTGAGCAATGTTGATCTTCAAAATAGGGCACAGCTTCCCATACAAAGCAATTCACTGAGAAAAATAAATGACAACATCTGGAAGGAGGAAGGAAGGAAGTGGACAGCACATTCCCGAGGAGTAGTCAGGCAGTACACTTCATCCCAAGCTGTTACTGTAGCTGTGTTTTATGTGTGGGTTTCTAGCCCAATTCCATAAGAATGTAAGGTATATGATATATATCACTGCCTCTTGTATGCTCTCCAGTATAGCCTGTTTCATGAGTTCAGCACCTGTCTGAGCACCATGGAGACACATCAGCCCACATCAGCTTTTTCTGCATGGTGAAATGTGTCAGCCAAAGCCAAATATTCAAACGTGGGTCCCAAAGAGACAAAAGGAAGCTACATTGCATCTCCAGTTGTCCTAGTAGTGATCACAGCAAATGCCTAAATGGAAATCTAGGGCTAGAAGCATCCTTCATTTTTCTAGAAGTGAACTGCGGACGCCAGCCGATGGCTTATTGTTATTAGCAGCCAGGTAAGGGTGAGACCCTGGCAGGGGTTTATTCTTCAAGTCACCGCAGTTCACTTTCTCCTCCCAAAAGACATGTGAGCTTCAATTCAGATCTAAGGAATGTATCTCTTTAGTATCTAGACTCTGATCGGGGTCCAAGAGAACCCTCTGTTTTAACAGCTGCACATTGCTCAGACCATTAGATCCTGGAGCCTTCTAACCTAAGCCTAGTGGATCTGAGTCAAAGCCACTCATCTCTAAGGCCCCAATTCAGCAAAGTATTTAAGCATGTCAGCTGCTAGAAATCTCCCATGGCTTGGATCTTCTGGGAGGCAGAGGGGGCAAGTTGGGAGCACACTGAACTGTGACAATCTTTGCTGCCCTAATGATACTTTAGGGGCTCCCTAGGCTGCCTTAACTTGTGCTACAGGCTAGTTTGGGCCCAGGCCACCCCCAGCATTGGAGATGATGGAAAGTTGATTTAGAGCCCACTGGACTGGGCCCATTTTATCTAACCTTCCAAGGTGTGGCAGAAAATAGAGACAAAAGAAAATATGTAACAATGTAGTGGAAAGTCAATGTCCTTTTAAATAAATCCACCCCAAGAACATGACTCAAGCCATCCTAACTTTGCTAGGGTCAGTTCAAACAACCCCAAACTTCAGATCTTCGGTCCTTTCTGTGGCTCAGATGCCACGTCTCCTGACAGTCGAACAGCCTCATCAGCATCTCAGTAGGGTGTCTTCACAGCTGGAGAAGATCAGATGTCCCAATGTTAATTGACTGTAAAATCAAAGTAAAAACTGCCTTTGACTCTGGCGAGGCTTGCAAATTTGAATGGCAACTGGCCGGGGAATGCGGCAGGAGAAGGATCCCCCCTCCCCCAGAAGGATCCTGCTCATGAGGGCTCGAGAAACAACTAAAACAAACCTCTACACACAGTAGAAGTTTTTATGCATGAAACCCCGTATTTGAATGCCTTAGCCCTCCCTCTGCATCTCACCCCATCTACTGCTCTCTCTGCAGTACACCATCTACTGGAGTTGAGCATGCATCCCCAGGCTCGGGCAGGAAACTTTTGGGGACAGATCCTTAGCTGGTGTAAATTAGCTTAGTTGCACTGAAGCCAATGGAGCCCGGCCACTTTATGTCAGCGGAGGAGCTAGCCCTCAGGCTCTGAGTTAATATGTCTGTCTAATTACACAGGCGCACTCACACACACAAACTGTTAATGCACCATAGCAAAGCTGCACGAGCACTCATGTCAGTAGACATGACAGGGAAGGCTGATCTTGCAACTTTAACTCAGCCCCTTGTGCACACATTATTATATCCTGTGTAATGACAGAATCACATTCTATTTTTCAAATCATGCAGTGCAGTTTACGAAAGTCAAGGATGCAGGCCTGCCGAGTGTTGAGCATAGGTGCTGAATTGTAGTTTTCCCTGGGGGTGCTCCGCCCCCACTCTGTCCGAGGCTCCGCCCCCCACTCTGCCCCTTTCACGAGGCCCCACCCCTGTTCTGCCTCTTCCGGTCTGTGCTCCGCCCCCTCCCCCAAGGCCCCAGTCTCGCTCTGCTTTTTCCCACCCCTGCTCAACCCCTCTCCCAATGTCCCTGCCCGTCCACTCGCTGCTCTCTGCCCTCCCCCAAGTGCCTCCCCAAGCCACCAAACAGATGATTGGCAGCACTTCTGAACATCTTTGTCTGGTGGATGCTGAGCACCCACTATTTTTTTGCCTTGGGTGCTTGAGCCCCGGAGCACCCGCAGTGTTGGCGCCTATGGTGTTGAGTTCCTTCAGTTCCCATGGAATTCCTACAAGAATCACACACATGCACAATGCATCTGCCTTTTGCTGTGTTAAAGGGCTATTTGAAATTCTTTGTAATAGAAGCAGCTCAAATTATATAATGTGTGTGTGTGTGTGTATATATATGTATAATGTGTGTGGTTTGTAAACCATCACACCTTCAGCCTGGCTCTGAACAAGGGCTAAATTTTCATAGAATCATAAAAATGTACAAGTCAAGTCCAGCCATCTGCACTGTGGAAGGACCAAGTAAACCTAGACCATCACTGACTGGTGTTTTTGTCCAACTTATTTTTAAAAGCCTGCAATGATGGAGATTCCACTACCTCCTTTGGAAGCCTATTCTAGAGCTTAACTACCCTTAGAGTTAGAAAGATTTTCTTAATATCTAACGTAAATCTCTCTTGCTGCAGATTGAACCCAGTACTTCTTGTCCTATCTTCAGTGGACATGGAGAAGAAGTGACCACCATCCTCTTTGTAGCAGACCTTAATTTATTTGACTGTTATCAGTTTCCCCCTCAGTCTTCTTTTCTCAAGGCTAAACAGGCCCAGTTTTTTAAACTTTTCCTCCTATCATTTTTGTTACTCTCTCCAGTTTGTCCACATCCTTCCTAAGTGCACAGAATTAGACATAGTACTCCAGCCTCACCAGTGCCGAGTACAGTGGGACAATTATTTCCCCTGGCTTGCATATGATATTCCTGTTAATACACCCCCAAATGGGATTTAGCTTTTTTTCCATCTGCATAACATTGTAGACTCATTCAATTTGTGGTCCGCTATAACCCCCAGATCCATTTCAGCAGTACTACCACCTAGCCAGTTATTCCCCATTTTGTAGTTGTGTATCTGATTTTTTTCCCCTTCTTCAGTGAAATACTTTACACTTGTCTTTATTGTATTTCATCTTGTTGATTTCAGACCAATTCTCCAATTTGTCAAGGTAGTTTTGAATTCTAATTCTGTCCTCCAAAATGCTTGCAACACCGCCCAGCTTGGTGTCATCTGCAAATTTTATAAACACTCTCCTGTCCATTACCTGAGGGTACGTCTTCACTACCCGCCGGATCCGGAACTCCACCAGAGCAAGAGGCAGAAGCGGAGTCGACGGGGGAGCTGCGGCCGTCGATCCCGTGCTGTGAGGACCCGAGGTAAATCGATCTAAGATACGTCGACTTCAGCTACGTTATTCTCGTAGCTGAAGTTGCGTATCTTAGATCGATCCCCCCCCACTCTGCCCCTTTCACGAGGCCCCACCCCAGTGTAGACCAGCCCTAAGTCATTAATCAAAATATTGAGTAGTACCAGACCCAGGATTGTCCCCTCTGGGACCCCACTAGATATAGCTTCCCAGTTTGACAGTGAACCATTGAGAACTACTCTTTGATTATGGTCTTTCAAACTGTTGTGTACCCACCTTATAGTAATTTCACTGAGACCACATATCCCTAGTTTGGTTATGAGAATGTCATGTTTGACTGTGTCAAAATCTTTATTAAAATCAAGATATAGTACATCTACTGCTTTCTTATCAAGTAGGCCAGTAACCCTGTCAAAGAAGGAAATTAGATTGGTTTGGTATGATTTGTTCTTGACAAATCCGTGCTGACTTTTCCTTATAATCCTATTATCCTCCAGATGCTTACAAATTGATTGTTTAACAATCTGTTCCAGTATCTTTCCAGGTATCAAAGTTAGTCTGACTGGTCTATAATTCCGTGGTCCTCTTCCCCACCCCGCTTTTAAAGATAGGCACCTAATCCTTCCAAGATTACTTCAAATAGTTCCTTAAGTACCCTAGGATGAATTTCATCAGGCCCTGCTGATTTGAATACATCTAAGTTTATCTAAATATTCTTTAACCTCTTTCCCTATTTTGGCTTGTGTTCCTTCCCCCTTGTTATTAACACTGATTGTGTTGAGTATCTGGTAACCGTTAACCTTTTTATTAAAGTCTGAAGCAAAATAGGCATTAAACACTTTGGCTTGCTTGATATCATTAGCTATTAGCTCTCCTTCCCTGCTAAGTAGAGGACCTACACTTTCCTTCATTCCTTTCTTTGCTTGTGCCTCAGATCACTTGTGGGTGTTGATAGGCTAGGCCTTTATCAGGTCCCACTTGGGAGTAACTCCATGGTAGTTCATCATGTTATACGGGTGTAAATGAAAGGAGAATCAGGCTCTGCATTTCTAGGCCTGAAATGATGACCGAGATATCAAACCTTAACACTGTGACATTCTTGTGTAAAGAACAGCTATTTTAGGTAATTTTCATGGATTTCTCATTTTTCTTTCCTTGTGAGACCTGTACAATTGGACTCATGTAACGGAAGGAACTTAGGTTTATCACTGGATGGATACAGCAGTGAGTGGGAGGGTCCAGTTGCCAACGCTGAGGCTGGTGGTGGGGCGAACATGCAGCATGCAGGGCCGGCTGCTCCCCCTGCTGGTCCGTCAGTGCAGTCCCAGCTGCATGCCAGTTCTTGGCCAGCAGGGCCCCAGCCCCCGTTCCATTTCCGGAGGGCACTGGCTGCGCGCTGCGAGCAGCAGTGGATGGTGAGTGCGGGCAGGTGTCAGGCAGTGGCCAGTTATGTGTCACCTCTGCTGTCCACCCATTGGCCCTTTACCTGTTGTGGAAGCAAATGGGAAGGTGCAGAGCCATGTGATAAATTGCTCTTATCATGCATCTTTCACCACTTCACTGGCCATCTGCCCACTAAGCCCTTTCTACCAGGATCACTTATAACAGCCAAACCACGAAGCAGCTTCAAACAGCCACCATTTTGAAAACAAAACCTGCCGGGGAAGCCTGCTTCCATTATGGCCCCAATGTGAAATTTCTTCCCAGTGTTAGTGATCTGAGCCACAAGCAAAATCTAGCCCTTATTCAGTGCCAGGCTAACGGTCTGATACTTTAAAAAAACATAGATATAGGAGCTGCTTATAGCACCCAAAATTTCAAATAGCCCTTTAACAAAATAACAGTTCCCTAGGCAGTTATATTGGCAGCAGGTTTCCCAGCCCTATGGAATTATGGAAACAGAGCTCCCAAACAGTTTCTGCCCCCTCTCCCCCCCATGGCTGATTTTCCACTGCGGACAGTTAAATTGCAAAACATCCTGGATCCTTGTTGCATGAAAGGATGAAATCCTGTCTTTCCCCACACCCACTCACCAAATATGACAGAAGTCATTTGTAGCAGAAATGGAAACTGCTTAAAGAGAATGTGAAATGTACTTAATATCTCTTTGCCAGATCACTGGCCACAGGATGACTAACCCCACTGCAGCAATTCCAAATGAGAAGAGAGCAACTGCTCAAGCGCATGTTGGAAATCTCTCATTTGTAGGTTCCTGGCTTCTTTTACAAGGGCCTGGACATTAGATGCAATTGGCAGATTCACAGCTTTTAAGTGTGAAATATCATTTCTGTGTGGAGATGTCATTTCAGCTGTGGGACCACCTGGCTGACCTTTCGCTAGACAATATGTCACTCTGACACCCGCTGATTGAGAGGAGATTGAGATGGCAGCCCAGCCAATGAGCTGCATTATTCAGAAGTTAACAGATGTTGTTGGGGGCAATACATGCTGTAACAACTCTGGGCAGCAAACTCCTAGGATGGAGAAGGGGATGATGGGAGGAATGTGTCAGCTTTCACATGGTGGCTTATAAATAGGGAGGCTACTGATGCATCCTCAGAATCCAGGACATCCCCTTGGTTACATGAACTTCCCGAATGGTGTGGACCCTTCCCGACCTGTGTGGCCCTGCCCCCTGGTGTGACCTTGCATACACAGTGCATGCAGGATCACACCACATGTGGGACACCATTTTGCAGAGTGCCTGTGTGAGTTCAGTTCACGCTGTTAGGGGCAGAGAAGCACACTCTGCAAAATGGCGTTCTCTGTGCATCCACAATGACACCAGACAAAACCATGTCCGGTTTTATATCAGTACCGGACAGGGACAAACCTTAAAAAAACAGGACAGTCTGGCTTAAAACTGGACGACCGGCCTGCCTACTTATGACTCGAGGCCTTGGTTGGCATCTATAGGGAACTGCTCGGTAAAGAGAGGGATTTTCTAGGCACAATTAACTAATAGCCTGATTCAAATGAATTCCACTGAGCGCAATAGGAATTGGGTGAGGCCTAACTGGCTATTTGCTATAATCAATACTAGGACAGTTGGAAATAAAGGGGGAAATCCACATGCTAGTGCCCAAGCCTGCTAAGAGAGCTGAGTGATGTGGAGGCCTGCAAAGATAAGGAATTCTCCTATCAGCGCTGTGGAGCGGTTTGCAGAGTTGTTCCATAGAGGCTTATCTGGCCTAATGTCTACCATGAAGCTTCTCTGACCCTAATGTATCCCCTCTGCAGTGGAAAAGGACCAGGGAATCCTCATAGCAGCAGCCTCTTCAATCCTGTTTTCCCCAAGTTTGCCCTTAACAGTTCCTTTCCTGCAGGCAGTTATCTCGGAGCTGGGCTTCATGTTGTATTGAGTGTGTGCATGCTTAGCAGACATAGCTCCCGACCTCTGAAATCCCTGGGGAACAGAACTTTGCACTAGTTTCCCTTGGAGAGGCTCTCTGCACTGATAGAAATGAGCGCAGGTTTTGCTCCAGATTGCACCTTGGTTTATATCTACCTTGCACCGCAGTGGGAAATATTTCATTCTTTTCCATGCAAAGTAGCTTATGAAAACAGAGGCCCAACCTCTCTTTAATTAGCATGATCCTATTCCAGAACTGCTCCAGAAATGTGATCAGGTGACATGGAAAGGGGCTCAGAAGAGCCCTTCCCCGCCCGTGAAGTCCACCTTTTCCCTTTCAATAAGTAAGACCAAAGATTGACCAGTTCCGGCACAACAAGTGAGAACAAAGAAATATCTACTGGATCGCCATGCTGTCAGCACAACCCTCTCCCCCAACTTCATTCTTCATTCTCCCTTCATTTATTATTTGACGTTAACTTAATTTGTGTTGCGCCACCCCAAAGAAATAGCCCTAAGACTCCATGAAAAATAATCTATTTTTAATTATTTGTGATGTAGATTGCTAGCCCATAAATATTCCACTAGTACCTGGTGGGTTTTGCCATCAGAACCGTCCTGCTGGAATCAATAAACAGTTGATTAAAAACCTTGTTATTTAATATATTCAGTAACCCTAATTTATTCATTAGAAACTTAATCACTTTCATGTCACCAGCTGCTGTGATGGAGAAAAGAGCTGTAGCTAATTATTAGCCATTTTATAAAGCTAATATTGAATTTCCAATGCGTCCCTGGTGGCCTTTACTCCAAGCAGTTTGTGTATCCCACAAACATGTGTTCTGGCACTAGGCAGAGCCAGGCATCCCGAACTCACAGCCTTCTGGGTAAACTTGAAACTTTAGTTATATTGCAAAAGAAACACGTGCATACGGAGCTGGCTCCCAGCCAGCTTCACCAATGAAACTTCTTGATATTCAACAATTGCTGGCTAACGGACAACCAATCACAGCTCTCCGTTCCACCTGCTGTTCTTACCAAGATGGCAGGCTCCCAGCTGCTGAGAAAGAATGTGATCTAGCAAGAGGAGAGTTGTGTCCTTTGCAGGAGAAAAGAGTCAAAGCTTATGCAATAAAGTAATGCTGATGCAGTGGAGATGGGACAAAGTGCACCGTGAAAAAGTTCAGTGTGACTGGACTTCAAGGGTGAGGACACCAGGGTCTCTATGGTATTTTTCTGCCCAGGTGCCACTTTCACCCTCTACTGGTGGGGCTGTTGGTCCTAAGTGAGTTATAAGCTTTGCCTTGGAAGGCATTCTCTCTGAGCTAAAGTCTGCAGTCCTTAAAGAGACACCATTAGCTTCAAAGCCACCTTTCCCCACTGATTTTTGTAATAGTAACTCTACAAGTATTAGTAGTCCTTATTTGTATGATGGTAGTGCCTATAGGCCAAGACCCCATTGTGCTAACTGTTATACACACTTATAACAAAGAGACAACGCCTGTCCTGAAGATCTTACAATCTAAGTACAATGGATGGATACAACAAGGGGGAGCACAGGGAAGCAACGAAATTATACGGGTCAGTGTGAAAAGCAGGGATCACAGCACACCAGCTGCCTAGCCATTGTTGAATTTTTGTAAGCGTCACGGCACAGAAGAGTTTTAGCATTTCTAAGAGTGTTTGAATAATACCTGAGACCCTGTTCCTTCAACGTGAGTAACTTTGAGTGTGAGTGGTGCCATTAAACTCAAGACTGCATGCAGGCATGATGTCACTCCTTTGGATAAGAGTGGCCACTTCCCAGTTTAGACTCAGTTGATATAAGTAGGCTTGGCAGAATTCAATGTTTATTTGTTGATAATTTCAATGGATAATATTAATGTTTATTTTTAAACAGTTTTCTGATTTTTATTGATTTAAATTTTCCAAGTTGCGGGAAATTTTGGGACAGGGATCAGACTATAATTATTTAATGACAGTTGACATTGAGATTCAAAAAGTTAAACTTTACAACTGTTAAAATACAAGTTGTCAACATCTCATGTCAAAACATACAAATATCCGTAAATCAAACTCTAATAATTTCTCAAGCAGCATTTTTATTACTTTGCTTTTCTGTAAATTTCAGTTATTATCAATGGAAATATTTCTGTTGATTTGTGTATGTATGGTGAAATTGGCATTTATTGACATTGACTGATAAAAATCTTATCCTTCCAAGCCTATGAGCCAGGTGTACACCTGTTGAAGTGTGTCTATGTGAATGGTTGGCAAAGGTTTAACTACATTGTTGTGTAAAATATTTTCCTAAATCTGGTGCTCAGTGGTTTGTGCATTGGCCTGCTAAACCCAGGGTTGTGAGTTCAATCCTTGAGGGGGCCATTTAGGGATCTGGGGCAAAAATCTGTCTGGGGATTGGTCCTGCTTTGAGTAGGGTGTTGGACTAGATGATCTCCTGAGGTCCCTTCCAACCCAGATATTCTATGAAAGTCTAGGAGTCACATAAATGAGCTAAGGAAGTAATTGGCTTGGACATTTATAAGAAGAACATCCAGATTCCAGTGCTATATAGTAAATTCTAACAGCAAGAGTCTGGGAAGGCATAGCAAACCTCATGCTCTAGGGTTTAAACCAATCTCTGACTACTGGGGAAGAGACTCAGATGGGGGACAGATTACCCTGTATCTACCTACTGTGAAGTTTCTTGCACCTTATAGAATCATAGAAATGTAGGGCTGGAAGGGCCCTCAAGAGGTCATCATTTCCAGCCCCCTGCACAAAGGCAGGACCAAATAAACCTAGACCATCCCTTGTCTAACCTGTTCTTAAAATCCTCCAAAGATGGCAATTCCACAATCTCTTTTGGAAGCATATTGCAGAGTTTAACTACCCTTAGCATTAAATTTTCCCTAATCCCTAATTTAAATCTTCTTTGCTGCAGATTAATCTGATTACTTCTTGTCCTACCTTGAATAGACATGGAGAATAACTGATCACTCTCCTCTTTGTAACAGCCCTTAACGTATTTGAAGACTGTTATCAGATCCCTCCTCTTTCTTCTTGTCTCAAGACTAAACATGCCCAGTTATTTTAACCTTTCCTCACAAATTAGGTTTTCGAAACCTTTGATCACTTTTGTTTCCCTCCTCTGGACTCTCTCCAGTTTGTCCACATCTTTCCTGAAGTGCGGTGCCCTAAACTGGACACAGTACTCCATCTGACGCCACACCAGTGCAGAATAGAGCGGAACAATTACCTCCTGTGTCTTACATACAATGCTCCTGTTAACACACTCCAGGATGATATTAGCCTTTTTTGCAACTGCATCACATGGTTGACTCATATTCAATATGTGATCCACTCTAACCCCCAGATGCTATTCAGCAATACTACCGCCCAGCCAGTTATTCCCCATTTTGTAGTTGTGCATTTGATTTTTCCTTCCTAAGTGAAGTATTTTGCACTTATCTGCTTTTGAAGCAGCTGGTGCTGGGCCGCTATTGGAGCCCGGATGCTGACTAGATGGGCCGTGGGACTCATCTAGTCAGGCAATTCCAATGTAAAATATTTCCCTTTATTTTTGTCCAGTTTGTGCCTTTCACAGCACTCGGTGACTCATTTACACCTGCAAACACTGACACATTTAGTCCCTCTCCCCTCATGAGTCATTCCATTGAACTCAGTGGGACAGCTCCCAGGGGTAAAGCTGCTCATGTGCCTAAGTGTCTGTAGGATCGGAGCCTTTGGCGCTTCCCTTATTTGTGTAGGGTTTTCACACAGCAATGGGGGTGAGCGAGAAACATTTTAAACCATAGGAGAAGGGGATTTTAACTTCACTAAAATTGCTAGAGGGACTCAGAGGCAGCGGTACAATACCTGACACCACTTTTAACTTCTTTAAATTGACCAAATTTCAAGGTGACCATGTCTCTTTAAATCAAGCGAAATGCCCATTTCCTATTGAAGTCAATGAGAGTTCTGCTTGATTAAGGATGGTAGAATCTAGCCCTCTATGATCCACCTTTAAAGTCTTTGGGGCTAGAGCCAGCCTCCCTATATAATTTGTCCCCAGGTGATAGGACAGAACCTTGTTTTCATGGACATATTGTGCAAAACAACAAATCGCAATCTCGGTACGTTCTTCAGTTAGAAAGCGTTAAAATGTATTCTGGAAAATGGAGGGTGAAGGGCTGGTTTGTTTCCAGAGAGGGGCATGGTGGAGGAAGGCAAAATGGGAGTTGGGTGAATGAAAAGGCTTTCTCCTATATGCTCCAGCTCTCTGACTGTCTGAAAGGGAGGCTGCCAGATGGAAAGGAACAAATCCTTAGATATTAAAAAAACAAACAGCCCCTGCCCCCTTCCCCCCCCCAAACTCTTAGAAAATAGACTCGTCTGCTCATTTTCAAAAATATGTTATTGAACTTGTTTTATGGGCTTGGCAAACTTCTGGCGGCATCTGGCTCAGCTGAATATTATACCTAATAGCCCAGGACAGCAGCGATTGCCCAGAGTGCTGTCTGCATTTATGCTGCATGTGCCGTATTGGAGGGTTTTCATTTCATGCTGCGTGTCTACAAATTTGCTGCAGTAATTCCACCAAAATTAGCATAGATCCTTCACAAAAAATGCCAGGGAGAATAAAGAGAAGTCTCTCTCTTATATGTCTGCCTATACCCACATCTATCTACAGTTTTTTTGCCTTCCTCTTAAGATCCTCTTACAGTTATTGGCCACTACCAGAGGCAGTGTGCTAGTTAAGCTGGACAAATGGCCTTCTCTGATTTATCCTGTGTTCTCCTTGAACTTGAGTTTCATGACACTGCTGTATCACATTGCAGTCAATGGGGTTATATGGATGTAAAACTCATGTAATGGAGAATGAGGGCCAATGTTTCAAGATGATATTGGGCCATATCCTCCACTGGTGTAAACTGCCATAGCGCCATCGACTTCAGTGGCTTGGAGGATCTGGTCCACTTTGTACAGGTGTAAATGGCAACCAAGGTGTTGGGCAGTTGAGAATTAGACACTTGCAGTATGCCCTACAGCAGGTGGGCTGGGGCTGTGAGAAGAGATCCATGCAGGGATCCCTTTTCTTATGCTGCGATCCATGTTTAGAAATAGTGGGCCAGATCCATCCCTACGTTACTCTAATTTTAGACTGGTGTGACTTCATTGAAACTGGCAGAGTCACACCCACATAAAACTGGAGTGACCCAATGGATGGTCTAACTCAGTGCAAGACTTTTACAAGTGAGAACCAGATTGTGCTCTGCCCTGTACAGATGTTCAAGGGAGTATAAGGGCACTTTGAGACATAGTCTGGCTTCTTGTTTCACTGGCTTCCTGCTGCCCTGGCAGCACAAAGCAGATGGACAGCCATCTTAACCTGTTAGAGTGGGATTTTGCCAGCATGGGAGAATCCTATGGTGTCATACAGCTGGCAAAGCTGGCTCCACCCCCACTCAGGTGACCCCCCCGGTGTAGGGAGTGTGTCCGTGGTATTGCTAAGGAAAGGTGCTACTGTGCACCACAATCCCCAGCTGGGGAAATAGCCCCTTGCAGGCTGTTACCACCTGCTGCAATTTACAGCAGCCCCAAGACTGCTCTAAATTGTGCTGGAGGCCAACCCAGACCTCAGCCAGCCCCAGACTGGGGAGGAGGGGCCTAAGCAATGGAGTTACTCTGGCATGAAGCACTTCTGACCATATCATCAGCGGGGTAATAGGCCTAGTTCCATGGAGCTCTCACAAAGTTCTGCCTAGTTATCCGATCTGAGGATCTGGCTCATCTATTATTGACTTATGCTGGACTAGCTGTTTTTCTGTTGTTTAACAGAGAGCACATCTCCCTGTAAATGCGATTAGCATGAGCCCTGCATGTGTGCCGATTCTCGTTCCCAAGAACTTAACACGCTTCAGAGATTGATTTCTTAAAGTGGGGAGGCTCCTGTTTCATTTGTCAGATCATCTGAACATTAAATTAAGCGAGTGTGGAAGTTCCCAGTGTCGCTGCTCTACACCATGTGCTGGCATTGGCATTGGAATATCCATAATCCCCCCTGACAGAAAATGAACTACTTACTTTCGTTACCCTGCATATCTTTCCCTGTCTCCCAGCCAAGCTGCCACTGTGGATTAAAAAACCCAGTTAGCAGCCCTGTTTCTCTCATTATCTTGAGTAGCACTAATTGCTCAGCCTGGGACATGTTACTTAGAGACAGTGTCCGCCTGAGGAGCTCAGAAGCTCCCCTGCGTCGTTGCTTCATCTAATACTATTGAGTAGCGTGAGACGGATCCCGTGAAATGCTGAGCACCTCCAGCAACAGGCTGAGTGTGCAGAGCACCCACAGTGTACAAAGAGAGCTACCACGTCAATGGACCAGCTTCTGGGTACCGCTGTGGCTGATCTGCATTGCTGTAGCAGCACAAAGCAGCCACGGTGCAGGCTAGCTGGCTGTCCAGTCATAAAAGGAAGCCTCAGGTGGGAGAGGGACAGCGTTTTTGGCTCTGCACCAGCCTCCTCCCAGACCTCAGTGCAGCAGCACTCCCTAGATAAAGGAGGTGTGGCTGGGTTGCCTTTACACCCAGGGATCCCAGATGCTGGAAAAGCCCTTTGGTGCTGTGGGCAGCTGGGCATAGCTTAGATCCCATTAATAGGCCCATGTGTTATTTAATCCCTTTCCTTTAGTTGTGTCCGAGCTAAACATGAATAAGGACTCTAGGATCTGGCCTTCTGAATGGAGCTAGTCTGCAATCTATGACACCGGGCTCCCATACCTTGTGAACCCATTGAAATCAATGGGAGTTATGTGGGGTAAGGACTGAGGAAAAGGTGAGTCAGGTTTATTGTAGGTGGCCATGAGGCTGTGATACCTATTGCACCTTTAAATAGCTAAGCCCCTCATCCATGCACAGAGATCAGCAGCCATCTTAGTCTCTGAGCTCAGTGCAGGCTGTTACTGAGGAGACACCCAACATGTGCTTTCTCTTGTGGTAATTTTCTACCCTCCTTCTTTTTTCTTTTCATAGATTAATTGATTGTGAGGCCATGGAGAGATGGGCCACAGTCCACCTGTGATACACCCAATTTGTCTCTGCAGGTGGAGGAAATGAATTGGGCCATGTGAATAAAACCAGGCCTCTAGGAGTTAGTAGAAGAGAGGCTTGTCAGTCAGGCTGAAGCAGAGAACAGATGCTTTGGAAAGATGCTACAGAGAGTGGCAAAGTTCCTGTAGGGGCCCTTAGTAACCAGGAGAGGGATGTGTGGGAGGAGGGGAGAGACGCGGTCTGCTGACCTCTCGGAGCCACAGAGAGTTGGACAAGGCGGGCAGAGGCTTTTGGAAGGAGTGCAGGTAGGAGAGGCCTAGGAATGCTTGCTTGGATTAGTTTGGGACTTTGAGGACAGTCCCAAACTATTTTTTTTAATTATTTTGAGCTTTATGTTAATAAACCAGACCCCAAAAGAGCTGTTATTGGGGAACAGAAGGGGAAACTGAGGCAGGGTGCAGCAGAGCCACCCCTGACAATGAGGGAAGCAGCCACCCTGTTACAGGCCAGAAAGGACCATTGTGATCATCTAGTCTGGCCTCCTGTATAACACAGGCCGTAGGACTTCCCTGAATTAATTCTTTGTTGAAGCTGAGTTCTTGTTGTTCTTGTAATCTACAAGAAACACCATTCTCAGTTCACATAACTGTTTTTAGTTTGTGCTTGGGGGAAACATGGCTAAAGATTTTGGCCCAGATTTACAAAGGCATTTTGGGTGGCTCGAAATGCAGCTAGGTGCCAAGTGTGAATGATAAAAGCCCCTAAGTGATTTAGGCACCTG
Source organism: Emys orbicularis (assembly GCF_028017835.1). Taxonomy (NCBI): domain Eukaryota; kingdom Metazoa; phylum Chordata; order Testudines; family Emydidae; genus Emys; species Emys orbicularis. Next base: position 30,382,717 of record NC_088695.1, on the reverse strand, counting down.
AGTCAGGCACCTAACCTGCTAAGGTGTCTTTCTCATTCCCAGCAGACACATATCTGCATCTGTAGGTGCCTAAATACCTTTGTAAATCAGGACCTTCAGCATTTTTTCTCATATAAGGAAACAAAGAGCATAAACAAAGCAAAGTTCAGCTGATCCAGTATTAAACCACAATAGAACTGATCTCACAGTCTTCCCAAATAATATCACTCCTCAGCCAGAGACTGTCACCAGGAGCAGAATGAGATATGCCAGTTGTAATGAACAAACTATGGGCCAGATCCTCATATGATGTAAACTGGAGTCACTCCTTTGAAGATCTATACCAACATATACCAGCTGAGGGTCTGGCCCTTTATCTTCAGATACATTTTTGTGGCTGATCCAGAATGAGAGGAGAGTATCCACTGTCAGATCATTGTGTTGCTGGGTAAAAGTGAGGCAGCTGCCTTGTAATATGTGGGTTGGCCTCAGTAGATTATACTGCATCTCAGAGCACGTGACTGATAAGGTGATTGCACTCTTTAATAACAAGCTGCTCATGGGCAGTGGGTAGCATAGGCAAGGGAAGGCTGTGCCTCCCCAAACAGCATGGCGTAGCCCCGCCCACGCTCTGCCCAGTCCTCCTGCCTGCCTGCTTCGAATTCCCTTCCTGCTGTTCTGTGGCCAAGAGTTTGAGGCAGGCAGGCTGGGGCCAGTGCACACAAGGCCCAGGGCTGGGGGCTCTGGGACCGCGCTGCATGCCCAGCGCTTCCAGGCTGGGGGCACTCTGGCTGCGCCGCCCGCCCAGTGCTGGGGCTGGAGGCATGCTCTGGCCAGTGGCCTTGGAGGTGTGTGTGTGTGCTCTGGTCTCAGGTGGAGGAGGGGTGGTTGTGGAAGGGGAGGGACGGGGCCTCAGGCAGAGGGGGAGGGGCCAGGGGCTAGCCTCCCCCCAACGGCACGTTCACCCGCCGCCCATGGAGCTACTAAACTGGATGCAATTGCTGTGGCTCATCATTGGTATAGAAATATTTTGCTTTATAGGTACATTACCCTGCTGTATTTTAGTAGGCTGTTAAGATTGCGCACTTTCCCTTGCAGTAAATGTCAGTAAGGTTACAATAAAATTTAACACAATATTATGAAAGTTGAAGTGCATCAGTATGGAATGATCGTGTACATACACTAAAAATTCTTTATGATTGCTTCCTTAACCTTCTTTAGGAACTGCTTGTTTTAAAATACAGCCATTAAAAGGATCAAAGCGTAGAAGTCACTGTGCCTGCCCAGAGGTTCATTAGTATTTTCAGTTTAGGTGGGAATTCTATGACCCATTAGTTCAAGTAAATTAAACATTAACATTTCAACTTTGCCAGGGAAATTTCAATACAGCTGTGTATTATAATACAGGTGGTGAGGTCTCCTCGCGTTCACCTTAGCTTTCACGGAGCGGAACTGATTGGCAGATTGCTGGCCTCCTAAAAGAAGGCATGCCCCATAGGGGTGCAGTTAGCATCAAGGGGTGGTGCACCTCACAACAAGCCCCAGTCCTTTCAGGGGTCTACTATTAACATGACAATCCCAATCTCACTTCCCTTGAAAGCGAATCAATAGGCCCTGGCTCTTTCAGAACAATTTCCCTGACCTCCCAAGGTCACACATAACAAGGTCAAGCAGCAAAGATCAAAGGCCCAGCTGAAAGATGCATCCCCTTGCTGACCTGGTTGCAGGGAGAGAAATCAGTCTTACCTTGAATTATTTCCCTAATTTAAGAAACTGCCATTATTTACACATGCTCCAGTCACAGCTAAATCAAAATTAATCCTAAAAAAAGTTGAGTCATCATGTTCCACATCATTCAATTCTGTAAGATGTTTTGGGGGACAGTTTTCATGGAAAACTCGACACAAAACAGAGCTGGGTCCAAAAGGCAAATAGATTTGGGTTAGAAATTCTTCAAAGATCAAAGCTGTTTGGATCCAGGCACTGGATTAGGTCAAAAGAAAGTGGTATTATATTTAGTGTTTTTGTTGTATGCAGTTTTTTTCTTGGTCCCAGGATATTAGAGAGACAAGATGGGTGAGGTAATAGCTTTTATTGGACCAACTTCTGTTGGTGAGAGACAGTTTATGCAGAGCTTTGCTTCAGGTCTGGGATTATTCTCCCAGGTGCACTCAAAACTGGCATCAAGTATTTAGGAGTAACAGAATCAGAGTTTACCAGTTTATCATGAGTTTACCAGCTCAGTTCTGCAGGTTTGCTGAGCCAGATGCGATGGAAGTAGTCATTGCAAACAACTTATCAACAAATTTAGTCCTATTTCTGATCCTGAACTTCTTGTTAACAGATCATGATTTTTTTCTGGTTCTTAAATCGTTTGTGAACTATTCATAATGAGAACTGAGGTGATTATATGGTATTAGGAATATAAACTCTGACTAGTCATTTCAATCAATAGGTATTTTTTCTTTTTTCTGATTGAGCATCCTCAGTGTTACAAACTACTTCTGATTTTGTTTCATCTTGAAATTAATTTTGATTTGTGATCAATCAGATCTCTGCTAGGAGCTTGCAAATTAATGTTTGCAAACATTTGTATGGCCAGAAATTGACCATCCAGTGTTTTGTGAACAGCAGATAACAAAGTGGGGTGGATAAGCCTAATCGTAAACTAGATCCTGATTTGGCAATCTGTTCATTAACAGGTTTTAATGCTCTTTGACCAGCTCTATGCAGTTCAGATCAGCATCCCAATGCTTGGGCTTGTATCTGAAAATATCCTTTTAAGGTGGGTGTCCATTACTAATATATTAACCTTGCAAAAATATACCACTGTATTGTGCAGTAAAGACCCAGTACATGGAGTATCAATACTCTACGTTGTTTGCTTGGGAGTGTTTCTGCACAATACAGTAGTATTTTTTAGGGCATTGTGTGAGTTAGTGTGAGCACAGACACACACAACATCAGTGTCCTGAAAGACACATCTTTCACACCTTGTACTTGTGTTGTCATAAACCAGGGACAGTATTTCCATTGGGTGTTTGCAGTGTCACGGCCCATTGTAAGATCTGCCAAGAAGTATGGAATTCAGGCATTTCTCATTCTGTTGAAAGCCCCAGCTGTGCTCTCTGTTTGAGGGGTGGGAGGGCAGTGGACCTCCTTGGGGCAGAGACTGGAGCCATTCTGCCTGCAGGGAGTGATATGGGACAGAACTCCTCAGGCTCACGTGGGGAGCACACCAAGGAGTGGTAACTGTGACACAGGGGTCTGAACCAGCTTCCTTCGCAGCACTGGCCCTAGTCCTGCAGCTTGCATGGAAAGGGCAGGGTATGGCCATGTTCTCCTTCCTGCCCTTTTTGAAATGGCTGTTTCATTTACTGCGTGCTGGATGATAACAAGAGAGGAGACCATGTTTCTAAAAACTAACCTGGCTCTTTGTTAAAAGAACTATTTACAGAGATGCTGCAGCTGCTGCTAGCATTCCAGCTACGTACACACAGACTGACTTCCCAGTGCCTCCTCCAGATTCTTCCCTCCTGCAATCTGTGCTCCTCCACCCAACTTCCATGCAGGGTGCTACAATGGCTCGCTCTGCTAGTCATGCTGATGCTCCCTCAGTGCTTATGCTCACAGAGTTCAGGCAACATTATGCTGACTGCTCCCTGTGCGAGTGTGCAGGATGGGCTAGGGAAAATGTCTCTGCATCTGCTCATCCCACACCCTTGCACATCCATAGAGCATGAGCTACAGTCTGTTGCTACATACAGCAACGTTTAACAACAGGTACCAAGTGCTTTCTATGGCAGCTTTTGTGTAACGAGAATAGTCTGTGAGTGCCGACTTAGACTATTCATCTCCCTTGTTCATTACAGACGCACTGACAATGTGCTCAGCACCATACTAAAAATGAAGGGAGGCACAGCCCTTGCTTTGGGGGTGAGGGAGGGGCTGTGACAGACTTCCCCGGGGTACAACCTGGAACTGGGGTACCGCTGAGCCCTCTGGCATACCAACCTGGGCTCCCTCTCATACTGTGAGGCTGTGACAAGCAGCAGACCGCGCCTGGTCCTGCACTCTCTCAAACATTTACACAGGCAGGGACACACCCAGCTGCAGTTGCATGAAGGCTTCATCTCAGCCACTCATGAACTAACAATAGAGAGGCTTCAGCCAGCTCCCCCCTAGCTCCCTTGCCTAGGACCCCAGAGTTGTATTATCCTGGCCTAGTCAAAAGCCTGACCAGTATGAATTTATTACCCAGTCCGCCCCTCCCTCAATGTGGAGAGGACATGTACCAGTTTTTGTTCACTGAGTAGATTTCTCATGTACTTCAAACAGTACACTGTTTTAGGTAAGAAATATAAAACAAATTTATTAGCTACAGAAAGATAGATTTTAAGTGATTAAAGTAATAACGTACAGATCAAAGTTGGTTACCTAAAAAATAAACAAAACCGTAATCTAAATTCTATAAACTAGATATGGTTTGAATGAAGCAGCATCTCACCCTGATAGTACAAACAGTTCACCAATCTTCTTTCCTGCCTGGGTCTCCCTTCCCCAGTTCAGTCTTTGTTCCTAAGGTGTTTCCAGGTGAGTTGTAAGGGGAGTGAGGCCCTGGGGTGATGTCACTTCCCCCTTTTATAGCTTCTTCCATGTGGAGGGAACTTTATTGTCCCACGAAAAGTTCCCAGCACATTTTGTGGAAACACACAGGCACAAGATGGAGTTCAGGATAACGTCATCTGGTCAACTGCCCTTGCGTGCTTCAATGAGTCTTAGCAGCCATTACCCCTAGATTGGCTGAAGTGTCCACAGGAAAGCTCATCAGATGAGGCTAAGCTTTTCCTGTGGCCCATTGTTTTCGCTGATGGGCCATTACCTTGGATAGTCCCTTTTACAATGTGCTGGCTAGACTGGATGTAAACAAACTTGTGGGAGTTACCCAGGAGCAAGCACATTTGAAATACAGATGCAAAGTCCATATTCATAACTCCAGATACAAAAATGATACATGCACACATGGAGGATAATTATATTCAGCAAACCCTAACTTTTCTATTGACGCCTCACATGACATCTTTTGTACAAGATGCATCATAATTATGTAAGCAGAGTCAGGATGAGCTCTACCCTGACATCTGGTGGTGAATTATGGCGAGTGTGGAAAAGAACTCCAGGGGCTGATCTTGTTTGCATAGGCACACCCACTCGCCTGGCATGGAACAACAGCAACTGAAAGTGGTTACTTTGGCTGGTGTGGGATCCCCAGTTTCTCTATTATTGGGGCAGGAAGAATAAAGTTTTGTTACCCTGATTCTGTGAATCAAGGCCAGTGGAACTGTTGTATGACAGAAGGACTGAGTGAGTCCTTCACCATTACCTAAGTAGCACTTGCTTGACAAGGGGCATGGGTTACAAAACCCAGTGAATTGAGAGAGGATGGGGACAGGTATTTGTACCTGATGGGATGGGCCCCCTCTGAGGGTTTGAAACACCAATTGCACCACCTCCTCTCTCCACTGTTGAATGTCAGAGCTAACTTTGATTCCATTAGGAGTCTAGTTACAGGCTGCTGAGCTGAATTCACTTTGGGCCAATGGTGCACCAGCACTGGGGCTCCCCTACTATACTATGAGCTGAAATCGCTAAGAGCTGAAATCACAAAAGAGCTAAAGTTATTAAGAGCTGAGATCACTGAGTGCTGTGTTAACTAGAGGGGGAGCCTGAAGCTATATTGCTCAGCAGCTGGCGGAGCAATTTGTGGGGACGACTGGAGGAGCAGCGAGTGGCGTGGAGCCTTGCGGGGCCGGTTAGAGTGGCCCAAGGAACGGCGAGCGGAGCTGTTTGCGGGGACGGCTGGAACGGCTCTCAGGTCGGTGAGCGGAGCGGAGCAGCTTGTAGAGCGGAGCAGTTCGTGGGATGGCAGGAAAGTGGACTGGCTCGTGGTGAAGGCTGCGGCGGAACCCCCACGGAGAAACAGACGGCTGGCCAGCCTCGGATCACGTAAGGTGCCCCTTAACACCCTGCGTGCCCCCCCTTTTGCTCTGGGGCTGCACTGACCAGGGACAGAGACTTTGGGGGTTGTTGGACTTTTGGGACTTTGGGTGGTTGCTGGACCCAAGAGACTTTGGGGGTGTTGGACTTTGGGGACTCTGGGTGATTTTTGGGTTGTTGGATTCAAGAGCCAAAGGGAAAGGACACAGCCCAATTTGCTGGGGTGGGTTTTGCTCATGGTTTGTGTTATGAATCCTGTTTGTGGTGTTTTTCCAATTTTATGCTGATGTCGTTTACCTCATGTTATTAAACATTTTCTGCTACACTCAGACTCCGTGCTTGCGAGAGGGGAAGTATTGCCTCTTAGAGGTACCCAGGGGGGTGGTATGTAATTGTCCCAGGTCACTGGGTGGGGGCTCGAGCCGGTTTTGCATTGTGTTATTGAAACGGAACCCCTAGATACAGAACCTGGCCCTTGTTGCTGCCAACTTAGATGGGCAGAAGGGTTACAATTATATCACAGTCATATCATAATCATATCACCATGGTGACTATGGGGTGCAGAGTGTCACAGGGGCTTTTGGTTGGGCCTTTTATGCTCTAAGGTCTGTGTGTAATGTGGTGGCTTTGGAGCCAAGGTTGACTAGTGACCTTGGGTACCCAACTTGAGACACCTCAAAGGGGCCTGCTTTCCCAAGAGCAGGGGGTCAGCACTTCCAGAGAATCAGGCCCCTTAAAGGTGTCTCTGGTTGGGCCCCCAAAATCGCTGTTCATTCTTGAAATCTTGGCTGCTGCTGCTGGATTCTTCCTTTTTTTCCCCAAGCACAGGTCAGTCCCAAACTGCTGTGAATGGCAGTTTGCTTGGATGAATTAGGTTCTCATTTCTGTCATTTCTGCTTTTGGCTGTGCTTCTAAATCACAGTTTAAGAGCCTGTGTCAGGGGTTTCATCTCTGGTAATTTACGAGGGGCTGCTGCATTTTCTGTGGTATGATATCACAAATAGACAGAGTTCAAAGTACCTGTTCCCCTGGCCAGCCACTTAGTGCAGCGATGGGGGCTGCTTTTGTTTCCAGGAAGCCAGACAATGGGGCTAGGAACAGCAGCCCGACGAAATGGAAGAAAGAGGGAAAGTTCAAAGGAAGGTGAAGGGATGTAGGATTCCACTGGGGTGCACTGAAAATACAGCAGATAGAAGGTGAGGCTGGTGGAAGGGAAAACAGATGGCAATGAGGCCATTTCATTGTGCATTTCACACCTGTGGCATTCCAAGCAGAGCATCTCGTATGTGCACACACAGAAACACACGTGTGTTAACACACGTGTGTTCACACACACACAGAAACACACGCACACACGCTCATATGTGCATGCACACACATGAACACACAAATGTGTGCCTACACGTGCCCGCACAGAAACATACATGTCTGAGTTCACATGTTTGTGCTAAGAAACATACATGTATGTGTGCGCACATGTGTGTGCACAAACGTATTAACGCACAGAGAAAAACACACACACACACACACACACACACATATATAAAATGACATCTGCTTTGCATTCTTCTCCAAATGAAATGGCTGTTTAAATACCTGCAAAGCCTGATCTCAAACAGAAATGAATGATAAAGTGTGAGATGTCCTGTAGATGTTGCTCCCAATAGAAATTAAATATCATTGAAAGGCCTTGTTGTGTTTGTCCTTTTCAGCCCACGTTTTCTGTTGTTTCTGAGGGTGCAAGGCTTGAGACAGCACAGGGTAGTGCTGCGATACGTTAACAGCAGTGCTGTATCTCACATCAGTAGGGCTATTGCTTCTGTGATTTCCACCTTGCAAAGCACCAGAAAGGGTGTAGGTATGAGGGAGCCTCAAAAAGGCCAATGGCAAATTTGGATTAGATAAGTGCCCTAATATTTATGTGTTGAACCTTGAAGTCCTTACTTTAAATGGCTAAAGGTGAGTAAGAACTTCAGGAGCTGGCCACAGATACTTATAAGCCTTATCTAAACCTCTTGGCTGAGATTTTCAAAGAGCCCTAAGGTATTTAGAAGCTAAATTTCTATTCGTTTTAATGGAACCTGGGTATCCAAATGCCTTGGATACTTGGATTGTCTTAGCCCTTGTGTCTGTGAAACTGTTCTCTGTCTCATGAGGAAAGGCCAGCTCTGGAGTTTGCTGCTACATCTTGCTACTGGCTGGACTTGAGAACCGGTCTTGCTTTCTATTTAAATAATAAAAAGACTCTAGGCACTCAGCCAGCTATCTACAAGAACCTCATTTCCACTGCTTCATCATTGTGGGAAGCATACTCTTAGCTCTCTCCAAAACCATGCTCAAACCCATTTGCAATGTGCCTGGAAAGTCACCGAATTTGGGATGTTTTGGACCATCGGGGAAGCAAGTTCCAGAGCCCTCAGAGAGAACTCGCCACGTCTTTTACAATGAGAGGGATCCAGCCTGAGAGCTACTGCTGACCACAGTTGTGACATGGAGAGAGCAACAGGTCAGTCCCAAGCCATACTTCTGCTCCTGGCCTCATCTGGAACCCAGGAGTGCAGAGGGAACGAGAAATTATGAGAGGAACAGGTGATTCAGTTGAGCTTTGGCTGGAGGTTTTCTCATCTTACCTGCCCCAGTTCCCCTCTCCCCATTCAACTGTCCCTTTCTGTAAATCATCGGCATTTTCTGCATCTGTGTCCTGGATTTGGCCTGGTCCACCCTAGAAAATAGAACCTCTTCAGCCACCTGCATTGGAGGCCAGCACAGGAAGTGGAGTAGGAGCTGCTACAGTGGCTCAATTCCACTTGGGGATTCCCATAGGCAATGGTACTCCTCCACTGGCTGGCAGAGCCAACCGTATATTCTGCCATTGGCCAAAGAGGGACCAGGATCTGGCTCACTGTCTTAAGTGGAGTCACAACTCATTACTGCTGCTGAGAGGTGGCTGGAGTTTTCTGAATTGAGTTGGCAATGCATTTTTTTCCTTCAAAGATTCAATTTTTGAACAAAGCAAAAACCCCTGAAAAATCAGTGGAAACTTTTGTTGATGAAGTATTGGAGTTTTGACCAGCTAATAGATCTGGCTGAAATGTTTTGATTGAAAGATGTCTCCAACATTTCGGAAAAAAACAAAATATTATTTAAAAAAACTAGCAAAATGTTGTTCTGGTGTTTTTCCACCCACTCTAATACCAGTGTAAGTGGGAGGAGGGTTGGGCCCCTCTTTCCTATAGTGGGACTCAAACGCAATACCCCTAAACTGTGGAAGAGTTTGGATCCGGAATCATTTGCAAATTCTGCAACTCAGACTTGTCTCTAGTTGTCCCATGAGCGTGTTGGGGAAGAGCAAAGCCACAAACTGCTGCCTTTGGAAACACTTTATGTTTCGCTGCATGAGGAGTGCACTACCTCCCCCCCAACCACCAGCATGTTGACTTTTGAGACTTCTCTCTGCTCTCAGAGAGATCATAGTACTCTTGTTCCCCATGCCCTCACTCAGCCCTGTGGGGAATGTTTGCTATGTGAGCGTTAACCAGCACTGCACAACAGTGTAAGGTGAGAGCTTTGAAACAAGGCACAGATGTCTTCTGTTACCAATGCTAATGGCTTGAAAGTGATTACACACAGGTCCCCATGTGAAGTCCAGAGGTAACATCTGACAGAAGCAGATGAAGGTGCATATGGCCTGTTCAGATGCTTTTCTGACACAGTAAATCAAACCAGAGCCTTTCAGTACTGATAAGGATTCTGCTTATCGTAGGAAAGCCACGGTGGGCACAAGGCTAGCATCCGTTCCTCTGCCTTTGTTCGTCCTGTGACCTGATGGCATGTTACAAAGCTACAGGCACAACAGAGCTGGCCAACATTTTCTGGATTTCAAAACTTTGATTTTTTTTTTAATCAAAATTTCAAATTTTACTGGGAAAAAGGGGTGACTTCTTTGCATCTAGGCACAGCCAAGATCAATGATTTTCAGTGCCTCTGTTTTAGGTTTGCCAGCCTGATTGATCTGAAGAGGGCCTGGGTTTCAGAGGGTGCTGAACAGCTGTGCTCTGACAAGCAGGGTTCTCATCAATGTCTGAAGTAAGACATCCAAAATTGCTAATCACTTTTTAAAATCCTGGCCTTTTACCTGTAGATCATTCAAATGGGCTTCTGCGGGGAATATTCACCTCAATAAAGAGTGCTATAATTGTGGAAGAAACCTGCTCTCCTTTATTCAGGGAACATAACTGCTGGATAAATAAAGAGTGAGAGCAAGTTTTAAGTGGTTACCCCATGAAGGTTAAAAGGGCCACTTGCATTTGTGAAACTTACAATGCCGGTTGTCCTCTTTACAGCCAACAGATGGAAATCATTTCAGCTCATGGTGGATGTGAACTGAAGTCAGCTTAAAGTAACAACTCATTAATGCCGGTGGGCCAGGGAACCCTTTTCCTAAACTGCTTTGATTGGGCATGTATAAGATGCGAAGGTTAGGAGACAGAGCCATTGGTTATAAATGTTTTAATCAATATGACAAATCCACAATTACACAGAGACCTGTGAAGCGAGGACATTATTGACTGTGCAAAACAACAACAACAAAAACAACAAAAAACAAAACCCCAAACTACTGCAAGGGTCAAAGATTTTATTGATATGAAATTAGGATTTGTATTCATTTTGGATATTATGTATATGTGTGTTTCTATAGACTGACTGATCCATCTGCCTAATTCATAAATCATAAACTTCCAGACAGCAGTTCCAATAAAACTAGGTGATCATTAAAGTGGTATGCACTGGGTATATTTTCCTCTTTCTGTTTTGGTCTGAGAGCTCATTAAAAGTCCACGTGCTTCTTGAAGTGTCTTGACACGAAAGGTGATGATGAATACAGCGACAAAGGTTGCTAATAATTTCAAACACGCTGTCAGAATGAGATGGTGACAGTTTAGGAACTTGTTAGAATGTAGTTATCTGTATTTATCGTATTCAGTTACTCCATAATGGATTTTGAGTGGAAACAGAGCATTAAGCTGAGCAAGTATTTATTTTCTTTTTGGAAGTACATTTTAATTAAAAATGAGCTCTTTAAAAATGAAGGTCTGGGCAGCTGAAAATGGCTCAGTTGACACCTTATGGCGCCAGTTCAGCAAAGCATGCTTCATTTTAATCACATGCTTGTGTCTCTTTTACTTCACATGCATTAGTGCTTTGCTGAATAGGGACGGAATTACTTATATACTCAAAGTCAAGCGCATTCTTAAGTGCAGTGCTAACTCAGGGCCTTCAAGACTGAAGGCTTCTCTCTGTCTATAGCACTGGGTAGGGGCAGGGCGAGCTTCCTTCCCCCACCCTGCTGCCCTAACAGGTCTCAACCTTGACTTAGAAGGACTCTTTCTGCTGGGGAGATGTTTGTTCACTCTCCATGGCCCATACAATCCCTACTGACACTGCTAATGCAAGGCCAAATTAGTGCTGGCTGCAATGGGATTACTTGCCCTCTAGAGTGAAACTCACCAGCTAAGGGTGGAATTTCAAAGGCCCCAATGTGAACTAGGGGTGAAACTTTGAAAAGTGCCTAACTCCCATTTTCAATGATTTAGGCATTGACAATGAATGGGATTAAGGCCCCCTAAATCCCTTCTGAAAATGAGATTTAGGCTTCTAAATCAGGTAGGTGTTGCAAAACAGCACAGCAATGCCTAAATGCTTTTAAAAATCTGGACCTAGGTGCCTAATTCTCATTTGCTTTTACTTACTGTAGGTTGGATACCTAATTTCCGTAGGCTTCTTTGAAAATCACAGCCTGGATCTACAGTGGTCATCAAATGCTCCCCAGACCCAAGCTAGATTTGAAACAGAGCCCTAGAGATGAGAGGATTTCCAATCCCTTAAACCACCTCCCCACCACAACTGGTGTTTCCCTTTAAGAGCTGCAATGCTCTTTCGTTTAGCCTTGATCCTGTAGGAGCAAGAATGCTGCTGCCTTCCTGAAATGCATTACTCATGCCATGTGAGTTCTTCATTTTCTTTCATTCACTCAATGCTCTCAGATATAAAGTACTGTAAATCATGTTTTAAAATACATTAGTGTAATGTTTCTAGAGTTGATACTAAGTGAGCTTTTGGGATCACATTGGCTCCTAAATCTTCTCTGAATTTCCCCATCCCTGAAGAATTTAAAGTATATTTCATCATAACACACATTTCCATCCCAAGATCCCAGCCTCCTCTCTTTTTTTGTTCTATTGTTCATCTGTTTTTTTAGTGGGTGATTGACGGCTTCTGGTGAACATTTGATGTCTGTGCAAGATTGCTCTTCTCTTTTACCACCTAAAGGGAGCAGAAAGGAATAGAAAGGAAATGTGTTACATAAAGAAGTAGAAAGTGACAGCTGATCCCAGCATCTAATAATAGGCTGTAGCATCTCCTCTGGCGTTTGATCCGTAAAATACTTTTATTGCAAAGGGGAGGGGGGGCAAGGCGACTGAGTTGGTGCATCATTCGGGAAAGGAGTTGGGTGCTTTTGTTTAATACTATGCAATAAAACAAGAATGTAACAATGATTTTTCTCCCTGGTTTACTCTAAGGGGGCTGGTCACAATTGCAGGTCACACAGAGCTCAGCGGTCAGTATATGCTCATAAAGAGAGAGGGGATATTCCTCCACTCTGTTTCTATCAAATTTGATAGAAACAATTTGTTTTCATGCTTCCAGGTGATGGGCACTCTGGCTTGATCCAGCCAAGAACATAGATCCAGGCTATGTACAGATTATGTACATGTATAACTATTTTGGTTAGGGGTCTGATATGAAATAGTTATAATAGTTTAACTCCTGCCGTGAATGCAGTTATATCAGTAGAAAGGTGCCTTATGCTGGCATAGTTTATTCCCCTTCCCATATGATGATATGGGTATAAGCACTTTTACACCAATGTAACTGTGTCCACATTAGTGGGTTGTACAGCTTTAACTATGCTGGTATCATTAAAGTGTTACAACTTTTGTGTGTAGTCAAGGCCTTAAGCTTGTGCTGAACTTGAAGATGACTTTTTGTGATGGGTTTGACCCCTCTTTCGGGGTGCTACCTGACGTGCTGGGGTCCCACTGAGCCCGCCCTTTCCACCAGCCTGGGTTTCCTCACCCTGTTCTTGCTCTGCTAGGCTCCCAAGCCTTCTCTAGTACACACACAGGTAAGGCCACACCCAGCTGCAGACACAGGCTGAATTCAGCTCTGTGTGGGAGGACTTAGCTAGGGAATTTACCCAGTACTCATGTGCACACCACCTTTGGGTTGTAAACCCAAAATAATATTGTCTTGCACTGTATGGAGATCTGTATAGCGTAAGCTCATGAAAATTGCCCTCTCCCTCAATGTGGAGAGAGATATGCACAGCTTTTTGCCCCCCCCCATTCCCCTCCCCCAGATATGAATTGCACAAACTGGGTTTTGAAATAAACAACAAATAAGTTTATTAACTACAAACGGTAAATGTTAAGTGATTATAAGGGATAGCAAACAGAACAAAGCAGATTACTGAGCAAATAAAACAAAATACGCAAACTAAGCCTAATACACTAAAGAAACAGGTTACACATAGTCATTTCTCACCCTAAATGTTGTTTTAGACAGGTTGTAGAGTTTCTGCAGCTCATAGTTCCAGTTATGTCTCTTTACAGGTTAGACCCCTGTTCTCAGCCTGGACTCAGCCCTTGCCTTACCCTAGTTTAGTTCCTGGGTTTCTTCAGGAGCTTTCATCAGTCTTCCTTCTTGGTCGGGAGGCAATAGAGAACCCAGATTGCCTTGATTCCCAGCCTTAAATAGAATTTACATAAGGCAGGAAGCCTTTGTTTCCAGTGGAAAAGTACCAGCAGTGTCCAAGATGGTATTTTGTACCAGGTGACATTATCACCTGACCTTGCAATGTCAAAGCAACCATGAAACAAGGTTTATTTGCAATGTCCACAGGAAGGAATTCCAGGAAGATGGGAGATCCATATCTTCGAAGACTCATTTTCTTTTCTTAATGGCCTATCAAGGCTGATTGCTTACTGTCTGGTGGGCGTTTCCCAAGTACATCCACAGTTGTAATTGTTACACAGACAATATTCCTAACTTCAGATACAGAAATGATACATGCATACAAATTGGATAAACACGTTCAGTAAATCATAACCTTTCCAATGATACCTAACATGACCCATCTTGCATAAAGCATACCGTAGTTATGCCATATTCCTATCATAATAATATTTCTATGAGGAATATGGGGGTAACGTCACAGACTTCAATGGGACTAGTCACATGTTTGAAATGTCATAGATTTGAATGCAATACTATGACCATCTGACCTGACCTCCTGCCTGGCAGTGATTCCTGCATAGAGCTCATAGCCTGGGATTGAACTAGAGTGTCTCTTTCCAGCCCTGATTTGAAGACTTCAAATGATGGAGAACCTACCACCTCTCTTGGTAAATTGCTCCAGTGGTTAATGACCCTCCAAATTCAGTGTGTGCTACCGGGTATTTCTGGATTGGGCCAACGTGCTCAGCACCCAGCAGGACAGCCCAACGTGCAAATTAACTCCTCTTTTAATAGACTTCTTTCTGTATTAGCCAGCTCTGAACCCTTACCCCCACTTGAAGATTTCTGACCTTGACTCACCTAGGGACTCTAACAGAACACTGATTATTCCCTACCCTCCCTCCCACCCACCTCCCTGCCCCTTACATGGGATTGCTCTCTGCCGATGAGCCCCGTCTGTTCACAGCAAACACCCAGAGAAGTTAGGGGAAAATATAAATACTCTTGCTGGAATATTGCAAAGTAGCACCATTTTATTTCCTAGGTTTCAGAACAATTATACACAAGAACCAAAACCAGAGGTACAACTCTCTTCCCGCCTTGCTTTAAGCTGGCTCTTTCCAGACCTGCTGTGTGCTATGCTGGTTGACTGTGGCCCAGATCACATGGCTTCCCTCAGAGTCCCCTAGTCTGCAGGCAGGACCAGGCAATCCCTCACACTTAAAGCCATAGCTTGCCATTATTAACCAGTTTCTAATACACTGCACTTCGTTTCCTTGTCAGCACACTCTTGTGTCTCATCCTGAACAATATTTCCCTTGGCACCACTTGCCTTTCCAACTATTGTCCTCTCTGCCCCTGCGCTTGTGTCTCAAATCCTTGTGCACACAGCCTAGTCCTCCTGCCTCCGTTTCCCCTCATTCATTTCTCCCTTTGCTGTTCACTAGTCCGGTTTCCACCCTCTCCGCTCCACTGAGTCATCTCCCCCCAAGGTCTCCATTGCAATCACTTCCTTGTAGCAAATTCCAAGGTGCGCCTTGCTTCCCCTCTCTTCTTATCCTACTCGATCTCTTGGCTGCTTCTGACACTGTCGATCACTCCCTCTTCCTCTGCTTTCTCTGGGCTCCTACAACATTTCCCTTCTGGTTCTCATCCTGCTTCCCTGGTGGCTCCTCCAGCATCTCTTTGGTGTGATTGGACCCTCCCATTTCCCACTGTCTTCAGCAGCCATTTGAGTAGTGACCCAGGATCCAAGGTGGGTGGGGCTAGCCCGTGTTGCCACAGCTTCATGACTATTGTTACTCAAGCTATCTTGGATTTAGATACATTAAAGCTATCTCGAGTATGTCTACATGTGCTGCACAGTGGTGTAGCAGCTGTGTCTGTCCCAGGATATTAGAGAGAGAAGGTGGGTGAAGTAGATTCTCTCTCTCACCAACAGAAGTTGGTCCAATAAAAGATATTACCTCACCCGCCTTGTCTCTCCACACAAGTGCTGCAATCACTCTTCCCAAGAGCATTGAAGGCATCCCCTGTGATGGATGATTATTGGATAAGAGTTTGATGATTGAGTGTTTCAACTGGGGGCCCAGCTTGAGGCATCTTAAAGGGGACTCAGCTTCAGAGGGTGGGTGCTCAGCATGTTTTGAAAATCAGGCCCCTTTAAGGTATCTCAAGTTGAGGCACCAAAAATCACTGGTTACTTTTGAAAATTTTGGCCAGTAATAACGTATGTGATGAATTTGGCCTCTTCTTGGGTTTCCCGTGTGCTCTTGAATATGGCAACATTTGCATCAGTTCGAGTTTTCGCATGAATGAGAAACCATCTGCAGGTGGACTTTGTAGCTGTGTGGATTTATGGATGAGATGACCGTGAACTAAGCTTCTGTTGCCCCACAGTAAGTTTGATTCAACGGAGCTGAGGGCTGCAGTTTCAAGGTGATCTAACAAAAGTTGTTATATGTTGAGACAGTCAACCCTTAACAAGATCCTACCTGTACTTGTCATCCTGCACCACTCCTGCCCTGTGCAATTTGAAATCTCTTAGAAGTGTATCAAAAAATCTCACATTCTTTCAGATTGGTCCCACAGGTTTCACATGAGAACCCATGTCAGCTGAAGAGGCTGCATGGCGCTAGAGAGCTGATACAGCCATTGAGATCACTTCTGGGAGTGAGAGGGGACCCCAAGCCCCTTGGTTTTACTTGGCCTCCCTTGAAAATGATTGGCTTTGAGTGAGCAAGTGCTGCAATCTTTGCAACTTGATCCCAGAGCCTGCGATGGAAGTTTATGCAATATAGAGTAAGCCTGAGATAGGGATAACTCATAACCTCTGTCTGACCCCAGCTGTCCATCTCAAGAGAACAGGAGCTCTTTGTTTAAGGTTGTTGGAGCCATAGGAGGCATATTTAGCTTCCAGTCATGAGCTGACGTTAAACATATGTGCCCAGAAGGATGCTCCTTCATTTATCTGCAAATAAGTATTGATTGAGAGAAGAGTCAATCTGTGTAAATCTGGTACCAAAACATCAAAGGTATATTTAAAAAAAAACAAAAAAACCTCTTATTTGGAGGGAGGGTGGAACTTCAGATGTTGAATATATAAGAAATAAAGGGAACAAATCACAATCCAGGAAAGAACCACCCAGCTGAAGGAGAGTTTGTTTTAGAGCACCTGGGGTATGTTGCAAAATTTCAAATTGTAGTGCAGATGAGGCGGAAGGAAGGTGATAGAAGGGAGAGATGAAGGAAGACAGTTTTGGTGAGTATGCAGTGTGTTTAAATAAAGCCAAACTGTGGTAGAAAAACAAGCGTTCCTCCATAGAGCTATGGGGTATCAGCACATTAGAACACCAGCCACATTAGAAAAGGGTTACCACTCACTGCAAGTGGTGGTCCCACTGTGCCACGCTGAACCTGCTGGTCCCTAGCCTAGGATTCAACACACAATAGCCGTCTCTCTACTGGGAAAATGCATTATGTCAGAAAACATGTGAACTAACACGTTTTACATAGGAGAATGTTAAATGTGATTTTGCTCTTTGAGTACATCTACTGCAATCAGAGATGTGACTGCAACATGTGTAGACGAGTCCGAGCTAGCATTGAGCTCGCTGGCTCGAATAACAATAGCAGTGAGGCTGTGGTAGCAATTCTACCCCAGAACAGCCTATAGCCTAGTGGCTAGGAGGGCGAGACGTATGTTCAAATCTCTGTTCCAGAGTGGGGATTGGAATCTGCATGTCCCACATCTCAGGGGAGGGCCCTAAGCGCTGGGCTAAAGGTTATAAGGGTACCTCTTTCTCTGGCCATTTTGTGAATGGTTCCAAAGTCGCCTTGTGAATCTAGCCTGAAAAAAATCATTTGTGACTGAAACTTTTTTGGCAAATTTGTGTCAAATGCACAAATATTTTCAGGTTCACCAAAACTGCATTTTTTGGTGACTAAATGATTCATCTAAAAAATGTCACCAAGCTCTAAAGCACACACACATTCACACAGGCCCGCATGTGTATATACACACACGCTGTCATGCGCCATTTCTCACACACCAGGGATATTCCCTAGCAAGCTAGCAAGTGAGGGGAATGTTCCTAAATTCAACCAGACAGAGAGAGAAACTTAGCAACTGGCTCCGTTTTCAGACATATTTTATGGCACAATCAGTTCACGTCTCATAATTTGCGTCCGGTTTAGAGCTCCCAGACTGGAGGCCTGATGAGGAGGGTTGCAGGGTAAAAGGGGATTATTGAGGGTGTGTCTGCATGATTTCCACGTACTGGTACTTTTAATCCTTTGCGTCAGCCAACAGACTTTAAAAAAGGGGGAAAGAATTTACATGAGCAAACACTGCAACTATATCCCATCCTATTATATTAAAGTAGCTCTGGGGAATCCGAACATTTTCTATAAAAGGCAAGGTGCCTGGCACTAAAAATCCCTGTAAATTACTACCTTGCAACAGCCTCCAGCAGCTGTCCTAGCTGCCCAGTTCATGGTTAGCATTTGTGAATTAAAAAAGAAACAGACGCTATTTGAAGCCAAACCTCAGAATGAATCCCATGTTGTCAGAAGCGCGCGCCTTCCTTCTGATGAGTGAGGGGTGCTGTCGACTGGCTTGCAATTGACCAACAAGCTCACAGCAGAGAAAGATTGGGAAATCAGCTTTAGCTTGTGCAGTCTGCCTAGAGTGTATTTGTATTCACTCCTTATGAAAAGTAACACTGTATGAATGAAAGGAAGACAAACTTTAAAAAGAACGTTACAATGTGCTTACCAGGTGCAGGGAAAAAGGAAAGATTGATGCAGAAAAAAACATTTGTGGGAAAAAAAAATTAGCTAAGAGCCCACTCTGACACAAGAGAATCTGGATGGGCCAGGAGGCCTCTGAAACCCCGGGGAGTAGGGACCTCAAGACTTAGGGTACATCTCCACAGCAGCTGGGATGGTGCTTCCCAGCATAGGCGGACAGATACATGCTAGCTCAACTTGAGCTACTGCCTAAAAATAGCAGCGTGGCTGCAGCGGCTCACCTTGGCCAGGCAAGTACCCCTGGGTACGTGCTCGGCAGTTAGTCCAAGCTGCTGCCCATGCCATCACAGCTACTTTTAAGCCCTAGCTTGAGCAGAGCTAACGTGTCTGTCTACCTGCGCTGGGAAGCCCCTCTCAGCGGTGTAGACATAGCCATAGATTCTCTGTAGACCGATCCATAGACTCCTTTGACTGATCCCACGACTACCCACCGACGGACACTTTTGCATACCCTTGGAGGAGTAAGGCCCTACAGAACTCAGTGGGGAGAGTCAAGCCCATGGGCGGTGGGTATCTTAGGCAGGGGGAGGCCAGGCCTCCCCAAACAGCCTAGTGTGGCTCTGCCCACACTCCACCAGGCCCCCTCCTGCCTGCTGCTCCCTTCTGTGGCCGAGAGGCTGGGGCAGGCAGGCTGGGGGCTGTGGTGCGCAAGACCATGCCATGCCACCCGTCCTCCCAGTGCTGAGACCACACTGGGGCCGGGGTGCTCCGGCCATGCCACCCGCTCACCCAGCACTGGGGCTGGGGGCGCTCTGGCTGTGCCACCCGCCCGCTCAGTGCTGGGGGTGAGGGCACGTGGGGGGGGGCCAGCAGCCGCGGGGGGCGGTGTGCTCCGGGCTCCAGCAGGGGAGCAGAAGGGGCGGGCCTCGAGCAGAGAGGGAGGGGCCAGGGGCTAGCCTCCCCCAAGGGCATGTTCACCCGCCGCCCATGGTCAAGCCTCTGGAACTAGGATCCCACCTGTTAGGACCCAACCTGACGGCTGGCGAGCAACTAGAGGCAGACTCACTGTGCCACCATGCCCAGACACCAGGGGGAGTCCAGGTAGTGACGGGTCTACACTAAACAATCTCTTTGATCCTGACGTAAAGCTGTCTATCTTTTTTTTCCATCGGAAGGATTTTTACAATTTATTTCTCCAGACCACCAGTGTTACTGGAAGCTGTCCTTTTCCAAAAGTGAGCTGTCTCGCATCTGGTTGCTAGCAGTAACTGAGCTCTCAATGCTTCCCCGAGTCTGTAGCCTTCTTTAGACTGTGACATGATAAAATCATGCTGGGTAAAATGTGTGTTGGTGCTTGATCCAAACAGCCAGTTTCAATCTATTGATTGGTTTTTGTCCATTGAAATGGCTGGAGAAAATGGCCATGTATTTGTCACATGACTCGTGACTACTATCACTTATGAACTGCATTTCATTTGTACCCGAATGGCCCTGTCAGGCTTCAAGGAACCCCACAGAGGAGAGGAAGTAGTGGTGGGAGATGGGGGTGGGGCGATACCAAAAGATACAAGAGTGAAGGGGCAGAGTTAAGGGCTTAAAAAGTAAGGAGAAGCTTGGATTTGAGGTGGTGGAGGCTAGGAAGCCAGTGGAGGAAGCCAATGAGGGAGAAAGGGTTTAAGTTCTTGCCAAATAGTGTGAAATGTAAAATGTTACTTTTAATGAAAAGGACCCAAAGGGCCAGATTCTCAGCTGGTATAAATCAGTGTCCCGTGACTGAAGTCAATGGAGCTATATGATTTACACCACCCGAGAATCTGGCCCAAATCCTGGTCGTGCATATGTGCATCCAGCCACAAAAGGGTTAACCACTCTAACACGCCGACTCCTGCCATTCCTCTCCCATTAGAAGGATTGCCTAGAAAGTTATTTTTAGATTCCTTCAGTGAGCGACTTTCATGAGCCCAGAAGCCAGAAGCTGTTGGGCGGTTCAGAGCCTGCTCCTCTCAGTTTACAGCATGTAATTAGGGGATAATCATGCCAAAATCACAGACTCCAAAGAGGCTATCTTTATCACATGTGCTGACATCAATAAGCTTATTCAGAGTAAGTTATGGGTTGTTGGTTAAATATGTTGAGTTTCCCTGCTTGTTTATGAGCTCATGTTCCTGCATTTCCCAGGAGGAGCCTTATATGAGAGAAATCAGACTTCAGTACTTGTCACTTAGCAGCCACTGGAGTTTGATGCATGGCCAGATTAACATGGAGCATTTCCTTGCATTAAGAATTTTTTTTATTTGTGCCTTGGTCACTGCTGGTAATATTTCTAATAATTAGTTGTGACTCTTATATGTAGGGTGACCAGACAGCAAATGTGAAAAATCGGGATGGGGGGGGGGGGACCCAAAAATCGGGACTGTCCCTATAAAATCTGGACATCCTACTTATATGAAATCTATGGACAGCATTTTGGCCCTGATTCAGCAAAGCACTTAAGCATATGCTTAAATTTATCCCCATTGAGCAAACATTTAAGCACGTATGCAACCTTAAGGCATGTGCTTACGTCCCATTGACTTCAGTGGGACTTAAGCATGTGCTTAAGTGCTTTGCTGAATCAGGCCCTATGTAATTTCTATAATTTTCGTTAGCAAATGGTAAATATACCAGCAATTGGCTCAGCCATCTGAAAATTGGATTGACAAAGGCTGTCTGCCCATCTCTTTCTGGTGGGATAATGTAAAAATATCTAGTAATAGAAATGCTTAGCCCTTCTCTAGTGCCTTTCATCTAAGGATCTCAAGACACTGTACAAACTCTTAGAGTAAGCCTGAAAATCCCTCTCTGAGGTATAATAAAGCTGAGAAGGGTAGACAGAATTATCCCCCATGTTACTGATGGGGAAACTGAGGCACAAAGGGCACGTGTCAGAATGAGGATTAGGATTTTTAGGAGTCGCTTGTGGCAATAGCATGTATGATACAGGGCAGATTAGCATTGCCCGTTTCACAGGGATGATATGCAATTTGTGAAGCCTTTCATATCTTGTAGAGGTAGCATAGTGGGCAAGGACAGGCTAATGCCCCCATCAGACCAGGCTGAAATAAAGAAAAGAAAGGTTAAATGTTCCAAAGGAAAAGATGGAAGCTCCAACGCTTGAGCCACTGAAAACTAGATCAGACAAATTCCGGAAAATAAACCATTGGGGAGCATTTTACTTTGGCTTGGGGGGAATGGAGCGGGTGGCCTAACTGAGCTTTTTCATCTTCTCCATTTCATGGTATCCCTGTTTATTGCATCACTGCCCCCAACATCATCCAGGGAAATGCTTCAAAGCTCAGAAGGAAAAGAAGCCCCTTCTTCATCTCAGCGAGATTTCGGAACCGGCTTATTTATGATAATAGAATCTGATATCGGGAGCAAGGATCAAACTCCCATTTGGTGAGCACTGGAAAGTTTTTACTGCAGAGAATAAACCTTTGTGATTTGGTTTCATTTTCCGAACACTTAGCAGAGCTGAAAGGGTCTTTATCTGAATGTGATAGTCCTTGAAGATTTGCTGCTAAACACATCAAAGGCTAAGTAGCTCTTGGCTCCAAGATATCCTGTACAATCTCACCTGTGAGTCTATATCCTTGTGTTTATAATTTGTGCTTTCTGGCTCATAGGAAAAGCAATGGGGGAAGTAATGGTTTAAACTGAAGCTTTGAGAACCCAAAGTGACCTCTTGGTGATATGCCGCAACAAAATATTTGCCTAGGAGATATACGTCGTCTTAGTTGGTTCCTTTTTGTTCCTAATCGTAACAGAGGCTGCATATGTATAGAAAATATCCCTTGTAAAAACAAGCTAAAATCACTAGGCTCCAAGTGTATTTAAGTGCTGAGAGATTTAGTAGTAGTTTGTCTGCCTGTCGTATGGCAAATTAGTTCAATGGCTGCATATAGCACTATTAACTAGAGCAGGCAAGCACCATTCAGAGGAAGCATTATTCATCCTAATAGTTGGCTAGTGTGCAGGTATCATATCAGTAATAAATTAATATCTTGCATTATGGAATGATGGCAGTCACTTCACAGAGGAGATTGCAAATGAAGCTCCATTACAGCCTCCTGATTTCTCCAGATACTCCTCTAAAGCCCACAAAAAAGCACTCACTGGGGTGCTCCACTACTGCAGACCTCAGGAGGTCCATGGAAATGCACCTCTTGCCTTCTCTCCTCACAGACCTCAATATTGCCCAGTCCCCATGCTCTGCAGTCCTCTGAGGGTCCATATAGAGGGAAGCCTGTTCCTTGACACTGCAACAGACCTTCGTATGGGTGTGTATGTGGGTGGGGAGTGATGGGTGATCACTATCAGGGGATAGTACTGGTTGTAATTTTCAGAATTTTTAGATTTTGACTGCCAAATTTGGTTTTGTTGGGGGGGGGGGGGGAACAACTCTGAAATTTTCAACAAAAAGTTTCATTGAAAATGTGTTTCTCTAGGGCTGTGTGGAGAAAGGTAATTCCATTGCACAGAGGATTTCCGTATTTCAAAACTTGGTTTTGTTCCAGTTTGGAACAACCCCCAATTTTTGAAATTCCCCCAGATGGGGATGGAGCAGTCTGCCTAGGTGGCTGCACTAGCACCGCAGACCCTGGAAACCCAAGGCCGTTAGCCCAAGATCAGTCCACATGGTGGCTTGTTCTGGAGCTGCAGACCCGGGAAGCTCTGGGGTCACTAACTCTAAGGCAGTCTGTGGGCGGCTGATGAGTCTGGCAGGTGAGCTAGCAGGAAATCAGACAGGTTTCTGGTGAACGTGGAAGGCAGGGTTTCATTGGAACTCTGTGGAAATCAAACCATCCCCATGGAACTTTTCAATTTCGATGAATCAACAAAGTCTGATGAAACAATGTTTCATCAGAATTTTTCTGACCAGCCCTACTTATTGCCTAGCTTTCTCAGGCAATATTTATTATTGAAAATTAACTATACTCACTCCTTTGTTTGGGACCCAAGTCAGATCTGAAGACAGATAATGCCAATTTTTTTGACTGGTGCTGGCTTAGATCCTGTCAAAATCTTGGGAGAATCAGCTCCTGAGAGTCCATCGCTGAAGTACCAGCCAATGGACACCACATCTGATACTTAAGAATTCTTTAATCGAGCACACAAATGCATTACAACATCCAGTGGCTAGAATCCAAAGCTAGAAACATTGAAATTGGAAATAAGGTGCAAATTTGTAACCGTGTCGGGATATCAACCGCTGGAACAATTTACCAAGGAATGTGGTGGATACCCCAGGAATTGAATCAAGAAAGGACTTCTTCCTAACAGATATGCTCCAGCACAGCCACAAGTTAGGGGGCTCAGTGCAGAATTTGTATAGTGAAATTCGATTACCTGTCTTATGCCAGAGGCCAACGTAGATCAGTGGTTCTCAACCAGGGGTACACGTACCCCTGGGGGTACGCAGAGGTCTTCCGGGGGTACATCAACTCATCCAGATATTTCCCTACTTTTACAAGTGACATAAAAAGCACTCACGAAGTTAGTACAAACTAAAATTTTTTACAGACAATGACTTGTTTATACTGCTCAATACACTATACACCGAAATGTAAATACAATATTTATATTCAGATTTATTTATTTTATAATTATGTGGTAAAAATGAGAAAGGCAGCAATTTTTCAATAATAGTGTGCTGTGACACCTTTGTATTTTTATGTTTGATTTTGTAACTAACTAGTTTTTAAGTGAGGTGAAACTTGGGAGTACGTAAGACAAGTCAGACTCCTGAAAGGAGTACAGTAGTCTGGGAAGGTTGAAAACCACTGACCTAGATGAACAGTCCTGTGATGGGATATACAAACCCCGCACTGGCCAGGAAAGGGTTAATGAGCTGCTGTGGGCTCAGTCAGCCCAGCTCACCTGGGGGCTGGCTGGATCTCCAACCCTGTGTCTGTGAGAGAAATTGACTAGAGACTGCTGCCTGCTAGAGCACCCCTGAGGGAAGGTTGGTCTGATGCAGGGCTGTTGCCTTGGCGTTACTGCCGGTGACTTGCCTGTCGTTGCTGAGCCAGCCTGCTGCAGGTGGACCCCACTTGAAGGGGGTGACAGGCAGATTAACCTCCGCCTCCAACATTTTGTCTTGTCCACCTGAGTGAGGACACAGAAGTGGTTTGTTGTGAGCCCACGAGTCACCTGAGCCCAAATCATTTCTGAAAATCTGTGAGTCTGAACCCAAACCTGAGCCCTGCTCTAGTTTGGAATCCACACCTAATCCAGATCCCAACACCAGTTCTTCACCCAATGTGTACTAAAATCAACAGGGGAGAACAGCCAGGTTTGTTTCATAAGCAGTAATTCTGATGTACACACAGTCCTCACCGATTCAGTACAGTTCTTAATTCTCATCCCCATAGAGTTCTGAGGTTCTTACTTTTAGATTCCATAGTTCTATGTTATCCTAGACTCCACAGAGGTCTTTACTCTATGGTCCTTCAATCTAGACCCCCAGATAGCTCTTAAAGATGATCTATTCTGTATCCCATAGAGCCCTTTTGAAGATTATACGTCAGTGACCTGATTTTCAGGGGTGCTGAGCAGTCAGGCCATTGGAGTCAATGAGTTCTCTCCTCTTCATTTTTCATGGACACAAAAATATGTCTCTTCAGTGTTTCTAATTATAGGATTTCACTCCTCTTTAGCTCGAAATTTATCGCTGTACCTCACAGGCCTGGTGCTTAGGAGTGTTAATTACTGGCATTGGAAATGCTGACTCATGAGACAGATCATTAAGAATGTCGCACAGGTTAAAAGAATAAGCCCTGCAATATTTCAAGCTTCTCCTTTTGCTATTGTTGCATTTGCTATTTCCCTGATTGGGGATTTTTATGGCACCAGCCAACGTCATACCTATGGAGTCTTAGGGAGATTGAAAGCTGTAGCCAAGAAAAACTGGCAAGACAAAAGGTGGAAGAGGTAAATTCTTAGGCTCCAAATACCATTTTCACTAGAGACTTTTTTAATAGAGGAAAAACTGTTCACTGCAGGGGCAATGCAAATCTGTAGAGCAAATAGGTTTTCCAAGTCTGAAGATGGTTACAGATGGTGGTAATAATACAGCATGAATATTGGGGGTTTGCTTTCTTTTAAGGGACACTTGAGGAATTCCTTTACATTCTCTTTATTAGAAAGACTAAAACAGTCTCTTGTGGCACATAGATTCCTAGATTTCAAGGCTAGATGGGACCATTGTGATCATCTAGTCTGATCTCCCGTGTAACAGAGGCCACGGAACTTCCCCAGAGTAATTCCTTTTCAGCTAGAGCAGATTTTTTTTTTTTTAAAATAAATCTTGATCTGAAAATTCCCTGTGGTGGAGAATCCACCACGACCCTTGGTAAATTGTTCCAATGGTTAATTGCACTCACTCACTCTTTTTTTTTTTTTTTTAAATCATGCCTTATTTCTGTTTGACTTTCTCTAGCTTCAGCTTCTAGCCAAATTTTAAAGGTGCAGGAATAATCCCAGCCTTTGCAACTGCTCCTTTGGGATTTGAACCTGGGCCCTCTTGCACTAGAAGTGAGAATCATATCCCTAGACCACTTTCAATACTTTTTTATATTGAATACAGATTATTCACAAGAATTCTTTAGCTGGGGAAGCAAGGTTGGGGGAGAGGGGGGAGATGGGAAAGGAATTAAATTGAACTGTCAGGACCTTACCCTGAAAAAAGTACTCTGCAAAGTAAGCCTTGCTCACGTGAGTAATCTCTTTAAACCCCAACTGAAGTGAAATCCCATTGACATAAAGAATTTTGCTATGGCAGGGCCCCATAAAGAGCAGTTAGCACACCTAGGGAAAGAATTCTGCTGGTGTTCTAGAGTTCCTCTTTCCTCTTCATCGGTAAGGTTGTGTGCAGAAAACACTGGACCATCATCCTGCTGTGTGTCCCAGGAGAGCACTCCATGCAGGTTGGAGTGGGGAGTACGTACCGGAGGTCATTTGCACTCAATCCTGGACTGGATTCTTGCATAAATTAGAGCAGCCTGAAGGTTGCTTTGGTTTGTGCTGGCTGCCTGCAGCCCCCACGGATCATTATCTCAGACAGGGAAAGGCATCATGGGATGAGTGTGGGGCAGTCTCACTCTGCAGCGCCACTAGGATATCAGCAGAATTCTTTTGGAAGGGTAGGGGGCCTCGGTTTCATATTTTGCCCCAGGCCCTCCAAAACCTCTATGTAGCTCTGGTACTATGTTTCTCAATCCTGACTCCATAGGAAAAGCACCACTCTAGGACTCAAGCAAAAGCCCCATTAGCTTCATTGGTGGATTTGCCTGAGTAAGGGCCATGTCAAGCTGCAGAAGTGGGGTATAAAGGACAATTTTGGGACTCCTCTGAAAACACAGTACTAAATAGTGATTTTGTGTGTGTGCCTGGGGAAGCATGTATTTGTTGAGGTCTCCTTTCTCTAATGCGAGTATCTAGGCCCCGATTCAGCAAAGCACTTAAGGACACTGATTAGGGGGGCTAGGAGGGCTGTGATTTTTTCAAATGCACCTGGGTGACCTAGGAGCACAAGCCCTGTTGAAAGTCAATAGGAATTGTACCCCTAAATCATTTAGGGGCTTTTGAAAATCCATAATTGTTAAGGGCCTGATCCAAAGCTTGTGAAAGTTGATGGTAGTGTACTAATTGACTTCTGTGGGCTTTGAATCAGGCCCTCACTCTATTTATTATAGACATTTCCTGGAGTTTTATCATTGTATGGCAGTGCTAGATGGGACAGCACTTCAGTGTATTTTGTCCTGTAGTTCGTCGACTGACTGTACATGTGCTCTTTGTTGGAAATGTGATTGACTTCCCCTAAGCTGAAGGCTTGTGCATGGACTCTAGAAATCTATCCTCCCACGCCTCTTTTTTATCCTAGTGATTTAATGTTTTTTTCCTTCAATCTGGAGAGATTTCAGGTGCATTAGACACTTTCTGGTAAGAAAATCTCTACATTCTGTCTTTCAGAGAGGTATAGACCAGCATAGCTTTCATGGAGAGAGGCGGATTGCCGATCTGGCCTAGTATGCATAATAAATCCACCATGACTCATTTTAGAAGGCTTGAGATTCTTTTTTTCTAGTTGAATTGCAGCCCATATTCAAATGTAACCAACATCAGCAATTACACCGTCCTGGGCTACAACTGAGTGGGACAGTCCTTATTGCAAATCTTTTTCTGAAGACAAAATATTCCTAATGCTTCCCAAGCCCCTTCCCTCCCTCTAACCCCACTGAGACATGAGTGTTATATTTAATTTAATAAAATATCCGATTTCCTTTCCCCCCCTGGCAGGCCTCAGCACCCTCTTCTTTCTGTTATATCCAATTGCTCCAGCACAGGAAATGGAACAGTCAGGAAACTATTAGAGATCCCTCTGTAGGAACAGATGCCAAAGGCACTGACAGAAAACACCATGGATCCTCCATGTAAATCATCACAGAATCCAAACTGTAGATTGTATCTAGCTGGAATTAAGCGTTTCTTTGTGATATTTGCCATCCTTGGGGGAAATCCAATCTTGAGTTGCATGGGTATAACTGAAGTGAAGTAAGTGGTGTGTGTGTGTGTGTGGGGGGGGAAATGACACATAGTGGAATTTGGCCCTTTATACCTTGAGGATGGATTTTGCTCTATTTTCTTTTGCTTTAGAAATGTATTTCTAAAATAGTTTTAGATCACCCAGCCCTTAGCCAGGTGAATTTCTTAATTAATCCCACTTCTTTCAAGACACCTGTACAATAGTGCTAGACTGTGTATTGGAATTTGCACCACGGCCCCCTATGGAACAGAATATTGGACCTGCTCCAGGGTTTGTGAATCCGTCCCTCTCTAAAGGCTGTCCTAAAGAAGCTCCACTAATAATTCATCCACGTGAGATTATCCTGAACTGGGCAAGACTTGTATTTTTGGAGAAGATCCTGCGTTCTAGATCTGTTTACCAGTCGCACGCACAAGTGTGTGTGTGTGAGAGAGAGATAGATAGAGAGAGATCATAAACTTGCTATCACTTCAACACATACTTTATCTAGAGTAACGGGTGAACCTCCAATCGAGTGAAGGTTTGGGCCAAAATTTTCACAGCTGGGTTGGTAAAGTTAAGCTCCTAAATCCATATTTAGGTATCTAATTAAAAGTGGCCTGATCTTCCAAGGTGCTGCATGTCACAGTGCAGGGCAACTGCACCTGTATTTCCCTTTAGTGGGCTAGCTAGGGCTTCCTACTCTCCAGCCCTTCAGGGTGGAGACCCGTGTCTCTCTCCCTTCTGACCAGGGTATTTCCAGGCTGTGCAGTTCCCCACCTTCACTGTTTTATTCCCAGCCCAGACAGGTTGCCGATGACACCTGCTTGCTTTCTCTTCATAGATTAATAGGTGTAATTGCTACAGTTATAAGGTACCACACAGCACTTCCTAGGTAAGCCTATTTTATTCTGAAGGTAAAAAAGCATTACCAAGAAAACATATTAAAACAATCAAAGAACCTCCATACATGCCGATAAGCTTACCAGAGATCATCCAACCCTGACATGGGCTCTGGCAGGGGCAGTCCTTCAACACCTCACACAAGGGGATTCCTTGTGGTTACAAGTTCATCACAGCTTCAGCTCAGAACAAATGCCCAGTCTTATGGGGCCTCAATGGGTCAAGTCCTTCCAACCCTCCCCTAAGGATTGGGGTCCTCTGTGGACCAGGGGTTCTGTCCATTTGCTGGATCAGAAGGGGGTGGGGGCTATTTAAAACCAGGCTAGTTATCCAAAAATCCTTTCTTTGTCCGTTGATCTCTGGAGAATCCAGTTTGAGCTAGTATAGGGGCACGTCTTTGGGGTGGGAGTGGGGATTCAAAAGGATGCCAGAGGCACTCCACTAGCACCCCCCTTCCCTACTAGAGAAGGTACATATGATGCCATAATAACACAATTGCACTTTTTAATTCAAATGTACCCCAAAGGTATTACCCCTAATTCAAGAAGATTTAACTTACTTCAGTAAAGTGTATCTGAATTGCATAAGGTTTGTTCAGGATATTGCCAGTCTCTGTCACTGAAAATCTGCATCTTCTTTTAACTGCAATGAAAGCTGCTGGGTGCGCAGGGCTTAGGTGCCCAACTGTGGATTTAGGAGATTCATTTTGTGATTCTACTTCTGATGACCTGTGGCTATGGTTTTATGGTAAGAATGAATGAGGGTTTATGAATGTGTATGTTTGATTTGTGCAGGGAGATTTGTGTAGATCTGTGGGGGTGGCAAATGAGGGGTATGTGCAGCTGTGAGGGGCTATGTGTGTTTGGGATTATTGGGTGTGCTGGTTGGGTTGTTTTGAAGAAATGTGGCTGTTGGGCCACGTAATCCACCGTCTGTGCAGTCTCCCACATGCAATAATTTTATTGGTTGTATGAATTAGCTGTAGAGTAAATGTGGTGATTGGTTGAGCTACTTCTGACATTGTAAAGGTCCAAGACTTATAGATATGTGCTTTACTGTAGAAATTGGAAGTAACAGACTGTGAACCCTAGTGATAATTCAACTGGGTGATGTTCTAAACAAAGAGAGCTCTCCACCATGCTTGTAGCTTTATCAAACACTTCCCTTTGGCTCAACAGACATTCTTGGCTTCAGAATGTCACTCTGTGTGTCAATCCTGGGATATTATAATGTCGATTTTTGAACATCCAGGTGCTCATTCCGTCCAAACTACTTTGCTCTGGAATCTTGGATTTAAATCTTGCAAGATGAGGCTAGTGTGTGGTTTCTGATTCTAACCGGGTTGGAAATGTGGAGAAAGAGCCTACTCCTCCTCCAAGACAGAACCCAGAAGGCTATGGAAATCCAACACAAACAACCAAAAAATGGACCAAACTTTCCTTATATCATACAGAGCTTCTAGGTCAGTTCAAATTATGGTTAAGGGTTATTTTTTTACCTAACCTGTTTTTCAAGACATAGCATATATGCAGATGATATGAACTGCGTATCTGTATTAGGTTATCATAACTCAAATTAGAATTCTGGCATTAAAGGGCCTAACTCTGTCATTTACACTAAGGCAACTTTACATGCTAGAGCAGTGTAAATGGGCCTTAAATGGGAATAAATTATATTGACATCCACTTTAAGACACCTTGCACTGCTAGAATGGCATAAAGTGGTCTTACTGTAAATGCAAAAATAACAGGAGTACTTGTGGCACCTTAGAGACTAACAAATTTATTAGAGCATAAGCTTTCGTGGGCTACAACCCACTTCTTCGGATGCATATAGAGTGAAACAATATTGAGGAGATATATATACACACATACAGAGAGCATGAACAGGTGGGAGTTGTCTTACCAAGTCTGAGAGGCCAATTAAGTAAGAGAAAAAAAACTTTTGAAGTGATAATCAAGATAGCCCAGTACAGACAGTTTGATAAGAAGCAAGTGTGAGAATGCTTACAAGGGGAGATAGATTCAATGTTTGTAATGGCTCAGCCATTCCCAATCCCTATTTAGCCCTGAGTTGATTGTGTCTAGTTTGCATATCAATTCCAGCTCAGCAGTCTCTCTTTGGAGTCTGTTTTTGAAGTTTTTCTGTTTTAAGATAGCCACCCGCAGGTCTGTCAAAGAATGGCCAGACAGGTTAAAGTGTTCTCCCACTGGTTTTTGAGTATTATGATTCCTGATGTCAGATTTGTGTCCATTAATTCTTTTGCGTAGAGACTGTCCGGTTTGGCCAATGTACATGGCAGAGGGGCATTGCTGGCACATGATGGCATATATCACATTGGTAGATGTGCAGGTGAACGAGCCCCTGATGGTATGGCTAATGTGATTAGGCCCTATGATGGTGTCACTTGAATAGATATGTGGACAGAGTTGGCATCGGGCTTTGTTACAAGGATAGGTTCCTGGGTCAGTGTTTTTGTTCAGTGATGTGTGGTTGCTGGTGAGTATTTGCTTTAGGTTGGGGGGTTGTCTGTAAGCGAGGACAGGTCTGTCTCCCAAGATCTGTGAGAGTAAAGGATCATCTTTCAGGATAGGTTGTAGATCTCTGATGATGCGCTGGAGAGGTTTTAGTTGGGGGCTGAAGGTGACAGCTAGTGGTGTTCTGTTATTTTCTTTGTTGGCCCTGTCTTGTAGGAGGTGACTTCTGGGTACTCGTCTGGCTCTGTCAATCTGTTTTTTCACTTCAGCAGGTGGGTATTGTAGTTTTAAGAATGCTTGATAGAGATCTTGTAGGTGCTTGTCTCTATCTGAGGGATTGGAGCAAATGCGGTTATATCTTAGAGCTTGGCTGTAGACAATGGATCGTGTGGTGTGTCCTGGATGGAAGCTGGAGGCATGTAGGTAAGTGTAGCGGTCAGTAGGTTTCCGGTACAGGGTGGTATTTATGTGACCATCGCTTATTAGCACAGTTGTGTCCAGGAAATGGACCGCTTGTGTGGATTGATCTAGGCTGAGGTTGATGGTGGGATGGAAATTATTGAAATCATGGTGGAATTCCTCAAGGGCTTCTTTTCCATGGGTCCAGATGATGAAGATGTCATCAATGTAGCGCAAGTAGAGTAGGGGCGTTAGGGGACGAGAGCTAAGGAAGCGTTGTTCTAAGTCAGCCATAAAAATGTTGGCATACTGTGGGGCCATGCGGGTACCCATAGCAGTGCCGCTGACTTGAAGGTATAAATGTAAATGAAAATTGGGCCCTTTACATGCATAGGTGCCGACTTACTCAGATCCTGGGGGGTGATCGACCTCCGCTCCACCCCAGGCCCCATCCCCACTCCACCGCTTCCTCCAAGCCCCCAACCCCACCCCGCCTCTTCCTGCCCCCGCTCCTACTCCTCCCCCCAGCGCCTCCTGCACGCCGCTGAACAGCTGATTGCGACAGGCAAGAGGTGCTGGGAGGGAGGGGGAGGAGCTGATTGGCAGGGGCTGTCAGCAGGCGGGAGGTGCTGGTGGGGGAGGAGGTGGCGCTGATCTGCGGGGCTGCTGGTGGGTGCTGAGCACCCATTATTTTTTTTCCATGGGTGCCCTGGAGCCAGACCACCCACGGAGTTGGCGCCTATGCTCACATGTACATTATTATGATATTATTTCTGTTGAAACCATGGAAGGACACTTGAAGCGTCCAGACTGCTAGGTAAATTTTATCTATACTGATATTGTGGGTAGAGGTGGGAAAATATTTCCAGTGGAACATTTTTCTGTCAGAAGATGGTGTTTTGTCAAAATCAAGACTTTCTGTGGGAACCTGTTAATTTTGATATTTAAAAAAAAAATTGAAAAACCTTTTGATTAGGTTGAAGTGTTCAATTTCAGCCTTACCAGAAAATAATGTTTTAATTTTTTGTTTCCAAATAAATTTCCAGTTAGAAATATTATATTATAAACGATATAAAATCTTCTATAGAAATA
The DNA here is from genome assembly GCF_028017835.1 of Emys orbicularis. Classification (NCBI taxonomy): domain Eukaryota; kingdom Metazoa; phylum Chordata; order Testudines; family Emydidae; genus Emys; species Emys orbicularis. The sequence continues at coordinate 30,349,756 of NC_088695.1, read as the reverse complement.
ATATAATATAAATTGTAATATCACATAACAATTGAAAAAGTCAAAATCAGAATGAAAGTTTAGATTTTATTGAAACAGAACACTTCAATTGACCAGAAATGAATTTTTTTAAAAGTTCATTTTGTGGAAAAATTCTAATTTTGGTGTTTTTTTTCCTGATTTAGAACAAAAACGAATTTAGAAATGTCAAAATTGTCCAGGGAAAGAAATTCAGTGTTTCAACCAGCTGTCATTGGGGTTCTGTAGTAACGAAGTGCATTTGGGTATGTGTAGCATTTTGACCTAAGCAAAGCAATCAACAGCATTAAACTACATTCTTTACTCAAGTCAAATCACAAAATAAATGAGTTCCACTATCTGGCTTTGTTTTTACCTTCCCCACCCCCCACTTTCTTCACCTAAGCTCCCTCTAGTGCTCGCAAATATGTGTTGCATAGGGCTGATTGAAAATCTCTCCAGAGAAACTTTTTTCGGACAGAAGATAGGGTTTTCAGTTAACACAATTTTTTACAGAAAGTATTCTTTCTTCTAAAACATTTGATTTTTCATCAGAAAATCGAAGACCCAAAACCAAGAGTTTTCAACCAAAACCCAGTTTTGTTTTTGTCAGTTTTCAGCTGAGAGTTTTTGGTATTTTTAGTCACATTTTTCAGTTTTCATTTTTTCAATGAGAAGTGCAAATTTTCCACAGGAAAAAAATAACATTTTGCAACCAGCTCTTGTATTGCACTTTCTCATTTCTGCTCTGTTTGGCTCAGTATCACCTCTAACTGCATGGGCACAGTTTTGAAGGACTGTGGGAAAGGCAGAGAAGCTATATGGTGTCCATTCACAAACCAAAGGCATTAGAACAGTCAATATTTCAGTCTCAAGCTGGAAAAACACGTCTCTCCTTTGTTTCAAACAATCTGAATGATGGTACAAATCTGATTTACTGGAATATTCAGCTAATGAAGTCACTCTGTTATCTAGACTTTCCAAAACTTTTCTTTCATGCAAAGATGCTGTCACATGCAGCCTAATGGGCCATTTCAGTGTGATAGCTGGCGGAAGAACCTCTTACTGTTTTAACTTGGGAGGTAAGGGAATGGTCAAATTAACAAATGTCAGACATCTGTGGTGTTTGAATATGTCCCAGTTTCCCAATAATGCTGCAAATTTGGTTCCCAGTGTAGGCAAAAAACAGTTTCCCAGCATTCATAATCTCATCCAGAGGGTTCATATAAGTGTATCCGAATAGGAAAAGAGATGCTGTGAGGCCCAGAGTATCATGGCATAGGAAATGGTGTCAGATGTGCATACTGAGATGAAGTCAGAGGAGGCTAGCAAGAGACTGAATGTGACTCCTCAGCCTACAAGTGTTGCGGAGGAGTGGCAGTTGGAATGCTTTGGTTCAAGACTGCAGGAGGCTGAGCGGAAAACCGAGAGATACGATGATTAATGGGCCCAATGTGATTCCATCTGAGAGGTAGTAAAGACTTCAATTCATAGGGAAACTGAATGGATGACCCGCAGAACGAGCTCAGATTGCCAAGTGTGAGGTTGGGGGGAGGGGAGCTCCTATAAGCATGGAAGTAGGAGGAAGTGAATTCTCCTTCACAATGGATGATGAGGTTTAGAGCAATGGACAACTTTGAACTCCTTTGACCCTCTGCCACATCCTGTCTCAGGGAAGACTGAAATCTTGGAATTAGAAACAGTATTTTTGGAATGTGAGGACTTGATCCTGATTAGTGTTGCTCATATTACAGTGGGACCTAGAAGCTCAACCAGGGTCAGGATCCCATTGTGCTGGGTGCTGTACAGACACATGGTAAGAAAGTGCGTGCCCTGAAGAGCTTACAATCAAAACAGGCCTGACAAATGGAGTATCGTCTCCTTTTTAGAGATGATGCAAAGAGATTACTTGACTTGCCCAAGTTTACAGAGGAAGCTTATGGCCAACAAGAATTAAACTGAGAATGGAACCTAGATCTTCTGGGTTCCAGTTCAGTTCCTTAATCACAAGACCATCCTTCTTGTCTAACTACAACACTCTGTGGGATCTTAGATATATGGATATGTTGTCGCAATGTAGCAGCTCCATGTATAACCATTACATAACAGGAGCTTGGTCCCCTGAGTCTAGGGGGCAGATAATGTCCTGGATAGATTTTTGTGCATGTTGAGATGCCGCAGTACAAGGTAGTGAAACACATGACCCTATCACATGGTCTGTCACCGTCTCAGATGAGCTTTGTCTTGTATACAGGATGAACTCTCTTTCCAGTCTGATCCCCTGGTGCTAATGGCATTCCAGATGGCAGGTGCACACAGTTTTTAATGCTGTCTGCCCAACAGCTGTAAAGGAATGGTGGAGGTAGGGCTGACAACCCACTCCCATAGGAGTGAGCAGAGAAAGGAGGAGCTGCTGTGGGAAGATCTGCATTGTGTTGGTCAGGTCAGGGGATTAGGATGGGCAGTTTGGATGGCTGTGGGTAGGAGAGGCAGGGGACAGTGTGAACCCATGCTCCAGGGCCCACCCACAGTCTCAAACATGACTTGCAGCAATGTGATTGAGGTGGAGCCCTATAAAAACTTTCCTCGCCTCCCGCAGAGATGAGCTTTCTCTCTCAAATGCCTTAGATTCAGAGAATGGGTCAGATTCAGAGGCTGTGTAAGGTGGCTTCAGGAAGTCTACAAGCTGGTGTCACATGCACCTTATCCCAGCCCCTCAGCCAGCAACCCACACCAACTTCTCACGTACTTACATTACGGCCATTTCACACCACTCTGACATTGCAAAGTGGCCTTAAAGTGGGTTGCATCTATTCTCAGGCCGCTTTATGCTGCCAGAAAGGCCTTGTCCACATAGGTTATAGGTTATAAACAACATTCCCAAGATGTGAATTTTAACCAAGCTAGTGATGCTGGTATAACCCCCCAGTGGATGCTCCCCTTCCCATGTAAGAGGGACCTTCTGTAGGTTATCTTATGTTGCTTGGCAAGGAGTTTAAGCTAAACTGCAAAAAGCCAGCTTTATACCAGAATAAAAGTGTCTCCATGGGGGGTGATATCAGTATAACTAGAGCCGTATGACTGGTAACACTTTCCCATGTACAGCCCTCATTTTCATGTATAGCCTTGTCTGCATGGGAAAGTGTTACAGATGGGTTATGTGGGTCTAGTTATAATGGTATTCTCCCCCCTCCCACCTCCAACGTGGACACTTCTATTCTGGTATAAGGGTGGCTTAGCTTAAACCCCTTCTTCAGTTTAGCTTAAACCCCTTGCCAAGCAATATAAGCTACACCAAAAATAAAAAGCCACTCTCATACCAGAACAAGAGTATCCACACGTACATGTGTGCGTGTTAATAACATTATAACCCCACCAGTTTAAATTCACACCTTAGCTTACACCCCCAAAAATCTTTCTGCCTGAGGCTTTGTCTACATGAGAATCAGGTTAGACTCCCTTATATGCACCAAGAGCCAATTTCATACCTCTAATTGACACCCCTCAGATATTGCCTCTGGATCCAGCCCAGTGTTTGTTACTCAGGGTATTGTACCCTGTGCTCACTACAGTTATACAGATGGACATCTCTGCTTTTCCCACCCCACTGGGTGTCTGGGGGACTTGGAGATTTTAAAGTTGTATGTATATAATTAGGCCTGGAAGGATGAGATTTTTATCGGTAAATGTTGATTTCACAGTACATGTGTGAAGTGACGATAAATATTTCCATCAATAATCATCAAAATTTACAGATAGGCAAGGATAGGAAACTACTGCTTGAGAACTTACTATAGTTTGATTTAAGGATATGTACTTATTATTCTGACACGTGATATTGACAATTTCTGTTTTAATGGTTATAAAGCTTTAACTTCTTGAATCTCAACATTTACAGTTTATAAATAATTATTGTCTGACCCTCCCCTAACAATTTCCCAGAACTGTGAAAATTTAAATTGATTAAAAAATGCTGAAAGATAAGCATCAATATTCTGTCAAAATTGTAAAAAAATAGACACCAAATTCTGCCAAGCCTATAGATAGCAGAATGATTTTCCTATTAATTTTTCTCTCTGGATGCTCCCTCCAATATTTCAGCCACTTTAAGCTCGACCTCCTCTTTGCATGAGCATGAAAGGCTCTCTCAGGCCTGCCCAATGAGAGTGAGTTTGCTTTGGGGTGTGTAGTTTCTGCTGGGGCTGTGTGAGGAATGGTGGCTAGAGCTGCTGTTACAGTCAGAGGGGAAAAATAAACAGCAGAAGTTAATATGTGTGCCGTGCGTCTGTCAGATAATAAAGTTAGCTGGAGACAGCATAGCATGGCTTCTTTGCATGCATAATTTGGCACTCCTTTGCCCAGGAAGCACAAGGCTCCATTCTCCTCCTTTCCAGACAGGTTCTCCGAGGGTTAGTGGTGTTTTGTTTTGTTTTGTTTTATGGCTGATGAGCTGAAATCCGCATCGGATTTAAAAAAAGAACTTCGTTTGATTATGGCTCCTGGATCCTCTGACCTTCCAGAGAAGGTGGGGATGGGGTGAGAGTGTATCATTGCTCAAGGAATTCTATCTTGTCTTAGCTCAAACAGACCTCATCAGCATTTGACAGTGAGTTATGAACAGGGCTTTGATTTCCTCCAGTCCTCCTTATAGAAGAATTGTGGCAGATCTGCAAGTGGCGTAAACTGGTATTGTCCCTGAAAGGAATGGAGCTATGTTGATTTACACCAACTAGGGATCTGGCCCTACTGTGATTGTGTTGCTATTGTGACAGCTGGTTGGCAGGGAGTGTCCTTCGTCTTTCCCTATTCTTCTTGCACATGTTTCAAACACAGGTTTCCTAGTAGATCCCAAATTGCACTTGCCCTGGGCAGCCAATGATCCTGAGGCCTGCGTCAGGTTGGGGAGGCCCCTCGAAGTCCATGGTTCATCTGTGAAAGTAGCCTCCAAGCCCTGCAAAGCGAAGGCCGTTCTCCATGCAGCCAGGACTTTTCCTCCTTCACAGCCTGAAACATGTTGTGTGAAGCAAATTACACAATGGTTTTGCCAGCTGGCAGCAGCTGAGGAAGGAAACCCTCTCTGTCAGGCTGCTTCCTCTCAAACTTACAAATATATTCTCACCACAGCTCAAGTAGTTGAATCAAAACATTCATCGCTTGCTCATTCACCACAGCCTCCACCATCCATGGCTCAGCCCAAAGCCAGCCTCCTGCTGATTAAACACACGCCAGGGCTAACATGGCTCTTTACCTGGAAATTCAGCTGCAGAATTGCCCTTTCCTAAATGCTTTCAAACCCTCCAGCTGTCATCACAGGAGAAATGTTACTTATTGTACAGTGAGGCTCTCAAAGCTGCCTAAGGGATTTAATGATCCAGTTAGTTTTTAATGGGAATTAAGCATCCCAGTCCTTTAAATGGCTCTGAAAATCTCAGTCTAAGGGCCCAGCCCTGTTCTGTGATGCCTAGGTGGTATAGGAGAGTTAAGCTGGGAAAAAGGTGGTACAGGGTGTCTCTTTCCCATCCCGCAATTGTGCACCTGGAAGGATGTCTGAATAATCCACCTACTGGCTCTTCATGGCCCCAAGTGGGCATGGCCTAGTGGCTTGGGATGATAGTCAACTTCTAGCTGTTGTGGTCTGAAGTACTTGTTATATCTATCTTTTGCTTATCACTATGATGTCTAAGGCCTAGATCCGCAAAGGTATTTAGGTACCTAATGCCCATTGAAGGCATGAGTCAGGAGACCTGTATTTGGATCTTCATCGAGATCCAAACTTTGCCAGTGTTTGGCTGGGCAGTTGGAGATGGTATTTCAGTTCAGGCCCATCACTGCTGCTGAGGGACAATATTTAGTCCAACTCCAGTACTTCTTAGCCATATTCAAATATAAGATGGCTGAATTTTTCTGATAAATTAAGAAATAGCCTTCTCAACTCCCTTAACTTCTTCACTTGCCCCAAACCCTCCTCATCCCCTTAACCAGCCTTCATCCTAAACATGATCCAAATCCAAACTGAACCTTTTAGAAAGACTTAAATGTCTCCATTAACATTTCCCCAGGTATTTTTAATTGCCATGAGCCTCTGCAATGGTCTAGTTAGGAGTGGAAGGGCTGAAATATCTTGAAAGAGGATATTCTTATGGTATTTTCAACATGCCCAGAAGAAGGACATATAGGATATTTCCCAAGAGCCTGACTTTGTGATATTTTCCACCCAGTTTTTCAGACTCAAGAATTTCAGAGAAGTTACTAAATTTTTGATGCTGAGCTGAACTGCTGGATCTTCTGGGCTTTCCCCATCACTAATGGTAGGTTTAGGCAACAAGACCTTGATCACTTTCTTTTTATGCTTGAAAGATTGGCTCATGTACTTCTCTGTGAGTATTTGCTGGTGAACCACAGAGATACTTGGTTACACTAGATGGTTTCTAAAGGTGGGATTTTCAGACATACTCAGCATTGACCTAACTCTGCTTCCATTGAAATCAAAGGACTGATGTCAGTGGGAGTGGAGCTACATTACCATAGAGTTGAAAATCCCATTTGTTAATGTCTCAGTCACGTCTAACTGTAAATTTTCCATCAAAGCTTTTTTGGGGGGATGGAATGGAGTGGCGTGGAAAACTGGATTTTCAACTAAACTAAAATTTTCATGGAAAGTGTCTGCCGTTTTTGAAAAATTTCAGATGAAACTTCTCAGGTTTTGTGCAGTTTTGGACTAAATAATTTTGGTTCAGATGAAAATTTTCAGTTTCTGCGTTTTCAGTTTTTCTTTGAAAAGTAAACATTTTCCACCGGGGGGGGGGGGGGGGGGGGGGAAAGCAGGGGAGTAATGTTTTCCAATCAACTCTAGCCTCGACAGCAAACTTGCTTCTCAGAGTCAGGGTCTTTTCTCAATCACTCTTTTCTATATTCAGGCCTTATCCTTCTCCGTTCCTATGAGTTCCTCATTTTGCCTGCTCATACCCTTTCCCTTCATTTGCTTAGCAATATTTGCAAATCAGTTATGAGAAGTGGGACATTGCATTCCATGGTTTTGAGCCTGGCTCTATATTTTGAACTTGATAAAACAGCTTCTGATTTTGCATTTGTGACTAATTGAAATGACAAAAATGTGGGCACCAAATTAGAAGCTGGTTTTAAAAATCATTCCCTTCCTTTGCTATATGCTAGCACTTCATCTGAAGAGCCCATATTCAGCTGAGCAATAAGGCATGACACAGTATGCATGCCTGGGTGATTACAGTGCGGTTTGGGTGTTACAATACAAGACATGAGGCCAAAGGCTGAGTGGCTTTCACCATCTGACAAGTGCAATGATTAACCTGAAATGCTCGGCATGGGGCGTCTGGCTGCTATTATGAAATGGAATTTATACATAAAAATAAGGCATACAGCCATGGGCATTTGCTGGACATTATAGACATGATGTCATTAGCAGCCAGTCAAAAAGTTCCAATTACATGCAGGTTTCTAAAGCCGTAAATAAAGAGTAACAGATGACAGGGTGATAAATAGCCCACACCTCCTCGTGCATGGTAAGATGCCTCCAGCACCCGAGGAAGTGTGACTATCCATTCCCTAAAGCTGAGACTTCACTGACAACATGGATTACTCTCCAAAAATCTTTCCGTTTCTTGTAACACAATGCTGCCATATTCATAACCTTCCTCTGTTTACACACCCAGAACTCATTCTTTTACAGCTTGCGGATTTTCCTTCCTGATATGCTTATTTGAAGCCTCTGGAAACTTTTTGCAAAACACGTGACAGCAGTCAAAATAGTGAAACATGCCCCAAGGTATAAAATTCAGAACAAGATTTCAAACATTGCCAAGTTTGAAGGTATTTGGATTCAGGGGTCGGGTTTGGACCATTACAGTTATTGTGCTCAGATATGACTTTCCAAACTGGATCCAGATTTGGACTCCAGATGCTTCCAAAGTTCAAAGTGATTTGGATGTTGGGTTTTTGTACAGGCCCATCTCTAAAGTCTAGAAAAAGTCACAGACTTTCTGATGGTAAATGTAAGTAGCCCTGAACCATGTAGTTATTCACCTCATAATCCTATTGGCTGGAATGATTATTAGACAGTCAGATGATTCCCTCTTTTTTTTATTAGACAGACAACCTTAAATCTGTCATTTCCTAACTCTTGAGTGCTTAACTTTACAGCCTTGATATTCTTTTGATACACTTTATTTTGTTTGTGATATACGTATGTAATTGCTTATGCAACCTGCAGTTAATGCTCAGGAAGGAAAAGGTTTGGGTTATTTTTATTTAGTGGTGGAAGTTTAACTAGTTAATAATAACACACCATATTCATGACCGTTTGCTTTTATTAACTGAAACACCCCAGGAAAAAATTCAAGTTATAAGCTCAAAGGTAACATTTATTATATAACAGGACATATTAACTGTGTTAAAACAAAATCCTTACAAACCTGAGGTTTATTGAGTTAATTTCCCTTAAAATTGGCAGACAAAAAGGCCAATATAAACACAAGAGGCAGATAGGGTAGAAAAATGCTTCTTTACTTCTAGGTAAGTGGACCTTTCCCGTTAACTGTGTGGAAGCAGAGAAAGAACTGACAGGAAGGGGATGCAATGCATGACAGTTTGTTAGCAAGAGTCAGGCTAACTGTAACCCTAATAACGCGAGATTTGTAGAAGCGAGGAATGTGTGAGGTGAGTGGGAAAGAACTGTGTGAGAAGTTGTTGCAACCTTGTGTAGATAATATGGAATGTAGACTAAGGCCAGGTCTACACTACTGCGGTAGTTCGACAGCTGGCAATCGAACTTCCGGGTTCGATTTATCGCGTCTGGTCTGGACGCGATATATCGATCCCGGAAGCGCTCGCCGTCAACTGCGGTACTCCAGCTCGGCGAGAGGAGTACCGCGGAGTCGACGGGGAGCCTGCCTGCCGCGTGTGGACCGCGTCTGAACCGCGGTAAGTTCGAACTAAGGTATGTCGACTTCAGCTACGTTATTCACGTAGCTGAAGTTGCGTACCTTAGTTCGAATTTGGGGGTTAGTGTAGACCAGGCCTAAGAGTCTACATTAGTGAGCAAAACAAGATATCAGAATGACCTATGTATAAACAAAATGCAGCTGTTGCTCATTATTGTCTGTAACAAAAGGTATAAATGCTTGCTGTAATTGTTTACCTGTTGCGAGACCTGTTTAGCTCTCTCCCTCTATGCAATTGATAGAGAGAAAATAAAGTATCTGACTTGCTGTACCCAAACAAAAAGTGAGAACTCTGTTATTCTCCGACAACTGTATGGACTGGTTGGTTGTGGAAGCTATTATTTCAGGCAGGAAATGTCTCATCCATCAGCAGACTGGAAGTCCATGGCTTCAGCTCAAGCTGGTTTGAAAATGGAATAAAGTGTTCAACTTTGTCCCATTTTCCCTCCCCACTAAGTTGTGAACTTCAAAATTTTCCACTCTCTGCCACCCTCCTTGTCCTGCCTGAGCACAGTGTGGAAGGCAGGTGTGGAATAGCAAGACTGGACAAACCCGAATGAAGTTCTTCCATCTTCTAGTGGAGGAGCAGTGAAGGTGGTGAGCTGGCTGACTCCAAGTGGTAGCTCAGTCAAATTGGTGGATCCAGGAAACAACAAAGTCAGAATCCAAGAAGGCCGTAAACGCCCGATTAAATCCCTTACACAGAGCAGAACATAGAAGGGAAGCAAAAACTAAGATCTCCAAGGCCAACTAGGGGATTTAGAGACTCATTAAAATTAATGGGTATCAGGCATCTAAATCCCTTAGACAGCGTTGGCAATCTCAGCCACTATATATGTGTGTTTTTTTTGAAAATCACATTCACAGCCACTTTGGGTCTTAATATTTTTCAGTCAATACTCAGAAAAATCCAGGCTACTGAATGGTTCGGACTGGTCCAAAATTTGTGGAGAAGGATATTTACTGAGGTAAAGTATAGATCAGGCTAAGTGTGATTATAGTCAACCTGTACTGATTTAAACAAATACCTCTTGTTCCTTATGGCCTGACTCAAACATCCTTCAGCTTTGTTTTTTTAAATAGAGTAATATACAGGGTTCTTTATGCAGCTTTCTCACTAATTTTGTTAGAAACTTCAGTGAGTGCCTCTATGTGACAGGAAAGGAGTATGTTTTAAAGAGCAATATTAATAATAATAGCAACATTAAAGTATAGGGAAGGATTACCAAGGTAATTGTGAGATCTTGTTCACTAATGCAGGCTATTAGCAAAAGATAATCACCTCTAAGTCAGTCGCCTTTAGCCCTAAAGTACTGTGGAGGAGAAATTATTCCATTCAGTACAAAGGTAATTTAGATAGTGATGGATGATCCTCAGAAGGTCACTGTTCCTGTTTCAGGAAGCCTCCGGATATCCAGGGGACAAATCCTCGAGCTGATTAAAATGCATCATAAATTAGACAATCTGAAATCCAAATACAACAATAAAAATGGTAGTGTTGGAATTTTGGTTCTCAGCTCAGTCCCTGTGGGAAAGAGCAACCAGCCCTCTCCCTGTACATTAGAATGGTAGGCTGAACGCATCACATGATTAGCTTAGTTAAACCAGGAACCTCCCCACCAGCCAGTCAGGGGGCAGGAGGCCTCAGTGTTGTTTTTGCAGTGTCTCCTGCCCCCTGACTTGTCTTGATCGCAGAGTGAGTGAGAAGCCCTTCCGCATGAGAATCCTGGACATGATGGGCAGTGAAATTGCATGACCATCAAAGGGCCCAGTCATAATCAGTAGCTCAACAGAGGGTGGTCTTCAAAAACCTTGTACTGGAAATCGCATGGGGATGATTTAAAGTAGTTGCTTATGCCTGGGACGTAGATTGAGATATCTGAGGTAGCCCCAAGTGCAGAGATCACGACGCTGATTTATGTGTGAGATGTCCCCATAGGCCCAGGACCCTGTTACAGGGGGAGCCTGGTGGCACTTTTGAGAGTATGGAGGAGACCCAGACCCAACCTGCATCTATCTGCCTGTTGCTGGCCTTACACACCCTGCAAGTAACATAGTGCTCTATGCTACCAGCATCCTGTTTTGGCATTCCTCAACCCCACCCAAGTGCTTCATTTACCATTTGGAATATAAAAAAGGAAAGGGAGAAACAAGGCCGGAAGCCGGCTCTTCATAACCCTTCTTGAGTAGCATTGGGAGCCTCCTATACTCAGGACTGCCATTAAAAAGTCAAGATACTTGCTCTTAGGGAAAATGTGCATGTTGACTGCTGGAATCCATTCCCCCTATATGGCGTACTTGTTCCTGTCATTTCATGTAAGTTAGTAAAGGGCAGCATGAACCATGTGGAACAGACTTCATATGAAAAAGTGATGACCACATTTACCGGAAGAGGGATCAGAGGCAAAGGAAACTGTTAATAACATGACTGAGGGCATGGCCAGGAGGCTATTTATGTGAATAAGAAGCTTGAAACAGAAATCTTTCTTTCTTTCTTTTCTTTCTCCCTTCAGGCACACACCCTGGTTTATTACTGCAAAGTGGCTCATGGTTGTTGGAGTGCACATACAGATTTGTTATTGTAGGGTTGCTTGTTGGTGCTAGGCTGCTGTTTTGTTTTTAAGAGGGTCATTGAAGTTTTATGGGGGGGGGGATAATAATAATTCCTAGCTCTTATTTAGTGTTTTTCAGCAGCAGCTGTCACATTGCTTTACAAAGGAGGTCCATATCATTACCCCCACGTTAGAGATGGGGAAATTGAGGCACAGAAAAGGGAAGTGACTTGCCCAAGGTCACCCAGCAGGGTAGTAGCAGAGCCAGGAATAGAACCCATGTTTTCCAAGTCCCAATCCAGCACTTTGTGCACTAGGAATGACCTGAACTTTGGAAACAAGCACCAGGAAAAAAAAATAACACATAGACAAGTGCCAACCCTGCCCCCAATGTTAAAAGAATATTAAAGGTGCAAAGTCAACCACTCAGAGGCTAAGAAATGCCAGAAGTCAGGTTGCCTGTGTAACCTTAATTTGGCCTGCTGTGGAGGTTTAGGCTTACAGTCTGATCCTGCATCCAGTGCTCTCTGAAAATTCCCATTGACTTCAGTTCAAAGAATGCTGGCAATAATCACTGCACCTGATGCGTCCAAACATTCATCAGTTGTCCTTGAGTCACTTCCATTAACAACAATGGGATTTACACACATGGAGCAAGGGGAGAAAAGGCTCCTGTAGCCTTGATACACACACTTGCCTGTGACCCTTGCCATGGAATAACAGAACATTCTGCAAAGCTTAACAGTTCCAGCAGAATAAATGTTTGGAAGCAAAACTCAGAGTCATGATGAGACATGTTAGTGCCTGTTAATCCCCAACACAGGGGAAAGAGACTCTACGGTTCAGGCCAGTACATAGCCATAGAATTTATTCAGCTCTGTTTTATGTCCCGTTTCTGTCTGCGAGGGGCCTCACCTGCTCATTCTTGCAGCTTTCCCTGGATGCCTGCCTGCTTTGTCTTTACAGACAGGGTGATAGAAGATCAGAGGGTGACTTACTCTGAGATATTATCACAGGGTTGGCTCCCCAAGGAAGCTCCAGTTACCTGTTCTCCAACCCAGGGGTAGGGATGAGGGACCAACTTCAGCCCTGATGTCAGTGGATGCAAGTCCACTGACTTCAATGGATGGAGCTGAGTAATTGAATTGAACCCTGCACCTTTAAGGGTTGGTTTTGGCAGCATTCTTTCTGGGGGTAGCCACGTCTCCTGGCCCTGAGGGTGGGACTCTGAGAACTGATCTCATAGGAATATTGATTTTCCGTTGGACTTGTGCTCCCTGTGGCTCTTTTGAGAATCTCCCAGACTGATTCTTCCATACTAGGAGCTGCCCTAGCTATCAGAGTGGGAAAGACCTCTCACTGCAATGGGTTAGCATAGGGTGGGGGGGGTAAGGTTAGCACTATCTACTGGAGTTAGGAAAGACCTCAGATTGTGATCATTTAGCACAGGGGGTGATAGGATAATCATTAAGGTAAACATGATAGATCTATTGGAGAGAAGACCTTACATTGCAGTGGGTTAGTGGGATAAGGGAAGGGGAAAGGAATTCAAGTTAGCATTAGTTATCAGTGACCTCATGTGGCGGTGGTGATGGTGTGGGGGCTAAGGGGTCCACTCAGGCCTAATTTTATAGCCCAACCTGGACTCAAACACGATCCGAGCACAGCTGACTCGAACCTGAGTCGAGAGTATCAAGTCATTTACAGATCTGGCCTGACAGTTCCCCCCAAACCTGTGTCAGTACCACCGCCTCATCCTTGGGGCTTGGCCTGGTGGGGGCTTCCTGCTCTCCATGTCCGCCATCTGTCTCTAGCAGCCTCCTGCCCCTTGCTGCGCTTGTGTGGGCTGCGGAGCAAGAGGTGATGGAATTCATGGGCACACTCACTGCGTTGTGCACACAGGGCAGCAAGATGGTGGTGGCTGGCAGGAGTGGGGCATGCAACCGCCGCTGCGCCAACCCCAGGAGCAAGAGAAGGTGGTCAGAGATGACCCAGCCTCAGCCCGAGAGGGTCAAGTTGTTTTCAGACCCAACCTGAACCTGACACTTGTAGTTGGATCCCGTCAGGTTCAGGTTGGGTTGCAAGGCTCTAGCGGGGCTAATGCTGCCTATCAGCGACAGTACATCTGGGACAGACCTCACATGTGAGTAGGTTAGCATGAGGTGACAGAGAGAGCAGCAAGGGAGGGAGCTGTACAGTTTTCTCTGTGCATTATACAATTCTGTACATCAGAGAGTGGCTCTGTTTCATTCCGGGTTCCTGCCCAAAGAATCTGGAAATTCTCCACCTGTCCATCAACATGTGCATCATGAGGGAATCTGAACCACAGGTTTCCAAATACGAGATGTAAACATTTAGGATCCAAACTGGGCTGACAATAACCAGAGCAGAAACCTTTCCATCCCCTCGCAGGTCAGGCCTGGTTTAGGCATTTCATCGCATCAGTCGGCTTTCTCCCAAGGGTTGTTAGAGAGCTGCTGCAGGATCACAGCACGTCACTTAGCCCCATAAAACGTTGCTCTCCCCACCCCCACCTTCATATGTGCGAGACCCTCTTGGAGAGAAAAACCATTAATGATACTAAACGGAAAGCACCTTTAGTACAGCAAACTGCACCTAACCACTGGAGTGCTACCCTCCAGGGCAAGCTCTGTGCCTAGCAAGTCGCCAGGCAGGTCCACGGAGTGTTTCAGGCTAGAAGGTGCTCTTGGGTCCAAGGGGTGCTATCTAAGCTGCACAACCCCACAAGTAGCCCTATGAGGTGCTGTGCCTCAGAGACACATTTACTCACACTGCCTCACCTACTTCCTCCTTGCTCTGGGGACTACAGCAATTTGCTGCTGGCCTGTATAAGCAACAATTTCCAGCATCACCACACTGGCTCTGCTGCACTGATTAATGAATGGGTGCGTGGCGCCAAGGACCAGCCACTCCCTGCCCAAGTCCTCTCTGATAGGGGTGGAGTAAAAAGCTGTGTAGCCCCTGTTTACCCGGACCCAAGGTCTGACCAGCCTGCGTAGGAGGTTCCTCCCTTGCTACCTTGTGTAGGCATGTAGCTCACGTCACAGTTTAGCCCTTAGAATTTATCCCCTACTTGGTGACTCTAAGGAAGATGCGTTACATGAGAACATGGTTGACGGATGCTATTATGGGGCAGAACCTCGGCTGGTGAAAGGCCATAGACTTCAGGAGGTTTACACCAGCTGTGGCTGTGACCCGGTCTGTTCATAGGGCATTGAAGGAGTTAGAAGGAACCTGGCACTTAGCCTCAGCCCAACGTTTTACGTTTTGCTAGATGAGAGTTAACCAGTGGAACAAGAATGGAGATGTTGTCACTGCTGTTTTAAAGATTTCTTTTTTCCTGAGTTGACATTATTATAAAAGTTGACAATTGTCGCTGAAAATCACTGCTGCTGTGGGAATCTATACCGAAGAGGCAGGCTGACTCCTCCCGGCCCAGGCAGCCAACAAATACATCGAGTCAATAAGCTCTAGCCCTTTGGGCGGGGCAGAGCAGGGGCAGGCTTTAGCCTGAGTCAGCCTCATTGAGGAGCTACGAGCTAGAGACTAAGCCGGGCGCTGCCCTGCCCAGGGGCAAGAGCCCCAGACTGTTGTCTGCTTGCCTCTGTCAGACGGGCCCAGAGCTCTAGACTGTTTACGGCCCGATGCGACCCGAGCCTGTGGACTGAACCCGAACACAACGAGGCAGAGTGGCCTCCGTCTGGACTGGACAGCGAGGAAGCACTACAGTGCTGTACATACATATAATGACAGACAGTTCCTCAGGGCAGGGACAGAGTCATGCAGAGAGACAAGGTGGGTGAGGTAATATCTTTTATGGGACCAACCGGTAACCACTCAGGTTTCTAACTGATTCAGGGTCAAATCCCTACTGTCTGTGCAAAACCTCTGTACACGGGGGCTTGGTACAGGGGTTCTGCAGATGCGCCAAAAGGAGGCAGTGTAGTTAGTAGCTAGAGCACTGGTCTGGGAGTCAGGAGACTGTTCACGTATAGGCTAGATTTTGTCATGCTGCTCTAATACTGGAGAAGGCAGATACAAACTCTGGTGCCGCCGTACTAGAACCACTGCATTCTCTGGGCCTAATCCATCCATTCTGATCAGCCGATCTCCACTGGACTCAATGGGAGTCCTAGGCCCTTTGGAAAACACAGCTGTGATATTTTTCTCAATCAAGAATGGGTTGGGCCTGGAGAGGAAAGTGTTCACCTGTCCCTTTTTATTATTCTTGCCCTTGGTATGTCACTGGCTGCCTTCAGTCTTCTGTCTGGCAGCAGTTGATTCTAGCAGCAGGCGAGTTCAAAAGTCTTTGTCTCCGTGTGAGTGCTGACAAATTCCAGTGAGCTGCCACACAAATACAAACATCAAAGGGCTGGCATGTGTGTTTTCTGAAGCAGCTTTCTAGGTTTTACTGGGCTATAAAATACAGCGAGGAGAATATAAAAACAAAGCTGTGATGGACTTAGCAGAGAGCCAAAGCAAGCAGGGAGAGAAATGATGAAAAAGAGAAAACGGGTAATGTGCAAGGAATGATGTCTCGGCTCTGTGTCAGGAGGAACAGATTTCTGAATAACTGTGAAAAGCATAAACCTGGTTTAGCCATTTAAAAAAATCCTGATAAAAATGAATAAAAGGGGAACTTCAAAGCATAAATTTCCTGAGTGTCTGACACTGATGTCTTGAACAGTTGTTTTGTGAGAGATAGCGGCAGCGATTTTAATGAACTTTAAAGAGTGGTATAAATAGGCACAAACAATGAAAGGCGATTGCATTAAAGCAGGGCTGTGTGGAGAACTAATTGCGAGAACAGGATTTAAATGACAGATTATTGTTTTTTTATTTATATGTATAAAATCATTTGCATAAAAAAAGACTAAAGTGCATCAATCTGGATTTTCCAGTGAACCCATCATGCTTTATTACAAGGAAGCTCTTAGGAAAATACATGGGATGCTGAGCTGAAAGGCAGCGAGGTGGCTAAGGCGGAAAAGCAGGGAGGTCTTTTGTTGGACCGTAAGTAAAAAAGAGTATATTCTACTTTAATGCACAATCCCACTTTGATGTCTCAAATGAATTTCACAGTGTGGCAGTTGGGGGAATCAGAGGATCAAAACAATCAGAAATGGGAAAGACCCCTAAGATAGGTCACCTTGCCCTTCACCCTGGTCCGGGACACGATTGTTCCTTACACTTCAGGTTCCCAGGCTTGAATGTTTAATTTTCACTGATTTTTGGTAGTTATTAAATGGGTATTGCTCCAATGAAGTCAATGGAGGTGTGTCAGTGAGGGTGTTGTCCAAGGGTTCCATCCCTTTGAGACAAAGTGCAGAACGCATGCATAATGCCCCTCTATACTGAGGCTTTGCATGGAGACTAGGGATTTCACCCTGAAGTAGTCCATTAGAGAATCTCAAACTACTGAATTCCAGTCGCCCGCTCTGAATGGCAGCCTACTTTCTATAGGCCAAATCCAAGGACTGTGGAAAGCTCCCTGTAGGTCAATGACTACACAAGAGGTGAATGTAAACCTTTTCATTCCTTATTGCATTTCCCCAGTGTATTTGTACACTTCTGATATCCGATAAATCGTCCCCTTTCTTCTTACAATAGAAGGAAATCCATGGGGCTTGGAGGCCACTTTGCTTCAGCCACTTTCTTCTGATTATTTATATTTCAGTAGCACCTAGAGCCCCCAACAGAGACTGGGATGCATTTTGCTAGGGGCTGTGCATACACATCATAAGAAATAGTGCTTACCCTGAGAAGTTTACAATCTAAATAGCCAAGAGGTGGGAGAACAAAAGTATTATTATTGCCACTTTACAGATGGGGAACTGAGGCATAGAGATGTGGAGTGACTTGCCGAGGGCCATATGACAATAGGTCATTGCTAGAGCCGGGAGTAGAAGCCAGAAGTCCCCATCCACTGCCTATGCACTGGATCATACTGTGTCTCGACTCTAATCCCTTATTCCAAGTGACCAAACTTTGTCAGGTAAGGAAGTCCACTGCCTATTTGTCTGACGATACCATTGGCCAACTATAACCTAATCTGAGCTACATTACAGATTATTCCCTTTCCAGATTTGTGTGCTCACCTAAAAGAGATTCTGCTCTCTCCTTATTAGTTTGAAGGTTTTCAAGCACCAAGGTTGCTGCCAAACCTATCTCATCTACTACATGCTATGAGAACTAGAAGCCACCAGCACTCTGTGTGGGGGAACTGGCCCAGGGTGTTTGGAATGATGAAAACATATTGGCCTATATGATAAATGGCACGTCTGGTCTGAGAGACTGGCAGCCATTTGAATTCATGATCTCTCAGGAACCACCTAGAAACTAATTCTGCACATCACTGGAAAGCCAGCAATCCCACCTCCCAGTGGCACAGACCAATTTTTCCTAACTCTAGACCAGGAACATCTTTAGTGGGGGTTCATGAGTCCACCCACAGAAATCATGAAACGAAGGGTGCAAAAATACCCTATGAGGGGGTGGGGAGAGATGGGGAGCTGCAATTGTTCCTTTGCATGAGAAACCACGTCCAGTTCCATGGGCCAGGCTAGGCAGACCATTTGTCCGGTTTTAAACTGGACAGTCCTGCTCTCTCAAGTTTGTCCCCCATCTGGTACTGAGACAAAACTGGACATGGCTTTGTCTGGTAGTGGACAGGGGATGCCATTTTGTAGAGTGCGCCATGCTGGCAGGGTGGGCCCACACCGTTCCCAGAAGAACCGGAATGTGTGAATGGCCACCCCAGCCCGGGCCTCACATCATGGTGGTGCCGACTCCCAACCACGTCACTGCGATGATGTCAGAGTTGCGTGCTGCTGTAGAGGCCCAAAGGGCAAAATCTGCCAGAGGGAGCGCTGGGCTGGGGCATGTCCTGCTCACCAGCCAGCAGCAACACAGAGGTGGGTGCTGGGCTCATGGCAGGGCCTGTCCTTGCTCTGAGCAGCTGGGGTCTGCCATGCTAAGTGGAGCTGCCTCCCACACCACATGGGGTATCTCCATGCGGGACTCGCCCCAGGCACAAACATGGAGCAGAGCAGGTTCCACACTGAGGCTAGACTCTCTCCCCCGCCCCAAGTGATGCTCTCATTGTATCACACACTCTCATATTTATTTTGTTATATTGTTTCACACTGTGATTATACTAGAGTTTAGTATAGTGCACCCACCACAACTCTAGACATTCACAAGACATTGGACCTTATAATCACATCATTCTGATTCCCATCCTGCCTTTCCTCACCTCACTGATTGCAATTCGGACCTGATTTAAGTGACATTTAACTCACCAACTCTCCCTGAGTCTCAACAGCAGCACCCATCCGACCAGCACATAAGGTGGGTTCTGGCTGTCGAGAGAAGGAGGCATGTGAGTTATGGCTGGTGCTTGCAGCATGACATTCCAGCCTATAATCCATTCAGTCCACCTCTTGGTGTGTTGCTGCTTGGAGGTGCATGTGTAACACTGCATACAGAACTGTAACCTGATGCCTTTAGCTCTACAGATTATTTGGCCTCACAGAGTGATGCAAAACAACATCATTGGTTGAACAACTGCAGCCAATTATAGGAGGGGAATCAGGAGTCTAGCATGTAAACGTAACTCATATTTCAGGCCAGAACAGTAGAATCTGGAGAAAATCCAAACTGATTCATTCAGCTGTTTTAATCACCTCCTATCATCATCACCTTCATCAATCATATCAGTGAAAGTTTGGGTCATTATAAATGGAGAGAGACAAAAAAACCACCCCCCAATAAAACCAAGCTTCATGTTCATTTCAGTGAAAAAAAATATTAATCATGAACTTGACACCATATTTGTTTTAAATTAAAATGCTGCTTGAAACCATGTGCTTTTCATGTACTTGTATATTTGTTCTTCCTTGTGAGAAGAGGGACAGGCCAGAGACAAAGACACTTCTGAGCTTCCCAGATGACCACAAATTAGAATGACTTCAATTATCAGCATTGTGATCAAGATCTTTGTGTTGAAGAAAGGAGGGAGAGATGAAAGGACAAGGAGAGGGGCTAAGAGAAAAAAACTTCAGTTCCTTGACTAGCAACCTAGAAGAAGCTTTCCTTTTAAACAGGGAAGCCTACTAGTAGGGGCCTACTAAATTCATGGTCCATTTTGGTCAATTTCACGGTCATAGGATTTTAAAAATAGTAAATTTCATGATTTCAGCTATTTAAATTTGAAATTTTATGGTGTTGTAATTGTAGGGGTCCTGACCCAAAAAGGAGTTGTGTGTGTGTGTGTGTGTGTGGGGGGGGGGGTCATAAGGTTATTGTAGGGAGGGTTGTGGTACTGTTACCCGTACTTCTGCACTCTGCCTTCAGAGCTGGCCAGCTGGACAGCGGCAGCTGCTGGCTGGGAGCCCAGCTCTGAAGGCAGCGCCGTCGCCAGCAGCAGCGCAGAAGTATGGATGGAACGGTATTGCTCCCTTACTTCTGCACTGCTGCCTGAAGAGCTGGGCCCTCAGTCAACAGCTGCCACTCTCCATCTGCCCAGCTCTGAATTTGGTAGGGCCTTACCTATTAGCTACCGTCACCTGCCCTTTTTTCCCACAAGACAGTCTAAAATTCCATGAGAAGCCTTTAATGTATCTTTTTGCCTCCAAAGGAGAGGCACAATTTGGATAGACAAACTTGTTCAGAGGAAAAAGAATGCCCCCAAATGTTGCCAATTTTTAGAAACAAACTCTGGAATGAATGTCTTTTTGAGATTCTGAAAGGTTTAAATAACTTGAAAAGGGACTAGCAGCCCTGGCTGTGGGGAATTTCATGAGACCGCTTGTTCTCTCTGGAGATGTCAAAAATGCCCCATTCAGACTTTGTTCTCTCTGCTGAGTCTGCAAACAAGGGTGTTAGTTGGTGTCAATGACATGGGTATTTGTGGTATAGGAGGATTGAGACCACTTACTCATTTCATACAAACCACTGAACAGTGAACAAATAGTAATGACTTATGGTTTCTCCCTAGTATGGCCACACCTGAAGTGGTGACCTACAACAGAAATTGGATAATTACCAATCACCCCAGTCCTACAATGTGCACAGGTACTTGTCACTTGGAAATTATGGCCTTTTTCTAGTAAGGGGGAGAACAATATAAACATAGCCACCTTATTACTAGAGAGCCCCAAAAGTTTGGGATGATAAAAAGATTTGATGGTTCTTTTCGGCAGTGTTCACCCTACACTGGCAGAGTTAACTGGAGCCAGAGAGCAATTAGCACACCCAGTTGCACCTGGAGGCTGAGCCAGGCCCAATTTAGGATTAGGCCCAGCTGGGGGGAGCCAAGTGACTAATGAAGGGAAGCTTAGAGTAGGTGTTAGTATCGTCTCTCCAGTAGGGAGTGCTAGTAAAGGGAGCGGAGAGAGATACTGGGAAGCTAGGGGGTGGCATGAGCTCCTGTGGTAAGCCTGGACAAAAGTACTAGGCCCCATGGAGGCAGCCCAAGGGCCAAGTTATAGGAGGAAACAAAGAGAGCCCTGGGAGAGGCAGAGAGGAGGAAAGCCCTGGGAGGTGTTACCTTGGTATAGGTGTTGGAAAGAACGTTGCAGAGCCTGGGAAGTGGTGGAGAGTCAGAGGGGAGTGAGCCCAGAAAGGGGCTGGGGAAAAGGGGTGAGAAAGAAGCTGTGGTAGGAAGTGGTCTAAGGAGGCAATAAGGAGTCTGAGGAAGCAGACTATAGCTGTTTGTTAGAGGGTTCCTGGACTGGAACTGAGAGTAGAGCGAGAGCCTGGGTTTCCCTACTTGCCACTGAGGCTGGTGGCTTAAAAGCTCTCTGATGTAAGGGGTGTAGTGACCATTGAGCCCTGAGCTGGGCTGAAGACCTGGAGTAAGGTCATTGAACTATTGTTCTGTGGGACTCTCTCTTATCCCAGAAGGCGTGTGATGAATGTGACCTGGCTGGAGGGCTGCATCATGAGAAGAAATGGCTTGCTGCAAGGCTGGACCAGCTGTTGGCAGGGGGCACCTGAGAAGATGAGCCAGCTATGTGATTCCCAGCCATGAGGGGGAGCACCAGCGGGTGAGTCACTCTTTTCTACAGGTTCATAATAGTAAAAGCTTGCCAGCCCTAGTGACAACATGTCCAGGAGACTGAGAATGTAAAGAACACTTAGGTCTGTGGTTCTAAACTAGGCTGGTAGAGACTGAAAGTCAACCCCTGGGAAGGCTGTTTGGTTTGCAGAGAATGTTAAGTAATATGTTGAGTTAATGTTGCTTTACATATGGGGTTGTGGGCAGTAAAACTTGTGGCTGGACATGAGACAGGGATTTAACATTGGAGGGCTCTATAAAGGCCCATTTGGTTAGTAGGAGCCACCATGGAATATCTGTTCAAATGCCAGCAGTTGGGTGAGGATTGTTGGAGGGGAGAGTTGAGGCAGGCTGGCTGGAGGTGGGTTGTTCTGGGATGCTGCAGAAGGTGCTAGGACAGAATCTAAATTAGTTCCTACATGGTTAACAAACTTTTACTTTATGAATTACAAGTCTGGAGTGGAGCTGTGGTGAGTGGGTTTTTGCACCGAGGCCTTTGAAGAGCACCTACGGTATTTATCAGGGAGCTCCCCGTTCCTGGGGACAGCCCTTGGAATAAGGAAGCCCAGGAGGGGTAAAATTTCCAAGTATAAAGCCTGGTGGTGGAGCAGTTTCCTGAGCCCTGGGGCATAGGAAACCTGGGATTGTGACAGGGAGCTCAGTGTAAGTCTCCTTGAAAGGAGGAAGAAAGATGACTTTGTGGCAAATAGACAAGAAAGAGACTTCGGAGACTTGGCTGCTACCGACCTCCTGTGTGGATTGGGATGAGTGAGCTAGACCTGTGTGCAGAAGTGCCAAACATTTGCAATTCCCATTGAGCAGCTGGGAGTTGTGGGTGCTCAATGCTTCCCTAAATCAAGCCCTAGGCCTCCCCTTGCCTCAGTTCTCACCTAGGTAAAATAGCAATAATGCTTCCTTGCCTCATGAGTGGGAAGCACCAATAATGTTACAGTGAGGAGTACCATACTTGTTCTCCCAGGCATAAGTTGGGAAGCAGAGGAGGAATTGAGACTCTCTAAATCAGTGGTTCTTGACTTTTCCCGACTACTGTACCCCTTTCAGGAGTTGGATTTGTCTTATGTACCCCCAAGTTTCACCTCACTTCCTTACAAAATGAGACATAAAAAGACAAGTGTCACAGTACCCTGTTACTGAAAAATTGCTTGCTTTCTCATTTTGTCTGTAAGAATTTTTTGTTCTGACTTCGCTAGTGCTTTTTATGTAGCCTGTTGTAAAACTAGGCAAATAGCTAGATGAGTTGATGTACCCCATGGAAGACCTCTGTGTACACCCAGGCATACATGTACCCCTGGTTGGGAACCACTGGTCTAAATCATAATCTCTTTCCAGGGCTCCTCCTGGAGTGGTACAGCTTATCACCACCTGTTACGCAATCTGTTAACACTGTTAAGGTTGTAAAATCAAGCACTCAAAATGTTAAGCAAGGCCAGACTTCAAATTCTGCTCTCTTATGCATGTGCATTATGATGCAATCTGTACTTGTGTTCACATACTGTAACTTCTATAGGACCCTTGCCTCACTGAGAGAACAGAAGAACAGCCTGACAAAGGCCACCTGCCATATTTTAAGTCCCTGCTCCAAAACATGGGAGCACTAGAGCTTCTCAAAGAAAAGGTCTCTCGAAATCTTTTAACATGGGCAAAACAACCTAGTTTTTCCTCTACCCTCATTCTCCGAAACGGCTGAACTGTTTTGACTGAAATCTTCGAACAAAAAATCTCCTCCTAAAGCAGACATCCGGCATGTAAAACTTCAGCCCAAATGATGAAAGTCTGACAGTTGTCAGTGGCTGAGAACAGGGTCTTATTGTGGGAAGTGTTGAGCAACCTTAACAGTAGGAGGTGCTACCAGCCCCGCCTATAATTACATTTTACATATTTAAAAAAAAAAAAAAAACTACCCAAAGACTATGAAGGCTGCTAGGGAAGTACTGAAAAGTTTGAAAATGTTAGGATTAAGGTTTCCTGTGCAACTTTAATTCAATCCTGATGTGTGTATGCATTATGATCCAGCCTTTAATTACATTATCACATTCTACTTTTCCCACAAAGCCCAGTTGCAATATATTCTTCGGCTCTAAAGGGTTAAAACAAGAGCAGCCTGGACAAAGGATGTGCTGGTGGATGTATATACTGCTCCTGAGAAACACTCCATAGATCACTGACAAGACTATGTCTTGGGACACTTTATCAGAAATGAAACAAGCTCCATGTACAGCAAAACTCAAAACATATTTGATCTGCACCTCCAAGATGTGGATTCCCACCATTCATTGTCAAGACAAATCTGTCCCCAGAACTGACCTGAAGAATTTTCTTAGTTGTTTTTGGAAAAATCCTGGGTATAGATCTCAGGAGCAGTTTTACAATGAAAGATGTAAAGATCCTAATAAAAGCAAAGGTATCTAAAAGTCAAGATGATGACTCCCCTCTTCTCCTCCCCCAATATTTCTTTGGTTCTATCTGTTTTGCAGTGATCACATGCCATTTTTGGCACCTGTCCCATAAATTGGGACAGGTGGCAATCTCCCAAGGGTTAAAAACACACGCCAAGTTCTCTATTATAATGGGCGGGGGGAGGAAGATAATAGTGGAGTGAACTGAGAGCCAATGAGTTTTCTCAGCGAATTACTGCTAGGCAAATTAAAATGGCATTACAAATAAGACATTGTAATAACAATGCTGAGCACCCTTAATCATCTTTTCAAAATCCCTTGCAGCTATATTTGTTAATAAGGAAACATGGTAGGTCAATGTTGTGGTATTTTTTTATTATAGCCTACAGCCTTTGGACCTGATCTTAAGCTAGTGTAAATTGTCTCTGTTGACTTACATTTGATGTGTATCTGGCTTCTTTTTATTTATTTATTTTTTAAATCTTTACTACTCCCCAAACTCTTCCATCAGGAAAGGAAAGCAGATTTCAAGAATGCTGGTTCATTTCAATTAAACCCTGTGCATTAATCATACATTTGGCACTATAAATGTTTCTAATTAACATCTTGCTTAAAACCACATGTGCTTTAGATTACTTTCAAAAGATCTATCTGTACAGGTAACCTCAGGAAAACCATTAACAGATGGCTGGACACATCTGAAATTGGGATTGACATGAAGCATTTGCCAATTATAAGCCTGAGACAGCAAAGCAGAAGTTGGGTTATTAACACTTTTATAATTTAAGGCACCTGTAAGGGTTGTGTCACTGAAATCTGGAATGGAACTCTTCCTCATATAGATGGAATGGCTGAATTTGTTGCTGAGACACAGGCCTGGGACTCTGGGTTCAGCCTCACAGATTTCTTTTGTGACCTTGGGTAAGTCACTTAATTGCTCACTGCTTCAGTTCCCTATCCATTCAATGGCGGTAATATCTCCTTTCTCCAACCTGTTCTCTGTCTTGTGTAATTAGATTGTAAGCTCCTTGTGGGAGGTTCTGTATGTGAATGCAGCTATCCCTACTCTTCCCTTTTCTTTCTCCAAGAGTTAGGGAGTAAAATATGGCCTCACTTTTTGCTGGAAAGCCTTTTGTTAACAGCTGTGAGGAAGTCACTTCCACAATCTCGGGTATCTTGCAGAAGGGAGCAGAAAATGTCTCTCTAGTTTTCTATATCTCCTCTGTTGCCTTAGCAGCACAATCATTCACATCTAGGTTTCCATGGTAGTTTGTCTCCTTCTTCTAGACTGTGATAACTGATTCTAGATACTGTAGGGTTCTACTTTTTTCCAGAGCTCACTGTTTGCAGGAGTTCTGGTAACAAGAAAGTTTTGATTAAGGACCTGTAGTGATCTGGTGGGCCTTCACTGCTGAGTCTGTTTCCTGGGGGTTGGTTTGTTGTCCTTTTATGCACAGGTGCCAACTTTCATTTTTATGGGTGGGTGCTCTGCTCCCTCTCCCAAACTCACTCCAACTCTTCCAGTCCCTGCTGCACCTCCTGCCTGCCACCAAACAGCTGATTGGCAGGTGGCTGATGAATGCTGAGCACCCACTATTTTGCCCCCCTCCCCCACCCCCTGTGGGTGCTCCAGGGAGTCAGTGCCTATGCTTTTATGCCTGTTTTAGTATATTCTGTTTTGAGGGAGGTGGTTTGCTCTGTAATTTTTGGAGGTCAATGGTGTTAAGATCTGGGAGTTCTGAGTTGTTGTATCCTAGCAGTCATCTCTGAGCCTATCATTCCTTGTCTCTGAATGGATCCCACTACTAGGTCCATGGAACTCAACAGTGGGATGAATCTTCATGACTTTGCTGACTTAAGAATTTCCCTAACCTAGTTCCCTTGTTTATGTACCAACAGATATCTTTGTCCTTCACTGAGAATCCCATGTCAGTTATTGCATATCAGCCCGGGAATGGGCACATGCTGTACCTGTTCATAGGTTCTGATCTGGATTCCTCTCCTTTTCTGCCCATGCTGCCTCTTGATTCCTTTTTTTTTGGGGGGGGGGTCTCCCCTCACTTTCCCCTATGGGCCCAAGTGGCCATGAGACTGTACCCAGCTGCTCTGCTCCTAATGTGACCAGTGAAGACTAGGATGGTGCTAGGGCTTCTTCTCTCATGCAGCACAGCACTCCCCTCCCAGTGCTGGGCTGTGTGCTGAGAGGGTGACATCACAGGGCAGGGCTGAGATGGTCTTCCTGCTGCCTCTGGTTTGACTCAGATTTAGGTGATAGTGTACAGAGCAAGTATAGGTATCAACTTAATGTTCTCTGAGGGTCCCGTTGCTACCTGGTTTGAGCAGGTATTTCCTGTACCTGGAATGGGGATATCATTGGTACTGGCAATAGCTTACTGGTCAAAAAGGTTAACCCCCTGAACTTTTAGAATATACCCTAAGCAATTTGCTAGGTATAGTGTGGCGTTCTAGTTGTGGCACTGAAGAGTTAACTCATGCAGCTGGCTTGGATGCTTTCGATATTCTTTCATTTTCACTGCTGTAAGTCATAAGTGACTCTGGAAGGACATGAGATGATACTGATGTAAAATTCATGTGAGGGAATATTCAAGTTCATAATGTTTCTAATTAAGGGTGGCATTCTGTGGTCAGTGATTTGTTACAAAATCAAACATGTAGCGTAAGAGCATTTTGGTTGCCCATCTGCACATGGCTTTGGTAGAAACAAGATGACCTCTTCCGCAGATACTGATGAAGTTGATTCATATGTTTTGTGAGCCCAAATATTCAGAAAGGGCATGAGAGAGTATCTATTGCTGTTAGTGAAATGAGGGGGTTTAATTTCTAAACAATCCACATGTGGGAATGAACAACCTTACCTCTGTCCTGTATTGATACCCTGCAATACCTTTATGGTCATGACTAAGGCATTTTATTGTTAGTGGTTCCAGATAAATTTTAACTTTTTTTTTTTTTTAAAGGTACATATTTTTTCACCCCTCATGGTGTCCCTACAGGGCAGAGTTAGGTTGTTTGAGTGTTTTTAATTATACATATGCATACCTCCATTATTAGATAGAAATGGTAGCATTATCAATAATGCAGAAAAGACAGAATGTTCAATGAATATTCTGTATTTGGAGGGGAGAGGAAAGATGTAATCATGTCATGTATAACTCTGTCCATTCCATTAGTATCTTAGGAGAATGTTAAACAGCAGCTCCTAAAATTAGACATTCTTAAATCAGCAAGTCCAGATAACTTGCATCCAAGAGTTTTAAAAGAGCTGGCTGAGGAAATTGCTGGACCATTAGTGTTGATTTTCAATATATCTGGGAACACTGGGGAAGTTCCAGAAAGCTAGTGTTGTGCCAATATTTAAAGGATAAACTGGATAATCCAGTGATCAGATCATTCTGTAAGCTGGGTGCAAGCAAACAATATGCATTTTAATATGGCTAAAACAAAGAATGTAGATCATGCTTATAGGTTGGTGGGGAAACAATGATTCTGAAAAAGACTTGGGGGTCATGGTGGCTAATCAGCTGAACCTGTGCCCCATTGTGATGCTGTTGCAAAAAGGGCTCATGCAATCCTTGGCTGCATAAACAGGAGAATGTAAAGTAGGAGAGAGCCATGAGAATGATTAAAGGATTAGAAAAATATGCCTTAGTGATAGACTTCTTTTAGACTCAAGGAGCTCAATCTATTTAGCTTAAGGGGTGACTTGATTAGTCTACAAGTATCTACATGGGAAACAAATATTTTAAAATGCTACTCAGTGTGAACAGGGATGGGAGAATCTGAGTATATGAACCGCATTGCACTTATATTTGCTAACATATAGGATCAGTGTGTCCCTAACTTGGAGTAGAGACTTGCACCTATGTGTCTGATGCCCTATTCAGTGGGCTTTTGACTCTTTTGTGGGGTGGCCTCTGGGAAATTCCATTCTGGAGCTGAGAAACCTTCCTGATGGAAACCTCACTGAACCAGGCATGTCCATGAAACCTTCTGGTTCAAATGAAACCGTGCTTTCCTACTGTGAAACGTTTCACTCAACTTTTTTGACCAGCTCTCCCCATTTGGCAATAAGGAAGCATTTAAAAATGATTGACATTTTTACATACAATATTATTTTAATGAATCTCCATTAAAAGTGAATTTGACAACCTTGAAAGATGGTGTTACACAAAAGTGCTTCCATTCATTCACTCCACAGCCACTTCCAGCAGCTGCCAAAGATCCGACCGTGTCAGGAATAGGTAAATCTCTCCCATGTGCTAAATTGTCATGTCTTGTCTTGTGGAACGTGTCAGAAACATGCACCTGCTTAGTTGAGAAATTGCATCTGCAACTCCCATGCAGGTCAATGGGCATTTTATGTATGCAAGGAATGCAGGATTTGACCCTTAAAAGGAACATTTCAGGGTTGGCTCACAATTTTCCCTTGCTCCCCTCCCTTTTTTTCTTCCAAAATCCATATTACATTTTGGATTCTTTTGGCCCAAACAAATAGTCTCTTAAGAATGAGGAGTACTTGTGGCACCTTAGAGACTAACAAATGTATTTGAGCATAAGCTTTCGTGGGCTAAAACCCACTTCATTGGATGCATGCAGTGGAAAATATAATAGGAAGATCTATATACACAAAGAACATGGAAAAAATGGGTGTTGCCATACTAACTATAACGCGAGTGATCAATTAAGATGAGCTATTATCAGCAGGAGGAAAACAAACTTTTGTAGTGATAATCAGGATGACCCATTTCCAACAGTTGACAAGAAGGTGTGAGTAACAGTACAGGAAAAAAATTAGCATGGGAAAATAGTTTTTACTTTGTGTAATGACCCATCCACTCCCAGTCTTTATTCAAGCCTAATTTAATGGTGTCCAGTTTGCAAATTAATTCCAATTCTGCAGTTTCTCATTGGAGTCCGTTTTTGAAGTTTGTTTGTTGGAATATTGCGACTTTGAGGTCTGTAATTGAGTGACCAGGGAGGTTGAGGTGTTCTCCGACTGGTTTTGGAATGTTATAATTCTTGACGTTTGATTTGTGTCCATTTATTCTTTTGCGTAGAGACTGTTCGGTTTGGCCAATGTACATGGCAGAGGGGCATTGCTGGCACATGATGGCATATATCACACTGGTAGATGTGCAGGTGAACGAGCCTCTGATAGTGTGGCTGATGTGATTAGGTCCTATGATGATGTCCCCCTCGCTATCCTCCACCTTCACTCGCTTGCTCATTTTCACCGGGCAGGGGGTTGGGGTGCAGTGGGGAGTGGCGGTGAGGGCTCCACCTGTGGGTACGGGCTCTGTGGGGCTGGAGATGAGGGGTTTGGGGTGCAGGAGAGGGCTCTAGGCAGGGAGTTGAGGTGCAGGAGGGGGTGAGGGCTCCAGCTGGTGGTGGGGGCTCTGGGGTGGGGCTGGAGTAGGGGGTTGGGGTGGGGAGGGTACAGGCTCTGGGTGCCACTTACCTCAGGCAGCTCCTGGGAAGCTGCCAGCATCTCTCTCCAGCTCTTAAGCAGAGGCTCGACCACGTGGCTCTCCGCGCTTCCTGTGCCTGCAGGCACCGCCCCCTCAGCTCCTATTGGCTGTGGTTCCAGGCCAATGGGAGCAGCTGAGCTGGCGCCGGGGGCGGGGGCAGTGCGCGGAGCCACCATGGCTATCCCTCTCCCTAGGAGCCAGAGGGAGATGCTGGCAGCTTCCTGGGAGTCGCGTGGAGCCGGATAGGGATCCTGCCTGTGCTGCCGACCAGACTTTTAACAGCCTGGTCAGCGGTGCCGACCAGAGCTGTCAAGGTCCCTTTTCAACTGGGCATTCCAGTTGAAAACTGGCCACCTGGCAACCCTATTTAGTGCAAGTGGTCAGAACCTTTGCCTTTGAGGCAGGAGTAGCTGAGTTCTATCTCTGCTGCTCTTGTGGGGTCCTGAGTAGCCATGGTGTGCATTTAAAGTCCAAGGGAAACTGTTTTTTAGTGGTTATTACATGGTGATGCAGTAGGATCTTTCCAGCATATTCCTGGCACCAACATGAAGACACTACTAAGGATTAACAGTGAGCCTCATGGTCACTTTCACTGTCTCTCTCTTGTCCTCTTTATGGATGAGCCTAGTTTGGGCAAAGCTGCTTATGGGTTTGAGCGCATCTGTGCTGTTGCCATGTGAAGGTATTGTTAGAAGAGGATCCAAAACCAGCAAGCAACACACTGAAAAGGCTGTGTCTCTGCTGATACCCAATTAGCTGATTATCGCAAAGGGAATTGAAAATGAAGGTTATCTTTCAACTTACGTGCCCAAATAAATATTCGACACCCATTTAATAAGACAGTTTTATGAATTATTTAACTATAAATTGATGGATAAAAGAAACCTTACACTACTGATCCTGAGGCCTGAAAGGCAAGGGCGAAAAATCTAGTGAGCACGACGTTAAAGGAGACTTTGTATCACACTCATTTTATTGGATTATTATTTATACAATAACTGTAAAAGGTATGTTAAAGGGACATTCATTTCCACATGTCAGTTAATTGTTTTAAGAGATCAGGTGAGAAAAGAGGGTGAAATCCTAGGCCTTCTGAAATTAATGGCAAAACTTCCATTTAATTGAATAGGGCCAAGGATTGACCCATAATATTTTGCCCACGTGGAGCCTTGTCCAAATGAAGTAATACCTTGTGCTATAGGGCCAGAATCTGTTCTTTGAGCAGTCGGCTTGCTTCTTCTCGTGCTTACACTAATGCAAATCAGGAGGAACTCCAGAAAAGTTGATGTGCTTATGCTGCTGTACAAGTGATGTGAGAGGAGACCAGGTTTATAGTCTGCAGTGGGAATTCTTTATTGCCTAGAGTCTTAGAGAGATTGAGCCAAATATTTATCTTAATCATCCTGGTCCGGGGGATGTCTTGTGGCAAATCTCTCCCTGGCCTCTCAATTTTCAGCTAGTTTTGCCATCACTTGTGAAAAGCTATTTGCCAAGTCATTCCCTAAAGTAGGAATTAAGTATATTTAGGCTGGAATGTTTGAAAGGGCTCAGCACCCTCAAATGGGATCTGATTTTTTTTTTCCCCCCAGAAGAACTCTGCTCCCATTTAGGCACCTAAATTAATGGCCATATTTTCAAAAGAGCTCAGCACATTGAGCTCTGAAGAATTGCCTTAAGGCCATGATCCATAGTCTACTGGTGGAAAGACTCTCTTTGACCTCGGGGCTTTGGAGCATCCCTTATGTATGCTGTGAACATATTCTGAGAATGAGTTGCTAAAATCTGCTTCAGAGTCCCTGATCTTTCTTTAAACTCCTTAACGGTCTGCTTAGCTTCTGCAAAGGCCATGTCTTCATGTATGAGCTACCAAGGCAATTGCATGAACTAGGCCTGCTGAGGTTCATGGAACCTAGGTGTGAGACATCTGGGTATAAGTGCAGAGTCCTCAGCAGAGAATCTTGAGCTATGGAACTCTTAACCAACAATGATCAGGATCAGCAGGAGTCTGACATAGCATATTGCAATTGCCATAATTTTCTGCAAGCCTTCCCCAGTCTCGATGAGTGATGACCCAGTATCATGGATATTAAATAGGGTTGCCGCCTTTCCAGGCTTTCCCAGGATCATCCCTTTTTTTTTTTTTTTTTTGGAGGTAGTTCTCCTGGGAAATCTGTCAAGGTGCTCGGTACACATTGCCAACTGTCCAGTTTTATGAGCTCAAGAGCATCCAAGATGTCGTCCCCCCCCCCCCTTTTTTTTTGTATCCCAGCAGTGGCAACCCTGAGATTAAAATGAATAACAATACCTCTCAAAGTAAAGGTTGGCTGTGTCTTCGTTGGGTGGAAAGCAGGGCTCTTTGCAACCAAAACAATGTGATTCTCAAGTTTGTACTGTGGTAGTGGGCGCTTTACACATGCGATAGGTAGGTGGCCATACAGATGTGGAAGAGTCTCCGTACCCATGTATTTTTTTAGCCTCTGAGACTATCAACAAGAATGCCAGCCCATAATAGCAATAAAAGTTGATTTTTAGTGAACAAATGCCTAGCTGGAATTCGATCAATTTCCCAAATTCCTTTCACACACAATTGCCCCATAAGCCATCAGTCAGTAACAATTTTCAGTTGGTATTGATTGGTGTAACTTGGCAGTTTAGAACAAGAAACCAATCCCTGGAGCAGTTTAGACATTAATCTTGCATACCTCCAGTAAAGGACTGTGTTTTTACTTACTTTCACGGCAGTTACAAGCAAGTGGTTTATTATTTAGCATCATGGATTAGGTTCTGTTGAAATTAGTTTGGGGTAAAATTTTCAAAAGTGCGCAAGTTCCATGGAAAACCAGTGGGACTTGCACTCGAATCACTTAGTTGTTTTTGAAATGTTTGGGATTCAGGAAGACTAAAGTACAATTTTGTTCAATTCACTGTCTGCTTGATCCTGCAAGATGCTGAGCACCAGGGTATGATACTCACATGCTCAAGTGCTTTACTGCATCAGGACTCCAGTGCTCAGCGCCTTGAAAGGTTTGA
Source organism: Emys orbicularis (assembly GCF_028017835.1). NCBI lineage: Eukaryota > Metazoa > Chordata > Testudines > Emydidae > Emys > Emys orbicularis. The sequence goes on along the minus strand of NC_088695.1, from coordinate 30,317,215 downwards.
GCCCTATAGTAGTGGAGTTCCAATAAACAACCAGCAAGCTACAGTCGTCTATGCTGACTCTTCAGGAAATAAAAGAAATAAGAATGCAAGTACCCTTCCTACTTCAGTATTGAATAAATAGGCTGAATGTACAAAATTCTTCTAAAATGTATAGGACTCCCTGAAGTAGATCACCCTGACACCCCTAAACATTGGGTAGTTTGAAATCCAAACCTAGATCTGAATCCCAAGTTCGCAATGGCCCCTTATTTTCGTAATATAGCCTAGATCCACATGCCCCCAAGCTTTGGAATGCTTGAAATCTAGATCCAGATTCTGCAGCTTGGTCCCATCACTACACAAACACCGGCCTTGACTCTAATCTCAGGATAGTTTTACACCAATTTAATCTCAATGATTGCAATGGAATTCCTCTCTGTTTACACTAGAACAAGGTAATCGAGAGTGGAATCAGAACCACAGACTTGGGAGAGATCAACTTATTAATTAAATAAACCAGCAGCCTCTGAAACAAAAGCTGAAGGATTGAAAACAGGAAACCTGGATTTTCTCTGACCAGTTTTTTTTTCCAGTAACTGTCCCATTCTCGCCCAGGGCAATCCTGGGGAGAAAGGATTAGCTGTAGTTTTCAGTCTCACAGCAAGGTTCCCAGATCCTCCATCGAACCTGCACAGAGCTGCTATTCCCCCCCAACACTCAGTGGTATTCCAAATATTATTTTATAGAGTTCTTTTTTTCCAAAGTGCTAAAATAAAAATAGTTTCTTTTGCCTGCTGCACTGAACTGCTGTGAGCTCCTTTTTCAGTATTGTCTGGTAACAAATCTATTTGGGTTTATTTGTCTTTTGTCTTACAAAATATTTTCATCCAAAAAAATCAGTCTTATTAAAAGAGAGTCACTCCAAATGCACTCATTCTTCACTTAATATTTGGAAGTAAAATGTAAAGTTTAGCTTTTAAAGGGACACAGACAAAAAAATCATAGTTCAGGCATCTAATTTACTTGCTTTTTATGACTTTTCTTTACTGTCTTCATTCAACAGTCAGTGAAACTAGATTGCTCAGTTTCATTTTCTGTTGACAGTCAGTTTCACTTTAATTTCTACTCAGTATGTGGATTTCCATTGCTTCTGGAGAAAGCTAAATTTCCCCTCAGAGAAAATCGCTTGTTGTAACAGTAATATAAATAATCATCAGACACTTTCATTCATATTAAGTTTTGTAAAATCATTGAACTAAACCTATATTTTGAGGCTAATCTTCTTGATGGTCTCTCTAACCTAATACACATTGGAACTATTCTGAAACACATCCAATAACCTCAAACACATGAAAAGCCACAAAGAGCTAGATTTTTTTCCAAAGGCTGATTGAAAACTTTCATCCACCCTTTCTCCTCTTCTCCCCCCCCCCTTTTTGGGAACTTGGTTTTTTGACTCAACATTATATTTCCATGGAAAACTTTATTTTTTGGTCCTCCCCCGCCCCCCCAAAAAACACCCCACCCCAAAACTGAAATATTTCAACTTGACCCCTTGCTCCTGGCTTCCCCTGCATGACGTGTGTGCCCCACAACACACTGCAAAAATTCCCCAGAAGGCATTGCAGCATAGGATGGTGCATGGCACCCTGGGATACCTACTCATGGTGCACTGCACTCTGCATTGACACAAGCATTCCTGGTCAGTACATGCAGCGCTGATGCAAGCAGCCAAGCATGCACGTGCACAAGTGATATACTAACTGCAGTTTCTTTACACTGACCTAACTTGTGTCAACCAACGTTTGTGGTGTAGGCCTGGCCTCGCTCCCATGTTTGGTGCTATTAAGCTACTATGCCATACAGTAGTAAATGCTTTTGTACCATATACTATGGACACTGGAAACACCATTGCTGATCAATGAAATGAGTACTGTTAATCTGCATGCAACCATCTTCATTCAGATTTTGTCAATGAGCTAGTAGATGTGCTCTTTCCTCTGAGCCAATGACCCAGTGAGGTGTTATGGGCTGCCATGCTAGTGTGGGGGTGAAGACAAAGTTTTATGGATTATTAAAGAGCCCATGGTGATTCTAAGACTAAGGTTTGTGTGTTATTCCTGGTATTCTGGCCACGTTCCAACTGGGGCAATTCAATCCCATCCATTGAAATCCCCTCTGCAGTTTCTGTTGGGTAACGGATTCTCTCTCCCTTTGTGCTCGGGTGTTGACTGCCGTTCCGCAATGGGTGAACTGAATCTTGTAGGTATCTTTTAAAAGAGGAGATTATTCTTTGGGTTGAAGGGTGACCTGTAAATGCAAACTCTATTATTTTTGCAGCATTTTCTATATTCATACTTCTGAATTTGGTGCTTATGTATCCACTCTGCCAAGTGGTGCTGGGAGCAACATCTAGGGGTTCTGTGTGACAGTACAGAACAGAACTCCCTTTAGTCACACAGTAGGGACAATAGCACTTCATAACCCGTGTCCAAGACTAAAGTGAATTTTAACCCAAAACAGCCATAACGGATCACTTTGGCAAAGCAGGTCTGCCAATCACTTAGGTAAAGTAGGTGTGTCTGTGCAAATATGGTCTGCTCCTGAGGTCTTTTTCTCCCAGATGGCAGGGGAGAACTCATTCAGACCCCAGCTCACACTAGTACAGAAAGGAGAATTAATAACATCTGCATTTTCTCCTAGTATGCTAAGTTGAGTCAGTGCAATGTAATTAATGTGACCCAGCTTCCATTAGAGGACCTCAGTAAGAGGCATTGCCAATTAGCTTGCGTTAGTCAGGGATGTGTTGCCCAAGCCAGATATCTCCTCGTCAAGAGAGCAGTACAGGAAAATGCTGATTCATGTGAGCTGAACAGTAGATCCTGTTGTTGTGGCAACTGCATTGTTGTGGTCAGTTGAGAGATTGTAAAGAGAATAAGTTAGTCTACCATTGCTTGTGCTAAACATGGGCACCCATGGAACCTCCATTCAGTCATTTCAACACCTCTGGCACCAGGCAAAGACTCAATATCTATCAAAGCAGTGTTGCCATTTCTTGCTATTTTATTGCAAGTCTCATGAAATTGTGTAATTTTCTTAAAGCCCTAGCTCCTGGGGTCTGGTGGAGCCCATGCCTGGAATAGCAGGGAGGGCTGCAGATCAGGAATGAGGTGCACCGTTAAAACGGTGCGGGAAACTGGAACTGATATAGCAGCTCACTGCTGAGGTGCTTTGGCAGAGCTGTGTGAGTATCTATTCTACAGTGTCTGCCTGGCTGCCGTATTATTAATCCCTTGATAACGTGAGCCCTAAATTCACTCTCAAAAATTTTCATTGTGTGTTTTAGGTTCCTTGTTTATCTGAGTCCTTGGGATCTTTATTTGTGGCTGCTGCTGGAGAGCAAAGCCCAGTCTCTGAGACGTGCAGAGCTCTGGGAGGCAGCCGGCCACCATCTGCCAAGATGTGCTTTACACAGGGCTGCCATGTGAGCAGGAAGATAAATTTGCCTCGGTCTAGACTGAACAAATGTAAGATGGAGGAACAGCCCGTTTCATGCTGCTGTGCATTGCATTAGCAAAAACAACAGCACCCGGCCCTGAAGGAAGTGGGTAATATTTTACTCGGGAAAACCTGGGGGTGAGTGCTGTGACAGGTAGGCTGCTGTAGGCTGCCTTTTGAACAACATTGGATCACCCGTCTCTGTTAGACCTTATTTTTCAGGGCTTGTAACTTCTAAGAGTATTGCCTTGAATGTATTTTCTTTGGACTGTGTCTGGTTGCAAAGGGGCGTCATCTCAAATGAGAGAGAACAGCATTCCTTGGACTTTCCACTCAGCACGTCTTTATTGGGAAGTTCTGGCTGTCAATGTGGCCTAGAGAGGGCTTCATTGGTACAGACACTCTTTGGTCCTCTCCCGAGGAGCAGGAGAATAAGCCATTTGTTTAGTGACGTGTCTTCCATTGGATGGACTCTCGCAAGGATGAACAAAATGATCTAAATCAGCATGCCCGATGCTCATGGACATCACATGGAAATGTGGCGGAGAACAGACTACCTAGTTTTCAGAGCAGATGGAGGGAGCCAAATATTCCTGAGTTGATGGACAGCTGGCATCAGGAAACGTGTACAATTGGCTACTCATGAAAACCTTCAAGGTACTTTGGAGCACATGCTTCCTTTCTCCTGACATGTCACATTTCTTACACTTAGGCTTTTTACTGTTGGCGGCATTGCAGCGTACTGTATTGGTTGGCTAAGTATGCAGGCTTGATGTTCATGAAATGACAAATGAGGCAATGACTGAAGCTACGTAACATACACTTTTGTTTCTTGGATATGTGCTAAGGGATATCTGAGCTGCAATGAGGCAGGTCAAGGTCTGGAAAAAAGGCCTTAGCATGACTGACTTTAGGAGCTCAATCCATTTCTCTTATTGAAGAAGAGGTTCCGAAGCAACTTGATCGCGGTCTGTAAGTCCATATGCTGAGAGAAGATTTCTGACATTTAGCAAAAATGGAACAAGAGCCAATGGTTGGAAGTTAAAATTAGAAACATTTAAAATGGAAATAAGACACAACTCCCTTACAGTGGAGATAATTAACCATCGAATCAGCTTTCCAAAGGGAGGCATAAATTCATCATCACTCTGAATCTTTAAATTGAGACTTGAATGTCTTTCTAAAAGACGTGCTTTAGTTCAACCACAAGTAATTGGGCTGGGTAGTGTCATGCATCAGCGCACAAATAAGACAAGCAAGTAGTGCCCTGGAGCTTTTCCCAGGCTGGCCAGCCTAACCCAGATGAGCAGTGTGTCTAGACCTTACCACTTAAGAGGTTCATCTGTCCCATGTTTGGTCCTACAACAAAATATATTAGTCACTCTGATGTACTGTGGGATTCTATCTATTAGAGCTGGTTGGAAAACGGGCTTTTTTCCTCATAGAAAATTTAGACTTTGTCAAAGTTGAAAACTTAACTATTTTTGGCTGAAGAACTAAGTACATATATTGATTAGAAAATGCTGTGATGGTGCCTCATGCTTCCATTTTCCTCTGTAGGCTGGCTCCAGATTTGGATTACATCTCCCATGATGCTCTATTGTCTTCCCTGACATTTAGGGGAGGTGGTTGCATCATGAAAGATGTAGTTCAGCTGGGGAGCCTGGCCCGTTAAAAGAGAATGCGGACATGAGGAAACTTGAGGCACCATGGCAGACTATCCAAATCAAAATATTACTGTTTTTTGGCTGAAATATTTCAGTGTTGGGTTATTTAGGGTTTTTTATGAAAAATCAAAATGTTCTATGGAAAGCCAGCACTTCTTTAAAAATATTAGTTTAGATGGAAAACCAATTTTCCACAGAAAAAATGAACATTTTTGATCTATTATATTTATAGAGTGCTAACCACCATAGTGCCTATGGGCTGGAGCTCCATTCAAGATATTTGACCAGGACATTGGAACATCCAAAAAAAGAGACTTCCCTCAGAATACATCCCATGTTTTACAGTGCACACAGCTCAGGCCGTCACAAGACTTTGGGAATTTAATCAGTGTGGTGTGGATACCTGGTTTATACAGATATGAGCAATAAATCCGGCAGTTATGTACCTCATCGCTGCCTCAATCCAAAGAACTCCTCATCAGCGGGGACATAACCCTCAACCCTTTGCTATTGTGTCAGAGCCCTACAAAACTGCACAGCAGTTTGTCCTTCAAGCAGGGATCTGCAACTGTTTCAATACAAGACCATTTTATGGTGTGTAGTATTTTTCTCCTGAAAGGCTTTGCAGAGTTAATGCAAGATAGGCTATGGCATAAATCACCAACAAACAGCTAAAGGAAGGCTGCTGTTTTTCCCCTCTTTCTCTGAGACATTGCTCTCAGTTCATCAGTTTTATAGCCGCGCCTTGGAATAGCTGAATACCTGACTCTCCTTAAAAGTTTTGGATGCTCCATTAAATCTGGGCAGCTGCTGAGTCTGTCTGTACCCTTTCTTGGCTGCGAGTCAGCATAAGGGATTTGGATAGTGTCATTTCATCTGAAGGGCTGTCTTGTTGTTCTGTTATACTGGACAACTTCTGGAAGCAGTTTTCCTGGGCTATCAAAAAGTTTCTAATAAATCTTAATAAGGCATCCATGCTATGATGAATTATCTGATTCTGTACTAGGATCTTGGCTCCTGTTCCCAGCAGAGAGAGGCGCAACCTCAAAACCCTGCTCCAGAACTGTTTAAACTGTTACCTCACTGATTACGATCCATCCAGAAGAAAGGACATTACACTTACAGGCTGAGCGCTCTGGAGGGTTTGTCGGCTACTTGTGCAAGTCAGCTCCTAAGGCAAACTTCTGTTCTTAGATTAGAGGCTTCATGTCAGTCCAAATCTAAGAGTTCTAGGGAGTATTACCCCTTGAAAAGGAAAGTGGACGTTGTGCTTCCCAGCTTACAAGGTCAGGAGAAAATGTGACCCATCCAGAATCGTAGACTACATCCAAGCTGAATTATAATGCTTTGCAGTTTAGAAGAGCTGTTCTATTATTTCTATTTCAGTAGCACTTAAGGGCTTCCACTGAGATCATTGTCCTGTTGTGCTGGTGTAACCCACACACCTTCTGGGTGTGGTGTTGTGTCCCATTTAGTAGCACAGAGACCACTTTGAGAGAGATAAAAATGAGGCTGCTCTACAGCCTTAGCTAACAGTCAGTTGGCTTTTAGCTCATGTGGTAAAGGCTCAAGCACTAAGATCCAGAGGTCCCAGGTTTGATCCCGCCCACCGACAACCGGGGTCTGTCAGTGTTACACTGGCCCTGTACAAACACATAATAGGAGACAGTCCTGGACATGAGGTGCTCATGCTTTAAACAATGAAAGTTGTATAATTGCCATTTTATAGATGGGGGAACTGAGGCACAGAGATTAGGGGTATATCTACGCTGCAATAAAAGACCTACGGCAAGTCTCAGAGCTGGGATCAATTGACTCAGGCTGGGGTTGCAGGGCTAAAAATAGCACTGAAGGCTTTCATGCTCAGGCTGCAGCCCTGGCTCTGAAAACCAGCCATGGTCTCGGTGCCTGGGCTCCAGCCGGAGCCTGACTAGCTACACTATTTTTAGCCCTACAGCATGATCCCCAGGAACCCAAGTCGATTGACACAGGCTCTGAGACGCTTTGCTGCAGGTTTTTCTTTGCAGTGTAGACTCACTCTAATGGTCTTGCCCTAGCTCCCACAGGGAGTCTGGGACGGAGTTGGGAGCTGGACCAAGATTTCCTGAGGCCTGGTCCAGGGTCTTAGCCACACAACCATCCTTCCTTTCTGTGCTATGTTTTCTCAGCATTATTTTGATGCCCCGTTTTTTGCTGTCAGCTTCCAGCAGTGAGCAGACATGCTGATATACGCTCTTCTGGGGAGATTTCTAGTTGGAGAAGAAGCAGAAAGTGCTAGAAATCCAGAAATTTACCAAAATACTCTGGTTGGTAGGGCTGACTGGAAAACCAGAATTCTGTCTCCTGAAAACTCACAAGGTTTCATATTGGGATGATATTTGGCCCTTCTGAAATTGTTCAGGAAAAACCCAAGTGAGACTCCTGCTAGAATAGTCCAGTGGTTTGGGGCACTCAGCTGGAATATGGGAGATCCAGGTTCAAATCCCTGCTCTAAGTCAGGCAATGGGCCCTACGCTGGTGGCTCTTCTTGGGCTGGTCTCTCATGCGCTCTGTTTTTGGCTGGAGATTCCATCCTGGACCAGGACCTAAGAAACTGACAAAAGTGTCGTCAGAACAGAGATGTTTCTGTGAAAAGTTTTGGTTTCAACAAATCAGAATTTACTGTTGAAAAAATCATTTCATTGAAAATTTCCCAGCCAGCTCCTTCTGTTATTTCTCAATTTGGTGATTCCTCTATGTGATATGGCTGCCTCTAAAAGAGGAAATGCCAAAATACCATGGGAAAGGCTAGTTTTGTAGCATGTTGGACCTTATCCAGAGTTAGTCCTTTTTGCATTTCAGTGCTGTGCCTTAGTGTTTTGGATTCAGTCCTTCCTGGAAGTGCTGTGTGATCTGAGGGGGTGGAACACGAAGTTGCAACATACAGTAGCAATTCAGGTGGGAAAGTAGCCTGGCAACTTACCTGGCAGGGGAGATACCATGATCACGAAGGTGGTTTTCCCAGGGTGAGGCTCATCAATTGCACTGCAGGTGTGCTGACCCCTGCGATTTCCCCAAATGTGAGAAACTTGACTGCATAATTTGTGGTAGTGGGGGACTGTATTCATGCTTTCCCCTGGGCTAAAATAAAAAAAAAAAACCCTAGTAGCACTGTTGGAGTGTCTCCTGTTGGGGGCACTTAGCATTCCCCATCCCTGGGTCATCAGTGGCTGAGAGTGTGGGTAGCCCCAGATGGGCATCAGAGAGTGCTTCCCATTGCTCTCTAGTGACTCCTTCTGGTCAGTGCAAGAAGCATTGGTGAGCCCCAGAAGGTGCTGCCATCAGCCCTGTTACACCAAAAGCTGGGTGCTGTGACAATGGACAGGGAGGCACAAAATATAGTGCAGGTTGGAGGCCAACTCTGCTCCAGTCAGAGAACATCAGCAATTACAGCACTGCCCATCAAAGCACAACGCTTGCAACGTGGGAGGTACAGGACCCTCACCAACCACTGAAACCCAGGTGTATTTTCACATCTTGCTGATCACACCTCCAAACTTGGTGGGTGAGCTGAGTATTTTAATTTTCCCTATCGCTCTAACTCAGGGTAGGGGGCAGATGGGCTTAGTCATTGCACAGGTTCTGAGCTACCTGCCAGATGCTAAAACTACTGGATACTCCATAAAAGCTAAAGGCCTTGCAAGTCTCTCGTTGTTGGTTTGGAGAGGAGGAGGAGATATCCTGCGGCAACACTCTGCAAAAGCAAGACCCACTCCTCTGACACTTGATGTGGCTTCGCTCAGTGCCCCTCAGCACTTTCCCATGGAATGAGCTGGGCCGCTTTACGGCTTTTAACAGAGAAAGGATCAGACAGGCTGGAGTGGCTGTGTCGTTAACGCTTTGTGCATTGCCTTGTTGCAAAGGAGGAGTCCCCAGAGAACGATCCTCCACTGCAGGATCCGTTCACCATCTGGTGAACAAAGAGGGACTTTAAAGGGAGACCGTAAATCAGGCATAGTTGGAGCCAACTAAAGAGTCCAGGATTGGGGATAAGCAGGCACACTTCATCCTATTGGAATGCGCTTACTAAAGCCCCAGTTAAATGGAAAAGGTGAAGGCCTAAGCCAAAATGTTTAAGCAACTTCAATGTGGCTTGAAACTGGTATATATATGAAAAGGCTGTTGTGGTTGGAAGCTTCTTTTATAATCGTTTCAAGAACACTTTGAAGTGAGCAGCTATGTCTGGTGATAGTGTCCCAGTGAGGTTGTCACAGAGTTTGAGTCCTTTGGTAGTGACAACTCTATCACTGGGGCACTTGGTATAACTGTAGCCACTTGAGGCAGTAGATCCTCACTATGTGTATGGCACTATGTGTATGGGTCCCTACTGGTATGGCTGCTCTAGCCCCGTACTTATGTAGGGCATGTTCCACTAAGGGATCCCAAAGCAGCAGCAGCACCTGGACTTTACCCCCTGGAGGACTTGGGGAAAACCTGCTTAAACTAGTTTTTTGACCTGATACTCAGGCTTTTGTGGGGATTTTTTTTTTTCCCCCTTCCCAGGCCTGCCACCAAAATCTCAGGATGTTCAATGCAATGCGTAGGCCCTTACCTCTTCCGGCTGCAGCCCCAGTGTGATGTGTGACAGAGACCCAAAATAAGGGACAAACAGGAAACTCTGAAAGGCTGTGGGAGGCCTCCCTTTTGTGTAAATAACGGTCATCTCAATTTCATAATCCTTTATTTCTGAACTAATGGGGAACAGCGTGAGGAGAGAAATAAGGAGCAGCAGAAAAAGTTATTTTCAAGCTCAGAAAAATACTTTTTAAATTAAGAGGCTGGAGCTTGCAATCCCTTACTCACAGGAGTGATCCCATCGACTTCAGTGAAGCTACTGCTTGAGTAACGCCTTGCTCACATCACTAAGGATTTGTAGGATCAGGGTCCTAGATTAGATTTAAAAAAAAAAAACCTACATCAGAAAAGCACAGTGGGACAGACCCTCATCTGGGGTAAATTTTCCTAGTTCTATTGACTTCAATGGATATTTACACCAGCTGAGGATCCACTTTGCTTCACCTCAGAACTCTAGAGTGAAAGCCTAACCTCACTGAAGTGAATGGCAATAATCCATTGCCTTCAATGGAGCCAGGATTTCACCCCTAAACTCCCTTATTTCTAATGTGGAACTGTTTTTTTCCCCACTGATCCCATCAAGACTCCCAGCTCTCATAAAGGAAGTACGTGGGAATGATCTTAAGAAATAGTTATAGGGTAGCACACAAAAAAGCCAGCTGACCCATTAGAGGAGGTGGAGAGAGAGAGATTAGTGAATTGCATAGCTGTCAAACGGCCTCCGTTCTATCCAGGACACCTTCTTCCTGCTTCTGGCATAACTTAATTGGCAGCTCTGGGCAAGAGTCTCTCTGCCTTTCAGTATTTCCCTGATGGAGAAAATCTGTCTCATTACATCAGTAGCCATGTACTGCCAAGACTGGGCTTTGTTTGAAACAACTGGAGGGGCACTTCTTCTTTTTACTATTATTAGCTCAAAATGTAGCATGCAAAATGCAGACCCCTATTTTCAAGGCACGCAGCAAATTATCCCTCTAATAAGAAATAGCTTTCCTTTCCTTCCCTGAAATGCTGCATGCACTTACATCTGTAACACATAGCCTGGGATCCACATCTAGAAAAAGAGAGTGGTGATGGATACCAGAGGAACAGGAGCACATGGGATAATACTACAGGCAAGCAGCCGCCCAGTGCATCTATGTGGTACTTTAATGTCCTATATGTCGTGCCACTTTCTTGCTGAGATCAGGGTGCCCTGCATGCTTGGATCAGACCCCTATGAATATTTGGTTTAGGGACAAAGTAGCTCTTGTTCTGTCTTGGTACTGGCTCGACCGCCTTGGGGTATGGCTACGCTACAAAACAAAGACCCCCAGCAGCGAGTCTCAGAACCTGAGTCAACTGACTTGGTCACCATCCCTCTGTTAGTTTGGAGTGCCAGAGTTAACCTCACAATCCTTCGGGCTGTCAGTATGTGAATAGCAGTGGAAATGGCTGCTGGATCCCATTTGGAGACCACCTCCCTCTGAGCCCTTAAAAGAAGCATGCCTGTAATTGAATAATGAAACCTTTATGGAGGAGAGCAGGGAGGTTCAGGAAGAGCTGGGGGGTTTCTAAACCTGGTATGCGGAAGAGACCCCGTTATGAACTTAATGGATGATATTGTGCTCCCTAAGTCTTCCAGAAGACTGAGATCTCACCTCAGTGCCATCATGCCACTCACATCTGATTTATGTGCTATTTTTAGCCCCATAGCCTGAGCCAGTGGGCCAGGGCTCTGAGACTTGCCGTCGTGGGGTGTTTTTGGCACTGTAGACGTAGTCTGAAGTCCTCTGCTGTCCTGAAGACAGTTACAGCATGAGCAGAAGCAGTGCAAGTTTCCCTCAGGCTGCCCTTGACTATGTCTCAGCTCTGACCTAGATGAATCCCCTCTGGCTGAGAAGTTAGATCATTCTCTGTTCAGATCCTTGGCTTCTTTACTGAAACCTCCAAGAAGGATACTAACTGTGCTTGGCTTTCCCCTAGTTACTAGACTGAGACAAGTTCATTTCATGCTGGCTGCCACCAGCCATCAGATAGTAACTTTTGGTAAATAGCAGCCTACTCTGCATTAAAACCTATGACCTGGAAGTGAAAGGTGACCGATTCCATTGCTCTGAGACAGCTAGACCCTGGCACTGTTCATATTATTATTATTATTATTATTATTATTATTGTATTTATTTATATTATGCTAGAGGCAACAATTGAGATAGAGAGGCCTTAATATACTAGACTCTGTACAAACACAAGGTGAAATCCATAAAGCTCTCATTGGCTTCAACGACGTCAGGTTATCTCCTATACTGCTAGTCCCTGCCCTGAAGAACGTACAACTTAAATAGAGGTGACAAAGGAAGTAGCAGTACTGCCATGGGACAGATGGGGAACTGAGGCAGAGAGAATTTAAGGGTGGAGTTTTCAGAAGTGAAGCCAATGGGATCAGAGTTCGGGCTATCACTGAACTGTTTCGCATATACCGCCTGAAGTGACTGTTCCAAGGTCACATCGGGAGTGTGTGGCAGAGTCAAGAATTGGGCTAACGGTCCCTGATTCTCGGTCCAGTGCCTTAGCCATAAGGCCATCGGCCCTCTCTGTTAGTTTGGAGTGCCAGAGTTACTCACAACCCGAGGGATTGTGAGGTTATGTGAATAGCACTGGAAATGGCTGCTGGATCCCATTTGGAGACCACCTCCCTCCGAGCCCTTAAAAGAAGCATGCCGGTAAATGAATAATGAAACCTTTATGGAGGAGAGCAGGGAGGTTCAGGAGGAGCTGGGGGATTTCTAAACCTGGCATGCAGAAGAGACCCTGTTATGAACTTAACTGTTGACACTGTGCTCCCCAAGTCTTCCAGAAGACGGAGAGCTCACCTCAGTGCCATCACGCCACCCTTCACTCACATATGATTCATGTGCTTCCTTCTCAAGCATCACTCTTTGCTTCCTAGCAGCTCAGCAGCCTGAGCCATTTCTGGTTGGTCTATCACAGACCAGGTTGTTCTTGCTTTTCCCACCTAATATCCTCTCCCCATAAATGGTCCTCAGTTCTAGAAATAGTTTTCTAATTGAAATCACACTTCAGCAACGAAAATTGGTTCTGACTCTCCTCGCAACCTGATCCAATTCTGCTGTGAGTGACACCTGTATAACTCCACAATAACTGCATATGCACTCAGTGGAATCACTCCAGAGTCACACCGTGGCAACCAAGGATAGAATTTGGACCCGTGTTTTTTCACTGTACAGCACAGAAATCTTGTGGTCAAGGCACTAAATTGGGGCTCAGGAGAATTTGGGTCAGTTTCCTGTGTGACCTCAGACAAGTAACTTGGGTAAAATTTTCAACAGTGTCTAAGTGGCTTAGGCTCCTAAGTCTCATTCAAAATTGTACCCTAGCGCTCTCGGTGCCTCATTTCCCATATGTCAATTGAGGATATTTCCTTTCTCCCCACTTTGTCTGACTTCCACCTCTGAAGGCTCAGATTTTCAGTGTTGGCTAAGGGGTTTGCATAGGCGCTGGAATTAATCATCCATATCCACTAGCCTGCTTTGAAAAATCTGAGCCTTAGATTGCAAATTCTTTGGGGGAAAGAGACTGGGTGATTTTTTTTTAACGATTTATTTGTACAGCTCCTAGCACAGTGAAGCACTGATCTCAGCTGGGGGCTCTAGGGGCTAATGCTAATGATTAATAATGCTAATGTGCAAATAATATTTTGCATGGGATTTAAGACTCTAATACATTTTAAAAGCACAGTGTGTGTTTGTGTACTGACTGCAAGAAAATCCTCCCTCCTTCACTGTAAACAGCTGAGATAAGTAAGGGATGTACAAAGATCTCTTCCCCTATGGCGGAAATGCAGCTGCCTCTGGGGTGAAACACCGTAGAGAGCACAGCAACATTGCACAGTGCTTTAAGGCAGAAAATGAAGATGACTATATTCAATTGAAGCAGCTGGGGATACTTAAGAATTAATGAGGCAGAATGCAGATACCTGAGCCAAAATTGGGCCCGTACACTGGAACTGAGCAAACGGTACTCTCAAAACTTTTTTTTCCTGAATCTCTTAGAGAACTATCATTTCCCCAAACCATGGTATATAATAGTGTCAAGCACCTCTTGATGGCAGCAATGCAGGGACTGCACACCAAATTAATAATGGCTTGCAAATGTCCAAATTCCTGCAAAAAGTGACATTTTTAAGGTGATCTGATGATAAAACTGCTCTGGAGGCAGAGTTAGGATTTCCCAGTTCCACTTTTAATTAACTCAGTCTGACTTTTATAGGACTTTGTGTTCTGTGTTTTCCTGTTCAGTAAACAAACAGCAGAAAATTAAACCAGGGCAACTGCCAATGAATAATAAATTGAATTGGAAAATAACAAATTGCCAGGGGATGCCACAGGGTTTTCCAAAGATAAAGTTATTTATTCTGGAAAGCTTCCACTTGCATTTGTCAAAACTTGAGAGATAAAAGAAACGACCAGGAAGAAATATGGGGCTAGATTCGGAAGGGCTAGACTAAAGCCTAATTCATCGTGCAGAGTTATGCATGGGGCCTTTGAGTCTGGTGGAGGGAGGAGCTGATTTCCAGCACTTTGTCAACTAAAAGTTGTCACTCTTTGCTCAGCAAAATAGTGTGGCAAGAAAAGAAGATGAGTGGAGAGAATTTGTGGTCCAGATGAACAGGAAGGAAAATCCTGTTAGCATCACAGGAGGTAAGCACAGGTTGCAAGATCTCGCATCTCACTTTCATTTTGTACATTGGAGGGTGAGGGAGGGGGGATAAGACTAGTGTTGAATGTTAGCAGAGGTGTTGAGGAAACTGTGTATGAAAAAGAGAGGAGAGAGCTCGTGTTTAAGGGATAGCACCCTCCTATTTTAGTCTTAGCACAAAATGATACATTTGTGCCGCTGCTTTTGATTCTTTGCTTGATTGTTGCTTGAGCATAGACCTTTGATCTGACTGAATTCTCCTCGAGATAGTGAACTGAAGGCCTGGAGCTCCAGCAAGTCCTCACTCACCCCTTTGTAGAGCCAGTCACTTCCAGAAGTCAACAGAGTCACTTGGCTTTACAATGCAGTAATTGGAAGCAGCCGATGGTCTTGTCTCTGCAAGATCCCACGTTGTCCCAAACACCCTCTTACTCACCCACAGAAAATAACCAACCTTCTGTTCTTTTAATTTAATCCCCCCATTTCAGTGATTGCAAAGGTGGGTGCGATGCTTCTTGGGGTACCCAGGGTTGAGAGGCACCTCACTACTCTTGTCTGTGCTTGCTGGGGGTCAGCTCCCTGACTCCCCCAGCCCCTGGCAACACAAGCACTGCCTGTCAGGCCACTGCAGGCCCCGCTCGCTCTGTACAGGTTAGCGATAGGCAAACACCAGCCCCCGAGAGAGTCCCTTTGGAGGGCCCAGTCCCTGTTTCCCTGGACAGTCACAGTACTCTGACATGCTACTCCCAAAGGAATTGTATCCGCCAGCTTACAGCATTCATCTCAGGCTCACTGCTATGCTTAACATGCAGCACTTAGAGATTCATGAGCGTAAGTAAGAATATTGGAAATAAATGGCTGCTTATAAAACAAAATTGTGACATGCTTGCTAGGTGATCAAACATACACTACACAGCGGTGATAAGTGTCTCCCACTCCCTTTCTGAAGATGTTTATCTCAAGGCCTGCTACCTTGAAGGGTACCGCTACGCCGGAATAAAAGACCTGCAGCGGGGCCACTGCCTGAGCCAGTTGGCTAAAAATTGCTGTGTAAACATTCAAGTTTGGGCTGGACCAGGGGCTCTGGGATCCTCCCCCTGCACATCTACGCCACAATTTTACAGCCCCGCAGCCCGAGTCAGCTGAGCTGGGGCACCTGTGGGTGTTTACCTGCTGTATAGACATCCCCTGAGTGATGTGCCTTTAACTACATGGCCTAAAAATTATGATCACCAGTGTGACATAGGCTTTCATTAGAGACCTTCCATGACATTCTTTTGCTGAACTCAGGGGATCCCCTCTGCCAGCTAGCCTCAAGAGGTCCTTGGGTCACAGTGGGAAAGATGCTGCTACTTTTTTGCAACATCTGTTTTTTAAAAGCTCGTCATTTCACAAAGATTCCCATAATGGAACTGCAAATACCTTATTCACAGGCTTCCAGTACGGAGGGCTGGACACATTCTGAATTTGGCTGATGTTTTGAGAGCTCCT
The DNA here is from genome assembly GCF_028017835.1 of Emys orbicularis. Lineage (NCBI taxonomy): Eukaryota > Metazoa > Chordata > Testudines > Emydidae > Emys > Emys orbicularis. The sequence continues at coordinate 30,301,268 of NC_088695.1, read as the reverse complement.
GCTTTTCATTTCAATACATTCTTATTTTATTTTTAGCATTTATAAACTGACACATGTTTCCATCTTTTAGATAATGAGATGCTTTCCACTCAGCTCAGTCTCTAGTTAATTTGATCCTCTATTTAATTGGATCCAAATGTCTGGAACCAAAATCATATATATATATATATATATATATAGAGAGAGAGAGAGAGCTAGCAACATTTACTCTGATCATTTTTGATTACTCTAAACAGGAATTATAATTCAATCTCTGACTGTAAAAACTTGCCATTTAATTATTAAGGCCCAAATCCAAGTCAAATGGGGGGAAAAGGGCCCAAGGAAGAGTCTTTATAATACAAGAGGACTAACAACAGCTAAAAGCTGCCTCATGTAGATACTGATATTGACTAGAAGCACTTCTACCTGCTAACAAAAATATACTGTCACAGTGGGGGTTAGATGGAAAACAAGGGTCACTTCTTTCAGTCAGAGGGTTAGGAATAGACTGGATTGGAAGGGCCAGCATAATGCCCCTTCTGCTAACAAAGATACAGGACTCAGTTTAATAAAAATTAACACAAACAGAAACTTTGCTTAGTGACAGCGAGGGTTACACCCCATGCCAGCCACCCAAAACCTTCACAGCATGGAAATAAGATGGTTAGAGGAAGTGTCCTGAAATTCTTGCTGACTTTATCTTGCTGACAGTGCTGTCAGCAACACACTCCACCCCTCCGCAGGTCTTTTCGTGTCCGTCTCCAACAGATACCAAAAAAACAATACACACCCCAGCTTCCTCAAACTGGCACCTCAATGCAAACTCGGTCTGGTGACTCAGTATCTTTTGTGGCAACAGATTTGGCACATCTGATTGTCACGTATCCAACTATTTGGGAACTTCATCTGCTTTAAAATTGCTGAGATTGCCATTAAGTTGTGCACACAGTGAGAGTGGACTGGCCTTCCCCCTAGCTAGAAATTCCTCTAGCCTGGGGAGTTGTCAGTGGCTGTACAGCCAATTTAAACAGCTCCTACACCACTCTCCCAATAGCTCCTAGGGCAGGAGACATGTAGAGGTGTGTAGGGACAGGGAGGAGGAGGAGGCATGACTGGAGCACAATGCGCATCAGCTAGGTTCAGCTGCCATATGGTCTCTTGTGGATCCTTGGCAGATGGTGCAAGTTAATGCAGCCCCCAGGCTGCTTGACCCTTGCACAGGTGAGAGCAGAGAATCAGGGAGCTGTGACCGTATCTCTTATGAACTGCCCCTCTTTTCCTGCTAAGTGCAATCTTGACAAACCAAGCCCAAGGCCCCTTCTCATGTTGTCCCCTTCCCCTCAGCCTCCTCTGCTAGTGATGCCAGGCTCATAGGCTTATTTGTCAGCTTCTCACACCAACATTTCTGTCCTGCAGGAAATTCCAATGTTTTGACATTTGTTTTTGTCCCAAATTGGGACCATAATGCTCTGTAGCCATGTGACTTCCATGATGCACTATGGGGCTCAGTCAGAGGGGAGACCATGGTGCATCATGGGAAATGTAATCCAACCAAGGAGCCCAGCTCATAGAGTGAACAGGGGCATGAAGCATCCAAACTACAGCTCTCATAAGGTACCACAGTGCTTTAGAGAGAGACCGCTTAATATCTAACTGACTCAGAACAAAATGCCTTGGTTCAGTTCAACAAACCAAAATGTTTTGATTCAGGTCAAACTTACCCAAAATGAAATATCTCCAGTGGAAATTTCAGTTTTTTCCAAAACTGCATTTTTGAAGGAAAACCCCAACCAGCTCTATTGAATAAAAAGGCTAATGATGAGGCTACTAGAGAGACAGGACCCTGTAGTCCTCTCTGGCTGTCTAGCTCCCTATCTGTGTTGTTGTATAGCATTCATCATAATCTTATCAGAGTTAGTAATTAAACACAGCCTATGCTGCTTAGTGGATTTCTGTAAGTCCCAGACTGGACTAGGTAGCCATGGAAAGGACTGCTGACTCCCCTACAAAAACAAAGTCACCTTATATTGACAGATGTGGGGAAATAAATAAATGTTATGTTCCCAACACTGGAGTCCAGAAACTGGGTCCTGGAGATGCTGAAGGGAGAATTGGATCTGCCAGAATATGGGGGAGCAGAATTCCAATTAATGAATTCTCCAAATAATTCCAAAAGGAAGTTTTTAAATAAATCTCCAAGAAGTTAAAGTACATTTATGGCAATTGCAGCGTTTGCTTTTTGGACACCCAGAGTGCATATCTGGATGTGATCCATACCTGTGGATTCCTTTCAATGTCTATTTGCTGGATGCAACTGAAGAATGCCACTCCTGGTAATGCATGTGAATGAATTTTGGAAGGGATGCCCATGTGAGAGAGAGTAAATTTTGGCAAAGACCGGGAGTTTCACTCACTTTCCATTAGGAAAAGAAAAACTGTCTGGGCCAAGTGGAGCCAGATGGAAACTACTTCAATGATCAATTCTGCAAGTGCCAAAGGCAGCCCTGTTTCCACTGGATCTGCAGCACAAAGATACAGCCTACATTGCTGTTTACAGGAGAAAGTTGCACCAGTTTAAATTTAAAGGGTGATTTTTTAAATCCGTTTTGTTGAACTGGTGCAAAAAGGTTACGTGGACACTTTTGGCCTAATCTGCATTAGAAAAGGTTTGCTGATTGTAGCTACCCTGGCAAACCATCCTAGTGTAGACACAGCTTATATCAGCAAAAGCACTTTGCTTGTATATAAAAGAGTTTTGCTGGTACAGTTTATACTGGTTTGCCAAATGAAACAAGCTACACCAACAAGAGCACTTCTATGCTGATATAACTGTGTCTATACTAGGGCTTTTGCTGGTATAGGAATATAAATGGCAATTTGTGTTCTCTTTAAAGAGGAAAAAGCCTCTTTCCTGTGTTAGTTTGTGTGGTTTGTTTTCACAGCACATACTTCAGCGTTGCATATCTGTGGTTATCCTTAGGTTTACAGGCTCAGCTACTATTATTAAGATTAATAACTTAGATAGTGCCATAGCTGTGCTAAAGATGGTGTCCATGCTCCAGAGGATTTACAATCGACTGGCCCGATCCTGCAGGCACTTACTGACAGCACAATGCGTACTAGGATGAGTGAGCTCACTGAGGTCCGTGTGACCGATCATGGTCAGAATCACTATGCTTGGCAGCAAGCGCTTGCTGGGTCGGGCCCAATGGTAAGATGAAAAGAGCAGGAGGTGTCAGCATGAGCAAAGACAGCATGATCATAAACTCTCTGGAAGTGAATGCATGTGCCTTGAGGAGCGTAAAGGTTTTCAGAGGCAGCGTGGTCTTGTAGATAGGGCACTGCCTTGGGCCACAGGAAACCTGAATGCCTCTTTTTGCTCTTCTACTCGCCTGTTGTCGTGCAAACTTGGGCAACACACATCCCCTCTGTGTGTCACTGTTTACACTCCCACCCTTTGTCTCCTTAGCCTGTAAGCTCTTTGCAGCAGGGATTGTCTCTCACTATCTCTTTGTGCAGTGCCCAGCACAGTGAGGCGCTAATTTGAGTTAGAGCCTCCAGGGGTTACTGTCAGACAAATAACAGTGTATGTTTTATTGTGTGCGTATGTGACTTTGAGTTAACTTATACCTCGCGGGTCAGGGAAGTATCAGAGCAGTGGGACCACCTTCAGCATCTGACTGCAGCAGAGGGAATCATTCTGACAAACGTGCAACTGCCAAAGTTTTCAGGCATTTACAGTGCTGAGTTTTCCTCAAAAATGGGCCAATTTGCACTGAAACTAGTCAGTTTTCCTTTTAAAAAAAAAATCATTTGGGGATTTGCCAAAAAAGCCCAGCTTTCAAGCAGTTCAGATTCCGTTGCGGGTATTTCTAGCACCTCTCTCTCCGATCATTTTGGTGGCATGAAATTTGAGGGACTGGAGGTTCAGTTGTGGTCGCAGGCGGGCCCTGATCTGCCACTGCCGAAGTGAGTGTGAACCTTGCCGCTCATTTCAATGAATATGCACATGCCAGTGCTAAAGGGCAAGGCTTCTATTCCCATCTCTCCCGTCTTCCAGAGACATGGCGGTCACCTAAATGTAAACCACCTTCCTGTTCATGCCACTGATGAAACGTAATCTGACTAGAAGGAGCAATGCTAATGATCATAGCCCTCTACTATTTTATTTCCAATTGGCAACTCAGGCAAGCAGCTCCATTTTCTGTTCTAATAGGAAAGTTTTATGATGTACCAAATTACACTTTAATAGTCCTATTCGAGCTGCCCTGTGAAAGGTAAATGATTTTGATTTTTTTTTTATGATCATCATTAGCTTTATATTTTGTCTATTCCATAGGAAAAAAAACTACATTAAAAGATCCTTTAGGTTGCAAACTGGAACACTCAGAAATGAGGAAATGCCAAAATTAGGATTATTCAAGCAGTCGAAACCCTGCCTCCTTGCGCGTACGCATCACAATGGGGTCTTTTTATGACCACATGCTATTGTTTCTGCAGGAGGTCTCCCTCATTTGGAGCCTGGCTTTTGGATCAGGTCCCAAGTTTATATCAGTCTTAATCAAGCCCCAGTGTTAAATGCTTCAAGTAAAGCGAGAAATACTAGAGCTTGGTGAAAAATGGTTTTCTTGGTTCATTGTCAATTTTGAAATATCGAACAAAGAGTAGGTCCAGCTTGGACTGAAACAGATTTTTTTAAAAAAAATTTATCGAGTCAAGAACTTGGGTAAATAAATTGTTTTGGGTTAAGTGAAATGTTTCAGTTAGGCAAAACTGAAACATCTCATTTTGATTCTGAGCTTTCAAAAAACTTTTAAAAGTAAAATTAAAGGAAATTTTGAAATGACCAGTCATTTCAAACCAAAAATTCTGAATCTTTTGTTTGGAAAATGACAACATTGCCCAATTCAAAGCCTTTGGAATTCAAAAAAACGTTTTTAGAGAAACAATGTTGTGAAATCGACACACATTCGTGAAAAGTTTCAGTGTTGTCGAATCTGCACTTTTTGCAGAATAAAAATTTTGTGCAAGAAGTTTTGTTCAGCTCTACTGAACACAAGAAACCATTTGAAATGCACAAGAGCAAGGTTTATTGGGCCTACAAAACCAGGAATTATGCTACATATTCTTGAGCGCCATCTTCCGGAATCTTCTCTGTTAACTAACTCTAAATCTATATCAATATCTCTCATTTATATAACACTCCTGTAACACCCGCCTCCAGTCAACGGAGTGAAGGAGGTAGGGATCCTGTGAAAGCAGCAGTCTCTTTCTTCAGGCTTTTGCCTCAGTCAAGAATGATTTGCTTGAGGAAGACAGGTGGCAGTATGATTATGTATGGTTTTTTTAATATCCTTTATTGTGGTGAGCGGATAAATCTTATTTCTTGATATTGTGTTAATTTTAATGATTTAATTACATAATTTTATGCTGCTTTTCACTGTAATATCTGAGATTCCCACATACATCAATGAATTTAGCTTCACAACACCCTGTGAGGTAGAGGGGAGGCATCTTCTTCCCTGTTTTGCAGATGGGAACTGAATCAAAGAAGCCTGATCTAGAGTCTGTGGCAACCAATAGAAAGCTTTTAGTTGAAATCAATGGGAGTTTGGTGTCTAAATATCTTTGAGGCTCTATAACTAACTTCTAAAGATCATACACATCTCCATGGTATCTGATCACATTTGTCAAAATCTGTGAATTTATTTTTGTACATGTACCTACACGTTTTAAATTAAGTGGTGGTAGTGATAAGGGGAAAATAAAGAAATTTATGTGAGATATTTTGAAACTTTACATTTTTCAGGGTTCAACATGGACCCATTTTGGTTTTTGCTACATTTTCTACTATACTATTTACTGCAAATTTTACGAAAATTTTCAAAGCTTTTTGTTTATCAATAACTCTGTTCAGTAAGAAAATGCCATTGTCAGTAAATGGAAAAAAATCATTAATGATTCTGAAAACATGGATGGTGGATATGTCAATAAAAATGTTAGTAAAAAATGTGATACACCAGAAAATGTCATGAGAAACAGAAAACTGATCATGTGAACAATTTTTTTGCAAAAAAGTTTTGGTTTTGAAAAAAAGGCCCTTTTTATATTAAAAAAAGCATGTGAAAAATTTCAACTAGTTCTATTAATAATAAATGATTATAGTTGTTTTACATGGTAGCGTAACTGCAAGACAGGAGTCACAGAAAAAAATACCCATTTGCTGCCATGTCAGTTGCTTAATTTCGTGACCCCATGTGTGGGGGAGCTCAAGGACAAGTCCCAGCTCATTTAGTTGAGGGAGAGTTTAGGGAGCAGTGTGTAACAGACTGTGTGTTACATATAAAAGAGACTCTGCCATCTGCCGGGGACCCAGATTCCAGTTCTACCTCTGACTTTCTCCTAGAAATGAATACATTCATTGGCTTGCAGGCTTGTTTAGTTAATGAAGTACAGTATGTGGTAGCCTCTAGTGGTGCTTGTATGGATAAGACAATGCCCAGTGTATTATACATCCTGATTGGTAATAGCTGGCAAGCACCTGCTAAAGATACACTAAGCTTAAATTCCAGACCTTGTCCCCTAATGGCAGGGGATGGTCTTTATTGGAATAGGTAATCATTTTTCCCATTTTCCTATATTCTCATTTTGAATAGATTTCTTATTTCTGGCATTGGCCACTGTCGGAAGACAGGATACGGGGCTAGATGGGCCATTGGTCTGAGCCTGTATGGCTGTTCTTACGTTCTGAAAGTTTGTATTTCATGCAGAGAACCTTGCTCTTTAAATATCCCTGAGCCTCTGTGGGAAATGAATACACCTGTCAGTCTGTCTGTCTGTTTAGGCTGAGATTTCAAAAGGGGCCCAGTTCCAAATGAAAATTAACGGGACTTGGGCATCTAACTCCCCTAGGCAGTTTTGAAAATCCCAGCCCTAGCATTCATGCTTTGCTCATCATCTGAGTGCATAGCCAGTTGATCTCCGTAACACTGAAAAGTGATATGTTGACTAGTCTGGTGCCCTCCCTTCTTCCTTCAAGTGAGCTAAGGGTTTGTTTTTAGTACCTATTTTGTTCCTTTCTCCTCCACCTGCCTTCTCATCATCCATTGGCTCCCACGCTCTTCTGTCTGCCTGCTGATGATACCCCAACAACACCGTTGCATTCTGAGTTGGCACCTAGAACTGGCTGTTGGCAGAACGTGACAAAAAGAATCGATGGCAGGTACATTAGCAGAGGCATCCAGAGGCAGAGGTTGTATAACATTGGGTGCCCGAGGCTAGACTTCTGAGCAGTTTAATGTGTTGAAATCTAGACTCAGATTCAGAGAGGAGTCTAAGCTGATGAATCTGACCCCTCCTTCCAGCTCATTGGCACGTAAATTACACCATCTTAAACTTCCTGACAGTCCTTAGACTCTTTGCTGATCACTTAGGTCTCCTTACACCCCCGTAACTGACTCCACCTTATACACCTCACCTTGGTCCTTGAAGTCAGTTTGACTCCTTTGTTGTTGCTCTGTGGAAAAGGAGGGCCAAGAGTTTCCTTCTCATTTACCCATTATCCTCTCCATTCTCCTTAATGTGTACAGTCCACCCATGTCAAATCACTTGTACTGATCAGCTCACTGCAAAGAGAGCATAACATTAACTCAATGTGTAAAATGTCACATTTGGTCACTTACCTGTGGGGAGAAGTTTAGCAGCAAAAGTCACTTCCCTCATTAAATGTCTCCCATTCAAGCCCTGCTGTGCAGGCTGCTTCACTCTCTCCAAACTGTTGGAGGAAGGAGAAGCAGAGACTAGAAGAGGGAAACCACTGGTCAGTGTTACATTAACATAGACACTGATACAGTGCAAGCACTTAACATTACACAGGTAAGTAATTCCAGTGAGGGAAGGATGGTCCAGCAGTCCTGGTGCTGGTCTGAATCTTACAATGAGACCTGGGTTCATTTCCCAGCTACGCCACGGGCCTTCTGTGTAACCTTGGCCAAGTGCCTCAGTTCCCCATCTATAAAATACAGGTAACTGTACTTGCCACAAAGATAAATGCATTAAAGGTTTTGAGTTGCTTATACACCACGGAAAGGGGTGCCATCTAAGTTCCTTGGTGAGATGGGGCTCCTCATGTGAACAGAGGTAAGCATGTGTCTAAGAGCGTGCGGGATGTGGGAGATCTTAGAAAACAAAAGAAATTGGTTAGGCAGCTGGTGCGCTGTTCCCACTGTTCTATATCCTCTCCCTGTTACCATGTTCTCAGCGTGTCTGTTTGTTATATCCACCTGTTGGCCGTCATCTCAACATGGGAGTTTTGCCCTAGACTTCAGTCGGGCCAGGGTTGCAACCTTGCTTGGAAGAGTTTTGGGGCAGGAACCATATTTGTATGATATCTTTGTAGAGACTCTAGCACAGTGAAGCCTTGATCCCAGACTGAGGCCCCTTGGCACTACCACCCCAATACAGTGCAATTATTATTATTATTTATGAGGCGGGGATGGTGACGATGAAAAAGGGACAGCTATTCTTCTGCTCCTTCAGATTCACTTTGTCAGAGTTTCTGAGAAGGTTACTTGATCTTTCCCTATAGTCAGTGGTGAAACTAATAGCCCTCCCCGCCACGTGACCTTTAGGTGGATGTGTGATGCCTTTTTGGGACTGGAGAGTGAGCCCGCCTTGCTCTTGCTCAGCAGCGGTGCCTGCTGTCCTGCGGAGCTGGGCCCAGCTCCCCACTCCGAGAGTTGTGACATGGCATGTGGGGTTGCATGGCACTGTGACCCCATGCACCATGTTGCAATGTCATTTGCTCAAATTCAGCCCGGCTGCCGCTTGGTCATGACAGAGGGGTGGGTTGGCCAAACCTGAGCGGTGCTCTGACCCCATGTGCCAGATGGCAATGCCTGGAATGGGGAGTTGGGTCCGGCCCCACAGGACAGGAGCCACTACTGCTAGATGAGTGTAGGGCAGGCTTGCTCTCTGCCCCACAACCAATGACTCATTGCCCCCACCCCCCCGTTGCGAAACCTGGCGCTGCCACTGCCTGTAGAGGGGGATTTTAAATACAATTTGTGCCACCCAACAGTTTGTGTAAAGGATCAACACCTCCCGGGATGCCGGTGTGATGAGAACAAGTGAGCTAGATTCTTCTCACAGCCATATTAGGACACTTGCTGCTCCTGCTTTTGCTCTGTATGAAGACAGCCATGCTCAGTGGTAGATGGCGGCGCAGCCTGGGAGCAGAGCTATCCATGTTCAGGAGCCAGTAGGAACAATTTGGTCTGCTTTTAAAATTTCTTTCTCCCTAGACCTGTCCCAGCCACCCACCAACGCTCTGCTCTGCTCTTTTTAGATACTGTTCTAGTGACTCTATGTGGGTAAATCCAGGTCACGCTGTACTGCCTACACCCAGGCCAGGTAGGGTGTATTTCCTTACCAAGCCCTCTTAGAAAATTTGTGTTCGCTGGGCAGCGAAGAGCTGTCAGACGTAGCAGCAATTGTTGAAATTTTTATGGTTTCATGCATTTTATAGCATCACCCTTCAGGCTCTGGCAATCATGATGTCACCTGTACTGGAATACATGAGCCTTAACAGAAGAAGACAGGCTTAAGGGAGTTCTTCAATCATCAGTGCAGGTTTCCTTCCTCTTCTTCTCCATGGGAGGTGGCTTGGCTTAGTAGTGGATGCCAATGGGTAAATAGACAGAAGCCCCGAGTTCTAGTCCTGCTCTGATCTGCTGTGTGACTGTGAGGAAGTCATTTCCCCTCTCTGTGCATCTGCTTCCCCTTTTGCCTTGTCGGTTGCTGCTGTGAGCACATCAAGGCATGTGCTGTCGCTTACTACGTGTTTGTCCAGCGCCCAGAGCAATGGAGCCCTGATCTTGGCTGGGGCCTCTAGGCGCTATTGTGATCTCAATAATAATCTTCTTTTTTTTACAAATCCAAGAATAAATGCCTAGGTTTCTAAGCATTTCTAAAAGAATTCTCATTCATTAATGAATAAGGAACCAGCTCTGTGGATGCAGAGAACTTGTGAATCTCAGGGATTGTTAGTCTGGTACACACCATGGACACTGAACTCAAATATTCAGAACAGGCAGGAAAGAAGGAAAAATAGTCAGAAGGAAGGAATCTTGTTCAAAAGTCCAGTTATCTTGGCAAGATCATGCTAAGCAAAGACGGAACCGGCATCCTTTCCTCCTGACCCAATGTGGCCCTTTCAGACTGGTCGGGTTAGATCCACAGCTGGTGCAAATCAGCGCAGCATCGTTGATTTCAATAGACCTACATTGCTTTACCCCAGCAGACGATCTGGACAAAGTTCTTTTAGCGAAAATAATAATTGAAGACACATTCCAGTTCCAGACCCAACAGAGAACTCTTTGGTTACTTTGCCCTATCCTCCCATTTTGCACTACATCTTGTGTTCATTTCCTCTCCCTAGGTGAAGGATTTTCCATTTACCAGTCCTCAATCTCCTCTCGTTGCTGTGGCCTGCACTGATCTAATCAGGCCAGTCTGCAGTTTGGTTCTGTCCTTCTGGGTGGTATTTGGTTTTCGTCCAGTTTTAGTGTCATTGCAGTTGTGATCACAGTCAATTTGCAACAACACTCCTGACAAGGAAAGACACCCCCCCCCCCCTTGGGATGGAGAGGCTTTTTGAATGTAGTGGGTCAAATGGCCCCTGGAAACCCTAAGAGAGCCCTGAACTGTGTTGCTACGAGCAGGAGGTGTCACTGTTTGAGCATCAGTGGCTGAACTGCTGTGGCTGAAGTAGTTCTGCACATGGATGTGTCCCCCAAATGATTGATGAACTGTAGTTCAAACCCACTGGAACAGCCCATCAAAGAAAGATGGAAGGAGTTAGGTGATTGGTCAGTTAGGGAGCCATATTATTGTCATGATTTGGGAGCAGGAAATTGGGTGTATTTTTTTTTTCTGGCCTTTGATTGGTTGTTCCAGTCCTTTCCCCATGTATTATACCGTAATTCACTATCAAACAAGCACTGAGATGACATTTCTTGGGGCTCAGCAACAATATCTGAAGACCGGTAGATCTACTGCAGTGCTATAAATCCGCAGTAAATATGGATTATGAACATACTGACTGGGTTTTAAGACCTGTGTAACTGATACACATGGTATCATGAAGCCTCAGTAAACGTGTTTCTAATAATCACTATTTACTGAGGTTTAGCAGCTATGCCAGAGGCAAGTATCTATTACTTTGTGGTCCAACCTCACTAAATGTATTTTTAATAATCAATTGTTAGTTCAATAATATACAATAATTATTTTATTAATATGAATTCAGATGCATTTCACGTGCCATCCATTTTTAGGGCTATGAAGGAGAATATTATTGGCCATCTTAAAAGGACCAAATCAATATTCACATGTCCCAAATTAATCTTCCTTTGATCTCACTGTTTGTATGCAATACCATTATATTCCTTTATTTGTGTTTGAATCTCAAAACAAATATTTCAGTGCTTTCCTCCCATCCTAAACATAAGGAGCCTGGCACTCATGAGCAACCTTACAATGACAATTGATGTCCGCCTGTAATGACCTGTCTCATGGCTCATCAACAGGGTTTGAACCTGGGACCTTCAGATATAAAGGCCCAGGTCCCTATCCCAGGAACTAAAAGAATGATTCTACAAGCTGGCAGCAGTAGTGGGCTGTGAGTCTCTACATACATTAGCCACGAGAGGGCTTGCATCCCGCACTTCACAGTGATGTTACAGAGTGGAAGGAAATAATCCTAGGAGAATACTGATTTCTTTTGTTGCCCTTGAGAAGGTGTTGAGGGTTGATGACCTATATAAATGAACTGATGGGTCTCATCCCAGCTCCTCCAGAGCAGGTGTCCACACCAGAAACCATCACTGCGTGGTCTGGCACTGACTGGCATCCTTTTGGCACTTTCAGCAGTGGGGGCCAATGATGCAATGGGTCAAGGGAAGTGAACTCTCTTTTCATCCTTAGAGATGGGTCTCACCAGATCAGGCTACGGCTTACTGGTGGGGAGCCTGCGCCTGCCCCCTGCCTATGCTTTAATGTTCTGCAGATAGAGGGGACTTCAGTCTTCAGGGCTGATAATGTCTGCTTCTTCCTGGTCACTGTCTCGCTGTGGTTTGAGAAGGAAAAGTTTGTTCCTAGGGCTGGGAATGTGGCTCTGGTGGAAACTAAAACCCAGTCAAGCCAACTGCATGAGAGTCTGCTGAAGTGATTTGGGATTTGTAGAGTGAAATGTTCTTGGGACGACAAGAAGGAAAAGCACATATTCCAGAGGCCCATTCCTGAGTGCAGTGGGGAGGACAAGGCTGGCTGAACTGGAAGCATCTCTCAAGGATACCTACATTCCAGGAGTCTGTCTTTGGAAAGTGAGTCAGACCATGTGCAGGTCATACCGCTGGCAGTATCCAGGAGCCCATCCTTGGAAAGAGTGGGAAGTTGAGGCCAGCACTTCCCTAGAACAGGCCAGAAAGATTCTGTGCTCTGGGACCTCATTCCTGGAATGCAGATGACAGAGTGAGAGGCGAACCATAAACCAACAGAATCCACTTCTTTTCCATGCTCTGGGACCATATCCCTGGAGCACAGGCAGTAGGTGGCTAGGGACAGTCAGTGGTAGAACCTGCCTCCAAAATCCTCTGGAGTTCATCTGTGCCCCAATGCTCCCTGATTTTAGACCATTTCAAGACCCTTTCCATACCATTAGGCTACTTAGAAAGACACTGCTCCAGAGGCTCAGGAGCTAATTGTCCTTACTGTGCAGGAGCCTGTGACCTGGAAGCAATGCTGCAGCTAAAGGCTAAAACCCAGGATCAGCTCGTTCGGTTCCTTCTGCTTTAATACCCCTCGAGGAAAGGTTTTGGTGCCAATCTTAGCCTGTGCCGCAGCTTTGAAACCTTCCCTTTCAATTGACCTTTCGTGTTGAGCTGTGCCACCCCCTCTGCTCAATGAGGCCTTCTGCAGAATGTCTAGCCTGCCAGAGCCCTAAGTGAATGTGAGCCCAGGTATGTAACTAACCACCACTTCACCGCTCCAGATCTCCCCAGCAGGATAAATGGAGGAAGCATGCTGCAGATGGTACACCCCCCACAAATGCCAAAGCCCCTTAGAAATGAGAACCGTCTGTGCATGGGTGTGTGACCGGGCTCCTTGCGTATGCCAGGTGTCACGTTGTATTAAGGCACTTCAAGGAATAACTGCTGCAGAGTTCAATGCCTTTAATTAGGCCAGTTGATGGCAGGAATTCCCTTCTGCAGGGTGAGTTTGGCTAGGCAAACAGGATGATGGGTAGCCTTTGCTTGGATCATCAAACCTGGAGTTTTCCACCTCCTTTTAAGTCACTGGCAATTTTCAGTTCCCTGCTGACAGTGTTGTGGGTCCTCTTTTCATTCCAGAGGTGCAGGGGCCAAACCATTGCAGGTAGCTGTGCTTTTAGGGAATGTCTGATGGTCACACACTCCCCCTTGGACTTGGCATGTGGTGGACTTTGGGATGACTTTCCAAATATAACAGAAACACAAGAGATTGCCCTGAGCCCGCCACAGAGGATGCCAATTCGTTCCCACAGTGATGGTGGTTTTGGTCGGTGGATACCTGCTCACTCTGAACCAGACTGCGACCAGCTGTTCTACAATAGCAGAAGTCATATTAGTACATTGCAGGGCATGAGCCAACCACTAGCTAATTGGGGTTAGGAAGATATGTCCCCTGGGGTCAGGACATCCATTCACTGCCCTATTGCAGGGTTTCTTGCTTCTTCCTCTAAAGCAGCTGGTACCGGCCACTATTGGAGAAGGATAATGAGCTAGACAGACCCCTGGTCTGACCCAATATGACAATTCCGCCGATCCTATTCAAAAACTTGGCCCAGCATATCTTTCTGGTTTGCTTTTCTCTTCTGATTATTAATCCTTAGGGGCTTTATGTTGCTGCCCATCACCATGGTAGCTGAGCACCTTCCATATAAATGCACTAACTAATTTAATTGACTTCCCTTTTCTCTTTTCCTATCCCTTTGCAATGGCCTTGTCATTTTAAATGGGGATTTCCCCTTCAAATTAAATGCTGTTCTTCTCTCCCCCTGAAACATAAACAGTCCTGTCTGTATTCACAAGCAACTCTACAATAACACACTGCCCTACACATAAAATGGAAGAAGATGATAATTATTGCATAGAACCAACACTGAATCCTAGTTTGGCCTGGGAGTCAGAGAATGGTGATGAGTTCTTAGTGTGCGCTATAAATAATTTGGAAACCGTTGGGTGTTTGAGCTGTTTACGTAGATGTCCCATTAACTATACTTGGAAGGCGAAAGGCTGTTATTAGACTTGGTGTAGGAATTACTGGGTGAAATTCTGTGGCCTGCATTAAGGAACAGGTCAGAGTGGATGAGCATAGTGGTCCCTTCTAGGCTTAAAATCTATGCAACTCTTGCAATTTTAGGGCCGGATCAGTTGATGTAAATCAGCGTGGCTCCAGTGATGTGAATGGAGCCATGTTGATTTATGCCAGCTGAGGATCTGGCCTTTCAAATCAATGCTGGTGAGGTATGTGGTAGATGCTGCTTTTAGTTGTGATTGAAGGGTGACATGCTCTGGAATATTTTTGTGACAGGTGCTGAAGAAGTGCTTTGTCTTCCCGTTATCTATTATCTTCCCCACTCTCACCTTTTGGCGATTCTCATGTTGGGGACCTCGAGTTCACATATGGCTACGAGAGCACGCTAGCCCCACTGCACTGCAGCGTGGTGGAGCTAAACGCAACAGTGCACTTCCTGCCTGCCAATTCTGCTCCATCTGCAATAGTCGTGATGAAAGATTTCAGGGCAGGCAGCCTGAATTGTTTTCTGAGCGTGGCAGGTTTCCAAGCCACCTCCATCCTGGATATTATCCTTCAGAAAGAATATTCTGCTATGCTGAGTCCTTCAGTCGGAACAGTATTTTCCTAGCAAATTACTCCACGGTGCACCTGGGAAGGATTCAGTGATTTATGAGACAGATTTGCATGGAGGATATATGCCTGCATATATAAGGTGAAACCATACTAGGGCTGTTTTCCTCCTCCCTTGTGTGCTGGGAATGACTCCTCCCCACTCCACTGGCTGCAGAATGGGGGTAGACGCTAATAGGCAAAAATTCTGCTGTAAGCATCCATCCATGGATGATGTGTTTCAGTGTTTAGTCAGGTGCAGCTCATCCCCCCCGCCCCCAACATCTCATGTTATCTTACCTTAAATAAAACATTATTGGTATGTCAGGAAAAAATGTCCCCATCTCATCTACTGTGGAAGGGAAGTTTATTTAAGTAATTACCAGTGAGGCACTGGGCACTTCCTGAGGATTAATGGCTGGCTGAGGGTTGATGGGCTGAGGGGTATGGCCTGTGAGTAATCCTCAGGAAATATTCTGTACCAAGGTCCTTACTGATAAACTGAAAGAACAAACCCATGTATATAGATGGTTTGTACGGGTAACACGGGTTCAATGGAGATCATCAGAGCAGCTCTGGGAAATCAGACTGGGGATGTCAAAGGAGCCTCTGGGAGTTAGATGCCTGCAACGTTTTCTCGGCATGTCCAGAACCATAGATCACAGTGTTGCTCCCTTGCCTTGGTGTGAGAGAGAGATGCTGATGCTAAGCGGTGCATCAGTTCCCTGCCATTCCTGGTCAGTCAGCCACCCAGCAAACTCATCAGAACTCTGCCTGCCCTTACTTTGCCTTGCAGGTTGATACGTGGTGCACCCCAGTCCCCAAACTCCCCCTGTAGTGTCCAGCCCATGTCACTGGATGCTCTCAGTAATTGCCAGGTAAGCTGTCCCCACAGAGATAGTGTACACGCAGCAGGAAGGTTACCACTCAGGCTCAGGTCCTTTATAACCCCACAGCACTGTAATCTGCTTCTAGTGGAAACAAATATAAGTGAATTAACAGAGAACAGAGATTTGCAGAGTATTGAGTAAGGATAATGGAAACGGTTACAAGTAAACAGAAGCATAACGTGCTTTCTAGAGACTAAAGCTTCACTTAATAGACTGCAGCCTAGATCTAAAGCAGTTTCTCACCCTCCAAGTCTTTCTGCCAAGCTTGCTGGATTTCGGTCAATCCAGGATCCATTCCTTCACGAGCCCTCGTCTCTGCCAAGGGTGTTCCTCAGTGAAATGGATCATGGAATGTCCTTTTGCTTCTTATGTTTCCCAAAGTTGATTGACTTTGTTCCCAGAGTCAGGATGACACCTGGGGTTCAGACTCCAGTGTCCTCTGCCCTGTTGGTGTGTCATCCCCCATTGACCTGTTTTTCCTTTTGACTTAATATGCAAACGGGGCTTCCTTTGTGTTGGTTTCACAATGTGTAATTTACATTGGAGACAGGGATAGGTGAATAGACGTGCTTCTGTCTGGCAGAAGACCTGTTTGTCTACTCTGCCTTGTTCCAGTCTTGAAAACATCATTTTGGTATATATGCGCAATTCCTTATACAGTGTCAGCACATACATTTTGCTATGCTATTAATGACCAGTGTCTCAGTGCCTTTCATTTGATACCATACAGGACACTGTGTGGATAAGTACTATGGCAGCAATGTGTTAGGTGTAGTGAGTTTGTCTGGCCTGATAGGAGTTGCTGATGCAGAGTAATGAACCACGAACTGGCCTTTGTGTCACAGCACCCAATGTTTATTGAATTTCCGTGAGATTTGGGTGTCTAATTCCCTTAAGTTCCTTTGAAAGTTCCAGCCTTATTGCCCTATGTACACTGGCCACTGAGAGGGCCTGAAATGCCCTCAGCATCCCACCAAGGGCCAGATCCTCAGCTGGTGCCAATCAGTGTGGCTGCAGTAAGTGTTTGTTTGGATTCTCCCGTACTCCTTGTCTGGCGTTTTCTCCAAGCTGGTTTGACAATCTTCCCTGTCCAGTTTTTAGCTCCAGAAGCAGAACTGGGTCAGACAGAACCACTGAGTTCCCCAAGGCAATAAAACTGTCCAGGCTTTGTAAATGTTTTATCTGCTGCCTCCTCCTTTGCCAAGTGCCTGACTTCAGGGCACTCATGAGCCTAGCTTTACCCAAGCTGTCCCAGCTCTCCAGGAAGGGGAGATAAGGTTCATGAGGCATCGCTGGCCAGGCAAGAGAGGAAATAGTGTATGTCCTGGGATGGGGAAGTGGGGACCCATCAGGGTCAGACAGTAGATCCTGGTTTCCCCTTTGCACCTACAACAGGGCGCAAACAGGGTGGGAGTAATGTGGGTCAGAGCCTGCTCCACATGAAAACTCCTTTGTGCAGCTCCAGTGGTGCAAAGAGACAATAAAGCTGCCTCGAGTGGGCACCTGAGGACTCCCCTGGTGTGGAGATATGGTTTGTCATTGGCATGCTGAGGGCAGGAAGGGGTGAAGCCCTAGGGGTCCATTACCAGCTTTTGCAGTCTGTGTGCTGGGGCCTGAACTAGCCTCTGGCTGCCCCCAATATTGGAGGGATGAAAAGGTAGCAGAAAGCGGTTTCTCTTCTCGGGTGCATCGGAGAGCTCCACCTCCTGTAGCCACTCTGCAGGGGAGTGCTGACTAAAGAAAGCCCAGGTATGGGGGACCCAGATGGGCCCGGGGCTAGAAGAGCATGGGGTTCTGCAGGTCAGCTCAGGTAGAGGTGTGTTGGTAGCCCTGTCTTTGTGCCTGCGGGTGGCTCAGTAGGAGACCTGCAGTACAGGATGGAGAAGCAGTAGCAGATCAGTGGCAGACAGTGCTGGGATAGCAGGGGGTTCTGTAGAGAGCAGAGGGTGCTGTAGATCAGAATTTTTTTAAGAATTGCCACCTTTCTGGGGAACCAACTTATGCAGCACAAGGTTGTGATGTGTGTGGTGCTGACAGTTATATGGGGCTCTTGCCAAGGCCAGAGTGTGCCATAGAGCCGCCCCCCCCACCCCCGGGTCCTCAACTACTGCAAAATCTCCATTGCTGAAGGGGAAAGGCAGCCTCACTTTGAGCAAGGCAGGAGCTGGCATAGAAGGATTATTTAGAGGATCTGGGGAAGGGCGTTAACCGGGATAGTGTGCAGCCAGCCACTGAACTGACTCCCATTCAACTCTCCGCACACAAGCAACGACTATTCCAGGCACTCCTCCAAGCTGTAAAACTGGCCTTAAAAAGTCTCCTCTGCCTCCCTCTAGTCCAGAGAAACTGCAAACAGCAAGTTATTGTGGGCTTTTCAGGCCATCAAAAGATATCCCCTGATCCTTGTTGGCTGAATTAAGTTGATCTGAAGAAGAGTTCTGTGTGACATGAAAGCTTGTCTCTCTCACCAACAGAATTTGGTACAGGGTCCCCCACCTTGTCTCCCTTTACTGTTCAGTGTCTTTGTTTTGCATCATGCCAATGGCCTGTGGACTGGTGTCTGTTATATTTGAGGGCTTGTAGTAGGCTAGGGTACCCTAAATATCAACAGCTGATGCAAATTAAGTTCAAGTTCCTGTTCATTTGAAATGCCCGTTCTGTTTGCTGGCAGGCAGCCAGCATTATAAATTCATTTGGACTCTTTTAAGAATGGTTCCTACCTCATTCCATAGAAATAAATCATACAGTTCCAAATCCAGGGGTACAGAATAGTTAGGGCCTTACTGAATACCTAGATACAAGATACTGGGAGGAACTGTACGATACCTATATACAAGATACTTACGGGATTACTTACGTGACTCAAATGCTAGGATTCTTTCTATTAGGCGAGTCCTATTCAGCAGCATTTTGGGTCACGGTGAGTGCTGGAGGCAGTGAGGGATGTGCCACTTGGGAGCCCATCTTTGTTGTGGGGTGCTGGGGCTTTTGTTTATAGAAAAGGGCAATGAGCTAAGAGAGCTGGGCTCTTACTGTTCCCTGAGTTTCTCTCTCCCCCGACACACTGTGCAGCGCTCGGTGGCTGGACACCAGGACATCCACCTCCACGAATGGCTCATTCTCCGGGGTGATTCCATAGGCCAGTCATCCTCTGCTCGTCATGAACTTGTTAATGGATGCCGTTGCTACTGGTCTCTGTTTTCTCTAGATACAAATTGCAGCGGTTAGGACAAGGTTGCGGTGGGGCCAGGTATTGCTGCCTGCTCTCCCCTTTGATTGGAATTGCTGCAGCAATCTGTCAGGTGGAAATGCAATGCTCACCAGCACCTAGCAAAGGCCAGGGCTGTAGATTCAAGCCCTTCTATAAGGTCAGTGGATTGCATAGGTGCAGACTCTGGTTCTTGAACCAGAATGGCACTGGGCACCCACATTGGCTTCAGTGGAATGTGGGGTGCTCAACACCTCTCACGATGGACCCTGCAGAGAACAAGAGGCTGTGACTTTCACAGCGGCCAGCCAACTGTGCCCCATCACTGAACCCTCTGCTGTTTGGAATCCACTCCCTTTCATGCTTTAAAGCACTGAGGTTCCAACCGCTGCTCATGCTGGTATTCCTCTTTCTACCCTAATGATGAGACCTGGGCTGCTGCTCCCCACCTCCCAGTCACCTGTTCACGCTGCAACTCATCGCAGGGCGGGGACTGCTCTGAACTTCATTCTCTTGATCTTGGAATGAGATCATGAGGCGTTAAATCCACGGACAACTGACTAGGAAGCTGCGCAGATCATAGCTGGTCAGCAGCTACAGATTACAGACCAAGAGCCAGCTCCTTAGCTGGTGTATCTCAGCATGACTCTATTGAAGTCAATAGAGCTACGTCCATTTACACCAGCTGAGGCTGTGGCCCCAGAAATCCTTTGTTTGCTCTGTTCTTCCCACTTTTCCTCTCCTTGGATTAGAGCCGAAGTCTATAAAGCTACTACGGTCTCTGCAGCGGCGTAACTTCCATAGATGGTTTGCTTTAAGAGGCTGAAAGCCTTATAAACAGCTTTACATTCTCTAATAATAGAATGCAGATGCAGAGGAGGAGGATTTGATGGTCAATTAATGCAGAAACTATCCAGTGCTTTGCATAGATCCTACTCCTTGCCTTTGAAATACGATGCCCTATTAAAATGCTACCCAAAATTGTACTGAGATTAAAACAAAAAAAAAATCTGAAGTGGGCCATGTTGCATGCTGCTCTTTTCAGAGGTGCCTGTATGCCGTTGCTCATAAACTCTTGGATAAGGCTCGCCTGGACCTTTCAAACTGTGACTGCTCCTTGACAAAAGCAGCATTCAGCTGGCAGGAGCTGGGGAGAGGATTGTTTTACAGAGCTGAATGGGAAAAAGTTCTGGCACCTCCCTTGTGCATTCATCTTAAAGAGACAGAGAATGTTAGTCAGTTAATGGGGGTGAAATGTCCCTAGGTCTGGCCCTGACTCCCCTGCTCCCCTGGGACTGAGACTAACTCTGCAGAGAGAGAAAGAAACCCTGGCATCATGGATGTACGTTCAGGGTACGAACCAACTGAAATGAGCCTCAGAAAGTGTGTAAAAATTGATGTCCAGGTGACCCAGGGTTATTCTGAGGCCGGGATGATATGCCAGGCTGGATCATACACAAGGAAATGGCTCCGAGGTACAGAGTGCTGGGACAGCTTTGGGCCTTTTCCTGCTCTTTGCCTTGCAGCTGTTCTCAGTGTCAATTGTTCTGAGAGCTGACAGAATCGATGAGCCCGCAGGAGCAGCTTCTGGGATATTTCTGCATCTTTAATGCTTAACCCAAAAGAAAGGATCCTGTCATAGGGACCCGAATCCACAAAGGTATTTAGGTTCCTAGGCCTGAATCCACAAAAGAGCCTGAGATGATGTGATGCTCTGCACCCTGATGCTTAACTTTAGGTGCCTAGAAGCTCACAGGAACAACGCCGCAATCCACAAAGACTGAGACTAGCTCCTTAGCTCCCTAGACAATGAACGGTGCCTAAGAATGGGATCCCCCAGATCAGCACGCTAGGCAGGGAGCTGCCGAAGCTAGCCAATGGGAGACAGCGACAACAGGGGCGGGTGCTAAGTCCCACCCTTATCTTGGAGTTTAGCACCTAAGTCTGGGTTTCGGGGAGGCGCCTCTCTCTGCTTGTGATTCATGAACGGGGAAAGACAGACGTTGGGCTGCCTACGTCCCGGGGGGGGGGGGGGGGTGTCCAGTCAGTGAGTGTGCTCAGAGGCCACCTAACTCCATACAAAATGGCTGCTGGGTGGGAGCATGACACCTGCCTTCTAGCTCTGAGCTCAATGGTTAAGGCACTCACCTAAGAAGTGGGGAATCCCTGACCCAAGTCTGCCTTCTGCCCGAGGAGCAGAGATTTGAGCAAGGCTCTAGCACCTCTGAGGTAAGGGCCCTCCCCACTGAGCTATGGAATAGTCTGAGGGGGGCCCACTCAGTCTCTCCTGGGGAAGTTGTTCCACTTTCATTAAACGATTGAATAACTAAATTTTAGTTGGACCAGTGGCCAGGGCACTCACCTGAGAGGTGGGAGAGCCCTTTCTCGGCTCCTTCGCCTCATCAGGCAGAGGGGGACTTGAGCCGAGCGGGGAGTAGCTCCCACATCCAGACTGAGTACCCTAATCTCCGGGCTAAAAGGGAGGGCCTCTTCCCTCCTGGCCCCCCCACCCCCGCCAGCTGTTTAGTGTGATGGGCCCAATCCTGTAGCGGCCTCCGAGCACGCCTACTGGATCAGGCCCTGCACGCGAGTTAGGCAGCTGGACGCTTGCCTTCCTGTTTGTGAATTGCTGTGGGGCATAGACAGGAGACTGGTGCCCAAATGCCTAGAGGCAGAAAAATAGGCATCTAAGGAAACTTTACTGCAATAACTGAAGTGCTGACATGATTAGGTGCCCATAAGTTTAGGTGGCAGCCAAGCAGGAGGTCCGTGGATTGCAGTGATGCCTAAAAACTGGTCTTAGGTGTCTAAGTACCTTTGGAGATCCCACCCCTAACTTCCATTGAAATGAATGGGTGGCTGGCTCCTTTAAGAGGAAGCAGGGGGGCTAGTGCACCTGTAACTTATCAGCTGCCTCCCAACTGGGCTTAAGAGAAGACACCTGGGCCATGTAAAAAGGGAGACAGGCAAGAGACAGGAGCAGCCAAGGAGAGCTGGAGCAGAAAGCTGTTAGGAAGACCAAAAGGGGCAGAAAGTTGTTGGTGAGAGCTGGCCAGGGCAGGGGATCTCGTTCTGAGTTACAGGAGAGCTTGTGCAGAGGCCCCTAGCAAAAGGGGACGATCCAGCCTAGTTAGGGGAAGCCGAGGTTGATGCCGGAGGGTGGTTCCCAGGCGCAGGGGTGGGACTCATAAGCAGGGAGGCCTGGGTAAGTGCAGTTCTGCAAAGAGTTCTCTCCTGAGGGGATCTGACTTGGGGCTGCTGGGAAAGTGTTGTGGGAGAGAAGTGACTCTGGGAACTCCCAGGGGGAGGACTGGGAGAGTGGAGCCCTGGAGCAAGGGCAAAATGAGACTGGGAACACACTGGAGATGGGCTCTCAGGAGGGTGAGCTGGAAATGATGCCCTGGGAAGGGGCCTGGAAAACGGCTGGGGTTCTGGCTGTGGCGGAGAATGGCTTCTCATAAAGGGCTGCAGAACATTTCACGTGTACGCGAATAAGTTATGCCCAAAGGCAGGACTCTAAATGGACACTGACAGAGGCTGTTCCTTTTTAATGGGTGAAGGAAGAGGAAACTGAGGCAGGCATGCTGGTTGTTTTATGATCTGCTGCGGGGTTGGGGGCACTCAAAGTGTGGGCTTCCCTGTGATGGTGCAATTTATTGCCTAGATTGTGCCCTTTCCTTACTTGGATGAGTAAGGGAGTAATAGTCGTATTCAGTTGAGTGAGGGCATGAAGTGGGTCCTTACTCTATCAGGCTTTGGGGTGGAGTACTTAAATACCACTTACTTAAATACTGACCTTAAGTACTTAAATAGTCAGTGGGCTAGAAAGAATGACTCCATAGTCCAGTGGTTAGGGCATCCATGAGGGAGACTCTGAGTCCAGTCCCCCTGCTCCAGTCACTCTTTCATTACTTATCCACAGGGGACCAACTTCAACAGGACAGACTGAGGGAGCTGCATACCACACTATCCCATAGCTCAGTGGCTAACGCGCTCTCCTGAGAGGCAGGAGACCCCGTTCAAATCTTTTCTCTCCCTCTGGCGGCGAGGAGGGAGTTGAACCTGGGTCTCTCACAGCCCGGGTGAGGGATGGAAAGATGCTGTGCTGCTGAGGATTTCTTTGACTGGTGTTTGACCAAATATTGCTGTTGAATGTTTCCCTCTATCTCCCTACTGCGAAGCTCAAGCAAAGGCTGGACACATCCTCTGCTTTCTACAGTGATACGGGATGCTACCGTGCAGCCCTGTTTATCCTCTGCACAATCTTCCATGGCTCCCCTCCCAATACAGCCAGTTCCAAATCCACTCTGCATGGAACCAGCCCCTCTAGTTAATGTCATGTTGTGACAAGTTGTCAAACATCAGTCAAGAAACCTCACTGGTGCAACATCTTTCCACCACCCACCCCCACAACCTCACCCCCTGCACGCACCTCTGAGATGTGGGCAGACTCACGCTAAGAAAAGCTGTGCTAAATGCCTGCAGGCTTGGCTGGTGATTTGCTGTCTTTAGTTTCCCCAGGTTCTGGTGAAGACTAGAAGGAGAGCAGGTCATCCACGTGCCAAGTCCAGCTGTGAGACATGAGAACTCTGATAATAGGCACCCTATGCAATCTGGCTACCAGCGCTCCCTCTCATCCCCTGTCCTTTTATGATCCCTACAGAGGAATGATCTTTGTCAGGTTAATGATCTCGGAAACTAATAAATAGCGAAATAGCTAACAGATGGCCAAGCACACCTGGGGAATTGGGAAGGCTACATCTGGGACTCAGACTCCCCATCAGACCTCACTCTACAATCACTTTTTATTCCTCAGCTTCTGTAATGAGCTCCTCTGGCGTGTTTCACCTGCTCCCATTCACCTACAGCTACTTGTAAAACCAGTGCTTCGGCTGGGAGCAGACGTGCCCAGAGACCCCTGGGACTGGGGGGATTCTGATCACAGACCTGTCCCTCACACTGTTGCCATTATAGTCCTGTTTCCTTTCGGGAGACTTTGCGCTGTGTGCCTCTGGCGGAGCGACAGTGGAGACTGTCAGCTTCCTGACAGCTTCCTGAAAAGGGGGCCAGGCAAGCACATCGCTAGATAGGTCTGGCCTGATCCAAAGCCTGTTGAACTCAGCTGGAGTCTTTCCACTGACGTCATTGGCTATTGGATCAGGCACACACAGAGTGGCCTCTGTAATCCACCTACTCAGGTCATGACAGCGGGCTAATCAAGTGTGCTGATCAATAACCAATCATTCTGGGCAAAGTGATTGCAGGGGTGATGACGTTGAACCAGGCTGCAAGGGCCCAAATCTTTGCTGTGATCTCCAGTATGCCAGATAGAGGGAACTGATCACGTGTCTGTATCAGCTGTGTCCTGTGCCTTTTCGTCCTTTAGTACTGAGTTTGAACCAACAGGGCATAGGAGTGACAGTCTGCAAAGTTAGGATATGAGCACCTGAAGTCACTATAGAACATTCCATTTTGCGTTGTTCATATGTATCGTCGAGCACAAGGAGTATGGGGGTGAAGCGAATGAGAGGAACACAAGAAGCTAGTTAGCTATGGAAGCTATTGCCGAGTGCCTGTCCCCATAGTATCTAAGAATTAAACTAGCAACAGATGAGGTCCTAAGGACTAGATCCTCATCTGGCATACAGTGGCATACTGCCATTGACTAATGGAGCGATGCTGATTTACGCCACCTGAATATCTGGCCCAAGAAGTTCAGAGGTTTGGTTTAGAAGGAACCCCAAGTTCAGATGCTCTTCTGAGCCACATCCAAAGCAATCCAAACTTCTTGAGTCACACAACTGGGCTGGAAATCTCATGAGAACAACCTTTCTTCTGGTCCTGGCCATGAGCAGACAGACTGAAATGGAAAAATATAGAATAAATTCAAATTTTTTTGAACTGAACAGTGCTTACAGTCTTGATCAAAGGTTTGGAACAATCTCTATTTGAGACGAATTGACTGCTCCTTTTCCTGAGCACAATGCTGAGAACCAGCTGCAGACAGCTCAGTGTGCAATGCTGAGGCCATTGGAATGATATGGGTTTGGAACACAGTGAGTGGAATATGGTGTTAAAGAATCATGGACATGATTCTCTGTTACACTAAGGCCCCTTTACGCTGTGCTGGCTGTGTAATGGGTAATTTACACTCCCCATGCAGTGTAAAGGTCTGATTCTTCTTTAATGTAAATGTAATATATAGCAAGTACAAGACCCTCTATATTGCCAAAGTGATGCAAAGAGGCTTTAGTGTAAATGAGAATCAGACCCTTACTGTAAATAAGAATCAGGCTCAATGTGTTCACACTTTGTTTCTGGGCCATGAATGTAGCCACGACAGAAGCAGGAAAGATGCCAGATGTATTTACTTTGGCCAGATGGGCTGTTTCTTCAGTTTTCTGTCTGCAGAGGAAATTGAATGTGTGCAGTTGCATGTCTGCATCTACCTTACACTATAGCTACTTTATTTACCTGTGACTTCACCCTGCCAGCGCAATGAGAGATGACATTTGAAGTGTTTGCATATTGGAGTGTTTGGGGTTCGCGCCTGCACAAGACCAGTGGGGACATAAAATGTTGAATGGAACCTTTATGAAAAGGGCACCAAGAATCTCTGTTCTCAGCCAGTAAGCACTTCGCAGTAACCTTACACCAACCAGAAACCAAGGATGCTCAAGCTGACAAACCCTGTTTGTGTCAACTAAAGGCAAGAGGCTCTCTGCCAGCTGCCGGAAATGGACTCCAGACCTTCTCCAGAGGAGAAAGACATTGACTAACTGTTCAAAGATGTGAGGAGTTTCCGAACTGGGATGATGATGACAATTACAGACTGATATGGGCTCAGCATCTGCATCTTCTAACTGGTCAGTTTTCCTATCCGGTCAGTAAATCTACAGAGAGTCCAGGAGAGCTTTACTGTTCCCTGAGAATGTTCAATGATACTGATTTATCATGGGGAAAGGGAACAGAAGGCTGATAATCCACAGAGAATGAATAACATCGGCCATCTGGGCACAGATTTTGAGGCAACCTCTCTTCATTCCTTTCTTTTTGCATGGAACATGAGCAGTGAGGATCTAAAGGGACATGTGTGATGGGTTGGGTCACAGAAACTCCCCTTGGTACTGCCACCTGATGTGCTGGGACTACCTCTAAGCCTGTTTTCCCTGGCAGCTTAGGACTTCAGTGCCCTGCCTGGTTGTGCCAGACACGCTAGCCTGCTACAAACACAGACCCATGTCTGAACCACATCCCCCAAAAGCTGCAGGCTTAACTGAAAACAGCTTAAGAAGTGCTCCTGTCTCCAACACCCAGATACCCAGTTCCCAATGGGATCCAAACCCCAAATAAATCTGTTTTACTCTCTATAAAGTTTATACAGGGTAAACTCATAGATTGTTCGCCCTCTATAACACTGATAGAAAGATATGCACAGCTGTTTGCTCCCCCAGGTATTAATACTTGCTCTGGGTTAATTAATAAGTAAAAAGTGATTTTATTAAATATAAAAAGTAGGATTTAAGTGGTTCCAAGTAATGATAGACAGAACAAAGTAAATTACCAAGCAAAATAAAACAAAAACACGCAAGTCTAAGCCTGCTACAGTAAGAAACTAAATGCAGGTAAATCTCACCCTCAGAGGTGTTCCAATAAGCTTCTTTTACAGACTAGACTTCCTCCTAGTCTGGGTCCAGCAACCACTCACACCCCTGTAGTTACTGTCCTTTGTTCCAGTTTCTTTCAGGCATCTCTTTGGGCTGGAGAGGCTATCTTCTGAGCCAGCTGAAGACAAAATGGAGGGGCTTATATAGTCTCTATCCTGTGGGTGGAAACCCCTCTCTCCCCCTGTGTAGAATCACGGCTACAAGATGGAATTTTGGAGACACATGGGCAAGTCACATGTCTATGCATTACTCAGTTCTCTACAGGTCGATGCCATTGCCCACATGTTAGCCTGACCGTTCCCAGGAAAGCTCAGATGTGGATTGGCTTCTATCAAGGTCCATTGTTAGCCAAGTACTCCCAATTACTTGAATAACCCCTTCACACTATGTTGACCAAAACTGCCTTAGGTGCTTTCTACAGCAAACACTTTAAATACAAGCATAGAGCCAATGCTCATAACTTTAGATATAAAAATGATATATACATACGAATAGGATGAATACATGCAGTAGAACATAACCTTTGCAAAGATATGTTACATGGCATATCTAGCATAAAACATATTCCAGGTATGTCATATTTACACTTATAAGCCTATTTCTATAAAGCATTCTGGGGTGCAATGTCACAACAAGGAAAAATTAAATGTGACTGAAATGTCTGTGTCAATGTGGTATGGAATGAGTTTGTGCTAATTTGCACTACTCGGTGCTCTCAACTTTAATTCTGTGTTCTGAACTACCAGCCAGTCTGGCTGCTATATTTGTTTCCCTCCTTTACTTTGTTTCCCATGGGGCAGTGAAGAATCCCTGAACAATCTGTGGTTTATTCCATATAAGTACCCCCTCCCTTAATGAACTGGTGCCTGTCTGTCTACATACATGTAATGATGCTGCTAGCTGGGTCATCTGTGGGGATAGAATCCAGGACTGCTGGATGTAAAAGAACAAGCCTGTACTGATTGATCCAAAGAGCCAGTGTCTTAGCAAACCCATGAACCTCTTTGCATGGTCCTCCCACTAGAGGGGGACACAGAGCTGTCGTGCAGGCTGCCTCGGAGTTGGGGAGCCCAGGATTTCGAGGGTCCGTGCTCCTAGAGCAGCCCCAGCAGGCAAACTGCCTTGGGGGCCACACCACCATTCTCTCTCGTGAAAAACCAAACTTCAGAACAAAAAAATTTCCCACAAAACAGAGCTACCTCTCTCCCGCACAGCTCTGCTAAACACAGCAAAGGTTACAGGATGCTCAGATACTACAGTAATGGGGACTATACAAGTACCTAAGATGTGTACGTGCTTCAGATACTTGTGGATTGTTATCAGGGCCGGCTCTAGCTTTTTTGCTGTCCCAAGGGGCCAAAGGGGGGGGGGAGAAAAAAGATAAAGCCACGATTGGCGGCAGTTCGGCAGCAACTCTACCGCACCGCTTCATTCTTCGGCGGCAATTCGGGGGCGGGTCCTTCGCTCCGAGAGGGACCGAGGGACCTGCCGCCGAATTGCCACTGAAGACCTGGAAGTGCTGCCCCCATTCCATTGGCCGCTCCAAGCACATGCTTCCTTTGCTGGTGCCTGGAGCCGGCCCTGATTGTTATCTTGTCGCTCCTTTGCCTCATTTGGACAAGAGACACATGCAATTCTTCTCGTTTTTCCACATAAGCCAATCCTTCCAGCCCCCCGGTTCTTTGTGTTGCCCTTGGTTGAACTCACTCTTCTTTATCAATATCTCTCCAGTGACCAGAATGGAAGGGAACATTCCAGGTGTGGGTACACCAGAGCCTTAGCTAGGGTAACATTATTCAAAGGCAGCTCACTTAGGATTCTAAGTTCCATTGACTGTCAGTGGGAATTAGGCTCTTTTGAAAATGTTACCCAGAGCCCTTTTACCTCCCTGCTCCAGAATGGACACAGTCCAAATCAGCACATGCAACAGGTAACCCAGCTGCTGTGAGAATAGTCAATCTGGATAAATATATGATAGCACCCACTGTGTGCCTAGACTCTAAGGTTTATGAGAGCCCAAAATACGGATGCTAAGGGCTGAATTCTGCTCTCAGTGATGCAGGTGTAAATCTGGAGTAACTTCGCTGGATTTGCCCTATGTAGTTACCCTGGATTTACACCTGAGAATGGAGTTCATCTCCAAATGACGGTTTCTGCCTTCTGTTACATTCTGACTCAGCATCAGCATCAAACTCGCAGTTTCATGGCTGTCCAAAGCCCACTGAAGTCAATAGACAGACTTCCTTTGACTTTAGTGAGCTGTGGATCACAGGGCCGGTGCTAGCCCACTGGGGACCCTAAGCAGGAATATTCTCCTGCTCCCCCAACACTTACGAATAATTAGTAGGGGGCCCCTGGAAAGACTGGGGGCCCTAAGCAGTTGCTTAGTCTGCTTATGCCTCGTGCCGGCTCTGCTGGATCAGGCCCATATTGAATATACCTTGCTCAGCTACATGTCTGCATTGAACTAACTTGCGCCCCCACTCCCCAATTCTGACTGCAGCGAGCACTGGCCTTTGTGTTAAAGCTGGTATGACTGTTTCAGAGGGCACGGAAGAGAGGGATAGCTTTTTCCCTACTTGGATTGCTCCAAATACTGGTCTGGATTGCAGAGGGAGTTTTCCTGGACACTATGGTCTAGACTCACTCTTCCTGGTGCCCCCAGAGGGGTTCCACCATAGTAGCAAAGGCAGGTACTGTTTTCACCGCCTCCTGCCCTTTGGGGGTGGGAGTGATGCTGGGGGAAGAGCAGTTTTAGCATCCTCCAGGCGTGGTATAGGAAGCTGTTGGGGATATGCTGGATCAGCACACCGTGGCCACCCTACCACATCCCACCCTGGCCAGAACCTCCTGCTTTTTAGGTGGTGCAAGACTAGCCCCATAGGGGAGAGTTACCCACTTACCTCTCCTGCTGCTGTGGCCATTCACCATGGTGCATGCCCTGGGTAGCAGTGTAAAACCAGAGGTCAATCTAGCCCTCCAGTTTTTCTAACGTGACTTGCCCTTCCTGTTAACTTTGGTTCCATGCTCTTAATGCCAGTGAAATAGACTTCCCCATTGTCCCATAATGGGAGCATCTGAACCTGGGTACCTCATGTTCATTGCTTTTCACGGGTGACTGGCAGCTCAGCAGTTCCCCTGCAATGGGTTCTACCCAGCATCAGGCTGGCAAATCAACGTTTCCCCTGTGCTGCTCCTACCAAACAGGTTTATTTTTCTTTTTGCTGCAAAACTCGATTTTCTGCCTGCTAGAAATGTGGTGAGAACATAATACCAGGCCCTCCGTGCTTTTACCTTGGCTCATCTCGCTGCCCATTGCCCACCTGTAGGCAAGAGATGGGATGTCCCTTGGCAAGAGAAGGGAAGGGGAGAATTCACGTGGTCAGCTCTCATAGCCCTAGTCAGGAAACTCTAGTTCATATTTATAAGCACGAGGGTTATACTCCTGAGGACATTGTGCAAACACTCCCCATTTTGGGGAAGAGGGATGGATGGTCTGGAGATGACCGAGGACGAATGGTCTTGCAGTTAAGGTGTAGGATAGGGATTCAGCAAACCTGGGATCAACTCCTAGGTCTGCCACAGACTCGTTCTGTGACTTTGGTCATGTCTCCCTGTGCCTCATTTCCCCATTTCTTAAATGCGGGTAACAATACTTCCTTTGTCTTGTTTATTGCAGCCATTGCGATCCTCTAATCTGACTTCCTGCACTTACAGGCCAGAGAACTTCACTCGGTAACTCCTGCATCAAACGCAATAACATGGCTGAAGTAGAGCATCTCTGAGAAAAATATCGCATCTCGATTTAAAGATTCAAATGATGGTGAATCCAGCACATCCCTTGGTGAGTTGTTCGAAAGGTTCATTGCCCTTCCAGTTAAGAATTTGAATTTGTCTAGCTTTGGCTTCCAACCTTTGCATCTTGTTATGCCTTAGAAGAAAGCTCTTTAATCTAGCAAGCAGATATCTTCTCCCCATGTAGGTAGTTATCAACTGCTACCAAGTCACCTTCTTCTTGATAAACTCAATAGATTAAGCTCTAAGTTCTTAAGCTCAGTAGCCAAGTCTCTCATTGCTTTTGAGAACTGGGAAACCTTCCTTACATTTCTGTGGCTCTCCTCTGAACATACTCTGATTTCTCAAAATCCTTTTTGAAGGGGTGGACTCCAGAAGTGGCTCTGAGACCGCTGCTGGAATACCACTATTGCAGTACACAGAGGTAACACCACTTCTCAGCTCCTACTTGATATCCCCGGCTTATATATCCAAGGATCTTATTAGCCCTCTTGGCCACAGCATTGCACAGGGAGCTTGTGTTCAGCTGGTTATGCACCAGGACCCTTAAGTCCTCTTCTGCGTCACTGCTTTCCAGGATACAGTCCCCCATGCTGCAAGTACTAGCTAGCCATAAGTGTTAGAGCAGCGACTGTCTCTTACCACGTGTACGCACAGCACCTAGCACAGTGGAGCCTCAATCTCAGTTGGCCCTCTCAATGCTATTGTAACACAAACAATAACTCATTAATGCTCAGTGGAAGTCAAGACATTTTGGTAATTTTCAGTGTACCACTGAGTGATCTCCAGGGCTTTAGCTAAATGTATTTCAACTGATACAGCAACAGACAGAAGATTTCTAACAGGAGACACATGGGAAGCCCACAGACAATGTCTGGCTCAGGTAGCTCAGACGGTGCAGTCCTTTAAGTAATCCACTGGGGGAGAGTTTACAGAGCTGAGTCACGTGGCTTCCCATTGAGCCGCTGAATAGAATCCAGGAGGCCGCGGTGAAGCATTTGCTCTTGAAGACCTTCTTGCAGAAATACCCTGAATAGCAACGATGTGCTGAGAGACACGCCTGGGACTGGGCTGTATAATGGAACATTAACTTAAGTACAATAGCTGAGTCCTGTGACAAGGGCGGCCGAATGGTCTGTTTGATAGTTTCACTCTGATGAAACTCAGTCCACCTGGAGGAGGCATTTCCATAGCTGCAAAACACACATTGCAGCCTGTGCAAAGTGCAGCCTGCTTGAGTCCAGGGTGCCTTGATCCATCTTTCCCATGAGAAATTGGGGTGGGGGGGAAGCTAGGCACACCCCTACACAGGACCCCATTCCTCCAGCTTATCAGCCCCCATAGCAGGCAAGCAGAGAGGAGGAAGAGCTGCCTGTTTCAGCAGACTTATCTCTGAGCTGAAGAGCAGCAGTCGGGGTCTCCTGCCCACCTCTGGCTGTGGTTGTCTGGGTCTCTTTGTGTTCAGCCCAGGTGGGGTGCGACTGGAGACCAGATCTGGTTTAGTGATGAAGGGGTGGCTGGGCAGAGCAGTCTTGCACCCAAAGCTGCCAAGGAAGGCGGGGCAGCGACTATCGCTTCTCCCCCTCTTGTGGAGCAGATGGCCTGCTCCTTGTGCCTTCCAGGCTCTGTGTGGTGGTGTCACATAACCCTTAAACTCAGGGCCCCAGACGCAGCCTTTACGAGACCAGTGCTCCCCCCCACCAGGCTGGTGGTGCTGTCATAACAGTGGGAGCCCTAGGACCCAAAGCAGCCTGTGTTTGTGGGGGAAGCAGGCTATGTTTTTAGTCTTGGCACATCTTGCTGTGGGCACCGGGCCATTCATGCCCTCGGCAGAGGCTGATTCTTACATCTGTGGAGTTCAGTCTGCTAGTCTCTCATTATTTATGGCACGAGTTTCAAAAACAACACTGGCTATCAAGGCCAAACTTCCCGTATTTTGTTGGTGCAAAGCTCTGTGCTTGACAACTCCACTAAGAAAATCCGCCAGCACAGGATTGCTGTGCAAGCCAGAATATGCGGCTGTCTTGTTAAAACTACTGATTAACCATTGCCTTTGCAAAACAGGTCAAAAACCGATGGCAGGGCCTGTCCCTCTCTCCCATGGAGAGGAGCTGCCTCTGGAAGGCAACTTGTGGACCCAAATTGTGCTCTCCTTTGTTTGGCTTCGACAACCAGCTCCTCCCAAGTTGGCTTGCAAGCAAACCTTTGCAAAGGGGAACTTGCAAAGTAGAAAAGCAGCCCAAGGAAAGCCTGACTTCTGGGGGTCAAAAGGATTCTTAGGGAGGGACTATCGCACTCCAAAACAGCTGATGCGAGGAGGATCCTTGTGCCAATTCAGGTGCCCACTACACTGTGGCAGCTTCGGAGCCTGCTACAAGTAGGTTCAAATGGTTCAGCAACTTACAACCCTGTGCAAATCCATTGACTTGAGCAGGGAACCTTACAGGATGTTACAGGTTGGATTTGCCCTGATTCTAATGGCTTGGCATGACAGAATGAAGAACGTGGCTCTGTGTATAGAGGGTTGGAAACCAACCCTATTCAATGAGTAAAATAGCACATTCAAATTCCTTTAGCAGTGTCCTTGTCCTTGCTCTGGCGTGTGCTGGTACAGCCCCAAGAATGTAAAGATTTATTACATAAAAGGTTGGGGGAGAGGGGAACTTAAGTGTGGTCTTTCCTGGGAAGGTAGTATAGCCTCGTGTATAGAACAGTGGACGGGGGACCTGGGTTCTAATCTCAACTCTGCCATTGGCCTTCTTGATGACCTTGGGCATTTTCCCCACTCTGCCTCCGTTTCCACATCTGTAAAATGGGGATAATGATCCACACCTCCCTTGTAGAGCACTTTGAGATCATGATGGAAAGAGCTAGTCATGACATTGTAAAATTATCTCTATATAAAGCATCACCCTTTTCTGGAAGCCAGCTTGACAGGAATTGGCTTTTATACCCAAACAAAGGTAACTGGACTCCAGAGCTTGGGAATTAACTCTTTGCTTGATGATCCTAATGGCATAAGGTCCTCATGTTCAGCCTGTGCTCTTAGATTCTTTCCTGCCCATGCAACTCAGCTGTTAGAGAGACACAGTTGCCATTGAGGGCCTGCAGAACATCACAGCCACTTCTAGTTCCTGCGTCACTGCAGCTGTGAGGTCCCAGCCACTGGTAGTGTTCAAAGCAGGGAACAGCCTGGTGATCGGAGTCCCTTTACTTGAGTCCTTTTGTCATGAGGAGTCTTCCAGGGGTTTTTAATGGATGAAGTTCCTCAAATTCGCACCAGACGGGTGTCCTTCACAGTGGCAGGTCTGCTGGGGAGATCACTGCAGCATCTTATCTAGTTGGGTTCCAGCTGGTCTTGAACCTTGCTGTTTTGGAGGGAAGCATCATGCTATGACTTGTCTTAGACCCATGTCCTTCTTGGTTGGGAGAGATTGATGGTGATTATCAGAGCCGCTCTTTGCAGGGTCCAAGCATGGTATCATCTCTCAAATGAGCAACTGTTGTATTGATGCTCATGAAGCAACTTTGGGTCATGACCTGTGCATCTTAGAGACTGTCTCTGTCCGCAGCTGGTGGTGGCAGGAGATTGTCAGAAGGGACTCCTCATCTATGGAATGGACTTTCCTTTTGTGTCTGATGGAGCCTGGCTATTAACTTTCAGGGCATGTGGCAAAATCTGTCTATTTACTTAGATGTTTTCTGAGGGAGTGGGTTGAGTAGGGATGGGCCTCCATTTTAGCGAAGTGTTGCTGTTAACATTGTGCTGGCTTTGGTTGCTGTAACTTGTCTATATATAGAACTGGAAAAAGTACAGAGAAAGGCAACACAAATGATTAGGGGTATGGAGCAGTTCTGTATAAGTCGAGATTAAAAAGACTAGGACTAGTCAGTTTAGACAAGAGATGACAAAGGGGGAATATGCTACAGGTCTATAAAATCATGAATGGTGTGGAGAAAGTGAATAAGGAAGTGTTATTTACCCCTTCAAATAACACAAGAACCAGAAGTCACCCAATGAAATGAATAAGCAGCAGGTGTAAACCAAACATAAGGAAATACTTCTTCATGCAACACAGTGTCAACCTGTGGAACTTGTTGCCAGGGGATGTTGTGAAAGCCAAAGTATAACTGGGTTAAAAAAAATAGATCCATCAATGACTATTGTCCAGGTGGTCAGGGATTCAGCCACATGTTATGGGTGTCCCTCACCTCGGACTGCCAGAAGCTGGGGCTAGAGGACAGAGGATGGATCACTCAATAATTGTCCTGTTCTGTTCATTCCTTCTGAAGTGGCTTGTGCCCGATACTGTCAGAAGACAGAATACTGGGCTAGATGGACCAGTTGTCTGATCCAGTAGGGCCATTCTTCTGTTCTAATGTGCCCTAGCTTCACAAATGCAAGCTCAAGCTCTGTGGTGGCCTATTAAAGCATGCACAACTGAATGGGATGTAGGCAAAGTGCACAGACTCTTCACTAAGAGTAAGAAGGGAGCCTAGAATAGCAGTATGAGAAGTGTGAAGTACCAGCACTAATATGCAGTACTAATGGTTTAAAGCTATTGCTATAAATAACATGCTGATGGAAACCAGGCCTTCTGTGTATGCTCTACATTTCTACTCCAAAGTAAGCAACTTGTTTGCAGTTAAACACTTGGACACAGTAGAACTCTGATGGGCTACTTTTTCCCTCAAGGCACATGCAGAACCTCTGGATAGCTTTAAAAGAAGTTCTGGGTGTGGAGCAGGAGCTGACACTGCAGAGCTAGAGAAGGATTTTCCTAGTGACCACTAACAGCAGATTGGTGGCTTTTATTCTCACAGAGTGGGAGCTATGTATACGTGGCTGAGGACATGATTTGGCTGTAAATAAATAACCCTTTTATCCACAACTAATGCTTAGAACTCTGGCATCTTCAAACGGCTAGTCAAATGAGTATAGAGGAGGACACAGATTGCCAATTTTATGACCATGGTGCTAAATCTTGGTCTCAATCAAGCCATGGGAAATTGATTGACTTTTTCTCCTCTCACTTGCACTAGTGTAAATTGCACTGAAGCCGGTGGAGTTACAATGGCAATAAACTAGTGTGAGAAACCAAAACCGGATCATTGGCTTCAGTGGGGAACAAATAGAGGCAAAACCTGGCTCACAGTCTTCAACAGGTTAAAGTGAACAAAACAGGACAAATAGAGACCCATTTGGAACAAATCTGGCCCCACATCTCATTCTGGCACTCGCTTTATTCATGATTCATTTCCAAGTATTGCATTATAGTCAGCTTTAGCTAATAAAGGCCTCGCATTGTACATTCTAATCTCATTAGGTGGAGGTATGTTTTGATAGCAGTAGCGGGAAGGTAAACAGGGGAGTTAAATGTGTTTTGCAATTCCCGCTTGAGTCATTAGTCAGACTTTTTAGAAAAAAATTCCCCATAGTTTGTTTCCTTCACCCCTTCAGAATAGTGCATGGCGTTGCTGGCACAGAACGGCTGTGCTTCTCCCCAGTGATAGCTGCATTTCAAGCTGGGTGATTGATCCCTAGATATACTTGGCGAAGTTCATCCCAAGTGATTTCCATTGGTCTTAGTGGCCTTATATCAGGGCTGAATTTGGTTCAATTCCAGTCTGTAAAGCAATTTTGGGATCCTCAGCTGAAAGATGTATACATTTTGGTTAGCCAGGCCCAAATTCTGCCACCCTTCTTAAATTTGTAGTACCTTACTCACGGCTAATCATACTGAATCTGATCATGTCCTCAACATTAAGCAGAAACCCACCTTGAAGTCAATCAGGTACTTGGCTTAAAACCTGAGAGCATGATGTAGCCCACCGCCTTCAGTGGGATTATTCATGAATTTATCATAAAGCTGACAGCTTTCATTCACACTTAGTGCAGTTAATGGGCTTTTCCCCACCTGTACGAAATCTGATTAAAAATCATGAATTAGAACATTATTAATAAGTGGCCAAACTGTGCTTCAATGAACAGCACTTACTCTGCAAGCAGGCCTATTGAGTAAGTTGCTACCCACTGTGAGTAAGGGTAGCATAATCTGATTCACTGTAGTGCCCAGAGAAAAACGAGGTGCACTAAGTAGGGTGAATTACCTGGTTAAGGCAGTATCATCACGACTTAGTTTCTTACCATATATGGTTCATTATTTCCCTTCCGTCTGGTCATGTAACGTGAAGGACACCATCATGTGTTGCAGAGACGTTCCTTGCTCTAATCCAGTCACTTATCAGAGGCGATTTCCATCTTGGACTAATAATTCATGTGTTTTATTGCAGCCCTCGCTGCTCTGAAGAGCCATTTATTTCCCTTTATCACAGTCCAATTATTTCAGTAAGGAAAATTTCTAATATGTCTTAGCCACTGTGACAAGGGCCTTCACAGAGGCCAGAGCAACCCAAGTTCCAGATGAGGGCAAGCTTCTCAGTGTGGGAGATGAAAGTTTCACAGGAATCTGACCTAGTCTATGGAACTCTCTCCCACAAGGGTCAGAATGGCAATTGGCTCTGATGTGTTCAGAACGAAATGCAAAAACTCCTTTCTTTGACTTAGCTTTCCCTTAGCACATTCAGCACAAACAACTGCATGTGCACACACCTCATTTCCCCTCATTTCCTCCCACGTGGATGTGTGCAACACACACCCTCACTCACTCATGTAAACCAAATATCCCTCGATAACCTAAGCAAGCTATTCTTCCTGCAGGCTGGGAAAGAACAGAGACATGGGGAAAGAATGTTGTTGTAACTTTTATTTTTAAATAGTCAGCGCTTTGTCATCATAATATGGAGGAGAGATCATAATCATTTCAGTATTAAAAGAACCCACAGTAAATTTCCAGAAAGCAGAGGATACATCCAGAGGTTTGGCCTGTATTCTCTCCTGATTAAAAAGAGAAGCAAAGGCTTGATCCAATGTCTAGTCAACTCAGGGGAGACTCCCATTGACTTCAGTGGACTGGATTTGGCCCTTAATGCCCAAGGCTGTGAATGAACCATTAATGAAGGCAGAGTGGTTGCCTATACAGGCTTTGTAAAGCACTTTGGAATTACCTAGAGCATGGAAGGTGCTCTATAAAGTCAAATTCCATTCCGCTCTATCTTGCAGCTATTCTGCTTTGGAACAGCTGAAAGCAGCAATAAATTGTGCTAGGATTGTAATGGCTGGCTGTACCACTTTAGAAACTCACTTTTAAAGAGAGGTTCTAAAATACTGTTGGTTTATTAAGCATATCATATGTATAAATTGCCCATAAACGTATTGCATGCAGAAGATGTAATGAGTATTATAATAACCTTTTCCCACATTTCATTTTGAAGCCCCATTTACCTGAAATGAGCTGCTTCCAATAAATATTTTGCAATATATTTCCCCTTCACAATTGCGCTCACAACTTATGAAGCAAACAGGAATGTTTTAATTCTGACAAAATGGGTATCTTTCATGTACTGGCCT
Source organism: Emys orbicularis (assembly GCF_028017835.1). Lineage (NCBI taxonomy): Eukaryota > Metazoa > Chordata > Testudines > Emydidae > Emys > Emys orbicularis. Next base: position 30,263,309 of record NC_088695.1, on the reverse strand, counting down.
TTATTCAGTGCATGGTCTTGTGGCTAAATGCCTTGCTGATTATCATGTCCCAGGGTGTTACTTTAACTGAAGTGATAAGAAATGTCATTAAAAAGTAATGTTCCTCTGCTTTGACAATCATATTAGTAAACATTGGCGACTCCGTAGGTTATATGTCAGGCAGGCCGACACTAATGGGTTTATTAACATATACAGTAGCACTTTGTCAAACCTTCTTGTTAATCTAAATTCGCAGATGACAAAAAGGAACCAAGTGTGTGGTGTGGTGGTGGGGGGATTGGCATTTAAATACGGTTTGAATTGGGATGTGAACTGACAAAACCCAGGGAGTTCAGAGTGAGGGCTGTCGTAGGGTCTGATGACTTTGGACAGTCACTTGCACCTGTGCAAAGTGCTCATATTCTGAGCCGCGAGGTTTTATGCTCACCGTGTGCTGGTGGTTGACCTCCCAAGGTGCCAGGCAGGTGGAGAATTGGAGACATCGCCCGAAGTTTGTGTCTCTTTGAAGGGAAGGAAGAGGGACATAGGTGGACTTAGTTTAAAGCCAGTGATACTTAGCCAGAGACTCAGTGGCTATAAACTGGCAGGAATCCTGTTATTGATATTACAGTTGTGACTAGACTACACAGCCTGCCACACATGGCAGACAAACAAAGCAAAAATGTGGTAGGAGGAAACAGAGGCACAGAGTGAGAGAATAAGAGAGATTAAATGAAATCATACAGCAGATCAATGGCAGGGCCTGGGCCTACAACCCAGGGTTCCCGAGTCCCAGGCTGCTGGACTGCTCCTTTGCTCAGGGCCAGTGACAGCAATGGGACTATGCTGAGTTACATCAGATGAAGATCTGGCCCTTACAGCCCACTCCTCTCTCACACCTATTTCTGACTTTAGCAGAACTCCTTCGGATTTGCACTGAGAGCAGAATCAGACCCTAGGTGCTGGAGTTCCTGACACATGCTAGTTGGGGCCAGTTCTCATGGTTTGAAGCCCGGGGGAAGTTTGGGGTTTAATTCCCTTTATTTCCTGTTTTAATCTGTTACGAACGGTGGTAAACCAGATTCTGCTCTCCCTTCCTCCTGTAGCAGCTGCATGGAGGCAACTGACTTTGGCCCACAGAGTGTTATTTACCCAGTAGATCCAAATGCTTCCCCTTGGGATATTAACTAAATATATATTTCGAGTTGTGGTCAAATGAGACCATCTGCTTAATAGACTAGAAACTGTTCCAGTATGTATCAGATCAAAATGTATGGAGGCACATTTGAAGGCATGTCTGTAATGTCCTAGAATAATGGCTCTGAAAGGGCTGCTTTGAACTATCCTGAGGGGACTTTCACAGAAAGCATATTTTACATATTAAAATTGAATTGTGCTCCCAAGCTTGCTCCCGGGATCACATCCAGGGGCAAGCTTGCAGTTCCACTGCAGCAGCCCGGCCCCAACAAACCATTGTGGGCCGAGCAGAACACACAAGCGAGGCGTGCAACAAATCCAGGGGTGTGCTGCCGCACCCCCAACCAACCCTGCAATCGTCAGCGAGTGGGGACAGCAGAGTGCTCACAAATAACCCTACAATAACAAGCCCGTGTGTGTAAAGACCCTGCAACGAAACAGGGGGCGTCTTGCAGCACTCAACAACCCTACACTAACAAATGGGGGGTGGAGGGGAGGTGGTGCAACCCACTAGCCACTCACACACAGCTCTGCAATAATAAACTGCCGGCTGCTGTGCTCACAAGCAACCCTCCCCAAGGAGTACAAGAGAAACCAGGCCTCAAAACCACCTGGCTGTATATTAATTTTTCAAAATGGAGTTGGGGAACACCAGTCTCTGACTGCTAAAGCCCGCCAGGCTGATCAGCCTCTGCTCACGTCACTCTAATGGAGAGAACCCAGAGCAAAATCCCCCCTACACCAGAAGGCCTTCAGAGCTTGTCACATTGCAATGTTAGCTGGAGTCATAACCTGAGTGTTGCCTCTCACCGTGACTCCCATGCACCTACACCCAGATCTTTAGCTTGAGGTAAGCTGTGCTTTAAGCTGGCCCATCGGGGTGGCAGTTGAAGCTCAAACGCTGCTGACGCTGTAATGGAGTGGGAGACTCCGCAGCTTTGTGCAGCTAATCCAGTTGCTCTGCGCAGCTCCAGTGTTTGTTTTGTGGTGAGACCGCTCTCATTGGAGCTAGGCTAACACCGCAGTAAAGACAAGCGTTGTACACTGTGAGGTCAGGCTCTGTGATTGGGGAGGGGCTGAGACCAGACAGATAGAGGCTCTAAGGAGCATCATCCCCACTGTATGGTGGGGAGAATTTGCAGCTTCAAATAATCTTACTCCTCTCGATGTTATTTTAGACCAGTTTCCTCACAGTAGGCCAGGCTCAGCCCTGTGAGGGCAGGTTGGGATTTTGGCAGGGTTGCCAGGTGTCTGGTTTTTGACCAGAATACCCAGTTGAAAAGGGACCGTGATGGCTCTGGTCAGCACCGCTGACCGGGCTGTTAAAAGTCCAGTCGGCAGTGCAACAGGGCTAAGGCAGGCTCCCTGCCTGCTGTGGCTCCGTGGGGCTCCTGGAAGCAGTGGCACGTCCCACCTCCAGCTCCCTGTGTAGGAGCAGCGAGGGGCTCTGCACACTTCCCCCCACCCCAAGCATCGGCTCCGCAGCTCCCATCGAGGAGGGGGGGATAGCTCAGTGGTTTGAGCATTGGCCTACTAAACCCAGGGTTGTGAGTTCAATCCTTGAGGGGGCCACCTAGGGATCTGGGGCAAAAATCTGTCTGGGGATTGGTCCTGCTTTGAGCAGGGGGTTGAACTAGATGATCTCCTGAGGTCTCTTCCAACCTTGATATTCTATGATTGGCCGGGAACCACAGCCAATGGGACCTGTGGTGGCGGCGCCTGGCCTGGCTGCACCTCCATGTAGGAGCTGGAGGGAGGACATGCTGCTGCTGCTTCTGGGAGCTGCTTGAGGTAAGCGCCACCCGGAGCCATCCCCCTCCCGCCCTTTGAACCCCTCGGTCCCAGCCTGGAGCACCCTCCTGCGCTCCAAAACCCGCATCCCCTGCCCTCACCCCCAGACAGAGCCTCCACCCCTGCATCCCAATCCCCGGCCGCAGCCCTGATCCCCTCCCATAAAGTGTTTAGGTGTCTAAAGTTAATCTCATAAATCCATATTTAGGTACCTAAATAATTAGACAGATTTTCAAAAACACAGAGCATACAACAGTTCCCACTGAAGTCCTAGCTTTGCCCTCGGGTGACCAGACAGCAAATGTGAAAAATTGGGACGGGGTGGGGGGTAATAGGAGCAGGGCCGTAGCAACAAAGAACGGTGGCCCCCTCCGAACGGTGGCCCCCTCCGAACATATGTCCGGGCGGGGCCCCTTACAATGCAGAAACTGGAATGCGGTATTTATTTTGCCACCTTTAGGGGCCCCCTTCCTTGCGGGGCCCCCTCCGGTCGGAGGGTACGGAGGGCGCTCGCTACGCCTCTGAATAGGAGCCTATATAAGAAAAAGACCCAAAAATCAGGACTGTCCCTATAAAATCGGGACATCTGGTCACCCTACTTTGCCCACTTATATCCTGTGCTATTTATTCTGGCCACAGGGATGGGGTTGACATAAAAGCCAGCAGACCCGCCGATGGGAGTGGAGGCAAAGGGGGCAATTGTCCAGGGGCCCGGGTGATTTAAAAGGGCCCCTAGGCCCCCGGCCACCGCCGCCAGCAGGCTAAGGCAGGCTTCCTGCCCGCCCTCACTCCACACCACTCCTGGAAGCAGCCGGGGGGGGGGAGGTCTCCGCACGCTGCCCATGCCCCAAGCACCAACTCTGCTGCTCCCAGGACCTGCAGCCAATGGGTGCTTTGGGGGCGGTGCCTGCAGGCAGCAGCGCGCGGAGACCACCTGGGCCCCCCGCCTAGGAGCTGCTGCCAGAGCAGTGTGCTGGTCGCTTTCGGGAGTCACCCAAGGTAAGCGTTGACCCCCCCTGGCCTCCTTCTGCACCCCAACCCCCTGCCCCAGCCTAGAGCCCGCACCCGAACTCCCTCCCAGAGCCTGCACCCTGCATCCCAACCTGCTGCCCCAGCCTGGTGAAAGTGAGTGAAGGTGTGGGAGAGTGAGCGATGGAGTGAGCAGGGGCCAGGGCTTTGAAGTAGGGGTGGGAAAGGGGCATGGTCTAAGGGAAGGGGTGGGGCAGGGCAAGGGTTTCTGGGTTTGCACAATTAGACATTTGGCAACCCTACCAGCAAGCATGTGGAAGCCCTGGCCATGCCAGCAACAAACTGGGCACCAACAGTGCAGCTGGCAGCTCGCTGGGCACCAGCGAGCGCAGGCAGGTGGGCGCAGCTTGTGCGTGCGTGCAGCCCATTGACTGTTCTGCCCTGGGGCCCAGAATTGCTGTCAGCTGGCCTGCATACTCTGAACCCCTCAGCTCCATCCCCTAGCCTGGAGCCCCCTCCTGCACCCTGAACTCCTAATTTCTGGCCCCACTCTGGAGCCCACATCCCCATCCGGAGCCCTCACCACCTCCTTCACCCCAGAAAATGAGTGAGTGATTGAGACTGGGGAGAGCGAGCGACAGAGGGAGGGGGATGGAGTGAATGGGGGTGGGTCCTCGGAGGAGGGGCGGGGCAGGGGGCAGGGCAAGGGTGTTCGGTTTTGTGTGAGTAGAAAGTTGGCAACCCTAGGTGGTGGCCGGCTGGGATCCCTTGGGAAGATGGACCACTGGGGAGATGGGTTGCTCTGGGACGGGAGGGTGGCCAAAGAAGCAGCGTGGGCATCCATGCCAATCCCTCTGGGTTTTGCTTGTGTGCCAAGAGCTATAGCATTGCCTGTGTTGCCAACTCTTGTGATTTTTATCACTAGACCACCTGTTTTTGGAGTGGGGTTTGGCCAACTTGTTTATTTTCCCTCATTCAAAATGGCCACTATCTCCCATTACGGTCCATTGGACTGAAGCCAGCAAGATGGCCACCATTTCCCCACCTGTGCAAGGGAGGCTGCCCCTTCTAAAGATTCTGGCTAGCTTCCCACACATTGCTGTTAATGAGACCAAAGCCATGCCCCCAGGGAAAATGACTGGCACTCTATGGTTTGGTGGGGCTAGACGGGACACTATTAGGTCACAGGAACTATGAGGAGCAGTGGAGGCCCTAGAAAGGTGCATGCAGAGTGTGAGGGGAAAGCAGTAGGTGGTTTAACAGACACACAGGAATGAGGGGCAGGGAGCTGTGGGGACAGGAGGTAGAAAGTGGGTGCAGAAGAACATGGGGGGGAAGAGGAGGCTAAGGGAAAAGGGTGCTGTGAGGGGCTGGAGGGACACTGAGTGGGATGGAGAGGAAAGTGAGGGGGGGTTGGAGAGGGAGGTGATCGGATGGCAGCTCTCCCATGCTGGGTGCAGTGGAGAAGAAGGGGAGCCCTCTGAGCAGCCAAGGGGCAGGACACACATTGCATGTGTATTTATGGCTGGGTTTTGACCCTTAAAACTCTCACACTTTGGGGGCAGGCAGCTTCCCCCTACAGCTTCAAAAACTAAGATGGAAAATGGATTATTTCAAAAAGCTCGTGCTTTTCAGTCAATCTCATGATTTGTGGGGGGCTGACTCAGAGGTTTTTGAACACATGGGCTGGCGATGCTGCATTTCCCCATGGAGGGGTAGGAGCCCAGCTTGTTTCAGGGGTAAGCAGGGCAAGCCCTGGCATGACCTGGCATGACCTGACAAAAGCTCCATGACTTTCCGCTCTCAAAGCATGCTAGGTCTTGGCATTTTCCCCTCACGTTTGGGATGACATGGCTCTTTCTCCGCTAAATTTCTCAGTGAACGTTTGTAAACACACTATAAATTCCTGACCCCCACTGAAAAATAGCAAGGCCTTTCGCTGGAAAGAACAGCCACTCTAGTGGTACCAAAGCAGTGTGTTAATGCACAGCTTCGCTCTCTGTGTTTTAAAGAGATAACGGCTAACGAGCTGGGGCTTTTCCTAGAGGAGCCTGCTCTCTTTGCTCAGTCCAGGGAGAGCAAAGCCAGGGACTGGGTTGCAATTTTTATTTTCAGAGCTGAGACGTGCAAGTACAGGGGGACCAATTCTTGTCCAAATGACTAAGTCTCAAGCAGCCCAGAACCCTTCATTTTAGAAAACAGATGGTGTTTGGCAAAAAAGGATGCAATTCACTCTTGTGAAAGGCCCTTTCGTTCTGGAGCAGTGACTTAAAGGTACAATGGTTCATCTTTATCAGGGCCGTACGGTACTGTACATTCAGCCGCCTGTCTGGGAATGACACAGCCAGGATTTGCTAAATAAGGGGGTGATTTATATGCACCGTCAGATGAATTCTGGCCAGTAGACAGAAGGAGCTAGATGCTCAGCTGGTGTAAATCAGCGTCACTCTATGGAAGTCAGCTTAGGACCTGTCCCAAAATGTTTTCCCATCCTTCCCTAGAAAAGGGGGCTCAATGTTATAATGGCCTAATTCTGGCAGGTTCTGACCCAGCTTGCAGCTTCAGATCTTAATTTCTTTTTCTCAAAACTAAGTATCTGTTTTGTTTCCCCAGTTGGAATCCACGGACTAGACGCAAGGATTGGATCAAATGCTTACCAGGAAACACTCCAACTAGCCAATCCTAGGCACTGTCCCTTCTGATCTCTGGTCTGTTAGTGGAAATCTGCTTCTAGGCTCATTATGGTTCTGAGCCAACATTTGATTCCCAGGTTTAGGGTCAAATTCAATCCAGGACTGGTGAGTTCAAAGAAATGTAGCCTCCCCTCTATGTACGTTACCCTGGAACAATGGACACCCTCTTTTGAAGTACTGTGCTCAATCTTGCTACCGCACTTTGGGCTAGACTGTCCCCTCCCCCAGAAAAGCTGCAGGAGGTATAGTTGGGGAGAGGAGGGACTTTGCAAGGCTCCTGCACAGAGCTTTCCTGGAGTTCTTGCCATCCCTGCAAGAGGTCGGGGGCAGTGTATTCTGGAGGCCATTCCTGCTCCCGATCCTGCAGATCTCCTAGTTCCATGGGGTAGGGACTCTCACGGGGTGCAAGTTTGACGGCCACTATCTCAGTCAACACATCAGGGATTGAACCAGGGACCTCCAAAGCTAAAACTATCAATTGCTACAGTTTGAGCTAAAGAGGCTCTTGCTGGGCCTGCAGCAGGCCCTGTCCTCTGCAGATCGAGTACGGGGGGAGGGGAACCTGTAACGCCCACCTATGCCTTACAGAGACAGGAGCTGTCCTGCAGGGATGACTGCAAATCCATATCTCTCCCCTCTTTTCTAGGCAGCACAGCTCCTGAAGCAATGCTGCCACTGAGAGTCCCTTGTGGCAGCTCAATAGCAGCCAAAAAGGGACCTAATACAGCTCTTAGCTTCGCTGCCGGAATTTGTGCCTAGAAATTCAGGAGCAGGGCAGGGGATAATGCCACACCGAGCAGCCCCTCTCCTGCTCCGCCCTGTCCCACCTACAACCCTCCTTACTCCTGAGCACTGCAGTGGAGGAGCAGCTGCAAAGAGCGAGGAAGGGGGCAAGTGGTGCCATGGAGGCCGCAAACTCCTCTCTCCCTGCGGAGAGATCCGCATGCACAGAGCCTCTCCATGTGTAAATCCACCTGGGGCAATCAGGCGCCTTCGGAAGGAAGATCTAGCCGAGACTGAAAAGATCCAGAGAACCGCTGCTCCTTCAGCATCCGCCTCTAGAAGGCTCACTCCAGCCGTTTGGCCATGGTGCAGCCTCTCTCGCTCTCCCCCTGACCCTCGATTAGCCAGCTTCCCTAGCCCCTAGACAGACTGACTCCACCAGAGTGTGATACAGATCTCACGCTCCCTCTCTAGCCTTGTTGTGAGCCCGAGTCCAAAAACGGAGCTGCATTTAATCTTTCTAAGCCAAAGCCCCATTAAGCCCCGATGCAGACTCGCTATGCTGCAGTTATATTTGCAGGGGGGTGTAGCTATGACATCAGAGTATGTATAGAAACCGCAGGAATGGATCCCACCTAGTCTGTCAATCTCATTCTTTCTACTTCACTGGCAGATAATTACAGCACAGAAAGAAAATCTATTTGGTGCCTCTGAATGTAAAACAGAAAACTTTAAAGGAAGACATAATGGGTGCTTTGTTAGGCGGGCATTAGAACATAGCTCTCCAGTCACAGCTGGGAACAGCAGCAGCATGGTGTTTGTTTTAAAACAGTTGATCAGGAAGACGGAGCTTAATGGGATAACATGGGAGGAGGGGAGACAACTTTGTGGATTTTTCACTGTGACTGGGAATAAATGGTTTAGACAGGCACAGCCCAGCCCATAGTGGCTGATTCAGTGTAGGTGGGGATTGCTTTATGCACTGAAGTTTGACTGTCTGTTGACCCATCCTTTCCAAGATCTGCTTAGACTTTAGCTCTTTTTTTCATACACAGAATGTGGGTGGCAATTTGGGTGCTAACAGAGTCGTTTTCTAGATGAATTAGGCCTGAAAAATTCACACCACAAGGGGCACAGTTAATACGTTAGCCTCAGTGTAGACACCACTAGGTCAATTCTGTCGACCTAGCTACCGCTTCTTGGCTGTGGCACTTGTAGTGTAGACATGGCCTTAGTAACTGCTGATCCTCTAGGTCAGTAGTTCTCAACCTGTGGATCGCCGGGTGTCCTCAGACCATGTCTAAGGGTTGTTGTTACCATAGAATAGTGGTAACTGGGGGTCCACAGACTGTGTCTCAGATTTCCAAAGGGGTCTGCACCACCATTTGAAATTTTGTAGGGGTCCGCAAATGAAAAAAGGTTGAGAACCACTGCTCTAGATCACACCGTGGTAAAATTCTTGTCAGGGTGCCTCAAAATGAGATCTTGGCTTCTTTTGTCAGCTGATATCAGACACCATTCCTCAGCGCCCTCCCCCGGCCCCCCAATTTCTTAACTCTTTTGGTGCGTGGAGAGCGGAGTGGGAGTGAGATTAGTGGGCTTTCATCTCTAGGTCTCCAGATCAAGTTGGTAGTGGCTGGAAGCTGAGACAGTTGTTTTGGCCTGTATGTGTAAGATTCTGAGGCCTGTTGCCGTATCACTTGTTGGCCATTTCAGGAGAGAGGTCAGGAACAAAAAGGGCAGTGGAGATGGAATTCTTTTCTTATCCCATAGTTGACTCTTTCAGAAGTACTTGTCATGAAGACTCCCTGAAACTACTTGGTAATTAACATGGATTTAAATCTTCAGCAGTTATTATAAAAGCAGTGTGTACTAATCCTGTCAGCATGTTAGTCAGAACTGTACCGTAAGTACGTTTTATGAAAACATTTGAAATTTTGTTTTTAAAAATTCCTGATTAAATTAACGAAATACATTAATTTGTTTAATTTCAACAATTAATCGATTCAATTGGTTAATTTGATTAATTAAATTAATTAAAGCCCCCCATTAACAACAGAAAATGGATTTTTTTTGTTTATTCAGTTTCTGACATTTTCCCCCATTTCTCTCCCTCTTTCCCCTTCTTTCAGTGGTAAAATGAAAAAGGGGGAAAGGAGAGGGATGAGGGGTTAAAAAACAAACACAGAAATGTTTGGGGTTTTCAAAAACTAATTTGTTTCTGATATTTTGATTTTTTTTTTTTTCTGAATTTGTTTTTTTAAATCTAAAAAGTTTGTTTTTGAAAAATGGCCATTTTTCATACATAGAAAAAAGAGATGGGTGGAAGAAAAATTTCCAACCACCTCTAGTATTAGTGCTCGGGACTTTATAACCTTGTTACATGGCTTTGCCTGAGCCTTTAGCACTCCAAAGCCATTCCAGCTCCCCCAGCCAATATGTGTTTCTTGTCTAAAGAAAGCACAATATAATAAAACCTTTCGGGTACTGGAAGAAAGACAGAGAGTCACTGTGAAACTTGAAGAGAAGGGAACTTCTGCACTCTGCTCTGAGCCAGTGTTGGAGGATGAGAGCTTGCAGAGAGGTAACTCCCATAAACTCTCTTTAAAACAGTTAATAAATTAAAGGATGTGGGCAAAGAGAGATTCTATATTTATAACGTCTTTGGAGAGTGTTTGGAATAGCCCAGAGAGATGATTTGATTGGCTTCCACTGGGGTCATGTTTTTAAACTATCTTTCACTCAGTCACTTAAAATCTCACCAGCTCTCAAGTATGATGCTACTATTACAAAGGCAAATCATAAGTGATGTACTGTATGTCAAAGGCACCAGCTGTCTCCTTCTGTCACTGGCTCAGTTGCAAACAACAGAATGGGAAACATATGCAATGTATATAAAACATTTTTAAATTCAAATAGAGGAGTTACATTTGCAAAGGGTATGTAATTAACAATAATAATGTCAGTGGTGATGGAAATACTTACCTTTGCTTACACATAGACTTTCTCACTGGCACATTCATGGTGTCCAAAGACCTTCTTTGGTAATGCCCTTCCTCCACTTTTAAGATTTCAGGAGGCATTTCTAGTTTATGAAACTTCCATGACCTTTGGGTCTTCCTCTTGCAGATGATCTATGATCTTTTGTCTAGAGCCAAGTGAATAATTCACAGTGAATAATGTTGTCGTCTTCTTTCTTGCCACTTCCATATTCAGAGTTGGTGACTTTTATAGCCTTCTTCCAAAACTCATGACTGTGCTCCTGGCTGTCCTGCATATGCCATAATGAAAAATGTACTCAACACAATCTGCCTTTAAAAATAATATATCCACAAACGGATTGCGAAATTCTGCACCAAATGTATTTGTCAATTCCCTTTGGTCCGTGGATTGTTTGAATGGAACTGTTACAATTGAATATACAACTTGCACTTCGCAGCTGACATGCCACTAGAGCTGGTGGGAAAATATTTTTGTCATTGTAAGCAAAGTTTTCCATAGAAAGTTTTGAGTTTTTGACAAAAGATTAAAAACCAAAATATTTAAATTTGGAAATGCAGCTGCTGTTCCTCATGGAAGTTGTGGTTTGAATGCCTTGTGCCCCTATTGTATTCTATAGGCTGGGCTGCCTGGTGGGGCTACGTCTCCCATGATGCACAGCGGTCTTCCCTCTTAGCAAGGGGAGGCTATGCATCATGGCAGTCTTGGGGCCTCAGTGTACCATAGGAAATGTAATCCAGCTGGGGATCCCAGTTTATAGAGGAGAATGGGAACACGGGCACCCAAACCACAACACCCACGAGGTGCAGCGGTAATTCAGAATCAAAATATTTTTGGCTTTTGGCAAAAACAGGTTAGAAATTTGTCAGTTTTGAGGTGTTTGCTTTTATGACCAAAAAAAATCAAAATTTTCCACAGAAAGCACACATTTTTTCATGACAAACCCTGTTTCATTGAAAACCTAGTTTTGCGCTGAAAACCAGTTTTGACGAAAATTTTTCAATCAGCCCGACATGTAACTTCTCCAGCCAACTGATGGATCTAACTTAGTTAACTGCCTGAGCCAAAGTGCCAATTTCAAACTCTATTTTTTACTGAAGTGTTGGAAATTTGCAGGATGAATTTCATCCTGTGTAGGTTAGTCAAACAAGGCATCCAGTCAAGGAACAGAAACTATACCTCATGTGACTTGATGCATATAAGTAACCAGGACAGTGTAAACTGTGAATCTTACAATTGCTTATATCTTTTTTTTCTAGCCCTAGTCCCATCTATAGGGGATTGGCTCTTCAAGTCCTTCAAGAGTATAAAAGACTCATTTCTTAGATTTCTTTGGCAAAGTTTTACAGCCGGCAAAGAGTCTGAGTCCAATCCTCCTCCTTTTTCAACTAGGCTTGAGACCAGCTATGATGTAGTTCTTACAATCTCTCTCTCTCTCTCTCTCTCTCTCTCTCACACACTCACACACACACACACACACACACACACACACACACACACACACACATCTTGAAAATGATTTTGGCAAATATTCAGACACTTGCATGTCATAGTTCATTTTTCACCAGTGTTCGTGCTGGTAAATCTCAAGGGCGGGACTTTCAGAAGCATTCAGAGTTGGCCCATCTCTGCTACCACTGAAATCAAAGGCAGTTTGACCCCTGATTTCAAAAGAAGCAGAATTAGGCCAACGCTGAGTGCTTCGCAAGTATCCGAAGGCTCACGGAAGGATTGCAAACATGGTTGAATTGAAATTCATCTTCAAATATTCAGAGAAGATCATTTCTGCTCTTTGCTCATTTCAGCTGCTGTCTAGCCCAGTAGGTTTCTGTATTCCATTGGTTTTGTTTGGCTGCTTCTTCTGTGCAACAGCAGCTAACTCTCTCTCTCTCTCTCTCTCTGCCTAGCCTGAGCCCTTTCATTTCTCTCTGCTGCCCACCAAACCCAATCTGTCCCTTGAATTTAGGGAAATGTCCATGGCCTCTCAACCTGCATGGGAATTGTAATTTGGGCCTGCACTGCTCCCAAGTTATTGCTCCCACGGGTGTTCCACAGGCTTCCAGGACTCTACTTGTTCTGCCTGATGAGGCTGTACACATGGCAACGAGCCAATGTGAGGGCCCACAAGTTTGGCACAAAACCCGCCTCCTAACTGAGGCAAGGCTGGAATGCTGGCATAGATGTTTGTTCCATGAGCTCCTTTCCATAGGATCCTGCTAGCTCTGTGGTTTGTGCCTAGTGATCTCAATTGTGAGGTGGGAGAGAGGAAGGATAACTCGCTCCAGTCTTCCCCTAGTTGGCGCCACAGAGAAATGGATGATTAATTCATTTATAATTTCACAGAGGATAATATGTGCTCTGTGTGTTCTTCCTATATGCCTGGGGTTCAGAAACCGAACCTACAGCCAAAGCCTTGGTCTGTAATTCCTTTAAAGAAAGAAGACATATAGTTGGTTTTGATTACACCTTTATTTTAACCTTGATTAAACCATGGCTTGATTATTCATGTGTCTGGGTATTCATATGATGTACTAAGTGATTATTCCAGTGGCATGGTGTGTTCTGCCCAGTATGTACAGTACCAGTGACTTGTGTCTAGATCACTGTCAGCTAGCTTCAGGCTAAAATAAATAGGATTTTGTGAAAGAAAAAGAAAGAAAGCTTCCTACACCAGTACTGTAATATGAATGGAGTTTTCTTTTAAATTTCAGTGAAGGAGTTTGAGGATTTAAACCGTCCGCTGCAGGGGTTGAAGCCAAGCACAACAGCATTGTATTCGTATATGAGAACAAGAAATTGAAACTGACAAAACAAATGTGAAACTCGCCAGCCCAGTTTTCCTGTCTAGTAATAATAACCTGGTTTACATTTCTATAATGTAAGATCCCAAAGTGATGTGAAATGCAGCTGTCTCTGGGGTGGAGGGCATAAGGCAGTTAAGATGGTCAACTGGTGCCTAGAGCTCTTCCCAATAATATGATTAGCAATAAGTTTGGCCAGGGACAATAGGGAAAGCCCCAGCTGACAAGAAAAGCACCATAGGATCTTCAGTGTCTTGGCAGAGAAGACTGGGCATCAGATTATGAGGGCTTCTCTGAAAGGTCTCTGCACAGTAAAGTGACCTTGGTTTATCTCCATGTGAAGTGTAAAATGCAATGTAACAGCATGAATGGGGACATATTTCTTCTAATCATGTGAGTTTTATGTTGACAGTATCCCCTTGTACCTGGAATAAATATGGAGATTCCAAATTGATTCAGATCAGCCTATTCTTACTGTGTACACAGACTGCTTCAGACACAGGTTCCTGGGGTAATTCTATCACAGAAACGCCACAGAGACTTGCAATCTGCTTTGGATAATTGCATCAGATCAAAGGGCTCTCTTTGTATATGTTCACAGACAGGACTCATTTGCTAGGCAAATTGTGCGGCTAGGGGCAGTAATAGGAGGAAGGAACAAACATCATGCCTGGCTTGTGTGTTGCTCGTGTTTGTCATGGACCCCAGTGGTTCCTGGCTTTATGCAAAGCTGGTATGGTGGGTGGCAGCCTGGCTCCTGACGGGTCACAGCTCTGGAGAGGATAGGACTAGGCAGCGAGCAAACAGATGCTGGGCTCATGGGGAGAAAGAGGAAGCAGTGCTCTTAGTCGTATTAAAAATAAAGTCCTCTGTGCTGCCCTCTACTCTGAAGCATAGAGAAGAGCAAAGGAAAAGAAAATGGAGAGGAAACGCATCAGAAGGGGAAGCAAAGCCAAAATGTCATTGGAATCCATGGAACTTCCCCAACCTGCTCAGCTGGGGGCTTCGCCGCCCTAGTGTGGAGGGAGTCCAGGGCAGAGGAAGCACCTTATGTAGCCTGCTCCCCATAGATAACACAGGAATGCCTTGGCCAAGCCAGCGGGTGATAATGCTGCTAATGTGACAGCTGCCATCTTGGCTGACACCCTAGCAAATGAACCAGGGACCTCGAGAGCTAAAAGCATGAGCTTCTAGAGCTTGAGGTAAAGCTCTGTACATGGGGCTGTAACAGACTCGCATCCTTTGATGAACAGGCACAGACCTGTAACACGCTTGGATTTTCTCAAGGCTTCTCCATATTGACATTTTGAGGGAAGCTGGCTGAATAACGGCAAAAAATATTCACAGATTATCCAGTGAAATGTTTAAACCAAACTGGTTAAATCATCATTGTGCCCTTCCTTGTGTTTGCTTCCTAGAAATGTTGTAGCTATTGAGTTTCCACATTAGTGGAAACAGTGAATCGTAACTGAATACTGTAGTATATTTGCAGAAAGAAAATTTGGAATTCATAAATCTGAGTGTTCACTAGAGCTGGCCAGAAAATGGGAGAGTTTCTATGAAAATTTAAAATCTTTTATGCAAAATGTAATGTTTTAACCAAAAATTTTAGTACTAAAATATTTTGGCCAAAACCTGAAATATTTAGATTTGGAAATGCTGCTGAAGTACCTCATGCGAGTTGTACTTTGAGTCCCTCGTGCTCCCATTTTCCTCTATAGGCCAGGTTCCCTGGTTGGACTACATTTATCATGATGTGCTAGAGACTTCCCCTCCTTGTTGAGGAGAAGTGGTGCATCATGGGAGCCCCTGGTCATGCTGTATCATGGGAGATGTAGACTGGTGGGGGAGCGCAGCTTATGGAGGAGAATGGGGGCATGGGGCAACTAAACTACAGCTCCCAGGGGACACTATGGCAATATATTGAAATTGAATATTTTGGGTTTGGCCAAACACCAAAAGCTTTTCGGTTTTCAGAAGTTGTGGGTTTTTTTCAATGAAAAATCTAAATTTTCCACAGAAAACAGACATTTTTGAAAAGAATTTTTTTTTCAAAAACAGTTTTGATGGAAAGTTTTCAACCAGTTCTAGTTAAATCTAATTCTCAGTTACAAGGAACAGAAACTTGCCCTGTGACCTATTTGTCCAGTTAATTCAGAGTATCTGAAATTCAGACTGTTTTGGTTGATTGTATACAATCCACAGATTAAGAATTATTGGCAGAAATTATCTAGAGAGTTTCAAAAAATAAATCTGAGAAAATTGCAATCTGTTCACAGGGATTCTATAAACAGGGAAAGAGACCAAAGTAATCATGTAAGTTACTGGTTATGAATTTTTATTATATACTGTATATATTGTTTTATTACAGTAGTGCCTGGAGGCACCAACCAGAAATGGTGCCCCATTATGATAGGCACTGTACAGACATGTAGTGAGAGACAGTTCCTGCCCCAAAGAGCTTACAATATGAACAGACAAGACAGAAAATGGGTGGGATAAAGCGGACATCTAGAAAATTGGGAACTGAGACATAGGGTGATTAAATGATTCTCTCAAGGTCACACTGAGGATTTGTGGCTTTCTATCTATCTTAGGTACGTATATGGCCTCCATCACTAGTATCCGAGCACCTCACAATTTTTATTGCCTTTACTCTCACAGTAACCCTAGGGCAGCATAGTAGTGCTCTTGTTTCCATTTCACAGGTAGGGAACTGAGGCACAGAGAGAATATAACACTCACCCAGTGTAACACAGGAAGTCTATAGCAGAGCAAGGAATTGAATGCCAGTTTCTCACACACCAGAATGGCCCACTAACCACGGGACCATCCATCCTCCTCTGTGCCAGAGGGGAGAACTGAACCCATATCACCTGCATCTCAGTCTAAGGTCTTTACCAAAAAGGGCCCATCTTCTTCCTGTCATGTTTCCCTATACCTGAGTTTCAGGGCAACCTGTTATTTCAGGGTAACTTGATGAAAGACATAAGCCTGGGCTACCCTTAAAAATTAGATCAACCTAGCTATGTCATTCAAGGCTGTGAAAAATGTTGCACCCTGAGCGCTGTCCTTAGGTCAATCTAACCCGTAGTGTAGCTGCATCTAGGCTGCCAGAAGAATTCTTCCATTGACCTAGCTACTCCTCTCCAATATGGTTTAACTACACTGATGGAAAGAGCCCTTCTGCCGATGTAGGAACTGTCTATGCTACGGTGCTACAATGGCACAACTTAGTGCCGCAGCTGTGCTGTTCTAGCAGCTGTAGTGTAGACATGTCCTTAAGGGCCAACCCATGCTCTCAGGTCCATGGACTCAAGGGAAAACACTGGTATAACAAAGCAGGCTTTACCCCTTGACGCTTTTACTTTACTCACTGACCGGTTCTCCTCGGGATCTCTTAAGAACCATTTCATAAATGTTTTCCCCCCATGCACTGGCTCAAAGCAAGGGGCCGCTCATAAACCGTTGTCCCTCCTTTTGCATTATTTCAAACTCAGCCCTTTCCTCCCCCCGCCCATCATGGCTCCCTTTCCCTGCTTGCATTCAGCTGTGATGAAACTTTTGACCCCAGATCTAGAACACGAATGCAGACAGTAAGAGCCTTAATTCCTGGGGAGAGCAAGAGCCTTAATTCCTGGGGACGTTGATGCAGCTTTTTCCTCAAGTCCTTGTCAGTAGAGGAGGCGCTCCTGAAGAGGAGGAAGTTAACTCGGCTACTGTACAAACGAGCATAATATGAATGGTGCCCAGGGAGGCATTTGGTCCTCATTAACAGGAGCTGTTTTGACATTTTTCTTGTTTGTCATAAAAAATAAATACAGTTTAATAGATGATCTAACAGAGCAGGTTTTGGCAACAAAACAGGCCATGTCCCATTATAAGCTTGATGTGTATAATTTAAAGCAAGATGGAATATAAAACCATTTCCAGCTCATACAGGAGAGTGTGACAGAGATTTAGATCTTGATTGTGCAGAAATGAAAAACAGCACATTCTTGGGCAGTGTATTAAATCATGCCGTATGTTTTATGGAGTTCAGGCAATAAGCAGCCTATTTCAGAATAATTAATCATGCCTTTTATTTTTTTTGCAATTGAAAAGTTTGCATTGTTTAAAAAAAGATGTTTTATGGGGAAAGAGCAGTTTAAGCACCTTAATAGATTGTATGGAGGCCAGGAAGGAATTTGAAGGGCACTTCCTGTTCACTTGTAGGTCAAAATTACCATCAGTTAGTAAAGATTTAAGAAATGCCCCCCAAATCCCAAGGGAAATGCAGTGGCTGATGGGAAAAGCCTGAGCTTCAAACCCGTGGCGTGTACAGATTTGGAGCAAGGTTGGGAAGGTGAGTTAAAGGGGCAGTTGAATTTGATAAGCATCTCCACTTTCACAAAACAGCATTAGGAACTGATTAGCTGGAGCCCAGTGGATGGGTCTGAACATTCATTAGAAGAATTACCACTAACCCAGCCACTTAGATTTCCTCATAGTAGCAGCCCAGTGGAATGCTCATGTTACATCCTGATTGGTCAGTATGCTGATTGCTCTTATTTGAATTCCATCTTTAGCTCTTACTGCGATTTAAAAATACAGCACAGAATTCTGCTCTTGGAGGGATCTACATGATACTACAACAGTAACTGGGGCTGCATGTGTGTAATTGAAAACAGAGGGCCAGATCCAGTTTTTGCTGGTGTAAATCAGCAAAGCTCTATTGAAGACAGGAGAGCCACACTGATTTATACCACCTGAGGATTTGGCCCAGATCTGGGCCCAAAGGAAATTTCCCAGGTCCTCAGCAAATGTAAACCAAGCTCCATTGACTTCAATGAAGCTGGGCTGATTTACATCAGCTGAGTGTCCAGTCCCCAATGTTAAATTCTAATGTTAGTTGACCAGTGGAGTAACTCAATGGAAGTCAGTTGAGTTACTCCAGAATTGAATGAGTCTAGGTGAGATAGGAAACTGATTCCTTAGTGCTCAAAGTAAGCATGTAGCTGTCCACGTTATATATAACAATAAGAAGTCACCCCGATTTTGAGGATGACATGGAAAATCACAGTTCGTACCAAAGGATCTTTGCACAGCTCTATAGACCAATTTGGGGAGAGCAACATTTCCTGCACTGACCACAGATCCATTTGTCTGGTTGTGTTCCCTATTATATACAGAGCTGGGTGAATATTGCAAAAATATATTTAGAGTCAGGTTGGTAGCATCACCTATTATTAAAGTTGACCAACTCTTTCCATTTTAAGATCCTATTTTCAATGGCTTATAAGTTTGCCAAACTTTTAATCATTTGGGCTGAAATTTTCCATGCCAGGTGTCTGCCTGCCCATTTAAAAAAAATCTGGCAAACTTTTATTTGAAAAGCTCTAGCGTCCCCATGCTTTAGAGTAGGGACCTGAAATATGACAGGGGGAGAGGATGGTCTTTGTGTCAGGGATGTGCCTTTTGCTGTCCCTGTGAAAATCTATCCAAATGTGGCCAGATGCTAAGCCCTTAGAAAATCACAGCTCACACATGTTCAGTAGAGACTTGCTAGAGCTTAGCAGCTAAAAACTCTAGGGGTTCCATCCTCACTGAGCATGCTCTGTCCCCTCACAGCTCCCACATGTGACCAGACTGTGTATGCACCATCCCCACAGAACAACTGAGCATACTCCAGCCCCGGGCTACGGGGGCCAAGCCAGACTTTCCTGTAATGTATTCCCAGTTGCTCTAAGCCAGGCACCAAAACAGAGACTGGCAGCCTGTCTCTCCTATGCTCTCAGTGACCCCCCCTGCTGGCACCCGGGCAGCATGGAGGAGGAAGGAGTCTGATTCAAATGCAGAGGGGACATACAGTGGACCAAGAAAAGGGGCAGATTGGGAGAAGGAGTCTGGGGAGACTGGGACTGGAGGTGGGGGGGGGAGAAGCTGTGAGTGGGTGAGGCTGGGCAAAGAGACGGGCTGGGAAGAGGGGGTAGTTGGAGTTGGGAGCTGGGTAAGTGAAGGCTGGGATTGGGAGCCTTTGAGTGATTGGGGTGGCTGGCACTGGTTGGGCAAGAAGCCAGGGAGATGGGAGACTGGAGCAAGGCACTGGGGAGGGATGGGGGAAACGGATATTGGATGAGGGTGTCTGGGAGGAAAAGTAGGACTGGGAGCCAGAGAGTGGGGAAGAAACTGGAACTGGCTGGGAAAAGAGACTGGTACTGGGAGGAGAAGCCTGAGGAATGGAGACTGGGACAGGGTAGGGGCAAAGAGAATGGAACTAGGACAGGGAGAGGTTGGAGAGGACAGAGCAGAAGGAGTCAAGCTTGAGGGGGAACAGATGGGCAGAAGAGTCTGTGCTCACAACCGCACACTCCCCGCCAGAGCCCGGAATGCAAACCAAGGTTCATGTGTATCACCATTCCTCTGCTGTCAGCAAATATCTGTGAAACCCACTGGTGGACTGTGTCTTCTTCCTCTCTAGGGCTGGTCCACATAGAGGATGAAAACCTACTAGTGCTATCAGTTATTCTGTTAGGTCAGCTCTCTGCTGTGGATCCAAAGGTTCCAACCTTGCCGATGACCTATGTGGGCATCAATATGAAGTCACATAATGGATTTTCGGGGGGGGGGGGGGTTCAGTTTGCTTTTTTACAAAGACTAGGACATTACACAGAAAAATGTACATTACAAACATTATCAAGGCTGCAAGTTCAAGCACTCAAAAGCTGGGAAATGCCAGAATGAAGACTGCCCGTGCAACCTTAATTCATCCCCTCTGTGTGTATGTATTATGATACAGTCTTCAATTTTGTGATCACTAGCTCCTTTCTTCCACAGGACCCCTGCCTCATTCAGTGCACAGGATGGACTTGATGAATCAGAGCCATATA
The DNA here is from genome assembly GCF_028017835.1 of Emys orbicularis. NCBI lineage: Eukaryota > Metazoa > Chordata > Testudines > Emydidae > Emys > Emys orbicularis. The sequence goes on along the minus strand of NC_088695.1, from coordinate 30,243,287 downwards.
GAAAAGGAGACTGTTGTCTGTAGGACTCCTGCCTCATTTGCTGCAGAAGTCCGAAGGTGTGTAGTGATGAGGCAGGGGAATGCAGGAAGAGAAAGGATGGCGTCATGTTTGAGGCACCTGAAGGCTGTCCTGAGAAACTGGATTCTATCCTTGCCTTTGCCACAGTCACGTAAATCAGAGATTTCACAGGTGGTCACTACTTGTGTGTTCCTCATTTTCTGGGACTTGAGACCCTGGGATCTGATTTGCAGAAGTGCTGAAATCAACGGGAGCTGTGCTTTGAACATCTAAAGTCCTCTATAATGCTAAATACTCTGAAAAATCAGGTCCTACGTGTCCCAAATTGGATACCCAAAATTAGTGGGTTCTTTTGACCTTAATGTCTCTGTGTCTCAATTCCCCATCTGTAAAATGGGGATAACAATACTGGCTCATCTCACAGGGATGTTGTGAAGACTGGTTAATGTTGGTGAAGCACTCAGCTGTACAGTGATGAGCTCCATAGAAGAACTCATGAGGAAATTAATAGTTCTGTCTTAAGTTCAGAGCAGGGCCTGAATAATGTGCAGTAAGTAACGGGATGACACAATGAACAAATTAAGTGAGCACCATCCATTCTGTGGACTGAATGAGGCAGGGGTCCTACGGAAAAATTATGTGAGCTGCAATGAAAGACCATGTCATAATGCATACACACAAGGGGCTCAAAGTAAGGTTGTCCAGGCAGCCTGAATTCTGGCATTTCCTAATTTTTGAGGGCTTGACTTTGCAACATTAATAATGTTCCTTTGACATAGTTTTGTGTGTGTAATACATATGTATTCAATGATCACTTGATAATTACGTGTTCTGTTTATTCCCTCTGAAGCACCTGGCACTGGCCACTGTCGGAAGACAGGATACTGGGCTAGATGGATCTTTGGTCTGACCCACTATGGCCGTTCTTATGTTCTTATGAGGTTTTGAAGAAATGCTGGGACCAGAACCAGAAACTAAACCCATGTCACTTGCATGGCAGTACAGATTGCTACTAGAAACCATCTCTTTTGTATTTACATCTGAAACATACTGGCCTTCTCAGTGACTCTGTGGCGGTATTCAGGGTTCCTTAAATCAAGGTACCCACCATACCATCAATTTCACAAGCTTCTATACTGCAAAATGGGGACATCTTGAATCTAATATATTTCATGTAGTTCTTATTTAAACTTGACTCCTGCTAATTAGCACAATGTGTCCCTCATGACCTCATGCAATTGCCTAACTGGCACAGGGAATATTTTGCTAATTTTTTAAATCAGAGAAAGCAACTGAATGTAATTGACAGCCATGATTTCACCATATTTCACACAATAGGCTGCACCTGTATTTAACCCCGTACTCCACAGCCATTGTCCTAGCTTGCTAGCCAGATGAATGCTCAGGGGAATGAGTGGACTGATGCTTCCAAAAATCCCTCAATAGCTTCCAAATGGCTCCCTCAATAGCTTACTATGATTGGCAACTCGGCCACTTAGAAAGCCACGTCTTTCCCAAAGGCCGGAGCAATTAGCTGGGCTGCACGGGATACCTGGAAGGTTAACAAATTCAGGCTCTCTTGGATCAAGGGAGCGAATAAGTTCCAAAGTCAAGGACTCTACATGGGAAATGGCCTGTCAGCACGCCTGCCACGTTTATATGGAAGGTGCTCAATTTCAGGCACGTCTCCTGATGACAGCTGTGGCAGTCCGCACAGGAAGAGGGGCAGGCTCTCCTGGAGTCAGCTTCCAAACCGCTTAGGGCTTTCAAGCCAACATCTTGAACTCCACCTGTAAACACGCTGGCAGCCAGTGCAGTGCTCAGAATACTGGTGTTGTGTGTTCCCCTGCAGAGGGGCCAGCACAAGGGTTCTGCTCCATAGAAGTCCTCAAAATAAGCCTTAATTAGGACCTAAGTGGTGCATAGACTGCGTGCTGGTCCCTCTGTAGAGGGGTGAATTTCACCCAGTGTTTGTCACTATAGTTGCTGTTTCCACATGGATAAAATGATGTGAGACACACTTCAATATTATGAAATATTATGCTAATTAAAATACATGTCAGGACGCAATACTTTTTGGGATGTATTTCCTAATTCTCTTCTGCAAGCTGAGCTCCCTGATCAGGCTAGGTCTCGCCTGGGCCGGGATATTTGAATTGAAATAACTTGGTTTTCTGTTGAAGTATTTCAGCTTTGGGTGTTTGGTTTTGGGAGTTTTTATGATGAAAAATCCATATTTTCTATGGCAAGCACACACTTTCTTGTGAAAAGTTTTGTTCCTTCAAAATCCCAGTTTTCCACTGAAAAACAGTTTTGATGGAAAATGTGCAGCCAGCCGTATCTTTAAACAGGCTCGATAGTACCGCAACACACACATTCTTCAGTGCTAGCTAGAGAACTCCGAAGGCAATTCACATTACCACAGGCAACCCGTACAAAGCTTAGTACGCTGGGCTTCAGATATACTCATGCTATATGCTTGTGTTTTCAATGGGGCCTTTCTTACCTGGCCATACATGAAATTATGAGGTTAAATTTCTGAGCAGCAAGCTGAAAATACCTCACTAAACTTTCTTTGCATGTTAAAAGGGGAGTGATAGCATCATGCTATATATATATATATATATATATATATATATATTTGGTCACGGGTATGTTAAAAGCAGTTCTTCTTCTCCAGAGTTATTTATATACATAGAAATGTACTTTGGTTATCAGATGATAGATATAGTATCAGATAAGAATGAGACCGTGGATTTTTTTAGTTAAAACTCTCTCCCTGAAAGAGTTGCTTTCTCATGGGCTTGTATGGGAATTCTCACACAGTATATGGCAAGGGCCCGATTCCTTCCTCAGAAGTATCCAGCGGCTACTGACGTTCCTGGAAGCTGTGCAGCCATATGCAGGGGCAGCCCTGAGAGTTCATGTCATAGACCTATAGTGTGAATGAGAGGTCAGGAGACAGAGGCTGGGGTCATTAGGAGAGCCTAGTTTATGGGGCACAAGACTGGGACTCAGGAGACCCAGCTTCAGTTCCTGGCTCAGCCACAGACTCACTCTGTGACCTGAAGCAGCTGGCAACTGGTCCCCAAAGGACACTTTGGCAGTGAGCAATAGAATCATAGAAACACAGAAGATTAGGGTTGGAAGAGACCTCGGGAGGTCATATAGTCCAACCCCCTGCTCAAAGAAGGACCAACCCCAACTAAATCATCCCAGCCAGGGCTTTGTCAAGCCGGGCCTTAAAAACCTCTAAGGATGGAGATTTCATCACCTCCCTAGGTAACCTATTCCAGTGCTTCACCACCCTCCTAGTGAAATAGTGTTTCCTAATATCCAACCTAGACCTCCCCCACTGCAACTTAAGACCACTGCTCCTTGTTCTGTCATCTGCCGCCACTGAGAACAGCCGAGCTCCATCCTTTTTGGAACCCCCCCCCCTTCAAGTAGTTGAAGGCTACTATCAATCCCCCCCCACTCTACTTTTCTGCAGACTAAATAAGCCCAGTTCCCTCAGCCTCTCCTCATAAGTCATGTGCCCCAGCCCCCTAATCATTTCCGTTGCCCTCTGCTGGACTCTCTCCAATTTGTCCACATCCTTTCTGTAATGGGGGGGGGGGGGGGGGGGTTGAAAACTGGACACAGTACTCCAGATGTGGCCTCACCAGTGCCAAATAGAGGGGAATAATCACTTCCCTTGATCTGCTGGCAATTCTCCTACTAATGCAGCCCAATATGCCGTTGGCCTTCTTGGCAACAAGGGCACACTGCTGACTCATATCCAGCTTCTCGTCCGCTGTAATCCCCAGGTCCTTTTCTGCAGAACTGCCACTTAGCCAGTCGGTCCCCAGCCTGTGGTAGTGCATGGGATTCTTCTGTCCTATGTCCAGGACTCTGCACTTGTCCTTGTTGAACCTCATCCGATTTCTTTTGGCCCAATCCTCCAATTTGTCTAGGTCACTCTGGACCCTATCCCTATCCTCCAGCATATCTACCTCTCCCCCCAGCTTAGTATCATCCACAAACTTGCTGAGGGTGCAGTCCATCCCATCACCCAGATCATTAATGAAGATGTTCAACAAAACCGGCCCCAGGACCGACCCCTGGTGCACTCTGCTTGATACGGCTGCCAACTAGACATCGAGCCATAATAGTTAGAGTGCAAAGAACCAAGGCAGGCCTGGGATGCGGAAATGCTGTAGGCGCTAGTGTTACTGGCCCACTGACTTAATTTACATCAGCGAAGCCCAGTATCCATTTTTTCCCCCTTCAGTATCCTCCGCTGATGTAAATTGGTGTAGCTGCCTTGAGTGCCGTAGCATTACACTGATTTACACCAATGGAGGATCAGGTCCTGCCTTCCTACTAGAATAACTTGTATTCTGCTTGGTGTCTAGTACAACACAAGATTAATCTTTTCTACTCTGTGTTTCCCATATATGGCTTCTGTGTCTTTCTGCAGCCCGTTAGGCAAAATTGGAACTTTTTGCAAAGCTACAGGGAAAAATCCTCAACTGGTGTAAATCAACATCGTTCTTCTGGCTTCAATGGAGCTATGCCACTTTACACCAGCTGAGGATCTGGCCCAGAAACTCCCCTGCAGACCTGACTCTATAGTCTGGCCTTCTGCTATCGATTTGTTTGTTCCGCTCCTTTCCCAATGAGGTTGGGCTGACATGCGTTTGCCCTGTAAATAGTTAATCACCACCTTAGTGTTTGCTCATGCCTAGCTGACTTGGAAGTGTGCAATCACAGCTCATTATGTATGGAGGTAATTAAGTCTGACAGGATGGGGATCTGGACTTGGCTCTACTGGCTGTCTCTTGCCAAATACCAATCAGATGCTGCATTTTTCCGAAGTCATCTCCTTCCGCTGGGTCGGAGGGGGATTTGCCTTCATACAAAGATGGGGCATTTACCCCCGCCCCTTGTCTTGTATTTTATTAATGAACCAAAAGACTATGTCTCTGAAATTGTCCTGCTTCTGGTGGATGGGGCAGTCTTCAAGAGGGGGAGTGTGCCTTCTGAGCGTCCGCTAGGTCTGGTTGCTTTCCTTCCTCGGACTATAAGAGGAAAAACACAGAGCAATTTTAAAGAGGTACATGCATGAAGGATTTCTTTTACCCCATTCCCCTGCTGATTTGATTCAAGCCAACAGATGAGTGATCAATAAGATTGGATACACAAAAAAGGAAACTGAGCCCAACCTTGGGCCTTTGGTTCTCTAGGGACGTGTTTTGGGGATTAAAGGTTAACTTTGCTGCTCAGGGAAACTATCTAAAAAAACTTCCCCTGCCATGTGGCCCATGGCTATTTTACTTGTACCAGGGATAATTATGGTAGGCTAAGAAATGAGACCTTTCTCCTTTGATTCTTTCCTCTGTCTTGGTCTGGCTTTTGCTTGAGTAATAAAGGATCACAATGCTCTGTGTATTAGCAGCGGAGTGCCTGCCACTGGTTTTAAAGATCTATCTGCATTATTATCACCATCGCTGCTATTGTCACTAGTTGGGTGAATGCAGCAGAAACTATTAGGGATGATCTTACACCACTGAAATCAATGGAAGCTTTGTCATTTGAGGGATGCAAGAGGAGGCACTTAGCGAACATTGGGTTGATAAGAATGAGACCTATAATTCCTTTTGGCTCTCTCTGTGACCCTTATCTTTTGCTCGGAGAAGGGGGGGGGTCTCTGTGCCCCCCTGTTGCTGACCATATTTGTGCACTGGAGAGGAAAATTTTGTTCAGAAGAAAGTTTGTGGAAAAGGCGCCGTGCCGTGAATATACACAAGCCCTCGTGCAAATTTGTATCCGCACAAGTATTCACTTCCGAAGTACTGGCCTGGTGGTTACACACATAAGTAGAATGCACTGTACATAGCAGTCAGTAGTAATTACACAACTGCTTTATTACATGGCACTCAGGGAAAAGAATGGAGGCTTTCAGCAAAGTTCAGGCTGATGTATATTAAGTCAAATTTATGTATTAAAATCTGGCTACGAGGGAATCTAATTTATTTAGACATCAGGGGCCAAATTCTGCCTTCACTGACTTCATTAGAACTTTGAGATTAAATTCTCCCCAGTGCATAAACCCCCTGCAGCACGAGGGGCCATTCAAATCCTTCTCTGAAGTGGGACTCAGGTGATGCATAAACCGGGAGCTGCTCCCGCTGCACAGAGGTGAATTGCACCCTAAGCTTGGGCAGAATTTGTCCCCAAATCTTTTTATAAATGAGTGCAACATCCAGTGGTCCAGAGCCTCAGTGGATGTGATGTATTGTAGCTCCACTGAAGCTGAGAATCAGATTAGTAATACTAAATTATTATTATTTGTATTCCTGTAGTGCCTAGGGCTAGTCATGGCCCATGTCCGCATTGTGCTGGGCCCTGTACAGTCATTGAAAAAACAAAAGAGACAGTCTCTGCCCCAAAGCCCTTACAATCTAAGTAAATATAAGTAAGTGAATGTCTCACATTAGCAATTATTTCAATTAAAACTTGAACTCATTGACAAATGCTATATATTTTCTACAAAAAAAAGTCAATTGAAATGAAATTTCCTGTTTCATTTGAAAATGTTCATGGATTTTTTTGTTTTTCAGTGAAACAAAGAAAAAAAATCTGCTTGTTTGGGGGTGGGGGGGAGTGGGAGGAGGAGGGTTGCCAAAAACCCAGAAAATTCTGACCAAAAATAAATTTTTCAGTGAAAGTTTCCATTTTGGTCAAATACCCAATTCTTATCAAAAAAGGTTCTGACAAAAGAATGTGGATGGGCTCCACTTCAGACAAGTAACTGCTGCTTTGCTTTCTCTTAAAGCATGTTAGGTCTATGACGCCTTCAGATTTCATACCAGTGGGAGCCTCCTGCTGCCTTTGAAATGATGACTTTTTGTGTGAAATCCGCAGGGGTTATGCAGAGGTGAGCCCTGAATTAGAGACAGGCCAGCATCCTGTTAAGTAAAAAGAGGGAGTAAAACAGACCAGGAAGTCTACTGCAATAATAGACTCTGCTGGTATAAATAACTGAATAAAAAACATGCCTGGTCTAAGTGGCCCGCCTGACAGACAGCATATACAGATCTACTTGTGACATGCAAGATCCCAAATGGGCAGCGTATTGTGCCTCCAGGCAACAGAAAGGGGACAGGAATGGGTGATGCTGAGCGCGGCTGTGGTAGCCAGCTCTGTTTTCCTCTGCTGTCTGACCTCTCCTTTCGTTCGCTTAGCATCACCTTAATTCCTTCTCTGTGCCTCAGCGAACTGCATGGGCTGGAGTGGGGCATACCAATGTCCCAAATGAATAAACAAAGAAGCCAAGCCTTTCTACTCAGGGTGGCCTAATGGGATTTGACGAGAAGTAATGCGATTAAATTGAGCAAAGGCAAATCTAGGCTGAATATCAGGAAAAGTGTCCTAATGGTGCGATCTAGTCAACTCTGGCGGAGTCTCCCAAAGGGGCGTGGCAGAAACCCCATTGATTTGAGTCAGTTGAGACGAGATTGGACAAAGCACTGAAGCATACACTCTAGGGAACAATGCTGAGGAGGCAGGAACCAGGGCTGGCTCTAACTTTTTTGCCGCCCCAGGCAAAAAAGAAGAGCATCGCCTCGCTCAAACCCCCACCCCCCGAGCGCCGCACCGGGCCACCCAAACCCCCGGAGCGCCGCACCGGCCAACCCCCCCAGCGCTGGGCCGGCCAACCCCCCGCCCCTCCCCGAGCGCCTCGCCGGGCCGGCCAAACCCCCGGAGTGCCTCGCCGGGCCAGCCAAACCCCCGCCCTCCCCCGAGTGCCTCGCCGGGCCGCCCAAACCCCCGGAGTGCCGCGCCGTGCCGGCCAAACCCCCGCCCCCCCCCGAGTGCCTCGCCGGGCTGGCCAAACCCCCGGAGCGCCTCGCTGGGCCGGCCAAACCCCCGTCCCCCCCGGAGTGCCTTGCCCAGCCGCCCAAACCCCCAGAGCGCCGCACCGGGCCGGCCAAATCCCCCGAGCGCGGCGCCGCGCCGGCCAAACCCCCGAGCGTGTCGCCGGGCCGGCCAAATCCCCGGAGTGCCGCGCCGCCCGAACCCCCACCCCCCCCAGTGCCGCGCCGCCGAAATACCCCCCGCGCTGCCCGGCCAAAACAAAAAAAACAAAACAAAAAAAAACCCTCGAGCACCGCCCCGCCGAACAAAAAAAAAAACCACCGCGAGCGCCCCCCGGCCGCCCCTTCTAAGGTGCCGCCCCAAGCACGTGCTTGGTCGGCTGGTGCTTGGAGCCGGCCCTGGCAGGAACATGGCCACGTATGGCCAGATAGGTCTGCTCTACTGCTGCCTTCTCTGATTCTAATGAACCATTAGATTAGAAACCATAGGCACCCTATTGCAAGACTATCCCAAGTAAATGAAAGCTTTCAGCAAATGGCAATCACTTATAGAGAACAGGGTGGAATTCACTCCCATGCAGTGGGCTAGCACCAGGCCTATGGACTACAAGGCCTATATATCACAATCCCACTAAGGGGTGCTGGTCCTTCGTCCAGAGGGGAATTGAACCTTCAGTGAAACACACAAGCATGTTGACATATGAGATGGAACCAGAGCCAGAAAATTTTAACCCAGATCAGAATGTGGGTCCCAATTCTGTTCCCACCACAAAGTTCAGGCAATTTGGATCTGGGATTTTGGTCTGGCCAGATCCATCATTACTTGGCAATTTCATTGTAAGCCAGATGCATGGTTGGCATAGGCAGATTCAACTCCTTTACTTCAGTGGTGAATTTGGCCCCTTGGGTTAAATGTGAAGAAGAAGTTGTATCACAATCTCCAGTGCCAAGTTCGGGTTCAGAAATTAAACAGCCACCATTTAATAACCACAAATAAAATCAGCCCCATTCTTGGCTAGTCTACTAAGAGACCAATTGATAACAAAATGTGTCTGAGGGGACCTAACAGGGTTCCTCCCAAGGAGATAAGCTGCAATTAGGCACTCACTTTCCTGCCAGTAACTAACTCATATTGTAAAGTGCCTAAGAGAGGCCACATGCAAAACTAAATTCTCTCCTGGTCTGTTAAAAAGGAGTGCCATCATCTGCTCCCTCCTTCCATGCTGTTGATGCAGGCTCACGGCAGGGGATGAATTTCCTCACACAGCGCTTTCATTTTTCTCTGCTTTAGTAACCCTCTCACTTGCCCTTAGTCATGTGGCATGCCCTCCCGCAGGCTTTCCCTGCTGCCTTAAAGCACTGCTACAGGTAGGGAGTTTCCAGAACAAGGCCTAAGTCGCAGCAGGTCCCTAAGCTGCATGAAGGAACAAGCTGGCAAAAAGTTGCTTCCCCATCCGGTCCAGCTGCTGGGTCAACTCACAAGTAGCCAGGTTTGCAGAGACTCTTGGAAAGTGCAAGGCCCCAAGTAGTATGCTCCAGACCACCATGTGTCAGCCGGGAGCTGTAACACAAAGGGCTCCATTTATGGAGCTTCACAGTTGCTTCCAAGAATGAACACATCTGTGTAGCATGGCCTGACCCGACAAGTCAATCCCATGTACTATGGGTATTTCCAGTGGAGTTGGAGTCCTTAATTCCTGACGAAAAAGCTGAAGGTTGAATTGAGGTCATAGCATTCCTCGCAGAACCTTTCAGGTTCTGGTTTCCTCACGTGCAGGGCCGGGTCTAGGATTTTTGCCGCCCAAAGCAAAAACAATTTTGGCCGCCCCCTCCCCCCGTTTTTTAATTACCCCACCCCCGGCCCCGCCTCAACTCCGCCCCTTCCCCAAATCCCCAGCCCTGCCTCCTCCCCCCAGGCTCTCAAGCCTAGGAGGGAGGGAGGGGGAGCAGCGGCGCGCGAGCGGCAGCGGAGGTGAGCTAGGGCGGCTGGGGCACATTTTTAGGGGCGGCATTCTGGCGCCGGCCATGCCGCCCCTAAAAATGTGCCGCCCCAAGCACCAGCTTGTTTTGCTGGTGCCTAGAGCCGGCCCTGCTCACGTGGTTCTCTAAGGATCCTAAGATGAAGATGTTGCTCCTCACTATACTTCTAGTCACTGCACAGAAGATCCACTTTGCTTTTTAAAAGAGAGATGCCCCCTCACCAGAGTTCTGTAAACGTCTAGCAGCAGAGCAGCCACCTAGTATCGAACTGCAGTATGGATGACATGCTAGATCCTCAATTGGTGTAAGCTGAAGTTCTGCCCATCAGTGGACTTCGGGGCCTGTGAATCTCAGGGATTTGCCCTGCCCTCCCTGCCCCGGTCTCTCAACCCTTTTAAATAGCTCAGCTTTTTGTTATTAAGAAAAAAAATGGTGTCCGTTTCTAGCCCTTTCCATTGGAAACGTAGACATCAAAATACTGCCTCATTCCTCAGCCAGACAGTCTGCCATGGCCAAGGTGGGTAGCCTAAAACCACAGGCCCCACCAGAATCACCCAAGGGCAGGGTTTGCAGCTTGCAAAGGCCATGACTGTGGGTTCCCTGATTTTCTGGAGGGGTTGTGGGAGCCTGAATCAAGTTATGGGTATGGGGTGGCAAGAAATCATCTCCCTAGCCCTCCCTCAGAGCCTAAGGCCAGATCCTCAGCCAATGTAAACTGATGCTCCTCCACTGCAATCCGCAGAACTCCGCCTAGTTATACCAGCTGAGGATCTGGCCCTGTGGCTTCAAATCTTCTGGCCTATAGGACAGAGCAATGCTCTTTGAGTGACGCTGTCACTGTATAACTCCACTAATAAGAGAAGGGCCTTCATCTCTTTCAAAGCAAGAAATATATATGTATATATGTAATATATGCTTCTGTTGAGATGCAGAGAGAGAGGGGGGCTGGCTAGCAACACAACTGAGCTGAGTGTATATTCTATTTTGATATACTGTAATGTAGGGTGTTGATAGTACAAACACAGACACTTAAGTGGAAAGCAACCCCTGGTATTCCAATACATGATCTAAACACCCACTTCCAAAGACAAAACACCCAGGCAGATCTTTTAAATCCAAGAGTCTCAAATGATGACAGCTACGTTTCCACCCCTTGCATACAGTGAAAAGAGAGGACTGTAAAACTGGGACCTGAGGGTTTACAGAGGACGAAGATGGTTTGTTTGTTTGTTGCTTCATTATCCTCATTAGCAAGTTGTGTTTAGCTACAGACACACAGAGGCAAACAGCTGGCTAGCGCCTGAGTGGAGCCAGTGAAGTAATGACAATCCTTGGTGTATGCGCTCTGAGGAGTCCCTCTGTGCTTTCTGTGCTGCAGGCAGAATGGATGAATAAAAGGCTCCTCATTTATTTATGATGCAAATAGCAATTGTGCATTCAGCTTTAAGACTTGATTATTTATTTAAAGCTGCCCGTCTCAGAGGCACTGACTTTTTGTGTACACAAGGCATCGGCCTGGTTTTATTACCCGCAAACGACCATTTTGCTTCTCTGGTTGTTGCTGTTAATATTTTCAAAAGCCTGCAGTGAGAAGGAAAAGCTTCACTGGGGAAAGGGGTGAGACCCTGCTACGTTAGCGGGCAAGTGCCCCCAACCTCACTGCCTGTGCTCCCACCAATTGTAATATAGGCACCACTGTCCATCCTGCACTGCTTACAGCAGTACCCCAGACTTCCATGGAGTAACAGAATGCGAGGCTCTGACAGCAAGCAGCATTCATTGTCTGAATTGCGGTCACGCCTAGGAGCCCCAGTCATGGACCAGGGCCCTGTCGTGCTAGGCGCTGTACAAACACAGGACAGACAGGCCCTGCCCCAACGAGCTCACAATCTAAGTATAAGACAAGAGGTGGCTACAGAGAGAGACAAGGAAACAATGAGAGAAAATGGTGTACGATATAGTGATGATATGGTTTTTGCCCAGGGAGCCCACTAGTTCTGTATCTGCCCTTCAAGGGTGGCTGGATGATGCGGTCAGCTGGACCTGCTGGATTTGCCTTTCTTAGCTGGAGGTGAACAGAAATCTTGCTGGTTGGTGGGTGGGGTATGAAAAAGCTCTATGATCTCTTTGTTTCCCCATGAAGGTAGAAGGGACCATTGCTGTGGTCATCCCGTCTGACCTCCTGCATAACACAGGCCAGAGGACTTCTCCAAATTAATTCTTCCTTCAAGTCCAATAGCTATGGTTGAACTAGAGGGGAACGTCCAATCTTGATTTTAAAATGTCCAGTGATGGAGAGTCCATCAGAGCCTTAGGTAGGTTGTTCCCATGGCTAATTACCCTCACTGTTAAAATTTTCTAGTTGGAATTTGTCTAGTTTCAACTGCTAGCCATTGGATCTTGTTATACCTTTGTCTGCTAGATTGAACAGCCTTCTACTATCAAATCTCTATTCTCCATATAGGTACTTATCACCCCCTAACTTTCTCTTTGATAAAATAAATAGATTGAGCTTAAGGCATGCTGACTGATCCTTTAATCATTCTCATGGCTCTTCTCTGACCCTCTCCAATTTATTAACATCCTTCTAGAAGTGTGGACACCAGAACTGGACACAGTATTACAGTAGTGGTCACACCAGTGCCAAAACCAGAGGGAGATAATATAACTTCCCTATTCCTACTCAATATTCTCCGGGTTATACATCCAAGAATCTATTTAGCTCTGTCACCCTGGGAGCTCATGTTTGGCTGATTGTCCACCATGAACCTCGATTCTTTTTCAGAGTCACTGCTTCGCGGGATAGAGTCCCTCATCCTATAAGTATGGCCTGCATTCTTTGTTTCTAGATGTATGCCCTTACATTTTGCTGTATTGAAACACATATTGTTTGCTTGTGCCCAGCTTAGCAAACAATCCAGATTGCTGTGTACTAATTAGCAAGTCTGTAAAGCATCACGTGGACAGTTTAAGACGCAAACAAACCAACTCCCTATTTGTGATCCAATGCTTGAGAAAGTAGTTAAGATGAAGACCGGAGACTGAGTACTGCTAAGAAGTAGCAATGCCATGCCAGGCTTCGTGTCAATGCAGGCTGGAAAATACTTGCCTGAAATCATGGATCATTGAACTCCAAGCTCCATTTGACTAGTGGCAAAGGCTTATTACACTGGTCTACAATTTTTGAGAAGTCGTCTGCTTCAGAGATAAAATGTGCTATTTATTATGTATTTTGATGTGCTGAATTCAAATATGACAATTAAAACAACTGATTGGCTACTGTTTCTAAGATATTTAAGTTTTTACATTTTATGTCTATGTATATTGTGTAGATAGTAGAGTTTTAATCATAAATTGTAAACCTAGGTCTTTTCATGTGTTTATGGTTGCTTTACATGATAATATTTCACCTGTCCTGTTTATGTAACACTTTAAAAATCAGCAAAAGGGTTATATAAATAAAATTTATTACGAAACAAAAGGCAAAAAACTATCTTCCTTGACTCAACAAGTGGTGGATGCTGAACTCTTTTCCTCCCAGGCTCCAATGACTGTCGGAATGGCCAATCTTTCTTGATGTAGTGGGAATCTCTTGCACGACTATCCCATTCACAGAGAAAACAGCAGTACTTTGTGTATCCAGTCTGCAGACCAAGCAAGAGAGCAACAACCTTCAAATCTCCACAAAGCTGCCACTGATGTTGGTCATAGTTTACGCACCTCAAAAGTTGTTTCATGTTGTCATAGGTTTCCTTCATATGGACTGCATGACCAACTGGAATTGATGGCAAAACATTGCCATTATGCAGTAAAACAGCTTTAAGACTCGTCTTCGATGAATCAATGAACAGTCTCCACTCATCTGGATCGTGAACGATGTTGAGGGCTGCCATCACACCATCGATGTTGTTGCAGGCTACAAGATCACCTTCCATGAAGAAGAATGGGACAAGATCCTTTTGTCGGTCACGGAACATGGAAACACTAACATCACCTGCCAGGAGATTCCACTGCTGTAGTCTGGAGCCCAACAGCTCTGCCTTACTCTTGGGTAGTTCCAAATCCCTGACAAGGTCATTCAGTTCACCTTGTGTTATAAGGTGTGGTTCAGAGGAGGAGGATGGGAGAAAATGAGGGTCCTGTGACATTGATGGTTCAGGACCAGAAGTTTCATCCTCTTCCTCTTCCTCGTCTGACTCAAGTGAGAATGATTCTGGTGCATCAGGAACCGGCAGTCCTTCTCCGTGGGGTACTGGGCGTATAGCTGATGGAATGTTTGGATAATGCACAGTCTTCTTTGACACACCTTTCCCAACTGGAGGCACCATGCAGAAGTAACAATTGCTGGTATGATCTGTTGGCTCTCTCCAAATCTGCAAAAGGCATAGATTTCCTTTTCCTGTTTAACCACTGGCCAAGAATTGTTGCACAAGTGTTGCAGCATATGTGTGGGGCCCACCTCTTGTCCTGATCTCCAATTTTGCAGCCAAAATAAAGGTGATAGGCTTTCTTAACCATAGTGGTTATACTGCGCTTTTGTGATGCAAAAGTCACTTCACCACAAACATAGCAGAAGTTATCTGCACTGTTCACACAAGTACGAGGCATCTCTGCTCACTTTGGCTAAACAGAAATGTGTCCCTTTGCAAAATCAAACACTGGCAAATAAGAGAGCACTACACTGTATGATTTCTAGAGCTGATATAGGGCAATTTGTTCAGCAGAGTGATGTAAGCTTTGTTATGATTGCATCATCCATGACTTCTAGGAATAACATGATGCAATTCATATCATGTATGATGCAATACCAGCTTCAGATTGCATCATTCATTGTTTTGCCTAAAAAGCAAGTACTGTCCAAACCCAGTCATAGATTTATTCATAGATCCAGTCCAAGATGTATTTTAGTCATTTCTGGTTTAAATTGAGATCCCTTCCCTTTATAACTCACTTATCCTCCATCATTCCCAAGTCAAGGGTTGTATATACTTACCCAATAGCATATCTTGAAAACTAGAGCCAATCAACAATTTTAAGCATCATTTTCGTTCTCAGTGACCCAGAATTAGTAAAGTTTGACTACATTTATTTCGGAAGCATTTTGGCTGTAGAGCAGTGTTATTATTTAGTTGTATTACAGGATTCCCCTGGATTCCCACTTTTGACAGATGTAATCAGCTGCAAATGAATCTCATGACCTTCAGTATATTCTCCCTGCCAGAAGGAAAAAGGCTTTTTAATCTGGGAAAGCCAAGAAGCAAAAAATCAGAAGGTGTCCTGGAGCGTCTGGGGAGAGGTGAGGAGTTTGGGATGTGAGTGAAGCTATGGGGAGCTCCAGTTCAAATACTCAGCAGGCTTCATGTCTGAGCTAATGGCACCAGCTGAAGACAAACAGGAGTAAGTAAATAGTCTGCCTGCTGAGTGAGTTAACGTGGACTCCCAACAAACCCAAAGGAGTATAGGAGAGTGGTGGGCCTTGGTAACTAACTGGCAGTGTCCAACCTGAAATGTAATGCAAGCTAAAATAAAACAGAAAGGGGGTGTGGCAGGGGTGGGCCACTCACTATGGATAACAGAGAGCAGCACAAAGACTCCCATTGTTTAACACAAGCCGCTTTGATGCGCAATCAGGAAACCCCCTTAGCAAAACAAAACGTGGCCTGTGTCAGCCCCTGGGGACACGGGGATACATTCTCCAGGCCCTTTGGTCTGTGTGTTTAGACTCATGCCACACTGAATCTCATCTAGGGGGAAGAGCCGTTTCGCCAGGCTATGAATAGTGGCTTTCATCGGCTGTCACTTCCCATTATGGCCGGCATGACATGGAAATGCACTCACAGTGGCCTTGCAGCTTGGGAGTTCGGCCGGGCCCTGGGAAGGGGAGTTTCCTCTGCATCCTGAAGCACAGAGATATTGATCCACATTCTTCTTTTGCTCTATTGAGCCTTTCAGATTTAAACCCATTTAGACTCCTCCTGAGCTGGCGGGGCCACTAAAACCCACCGACTTCAGGGCGACAACTCACCTCTTCAACTGAAGGCATGGGGGTGGGGGTGGTTGCAGAAGCAACCCAGGCCTCTGTGGGTTTTATGCCATTTGACATGGACAGTTCCAGAGGGTCGAATCCCAGCAGGCTCGACACAGCTCCACAACCTTCTAAGCTGAAGGCCGGGAATCTGAGCGCTGGGGGTTTTCAGAGACCTTCTGAATCAAGGTCCCGGCTGTTCTGCTTTAAGAAGAGGTTTGTCCTATTGTCTTGCGATGAATTTTCCTTCCTGTCTCACCCGCGTGTTGCTTTCTGTGCACCAGGTGTTCCCTGAGGGCCGATGCCACTCCACACGTGGCTGAGTTTCAGTGTTTGGAGGTATGTCGCTTATAAAGAACGGCAGAATCTCTCAGGAGGACACAGGAGTGTCACAAAGGGAGGTACTGGGTGCAGAGTATTTTGAAATACCCTTAATTAGGTGCCTAAATGGGAGCTAAAGGCCATTGAAATAGGGATAAATGTGCTTGTCTCCCACTTGGAGGTCTCTGGGTGTAAAGCGATGAGTATTGTTGCTATTCTTACAATACTAAATTAGTCCATTTTTTAAAGGGAAATTTGTTACTGCTGGCTTTTAAGTTCTTATCCGGAAAATAATGTGGCAAGCATCTGTGCTAGCAAGATGGGTGGTGGTGACGCACTGTCTGATGCTGATGCATACATCCTTCAGAGGGTAGGGAGTGAAATAACTCCTCGGGCTCTATAGCGTCTCACCAGTGCAAAGCCACAAACCACCCCACCCATGTCTCGGCCCACATGACACAAACCCACACATCAGAAAGTCACCTGCGTGTGTGTCACTGAGCTAACCAGCAAAGCCACACACAAGAAACACACACACACACAGCAGCTCACTGCACTGGGGAACTTTTAAAATGAAGCGTGCCAAGCTCATCAAATGTCATTTCAAATCTGTCGTTACTTTCATTTTCGCCAGACATTAATTTTAATGTGTCCTGTCTTATTTCTTGCTGGAGACGAGAGTTCTGCTGCTGGAAGGAACAGGGGCTGCGGCTGTGCTTGTGAAATGAATTTTCCACTGGGGGGCCGCCAACGGAAACAGATGGGTTTTATGATAACAAATTGGAAGGGAGATAAAAAGGTAGATGGGAGATTCTTGGATTATGATGCTTAGCTTTTTTTAAAAAATTCTGGTGTTGGGTTATTGGGGCTTTTTATTTATATTAAAAAGGACCATTGCTACATTTCAGGTATAAAAATGTTTGAGCGATGGAATGGGTTATCAGTCAGCAGGGTCTGCAGGCTTCTGGAGCACTGTCCACGGCATAGGGTCTACTTCCAATGGGCAGGTCTCCAAGTAGAGGCAATGTGGGAGAGCTCTGGTAATACTGTAGGGCAGCAGACTAGAGTGGAGATGGGAAAGTAGGCAGGGCTCCTCTAATGCTGCAGACCAGAGAGTGGAGCACATGGGGAGCAGGGGGTGGGTCCCTGTAATGGGGTGTGGAGTGGCGCAACGTACATCTCAGCCAGGGAGCAGGGGAAGACGGGGATATCAAGGACTCCTGTAATGCTGTGGCCAGAAGGAGAGAGTGATGAAGGGGGTGAGCCCTGCAGAACCAGCCTGGTCAGCCTCAATTTGCCTTGTCCCATCCCTCTTAGTTTATTCTCTGTAACCTTCTGTTTCATTCTTTTCAACTGGGTGTTTTTGGCCAATGCAGAAAGAAATTTTGCTTTTCTCCTCAGCCAAAGCACTAGGAAGGGGGGGAGGGGATTGCTGCAGCTCAGCTCCTGCTGTGGGTGAGCACCGACCATCCCTGTCGCAGGATGGAGCAGAATCCAGAGGAACATTCGAGGGGCACCTGGGATGCTTTCCCAGCCCCACGCGATGGAGCGCAAAGGGCCTGATCTAAAGCCAAGTGACGCCAAAGGAAATCTTTTCATTGCATTCAATGGGCTCCCTCTCCTTTCATTCCCTCTCTTCCTTACCCGCTCCCCTCCAGTTGGTGTGTCTGAAAGGTTAAAGCTGAAGCCTACAGATACAGGGGGGTGGGACTGGAATATTAATGCAAGACGGTGAAGGATCTAAGGGAGGGAAATTTGGGCTTCCTTGCTGATAATCAGTTATGTCCCAGAGATGACCTATTAATTTGTTTAACCATCTGCAGTCCCCGACAGGCTCCCCAACTGGACAGCTTGTCAGAGGACAGGAATCAGCACTCGCATCCTCCTCGTAATATGCTCTGGGCAGCTGTGCACACTCTCTCGCCTGGTTGTCTCCATTATACAGCAGCTTGAGTCCAGGCAGGAAATAATCATCATCATAAAAGGCAACACATCCTAGGGTGGCTTGTTTGCATCATTTCCCATCAGAGCATCCAGGGGGGTCTTGCTCAGGGATGGTCAGTGAGTGTGCTCAATAGCTAGGCCAGGGGGTGTCCAGTGAGCAGGTCCAGTGCTCAGACGGAAGCCAGTGGGCGTGCAAAGTGAGGTGGAAGACAAGAGCATGTTCAGGGGCTGGTATATTGCAGGATCCAAACGGCATGTCTACACTACAAAATTAAGTCGACCTAACTTAGGTTGGCATACAGCTGCCGCAGTAATTCCATCGCTTGTGCGTGTCTACACTTGGCTCCTTGTGTCAGTGGTTACGTGTCCTCACCAGGAGTGCTTGCACTGACTGAACTGCCAGTGTGGGGCATTGTGGGATGGCTTCTAAAAGCCAGTACCAGTTGACGTAAGCCACATAGTGTCTACACTGACAAGACGTCACCCTAACTACATCAACATTGATTCTGTGCCTCTGCTGAAGGTGGAATTATTAAGTCAACATAGCAGGGGAGTTACATTGGGGGAAGTGAAATTTTAGTGTAGACACTTCCATAGTTAGGTTGACATAAGCTGCCTTGCCTTCTCCTAACGCTGTAGTGTAGACCAGGCCTAAGATGGGTTTCTATCTGGGTTGTGGCTGCTAGGTGCTACTGTAATATGACTAAATAATAATAAGCCTTTGCCACTAGTCAAATGGAACTTGGATTTCAATGACCCATGATTTCAGGCCAGTATTTTCCAGCCTGTGTCGACACGAAGCGTGGCATGGCATTGCTACTTCTTAGCAGTACTCAGTCTCCTGGTCTTCATCTCAACTACTTTCTCTAGCACTGGATCACAAATAGTTGGGAATTGGGAAGTAACAGAGCTGTTAAAATGTTAAAAAAAATCCAGACCCACATGTATTTTCATGAATAACAATTCTGCGAATACTTTAATTGCAAAAATGTGAACAACTGCCGAGAACATGAGTGAATCCCTAAAGGCGGATGAATTCAAGCATGGACATTTATTCATCTGAAAGTTCACATTGGAGAATACATTATTTGCTACTTACTTTACTTCTTTTAAAAAGGTTTTGGGGGACCAGAAGCAATACCATGTGACTTGGTTGACCAATCGCTACCGATAACACATTGTTGGAATGAATAATTCCCAAACAACACATGCACTGCAAATTGTTTGTCCAAACTTTTCGGCATATAGCAACAGATAGTGTATGCATTTGCAGGAGTCTGGATTAGTTCGGGAGCAATTTGCAAACAGAAAACAAGGCTAATGTCAGTGCTTAAAACAGGTTGGTCTCCATACCTTCGAAAAATATTGTGCGAGGTAAAATACTGAGGACATATTCACTGCAGAAATGTAAAGACAGATGTTTTTTCAATGAGGGGGGCCTCTAGATCGCTCCCAGTGAACTCTAAGGAGCAGAGGAAATGACGGGACTTGTTTTCCACTGTTGCCGGTTCCTAGGCATCTGTTTTGGTAACTACAGTGGGGGCTGGTGCCAGAGATGAATATTTGAGTGCACGCTGCCAATCAAAGGAGGAGACTGAAGCGGCGAGGTTCTGCTTGTGACAAACAATGGCTAAGGCCAGTCCAGCCCTTAGAAGAGTAGAGCAGTGCAGTAGCTCAGCACAGGAGCTGACTGTCTCCTTTTGGGTATGTCTCCATTTGCAATCTGAGATGTGATGGCAGCTGAGGTAGAAATACCTGTGCTGCCTTTACTCGCACCAGCGTAGCTAAAAATCCCAGTGTCCGTGAGGTGGCGTGGCCTTCGGCACAAGCTAACAAGGCGAGTAGGTACCCAGAGTCCCTGATGTGCTCGCACTGCCCACGCTGCTGCAGCTCTACTGCTGTTTTTAGCCCTACAAGCACAGGTACGTCTACCCACGTAGCAATCACACCTCTGACTGCACTGTCGCCATATCCTGTATTAGAATCATAGAATCATAGAATATCAGGGCTGGAAGGGACCTCAGGAGGTCATCTAGTCCAACCCCCTGCTCAAAGCAGGACCAATTCCCAACTAAATCATCCCAGCCAGGGCTTTGTCAAGCTGGGCCTTAAAAACCTCCAAGGAAGGAGATTCCACCACCTCCCTAGGTAATGCATTCCAGTGCTTCACCACCCTCCTAGTGAAATAGTGTTTCCTAATATCCAACCTAGACCTCCCCCACTGCAACTTGAGACCATTGCTCCTTGTTCTGTCATCTGCCACCACTGAGAACAGCCGAGCTCCATCCTCTTTGGAACCCCCCCTCAGGTAGTTGAAAGCAGCTATCAAATCCCCCCTCATTCTTCTCTTCTGGAGACTAAACAATCCCAGTTCCCTCAGCCTCTCCTCATAAGTCATGTGCTCCAGACCCCTAATCATTTTTGTTGCCCTCCGCTGGACTTTTTCCAATTTTTCCACATCCTTCTTGTAGTGTGGGGCCCAAAACTGGACACAGTACTCCAGATGAGGCCTCACCAATGTCGAATAAAGGGGAACGATCACGTTCCTCGATCTGCTGGCAATGCCCCTACTTATACAGCCCAAAATGCCGTTAGCCTTCTTGGCAACAAGAGCACACTGTTGACTCATATCCAGCTTCTCGTCCACTGTGACCCCTAGGGTGAAAATGTGAGCCAAAAGCAGGACCAATCCCACCGAGCAACGCTGGGGGAGGTGTCATAATCGCTTTTGTAGCATAACCCACCCAAGTTCAAATAAATACAATTAAAAATAGCAGTATCAGTCCAGTGTTCTCATTATCAGCTTCCAGTGTCCACAGGTACTGAGAATGTGCTGTCTTAGAGGGGGGTTAGGATGCTGAAGTGTGAAACATCTGCTGTGGGCAGGTATTCACATGCTTCTTCTGGCCTTGTAGCTAAAACGAGACATTGCTTCAGTTAAATAGCTAATGTTCCCTTGCTCAGGGGATTGGAGGGGTGCACTCCATCTCTGACTGCTGTGAGCCTACCCACGGGGCTTGCACTTGTGCCTTTCTGGTGGCGTTGCCGCATTGTGTTCTTATTGCGTGAGAGCTCCGTGGCGCTGTATACCAGCCAGGCTAACAAGCCCCTCACACTCTTCCTCAAAGGGTGTGTGCGGTGGACGAAAGGTAGGCAGGGCCGTAACCTGTGACCCTGGTCAGATAATAAACTGGGTTATAGACACTTCACTTGGGCAGACCCATCACATTAATGCCATAGCAACATAGGTAGCTCCTTTAAATGGCTTTTGCTCCAGCGTGACGCCTCTGAACAGTTACAGGCTCTGCAGGAAATCTCGGACTAGAGTGATCCCACAGGGTGTTATCAAGGAATCGCTTATCTGGCCAGTGGTTTCGTCCAGAGGGGACTATTCTATTACCCCCCTCCTGTCTCACTTGTGATGCCCTCAGCGCATGGAGTCATTAAGAGCCCAGCGTCTTTGCTTTCCCAGTGCCTGCCCAGACTGGGGCTTGAGTAAAGGCAAACTGGCTGAAGCTCAATCCAAACAAAGCAGAGCGGGGCTGGCAAACTCTAACAGAAATCGGGGGGGGGGGCAACATGATCCCTCATGCCCCCCCACGTCGCCTCTGGGGGATACTATCTGTCCCTGATGGGGCTCACCCAGCCTTTGTCACTGCAATTTCAGGGTGTTTTCTGGGTGCTCATTTGTTCCTGGAGCTCAGGCCAAAAGCCTCATGTGTAGGAACCTGCAGGACTAGACCCTGGGACCATAGGGAGGGGGGTGGGGGGCTTGGCCACCAATGCTTCTGCT
Source organism: Emys orbicularis (assembly GCF_028017835.1). Lineage (NCBI taxonomy): Eukaryota > Metazoa > Chordata > Testudines > Emydidae > Emys > Emys orbicularis. The sequence goes on along the minus strand of NC_088695.1, from coordinate 30,221,344 downwards.
TAGGCTAGGTTTCTGCTGGAGGAGCGGGTGAAGCTAGGCACTGCAGGAAGTACCACCCAACAGTGCCTGAATGGCAGCTCCTTGTAGCCCATTGATTGGCTCATGTTGGCATGTAAATCAGGAACCCATCATAGGGAACTGTCTGAATAATGACACAGGCCACCTGTTTGCTTCCGCTCCAGACCTTCCCATGCTGTGGCCCCTGGACTCCAGCTTCTGATTCATCCCTGACTCTGCTACTTGTCTCCCACTTGCAACTTAGTGCCTGACCCTGACTTCCTGATCCAGCTCAACACAGACCACCCCCCACCCCTCGTCTCCTGAACGCAGCTTGGTAACTGATCGCACGCAGGCACACCCATAGCCTGGTCCTGACACCATGTTTCCATCTACACAGGGTGACCATACATCCTGTTTGGCCGGGACAGTCCCTTTTTTAAGCCCTGTCCCGGACATCCCAACTTTTTTTGGCAAAACTGGGCATTTGTTCTGTTTGCTCTTGCCAACTGATCATCAATTGATGAGCCAGCCCCAGACCTGTGTGTGTGGGGGGGGGGGAGGGTGGGTGGACGGGTGCTTAGACTGTCAGCCCTGTGTGCACAGGGTGTGTGTGCAGCCCTGCTTGCGGGGGGTGGGGTGACCTGTTTTCCCTTTGGGAAATATGGTCACCCTACATCTACAGCTTGTGAAGGTCTGTGGACCGGGCTACTGTTACCTGTGCCTCTATGACCTCCAGGTTGTTGACCACCATGGGCTCTGCATGGAAGCCATTCAGGGGCTGTAGCTAGGCCAGGCTGCAGTGCCCACCTGCTCGGTGAGGTGCGCCACAGGGAGCATATTACACTTCTCCCGGCATGCAATGACCCCTTTTCTTGTGCTTCCAGGTAAAATTAAAGGCTTTGATTCTGAGCTGCAATGTCCCACGTGGTTTCAGTGCTGGCTCCTGGAGGGTGCGTCTAGCTTTGTCTCTCCATGGCAGCTAGTATTAGCTGGGGTGCTTGAGAGAACAGTGTCGGATTTCAGCCTCAGGAGGCCAGGGCATTCTCAATGGAGAACCCTCAACGCTGGACCCCAGTTCCCCATTGGACGACCAAAGCCAGTGTCTGGGTTATGGCTTTGTCAGACCTTTGCCTGCAGGAGCACTGCATGAACAAATGATGGAGGAGAGCCATCCACTGCTGACACTGGATGACTAACTTGCAGGTTTTTTTAATATTGTTCAGTGTTCAGAGACTACATGATTGGTGCTTTTATACCTTCAAAATCTGAAGCAATGAGTGCTGTGCGCCTTAGCCGGGAGGATGATGTCTGTGATAATGGCTTGAGGATGAAGAGGGGAAAAAGCTAGGTCCTCCCGGGGAAACAAACCTAGCACTAATAATTACAGCTGACATTTATAGAGTACCTTTCCTGCCAAAGGATCCCAAAGCAATTTACAAACTATGGATATGAATCACTTTACCCACCTCAGAAATGCAGCCATCTCTGGGGAGGAAGACAGCAGCTGTTTAACATTGCAGAGCAAGGCTACGCAACAGGTCAGGGCAGGAAGTGAAGAAGGATGCTGTCGTCAGTTGAAATTACAGTGAAGTTTATGGAGGTCAGATGTCGTTGTTGTTGTCTTTTTTCTTGCCACTTCCCGATTCGGGGTCAACAACTTTTATAGCCTTCTTCCAGAACTGCTGATCATACAGATGTAATTAGCTCAATTAAAATCTGGCCAGGAGACAAAGGAATTACAGACTTGCTCCTGCAAAAGTGCTGCAGGGTCTCTAAAGCTTCACCAGTGATTAAGGTAACAGGAGTACTTGTGGCACCTTAGAGACTAACAAATTTATTAGAGCATAAGCTTTCGTGGGCTACAACCCACTTCTTCGGATGCATATGATTAAGGTGTTGTCGTTAAGTCTCTTCCCAAAGTTGGTACCTCCATAGCACGATGGCACCAGCATCGTGCTGAGGCATCTAGTCATCACTGACTATGAGGAGAAGAATGGCAATAAACCAGTGTTTTCATTTTAGGTCTCCATTGTTAGTGCTAAACAAGCCTTGTCTTGCTTAGCATGTGAAATTGAACAGAACAGCCCAGGTGGTAGGACTACACCTACCAAAACTAATAATACATCTGCATATCCTATGGGAGGGATAGCTCAGTGGTTTGAGCCTTGGCCTGCTAAACCCCGTGTTGTGAGTTCAATCCTTGAGGGGGCCCACTTAGGGATCTGGGGCAAAATCAGTACTTGGTCCTGCTAGTGAAGGCAGGTGGCTGGACTTGATGACCTTTCAGGGTCCCTTCCAGTTCTGTGAGATAGGTATATCTCCATATTATATATATGTAGTTCCTATACTATGCATATTAAATGTGACTGTCTTTTCACCCTCTGTTTTTTACAGTACCTAGCACAATGGGGTCCTGGTCTATCACTAGGACTTCTAGGCACTATGGTAGTGCAAATAACTCATTAAACCCTCCCTATTAGGAGAAAACACAGAAGCCAGCTGTAAATGTGCAGAATGGTTGGTAATTAGATTAGTGACTTATTTTGCACATCCTTCTTATGAGACTATATTTTCCCCATTGCCTTCAATTATGCTACTAGAGGGGATGGCTAGCAATGAGCAGTATGGGAAGTCTGTTGATTTTATTCCATAAGCCCTGAATGAGAGGAGATAACATTTCCCAGCCAGTACCTTTCAGTCATTTCCTTTAGCTGTTGCTTGCATTCCCCAAACCATAGGCCTTGGTTAGAGAACAAAAGAAATTATCTGGAGAAAATACAGGAAACTGAGCCAGCTCCCCAACTGGTGTAAATCAACATTGTCCCACTGAACTTACTGGCGCTACGCTGATTTACACCAGCTGGCACTCCGGTCCACTATGTGTCTGTCAAAGGACTTCTAGATGTCAGGCCTGATTCTGATCGCATGTCAATTTCACACCTGTAGACAAGGGCAAATATTGCAACTAATGTTTAAAAAAAAAAGTAGAAAAAAAAAAGATAATGGTTTCTTCATGCCTGTTTCCTTTGCAGGTTGTCTTTATGACGGGGAGAGCCCCTTAGAAAGAAGTCATGCGGCAGTCCTATGACGCACACTGTAATTCTCAGATAATTTGTTTCCTTCTTTCAACAAGGACCATGAGTTGGGGCCCACAAACATCCAGGGGAAACAGTTGAAAAGTTGTGGCTAGGGAATACTTACAAAGATCATTGTTATTCATAGACAGGCTGAATTTAAAGAACACTGATGTCCAGTGTTAGCAATCCCAGGTGTACAAAAATCCTGAGTCAGGCCAATGAAAATCATGAGATTGGCTCGATAATCGTGAGATTTTTAAATATAATAAATTTGGGGCTTTGTTTGCCTTCTGTTTTTTTGAGCCGTTTGGGTACCTTGAGTCAAGATTTCAAGCATTTCTCCACAACCATGAGAGCTAGAAACTTGCTTTTTAAAATTGCAAGTTGAGATTCTTATGTATTCGCATGACTCCAGAAGCTGAGGTCAGAAGAATCACAATAAAATCCTAAGATTTGGTCATATGGAAAAGCTTTGGGGAATATTTTAGTTAGACAGCTGGTTTGATGTCATGCCAGTAAGGAGGGTTGAAAAGTTTCTGTCAAAAAAGCTTTGACAGAAAATTGGGTTCTTGATTACATGAAAATGTTCATGGAAAATATCTGATTTAATAAAAAAAAATGCATATTTTTTGTCCAAAAAATAAATCTCAAAACCATCAAATTTTTCAGTGTGTGGCTGAAAACATTTTGTTTTTGTTTTTGTTTTGGGGGGGTGTGTGCCATTTTCTGACCAGTGCTATATGTTATTAAGATTTCCAAACCTAGTGCCTAAAGTTAGGCTCCTAAGATCATATTTAGGTAATTAAAGCCTAGATTCACAAAAGGTATTTAGGCTCCTAAGACCTGGTCTACACTAAAAAGTTAGGTCGACCCACCTACGTCGCTCAGGGGTGTGAAAAAATCCACACCCGAGTGACATAGTTAAGCCAACCTCACTCCTGATGCAGACAGCACTATGTCGGTGGAAGAATTGGTCTGTTGTCTGTTGACCTAGGTGGATTGCCTATGCTGACCAGAGAACCCCTCTGGAGAACCCACGGACAGTGTCTACATTGAAGCACTACCATGGCACAGCTGAAGCACTGTAGCATTTCAAGTGTAGCAGCAAGTGGCTTGATTTTTTTCAAACGTGCAGAGCACCCAGCAGCTCTCGTTGACTTCACAGGACTTTAGATCAGATCCTTGGAAATTTGAGTGCTCAGCACATCTGAAAATCAGGCCCAAAATAAGTAAGGAACTCCCGAGTCTTGGATCCATGTCCCTTGCATTAACCATGAGATGGCATCACCTCTCATTTGCAATGTCACACACATTAAAAGCTGCTATGAAGTCAAACCTGTTTGCATGCAAATATCTTGGCTAATAAAGCATATGAAGCGAGGTAGGCTGATTATTACTTCGTGTCTAAGCAGAACTATTTCTTTATATTGTGCTTGCCATGAGGCATCAGCGCCTTCTGAACACCGCACAATTATTTCTTTATTTAAACTAAACTCCCCACTTACAAGCTGGGTAGTCTTTTTTGGGTGGAGTGCAGAACCCACATTGTTCACTCCGGATAACAATAATTAAAAGAAAATAAAATCAAAGCAGCTCAGGAAATAAATGGAACATTTTTCTGTGAAAGCCAAAAGATTCTATTAAACTTCTGTGGTTTAATAAACTATTATGAAGTTTGGGAGCATATTTTTCCTGGGACTTAATCTGTTTATACATCTAAAAAAGTAAATAGAATATCACTTTACTTGACCACACAGAGAACCTGATACATCATGGCTGTGCTGCCGCATATGTTTCTTGGTTAAATGTTTCCACCTTGGATTTCACTTAATGGACCTAAAATGGTGTATGTTCAACTTCTTATGCCGTGTGTGAAATCCTGGCTCCACTGAAGTGGACTTCAACAGGGCCAGCGTTCCACCCTTTGTATCTTCAGTGGTGCTGCTCTGATTTACACCCACTAGGCCCTGACCTCGGGCACGTGTCTACCCCTCTTTGTGCTGCAGTTCCCTCATTTCTAGGACTGCCCTAAATCACAGACGTCTGGGATGGACTAATTAATAGTTGTGAGGCATTCAGGGCCAGATTTTTTCAAGGTATTTAGTTGCCTAAGGAGGCAGGTGGGTGCCTATTGCCAGAGCTGGGCGAAATTTTTCATTTGATTCGACTGAAACAATTTGTGAATTTGGGCTAGTTTTGGTGAATTGTTTCGGCTGTGAAAGAGCTATGGATATAGCGGAGATGGCTAAACGGTTCGTTTCAGAACTTCCAAAACAAAGCATTTTCACTTTTTGGTTTGGAAAGACATTTTGTTTCAGAATTGCCCTCCGTTTTATTAAAAAAAAAAAAAAACCCCTCAAAATCACAACAAAGGATTTTATTTCAGGCCGACCAATGCGTTTTGGTCGCCTTTGCTCATCATTTCATTCTGCTGAAATTTTTTGTTTTGGGATGAGCTGAAACAATCCCCACCCCTGCCACCTCCCGTGCCGCCCCCAAGTCTTTTGCTTTGGCCACCAAATTAATCATGCAGTTCTATCTAGTGGGATTGATTTCAATGGGATTTAGGCATCCCGACATTTTTCAAAACCCCGTTAGGTGCCTCTCTGCTTCTTTCAGTGCCTAAATGCCTTAAAAAATCTGGCGAACACATAATGAGTGCCACAGAAATGCCTATTTGGTAAACAGGAGGTACAACAAATTTATGCCAGCGTGAGAGAAGAATTCGCCCCATGTTTCAAACCATTTTATACATCTGCACGAACATGTGATCATTGCGCCTAAGAGAATTATTTTAAAGTGAAGAAAACACATACAAATGAATAATTTTCCATTTTAGTATGTATCATATACCTTCCCCCTCCTTTGCAGCTAAGCCATCAGCAAAAAGACAGCACAGCCTCTCAATACCCGTAAACTTTATTAAATGTGTGCTTCCTCAGTCTTAAATTAAATTAATCTGGTCCATACAGAAACAGCACCAAAGGGAGGAAATGAGAAGATCACAAAGCAAAGGAAATCCAGAAAACATTATGTACAAACACAAGTTTTTTTTTTCTATGTTTAAAAATATATGGACAAGTCTCCTGCCCTGGAGATCTAACTTAATATATGCTAACTTATGTGGGGTGCAAAAAAGGAGGCTGAATATCAGTTATTTAAAATAAATAAATTAAATTCAGGATATAAATTTCTATATACCAAGCATGTCATTGCTTGAAATATCACTTAAGGTTATATCCCCCCCGCTGGAATATCAGTTGCATTAAATACAGGAGCCTCATTCCTTGGAATCCCATGACATATTGGGGCTTAGGTTCATTTCTAGTGTTTAAAATATTTGGATAAGACAATTCCTTGTGAGGTTATTATATACCCAATGGCACAGAATGTTGATACAGCAGCTTTCCCCCCCCCCCCCCCCCCAGGGAAATCACACCAACAAAAATCCTTTTAACACATCAGTGGAAAAGTCACAAGCTGCCCTGCAAAGTAAGCCCTGTTAGTCTGATCTTTTCAGATCCAGGCAGCTAGATCTCAGTTCAGTAGTCTACCCTGAGTCAGCAAAGCATGTGCTTAAATTTAAGCATGTGCCTAGGGCCCAGCATCTCAAAGGTATTTCAGTGCCTAATTCTCTTAGAAATCAATGGGAGTTAGGTGCCTAAATGCCTTTGAGAATCTGGGCCTAAATGCTTTGCTGAATTGGGGCTTCCGAGTCTGATCCAAAACCTACTGAAGTCAATGGAAAGATGCCTGTTGACTTTGCATCTGATCATTAGAGCGTCTAAAGAAGGAAAATGCACTGGTTGGTTTTGTACCATTACGCCAAAAGCCATGGCCTGATTTTGAACAGTGAGAGCACCTGTGTGTCGTACTGAAATCAGTTGAAGGGAGCTCCACATGTGCAGCGCGTCTGATCACAAGGCTGTCAGTTATTTAAAATCACTGGGGGGGGGGGTCCAATTGTGTACTCATGCTGTGCAATTCCCATCTGGCCTGATTCCAACATCACACCCATTTTACACCAGCGCCTCATTATTATTCATAATACAATAACACCTTGGAGCCTGTCATGAGCCTGGACCCCTTTGTGCTAGCCATGTACAGATATAAAGCAGTATCAGCTGAGACTGATTTAGTGGTGTAAATGCGATCAGCTGGAGGCTAAGTGGGAGATGCCTCTGTGTAACTGAGGGCATGGCTACACTTGCAGATGTAGAGCGCTTTGAGTTAAACCAGCCTTTGTAGAGCGCAGTAGGGAAAGCGCTGCAGTCTGTCCACACTGACAGCTGACAGCGCACTGGCATGGCCACATTAGCAGCTCTTGCAACAGCCACAGAGAGCAGTGCATTGTGGTAGCTATCCCAGCATGCAAGTGGCTGCAACATGCTTTTCAAATGAGGGTGGGTGGGCTGGAGTGTGACAGGGAGTGTGCTGTGTCTATGTGGGGGGAGAGAGAGAGAGTTTTTGGAGGGCTGAGAGCATGTCAGCATGCTGTCTTGTAAGTTCAGACAGCACAGACCCCCCCCCCGGCCTCTCTCTCTCTCACACACAGCATTCCACAGTAATGGTTGCTTTGTCTCAGCTGTCAAACGGAGCTTTCAAAGGGCATATCCAAAACAATGAGAAGAGTGACCACTTGACTTAAGGGGATTATGGGACGTTTCCAGAGGCTGATCAGAGTGCAGTAATGCAACGCCTTGTTCACACTGACGCTGGGGCGCTCCAGCGGGGGCGCATCAAACGTTATTCCACTCGCCAAGGTGGAGTACCAGCAGCGCTGTAGCCGTGGAGTCAGAGCGCTCTACGTGCCTTGCCAGTGTGGACGGGTAGTGAGCTAGTGCGCCCGGGGTGCCTTTAATGTGCTGTCACTCGCAAGTGTAGCCAAGCCCTGCGAGAAGGCTATGACCCTCCATACTGATACAGCGCTTTAAAGAGACACTGTGAAAGTCTAAAAGTTGCATATGATACAAAACACAAACCCAACCCTTATCTGGGCCCAAGAACACCTTAGCTTATTAAAACGGAAAGATTTTTAAACATCGAATTTGCTTTTCATCATCAATTCTCCCCCTCCTCCCCCTACTTTTCTCCATTGGGAAAAATCAAACTCTTTAAGTCAATTTCACTTTCCAGTTCTGCAACACTTGCTCAGTAATGTTGAGCTGGGGGTTTCCCTACACAGGGGACTGATTAAATTCATTCCAGACCTTTGTTGAGGATTTTCAAATCAGACTAAGGGCCTTAGGTAATTTTTTCCCAGATCTTCAAAGGTATTTTAGAGGCTAACTCTCATTGAATTCACTTAAATACCTTTTAGGATCTGAGGTTTAAATCGTATTAGATTTCAACGGGATTTGCGGACCTAACTTTTCTTAGGCTACTCGGAAAATGGCAACTTTTATTCAGTCAGTGGGATTGTCAAAAGCACCTAAGTGGTTTAGGAGCTTTGAAAGTCAATGGGCAGGAAAGAGTTGTTTAAAAAAACCCACACCCCTAACCAACACTTCTACTGGTACAAAACCTGTGTATAGAGCAGGCCTTCATTATACTGAAAAACAATGGGCATTGGCATCTATGTGTCATTATGCCTGTGAAACATACTCCCTGTTGTGCCTAAGGCACTTATTTGCTTTTAAAAATTCCACCTCTTAGTTTTGTGAAACTTTTTTGTTTTGTAACAAAGCCTAATTTTTGGCCCTAAACTCCATGACTGTGTCCCTTTTAAACGATGCTCAGTAACTAAGCAGGTGGTCTAGTTCCCCCAACTGGTGCCATAAGGCCATTTGATTTTGACGCCCATTAGCTTTCACAAGGGTTAGGGGGAGAACCTTGCACCGAGATTAATGCTACATCCCTGTACCTCTACCTTTGCAAGACAATTTGTTCCAAAGGCATCCCACGACATGCTTAGTCATACTCAATCTGACAGCAGCAGACCTAATGATTAAAGGCAATTAACACTTTATGAAACAGACTAGTCCTTGATTCTGTTAACAAATGCTTCACGATGGGATTGTCGATGTTCTCAAATGGAGATGATGGCTTATAAGAGATCCAAGTCATTGAGTCTGGGAAGCGATTGGGGAAAATGGAAGGTCATGACTGATTTCTTCACTGTGCGAGGGTGCTTCACTGGAGCTCTTAGGAAGTCGCAATGCCTGGTCCAATGGCCACTACTGGGTGACATGGTACAATCACGTGGGCTAAATTCAGCAGTGGATCTAAGTTTAGAAGGACTTTTGGTGTACTTTATACCTCCTTCTGAACCCCCACGCTGTCACCGTGCAGACCGTTAGACTCTCTCCGGGTATGTCTACACTGCCATCAGAGAACTTGAATGCAGCACGTGTAACGAGACCTGAACTCGCTTTAAGGTAGCTAGCGTGAGTGCCAAGGGCAGGGAAGCCGCAGCAGCGTGTGGGCTGTACAAAACCGCCCAGAATCCTGGGTAGTTACTTGGGCAGCTGCTAGCTTGTGTGGTCACGGCTTCATCGCTGTTGGTACCCGAGCTAGCCAGAATCAAGCTAGCCTGTGTATAGCTGCATGTGCTGCAGGCACACCTCCGTTGCAGTGCAGACATACCCTCAGATGTTGCCAAGTGGGGCTGAGAAAAATTTAAATGAGATTTCAGAGCCACCTCAGTGATTTAGAAGCACAAACCCTATTGGCTTTCAAGGCAACTTTTCTTCCTGTGTCACTTAGGTGTGTCTGAAAATCCCACCTGGGAAGACTAAGTTAGCCTATGGGAGCGTAATTTACACTCCCATACAAATCACCTCTGGCACTGGTTACATGTATAAGCCAGGTTGCAAAATGACACCGAGGTTTGTTATCTGCAGCCCAGGGGATTCTTGCCATAGGAATCACCAATATTGAATACAATGTTCAGCCATTATAAATATTTTAAAATGAGTCTCTATTCCACTGCCAGGAAGTTCAAAGTTCAAGAGACTCCCTGTTGCAGAGTAATGCAGCTTTGGGGGAGGGAAAAGCATTATGTCATATAAATATATGAGTGAGCTTCTTACATGAGTCAGAGCTGTCTGGAAACACGATCTAATAGGCCACATTTCACAGAGAGGGCTTTCATTTCCCTTCAGTGTGTCCTGTGTGTGTTGGGAATGCATAAGGACCATAAATACTGTAGCCTTCTCTTAAAAGCAAGGGGAATTGTCACCAGACCTCAAGAGCACCTTTTCAAAGTGCTAGGTATGGGGAGTGGGGTTTTCAGATGCTTGGTTCCAATTCATCTGAATGGATGTGGTATGGCCAAAACCAAGAAAGCCACATCTTGAAAACTTCCACTGATGGTCTGGATGAAACATATTGGGACTTTTTATTGTTTTCATGGAGGGTTCTGATTTGAGGCCCACTGAAATCAATAGGAACCTTTCCATTGACTGCAGTGGCTTTTGGATCAGGCTTTAAACACTTGACTGGGACCAGCTCTTCACCCCCAAGCTGAAAGAAGCTCTGGGTAACAGAATCAAGGTGCTCAGACAGCTTCAGCCTTTGGTGAACTTCAAAATGCATCGGTCCCTCAACCCTCCAAGGAACGAGCCACTGCCTTGCTGTTAGGCTTAAACCACTGTGACACCTAAGGAGGCGATATGATTCTGAAACAGCTGAGTTTTGGAACTGGAGGTGTAAAATGGCATGCTCACATGGGAAGCAGGAATATATGGAGAGGGCTGTTCAATGAGCAATGCCAGCAGGACAGCTGTAACCAAACCAGTGGCCTGAATGAAACAAATCAATTGCTTTCCGTAGATTCCATTTTCAGGTTAAGCGATGATAGCAAAACAAGTAAAGAAGGGCCAGTTTGATGGTTCTCCCATCACCCCCACTAGCTGAGCATGATCCCTCAGAAACTATAGCGCTGGTCAAAGCATTTCATATTCTGAAATTTCATTGAAATATTCCAGTAAAATGTCAAATTTCAGGGGAAAGGAAACACACATTGTCATTGATTTTTGCTAAAAAAACATTTGCCAACCTGCTCTGATTTTGGCATTTGGGGCTAGAAAATGGAAGTCCAGAGGAGGTTGATTGGGAAATATAACAAGGGGAAAAAGTTAACAGCTTTACTGCTGCCCCAAAAGAAATCTTCTGGTTTGAGTTTTGGATGAAAGTTCAAGGTGGTGATGAAAATTCTTGCACTGTCCAAATTCATCTGCCCGTTCTGTTTTACTCAGCTGAGAAAGTCTGGCTGTTGCAGCAGCCCCTTTAGCTGTTGTGACCACAGCTGGCCAGGATCTTAACAACAGGCGAGCACTGTAGCCACCCATGACTCCGCCCTTAGACAGACCTCCGCGAGGATTAAGACACAAAGGGAAGCACTGTGCGCTCGAGCGAGCGCTGTGGCTTTGCTTTGTTCTGGGTTGCATTTGACTGATCTGATCGCTACTTTTGTTCTTTGTTTGGTTAAGATGATTATAAAATGTTTACCCAGATGTTTTGTGCCACGGGATGCTGCCAAAAAAGGGTTTAAAGCTGGAGCCGGAACATTCTGAAACAAGAACTGAGATAGAGGATGACCATACTGGCTGAAGGTAGCGGGGTCACTGTGATCTCTCGTGCTGGGGGTGGGAGGGTGGACTACAGAGAGAATGACTTAACAGTTTTCTAGCGCCCTACTGTTAGCTTCCCGGCTAGCTGTTACTGGACTCTGGGTAAGGAAACCTGAGCTCAGATAAGGCTTTATGGGGGCAACAGATGGGAGAAAGTCTTGGGGCTAAGGCCTTCAGAAAGTCCTGCCAACATTAACTAAGTGATTTTAATTAGCTGGGGAAGTGGGTCCTATTTGTGAATCCACCCGGGTTTGGGTCTGCAGAGGTGAGGGGGAAAGTCCTCTGAGCCCTGCAGTCTCAGAAATGTTCAGGATCATTTCTTAAGCTGGTTAAGAGAAAAGCTGGGAAGTGGGCTCTGAAGTGGATGCAGGAGAGCCAGGAGTGGGTGGAAGGCCCAGCTCGAACCTCTTTCTCTTTACACGAATGTGATGTTGGTGACAGCCCTGGACCCTGACCTGTTTTCTTTACCTTTGGAACAGATAGGCAGGAACTGGAGGGACCATGTGTAGAGCTAGACGGTAATTTCACACACATCATCTTGACCTCTCTGATGATCAACTCATTATCCTCTTGAACTCTCTCCTCTGCTGTGATGCCCCCAAAAAATCTTGACAACTGTTATGTAGACGGTATGCTGGAACCACTGCTTTTCACACTGACCCATATTGTCTCATTGTTACCTAGTGCTCCCCTGGCTGTCTCCAGCTTGTCTTAGATGGTAAGCGCCTCATGGCAGGGACTGTCTTTTGGTTCTGTTCAATGGAGTCCCGATCCACTAAGTGCCTAAGCACTACCGTAATACACCTAATAAACAGTAATAATAATGCACAGAGCCTAGCACAATGGGGTCCTGGTCCGTGACTGGGGTTTCCAGGCGCTAATATAAATAATAATAATCTAATGAGACTGCTGACAAAAGGGCCAAATCGTGTGATCTGGGCACCTGCCTAAGTAATGGATAGTTACCACCAACTCACTTTATAGAAGCCACAAAACAGCTGTCAAGAATCAGGGCAAAGAATCGAGATCTCCAAGTATTGTAATAGGAAGGATTATTTTGCTAACATATTGAAAAAACCCTACAAACCCAATGTGCTCTTTCCTCATTTCTCCCCCGTGTTCCCCAGAAGAGCGCTGCCATTTTGTTCTCAGCAGGGCAGCCATTAGGTTCTCACCACACTCTTATGAACAACGGATTCCCTTCCCTCACTCGGTTTTTTATTTATTTATTTTTTTCCCAAATGAACCTTTGCTCCAACATGTTGTCGTCTGAGATTCTTCTGAAGCCAAGAGAGCCTCGTCCAACATATTCCTGAACGTGGCTTAACAGGATACCTCACACACCCTCCCCTCCCCCAACTCTGGCTCTTACCCCGTTATTCCCTATTCAAGAATATACAGGACATGGAATCCCCCTACAGCCCACAATGACTCCCCTCTTAGTGTGAAACCCCATGAAGGCCACAGCCTCAAACTCTACGGAGGACATCCAATGGGAGGCATTTTGGCTTGGTGAAGTTTCTGAATGGGAATCTTGACAGAGGTGGGTGAGCTCTGAAATAGCGACCCGGAGAGAGTACAAGCGATGGGGGAAGCTGCTTGAGAGCTGGAAAGTGGCCTTTTGACTACACTGAGATTTTCATGTCAAAAGATCAGTTTTTGTCAAAACCTATTTCCTTCCCGCCCCTGCTTTCTATAACCAAAACCCAAATTAGTTCAATTTTGTATATAAAAACCCTCCCGTTTTTCACCAGTTGCTGAAAAAAAGCTTGGTTGTTGGTGGCAGAATTTTTTTCCACTTTTTGGACCAAACCCCCCAAAATTGCAAAGAAAAATTGATAAAAAAGTGAAAAAAAAAATTGATAAAAAATGTTCACAGGAAAAAGTATGTCCTGACCAGCTTTGGGATCTTCAAAAGTGATTTAGGTATTTAGGACCCTAAGTCCTATTTTCAAAAGTGACTACGGGATACATTTTTAAAGGCATTTGGGCACCTCCCGTAGGAGTCAGGCACCTAAATAGATTTAAAAATCCAGCCCTTAGTCACCAAGGCCCAGATTTGTAAAGGTATTTAGGTGTTGCTGTGCTCACTGTTGCAATACCTAACTGATTTAGGAGCCTAGATCCCATTTTCAAAAGTGATTAGGAGCCTCAATCTTAATGATGAAATTTAGGTGCCTAAATCAGTTAGACATTGCAAGGCTGAGCACAGCAACGCCTAAATACCTTTTAAAATCTGGGCCTTAGAAGCCTAAATCCTATTGACTTTCAATGAGAGTTAGGCTCTTCTAAGTGCCTCTGTCGCTTTTGAAAAATGGAACTTAGGCTCCTAAGTCACTTAGGCAAATCTGAAAATGTTGTTCCTGGACTTTTATATAGACATAGTGTCAAATCCTGAAACCACTGACAAAGGGCCAGAGCCCTCTTGACTTCAATAGCACCAAGCTTTGGTCCACAGCCACCTTGCCTCGACCGTGGAAGCAGACACCAACCCGCTGCTAACAGAGGAAAGAAAACAAACCAAGCAGTGACATCGTGTCAAAAAGAACAAACAGAATGGAGAGCGTTTTCAGCACACCTTACATTTCCTCTCTACTGATATGTAAAAAAAATATATATTATATTATATTTTTTCTTTTCTTAAATTATTCTTTTTTTCAGCCTCAGTCCCAGCCGAAGTCGTGCCCAGTCATCTGGTAGAACTTCATGTTGAAAGGCCTGTAGAACTCTCGCAGTCTCTGCACCACCTCTCTGTCTATATTGGGGTGGGTCCTGCCTTTCGTTTTCCCCAGGCAGTGGGGTTTGCTGCTGCCTTCAGCTTTCTTCAGGCAGGGGAAGCCCTTGGTTTTGTTGAAGTAGAAGTGTTTGTCTGTGATGATCCTCTTAAGGCCCAGAAAGTCCTGGACCCTGCCCAGCTCCCCGGCAGGGTCGCGGATCAGCCTCTCCCCGCTGACGAAGAGGATCTGCCCAATGGGGAAGTAGAGGAGCCAGTTCTCCAGGTGCTTGGCGTAGATGCCGATCTGGATGGCGCTCCACGAGGTGTCGATCAGGCCTGTAGTCCTGTTTTTGAAGGTCAGACTCTCAAAGGTGGGGATATCGGGCTTCTTCGAGAGAGTCTGCGTGTAATCGGAGATGGCTCGGGTCACGGGATCCCGCACCACCACGATGAGCTTGGTGCCCTTTGACATGGCGGAGATTCGAGCAGGTGCTTCCTTGGTGACAAAGTAGCTGGGAGTTTTCTCCATGGTGATCTGTCCATCCAGGGTTCTGGGCATCAGCTCCCTAACCGGAACAGAGAGAGAAAACACATTAATGCAGAACATCATTGAGTGAGGCATGCGAGTCCAGGACACAACATGGCCCAGAGGACGATGACCTGGGAGTGAGCATCAGGATGCAAGGACACTATCTATGTCCTGGTGACCAAGGGGTTAACTCCATCTCCTCCTGCACAGGTGGTGAAGGGGAAGAGCTATGATGCCCTGATTCAGCAAGGTACTTAAAGCACAGGCCAAATTTCAAGCCCATGAGTGGCCCCATTAACTGCACTGGGCCTGAGCGTTTTTTTAAGTGAGGCACGGCCTGAGAACTTTGCTGAATCGTGGCCTATGGGAGGCTCTTTGGGAAACAGAAGGGAAAGCTGAGCTCCACACCAAGGGTCATGGGACAGGACTGAAACCCAAGTAAGGGAGTTTCCCATTTCCTTTCTATTGCTTAGGGTGACTTGATTTGTTGCTGTGACCTTACTGACTGTAGCTGCATGTTCTTCCACCTGCATGTTCCTTCTTATTCCTTAATTGGACATATCCATTAACAAACAGTTCCACCCTTGAATGGTACCTCTGAGTTGCGTCAGTAACAGAAATGCGGTGGGCACATGGATTGCCCCTCTCCAGCCAGACACATTGGAGTGTCCCAATGGCTCAGAGAAGGGCAATACTATAGAAAGCATGACGCTACTCAGAGAGCTAGGGTGGAGAGACTCAACGTGAAAACATAACAGACAAGAACGCAACATCATACTAATGAAGTTAATGCAACAGGAAAGGTAGCAACACCTGATGATCCATTTCCACTGGAGTCACCAGAAATACCTCCATGTACTTTGGTGGGAGCTGGATCAGGCTCTTGGGGCTTGTCTACATGGGGAAATAGCCTGGAATAGCTATTCCGTACTAGCTCCCCATGTGGACACTCTTAGCTTAATCTGTTTTGGAACTGGATTAAGCTAATCCACACAAATGCTCTCAGTGCAGAAAGCAGACTGAAAACTGATCAACAGCACTGACGTGAAGAGTGGATCAATAAGGATGTCAGTTATGATACTGCCCATTTATGTTCAATGGGACTAAATTCTAAAGAAACAAGACCCAGGAGTTACTGGGGTTCTGGCTTCTCTGAGAACACTATAGTGTCCCAGTGCCTCCAGGATCGCTTGCAATAACTTCTTATAACATTGTACAAACACCACCTATCAAGGCAATTACTGTACAGAGCAGTTTCATACTCTCTAGTTATGTAGAGAGTATGTCTTCACTGCAAAAAAAGATGTTCTTAACTCAGATTAACATAGCAGTGTGACACGGCACCTCAGCTTTTAACTCAGGTTAGCAGCTCAAGTTAAAGTCTGTAGGGGAGCCTGGGTTGAACTTGAGTTGCTAACCTGAGTTAAAAGCTGAGTTGCCTTTTCTTTTAACCTGAGTTAGCTAACCCGAGTGAAGAATACACTGTTCACGTGCAGTGAACACATACCCTTAGGGAGATGTGGCAACGCATTTGATGGGCCTGTTTCAGAATAACTGATTTTCACATGGGTATCGGCATGTACAGTAGAGGACGGAGCGGGTCTGAGTCAGGAGGAGATGGTATGAAAACATAACAGGGAACTTCCAGAAAAAAATCACACCTTTGCTTGCAACTGCACAGTAAGAATCAATTTAATCTATAAATTACCAGTGTCCTGTCCCTTTAAATTCCTCCTTGCCCACATTGGGATTTCCTGCCTCCTGGCTTGAATTCTGTTGAATAACACTGAGTTCCTGTAAGAAAGACACTCCCTTCCTGTAGGGTATGAGGAATTTTAAAGGGCCAGGACTGTCAGTGACTATCTTTTGGCGTTGTCCAGGAGACAGCACAATGGTTCAACCTAAAAACGTGCAGTACTAGCCCCCTGCCCTCAATGCGTTCCTCCTTCCCCTCCACCCCAAGGAATTCTACACTCCACATTTCCTTCCTGTCCATTCACGAAACTCCCATTGCCTGTGGTGTGAAGTGGTGTGGAAAAGCAAAGGCAGCCTTTGCCTCTAAGAATTCAATGCAATGCACAAAAGGCCAGGGAATTCAGAGTTAAGGTTACCCACCCTTATAGGTGCAACATACCTTGCTGGGCCTAAACTCTGCGAGGTCTAAAAACAAATTACATATGCTGGGCTTCTTATGCAGGCCAAGCTTCCATTGATGCTACTGCGCGTTTTGCCTGAGAAAAGACTGCAAGAGCTGGTCCTATATTCGCTGCAGTGCTTAGTCAAAGAGGAATGAACTCACGGTGCCAGCCGGAACTATGAGCTTCTTTGCGTGAATCTGGTTAAGACAGACACATGCAAGTTGAGGCAGAGCCAGGGTGGGGCCATGGGGAAAGGGGCTTCGGGGCCCAGCTGGGGTGGAACACCCCCAGGGAAAGCTGAAAGTCGGTGCCTGTGGCACAGGAAGAATAAGTGACTCGCCCAGGGTCACACCGAGCATCTGTGGCCTAGCAGAAAATTGAATCAAAAGCCTCCTGAGTCCCAGTCTAGTATATTGATCACAAACTCAGTCTAGTATATTGGGAGGCCACAGGGCATGAGCTGCACCATGTTCGATCCTCTTAGACTCATGCCACCTACCAGGGCACCTCTGAATGAGCCCAATGGCTGCAAAATGCCAGTCATTCAAATGAACCTGTACTGGGCCAAGTGAGAAGCCACCTCAGATCTACTTTTTGTCGATTCTCACTGCAAACAGCTATCTGCTGTAAATGAGCCTGTTCTTCCCAGAGGACCCTGAAAATAAGCAGGATGCCTGCTGCACTGGTAGCAGGTTTCACCTCAGTGCAAAGAAGAGCTCTCCAAGAAACTGCACCCTTTGCCCCTGAAAAATGGGGGTTGTAATCAAATCAGCAACTGACCCCTAGCCTTTGACCTCCCCTTGGCACTAGAACCAGAGTGCCATGATGAACTGCCTCCGGCCCATATTGCTGTTACCGTCTGGCAGTGGCAACATCTGGATTGGAAACCTGTGCAAAAACACCACCAAAATTAAAGTCATCGATCAAAAAGGCCCCAACAAAAACCTAGGCTGAGTTGTTAGGTTACAAATGAGATAGAACCGACTGATTGTTTCTAGAGGAATGCTTTTTATTGCATGCCATGTGTCACAGATGCTTGTGCAAAGAGCGGGCCCTTGACAAGGCTGAGGATTAGCTGTCACCGGCCGGACAAGGCAGGTTTTGTGAATAGCTTTCCTCGCACAGCAGCACCAATTGCAACAATGCCCATTTTGCAGGTACTCGCTTGTCTCTCTCCAGTTTGGAAGGTTTGTACTGTAAGTCTGGAAGCATTCAACTCCTTTAAAGGGAATGAGAGGTGTTAAGGTAGCTGGAGCGCATGCATGCGATCTTGGGAGAGTCTGCATGCTGCCATCCAATGGCACTCTCCCCCTTCAGGGGCTCATGTTGTAGTTAGGGTCTGCAGGTAGAGTTGCTACCTGCCCAGGTTTTCCCAGGATCCTCCTTTGTTTGAGGTAGCAGTCCTGGGAAATCGGTAAGGACATTCAGGGTACGTCTACACTACCCGCCGGATTGGCGGGTAGTGATCGATCCATTGGGGATCGATTCATCGCGTCTCATCTAGACGCGATAAATCGATCCCCGTCGACTCCGGAACTCCACCGCTGTGAGAGGCAGAAGCGGAGTCGATGGGGGAGCGGCGGCCGTCGATCCTGCGCCACGAGGATGTGAAGTAAGTCACTCTAAGTCTATCTAAGATGCGTCGACTTCAGCTACGCTATTCTCGTAGCTGAAGTTGCGTATCTTAGATCGATTGCTCCTCCAGTGTAGACCAGGCCTCAGTATGTGATGCCAGCTGTCCAGTTTTATGGGCTCAGTGTCATCCCGGCTGTTCCAACTTTTTGTATTTCAGAGGTGGCAACCTTATCTGCAGGCAGGAACCTAAACGTACAATGCAACAGAGAACAACGGGAGCTTGCAATGTAGCCGTTACAATGTATTATTAGCATGTATTATTTGCATTGCCATAACTCCTCGGAGCCCCAGTCATGGAACAAGACCCCCTTGTGCTATGCGCTGTGCAAACACAGAGCAAAGAGACAGCCCCTGTCCCAAAGGGCTTAGGACCTAGAACTGTGCCACACAAAAGAAACACAGCCCACTTTAATTTCAGTTCACGAGCCGTTCATTCCAGCCTCATGACGTACCGTCATTAACGTGCGGTAAGAAAGTGTGAGAGTAGGTGCAGACAACTGAAAAAGCGGCATGACTGGCTGCTGCTAGTAAGATCTTGATCATACCTAGCTGCTTGTAGGCAGCAGAGAAGAGACTGGAGTTTTGAGCATCATTTCAATGGAGACATGAAATCAGTGAGACAGAGTGAGTTCCACCATTCCTCCAAGGTGGTTATACTATTACAAGGCACTTACATGGTAACATTACCAGAGTATCTGACACTGCAAGGCAGAGAAGTACTGTTATCCCCTTTGTACAGCTGGGGACTTGGGGCCCAGAGAGACTAAGGATAACATTTTCAAATTCACCTGAATTAGGAGCCTTAATCCCATTTTCAAAAGTGACTTGGGCATTTAGGGCCAGATTGTCAAAGGTATTTAGGCACCTAACAATGCAGATAGGTGCTTGGTGGGATGTGCAAAAGCACTTAAGCAGGCTATGCAACCAACTCCCATTGATTTCAAGCGCCTAGAGTTCAAGGATTAGGTGAGGATCTCAGCTTTCTTTCTGCTTTTTATTACAATAGAGGGTGTTTCTTGCTCCCCACTATTATAGAGAGAAGCTTGAAGACTTGACCTGGCTGCTACCTGAATGGATAAAAAAACAGAAGGAAAAAAAAATCCAACATTTACTACTTTTACAAAAAAATCCCATGATTTTTAAGCCAATCTCATAATTTTCTGGGGCCTGGTTCATGATTTTTGAGCGCTGGGGTTGGCAATACTGCAAGCTGCCTGTCTCCTGCTACCCAGAAAGGAACAAGACTGGCTGACAGGTTACAGACTCTTTGGCATTTCTAGGACTTTGCCTTGGATACTCTACACCACAGGAATTGCCAGAGGGGCTCAAAGCAGTGGTCCACCCAGTCCAGTACCTTGCCTCTGACAGTGGCCTGTTTGAAGCATTTCAGAGGAAAGTGCAATAAACCCTTCAGTAGGGGGTTATAACCAAGCCCACGGGGAAAGCGCCTTCCTGATCCTCATCAACTGGCAGTGGCCTGATGCCCTGAAGCATGTAGGTTTACTCTGAGGCATGGGGAGCCGAGTTCCATGGGTTTGTCACTCACTTCTAAAGTACAAAACTGATTTAAATGAGATTCCCAACTGAATGCTGCAGAGGGTGCTGAGACTTTGTGGCAGAGGCTTTCAGCCTGAAACACAAGTTTTATGACCAAAGCAAGCTATAAACTCCTAGAGGGTGTGAGTGGGATGGAGGAGATGGGGGTTGATAATGGAAATGCTGATTCACCCCGAGCTGTGAGGATGCAGAGGGCCCAGATCTAACAAAAGTAAAGTGAGAGTTCCCACCAAAGCAGCTGTGATAATCACCAGCATTTGCTAATACTTTAATTAGCCTGATAGTTACAGTGTTCCCTGGGGATTGTAGGGGAGCACACATTTACGCCTACGTTCATAACCTTCACACAAGTGTGGATAACGAATCTGTCTGTGTGCATACACATGACAAAACACCACTGAGTGCTGCTCACAGTGCAGGGGTGGGAGGTAGCCCCCATACACGGCTCAAGCACCCTTTGCCACGCCCTTAGAGGGAGACAACTTCTGAAGGCAGCTTAGCTCCCTGTCACGACAGCCTGACCTGCCTCTCGTTACCAACTAGGCCTGGCCCTTCAGGGTCGCCCAGCTCCACGGTGAGGCTGGGAGGCAGACAGCGGAGGGAGAGAGCAGAAGGCGACGAACATTTTAAACCCCAAGTGTAACTCCACTAAAGTCAATAGCTCCATTGAGGCCAGTTGATTCCACTGGGACAGGACACAGCAGAGCTGGTCAGTAAATCAACGGGACTATCTGTGATCAGCAAAGGAAGGGGCTCTGGAAATGGCGGCCTAGCAAGGCAAATTAAAAGCTTTGCTTACTTCTATTTGTGTTGTGATAACTCTTGCAATCCCAGCTGCCTCTTCCCAGTTAGGAGCTTAACCCTTTTTGTGAGCTCCTTCCAGCACAAAGGCTTTCTTCAGCGCTCAGAAATGAATATGCTCCTTTTCTGCTAGGGTCAGCAAAAAGAAACGCGCTGGGAACCACCGGGAATGCACTACCACAGCGTTGGGGAGATTAATTAATTACAAAGGGCATCTTTCATGGACATCACCAGTTGCCTGGAGGGCTCTGCGGATGGATGGCATCTGGATTTTATTGCAAAGGAGCCACTTGAAAAGACCAGCACCACAAAAATGTTTTGGCAAAGGTGCTCACAAATGGTCTCTGCCAGAATAAATGGATTTTGTTATTTTAATTTTAGTGGGGCTCTGGGTCCTATTTAATTGCTTAAGAGAAGAGGAAGATTTCCCTGAAAGGGAGCCTTTGGGATGTTTGTACTTATTCATATTCAACCTTTTGCAGTTCATCAGCTCCTTCCGCCCATCTCTGCCTGCTGGGTCCTGTTCCAAGCTTGAGCCTAGGAACTCTTTAGGAACGCAGTGGCTGAAGGAACGCCTCTGTTGTGCTTTCACTACTGAGACCAGGAGGGTGCCCCAAGCCCAAGGCTGAGCATGCTGCCTATAGACAAGGAACGTCTCCATTTGGGTAATTGAAGGGGGATACAGTCACTGTGGTAAATCAATCCCTGCTGCAACTCCATGGACTTTGACAGACTTACCCCAAAGATGAATTTGGCTCAGGCAGGGCGTGGGTTCTCAACCTGGAGACTGCGGCCTAACAGGGCCGGGCGGAGGAGGTGTGTCACAGCACTCTCCCCAAATTTTTCCTGCTGTATCAGGGGGGTCACAGCATGGAAAAGGCAAGAACCACGGGCCTAGAGAGTCCAGCTGTCAGATTGGGGACTGCTAACTGGCTACACCTGTTCTAGTGTCCAGTCAATACAGAGCTAGCAGTCACTATATGCCCTAATGTTGTGGAAATGAGATGCAGCAAAGACATCAGAGCAGAGGTACAGTCCTTGTCTCCCAGATGCATGGCATGAACATATGAAGACAGGCCTCCTTTACCTTGCAGACAGTAGGCAATCAACAATGCAAAGCAGCGCCCTTTCCCCATCCCAACACAACCTGAAGGGGCGCAAGTCACCCAAAAAGACAAAAGAGATTTCAATGCAGCTGTTGACCAATGGAGGCAAAGCCTTTGTTTGACTGCATCTCTCCTCCCCAGCCTGGATTTGCAAAGTGAAGGCATTTATTCATTCCACTGATGAGCCAGACCAACTACACAGCCAGGCACTTGATGACACAATGGACACCTGGAATGAGCACAGTTCAGAGGAGCAAGACAAGAGAAAGCCTGGGGCATGGCAAAACTTAAAGAAGCGTAACATCCTCTCTCCTCTTTCATACTAAGACATGCTGCCCTTGTCCTACATGCATCGCTGAAGCGCCTGTAGGCTTGCAGCACAGAATCCAATCATTCTTCTTCCCAAACTCACCGACTACAGTACAAGGCTTTTGAAAGGCGCAGAGCTCCCCCACAGTGTAGCGCCAAGCTCAGCTGTTACAAAGACAGACTCCTTAGGGTACTCAGCAGTTAATAGCCAGGGATGTGGTGAGCTCAGAGACTGGGGCTGTTAGGACAGGTACAACATGTGCGTTTTTGTATTCCTATGCTTTGTATTTCTTCAGCTGCTTGTCTGTAAGCATCTCAAAGCAATTTACAAACATGCACTTTCAAGCCCCTCGGGCAAGTGGACAAAGAGAGGAGAAGGCCCAAAAGAGTCCACTGATTTTGAGTGTCCAACTTGAGATGAGGACTTGATTTTCATAAGGACTAAGGGCCACATTTTTAAAGGCTTTAAGGCACCTAAAGATGTAGACAGGCACCTAGTGAGCTTTTTCAAAAGTGCCTAGATGCCTGACTCCCATTGAGTCCAATAGGAGTCAGGTGCCTAGGCGCTTTTGATAATCTCATTAGGTGTCTACCTACATCTTTAGATGCCTTTAAAAATCTGTCCCTAAGACCTTCTAGGTCTTCCCATCCAAGCTGTAAGTGGGCTCAACCCCAGCTCGATCTGATGAGACCACAGTCTGCGATGGCACAGCTCCTCCTTGATATCATTATTATTTGTCTAAGTCTCATGTGAGATCACTTTTGTGGCCACAAACAAAGCTAGAAAACTCAGCCAGATTGTCAAAATTGCTCAGCACAGTAAGTGTTGCCATTGAGAACAATGCGAGCTGCTGGGTGCTGAGGACTTCTGGAAATCTAGGTGCTAACATGGGAGCAGTTGGGTGCTGAGCACTTTTGAAACTGGGACTCTCAGTATTTTTCAAAGGGGCCGTAGGCAAGAATTCACACGCGTGTGTCTTCAGCCCTTTCTGCTGTATTCATTTTAGCATGAGCATATGTACCGATGTATATTTTACACAGTTTCAGAAACAGTCATTTACAGCAGAAGGTAAATTTCCCCCCTCCCCAGTAAGCTTCTGCCATCAAATCCCGGCACTGCAACGGTCTCCGCATTGTCAGGGCTGGAAGGCGGGATGAAAACAGCTGCTATCGCCTCCAGTTTGTTTGTGTCCTTTTACTCTAAGCATGAAAAGCAGGGAGCGATTAGCAATAAAACCAGCAGAAGCGGAGCTGTTCTGGAGACCAGCTCCCGAACGGCGGTGGCTCATTTCAAACAGCAGCAGCCCTGGTGTCTGTGCGTCTCTCACAGATGTGACAGTACCTGCTGCCTGTCTGGGAAAATGAAGGAGAATTTCCTTCCACAATCAGCCACTTTTCTCTCAGTTGCAGCAGTCAACTTCCTGCCTCAAGACCTTCTTGGGCTCTTTTACAGCTTGGGAAGGATTTAATGCATCGGTGGATAGGATGCAGTGAGTGGTCCATGGTCCCAATCTAAATCTATCCAGACCCCCAGTGCCTTGGGAAAGCTGAAGTGGATCCTGTTGCAAACCAGGCCGCGAGACAATGGCGGCTCCACTCCAGGCTCAGCACCTTAAGCATTGTGAATTCAAACGCAGGCAGCAGGGACAAATAAAGCTACTTTAACCACAGCCATTGGAGTCAATGGACACTGAGCCCTACTGGGACCCACACTCATCAGGTGTGTGGGTCTGGCGAATAAAGCCCAGGCTTTTCCTAGGACGCCTAGTGGCACCTGTTTGTCCCAGCTGGCCTAGGCCAGGCTCAGTGTTCAGGTGTCTGTGCTGGATCCATGCTGGAACAGTCACTTATGACAATGCTGCATTGTCAGGCTGTGCTATGACATGATGGCGCCACACTGTGTTGTTGGGGTGCAGTGGAATGATCCCAACTGACCATGTGATAATCTATGAATCATCTCTGTGTCACTGTAGCACCTGTCACAGTGAACTGCCTCTGTGTGTGGCGTTTCTTCGAGAGAATTAGCTAAAGGCCCAGGCTATAAAAGGGTTCAAAAAAGAACTAGATAAATTCATGGAGGATAGGTCCATCAATGGCTATTAGCCAGGATAGGCAGGGATGGTGTCCCTAGCCACTGTTTGCCAGAAGCTGGGAACAAGTGACAGGGGATGGATCACTTGATGATTACCTGCTCTGTTCATTCCCTCTGGGGCACCTGGCACTGGCCACTGTTGGAAGACAGGATACTGGGCTAGATGGACCTTTGGTCTGACCCAGTATGGCCACTCTTATGTTCTTATAGAACTGGACCCCAAAGGACTAACTAACTCTCCTTTATCTGAATGCAGTTCTTAGAATCATTTCTGCTACACTGCTCACTCACTGTGCTTCCTCACCTTAGATCCCCTGAACAACTCCCAGTCACATGCTGCCTACTGTCCACCTGAGGAATTGCAACTTATTTAAGAATGTAAAGGATGGCTCAAAGAACTGGTTTCAGCCAGGATATACAGCTTACATTTCTATAGGTTATTCGAGTCTAGATCTGGCTGGTAGCAACTGAAAGTCAGCACCTTCCATGATTTATATACAGTGAAGCGACTGTGACATAAATTGACAGTTTCGTTACAGTTCCAAATAGACAAAAAGAAAAAAAACCCCAACATCGTAACTGGCACCATTGCTGGAAGTCGTCTTCATATGGCTGATGTAAATGTAGAGCAACAACTATAATTTTACATCCATATGGTTAAGCCAAATAATTGAATCTGGAGTAACAGAGTGTATTGCTGTGATGCCTTCTTCGTATTTGTGAATCGGGCACTGAGTCGTTATATGATCCATGGTCTGTTCTGGGTGACCACAGGTGCACACTGCAGAGTCTTTACATTTCCATTTGTGCAGCAAGTATCCTCATCTACCATGGTTTGTGCGGATGCGCTTTAGGGTTTCCCATGAGCTTTGTGGGAGATCGAAGCAAGGGATCTTCTGCATCGGGTCTTTCATGAGGTGTTTATTTGTGGTTTTTTGTGACCTCCATTCAGCTTTCCAAGCCCCAACAGGGTTGAAGTTGCATTGATGAAGGTTAAACGCATGGGTCCAAAAGGGCTTATGCGACTTCACGTGGTGGTGAGGGTCATTGCTGAGGTCCTGGTGGACGGGAAGACGTTTGTTTTCCATGATCCTCTGGAATTCCCGAAAACCCTTTGGACATTGCTTGAAGTGAGAGAGATTAACTGGGCTCTGAGAACTAAGCTACCCTCTCAGGCCTAGAGGTGAACTATGGAGGTACACTGGTGTATGAACTCTTCCTAGCACAATAGGGCCCAGGTCATATGCGTCAATAATCCATGGTACTTACATGCTTACTCTATTACCATCTAGCTGACTGCTTTACAGAATTTAATGTAAAGCCTCACAACACTCTAGGAGATAAGGTAGCACCACAATCCCATTTCACAGACAGGGAATCGAGGCTGATCTGCCCATGGTCACATAGGAAGTCTGTGGTAGAGGAAGGACCCGAACCCAGATCTCCCAAGTCCCAGGCTAGTGCCCTAACCACTTGGCCATCCAGCCTCACTACCAGAACACTAATGAACTAGAAAGGGATAGAAAGCTACCCAGCTTCGATGCGCGTCACAGCTCTTCCAGGACATGGTGGATGGCAGCTGTACCCACAGCTGCAGAAAAGAGAGCTGCCCTCCACATTCTAATCCTCTCTTTGCAACGTCCCAGTGGGTTGCTGCAAGGGCTGATTGTGCTATCAGGCACAGAGGCCTGGGACGCCAAGGGAGGAGGAATCAGCAGGGCGAGATGAGCTCCCAAGTAGCGAGGATCCTATTTCCACGCAGATGCCCTTGGGTGCTGTGAACAAAGGACAACATAGGCCAGAGGACGCAAAACTGATTGGCACCTCGACGGCTCGGCAGAACACAGTGTCACACACTGAAGCTGATGCTTATGCTTATCGTTGGCTTTGTTCCCGCTGACCTAGCCATGGCCCCTAAAGGGCACGCAGGCCATTAAGTATTTGCCAGACAAACGATGGGAATGGAACGGAAGCGGACGCCGAAGCTCCATGACAAATTGTTTACACAAAGCTAGGTTTTCTAGAAGTCAAAGTCATTAAGAGCCGAGGGATTTAAAGGGCCGCGGTCCCAGGACCGTATGGCCTGGAGAATCTTATTGATGTTATGACATGGAGCTTATAGCGAAATATAAGGGCAGCGCTCAGCCTCCCTCCCTCTTGGCTCTGCGACACATTCACTGGGCAGCACAGGCCTGGAAGGGACTGCACTGAACCAGGGAATGCACCATTCCCATCCAGCCTGCAGACACCATTGCAGGCTATGCAACAGGAATATTCAGCCCAGCAGCTGGGTCAGGCACTAGGGATATGTGCAAGGGGAAAGAGGGGAAAGGAAAGCTCCCTGCCAGCCAACAGAGCAGCTGGGGAGCCACCACAGGCCACTGCTGCAAGCCTGAGGTTTCAGCACCCTCCCTAGCCCTAAAGTATCCCTCTGCAGAGGAGGACTGGGAAAGGGGATCCATGTTGGAGCTTCTCCTTGGGTCCCATCTCTGCATTAGCATGCAGGGGAGCCAGCACAGAGCTGAGTTCCTGCTGCAGAAGGGGGACACTGACACCTCCAAACCCTGCCAATTGTTGCACAGTGTAGCCATACCACGGGGATCTGTCGGGCTCCTGGCGCAGGATCGGCCCCCTAGAGAAGAGGCAGGGTCTTAGTTACTGAAGCTGATGATAAATCGCTTACAGTGACATTCAGAGAAGATGCAGGAACATATTTGCTACAGCTCAAGGTTTTTTCATTACAGTGGCAAAAACTGGTCCTTCCTCCCCTAACCTCTCGTCTTATAAACAACGTCCAACGTTGCTGAAATGTAGCCACCTCTGTGGTGGAACTTGGCAGCTGTTTAACAACTGCACAGCACGGCTGCACAATATCTTAGGAGAGGAAGTGAAGCAACAAATACCTTACACATTTGAAACACTTCCATTTGTTTCCAATCTGCCAGTTCAGAAATTAGTGGTTAGACTTTCAGTCCCTCACTTGGGTAAATAGTCCCAGTGAAGGCAATAGGGCTACTCACTTGAGTAAGACCTATTCAAAGGAGCAGAGGTGAGCAAGATCAGCCCGTTTGCTTGATTAGTGCACATCTCCTGCAGCCCTTCTGGATGAGCTTGTATCTCCTGCATTCCCATGCTACCCACTCACTATTCAGTTCCATTATCTGAGCGTAGGGGTGAGGCTGTTGAGTTGGTGTCTGTCCAAAGATGGAATCTATTTGTTACACAAGCAGGAGAAGCCCTACTATAACCTAAGGATCCTGCAAGAGTTGTTCCCATTCTAGGATAAGGCTCCCCACACCTAACTCTTTGTGTATGGAGAACTGGCTGATGCGGTCCTATACTGTGAAAGAATGAATCCCAGGAATAAAGGTGGGAGGATTTCGAGGGGAGGAAGGGAACTGGCTATCTGTGTTGTGTGGTTCATTCCTCTAGGCTTCAGGAAGGTGGACAGTTACTTTTACAGGGTGAGTCTGGCTCCCAAACCCACAATGGCTTTTTTTTTCTTATTAAAGAAAAATCCCATCAAATATGACAATTCCCAATGGGAGTCCCTTCTCTGATCCCAAAGGGATAACACAAGGTAAGCCTCTGATTGCCAGGTGCTAGGACTGGACAATAGGGGATGGTTCACTTGATAATTGCCATATTCTGTTCACTCCCTTTGAAGTAGCTGGCACAGGCCACTGGCAGAAGACAGGATACTGGTCTAGATGGACCATTGCTCTGACCCAGTATGGCCGCTCTTAAAATCAGTGCTTGTACAACGTGGGATGGGACTGAACGCCCAACGCAGCAAACCACATGTGCCAATGTGACTTCTCTGTGCTATCAGCAGGGAAATACATGGTGCATATATCCTCTATTGAGAGCACATCTCTGTCAGTGACATCAGTGTTACAAATGATTTAATCGGCTGCTACTTCTGTGGGAGCAGCAGTGATGTGTCGTTGCTCTGCTGGGTGACAGCTTGGTTAAAAATGAAGCCTGCTTCTTAATGCAGAATTATCAGGGCTTTGCATATGTGGCAGGAGGAGATAAAACAAAAAACATATTTCCTGTGGTGCTGAGAATCAACAACATACATGGCTTTAAAAAAAAAGCCAGCCCAATAACCCAACCAGTATTCAAGATGAGGTAATTGTATTCTGAGATCATTTGTCCCTGTTTCATAGTGTTTTCTGCCTTGGTTTCTTGTTTGCTGTTTTTCTATCTACATTTCAAATATTACCCAGCTGGGTAAATATGTTAGTGGTCTATTTATGGGAGGTATCCAAGTGGGAAAATCAGACATCTTTCACCCAGAAGCATAGCAATGCTGCTGTCTCCAAAAAGCCAGGTGATTTCACGGTTCCTCATGGGTGGAGGTGAGTAGACAGAGCACTGGGGATAGAGCTAGCCAGAAATTTTGCAACACAATGGTTTTTGGTCAGAAAATGATGATTCATTGAAACCAAAACTTTTCACGTGACAGGATCAGTTTCAACAAAAAAAATTTTCTGAAAGGTTCCTCATGTCCAGAATGGAATTAGAGCCCTAACCACTGGGTGATGGAGGCAGTCTCTCTCTCTCTCTCTCTGGCCAATGAATATTTAATTATTTATACATAATAGAACAGCTCTGACATGAAAGACTAAGCAGGACCTACTCCAGAATAGCCTGCTGATTGGAACACTCAGCTGGGATATGGGAGAGTCTTTCCTCTGTCTAATTTGGAGTAGGGACTTGAACTTGTGTCTCCCAGCGTGGTGCTTTAACCACCCACCAGGTACTGGCTGTCCTGGGGTTTGGGTCTCTCTCTCTTGTTTAAAAAAAATATTGAAAGATCTGTTCTCCCCTTCTCACACACACACATTTTTCACAAAAAAATGTCAGAAGGTCTCACTTTTGTCCCAGTACAGAACAGGACATTTTTTGAAATCTCAATTTTCCCCCCCAGAACGGGACAACCGCTCACTGACCAGATCTAAGTGGGAAAAAACAACTAAGGTTCCAGCCACGTGTGGTCTTCACTGATCACAAGGCACTTTAGACAACATTAGGATGGTCCAGCCTTTGGGGTGCTTCTCTGAACAGAACTTCTACATCTGGAGATCCTAGAGAGATCGGTGTCCACAGAAGAACTTAGGTAGATAGATGTGCCAATCATTACTTCTCTTGTTCCCAAAACCATCTTCTCTAATCACTCAGTTTCGCCAGAAGATTTAGATCTCCCTGCATCCATCCCCCAGGTGCGGCTTGTCTTCGGTGCAAGCTGAGGTGGCAGCACTGTGAAGCAGTGTGGAAATATGGAACCTTCCCCAGAAAGAATGGAACAAATGGGCCGTAGACACTTAGGCTGCCTTCTCAGCATGCCTTCCAGGTCAGGGCTGGTGGGAGGAACTGGCAGGGCATCTGTCCAGAGAGATGACTTGGACTTCCAAGTCATTTCTCCCTATCACAGCACTAAGTTCTCTTTCAGGAAAAAAACAGTTGATCCTCCTCTTCTTTCAAACTGTTTTTAAGAGATGACCTTTCAGTGCTACTTCCTTAAAAACAAAACCCACTATCACCAGAGATTTGCTTTCCTCCACAGCTCCCAAAAGCAGAACTAAAATTTGCGCAAGATCAGACAACAAAAGGGAAGCTGCTTTCTTGTGACTGATTGTGTCTGTGTGGTTTGCGTATGTACACGAACTAAAGCCAAAGTCTGCCCGAAGATATTAACGTGTCCCTAACATTAGGCAGGTATGGGTAATATTTCCAATCAGCTTCTCTCTCTTGGCCTGAACCATCCAGCCAGGCTATAAATTTTCTTTGATTAACTACCAGGGCACATCTGACTGACTTGAACCTACTTCTTACCCTTCCCTTGGATGCCAGATGAAATCAATCAATAGAAAGAGGCAGTCCAGCTTCTAATAAAGAGTCTGTGGGAATCAAAAAGCCAAAATGATTGTGGGAAACGTTCAGAGAAATCTAGAAGGAAAAAAGAATGAGATGTTTTATGCATTAAAAGGAGTTAAGAGCTGATCCAACTTCCATTAATGTCAATGGGAGTCTGTCCGTTGGTTTTAATGGAAGTTGGATTGGGCCACAAATTAAGGTCTTGGGTATACATCTGTGTAGAGGGAGAGGAAGAGAATGCAAGTGAGATAGAGAGACAGGCAGAGTGGGCAGCTAGGGGCTTAACCTGAGGTGGCAGAGTCTGTCTTTTGATTCTGTGTTTGTACAGAACCTAACACAATGGGCCGTGGTCCATGACGGGCTCCTAAGTGAAGGCAAGACATCCGGTCCGATTGATTTGACAGGTTGGTGTCAATAAAGAGACAATTGCTACTGGTGCTAGGATTTTCTGTTCAATTTCAATACAGAAACATCCGTTGGAGCTAGAAGGTACATTTCAGACAATCAGCTACAGAAGTGAAGCAGAACCTTCCATGATGTCAGGACAAAAGTGCAGTACTATTGGTTTATAGGAACTACTGATATTAGGGCTTCCCTCTGCACAGGGGGAAGGGTGTCCTCTAGGAGTGACTCATTAAACATTTTAAGCATCTTATGAGGCAGGAGGTCAAGGAAGCGTGTACAGAATTTGGCAGGGAAGCCATCTGGCCTGGGGGCTTTCCCCACTTCCATATTCTTAATCACTTCAGTTGACTCATCCTCAGTTAGGAGCATATCATGACTTCTACGTTGGGCTGCAGTAATTTGAGGTAATTTAATATTTTTTGAAAACAGACCTAAAGCATCTGTGGTGGGGTTCGTGTCCAATTTGTACAGATCTTTATGGAAATTATAGAACTCCTTATTAATATCTTTAGCTGATGCACATAATTTACCACATTCATCATGGATGGCCATGATTATACATGCAGAAGTCTTTTGTCTTAGGTGGTCTGCCAGCAATTTGTCACTTTTTTCACCCCATTCCCAGAAGTCCTGCCCGAATCAAAAGAGAGTGAATTCTGCCTGTGTCTACTGCGTCTGATTGAGTTCATCTCTACAATTCATCAGGGATTATAGCAAATCTGGAGATGGGACAGTGGCAGAAGACAAATCAAACTCTTCTACCTTTTTCTAAAGGCCTATAATATTTTCTCCATCTTCTCTCTTATTGGAAGATGTGAAACTTATAATTCTACCCCTCAAACAGGCCTTGAGCGTCTCCCCCAATAGCCTGCTAGAAGATGTTGAGGGTTTGTTTGTCCGCAGGAACATGCCAATTTCTTTTTCCAATTTTTTTTAAGTGGGGAATCTAATAAAAGTGAAGAATAAAGTCTCCCTCTACATGGCTGTTTCTCACCCAGCTCTGCTGCTATTTGAAGAGTTACAGGGGCATGATCAGAGACAGCATTTGTATTAATGGAGGAGTGAATTACAAAATTAATCAAGTCACTGGAGATCAAAAAGAAATCTATTCGGAAATAGGACCCATGCACCAGATAAAAGTATGAATAGTTCCTACCCACTGGATGTATTAGCCACCAGACAGTTCCAGATTTTTAATGTGAAACTCCAGACCCATTCTAGTTTTGGTTGTCTTATGACCCTGAGGCCAAGATTTGCCCACAAAAGGTTCAAGTACCTCATTAAAATCCCCAGCAATCAGAGTTGGGAGATGGGGTTCTCCATATAGTTCAGTGGAAGGTTTCAGTATCATTAAAGTTAGGCCCCTACATACTAGCAATGATTAGTTCAGATTCATTTATGGTGAATTTAAAGATCAAAAATCTGCGCTGAATGTCTGAAATTGACTGAGTGACTGTTACTTTATGGAAGAGGATGGCTACCTCTCTCGATTTGGTTGAGAAGCAACAAGACACCGCTTTTCCTACCCAGTCACGATCTAATTTAGCAGCCTCATCCAGGGTCAAGTGTTTCTCCTGAAAAAGGATTACATCTGTCTTTGCTTTCTTTAACAATGACTACACTCTTGGAGTGTTGACCCGCTTTACATTCCAGGAAATACAATTAAGATTCAGGGCCATTTGGCTGTGTTAAGAATGATTTTTGGATGTCTAGTCTTACAAATGAAGGCGATGGAATGTTTGTGTCACTTGCGCTAATATACTCCATCCTGTTCCCCATAAGAAATCCTTGGGGGTAGGGGAGTCTATGGATGACATGACAGACACTTATTCCACCGATTCTGGATTACCTTGCTACTTGCCAGGGAACAGGGAAGAGAGCGCTCCGGAATGGGAGAGGGAAGAGCACAAAAAAACAAGGGCAATCAAGACTATAAAAACACATAACATACATGTAACAACCTAACTTATTACCAAGCATAGCAGATCACAATGAAAAGGCAACAATTATCAAACATGTAAACACTACAAACAAAACTGAACCAATCATAAGTTGTGGAGGGGGCAGGCTGGGCGCTCCACCACTATCCATTTAATATGATTAATTAATTAATTAATTATTATTAACAGGCGTCCTATTTTTCTCATACTCTACATTGTAAGGAGATAGAAAGGGAGCACACATAGGGGGTACAACTACATTGCTCAGCTCCATGACATCTTGCAGGGAGGAGAGCCATCTCACACTTCCAGCACATGGGCTGTCAAGCTGTTGGGTTTTGAGGACCTCAGCAGTCAGGCGTGGAGACACAGTAAGATCTCCCACTGGCACCAATTTTAAAAAGGGGTGCTGGAGCCCTCAAATTTCTACAGAGCAACAGGGTACTGCACCACCCACCGGTGATCTCTTTGGTGTCCATCAGTGCCAAACTGCTACACAGGCCTGGTATATTCACAA
This sequence comes from Emys orbicularis, assembly GCF_028017835.1. Classification (NCBI taxonomy): domain Eukaryota; kingdom Metazoa; phylum Chordata; order Testudines; family Emydidae; genus Emys; species Emys orbicularis. The sequence goes on along the minus strand of NC_088695.1, from coordinate 30,188,066 downwards.
ACAAATGGTTCGTGTTGATTAGGGTTGTTGTCAAATGTTTCATTACTTCCCCAGCACAACCACAGGAGCAGAGGCACTTACTATTGCTAGTTCACAATTTAAACAAATCCTTTCCATGGATTCACGCCCATGAGCTCAATTTGGGATGAGTTGTTCCCTTAAATACCCTGCGGGGTGCTTCATATTCAGCCATTTGATGAGAATTGATAGACACGTTCCAAAATTTAATAGTGTATCGGCTTGGGTCAGAAGAAACGCCCCAAAGCAGTAAGTAAGTTAGTCACAGTAACTGGATAAGCTCATAAGTGCAGGTAGAACAGACATAACAATTGGGAAGCAAACTTGATATAAAACAGAACAGCTACTCAATTAATTATGGGCTATTTTGAAAAAAGGTTCTGCTTCTGGTGGCTTTTGGAACAGATACAGTTCCTCACCAACCTTGACGTGAAACTGAGCTGGAAACTTTATAAAATATTTGAGCCCTCGCTGCTTGGCAAGTTCCCTTGCTCAACTATCTCTGTTCAACCAAATCTTTTGCAAAATCTCAAAAAAAAAAAAAAAAATCTCTTTTTTTTTGGGAATCCCCCAAGATAGTTCTTTCTTTCCACGAGCTAGCTGCATTATTTCTCCTTTTACGGTAAATCTGACAATCAGTGCATGAGATTTGGCATTTGAGACTGGCTTAGGAGCCAGACACTTAAGTGCTCTTTCTAAATCAAATTTAAAATCATCAGGCAGACTAAGCACTCCGGAAAGTAGCCAGGGAACAAATTCCAAGGGGTTGCCTTCCTCTGTTCCTTCAGGTACTCCTGGAATTCTCAAATTATTGCAGCGAGACTTTTCCTTGAGGTCTGCAACTTTAGGTTTAAGAGAAGACAAGTCTGTGAGGCTTCTCTACACCTGGGCAGAGAGCTCCTGATCTTCCACTGATAATAGTCTCCCTTCTGCTTCATTCACCTGTCGTCAGCCCTTACAGAGAGGAGTTAATTGAGATAACAGTCAGTTGCAAATTTGTGGCCTTGATACATACTCGGTCCGCAGCAACTTTCTCCAGCATGGCTATCATAGACCCAATGCCCTCAGCAGCAGCAGCATGTTCAGGGGATGCAGGGCCTCTGTTCTCATTTTTTGGCTACTTGTAGAGATCCTGGCAGATGTTTGCCTGCTGACATTCCAGAGATTCTGGGTTACTTTTGTTCCTTTGCTGAAGGAGTCACGGGCCTGGACTCTGGATGGAAATGGGTATTAGCAGATGGCTCTAGAGCTCAAGGGGTCTGCCCATCCATGCCGCACAGCGCCCCCCTGGAGTCCATCAGTGTTTACTTTCCTTCTATATTTTCACTAACATGGTGGTGTGTATTCAAAGACATCTAGCACGTGAGCTGTCATCTTACAAAAGAAGACAGTGCGATCCAATAGAAAGATCAGTGGACTGGGAGTCAGGAGTTCTATTCTTGACTCTGCTGTTGGTGTGTCCATTGAGTACTTAGCATCCTTTGTGAAGCTCTGAGATGCATGGATGAAAAGCACAGAGTATATTTATTCACCTCTCTTCAGGATTTCTATGGCATCTGTCATTTTAGCTGAAGATGAAACTACATTCCTACCATATCAGTGGGGCTGTTTCAGTTCTATATGCACTGCAAGATCTCCATTTCACTCACAGGGATTGTCTTTGAGCCCACTGCCAAATGAGTACAGGCATTACAGCCACATCAATGATAATTTTCGCCACAATTTTTTAAAAATATAGTTGAGAAACTGAGGCAGAAAGCGACTAAGGGTCAGATTTTTAAAGGGATTAAGGCAGCTAAAATGCAGATAGGCATCTAGTGGGATTTTCAAAAGTGCCTAATTACCAGAATCCCACTAGGTGCCTATTTGCATCTTTAGGTTCCTAAATTATTTTATAAATTTGATCCTAAGTGATTTATCTAAGATCACTCTGTGATGGACCAGGGACTGGAATCCTGGTCTCCCAAGTCCCAGGCTAACACTCTAACCACTGGACAATCCTGCCTCTCTGGATTGGTAGAGCCCTGGCTGAGCTTGAGGTGCCGGCAGTTAGAAAAACGATCTTTGACTCTTACATGGAACAAAGCAGATCCGGAAATCACTGAGCGGGAATAAGTACGGGATCCTGTGATTTCATTTTTAGAGTCAATTTGCCTGACTCCTCTCACGCTTTAGAAAGCAATATATGCTGTGTAAATCTGCCCTGCTGCTGATTACAATTCACTTTCAGAGTAAGGTCCTTCCCTCTCTTTTCCCCTCTGAAATTAAACTGATCTGTGGGTTGGTGCTGAAATACACAGTTACTGATGTCAGGCGCTCCCAGAGACATCTTTATGGAGGATGATGCCTTCATTTATTCAAGCAAGCCTCGGTATTTATGTATCTCATTACATCGGCAGCCTGTAGCATCTGTTTCCACGCTATATCTGTCAAGCAACATCTTATCAGTGGAGCTCCTTCTATTCACTCCACTCCCTCCTCTCCTTTCACCTCACTGATAAGTAACCCGATGCTTATTCTAACCTCTTTTTAAATAACAGAAGGGAGACAGTGCTAAGCAGACAGCCTGAAAGAGAGCAATGCAAGGGCTTGGTGTACTCTGCACATATCAGAGCAGCAGTGCTTGACAGATCCTGGGGGTGAAGTCAGCCCCATACTTAGTTAAATTATTATAATAGTAATATAGCTGTCTTATATTCACATAGTTTCTTTCATGCATAAGGATCTCAAAGGCCTTTACAAGCTTAGCAGACATACACAGCATATACGATGGATCCCACATACAGGGATATAAGTTCCTGCGCTCAGTTATACCAATGAAAATCTGGAGAAACCCCACTGACTTTAGTGGAGCTACTCAAGATCTTACAAAGATTCTCTAGACCAATGCACTGGCCCTGGGAATCCCTGCGAGGGAGGGTTACCAAGCACATGTCATTGCTAGTCTGGTCTTGATCATTTTCCATGGAGAGGAAGAAGCGTGATCTAATGGTCTTAGTATAAAACAGGGAGCCTGGAACTCCTGAGTTCTGACCCTCGTTCTCACACCTACTTTTTATTCAAGTCACTTAACCTTCTTTGTTTTATTTTTCTAATGTGCAAACTGCAAATAGTACCTACCGTGCTTCACTGGCACATTGAGAGGACTGAGTAGCCAATGTTCAGACTATTTTGAAATTCATAGATTTTTGCCCCAGATCCCTAAATGGCCCCCTCAAGGATTGAACTTACAACCCTGGGTTTAGCAGGTCAATGCTCAAACCGCTGAGCTATTCCTCCCCCCATGCTGAATGCATAAAATCATCACACTGATTGAAGAGCACTCTCTAAGTTCAATGTATTAGAATTCTCCCAACAGCTGCCTCTTATAGACGCAGACTCTAAGGCCAGAAGGGACCATCATGACCATTTAGTCTGACCTCCCGCACACTGCAGGCCACAGAACCTCGCCCACCCTCTCCTGTAATAGACTCTGAACCCTCTGGCTGAGTTACTGAAGTCCTCAAATCATGGTTTAAAGACTTCAAGTTACAGAGAATCCTCCATTTACACTAGTTTAAACCAGCAAGTGACCCTTGCTCCATGCTGCAGAGGAAGGCAAAAAACTCCCAGGGTCTCTGTCTGGAACATGGCAGCAACACACCATAGATTAGGAAGCATACCAGGTGGTGCAAATAAACCCCCCCCTAAAGTTTTCAACTGGAAGACTTTAAATCCCCAAAGTGAAATCCAGCTAGACCTTTGTGGTATAAACACCCCTACTCCTACATCCAGTGCCATGGCATCTGCAGTGCACCCAAGTAGTCAGAAACTTGGCTATACATCCAAGCTGAAACCCTTGGCAGTATGCCACCCCCTACCAATTTACTGGGGCGCTGGTTCAGTAATCACTGAGGAAAGAAGGCCATCAATGCCATTCTTTTAGCATCTGCATTTCTATTGAAGTTCTGAGAGAACACAGTAATGACGGGCATGGACAGATCGACTGCACAGACTGAGTGATAGATCTTCTGCCACTCTACGATCAGTGGTTGTTGGCGGGTCCCTGTGATGACAGTGATACGGTCATTGGCAGGTGACTACCTGGAAAGTGATTTCATTGGCAGCGTGGTTATTAGAGAAGTCAAAATCCTGTCACTTCCTTGTTAAGCTGTAGCACTGCAGTGGGAGGTGAATGTTTCCTTTCCACTTAATGAACAGCCGTTTTGGGGCTGTTTGTCTGTTTCTTTCCCTTTGTATCCCAGGCAATGGCAACTGTTGCGACCCTGCGTCTGTGTTTGTGCAGTGGGAGCCAAGACACTTCCAGTGATAACAGCCCCAAACTACACAAAATATAAACCCTCATGACCCTTCGTTTCTGATTAAAAGGCTCTGTCCTCAATGCCAGTGTAGGAGAGATGAGGGTTCGGAAAGCACAGAGGCAGACAGGACCAGATATGGATCCAAGCCCCCAGGCTGGAATCTCTTGGACCAGGCTCCAAACCCCCAAACTGATCCAACCCCTTTTAGATGCTGGGGAGATGTGAATCCCGATCCTCACCCAATGGAAGCAGGGACGGACAAAACGTTTGGTGGCCCTGCCCAACTCGGCAGGTTGGGAGAGAACGGTTTGGTCTCTGTGACTCTTCAGTCCTTAGTCTCATTACAGACCCTGCCAGCCATGTCAATTGTGTCATGGACACCCGCCTGCTTGAATCTGCTCTGAGACCAACAGCTCATTCAACACAGGCCACCAAGATGCCGGGAGATGGAAACGTTTCAATGGCTCCTGATCCGGGTTGGCTCTGAAATGGTGACCGAGCTCTGTAGCCTGTAACTAATCCCATCAGCGATCAAGATAACAATTTCCTTAGGCCTCTGAGCTAGAGAAATAACCGGACTGCTTCCTTCACCACAGCGCTGTTCGCCAGCTAACCAGAGGTGCGTAAGGGCAGACTCGCTTTAAGAATTCCATCGGGGGAGTAGCAGTGTTCTAGATGTTGATTGGCATAATAGGAGCCTTATTCCAGGGTAGGAAGAACACTCCTTTTATTCCTAGCTTTCCCCCGTGCCATTAAACAATGAAATAGCCTTTCTTCTCTTCCAGGCCTCGTCATCAGTGCGCCCCTTAATACGGCTGAGTAAATAGCCACATATTAAAAGAAAACATTCCCCTAGCTGTCCTACTAATGACACGAGCTCGATGCAGCTAAAAGACTTGACTTGGGTACAGCCTGATCCAAAGTCTGCTGAAGCCCATTAACTTCAGCAGGCTTCAGCTCAGGCCCTTTGTTTCTCCAGTCTTGTGGCTAAGACCCAGCAGTGGGAGTCAGGAGACTGGGGCACTACTCCTGGGCTTTGCTTTCTGTGTGACCCTGCGCAGGTCGCTTAGGGCTAGATGGTGGCACTGCCTGCACTGGAGGTCGCTCCAGCATACTAAGAGGACCAGGTGGTGCTGTGCACCAGGGAGGGGCATGCCTCCCAGAGTTAAAGAGGAATAGGACTGCTACACCACCTAAAAGAGGGAGTAGCAGGTGCTTTCCTCCATGGCTGCCCAAGTCTGGAACTGCAAATGATACTGGTCCCTGCAAGGGGCAGAGGGAAGTGTACAAAGGGGGCAGGTCCCCTGCCTGTCCGTGATGGGGACAGGCAAACCCTGGCTCCAACTCTCTGTTTCCCCAGCTGTCAAATCTTACCTCCCTCACAGGGGGTTGTGAGGCTAATTTAGAACGGTGAGAGAGTCCAGCCTAGTAGCTAGCAATTGGACTAGGACTCAGGACTACTCCTAGCTCTGCTGCTGGATGACCCTGGGCATGTCACTTCCCCCCTTTCTGTGCCTCAATTTCTCCATCAGTAAAATGGGGATAATGGTACTTAACTCCCTTTGCAAAGCGCTTTGATTTCTGCTGATGAAAAATGCAATATGAGAGCTAGGTATGATCATTTTCAGGTTAAAGGTACAATGCACCTGCCAAAGAATTAGTTTTTGGCCAAGATTTTTAAAAACGGGTGCCTAAAGTTAGGTATGGATTTAAGAGCTCAGATGCCTACATAAGTGGCTGGATTTTGGAAGTGCTGAGCACCCATAAGTCCCTGTTGCTTTCATTGGGAGCTGTTGAGATCTCAGAACTTTTGAAAATTCACTTTTGGAATTTTCCCCCATTTTTTTTTTTACTTACAAAATTCAAAATTCAGAAATATTGGACCAGGTCTAGACTTGCTCAAAAAAAAACAACAACAACAGGACATGGGAGAGGGACTGTGTGTGTGGGGGGGGAATATAAATTTGACCAGCTCTACTAATAATGTCAGTCTTGGCTAAGAGATAACCATGGGAGAATGTGGGAAAAGATGAGAAACATTTGAAGGATGTAAATCCCATGGAGTGAGAGGAATTATTTAGTGTGGCATATTGGAGTACAACTAGGGGTGATGGGAGGGAACAAAAAAAGGCAGCATTTAGTCTACCAGGAAAAGTTTCCTTACAGTGAGCTCAGTGAGTCCATGGAAGGAATCCCAGTATTGCCAACCACAAGTGCTCAAAATTCACGAGTCAGGCCCCCCAAAATCTTGTGATTGCCTTAAAAATCATGTGCTTCTTTTACAAAAATATTGCTGGCTTCTGTTTATTTTTCTTGATGAATTTTTAAAAGTTTCAAGCTTTTCTCTGCTATCCCAAGAGCTAGAAACTTCCTTAAAAAAGGGGGTGGGGGGAAAGAGAGAAAAAAGGCTAAGATTCTCATGTAATCACATGACTTCAGGAGCGGAGTCTTTAAGAAAAACACCAACTATCACGAGACTCATGATAAAATCACAAGAATTAGTGACACTGTGAGAAGCGCTGGAAATCCCATTGACTAAAGCACAAGGGAATCTCCTGGAACGATCAATCCTGCATTGGCCAGGAAACAGTCTGGATGATCTAATAGAGCTTTCCCATCCCAGATTCCCATAATGCTCTGATCAATCAGATCTGTGGTTTTCAGTCGCTTCCCCCCCATACACACCCCAGCCAGCTCCATGGATTGTGCAATCTCTCCCAGGCTCATGATCTCAGATGTTTTGCTAACAACAAGATCCTTTCACTAGCCTAAAGCAGCTTTATCCTGCTCCCCCCTCCCAGTACCCCAACAGGCAGAACATTCAGCTCGAGAACATGTGGTGTCCCCTCCTCCCCAAGAGCAAAAACAAAACACTCATAGACTCGGGCTTGGGAAAAGCAGTAATTAGTTTCATGGGAAATAAACTGCTGCTTCAGCACTTTGCTCACCACTGGTCCTACAACAATGGCAACACCTCCGCCGAGGAGAAAGGAACTCAGCCTCAATGCACCGAGGCGCTCGCAGGGCTCACCACTGGCATGCAGGGCTCATTAGTTCACACCAGTGTGATAATCCCGAGCCCTGGACAAGCCATTAACAATGTTTAAAGGGGCCTTGTCCAATGGTTCAGCCCCAAAATGCGCTTCGGTCTTAAAACTGCTATAATCCTACGAACCAACAAGGGGGGAGGGGATGTTAAAGGAAGAAAAGTGTCACCCCTTTGTCACAGGGGATTTAGAATTGGAAGTAACGGCGACTACTGTGGAAACGCCCCTCCTCTTGCACGTTTGTGTGAATGTAACCCACTGGTGAGTGTGTTACAGGGACCTTCTGTGCCCAATCCTTCTTGTCAACTGTTGGAAATGGGCGAAGTCCACCTTGATTGCATTGGCCTCATTAGCACTACAAAAGTACTTCCCCCTCTCTTGATATTCACCCCTTCTTGTCAACTGTTGAGACTAGGCCACTTCCACCTTAATTGAATTGGCCGCATGAGCACTGACCCCCCACTTGGTAAGGCAACTCCCATCTTTTCATGTGCTGTAATATTTATACTGCTTACTGTATTTTTCACTCCATGCATCTGATGAAGTGGGTTTAAGCCCACGAAAGCTTATGCCCAAATAAAGCTGCTGGATTTAAAAAGTTGTGGCTCAGGCTGTAGCAGCTTGTGCTTTTAGCGCTCCAGGTCCCCAGTTCAATGCCTACTGTGTCAGGATCCAAGATAGTGACCATCACACAATGGAAACCAGAATTCTCATATTTGTGCTCTGTGAGCTGAGGAGGGGGAAGTTAACTGTGAGGCCAACCCCTTCTGCACCAGCTATCAGACCAGGCATTGCATGCTGTGTGCACTGAAAGAGCATCTCGGCTGACGATCCTTCACAGGTTCCCCTGACAGCATGCATCTCTCCCCTGCAGGCAGAATGCCTCCAGAGACAGCCAGCCACTGGTATGGGACCTATCGATATTCCCCACAGCAGCAACAGGCCCCTGGGGTTGTATAACCTCATCCTGTTCTGTGTTTGGACAGCACCTAGCACAATGGGCTCCCAGCCCATAACTAGGCGCCTAGGCTCTATAGTTATACAATAGTCACATACTGTGCCTCCCATAAAAGAAGTGGTGGAAGCGATCACAAAGCATTTGACAAACACTGATTGACTAATTAAGCCTCGTGGCATATACAGTCCCCTCCCGTATAGGTAACTGTTATTACAACTGTTTTACAGAGGGGGAAACTGAGGCACACAGCGGATAAGTGACTTGCTTAAGATCACAGAGCAGGTCAATGGCAGAGTTGGAAACAGACCCCAGAGTCCCACTGTCTCTCCCAGAGTTATCAGATTCACTTCCTTTAAATGCCTTCTCTAAGGAGACATTTTTCTCCATTCAACCCACCCCCCTGCAGCATGGCGGGACTAGTTTTGTTATCGCGATAGTATCCCAGCAGCTGGGAGCCAAGCCCAGCAGTCACCTCTGTTTAGTGTGCTCACTGTGGCTTTGAACACCCTCACAATTAAGAAAATAACCCTGTGAGATTTTGCATCAACCCCAGTTTTCAAGAGGACCCAAAATAGGGATATGAACACAGGTCTCTAGTTACTGAGATGCCCAGGAGTATTAACCCATTGTGCCCCAGGTCCTCAGCTAACAGACAGGAAGGGTTGCATTTTATTTCCTAATGATATGTTAAACGCATCAGCGGCTTGTACAGGCGAATTGACAGAAGAACACAGAGAATGTAAGTGATTATCTACAGAGCTCTTCCTGAATAACTCCATGTGCAGACAAAGCCCTACCGTCAGCTGCACTTTGCTGTGAATCCAGGGCTCAGAGAGGCAGAAATGATCAGAGGTGAGAAGCAAACACATATAGCATCACAAGATGAGAGGTTTACTCTGAGGACCGATAGCTAAGCATTAGGTGTACGACTAATCACAGTGAGGGCTTCTGGGCCAGAACCTTCACTGGTGCAAATCAGCACAGGCAACAGAGCTCTGCTGATGGGGGATCTGGCCTTATGTCTGCATGTGACCTGGGGAGCCTTATGTTAAAAACATCCCTCCCCCCATATTCTGAAGGGTAAAGGCAATGCCTGCATGAATAGTGGGGCTGTACGGTACTGTCCCCCTACTATGTTTTCAATATTATAATTAACTGGATTGTTAAACAGAAATACCCTTTGCCGGGGTCTCTCAAGCTAGCTTCCTTCCTTCCACACTCGCCACTATTTTGGTAGCTCCCAGGGACACCAGTATAAAGCACTCACTTTTCTTAATGATTCAATCAGGCCCAACATCTTACATTCCCAAGGGGCTCCAAGCACTTTAACAACTTTGGGCCCCATTCCAAGAGGCAGCGAGCAGCCTGAAATCCCCTCCACTTCCATGGCAGTAGAGAGCATTCAATGCCTGGCTGGAAAGGCCCCTTAGTCAATACATGCTTCACCAACACCATTTGCCGCAGCACCTGGCTGTTCCTTAGAACTCTCCTTTCTAGCTACAGATCTAGCTTGACCCAGTGTGGCTTTTGAGGCCTTATGAGAAGGGCAGGGCAGGACAGCTGTTTCTTACTATTTCTTTATTGTTGGACCTGATACGTCAGTGAATCGTTGCTGATTGGCGTGCCAAAGATAGGAATAGAACCCTAGGGGGCTAGGCAGGGGGAAGGAGGAAACAGCACTGATCACAGCTAATTACAGATTACAATCCCCCTCCCTAATTGCTATGGTTAATTATTGATGGGCAAGGCTTTTCCTTTCAGGTTGTCAGGTAACTCGAGAGCTCCAGGCTCTGAGCAGGCTCACAGCAGCTTTTTGTCTCCTAAGGAAGGCAGCAGTGGCCACAGGAGGAAAAGCCGGGGTCCCGCCGTCCTCCGATTGGCCTGGAAAATGGAAACGTACCAAGAAGATCCCAAAAGGAGGTTATTTCGGGAAGTGCATCTGGGCATCTCCCAGAGACTGTCGGCTCCTAAGTGCTATTGACAAGCAGAAACCCTTTGATGCCATTAGCGGGGCAGGCCATTGATTTTCCTTTCTTTAACAAGAAAATCATTTGAGTTTATACAATCTGAGCACTCGATGCAGCCCCTTTCGTCTTCCCAACTGGCTGGTTTTTTGCAGTTGTTTTTCAGTGTCCTCGCTTGCAAAAGCAAACAATTAAAATCACCCTGGTATTTTTTATTGTTTGCTGAAGTGGCTGGGTCCTGCCTGGGTACTCTGCAGGCAATTTCCCTGTCCTGTTTGTGAGCTGTCCACCTACCAAGCCTGGACTAATGCAAGCCAGGACCCTTGGAAATCCCACACACGGGGGCTTCCCACAGCACTGTCTGTGGCACCACAGTTCCCCCTCTGCTTGGGTGATGGTGGCAGTAGGAATCATTCACCCAAGTGCCATCCACTGGGCTGATGAGGGACTCACCACCGCTTCTCTTTGGGCAAGCTAGTGTCCTCATCACCAGCACCACCACCAGCGGAGTGATCAATAGGTTGGAGCATCCCAGTGTGATCCTGGAGCTCAAGGTCTTAGCCACGGGACTGATAAGAACATACTGGGTCAGACCAAATCTAGCCCAGTATCGTGTCTTCCAACAGCGACCAATGTCAGGTGCTTCAGAGAGAATGAACAGAACAGGTAATCATCAGGTGATCCATCCCCTGTTGCCCAGAGGGTTAATATGTTGAATACTCCATCCCTGCCACCTACAATATACACTAAATAAGCTATAGGTGGGCTCCGCTCAGGCTGCTCTCTCCCCCACCGGTTTGCTGACCTGTTGATCTACCCTTCCCTTCCCCAAGGGGACACTGGGAACGAGAAAATGGTCTGTCTTTGAAAGAATGCCCCTCCTCCCCAAGTTCTGCCATTCCTGACAAAACCACGGTCCATCAAGTATCCTGCCTCTGGCAGTGGCCAACAATTAACAACATTCATAACAGTAACAATTCTTTGCACTGTTTGCCGGCTGACCTTAACACCCTTTAAAATGTGGGTGAACGCTGTCCTCCCAGTGCTCGAAGGGGGGGACTCTGCAACAGAGTGAGCTTAAGGCACATATTTGCACTGGAGGCCATTCAAATTTTGGGGACTCAATGTCAGAATCTTCCATTCAGGTGCCAGGCATGCACCTTTGAAAATTTTAGCTTGTCTTTACTGACCATGCTGCCAACAGCCATAGGAAAGGGAAGGGACCTTGCCTCCCCACCCTTAAGCCCTGTACCATGCTCGGCACTGGAGCAGGGATGAATCGGAGCCACTTCCTCCCACATCAGACCCCAATCCCACAACAGTCCAATGGCCCAGGCAGGCCCTAGGACATTAGTCATTTGCTAAATCTTTAGCGCAACAGCTAATTCTAACAATCAAAGCAAATCAGCCCTGCTACAATCTCCTAACGTCACTAATGCAGTTCCCAAATTAGAAGTGATTTCTCATTTCCCCGACAGACCCGCCTGGATACATTCAAGTTGTTGGTTGGTTTTGTTGTTTGCTTCTTAATAAAAACTGACGCCAGTATAGCGTTCTTATACAGACGTCCCCATCATTCCCTGACCTGCTGATCCCTCTTGTGCTTTATTACATGAAAGGAGGGGTTCCCCACAGTTTCTCTTATTGCCTCGTAACCTCATGTGGTGTGCAAAGTGAAAGCATCATGATACCCAATTAGGATGGAAGCGTTTTACACTCATTCTGCACAGGTGTAAATGACGACTCAAGCTACAAGAAACTGGCAAATCAGGCTTTTCTTTTTAAAACAAATCTTTTTTTAAAAATTCCTCTGACTGTGGTGCTGGTTAAAGAGACCAGACTGACAGCTCTGGAAATATGAACACAGAACTCTGGGATCCTCTGCTTAACCACTGAAGGGTGGCTAAATGGGACAGAATATTGCAAGTTTCTGCCAGGGTGGGCTGCTTGGCAAGGGAGATGGTCACAATCAGATTTCTGGGCCTGAACCAATCCCCTAGGTCTGAACCCTGCCTAAACCTCGTGGGGGTGTCTGATTTCCAGTCTGGGATTGGAATTTTGCAACGGGCCCTTCTCTTTATTGCAGTAGTCTGCAGAGGCACCAGCTAAGATCGAGACTCAATTGTGATGTACATAAAAGCGGCAAGAGACAGTGGCCACCCTGAAGACCTTGCAATCTAAATAGATGACAGACACGATATGGGAGGAAGGAATGATTACTATCCCCACTTTTCAGATGAGAAACTGAGGCACACAGCAATAAAGGCCCAGGTTTTTAAAGGTGTGTAGGCATTGCTATGCTCAGCGTGTCACGGCCTAAGTGGTTTAGGCACCTAAATCTCTTTTCCCCAAAGAGATTTAGGAACCCAGGAGACTAAATGGTACTTGGTCTTCTATGTGCCTAAAGCCCTTTGGGAAATGAAAATCGGGCTCCTAAATCAGTTAGGTATTGCAATGCTGAGTACAGCAATGTCTACATATCTTTACAAATCTGGGCTTAAGTGAGTTATCCAAGGTCATAGTGGGAGTCTGTGGCAGAGCTGAGACCAAACCCTAGGTCTCCTGAGTGTCATAGGAATGCCTTAACCTCAAGAACATCCTTCCTCTCGGAAGGGCAAATATTCCAGATCCAAACCCACCCAAACTTTAGGGCATTAGAAATCCCAATCCAAATTTTGTTGCTTGAGTCCATCTCAGTTTGTGGGGACCAGCTCCCAGCACCACCCTCCACAATAACTCCTTGAGAGGGACCGTCCACTGGAGCTGGTCCCACTGGATACTATGGCAGATCGACTGGAACTTTTATACTTGGGAAATGTTCCTTTTCACCCTCACATGGGGGGAAAATGAGAAACACAACAAAATAAAATGCCACTTTGCCTTGATTTGGGAAGCCTAAAAAAAAAAAAAAAAGGGCACGTCCGAGCCCCGACTAAGCAAGTCACCTTAAAAAGGAAGGTTGAAGAACTGTTTATTATTTGAATGTCTCTCTCTAGGCCTCATTTTTTGATAAATTAGCTTCAGCTTCATTACTTCATGATATATCTCCCCTGACATTTAATTATACTTACCCCAAACACATTAAGCCAATCAGTCTGAACAGCTTCTTATTAATATGCAAATTTCTCCTTTGAAAACCCATGAATCTGTGAAAAATCTCTTTAGGCTTCAATTAGGTCCACTCAGGAAGTTGTGTACCTCACACAGACACTCATTCCATTCGCTCACTGGATGAGTCAGCATTTACTAATTGTTTGAGCTAACTACTCTGGCAGCAGCTTGTGGCTGAGGGAGGCAGAGTTGGGGGGCAAGGGGCAGGGAAGAGGGAAAGGACCAAATGGAACACAGATGCCGAAATACTTAAAAGATGAATGATCATACAGCGGGGCCGCTATTAGCAACTGATAATTGGGAATCACAGGCTTTTCTGAAAGCACAACTGGTCATATGTGTCTGAATGGCCCATGGCGAGCACTCCGTAGACAAATGGTTTTCTTTGGTTTGACATTTTTGGAAGAAAAAGTTTCAATTTTTCATTTCAAAACGACATTTCGAAACACAATTTACTGTTTATAAACAAATTTTAAATGTTTTAAAAGGTCAAAATTTGAACAAAATGTTTTGATTTTACTGAAACAAAACATTGCAATTAACCCAAAACCATTTTTTTCCTGAATTTTGTTTTACTGGAAATTTCAATTTTGTTGTTGTTTTTGTTCCATTTTTAAAATTTTCTTTGAAATAACAGAATTTCCTGCAAAATAAAAAAATCTGGTTCCTGCCCAACTCTATTCACGACCCAACAGATCTAGCCAGTAGAGGGGGACAAAGAGCCACATTGTGTTAGCGGGGGCTTCACCTGGACACTCTGATTGCTGATGAAAGTCAACTGCAGTCATCAGGAACTGAACTGAGATCATCACACTCATTTCACGCAGGCCACTGAACTGATAAGAGAGCAAGAACTAGTCACTAATGGATGCACTGAAATTAGCAATCTAGTTAAAGAAGGCGCAGTATTACATTACCAATCCCCTCACAACTCAAATTATCTTGGCGATGGTTTTTCCAATGCTTTTATCTAACCCCAGGTTAATTTTACTGGAACCATAGTGGGACCACAAGCTCCTGTGTGTAAATAAATATTACCATGCTTAAGGCCCCAAACTTGGGCCCACCAGGCCCACTCCCCATCAGAGTTCAGGGCCTCCTGCGCCAGTCCTCCCACTAGATGTGTGAGAGAGAGAGAGAGAGAGAGAGAGAGAGAGAGAGAGAGAGAGAGAGAGAAGAAAGAAAGAGAGACAAGCAAAGAGAATATGAAGGCAAGAGAGCTTTGAGGCAAAGATTTCTGTCCCTTCAGTCCTGCTGCAGAGGGAAGGGGACCAGAAAGAGTGAATGATGGGCTGAGGTAGAATGGCCAGACAGCAAGTGTAAAAATTGGAACAGGGAGTGGGGAGTAATAGGCACCTATATAAGACAAAGCCCCAAATATTGGGACTGTACCTATACAATTGGGACATCTGGTCACCCTAGGCTGAGGTGACAGAGCTGGCTCATAAATTGCAGAGCTCGGCTGGACTACTAGGCCCTGAGCAACTGCCTACTTTCTCTCCACTTGGGCCTAAAACCTACTTTCAATTAGGCCTGACCAGTGGCTGAGCGCTGGACAGTTGAAAGAGACAGACATCCTGAGACCGGCACGCTGCCTCTCCAAGGTGGCATGGCCCAAGAGCATCGCAGGGGAGCCCACCTTCTCAGCCCATGGCAGGGCCGGAAGCACCCTCCATCTTGAATCAGCAGTGACTATGCCAGTTTGTTACAGAGAAACATCAGAGGGGTGACAAGCAAAACTCCAAAAGTGTCATCCCGATAAGCAGCAGACTGAGCAGGAGATCTCATCAGAAGAGGCTTTGCTGCTGGGTTTCAGAGACTTCCAACCAAGCCGAAAAAGCCACAAGAACAGCTTTGCCCATGGTTTTGGGTGATGTATGCTTCTAGTCCCAGCTGCACCTCCCAAGTGCAGAGACGTATGGTGTGGGGTGAAAGGCATTGGGAGAAGAGCTGCTTGAAAAATGAGTCAAACCTGTCATGAAAATTGTCCTTTTTTCCCCCCATTAAAATTTGAACTTTCTACCAAAATAATAATAATAAATAATACTAATAATCAGAATTCTGGATTTTTCCAACCAGTTTAATCAAAAGTATCTTTGAACATTTTGGGGATTCATTGAAAGCTGTGGCTAATATTTGAAGATAGGATTTTTCTTTTATCTAACCAGTTCATTAGTCCTTCAATCCATCCAACTGGCCTACTGCACTGACGTATCTAGGCATTGCGCATGCATTGTAGCGACAAGTCACTCCACCCAAATAATTCCCTCAGGACTCACTGCGGGGGCTGATTATTTAATTCAGTATAGGTGTGAAATGGCCCTTCCAAAAATACCAAAGTGCTTTCCTCTAGGCTTGAGATGGTGCTCTCAGTAGCGGCTCTCTGTGGGGCAGGCCTGCAAGCAGAGAGAGGCCAGCTCTGCCCGTGTGAGTGAAATCTCTCTGCAGAACGCCGGGATGTTAAGCAAGAAAAGGCAAGAGTTTGTCTGCTGCACTGTCTGGAGGTGACAGCCACACACTTATTCATTCCCAAGGCCATGAGCCAGACAGAAATGCAATCTTTCAAATCCCGCAGTCCACAGAGCACAGCTGCGGTGTGTATATTAAACTCCTCTCCCTCCAGACTGTTCAGAGTTACACTTTTGTCTTTAAAGAACTCACCCTGGCATGGGGGCTAGAGGGAGGGAAAGGTAAAGACCTCTATGTCTTACTTCCACAGGGTAAGAACACTAGCAGAGACGCCAACACATTGGCAGCAAATATTATAGGTCTTTTGGCTTTTGTCTGCATAGTTCCACTTAGCAAAGGAGTTTCTGCTTGGGAGCTATTGAAAGGTGCAGTGAAGTCTCACATCAGTTCTTAGCCAAAAAAAAAAAAAAAACTAACCACCAGGGACCTGTTTTCCATGCAGATATGGTTGATCGGAATGCACTTTGCATTAGTCAAACAAACTGAATGTGGATTTTGGGCCGTTTGAGCTGGGAAGGATCCAGAGCTCACTTTGTAAGATGCCACTTTCAATTTCTCTCTGTACTTATATTGCACTCATCCCAGGAGTACTTTCTGCTGTTGTTCAGAAACCAAGACAGCATAGGGACCCACTGAAATTATTCCAAGTAGCATCAGGATTCCAACCTAACTCATTGGAAGGGCATAGCAGAATATATCCCAGAGCTCCACCGTCTTTTTGACTCCAGAACACACTTTGTACAATCCGTGCCTGCCTGAAAGGGGGCTGGAGAGAACTGGTTGAAAAAACTGATGGAATAGTTTTCCATCAACAAATTTAGTTTAATCAAAATCAAAATGTTTTGTGGGAACATGGGAAAAATTCAAAATGAATTGTTTAGTTTTGATGAGGTAAAAAGTTTCATGTTGACTATCATTTTGATTCATTTTGTTGAGACTAATATATGATATTAAAATATAAATGTTAACATCATATTTCCATTTGAAACGATGTTATATTTAAGGCTACGACTTTGTCACGGAGGTTGCGGAAGTCACAGAATCCGTGACTTTCAAAGACCTCTGTGACTTCAGCCCCGGCGGCTGGGAGCTGCAGGGTCCTGCCGCCTCCTGCAGCGGCAGGGAGCTGTAAGGTACCCCCGCTGCCTGAGGCAGTGGGCCCCCAAGCTCTCAGCCGCCATGGGCAGTGGGGGTACCCGCAGCTCCCAGTTGCCACAGGGCAGGGGGACCCTGGCAGCTCCCCTGTGGCCACCGCAGGACAGGGAGACCCCAGCAGCTCCCTGCCGCCACCGTGGGGCAGGGGGACCCCAACAGCTCCCCTGCCGCTGCGGAGCAGGGGACTCAAATCTCCACTCTGCCGCAGGGGGGAAAGGGGACCCCCCCGCAGCCTCCGGCTGCCGCAGGGGGGAAGGGGGACCCCCACAGCTCCCCACTGCGGTGGCGGCAGGGGGATTCCCATAGCTCCCCATCGCTGGGGAGGGAGCAGGGGGACCCTGCAGCTCTGAGTCCCCATGGGTGGTGGCAGCCCCAGAGCTCCCAGCCACCCCGCAGCTGCTCAGTCCCTTCCCGTTTTATCATGGATATTTTTAGTAAAAGTCATGGACAATAAAGAAAAATTCACGGAAGCCTGTGACCTGTCCCTGACTTTTACTAAAAATATCCATGACAAAATCTTAGCCTTAATTATATTTAATATTTTAATATATCAGTCAAACCAAAATGAAACAAAATGATAGAAATGAAAACAAAGCATTTTTACCTCATCAAAACTAAACAATTCGACATGATCAAAGCAAAGTGTTTGGACAGTTTTTTGCAATTTTCATTTTGCAGGAAATTTCGGCTTTTCAATCTGATTTGTACTGAGAAAAAAATTCAAAATGTCGGAACTTCCCCCATTTGGAAATTCCAGTTCCCCAGTGCTGGACTGTTCTCTCTCAAGACCAGGTCTTCAGTTTATCCCAAGAGCAGAGGGAAGAGGTGTGTGAGTTATGGGCCACACTTCCCTACCAATATGCCTCAAACCTAAACTGGGTTTAGGGCTGAGAAGAGAGTACATTCCTCATGAGCTAGTCAGAGCTTGAGCTCTCTAAGACTACCAACAAGAGTGCCAATTCCTTTTCTGACACAAACACCTGTCCACTAGGAACTGGGCTGAATCCACTGCACACAGTATTTGTCTTCTGACAGTGACAAAACTCAACCCCTACCAACCTGAGCGGGCTTTGAACCATGAGATTCATCTGGGGCAGAGAGATGAATGAAAACCTCAGTGTACCCATTCCCAACGAGCCGGCCATTCCCTCTCAGGGCACACACCTTGCTATCTGGCGCCGTGGCTGTCTCCGTCACACCATTGTCCCCAGACAGGGAAGGAAAAAGCAGCTCAATATGAGCAGGAGCGGAGGTCTGGAATTTTGTCTTTCTTCCAGCAGGAGCCGAGTCTCAGCACTTCTCGTTGGAATAATAAACCAATTAAGCGCCTACTGTTTCATTTCAATGGTAAGAAATGATGCCAAGGCTGAAACGTTTATATAGAAAGTTCAAGGGAGGAAAAAAAAAAAACCTGGGAAGAACAAGAGGGATGAAAGATGGAGGGAAGAGCAGTTAACAGGAGGATCTGACTATTACTCACTCACTCATACTTTACTGCAGTAGATCATTGCTCCCGGTACCCTGCTCCCCACCACTGGGCCTGTACTCTGTGCCAAGCAAATCCCCCTTGATTTTTTTTTCTCTCTTTCCACCACGTGCAGGGCCTCAGCTCCTTTTCACTTCCCTTTCGCTTTATCTAGACATGCGTATCTTGCATTGACCCAGGACACATTTTTCATGAAGCATAACACTGACAGGCATCCTTTTCCAATTCCCATGTGTCAGTTTATCCCATCTCTTGGATTTCTATGACCCATCCCCAGAGGGACAGATTGCCAGCTATTTGAAATTATTACGTGTATTGCTGTAATGCCTGGGAGGCCCCGTTTTGCCAGGCACGGTACAGACACATAGTCAGAGATAGGCCCTGTCCCAAAGAGCTTCAAATCTAAATAGCAAAGTCAGAGCTATTAGCACATTTTGCAGCTGGGGAGCTCTCTGAGGCCCAGAGAGACTAAGTGACTTGAGCAAGGTCACAGAAGTCTGCGACAGTGCCAGGAATTAACCCCAGCTCTCCCAAGTCCCAGGCCAATGTCTTTACCCACAGAGCCACCTTTCCTCTCAGCTGGCCTGAAAATTTCTCCATCACATTAGTGCGTGACTCGGTTTGTCTTTGAGGCTGACTTGCCAGCAGGTTCTCCTCTGAAAACAATCAAGAGGTCTTTTTCGTTTCTAGTGAACTTAGGGTGGGTGAAAAGAGCCAGGTTAATATCTGTATGCTAATTCAGCTCCCATCCAGAGAAGAGCAAAAATCTTCCCCTGCCCCGTGAAGCTTAATCTTGACCCAGGAGGGGATCCATCTCTAGAGAGGAAAAAGGAATTCAGTTTCCAGCTCTTGAGCTCTCCGACACCGTGATCTGTCCAAGAAGAACTGACCCAAGGCCACTAAACTATTTCACACAGGCCAAACTATGGTAAGAACTTTCAAGTACCACTGACCTCAATCAGATTTGAACCAGCAATTTGAAGGTCAAGACCAGTAGCTGGCACACAAACCACTGAGCCCTTCAGCCCTCCAAGCCCACATTGTGATTTTGACTGTGAAACGGACTCCTCCTGGTTGACTCTAGGCTGAGCAAACAGCATTTCAAAAGAATCCGATACCCCTCCCTGCAATCAGCCAGGGGATGGGGAGGGACTTCTCCCACCCTATATAAATATATGCAAGATCAAATCTGTTAAAATGATATCCACCCCTTTGTTTTCTAAAGGTCCCAGTTTATCCTAGGTCAAAAGAATAAGGATAGCAACGAGGCAGGCTAGGAACACAATCCCTTCCTGTATAAACAATGTAGCCTTTGCTGACTCTAAGTGCATCATATGGCATATATTTTATATATGTTTATATATATATTTTTCAAACCAGCTAGAGAGACAGAGTGATCTTATATCATCTAAAAACAACAAGCTTATTTGGACTTCTGGCAGCTTTCCCTGCAATCTTCTCTGTCACAGCTGCCCCCCGTTTCCCCTGCGGGCTGCCGGTGTATTCTGTGCTCTGCCCCCATTATTTTTCACAAAGGCATATAAATCACCGTAGAAACTCTTGTTATCTTATTTTCCCTCTGCTTCCCTCTTGTCTGTTTTGAGAAAAATTAATGCATTTGTCTCCGGAAAAATGTGCAGTCTCTATAATTCAGTTTTAAAACAAGCACAACTAGCAAATGGAAAAGCCCTGGGTAGGCAACTCATTTTTCATGCGAGTAATTGAACCCTTCCCTTCGATTTTTCCTTTGGGTGTTAAAGACAACTGATGCCTTCCTGGAATTTTCTGAGATCTTGCGAAAGAAAGAAAAAGAAGCAAGGCAGATCACACAAAACCAGCTGCACGTTTAGAGGGAACTTTTCAGCATCTCTATGGAAAAGAGGCTGAGATTTTTCAAGGACTAGTGATTTTGGATGCCCAACTCGCGACATCTTATTGGGGACTGATTTTCTGTAAGCAGATGCTCAGCACTTCTGTAAAACAGACCCCTCTAAGGCACCCAAAAACAGCAGTGCCCAAAATCATTAGCAACCTTGGAAAATCTTGAGCCTCTGTATACACCCAGCATCCCAAACATTTGGTGTGTGGAAACACCTATCCGTGGCTGTGATGTGAACCAAGCTATTTAATCTTGATCTCTCTTTCTGCATATAAATCTCTCTCCTCCACTGATGCTAATGGGAGTTATGATCTGTGTATCAAACTGGATCACCGACCCACAAAATGGTGATGTGAATTCATTTAATTCTTTTGACAATGTCTCTCATTGAGTACATTGTGTTCTTCCAAACCTGGAAAAGTACAGCCAGTTGTAGACTAATCCACATAAATTTTAACTGCTGGACTCATGTATAGATCACAGACATTCATTCCATCTCTAATAACAGCAAAAGTTATGGAAATAGCTAACATGGAGGGTGAGGCTCATCGGGGTGGGGGTTCAGCGGAAGGTGGTCTGGTTACAGGGGTGGGGGTCCAGATGCAGGGGGTGGGGCTAGGCAAGGGGGTTCTGGATGCAGGGTGGTGAGGCTCGGCAGGGTGGAGGTTTGGGTGCAGGGGGCTCAGTGGGGTATGGGGGCTCCAGCTGCACAGGGGGATGGGCAGATGCGGGGGTGGGTCTGACCCGGCCCCAGCCAGGGCATCCACAGCCCTGCGCCCACACAGTGATTTACCTCTCCGCTAGCTGCTCTGGGTGTCTGAAACGATGTGCCTGCATGCGCTGCTGGGAAGGGACGCATGACCACTCTTGTGGCTTCCCTTTGCTTCCCTGTCAGAAAGTCATTTTTCTGCAGGGAAGCAAAGAAATCTGCGCGGGACATGACTTCTGCATGTGCGCAGTGGCGCAGAATTCCCCCAGGAGTAGATTGGGAGAAACACATTCCTGTTTCCTGCTTCCAGGGGAGGAGAATGCACATCACCAGATTTCAAAGGGTAGGAATCAGAAGTTAGGGAGAGCACATCGGAGGAACAGCCATTAGTCAAAACATAAGGAAATGAGCTTTTGGCAAAGGAGCCCTTGAGACAGTGCGTGACATTGGTAGCGTTTAGAGGAGACAGCAGGCTTTAGAGCCACTCGAGTTCCAATGCTATCTGAGGGTGTTTCAAAGACTCCAGTTTCTTTTGTTTAACACACACAAGTACTTGGGTATATCAGGAGATGCGTGGCAGGGTTCCCTCCCCACCTCTGTATGAGAACTTTGCAAAGGAAAACACAAAGTTTGGTGGGTATTTGGCTGAGTGGGGCAGGGGTGGGAACCTATTCTAGCTCTGTTAACATATAATCTTAAATTGGAGATAAAAGACTGTATTAAGACTCTTCTCTAGTGTACTCACCTGCAGTGCTTTTGTTCAGTCTCATTTCAAATGTCCCAGGCAATGGAGTTTCTTTCCATGTCTTCCATGGGAGACAGTTGTATACACCACCCCATAAAGTCATTTCCCCAGATATTTGCCTTCTCCCCTTCTCTCCTCCCAGGTAGACTTGCTTGGACCACCCTGAGCAACTCCATGTCAATTTTCAGCCTTCAGAAAATACGGTGACATGCCATTTACTGCCAGATATTCTTTATATACACGTCTGGGCTCATCAATGGACAGTTTTATGATAGAGCTAGATATCTAAAAGGAATCCCCTTAGAGAATATATACTGTTTCTTACATTATGCTGAAAATTGACTTCTTTATATATCACTATATATTTCATTCTACTGCTCCCAGGCCAAAAAAATCATCTATTTGTATTATAAAAAGAGTTATTGACCTCAGGCTATGATCTAAAGTATATGGAGTCACACGAGTTTACCCATGAAGTCATTCTTCATAGTTCCGGTGCCAATTCTTTGTCCTTTTCTTAAAAGGACCTTAAATGGCTAGCAAAGGGCTCCCTGTTTTCGCTGCTTAAGTGGAAAAGCTGAGTGACCAAGAAGGAAAGGCCTCTGGGGCGTGAACCTTAACAGAGTTTCCACAGCCCGATTTGCAAATTCAGGCCAAGGAAAGGGACAGTGCAGCAGAGAATGTGCTGAGCAGCCGCATCCAGGCCTCCACAGGCCCCGCTGTCTATTAATGGATTTTAGCCACAGCTCAAAAGGTCACAAATTAAGAGTTGTTCACCCAAGTCTCTCTACTCAGTAATTCCAGCCTCATACCAGGGAATGCATTACTGTCTAACCTTATATCAGATAGAGTCATACGTATACGAAGAGAGAGAGTTATGTGTGCGTGTGTGTACAAAAAGGCAAAGTCATTTATACCGTGTTCATCACCACAGCATCTGAGCGGTTGAGTTATAGGCAGCTTCAGGGCTGTTCTGTTGGAGTCAGTGAAACACCAGGATTTCTAAGAATCAAACCAGCCACGTACAAAATAAGCAGCCAAACTCCAAAAAGATGAATGAACAAAAAGGAAACCAGTCAGTGCCCTTACTTCTGCGAGTCAGCTTGAGCCACATGGGCCCAGATCAATAAACCCTCATGGCCCTTAGCCAACTGCAGAGTTTAGAGGCTCAGTTCTTGGCCCTTAATAAGCGTCCCCTCATTTTAGACCATTCCTGTATTCTGCTAGCCCCCACTGGATTCTCCCATCTAACAGTTCACGGTGTTGGGTGCTACTTAGAAGTAGCAAACAAAACAAACCTTTCCTAGATTCCTGATCTCAACTGGAACCTCCGTTCCCACATGGAGGAGAAAAGCCAAACGGAGGGCTTCAATAGCTGGGGCTGCCTCTGCATACCAGCATAGGCATACCACCCTGCTTCCTACCTATTCTGTAGCATTACATGAATTCCCCATTATCTCATCCCAGACTGGGTTCTGCTCCCCAGCACAGACCCTGCACATTACAATTACAGGGATTCCCCATTGTTTCATTTACAAGAGCCAGTACTCCTCCCCTCTCCCCACCCTCCGCATCATCTAGCAAACCCCAGTTACTACACCTTGCAGTCTATAACATATCAATCCTCATAACTCCCCCTGATGGGGAACTGAGACAAAGCCCAGATATTTAAAGGTATTTAAGTGCCTAACTCCTATTCATTTCAGTGGGAGTTAGGTGCCCAGAGATCTTTAAATATCTGGCTCCAAGTGACTTGGCCAGGGTCACACAGGAAGTCGGTGGCAAGGAACTGAATGCAGATTCCATGAAATCACAAGCTAGTGACATAAACACAGGATCATCCTTCACCTCCTGATCACTTTTGAGCAGTGTTAGCAGACACAGTGAGTTAAAATGCCAGTGGCCCCCAATGCCTTGCCTGTGATTGCTACCACCAGTGGGAAAATTTCGGGACGAAAAGCTAAGACAGACATGGTCCAAGCCTGAAATGTTCCACAAGAGTAGGAATTTCAAAGACATGCTTTTAGTCACATAGCACATGTTTACACCTTCCTATCAGTGTTTTGCATGGCATTTCATCACACAGGGTGAGAGGTGTCTGCATTTAGGTCTATCCTGCACCATTAAAGCCAAAAGAAGTTTTGTCATTGACTGCAATGGGGGCAAAATCGGCCCCATACCAAGAAAGGTGGGTGGGATTTTCCAAAGCATGAAGTGACTTAAGAGCACAAATCTCATTGGAAGTCAGCAGGATTTCTGCTCTTAAATCAATGTTAATGAAGAGGACAGGTCACTGATTCAGAGCAATCTGGATCGCTCGGTAACCTGGGAGTAAGCAAACACTAGATGTTAATATGGGTAAATGTAAACGTATTCATCTAGGAACAAAGACTAGAGGCCATACTTACAGGATGAGGGGACTCTATCCTGGGAAGTGGAGACTCTTGAAAAAGATTTGGGGGTCTTGGTGGATAATCAGCTGAACAGCTGTGGCTAAAAGGATTAATGCGATCCTGGGGTGCACAAACAGGGAAATCTCGAGTAGGAGGAAAGAGGTTATTTTACCTCTGTATTTAGCACTGATGTGACAGCTACTGGAATACTTTGTCCAATTTAGGTGTCCACAATTCCAGAAGGATGTTGATAAATTGGAGACAGTTCAGAGAAGAGCCATGAGAACGATTAAAGGACTAGGAAACCTGCCTTACAGTGATAGACTCAAGGAGCTCCATCTATTTAGCTTAACAAAGAGAAGGTTAAGGGGTGACTTGATTACAGTCTAGAAGTATCTACATGGGGAACAAATATTTAAGAATCGGCTCTTCTTTTAACAGTGAGGGTAATTAACCACTGGAGCAATTTACCACGGGTCATGGTGGACTCTCCATCACTGGCAATTTTAAAATCAAGACGGGGTGTGTTTCTAAAAGCTCTGCTCTAGGGATTATTTTGGGGAAGTTCTCTGGCCTGTGTTACACAGGAGCTCAGACCAGATGATCAAAATGGTCCCTTTTGCCTTGGAATCTATGAATCACATAGATACTTTGGAAAATTCCACCAAGCACCTGCAGCCTTTGGGAGGTGAAGATTTTGGAGATGTGATCAAAGAGACTCCTGAAGATAATGCTGTGGGTTGGGTTAAACCTCACTGGAGTGGATGAGTGTAACCAGTGTCATTCCTTCAAGGGAAATGCAATTGAGCTTCTTTGTGGAACCAGATAGCTGAAACAACGTGAGCACTATCCAAAACAGAAGCTAAACCATGGGGTCATAGAATCATAGGGACCTCAGGAGGTCATCTAGTCCAACCCCCTGCTCAAAGCAGGACCAATCCCCAGACAGATTTTTACCCCAGTTTCCTAAATGCCCCCCTCGAGGATTGAACTCACAACCCTGGGTTTAGCAGGCCAATGCTCGAACCACTGAGCTATCCCTCCTGCCCCCAAAGGGTTTCCTGGAGACTGCCATAGAAAATGCAGGGGCTGAGGCATTGATTGGTGGAGCTCTGTGTGTCTATGTTTGAGAGAGAAGCAGCAAGAAATGCCAGACAAAAGCCAAGGAGACAGCCAGAACAAGCACTGGGAGTGCAAGCTGAGAAGAGACTTTGCTCACAGTTCCAAGAATCTCTCTTGTTGTTTGACTCCTGCCACATTCAGGGAAACAGGATGTTATGTAAAAAAAAAAAAAAAAAATTGTAAATAAACAGGAATGCCTCAAAGAAAAACCTGACTCCATCATCAATTTCTCTTCCTAATGGAAGCAACTTGCTAGACCCTGAACTTTGGATAACCACTCGGAGTAGCAATAGCGATAACGATTAGCACTGTTATGCCATAACATCTCCAATGGTCAAGGTACTGCAAAAGCCCCTTAGTTATTTAAGCTCTAGGCTTTTCAAAAGGAGCCCAAGGGACTTAGGCACCCCAACCCCAGCTAACTCCTATAGACAGCTTTGAAAACCGCAGACACAGCAGCTCCATCAAGTATTATTTGCCATGAACATTTGCTTGAGCAAGCAACTGAACTGGCCTTGGATGTGCCTTTGCGCTATTGTGGTGGCTCCCTGCGGATATCCTATTGAGTGAGTTTTCTAGCAGGAACGTTTGAGGGTACAGTGAATTTAAAGGAATACATATGGAACCAAAACCATGTGGTCCATGTATTCAGGGCAAACTGACCTTGCACAGCTCAAATGCTGAGCCCTCCCAATGAGCTCCTATTATTTATGCCCATTTAAAAAAAATGGGCAAACTGAGGCAGAGAAAGGAAGTGATATGGCCAGTCAGTGTA
This sequence comes from Emys orbicularis, assembly GCF_028017835.1. Taxonomy (NCBI): domain Eukaryota; kingdom Metazoa; phylum Chordata; order Testudines; family Emydidae; genus Emys; species Emys orbicularis. Next base: position 30,161,934 of record NC_088695.1, on the reverse strand, counting down.
GGACAGCAAGGGTTAGTTCTCAGGAGATCCTAGTTCCTAGACCTCTGCTCAGTCCTCTAGATAAAACTGCCTCTGCAAATCACTAATGGCTTTAGGGACTGTCTATGGACTGGAACCGCTATCGTCCAATGGCATCAGCAATACGCCAAGGAGCAACACTTTCTGTAAGGCCTGGTCTATACCTAAACCTTAGGTCAACCTAGCTACGTCGTTCAGGGCTGTGAAAATTTTCACGCCCTGGGCACTCTAGTTAGGTCAACTAACCCCCAGCTGGGTCAACCTAGCCTCTCGGAGAGGTGGATTACCTACAGCGACAGAAAACTCCCTTCCATCCATGTAGGAAGTGTCTGCACTACAGCGCCACGGTGGCACAGCTGCAGCATCATAGCTGTCGTTGTAACAGCTGTAGTGTAGATCTAATTTCAGTCAGGCTTCTTTGAGGTGTCTCAAATTTGGCAACCAAAATCACTAGTCCCTTTTGAAAACCCTGGCCCTGATGTTTCAAAACCACCTCCATAAAGCCTGTCGGTACCATCTAGGTTCTTTTTTTTATTCCCTTGGTTTTTCATCAGCAGAGATTTCGATTTGAAAAGGAGGGACTTTTTTGTTTTCCAGAAGCCAGCATGTTCACGACAATGCAATCGTTCCCACGGCCACCACTTGTGCTGTCATGGAGGATTTCAACTCTGGAAGAGCAATAAGAGGAAGCCAGGGAACTGGCAAAAAAACAAAGAACCTGTTTTCATGCAAATGATCCTCATGACAATAGTAATAATACAAAAAGAAAAGGGAAGACGAGCAATGCAGGAAACACATCAGCAACGAGGACTCTAAAGAGAATGCTTTTCAAGGATTCCCACTGGAATCTCCAGGCTTTATTTTACCCTTCCAAATCAAAGCAAACTGGATACAGATCCCCATCAGCTAAGCCACCAGCACAATGGAATCTGGTTTGGTATTGTTGAGAAACACGGCACACATGTGATGCGCTATTGTCTCTCATTTGATTAATGAAGCAATCACACAAACGGGGCAGTCCATGCACAGCACCTTGCTACTGACCCAAGCCAGGAAATTCCCCGTAGAGCATTAATTCCACCAGCCCTCCCCTTTCCCAACCGTGTCAGGTGATTGTTTATGAAAAGATGAATGCACACAATAATACGGGGTGAAGGGCGCTGATGTATGTGGTGTTAATGAATGAAATAATCAGTTTGGTAATAACCAGCCTGTATATTTGTCAAGAGGGAACTAGCAGGACATTAGCATGCTATATCCACAGAACCTTTATCTCCTGGGCTTGTGTTTGACAACCACCCTGAGATAGTCCATGAATAAAATACGCAGTAGTACACAGACATAATTAAACTGCCAGTGTGGATGTACCTAAATGAACTTGATATCTTAATGACACTAGATAGCATGCGAGCAATGATGGCAGTAGGAAAGGGATGTGCATAATGAACACAGACATCAAGGCTGTCACAGAGGAGTCACCCTTAGGGGAACATTCTCCTGAACAGCAGCTCCGGGAGCCCCCTTGTTATCATAGCAGGACTTACCTTCTCTTTTTTTATTGGTTTGCATTCTTGAACGTAGAGCTGCGTTTTATCTGAGCCGGGGATGGCTTGTTCTCCTTGCATCCGTGTCTGAGGCTTTCCTTTCAGATGGGACTGAGAAAAGGTTGCTTTCAGCACATGGCCACTCTGTTTAGGCTAGGTTGGTCTTCTGGCCATCCCAATTGTATTGACTCGAATGAGAGGCAGCGTGCTACAGTGCATAGGACCTGGCCTGGGAGACAGGGATCCTAGTCTTTGCTCTACCAGCGATCTGCTATGAATCTTTAGGCAAGTCATTTTACACCACCATCCCGTTTCCCCTCTCCTCCTTCCTTCGTCTTGAGCAGGGATCAGCAACCTTCGGCACGTGGCCCGTCAGGGTAAGCACCTCCCTCGGCCTGCGCCACTTCCCGCAGCCCCCATTGGCCTGGGACGGCGAACCGTGGCCAGTGGGAGCTGCGATCGGCCGAACCTGCGGACATGGCAGGTAAACAAACCGGCTCGGCCCGCCAGGGTGCTTACCAAAGATGGCTGATCCCTGGTCTTGACTATTCAGACAGTCTCTGTCCCAAGGAGCCTACAATCTCACAGTGTGTGTCTGTAGCACACTGGGGCTCTTGATGGTACCATAATATTAATAACTGTATGCAGCTGAGCACTGCAACTCTATCTATAGATCTGCTGAATGGACCTGATCGCACCAGTTCTGCTGTTGAGGCCAGAAAATCTACTACATCCCCAGTCCCACAATGAAGGCAGAAGCTACGTTCCTTTTCCTCTTACCAGGTTTCAGATGACTAATAATTTTCACCTCCACGCTGGCAGTCCGAACATGGCTCACCAGCTTCCGAACCCTCAAGCCCCCATTTGAGCTACAGAAGAAGCTTTATTAGCAGTCGCTAGTAGTAAGGCTTTTATCTTCAGTAAACCAGGCACTGGAAAACGGGGAAGGAGAGGGACAGTGGTGTGTATATATACACACACAAACCTGAAAATTACTTTCTTGCCACCCAAGGCGATCCCTCAACGATGCAGAGTCAGCGCACACTGGCAAAGAAGGGCAAGAGATTCTTTGGCTTTCACTGTCCGTTCTTCATGAAAATAAAAGCCCTGAGTCTCCAGGGCTAGCAACCAGTCTATTTTTGAAAGCCCTCAAAATTATTAAACTTTGAGATGAATAATAAATAGACTCCAGGCCAGAAATGTGCGTATAAAGGCCAAGTGGAGAACTCTATGGAGTACAATCATTCATCCTCGGCTCACTGTGCATGTGACTTCTATTAACGGGGACTCTACCTACGCCTTTACTGCATGAGAATACCAGAAATCAAGCTGACTAGCTTCTCTATTGATCCATCACACTCGAATTTGCAAGGGTTAAAAAATTATCTTCCTAGATCTGAGCCGTATGTGAAAGATTAAATACACAGGATGAGGGACATAGGCCAGTTTCTCTCTTTCCACCTACCTGGAGTCAGAAACATTTGCCCCACTTCCCTTCCACCGGCAAAGCCTAAAGCAAGAAACTTCCCTAACTCAGAAAGTTCCTTGCACTGTGGAATTTGCTTTCCCGTTTATACTCCAGGCTCTTGTTTGGTCAGCGAGCAGCCACCTGAATTAGAGGCTTACTTACTATCTGGAGGTTCATTTAGCTAAGCCTCATTATAACTTATTTAGGGCATTGAGTCTACAATGAGAGTGGGATTTACTCCGCCTCAGCAGGTGCGCACCATTGCAATAGACCAGCCTAATGAACAATCAGGTGCTCTGTGGTGATAAAGCGCCGCTCCCTCATCAAAGCAGGACGGAAGCCTCTGCTCAGTAAGGGGAGGAAGCCACCAAACAAAACTACTTTGGCTTCATTTTTGCTCTTTGTGGCGGATTGTTTTTAACACTGTGGAAAGGTTTTGAGGGACAAAACGAAAAGAGGTGCCTCGTGCAGTCTCGACCCCACACTGGTTCCTTGCAAATAGACCAGATACACTTGCTGCTTGTGTGTCAGGATTTCAGAGGCAGTGTGGTCTAGTAGATAGGTCACTATCCACGAATAATCAGTGGCAAAACCAGGATTAGAACCTAGGTCTCCTGACTCCCCACGCAGTACTGTATCCTCACTGCCTCTCCAGGTGTAAGTCCAAATTGTTACTTTAGCATTGTAACACATTAGAGATGGGTCCCTAGCTGAACATCCAACTTAGAAGTGCTCCAGATTCAGATCTCGGTCTGTAAACAGAAACACGCCAAGACGATCCCTAAATATACACTGGAGTCTTATATTGCAGCCCGCAGACACCTATTATTAAAAGCCATGCTTCCATACTCCCTCCTTTGGAGAAGCAATGTAGATATTCACACGGTGCGCTGCTCAGGAGGTAATTGCCAGTTATTGTGCTAATGGTTCCAATTTTAGCAGCAAATGAGCAATGTACAGTAAGTATCAGTCTTATTAAAGAAATAATCATGGGAAATTAAAGTGCACACCACAGAGAAGGAATATTTGCCCAGTTTTGCTAGATATAGTCATGCCAACGCTGACATTTGACAGCAGCAGAGTCCCTGCCTGCTGCTGATATCACTGCAATATATTTAAACATAAAAAGTTCAGAGTATATGTAACTAACCAGCACAATATGGATCAGCTTTCTCTGTAATGAGTGGATTGACTGGGTGACTAAGAAATTGTTACAAAGCCAGCAAGGGAAATCCGGATGGGAACACATCTTATTTCCCTCTGAAAGGAGATAAGGAAAACTGCTTAATGGGAAAAAAAAAAAAAGAAAGAAAAAAAAAAAAAGGTACAGCCAGTTTTTTGGGGGGAAAAATCAGAATCAACAGATGCAATGGCCCCCATTGCCTTAGGGGAAGTCAACTTGGAACGCGGCTCGTTGGAATTAATGTAGTAAATTGCAAAGCAAAAATGAGCTATTAAGATGGGCTAAAAATAAATAACTACTGTCCGGGCCAGAAAAGGAAAGAGATGGTTCAGAAGAGCTCTAATCTAAATAAACAGACTCAAAAATGAAGAAGAAAGAGGTTGCTTACCAAGTAATTATTTCCACCTTTGCACAAGGATAATGGAAATGTAGAGCAAAACCAAATGCAGACGGCGATGGCAGCACAGAAAGAAAAATCAGGGCTGTTTGGCTGGCTTTATACATACACGGAGCAACCTAACAGCTGAGATTACGGAGGAAGGGAATCTGTGTTTGGTCAAGAGCAAACTGTGTGCAATCTCAGGGAAACGGCATTCAAAGCAGAACACCACCACTTCACATTTGCCAAAGTCTTTGAAGATATTAACAACTGACTCCTAACAACACCTCTGTGAGGAAGGGAAGTGTTATTATCCTCCTGCTGGGGCAGCGGGGAAGTGACTTGCCCCAGGTCACATGGCAAACCAGTTGCAGAACAGGAATTAAAATTCTATCACAGCCTGACCATTAGACAACTGACTATTATTTATCCTCTGGTATTCATAGAATCATAGAATATCAGGGTTGGAAGGGACCTCAGGAGGTCATCTAGTCCAACCTCCCGCTCAAAGCAGAACGAATCCCCAGACAGATTTTTGCCTCAGATCCCTCAAGGATTGAACTCATAACCCTGGGTTTAGCAGGCCAATGCTCACACCACTGAGCTAGCCCTCCCCCCCTAAAATCATAGAATATTAGGGTTGGAAGGGACCTCAGGAGATCATCTAGTCCAACCCCCTGCTCAAAGCAGGACCAAAGACTGCAAAGATGTTGTAGGGATGCGAAAAAATTCTAGGCCGGATTCTCAGCTGGTAAAATCCATTGACTTCAATGAACCTAGATGGATTTACAGCAGCTGAGGATCTGACCCTCACTTCCAATTATTTAACCACTGCAATTTACAGTGAAAAACCCATGCCTGTGCAGCACCTTTATGAGACAGTAATGGTGATTCATTAGATTAAATAACTCTGTCAACCCCCAGAGATTAAATGCACTTTAAATATGGAGCCTCAGATTTAGAATTGTTATTTAATACTGATTAGATTACAAGGCAAATCCACTTTTTAAAACATATTCTGGTTTTGATTTGCCTTGTGAGAGACGTTAAGTACTGCGTGTCTGGAAACCTACTTTCACTGAGCTTTAACTGGCGGGATTCTAATGGAGTCAGAAATATTCAGCTAGTAAAACAATGGAAACACCCACCCTCACATATCAAATCTGTTCCCCTCCATCCACCCTCCAAACCAAACCAAACCTCTTGACAAGACGTTTCTCTCCCCTCCCCCCCCCCCTAATGTTTTATTTATTAAAATGTCCTGGATCAAGATGAACTTTCTGTGCAATGTCTCATCTGCCTTGCTGGAGGAGCTGGGAGCCCTCTGATGAATGGATTAGTCAGGCTGTCTAGTTTTACTTGAGCAGCGCCTCCATCTCCCACTGCTATCTCAGTTTTATGGCTTCTCCTAGCAATACTTTTAAGGTGAGTCATAGCAGGCAGAGTGAAAGACACTTTGGTCCAGCGGACCGGGCACAGGCCTGGCACTCAAGAGACCCGGGGTCTCGCTCCGCCAGTGACAGGCTTCACTGTTGCAATCCTCTCTTCCACAGTCCTTCCTGCTCTCCAAATGTCTCAGAATCCCAGATGCTGAGACCAGCCGGCAACTCCCATCCCATGGCATGGGAACAACTGTACCAGCCCTTCCCGTCGCCCACCCAGCTGAGAGGCCAAATCTGCCATGCTGATTTTCAGTGCTCTCCAGAAACGTGCTGTACCTAACTTCTCTGTGCAGTTCTGCTCCTCCAGACTTGGCCTTCTCTCTCTCCGCTGTGGGCACCCACAAGCTGGGGGTCACACTTGGTGCAAACCCCTCCATTAAGAACTCCATGTCCCTCCCTTCCCAGGCCACTCAGTCCCTTTCCTCTTTAAGCTCTTCTTGACTCCCCAGCTCATGGCCACCTCTCTTTACCAGAGGTTCTGTGACCCTAAATATTAAGGGCCGGTGCAAATCAGGAGTAACTCCATTGAAGTCAATGAGCGACAGCCATGTAAAACAGGCAGACGGGAGAGGAGAGTCAGGCCCAAAAGGCACTGAGTTCTGGGACCCAAGGAAACAGGATTTGAACTCAAGAGAAATGCACTGGAAACGTACGAAGAGCTTCATCTAAAGCCCATGAAGTCAATGGAAAACCTCCCCTTGATTTCCATGGGCTTCGACTCCGGCTGGAAACGTGCTGATCAGACACAAGCAATAGTGGGGAGGAAAAAAGGGTCTGTCCTGTAAAATAAAGGACAGGTGGTCAGCCCTGGAGGGGAATTCCAGCACGGTTCCCAGCATCTAAGTGTACAGCACTGTAGGTGCCTCCCAAGAGAAAAACAGAAGCTGGAGCTTTCTCACTGCACAGGGTTCTTTTCTTCTAACAAAGCACTCTAATAGGATAAGTCAAGCGTTTAGCCCCTGGGCTTAGGAGATCAGATAGGGCTCTGCTTCCCCTCCACCCCTTTGCTGATAATTTCCTTGGAAGCATTTATCCAAGGAGACTAATTGGCTTGAGCAATTCTTAAATGCATTCACCATCTTTTGCAGATCCCCCTACAGATCCGGAGAGGCAAGGTAATTTGAGCAGCTGATGGACAGCAGAGACTCTACCCCATCCAGGATAGAAAGCAAAAAGCAACAACAACAAAATCTGTATCTTATTCCACTCCGAACAGTTGCTATTATAGGCAGGGGAGGAGAGAGGAGATGAGCAATCTAGGAGGAGCTATGTATCAAATGGCCAGAAAAATACTGTATTCTGTTTCAAAAGCCATGCTATAGCTCACAGCAGTAACTGGACTTAGACATGAAGATTAGTTCCAGGCAAAAGCTAGATCTCATAGTGACTGGATGAGGCGGGCGGTCGGGCGGGGGAGGAGGGGACACAAGTACTTGGTCCGCTGCTGATGTGAAATTCACAACCAACTTTACAGGATGGAATTGAAGAGAAAAAAAACTCTATGAATTGTTTTGGGGACCTATAAAGGGGAAAAAAGATTAAACGTCCCCAAATGCAGGAGTTAACACATCCAGGGGGACCTTTAGCAAAGCCCGACATGTCGCAGCATCAATCTTGGCCTGACCAAAGGAAACCCAGAAAAAACCTCCCTGTGGAAGGAGGAAAGACGTATCAGTGTCTCCATCCATTTCGAAACACAGCCGGGCTCAGATAGGTCTCTCCACTAGGCCAGCTGAGCAGACGCAGCGTATCCTGTCCCAAGTGTGACCACTGAGGCAGCCCCAGAGGAAGGGGAGAATGAAACCCAGTCCAATTCCTGACATTACAGTCCCTCCATGCCTCCTCTGATCTCCCTTACAGCCTGGGATTTAATGGCCCTATAAACATGCCCAGTGTGAAAGACAGATTCAAAATCTGAAGAAACACAATCCTGATGCAAAAACTTTGGGTACGCAAACCTCTCTGTCTTCATCTCCCTCTTCCGGCCCCCTCAGCTCCCCGATGGCCGAACTCTTGGATTTATGGGCTGTAAGCTTTGGTATTCTGCACGGATGGAAAAACACTGGAAAGATTTCCAGTGGGCCAAACCTGAGCCAAAGAATCAAATATCAAGGCACAAAACACTAGGCACCAGAGTTTCTACAGCCCACAGACGGGCCCCGTAACTGTAAAAATTCTTATATTTACTTTGACAGTATTTATTTTAGTCTTAAAAAAAAAAAAAAGAGTGAGAGATACTTTCGGCAAACTTGAGTTAATTGAATGGCCTGTATTTTTTTTTTTTTTCAGGGGGATTGTATATCATAAAAGGGTCATGAGCACCGAAAACTAAAGCCAGCCAGCTGTCCGCTAGTTCCGCTAGGGTAAAAAGAGTTGCACTCAGCTCTAATGAGCCCCTTGGTCAGATCCTTTGTTGTCCTTTTGGGGCGGGGTATCTCCGCCACATCATTACACATAGTTGAGACAGCCCCTTGCTGGAGAGGGACTGTACTGGGACATAGTCAGAGGTGATGGTTAATGGGATTTAAGTTCCACTGCTGGGGTAGTTGCCTGTAATAGAATCTATAGTGGTGTAACTTGCACAGGAGCCGGAAAAGAGTAAAGCAGGAAAAGCAGCTGAGCAGAGGGTGTAAGAAGGTGCAGGTAAAAGGAGGCCACCCCTCCATTCTAATGTGCATCTTCTTCTAGAAGATGTAGCACTGCCTGCCCATCCCGTCAATGAATCCCGCTGACGCCGCTCCACCAGCCAAAGCACTGGATCTGCTCTTTCCTTGCAGACACCCGCAGAGTGGGAACATCGGGGCATTCCAAGGTGGGCCAGGAATGCCGGGATGTGGGTTTCCCTACACCCCAGCTAGTGCCTGCTGCCAGGATTCCTACAGGGGTTATAACAACAGGAGGCGAATCACAGCTGCAGCCCACTCCGTCGCTGCAGCAGCCCAAGCACCAGCATGGGGTTGAATGAGGTTGGCAGCATGTAAGCACCAGCCTATACGTCCACATGGTAGGACAAGATTTTTATCGGTAACGTCAATTTCGCCGTACGTACAGAGACAAATATGTCCATAATCAAAATGTACAGAGAAGCAAAATAAGAAAAATGCTGCTTGAGAACTTATTAGAGTTTGATTTAAGGATACTTACTTTATCTGTTTTGATATGTGATGTTGACAATGTGTGTTATAATGGTTATAAAGCTTCTGAAATTCAAATTCAAAGTTTCTGAATCTCAGCATCTATTGTCATTAAATAATTATTGTCTGACATCCCCCATAATTTCCCATAACTGTGAAAATTTAAATTGATAAAAATAGGAAAAAATGCTTACAACTTATAATTTTGCACAACGGTGAAAATTTAAATCAATACAAATGAAAATATATTTTAAAATGAACATCGATACTGTCCGTCAAAATTACAAAAAATAAAAATCAAATTCTGCCAAGACTACCTATAAATCACTGCTGAATTTGGCCCACCAAAACAAATCCTGCTTTCAGAGGCACTAGTCTAAATCCAGAGTCACTCTTCATTTTATCCCAGATTTACCCAGTGCAGCCATGAGCAAAGTCTTCGCCAGTGTGTCTAAATCCCACTGTGTCTAAATCTCTCATCCCCCTCAGTTTATATCTGCTCCCTTTACCACTCACAATTAAAGGGAGTGAATGCACACTTTAACAAGGTACAGGAGTTCCAGTTGCTGCAGAATGAGGTGTGGCCTTGTGGTGAAATTGACTGAGGCACACTCAGAAATGACATGAAAGATGAGAGCTGGATGGAAGCTGGGCTCCACAGAATAGTCTTTGGGTGGGAAAGGAGGATGGTTGTATAGTTTTAAAAAAAAAACCCAAAAAACCAAAAAACCAACAACAACGTAAGAGGATGGATCTCATGTACTGAAGAACCTAGAGGACAACTTGAAAACCAGCAGCCTTCTGTCTAGCCCAGGAGGGCTGGCGAGTCCCAACTGCTAAATCAAGCAAATGGCTTTCACTTTCAACAGCAGCAGGAAACCATCTGTTAGTGATCTCTCTGCCTTGCGCAGACAGCCTGGAGTGGGGGAATTTTTACACCTCGGCAGGGTAAGATCCCTCTTTGGGCTGTACTCGTTGCTGATGGGGGTGGGTTAGGAGAAGGGTGGGTTTTAGTAACCAGAGATTTCCCTCTTGCAGCCTTGATTTTGGAGTGTGTGTTGGGGGCGTACGCGTGGATGGGTTGGAGAAAGAGGAGTGTTAATTTTTAAACAGTTTGTTTTTTGATGAAGCCAAAGACACTTGAATGTCAGCATTGCACAGATGGGTGAATCAGAAACGGAAACATCCATGCATAAGCCGGGATCTGAAAGTTAGCTGTCACTTCGCCAAATGGCCTCCTAATCATCTGTAATTAGGAAACGATGAACAGATGAAGCCTATAAAACACACACACACACACCCCTGAAATCGGCAAATATAGCTTCGGTTTTCGGCTGGAGCTCAGGAATTTCTCCAAGCCCTGATATGCAATTCCAGCCACAGCCATCCAGCTCTGAATGCGGCATCACTAGACCATGGATTGTAAGGCACCCTGCAAGTGACAAGTGTCCTGTTACTTCAATGCAGGCAGGGCTGAGTGGAGTAGGCACAAGTGGCCAAACGAAGTGACTTCAATGGAGCTCCATCAGCTAACGGTGAGGCTGAATTGCACTCACGGTGGTTGACACCATCTAATTCAATTAAACGCTTGTGCAGTGTATTTGGGTCAGAGTGTGAAGCGCTTCCCCCATCTTGGCCCCTTCAGAGACTGCAGCCAGCTGCTTGCATTTCCTGCTATTCTTTATTCCTGAAAGTATGCAAGTGAATTTATTGCCCCTGAAAGTAAGGGGCCCTCAGCACAGACTGAAACCAGGCGCTGCAGAAGCAAGCACGGGGCAAGAGCCACCCACCGGCCTTTGCTAATGCACCTCCCTCCTGACCTAAATCACCTAGAGGTGCCAGGCCTCTCTTGACCAGCAGCTGGCCCGCATGCTAAGCTGCATGGTGATTTTAGTACATGCACACGTGGAGAAGACAATGAAATGCATTTTCTGGTTGGTGACTTAAGTGGGCATTTGAACCCACAGAAACTGTTCACCCATCCTTCCCTGCTTCCCATTCTACCACTCCTTGCTGTTGAGCAAACATAACAGAGGTACCTAAGCAGTGGAACATTCGTAATGCCCAGGGAATCAAACCTCCCTGAACAATACATGCTGAGACGGATATCGATTCTATAACAGGGATATAGATTGTGATAATACCTAGCTCTCATATAGTGCTTCTCATCAGTAGGTCTCATAGCAATTTAAAAAGGAAGTCAGTATCATTATCCCCATTTTACAGCTGGGAAAACTGAGACACAAGGTGGTAAAATTAGTTGCCAAGGTCACCCAGATGGCCAATGAGAACCCTGGTCTCTTGAATCCCAAGCCAGGGTGCTATCTATCCATTAGGCCACACTGCTTCTATGGATAGCATGTATCTATGTATAATATATACACACCGTATATACTCATTCATAAGCTGAATTTTTTTAGTAAAAAAGGGAAGCACCAGAGAAGGGGGTTGGCTTATGAATGGGTATTGAGAGGGAGAGGTGGGACACAGCAAAAAAACCCACAGCAGCAAGTCTCAGAGTCCAGGGGGGCAACTGACTCAGGCTTGCAGGGCTCTCGCTACAGGGCTAAAAAGAGCAGTGTAGACACTTAGACTCGGGCTGGAGCCCCATGAGGGAAGGGGGTCGTGGAACCTGGACCCCAACTCGAGCCTAAACATCTACACAGCTAATTTTAGCCCCACAGCATGAGCCTAAGTCAGTTGACCTGAGCTCTGAGGGTGTGTCTACACTGTAATTAGACACCCATGGCCAGCCCGTGCCAGCTGACTCGGGCTCGCAGGGCTGTTTAATTGCAGTGTAGATGTTCAGGCTCAGACTGCAGCCCAAGTTCTGGGACCCTCCCACCTTGCAGGGTCCTGAAGCCCACGCTCCAGCCCAAGCCTGACTGTCCACACCGCAATTAAACAGCCCCTTAGCCCAAGCCCTGCAAGCCCAAGTCAGCTGGCATGGGCCAGCCGCCGGTTTTTAATGTGTAGACATACCTTGAAACTCACCACGGTGGGCCTTTTTCTGCTGTGTCGACGTACCCTTAGTGCCCTGGCTTTCACCTGGCCTCGCTAAGATGAGAGCTAAGGACATTTGTTTCCAGTGTTCTCTGACTTTGGCCTGATAACTAGAACCAAGTGAATAATTCACAATGAATAATTTGTTATTTAGGTCATTTCACCTCGCCTCCTGTTCCCCGCCAGATCACAGAATTTGAAGATCTACACTGTTATTCAGTTTGTGAGAATGGGAAACAGCAGTCCTGACTCAGACCTTGTCTATATTAAGAAAGCGTGCCTTGAGGTAACTGAATGGCTTTATTGACATCAGTGGAAATATGCTGCGCTAGGGTAAAATGGGGCTGAACCCAGATTAGTTTAATTAATTTAACCTCTCCATTAGCAGTTTGATTCAGGGTAACTAAACTGATGTAGTTACACCCATGGACAGGTTCTTAACAGACAAATCCTTAGGCCCAAGCCCAACAAGATTTAGCAGGAATTGTGATTGAGTAAGGACTGCAAAACACGGCCTCATGAGAGTACTGGAGGAGGAAGCTATTCAGTGTGAGGTTTTCATTATTACTAGGGTGACCCTGGAACGCGGGTGCAGTGCAGAGTTCTCTCCTTCCCCCTAAAACCCTCACATTTCTCATATGCCTACTGGAAAATTCACCCCTTCGCAGGAAATTATTTGCAATTTAATTGCGGCGATTGAGGGCCCAATCCTGTTTCCACTGACAACGGTCGTGTTGAAAGCAATGGGAGCAGGAGCTGGGCCTGGAGAGCTTTGCATTCCCTCTTTAAATCCACTGCAGCGGCTCTCCCTGGCTAATTGCTCCCTTTAGAACCTGCTCGTTTCTCGCTCTCTCAGGCCTTTTCAAAAACACAATCCAGCTTCCTTCCCCCCCCCTCCCCCCCGCTCAATGGCTCCTGTGCAATGGAGACTTCTTGACACCCTGACACTGTTATTACAAGGATTAAAGGAGATAATGGCCAGTTACTTGAGTACACAGAGAGCAAGAGGGAGGCATTTGTCTAATGACAAACACTGGCAGACTCTCTGTTGTCAAGGGGCACAGGAGAACACTCATGCTTTCCTTACTGATCCCCTACAGAGCCCCAGATAATGCACTTTCCTCTACCTACATGAGTCAGGCACAGTATTAATTAACTCAGTCGGGATGGGTTGTGGGGAATAGTGTTGAGACTTGGGCTCTCAGCATAATGGCACAAGCGCATGGTGAACACACGGCTCACCAGGTGGATCAGCGAGAAATACTGCCCAATGGTACTGTACTGCACAAACAGACCTGGTGCAGAGTGAAGTGGGAATGAGGCTCAACGTCTGTCTCTGAAACAGCCTGGGCAGGGTGCTGTAGAAGAGAGGACATTGGTCAAGGTGGGCCACTGATGCCCTGCAACATGAAGTCCCACTTCAGTGAGATCTTTTGCAAATACTTCTTAGCTCCAATCCGCTGCTCTTCACACTCCAACCATGCACTCACTGGTAGCTCTGCAACAGTGCTTAATTTGTAATGAAAGAGGTGCTGGGGCTCAAGCAATTTTTTTACTTTCCTAACTGATGTGGCAAGTGCCAGGACTATGAACTGCCAAGTGTAGAGGTGCCGAGGCGCCTTGTCTCATGGTGGCTTTAACACTGCAAGGTCATGTGATAATGTCACCTGGTACGGAGTACGACTTGGGACACTGCTGGTATTTTTCCACTGGAAACAAAGGATTCCTGCCTTATGTAAATCCTATTTAAGGCTGGGAAGTAAGTCAATCAGGGCTCTTCTCCATTGTCTCCCCGCCCAAGAAGGAAGACTGCTGAAAACACCTGAAGAAACAAAGAAACTAAGCTGGGGAACGGCAAGGGCTGAATCCAGGCTGAGACGGGGTCTAGCCTGTGAAGAGAAATAACTGGAACTCTAAGCTGCAGAAACTCTGCAACCTGCCTAAAACAACATTTATCGTAAGAAATTACTATGTGTAACCTGTTCCTTTAGTGAATTAAGCTTAGGTTGCGTTTTTTGTTTTATTTGCTCAGTAATCTGCTTTGTTCTGTTTGCTATCCCTTATAATCACTTAACATTTACCTTTTGTAATTAATAAACTTGTTTTTATCTATTCTAAAACCCAGTTTGTGCAATTCATATGGGGGGGGGGGGGAGAAGAGAAGACAAAAAGCTGTGCATATCTCCCTCCACATTGAGGGAGGGGGTGATTTTTATGAGCTTGCACGGTACACATCTCTCTATACAGCCCAAGGCAATATTATTTTGGGTTTACACCCCAAAGGAGGTGTGCACGCGAGTGCTGGGTAAATCTCCAGAGCTGATTTCAGTCTGTGTCTGCAGCTGGGTGTGGCCTTACCTGTGTGTGTGCCAGAGAAGGCTTGGGGGCCTGGCACAGCAAGGACAGGGTGAGGAATCCTAGGCTGGTGGAATGGGTGGGCTCAGTGGGACCCCAGCACAGCAGATGGCACCCTGGATGGAGGGGTCCAACCCGTCACAGCAAGCACAGGGCATTTGTGATGAAGAACGTGATGTATGTGGCTAGGACTTTGTTTTCTTTGCTCTGGCCTTTTCCAAGCAAGGAGTCTGGCTGCCTCTCTCATCTGGCATGGCCAGGAGGGGATGCCAGAGAGAGGATCTCGCTGGGTGAGGGAAACGCTCCTCTCTCTCGCTCCTGCAGGCTCTGGATTTGTCCTTTCCCTAATCCCCACCCCAGTCACCAGCGCTGGAAATCCCCAGACTCCCAGAGCGCCTTTCCCAAGCAGCTAGCGACAGCAAGGGCACGGAGCCCTCTTGTACCACCCCGGCCAGACCCATAGCACTGGGCCCAGTGGCCTCCTCTCCTCATGGAGCTCTCACCGCTCCCTGCCAGCCCTGCCCCATAATTGGTAAAATCAAGACTCTGGATTTCCACCCCTCCTTTTCTGTATCGCCATTGGCTGTTGGTTCCCCTTTACCCCGCCCTCCTCCTCATTGCCCTTCTCCTCCCATTCCCCTCACCCTCTCTCGCTCCCCTTCCTGTCCCCCACATCCAACCCGAGCAGCCTCCCACCCCCAGCCCCACACACACAGTCGGAAATTGGCTAAAGCTACATTCTGGTGATACAAATAACATATCTAAAGGAACGTGCTCACAAGAAGCCCCACCACTGCACAGAGTGCCAGGCAGCCCTCTTGGGAACATAACCCTTTCCCCACCTTGCAGCTGCTCTTTGTCTCATTAGATCGTGAGCCCTTTAGGGCAGAGGCCGCATCTTTCTATTTGTCGACACAGCACCTAACACAATTGGGCCCTGATCTCACCTGGGGCCTTCTCGTGCTAATGCAATATATATACACATCAAATCAGTGACACAGCGGCTGCAACTCAACAAAGAGATTCAGATGTGTCCTAGGTGGCCTGCTGAAGCCATCAGACATGTTGTCCCCAGCTGTACAAGTGGCACACATAGCCCATGCCCATCCACCGTGTGATCAGAGTTGAAAGACCAGCCTGCTTTTGTGGCCCAATACAACATCAGATGCAGTGGAGACAGCACTGAGCACTCAGCATGACGACAGCTGGCTTTAGTTCTTTCTTCTAGAGGATGTAAACTGTCCTGATTGTTTAACAGTCACTGTCATTCAGATGCTACACTGAGAAAAGCCATGGAAATGACTGTAAATAAATGTTAATATTCACGCCGTATGAGAGGCCAGGGCTCGGCTAGAACGTTATCATCATCCCTTGCCACTACATAGAGCTTTTCTTACACAAGGATCCCATGTTGTTTTGCAGATTATAGGCAAAGGATCCCTTCCCCACCACTGAAATTCAACCAGTCCTGGGCTGGAATCCAGCAATCAGTTGATGCCAGTAGCACACTGCCCATCAGTTTGTGAAAGGGGAATAAAGATATCATAGCCAATTGAAACCGCCGGGTCAATTTTTAGGGATGGAGACTAGAATTACCTGAGTTGGCATTCAGCCAGGATGACAGGATTGACACCGTGTAAAAAGAGTCAGGAGAACTTTGAACGACCTCAAGCATAAGGACCACAATTTCATGTGTAGAATGAAAGGTAGCGCCTCCGACAATACACTGGGAGCACCATGCTGGAAATTCCCCACCCCACAGAACCCCACCACCAGTTCTTGTACCTGGATTTTCCTTGGTGCTCTCCTAACCCATCACAACAACGAGAGACTAACAAGTGGCAACACGGAACTGGGCATCAAGAGGTCCTGCGTTGCAATCCCGGCTCTGCTACTGACTCACTGGGTGACTGTGGGCAAGTCAAGGTACCTTTCTGTCTCAGTTTGCCCATCTGTAAAATGGGCATGATGATAATCCAGCTATCTGATAGGTGCTGTGAGGATTCATTAGTCAATGGCCATATGGTACTTTGAACATCTAATGGACAAAGTATTATCCGCAATGGGAAAGTCATTATCATTGTTAAAGGAGGGTGAAAACAGATTTCCAGGCTCCTGCACAAAGGTTAACATGTCACTATAGTTATTACTTATTCTTTCTATTGTGGTAGCTCCCAGGAGCCCCATGTGTGGATCAGGACTCTATTGGGTTAGGTGTTATACAAACACAGAACAAAAAGAACTCCACACAGCACTGTCCTCCAGGAAAGCTCTTTTCTAGGAGTTAATGCTGTCCCTTTCCAGCTCTGTGCCACCTGCCCACTGCAGAGGGGTTAGGAACAGTTCGGGAAGGCAATGCAGACAGCAGGGAACAGCACATAGGAGTCAGTCCTCACCCTGCATGTCCCTGCGTTCTGAAGGTTTTCCACGTGGATCTCAGTTCATCTTGTGATGGTGGGGCACAGGCTCCACGGACCTGAACACCACTGCTCCAAGAGGAGATGATACTCAGACTCCAGCCCAACCCAGCAACCACTGACGTCACCAGGATTCTTTCCATTAACTTCACTGGCAGTTGGCGTGGGCCCTTTGTGAACACAAACTGGCCCATGTATCCAGTGGGACAGTCTGCAGACTGGGAGAATTTGTCCCCATATAGAAGAAAAACAATGCCCTAGCCGAGCCAAGGGTACTGCAGTTCATTAAATCTGAAAGGGCTTTAAAACATCCCATTCACTAGTATATGTGGGGTTTGTTGACATTCAACATTTCGCACTGACTGGAGAGTGAAGCCAAACTGGTTGGCATTGCCCTTTATCGTCCTCAGTTTCATGTCCTGGTCTTCCTTCGCTACCATGGAATTACAGCTCGTCGGAAACTGGAATTTCTGTCCTGCAGGAAAGTCCAACAGTTCAAAATTTATATTTGTTCCAAACTGGAACAAAAAGTCAAAAATTTCTCACAGAACAGAAACACCAAAAAACTGTAATCTGGGCCCAATCAAAACAGTTCAGTTTGGTAATGTTGAAACATTATGGTATGAAATAGTATATTATATCATATTCAATATAATTGAAATTAAGATATATCAAAGTTGAAATGAAACAAAATGGAATGATACAGCTGAAACAAAAGGTTTTTTACATTATCAAAACACAAATGTCAAAATGATTTGTTTCAACACTTTCCCGGCAATAATTTCATTGAAAATCAACACGTTCCCACAAAAACGTTCAATGTCAATGAAGCAGCCTTTTCCAACGAACAACTGCTCTGCTGAAAATTTTTCCACCAGCTCTCCCCAGTGATGTGGGGTTTGAATGTCCAACGTCGCAGAGGAAGATATTTAAACATTACAAACAAAATCCTTTTTATTGAAATTAAGGAAAAAAACAAACCGTATCACAAAGAGCCAAACTGCAATCCCAGCGTAAGAAAAACTCTCATTGAAATCAAACCCTTCGGCCCACCAGACCCTTTCCCACGTACTTGCCCCAACAAAGTCTTTGATGAATGGTGTCTGCATGGAGGAACTCCCCTGGGCTTGAAATCAATGCATGTTTTGATCTACTGGAAAGACTGGACAATTTGGTCCAGGTACTTTTCTGTTCATTATTAGATTCATGTAACAAACATTAAAAAACCTCAAATCAGCTAACCTTGGAATCTAAACCATGCGACGGTGCCTCTTTACAACTGACAGACTTTCAAAGTGGTAAGAGTTTTAGCTAGCCTTGGTGTTTACTCATCAATAATACTTCTCCGGGGGGGAATTAATCATTGAAAACCTTTGTCGTTCTCTTTAAGTCTAAAATGGATTAAGTAGCATTATGAGTTAGGGTACACATTTGTAGCCAGTGAGACTGCAGGAATGTGGCTGAACAGAGAACCCGGCCCACAGAGACTACGCAGCGAAAGAAGCATTAATATGTCACCCGCCCCATTTCCCTATTCACAGCTCTTGTCACTTCAGGGGAGCGTGTTTACGTAGATCATGCCCCCTGCGTCTGAGGGCCTAGCCCAGAATGAAACTCTGGGGCTCTTGTTATGGAGGACCTGAGACAGAGCCCCTCTGAAGCTCTTCAGCCAGAATTCCAGCTGGACATTTTCCACCATGCAGTTTCCTACCTGGTTTTGTGTGGTGCACCCAGCCAGCCCGAATATGGCCTTTCAGATTTGGGTTCTATCCAAGCAAAGCCCCATTTTACTTCAATAGGTGAACAGCATGTGGGTCAAGCCAGAACGCATGCCACTTCCTTAACCAGACATAACCTCTCCTGCTTCCTAGAGACCATAATAGGAAGTTAACGATTCAGGAAGAAAATAAACCAAGAATACTGAAGCAATGAAAACTACAAACTTTTGCTACAATCAGAAGAGAAGAAACTTGGATTTTAAGCACCTGAATTTTAACATTGCAAACAGGCTTTATAAAATGTTTTCCCCCCACCGATTAGGAAGATCAAAAGATCGAAGAAAGCAAGAAACCCATGAATCCTAAACAGTGTAAATCTCATTTAGATATGCCTGCAGCAGTGAACTGGTTTATATATAAAGAGACTGGGGCAGAGGTTAGAAAGAAAAGACATTGTGTTTGAAGAAACATTGGAAGAATATGTTTGTATTAATGATGAAATTACAAAAACCCTTTAAAAACTGAAATCCTTTATTACCAGGTGTTATACTTAACTGAAATTGCTGCTGTAGGCAAGTATTTAAAAGGCATATGCCATGGAGGGAATTAAAGCAAATAGTTCTTCATGCTTTTTTAAGGTTTTAAAGAGCAGATTAAACAAACACCTGTCAGGGATGGTCTAGATAATTCTTAGTCCTGCCTCAGTGCAGGGGACTGGACTAGATGACCTATCAAAGTCCCTTCCAGTTCTACATTTCTATGATTTCTATGATTCTGTGAAATTTCCATCAAAATCAATGGGAAGATTTCCCCCCCAGACTTCCGTGGGAGTTAGATCAGGCCCATCAAACTGAAAATTCAGCCTGATCATTCAGATCCTGATTTACAGTCTAGAGCTGGGCACATAAAGATACAGATAACAGGCCGCACAAGATCTGCAGAGTTCTACAATGCTGCCACTAGTTTCCCCTTTCCCTACTTTCACGTGGCGGTGCGGACCTTCACATCTCAGATTGTTGGGGCAGGCCAATGGAACCCAAATGCTGCATTGCATGCTGAGCACCATAGCCACCATAGGCTGCACCTGTGTTAAATACTGGGGCATCTGCAACCAGCTGCAATTTATGCAAATAAGGTGTCAAGTTACCAGCATGGTCAGCCTTGAAAGAGCAACATTCTGGCACCTCTGCAGTACAGCATCAAAAACATCTGAACAACAAATCAATGCCAACTGAATGCAGCCTCTCTCTAGCTTCCAAAGCATCCCACAGGGCGAAGGGTGGAATTTCCTTTTTGCAGTGTCCTAGGCTGTATTACTAAACCAGTAACAAGATTTGTAGAATGCGGGAGATTGGGGGAACTTTAGATCGTATCACTGCAACAGATGGTGCTGCAACAGGAACATTATTTTATGAACTTCTCCGCAAAGAAAAGAAAGCAATGACCTCAGCAGGAACAAAAATATGCATCTTTCTTCTTGCAGAATCACATAGTTGATGAAATAGAAAGACTAAGAATAATTAGAACCCCCTCTCCCAAACAATCTCTAATTATAGGCCTGATCCTGCAGAGTTTACTCACATGAGGAGACCCCACTGAAGCCAATAGACTTACTCATATGAGTAAGGACTCCTTATAAGAGTCATGCTTGCAGGATCAGGTCCCTCAGTTTACAAACTGTATGAAATCTCTGCATAGCTACTGAATTTCCCTGAAGGCAGATTAGCGCCAAGAGGGCTGGAAACAACTGGGATATCTGGGGTAAGGAAGCTAGTGAGCACAGCAGTAAACTGCAAGAGCCCAATCCTGCAGCCCTTACCCACATGAATAGTCTCACTGATTTACTTTGGGCTCCTTATGTGAGAAAGTGCTATAGGGTTGGCCCCAGGAATGTAACTACAGCTGCAACCTAATCCACTTCCCTTCCATAATAAAGGTACTTAATGAGAATTTGCTAAGATTTATGACCATAACAATCACCTCTTCTCCCCTTACCCCCTTTCAGCATGCAAACCGTTTGGGTTACTCCTATATTCTCAAGGGAAAGAAAAGTGTAATTAGTAGCTAAGAAGTGTTAATGTGTACATGAGAGAGAGATTGGAGAACATTTTTATTCTCAGGTTTTCTTATCACTTGTTCCCTCTTCTGAGCACTTTGGAAAGAAACTAACTACTCCCATATGCCTAATTTCTTATTATGCTTCAAAAGATATGGGGATGAATCCTGGCTCCAGTGACGTGAATAGGAGTTTTGTCACTGTCTCAATGGAGGCAGGTTTCTACCCAGGGACCAAAGACTCAATACAATTACTCACAAAAGTCCCCCTGAAGGCAGCAGCACTACTGGCCTGTGTATGGGATATTTGTGTAAGTAAGAGTTTGCAAGATCAAAGATAGCACCAGCTACTTATTAAAAATGGAGATAAGTGCATCACTGTTATGCTGGCTTCATGCATGCTTTTAAAATGAGCCACTCAGGATATGTCTACGCAGCAGCTGGGAACTGACCAATGTCGACACAACCTCCAGAGTATACGCAGCTATCTCCATAGTGTAGACATACCCTCAGGCTAGCTGTCTGAATATGATCCTGCCCAGCCCCCAAGGTACATTCTCGGGTGGTTAGCTCAAGCCGCCACACATGCCATTGCGGCTTGAGCACTAGCTTGAGCAGAGCTAGCTCATGCACGTCTACCCAAGCAGGAAATTACACAGCCCTGCTGCTGTGTAGACGTACCCTCAGTTTTAATTGCAGGAAAATGGCCCTAATCCCCTCCCATGACAGCCAAATGGTGTTTCAAAGCTGATTTCCATGAGACTGGGCCTTGGGACTTTTGCCTACGAAGGCTTTGATGTACAGAGCCAGATTCTCAATACTGCTCAGAACCCACAAACAGGATTGAGTCTTCAAGAGAGCTCCACTCCCATTTAGGCAGCCAGACGTGAGGCCACGCTTCTGAAAGAGCTCCCAGCTCAGCACTGAAAGCCTGGTTGTAAGGGTCACAGTGGGAGTTATTGGCTGCAGAGCACTTAAAAATATCGGACTGCTTATTCTGGTGCCTAAATGGGAACTGGGCTCTTTTGGAAACCTGGCCCTGTCACAGACCTCCTCCTGTTCAAAACGACGAGTTATCCTAAATGACTAGAAATGAAAGGAACTCTGTATATTTTCAGCCTCCCCACACAAGAAATCAAAGATGACATTTATTTGAAAATAGCTGAACAAAACAAAACCCCTTTGGTTTATCCCCAAAAAATTAACCACCCAAAATAAGTTTGGGTCCCACGGGGTGCTGGGTATGTGGAATCGATGTTGCTTTTTTAATCTTCCCCCATGTGTACACACTAGATGGCGCTCTACATCGCGTAGTGAAGAGAGGTTAAAAAAGCTAGTTCCCAAGCAATGTCAAATTGTGCAGACGTAAGACACAAGGCTATGGAGCGGATTGTGATAGAAGGGACTTGTCTCTTTCAGCTTTCACTGAGGACTTGTCTATTCACTCTCTTAAACTAGTCAGCCTTTGCCCTAATCAAGACATTCCACACAGATAGTATTGTGAACTGGGGGCCAAGTTCACCGGCATACTCCGGCGATGCAAAGCAGCCATAAATCTGGTTTTACTGGACAGTCAGAGCGGGTTTATGGCTGCTTTGTATCTTAAGAGTAGCTCAAAGCAGCTGGAACATACAGGTGAATCTGGCCCTTTAAAGGACATGGAGCCCTGCATCATGTGCGAGGTAATCCCCTTTGCACAGCTCTCCTGCCCCAACCCCGTGCCTGCAGGTTCACTGCCAGAGGACGCTCCACAGCTACAAAAGCACGTTTAGGGTTTTCCTCACAGTGAAGGTGTTTTGCCCACAGATAAATATCACACTAACCTGATGGTCACTTTGTAACAGGAACTCCAATTACCAGATTACCTATTTTAGGTATGTCTATGACCCCGGACCCACCACCACAGTATCTGAGCAACTCACAATCTTTATGTGTTTATCCTCACAATACCCCCGTGAGGGAGGGCAGGCCTATTATCCCCATAGTACAGGTGAGAAACTGAGGCACGGAGCAGCTAAGCGACTTGCCCAAGGTCAAACAGGAAGTCTGTAGCAGAGCAGGGAACTGCACCTGGTCCCCTGAGACCAGGCGAGCACCTGAACCACTGAACCACACTTCCCCTCTCTGACTCCATTCATCATATTATGCTGCATTCGATGACCAGCTTCTATTGCCCACTTGTCAAATTTTCAAACAAGCTCCTTTGTGCTGTCCCCCAGGCTAGGGAGGAACTCCCTTTAAATGGCCACAGAGCGACCTTACTAACTTCCTTCAGGCATCTCCTCAAAACTCTCCTTTGCCATGAGGCCTACACAAATCTCCACAAGTTAGGCAGCTGGTGTGCTCAGACCACTGCCCATCATGCTGGCCAACACTGTCTCACTGCACTCCCCCGTCTGACTGGTTGTCTCTTGTCTTGTATTGTAAGCTCTTTGGGGCAGGGACCGTTTTTTGTTCTGTTTGTACAGCACCGTGCACGATGGGTCTATGACTGGGCTTTGTAGGCCCTACTGCAATACAAATACATAATTCAGGACTCCCATTCTCTCCCACTGTCTTCCCTACACAGCCTAAGCTCATTATAAGCAGGTTGCAAAGTCACTTCTACAATCTGCAGGCAATTGTGACGGTTTGTGTTGGGGAAGCAGAGTTCATAGAACGCGGCGCCTCTCCCAAAAACATTTAAAGTTGTGGCTTCATGTAAACGAGCTTTCCTGAACTCCAGCCTCCCCAACACAAACCGTCTCTTGGAAAAGAAAAACCGGCCAAAAAATAATGACTCCGTCCTTGAACACAGGGATTGGAAAGCTTAAATCCGCTTTAACGGCCAAACTTCCGACAACGAGCACACACTGGGGGGGGGTGTATAAACCAGGAATTAAAAAACCAAAAGAATCAAGATCAAGCGAATGCCCGAATATAATTATCTAGCCGCAAAGAATACAAACAACATAAAGGCTCGCAGTTCCAGTATCGTGGGGGACACATCAACATCTAGAAACCAAAGACTCTGTCAGCCAAGCTGCGTGACGAAGGGGAAAAATCTCACTTACCCTGAGGAAATTTGTACGGTACATAAAGTCTCCCCTACCAGGCATAGCGATATGACTGAGGACGGTTGTGGCTCACAATTGCTAAAGCACCTCCCCTTAGAGAGAAGAGGGCTTTTGGTGTTTACACCAAGTAGTTTGCTCTGCAGTACTTTACTCATGATGGTTGGGCCATCTGGGCTGCTCGCAGTTCTCATTCATTGCGCTAGTTCTTTTTAAAACATTCCCCCCGTGCTAGTTCTTTTTAAAACATTCCCACTCTACCCAAAATGCATACTGTCCTCTGGTCACTCGCCGAGTGGCAAATGACTCCCACTCCGCTCCTCTGAAGTTTGCTGTCCAGATGAGCTCTGGCCATACAACCTTGCAATAGCGGCTGACCTCCAGAGACCCGGAGGCTCCGATTTCATTTCAGACTCTTTGTGTGAATCGAGGCTTGAGGCACAGGGGTTGGGAAACTCACTGCACAAGAAGGTCCTTTACAGCTGCTCCCAGCTGCTATGAACTTGCTTTTCCTGCCATTCTTTTTTCAGGAACTGAACAACTCCCGGCTCACTTTGACCCTCAAGCATTACTGCTTGCCTTGAAAAAAAACCAAGAGGATATTGATACAAGGACATGGAACTTCCTAGGTCTAGAGGCATCAGGGTGGAAACTCCCAGCCTGACAGAGAAACCTTGAGTAATCTTTCATCTCTTGCAGAACGCTGTAGCCTAATGACATTAGCTCAGCTTTTCTCTAGTGCAAGTGGCAGCAGCATTACAAAGGCAGGGAGATTAAAACATATGAAATAAACGTTCCCTGTGTGACTGACAGCATAATGACATTCCGACGGGCGACTGAATCGGTGCACAGCTAACAAAGGATCAGAGAGAAACAGCGAGGCTCACAATACCATCAACAAACACGTATTTTTCTTTCAGACATTTCTTACTCGATTGCATTATCCCCATAGCCTAAGTTTTCCCCAGGCTGTATACAGTCATGTGCTGGGTAGAGGGGATGGTAGCTCAGCTCTATTAATACACAGGTTCACCTGCTATTGAACTCTGTCAACTCAATAGACTTGTTCAGGACCAGAGCAGAGATTTCTGTGTTTTAAAGTCAATGAGACCATTGTGGGCTGTTTCCCCTCCTTCCTTCCCTTATGAACTAAGTACTCGCAAAACTGAAATGGAGAAAGCTGTTGTAGGCACTGAACTTCCCTTGATATTCAAACCACATGCAAATGCACATGTAGGTGTCACACCAACCAAATACAATCACAGAGATTGTTTTTAAATAAACCTCACTGTAGGCGAGCTGCCTTTTAAACAGACGCAATGCAGTCTAAGAGGAGAGGTGATTATTCCACTTGATTTAACATACAGCATTTTAGATCGGTTTCATTTATTGTCTGGAACCACAGTAGGTGTTGAGACTTTCACTTATTAGCACAGAGCTCTGCTACAAGTTATTTGCCTTAGGAGTCTGCTATCCTACAGGCATTACAATTTAATTCATCGGTTAAAAAAAAATCTGATCTTGCTGTACTTCTGGTATCAGCCTCTCCAAACACTTACGTCCCTATTAAAAGGATCTCACAATAACATGCAACAGCTACTAAAGCTCGTCTTTTATTCCAAATAGATGTTCTCCCTTTATCTCCTCTGTGGTCAACATTGCTTCTCTCTTCTCAGCCTGTGAGGGGCACTGTTGTGACAATATACAGTCTAATTTGAATGATCTCTCAAGAATCCAAACACATCAACTTCATAAAACATGTAAAATCCACTGATCCCCTCTCTTCCCTTAAGTCTGCTATTTAGCTGCTGCTGTCAATAAACATCTATGAATATTAGCATCTAACGGCTTTTCCATTTCAGTGTAAAGATCCTGGTCCTTTTTGTTACCTTTTAGATAAAGCATTCAGTGCCCATGGAGATTCCCTAAGGCCACCGAAAGTGAACTAAAATGTTTATATCCTGTAATGATGCTGTTTAGTCTGCCTGCTTGAAAATAAAAATAAATCTGAAACCTAAGATGGTGATTCCAAAGACAAGCAATCAAGAGATACTAGCAAACATCTGGCGATATTCCCAGTATTCAGTTCTACTCAAAGATCATGACAAACGCATGTAAAGATTTTTTTAAATAATGTTTTTAAACAGAGCCATTTAACTGATTACCGACTTTCTGATCCTGCAGCTCTGACATACCTGGAACTGCACATGTTAGTAAGGATTACTCACATGAGTAACAGTTGCAGGATTGGGTGCCTAGTAATGAATAGCCCCATACAAAGAACTCACTGTACTTCAATCTCCACAGAGCTAATAGCAAAACAGTGAAACTCAACACATCAAACAGCAAACAAACTAAAGCAATTAATGTAAACACTCCAGTATCAAATGGTAAAACATTGTGATTACATGAAGAGCCTGAAGGGGAACTACTCACATGGGCAAGATCAAGCCCAAACTCTTTGAAAATTAAACCCCAGACACTAAGAAATATATTGTGCAATAATGTATGTCACTGACACATGGTCTGATTCTGTATTCCTTGCTCAGGCAAGATTTCCAGGATTGGGCCAACCCACAGTGCCATCTCCTCTGCAACGAATCAAGGAATCCATTGTCAAAAGAACAGATTTCCTGAATTACCAACCATAAATAATGGCAGACCCTCTCCCAAAGCCATGTGTTTATTTTTCAAAGTCAAGAGTTGATTAAAGTTCTTGAGGTTTTCAGATTTGTTTTTAATATTTCCTTTCCGATATAGGGTCAGTGCATGGAAAATTGGATAAGCACACACTAAAAATATCATTCTGTAGGCAGCTTCAGCCCTCCCAAGAGGAAATATTTATTCTCAGAAAAAAAACACACACCCTGCAATCTGAGAAAATAAGGTGCATTCTATCCAGTGCAATATATGGAAGCACACTGGTCTCTTCCCTTTGCAAAAATATATTGCACAAACGCTCGGGCTAGACTCTGACTTTCTGTATGATGATACTGCTGATTTCAGTATAGTCATCACAATCTTAACCAAATACCACCCTCCACTAAAACATCAGTAAGAGTTAAATGACAGTTACAAGTTTTAGAGTGACTTCAAGTGCCTTCTTTTTCGCTTGTTTGCCGGATGCAAAAACCCAATATTTCTATTGTGCAAAAGGAGGACAACCTATTCTTAGATCCAACAAGTCATTTTCATATGAACTTGCCAGAGGACACAACTTTATTAACTTTAAATTACTACGACACATCAGGAAAAAAAATCTAACTAATAACACTAGGAGTATTGCCCTATGGCTTTAATTTCTGTTTTCACATTGTCAAGAGCTCACACTTACTTTCTTTTCCTGCAAATGAAAAATTAATTACTTTTAAAAAAACATAAAACAAAGACACCTTAACAACATTTGCTTTCTTTCCTGACTTTGTTCATAGCTATTTATGGATAATTACTACCACTGACATTTTTATTATCAGATTGTCCAAAATTATATGAATGAAATTTATAACTTTCCTCATACTTAAATGGAGGAAATATATTTTAAAGACTAGATTCTTAGAGGTTGTTTATTTGCTTGATTTTGTAATACCTGATAACATATTTATTTCCACACTGTCAGTTGCTTACTTTAAAATACAATCTTATCTCATTTTCACAGGGATTACTACCTGATTTTACAAATACAACAGCAAATTTAGGGGAATTCTGAGGCTTTCCTCCACATGATATTTTTCCTTCTTAAAAAGAAAGATGAGCCAGGCAGTTTACAAAAAACAAAAATCGAACAAAAGCAGGGCTCTGAAGTGTATTGCTAAGTTTTCATCTACTTTCATCCACAAGCAGTTTAGTTTTCCCACGAGATGTTTTTTAAAAACAAAACGTTCAGTTTTCTTGCAACAAGTCTTGTTTTTTTAAGATCATCTAAAGAAATGTTCGTATCAGGATGGTGTCTAAAATTATCAGCCAAATTTCCACTGAAAATAGTGGTTTAGGCCCTGATCCTGTAAACTTGCTCAATTTTACACATTTGAGCAATCCCATCGTGTGTGTGAAGTTAAGTACATGGAAGTTACAAACACACACAAAAATCAAGTGAAATGCTGAGTTAAATCTTTTAGATCATTCATCACAGCAGAAAAACACAACTGATAGCCTTGAGCCAGACTTTCAAAATATAGTTTGTCATGGACTTAGGCCTGGTCTACACTACAGAGCTAGGTCAACATAAGGCAGCTTACATCAACCTAACCCTGTAAGCATCTACACTAAAATGTAGCTCTCTCTGATGTAACTCACCCACTATACCAACTTAATAACTCCACCTCTGCGAGGGGCTTAGCATTTATGTTGATGTAATTAGGTCAACACAGTGTCAATGTAGACTGCTGCTGCCTTTCAGAAACTGTCCCACAATGCCCCACTCTGGCAGTTAAATCGGGGCAAGAGCTCCTGGTGAGGACACACACTGACAACACAGGGAGCGTAGTGTGGACATGTAAAACTGATTCAATTACTGCAGTGGCTGTACCTGGACGTAACTTAGGTCAACTTAGTTTTGTAGTGTAGACTTGCCCTTAGCCTTCAAAATATACCTTAAAAACACCCAACAATTCCTAAACATCCTGACATGGTACTTCCCTTCCTTAATAAGAAGGAGGGGATAGGAATGCCTATTGCTTTTTTGTTTGTTTTAATCACTAAAGAAGCCTTAGGAAGAAAACGAGCCAGTCACTAAATGAATCACATGCTATAGGTGGTTGAAAACTTTGGAGCCCATTTCAAGAGCTGATTGTCCCTGAGAGGAACCCTCCTTATAAAATGACTTTTGCTGTGGCCTCCCCACACGCTGGGCTCCCCCTGCGCTGACGGGGTTAGGATGAGTGCTGTTCCCCTCTTCTCTCCTCCACCCCGTTTCCCCTTCACTGATGAAACTGTGGACAAATGAGACATTGCTGATCATGTTCCATGACCTGATCCTGGCAGAAGGGATGTGGGGAAGGGTATGGAGGTCGGACAGGTGGAGGAAACTTTGAGGATCAGGGCTGGGAAAGGCTTTGGGAATCAGGGCTGGAAGGAGCACTAT
This sequence comes from Emys orbicularis, assembly GCF_028017835.1. Taxonomy (NCBI): domain Eukaryota; kingdom Metazoa; phylum Chordata; order Testudines; family Emydidae; genus Emys; species Emys orbicularis. The sequence continues at coordinate 30,133,085 of NC_088695.1, read as the reverse complement.
GGGGCTGAGGAGTGTCTTTGCGGATCAGGGCTGGAGTGGGAATTATAGGGAGTCTTCAAGGATCACGGCTGGTGGGCTACAGGTGTCTGGAGATCAGGGCTGGGGGGCTGGAGAGGGCTATAGGGATCAGGGTGAGGGGGTGTCTTGGATCAGGGCTATGGGGGTCTGAGGATGGGGCTATGGGGATCAAGGGCTGGGAGGGGCTATGGGGGCCTTTGAGGGTCAGGGATCAGGGCTCTGAGGGGTCTTTGGGGATCAGAGCTATGGGGTGTCTTTGGGGATCAGGGCTGGGGGCTCTGAGGAGTCTTTGGGGATCAGAGCTATGGGGGGAGGGGGTGTCTTTGGGGATCAGGGCGGGAGCAGGAAACCTCTGTAACTCCCCCTCCCAGCCCCGAGGGCAGCGGCTCTCGCCCCCCGTCCCGTACCTGTACCAGCCGAAGCCCCGCTCGTAGCCGCGGTCGAAGAAGTGGGGCTCGGCCCCCGCGGCCCGCACGTCGGGGTGCACCCGCAGGAACTCCAGCAGCGCCCGCGTGCCGCCCTTCTTCACGCCCACGATGATTGCCTGCGGCAGCCGCTTGCTGCCCTCGCCCAGCAGCAGGGCCAGCGTGCCCGGGGGCTCCCCGCCGCCGCCTGACCCCGCGCCTCGGCCGGGCACGTCGGGCCGCCGCCGCTGCTGCTTCGGCCGCTTCCTCCGGGCCGCCGGCGGCCAGCTGGCCAGCGAGGGGGACCCCGGCTCCAGCCGCCCGCCGCCGCCCGCCGCCTGCTCCGGGGCGGCCGCCAGCAGGGGCCCGGGCAAGCTGGGGCAGCGCTCGGCCAGGCAGTAGAAGACGTAGAGGGACATGAGCAGGGACATGAGCATAAGCAGGAACTTCTTGAAGACGCTGCGGGGCAGAGGCTCGGGGCAGGCGGCGGGGGCAGACGGCCCGTTCCCTGCCATGCTAGCCCGAGGCATCTGCCCGGCCCCCCGGCCATGCTAGGCGGCCCCCCAGCCAGGTGCCATGCCCCCCGCCCCCGGAGTCAGCAGCGAGCGGGGGGGCGCAGGGCTGCCCCGGGCCGCATTGTCACTGCCCTGGAGCTGGGAGGGGGCTCGGGTTGTGTCCCCCCTCACCCCCGGGTCTCTTAAGGGTGATGCTTCAGGGGGGCATCATCCGCAGGCGGCTCCTGCCGAGCCCCGCAGGAGGGGAAGCCCCGACGCGAACAGATCCCGTCTCCCAGCCAAGGGCGAGTAGCTAACGGAGTCCCTGAGCTCAGGTCCCGGTCCTACCTATCGCCGGCCCCCGCCCGGCCAGTCTCCTGGCGGGGTGTGTGTGTGTGTGTGTGTGTCACAGTCTGCACGACTGAAGCCGCTGCTCGCCACAGCCCCACCACCCCCGGCGCACCCCCGGCAGGAGAATCGCTGCGAACCAACGGGACAGAGCCACTCCAGGCTCCCGGCTTCGCCTCCCTCCTCCGGCTGCAGCCTCTGGCTCCGCTCTCTTGCCACCTGGGCTGACGAGACCTGTCTAGGGGGGGCTGGGGAGCGCTCCGGGGCTGCTGTCACCGCCCCTCTCGCCTCCAGCTGCTGCCACACGTGGAGCTGGAGCAAAACTTCTCCAAAGGCAGCGAGCGGGACGCGCCCCTGAGCGAGGGGAATGCGGAGCGCAGAGCCGGGGCTGGACTCTGGAGGCGGGGGGGTCGTGCAGCCCTTGCTGATGACCCAATGGAGTGAGAGGGGCGTGGGCTGCGCTGAATACCCCACCCCCCTTCCCCTAGTCGCAGGAGCCACTGGTACATTGAACGCCGTGTTTATATCAGCCTCCAACTAGAGGTGGATTTTGTAGCCAAAGGCTCATCTCATTCTCTATTGTCACAAGCTCAGGCAGATTTAGGGGAAAACCAGTTTGTAATTCACCCTAAGCGTTTAATAGCTTCTTCTTCTTCACCAAACACGTTTTAAACAGAGCAAGCACAGAAGTCGCCTTTTTTACGGAGGAAGCCCTATTAGGATTATAACTAGGGATGAAATGAAGTCGGGTTCTACAGAAATGTAATAGGGGTCTGTCGAAATTATTCTAAAACCCTATGGGATTTAATAATGAATGATCTACTTTCTATTGAATGTTTAAGGCATCCTATAGGATGTATTAATAGAGAATTGTATCCCTGCTCCAGCATTCTAGAGGATGGTTTAAACATTCTATAGAAAGGATCTCATCCTATTAGATTCTATAGGGTTTGGGGTGATTTCTATAGAACCCTATTTTAAATCATCTTCTAGAATTTTGTAGAGCATTATAAAATTCTATAGCTTAAGAATTCTCTATTAAATTCTATAGGACTTTTCCATAAGGGCTTTGTATCAAGACAAACCTGGAGTATAGACCTATCCAGTACTGTATCTGACTGTGTAACCATCCATCCACCTAGGTTTTCATACTATATCCATCACCATGGTATTGGAGCACAAATTTCTGATTTAGGCCCTGGTCCTGCAAACACTCATGCACATGAGTAATTTTACACATAGGAGTAATCCCACTGAAGTCAATGAGACTACTCAAATGTATAAAATTAGGCACCTGCATAAATCTTTGCAGGATTCTGGTCATAGACTGGTAGGAAGCAATTTATAAAGTACATGAAGTCCTGAAACCAGATCCAGCCCCAATGATTTCAATGGAACACACTTATGCTTTCAGGATTGAGTTGCATGACTGGGCCCTCAGTTTGTCATAAATATACACATATTGCTTTCAGAATTTATTATTCTCCTTTGAGAGTAAATAAAATGTTGAAATAGCTATCATCTTCATGCCTGGAATGCCTGATACTAAGGGCTTCATTATTTCATTGCCTGTGGGAATGTCCTTTTAATATGAAACGTTTGTCATAGATTATAGAGTTTTTAAACACACTTGCACATGAAACACTTGACTTGGATTTTTTCTTCTGTTTATTTGGTGTGGATGTAGCTAAGCAATTAGACTTCAGCTACTTGGAAGTAGAGCTTGTGTATTTTCAAATTATTCAATGAAGATAAAAAAATTGCAAGGAATACTATTTAGCCGTCTGCAGCGTGGGTTGAGTTATATAAATGTGTTTGTAAATAGAAAACAGACTATAATTCATAACAAATATTTACAATGAATTATTCTACTAGGTCTGCTTAGAAATTTGATAATACTTTTTTTCTCTTTTAGCAAATAAACATCCTTAATTGATGATTTTCAAGATCTAGACCCACTCCTGATACATGTAACCAGAGAAGACTGCTTATCTAAAATTTGTGAAACTGACTTACTTTATGGGCCTGGGGCAAGATTTACCAAGGTATTTAGGTACTTAAAGATGCATATAAGTGCACCTAGTGGTATTTACTAAAGGGCCTGAACAAGTTAGGCATTTAACTCCAGCTAGATATCTGTCTGCATCATAAGTCCCTAAATATTTTTGTAAATGTGGCCCCCAATACAAAGCCTATAAAAGTCAGCGAACAAACTTAGCTGACTTCAGTGATATTGGAAGCAGGTCTTATATAACGAATCTGATCAATTTAATGCAGCTTGAGTTCTTTACTCTGGTTGTTATGTTTTTTCCAGACATATAGAGCAACCTGTATTTTCAATTTAAATAACTGTTATTTTAGAGTAGACTAAGGAAAACAAAATCAAGAAAGAACAAAAGTGAAGTCTCCATAAGAAAGCACATTGGCACAGGGTGTGTGTGTCTCTACAGTTGCCAACTCTTGTGATATTATCACAAGTCTCATGATATTTGGTGTTTTTCTTAAAGTTCCTGGAGGCATGTGGCTAGATTAGACTCTCAACTTTCATTTGAAAAAAAAAAGTAAGTTTTAGGTCTTCTGGTTGCAGAGAAAACCTTGAAAATCATGACTAGCTCTGTGGTCACAATGCCAGTGACATTTGACTCGTCTTCCCCTCCATACAGACGGAGGGGTGGCTGGGCCAAATCAGTGAATAGCATCGTGACCTGGCACACAGGGAGTCTGCTCCTGTACAGTGGGGCACAGAGGAGTCCCCTGAGAACTCGACTCCTGGCAGCACCAGCTCATGCACTATGGGTAAGAGAGAGGAGAGATTCACTGGCTGAGTGAGACCCAGTGTTCCTCTGGGAGGAGGGGGAGGGGATAAAATAGGACAGGAATGGGGTCCTGGCTGGGAGGGGACTGGAATTTGACCTCCCCAAGAAACATCTGAATTGGCACCACTGCAGGTGTGCATGCACAAATCCCGTTCACTTCACTTAGGGTAAAAGGCATGGATCTGGAGGCAGAGTTTGGCACTAATTGGGGTTCAAGATTAAGTCTTGTTAAATTTCTATTCTAGATTTATGCATTTTGGTATAAACACTGCTGAATACTGTACTTCTAATGTTAGAAATATTAGAAGAGTACAATCTATTTATCTATATTTGTGAATGTACGCACCTCAACTGTTTCGGCTTTAATACAAAATAACCATTTTCAGGGTAATATTCATGATTTTTCAGGAAGTTTGCACTTCAGAACAAGGGATGTTTCACACTGTAGTTCCACTGAACATAGCAATATTGATACACATTTTGCCATCATGACAGATTCAGTTATATTTTTGTTCTGTCCTTTTCTCCTTTCTTTTATAGTTTTAGCTAATCTATCTAGCTATCTTAAGGTTTTGTATTGCCAGCCATCACCAGCTGAGTACCTTCCACAGCAGCAAATCTTTAATTCCCTAGCAGACTTCATGGAATCTCTGGCTATTCTCTTTGGAAGCCCTGTCTAGGGCTTTAAAGGAAGCACAAAATGGTGTTCGATGCTGTGAATCTTATTTCAGTTATTGGGGGAAAGCTTTCTCAGGTTTGGCAGGATTTCTGAAAGGTTTGGACAGGCCCAGCAAAGAAAGTAACAGAACGCCACTAGCCGTCACCTACACCCAACTAAAACCTCTCCAGCATATCATCGAGGATCTACAATCTATCCTGAAGGACGATCCCTCACTTTCACAGACCTTGGGAGACAGGCCAGTCCTTGCTTATAGACAGCCCCCCAACCTGAAGCAAATACTCACCAGCAACTACACACCACACTACGAAAACACTAATCCAGGAACCAATCCCTGCAACAAACCCCGTTGCCAACTCTGTCTGCATATCTATTCAAGAGACACCATCATAGGACCTAACCACATCAGCCACACCATCAGGGGCTCGTTCACCTGCACATCTACCAATGTGACATATGTCATCATGTGCCAGCAATGCCCCTCTGCCATGTACATTGGCCAAACCGAAAAATCTCTACGCAAAAGAATAAATGGACACAAATCAGACATCAACAATTGTAACATTCAGGGCTTTGGAGCGGAGCCTGGAGCTGGAGCGCAGAGCAGCTCCGGAGCAGTGGAGCTGCAGGTTTTTGGCTGGAGCTGGAGCGGAGCCAGAGCACAGCTCCAAAGCCCTGGTAACATTCAAAAACCAGTAGGAGAGCACTTTAATCTCCCTGGACCAGGGCCACCCAGAGGATTCAGGGGGCCTGGGGCAAAGCAATTTCAGGGGCCCCTTCCATAAAAAAAAGTTGCAATACTATAGAATACTATATTCTCGTGGGGGCCTAGGGCAAATTACCCCACTTGCCCCCGCCTCTGGGCAGCCCTGCCCTGGACACTCAGTAACAGACTTAAAAGTGGCCATTCTTCAACAAAAAAACTTCAAAAACAGACTTCAACGAGAAACTGCAAAACTGGAATTAATTTGCAAACTTGACACCATCAAATTAGGCCCGAATAAAGACTGGGAGTGGCTGGGTCACTACAAAAAGTAAATTTCCCTCTGTTGATACTCACACCTTCTTGTCAACTATTGGGAATGGGCCACATCCACCCTCGTTAGCACTACAAAAAGTAATTTTCCCTCTGTTGATATTCACCCCTTCTTGTCTACTGTTGGAAATAGGCTACATCCACTCTGTCTGAATTAGTCTCGTTAGCACTGACCCCCTTACTTCGTAAGGTAACTCCCGTCTTTTCATGTGCTGTAATATATATACTTGCCTACTGTATTTTTCACTCCATGCATCTGATGAAGTGGGTTTTAGCCCACGAAAGCTTATGCCCAAATAAATTTGTTAGTCTCTAAGGTGCCACAAGGACTCCTCGTTGTTTTTGAAAGATTGTAAAGACTCTGGATTCATCTAATCTTCCCTGGAAGTTCATTCTATAGCCAGATCCCCTTCATTGATTGCTAGTGTATTCTTTGTTTCACTTTCTTCTTCTTCTCCTCATTTAAATTGCTGATACATTTTTAAAGATGTGATAAATAAATGAAAAAGAAATATAAAATCCTGCAGGTGCTTGTGGGATGGTTCCTGAACTGATCACAATATTTCCTCAAAGAGATTCCTTGTTTTCAGCTGAATCTCAGAAAACAATTTTTTCTCAAATCTTACAGGCAACCTTTTTTGGAGGGAAAAGGAGAGAAATGTAGGAAGTTTATCGTAAAAATGATTTTAGCCTTTAGGATTTACAAGGCTTGATCTACAGCCCATTGAAATCAATGGGATTTGAGAACATGCGTAAAGTTATCTTGGCGTAAGAGTTTTGCTGAATCAGGGCCATGTTGCGTTTCATCAGTAAATCTCAGAGCTCTTTTCAAAGGTGGTTGAGCACCATTATCCCCCTTTTCACAGATGGGAATTGCGGCACTGGGAGGTTAAATCAGTCCTCCAAGCTAGTCCGGCAAGTCAGAAGCACAGCTGGGAATAGATCCCAATACTAGTTATTCTCAGGCCTTTGTCCTTAGCACTGGATCATGCTGCCTGGCTTGAACAGCAGATACTAGCGCTAACGTTACTTACAGACTGTCATCAGACAGCCCTGTTTGCACTCGCTCACTAGTTTCCTCAACTTCTCCTTTTTGGGGGATTGAAACATCCCATACATGGCCCCAGCCCAACTATATGGTACAACTATAAATGGTTTTTTTGGTTATATTTCTGGCAGTGAGCACAGTTCTCCCATTGAAGTTAATGGCAAGACACTCGCTGACTTCAATGGCAGGAGGATCTGACCTATTATCTGAAAATACAGCCTGCATTTTCAAAAGTGGCTAGTGATTTGCAGGGGGAAGGCGCTTAATTTTGGGGGGGATGTGCCATTCTCTGGGTTAGGAAGATTTTTTCCATACTATTTAGGAGTCTATGGGACTGCAAGTTACAGCACATGACACCTTGGATGCGTCATTAATTGGTGGCCAGTTACAGCCTCTATTAGAATTTCATTGATTGATTGATTTTTTTTTTTTTACTAGCAACTCCCATAACGTAGATAGGACTAGGAGTTAAACTGGGAATTTGGGGGTGAGGGGATGTGGGCGCCTGGGGCTCGCACATCCTGACATCTCATTACAAGGTTGGAAGCCAAAGGGAGCCACTTGGTGTCAGGAAGCTGCTCCAGAAGAAAACATCCCATTGTACCAGGGGAGGTGGGGTAATGAACAGAGGAGAGAGAGCCAGATTGATAACCAAGGGGCAGGCTGACCCCGAACGGGTTTCTGTGACAAAAGCCCCTTCATTTAGAATGAATAGGAACAATAGCTAATGGGGCTGGGCCAGCAGCAGCCTGAGGATTTGAGAGCCCAGAGGAGAGGAGTCAATGGAGGGTCCTGTTTTACCCAAATCCTCTATTGATCTCAGTAATCTCCTGGGCTTTCCCCTCCTTGAAATTGCACTGAAAGTTCAAGGACTTTTTGCCTCTGAATTGTGTGGATGTACGTATTGTCCGCTAGGAATTCCACTGAGGCCACCTAACTCATAGCATGTGTGATCCAGCCTGAGACAGATTTAAAGCTGGCCTTTGGAAGGCAAATGCTGTTGCATGGATCACCGGGCTGCAGAGCTCTCTCTTGAAATCTGGTTTTGTCCTAGTGGATTTTTCATCTGTGGTTGGAGGCTCAGGGGCTCCATGCTCTGCAGATGCCTCCCTTTGCCTTCAACTCAGGGGGAAAACACACTTACGGGAGTATTGTAGCATTAATGAGCACTGCTGCAGCATGGGAGAGGGGGTAAAAAGGGGGAGCATGCATAAGAATGACACTGCTACACCTTGTCCTAGGCTGCAAGATGTGCTCCCTCCAGTCCTCCCACACCAGCTGGCATGGAAGGGGGTGTGGCCACAGCCTAACTCCTGCCCCTCACCTGCAGGATGTCTCATTCTATCACTCCTGTGTTGTGTTCGGGCACTGACATCCTGTCTGCTGGGAAAGGATCCCTCATCTCCCCCCCGCGCCCCTGAGCAACTGCCAGAGGCTGCCGGAATCTCCCCCACCCTCCCACCCCCCGTGGGAGCTGCACAGAGCTGAATGAGGAAACAGGCCAGGATTGTTCATGGTTATTATTTTTTTCATTATTTCTACCATTAAATGAGGCCAGGCACATCCATACTGGGGATACTTTGACAGAATAGGGCCAGGTCCTCACCTGGTAGAGATGAGAGTAGTTCAATTATATTGACTCCAGTACAGCTGCGCTGGTTCACACTAGCTGAGGATCTGGCCCATTGTGTAAGTCTCACCTACATCCCCAGAAGCTCATTTCCTTCTTAGTGTTTTATCATCTTGTGTGCTCAGAGTGCGAGTGCTTGGGGGCAGGGATTCTTTCCCCCCCACCATATGTGTGTGCAGGGCCTAGCACCATGGGGCCCTGATTCCAGCTTGGGCACTACTGCTGAAATACAGAGCTTCAGCGTCTGTCCATCCTTGGGCACACGCAACACCAAAGGATAAAGCCCCCAGCTAAGCCAAGAGAGTGAGGGAAGGTCGGGGGGGCCCTATGCGCCCCTTGTGGGAGTGAAAGAGGTCAGAGAGGGGGCATGGAAGATGGAGAGCAGAACTGGTGTTCCAGGCTACCCTTTCCTGGACTTTCACCTCCACTCTTCAGGGTTGGCACTCTGCAGCATGGGGGCGGGGATGCATCTGGCGTCACTTCTTTTTGGGCATCCCCTCAGACTCCTGCGGATATGCGCTCTGCCATCTGTGCTGTAGTTAATGCTGCTGATGGGAGCTGCACCCATGCAACAGAGGGAAGAATCAGGCACATCTTTACCAGTTGATAAGAGGGATGTACAGGTGCTGGTCAGTGTCTGTGCAGTCCCTGGAGATGCAGAATGCTTTAAGGTAGATAAATGGATATAAATTGGCCATGAACAAATTCAGGCTGGAAATTAGAAGACAGTTTCTAACCATCAGAGTGTGTGAGGTTCTCTAGGAGCTTTGGGGGCAAACGGTTTTAAGAGAGAGCTGGACAAATGTATGAGTGCGATTGTATGATGGGGATGCTTGTGATGGAAGGGGGAAGGGCTTAGCAGCCCTGGGGATCACTTCTGGTTTATGGCTTATGTTCCTAAAGCTCATGCTTCAGGGCTTCAGTTGGCTACCAGCTGTAGTAAGAGGAGGCCCTGAGATATAAACTTTGGTATCAGAGGCCCAGTATGAGGCCTAAGGCCTGAACTAAAGTAATGGTCAAGACTTTGCTAACATAAAGCAAAGTTAAGCTGTGAGCCAGAGGCAGGCCCTGCTCACAGAAGCTGGCAAGGAAAGGGCTGATGCTGCAAAAAGAGACATACCTAAAGGTACTGGACACCAGATATCAGAACATTCGCATACTTGTACATTCCACACACAACAAGGAACAGGCTGACCCATCCCAATGACAGGGCCAAAAGGGGAATATGATAGGTAGAGTTGTTTTGTTCGAACCAACATGTACAAGGTGAGAGGTGGCACCTTACTACGTAGAGGGGTTGTACCTTGCTGCGTAGAGGGGTTGCACCTCAATATGTCAGGAGTGATGTGTAACTTGTTTGTATCTGTGTATAAGAATGCATCCCTGAGTGGATATCTTTGTCCAGCCTAGGGGGCAGTGGAAAGTCCCGCCACTGACTGAGCTGAGTCCATTGTCAGGGAGCACATAAGTACTGGCTAGCCGCACCTTAGCAGCACCTTGGACTTCGTTTGCCAGGGAAAGCTGGAGACTGTGTTTCTCTTCGACAATAAACCTGGCCGATGTGCCTTCGTACCTTACTAGAGTCTGTGGTCATTGGGGGTTCTCTCGGGGTCTGCTGTGTCAGCTATCTGCGCAGAGCTGGGGCAGCACACAGAGGGAACACACGCACGCAGCTGATTGATATCAACATTGAACAGAGCAGAGCACCACACCGGGAGCATCTGACGACACTGGTGACCCCGACCGCTGATCTGGTGAGTAAGCGAGCTGTCCGCTGTAGGAACCGCGATCTAACATGGCAGAAAACCTCGAGCTAGGGAACCCCCTTATACCCTCCCTTTATATCCCCACAGAGTTTGATAACTCGTGGACCCACTGGATTGCCAGTAAGGGGGGTCCATATGAATTTTTAAAAAGTGGGGAAACATGGACTGGCATATGTAGAGCGATGGTAGAAATGAAAGCTCTAAAAAATAATAAAAGTAAAAAAGCAAGAATTCTGCAACTAATGTCTATGGCAGTGAGATGGTTGAAACAGCACGCCACAAATTTGGCAGGGCAAGTAACAGTAACAAAGAAAGAGTTAAAAGAATCAAAAAAAGCTACACAGCCCTGGAATGCTTCCACCGCCCTTGCAGGGTGGCAAGCAGCCCAGAGACAACCATTACAGGAACAGAGTGAAACACTGAAAACAGCTGCAAGTAACCTACAAAAAATACATGTGCCGTCCCCTGTTATAAATATTGGTGGTAAACAGCAGGCTTCAGGTAGCTACCCTGTGCCTGAAGAATGGGGACAGAAGTGGAAAAAGGTGGTCCTAGTAAAATTAAAAGATGAAACGGGGTCCACTGCATTGCAACCACCACCTTATGATAAAAGCCAGGTTCCAGTTAAACTTAAACTGAGACCTAGACTGGTGCCTGTCAGAACGGGACAAGTAAGTACACAGAAGGAAAGAGTAGCACATAATACTTTCACAGAATTGGTAAATCAGATGAAGGAAAATATTGAACAGTTCACAGAGCACATTAGGAGACAGGAGCTGCGACTCGATCGCAGGGGAGTGAATAAAAAAGAATTTCAAAGTAAAAAACCAAAATTAAGTGGGTTAACACCTACAATTGATGCATTAACACATGGAGTTGCCCAAAACCAGTTAACTGCAGCAAAAAAGGGCACTCCCGCCATCCATCTGGCATGCACACAAAAGCAACAGACATTGGGGGAACAAATTCAGGTTTTACAAGAGCAGGTAACTACCCCCATTCTCCTCTCAAAGCCAGGATAAAAACCAGGGGCGCGGTTCCTAACTGTGCAGGTTCCCAACTGCTTGACCCACGGAACCACACTCTGCGCTCATATCTGAAAATAGAACCTTCTTTCTCAAATATTTTTACATACCGGTTAAGTTTTGTCCTTTATATGCTTTCTTAGTTTGCTAAACTTGCTGCTGCTGCCTGTACTTTCAAATATCTTTATAGAGTTAATCTCTCTTGGCTCAGGTCTCTCTACCTTCCTAGGTTGCTCTTCACCCCCCCCCCCTTCCCCCTGCTTCTCCTCACTTCTGCTCTCTTTTTGTTTTAAAAGTTAAAAGTTATAGTTTTTACAGAAACCTCCAAAAAATAAAGCAATTGAAAACAGAATAAAACAAGAAACAAAAAGAAAACAAGGTAAAAACTTTACTTTAAATAAATCCAGTAAATTAATTATTTTAACCCTTCAGGAATGCAACAGCTGGAATAATTCCTAACTTTCTTGACGATAGGGTTGCCAAGCAACAGAAATGCACTCTCTGCTTTTAATCCTAACCACTAACTAATATTTGAAACATGGGCTTTTCTTATTTCCATACAGCAGAGGTTTAAAATAATGTTAAATATAAAGTAATGCAAAATTCCTTGTTACCAAATTAATACAATACATTTAGCAAATATTAATATATTTTTTATCAATTTATGTTACAAATTTTAAATAAGGAAATAATTTTTTTATTCAAATGTTTAACCCTTTTTATTTTTTTATTTTTTTGTTTGCCTTATTTTGTATAGTTATGAATAGAATTCTGGCACCATTTGTTTTTAATTGTAAGTTTGTCCTGTATGTCATGTGTGTTGTCTTGTGTTGTATGTTGTGTGGGTCATGTGACTATTTTTTATTATTTTTATTTTTTGTTGCAACAAAAGTCAATTTTATACCCTTTTAAAAATATATGTATATGTGGTACCACACTATTTTAAGATCATGGTTGGGGTATAATCATAGTATTATTAGCACCAATTTTTTGTGCAAAGTTCAAAAAAGTTTCAGTTACAAATATATGTACATATACTTTTGCCTCAACAAATAATGCAATTGCAAACAAAAAGAACTCTCTTTTATCAATCAGAGTTTTGTTTTTTAATTTTTTTAAAAAATTTGTTATTCAAAGAAAAAATGTAAGGGGAAACCTCAACACTAAGGTAAAGATAATATTAACAAAATGTTAATTTCTTGTTTGGGCTTTTTATAAACTTGTTTGCACTTTTAAATATAGTTATAAGAATGTCATAACCAAAATGTTTTAAAATAACAATTTATGCATAAAGCTAACCAAACAATTTCAACAGGTTTCCATGTTTTCAACAGGTTTCCACCTTTGGCTCCCAAACATAACAAAGCATCATCAAAGTATACCCTCAAATATCCTCAAAGTATTTGCATGTACCTGTATTTAAAATTTATTTTGGTTTAATTTTATAGTTGGTTTAATTTTATACGCTTTTCTTTTGTTATGTTATGTTAATGGGAAGCAATGGTTGTTAAAGTTTGTGCATCTAAACAGTTAACAAGAGTGAAGTTGGTATCTCAAGCAAATTAACTCTAAAAAGCTTGTTAAAATTATGTTACTAACTCTTTTGCTGAAACAAAGTGTTCGGCAAGGAAAAGCAATACACCTTCTCATGGAAGATTGTGAGCATTTATTTTAGCCGTTAAGCATTACATTTTGTATGAAATATTAGTAATGCACCTCAAATGAAAAAGAATGTCTATACAATTGCAAAAGTATAGCTTGTGTTATAAAAGGCTCGGTCCCTATTACCTTGTTCTTATTACATTGTAAACAAACTAAGTTAAACTGTGTATTAAGTTTGGGTTACTGAAAACAAAAACAAAAACAAAAAACAAAAACTTTACTCTGGTAACTAACAAAAGTTGTTTAAGTTGCATCCCACAGACTAAAGACACCAGAAGACATCACGCCACAAAAATACCAGATGATATCAGTATACAGTGAAGAAACCCCCAAGCATCAAGAAAAGAAAAACGAAGTGCTTTATAAATAAGAGACTGGTCAAACACATCTCTATCTATCATATATGGACAATTAAGTTAACAATCAGCTAAAAGCCACTAGCTGGACCAGGATAAGCCATCAATTAATTTCAACTTGGTTACTATGTAAAAACAAATGTATTATTGCTGTACTGTTGTCTTATTGATGTATTGTATTATTGCTGTACAACACTTACAATGTGCATAACCTTGCTAACCTGTTTAACCAACACACAGGTAAAAATTAACAAACAAATGGCAGCAAACAACATGAAGGCAAGGAAAAAACAAAGTGGTAAACAAACAAAACATTACATAGTAACTACAAATTGGGTAAACAAATTCCCTGTTAATACCAGTCATAATTTGGGTTACTGACACTGCATCCTAACTGAGGCACATATTATTCAAAACAATTTTGTTCAGTGTCTGGGTACCAATATTAAATCCTGACACAGCAATATTTGATAAATTGGTTACTGTCCATTCAGCAGGTTATCTGGAAGACAGCATCCATAAGAAACAACTGGATCTATGTCAACTACTGGTGTATCGCAGAGCCGCGCATCCAATGGAACAGAGAAGCTAGCCACTTCTGTTTCCTGCCCAGTAAAGCTTACCAGAGGGTGACAACCAGCAGTAAGGGTAACCTATAACATGAATGGGCAGTACTGGGTAGTAACTAATTACAATATCTTTATATATAAAGGCCTCAGTGGTAGTGTCAATACTCCAAATTTCTGTTTTACTTCTCATATACATAGCACTGTGGGACACACTATCACAATCCCTATCCCAATATTTCAAAACACTCAGCCTACTACTAATGATGAGACAGGTGATAACTGGAATTGCCCTAATAGGAGTGTGTTTCTATCTGTGTCACCAAAGTAAAAGGGCCAGAGTACAACACCGGACTGGAAAAACATGGTTATGCTTGGATATAAGGTGGTATCATATGTACACATACATACTATACATATATGCCCATACACACTCCAAATAAAAAAGCCATATCCATATAATTGATATATATTAATTATTTGGGAGTGCCTCTAAGGCTCAATCATAATACTACATTCCTCAGTCATAGTCCCAGGCCTAACATTCCCAGGCCCACCATAAGGGACTAAAAATAATTGGATAATAAAATCTGCCTATCAGTCGTACGTGGGAATGTGCAGACTAAAAAGACAGAAGGGGCATGGGTGTATGGATGGTAAAATGAGGTAACTACATAACAGTGTTTAGCCGACTGGGTTATCTTTAGTCCATGCATTATGCTTTTCCGGGATGATGGGTAAACATCCTCCCCGTAAAAAGACAAAAAGTGAGGGAATGTAGTAAGAGGAGGCCCTGAGATATAAACCTTGGTATCAGAGGCCCAGTATGAGGCCTAAGGCCTGAACTAAAGTAATGGTCAAGACTTTGCTAACATAAAGCAAAGTTAAGCTGTGAGCCAGAGACAAGCCCTGCTCACAGAAGCTGGCAAGGAAAGGGCTGATGCTGCAAAAAGAGACATACCTAAAAGGTACTGGACACCAGGTATCAGAACATTCACATACTTGTACATTCCAGACACAACAAGGAACAGGCTGACCCATCCCAATGACAGGGCCAAAAGGGGAATATGATGGGTAGTGTTGTTTTGTTCGAACCAACATGTACAAGGTGAGAGGTGGCACCTTACTACGTAGAGGGGTTGTACCTTGCTGCGTAGAGGGGTTGCACCTCAATACGTCAGGAGTGATGTGTAACTTGTTTGTATCTGTGTATAAGAATGCATCCCTGAGTGGATATCTTTGTCCAGCCTAGGGGGCAGTGGAAAGTCCCGCCACTGACTGAGCTGAGTCCATTGTCAGGGAGCACATAAGTACTGGCTAGCCGCACCTTAGCAGCACCTTGGACTTCGTTTGCCAGGGAAAGCTGGAGACTGTGTTTCTCTTCGACAATAAACCTGGCCGATGTGCCTTCGTACCTTACTAGAGTCTGTGGTCATTGTGGGTTCTCTCGGGGTCTGCTGTGTCAGCTATCTGCGCAGAGCTGGGGCAGCACACAGAGGGAACACACGCACGCAGCCGATTGATATCAACATTGAACAGAGCAGAGCACCACACTGGGAGCATCTGACGACACCAGCAAGGGTCAGGAAGGGACATTTCCCCCAGTGTATTCTGGGCGTTTTTTTGATTTCCTTCCCCTGAAGCATCGGGGCTGGAGATGGGAAATTGAGTGGGGTGGACCAGGGCACTGAGCAGGGACATAACATTCTCTCTCTCGGGTGCTTGGTTGGCTGGTTCTTGTTCACATGCTCAGGGTCTAACTGATCACCATATGTGGGATCAGGAAGGAATTTTTCCCTAGGTTAGATTGGCAGTGACCTGGGGGTTCTCTCGCCTTCCTCTGCAGTATGTAGGTGCAGGTCACTTGTCAGGATTGTCTGGGTATATCTCACTTAATCATTTTCCTGCCATTGCAGGGTCCCTGAGCACGAATGCACCTCACTCCCTCCTGTGGCACATAACAGTCTGGTCTCCTGTGGGTCTCATTTTGGTTGTTAGGGGGTGCTGCTGGCCTGTGATATACACAGGAGGTCAGACTAGAGATGATCTAGTGGTCCCTTTTGGCCTTAGACCTGAGGTAGGCAAACTACGTCCCGCAGGCCACATCCAGCCCGCGTGACTGTCCTGCCCGGCCCTCGAGCTCCCAGCCGGGGAGGCTAGCCCCGGCCCCTCTCCTGCTGTCCCCTCTCCCCCGCAGCCTCAGCTTGCCGTGCCGCCAGTGCTCTGGGCGGCGGGACTGCCAGCTCCTGCCGGGCAGTATGGCAGCATGGCTGGCTCCAACCCAGCGGTGCGGCTGCCAGACATGTTGCTCTGAGCGGCATGGTAAGGGAGTGGGGAGCAGAGGGGTTGGATAAAGGGTAGGGGTTCCTGGGGGGCAGTCAGGGGACATGGGTGTGGGTAGGGGTCGGGGCAGTCAGGGGACAGGGAACAAGGGGGTTGGAGAAGTGTGGGAGTCCCGGGGGGGGGGCTGTCAGGGGGCGGGGGTGTGGATAGGGGTTGGGGCTTCTGAGGGGGGCAATCAGGGGGCGGGAAGTGGGAGGGGGCAGATAGGGGGTGAGGGGGCAGGCTGTTTGGGGTGGCACAGCCTTCTCTACCGGCCCTCCATACAGTTTTGGAACCCTGATGTGGCCCTCAGGCCAAAAAGTTTGCCCATCCCTGCCCTGCCTTAGACACTGACCCTACATAGAGCTTGTCAGAAAATGGGTGTTTTTTCTCATGGAACATTTTGATTTGTACGTTTTCTGATGTAAAATGGATCATTTAAGGAAAGCAGACTCTTCCCCCTCTCCCCTCTCCCCCCCCCAAAAATTGGTATAGTCAACAACCCAATTTTCTGTCAAAAAAATTATGATGGAAAATTTTCAAGCAGTCCTAGTGGGCAGGCGATCACACAGGTAAGTTACCCAGGCAGTACTGCCTGTGCCCAGGGAAGCAGGCAACAATTCTCTGAGCAGACTACAGTGCAGTTGAAATCTTACCCAGTCTTGCTTTAGCTGCTGCAGGAGGCAGTGTTCTCTTACGCCTGTTGTCTGTATCCAGTGCTGAAAATCAGCTCCATCCACCTTGTATCTGATACCCTGTTCCAGGCAGGGAATAAAGATAGACCAGCAGGACTGGTAAGCTGGCATGAGAATAGGGGACATCTGGGAGACGTTGAGGCAGGAACACCTGCCCATGAATTAATAAGAGCCGGTAAGACGAGGAGACTGAACAGGATTCAAAACCTTTCCAGCTCCTTGATAGAAAAACGTTGTACTTGGTGGTTCCAGGCACAATACTGATTTCTGTACAGCCAAAGAGCTGGATTCTGTCCTCCCTGAGATCCCATGTGATCCCACTGAATTCATGGTGCAGTCCTATGCATAAGGGAGGAGAGAATTTGGCCCTGAATTCTGCATTATGTTATACAGAATATAACCCATGGGGGAAATCGATCAAAAGCTCAAATGAGCCTGTAAACAGGACTGATTCACAGAGCTTTCCCCATGATATGGGGATTGGTGATTTATTGGGTGGGTTTCCATAGCCTTCTAATAGATCAGATGTTCTGTAAAATCAGTTCTCTCAACATTCCCCAAAGTATACAGGACTAGCCGGAGAAAGGGGAGCACAGCCAGGTATTTCCATCTTTCGCCACAGTCTGAGTTTCCATTTCTATTTTTTTTAATAAGTCTGCAGCTGTTCTGTTTGCCAAGATACCTTGAAAGCATGACCTGAGTGTAACCAGTGCAGCAATGTCTGCCTGAGTTTGCAGAGAGCCTGAAACAAAGGCTCTACAGTGTGAACTGCCCCCATTCATTTCAATGCTAACTCAGATGCCGAATGACGACACTTTAAACAGCAACATTGTTAACTATGTCACTGCTCATCAAAGCATATGACAAAGGAGAGGAAAGATCAGATGAAGAGCCAAACCTTAGCAACTGCTGGTGGGATTGGAAGGGGCGTGAGTGGGCTCATTTTCCTGAAGGAGGAGGTTCAGCTTTCACAAGTTTGGGAAACACGGAGTAAACTGATAAAGGCCCCATCCTGCCAAGCAGACTGATTCAGCGCCTGTAAAAGGTTATGCAGCATAGCAATGGCTGCTGTATGTACAGCATTGCATTGGGAAGGGTCTGCTCTCCCAATGCTCTGTAACCCCTAGTCACTCCCCAAGTCGATGAGTTAGAGGTGCTGAATGCCATGTATCCCATGTGCTCCTGAACTCGTTGCTAGGAGCTTCACCCACACAGCTGCAGTAAGTGCCCTTCCCTAGTTTCTGACGACGGGGATTGTGGCACACTGCACAGAGGTACCGGGAAGCACAGAGGCAGGCGGAAGCAGGCTGGAGAGAGACATATAGAGTTTAAGGTTCTCTAAATAAGATCCTGAATTGAGTTTAGTTTCTGATGTAAGTTACATAAAAACACGTAGCTGCAACCGGTGCTGTTCTGCTCCTTTGACAATGTAGCAGAGAGCTGGAGTTGTGGGGTGCTGTGCGTGGGTGGCGTACATTCAGCACAGCCTCCCAGATCAGGGTGATGGCACATGCAGCTTTGGGGCTCTCATCTCATCACCTCTGAAAATTAGGCCATGTGTTAGATCCCAAAATACACATTCAAGTTCCTGATTCTGCACAATACTTTAGCATGTGCCTTACTCTAAGCCCATGAGCAGCCCACTGGCTGCAATGGGACCATTCGCCTGCTTGACGTTACGCCTGTGCTTTAATACCTTAGAGAATAATAGCTTAAGAGCTCCACTTACGTCTTATCTTCTGATACAATCCTTTCCAGAGTGCAGCCAGAATGTAGGATGCTAATAAATGAATGCATCCAACAAGACAATCACTCCCTTGGACACACAACTCGTCTGAGTTACAGGCCAATATCTTGTATGTTACTAATGTCATTCAAAGACCAAATATTAAATTCTGTACATAACAGCATGTTCCTCTATGGGACAGGGACCTCGTCTTCTTACCTGTCTGCTAAGCGCCTAGCACGTAGTCATCGATTCATGTGGGCCAGAGCCCTTCAGACATAAACCACACTGACTGGCAAGAGGGATTGTCATGTACATGCGCCGCTGTAACGCTCCTAAACACCCAGGTCCATGTCAGCTCACAGAGGCCAGTTTTTTCCTGGCCTTTCACTGGTATCTAGAGGGGCCAGGTCCAAGAATCTCCCTCCACCCCTCTCTTTGTGTGGCCTGCATAGAACCATGCACAGCTGCAATCCTTGTCCTTCCTACTGCCCCAAAAGTACACAGCAGCAGAGCCAAGGAGGGGGAGAGAGACGGTGGGAGCTTGACTCCACTCCTGCCAGCCAGCCCCAGCCTGTGAAGTGGAACCGACAGAGCAGAGGAAAGGTCAGTGAACCACTCTGTGCCTGGCAAAAGCATTGTGTGAGTTGATTCATGTGTTCAAAGCACCTGGAGATCCTTGGATGAAAGGCGCTTTATATATAAACATATATAAAATATGTACTACTATTATTTATACAAGTCAAATGTTTCACATCTGAATCTAGCTGTGACATATACACAAACTTCACATACACAACTTGTATGTTTCATGGACAAGCCGGTGTCCCAATAAGCCAGTGTCTTCTGCACCTCGACAAAAGCCACAGTACAACCCATGTCGGCATGTTAGTGCAAGCCCCTGTTCAAGTACGCTTGATCCACTGAGCAGTGGGTTACTTAAGATTGTCTGGCAAACTGAATGATCAGCACATCACTAGCATTAATAACACTGGTCTACAATTTTTGAGAAGTCGTCTGCTTCAGAGATAAAATGTGCTATTTATTATGTATTTTGATGTGCTGAATTCAAATATGACAATTAAAACAACTGATTGGCTACTGTTTCTAAGATATTTAAGTTTTTACATTTTATGTCTATGTATATTGTGTAGATAGTAGAGTTTTAATCATAAATTGTAAACCTAGGTCTTTTCATGTGTTTATGGTTGCTTTACATGATAATATTTCACCTGTCCTGTTTATGTAACACTTTAAAAATCAGCAAAAGGGTTATATAAATAACATTTATTATGAAACAAAAGGCAAAAAACTATTATGTACATAGTTTAGTCCTATTCAGTGTCTACTCGGCACTTCTTGGCTTGTCTCTTGTATTCATTAAATGGAGCATCTCTTGTCACTGTCCAGCAATAGTCTGCAAGCATTGATGGGCTCCATTTGCCCTGATAGCGTTTCTCCATTGTTGCAATGTCCTGGTGAAATCGCTCGCCGTGCTCGTTGCTCACTGCTCCGCAGTTCGGTGGAAAAAAATCTAGATGAGAGTGCAAAAAATGTATCTTTAGTGACATGTTGCAACCAAGGCTTTTGTATGCCTTGAGGAGGTTTTCCACCAACAACCTGTAGTTGTCTGCCTTGTTGTTTCCGAGAAAATTTATTGCCACTAACTGGAAGGCTTTCCATGCCGTCTTTTCCTTGCCACGCAGTGCATGGTCAAATGCATCATCTCGAAGAAGTTCACAAATCTGAGGACCAACAAAGACACCTTCCTTTATCTTAGCTTCACTTAACCTTGGAAATTTTCCACGGAGGTATTTGAAAGCTGCTTGTGTTTTGTCAATGGCCTTGACAAAGTTCTTCATCAGACCCAGCATGATGTGTAAGGGTGGTAACAAAATCTTCCTTGATTCAACAAGTGGTGGATGCTGAACACTTTTCCTCCCAGGCTCCAATGACTGTCGGAATGGCCAATCTTTCTTGATGTAGTGGGAATCTCTTGCACGACTATCCCATTCGCAGAGAAAACAGCAGTACTTTGTGTATCCAGTCTGCAGACCAAGCAAGAGAGCAACAACCTTCAAATCGCCACAAAGCTGCCACTGATGTTGGTCATAGTTTATGCACCTCCAAAGTTGTTTCATGTTGTCATAGGTTTCCTTCATATGGACTGCATGACCAACTGGAATTGATGGCAAAACATTGCCATTATGCAGTAAAACAGCTTTAAGACTCGTCTTCGATGAATCAATGAACAGTCTCCATTCATCTGGATCGTGAACGATGTTGAGGGCTGCCATCACACCATCGATGTTGTTGCAGGCTACAAGATCACCTTCCATGAAGAAGAATGGAACAAGATCCTTTTGACGGTCACGGAGCATGGAAACCCTAACATCACCTGCCAGGAGATTCCACTGCTGTAGTCTGGAGCCCAACAGCTCTGCCTTACTCTTGGGTAGTTCCAAATCCCTGACAAGGTCATTCAGTTCACCTTGTGTTATGAGGTGTGGTTCAGAGGAGGAGGATGGGAGAAAATGTGGGTCCTGTGACATTGATGGTTCAGGACCAGAAGTTTCATCCTCTTCCTCGTCTGACTCAAGTGAGAATGATTCTGGTGTATCAGGAACCGGCAGTCCTTCTCCGTAGGGTACTGGGCGTATAGCTGATGGAATGTTTGGATAATGCACAGTCCACTTTTTCTTCTTTGACACACCTTTCCCAACTGGAGGCACCATGCAGAAGTAACAATTGCTGGTATGATCTGTTGGCTCTCTCCAAATCATTGGCACTGCAAAAGGCATAGATTTCCTTTTCCTGTTCAACCACTGGCGAAGATTTGTTGCACAAGTGTTGCAGCATATGTGTGGGGCCCACCTCTTGTCCTGATCTCCAATTTTGCAGCCAAAATAAAGGTGATAGGCTTTCTTAACCATAGTGGTTATACTGCGCTTTTGTGATGCAAAAGTCACTTCACCACAAACATAGCAGAAGTTATCTGCACTGTTCGCACAAGTACGAGGTATCTCTGCTCACTTTGGCTAAACAGAAATGTGTCCCTTTGCAAAATCAAACACTGGCAAATAAGAGAGCACGACACTGTATGATTTCTAGAGCTGATATAGGGCAATTTGTTCAGCAGAGTGATGTAAGCTTCGTTATGATTGCATCATCCATGACTTCTAGGAATAACATGATGCAATTCATATCATGGATGACGCAATACCAGCTTCAGATTGCATCATTCATTGTTTTGCCTAAAAAGCAAGTACTGTCCAAACCCAGTCATAGATTTATTCATAGATCCAGTCAAAGATGTATTTTAGTCATTTCTGGTTTAAATTGAGATCCCTTCCCTTTATAACTCACTTATCCTCCGCCATTCCCAAGTCAAGGGTCGTATATACTGACCCAATAGCATATCTTGAAAACTAGAGCCAATCAACAATTTTAAGCATCATTTTCGTTCTCAGTGACCCAGAATTAGTAAAGTTTGACTACATTTATTTCAGAAGCATTTTGGCTGTAGAGCCGTGTAACAGCCCTTAACTATCGCAGGTAAATATTTACCAGAGCTCTGCAAAGGAAACCCACAAACTGCTCACTGGTATAGTTTTGTGTGGATCACTTGAGACAGTTATATTAGCTGGAATGGGGAATAGATGCATTCCTGCTGCCAGCCAAGTGCTTTTGAAACAGGTACTTATCTGGTTTATTACCATTGTTTATGTGCTGCTTTATTCGTGCCCAGCAGCCCCTTGTGCTTGGTTGGATACAATCACGATTCAGTACAATCTGGAATGACAGTAAATACTATTCGGGGGGGGGGGGGCTGTTTTTATAATATTCTCAATTTTAAAGAAGTCCAAACCAAACCACACAAGAAAAATTAATCTCTACATCTGCATTCACATTCTGTATTAAAATACTGTATATCTTTCCACTGCCAAAGTAAGGTGAAATTGCAGCATGTTCTTGAGGACAGGATACAGAACTGGGAGCCACAACACCTGGGTCCTCCATCTCCATCTCTGTCCCTGGCTTCCTGTTGGACCCTGAGAAAATGACATCACCACTCCTTGCCTCAGTTTCACCATCTGTAAAATAGGGCTAACAATGTTTAACCACCTAAGTAAAGTGCTTTGAGATTTACAGGTGAGAAGCCTTAGATAACTGCAGATGGAGAGAGGCTATAAAAAAAAGCCAAATACGCTGTCATCACAACATGCCTGAGCCAAAGCCCACTGCAGTGAATGAGGCTCTGAGAGTATGAATCAAAACCCCAGATTGAAAGACTCCTGAACTTAATTGGGGCTGAGGTGGGTAGTAAAATCCAGGTGTGAAATCCTGGCAAATCTCTCAAGAACAATATTCAGATCCAGGCTTTGGGATCGTCCTTTACTAACAAGGGGCCATTTCCCATGTTTTTATTGGAGATTTGGTGGGGATGACTCTGACTGGTATTACGGTAGCACCTAGAGGTCCCAACCAAGCTCAGGGCCTAATTGTGCTAGGTGATGTACATAACCATTGAAAGAATCCCTGCCCCTTGCAGTCTAACCACAAAGGGGGAGTGACTTGCCCAGGGCCACCCAGCAAGGCAGTGGCAGAGCCAGGAAGTGAAGCCAGGTGTGGCTGTTGACTCCCAGTTCAGTGCTCCTTTCACTGGGCCATGCTGCCTCTCCATGCTATTTCCTCTGAGATGTCCCCTTCTCCCTGAAAGGTTTTGCATCAGGGTTCCTGCTCAATTCAGGCTGAGGATTCAGGCTGCTCCAGTTAACAGGAGTTTGGGGTTGGCTAGGTTGGGTGAGGTGCAGTGGGGAGGGCTCTGTAAAATTCCCTCAAAGCAGTGACAGAGAATGCTGCCTCCTGCTGGACTAGGGAGTGAGAGACACAAACTCAGATCCTTGCATGGGAAATTTGCCATCCCTAAAGCTCCTTGTCTGTTTCGGGTGGATACAGCATCCTTCAATTCTTGTCCCAAACTACTGTGCAGTATTGCTGTGCACTGTTAAAAAAGCTGCAACATTGCCTCCCAGAGGTGGCTGTACATCAGTAGTGGGTGAAGTGATCTCTGTATATATCTGTGATGCTTTGAGATCCTGTTGGATGAAAGGCATCATGGAAATGAGAAGGGAACAAAGAAAACCAAAGGCAACTAAAATTGCAGGGGAAATTTATGGGGAAATGACTGTCCTATCATCCATTTATCAATCTATCCATTGTATGCCTGCCTGCCCATCTGCCTGCTTAAGCATTTATACTATGTCATTCACCATAGCATCCATGCACTACACAAAAATTAGCATCCGTTAGTGCGGAATCTGCCTGGGATTGGAAAGTTTATGCAGAAATGGTTTGTGAGGATTTTCTTTTTTCCTCTAAGGAATTAGCTGGTGCCCTTTTGCTGCAACCTGAAACTCCAGGGTCTCCAATGGCAATAATGTATATGCATTGGGTGAGCCAGGAAGCAGAATAAAAATGGAGGCAAGGCTGGGAACACTTTAAGTTCTAAAGCATTTGGGGGGGAAATGTAGGGCTGGGTTTTCAACAACTTTGGAGCACAAAATGCAGGTGTAATTTCACGCCCAATTTGCATGGGCAATTATCATGACTGTGTGGGTCATTACCTGATTTGCGCAGGCAATTTGTCCACTGGAATGTTTTGAAAATCTGGTTCTTATTGTTTCACAGAACAGAATCACCATGTCTACAGTAGAAGATTTTACTGATCACACTTATACTGGCATATAGCTGCCAACACTGCAGGGTTGCTAGCGTGTGTGCACACTCAGCTGCCTTTGCTGATGTTGTGTGCCTGCACTGCGACGTACTGTATTGTCAAAAGACGCACTCCATTGTGAGCAGGCATTCCAGGGTGGCCTGTGGCACCGTCTAGCACCAACAGGACTGAGAATCAAGTGTGGACACATGCAAAGATAAGCTAAAATAAGGCAAGTTCTACCAGTAAAACTTTGTAGCACAGATCAAGCTGTTGTGTACATGCATCTATGGGTATGTCGAGACTAGACAACATCGTTGAGTTTAGGTTGAGGTTAGCTAACCCCTAGGGTCGACCTCAACCAGCTAAATCAAGAGATAAGGTCTTACCATGCATTTAGATTAGGAAGAAGGTTGAGGTTAGGTTGGGGCTAGCTAACCTCAACCCACCTAATCACAATTGCTTTTTCTAGTCTAGACTTAGCCTATAATGTACAAACTGGGTCCTTAGCTATTTTCCCAGGTGACCCCCTCTCTGTTCCCAAGGACCCCTCTCTCCACTCTCCCCCTTCCCTCCTGGGCCCCACATCTGACAAAACCCACTTCTCTCAGTGAATCTAGCCCTCACACAGCTCATGATTTGTAAGCTTTTGGAATATGCTTAGAGGACCCATCCACCCCCAAAGCTAAGCCAGAGTCAATCTTGAGAATTTTCCTAGTTGCCCCTTCCTGCTTCCCAATGCAGAGGCCTCTCTTAGCAAACAAACAGATGGAAAAGTGGAGCGAAGGAAATGGGAACAAAAAGGAGGTAGTCATTTAGGTAATGGCCTCTCCATGTGTATTGCAGAGCAGTGGGCATGGCTGGGAAAGGGAGATACATGGAACTAACAGGGCCTATGAGCCCCATACAGTGTCATTTAGCTTTGGTTAAGGCTCAGTGGTTGGTCCCCGGAAAGCAGTTCTTTGTGTTGATTTGATCAGAGTGGGTTGTGTGTTCTTGTATGTATAGTGATGTGTATGGGTGTACAGTGTGGTTCTGGTCCAGGAATGGGGCTCCTAGATGCTACTGCAGGAGAAATAAATAATAATATGGATGTGCATGTATGTATATGCATATATAAGAATGCTTGTTTGCATGTGTGCTTGTGGCATGTGTGTGCATTCATATATGTGTGCATGCATACACATGTATGTTTTATGTCTATGCATACCTGTATGCATGCGTTTGTAGATATGCAAGTGTGTATACCTACATGCATATGTTCATATGAATGTGTGTAATGTGTGCATGGATTTGTCTGCCTGCCAAGATGTGGTAGTGCACATGTGTCATTGAGCATGGATTTGTGTGCATGTATGTGGGTTATGTACCATGTGAATGCGGAAGAGAACACTTGTATGCTGAGGATGCCAATATGAACAACGTCCGAGAAAACTCCAGCCGCTTTGCTGAATCACTTGTGTCATTAGAGGATTTATTATTTGCCCAGTAATGTTTGCACATACAGTGAGCCGAATGAAACTCGGGGGGATTCGGCTGGGAAATGACTGACATGCTGTGCTCATTTCAGGCCGGGAAGGGGTCATCCGTAGCATATATTGTTTTTTCTACTTGCCTGTTCCTTTGAGCCTGCAATTCCTCCCCCCCGCTTTTTGGTCCGTGAATATCAACAAAACCTGCCAGTGCACCTCATCACCAGAGCTCTGCCACAGCAAACGCAACATACTCGAAACATGCAGTCAGCTTTTCCAGCCAGTCCACACTGCCTGAGTAAACTGTCTAAGTACTGTAAGAAACCGCTTTATAAACTGAGGCTGAGGAGGAAATGATTGATGCTCCCAAACTGGACATGCCACAGCTTCCACACTTTGCTATATTTATAATATTGGTGCATTGCCTCTACCTCCCATTTGACAAGACTATTCCCATTCACCTAGTGATATGAATTTGGCATAGCCTGACATAAACTTCATTACTTTGGGCCACCAAGGGAGAAAGTCATTGTTGTAAACTTTCTCTCCTCACCCCCACCCCCACCCTCCGCCCCTTCCCCCCCTCACCCCCCGCCCTCCAGTTGTATTATTTCTTTACAAGCCAACAAGAACAGAACCAAATGTTTCACATCTGCTCTCACCGTTCGGCCATTTGCATGAGAATCCACGGTCAGTGTTTCAATGATGCACAGCTCACTGGCTGAGAATGGGGGCTGGAGCCAGCTATCAGAGACCCTTCTTGCTTCTGCCAGATGTCCTGGGTTAAGATACAAAAGAGACACACCCATAGCTTTAACAAATCACCTTCTTTTGGGTACTAATCTCTCAAGAGCTGGAGGGGGTTTTGGGTGCCAGAGAATATCATGGAACTGATCCCCAACCTTGGGTCAACCCTTTTTAACCTCAGCATTTAAGGCCTTTATTGTAGGCATTCTTACTTTCTTGCATCAGATCTTTGAAGCAAAGATTGTGCACCAGTGAATTTTAAGGCTAAAAGGGCAGCTTTTGTTTAATTAATCAATAATGGTAATTCTGATGGCAGATCATCCTGTCTTCTGTAGGAAAGGTGGATTTGGCATCAGATAGAAAGAAATAGATTTAAAGAAAAAAAACCCACCTCCCAGAAGCTGCCTAAAGACAACACAACAAAACCTCCATAAATCTTTTCCTCACACAGCGTGCCAAAAAAATGTCTTATTCCACCTCTGCCCCCCTCTAAAACGCAGCCACTTGTTTGCTGAAGAATGTACTGGACCGCACGCCATCCTTTAAATCATTGCCAAGGGTTCAGATGTTTGAGTGTGCAGAGCTCCGATGAGACAGTGGGCTGGGATTTTTTGGAAGACATTTGATCTTTTTCCCTGCTGGCCAGTCGTTATGAGCTGTTATTTGACTGCACCAGCAGTCGATGAAAGGGTTGGTATTGACTAGAGCTGGTAAACACGCTTTGAAAATTGCAACTGGGAAAATAATACTTTGAGGCCACACTGCTCCATTTCTAATATTCTATCTAGCCAGCATCCCTATTAACCCTTCAAGTCTTGGCATTCTGTAGCCAAATGAATGCTTAAGGAGGATACGTATACACTGTTCAGGTCTGCAGGCTACATTGGGTTAACTGCTCTGAATTTGCCTTCTAAGCAGCAATGCTGTTATTTTTTGGCATGAAAAGGCAGTCCAGGCTTTACCATCAGCGATGCTGGATGGATAAGACCCCTTGTTCTCTCTGGGCACAACTGAACTGAGGTCATAGCCCACCTGGTGGTCCCCAGAGTGATTCCAATACTGTCGGTTCACATGCAAGGCTGTGTTTTTCGAGGGACAGGCTGCAACCAGAAATGGTTTTGTCAGCAGGAGCTGCTTCTGGGCCTCCCTAGGAACCGGTGTGTTCTTCAAACTGTGAGGAGAGAGGGGAAACCCACTCCATAAGCCAGTTGGAAATCATCCTGGAAGCTAGTTATTATCTATCTGATTCCAGCCCCCAGGTCTGGGTTCAGGGTTTTATGCATCTGTCTTGTCCTAGGTTTTTAGACTGCTCCTAGCTTGGTGGGGTCTAAGCTTGATCCCATCAGTTCTCAGCCTCTTCCATATCAGGATCCCTTCTCGCCAGGACCACCCCCTTCCTCACCCATTGAGTAACATGGGAAGGGCAGGATAGTCCCAATCCCCTGGCACCTGTTGGGGTCCTGACCCTCTGCTCTATCCTTTCCAAGTGCTGTTTAGCTACATTGTATTACCAGAGCCCGCTGGGACTGATCCCATGTGCTAAGAAAATAAGACTTTGCACCTAACTAGCATCTCCAAACATCACTATCCGTATGAGGAAGGGAAACATTACTAGCCAGTCAAGCCCCGTTTTAGAAAGGGCTGGACTCGGGCACAACTAGGGTCAGGGCTAGCTCCAAAGCCCACTGAGGTCAGCAAGAATCTTTCCATTGACTTCAGTGGGCTAAGGCCAGAGCTAGGGATTCAGAGCCAGCCAGTGACCAAGCCAGAAATGGAATCCCAGCATCCTGGTGAACCTCAGCCCCTATTCGGTCCCTAGGCCTCTCTCCCTCCATCCCTGAAATGCGGTGGATGAGCTATCGCTTTCGCCATCAGCTGGGGAGACAGGAAACAACATCACAAAGACAGACATAATTGAACAGGACAGACCAAATGGCCAGTGGGACCATAGGGAAGATCATCCTTTGGTTAGACTCAGGTTCCTGCTCTACCAGTGACTACCCATATGACTGTGGGCAAGTCACCTAACTCCCACTGAAATCAATTGGCGATAGGCACCTAAATACCTTTGTGAACCCTCCCCTCCCCCCCATGTCTTATTTCCCTGCCTGTACAATAGGGATATAGCATTGCCCTACCTCACAGGGGAATTGTGAGGATAAATACATTAACAATTGTGAGGGGCTGAAATAGTACGGTAATGGGACCGTATAGGTACCTAAGACCTAGACCTAATTTAAACGAATGGCATTCAGACTCTGTTTATAATACATTGGAAGTCCCCTATTAATACAGGGCATTGTAATGCACCAGTTCTAGTTTGGATTAGAGTGACTCTTTGCTTTCAGTGAATTTGTTCTGTGACCCCACCCACCCCTCTTATAGACAGCTCTGTACCATGCCTACTTGATCATACAATCCACTTGATTGGAGAGGCAGTCTGAAGACAATTCAGCCCTGATCAACTAAATGGACTAAAAGGGCAAAGGTTTTTTGTTTGTTTTTTAAATGCTCTCCAGTTTTGTGCCTGCCAAGCTGAGGACATTTGGGGTCAGAATTTCAAAGCTGCCTAAGGGATCTGCATGCCTTACATGTCCAAATCCCCTAGGCCAGGGATTGGCAATCTTTTCCATCTTGGGCTGCCCTCTAGCTGGAAACCCTCTCCCACCTAGCACTATGGGAAGGGCAGGTAATCATGAGACCCTGATACCTGTTTGCAGCTCACCTGGGAGTCATGACCCCCAGGTTAAGAACCCCTGATCTAGGTGGCTTGCAAAATTTCAGCCTTAGGTCATTTAGAGAACCAGGCCCAGATCCTCAAGAGTATTTAGGGTACTAACTTCCACTGATTTCAAGTTAATTTCATTGCTCGAAGTTAGGAGCCTAACTGGCATCTGAGGATCTGGGCCCTAAGTTCTTAGCTGTGCTTGTAAATTCAATTCTTCAACTTTCAAATGACCCAGACAGCACCTACAGTACTTGCTGGCACAAAATGGGACTTACAACTATTTGTCAAGTGCAAAGCCCGAGGCCCCATTAAAGCCAGACCAAAAATCAAGGCCTGTGCCCCAAATTTTTAAACCTCTGCTCATGTTTGGTTGTACGTGAGTTGCATGCACTAAAACACCTATAGAGTGCCTGTAGACCAGATATTTACACACACATACACACACACACACACACACCTACCCCCCTGGCTCACACAGGCCCTGATCACATATGTCACTTTAAGTATGTGAGTCATCCCACTGGCCCCTTGCATCAGGGTGCATTTCATTCCCCAAGTGAACTTTGCAAAAGGCTGCATTTAGTTCTTTATTCTCTGTGAAACTACCAAAAATAAAGAACCCAACTAGAAATAGTTATAAAATTAAAAGTGGCTCAAGAAATAAAATTACTGTAATCCCAGGCAATTTGGGAACCTCTTCATGTCTGAATTCTTGATCAGATTTAGGGCGTTGCTTCAATGGCTGTTCACTTGTTGGTTTTGGGAGAGTGCAAAACAGGAGAAAATATAGTCCAAGCTGGGTTTTGTTTGTTTGTTTTATTTTTTAAGAGCAGACGCACCTGCTAGCTCAGGAAACAGTTGGCCACACCAAGACAGGTGTCGCTTGACCTCCTTGGGATGCCAGCCAGGCCACCCCTGTAGAATCAACCCTCTGGAAGAGCCAGGATTGGCTGGCTTTGAGGCATGATGTTTTTACTATCGCTGTTTAAATGATGCTTTCACCAGATGTCTGACATCACAGTTAATCCAGACTTATTGCAAACATGCATTGCCAGGATCCCAGCTCCGAAATCCTCCCCGCTTCTGCCAAATGCAGGGAGATGGGAGATCCACCCATGTAGGAGCAGCATTTCACAGTCAAGACAGGCTAAGTGGATCTGACAGCAGAGTTCTCCCTCTTGGCTTCAAGGCAGTCTCTCCATCGCCAGAGCATCACGAATGAGAGACCTGCAAAGGGCTATATCGCAAATGAGCTCACGCCCTTTGCCCATAAGAGGTGCTGCCCACAATCACCACTCCTCTGTTATAAATCACTCCCTTTTCGTCCCAGAATAACGGTAACTCTCTGCAGTCTAGGTTGATTTGTAAACTGGTTGCATCAGGAGAGAGGAACCCGTGGCAGATCTGTGCCAGGTGTACGTCTCCATCGCCTCCTCAGCCCGCTGGGAATCCCAGTTGCCAGGAACACTGCACAGTACAGACAAGTAAAGGCATGTCAGAAGGCCGGCCAGTGACAGAGGCTGCTGTGGAAGAGGGTCTTGGTGTATAATAGTCAGCTATCTCATTATCCAAAAGCCTTGGTGTTCAGACTTCACAGCAGGGCAGGGCGGGCACCGGGCACCCACTAAGGCAATGGAAAGGCTCCCATTGACTTCAGTGGATTGGGCCCTAAGAGAGGAAGACTGGACAGTGCCATGCTGCTGGTGTACAAGGAGGAACCCGATTCTTCTCCCTGTTAGATCCCCCACACAGGGGTCAGCCACCACTGCAGCCCATGAACCTGTCTGAGCATGAGGGCTTTGCCAGGGTCACTGGAGGACTTGGCTGCCCCCTGGCAGGTGGGGAGAAGCAGGGAGGAGGTGGGTGGAACACAGGGGAGAAGGGGGCAGGGTGCGAGAAGAGAGGAGAGGACGTCTCTATAGTAACAGGACAATGTGGGCAGAGATGAAGAGCAGGACTGGCCAGCACAAGCACATTTTTGTGTCTTGGCCCAGATTCTGATCTCACACTGGTGTCAATCTGGTGCAACCGCATCCAGCCAGATTGTGACAGCATGTGAGGACAGGATACTAGGCCTGTCACAACAGAGGTCCCTGCATTTGGAGGAGCACAGGGACTGTCCCCAGGGTGGGGTCCCCAGGGTGCACAGCACTCTGCGGGGGCAGGGGAGAGGCAAGGGCATGACCCTGCAAACTCTGCACACTCTCCCTCAGAGCAGGCTGACTGCAGAGCTGATGGAGATCCTCCCTGCCTGTGGGGAGGAAGCCATTCCCCCATCAGAGACAGCGGTGTCGCTGAATTTAGAGTGGCCCCTCATCTCTCAAGTGCTTTGACATCTGTGAAAAGTGCCAGCGGAAGCTGCCCGCAGGACAGTGGAATTCCATAGCCAGCCTTCCTCAGCTGCTGGCCCTGCCTGGTCTCAGCACAGGGGTGTGGGGTGGTCATGTTTTCCCATAGAGGAGCTGGCTGTGAAGTTTTTCCAATGTAACAGGCACAGTCTGTGGGGTGGGCAGGGACTGGCTGATGAGCAGAGACCTAGTCCAGGCTTTCCTTCAGCATTCTGCCTCGCAGAGCTGATCCTCCCACTGCCTGGAGACGAGCTGACATCGGAATACAGGCTCCTGCCCCCTCACGCATTGCATGAGTTTAGATCGGATTCTAAACTTCATGGCTTGGACCCATCACTGTAGCTCAGAACCAGAGCAGAGGATCTCAACAAGCCCCTGCATGCACACGTGTATATATAGACACACAAACACAATGACACATACCCTTCAAAGCTGGCTTGATTACTACATCAAAGGCCTGCTCACTGCATTGTAGGGCTGCTGGCTATTGTTGTACATCCCCTCAGGAAAAGAAAGGCACCATGCACAAGGGCACTGTGGTGCAAGAGCATGTGAGGAGACAGCCAAAGGAAACTAGCTGAAGGGCCCTAAGACAATCAGGCCTCTACAGTTTTCCTGGCTTGTGAGATGTGGGACACTAGCCAGGGGCAGTTCTATGTATTTTGCTGCCCCAAGCACGGCAGTCAGGCAGCTTTCAGCGGCGTGCCTGCGGGGAGTCTGCTGGTCCCGCGGATTCGGCGGCATGCCTAAGGGAGGTCCGCTGGTCCCGCGGATTCGGCGTACCCGCCGCCGAATTGCCGCCGAATCCGCGGGACCGGCGGACCTCCCGCAGGCATGCCGCCCAAGGCTCCCTGACTGCCGCCCCCACAGTGACCGGAAGGCCGGCCCACCCCCACCCCTGCCCCCGGCTTGCCACCCCAGGCACGCGCTTGGTGCGCTGGTACCTGGAGCCGCCCCTGACACTAACGATGAAAACTGCTTTGCATTGTCATTCTAGGAGTCGGCCTCGGGGATTGGGGACATATCCCTGAAGGGCAAAGGTACATGAGGCCGGATTCCACACAGGCACGTTACACCCCGCTAGAAAACCTTGTATTATTAAGCAGCAGAAGTCATCTTCTCTGATGCCCCCGTCACAGAAATAGGACCTCCACCCCGTTGAGGTGATTCCTATCTGGTTAAGACACCAAGAACTGGTATCAAAATCAGCCTTTGACTGTCTCACAAGGTTTCCTAGGCCCAGAGCCTCTTAGGTAGTTAGGAGCCTAACTTCCAGGCCCTAGTTCCGACTGCAAGAGCAGCCTCTCTCTTGTTGCATTCAGTAGTCAGCACTTCGGGCCCAATCCTGCAAAACACTGAGCACTAGCACTGCTCAGAACATTTTCGCCTAAATGAAATTTCACCAAAGCGCGCTGCTTCAACGAAGCCACACATTCCGCGGAGACATTTTGGTTTCGCCCCTGAGCCTTCACCGGGAAGGTTGATTGAGTCAGAGTGAAAAGGTCTGCTCTAAATCAGGCAGAGCAGGGAGGTGAACTTGGCTCCCCCACACCCCAAGCCGGTGCGTGTACATGTACGTTTGCAGAGCCTTGTTCTCATTCCAGCGCTGAATGAAAATAAATATAGAAACTTAGTAAGCTGCCGTGAAATGGAATGTTCCTCTGGTCATCCCTTGCGAGCATCCCCTGTTGACAATAAAGTGCTGAGCACCCTCATCTCCCACTGAAGGGCCAGGCCTTTGGGTCCAACCCAAAATGCAGAGGGGTGTGAAAATGAAGCCTCCCCCCTTCCCTTATATGCTGGTAGGTTGAGGCACTTTTGTTATGAGCTCCAGGATTTGGATACCTGTGGCCAGTGGCAGAGCGCACTCAGCAGAGGTCCCTCAGCTGTGGAATTCACTCCTCCTGTTGGCCCATCAGCGTGAAGTCTGCTGACCTTTAGAGCACGGTGTATAAGGCCCATCTATTTTTTCAGGCCATTGCCCGAGGGGGTGAGCGTGTGGAATGTGCTAAGCTCTGTTCCGGGGCAGGGGTGGGAGATGGGGAATCCCTTTGAAGTTGACATTTATCAGTAAGTTGTGTGTTTTGTTTCTCAGCTGAGACACATGAGCTGCCATGAGCTCCTTTGACATCTTGTCTACACTGGAGGCCTAACTCTCCATTGACCTGCACCACATGCAGCCATTTTGTACCAGTGCAAAAAGCTACTACACTCCGCATGTTGGTTTACAGCCAATTTGTGCTGTGCGTGACTGCACACAGTGCAGGACCATGGCAATTCAGGTCCTGCTGTGTTTATCTTGCACCAGCATAGTGACAAGGAAGTTGCTGCATCCGTATAAGCCTTAGTGCAGACGTGCTGCACGTGTGTAAAAAATGACTTGCACCCTCTTTATCCTTGAACAGCTCCATGGAGACAAGTTGGGATAAATCTAAAACCAAATGAGTGACGAGTGTGATCTGCACGGGAAGTTCCATTAGTGCCTTGGCCAAAATTCAGGGCCAGCACTTTTCCCTCTGCTCTTCTACAAATCTGGGAGTTTCTGTTTTCTGTTGTAGCGTCTCAGAGTTTAGGGCCTATGAATGGGAAGGCCAAAACCCACTGAATAGAGCCAGGGGTGCTGAGGGGCACTGTTCTCCCTCTCCCCCCTATTGTGCACTTCCCGCTGAATTCCCCTCCTCATAAGCAGCCCCTTACCCCACTCCCTCCTTCTCCAAGAGGTTATGGTTTTTCACATTGAAAGTCTGATCACCCTAAAAATGCCAGTAGGAGCAGCGGTTTCATATTCATGTGGTCTTTGACAGGATGGGTGGCCCAGTGTTAGGGTGCTAGCTGGGACATCCAGGTTCAAGTTCCCCCTTCTGCCATGGCCTTCCTATATGACCTTAGGCAAGCCGCTTAGCCTCTGTGGGCCTCAGTGCCCCATCTGTACAAGGTGATAACAGCGCTGCCCTGCCTCACAGGGTCTGGGGAGGACCAACACATTAAAGACTCGGAGGAGCTCAGATACTTATATAGTCCTCCTCACTCAGACAGGTAGATTTATTGTACCTAATGCTCCCTAGACCGAGCATGTGCAAGACATATTTGTGAACACTTGGGGGACCAGAGGGAAGGGGTCAGAACCAGAGACAACAAACAAGCTGGGGTGTTTCGTGTTTGTAAAGGAGAGGATGATGATTACAGACTCAGATGGAGGGCCCACTGTTGGGCTAGGGCCCCATTGTATTAAGCACTGTACATACAAGAGAAAGACAATCCCTGCCTGAAAGCACTTACAGACCAAGTCTCTGATCCTGCATAGTTTTATCCACATACTTAACTTTACACCCACCAGGAACAGGGGGGCAGGAACAATTTGGATAGTGGGGGTGCTGAGAGCCATAGAACCAAACTGTAAACCCTATGTATGATGGAAACCACTTCAAGACAAGGGGTGCGGCAGCACCCTCCACACCCTTGGCTCCAGCACCTATGGCCAGGAGTCCCATTTTCACCTTCATAAACCTAAACCCTTGTATGAGGCTTTGCAGAATCTGGGGGTGGTTGATTAAATAAAGAATCCAGTTTAATCTTGTTTACTACAGTCAAGACAACAGTCTTATCTGGAAAAAAGTGGCTAGCATACTGCCTAGTGTGATTTTACTGTCTTATATTTTATCTGTTTTACTTTACGAGTAACTCTTACTACTTTATGCAAGCAGATGGGAACATGTTCGCTCTGACAGTTTAGCAGAGCCAACAAAATAGATATCAAACAGATACCAAAGTGGGTGCTGTGGTTGGCATTTTGCAAGCCAGTTTGGAGTTTGCTCCCTGCACATGAGGTGCTTAGAAGTAACTGAGCAGAAAACCTCCTAAGTATCCCTATAAAATGTAGAGTTATAGCACAAATACCATTTTTGTCTGCCAATAATCTGAGCAAAATGTTTGACTGCAAACAAAGGGCTACACTGGCAGAACAGACCCTGTTAAAAGTGCAGCCCCATGGCAGAATTTGATAGGCAGTGCAAGGCTGTGGATTCGAGAGCTATTTAGCAACACTGCATTGGGACTTGAAGCAGAATTAATTGCACTTAAATTGCATCCTTCCAGCAATCTGTTAATCTGCTCCAGCAGGAAGGTAATGATGGCCGGCAAGCCCTCCTCTCCCCTGCCCCAAAAACCCCCAACAAGCTGCAAAAATTGAAGCTTATAAAGGAGCTCTTTAAAAAAAAACAACTTAAAAAACACCTCAACAATTCTTCCCTTTGGTTCGACGAAGATTCTTTTATCTCTAAATGTAACAGGTATCTCTGAGATTCGTAAACACATCCATGCAGGCACGCACACACAACCAGCTGTCATCATACCCCCAAATTACATCTCTCCAACTTTCTGTTTATTAGTTTTAGGCAGTTCTTAGCATGGAGACGCTTTAATAAAAGCTCCTTTCAGTCAAAGACCTCAGCATGCTTTACAAACAGTAATGAATCAAGTCTCACATCATCCATGGAATACATTCTAGAGACATATAGCTGCAGTACTATATCTGCGTGAGACGTCTTGCATACAGCAAACCAGTGGCAGAGCTATGAATGGAAACCAGGAGTCCTTCTTGAGTCCCACTGCCCTTACCCTGCATAGCATCACTCCCCCTTCCCCCATCTATGGAGAGCTATATTAACTGAAGTATGTTCGGTAAAAAGGAATTTCTCCTTGAATTGGGACTGCAGAATTTGGCCCAGTGCAATTACTTATAAAAAAGCTCTCCTCTTTACACATGGTACAAGCAATGTAGCAGGAATTTTCAAAAGGGACTGAGGGGAACTGGCATCTATTGACTTTCCCCAATTCCCATAGGCTCCTTTAAAAAAATTCCAGTTTAAAGCAACTGGACTGAATTCATGGAGAATTTTCTTTCAGCCTTATAACCATCTGACTCCAGTTTGGGTGGGGCTAGAAGAAAGGCATTGTGCCTTATTCTATACTGAGATACGCCAATGTAAACCTGGAGTAACTCTCATTATACTTCAGGTTTACACTGGCATATCTCAGAGCAGAATTTGTCCCCATATGCATAACTTATTACTTAATAGCTGCCTATTTACTTATATTGATACCTTGGTCTAACAAGAGGAGACAGGAAACCCTCCACAAAACCATATCTGTCACCCTCAAATTACATTTTAACACAGATCACCCACAGCAAAGCAAAGCAACCACAGCCATTAATCCTCTATCACCATCAATATTATCATTGCCACCAACGCAATTAGCAGCTTTTGTCAGTCTTCAGTAATAAGCTCCGAACTAGCACTGAGGTCTCTGTCTTTCACTGGGTGGCTCACAGTACGTTATAAAATATTTATGAACTACCAAACAGATGTCATCTATAGTATTTTGCTTATGATGTTTGCAGCGGGTATATGGCCTGAAGAGCGCACACAGTTCCTGGCAGTGTCACTGTCAGGTCCAGATACTCCCCGCTCATGATGAGAAGAGAACAAACAAACAAAAGCAGGGCTTAAATATTCCAGCAGAAAGCGAATACTGCCAACGTTAGGGCTTATCCAGTCTGTGATAGACCCAGACCAGTTGGGAACAGCAGAGTAGCAGAAGAGAGATATACTGGCCACTGGATAAGTAGTTTTCTGTTCCCTGAGTGACCAGAGCAGGGGCTGCTCCAGGCTAATAGACCACCTGACTCCAATTAACCTGCTAAGAGTCAGGTGAGGCAGTTAAGCACCTGACTCTAATTAAGGCCCCTCTGATGCTATAAAAGGGCTCAGTCCAGTCAAGCCAGGGGGAGTGGAAGTGTGTGTGGGGAACTGGGAGCAAGAGGTGTGCAAGAAGCTGAGAGTGAGTAGGTGTACTGCTGGAGGACTGAGAAGTACAAGCATTATCAGACATCAGGAGGAAGGTCTGGTGGTGAGGACAAAGAAGGTGTTGGGAGGAGGCCATGGAGAAGTAGCCAAGGGAGTTGTAGGTGTCGTGCAACTGTACCAGGAGGCACTCTAAACAGTTGCAGTCCACAGGGCCCTGGGCTGGAACCCAGAGTAGAGGGCGGGCCTGGGTTCCTCCCAACTCCTGACCAAACACAGGAGGAATTGACCTGGACTATAGCTTCTACTAGAGGGGAAGGTCTCTGGACTGTTTCCTGACCCACAAGGTGAATCTTTGAAGCGAGCAAATCTACCACTAAGCGCAGGACCCACCAAGATAGAGGAGGAACTTTGTCACAGGTCCTAGCAGTGCCACATACAAATGCCTGCAAAGCATTTGAGATTACACATTCGCCTCTCACCAAACCAAAAATAAAAAAAGTTGAGGTGAGGGCTGGTCAAAAAAGTTCTGTCAAAACTAGCCCATGAAAAACTGGGTCTGTGACTAAGTGAATTTTTTTTTTGGGGGGGGGGGCAAAAAGTGTGTTTTCTATGGAAAGTTTTGATTATTTTTTTTGTCAAAAAGCCAAATGCTTGAAGACTGAAATGTTTTTGGTTTTTGACTGAAAACTAGAGTGTTTCAGCCAAACACAAAATTTTTAGACCAAAAAAATTACAATTTGGAAATGGTGCCATGTTGTCTACTGGATGTTGTAGTCGGAGAGCCTCATGCTTGAATTCTCTATGGGGTGAGCTCCCCAGCAAGACCACATCTCCCATGATGCACTGTGGCAGTGGTTCTCAACCTATTTACCATTGTGGGCCGCATATGCAGCTCTCTCTGTGTTATGTGGGCCGTATCCACACAATATATATACCGGTACTACTTGTACATCTATAAAAACAATAAGGTTTAGTATTTGTTATATGACAGCACTACGATTCAAGTTGCTCTAGTACCTTTCATTTCACCACGGGCAAATGTCTACCAAGAGCATTTTAAATGAGCAAAATAAGTCGAAAGGTTAACTGTTCAAATTGATTAATTTACTGTAAGGGTGGCCTGGTATGATGCATTACCAGCCTCACTTCCGCACTGCTGCTGGCAGCGGGGCTGGGAGAGTGCGGCTGCGGAGCCTTCCTACAGGATGGGAGGCCCTGCCTGGTATGGGGCGCCCCCCCCAGCCAGGGACTGCCCCCCATGCACCCAGCCCCCCAGCCAGAGTTTGCTCCCCACATCACCCAACCCCCTCTGGGACTGTCCCCCCAGCATCCAGACTCCCCCACCCCAACACTGGGCTGGCACATGTACTTTCCCTGCAGAGACAGGGTGCCCGGTCCAGGGCAGAACAGCCCCCTCAGGGACTACCCCCCCCCAGCAACTGCCCCCAGACCCCTGGAGGAGGAGGGGGCGGAATAGGGTGGTAAGAGCTGGGCCTGGGGTGGGAAGAGGTGGAGTGGGGGTGGGGCCTTGGGGGAAGGGGTGGGGCCTGGGGCCGAGCCGGGGGTCCAACACCCCCCGGCAAATTGGAAAGTCAGTGTCTGTGTCTCCTGTACAGCCCAGCTTTACCCTTATGGTAGAGAGGTATAGGTCCATAGTCATAACAGGGATTAGATACCCCGAGGAAATAATCCACAGGGACATTTCAATCAGGAGGCTTTTATCACAGGTGTTAGGGAAGGAGAGAAGCAGAGTTAGTTATAAAGAATAATGTTTGCGAACTGGACCATTTCCTTCACAAACCATTCCTTGAGGCAGCCTCACGTTCAACATTGCTGATAACTAACTGCATCTTCCATTACAGGAACTGCCAGACCAGCTGAGACCCCAGGTCCATCCAGCCCAGCAGCCTGTCTCTATCAGTGGCCAACCCCAGATGGTTCTGAGAAAGGTGATAGAAAC
The DNA here is from genome assembly GCF_028017835.1 of Emys orbicularis. Lineage (NCBI taxonomy): Eukaryota > Metazoa > Chordata > Testudines > Emydidae > Emys > Emys orbicularis. The sequence continues at coordinate 30,093,713 of NC_088695.1, read as the reverse complement.
CTAGTAGTGGGCAGATAGCCTAGGATTTTTCAAAGGGAGTCAGGTGCCCAACTTCCACTGACTTTCCATGGCAGTTGGGTGTTTAAATCCCTCAGGCCCCTTTGAAGAAAAAAAAAAAAACAACCTTATGGAATAAGCTGCCTATAGGAAAGCTTCTTCCTGACCCCAGGCAGTTAGTGACTGGCTCATGCCCTGAAGCATGAGGGCTATCCTTTTTCTAAATCTAATCTACGTCACTGCAGCTGTTCTCACAATCTATATCCAGTCCCGGTGTTAAATTTTCCAAGATGAAGAAATACTCAGCTAAATATCAAAGAGCTGATTAGGTCACCAGGAAGTGCTCCGGGGAAGGGGTGTGCTCCATATATTTGAACATAGAAATAAAAGACAGGAAGGACAGAGGTCCTTTTCCCCCTGCAAGTGCAGGAAGTTTGTCATTTGGGTTATGCTCAGATGATTCCAGCTCAAGGCCTTCCCAGCATCTCTTAATGGGAAACTTTTTCCACCCCAAAGTTAGCAAGCAAGTCATCCCTTTGCAAGTGGACCTAGTTTTTTCAACTTGGTTTAATGATCATAATCCCAGTTGCCTATGGGGGAAAGGCAGGAGTGGCTGGTGCGAGTCTCACGAGGGGATGATGGTCTTTTATGTTATGCAGGAGGTCATACTAGCTGACCAAAGGGGTCCACTTCTGCCCTTAAATCTGTGAATGAAGGATTACTTTACAGGGTGCTGAGTTCCCATAACACTTAGGTATCTGAGGCCACAAATGAGTCTTGCTTTGATGACGTTGCTTGTTTTCTGTCTGCATTGTCCCAGACCCCCCCATCGCTGGTGCAGGTCAGTACAATGGGCACCCTTTGCTCCAAGACAGCTGGACCTGAGAAGACAAATTTTGCAGAGGCCACTACACATTTTATTTATATATATATATATATATATATATATATATATATATATAGGGAGGAAGATCGAGTGGTCTTTATGGGACAGATCCCAATGCTTCCTTCAGTATGCAAGAGCTTCACGTAAGGTCCCCACAGTAGTCTTTCCGGGGGGTAGGAGAGTGTTTCTATAAAGACCCTCGATCTTCCTCCCTAGCTTGAATGATGAAGCCATAGATGTGAATATTTACATATTATCTGCAAACTCTCTTGCAACCTTTCACACCACCATTTTGCTCTTCTTGCTGCACTCTTCAAAGTGCAGACAGGGAGAGAGGGAATGAGAGCAATTCATCTTCTGGCTGAAGAGGCTGGATCAATATACTGCAACAGGGGAGCTATTCCTAGCAGAGTAAATGTCTTCCCATTGGCAGGTATTGCTGTGCAGACGAGCACCAAGAAGCAAAGTGCATATGACGGGCAAAAGCTTAGCAAGGGAAGGGTATCAGGCTAGGAAAAAGCCTAGCAAATCCCGCAATATCCTTCCCTCTCCATGTAGAAGGCAGAGGCTGGGCCAAAGCCAGGATTTGCACATGCACACTGTATGTACGTCACATCACATTTCTGAGTTCAATTTATTCTCCAAGGCTCCACATGCCATCTACCCACTTCCTTTCTGAAGAGGACCCAGTCTACTGAGCTTTCCAATCCCATAGGACACCCTGGTGAATCCTCTGAGAGTTAGCCATATGAACTCATGTCTGAGAGTGAGAGGCAGTCAAATGAGTGAGAAGCAAACAAGATCTGAGTCTAAAGTGTGGGTGATGACTGAGGGGTTAGGACTATGGCATTATTTGAGCACTGGTATCACCTTTAGCATATATACAGCCCCTGCTGCACAAGGCTCTCAGTGCTTTACAAACAACACCCCCCTCCCCCTCCCAACACCCCTGTGTGAGAGTTACCTGTGGTAACACTTTGTTCATGTGGAAATAGAGGCTCTGAAGATACACAAAGTGACTTGCTAAAGGCCACAGAGTGAGTCACTGTCCGAGCCAGGATTGGAACACAGTTCTCCTGACTCTCAGGCTAGGTCTACACTACCCGCCTGAATCGGCGGGTAGAAATCGACCTCTCGGGGATCGAATTATCGCGTCTCATTGGGATGCGACAATCAATCCCCGAATCAACGCTCTTACTCCACCAGTGGAAGTGGGAGTAAGCGCCGTCGATGGGAAGCCGCGGAAGTCGATTTTGCCACCGTCCTTACAGCGGGGTAAGTCGGCTGCGATACGTCGAATTCAGCTACGCTATTTGCGTAGCTGAATTTGCGTATCTTAAATCGACCCCCCCCCTGTAGTGAAGACCTGCCCTCAGTCACCAGAGGCCACTGCTGCCTCAAAGCAAGTATCATTCTCTAATACAAGGACTCCGCAGCTCTTTTCCTCCTGCAACCTAAACTGCAGTGACTTTTCTTTCCCCGCTGACCCACATCCCAGAGTCATTGGCACCAGGTCTTGAGTAAATTTGGTATGGAAGACACTGACAAATTAGGGATGGGTGAATTGATTTGGGTGAAGAGGATAGTCTCTCAAATCTTTGCCTATTCCTCCAACTGAACCAAATGCAAATCTTCTTCAAGATCCAGGAGAGCTCTTGATGAAGTGTTGTGATCATGGCAAACATTCAGAGAAGTTGGATAAAAAGATCAAACACTCTTTTTGAAAGGCTGCAATGTGACACTACTTTATTTCTTGGAAGCCAGAATGATAACACACAGTAACCAAAACCAGAGACAGACAAAACAGACTGCTCACTAAGACAGAAAGCACAACTCACCCCATCTTGCTCTAGGCCATCTCTTTGCAGATGGACTGCAGAAGACCAGATCCCATGCTTCCATACAGAGCCCCCTACCCTGCAAGCCAGACCAGGAAACCCCATACTCTTAAAGGGATAGTATGTCATTTAAACACTGAAGACGTCCCCATTCCTCTTCTTATGAGGAGAGATGGAGGAAGTTCCAACATTGCCCCTCCATCTTTTAATCTCCTCCCTGGTTCTTGCTTGTTGTGTTGCCCAAATGGTTATTGAGAGACCTGAGAGCCAGCTTCTCTCCTGCAGCATCACAGTTATCTTCGGAACACGAGCCCACAGTCAGTGTGATGGAACAGACTGCCAGGCCACTCCCGAAAGAGATCACAATTCAAGAGGGGTCATTAGGTTGCTAGATTGCCACCTCCCACTCCTCCCCAGCCTGCTGACCTGCAAGAAGGCAAACAGCAGGTGTGCGAGTGTGCGTGTTCTGTACAGAGGCTTGCGGGACCTCCTGGGTGAAGAGGGTTATGGGTAGACGGGAAAGGCTGGAAGCCACAGCTTGGACTAAGATCACTGATGAAAATATTTGGATGTTAATCTAAGCCTGAACTCCAAAGACTCTTTGGAGTGTCCCCTCATTAAGCCACCATTTTATAGTCACTTCTCTGGTCATAACCATGCTGTGGAAAGGATTTATTCCCCCGCCCCCTTGCACGTCCACATTTTTCCATGCAAGTCACCAGACTGGCTTTTGATTTGTCCCCAAACTTGCTTCGATCCAACTGACCTGCTTGGAGAATCAGGGTTGCTTTACGCTGGAAATGCCTTTGGCATTAGCTGCAGCAGGACTGGAGGCACCAGGTTAAGCTGCCGAAAGCTCTTAGTGTATCAGTCTAAACATCTATCCAGAGAAGTCACTCTTGGGCATTTTCCAGGCTCAGCATGGGAGACCCAGCACTTCCCATCTTTCCCACAAAAGTTCTAAAAACTACTTTAATTAAACTCCACACCAACACCTTTTTACATCCCACTTTACAGACAGGCTGTTATTGTTGGAGATGGCTCTCCACAGAGCAGGGTGCTGTTAACACTTTGTAGCACCCACAGCACAGGAGACTGGGAGATAAGTGGAAATCGTTTTCCTCTGAAGGACGTCAGTAAAATGTATGAACACTGCCTGTCTCCGGACCATCTGGCTGCTGATAATACAATATTAATAACCACACTCAATTAAACCAGGCTTCCCTGGGGGAGCCAGGTTTCAATTGGGCAATGTCAAAAGAATTGATGTAATCCAAGTTCTGATGCCATTGATAGCAGCTGGCCGGGGAGGAGGGGTTGGGATGGGATGGTTTCCATTTGCAATTACATGGCTTCTAATATGGTCCCTGCGATGATCAAATGTTTCAGAGGGGGACTTTGGAAGATGCAGGGTTAAAAAGAGGTTGGCTGCAGCGCAATTCAAAGTCTGGCTACAGATAGACACATGTCTGAAGAAATCCCACAGAGTGTGTCAGAGCACTGTGCCGTGAGGATGGGCACTCTATAAATTCCAATGTGAGAGGCAGCTACATGGCTAAATGGACAGACCGATTAATACGGCGATAAGGAGGTTTGTCTGCCATATGAGGATAAATGAGCTTAAAAAGGCGACCCATTGTGTAGATCCCTTATTATAATGAGCATTAATGTGTCGAATGGTGGAATCACGGTCACTTTGTACTGGAGATGTTCCCTCCCACCCCCAGTATCTGGTTTTTCCTCACACACTCAAGGCTTCACCGTCACAAGCTGATAAAGCACAATAGGGATGGAGACATGGACCAGGGAAGGATTTGCTTCTACATAAATCCCCATGATCTCTCCTCCCTTGTGACCTAGCAGGCGCCCAGAGCTCCTCACATGCTAACTCAGCTGTTCCTGGGCTCAGATCCCACTCCCTTCCCCTGCAGCCCAAGTACCATAGACTCACCTAGCTCCCCTGCTGCAAAATGCTTTTTGTGCTTCTGTGGCATATGTGCCCTGAGGAAGTGAGAGGCTGATAGAAGTGGATGGGGACATGTGGATTAACTGGGAAGGTATCTGTGAGATGGATGGGAAGGAGGGAGATGGATTGGCCTGGGGCAGTTATTTTTGAATCGAAGAACAACAGGCAGGGGGCATCTGGCTGGGTGGGATAGGGATTAGCGTGCATCTCTTCTGTGTTGAGAAGGGGATTACATGCAGGGGCAGCTGTTATTACAAGAATTTGGGTCATGTCATATCATGCTTAGGGATGGATGGGGAATAGGATATGTTCCCTATTGTGATAGCTAGAGATACCCAACAAACATCCAGATTACATCTAGGTGCGCTGGATAATACCCCGGTCCCTGAACTTAAACAATGTCACTGCAATAATCACTGCGCAATAGGAGCAGTTCTTTGATTGGTGAGGATTGGTTGACAGATGTTTCTCTGGGAAGGTACCATTTTCAGGGGGGTTATTCCCAGTCACAGCATCCTTCAAGATGTTCCAAGGGCAGGCCATTAGAACCAAAAGATCTGCTTTATCCACAGTGGGCAGGGTCCTTATAACCCACGGTAGGTGTGAAATATTTGCAGTGAAAATTGGAATAATTTTAAATTCTGAGAGAGGATTTTATGGTTGTTTAAAACCAACACCGTTTCATGATTAACTTGAATCTGGAACCATTTGGCTGGAAATTCCATTCAGCACAGGACAAATTCTGCCTTGAAAAGGAGCACCTTTTCCAGTGGGAAAGGCTCCTTTTGATTGATGGGGGTCACTGCATGTTAACATTCAAACTTTGAAATCCAAATCTTCATGCTTTTTGACCCAGCTGCATAAAATTCTGCAGAAATGCAAAATCTGAGGAGGGGCGTTAAGTAAATCACTGACCTGGAGGGAAGTTTTCTGAACAATTTGGCAGAAAGTGTAATCATTTTCATACAACTGTGTGTGTGTATGTGTGTGTGTATATAACACCTCTAGCTGTCTTCAGAGACAGAGCTCCCCTAGCAACACAGGGTGGGCAGTGGCGTGGAGCAAGTGAGAGCTGAAGGCAGCAGCTGATCTAGCAGCAATTACCAGACCTGGCTAAGAGACCCTGAGGTGGGCCTCACCCAGAGTTACAAACCCAGAGTCCCCTGAAATCATAAAGAGACTAGCCTGGCAAGTTACTAGGCTAACTACTTATCTATTAAGCAACTTAATTCAGCTCTGTCTGAAGCTGAGGCAGGATGGTCCAGTGCACTGGGATAGGACACAGGAAATCTGGGCCCAATTCCTGACACGGCTGCTGACCTTGGGCTAAGCACTTAACCTGTTTCCTCTCTTGTTTATTAAGGCTGTCATTGCACTCTCCAGAGCAGGGTTGTGTTTGTACAGCACCTAGCACAATGAATCAGTGGCAGAGTGCAATAGCTACCACCAGCTGAGAGGAGTTTAAACAAAAAATACCAAGATTTATTCCAAATTCTTCCTCCCCCAAACCCCAAATAAACAAACACCCTAGCAAGGAATACTTTCATTAACAAAGCCACAACACATCCAGGTTCCTTTAGGTGACCCTTCCTCCTGCAACTCTGACTCCTAACTAGAAGTCAGGGAGTTTTATAGAGGGCTTCCTTACCCATAGTCCTTTGCAGGGAAGGGAGGTCCCTCCATTGTCTCTCTGGGTGATTGACAGCCCATCTGGCCATCTCTTTTCCTCATTCCTGGCTCTACAAGACCTTCAGCCCATCACAGAGTCCCTGAGCCTGGTTGGGTTCCCTAGGTGCTAGTGGAATATAAATAATTGTAATCATAAACAACACAAGAAAATTGAAATGCAAAAGTGAATTGTTAAGAAACTCTACCCCCCAGTTCTCTCAGTACAGACAGACAGTTTGAGTCCCCTACTGAAGTCAGGCCAACAGAGCTGTTGTACGGAAAGTTTGCTTATGCTGAAACTATATTGTATGCCCCATCTGACAATGGTTAAAGCAATTTCAAACACCCATAGGATCACACTGTAGGATTTGCCCAGAATGATCAGACAAATAGGCCATGAAGTCAGATATCTACCTTCAGAGATGGCAAATATTTGATGCTTTTACACGAGAGGAACCCCTCATTCTCCTACAAAGTACCTGGATGATTATTGCAGGACAGTACATAAGAGGAAAAATTCTTTCCTGACCACCTGAGGCCACCAGCTTCGCTCTAAAGCATACAATTGGACTAGCCATTCCTTAGCATGCCTCACTATAAACATAGTTTTACCAACTCTTGCGATTTTATAGAAAGTCTCATGATATTTGGAATTTTTCTCAAAGCCCCGGCTACTGGAATACAAAGATTACATGAAAATCTCACCTTTCATTTTTTTAAACAAGTAAGTTTCTAGCTAAAACTGTTTTGAAAGTCTCCTGCCTTTCCCATGCATTCAAATGGGAGCTGCAGACCCTGAGCCTTAATCTTAGACCAACCTCACACTGGGACACACTAGTGCTAGATACAACTGGGTCAGAGTCACCTCTTTCCAGAGAGTTAGGCATTACTCACAGCCCTATTGTAAGAGTTTAAATGGTACACGAATTTGTGTTGACCTGCTGTATGGTGGGTGAAAATCAGCTAGATATGAAGATAATCAATCAGCGAGCTGTGCTGTATTTCTGAAAACCCTATTTTAAAGTTTCATTTTATTCACCCACCCACTCTCTCTCTCTGCATACACATGCTAAATTTAGTAGCTGCTTATTTAGTCATCTAAAGTGTTCTAACTAATCACTGCCGTTTTCCTTTATAGACTCTGCCGTTTGGGTCTTGAGGCAAGCTGGAACTGAGCAACCGGACAATGGCGAACATGGAGCCACATTCAAAGAGGGGTCTTGTTATTTTTGTACCAATTACAAGTTTATGGATCAGGCTGAAAGGTGTTTAATATGTTGTAATATTTAGACACACTTGGCTCCAACATTTATAGGGGCTGTTTGTAGCAACAAGGACCATGCGCTCACCCTGTAACTATGCGGCACTCACATAAAAACTGCACAGATGTGCCGGGGGAAAGAAAAGAAACCCAAATCAACCTGAGAAATGGGGAACAAGTGTTTCTGGTTGCACTGAGGGCACTAAGAGGGAAGGGGGAGGAGGTAAACGATACCTGTCATGCATTCTCCCATCAGCTGCTGCCTACGTTTATAGGGTGTTTTCTTTTCAGGTCCCAAAACCCATTGCACAATATTGTAAAAATGCTATAGAATATTTTATAGCATCATACAACTGTATTTCTGCCAGGGTGTTTAACCCCTGAGTTGCTTGTCTCCTCCAGCAGATGCCTGGCATGTGTCCAATCAAAAAGTCACTCAGACAATTCTGTGGATGCACTTTGTAGTCTGGGGTCTCCTTAAGTGCATGTGAAAGGAGCCAGATGGACAGTCTGAAGCAGATAACCTGTGGAATTGGCAGCAGCTAGTTCAGTGCCCCCACACTCCTCTGCCATGGGGATCAATCTGATCTACTGGAGAGAGTGGAGATCAGTCTGCTTGGACTATTCAGTCTTCATCCTCTGCTGAGGCCCCCACATAGTGCCAGATGTGGTGATGGATTCGGTGAAGTGGACACTGCTCGGCTAGAAACCCAATTGAGACCCACCAAACTCATCACACAGAGAGACCACCAGACAGCCCGCAAATGGGTACAACTTTTGGAGCCTACTGACCCCAGGGTGAATTTGAACCAGCCACTTCAGACAGGAAAAACATCCAGATCCCATCAGTAGACCCATGTGGAGAAAGGTAAGTGTTTCACAGAGGATTTTGAAATACTGAGGTTTGATTTCAGTCTGATTTGAAATGAAAACAAATATGTTGAAATGCTCAGCAAAAAGGAATGGCGACCTGGCCCTGGGGCAGTCTGCCAGGCAGCCCTGCTAGAGCTAATAGGGGGCCAGGAGCTTGGAAGCCCTGGGAGCCCTGTTCCCCGACAGCCCACCAAGTGGGGTACATCAGAAATCTGCCTAGGGTCCATTGCAACTTCATCAAACTTGAACCATCTCTGCAAAACATTTCAAGTGAGACGAATCAGCATTTGCCAATGAAATATTTTATTTTCCATCAGAGAATTTCCAACCAGTTCTACTCATTTGCACTTATTTGAGTACAGCTTAGTGGCTGGAGCACTGGACTGGGACACAGGAGATATGGGTTCTATTCTCAGCTCTGCCACTGGCCTGCAAGGTGATCTTGGACAAGTCACTTCCCTCCTCTATACTTCCATTTCCCCATCTGTACAATGGGGATAATGATACCAGCCTCCTTTGTAAAGCGCTTTGAGATCTACTGGTGAAAAGTGCTAGATAAGAGGTGGCCAGATGTTATCCAATCCCCCAGCTGGGGCTTCTGGTTCAATAGGTGATGTGGGAAAGTCACTGTCCTGTTTCCAAACACTGGATCTGACACATTCAGGGAGCAAGTAGATAAGTGGGAATGGATGGAGTGGGAGACCCTGCGCCTGTTCCTCAGATCTGCTACCCCTTCAGATTGAAGGTGAGAAATTGAGCTCTTTGAACCCTACTCTGTCTAGGGCTGATTGACTTATCCTGTCAGATCCTTATGGTGGGCACTCCTGAAACATAAGGATGGAAGCAGGGACACATCTCAGAGTAAGGCAGGGCATGGACAATCCAGTTGCCCCACCCTCCCCTCAATAAATATTGCAGGCAGCTTGGGAATTTTTTTACACCGGTTGGAAAATTCCAGTAAGTTCTGGAGGCCAGAGGCCCTCCTTTTGCAGATGTTGGATTTGATGCCTGCCAGCAGTGAGCCTTTGGCCTGTCTTTTGTTGTAAAGAAAGTGTGAAAATTAGCCAGCTGTACTTAGGGGAGATTTTCATCTTTTCCCCACCTTTAATCAGAAAAATAATAACTCAGTGAAAGTGTCAGACAGGATTTATTCTAGCCTGGGGAAAATTTACCCTTTCTCATTGGCCTCGATGCCACTTAAATCTCACTTAAACCCTACTGTGAGGAATTAAGTGGGATTAAGTGGTGTTTTAGCTTTAGGCTGGCCCACTCCACGGAGGTGAATTTTCACCCCATACCTCAGACCCAGTTATAGCTCTGGGAGGCAGAAATTGAGGTACCTCCTGTTTACAGCTCATGAGAACACACTACAAGTGGTACCTCATTTTCCGCTTCCCAGGGCTGTGATTTGGTGTGTGGTGTTGAGTCCCAGGATAGAGTAGCCTAGAAGAGAAGCAGTTCCTTGCTGTACTGAATCTGAAGATGATACTTTATTTCCAGACTGAGTTATCAGTTGCCCTCCCTCCCTCCTTCTCTCTTTTAAATCCTAAAGCAACCTGTGGTGCCCAACGTCACCAGAGACGCTGCCAATACTTTAACAAGGGACTTGTGCCAACATTTCCCCTAAATCCCACTGCCCAGGGGGCTCGCAGGGAAAGGCTGTGAGAAAATGGGGGATCTATTAAGTTGTTTTCCTGTTTAAACAAAATGTGTTCCATAAACTTAAAGGAGAAAACCATACTTGGCGGGTGCACTTACAGTATGTGCATTGGCTGGGAGTGTTTATACTTTGTTTCTGGAACCTAAACGAAATCAAACAGAGTTCTGTAATGGAAGCCATTCTTCACTGCTTTAATTGCAGAGCTCGCTACCATTGCCTCCCAGGTATTAATTAATACGAGAACACAGGGGCCAGCTGGCACAACTTGAAATGGGGGCAAGGGTGAGCACCTTTGGGGAGCTCTTGGTCTCCTTCTCCCCAGGGTGTCTTTGACAATCCCTGCTGTCGGGTGCCATCCGCTCTGTTCCACAGGCAAAGCATTTTCTCTTCAGAACGGTGACATTCACCCCGGCCATAGGGCCAGCATAAAGGCCTACGTACCCATGAGCCAGTTATGACAGTAGCATCCAGAGGCCACATTGTTCTGGGTACTGTACAGACACACACTTGCCCTGGAGAGCTTACCAGCTACATGCATGAGATAGAAGGGGAACCAGTGATGACATGGCTCACCCAAGGTCACAGAGCAGCTCAGGAGCTGAGCCAGGGACAGAACCCAGGTCTCTTGACACCTGTGTAGTGCTCTGTTCACTAGGCCAGTGGTTTTGAAACTGCGGGTCGTGACCCAGTACTGGGTTGTGGAATGTAAGGCACTGGGTCGCAGCGGCTCTGGTCAGCACCGCCGTCCGGGCCATTAAAAGTTCCATTGGTGGTGCTGCCCAGCTAAGGCAGGCTAGTCCCTACCTGTTCTGACACCGCGCTGCGCCCTGGAAGTGGCCAGCAGCAGGTCTGGCTGCCAGGTGGGGGGGCCATGGGGCTCCGCATGCTGCCCTCACCCCGAGCACCGGCTCTGCACTCCCATTGGCTGGTTCCTGGCCAAAGGGAGCTGGGGGTGTGTGTCTGTGGGCAAGAGCCGCATGGAACCTCTTGTGTGCCTCCCCCTAGGAGCCAGACCTGCTACTGGCCGCTTCCGGGGCATAGCGCGGTCCGCGGTGCCAGGACAGGCAGGAAGCCTGCCTTAGCACTCCCGCTGCGCCGCTGACCAGGAGCTGCCTGAAGTAAGGCCGCACCCCAACCGTACAGCCCAATTCTGTGCCCCAGCCCTGAGCTCCCCCTCAAATCTGGAGCCCCTTCCTGCACCCCAAACCCCTCATCCCCAGCCCCACCCCACAGCTTGCACCCCAAACCCAGAGCACAGACCCCCTCTTGCACACCAACCCCCTGCCCCAGCCCTGAGCCCCCTCCCACACCCTGAATCCCTCATTCCCGGCCCCACCCCACAAGCCTCTGCCCCAGCTCCATTGGGTTGCGGGCATCAATAATTTTCTTCAGCTGGGTCGCCAGAAAAAAGTTTGAAAACCACCGCACTAGGCCACACTACAGCCCTATACTACATTGGCCCTATGCTGCTCCTGTGTCAGGGAAATTGTCCCCCAGGCTGTCGCGTTTACATTCCCTCCTACTGGGGCACCTCTGTGGGGCTTGAGTGGAGAAACAGAATTTGGCCCATAGTGTTTTACTCTTGGCGTGTGAACTGACGGTGTTTTCCTGGCTAGTTGGGTTGGCCGGACAGTTCTGCTGTAGTGTGCTCTCATTCTGGACTGGACAACTCAAAGACTGCTGATGGAGGGGAGGGGGAGATGCAATGGATGGGCCGGTTGCTACTTTCCATTACGCCCATGACGTTAGTAGTGGGGCTAAATGGGAGGAGAGTGTGACCTGGTGTGCTTTGGACATTCAGTGACAAATATAACTGAGCTATAACAGTTTAGTTGCTAATAATTAATGAAGTCTGTAAATTTGGTGGGGAGGGGTCTGCTGGAGCTTTATTGCATATATACATTTAGTGTATTAATATCTTGTATGGAGAATTTTTTCCAGGTAGGAGGACAATGGGGCCACCAGTTCCAAAACTCGCCTGCCTGTTTAGTCTCTACCAGGGAAACATTACACTGCTCACAGCGCAGCATCCGCCCGGGGGTGCTGGCTGAGTGAAGAACACGTAGTTGTTTCCATTATGTACCCAGTCCAGGAGGGCTTTGTAATGTTGCCTGTCGGACTCATAAGAGTTGGCCGGCAGGTTTGCAGGCTGCTCTTTTCGAAGGCACAATGGGAGTTAGGTGCCCACATCTCATTGCCTGTCAGTGGGAGTTGGGTGCACAACTGTCTCTTGTGCCTTCGGAAAACTTCCCATAAATTAGCATAAATATTGTGGGTGGGTGGTTGCAGGCCTAGGCTTCTGGCTTTGGATATGAGAGCTTGTGGGTTCCAATACCTGACAAGCCCTTGCAGTGGTTGTTCAAATCGTGGCAACTTTAAATAGCTTCTACTGATTCCTCAGGCCTAAGTTACACACGCTTGCTCTCGTTCAGCCACAGATTATTGGGCTTAGTGAGGGACTCACTAGATGCAATTCTCTGACTTGTGTTATTATATACATAATGGTCCCTTGTGGCCCGCTTGGGCTGGTGGGGGTAGTAATTTGCCACCTCCCTTTTCCAGGTGCCCCTTACTCTTCACTACTGATCACCAGTTCTGTTGGGAGGAAAGTAAGGAATGGAGCTATTGCTTCACCCACTGTCTGCTCCCCTGAGAGCTGCTCATGCCATGCAGGCAGCTCTAACATGCTGTGCAGAGGGGTAAAAAACCCTCATTCCCCCGCATGACTGCCATACGGTTAGACACAATCTAGGCCCTTCCCAGCAATGCCGTCCAGATGGATGTTACTGGGAAGCAGCAGAGGTACACAGATGGGGCATGCAATGGTTGCTAGCTCTCGGACTGACCTTGGGCTAGTCAATTGACTTTTCTGGTGCTTCAGTTTCCCCACCTGTAAAATGGAGATGCTTGACCCTTTAGAAGTGCTTTGGCCAGAGAGTGCCATGTAAGTGGATTGTATATTTATTACACTCAAAAGAAAAGCCCTTGAGGATTATTTGAATTAAGGATGCACCAGACAAAACCTGAAAATCCCTAAGGCTCCAGGAGCTCCAGGCAATTCCCTCTCACAGACCCACCGAGCTAATAAGCCTTTCCTTAGTGATAACACATTTCCAATTACATCCCCTCTGATAATAGGGCTTTTCTTCATCTATAGTATATGGGATGGGAAGAAACAGCTGTAAAGCTGCTTAGCAAATTCATTTCTTTGCAATCCCTTAGAAATCTGAACTTGCCAGAGTCATCCTGGCCACCTGGAGAGCTCGAAGGACCCAGTGCTGTCCATGCCCAGGCTTTGCTGTGGGTCACGCTTTGGGAAGATGCCATGGTACAGCCGTGTGGGTGACAACGGTGATGCACCATACTCATTGCATTGGCAATGCACCATACTCGGTGACACTGATTCACGACACTGTGTCAGGCCTTTAATTCGCCAACATGCCATCGACTGAAACCAACCACTGGCACCCAAGGATACAAAAAAGAAAGACTCTGCTTTGCCAGCTCCATGGTTAATAGTATGTTGGGGGTGCAAAGTGTGAGGCTCGTTCTATATATGTGCCCGATCTCAGCAAATAATAGAGACCATACAAGATTGGTAACAAAAGCTCCCGCTCTTTATGCAATGTCCCTTCTACTACACTGTGTGCTAAGCTCACTGAGCACAGGAGTCCACGTAGTCCCCAAAGAGTTTCACCTGCACAACTGCTCACACACTGTCCTGGTGGAGAAGGTTAACAGTATAGCTGGGTGAACTTGAAAGTAAAGTTGCCCACTGAGCCAGATTGCCCTGGTTTTTCCAGTGCACGCTGACTCATATTTGTACAGGGGGTTCCAAAACTGCACCTTCAGAATTTGTGATTACACCCATTTGCACGCACAACCACTCCAATTTGCACGCATGCACCCCCACTCACTGGCAACTTCTTGTATATGCACTTTTCTCCAACGACACCACTAAGAAGGAAAATCAGAATAGGGGATGAGATGTGTGAAGATGTCTAAGTTCCTATTAAAATTTAGGCACCTACAAATTGGGTATCTAGATTCTTAAGGCTGCGCAGAAAATTCCACCTGCAATACTTAGACCATAGCAACATAGCTGAGGTGGAATTGAAGGCCTTTTGTAATGACAAATTCATGCCCTAGTGTTGTGTTTGTTGCATAAAACTGAGTCTTCTTCAGAGCAGATGGAACACTTGGCCTTCCCTGCGGATAGAATAAGGGTGGGTAGCCCACCTTCTCATTTAAGCTGAGCAGGGCACAGCATCCTGAATACAGACTCCCATCTAAAATAATTGAAACATTAAAAAATGTTAAATGGTCAAATCCTGACCCTCTGAAGTAAATGGGAAATCTCCCCTTGACATCAGTGGGACCCAAAGTGATCCCCAAACCAGAAGCACGTTGTGAACATTATGGGCCCGCACATACTGCAATTGAATAAGTAGCTAAATCATCATGCTACGTGGTCTACGCTTCATTGCACCAATGAAAACAGGACAGTGGTGAGGCAGTTGGTATGCTTAGACCACTGCCCATCATGCTGATCAGTATTGTCTCATTCTTTCCTTGTCTCCACCTGTTGTTTCTCATTGTGCGCTGTTTGAGACAGGGCCATTCTTTTGTTCTGTGTTCGTACAGCACCTAGCACAACGGGTCCTGGTCCATGACTGGGGCTCCTAGGTGCTACCATAATACACTTAATAAACAGCAATAATAATGTCCAGCACCTCCCACAATAAGGTCCTGGTTGGTGACGGGGACTCCTAGCCGCTACCACTACTACTAATGATGATGATGATGATTATAAACACAGATCAGCCGATGCCCTCTTACAAAGGCTGAAGATATGAAGCAATCAGCAGTGTCCTGGGAATTTACCCAAAGATCTTTTCTACAGACTTGCGCTCTGGTGCAGGCCTTTCACTCTAATTGATGCTCAGTGCAGTTTGTAAAAACATGGCCATTTTCTAATTGTCCTTTGGAATCCAGGCATTGCTTTGCCCCCTTCAGAAAATGCAGCTTTTCCCCCCCATTTTCTTGGTCAGCCGAGTAAAACAAATGTTATTGCTCCTTTGCTCATCCTTTTTGATTCACTAGGGCCCCCGTATCCTGAACACACAAACAGATTTATACAAACATGCAAAATAATGTGGTATGAGTTTTCTCAGATCTAAATATGGCACATGCATGTGTCTGCATAAAACCAGAGCCGGTTCTAGGCAATTGCCTAGGGCCCTGAGCAGCTCACTGGGCCCCCCCATTCGCTTTTTATCATAAAAACTTGCCCGTTTTAGTATTGTGGGGAGGGGACCAAAAATATTCCTGCTTAAGGCGCCCAGTGGGCTAGCATCGGCTGTGCATAAAACACACATACAAACATAGGCTTTAACCTTTATTTATGTTCTCAAAAGAATCATAGAAATGTAGGGCTGGAAGGGACCTCAAAGGTCCCTCCGTTGAGGCAGGATTAAGTGTACTTAGCTCATTCCAGACAGGTGTTTGTCTAACCTGTTTTTAAAAACCTCCAGTGACGGGGATTCCACAACCCCCGTATTACAGGGATAGAGCACGCAAGCTTTCATTCAGGAGAATAGGCTTTACATACACGCAAGTCCCTATTGAAGTCAATGGGTTTATTCATGTGCACAAGGACTATTTGCCTGAATAAGTTCTTGCAGAATTAGGATTGTAAACTCTGGGGCAAGGTCTGTCATTTGCTAGGAGGGAGATTTTCAAACGGGCCTAAAGGATTTGGAGTCAATCTCCCAGTGAACGACAATGGGCTTGCGCTCCTAAATTCATCAGGAGTTTTTGAAAATCATCACCTGTGTTTGGACAGCGCCTAGCACAACGGAGCACAATCTTCTTGATGCCTCTAGCAGCTACGGCAATATAAAGATTAAATAATACCGTTAATAAAAGCAATAATAGCAATGTATTGGAATTGTACTGTTATTGCTATACAACGTGTAGGTTAAGTTCTATGCCCTCTACTATTCTTCACAAACACACACAAAAGTGCAGCTGCTTACAGAGGCTAACACCCAGGCATTAAATGATTCGCACACAAACTTTCACGTGTACACAATACCACCGTATGCAAACACACACCAAAGCACACAAATCCAGAGACGCAGAGACGTACAGAGAACCAAGCTCAGATATAATATGTATTATTAAGCCCCAAACAAATACATGTATATGCTACATAAAAATATATATTATTAGGGATGTATTGGTAGGGATACTTCACAAAAGCACTTAAACATTAGTTCAAACGGATGTAGCTCTATTGGTCCCATGGAGCTGACCCCAGTGGAGTTATACTGATTTATGCCCTCTGAAGATCTGGCCCATTTTTTAATTTTATATCCAAACATGTTACCCCATGAATGTGAAGCTAAACACCAGCCGTTCTGAATCTGTGAATTTAAAAATGCTCTGTGATTGAAATAAACCATAGTGCATTGTGCCCCCTCTGTCTCTGCCTGAATCTATACTGATATGGAGCATTGCTACACCCAGACAAAAGACGTGCTAGTCCTTTTATTAAAGAACTGCACCTTTTCTTCAGCCTAGCACTACTTTACTGGTGAGTGGTTTCCATCTTTCATCATGCAAAGTGAAATGATTAAAAGAGAATTACTGGAATTCCTAACATCTCCATCAGAGATCAGGCCTGGTCAGTTGGAAAATAAGTAATGAACATCGTTTGTTAATGTCACCGTTAAGTGATGAATTTTTTATGCTTAACAAACCAGACATATTTCCTCTTTATTTCTAAGTTTGTTTTTAGATCTGCTAATTTAATTAAATCTCTACTGTCGAAGCTCTGTGCAAGGTGACCAACTGTGAAAGATACCTAGCTTGCACTGGATAATTAAAGCATAGGGCTGGGAGCAGGTCTATTTCCTAGCAAAAACTGACATATCTGGTAGAACATGGCCACTTCAGAATGATGCCTGATCTCAGTGAAGACCAGTTCCCAGGCCATCGTCTATCTCGCTAGCTGCCATTTTATTGATATTGAGTGTGATTGTGTTCTTGCTTACCATGGTATAAATCAGGAATCAATGTATAGAAGGCAATGGAGTTTCTCTGATGTAAATCTGGTGTGAGACTTAAATCAGGCCCACTGGTCTTAATTTAAAAAGTTGTAGCAGGAAAAGAATCATTAGAGTCCCTGAGCATGTGGTTCAGGGAGCTGTTTCTTTGGAGATCCAGGAATCAGGATGCAAATCCCACTCCATATGCCCCCAAACGCTGATGCCATGCTGGAGAGAGCGAAAGATCCATTTGGGATCGCACTAGACCTGGGTGAAAGTTTTTGCCTGAAACCTTTTTTCTGGCAAAAAAATGTAGATTTGGTGACACAGAAACATTTTGCGATTCATGTTGATTTTACTGAATTGTTTTGGTAGTACCCCAACCCCTCCACCTTCCCCACTTGTCCCCCCCCCCCCCCCCCGGCCGCCCTAAAACTTGAAACCTTTAGTTTTTATAAATGAGACATTTTGATTTTTTGATTCAAAGTGATGCTTCATTTAAAAAATTCCTTTATTTTTAAAAAATGAGAAAGCATTTAAAAATACTTAAAATCTAAATGCACAAAATGTTTCCATCGACCCAAAAACCATTTTTTGTCAACTTTTCAATTTGCCTGCATCTATGAGGCATCTGTACGACATGAAATTCCAAAGTTCAAACCAAGCAGCATTAGCCACACTCCCTTTTTTTTTGTTTTTATTTTTTTTGTTAGCGTGAAGGCCTCAACTTTCCAGACTTCATTTAAGTTCCCTGGTAATTCACATCTATTAGATTTAATTACAGTTTCAAAAGAATTTCCATTTGTACCACAATAAACAGAATGGAATTGCATGGTTATGAGTCAGTGGAATTTCCCTTTAAGAGGCCTGTAAGTGACTGGTGGTCTTCAAGGCATTTAAATCCAATACACACTGGTGTCTACAGTGTGAACAAGGGGACCATTTATTGAGACCATGATTGCAGCCAGGTGATGGTATCCCTTGAGGTCTCCCCTTTCTGCACAAACACTCTTATCCATCCAGGATCATCTTTTGGCAAAACATGGTCTAATTTGTTCAACAGCCTTTCCACAGAGGGTGAACATTTTGTCACTGTTTTTCCATCAGGAGGGACCGAGAGGGATTTTAATGAGTGCCTTGATGTGTCGCACGGAGCAGCTCTCAGAACGGCTTTCTGTCTGACTAAAGGCAGTTCTGCAAAAGGGAACTGAGAGGGAAGATTCTGGAGTAGCGCTATGTTCCACTGGGACTGCTTGTGCAATAAGACGTGGAGTGATGGTCTCCAAGGGCACCAAGACCATTCTAATCCCAGAGAGGAGTGATTACGCAGCCAGTTCAACAGAAGAGAGACAGAGACACTTTCTAGTCCAGTGTCCCAACTATGAAAAAGACGAAGATTTCATCAAACCGTCAGGAACCATAAAAGATGTCTAATCACAGAGCTATGCGGGAAAACTACCTGATGCTGGGAGATGGAGAGGGACAGTGGAGACAGCATTGTGCTACATAGCAACTGGACACTGGATCCAGGTCAGCCAGTAATGACAAACAGACTGGAGGGATTGTACTCCAAACACAATGTGTAGCCCTATCCTGGGTGGGTTGTTTCTACCCCTGGAAGACACTCAAGGTTGTCTGTCTTTTTTTATTTTTTTAAATGCTTTGGCTACATTAGTACAGTTTACCTCGTCAATAAAGACTTGTTCATTTGAGTTGAAATGACGTATGTGAATGCAGCCCATACTGTTTCAGAGAACATTAGGCAGCATGACCAACAGAGTGAAATGGTAGTGTATCTTTAATTAAAAATACAGAGTCCCATGTCCAGCGCCCTATCCAATGGACCACACTTTCTCTTGATCGTGTCTCATGTTCAATAAATATTTCACTGCCCCTAAAAAGAAGCACTAGTTGTTACCTGTGAATTAATTACCTAGAAATTATTGAGAACCTGAACTGAGCAACAACACCTGGTTAGCAGAACACGTGACACACACTGAAACACTGAAAACCAGATTGTGCCACCAAGACAGAGCCCACAGTGGGTCTGACTTCACTGCTGAATTAACCCAAGTTGTTTACCTGCAAGTTACTTCTCTCGAGTTAGTCTCACTTCAGTGAGAACAGCCACGACACATTATAACACTCAAGTTGCTGTGTCCACCCCCTGGCCCTGCACTTACTCCTGTGTGAAGTTAAGACTCCTGGGAGAACATCCCATGGTTCTTAGAGGTGCAGTCAGCTGAGCCGCTCTATAGATTCTAACCAAGGGAGAATTTGTCTGTCCTTTCTGGGCACACGGGAGGAATTGTGGGCATACGGGAGGGCTGACTGGCTGCACTCAAGGACCACTGTGGGGTGCTGTGTTGCTGGGCTAGCCTAGCAGCATTGCAGGGAAAGGCTAATGGAGCCCACTAGAGCTGGTAAAAAAGCTATGTGTCTGCTTTCTTAGGGACAAAGGAAAGAAGGAGATTGGTTCATTTTTCTCTGAAAAAGAGAGCCAATGCAAGTAGGTGCAACTCTGTTAAATCTTTAGGAAAGATGTGGACAAACTGGAGAGAGTCCAGAGGAGAGTAAGAAAATGAGAAAAGGTTTAGAAAACCTGACCTAGGAGGAAAGGTTAAAACACCTGGGCATGTTTAGACTTGAGAAAAGAAGGCTGAGCAGGGACCTGGTAACAGTTTTCAATTATGTTAAGAGCTACTATAAAGAGGAGGGTGACCAATTGTTCTCCATGTCTCCTCAAGATAGGACAAGAAGTAATGGGCTCAATGTGCAGCTAAGGAGATTTAGGTCAGATATTAGGAAAAAATTTCCAACTCCAAGGGTAGTTAAGCTCCTGAACAGGTTTCCAAAGGAAGTTGTGGAATCCCCACCATTGGAGGTTTTTAAGAACTGGTTGGACAAGCCCCTGTCAGGGATGGTCAAGGTTTACTTGGTCCTGCCTCAGCGCAGAGGGCTGGACTTGATGACCTCTTGAGGTCCTTTCCAGCCATACAGTGCTATGATTCCAGTTTTGCTGTATTCCCTTTATCCCAGCTCTGGATTTGGCCAGGTCTCCTCAGGAACTAAAATAGTTTGAAAAAGAGTTTGTAAATAAATGCTTAAAAATAGCTGGAATATACACAAACTTCATCAGGACTGGAGAGAGCAGCTGCTGTGTTTTCCTCCTCATAGCGTTGAGCACATAGACAAAATATGTTGTTGGTTGTAAATGTTTAGAGGAAAGAATTACAATTTTTCTGTTCCAGGATAATTTTGTATCATCTGGGCCTTTGAACAAGAACCATGCCACGGATGTGTAGCATGGATAGATTACATGTCACTGAGGTCAGGATCTCATAGAACCCTTAGATGCATTTTCTATTCTGCATTATACTTGTGCTTTGCGGTGTGATGCAAAGCGCAACCGGAAGGAAAACTGTTGGAAGTATTTGCCCTTACGCTTAAAAATACAGACCTCTCTAGTTATGAATTCAAGTGATGCATAAGCCCTGAGCTGGCCCTCTGCATGGAGCCCCACAGGCCTTGTCCAACTCCTAATGAAGTCAATGGCAACCGCCCCACTGACCCCAATCGCAGCAGGATCGGCTCTTAAATTACCATTGATTTATGATTGCCTGGTCTTTTTCATCAATTTTCCCTGCACTGTGGGTAGAAAGTAGGGATGGTCCTAGAGCAACACCTCAGATCCAAGCAGGGCTGGCTCTAGGCACCAGCAAAACAAGCTGGTGCTTGGGGCAGCACATTTTTAGGGGCGGCATGGCCGGCACCAGAATGCCGCCCCTGCCGCCCCTAAAAATGTGCCCCGGCCGCCCTAGCTCACCTCCGCTGCTGCTGCCGCTCGCGCACCGCTCCTCGCCCTCCCTCCCAGGCTCTCAAATCTGGGAGGGAGGGGGAGACTCTGAGTGGCCGCAGCGCGCGCGCGCCGCTTCTCTCCCTCCCTCCCTCCCTCCCTCCTAGGCTTGAGAGCCTGGGGGGAGGAGGCAGGGCTAGGGATTTGGGGAAGGGGCGGAGTTGAGGCGGGGCCGGGGGTGGGGTAATTAAAAAACGGGGGGGGCGGCCAAAATTGTTTTAGCTTGTGGCGGCAAAAATCCTAGAGCCGGCCCTGGATCCAAGTAGCCCTGAATTTAGGGAAGGAAAAGATCTGGATTTTGTACCTTGGGTCCATCTCTTGTAGAAAGCAACTCCTCCCTGACCCCGCCCCCTCTTCACTGCCTGTTGTCTCTACTTCCAGACTGACTTCCTCTCTTTCCTGGAAAGATTTTTAACATTAATTTTGTTCATGTTGTTTTATAGTCAAATGAGCTGGCCAGACATATGAGGATAATGTAGCAATGTCATATCGAAAGAAAGAAAGAAAGAAAGAAAGAAAGAAAGAAAGAAAGAAAGAAAGAAAGAAAGAAAGAAAGAAAGAAAACAGATTACATGGGCTGACCTATGTATTCGATTACTATCCTACATATTTCTTATTCTGCCCTCATCACCACAGTATCTGAGCCAAGTCTACACTACAGTGAAGACGCACTATGCCAACGGGAGAGCACTCTCCAGGCGGCATAATTACTCCACCTCGTCGAGAAGCGGAAGCTATGTTGGTGCTGGGAGAGCATCTCCCACCGACATAGCCGGTGAGGACAGCACAAAACTTATGTCGCTTGGGGGTGGGGTTTTTTAACACCCCTGAGTGAAGTAAATTCTTTCAACTTAGGCTGTAGGGGTAGCCCTGCCCTGAGCAACTTGCAGTAGTGCGTTAAGGGCTGTGACTAATATCTGTCAAGTGTTGTTCCTTGTCTGTCAGCCTGTCTTCCTACTAAGTATTTATACTGCACACTAAGAGTTCAGAGGTATCTAATGAGGTCATTGTTGGAACGAAAGGGAAGGAAATAGCAGGAGTAAGAGAAGAAAGGTACAGAGGAGGCAGGAGGAAAGGGGAAAGGGCCAGGAGAAGGGAGGTGGAGAAGGAAGCAGGAGAGGATGCTGGGAGCTCGTGCAGATCTGTGTAGGCAGATCTGGACAGTACTTCCTTTGCTCAGATGAAAAGATTTCTTTCCATTTTCCCTGGAGAAGCACAGAAGGGTTTCCAACACTTTGGCCACCGCTGTTTTTCAAAGAGATCGGTCGTCATCTCTTTGCTCTCACAGCAGCCCAACCTGAGCATCTCCTCCTTGAGAGGGGGGAGAGCTCGCCCTGGGTTGGGTCCAAGCCAGGCAATGCAAAAATAAACATATTGTAATTACATTTGGCATCTCCAAGTCTCCTGCTGCGGGTGGACTTCTGGCCCCTGAAACATGGCATTGTTTGGGACCCCCGTAGCTTGGTGGCTGGGCAGGGTAGGGGCAGAGCAGTGTCTCAGGCAGTACCAGTGGTTTCCATTCTGCTACTGTGTAATAATGGTTTAATGAAGAAAACAACCCACTGGGCTGTGTAGCGAGCAACCAACATTTGGTTGGAACAGTCCATATTAAAGGCGCACAGTTGGCCCCTTGAGAACAAAGCCATGTCTCTCCCAGCAATCCCTCCCAGTGTAAAATTTGGTGCCGGGCCAGTGCATTACGATGGTTGTTTTGGGAAACTCTGATTCAGAACAAGCCCTTAGTCAGTAATGAGGCTTGTCCAAATTGTCTAGGACTGCATTTGTTTTCCTTTCAATTAACGCTTTCAGATGAAGAATGCAAATTATTTTCCAAACTGAGGGGAAGCAGAAGGGGGGAGGTAATAGGACAAGGTGGGGGGTGGTGTGGGAGAGGAAGGATCAAAAGGAAGGATGAACCTCAAGCTCACTGAATCCAATCTTGATTTGTCTCGTGGACTGTAAAACCCTTTAATGGTGACTGCGAGTGAGTTCAGAATTAATAACCTTTAACTGTGTGTCATTAATGAGCAAGGTTATGGCAAATTCCTGCCCCATCAAGTTACATTATAGCAACATTCATCGACCATTAACCAAATGTGCTGAGTGCTGCTTTCCGGGTAGCAGCTTGCTCGGAGAGGGGTTTCTGGGTAGGAAGTGGGGTGGAGGCGAACGCTGCTTCATTTGGGGACAATTAGGTGACATCTAGTGGCACAACGCTGCCCTGGAAGTGGCAGAGGGGAAGGTGACGAGGCCTGATATTGGCAGTAGGTCACTGCAGGAATTTCCCTTCCTGTTGAGAAAAGTGAAAGAGGGTCTGAAATATGCCAAAGTTGTGTTTCCTCAGACTGGGTCAGAATATGGGGCCAGATCCTGGTGTAAATCAGTGTAATTCCATTGACTTTAATGGAGCTATGCTGATTGATTTAAACCAACCGAGGATCTGCCCCTTAGCTTTAAAGCAAACTCCTCCTACCTATTTCTTACTTACCATACTGTCTATCTAATAAATCTACTATATATGAGCCTCTCTTACTTCTTCTCTCTCTCACTGGCTGACATTCAGTCCTGTGCAAAGAAACAGCTCAGGGTCTAGGTACCAATGATGTCTCACTCAAGTAGGGTGACCAGACAGCAAGTGTGAAAAATCGGGACGGGGGTGGGGGGGTAATAGGCACCTATATAAGACAAAGCCCCAAATATCTGGACTGTCCCTATAAAATCAGGACATCCGTCACCTTACACTCAAGCCTTAAGTCGAGAGAGGGTGATACTCAAGTGCAGAGCTCATCAAACACATTTTTCAAAGAAATAGTTTTCATTGAAAATTTGGCCTTTAAAAACCATTCTGACGACCATTTATTACTACAGAGAATTCTTTCCTGGGTGTCTGGCTGGTGAGTCTTGCCCGCATACTCGGGGTTCTGCTGATCACCATATTTGGGGTCGGGAAGGAATTTTCCTCCAGGGCAGATTGGCAGAGGCCCTGGGGTTTTTTCGTGGGGCACGGGTCACTTGCTGGAAGATTCTCTGCACCTTGAAGTCTTTAAACCATGATTTGAGGACTTCAATGGCTCAGACATAGGTTTGATACAGAAGTGGGTGGGTGAGATTCTGTGGCCTGCATTGTGCAGGAGGTCAGACTAGATGATCATAATGGTCCCTTCTGACTTTAAAGTCTATGAATATATAGTCTATGATTCTATCATGTTTTCACTATCTGAATGGAGGGCAAAGTAAACTCAGCTTTGAACATCCCATCATCTCACATATTCTCAGTGAGACACGGAAGTATATTTTTCTACACATATATGCTTTTTATCTTGGTGGTAGAGTCTGAAAAATTCCAGGATTCCTTGAGTTTCTGATCTGTTTTCTCTTTCACTGTTTTCGGTTGATCACTTCTTTTCTAATTGGGCAAATACCCTTTTTTTTTTTCCAAAATGAAAGCTCAGTTCTCTTGGATAATTTAACTTCTTATAAAATATTGAGGATTAAAACCTAACGGAAAAGAACTAAAATAAATATTTTATAACTTTGACAAGCTCCCAAACTCCAGAATGGAAAGCTGTTAGATACTGTTCTATTTATTCAGGGGGAGAAAAAAAAGTTTACTGCTAGGAAAAACTTATAGCTCATTTATTTATTCCCCCTGCAGCTGTGGGCTGCAGATTGTGGTGAGTTGGGAAGTGACATGAACGGGGAGGGGGAAGGGGAGGGGAGGGGAGGGAAGAGCGTTGCCCATTGAAAAGTTGTAAATTTTGATGCATTGTTATCAATATTTTTGCCACAAAACGTGACCTTTAAAATCATTATATCGTGGAATTCCATCTTGTGTGTGTGCTGCAATCCAGACGTGCAGATAGGGGCAATTCTGGACTCCAGCTAGCAGTGCAAAGCGGCCGGAGAGCTGTCCTAAAAGGGCTTTCTTGGGTGGAGCAAAGAGAGCACAGATGGCTGTACGCTCCCTATCCACCCCACACCCTCAGTGTATAGGGCATGTCAGGAGCAGGGCAGAGTGCCCACCACTCCACCAGCTCCTCAGCCTCTCAGCTACTTGCTGCAGATGGTGTAATTTAGAATAGCCCTGTATCTGCTTTAAGTTCCCTCAGTGGTGAGTTTCAGCCCAAGGACTGGAGAACCAGAGAGGGGGCATAGAGCCATCTTCCTCAGCCCAACCCTCTCTGCGCCATGAAGTGTAAGCTCAGCCAAGCTGAGGATGGAGCCCATCATATCCAAATTCATCTTGGGCGTAACAGCACTGACTTTAGTAGAATTACGTCGGTGATGAAGTGGATGCAGGGAAACGACTTCTGTCCTCAGACACGCTGAAGTCAATGGGAGATAAGTTCATGTATCCAAAGGTAGAACAAGCTGAGTTTATCCCTCGTTTAACTCCACCTACATCAATGGCATTGCATCAGGTATGACTTTGACCCAGTAGTTACCTATGGATCTGGTGACTCAGAGGAAAGAGCGAGCAAGATGATGCAGGAGAGAAGGCAGCAGAAGTAGCAGCTAAAACTGAGAGTAGGAATAGAGTGTGGGGGGAAATAAGCCCCCCCCCATCCTTTGCCCTAAATATGAATGGACTCTTTTTTTTTTAAATGAACTTAGAGCTGGTGTACAGGTGCTGGGTTAACAGCCCAGTAAGGCCCTGCTTCAGCAAAGCAATTAAGGACTGAACCAATGTGTTTAAGGTCAAGTGTGTACTTAAGTGCTTTGCTGAATAGGAATGAACGGTGAGCACATGTTTAAGTGCTTTGCTCACATGAGGCTATAGGCTCGTGCAGAGCCAGAGTGAACCTGAATGTGTCAGGGACAGCTCTCGGGATGGCAGGGTTCAGTCCAGTGTCTGTGCTGTCAACAGGCATTTTTGCCTTATGGAGACACAACCAAGTCAGATCAGGCCTCCTTGTGGTACATCCACTGTCCAAGAATTGGAATACTGTATGGTGAGCAGGTCTCCCATCACTCCCAGTCCACAAAGGGCTCCCTCAGCATTGAGAACACCCATAAAACAAAAATAAACCCATATACAAATACACCCAAGTCTTTGAAACAGAAGCACAAACCCCAGACCAACATACAGACCTGCAACGTCCCCACAGACACAGACAATGGCCATGCAAGCTTTGCCATGATACCCTGTCATTAGGCCCCAGCCCTTTTCCACACACATAAAACCATCCCCCAGGCTTTTGGTGAGAGAGGGCTGGAGGGGCTTCAACGTGTGCTATGGAGCTTTCGTTTTATTCAAATATTTGCAGGTGGATATTTATCTATTTTAGTGGGATGAGCAGTCTGTGAAAGCAGTGTTGCCTAGTGGTTAAAGCACCAAACTGGGCCTTGGGAGGGCTTGGTTCTATTCCTGGCTTGGCTGCTGGGTGACCTTATGTGAGTAATTTTACCACTCTGTGACTCAGTTTCCCCATCTGTAAAATGGAAATAAGGATACTGCTCTCCTTTGTATAGTGCTTTGAGAGCTACTGTGGCAAAGTGCTGTATAAGAACGAGGCATTGTTATATTAGGTGGGAATTTGTGCTCTGGAAGTTAATTTGTGTAGTAGGTACCCAGAGCATAGACTGCACAGCTCCAGCCTGATTCCAAGCCCATTTGAGTCAATCGAAAAAGTCCCGTTGACTTTGATGGGCTTGAGGTGAGAATTAGGTGAGAATTTTATAAATCAAAATAAATAAATGAAATAGTTGTGCCAAACGCATTTGCTTTGCAAACATACACGTGGTAAAGTTTATCTACCCTCCTGGGTACTCCCAAACAAAGAAGTGAAAGTGGTGATTATGAAAGCTATCTGACAGACAGGCCTGGGGAATGACATCCTCTATCTGCATAAATGGCATAGCATGGACAAGACCCCTATAAACCTCTCGCCATGCCACTAATAGGCCCTTCTCTGGTGGATCACTTCTACAGGAGAGAGCAGTTCAGACTCTGTTTAGGGCCTGGTCCAACTGGTTGAAGCCAGTAGAATGACTCATTGATGTCAATAGGCATTGGATGGAATCCTATGTCCATTATTATAAATACATATTACTTATTTACTTCCAGGTGGTCCGTGAAGCTCTTTCTGTAGAGCATCTTCCAGTCTTTTAGCACTGACTCTTCTTCAACTTATAGACAACTCCAGGGTTTCTAGTGAATGTTTTGCTCAACTAGACCAGTGGTTTTCAACCTTTTTTCATTTGCAGGCCCCTAAAAATTTTCGAACAGAGGTGCGGACCCCTTTGGAAATTCAACCTGTGGTCCGCGGACTGCGACCATAGAAGTCTTTGACTGAAAACTGACTGAACAGAGTTCAACTATGAGTGTTGCACATGCTCGGCCTGGCATTTGACGCAGCGTGAAAAAGGGCACTAAACCGTGGGCTTCTATGGTAATGACAACAATTCTGGAGTTTGACCTGTAGGTGGAGATATTCACATACTTTTAATTGATCAGCAAAATGGAATGCCTTTTGGAGGATCTGAAACTTTATTTCCATATTTCACGGACCCCTGAGATCAGTGATACTCACACTGAAGCTTGCGAGCCACAAGTGGCTCTTTAATGTGTCTCCTGCGGCTCTTTGCAGCACATGATATTAAAACATTGTGTGATTTAATTATTGACCAATCTAAGTTATTAACCAATCATTTACTATCTTATGAACCAACTGTAGTTGATAACATAATAATACTAGGTCAGTCATTTTGCTGTGAGAATAATATATACTAAATATTTCCCATCACACTGTTTAAATATGACTATATAATACTATAGTAAATGAAACAATGAATTCAAATGACTGTGGCTTTTTCGGGTAATGTTGATTGCTAATTTGGCTCCTGAACTACTAAGATCTGAGCATCACTGCCTTAGACATACTCCCCCACAAGTCCGCGGGTCACAGGTTGAAAACCACTGACCTAGACTAAACAAAACAGGCCCCTCTCTGCACCCTACAGACCAGCATCCTATCCTTCTTTGTCAGTTTCTTTTGTCATTTAAATTCCACTGTGCTCAAATTTACAGCCTGCTCTGAAACTGGAAGTGGAGGAAACACACAGCAGAACAGATTCAAACTAGCCTGGAGAAATTACTTCAGTGGGAGCTGCAGGCAACAAGGGCAGATTTGGTCCTTAAAAATATACCTATATATACACAAAGCTCCATCCCTGTGAAGGTGAAATAAATAGCTCTGATACAAAATGAGTGACCTCATCATCACATTAATTAGTTCAGTGGCATTGGTCACGCAAAGATGAACATCTTGTCTCTCTGAATATAGACCCCAATACAGGAAGCATTTAAGCACATGCTTAACTTAAACACGTGGATAAATTTCATTGACTTCAACTGGGAATCAGGTTAAAGCAAGAATTTCAGGAAAGCAGCCCTGTTCAGGGCAGCACTTAAATACTGGTGTAACTCTAGGCATGTGCTTAAGTCACATTAAAGTTAATGGGACGTATATGCTTAAACATAAGCAAGTATTTTAAGTGCTGCCTTAATCAGGGATGCCTTCCTAAAGCAGAGCCACTCTCCTGATTAGAGCTGTTTGAAATTTTTCTTCAGATTTCAACAACAAAAAAGGTCAAAATATTTTGTAAAATTTCCCCCTTGCCCATTTTTGACCAGCTCTGTCTCTCATTATTTTTTCAAGGAACCAGGAGAGGTGGGCAATGGTCCATGTGTCTTAAGGAGGGGACCTACAACATGAAAACATTTGAGAAGAACCGCAATAAGGGACAACTAGGTTTTCTTTCTAATTGATCTGGGTCTTCACATAGCTCCATTTGAAACTGCTTTATAGGTTGAGCAGATTTTAATTGCGTTATGATGAATTTAGGATTTGATGGATCAGCCAGAGGACCTTATTATAAGGTTGCCTCTTCACTGGCCCTTAACTACATCTCTGCGGCATAACGTCTAACTGATATATGGCAGCAAGGAAACCGAGAGAGAGAGAGACAGTAGATGGGATTTTTAAAAAAATTATTTAGAATCTCCATTCAGAGAGAGTCAGCTACAAAGGGGAAAACTGTTCAGCTCATTATCCTTTAATTATAGAAGTGAACGAGCACGACGAATCCCCAAAAACATGGAGATTATATTCCAGTTCATTAAGCAACTTCAGGTTTCCTTGGAGTAGCTGTGAGGCTGGCAGGGAATTTTCTAATTTACTCTGTCATCTGTGGACAGACAGAACTGCACTGCATTCCTCTCCCTATCTGTTGACATCTTTTTTGATCTAACTTTTGATTGTAAACTCCTCCTTGTTGTTTCAAAGCAAAAGGGGCAGCTGCCCCGGGGCCCGGTGATTTAAAAGGGCCCGGGGCTCCCAGCAGCAGCCGGAGCCCCGGGCCCTTTACATCGCCACCGGAGCCCCGGGCAGCACAGGCCGGGCAGCGCTGAAGGGCTGGCTGGGGGAGTCTGGCCGCAGCCCCACCCCTTCCCCCTGAGGCCCTACCCCTTCTGACGGCCCAGAGCTGCCCACCCCACCTTACCCAGGATCCCAGCCACCCTGCATACCGGTAAGTACTTTAAGTTACTTTCACCCCTGATCGTGCTGTATAAGTACTAGCATCAACATGGGGCAATTTACAGTTTCACATAAAAACTGGGAGATGGTCATCATTTTGCAACAGTGAAATGCAGCACTTGACTGAGTTTTGTTTTGATGTTTTGCATTAAATTAACCCCCAAATTAAGAAAGTTTCATACACACCCCACTGGTGTGAAACCAAAGAAATAATTTGCATAGCCTTGCCTGAGAAAGCTAATCACTTTTTCTAGATGTCCACAATGAGTCAATTGAAATATTGGCATGGAATGTTACTGTATATGTTGCTACATCGAACTGTATATTGCAGTTGCGCTGCTTTCTTTCCTGTTCTTTCCTCTTTGTCTGAAACCTAGCACCACCATTGTCTTTGTCATTACTTCTTGTATCACTGTCAGTAAGTTACATCTACTGTATCTGATTTTTCCCTTGTGTAGTCTGACCCAAATACAGTCTTCTGATGACTACAGGCAGCTTCTGCTAAGTCTTTGGAAACTAACCACCTACATCCAAAAGATAAATGTGTCCCTTATTTGTGTTATAACTGATGCGTCAAAATCAATGACATTATAACTAGAAATGTCATCTCTACAACTCTGATGGTGTGTTGGGGTATACCAAAAGGTATAGCATATTGTCTCCCAATAGTTACTTTGAAACAGACTGTTTCGCTTTTGTGCAAGTCAATAAACCAGGTGGAAATGACTCCCTGAGCTCACTTGTGTATTTGCTTTATCGGTGTGAGAAATTTCAAGCTAAACATAAAGGGTGTCTATTTGTATAGACATAATATAATGTCCAGGGAATTAAGTTTCCAACAACAGTGAATCGTGTGTTTCAATCTTAAGAAGTACTTAATATAGTGAGTCCATAAGAAATATGATGGACATGCTACAGAAGTGATGAAAGGACCTTCAGTTTTCCTAGTGCTAGAAAACCACTGTGAAAACATATATGGAGTTGAGAGAAAATTGACAAATTTCTCCTAATGGGTAAAGAAAACATACTGTGCTTGAATCCAGAGATAAGAAAAGTATGAAATACATAAGTTTTATAAGCTTAATGGGATCCATCCTTAGCTGGTTTTACACCAGCTGAGGGTCTGGTCATATATATATATTTGAGTGACCAGTTGTTGATAAGCAGAGTCTTTGTGACATAAATTCCATGACATTCCCTCCTCCACTTGGCTTTTTCCATTAATTCCTCCCATATTGAGATGCAGACTAATTGGATCTATTTTTACATGGTTAAATTGGACGTTAACTAGGTTTGTACAATTGTTTCTCACCACAGGAAAAATAAAGAGAGCCCCACAAAATACCTGCTAAAATGCTGTGGGCTCTGAACATGAGCACAAAATACCAGTGGAAGCATTTGACCTTCCTTTAAAAAAAAAGGGGGGGGGATTCTTTAGAATCTTTCAAACAATGTCAGTCTGTCACTTTTCAGACTCTTTAATTTTTTCCAGCTGTAAATCAATCATCCTATTAACTCTTCTCGAAAGTCTCCCACAAAGTTATCTGGGGACCGGCTGCTTGACAAGCCATTTTTGCAGAGCCTTGAGAATAACGTTCCTCTTGTGCACTCGCTGTGATGTCATGAGCACTCACTTATGGCTTTAAGTGATCCCCTGTCACAAAGCCTCCTTCTTCACTCACTGCAATTATTCAGCTATTAAAGCATATTACGTTAGGTTTCTTATTTTAAGAGTGATATCACTCCTTGCTTTAATGTCCAGCCGGCGGAGCAATTTGCACTCACTTCCCCTGACACCATGCTAGCAGATTGAATCCTTTAGGTTATTTTGCTGCCTGCATAAAGCTTCTATTGATGTGCTCTACATGTGGAGAAGGCAGAGGGGCTGTGACTGATTTATACATAGATACATATAATATTATGGATTTGTTCCTATGAAATGGACCTGATCAAAGTCACCTCTTCTAGCAAAGTCTCCTGGCCTCTTTTCCAATTATATTTCCATGGCTGGAGATGAAACACTAGATGGGGAGGACTCTGAGTTACGACAGAGAATTCTTTCCCACGTGTCTGGCCGGTGGATCACACCCACATGCTCAAGGTCTATCTGATCGCCATATTTGGGGTCGGGAAGGAATTTTCCCCCAGGTCAGAGGGGCAGAGACCCTGGAGGGTTTTCACCTTCCTCTACAGTGTGGGGCACACATCACTTGCTGATTTGAACTGGTGTAAATGGTGGGTTCTCTGTAACTTGAAGTCTTTAAATCAGGATCTGAGGACTTCAGTCACTCAGTCAGGGTTACCAGCTTCTTAGGGGAGTGGGTGGGTGAGATTCTGTGACCTTCAGTGTTCAGGAGGTCAGACTAGATGAGTGGTTTTCAAACTTTTTCTATTGGTGATCCCTTTCACACAGCAAGCTTCTGAGTGGGACCCCCCCCCCTTATAAATTAAAAATGGGGGGTAATTTAATGGGGCCTCCAGGCTGTCAGCCCCACAGAGCTGATAGCTTGCGAACCCCCACGTAACCACTTTGTGACCTCTGCGGGGTCACCACCCCCAGTTTGAGAATCCCTGGAATAGATGATTATGATGGTCCCTTCTGGGCTTAAAGTCTATGAGTCTTTGAATTATCTTTTTCTTGATCTGTTCTCCCCATTTGACACAGCTGATCATTCCCTTCTCCTGGAAAATTCTCCTCCCCCCTTAAATTCAGAGTCTGTTGTTTAGTGAGTCTTGTTCCACCTTTCCAACTGCTCTTTCTTCTCTACTCTCCCACTCTGTTGGTGGCCCTCAGGACTATGTCCTAGGTCCTGCGTCACATAACAATCACTTTCCTCCCACACTGAACAAGGAATTTGGTTAGAGTTAGAGTTGGGTAAGGAAATGGAATTTTTCTTCTGTGGTAAAGTCTGACATTTTGATTTTTGTTTCCATTCCAAATCGGAGCAGAAAGTCAAACTATCAAAATGTTTCACAGACTGAAAAATTCCCTAAAGCGTCTAATCGGAAATGTCTAAACAAATTTGTTTTTGTATTTTTGATTGAAACAAAACGATCCAATCAACATCTGGAAAACCATTTCTTTGTTTCTATTCTCCCAATTGGAAAATCGAAAAACGTAGTCGAAACCGTCATTTTCCCAGAGAAAATGTTGATTTCAACAAAACTGCATTTTCGGATGGCTGAACTTTTCATGCAAAAAGTTTCAACCAGATCAAGTTACAATAAGGAAAACAAAATAATCGTTAAATCTGCTTCTCTCTTTCTCTTTGCTTCTTTGTAGAGCAGGGGTCGGCGACCTTACAGAAGTGGTGTGCCGAGTCTTCATTTATTCACTCTAATTTAAGGTTTCGCGTGCCAGTCATACATTTTAATGTTTTTAGAAGGTCTCTTTCTATAAGTCTATAATATATAACTAAACTATTGTTGTATGTAAAGTAAATAAGTTTTTTTAAATGTTTAAGAAGCTTCATTTAAAATTAAATTAAAATGCAGAGCTCCCCCCCACTCCCCAGGCTGGTGGCCAGGACCCGGGCAGTGTGAGTGCCACTGAAAATCAGCTCGTGTGCTGCCTTTGGCACACGTGCCATAGGTTGCCTACCCCTGTCATAGAGCTTCTGCCTTAAACGCGTCCCTGCTCCTGACAGCCTTCCTGCCAAGAAACTCTATGTACATCCTCACAACTACTTCCTCCAAGTCATTGCGCATACACCTCCAAATGATAACCAGAAAGAATGAATTGCAGTCACTTCCAGCCTTGGCCAAATTCAAACCAGCAACCTTGAAGTCAGAAGTTTGCTACCCATTGCCAAAACCCAGAGCCAGTAAAGCCTCCACGATATTTGCCATAAATTGCTATCCTCTTGGATAGCTATTTATACATCTACCTGCCCCGGCTCAAGCGTCTGTTGTTCAATTCAAATCACTGAGCTTAGGCTCAATGACAGCGTTTACAAGCAAGCCATTTGGCCCTCTGTGCCACTGAAATGTCATGTCATCTTCCTACTCTCTTGAAAGGAGCAGTGGGACACAGATAGTTTCCTCTGACTTCCAATGTGCTTAGACAGAGACCATGTTCAAGGGCCATTATGCTTCTAGAATCTCCATTACTCAACAGGCCAAAAATTAATGCATGAGCACTTTGTTTATATTCAACTCTTATATACAGCTTGGGCAAATTCCCACTCAAGTCAGCCTCCCTCTCCCCTCCCAGACAGGAGGGTTCAGAGGGGGAAAGCTCCTTGTACCATATCTCCCCTTCCTCTTGAGTTGCACCTATTCAGGACTTGAGCAAAATCTGGCCCTTTGCTTGGAATCAGATTAGCAACAAGACTGCAAGCTTGGCATGGCCGATCTGTGCTGCATCACCAGCATATTCTGGCTAAAAGCACATTTAAGTGACCTATATAAGGGTGATCATTCAGTGGCATGGAGCCCACTCAGGGTTTTTTATGCCATCCACGCCCACTTTGTCCCTGCTTCATGTGTAGCAAGTGAAAGGGGTGAGGTTGGTATGTTCTCTTGCTACTCCAGTCCTCAGCTGCATGTTTACTCTCCTTGAGAGCACAGCAGTCAGGCACACATTAGACCAACCCCGAGGCTGCTCTAACATGCTGGAATGGGACTAGCACATAAGAACATAAGAACGGCCATACTGGGTCAGACCAATGGTCCATCTAGCTCAGTATCCTGTCTTCCAACAGTGGCCAAAGCCAGGTGCTTCAGAGGGAATGAACAGAGCAGGTAATCATCAAGTGATCCATCCCCTGTCGTTCATTCCCAGCTTCTGGCAAACAGAGGCCAGGGACACTTCAGACCATGGTTTTGCATCCCACCCATCCCGGCTAATAGCCATCGATGAACCGATCCCCCATGAACATATTTAGTTCTTTTTGCACAAAGCAGCAGCAGGATCAAAGGAGAGCTTTAAGCCACCTTTGTGCATGCACATATACATGAGCGCAACCCCCCCCCCCCCCCAACTGAACTCTGGGTTTTAACTGCACCCCAAGATCTGACATCACAGATTCTACCTGCTTCAACCTTGACCAGCTAGCAGGGACCATGCTTGGCAACGAACTGATGTTTACTGGAGGGGAAGTGCTGTCACCTCTACACTGCTCAAGGGTGATTCCTCAGAAGCCCTGAAAGTGTGCAGTTCAAATCTGACTGGCTCTGCTTTCCTAGCAGGTGGCATCGTTTTCAGGAGGCTCAGACGTACATGAGCCCTGTTATTGATAGGGTGTATTTAATTCCCAAATTCCACAGTGTGTTAACCACCGGCACTTTGGAATTTTTGCCCCAAGGGATGTTTGTTGGAATCGATTATTACTTTTCCATGCGGCACGTAAGGTGCTCTGCTCAGGTTTAACCGAGAGACTTTTCACTACCAATTTATTATTTTGAGTGACGAAGTGTCTTTGTGGTTTCAAGTGCCAGCAAAGGGTCAGAATCTGTTTTCAATTACCCAAGCGTAAGTTCAGTGAAGTCAGTGTTATTATTCTGGATTTACGTGGCCATAACTGAGAGCGGGATCTGGCCTAAAAGGTTTAACGAAGCTCTTTGGTAGGAAGTCAAGACATGCCCCGTTGCCAGCAGTAGCTTGCAATTTCACCACCAGCAAGTGCATCAAAGAGATGAAAGGGAATGGAACTCCAGAATAGGACTGCCTCCTTATTGGTTGACGTCACTCCTATGTGTTTATCCCCATCCCCCACACAAAGAAACCTACTGTGCTACATTTGTAGGAGACTTCTGGTGTCAGATCTTCAGCTGAAATCAACAGAGCGACGCTGATTTACACCGCTTAGGATCTGGCTCCCTCTCAGCTGGGAAGGTAGGCTCAGGGCTGATACTGGCTGGAAGGCGAGCTTTAGGGAGAACGAGCAGGGTTTGAAGAGCAGGCTCCAACGGTGCTCACAGAAGGATTTTGTGCCACACAGCGGTTTCACCAGGAACAAAGGATGATCTAGTGTATGGGTCCTAGCCTGAGGGCTGGCCCTCAGCAGACATCAGTTCTCATCTCAGCTAAAGCACAGACTCTCCGCGTGACCATGACAAGCAAAACTCTCTCTTCTCTCCCTTAGTTCGCCATTTGTAAAATGCGGGCACTTCTATTTCCCTCCCCTGCAGCGAGGATAAAATGCATGAATGGTTGTGAAGTGCTCAGACAATAACAGTGATGTGGGCACTGCAAGCATCTAGGTAGATAGACTGCGCTGAGAATCAAAACAGCCAGCCCTGAGCTAGGAATGCAGAGCAGGATGGGGCATGGAGAGAGGTCAGCTGGGTATCTCAGGAAGCTCAGAGGAGAACATACAACAGGGGAAAGGTGTCTTGATGCTGTTAAGAAGGGAAAATGGCCATGAAAAGCCTGCTATGCTACCAGAAGAAGAGATGAGGGCCATCTGGCAGCGTAAAGGCAGGGCAGTAGGCTACTATGAAGAAGCTCTGGGATGGCAGAGACTGGGAGCCCTGTAGAGGCATCACGCTCAGCTCTTTTAAGTATCCTTTCCCTTTGAGACCAACCGCCTTATCTGAAGGGCGTTCTCGTCTGGGGAGGAACAAATGTTACGAGGAGGGAGTGAGGAAAGTAAACAGGGGATAACAGGGGCCCAGTGGGAATACTGAATGACCCAGAGCATGGGCAATGAGACACCATATCTCTTGAATATTTCCAGCCCATGGGGTCAATTCCAGCCTAGGAAGGAAATGACTGCAAGCAACTCACTTCCATGTGATGGCTGCACAATGGCCAATGTGAAATGAGTTGATGACCTCAGTCCAGTTCTCATCACACTAACTGGCATCCTTTGTGCTTTTTGCACTAAAACCAGACTACCCCCCACCCCCGGGAAGTGGAATGTTGAAAGATTGCAAAAAGCGTGTATATTTTGACCCCTTGAAAGCTGGAATTCCCGACCTGTGTCAGTTTGTGACCATACACCTATAGTTTTCTTTTAGATACAGGTGTGTAGTTGTTTGATCTGGCCTACATAGGTGATGCTGGGAATCAGAAAACTTGGCTTCTGTTGTTGACTCTACCACTGATTGGCTGTGCAAACTTGGGCAAATCACCTAATCTCTCAGTGCCTCATTTTTTCTCATCTGGGGATAATAATTTCTACCCATCTCCATAGAGGTATTGGAGATCTAGGCATTACAAGTGCTGCATAATTATTATTATTGCACACACCATTACTTTTGTGCCATATTGTTGAAGCCCCCTAAGAAACTTAATCTGGCAGTTATTAGAAATAATATGACTGTCTGATTTAAGAAATCATAGAAGACTGGTCTATTGTATCTTCTTGCAAATTATACAATTAAAAATAGAAGAATTTCTCTCTTACATTATGAGAAAGTGTAACTGGGTGGACTAGGCCTGGAAGCCTAAGGGTCCTACCATACCCATCCCAGAGAGGAGCAGAAGGGAAGTCCTCCAAGCAGCCTAGAGTGGTTGCTGGGAAGCAGCCAATGAGGGAGTCTGCAGGGAGCAGCCAATCGTGTCCCAGCAGACTCACATAAAAGGTGCTGCAGGGTCAGAGTCAGTCAGTTGCTGCCTGGAGCTGGAGGAGAGCGGACTGTGTTCCTGGTGGGCTGAAAGAGCACCAGGAACACAGTCTGCTGGGGGAGCAAGAGAGAGCTCCTGGCTGGCTTCTAGGACTGAGTCTAAGACAGTTGCCAGCAGGGACCGGGGTAGCAAAGAAGGAGATCCTGGCTTGCTGCTGGGACTGAGTAAAGACTGAGTCCAGGGAGGGCTGCAGAAAGACACTGTCTCCAGGGAGGAAGCCCTGGGGGTTCAGCCCCATACCAGGATTGGGACTATTT
Source organism: Emys orbicularis (assembly GCF_028017835.1). Lineage (NCBI taxonomy): Eukaryota > Metazoa > Chordata > Testudines > Emydidae > Emys > Emys orbicularis. The sequence continues at coordinate 30,056,286 of NC_088695.1, read as the reverse complement.
AAAGACTGAGCCTGGGGAGGACTACAGAGATACCAACAGAGGGGTACTAGGATAGGCCCCTGGCAGATTGTATATCCCGGAAGGGATCTGTTCTGTTTCACATACAGAGAGTGTGTGTGACTTGGCTGGAGGTCTGAGTGACTGAAAACCCACCTGACAAACCACTGATAGGGGTCCCCACAAACTGAGAGCGTTCAGGCACACACACTAGACAAGGGGGTGTTTGAGAGGTGGGTGCCATCCCGTTACAGAAAGCCTTTCAACTGAAAGCATCCCCAAGAATATTCAGGCTGAAGCACCACTTTGCTCATCCCCTCAGTGTTGGAACACATGGCAGCTATTTAACAGCACACAGCAATGCTACCAAACAGTGTAGGACAGAGAGTGAAGTAGAATACTGCATTCAGCTTTAACGATCAGGAGACCTTAGGCATGCAGAATGTAATGCCCAGAGCTGGAATTGGACCAGGACATCGGGCTAACCACCTAAGGGATCTCTAACGATCACAAGTGGTGAGGACCTCTGTTTTATAGCTCATGCAGAAAATGAAATAGAGTGATGCATCATCTTTAGCAACTTTGACTTAAGTAAAGATTGCAGAGTTCTTTTCTGTGCTCTGCTGAATCTTCCATAAGGCCCTACAGAGCCTGTATGGTCACTGCTATCTGTTGTAAAACTACTTCCGATTCAAGGCTAGAGTGGCCTGGCTTCCATCAGCACTGAAATAAACACATCCTTTGCAACATGCACCTTTTTATTAATGATATGACTCACTTAGTGACTCACATAAATCTTCATTCTAGAAGAGCCCATCAAGGAATTGCGGGCTCTTGGTCCTAATGCTCCTTGGTTCTTGGCAACAGCCTTGCCAGCTCCTTTAAGCTTAGAGTGGAAGAAAAGGGCAAGTAAAAGAAACCTAGTGACTAAAGAGCAGCAAAAATGTGGCAAGTTTCAGGGGAACTTTTATTGAGTTTCTCTGGACATCGTTTTTCACCTTCTGGCTGTGCAGCAGCCAGGCATGAAGTCTGATATGAATCACGTTAAAAAACTTCTCCAAACAGGCAAAAGCACAAATCAAATGCTCGTAAGGAAAAGCCGGAATAAGGAAAGAATGACACGAGAAGGGTTATTGTGTATTATTATAATTAACAAAATAATAGTGGGTTTAATATGGTTCAAACATGCACCGCAGAGAGAGAGATGAAGTTCTGTGCTGTAATTCCAATTCAGAATGTATTAGACTGAGGATGACCAATGGCCCCAGAGTGACTCCCGGGCAGTAATTTTGCCACTCTTCTAGGAGCTCTGCCAATGTCAGCAACTCTTAAGAGCTGGGCAGAGAAAGATAATTGATTGTTTGAAGTGCAGTTTCCTTCTGATTCCAAATGAAACCCAAACACTTTGAAATTCTGACTCCAGAGTGGTCTGCCTGGCAGGCTGTCCTGGAGCCATGGACCATAGAAGCCCTAACAGATTGGAGGCTTGAGAGCAAATTGCAGGACAATGGTGTGTGTGTGTGTGTGTGTGTGTGTGTGTGTGTGTGTGAGAGAGAGAGAGAGAGAGAGAGAGAGAGAGAGAGAGAGAGAGAGAGTGTTAGGCCGAGGCTGAATGCTTCTGAAAATCCCACTCATAGAACCCAAAGGCCTTGATCCAAATCCATTTGCAGTCTATGGGAATCTTTCCATTGACTTCAACAGGCTCTGGATCAGGCCCCGACGAGCAGTAGAACCGTATGCAAGGCTACAGGTTCATCAAAGAAAGAGTCACCATAAGCCAGAGGAAGGAGCTGGATCTTGTATGCACTCTATGTACTTGGCCTGACAAGGGAGAGCTTCTTGAAGTACTTAGAAAAGCTTTAATGATCTTTGATTTGTTACCAAAATACAGTAAGGAGAAAGACCCCCAGTTAGCACTTCATGATAGATAGACAACGTGAGGCTGTGGTACTTTAGAGCACTTACAAATAATAGACCAGTGACCCATTTGACATTGATTTACATTGCAGGCTCTCGTGTGGGGTGGTGCTACCCAGCAGAAAGCTTTGCACTTGAACTGAAGCATTTTTAAAACCGCTAGCTGGTTATTTCATGATGGACTGTGCAGCAGCTGCTCGGTCAGACACAACCATCAGTGGGGCTGAAGCATTATCCCAGCCGATGAGCAAATCTGTGGGCAGGAATTAGAGGAATGGAGAGAGCACTGAGGCAAAGGTCAGCCTTGCGTTGTGATTACGATTCAATGGTGAAGATTCCAAACTATTGGCATCATGAGGGATATGACTATTTGGTGCCCAAGCTGGGCAGAGAAAGATAATTGCGTTTTGTGGAGGATTTTGATTGTTTGAAATTTGGTTTCATTCTGATTCCAAATGAAACCCAAACACTTTGAAATTCGCTGCAACTGAGAAAAGAATCCTGACTCCAGAGTGGTCTGCCTGGCAGGCTGTCCTGGAAGCCCTAGAATCCCTAACTACACGGCAGTCCACCTGGCATGCTGCCCCCGAGCTGTGGACCCTGCAAACCCACACAGCTGATAAGCCATAAGCTTGGGAGCTCATGAGCTGGACTTTCCAGGACCTTGAGGCTCTCTGCTCCCCATCAGCCCACAAAGGCGGGTTGCCGAGGAGCTGGGTAGGTGCACAGGCAGGAAAGCGAGAAGGTTTCCAACAGAAATCTGCCTGGCAGGCAGGTTTTGAAACCTGTTTGGGGTCCGCTGGAACTTTGTCAAAATCAAACCATCTCCACCAAATGTTTTGCTTTTGACAAAATCGGCAGTTCCAACAAGACTTTAGGGTTGGCCAGCTCTATTCTGTATGTTACTTTGATGAAACCACTCCTAATCTAGGCCCTGATCCTGGAAGGAGAGCCTCATGGGCACAAGGGTATGCTTATTTGGAGCTACTTGTGGGATCGGGATTCTGCTGCTCAAAACTGGTGAGAAAGGAGAGGGATGATCACAGCTTTCCCTCATGTACTGTGGGTGGTGTCTCATTTTGGTGCCATAAGTGGATGCAACTGTTTACCCTCCTCCTTTCCTCCCCATCTTAACTGTGGAGACAAAAGACCCAAGGTAGAGAATGGACCCTTGGGGCACTTGTAGACCCACCAATAGGAAGCCAATCATGCAAAGCCTAGCAAGGCACCTCTGAGAGGCAGCCAGTCCCAAAGACATCCAAACACACCAAGCAATCAGAACTTCCCCCTATGCCAACAGATTGGAGAAGGCTGGATCTGCACCAGTGGTTGGTGTGGTGCCAGGTAATGTCTTCTCTGGTCTGATGGCTGCTGCTCCTCCCTTTGCTGCAAGCTGTCTGCAGACTCAGGCAGGCATCCCTACAGCACCTGCACACAATTCATGTTTTCACATTTTCCTCTGCAGCCACAAGGGCTAGAAACAATTTTTGTTGACTGAATCTGAGGTTCTGAAAGGATCACCTGACAGTGGGAGGCGTGGCCTTAGACATGTGCGCACTGCGCCTTGACCTTAATCCGGCATGCACAAGTGTTTATCTGAACCCCAGTGAGGGGGAGTGAACTCTGTGGAGCTCAACAGAGCCTGTGTGATCATATTTTTAAACATCTGCACAATCTGCTGCAAGTGGCACATTCTCATGGCATCTCAAGTGGGCAGAGTTTGGCTTGTGGGCGGAGCTTAGGAGAGGAATCCCCCCCACACACTTTGTATTTCCCAATTTGAGCCCTGATCTGATGGCTGTTTGTTGGCCTGTGTGACATGAGTCCAGTTCCTAGTGGACAAGTATCCATATAGCAGCAAGAATAATTAAAAAAAGACCACTGCAATTGGCACTAATGGGCCCCCTTGCTGGTAATCACCACAGAGAAGACAAAAACTGAATGATCAGTAAAGACATGCTGGGAAGGATGATCCAGCGCTTAGAGCAGTAATCTAGGACTTGGATGTAAATCCCTGTCCCTCCTCCCCCAGAGTACCTGTGAAAACCTGAGCAAGTCACTTGGCCTCTCTGTGCTTCAGTTCTCTGTCTGTGCAATGAGGAGAGCAGCACTACCATACCTCGCAGGAGTGCTGTGAGGATAAATACATCAAAGATGGTGAGGTGCTGAAATACTATTGTAATGTACTATGTAATATAGGTACTTTAGCTAGAGAGTGAGGTGGTCCTTTCAGGTCATGGCTGAGGCATAGCAATAGGGTAATGTGGAAGAAACTTTCACTACTACTGTACCTATTCTGCATGTTGATGTCTACAGGACCTCTGGACTGATTTTCAGTGGGAGTGTGCAGCCACCGCTCCTGTTGATTTCAGCTAGAACTGTGATGCTCAGCACTTGTGAAAATCAGGCCCTTACTCTCCAAAGGCATTTACCAGCACTAATATATATGTATACATCCAATGTCGGGGTTGACTATAGGGCAAATGATTCTCACCAGATGCCTTGTGAGGTAAGTTTTTCCACCAGGTAAAAGAAATAAAAGCACAAGTTTAAATGAAATGGAATTGTTTCTCTTGGAGTTCCAAGAAAGCAGCAGTAGTAATTTACAGCGTGAACGAGGGTTTCTGTACAAACAATATTGTTTGTCTTGGAGAAGAAACCATCGTAAATCTGTGGCCTAAGCCATTGCAAGGATTATCTCAGCTAATTTCAAGACCAAGCTAATTAATCAGCACTTGTTGCCATGCTAATTAGCCAAGAGTGACCTCAGATACATTTGTCCTTTTCATGATATTTAGCTCGAATCGGAGAATGTGCACCTGTGGCAAAGCTCAGGCATAAACAGACTTGAAGCCTGCTTCCAGATGGGTAAATATACCCCAGGCCTTCAGGATTAGTGTGCTAGTGAAATAGACTATGGCAGGCCTTTCCACTCTTTGCTTTTTGTAAAGACTCCTTTGCTTTGAGTTTTTCAAACCGGGTCTTTGCAAATAGTCATTTGTACAGTAGTTGCCCTGAAAAACTTTACAATTTGCTCTTTGCAATTAGGTACGGTTATTGCAGTATTCCCTAAACTTAGTACAGGGAATACTTGTTTTGTTAGCAATAAGTGATGCATCAGGGATGCAGAACTTAAGAAAATGAGCTTTATTGAGCATACATAAAGGGGCCAGGTTATATGCTGAGAGCCCAGTGTTTGGTAGCTGCCTGGCCACCAGCTTGCACACCTGAGCTCCAGGTATCACACACCACTAGGTCACTCCTGAAATCTGATCCATTTTCTCCAGTCCCATTCATCATACTACAATACTAAGGCTCCTTGGACATCTTCATGAAGGGGGCATTTTATAAAGCGGTCTAATTCTGCTCCTATTCAAGTCAGTGGTAAAACTCCCATTGACTTCAATGGAGGCAGATACTGAGAGCTTTTGAAAATCTCTCCCTTGGTTACAATGGCACTTGAAAAGCATTGAGGGGTGACCACTACATAGTTCAAAACAGCTGTAGCTGAAGCAATCATTTGTTCGAAAGCAGTGTGATTTAATGGCTTGCTCACAGAGCTGGGAGCCAGGAAATGTCTGTGTTTTGATCCTGTCTCTGACACTTATTCTGTCTGATGCCTTGGGTCAGTCACTTGATGGCTCTGCCTCAGTTTCCCCATGTGTAAAATGGGAATGATAATACTTACCTCTCAAGAGGGCTAGGACTGTTTAACGTGTCTAAAGGACATTGAGTCAGCGGGTGTTATGAAACTCCCGCTGTGCCTCATCAACAGAATATGTGTGGCTGTTACAGCTCATCGCTACAGAGCCTGGCTCTTTAGCCAATGCCGAAGCGTCTCACGCTTTCAGCTCAGGAAGTTCCTGCTTCAGACCATGGTGATCATCACAAATGCAAACTGTCAGCATTAGCAATGAGCAAACTGCTGTGGGGGGAAAAACACAAGATATAAACCTGAATCCCGGTCCATGTTTTGGAAATGAATCTTTTTAAAGGCTCTGACAAGTTCAGTTAATTTCACTTTTAATTTTCATGCTTCCTTTAAAACCTGGATTGTGGCTGAGACCAGAGTGGCCAGGCTAGAATTATCTTAAGAAAAGCTCTAACTCAAGAATATTGCAAATACCAGAGGTCTTTCCAGATAGAAACAGAAGTTAATTGTTATTCTTTTAATTTTATTATTATTCTTTATTATTATGGAGAATCACTTACATAGTGCCATGATTTAAAGTCATTTTACAAATATAGGCCCAAATCTTCTAAAGTTCCCTTAAATTTGATCACTATTTTTTAAATAAGTCCTGCTTTCCCCATCACAAAGGTTTTGTCAAGTCTTCGGGCTTGTCTACACTTACTGTGGATCGACGCTGCAGCGATCGATCCACCGGGGGTTGATTTAGCAGGTCTAGATGACCTGCTAATTTGACCGTCAATTGCTCTCCCGTCAACTCCAGTACTCCACCGGAACGAGAAGCGTAAGGTAAGTTGACAGGAGAGTTTCTTCCATCGACCCAGCATGGCGTAGACACAGCAATAAGTCGACCTAGGCTATGTCGACCCTGTGACGTTGTGCAGTCTACATGGTTTTATAAAAACATGATAATAAGTGAATATAATGTAACTGGGATAGTTTTATAAAAAATTTGATAATAAGTGACTATAATGCAAATGGGATATGCTTTGTGCAAAAGGTCTCTTGTAAGGTATCATTACAAAGCTCATAATCTACTGAGTGTGATCATCCTATTTGTAGAAATGTACCACTCTTGTATCTAAAACTAGAAATATAAAATGTAACTCTGAGGGCCTATTGTAATTATGTAAAGTGTGGGCCATTAATGATGGTTTGGAATCTTGATGACTCCCATTGTCTGCAGATGGCTGTTTACCTGTGAGTCTCCCTGTATATGTGTGTGCTGGCAAGTGAGTAATGAAGTCTTGCAGTGACATGTGATCATGTCACCTGAACTGGAATCCATCTTTAACCTGGTGCTTTTCCAGTGGGGGTGGGTGGAAACCCAGAGGGACAAAGGGTTCCCGCCTTATGCAAAAGATATATAAAGGGGTGGAAGAGAACAGAGAGGGAGAGGAGCCATCATGGAGAAACCCCTAGCTAACACCTAAGCTGGAACAAGAGCTGTACCAGGGGAAAGAATTGTGCCCAGGCCTGGAAGGTGTCCAGTCTGAGAAAAACTTACTGAAGCATCTCTGAGGGTGAGATTATCTGTATTTAGTTTGATTAGGCATAGATTTGCGCATTTTATTTTATTTTGCTTGTGACTTACTTTGTTCTGTCTGTTACTACTTTGAACCACTTAAATCCTACTGTCTGTATTTAATAAAATCACTTTTTATTTAGTAATTTACTCAGAGTATGTATTAATACCTGGGGGAGCAAACAACTGTGCATGTCTCTCTATCAGTGTTATAGAGGGCGAACAATTTATGAGTTTGCCCTGCATAAGCTTTATGCAGGGTAAAACGGATTTATCTGGGTTTAGACCCCATTGGGAGTTGGGCATCTGAGTGCTAAAGACAAGCACACTCCTGTGAGCTGGTTTTCAGGTAAACTTGCAGCTTTGGGACAAGTGATTCAGACCCTGAGTCTTTGTTAGAGCAGACTGGAGTGTCTGGCTCAGCAAGACAGGGTGCTGGAATCCTGAGCTGGCAGGGAAAACAGAAGCAGGGGTAGTCTTTGCACATTGGGTGGCAGCTCCCAAGGGGGTTTCTGTGATCCAACCCGTCACAGTGGCGTAGTCGGCAGGATCCGAACCTGCGCGGGGAATCCTGCCGACTACGCCACTGTGACGGGTTGGATCACAGAAACCCCCTTGGGAGCTGCCACCCAATGTGCAAAGACTACCCCTGCTTCTGTTTTCCCTGCCAGCTCAGGATTCCAGCACCCTGTCTTGCTGAGCCAGACACTCCAGTCTGCTCTAACAAAGACTCAGGGTCTGAATCACTTGTCCCAAAGCTGCAAGTTTACCTGAAAACCAGCTCACAGGAGTGTGCTTGTCTTTAGCACTCAGATGCCCAACTCCCAATGGGGTCTAAACCCAGATAAATCCGTTTTACCCTGCATAAAGCTTATGCAGGGCAAACTCATAAATTGTTCGCCCTCTATAACACTGATAGAGAGACATGCACAGTTGTTTGCTCCCCCAGGTATTAATACATACTCTGAGTAAATTACTAAATAAAAAGTGATTTTATTAAATACAGACAGTAGGATTTAAGTGGTTCAAAGTAGTAACAGACAGAACAAAGTAAGTCACAAGCAAAATAAAATAAAATGTGCAAATCTATGCCTAATCAAACTAAATACAGATAATCTCACCCTCAGAGATGCTTCAGTAAGTTTTTCTCAGACTGGACACCTTCCAGGCCTGGGCACAATTCTTTCCCCTGGTACAGCTCTTGTTCCAGCTTAGGTGTTAGCTAGGGGTTTCTCCATGATGGCTCCTCTCCCTCTCTGTTCTCTTCCACCCCTTTATATATCTTTTGCATAAGGCGGGAACCCTTTGTCCCTCTGGGTTTCCACCCACCCCCACTGGAAAAGCACCAGGTTAAAGATGGATTCCAGTTCAGGTGACATGATCACATGTCACTGCAAGACTTCATTACTCACTTGCCAGCACACACATATACAGGGAGACTCACAGGTAAACAGCCATCTGCAGACAATGGGAGTCATCAAGATTCCCAACCATCATTAATGGCCCACACTTTACATAATTACAATAGGCCCTCAGAGTTACATTTTATATTTCTAGTTTTAGATACAAGAGTGGTACATTTCTACAAATAGGATGATCACACTCAGTAGATTATGAGCTTTGTAATGATACCTTACAAGAGACCTTTTGCACAAAGCATATCCCATTTGCATTATAGTCACTTATTATCAAATTTTTTATAAAACTATCCCAGTTACATTATATTCACTTATTATCGTGTTTTTATAAAACCATGTAGACTGCACAACGTCACAGACCCCAACTATATTATTCACGTAGCTGGAGTGGCATAACATAGGTTGACTTAACCCCATAGTGTAGACCTGCCCTCAGATGTAAAGAGATCTTATTATGTTGTGTTAGCTAGCTTGATCTAATTAACACCTTCTAAAACTCTGGTCAAGACAGCCATTTTACTTCAGCACATGCCATGCTAGTCAAATTAAGGTCACTACCTATCATACATATATGATAGGTAGTGCCATAGTATCTAAGCTACTCACAATCTTTAATGTATGTATCTTCACAACACTCTTGTGAGGCAGGGAAGTGCTATTATCCCCATTTTACAGATGGGGAACATGACAAAAGCGACTTGCCCAAGGTCATATGGGAAGTTTTTGGCAAAGCAAGGAACTGATCTCAAAATCTTCCAAGTCCCAGCCTCACACCCTAACCACTAGACCATACTTCCTCCCTAAACTATATATAGGAACCTAGTTTAACTTAATTCAACTTGACTAATCTTGACTAGATCTTTAGAAAGTGTTAGTTAGATCAAGCTAGCTAACACAGTGTAACACCTTTAAATCCTACACAAAGCCACAGTCCTGAGAAATTGTTCTGACCAACTGCAGAATTTTACCCTACAAAGATGTTGCAATTTCTATCCTGAACTGTTTCACCAAAACAGCAGTTTTCCCATTTCCCCCCATGTCTTACTCTGACTCCCTGGAGCTAGCTTTGAGAACCTTCTTTTGAAGTGAATCATCCCCAGTTGAAGTGGTTTGTTGTTGTTGTTCTTAAACAATCGTTATCATTTCAAAAAGTCTGCTTGAAAATCCCTAAGCTCTCTTGAGTCACTTCCAAATAACTTTTATGAATCATTGTTTTCATCATGTTGTGCTGCTCAGCAAGACATGGGCTAAAAAGAGATGTTAATGGACACAATCCATTTTGTATCACATAAGTACCTAAATGAGAAATACCAATTAAATGTGGGGGGGGGGCTGGAGGAAGAGAGGCTGTTTGGAGACAAAGGACTATGGGTGCTATTTGAAGACAGTTTAATTGTCTTCTGCTGCTATGTTTTTTCAGCTTGAAAAGAATGAAACATCCAATGTGCAAAAGAGGATTATTTTCCAAAATTAAAGTCATGCATCTAACTTGTTTTATCTCTGGAACGTGACCTTATTTTGCATCATAAGTAAAAATGAGAGCAATAAGGGCACGCTGGTCTCTCTTGCTACTTCTTAAGAAAATGACTTGGTTTGGTTTGGATTTGGCCATTAAGACATCAGTAAGTTTTCTTTTAGAGGCTTCATCAATGTAACAAATTTAGAAGCAATGTTGCTTCTATCTACTTCACTCTCCTACTGGGTTTCAGCCGTATTTTTGACAACATGAAGTGAATGGGGTGAGCTCCTTCCATTTCACAGGCTATGTCTCCACAGCAGCTGGGAGGTGCGATTCCTAGTGCAAATAGACAAACACGTGCCAGTTCTGCTCAAGCTAGTGTCCTAACAATAGCTTCTGCACATCACACTGCCCTACCTCGGAGCTCAGATAAACCACCTGTGCCAATTCAGTGCTGCAGAGAGGTGGTCAACAAGAGTTTAAGGCCCAGATCCTCAAAAGGAAACCAATGCACCTACATACCTTTGAGAATCCAGGCCTTAGTTACTGTGATGATAATCTGCAATTCATCCACTCTGCAGTCAAACCATATATTTTGCATTTGGTGGAGTTTGCATTGAAACATGAAGCGAGCTACTCCATATCTCGCCTTTTTTGACTCAGAGAATGGGTCAGCTTGATGCTTGGCAACAAGAAGATTCGATATTTCAGGATCATTATCAGGTCCTTGCTGAAAAATATGACCCCAAAGCTGTGTATGGCCCTACTCAATCTGCCTTGATACAGCTAACAACTGCTGATGGTGAATTTCTCATCATGGATCACACTGCCATATGCCAACGGTTGTGTGAACACATCAGTGAATTACTTAATTATCTATCTACTGTCTCTGATGAGTCACTAGATAACGTCCGCAAATTACATACATCTAATGCATTTGCCGATCCACCCACATGAGCTGAGGTGCTGAAGGCTGTCCAAACAATGAAAAATAATAAATCTCTTGGTCCCAATGCTTTTTCAGCTGGAATTGCAAATACCAAGGTAATCAAAGCATTGATCCAGGATCTGATCTGCACTGATTATTGCGCCTTGGTCACACGTTCTGAAGCAGCACTACAAGATCTTACAAGCCACTTTGCTGAGGGGGCTTGACATTTTGGCCTTACCATCAGCCGAACAAAAACTGAGACTATGTACCAACCAGCCCCTCAATACCTTTATCAAGATCCATCAATACGGTTGGAAGGTCCCATGCTCCAAGCCATTAAACAGTTTACTTATCTCAGCAGTATGTTAAACAATGATGTGACAATTAACCACAAAGCGGATGCGCGGATTAAGACAGCCAGTGCATACAGTTGCCATTCTCACTGAATTTGGAAGCAACATGGAATCTGTCTACAGACAAAATCAAAGTATATGATGCTGTTGTCTCCACAACATTGCACAAGGAGTGTGAAACATAGATCCATTATCAGTGCCACATTAAAAAGATGCTTTGAAACAAAATCTGCACAAGATGAATATTTCTGATTCGACCTTTGTGCAATTGGCAACTGATTGCATCACATGGAGCCATGCTGTAAGCGCAGGTGTCTGTGACTGCAAGAAGAACAGTGTTGCTCAGCTGGAAGCACCGCAGCAGGCATGGAAACGACGTGCAGCTCAATTAACACAACCAGGCAAGAGGCTCTGTGGTCAGTGCGGTACATGGTGTTCTTCCCTAATTGGTCTGTGTAGCCATGTGAAGAACCAGTAGTACAAACGGTGATTGGCGATGTTGTCCTTGAAATCGGGGTGACTAGTAGTAGTCCTGTGATGGCCTTTTAGTGAGACGGGCCACTGTCCACTAGGAATTCACTAGGAACTGGATGAAGACCATCTAATTTCACACAGGCCACTATGTCACCACCAGATAATGACTCTCATTCATTCCTGCCATGGGCCAATTTCAGCTCAGTAACCTACAGGCAAATGGTTCTGTAGTTTATCACCTCTCAGCTGTGCTGTATTTATTTATTGGTCATTCCATGGTGCTCATCGACATAGTGTCTGAGCTCTCACCAACATTAATGTATTATCCTCACAACACCTCAGTGTGGTACAGAAGAGCTGTTATCCCCATTTTACAGGTGGTGAACTGAGGCACACAGAAACCAGTTTTGCCCAGGGCCATAACAAAGCACTTTGGCAGAACCAGGATTTGAACCCAAGTCCCCTAATCCCAGTCCAGAGCGCCATCATTGCACATGAGATGATAGTGATGACTGGCCTTTTGATGCCTCATTGTGACACTGTGTGAGGACCATGGGGGGATATTGTGCCATAACATCATCATGGTGCGTCAGCACATGGTGGTAGAACATCATGACCTGGCAACATTAATTTCACAATGGTACAAATGCCAAGTGGGTCTCCTTGGGCAAATCCATCCAGGTCTTTGACAGTTTTATGCCTTCTTTGCTCCAACACCAACTATTCACCTATGCTCCTTCTTCAGTTCTACCAGCAGGGTATGGAGAAGCCCCACTCCTTCAGGTGGACTCTCCAGGATGTGATCAGGACAGCCCAGAAAGATTTCAGGAACAAGGCAGGTCAGCTGACATAAAAGGAAAATAATTCCCCATTCTCAGCTCCTTCTCTTCCCTTGTTCACATGTATTACACTTCAGTGCCTTTCAGTGCAGGTTAGTAACGGTGCATAATACATGAATAGCTATGGTTTTGTGTTGTTAATGTGGAGTAGGGTTACACCTGAGCAGAAGGTAGCGCTGAGAACTAAACATGATCCCAGCCTTTGTTACTTGACCACCAAATATGCATTGCTCAAATTGTCCTGTACCTTATTTGTCTTTTGTTTTTGGCTGGCCAATAATATATCCCTGTAGTCTCCAATATCCTTTTATCTTTGTAACAGCAGAAGTTTCCTATAAGGCTTTGTTGATATGGGAAAGTTTGACCAGTTATACAAATATAATTATACAGGTATAATTATACTGGCATAACTCCACCACATGGACACTTATTTTGTAATACGGGTAGGGATTTTTCGGTTTAGCACAGTGGTTCCCAAACTTGGTTCGCGGCTTGTTCAGGGTAAGCCCCTGGTGGGCCGCGAGACGCTTTGTTTACCTGAGCGTCCACAGGTACAGCCGCTCGCAGCTCCCAGTGGCTGTGGTTCGCCGTTCCCGGCCAATGGGAGCTGCAGGAAGCCGCGAACCAAGTTTGGGAACCACTGGTTTAGCACAATCCCCTTCCCAAGTGACGTATGCTAAAGTGAAAAAGGCACTCGTTTAGGAGAGTGTAGTAAATAGGGGACTGGACTATGTCTCAGGAGACCTGGGTTCTAGTCTCGGCTTGCTGTTAGGTGCTCTTGTGCTAGTCATTTCAGTTCTGTGCCTCACTTTTGCATCTGTAAAAAGAAGCGAATGATATTAACCTCTGAAATCTACTGCTCAGAAGCTCTATGTAAGAAGGAGGTATTATCACTATGCTGGAATAAGAGTGTCCATGCAGGGGGTTATTTTGGTATTACTATATCCGTTTAATTCAATTCTTACCAAAAAGACTTCCCTGTGAGACAAGGCCTGAATTGTCCTCTTCCTTGCGGCTCTGGAGCTAGACACAATGATAGACTTGTAAGTGGCATTAATCCAAAAGAAGCCCAACTTCCTTTATAAACTGCACTGGCAACTGTATAACTGAAAGCAGATGTTCCTCTGTTTCCCAAGTCCTGTATCTTTAACTCCAAAAAGATGCCTCCTGGCTTGCTTCAAGGACAGCTCTGAGGTAGCGGCCATTTTATGTTTCTCTTCAGATACAGACTGGTACAGAGCAAGTCACTGTGTGCTTCCTCTCCCCTATGCACACCTTATAGGACCAGATCCTCAGCTGGAGTACTTTGGCATAGCTCCATTGGCTTTAGTGGAGCTATATTGATTTACACCAGCTGAAGATCTGTCTCTATATTTGTTCTTTCTTTGTTGTTTTCCTTAATCTAAAATATAGACTGAAAAATACATATTTTCCTCTATGTATGGGAAAATCTAAGAGAAACAGCATCATCCAACACTTAAATGTGACCATCTCTGGCATGGAATGTAAGTAGCTGTCAACAACACACATCAACACTACACAACAGTTCAGATCAGGAAATGAAGAATGTTGTATCTGGAGTTGTTCCATAAAAAAGGATTTTTTTCTGAAATTTATTATTAAAAAAAATATATCTTTTTTCAATGAAAATTTTCAAATTTTGAAATTTGGGAGAAATTGTAGGTAGACAAAATGTAATTCCTCAAATTAGAATTTTTGTAGACCCAGGGACAATTCTACCTATTCTGCTGATAAGTGCCATGGACTCTTTCATGGCAACAAGTTGTTATAATTTCATTTTATGTCCAAATTTTCACTATCACGATCCCCCCATTCACTTAGTACACTAGGGTGCTGGTTCAATGCTCATACGGAGGAGGAGTAACTAAGCAAATAATTGGACACCGTAGCTTATGACAGATCATTTGGAGCAGGCCTGATTGTGCCTCTGTTGTAAATTAAGCAAGATGTACTTTTTTTGTTGGACAAAATATTTAATATATAAACCAAGTTGAAGTGTCTTTTTAAAATCAATTGGACAAGTTTGGCACTGGGAGAAAACAGGATAGAGCGAGGATCTACTTACATTATTACATTATCTACTTACATTGCTAGAGTGCATATCTACTGACACTGCAAGCTCTTTGGGTCAGTGCCCATCCTTTTTGTTCTGTATTGTACAGTGCCTAGCACAATGGGGTCCTGGGCCATAACTAGGGCTCCTAAGGCAGTACCGCAATACAAATAATAAATAGAGACATAAATAGAGTGAAGGGAGGGGAAGGAGTATATGCAAATACCAGGACACCTTTCTGGAAGCTATGCATGAGCCAAACACAAGTTATTAGGCTCAATACGGGGGTAAATAGGTGAAATTTAAAGGCCTGTGTTATACAGGAGAATAGACTAGATCATCTCATGGTACCTTCAGGACTTCAACTCTGTGACTATGAAGCTATACATTTAAGAATACATATAACTGGAAAGAATTTGAGACACACAAGCAGCAAACTGTGTGGCCTGCCTTGTGTTTGATTACACCAGTGCAAAGAAGTCATCGGCCTGGTCTACACTATGACTTTAATTCGGATTTAGCAGCGTTAAATCGAATTAACCCTGCACCCGTCCACACAGCGGAGCCATTTATTTCGAAATAAAGGGCTCTTAAAATCGATTTCTGTACTCCACCCCGACGAGCGGAGTAGCGCCAAAATCGATTTTGTCAATTCGAATTAGGGTTAGTGTGGCCGCAATTCGATGGTATTGGCCTCCGGGAGCTGTCCCAGAGTGCACCATTGTGACCGCTCTGGACAGCAATCTGAACTCGCATGCACTGGCCAGGTAGACAGGAAAAGCCCCAGGAAAATTTGAATTTCATTTCCTGTTTGCCCAGCGTGGAGAGCACAGGTGACCACAGATACCACAGATACCTCAGCTCATCAGCACAGGTAACCATGCAGGCTGATAATCGAAAAAGAGCACCAGCATGGACCGCACGGGAGGTACTGGATCTGATCGCTATATGGGGAGAGGACTCAGTGCTAGCAGAACTTCGTTCGAAAAGACGAAATGCCAAAACTTTTGAAAAAATCTCCAAGGGCATGATGGAGAGAGGCCACAATAGGGACTCAGATCAGTGCCGCGTGAAAGTCAAGGAGCTCAGACAAGCCTATCAAAAAACAAAGGAGGCAAACGGTCGCTCCGGGTCAGAGCCGCGGACATGCCGCTTCTACGCCGAGCTGCATGCAATTCTAGGGGGGGCCGCCACCACTACCCCACCTGTGACCGTGGATTCCGGGTCGGGGATAGTCTCATCAGCTACACCTGAGGATTCTGCGGATGGGGAAGAGGAGGAGGAGGAGGAGGAGGACGAGCTTGCAGAGAGCACCCAGGACTCCGTTCTCCCCAACAGCCAGGATCTTTTTCTCAGCCTGACTGAAGTACCGTCCCAAGCCTCCCAAGCCAGTAGCCAAGACCATGACCCCATGGAAGGGACCTCAGGTGAGTTTACCTTTTAAAATATAAAACATGGTTTAAAAGCAAGCGTTTTTTAATGATTAATTTGCCCTGAGGACTTGGGATGCATTCGCGGCCAGTACAGCTACTGGAAAAGTCTGTTAACGTGTCTGGGGATGGAGCGGAAATCCTCCAGGGACATCTCCATGAAGCTCTCCTGGAGGTACTCCAAAAGCCTTGCCACAAGGTTTCTGGGCAGTGCAGCCTTATTCCGTCCTCCATGGTAGGACACTTGACCACGCCATGCTTGCAGCAAGTAATCTGGTATCATTGCCTGACAAAGCCTGGCAGCGTATGGTCCCGGTGTTTGCTGGCATTCAAGCAACATCCGTTCTTTATCTTGCTGTGTAATCCTCAGGAGAGTGATATCGCTCATGGTAACCTGGTTGAAATACGGGAACTTAATTAAGGGGACAGAGGTGGCCGTTCCTACTGGGCTGTTTGCCTGTGGCTGAAAAGAAATCCTTCCCTGCAGTTAGCCAAGCACGGGGGGGGGGGGAATTGGCTCTGAGCTTTTCGCGTTTGGCTAGCAGGGATCTTCCCTGTTACCAGCCACGCGGTCGGGGGAGGGGTACATTGATCATCCCAGGGAATTCATGGTGGGAGGGGGGGGGGCGGGGGGGTTAGTTTGGTTTCTGCAGGGATCTTCCCTGATACCTGCCACGCGGTGGGGGGAGGGATAAAGCGATCATCCCAGAGAATTGGATGGTGGGGGGGTTAGTTTGTTTTCTGCTGCTGAAGGTTAACAGGAAAACCGCAGCAGTCAACAGGCTTTGCTTGGTATGTGGGAAAGGAGGGCGCAGAAGCCGAAAGACAATGGCTTACCATGGCTGCCTGCAAGCTGAATTCTGTTGCCCGGACCTGCGTCTGTGATCTCTAACACCAAAGCCACAGGCACTCAATATTAAGATGGAAAATGCGACCTTGTACTGAAATCACATGTGCTATGTAATGTGAATAGTGTTTTTCACCATGAAAGAGTATAAGCATTGTTCTGTAAAATGTATCAGTTTAAAAACTTCTCTCCTTTCTTTCAACCCTCCCTCCAGCAGCTGCAAATTTTTCAAGCCTCCCTCCTCCGTCCCGAAGGCTCTCTCAGATAAGGCGGCGCAGAAAGAGGACGCGAGACGACATGTTCACAGAAATAATGGAATCCACCCACAATGAAAGAGCTCATTTGAATGAGTGGAAGGACACTGTATCTAAATTTAGGAAAGATGCCAGTGAACGTGAGGTCTTGAGGGACGCTCGAGATGAGAGGTGGCAGGCTACAACGCTGGGGCTGCTGCGTGAGCAAACGGACATGCTCCGGCGTCTGGTGGAGCTTCAGGAACGGCAGCAGGATGACAGAGTGCCGCTGCAGCCGCTGTATAACCTCCCTCCCCCCTCACCATGTTCCATATCCCCCTCACCCAGACGTGTAAGAACGCGGGGGGGAGGCTCCGTGCACCCTCCCACTCCACCCCAGTGGACAGCCCAACCAAAAGGCTGTCATTATATTGAATTTGTTCAGTGGCCTTTTACTTCCCTCCTATCCTCCTCCCAAACCTCACTCAGATTACCTTCTTGGTTCTCTCCCTATGTTTATAATCACTTAATAAAGAATACATGATTTTTAAACGATAGTGACTTTATTTCCTTTGAAAGAAAGCTGGGGGAAGGGGGAGGGTGGGTTGCTTACAGAGAATGAATGAGTCAATAAAGGGGGCTGGTTTTCATGAAGGGAGAAACAAACAGAAATTTCACACTATAGCCTGGCCAGTCATGAAACTGGTTTTCAAAGCTTCTCTGATGCACAGCGCTTCCTGGTGTGTTCTTCTAATCGCCCTGGTGTCTGGCTGCGCGTAATCAGCAGCCAGGCGATTTGCCTCAGCCTCCCACCCTGCCATAAAGGTCTCCCCCTTACTTTCACAGAGATTGTGGAGCACACAGCAAGCAGAAATAACAATGGGGAGATTTCTTTGGCTGAGGTCAGAGCGAGTTAGTAGCGATCGCCAGCGACCTTTTAAATGGCCAAATGCACATTCTACCACCATTCTGCACTTGCTCAGCCTGTAGTTAAACAGCTCCTGACTCCTGTCCAGGCTGCCTGTGTATGGCTTCATGAGCCATGGCATTAAGGGGTAGGCTGGGTCTCCAAGAATAACTATTGGCATTTCAACATCCCCAACGGTCATTTTCTGGTCCGGGAAGTAAGTCCCTTGCTGCAGCCCTTTAAACAGAGTAGTGTTCCTGAAGACGCGAGCATCATGAACCCTTCCCGGCCAGCCCGCGTTGATGTTGGTGAAACGTCCCTTGTGATCCACAAGTGCTTGCAGCACCATTGAAAAGTACCCCTTGCGGTTTATGTACTGGGTACCCTGGTGCTCCGGTGCCAAGATAGGGATGTGGGTTCCATCTATCGCCCCACCACAGTTAGGGAATCCCATTGCAGCAAAGCCATCCACTATGACCTGCACATCTCCCAGAGTCACTATCTTGTGTAGCAGCACCTCAGTGATTGCTTTGGCTACTTGCATCACAGCAGCCCCCACAGTAGATTTGCCCACTCCAAATTGATTCCCGACTGACCGGTAGCTGTCTGGCGTTGCAAGCTTCCACAGGGCTATTGCCACTCGCTTCTCAACTGTGAGGGCTGCTCTCATCCTGGTATTCTGGCGCTTCAGGGCAGGGGAAAGCAAGTCACAAAGTTCCATGAAAGTGCCCTTACGCATGCAAAAGTTCCGCAGCCACTGGGAATCGTCCCACACCTGCAACACTATGCGGTCCCACCAGTCTGTGCTTGTTTCCCGGGCCCAGAATCGGCGTTCCATGCCTATAATCTGCCCCATTAACAGCATGATCTCCAAAGCACCGGGTCCCGCGGTTCGATAGAATTCCATGTCTATATCCTCATCACTCTCGTCGCCGCGCTGCTGTAGCCTGCTCCTCGCCGCCTGGTTTTCCAGGTTCTTGTTCAGCATAAACTGCACGATAAGGCGCGAGGTATTTACAATGTTCATGACTGCTGTCTTGAGCTGAGCGGGCTCCATGCTTGCCGTGGTATGGCGTCTGCACTGTTCACCCAGGAAAAAGGCGCGAAACGGTTGTCTGCCGTTGCTTCCTGGAGAGGGGGGAGGATATACCCAGAACCACCCGTGACAATGTTTTTGGCCCCATCATGCATTGGGATCTCAACCCAGAATTCCAATGGGCGGAGGAGACTGCGGGAACTATGGGATAGCTATGGGATAGCTACCCACGGTGCAACGCTCCAGAAATCGACGCTAGCCCCGGTACATGGACGCACACCGCCGAATTAATGTGCTTAGTGTGGCCGCATACAATCGAATTTATACAATCTGTTTCCCAAATTTGAATTATATAAATTCGGATTAATCCCGTAGTGTAGACATAGTGTAGGCCCTAAGATGAACACAAAGCCCTGGGAGAAGGCTAAGATCATTTGAAGCCATCTCCACACCCCCCAGGAAACTGAGGTGCATTATTTGCTGCCAGCCCATCTCTATTATTCACCCAGGTATGAGGTGAAGCCTTTTGACCTTTACTTTGGTTTGAGTTGACAATCAATCAAGCATCACTGCTTTAGCTTCCATTACATCAGGCTTACCCAACAGCAGAATGGGCCATTTGGAGCAATGGTGGTGGAAAAGACAGCATTAACACATCAGGATGGAAATATTTTACCTACTCCTGTTACAAGTAACACCTAATATTACTGGGAATGAAAGAGACGAGTGATTAGATACCTCCCTCTTTTCTGTTTGCTTCCTTTGTGAACTTCTCAGCACTTTGTAAGTGTTGGGATGGCAGCTCTTGAGATTGTATCACAAGTCTCACAATCTTTGGAACTTTTATTAAAGTCCCAGCTCCTGGAGTCATGGGATTACATGAAAATCTCAGCTTTCATTTAAAAGGAGGAGTGTCTAGCCTTCATAGTTGCATGGAAAAGCTTCAAAATGTGAACTTCTAAAGGCTATAACACTAGAGGGCAAATAAAAAAGAACCCCAAAATGATTATTATTAAAAATCACATGATTTTAATGCCATTTTGCAGGTTCGTAGAGTCTGCCATCCGGTTACAGGATTACCTGTTTCAGGACAGGTTTTAATTCCTTTCCTGCCAGAATATTTATGGGAGTCCCTTCACCCCATTACAGCCATACAAGCCAAAACATATGCAGGAGAATGGAGGAAATACATCTGAAATTAACCAATTTTGCACATGTCACCAATTCATGCAAATACTCTCTAGATAACAATCCAGGCTCTTTGCTTCAAATTCTCTGAAATGGGCTCTTATGCTACTGACAGAAATTAGGTGAAATTCACTCCAGTGCAGCACAAGTCCTATCTTGAGGTATAAAGACCTTGCATTCGCCCTCTGCATAGTAAATTTCACCCACTGTGCATTCACCTGGGCAAGCACAGAGGCACATTTTACATGTGCAAAATTGGTGGCGTGTGCACCCCAACCAAGTCAACTTGTGTGCAAACAAATGTGCGTGTGCAGAAACACCCGATCACCTATTTAGTGCACCACCACTGTAAAGCTTCTGTAAAAACGCATCTTTTGCGTATGCCCCCGGCCCCAGATTTTTCCTGGCTAGCATAGGCACCTGGTTTTGAAAACAAGCTTGAGGGGCACCATGACAGCTGTATAAACCCTGCACTGGCAAGGAAGGGGCTAGGGATGCTCTGTACGCTAAGGTAGCCCCACCACTCTGGCTCTCCTAGTTACGCATGGGAGGGAGGAGGGCTTTGAAAGGAGGAAGCTGGCGCTGCAGACAGCAAAGGAGAAGCCCTGAGAAGGTAACAGCTTCTGAAGCAGCTGGAGCCCCTCACCGCCACACCAGAGACCCCTCAGCTCTGCGAGGAGTGCAGCAAACCCCAGGGGGAAGGCCGGTAGAGACAGCCAAACTCAGCTACCTGGCTACAGGGATCGCAGGAAAGCTGCTACCCACGTACTGTTGACAGGAGGTGGTGCCAGGAGCTTTTCGCTTTTTGTTTGAACATTTGCCCATCTGTAACAAAGTAAATAGTCCCGAAAGGGCAGGGCCCACTGCAAGAACTCAGGGGCTGGGGCCCAGACTGGTGGTAACTGGGAATGGCAAGGGGCCCCAACCCAGCTAGGGAGGTGCCCCAGAGCACATATCCACACGTAGGCAGGGCGGGTTTAGCATTGCATAGGTTTTACACACCCCTTTATTAAACTGCATATGATTGCTCCTGCTCTCTCTCTGCTGGACTGTTCTCACTGCTCTTTTTCTTGCTGTCATAAACCAGTAGGCCTGTTCGGATATTTGGCAAACGTCCACTGTTATCATCCCAAGACCCTGATTTCATTTAGTCCCTGTGCTAGCGTTTTGAATGAATTTGTGTTCCGGGGAGGCCTCGCTGAAATGGATGATCTGTCATTCCAAATCCGAAACCTCGGGTGCAATCTGATCTGTTTGTGCATGGCACAGAGGAACCCTGCCTCATAATAATTGTCATCTTTGGGCTATTTTTAGGTAATGCAACTGCCACCCTTTGGATATTATGCCGCAAAGTGAGTATGAAGGATGACAATTGATTATCTCAAGCTGTGCGGCACTGTATTAGTGAGAGAGGCCTCAGCTGTGTCCCCTCCTGCCCCCTCTACAAGATGAAATATTCCATTTTCATCCCTCTTAATTAAAGTGGGTACAACACTTACAAGGGGAAGCAAAAGGTTACGCTCAGTAAACAATGGGCCATGCAATTAAAAGAAAATGCTCCGGTAAAACCTGAAGAATGAGAGTCAAACACTTTCATTTGTCCTCTGCTGCCTTTTATTCCACACTTCTCTTTGCTTCCATGAGACAAGACACGTCTCTCTCAGCACACGCCGCGGAGACCAGACCATGCCCAGAGCACATGCCTTGATGTCATATATTAGCATTTCCGGAAATCGCACCAATGAGTAAGTAGCCTGTGCATGCAAGTCTGACAAGTACTTGCCTGAATATTAATGAAATTCCGGGGAGGGGAAAAGTAATAAGGGGGAAGGAAGTATTTTGTACGAAGTTTTTAGTGAAGCGTTTCTATTTAAAGAGCCATTTTTAAGATGGGAGTCACATGTTAATATTGAATCCCCCTGCCTCTTTACCTACATGTTCCAAAAAATACCTACGATTATTATAAGGGGAAGGAGAAGAATTTGTAACTTCTAAGTACACTCTTCCAGTGTTGCCAACTCTTGCAATGTTGTTATGAGTCTGGTGATTTTCGTTAAAGCCCCAGCTCCTCAAGTCGCATGATTATTAAGTGAAAAACTCAACTTCCATTTTAAAAAAAATTGAGTTTCTCCTGGTCCTTATAGTTGCAGAGAAAAGCTTGACAATGTGAACCCTATTATCTCAAAAACCAGAGGGCAAATTAGAAAGAACCCAACTTCTATCATTTTTAAATCATATGATTTTTAAGGAACTTGTGATTTCTTTATATATTTTTAGAGCCCTAACTCATGATTTTTTGAATGCTTGGGGCTGGCAAAACCGCTTTCCACCATATATTTAGTTTATTTACTTTTTGCACTTCACTCAGGGTGGACAGTGAAGTTAACCAGTCACTTTCACAACCTGTTAGTCAGTTTCACCTATGGCTTTAAGTGGGACTTATGTGGCTCATAGGTCTCGCTCTGGCTTTCTATGGAAGGATGAATGTCACCCACACTGAACCTGCTGTTGCTTCCATTGAAGTCCATGGCAAAACTCCCTTTGATTTCAAAGGGGCAGGATCTGCCCCAATGTCGCATGCCATTTTTTCCCCTGCCACTCTGATTGGATGACTCCCAGACCATACACAGATAGTTGTGTGAGAACTTCAGGTGTGAATACTCGTGCACATAATAGATTTGCACAACTACTTCCTAGCAAAAATGTTCATGACATTCTCCCTCTCTGTGACCCTTCTTGGGAGCAAAATTCTATTTGCACAAATGAGGCTGCAGATCCTGTCACAGTGAATCTGAGTCCTTTTTATTGAAAGGGAATGTCTGAAAGTACTTTTTTGCAGTACCCACCCAGTTCCGGCAAGCACAGCCACATGGGCTCAGCCTCGGCACCTATCACATATGGAGGATGAACTAGAAAGGGAAAGTCCACTAGGAAAAGTTTTCAAATTCCATATCAGGCAAATGATCCAGTACAGCATCTGCAATATGAACTCAATCCTGCAGTGTCCTGAGCACTCCTCTCAGGTACCGCACACCCTTAGCTCCCACAGGGAATACTCAGTAGCTTGCACTGCAGGATCGAGCGCTAAAGGATGGGACACTTGCAATACATTCCCATGCCAGATTCAAATGCACTCATCAGGGGATTCCTGACAAGTGGATTATTACAGATATACGGTACTAAGGGGAGCTGTACACTTCCAGTTGTTGTAGGCAGAGGTCGCTGGAAGGATGTCTGTGTAAAAGTGCTATAGGTCATGTCTTTCTTTTCCTCACTTCCATTAGGAAAATTCCTGTGTGTCTTCTTTTTTTCCAGCTCTATCTCATCTTTCTATGGAGGAAGGCTTTTCTCTGCTTCCTGTTGGGGCTGTATGGGCTGAGGTGGGTTTGGAGGTACCAAACACCTGAACTGGACTGAAGCAGATCATCTATCCTGCTTAGCCCCAGTGTGTGGGTGACCTGTGTTAATGCTTGAGTGGATCAGATAGTCCCCCCTTGTTTACAATTCAAGCAAAACAAACGTAGCTGCATAATTGCTACAGAGGCAATTTTCAGAAGTGCCCGAGCCCTTGTCTATGTATATATAGGTTTTGTACCAGGATAACTGTCGGAGTGTGATTTTTGAGTTAAAGTAGTATGTCTATTATGGATAAAGCTATATCAGTATAAAGACAAATCCAGTGTTCATTTTACATAAACGGAATTAGGCTTCAGGAGAGCTAGGTTCAATCCCTTGCTCTGCCACAGACTTCCCGTATGACTTTAGGCAAGTCACTTAGCCTCTCTGTACCTCTGTTCTCCAGCCATAAAATGGGAATAATGATTCCTTCCTCCGCCCTTTGTCCGTCTTGTCAATTTAGATTGTAAGCTCTTAGGGGCAGGGGTTGTCTCTTACCATGTGTTTTTACAGCACCTAGCACAATGGGGCCTTGATCTTGGTTGGGCTTGCTAGGTGTTACTGTTATAAATAATAATAGTATTCTCTAGTATTTGCTAAAAACGTTGCTGTTTGCAAGAACATTCTTGCCAGCAAACTCATTTGCTAAAATATCTGTAGGAAGCAAAGAGACAAGGGGGCACAGACGCAGGTCAAGCAAATTTATATGAAAACTCAAACACTCATGGAATGTTGGACAATTCTAAGGAGTCATAAGGAATCAGGTCCGGAGAGTAATGCCTGATCAGACAAGTACACTTAGATCAAAATATACAGAAGAAGAGGAGATTGGGAACGAAGACCCTTTAGCACAATTGTTAATTTTATTTGAATCTGCTTTTCTTTGGGTGGCTGCTGATGTAGACAATAACCAAATCAACAGACTCACCCTCTTGAGACTAGCATTTTAGCTGAATCCATCTGGGAAAACTTTAGTTTGCCTTCTTCCCAGTAATGGTATTTTGCCAGCAATGTCCTTAGTGGAATAAGGTGGGTGAGACAATATATTTTATTGGACCGACTTCTGTTGGTGAGAGAGACAAGCTTTCGAGCTTACACAGAGCTCTTCATCAGGTCTGGGAAACTAACTTAGCGTGTCACTGCTAAATACAAGGTTTGAACAAATTGTTTAGCATGAACAGTTAACACATATTTCAAGGTGAAGTTACTTTGTGGAACATCAAGTATCATTTTGAGGGGCACAGGGGTGATTTCTGCAAATCTCCCTGGAAGAACAGACTCTCAGGTCATCCAGCCCGCCTTTCGGCTGACAGTTCATTATTATGCTAACAGCATGAAACCCCTGAATCTCACCCTTTCAAACTGTAATCCTTTATTACTCACTGTCCAAAATACACGGGGCCTCTTTCAATTCCGCCCACCTGCTCCCCATTCTCCTTTCATCCGGACTAGTGCTGGGCAAATCCCAAGTTGAGGGGCAAATTCTGCTCTCTCATGTAGACTGGTGTCAATCCGGAGTGCTTCCACTGACTTCTCAAAGTCAGTCTTGACTGTTCGTTTGTGAGTTGCAACCTGAAGCAATGGGATGTAGATTCAAAGCTGCAACATTTTTGTGTGTACATGAACCAATCCCCCCTTCCTCCTCCTCCTACCTACCTAGGAGGTTTCTCCCAGTTGGGTTTAGAAAGAAAACTGATTAGGGTGTGGTAAAGGGAAGGTCTCATGGGGCCAATTAGCAGAGACTTGAGTAGCATCCAGACCCTGTTGGATGATCACTGAAAAGGCCCTCCTTGAATTTACAGCCTGTTCCCCTTTATATGCTGCTCTCCTACAAATAGGCATGCAAAACAGATGCAGGAGGACTTTGATCCAAACAGATTTTTGTTTATGCAGACAGCAGAACTTGGGCTCCAGTGGTGGCAACTTGTGTGTGTGTGCTTTTGCATCCCAATATCCTTAAGTGGCAAAAGAAGACCTCTTCTCTCAGTTGGAATGCAAACTAACCACAAAGGCCACCTTCAGGACAAAGACAGGACATTGCAGCTGGCTGCTAGCATAAAATGATTACCTCAAAAGCATAACACTCTGGATTTCTACAACTGCTTTACCTTGTTAGGATGCTTTCCACATTTCTTTTTTAATTTAAATAAAAAACATTATTTACTGGGGATGAAAGTCAAACAATCCTCTCTCTGTAATAATGACTCCTAATCATCCAGCATGTTTAGGACCAGCATGGAAGCATCCTAGTAGAGCTGGTACTAGACAAGGTCAGAACAATGGGCAACAAATAGACACCATGCATATTTCACTTTAGAATTTGAAGGGACAGAATTAACATGAAATCTAGGCAATGCCAAAGAATAAGCTAAAAGTAGTTGCAAATGATTTGCCTGCCCCTGAGTCCCTTTCTCAATTTTTGTGATTTTTCAGCCAGGTTCCCCCCTTTTTTTTAATACACACAAACAACAGGGGAAACTGACTATAGGAAAATAGTGAAACTATATGCAGTGTGCTGTCCAGTACACAACTGGAAAAAAACAGATATTTTTCACTAATCTTTTTTCAGTTAGAGTGATCTTAGGTGTTTCTTCTAATCATAAATGGTACAATATTTTCCTACAGAAACGTGATATTCTGAAGTTGGCAGTGTCCCTTTAAGAGGACAGGAGCAACATCCTACAGTGCATGCATTGTAGTTAGCCTGCTGCGTGCTGAGCTCAGGGCCACACTTTTTAAAACTTGACCTCCAATTTTGCACCGACAGCTGTGAGCCCACCAAATGGAAGCCATTTTAAAAATCAGGCCCCAAATAGCTTCCTCTCCATTGCAAACTACATCAGGCTGTGTTTGCACAGTAAGAATCGTAATACTGAGCTCTTATCTAGCCTTTTCATCAGTAAATCTCAATACTTTATGCATAGTTCTCAGCATAGGAAGGACATATGGGGTAATTCTTTTATTGCTGTGATGAAGTCTGAGCTGGGAGTAGAGTACAGAGGGGTGGAGAAAGGCAAAGATTCCAGACAGACTCTTCTGATGCGCTGCTGCGTGGGTGTGATTAGCTGAACAAACCCTACTCACTAGTCAATAAATATGTTTATTCTGGTATCAGACCAGTTCTAGGTTTGATCTAAGAATAGGGTGACCAGATAGAAAGTGTGAAAAATTGGGACGGGGGTGGGGGGTAATAAGCACCTATATATGAAAAAAACCTAAATATCGGCACTGTCCCTATAAAATCGGGACATCTGGTCACTCTATCTAAGGAATAGGATATATAGGTAGGGGATGAGAAACCCTCACCCATGTGGCTTCTCATAGGAGTCAAGATACTGAAAGGTATTTCAGCAACAGTTAGCGTTGAACTATGAAGTTCACTCAGTTTGCCTGTTTGGAAGTGCAACTGAATGCAGCACCTGGATGCTATGGTTAAAGGCACATCATAAAGGCCTGATCAAAAGCCAGTGGATGCCAATGGATAAATTCTTACTGATTTCAATCAGGTTTGGATCAAGCCCAGGCATAGATCTACAGACACACCTGCTGTCTGGGCTTCTGCACTGTGAACAGCTTCAGACCCTGTGGAAAGCAGAAAGCAAGCTCTTTCTGAGAAGCACCACCAGAGCCCCCCAGGATTGTACTGGAAGAACAATCACATCACATCATCCTTATGTGTCATCTATCCTGTAAGAAGCCTATTGGAAATACCAGCTTAGGCAGACAACTGCAGGACATCCCAGTCACCGTCCACGTCGTCCTTTTGATTTACGGCAGCATGAATTTCACGTGAGGTGGCAGTATTTTATCAGCCCTAGGAAAGCTTGGAGATAAATGGCTCAGCCTTACAGAGGTAAACACGTCAGCCTTTGACAGTCATTTCTTTCATTAAGGATGAAATGACTGATGTGGTTCCACTAGTCCAGCTGTGGGACTAGGAGCTAGCAATCCCATTATCAGTCATCTGCAAGAAACTGGAGCACTGTAGGTATTAATGTGGTCCTCGTATTATAGGAGCTGTTGGATGGGGGACAGGCAAATTGGAAGCATGGGTTTAAATCTGCCAAACAGGTCTTCCTGTTGCTCTAAACTGATCATACACACAGTCCATGTGCATTGTTTATTATGGATGTACCGGTCCTGGCTCCACAATTATATCTCAGTAGAGTTTATGCTTAAAGCTGGGATTCAACCGCTTTGTTATGGATGAAGAATACAGCATATCCTGCCCCTCTCTCAGCTCTACAGTGGGGGCACAGAGATGTTGGGGGAAAAGAGACTAAGGTCGCCATCACCAGATGTCCCCTTCATGTATCACCAATCAACCCAACTCAGCATTCTTCCAACCTCTCTCGCCTCCCTCCCCCCACATCCCCATTCACTTGTGTTAAGGTAAGGAAATTAGACCTGAAAAATGGAAAAAAAGGGTGACAATGGGAGAGAAAGTGGAGGGACCCCCAAAAAAGCTAGATGAAGTTTTAGAATTTGAAACAAAATTAACATTTTTGTTTCATTTAGAATGTCTTTGTCCACACTCCCCCATTCCTAAAATATTTTGAATCAAATGGGAAAAAATGACTTTTTTTCTAATTTTTTTCATGAACATTTCCAACAGCCCCAATTGAAATGAATAGCTAAGGCCTCCAACAATATCAATTCTGCTCTGGAGTGACAACTACAGGAAAAAAATATTCTAAAACCCAAATATATTTTTAAATGTCTGATCAATCCAATCTGGAACCACAGACACTAATCATGATTGTATGATCATTGCACTGCATCAGAAAGGGCAGAGTTACGTTTGGATTCTGTAACTGTATTTCCATACCGTAATGTTTGGTCTTTTAATTTAAACCTGCTGTTGCCAGTTCTCATGATTTTATCATAAGTCTCATGACACTTCATGTTTTTCTTGAAGCCCCAGCTCCTGGCATCACAGGATTGCAAGAGAATCTCAGCTTTCATTTTAAAAGGAAAGAAAGTTTCACTCCTTGTGACACCAGAAGACAAATACAGAGCTCAACAGTTATTGGCTTAAAAATCATGAGAATTTTTTTTTAAA
The DNA here is from genome assembly GCF_028017835.1 of Emys orbicularis. Classification (NCBI taxonomy): domain Eukaryota; kingdom Metazoa; phylum Chordata; order Testudines; family Emydidae; genus Emys; species Emys orbicularis. The sequence continues at coordinate 30,027,509 of NC_088695.1, read as the reverse complement.
TCTCATGATTTTTCAGGCCTGACTCATGATTTTGGAGTACTTGGGTTTAGCAATACTGTAAACCTTAACTCTGAATTTCCTGAGTTTGTAGTGCTTGGTTTTGGGATAATTATAGCATCCTGGTAATGTATTTTACCCTTAAACTACTGATACATACTCTCACCCTTAACTCCATCTTATTGTAGCTTTTTTGTCTGTGAATTAAGTTACATTTGGGTTTATTTATGGGAAAAGGTCCTCAGCCGCAGAATAGTTCTGTCCCTGTTCCTCCCATGACTGAACCTGGTGCAGACAATATCAGGGATACAAAGAGAAAAGCAAGTGTCAGTGCAAGGTGTGAAGCTGCTAAGTCTTTGCTGCTGCATTCAAAAAGGCAGCTACGCTGGCCAAAAACCAAGCTGAGACATTCCCTTGGGGAAGTGGAAGCTCAGCTGATTCTTAGAGAACAACCACAAGGCTCCCTTCTCAAACCAGAGGTGAAACTATACAGCGGCTTCCGCAGTAGCACCAGGACGTGTTAGGAGACACAGGGCTGCAGTCCACAGACAGCATGGCGCTAGGCTTCCAGATGTCTATTTAAAGTACACATTTCTAAAGAGTGACTCAGGGCAGGAACTACAGCAAGCTGGCAAAGAGACTGGCTGAAAGGCTATGGAAGTCACTGGGACATTTGAGAATGCTATCAGTCTGGATGAAAAGTGCCTGTTTTCCCTGACTGCTCCTGCCTTGCAAAGAAATGTCTATGAGGGTATCACTCCAGCCTCGGTAGCCTCTCCCAGTTGGTTCTTTTTTCAGATCGGGTTCTTTGCTATCTCTGGGCTTCTTGATGTACCAAGTGGTTTCGGTGTTGCAGTCGTAGATTGTACTAGAGAGAGGTAGATCGATCGATCCAGGAATACGCAGCATCATTCACGTTTGTCTTTTGGCATGTCCATATCATGGTGCTTACTATTTGCAGAACTATTTCAGCTGCTGTGTTAAGTGGTATGTTTGGGTGAGCTGGGGCTGAATTCTGGATGCTCTGGTATGTGGGATATACTGAATAGTTTTCCATCAAAAAATGCAGTTTAATCAAAATGATTTGTGGGAACCTGTCGTTTTTGATGTAAAGTTCAGGGAAAAAGTCAGACTGAATTGTTCCATCGTTCTTGTTTTGTTTCAGAATCAATTTTGTTTGTAATGTCACAATTTCCCACGGCCCAGAAATCCCAGTTTGTGACCAGCTCTAACGCGGTGTGTAGGGCATCTTTGGGGCATTGGTGCTGTAGTTCAGTTGCTATAATACAGGCCTGCTCCTGCTCCCAGGAGTGTCACGGGGAGTTTTGCAATGACCTTCAGTAGCAGCAGGCCCTATGTGCTATTCAGGGGAGCCTCTGAACCCCAATACACCCATTAGAGATGCTTTATTAGACTGCATTTAGGGGGCTGTCCTGATGCTAACCAGGGCCGTAGCAACAAAGAACGTGGCCCGCTCCGAACGGTGGCCCCCTCCGAACATATGTCCGGGCGGGGCCCCTTACAATGCAGAAACTGGAATGCGGTATTTATTTTGCCACTTTTAGGGGCCCCCTTCCTTGCGGGGCCCCCTCCGGTCGGAGGGTACGGAGGGCGCTCGCTACGCCTCTGATGCTAACTACCCTCTAGGAAGCTTCCAGCTCGGAAAGGCAGTGACACCATTGGTTTGGGACTATGCCAAGCATGTGTCCTGAGACGAGCAAAGTGGCTGTCCCACAAGTTCCCTGACAGGCGGCTGGGGCTCTCCGGGCTCCCTTTGAATTAGATCTGATTCACCAGAAGGCAGATCGTGAGCCCTGGTCGCGTGCTCCGGCAACCTTGCACTCTCAGCTCCGTTCACTAATGAAGCCACGTGTCCTTCCTTCCTCTTTGCCTTTTAAAGGCCCCAAACACCCCACCCAAACAGAGTGTACTTGAAAGAACAGGATACTTCCTTTGTAGCAGGAAACAAATGATGATTAATGTGTTAGTTGTAATTAATCTGCAGTGACAGATTAGCGGCACAGTGGCGGTGCCTTTCCTTGCTGCAGGAGCCAGTGCTGATAGGACAGCTGGTGAGAGGGGACACCAAATTCAATTTGCTCCTCATTTGCATACATATGACAACCATCTGTGCTAATAGCACTGCAATGTCTCTATTAGGCTCTCTTCTAGTGTGCCGGCTCACCTAGACTCCAATTAGGCCTTTAAGTGGGGAAGCTTAAAGCATAAATATTTGCAGAGGGGAAAGGATGGCTGAGTGAGCCACTGTGTCTGTTGCCTTTCACTTCAGCCTGAAGGTTGAATCCAGTCCAACTCCACAGTTAAGGCTGTGGTGGTGCAGTCAGGGCCGTCCTTACCCATACGCAAAGCACGCAGCTGCGTAGGGCACAAGGAAATTTGGGGCACCAAATTTCCTGGTGCCTTGCGCAGCTGCATGCTGCTCCAGCCCCTGCTCCGGCTCTTCCCACCCTGCCTCTTCCTGCCCCTTCCCCACCCCAGCTCCACCCCCACTCCCCTGAACTCTGCAGCAGGGCCGGGCCTGCACTCACCGGCGGTGGGAAGTGCAGCGACCCAGCCCCAGCCGCACTGCCGGTGAGTGCTGGGGGGTGGTTCCCTCCTGCCCCCCAAGCCAGCCCCCCCTCTCCACAGAGGCCTGCCCCCCCATGGGGGGGGGGGCTGCATAGGGCCCCAGAATAGCTAGGGACGGCTCTGGGTACAGTTCTCATCCTAGAGTGGCTTTTCCCCCACTCACCTCAATAAGGCAGCCTCCAAGCAAATCCCACCAGCACCATCCCATGGCACATGAAAATATTTAAGCCCTCGATAGCAAATCTGAAAGCAGAGTTGGTCAAACCTCAGAAGACTGGTTGTGGGGAAGAATCCAAAAGAACAGGATACTTCTCTGTACTTATTGGGTCCAGGCTGGAACTCTCATGGGAACAGGGCTCTCTCAGGAGATCGCAGTGCTAGCCCAGTTAGGGGAATACATTGTAGCGGGGCACTGGTTTTCCTCATGGTGTTTTGGCCCTGCTGTTTTTGAACCTGGATGAGCAGAGGCAGCCACAACAACACATTGTGAAAAATATTAACTGGGTCTTTTCTGAGCTCTAGAGAAGGTTCAGTTGGGTTTGGAGTCTACATTGTTTTATTTATTCAGGTTTTATATATGCCTCTCTCAAACACCAGGGACTAATTCTGCCCTCAGTCACACAGGTGCACATGACGGGTGGCAGAACTGAGCCCTTGGTTAAAAAACAGACCTGCCACTAAACTCCTCAACACCCAGCATAACCTGCCTCCTGGCCTGCTTTCTCTCCATCCCCCATTCACCCCACTGTCCCCACCTCTATAAAAACCCATGAGAACCGACCCTGAGTCTTTCAGCATATTCCAACATTCGCCAAATCCAGGCTTTGGAAAGCCAACAGCGGGGAACTTCCAGTCTGGGGCAGAGGGAGCTGCAGCAACTCCGTTGTTGCTGCATGGGGAGTAGACTCACAATGGCCAGGGCCTTTTGAGTTGCAAAGTGGCCAAGAGGAATTTTGGCCAGCTCTGAAAATTCAAGCTTCTGGCCTCTGACTAACAAGGAATAATTAACAAACCGCCCTGGAATGGCAGCAGCCAAGATGGTGGCGGAAATGTGCAAAATTGGGAGGCTCTGGGCCACAGTTCCCTAGGAAGAACCTTTAACTTTCCCTGTCTTTGGAGGGGATTTGTGGGTAGAGCAAAGATGGGCGCTATCTTGGGCAGAGGGAGAAGCGGAAGATCAGCAGCAGCACTGAGCTCTGGTGCAGATGTCTAGCCATAGCCCCTTCCACTGGAAGGGAGGCCACCCCATCTACCTGTTCCAAGAGAAGACATGAGCAGCCGTCCTGGCCCCCAGAGGTGATCAGCCCCACCCTGAGTGCTTTCCTCTCTACCTCGTTGCTTGGACCTTCAGGAGAGACCCATCAGGGCTGACAAAATATGTCTACACAGCAATTAAACACCCACCCATTGCTGGCCCATGTCAGTTGTCCAGGAGCGGCGCCAGGGTTTTTGCCACCCTAGGCGGCAGCGCTCCTCCTCTGAGCATTCGGCGGCAGGGGTCCTTCCCCTCTGCTTCTTCAGCGGGTCCCGGAGCGAGTGAAGGACCCGCCGCCGAATTTCCGCCGAAGACCCGGAGCGGAAGGACCCCCTGCCGCCGAATTTCCGACGATGACAGCAAAATGCCGCCCCCCAAATCCTGCTGCCCTAGGCAACCGCCTAGGGTCGCCTAGTGGAAGCGCCGGCCCTGCAGCTGTCTCACGTTCGTGGGACTCGGATTATGGGGCGTGTAGACACTTGGGGTGAATCCTGAGCTCTGGGACACTCCCCCCTCGCAGGGTCCCAGAACCAGGCTCCGGCCTCAGCCCAACTGTCTACACTGCAATTTTATACCCCCCCTCCCCCGGCCAAGCCTGAGTCAGCTGACCCAGGCCAGCTATGGGTGTTAATTGCTCTATATAGATATACCCTAAGAAGCTGGTCTGTTCCCAATTTTAATGAATGGGTGTGTATTTAGAGGGATGCTTCTGCAGTGCCATAGCTAGTTACAGAATTAATTTGGATCACATAGCTTCTGGTCCATGAAACTACCCCTTCATGTTCATACCCTCACAGTGAATCCCTGCAGCCTTTATGTCATGCCTGGTGCCTCCTCTCCCCACCCTTCTCTCTTTCAGATAATTCCCAGGAAACTCCAGATCTGGAAAGATTGTCTACTGCCTGGGCATAGAGCTACCATCTGCATTGATCCTATTCATTCGCTCCTCCAGGGAGGTAGGGGTTGAGCTCCAGGGGTCAGATCAATGGAGTGATGCTGGTTTACACCAGTTGAGGATCAGCCCCACTACGGAGAAAGGCATTAAGAAAGGAAGCGAGTCCAGTGGTCAGGACACTAGGCTGGGATTTGGGAAACCCAGATTCAATTTTCTGCTCTGAAACGGACTTCCTATGTGACTTTGGGTAAGTCACTTAGTCTCTGTGCATGCGTTCTCCATCTGTACAATGTGGGGATAATAGCACTGCCCTACCTCACGGGGGGCGGGGAGTGGACATGCAAGGCTAAACATATTGACAATTGTGAGCTGCTCAGATACTATGGAGAGGGGAGCCAGATAGATACCTAAGTACTTAAGATAGATGGGCTCTTGCAAGGAAGGAAAGACAGAGAGCTGTGGGATGGAGAGATACAGGGGTAATAAAAGGAGGGATCCAGCGGGAACAAAGATGACTCCAGGATTTTATTATAATGAGTATTATGGCAGTGCCTAGGGACCAGCCAAAACCTGGCTCCACTGTGCCAGGCTTTGTACATACACAGAGTAATAGCCAGTCCCCTCCCTGAACAGCTTGTGCTAGACAGCTCCTGCAATCGCTCTAGCAGCAGAGAGGTTCTCCTGAATGCCTGTGTAACCCCCGCTCAGTGTGTAGTACATGTCCCGCTCCGTGCCTCCTTCACAAAGGATGAGAGGCAGTGCCAGCCCCAGCTACAGACCCTGGCTCTTCAGCTCAAGCTGTACAGACTCCTGATTCTGGCTCTGGCAGGGCCTAGTTCAGTTCTCTCTGTGTCCGGCTCGATGGTGAGTGTCACGCTAGGGGTATGTCTGCGTAGCACAGAGGGTGCCAGTGTTAGCATGGGCAGAGCCTAAGGTGAAAAAAGCAGGATGTCTCTCATACCCTGGGTGAAGAGGCTTTGGTAAAGCAGTGCTTAAAGCGCAAGCCAGCTAGACTTTTACATTTGGGGGACGGATCTGCGACCTCTTGCATCACCCCCCCACGCACTTTAAGCACTGAGCACAGGTAACAATAGCAGCGAAGGCAGCACAGTGTGGGTGACAAGCAGAGAACACACCCAGCGTCCGTGCCGTGCTGAAGCTCACCCCGGGCTGTCTCTCTACTATCGTTACCTGCGCTAGCTGGATTCGAGCGAGCTCGGGTAGACTACCCCGGGCACAGCTTTTGCTGTGCAGACATACTCCAGCTCAGACAAGAGTCACAACTTCCATCTGTTGGTTGGTTGCTCATTTTCCCTGAGGCCTGTCCCCTCCGGCAGCAGCTCCCCAGAACATTTTCACTTGCCAGGACTCGGGAGGGCAACAAGTCCCCTAAAAAAGGTTAACGCTGCTCCTCTGCTCACCTGCTGGCTGGCAGGCTTCAAGCACAGGGCATTCAGTGGCCAGTTACCTCCCTTCCCCCCCTCTTCCCCCCAGGGACAAATTAGGTTTCCTGTCAGAACTGTCTTTAGTACCAAATGATTTTCGCCTGTGTTTTTCAGCTTGTGCTGATGGAGAAATACATTTCCCTGGGGAGCTGGAATGGGTTTAAGGTTAAAGGCCACTCCATCAATCTACCCCCTCATCTGTCTGTTTTACCCCTGTGCTTACGCATGGCTAAGGGAATTCAGTGGGCTTTAAGGAACGGCCTACATTGAAACAAAGGCAGATCGCATATGCTCCCATCTACAGCTCCGTGACAGCAAAACACGCAGGGGGAAGCATAGTGCGGAATCTTTATGCTCATTCCTTTGCTCGCTGATTTTTAAGCACCTCTTGGGAGCTTTAAACAGGGAGCAGCTTTGTCTCTCCCTGTCCCATTTGTGCAGCAGGTTGCTCTGTTTGCCTGTTGCTGGGCTTCTGTTGTAAAATGACAGACACATCCTGGTTTCCAAGGCTGTACAAGAGGAAGGAAAGCCCCAAGCTATGAGACCTGCGAATACAGGGCTGCACTGTCCTAGGCGTGTTAATCCTGAGCAGGGGGCCGGGAACGCCAGGAGTTTGTACATGCTGTGCTCCCTTCACATTGTTCCGTGGAGAGGAGGGGTTTGCACTCCATTCCCCAGCCAATCTGGCAGGGGATTCAGCCTGCAGGTCTCAGGCTACGTCTACACTACAACCAGGAATGCAATTTGCAGCTCGTGTAAATGGACCCACACTAGCTTTAATCTAGCTAGCCTGCAGGCTACATGAGCTGCAAGTTACACCCCTGTTTGCAGTGTAGATGTAATCTAAGATGTGATTTTGGGGGGATCACAAGAGGTGAGCATCCTTTATACGGAGGCCATGTGCCTCCAGGCTGCCTTCCTCTTACCTCCTGCTCTCAGGTACCTGTCCCTCTCCCCCTGCCTCTGTCCCAGCATGGCTCACCTGGAGCCTTACTCCCAACATGCCCTGCTCACCAGCAGTTCAGAGTGCAGACAGGGAACACACCTAAAGTCAGAATTAATTTCTGCAAGGGAACCCCCCCTCCTCCCCTGCCCAGGACTTGGGTAGGTCCGATGCTGCAAAGAGCAGCTGCTCCATTCTCTGCAGCACAGTACAGCACAGCACAGCACCCCAACCGTCTGCCCCTTACAATTTACAGATTGGTTTTACTAGACGTTTCCTAAGCCTTATTATGGGGCTTTCACTGAGGGACTGTCTGGGGAATGTGCCCCACCCCAAGAACGTAAGTAAGAATCAGAGTCTCTGTAGCTCTTCTGCAGCTGCTGTTCCAGCCTCCACAGGCTGCAGATTCTAAGTTAACCAAAACCAGCATGATCTAGTGTCACATTTTACACTTGAATCTACCATTAGTTTAATCCTCCACCCAATAAGGGCCCAGAAATGTGACTCATGCACCAATCCGCACAGTGCAGGTGTTAAATAAAATGATCTTCAGACAGAGAATTGCTATCTGGAGACATTTGCAAATAATAAGAACATAAGAATGGCCTTACTGGGTCAGACCAAAGGTCCATCTAGCCCAGTATCCCATCTTCCGACAGTGGCCAGTGCCAGATGTCCCAGAGGGAATGAACAGAACAGGCAATCATCAAGTGATCCATCCCCTGTCGCTCATTCCCAGCTTTTGGCAAACAGAGGCTAGGGACACCATTCCTGCCCATCTTGGCTAATAGTCATTGATGGACCTATCCTCCATGAATTTATCTAGTTATTTTTTGAACCCAGTTATGGTCTTGGCCTTCACAACATCCTCTGGCAAGGAGTTCCACAGGTCGACTGTGCATTGTGTGAAGAAATACTTCCTTTTGTTTGTTTTAAACCTGCTGCCTATTAATTTCATTTGGTGACCCCTAGTTCTTGTGTTATGAGAAGTAGTAAATAACACTTCCTTATCTACTTTCTCTACACCAGTCATGATTTAATAGACCTCAATCATATCTCCCCTTAGCCGTCTCTTTTCCAAGCTGAAAAGTCCCAGTCTTATTGTCTAATGTCAAACAACCAATAAATTAAAACATGCCTTGCCCAGGAATTTGTGATCACTGAGAAGCAAAACTCAGCACCTAGATATTCCTTATGAAATAGTCTGTAAACCACATATGCCTAGGACACCCCAAGTAGTTGGATTCTTTAGGATGAGTGAATCTAAGATACTAATACGGCCCTCATTACCCTATCATCCACACACCTCACAATTTCCAGTGTATTTATCCTCACAACATCTCCATGAGGTAGGTAAATGCTATTATTCCTATTTTACAGATAGAGAACTGAGGCACAGAGAGGCTAAGTGACTTGCCCAAGGTCAAATAGGAAGTCTGTGGCAGAGTAAGGATTTTAACTCAGCTCCCCCAAGTCCTAGGGGAGTCCCTGAACCACTGGACCATCACTCCTAAGTATGCAGCTTAAAATGATCCTCTCCATGCATCATCAGCAGGCTTGAACCTGGGAACTTGAGCACCAAAACACAGAGTTCTATAACTTGAGCTAAAGAACTCACTTTGTTAATGGAGGGTGGGGGGAGGAGGGAATGGGAGCACTGTATTACACTTGACAAAGGTGTTATAAGCACACCTCAGTGAAGAGCCTCTCTGCTATTTCCAAGCTGGCCCAGTCCTGCACTCCTTACACCAGCCCGCAATCAGTGGGAGTTTGGCTTGAGTCAGGATCAGGACCTCCTGATCTGAGCAGAGGCACTGAGCTTACCCGCAGAGCGTGGCTGGCTCTGCAGAGCTAAGCTTGATGGCTGTTCTGTGCTTGTCGCTGAGCAGAAGGAAAGTGCAGCGTGTCAGATGCCCTGACATCAAAAGCTTGGATTAATTATGTTGTTTAATGGTGTCTGACAACATTTGAAGCTGCACAAATTTCCCTGAGAGGAGGGGGAATGACTCTCTTCTCTGCACAGACTCTCTGCAGGGCCCATCCAGGCACATGGATTCTCTGATTACACCATGTATACGGAGATAATTAGTAAAACAAGCCAGGCAATACATTTCTGGGCAACTCTTGCACTCCAGGAGTCCTACTATTAATCACATAAGAACGGCCATCCTGGGTCAGAACAATGGTCCATCTAGCTCAGTACCCTGTCTTCCAACAGTGGCTGGTGCCAGATGCTTTAGAAGGAATGAGCAGAATAGGGCAATTTATCGAGTGATCCATCCCTTCTCGTCCAGTCCCAGCTTCCGGCAGTCCCACAGACTTAAGGCCAGAAGGGACCATCGTGATCATAGTCTGACCTCCTGCACATCGCAGGCCACAGAATCTCACTCATCCACTCCTGTAATAGACCCCTAACCTCTGGCTGAGTTACTGAAGTCCTCAAATTCTGATTTAAACACTTCAAGTTACAGAGAATACACCATTGACTCTAGTTTACACCAGTAAGTGACCCATACCTCATACTGCAGAGGAAGGCGAAACCCCCTCAGCCCCGGCTCCCCTCCGGGTCTCTGCCAATCTGACCCAGGAAAATTCCTTCCTGACCTCAAGCATGGCGATCAGTTGGAACCTGAGCATGTCAGCAAAATCCAGCAGCCAGACACCTGGGAAAGAATTCTCTGTAGTAACTCAGAGCCCTCCCCAGCCTGAGCCCGAACATCTACACTGCAATTAAACAGACCCGTAGCCTGAGCCCAGGGTAGGGTGACCAGATGTCCCGATTTTATAGGGACAGTCCCGATATTTGGGCCTTTTTTTATATGGGCTCCTATTACCCCCCACCCCCATCCCGATTTTTCACACTTGCTATCTGGTCATCCTAGCCCCGGGAGCCTGAGTCCGCTGACACAGGCCAGTCACAGGTGTTTAACTGCAGTGTAGACATACCCTATGTGTCTAATAATTCTGTTCTTCACTATAGTTTCTATTTGGTACTGAAGTAAAGTTTACCCGCCTGTAATTGGCAGGATCGCCTATGGAGCCTTTTTTTTTAAATGGCGTTACATTAGCTATCCTCCAGTCATCTGGTACAGAGGCTGATTTCAGTGATAGGTTACATATTACAGTTAGTAGTTCTGCAGTTTCATATTTGAGTGCCTTCAGAACTCTTGGGTGAATCCCATCTGGTCCTGAGGACTTATTACTGTTTAATTTACAAGGTTGTTCTTAAACCTCCTCTATCGAAACCTCAATCTTGGACAGTTCCTCAGATTTGTCACCTAAACCAAATGGCTCAGATGTGGGAATCTCCCTCACATCCTCTGCAGTGAAGACCCATGCAAAGAATTAATTTATCTTCTCAGCTTCACCCTTCTCTTCTTTGAGTGCTCCTTTAGCACTTCAATTGTCCAGTGGCTCCACTTGTGGTTTGGCCGGCTTCCTGCTTCTGATGGACTTAAAAAAAAATTGCTGTTTATTTTTGTCTTTTGCTAATTGCTCTTCACATTCTTTTTTGGCCTGCTTTTACACTTAGATTGCCAGAGTTTATTCTCCTTTCTATTTTCCTCAGTAGGATTTAACTTCCAATTTTTAAAAGACGTCTTTTTGTCTCTAACCACCTCTTTTACTCTTTTATTTAGCCATGGTGCTGTTTTTTGGTCCTCTTACTATCTTTTTTTAAATTTGGGGGTATACATATAATTTGAGCCACATACCACTAGGGAAAAGGGCAGGGGGCCCAATCCTGCAATCCTTCCCCATGTAAAACTCCTGGTGGCTTTGATGGCAGACCATGGAACTGCTGTGCTCTAAGCAGGGCCGGATTAACTCTCCTATGGGCCCGGGGCTTATAGATTTTGTGGGGCCCCTGTATTCAAGTCTTTTTCCTAGGAGGGAGTTTGGTGCAGGAGGGGGCTGGGGCAGGGGACTGGGGTGCAGGAGAGGGTGCGGGGTCTGGGAGAGAGTTTGGGTGCAGGAGGGGGATTCTGATCTGGGGAAGGGGGTTGGAGTGGAGGAGGGGGTGCGAGGTCCAGGCTCCGGCCAGGAGGCACTTACCACAGGCGGCTCCATAGCCCCACGCTGCTCCTGGAAGCAGCCGGCTGCTAACACGTCTCTGCGGTCCCTAGGGGGAAGGGGACAGTATGCTCTGTGCACTGCCCGTGCCCACAAGTGCTGCACCTGTAGCCAATGGGAGGAGCCACCCCCCACCCCCCACCCCAGGGGCCACAGAGGTGTGCTAGCAGCTGGCCACTTCCAGGAGCGGCATGGGGCCACGGCTTGCAGGCAGCCTGCTTGAGTGCCCCACTGTGCCACGGGACTTTTAGCGGCCCGGAATTGGAGATCGCTTCCTGTAATTTATTTTTGCGGGGCCCCCCTTGAGCCGGGGCCCTGGGCTGCAGCCCCTAGAGCCCTTGCCTTAATCCGGCCCTGGCTCTAAGCTGCACTTAAGAGAGGATCAGTTTTTTTCTACCTCAGAAAATGCTGTCAAAACAGCCTTTCAAATGACAAAACACTGGGGGGAAGAGGGAGTCAAAACAAATAAAGTATCTGGGGGTAACCGTGTTAGTCTGTATCCACAAAAACAACAAGGAGTCCGGTGGCACCTTAAAGACTAACAGATTTATTTGGACATAAGCTTTCGTGGGTAAAAAAACCTCACATCTTCAGATGCATCATAAATGCATAAATAAATAAATCTAGGGGGACAAATTTTAGTTCACTTGTGCCAGCGTATTACTCTTTGGGCTCTTAGAAAGATTGGCACATTCTAAGAGATCAGCCTGTTAGAAATGGTTTCGTGAAATCCAGCTTGGATGAGCTGCAATGGACATAGATTTTATGGCCAGAAGGGACCATCATGATGGTCTTAGTTGAACCTTCTGCATTACACAAGACAGAGAACCTTACCCAATGATTTATGCATCAGGCCCATAACTTCTGTTTGCGCTATAGCTGGTCTTTTAGAAAGATATCCCGTCTTGACTTAAAGACTGAGAGCGATGGAGAATCCACCACATTTGCAGATCAGATGTACCTACCTGTATCCGGGCATACCCAGGATTCAAAGCCAGGATCTCTAGCATGCAAAGCGAGGGCCATACCCAAAGGTCACAGAGCCATTAGTAGACGTAACTGGGCAGTGCAGGGAGGTGCAACAGGAAATGTCACAAATGTGAGCAGCTATGACTGCAGAGGCATGGGCGTTGATGTGAAGCTGTGAATCAGGATGAACTGTGAAGGTGTCAGAGGCAATTGCATTAAATTAGGAATATTTTGGATACTGGCATCAAGAGGTCTGCAGTATTGCAGCAAAAAGCAGCTTGTGTTCTTGCAAAATGCTCTTTGTGACTCTGTCCTCCATCTGCCCATGAGAAGAATTAAAACAGCCCCCAGATGACACGTATACTCTCTAGGCCAGATCCTCAACATGTGTACATTTAATTTCAATAGAAGCCAGGTGCCCAACTCCCCTAGATCCCTTTAAGAATCTCAGCGTTTGGTCTTATACATAATATAATGTTCACTTCCTCAGCACGTTCCATGTGAGGATCTCAAAGCATTTTGCAGATATTATTAACTAATAGATAGGGCCCTACCAAATTCACTATTCATTTTGGTCAATTTCACTGTCATAGGACTTTGACAATCATAAATTTCAAGATTTCTGCTATTTGGTCCTGACGCAAAAAGGAGTTGTGTGTGTGGGGGGGGGGGGGGGTCGCAAGGTTATTGTAGGGGAGGTTACAGTACTGCTACCCCTACTTCTGTGCTGCTGCTGGTGGCAGCGCTGCCTTTAGAGCTGGGCAGCTGGAGAGCGGCGGCTGTTGGCCAGGTGCCCAGCTCTGAAGGCAGAGCTGCCGCCAGCAGCAGTGGAGAAGTAAGGATGGTATGGTATGGTATTGCCACCCTTACTTCTGCACTGCTGCTGGCAGCGCAGAAGTAAGGGTGGCAATATCACAACCCTCCCTAAAATAACCTTGCAAACCCCCTATAATTCCCTTTTGGGCAGGACCCCCAATTTGAGAAACGCTGGTCTCCCCCGTGAAATCTGTATAATATAGGGTAAAAGCACACAAAAGACCAGATTTCACGGGGGAGACCAGATTTCATGGTCTCTGATGTGTTTTTCATGGTGGTGAATTTGGTAGGACCCTACTAATAGATCTTTGCATTACGAACATCAAAATTAATGGCCAATAAGTATAGGGCGATCAATCTCACTTTTACACTGGGGAAAGCGAGATCAGAATGCATCTGCCTAGCTCCTCCTAACCATCCACTTTCTCTGCACAATAGAAGTGATCTTAGGATTAACCCCCTGTTCTCACTTGACCTTGGCGAAGTCAAAACGCAGGAAGCTTCTACCAAGCACAGAGATGAAGCTGGCGTATGTTACACAGCAGCAGGTGCAGAGTCTGAATGTGCCAATAGCAGATTTAACTTTATTTCCTCTGGAAACAAAAGCCAGGGGGGACAGGAGGGAGAACCTCTTCCGGGGCTCATCTGGTGCAATTATGAATGATCTAACCTTTCTCTGAGATGATCCACTGAGGTCTCCTGGATAGAGATGGGGCAGCTGGCAGGGGGCAGCAGCTAGCAAAGCGGGGAATGAGATGAAGACTGCACTGCAAGGTATTTATCTAGCACTCAAGTGCAGCACATGGCTGAGCAGAAGGGACATTAGCATGCTGCAAACAGCATGCTCATTCCCCCTTCAGTGTGCAGCAGTGCAAATGCTGGCATTCCGGCCATTTTGCTCCCTCAATCCCCACACATCCTTGTGTGTGTTTAGATCCTGGCTCTGCTGTCACCTCTATGTGGATGTAAAATCAGGAGTAGCACCACTGATGTCAATGGAGCAGCATCCTTGTCACAGTGGTGTCAGTATGATTAGATGAAGGCCTTGTCTACATTAGGGATGTCTGCCCTGGTGCCACTGCAGAGACGGTAGCGGAGCTGTGTCCATTTACACCAGCTGAGGCTCTGGTGCTACATTTCCACCGCACTGATGAACAAGGATCCCGAGCCCCTAGCCCATCGGAAAACCTGCCCTGGTTAGAACAATTTCCTGGGGAAAACACATGAGCCCACAGCACTCTAGCCACACCATTAATATACAACATCATATTCTTAAAGGGTGAGGTGTGTGGATAGAAGAAGATTGATATGATAAGTAACGCAGTCCCCGCTGTGGCCCGTTTGAATTCTACAGCGAGGCTCTCTCGTTTGAGATAGAAACATGCTAATTACCCTTCACCAGGGAGATTTCCTTCTTCCACTATCCATGCAGAATCCTGACAGCATTAAGTACATCCCTGTTTGCTGCTTTAATCATCAGTGCCGAGCCTAAGTAGCACTTGCTCTGTCACTAATGATTCCCATCTAAACAGTGAATTGATGCTGACAAAATACTCCCCGACACTTGCATTTACAAACAGGAAAGCTGTTTAGTTTAGTTTATGTATGTATTTATTTGCAAGGGATACAAGCGGTTATTAATGCCGAGAGAAAACACAGGGTGAAGTCAGTACCGGAACCTCAATATAAGCAGCAGAAAGATCAGAGGCTGGAGCGTTGGACAGTAGCTCCCTCTGTTGTGCATAGGTGGAGCAAGGGGAAAGGTTGGCTAGTCATTCAGGAGAGGATGGATGGCCCAGTGGTTAGGGCACTAGCCTGGGACTTGATGCGATAGTTCAGTTTAATTCCCTGTCCCTCCACACACTTGATGTGTAACCTTGGACAAGTCACTTAGTCTCTTTGTCCCTCCAACTAACAGGTCTATAGAGCAGGGGTCCTGGGGTCCTGCTGCATCATCACCCTGTTTTGACTTGTGGGAATGTGTCAGACTAAACTTTAAGTAACAAGTTCTCCGGAAAAGAATCTCCGGACACAGCAATGCAAACAGCAGCAACAATGAGAATGTGGCCCCTTATTCTGACCCCACTGCTGAGCGGTAGCAGAGCTCTGCACTGGGACAGGCATTGTTGGTATTGTGGTAGTCCCTATGAGCACCAGGCATGGACCGGGACCCCATTGTGCTAGGTTCTGTGCATTATGATTGCTATTTATTAGGTGTATTACGGTGACACCTAGGCATACCAGTCATAGACCAGGATGCCAGTGTGGTAGGCACTGTGCATTATTATTGCTATTTATTAGCTGTATTACAGTAGCACCTAGGAGCCCCAGTCATGGACCAGGACCGCATTGTGCTAGGTGCTGTACTAACAGAATAAAGACAGCCCCTGCCCCCAAAGAGCTCACCGTCTAACTAGAGATAACAGAGCGAAACAGACAGACAGAAGTACAAGGAAACAATGAGGGATGAATCTGCCCCGCAGGGTGTGGTGGCAGCAATTCGATTAAGTGCAACAAGACTTACTGGTATGACAAGCTATAGAGAAGAACCGCCCACTAGTTAGGGCACTAGTATGGGACTTGGAGATGGGGCTTCAATATCATTTGTCATTACTCTCTGCTCCTGATCTGTTGTCAGCTTGTTATGTAGCAACAGGGTCTAGTGGTTAAAGACCAGCTAAATAGGTCTGGATGCTATTCCTGACTACCATTGAGTCTGTCAGCTTGTGTAAGTCACTTAGCCTGCTGGTGTCTCTGTTTCCTTCTCGTTTCCTCTCCATTACTGCAGAACATTATAGTATTTTTGAATTTAGAAGGCACAAGCAGAAGCAAATATCTACAGCACCCAAAATGGCTAATCCATCTTTATGTGCCGTTCAAAACGCCTCGCTCTGTTGCCTGCTATCAGTCAGCAGAGTCTTCCTTTGTTGCTTTATCATTAGCAGACAAGAGCCATAAAAAAACTTTTTACAATAATCTCTTTCCTCATTTATGGAAGAAAGTCAATACCAACAGGGAAGGAGGGCAAATATTATAGCTGAATACCGAGAGCAGTTTGTCTTTCATATTGTCCTTGCAAATGCAGACTGAACGTTCACATCTGCTACAGAGGACTCAAATTACTGTAATGAACCAGCTAGCATGTGTATCAGTGTGTTTGTGCATGACACTCCCCTTTACTGGATGGAATCAGAACTGCTCAACTGTGTATCCTGGGCCCTTATTGCTTCTGCTATCATATAGCTCAGACAGCAGCAGTTTGTGCCTTAAGAGCTCTGGGGATTCAAGTTCTATTTCTCCAGGTGTTTCTTGGAGCACTGCACCATTAAATTGTGGCAGTGTTGCCAACAGTCATGCTTGTTATCATGAGTCTTGAAATATCTTGTGTCTTTCTTAAAGTCCCACTTGTTGGAATCATGGGATTGCAGGAGCTCAGCTTTCATTTGGTGGTGGTGGTGGTGGTGGTGGTGGGGGGGGGGGGAGTTCCCATACCCAAAGGTTGCAGAGAAATGCTTGACAATGTGAAGCAAATGCCCCCTAAAGGCTCAGAAACCAGAAAGCAATAACAAGAACTGCAAATTTATTACTGTATTTGTTGTTCCATTCAGGGCAGACAGGTACAAAGATGAGACATGCACATTGTGCTCTCTCTCTCTCATGAAGAGGTTACTTTGCTTCTCTCTTGTTTGGTTGTTCTCTTAATCCAAAATTAAGGTCATTCAGACTGAAGTTATGTAGCTGCTGCTATTGTGTGGAATAACACATTTTCCCCCCTGAACCAGTTCCCCAATACCTACAGGATGAAACTGCACCTTCCTCTTCTTTCTGTCTCAATCTTGCAACTTTTTATTTCATCCCTTGCACATTTCACAAGTCTGCAAGGAATTGTTTTTTATCTTCATAATAAATTAATCTCCAATACCACTTCGAGTTCTCAGCTTTCTATTGTTTTCACATACTCTAGGTTTCAGCCATTCCCAAGCTCCTGATCTTTCATTTCCCTGGTGATGATCTTCCCTGAAATTTCACTCGCTTGCCTCTGAACCCTCTGTCTTAAACTATCATTTTGTGTAGTGGTTTATGACTTCTTCAATTTAGTAAAACATTAGCGAATGAAGCTTGTCAGCTTTCCAATGAGGATATAAATTTGTTTGTGAAACATAAAATCCCTGTTGCTATGAATCTGATGAGCAGTTTGAGGAGTAACAGACCAGTTATTTCTCACAGACTAAGGGTGGCAGAGCCTCTGGATCTAAAATGAGATCTATTTTAAATGTAATTTATTTTCTCTGGGATACAGAACATGTGGCAGTGCTATCAGCACGGTGCATTCTTAAGGGGCAATATGCTGAGCTATGTACTCAGGCCTAATTCAGCCAAATGTGGCCTGGGGCATAAACCTTGTAGCAAAGGGTGAATTTGCCCCCCACCCCACCCCCGAACAACAAAACCAAGATGGTTGGAAATTTTCCATCAGAATATCCTCCTCCCCTCGGAAAGGTTTGTTGGTTTTTTGACTGAATGGAAATTGGTGAAATAAGTATCTGTTTTTGATGAAAATGTTGGAGTTTCACTGAGAAACTGGAAGTGTTGGGATTTGCAGGTTTGGAATGAAAATCTGAAACCGTTGACTGAAATTTTTGATGAAAAGGGTTAGTTACACATTTTAAATGGTAAAAAAAATAAATCATTTCCTGATTGGCTCTAACAACAAATGGGTAGTAATTGAACTGATTTGCGTGGCCACTGAATGGCAAGTCAGGGCAAGTTACATGACTTCACTGCTTTGCCTGTTTTCTGGCCAAATTGCAACTTGGGTGTAATTTACAATAGCATTTGCGTCACCACAGAACGTTGCCCCACCTGAGCAAATGCGGGTGCTGGCCGTCTGGCATGGGAAGGTGGATTAATGGTAATATCTAGCCTTCTGAGATGTCCCCCTTTCATGGTAATATCTAGCCTTCTGAGATGTCCCCCTTTCAAAGTGCATAGAGACTTTGAGAAAAAAGGATGTGATTGTAGTGACTCCTTTGACTGAGTCATCTTCAGGGACTGAACCTGGAACCACTAGATTTAAAAGCATGAGCAGCTGTTATTTGAGCTAAAGAATTGGAGCAGTTAAATCAAAGGCAGTAGCTGACTCCTAAGCCTGTTCAAACAGTCTAGTCACTAGAGGGGGGACAAAGAGCCACAATTTTTAGCAGCATGTAACATGTAATGAATGACTGTCAGCCAGATGCCCATCTTGTATACACCAGTGTAAATCCAGAGTGACTGACTCCAGAGGAGTTATTCTGGATTACACCGACATAAGTGGTTTACACTGCAAAATTAAATTCTGCATTGTAATGTATGTGCGTGCACACGAGGTCAGCATTAGGTGGCACGTGACTTTTGAGTTCCTAGCTGTGATGTTTTCTTCATTAAATTTTTTTATATGAAATTGAATAGAGAATTACGCCTTGTGTTTAAACAGGCTGCCAGCTGCCCATGGCCACAAGCTGATAGGCATTGCTGGGATTTATTGAGCCCTCATCACATCCAGCCAATAGCAGAGTGGGAATGGGAGAGTAGGCATAGGAGCCGCTAGTTCTATGCCACCAGCAAATTCCCCTACACTGGCTCTACAGACAGATGCCGCTGGGGATGCCAGAGTCCTGTTGTGCTTGAGCTGAGCAGCTCCACAGGAAGGGTTGCCAGGGGCAGAGGCTGAGGGAGGGCTGCAGGGGGCAGAGAGGAGGTGCAAGCTGGGATGGACTGGGAGTGTGAGGAGCTAGCTATGGGGGTGCTCAGGTCCAATTGTGGTTGACCTGAGCAGCTCCAGGGGAAGGGTTGTGAAGGGCAGAGATCCCTGGCCTAGGGGTGGAGAATGAGGCCAGGGGAGGGATGTGGGCTGGGGGTGGGGAGTGTGGGGGGCCAGGCACAGGATGCCCAAGTCCTGTTGTGGTTGAGCTGAGCAGCTCCAGGGGAAGTGTTGTGAGGGGCCGGGGTCCCCAGCCATGGAGGGTGGAGGATGAGGAGGCCGGCAGAGGGGATAGTTGGGGAGCAGCCCCTGAACAGAATTAATCTCTTTACTCTGTTAGAATGTGTTCCAGCTGTTGGTGAGGGCTAGCTTGTTAAAATCGAGGTCACCTAAACATGTCTGTGCTATGGAAGCACAGACAGACAATAAGTGCCTGGCTTAGACAGTGCTGGAAAATGGACTAGATGGCGTGATCTTTAACAAGTGCTGATGGTGGAGTTGGTTGGGGGGGTTGTGTTTTGTTATTTTAATTGCACGGCCATACGAATCCTTGTGTTTTGTTTCCGTGACACCGAGCCCACATTTTCAAGAGCAGTCGGTATATTTGTGACAACATTTGTTTGCAGTTGGTGCCCAGCCACAAGTGGTGAATGCAAAGCAAATGCTGTTTGTGCTCCAATTGCAAGCGTTTCCATGGGTAGGTTCAGGTATAAAGATCTGGGGCTTGATTCCCCATTGCATGACTCCTCTTTTACTGTAGCATAACTCCATTTATTCAGTTCCAGAAGATTTGCACCAATATGAAACGGGAGTAACACAATGGTGAGTCAAGCCTTGGGCTTTTTGACTAATTACATGTGTGCTTTGAATGTGCCTTGCTACTTAGTGTAAAGTTTGGCCTATAAAAGCAGAGTTACACATGTTTTATGTTGATACGATATGTATTTATTACTGGTGTAGGAAGTCTCATGATTGCTGTTCCACAGATTTTCAATTAGATCAAATTTCCTGGTAAAATGTTCGTTAGCCTTTGAATATGGCTGCTTTAGCTTATGATGATGTCACACACAAGATAGATCTTGGAGACTCTCACCTGAGGGACAGAATTACCAACTTGAGATCATTTCTGCAGGGCTCCTGCACTATAAAATTAAGCACTATATCACCGCCAGTGAGCATTTTGTATAATAGTGTCAATAGCACGTTCCTGGGTGTAGAAATCCATGAATGCAATATGCAGGCTAAGATGAAGCTGTTCTGATTTTCCAAGTTAGTAAAAGTAAGCAAAATTTTAGATTTTGGAATCAGGATGGAGGCTTCTAACCTATTCTTGCAGCAGGGCCCTCTGGGGCTTTTCTACATCCCTGCAGGCACCACAGTGAAACCCAAGAGAGGTTTGTAAGTTAAGCATTAAAACCCTCGCTCTGCTGCCTTTTTGTTGCCACCATGTTCTTTATGGGAAAGTAATGATGGGAAAATCCAGAAGTTAGCCAGAAACATAAAAGGAGAACCCGTGGACAAGTGTTTCCTGAAAGTGCAGAATTTCATTGGAACTCCATCCACTGGGGAGAATTATTAGCGGAAGATTTATTTCCACTGGGATGCCAGGCTTTTAATATTGCCCTTTTGAATAATACACATTTAAAGAGGTTAACACCACTTATTTCTCCTCCGCGTGCCTTTACTGGCTTGAGCATGCCTCATGGCATCTGCTAACGGAGGCAATAAAATGTGGCGTTAACCTCCTGCACCACTGTGCAAAACAGAACCACCCTGAAAAGGCAAACAGCTGAGCTGCAGTTCAGCACATTGTCCCTTTTAGGAGCCCCAGGCTTGACTGTGGGCCGAGGATTGCATGTAACTCCATGGGGGTGGGGGAACCACAACTCCTCCAGGAACTCAGAACAATGTGTGTGTGTGTGGGGGGGATGATTAGGAAAATTCACTCAAGTTGTAACACCTCCCCAGAAGTAGCACTATCAGCAGGTGGTCGCATGTACTGGCTCAAGCAGGATTCTTCACAGACCAACAGACAACAAAAGGACTTTTGGATAAACAGCCCGAGTTGAAACTGACTCGGGGCCTTTTTCCTGATGCTGCAAACAGACAGGACCTTCTATGCAGGGGAAACCCCATTCTTCCTGGGAAGGGCTGGAAGGACTTTGGCCGACTGAGCCCCCGTAAGACTGATGGATGACATCTGGGAAGCTTTTAGCATGCATATAGGAACTTTATTGTTTTATATTTTCTCTATAGTGCTTTAACCTTAAGAATACATGTGCTTGCTTATAATGAGCTGTGTGGTAGCTTGCGACTGCTGGCATTTACAGCTATCCATAGCCTTCAAAGAGAAAGCAATGCCTAGAATCTGGCCTGTTTAGACAGTCTGGCTTGCTGGGGATATCACAGCGTACATAAGAACATAAGAAAGGCCGTACTGGGTCAGACCAAAGGTCCATCTAGCCCAGTATCTGTCTACCGACAGTGGCCAATGCCAGGTGCCCCAGAGGGAGTGAACCTAACAGGCAATGATCAAGTGATCTCTCTCCTGCCATCCATCTCCATCCTCTGACGAACAGAGGCTAGGGACACCATTCTTACCCATCCTGGCTAATAGCCATTTATGGACTTAGCCACCATGAATTTATCCAGTCCCCTTTTAAACATTGTTATAGTCCTAGCCTTCACAACCTCCTCAGGTAAGGAGTTCCACAAGTTGACTGTGCGCTGCGTGAAGAAGAACTTCCTTTTATTTGTTTTAAACCTGCTGCCTATTAATTTCTTTTGGTGACCCCTAGTTCTTGTATTATGGGAATAAGTAAATAACTTTTCCTTATCCACTTTCTCAACATCACTCATGATTTTATATACCTCTATCATGTCCCCCCTTAGTCTTCTCTTTTCCAAACTGAAGAGTCCTAGCCTCTTTAATCTTTCCTCATATGGGACCCTCTCTAAACCCTTAATCATTTTAGTTGCTCTTTTCTGAACCTTTTCTAGTGCTAGAATATCTTTTTTGAGGTGAGGAGACCACATCTGTACACAGTATTCGAGATGTGGGCGAACCATGGATTTATATAAGGGCAATAATATATTCTCAGTCTTATTCTCTATCCCCTTTTTAATGATTCCTAACATCCTGTTTGCTTTTTTGACCGCCTCTGCACACTGCGTGGACATCTTTAGAGAACTATCCACGATGACGCCAAGATCTTTTTCCTGACTCGTTGTAGCTAAATTAGCCCCCATCATGTTGTATGTATAGTTGGGGTTATTTTTTCCAATGTGCATTACTTTACATTTATCCACATTAAATTTCATTTGCCATTTTGTTGCCCAATCACTTAGTTTTGTGAGATCTTTTTGAAGTTCTTCACAATCTGCTTTGGTCTTAACTATCTTGAGTAGTTTAGTATCATCTGCAAACTTTGCCACCTCACTGTTTACCCCTTTCTCCAGATCATTTATGAATAAATTGAATAGGATAGGTCCTAGGACTGACCCTTGGGGAACACCACTAGTTACCCCTCTCCATTCTGAGAATTTACCATTAATTCCTACCCTTTGTTCCCTGTCCTTTAACCAGTTCTCAATCCATGAAAGGACCTTCCCTTTTATCCCATGACAGCTTAATTTACGTAAGAGCCTTTGGTGAGGGACCTTGTCAAAGGCTTTCTGGAAATCTAAGTACACTATGTCCACCGGATCCCCCTTGTCCACATGTTTGTTGACCCCTTCAAAGAACTCTAATAGATTAGTAAGACACGATTTCCCTTTACAGAAACCATGTTGACTATTGCTCAAGAGTTTATGTTTTTCTATGTGTCTGACAATTTTGTTCTTTACTATTGTTTCAACTAATTTGCCCGGTACCGACGTTAGACTTACCGGTCTGTAATTGCCGGGATCACCCCTAGAGCCCTTTTTAAATATTGGCGTTACATTAGCTAACTTCCAGTCATTGGGTACCGAAGCCGATTTAAAGGACAGGTTACAAACCTTAGTTAATAGTTCCGCAACTTCACATTTGAGTTCTTTCAGAACTCTTGGGTGAATGCCATCTGGTCCCGGTGACTTGTTAATGTTGAGTTTATCAATTAATTCCAAAACCTCCTCTAGTGATACTTCAATCTGTGACAGTTCCTCAGATTTGTCACCTACAAAAGCCAGCTCAGGTTTGGGAATCTCCCTAACATCCTCAGCCGTGAAGACTGAAGCAAAGAATCCATTTAGTTTCTCCGCAATGACTTTATCATCTTTAAGCGCTCCTTTTGTATTTTCATCGTCAAGGGGCCCCACTGGTTGTTTAGCAGGCTTCCTGCTTCTGATGTACTTAAAAAACATTTTGTTATTACCTTTGGAGTTTTTGGCTAGCCGTTCTTCAAACTCCTCTTTGGCTTTTCTTATTACACTCTTGCACTTAAGTTGGCAGTGTTTGTGCTCCTTTCTATTTGCCTCACTAGGATTTGACTTCCACTTTTTAAAGGAAGTCTTTTTATCTCTCACTGCTTCTTTTACATGGTTGTTAAGCCACGGTGGCTCTTTTTTAGTTCTTTTACTGTTTTTCTTAATTTGGGGTATACATTGAAGTTGAGCCTCTATTATGGTGTCTTTAAAAAGGGCCCATGCAACTTGCAGGGATTTCACTTTAGTCACTGAACCTTTTAACTTTTGTCTAACTAACCCCCTCATTTTTGTATAGTTCCCCCTTTTGAAATTAAAGGCCACAGTGTTGGGCAGTTGAGGTGTTCTTCCCACCACAGGGATGTTGAATGCTATTGTATTATGGTCACTATTTCCAAGCGGTCCCGCTATAGTTACCTCTTGGACCAGCTCCTGCGCTCCACTCAGGATTAAATCTAGAGTCGCCTCTCCCCTTGTGGGTTCCCGTACTAGCTGCTCCATGAAGCAGTCATTTAAAGTATCGAGAAATTTTATCTCTGCATTTCGTCCTGAAGTGAAATGTTCCCAGTCAATATGGGGATAATTGAAATCCCCCACTATTATTGGGTTCTTAATTTTGATAGCCTCTCTAATTTCCCTTAGCATTTCATCATCACTATTACTGTCCTGGTCAGGTGGTCGATAATAGATCCCTAATGTTATATTTTTACTAGAGCATGAAATTTCTATCCATAGAGACTCTATGGAACCTGTGGATTCGCTTAAGATTTTTACTTCATTTGAATCTACACTTTCTTTAACATATAGTGCCACTCCTCCCCCTGCACGGCCTGTTCTGTCCTTCCGATATATTTTGTACCCCGGAATGATTGTGTCCCATTGATTGCTCTCAGTCCACCAGGTTTCTGTGATGCCTATTATATCTATATCCTCCTTTATCACGAGGCACTCTAGTTCACCCATCTTATTATTTAGACTTCTGGCATTTGTGTACAAGCACTTTAAAGCGTAGGCAGGGAACAGTTCAGCCTGGAAAAAACCCCTGGTCAGGAGAGGGAGACATGGGTCTCTCTACAAGAGAGGTGACAGCTGAGGAGCCGGGAGCCTCGAGTGGGAACACTGGTGCAGTTGTCTTGAATTGTGACCTAAATGAATGAAGAATGGTGGTCTGGCAGATTTCTACACCTGCTCTGAATGTGACTCACAACACAAGATGCAAAGCAGAGGAAAATTAGGCCAAGGGGATCTAGTCTGTGTTGAGTTGTCTCATGAGATGTCTGGGAGAAATGTTTTTTTTCTAAGTAGCCTTTGCTGAAAGCCAGTTGATGGCCATGACACTTCCCCAGGTTATCCTCTCATTACACCTCAGGAGCAAATACCTGAGGTTAAGAGCACAGGAAAGGGAGCAGCAGTTCACGTTGGACATGGTGCCAAAACATTGTATGCAAACTACCCCCTCCCCACATGCACACAGTTCTGCCAGGGCCTCGCTATCCTGACCATGCAAAGGGCCCCTGCTATTGCAGTCTAGTTACCTGCCTATCCACACAACTCAGCTAATGCTCCTAAATTCTGATCCTGCAATAATTCACCCCCAAACACGTCTACTAAGGTACCTTCATCCCAGTGCTGCAACAGTCCTGGAGCCTTCATCTCTGTCCATGCACTTCAGTCGAACACTGTGACAGCCCCTGTTTCAGTCCTATCCTCCCCCCTGCCCCCTTTTCCACACAGCTCTGCCAAGGCACCTTCCTCCTGGCACAGCATAAAGGTCCCACCATTACAGTCTTAGCCCTCTGCTGAGCAGACACTCTCAACCTAGTGCTAAACCTGGTGGGGGTGTGGTGATGTGAACAAAGTGATTTTCCCCTGTGATCTGAGTCGAGACTGGATTTCGTGACTCCAGGTATGAACAGTGAGGGCATCAACCCCCCACACCTTGGAGCTTCTGGTGTACATTTTTTTCTAGCGCACTATTGAAGCGGTTATATCTGGAGGCCCAACACATAACCACACCCATACACCTTAATTCATGTAACTAAGTTGTAGTAAATTCAGGTAGACTCCAGGTGGGAGACTCAACCGTTCCATAGACAAGCCAGTCCAGATTCCTGCATGACTCAAAGCCATTCTCAAAGCATTCCAGCTATTTCTCTTCTACCCCTGACTGCCATATAGTATTAAAGGAACATGCGGTTCAGATTAAGTCTGGAGTAACAATCCCAACTAAATGGCCTCTGGGTTTGGTTGTCTTGGAAGCTGAGATACTGAATACCAACAGTGCCCACTGATTTTGGATGGATGCTCAACATCTTTGAGAACTGGGCCCCTAAAAAGTGAGGAACCCAGAATCAGAGGCCACTTGTAAAAAAAAATATGTTGAATTGATTTTTCGGTTCACAGGTAGTTTGGGGAGGGAGAGGGAATTGTTTAGGGTCAAATTAAATGTTTCATTTTGATTGAGTATTTTATGGTCTTGCATTTAAAATAAAAATTGGAAAAAAAAACTGTAAAATAAAAGCAGTTTTGACTCTCTGCCCCCTGCCAAAAAAAATAAAAAATAAAAAAAGGCTCCAAACCATTTTGATTGATCTATAAATTTGTTTTCCCCCTTCCCCCAGATGAATTATTTCCCCAAACCAGCATGAATTCACAAAACAGTGAGGCGTCACCAAATCTGCATTTTTTTTTTGCGAAAAAGTTTCAGCTGAAAATTTTTGCTCAGCATTAGTCCTGACCTCTCCGTGTGCCCATTTCCACCCGTGAGCTGCAGCCGATAACACTTATTTACACCCACAGGAATGAGAGGATTCGTGTCTGTGGAAGGGTGCTGGGAGGTAAATGCTAAATATCACAGACACCTAATCTATCCTTCTGCCGTAGAGGTCTCTACCGCACCCATCACCATGGTAGATAAGCCCCTAGATAAAAGATGCTGCTTAGATGAAAGGGGCAAGTTCTCATTTCACAGCATTACCAGGTTGAACACAGACCATACGAAAGGCATGTTCAATGTGTCCCTGTTGTGCACTAGCATGTTTGCTTAAGTTATTACATGGAGTGTAACATTAGAAGCACATAACATCCCCCCCCCACACACACACCCCTCCAAATCCAGCCTCTTTGTTCTGACACTTTCCACTTTCAGTTTATTAGTGGCTTGGCCACGGGTTCAATAGCAGCACTGATAACTTTCCATTAGTCTTGACTGTTATGTATTGAGGGTTATTAAATCAACTGGCAGGTGTATAAATCTACCAGACACTCTCCTCCTCCCCTTTCAGTTTATTTTCCTCTCTCCCTGGCCTGCGATGCCAACACAAAGGAGCAGAGCATGTGCAGATGCATGCCTGACATCCCTTGGAAGGGAGTTCCACGTTTCGCTGAAGCAGGTATGGTATAAAGGGGAAAAACAATGGGACTGGATGAGCCCGCGCAGCCTGGTGAGGAGCTAACAATACTTTCTCCCCTGCTTAGAATGGGGTGGGGATGCTGATGCACACCTGGGACCGATCTCAGAGTACGTGCTGATGAAGACGCAGCAGCTGGAATGCAGTGGGGTGGGGAAAGGAGGATCAAGAGATGCCATTGTGCAAAGTGATGCCACATTCCCCCCCATGGGGCTACTCATTTGAGCCTCTTAGCTTGATCCTCATCTCACTTTCTGCAGTAACAATCAAGAGTAACTGGATAAGCATGTCACATCCCCCACCAGTCATAGTGCGATTTGAATGCCTGATGACGCGGGGTGAGCTTCCCAGGTGGGAGTGAATGGCACACTTCGCTAGTGTGCTATGTCTCCCAGAAGTGGCTGGTCCAGAGAGACAGTAAGAGCCTTCTGCTGCTAGTAGCTAATGGAGTCACTCGGGTGCTGTGCTGGAGGACTGGGGATCTATCCCAGATAATCATCATGGCGGCAGGTCTCTATTTTAATTTTCTCACAGGTAATGTATGGACTCAAGCCACCAGCTGGCCACACCCTGAATTGGATCCTCGGGGTGGATGTGAGCATAAGGAATGCAAAGTCTGTCTCCCTGGCTCTCTCAGGCCACTTCCTCCTTGAGGCAAAATAATAACAGCTCTTATATAGCACTTTTCATCAGCAGCTCTCAAGGTGTTTCGCAAAGGAGGTCTGTAATATGGGGATAATGATACGGAGGGGAAATGGAGGCAGAAGCAACATGACTAAGGGCAGTCACAAGGCGAGTGGCAGATCCAGGAACTGAACCCAGGTCTCCCAAGTCCAAGTGTGCCCTCCATGAGGCACCATCACCTCTCACCTGTTACACACCAAGGAGAAACTATTACTGTGATCAACCCTTGAAAGTTCTAGGATTTAGCCACATCCATGAAGCTACTTATAGTAACTGAGTGGCTGCTACCAGCTGTTTCAGAGGAAGGTGCAAGAAACCCTGCAAGTGGACAATTATGGAATAAGCTGCCCGCAGGGGAAATTCCTTCCCAACTCATAAGAACCCCTATCAGTAAAGCTTATATTATGATGCATGAGGGTCAGATCCCTTCCTAACTTGTATGGAGATTGCTTTTTTATGTATCGTTTCTAATGGAAGTGGGGATTCCATCCATATAGATATCTACCACTCTTGGCCTCCATGATATCCTTTCGCAAGAAGTTCCATGGGCTAATTATCCATTGTGTAATAAGTATTTATCCATTTTAAAATTGGAATAAAGATTCTTTAAGCTTTCCACAATGAAAGTAAACTCTACTGAAACAAGAGGCCAAAAGGGTAGGAGAATCAGTGCAACATTACAGCCATTAGCTACCATCATAGACCCCCAGCACCAAATCCTTCCCCCGCCCCATCTACCAATATAGATTACCATGGTTCTTGGACAACACATGACTAAGAAAAAATATTTGCATAGCAGTGTTGGAAAATTTGCGATACTGACAGACTTGGATATTCCACATTCCCTATGCCACTTTGAAGGAGGCAAAGAAATCAGACTTCTGTGCTACCTCTCTGACAGTAGAGTCACGTCATACAGACCTTATCTCTATGGTCAATTGCTTCTTAAGTCTAGAATGTCTCCACCCAACCACAGAACTTGGCCCCTCTCTCACTGTGAGACGTTCCCTTATTTCAGAGAGATGATCACTCACATCTAAGGCCACTGGGAACAATGAACTGAGAACTGGACTGGACACACCACACCTACTTTCCAAGAACTTGGCTCATTTTCACCAGAAGACATGTCCGTATCAACGGCCAGGATCCAAGGGATGAAAAACATCACTCACCTCTGCTACATGATCATGACTGGTCAGGACCTTGGTTCTGCATCTAATCCCAGAGATGGCACCTTTACCGTCAGAGTGCACCCTAACACCACGGCGGGTCAATGATTCAACAGAACAAAGGGCACCATTCACTGAACCATTGGCATGGCCCCTGTAGCACCTCCTTGGAGGTCCCTCTGCCAATCACTTGCCCAGCCTTAGGCTTCCAAGCTTGTGAGATTGCATCTCATGGTGGGATGGCAGCAGACAAATTCTAGGCGGAACAAGTTTAGATCAACATCTATCCATCTGAATGCTTAGAGGAACCTCTGAGCTGTCTAGGCTCAGTCACTGCCCCTCCAACATCATTTATTCTAGCTACTCCCTGTCAACCCCTTCTCCTAGTCCTGCCAAGGGAGGTAGGGAAAAGGGAGTCATTTGAAATAAAAGGGGAAAAATCCTCCTTTATAACTTACTGACAAAGAAACATGTGATACCCAGGGGATGAATTTTGCCCCAGTGGGTAACTTCATAGGCGTCACCAATATTATTGCAGGGAAGAATTTGTCTCACTTGATTTAAAAGAGAGCCTGGACAATGGAAGGAAGCAGGGAAGGACTTTGACTCTAGATTAGATTTCTCCAGGCAGGAGAAAGGTTGATTGATGTATGGTAGGCTTTATAATGGATCTACTGGGAATAGCATAGGCAGTTATGTAGCGTGGTTTGCAATCTGCTATCCCATCACATTATGGAGCTCACATGTGATTTAATTTAAACTTCATTTACTTCAAAGGGTAACTTGCCTTTGCATTGTGTCATCATGTGCACCTGGAAATGCATGGCCATGGTGTGCAATAATATTTCTTTATTGATATGAGTAGGCAGTGAGTGTCCTAGCCATTCTGGCTTTATCTAGCAGGGCTTCACTTTTATACAGGCTTGGATCAGACTGCATGAGGATTGGCAGGACAAAACCAGGTCAACAGAGCTACCAGTCAATGGACACCACTATTCAGCCACAGCTGTTAACTGGCTGCTCTATGTGGCCTGCAATCCCCATATAAGGCCAGAGGGCATCCCAGGAAGCTCCCAGGCCACAATGTGGATCCTCAGGTAGCTTCCAGGATGGACTCTGCTCCCAAACTCCTGGCATTGACTTTGGCTTGGACTTAGATTCTGACCCTCACTCTGGACCTAGAACCCCACCGCACGTTCTGACTTCAGTGTCGACTTCCTGGGCTAAGGTCCGTACCAGAACTGCCTGGTCCCTGCTGCAGGACCCCATGCACGGTCTAGCCACAGTCCTGCATTGTAGTGCTGTGTCACCCCAGTGAGCATCAGCAGCATTATGGGAATGGCTCTCAGAACCACCCACTGCATGGCGGAACATGCCAAATACTACACTAAAGGGTGCTATACGCTCCTTCAGTCAGCCAGCTTCAAAGGTTGATTCTTAGGGCTGGAGTAGTGTCATTGTTCACCTAATTCTACCTATTGTCCTTCCAATGGCAATGGGGGCCAGATGTCTGAGCATCTCAGGACACCCCAGTGAAGGAAAGACATGTGGCCATCCCCATTGTGTAGATGAGGAAGCGAAGCACAGGGCAAATGGGTGACCTTGAGCAAGTCACCTAAGGAGTCTGCAGCAGAGCAGGGAATTGGTGCTTCGTGTCCTAAGTCCCAGGCTAGCAGTGGAGCATCCTGCCCTCCCTTTCCGATGTAGGGTGCCATGCACGCTGCGGTGGATAACCCGGCATCCCTTTGAGGCACGCTTTTAAATCAATGCAACTGTGTTTTGACACCACATTGGCTCAACCTGTGCATGCTAAATAGATTTAAACCAGGGTTAAACGGATATGAGGGGGTGGTACAGAAAAAAGAGATAGGGGAACTGGCCATCTTGAAGTGGTACTGATCCCTGAATTCACAGAACAGATGCAACCGCTCAGAGGTCCTTAGTTTTCACTCAGCAGGCAAATTCTTGATGACACTAGTGGGAGTCTTGCCCGAGTTGCAATAGGAGTAAGGACACACGGATTTGGTCCCTGAAATATTGATGTTCAATAATGACTCATTAATGATAAAGTGTCCTTAGACCGGTGGTTTTCAGCCTTTTTTCAGTTGTGGACCCCTAAAAAGTATCAAATGGCGGCAGACTTCTTTGGAAATCTTAGTCTGGACCACAGGTTGAAAACCACTGCTTTAGCCCACTGGAAAATTTGCACTGGCCCTCAGTAATGTTACACATGTTGGGAAACAGCCCTGTAGAATGGAATAGGAAATGATCACTTTTCAATAGGTTTTTTTAAGCCAGCCTATAGAATTGTATAAAGAATTACATTGCTGCCATAGAATTCTATGGAATGCGGAGACAAAAAGGCTCTCCCTCGGTTAATTGCTATGGAACCATTTGGGGTTGATCCCTATTAAATTCCTAAGGGCTTCTGAAGGACTGTTTTCCTTTTTTAAAATGAATCAATTCTATTTCCAAATAATGATAAAACACTCCAGGCAGGAAGCCAGCCACTCAACTGGTGTAAATCAGCATAGCCCTATTGAAGTTAATAGGACTACACCGATTTACACCAGCTAAGGGTCTGATACCCTGTCTTTCAAGATGATTATTTGATTGTTCTCCTTCTGTGTTTGAAGTCACTCGGGTTGGACTGGTGCTTTATTCTCATCCAAGGTGGGAAATAAGCACCCAGAAATGCACTATCTGCGATAAAGAATTTGATCACCTCCATTTGCTGATTATTGCAAAGACACATTCTTGCCCTATCAGCTACTGTCTAAGCAGGTTCTCAGTTTGTTCAGCAGGATGCAGCCTGAAATACCAGGCTTTGGGAGTGTTTAAACAACCTCCAAACATCTCCCGATAGCAACATACAGGGTTTACACTGGAAGGGAACGGACAGCTGAGGCATGGCTTCAAAATCAAGGGCTCTTTGGCAGCACGTGGGGCCTTATGATGAGCCTTAATGGATGGCTTGGCCAAGAACAGCTGCCTAGGGGCTGCTCATGGAGCTGTGGCGGAATAAAGCGGCCACTTGGGGATAGGGAAGAAAAGGAAAGCAAGAGGCATGCAACTCCAGCTTGAAACAGAAATACACAATGGGAAAGTGACCGAAGCCAAGCAACATGGGGTTAGCTGCCTAGGAGCAGCATAGACATACCCACCGACACACGTGCAGTGTATGTAAAAAACTCTTTGCAGCAGCAAATCTACAGGCTTGGGCCTGCGCTACAGTGCATTGTGTCCTAGGGTCTCAGTGTCTGTTCTTATCTAGATTCCTACCTACTGTGTGATGCTGCTGCATCTCTCAGAGTGAAGGGACAGAACTTGGTTGTGGAACATATCAAGGATTCTACATGGAGGTTGTTGGTCACCGACAGCCGCTATGGTTTTTTCTAGCTCCCAGACTAACAGCCTGTATTGCACAGTCACAAGGACTTTCTGTGGTCTGACCTGCACTGAGCAGTCCTGGAAAGGATGGCTAGTTATTCTTCCAGGATATGTAACTAAGATGCCAAGACAGCTATGATAGCTAAATAGGTGCATGTGCACCCCCACACACACTCTCCCAAGTAAAATGGAGGATAAAGGATTTTTTCAGTTTGCTGACAATTTTTTTTCTCCCCTCAAAAAGTTTTGGGTTGAACAAAACATTTGATTTTGAATCACTCCCCCCCCCCCCACACACACACCCCTCTTATAAATATTTTAAAAACAAAGTTAGTTTCTTAACAAGTTCTTTCAAAAAGTCAAAGTGTTTCATTTCAAGAGTGTCAGCACAAAATATTTTGGACTTTCGGATTGTTTTCCCTTAGGTCCCCCTTCTCTCACAATGGAAAAGTGTAAAAATCTGTACAAATTCCAGACATGTGTTGGTCCAACCAAATGTGCATTTATCACCAAAAAAGTTCTAGCTCTGTTTCCCCTACACTACCCACAATTCCTTGTGGAAGGAGATCCACAGGGAGATGACTAACTACAACAGAGTCAGTCATCTTCAGCCAAAGGTGAGGGTGTATAATGGGGTTACAGTCAGTTATCTCCACCTACTACAGAGCTTTGGGCAAAAGGGGCTCTTATGATGTGAATATACTGTTTTAAAGAAGATTTCAGTACAGTGGTAGCTTTGCTGCCTTCTCTTTTTTTTAAAAAGCACCTTGTCAGGAGGGAGAATGGGATTTACAATAAAAATCAAGAGAATCACTACATGTGTTCAGAAGTGATTAGTAAATTTGTGTGCCCAACTCATGACACCTTAAAGAGACCAGATGGTCTGAAAATCAGGCCCCTTTAGCATATTGCAAGTTGGGCACACACAAAAAAAGCTTAAAAATACACACACACATTAGATATATCCAGGCATCTGAGCATTTCAGGCACAGCCTCAGGGGCTCAAAGCATTGAGGAACATACATATTCCATTGTAGAAAAGTGACTCACTGACCAGCATGTCCCATCATGGCAGATCAGGCTCTCCTCCTCTAGCACCTCTCCAACAGCTGCTCTGGCCCCACAGTGGTCTGCCTCTTCCTGTGACTCAGTCCTCTGGCCTGCTCATGAGTTAGTACACCTGTTTTGGGGTAACAGAAAGTCCAATAGGAAACAGCCTAATGGCCTCACAAAAGGGTCTTCAGCCCCACCTCTGGGCCACATGGGCCTCACCACCTTCTCTCAGGTCTTTCCATTGCCTTTATTGAGTTCTGAGGGACCAGGGCTCACCTCTGGAATCCCCTAACAAAAAAAAATCCTAAACTAAAAACATAGAAAACTGACTAGTTTCTGCCTTCCTCAGGCTTGGCCTCTCATCCCTTTCTGCTGCTCTGTTCCTCCACTGAGCACCTCCCAGGACTCCCTCCCTGGGAGTCCAGATCCTGCCCTTCTTACCAGAGCTCATTCCACTCCCAGTGGCAGCTTTGTCTGTCTCTCTGCTGTCCTCTTGCTAGACTTCCCTCTCAAGAGAGGATTCCTGGGCTTTCCCCTCACAACCTCTGTAGTCCCACAGAACAACTGCAGAGTTTCTCTTCAGCCCCATTCTGCTCTCAGCTTCCTCTGTTTATAGTCACCACCCAGCTCTTTTCCCAGCTGATCTTCATCAGTTAAGCCTGGTCCACTCTCTAGGTGCAGCCAGGTAGCATAACTGGCCTCTCAGACCCACATTAACCCATTCAGGACCTTCACTCTTCCCAAGCTCTGCAGAATTCTTTCCAGCACCTGTAAAGAACAATGCCGATCAAGGCTTTCTCCCTGGAGGCCCAGCTCCTCACTGCCTCTCCCCAGGTTCTCTGTGTCCACCTTTGCTGGAACCCTGGTTTCTGGCCCATTTGTCCAGGCTGATCACAGGAGCTCACTCCACTCCTGTCCTTGCATGGTCTCTCTCCTAGCCCTTTGCCAGTGCTCCTGCCTAGCAAGCTGCTCCCAAGGCCTACCCCACAGGCCACCTGCTTCCCATCTCCTACCTTCAATGCCTTCTTTATTAGTCACCCAGCTTCTCTCAGCTGCAATTTCATCCTTAATTCAATTACCCAGCTCCTCCCCAGCTGGGCCTAATCCTAACTGGGGCCTGGCCCACCCTTCAGGTGCAATTGGGTGCACTAATTGCTTTCTGGGTACAATTAATTCTTTCTCAGCCACTGCGGGGTATACACCCCATCACAGCCAGATTCCAGGATATCTTCATTTAACATACTTCCTGGTGGCTTGTCACATTTTTACCCTTGATGAGTGTGGCCTCATGAGTCCTTTTTAATGTTGCGCGTGCGCACACACACACACACACACACACACACAAAGCCCCAGCTTCTGGAGTCCCGTGATTACATGAGAATCTCAGTTTTCATTTTTTTTTAAATAAGTCTACTACTCATGGTTGTGGAGAAAAGCTTGATAACATGACCCAAATACATGCTGAAAGCGGAGAAACTAGAGGACAAACAACCCCACTCCAAAACTATAATAATAATTAATAAATATTTTTAAAAATACTATTTTTGGGGGCCTGACTCATGATTTTTTAAGACTTGGGGTTGGCACTACTGGATACAGGGGCTTGATCGAAAGCTTACTGAAATCAGGGCTTTGAATGAAGGGCTAGGTGATCACCTGATTTATGATTTATGATAACAAATCTGGTCAAAAAAAAAAATCTACCTACCACAGTGTGCAGCCAATCTGTGCTATTCACAGCAATGGCAGGTTAGTGAGTCAAATATTGTGGCCAAAGTTTGAAAGGGCTGGAAAATAGCATGATTCATAATTTTTGTAGTTATTTATGCACGCGCCAGAGTAATCCAATCCCATGTTTTCAGATATATAATAACTGATTGTTCCTTCCTTCCTTTGTTTCCCCCTCCCCCTATTTACTGCACAGCATGAGACAGCTGAGTAGAATTGTGTTGTGTGTTTTCCTTTTTCATGATTTGGGGGGGGGGGGTTCCTTTTTAAGATTTTGGGAGATTGGTTCATCATTTGAAGCTATGTCTTTGATGATTTGCAACTGCTGCTCATTATTCATGGTGCTTGCCACTGGTCCAGCTAACTCATGCACTGTGGTTTCTGTACCCTGATTGGATGACTGAAAATTTTATAAACAGAGAAAAGGGGAGAGAGCAAAAAAATTTCAAAATGGCCTCCTGGACGTGATTAGTTCACACGAAGACATATATATTCAAAGAGACACAGGCTCCCATGTTGGCTGGGATAATGCACAACCCCAGACGTGCCTGGAAAAGCCCTCCCCTCAACCTGGCAAGTCACTCACACCATATCCTATAGATCCCCTGGGTTCTCTCCCATTACCATCCCTTGGATGAGTCTGGAAGGTCAGTTGGCTGCAGTACTGTTTGGGGAGCATAGTGTCATAGAAATAATAACAGTTTCAAATATCACACGCTAACAGCCACAGTTTCCTTTTCCTTAGAAAAAAAATCATTACAAGGAAATGAAATGCACAGAGGTGCATTAAGGCAATGTGATTAATATTAATAAAGGGCCAGATCCTGGAAGCTGCCCCATGGCTGAGTACATGGGCTATGCACAGGGGAGTTCAGCTGCAGGTGGGGACTCAAATCTGCCTCTCCCAGGCCACAGAGTGAAAAAAGGGAGCCACGCCACAGACACTACTGCAGCCTTGGGGCTGCAGTAGCTTTAGCAGCTGTTGTGCCCCCACCGTGGGGGTATGGGACTCCGCCATCCCATCCCACCAGCTCATTCCTGCCCACTGGGGCAGAGCGACCCCATACCTCCTGAGCAGACCTGCGCCATGCAGAGCTCACAGATCCCCTGTGCAGACTCCCCACAGCTGAGTTGCCCGGTTCCATCGCCTATCGTGCTTTAGGCAACAGAGCAGGGGGGCAGCATTTGCCTTGAGATTTTTAAATGCACCAGAGCCTGGAAATCAAAAGCAATGCTTTTCACTGCAACCATATTGCAGATAGTGTTGAAGGAGCGCAAAGCGCCTCATTCGCGTCAGGATCACAGTCCAGGGGCTGAGTTACAATCACTTGTGTGCATGTAAAACTTCAACAACGGCATTGCATTGACACAGCTTCTTTGCACCCAAGGCATGGGCAGTACCTGCAAACCTTTGCAAAGGCTGCAGGGCTTGCGCTGGGATTGGGAAGGAAGGCTGCCTGTCAGTACAGGCCTAACAGCAGCGGAGGTGTGAAATGCTGACACACCAGCTGCCAGGGCCATTTACATCAGCCAGATTGGTCTCTCAGGACAATAATAGATGTAGAACAAATGATGATGGGGAGCCGAAAGTGCTATTACTCATTATTGAAACTTTGGATTATTCTCTGGCCAGTGCTAAAACCATAAAGCCAGCAGCCAGTGGACAAGCCCTCGGTAACCTCTGTCACTGAACTAAAAGCTTTCGGAGGGCGAACAGAAGTGCTATAAATCTTGGGGGTGACATTAAACATTTGTCACAGAAACACTTAGGACTTATTTTAATCTCTCCCTTTCAGAGAGTTCATCATAACAAATAACTAGGTGACTTAACCCTAGCCAGAGGAGCCCCCTTCCCACTGCGGATGGAAACAACAAATGGCTCCTAATAGACTGGACGGGCCTGCTGATTGGCAACACCAGTGCGCTGTGTGGTCTTGGAGCCCTTCCTAAATGGACACAGACCCTGTGATGTTTACCCAGGCTGCCTATTACTGTAATGACACTGGGCCCTGCAAATGTTTTAACTTGATTTTTGTTTTGTTTTGTTTTGTGATCATCCATTAATCTTGCTCCTGGCTGGGAAGGAAAGTAAATTATTTACATTGCAGACGTTATAGGGGATTGTTCCTGCATTAAGGTTTCATTTGGGAGTGTTAAATCTGTCTCTCCCGGTAAGTCAGGGATTGGTTTTGTCAGACGACTTGTCCAAAGATGAATCCCATCCATGACTTAGCATTCCTCTGCCTGGCCGTTTCCTTGTTCACCTTTCTCTGAGATGGGAGGAATGTGCAAAGGTGAATAACCTTGTAAAATGCCTTTTGAAGCTGTAAATTTCTGTAGTCATGTCAGAGAGATGCAAATAATCCCAGCTAGAGAAAAGCAGAGGCTGTGCAAGCATCTCCCACACACACAGCTCTGCCAACACACTTCCATCAGCAGCCTCTACCGTTTCAGTCCTGGGCTCCCACACAGCTGCCACCTTCATGGGAGAGAACGCAAATGAAGCAGATCTTCTCAGAGCTTCACCAAAAGAGCACTAGACTGGGTTCTCCTTTGGAGAAGTTACCATTCCTAGTTTTAGATAAGTAATGAATGAAAAGGATAGTAACAATACCTTGCACTTTCATAGCATCTTCAGGAACTTAAGCTCAAAGTAGCTCTGTCTGGGAGATCAGTTATTGTCTCTGTTGTACAAACGGGGAGACCGAGGCATGGAAAGGGTTAGTGACTTACCCCACTGTCAATCAGTGAGTCTGTGGGAGAACCAGGAATAGGTCTCTTAGCTCCCAGCCCTATATCTTCTTCCTCACCAAATCTCAAATAGGAAAACATGGCAGAGGTGGCGGTCCCTTCCAGCCCAGGATGCAGTGAAATAGCAGGCTTGTTTCATACCCAGGAGGTGTTCTTGCCGGAGGGTAATCATGTAATCTTGCCGGAGGGTAATCACCTAGCACCGGCCACTGTGACAGGATACTGGGCTAGATAGACCTTTGGTCTAACCCAATAGGGCCATTCTTATCTTATGACTGTGAATGACCTGTTCTCAGCTGTGAATCGTTATTCCCAGTGGAAATAAACTCTTGCTGGAGACTGACAAAGGCAATCCTTTCGAAGTGCTGACCTTTCCAACCCAACAATTTTGCTGCTCCTGATTAGTGAACCATGACACTGTCCCCACAAGAACTGCTAACCAACTTCATTTTCCATTGATGAACCTTCCCCACAACTTCTCCCCAGCAGGTCCTTTTTCATAGCTGTTAAGTCCTCTTGAAGCCCAGGCCTCTAACCTCATGAGAAGTAATTCACAATCCTCTGACAACACAGGATTAAAGAGAGCTGCCTGTAGGACTGACTGGGGATATTTCATCTCCAGCATGATATAAATTAGATGGCCCAAGCCAAAATGCTGGATCCAAACTCCTTTGAAAACTGGAAGTTCAGATGTGGACCTGAACGTTGGGGCTCACCATTATCTCTATAAAAACCATCACCAAAGCCCTGGAGCAGACACTTTTGAATGCTGGGAAAATTTGGCTTTGGAGCAGAAATTTGCAGCTCTGGCCCATCTTTAACATTAGCCCTGGCCTGAAGGATGCTGCCATGTGCCCCTTGTAGATGTTCTGGAGTGCAGTGATGACCAAGAAGCCTAAATCCAATCTACTCGTAGCTAAAGAAAATAAGAGCATGTATAAAATATTAATGTCTTCCCAGCAAGGAAAAAACAAACAAACTTGGACCAAATATTGTTCTCACCTGCACCATCACAAACCCACTGAAGTCAATGGTCTTGTCATGGTGTAGATGAGGGCAGAATTTGCTCGGGTGATTACAAGGCTATGGAGGATTTGGGCCAAAAAATGCATCTAAGCTGCACATGTAAAACCTCCTCTTGCACCTGGCAGTCACTCCTCTTGTGAGTGCAATCCCTATTCTGAGTGTTTAGCTTTGGGCCTGAACCATGTGCAATGAGCAGGTCAGGTAACTGCAACCAGGTTTTGAATTCAATGGGAGTTTTAAGATCAGGAGCAGGCCCTGCCATAACAGGTGAAGCGCTTTAGAGGTCTTCTGCTGAGATAAAGGAGGAGCCCTTCCTCTGGGGGCTGGACAAGCAGCGAAGAAAAGAGTCACTTAATTGTGAAAGACAAAAATACAAGGGCCCAGAACCTCAGAAGTATTTGGGTGCCTAACTCCCACTGAACTCAATGGGATCTGGGCCAAGGTCCTTGTAAATTAATTATGCTGGTAACAAGCACTTACAAAGATGCAGTATACACCTGTGATTCCCACACAAACAGCACCCCCAAAATGCCTGTGAGGAACTTAATTGTTATTCTGTCAAAGAAAGGAGAATTCAAAATAAGAATTAAACCTCCACCAGTTTTTTTAAGCTAGTTATAGTGGATTAGAAGAGATGAATTCACATTGATTTAGCCAGATAAATCCTTAAAAACTCCCCTGGGGCTCTCTGAGTTCTGAGTCTAGACCGTATCCTTCAATAATGGGACATAATGTACCATTAGGAATGATTACATAGAGGGAATGGGTTTACTGGTTACAGCAGAAGTTGGGACTCTTGGGAAGGAATGGGTGAATAATGGATTTTTCAGTTCACAGGCCATTCCAAAAAAAATTGGGAGAAAAAAACATGTTGGGCCAAACACAACATTTTGTTCAACCTGAAACTAAATGTTCAATTTTATTTTTTGTGCATTTTTATGTTTTAAAATATTTGTATTAAAACGACAGGAAATTTCAAAACCTAAAGTCATTTTGGTGTGGCCAAATCTGCATATGTCCCTGAAAAAAATTTTTAGTCAAAAAAATTTGTCCAGCTCTACTTCTGGTTTCTGTTCCTAGCTATGCTGTATAACCTCAGGGAATTTACTTAA
This sequence comes from Emys orbicularis, assembly GCF_028017835.1. Taxonomy (NCBI): domain Eukaryota; kingdom Metazoa; phylum Chordata; order Testudines; family Emydidae; genus Emys; species Emys orbicularis. The sequence goes on along the minus strand of NC_088695.1, from coordinate 29,988,059 downwards.
CCTTTCTAGGCCATGGTTAACCCATCTCTATGTTGGGTATAGTACAATACTACCTGCCTCACAGGTTTGTTACAAGGGTTAATTAATGCTTATAAAGTACTTTGAGATCCTCAGAGGAAAGGTGCTAGAGCAGTGCAAAGTATTATTAACGTACATTTAAAAGAGCCCTGACCCTCCATAAATATTAATGCATTACGGTGGGGTTTCACAGTGCAAACAAATGCCAAACACTCTAAAATATTGATATTAATGTCCGCATTGTAGTCTCCAGAGAGCAACCATTTGAGGAGTCTATTGAAAAACAAAGAGGTTAGAAGCAGCTGGAGTGGGAAAGCCTTGAAGTTCAGAGCACTGCAGTGGATTTAACCAGAGAAGATGAGTCTGTTAATGGAAATATTGATTGTCTCGGAGGTTCACGGCTGCCAAACCAACCTGCACATATGGTACCAGTTTTATTGATATATGAATGAGATTAAACATGACACCTGTGTCAAGCGAATCCCTAGGTACCATTTAACTAACACTTAAAGCAGCTGCTTTTGAAAGATTACCTTCAGGCACAGGCCACCCAAATAGAACAATATAATCACCGTAAGTACTTCCCCAGTTGCCAACAAATGGGAATTCTTGCCTTGTGGTCGCATAAACAAACAGTATTAATGAAAGTCAAACAAAGGGGAATTTGGTACCTGGATTTTTTCTCTGGGTATGTGGTGGCATCAGATCTCTTGCTGTGATCACCAGGCCCAATCACAGGGCTCTTGGGGCCTCCATCTTATTAAACTAGACAACGGTCTCCTTGTGACTTTGAGCTGTCTGGCAGAATGCTTGTTTCCAGGTGGGATTTCATGTGAAATGAAACAGGGTTTGGGGATGCACCGAAATCTAGTACATTATGCTCTGAGCTGGTTCACCTAGCTCTGCACCTAGGTAATTCTACTATGGTAGCCAGGCAGGATTTCATTTTATAGAGGCCATGGGCCATGGCTGGGATGGACACCATGGAGTAGCAACGAACCAAACTTGTTCAACGGTGAGCAGGTAACTCTGCATATAGAGTCATAGAAAATGTAGGGCTGGAAAGGACCACAAGAGGTCACTAAGTCTGGCCCCTGTGCTGAGGAAGGACCAAGTAAACCTAAACCACTGCATACATACCACTACAACAACACTGCATAGACCATTCCTGGCAGGTGTTTGTTCAACCTGTTCCTAAAAACTTCCAACAGTGGGGATGCCACAACCTCCCTTGAAAGCCTTTCCAGAACTTGACTATTCTTCTAGTTGGAAAATTTTTCATAATCTCTAATCTAAATCTCCCTTGCTGCAGATTAAACGGATTACTTCTTGTCCTACCTTCAGCAGACATGGAGAACAATTGACCACTGTCTCCTGGTGACAGCTCCTAACATATTTGAAGACTATTTTCAGGTCCCTCCTCAGTCTTCTTTTTTCATGATTAAACAAGCCCAGGTCTTTTTAACCCAGGTCTTTTTAACCTTTTTAACCATAGGTCAGGTTTTCTAAACCTTTTCTCATTTTTGTTGTTCTCCACTGGACTCTCTCCAATTTGGCTATATCTTTCTTAAAATGTAGCACCTAAAACTGGAAACACTACTCCATCTGAGGCCTCACCACTGCTGAGCAGAGCTGTCTTATATATGACACTCCTGTTAATACACCCCAGAATGATAGCCTTTTTTGCAACTGCATCACAATTTTGGCTCATATTCAATATGTGATCCACTGTAACCCCCAAACTCTTTACAGCACTACTGTCACCTACCCAGTTATCCCAATTTTGTATTTGCATATTGGATTTTTCCTTTCTAAGTGTAGTACTGTGCACTTCTCCTTATGGAATTTCATCTTGTTGATTTCAGATCTTGTTGATCTCCAATCTAGTCACGGTCATTTTGAATTCACATTTAACCTTCAACAATGCAACTTCAACCCTGATAAAAATGACAAGAAGTCACAAATAAACATCTCATGAAAAATCCAATGAAGAAGATTATAGAATCATAGGACTGGAAGACCTAAAGAGGTCATCTAGTCTAGTCCCCCACACTCATGGCAGGACTAAGTATTATCTAGACCATACCTGACAGGTGTTTATCTAACCGGCTCTTAAAATCTCCAATGATGGAGATTCCACAACATCCCTAGGCAATTTATTCCAGTGCTTAACCACTCTGACAGTTAGGAAGTTTTTCCTAATGTCCAACTGACACCGCCCTTGCTGCAATTTAAGCCCATTGCTTCTTGTCCTAGCCTCAGAGGTTAAGAACAATGTTTTCCCCTCCTTATTGTAACAACCTTTTATGTACCCAGCCAATGGAAGTGCAGAGCCGGTGTTCAGGATGGGGGAAGCGCACAAAGCCCTATGGCCCCCCTGCTTAGAAGCCAGACCCACTGCTGGACACTTCTAGGGCGCAGCGTGGTGTCAGAACAGGTTGGCAGCGCTGACGGGACTTCTAACAGCCTGGTCGGTGGTGCTGACCAGAGCCGCTAGGGTCCCTGGGTGCTGAGCAAGGCGACCCAGTGCCTTCCATGCCGTGACCCAGTACTGGGTCATGACCCAAACTTTGAAAAACACCGCACTAGGCCAGTAACCCTGTCAAAGCAGGAAATTAGGTTGGTTTGGCATGATCTGTTGTTCTTGACAAATCCATGTTGGCTATTACTTGTTACTCTATTGTCCTCTAGATGCTAAAAGAGACCTCCATTTAGGTAGGTGGTGTTTTATCATACCTTCACCTTTCATGGGGGCTGCTATATTTTTCTTTAGCCCTAGAGGTATTCTCCTCAGTTTTCTGTCTCCGAATTAGATAATTCCAGGATTATCAGAACAGGCTTTCCCCCTCCCCAGTCCGGAGTGATCTTGGAAAACTCAGGTATTCAGGATACAGGAGACAAGCAGGGTTCATCTCTTTTAGGATGTGAGCAACACATGCAGAAGGGTGTGAAGGGGCGATGGTAATCACACTGGGCCAGCTCCTCGTCTTCTGTAAACCAGCCTAGCTCTTCCATGGGTGGCTCTTTCTAGCTCTCCATGTCTTTGCCTCACAATAACTGTGGGAGATATTTGTGTGTGGAGTAAAGGCATATAGCCATCTGTCCATCTTTTGGAAGTAATAGCAAGGTTGTTGAGTATATTATTCCAAAGTGACATGTTGTAGAGGAGTTTGGCCAGGCTCGTCCCTCTCCAGGGCGGTGGGGAACCACACCACCTCCCTACTTCCTTTCAGTTGTGATGGGGAACTAGCCTGGCCGCGGGGGTCTCTCACCGTGGCAGCAGTAGAGGCAAAACATAACAGTTATTCACACCCGGTTGGCGGGCAGTAGTGAGTCACGGGCTCAGGTCTTCAGACAGGAGCTGAGCAACTGTTATATAATGAGCAGGCCCCAGCCCTGGGTCAGGGTGGGGCAACAAAGAGTCAATGGCTCAGGCCCTCAGGCAGGGGCTGAGCAAACAGGTAAACAGCAAGTCCAGACTCCTGGCTCTGAAGGGCCTGGGAGAGGAGGAGACGGCCAGCCACAAGTTGGGTGCCAGGGGGGACGCAGGCCCACTCACTCCACTGCGTCCCAGCCCGGGGCCCTAGCAGTGGTAGAAGACCCGCTGCTGTGTCAATGGGGATCCTGGCCGCAACACAGACATAGGCTCTGGCAGCACTGCAGCCAGACTAGGGTCGGCTGCCCCCCTCTAGAGGTACCTGGGTCCGGACGGTGTCCTCCAAGGGGTCAAGCACCATGGGCTCCTCAGGGTAACTGGCAAGAGGCAGGCTTGACAGCTCCTCCGGGCTCTGGTCGGCATCGGCTGGTCTGGCCAGTCTTTGGGTCGGCCACTGATTGCCGGGGTCTCCCAACGGGGAGCTAGGCCACAGGAGTCTGGCCTCTCTGGCAGCTGTTCTTCTAGTGAGCTCTGGGGTTGGGCTTTTATACTTCCTGTCCTGTGCCTTGACCTCTGGGGGACGAGTGCAGGATTCACTGGCTCCGCCCACTTTGCTGTCCGGAGAGGCTCATCCCTCTCCGGGGTGGCGGGGAACCACATCGCCTCACTACACATGTTCAATTAATAATCAATTTCATCTTTTTCTATATTTACTATCTACCTATCTGTCTAATCTAGCTCTCCCTCCTCTGGGTAACTGTTCTTCATTATTAAAGCTGCAGAATGTCTCCTGCAAAATTGATAACTGAAGTAGGGCTGGGGGATGTGTTCAAAAGCTGTGAATAGATTTAATAACTTGGCCATTAGCAGGTGAGCTATGGCGAGGTCAGCTGCTCCTCAGCAGTCACTCACATACTCACCATCTTATATTGTTAACCAGATAAGAAGTGCAAACTGCCTTAATTGTTAACTAAAGCCCCAATCCTGAAACCAGATTTGGGCTGGTGGAAATCTGAGGCCAGGTACCACCCCAGTAGGGGCTGTTAACATGGATCTGATTGGAGGATTGAGATCTAATGTGTAGGGGGAGATTTCCAGAAATGCCTATGGGATTTAGGAGCACAAGGCCCCTTGATTTTCAATAGGACGCATTTCATTGACTAACAATACCAACAGCGCATTACAACACACCCAGGCTGGCTGTTGAGTTACGGAGGCAAAACAAATTTCACTGTGGCTTGTGCTCCTAAATCCACTAGGTGCTTTTGAAAATCTCTCCTGTCGTTCAGCAGAAAAATAGACATGTGGGCTGCAGAGCGAAAGATGAATCCTCTGAACATCAGAGCTGTATCGGTTGTGTCATATTTGCTTGTGTGGGCAACAGGAGTTGTGCTTAATGGCACAATCGTACCCTGTTTAGCTACTGGCGTAAAATCTAATACAGGCAAAGCACATACACAACACCTTAATCCCCGCATCTTCCCCCAGCTCTCCAGCAAACCCCTGCCTTTTATCCTCTGCCCATTCCTGCTGCACTTTGCTGAACACGGACGTGGCTTGTGACAGCGACGTCAGGTTGATAAAGGCATCATCTGCCAATGTCAAAAGTGACACGTTCGAAAAGAGAACAATCTACAGCTCCCTGTGTTCTGAGCCTTTGCAGACTGTATTTATAGTCCAGTCATGCCTGAAAAACACAAACAGATAACTCCTGCCAGCCCGCCTCTCAACCTACCAGGATTTCCTTCCCCAGGATTTCTAATAACTTGACATGTGCAATATTTTGTCTGATGATATTTTCCCCACCGTGTTTCCTGTATTATTGATATGGAAAAACTGTCCTTGACGGAGCCAACAGCTTTAGGTGTACGTGAGAGCTTCTTCCAAAAGACTCAGCTAATATTCCTGGTTGGTCTCTGCCCTGAAAAGGTAAGTGCTGATGACTTCATCTCACAAGGAACAAGATGCCAGTGGCATTTCAATGAAAAACCCCTACACAAGTGACCCTTTGTTGTATGATATTTCGTTGAGACCAAGACTAGTGAGAAAAGCTCTACCTATCCAGGGACTTACGTGGCTTCCACCGTCATCGTCTCTGAGCACCTCCAAAGGCTAAGAAGCCTATTGTCGTCCCCATTTTAGAGAATGGGAAAACAAAGCACAGAAAGATTGAATGATTTTCCCAAGATTATCCAACAAGACCATGTAGTAGAGCTGTACCGGCAAACCCTCCTAGTGTGGACGCAGCCATAGCCCGAGTGTCACTGCCCTAGGTTTATCAGCATCTTTGCTGGGGTCTAGGCTGGTTCCTCACCTTATATCATCTCATTTGATAAGTTCAGCAGATCATTCACATTTTGGCTACACTGCCAAACAATAATTAATAAGGGGCCTTTTGTCATGGTCAGAAACAGGCCTCATGTGCAAGTGCCTCTATTAGGGTGCATCTACACTACAGCTGTGGCCATGCTTCCCAGCACAGGTAGACAGATGTGCTAGCTCTGCTGAAGCTAGCAGTGTATCAGGGGTAGTACGGGAAGCAGCTCAGGCTAGCCAACTGAGTACAAATTCACCTGGATCCCCTAGATACATCCTTGGGCGGCTAGCCCGACCCACTGCCTGTGTGCTACCCTCCCCCCCCACACACACACACACGGAGTGTGCTAGCTCCAGCAGAGCATGCGTGTGTCTGTCAACCCATGCTGGGAAACATCCTCCCAGCTGCAGTGTAGACGTACCCTTAGCGGCAGCTGCACCAAACCTTCAGCAGTGTCATGGTCAGGTCATGGGTGGCCAGACCAAGTAGTTAGAGCCAGAATCTGCAGTCACAAGACAGGTGACGAGTCAACTGGGTCAAGATACCAGGAGGTCAGAAGCAGGAGGCAAACTGGAGCTCAGAACCACAAGTAGAGAACCAGAGTCAGACCAGGTGAGGATACCTGGGGGTCAGAGGCAGGAAGCAAAGTGGGGGCAGGAACGACAAGTCAGATGCCAGGGGAGCAGAGCGAAGCACAGGTGTTCAGACAACTGCCTGTTCCCGTTGCTGGCTTACATAGGGCCGGTGGGCCAATCAGCTACTCTGGGGCTCCGCCAATGGGACCTTCCATGCAGATGATGCTCATTAAAAAAATAGCGCATTAATTAAATTTGTGACTGAACTCCTTGGGGGAGAATTGTATATCTCCTGTTCTGTTTTACCGAAATTCTGCTATATATTTCATGTTATAGCAGTCTCAGATGATGACCCAGCACATGTTGTTCATTTTAAGAACACTTTCACAGCAGATTTATTTGACAAAATGCAAAGAAGGTACCAATGTGAGATTTCTAAAAATAGCTACAGCACTCAACCCAAGGTTTAAGAATCTGAAGTGCCTTCCAAAATCTGATCAGGACCGGGGTGTGGAGCATGCTTTTAGAAGTCTTAAAAGAGCAACCCTCCGATTTGGAAAGTACAGAACCCAAACCACCAAAAAAAAAGTAAATCAACCTGCTGGTGGCATCTGACTCAGATGATGAAAATGAACATATGTCGGTCCACTCTGCTTTGGATCATTATCGAGCAAAGTCCGTCATCAACATGGACGCATGTCCTCTGGAATGGTGGTTGAAGCATGGAGGGACATATGAATCTTTAGCGCATCTGGCAGATAAATATCTTGTGATGCCGGCTACAACAGTGCCATGTGAACGCCTGTTCTCACTTTCAGGTGACACTGTAAACAAGAAGCGGGCAGCATTATCTCCTGCAAATTGTAACCAAACTTGTTTGTCTGAGAGATTGGCTGAAGTAGGACTGAGTGGACTTGTAGACTATAAAGTTTTACATTGTTTATTTTTGAATGCAGTTATTTTTTTTGCATAATTCTACATTTGTAAGCTGAACTTTCATGATAAAGAGATTGCACTACAGTACTTGTATTAGATGAATTGAAAAATACTATTTATTTTGTTTTTTACTGTGAAAATATTTGTAATAAAAAATAAATATAAAGTGATCACTATATACTTTGTATTCTGTGTTGTAATTAAAATCAATATATTTGAAAATGTAGAAAACATCCAAAAATATTTAAATAAATGGTATTCTATTATTGTTTAAGAGCGTGATTAATCACGCGATTAATCGCGATTAATTTTTTTAATTGCTTGACAGCCCTAGTTATAACACTTTGGAAATCTGGAATCTACATACACCCTGGAATCTACATACACCCTTTGACTTTTGAACTCCACAATCCTTTGTTCTGGAGACTTATGATTCTGTTCCAGCAATATATTTAGCACCTGACTCCTTCTGGTATCACAGCCTCTGCCGGTTTAACAATCCCTCATGCATTTAAATATCCTTTATGGCTGTTAGGAAAGAGAAAATTAAAGAGAATGGCACTTCCAGGACATCAAAGATACAAAGGGTCCCTTTTTCCAGGAGACATCTCTGCATTGTGTGTAGTATTTTACCTGTTTAAATTGCCACTTCTGGAACCCTTAAGTACAGTGCTGTGCCAGCTAAGTATGGATTTTTAATTAAGGTTCCCCCCTCCCCCACAACTCAATACTTTTGCAGGTTGAGAAATCTCCTTAATATCCAGCTAGGGGTTTAATGCTATCTGCTCTGTTTAAAAACTGCCGTCTTAATGACTCTGAGATGATAATTTTCACAGTCTTCTGGGACTGATGTCTGTTATTAACTCTTCCTGGTCATGCAAAGGAGGTGGGGGATGGGTGCTATACCAGTTGCCCAGTGTTTTAACACATGGCTTTCATTTATTTATTTATTTTGGGGCGTGATTCTCATCTCGCTTACAGCTGTTTTACACCTCGAGCACTACTCCTGATTGACGCCCGAGTTAATGAAAGGAGCGTTAGGCCCACTCTAGGTAAGCCCTGTGTTAGCGAGTTACAGCGGAAGCCCAGAGACACCCCAGGATGAGAGTGGAATAAGTGAAGGACTTCCCTAACAGCAAGGAGAAGTTGGTTTAATATCCATTAGCTGCATCTGTGCCAGCTCACATAATTGGTATGCCAGATTAAACATCCCTCAGGTGCTGCCGTGGGTACCAGGTGGTGTGCAGCACTTTGGCCATGTCTACATTGGGAAAACTTGCTAAGTAACATGCTTTACTGACCATGATGTTAAACATGATATAGCTGTTAGTGTAGGCAGGGCCATCTGTGTTTAAAACCATGTTAGGTGTCAGCTGTCATGATCTCACGGGCCATGCTGCTTTAGGCCAGCTGAGGATCTGGCCCGAGATCCTCCAAAACATGACCACCGAGGCAATCTTGAAGAAAGGGAACTGCTCTGCATCTACCCCAACACCTTTCAAGACTAGAACGTATTGAGAAAAGGAAATCCTTGCTAAGCAAAAGAAGGAAATGTATCTTGGAAGCTACAGGCCGCTTCAGTAACAGGAGAAAGCAGCTTGTCACAATGTGGCTGGCCCTTTCATAGGAAATGGGTCTCAGTCCCATGTAGGGCATTCTCAACTCACTTCCCCAGGTGAGGAAAATGAAGATGGGTTATGTGATTCAATTAGGCCCGCTGGGATAAATAAGGGAGAGGGCTGGGACCAGGGAAAGTGAGATGTGGAGAAGCCTATGGCAAGATGTCTGCAGGGGCCCAGAGAAGCCAGCAGAGGGCCAGGTGACCTCTTGGTGCCTGAAAGAGGTGGTGGTGGTCGATGGGTGCAGAAAGGCTGAGGAGCTGGACGAGAGCACAAGGCAGGCAGAAGCCAGTGGAAGACTCCAGGTAGGAAGCAGGCCTGGGAAAGCCTCCTCAAGGAATAGCAGGGGGCAACCCAAAGAAGCCCAGGAGGTGCTGAACGCAGACTACAGGCAGAATTAGAGACGATACCCCCCTTGGGAAGGAGGGTCTGGGCCCAGTTTGAGACTAGGGCAAAGACTTTGTGCTTTGTTTGCCTTGACTTTGGACTAAGGATCTCTGTCCCCTGGAAAGGGATGGACTTTTGTTAAGGGCTTAACCAGAGAGCCAACTCACTGCAGCAGCAAAACCAGGCTGTGGAAATTCTCAGGAAGCCCTGAGAAGGGGGAAAACTGAGTCAGGGGTACTCCAGAGCCACCCCTGGCCATGTGGGGCACTCGGGAGGCAGTTACCCTGCCATTCAGCTCTACGGGGTATTTTTAGAGCAGATAAAATATTTGGAGGAAAACGTGAAATAAATGAATAGTCAACTCATTAATTTCCTGGTCCCCAGCTCTAACGGCTGGGTTAATGGGTTTCTAGCCTTGCCCAAGTTCAGAAGGGTGTGGAGCTGGGCTTTGGGGCTGGCGCATTGCAAAATTCTGATTTAAAACACCCCTAACATTCAGAGGCGGTTGGCTGTCGGGTTTTGGTTTGGGCCTATCTCTGTCTTTATTTATCTATTTATTTTACTTATCCTCTATGGAGACATTCTTTAACTGCTCTACCCTCAGGACTCTCCTTGCAGCCAATGGCACCCCCTGGCACCCACGGGATCTGGAGTATGCCTCCTTTCAGAGCCCCTCAGTGTAGCCCTAAGGTCAGCTGGTGTAGTTCCTGCACACCCAACACCCTGGCATTACCTTCTGCTATGGGCTTAGCTTATTGTCTCTATACTGCCCCCAGCTGCTTGCTCATGGTATTGCAGAGGCCACTCTGCCAGCCTGCAAAGCCAGTACTACAGCCTTCATGGCCAGCAGCGTGTGAAGAGAGATGTTTTCCACTGAATTTTGTGTGTTTAAAAAAAAAACCCTGAAAATTCTGACTCATTTTGCAGCCTTTTTAAAAAACCTTTAATGACATTTTTGCCATTTTATTGTCTCAAAGCATCCAAAATTTTGAAACTGGATATCTTTTAAGTATCTGCACATGGATAAATCATAATATGTAGCTCTTAGACAGCGCTTTTCATCAGTAGATCTCAAAGCACTTTACAAAGGAGGTCAGTAGCATTATCCCCATTTTTCAGATGGGAAAACTGAGTCACAGAGCAGGGAAGTGACTTGCCCAAGGTCACCCACCAGGCCTGTGGCAGAACTGGGCATAGAACCCAGGTTGCCTGAATCACAGTCTAGTGCTCTAGGCCACACAAATATCACTGTGTTTCATGAAAGCAGGGAGGACGGATGCCTCGTGGTTGGGCCTGGGATGTGGGAGATCCAGGTTCAATTCCTGCTCTTCCATCTTGAGCAAATCGCTTAGTCTTTCTGTGCCTCAGTTCCCTCTCCCAGAGAGGAGATGGGCACTGCCCATTGAAACATCATGAACTGAGGCCGCTGCAGCCCTGATGGTCTCGGGATACACAGATGTGGTTTCATGACAGTGAACCAAAATCCCAAGGCTGAACCAAAAGTATTATTTGTAGTGCAGTAGCACCAGTCACGGACCAGGACCCCATTACGCTAGGTGCTGGAACCAACACAGAACCAAAGATGGGCCCTGCCCCAAAAAGCTGACAATCCAAGTAAAATACAGAAAAAGCTCACAACACTAAGGGTTTGATTGCAAATATTCCACCCGCGCCTCTGCTGGGCTCACCTGGCACATTGTTTCATGGCAGCTTGATACGCCCTGGCCCCAGTTGAGCAGACCGGTCCTATCCCGCAAAGCACCGGAGCATGTGCTTCTCTTCAGGCATGTGCTGAAGTCCCATTGGTGGCAATGGCCCTGAAATGCGTGCTCAAAGGTAAGCATGTGCACTAGTGCTTTGCTGACCAGAGATGAATTTCAGCACATGCTGGATCGGTGTCTCTGCTCTGGAGGGAGGCGCTCCACGCACTCCTCACCTCCTGTGGTCCCTTTGACGACATCACCCGCTTTGAAGGAATATTCAAAGTCTCCCGGGGCCATTCGGGAAATGACTTCAGGCCTCTCCTACTTACCGCATGGCATTCTGTGGGCAAAGATCCCTTTCATTAAAACTGATAGATGACACTTTTTTGCCATATTCAGAATTCAAAGCATTCTGATCAAAGTGCTGGGAATTAGGATGTTGACATGGGATAATTATGCCTCTCTTAACATTTGCACCAGTCGGGAACTCTCATTCGTTCCTTTCCCTTTACGCACTGCTTGTCAGTTGAAAGCATTTCTACAGAGCTGATCTCTGTAGATATATTTGCTGACTCTGAATGTCAGCAAATCCCACTATGATTAGGCCTTGAGGTGACAAAACAAAACCTTGACTGCTACAAGCTAGGTAATTCAGTGTAGAGAGAAAAACCTAAAAATAAACCCCAGTAGCCTTTTAATGCAGCTGAGCACAATGCAAAATACATGTTATAAGCAGTTAGGTTCGCACAGCAAAGGGGAGAACTATAAAGCCATTCTTGAGGACCAGTAATATTGGCTGTTTTACGTATCTCTTGCAGCAGATTTAGAATGTTATGTGAACAAAGCAATGAAAAAAACAAGGGGAAAATCAGCACTGCCATTTGGGAAACACACAGGGCCAAATTTCAGCTTGGTGTTTAACTCCTGTGACTCCAGTGGGGTTACCCTGGGCATGGAGTTGGCCCACAGTGCTTCTCACTGTGGCTGGGGTTTTCAAAGGAGCCTAAATGAGTTAAGTGCCCAACTCTCTTTGAAATCCAATGGGATTTGGTAGCTCCTATTGGTAGTTCCTTTTGAGTTCCATTCAAAACCCCAGCCTAGCTACACTAAAAGCACCTGAGGGCTGTGGTGGATTTTTCTCACGTAACCCAGATGAATGTCTCATCATTAGAATTAGTGGGAAGAATTCCTTGTGAGCATTTCACCAATTCTATCTCGCACTCCAGTGCAGCCATGTTCACAAACCTCTTTATAGTCACGTCTCTGCCAGCACCTCCAGGGACAACTTTCAGAATCAGGCCCTTCCTAAAGGATCCCTAGATTTGTCATTGGCCTATAAGATATTCTCTCTGGTCTCACTGATACTAACCAGATTGGTGATGTGTTTATATTATGTCGTGCTCTATGTTCTGTCCTTGCTCCCAATTTGCCAGGTGAAATTCAAGGTACACTGGTAGCCACACTAATGATGATCCCACACAGGGGGATTCCATACCCCTATATGCCCCTACCCCCCTTCTCCTTCTGCCTTGGAGATCTCCACATGAGTCTAATGCAGAGGGGGAGAGAGAGGCATGAGGGGCACATGGCCAGCTGGTCCACTTGCTGCACAAACTCACTACAGTTCAGACTGACTTGCAGGGGGGGCACAGTGAGCTGCATCCTTTACTTTCCTCACAGTGCCCGCTGGCGGCAACCAGGAACATATATGTCTAGGCTTCACTGAACATCTGTGAAGACTCTGTCACTCAAATCTCCTGGGCCTTACTCTCCTTTTCTATTCTAATCATACCTAGCGCTTTTCACCAGGAGATCTCAACGCACTCTACAAAGGAGAGCAGCGTCATTATACCCATTTTACAGAGGAGGAATCTGAGGCACAGAGAGAAGTGACTTGCTCAAGATCGCCCAGCAGGCCAGTGGCAGAGCCAGAAATAGAACCCAGGTCTCCTGAGCACTAGTGCTCTATCACTAGGCCATACTGCCTCAATTTTATTATACAGGCTTTTATACCACGGTCAGCACTTTAGTATGAGTACCTTCCAGTCACGTATTCAGTGACATGGCTAACATCTGTCACATGTAGTTCATTCTCGCTCTCATCTTCTCCCCAGGGGAGAAGTGTGTGTGTGCAGTGTTGTGTTTTGGTTTTAAATGTCCATGCTGCTCTGTGTTAATATTAGAAGAGGCAAAAGTGAAGACGTATGCCTGGCACTTGGAATGGAAGATGGAGAGATTTGGGATGGTCCTTAGTTCTGTTTGCAGGGTGAGATTGCTCTTCGCATTTCAAATGAGCAACACCCTCTGACTTGGGTTTTGTTTAAATTTTCAGATTGGTTCCTGATTCTTTTTCCATGTTGTGACTTTTGTACGTGAAAGACAATAGAACTGGTTGGAAAACAGGGAGGGTGAAACGCAAATGTTTCCTTGACTTTTTGGAAATTCAAAATCACATCAGCACTTCTAAATGCACAGAACTTCCACCAGTTCCAGAAGACACCATAGGCCCGATCTAACGCCCAGTGAAATCAGTGGGTGGAGCCCAGTGGACTTCAACAGATATTGGATTGGGCCCTCTGTGAATAAATATATTTTCTCGACACATCAGGAGATTCCTCCAGCTAGATTATAAATGCTGGGCCTAAAGTGATACTGTCAAGTTGTTTAACTGTCTTAAACAGATAATAACCACCCACCCTCTTCACTCAGCCCAGGTGAAATCAGCTTACTCAGGATGTTTTTGGAAGTACTTTCTCCGTTTTCTTTTCTTTAAAAAAAATAAAAAAAAATCACACATTCTCCTTGGATCCCCAATCCGAAGACGTGAGTGGCCGGGCTTTCAATGTAACACTTTACGGCTGTGTAACCAGATTGACCATCGGAAATCAATATTTCTTCATAACTGACCTTTCCTGAGTAACGATCTGTTGCTGCACAGCTCCATCTATCCCAAATCTCCCCACCTTCTGCTCCAAGTGTCAGGCGCACTCCTTCCATTTCACCTTTTCTAACATCGACACTGAGCTGCATGGACACTGAAAAACCAAAATACAGCACTGCACACACAATTCTTCCCTGGGGAGTAACCAGTCTGATCACGCTTTAATTAATCTTCCCCCACCCACCCACCCACCCAAAGAACTTTTAAGTTCACGAGGTAGCAGAGTGACTGATAAAACACATCAAATCAAACATGATGTACTTGAGGGGGAAGAAAACATGTCCCTCAAACCAGTACAAAGGAAATATCTGTACACAAAGGGTCCTCTCTAGTGTATTACCTTCCTCTTCACCATCCCTCCAGCATTGTCTGCAAGCCAGCCAGACTAATCCTCCGCTGGTGGCATTGCAGCCATTCCCATAGGAATGACCAATGATGTGACAAACAGAGCTTTGTGATCTCTTAGCAGGAGCATGCAGGCAAATTGGCTGAGCTATGCAAGAGAAATGTCATGTTTACACAAGTTTATTTTTAATAACCAGCTACCCAGGGTGGTAAGCAGCTGGAAACACATTATGAGAGTCATTACAATATTTAAACACAAGCAGGGTAATATGGATAAACAATAACATCAGGCTGAGAAGGAAATTCCATTAACCCTTTGGAAATCACAGACGGCTGGAGAGAGAGAGAGAGAGTCCCAACTAAGTATCCCTTTGGTTGGCAAGCTGAAAACTGCCAGACTTTGAAGTAGGAATGGGCCAACTGTATCTGAAACATATGGATCACTGTGGTGAATGTTATGTGTCACTTTCATACTGCTTAACTTCCAGTTTTTGGCAAGTCCAGAGGTGGCAGCACCACTGTAGCATAGTCAACTGTCCCTTCCAGGACTGCCTGGGCCAGGCCAACAGGAGACCTTGTGTGGGGACAGCACAGGTTGCGTTAGGAGCTGAAGAATGAGAGAGAACCGCAGGGTCTGTCCGTGTCTTGCAGCCCCAGAATCTTCTCTGTATTCATTACACCAGAGTTTTGTTGGTTCTCTTCCATGAGGGATGCTAGCATGGTGAGAGAGGCTGTTGTTACAATATCACCAGTCTCTTTAGGAGCAGAAAGTGTCATGAGGAAGCCTCGTCTCATGAGATTTACAGTCCAACTTTGCAAATTAGTTAGAGTTCAGATAAGTTCAGATTCTCGCTTGTCGGTGCATGGAGGTATAAAGTATACGTTTCCCTGCACCAGTCTGGTATGTCCCCCAGAGGGAAGTCACTTGAGGAAGGGAGGGGGATGGGATATCGCCTACCCTCCGATACATGAAGAGCAGACATATTTTCAGTCTGCTGAAAGAAAACAACAAAGAAAGTATGTCTCCAGGTGAGAGCACAGTGTGTATGACTCATTTTGTAACTGCAGCCATCTGGAACAATCTCAGAGGCAGTGCCCCGCAAAGAGCCAAGGGGGGCCTACTCTGTCTCTTAAATATCCTATTCATAGAAAACACCATCATAGTTACTATTATTGTAGTGCTCTAAATAGTTAATAGATCAGGTGCCAGTAGATGATGCTTGAGAAAAAAATAGCATAGATCCTGGGTTTTGTAGGAACAAAATATTTGTTGTGCATGACACATGGGTTCCTCTAGCAGCTCTTTACATCAGGCCTTATCAATCACATAGCTATGTACACCTGTGATTTTTACCGGGCTTGAAAAACTTTTTAAAAAAATAAATAAAAAAAATAAGGCCCATTGGGGCTGGATAGAAACAGGCAGAAGCTGCATTGGGAATTCCCAGAAAGGACCTTCTAGTCTGACCTCCTGTATAACACAGGCCAGAGAACCTAACACAATCGTTTCCACATCAAGCCCAAAACTGCTGTTTGAACTCAGCAACTCTTCCCAAAAGCCATCCAGTGATGGAGAACCCACCATGTCCCTGGTAAATTGTCCCAATGGTTAATCACCCTCATGGCTGAAGAATTTTGCACTTTATTTTAAGCCTGATGTAGAATATGCTGAATCCGCTCACTCTTGGAGCTCTGAAGGCCAACATCAGGGCTTCCTGCAGGAGGAAAATGGCAACCACTTTGCACTGCTCCCACCTCCCTCAGGCAAACTTGCTACCACCTGGGCTTATCCCAGTAGAATCCATCCAAGCCTCAGTCTACTCTAGCATGTGGAGGAGCATCCAAGCCCTGTCTCTGGACCTTCTGATGTTCACTCACTGGTTGTTAGTGTCAATGGTTTATTTGAAGAACCCTTTACACATATTTTTCATTGACACTAGTAAGGTGTTTATGGCTATTCCCCAATGAAGGAATCTATCCATGGGCCAACCCCTCTCGGCAGAGGCCTATGCATCTCTTAAGTGGCCCTCAAGCTCTCAAAATAACACCTACCTATTGGCTAGGCCTTGTGCTGGCTCCTGTGCACAAGGGTGAATGCCACCTGTCCTGGATTAAGAACAGCCTTTTGTTGAGATCATTGTTTCCCCCCAGCCCCACCTCTTTCTAAGGCAGTCAGTCAAGTGCATTTTGACCAGAGGCAGATTTACAGTAAAACACAGGGTGCCCTGGCACAGGGCCCCCCAATGACGGGGGCCCCCAGGGCTGGGCAGCTGCGGGGGCAGAAGCTTGGTCCTGCCCAGGGCTGCCCAGAGGATTCTGGGAGCCTGGGGTCTTCGGCGGCGGGTCCCGGAGCGGAGGGACCCCCCGCCGCCGAAGACCCGGAGCGGAAGAAGCTCCGGGCGCCCGGTCCCCGCAAGAGTTTTCCGGGGCCCCCGGAGCGAGTGAGGGACCCTGCTTCAGGGGCCCCGAAAAACTCTCGTGGGGCCCCTACGGGGCCCGGGGCAAATTGCCCCACTTGCCCCCCCCTCTGGGCGGCCCTGGTCCTGCCGGAGCCTGGGCCTCCTGCTGCAGGCTCCGCACCCACCGGCAGCGAAGCTCTCCTCTTCCCCGCCTCCTCCCCCAAGTGCGGTGTATTCCCACCCCTCCCCCTCCCCCTCCCAGCGCTTCCCCCGCTGCCAAACAGCTGTTTACTGGTGCTCAGGTTGCTTGGGGGGGGGGGGCACAGCGCGCTCCAGGGAGGAGGCGGAGACCGGGCCTTGGGGAAGGGTATGAAATCAGGGCAGGGCGGAGCAAAGGTGGGGCCCCCTCCCGCACCCTAACTTCTGGCCAGACCCTGCACCCCAATCCCCAGCCTGCTCCTGCACCCTAACTTCCTCCCAGACCCTGCACCTCCAGCCCAGAGCCCCCTCCTGCACCCTAAGTCCTGGCCAGACCCCGCATCCCAACTATGTTTTACATTTTTTTAATAAAGCGCTCTTATCCAAAGCGCTTTACAATAGCTGGCTAATGGTTCAAACAATATTTGGAAAGATCATTAAGTGATCCGCCGAGACCCTCGGGGATTTTCAAGTGGTGTGTGGAAAAATAAGTTAGACAAGAACAATCAAGGTACCTCACTTTATTTTCATTTACTTCCTATTACTGATAGGAGGAGGATGAAGAAAAAAAGAATGAAAAACGGGTGCGGGGGGGGGGGGGGGGAATATAAGAGAGAATGTTCTGTTTCTTGTCTGGGTCCCAAAAATGAAGCTGAGCACAGGACCCCACTCATTTTGACATACAAGTAGAGTGGGACAGGAATTTTTCATGAGAACACTGTAGTTTTTCAGGATCACAAGTTGATTTCTGGTCAGAGACCTACCCCAGAAAGGCCAAGGGACTTACCTGGGAAGTGGAACACATAGTTTCAAGTCCTTGCTCTGTCTGGGCATCAGCCAAGTGTTGAACCTGCATCTCCTATGGCTTAAATGGCTGCCCTAACCACCTCTTGCTAGCCTCCTGCATATTTAATTATTTATACCAAGTGAAACAGCTGGAGACTGAGCCACCTATGCCATTCTAGCCAATAGGCTGGTGATTAGGGTGCTCACTTGGACTGTGTGAGACCTTGTTCCTGGGCTGAATCAGACAGAGAAGGGACTGGAACCTGGGAGTGCATCTCTCTCTCTCTCTCTCTCCTCTCTCTCTCTCGGTTTTCACCAAAAAAAAAAAAAAAAGATTTTGATTTCATCCCAATGCAGAGTAGGAAAAAAAATTCAAAATCTCAAATTTTCATGGGAGAGGAAAATCTACTTATGAGGCTAGAACCGAGAGAGCTTGCTTAGCGCTGGGCAGGGGGTGGGGCTTAGAAGCTAGAGGCCAGATCCGTAGCTTGTGGCAACAGCTGCGGCCCACTGGAGCTTAGCCAATTGACACGAACTGGATACCTGTCCCAGGGAGGAGTCTTTATTCATGGTTGTTTCAGTTTACTCAGGTGTTGTAGGCAGGGCCGGTGCAAGGATGTTTCGCGCCCTAGGCGAAACTTCCACCTTGCGCCCTCCCCGAGCCCTGCGGCAGCACCCCCCCCCCCGAGGCACCCCCACTGCGGCAGCTCCCCACCCCTCCCCGCCCTGAGGCGCCCCCCCTGCGACAGCTCCCCACCCCCCCCGGCCCAGGGAGCCATGCGGCAGCTCCCCACCCCAGCTCACCTCTGCTCCACCCCCTCCCCGAGCCCTGCGGCAGCTCCCTACCCCCCTCTCCGCCCTGAGGCACCCCCCCCAGGGCAGCTCCCCACCCCACTCTCCGCCCTGAGGCGCCTCCCCGTGGCAGCTCCCCCCGGGAAGCCGTGCGGCAGCTCCCCACCCCAGCTCACCTCTGCTCCGCCTCCTCCCCAAGCACACCGTCGCTGCTCCACTTCTCCCGCCTCCCAGGCTTGCGGCGCCAATCAGCTGTTTGGCGCCGCAAGCCTGGAAGGGAGAGAAGCAGAGCGGGGCGGCGTGCTCAGGGGAGGAGGCGGAGCAGAGGTGAGCTGGGGTGGGGAGTTCCCCTGCGTGCTGCCCCCCCCCCTTACTTGCTGCAGGCGGCCCTCCCCGCGCCCCCCTGCCCCAGCTCCCTCTGCCTAAATGCCGACGATGACCGGGGCGGCCGAAGATCCGGCCACTGCGGTCGCTGCCAAAGAAAATGCCGCCCCCCAAAAGTTAGCACCCTAGGCGACCGCCTAGGTCGCCTAATAGGTTGCACTGGCCCTGGTTGTAGGTTCACTAATCTGTTTCATTCAAATTACCTGAATGTAGTGCTTCTGAAATCCATGCTGAGCGAAGCCTTTGCCTACAGCACAGGGACAGCTTGGACAGGAGCTCTATACACGTCTCCTACATGCTGTCCTGCCAGTGTACTCCACTGGATGGTTGTTTCTGGATGTTAATTTCTCTATCCACTTAATCCTTGGCATCTTCTGAGGCTGCCACAAAGAAGTCCATTACTAGTAGTGGTTTTGTGGGATAGACACATGTCGTCTGGGAAATGGAATGAGACCACCAACCTGTTTAATATAGGCCACCAAACAACGAGATTTCAACTGGTGACCTCCAGGTGAAAGACACTAGCCTATTGCTAATCGCTCAGCTCATCCAGGTCCCCCAAGTAGGCTTGTGCATCCAAATCAAGTCCAGGGATAGTTTGTGAAGTCCAGATAAAACCCCAGAGAAGTAACATTGTAGTAAGTGTTAGAATTCTGGGGTGCGGGGCCAAAAGAGTATCGTCTTATGGTGTAAGCAATGGGACATATCAAGGGTCAAGATAGTCATGACAAAGTCACACTGAAATGACTTGGAAGAACATGGATTAAACTCACTGCAATTGGTATAGAACAAAACATACCTGGAAAACAATTCTCGGGCAATTAGGGCCAATTCAGCCTTCATTGAAGTCAGCTGGAGATTTTCCATAATTGCAATGGGAGTTGGATCAAGCGCTTAATGTCTAATCTGAGTGGCAGGGCTACCAGTTGTATTGACCTGCTCTGTGGTGCTGTCTATGATGCTGGATTCCCTTGGAATTTCCCATCCCTGGTCCAGACATGATTAAAATGCACCCTCTTCACCAAGATAAACCTTAGACTACATCTTCAGCTGGTGTAAATTGGCATAGCTCCATGAATTTCATGGAGCTCTCTGGATCTACACAAGCTAAGGATCTGCGCTGAAGGGTCAAATTCATTTGCGAAGTCAATGGAGTTACAGTAGGCATGAATTTGGCCCATTACCAGAAAAGCAAAAAAGTCACAAGGCTCAAGCTTTGCTCTAGAGGCTCTTTGATTTCTCTTGGTCTAGCAAAGAGAAAGTTAATGTTGTCGTCGATCTAGCCAAACAGACTCAAAGACAAACATCTCTGACTGTAATGTAAAAAAAAAAAAATGGAAAACATCCAACAATAAATTACTGTCAAACCCAGGCAGCCTTTCTGCCCGTGAGGAGAGCCGGGGCTTTGATCTGCTGCTTTTATGCCGGGGAGCTGGTGTACAGAGGATTCCTTGTGACTTTACAGCCTCTCATCTCCAGTTGACACAACAGGCAGCTTGTCACTGTCCGTACCAGATGCCCCAGTGGAAGCAGCAGCACCACCTCTGAGAGGCATTGTCTCTGTAGTCACCTTTGGAAATGCCACTCACACCATGTTCTTCTCAGCGACTCGCTGGTCGCTGCCTTTAAAGGAAGCTCTTCTCCGAGGTGCTGACGCTATGGATGGGTATGTTGAAAAACACCTCCCTAGCGCACTAAGCCTGTGGAGGAAGGAGAGGGGAGAGAAATAATGGGGATCAGGGGGCTGGACTCCAGAAGATCTTAATGGGAATAACGTTCTCTTCCCTTCCAGCTTCTCCTTCTATATATTTGCCTTTGTGCCCTGCTAAGGCAAGGCAAGGGGACTGGATGTGGGGGGCTGTGTGTGGTTATTGGGAGGAGCTGATCTGTAATCACTAGGAGTGAGGCCGGATGGTCCAGTGGTTAGGGTACTAGCCGAGGACCTGTGTTCAAGTCCCTGCTCTGCCACAGGCTTCCCGTATGACCTTGGGCAAGTCACTTAGCCTCTCTGTGCCCCCGTTCTGGCTCTGTAAAATGGAGACCATAGCACTACCCCACCTCCCAGGGATGTTGTGAAGATAAAGATTGAGAGGTGTTCCGCTACCGCAATGATAAGAGCCAGGTAGTCCTGCAAGGTTACTCCACTGACGCAGGTTGGGTTTGCTTCTGCTCTTGATTGCACAGTCATGGTTAGCTGTGACGTCGTAGCAAGTGAGTGGAGAATCAAACTTGCTGGGGAGGAAGTATTCAAAAACATGCTAAATTTCATTTAAAAATGCATGCTGGTAAATGCAGGGAAGAGGGAGAAAAGCTGCAAGGCAAGCCCTTTGGATTCCAGTTAGAGCTTCCTTTTCTTTTCTGTACTGGGGTGAGTTAGTAGGGCTCAGAAAGTCATCAAGGAAAGTGCTCCTGGGGCAGGGTCTGCTTTGATGTTGTGTCCAGCACTGTGTCTTTTGCCGCATGAGCCAACATACCTGACTGTGTTAGCCAAGGCTGGAGCAGACTAATCCTCACCTGTGGCCAGCCACCAGTAGAGGGGGACAGAGCACCACACCAAGAAGGTGACATATGCATTGCCCAAAACAGCTCCAAGAGTTTCCAATCTAAATAGGACAAGACAGACAAAGCGTGGGAGGGGAAACAGAAGGGAAGTGACTTGCCCTAGATCACACAGCAGCCTAGTGGTGGTAGGAGTAGGAATAAAATGCAGCTCTCCTGGCTGCCATGCCAGTACCTTATCCACTAGTCCCCAAAGCATCTCTAGATGGCTTACTCTGGTCTTGGCGGTTAAGTGAAGGAGGAGCAGACTCAATTATTCTGCCCTAAAATGTCACCTTCTATTTTCAAAGCTACACATCTTGGCCCGATTCTGATCTCAGTTGCATCAGAGTAAATAAGCAGCAATTCAGTTTCAATCACTGGCGTTACCCTGGATTTACATTGGAATAACGGACACCAGAAACTGGCCAATAGTCCAGGGTGGGGCCCCCAAAGGTGTTGCAATGCTGAGCATCACAGTAGCTAACTTTTAAGCACCTAGAAAATCACAGGAACAGCACTGGGATCCACAAAGCAGAGTTGGGTGGCCAGGCTCTTGGTACAATGAGTGCGAAGAACTAGGTGCCTGAGACTGTGCTCCACAAAAGCTAGCACATTAGGTGGGGAGCCACTGAGCTAGCCAGTGGGAGATGCTGAGGACAAGTGCCTAAACCTGACACTTAGGCACCTAAGCATAGGCGCTGTCTTTATGACTTGCCAGAGGGTGCTCAAACCCCACTCCACCTCAGGCCCCACCCCCTACTCCACCCTTTCCCCCAAGCCCCCACACTCCTGCCCTGCCTCTTCCCGCCACCGCTCCGCCACCACCCCATTCCGCCCCCTCCCCCGAACGCGCTCCACCCTCACTCCTCCCCCTCCCCTTCAGTGCCTCCTGAACGCCACTGAACAGCTGATCCGCGGCGGGCGGAAGGTGCTGGGAGGAGGGGGAGGAGCAGGTGAGGGAGGCTGCCGGTGGGTGCTGAGCACCCACTGGGTTTTTTCCATGGATGCTCTAGCCCCACAGCACCCTCGGAGTCGACGCCTATGCACCTAAGTACCTTTGTGTATCCCACTCTACTGATTTGAAATCTTAAGAAGTTTTTCATTATTTTCTCTTTTTTAAAACAAGTTCTTCATTTCACACTTAATGGCTTTCTTGCCCTTTACAAAGTGACCGGAATGAGGTCAGATTTTTTGAAAGCTTCTGCCAATGTTTAATAATATTCTCAAGCAGAATGCATTGCCAATAGATTCAGATGGAGAGCAAATCACGACCCAGGAGAGAATTGGCCATTTCATGTGTCTCCTGCCGCGCTGGCTTCAGTGGCAGGGATGAGGAAGCTGGGGAGCCAGACCTCATGCGGCTAGCCAAGCATGGATTTGTTCTTGAAGCTGGGTCAACGTGCATGATCTTTGTGACACCTCCAGATGCAAAGTGTGCAAAGACGCTGCCAATGATAAAGGCAGGGTAAACACAGGAGGACTACCTTGAAGCCAATAGAATTATTGAGTTTAAATTAATGTAATTGAAATCAGCATTTGGCTCCATTGCTTTTGGGTAACATAGGTGGACATTTTTTGTCTAAACTTTTTTTCCTCCAAAACCGGCTGTTTGATTAAATGAGATTTTCACTAAAATCCTCTTTTTAATCAAAACTTTCCAGGCTTGTGGGGCTGGGGTGGGTGGGTTGTGTTTTGTGTTTTTGTGTGGTTTTTTTTTTTAAAATTTTCAGCAACCAACATTTTTTGGATTTGATTACTAAAAACAATTTTGGTTTCCAGGTTTGGGGTTTTTGTATTAAACCCCAGAACATTTCATAGTTAGACAAAAACAAAAAGCACTGGAATCTTCATTGGAATTTTTGGCTGGGAAAAACAATCTCTTCCTGACAAGCTCTGCTTCTGGGATTGACATTCAGGGACCATTCTGGGGGCAGGTGTGGTTTGCACATGTTGTTCGTAAATATGTTTAGATTTACTCTTTCTCAAGGGCAGTTTTCTGAAGTATGAACAAACATTTATGGAGGTAGAATTGGTACTGGATGTAAAAGGCTTTAGAGAGGGCATGTTCTGTTGGTGCACTAGCATCACCAAAATTGGAGACTAAAACTAAATGTAAAAGAAAGCACAAGAAATAAACCTGGTTAATTTCAGCCCCATTACAACCATGCGACAGCACTTTAATAGCCTACAGTCGCTGTCATCCTCATACTGTGTATTTATATGGCATCTTCCAACTGAAGATCATAAAATGCCTTGTTCAAGGTGCTTGACTTTAATGCTTTATTGGTAGGTGATAATTGCTGCATAAAGCAAGGTAAAACTTCATTATGAGTCTGATCCATAGTCTATTAAAGTCAATGGACAGCGTTGCTTCTTTTATAGTGAAGCAAAGGCCCATTTATAGTCAGTGTTGCCAGCTCTTGTGATTTTTATCATGAGTCTCATGGATATTTAGTTGAAGCCCCAGCTCCTGGAGTCCTGTGAATACATAAGGATCTCAGCTTTGATTTGTTTTTGTTTCTTAAGCAAGTTTCTAGCCCTCGTGGTTGGAGAAAAGCTTGCAACTGTGACTCTCGTGCATCCAAAAGGCACAGAAGAGAATCCCCAATTTTACTATTTTTAAAAATCTCATGATTTTGGCAGGGCCTGAATGATTTTTGAATGCTTGAAGATGGCAGATGTCCATTAATTTAATACAGCCATTTAAATATTTACATTAATTGCAGAATGTCAATGACCCTCACCATGCCCTTCTTCCAGAGGACTGGACATTCTCCACAAATGTATTTAATAAATGAAACATTAAATGATAAACACCATCTTCTTCTCGAACCTTGGAGGAGAGCAAAAATAAAACTTTCTCAAATTTAGCAGCAGCTGTTTAGCTGGTTGGTATTAAAGCGATTGGCAAATAGGACAGCAATTTATCCCTTGTAATAACTGCAAGCTGCTATTTTAGGTTCATTGAAATGTAGTAACAAAATATTGTAACCAACAGAATGCAACAATTTGATGAACCCTCATAAAAATAGCAGTGTGGCATTTTGTCGTGCTTGCTGAATTCTGTCCTGTGCTTTTGGACAGCGGGAAGAAGCCCAGGCTATATTGTTCCAGCAGAGTCAGGCAGCCTGTCACATGACACAGCCTTAAATTGGAGTTCATTACAGGCTACGTTCCCCTAATTGCAAGACAGATCAGCTTTAATGTCCTGCCAGAGGAGACACTGGAACATCCCGGTTTGAACTTCCAGCGAGCTCTGGAAGATGTTTGAAGTTATGCACCCATGAACATTCAGATGAGGTGGTTGGCTTCCCCAGAACCTCGGCCGCCTAAATTGAGACCAGAGATAGCTCTGGGTACGTAGGAGTCTAGGCAAATCGCTGCCAGGGAACGTTTCTCTCATCTCTCTAAAAGCCAGAAGATAAAAATAAGCAAATGCTCACATTACCCTTCTGCCAGGGGTTGTTGGAAGCAACAAGGGCCAGGGTCAAATGACGAGGGGTCCCTCTTAAAACAATCAGTTCAAGCGCCCCCCCAGAATTCTAGGATCACTAACTACTTTCTCTGTGTGCCCTTAACAGGCAATACTTCCACCCTCATAAGCACTGAGCCGGTGTATGAAACAAGGAAAAGTTTCTGAGGAGAAAAGGGAATGCAGCTTGGGGAAACACAGCAATTATGTCTACATGAAGTCTGACGAAGTGGGTATTCACCCTCGAAAGCTTATGCTCCAATACATCTGTTAGTCTATAAGGCGCCACAGGACTCTTTGTTGCTTTTTACTTCCCCATGGTAACTTTGGCTATAGTCCATTAACTCGGTCCCCCATCCACTGATGTGAATGTGCGGTAGGCAAGTGCCCTTTAATACCTCACTTCCCCTTTCTCCATCCACTAACCCCCACTCATGGTTTGAGGTCAGTGGGTAGCATAGTCCCAGAGTCTTGAGGCGCATTCGGGGAGTCCTATCTCCAGTCCCTTGGGAAATGCTGCCTGATCCTGTCTTGAGGTTCCACCACCTAACATAGAGAATTCAGCTTTACATAGACTCCATCTACACTTGCAGTGAGAGGTGTGATTCCCAGCTCATGTAAACACACTTGCACTAGCTCCCTTGAGCTAGCGTGCTAAAAATAGTAGTGTAGCCCCGGCAGCATGGACAGCAGCAAGCTGATGAAGGACCTCTCCACAGCAGGGTTTAATGCCACCCGCTCTTTTTAGTTTTTATTCATAGAGAGGAATTGTCCCCTTCTTGTGAAGCTGCAAGTATCAACCAGAGTGGAAAATAGTTGGCAGAGTTTTTTGTAGTGGCAGACGTTGAACAAGGTGGATGATGAGCAGTAAACCATCTGACAGAGGGCAGGAGGACTTCATCACAGATGGCCATCAAATGTTGTTTATCCAATGAAAGGAGATCTTTAAGTCTCTGAATAAACAATGTGATTTTCTTGGTTTCTAGGCATCCAAATAATGAAAGGTTAATTAATGTAAGAATGTAGTTTACTGTATTGATGGTCAGCTGGTTCCACTAACATAAGAACTGACTCAAACTTTCCACCAACCCCGAGTGAATCTGGGGTTTGGGTCAAGAAAGTTCAATTAACTTCTGGTATTTTCCCATCTCCTTGCACGTTGTAGTTGCAGAAGCAAAAGTGATGAAATACTGTGAGATGTTCTCTTCACATGGCATTTTCAACTGGACCAGAAAAAAAAAATGGCCAGAAATGTTTCAGGAGAGCCTTTCCTTATGAGATTGCCAGTCCATTTCTGCAGACCCAGGAGTTCAGATACATATCAGAACTGTGGGGTGCTTAGATAAATCAAAACACTTCAAAGTTCTTGGGATTCATCCACCTGAACATGTTGTTAGAGGTGGGTCAAGAGGCAAATTTCAGCTCTGGAGCCAGCTTTGAACACTCCAAATTTCAAGAATGTCTGTATCTAAGGTTCTGATTCGGCCCCATCTTTTGTGACATGCAAGATAGTCCCACTCCTTATGTTCTCCAAGGCTTTGATCCGAGGATCAGTAATGTAGCTCTCAACCCTTCAAGGACCAAAGATGTGACAGTGTCCTTTTTAATGAGTGATTGGGATCTGAATTAAGTCTCGCAATATAAAAAAGAATGACTCTTGAAAGGATGTCTCATTATTTCGGATGTCAAACATTTTACAGGGAAATCAGAGATCAGAAGAGATTTGTGGGGAACGGTGGTGAATTTGGATCCCAGGGAGTGATGTTCTGTACCTCGTCACATGGTGCAATGGAGCGTGGGGTGATTAGCAGCAAGGGCACAGTGATGTGATATCAGCTTTGATTGCTACAGTAATGAGCTTGTGAAAGGCGAGACTGTGTCTACCTCAAAAGTGTCAGCTCCATGTCACATGTCCCTGGAGATATAAACCTGTCAAGGATGTATGATTGTGGACACAAATTAAAACTAATGTTATTTTGTATTATGAGAAAATAGCTGTGAAACGCCTTAATTTCAGATGAATTTCACTCTAAGAGTTTGGCCTCATTTAAAACTCTGAGTCAAACCTGTCCAAACCAAAAGCAAAAATAAAAGGTTAACCTTTCTCCTCATTTACAACTGGCTAAATGAAAAGAGACAAGAGGTGGGTAGGAATTGGTTTCCTGTCCCCCAAACATTTTTGAGATTACAGAATCTTTTCCTGTCCCATATTGGAAAAGTCAAAATCTTGAAAACGTTCACGAACTGAACATCTGAAAAAAAATGGGGGGTCAATCAAAATGTTTCATTTCAATAATTTTGTAACATTACATTGTGATTTCAACCTTTTTTTTTTTTTTAAAAACTGCAGTTAGCTTAAATTTTGACAATTTTGAAACTTTTTCAACATATTGTTTGAGTCAAGAAATTTGTTGAAACTGTCCATTTCCTGTGAAAAAAGTTTTGGTTTCAACAAATTGGCATTTTTCAACAAAAAAGGTTTCATCGAAAATTTCCTGACCAGCTCTAGAAGAGTCTTATCCCCAATGTCTGTTTACCATTTGCAGCTATTTATTGAGTTTTGTCAGGCATAAGTTCTGTGCCTATTTTCCACCTGAAACCTCATTTATGCCCTGATTGTGCAAACACTGAAGCATGTGCATAATTTTATTCATATGAATAATTTCTATTAATTTCAGTGGGACTACTCGCATGAGCAACGTTACATATGTAATTGAGTGTTTAATGGATTGGGACCTTAAACTGTATTTCCAAAATGTCTTATTTAGTCGTAGATTTCTGAAAATACAAGATCAGCCTCTCAAGGGCTACAATCTGCATGTAGAGTTGATAGAGTCCCTTATGCTCACTAGGGATCTAATTTACACAGACTAAAGCAATTTGGTTTAAAAATGATCCACCAGGACAAAAAGTGATTGGTGAAAAGTTTGGTAAATAAACCGAATGAGTCCACTCCATGGGTATTCCTAGTGGGTGATAAATTAGAGCTGGTCAAAACATTTTTGATTTCTTTGCCATCAAACGTGAAATGATTCACAGAAACCTACCGGTTTTGATGATGACTTAGTTAGGAAAGTTTCTCAGGTCCAGGAAAGAGAGACAGAGACCTTCTGTAGTCTGGTGGTAATGGTTAGCTGATAAAGCACCTTCAGTTATCAACTGCCAGAAATCATTTAAGCTAAAATTTGAGAATTTTTTTTTGAATTTGTCAACATTTTCACAAATAATCCACTGGTCATATGAAGACCCATGAACTACAAACATGTAATTAGGGTTGGCCGGAAAACCACCATTCCATTTTACAAAACTTTTAGAGATTTGAAAAATTGTTTTCATTCTGATGTGGAATGAAGACCTTTTGAAAGTCTTGGCAAAAAAGAGACTGACACTGTAAACTCATGGTTAGATCACTAGCCTCAGATACGAAAGAGCCACGTTCAAGTCCCTGCTCCAAATCAGGCAGAGCACATTAACTTCATTATTTGATATTCATTTATTATTCTCAGTCATCCAATCAGGAAGCAGAAACAATACCATGTGACCTAGGTGACCAATCATACACCAAAACAAAGGCAAAATAAATATTTCACCAATAGTCCATAGCTTGAAATTTGTTCACACAAACTATTTGCTGACCACTTGTAAATACTGGATCAGAACTACAGCTAGTTGGGAAGCAGATTTTTTAGTTGTGAAAAATTTAGATGAAAACAAAAAAATATTCATTTTCATCAAAATATTTTTTAGAATATTTTCAAATTCTTGTTGAAAAACCAAAAACCTACAAAATATTTTTTTTCAGTTTTCAACAACTGACAATTTTTGGCTGAAACTAACCACATTGTTGGGTTGGGGCTGAATTTTTGTGGTTTAGTTGCTGAAAACCAAAAAAAATGTTGATTTTTTTTTCAGACATTGTTACTTTGTTTTGTTTTATTTTAACAAAAACACAATTTTTTTGTCAAAAATGAAAACTTTCATGGAAACTTCCATTTTGACAACAAAGTCATTTTGTGTTTAAAAAAAAACAGGTTTCAGAGCGGTAGCCGTGTTAGTCTGTATCTGCAAAAAGAACAGGAGTACTTGTGGCACCTTAGAGACTAACAAATTTATTTGAGCACAAGCTTTCGTGGGCTACAGCCCACTTCATCGGACGCATAGAATGGAACATATAGCATCCGATGAAGTGGGCTGTAGCCCATGAAAGCTTATGCTCAAATAGCGGGGTCGGGGCAAAAATGAAAGCAGAAAATATTTCATTTCGGTTTGAAGCAAATCAATGGTTTTGTTTTGAGCTCAGTCGATAGCAAACATTTCTTTTTGATGAAATTTCAGAGAAAATCTGGGACCTTCTTTTGTTTCCTTTGATTTTTTTTCCCCACAGAAAACAATTGCCATTTCCCTGCCATGTCTAATAAAGATTGTGTTGCATCTGACTCAGAACAGAGTAGGAAAGCCCCTGCCTATCCATTCATAACCCGAGCAACTCTCTCTGCCAATCCCATTCCCCAGAAGTCTAAGTACAAAACCTTCATTTCCCCTTCGTCCACCCATAACTTAGCACAGTGCTACTACGTCCTATTCCTGTTGCTGAGGTGCCTCACGTTTGGTACCTGAAGCAATACAGAGAAAGACTGATCACATGCTGAACCCTTAACTAAAGTAGCCTCAAACACTTGGCTTTTGAAGCTAACCAGAAATGCTATAATAAGCTAAACTTGGAGTACAATTTAGTTCTTTCTGAAGATGTATCACAGCCAGCAGCGGAAAAGTGAGTTGGGACGGTGTCATCCATCTGCAGTATTATGTCCTGGCTGACTCGACTTCCTTTGTTAAGATGCACTGTTGCATGCCACTCACCTTAAGACAAGACAGTGGACTGTAGGGAACCGGGTCTGTGGGCCTCTAACTTTGGTGAAGGAGGGAAGAGATCTGGGGGATGATTCTGGCCCCAGCTCCTGTCCCTGTGTGCGGCTGCAGCAGCAGCATACTGGGGCCCATGATGCCAGCTTCTATTGCCCACTTTTTACATTTTCAAACATGCACCTTTGGGCTTTCTCCCCTGCTGCCCCTCAGGCTTGGGAGGAGCTCCCCATAATCATCAGCAAAACTGCCTCCTTGTCGTTCTTCAAATCCCTCTTTAAAACACTCCTTTGCCACAAGGCCTACAAAAATCTCGACAATACTTAGGCTGCTGGCGTGCCAAGACCACTGCTCATCACGCTGACCCATATCGTCTTGTTGTTTCCTTGTACTCCCCCGTCTGTCTGTACCTTTCCATTGTCTCCTGTCTTGTACTTAGCTTGTCTGCTCTTTGGGGCGGGGGCTGTCTCTTTGTGTTAGGCACTGGACAAACAGTGGGCTCCTGCTCCATGACCGGGGCACTGAGATGCTATGGTAATACAAGTGATAAATAGCAAGGGTAACAGCAGGAGCTATAGAGCTGACATAAGCAGACTTACACCACACCCCCTCTCAAGCTCCCGTGTGGGGGCAGCAGGGAGTGGGAGGAGTGCACACATTGTGCTGAGTTCAATGTGGGATTCTGCGCTACTGGGCAGCTCATAGGCAGCCTGGGGGGGGGGGGGGCTGTTAAAAATTAGAGTCATCCCTGGGGGGGTTGTTCTGTAAGGCACTGGGGGCTGTTTCAGCCTGGGGTCTGGATGGCAGCAGCACAGCTAGGGCCGGATTGCATTTTTTTTACATGAAGGGTGTCGCCCTTAGGAGGGAGTTTGGTGCAGGAGGGGGCTGGGGCAAGGGATTGGGATGCAGGAGGGGGCGCGGGGTCTAGGAGGGAGTTTTGGGTGCAGGGGGGGGATTCTGATCTGGGGCAGGGGGTTGGGGTGGAGGAGGGGGTGCGAGGTGCAGGCTCCAGCTGGGAGGCGCTTACCACAGGCGGCTCCCAGCCGCTGCATGCCGTGGCCCCACGCCGCTCCCGAAAGATCGTTGCCCGTGATTTATTTTTGTGGGGCCCCCCTTGAGCCGGGGCCCTGGGCTGCAGCCCTTAAAGCCCCTGCCTTAATCGAGCCCTGAGCACAGCACTTACCCCTCGGATTTCCTTTACAAGTAATAGCTGGAGTGACGTTATAAAGTGACGTTGTGATGGGGGCACCAACCGCACACTGGGCCAGAAGGGGTTAATGAGAGCCTGTGGGCTCAATCAGCCCCACCCTGCTACACCTGCAGTGGGGGTCAAGCCTGGAAGGAGGTGTCAAAGGGCTGAACCCAGCTCAGGTGGGGGCTGATGAGGAAGGAGAGCAGATCTCTGACTCTCAGGCAAGGAGGGAAGCCAGGCTGGGGCCAGGCAGAGCCCCCCTGAAGGCAGGCAGGCAGACTTGTGACTGAGACCCCAGGGTGCTTGGGAAGGAACAGGGCAGGAGGTCGTGCGATAGTGGAAGGACCTGTAGGAGTAGGAAGACTCCTGCTGAGTCAGGAGCTGTCCTGCCAGGGGCCTAGAGAGAATTCGCCTGCAGCAGAGCCCGTGCGGTGACAGGAAGTGCTAAGAAGCTCTGCAGCGAGCCCGGGGCTGACGCACTGTGAGCCTGGGAAGTGGCTGTGGCAAAGGCCCGAGGCTGGGCAAGGTAAGAAGTAGTCCAGGGAGGCAGCATGGGGGCTGTATAGCAGGACTTGACTGCTGATTAAAGGGCCCCTAGACTGGAACCTAGTGGAAAGGGTAGCCTGAGATCCCCTATGGGTGGACCACTGAGGAAGGTAGGGTAGAAACCCCAAAATCAGGGGTAAGGATTAATGAATCCAGAATTGGGCCCAATGTGAGGTTGATGGGCTGTTTATTGGACTACTGGTTTACTCCACAATGGGTGGGACTGTGTGTGACTTGGCCAGAGGGCTGAGTTACAAGAAGGAAGCAGACCACTGCAGGGCTGGAGCAGGGGGCACCAAGGAAGGGAAGCCTGCTCCGCCATTCTCAGCCATGAGGGGACATGCCGGCTGGTGAGTCACACTCACACAGTTGTATATGGACTTGTTGCAATTGTCATATGGTTTCCCCCAGTGTCCTTTCTCTCTGCTGGCTGTAGAGTGAAACTTGCATTTTTTTTTATATGAAGGGTGTCATGTAATTTTAAAAAAAAATTCACAGGAGTGAGAAACTAATAGCACTGGGCTGCGAAGACTTCCCTCTCCCTGGCCCCAGTTTACTGACTGCCTCTCACACTGGATCTGCATTATCTGCGCGATTGGAGTTCTGAGCGCCACACACAACTCTCTGAGTCTTAGCCCATACCTGAAACACCATGTGCTATTCCAGCTCTGAGCCCCATGTGCAGCTTTCCCAGTGATCACAACCTACAGTACCTCTGCCAACACACATCAGGCTTGACCTCCAACGCCCTCTGCCATTCCATTTGTGAGCCCCCAACTCAGGTTGGCCTGTTGGTTTATGAATAAGTTTCAGGATTAGCAGTAACAGTAGAAAACTACTTCCAGGGGAAGGGTGGGCTAAGGAAGTGGCTAGGGGCTAGCCCACGAGCTGGGTGACTCAGATTCAATTCCCTCCACCACAGGCTCCCAGTGTGACCTTGCATAAGTCACTTAGCCTCTCTGTGCCTAAGTTTCCATAGATGACAAAAATTAACTACTTTGCATTTATCAACATTGAATTTCATCTGGCCTTTTGTTGTCCAGTCACCCAGTTTACTGAGATCCCTTTATGACAGCACTTCCCTACCTCCCAAGGGTGTCGTGAGGATAAATACCCCAACGGTTGTGAAGTGCTTTGAGATCTACTGACAAACAGCACTATATAAGAGCGATATTGTTACTACTTGGCTTGAAAGCTCTGTGGAGCAGCGACTGCCTTTTAGGTCTATGTTTGTGCAGCACCTAGCACAGTGGGGTCCTGCTCCAGGACTGGGGTCTCCCAGGCACTACCACAGTAATACATCATAATAAAAGCTTTGGCTCCCTGCCCCATCAACCTGCCTCTAGAAGAAATTGGAATGCCCCCTTGACAGATAAAAGGGAAATTCTTTCTCCCTGGTCCTTGGGCTCTTTGCTAAGATTGCCAGCAGGGAGGCCAATGAGTGTCCATTCTGGTAGGGGGTTTTGTGATTGTGGCCACGGGTCCGTTAGGAAGTGGGCGGAGACCAGCTCATTCCATGTAAGTCAGCAAACAGCCACCAAGGGGTAGCAGTTTTCAGTTACTGGGCCACTGACCAGAACTGTGACCTGGGGGCAGAAGGCCTTGTTGTGAGAGCTTGAAAAATTCTGTGAAAGTGTTTTTGAAACTTTCAGCCAGAGAAGAGTGGCAATATTTTTCATAGATTTGTAAGGCCAGAAGGGACCACTATGATCATCTATTCGGACCACTGGCATAAAACAAGCCAGAGAATTTCACCTAGGAATATCTGCATTTACTCCAACGATTTGTCGTTGAGCCAGAGCGTATTTGTTAGAAACAGCTTCAGCTTTGATTGAAATATTCCATATGCTGAAGAATTTACCACATCCCATGGTAAGCTCTTTCAGTGGCTAATTACCCTCATTTAAAATTTGCATCATATTTCCTGTTTCAATTTTGCTGACTTCAGGTTCCAGCTATTGGAGCTCATTGCATCTTGCTCTGCTGTATCAAAGAGAATCCTATAGAATCCAGCACCTTCTCCTTGCGTGGGTAACAATAGACCTATGTTAGCAAGAGCAAACAGAGATGACATAGAAATAGAACTTTTTAAGAACAGGTTGCACATACACCTGCCAGGGATGGTATAGGTGTACTTGGTCCTGCTTCAGTGCAGGGAGTTGAATTAGATGACCTCTCATGATCCCTTCCAGCCCTACATTTCTGACATCATTTTAAAAAAAACCCACTTGTTCTTTCTGTCTTGCACTCTGCCTGCTCGTGCCTTTGGAATGGCAACTCCTCAGGGCATGGACTTGTTACTTGTTTGGTGCACTTCCCCAATATCCTTTCGCTGTGCTAGTATAATTACATGACAACAAGGTGTTCCCATTGATTACGCTCAGTTGTCATTCTGCCCTGGGGTCAGCCAAGGCTTAGCTCCATTCAAAAAAAATGAGTAAATATAAGCAGAGCAAAACAAACTTACTTTCCTTCCACATCTATTCACAGCTGTTAGTTGATGGAATATTTGATCCAGATAGGCAGGTTTCACTTGAGAACTGCTCTGGTGACTCAACCTGTACAGTGCACATTGCACAAGGGGCTCTAAAGTAGCAATGGGAACTCATTAACAGCTTGGTAACCAAAGCTCAACACTGAGGGTTTCACTGGAGGGCAGTGTGTCCTAGTGGATAGTGCACAGGGGGTGGAGTCCGAGTGATGTGGGTAGTGTTCTGAGCTCTGCCACTGGTCTGCTGGGTGAACTTGGGCAAGTTACTTCAGCCTCAGTTTTCCTATCTGTAAAATGAGGATGATGCTACTGACCTCCTCTGTAAAGCGCCTTGACCTCTACAAATTAAAAGTGCACTATAAGAACTAGGCGCTGGTATTATTATTTCAGATTTGCTCTTATTTTGAGGCAGATCCTGCATGAGTGCAGTCAATGGGAGTTTTGCCATTGACAAGAGTAGAAGCAGGAGCAGGCCCTTGAATACATTTTAACCTATGAGGTCTGATTCTCCGTTGCCCCCAACCTTCTCCAATGACAGTTCAAAATGGGTGTGAAAAGATGCCAAAGCAGATAGATAGTGTTCTACACGTACCGTGCACTAGTGTAAATGACTGCATAAGGTGTAGGGTAATGGGAAATTGGGCCAATGGTGCATTCCACTGTCCCATCTAAAATGTTGACCTAGACGCAATGCTGCTTTTGCTGCCCCATTGCCCAGTGCATACAAACAAGGGCCGTTCTTGGGAAACACTATATTTTCTGTAGCTTTACAGAGACAAAAATCCCTGGGAAGAATGTGGGATGACACTACAGTTATAAAATTCATATCTGGAATTTTGCCAGGTCCTAAATCAGGAGGCAGGGGCAGGTGAGAAAAGAGTGTGTTGCATTTAATACAGTACAGACAGCTAGTACAGGAGGCAGTTACTGATTTGAGGGAGCAAGAGTTGAAGTTGGTGTTAGAATAAGTTAGGTTTTTAAGATCCTTTTCTTTGCATTCACTTAACGTTTGTGTGCAGCTGCAGGAGAATAATTGACTTGCACTTCCTTTGATTTGTCTTCATTTCCTCCAGAAGAAGTTGCCCTGTAAATTCTTGTCAGACCACAGAATGTGTGGATTTGTTTATAAAACCTTGCAATGGGGCTTATAAGGTCCCCTCCTGGAGAATGGCTGTGGTTCTACAGTGCAGACCCAGACTGTGCATGTAAAGGAGCCTGGGCTATTTCTGGGCATCCCTTCCTCAAAAAATTAGGTGTTTGTTTTATGAGCCAGCCACATCCACACCAGACCCCAACCATGCTCCTGGTCTCCATTCTTTACACCACCTTGGCTAATGAACTCTGTTTCCGTAATTAAGAGCATATATGCCATTGCTTTAAAAGCAGAGTGTACCAAGATTTAGTCTTTCCCTGAAGATAGGGGTTGATCATCCTCTCTTTAAAGAGTTTCAGTCATCAAAGGGCTGTTTCTCTTCAAAGAATTTTTTGTCATCATGTGATCTCAGGATGGTGTGGGAGGAGGTTTTGGACATGGTTAGGAGATTTCATGCTGAAGATTTGTTTTGGCAGCATGGGAGTAGCTGTCTAAAGGTTTCTGTGTTTTGGGACCTGCTCTGTTTGTTTTGGGGCCTGTTCTGTCCAACATTCAGAAATGACTTGGGAAAGAGGGGTGTACAGTGAAGTGGCAAAATTTGCACAGGATGCAAAATTTCCCAAGATAGTTAAGTCCAAAGATAACTGTGAAGAGTTATAAAGGGATCTCAGTAAACTGGGTGACTGGACAACAAAAGGCCAGATGAAATTCAATGTTGATAAATGCAAAGTAGTTCATTTTTGGAAAAGATAATCCCAACTACATACAAAATGATGGGGTCTAAATTAGCCGTTATCACTCAAGAAAGAGATCTTGGAGTCATTCTGGATAGTTTTCTGAAAACACCCATTCAATGTTCAACAGCAATCAGAACAGCTAACAATGTTAGGAACCATTAGAAAAGGGATAGATAATAAGACAAAAAATATCGTAATGCCATATGTAAAATCCATGATATGTGAGTCTCATATGTGAGTCTCACATATAAAATCCATGGTATGCCCACATCTTGAATACAGTGTGCAGTTCTGGTTGCCCCATCCCAAAATGCATATATTAGAACTGGAAAAGGTACAGAGAAAGACAAAAATGATTAGAAGGTATAGAACAGCTTCCATATGAGAAGAGATTTAAAAGACTGGGACTGTTCATCTTAGAAAAGAAGCAACTGAGGAGAAATATGATAGAGGGCTATAAAATCATAAACGTTATGGAGAAGGTGAATAGGGAAATGTTATCTACCCCTTCACATAACACAAGAAGCACCCAATGAAATAAATAGGCAGCACATTAAAACAAACAAAAGGAAGTACTTCTTCACACAACCCACAGTCAACCTGTGGAACTTGTTGCCAGGGGATGATGTGAAGGCCAAAAGTAGAACTGGGTTCAAAAACAAATTAGATACATTGAAAAAATTTGGTTTGTTTAGTCTGGAAAAGAGAAGATTGAGAGGGGACATGATAACAGTTTTCAAGGACATAAAAGGTTGTTACAAGGAGGAGGGAGGCAAATTGTTCTTCTTAACCTCTGAGGATAGGACAAGAAGCAATGGGCTTAAATTGCAGCAAGGGAGGTTTAGGTTGGACATTAGGAAAAACTTCCTAACTGTCAAGGTGGTTAAGCACTGGAATAAATTGCCTAGGGAGGTGGTGGAATCTGCATCATTGGAGATTTTAAAAAGCAGGTTAGACAAACACCTGTCAGGGATGGTCTAGATCAGTGTTTTTCAACCTTTTTTTGGGCAAAGGCACACTTGTTTCATGAAAAAAATCACGAGGCACACCACCATTAGAAAATGTTAAAAAATTTAACTCTGTGCCTATATTGACTATATATAAAGTAATTATCTTGAATAGGAATCAAATAAACACAAAGAAAGTATTTTATAATTACTTTATTATGAAATAGTAAGTAAACAGAAATATGAAAAATTATAAAATACTTTATTCAGTGCGCAACCTGGGCCTGTTTGGCTGAACACAAAGCTGATATTCTGGCTGGAATCGAAGAAAGACACACACGTAGCTCTTCGTCAACAGCTCTCAGTCTCTCTCTGTATTTAGTTTTTATAGCAATCATGCTTGAAAAGCTCATCTCACACAGATATGTAGTGGAAAATGGGAGCAATGTCAAAATAGCTTTGTTTGCCAGAAGGGGGAACTCCTTGGCAGTATCCAACCAAAAACTGTCCAAAGGTAGATCAGCAAATCTTAGCTTGAAACCACGATTTTGTCTCAGTTCAGTTAGTTCCTCCTGCTCCTGTAAAGTCATGTCCTTTCCACCAACTGATGCTGAGCTATAAGGGTCCCTAACCCAGTCAAGGCATTCAGTGGAGACTGAAGAGAAATAAAATGACAACTTCTCCTCAAGAGTTTTTAAATGTTTAACTATTATCTCACACAGTGCAGCAGTGTGAACACCTTGCCATTGCTTGGTGAGTGTGAACATTTCAAGATTGCCACTTTCCACGTGTTGATGCCAGAGTTGCACCTTTGAACGGAATCCATTTATTTTATCTGTACTTGTAAGCAGGTTTTCATTTCGGCCTTGCATTCGTGTGTTCAGTTCATTCAGATGATGAAATATATCTGCCAGGTATGCCAGCCTTGCACACCACTCATCACTTGCAAGCAGCTTTGCGTAATCTGACCTCTCATTTGTCAGAAATACTTTAAGTTCCTCCCGCAGCTCATACACACGAACCAAGACCTTGCCACGCGACAACCACCGGACCTCCGTATGAAACAGCAAGGTTTTATGCTTCGCTCCCATCTCCTCACACAAAGCTGCAAATATGCGACTTTTCACGGGTCGTGACTTTACAAAGTTTACCATGCGCACAACATCATCCAACACATGAACTAGGTCTGCTGGTAAAGTCTTGGCTACGAGGGCCTCACGGTGTAAAAAACAATGCGTAACAATCACATCTGGATTTCTTTCCTTCACTCTGCTTACAAAGCCTTTGGTGCGCCCGACCATGGCTGCAGCTCCATCGGTGCAGACACTTGTGCAGTTTTCCCACTTAAGTCCTCCTTGTTCAAGGTATTCTGATGTGACCCGAAAAATTTCTTCTCCTGTTGTTTTTTCTGGCAATGCCTTGCAAAAAAAGAAGTTTTCTCTAATTGCATCACCATCAACAAAACGCACATTGGCCAAGAGTTGAGCATGTCCACTGATATCAGTAGACTCGTCAAGTTGCAATGCAAATTTCTCACTGATACGGATCTTTTCCAAAACCACACTTTCGATGTCTGCAGACATGTCATTAATACGTCTGGAAATTGTGTTGTCTGAGAGAGGGACTTTGGCTATTTCCTTAGCTGCTTCAGGTCCGAGCATCTCCTCTACAATAGCTTTGCAGGCGGGAAGTATTAATGTCTCTGCCACAGTGTGCGACTTTTTTGACTTGGCTATAAGTTCAGCAACTTGATAGCTAGCTTTAAGAGCTCTTTCATTTACCTTTGTGGTTTTGCTCATGAAAGTTGCCTGTTTCTCCGTGTTTTCACGCAGGCGAACAAAATAGTCCGCATTCTTGTTTTGAAGCGAAGGGTGTTTCGTTTGGAGATGGCGTTTAAGTTTGCTTGGGACCATAGCACTGTTAGCTAGCTTTTCACCACACACCACGCACAGTGGAGTTGGTTTGTTTGCATCTCCGGTGAAAGTAAATTCAAATGAAATATAGCTTTCGCTATATTGCCTTGTGCCAGAGAATTTGCTTGAGCTAACCATCTTTGCTTTCTTTTGATCCCCACTCATACTTGGGCTCTCATCTGGCTCCAAATTTTGTTCAGAGTCCAGTTCTTTCCTTTTCAAAAACTTGTCCATCACTGCAGTATCTCACTGTCACTCAGTACTTACTGCGCTTGTCTCCTCCAGATAGCCGCTGTCCGTCACACTCAGCACTCTTCTGCGCATGTCTCCATCCAGATCCATCAGTCAGCGCTCTTCTGCTCATGTTTCCTCCAAATCCAGATCCATTGGCGCTCTTCTGCTCATCGGCGATCTACTGCGATGTCTCCTCCTGTCCTCCTCCTGTTAGTGTAACAGTGACACCGGAGCTATTTATAGTCCTTAACATCAGTGGTGGGATTCAAAAATTTTAGTAACCGGTTCTGACATTCAAGCATGGTTTAATATTTTTTTCCCACGGCACACCAGGCAACATCTCGCGGCACACTAGTGTGCCGCGGAACAGTGGTTGAAAAACACTGGTCTAGATAATACTTAATCCTGCCATGAGAACGGGGGACTGGACTAGTTGACCTCTCGAGGTCCCTTCCAGTCCTATGATTCTATGAAATTTAAGTTTATCAATAGCTATTAGCCAAGATACTCAGGGATACAGTCCCATGCTCTGGGTGTCCCTAAACTTCCAACTGCCAGAAGCTGGGACTGGAGGACAGGGGAAGGATCACTTGAAATTGCCCTGTTCTGTTCATTCCCTCTGAAGCACCTGGCATTGACCACTGTCAGAAGACGTGATGCTGGGTTAGATGGACCACTGGTCTGACCCAGTATGGCCGTTCTTATGGTGGGTGATATCTTAATGGTTCTTACTACACTGAGCTGGTATCCCTTTAAGGGAAAACTGTAGTGAGAGTGCAAATATCCAGCATCATTTATGGTCTCTCTGCTCTCTGATGTGCGCTGCAAGGACTGCTCTCTGCTATTGCCCTTGTGGACACTAGCCACACCAAAAGGGCTGGAGATGTGGAAGGACCAGGGTGGGACCTTAGACTTGCCTCTGCATTTGGTCCTTTGTCCTCTTGGAGAAGGTGTGATGTTTCCCAGGGGTACCCAGGGTTGTGAGGCACCTCGCTACCACCTGCCCTTAGCGTCAGGAACCCTGGCCAGTGCCTGCTGTGGGTCAGCTCCCCAACCCCACTGGCCCCTGGTAACACAAGCCCTGCCTTCCAGGCCTCTGCAGGCCCTGCTCACTCTGTACAGGTTGACAATAGGCACACACCAGGCCCCAGGTCCTCAGAGCATCCCTGTTATGGGATCCACTTACTGCTAGAGGCGCCGCCTCCTGGCCGCTTTGGGAGATCTGCTCCTTCCATGTCTGGGACCCCTTCTGCTGCTTACTGCACGCTGTGTTGCTGCTCTCCCTCTCTGTCTGCAGCCCCTCTCTCACTCCAGGCACTGCAGCCTCCTCTTTGTGAACTGGCCCTATGGCCAGGTCACTATCCATGTTTTCCCCTTCTGGGGTACCAAAGTCTCTCTTGACAAATGGGCTCAGGCAGTCTTCCCACTCACTGCCCATCTGGTGCCACTTCCACAGTGGCTGGTAGGAGAACACAGGCCCACCCTCTACTTCGGGTTCCATCTCAGGTGCTCTTTAATCTTCAGCCAAGGTCTGCACTCCTATTCTTTTCCCCTGAGCCTTTCCGACCATTCTGGCTCTCCCCACTTTCTGGGTTTGCCAGTCCAAACTCCCTCCTCCCAGGGAGTAACTGAAGGCTACTCTCTACAGCCCCAAACACACTTCCCTTCATCCAGGGAGTGACTGCAGAATACTCCCCTGCAGCCTAATTGGGCCTGCCTGGCCTACCTCAGCCCTCTCCGAGCCAGTTGGGGAAGGGGAGGGGGGGAGGGAGCAACCATAATAGCCCACCTGGAGTGCCCAGCCCCTGATCCAGTGAACCCTCTTAGAATTCACAGACCCACTACTCCCCAAGGAATAGTTCACATCAGCTTACTGGCTACGCCTCAGGCTCACCATTCTGCTCAACATAGTGCTGAGACAGGTTTATAGTAAAAACAAGGAGAAGTGTATTTAAGCAAGTAGAACCAATGGAAACAAAAAGTTGACACATAACATAAAATCTTAACTCTCTTTCTAGAGTCTAAATTTAACTAACAAGACATTGTCATGTCAGATAGAGCCAAAGCTCACCCAAAGTCCTTCCATCATATCCGTTCATGAGACAAGTCATACTGTCCTCTCTTGCCTCCTCAGTGGAAAGATCCCCCATGTCTCTGGTACAGTCCCAGAGATATCTCAACAGTGCTCTGATCTTTATTCATAAACAGGACACC
Source organism: Emys orbicularis (assembly GCF_028017835.1). Classification (NCBI taxonomy): domain Eukaryota; kingdom Metazoa; phylum Chordata; order Testudines; family Emydidae; genus Emys; species Emys orbicularis. The sequence goes on along the minus strand of NC_088695.1, from coordinate 29,947,040 downwards.
CAGGGCTGATTGTTCTTCCCTGTGGCCTTCCTCTCTTGTTGGCCTTCTGATCTTTTAATTAGCCTCCGGCTGTGCACACAGATAACCTTACCTTGGGAGAATCACATTGTGCAGCATACCCTGGACCAAACAAAAAGAATGGTCTCCTAACCCCTGCCTGAACAAAATCTATCCCAGGCTGATCCCCTCCAGGTCTGTCAGTCAGGATGAAAACCACATTTTATTTATAAATTTAGCAAATCTGAGCCCCACTACATGTACTGACAGAGGCACTGTTCAAGGTAAGAGTTCACGTTCCACCCATGTGTAATCATCCCCAAGTTAGCATGTAGAATACCAGACAAGAGAGCAAAATAACTCATAGAAAGATCATTGAATATATTCTCTTTTTGTGCTACTTTACATTTCTGTGGCACCTTTTGCCCAGTCCACTTTATTAACTAAGTGAGTCTCACAATACCCCAAAGCATGATATATCATCATCCCCATTTTACAAAGGATGAAACTGAAGCACGTTAAGTGGATTAGGTGACTTGACCAAGGTCACAAAGTGTGCCCATGCCAGAGCTAAGAATAGAACCCAGGTCTCCTAGCTCCCAGCTTTGGACCTTAACACCAGGAATATCCTCTGCACACAATTTTTAAATGGTTATTTCTGAAAAATCTTCTTCTGAAGACTTTTTGTCCAGCCTTGGCATCATCACAAATGCAAAACGGAAACTGTGAAACAGCTGTTCAAGTTTCCAAGTACAGCACATGTGACTGGCGCTGTCTCAGAAAGCACAGTCCAGCCCATATAAACCATGAATCGTTGAACGGGGGCCCCATCTGTAAACACAAGCATTGGCAGCTAGTGTTCACAAAGGCTCAGAGTTGTAAATTGTTCCCTGATGCTTTAATTTAGCACAGAAATTAAAATCAGGTTGGGCCCAGATTCTATGGCCCTTGCCTAGTTTTAACTCAAACCCCTATTGCCTGAGTAAGTTATGGATAAAACCTGATCAGGAACATGGCCCAGTAGAGAACTGAAGCAAAATCTTGTTTCCACTGCAGTTTATTGCAAACAGTGTAAGTTCCATCGGTCAGACTGACCCCATGTTGTCATTATGCCTGTAACGACAGAGCTACAATTACCTTTGTTTCCCTGGTAATCTGCTCTTCCGTGCATCCACTGAGAATGGAAACAACATGAGACCCTGTATCTTGGTTGAACCCAAATTGTTCATTACATGGGCTCTGAAAACACCATTGAGCCAATTATTAGGTTCCCAGTTTGTGTGCAAATATCTAAAGGCATGGATGAAAGAGGAAAGAGCCTTTTAAAGCTCTGAGCCGGTGTAGCAAGTCCTGAGACCATGTGGCGTCTAAGGACAATGTATCTTTAGCAAATGGCTTCCGTTCCTGGCATGGTCTGACTGGGTGGTAAACTCACTAATAGAACTGCTAGGAACATTTTTGATTAAATGAAATTCGTCAAATTTGAAACATTTCTTGGAGACATGTTTCAATAAAGTCTTTTTAAGAGCAGTTCTATTGTGTTTTATAGCCTGGTGGTTCTGGTACTAGCCTGGGATGTGAGAAACCAGGTTCAAGTCCATGCTCTGTCTATAATCTGGGATGAATCAGACAGAATAGGAGCTTGTCTTTCACGCCCCCAGCTAGTGCCCAAACCACCAGGCTATACAGCATCTGACACAAGCACTCTTGCTATTCCTGGCTGAAAAGCTCAGGTTTTGATCTGAAAACCAACATCTCAACACAATTCTGTTTTCACAAAAACATTCAAAGGGTCCTGTATTTGATCCAGTGCAGAACAAAAGCCAGCTCTGAAATCTCTAAAGTTGCCATGAGATGGAATTGTCACCCTCCCAACCGCTCTGCTCAAGTAACAGGGCAGATTAACAAGAACCAGCACGTGCTGGACTGAAACTAACTGCTTCCCACTCCCCCTGTATAAAGGTGCATGTCTTTCTCTAGCAGGTAACACTTCCCTGAAATAGCACTGAGACACAGAATCCACTTCTTAGGAGAGAGGCAGTGTGGTCTAGTGGACAGGGTTCTGGTGTGAGACTCCAAGAGACCTGGTTTCCAGGTCAGGTCTGACCTACTCTGTGACCATAGGCAAGTTACTTTACGTCTCTGTGCCTTGTCTAGTTAGACTGTAAGGTCTTTGGAGAAGAGGTTGTCTATCTGTTTGTACAGCTCCTCACACAACAGGGCCCTGACTGTGATTGCAGGCCTGTAGATGCCGCTGTGTAAGCTAATCGTGTCTATATTCCATTATTGCCAGCTCCAAACGTTCAAAAATCAAGGCATAAAAATCTTTGCTTTCCAGTTTTTGAGATCAAGTTTCTCAAGACTCTCTCTGCAGCCATGAGGGCTAGAAACTTCTTTTTAATGAAAATTAAAATTCTTGCATGATTCTGGGGGCTGGAGCTCTGAGCAAAACACCAAAAATCAAAGAGTCGGCAACCTTGGATGGATGGCCCTTGCTTGAGCTTTGTACCATGGCATACACCTGATGGCTGCACCTTCTCTCTTACTCCAATTGCTTCTCTGTAGGAGTGACTCTGAACCAGTCCTTGCACCCAGATGCCCCTGTATATTGAAGAAGTTTGGGTGCTGACACTGACTTTGCAGCTGGGGCCCAACTCTTTACTTGCTGTAAGAGCCAGCAGTTTTGGTGGGAACATCTGCAATAATAATACTTAGCACTTGAGCAAATCAACCTTCACAACTGTCCTCGTGAAGGAGATATGAGCTATATAATCCCCATTTTACATAGGGTGAAACTGTGCCCAGAGCCACAGGAGTTAGTGCCAGTAATAGTACTGGTACTCCGGTCCTAGCTGGCTCCCAGTCTCATGTTCAGACTTCTAGCTGAGTGACTGTAACATGGAGTTCTCAGAGCAGACCTGCAATACTTGTTAATAGCAGAGAAGGGCTCAAGTTGCAAAATTCAGATCTGGTTACAAAGTCGTGCACCTTTGTAAATGTGTTTGGATTCAGAGTTCTAGTTTGGCCCAATATATGGATAGGGACGGTTTAGAAAATGTGGATATGGCTTCAGATGCGGGAGTGTCTGGATCTGGAGTTTTGGTTCAACCCATTGTAGACTTAAGGAGCATTTGAGAAATCTGGACCTGGATCTGGCATTGGATTTTGAACATTCCCCACATTCAGGTTTTTTGTTCAGACCCATTGCTAGTCCTCACCTCTAGCAATGATGCTCTTATGTGTGAGTATCCTCATTTCCCAATTCTTCACACAGAGAGGGGAGGGGAAGGGAAGTGTTCCACCGATTTGCAGATTTCTTCTCATTTAAATATTTATCACATTTAGGTCTAGGAGAAATGTCAGGCACCTAAAATGAAGCTTGTGACCAATTTAAGTAATTCTTCAAGATCATTTCACAACCAGTCTCACGAAGCTGCACATTGTCCAACACTTTAATTTCCAAAACCTGTCAAACTTTGGGAGGAAGGAGAAACAGAGCTAAGATTTTTAAATTGAGGGTAGAGATGAATAAGAGGGTGTGATGTTGGCAGACCAGGTGCCAGCACATGCCAAGACCCTGGGCCACACTGAACACTAACAAAAATGCATAGCTGGAAACCAGTCTGGCTCACCTGTGGGTTAGTATAGTTAAAATAGCTAATAGTATTATAAGAATTTGTTTAGTGTTTAGACGTTATGGAATTCTGGTAGGATGCTGCATGTATTAATCTCACTTATATCTACATCCCATGCTACAAGGTAATAATTAAGAGATTGCTCCATAACTGTAAAATGTTTGTTCTGAATCTCTATAACTCACCAAAAAGGAAAAAAAACTTTGCCTTGTTCAAAATACTGGATTCCTACAGGTGTTATTTCCTGCCCATCAGGAAGGACTACTGAAATCAAATGGGCCTTTGTGGAACAAAGACTTTGTCAGTTGCTCCCCCATTTCCCCACCTCCTCCCACCAGGAAGAGGTTATGAGCAAAAGCGCTCGTCCCATCCACTTGGACTCTAGGGAGATGGGGATAAAAGTCCCTGACCAGAAGGAATTAGGGTCTTTTTATGCTGTTTGGACTAAAAGCGGCAAAGATTCCTAAACATGAGCAAGAGACTCTCCGGACTAATCTGGGTTAGCCCTAATGGACATATATAGCTGACATATTTCAGCAGCTCTGTCTGAAACCTAAGACTGCAACTCATTCGCATATGTATATTCATCTGTTTTAACCTTATAAATAATTATTTTATTTGTTTTTCCTAGTTAATCAGTCTTTAGTTAGTTACAGGATTGGCTACAAGTGTTGTCTTTGATGTGAGATCTAAGGTGCAAACTGACCTGGGTACGTGACTGGCCCTCTGGGACTAGGAGTGACCTGAATATTTTGTGATCTTTGGTGTAAAGTGACCATCTATCATAGAGTCAAGTTTGCTTGGGTGGGAACAAAGAGGAATGCCTGAGGGGACTGTCTGTGACTCCATGTTAAGGCTATATAGTGCCTGAGGAGTTTACACTTGGTACTTGGTTGGTGAAACCTAAGTATAGAACTCACAACCAATTTGGGGTTTGTGCCTTGCTTCTTCACAGTCTGCCCTGAGGTTGGGATTCTCACTCGTGAGTGACTCCAGACAGCATGACACGGGGGACATGATAGAGGGATACCAAATAATGAAAGTGATAAAGAAGGTAAAGTGATCCCTCTTATTTACCCTTCATCATAATACATAAGAACATTGGAACATAAGACCGGCCATACTGGGTCAGACCAAAGGTCCATCTAGCCCAGTATCCTGTCTTCCTGGGGAATTGATGGGACTGTTTATTTTTGTGTACTTTTAGAAAGCTATCAAAGGCTCCCAGATCACTGGATGGACATTCATTTTGTACACTTTGTATAAATGTAAATAAATACATTATTGTCCACGTTGTATTTCTGACACCTTTCTCAGAAGCATCTGGCACTGGCCCTGTCAGGGTCAGGATACTGGACTGGATGACCCAGGGTCTGATCCTATATTTCCTGTTATTTAGCAATATATGTAGCCACTGCAAATTATACCAATGCTCTTTCTTTCTCCTTTTATTGCCAAATTCTGATTTTTGCCACATTTTCCCTAATGGTAAAACTGCCACAACACTTAACCTGTGAAAGCATGCATGTTTCTGTGTTTGGAAAGTGTGTGTGTGTGTGTACACATCAATGAAAGCCCTGTGGCATGGCTGCGGCTGACCCGGGTCAGCTGACTCAGGCTTGGGCTGCGTTGCTAAAAATTGCAGTGTAGACATTAGGGCTCAGGCTGGAGCCCGGGCTCTGAAACCCTCCTGCCTTTTTTGCAGGGTTTCAGAACCCAGGCTCCAGCTGGAGTCTGAATGTCTACACTGCAAGTTTTAGCCCTCTGCACCCCAAGCCCCGTGAGCCTGAGTCAATTGACCCGGGCTCTCTGAAATTTGGTGCCACAGCCCACATGATGCCCACTCCCTTTTTCAGTGCAAACCCTTCTTTCTCAGCTCTGCAGGATTTTAGCTAGTATCAGTCCCCGCAAAGCATGCAGAACCCATCAGCAGCAAAACCGCCCCACTAATCATTTCAAGATAAAGTCAACTGGAGTAACTGAGCTTTTCATCCAGCATGAAAAGAACAGAAGCTAAATTTGAGACAAAAGCAAAAGTTTTACAAGTTACGTTGATCAAAGGGTTTTCAAAGGAACATTCAATTATATCTGCAGCACCTAAATGGAAGAGTTGTTCTTTTATTTATTTCCTGATAAAGAGAATTATTAGGTCTTGTTATCTGCCTTCTCTTTAATGCATTTGGCTCAAATGCGCAAGCAAAAGCCCTGCTTTGTGAACAACAAAGCTGCAAGTGAAAAAGGAAGATTAAAATTAGGTTAAAGGATACGAGAGAGAGAGAGAGAGTGTGTGTGTGTGTGTGTGTGTGTATTTTACAGTCAAAACTTCTTTGTGTAACCGCTGATGCATTCAAATGATGAGAACAGATCCTGATTACAGTGCAACCCAGCTCGGCTATTCCAAGTGGCTGGCTGATCTTTCTGCAGACAACTGAAATGGTTTCAGAGTTATGAATTTGGAAACGAACCATGCAAAAAGAGATTACTGCTTTAGGATTCATCACATGCATCAGATGAAACACGAGAAGGCTGTGCATGCTGGAATGGAATTGGCAAGGGAAAAACAGAGAATCGTACACTCGGGAAGCCGAGCTCTCGCTGGAGAGAGAAGATGCTGTATCCAGATGCCAGGTTGTGGTTTAAGGTTACGGAGCATTCGCAATGAGAAGGCTCTCGGGTTTTATAGCCCTGGGTCCTAGTCTTTTCCCTGCATTCAACCATAATTTTTCCCCATGCTCATCTTATTAGTCACATTTTTTACATTTAGGGACTGATCCAAAGAGTTAAAATCAATGGGATTTTTTTCATCAGATTCCATTAGCTTTGGTTTAGGCCCCTAAAAGCAGCCTTTTTGTGTCACATTCTGCTCTCATTTACATGGGTACAATTATGGAGCAAGCCAATTATTTACAGTTGAGTTAATCTATCTTTACATTGGGGTAAATCAGAATCCAGCCCTTTGGCTGCTCCAGTGGTTTAGAGACAACGTCAAACCATGGAACCGTCCCAGGTTCGTTGTAAGGGATGAGAATTGTGTTCATCCCTTTCCCATTTTTACAACCCAACTCAAACCCAATGCTTTGCTGAGATTCTGAAGTGGTAGAGTGCTCTTTCACCATACATGCATGTAGTGCTGGTTTCTGAACAGAATTGGAAAGTTCAAAGTACCAGCAGAAAGCCAGTGCTAGGGGTATTTTCAACTAGGACTAGAAGCAGATGGAAGGGCTTGAAATGGCACAATAATGCAAGTGTTCATGGTGTTTCTAGCCCAGTTTTGTAGATTAATGTGATTAGAAATAACTTTACAAGGGTACACAGAAGCATCTGTTAGGGTTATTTCAAATAAACAGCCAAAGTTACAAGTCTGTGTGGCTCATTTTCCTAATTGTAGGGTTTTCTATGGATGTTAATCACTGCAGTCTCTAGGGGCAGACCTAGAACAAACTCAGTTTCTAGAACCTAACCAATCGGGTTCTAGCACAACAGAGGTTGCCCATTCAACTTGGTGTGTTTGTGGGGGACAGAGAATTTCAGAACCCCATCTTGTTGGATTCAATATCATTGCTGATGGGTCAACAATGAAATTTACATCCAGTTCAAGGTTAATTATTTAGCACCTTCCCTCTAACATACCACAGATGCAGCATCTGGTGTCCCAAGGCCCAAGCTCAGAGAACACTGCAAACACAGCATCCTCTGGAGTAAAGAGTTCTGTCATCATAACCAGATCATTCATAACATGCGATAGGAGGCTGATTCTCTGCTCACACAACTAAGTCACCTCTAATTTACATCAGTGCATGAAAGGAGAGTATATGCAGTACACACAATGCACACACACACACCTACCTCCTTCCTTAGTCCCATTGTGTTCTTTCCCAGGGACTGAAATTGATTTAAGCAAATGGTGCTATTGATGAACTTGGTGCCACCAGTGTCAGCCTGGAGACAGTTCTTCAGTATGATGGCAGCATGTGCTACCAGTGGTGCTGACTTTGAGATGGACTCTAAAAGCCAAGATACAAAAGACTGAGGTCTTTAAACCCATATTTAGCCCCCTTGATACTGCCCGAGTGGTGTAATAGGTCCTTTGTGCAAATGAGAATCAAGCCCTGTCAGAGTAAAAGTGATAGCTCAGGGGTCCTGGCCGGATTCTAATTTGGATAATTATATTCTGCCTCGATACATTTCTCACACAGCTTATACTGTGTAACCCACTGGTGAGTGTGTGTTATAGGTCCCCCTCTGTGCCCAGTTCAGAGGATAGCAGTCTGTTACACCCACAGTTAAGGACCATTGGCTCTTTAGCTGAAGCTGTAGCAGCTCATGCTTTTAGCTGTGGAAGTGTCCATTTCAGTTCCTGGTGTGTTGGCCAAAATGATGGCCATCACAATTGCATATACTATTCCTGTCCTAGAATGGTGTGCTGTGTTACTATGCATTGTTCATCAGCTGCAGCTTTCCACCCCAGAGGTGGCTGCATATCAGTGAAGGGTGAAAAGCCTGTCTGTAGTTTTTACCAAGAATGGATTGTGCTTTGGAATCCTTCAGCATGAAAAGTAGCATATGGGCATAAGATACATAAATCTAAGATATTATTATGTAGGATACAGCTATGAAAAAGGAGACACGCTTCAGCTTTAATCATTTGCATTGTTCTGTCATCTCTGATAACTGGATGAAATGGCAAATGGAAATATCTCCCTTTACATCATCCATATTAATAGCAAATGGATTTTTATAGTCAGCATGGGCTGGTAGAAAGACTCTGTAAAGGAACTGAGAATAATAGTTATATAACAGGAAAAAGTGCTCCTCTTTGATGCGATAGTTACACCTGATTTAGCTGCTGAAAGAAGAAGGGGGGAAAAAACCCAAGACATTAAACCTCTTATCATCCTGATAGAGCAATATTGGAAAAACCTGTTATTTGGCAGCAAATGGGTTTATTAACTTCTAAAGGGGTGTGTGTTTGAATGTGATAGGGAAAGAAGCATTCGTCAGAGTGTTCATTGGATCAAAAGACAAATTAATCCTTTGAAGAAAACTAGCATTTAAAATCTGCAACTTTAAACAATCTATCAGGAGACAGTCTGAGCCATGGAACTGCAGCCTAATCCTTTTCATCACCGAGGGATGCAGGGACAGTGTACTTTCAGGCATGGCTCCCATCCCACGGGGCTGTGGGCAAACAAGAGCTACGTCTACTGCATGTGGGACTGAATGCCTGTCCACCGACATCCCATAATCTTCTCCTGCCTGGCCAGAATTGCTCTTTAAGAGCTCAGCGTTCCTCCTCCCATCCACTCTGACTCTCAAAGTAGGCCTCAAAGGTCAGATTTGCAAAGGAGCATGGTGTCCAAGAGCTGCTTTTGAGAAGAGCGGGAGCTGTTGGGTGCTAAACTCTTTAGAAAATCTGCTCCCTTTTATTCTTCGAGTCTCCCGTTATGCACCTCCTTGGGACGAACCAAATTTCCCTCCCAGAATGTCCTGTCCAAAAGTAGAAGTAAACTATCTGGCTCCTTCCAGCCCAGTTAAGTAACCAAGGCCAGGAAATGGCTTACTCCAGCCACCCCTTACTGCATTCAGTTTGATCCTAAAGAGAAAAGCTGTGTTCTCTGCCCTACCTAACTGCTTCATCTGGTGCACACCTTTCAAAGCCCCGCTAGCCTCAGCCCTGTTGCTCAGTCTCTCAGTGACAGCCTCCTGCCCCTGCCCAATACAATTCCCTTTTGAGAAACAAGCTGGTAACTGGCTCCTGCTGGATTATTTCCTTCCCCCCTCAAGCTCTACCTTAAACCCTTCTCGGCCAGGGTGTACACGGTCCAGGACAGTCCCCATCTCCTTCCCTCCACTGTGGTGCTTGATACCACTGTGCAGAGTGCCAGAAAAATTGGTGGGAGTATGCATTCCTGGGAATAGCCTGTATGGAGCATATGGTGTATTCTTTCAATGCCATTCCATTCTGCTGGTCATGGTAACGTTGTATCTCCTGGCTTCTGAAAGGTGAGGATCAGAGGGCATGGTGGACTTTCTACATCACCTAAGGTGACAGACAGCAAATGTGAAAAATCGGGACAGGGGGTGGGGGGTAATAGGTGCCTATATAAAAAAAAGACCCCAAAATCGGGACTGTCCCTATTAAATCAGGACATCTGCTCACCCTGACAAGGTGCTCTCCAGTGGCCAGCATTGGCACCTCAGAACAGACTGATGCTCTCTCTTGGACTGACTTAGCATCTCAAAGCAGAGAAAGTCATATCCACTTTACTGAGTATGATTAATTATAACACCTCGTGCTTATACAGCTCAGGTCTCTCAGAGCTAGGCTGGTTGAAAACGGCTAAAATATTTTGCTGACTATTTTTGCAGAGGGTTATTTTTTTTTTAACCAACATTTTTGATGGCTCCCACTCTGAGTGTGGCCTAGAGAAGAGATTGTGGACTGGGCTTCAGCTGGGTTCTATTCCCATCTCTGCTACAGGCCAGCTGGGTGATAATGGGCAAGTGACTTCAACTCCCCATGTCTCTGTTTTCCCATTGGGATAAAGACAGGGGCCTCCTTCGTAGAGTACTTTGAGATCTGCTGCTGAAAAGTGCTACATAAGCATGAGTTGTTATTATTAATAATACTCGGTAAGATGGATCTGACTTTCTGTGCTCCAAGCTGCTGTTCTGGTTTTCAGATGCTAGTTAACCTGGCTTGCTCTTGGTCTCCAGTCAATTGGTCCCTGTCAGACACGTTTTTGTCTCCAAGGCAATTAACTGAAAACGATCCTTTTGGCTGCAGTGGAGTTACATCCCGTTACACACTGAAAAGGAAATAACGGTATGAGTGGCATGTATCCAGATGGGGAAATAACACCCCATGTTGTATTAATCTAGCAAGTTACATGGATAGAGGGCTTTGCTGTTCTTTTTCACATGCACATAGGCACTTCATGCATCCATCTATCTATGCTAGTCCTAAAGCAGTCATTTCCAAACGGTGGGTCACCACCCACCAATGGGTTGTGTGAAGGCTGTAGGTTGGTTGTGGGCCCAGTGCTGAGGGGAGGTACTGGGGGGTGGGTATTGGAGGGAGAGCCTGCCCCACACTCAGCGTGCAGTGGTGGCTCCTGGTCTGTGGGCCTGGACCCAATGCCCAGCTCCCCACTCTGGGTGTTGCAACCTGGCACACGGAGACCTGAGTGGGGCTGTGACTCTGTATGCCAGGTTGCAACCTCTGGAGGGGGGAGCCAGGCCCAGCCCAGTGGGATGGTAACCACCGCTATGGAGTGAGTGTGGGGCGGACTCACCCTCCAACCTCTCCCCCCAGCCCTCTGCCCCAGGCCAGGATTAGGGTGGCAGTGCCAGGGCGGAGGCTGCTGCTGTGGGTGGTCAGTGACCCCAAGGCAGGAGGAGGAGGTGGCAGTGATGGAGAAGAAGGATGCTGACCTATGATTTTTGGCTCTCCCCTCCCAATTTGGACCCTGCTGGGTCACAAACAAATACCAAATGCAGTCAAGGGGTCACCTTAGTAAAAAGTTTGGGAACCATTGTTCTAAGATATCTTTCACCTTGGTGTCTAAGCATCCGGACAGGCTCTAAAATAGATCAAGTAAAGGGATGATGCTAAGAACTTGGCACATTAGGCTCATATTAACCACTTCTTTGCTGCAGAATATGGCAAGTAGAACCCACCTGCAGCGCTGATGAATATCCCAGCTAGAGCCAGAGCACGTGCTGTGGTGCGCGAGGTACGTCCAGGCAGAGAGACGCTGCTGTGCCTCTGAATGTGCCAGGTTTAGGGAAGTGGCATGCATCTACCGTGCTGCCAACGGTAAGGGATGGATTCAGGTAGGATTGTGTGCTAGTGGATGTGGCACTGGCTTGAGAACAGGAGAACCAGGGTCTCTTCCCAGCTCTACCACTGCCCTGCTGTTTGATCTGGGGCAAGTTATTCCTCTGTCTGCCTCGTTTTCCCTTCCCACTCTTAGTCTATTTTTATTGTAACCTATTGGGGGAGCACTGAGTCTGCGTCTCTGTGTGAGAGAGAAAGAGAGCACAGCACAATGAGGCCTCAATCTCTGTGGAACTCTGTGGCTGCCACTATCATACCAGCAATAGGAATAGCTATATGTGATGGAAGGAAACAGGGTCTGAACGTATCTCTCGTCACCAATGTTTCTCCTTTGGGAGTCAGGTCTTCGAGAGGTATCCGAGGTGCATCAGTGTTAGTGATTCCTCGGGGCAATCATTCAGACCCAGGAAGTACTGGTTTTCATTGTAAGATGCATTGGTCACATGATTTGTGATTAAAAGAAGTGTAGTGGGGTGGGGGAGAGGAAGAAGTGGTGTATATCGGAGCCCCCGTTACTCTCGTATCTGAGCTACTCACAATCTTTGATGTATTTATCCTCACAACACCCCTGTGAGGTAGGAAAGTGCTATTACCCCTATTTTACAGGTAAACAGACATAGGCCTGCCTATGCTGCAGCTGGAGCTGTATTCTCCAGCTCAGGCAGATGTACACGTACTAGCTTTGATAGAGCTAGCATGCTAAAAATAGCACTCTAGCCACCGCAGCATGGACTAGCTTCCCAAGGAAAATAGTGTCTAAGATCCTGGATAGGTATTCAGGCAGCTAGCCCAAGCCACCCTAGCTACACTAGGATACTAGCTTAATTAAAGCTAGAGTGTAGACAGCTTCCCTAGCTGGAAATTCCCCCTCCAGCTGCAGCATTGACGTACCCTAAGTGCTATGTCAGTGGTCCACAGAGAACGTTTGTAGCAGATCTCCTGAGCCCCTGGCTAGACTCCTAATCACTGGACTACCCTTCCTCTCTCACCAACCTGGTGCTGCTTTGGCTTATTGATGTTTGTAACTCCTACATTGTTGTATGATTTGTAAATGCACATCAAGAGCACCCAGGGCTGTGGACAGCCACCCTTTGGTGAGACGTGCCTGTTACACCGGAATGTTAACACTTCGTAAAGGGCTGCAGCCCTGGAGACTGAAACCCCCCATTTATCCCCAGAATAGATTTTACGTGGGCAGAAGCAGAGCCGTCTGCCTCAGAGTGGCCTGCCAACATGACACGACGCTGACCTCTGGAACCACGTCTAAAAGAGCCTGAGCATTTCAGACTCCATGGCCCATTCAGTCCTTGGACTCTGTGCAAAGACAGCTAACAAAGGTGCCCATCGGTGCCAACGCCTTTGTGCTGCAGGTGTCACCAAATAGTTTTTTTTCCCCTATGTCAACTTAGAAGCTATCAGATGGTAACCGCCTTGAGTCACTAGTGCTCTAGGCTGGGTTTAAACTGCTGCTGACCTCTGGATGAAAGGTTTTATATCCCCTGGGTCATCCAGCCCTCCCTGTCTTAATTTCATTCTGATTTTCCTGGAAGCATTGCTTTCTGTCTGTCTGATGGCTGACAGTCTGTCCAGCCCAAACTGCAATGCTTGGCAGAGCAAGCTCTTTGAAAACCTTCATATTTCAGTTGAGGTTCTTGGCAGGGAAATCTGACCAAAATCTGAGTGTTAGGTCTTGGTACTAACATAGGGAGTTAGCTGCTTCCTCATTCCTGCGATGACTATTTTAAGCACTAAATCCCATAATGTTAGTTAGCCAAAAAAAGATCAACATCTTGTTTGGCTGTTTTGGCTGTTAAATTGGCAGCCTCGGTGCTCCGTCTAGGAGTCCATGGAACCATTCGCAGAAGAATGTTTCTGGGGAAGCTAGGCACCGGAGATGGTGAATGCACTGAAAAGGCTTCCATCTCTGTGGGCCTGGCTTCAGCTTGTCCCCAGAGTAGGTCATGGGGGGAAATGACTTTGCCTGCTGTTTGTCCACATCTTAAAAGCCCCCTGCAGCTTGGCACAGTTGGGGTTTTCGTTCAGGAGAAGCTCAAGACTGGAATCGCAGGAGTGCTGCAAGTCAGATCTGATGTGCATTTGGTGCTACAAGTCCCTCTCTGCACTCATCTGCAGATGATACCCCCAGCGACAGTCTTGACTCATTAGCTCGAGCTGTGGCAGCTCATGCTCTTAGATCTGGAGATCCCTGCTTTAATCCCTGGGGTGTCTGCCAGGAGGGCAGCCATCACACATTGACACAGCTGGGGAAGTGAGGGAGGTTGTCCACAGCTGGAATCAGAGATGGTGCCAAGGCCACTGAATCCAGATCCAAATCGGAGTCCAGATTTCAAATGCTCTATAGGCAGAGAAGGCGGAGTGAGTTGTTGAATCTGGGATTTTGGTTTGGCTCACTGTCAAAAGAGGATTCTGATCTGAAAATTAGAGGTTATTTTTGTTTGTGATTAGTTCCAGCCTATCTCTAACAGGACTAGGAGTGGTCAGGACTGAGGTGCATCAGTGGAGCTGTGAAGCAACCCAGGACTGGAACAGAAGAAGGTGCAATGGGTCATGGCTGAGGTGTACTGGCAGATCTAGGGGGTGGGGTGGGGGGTTAGGAGTAGAATAAGAAGATTGGGATATGTTTGCATAGCTCGGGGGGAACCTACCATAATGTCTTCCAATCTTTGCACTATGCATGACTCAAGAAAATTCAAGCTGCCAATCCCTCATTTGCATGAGAAGTCAAATCACCCCAACATTTTACCTTTGGAAAAGGAATTGTTTTCAGGAAACATGTGGAAAATACAGAGCTACCCGGGTCAGCAGCAAATGAGAAATCGCCCTCTGCTGCTCCCGTCTGGAGTAAGAGTTACATAGAGGCAGGGCCGGCGCTTCCACTAGGCGACCCTAGGCATTCGCCGAGGGCGGCAGGATTTGGGGGGAGGCATTTTGCCGCCCTTGGCGGAAATTCGGCAGCGGGTCCTTCACTCGCTCCAGGACCTGCCACCAAAGTGCCCCGAAGACGCGGAGCGGAAGGACCCCCGCCACCGAATGCTCAGAGGAGGAGCGCTGGCGCCTAGGGTGGCAAAAACCCTGGCACCACTCCTGCATAGAGGAAAAATATTTGGGCCTCGTTAGAGGCCATTATGTTATCATCATGCAGCAAGGCCTTTGATATTAGGCAATCCATTGTACCCTCCCTGGAAGATGTGACAGTGCAGTTTGCTAATTAAACGTGAAAATTCCCCATTTTGCTCAGACGGCAAGCTTCAATTAATCAAGTCGCACCATTTATGGAACTCTATTGTTTAATGGATACATGATGGAATTCTCATTTTAATGAACTTTCCTGTGTGTTCCAAGCAAATTAGTTCAAGTACAACTGGCTTATCTTCAATTATCCGCTTATCAGAATGGAAAGGAACAGAAAGCGGTGAGCATGGGCTGGGGTTATTCAGTGTCCAATGAAGGGGAAGGGAAGAGACTTCTCTGAACAAGTCTGCCAGGCACCATACAGGTAGGAGGTTTCAGAACTAGCTAATGCCGGGAATTGGGGCATCTCAAAAGCTTCAGATGACCACCTCTAGGTCCAGCTATTTATCCAATTGATTTAGAAAGCATTCATCTCCAACAATTCTTGGGTATGGGCAGGCCATGCATATGGCAGGTACAGTGGAACCCATTCAAAATCTAATGCTCACTGGCCCATTGTTTGTGACTATTTATTATTTGTATTACAGTAATGCCTAGAGGCCACAACTGACCACGGTCCCTGCCTCCAAGAACTGGCCATCTAAATAGACAAGACAGGCAAGGAGTGGGAGCAGAAGAAGGGGCACAGAGAGGAGAAGTGACCTGTCCAGTGGGCCAATGGCAGAGCTGTGAGTAGAAGCCAGGGTGCCTTGACTCCCTGTCTAGTACCCAATGAATTAGATTACCCTGCTTCTCAGCCTAGGCACTGCTGGTATCATTTTATACTTGCAATAAGAGTTCCCATGCCACTGCTACTATGGTGGGGTGGGAAACACAAAGTTTTTAATGCCACTGGGGCATGGACAGACTCTATTTAACAAGAGGGAAACTTCAAAGGGCGTTTGAGTTAAGCAAAACAAACAAACAAACCCACGCACAGCCCTCTCTGGGGCTTCAGGTGGATTGTATATTTACAGGGTTCTGGTACAACCAAAACTCCACATCCCCAAATCTATCTCAGGCTCTGACCACCTTGTTGGCCTGCACCGACGCCCTGCCTCTCCACTTCCACCTCCCCAACTTCTTCCAATTCAAATAGGCCTAAATGTGGGCCTATCTTTAGGAAGTAAACTTTGCAAACATTGGAATGGACTTTCCCCATCTGTAGCACTGGGATGAAGATACTCACCTACTTTGTAAAGCACTGTGAGAGTCGTGAAGGAACTGCAATATGTATAAATCAAGTACTAGCAGTGTTTATTCTAGAATTAAGTTTCTTATTAAGTTGGGAAACAGGCCAGAGTTATTACCCCCATTTTATAGATTGGGAAAGTGACGCACAGAGAGGGGAAGTGACTTGTCCAAGGTCCTGGCCAGGTTTAGGACCCAGATCACTCTCCTCTCAGTCCTACGCTCTTACTAAGACAGCTCATGTGAATCTAAGGATCTAAGTCCATGGTTTTAAAAAGAAAAATAATAAGAAATAGTTCAGCAATTAGATGTATATGTTATCTCTTTAGTTGTAGAGTTTAAGGCCAGAAGGGACCCCCAGAGCATCTAGAATGAATCTGAAATCTCTTTTTAGAATGAATTATTTTCCCCCTGCTTGCAAATTGCAACTCTGGGGAAAAGAGGAACAATTCACCAGTGATTCACATGCACTGGCATTCTGATGCCATTCCCACCCCATGCGAACAGAAGCCTGGGTGCTTTCCCATCTGCTCTGTGGTGAGGTGCCTACCCACCATGAGCCCTGAGTGGGATAATGGGGGCCAGAAGGGGCCAAGTAACCATATATGATGCAGGGAGGTGGTCTGCAGTCACTCTCTAGAGAGAAAGGGAGTTGGCCAGGGGCAAGGAGGAGATCCAGGGGGAGAGTAAAATTTGGGGTCCTGCCTGGGACTGGGGGATTTGATAAGTGACCAAGAGGGATGAAGTAGCCATGGGGAGTAGAGGACGCTCCAGTGGCAAATCCAAAGAAAGGCCAGGAGCTAGAGAGGTGAGGTAGGAAGGAGCCCAAGAAAACAGCAATAGGGACTGAGACTGAGCAGACCTGGATTGCTAGTCCTAGGGTCCCTGGGCTGGACTCAGAGTAGCGGACGGGCCCAGGTTCCCCAACCAGCCACTAGGAAAGTGGCACAGGGCCTGGAGTCGGAATGGCAAACCCTGCCTGAAATGGTGTCTGGACAGCTTGTCCAGTGGGACTTTGTTACCCTGGAAGAGGAGGATTATACAGTGACCTGGTCAGAGGGCAGAGTCACAAAGAGGGAGCACCCCGAGTCACTGGGGGTGGGGGGGCACAGCACAAGCAACTGACAGAAGGAGGTGCCAGATGGGGTGAGAGCTAATTCCCAGACCGAGCCACATGAAGGCGCACCTGCAGTGAGTGGACACCTTCCCACACTCTGAAAAGCATTGCTGGGAGACTCCAAACGCCCCTGAAACTCTGTAGAAGGCTAGAACTCACTCCCTGCCTATCTCTCTCTAATATTTTGCAGACACTCAGAGAAATGTCTGGTTTCTGGGTTTTGAAATATTTTTTACACTGCTGCCAAAGAAGGGAAGAAACTTGCCTTTGAACAAGCTCTGAAACCCAAGTAGAGAGTCGTGGAACATTTATTTCTAAGTATAATAATGTTTAAATTGCAGACGCTAATCCCTGGGACCTCTCCCAGCATGGAGTCCTGGGGGAAAGCAGGCATTCAGAGTGGGGCCAGTTGCTTCTGTGGTGCATGCTAAGTTCTCAGAGGGAAATGCTCTCACGTTTTTTCATATAAAGATATTTCAAGAGAGAGAGAGAGAGATGGGCCGGATGGGAAATACATCCTAACAGATGTGTAATATCATTAAAGCTGACTCTAATATAATCTAAGCCACAGTTTGGTGTATTAATGCTTTGTTTACCTTTAAGCACAGATGGATATTTTTATTAGCATTACTCTGTTGATGCAGCTTCTAGAAAGGTTAGTCCAGAGGGCAGATGTCTGTGTTATGAGAGAACGTTCACACTGGGGCAACTAATCAGAAAGGTGAAGCCTTTCCATGAAATCTCAATTAGAGAATTAAACCCTGTGACTGTGGGCGGCCAGGAATTGCCATTTAGTCCTTGGTAGCAACAAGGACCAACTACAACCCCCCCACCCCCCGAACAAACAGCTTTCATCTAATACTGCTGGATGCCCTGCGGCTGACAACCGCTCCCCCCGCCCAGCTTCCCAGACTAAACCCCGCCTCCCTCCCTGGTAAGTGGGCCTGAAAAGAGAGCAGGGTGTACTGCAAAAGGGAACTCACTGATGCTGGGAAGGGCAGGGGAAGGGTAATGGACTGGTTAGGGCAGGTTTTGTGCATAGTCTCTTGCTCTGTTTCCTTATTAGGAGCTGTGATCTTACCGGGGTGAATGCTGATCCGCCAATTAATTGCAGGGGCAGCAATGCATCCTGGGACTGAGATTCCGTAGGGATTAAAGTCTTTGTGACAATGTTAGCGTCGGAAATGGTGAGTCGTCCGACCCCTTTTGAGCATATGGCAGACTCTCCGTGTCTGGTTGTCGCTCTTCAGAAAATGGAGACTTGGAATCAAATGCACTGTATCCAGTTAGGGAGGCCAGATTTCTCAAGTAGGATAGAACTAACCAAGGGCCTGATCCAAAGCCCATTGAAGTCAATCGGAGGTTTTCCACTGACTTTGGTGGACATTGTTTCAGACCCTAAGATAGCAGCCAAGGACCATTTGCTCTCCTCTCTGTGTAAAACAAACAACCAATATTTACCCAACTTCCAAGGGGGTGCTGTGGGGCTTAATGTTCATACAATGCTTTGAGATCCTCAGATGGAACTTTGGGGAACTTCACCACTGGCTATGTCACATAGATACCTGCGAGCTACAAGTTCAAAATCCACTGTTTTGGCTCCTTACCCATTTCATTGTTCCTGGGAAACGTCTTCATATACCCACAGCTCCCTTCCCGTGCAAACTGGTGCAAAAGGACAGTAATTCTATCCACAGCACAAATGGGAGAAGATGGGGCTAGCTCTGAAGACTTGGTCCTGATTATAATGTCCACAGTCCATGGGGGACTCCCATCACCAAGCAATTCCTTGAGTTTTATATTTGTCATTTCTTTCTTGGCTGGAGTTGAGTGAAAGAAACTTTGAGGACCTTGGGGCAGAAAATCTTTAAGGAGGACTCTTGTCTCTCTTAATGTACTAAGAGGCTCTTAAAGTTTTCTCCCTGAAGGTATCATGTGAGCATGGGGGGGTGTCTCTCTTTGGCATTCAGAAACATTCCTCTACAGCCAAGAGGAAGCAGTGTATTTCTACTTGGCTGGTAAGGAATTCCTCAGACACCCAAGGAATGAAATTGCAAATCAGGCTTCTTGAGAGGGGGAGGGAGAGGTGCACCACTTGTGAAAACCCTAAAAGCACACACATAATCAAGCAGATATAAACGGCGCTGGTGTGGATTTGCACGGGGGAGAATTTTTCCCTAATGTGGTGGCTGCATCAGAAACTCTGCCCCTGTCTGGGCCTCTTCCAAACGCCTCAGCAAAGGAGCATGGGCAGGGGGTACTTGTGTCTTCCCCAGCCACGCCAGTGCATTAGTTTAAATGGTCCATCTTGAAACAGGCCCTCTCTGCTGACATTCGTTTCAGGCTGGGCTGTCAAAATGGATGCCTTGACTCTACTGAGATATGCTAGGGAGACAGGCTCCTTTGCCTGTGGGCTCCAAAACAATGGTGGCTCGGGGAAGGCCAGACATTTATCTAGCATCATAATATTAAAAGCTGCACCGGGCAGGAAATGATTTTCCCATCTGTGAATATTTTCAAGAGTTTAAAATTTTTTTCCCATCTGGAATTGGGATAAAAAGTCAAAATCTCAAATGTTCTTGAACTGAAAAAGAAAATGATTTTTTTTTTCATTTGGGGTCAATCAGAACATTTTGTTTTGATAATTCCACCCCCCATAGCAATTCTCCAGTGTCTCCTATTCATGGGATTTGCTGGGGCTCAGTGTCTCTGAGGGCCAGGCCCTCAGCTACTGAACTTGCCTATGTTCTAATTGCAAAGAGGCAAAGTTTTGACCAAAGAGGCTGGCCTGGCAGACTAGCCACGGTGCCTGTGATTCTCTACTCCTGTGTCTTACACCCAGCAAGGCACCTGGGGAAGAGAGAAGTCCACTCAACCCTTGAAGAACGTTGATCCTTATGTCACTCAACAGTGACCCCTCTGGATATTAAAGGGATAACAATTACAAGCTACTACAGAAGTCCGTCCCTCTCCAAGGGGAAGTGTAATAGATCTCTTGATAGAGCATGGAGAGGAAACGTGAGTTAAT
The DNA here is from genome assembly GCF_028017835.1 of Emys orbicularis. Taxonomy (NCBI): domain Eukaryota; kingdom Metazoa; phylum Chordata; order Testudines; family Emydidae; genus Emys; species Emys orbicularis. The sequence goes on along the minus strand of NC_088695.1, from coordinate 29,927,040 downwards.
TATAACCTGTTACTTAGTTTATCAGTTAAAACTAATTAAAAATGGGACCTTTAAGAAATTTGCCCCTGTGAATCTCGTTTTTGTGTGTCCCTTAAGCTAAAAAGCCACAATCCCCCAAAATGCCAAATGTCACCTCGAACCACAGTCTGAGAAGCTCTGAAAGTTTTAGAAAAATGTCCCCTTTATTGTCATCACTGTTTCTTTCCCTCTCTTAATAGTCATAGACTAATCTCTTTGTTGAATGGATGCTCCAAAATCTGAGGGAGCTGGTGTAAATCAGTGTAGCTACACTAAATTCAATAGATGTACATTGATTTTCACCAGCTGAGAATCTGGCCCCTATGTGACTAGCCCTCATGGTTGTGAGGAAAAAATTTGAAAATATGAACCAAATGTAACCAGTGCAGTGCAGTCCGCCTGAGTCTGCAGACAGCTTGAAACAATAGCTCTGAGAGGTGTTGAATGTCACATTCATTTCAAAGTGGTTGTTAACTCTGAAACCTAAAGATGCCAATTTAGGAAAGGATTTTCAAAACAGTCAGTACTGGCCTGACTTTGCTCTCACTGACGCTGATAGGAAAAGTCTAATGACTACAATAGGAGCAGAGTTAATTGAGTGCTGAGTGCTTTTGAAAATCCCACCTTTAAATATCAACACTGGAGCACAGTTAAAGTTGTTGTATGATGTACAGTAGTCATAATACAGTAAAGTATCAAGCACACTAGGCATCTGACAACTTTCACTGTTGCACAAGAAAGATATTTTGTGCATGAATTCAGAGAGAGACATATTTTTTTCTCCCCAGCGGCTCCTGTCATTAACAGGTGGAAAATGAAGCTAGCTTCACTCATATGCTTTACATCAATTTGCATCATCTACTACAAAGCTATTACAAATGAATCTGTCATGCCTAGCTGGCACCTTTCGTAATAAATGATGCGAATCGGGGGCGGGGGTGTGTGTGTGAGGCAGGCCGTGCCCACAACACCATCCATGAATGCCTTCTGTTTGAGGAACGTCTTTGCAAACATCTGTTGTAGTGTGAGGAGAGATGGCAGGAGAGGAGAGGAATTAAAGCCCCATTAATGGATGTTCCTGAAGTTTTTGGAAGCTCAGCTGGAAAGCGGGGGTAGGAGGGGGAGAAATCCGAGAGAGACTACTCTGCATAACAGTCGCTCATTACTCATGCCAGGCGATCGTTAATTACATTTATGCATTGATACAATTTGCTAGTTTTCTGGGTAGGTGGATCCTGCACTTCCTAAAGATGAATGAAAAATCACCAGGAGTGCGGAGCCAGAAGCGAAAAAGATAAATAACACCAGGAAACTGATTGCTGCCCGTCTGTCATAAAATTTCATTAGTTTTGACAGCCTGTACAACATAAGCAATGAATGAATGCTAACTACACTTCCTCTCCGTCTGCTTCCATATTTCATTCACATCGCTTAGTCTGGAGAAAGAGCTACCCAGACGTAGGCTTTAGGAGGAAGGGGCTGCTGGACCATTCACATGCTAAATTCTACTCAAACCCCACTAGTGTCATCTCTGGGACAGAAATACTAATGGGCTTAAGTCTAATATACATGTTTAGTCAGAGGTGTGTTTTACAGGTTGTGTGTGGGTGGAAAGGCTGAGCACTGGTCTCTGTAGGTATGTATGGGGATGACTGGTTTGCAGTCCCACGCAAAGGCAAAAGGACAGAGGAAGTGTCTATCTTTGTCTTCCCAGTGGCAGATCTTCTGCTGGGCACATCCCCCACGCAGGAAATAATGAGAAAATAAAGACACCGTGAAACTGTCCTTCACTCCAGTTTTTATGCAACATTCCTGGCTCTTGTGTTTCCATCTTCAAGATGAAGGATCCTTGCAGGGGCCGCTGCTCTAAGGCCCAACCCAGGGCGGTATAGTCCACATTCCAGAGCAGTAGCAGCAAGATTTTACTGAACTTTCCAGCAGTCATTGATGGGCACCCTCTGAAGTGCCCTTAATTTCTGAGCACAGGGACAGCTCAGGCAAGTGTGGGTTCTGCCACCTTCCCCACCCCCTTTTTAAACTCATAAGTAATGAGAATAAATAGCCCAAGGTCTATAATAGCCACACCAAATTGGATGTTTTGATCATATTAATTGCTCATGCTGTTGCAGCACAGGATCACAAATCAATGTTTTCCCAATGGCGGGCTGCGTGTCCTCCTGCATGTTTAAACAGATGTGACCTTGATAAGCACAGGTAGCAGGGGCTTGAGGCAGACTCGCAAGACAAATGAATACGCTGGGGCAGATTTATGAAAAGTTATTCCTCCAAGTAGAAAAGTCTCTCTTCTTTCACCAAAGTGCTCTTCCAAAAGTGATTTTTCTTTTGTACAAAGCAGGAGCTGGTTACAATGTCAAGGCATCTTTAAGAAAAGAGGGTGCTGTAGGTCTTAGCCAGGGAGTAAAAATGTAGGGGTGGTTCACTTGGAAGTCAGCTGCTAGAACTAAGTGGCCTCATTCATGTACACTATGCTGCCTCCCTGTACAGGAGCTACCGGGGATCCTTCGTGAACAATGTAGGCTCTTTCATTTAATCTGACCTTCCAGCATGAGGATCTGAGAATCCTTCCTGAACTACTGAGGTTCTTTCATTGAGTGTTACCTTCCATCAAGCCAAGAAAAACCACAGCAGCTAGTGAAGTTGAAAGGGCTGTCTCTAAACATGTGTTTACTGAAACGACTGGCAAGCCAGCCTTTGAGTCATCCTCTCCAGCATCTGTGCAGGCTGACCTCTCCCCATCTGAGGAGTTAAGTCAAGCTTTAATGTGTTGCAACAGGACCAGAGAGCAAAAGGTTCCATGCCAGTCAGTCCCTGCTGAGCGATGTGTGTAACTGGGGAAGGAGGGAGGCATGAATGTGAAGAAAATGCTTTGCCCTCTTTTTAAATTGTGAACAAAACACAGTGAGAGAGCTTTAAAAAATGAATACAAAGCATGGGATGAAAGCCCCACGCACATCAATAAAAGCTCCATCCAGCACCACCAGCAGTAACATGCCAGGTCCTTCAACAAACTGAAGCCAGTGGAATCAAACCTGGGATGACTTTGGTCCAAGCTGTTAGACCCTTCTTCGGTATCAATAGTAATGTGGATACACAGATTATAAAGTTATTTGGATCATCTAGTCTGACCTCCTGCATAACACAGACCATAGGACTTCCCTGAAGTAATTCCTGTTTTAACTAGAAGGTATCTTTTAAGAAAAACATTCAGTCTTGCTTTTAAAATTGCAAGTGATGGAGAATCCACCACGACCCTTGGCAAGTTGTCCCAATGGTTAATTGCCCTTGCTGTTAAAAAAATTGTACCTTATGTCTAATCTAAATATATCTAGCTTCAACTTCAATTCAGATGAGGAGATCAGTTATGAACATGACATATGGATAATACTTAGCACTTCCATTTGGCTTTCCTCTGCAGCTCTCAAAGTACTTTATAAAGGTGGGGAAGCATTATTATCTCCCCATTTGACAGATGGGGTACATGAGGCCAAAGGGCTGAGCCTGCAATCCTTTCTCACATCTGAATATTCCTATGGAAGTCATGTAAGGAAAGGCTGTGTGACTGACTAGCTAGCAAGGTCAAACATAAGAACAGCCATACTGGGTCAGACCAAAGGTCCATCTGTCCCAGTATCCTGTCTTCCGACAGTGGCCAATCCCAGGTGCCCCAGAGGGAATGAACAGAACAGGTAATCATCAAGTGATCCATCCCCTGTCACTCAGTCCCATCTTCTGCCAAACAGAGGCTAGGGACAACATCCCTGCCCATCCTGGCTTAACAGCCATTGATGGACCTATCCTCCATGAATGTATCTATCGTAGTTCTTTTTTGAACCCTGTTATAGTCTTGGTTTTCACAACACCCTCTGGCAAAGTGTTCCACAGGTTGACTATGCATTGTATAAAGAAATACTTCCTTTTGTTTATTTTAAACCTGCTGCCTATTAATTTCATTTGGTGACCCATAGTTCTTGTGGTATGAGAAGGAATAAATAACACTTCCTTATTTACTTTTTCCACATCGGTCATGATTTTATAGACCTCTATCATATCCCCCCTTAGTCGTCTCTTTTCCAAGCTGAAAAGTCCCAGTCTTATTAATCTCTCCTCATACGGAAGCTGTTCCATACCCCTAATCATTTTTATTGCCCTTTTCTGAACCTTTTCCAATTCCAATATATCTTTTTTGAGATGGGGCGACCACATCTGCATGCAGCATTCAAGATGTGGGCATACCATGGATTTATATAGAGGCAATATGATATTTTCTGTCTTACTATCTATCCCTTTCTTAATGATTCCCAACTTTTGGTTAGCTTTTCTGACTGTCACTGCACATTGAATGGATGTTTTCAGAGAACTATCCACAATGCCGCCAAGATCTCTTTCTTGAGTGGCAACAGCTAATTTATACCCCATCATTTTATCTGTATAGTTGGGATTATGTGTTCCAATGTGCATTACTTTGCATTTATCAGCATTGAATTTCATCTGCCATTTTGTTGCCCAGTCACCCAGTTTTGAGAGATCCTTTTGTAGCTCTTTGCAGTCTGCTTTGGACTTAACTATCTTGAGTAATTCTGTATCATGGGCAAATTTTTCCACCTCACTGTTTACCCCTTTTCCCAATCAAGTCAATCAATGAGTTGGTGGCGGGGACAGGAGTAGAACCCAGGTCACTTGAGGGCCAGCCCCATCCTGAATTCACAATAATAATAGATTTGCCCCAAGCTGTGCTAAAGGAGGCAAGCAAGAGAAGAAGGAGGAAGATTGCCTCTTGCATTGCAAAATCACAGTTAAACGGCACTTGGAACACAGGAGATGCTAGACTGCATCAGACCAGGGAATCATCTAGTATGGGATCCCGTCTGTAAAAGCAGCCAGGTCCAGATGTCGGTATAAGAAACCCTGCAGTAGATAGTTAAGGAATAACTTGCCTATAGGGAAAGTTTGTTCCTGAGCCCCATCAGTTAGAGGTTGGCATATGTCCTGATGCATAAGAGTTTATATCCCTTCCAAATTCTAGGATTTTTTTTTCAATCTTTACTATTGTACCTGTGGATGTTTTCATTATTAACATCAACACCCAATCCTTTTTTGAATCCTGCAAAGCTCCAGGCCTCAATGATATCTTGTGGCAAGCTGTTCCACAGGCTAATTACAATATGTTATTGTCATTAGTGTAAGAAGTAGCATGATTCCAACTACTGCAACAACAAGTGGTCCACCAGCTGTCAAAAACTTAGCTTTAGATGGGAAAAGATAAATTAATTGATGCAACATTTCTAAAAAAGTTAATTTTTTTTTCAAATCACAGTCTAAACCGTAAATGTCCTTGATCAGCAGCTCTTCTTGCTAGTAGAGGGTATTAACTCCTCAAGACTCCTAGAGCACACTGAGCCATGCTTCTTCCCCCCACCCCTCCAAAAAATCTTTCCTCACCCTTACTGTGCATTGTATTTATGCTAGTTTAATTTAAATTAAATAATTTGTCCATTGATGCAAAACTATGAGGGAAGAAAACAAGGGCAAGCTATTAGAGCTCATTTCTGGGACAGACAATCCTAGATGCCAGCACAGATTCAGATGTGGAAGAAGTTGAACCCAGCTAATTTTTACTGGATGAGATTGAAGCACTGATTCTTTCCAAGAACTGACGTTCTTCTTTCCCCCCAGCCCACAGTGATGCTAGTAGAGAACTAATGCCTCTTCTGCTACTCCATTGCAGCACTCAGCTGTTTGCTTAGGCATGTGAGTGGGGCACCAGGGGATGCTTGGAAGAGGTTTTAGCAAGGAGTTCAGTGGGACTGAGTGTTCTGGCAGGATTCTGTTGTAATTATAAGGACAGTGGATATAGATGTGATTTGATGTGACATGTTGGTTATTCTCTTTGATGGGGCAAAGCCCCAGCAGTGGCTAAAGAGGGTTAAAAGCCGGTGAGTTGCAGGTACTATACCTGTGTTGTAATTCATTTGTTGCTTCTTAGCCAAAGGGGGCAGGACTAAGCAGAGTCAGGTGCTAACTTAATGAACACCTGAGCCTCATAAAAGGCTGTGGGAGTTCAGCGTGAGGAAGGAACTGCAGAGAATATACCCACCATGCTCCCATGAAGGGGCCTGAGGCAGAGTTGGCAGAAGAACGTTTACCCCCCAGGATGACTTGGTCTGACAGTGCTCAAATCCAGAGGTGGAAGAAGATGCCATAGCCCAGACTGAGGAATGGAGACAGACCCCTGAGGAAGGGCTGATTTGTGGAGATGCTTTGGAGGTCGTTTGGACTTTTGGTTACCCTGGAAGGGATCTGAACAAGATGCTTCTCAGCTGGAGGGCTGAATCATGCACAAAGACTTCAGGGGGCACGTGGGTGAGAATTCCTGCAAGGAGATGCTCAGCTGATAGGGGGCAAGTGCAGCTGATTATTCTCACTTTTGTAAGGGGTACTCAAGCCCTGATTTTGGAAAGCATCCCTATTCAGACAAGCACTTAAGCCTGTGCTTAGCCTTAAGCATGGGCTTAACCCCCAGCAATTTCAATGGGATTTAAGCATGTGCTTAAAGATAAACATGAGCTCAAGTGCTGTCCTCATTAGAGCATCTGCTGGAGTGGTTTCCTGACTCAGTCTCATTGCTTGAGATGGCCACTCCCATTCTCTGTCTAGTTTATAAAAGAGCTAACTAAATACGAGCCTGTCTTCTATAGCACTGACCATGACCACCTCAGAGTGAGGCCAGCAGACCTATAAGCAGTGAAAGTGACTCTGATCCTTCCTGGGGTCATTTAACTAAAACACACACTTCAAACGGGCCAAGTGCTCACTGGTGCTCTTCAGCTCCCATGGTGTCAAAAGAATTAACAGATCCCAGCAGCACTGAGTAAAAGCATCTGGCTGGCATATGGAAGTTAAATATGCCCATTGAATAACTCCTCTGCTCACCTTCCCATGCCTGCAAGCCAATAAGGTGAGATCATGCCATTAAAACTAATCCTCCAGGGGAGGTCACTGCATTCACTCCCTGGGGGTTTTTTGACCTCAGACCTGACCTGGGAACCCCAAAATGTGGGTGCTATTTAGAGATGACTGTGTTAACCGTCAGTTGGTTTTTGCTCTGTAACATGAACTTGGGGCCACAAAATGTGGACAAATAGCATCCAAGTTTGGGTGGTCGTGAGGCATTGAACCGAACCACTAGACCTTGTGTGGGTTATCTGGGTTAAATGGGCTGACAAAGCTTCTTTCCCAAATCCAAATATCTGTTTAAATCAATTGGCCTTTTCTCATCTCCCCTACCCCACCTTGGCAACAGCAGGTGGGTATAATTTGATGTTAAAGATAACATCATCTTGCCTTAAAGGTCAGTGGATGGGATTATGTTGTCAGAATGAGAATATGCTGTTTGATGATAACCATACTGATAATCTAATAGAAATTGGCCATGCAGTGAAACTTGCCTGCCCGGAAGGTAGTGGAGTGTGCTATCTTGGAATACATGAGTGTAACGGAAAAAAAATGAAGAGCTGAGAATCTATACTCATCAGGGCATGAGCGATTGCCCTCCCCCCCCCCCCCCCCCCAGCACATCCATAGGATGACCGTTATTTGAGCTGAATAAAACCCACTAGACCAGAGATGTGCCACCTACAGCCAGCCCACCTGACTCCTTACTGGTAGGGGAATTACAACTGACCGATATGTCTGGGAGTCCCAGGGGACACAGTCCTGATGTCCTAAGCAGGCCACTTCTCACTCTAGTTCTCCTGTACTAGAAGAATGGGAATTTTCATACTGGATCAGTCAACTGTCATCTTGTAACATTTTGGAATTGCCATCTTGTTGTTAATGGCAGGGGGGAGGGAGGGGAATCTACCTGTTTGGACATGCATGTGTATAGAGTGCCTTTCACCTGGGGATCTGAGTGCTTCCCTAACATGTGTGTGTTAAGTCTCATAGTCACCAAGGTATGGTTTGTACATTTATTAGTTGGTTGAACAGAGTTTATTGTTCCAGTCTCAGTAGAGAACAGGGACTAGAAATCATCATTCTCCAGTTAGACATTGTATGAAAGTGACCATTGGATGTTGGGAATTGTAAGATACAGCCTAAAAAGATGCGAGGAAAAACAATTTGTCAGCAATGGTAGGAGGGAGATGGGTTTTCAATGTGATTACTGAAATGAATGGGGCTTTTATAATATTTAATTAACCAAATGCATTTTTCACATAGCTTTGGACCTGGTTCTGGTTTCAGCGTTTTAGTTAAAAAATGCTCCTTTTTTTACTATGTGGACTTTATTAACACAGGTCTTAGCTATGTTAATGCAACCCTTCCAATGGAATTTTCATTGACTTCAAAAAGAGACTGTTCTTTGTATGCCATGCAGCAAATGCACCCAGAAGGGACCTGACGGAACAAACCCTTCCTCTGCAACATATATGGGATCCAAAACAAACCTCCGACACTCCTAATGTTTCTGCCCAAGAAAGCAGGCATCCTACAAATAAATTCTGAGCTGCAGGTCCGCAGGCAAGCTGCGAGTAAATCAGCTTCACCTGAAATGGAATGGAAAGTAGAGTTCAAGGTTGCTAGTGAATTGGTGGCTAAATGCCAATACCATTCACTTCAGGGCAGCATAAAATGATTCATTCGATAGCCTGACAAACAAATCTAGTAAAAATAAGATGTTGTAACTTTCTCCTCTGACCGCTGCAGTAGAAGTCCTATGCTACTGCCTTACTGAATGGCAGCTATCTCTTGGCACAGTTCCTTCTCTTGCACAGTGCATCAGTTGTATTCCAAAATGCTGCCGCTCTTGCCAGGAGCTGAGGCTGCTGTTTCCACACTCTCTATCTGTGGATCTGCTACAGCTTATTCACTGCCAGTCTTCTGGCCTGTTGTTTATGTGCCCCCCCCATTTGCATATTTTACATTACAGGAGTACTTTTTGGTTTGTTCTATCTTTTCTGTGTGCTCCCCTAATGAATGTGTATCTGGAGTAACACATCTAGCCCCATAGTAACAGAGCGACCATTAACTGTAGCTCGCAAATGGGCTGGGTAGTAAAATATGCATGGGGAGGAAATTAAGTAGAGGATCTCATGCCAAACTAGTTCAGATCCAATGTTTAAAACACACACACGCGCGCACACACGCACATGCAACCACTAGGATGCCTTCCCTGCCTGTAATTACTCTTTTACCATTGTCCTTGTGATAGAACATCTGTTGCCTTCTCACGAACTGTCTTCCCATAGCTCTGGCATCCCTGGATCATGTTGATGAAGCAGCTTCTGGTGTCCTCTGTGATCTTTCGCTTATTCTCCAGGGCTTGCTACAGACTGGCATGTTTAACTTTCGGTCTCAATGCTGCATCTCTACACTCCTTGACATTTTTTTTTCTATGAAATACTTTTCTCCTCCCCATGTGGCTGGTAATATGGGTGGGCAGCATGGTAATACTTTGGGAAGGATGGTCTCATGGTAAAGGCATTAGACTGAGACTCAGCTCTGCATTCATTTGTTGACTCTAACATACACATGTGTGACCTTGGCTAGGTCACATAATCTCTTTCCTTTTCTATATACTTATATGGCCCCATTACCCGAGTACCTAAGCACTTCATAATCTCCGTGCACCACCGTGAGGTAGGGCAGTGCTCCTAGCATCATTTTACAGATGGGGAACTGAGGCGCAGAGAGACTAAGGGTATGTCTACACTTCAATTAAAAACCTGCAGCTGGCCTGGGCCAGTTGCATTGGGCTCAAGGGGCTCAGGCTAAGGGGCTGTTTAATTGAGGTGTACATCTTCAGGCTCAGGCTGGAGCCTAGGCTCTGGGACCCTCTCATCTTACAGGGTCCAAGAACCCTGAGCATCTACATCACAATTAAACAGCCCCTTAGCCCAAGCCCCATGAGCTTGAGTCAGCTGGCACGGTCCAGCTGCGGGTGGCTAATTGCAGTATAGGCATACCCAAAGTGACAGGCTAGCACACAACCACAAGACCATCCTTCCTCTCTATGCCTAAGGCCCCCATGTGTGTTAATATAGTCACTTCCTTTGACTTGTCTATTGAGATTGCAAGCTCTATGGAGCAGCGAATGTCTCCTATGATGCTGACCCAGTGCAACGGGGCCCTCACCTGGGTGGAGACTTCTAGGAGCTATTGTAACACAAGTGTAATAATAATTAATAAAGTACAGTTCTGTACCACCCTCAGGCAGAGGACCTCACGCATGAGTAAATTAAGGCCCTTGGGAGATAAGGCAGGATTGTTGTCCCCATTTTACAGACTGGGAAGCCTGAGAAACAGGAAAGCTACTTACACAAGATGTCAGTGGCAGAGACAGCAACAGAACCAAATCTCCTGAATCTCAGTTCTTAACTGCAAGACTCTCCTTCCTTTCTGTGCAGCGTGTCTGATTTCAGTCTCACTCTTGTTGCTGGAGGATGAATTATCACTGTAAGCATTAGGAAGCTGTTTATGTCCCTTGTAGAGTCTTTGCTGTTGAGTTTCCGCTTCCTCTCTAAGCTGTTTTCTTCCATCTACTTTATTGTCTCAGTCAAACATTTAATTCATGCAGCACCTCTCCTACAAAGTATCTTAAAATACGTTAGAATAGAAAACAGAGTGTACGTTAATGGGTAAGCAAGACATAGGATAACCATTCAAAAGAGTTACTGCACACAAGTGAATGATAATGACCCAGACTGCAGAACATCTGACATAACCACAAGGTGTTAATTGCAATTCTGTAGGCACTGCATCAAAGGTCAGGCATCTCCATTAGCTTCCTGCTCCTTTCAGGATCTACTTCAAATCTGACCTCTTGGGTTTCAAATCTCTCCATAGACTTCTTCCAGCCAGACCTCAAAGACCTTGTCTCTCTTTCTCCTCCACACCCTGCTGCATGAGTTTGTAGGACCAGATCATCTCTGGGTATGCAAAAAAAGGAGTGTTTAGTTCACATTGGCTAACTCAGCTTTAAACACAGCACCTCTGCTTTTAACTCGAGTGAGCCGCTTGAGTTTAACCCTAGGTTCCCTTATAGGCTTCAGCTGAGATTACTAACCTGAGTTAAAAGTCGAGTTGCCAGGTCTTTACTGCTATTTAACCCAAGTTATCTCTACCCTCTGACACTTCTCACAAGTTGGCTAATGTTGGCAAGACAATCTTCTAAAGAGCTCCTGTTGCCTAGCCTTTCCCTATCTTCACTTCAGAAACCCTATTCAGATTTCATCTTAGAACAGGTCTCATTTGTCTATGCCTCTAGTTTCTCTCTTCTCTGTGCCCTTGGGAGACACAGCTTGGATTTTTTTCACCAGATTATGGGTCAGAGCTGTTCGTGATGTAAATCCCCTGGGCCAAACCCATCCTTGGTGTTGCTCCATTTACCAAGGATGGATTTGGCCTGGTGTCTTTGCATCATTGTTTCCAGAAATCATAGGAATTGCCAAATTGGATCAGACCTATGGTCCATCTAGCCCAGTGTCCTGTCTCTGACACTGGGCAATACCAGATACTTCAGGGGAAAATGCAAGAAAACCCCACAACAGGCATTTTCAGGATAACCTGCCCCTTGGAAAAGTTTCTCCCTAGCTCTCACTAGTGATGTGTGCAAGCTTAGCTGACGGTTGTTTGTGGTCTGCAGTTCATTCTGCAATTGGTTTAGTTTTAATTTCTAATCCTTAGATACTGAGACTCCATCACTTTCTCTTTAAATGATTTACTAAATTCTAATCCATCTGAACTCTGTTGCAAAGGGATAGCTTCTCTGTGTTATCCTACATGTTATAATGTTAATGAAGGGAGCATTTGGAGGCTGTGTTCCCCAGCAATAAGGAGGAACTTAATGGTTGCTGTACTTTTGCTGCTGCAGAGTGAATATTGTGTACAGTAGAGAATAGATAGACTCCCCACCTTTCATAAAAGAGTCTGTGTTTCTACAGAAGCATTTTAAATCATAGATCACTAAAGGATTCAACTGAACTAGCAAAACTATTTGTCTTTCAACTTGGCAGCAGGCTTTAAATCTATCTGGTTCAGATCTGCAACATGCCACTATTTACGTGTCAGGTTTATATATATTTTTCCCCACTCAGATGACCTTTTAAAATGCAAAGTGTGCTACTATAAAAGGTGTTGGGTTGACAGCACTGAAGGCTAAGCCCAAGATTTTCAAAAGCAGGTGCCCAACAGTAGCTTCCCAAATCCTCACTTAAGGTTCTAAAGAAGCAACCTGGATTTCAAAAGTGCTGAGCACCCAGGGCTCCCACTGACATCAATATTTGGCCTCCACTGAGTTTGCCATGCTACCACTTTGTACCTGTGCCCACTAGGAGATGTACCGAGTGCACCAGCATGTTTCATGTGGGCTAGGGAACAACTATCAGGTAATGACCATCAGCTATGACTGACCTGAGTCACACTGGAGCTGGTGACCTCAGACTCTGTGGGCCTGACCTGAATGGGAGTCCATTTATTGAGATCACTGGGTTTCACAGCAGGACCAAAATCCCATTATTGAGGCTCTGAGCCATCTGGCCATTTATCCCCATATGATAATTAAACTGGTTTAAAAGGGAAGACAAAGCTATCCCACTGTCTTTCAAAGGGCACAACATTCTCCTAGGTCCTTTTAAAAGTTCTAGCTTCCAAATTCTAAAGGACCTGGAAAAAAAGTGAGTGAAGAAGGCAACAAAGGGGGAAAAGCATGCTGGCCTCCAAGGAGAAGGGGAGAGTAGCAATAACCCCCTCCCCGAGAAAAACTGTGCAGCTCATAGACTCATAGACTTTAAGGTCAGACAGGACCATTGTGATCATCTAGTCTGACCTCCTACAGGCCACAGAACATCACCCACCCACTTCTGTAAGAGACCCCTAACCTCTGGCCGAGTTACTGAAGTCCGCAAATCATGGTTTAAAGACTTCAAGTTACAGAGAATCCACCATTTACACTAGTTTAAACCTGCAAGTGACCCGTGCCCCACACTGCAGAGGAAGGCGAAACCCCCCCATGGTCACTGCCAATCTGACCCAGGGAAAATTCCTTCCCAACCCCAAATATGGCAATCAGTTAGACCCTGAGTTTGTGGGCAAGACCCACCAGTAGATACCTGGGAAAGAATTCTCTCTAGTTACTCAGAGACTTCCCTATCTAGTGTCCCATCTCCACCTGTTGGGGGTTGTTGCTACTGGCTATCACTGATTGGGCCACATGCCATCCTAGGCAGTCTCATCATACCATCCCCTGCATAAACTTATCAAGCTCAGCCTTGAAGCCAGTTAGGTTTTTTGCCCCCACTGCTCCCCTTGGAAGGCTGTTCCAGAACTTCACTCCTCTGATTAGAAACCTTTGTCTAATGTCAAGCCTAAACTTGTTGATGGCCAGTTTATATCCATTTATTCTTGTGTCCACATTGGCACTTAACTTAAATAACTCCTCTCCCTCCCTGGTATTTATCCCTCTGATGCATTTATAGAGAACAATCCTATCTCCCCTGTGGCAAAGTACCTTCTTCTCCTCAGCAGGCTCAGTCCTTTTTAGCCTTGGAGACACAGGCTTGGGCAAGGCAAAACCTCGCAGGTAGCCCAGGGTTTGGCTATTCCTTTTCTCAGTCAGCCCCTTGTGCTTGTTTATCTTCCCTTCTGGGGACAGAGTGCAGCCTTCCTTACAGGAAGGGTTCAGAGCCTTGCTGCTCCTAACTTACTGGCAGCTTCCCTGGTTCTCTCACTCTCTCTCTCCCCCCTCCTTCCACGCCGGGGAGGGTTTAAAAAGGTCCCAAGCAGTTGGAGCCAGCTGAACCTAATTAGTTCCCTAGTAACCCCTTGCCCAGCTGAACCTTATTTCCCCATGGTTCTCTCTCTTCAGTGGCTTGGGAGAGGTCTTTTTAACCCCCTGGGACTGGTTACTACCCCCTTTGTAGCTGTTTGTCCTGGGTTTGCCACATATCCCCCCCCCCCCCGCTCAACACTACGGGGTTGGGCTACTTGGGTCGGAAAGCAGTGCACTCTCGACAGGCCATCCGCATTGCCATGTTGGGTCCCAGACCTATGTCGTACCGTGAAGTGGAAGGGTTGAAGCGACAGGAACCATCTTGTTACTCTCGCGTTTTTGTCCTTGTTTTGGTGCATCCACTGCAAAGGGGCATGGTCCGTGACAAGGGTAAATCTCCGTCCAAGTAGATAGTAGCGGAGGCTCTCTATGGCCCATTTCACAGCCAGGCATTCCTTCTCCACCACGGCGTATTGCCGTTCCCTAGGTAGGAGCTTCCTACTGAGGAAGAGGACGGGGTGTTCATCACCTCCGACCATTTGGGAAAGCACCGCTCCCAGCCCTACTTCAGAGGCGTCAGTTTGTAGGATAAACTCCTTCCCCCAGTCTGGGGCTACTAGTACGGGGTCTGTGCAGAGGGCCGTCCTCAGATCCGCAAAAGCGCCCTCGGCCGCAGCAGACCATTTTACTATGTCAGGGCCCCGAGCTTTTGTTAGGTCCGTTAATGGGCATGCCCTGGTGGCGAAGTGGGGAATGAACCGCCTATAGTACCCCACTAGTCCCAGGAATGCTCTGACCTGTTTCTTCCGGAGTGGTCGGGGCCACTTCTGTATAGCTTCTAACTTGTTGAGCTGGGGCTTCACCATGCCCCTCCCTACTATATACCCAAGGTACTTAGCCTCAGCTAACCCGATCGAACATTTGGAGGGATTGGCAGTCAGCCCTGCCTTCCTCAGGGTGTCCAGGACCGCTTCCACCTTCTCCACATGAGTCTCCCAGTCGGGGCTATATATGATGACGTCATCGAGATAGGCTGCCGTGTACTTTCCATGGGGTCGCAACAGTTTGTCCATTAGCCGTTGGAAAGTAGCGGGGGCCCCATGCAACCCAAAGGGGAGAACAGTGTACTGATATAGACCTTCTGGCATTGCAAAGGCTGTCTTCTCCTTGTCGGCCTTGGCCAGGGGGATCTGCCAATAGCCCTTGGTAAGGTCAAGGGTAGACATAAACCGTGCCTTTCCCAATCTGTCAATCAGCTCATCTATCCTGGGTATAGGGTAGGCATCAAATTGGGACACCTCATTGAGTTTGCGGAAGTCATTGCAGAACCTCATACTGCCGTCCGGCTTAGGCACTAAAACCACGGGGCTGGACCATTGGCTATGAGATTCTTCAATGACTCCTAAGGCCAGCATTTTCCTGACCTCTGTCCTAATCTCTTCTCTCTTGGCCTCTGGGATCCGGTATGGCTTAACGTTCACTTTCACTCCAGGCTCCGTGAGGATGTGATGGTGAACCTCCGTAGTCCTGCCCGGCTTTATGGAGAACACATCCTGGTTGCGTTTGATCAGGCTGATCACTTCTGATCGTTGTTCCGGAGTCAACTCCGGGGATATCCCCACCAGGTCGGGCTGGTTGCTTTTAGGGGATGGCGCCCCCAGCGCAGCCACCGGAGCTTCTCTATCGTGCCAAGGTTTCAGCAGATTTATATGGTAGATCTGCTCCAGCTTCCGGCGGCCCGGCTGTCGGACCTTATAGTCGACTTCTCCTATCGCTTCTATTACCTCGTACGGCCCCTGCCACCTGGCCAGGAACTTGCTCTCAGCCGTGGGAATGAGCACCATCACCCGGTCCCCCACCTGGAACTTCCGGGTCATTGCTCGGCGATCGTAGTTTGTCCGTTGTGCCCCTTGGGCCTTCTCCATGTGTTCGCGCACAAGGTGGGTGACTTGGGCTATTCTGTCTTTCATCTGCAACACATGTTCAACAACGTTTCTCCCAGGGTTCGGCTGTTAATCCCAGTCTTCTTTAGTCAGGTCCAGTATGCCCCTGGGGTGGCGATCGTATAACAGCTCGAAGGGGGAGAATCCAGTGGAAGCCTGAGGTACCTCCTGTACGGCAAACAGCAAGTAAGGCAGCAGGGCGTCCCAGTCTTTCCCGTCACGACTAATCACTTTCCATAACAGGTTCTTCAATGTCCTATTAAAGCGTTCGACCAGGCCATCGGTCTGGGGATGGTAGACCGATGTTCTAAGGGTCCGTATGTGGAGCATTGTACACAGGTCCTTCATCAGCTTAGACACAAAGGGGGTCCCTTGGTCCGTCAGGATCTCCTTAGGTATTCCTACTCTGGAAAAAATCTGGACTAATTCTTTGGCTATGGTCTTGGACGTGGTATTCCGTAGGGGTACGGCCTCGGGGTATCGGGTGGCATAATCTAGTACTACCAGAATGTATTGATGGCCCCGGGCTGACTTTTCCAATGGCCCTACTATGTCCATAGCTATACGCTCAAATGGGACCTCGATAATTGGCAGAGGTACCAGAGGGGCCCTTAAGTGGGGTCGGGGCCCATGTATCTGGCATTCTGGACAGGATGTGCAATATCGCCGGACTGCTGCATAAACGCCAGGCCAAAAAAACCTCTGTAGAATCCGATCCAGGGTCTTATCTACCCCTAGATGGCCCCCGAACAGATGGCTGTGGGCCAGCTCCATTACGGCTCTTTGATGCTTCCGTGGGACCAAGAGTTGTTGTATGACTTGCTCTTGGACCCGGACTACTCTGTATAGCAGGTCATTCTTAATCATATAATATGGCCCCGCGCCCTTAACTCTCTCCTCCACGGGTACCCCATTTACCTCGACTACTTCTTTGAGAATATTGTGGTATATGGGATCATTGGCCTGATCCTGACCAAAATTCCCGCGTGCGGTCCCCATTTGTCTAAACTCGGGGGGGTCTACCTCCGTCTCCCCCTCGGGGAAAGCCCCTGGGGAACCAGGTCCGGCGATAGGGTTGTTGATTGCCGACCCAGTCCCACTGTCAGTCGAGCCCCTTCTTTCCCCTACAAGCGTAGACTTCTGGCACTGGGTCAGGACCCTCGTCCCCCTCCTTTTATCCGCCCTCCGTTCCCTCCTAGTCTTCCTGGACTTCCCCGGCGGGGAGAACAAATCCTGGCTAAATTCATGGAAGGCCGGGGGAGGGTTAACGATCTGGGCCACGCCCTGGGTCCCAGGGTCATTATTTTCTTCTACCTCCTCCCCGGGGAGTAGGCTATCAAACCCCGGGAAGTCTCGTCCGATAAGGACAGGGTAGGGGAGTTTTGGAACTACTCCCACCGTCAACCTAGTGGGGCTTCCGAGAACTTCTATTTTTACGGGGATGGTTGGATAATAGTTGACATCCCCATGCACACAGGATATTCCCGAGCGTTTGGCCCGGGATAGTTGGTCTTGCCCGACCAGCTTCCCCGAGACTAACGTGATTGCACTTCCCGAGTCTACTAAGGCTGTGGTCTTTATACCATTCATCTTAACTGGCCTAGTGTATCTATGAGGGACCATCGCAACCCCGACTAGACTTATTAGATCACATGGTCCCCCTATATCTCCCAGTTCGCATTGCATAGGCTCTCCTAGATTCGGGCATTGGGCAGCGATATGCCCCATTTCGCCACAGGCATAACATCGGTACCCCGCTCAGGGCAGCCCCCTATTTTTCGGGCTGCTGGGCTTTATCTCTCGAGTCTTTCTCCCCCAGTCCTCAAGTCTCTCCGGGACCGCGGGCTGCTCTTCTGCCTCCTTCCTCCCCTCCATTGTCCAGCCTGGCGCTAGGGCAAACCGGGGCCTCGGTGCAGAGACTGGTCTCCGATTCTGGCGCCTTCCTTCCCCGGGGGTCCGAGAAAGTTCTTGGGCTGCTAAGTGTCTCTCTACGAGGGCAACTAGCTCATCATACGAGGAGGGATCATTTTGGCGGACCCACCCTCGTACGCCCGGCGGCAACCCCCTCATGTACCTGTCCAACACCAGGATTTCCACCACCTTCTCCGGCCCATGGGTCTCAGGGCGGAGCCACTTTCGGGCGAGGTGGATCAAGTCAAATAGCTGGGACCTCGGCGCTTTGTCGTCCCGGTACTTCCACTCGTGGAAGCGCTGGGCCCTTATGGCCGGCGTCACCCCTGACCTCGCCAGGATTTCCGCCTTCACCTGGGGGTAATCCATAGCTGCTTCTATGGTCATATCGAAATAGGCCTTCTGAGCCTCCCCACACAGAAATGGAGCCAGGAGGCCTGCCCACTGATCTTGGGGCCAAGCCTCCCGCAGTGCCGTCCTCTCGAATGCAAGGAGATACGCCTCTATATCGTCATCCATTGTCATCTTCTGTAAATAGTTGCTTGCGCGTAGCGGCCGGGTCCCCTGGGGCCCATGCGTCAGCGCGGTCAGGGCTTTCAACTGGTTCACTACATCATTCAGGGTGGCTCGATCTTGGGCCGCCTGGTTCATCAGCAATTGGTTTGTCTCCTGTTGGACACGTACTGACTCTTGCTGGGCTGTCATCTGTACTCTGGTAGCCTCTTGTTGGGCCGCAGTGGCCTGAATCAACGCCTTCACTACGTCCTCCATTTTTGTGTGTGTGTGTGTGTGTGTGTGTGATTTACCTTGCCCTGAGATGGCTTGCCACAACGCCTCACTCGATCCCACTCCTGACACCACGTGTGGCAAAGTACCTTCTTCTCCTCAGCAGGCTCAGTCCTTTTTAGCCTTGGAGACACAGGCTTGGGCAAGGCAAATCCTTGCAGGTAGCCCAGGGTTTGGCTATTCCTTTTCTCAGTCAGCCCCTTGTGCTTGTTTATCTTCCCTTCTGGGGACAGAGTGCAGTCTTCCTTGCAGGAAGGGTTCAGAGCCTTGCTGCTCCTAACTTACTGGCAGCTTCCCTGGTTCTCTCCCTCTCTCTCCCCCCCTTCCACGCCGGGGAGGGTTTAAAAAGGTCCCAAGCAGTTGGAGCCAGCTGAACCTAATTAGTTCCCTAGTAACCCCTTGCCCAGCTGAACCTTATTTCCCCATGGTTCTCTCTCTTCAGTGGCTTGGGAGAGGTCTTTTTAACCCCCTGGGACTGATTACTACCCCCTTTGTAGCTGTTTGTCCTGGGTTTGCCACACCCCTCAGCTTGTCTTTTCTAAGAAGCAGAATGGCATGATTCTCTTTCTGCATCGGGCATAAAGGCCCACCCATAGTCAGCCTTCTCCTGCAGTCCCTAAACAGTAACTCCCTACTGCAGTCTGATGCAGGGTATTTAGCTCTCAGTTCACTGGGCTGTAGAATTCCAAGTAGGACTATTTTCACTATGCTACCGTGCTTCCAACTGACATCTGCCCGAGTCAGGACTGCAGGCTTTATCCTCATGATTATACATTAGTTCTACCAGGTGCACCCTGTCTCTAAGGGATCAAATCAACACCCCTGGTCCAAATGACCCATGAACTTGAGGGAATGTTGGGAATCAGATCTTGATGGCTCATGCACATCCTTATGATTATAAAATAACTGATCGGCAAGGAACCATTCAGTGTGAATCCCCATGTTTTGGTTCGCCAGTTTGAGCTCTCTGATGATGAAAATACACCCAACGGTCACCTAATGTAACTCTCATATGAACAAACTGTGCTTTTTATCATCAATCATTAACTACTTACCTGCTTCACAGGGTATTGTGTGGAAGCAGGTAATTAATGCATCACTGGGCCCATATTATAAATGGAGGAACTGAAGCCGAGAGGTCTTAAGCCACGTATTCCTGGGAAACTTGCTCCAGTTTAACTTAAATCTGTTGTTAACCGAGTTAGTTAAACCAGTAGAACCCCCTGTGTGGACACTTATTTCCATTTAAGAGTGGCATGTTTCATTTTAGCTTAAGCCAACTTCTGTTTGATTTAAACTAAACCTGGTGTAAATGGAAACGTGGGTGTCCACATAGCCTTTGTCACCAATTTCATTAGATAAAACCATGCAGCTTCCTCATGTAGATGAGTCCTAAGTGACTTCTTGCCCAAGAGAGCACAGTGAGCCAAAGGCAGAATCAGAGAGCTCTTCAGGCTCAGTCTTGTCACACTTGGAGCAGTTCTCAAGCTGGGAACTCTAACAGACCCACAGAGTTCAAATCCCAGCTGAACCCCACCTATGCGGTGGCTGCCAACTTGGGCAATGTACCAAGGCCCTCCAGGGCTGACAGCATGTGTCTCCGTGGTTTGAACTAAAGAGCCAGGCTTCTGGCTGACAGCTGTAACAGACTCACGTCTTCTGTGGACTGGGCCCAGAGGGAAACACCCTGACCAGCAGGTTCCATATGGAGGACTGGTGGAAAGTGGAACTGGATTTTGAAGCACTCCCAGCAGAGTACATCCTGCTGTTTGCTATAACCTGTAAGGATGTGCAGAGCTCTCGGTGCTGGTGTTAAAAGGAAGAATAGTCTCCCTTCACAAACTGACGTGAATGCGCTGGCGCTTGGGCCCAGACCTGAATAAACACCCTCTACGTCTCCTGATCTGCAACATGAGCAACTGCTTCAATAAAAGCAACAGCTCCTGCTAGTAATGTCAGATCAGGTTCTATAGTTTGTAACAGCAGCTTGAGAGAGAGATTTCCATCTGGGCTCAGAGAGAGCTGCTTTATGTGAGCAAAGCCTCTATGTTGGCCTCCCAGTTTTTCAGGCTAGCCATAGTACAGTCAGTGTTCTGCAGACAGCAGTGGGGCCAGTTAGCAGCCTTCCCCCATAAAACCAGCTGAAAGCCCTTCACTGTTGCTGTGCATTTAATTTCCCCATCCAGAGGCCAGTGAAGGCAAACACAGCCTGCATATGGAAATTTTTAATTAAACAGTGTGCTACTAACATGGAATGGCTTTAGTTCTGATGGGAGAGTTTAACTGGTCTGTGTGAGAAGCTAGAAGGGGATTGGAGCTGGGGGAGGAGGCAGGGAATGCTTGTCTATAGCCTGGGAATTTGTCCATTCATCAAACAGTCTGACCTGCAAGTTGAAGCTGTTCCAATTGCATGTCAACAGCATTGGCCATGCCTCATTAGGAATTAGTTGTGAAAAGTCTTTTAAAAAAGAGCATTGATTCATTTTTTGGGTGCATTTTATGTATTTATTTTCATCACTGTGAGTGAGGAATTTGAGAGTAAATTGTTTCTGAATGGCCATTTTCCAGGGGAGAGAATAAAAATCTTTTTTTCCTCTGCTGGAAACTCAGGCCAAGATTTTTCAAACATGAGGGGGCCTAAAGTCAGGCACCTAAATAAGAGGCCTGATTTGCAAGTGCTGAGCACTCAACAGCATGCACTGGAATCAATGGGAGCTTCTGGGAGCTCAGCAATTTTGAATATCGGGCCACTTATTTTAGGTGCCTAAATATGAACTTAGGCTCCTAACTTTGAACTCTCAGTTCGTAAAGCCTTGGCCTCAGGACATGTCTACACTAGCACTTACGTTGGCAAAACTTTTGTTGCTCATGATGAGAGAGAGGGGGAAAAAACAACCCAAAAACCGTGAGCGACATAAGTTTTGCCGGCATAAGCGCCTGTGTGCACTGTGCTATGTCGGCAGGAGACGCTCTCCCGCCGACATAGCTACTGCTGCTTGCTGAGCTGGTTTTGTTATGTCGACGGGAGAGCTCTTTCTCCTGATGGCATAACATGGCCATACGAGTGATCTTACAACAGCACAGCTGAATCAGGACAGCTGTGCTGCTGTAAGCTTGTAAGTAGGACCGTCCTCACCCATACGCAAAGTACGCAGCTGCACGGGGCACCAGGAAATTTGGGGCACCACATTTCCTGGTGCCCTGTGCAGCTGCATGCTGCTCCAGCCCCTGCTCCGGCTCTTCCCCAGGGCCCCTGCCCCCCTGCCCCAGCCCCGCCTCTTCCCATCCCCCTTTGGACTCCAGAAGCAGTCGGGCCTGCACTCACCAGTAAGTAGAGAGACCCAGCCCCAGCCAGCTCCGCTCCCCTGGCTCCCAGCGGCGCCGCAGGCGAGTGCTGGGGGGCGGTTCCCCCCTCCCACCAAGCCTGGGAGCCAGGGGAGCAGAGCAGGCTGGGGCCGGATGACTCCACTTCCCACAGGAAGTGGCCAGCCCCACTCCCCCGTGGAGGCCTGTGGCCAGCCCCCCCCCCCCCCCCCCCCGCTCCTCCTCATGGAGGCCTGGGCCCCGCACAGCCCCCCCGTGGGGGGGGGGCTGCATAGGGCACCAAAATAGCTAGGGACGGCCCTGCTTATAAGTGTAGACATGGCCTCTGTCTTGACAATGCAGCAAACGATCAATGCATAGCTCTATCATAGGCTGCGTCTACACTGCACATCACTGGGGGCAACACGTAGGGTACGTGTAGCAACACACTGCAGTAAAAAGCAAGCTGCATTCACACTGTGCTGTGTAGCTACATGCATCACTGAAAGGCTCCATGCTATTGTGCCACATTTCTCTAAGTGGAACCTTAGTCTTCCTCTGCGTGAGCAATTTACAATACAGCACTTTCCTCTTCCCTCTAGAAACGCTGCTAGTGACTAGCACTGACTGGAGGACGACGATTCTGTTTGATGGCAACTTTCAACATTTGTTATTGTTTTGCGATGAAATAAAACAAAACCTTTGAATGATTTTGTGGAAACAGACGTGTGTCAAAATATTTTGTTTTTGTTTTTTTATTGAAAGCTGAGCTTTTCGATTGGGGAAGAGGGATGTGTCATGGTGGCTAAGGCACTGGCCTGAAGGGGGTGTGTGGGGAAATAAACCACCCCACTTTCCCGTCCAAAACTTTGTCAAAACGGATACAGCTCCATGAAACATTTCAGCTTCAATGAAACGGTATCTTTTGATGAAACTTCATTTAGCCTAAAATGTTCCAACCAGTTCCACTAATGTCACAAGCAATGGCCTGCTTCCTCTGATAAGTGACTGGAATGCCTCCGCACTCACAACACTGACTTCCCCCAAAGATCCATTTTCCCCCTAAGGGACATGAATGAACTCCAAGAGCATGAACCTTTCCAATGCGCTTCTTCTACCAGATGGGAGGTTTTTGAGCATTATTTATAATTCTTTGTTCCTGTTTATACACGAAACCCCATTGGAGTTATTTTTGCAATGAATAGTTTGCTGCACCTTAAGGAAAATATTTGAGTTTCTCTGATAAGTATGTGCTCCTAGCACTCCCACCCCATCTGGTCAGACACCCTTTTTATTCTTCAAAGAAACAAGCTTCTCTTCCTTTTGGTGTCGGTCTTAATATTCTCAAGCACCAGCCTACAGCTTATCTTCTTGAAGCCAAAAAAGAATTCAGCAGCTCTCAAGTTGCTACTGGGGTTTTTGTGTGACGTTCAGGACTTGGCCTAATTGAAGGCTGTTCTGTAGAAAGAAGTTTTGGGTAGAAATAGACAAACTGGTTCAGATAAAATGAGAAGTGATCCAAAGCTTAAAGGTCAAGCAAAACCTGAGCCTTTCTTGTGGTTCTGAAATGCTTGGTAAAGTAATGTACTGCTCGTGTGTGTGTCTCTCTCTCTGCAGCTAGGGTAAAGGTGGGGTGATTTGGGGGGGGGGGGAAGGGGATCAGCAAGCCAGTACTTGAGGCTCTCGTGTGTTCCAGAACCTAAGCTTTTATCTAAAAGAAATCCAGGGCCAGATCCTCAGCTAAAGTGAAGGAGCATACGGTGCAAGTTGGTCAGGTTGTCGGTGTAAAGATGGAGTAGCGCTGGGGCTGCTTTTGCAGGGCCAGTCCCCCTGTCTAAGGCCTGGTCTACACTAGGAGTTTATGTCGAATTTAGCGCCGTTACATCGAATTAACTCTGCACCCGTCCACACCACGAAGCTATTTAGTTCGACATAGAGGTCTCTTAAATTCGACTTCTGTACTCCTCCCCAACGAGGGGAGTAGCGCTAAATTCGACATGGCCATGTCGAATTAGGCTAGGTGTGGATGGAAATTGACGCTAATAGCTCCGGGAGCTATCCCACAGTGCACCACTCTGTTGATGCTCTGGACAGCAGTCCGATCTCGGATGCTCTGACCAGCCACACAGGAAAAGCCCCGGGAAAATTTGAATTCCTTTTCCTGTCTGGCCAGTTTGAATCTCATTTCCTGTTTGGACAGCGTGGCGAGCTCAGCAGCACTGGCAACGATGCAGAGCTCTCCAGCCGAGATGGCCGTGCAATCTCAGAATAGAAAGAGGGCCCCAGCATGGACTGATCGGGAAGTCTTGGATCTGATCGCTGTGTGGGGCGATGAGTCCGTGCTTTCCGAGCTGTGCTCCAAAAGACGGATGCAAAGATCTATGAGAAGATCTCTAAAGCCATGGCAGAGAGAGGATACAGCCGGGATGCAACGCAGTGCCGCGTGAAAATCAAGGAGCTGAGACAAGGCTACCAGAAGACCAAAGAGGCAAACGGACGCTCCGGATCCCAGCCCCAGACATCCCGTTTCTACGAGGCACTGCATTCCATCCTAGGTGCATCCGCCACCATTACCCCACCACTGACCGTGGACTCTGAGGATGGGAAATTGTCCATGGCCGCTTCCTCGGACATGTTAGCGGACGGGGAAGATGAGGAAGAAGATGAGGAGGACGAGGCAGTCGACAGCGCTTACAACGCTGATTTCCCCGACAGCCAGGATCTCTTCATCACCCTTACAGAGATCCCCTACCAACCGTCCCCAGCCGTTAACCCGGGGACAGAATCAGGGGAAGGATCACTCAGTAAGTGTTTAAAACACCTAAAAATAAATGTTTAACAGAACAGGAATATTAACAATATTAACAATGGGTTTTGCATGATTACTTTGCCCTAGGCGCTTAACGGTTCAGTCCCTGGCAGTGCAACTGCTGAAAAAAATCTAACAATGTCCGGTTTAGCATGATTGTTCTGCCCAAGCCGCTCTACTGTTTAGTCCCTGCCAGTGCAGCTACAGTAAAATCTGGTCTATATGTCCGCGGATAGAGCAGAAATCCTCCATGGACATCTCCACGAAGCTCTCCTGGAGGTAATTGGAAAGCCTTTGCATCAGGTTCCTGGGGAGAGCGGCCTTATTGGGTCCTCCGTAGTAGCAAACATTTCTGCGCCAGGAGACAAGCAAGTACTCCGGGATCATTACCCTGCAGAGCATGGCGGCATACGGCCCTGGTCTTTGCAGGCTTTCCCGAAGCATCCTTTCTTTTTCCGTCTCTGAAATCCTCATCAGAGTGATGTCGTTCATGGTGACCTGCTTTGAATTAGGTAGGGGAATGTTAGTATTGGGACTGCTTGCCCGTTCCTTTACAGAACTGTAACCGGCGGCTTACAGTCACGCGGTGGAGGCGGGAGAGGGGCAGCATACAGGGATCTTTCCCTGGGACAGCCGCGAGGGGGTGGGACAGGGGCAGAGTTCATGCTTGCCGGATTGCTGGCAGCAGGGACTGACCTTGCTTTCAATGTGAAAGGAGGCCAGTGCTACTATTAAAGTTTTAAGCAGCCACAAGTCTACGGCTTACCATGTCGGCCTGCTACACAAATTCCGGTGTCCTGCCCCGCTTCTCTGATCTGCACTGCAAGACCCCAGGCACTGAATGCGAAGGCCGAAAATTCGACCTTGTCCTGAGTGCGCATGTGATAGGTGCTGTGCATGGTCTTGTTCACAGAGAAAGACTATGTTCTTTGTTCACAACTAAATTTATCTTTCTGAGGAATTCACTCCCTTTTTCCCATTCCCACAGCTGCGACTGTCTCCCGACCTAGCCTGGCATCACACTCCCAGAGGCTAGCGCAGATTAGGCGTAGGAAGAAGAGGACACGGGAGGACATGTTCACGGAACTTATGGGCTGCTCCCGAGCCCAGGCAGCCCAGCAGACCCAGTGGAGGGATAACTTGTCCCAAATGCACCGATCACACATGGAACGGGAGGAGAGGTGGCGGCAGGAAGACCAGCAGGCGACTCAAACGCTGCTTGGACTAATGAGGGAGCAAACGGACACGCTCCGGCGCCTTGTGGATGTTCTGCAGGACCGGAGGCAGGAGGACAGAGCCCCGCTGCAGTCTATCTGTAACCACCCTCCCCCGCCACCAAGTCCCATACCCCCCTCACCCAAAGTCCAAAGAAGGAGGGGCGGCAGAGTCCGTGAAAACTCTCACTCCACCCCTGCAGACTGCTCTAGTACTAGAAGGCTCTCATTCCCCAAAATTTGACAAGTCCTTTCCTTCCCGCCTCACCCAAGCCCCCGTCCAAGTTTCACCCCCCAGTTTCATGTGTAGTTGCTAATAAAAAATACGTTTCTGTTAATTACTGTTTCCATCATGTTCTTTTAGAGGAGAGTCTGTCTGAAGGGGGGGAAGGGGGTTGGTAATTGGACAGGACAGTCACCTTTACCAGGGTACAGAGGCGGGGGCAGGTTCAGCAGCAGGGCACACACACAGTGCAGTCACTAGTTACCCTGGTCAGTCTGGGAGGTGGTTTTCATGTTCTGTGGTGGGGGGGGTGGGGGTTGCTCTGTGACTTTGTGGCGGGGGAGGGCAGTTAGAGATCTTATGCAGCGGTCCTTATCCTGGATCACAGAGCCACGCAGCAGGGGATCTGTAACCGTCCTCCCCCTGCCACAAAGTCACATAGCCCCCCCACACACAGAGTCCCGAACAGGAGGGGTGGCAGGCTCCGTTGAAACAACCAGTCCACCACTGCGGAGCCTGTCATTCCTGGAGTTTAGAAGCGTCATTTGCATCACTACACTACACCCGCTCCCCACCACAGTCTGCGTCCCAGGTTCAACACTTTTCCGCGAAAACAGTAATAAAGAAAACGGTGTTCATTAACAAAATTCAAGTGATTTTATTTTTAAACGTGTGTTGGAAGGGGGGAACAGGGTATGTAACTGGAGAGGATACTGAACATTTAGTGGGTAAAGAAACGGGGGCAGGTTCAGCTTCTCTGTAAACAAAGTTAATAGTCACAGGTTACCCTGCTCA
The DNA here is from genome assembly GCF_028017835.1 of Emys orbicularis. Classification (NCBI taxonomy): domain Eukaryota; kingdom Metazoa; phylum Chordata; order Testudines; family Emydidae; genus Emys; species Emys orbicularis. The sequence goes on along the minus strand of NC_088695.1, from coordinate 29,900,252 downwards.
CTCAGGAACCTAGCTTTCAAAGCCTCCCGGATGCACAGCGCGTCCTGCTGGGCTCTTCTAATCGCCCGGCTGTCTGGCTGGGCGTAATCAGCAGCCAGGCTATTTGCCTCAACCTCCCACCCCGCCATAAAGGTCTCCCCCTTGCTCTCACAGAGATTGTGGAGCACACAGCAAGCTGCAATAACAATGGGGATATTGGTTTCGCTGAGATCACAGCGAATCAGTAAGCTTCTCCATCTCCCCTTGAGACGGCCAAAAGCACACTCCACCACCATTCTGCACTTGCTCAGCCGGTAGTTGAAGAGTTCTTTTTCAGTGTCCAGGGCGCCAGTATAGGGCTTCATGAGCCAGGGCATTAGCGGGTAGGCTGGGTCCCCGAGGATGACTATAGGCATCTCCACATCCCCAAAAGTTATTTTGTGGTCCGGGAAGTAAATACCTTCCTGCAGCCATCTAAACAGACCTGAGTTCCTGAAAACACGAGCGTCATGAACCTTGCCCGGCCATCCGACGTTGATGTTTGTAAAACGTCCCCTATGGTCCACCAGTGCTTGCAGCACCATTGAAAAGTAGCCCTTTCGGTTGATGTACTGGCTGGCCTGGTGGTCCGGTCCCAGGATAGGGATGTGAGTTCCATCTATAGCCCCACCGCAGTTTGGGAATCCCATCGCGGCGAAGCCATCTATGATGACCTGCGCGTTTCCCAGGGTCACTACCTTTGAGAGCAGTACCTCAACGATTGCATTGGCTACTTGCATGACAACAACCCCCATGGTAGATTTGCCCATGCCAAAGTGGTTCGCGACTGACCGGTAGCTGTCCGGCGTTGCAAGCTTCCAGAGGGCTATGGCCACTCGCTTCTGGACAGTCAGGGCTGCTCGCATCCGGGTGTCATTGCGCTTCAGGGCAGGGGACAGCAACTCACAAAGTTCCATGAAAGTCCCCTTCCGCATGCGAAAGTTTCGCAGCCACTGTGATTCATCCCAGACCTGCAGCACTATGTGGTCCCACCAGTCCGTGCTTGTTTCCCGGGCCCAGAATCGCCGTTCCACAACATCAACATGACCCATTGCCACCGTGATGTCCTCGGCGCGGGGTCCCGTGCTTTCTGACAGGTCTGTGCCACTCTCAGACTTCAGGCCCTCACCGCGCTGCCGTAGCCTCCTCGCCTGATTTCTCTGCATCTGCCTCTGGGAAAGGTGGATGATAAGCTGCGAGGTGTTGACAACGGCCATAACTGCAGCGATGGTCGCAGCGGGCTCCATGCTCGCAGTGCTGTGGCGTCCGCGCTGTCACTGACCAGAAAAGTGCGCGAACTGATTTCCTGCCGGCGCTTTCAGGGAGGGAGGGCGGTCGTGACGGACGGATGACGACAGTTACCCAAAAGCACCCTCGACACATTTTTTTACCCAGAAGGCATTGGCGACTCGACCCAGAATTCCAATGGGCAGCGGGGACTGCGGGAACTGTGGGATAGCTGCCCACAGTGCACCGCTTCCAATGTCGACGCTTTCCCCGTTAGTGTGGACTCACAAAGTCGAATTACTGTCCTTAGTGTGGACACACACGTTCGATTTTGTAATATCAATTCCACATATTCGATTTAAGTAAAATCGAACTACTCTTGTAGTGTAGACATACCCTAAGTTAGAACAGTTCTCAGGCTGCTCTAACATATGCTTGCTGCTGGCAGTTCCTACATGTAGAATCGACAGCTGGGCCCTGGAACCATGTACAGATCACATCCCTTTCCTTCAGCTGTGCCCTCTGTGCTGGCAGCAGGGAAAGAAAAAGGATCAAACTCTCTACATCGGATCTATGCTCCTGGAGGTTTCCCTTTGGATCAGGATAATCTTCCAATGACTGATATGCCGGCTCTGACCAGAGTCTTAGAGCAGCTGCAGTGCACCTGCGGCTCTGTGTACGCCTCTAACCCCTCAGAGCTGCAATGATAATCTTCCAAATAGATGAGCGATGTTGCTAAATGCAGTAATGTCATGAAAAAGCTACTTTGGGGGAGGATATAAAAACAAAGGAGAAACGCTGCAGTGGGCATCTGCCACAGCCACCACCCCAGGACTAGAAGGCAACAAGAATGAAAGTCCTAGATCAATCTTCAGCGAACTCAAGACTGCAGGATACCACCCAAATGGTGGATTTTAACAATCTAGGAATCTGCTGGGTGACAAGCAGAGCTACATATGGGTCATCACCCTCAGAGAGCATCCTCGGCTATCCATGAGATAACTTCATAATCCAGTAAGTAAAAGACCCAATCAGAACCGAAGCCATTTCTTACCAGTGGGTAGGAATTTATTGTGAATGCGAGAGTAATATGGAAATTGCACTAATGTCAGTGTCCTCACAGAGGCCAACATCTTGTGCTGAGGCCCTGATTATCCAGTGCCAGCTGAGGTAGAGTGGGCACTGTGTGCGCATGCCTGCTGTTCACTTACTGAAACAACTGCTCTACGCCCAACTCACCGAAGAAGAAAGGAAACGGGAAGTCCAAAAGAAACACTTTAAAGACATTTTCAAGATAAACATGAAGAGAGGTGGCATCGACACTGCACATTGGGAGATAACTGTTGAAGACTTGTCAGAGAAGGAACGACCACTTTTGAGGAAAATCGCCTTGCCCTGAAAAACGCCAGAAAAGAAAGGACAGACGACTGTCACGCAGCAATCTTGGCCCAACCCTGACTTCCAACACTATCTGCAACATCTGCCAACATGCCGATCGGACTCCTCAGTCAACAAGGGACTCATAAAAAATAAAATCTGTGAAAGAGATCATCCTCAGCCTCAAGGGAGTGCACCCGACTAATATGAAAGTCTAGTACTAGTGACCGCAATGGTACTTTGAATTCAGCATAGCAAGTACAACTATAGGACATAGAACCAGTTGAGGACATAAGTGAGGATGGGTTGTCTTGTGTTTAATGCACTGGGTTGGGACTCAGAAGACCTGGGTCCAGTTCCTGGCTTTGCCACAAAGTTCCTGTGTGATCTTGGACAAGTCCCTTAAGGAAGATTTTCAAAAGTGCCCCAGGGAGTTAGTTGCTCACTTAACATTGACTTTAAATGGGAGTTGGGTGCCTGATCCTTGTAGGTACTTTTGAAAATCCTGCCCTTAATCCCTCTGTGCTTAGATTCCCCATCTGTAAAATGGGGATAAAATTATTTCCTTTCTGTCTTGCCTAGTTAGGTTGCAAACTCTTTGAGGCAGGAACTCTCTTACTATGTATCTTACAGCATCTAGCACAATGGGGCCACGACTTTAAGCACTACCGTTAATAATTAACTGGGGCATCATAATACGCTAGGGTATACACTAGGGTGTTGGATTTTAAGCAAGGACCTTTGTGGGAATTACAGAATTTGTTGAACATGGTGCAGCGGGAAGAAAGCTGTGAGAATGACAGAAAATTTTCAAGAGACATGGGGCGAGATCCTGAGGTGGTGCAAATCAGCTTAGCTCCACTGAAGTCAAAGGAGCTATACCAGTGGTACACCAGCTGGGGACATGTTCTCCTATAATTGATGCAATCAATTCCCCTTCCTCCTGTAAAAGAAACCGAAAAATACAAGAAGCAGCAAATCTGTATCCAAGAGAAGTTGCTCAAAAATCTGAGACAGAAAAAGGATTTATGCTAGAAAGGAAGACAAGGACAGGGAACCCAACAAGAATATTCACAACCAGTTAAGGCTCTCAGGGATAAAACAAGGGCAGTAGAATGAGTTAATGCTCCCAGAGGTATTAAGAAGAGCTTTTAGAAATATATCAAGGGGAAAAGAAAAACTAGAGAGAAAGTAGCTCTATTAATAAATAAGGAGGAAGATTAAATTAATGGTGACTGTAAAATGGCCGAGCTGCTGAACTCATTTTTAAAAATCAGTCGTTAACGAGAAATCAGGGAAAGAGGTACTGTATGGACAATTAATTAGGCGTTCCTTCCTTGGAACTCTGAGCTAAGCTGCTTTGCCCTCGTTCCTTATGTAAGCAGGTACAGCTCAGACAGAATGGGTGCACGAACTGGGAATGTCATGGCCCCATCTCTGCTTTTGGCAGATGGCTTGGATAATCTCCGTCTAATACAGAATGAAACACAGAGCTATTGAACGTTACCATGGAGAGTTGTGTGGCATCTGGGATGACAAGCTACAAACCAGAGACCCAGATGGATAAGTCAGGAAGTTCTATCCATTCTGTAGCCACCGAGCACCACTGGCTGATGCCTGTATTGAAGAAGAGAATGCACGTGTCACATAATGCCCATCCTGATGCCCAGGTAGCTAAATCACTGTCTGCGATAAGAATGGAATATATAACACTGGCCATAGGGCTTGGAATCATTGGGAGTTTAGAACACAGATTGATGGAAGAATATGCCCCTAAAAAAGATTATCGCTGAGTGGGCTTAGACCTCTGGATTATTCGGGGGGTGGGGGGGCAGGCTTTTGTGGCCAGTATGTAGATACACAAAAAGTTATTCCCTATCATTTAATGTTAATACCAACTGTCTATACCCTATGCACTGGAATTCTGCAGGTAGCTGAAAATTGTCTGTGAAGAACCCGCTGGCTGTGCTCTCTCACCATGAGGACAGATGGTATTGAAAACCCACCAATGCCACTGCATTTATAGGAAATCATGATGAAAGCTGCTCAGGGCTGTGGTGGAAGGCGAAAGCATTTGGAGAGGAAAAGGTTAAGGCCCCGCTCTGAGACTCAGGAGATCTGCATTCTATTCCTATTTCTGCCACGGACCAGCTGTCTGACCTTGGGAAAGTCGCTTAGGCCTTGATCCACAAAGGGACTTGTGCACCTAAGTCTCAAGTTTAGGTGCCTAAATCCCAGTTTTAGGCTCCACTGTGATCTACAGAACTCCTGTCAAACCATGTAGGCATCTAAACTCATTCAGCACCTAAGTTTTCAGGGTAAAAGTTCCCTCGGTGCCTAGGCTTCTGCCTCTGAGCATGAGCACAGCGGCCTCCTTGTAGGCATCCAGATGCCTATCTCCCATCTAAGGACCAGGGTGATCCATGAACCGGGAGAAGGCAGGTGTTCAGTCGCCTATTTCACATGCGGGGCCAGGTCTAGTAGGTCTCCTCAGAGGCTGCCTGCCAGACTGGGTCCCATTCATGTATTTATACACAATGGAACAGTCATTGGGCCAGAGTGACTGATGCTGTAGCCTGGAGGTTTGGACACCCACCTGGGAGGTGGGAGACCCACAATCCAGTCCCCTTGTTCCAATGAGTCTGTTGCAGTTTATCCACAATGAAACCGCTTCAGGAGGCGGGACTGAAGGAGCCCCATATCAGAAGAGCTCAGCAGATAGAGCACTCTCCTAGGATTTGCATAGGGCAGGACCTCCCACCTCATTTCTCCTCATCAGGCAGAGAGGGGAATTGATCCTGGGTGTCCCACATCCCAGGTGATTGTTCTAACCACTGACAGAAAAGTTATAAGCTGGGCTCCTCTTCATCGTGTTTGTGTGTGGAGTGAGGTAGGGGCCTAACTTATTAAGAAACTACCTAGGCCCCTAAACCTCCTAATTCCAAGCAGCTGGTTCCCATTCGGGGATTGTTAAGCAGAGTTAGGTGTCTCCCTGCAGCCTGGCCTTAGGTGCCTATCTCTGAGAGAGGGGCGGGCTTAGCACACGTCCCTGTTGTTGGCATCTCCAATGGGCTCGCTAGTATGCTGGCTTTTTGTGGATCATGCTCTAAGGCACCTAAATCTCCCCATTTATTGTACACGGAGTCTAGGTGCTTAACTCAGCCTTGTAGAGCACAATGTTGTTCCTGTGATTTTTCTAAGTGTCTAAAAGCCAGGTGTTGTAACGCCGAGTATTGAAATGCCTAAGCCCCTTTGCAGATATGGGCCTTAATCTCTCTGAGCCTCAGTGCCCCATCGGTAAAATGGGGATAATAATGCTTCCTTACTTCCATCCAGTCTTGTCTCTTTAGAGTGTAAATTCTTCAGGGCAGCGTCTATATGTTATGTGTTTGTACAGCACCTAGCATAGTATGGTCCTGATCTCAGTTGAGGTATTTAGATGCAAATAATAAGTAATAACCTTAAAAAGATTCCTAGTTAAAATTCTATTGAGGGAAAATTCCTTCCCAATCTTATAAGACTTTGGTTTCCTGTATTTTGCACAAGTCTTAAACTATATTTTTAAAATAGCACAAAATACAGTGAAATAAGACAGGGGAAAAGTTTATGATAAAAGAAGGATTTGTTTGCAGCACAATTCTGAAAAGAACTTTTATGAGGATTTAAAAAGCTCAGAAAACTTCCTTAATACTAAACTACTGCAGGTCTCCTGAGAGATGTAAACCATGCAGTAGTGAAATTCAGGTCAGATAAAGTTGCCATTAATGAAGCAACTCCTTCAAAACTTTCCCACATAAATTAATTTTGTCTTAAACTTTGCTCTCATCTGCAAGACTAATATTTTAAGGCGAATTTTTTTCAAAGTTTGGTTTTCAATGTGTGAACATGGACTGCGGGGAAAATGGTTAAAAGTCTGCTGGAAATGAAAATGTGGCCATAAAGACCTAGACTAACACATGAATAAGTAATCTTGGCCTGTTTTGAAAAAAATACAGCCAGTTCGTAAGTGTACATAGGCTGGGTTAATAAAAGCTATTGACCATCTGCTGTAAGAAACAAGCCTCAAGAAGTCAGTGTTGTGCTGGTGAGTAGGTGCAGAGAAGGGCTATGAGGAGAATGGAGAGCCTATCTTGTCTACACAATGAGTTATTGCATGGCTAGCCAGGGTGTGAATCTAGAGCGTGCCAACTTGCCATGCAGTAACTTGCTAACCTGCACTTTCGTTGCTGTCTCCACAAGGCGAGTTACTGAGCAGCAAGCTGGTGTGCAGTAACTCACCAGGTATCACAGAATAGTAGGACTGGAAGGGATCTCGAGAGGTCATCTAGTCCAGTCCCCTGCACTCATGGCAGGACTAAGTATTATTTAGACCAGGGGTCGGCAACGTTCGGCATGCGGCACGCCAGGGTAAGCACCCTAGCGGGCCGGGCCAGTTTATTTACCTGCTGACGCGGCAGGTTCGGCCGATCGCGGCCCCCACTAGCCGCGGTTCGCCATCCTGGGCCAATGGGGGCGGCGGGAAGCCGCGGCCAGCACATCCCTCGGCCCGCGCCGCTTCCCGCCGCCCCCATTGGCCCGGGACGGTGAACTGCGGTGAGTGGGGGTCACAATCGGCCGAACCTGCCACGTCAGCAGGTAAATAAACTGGCCCGGCCCGCTAGGGTGCTTACCCTGGCGAGCCACGTGCCGAACGTTGCTGACCCCTGATCTAGACCATTCCAGACAGTATAGCACCTTCTTATTCTCCACATCCCACACGGCATCAGGGGCCGCAACCCTTCCCCTACCACTCCAGCCTGGGGGATATTAAGGACAGTCTCAGCTTCACATATGCTGATCTGTGAGAGCCACAGTTGATATATGTACAGCTAAAACGAACATAAAATGTTCCTTCCCCTTCTTTAAGCTCAATTCCATAAATGTATTAAGGTTTTAGTGGATTTGCTTTTAACTTGCACATCATTTTTGAAGTGTTTGTTACTCAATAAAACTCGATTGTTTAGAAAATAATCTTTATTAGTTCCCACCATATGCTGCAGAATACTTGGCAGAAGTAAAAGCACCCACTTAATTGTTGTACACTGTGACACAAATCACAGGATCTGTGACAATGTAATAATCACAGATGTACAGCAATAGGTGAATTGTCAGTGTTCTAGTCATAGAGGAGTACCAAGGACCACACGATTCCTAACAGGCCCCCAACCTGTAGAGCCAGATTGCCAGAATGCATAACTGTGGCTTACTGTGCTCTATCTATTGAAGTGCTCTTTCAAAGGGTACGTCTATACTTACCTCCGGGTCCGGCGGTAAGCAATCGATCTTCTGGGATCGATTTATCGCGTCTTGTCTAGACGCGATAAATCGATCCCGGATCGATCCCGGAAGTGCTCGCCGTCGACGCCGGTACTCCTGCTCCGCGAGAGGAGTACGCGGAGTCGACGGGGGAGCCTGCCTGCCGTGTGTGGACCCGCGGTAAGTTCGAACTAAGATAGTTTGACTTCAGCTACGTGAATAACGTAGCTGAAGTTGCGTATCTTAGTTCGAAGTGGGGGGTTAGTGTGGACCAGCCCAAAGTCTCCCTGAACCACATAGCTCGGCACTGAGCTCTTCTGATAGCCCTTGTGGCTGGCTCTCCAAACTCTGCAGACAGCCGCTCCACGTCCACCCTGGTGGCAACTTTTCCTCCTTTGCTTCACCGACATTTGGCAGGACCCATCAGGCAGCTATAACCATTGGGATATTTTGCACACTGAGATCCAGTCTAGTGAGCAAACAACACTAGCATCCTTTCAGACTATCAAAAGCACATTCAACTGTCATTTTGCACCTCCTGAGCCAGTACTTGACTCTTTCCTTGGTGCTTTTGGGATGGCCTGTGTAGCAAGGGATAGGCAGGGCATCACTATTGGCATTTCGACATTTCCAATGATAATCTGCCAGTTGGGAAAGAAAGTCCCTGCTTGTAGCTTTCTGAGCAGTCCTGTGTTCTTAAAGATGTGAGCCTCAGGCACCTTCCCTGACCAGCCAACCCTGATGTCAGTGAAGCATCCCCAGGGATCCAGCAGTGCTTGTATAACCATAGCAAAGCATCCCCAGGGATCCAGCAGCGCTTGTATAACCATAGTCCTTTCTGTTGATGTACTCTGGGGTAAGGCAGTCTGGTGCCAAAATAGGGATATACGTGCCACCTATAGCTCTACTGCATTTTGGTACCGCATGGTGCAGATCCATTGATTATGTCCTTTCATTGCCAAGAGTCATAGTCCTGAGTAGTAGAAGATGATTAGTGGCCCTGCACACTTGCATGACAATGGCCCCTACGGTGGATTTTCCAACTCCAACATGACTTCCCAATGACCGGTAGCAATCCGGTGTTGCAGGCTTCCACCGTGTGATTGCCACTAGCTTCTCAGCAATCTCTCTTTCTGGTGTCCCTGCATTACAGGGTTGGGGTGAGCTCTGCACACAGATCCAGGAATGGAGCCGTGCACAGCTGAAAGTTCTGCAGCCACTGCTCATCATCCCAAGCCTGTATTATGAGGCGATCCCACCAGTCAGTGCTCAGAAGAGGCGGTCCCCCATTTACAGCTGCTCCATGAACACTGCCACCAATCTTGAATTGGTTCTTGCGATGTCCCCCAGCAACCTGCCCTTCAGGAAATTGTCATGTTCCCTGCAGCTCTTCTTGCGGCTCTGCAAATACCAGAGGATCATGCGTGCTGTACTTGCAATGCTCATAGCAATATTGCAGAGCTGTACAGGCTCCATGCTTCTGTCAGAGATGGTGGACAGTAATAAGTCCTGCGTGGGTTTGTGGGATTTTCAAAATGGGTGTCAAAATTATAGACTAGAAATGCCATTATGGGGTGGAGAAAGTTGCAGGCTGGGAACCTGACCCCGCAGTCTCAGTAACCCCTTCACGACTCATTTCTAATCCATCAGGCATTGCCAAAACTTCCCAAAAGACAGTGTGCTGGACAGTGGCGAGTTTCACTCCGGGATACCTACCTGTCATGCACTGCACTGTGCACCGAAACAAGCACTGCTGGTGAATATGTGCACTGATCCAAGGAGCCAAGTATGCACGTGCACAAGCGATATACTAACTGAGGTGGCTTTATGCCGATGTAACTTGCATCAGCAAAAGTCTGTAGTGTAGATATGCCCTAATACTCTGATACAGACTTTAAGAATATATTTTCAGTATATATACACACGACTCCTTACACAGCACCCATCCATACATTGAACAGTTATACTGATGACCAGTATGACACCGACTTTCATTTGAAATCTCGCATGACATTCTTTGGTGAACCGGAATGTACATAACAGAATCAGGAGATTCCTGTAACCCCTCTGCAACTCCATGTCAGTTGGCATTAAGAGGTGCTTGGGTCACACATGTCTGGCTGCCATGAGTAGCAGCATAGGCTGGGGGAAGAACTTTGGCTGAAGGATTCCAGTCCTCAAGCCTGCTGTAGCCAATGTAAAAGGCAACTGCTTTGGTAAAGTCTCTACTCTATAATAACATCCCCATTTGCCGCTCTAGCCCTTGACTGGAAGACTTTTTAGAATAAAGAAATCAAATCATCCATTCACTGCCTCTCTCTCTCTAGACCTGCCTACTGCCATACCAGAAAGGCAGATAGAGGCCTACCTGGTGCTCTTGGCTCATGCTCCCCAGAAGCCAGCACTCAATGATTTACTTTGTATCGTAACATCAAGTAGTGACAGGTACCTTCACTGGAAGGAATATGGCTGTCTGTGAATCACAGATGGAAAAGCCAGACTAGCTCATTTCCCAAACCTCCCCCTGCCAGTGCAGAATTGCACTATACTTACTAGTGCTTTGTCCAATCCAATTACAAAGGTCTATAAACGGCCCAGCAGACAGCGCACAACGCTAGGATTCAGGAGCGCTGAGTTCTTTTCCTGGCTGGTGACCTCAGTCAAGTCACTTCCCCTCTGTGTGCTTCAATTTCCCACCTGTAAAATGGGGGTGATGACAGTGACTTCCTTTGTAAAGCATTTTGAGATCTATGGATGAAAAGTGCTTTGTGCTACATATGAAGTCGCTGTTCTTATTATTAAACCATCACCAATTTCCTATCTCCCACCGGTCCAAGAGTCTTATGGAGACTGTGACCAAATTCAGTTCTGGTGCAAGCATTAACTTCAGGGGAAATTGCACCTGCTGGCATCCAGGCTGAATTTGGCCCTAAATTCCCATCATTGCACGATTCTATTTTTTCTTGGCCTTTTTCTCTTTCATTTATTGCTCCCTCCCTCCCTGAAAATTGGAGAACTGAGTGTACTTTTAAATCTCCCTTCCGTGGCTTCACATGCTGCTGTACAGTTCTTTCCAGCCCAAGCACCATGTATTATGTCCTGCCTAGCATAACGCAATGACTGGAGACTACTGCTCTGAAAGTTCTCCTTGGTCAAGCTGATTTTATTGATTCCTTAGTGTCCACAAAGCCAGAGCGTATCCTCTTCTCCAAATGGTAGTTGCTTATTTAGAGAATCAGACTCCCAAAGAAGTAGTGTTCACAGCCTGCTGGTTTGTTTCAGTGGCACACAAAACTGTCATCCCTTGTGCAGCACAACATTTGGAAAGCCTCAGGAAGAAAAGCCTCCTCTGGCAAAACAAGCACTAGCCATAGAATATTACTCACAAAGGCACAAAACAGACCTCTTTACACCTCCGAAGAATCTTAAAATTATGGCCTGATAGAACAGCCAGCAAAGAAACTTCACCCTCTATCAGTGAATCAAAGCATTCAGTAGCATTCAGTGTCTAGTGTTTCTTTCCACTACATCGAGCCAAGCAAAGCCAATGCTAATCGGTTGAGAGAACTGCAAATGTTTTGAAATACTGCGTGGATTAGTGGAAAGTCCAAGAGTTGGGCAGACATGAATTATTGTGTGTAGCTATAAATAAATATTGTCCCCAGCTCAGCTTCTGGCTTGTGGCCAACACACCACAAATTCATCAAAAAAAATGAATGGGTTAGTGTGTTAACAAGTGCCTGATGGACTATGAAAACCGCCCTAGGGATGCACATGCTGTACATTACTAGCTAAGCATGTTTGCAAAACTTAACTCTTTGAATATGGAACTAGCAAGAGGAGTCAGCCCATTTAAAATATACTGTGGGAGTTCAGATAACATCAAGAGCCTGATTCTCATTTATACTCAGGCCCCTTTACACTGCAGTGTCAATGAGCCAGAATGCGGGTTCAGAGTACACTTACAACCGCTTTAAGGCTCTTTTACACTGCCAGATGGATGTAAAGAAGCTTCAGTGAAAATGAGAATCAGGCCCTGCATCTGAAGAATCATACTTTGTCTCTACAGGTGCAGAAAGGATAATTTAGTGATGTCTTAAACTTGTCTTTTTATAAAAAAAAAAAGTCTGACCTGTTTTGAATCTCATCAGAGCTTTTCTATAGGCTGCTTATTTTGCGCTCCCTGAAACAAAATATATACCTCAGCTTTCTGGTAGTATATTTCCAGGGAAAGAAGAATGGCCCAGTGGATGAGACACTGGTCAGGGAGATGGGAGACCCAGGCTCAGTTTCCTTCTCTGCCACAGACTGCCTACATGACCTTGGGCAAGTCACTTAGCCTCTCTTTGCCTCAGTTTCCTATATGTAAAACGGGGATTGAGGAGACAGGTGCTGCTGGGATAAAACTGCCCATTGAAACATCAGGTAATGACACCCCTACAATCAAGTCAGTCAGGGAATATACACACACTGCATTTCCTGGCAGAATCCCATTTGGGGAGTGACTATTCATTATGCCAATGTCTCCTGAGCTCTTTTTGCACCTCAATAGTTCTTAGATGAAGAACATCAGAATTCAGCTTGTTTGCATGTGTGTATATATATAAGGGGAAGCCCTGCATTTATTATTAAGAAAACAAACTTGAATATATAGGAAGTAACAAGGAAAAACAAATCTCTTCCCATTGGGATTCCTGTCAGACTGATTCTAGTAAGGCAGGTGTTTGTTTGCATGGTTTCGTGATTGCCTGATACTCTGAGTTTTGAAGGATCGGTCAATGGTTTGCTAATGCAGAAATGACACCTTGTAGGGTGCAAGAAATTACTTTAGGCTGCTAGAAGAAGGAGCAAGGACACTTTATCAATAGAGCTAGAGACTTCAGAAATAAATGGGAAGGGAGTGGCAGGGGTGGGAGTGTCCACGGTGACTTGGATTACACTCTGGGATGGGGGAGTAAGAACTCACTTAACCTTCTTGCCCAGGCTACCCAAATCTTAGGCTTGGTCTACGCTACCGAGATAATCGACGTAAGGTAGCACATGTTGACCTAATTATGTCAGCGTCTACACTCTAGTGCTGCTTCCACTGAAGTACGGGGCCCACTGCACCAACATAATAATCCCACCTCTATGAGAAGCGTAGTGCTTATGTCGATGTAATTAGGGAGATGCTGTGTCTCTATAGACACACAATGTTACTTACATTGGCTGTCAGCCCCAAGCTGGACTGACATCTGTAAACCCCCTTCCCTGCCCCAGTGCTGACAGCCCGGAACCTCACTGCCGCCTCCCGGGGAAGGATGGCACAAACCGGGCTGCCACTCAAACTCTCCCTGCTATCCCTCACCAGGAGGCAGCTGTGCTTCTCCCCCACGCCCGAATCCCTCACTGGGAGGCGACAGTAGGCTCACAGTGAGAGCTCTCCCCTCCCACCCCGGGGCTGACAGCCTGAGCTGTGAGCCCACACCAGGCTCAATTTCACAGGAGGGAGCCTACCAGTAGTGAAATTGACATTCTTGTCAGTTTCACTGATGCTATTACTTCACTTTTCCTCTCTGGCTCTGGCTGTCAGGGAGCTCAAGGTCTCCAGCTGTCAGCCCTGGAGGGCTGACAGCTGGAGCTCAAATAAAAAGAAACTGACAAGAATGTCAATTTCACTGCTGGTAGGCTCCCTACTGTTAAATTGAGCCTGGTGCCAGCTGAGGGTTTGTCAGCCTGGGGTGAGGTGGGGTGGCGGCTTACAGCTGTGAGCCCATACCCAGCTGAGAGCTTGGGCTATTAGTGCAGGGATTGGTGGGGGATGGACCAGCTGTGAGCCCATGCCCTACAGCTGAAGCTGTCAGCCACAGGGCTACTAGGCTCCAGCTGTCAGTGTTGCAATGCCCCACTTCAGTCGGTGGTAATGGTCCTGGTGAGGACACACACCACTGACAGAAGGAGCAAGTGTGGACATGAACCACCTTTTTAATTACTGCAGTGGCTGTACATCGACTTAACTTAAGTCGACTTAATTTTGTAATGTGGATGCTGCATGCCTGGTTACCCCCCACCCTTGAACAAGTGGGCAGGCAGTGGGGCAAAGCTAAGTTTTCTGTAACAGCAAGTCTGCTTCCCAGCCCTAACAGGTCTCTATTTGAAACAATGTCACTTCAGCAGACTAAGTAAGCATTAAAGCTTTCCCTAATCTGACTTTAGGTGTTCTCAGAACTATTAAAAGAATAATTTATGAAATCCCTAGATCAGTTATAGAATAGCATCAGTATGCATAATTACAAGGCTCAGGAGTGCAGTTACCCTTGCAAGTCAGTCATTTGCACTTATATAGTGCTTGGTGCTGCTGCCATGACAGCATAAGGCATTTTTGCTAAATTCAACAAATTCTGGGGCAGAACAACTGTCCAAACAAGCTGGTATTAAGCAAGTTGTGGTGCTTCTTGTACAAGGGCTCAAAAAAAACCCCAAAATAAAGAAAAAGTAACAAAAAGGCAGAATGGGAAAATTGCTGGAAAATCATTGTCTGTGAGACAAATAAATTGCAGTACTGGACTGATGATAGCTGTGCTGAAAATCCCTCAGTCTCACCATTAGGGAGGGTGCACGTCTCGCATGTAAACCAGACCTGGCTCTTTAAAGCATCCAGTGAAGTCTTTCCTCAGATAGATCTTCAACTGTGCTTTGCGCTGAAATGGTTGGGGAATGACCTCTCCCCACCTTAGTCTTTTGGTGGACAGTTAATAAGGGATGAGGGAACCTCATATGGGGGCCTGATCCAACTTCCACTTAAGTCAAAGTGAGTTTTTCAATTGATTTCAACAAGAGTCAGTTCCAGGCTATGTTTTAAGATGATGCAGTTAAACATCCTGAAATACAGTTGGTTACCTGAAGCTTATCTAAACTACCTGAAACTCCTGAATCAGCACATTACATTTGATTATCAAATATTTTGTAAATTTCATGAAGTGTTTGTGCTGCACCATCACGTCATGTTGGACAACAGAACAGGCAGTGCCAAATGATTCTTCGCAGCTTTCCCTGGTTTTGGCTTGACTCTTGCAGTCCTATTTGTATCACTGTAGGAACGCCCGCTATATCGACTGGGTTACAGCCTTATGATAGTTTTTTTCTTCCACTGCTGTAGAAAGAGGGGAAACGATCATCCAGGACACTGTGGCTATGGTGAAATGGTTTTCAAATATTTTCAGGTCTTGGACCATTTCTTAAGATTGAAATAATCTTGTGGACACCCCCCCTTCCAACCCTACAAAACCTCTGTACCCACTAGTGTGCTTGGTGTGACAATGAGCATGGATAAAAACAATGTGCAAGGGGCAAAAGGTGAAAGTGGTATCATATGGCGATGGTGAGACTTGAAACGCTGGAGCAGTTGAAAGATACAGGAGAGAGAAAAATAAGAGAAAATCCATTTGTTATTTTCTCTTCTTTTTTTTTCCTGGGGTGAGGCTAGGAAAGATACCGAGCAAGATGACTTATGAGACTTTCAAGAAACAGCCCATCAAGATAAGCAAAGGGGAAATCTTAATTATAAAAAAGCGGCAAAAAGAAGAGCTGAATCCATGGAACCATGAGCAAATGAGCAGTCCAGTGCAGGCTTCCACATCAGCCAAGTAAGCAGATACTTTGGAGGAGGTTAACTGGGCACAGTTTGGGCCAGTAAATAGCCCACATTGAGGGAATGAGGAGAGAGGGATTGAAGTGATAACCTGACAAGCCAAGGAAGGGATGGCAGGAGTTGGGAACCATACTGACTAACCAAGCTCTATGTGGGGGTAGCCAGAGATGATGGGGAACCTTTATCTCCAAGTCCTTGAGGTTAGCATGCTGTGGCATTGGACTTCACCATGCCAGATAAGACCTAGGAGACAGATGGGATCAAGGAATGGTCAGATCTGAACCAACTTTACCAGCTAGAGCTCTGGGGAATGCAGGTTATTGTAGAGGGAGACACAGGCCGCACTGCGTAGCTTAGAAAAAACTGCTAGCAAGGGAGAGAAACTAGTAAGAAAGTGAGTCTTGCCACAGTGTGGGATCTAAACAAATGACAGCCGCATCAGTAAGGGAGGGTGTGTACTTTATATACACACTGTTCTCTTCCTTATCTGGTTAGAAGGCATGAAAGAAATTACTTTGCTAAGTTAAAGAAGAGATGTTATGTAAACTATTTCTTTAGTTTGAATGATTTTTCTCCCTGCTCTTAAATAACCTTGTTTTTATCAGACCTATTGAGTTCTAGCCAGTTGTTTTGGGAATTTCAAATACATCATCAGGGAAAGGGGAAACCGTCAACCTGTGAGAAGTAGAAAAAGAATGGTGGCTGGAGGCTACCTAGCTCCCGATTCTCAGTCGAAGGGCACAGACTCAGGGGTCCTCCCCCTTAAAGAGTGCCATTTGCAAGGCTTTAGTCTGATAGAAAGGCTTACTGACCAGCATCTAGAATCTTGTTTAAAGGGCAAAAGGTTACATTTGCTTTGATGAAAAAGCAACGTTAGGGCACGTGTGAAAGGGACGATGGAAATACACTTGCTTTAATGTGAATCTGGACTTTTCCCATGAATCTGGACTGTTTGCTCTGCCACTTTTATTAGGAGTGAATCTCTTCATACTGCTCTGTTCGTTCCAAGTCACTTTGCTGTTCGCTTCTATTCACCTGTGTGTTTGCTCCTCCACCAATTTTGATGTCATCTGCAAATTTGATCATGACTGAATTTATACCAGGGAAACGCCTGACAAGGAAATACACAAAGCCTGTACAGGGAAATGCATTTTTTTTTTTAAACTTGAACTAAGCTACTGGAAAAAGAACAGGAGTACTTGTGGCACCTTAGAGACTAACAAATTTATTAGAGTATAATAATAAATAATAATAAATTTGTTAGTCTCTAAGGTGCCACAAGTACTCCTGTTCTTTTAGCGGATACAGACTAACACGGCTGCTACTCTGTAAGCTACTGGAAGTGTTACTGCTTATAGACTGATCGATTCATATGAATCTATGAATAGATGCATTACAAGGGCTACCCTTGAACACCACTTGGAAGCTTGAGCTACTACAAAATGATATGAGTTCCTGTGCCTCTTCCTCTGTAATGACCAGGGCTTACATTCAGCTGATGTCTGGAGCAGAGCTATGGTAAATATTTTCAAACCTGTGGGGCAGAAGCCCCAAGCCCTGGCACCTGCTGCAGGGGCTTCTGGAAATACTCTATGGGAATTTAAGCCCTGGTAATGACTCCAAATTGGCTTCCAGATGCAGTACATGTGCTGATTAACCTGGATCTCTGTAAAGCTTCATAGGTATCAATAGTTTTTCATTTTAGACCCATGCTTTGCCTTTGCCTCCCATAAATCTCCTTTTATCTGACTCCCTCTGATGTAAACATCAGGAATGCTGACTCATGAGATAGAAACGATGGGAAATTGCATTTATGCTCAGGGAAAAATAAACATCATTTTAAGTAACCCAAGTAACTAATTCAATGCCCATTACCATCAGTTGGAGTCTTCCCAGTGACTTCAGTAGGAGCTGGATCAGGGCCTAACTGGGGAAGTATTTTCCCTACAGGCAGCTTGGCTGGGACTTGGCACTGTTCCACCTCCTCTGGAGTATTCAGCTGGATCATCTGTTCAGATCAGGTGGCATACAGCACACAATCAATTTCCAGTGATTGAGGCTCTGAGCCAAACCCGCTTTCAAAGGTTTTTAGACTCCTAACTGGAGCCTAAATATCTTTGAGGAGCTGGACCTTTGGGCTTTAGTAGCACCTTGGTTTTTCCCATCTTCTGCTTCTGGGTTTCTAATATGCCTTGTGACCTTCATTTTGGGTCTGAATCCCACCTTGGTGTGCTGTAGTGGGGTCCTAGACAAATAGGTTCTTGAACTGTGCAAAGCTACAGCACAGCTTACCACGTTATATTATTTAATTAAATTACATGATAGTTATAGTTCTGAAATGATCTGTAAAGGTTACCAGAATAACAGCAGGACGCTATCCTATTTATATTACACTAGGTCTTAAAAGTTCCCTATCTGAAAGTACATCAAGTCTCTGTGGAGTTACAACATCAATGACATATTCCATGAAGCAAGCAAAATATAATATTTTTACAGTAGGTCTTTAAATCATTTTCTGACAACAAATCAATCTTGCAAGGATCCTTGTTGGTATGATATCTCAGGAGCAAGAATGGGAGAGATTCGGAGATTAATGGAAAATAATAATGGACCATCTCCATGAATGTGCCCTTTATTGTATCCAGCAATTGCATTCTGCTGCTGAGATCTAATTAAGCACCACCAGTCAAATTTATGATTGTGTTAATAGGAAAAAGGATCGTATAACGCTGTTAATATGTGCTCTATAATTAACGTTAATGGGAGTCGCGTGGTTAAATCCACCCCCCCCCTCGCATCACCCTGAAAATGTACCTCAGGGTGTGTTGTTTATTTTATAACTGCAGCGAGACAAAAATACATGCAAAAACAGTTGCCCATCTTAGCAATTAGCTAGGAAAATTATAGATGCCTCAAAAATCAGAGCCTATCCCTGAAATGATGTTTGACCTTGAACTCTAGCAGCAGTACAGGATTCTACTTTAATCCACTCCAAGTGGTACACTGAAAAACATGTGGCAGATGCATTTATAGCTGTGTTTTTACAAAGTGGCTCTAAGGATCTGAGCCTGCAAGGTGGTGAGCGCTGGCTACAAATGCTGAGTGGCCTCCATTTTAATACTGGGAATGTGAGTACTCAGCACCTCTTGGAAGTGTTCAGCACCTTGTAGGACCAGACCCAAAGTAGCCAGCCATGTAATCTGTGCAGTATTCAGCAGAAGTGTCTTTCAGATTAGATGTAACACTGTGGGCCTGATGCTCATGCCCATTAAAAATCCTAGGGCATTTTTGCAAGAGTTGGTCAAGTTCCAATTTTGGGTATTATTTTCTGCCTATCTAAAATTATCCTCATAGTTTCATCAGGAGAAATTATTCATTGTTTCCCCTGTGTCCAAGCACCTGGAAGTACAATACTTCTTAATTAGAATACTAGCACTTTACACCCACTTTGCCATAGTATAACTTACAACACAAGGTACAGGGCCATGGAAAATCAGGTCCTAAATCTTGGATGTGCTCTACAAGGCACTTAATGGACTGAGATCTGAGTACCTCAAAGACTGCCTTATCCTACATAACCCAGACCAGACTTTTTTTTTTTTTTTTTTTTTTGATCAACTGAACTAAAACCAACCATCTCTCTACACCCTGTTTGGCTGTTTCATGTGTTTCTTTTCTGGGTGTTTCTTTTATGAAAATGTAACTGTGATAAATTTGTGGAAGACTCAAAAACCAGAGAGTTGCAAACACAGAGAGAGGCAGACCCAAACTTCAAAGTGACGTGGAGTAAGTAGAACAGTGGGGTCACATGGTAACAAGATACATTCCTAATAAATATAAAGTCCTACTTCTAAGAGAGAGAAATTAAACAGTGTGGAAATAAATGTTACAAACTGGGGGTACATTCACTGCATTAAAGTGAGTTTGTTTCCATCTTATCTCCTGAATAATGCCCTAACATGACTTTTTCATGTAACCAAGCACGATAGTGTAGGCCAGCGTTAGGAGGGAAATGGTCCATAGGAAGAGCTGTATCTTAAGATTCTGAGTAACATTTTAAAAAGCACCCAAGTGACTTAGGCACCCAAGTTCTATTTTTAAAAGTAACTCAGGAATTTAGGAACCTAAATCCTATGAACATCGATTCCTGGAGGTAAATTTGTCAAAGGTGCCTAAGTGATTTAAGAGCCTGTCTTATTTTCAAAAATGATTTAGGCATGTAAGTCCCACTGACTTTCAATAAGTCTCTTAGGATCCTCAGTGTCTGTCACTTTTGAAAAGGTACATAGGCTCCTAAATTACTTTGGTGATTTTGAAAATTTTACCCATGACTTTCAGATATGAAATTGTTTGAGAACTATTGTCTTAGATTATTATAGCCAACACAAGGTGAAAGAAAATATGATTAAAAACAAGATCATTCATCAGGCTAACAAAAACAAAAGGTTGATTATCTACAGATAACGGATTTACCAACCAAAGGTTTAATGTGTATATACACAATCAAACATAAGAAAAAATACTTTATATATACACAGGAGAATTATACTAAAGAACTTTTATTAGTCTGAAATTTTTTTACTCTTCCTTATCTATCCTACGACTGTAAAAAGTCTTTCCAACTGTCTCTCAACAGAGACTCATTTCAACACTTCAGTCCTTTCTATGATTTCAGGAATGTGAGAATAACCAACAGACTCCAGGCTGGAAAAAAGGTTATTCAGAGTTCCCAGCTTCTTCCTTTTTGTCCTCCACCAGGAAGTCAGAGCAACTACCAGCTTAGTATCCAATTCTAAACTCTTGAGCCAGCGTAAATGTAGAAGCTCCCACCTGTCTCACAACTCCCTGACTAAATCCTCATCAGTTGGACCCCCAAGCAAAAGATGCTTTTGAACATGCATTGTTCAGTTCCTTTAGAGTATGTGATGTGGTCACCTCTTCAAATTCCAAGGCACTCTCTTACCTCATGACCACAGACGGAGTGTAAACCTGCAGCATTTACTGATGATGAGTCTAGGGATGTGGACAAGGAAAATACAGTGATAAAGGAGGCAAGAAGGTTGTAGGACTTTAGAGGTGTCTTCATGCATCATAAGCTTGAGATCCTGCCCAGAACTCTTACTTGCACCTTGTGGGCTGTTTGTAATGCAGCTTTTACACCAACAAGCTTTGTAATGCAACTTTACTAATCACACTGTGACACTGACCCAATATTCTTCATAGTGATATTATTATAGATCACAGAATCATAGGGTTGGAAGGGACCTCAGGAGGTCATCTAGTCCAACCCCCTGCTCAAAGCAGGACCAACCCCCAGACAGTTCCCTAAATGGCCTCCTTAAGGATTGAACTCACAACCCTGGGTTTAGCAGGCCAAAGCTCAAACCACTGAACTATCCCTCCCCTGCATTCTTTTGTCAGTAAGCACGTATTTGCACTGATGGTCTTTGGGAGCAAGTGGGAATTGGGAACACTGGGGCTGATCATCCATCCATCCACAGTGTGCAAGACAGGTCATGTGAGACGTCTCATTGAAAAGGTTATGATTTGCTGAATATGATTATCCTATTTGTATGCATGAATCACTTTTGTATCTGAAGTTATAAATACTGACTTTGTATCTGTATTTCAAATGTAGTTACATCTGGGTAATGCCCACTAGACAAGATGCTTTCAGTCTAAACAGCTGGTTATAAAGGGCCTATGCAGGGTAATGGGCCATTAGAAAGAACAATAGGCCTTAGGAGAAGCTTATCTCTTACCTGGTGAGCCTTCCTAAGAGTGATGGCTGCTATGACTCTACAAGCACATGTGAGCAGGCCACATGATGCTGGACTCCATCTTGGGATGTCAGTATTTTTCCACAGACTGGTCTGGGAACCAAGCTTTGGGAACAAAGGGCTCCTGCCATACGCAAAAGCTATATAAGACAGGGAGTGACATCATCTGTGGTTCTTCACTCCCCACACAAGATGACGCCTGGAAACACCTGAGGAACAAAGACTCAACTGGGGGAAGTGCTGGACCCAGGCTAAGGGGATTTCTAGCCTGTGTATGAAACACCTGAGGATTCCAAGCTGTAAACCAAGTGCAGCTTGCCCCTTAAGAATCTGCAGCTTGCTTGTATAATCTCTTAGGGTGAGAATCTGCTATTCATATCCAATCTATCTAGTATATTTTGTTTGTTTGCTAGGTAATCTGCTTTGATCTGTTTGCTATCACTTACAATCCCTTAAAATCTATTTTTGTAGTTAGTAATAGTTTTTGTTTTTATCTAAACCAGTGATCTTTGACTGGAGTGCTTGGGGAAAATCTCTGCTTGGTTACCACAAGTGTGCATTGTTCTCTTCACATTGAGGGAGAGGCGGTCCGGGTAGTAAACCCATATACTGGCCAGATTTGACCAGGGCAGGAGGGTACTGCTCTGGGGTCCCAGGGTGGGAAGCTGGTGGTTAGAAAGCCTGCTTGTAACTGCAGCTGGTGAAAGTGCAGGCTGGAGGGCGTAGCAACTTGTCACAGCAGTACAGTGTGAGTGGGAGCCCAGGCTGGTGGGTCAGGGGGCTCAGTGGTACCCCAGTTTCAGGTGGCACCCCAGGGGGGAACGCGTCACACACACCACTGCCCCAGCAAACTGTATAATGCGCTCAAGTAATTCTTGCCTTCAGCAGTGATAGGTGGATACAAAGGCAAAGCTACTCGTTTTGTATGAACTGTTAGACAATTCTCTCATAAAATAGATATAGCTATTGAACCAATGTGTACAAAATGGAGTCCAATATTCTATGTATAATGGAGCCCCTGCAAAACACTGGGGTTTGGAGCCACTTGACTTTTGCTAGGATGCACAGTATGGGGTTCAGCCAAGGATATAGAGGTCTGCACTTTAGTTGTGTACAGTGTCTGTTCATCAGTTGTCTGTTTTTCAGGAGCGGGGGGCAGGGAACATCTGCACTGGCTGTTCAAAGGAACTCAGCAAGTGCAGGGAGGCAAGAATGAAATGCATTTATCATTAATGTTATATAAAATAAAACTATGTGTTATCATCCCATCTAGTCTCTTAACAAATATGCTAGTGTTCAGCAGTTACATCCATTTCACTTAGACATCAGGTCAAAACTCAACACAGTAGCAGCAATCCTGGATATTTGGTTGGGTTTTTATTATGTTACACACGTGTATGTGTGTGTCTTATAAAACATATTTAATTTGTTACCATACCCATGTTTATAATAATTACTATATTTAATTTTCTATTGCCGTAGGCCTTTCAGTTATACTGCTTTCCAGGTCTCTCTTTCCCAGTGAAGATTTTATTAACCATGTTTATTGCGGAGGTGCCTAGGGACCCACCAAAAACTGGGCCCCATTGTGCTAAGCACTGTACAAACCAAGTAGTAGACAGTCCCTATGTTTTGGATAACTTTTCTCCACATCCTTGCATTTTCCCAGGCTGTCTCCTTTTATCTGCTCCACATGCTTCTCACTGCTCTAGTTTCCTTTTTATATGATTTCTCTACGGTCACTGCCATGTAGATGGGTCTCCTATTTTACTACCAACTTCAAATGTAACTAAGATGTATCTTTTTTCTATTCTCCCCCCACCTGCAGATGAGGAAGAGAACTCTCTAGTCTACATGAGAAAATTGCACCGGTTCAACTAAAGGCATGGCTTTAAACTCTTATTTAAACTGCTGTAAAAGGCTGTGTGAACTCTCTTATTTGGTTTTAAACCAGGCTTATTTCAGAGTTCGTGAGGAACTGGTATGAACTAAACTGAAAAAGATACTCTTCAACTGCAGGGGATTTGTATTAACTAAACTGGTTTAAATTAAATCGCAGCAAATTTCTCATGTGAATTATGGGTCTAGACATGATCGCCCACGCCACAGTGCCCGGCCCCTGACTGACAGGATGCCAGTGCCCACTAGGCCAGCATTCCCATTTCCCTACCTTGGGTACCAAGTGCCCATCCCTAGCCTTGCCAGGGCGCCCCCCCGTCCCAGCCCCGCTCTCCTCGCCCCACGGCGCCCCCCTCCCTGCCTCTCGCCCCAGCCCCGCTCTCCTCGCCCCACGGCGTCCCCCTCCCAGCCCCGCGCCCCCGCCCCAGGGCGCCCCCTCCCAGCCTGGCTCCTGGAGCCCCGCCATCCCATTCTAGTTGGGCTCCCTGCGGCCCAGCCGCTCCATACCAGGCTGCAGCAGCCCCGTCACCAAGTGACCCATATTCCCCGCCCCGGAAGCGCTGACCCGGAAGCAGTTTGGCGGTCGAACCGGGCAAGATGGCGGCGCCCAGGCGGTGAGGGGAGAAGGGAGCGGGAGGTGCCGCTGCGGGTTATGAGCGCGGCCCGGCGCTGCGGCCCACCCCGGGCTCTCACAGGTACCCACCGGGGGCAGCACCGCCTCCCTGCGCGGTCCGGCATCCTTCACCCAAGGCGGGGGTGGGGAGCTCTCGGAGGGCAGGGGCTGCGGGTGGGCCAGGGAGCGAGCTGGGCTGTCCCGGTCCCGCCCGGGAGAGGCTTGTGTGTGTGTGTGTAAGGGTCGCAGCTGCCCGACCTCTTGTCAGGGGGGCGACGGCTGCCCCCGTCTGAGGAGCCGCGCCTCCCCCCCCATTGCTGGGGTCCGAGGGACCTTTCACTCCTCAAGCGTCTCCCCTTCTCCGCTATGGTGCGTGTGTCTGGGGCTGCGCTTGGGAGCCCTGGGACGGGAGGATGCCCGGCCAGGGAAGTGGCTTGAGGGCAGTGGATTAGAATAGCTTCTGGGAAGGGTGGGGCCGGGTGTGTGTGTGTCATATTGGTGCTGTCTGGACTGGGTGCAAGGACTTTCTCTAGCTCTCCTACAGTAGGACTTGGAGCTTCCCATCCTTAATGAACATCTGTCCCCGTTGAACAGGGAGGTGTGGGCCATGAATTCCTACAGAGTCTGATCTTTGACTAAATAAATACAATTCTCAGGGTGTCAGAAAAAATCTTCCAGATGTGATCGGAGGTGGTTTCCTTTGGCTGAGTCTGCAGACAGACAGCTCCTCTGATCCCATTGCTGCCTTTAGCAGCAGCGTGACATTAGTAAGTTTCACCGCTGCTATTAGCAAATCTGTAGGCAGCAGCAGGATTGTCAAGAATCCTGTCAGTTTCACGTTGACCTAAAAAGACACTGTTTTCTCTTTTTCTAAATCCTTCCTCTAGTTCTGCTTTTACACCTACAGGAAATATTGGACTGATTGAGGAGCAGTTGGGCAAAGCTGATTTGTTTGTTTGTTAAAAAATCAAAACAATATTGAAACACTGAATAACATGATGTTTATCACACACTAACTACTTGTATGTTTTATCTTTTCTCCTTCTGTTCATCATTTTGTCTTTTACATCTTGATCCTGCAAATACATATGTGTTTAATTTTATGCAGGTGAGTCCCATTGAGACTGCTCACCTGTGTAAAGTTATTCAGTTATATAAGTGTTTGCAGGATCAGGGGTTTGGATTATAAATGTTTTGGGACAGGGATTCTGTTTATATAGGACTAGTACACTGGGATGTCAGTCATGACTGAGGATTTTGAGTATTACTGCAGTACAAATAATAGAGAATACATAAACAGAGACTAATTTCTCTGAGAACAGTGTGCCTATAGATTGTGCTAGTAATTTGGGGTTCTCAAATTTCATTGCACTGCGACTCCCTTCTGACAACAAAAATTACTACATGACCCCAGGAGAGGGGACTGAAGCCTGAGCCTGCCCGAGCTCCACCGCCTCAGGTGGTGGTGGTGGTGGTGGTGGTGGGGGGGGGGGGCGGCAAAGCTAAAGCCCAAGCCCCACCATCCTGGGCAAGGAGGCCAAAGCTGAAGCCCAAGGGATTCAGCCCCAGGCAGGGAGCCTTTAACCTGAGCCTTGCTACCCAGGACTGAACCCCTCAGGGTTTGGTTTTGGCCCTTGGCGGTGGGGCTCAAACTTCTGCTCTGGCCCTGGGCCCCAGCAAATCTAAGCCAGCCCTGGTGACCCCATTAAAATGGGGTCCTGACCCAGTTTAAGAACCGCTGCTATAGAGTAACTCTACCACCTCAACCTCCTAAAATAACTCCAGCCTATTTAGTGATATATGTATGGTTGAATTAAAATGATTCTGAGGCTGTGTCTACACTACCTCCACCCCCGGACGCTCCGGGGATCGATGCACCGGGGTCAATTTAGCGGGTCTAGTGAAGACCCACCAAATTGACTGCAGATCACTCTCCAGTCGACCCTGCTACTCTACCCCAAAAGAGAAGAGTAAGGTAAGTCAACAGGAGAGTGTCTCCCATCGACCCAGCATAGTGTGGACCGCACGGTAAGTCGACCTAAGCTACGTTTTTCACATAGCTGGAATTGCGTAGCTTAGGTTGATTTACCACGGTAGTGTAGACATAGCCTGAGGCAAAAGAAAAAATCCTTGCCCATATTAGTGGGGGTACAATGAACAGTTTTAGCAACACATTTTACAGAAACATTATTTAGCAAGTAGTTGTACTCTTATTATAGATTATGGCCTTGAGTGGGAATGTTGAGTCCTTCACTCAGAAATAGTTATTGATATGGCAAAGATATTCACTAATGAGGCATAGTCTGGAAAAGGTGAATTTAGTTAAAACAACAAGGCTTTGTCAACTGAATTGCCATATGCAGTGGTTAAAACAGTGATGCAACAGAACATTCTTGATGATAATTCAGATAAAGTACACCTATCTCCATCCTTTTCTCTTTCTTGCTCTCATGCAGTGGCATGCTGTTGTGGTATTTGGCTTAAAAATTGCAAATAAGTATTTAAATCCTCCAACTCTGTCTTTCTCCCTGTCCAGAAGAACAAACAAACTTTCTCTGACATTTTTGAATAACACCTGTACAACATTTTTTTGCCATGAAAACCTAGAAACTACTTGAGTGTTCCTTTAAAATAGCATCCTCATTATGTATAGAAAGTCAATGGCAAGTAATAAAAATGGTTATGTAGTTCTTTTCTCAGTAACTTGCACAACAGTATGATGAATTCCTGTTAAAGAAATCATGAGGTTGTATATTCCCCAGAACCTACAGTTCTAGTTATTGGTCCATAGACTTGTCGTGTGTAGTTTTGGATGTGTAAAACACACACCAGATTCATAAATATTGTTAAAACTGAATTCTCCCTTTTTATGACGGTTTTAGATGGCACACTTGACTAGCTCAGGTTTTTAAGATCAGTTAT
The DNA here is from genome assembly GCF_028017835.1 of Emys orbicularis. Classification (NCBI taxonomy): domain Eukaryota; kingdom Metazoa; phylum Chordata; order Testudines; family Emydidae; genus Emys; species Emys orbicularis. Next base: position 29,873,491 of record NC_088695.1, on the reverse strand, counting down.
AAAGATATGCACTAGGGCTGGCATAAAATTCCTGTTAATGTGACTGTTTAACTCTAGTGCTATTTTTATGTGAAGTACTTGCTCTAAGCAAATGTTCCAGCTTGTTGCTGATGTGTGTCTCGGTAAATACATTTATAGCATATGGAGTTGGGAATAGGGGAAAAAGTTATAAAACTAACTCTGGGAGGGGGCTGGAAAGCAAAATACTCAGCTCCTCTATCTAGTCTGCAAACATCCTGTAGGCTCCCTCACCATCTATACCAGCTAAGTAGTGCTTGTGCTTAGCCCTCCTAGAGAGTGCTGCATGGTGCTGAGGACAGTAAGCATTGCTAGTGGATTTGCTTCTAATCCTTACTGTGAAGAAACAATTGAGAGCCAAACGTTCTCTCTTTTCTGTGTAGGATTATTTGTCTGGCACCTTCCGAAACCAGCAGTACGGCAAATGCCATGCAAGTTTATGCACTGTTGTGGAGTAGCCAATAAAAGATGGATTACATTTCAGCACCTTAACTTCCTCAAACGAATGGTAAGTCAAGAGAGTGTCTTATTCCCTGTTGACTATTTTTCTGTTTTGCCTTATGCTACGTAGGAAATTAAAATGTTTACCAATTACAAGTGGTATATGGCACTCATTTTCTGGAGTAGTGTGTTTCCTTTTAAAAGATTCATCCTGAAACTTAAACATATTGATCTAATTCTGCCAAAGTTTTTGAGGGCAAAGTGTAAAGTCAGGCTTGCTTCTTAAATTTTTATATTTGGAATAGAGTGCCCCTGCAAAAGAAAAAGCAGAATTTTTATTTTAAGTGCTAATTCATTGAGAGAAGTCCTGAATAGATTAAAATAATAGGTTAATTTCTTCTGTAGTATGTAAATAGGCAGTGCATTAGCTGTTTATATTGCAAAGCTATAACTGTCACGGACAGCTCAAGGAAATCCCTCTCCTCTTAACAGAACAGATGCATAATGGATAGTAACGGTGTAAAATTCTCCTCACTGTCCTTTTTCATGTGCTGCAACCCTGACTTGCAAGGACCATCTCTAGTGCTAGGATGATAGTTCAATCTTTGTCTATTATGTGGTGTCTGCTGTGATTGACATGAAAGGACCAGATACTTTCAATGTTGATGGTATTTTTGGATATCTGTCCAGTAGGAACCAGAGTGAGATCATAACTCATTCCACATGTGGGTTACCAAACTGTCAGACTTTTTGTTGCTAGTGACTTGGTCATTCAGAGGTGAAAAGCTCCCTACCAACCCCAGAAAGCCCCTCTAGTAACCTCTATTACTCAGTTGTACAAGTATTGCACCACAGATTGTTAAAACCTACACCTTGTTTGTATATTTGGCTTGGTATATGTGAAATGGAACATTTTAGACAAGAAAGTTGGGGGGTTGGAAAAGCTAAGTGCTTTTTTTTGTTTACCTGAAACTTTCTAGAGGAGCTGTAAATGCAGCAAAAAACACAATATAAAACTTAATTGCAGCTTAGCCTCTTCGTTGTCCGTGGGAGAAATGAAGCATCATGTGCAATAACACCCTTCTAATCTTTGTCTTTCTATATTTTTTTCTTTCAAATATTCTCTAAAGGTATAGGTAAACTAGGTAAGGTAAATTAAACTGAAATTAGGAATTGATGATGGAAAACTAAGTTGAGGGAGATAATTTCTAGTGGATAAGGGATTATCTTTTAGAGAGCTTTCTCTGGCTATTGAACCAGTTGACTGTATCTTAAAAGACTGCAAGACACCTAGCACTTCTACTAATTGGAGATTAATTGCACATCAAATTATATATACACATGTCCATACAATACGTGTCCACAACATGCTTTAAAGTGGAGCAAACTTTTGTAGAACAAACAACAGTACCCAACAGATTAGAACAAGAAGTAGTTAAGAATAATATTTCCAGTTGAAACTGCAAGGGAAAATTTATTTAGGCCTGAAGTAATTCCCTGAATTTAAACTAACGTTATTTATGCAGCAATGAATTGGAAAGCTGCTTTTGTTGTATCTTGTGCAATGCAGACACCCCTTTGTGAATGAAGTGAGCACTTGAAATGCAGGCTAACTTTGCAATATCAGCACCATGAAATTCTCTTCTTTAATCATAAAAGAAATATAGCAATAAAATGTAGTAGTACTATTTATTTCTATTGTCATTAGCAAGCTATTGATAGGAAAAGCTTTTTAACTCTTCTGTTAAAAATATCTCTAATTAATATATATTTTTCTATTCAGTATGTAACACAGTACAACAAAGACCTCAGTCAGCAAGCAAAACCGAAGTCAGATCCAGTTGCACCTCCTTTCCTTGAGAAAAAACATTTGGGTCAAGAAAAAACAGTTCTACGTGAGATCAGACCAGTTTCACCTCTCCACCCACCTTTGTCTGAGACTCCGAACAGAAATGAGTTCAAAGCAGTAAATTCAGCTGCAATTGTAGAAGACTTGGCAACAGCCGTAGGAGCAGAATCCAAAGAAGAAAAACAGTGGAAAGAAATGAAGCTACAACTGGATGATTTACCAGGAATTTTGGCACGTTTGTCCAAAATCAAACTTACAGGTACTATTGGCAACTTTTCAGTTTCATGCAGGTTCTCTGATTCAGGGTTCTCAATCTTGTTCATAGTGTGGTCCACATTTTAAACAGAGATTGGTCTCATGGACACCTTCCTTCCCAATTGTTATCCCACAGATCACTGCAATCACTTAATATTCCTGTGTCATTTTAAATTTCTTTTTAATCAAATTTTGCTGCTAGAAATAAGAAGCCAGCACCATGTGATGAACTAGCTGTCTATAGACCACAAGCAAATGTTCTGTGGACTACTAGGAGTTCTCACACCACAGTTTGAGATACAATTGGAACAGAAATTCTCGAACTTGGTCTGCAAACTGCTAGTAGTCCACTGAGCACTTGCTTGTGGTCTATGGACAGCAAGTTTAAGTTAAACTTAAATCTATCACCAAAAGAAGGCAAAATAAATTGTAGTGATGGTATCTTTTTGTAATCAATATTTTCTGTATGGTCTATTTCAGTTTTTATCTCATATTGATATGAACCATTCTGTATTTTAGGGGAAACACTTGTTAAGCTATGGTGGAATTTTAGAATGGTTATATTAAAGATTTAAAAGAAAATCCTATCTCTTCAAGTCTTATCAATATTATGCTTTCTGATCTCCTTGTCTTTAAGTTTAGCAGTGGTTCTTGTCAATCTCATGTTAAAAGCATTGAGGTAGTAATGTGGATACATTCCATAACTTATCTGGCATCAACTTAGTTTCCTAAAATAAAATGTTATTTCAAAAGTCAGCAAAACTCTACTCTTTTAGTTCCCCAAACCAGCAAAGGAAACAGCTTGTTAAATATCTGTTATAATTATATATCATTTATGTTATCTTGGACACACGTTTTTGAGTAACAATATTTTATTATTCTAATAGTAACGTATAGCATTTATAAAACACTTTTCAAACAGATCACAGTGCTTTATTCTCTGTTTTATACATGAGGAAACAAATGTTCAGAGTTAAGCGATTTGGCTAATGCCTCACCTCCAGTCTGTGGCAGAACCAAGAATACAAATCAGATCTCCTAATTACCAGTCTGGTGCCCTCTCCAGAGGATCACAGTATCTCTCTGGTGTTAGAACTGCACAATAGTACCATAACCGTTGTTATAGTTCAGGGGTCAGCAGCCTTTCAGAAGTGGTGTGCCAAGTTTTCATTTATTCACTCTAATTTAAAGTTTCGTGTGCCAGTAATACACTTTAACGTTTTTAGAAGGTCTCTCTCTAGAAGTCTATAATATATAACGAAACTATTGCTGTATGTAAAGTAAATGAGGTTTTTAAAATATTTAAGTAGCTTCATTTAAAATTAAATTAAAATGCAGAGCCCCCCAGCAGGGCCGGCTCCAGCTTTTTTGCCACCCCAAGCGGCGAAGAGAGAGGAAAAAAAAAAGATAAAGCCGCGATCGGTGGCACTTCGGCGGCTGCTCTACCGTGCCGCTTCATTCTTCGGCGGCAGTTCGGCGGCCGGCCCTTCCCTCCGAAAGGGACTAACGGACCCGCCGCCGAAGACCCGGACGTGATGCCCCTTTTCATTGGCCGCCGCAAGCACCTGCTTCCTGCGTTGGTGCCTGGAGCCGGCCCTGCCCCCCAGACCAGTGGCCAGGACCCGGGCAGTGTGAGTGCCGCTGAAAATCAGCTCACATGCCACAGGTTGCCCTACCCCTGTTATAGTTCATCAAATAAAATTCCTAAGCTCATTTTACTTTTTTACATTTGTCCTACAGTATTTCATGTCTTAGCCCTTAATTTTCCACATAAAAACCCTACTGAGTAGGTACAATTTACAGGGTATATGTAGGGGTTCTTCTCTTGATTTTATTGCTTTCAACATCTGTTAAACACATGGATTTTACATCTATGGAAACTGATTTTGAATGTATATCCCAACATTGCTCCTCACTGCTTTGGAGATATCCAGAATAAGACTTGACAACACTCATCTGATCAGTAGTGCATAAGAATTCTCTTCACCTTGGACATATTTTGAGCGTACTCCTGCACTAGTGTATGACTGGGATTAGTAAAACATGAGGATGGAAAAAACGGCTCTTGGAGACTGATAGACATCTTTGTTGCCAGTTGTTGTTAGTGACTTCAGACTTGTCAGCAATATGCTTTGTAATTCTATGTAGCAGCATCTATCCAAGGATTTCAGAGTTCTTTACAAACATTAAACCTCACAATGCTCCTGTTAAATGACTACACAGCCTATTTGTAGCCCTCAGTTATGCTGCCCCTTTCTCTACGGTGGTTGCTTTATTTTCTCGCTGATCATTAGTAGTAATAGTTTGAGCTTCTATAATGCCTTCCATGCTCTGTATGGACCGCTAAGTTTCCTGTCATCTCTTCAGTGAGATTATTTTAAGTGGCTTCTCTTGAGAAGCTTGGGGCCCTACACTAGTAATTGAAATTGAAGGCAGTTAAAACTCTGAAATAGATCCAGAAACAAATATCAGGATATTAAAATGGCAACACTAAATGACATCATATAAAAATAAATAAATAAAGGGGTGAAGTAGGGTGTTATGATCTATGCAGAGACCTATTGTGACTGGTGCTTTCATGTGTTTTCTAAACTGAAGAGAGCTGGGTCAAGGCTGTTGATCAGGCTGTTCTTTGATTCTTGAGAATGTAAATTATTCCAGGTCTGTTTTCATGTTACAGATGACATAGCACCTCTGTGGAACTGACCTATGAAGTTCTGATTAGTTTAATATCTTGCATACTTTTTTTTGCAAAGTTTCTATTTCTACTTTTTGGAGTATAAAATAACAAAAAAACAAACTTTGCATTATACTAAAAGGGACCTTCCCCATGCCCTGTCTTCCCTTACTGCTGAAGTAAAGAGTGTTTGTATTAAGAACTGCAAATCACCTTTGAAAGGAAATGAGTTTAGCTATTACTCTACCCTCTTGTTTCATGTGAACTTCAGCTTTGATGCCACTGTCATTAGGAACTATGCCTTCATGATGGGAAAAGATTCATGTTTATATATATATTAGTTTTTTGCCATGAAAAATGATCGGGGAGGGAGCTTTTAATTATTTGTAGTGTAATCCACCTTTTTGGTTTAGATTTCCTCCTTCCTTTTGTTGCTCATTCTCTGTTGGCTAATGTCTGAACAGCTGCATTTTACCATCCTGGCACTCTGCAAAGCTAATGCATCCATCTCCTACTTTTTCTGAGCTACAAAAGAAAGTTACAGATGGCATTGTTTTTAGTTTTGTCCCCCAATTCATAAGTAACTGAAAGGAGAAAAAGACATGATAATAAGAGAAAACCCATATAATGTGTAACACAAGCGCAACACTACATTTTAAGCTGAATCTCACCTTTTTAAATTTTACCTCAAGTTTATATTTAATGAATATTAACTCAGTGATTACAAATGGAAATTAAAATGCATAGTGGTTACAAACATATTAGGCAGGAACATGAACAAACATTCAATTTTTGAATTTGAATTTTTAGTGGTGTTCCCCCCCCCCCCCTAAATTAAAGGCACAGTGTGAGATATACTATTCGCTCACTATCATGTTACGTGGGTACAAGTTCTAACTGTGAAAGTGGCTGGTGTACTGGCAAAAGGATGCATAAGCACGTTGCCCTTTTGGTGGGGAAGACAGGCCAAATGTTTATAATGAAATTTAACAAATACCTGCAAAATGAATATGTAAATAACAGTGATATGTGAAATTCACCTGTAATTTTCCAAACATTCTTGATGTTACCAGTCTAGATTGTAAGCTCCTTGGGGCTTAGACTGTGCTCTTACTGCAGATCTGTACTATGTCTTGCAGAATGAGGCCTTGATTCTTGACTGGTCCCTCATGGAGCTACCACAATACAAATAATACAATCTCCTTTAGAGTTTCAAAGAGAGGCACATCAATACCCACATACTTCAAACACAGTCATCTAATTTGCCTTCCTCACACGCTTTAAACCTAGTTATAGGGCTGATCCACAGCTAACATTTTCATCTGTCTCTTTACAAACATATCCGTAAGTATGTCTAAAAGGTACTCTCCTGGGCAGACTCACACACTGAGCTGATTATTGAGGTGGCTTTCAAAATGTATTCTAGGCACTGTAGAAAGTTACATTTCATGTCTCAAAGACTTACAGTCTAATCTAGTCTGCAAAATGCACCTAGTCTGATGTCCATCTTGCTCACCCTGCCTCTTTCTTAAAAGAATATCTGAAATAGAAGTTTGTAAAACTTATTTGGCACTTCAGAACTTGTTGCACTGGGGTGGCCCTTTGAATATTGGGTATTGGACTGCGAATTGGGAGACCTGGGTTCTGTCCCTGGTTCTGTAAATAGGCTAAAATTTTGCTCACAAATACAGTAGTGGAAAATTCCATTTGCTTCAATGGAGTTTGTTTTTATGAAGTTCCAATTTTATCTGAGAGCAGAATTTGGTCTTAACTGTATTAAGGCAACAATTTAGGAGCTTTGCCAACTGATCTCTTTGTTAATGTTTAGATTTTGATGATCCTACATATATTTTGTGTAATGTCTGCCAGAAAATAGTTCTCATCTCTGTGATTCTTAAAACACATACCATTGTCTTATCAAAGACACACAGCATAATAACCTTAGCTTTTTAGCAAATTATTTTTATGCTACAAGGAAGAGAAACAAATACAAATAAACTGCTACTTCAGTTCTCCCTCCCCCCAAAGTGTTTTACAAATGTTCAGTTATAAAATGTAGTATTAACCTAATCTGCTCTAGTCTGTAATATTGTATTTTAATTTCTGCATTAAATGATAGTAACATTTGGTTCAAATTACTGTTCCAAAATAAAGCATGCCTTAGGAGCTTGGCTTTCTTTTAATGTGCAAGTTGTAATTTGCAATGAAACCTACTTATGCCTACTCCAAACAAATCTCGGTTTACAAAGAAAACACATTGGTCAGTCCTGCAGCATTAATGTTACTATTACGTTTAGCATTCCAATGAATGAAGTGTGAGAATTTAGGGGGGGAATTTCTTCTGATAGATAAGCTCTAAAGAAAACTAGTTTTCCTTAGGGATATATTAACATTTATAGTAAGACAAGCAGATTGTTCCCCAAATTAAAGTAGAAATCCGTTCTTTTTACCCTTCCTCCTCCTCCTCCCCTCATTCCCTCCAATAGTGTCTGGTGCTAAATCTGCAAGCTATGTGTTTACAAAATTCAATATTATTTGGTGACTAAAACAAAAATAGAAAATTGATTGGTCAGCTAATTGTTTTGGACCTTTTATTTATTTATTTTTATATATATAATATATGTTTCAACTATTTTTTGATGGAAGGTGAGCATAAAGTGGCACTAAAAATGTAATACTATAAATACAGATATCAAGGTTTATAGAGAGAGATCACATTAAAATGAAGTTGAAGGACAATGTAAAAATAATATAGGATTATAGTTCCCTTGAGTATATTCTTATGTCTGAAACACCATAAGAGGTCTCCTTTCTATCTTTCATTTCCTATGAGTGCACAATTTGTTTCTTATTTAATCTGAAATTGTCTGTAAACAAATGCTCTCTTCCGATTTCTAGTAAAGCTAGGTGTATTTGTAAGACATAAAAACATGTCTACTTTGATATCCTATTGTAAGTTTCAATTGAGAATTACTCTTGAAAGACTCTTGCCAAGTCTAACCAATAAACCTTGAAAGGATCAGTTTCACCCATTATGCAGTGAAGTGTAGTTAATTTTGCCCCTAAAGCACTAAGCTAACAGGGGTCAGAAAACAAACATATAGAGTCAATGACCTCATGCCCTTGCCTGAAGTGATCTCAATGAAATGTACATCTTCTCTAGGAGGAAAATGAAGAGGAGATTATAAAATTCACTTTTGCCTCCATAACAAAAGGAAAATAAACTTCCCACTCTGATGGGAAGATAGCCCTATTTGCTGTAACATGCTGCATTTGAAACTCTGTTCATGGGGCAGACAGCAAGAACTTTTCTTTGTGAGTTCTGAACACTGGACAAACATCTAAAAATATCCATTTCAGCTGGATAAATGAGGGAATGTACTATAGCCTTTTTTAATGAGATCCTGATAAGTCACAGTGAAATGACTGACTGAAATTAATCTGGAGAAATCAATGGAGACTTTAATTAGCACTCTGGCTGTACTGTATTAGAATTTCTTTGAGGTCAGTGTAATGGCAATGTTACACAGACTGTTTGCCAGTCTGCTCCACCTTTCTCCTTCTGTAAATGAGTTGGTGTTGTGCTATAATAAATGAATGTAAAGTGCTCTCTGTGATAAGTTTTAATTAAATTCTTGTCTGGAAGTGAAAGTGTGATTTATAATACCAAAAAAGGAATGTAATCACTCTTAGAAATGCAAACGCCACTGTTTCACCATCCCTTTCTGACTGATTAAGTTAATAAAAAACAATTGAAAAACAATGAATTTCATTGAGATTCATATTTCCTGGTACTATATACGGAGAGACATAGGGTAAAATTTTCAAACCCAGGTGCCTTACCTTAGGCCCCTAAATAAAAGTGGCCTGATTTTCAGAGGGGCTGAGTGTCTGTAGCTCCTGCTAGCAACCAGCTTTGAAAATTTTGGCCATAATCTCAGGGTCAGTAGTGCCAAATGTGTACCCTTTTCTTTTAACTATCGTATATCAGATTGTAAGTGTTGTTTAGTGCAGGAGTTCTCACGTAGCCTCTCTCTTAGTCATAGTGTGGACCACTTATCTCATGGTCACATCCCTTCCCCATCATGAAACCCATTCATGATCCCAACCCTGTGGCAGCATTGGCAGTTGGTGAATTTGTACATGCACGTAATAGTAAAATTGAATTAGTTTCTTTTCTCTAAAATGAATCCCAAGGGTCTGCTGACTCCTGTGTTTGTTTTTGATGGCTTATCTTTTCCTGCTGGTGGCTATGGGCTTCTCTTCTCCAACCAAGATTGTAGTGACTTCTAGCGTAATGGCCAGCATTGTTGCTCCTTTTTGCAGCTCTGTCTGTAGGCATTCATTCTCTTCACCATATGACCCTCAAGTTCAGAGGATCACCAGTAACTGGCAGACTATAGTTGAGACCTGGAAGGCAGGACTCCTGGGTTCTGCTCCTGGCTCTGCCTCTTCCTTGCTGTGTAACTTTATGTAAACTGCTTAACATTTCTGGGCCAAATTCAGCTTGGGGAGTCACGAAGGGTTCCTAGGTGAGCCACCAGTGTTTGAGGAAATTTTAATGGATATACCTGATTTTTATCTAAATCAGAGACTGTTAAACTAGGCTTAAAAATCACCTGCACCTTATCTATGGGTCTGCATCTTATGCTGCGGGGGCTGCTCTGTGCCCTCTCTTCCAGCAGGGGACTTTCAGCCCAGACACTTCCTACTGGGGGAAGCATTCATCAGGCACTCTCTAGGCCAGGGATCACCACGAGGGCCACATGAGGACTAGTACATTGGCCTGAGGGCCACATCACTGAAACCTTTTCATACAACGATACAAAAGTATAGTCCTCCCCTCTCCCTCCTGGAAAGTCCTAAGCGCCACCAAACAGCTGTTTGGTGGCGGGAAGCGCTGGGAGGTAGGCAGAGGAGCGGGCGCACTCGGAGGAGGAGAGGAGGGGGTCGGGGAGGGAGGGGAGGGGAGCTTGGTTGCTGGTGGAGTCGGCGCCTATGGCAGGCTGCTGGAAACAACTCCGTGGGCCGCATGCGGCCTGCATATTTGAGACCCCTGGTCTAGGCTGAAAGTCCCCTGAAGGCCAAAGAGAAGCTCCCAGTGCCAGCAGCACCAGCCCTAGCAGATAGGGGAAGGGGCTGAGGGAGAGAAGTCCAACTTATTTTGATAATGGAACAGTTTTGCTGAGTGCTAAGCCTACATGTAGCAAACATTTGGCTGTTTGAATTTTCATGTTTTATGATTGCTGCAGAAAGTCCATAGCCACAATGTGTATTGTTTTCAAGTGTTGGTAAATGAAAATATGAGGCTAGGGTAAGTACAGAGACATTTAGAACCCAAACACCTGGAATTCGTAAATGAGAGCCGTGATTTTTTTTCCTTCAGAGACCAGAAGAATTAAAGCAGCAGCAGCAGCAAAAAAACAACCTAAAGAAGCAACTGTACCTCAAGAAGCATCTTATGCAATAGCCATGCGAATTGCAAAATGCAAACAAGCACAGGTTGGCGAGACTCTTCTACTTCTAGCAGAAATAGATGTGTAGAATTACGATAGGGGAACAAGCAGTCACAGCACTGAAAACCATTCCTTTGTCAATTAATACCATCTGTCAACTCAATTATTACCTTGCAGAAAACATCCAAGTTAAGAGGAGTCAGTATTTTGCACTGCACTGCACCTTGATGAATCTAGACATAGCCAACATAGTTCAGCTTCTGTGTTATATGAGTTTTGTCAACGCAGGCACAATAGCTGAAGAACTTTTAACAGGCCCACTCATCTCACTAAAGTCTTAGGGTTTGTCCAAACATGCCCCAAATCCATATTTTCAATTTAATAGTTTTTAAAAACTGGATTACATCAGAATGTATAATTAAACAAAGTGTATGTAGTTGAATAAAGTCACAAAATAATCCACACTCTCGTGTCCTGAACTCTTAATCCAGTGTCCTCAGTTGGTGTTTAAAAAAAAAAAAAAAAAAAAAAAAAAAAAAAAAGTTTGGGGGAGGAGTGTATTTGGTTGTGGGGAGCTATCAACTTTTAAAATACCTGTAAGAGAGCCATAGTACTCAAAAGTTTGGAAACCACAGCCCTAAAGGATCATATCTTCTCTCTGTGTAGGTACTTACTGATCTGGCTTAGTGAACTGCTGTTGGCTCAGTGCTTGGTGCAGTTCCAAGCACCTGTTTGAAGTCTCTCATAGAGGAGGCGGGACGATGGGGAGTTCCCAGGCATGCAGGTCTCATCCCTGGCTTTCTGGTAGTCACCCTTGAGATGCGTAATCTGCTCCCTGCACTGGTCACTGGTCTGTTTAATCCCCAGTGCTGCCAGCTTGTCTGCTGTTTCTTAGTGGTCATTTCTGGTGCTCTTAGTGAGGTCAAACGTCTTGCTTGCCTTGCTCCAGAGATTTACCAGAATCTTACTGTGGTCCCATGACCAGGTAGCAGCGTGCTTGGCAAAGAGCTGCTTCTTGTCACTGGCCATAGCTAACACAGGAGATGGTTCACTCTGTTTGCAGTTCAGTGGTCAGAATACAATGGAAGGGTTAAACGCGGAGCAGCTGTACTTGAACGGGGGGTGGGCGGGCTGCTTCCATTTCCTGGGAGCTGATTGACTTATGGCAGAAAAGCCAAGAAACACTGGCCGATGGGGTTGTGGGATAGCATTGGCAGGCTCTCGGGACACGAGTCAGGGGACCCTGGCCTGAGCTGTGTCCACATTGCAAAGTGAGGCAGTTTCTGGGGCTTGGGCTCGAATCCGCCCCCCTCTCAGGCCCTAAGGCCCAGGTTCTGAGGGCTTATTGGCCTGAGTAAGACAGATTTGCGTGTAGACGAAAGAGGGGTTTGGGGTCTAGCCTGAGTCCGAGCCCAGGCTTGCATTGCAGTATAGACCTATCCTTAAGCTTCTCTTTGCTAAACTAAATACGTTGAAATTCTTAAGTCTCTCACTGTACGGCAGGTTCTCTAGATCTTAAATCTTTCATAAAGCCTTACCCTCTAACTTTTCAACGTCCTTTTAAAAATATGGATACCTAATCTGGATACAATATTCCAGCAGTGGTCTCACAAATGTTGTACACCTCTACCCTGATATAACGTGACCCAATATAACACGAATTTTGATACAACGCGGTAAAGCAGTGCTCCGGGGGGGTGGGGCTGCGCACTCCGGTGTATCAAAGCAAGTTCGATATAACGCGGTTTCACCTATAACCCGGTAAGATTTTTTGGCTCCCGAGGACAGCGTTCTATCGAGGTAGAGGTGTATTCTGAAGTAATATCTCGCTGCTGCCACTGGACATTCCCTTGTTTTTGCATCCAACAATCACTTTAGCTCTTTCAGCAGCAGCCTGGCAGGGGGAGTTCATGTTCTTTTGGCTCTCTACTGTGACTCCTGAACCCTTTGCAAGTGTGTCTTTTGCTATCAAGCCTCTTCTCTGGCATTGCATTTCCCCTTCATAGTGAGCAATATTACTTCATAGATAATCCAGATATTTGTGGTCACCGTAGGTTTTTAGTGTGCTATTTGACTTCGCTACAGAGCATATTATTTGTGTAGTCAGAAAACTGCTGAGTTAATGGTTCTTACAAGAACTACAATTTATGATAATTTTTTCTTCACCTCTTATAAATTTATTAAGTTCAGATAACAAGGTTCAAGGCCATAAACAAGCTGTTCGATAATTGTGTTGGCTGATTTGTTGCAAGAAGAGAGAAACTTCTCTTTAGTACTACTTTTCTCTTAAAGAAAGCTAGGTTTGTGTCATCCATTCTTTGGATGATTTTAATACTTGGATATGGGTTTCTTAGCTGTAGAGCAATGCATGCAATATTCTGACAAAATTCCATTTCTGGAATTCAAATTCCTGATCTGGAATCTATTTGCCACATAAATCCACTCACATTCTAAGCCTTTGGATTTAACTGCTGACTACTGCACCTTCCCCTGCCCCAAATTGGGCAGATCAGATAAATTAACAAGATGTGTCAAATATGCACACAAAGCAGCAAAGATGCACACAGAGTTTAGTGACTATCTTCACCAGTCTTGGCATACTGGATTTTCTTATGCTTCCTTGAGACGTTCAGGGCTTCTGCCTTGAAGTATTTTTTGTGATAGCATCATATCAGAGCTCTACTTTTCATTGCTCATGAGGTTACCAGCCATGTTTTTTGCATGTTGTGACAATCTTCACTCAGTGGCATGTGAGCTACTGGAACCTATGGCCCATACATATACTTTGGGAGGTGGTTTGTCTAGTGACTAAGGCACTGGACAAAGAGTCAGGAGACATGAGCTCTATTCCCAGTGCTGTCACTAACCTGCTGTATGAACTTGGGTAAATCAATTCACTTCTCTGAGACTGTTTTCATTTCCACCTTCCTTTTTCTTGTCTATTTCGATTGTGAAGCATGAATTTTCTTAGTATCTATTTGTAGGACAGTGAGACCATGTTCTTGGTTAGAGCCACGGTGAATAAAAACGATTTAAAAAAAGATTTTGTATTTAAATATAGTAATAAAATAAATTAAAAAACAAATTTAAATTTATTTTTTAAAACTGGACCTATATAAAATTTAATTTGAAATTGGCCACCTATGCTAAGGCCTAACGTATTATAATCTGTTAAAATCATTTAAATTAAATACAAAAAATAATATTAAGTAGTACATATTTGCTGCTAAGTTTCAAAGAAAGTCAAACCACCGAACTGATGGAAGTCACTGGCTAAGCATCTGGAAGCAGAGTTTGTTGAAGGGCTAAACCAGTTTTTGACAGCAATAGCCTCTTCTGGAGGTGCAGAGAGACTATTATCTTCATTTCAGCTTGTTCAGTTAGTTTAGTTCAATGGCTAGTTCATCCAAAGTTAAGTTGTGAGCTGAAGAAGCAGGAAAGCTTGTTTTCCTTTTCTAGTCTCTGAATGAAACCTACGCGTGAGAGTTTGAGATCTACTAGTTCTAAAATTCTGAAAAGCATAGTGACTAGAAATAATCAGGGCAGTTCCCTAACTGCACCGAATACTTCCTTTAATAAAGCAGTTGGTTTTAAATGGAAAATTTATTTTGATAAACTTTTTTTCTTGTGTATCCAGAACATGTAAGGTAATTTTATTTAATAACAATAACTAATAAAACTGTTTTTCTGCGTTTTAACTTAATTTGAATTTCCATCCAAACAGAGCTTGGTACCAATCACAAGTAAAAAATTAATCTACTAAATAATATTGTATAGGGAGCCACGGCATCCATTGCATCATTCACCATTTTCTAACATTATAAAAAATGTAAAAATTAAGAATCTGAATAAATGTAAATTTAGCGATCTAATGCTTAAATGTGTATAGATATGGATATCCAACTGGTTAACAAAAAGAATTACCACATTTAGTGCAAAGGCTGTATTTACTTACAAATCAACATGTCGTATTGGTTGCCAACCAATGAGACTCAACCTTTCTCTATGCAAATAAAAAAATACAAATGCAAAATACGATTAAAATGAATGATTTTAAATCAAGGCTTCCTGCTTACTGGGATTTAAAGCATGATTAAAATTGGTGATTTGAATTACTTTGACTTCAATAAGTCCACCCTGCTTGGAGCCTGTAAGCGCTACTGTGATGCAAATAATTAATGTCAGAAGTAAACCTGTGGAGTTCTTACGTTGTTCTAAAAAACGGATCTGTAATGGTTACGTACATAAAGGAGAAATGACTTATTGTTGGAGCCATGCTAGTAAAACATACTGTGTGGTTTTGTGTTGCAGCTCTGGTTGTGAGTACCGCATCTGCTGGGTTTGCTATGGCTCCGGTCCCTTTTGACCTAACTTGTTTCCTGCTTACCTCCATTGGAACTGGACTTGCTTCCTGTGCAGCCAATTCCATCAATCAGGTGAGCCCATCATCTTTTAGCTTGAACTGTAAAGTGACGTTGTCTTAGCTCCAGAAATATTTCCATGGACTCTAGGTGACTATGGTGATATGAGGGGAGCTGTGTATTCTGTATGAGTTATGAACACCTAGAAGTTGCACTACAGAACTGTGTATATGTTCATGTATCGATAATCAAAAATATAGATCCCAAAAGTAGTTGGCAAACAGCTCAAAAATGAGCTGACAAGATTTCCAAACCTCAAGGCAATATTGTTAGTGTTGGTAGTATAAAAAGTGCACCACTGAATGAGGTGAGGTGGAATTGCGTAATGGTTAGAGTATGGGAATTGGGACTTCTGGGCTATATCCTTAATTCTGCCATTGTCTTACTGTGTGAGCTGTATCAAGTCATTTAAGCCCCAGTCCTGCTTCTATTGAAGTCAGTGGGAGTTTTGCTGTTTTCTTCAGTGGACTCAGGATTGGGTAACCTATGGAACCTATATTTGTCAGTTTCCTCATCTGTAAAATAGAAAACTGTTTTGAGATCTTCAGATGAAAGCGCTTACACAGCACATAAGAATTTTTCTTAAAACTATACTTTCAGACAAAGTACTTTTCTCTCTTACAGTGTACATAACTTGTACAAAATAAGTATAGATCTGAATAGGAAAGTTGTCTCTTAGGCTTGTTTAAGTGCCTGCAACTTCCTCAGTGTTGATGCAATGCAATTTTGAAGATGTGCCACCAGCCTTCCTTTCTTATTCTTCTTTTATATCCCATACTTTTGTAGTTTTGCCTATATTCAAAATTCAGTTTGTACCCTAACAGAAACAGCTGAAATGAATTGACAGCAGGTTTAGTTTCCATTTTGAACTGAATGCTGTAGGGCTAAAAAGAGAATTGAAATTTTGTTTGGAGGCTGTTGCTTAATCTGCCTTTTTTAAGATTCCGGTAAATGTTTTAGAAAATTGATATGTATGCACCAGGGATTGATTTCACAGTTTTCAGCTTATAGGTATTCCTTATTAATATGTTTTGTCTCAAAAGTAGCCATTTTAGAAGCTATTTGTAAACACTTGGAATAGCTGAGAATGGTAAGAATGCCATAGTATACTTTGGAGTCCAAAGCTCTGAGGGCAGCTACTTTTATGCAGGAAAGCAAAGGAATAAAAGTTTATTACAAAGTCAGGGAAATAGCTGTAATTCAGGACATTGTACAACAGTGGATTTTTTTTTTTTTTTTTTTACTATAGTTTCCCCCCCTCTTGTTGAACCTCAGAAGGTTTGTGTGGAGAATATTTGGTACTGTGGCAAGCTAATGGTATTCTATGTATGGGATGGCGGGAAGTCAAACATAGGCATGAGACTGAGATTTAACATCTGTTCTATAAAGGCCCATTTGGTTGCTAGCATCATAAATTGTTGGTTCAGATTGCAGCAGATGGGCGAGGACTGTAGGGAGAGTTGAGACTGGAGAGGGTAGCATTGAGACCAAGTTTGACAGGAAGACCCGGCGGCTTCTGAGAAGGAAGTCTGAACCAAGATGTGTAATAAGACTTTACTGTGCTTGAGAGGGTAAAGAGGGCACCTCTAGATGCCTGCCAGCAAATTCATAAGTTCTGATGTGTGTTTCTCTGGGGCAGAATTTACAGTGGGTCAAATATGATAATACCTGAGGCCATCTAAAAATTGTGGTCTCCATTACATTCCAGCATCTTCACTATATTATTGGTGGTGCAGGTAGTGATACCAATAGGTTAAGTTGCCAGACACGGTGGAATATAAGATCCTTGTTAAGCTGTTTATAACTTTGCCAGGCTTTAACCATTTGGGCTGAAACTGTTCATGCTGGGCGTCTGCCTCGGGCTAATTTTTTAGTATCCGTTCAAATGATCCAACTGTTTTTCATAATGAGGTTTGGGCAAAAAATGTTGTTTTGCCCATGTTAAATTGTTGCACTCATTGAGAAGCTCTAGTGCCTCCATTCTTTGGAGCAGGGACTTGAAATTTGGCGGGAGAGGGGATGATGTCTATCTAGGATGTGTCTTTTGCCATCCCTATGAAAATCTGTCCACATCTGGCAAAGCTATGAGCCTCTGAAAAGCTAAGTTCACACATGTTCAGCAGAGACAAAGAACTATGGGGAGGCAGGTGAACAGGAAAGGCACTGTGTCAGTGACAGGCTGGAGAGGCAGAAGGGGTCAGGCCTGAGTGGGGACAAGGACAGAGGGGTATGTAACCACTAGAGCACATTCCCCTGAGAACTTGGAACAGAACCCAGGTTTCCTGAGTCTCAGCATTCGTCTGGTATCAGTCAATAGCTGTGAAATCCACTGGCAAAGTGAGTGTCTTATCCCTCTCTAATGCTGATCCACATAGAGGATGACAACCTATGACTGTTATCAGTTATTCTGTTAGTTCAAATGGCAGAGGTCTGTGATGGATCTACAGGTTCTGACCCTGATGATGACGATGGGGTAGTCAATATGGTTCCACGTGATGAAATTTCTGTGTCTTCTATTAGCCATTTTTGGAAAATACACATACAAACATACTTTAAAAAGTATGTAAAGGTAGCAAACTGTGTTTTGTGCCCCCATTTTCTTCTTCTAGATTGTGATAACTGATTTTAAATACTATATGGCTCTGCTTTGTTTTCCAGATCTCACTGGGGGGAGAATCTACTAGTGGGAATGTTCTGACTGAAGACTTGTGATGTTGCTGCTGTTAAATTTCTGATCTTAGCTTATTTTCATTTTAGATCTGTGATTAACATTTTGAATATTGTTCGATCCTGAGGTCAGTGTTAAGGTCTGGAAGTGCTGTAGAATCTGTCCAATCCCAGCCGCCATTTCTGTGTCCACCATACCCTGTCCATGCATCAGTCGCATTACCTGGCACTGAGCAGTGGAACAGTTCTTTTTAGTCTCTCTTTTTCTTACTGTGGTGCCTCTGGCCTCTTTTTTTTTATAATTTTTTTTTGGGGGGGTGTCTGTTTTCTGTTATTCCTAGTGCACAGAATGGACTGCTCTGGGGATGAATCAGGGTTATATAGTGGAGACTGTTGGCTGTACTACCCCAGGCTTATTTGTAGCAGAAGTTGGAAGGTGTATAGTGAATGAGGCAGTGGAGGAAGAGGAAGGATAGTACAGTGGTTAAGGCAGTTGAATACTGCCCTGGAGAGCTGGATTTTATCCCTGCCTCTGCCAGATTTTTTATATGATGCTGGACAAGCCACTGTCTTAAACCAAACTTTTCAGAGGAAGTCACTAATTGTGTTCCTCATTTCTGGGTGCCTGACTTGAGACTGTGCTATATGATTTGCAGAAGTTCTGAGTCCATTTGGAAATTTATAATTCTGTCTTCAGAGGAGCTTTTCAATAGTGTGCAGTAAATAAGGCCGAGTTTAAAATTCGTGACTTTTTTAAAAAAGTAATACATTTTAAGATTTTTATTTACCTTCCTGATTTGAACCTTTAGGGGTTACATTTTCAAACTTTTTTCGGCAACCATGTGAGGGCTAGAAGCCTTTTTTAATAACGAAAACTGAGATTCTCAAGTAATCACTTGACTCGAGTAGCTGGGCCTTTAAGAAAAACACCAAATAGTGCATGAGGTGTCAACAGCATAATTTCCATTATTTATAGATCTAGCTGAAGAAAGGTATGTACTTATAAATTAGTTTTCCATCACAAGGGGTAAACTGTAACTGGATTTTCTGATGTAAGTAAAAATAATCAAATGTCTTCTATGACAATTCTGTTAAATTGATTGTGCCTTTTAGGTACAATAGAAGAAGCAGAGTGTAAAATGTTTCACGGTCCTGGAGAAACAGTATTAAAAATGTTATAGAGTTAAAAATATTTTGGCAAATATGGCTAAAATATCTTTGAGGTTGGGATAATGTTGGGGAAAATGTGTGATGAGTGGTCTAGAAAGTCATCCTAAAAAGTGTGTGATTTGTTTGTAGAAAATGTCTAGAGAAATATTTCAGACTGTTTTCTGTTAGGCACCTGTTTTATAGAAACAGAATCTATCAAAGAATTGTGGAAAATGTTATCAGGAGAGTTGCTGGTCTGGGTAAATAGTGGGAAAATTTGTCTAGTTCTGTAGAATGTGCAGTGGTCTGAAGAAATGAGCATGGTGCCATGGACTATAAAATAGTGAACTGCTGCAGAAAGGTGCTGAATACTTAGTGTGTCTCTTGTCCCTTACCAGTTGTTCTGCCTCTGCATCACTTTTCAATATCATAGTACTTCAGAGTTGTATGTCTCACCTAATCTAGCATCTTAGTGGCATTCTAACCCAGTGGTCCTCGTTCTCTTCCACATCATACAACACTGCACTATATCTTTCACCCCTTCGGTAGTGTACTACAACATGTCACTGCTTTTCACTCCCACCTGTTCAAACTGCTTTCTTCCACTCTGTTTGTTTGAGTGCCCCCTCTCTTTTCCGGTACTGGAATAATTTAGAATTATTGTCTTCAGGTGCTCTCCATGGATCACTTCAGAATGAAAGAACACCATGTTGTGCAATGTTTTTAATCATAATAATAGAAAAAAAATCTTAACATAACTACCTAGGAACAGAGCATGATATTTCATTTCTAGTTTAAAGACATACAGCTTGTGATATGTAAGCCAACCATGCAAGCCCGAAAAACTCAGCATGAGCCAGTCTTATTGCTTGCAGTTACAATACACAAAATAAATGGTATTTGGAAATCGGTCTCTTAAACACTGCATTTTAAATTTAAATAAAACAAAAACAATTATTTCTAATATATCACTTTCTATTATGCTTTTACATATTCAGAATGCTTTATTAAACATTAATCTTCACCCCATGTCTGTGCTATGTGTAGACGTTATCCTACATTTTACAGTTGGGGGAACTGAAATACTGAGAGAGGCAGTGACTTCCCTGAGGTTACATAGTGTCCAGTTAAGTGGACACTATGTGATCCCACAATATTCTACATGCTGATGTGAACGCTGAAGGTGTTTTCTCAAAACATTGTTCTATAGAAACAAACAGAACAAAACAAAAGGGTGGGGGAGGAGCGCCTGGGAATCAGCAGAATGTTGGCTTATTGTCAGCTTAGACAGGACTGAAATGTTCATTTATTTGTTCCCATATTTTACTAACTTTATCACACTGTCACTTTTTTCTTTGCTGTTTTTAATTTAGCTGAGTATCCCACTTTTTGCTTTGTAGGCCTTTTTCTCTGATCTTCTTGTGAAAGCTGAAAGCAAGATTTTTAGTATTGGAGTCTCTCAGATTTATTCTATGTAGAAAAATTGTCATTTGTGAGGCTTCTGAGATGTTAGTCTCTGATTTATGGTTGAGCAGATAAAACATGAAGAGATGTTTACAACACAATACAAAGCATGAAAATGTTAAAAGAATCATATGCACATTTTATAAGTCAAGTACATTCTTCTAAAACGGTAGCATGGTTTAAAAGTAGGAAAGAGGGTTGTAAAGATGAAAGCAGGATGTTTTAAAATGGTTTGAATTTAGTAACTGAAGGATCAAATGCTGTGGTTGGATTTTTACTGATAGTACCTTGAAAAGGAAACAGGTGGAATTGAATATCTCAGCTAAAGTTATAAAGCAATTAGAAATAAAGCAAATTCTTTAACACCGGGGAAAAGAACAAATCTAAGAGCAGTTAGCATTGCTAGCCCTTCAGGGTTTTGATCTGATGGGCACTGGTATTTAATAGCTGCAATGTTTATGCTTTTTAGCAGCTGGCACATATAAAAGACTTGCTAATTTTTGTTCTTAATATAACATCAACATCACTTGACAATAATGATCTCTTAAACGCCTAGCCTTAAAGCGGAGGAAGGATAGTCTTGTGATTAAAGTAGTGGATTGGGACTCAGGATCTGGGTTCAGTTGTCAGTTCACACACGCCCTTGTGTAACCTTGTATAAATCACATAATCTGTCTCTATTTTAGTTCCCCATCTGTAAAATGGCCCTAGCTCACAGGTTCGTCAATGAAGACAGGTTCGTCAATGTGTGTGAGGTGTTTGGATACTACAGTGATTAGTGCCATGTAGAAACCTAGATAGACTGTCCCTGTAAATTTGTTCTTTACTGTTTTTTCCATTACCAGAAGGAATTTGAGGTCTTCATGGTGTGTAATTGGTTGCACTTCTGTAATACCTTGTCTTGAAGAGCATTCGAAGCATTATACAAAGGTTAATGAATTAATCCTTACAAACCCCATTAGAAACAGGAAAATATTCTCTCTTTTACAGAAGGGGAAACTGAGGCATGACAAGGTTTTATATTACTCTGTTTCTCGTACACATTACGCTTCCATTTCCTGTAGTAGGTGCTAAAACTCGCTGTAGAAATCTGGTAGAGTCATTTTACAACTGTTCTTCTATTTCACTGATTAATCAGGGATGCCCATCATAGGGACTGGTAAGGAGACCCACCAAAATAGTTAATACCAGAATGGTAGAAAAATATCAGCGGGCTTCATCCTATTCACGTACAGGAGCCCTGGAACAATTTGTAAAGTGGGGGTGCTGAGAACCATTGAACCAAACTGTAAAACCTGTATCTGATGAAAACCACTTGAAGCCAGGGGTTGTGGCTGCACCCCCAACACCAGCACCTATGTTCATGTATTTGTGTTTTTATATTCAACAATGGCAGACTGATTTTTGTAAAGTACTTGTAATTTTCTGCGTCATGTTGTGGCACATAAGGCCTCGTAACAAGATTCAGTACAATGTAAGAAGCATGAAACAAACAGTAAGCGTTAACAGGTGATTTCAATGCTAAAAGAGATGCTATGAAAGAATGAATGTGGTTGATTGGTCTCCAAGATGTATCAGGCATAACACCATTGGATTAATTAGCCAGTTACAAAAACATATTTTTTAAATAGAAATAAGAAACATCAGGAATTGCAGTTATACTGGATACCTGTGCTGTTCAGGAAGAGGCAGACAGTTGGCTGCATGTCTCACACCACAGTGAAGGCGTATGGCGTCTCTGGTTTAACAACTCCAAACTTTGTTTTAGGTCTGTCAAATTGTAACAGTTCATCGTCTTCTTCTTCTTTCTTCAGATTTTAAATATTTGAAACACTGTTTATTCCCAGAAGGAGATGCTTTAAATATTAGCAAAAAGAGGTCCCAAAATGCTTCTTCAAAATGGGTGGCATTTTGCATTTTGCAGGTTTGCATTTTGTTAGGGTTTTTATTTACAAGGTAGGTATTTGTTTGTTTGTTTGTTTATGTGTAAAGGTTTGCTGTGTCAGGTTTTTAGGCCCTGACCCTGCAAGTTGCTTTGTGCAAGGGTCTGCCCATGGGGAATGACTTGCAGGATTGGAACTTTAGTTTGTAGCATTCATTAGTCTATTAGAAGTAACTTCTGAGCAACTCTACAAAGAAGAAAAATCTTTTTTTTTTTAAAGGGGTAAGAGTTAAAATACACAAAGAAAACAGGCAAGGGTTAAATAAAAAGTCACAGGATACAAATAAATTAACACTCAGATTGCATGAGTTGGACAACTAAAAAGACAAATAACAAAACTCTAAAACAGCCCCCAAAAGGGAAAAATAGTGTAAAAAAAAAAAAAAGAGAGAGCGAGAGAGATGACGGGAAAAACAGGAATGAAAACTTGTGGTAGCTTTTACCTCAGACACTTTTCACTTATGTTGTCTATTTAGATAAACTTTTTTCATAGCAAGGACCTGTTTTCTTATATATCTGAAAATACCTAATATGCATTTTGGAGCACTATAAGAATAATATAAATCATCATAATAGAATTACAAACATTTTCTAATGGGGGAGCAAAATACTTACTAGACCATCCAGTCCTTCGCCAGTAATGCAGGATTGTTCCCTGCAGTATATTTTTTCAAGAGTTCTGTGCAGTATACTTTTAAAAAGTCGCAAGTGACAGGTTTTTGCCACTTCTCTTGGGAGACAAGGTAGGTGAGGTAATATCTTTTACTCACCCACCTTGTCTCTCTAATATCCTGGAACCCACAATGCTTCTCTTGGGAGACTATTTCACAACAGTATTTCAGTAGAAATATCTTTTTACAAAAGAAAATAAATACTGTTTTTTTCCCCCGGAACCTGCTGTACGAAACCAAATAGTTGAATAAATGTTCTGATTTAGTTCAGAGAAATCCTCAAAGTTACATGTTTCTAAAGCAAAGTATTTAATGAGAAACTGTAGTGCCTTTCTTTCCTGCATGCATTTTGATTGAGGCTACTTCCAGCCACTTAGCGGTTTGTAACTTGAAATGAGGACAGCCAGCCAATCGGTTTGCCTTCTGCATTGTTCATCTGAGATTAACACCTGATGCATCTCTGTGTCTCTGAAGTTTCCTTTGTTTTGACTGAACAGACTGCCTGCAGCAGACGGCATTGCCTTTCATCTACCCCCAGTGATCAAAAGATTGTCAGAAGTGGTTATTAAAACCTGGTGTTTTAGCTCAGGGGTACAAGGTTGTCAGTGTTGGAGGCAGCCTATGATGTAATTTACAGTACACAATAAATATATGAGAAGTGCAAAACTGGAAGTCTATCTTGTGCTCTGAAGTGTTCTGATATATGCTTCTTTGATATTTTAACGGCTAGGAAACCTTCATTAGTGGTCATTGAGGATCATAACTTATGTCTCAGTGAGATGATTCATAATTGTAACTCTGCTAGATCGAGTTAGCTTGGAGAAATCCTTGCTATTGAGTAGGAATAGTTCAGTGAAGATGTATTTCATGAGCAATGAAAATGATGAGCGCTAATTAGAACCAACCTCAGAAAGAATAATAAATTTTAAATGCAGAGATTATCTTTCTGAATCATAAATTATTTGACCTACAACTGAAACTTGATAAAGGATCTTGGGAAAATATTATAAATTAATACATGCCATTGTTGGGAGAACTTCTCATATTATAAGCATCTCCTTCGGTGAGTGCTGTGAACTAGAAATCCACAGAGGGAAATAGACAAGTTCTGGCACCTATACCTAAAATTAGGGGACACGTTAGACCTGATTCAGCAAAGCATGACATTCACTTTGGACAGTGAACGTAAAACTGGCCAGCTTCAGTCTTGTTTCTAGTTAGTTTCCCTTTATGGTTCTCATACATTAGCACAGAGTTGTAGAATTTTGAGAAAGTTTAAATGAAAAAGATTTTGTCTGGATTCATTTTCTGTTCACATTACATTTTGTAAAAATCAGTAAATAAGTACGTTTTTATTTTAATGTCCTTATTAGATAGTTGAAGCTATATTTTCCACATCAGAATATTGTGCCTCTTTTCTGGTAATTGTCTACTTTTTTGATATGATCATCGATTCCTGGATTGACAACGAATGATGTTCAGTAAATAAAAAAAAAAAAGTACAATATGTTAATTAGAAAACACATGAATTAAATTACAAGGGACTCTGCATTCATTGGTAGGTAAAGGACAGTCTCAAACAATTACCATAAAAAAAGTGGATGTTAGGTGGGGAATAAATACGTTTTTATGTGTATATTCTGATAGATATACGCTTCCTAAATATAAACATCAAGAAAATGGCCATCTCTATTCTGAAATGCTTCCTTTTTGCCAAAATGTTATAGGATGGTCAAATGCTGAAACCATTTTTAAATTCTGTGCATAACTGAATCTGAGAGCTCACATTTTCATGATACAGGAAATGCAATCTTGTTAGCGCTTACTAAAATTTCTTTTTTTAAATATTGGGGGCAATGGAAAGTGGGTGGGAGGAGAAATAATTTACCTGCATGTTTGATCTTCAGGGAAACTTTAGTTGTGGAGTTCCCTTTAGATCCAGTGCCAGATTTCTCCTGGAAATAGTGATCTCACGGAGAACAAAGGAATTTCAAAGGATTGAAATGATGGAATGTAGAGATAGCATCAGACAAAAGGGGAAATATAGTAGTTAATAAGATTTATCTTCCCTTGTGATCTGCACTGGCACTACCTTCCAAAACACATGGAACTTTTAAAATGGAAAGTGAAAATGTGTAGTTTTTATTTTGTACGCATTTAAGTAGCTGTTTGACATTTTGCAAATTGATAAGAATTTCTTTAGTACTGCAAGAAGGTATTAAGTTGTAGATGAGTTCATGAGCTAAACAGCCTTGGGGATGAAAGAATTAGTGAAATTTCATCCTGAATGGTCTTATATCTATCTGGTATACTGCCTTTGGTGAAACTGCGTACAGCCTTGAAAATGGCAGGTTAGCTGTGTACACTGTGTGCCTTAGGAAAAATAATGAGCATGAAGTGAGTTATGACTCACAAGGCTCCAACTATCCAGCATTGCCTCTTTAGAGAATATATAGTTGAAACACAACTTCAGAGCAATAATATAATCCATTTCAATTTAAATTATTTAAAAAGAATAAAAAACCCAGAAAATTTTCACTGTTACTTAATATTATGTAATTGCAATAAAATTCAAAGTCTGTATAGGATTGTGACTACAGTAGAATTTATGTGCAGTGAAATCTGTGGTAGTGAGACTCCAAGCCATTTAATTTCATTTGATTATCACTACTTCTATAATAAAGCTTCACTCTGCTTTGTCATCACTACACAATCTTGTATTAGAACATGACTGTGAAGATTCTAGCGAGCTAACAAGCAAACATGGACATTATACAGGTAGACAAGGGCAAACATAGACATTATACTGTATCTGAATTGTTCTTGTCTACATGAACTGCAAAGTTATGATCAGCACTGAGTTAGCTAACATGATTCTTCAGTTTTCGAAGACAATAAAAGTTTGTAGAAAAGACAAGCCCTGTGTGGGTTCTTCTGGATTAATCCTCCTGTAAACCAGTAATCATTGCTTACCAGGTAGATATTAAGTTCATTCCAAAGAAATCATCTCCTTCTCTGCTCTAGTTGAGTGCAGGGGAAGAAGAAAAGTTGCATGCAGCTTGTGAGGAAAGGGGTAAGGAGGATCTTGCCACAGCTGTTCCCAGCATGGAATAAAGAAGAGCCAATTGCTAAGCTGTTTCCCACTCGAAGTGAAGTGGATCCCTCCCACATAGGTGACAGGGCTTCCACAACTGCTGCATTGTCTTGTAACAATGAAACTCTACTTTAAAAACTATATTAGTGGGAGAGGGCAAAAAGCTAAGTACTAGAGCTGGGTGACATTTTTCAGACAATTTAGTTTTCTGAAAAATACAGATTTGGGTTGTCCAAAATGTTTCTCAAATTCTTATTAATTTTGGCAAATTATTTCAGTCGGGAAAAAATATTTGTGTCAAAATGCTTCATTTTGACATTTTCAAAAATGAAACATTTTGATTTTCAAACTAGATGCACAAGGGGACTTAGGCACCATTTTACAAAACAGAGGAGGTGATGGTGGTGCCAATGCCCCCCTAGTGGCCAAATGGTTAGGGTACTCACTTTGGATGGGGAAGGTTCTGGTTCAAATCTCTAGTCTGGAGCAGGGACTTGAACCCTAGTGAGTACCTTAATCACCAGGCTGTTGGCTTTTCTGGGATAGGTCTTCATCTCTCCTGTTGAAGATGTTCCACTTTGTATAAATAATATTCATTGGGCTAGTGAATGAAAATGACTCTATATTTATACAAAGTGGAACAGCTTCAGCAGGAAAGATTAAGAGATTCCCAACTCAAAATAGCCAATAGCCTGGTGGCTAGGGCACTCACCTGGCTTCAAATCCCTGCTCCAGGGAGGGGATTTAAGCCTGGGTTTCCCACATCCCTAACTACTGGGCTGCTAGGCATGGCAGGGAGGTGTAGTGATACCACCACCAGAATTTTTTGAATGGCACCTAAATCCCTTTGTAAATCTAACCATTCAGTTCCTTGCTTTTATTTTAAAAAAAGGTTAAAGATGCCCCATATCTGAACAAAACATTTAGTTTGACCCAAAACAAAAATGTTTTGACTTTTGGATTTAGTCAAAATTCCAAACAATTTCAGTTTTGGGTTGACCCAAAAGAAGTCTTGGTTTTTTTGCAACTGCCAGAAAGTCAAAAAATTGGTTCTTCACACAGCTCTATTTAGTACCACTGTAGTTAATAATTTCCGTAGGGACCTATTGTACATTCATATTGTCATATTGTATATTTGGATGAGTTGCCATGTGTCCTCTTCGCTGACACTAATGGCAAAAGATCTAATGACAAATAGGTGCATGGATTATTTATTTGTTCCGTCTCTTCCCCTTCCCCTCTCCCCCCCCCGTTACAATAATATCTGTTTCTTTTTAGATGACTAGAGAATTTAGTTGGCCCAATAGTCTGTTTTACACCCTTCAATGACATTATTCTTTTGATTCTCTTCAAACTCCATGGCTTAAGATAGTTAAGTCCCAGGCAGACTGTGAAGAGCTACAAAAGGACCTCACAAAACTGGGTGACTGAGCAACAAAATGGCAGATGAAATTCAGTGTTGATAAATGCAAAGTAATGCACGTTGGAAAACATAATCCCAATTATACATATAAAATGATGGGGTCTAAATTAGCTGTTAGCACTCAAGAAAGAGAGCTTGGAGTCATTGTGGATAGTTCTCTGAAAACATCCACTCAATGTGCAGTGGCAGTCAAAAAAGTGAACAGAATGTTGGGAATCATTAAGAAAGGGAGAGATAGTAAGACAGAAAATATCCTATTGCCTCTATATAAATCCATGGTACACCCATGTCTTGAATACTGCGTGCAGATATGGTTGCCCCATCTCAAAAAAGATATACTGGCATTGGAAAAGGTTCAGAAAAGGGCAACAGCAATGACTAGGAGTATGGAATGGCTTCCATATGAGGAGAGATTAATAAGACTGGGACTTTTCATCTTGGAAAAGAGACGACTAAGGGGGGATATGATGAAGGTCTATAAAATCATGACTGGTGTGGAGAAAAGTAAATAAGGAAGTGTTATTTACTCCTTATAATACAGGAACTATGGGTCACCAAATGAAATTAATAGGCAGCAGGTTTAAAACAAACAAAAGGAAGTATTTTTTCACACAACGCACAGTCAATCTGTGGAACTCTTTGCCAGAGGATATTGTGAAGGCCAAGATTATAACAGGTTAAGGAAAATTCTTACCTGGCTCCAACTATCCAGCATTGTCTCTTTAGGGAATATATAGTTGAAACACAACTTCAGAGCATTAATATAATTCATTTCAATTTAAATTATTTAAAAAGAATAAAAAACCCAGAAAATTTTCACTGTTACTTAATATTATGTAATGGCAATAAAATTCAGAGTCTGTATAGGATTGTGACTAAAGTAGAACTTACTGTCTGCTGAACTTCTGTCAGAAGACAGAATACACTGGTCTACAATTTTTGAGACGTCGTCTGCTTCAGAGATAAAATGTGCTATTTATTATGTATTTTGATGTGCTGAATTCAAATATGACAATTAAAACAACTGATTGGCTACTGTTTCTAAGATATTTAAGTTTTTACATTTTATGTCAATGTATATTGTGTAGATAGTAGAGTTTTAATCATAAATTGTAAACCTGGGTCTTTTCATGTGTTTATGGTTGCTTTACATGATAATATTTCACCTGTCCTGTTTATGTAACACTTTAAAAATCAGCAAAAGGGTTATACAAATAAAATTTATTATGAAACGAAAGGCAAAAAACTATTCTGTACATAGTTTAGTCCTATTCAGTGTGTACTCGGCGCTTCTTGGCTTGTCTCTTGTATTCATTAAATGGAGCATCTCTTGTCACTGTCCAGCAATAGTCTGCAAGCATTGATGGGCTCCATTTGCCCTGATAGCGTTTCTCCATTGTTGCAATGTCCTGGTGAAATCACTCGCCGTGCTCGTTGCTCACTGCTCCGCAGTTCGGTGGAAAAAAATCTAGATGAGAGTGCAAAAAATGTATCTTTAGTGACATGTTGCAACCAAGGCTTTTGTATGCCTTGAGGAGGTTTTCCACCAACAACCTGTAGTTGTCTGCCTTGTTGTTTCCGAGAAAATGTATTGCCACTAACTGGAAGGCTTTCCATGCCGTCTTTTCCTTGCCACGCAGTGCATGGTCAAATGCATCA
The DNA here is from genome assembly GCF_028017835.1 of Emys orbicularis. NCBI lineage: Eukaryota > Metazoa > Chordata > Testudines > Emydidae > Emys > Emys orbicularis. Next base: position 29,844,305 of record NC_088695.1, on the reverse strand, counting down.
TCTCGAAGAAGTTCACGAATCTGAGGACCAACAAAGACACCTTCCTTTCTCTTAGCTTCACTTAACCTTGGAAATTTTCCACGGAGGTACTTGAAAGCTGCTTGTGTCCAGGTCTGCATCCCAGTCCTTTTCTTCTCACTTAGGCAGTCCCATTTTCAGCTCATCAGGCTTCTTATCCCAGTTCCGGTTTCCTTGTCCGGTGAGTCCTAGCTGCCCACTCTAGACTCCCCAGCCCAGTCCCAGCCTTCACTCTGCTCCCAGTCCCATTCTCCTTGCCCAGCCAGTCCTAGTTCCTAGCTCCTTATCCAGTCTGTCTCTCCTTCCTCCTGTCCTTTAGTTGCTCCCCCTCTGCCCATGTTCCACATCCCCTCTGGCTCCCAGTCCTCATCCAATATCACTATGTCCCCCACACCCAGATCCCTTGCCCCGTCTCTTTTCTTAGCCAGGTTCAGTTCTTTCCTTGCAAAATCCCAGTCTCCTTCTCCAGCCAGGCCCAGTGCCCTCCCAGATCACCATCCAGTCTGTCTCGCCCTTCCCCTTCTTGGCTCCTTGCCCAGGCTCCTGCCCCACTATGCCCAGTCCCAGTTTTTCCCCTTCCGCATCCTCACCTACCTCCAGTTCATTCTAACTACTTCAGGCTCCTTGTCCCAGTCTACTCTCTCCTCTTCCCCCCAGGTCCAGCTCTTGTTCGCTCTGCATTCAAATCAAGTAGCTTTCTCATCTGTACTGCTTGGTCCCAGCAGGGGGGCATTGGGAGCACAGGAGAGGCAGTTTCCTAGCTCTCAGTTCCAGTGGCTGGCCCAGCCTGGCCCGCAGCAGCCCAGAGCTGCAATTGCAAGGAATGTCATCCTCCCTGGTGCTTCAGAATTTGCCCCTCTGTTGGAGCCCAGAATAAATAGCATGTATGGGAGGACCATAGTACTGGTCCTAAGAGTAAGACAACTTTGGATGCGTAGTTATCAAAAATACCCATTTACCACAAATGACTTTCTAAGGAGATTTTAAGCATAGAAGCAAATAGGTTTTTTGAATGATTGAACGGTTGATCCACAATCCTGGGCAGCAATCCATTACTTCTGCTTTTTGATGTCTATAAGGAAATTTAAGCCGGAGGGTAATTTTTATTTTCACATCAGGTTAGATGCATCAGTCAGATAAAACTGCACTATATGTATTGGAAGTATTAAATGAACACCTGAAATAAAATGGCAGAGGTTTAAAAAATGTACCAACTATAAGAAAAAATAAAACGTTGACTTCAAACCAAACAATGAAATCTGCAGATTATTCTGGGGCTTGATATTCCCATGTTCCATAAAGGTTTGATTTAAAAAGAGTCTGTTTAACAACCTTTGAAAACAGTCTGTGTGGTTATTTATATATATGTGTGTATATATATCTACACACACAAATAAAATAATGTACATTCTTGAAGTAAAACAGACTTCTAGCAGATGAAAATCTCTGTTCCTGTAATCCTTTTTTTAAGACTTGTTTCTTATTACAGTTCAGATTTATGTTGATAGTACTAACAGAGACATGACAATCCATTTGAACTTCAGAGAGTATCATAAAGGTGATAGGCTTTGAAAGCAAACACAGTGGAGTTCACTTCAAGCTCATTTTTACGTTCTGAAATGAAATGTTTTTTAAATAATAATATTTTACAAGATGCATTAGGAGTTAGCATAAGTAACTCTTGTGTTTATTAAATGGTAAGAAAGACAAAATATTTTCCTGGAAAAGCCTCCATTATAAAAATGTTTATGAGAAGTGTTCTTAGCCAGCAGGTCAACTAAGTTGGTAATAGAGAGCAAAGTTAGATGGTGAAGTTAAGGAATCTGCCATATTTAACTTACCGCTTGTGATGGTTATGGCTTGATTCCTAATGCGTTTCTATCATAGATTTTGTGAAATCCCAGACAGCGGAAGTTTTCTGGGTGGTGAACAGCCTGGTTAATCCTGGCTGTCTCCACTCAGTGACAGTTGAATTTTTCTCACTGTGAGGAATTTTCATGTTACTTTGTGGATAAGATCACTCAAATCCTCCTGGGTAGCAGAGCAGTGTCTGGAAGGGACAAATGCAATATTTCCTCTGCTAGAGTTTCAACCATTCTTGCTTAGTGAGGTCTGATGGGGGAGCTTTTGAGCTGCAGCCTGTGCATTGGACCCATGTTCTTCATGGTTGGTTAAAGCCCTTGGGGTGGAATATTAGGGCTACTCCTGGTGAGACCATCAGTGCCTCTCTTTGGAAGGGCAGGAGGCTGCCTCCCTTACAAAAATGAGTATTAGACTTCTACTCAAGAAAACCATCTCTTGATATGGCTCTTCTTGCCATTTATCCACCTATTTCTAAACTTCCGTTTGGGAAGGAAAGATAATTGAGGAGGTTATGGCATAGTTACTCTAGCAGTATCTAGAGTCCTCAGTTTTCTTTGAGTCAGCAGGTCTGGTTTAAGGCCTGGCATTGTCTATGACATATATTAGTAGTAGTAGTATTTTGGATCTGTCAGCTGCCTTCAATACATTGGGGGGGTGGGGAATTAGGTGGAGGAGGAGTGGGGGGCACTGATGCTAAGTTTTTGGTTATTTATTTTCAGTCCCTAACATGTCTATGGCGTGACTCTGCTCCTTTCTTTTGGAGAGAACTGATATGGTGAGCAATTGCTCTTCTGCCATGAGGGCTTTGTCATGTGGAGTCCTGTGGGATTCCATCGTGTCATCCCTCCTGTTGTTCATATAAGCTTGCTGGAAAGTTTAGGTGTCTTCAATATACTGATGACACTCAGTTCTGCGTTTCCATCTTCTGTGACTCATCTGCTGTAGTTTAGCGTCTGAATGAGACTTGGCATTAGTGGGGAGATTTTAAATCATAAAGGGAAGCTAGGTGCCCAACTCATATTGAATGTCAATGGGAGATGGACACCTAATTGTTCTTTATGCCTTTGAAAATCTCCCCCTAGATCTTCAATTGCCCCTAGATGCCCATGTAGCAGCAGTGGCCAAGACTGCTTGTTTTCCCCCACTCCTCTTGACTGGAAGGGTACGACATTTACTGTCAAATACGGCCCTTGCTACAGTCACCATGCCTTTATTGCCTGTTCTGTGACAAGCTGTGTGAACTCTATTGTCCTACGGTGCTAATGAAACACAGATAGGAATTCTTTGCTGATATACATTTTGTTTCTCTTCTTAAAGGGAACAGTACTGTTGTTTAATTGCTCTGGATTGAAACCACATATATAGTGGAGAGGTTCCAGTATTGCCAATTGGTTTTATGCCGAAGGAGAGAATAAAGAGAACTTTGTGGAGCTGATCTTGGAAGTTTTGCCATTGATTTTATTGGGAACAGGATCTGGTCTTATGAAGGTAAATGCACAGGTAAACAGAGAAAGAAGAGATTTTCTTTTTCTGTACATTTTTTAAGTGGGTGTATTGCTCACATCCCTGGAGGCTGAAGTCCTGTGTTTATCTACAAAACGTGTACATAGTAGAAAGTGGCAGTGGAAACTTCCCCCTCACTGCCCCACCAATGTGTCTCATCTTTGTATTACAGTAAAAGTTTTGTTATCCGGCATGCTCGGGAAATGGGGAGTACCAGTTAGTCAAAAATTGTGGTTAACTAAGAGTTATACTTACCAGTGGAGGGAGGGAGTTTGAGTGTGGGAGGGGGCTCAGGGCTAGGGGTTGGGGTGCAGGAGGGGGTGCAGGGCGTGGGCTCTGGGAGGGAGTTTGGGTGTGGGAGGGGGCTCGGGGCAGGGGGTTGGGGCACGGGATGGATTTCAGGGTGCCGGATCTGGGCAGCGCTCACCTCGGGTGGCGACATGTCCTTGCTGCTCTTAGGCAGAGGTGCTCCCTCCATCTGCAGGCACTGCCGCCACAATCCCCCGTGGCCGTTCCTCCGCCTAGAAGCAGCAGGGAGCCAAGTGGAGCCATGTAGGGAGCCTGCCAGCCCCACACCAACTGGACTTTTAATGGATATCAGAAATGCCGGTTTCTAGACCTTTCTAGTAGGTAAAATGCCAGATAACACAGCTTTTACTGTATTATGTATTTATTTATTTATTACTGTAGAACCTCGGAGCCTTAGTCATGGACCCAGGACCTCACTGTGCTAGGTGCTGTATGAGCTCAGAACAATAAGAATCACCAATAGAGATGAGGAGTGCAGAATTAAGTTCCTTTAGCCACTAAATCCTTGGTTTCTCTGAAGATCAACAAGGGTGCCATTTGTGGTATTGCTTTTGTAATGTGGATACCTGTTTATAATGGACTGAACTGCAATCACGACTCCTTTCACAAAAGCCACCAAACAAGCTCTTAGATGGTTACTGTATTGGTCATTATAGACCTGGACTAGATTCAGACTGGTGATCAGGAGGTGAAAGACTTCTGTGTTCTGTTATCAGTCCCTTGAGTTGTTCATTTGCCAAAAATATTGCTTTAAAAATAATCAGAAGTTACAAATGTGTGTACAATTAATTTGGTACTTCTGTATGTGACAGGCATTGTATTTCAGAAAGTGCCATTAATTGTGATAATATAACAAACAGCTCTTCTTTGTGAAATTTAAGTCTATTTAACATCAGCACCTTCAAAGACAATAAAAATTCCAGTCTGCATTTATCTATTCCCATGTGAGAAGTTACTGCAGTGTATATTGTATCATTCCATGTGAAATTCTTCTGCTTAATAGTCTCATTTATACACAGTTGTCTGAGGTCAGTTTTCCATTTTGCAGTTGTCAAACAGCTGTCAAATTAAGAGACCAGATCCCAAAGTTCATTTACATTTTATGCCATTCTTTGGGTGCCTGTTTCATATCTTAATATAACTAATGATTTATCTGCATATCTCAGCCTTCCTTCTACACTTATTTTTCCACAGATGTTCACACCCTCTGGTTCTTTAAGAGGAGTGAAACTTTGCAATTTATTTTTCAAGCCCTTTCCCCCTCTTCCCCCGCCCTCCCCAGTATGCAAGTGTAGGAAGACAATACCATAGCTACTGAGCAGAAAATCTGAATCAACTTTAACAAATTACATTTTCATCATTTGAGTTCTAACTGAAAAGCAAAAATACAGAATATTTTTAAGTAATTTGAAATTTGGTTCTCATTTATTAAAATCACAAAAGAAAAAAATAACCTCCCCAATAGTCATTCTCATATAATTACGCTCATGTTTGTTTACAAATTAATTACACATAGTAATTGTCTTATTTACTGATTTTTCTACCCTTCAGTATTTTCAACTGTTACTTGTGTTCATATGAAAAATCCAAATTAAAAAGAAATGTAGGCACTAAAAGCGTCCCTGCAGCGAAGAATGACTTCAATTTTCATTGCTAAAATAACAAAAGATGCCATCTTAGCAAGAGCACACAGAATAAAGTGGACCCTATTAGTGGTTTTGTAGTATTATCATTCTGACTTAGTTGTGTTCCAAGTATAAGTTTACATGGGTGGGTGAAGAATTAAGGAATTATTTTTTAAGTAGTGTAGTGATCAAAGAATATCTCTGTACATGCCATTGATGTCTTACTACAAAGTACTTAAATAGCCTGAGGTTACCATCTACTTTATAAAAATTCCTTAAAGACAGGTAGGACCCTTGGGTGTTAAATGTATACTTTTGAGTTCAGTATATTTTTAGTGGGGGGAGGCAAGAGAGATACAATTACAAGCACCAACAGTTCTCAGTAACATTGAGCTTTAAAGAGATCTTTAAAAGGTAGCCTTAAATTATGCTCATTGGGGGAAGTTTGTCTAGCATGCATTGTGCCAAAAAATATTTCTGTGTCAGTTCAGCGTCATTCACTAACCGGTTCAAGGAGTGTAACTTAATTAACCCTTCCCTGGCCTGTATGTGACAAGCTGCGGTTAATAAAGGTGGCTTCCTAGAATGTAAAAGAGGTCAGGACATATATTTTTAAAGCCCATTGACATTATTTTGTACAGTTCATTTAAACACACTACATTTTTGCTAGGTAAAGGGAAACAATATCCTTGCTATTTACTGCATTTTCATAGGCAATTATTAGTCTTTTCAGTTGATGGGATCCGCATTGGGATTGTAATAAAACACAAGTCAAGGTGAAATTGGATGCAGACTAGGGGAGCAGATAAAACCGACTGAAAATTAATGACAGATGTAAAAGTTATTGGTAATAACATAGTCATCTTTTTACAGTCCTTTACTAAACCATATTTTTACTTCACCAGATGTCATTTAAAATCTTCAAAATAAATCATCTATGTTTGATTTTTGAGTCTGATCCTTGAATGTTAAATGTGGTTTAATTATGATAATATCTAACTTTTATATCTGTATTGTGCATATGGGAGAATGTGGTGTTACTCTTAACATCTAGACAAAGTGCAATACGTTATAAGTAGATTCCTAACTGCTCAATTGTTGAAAATGGATTGTGGCAGTGGAGGGACTGAATTAACTTTATCCGTCTGTTTTTATGGCTTCAAATGTCACAAATATTAATTAATGTACCCTCAGAAAACATCCGTGTAGTAGAGATGTAGCATCATCACTATTTCAGAGATGGGGAAACTGAGGTACTGAGAGTGACCTTACATAATTTAGGTAGAAGTGTGTGGCAGAACTTAACTCAGCTCTCTTAAGTCCCAGTTCAGTATCTTCATCAAACAGGATTCTTTCATTTGTTCAAAAAGAAGCACTCTTTTGCCTCTGGATAAAGTCATAAGCAAGCTTTTTTTTTTTTTTTTTAAATCCCCTTTTAAGTATTTTCTTTTTTAATAGTCGCAGTTTTGCTCTGTTTTCTTTCATCTTTTTCCCCCCTCTACTGAGTTAATTTAATACATTAGCTTTTCACTAGAGTCCCGAATCCACAGTGAAATCTGGCTACGTCACAAGTGTAATGAGTGTGTGTGTTTCATTCTAATTCCTAAAGGAACGTTAGTCCTCATCACAAATGCATTGTACAACTTGATATGAATGGCAGTCTGTTTAGAAGAAGCCTGGGACAAGAGAAGCAGTTTTGAAGCAAGTAATAAAGTAGCGCCTGTACAATGTGTGAGCTTCAGAGTATTTGCTTGTACTGCAGCTATATTTATTGCTTTCAGTATCTCGCGTCACCAAAGGCTAACATTTACAAATGCACTTTTTGCTCCTCTTCTATTTCCCCATCCTTCCCAAAGCCACCTTTCTTGATGAACTTGTTTTGTAAACTGCTGTAACAAATAAACAAGTTCAATTAAAGCAACTGTTGTTGATTAAATGCTGTTACTGTGACTGGCGCTGTGCAAGAGACTAGTTGTTGTAGTCCCTGTCCCAAGGACCTATAGTATAAATTAAATTAAAATAATTATTTATTCATCCAAGCTTGTAAAATTCTACTCACCTGGGGTGAGTAAGTTTTTGATAGGCAAGTAAAATATAAATGTTTATGATCATCCAGTGATTTTATCTGAGCAGATTTTGTGCCCAGGCTAGTAAGTTTTCATGATAATTTTCGAATGATGAATTCAAGTATTAAGTGCAAAATTTTCAGACTTGGCTGCCTAAATTAGGCAACTTAAATTCATATTTAGGAACCTAAATAAAGGATCTAATTTTCAGAGGTTCTAGATACCCACAATTTCTGCTTAATCACTCAGGACTGCTGGAAATCAGGCCACTTATTGTAGATTTTTAACTTCAAACACCCAAGTCTGAACATTTTGACCAAAGTTCCTTATTAAGCAGCCATATTGTATCATCATGTAAAGCACAACACCCTAATGAAGTCAGTGGGAAGTTCTACTGAAAAATGGATGGCATAAGGCCCCACAGGGTTATGGCTGGCATTTTCAAGGACTGTAGAGCGGTAAGGCATGCTGCTCCCATTTAGCTGAATTATTTGTATGGCAGTTGGGTGCCTCAATCCCTCATGCTCCTTTGAAAATCTCAGTTTGTATTTTCTGTTCAGATGTATGCGTGTGATTGCTGCCACTGAAGTCCATGATAACAACGCATATGCTTCTGAAATCAGTTTGTCCCCAAGTTATTATACAATATTTTTTTTTGTTATCCTACTGCTATGGAGAGTTTAATAATCACAATCCATTTGTATAGGCTTTTGGGGGATAAAATGCAGGTATTCTTTAATCAGGTTCTAGGAGTCTGTCACATCCATTATGTATTTCTTGATAGTGTGCCTCTTCCTTACCCTTTTTCAATAGCCCCATAAACAAGGAACAGTTTTCTACAGTGACCTAAAAGCAAGTAATAGAGCTACCATCCTTAGGTACTTATATGACCCTCATTGCCATAGTATAAGAGAGACCCATAATCTTTTCGTATATGTATCCATAATCTTTTAAGGTATGTAAGGATATCTTTTCCCCATTTTACAGATGGGGAACTGAGGCACAGAGAGACTGAGTGACTTGTCCAAAGTCATTGTGGTGGGTTACAGAATTAAACCGGGGTCTCCCAAGTCCCAGACTAGAGCCCTAACCACTGGACAAGCCTTTCTTTGGGAAGAAACAAATCCGTTTTAGAGCATAATAAAGTTGGTCAGGACAAAATTAATAATTTGATGCGAGTTTTGTATTAAATGGAAATATGGTTTTATTTGTGACAGCTAATTACAGAACTTAAAGCTATTAACAGAACTAGTGGAATTTTCTCTTATGGCTCATGTAGATTTGCCCTGCAAAAGCCAAAATACATAAAGCAAACTAGATGCTGATAAAAAAATAATTACGCAGATCATAAAATTAATTGTACAATTTGTATTAAAAGGTATAAATTAGAGTATTTAAATATTATTTTTATGGTGCATTAGGTGGAATTATTTTAAGTAAATGGTTTATTTCAAGGAAACTGTGAAATTGATGAATAAATCTACTCTGTTCCAGGGCTAAGCATTTGAAATGTAATCTGCTCGGGTTTTATGTCCACAGGCCAGTGTACCCATGTTTGCAGTAGGTTGTAGGTGCTACTAATATGTGTACAACAGGTGCATGTAATTTAACTGCAGAACTAGTCAAAATATCTTTAATCAGTCAATATTAAGTCAAACCATATGGGTCCATGACTAGAAAGATCTTTTTCTAGTGCTATCCAATCAGACATTCTCACTGCCTATGGATCAGTCTCCTGCAGTACTCAGCCACCATGGGACAGAGAATGTCCAGTTGCTGAAATTTTAATCTGTCTGCTCTGAAGTAACAGCTGCAGGTAGTTGCGTGATGGCCAGTTTCTTCATTTTCCACTTTTACATAGGTGGTGGCTGGTATGATTGGTGAACTATGTGTTTGCCTTCCATGCCCTGGAGAGTGCAGAAATAAAATGGCTTGGCTAGTGCATCCTAGTGCCACTAGGAATAATTCAGAATCAGAGTTAGAAATCACTCTGTCCTCCCTCTGTGACTTTGAGTTTTAGACCCTGAAGGAGTAGCGTGCTGGTCTGGTTGTCAGCTTTCAACACTGAGTCCTTTGCAATACCATAAAACAAATGCAATGGAAACAAGGAATAAATATGATGTAGAGATGGAAGTATTTGCGGTACATTCTCTGTTTTTACTGATGCAAAAATCATCGGAAGCTAATTTACAGTGATTATTTCTACCAACAAGTACGCAGCTTTGCTACTGTCATGAGTGTGAAAATAATTTCATCCATATATGTCATCAGCATCTCTTGTACTGAAACAAATAGTTTTACAGTAGATAGGAGTGCACTCAAGTTAGGACAAAAAAGGCTTGCAGAGCCGGTTGGAATAGTCTGAACATAACAGCTTCAGCCAACACAAATACGCCAAACAGTAGGTGTTTGCTTTCTTCACTTTCTAGAGGGCAGATTCTAGCCTTAAGTTACGGATGAGTATTTCAGTATTCAACCAATAGGTTTAGCTTATGACAAGCTCTTATTAGTTGACAGAGGGAAAAAATTGTTGTTGCATGTGGTTGCCTTGCTGGGTGGTCCTTCTGAAGCTATAATCAACACACAGAGAATATCTCATCAACACACAGCCCAGCACTACAGATTTATCTGATCAGATAACACTGATTGGGGTGTGCGGTCTGAGTCTTTTGAGAATCCTGACTATGTATTGTTTCAAAAATAGAGTAACAAGTTGCAAATATAATATTCTTTCTTTGTATTAAAATAGTTCTGAATGTTGTGGGTTTGGGGCGTTCTCCCGCCCCCTTCCCCCAGCTCTTATTCTGGCCTAAAAGTTCTGTAGAAAATAACCCCCCAAAATCAGGTGACAAATTGTTTCATGAGATTCTGGCAGGTTTTTTGTTTGGGGAATGAGCCGTAAAATACGGATTTCATTTTTCAAACCCTATAGGGTGGGTTAGTAAAAATAACATTAATAGATGTTTAAAATGAGCCTGAGGGTGGGTAGATCATGAAACCCCCAAATGTTGTCATGATAGATTGTAAGATGAGTTATGTATGTACTATTTCATCTTTTGATTAATTAAAATACTTTTAGAATATGCATTAAACAGAATAAGACATCCTGTAAGGTCCTTACAGTAAAGGATTAGAAAAATCCTTACAATAAGGATCAACAAGACCGCAGCAAATGTGAACATTTTGAGAGATACTAGAAAATAGTTTCAGGAAGACTGAATTGGCAAATCAGAGAGACTATGTTTAGGATTATACAGCAGCATTCCCATGTAGTCAGACAATTTTGTGAATTTGTAAACATATGGGGAAACGGAGTTTTTTGTTAACTGTGAGGGTAAAGAAGAAAAATAACCCCAGAACTATTCTAGAAGTATAGGGTGTGTGTATGTGTATTGGCATTTTCTTTTATGGCACTTGTGAAAAGAAAAGATTCCTTCTTTATTATATCCCCTCTGAGAAGACTTCAGATCTAATGTTCTGGGTACCAGAAGACATCCACTCTACTTTCAGCTTTTAAAATACATGTCAGCACTTAAGTAGGGTAGACAGCAGCACTAATCATATTAAACACAGTCTCTAAACTCATGGTGAATGCATAATTAATGCATTGTTTTAGAGGTGCTAATATATTGGTCAAGGGCAAGAGCTTCATGCATAGCTCACCATATGGGTGAAGAGGAGAGAACCAATACGCTATGCAGTTTGTGACACCGTAGCTAGCTCTGCTCACTAAATCTTGTTTGTTACACCTCTAATATGAGCCAAAACCATCAAGCAGCCTCCATTAAAGTGTTTGCCACGTAGAACCTCTCACTGGGATAGTAAATGCTAATTCAGTGTCAATTAGAAAAATGCCTGTAACAGGGTGCTGCAGTTAATAAGAGGCACTTCTGTTGATTCATTGCGGGGGCGGGGGGGAAGAGGAGGGGGAAGGATGTATCTGCTCTATGTACTGTAAGCGTCTTTCACCACTTTCTGTTTATTATTTTAAATGAGTTTAGCTTGGATGCACTTTACTATTTTACCATTATTTTAAAGTTTATCCCAAAGTTTTCTTCTACACTGATACTCATTTAGAACTCCCTCTGCAAGAAAATCATTAAATTCCTTCAGTCTAACATTTAAAAGGTTAAAAATAAGCCACTGAATTACAGTATTCAGGCAAATCTTGGTCAGATTCTAAATTAGTCCCGTATAAAGTTTTTCCTCTATATTGCGTGTAGCATGTAAGTTAGAAATGTGTGCTAAATTACAGTACATAAGTTTCGCACTGGAACATGTACAAATGTATGTGTATCTCTATTTATATATTTGATACAGTCACAAGTGAAAACCGATTTAGACCTATTTTGTCATCTTAACTTTCAAAATGTGTATAGGAGATATGTGCTGTTTTCTGGGGTTTTCTGCAACTACATTCCTAGACAAAACATTGTTTCTCCATGTTAGCCATGTGTTAACCTCAAAGATGTTAGTTTTATAGCTAGTGTTACCCTCATAAAACAAAAACAAATGGGTAACATTTTGAGTTAGCCTGCATAGGAAAAGGAGTTTGAAATAACATTCTGTTCTCCCCACACAGGCTCTCCCCCCCCCCCCCCCCAGTTTAAACTACTGTTATATTTTTGGTTAAAGGTTAATGTGCCTTTTATTGGCCTTTTCAATCCTGCATCTGTGTTTGGTTGTAGAGGGGAGTGTATCACATGAGGTTTGTACAACATGCCTGTAGCAATTATATGTTGTACCAGTAATCTCCGGGGATTCTTCACACTTTTTTGAACTCTGTTATCTAAACTAATTGCCTCCATGTCTTTGCCACAGTTATGTTTTAATTCTACTCTAGATTTTTTTGGCCAACAAATATGCTGGAAGTATTTAGAAATAATATTAATTTACATTTTAAAAAATAAATTGCCATCAGTATTAGCTTCATTAAATGTTTGCAACAGCAATTACTCTGTTAGAGACTAAGTATATTATTTTTGTATCAATTATAATTTGGAGAAAGACACCCCCCCCCCCAAAAAAAATTTATATTGATTAGCAGAAAAGATTTACTCAAAGAGCATTAAACTATTTAATTCATAATTTGATAACATCACCTGATTCTTTTCTTTACAAAATAATTTACTGAGAACCATCGTTGAGCTATAAATGTGCCTAATTGAGGAAATGTTTTTTACTGTTTTGTGGAGTTTGTATTTTTCTATATTGATGGTTATTTTCTCCTTATGTGTTTAAGGGTCAAATCCTGATCTCACTGAAGTCAGTGGAAGTTTTGCCAATGTCTTTAATGGGACCAGGATTTATCCCTGGAGCCAAATCTTCTGGGAATATTTTTTTCTGCTAATGGAAAGTATGGATAAGGAGGACGATGAATCCCAAAAGAAAACATCACATAGTGGAAGTATATTATCTTGTCCATCCTCATGTCACTGCCAAGAACTAAATGTCCTTGATTTTATAATTAGAGTAATTCATAGGAGATAGTAAAATCCTATGTCTGTCTGCAAATTTTGTACCTACTTTGTGTGTAGTCGCTTTCTTTGTTTCCCTTCAAGTAGCCATTTGTTTGTGTGGGTTTTTCCTAACCCAGCAGGAGAGAGTGAAACATTTTTAAAATAGGAAAATATTATTAGTAAACCACAGAAATTAGCAGGAGGACTCATTTTAGGTTTATAACACCTACAATTACTTTTAACTGACAAAGTTTTTATCAGTTTCAAATGATGTCGTCCCTTTAATTTAGTTCAAACATTATTTTCTCGTTGCCCAAAGAGAGCGTGAAGAAGAGCTTCACAGTAACTGCCATCAACTGGTTGCATTAGGTTGAGTGGAGGACCATCACTAAAAATTACACAGCACTTTCTAACTACAAAAAATGCCTCACTTGATTTTTAATTACGGTATATTAGATAATTTGGCTTATATGTAATTTTGTATCTTCAGTAAAAAAACTAATTAAATAAATTTTATTTTAAATTAATTAATTAAAAAATATACATAAAGTTGAATTGCTCAAATCTTAATATCTCACAATTTCTTTTTGAATGTACAGGAGCGTCATTTTACTTTAGGTATATTCTCTCTCTTTCTGCATGCACACATGCACCTATGTGGTTAAAGAGCCCCATAAAATGAACAATCTCCTTTAACCAAAAGTGTAATAATAATAATAACGTAACTTAGGTCAAAAGATACAGAACAAAATAATTTTCCTGATACTGTTCTCTTAGCTCCTTCAGCTATATAATATTGCACATTAGTGTGTATATGTATGTACACATATATGTAAACATACACATGCCTATATATACACATATACTACTACATATACACTATACTACTCATAGTATTTCCAGAATGATATGATGGCAATATGCATGTTTAACTGGAACATGACTTAATTCTGCATATGTTCTCTGCACATATCACTCAATATATGGATGATTCATATATGTCCCAATATAGACGTTAGTTTATTACCTACCCGCTACTGTATAGCATCTTATTTTTCCACAGTGCCAAAACTGTCTACAAGAAGGCACATCAAAGTTCCCTCCTCCTCCCCAAGAGTGTTTTTAATTTATTCAGAAGTTACATTTCTAATAGTGCTCTGAGTCTTCAGCTCTCTGTGGTTTTTAAATTATAGCAGCAAACCACAAAGACAAAAAGCCCTAGCCTAGACTTCTGCTGTTCCTGGATGTAAATCTGACTGACTTTACCTTTGTTGCAGTGGATAAACTTTAAAGGGACACTGTCAAAACAGTTTAGGATCAAAATTTAAGTGGTGGAGTTTGCATAGAGTGAGAAGTAATAAGACTTCTTAAACCATTTGGAATTTCTTGGCGAGATACAATAGTATGAAAAAGTGTTCCTTTCATTGTACTTCCTGTGGTCCCGATCCTGCAAGTACTTACACAAGTGAATAGGCCCACTGAGTTCAATGGACTCTGTCATTCATAGTCACTCTTGTGCCTGAGGGCTTGTCTACATAATGGATTTTTTCACTGTTGTAGCATTTAGTAAAGATGTGTTGCACTGGTGTAAAACAGGGCTTGCACTGGTGTGATTTACTCTGGCTAGCTATACCAGCGCAAAAATCCCTAATGTAGACAAAGCCTTAAGTGTATGCAGGAGTGGAGCCCATGTTTGTAAAATCGCCCTCCTGCCTGATGCATCAGGAATCGCTGTAATGTCCTTATATGCTGTCTTCAGTAAATAAATGTACGCAATAAATTAGAGAATTTTATAAAAAAACCCAAAATGAACAAAAATGTTTCAATACTTTTTATTTCAGTGACAAACTGTTTTTATTGACTTAAACATTGCCCCGTACTGTTGGAAATGCAAAAACCACCTGCCTTATGCTAGTGCATGTGAAATTGGTTGGTGTAGTTTCACTCCAAGCTGAGTGAAATGTAAAAAAATTAAGGATACATCAGAAAATAATATGAAATATTACATTTTAGGAGAAAAATAATCAGATTTGAAGATTGTTCAGTGTTAATATAAAGTGTTATTGGTAATATAGATAAGGACGTTTAAAGGAAATAAAAGTTTCATCTAGGCAATGTCTCATTAAGAATAATTTTATTTTTAATAGTCATCTTGGCTGATTTGTGAAAAATAATTTCCCAGAGCCAAATTTCTTTACAGATAAACCCAACTACCTTTTCTCTCGGCACTGTTGCTGACCTCAGTATCTGAGCTCTCTTCCATTGATCATCTGTAACAATACACACACTTTATAACACATAAAAGGAAATGCACAGATTCCACCAATGCTGAAGAGAGAAGTTCTGCAGAGCTACTATTGCACACATCAGAATCTCCACATTGATTTCAGATCTGTGTGTGAGCCATAGAAGTCAGGAAACACGGAGATGACTTGATTGTAACCGTAAAGCCTGTTTGCATACAGTGGGTAACACCAGCTTCTTACACCTTGCAAAATTGCAGCTGGGTCGGGGAGCTTTGGGGACTGAGTGAGCATGTGAAGCCTTAGCGTGTGACTTTGAACAAGGTCTGTTGTACCTGGGGGAACTCTCAATTCAGAAAACTGTCTCGGAGTGAAGATTGATGAAACGTGAGCAACGCATACATTTGTGGGTAATTTTCTCTGCTGACGGCTGGTGTCTACTATTTATTCAAGTAAATAGTGTTACTGTGTAATGCTGTATCCTTATTCACATGTACTTTTTATATCCAATAAAAGTACCACGAGGAACACTTTTTTATTATTTATATAAACACTAATCTTCACGTCTGATATCGTTTCTCATTTTTCCTAAGCTTAGACTTTTTTGCATTTATATTATCATGATATTATATGTTGGTCATAGTGTTTGTTAGAGCCAGCTACTTATACAGACTTGTTGAAGAGTCAGAGGCTGTTTTTTTAATGGGGATTTTGAATCTTGTAAATTTTATTTAACAAATGTTTATTAATTCTGTGCAAGTATTTTGAGAATTCCAGTAGATGTGTTGTGTAAATTACAAAAGTAATTCCATATCAGCTTTGGAAGAGAGATCACTTTGCTCTGCTCCACCCCATTCATAAAGTCCATTCTGATTGAGTAGGGGGAAGACTGATGATAACACCTTGGGCTGACAATATAGTACTTGTTTGCAAAACTTTCAGGAATGACACTTTTTGAAATTAGCTGTGTAGATTCCTATTAGTTTGGCTGTGCTGATGTGTAGTCACTTGTGCACTGATTGATCAGTTGTTAAATTTGAGTTAGTCACTCAGATGGCACTTGCTTTGAGATAAGATTCTGGAAGAGAACAAGCTTATCCATTTACATTTCTTGCAAATAGTAACAATGTAGGATGAAAGAGAGGCCACCTAATTTATATCCCAGTTCAGTGTGAAGGCCCTTTTTGCTAAAATCCTAGTTAACCTTAATTTACTCAGAGGTTCAGAAGTTGCAGCCGTTTTATTAAAAATGGGGTTAGGAGAGCCCTGAAATTCTGAAAATTATTTAAAGGTGAATTTAAATGCATATCTATACACACGGACATTATATATAATATGTGTCTCATTTACAGTGAATGCATTTTTAATCAAGAGGGAAATGTGCACATATATTAGGAAATAGATTTCACTTCCCCAACCCAGGACCAGGATGTTGGGTGCTGGATGTTTCTTCCTATTAGCTACTCCAGCCTGTAGGGGATTTTTCTGGACTGGGGGGGAATCATGTTTGAAAATGTGTTTTAACATATATGCTTTTAAACATGGCTTTGTACCTATTGTAGTCAGGGGAAATCATGTTTTAAAAAGGGCTAGCTGGTTGTTGAAGATTAGTACATAGATGGAACCTCCTGACTTCTCACCTGTCTCCTGCCTCACTCTATTCTAGGGTGACCAGATAGTAAGTGTGAAAAATCGGGACAGGGAGTGGGGGGTAATTGGCACCTATATAAGAAAAAGCCCCAAATATCGGTACTGTCCCTGTATATAAAGATTGGGACATCTGGTTACCCAACTCTATTCTCCATGTCGACCTATGAGGGCCAGCACAGATGGGTGCACAGCCACCTCTGTATAACTCAGATGTATATAAACACACACACACTATTTCAAATATTTTGTCATAAAATGTATTTATGTATAATTAATTCTACCCAAGCATTCTGTGGACTGAGGGTGTTAAACAGTTGTGTATGTATTTTATTAAAAACATTTCAGATCACCTGTAAAAATGTTGCATGAATCTAATTAATCCAAATCATGAATCATGAAACATTTCAGTGTCCTTCAGCATTTCAGTAACAAATGGTTAAGGACTCCTTAAAGATATCTTTCATCATTTTAAAATCTTGTAAATTTTCTACATGTAGTAATAACCTCTTGAAGTTGTTTTTTTTTTTGTTTGTTTCACCATTTTTCCTTCATTTGCGTACACGCTGGTCTGTAGTTAAAGGGTTATTCATGAGTCCTGGGCTGATTCACTGGTTTGTTATTGTACTGGTTGTTCATGAGTCCTGGTGGTCTGCTTTGGGTGTTCTTTTAAGTAGTTTTTAATTTATAAAAGTAATGTTATAATAAACATAATATATAGCAAATATAAAAAGTGAAGAAAAACAAGTTAAGTAAAATTTTAGCCTCTATTAACTTTGCACCTGATTGTGTAAATACTTGTGTATAAACTTAACTTTATCCATGTGAGTAGTCCTATTGAAGTCAATGGGATTTACTCATATGGGTAAAATTAATTTTGTGTGCAAATGTTTGCAGGATCAAGGCCCTATATAGGATTTCCAGTTCAACATTCAGAACACTTTATGGCCCTAATCCTACAAAGATTTATGCATGTGAGTAGAACTATTGAAGTCAATGGGACTACTTTTGTGACTAAAGTGTTATTCATCTGTGTATGTTTATGCCAGATCAGGCCCTATAACAGTGAAATAGTTTTAATTCTCAGATTCCTTTTTGTGTAGGCTGGTGCTGTAAATTATAATTTCTCTATGAAAAAATACAAAATATGTTATTGAAGCTTTCTATAATATTACAGGATAAATCTTAACAAAGAATTTGGATAAATGAAGTACATATAATGTATTCAAGTTAATAATACTGTTTATATTCACTTCTGATTTTTAATAATTATCTTAAGAACGTATTTGTTCCAAATTTATGTAATATTTTTTAACCAAAGTTCAAACTTCTCCAACATGATTGGAATGTCTTATAGGTTATTTATTTTAATTCTTCTCATACTGTGTAGTTCCTTTCTTAGTGGTTTTTTTACAGGTAAGCAATTGTTCTCTTGAATAGCTTACAGCAATGTCTTTGATTTTATAAAGATTTCTTGGAATTAATACAAGAAGAGTCTATACACAACTTAGCCCATTAAAGAGGAGGGCTTTATTATATTTGTAGCTAATATAATAGATTAATTATATAAATCATAGCCATATTAAACAAACCCAAAACTTATAGTGTGCAATATTCAGTAGATGTTGGCTAACAGGATATGGCCTCCTCTTGAATCTATAATTTTAAAGCTCTATTAAGAGTTCTGATTTTACCTACAATATCCTGTTGTTTTGAAAGCATTTGTAACGTAATGGACTTCATATGGTAAAGGACTGCACATCTCATGTTTCTCCACATTATAGACTAAAAGAGCCATGTAATGATCAGCTAAAAAGAATCTCATCTGATTTTAGGTTTTAGTTTGCTGGTTTGAAGTTGGGTAGCAATCTTTGATATTCTTGTCGGCTAGGAATCTTTTTAACATTCAAGTTTGCATTCCAGTTGAAAGTTTTGCATGGAAAAACCTGATGGACTTAAGGAAACTTGCAAAACTGCCTACTTTATCGTCCTTCATCTAAAAGACGGAGGCATCTTACATATGTAAGGCATCTTACATATGAGGAATGTACATTTAAGAAAACACAAGTTAAAGTTTTCTGAGAAGTGAGTGATGTCTAGGAAATATTTTACAGCCGTTGAAACAATGGAGGTGAAAAGCTTATTCCTTTGTCAGATAAAGTTTCAGAGCACAGTGTGGCTCTGTAAGATGTCTAACTTTAGTGTGTATATGAGCCACAGATGTTTTCACCTCCAAAAATGGACGCCGTTACCAGTAAAAGGAGACCAGTTCTGTACAACATGTGTTTGTGCAGTATGTTGTTGTGGTAGATGTTGAAAACCAATGGACTTAATGTTCTGCAAAGCAGCACTGAAAATAATAGTCTACAACTTAAGCAGTAGAAAGCGGTTCTCCTTAGTAGTAATTCTGTGGCTAGTAGAGAGTCATTTCTTATGACCCTTATGTTATAAACTGCCTATTGTTTTGAATGACCTTTATGTTCTAATCCATCACAAACGAGAGACTTTTCTCTATTTTTTCTATTGTAAAATAAGAAAAAGAGTGGTTAGAACCCGAAGAAGCAAATTCATCAAAATCTACCCTCAGAAATGTTGAAGGTTTACATTATATCTGTGGTAGCTGGATAAAAGGGAAAGATTTGAATTACAAAGTCAGAGCCCACTGTTGAACTGGCCAAATTTATTCTTAATATCTAGAATGATCTCCTTTAGTACTTGAAACCATATGCAATTTCAGATATAAATATGTTAATCACAGCTAATGTGCTATTGTGTTTCAATTACTCTTCTCTGAAATTTAGATTATTGTTCTGGAGTAACAAGTTCTCTATTATCTCTGTTCCAAAAGTAATATATTGATGACATTAAATGGAGGTATTTGAGTAATTTTGCTCTTCAACAATAGTATTTTAATCATTGAAATCTCTTTCTATACAATCAATCTTCTTATCATTGTGTTCTATTGGATTGATGTAGCTATTACTTTAGGAACTCGGAGTTATCTTCTGAGTAGACAAATGATTGATTTTAGACATTAGGCATTCTGTGAGACGTTATAAACATTTGCCTTTCTATACTTCTACTTTGAAGAGAACTAAATGCTATGCAAACATGTCAGTTTGCCTTAAAAGTTACCAATACAGCTTACTCCTCATCATTTTAAGTCTAGCTTTTTTGTAGAATTTGTAGAATTAGTATTCTGGTATGTATAAAATATTCCCCAGTATTTTAGACAAGGTTTGGGAATAAGTTGTCAAATAGTCTTCATGTGTTTCCCAGTTAGGTATTTCTATAAAACTAAAGATGTTTAATTTGGGGTTTATATTAATTTGAAGGTAGGGGGAGGCTGTTCAAAAAAGGGGAAAACCTTGTATTGGCAGAAGAGGCAGAAAATGTCATCCTGAGAGTATTTGGGGAAAGGTAATATACTAGCGCTACTGGTATTCCTGGTTTTTCATTTTTTTAAATCTCCGTTTGAATAATCTTGAGCAAAGTTCATCTTTTCAACCATGCAGACATCTTCCCTTTTGATGTTATTTGTGAAGTTAACTATAGTTAACACCGGGGGAGTTTCACCCCAAAACCTTTTCCATCTCATTTCTCCTGATGTGTACATCTGATTGTCCAAGTAAACCTGGTCGTGGTGTGCTGCCAACTTGTCTCAGTTGCAGGTCCAAATGAGACTTCTGCTTGGGGTATTCTTCTCTTCTGAGTGTATGCACATCTCATGTTATGGTGCTAGGAGCTCTCTGTGTGCACCGAGGGGAGAACAGGTCCCATGTGTCAGAGCTGTCAGGAATTTCTTCTTCCAGTACATTGCGTTCCTTTTTCATCTTTGGTAATGCTGCATTTTATTTATTTATTTATTTATTTATGCACCTCCTTATGGATTGCCCATCAAACGTCAAGTTTTCTAATTCCTTATTTGCAGAACTTTAGTAATGCTACAAGTGATTTTTGTGAGATTTCTCAGCAGTCTCATTTATTACTCCCACTTTTTGTGTTGCTTTCACTAGAGTATCAGCTTAAGTGGGAGGAGAGAAGAGCTTTGGAACATAAGTAAATATAGTTTTATTGTTCTTATGGTTTATTTCCTTTCTTTCTGACATCATGGACCTTTGCAGTTTTTTCTTGACATCTGATGTATGGAGCAGATTCTCTCCTCCGCCCCCATGTTTAAAAAAGTGACATATACAAATATCCAATGAAAACACACACAAAGCTAGTGCTCTCATCTAATAAAATGTTTTAAATTATATTATAAATAAAAATGAAGCTGGTGTTTTATTCTGCATTTAGCACCCATGAGAAAGCTAGCTTTTTTCCAATTAATTATGTATTTATATCACTCTAGGTAGGTTAGCGATAATTCACAATAAAGCATGTGGCTGACTCAATAGTGTTATGCTCTGGGTGCAGTGTGAGAGAAAAAAAAGCCAAAGGAGGAGAGTGTTCACCCACCTGAGTAGTGAATGAATCCAGAATAAGTACGTTTTGTGACATGTTACCTTTTATTATAATTTTTTTAATGTAAGCATATGTAACTGTATGTCAAGGTCTTTTTCACTGCATCACTGTTTTTTCTCCATTGTACTTAAAAACCTTTTCCCTGTGTATGTCTGACTAGCTCAACTTTTACAGTTATCTCTAAGTTTAAGTTCACAGTTTTTTAATAAAAGTTTGTTTTGTGTGAACGGACACAGATGTATATAGATACAATTAAAATAAGTGTGTGTGTGTGTGTGTGTGTGTGTGTGTGTGTGTTTATTGTTTGGGCTATAACCCCAAACCCCAAAAATAAACAAAACAAAAAATATCCTGTTGCTTGTTACTACATAAATTGAAATTAATTCAAGAGTTCAAACAACTCTGCTTCCAAATAATATTCCTACTCTTCATCTCATGGAAACTGACCTTGCATTGGTAAAAGGTAGTAGTTGCTGTAGTTACTTTTACCCATCTTTGCTGATTTGACTTCAGGTTTTTTTCCATGGATATGAGTGGGAATAGCAGCAATGTTATGGCTGTTGTGCCAATTTCAGCTGTGACAGTGAAAAAGTGAAAGCTCTGTATTTCCAACTACACCTTCAAATATTTGGAGCCTGGTAGGTGGCCTGTTTTCAATAAAGGGGGAAAAAGTAATAGAGACAATTGTAAGCTCTCTGGGGCAAGGGCCATAATTTACTATTTGCTAAATGTGTAGCCTGCTTTAAGCAATATAATCATAATAATAATGCCTCCTTTTCATGAGCATAATAATAATGAGCACTTAAAAGTATTTTTCATCTTCAAATCCTTTATGAACATTAACTGATTATGATCTGTTAGAGAGGGAAAACAGTATGACTTGGGTGGATAGAGGTTGTTAGAAGCTGATCTTTGGTCAACGAATCTGACACTCCCTATCATAATGCCCATTTTTATAAATATATTGTTGCTGGTTTCATAAAATTAATTCAGTACTGAATTAATAGAAATAATGGATTCCGGGGCAGTTTTACATTGTAGAAACTGTCAGTATTCTTTGGCACGGTTGCATTCCTTTGGCAATAAGTAGAGCAAATAGCATAAAGTGTTTGCTAGAGGGAAAGTGGATTGACAGAAAAATCTATAAAAATTGTGGCCCTTAATCATTGCATACAAAGGTGAGAGGTCGCCCCCCTGTAAAAGTGCTAATAGGATAGAAAAAGACTGCATTACCATTTTGCAAGTAAGCTTTATTAAGGTGAAAGAAGCTCTAATGGAGGAAAGGAGGGGCTGGGGGCAGGAAGGTACTTTCTAATTTAAGGCCTAGTACTGCAAACAGTTAATACTAGGCATAGCGCTTAGTACCATGAGTGATCCTGTTGTCTAAATAAGACTACTTGCATGAGTAAACTCGAGTTGTGCACAAAATTTTTGTAGGACTGAACCTTCAGGTATTTAGTTTCTTTAAGCTGTTAAATTTCACACATTTTGCTGTCGATATATTTTCTTTTAATGCTCATTTAAAAAAAATCCTTCTGATGTCTACCTGTAGTATGCAAAACAAGGTGTGTAGCATTGTGATAGGAGACAATATTTTGCATGGTCGCCTGTCTTGCTTTTTTTAATAACCTCTTTGACAAATTAACATAGTGATAAAAAACAGATGAGGAATGGTCACAGAAACAATCAAATCTATGATTTTAAAAAAATATATCCTACGAAGCAGCACTTGGATACGTATCTCCTAAAGAAACACTGACCCCTTTTCCAAATGAGGTTTCTGTGCCATTAGTTTAGCATGACATTTTATGAACACCTATAAAACAAAAAGTACTTTATCAGCTTCCAGATCTAAAGACTGAATTAAGAGCAAGAAAGTGAAAAATAATTTAAAGTAAACCAGCTTCCAAAATCTGATTATTACTAAATGTTTTGAATGAGTTATTTCAGACTGAAAATATTCTTAAAATTATAGATTACATATCTTGGAACAAAACAGCAAGTGGCCTTCTTCCTCTCCCGTCTCTCCTCTCCCTCCCCCCCTCCCCCCATCTCCCAAACAGAATTCCTTACATTGATTTTGTTGTTCAAGATATTAAAGAAAGAAAGCGTGGTTATATAAGACATGGCAAACAAAGAACCTAAGGATAGCTTACGGATATTTTTTCAGTTCATGATTAGGGCAGTATGCTTTTAAAATGTCTTAAAAAATCTATAATCTTGAACCAAGTAAAATCACTTGCAAGCTAAGTGCAAAATCCTTTTATGAGAGAAATTGCCACAGCCAAATTTTCTATTGTTCAAATACTCATGAAAAATTGAAAGCAAAATTAAGTCCTGGTCCTGGTCCTGGTCCTGGTCCTGGTCCTGGTCCTGGTCCTGAATTGAGGGTTGTGTAGTCTCAGCTGGATCAGGCTCTAGAGTTTGTTTCTAGGAATAAACTGGCTAATAACATGTAGCACTAGACGATAGTTTCATTGATTTGTTGTAAACATAGATTGCAATATAATTTCATAAGAATAGTGAATAATTCACTAGCATTATTTAATTAGAATCAGTGGTCAATATACCAAAGTATAAGCATATGCAAAACAAATTTTAAAGCTTCAACTTAAGACACTGGAGATTTTTACATAAATTGTCTCCCATTTATTGAGGGCTCTGTTTATTCCATTTGCTAACAGGATAATTCAGTTCTGATATTTTTCCCCTCATCAACTCTCTCTCTTCCCTCCCCCCCCAAAAAAACTTGAATGAAAACCTATCTCCTCCCTCCCCCTTTGCTTCAGCCACTTAATGATTTTCTTCTTTTACTCTGTTATAAATGTACTCTTGTGTTCTGTGCATTGTTTTTATTTCATTCTATAACTGCTAATTGTATCAAGGGTTTTGGGTTGCACTGGTATTGGAAAACACGATTTACAGCTGAAATAGAATGTTGTTAGGGGTTTTTTATTCACATCCTGGGGCTTGATCTAAATCCCATTGAAGTCAATAGAAGTTTCTTTCCGCTGACTTCAATTGTGCTTGAATCAGGCCCACGGAGAATCAAGAGTTTTAAAAAATCTTCCCATATTGTAAACCACATATGATGTGTCCCGGTGGCAGTCTTTAGTTGCTGCTTAGTTTAATAAGTGATCTTTCCTTGGAAAAGTTTTTCTTAATATTGCAGCTCCCAAAGTCTTGAGTCGCAGTGTCAGTTTGAGACATATTTGTGGTCCGGTTTGACAAGGATCATCTGTTCTTTATTTATGTGATGTTCCCACAGTGTAAAGGGAATAAATTGATCTGATAAGCATATAAATTGCAGTTTACTTTGGAATAATTGCTAAAATAATCTAGTTATTGTGTATAATATAAATGAAAAACTTTGCACTATTTTTATTGTTGACTTTTAAAAATAGTAAGCAATCTGTAGGGGTTTGGCCAAAAATCCCAAACAATGGCATACATTGCAGCTTTAGAGAGTTTAACCCAAATTTAGATCTTAATTTTTAAAGTTAATAAATTAATCTAGCTTTATTAAGAAAGTGGAACCTATTTACCAGCTGAAACGTTTGTAACAAATCAGTCTCAGTAGGATGTATGGCTAACACCTATTGCATGTTCTATTACTAATAAAGCTTCAGCGCTGTTCTTTATTATTTAATGAGTTGAAATGCCTTTTTTTAACCCGCTCCCAAGGGCCAGCAGATTTACAATCCTTTTGGGGCTCATGGTGCTGCAATATTTCCTTTCACAGTCTCTCCTCCTCCAACTGGTGAAGGTAGATTCAGGGTAACTAACATTATTTCCTCCTCCTACACTTTCCTTTTCCTGAAACCATCAGATAACTATTTGTTTGTTCTCAGATACCCTGAGAATACGCCCTCTAACTACAGTTTTTTAAATGGCCAGTTTTTCTTTCAGCGTTCACATGCTCATTGTTTTTTGGGGGGAATGCCGGAGGGGATTTGGTTTATGGCTTGCACTCCATATTTATCCTAAAATCTTTGATTGTTTCCTGTGACATACCGTTTCACACGCAGCATGAAGGAGACTAGACTGATTCACGACAACCACCCAAAAGTTGGTGGAATGCCAGAATATTATTTGTCTAGAAATAAATTTAAAAAATCACATGTACAAGGAAAACCTCAGGTGACATTTGGAATTTATAAGATTTTCTCCCCCATCCCCTCCCGTTATACATAAAGAGGCAAATATAGGTTGGGAATCTGATAAGGAGATATGTAAATATCAGTATTTTATTACTGACTTTACCAATATATTGGCAAAATACTATTCTGTGTCAATCAAATAGCATAACATTTTTGATCAAGATAAAGGTGCTTTATTGATATGGTGTTCTGCTAATATCTTCTAAATTATAATTATAGAAAATGTGCTAGAAGCAGTCATGTCAGCAAAATCCCTTATGTTATTTAGGTATTAGACATGATCGTAAAATATGATAGAAGCACCTATAAGCTCCATGCTTGTTAAGGATCACATGCTGTTATGAATTTATAAAGCCCTAAAAAAGAGAGAGAGAAAACAGGGTTTATAAACTCTGTGGTTCAGTTTTGGATTGTATCTGGGAATATCACTGTCATCTCAAAGCCCTCTTTCATGTTTAAAAAAAGCCTAAGATCAATAAAATTGTTCAGTCTTTAGCATTTTAGATGTTCTTTTAAAAAAAACAAAAACAAATTGCGTACAAATAAAATTGTTTTGAATAACCAGAGTGTCAGATTGCTTTTATTAATTTAATCAAAAATATATCGTATTGGGACTGAGATTACTGTATGTGTATAGCATTTCAGAATACAGGATATTTTTCTCCCACAAACCTATATAATCAACATATACTAAATATATTTTTACAACAAAATTTTAAGATATGAGATTTCTGATTTTAATCAGAAAAAATAAATTGGGAAATTCACAGATAAGGCTTCTGCTCAATCCTTAACTTCCCCCGTACATAATAGAAGAAACATTACTATTACAATCCAAAATCTCATGCATTTATGACATTATTTTGATACAGTTGTATTTAATTTCTGGTTTGGTAGACTATAAAATATAACAAATTCCACTTTATTTCTTTTTATCATTATTGAATATATTAAAAACGTGCTGTTGCTTGCTTTTTGAAAAAACAGTATCTGTTATTCCTTTTACTTTTCAATTGCATGAAAACAACATAGGTCCAACTTGGAAACCCTTTCTTGGGTCAGTAGTCCCAGTGAAGTCACTGTTACAACTCTCACAAATAAGGGTTTGCAAGATTGGGCTCATAATTATTACTTTTTATAACTAGGCTAAACAAAAAGGGAAATTTGTTAGAAAATCCTACTGACATTTCTCTGTTCGACCCAAGTTTAGATTTTGATGTTTCTTTCCATTAGCTTTTCCTTTTTGTGCACCATTCATGAATTTGTTTAGTATTAGTATCTGGTATAGACTCCATTTCCTCATAGCTTTTGTGGATTTAATTTCATTTGGGGTCTTAATTTGGTAAAAAAAAAAAAAAAAAAGTATATACACACATCCTGGATTCCACATTTACGGAAACTGAAGCAAATTGATTTTTCGCAGTTTCCGCAGCCTTGCCCTGACTTCCGCGGTGTGTAAACTAGACATACTTTATCAAACTGAGCCTTTCGTCTGTTCCCTTTTACCTTCTTTCCCATAATATATAGTCAAATATGCTAAAAGATATACTTATAGAAGTTATTGAAATAGTTTTTCCAATAACATGCAAATGACATCTGAAATCTTAATTGTAAAGGAAAAATCTGAAATTTTAGTGTTCAAAACTAGCAATATATATTTTTGTCACTTTTTACTTTAGTTTTACTTAGGAATGATGGGAAAAGGAAAGGATACTTGTCTTAGGCCATTTTGAGCTGGACTGTGACCAGGTTAAGGCAATATGTGGCCCAAGGCAACCTGCACATACATTTATGGGAAGGTGGACTAAAGATACAGAGGTTGACCACTTTAGAAATCAAGGCCCAGATTGTTCAATTCTCCCTTAATCCACCATTGAATTTGAATTAGTGTCAATTTCACTGGAAAAATTCCGATTTTCTCATTCAGCAAAATAGGTAGTGCAGGTAAAAGGGCTTGGTTTTATAACTGCTTTGAATAATATTTTCAAATAGTAAATTGTCTTTTTATTTGTAGCTGCAATGTCTATTCCTTTTCAGGCAGGTATTGTTTAATTAAATAAATGTGTTTCTTTTTATTTATTAAAGGGGGCAAGTATGTTTGATTTCAAAGCATCAGTGATGTCTTCCCTGTCCTTTCTTCCCCTATGTTGGTTCATAACCTTTCTGCTAAGAACTTTATCTGTTCATTTTGGAAAATTAAACACTTCTTGTCAATCTGTTTTGAACATGAAAGACTGAAAATGTTTTGCATATGGGCAACAAGCTTTCCCTTCCTAGACTGGCCAGCATATTATTTTTGGATTGTTCTGCAAGTTGGTAATATACAAACTACTTTTTCAAAATACAGTAGCTATTCTTATATCACATGTCATAGGATTTCACTTGGCCTTTTTTTTTTTTTTTTTTTTTTTTAATAATGCGCATGCAGCAAATGGTATATAGGCCAACTGGGATACGGGGAAAATACCCAGTATCCTATCCATTATGTATGGCAAGTGTCCTGCATGCGGTGGGACACATCAGCAATTTCAGAGCTTTCAGCAGCTTCTCCTGTGGTCCCACTCCTCTCTGTCTATCATGCTAAATGCCAAGGCTGCCCTATCTCCTTTTTATTTGATATGGGCTGAAAATGACAGGCGGGAGAGATGAGGCAATCTCAGCAGTCTGTCGGATGAGAGGCTAGCAGTGGGGACCAAAAGCACAGCTGTTGAAAGCTGTCAGAAGCTTGCCAGGTTGCTCCTCTAGATGAAGGTCTTCCGTGATGGTCTTTCTCCATGGCTGGAGACCTTTTCAAGACTCTGCTTGTGCTGTGCTAGAGTCCCTGAACAGACTCAACTATTCTCATGGAAAAAAATGTGGCAGATATTTTCATTCCTCTGTATTGAATATTTAAACACATCTCTGCTTTTATTTCCTCCCCATGTTCCCTTCATCTGTCCCAATCCCCTCTCCATCTACCTGTTTACAGCTTTCTGTTATCCTTGTGCTTTTCCCCATGATGTCCCTTATGTTTGAGGAAGCTACCCTGCTCTCATATACCAAACAGCCTCCCTCTGCTCCTTCAAATACCTCCTCACAACACACTTTTTCCATGAAGCCTTTTGAAAATGGTCTGCAAAATTCCTTTGCGTCTTCCACTCCACACTGGCCCCTCATGTACAGTTTATGTCTTCTTGAAATGGAGAGCCCCATTTCATCCTTTGCTATAGTACCGAGCACCAGGCTGGCACTGAACAATAATAAATGAACCTTTAAATATATGCTACCAAAAAAACAACCAACCAACCAATAAGTGATTTCATCAAAAATATATAATGCAGCTCAGGTTATCATAGTTAACAAAATTATATTTAGGTTAAAATCAGTGTTGCTTTGGATTATACAACTGCATCTATTTGTCATTGAGGCAGTTTCAGAGATCAATAAAAATTGATAAATTTCAGAAACTTCCTAACAGGGAAAATTTGGGGGATTTATAACAGGTGGGTGAAGAGGAGATAGTGGAAGTAGGTGTTCTGAACCTGGCATGTTGAACGCAGACTAAGAGCAACTGTGGAAAAAGGAGTCTCCCTGCCAGAACTTTGATTCATTTCAAGTTATTTCACTCTGCTTCCCTTATTCACACTGAGGAGTAACTTACTTTGTGAGTAGTCCTAATCTTTTATGGGATTACTCAAAAAAATAAGGCACTCCTCAATGTGACTAAGGGTGGCAAAATTAGGTCCTAAATAAATATCTTTAGTTATGCCTCCTTTCCCAGCAGTGATGGAAAATGTTAGTCCTAGGTTCCTTTATAAGAGGGTTACACCTCTGGTAGATTAAATAGGGCGATATAACCTGTGTTGTACATATGTGGTATTTACCTACATATGTGCTGCATAGGAGAGTGTGTGTATGTATGTATAGACATATACTCACATCCTACTCTCCCTTAGATAAAGTATATATGCACTGTGTACATCTTGTGCATTTTTGGTGGTAGATGGGCACTTTTAACACAGTGTTTTCCTTCTCTCTGTGCCACAAAGAGGTAATGCATTTGCTGATGATAAAACCAACAGGTGCCAAGGCTGTTGGGTACTGAAGCCAGTTGGCTTTCTGCCTACAAGCTCACAGTGGATATATTGTGTGTCTCTAGGTTTTTGTGTGTTTCTATGTCCTTATGAGGGATGGGATAACCCAGTTGAAATACATACTTAAACTCCTAAGGGATTAAGTGTGTTTCCTTTGCTTTACAGTTCAGAATTTTACAGTTTCTTTGTTTGGGGTTCTCAGATTGCTTAATGATTCCCCCCCCCCCCCCCCCCCGTTTTGCCCAGATGTGTATAATAGCAGTATTTGAACCTTACTAGGTTTGCCAATTTTATTACTCAACATATGGTATATCCTTTTATTTTTGTCTAGTATATAATTCTTTTACTCAGAAATCCCTTAGTACATACTGGTTTTCTTTTCTTAGTCTTGCGCTTTAATTATTGGTTTTCTAACCATTCTAGACTCTGACATATAGTCTTTTGTAGTGATTCACGGAGACAAAGCTTCAGATGTTTTACTTAAGTATGAAAAATATTGTTTAAGATATCATTTACTAGAAGTAATATTAATTATCATAATAAATGTGGGAAAAAATAGCATTCTGTTACTCTTCAGTTTGGAATAAAAGTACACTAGTATTAGTTAACTTAAAAGTTTTGTGCTGATGAACTGCATCAATTTATAAAGAGATGTACTTTGCACTGAGCGACTTAAATGTATCTGAAGGTCATTGTTGGGCAAGTAGATAACATATCTATATCAAAAGGCATATCCTCAGGTTGAATGTGGGCAATATTTGCGTTCATTTTGTATTTATACTGGTCAGCATTTGTAAACAGTTTGGTTAGAGAGACCAAGATTATTTTCCTGATGGATTCAGGACCAGATCCTCAGCCTGTTTAAATCTGTGTAGCTCCATTGAACTCATATCAGTTTACACCAGTTTGGGTTCTGGCCCAGACTCTAAATACGATAAGACAATAATGAATAGCTTTACAACTGACTTTTCATGTAAAGTTTTCTTTATGGCTGTTCTTTTCTAAATCATTTCTTAGGCTTTTCTGCTCTGTAGCAATGACCTCCTGAAATAGAGGCCTAAAATAAGAATATCCTGCTCTTGTGGACAAGTCTGAAATAGTTTCAGAATAGTTTAGGATGTGCTGAAAAGATCCACACAGTACTTCTGTCCTGATAACAATCTTAGGCAAGCTTCTTGGTTTCATTATAAAGAGATATTAAAGGAAGATGTCCTGAAAGAAATATTTGTCAACTTGGTTTGTTGTATACTACATGGACCCCTTGCTCTTTGTCCTCTTCCTTCCATTAAAGAAAAAAAATCCATATTCATTCTGTTCTTATTGCTTTGACCCTCTGTGGCTGAGCACATTGAAGAAAAGATATACTCCATACTTTCATTGCAGAAGCATAATACAGGAAGGGAAGTAATGTGGCAGTCTGCCCTTTATCACCTTGCTAAAAGAGGAGAAAGATTTTGGGGTGAGTTTATCATTATCAAATGTAGTGGCTGGATTGTGGCATAAGAGAGACTTTTGACTCCCTTCTTATACATTGTTTCTACAGTGAAAGTATGGAAGGGTCTCTTTTCTGCAATGTACTCAGACTTTGTCAGACAAACTGAATCCTTATTGGATTCAGGCAAACACTTAAGCACATACCTAATTCAGTCAGACTTAAATACAGGCTTAAGTCAAGCACATGGCTAAGTACCATCCCCAAATAGGCTGGAGACAAGAGGAGGCATGATATAGAGATGCTACTCAGTCCTACTTATATGCTACCACTCAGAGTAGCATAATTTTATGTAGCCATGGCATCAGCTAGACTTACAGTATTTCAGCTCTTTTTGTGTACTATGACAGTTCTTATATGTAGAAATTCCTGCAGTTGGGATAATACAGTATGTTCTCTTTCTGTTTATATAATTAAACATTCAGATCAGAGAGGTATCATGGTCTAGTGGACTCAATATAGGGCTAGGGCCCAGGTATTCTTGATTTCTAATCTCAACTCTGAAATTGACTCCCTCTCTTATTTGGAACAAATCACTTAATCTCTGTGCTTCAGTTTCCTCATCTGTAAAATAGTGATAATGCCTTCCCATAAGGATGTTGGGAATTAATTTGATAACGTTTATGCCTGGCTTATGAAGTTCTGTATACCTGTCCACTGTTGTTATTACTAATAATAAACCACTACAGATCTTCGGTTCATCATGCATTTTGAAGAATAAAATATAAAACTCCTACACATTAATATAAATCTAAGGTCCTTAAAATATCACTAATATTCAGGATGGAGCATTTGGTAATTTTCACATTTTACAGATCTTGGTTCCTTATAGAGAAGACAAAGATCAACTTTCAAATAGCAGCTAACATAAATAACATGAGACAGTCCCTGCAAGAGTGAGCTCATGAAGAAAGGGTTTTTTCACCATTCCAATATGGAAAAATCCTTTTGTTCTCAGACTCGAAAGCATAGGCAAGAGAAACTTGCAGACTGTGTTTTAGAGCTGAAAAAAGCCACAAAACACAAACACTGGAATTCATTCATATTGTCTAAAATAATAATATTTAAATGTGGGTATAATGCATATGCATGTATAGTGTGTGTATATAAGACTATGCGTGTGTTTTATATGCACATATAAACACACACACAAATGCCTCTCATACTAACAAAATCCAAAATGCATCACTTCAGCCACCACTTGTGGTTGGCAGGCAAACACACTGTACAACAGTATGTGTAACAGAAAACTATGGCTTTTTAATATCCATTCAGAGCAGGAAGGTTCTTAATATCTTCTCCAAAAGATCCACACACAATAAACCTCATGGAACTCAATTTATCTACCTTGGAAGGAAAAAAGAGTTAGGTAGACCCTGCTGGAATTCAAACCTGTGGTTCCAATGAGACTAGTTATTTCAAAGAACGAGGAGTACTTGTGGCACCTTAGAGACTAACAAATTTATTTGGGCATAAGCTTTCGTGGGCTAAAACCCACTTCATCGGATGCATTCAGTGGAAAATACAGTAGGAAGATATATATACACACAGAGAACATGAAAAAATGGGTGTTGCCATACCAACTATAACGAGACTAATCAGTTAATTCTTTTTGCTGATACAGACTAACACGGCTACAACTCTGAAACCCTGTTATTTCAAAGATCATGCTCAAACCACTAATCTGTCTTCTTCAGCATATTAATTCTTAAACTTTTACCATAAATAGGCTGGCTGATCTGTTGGTTAGTTTCCCTGGGGGGGAGAGAGAGAGAGAGAGAGAGTGTGTGTGTGTTGAGAATAGTACAAATTTTATTTTCCACATGAAGACCCTTAAACCCTGTTCACCAGACAGGGGTGAGTCTGAACGATTGGCTTAAAAAATAGCTGGGGAAAGATGAACCATAGAGGTCAAGTGTTGGGAATTGGATAATCTGATTTCTCACCAAATATTAGAGGCAAATATCTTGATGCAAAGAGCCTGAACACTGAGTATAATTTTAAAGCAAAGTAAGCCTTCATGTGGTGGTGGTGGTGGAGTACTATTTTTTTTTTTTTGACGTACCCCTTATTTTAATCAGCCATTAGTCTGCACAGTTTTCCCCACATACCATTAACTAAGAATGTTTCTGTTTTGACTGCAAGGTTATAAAAATCTATGATGTGTGATAGTGACAGCTAAAAAAGGACCAGGATAATATATGTGTCACTATTTGCAGTACTGTTTTGTTTTCCACACTTGAGTTTCTTCTTAAACTATTTTCAAGAAATCTTTACTGGCCTCAGAAGCTTTATCTTACCACTTAAAAGGCACTGTTGCCCTTATGCTTTTTAGGGTCAGATTCAACAAAGAAAGTTTCTGGCATTAGTACAGGGGAAGCCTGTGTAAAGCTACTGAAGCTTCCCCTCACAATCAACCAGATTAGTTCTTAAGTTCCTCCAGAACATGGGAGTTGGATATATTTTGTATTGAATATGGCTGTTATTGAGGAAGCAGTTTAGCTTTATCTGAGAATCACCCAGGGTATATTTTTGTTCTGATAATAAAGAAGTCAGTTTTTTAAACACACACATTCAATGCTGCCTTTTATATTCTGTGACAACGTGTATTCGGCCTTTGGGCAGCTCTCTTGGTCCTATTACACCCTGTCCCAAGAAGCAGCGAGCTGAGATGGAAAGAGCAGCGAAGGTGCGTCCTCCAAGCTTGCCTAAAAAGGACTCTCCCAAGCACCCATTTTGGAAACCATAGAAACCTCGTCCTCCAAGGGTTAGAGGGGTTAGCAA
Organism: Emys orbicularis; assembly: GCF_028017835.1. Classification (NCBI taxonomy): domain Eukaryota; kingdom Metazoa; phylum Chordata; order Testudines; family Emydidae; genus Emys; species Emys orbicularis. The sequence continues at coordinate 29,810,596 of NC_088695.1, read as the reverse complement.
CAGCCAATCAGAGCCCTGCTGACCCAGCTAAAAGGAGCTTCCTGACCTTAGAAGGTCAGAGCCTGCTGGGACTAGAGGAGTGAAGAAGGTGCTCCACTCTGACTACAGGAGCCTGAGAAGTAGAGAGACTGTCATGGCTGTTTGAACTTACACAGCTGGGGTTGCAGAGGGAGAAGAATCTAAGGGCATTGGCCCTGAGATAGGGCTGGAGGTGAAGGGCCCAGTAGGAAGAGGCCCAGGAAAATAGCAGTGAAGGATTGAAGTGAGCAATATGTGGCTGCTGTATAGAGTCCCCTGGGCTGGAGCCAGATTAGTGGATAGGCCCACACTCCCCTACCAGCCACAGGTAACGTGTCATAAACCTCAGGAAGGGGACAGGGCTGACGGTCCTAGTGAAGGCAACCAAACTGTTTATTCATTGGATTCTTTAATATCCCGGAAGAGGTTCATCCGGACTTTGTTTCTTGGCCAGTGGGCCGTGCCACTGAAGATCCACCAAGGTTGGCTGAAAGCCTGCAGGGGGCACCAGGGGCAAGAAAAGGAATGTGGTACTGTGCCCAGCTGCTTAGAGGCATTCAAGAGGTGAGGGCTCCTTTACAGTTGCATTTTGAATCTCTTATACCTAGCCACAGGGCCACTTAGTATGAGGTGGCAGGGTCTTCGTTGACTCAAAATTCCCTTGATGAGGTTTGTCTTCTGCCATGCTGTCTGTGCCAATGAAAACGGAGATGAGACTGCAGAATTCTGCTGGCCACCCTGACCCAACCTTTCCCTCAGACTATCAGAAACCTCATTCTTTCTTGCTGAGATTTTTACACATTCAATTTGTTTAATTGTTTGAGGGAGGAATTTTTTGTTCATTTCATCTGAACAAATAGAATTCTAAAATAAAAAATGCTGACTATATTAATAACATTTGTGTATATTATACCAGTTGATTTTTAATTGGGGTTGTCACTGGCTGGGTTGTTGTTTGCATGCTTGTTTCTGAGTGGGAACATATAAGTGCCTATCTAGATAGTGCTAAACCAGGTCAAGCTTTGTGTCTGATAAACTAGATGACATATTATTATGTAGGGTTGTTTTTTTAAATCATGATGTTTTCGTTCTTTTTCTTGCCCTCTGGGAAGGTTGGAAGTTGACGCCTCCTACCACGTACACCCTGTAGGATTTGTTTTGTTTCAGTTTTCTGAGCTTTGCTGCTTGTACATATTCCTTTGTGAGAATTTGTAACACTAACTATTCTGCATTTTATAAAAGTTCTTGAGGAAAATATCCAGGGAAATACGGTTATTCACAGTTTTCTTTTTTTATGAGGATGGCACTCAAGGAAGCAAGAGTAATTCTAGCCACCACTATTCCTACTGGTAACTTTTTATGTCTTGCCTCATGCATTGTGATATGCCTGGGTGAATTTGCATATGTCTGTATCTGGCTTTTCTTCTAATTTTCAGTAAATTTTGCACCCAGTGAAATTTCTCCCAAGATTGCACAGTAATGGGTATTTACAATAACTTGCAGAAATCAAATGGAAAACTTGCAAATTGCTGGAAATACCTACATATTTAGCTACAACTTAATGTGCCATTAATAGCTATCATTTTATTTACTTAATACTAGCATAAAACACTACCAGTATAGGAAGATTGGTCTACCATATGGGTTTTCAACCTGGGCAATCTGAGGCCAAGATCATGGCCCTGGCGAGACACCATACAAACACGAGACAGTTCCTGGCCTGAAGAGCTTACAATTTAAAGAACCAAGACAGACAAAGCTTGGGAATGGAAACGGGCATGGAAAAATTATATGACTTGCCCAAGATCAGCAGGTTATTGCCAGAGCTGGGATTAATACCCAGGTCTCTTGATTCCCAGTTCAGTACCCTGTCTACTAAACCATGCTGTTCCCCATCATCTCTTTTATCTGTATGCACCACAGAAACAATGCCCTGCCCAAGAGAAACCACTCTGCTTCTTCCAAGGGGGAAGTTAGTAACTTGAGCAAGGTCACACCGCAGAATGGGTAAAAGACACTTGCACTCCTGTATTCTGACCACTGGAGCACACTGCCAAGAAGATACTGATGTTGAGTAGAATTGTAAAATAGTGTCACTCCTTTGAATAAATGCTCATCCCATATGAAAATCTTCACAAATAGCCCTGAGTGAATTTGAAATGTGGCTTATTTGCATTATGTAGACGCAGAGCTGTTCAGTGTTTTAAATCTGTCTCCCTCCCTCCCCCCCAAGAGTTAATAGACCTGCCTGGAACAAGTCTGTTAACTTTATAAAAATCTGTGAGATTGGAGCCCCTGCCCTCAGGGCACTTCCTTGTTCAGCTCTGGCCCACATTATAAGAAGTGCTCACTTCTTTTAAATTAACACAATTACTTAGCTCTAACAACCTTGGACTTCAGCAAATGTCAAAGAGTAGAAAGGCTTCTTTAAAGGTAGCCATGCTATTTCTTTTAACAGTCCCAGCATTAGCTACCCACAGAGATCGGAGTGATTGATAGTGCCGCTGAATTTAAAATTGTAATTGAAACCTATTAGTCTGCTATCACTAATCAGAGGGAAAGTTGTTTTTTTTGTTGATTTTATTGCTCATTCCACTTTATCTGTATTAGTTAGAAGCGTAATATGATTGGTATTCTGCTGTGCCAGTGTATAGTACCACTGAGATATTCCCAGGAGTCCCTCTCCCTGCTGAAATCTATATTTCTCTTCACAGACTGATGGGTTGCTGTTACAGCATTGGAGTGATTTCTAATACTTTGTATTTCCCCTGCAGACTTTTTTTATTATTATTTTTATAGGTGAGGATGACATAAATGTTAAAGAGCCTTCTATTACTTGAAACTTAATTACAAAGGAGTCGGTTGGAAAAATAGTATGAGTTTGGTGTAATCAGTACTCCAGCAGACCTGCTAATCTTTTCATTTGGTCTAGACATCAAGGATGCTTTGTAGTTGTCTGGCTATAGTGTGATAATCTAAGGGCTTCTGGAATAAAAGTTTCAGGACCCTTTATGAAGGGGAAAAACCCCTAACTAGAAAAAATAAGTAAAAAAAAATCCTTAGGTTTGCACATTCTTCTTACAACAGATAAATGCCCTATTTGCTGATTTAGTTCCTGAAAACAAATTTTGGATAAAACTGACCGTATGGGAAGTTTTAATCCATTTCTGAATACCTTGATGTTCAGGGACAAATGACAAGCCTCTATATACTTTCAGTTAAAATAACTTTATTGATCTGTGGCATTCTGAGACATCTTTGAACGCTGATAACTCTCTGGTTAAAAATAGTTTCCATTAGCTCTCTTACTGATATATGTAGATATTTCTTAATGAGTAACACTATTATATAGCGATCCCTAGACCCCAGTATTCCTTCAAAAATGAAGAATAGCTTCTAATATTTCTTCTCTGTACTACTTAGTTTTTCTTTTTGTTAAACTGAGATAATCTTCATTATTACTTGTGGCTGTAAAACTGTTTTAAGTACACTTAAAAAACATTTATGAATATTTGTGCCCCTTTCTTATCTCCATATTCATTTTTTTCCTGCACATTTGCATCACCGTACAGTTTAAACCTATGCAAGCCTCTTGTTTTAAAGATGATTTTTTTGTTTGTTATTGCTTTATGATATATGAAGACTGTCTGAACCTTTTTTTTTTTTTTTTTTTTTTTTTTTCCAGCAAGGATTTTTTCCCCTGATTTTTCACAGGGAAATTTCCCACCACTACTGATTGGTCCAGCACAGCCAGTGGTAGTAACATTGGGAACTCTAGTGTAGATGATCCACCAAAACGTTAAGCACCACATCAATAAGACCTGCGATCAGCAGGGTAAAATGGCATAGGGCTTACAGTTCTGCTGGCAGTCAAATTACCCAGGAGCTCCCAATGTTTCTACAGTTGGCTGTATTGAACCAGTATTAGCGGTGGGGGTTCTTGCAAAATTTCCTCAGTGTATAATGTCTAGAGAACTAGTAAAATTGTGACATCACAGGAGAAAAGAGATTGAAATCTAATCAATTCAGAGGGGTAGGGATTTCTAATCAGACTGGTTTAAACTTGGGGAGGGGCTGGTTTTTGTTTTGCTAACACCCATTTAGCTCCAGTGCTGAAGGAATAGTTGGAAAAGAGTATATCTTTCTTAAAAATTCAAGATTCCTCCCTCTTTCTTTCAGTGAAGATCTGAGTGCTGACAAGAAGCATCTCTGAGACCCCCCCCTCCCCCAATAAAAAAAATAATCTCTTCTAGCAAAGACCCATACTATGGGCTCTACAGTGGCACAGCTGTAGTGCTGTAGCACCATAGTGTAGACACTTCCTACAGCAACAAAAGGGTTTTTTCTATGATCCACCTCTCTGAGTGCCAGTAGCAAAGCTGGCTCAAGAATTCTTCCATCAACCTGTCCCTTCTGCACAGGGAGTTAGGTTGGCATAGCTACTGCTCTCACGTGCCGTGGTTATGTAGACCAGGCCTAACAGATTTTCAGGATTCCTTCATATAATTTAAAGAATGAAAACCGAGCACTGATTTTTAAAATATCCTTTTACAGATTACCTTTAAGTGACAGTAAATTTTGGGTTACTTTGGGGCTAGGGTTGCCAGGTGTCTGGTTTTCGACCGGAATGCCTGGTCAGAAAGGGACCCTGGCGGCTCCAGTCAGCACCGCTGACCAGACCACTAAAAGTCTGGTTGGCATTGCAGCGGTGGTAAGGCAGGCTCCCTGCCTGCCCTGGCTCCTCGTGGTTCCCGGAAGCAACCAGCATGTCCGGCTCCTAGGCGCAAGAGCGGCCATGGGGGCTCCGCGCACTGGCCCCGCCTCGAGCGCTGGCTCCGCAGCTCCCATTGGTTGGGAACTGCGGCCAATGGAAGCTGCAGGGGTGGTGCCTCCAGGCATAGGCAGTGTGAGGAGCACCCTGGCCCCTCCGCCTAGGAGATAGACATGCCGGCCACTTCAGGGAGCCACGCGGAGTCAGGACCGGCAGGGAGCCTGCCTTAGCCCCGCTGCGCCGCTGACCAGGAGCCACCTGAGGTAAGTGCTGCCCGGCCAGAGCCCGCACCCCAACCCCCCTCCCACACCCCAACCCCCTGTCCCAGGTCAGAACCCCTCCCGCACTCTAACTCCGTCCCAGAGCCCGCACCCCGCCCCTTATCCCAGCCCTGAGCCCCCTCCTTGAAGCCCGCACCTCAACCCCCTGCCCCAGGTTGGAACCCCCTCCCACACCCTAACTCCCTCCCAGAGCCCGCAGTCCTCACCCCCATACTCACCACAACCCCCTGCCCCAGCCCTGAGCCCAAACCCTAATCCCCGGCCCCACCCCATAGCTGCCGAGAGCCCACACCCCAGCCCTGAGCCCCCTCCCGCACTCAGAATCCCTCGGCCCCAGCCCTGAGCCCCCTCCCGCACTCAGAATCCCTCGGCCCCAGCCCGGAGCCCCTTCCTGCACCCCAAGTCCCTCATCCCCCCCCCCCCGAGCCCACACCCCCGCCAGAGCCCTCAACCCCTCCCGCATCCCAACCCCATGCCCCAACTTGGTGAAAGTGAGTGAGGGTGGGGGAGAGCGTGAGCAACAGAGGAATGGGGGATGGAGTGAGTGGGGGCGGTGCATCGGAGAAGGGGAGGGGAAGGGGTGGGGGTCTCAGGGCAGAGGCGGGGCAAGAATGTTTGGTTTTGTGCGATTAGAAAGTTGGCAACCCTATTTGGGGCAGAGTACATTTCTCCTTCCCCTTTATAAAACGACTATTTCTGTTAAGGAACTGAATGATGTTGGTCTCCTGAGTGATTGCATGAGGCAAGTTTTCTCTTTGTAATTGGGCTAAGTTCTCTGGAAGGAGATGTGGAACATCTTGGAAAGATTCAGGGCTTGACTAGATTTCCTTATGACTTTGTGTGTTTGTAGGCCACCAGGACTCTCCTCTCTAAAGTTATCAGATCTTGGTGCCAGATTAGATCTCTGCCAGCTTTTAGAAGCTTGACGGAGTTGTCAACAGCTTGTCTGCTAATAAGGACAACTGTTCCCCATCAAGGCTGTATGAGCAAAGCATCTGGAATTGTGGAAATTCAGGAAAAATATCACTGGTTAAAGCCAACAAAAAATCAGTGCAGATTTGGAAAATAAACCTCCTGACTATAAATATTTATGCAGTAAATCTATATGCTTGTGTAAATGAAGTATTTATGCGCTATACAATCAGCCCTCTAAATCTATTTTCATTTATGAGTGTTTTAATATAGTGGATGTATTTAATCATTCGTAACTTTTAAAAATGTACAAAATGCACATTTAGTCTGGGACTTCCAAAGGAGCCTAAGGGAGTTGGGCGCCTATCTACATTTCAGTTGCAGTTTGGTGCTTAACACCAAGACTATTTTGCTAATTAGTTCTTTTTTGTTCCTTTCTTTCACGTTGCTGAGAGCACAACATGAGACATTTGCATTTGTATCATTCCAACAGCTAAATGCAGATGGCGCTTTTTGCAATATTTTTTCTCTTAATTGTGAACATATAGCAGTTCTTCTACTTAAATTCTCCAATAAAAGCTTTGGTTGTGGATTTATTCAAATGGTAAGAACACTGGACAACTACCAAAACAACCCTTTACTTATTGACTAGCACAGTAGTTTTGCAAATCATTTTCATAGTGTGTGCAGTGTTTAAGTGACTTGTAAAATTTGTGGTATAGGAGTCTTAAAACAATGAAAAAATGCAATCACATTAAATAAATAGGTGGGCTCAGTGGCAGCTCCTAAGGCAGAAGTCTCACTAAGATTAAGTTTAATTCTTTATCTTTCTCTATAGCACAAGCTTTTCAATAGCACATACAAACCCTGGTATATTTTTAACCATGTGCTTTTCTGTATATTCCAGTTTTATTTCGTGCTTGCTATATGAATTTTACCGTGTAAATAAATAATATTACTGGCTGTTGTAATTCTCTTTCATTGCATTGCATTTAAGGGTTATCCTATCAGTGTGTCTCAGGGCTTCTCTACGCAGAAAGTTAAGCTAAATTTACCTATGAGTTAAGCTAAAAAGAGCTAAGGCCACGTTACTTGTGAATGTGAATGGATCACAGAGGGATTTAATGCACTTTATATAATGCACTTTAAATTCACACCTTTCATTAATTTGGATTAACTTTCCTGATGGTCGCTGTGTAGACATGCTCTCAGAGATAATGCAGTGCAACTCTTAATTTACTGAATTCTAGTTACTTGATGTGCCAAGTTAACTGAGGCCTGGTTTACACTATACATTTTTGATGGTAAAGTAATGGGGTTTGACATCTTGCAACATTTTATACCAGCAAAAGCCCTAGTGTAGATGAAATTATATAGGCAAAAATGTTATTTTGCCAGTTTAGCTTATTTCACTGTGGGAACCAGAATAAGCTCTATGAGTAAAAGCACTTTTTAACCAGTGTAAATGGTGTCTGCACTAGCAGATTTTGCCAATGTAGCTGTATCAGTAAACCTTTCGTAGCCCAGACCTGGCCCAAGTCTCAAGTCTGCTCCCTGGGGTTACACTGACTGAAGGGCACGGCTCCCGTAGAGCTCGTAAGACCTGCAGGAGCAGAGCTTCAGTGCTGTGGAGCTCCTGGGAGAAGATAACATCTTAGAGCTCCACAGGACTCATTCCCTTCCCCTCCCCTGCAGAGGGTCAGGCCATGAGGAAACTGATAGAGTTCGCTGCTTGCAGTGTTCAACATTTTCATTTAATCAAAATGTGCTGTTTCGTCACAGGCAAAATGTTTTGCAGAGGCCTGTATGCAGTGTTGTTTTAGCCGTGTCCATCCCAGGATATTAGAGAAACAAGGTGGGTGAGATGATGTCTTTTATTGGACCAGGTTGTGTCTCTCACCAACAGAAGTTGGTCCAATGAAAGATATTACCTCACCCACCTTGTCTCTTTGCAGAGACCTTCCAGTTTCAACAAAATTTTCATTAGAAAAGTTGAGGGAGAGGGGTTTGACAGAGAGAGATCTTCACCCTCTTTAGCTTGGTGGTTAGTACACTAATCTGGGATGTGGGACACCCATGCTCAGGTCTCTGCTCTCCCTGATTCAGAGTGATCCGGGATGAAACACACTGCTCCAAATCAGGCAGAAAAGGGACTTGAACATCACACACCCATATCTTCCCAAATCTAAAAGCTGAGGTTTCGAGATGCCAACAGACATTTTGACACAATTCCATTTTTGCAAAAACGTTTGAAAGGTTTGCTGCAACGCAGAACAAAAACCAATTTCTAAACCTTGAAAGTTGCCATGGGACAAAATTGTCATCCTTCAGCCAGCTCTAGAAACTGGCTTGATCCCTCTCTGCCTGGCATACCTCAGTCTATTCCTTTGTTGCTCTGGATGATTTTATGTATTGTAATTGAGTAAAACCTCAATTATCCAACCATCCAGTTTAACTAAGATTTAGGTGCAATCTGACTCCAGTAGCCATACCATCAGGAAAGCATTTGAAATACAAACTGCTGAGCAAACTCTTGTATCACTGAAGGGAATCTGTGCCGTAGAGGTGCACATTTGAGAATCTGGTAGCTGTTCAGGCAGGTTTATAAGGGTGAGCACTGAAAAGGCATGGGATTATTGCAGTGCCTGGGAGAAGAATCTGTAACGGTATTATTTGCATGTCAATATCCAGGAGATCTGAAAACCCACAGCTATTTTGTGATGACACCATTGTATGAACTCCAGGTTTCAGGTGAAAAGTTTGAATCAGTTTGTTTATGCACTGACTGTTTTTATATGAGCATTGTGCAAGGCTTTTCACATTCCCTTCAGATGATTAAGAACTAGTGTTTATCAACCTAGAAGAAAGCCTCATCAGACCCCTTTCATCTAGAAAGTTGCTGATGATAGTGGAGGCACAGGGCAGAAGATTATAAAACACATTTAAAGTGGAAGAAGCTGGGGGGGGCACTATTAGGGATGCAAAATGTCCCCCTCAAAGGGAATCTTTAAAAGTTCTTGCCTTTATTATGAAACTGCATATTTTTACAGTATAAGCTGAATAATTTTTTAAAAGTGGGCTAATATTTGCACATGCTTCACTTTCCTAACAGTATGGTTATTCAACAACATTGATTTTGGCAATACTGAGACTCAACACAGCCAATAAATATGAGGGTATCATATTCTGCTGTTGTAATGACTGGTGATTTTTATAAACAATAAATAAATTGTTGGAACTGCCCTCACATTTCCCACCCCGTGAGTCACATTTTTTCAAAATATCAGTTGTTGAAAAGCATTAATGAATGGTCTATGGCCTTGAAGAAGTCTCTTTAAAAATGAAACAGACCATTGTGTCTGACCAAGGCTGTTGGTACAGACTCTGAAACATATAGGGAGGAAGTGTGATTTGTAGATTAGAAGAGAATACTAGACACTAGAGTTCAGGGATCCATTGCTAACACTGCTACTGATTTGCTGTATGTCCCTGACCAAGACACTTAACTTCTCTGCTCCTCAATTTATGCATTTGGAATAGAGAAGTAATATTTACCTATAGCACAAGGGAGGCTGTTAGTCTTTCATAATCACAAAGAACTTTGAGAATCTTGATCGTAGTATGCTTACTACTGTTAAGTGCAAGTTAATGCAAAATATTTATTAGCTAGCCCAGTTCATTACAGTTCCTGCACATTGACATATCAGGAAATGTTTTCTATTTATGTTGGATTTGTCCAGTTTTGGTCAACAACGTGTTAAAAGCAAGAAGCCATTCTGTGCTAGCAGCTATTGAGTTTAATGAAGACAAAACACAATTCTCCATATCCTTCTGTGTAGCTGATTACACTGGGGCTATGAGAGGTATCAGCTGTATCTTGTTATACTTTTGACTGCACCCCTTTGTATTGAAAATGACCTATTTAAACACAATGAAAAATCATGCTAAGAGAGAGCCTTCACCATATTTTCAGATCAGAAACATGCTCCATAATTGTACCACTGCTTGTGGTGAAAATTATCATCTTGCTGAATGCCAGAACTAACCCACCTTGTTTGCTTAAACATTTTCTGAAGTATTTGAAAGTATCACTTTTTATTTATTCTAAGCAAGTGGATAGGGCATTTGTACCCTTCAGAAGGGTAATGGCTGATTAGGTGTCTTAACTGGTTTCTAAGTTGAAATTAATAGCATGTGGAATCCTGCTTGGTAACATGACTCGGTACTGTTTATTTTTTGACTCCTCTTTTAACTCTTTCTGAGATTGATGGGGGTATTATCTTGGAGTTTTATCTTTGAGTTTGGGAGATACGAGCAGTATTGGAATGACAAACACTTCTTGACGGCTTTCGAAAGACTGATGACTTGATGCCCCTACAACAGGTTCACATGTTTGTGCTTTCTAATGAGTCATTGTGAGGCTGTCATGCCGCTTTCCTTCTTGACGAAGGGGAAGAAAAGGTGAGACCTATTTATTGGATACAAGTATCTTTGTAACTTGACTTGTGACTGTATAGTTTTGTCATCCAGCCTTTAACTAGATAAGAGAGCATAATATTATGCTGATTCAGTTTAATGGCTAGTTCAGGCACTACATGCAGGGAATAGTTAAGAAAAGAAAACAGAAGATGGCTTCTAGACTTTCCCTTCAAATATCGTGCTATTTGGTTAAATAAATTTTTGCTATCTCTGTTAATTCAATTTATTCTTAGTATATTGAAGTCTGTTACCACATTTGATAAACACTTACCTTGTGCATAAAAAATATAGCTGGATGGAGAGAGAACCTTGTGGGAAACAATTTAATAGGAATGAAGTCTATATGATCCAATAGAAATGTTATAGGGTTCGACTGAGTTGACTCTCAACCTGTAGACTTAATAGTTGTTTTAAACCGTCTTATAAAATTCCATAGTACAGCGATAACTTTCCATTATAGTCTATAAAAAGATTAGAAAGAAAATGCATGATAGAAAAGTTATGTCTTTCTGTTAAATTCAGTATAACTTTTCTGTAGGGGAAAAGTTGCTAGTTTTCCTTTAAATGCTCCATTATCAAGATATAAAAAACCCTGATCTTTCTTTCAGTCTGATACAAGTGAAGATGTGACGATTCACTTAGGTTATTCCTTAGAGACCAAATAAAGTATCAAGGTGCCTTTGATGATGGTGTCAATTTCAACTTTAAAGTTTTTCAGATTATAAGAAACTAAACACCAAATGCTGGACTAAAGAGATGTGAAAATGTTCACTTGCAATACAGCACTAATGGGGAAAACCCATACAAAAATATATATCACTCTTTAGCAGACATCTGAGTAATCAAGGAAAATTGTTAAAATTAAGATATGAGTAGGTCATTCATAAACTATCTATTCTTTGAGTAGCATCCCTATGGGAGCTCCACTTGAGGTGCGCATCCGCCTCTCAAGCCCTTGATCGGAGATTTCCTGTTAGCAGTGTCTGTTTGGCCTATGCATGCTTCCTATGCATTGTCATGCCACGCAGTGACGCTATGTAGGACTGCGCAGGCAGGGCCGGCGCAACCCATTAGGTGACCTAGGCGGTCGCCTAGGGCACTACAATTTGGGGGGTGGCGACTGCGGCAGTATTTCGGCGGCGGGACCTTCCGCCGCCTCTGTGGGGGGCGGCATTTCGGGGCGGGACCTTCTGCCGCCTAGGGCGGCAGAAAAGCTAGCGGCGCTCCTGTGCGCAGGTGAATCTCCCTAAATTTCTTCTCAACCGCCTCAGCCTGAGACGGAACCTTAGCATGTCCACCTTGAGTGTCCCTTGGCAAAAGTTGTTTATATTAGAGTTGTTAGTTTAGTTGTTAAATAGTTTATAGTTAGTTGATTTAGGCTTCGTTAGTAATGACAGGGTTAGTTTTGTTTCACTTCCTCCCTCAAGAACATAAGAAAGGCCGTACTGGGTCGGACCAAAGGTCCATCTAGCCCAGTATCTGTCTACCGACAGTGGCCAATGCCAGGTGCCCCAGAGGGAGTGAACCTAACAGGCAATGATCAAGTGATCTCTCTCCTGCCATCCATCTCCATCCTCTGACGAACAGAGGCTAGGGACACCATTCTTACCCATCCTGGCTAATAGCCATTTATGGACTTAGCCACCATGAATTTATCCAGTCCCCTTTTAAACATTGTTATAGTCCTAGCCTTCACAACCTCCTCAGGTAAGGAGTTCCACAAGTTGACTGTGCGCTGCGTGAAGAAGAACTTCCTTTTATTTGTTTTAAACCTGCTGCCTTTTAATTTCTTTTGGTGACCCCTAGTTCTTGTATTATGGGAATAAGTAAATAACTTTTCCTTATCCACTTTCTCAACATCACTCATGATTTTATATACCTCTATCATGTCCCCCGTTAGTCTTCTCTTTTCCAAACTGAAGAGTCCTAGCCTCTTTAATCTTTCCTCATATGGGACCCTCTCTAAACCCTTAATCATTTTAGTTGCTCTTTTCTGAACCTTTTCTAGTGCTAGAATATCTTTTTTGAGGTGAGGAGACCACATCTGTACACAGTATTCGAGATGTGGGCGAACCATGGATTTATATAAGGGTAATAATATATTCTCAGTCTTATTCTCTATCCCCTTTTTAATGATTCCTAACATCCTGTTTGCTTTTTTGACCGCCTCTGCACACTGCGTGGACATCTTTAGAGAACTATCCACGATGACGCCAAGATCTTTTTCCTGACTCGTTGTAGCTAAATTAGCCCCCATCATGTTGTATGTATAGTTGGGGTTATTTTTTCCAATGTGCATTACTTTACATTTATCCACATTAAATTTCATTTGCCATTTTGTTGCCCAATCACTTAGTTTTGTCAGATCTTTTTGAAGTTCTTCACAATCTGCTTTGGTCTTAACTATCTTGAGTAGTTTAGTATCATCTGCAAACTTTGCCACCTCACTGTTTACTCCTTTCTCCAGATCATTTATGAATAAATTGAATAGGATAGGTCCTAGGACTGACCCTTGGGGAACACCACTAGGTCAAAGGAGGCTTACCTTCCTTGGAAGGGCATCCTGGCCTTTCCAGTGTTCAAATACTGCCTCATTTGCAGGAAGGTATCCTGATTAGTACCCGCCACTCTGTGTGCCTGCTGCCTGGGAGAGTCACGTGTTCCCCAGGAGTGTAACTTCTCCCTGGCCCTTAAATCTAGGACAAGGTGGAGATCAAGCTGAGGCTACTGGTGGTGGAAGGTTCATTTCGCCCTGCTTTAGACAGAGGTCAGGAGACCCCCTCCCCCCAGACACGCGTCTCTAGACAGATACAGCATTCTTTTCAGCTTGGCTTAGGTCTCCCCCAGGAAAGGGAAGATTCTAAAGACCTCAGTGAAGGTCCCAAGAAGAGGAGCTCTGGCTCCCTTCATAAGTAGCCTGCTCCTAAAAGACCTTGATTCCCCACTAGATCAACGCTCTCAGAAGCCTCGGCCTCTCAGCTCTATACTTTAGAGGTGAAAGATTCCTTTGATAGCAGTGGGACTGGAAAGTCTTGGAGCTCATCTAAAAGCAAACACAGCTCTGACCAAGCCTCGGAACCATCTACATGGGACAAAGAGGGCAAGTATAAGCCCTCCAGGCCAGTACCATCAAGCACAGCTCCACCATTGGTACCTGTCACATGACCAGCAGCAGCTAAACTAATATAGAAAAGTATATAAAAATGTAAATCTTATAAAAACATGCATAACATTAGCCCACATCAAGTTCCAAACGCTCCATATAATTATAATTATGTACCACAATCAGGGCCGGCTCCAGGCACCAGCCCACCAAGATTGTGCTTGGGGCGGCACCTGGAGGGGGGCGGCGCGGCGCTCCGGCTGCCGGGGAAAGCGGGGCCACGGCCGGGCTCGCCGCCCTCCCCCCGGCGCTCTGGCCGCCCTCCCCCCTGGCGCCCTCCCCCCGGCCGGGGCTTGCCGCCCTCCTCCCAGGGCTCCGGCCAGCCTCCCCCCCGGCGCCCTCCCCCCCCGCCGGGGCTCGCTGCCCTCCCCCCGGGGCTCCGGCCGCCCTCCCCCCCGGTGCCCTGCCGCCGGGGGGAGAGCGGAGCCCCCGCCGGGGCTCGCCACCCTCCTCCCAGGGCTCCAGCCGCCCTGCCCCCCGGCGCCCTCCCCCCGGCCGCCGGGGGGAGAGCGGAGCCCCCGCTGGGGCTCGCCGCCCTCCCCTTGGGGCTCTGGCCGCCCTCCCTCCCCCCCGCCCCCGGCGGGGGGGGGGGGGGCGGCTGGAGGCTTTTTTGCCTGGGGCGGCAAAAAAGCCAGAGCCGGCCCTGACCACAATGCAAAAAAAATAAAAATAAGCTACCACTTAAAATAATCTCTCTCTCAAAAAAAACCCAAACCCTAATCCATAGTAAGTATAAAATAATGGTGTGCATATAAAGTTGTTACATATAAAATTTTAAATATAATATCAGTTATGTTTTCTGTGTATTACTGTATTAATTGTTGCTGTATAGTGTCATGTAATATGTATGTGACAGGGCTCTTATTATCTTATCATCACTTAATAGTGAAATAATACCCTCTCAAAGGGGAGAAATGTAGCCAATAATTTTAGTTTATTATTCATATATTGTGTGATGTTATGATTAATTAACACGGGGTACTTCCCTTCAAGCTTTCCTTGGCTCCAAAGGAGTTTTCAAACATCCTAGCGGTGGTGGCCACGTACCTTTGTCAAGAGGCAATTTTAATGTTCCCATACCTCGATGACTGGCTACTCAAGGGTTGATCTTACAAAGCAGTCCTGTCATCCACTCAGAAGGGCCTTCCTGTATTCCTGGAATTGGGTCTTCAACTCAATGTAAAAAAAAATTACGTTAACCCCTGTACAGAAAATAAAGTTCATAGGGGTGTCCTTGGATTCGTTGAGAGCCAGGGCCTAGATTCCCATGCACAGATTCATAATGTTATCAAATCTAGTCAGGACCATTCAAGAGATTCCTTGAACCTCAGTAAAGAACTGTCTACAATTCCTGGACCACATGGTAGCTTACATCTTTGTTACCAATCATGCAAGGCTATGCCTTCGTTACTTCCAGGGCTGACTCAGAATGACCTATTTACTGAACAAGCACAGCTTAGACAAACAAGTCTCAGTTCCCCATCACATGAAAGCTTCTCTAGACTGGTGGAAAGATCAGCACAATGTTGGTATAGGCATTCCTTTCCTTCGTCCAACTCCAACGATCACCGTGACGACAGATGCATCTCTGTTGGGATGGGAAGCTTATCTCAATAATCACACAGTCCTGGGCAGATGGTTGTCTTAGGAAACCAGTCTCCACATCAACCTGTTGGAAGTCAGGACAGTCAGGAATGCCTGCCTTCTCCTCATCAAAGGCAAATCAATCAGGATCATGACGGACAATGTGGCTTGCATGTTTTTTGTCAATTAGCAAGGAGGGGCAAGAGCCCCCTCTTTGTGTGCTGAAGCAATGAAATTTTGGAACTGGTGTATAATCCGTCATGTTCATATTTCCACTCTCTACCTCCCCGCCATTCAGAACATCACAGCCAATGCTCTCAGTAGGCATTTCTCCCAGGACTACGAATGGGAATTGGACTCTCAAAAACCCTCCATGGTATATTCAAATATTGGGGACTTCCAGAGGTGGACTTTATTGGCATCTCTATGAACAATAAGAGAGATGCCTTTCTCCCACTTGAGATGAAGAGCCTATTCTATGTGTTTCCCACAATATTCTTAAAACTGAGAGAGATGAACAGGATCAGACAGGACAAAGTCAGGGTTATTCTTATAGTTCAAACTTGGCCAAGACAAGCTTGGTATCCTTACCTGCTTCACCTGTCCATCTGCCCAGCAATCAAACTTCTGATCATTCCTCATGTCCTCTCTCAAGAAGCAGGTAGTTTTACTTCATCCCAACCTAGAAGTCCTCTGCCTCAGGGCATGGCTCCTCAATGGTTTGCAGGGCTAGAGTCTATCTGCTCTACCACGGTCAAAGTTCACTTGGATGCTGTATTATCCTGTCACCCAAAATTCTTACCTAAGGTATTATCGGACTTTCATCTTAATCAGTCCATTCATCTTTTCCTTTCGCCCCCCCCCCCCCAAAAAACAAACAAAAAAAACAGAAGTCTCAGCAGGAAGGCTTCATACATACCTTAGATGTCAGATGGGTGTTGGCCTTCTGTCTACATAGGACCAAGCAATTTCTGAGGTCACATAGATTATTTGTTTCCATCGCAGACAGATCCAAGGGATCCGCAATGTCTACCCGGAGGCTGTCAAGATGGATCTCTGAGTGTATTGTTGCTTATTACGATGCAGCCAGTGCTCAACTCCCCCTACAGAGTGGAGCAAATTCTACCAAGTCACAAACAACATCCATGGTATTACTCAAAAACGTTCCAGTATTTGACATATGTAAAGCTGCTACATGGGCTTCAGTACATACATTTTCTAAGCACTTTCCCTTGATCCATGCCTTCAGATCTGATGCGGTAGTTGGTAGTGCTGTTCTATTTTCACTTCTGGATTCGATTCTGAAGCTCCTCCCTCCCTACAAGGATACAGCTTAGGAGTCACTTGAAGTGGAGCACTCATAGGGACACTAAAAAGAAGAAGAGGTTACTCATCCTGCTGTGAAGTAACTGGTTCTTTGAAATGTGTCCCCCATGGGTGCTCCACTACCTGCCCTCCTCCCCCTTGGCTTTAGAGTGTTCTCCGTGAGATGTTTGGGTAGAGAAGGAACTGAGGGTGGTTCGCCACTCTGTCCAGTATAGCCTGAGTGCATGGCACAAAGATGTGTAGGACGCATGTGCAGGCAAAATGGGGCACTGCTAATGGAAAATCTCCCATCAAGGGAGTCACATGTGCACCTGAAGTGAAGAACCCATAAGGACACACAACTCGAAGAACCGCAGTTACTGTCCAGTCTACTCTTCTTGTAGATTATAGTTTCCCCAAATTTGCCATATGTTAAAGATGTGATTTATGACTCTCATAATGAAATCAGTTAAATATTTTAAAGGAAGAGTCCTTGCAACCTGCTTTTAGTATTATTTTTAAGGGGTAGTTTCACTTGTAAATCAAGTTTGCTTTGTCTGATACATGCAGCCCAAGAACTGTTGGACCATATTTCTGTTGTATGCTTTTGTGAGGCATTAAATACTAATAAATGCCAGTGTCATTTTACACCCTGGTCTATAATTTGCCTTTTTATTGGCTGAATTACAATATTCTCTAAGGGGGCACCTTGTTTTTCATTACCTGATTTTGTACAGTTAGCATGTTGTTGCACAGCAGATAAAGCATTGCAGTAGCCTATGGTAAATTACATGGATGTAGTGAAGAGGATAAAATGGGGAACTTTTTTTTTTTTTTCCTTTCTCAGTGGAGTTCACAGCAAATAGTCACTGAAGCAAATCAATTTTGTACGGCTGTCAATAACGACAGCTAAGCATACTTGCAAAATCAAAAAGTATTTGTCCAAATGTGTAGATTAGGTATTACATTAGCATGATCAGGCATGTGAAATTAAAATAATATTTAAATATCCATAAGCAGGCATACCTGCTATTCTGCACAAAGCCCCACATTTGTTTTCCTTGTAACAAATAAATAGCACCAATAAATAATAAGGCAGCAAAAGGTATCAACCATGAGTAGCTGTAGTAAGAACACATTTGCATCTAATGCAAGGGAATAATTGACTTATGCTGGTTCATATGAAAGTGCCTGGTAGGAAGTGGAGTGTAATGGATTGCTGCTCTTAATAACTTTTTATCACTTCAGGTGATAGCGGAGTAACAATAATGGGCTAGGTCCTGTTGTGCAGATAAACTGCACCAAGTGGAAGTCAGGAGGTATGTGCAAAGATGTCTTAAAGCCCAACTTTGCACTCCTCTCCGCCTGCTCCAATTGCTGTCCTGTACAGGGTACCCTGTGTCATGCAAGAGCAGCCTCAAGGCTGCCATATATTTATATCAGGCAGCAGTGGCCACAAAAGTCTGAAAGCATAGCTGAGTATCAGCATAGCACAGTATTGCCCACTCATGCGCCTCTTTCCTTGCTCTGCCAGCAGCAAGAAGGAGGTGAGGGAATGTGGGGGCTCTTCCACTAGTGTTGACTTTTCTACACCAGAGGATTTCTGGGTAAGGGAAGCCATCTTTAGGGTCAGATTTTACTGGCAGTTGCGCCACACCCGAAGGATCTGGCCTAATACATTGTTATGGCACATATAGTAATTTAAGCTAGATATTGACTAAGTGCAATTCCTTATCTTCAGCATAGAGATAATTGTTTGAGTGTTTGGTTGTGTTTTTAAATTATAAGTTTCACATATAAATATCAGAGCATGCCTCCTGACAAACATAATTTACAAGGAAATCTCTTTGAGAAAATGACTTTGCAAAGTAATTCAAAGTGCATTATAGTAAGTTATAAATGTGATTTTATTGAACTCTTGATAATTGTCCCTAAAAAATATACTACCATTCCAACAGTATAATATAAATAGTTGTAAGAATGTAGAAATGATCCTGCTAAACACGTACAATACCCGTCCTTCGCATCCCCCGTTTAAAACAAAACAAACACAGTATGGGAGGGAAGCAGGTACGTGGTTTCAGGCAGATCTAAACCCAGGAGATTGATTTCTTGTGGGTATGGGCAAAAGTCTTTTTAAAAACATAAAAGGACCACACCATTTTTCTAGATATGCAAGAGGAACACTTCACAGTGTGTAGAGATGTGTGTGCTGCTCTGTTGTGCTTTACCTTGTTTTTATAGGGCTAGATTGTGAGATGACAAATCTGCCCTAAGTAAAGGGCAACATGCTGGGTTGCCTGTGGAGCATTCCCACCCATAGTCTCCTTCCCATTTGCCCTGCTGCTCTGGTTCCCAAGATACGTTGTCTGATGCATCAGCATAGCTGCTTCATCCAGTGTATTGGAAGGGGCAGAGTCAAAGTCACAGGAGGTTGCATCTTTTCCTTTTGGGTGTGAACCTTGCTACTATGGTGCATGTGTAACGCCGACAAACCCTGGTCGTCGGCGGGCGGGATCAAACCTGGGACCTCTGGAGCTTAGTGCATGAGCCTCTACCGCATGAGCTAAAAACCAACTGGCTCTTAGCTAAAACTGTAGAGCAGACTCATTAATCTCTCTCTCTAAGAGGTCTCAGTGCCACTACATGGGACAGAACACCACACCCAGGAGTTGTGTGTGTTACACGCGCTTCTATCAGCCTCAAGATTAAACTGCTGCAATGCACTCAAGACTCTGGATCCTGTAAGGTTCTGGGCACTCTGTTCCTGTTAAACGTGTTTTACTGAATCATTTGAGTAGCCCCATTGCCATCAATGGGACTACTCATGCGCAAAGTTGAGCATGTGCTTATATGCTTTGCAGGATCCAAGGTGCTTAGCACTTGCAGGAATGAGCCCCATATGTGGCTATACCTTAAATCCATTTAGAAACAAGCTAGTGCAGAATGCAGCTGCTGTGTTATTGAGCAGAATATTTCACAATGAAAACATACCAGGGCTCTGTGATTTGCCCTGGCTCCCTGTTGATATGTGGAGTTTAAAGTGTTTCTGTTAACCCAGTGGTTCTCAAACTTTTTTTTCGCGGACCACTTGAAAGTTGCTGAGGGTCTCGGCAGACCACTTAATGATCTTTCCAAATGTTGTTTGTGCCGTTAGCTAACTATCGTAAAGTGCTTTGGATAAAAGCGCTATATAAAAAAAAGTTAATTAACATTTTTTTGTTCTACAAATAAAAGCACACAACTCGTATTTTAATATCCATAGTCTTACCTTTCTAATGCAATGGATGTGCCTGTTTTTGTGAGCAAAGTTCAGGGAAGTTGGGTGTAATGTTTGTGAGCTTTAGCCTTAGGTCAGGTTCAGCATTCATCCTGCTTCTATATTTGGACTTGAGGGCGGTAAGTGATGAAAATCCTGTCTCGCACAGGTACGTAGTAACAAATGGCATCAGAAAATGCACTGCTTTGTCTGCAAGTTCTGGGTACTCTCCAGTTCTTTGAATCCAAAACTCAATTAGGGATTGTCTTTTAAATTCTGACCATAATGTTTCGTCACAAGAAAGCCCCAACAAGCACTCTTGTGCCGTATTGGACAAACCAGAGGGCAGCTTACTGATTTAAATTCCGAAAGGATTACGTATCCAGTTGTTTGGTTCAGCTTCTACTGGAAAGTAATCTTCAAACTGTTGCTTAAGAGCAACAAGATGTTCTTTTATGTCATTTTTTAATTTTTTTTGTCAAGAACCAGTTCATTTTCAGACAGAAAACCTTCCAATGTTGGGAATAAGCTGAAATCATCTTTTTTTACGTGACTAGCAAACAAGTCAAGTTTCTTGATCATTGTACCGATTTTGTCTTGCACATCCAATATAGTCACTGAAACTCCCTGCAGCCCAGCGTTCAACTCATTTAGGCGTGTGAATATATCGGAGAGGTAAGCCAATTGTGAGAGCCAGGATTAATCTTCAAAACAGCTTGTGAATTGGAATGGATGGTCTGTTAGAAATAGCTGTACTTTTGAATATAGCTCAAACAAACGAGTAAGTCCTTTGCCTCTTGACAACCATGGTACTTCTGTATGAAGAAGTTGTTGTACATGAGCACTACCCATTTCATTGCACAGTACACTAAAAATTTGAGAATTCATAGGTCTAGCTTTTATGAAATTAACAGTTTTCACAGCAGAGTCCCAAACACCCTTCATTTCCATTGGCATTTTCTTGGCAGCTAGTGCCTCTCGATGAATGCTACAGAGCACCCATGTGGCATTAGGTGCCACGTCGTAGATATGAGCCATTACCCCACCATGTCTTCCCGTCATTGCTTGTGCACTGTCAGTACATACTCCAACACAACGTTGCCAATCAATACCGCGTTCCTTCACAAACTCATCTAGTAACTGGAAAAGTTGTTTGGCGGTTGTTCTTCTTGGCACTGAACGATAAAACAAACTATCTTCCAGTACTTTCCCTTCCCATCCATACCTGATGTATGCAAGAAGATTTGCAATGTCAGCAATATCAGTCGTCTCATCCAATTACAATGCAAAATACCTACTGTTGTTCACACATATCACGAGAATGTCTTTAACATTAGCTGCCATATCTTGACTTCTGCGCGACACAGTGTCATTTGAAAGAGGCACACAATCTAACTGCTTTGCCGTCTTCTCTCCACACATTATAAACGCACGTTTTTTAGCTGCAGGCGCAATAATTTCTTCCCCAATAGTGTGAGGCTTCCCCGCTTTGGCGATTTGAAAGCTTGTACGAAATGAAGCTTCCAGGGCCTTTAAACTTACTGTTGCATGAGCAAACATTGTTACTTTCCTTTGTTTCAACTCATTCAGTTTGCACTGAAAAAATTCAGGAGGTTTATCTTTGAAAGCAACGTGATTTGTCTCCAAATGACGCCAGAGATTTGCAGGCTTCAAGCTTTCATTAGCCAGCACTGCGTAGCATAACACACATTGCGGCCTTGGTTCCTCTTGTTCACCAGTCCATGTGAAGCCTACATTAATATAGCTTGAGTGGTACTGTCTTACCAGTTTTCAGCGTTTCAGTGTATTTTCATTACCGGTACTCGTACTGGTTCCTGGTAAACACGGGTCTGCACTCAAAATTTCCTTTGCAGATGTATGTTCGCTTGCTGTACTCTCATGTTCGATTTTGAACTTTTCACTGATCTCACCGTCACTGGTTTGATTATTTGTTGTTGTTTTCTTTTACACATATCCCGTTTTCAATCACAAATCCATGTCTGGGGGTTGACTACTATCCTACTTACTGGACTGACAACTGTTACATTTTTTGAAAAAGGACTAGATTCTGGTACAGTCAGTACTTTCCACGTGACAGTGATGCCCAATACATACAATGGGTAGGTTAGCTGAATTGCATCCAATGCAAACCACGCATACACAGCTGAAAAATGAAACCAATTAAAACTACGTATGTAGTGTAGTAGGGTACCAATTTAAAGAAACACACATTTCGCTTCTGGATTAAAGGTGAATAAAAATAAAATAACACCAAAGGCCCAATTAAATAACCTACTCCTACCATAGACCACTAAATCTCTCCACTGGGCTGGGAAGAGGGGGGTGTCTCTCCCCTGCCGTAGCTGGGGCTGGGAAGGGTGTGTGTCTCTCCCTTACCATGGCTGTGGCTGGGAAGGAGAGGGGGGTCTTTCCCCCGCCACGGCAGCCATCGGGCTGGGAAGGGGGGATGTCTCTTCCCCACCGTAGCTGCGGCTGGGAAGGAGGGGGGTCTCTTCCCCGCTGTAGCTGCGGTCGGGAAGGAGGAGGGTCTCTCCCCGGCCACGGCAGCCACCGGGCTGGAAGGCATGCGCAGCTCAACTTACGGGGTGGGAAGGCATGCGCAGCTCCACTTACAAGGAACTATCCGCAGACCACCTGCATGGAGCTCGCGGACCACTGGTGGTCCGCGGACCATAGTTTGAGAGCCTCTGTGTTAACCTACAAGGCCCTAAATGGGCCTGGGACCTGCCTACCTGAAAGACACTCTCTCTCACTATATCATCTAGCCAATGTTGCAACTGACAGAGGCACTCAAACTAAGTCTGTTGATTCATAAGGAAGAAAGCTGCTGGCAGGACAATCAGTGTGAGGGCTTTGGAATTCATTCCCACTTGTCCTAGAAGCCCAAATAGTTGAGTTTCACTACACAGTGCAATGGCCATCTTTTTGAATGAGTGTTTGGGGAAGACTGAGGTGCATGGGGGTTGCTTGTGGATATATGTCTTTATTTTTTTAAATCAAAATAGATAGGAGTTCCAATGCTGCTCTGAAAAGGTGGTTGATAGCCTCAATGGTTTTCAGATTTTAGCAGCTTATACAAGAAGTATCTGATTTTTAACTTTTATTTTAAAATTATCTGTATTTAATCAAATATAAATTTAGACCTGAAGAGTAGGTTTTCAGTGTTCCCCTGCGCCTGTGGGAGGCTCTCTCCTATTTGCTGAAGAAGCAAAGGGTTTAGTTCCCTTCAGTGCAGGTCTCTGACATACTGCAGTTTGAAAGTATCAAGAGGAGGAAAGTTTCATTGTGGCACATGTTTGTGTCTAGTAAATATCATTTGTTAAGTACAAGGGAGAGAAGAAAGGAAATGTTACTTGTAGGAACAGTATAATTGCTGCATGTGCACACTTACTTCCTTAGAAGCTATTTGCACATCTAGGTCAGAGTCTGACCCTTCCCTGTTTTTTCTGTTTTAATTAATCCCTCGGTTTTTCCCATACACACAATCTCACTCTAACACAGAGTCTTTTCACTACCCACTCACTGTCTTCGCCTAGGTGAATGCCACAAGCGTATCCACACCTGCAGTAACAGTAACTGCTTGGTCTGTGCTTCGTCAGTCATATGCTTTGTGTTTCAGGCTGCATCTGTTATTCTGCTGTCAGTGTCAAGCCTTTATCATTGTGACAAGAACAGAAGACAGCGCATTAGTAATGAGGGCGTTGTTGAATTCAAGCTATGTCACTTTGACACTTCTAAGTGTTGACAATCATGTACTCTTCAAGCTCCTTGTAATGTGGTGGTGGTTCTGATATCATGAAAGGGTATTGCTTGGCAAAAGTGTAGCTGCAGCGGCTATCAAACCCCAGGAGTCTAATGATCATGTTTGTCTTGTTGGTCAATCTTGCTGAAGCGTTTTGGTTCAAATGAAAACAAATATAAATATAGAGTGTACGCATACATGGTCTTGTGAAGTCAACCGTATTATTCAAAGAAAGCCAGGCAACAGTTAAAATGGAATGTTTGGGTTATTTGAGTACCTGATGTTTCTCCTTTTGATGTAATTTGAATGTGTTTGGGGTGTCGTTTTCTCCAGAGCTTACTGACCCAAGCAATCAAAGTACGTAGAGTACACCTTCTAAGTAACAATCCAGGTGGAGGGCAGAACAGCAGGCCCCTGTTTAGTACAAGAGGAAAGAATGTGTTCCCCCTTCTCCCTTTGGGAAATGGGTATGTTCCATAATATCACCTAGCTGTCTTTAAATGTTAGTTACAATAGAAGAAACAAAGGTACTTTTTATAGAACATTTCAGATATCCGGCCTGTGGATGTATAAGGATTATTACATACACCTACATTGTTTCTGATGTTATAAACTGTTGGCAGAGTAGTAACAAGTTGTTATTTCTTGAATTTTTAAAAGCTGAGACCACAATGAATACTACTAATCTTCCAGGACAGATAAAGTGTTAATTGAAGTCTGGATTTTTAGGTGTTCTATATTGAAAATATTTCCTTCTAAAGTGACAGATACCAACACCTTCTCAGCAATTACCTCCCCTTCTCCACAAAAAAGAGTATTCTGAACACTGTGTAACAAGGGGATATGGCTTGAGTGGAGGCTTTATAAAAATAACAATAAAAAAAAAATTTCTGGCAGCTCATTTTCCTGACACATCTGTCTCCAGTTCTTCCAGGATGTGACAGCTTTGCTTTTTAGCTAAAATGCAGAAGCCCTACTTTCCTATGAGTTAGTAATGGAACATTGTTTAGGCTTGCATTGGTCTTGTTCTTAATTAGACCCTTGTTTGAAATGGAAAATATTAAAGTAGATCTGTAACTAGCATAGGGAACTGCAGGGCCAGAGGGTTTTCAGCTACTTCCACAGTTTTATAAAAGCTATTTCTAATCCTTAAAATATTTACCTCGCTTTATTTTCATATCTTGAAGACAAACAGGTGCAGAGTTCCCTTTCTGATATCCAAATGTACGTTCTCCGAGCCAACAATCTCAAAAGCCTTCCGTTTTTTGTACAATTAAGATGGGATTTTCTTAAGAAGAGACTTTGAAAAGTGTTCTGCATTGGCCTGATTCTGCTCTCATTAAAATCAAATTGCCATTGACTTCAGTGAGAAGAACAGTGCTTGAGTGCTTTGGAAAATCCCATCCTTAACTTTTATAGTTAATCACAGCTGGATATATTTGACTAAAAATAACTTTATAATTTTTTTAATTACTCATTGACATTTCATAGAAAAGTGATGGAAAGGAAACAAGCAGGTTAACTAATAACGTTAGCTTTGATCTTGTTTACCATGATAGTAAAGGGCAAGCACAATGTACTCATTGTAAAAGATACTCTAATCATCATACCTAATAACAATGTGGGGTAAATCACTAAAAGACAAAACAATAGAAATCTTTAAAAATAATGAAATTAAATTTAAAAAACATTCCATGCAAGAAGTTGGCATCTTGAGAGTTTGCTGCCAGGGCCAGCTCTAGCATTTTTGCCGCCCCAAGCAGCAAAAAAAAAAAAAAAAGGCTGCGATTGCGATCGGCGGCAGCTCTACTGCCACTTCATTCTACTGCGGCAATTCGGCGGCAGGTCCTTCGCTCCGAGAGGGAGTGACGGCCCCGCCGCCGAATTGCCGCCGAACGGCCGAACGTGCCGCCCCCCTCCTCATTGGCCGCCCCAGGCACCTGCTTGCTATGCTGGTGCCTGGAGCCGGCCCTGTTTGCTTCAGTAAAGAAAACTAGAAATGCAAATTTCCTTTTGAATACATGGCAAAATCAGGAAATTTAAAGTAAAAAGGTAATTTCTAAAAATTAGCCAAAATTAGTTAATTTGGAGCCCACCTACCCCTTGCAATGCCATCAGGCCAGTTTTGTTTTGCTTTGGTTCCCCAATTAATGCACTTTCAAATACCTTTTTAAAATCATGCTTGTGACCTGTGACATGGTAGTCTACCTCTTAAAGTAGTTGTGCCTAATAGCTCACTGTGTCACAGCCCTTTTGAAATGGTCTGATTATTTATACAAGGACCTGGGAGATACTGGGAGAGAGGAAGCAGTCCGGAGAGTAAGAAGTATTTGGGACTCAATCCTGCTACTGTTTCTTTAAGAGCCCTAGGCCAGAGGGCTTACAGAGAAGGTGGGGCCCTTTCCCCCAGCCAGCTGGGGATGAGCTAGGAGAAGAGGGCCACCTTAAATGCTGCCTCTTCATGCATAGCAGGGCAGACACCAGGAGACATTAGCAGGGAAATGCTGGCCTGCTGAGCACCCTGAAGCATGGAGGCTAATTAAGGGAAAGGGGCCAGTTGTCAGAGTAGCATTTAACTTCAAAAAGGGGAACACCACAAATATGAGAGAGCTAGTTAAATGGAAATAAAAGGAACAGTCACAAGAGTGAAATTCCTGCAAGCTGCATGGAAACGTATTAAAAACACCATAATTGAGACTCAAACTAAATGTATACCCCAAATAAAAAAAAACAGTAAGAGGACCAAAAAAATGCCACCATGGCTAAACAACAGAATAAAAGATGTGTTAGAGACAAAAAGACATCTTTTAAAAATTGGAAGTCAAATCCTACTAAGAAAAGTAGAAAGGAACATAAGCTCTGGCAAGCCAAGTATAAAAGTATAATTAGGCAGGCCAAAAAGAATTTGAAGAGCAACTAGCAAAATCCTCAAAAACTAACAGTAATTTTTTTAAGTATTGTTACGCGGGGGTTAGGTTCTAAAGTCAGCGCGTAAGGTGAAAATCGCATATAGTCAAAATTACCCTTGAAAATCCCTTAAATCGCCCATAAAGTACAGTATACTGTACATATTTAATTGTTCAGGGTAGGCTTTTGCTGCCTCTTCATTGGCAGATGCAGCTTCACCAGTAGTCTGCACGTTTTTGAGGTTGAAGCGGTTCCTAAAACTGTTAAACCAACCTTGGCTGGCTTTGAATTCCTTCTCATCAGAAAGCTGTCCCTCTTCAGCAGGAGGTTTGAACAGCGCATAGAGGCTAAGAGCCTTTTCTCGCAACGTGTTGCCATCGATAGGCACACGTTTACGGTTCATGTCTTCCAGCCGTAAGTTTAATGCCTTTTCAGTCTTCACTAAAGTCTTATCACGCACCTGGCTCGTCACCTTAGCAGTTATTGGAGCACTTGATGCCACGGCTTGACGAATTTCTCTCTCTCGAATCTTGATGGCACGGATGCTAGATTCATTGCGGCCATATTTACGCGCCACACTGGAGACCGACATACCATCTCTCAATAAATCCAACACAGCCAGTTTTTCCTCCAGCGTTGGAGCAGATCACTGTTTCTTCGGTTGAGCACCAGATGAAGTAGTTGGCTTGCGTTTAGGGGCCATGTTGTACGAAAAATATGTATATTTAAACACTAGAATCACACTCAGCACGGCGAGATGCTCACACTATGAGAGGCACACGGGAACTGAGACCGACTGAGGGAACAGCAGATTCACATCTCCCATCTCATGCTCACTCTGGGGCATACGCTCATTGGGTGCAATCGCCTGCACTATTTACAGGTATCTTGTTGTTTTTCTTTTTTTTTTGCCAAGCGCGTATAGTTGAATTCACGTAAGTTAAATGTGCGTATGATGCGACTCACCTGTACATCAGAAACAGGAATCCTGCCAAACAATCAGTGGGGCCACTGGATGTTCGAGGTGCTAAAGGAGCACTCAAAATAGACCAGGCTGTTGTGGAGAAGCTAAATGAATTCTTTGCATCGGTCTTCACTGCAGAGGATGTGAGGGAGATTTCCACATTCTTTTTAGGAGACAGAGCTGAGGAACTGTCCCAGATTAAGGTGTCAATAGAGGTGGTTTTGGAACTAATTGATAAATTAAACAGTAATAAGTCCTCAGGACCAGATGGTATTAACCCAAGAGTTCTGAAGGAACTCAAATATGAAATTGCAGAACTACTAACTGTGGTATGTAACTTGTTGCTTAAATCAGCCTCACTACCAGATTACTGGAGGATAGCTAATGTAACACCAATTTTTAAAATGGCTCCAGAGGTGATGCTGGTAGTTACAGGCTGGTAAGGCTAACTTCAGTACCAGGCAAATTGGTTGAAACTATAGTAAAGAACAGAATTGTCAGACACATAGATGAACATATGTTGGGGAAGAGTCAACACGGCTTTTGTAAAGGGAAAACATTTCTCACCAATCTATTAGAATTTTTTGGGTGTGTCAACAAACATGTAGACATGGGTGATCCAGAGGATATAGAGTACTTGGGCTTTCAGAAAGCCTTTGACAATATCCCTCCCCAAAGGCTCTTAAGTGAAGTAAACTGTCATGGGATAAGACTCAGGGAAGATCCTCTCATGGATCAGTAACTGGTTAAAAGATAGGGTGGGAATAAATGGCCGGTTTTCACAGTGGAGAGAGGCAAATGACAGGATCCCCCAAGGATCTGTACTGGGACCAGTGCTGTTCAACATATTCATAAATGATCTAGAAAAAGGGGTAAACTGTAAGATGGCAAAGTTTGCAGATGATACAATATTACTCAAGATAGTTAAGCCCAAACCTGAATGTGAAGTTACGAAGGAATCTCACAAAACTGGGTGAGAGGGCAACAAAATGGCAGAGGAAATTCAGTGTTGATAAAGGCAAAGTAATGCGCTTTGGAAAACATAATCCTAACTACACGTACCAAATGATGGGGTCTAAATTAGCAATTACCATTCTAGAGATTGTGGAGTTATTGTGGATAGTTCTCTGAAAACATCTGCTCAATATGCAGCGGCAGTCAAAAAAATCGTACAGTGTTAGGAACCGTTAGGAAAGGGCTAGATAATAAAGACAGAAAATATCATAATGCCACTATATTTATCCATGGTACACCCAGATCTTGAATACTGCTTGCAGTTCTGGTTACCTCATCTCAGAAAAGATATATTAGAATAGGAAAAGGTCAACAAAAATTAGGGGTATGGAAAAGCCTCCATATGAGGAGAGATTAAAAAGACTGGGACTGTTCAGCTTAGAAAAGAGACGACTGAGGGGGAATATGATAGAGGTCTATAAAATCATGAATGGTGAGGAGAAAGTGAATAAGGAAGTGTTATTGACCCCTTCACATAACATAAGAAGCAGGGGTCACACAATGAAATTAATAGGCAGCAAGTTTAAAACAAACATAAGAAACAAACACAGCCTGTGGAACTTGTTAGCGGGGGATGTTGTGAAGGCCAAAAGTATAACAGGGTTCAAAAAAGTATTAGATACATTCCTGGAGGATAGGTTCATTAATGGCTATTAGCCAAGATGGTCAGGAACACACCCCAAGCTCTGGGTGTCCTTAAACCTCTGACCGCCAGAGGCTGGGACTGGATGACTGAAATCATAGAATCATAGGACTGGAAGGGACCTTGAGAAGTCATCTAGTACAGTCCCCTGCACTCAAGGCAGGACTAAGTATTATCTAGACCAGTGTTTCCCAAACTTGGGACGCCGCTTGTGCAGGGAAAGCCCCTGGCGGGCCGGGCCGGTTTGTTTACCTGCCACGTCCGCAGGTCCGGCCGATCGTGGCTCCCACTGGCCATGGTTCGCTGCTCCAGGTCAATGGGAGCTGCTGGAAGCGGCGGCCAGCACGTCCCTTGGCCCGTGCCACTTCCAGCAGCTCCCAGTGGCCTGGAGCAGCGAACCTCGGCCAGTAGGAGCCGCGATCGGCCGGACCTGCAGACACGGCAGGTAAACAAACCGGACCGGTCCGCCAGGGGCTTTCCCTGCACAAGCGGCATCCCAAGTTTGGGAAACACTGATCTAGACCATTCCTGACAGGTGTTTTTCTAACCTGCTCTTAAAAATCTCCAATGATGGAGATTCCACAGCCTCTCTAGGCAATTTATTCCAGTGCTTAATCACCCTGACAGTTAGGAAGTTTTTCCTAATGTCCAACCTAAACCCCCCTTGCTGCAATTTAAACCCATTGTTTCTTGTCCTCTCCTCAGAGGTTAAGAAGAACAATTCTTCTTCTTCCACCTAGTAACAAACTTTTATGTACTTGAAAACTGTTATGTCCCCTCTCAATCTTCTCTTTTCCAGACGAAACAAACCCATTTTTTTCAATCTTCCCTCATAGGTCATGTTTTCTAGACTTTTAATCATTTTTGTTGCTCTTCTCTGGACTTTCTCCAATTTGTCCACATCTTTCCTGAAATATGGTGCCCAGACCTGGACAAAATACTCCAGTTGAAGCCTAAGCAGCGCGGAGTAGAGCGAAAGAAGTACTTCTCGTGTCTTGGATCACTCGCTAATTGCTCTGTTCTGTTCATTCCATCTGAAGCATCAGGCACCTACTGGGCTAGATGGAGCATTGGTCTGACCCAGTTTTTGCGTTCTTATGCTTAGACAAAATGCAGGAGAATGACTAGAAACTGCTAATCCAGGGGTGCCACTTCCATCTGAGGTGCACTTTGAAAAGGGGGTGGTGGTGCAAAGGGGTAGTCTGAATTTTACGCAGACACAGGAGTCTTCTTATCCTTTACCATAGAGGATCGGGGACCTCTACGTTGATTGAATTAAAATTTTATTTTAATAGAAGGTTTGGTTACATTCTGTCTTTAGTCTAACTGGATTATCAGCCCTGATTTAACATTTGCTCTAATGCCATATATATAATAATGCAATACATGGAAAATCGTTTGCCCATTCCAGCCTGCTGTTGCTGCTGCTTTCATCATATGTCATAGATTAGGGATGTTCTGTGAAGGAGTATGGATTGATATTTTTCAGGGTGCCCCCCCTTTGTTATATACTAGATCCACTGGAAAAAATTCAGTAGTGTAAGTTTGGCTGGTCCTTTGTTCATAGTCTGCAACATGACCTTCTTCTTAATATGAGTTTTATATTTGGTTTTAATTAGGAATAATGTGAGTATATTGTCATAATTCTATATTTTAATCCTTTGCCACCGGAAATGGCAAGAGTGTATAAGTAGATCACCTATGCAGAGCTTGTCTTTCAGTCGCTTTGGATTCCTAATATAGATTGGATGGACCATTTTCTGTTGTTCTACAACTTGATAGGAGGTTGCTGCTTTAAAGAAGCCAGAAATCCAGGACCAGTACCCCGTCTGCTGATTGTGTTTACTCAGGTTCTCTGTTGATAAAGCAGCAATGAGAGAGCTCCTGGTACTGCAGTTAGATCCCCTGATTGTTGGAACCTAAAGATACAACGTGGTACAAAACCATGTGAATTTACAATGTACTGAATGCAAAGCCACTGGAACCTTGGGCCATACAGAATAAGATTGTTTTAAAAAAAACCACAGTGTTCCAGTAAGTTTTAATGATCATCTAACTTGTTCATTCAATGTACCCAACAAACTTATTTCCAGGGATACATCACCCTTCATCCTTTCTCTCCCTTTTGCTCCAAGATTGTCTCAACAGAAAGCTTGATTGCAAACACATAGCAGGAGGAGTTCAGTTCCACATTCCTGGCTCCTTTTACAGAGGCCATGTCCAACCAGTATGCAAACATTTCCCACCTGTATTGATTGTGCAGTAATTTCATACAGAAATTATAAATCTTACTGTAATAGCTTTGCTGGAGAGGGACATTGTTGTAAGCTATCCTGCAACTGTATCTTTGAAGAGTCCTTGTGGCACCTTAGGGTATGTCTACACTACGAGGGTATTTCGATTTCACTTAAATCGAATATGTGGAATCGATATTGCAAAGTCGAACTTGTGTGTCCACACTAAGGACAGTAATTCGACTTTCTGAGTCCACACTAACGGGGAAAGCGTCGACATTGGAAGCGGTGCACTGTGGGCAGCTATCCCACAGTTCCCGCAGTCCCCGCTGCCCATTGGAATTCTGGGTCGAGCCGCCAATGCCTTCTGGGTAAAAAAAAAAGGGTCGAGGGTGCTTTTGGGTAATTGTCGTCATCCGTCTGTCACTACCGCCCTCCCTCCCTCCCTGAAAGCGCCGGCGGGAAATCAGTTCGCGCACTTTTCGGGTCAGAGACAGCGCGGACGCCACAGCACTGCGAGCATGGATCCCGCTGCGACCATCGCTGCAGTTGTGGCCCTTGTCAACGCCTCGCAGGTTATCATCCACCTTTCCCAGAGGCAGATGCAGCTAAACCAGGCGAGGAGGCTACGGCACCGCGGTGAGGGCCTGAACTCTGAGAGGGGCACAGACCTCTCACAAAGCACGGGACCCAGCTCCGAGGACATCACGGTGACAATGGGTCATGTGGATGTTGTGGAATGGCGATTCTGGGCACAGGAAACAAGCACGGACTGGTGGGACCGCATAGTGCTGCAGGTCTGGGATGAATCCCAGTGGCTGCGAAACTTTCGCATGCGGAAGGGGACTTTCATGGAACTTTGTGAGTTGCTGTCCCCTGCCCTGAAGCGCAATGACACCCGGATGCGAGCAGCCCTGACTGTCCAGAAGCGAGTGGCCATAGCCCTCTGGAAGCTTGCAACGCCGGACAGCTACCGGTCTGTCGCGAACCAGTTTGGCGTGGGCAAATCTACCGTGGGGGTTGTTGTGATGCAAGTAGCCAAGGCAATCGTCAAGGTACTGCTCTCAAAGGTAGTGACCCTGGGAAACGTGGAGGTCATCATAGATGGCTTCGCTGCGATGGGATTCCCAAACTGCGTTGGGGCTATAGATGGAACTCACATCTATCCTGGGACCGGACCACCAGGCCAGCCAGTACATCAACCGAAAGGGCTACTTTTCAATGGTGCTGCAAGCACTGGTGGACCACAGGGGACGTTTTACCAACATCAACGTTGGATGGCCGGGCAAGGTTCATGACGCTCGCGTCTTCAGGAACTCTGGTCTGTTTAGACGGCTGCAGGAAGGTATTTACTTCCCAGACCACAAAATAACTCTTGGGGATGTGGAGATGCCTACAGTGATCCTTGGGGACCCAGCCTACCCGCTAATGCCCTGGCTCATGAAGCCCTACACTGGCGCCCTGGACACTGAAAAAGAACTGTTCAACTACCGGCTGAGCAAGTGCAGAATGGTGGTGGAGTGTGCTTTTGGACGTCTCAAGGGGAGATGGAGAAGCTTACTCACTCGCTGTGATCTCAACGAAACCAATATCCCCATTGTTATAGCTGCTTGCTGTGTGCTCCACAATCTGTGTGAGAGCAAGGGGGAGACCTTTATGGCGGGGTGGGAGGTTGAGGCAAATAGCCTGGCATCTGATTACGCCCAGCCAGACAGCTGGGCAATTAGAAGAGCCCAGCGGGACGCGCTGTGCATCCGGGAGGCTTTGGAAGCCAGGTTCCACAGTGAGCAGGGTAACCAGTGACTTTTAAGTTTCTGTACAGAGAAGCTGAACCTGCCCCCGTTTCTTTACCCAGTTAAGGATGACTATCCTCTCCAGTTAAAGACCCCCTCCACCCCCTTCCAAAAAAATAAAATTAGTTTTATTTTGTTATTGAACACCGTTGTCTTTAGTACTGTTTTCGCGGGAATCTTTGAAACCGGGGACACAGACTGTGGTGGGGAGCGGGTGTAGTGTACTGATTCAAATGATCCTTCTAAACTCCAGGAATGACAGGATTCGCAGGGGTGGACTGGTTGTTTCAACGGAGCCTGCCAGCCCTCCTGAGCGGGACTGCATGTATGTGGGGGCTATGTGACTTTCTGGCAGGGGGAGGAGGGTTACAGATCCCCTGCTGCGTGGCTCTGTGATCCAGGACAAGGACCGCTGCATAAGATCTGTAACTGCCCTCCCCCGCCACAAAGTCACAGAGCAACCAACCCCCCCCCCCCCCCAACCCCCACAGAACATGAAAACCACCTCCCAGACTGACCAGGGTAACTAGTCACTGCACTGTGTATGTGCCCTGCTGCTGGACCCGCCTCTGTACCCTGCTAAAGGTGACTGTCCTGTCCAATTACCAAGCCCCTTCCCCCCCTTCAGACAGACTCTCCCTCAAAAGAGCCAGACTGAAACAGTAATGAACAGAAACGTATTTTTTATTAACAACCAGACAGGAAACTGGGGGGTGAAAGTTGGACGGGGGCTTGGGTGAGGCGGGCAGGAAAGGACTTTTCAAATTTTGGGGAATGACAGCCTTCTGGTGCTTGAGCAGTCTGCAGGGGTGGAGTGAGAGTTTTCACGGACTCTGCCGCCCCTCCTTCTTTGGACTTTGGGCGAGGGGGGTATGGGACTTGGTGGCGGGGGAGGGCAGTTACTGATAGACTGCAGCGGGGCTCTGTCCTCCTGCCTCCGTTCCTGCAGAACATCAACAAGGCGCTGGAGCGTGTCCATTTGCTCCCTCAGAAGTCCAAGCAGCGTTTGAGTCACCTGCTGGTCTTCCTGCCGCCACCTCTCCTCACGTTCCATGTGTGTCCGGTGCATTTGGGACAAATTCTCCCTCCACTGGTTCTGCTGTGCTGCCTGGGCTCGGGAGCAGCCCATTAGTTCTGAGAACATGTCCTCTCGCGTCTTCTTCTTCCTCCGCCTAATGTGCGCTAGCCTCTGGGAGCGTGATGCCAGGCTGGGTTGGGAGACAGTTGCAGATGTGGCTGTGGGAATGAGGAAAAGGCAGTGAATTCCTCCGAAAGATAAATGTAGTTGTGAATCAAGAACATAGTCTTTCTCTGTGAACAAGACCATGAACCACACCTATCACATGCGCACTCAGGACAAGGTCGAATTTTCGAACCTCGCCTTCAGTGCCTGGGCTTTTGCACTGCCGATCTGGGAAGCGGGGCAGGACACGGTACTCTCTGTAGCAGGCAAACATGGTAAGCCGTAGACTTGTGGGTGCTTAAAACTTTAGGAGTACCACTGGCCTCCTTTCACATTGAAAGCACTGCCAGTCTGTGCTGCCAGCAATCGGCCAAGCAGGAACTCTGGCCCTGTCCCACCCCCTCGCAGATGTGCCAGGGAAAGATCCCTGTATGCTGCCCCTCTCCCGCCCCCACCGCGTGGCTGTAAACCAGCGGTCACAGTTCTGTAAAGGAACTTGTTGCAAGCAGTCCCAATACTAACAGTCCCCTACCTAATTCAAAGCAGGTCATCATGAGCGACATTACTCTCATGAGGATCCCGGACACCGAGATCCAACGGATGCTTCGAGAAAGCCTGCAGAGACCAGGGCCCTATGTTGCCATGCTATGCAAGGCACTGATACCAGAGTACCTGCTTGTCTCCTGGCGCGGGAACGTCTCGTACTTCGGAGGACCAAGTAAAGCCGCTCTCCCCAGGAACCTGATGAACAGGCTATCCCATTACCTGCAGGAGAGCTTTGTGGAGATGTCCGTGGAGGATTACTGCTCTATCCCAGGACATATAGACAGTATTCTAATATAGCTGCAGTAGCAGGGACTAAAGAGTGGAGCAGCTTGGGCAGCACAATCATGCACAACCGGACACTGTTTGATTTTTTTTTAAATAGTTGTTACTGATTACTTAAGCGCCCAGGGGGAAGAAATCATGATTCACAGATTGTTCTTAGTCTTAATATTCCAGTTTTGTAAAAAATAAAGGTTTATATGTTTAAAGCACTTACCGCTTGATCCTTCTCCTGAATCTGTGTCCGGGTTAAATGCTGGGGACGGTTGGTAGGGGATCTCTGTAACGGTGATGAAGAGCTCCTGGCTGTCGGGGAAATCAGCTTGGTAAGCGCTGTCGACTGCCTCGTCTTCCTCATCTCCTTCCTCATCTTCCCCGTCTGCTAACATGTCCGAGGAACCGGCCGTGGACAATATCCCATCCTCAGAGTCCACGGTCAGTGGTGGGGTAGTGGTGGCGGCCGCACCAAGGATGGAATGCAGTGCCTCGTAGAAACGGGATGTGTGGGGCTGGGATCCGGAGCATCCGTTTGCCTCTTTGGTCTTCTGGTAGCCTTGTCTCAGCTCCTTGATTTTCACGCGGCACTGCGTTGCATCCCGGCTGTATCCTCTCTCTGCCATGGCTTTCGAGATCTTCTCATAGATCTTTGCATTCCGTCTTTTGGAGCGCAGCTCGGAAAGCACGGACTCATCGCCCCACACAGCGATGAGATCCAAGACTTCCCGATCAGTCCATGCTGGGGCCCTCTTTCTATTCTGGGATTGCACTGCCATCTCTGCTGGAGAGCTCTGCATCGTTGCCAGTGCTGCTGAGCTCGCCACGCTGTCCAAACAGGAAATGAGATTCAAACTGCCCAGACAGGAAAAGGAATTCAAATTTTCCCGGGGCTTTTCCTGTGTGGCTGGTCAGAGCATCCGAGCTCGGACTGCTGTCCAGAGCATCAACAGAGTGGTGCACTGTGGGATAGCTCCCGGAGCTATTACCGTCGATTTCCATCCACACCAAGCCTAATTCGATATGGCCATGTCGAATTTAGCGCTACTCCCCTCGTTGGGGAGGAGTACAGAAGTCGAATTTAAGAGCCCTCTATGTCGAACTAAATAGCCTTGTGGTGTGGACGGGTGCAGGGTTAATTCGATTTAACGGCGCTAAATTCGACATAAACGCCTAGTGTAGACCAGGCCTTAGAGACTAACAAATTTATTTGGGCATAAGGTTTTGTGGGCTAAAACCCACTTCGTCAAATGCATGGAGTGGAAAATACAGTACAGAGGTATAAATACACAGGATATGAAAAGATGGGGAGTTGTCTTACCAAGTGGGGGGTCAGTGCTAACGAGCCAATTCAATGAAGGTGGAAGTGGGCTATTCTCAACAGTTGACAGGAAGGGAGGAAAATCACTTTTTTAGTGCTAATGAGTTCAATGTAATCAAGGTGGCCCATTTCGAACAGTTGACAAGAAGGTGTGAGTATCAGCAGGGGAAAAATTAGTTTTTGTAGTGACACATCCACTCCCAGTCTTTATTCAGGCCTAATTTCATGGTGTCCAGTTTGCAAATTAATTCCAGTTCTGCAGTTTCTTGTTGGAGTCTGTTTTTGAAGGATTT
This sequence comes from Emys orbicularis, assembly GCF_028017835.1. Classification (NCBI taxonomy): domain Eukaryota; kingdom Metazoa; phylum Chordata; order Testudines; family Emydidae; genus Emys; species Emys orbicularis. Next base: position 29,773,890 of record NC_088695.1, on the reverse strand, counting down.
TTGTTGAAGAATTGCCACTTTTAAGTCTGTTATTGAGTGTCCAGGAAGATTGAAGTGTTCTCCTACTGGTTTTTGAATGTTATAATTCTTGATGTCAGATTTGTGTCCATTTATTCTTTTGTGTAGAGACTGTCTGGTTTGGCCAATGTACATGGCAGGGGGGCATTGCTGGCACATGATGGCATATATCACATTGGTAGATGTGCAGATGAACAAGCCCCTTATGGTGTGGCTGATGTGGTTAGGTCCTATGATGGTGTCCTTTGAATAAATATGCAGAAAGAGTTGGCACCAGGGTTTGTTGCAGGGTTTGGTTCTTGGGGTAGTGTTTTTGTTGTGTGGTGTGTAGTTGCTGGTGAGTATTTGCTTCAGGTTGGGGGAGCGGTCTGTAAGAGAGGACTGGCCTGTCTCCCAAGATCTGTGAGAGTGAGGAATCGTCCTTCAGGATAGGTTGTAGATCCTTGATGATGGGCTGGAGAGGTTTTAGTTGAGGGCCATAGGTGACGGCTAGTGGTGTTCTGTTACTTTCTTTGTTGGGCCTGTCCTGTAGTAGGTGACTTCCAGGTACCATTCTGGCTCTGTCAATCTGCATGTGCTGATTATTGGGAAAAGTGATTAGTACAGGCTACACTCATCTTTAAAGTAGAGGTACAATGTTTTCAAAGAGGGACAATACTATCTTTTCCCTTACATCTCCCTGCCCAGGTTTAGGTGTTTTGCTAGCTGCTTCTGGAAGGAGTATCACCCAGTATCGACAGTATTGTTCCAAGTAATGATGCCACAATCCCAAATGCATAAAATGTAAGAATAATAAAGATATTGACTGAAACAAGTGGAGGTATCTATAACTATTGGAGGAAGAGTTACTTGTGGTGTAAGCAAATTCTGTTCTTATACCTAAGCTTGTACTTCCAAGATATAGGTTGAAATTTTTAAACAATCTTTAAATTACATTTCTACAAACAAAAATGGGGGAACCTGATAAGAAACACATGGTTGCAAATATAACATGACGGTTGATCTAACACTTGTTAGGAACACTGAATATAATTATTGTATGTTGACTTGATGAGAGCTGTACAAAGAGAATGATCTTTCTGACACAGAAATAAACCACAATGTTCTGGTTAGTGTGACTTTTTTCAACATCATGTTTTAAATGTTTATGTGTGCTGATTAAAATTTAGGTTAGGCTCTCAAAAACCATTGCCAAGTTATGACACTTGGGGTGTTCAGTTGCTGTAGATTTAACCCTGTGGCTATCCTTTTGATGGTTCACTTGCCAAAAATGCAAGGAAGATAATATTCTGCCTTGGCCAGATGAAGTGACGCTTTCCGACTTCCTGAGGAAAAAGCCTCTTGAGAGCTGCTAAAATATTTATTTATCCAGGATTCATCTTACTGAATTTACTGTTTGCTAAAATGGGCAGAACTGTGCAGGCCTGTAATGAGATAATATGTTTGAGTTCCCCCTTCATTCCTGTGGAACAATATTTCAGATACATTTTTTTCATTTTTCTTGAATATCAGGGGGAAATAATTTCAAGTGGAAAGATAATTTTGCTGAACATCTGGGAACATAATGTGAAAAGTTTGATAAATGGCATCTTGCTGACATGTAATTACAGCTAGCTCAGTAAAATCTGGTGTGAGATGTATAAAAGGGTTTTTCTAATAAATATAGTTTCTTTCAATCAAATACGTAATCCACACACAAAAATGACATTAATAAAATATTCAGATTGTGATTTAAATAAGAAAAAAGTGAGGCAGTCCTGAGGTAAGAGTCCCACAGCAACTTAATTCTGTCACCTTGCATGTCTGCATTACAATAGTCTGTTCTTAACTAGTTACTTAAATGAGCAAGGAGATGCCCTGTTTGAAATATGCATTACATTCAGGTGGTTAACGACTATATTAAAGATATGGAAATATTTCATATAATAATTACAGTAGGTGTAATGTGTTTCATTTCTTTTAACAGAGTAAATGTCAAATGTCTAACTTTCTTTTCTTTTACAATAATTTTTATGTTTTTCCGGACACAGTTCTGTTAAAACCTTGCTACCATTTTTATTCCATCCATTGGAGAGTGGATACATTTGGCCAATTTTAAATATTTACAGGCCAGATTCTCTTGATCAGTACCTCAGTGTAAATCAGGAGTAAATGCACGGATTCAGAGTTACAACTATAAATAAAGCAAAGTTTTGTAGAAGTTTCTTGAAAAAGCCTGTTTGAGCACAGCCAAAGATGTTGTCAAGAAAAAGACTTGAGATTATATAATTTGCCTTCCTGCTTTACCACTGTGATGTCAAATGATATTTTTCCTTCATTAAATGTAATTGTGTCTGAAATGTAACTGTGAAACAAACCATTAGCAAAATGCTGAGCTGTCAGAAGCAATCATTAGTTTCAAATACAAACGGAGCATTTTTCCTTTTCTGAACATTTGTATTTCTTTGCTGCCTTTTGTTTTTTGGTGGGGGAGAGCAGTTAAGTGATAAAACTATAACACACAAAGCACAAACTATAGCTTTAAATAATCTGCCTAAAATATGTGGAGTGCTTATAGTCTGTTTCCTATTTGTCTGTACAGCACTGTAGCACAGTTCAGACTCACCCCTGTGGCGCCTCCTGCTGGTCGTCCATGGGAATTAGCTCTTCCAGTGTCCTGGAGCGCCCCCTGCAGGCTGGTGATCTGTCTTGCCACTGGCCCCATGTCCCTCCCAGGACCCTGGTGCCCCTTTCAGTTTGAGTGCTGCCCCCTGGCAGTACCCCCACTCTTCTGGGTCTCCCCCTCCCAGGGGAACCCCCACCCACTATCCCCACTTCGCCTCAGTCTTGGCTACTGCCCAGTCTCCCTCTAGCCTCCGTTCACTGTGGCAGACTGCAGTATCAGCCACTTACCATAGGCAAAGGGGTTCGGACCTGCGGCCTCTGCCTACCCGTGGGCTGCCCCCCTGCCAGGGCCGGCTCTAGGTTTTTTGCCGCCCCAAGCAAAACAATTTTTGGCCGCCCTCCCACCCCACCCCTGGGCTCTCACCCCCACCCCACCCACACCCCCTGCCGCCCCAGCCCTGGGCTCTCCCCCTCACCCGCACCCCCTGCCACCCCAGCGCTGGGCTCACCCCACCAGTGCTGACTCCGCCTGCTCCCGCCTCACCTCCAGCCGGTATGGCACTGGCAGGGTTGGGGTAAGCAGCGGGGCTCCCGGGCTATGCCTCAGTCCAGGGTTCCTCCAGCCAGGGCACCCGCCTCCAGGACCGGCCGGGACCCAGGAGGGCAGAGCTGGGGGACCGCCCCGACAGGGGGCTGAGGAGCTGGTGCAGGGTAGCCCCAGAGAGCGGGACTCGGGCCCCACACGGCAGCGCCCCGCCCTCTATGGCCCCGCTGCTGCTTCTGGCCGCCCTGCCACAGTCCCTGGCCGGCTCGGGCTGCTTTGCCCAGCCCCAGCTGCGGTGCTGGGGGGGCGGTTGCCCTGCGGCATCTGCAGGCGACTCCGTGTGCCCCGAGGTCCCCCGCTAGGAGCTTGCCCGGCCCAGCCACAAGGTGCGGGCGCTGCTCCCCAACGCGAACCGCAGCGGCCCCAGGACGATGCGCTGCTGCCTCCAGGGCCGGCTCTAGGCTTTTGCCGCCCGAAGCAAAAAAAAAAAAAAAAAAAAAGCCAGAATGCTGCCCTTGAAAATGTGCCACCCCAAGCACATGCTTGGTTTGCTGGTGCCTAGAGCCGGCCCTGCCCCCTGCAACCCTGCACCTACTAGGTCTTGCCAGGCCTGCAGCCTGGGGCTTTCCTAGGCCGGAGCTCCCAGCTCCTCTGGCCCTTCCCCAGCCCTGCTCCCAATCTAGGTGTCTGGTAAAGCTTCCTGCAGCCAGGCCCTTCTCTCTCTGAATGTGGAGAGAGACTTCTGAGCTCCTGGCTCCCAGCCTCTTATACAGGCCAGCTGCGACCTGATTGGGGTGTAGCCCAGCTGCGGCCGCTTCCAGTCAGCCAGGGTTTTACCTTGCCCAGCCCCAGCCCTCTGCAGGGCTTTTCCAACCCCTCCAGGGCCGGAGTGGGTGTTCACCCCGCTACAAACACCTAGCACCCTGGACCCCAATAGGTACAAGCACCTAGCACATTAGTTAAACTGTACATCAGTTCCTTATCAGTATTTTTATAGAACTTTATATGTTGAAAACACCGCTCCCATTGACCTCAGTTGTACTTGTGAACTGTCAGCAGTTTTCTGCAAATCAGACCTCTGATTCCCAGAAAATGAGACATTCAATTAGTGGCATCTGTTTGGTTTAAGTGTAGCAGAAGTAGGGATAGAATCTAGTTATCCAGGGTGGCATTCAACTGACTTCAACAAGATCATCATTGTTCTTCCTGCAATCACCTGCCTCATTCACTTCATACCTTCCAGCTTCTGGAATCAACGAACAAACAACGCTCATTAACTACACAACTCTGATTCGTTCCCAGGGCCAGGTCCATCGTATGCACTGAAGGAAGTAAAGTATCCTGTAGAACAGGGGTCGGCAATGTTGGCACGCAGCTCGCCAAGGTAAGCACCCTGGCGGGCCGGGCCAGTTTTATTTACCTGCTGACGCAGCAGGTTCGGCCGATCGCGGCCCCCACTGGCCGCGGTTCGCCGTCCCGGGCCAATGGGGGCAGCGGGAAGCGGCGCGGGTGAGCGATGTGCTGGCCGCGGCTTCTCGCCGCTCCCATTGGCCCGGGACGGCGAACCGCGGCCAGTGGGGGCCGCGATCGGCCGAACCTGCTGCGTCAGCAGGTAAATAAAACTGGCCCGGCCCACCAGGGTGCTTACCCTGGCGAGCCGCATGCCAACGTTGCTGACCCCTGCTGTAGAATAAACAGGATGGGATCATGTAATTAAAGACATCATCATAATGCATATGCACAATAGGACCACATTAAGGTTCTATAGGCAACCTTAATTCTGCATAACATTTGTGTTTGACTTTGCAATCTTAATATTCTTTGAACGGAGTTGTTTTGTTTTGTAATGCAGTTTAGTACGTTTTTTAAAAAGCAAACTGACAAAACCAGAAATCCATCCTGTGGAACCATGTTCCCTCTCAGTTAGGTCGTCAGCAGGGTTACATCTACCCCTTGAGTTAATCGTAATAGTAGTAGGCTGTTAATTTCTGTGTGGACCAGCCATAAGAGTGGAGATGAGAGACCCACTTTTCCAATGGATTTCATAGCTATTTGCTGACAGCAGAGGAATGTAGAGACTCAAGAATCTTGGTTCCTATTCCAATTTCTTGAGGGGTAGTGTGATCTATTGGTTATAGACTCCTCGGTCCCTGTCCACCTCTGTTTCTATCCCTGCTTCCTCTTGGCTCCTGTCCATGTCTCCTTCCTCTGCCTGATTCTCATCCTTCCTTCCCATCTCCTGCTCTCCCAACACTGCTCCTAGCCTGCCTGCATGCAAGTCAGTTTGACTCCTGTTCCTGTTCCTCACTGGCAGCACCAGCAGGACGAACATAGAAAGCATGGGAGAAACTGTGTTCCTGCTCTCAGTTCTGATATCTGGTGCTGCAGCTGCAACAGGCAGAGCAATGGCAGGAAAACCTCTCCTGGGCATGTGCAAACTACAAACTTTAGAAGCTTGTAACTTGGCCAAACTTTAGTAGACTTTCACAGCCATGGCAAAACACATGTCCCTGACATGAGAGCGATCCCTTTGCCAAATTTCAAGTTCTTGCTCAAAGTATAGAGGCACTAGAGCTTCTCAGTTGAGCAGTTGTAGAACATTTTAACATGAGCAAAAAAAAATCCCCAAAACTTATTTTTCCTCATTCTTGGAAATGGTTGCAGCTTTCTAGAAAAATTCAGCCTCAGGCAGATGCTAGCATGGAAAATTTCAGCCTGAATATTTAAAGTTTGCCAAATTTATAAGCAATTTAAAACAGGGTCTTATAATGGAAAGTGTTAAGCAACTATAGGTGTCTCTACCAGCTCTGCCTATAATACTAATACTCTACAGCTGCAGGGTTGGTTTTATTTTTAATGTGATGGAAAAGATTCATTCAGGGTCAAAGACCACTTGTGCTACATTTCATTCCAGATTTTATTTTTTCAGGATTGAGGCCACATAAAACAGGGATTTATAATGGAATAATCTCTTTAACTTGTTCCATGATGGAACTGGCCAGTGCTATTACAATATATAATGTAACGAGCAAGATGGGAGTCTTTCAAAGCTTCCAGTGGAGAAGAACTTAACATACAATATGAGATTAAGTCCTACAAGTGATAAGTACAAATTGTTTTAGTTCTTGTGTATGGATCTGTATTATATAGACTGCCTTCACTGCTAAAACGTTTCTTTGCATCTGCTCATCGCTTGCCTTGATTGCTGTACCCTTCTCCTTTCTGACTTCCACCTCTCCACCTCCAATCTCCAAGATGCTAGTGCCAAAGTCCAAGCTGCTGCTTCTCACCTATAAGGCCCCATGTAATTTTGCTCCTACATACCTCTCTGCTTCCATTTCTCCCTATACTCCTCTTGCTTCCTGTACTCATCCCTTTCCTTTCACTTCATTCCCTGCTTCAGCATCATCTTTCATTTTTGACTTTGTGGCTTCCACGGTGTTACTTTCTATTGCCTGGAACAGTCTGTCTCTCAAAGCATATTTTCTGTTCTTCAGATCTTTCTCCAAGCAAGCCCCTCTTCCCTTCTTCTCAACATCTCTTGTATTTGTCATGTTCCAGATCATTTGTAAACCATTTAGGACAGGGCAAGTATCTTAGGCCAGGCTTAAACTAAAATGTTACGTTGAACCCACTATGTCACTCAGGGGTGTGAAAAATTGACACACACCCCCGAGCGACATAGTTAAGCCGATCTAACTCCCAGTGTAGACAGCACTAGGTCGACAGAAGAATTCTTCCATCAACCTAGCTACTGTCTCTCGGGGAGGTAGATTAACTACAGCAACAGATTTCAGAGTGGTAGCCGTGTTAGTCTGTATCAGCAAAAACAACGAGGAGTCCTGGTGGCATCTTAGAGACTAACAAATTTATTTGGGCATAAGCTTTCAAGGGCTAAAACCCACTTCATCAGATTCATGGAGTAGAAAATACAGAAGAGAAGTATAAATACACAGCACATGAAAAGATGGGAGTTGCCTTACCAAGTGGGGGGTCAGTGCTAACGAGCCAATTCAATTAAATTTGTTAGTTTCTAAGGTGCCACAAGGACTCCTCGTTGTTTTTACAGCAACAGAGAACCCCTCACGTTGCTGTAGTAAGTGTCTACACTGAAGCGCTACAGCGGACTCAGCTGCGGTGTTTCTAGTGAAGACATAGTCTTTTACAGCTCCTAGCACAAGGCTCTCATTGTGGGACGCTACTGTGACATAAATGATTATGCCTTGTAAATTAACAGCACTATATATGTGATTTTATTAATTATAATCTATAATTTTGCAAAAGTGAGAAACTAAAGTCACAAAATGGTTTGAGGGTTGTGATGCCCGAACCATTTTTGACATATACTAGTCTTCTGCACAGATCGCACATGAGTTTCTTGACTTTGTAATGGGGATAGCAGCTTGCCTTTGGCACAGTAGCCAGGCCAGTAATGTGGCACTGTCAAAATTAAGATGTTTGTTCATTTTACCTCAAGGTGGGTAAATAGGTACACTGGCTGAAAAATAGCACAGTCCAGCCCATCAAATGTCGAGCATCTATCTGCAGGCAACAGTTTTCAATCATTCAGGCTTTGTTCAGAATCATACATTTCATTACATCATTACTTTTTCCATATGTTTATGTCCCATATAACTTGTATCTTGCCCCGAGTGTTCATTCCACAGATAGAGGTTGGTGTCCAGTAAGCACTGGTGTATTGGTGAACCATTGAGAAATGACACTGGTTGTTTTATGTCATTAGCTTATTGAAATCTAAATAGCTTTACAGGGTCTTGCTATATGGAAAACTGGGTTTGGCTTTAATAAAATTCTTACAACATTGTCCAATAAAACCCCACTGGAGTTCAGAGCATGATAGCACTCTTTACTTTTCACATAGGCAGTGTTTAAAGTCATGTTGGGTTGTCACACTAAATAATTCCATATGGCTTCTTCATTTACCATTTATCATACCACTAGATGCTACATGTAGTTGCAGTAGCATTTACCAGAGTTGATTGATTTTTGAGTGGGTCATGGGTTCTCAGAAGTTGGATGAACTTGAAAATATTTATAGCATTCATCTTGCAAAACCAGAAACACCGTATTTGCAAGGACTGTTTGCATAATGTACAACTGGGGGCAGAGGAGGGGGCTGTTTCTTTTATATACGTGTGTGTGTATGTAACTTATCAAGCGCAGAAATTGAAGTTGGGCTTTACTTCAAATGATTAACTTTTATGGACTCATTCAAAATATTTTTGTCTTCCAGGTAGTTTTCTTTTTAAGGGGAAGCCAAAAGTATTAATGTAGACTATCAAAACTAATGTAAAAGGGAGTTTGCCATTTTAATTGTTATTCTGAACCTTCAAAAGTCAAGACTAAAGCACCTGCAAAAACAGACAGTACATTCTACGCTTGGTATGGTCTCCGGCATCCTTTCAATCCTTCCTTTTCTTTTATACAGTTCTTTGAGGTTCCCTTTGACTCGAATATGAACAGGACAAAAAACAGACCCCTGGTGCGAGGACAGATCAGGTAAGGCTGCCCACACCTGTTCCCTGTAATGAGAAATGAACCTATTGTTCCTTTTATGTGTCTTCTCCCTTGGTCTGTTTAGATAAGCAAATATTTCAACGTGCAGATAAAAGACTAAGGAAGAGATGCCACTCTTTGTGTTTTGATAACTCTGAAAGTTTGTAATAGTCCCATGAGGAGTTTGTCAGGATAATGAATTCTTCTTTCAAATATTGGATAGTGATTATTGCACAAGGGCCTTTGTAGATGTGGTAATCAAAAGTTACCATCTGCATGTGTTTTGTGATGAGCCCATGCAATCTCTCAGACAAAAGCAAACTACTGAGCTTTATTTAGAAATAAGCAGCTGATCCTAACTGTTGCTCCCTTATGTGCTAAATAAAAATTGTGATTCCACCAATATCTATTGTTAAAAGGAGCAGGAAATCCATCTAAATCTGTTGAGGTGATTTAATATGGGGCTTTGTAAAATTACTAGTCCATTACTAGCCAAAGGACTAAGTCTACTAGCTAGAAATCAGTATGGAAGATGGGGCGTGGGGGCGGCGAGGCGGGACAGGGTAGCATCAGGGAGGTACAGAGACTAATGCCCTGATGAGGAGTTCAACCTTCACACCCTGCTGCTGAGAAAAGGGGAGGGTGTTGGAGTCCCTACCAGGGTGCTGTCCAGGCATATTGCTTTGACCTCTCTCATTTTAGTTTCAGACTACTAAGTACATGGTAAATTTAAAGGGCGCTCCCTATGTTCTCAGTAGGAGCTGTTGGGTGCTGAGAACTTCTGAAAATCTGGGCCTTGGTTTATAAGCATCTTTCTCTTAGGAAGGAACTAAGGTTGAGAAAATGTTTATTTTGTAATGTCTGGATTGTTTGTCGTTGCTCTTTGCTGAACCCTAATTGTGTCGTGTCTAAGCATGGTATTCCAGAGCTGCTCATCCAATATACCCTGGGTACCACTGAAACAAGTACCTGATTACAAACAAAAAACTATGTTAAGATGGAGTTATGGTTAAAAGTATGTACCAGTCACTTAAGTTTAAAAAAAAGTTACAGGGATGTTGTAATTACCCCCAAACTGAACATGTTGAATCTAAAGCACTTACCAGAGTGTCAAGATTCAGGGCTGCAATCAGACTGAACTCTATAATGTAAATCAAGTAGAAAGTCATCTGTTTACATGGTAGCCTTTGTTATGTTTTGTGCATTAAATTCTCAGAAAGAGAGGAAACAAACTAGCATACTTAATTAAATCTCTATTGAATTTTACTTAACCTTATACTTTGGAAAGGAAACAGCTTGCATCCTATGTTTCTTGTATTCTTCATGAGACAACAGAATTCCCTCTTCTGAAACCAGTGCATGCCATGTAACATAGAGTTTTGCAGAAGGGTTACATCCAATTGAACTTTATCTCTTAATTTGTAACAACAAACCGTCAGATTTTTAATTTTGAAAGAAATTTAGAATTTCTTCTTTTCATTAGTTCTTCTTTGTCCCGCTTTCCCTCTTGCAGGGTTTTAATTATCTCATTTGTACATAATATATGCATTCATTTATGAATGGAGCCCATTGCAACTTTGTAGAGTGCTCATAGGAGGAGCTGCTAAAAGTTACCCATATAAAAACTCATATTATTCTTTGGTTGCTTTATAGAGTACAACGTCCATTTTCCATTTGGTAAATCATAAAGCCAGAATAAAACTGAGATGGTGACTTTTTAAGAAAATAATTGTATAACATGTTATCTTCTGCTTTCCATAAATACAAATAAAAATCTAGCATCCCATGGGGCTCCCGTTTGAAAAGAAACTTAAAGCAACCCTGATTTCTGTTTGCATGTCTGTTCTGTTTCTCGAGGATTGGGTTCCAAACTTTTTAAAAAACATTACACCTTATTTGCAAATTTAAAATGAAGCCCTCATTCATAAATGATTCAACAAACAATTTTAGTATAGCATTTCCATGATTTGTGCCAAGGATTATTTATAACAAAATTACGTTTTCCCTTAGGGTTCTATGAACAGTTGGTCCTATTTATTTCTGTGTTTTATCCATCACCTTTGGAGGACTGGAAAAAAGTGATGGATGAAATTACAAGAAAATTGAGACAAAATAGTAAAGTGAACCCTGGGGCTAAATTCACTCTCATTGTAAATAGTTGGAGTGTTTCAATAAACTTGTTCTGATTAGTTCTGTAAAATGGTGCTAATTACAGATTCCTAAGATTTAGTTAATTTTATGTAAAAGCACATTTTAGGGAATATTGTAATGAAGATGTCTGTCAAGCACAGAGTGAGCCAAATTTCACACCCACTATATTCTAGTATATCACTGCTCACTTACATCAGGTCTGTATTTAGCCCAGTAACTTGAAAAAAAAGAGGAAAGCTTCCTTTCTTCATCCCAGTCATACTCAGCGAGTTTTATATCACTCTGTATTAGCATTGCCTATAATATTCCTGGTCCCAAGTTAGCATAATTAGAAAACTTTTTTAAAAATTCTTGATTTAGGGAGAGCAATTTGTTTTACAAGTTTCCAGCATCCTTAAATAAACTTCTCTGTTGTTTGAGGGCATCACAGATTGGCAAAACTATATTTATCATACTTTAAACTTTCTTACCTTTCTTCTTTTTTCTTCCATATTCCCTTCCACCACAAAATGATAATGTTGGGGACCTCGTGTAATCAGTCATCAATCTATGTACCTGACTGTCAACAGCTAATTTAAAGTTATTTAAAGTGTCACTTACCTTGAATGATGTTGACCTAATTCCCTGTAGACTTTGAGCATGCAGCCCTTGTATGAGATTGTTTCTTCAGTGGTGTAGCAGAGTAGACTAATCCAGTGGAAGTGATCCAACCATGTTATATTTTGCCACATATTCCCTAGTGTTCTTTGAACCTCTTTCTTTCCATGCCGGTTAAATAAAATTCTTAAGTGGTTATGCTAAAGACTAGTCAAAACAGACTAGACAGAGATGGATAAATTGTTTGTAAAAGGCTGGTGTCTTGGCTCTGGGAATGGATCCAAAAGTTTTGGGTGCGTGCACTGAGTTCTTGCCCATATGCTTAAAATGTGTTTAAATCATTTTTAGTCTGGTTTTGACTTTTTTTGGTTGCTTTTACACTGAAGCATTTGGCATACGTTTTAATTCTCTTCTGTTCCAGTCACTTTAACTAACCCCTCACTGTGGCATCTGAGTGCAAACTATTAACACAGGCTAGGCAGCAGTGATCGGTGATCTTCCAAAGTGTGCTTCAATTCTGATCTGAAGGATTCCCTTTTAGGGATGAGAAAGTAGTTAAATCTGCACGGGCTGACTCGTGCGATCCTTGGACTCTCAACAGTGGCTCCCAATTGGGATGGTGGCTTTGACATGGACATCTTCCCACTAAGGAGCTGTGCTGAGATTACCAACTTACTTTAGAGAGGCTACTGAACTCTGAAAACCATCCTCAATTGCTGCCAACTTGGGCAGGAATCAAACCGATACCTAAAAATGCTGTTCTCTTGAGCCATCCAGTCCCCATATAAGCCATTTGTATGCTGTGTATTTACTGTAAATGAGCTAATTTATTAAAGTACTTTTAGAAAATTGTTTAGTATATTAGAGAAATTATTACTTCAATGTCTCATTCTCCCTCATATTTTTCATTGTGACCTAAATGGGGTTTCCGTCCCACCTTTAGCCAGAGCAGGTTAAGAAAAACGGGGGTGAGGGGGATTTTAATTGAACCTGTTTCTGCATTTTCCGCCTTCCCTCTCTGCATGTTTAAAGTAATCCTACTCCCTGAGCTTCACTACCTTATACCCATTTACTTATATGTCCGCTTTGCTTCTAAGATTTCATAGGGCCCACGCCTGAGCTCCTCCTACCAAGTTCTGAGTGCTTGCAATTCCCATACACTTCAGTGAGAATTCTCAGCACTTCACAAGAGAGGGCCCTTGACAACAAGGTTGTTTTATGGAGTGCAGATAGTTTTCCATCCTTATTCAGTCTATGCTTGCCTGGAAATAGGGTTTTTCTTTATCCTAAATTGGAAAATCGTATTACACTGATCACAGTGTACATTAGGGGTGAGGGGTGTCCTGAAGGTTACAAATCATAGACCAGCTAGTTCTGTAGAACAGTCTTCCTTGAATGGTGAGCAGGGCCGGCTCCAGGCACCAGCTTACCAAGCAGGTGCTTGGGCGGCCACTTCGGAGAGGGGCGGCACGTCCAGCTGTTCGGCGGCAATTTGGCGGACGGTCCCTCACTCCTGTTCGGAGCGAAGGACCTCCCGCCGAATTGCCGCCGCAGATCGCGATCGTGATCACGGCTTTTTTTGTTTGTTTTTGTTTTTGTTTTGTTTTTTTTTTTTGGCTGCTTGGGGCGGCCAAAACCCTGGAGCCGGCCCTGATGGTGAGTGAGCTGTGCAGATACGATCTCTGGGAGGGTGAGTTTTGGAGGAAGAATCCTCCTTCCTACTCACTGGAGCACCTGCAGAGCTACATCAATGCCCGTGCTGTGAGATCACTGGCCTGACCCTGCAGCCATCCAAACAGAACATGTGGTGATGCATGAATCCCCTGCCGAGTTGGAACCTATGCCATAGGGGGCACACATGCATAATCTTTCACAAGCCCCAAACGCAGTCCTCCAGCCCCTTGCATAGAAAAACCGCACTGATTCTGCTCCCAGGAGACCTCTGCAAGAACTAGTTGGTGGATTTGCCCTCAAGGGTATGTCTACATTGCTATAAACGACCTGCAATTGGCCTGTTTCAGCTGACTCGGGCTTGCGGGACTCAGGCTATGGGGCTATAAAATTGCAGTGCAGACATTCAGGCTCAGGCTGGGTCATCCTGTTGCAAAAATACCAAAAGTAGAACTGAATGCAGCATGCCACGAAGCACTATCCATCATCCTAGCCTGCCCACGTGTCCTCCTCCCTATTCTGACCCCTCAAGTCCTGTTTGGAAACAGACTACTTAAAATGTTCCTCATACTTGGTTGCAGTGTTAAACTCATTGAGCATATTTATGTTCCGCATTATAAAAACAGTTGTTATTTTTCCTGCTGTGAATTGTGTTTATGTAATTGATGGGAAGAATTTCCACACACACAAACCTTTGATTTCAGTGAAATGGCAGCAGCCGTTCTTTTTAGTTTCCTGTTCAGTATGATTTATTCCATACTTTTTTAAGACGATGGATTTGATTTTCTTGCAGATTAGTTTAAATAAATCTCTTATGCTAGCACCAGCAACTGATGCTAGTTTAGTTTCCCTCTTCTAGTAAGACAAGCATCCTGATCCATTATAGGTTGAAGATGACTATCTTGACTTTCCTGCTACCACACATTTGTGTATATACTTTGTTAAATAGCAGCTGTTTTCATGCACTATAATACAGTTGGACTAGCTATGCTAAGCACTCATAAAAAGTTAATACAGGAACACATTTCTCTAGGAGAACAAATTTAGGTTTTCATCTCTAAATATCACTAAATCCTCTGTTCTGAATAATTTACTATTTCAGTGGTTCCTAGTTCCTTGTACACCTATCGGTGCTGGTACTTCAGGTTTTTACAACAGCTACCATTACACTTGCACTGAGTCTCTTTGGCTTGGAGTTCTGTTTGAGGATAAGGGTGCAGATTCCATTGTGGGATCGGAACATTACACTCCCCCCGTACCAGTTCCACCTTTAATTACATGGCTTTGCACCAGGCCATAGAGCACAGCACGGGTTTGGAGCAGGCTGGATTCTTCTGTAGGTCAGGGTGCACCCCGTGGTGAATGGTACAACTGAAATCCTAGAATTGTCTCAAAAGGGCTGGGAACAATTGACCTGTCGGACAAGTCATAATTAACTTACTTTAATATAATTACTTAAAATCTAATTGGAAGCTACTCTGCAAAAAAAATTGCACTCTGGACCGTGGCTTTTTCATGTGTGTTTTAATAAACTCAAATTTTTGGCACTTAATTTGGCAGAAGACACTACTTAACCAACCCTGATAATGCCTCAGATATTTGCAGAAATTAATTAAATATTAATTTAGTTTGATAAATATATTTCCTGGGACTTTTATTACCCCCTCACTTTTACAATGCACTAACAGCTACTTTCTGTATTTTGCCTCCTTGGTTCTTACAGCCATTATTAACTGTTGATACAATTATTAACACGCAAAGCTTTTCCACTTTTTGACATGTATGACTCGAGTGTCAATTCTGACCAGTTTAGCTCGTAAGCCCACAGCTTTGGAGAATCAAACAGAAAAGACCTGCTGTCCTACCAGTCTGTCCATTTAAATTGATCGGGTTACATCATCCGAGAATAAACGTTACCATTTCTGAGCTGCTGCAAATACAAACATTTGCAATACATTTGCAAATATATAGGCTGGGGATTGCACTAACTGGTGGAACACTCCAATGGGTTAGATGTTCTGTATTTATTTAAGATTGTGTTGAGATCCAGGATTGGTAACGCTCAGCAACACATCAAGCTCAATTCATCAATGTAAGGCTTTTCACTGATTTGGTTGTCTGTGGCAGGCCTACTAACAGTTTAGCAAAACAAGAACATGCTGAAGAAATGTCATATGGGTTACAAACCTGTCTCTTCTGTAATTCATGTGTAATGAGAATGATTCTCTTCTCACTAACTCCAGTGTAAACCAGGAGTAACTCTGCTGAGGTCAATGGAATCACATTGGTGTATGTGAGAGAAGTTTATGACCTTGGTTTACACTGAAACCTGCACTAAGGATTTAGCAATCCACTATCTTAAACCAGCATTTTAAAGTTTCCTCAAGGTTTCAGTACCATTTTGGTTCCCATTTAAAGCTTAAACCTTTACTTAAATGGCTGATTGTTCTGGTCCCTTGGGTGGTCATTTTCAGGCAGGTTTCACTGTATTTAAGTTAAAACAAAAACTCCATAAATCTGTAATTCTTCAGAAATAATCATTATAAGAGATCAGATGCGTATTTCCCTCTGGAGAACATTCCAGTGTTTTGCTTAGAAAATACTTCATTTTAAAGGGACGGCCCTGAGATCTTTGTAAGCGATAAAAATGTTACTTTTTTCGGTGGGAGGTTTTTTTGTCTTGTTTAAACAGAGCACAATTCAAAGCAGACACCACCACGGCAACCTTTTCAAGCAACTTTTATCCTGCCTGTATGCAAGCTTTTTTTATTATTATTTGAAAACAAGTAAGTGCATTTTTCCCCTGCTGGGTTCCTTTTCTTTCCTGTGTTTTTCAGAAGATGGGGAAGTTGGCATTGGCTACATTTGGTAAATAAGAAATAAAAAAGGCAGCTTTATATTTTTGACATGTCCAATTACTTGTAAAAATGTAGCCCATGCATTCTAAGCAGCGGGGCTCTTTTTCCCCCCCTTAATTCTTTCCATAGCCACGTCATTGGGGGGGATGGGGAGAACCTCGAGGCTAAAACACAGTTTAATGAGAATAAAACCCACATCAAAGGGTGGACTAATGGAATGATATAATGCTTGCTGTGTCACTTTCCCAAAGGGACTATGGATGACAGTACTTATATTTCAATTATCTATTCACTGTGTGCATAAGATGTTGATTAAATGATTCTAAGGTACTAGAGTCCTTTTGTAGCATTCACAGAAAAATGTTGATTCTGCACATTATCCTTAGATCAAAATGTATATTAGCAGGAAATTGTATATTAATACCTCCATATATATTTTGTTTCTCAGAGCAATTAAAAAACAACTTTTTTTTTATTAACTCCAGCATTATATTCACATTCATTTGGGTTAAAACGAAGACTGCAGAAGTTACTAGCTATTCAGCTTGTTCCTTCAGCTAACTCCTGCTGTCTGAAAATAATTCTGCAAAAGCTCAATAGAGACATTCCTTTGTAGGCAGCTTTCTGTTTGTTAAATATAAATCCTGCGGAAACACTTGACCCCTCACGCCTTGCTGCTTTTCAGTTCAGCTGTGGGGCCTTTACCACCGAATTATTTATCAGAATCTTTAATTGCATGTGGGACAGTTGATAAATTTGAGTACATTGTACATCACATCACGTTAGGAAACATCCCAGATGCTCATGTATAAACCAGGAGTCACGGTGCATTTGGCTAAATAGCCACTCCATCTGCTTGTGAGGAACACTACAGAGAAGCGATATGGACTCCTAATGGAGTTGTTTTATCCTCCCATGTCAGCGCCACACCAGGGGGTAGAACACAGTTAACTTGAAGGAGCCAAACTATTGTATACTAATCCTTCTGATTTTGTGTTCGATATGAACGGGCCTTTTGGAACACTCTGGTTTGAGCTGTTCAATTTTTAAAAACTAACTTGTGGCAAACAGTTTACTTTGCTTCAGAGACAGTTGTTGAAATGGATTTTCACAATCCGTTATGGCTCATAAACAAACAAACAATCAAATATTGTAAAGCCCAATATCACATCTTGTCCAGAAATGTTTCCTTCTGACCCCCTTTTACTGAGTGTGTCAAACATTTCAGATCCATGTTTGTAAATTTTGGCTTAACTCAATCAAAACCCTAACACTTTATTCCCTTTTTAATAGTATTGAACCTTATCTGGTCTAACCACAACCGCACCATTATTCAACATGTGCCAAGTGTTCCAAGAAATGTCACTACTCAACAAGTCCATTACAGCGCTGCCTGTGATTGTAAGCTGTTATACTTTGAATTCTGTTTACAGTAAGTCATGTTAAAAGTGCATTTCTTCTATAAAGGACAGAGTTTATCGAGTCTTTAAACAAGTATAGCTTACACGTTATCAACTTGGCAAGTCAGATAGCAGGGTTTTTTTCTTATACTTTAATTAGCTTTTGCTGGCATATTCCGTGCTGCTCCGTCTTTATAACTAGAGAGGCTGCATTCCTGAGGTTAAGATATGCAAAGAGCCTCTCTCACATTTTATTTGAAACTACTCGATAAGGACATAGACTCACATGGAATATTTTGTTATAAATCAATGAGTAAATAGACGCAATCCACAGTGATTCTCACTGAGGTAGCTGCAGGATGATCGGATGTTATATAGTCATGTGCTGTGGTGTTGGATGTTCATTGTTTTGTTGTTGTATTTCTTCAGATTAGTCAAATATAGCTCTAGATGCCAATCCTATGCTGTGGACACCTATCTGAAAGGTTAAATCATACAAAATAATACAAATGGTTGGTCTTAAATATAACAACCCCCCAGCCCTCACTTCATTCCTTGATTGACAGCCTGAGAAAACAGAAAGTAAAATTTGGGAACATTGCCTCAGTACATTGCTCATAGTGCAGTACTCTGGTGTTTTCTGTGTATGCTAGCAGTCATATTTTAGAGGATGTTTGTAACTTGCCCCCCACTCTACAGTCAGTCATTTCTTACAGAGATGAGAAAATTTTGCTGCTGTTTCCCAGAAGTCTTACACGTTTAATTTTGGATTTGTAGAAGAGGAGCTGTTAGTTCAGATCTGTTAATATTAGCATTGAAAGAACTGTTGAAATGGTTCTTGCTGTGTGACGCTGGAACCGAGTCTGGCATCTCTCAAGTCATTTGACTTTGTCCATCCCCACATTGATTGCAGCAAATGTTCTCAGCACTTTTGTGGGGAGCAGTTTCGGGGTCCTTTTGCATTTTTTGTGTGTAGGAGCTCATGTCACTCCTGCTTCTGTCTACCTTATGCTCAGAAGCCCATTTCCTTCTTTCGTAGACACTCAATAATGGTGTCTCCAAGATAATTGTCTGCTCACCCAGCTCCACTGCTCTTAAATCAAAGTGTATTTCACACAGGTAAAAAGTAGAGAAAATCACAATCAAAACAGCATCACAGATTATAAACACAGGTTAATCAATGCAGAAAGCATAGGCTGTAGGCTTAAATACAAAGACTATTGTATCATACACAGGAGAAAGTTCTCTGTCTCAATCAGCTGCTTCTAGTCTGTCTTTCACTGTCCCAGAACCCATGAGTCTCAAAAGCTTACCAAAATGGATCGTTTTACTTTATAGGAAAAGCAGGTTCTTTTATCATCTCATTCCTCCACACCCCATATCCAAGGAACAGGGGCTATTTCCACACTCATCTTATTATGGGTTGTGTCTAATGCATACTGTCATACCAAATGTAACTTGATCAAGGCCACAGAAAGAGAATCAGTACCATAGTTAGCTTTAAAAATCAGTAGTTTATCCTCTGTTCAATCCTCTAAACCATATCTTCTTTAATTTTTTGATAACTTTAAGACTTTTCTTTCTTTATTCTGCTGCTGTATTCTACATTTCATATACTCTCAAGGCAAATCTGCATTACCGCATATTATCGTGTTGGAACACAACTGTGAACAACTGTGTTAGATAACACAATATTGGCATGCCATAGTGGTACCTGACATAATATGCTGAAGACGATTGTCCTGGTCTACTCTGCTTGGTACATCATAGTCAGCATCATGTTATTTAACATGTTCAGACTTGATAATTTTGTAATGTAAACAACTCCTATGATAGTAGGGCCAGAAAAATAGAACTCGCTTTATTCATCCTGACTACCTGCCTTTTGCTGGACTATTCCCTACCTACTTCTTTCCCAGGAATGATATTTTAATCTAAGCCTGCTCTTGATTATCTGTGGGGATGCTGGTTTGACTATCCACCTCTAGTAATAACTTTTACATAACTTTTATCCTAGTCTATATTTATTTACATAATGCCTTTCATCCCAAGAGAATCAGCTCTGGGGGAGCACAGCAGCTATTTAATAACACTGCACAATTACTTTAAGATAAGAAATGAAGAGTATCCACTAGAAATTGAAGTGGGGATTTAGATAGGCAGAATGTAGCTTCCTTACATTGTAATTTGACTGTTCATTTGCTCTTACAGCTAATAATGTCTAGAGTCTAGCTTTCCCTTGGACGATTGCTCCTGCCATCTTCTGAAACAGTGAATAATTCCTTTCCGTCATTGTTATTGGTCTCTTGAAAGGATTTATAGTTTCTGATCTTATTCCTCTTAAATCTTCTAATGGCTGACCAACTTTTCTGCTGATATTTTTTTAGAAAAAAAATTGATAAATATTTTGCACTGCGAAATTCTCCATCCTGATCAGCCTAATGCAACTTTTTCATCCATTGCTTTCTAAGGGCATCCACTGTGGAGGACTCCGTGGAAGTGTGTGTTGAAGAGATTATAGGATAAGAACCAAATCGAGAGGGGAAGGTTGCAGTTTTGAGGGGAAATATTATCCATTTCAGTGTTTGTCATCTTGCACCTGTTTTTTAAGTGAATAGAAGATTGAGATTTTTAAGTAAAATGAGTGGATCATTTAGTTGCCAGTTTCGTTAGATTATAAACCAGGACTTAGTTTAAATATTATGGGGGGCATTTTTCAAATTTACTGTAGGTTTGACTTGTAAGCACTTAAAAAAAATATTTACATTTTCCTGACTGCAGGGGAACTGCAAATATTATTCACCCTATCACTCCTCTCTATCTATCAAAGACATATAACTAGGAGCATGTTAACCGTCTGCAGGGTTGCTAAGAATTGTTATGATTAGCATTATGGTGTGTATAGCAAATGTAATGAGAACATAAACATTTTATAAGTATAGATCTTTTTTATTTTTAATGTTGTCTTTTAAATAAAGTGACAAGGCCATTTGCAGTTTCTGTTTTATCACAAAGGACAGATAGCATAAGGAAGTTAATTTATCTGAATATAAGAATAGCCATACTGGGTGAGATCAATGGTCCATCTAGCCCAGTATCCTGTCTTCTGGCAGTGGCCAGTGCCATGTGCTTCAGAGGGAATGAACAGAACAGGGTAATTTTGAGTGAGCAATCCCCTGTTGTACACTCCTAGCTTCTGGCATTTGGAGGTGTAGGGTAACCCCAAGTATGGGGTTGTGTCCCTGACCATCTTGGCTAATAGGCATTGATGGACCTATCCTCCATGAACTAATCTAACTCTTTTTTGAACCCAGTTATGCCTTTGGCCTTCAGAACATCTTATGGCAATGAATTCCACAGGTAGACTGTGCATTGTGTGAAGAATTACTTCTTTTTGTTTGTTTTAAGTGTGCTGCCTATTAATTTCATCGTGTGACCCCTAGTTCTTATGTTGTGTTATCTGCCTTAGTATAATACAAGTAATTGTAAGTTAGTATAAGGCTTTGTCTTCACTACCCGCCGATCCGGCGGGTAGCAATCGGTTTTTCGGGGATCGACTTACCACGTCTAGTGAAGACGCGGTAAAATCGATCCCTGATCGCTCTGCCGTCGACTCCGGAAATCCACCTCGGCAGGAGGCGGCAGCGGAGTCGGCGGCAGCGCGGCAGCGGTCGACTTTCCCGCGTCCTCACCGCTAGGTAAGCCGACCTAAAATACGCAACTTCAGCTACGGTATTCACGTAGCTGAAGTTGCGTATCGTAGGTCGGACCCCCGCTGCAGTGTAGACCTAGCCTAAGTAAAGTAAGTCTCTTCAGAATTTCTCAGTAGTAACTTCATTCCAAACCTGTTGTCACTATGATCTCAATCCTGCAGTCCGATCCACTACCCATGCAGAACCCCATTGGCTCAGGAATGACACACAAAGTGTACTTGTTCATAAGGCCAGATCCTGATATCATTTATATGGAGTTACACTGGTACAAAGGAGGGCAGGATCAGAGCTGTAGTATAAAGCTCTAGATTGAAAGAGCCGGTCCACCCCGATCTCCTATTTTCACTCCCTCATAATTTTATTTTCTATTGAAATCCCTCTGCTTTGTCTCATCCTAAACCTAACGTCTTTGTGGAAATCAGCAAAATCGATGAAGCCAATTTTGAGTAATGCAAGCATGAAAAAGAAATATGTCCCTTTTAGAATGAAATGGCTCTTTTAACCTAGACTTGTTAGTTTATGATAGTTTTAAAGTCACTGGCTCTGGCAAGGGAGAGAGAACATCTGCAGCTCAGATTCTTTAGGATCTGGAGAAGCTAATTGCCTCCAATTTGGTTAAAATACAGTGTCAGTTACACTTTTAAACAACAGCTATATACTGTCATGACAGGAAGGTTTGGATTCCATGCATGGGTTATTTCCTTGTTGGGAGAGAAATGAATTGACACAGACACAGGATATTTTACCCTACTCTATATTTATTTACAATAAGTACACTTTTGAACACATATGTTGCAAAGTCAGAGTGCAGTTTCCAACTGAGAGCCGCAACTCAAGAAAGCAACTCTATAGCAGTTTTCCACCCAGACTTGTATGTTTACTGTTGCAGGACTCTGTGTTCACCATACTCTCAACATATTAAATCCTTTGTAATATCCAGGTGCCACTCAATATCAAATCTCCCCTTTCCTGGTCAGATGGTCTAGGTGTCAATCAAAACCACTTCCAGGTTGGTGCTGATGAGCCTGGGCTTACTCTATACACAAAAGAAGGTAATGCTGGCTCAAAAGGACCCCTTCCTAAATCCTTGCATTTCAAAGCGACTTCTTTTGAGACAATCGGGGCTGTAAACTCCTTGTCAGGAGACACAATATTATAATGGTAGTCTAAATTCCTCTTTTAAGTGTCTCTAAGCGCTGGACCATTAACTCAGTTCATTAGGGCATTAGTACCACAGTGGTTTTTATACTCCTTTTGTGCAGATAGTTCCTCCTCCCGCCTCCCCCATTTCAAATTTAATTTATTTATTACAGATCATTTTTCAGATCTTCATCATATCAATATTTTTACTCTTTGAAGTGCTTACAAACAGGTTTTAAATTATTACCAAACCCTTCAAATGTAGTGGGTTGTGTTATCTGAAAGCTAAGATCACAAAAATCCAATCAGCAATACACCAAGCAGAAGTCCATTTAACCTTGTTAAGGAGCACAAGTAAACCCCTATCTACATTACAGATTGCAGTAGTGTTGTAACTAGATAAGGGGACGATGATACTGTACCAGGTCTTGTTCAGATTGGGCCTAGAACATTCCCAACATATCCTTTGTGATGAGATTCTACACCAAAATCCATGTGGATTGCAAACATTGAGAGTAACAGAGATCTAAGTGATGAGATATTGATGGCGTGATGATACTGCTTCTTTTATATTTGAAGTGGAAGTTAAATAATTCATAGAAGGGATTGACAAGTCTCTGCCATATTTTAACCCCTCCCAAAAGACCTTCTCTAAAGCTTCAGGCATGAATGACAGAAAAATGCATGTTCTGATGCCCTGAGTTGATGGGGAAGTGAAATGGGTGGGGGAGGGTGAAGGGGGTTGAGTTCTCAATTAGAACTGTAATTTAGTTTTGCATTTTAGTTTTAAAATAAATCATCTTCCAGCCCTCATCATGAGTCAAGAACCTTTTTGCATGATTGAGTGAGGGAGAATAAATGAATATCTATTAGGATTTTTTCCCCAACTCTACACCATTTTTCTTTTTTCTTAAAATAGTGCCATTTTAGCTCATTGATAGATACTGTTTAGTTTAATGAAATTCCGGTTCTTTGCAACATCAGACCCCAATCAGCAGCTTTTCACATCTTTCATAATATAAAATTGCACTCTGGCCATGAAATGTGACATTAAAAGTGAGAGAGCAGCTTCTCCATGTTTAGTAAAGCTTGTGATTGATATTGCATAAGATGTACATAAGCAGCAGCATCAGTGTAGAAAAGTGTTCTCCCAGCAATAAATCCATTCTGCCGAAGCTAAAATCTATTTTTTCCTTTTAATTAGGAAGAAATATCTCTCATTAGAGACTAAACAAATCTCTGATTAAAAATTGTAATTGAATGTAAAAACATTTTGTCACTCTGTATGCATGTAAGTGTTTTATAGGGAAGATATGCTGTGTAACTGTACTAAATGGAAGGCATAACGCATAATTGTGTAACCACTTTGATTTAAAACATCAAATTTGTGTGTGGATAGCTTTACATCAGTCATAAGCGAACTGTCAGGCTCTTATATTTCTGAACATACGTGTCTGTAACAAAAGTTAGAGGTTAAAAAAAACCCATCAGTGATAGAGAGCTACTGGTCCAGGGAATGTTATTCCAGTTTCAGTTTCCCTTATTTAGCATTATTATTGCTGTATTACTTTTCCAGTTTGCCAATGTTAGTGGATATGGTTTTTATTACTAAAGCTATAAATACTACAGTTTGAAAGGATTTATGCAGAAAGTTAGAATGTACTTTCAGCATCGGTGGATTGCCGTAATTCAATTGTCTGTGGTGGTTACTGATTGGTTTTGAATGCTCTCTTCATTACTTTGAGTTCAGAAGTTATACAGGCGCTTTCTTGGCCTTCCATCAAAAATCCTTTCAAGGTGACATGGTGCTACGTAGAAGGAAAAGCCTGCAACCTACGGCAAGACCTGCCTTCTACAGCGCAGTCTTCTACAACCAGCTTCACCGACTTTA
Organism: Emys orbicularis; assembly: GCF_028017835.1. NCBI lineage: Eukaryota > Metazoa > Chordata > Testudines > Emydidae > Emys > Emys orbicularis. The sequence goes on along the minus strand of NC_088695.1, from coordinate 29,749,786 downwards.
TGCCACCCAGGGATTCAGCTATCCCAGGGGAATACCAGGCTGACTCTTTAGGGCAGTTTTCCATTTGGAAAGCTGGGCCACGGATCCATGTCAACACACTGCAGGGCATCAAGGAGGTGGGTAGATTTTCCTCCCTGTTATCTAACTTGTCTGAGCAGGAAGAGTTCTCCTTATCGTACCTATGTTATTGAAATTGCTTTGCCCCTAAAATCCTCAGACTTCTGCTTCTCTCTCCTTGGGCTAAGGGCATTGGCTTGGGTGGGATTGGCCGGGGGAGCTTTCTGGAAGTTCCTTCCTTCCTTCATTTACTTGACTGATCTCCAAAACAGGCCTGTTTGCTAGGGACAGTTGTGGAGCTTCAGGCTGCAGCTTTTTAAAAATTTCTTTGTCAGCTGATCCACATTCCTCCCACTGGAGAACACGCCCATGTCATATCTAAGTACCATATGACTATGCACAACAGTCACGGACTCTTCCCCTAAATTGGGGCTGGTTGCAGGAACCCATTGCATGCTTGGTGTTCTATGTCTGCAGGAATTTGAGGTGCTATTTGAGAGATCAGTGCAGTTGCTAATCCAGGGAAGCTGAGTATCAGTTTTTCTAGACTAGATTGGACAACTGTGTATTGATGCTTTTTCAATGGATGTTCTACTAACTTAATCTTGCACTGGAGCCAGGTTTTGAATGCCATAAAAACAATCAGGAGAGATGGCTTACACTTCGGTATGTATTTGTATCTATTGAAGAATTTAAAAACTTGATTCAACAAGTTCATATGTGGTTTTAGAACATATAATAGCACATGGGTGAGCCTTTAAAAAAGTCTGGATGGCTGGCTACCCAAGGCCAACCATGCACTTTTGAATAGTATTTTATAGGGTTGTCAATTAATCGCGGTTAACTCATGCGATTAACTCAAAAAAAATTAATCGCAATTAAAAAACTTAATTGCAGTTAATCACAGTTTTAATTGCACTGTTAAACAATAGAATACCAATTGAAATTTATTAAATATTTTGGATGTTTTTCTACATATTTATATATATTGTAGTCTGTGTTGTAATTGAAATCAAAGTGTATATTATTATAATTTGTATACAAATATTTGCACTAAAAATGATAAACAAAAGAAATAGTATTTTTCAGTGCACCTCATGCAAGTACTGTAGTGCAATCTTTGTCGTGAAAGTGCAATTTACAAATGTAGATTTTTTTGTTACATAACTGCACTCAAAAACAAAACAATGTAAAACTTCAGAGCCTACAAGTCCACTCAGTCCTACTTCTTGTTCAGCCAATCGCTAAGACAAACAAGGTTGTTTATATTTACAAGAGATAATGCTGCCCTCTTCTTATTTACAGTGTCACCAGAAAGTGAGAACACGCAGTTGCATGGCATTTTTGTAGCTGGCATTGCAAGGTATTTACATGCCAAATATGCTAAACATTCGTATGCCCCTTCATGCTTCGGCCACCATTCCAGAGGACAAGCTTCCATGGTAATGAAGCTCGTTAAAAAAATAATGTGTTAATTAAATTTGTGACTGAACTCCTTGGGAGAGAATTGTATGTCCCCTGCTGTTTTACCCGCATTCCGCCATATTTTTCATGTTATGAGCAGTCTCGGATGATGACCCAGCACATGTTGTTCATTTTAAGAACGCTTTCACAGCAGATTTGACAAAATGCAAAGGAGTACCAATGTGAGATTACTAAAGATAGCTACAGCACTCGACCTAAGATTTAAGAATCTGAAGTCCCTTCCAAAATCTAAGAGGGATGAGGTGTGGAGCATGCTTTCAGAAGTCTTAAAAGAGGAACACTCCAATGCGGAAACTACAGAACTCAAACCACCAAAAAGGAAAATCAACCTTCTGCTGGTAGCATTTGACTCAGAGAATTAAAATAAACATGCGTCGGTCCACACTGCTGTGGATTGTCATCAGCAGTGGACGCATGTCCCCTGGAATGGTGGTTGAAGCATGAAGGGACATACGAATCTTTAGCGCATCTGGCACGTAAATATCTTGCGACGCCAGCTACAACAGTGCCATGCAAATGCCTGTTCTCACTTTCAGGTGACATTGTAAACAAGAGACGGACAGCATTGTCTCCTGCAAATATAAACAAACTTGTTTGTCTGAGCGATTGGCTGAACAAGAAGTAGGACTCTGTGGACTTGCAGGCTCTACAATTTTACATTGTTTTATTTTTGAATGCAGTTTTTTGTACATAATTCTACATTTGTAAGTTCAACTTTCATGATAAAGAGATTGCACTACAGTACTTGTACTAGGTGTATTGAAAAATACTATTTCTTTTGTTTTTTACAGTGCAAATACTTGTAATAAAAAATAAACAAAAAGTGAACACTGTACACTTTGTATTCTGTGTTGCAATTGAAATCAATATATTTGAAAATGAAGAAAACATCCAAAAATATTTTTAAATAAATGGTATTCTGTTATTGTTTAACAATTCGATTAATCGCAATTAACATTTTAATCGCTTGACAGCCCTAGTATTTTCTAATACAGACCGCATAAAAGAAGAAAATGGGCTGGGGATGTTTATTTCTGAAATCTGAATTAATTGAAGCTTTAGTAGGCTTCGTGCTTGGCACTTCTGTCTCACAAATTAATATAAGAATATAATGGTGAAATGACTGGTAGCGTTAAGGATCACACCTCCTGTTCTTTTTCCTTTCTCTAATAACTTGTTCAGAGCTTCCACCATTTCCAGACAGCTTGTTGTTGGGAGATTTTAGACTGGGCCTCTTTTTATTACAATAAATTGTTTTGACAGTCTCGTATGCAGATGAAATTCTCATCTAGAGCAGCAATATTGAGATTAATCTAAGACATCAATCTCACCTTTATTGTCTCAATATCCTTTACCTGTCACCATAGAACATTATGAACTCAATGCTAATTTAGCATTGTTTCTGTGGATAGCAGTGTACAAATTATAGCTTTGAGGGAAATAAATGTGGCATTGTTGATGAGCCTGTATCTCAAACGAATAAAGCAGAAAACTCATCAGATGAAACTAAGCCATGTTTTTTGGTCTGGCAAAAAGCATGTAACATTATAATTTAATTATGAATAGGTATGGTTTGTGTCTTTCTAGTGGGGAGGCTATTTGGCATCATTAAAGTGGTTGTGCAGAGGAAAATGAAGGCCTGACTTTTTGGCTTCTTTTTGATATATGAAGGAGGCTTGATATGTGGTTCTTCAAGTAAACGTAGCCATGTGTTCCATGTAGGTGTGTGTGCACCCAGCACACAGAAGCTGCAGAACTTTGCGTAGCAGTATCTGTAGGGGCGGTGCTTGTGCCCTATGGCCCTAGCCCCTGCCCTGGATATATATAAAGGCAGTGCCTTCCCAAACCCCTCTGTTCCTTCTCACCACCCATGGCTAGAGTCAGAGCTGCGGGCAGAACCGGAGCAGAACTGGGGGCGGGGAGGGACTAGGTGGAGCTCCCTCCATTCCCCCAGGGGCTGGCCTGGGACCTGACATGCCCCACCCAAGGTTCCTATGTGCCCCCCTAGGGGGGGCATGCCCCACAGTTTGGGGACCTCTGTTCTAAGAGGAGTGCTGACCGGCACTGTACTCCTTCCAGCACACAGGATGGAGTAGGTCCATCTAACAGCTCACAGGTACTATGCCAAGATCAGCCACAGCCCATATCATTAACTCCAGTTCAAGCCATGGGGCATCCGTTGAATCCGGTACAGATGACATCAGCACCAGGGCCAACTGTCTGCATACTGATGGCATATCAGGCAGCTTCAGACTGCTTGCCTTTCAGTCCCTGACTCTGCACTAGTTGAGGAATTTTCCAGTGCCATGGTTTCTACTGCTTCAGCCCTCCATTGTGACCTTGGCACCTTCTGATCGTGTCACAGAACGTATGGCCGCTATCTTAGGCATCCAGGCTGAATTTCTGCAGGAGAATACACATAAGCTGTTGGATAGTCTCTAACCATGAGCTCCAGGGAAAGTAGCTCTCCTGATAAATGAGGGCCTCTTAGAGCCTGCCAAGGCCCTCTGGAATACTCCTGTTTTGTTGCCTCCCATGGCAAAGCATGCAGAGAAGCAGCATGTTGTTGCCATTCAGGGTTTTGAGGGTTTCTACTCCCACCCACCCCCTGACTCTCTTGTGGTAACTGCAGCACATGACAGGGCATAACAGGGAAGGAATAAATCCACACATACGGACAAAGCGTCCAAAAGGATGGACTTGATTGGGAGGCTGATTTATACCACCTCTTCCCCGCAATTGTGGATCACGAACCAGCAGCCATTCCTCTCTAAATACGACTTTGTTAATTGGATGGCCATGTCTGAGTTTGAAGACAAGTTGCCAGAAGCCGCCAGGGAAGTGTTTAAGGCGTTCATTGCAGAACACTATATGGTAGCCAAGACTTCATTACAATCAGCCCTGGATGTGACAGATGCCTTGGGCAGAATTATGGCATCATCTGTGACCATGAGCAGGGCCACATGGCTGCAGAATTCAGGCATTGTGCCTGGTTTGCAGCAGATCATTGAGGACTTATCTTTGGATGGTCGGGTTTTGTTTTCGGAAAAGATTGGCAAGACCCTGCACTCTTTTAAGGATTTCCGAGCTAGTTTGTATTCCTTGGCAGTTTAGACTCTGGCTGTACAGAGACACCACTATAGCATTCAGCAGCAACAGCAGCAATACCGCTTGCAGCTTTCTTCAGGTAGTCCTCATTTCCTGTAAGGCAGCAGGACTACCTCAGGAAGGGGGCATAGATCCCAGAAGCGAAGGCCCTCTGATTCCAGATTTAGCCAGCTGGCTCATTCTCCCAGCATCCAGCAAGCATCCATTTTGATTTGTGTGTCCAGGGAAGCAGTGATGTCTCAATTTCTGTCCCCCCGGGATGGGATGGCTTGTTTTTACTGAGTTTGGGACTCTATTACTACAGAAAGCTGGGTCCCAAGCACTGTCAGATCAGTTTATGCCAGACCGCTCCACTCCATCCCTCCTCACCATCCACCTACCTCATCCTTCTTCAGGGACCTATCTCACAAGATACTTGTCGAGCAGATTCAGCTGGGGCTATATAGGAGATCCCTCTGCAGCATCGGGGACAGGGATTCTTCTACCAGTATTTCCTGGTTCCTAAACCCAAGAGAGGGATGAGTCCTATCCTTGACCTCTGCCACCTCAACAAATACATCAGATACCTGAGATTCTGGATGGTTACTGTAGCAACGTGTCCTTCCCACGTTGAATCACGATGACTGGTTTGCTCCCTAGATCTTCAGGATGCTTACTTCTACACAGTAATTCTCCCAACCCACAGGAGGTTTCTTCAGTTTGTCATGGTGGATTGGCACTATCAGTACACCATGCTCCCTTTTGATCTGTCTCCTGCTCCCTGGGTTTTTACCAAATCAATAGTTGTAGTGACACCATACCTTAGGAAGACAGGAATCCATATCCTCCCATATCTTGACAACTGGTTACTTAGGGACAAGTCCAGAGAAGAAGTCCTCTTTCGTGTTCAGTTCACGCTATGCTTACTTGACTGTCTAGGTCTTATCCTAAACAGCAGAAAGTCAACACCGGTCCCAACTCCAAGAATCAAATTCATTGAGGCCCTGATAGACTCTACAAGTTCCAGAGTGTTTCTGCCGACTGACCAATTTCCACACAATTCGCCTCCCATGTCTGGAACTGCAGTCTCAACCCTCAACCACAGCCCAAGTCCTCTTCAGTGGCTGAAGTTGATTTATCATCCGAATCATCATACTTTGGACAGACTGGTCCAACTTCCTTCGCCAGTCTTGAACTCCATACAGTGGTGGACAGTTCAGGGCAATGTGTCCTGGGGATTCCCTTTGCTCAGTCCCCACCGTCCAGGACTGTTGTCACCAATGCCTCCTTAATCGGTTGGGGAGTGCATCTGGGGTCACTGAAAGTTCAAGTTCTGTGGTCAGAACTAAAAGCTTCTCTGCATATCAATGTCCTGGAGCTTCGTGCCATCTATAATGCTTGTCAGGCCATTCGAGATCATATCAGGGACTCACTGGTGCACATCCTTACCAACAGTACCCACGCGATGTATTATGGGAACAGGCCGGTGGGGTGGGGTGGGGAAGCATACTCCAACATGCTGTTATCAGGAGGTGATCAGGCTCTGGCAGTTCTGCATCAGGGAAAACATTTCCCCCATGGATGATCATTTACCTGGGATCCAGAATCACCTGGCAGATCACCTCAGCAGAAATTTCTCCCTGAATCACATGTGGTCTCAGAAGCCCAGCATCCTGTGCTGTCTTTGCAGTTTGGGGCACTCTGACCATTGACCTGATCTCCACGAGAGACAAGAAATCCTGTCTGTTTTGCTGTCGAGGGGATCTCGGGCTGGGCTCTCTGACTAATGCTTTTCACCTGAGCTGGGAATTGGCACTCTTGGGTGCCCTTCCTCCATTCCAATCATCCTGCAGGTCATTCTCAAGCTGAAATTGGATCGTGCCAAGCTCATTCTCATTGCTCCGGTGTAGCCAAGACAGTGTTGGTTCTTCGACCTCCTCACTTTATCGGTTCAGTCTCCCATATTCCTTCCTTTTCACCCTGACCTCCTGGCTCAGCATCACAGTCAGATTTGGCATCCAGGACTCAGCTCCCTGCATCTCCCGGTGTGGGTGCTGCTTAGTTAGATGAGAAGGAACAATGTTCATAGGTGATGTGGCAAATCTTGCTTAACAGTAGAAAGCCTTCCACAAGAGCAGCATATTTGGCCAAATGGAAGCAGTTCTTGCTGTGGTCATTAGCCCAGGGAGTTCAATCGAAGATGGTTTGTATGAAGGACATCTTGGAGTACCTGCTACACCTTCAATCTTCTGGTCTTGCACTTAGTTTGTTGAGAGTGCATCTTGTGGCGATTTCGGTGTTTCATCTACCCATCCATGGGAAGTCAGTATTTTCAAACTCCATGGTAGTGAGGTTCTTGAAAGGAATAGCTCATTTCCACCTGCCTGTGAAAGTACCGGTTTCTTTGTGGGACCTTAATGTTGTCTTAGCAGCTCTTATGGGACCTCCGGTTCGAGTCTTTGTCCACTTCTTCATTCTCCCTTCTGTGTCAGACAACTGCTTTCCTTGTGGCAATAACATCTACAAGGAGAATGTGAGAGTTGCAGGCTTCGATGGCAGAGCCTCCTTACAATTTTCCAAAAACAAAGTAACCTTGGAGCCACACCCTAAGTTTTTGTCCAAAGTGGTTTCTCAGTTCCATTTGAACCAAATTATATATCTACCAATGTTCTTTAAGCTGCATTCAACCCCCGATGAGCAGCATTTTCACACGTTGGATGTTAGGTGAGGTTTGGCTTTTCACCTGGATAGAACTAATCCTTTCCATTCTTCATCTCATGTGTTTATTTCATATGCGAACCAAATGAAGGGATGAGCAGTCTCTACACAGACAGTTTCCAGGTGGATAACTTCCTGTATCTTGACAGCAGACAAAGTAGCTCAGACTGCGCCTCTTCAAAGGGTGCGGGCTTATTCCACGAGGGTCCTGACAATGTTGATGAGATTTCTCAGTGACGTTCTTACATTGGACATTTGCACGGCTGCCACTTGGTCCTCTGTACATGTATTTACAAACCACTATGCCATTGCTACTGCATCCAGATCAGATGCAAACTTTAGGGAGGCAATCCTGCGGTCCTTGTCTAAATAGACTCCGAACCCCACCTCTTGCAAGCACTGCTTGTGAGTCATCTACATGGAATAACGGCTGCATCTACTCCAAAAAGAAAAAATTGTGTTTTTCCTGTATTGTAACTGTTGGCCTTTGAGATCTGATGCAGACGTGTATTCCACAACACACCTTCCTACCCCTCTGCATTGAAGTCTGTGTTAATGACCTTCGGTGTGAAGGAACTGAGCGGAGTTGGGGCACTGCCGCTCTTACATAGCCAGGGTAGGGGCTAGGGGCAAAGGGTGTGAGCGCTGCCCCATGGGTACTGCTAGGCAAAGTTCTTCAGCTTCAGTGTGCGGGGTGCATGCACACCTGCTTGGATTACCTGTCTGCATCACATCTCAAATGACAACAGTTACAATACAGGCAAGTAACCGTTTTCCTCCCTCCCCCGCATTCCCCCAAAAAGATAAAAGGAGGATGGGGAGGGGGCTGGGGGCTGTGTTAGGTTTATTTACATTAGGAAATATCAGGAATATAAAGGTTGTTGTTCCCTGTTTTTGCTGGAGGACTTATCGGGGTTCCTAATGGGTGGGAGAACTTTCTCTGTCTGTAATTGACAAGGCAGGGTATTGAATCTTTAACAAAGCCATCGTTTACTCCCAGCTGTTTGTGTAGGAATTTGAATTAAATAGGTGGTAGCAAAAGCAAAACAGTATGGATAAGATAATCACATCCCCCATGGCATCACTGATTACATCCCTCCATAGTGTCTCGGAAAAAAACAGAGCAAACAACAGCTACCAGTTTTATTGAGATGTAGTGGGGCCTATTGAATAGGGCACTGGAGTGAAAGTTGGGAGACCTGGGGTGAGGTGCCATTAAGCAGCTGAGTGACCTTGCGCAAGTCACTTAACCTCTCTGTGCTTCTCTCTCCCCTGCCACCCTTTGTTTGTCTTTGTCTTACGCATTCGTGCAAGGTCAAAAATTAAGCTCTTCATATAGGGATTGTTAGGGATGGTTTTGGCAGGCAGGAAGGAAGGAAAGGGGTCTTTATTACTTGTGTGGTCTCCTTTGAATCCCATTTTCAAATATAGGCACTTAGATTTCACCTACAAAATATGCAAGCAGATACAAATGGGCGCTTACACTCAAGCTTATTCTTATATGCAAATACATGTTTTACATGCACAATTACCCATTAGTGCTAGGTCACAAATTAAGCTCATTGTATCAGGTTTGTATGCCTTTGTATCTAAAGATATGTATGTATATGAGTGCGGGGCTGGGGCATTCCAGGGGGAGAAGGGGTTTGATGTTGGAACCTTAATTATTTCTCAATGTTTAGGTTCTTTGAAAAACAACAATCTAATTTCCTGATTTTCAAACACTATTTTTCTTAAGCTTTGAATTTTTGTCATTTTAAAATGTTGATTTTTAAATGGTAATAAAGTTTTAACATATTCTAAGGTTGTACATCCAGTATATGTCTTGTAGTCACAAAGTGTTTAGCCTAAAATTTCATATGGATATTAGATGAGAACTGAGAATGTAGAAGAACTTTATAAATATTAATTAAGCTTCCCAACACTACTGTGAGGTAGGTAAATATATTAATTGTATAGCTGGACAAACTGAAACACAAGGAAATTAAAGTGACTTGTCCAAGGTCAGCTGAAAGGCAGTAGCAGAGTAAAGAATTGAACCCAGGAATCATGACCCGTAAGTGTGTGTGTGTGTGCGCGCGCGCAAGAAGACCTGTCAGGCACACATGAATTAGGGGAAAGTAGGCTGCTACGTTTTCTGAAGTCACAATCCACCACACATGATATGTAGGGTTCCAGGTGAATGCCTACCAATTGTGTAAGGCATGGAAGCCTGAATTTTACTCCTGTGGGATTCCCTCCTGTCTGCTCCCTACCTTCCCCAAGCTATCCTTGAGTGATTCTCCCCAGCCTGATTGACAGTGTCTGGAATCTTACCGTGCCAGTGGCAGCTTTGTATTGTATGAATAGAAAACTGAGCCTTTATTCCTCTTCCTCTTGGGTCCTGTGGATTGGAAAGGGTCTGCCTCAGATGGGCTCTATTGGAGATAAATCAATACATTTCAACTACCTGGGAACAATAGTAAGAGTCATTACTAATATATTGCCTTCCATAGGAGGATGTTAGAGCACTTCACAAATATTAATGAATTTAGCCTCATGACACCCCTGTGAAGTAGGCAGTGTAGTCCCTAGCTTACAGATGAGGAACTGAAGCACAGAGCTTCTAAGTGATTTGACCAAGCTAGGAACAGACCCCACGTCTTCCTGGCTTTCAGTCATGTAACTTCACCATAAGACCATCCTTCTGTCCCAGAATTGTCATTGCTGTAGTCTCTGGTAGAGCCATGTTGCCCGAAGATATTTTTCTGGCCCATCAGTATGCTCCTAGGATACACTCCTAGATAGTATGACAGCAGACCCTTGTGCATTATTACTTGCATCTATCATGGTGAAAGATTTTTATATATGAATGCAGTGCTTTACCATGTGGATGGTCACAGTATAAATACATAGATAGGGGTATAGCAGTTTCCCCTAGCCTATGTGGGCACAAGATTTGTCCATGGGTGGCATGGGCAGACCTCATAAGTATTAGGAGGTCAACAAGTGCCACATATACATTGCACATTGACCACACGTGTCTTCTTGCAGTGCTGTCTGGTAAAAGGTAGCAGTATAGTGAATACGAATGTGTAGCACCTGTAGCGAAGGGAGCCTGAGAGTCAAGCAGCGAATGGTGAATGAAATCTCCCTACTTGGAGCTGCTTGTGAGTAGTCAGGTGAATTTAAAGATCTCTGTTATATTTAGTTTCAGACAACACTGATTTATCCTGAATTGAGAAATAGAGAAGAGACGGTTCTAATCTTGTGTAGTCCACTGTTCTTGAGTTTGGTAAGGCACTCAGATACCACCATGATGAGCATGAAATAAATACCTGGAGGATGGATGGATTATTTAGTGTACATGCTGTCAAGGGTTATCTATAGAGAATGTTCTGTTTGTGATACGTTGTTAGATATGGAGATGGGGAGGGGATTAAATACGGTTTTTCTTTTGCCTAAACAGGCAAGTTAGAAGTGTTATCTATACACTGTCTCACAAACAATAGCTTTACATACAATAGCTGCTCAGAATATTATTGACATTTGGAAAATAGCATTCAAATAAATACTGTTTAAATTTAGATTTTAAATCCTTTTTAAAACTGATCATTTTCTTTCCAAGGAAACACTTTTGTATTTAATCAAGCGCCCGAATGAGTAGTTTTTTGTCTGCATTTCTGAATAATTATTTTAATGTAAAAGTATCTTTCCTGCATACTGGATCCTTAAGAGGATTTGTTCTTGGGTTTTATTTTCTACATAGGGATTAGTTAACTAGTAACTGACTAAGGATATTAATTCCTTTAGTTGTAACAATGAGTACATTTAAGTATGAATGTAATATAATATACATGCACACACACGCTGGTATGCATATTATCTGCCATTATTGGAAAGGTTTAAAATAAACAAAAAAGTTGTTTTTGTACAGGCCAAAAAATGGTGCCCTAGACTTTGTCAAGGGCATTTCCTTTAAGCACCAGTACAAACTACTTTGTGACTTCTGGGAAGTGCTTGTACTAGTGGTCTGTCTGAGATCTCAGGACATCCTGATGGAAATTTCCCTGAGCAGTTGTAATAGTCATCTCCTATCTCTCAGCTTCTTGGTGGGAATTTCTCAGAGCAGATGTATATTTCCCTTGGGAAGTAACATCCTCAAAGCTCTGACCAACTGGCAGCCGTGAACATTTTTGAAAATTGTAATAACAAACACTAAATATTTACCTTTTCCTGAAGGAACTGCAGTTTGCACATATTGCTCTTTTGAATAATAATGATAGTACTTTGGGCTTGGTTTTGGTGTTAGTTTTGTGGAAAGATCAGAAATAGCTGAGTCTGGTGTTAAGCTGGGTTGGGAATTATTTATCGCTGAATCACTTATTTTTTTTTATTTTGTAACCAACCACTAAAGTGCCAATGAATCATTGAGCAAAAAGATCATCAACGAGCGGGGCAGATGTTTAAAAACTCAGCTACGTGGAGGTCCAAACCTTTCTATTATTTTTCCCAAGAAATCTCCAAGTCCTTCTCCCATCACTGTCTTTTCCATGCCACCCACAACACGGTCCCACAAAAAATATCCCCTACTGTAGGGATCTACCCTCTAGAGCCAGATATCACCCCAAGCATTGGTCAGAAGGGGTGGGTGAAGCACAGGCGTTCCTAGAGAGCACGAAATGGCCATCCCCAGCTATTGTGGCTCTGTGCAGAACTGCAAGTCTCCACCATGTCCAGGTGCTAGGGAATGAGCTCACAACCAAACTCATCCCTTCATATAGCCAGTCTCCTTATTTGTTAGTGCCAGTGTGTAATACCAGCAAGCATATTAGTCAATCCTGTGTCCCAGTTTAAAAGGTTAAATTATTTCATAACCCAGATGATTATACACTAACTTTGTACTTCTGTAGCATGTCTCATTTGAGCATCTCAAAGCAATTTGCCAACATTAATTAATTAGCCTCACAGCACCCCTGTGAGGTCATTTAGCATGATGACTATTTTACAGGTTAGATTATTTGTCGAAGGCCACGCAGCATAGAACCCAAGACTCCTGAATTCCAGTCTCGTGTTCTAACCACCAGGCTTCTCTCTTATCCAGACGTACCTGCGACCTGTTGTGACTTATTTTGATCTGCAAGGTCTTACCCTCTCACACCCAATGACAGAAACCAAAAAATAGCCATTCTTGATAGCAGCTCGCAGTTCTAGTATCATGAGGCTGATAGGCTGGGTATTACACTCAGCATTGGTATTACAGGACTGTTTCTGAGCCATGTCAACTGTGCAGGAGGAACAGACTAATCGACTTCCCTCTGGTGCCAGGCTTGTTCGCAGGCAGCTCTACCATTTGCTTTGCACACGGGGAATGGTGAAGTGCCTGGATCTGCTGCTATTCTTGTGCCACTGGATCAGTGTAGCATTAGTCTGGAATGAAGAGACAGACTGGAGTCACTGCTCTTTATTAGCGAGAGCAGTGTTCACCACGCTGGGCCAAATTCTGCCCTCATTAATGCCCCATTGAAGTGAATCGGGGCTACATGGCGTGCAAGGGCTGAAGCTGGTTCTTTGGCTTCACGGCAGTAGATATACATTTTCTTTATCACTCATGTGTCATTTGGGAATTTACAGTCCAACTCTACCTTACTCAGGAACTAAATGAGTTATATTTGTTTTGCCAAGTCAGGCTTTTGCTGTGCAGAGGCAATGATGAGAAATTGTAGCATGTGTAGACATAGCATTGAGGCAAATTACTGTGCATATTGTATTCTGCTGCAGTCCTGTAAAAAACCACAGCTAACAGTAAAACTAAAGAACACACAGCACCGTATGGTCCTTTTATAGTGTTACTCATTAGCAAAATTCTCAATCTACATCTCATTGTCGATGGATGACAATACAGTACCTTGCCTATATTTGTAATGTACCAAGAACACTGGGACTGCATACTGCTATCTTTGAAGGAAATGATGACACTCCCTCCACACTGTAATCTAAAATCTGTTGCTGGATTTGAAAAGCTGGCGGAATTATCTTCCTGCATGTCATCAAACTCTTGGTTTAGTCAATTTAATTTAAATTGGAGACAGTCTTTTATTTAGTCCCAACATTTCGACCTGAAGTTTACCCATCTTAACAGTTCTGACTATTCTAGCATTTATAAAATGCTGGGATGCAAATGGCCTGACCAGGGCTTTAAAAATCAGAACTAAACCTTTAGCTTCTTTATTAACAATGGCTTATTAAAATTCATCTTCACTGCTAGCCGGACTTCCACAGCTGAGCATGGAGCGCTGGCTGCAAAGCACACAGCAGGGTTAAAGACTTCATGGGGGGCGAAGCATGCTGCTAAAAACACATAGAATATTGAATGCAAAACACGATAATAGAATGTGAAGGCTGTACAGTTTTAAGAGTCTAGAATTGTAAAGTTAAGGTTCTTGTAGTGTTATTAACTCAGCTATATTGTCAATGTGTATTTTCTATTCCTGTTCCCAGTAAACGTTTAGCTAAATGTATTTATTTTATTGTAAAATGTGTACTGGAAAGCGTACAGGTTATTAAAGGTGGCTAACTTAATACAGAACTACCTTTCTCCCTTTCATGCCTCTCCCACTCTTCTGCCAGTTTTCCCTTTCCACTAACTGAAGCAGAGGGAAGCCTTTTCCACTTGCACCACATTTTCCTCTCATTTGCATCGTTGTAAACTAGGTGCGTCTCCACTGAAGTCAGTGGAGCGATAATGGTGTAACACTGAGCCAGGTGAATGGAATTTCAGGCCCCTTATATTGGCACCAGGGTTGAGACCCCAGACAGTGTGGATTTGCTGACTGACTGAAATAATTGGTCTAAGTATGGTCTGAACTGCCTTTGTCCATCTCATTGGGTGTTTATTCTGAAGCCTAATAATGGCCATTTAAATTGTCAGCATTAACTTCCAGCTACTCTGGGATTGTGAGTGGAGCTTGAGTAGAGTTACTACCATTTCCTTCTCTGAGTTTGACCCTTGGAAAACAGGAGTTTCTAATGGAAACCAATTGGTTGCCGTTGCTCTCAGAAAATAACAAATTTTAATTTGATTTTGTCGCTGTAAAGTTCTTTTGTCAAATTTTCCCTGGTGAGCACTATACACCAGCCAAGTTTGAACTTGGAAACTTCAGCCATGTTTTAGTAAATCCAAAAAACTGCTTATTTCTATTTAGAAAACTCCAAAATAATTGAATTGATTCTTCTCAAACCTTCCCAAAAAAGCACCTTGCAAAAGTTGTAATCAACTGAAATTCTGACAAAGCCACAACAATTCACTTTCTCTGCCACACTGAATGTTGATTACTTCAGTGGCTTTAAACACACAAACTTGAGGCATTTTTCCTGATGTGCTTGCTCCACATGTTCACAACTTACTAAGATCGCTACCAAATTGTTAAGGTACTAATTCTCAGTGAGGACTCTTTACATGAAAAGTACTATAAACTGACACAGGTCAGGCATTTTTGAGTTATCAGCACTGGTCACTAGAATCAGAACTAGATTCATAGATTCATAGATTCTAGGACTGGAAGGGACCTCGAGAGGTCATCGAGTCCAGTCCCCTGCCCGCATGGCAGGACCAAATACTGTCTAGACCATCCTTGATAGACATTTATCTAACCTACTCTTAAATATCTCCAGAGATGGAGATTCCACAACCTCCGTAGGCAATTTATTCCAGTGTTTAACAACCATTAGGAACTTTTTCCTAATGTCCAACCTAAACCTCCCTTGCTGCAGTTTAAGCCCATTGCTTCTTGTTCTATCCTTAGAGGCTAAGGTGAACAAGTTTTCTCCCTCCTCCTTATGACACCCTTTTAGATACCTGAAAACTGCTATCATGTCCCCTCTCAGTCTTCTCTTTTCCAAACTAAACAAACCCAATTCTTTCAGCCTTCCTTCATAGGGCATGTTCTCAAGACCTTTAATCATTCTTGTTGCTCTTCTCTGGTAACCTTGTCCCATGAGTTATAACTCTAAAGCCACTCAGTGGAATTGGCTCAGCTTTTCTAGAAAGGTTCACCTTAGGACGGAGGTCGAGTGTGGAAATTTCAGCCATAAAAGAACATTTTTGAAAAAAGCTACAAGCATCTTGGAAACAATGCTGTAAATGGAAAATGTTTTGCAACCTTAACCTTAGCTTTTGCTCTAAAGAGATATGGGGATGGAATAGCAGGTGACCGCAGGCTCTTTTGCTAACAAATGTGTGTCCTCTGCTTTTGTTTTTTTCCCTACAGCCCTCTGCTTGCAGTGTCCTTTGCCGCCTCCTGTGCAGTTCCAGGAATCGCCCTGCTGACCCTGGGAGTAAATCCTCTCACTGGGGCGCTGGGAGCCTTCAACATTTTCCTGTACACGTGTTGTTACACACCAATGAAAAGAATGAGCATCGTCAACACGTGGGTGGGAGCTGTTGTTGGTGCCATTCCCCCCATCATGGGCTGGACTGCAGCTACCGGCAGCCTTGATGCTGGTGAGTATGAAATATAAGTCTCATATTTGGAGAGACAGGCAGAGAGACAGGCGGTTGCCATTACTGCATTTGAGACAGCTGAAAATAACCACCCTGGAGACAAAAACTATTGGTTTCCCTTAAGCACAGGTATTAGCGTAGGATGATGCAATACATATTGTAGCACAGTGCCACAAAAACTGGTTTGTATTTCATTTAGTTAATAAAGACATGTTTGTGTTGGCAAACATGCATGGCACTGTACCATATTAGGACTGAAGAAATAAACAGAGATCTTGTCATTCTGCCTTTAGAGGGCTTTAGAGACAAAGGACCAGTTGCAGGATGAGTTCCATAGAATATATGCTGAGACTGTCTGGGAACAAAAATCAGGATGAAGAGCACTGACTCAGCATGTGGGCTGTGAATAGAACAAAATGTTATAGAAATTCAGAATAGAAACAGATCAAGTTAGGCTGACTTCAGTCATGGGATGAGGGGGGGCTGAAGGGTTTCTGCAGGAAAAGTCCTGTGAGGTGTACCACTATCTCACCACATTCTAGAAAATATCCTAGAATGTTAATTTATTGGTAGATTGCTTAACTGCCTCCTTTTAAACTCTCAAAGTTCCTTTTTTCCCCTCCTGAAGGTGTGGAGATTCCTTTAAGTAACTGTGAATTATTTTTACATCACATATAAAACATTGATCTGTTCACAAGCTAAACTCTGAGACAATTGGAGCTTGTTTTTCCTGCCAGCTAGGAACGTACAGCCTAAAAGTATCACTAATTTGTTATATTCAAGTGAAACTCGTGTAGTTCAGGTAACAGGCCCATTGAGAAATGTAACAATCGTTTTGGATTTATTTTATGTAAATCAGTTTAGCAGGATGATGTAGATTATGGAATTGTTTAGCATGCACCCATCTCACTACTTGGCATGTTTAAGACTTTTCTTGTACTGCTTGCAACAACCAGCATTCTAAACAGGAATACTCAAAATCCATGCAAAGTCCTTATCAAACCATTCATTTTTTTAGTACTTGCTTTGGAAATCAGACTGAATTGCCTCTGTATGTAATCTATTCTGATGTAGCTCTAATTCAGAACTGTGTTGAAAGTTTCTTAACTGCCCGTTACTTGGCATGTTGGTTTTAATTCGTTCACTCTATCATGGCGCCTAAGGAAAGATGATGAAATCTTGTGTTGTGGAATGCCTATGAGATCTTGTAGGAAGCTCTGTGTTACTGAAGAGAAGAGAATTATTTTTAAAATGTTAAATAAATATTTGTGTATATTTAAAAAGTAGTAAAATAGATCTAGTTCTGGCCACTGTCAGACACAAGATACTAGCCTAGATGGAACTTGGGTCTGATACAGTCTGGCAATTCCTCTGTGTGACGAAGTGGGGATTTTCCCTTGTTATGCTGTATGTGAGCCTATGTGAGTATTACTGTTTTGCATGAATGCTGTGTGTGCCTCAGTTTCCCTGTGTATTGCACCAATGTCTAGGTGGTGGGAATAAGGGGGTGTGACTTTTGCGGAGGCTGCTCTAGCTGCCTGCACCGATGCTATAGCCGCCTCTTTGTAACCTGAGACCCAGGAGGGGGATGTGACCAGATGACTCTTGGCCTGGAAGCGATTCAAAGGCCGGAGGAGAAGCAACTGGCAGGGCAGGGGCCTGGCAGCTGGAGCAGCCTCCAGAAAAGTCACACCCCCTTATTCCCACCACCTAGACATTGGTGCAATACACAGGGAAACTGAGGCGCGCACACAGCATTCATGCAAAACAGTAAGACTCACATAGGCTCACATACAACATAACAAGGGGAAATCCCCACTTCGTCACACTATGTTTCTGTGTATGTATCAGTATGCCATTGCACAGTGTTTAGAGTAACTCCACATTCTCAATTCCAGGTAGGTAGAACTCCCTACATTTGCCTCACAGTTAGTTTGGGTGAGGCTGAGCTGCTTGCTCGGCAGAAATGGTATGGGTCAATATGAATCTATATGGTGGAACTCACGTATAGCAAACCTTGGATAATAGTGACTTAGAATTGACTGCTTCAGTGCATTGCATTCCTCTTTATAATGAAAATAGACTAATAGTGGAAAACGACTTCACTGTGAGCTCAGTTCTCTAGTGCTGAACACCCTGAACTCAGCCCTTGCAGGATTAGACCTCTGTAAGAGGTTTGTATGTGTGTTCACACACATATATGAGCATATGCACCCATTCTCTTAAACCCACATAGCCAAGGTCATGGAACCTGTTAATGAAGTGTAATTAGCTAGCAGACCTAACCTGTTTTTAGGTAAAGGTGTGAAAATACCTTTGCACCTTGTTAAAAAAAGGATTGAATATCCGGCTGAAAAACAATGAAGAATGTGTAGCAGGGCAGTCAGAACACTAATGAAAAGAGAGCTACTCACCATTTCCCTGGAATTTCTTGGGTTTACATTTTATTGTGGATTTTCTCCCCTTGCAATCTGCTCAAGCACCAGTGTTCAGAGCAATCACATTATTGTATGTGTTTCTAGTTATGGCAAAGGTAGTCATTAAGGATAGAACTTCTTTCACTTCCCTCTTTGGTGGGCAAACTTGTGTAGCCATCACTGCCCTGCTCCCATATATCAGAAAACAGCAAACGTCACTGACATGGTTCAGGAAGGCTTACTGCTGAAAGATTGTGTTGTTCCTTTGCCATAATTTAAGACGCTTCCCGGATTGCGGTTCTGGAGCTGAAGGTGCAGTTTTTGAAACAGCGTTTATAAGATCTATACTTCAGCAGAGGTAAAGAAAATAAGTCAGGTTTAGTTCCAGAAGCCTCAGATTTGATCAGCCTTTTTTTATTTCCAAAGTCCATTTAGGAATTTATTTTTATTTTCCAAAATAAATGCACATTAAAATGCCACAACTTTAAAGGCTAGTGTCTCAGCAACTTCCAAGGTAAGAAGTAAGTGTTGCATTTCCCACTGGAAGTCTGGGATTCTCTTATTTCCAATAATAACAGTGCCTCGCTCTTATATGCCTCTTTTCATCAGTAGATCTCAAAGTGCTTTACAAAACATGTCCAGTGGCCTGTTGCTGCCATTTCTAGCCCTGATGGGTCTTGAGAGATCAGCACTTAAAGATGTCAGTGAACATCGTCTAGCCTGGAACTTGGGCCAGTGTAATTTGGGACAGAATACACATTTCAGGAGAAAGAAGGAAACATTTCTATGGAAAGTTGGTATTTTTAAATGGTGCCCATTTGAAACTGCTGGGAGATTTGGAATGTGAACATAAGTCCTAGGGATGAGCAGAATGCAGGTGAGGTAGTCAAAGATGTATGATAAATGCCACTTACCACATGCTTCTCACCATCACATATCTGGTCTATTTATATATAGCTTGGCTGCCAGACAGTGGTTTGCAGTGCCACATTTGCTTCCTTGAAAGCCCCTCCTTCTGTTCCTTTGTGTTGCTATTTCCTTCCAGTTAAATAAAAGGTTATTTGTTTGACTAATAAATCCAGGCCCTGAAGTGACTTGTTTCACTTTGATGAAGGGGAGAATCACAGCAAATTTGTTTTAAATCATAAGCGTTAGGATAAGGTCAGAGCAAAGAATTGGTACAGCTTTCCTTTTTGTTTTAGATTCTCCTTCATGAGACCCACATTAAGCACTTCTGCCCATGATACATGAGTGACTGTTGAACTTATAGTTGTTCAGTAGTACAGACGTCTTTAGGAAATAACAGAGCTATTTATTTTAGCACAAAAGAGAACAGCCACATATGTGCTTTAAATTACACTCATGCTGCTGCCTGCCTGTTGCTTGAAATATTCATTGTCAGTTTTGACTGATTTTTTTCCTAATTAGCAAATATAGCAAAATGGAATGTATAGTGACTATTCCCAGCTCCAGAGGGCCACGAGCTGCCTTAAGGTTTTTCATTTCAATGAACTCCATACACTGATGCAGTGGTGGCTTGATCCCAACCAATTGAAACCTCCTCAGGTTTTAGAACGGAGTAGTTCAGTGCCACAGCATTCATATAAACCACCCAGTTCGATAGACTTGACAAGCAGGGGTCTTCAGCATAATGTGCTTTATCAGTTAAGGGGATTTGTTCTGAGTAGGTGGCAGTGGCATAGCAGATAACAGTCTTGACAGTGTAGCAGACATTGCAGCCCCATGGTGGCCTGGAGCCATAGGTATTACTGCACCAAGGAATGTTTATCTCAAGAGACTATTTAGTTTATCTCAGATGCTCCACTTCTGGTCTCTCTTTCCTGAAAGACATCTTGTACTGATTTTCATTCATTTTCAGAAATTTAAATAATTCCTGGGGCTATGGAATTTATAGACTGAGTATCAATGGTAATCATGTGGAGGCTGATTTTTAAATTGCCTTTACTTTGTAATTCAAATTGTGTTGTATGGTAGACATTAATTATGTCAGCCAACATCTATTTACAAATGGGGATTTAAAAATGGACAGTTCTTATCTGCAAGTGACATTTGGCAGATGGATGGTTTTAGTAACAAAAAAGAGAAGAGAAGGAGAGAGAGGGGGCTGTGGCATGACCTGACAAACGACAGTTTCTGATACCTTTCCCTGTATAGCCCTTGTCTGCCAGGAAGAGGGAGGTAACGCAAAAACATAATTGTGGCTGAAATAAACATTATAGCCCTTTGCTTTTTTCTTTCTTTCACACTGTCTTTTTGACTAAACAGTTTGAATTTTTAAAAGCCTATTGACATGGATGCAGGTCTATTGTGAGAGCTTTTGGTGCCCAGAGCAAGACTAGATTATAATGTTCCTGAGGATTTTAGCTGGGGTCTTTGCTAACAAAATCAAGTCTTTTAGGGTTTCACTTCTCTTCAAAGACAAGATGACGAAGGAGTTCTTACTCTGTTTCATGGGAAGGTAGAGAGATTAATGTCATTGACATATGAGCATAGGAAGCTGGCGGCCCAGAAGTGTGCTCGGTGTGGGTAAAAACTGAGGCAGATGGGCAGTGCTAGTAGGCAGCTGTTTTAAATTTAAGACAAAAGTCAGTGAATTATTCTGTGGTTTTTTTGGTCATGCGAGACACAAAAGAAGTGGTGATTCCACCATGGAGGCACCTTTGGGGACTGACTCAGTCTGAAAGATGAAATCAAAGTCAAATAAATTCACTGTTATCCCAATTCTATGCATCATGCACAGCTGTTACCAGCACAGTGCTTTCATCTTCCAGATGAACAATATTGAACTGTGTGGGGCAGCTGTCACAGTGCCCCAGTCTGGGAACCACACTTTCCAGTAGGGGGCACCAAAACAGCAGCAGGATTCAGTAAAGACTCTTTGATTTCAATGAGCCAGCCTAGTAGCTGCAAAGGAAGGCTGAAGTGCTTTTGAGTATAACCCCATATGTGGCTATGGAAGTTTATAGTACTTGGCTGAAAATGTTACTTTGAGACACTTCTGCAGATACTCCCTAAACATACTTGCACCTGTGAACGTCTGAGTCATTTCATTACTCCACACAGTCACGTTTGAGGCAATAGACACGATACTAAAGCTAGCTAAGATTAATCAAAAGAGCAGGTCATTGTTGTTCTTCTAAAGCAGCCTTGGACTAATTCCTTTATCAGACTGCCAGAGAATCCACAAACAATATGGCCAACTGCTTCTTCCATACTTACCCATGTCTTTCTCTCTAATTTGGGTCTTCCACAAAGAGCAAAGGGTCATCTTGCATTCACACTGAAAGATATTTCAACTATGAGGCCTTCAGAAGCGCGTGTGTGTATGTACACACACATACAGATATTATATACAAATGGCAAACGCACCCGAAGAAATCTATAGGACTGTTTCCTTTAGAGGTTGTCCCAAAGAAAGCCTCAAGATGGAAATCTCATTGCTACCTTTATTTCCCATTTCCAGTGAATATTTAAGATCCTCCTTTTGTTCTGCTTGCAGTTCATATACAGATACAACATTCCCTTCCCTTTATGTACTCCAGCACAGAAGTCTATTGCTCCACTGAAGCAGTCCTGTTCCACAGGTCCTTTGTGCCATCCTTCAAAAGAAACGGCTATTGAAACCCATGACCATGAAGCTTTTTGGTTTGGGATTTTTTTCCCCCCTTGCCATTAGTTTACATAACCATATAACCTTGAAAGCACACAATTATCAGTGAACGTGGCGGCTGAGCATAGAGCCATGTAGGGCTACATTGATAGTTAGTCCTATTGTGTGCAGTGTAGAGACCTTGTATAAATGCAACAAGCTTTAGAAGGGATACATTTTTTTTCTCCTCAAGGCTACTCAGCCGCTCACATGTCAACTGACACAATCAATAGTATATTCTGTTTGTAGTAGAAAAAAATGCCGGCTGAAGGCTTACCATGCCACCACTGCAGAAATATTAGAGCTGTGAAATACAGTGGAATTCTATCACCAGTTAGTCTTGCTAAGACTTCTGAATGTACAACTCCGAGATGCCTTTATGCTTGAGAATGTTCTATGGTCACACATGGAGATTTCTATTGTATGGAGGTAATCCCACTCCCACCCCCGAAAAGAACAGTGGACATTGACAATTAAATGGCAGCCTGCATTTTTTCCTAAATGACGTTATTTTAAAAATATCCCTATGCAACATTTTGTACATAGATAATATGATGCAGGCCAACTCACGCACCCCAAACAGCTATTTTTTGTCCCTGAAGCTAATTGAGGGGAGAGGATCACAAGCTCCATCTCTCCCTCCCAAGAAGAAAATTCTGCCATCAGGTTAAAGGAGAAAAATATTTGCGTTTCAAGGCAGTGCAGCTGTGATGCAGATGATACAATCATGCCCAAAGATGTATGGGATATGTTTGCTGTACAGTACTGAATATATATATATATATATAGGGCTGTCGATTAATTGCAGTTAACTCACGCGATTAACTCAAAAAACATTAAGCATGATTAAAAAAATTAATTGCGATTAATCGCAGTTTTAATCACAGTTAAACAAAAGAATACCAATTGAAACTTCTTCACTATTTTTGGATGTTTTTCTACATTTTCAAATACATTGACTTAAATTACAAGACAGAATACAAAGTGTACAGTGCTCACTTTATATTATTATTTTTATTAAATATTTACACTGTAAAAATGATAAACAAAATAAATAGTATTTTTCAATTCACCTCATACAAGTACCATAATGCAATATCTTTATTGTGAAAGTGCAACTTACAAATGTAGATTTTTTTGTTGTTGTTACATAACTGCACTCAAAAACTCAATGTAAAACTTTAGAGCCTACAAGTGCACTCAGTCCTACTTCTTATTCAGCCAATCGCTAAGACAAACAAGTTTGTTTCCATTTACGGGAAATAATGCTGCCAGCTTCTTATTTACAATGTCACCTGAAAGTGAGAACAGGAGTTTGCATGGCACTTTTGTAGCCAGTATTGCAAGGTATTTACATACCAGGTACGCTAAACATTTGTATGCCCCTTCATGCTTTGGCCACCATTCCAGAGGACATGCTTCCATGCTGATGACGCTTGTTAAAAAAATAATGCGTTAATTCAATTTTGACTGAACTCCTTGCAGGAGAATAGTATGTCTCCTGCTCTGTTTTACCCCCATTCTGCCCTATATTTCATGTTATAGCAGTCTTGGGTGATGACCCAGCACATGTTGTTCGTTTTAAGGACACTTTCACTGCAGCTTTGACAAAACGCAAAGAACGTACCAATGTGAGATTTCTAAAGATAGTTACAGCTCTCAACCCAAGAATCTGAAGTGCGGTCCAAAATCGGAGAGGGATGAGGTGTGGCGCATGCTTTCAGAAGTCTTAAAAGAGCAACACTCTGATGCGCAAACTGCAGAACCCGAACCGTCAAAAAAGAAAATCAACCTTCTGCTGGTGGCATCTGACTCAGATGATGAAAGTGAACGTGCGTCGGTCTGCACCGCTTTGGATTGTTATCAAGCAGAACCCGTCTTCAGCATGCACGCATGTCCTCTGGAATGGTGGTTGAAGATGAAGGGACATATGAATCTTTAGCGCATCTGGCACGTAAATATCTTGCAACGCCAGCTACAACAATGCCATGCGAATGTGTGTTCTCACTTTCAGGTGACGTTGTAAACAAGAAGCGGGCAGCATTATCTCCTGCAAATGTAAACAAACTTGTCTGTCTGAGTGACTGGCTGAACAAGAAGTAGGACTGAGTAGATTTGTAGGCTCTAAAGTTTTACATTGTTTTATTTTTGAATGCAGTTATTTTTTGTACATAATTCTATATTTGTAAGTTCAACTTTCATGATAAAGAGATTGTATTCCAGTATTTGTATGAGGTGACTTGAAATATATTATTTCTTTTGTTTTTTACAGCACAAATATTTGTAATACAAAATAAGTATAAAGTGAGCGCTGTACACTTTGTATTCTGTGTTGTAATTAAAATCAATATATTTGAAAATGTAGAAAACATCCAAAAATATTTAAATAAACGGTATTCTATTATTGTTTAACAGTGCAATTAATCGTGTGATTAATCACGATTAATTTTTTTTAATCGTGCGATTAATCGCGATTAATGTTTTTAATCGCTTGACAGCGCATATATGTGTGTGTGTGTATGTATGTATGTATGTTAACTATGGCTGTGTAGCGTATACACAGTAAATTGATAGAACAGCCAATGTCTTTGAAGACTGACAGTAATGCCACTTTAGGAATCAGCTTCCACATCCACCTAAGAATCATAGTTGTTCATCCCCAAGCAGGGCCGGTGCAAGGAAGTTTCGCACCCTAGGCGAAACTTCCACCTTGCGCGCGCCCCCCCCCCAGCCCTGCAGCAGCTCCCTGCCCCCCCCTCCGCCCTGAGGTGCCCCCCCGTGACAGCTCCTCCCCCCCTGCCCTGAGCCCCCCCCCCCCCCCGCGCGGCAGCTTCCCCCCCACCAGGGAGCCGTGCGGCAGCTCCCCACTTCAGCTCACCTCTGCTCCGCCTCCTCCCCAAGCACGCCGCCCCCGCTCTAATTCTCCTCCCCTCCCAGGCTTGCAGCGCCAAACAGCTGACTGGCGCTGCAAACCTGGGAGGCGGGAGAAGTGGAGTGGTGACTGCGCGCTCGGGGAGGGGGCGTAGGAACGCTGTAAAAAAAAAACTGGGGGCACCACTTTTTGGCGCCCCCAAATCTTGGCGCCCTAGGCAACCGCCTAGTTTGCCTTAATGGTAGCACCGGCCCTGTCCCCAAGTCCTCGGAAGAGTACAGTTTGGGCCTGTGTTGCACTGAATCTCCGTCTTGAAAGATAAGTTATGGGGAAAGACAAGATACCATAACTGAACTCTAAAATCTTTCTCCAGGCCTACAACGGTTGCACACTTCCAGATTCTCAAAGGAAAGTGCCTATGGGCATGTTAAATTTTGGCCGTAAACAAACACAAAACTGAGAGTAAGCAAGGGATAAAAGATGTCTTTCAGGGAGTTTCAAATGCCTTTTCTGGTGGGTAACTTTCTATAAACATCATGCAGGACTCCTGCAAAGAGTTGAGGATGAATTAAGAAAGGTGAGGAATACAAAGCCTGGAAAATCATGTTTACCCATAGGCAGATGGCTGCAGCTGGACTAATCCAAGTCTCCCAGCTCTAATCTACCTTGTCTGGATTAAAGAGGAGTAATTTGTTCAACATCTTTTAACTAAGGAGAGCCAGTTGCGTCAGATCAAGGATTGCTCTGTGTGGTTGTTTTCTGACTACAGTCCATTAAAAGTTAAGCTTAGACTTCCAAACCTTTCACTTCTGACATGAGCCAAACTCGTACCCCGTTTCCTTGAGACGAAAGGCCGGTGCTTTCCCCTAATGTGTCAGTCAGCTACCAAAGTCTGGAAATAATTTTAAAATTCCTTCACATTATTCCAGGCAGAAGAATTACTAAAATTGTGCTTTAAGCAAAACAGCATTCTTAGGTTGCCAAGGCAGTAAACACCAGCTTTGGGAAATGCAATAAGATTTCAACATCTGTTTTGGAGCTGATATTTTAACCATTCTATGTTTATTTTACATGCCTAGCTGGCCACTTCCCAGTCATACATATGCAGGGCCAAAAAGAGACAGAAAAGGGAGCAAATCCATACTGAGCTGCAACTCCAGATCACACTTCCCCCCCCCCTTTTTTTTTTATTATATTGATGACATAAAACACCTGTTTGCCCCAACTTGGGCATACAAATGTAACCAGTGTTCTGCAAACCACCATGCTTTTAAGGAATAGAAGACTCTCCACTTAGTCAAAAGAGCAGTGAGTGGGGTAGGGGTAGAGAATAAGCTGTTCATGCTCTTAGTGCATTTCCAGGAATGTAATGCATGTACTGGTCTCTGTACTCCTGAGATCACTTTGTTTCCCTGCGCTGCAGTGGATCCAATGCATTATAGTGGAGATGTCGATCCCTTCTCTTTTAGCCAATGCGGTTCATTGTTGCATGTTACATGAACCTTTCTAGGCTGATGTGCATTTAGTGAGCTTATATCTCTTTGGTGTAATCTCTGTACAAGAAATAAGGCATTGTTAGAAGAAATATTTGGGGTTTATAAAGCAAACACCCAAATGACGACAAAGCCATTTGAAACAATTTCATCAAAAGTTTTGCAGCGCTACTGCTGATGCCAGACCAGGTCAATAATTAGATGGGGCACCTCTCACACCACCACCTCGTGCAAGTGGGTTTTCCTGCCAGTAAGTGGCCCTCTCCCCTTTTTTGAGTCAGTATTTAAGCAATACTCAGGGACACCATGTTGCTGGAGGTATCATCTTTAAGATGAAACAGAGCAGGGGGTCCTGATCACTTGTGATCACTAAAAATTCCATGTTCATTTTGTAAGAGGAAGAGGGCTAAAAATGACCAAATCCCTCCTCTGCAATAGCCTGCCTTCAAACGTTTCCCTCCGGGCATGGTGGGAGAAGTTAACTGCAAAGAGTATTCTTCTCTCCCTGTCCTAAACTATTGTGCATTGTTTAACAGCTGCTGCTTTTAATCCCAGAGGTGGCTGCCTTGTGATGGTGGATGAAAACATCACTATACAGTGTATAGTTTGTATGTAAGTCAGTGAAATGCTGGATATGAATTTCAACTGACTGCTTAACAAATATAATATCGTCCAGATATTAATGTCAAACAGTATCTGGAATATGCCATCCTTTGCAATAAGTGGGTGAGGAGCTGGGTCTGGACTTCTCTTTTTTGTCCTATTAAAAAAAGCAGTGTCTGTTCAAAATAATGCTGCAGTTGCGATGTCTTTCTGACTTTTTGTCTTAGCCACGCAACTCAGTATTCCTGTAGTTAATGTGAACAGACTATGTTATCCTTATTGGGCATGGATCATTCAGGGGATTAGTAATGGAGAGTAGAACCTTTCATGTCTGAGTCACTGATTCTAATGAGGGCCCAGGTTGGTAGTGACCAGACATTGTTGACATCTGATGGTTGTCCAGTGCCCTATGTGAAGAGAATCAGTTATCAAAGTTCAGATTCTACTCCACAGGTAGTCACATAATAAAAAACCTTGTTACTTGTAATGGCAGAGTCCAAGGGCTGAGCAGGCCCAGAGACTGAACTGCTCTAGTGACCTGAGATTTGGGCCCTTTAGCAAATAGTCATTGAAGCACAATGATGGGGCAGTTTGGGGGTGGCTTGGCCCTTTGCGACTATACTGTCCCTTTTCTGGGGATAAATGGAGAATTTACCATCTTGTTCTGTGTTTGTACAGCACCTAGCACAGTGGGGTCCTGGTCTATGACTACGGCTCCTTGGAACTGCGGTATTACAAATAATGAAAATACTAATAATCCAGAGATGTTATTCTGACCCATTCTGTAGACACTAAAGAATAGAGGTGGAGATTTTCAAAAGTGACTAGTGATTTTGGTTGGCTTGATTTTTGGGTGACCAATTTGACAACGTAAAGAGCCAATTCTCAGAGGGCGAGTACTCGGTGCTTTCTGGAAATCAGACCCTTTAGGGGTGTGTCCATTTGGGAGCCCAAAATCACTCATCACTCACAAATTTTGACCAAAGACGCTTTTGGCACCTTACAATTTCTTACCATGAGGCCTTGTGAAATGTTTTAGGACTTTGCACTTTCCCCTATATAAGAAACATTTTATGGAATCCCAAAACCTTAACAAGCAACAGTAACCCTTTCTTCAGACAGGAAAAAACAAACAAACTTGGTTAATAGTTAACGTTTTGGCTGCATCTTACTTAAACAAAAAATTCAAAAGATGTCTCAGCTTGCTATATTTGTCAAGAAATGTATTATTGCTATTAGAATATATTTAAAATTAAAGCAGTAAGAAAACTGCTAACAGTTAAATCTTAGACACTAAAGTTTAATGTTAATCACAGACTTTGCCTTTAAGTTTATGGAGACTGGACCTGGTTTTCTGTTACCCTATTTCTTATGTGATCATTTAAACCAGGGCAAAGTGGGAATTGAAATTATCCCAGTCAGAATGGTCACATTTTACACTGATGAAAATGACTGCAATGGTGGGAGGGCAATGGAGTTTCAGAAATCTAACAAAATTCCTCTGCCAAATCATCAGCATTTGTAATGATCTGCACCTGGAGAAGTGAATGGAGTTTGCAATGGTCATGGCTGTTCCTGAACTCACTACTATTAGAAACTCTGCAAAAAAGTCCAAAGAGTTTGATATTTGTGGGCTCCCAGTTAATAAAGCCTGTGGAGAAGCTGAAAGATTTTATAAGGGTTACAAATTGGTATACCTGTATTCACCGCTATTATCAGTGCCACAGGGAAACCATGGAGCTTATGAAGGCCAGGGTATTTCTGGTATTAAACTGGTGTTTCCAAACTCCTGGCTTTAACAAACTCTTAAAAAAAAAAGGGGGGGGGGGAGGCAGTTCTTACAATTATGAACCAGCTAGGCCTTGGATCATACTGTGACAACTCTGAGAAGTTGCCAACAGTGTATCATGGATGTGAACTAACTAATCTGATCCCACCATAATTAAACTCCATAGAGAGAGATCATTTATGCTAGTTATACCTATATCCACAGCTATCAAGAACTCCATAGGGAAACCAGTGCAGTCTATAGAATAGTGAATCGGCCCATTCTTCAGCGATAGTCCTTCATGTAATAACATTGCTTACAAACACCATTGGCATATTTATGACATAGTTAATGTTTGTCAAGCAATTCGAGTCTTTTAATGCTTGTCATTGGCTGGAAGTTTGTAAGGTCCCTAGTCAGGGCTCATTTGACACTAGAGTACGTCCTCTCCTGTTTTCCAATTAAGTCAACATGTACATGACACTTAGCAGTCTTTGGAAACCCAACAAAGTCAGCAAGGCATATGGAAAACTAACAAAAGGATCACCAGTAAAATCAGGGGGGGAAATGTAGCTCCAGGATTGGATCAATTAAAATCCCCATAATGGCCTGTTAAATTGCTTTACTGTTTAGCTTCTCTATAAAATACCCGTTATTTCTGAAGTAGTGATGTAATAAAAGTAGTTAAAAACTCCAAAGGCGCTCACACTAAAACCAGATCTTTGCAAATGGGAATTCAGTCTCAAAGTAGTTCTGGCTGGTTAGTTTGTGTGTAAAAGTTGCCTCAAGATGATTTTTTTAATTGAAAACGTAGTGTTATAGTGAGGAAATTACTAGAGTTTCCAGTGTGTTTGAGGTTTTGTATGCTTTTTGGGGGTTGGCTGCACACCAAAGATTGAACAACTTCATAAGTGAAGACTCTCTGTTACAGACCAAAGGCACAGGAACATAGGGCTTGTCATACCAGATCAAAGAGAGGGGAACCAGAAACAACTTGCATGTATTAATTCTTCCTCTGATTCTGTCCCTACCCCATTTCCCCTGTGGTGGATAATTGTAACTTATCTCCCTGAGTGTTGTGAGAAATAATGAGCTAATGTTTGTAAAGCCCTTTAAAGATAAAAAATCCTGTGTAAGTGCAGAGTATTATTGTCTTTGGTTCATCAAGTCTGGTATCCTGCCTTCGGGAGCAAGTATTTCAGTTGAATAGGAAAAAACTAAAGAAACAAATACTACAGGGGTGTACTGTTTATAGGCTCAATTCTGCTGCCCTTCAAAGTCAGTGGAGAAACTTGCTTTGATTTCAGTGAAGAAGCATCAATCCTGTATCTCACCAGACTTTGAAAATGGCCAAGATTTTCAACAGTTACTAGTGATATTTGGGTGCCCAACTCATCAGCTTAAAGGGTCCTGATTTTCAGAAAGTGTTGAACATTGCCTTTCTGAAAATCAGGCCCCTTTAAGGAGTCTTGGGTTGGATACCCAAATATCACTAATCACATTTTAAAATCTTAGCCCATGCTTCCCTGTAATTCTCCTGCTAACTACATTGTCGAAGGATCTGAATTCCCATTCTGGTAGCCCTTCCTTGTCTCTGTACTTAATGTAAGCAGCTTCCAGGGACATGGAACTCACAAAATGGAAAAGTGTATTCATACATTTCAAAAGATGTGAGACAAATGCTCAGACTGCCGAGGCAGCTTATATGCAGTGTTGTTGTAGCCGTGTCGGTCCCAGGATATTAGAGAGACAAGGTGGGTGAGGTAATATCTTTTATTGGACCAACTTCTGTCTGTGAGATAGAGACAAGCTTTTGAGTTTACACAGAACTCTTCTTCAGGTCTGGACTCTGTGTAAGCTCGAACGCTTGTTTCTCTCACCAGTCCAAAAAAAGATGTTATCTCATCCACCTTGTCTCTCAAGGCATCTTATAGGCAGCTAGAAAACTGCCCTTAAATTTAGATTTTTGATGATGCAGCAGTGACATCCTCTGGCTGGTTGGGGTGGTATGAGCTATGGGCCTTGGTACCAGCCTGGATTATTATTTGGAGGAGGGTTACAACGACACTATGCTCTACAAGACAGAAAGATCGACATTCCCAGCCCCAAGGAGTTCACAACCAAAACAGACCTAGAGAAGACCTGAATCACTGAGGAAATAATTTAGGCCCCAATCCACAAAGGGACTTAGGCACTTCACATCTATTGCTCTTTGATCAATAACTAAAGAATCATTGGAGCTGGGGAACTGGACCTTGGGTCTGCCACCTCCCGGGTGGGTAGCTAATACCCAGGCTATAGAGTCATTCTCATACTCACTCTCTCTGTCAGGCTTAATGACTGTATTTATACACAGCGGAGCAGATTCAATGGGAGAGATTGAGAGCGACCCACATCAGAATAGATGTGGTTAGAGTGCTTTCCTGAGAGGTGGGAAATCCTCTGTTCAAATCCTTTCTCCTCCTTGAGCTGAGAGGGGAACTGAACCTAGGTCTGGGTGTGTGCTCTAACCACTGGGCTAAAAGGTGGGCTGCTGCTTCTCCTCCTGCTGGGTTTTGAATAGGATCTGATCCCTTCGGAGTGCTCAGAGCACGCCTACTGGATAGGCCCTATTGGCAAAACAGGCACTTCTCCACCTGTCTTCCCCCAGTTCATGGATCGTACTGAAGCTTAGGTGGGAGATGGGCATCCAGACACTTGAGAGAAGCAGCAGTGCACATGCTCAGAGGCAGAAACTTAGGTACCTAGGGAGCCCCGGTGATTCTGTGGATCACATCAGCACCTAAAACTGGGACTTAGATAACTAAATGTGGAGCTTAGGTGGCCAAGTCCCTTTGTGAAGGTGGGACTTAGTCTGTGTTAGTTATTATGAACTCACTCCTTCTGGGAAGAGAGAAACTTTTAGGAAGGAGTAAAGGACCTGACCTTCCTCCGATTGAAGCCAAATTTTGCTATTGATGTTCGAGCCTGATTCTGCTTCCATTAGATGAGCAAGAAAGGGTGGTAGCTTGGGCTCGGAAGTGGGAAGTCATTCCCCGAAAGGACAAACACATGGAGGTGGGAAGATGCAAATAGGATATCACGGCTGGAGTGGAGGGGAGGTAGAAGAGAAGGGAACAACAGGCAAGGTCCAAGATGGCTCTACAGGTTGAACTCTCACAGGTGATGTTAGAGTGGATGAGGGGCACACCTGTATATAGCCCAGTCTGAGGGCCCATTCCAAGGCCCACTGGAGTCAATCAGACTCCCATTGACTTCAGCATGCTTTGGATCAGGTCCCACGTATGTTTAGGAGTTCCTGAAGAATACATCAGTAGGTGCTTTTGTATTTAAAGACGGTATTCAGAGTTGCTTTTGGGAAGTAAGCAGTTCTCCACTGCCTTCTGCTCCGCTCTGCCATGTTTGTACTTTGCCACCTGAGGATATAATGATTAAGCAGTTGAGAAGCATCTACACCTGTGAGCAATTTGCAGTCTTCACAAAATGAAGGAGAAACTCCAGCTGAGCCTCTGAATTATTTTGTCATCACTGGTATCACAGTTTTCAGGATGTGACCTGTTTCCTGCATAGGTTCCTTTTCTCACTGCATATCAGTGAGTAGGACTCATCTTGTTAATAACTTTTGCTTATCCTGTCACACACTTCCTTCCTTCTACTGTGTTTTTCCTGCTCTGGGTGCTCCAGTTAGGGAACTTGGGAGAGATAAGTTTGTGTCCTAGAGACTGTGAAAAAAATTCTTCTACCAAACTTCTCTTAAGTTTCAACAAATCACCCCCTGGTGGAAACTGAACTGGTGCCTAGATATTGAGGTGACAGGTGCATCAGAAATAAATTATTTTAAGGAACACCATTTGCAAGTTTAAAAAAAAAATCTCCAAAAAACACATAATTGCTGATAAACAAAGAATATCCCCTGACTTCTTTACAGTATTTGAGTGTGATGTGATGAGTTCCATGGGAGTGGGGGGGCAGTTGTCATAAACTCTGCAGTGGTAGCACGTGGTGGTATGGGTAAGCTCCATATAGGTGTTGAAATGTTGTATGCAGTGCTCCTTTGCTATGATCTAAGATGAGCACTCTAATGCATGTTTCCTTTTCTTTCCTTTTGCAGGCGCGTTGCTGTTGGGAGGAATTCTCTATTCCTGGCAGTTTCCTCATTTCAATGCCCTGAGCTGGGGCCTCCGGGAGGATTACTCACGAGGAGGATACTGCATGATGTCCGTCACTCACCCTGCGATGTGCCGGCGGGTTGCTCTGCGTCACTGCTTGGCCTTAATTGGACTCTCAACAATGGCCCCCATCCTCGATGTCACCACATGGAATTTTCCGCTCATTTCACTCCCTATCAACCTGTACATTTCCTACCTCGGCTTTCGGTTCTACAGGGATGCAGATCGCAGCAGCTCCAGGAAACTTTTCTTCTGCAGCCTGTGGCACTTACCAATGCTTCTGCTTCTCATGCTCACATGTAAGAAATCCCTGATACAGAAAGAAGACAAAAGCGAGCTTCTCAGTTGAAATCGGGTTGCCTTAATGTCAATTAGAGCTAATGACACCTATTTTTATTTTCAAGCAGAGGGTCTTTTGCTAATTATGGGCGGGAAAATCTATAGCAGTGTGTTTAAGGAGAATCCCTTGTGCCCGGTGACCACTTTACATAATTGTTTTCTAATTTCTTTTTAGAGGGAGGGACTTAAATGGCTCATGGGCTTGGTCATTGGGATCAAAGCCCCTTTCACTCCTTAGGTCATGAGTTAAAATCCAGCCTAGGTGAAAAAGGAATCATGTTCCCTTGGCTTCCTGCTAGCCTATGTGAAATGAGTTTGGTGACCAGTGCAATGAGGTGAATGAGTGAAATGAGCAGGTATCTACATGGCAGAAGCACCAGCCCCACAATGGGCCCTCATCATTGACATTCTTAGTGAGGAAGCCCAGGAGACTCATTGGATACTGAGCTTTCCTCTAGCCCCCTATGAGCAGGTATTCTGTCCAGAATAGGCTTGAGGCACATTGGCAGGGTAGTGAGGGGGAAGCTTGCATTTGCCCCAGTCATGCCATCCCTGCTCTGTGACTAAATGGAGGACTTCAGTTTCCGGGACTGTCAATCCGACACCTTTCACAAGGATTCAGTTCACATTCGTATATTTTCAGAGAACCCAGATTATTTTCTAGTCTGTCTTCAGCACTTTGTAGATCATACAACACACACAGCACATTAGCATTTAAACAGCCTCCGGCTGAATGGAGATAGTTCCTAGTCTGTACCTTTCACACACTCCTGGCAATTTTCATTGTGTTCCATCACAGAGGAACTTCTCACCCTGGCTAGAGCTCTTTCTGGGAGAAATCTTTAGGGCTTGAATGCTCAGGGCCAGATCCTCAAACTGACATAACTATGTCAACTTCACTGGAGCTTTGCTGATTTACATCAGCTCAGGATTGGGCCCTCAGAATCCAATAATTTGAGGTTTTCTATATGCTAACGTGAATTGTGCCAACCTGTTCAGTGTAAGAGCCTGTTTGCTGGTAAGGCATTTCCTGTCATGAATTGAGTTCTGAGCTCGCATTAAGAAATATGACAACTCTACTAAGTATCATGGCACAGTTGCGGCTCGAAGAGAAGATTGCTATGAAGTGCGTTATTGGTGGGGAATCACGTTTTCTCAGTCTTGAGGAAAAGTCGGTTTTCATTCCAGCTACAGCCTGAACTTAAAAACTAGTTCAGAAAGTTCAACCAGCATAGCTGAAGTTTACTATAAGGGCACAGCCACACAAGGAAAATGTGTCGTGTTATAACATGTTAATTAATATGATGCAAGACAGTCAATGTAGACAAGCATTGACTTGTTTGTAGTCGTGTTAGTGGGTCCTGGTTAACCCAGGGTGCACTGTACATTTAGCCATGACCGACTAACATGATGTTAAACACAACAGCACGCTGTGTAGACAAGGAGGTTATAGTTTACATTGTGTTCGTTAACAAGTGTAATAACTTGTTGTATTTTCCTCACTGTAAACAAGCCCCAAGCTTTTTCCAGTGTGTACAAGGTCCATTCTAATACTGTTGTGCACCAGATCCAAGGCTTCTGCTGATGGCGAGTTCTGCTGGTGGTGAAATGGAATATTTTATCTAACCTGATATCTAGGAAAGCCCTTCAAGGAATTTCACAAATTTGCCAGTGTCCTTGTCACCCTGATATAAAAACTTGACAGCATCCTTTAATGGTACAGGACAATTCTGGTCTCAGTTACACTGGTGTAAATCAGGAGTGACTCCATTGCCCTCAGTCTCTGTTGGCAACAGTGCTCTATGGGAACAGAATCAGGTGTTTTAAATGACATTTAAACAATCAGACATAAGATGCTTTCCTCTCTCTGTTGATTGCAGATAACGGTGCTGAATCCCTGTTACTGTTTTTCTGAAATAGACTCCATTGTATTCAGGTTGTTTACTGTGGGAACACTGCATAGGAATACCTGGAAACAGTCTACAACCCAGTACAACTTCTCAATTTGTAAAATATGAGTTTGTTCTGCAATAAAACATACTGTACAAGAGCAGTAGAGTGCGGGGTATCATTTCTTGTGATTCACAAACAGTTTACACTTTGTTTAGCCCAATACAAGAGCCATCTTATGCTGGTTTCGCAGCATTCCTAGTAGCAGTAACACTCGGGTCATATGATCAAGCCTTACATAAATTGGGAACGGATGGGAAATGTGTGTTTTTATGTTGCAAAATGCTTCCATTGAAAATGAGACTTCAGCGATGAGTGGAGAAAGCTGGCAACGTTTTGCAAAATGAAATAAGATTCTATGAACTGTTCACTGGCTGAGAAGAACACGAGGAACTTGGAGAGCAGATGGTGGACTTGGCAGAGCTCAGAGGAATCGTGGCTTGGTCAGAGGAACTGGCATGCTGAGAGGGCATATCAGGAACAAGAAGAGGTGGCGTTCCTCCTTCAGTAGGTGGCTCTCTTCCCACTGAGCCACTTTAGAAGCAGGCCCCCAACATGTCATAGGAGCACTGTGTTCCTTTCAGGTGACAAACCCAATCAGGGCTATTAAGGCTTCCATGGTATTTTTCCCCAAGAGTAGCAGTGGTGCTAGCCTTAGGGCTGGTCTACACTACCATGCTAAATCGATCAAAGTTATGCAACTTCAATTATGTGAATAATGTAACTGAAGTCGACGTAGTTATATCCACTTACCGCGGTAGCTACACTGCGCTGTGTCAATGGGAGAGCATCTCCCGTCAACTTCCCTTACGCTTTTCGGGGAGGTGGAAAACACTAATCGATGGGAGAGTGCTCTCCCATCGATTTAGCATGTCTTCATCAGACCCGCTAAATCGACACTCGCTGCACTGATTGCAAGTTGTAAGTGTAGACATGCCCTTAGCATCCTGGCCAAGGTTTGCCTTCCTAAAACTCCTCTTGCGGTTCCAGTTGGAGAGAGCAGTTATCTTCAGGGCCTGTTCTCAAAATATCTGTAGTCTTCGTCGATTTTAAGGCCAGAAGGGACCGTTTTGATCATCTAGTCTGACCTGCATAACAAAGGCCATAGAATTTCATCCAGTGATGCCTGCATCAAAGCCTAACTCAACCACAAGAGATTAGCATAATTTTTTAGAAAGTCGATCTTGGACATAGAGATCAGGTGTCTTTTAAAACCTATCCTTTACTGACCCCAAGAGATGGGTATTGCTGTGCTGCACTCCAGAGACATCTGTATTCCAGGGACAGGGGAAGTGATCTACTGTAATGTGTTAAATGCCTTGGAGAGTGCCTGGAAAGCACTTGATAATATCAAAATACTACCACACCTTGTGTTTCAGTTACACGTAGATATTAGAGTGTGTACTCTAAGGATGCCCAATTTACGCTCAGAATGCCATTATGGAAATGAGAACGGACACTAAAAAGCTTTTCTACCTAACTGTATCCATCCAGCTAGGGATTTATACCATGTTCACAGTGATAACACCTAGCTCTTATAAAGAGATTTTCATTCATAGACCTCAAAGCACTTTACAAAGGAGGTCAGTGTCACTATGCCCATTTTACAGATGGGGAACCTGAGGAACAGGGAGGGAAGTGACTTGCTCAGCAAAGTAGTGGCAGAGCTGGGATTAGAATCCAGTTCTCCTGGGTTTTAGGCTCTCATACTGGGGCAGCTCCGCTGTTGGTAGCAATAGCTGTTGCAGCCTGTCCCCGATGTTTATTTTAACTACTGTGCAAATTTGCGAAGAGCCAGTCTGAGAAGCAGCATGCTGCAGGAACAGGCATTGGCTTAGGAGTCCTGAAACCTGGCTTCTAGTCCCTGCTCTGCTCCTGACCTGCTGTGCAACCTTGGGTGAGCCACTTCTTCTGTGCCTCTGTTTCTCCTCCCAGCCTTTGTCTGTCTTGGCAATTTGCACTGGAAGTTCTCTGGGGCAGGAGACTGTCCGCCTCTGTTCTGTATGTGTACTGTGCCAGGCACAACTTGGCCCCGAGCTGATTTGAAGGCTACTGGAATAATTAATGTATGTGCATCAAAAAGACCTACAAGTAATTTTATCTTGGAAAAATTATAGAGAAGTCAGATTCAAACATACCCCATCTATGCCAAATGATTAATTTGGAGTAAAATATGACACCTGAGCTGATGGACCTCAGACCAGCTCTGAAGTCACCATCACAAGAACCCTCACATCAATTGGTCCCTGGAGACATAAGACCCCTCGCTCCTGTCAAGCATTTAGCGGACCATGGGGCCACTCTTAGCAGTAGGGCAAAGTTACTTAGTTATGCTGCAAGTTAGATCTATTATTTATTTGTACTGTGATTGCACCTGTCACAGACCAGACCCCATTGTTCCACTGAAGACTGCCTTTTGCAAGAGCTCATTAGAAGTGTGCTGCTACCATCTCTCAAGGTTCCATCTGCACTGAGCATGCTCCAGCCCCACGGAGTGCCCTTCATGCCAGCCACGCTGGCTCAGAGTTAGGATTCTGTATGGGAGGATGGTGGAGTAGCAGCTGGAGTGGCCCTTAGGCCAAGAGAAATGCACAGGTTAAAGTTAAACAAATATATGTAGATGGTAGCTGACCTGAGAGTTACCTAGAAGAGACCCATAATAGGTGGTCTTTTATTCAACCTATTAGTAACCATTTAGCTACCAATCCTTCCATTTTCCATCATCCAAAAGCAAGCAAAAGAAGGTAAGAAAATCAAATTGCACATTGTCCTACAGATCGGAATGAACCTAGAGCCTGACAGACCACGGGTGGACGAAAGGGAAAGGGCAGCTGGACGCCACAGTCTCTATACCCAACATCAAATTTCCTCCTGTTCTTCTTAATGGGAACTGACTGTCAGGGATTAAGGACTGGAAAAAAAAAGTGTTAAGTTTGGAAGTAAATATATCAAACAGCCCAGCAATCAAAGCTCAGTCCCAAAGAAATGTTTGGTTTTGGGTGTTTGTTTGAGAATCCAGGGAGATTAAGACTTGTGCTGTTAGCAAAAGCTTTTCAAGACTTTTTTGGTGGTGAGAGATAACGCATTATCGGGAAGAACTAGGAAGGTCTTGAAACAGAGATACAAAAAGGGTAATTAACTTAAACTGCACTCTCCTACTCCCCCCTCCCCTTGCTTCAAAGAGGTACTGGACTCCATCCAAGGTGGGGAAAGTGTTAGAGTAAACAGCAAAGAACAGGCTGTGAAATTACTAACAACTTGGAGGATCCTAGTCATATCTGTATTCCAGCAGTGCCTAGAGCCCCCAGCCAAGATCAGGCCCTCCTTGTGCTAGGTGCTGTACAGGCAACCCTTGCCCTGACGAGATTACAATCCAAATAGACAAGACAGGGTGGGAAGGAAACAGACACTGCAAGGGGAAGTGACTTGCTCAGAGTCACACAGCAGGTCAGGGGCAGAGCCGTGACTCGAACTCAGGTTTCCCCTTGTCCAGCATCCCATCCACCAGACCAGAGGGTCCCAATCTTTTTTTTTTTTTTTTTTTTTTTTTTTACTGCTTCCCCCTTCTCTATGGAAGTCACATAACAGTTCCCCACCTCCTTCCCCCACCAAAC
Organism: Emys orbicularis; assembly: GCF_028017835.1. NCBI lineage: Eukaryota > Metazoa > Chordata > Testudines > Emydidae > Emys > Emys orbicularis. Next base: position 29,711,062 of record NC_088695.1, on the reverse strand, counting down.
TCCTGCCTATCCAGGGCAGATAGTGGCACGTTGAGGGCAGCAGGCAACTCATGCTCGGGGCGATGGCAGGACCTGGTCAACTCCATCCCTGGAGGAGTCCATGACAGCACAGCGCAAAGCGGACCAGAGTTTCTTGCCCTCCCTCCACCTTCCCAGAGTTTCTTGCACCCACAGGTTCGGGAGGGTTTAAAATATGCAGGGCTGCAGCCTACCGGGTGTCCGGGCCAGAGCAGGGCAGCAGTGGGGAGAGTGAGCAGGGAGTACCCAGGGAAGAGAGGATGGGGAGAAGGCAGGGCATGCCCCACAGTTTGAAAACTGATGCACTAGCTCATACTGCCTCCTGCAGACCCAAGAATTCAGAGCCCACCTTGGTAAGGAAGGAGCCCCCGTCTGCAGAGTGCTGCAAGAGGGAACTGCAGTAGATGGTGAGACTGGAGAAACAATGGGCCAGATTGACGCCCCACACACACTTCACAGAACCACACAGCAGGGGAGAGAGGAACCTTCCCAGTGGAGAATTCCCTCCATCATCCCACTGGGGATGGAGTTTGCTCCCCTGCCTCATGGAAGGGCCACCCCAGGGGATTTGCAAGAGGCCAGTGCCATCGGCACAGCTTTAAATCTGGGTGGCCCCAGCCCCAGCTCCCTGGCAACGCTGTTCCATTGCAGGTGCAGTAGCGGAGCCACCCCACAGCTCTGACTCCCGCTCCCCAAGGCTGTGTGGAAAATCACCCTGAAAGGTACCATAGCCCCAGGACTCAGGGAGCGATGGGGATCCCCATACTGTGCCTTGCCAATGTGCCACTCTGTGGGTCTGATCCAGTGCCCATTGAAGTCAATGAGCATCTTCCCATTGCCTTCAATGGGTGCTGGATCGAACCCCATGTGCTTCGACATTGTATCTGTTCAGTCTGACAAAAACCATTTTCTTCTTCCTTTGCCCCGAAGCCCCTCTTGCTCCTTCACTGGGGGACTGTACCTGTAGCATCTACTGAGCCACACCTGGCCTTCCCCACAATAGGGGAAATTAAGGAGACAGGGCATTGAGCTAAGGAGAAAGAGGATGACAGAGATGCTCCCTGCTGAGGCCTGTAGGCCATGTTCAGCATTGGCTACCCTATGTTTAAATCAAACACCTTCAGCTAGTTTACCCTGAAATTGCACCCCTTGCCCCAATTTAAGGGGAAAGTGTTGGGATAAGAAACTCAATGTTTTTAAATCAACATAGTTATCTCTTAATAACAGCCCCTTACTTCAATACAGTGAAGAACAGGAGCAATCGAAATCTCTTTGTATCATTAGTTCTGCTTATTTACCTGTTACCTATCAGCTCCAAATTTTTGTAAAGAAGTAAATAGACCCCTCACCTTTGTTTATAGTCAGCTTTCACTTGCTGGGTCTCGTGCACTAGCCCAGTGCTGCAAAGCCTGGGTAGGGAATGCTGCAGAGGAAGGCTTGGTTCTAAAATCAGTTTTCAGTCGGGCTTTGTTTAAACAACAGATGAAGGGAGAAGTGTAAGGTGATGCATTTAGGGATGACTAACAAGAATTTTAGTTATAAGCTGGGGACGCATCGGTTGGAAGTGACGGAGGAGGAGAAGGACCTCGGAGTCCTGGTTGATCGCAGGATGACTATGAGTCGGCAATGTGACGTGGCTGTGAAAAAAAGCTAATGCGATCTTGGGATGCGTTAGGCGAGGTATTTCTAGTAGGGACAAGGAGGTGCTGCTTCCGTTATACAAGGCGCTGGTGAGACCTCATTTGGAGTACTGTGTGCAGTTCTGGTCTCCTATGTTTAAAAAGGATTAACTCAAACTGGAACGGGTACAGAGAAGGGCCACTAGGATGATCCGAGGAATGGAAAACCTTTCCTATGAAAGGAGACTTGAGGAGCTCGGTTTGTTTAGCCTAACCAAAAGAAGGCTGAGGGGGGATATGATTGCTCTCTTTAAATATATCAAAGGGATAAATACCAAGGAGGGAGAGGAATTATTTCAGCTCAGTACTAATGTGGACACGAGAACAAATGGATATAAACTGGCCGTGGGGAAGTTTAGGCTTGAAATTAGACGAAGGTTTCTAACCGTCAGAGGGGTGAAATTTTGGAACAGCCTTCCGAGGGAAACGGTGGGGGCGAAAGACCTCTCTGGCTTCAAGAGTAGGCTAGATAAGTTTATGGAGGGAATGGTTTGATGGGATAACGTGATTTTAGTCAATTAGGCATTAACGAGCCATCGCTGGTAAAATAAGGGTCCGGCTGTAGAATCTTGCCTGTATGCTCGGGGTTCTACTGATCGCCATATTTGGGGTCGGGAAGGAATTTTCCTCCAGGGTAGATTGGCAGAGGCCCTGGAGCTTTTTCGCCTTCCTCCGCAGCATAGGGCAGGGGTCGCAGGCTGGAGGATTCTCTGCGACTTAATTTAAAGACTTCAAGGGAAAGTGGGTGGGTCAGCTTTTGTGGCCTGCATCATGCGGGAGGTCAGACTAGATGACCATATTGGTCCCTTCTGACCTTAAAGTCTATGAGTCTATAAGGGAAATGTTTCAACTGCGCTTAAATTTTGTAAAAACGACACTTCACTTGGCTGTGTCCCTTAAAGTCAAACGGGAGCTCAGCTCAAAGGAGTCCAGCTCAGCATCATCCCATGCTTCTCTAGTACCCCAACTGGTAGGTTAGCAGCAGCTGTCTGGCTGATCAGAATGATTGCCTGAAAGGTACTTACATTCAAGAGCAGTGTGGACAATACAAATATCTGGATGGGTTAGATGGAGACCAAGTTAGGGCTTGCCTGTGGCCAGATTGTTATGCATTTCTCTGTTTCAGTCGTGGATCTCAATGCACTAAGATTCATTACACTCACAATACTCCTGGGAAACTGGAACATGTTATACCCCATTTTACAGAGGGGGGAATTAGAGCGCAGTGACATTAGGAGATTTAACCAATTTCTGATAAGGCGCTAGCAGTAGGACCCAGAACTCCCTGTTCTAAGCACTGGGCCACGCTCTTTTCCTAAGTAGTCAGGGCATGAGTAATTGTTCTCTGTAGCTGGGCAGATGAAACCCCACAGGAAGCAGTTATCATCCCTTATCTGTAGGAAAACTGAAGCAACCTGCTTATCTCCAAAGAAATATCCATTGTCCAGGTGGCCACCTTGCACACTCTGTTCTGAGATGCATAGCAGCAGAGTAGGAGTATAAGAGACTGTCCCGATGCACTGAGATCCAAGATATAGATCACACAATGGGGATCTAGGAGACCTTTTAAAAACCAAGAGCGTGAAATTCTCGCAGTTGCTTCCCCCCCCCCCCCACTCAACTGTAATTTAGAGGATTTTGTTTTGAATAATCATATTCAATTGGGGGGGGGGGGGAGAAGTGGTGGCTGGTCCTTTGTTTTAACCACTTAGTGCAAGACTATCTTTGCTGGAAGGGGCTTAACTGCAACATTTAACCAAATTAGGCCCCTGCCTTTAATATCATTCAGAAGGGGATTCTGAATGGATTCCCTGGCCTACTTCAAACGACTGCGGCAGCACATCCACTGCGGTGCAGATCATTCATGGACACTACAGGAGATGTAAAAACATCTGCTGGATCCATGCCTGATCCTTTCAGTACAGTTACTCCCCTTGCTAATAATTGTCTGTGTTCTGTCATCTAGAAAGGGACTTTGTATGTCTCCCAGGTATTCTGATGCTAATTTGTTTAGTTAAAAAGAAAAGAGGCTAAACAGATGTGAACCATTTGGTTAGGTTGTAGTTCATTTGTTAGGAAGTGCAAAGGGTTCTTGGCAGGATATTAAATATTACCTTGGCTATTCACAAACACTTCATATTTCAAGAGAGGAAGGGAGGCAGGGGCTGCACTCAATAAATCAGCCTTTTCAAAGAGACAGAAAAAGGCAAACATTTGATAAATCTGTGTCATTACACTTAGAGATCAAAGGGGTTTACACATGTATTTATGCAACTGGCAACCTAGGAGACAATAATAACAAACATAGATCTCTGACAGCTTTACAAAAATAAAAATTAGGCTGTTCTAATCTGCAATTATCAGGGAAATGTGCAACGTAGGAGGTTGTTAGCTGCAAAGCTTTTTAACTTGGTAAAGCTGAAAATGATGAGAGATTGTTAAATCGTTAATAGCAACAATTAGCAAGTTCCATGCACAAGAGATTGCAAAAGCCATTATCTTTTAACATGCGGTGTGTGTGTGTATACAGACACATTTTTATATACATGCGCGCTATAGTTATTGGGAATAAGAATCAGAGAAACATGTTTCATAATGTGCTAATTACCATTATAATATTCCTGCAGAGGCACTGTATGAATGAGCCTGAGGGATCTTTGGAAGACTTTGTGATTTCCATTCATAACTATTTTTCCCTATTGAGTTAAAAATGCATCTTATCTCTTCAAGAGTTTGGAGCTCATGGATTGAGCCCCGAAGGAGCCAGGTAATTGTTCCCAAATTAGGCTGACTAATTTTGTACAGCTATGTAAATATGGAACCAGAGAACGAAACTGTAATAACTCAGTAAAGAAGCTGAGAAGACCCAAAAGGAGGATAATGCAGACAATGGGGCAGGGAGAGGGACCAATGAGGTTGCTGTGGGCACTGAAATCCAGCACAGAATTTGGCTCAGGAATTGAAATGTGTCCAGAAGAAACAAGAACCACCACGCTACACTGAAGACAAGAAAAAAAATTCAGTCCCATGGAAATGAAGCCATGGACAAAGCAATAGAGGCCAGAGAAAGTAAAACAGTATTCTGTCATCTAGTCTTTTCCCTTTGGCCAACTCCTGTTCTCCAGTTCCATTTTAAATGACTCAAGCAATCTGGTTTCTACCAGTTCCTCTGGGAAGCTTCCATGGTCTATAGATTTCACTGTTTGGAAACTCTTCACAGCCAGCCTGTATTTTCCTTTACTCAGTTCCATCACATCACTTCTACTTATACCTCCTCCTCAGAGCAGCTTAAACACCGTTCTCCATTTAAGTTGGTGGTATTATGCTAGCGGTGCATTTGGCCTGTGCCGTTTAGAGAAATAGGCATTAAAGCTCCATGGGCAAATTAGGAAGAAAACCAGTGATTTCAACTCTGTTGAGTGAGATGAAAAGAACACCTAGAGCCTGATGGCATCTCCACTATGCTTCAGAGAGAACCAATGAGGCACAAGGGAGGTGCATTACATCATCAAAATAACTCCCATTGGCTGAACATACCCCGAGGGCATTGATATAGTATATAGTGACGTCTGAGAGCCCATTAGCCATTTTCTTGGTGTAACGTGCACCACCGCATGTACACATCATTCCCCCCTCTTCCACCCCCATCCTTCTCAGGAGTTGGTCAGAGGTGGGAAGTCACTTAAAAGCTACATGATGTCTTCCACGCCAGTGACTGCACCTTCCTGAATTCAGATTACCTTCCCTCTGGTGATACCATGCCATCCCACCACCAGGACAACCCAGGCCTCTGTATATTTTGGCAGTGAATTCTGAAGAACGGGATTTGCATTCACTTTTGATGCCATTTCTCTTGCCCAATGTACACGACCTGCGCTGCATGCCTTCTGGTTCCTGGGTTAATTTTAACATGTTCGTTCGTTTTGACCCACAAAGTCCTAAATGGCCTGGGACCGTCCTACCTAAGAGACAGCTCTCTCCTCACTGCCCTGGAACTGCACTTGGAATTGTCAGGGGTACTTGAATTGGAATCCCCCTGCTATGAGAGACAAGGAGGCTGCTAGGCAGTTCTCCGGAAGGGCCCCTCTGTTTTGCCTCTCTCTTTCCCAACTCCCCTCACACTGGTCCACACTAGCCCCGGTCTGCTGACCCATGGGACATGCTACAAAGCAAGTCATTTGTAGGGGAGGAGACAAAGTTGTGAAGCTTTCTAGTGGCTGATTTTAAAATTTCTAACTTTAGTAACTGCTGTTTAACATCCTTTTGAGATACTAGTGGAATGGAAAGTGTGTTATGGTATGACTGTATCTGTTTTTTCTCTCAACTACAGAACAGAAATATTTATTGAACACTTCTGCCTTTTCTGCATTATTATGGTTAAGTCTACCAGTTCCATCTAGTAATGGACCAATACCATAGTTAGGTTTCTTTTTGTTCCTAATATACGTACAAAACTCTTTCTTCTTGTCCTTAAATCTGCTGGCCATAGACCGCTCCTTCTGTCCCTTTTCTTCCCTTATCAATTTTCTACAGTTCCTAGCTTCTGATTTATATTCATTACTATTAACTTCCTCTTTCTTCCATTTGTTGTTTGTTTTTTATAGCTGCCTTCACTGACCCTCTAAACCACATTGGGTTTTTTAACCAATGTGACCTTCTTCCTCAATTGTGGCTTTTGGGGTATGTAGGAAAGTGTTCTTAAACCATTCCCAATGATCATTCACATTTTTCTGATTAAATTCTTCCTCCCATATGATTTGGGTCAATTGTTTTCAGCTTTGTGAAACTGGCCCTTTTAAAGCACTGTGTGTGTGTGTGGGTGTGTGTGGGTGGGTGTGTGTTATATATATATATCACTGGTCTGGTCTTTATTCTGTTTGCACATTATATGTGTGATCAAGTCATGATTACTAGTACCTAAGTTACCATTGATTTTTAGTTCCAGTTCCAGTTGGATGCAACACTTTGAGTTAGGAAATTGTCGTCTATAATAAAGACGTCCAATTTCCACTTCCAAGCATCAAAGAACAATTTCAGCAAAAAATATACATCATTTTGAAACGAAGATGTTCTGTGGCCAGAAAAGGGGCATCTGCTCCCAAACCACATAAATAATTTCTTATTCGGTAGCACAACCCCAGGAGTGACCAGATGAAATTGCAGGGGGAGGTTGGGCTAAATACTAAATGAGTGGCAAGGACCATGAATTGTGAAATAGTCTCTCCAGGGAAGTGATGGAAGCCATATCACTACACTGCACACAGGATTGGAGAATGGTAGGGAACAATCCTGCACTGATACCAGGTGGGTGGCCTAGAGGGGCTGACAAGTCTTTTCCATTGGTTCTATCTGAAATTCTCTAGTTATTCCAACAGGAAAGTTGACAGGATTCTCCATGTTCTTTCCTGTTGCAACAGGGACTTTTAGACTGTTGGCCCACCTCCATCTAAATGGTGCTCAGTTGGGTACCACACTGGCATCATAGCAAGAGCTCAAGGGCTGCTCAGAAAAGCACATAAGCACATGCTTCACTGTAAGCCTGCAATTAAATTGCATTCATTTCAATGAGAAGTAAGTGTGTGCTTAAGTGTTTTCCTTACTACCATGATGCAAACTGGAGATGCCCTCTTTCATATAGCCCCATGAAGACTACAGATCCCAGCATGCTGTGCTCTTTCTCTCTCAGATCAGAGCATGCCATGATGTGAACTGCAATCCCCAGAGGATTTCACTTCCAGATACAGCTGAGGACAGCTCACAGACCATACTGGAGAGCTCTGTGGGCTGCATTTGACGTACAGGCTGCATTTTGGCTAGAATTAAGCAGACAGTTCAGTGCCATGTCCGCTGTAAGGAATGACAAGTGGGTCGTCCTCTCGTCCCTGCCCCTGGCTTTGAATTTATCAGTATAATTAAATGCAGTGAAAACTATACAAGATTCCACCCTTCTTAGATATTAGAGGCCTGCCCCAAAGTATTTCCAACTGACCAAGTTCAATTGTTAAGGTCTCCAAAGCAAGGACTGTTAGGTTTGTAGACTGTAAGCTCTTTGGGGCAGGGACTGTCTTTTTGTTCCATTTGTACAGTGCCTGGCGCTGGGGCTCCTAGGCAATATGGTCATACAACTAATAATGAATACAGTGAGAGTGAGCCTGTAGGCACTACTACAATACAAACAATAGATCATTCTGTCGCACCTTTGCAAGGAAGCCATCTCCATTAAGCAACCAGGTTTTGTCATTCCCTGGAGAAGCTGCTCAAGACAGATTTCTCTGTAACTGCATCTTGGTGATAACAATTTGTCTTAAAAGCTGAGCTCAATTTATAAGATATAAGTAAATGCTTTATGGGCTCAGAAACATCATTCTGTGCCATTTTGTTGACTTTAGCCTGGTTAGGTTTTGCCATGTGCAAGGAGCAACAAGACCCTGGCAGTCAGAAAGGCCTTTAGAAGTAAGAACAAAAGCTGAGTTTCTATGAGAGAGCACAGTGTGTGTGTCTCTCTCCTGCACTGACCTGAATGCAGAATGGCTGCCTGACTCCGCAGACATTTTGACAGCAGAATCTTTAAAAATGTAAAGATGCAGTGCACAAAATAAAGGAATAATAGTTACCTAACTAAATATACTACAATCCTAGACTGACAGGCCAGTTTCCATCATCTCTTGAACAAATGCTGCCTATAATATTGATTTATAAACAGACTGTGGGGAGTCTCCCATCTAATTTCATTTGCTCTGAAGCGGCTGTCACAATTACTATAATCAAGCTGCTGATATAGTACAGCACTCTGCTAGCTACAAGCTGTCCTCTGCAGCTCTAGCTTCGCTACATATGTTAGAAAGAGAGAAAATATCGTTCATCTGGGATTGTATTTTACCAGAGCTTGTTTGATGCCATCACCGGCTTTGGGAACATAATCAGATCTAAAGTGCCTGCAAAGATTTAGGAAATGTCTCTGAATTTTTACACAATGGCTGAAATAGTAAACACTAGGGTACGAGTTCTTTAGTAGGTAGGGTGCAGTGACGGTGATCCCAAAAAGGACAGGCATGCAGCATGGTCCCCTGAACTATGACTCAGGAGCCTAAGGTCCATTTATGGCTCTGCCACTGACTTGCTGTATGGACTTGGGCAAGTCACTGTGTCTCTCGGTGCCTCCGTTTCCTCTCTTTTCCTATATCCGTCTTGTCTACACTAGAAAGCATTTACCATTATAGCCATACCAGCAAACCCACCTAGGGAGACACTGCTTATACTGTCCTTTTGCCACCATGGCTTATCCCTCAACAAGTTAAGCTATAACCAGCCAAATGACTTTTTTACCAGTATGACTGAGTCTGCACTAGAGGAGTTTGTCGACTTAGCTATGTCGGCCAGGGTGTGATTTTTTTCCACACTCCTTACTGAGATAGCTATGCCAGTGCACCCCCTTATGGCAGGATGCAGTATTGCAGGGGTTCTTTCACTCTAGTGCCCCCTTGTCCCACAAGTCTGCTGCTGCTGTGGTCTCCCCACCAGCCAGGTCACCTCCCAGTTCATTCTCCTTCTGAGGTTAATGGAAAAGTCCCAAATAAGAAAACCCAAAGTCTAGTAGCCTCTAAGCCCACCCTTCTGCCTCTGTTTGGGGCTCATAGTTCTTGGCCTCTTTCACTTTGGATGCCTGTACTTTCCCTCTTTGTTTGAGGGAGAGAAACCTGGGCTCACCCTCTCCTCTGGGTTGCAGCCGAGTGGCCCTGTTCTAGGCAGCTAAGGACTGTTCCTTCAGTCCCTCACCCATTTCCCTGAGCTATTCTTACCTTTGCCCTGTGGTCAGCATCTTCACCAGGTCTGCGGACTCTGCTATCCCCACCTTCGGTCTGTGGTTCCTCACGGATTCCTCTTAGCCAGCCATGGAGTTGCTTCCTGGAAGCTGCTCCCAGCCCCTCTCACAGCAGCGGGGCTCTATTCTGAACAGTCCCTCTGGTTCTCCCCTGGAGGCAGTCGGTATTTCCCTCCTTCAAACAGGAGTCTCCCCCTCAGTCCTGTTTCTGGGGCTGGGGCTGGATTTCAGGCTGTCTCCAGTCTCCAAATAGGAGTTGCCCCAACTCTCCTGCACAGAGCTGGGCTAGTGGTTTAGGCAGTTCACTTATCCCTCATGGCAGACATCTTTCCCCCCCGAGCTCTCCTCCTCAGAGCTGGCGTTGGGATTTTAGGCCAGCTACCAGGCTTTAGCTAACTTTCCCTTGAGCTGGGCACCCTTTCCCAATTAGTCCACCAGCTTGGAGGGTTCGGCAGGTAGCCTTCTCCCAGTGCTACATGCCCAGCTATGACTCAGGCGGGAGCAGGCAGAATATACGCTAATCCCCTTTTCCCATCTTGCTCCCCGTTGGTTGGGTGAGCAAAGGTAGCCTTCCACTCTGCAAAGTTCCTGGTCGCAAGCCCATAAAGAAATAGCAATTGACTTTCTTCCAAACACTTATTCTTGGGGTTGCTTCCTCTCCTCCAGTACCTCTACTGTCCTAGGTCTTTGTATAACCCCAAAACTTCCAACATCTTAAAGAGCCATGACACATAACTGGGGGTGTGCTGACCACTAGGTAGTGCTGCCTTTAAGGGGAAGACTACCCAATCACAACGCGCATAAGTGCTTTGTTGCCTGGGATACTTCATCCTCACCAACATGCAAAATTGAGACCTACTACTAGCTTTGGTAGCTCCAGCCAGCGAGGGTTATGATTGTGTCAGTTCTGCTAAGCTACACAGGGCCAGGACAGGTTGGTAATAGGAGGGGTTATCTTAAGCAGTCTCCCAGGGGCAGTGCGGAGTGGCACTGATGCTTGAATAAGTGGTACTGTTCCCTTTGAGACAGTAGTGTCCAGTGCCCTAGCACGGTGTTAACTGGCACTATGTTACTGGAGGTGCTGTCAAAGTCCTGAGTACTTGTAGCCCAAGGCACTTTTTGCTAGAGCAAGGTGACATTCCATGTGTCTACCATTTTTGAGCAGATACGTTGTGCCTCCCTATGGCTTCGAGATAGCTAGATATAGGATTCTCCTTTACTTACTGCCTACAGTGATATATAATGTTGCAGTGCACTGTTAAACAACTGCCAGGTTACCACCCCAGAGGTAGCTGCATCTTGTTTCAGCCACTACTGAAATGCAGCCACCTCTGGGATGAAACCTGGCAGCTGTGGAACACAGAACTGTAATAGTATATACGTTTTATATATGGTTTATAAACGTCTTCGCAGTCCACTATAACTCGTGCAGTATAAAGTCCTGGGAATCCATCAGTGAGACTTAGACAGTCTGAATTCATTATCAAGGATAATATGGATTTGTAAATACAGGGAGCAGGCTCCACTATGATGGACAGTCAGAGCTTTAAGGAGAGCTAACAAAAGAATTAGAGAAACAGGGTTAAGTTACTAGTCTAGGACTCAAGAAACATAACTTCAGCTCCCTGCTCTGTCACAAACTAGTTAGGTGACCTTGGGACAGTCTTTCTGTGCCTCAGTGCCCCAGCTGTACAATGGGGATAACAGCACTGGCCTCGCTCATAGGTGTGTTGTCAGCACTAAATACAGTCAAGATTGTGAGGTGCCCAGATACAAAACAGACAAGAGAGACCGACATTCCATGAAGTACTTGTTATATTCCAGATGTTTCAACTGTCTGACCCAACTCTGGTTCTGGTAATTACATCATGCTTATCTAAACTCCTCCATGTAGATTCAGTTGGGGGAGCTGGTCTTCATTTTCTCATTTAACATACTGCTTATATTGTGTGCAGCTGGCTCAGAATGATAAATTCCACACCAAAGGTGGCTACATTTCAGGGTTGGGATGAAGGGAAGTTTAGGGCCGAGACTTGCAGCCTTACTGTAGTGCTCTAGATAACCAGTGAAAATTATTAGTATTGTACCTTATGGCAATCCAACATCCTTTAGAGTCAATGGAAAGACTCACTCAGACTTAACTGGAAGTTGGATTGCACCCTTACAGTGCCAACTACCTAGGGCAAGTTGTCAATCATAAATTGTCTAATCCCTGTTGATTAGAAAGCTCTGTAGAGGATCCCTAGGCACTGAAGAGAGCAGAGATTTTTAGACCATGTAAAGGCACCTATTAGAACTCTTTTCTTGGCTAGGAAGCTGTGCATGATAGTCACCATTTTTCATAATAAGCTAAAGCATAACTTCATGCTCACTTGGAACCTAATAGGAGTTTCTGTCCCAGTTAAGGAGGTCTTCAGCAGTTGGCCCATGGTTTGTCAAGGTCTTTGGGGGCCTTCTGGATAAGCGTTGTCTTAAAAGTGTAGGATAAGATTTTTCCAAGGATCCTAAGGGAGCCAGACACCAAACTCCCACAGGCTCCTTTGAAAATCCCAGCTGTAGAGGATTCCCACGATCTATATGTTTGCACAATTCCTGCCCACCCCCAGTAAATTTTGAGGTGAAATCCACCAGATTCTTTCTCCAACAGAAGAACAAAGAGAAATGTCATGTTTCAATCTTATCTAAACAAAACACTTTAACTCAAAATTATTAAAACACAACAAACAAACAAAACCAACAACAGTAACAATGAATACAAATTTTAAAATTGTGGCATTTCTTGCAAAATGGAAATTCTGGTTCCCACAAAGCTCTAGTGGGACACAGAAGCATGTGTTTATATGCATGCAAATAAACGTCCACAGATTAGACCATGATTTCCCCTTCTGATGAATGTGTATAATCAACAATACATATTAGACCATAAGAACAGCCATACTGGTTCAGACCAGTGGTCCATCTAGCCCAGTATCCTGTCTGCTGACAGTGGCCAATGCCAGGTGCCCCAGAGGGAAAGGACAACAGGTAATCATCAAGTGATCCATCCTGTGTCGCCCATTCCCAGATTCTGGAAAACAGAGGCTAGGGACACCATCCCTGTCCGTCCTGGCTAACAGCCATTGATGGACCTATCCTCCATGAACATATCTAGGTCTTTTTTGAACCCTGTTATAGTCTTGGCCTTCATGGTGTGTTACATTTGCCTGAATGGGAACAATCTAGAGAGGAAAGCATGGGACCCAGCTGGGAGAGCTGGGAGCACCTCACCTTCCTTGGAAAACCAAGAAAACAAGCCATTTCTTCTTCCAAGCTGCTTCCCTCATTGTGTAGTGTATTGGATCAAAATTGTCCTGGAGAGAGAATATAGAATTCTATATAGGCCTCCCAAAAAGACTGGAAACAGGTCAGTTTAGATAGCCTGAACCATGAAATTTCTTTTTATTGACAGAGGAAATGTGGTTTCTCGGTTTTACTGTCTCTTGTTGCTGAAAGATGAGGGGCCTTCAGTCCTCGGTTCATAGTAACACGAGCTAGCTGGACACAATCGGTTGGTCCTGATGTTCTGGAAATCTTGCCTGCTTCCATCTCTGCAGGTATAAATCCCCTGTGGGATTATCACCACCACGGTCCCAGAGCAATGCTAAAACCAAGCACTCTGTCGAACAATGCCACTTTCTCCAAGAGCGCCCAAGTCCACCACGTGAGCTGCAGGGAATGCACAGGACACCAAGAACAGGTAGGAAATGCTGGCAGGGTTTTCATATTGATGCTTCTGGATTGGCCAGTGCAATAATATAGGAGAGTAGAACATGGCTGTGTCAGTAGCAATTCATACCTCTGTAAGGCTAGAGTGGAAGGGATGTCATGGGCCTGGCATGGGGTTGTCACCAGCAGGAGCCATAACATGTAGATCTTTCACACCCGGAGATAAACCCCTGTTAGAAGCGGACACACCTGACCACCCTATCTCAGTTTCCCCTCCAGGTCTGAGGTATGTGGGGTGGGAGAGGGAACTATCCTACCAACAAAGAGCCTCTCTTCTCAGACCCCGGTTTATTCCCATCCTATTGTTTCTGCATCCACCCCTCAGGCTTCCGCAGCCCACTCTCCAGACTCTGATCCTAGTCCTTCGAAACTCAAATGTCATAGCAGACCCCAGACCTAATCCTCTGAGGCAGCTCCCTTCCCAGAGCCTCTGTGGTCCTTCTTCCTCTCCCCTTTGATCAGGGGATTCAAGCAGTCCTTCCCCACTCGATGCTGGCTCATTTCTCTGGATCCTTCCCTTCCTGGGGTCAAGCAAGCCCAGCCAGCTGCTCCTCTCACCAAACCTTCCACAAAGAACTGTTATATCCTGCTTCCCCTGCCAGCCTTGCTCAAGCCAGATGCTCCCTTGTGGGATACAAATGCCCTGAATATCTGGCCTTAAAAGGTGCTGGCCCTTTATGGGAAAGTCCGGCCAGCATCCTGCTCCACTGCCATAAGTATCTGAGGCAGCTGTCCAGGCTTCAAACCACTGGGGAGGACCATGCAGTCCTCTCCTGTCAGGAAGCACATGGCTGGGTGCTGGCCCGGCTGAACGGAGCTGGGCGGAAAATGGATTTTCTGTCCCACAAAACAATTTTGTCCCAAACTGGGACAACACGAGACATGCAATGTTCAACATTTCTGTAAAGTAATGTTCCAAAAAAACCACCCCCAAACGTTCCAAGTCAATTGAAATCATTTCTTTCTAGTCCGACCCTTTTGACATTTTTTTTTTTTTTTAAATATCACATACAAGTAAATGTCACCGTCAAAAGTCACTGCAAATGAAAAACTGGAATTGGTCATGTTGAAACCGGAGCTTTGTTCTGATTCTGTTTCTCAATGAATTTGTGCCTACGTCGAAATGATTTTGTGACCAGTTCATCGAAATGGCATTTTCTGAAAGAAAACTGTTTTGAGGAAAACTTTGTGACCAACTCGACTGTAGAATCTTCTTAATGGCAGCCCCTCTGCCAACAGCCTGTCTGCTCTGAGTAAAAGAGGAGCCATCAGCCCTTTGGGGCAGAGACCGTGTCTAACAGTGTGTTGGTACCATGCAATACACAATGGGGTGTGGGTCCTGACTGTGGCCTACCATCAAATACATAATACAAATGCTGAAAATAAATATAGTACTGAATAAAAATGATCATCACCACACTTCAGTTTTACTCCTCTTCTCTGAATCTCTATTTGGCAATTTGCATTAAATGAAAAGAGGGGAAAGTCTGACCCTACTGAAGTTAATGGTAATTTTGTCATTGACTTCACTAGGGCCAGAATTTCACCCAATATCTCTACATTTCACCATGGTGTAAAACCTCCTTAAATACTATTTACCCTCGGGGCATCAGCCAAACGCACCCCTGTTAAGCTGAATGTTTGCTAATACACTACAAGCCACACAGGCTGCTTCAGGGGGAGCAGGGACTGAACTCAGCTTGCCCACAGCTCAGGCTATTACACTAACCACTGGGCCAGCTTTCCAAGAAAGAAAGACTTAGGGGTTTGAGTGCTTCTCTATGCACTTAGTTTGGAGCTGTGGGCTTTCTTTGCCTCGGCTTGTGGCCTGTGCGTTAATCCACCATTGCCACAATCACCCCAGTGTAACAAATGAACAAACAACATAGCCGAGCTGGTCTTTTTTCATTCTATGATCGTCGGATGTTTCCCACACTTTGCTCACTGTCTTAATATGGGAGTTCTGTGAAAAGCTAGGAAATGGGCTATTTGGGGGAAGAGATTTCTGACAGCAGACAGCTCTTAAATCCAGCAGGAAAAGCCGTGACAAGATCCTGTGGTTGGAAGCTGAAGCTAGACAAAGTCTAACTAGCAAGAAGGTGCAAAATGTTACCAGTGAGGGCAATTAACCTTTGGGAATACTTATCTAGGGCTGTGGTGGATTCTCCAATGCCTGGCGTTTTGAAATAAAGACTAGCTATATATTTCAGAAGAGATGCTCTAGCTCAGTCAGAAGTTATGGGCTTGATGCAGAAATTATTGGATGCTGTTCTTTGGCCTGGGTATGCAGGAGGTCAGACTAGATGATCAGAGTGGTAATTTCTAGCCTTAAAATCTGCGAATCTATTGATATTTTCACCATGAACAGAAACCAAACAGACTGTACAGCACATTTTGTAGTATGGTAAAATGCCTATCATTACGTTGCTATTTATTTTTACATGCCTATCCTTGCAGGTTTCTGTAAAAATAATAGACAAGATCTGTGTGGTTAAATATAATGTGAAATGTTTCTTGATGACGGTTTTTTTAAAAAAATATTAAAACATTTTTCTGATGCATTAAGCAAATTTCCAGAATCAGTAGTTTATTCCCTTCTCATACAGCCAGGCAGTCATGTCACCAAAGTAGTATCCTTGGAGCGGGTATTGAGACAAAACATCATAATATCACAAGAGGGAATCTTTGAACCCTCTTTTACAATCTGGAACTGGGCAGGCAAAATCCCCATTGACTTTAACGGGAGATCTAGCTGCGTAAATACAGCAGGATCGGGCCCTTTTGTACCTTATTTAGGTATTGTTCCTACTCTGGATGTGCTGGAATTTTGCATTAGCCATCAAAAGCTAGATAAATAAATACGAAATGCGACTATTCCTTAGAAAGCAGGCATCATTCAGTGTCGGTTGTCCCAGGTTCCCTCTATTCATTACACTGGTTATTGCCTCAACTCTCCCCAGCCCTGTTAACCTTGATTATTTTGGCATGCTAAGAAGAATAAACAGCTCTCACGCTGCAGCTTCCCCAGCGCGGCTCCTAACCAGATAACTGTGAGGAGAAGAAAGAAGTGTTTTGCCCCAGAATTTCGCCTTTCAGACTTGGGTAAAGCATTGCTGAGTGTGGAACACTCCAGCTGGATTAGTGGAGTGAAATATGCCCCTAACAGACCACAGCTTTCAGTGTGCGCACCCAGAGGCAACACAACACTATTGAGGGATCCTCTTTTCTGAAACCCCTTAGAAGTTGTTTTGCATGCACATGTCAAGGCATGGGAACAATTTGAGACTTTTCCTTCTACCTCTCTATAAGTAAAGATTCCCTCGATCCGAGGTCCGGTTCCACTGCAGAGTTTGGTAACAACGGGACGCTTAATTATGGAGAGCAGCCGAAATGTATGCCGTGATGTACTCCGCTTCCTTTAAGGGGAAGTCATCCAGATTTCGTCTTTCCCACAACGAAGATCTGGAAGGAGAACAAAGCTGGAGGCGATAGAGTAGCTAAGAAGGTTTGGATTGAGGCTGGATATGCACCATGCAACCACAGGTACAAGAAACAGTTGTCTTAGCTGTAAAAATAATTCACAGCCTATGAGTTAATGAAGTTTTGAAAGCCCGGGACAGCTGCGAAAAGCATAGGGTGACTGTATGGAAACAAGGGAAGTCGCCTGCTAGTGACCTGGTGGGGGAATTGGTTCGGGAGGTTGTTGGTTTTTTCCAAGATTATAAAGAGAAATCAAAGCAGACTTGGTGAGCAGTCAGTGACCTTCGCTAGCTGGGCATGTGGCTTTCTCTGTCCTGCTTGCCAGTCCTCCTGGGAAGAGACAAAAAAGGCCGGGTTGGATAGGGGGGAGTTCTGTCACTGCATCGTAACGGATCAGAGAGCAATGAATTGCTCTCGACTCCTTTAAGGTGCTGCTTTGATTTGATTGATCTTATGGATTTATTTATTGCAGCTAGGAGAACCGGGGGCCGGAAACCCCCCAGGGTTGAGGGTTAAGATGGGTAAGGAATAGTCTAGAGGGAAGTAGCCCGATCAGAGTGGCAACCACATGGTGTGGTTTGCCAACTCTCGCTGGGGGCTGGGGAGGAGCGCGAGCAACCCCTGACTTGCACCGATTCCTACCCACTGGGCTTGCCTGCTTTGGCAGATCTCTGGGCTGTCCCGCAGCGAAAACCAATGTTCTGGGCGGGGGAACCCCTCGGATGTGTGTTATTGCCGTTCGCTGAGCGACTGCTATCGTAAAGAGCGCCCTGATCCGGGGAACTGGAGACCCTAGCCCCTGCTGGCTTCAGCGTACCTGCCAGCTCGCTTCAAAGCTTTTCCGAGACAGGTTTGCAACGAACTGAAACTCAATCGCCTTCCTTTCCTGGCCGAGGGACACACTAAACTTCCCTCCTCCAGCCAGCGGGACTGTGCACCGCGGAGAAGAGATCCCTTTGCATCTCTTCTCTTGGGATGGCCAGACAATGGCTTAGCGCTGGGAGTCATTTGCTCCGTCCCAAGCACCAGTTTCCGAGAGGTGACAAACATAACCGCACAACCCCCTGGAAGATCCCGAGGTAGCTTTCGATGGGCTAGACGGAGCTAATCGGTCGAGCACACAAGCTACACACACGGTTTCCTACCGATAAAACTTGGGAGTGTCGCTTTGACAAGTTTTGGGGACTTATCAACCAATCCTCTGTCTATAAATCAAGACAAACAAATTGCAAATGTCTGTGTCAAAAAGGGGGGAAATTAGTAACTCCACAGTTGCTGTGGCCAAAAGAGACAGATATTTGCACTGGGTTATTTTCACTGCGAAATTGACACGTTACAACTATAAGGCGATCTTAAACGAGTCCGGCTTGTTTACATTGTGTAGTTCTCTTTTGTTCTTTAGAGTAGGAATACAAACACGTGTTCGTTTGTTTTTTCCCCTGGCCTTTCCTCCTTCAAGGGATCATTACCAGGTATCTGTGAAAAGTAGGGACGGGACATTAATCTTTAGGAATTTTTTCCCCCTCCTCCTCTAGGATACAAAATGTTGGTTTAAAAAAATCAATCTTAAAAGTGATAACGCAGATTCTATTCAGGTGGATTCAGATCTGATCTGCCCTTCAGTCGAATTTGTGTGCGCTGTAAGAATTATTTTTTAAAATGACCTAAGGGTAAATAATGATTATGTTATGCGAAACATCTTCAAAAGATTTAGACAGAGAAACAAGTACTTAAACTCGCCAGGAAAAAAAATCAGATTGTCCTTTTTTCCCTTTTAAACATTATTTAAATATGTCTAGAGGCAAACAAAGTTTAGCTAGAACGTTAGCTGGGCAAAATACATTCAAGGGCCCAATCCTCTCCTGTTGAATCCATTGGCAAAACTCTCTACCCACTTTAGAGGGAAACGACGAGCAGTGATGATCCATAAGCAGAAATGTATTTTCCTTAGGAAGAAATGTTAACTTTGAAATATTCTTCTTTCTTCCAGACACCCTCTCCCCACCCCCACTAACTCCTATGGAA
This sequence comes from Emys orbicularis, assembly GCF_028017835.1. Lineage (NCBI taxonomy): Eukaryota > Metazoa > Chordata > Testudines > Emydidae > Emys > Emys orbicularis. Next base: position 29,692,273 of record NC_088695.1, on the reverse strand, counting down.
ACCCAGTGTTGAGTTTTCTTGTAGCGCTTGTTTATTTTCACAACAGCAAATGAAGACATAAGTAACTAAATGATCCCGGCTGGTTTAAAGCCCCAGGGAAGAAGGAAAATGTTGATTCCCCTTAAGAACTTCACAAACGTTGCCTTTTGTGTGCCCGGAAAACAGGCGTATACATATAAAATCAGAGGCTTTGTGCCGGTCCCCTGTCGCGAAGTTGAATTTGTCTCGAAGTCTCTCCCTCCGGGGTTGAGCACTGAACATCTTGTTGCCTGGGTGTGGGTGTGATCCGCATTGTCCCGCCAACCTGGCTCGCTGATCTAGGCTGAGGCTAGGGACCTCTGCTTGTTTCAGGAAGTTCCTCTGGCGGAGTTTCCAGGGGCTGATCCGCCCGCCGCCTGGCTGGAAGGGAAAAGGCCATTTGAAGGCTGCATTTTGCCACGTTCAAGTGGATCGTTGGGACCTGTCTCTTGGCCATCCCGGTTACGCCTGTAATTAGAGCCGCTGGGCAGCCCAGTTGTAGCTCCAGGCAGTGGACAACAGAGCAGCTCGCCCCCGGGTAGCACCATTTTATACACGGGGCAAGATTCCAAGTCATTCTGCAGGCTAGCCACAGAGTGAGGTGGGCAGATAATCCCCGCGATTACCCCTAAAAACGCTGCCTCTTTCTCTTTGTAAACTTCAGCGCACTTGCTGCAGTCCTGAAGGGCCTTTAATGATTATCCCCCTATTAGGGAAAGACAAAAATAATGAGGCAGCCAGCTTCTGATGAATACAGTAGCTTTCTGCTCTATGGCGGGGGCATCTTGCTCTGCCATGAAACAACACAACACAAAACAGACCGATCTGGCATCCCGCAGAAAAAAGAAAATGAAATCGTTAAGTGTGGGGCTAAAGCACCAATGTTTATCTATTTTGCAAGTCGAACTAGGTAGGTCTTGTTGGTTTTGCGGAAAGAAAGAAAGAAAAAGAAAAGAGTAACATGACATGACAATATTTTTCGTTCTAAATCTTGGGAGCATTTGTCCATGGGATATACATTCTTCTGCCCTCAATATGAATATAAAAAGCATAACAATTGTATCGAATTTATCAGCGTATTTCCCCCTTCCCTTCGTGCATCTAAGGCACGTTACTTCATTGAAAAACAAAACACAACAAAACACCCCCCACTAACGTCATTAGCTCCCCGTTTGTCTCTCTCCTGGGCTTCATCTGCGGTTACAGTTAAAAGTGTCTGTCTGTAAAGAACACTTTAAAGTTCGTCTCCCTCCGTGAGCAACCCCACCAGGCTAGGGCAAAAGTGGGGGAGACAGAAAGAAAAACGAAATGTTTCCAGTGAAGGTAGAGCGGCTCCGAAAGCGAAGCCCCCAAATGGAAACTGCGGGCAGCGATTCGCCAGGAGGAGAAACGAATGGCCTCCCGTGAGGTAGTTCTGAGGTCCTTGCGCTGTAACTTGCCTGCCCTGCACCGGGGAGCCAGGTTGGTGCAGAAGAAAGTCCCTATGGCTGGGAGCAGCGCTATAGACTATCGGAGGGAGCCCTATATACTGCTGGAGAGAGAGATAGCTAGCTATATGGCTGACTGCAGGGCTATATACAGTACTTTTGGGAGAGGGGGAGCACTGTATATATAACTGGGAGGCGGTACTATATATATTGCTGGGGAGCAGTGCCATATACTTCTGGGGGTCGGGGAGCTGCGCAGATTGGTGGGGGCAGCACTACATATATTGCTGGGGAGCAGTGCTATGCACTGTTGGGAGCGGGGGCCCCTCTATATATTGTTGGTGGCAGAGCTCTCTCTATACACAGCTGGAGGGTGGGCGCTGGAAGCAGCACTGTCTGCTGCTAGGCGTCTCCTTTCCTCTTCATCCACTAACCGGGTCCCTTCAGCCAACTCAATTCATCATTGGGTTGATGACCTTCCCCGGACGATCCCTGCCTTCCGGAGCCAGTATCCCTCCCCCCCTTCATAACCTCCCTGTGTGCGCGGGCTCGCAACATCTGGCTGCGTCTCGCTGCACATCTGGGCGGGTAACGGGGCTGTCTCCAGCGCGCAGCCCAGGCTCTCTGGCTGCGTGGCTGAGCGTGGAGGAGGAATGAGTTCGGGGCAGGGGGTTGCTGATCCATTCTCCCCTTCTCCTTCCTTCCACCCCCCCACTCCCCCAAAGAACCTGGACTCCTCAGCCGCCCCTGCCCCTTGAACGGCTCATTAGCCAATTAGAATCACTAATCACCTCCAGCCGCCCCCAGTGCCCCGCCCCGCCGGAGCAGCCTGCATTACCGTTGGCTGCCTTGCTATCAACAAATGGAGCTAATTAGCATAGGGAGCCTGGCTCTTATAGGCCACCGGGACTGCCTATCACGGGCGCCCGCTTCCCACCCGTCTGAGGGGCTGCCCGCTGGAGGCCGACTCTCGGGCAGTCCGGGGGAGGCTCTGCGAGGGGCCGGTTGCATGCACGTTCCCGGGGAGCTGCCGCGGGGCGCTGGGGAAGTGGCAGCGATGCTGGGCGCGTCGCGCGGAGCCTGCTGAGTGACTTGCCCTGGGGCAGTGGCCGTGCGCCCCGGGGAGCGCAGCATGGCACCCGGAGCCTCCCCGCGCTAGTCTCTCTCGGGGAGCGCAGCCCCCCTATGCGCTGCCCAGCGCGGCTCCTGAGCGGCTGGGCAGAGGGGCACCCCCGCGCGGCGCTGGGGCTCGACTGGCGGGGCCCGGGAGCAACCCCCGCGGCGGTGCCCGTGCGCTGAGCCATGCTGCCCGGCGTGCAGGCGGGCATATGGGACAGCGCCTGATCTGCTGCCTCGATGCGCCCAGCGCCCTGCAGCCGCCGCCGCTCCTCCCGGTGAGACGGAAACTCCTGCTGCTCTGCATCATGCTCTTCCTTTGGCTCTACATGTTCTACTCGTGCGCCGGCTCTTGCGCCTCAGTGCCCGGCCTCGCGGGGAGGCCCGCTGCCGGGGCTGGGGAGGCTGCCGCCACCGCTGGAGCGCACGGAGAGGGTCTCCAGGTGCTTTCCAAGTTGCTGCGCCGGGCGCCTTCCGGAGGAGCCAAGGGGCTGGCGGGTTCCGCCGCGGCTTCCCCCTCGGAGCCGCGAGAGGAGCAGAGCGCGGCCCCCGACCCCACCAGCCCCATCTCCAGCTTCTTCAACGGCTCCGGCACCAAGAAGCTGCCGCAGGCCATCATCATCGGGGTGAAGAAGGGCGGCACGCGGGCGCTGCTGGAGTTCCTGCGGGTGCACCCCGACATCCGGGCCGTGGGGGCCGAGCCCCACTTCTTCGACCGCAACTACGAGCAGGGCTTCGCCTGGTACAGGTACCCCCCTGCCCCCACCCCTCCCTGTGCCTCCCGATGCGTGTGCGTGATTGAAACTTAACCCCTCCGGGGTCACTTGCACCAAACCCATAAATCACCTTCCTCACCCTCCGGGCCATTTCTGCTTCATTTCCCCCTCCAGGGGAGGGGGGGGGTTTCCACTTACACCTTTTGTATAGATCCATAATTTATAGCCTCAGATCAGCAGCAGGAGTCACTCCCCTCCTCCCCCAACTCTGAACATGCAAGAGATGCTGCTCCCGGAGCTTTCCCTAGCGTCGCTCCTTGCAGCAGACAAGGGTCTAAATTAGGTGCAGCTCCGGGTTGGATTTTGCCCTGGCCCATGCTAGACCCATCCAGTGTGTATTTTTCCCGTTCTAATTTCTCCAGCCGGACAAGATTTCCTGCAAACTGCCCTCTGTGGAAATGGGTAGGGAGTTCTGCTTTAAAAAAAAAAAAAATCGAGATGTTCCCTGGGGATTCCCATTACCGCAGAGACTCCAGGAAAAAAATATTTAGGAAGTTTATTTTTCTTCTCCAGTTGCCGTGCAGTGGTTTTACTGCTCTGCTATCAGAGGGTGGGATTGTTTCTCTCTTAACGCGATATAGAAATTGCAAAAAAAAAAAGTCTCGTCTCCCTCCAATTAAATTTGAATCCTGGAGAACCATTCAGCTACTTTCTACTATCCCCGCATGAGGGGGCGAGCTACACTAGGGGAATGCCCCAGAGGGGAAGCACTCTGATTAAACCCGTTCTTTGTTTCTAACAAGTCGGCGAAGGAATCAGGGGGTATCTGGCTTATCGAAGGATCGGGCGCACAGATTTTGCTGCTATTTCAGGCATTAGCCATGTGGGCCACGGACTTCTGCAAGAGCAGGATCTGCCCATAATTTGTAAGATTACCCCGAACGGTTCGGATTGATGTGCTAGGTCAGGCTGTTGACTGACAACAAGTCAAGTGCTGTGTCCCGGTTCTGTTTCCTGAAGGCAGCTCAGCTGGTGATCAAAAATCCCAGATAAGGCAGCTGGGAAAGTTCCCATAATTTAGAAAATGGAAAGTTATTTCTGTCGTGACCGATGGGGCAAGGCAGATGCCCCTTCCCATATTGTACTGTTTCACCAGTAGCTGCTTTTTCAGGTTCGGCATTTGCCAGTATCCATATAAACGTGCCCCTTACTTCAATTCCTCGCATGTAGTTTTGGCGCCTGTAGTTTGCTTTGGCAAAACGGGGGTTGATCGCTGCGAGGAGGCAGCTTTAGCATGGAGCAGGGATGTAGTGATCTCTGTTGGGAAGAAAGGGACACTGCAGCATCTCTTCCAGCGCATCAGACCATTCTCGGCTCCTTCTTTGCAAAAGGGAATCGATCAAAAACTCCGGTATCGCTCCGCATTAATTCGAACCAATCCAGATTTCTCTGAGCGTTTACAAGACACGTTGTTTGGTTTTATCGATCAAACAAAATAAAATCCGGCCTTTTTTTTTTTTTTTTTGGCCTTAAAAATAAATTTTGATCATGAAAAGTTTACAGGGGGAAAATACTTCAGATGCACCGGATCCTTTTTGTTATTTTAAATGCCAGAAAAGCGTTTAACTGTAAAATGTCTCTGGTTTGAGACTGATCTCTGCTGTTCCAGTGGTAGATTATTTTATATTGAGCCGGTGTTTAAAGGCTTTGAGGTGCAAACTCCAGTTTGCCAGTAAATTATTAGTTTAAACCAGATTTGCCCCGTAGTTTTGGATAATCTGGCTCTGATTTGCTCGCGGAGTTTGAGAATAAATAATCCCATCGATAGAGTTCCTGAAATATTGCTGCTGCTTCGTGTCCTTTTGCACCGCGTTCCGTTTAACTTCTGCGGTCCAACTTGTTTGGGCTCAGCCGAGCTGAACAGCAATGGAAGAGTAACAGTCTCGTATTAACGCTTTGTTCTTTCTCCCCGCTTGCCTTGTGGTGCCCAAATACGGGTTTTGTTTTCTGTCTCTTACCAGCGTGATGTCTCTGAATTTTGTTTAAAACTGTTTTGGCAGCATGGTTGTAAAGTCCTGTCTTCAGAACAAATACGAGTTGAAAAAATCGCCAAAGAACAAAATTTACAATTTCTTTTTTTCTTTAAAGTGTGTGTGGAAGGGAAGGACTGAAGAGAGAAAATGCAGCTCCCGGGAGACTAAAGTGCTTTGATTGTCCTCGCTTCCCCTCCCCTAATTATTTCTTGAATTTTGCTGGATGATGAAAGGTATCTTGTGCACCATGTCCCAGGTTGCGAGCTGCCTTGCTTTACCCTGGAGCTGCATTACAGGGGTGTTTGGGGTAGTGGGGGGGACTGAGCGGCAGGTGACGGATCTGTACAGAAAATCCAGGGGAGAAAAGTTAGCCCAACTTCGGGGGGAAGGGGGTGGCTGTTCACCTGCAGCCTTCATCTGCCTGGTTCCCTTTTCACTAACTGAGCTGCAAGCACGATTCCCGCAAAGCCCAGTTTTTGGAAAGCGAATAACTTCCACTAAATCCTAGGAGACAATGGAATCTGACTAATCGAGAACTAGCCCCGACTTCCCGTTGATGGGAAGGGATCGATAAATAGCTAGAGATTAAAATGCATGTGAGTGTACAGGCCTATCTAGTAGATCTATATCGTGTGTCTGTAGACAGTCACACAATCATGTCATTAAATATATAGACCTACGATTTTTATGTATAAAGAAGCCTGGGTCTATCTTAAACAAAATCAGTTGTCTAATTCTACAATAGTCAGATTTGATTGTCTTGCAGTAAATAATATAAATCATGAACGTCACACTTATTTTATACGTGACTGCTTTGTAGCTGTAGGTTCACTTTCTCTTTTTTTTTTTTTTTTTTTCCTTGAAGGAAAAAAAAAAAAAACTTAATTCTAAATCTGATTAGCCTTTGAAAACATATTCAGGCATATAATGTTCTAACTCCAAAACAGTGACTCTATTAAATTAAGGAATGTTTCCATTTGAATTGGAGTAATTAATTTAATCCCCAAAGAAAGGTGAAGGTATAATCTGTGTCAGCTGGAAAACATTTGGTGGGAAAGGAAAAAAATAAACTGTAAACCAAGTGAAAAATCCAGTAGCACCCACAGTGTTCGTTAGGGATGTTAGTTACAAAACCGTGTTAGTACTGTATATTTAATTCTTTGCTGATTTTAAAGGGAATGGGTACTTGTTGATTTCAAAGAGGTGGTGGAGTCCAGCAAAAGGAAATACTTTATTTTGTTGCAATAAAACAGAAACCAAACTAGCTATTGCTCTTCCGTTCAATCGTTCCCTCTTTCATTCAGGGACATGGTACAGAAGTCAAATCTATTTTAACTCAATCCTGAAACCCATAAGCAGACACTGAAATTAATGGGGGTTCTGTGTTAAGACTATGGGGGGTCTGGTCCATTCAAGTCACTTTAGGTATGTGTTTAAGACTCTTTTTGAGAGGGGTGGTAGTGATAAAGATGGAATCCCTTTTTTTAAAGATCTTCCAACAACAAAATTCAAAGCACCAATGTGTCAAGTTTTTGTTTTTATTATTTATTCAGCAGTTCATTAACAATTTTCATTACCAATCTCCTCTTAGGTTCTACTAATCTTAGCACTATACTTACCTTCAAGGGAGTCAAAACAGGTTTCTTTTTTTTTTCTCTTTTTTTTAATATCCTCCCCAAACTAAACACAAAATTAATGAGCAAAACTGTCAGGGTGACAAGAAACATTAACTTCTACACTAATCTCTGCTGAAAGAGCAGCATTAGGATCCTACTGCAACCAGGGCAAGATAATTGCCTGGAAAAATGTAAACTCCTATAAAAATGCTGGGTTCTCTCCCACCCCTGTGCTCAGTCATGCACCTTCATTTCTCTGCTTCTCCTACAATCCGCTCTGGGTGTAAGGTCTGATCACTGATGAAAACCTATTAACCTAATTAATCCAAAATTTTATTCAAACTCGGGAGTTAAATTTAAATCAAATTAAAATAAACATTCAGTGTATGCATTTGTACTGTAAACTCTAAACTAGGGTCTATTCTCCCCCCCCCCCCAAACTAATAGGATTAAAAAAAGAAGATTTTTGTTGTTGTCTTTCTATAACTCTTCATTATTAATGCACTCCTGAATCCCCATCTTGCTTGAAAGCAGTGGTAACTGAAATTATTGCAGGGGTTATGAAAAATAATGCAACAACCTAGCCCATAAATAAGGATGACTTGTATTTATACATTACATAAACAGTGGTGATGCTCTGCTCATAACATTATTAAAATAGGAGGGAATGGAAGAGGAATTTATTACCCTAGATCAAGGTTTAGACTATATATACCATGTGGCCCATGTTGTTGTATGTTGAGGATATTCAAAAAAGTTATTGCCTGACTTGTATAAAGTAGACTTGAGGGGCTGTAATGTTGCAGGTTGTCACTTCGGCACAAACTGCACTACTCACAACCAGTTACGTGGGTAATGGTTTTATAGTTCGATAATCCCAAGAGCTACAGTGGCAAAGCAGAGGAGGAGATTTGCATTAAGCATCAGAATTTAATTGTAGTTCCACTTGGCATAACAAGGCACCATTAACCTAAACAAAAGAGATTTGTGGGTGATGAAGCTCATTAAAGATGTTGATTGGGTGATTTTCCCCCCCCCCCCTCCCCTTCTGTTTGCTGTGATGATTCAGGACTGCTGTGAGAAAAGAAACGAAAGTCATCTGCCCCCGTAATCAGGTTTGCTTTAGACTACGACTGGAGTGCTTCAGATTTTACCTAGTTTATTCTCTCATACTGTCCCAGATCACTTCCTCAGAGCTGACATGCTTTTGAAGATGAGGTGGAAATACTAATTAAAAGCTCTCGTTTTGAATGATTCTTTCTCCCCCCCCCCCCCCCCGTTCCTCCAAATCCGTAGTATACAACATGTTGTTTGCTAATCTAATAGGGGAAAATATTTAGTTGATATCTATATCTATTGTGCAAATAACCTCAATATAGAGGAAAACAAGCTAAAATTATAGCCACAGGTCAATTACAAATTGAGGTTTTAATAGTAAACTTAAAGCTGAAATATTTTATACAAACCATGAATACTGCTCAGCTTCTGAACATTACTTTTTCCCCCTCCACTTAACTTTCAAGATTTTGGGTGTTGCTTTGACCTATTTTAGGATGTTTAAATACTCTTCTGCTATTGAAACACTACTATATAGTGTGAAAGTCTTAGCAGAACCAGATCTTTATTTTGACCATACTAAAAATTATAGTGGTATCACTACAGGCTCTGCTGTGTGCCCTGTGACTAGAATGTGGTGGTGGTTGTTAGATCTGTATGAATTAGGGGAGAATTCATTTCCTAACTTTGGCATTAAGTAGTTCATACACTAATTCTCCTAGTATCTCTCTCTCTCGCTCACAGGATCAGTTTCACCACCGATAAATTACTCAGATTAGTCATTTTGGGAAGTAGAATGAAGATAATTAATTCACTACACTGGAGTTGCACTAATGGGGGTAAAACTGGTTAGATACCAGGTTCAGTGTTATCTGGGTGGAGTTTCTGAGCAATAGAAAATTTATGAACACTATCTTCAATGGCAGTGGGGCTGGAATTGCATGGCTGGAGGTAGGAGCTATTCAGTTCTAAAATCTGCAGTTCTAGGGCCTGATCCTGAAAACACCCAAATTTACACACAAGCAGTCAATGGGACTAGTATAGGGTTTAAAGGATTGGGGGCCTTGGAGAACAGAAATCCAGGCTTTATAAAAACCATAGTCCTGCAAGCACCTGCTTAACTTTGCACACGTGAGTAGTCTCTTTTGGAGCCAATCGAACTACTGTTGCATAGCATTAAGCATGTGCATAAGCAGCCTGTAGGAGCATGGTGAAGATTTGCATGAATATTTCAAATTGTCAAATCAAGATTGGCAAAATACTGATGTTTAAAGAAACTTTTTTCCCAGTGCAAAGGAATACTAAAAATAAAATGGTAAATGGAGTTAAATTTGAAACCCTGTGAGTTTAGATGGCAGCTGTGGAGATTTCAAGCTCTCCAAATTTTAATTTGAATGCACTTTGAGAGAGACTCCCACCCTCCAACTTCTGTTAGCAAAACAAAATAAGGTCACAATGTATGCTGCAATGGTTACTGAGAGGTGGTGGAGGAGATACAATCTAGCTAAAGTCTCTTTGAAATCTCTTGCTATCAATTCTGGGATTTCAACAGTGTACTGCCAACCCTATAGCAGTTAAGGTAAAATAAAAAAGCAAACTGCATTTATAATGCAGTATTGTGAAATGAGAACCTGCATGTTACAAAGCAGAAGAGCTGTCAAGATTTATTAGCAAAAATGGTGTTGAAGGTGTTGAACTCTGTTTTTAATTAGGCACCTAAATTAGACAATAAAATGGTTGATTAATCTTTTACAAGTGAAGGGGGGAAAATAACTAAAAGTAATTTAATCATAAATGTTATCCCAGATGCAGTGAGTTGGTAGACTGTCAATATTTAAAAGACATATTTTTGCTTTACGTTTGGAAATGCCAGTATTCAATTTATTCACATTAATTCTGAAGCAATTCATTGGAATATAAATTCTTTTAATAAGCTTCTGTGGGAGCTCTAGCCCCTTACCTTGTAAACACTTATGTACTTGTGTAACTTTGCTTATGCAAGTGGACCCATTGATTTCAATGGAATGTGATTACGCGTAAAACTTTGTCACCAAAATGGCTTGAGATTGGGAATTTAAGAACCACTTTTTAAAAAGGATTTAAGCTTCTAAATCACTAGGCACATTTGCAAATTATACTTGAAAGTTATTCATGTGCCTAAGTGTGTTTGCAAGACTGAGGGCTAAGTTTAGCTCTTAAAAATGAATATTGCAATTGGAAAATGAACATTGCAATTGCCAAACAGCTTCACAGTTTATAAATGTCACAAACTAAAAATCTGACAGCATATCCTTTTTTCATTAAAAAATAGCTTTTTGTAAATTTCTAACTCTGATCCAAATAAGCTAAAGGCGTTTGACCATATAAATTAGAAAATAAGATATTGTCTCCAAACTCCCACTGATTTGACTGAGCCTCAGCGCTTTTCAAGGTCCTGCATATTTCAATAATCTCTATTAGTGTGTTAAATTTAAGTTAATGTCAAAAAGGATAAAGAGCTATAGCTGAATGATAGAATTTCTTCTTTTGTCATTAGCATAACCAGAAAATATAAATTGCTCACTGTTCAGCTATATACATACGATCCCTGATTCTAGGAACACTTAAAACTATTCACAAGTAGTCCTACTGAAGTCAATGGGGCCTCTTGCATTTGTAAAGTTACTCATATGCATAAGTGTTTGCAGGATTGTGTCCTTGTTGCACAAATCCAATTGTCTAGTTTTTAAACTTTAGATCTTCTTCTTGGTATATTTCTTCCTAGCAATATGTTAATGGGATTATTTAACCCTGGGGTGGTGGTAGATCTTTGAGGAATTGGTACTTTGTTTTAGTTGAGAGACAACTTTAAAAACAAAACTTTTTTTTTTTTTTAAGTTTCTGTTGACTCATGCAAGGCAGAACTTTCTATAGAACTTGCTTATCTAGATAAGTTTCCATTCTGGAATGGTATTTGTGACTGATAGTATTTAATACTAATATATCATTTTTTGTCTGAACTGTTCCTTTATAAATTATATGGTATATTGGCTTGTGAAGGAGAGGCAAAATGGTGTTTTTTGTTTTTCTTCTGCTTAATTGTTTGCAAGGTAAAGGGGTTGTTGAAGTGAAACAAAACATGATTTTCTTCTGCTGCAAAAATAAAGCAAAATCAGATGTTGTTGGGAAATACAGTCCCTGAAGCAGCAAAGCGATAAGAGGGGAAAAATTGAATGGATTTTCAATAGCAAGATAGCTGGAGATCCAATAGAAATGAATTCTGTAAGCATGTTGCATTTTTTCTGGTAATTAATGCAGCATGTTAGCTGCTTCAAATGAGACCATTTACCATGACAGAAAAGAAATAAGATCCAGCAATTACTGCAAACTAATTATAAGTAGTGTATGGAATTTTTGATATTTAATAAGCTTCCCCTTTGAGATTGTCTTAAAACATTGAAGTGTGCAGCATTAACAACCGTGTGTGTGTGTGGTGGGGAGAGGCCAGGGAATAGCCTCTTGTGGTCTGGTATATAGTGCAATTGCTGCCTTACAGGACTGCCAAAAAACACACTTATTGTGAGACAGAGACTTTTAAGTTCTTCGTACTATTTAAGAGTAGTATTGCTCCCCAAATAAAAAGAAGGAATCCAATGATAAAAATACAGAGAAAATAGTTTCAAAATATCATGGAACTGATATTCTAGGCTTGCAAGAAGTGAAACAACCTATATTGCTTGCTGGATTATTTTTATATAAATATATTTTTTTTTTCACAATTTTTCTATCTGCCGTAGGGCCAGTTTGCTGCAGTGCCAAGCACCTCCTGCAATGTGCTGAATATCCCTAGTCCCCCACTGAATTTGTATTTAGACTAACAGATTGTAGGCTTTGTCTGTGTTTGGAAAGTGCCCTAGTGCTGTCATCTTAATAATAGCACCATAATGTACAATGCTCTCGACAAAAACCGATGGAACCCTTGCCTTGGAAAGCCAAGTTTTAGGACTTGGTGAGCCATGAACTTCCTTACCATAGGAACATCACAATTGCCATAATGAGCAAATTGTCCTGTAGTGCCCCTGAGTACCTAGTCAGAGCTCAGAAAAGGGGGTGGGGGGATAATTAGTCTGTCGAGTGGTTTATTAATGATCTGGAGTAAAATCATGGCCCCAATGAAGTTAACGGCAAACTTTCATTGACTTCACTGAGGCTGGGATTTCACCCATGATGGCTGCAGCAATATAAATTCCTGCTTTACAGTGGTAACAAGTGTCTAGTTCCAACACCTCTTACAGTATATCTGTGCAAACTATTGATAAAGCAACAAGGATCCAATGCAGCCAAGTGCTGAGTGCCCTCCACTACCACTGACCGCATCTTCTGAGGGCACTCAAACCTTGCAAGCTCTTCCTTTTAAGGATGCAAGGGGTCTCTTATGATAAACTTCAGAGCAACCTGGATTCCTTTGGTTAAAAAACTTCATGCATATGAATCATAGCATCTGTACAAAGAAGGCAAGCTTCTCTAGCAAATGTCGTTGAGTTGAACTTAACTGGAACGAAAGCTACAATTTATTTTTAAATAAGGCTTTTTGTTCTTGTTTGGATGGCTTCTCCTTAACATTTTTGATCCCTTTGGGTTCTTTGTTCTTTTTCTTTCAAAAAGAAATCGCGCTATTATTGAGCTTGCCTCATACTGGTTTAAATAAGTAGCAAAAAAAAAAAAAAAAATTTGTCGAGTGGGATTTTTCCCACCCACTCATCCATTTACAGGCAAGAGTCCAATAGGATTTTAAATGGAACTATCCCTACTTCTGTTTTTTAAATGCTCTGCAAGGCAATTATTGCCTCCAGTCAGATCCTGACAGACCCAAATGACATTGTCTTAGTGACTGTGTGGAGTTATGAAGAAAATGGCCCCAGAAAGGAGGGGTGGACTGCTATGATCAGTCAGCAAGGCCCTTGTGTTTGCGTGGGATCATTCCTTTAGATCTGAGGAGGGTTGAGTTGTTCAAACAGATGGCAAAGATTATTCGTGTTGCTGGGCTTTCAGTGCGCTACTCTGTTTCAAGCACATCGCCTGATATGACGCACGTGATGAGTTCTTCCCAGCACGACGCTGAGAGGAGCTACATTGTCTGCCGTGATCAGGTTTCATAGCCTCACCTGTTGAGTTGTTGAACTTTTTCAAAGTTGACCATGCGTTTGGGGGTGTGTATGTGTGTGACTTATTTGGGTGGTGGATCTGCCTGGCTAATCTGATTAGTGTGATACTCTGTGGCATGTCATGGAACATTATGCTAGTGATTGGCATCAAAATAATTAGAAGAAAATCCCTGGTGCTCCGTATCTTTTATTAAAGTGGACAAGGTGAACTCTTTAACTTATGCAGTTGAATATCTTTAGCTGCTTTCTGGGGGGTAGAAGGCTTTGATTGTCATTTGAAAAATGTAGGTGCCAAACTTTTTTATTTCTAGATGTGTAATACTGCCTAAACAGTTGTTTATTTCCTACCCTGCAAAGTGCTGAGTACCATCATAGTCAAAAAGAAACAAAATTGAGGATGTTGAGTACTTGCCAAGAGCAGGCTTTAATTGCTCAATTGACTTGGGATGGAATAACAGCATAGACCTTGGGCTCCTTGTAGTAAGAACAAAGTATAGTCATCTTTCAACATGAACACTCCCCTCTTGTGTTGGCGTGAATGCGAATAATCAGTGGGTTGGGGGATAATTAATAGGCCAGGTCTGTGTTGGACCGTGGACATATGGGCTCCAAAGAACAAATACCAGATCACGTTATTTCGGCAGTTTAATGAGAAGGTCAGGAAGCTATCAGTTGCTACCTGTTGTCACCATGTGGTGTTTGAGGAGTGACTGAAGTGATGCCTGTGTGATTGTATATTAAACTTTCAAGCACAATAATGTTACATTCAAAATAGTCCCAGAAATCTAAATTGCAGAGAAGTTTACTTATCTGCTCTCATTTATGCTCCCAACAATTTCACATCTCTTTACTTGTAGTGATTTACTTTAAACTTGCAACCTCACTAAGAAACAGAATTGGACTGTAATGTTACACATAATTTAAAAAAGCTTGCAAAGAACATCAAAAGACATGAGTGATAGCAAAATCTGCCCCCCGCGTGTTCCAATCTAAATGGGATTTTTTTCCCCAACATCACCTTCTAAGGATCTGATCATGCAATTTGATTCACTTGACTAGCAGCACTCCAATAGACTGCAATATTGGTCACTTGATAAACTAAATATTAAACACGAGGCAGAAGATTTTACTGGGACATTGCACAGGAGTAATGAATAGGTTATGAAAATTCCTCTTTATAGCCATAGTACATGCATGACTTGATGCAGATCAGCTGTACAGAGCATGGTTGTTAGCCACAGCACAAATGGGGAGGGAAGAAAGCTTTTATGCTGGGCAAAACACGTTTAATTAAGCAGGTTCCCATCTCAATTTTTGTTGCCAGTGACAATATTTAATTGACTGTCAGGCACCCATTACCGTGACATGGAACATTAAAAATGAGCAACGTATTAAAGTTGATCAGTCACAAACAATGCCCTCGTCAATCCTTGTGCTACCATTAGAAGAATTTCTCCAGGCAAATTCTTGCCCCAAAATGTTGTATTTTGCCACCTGCTCTGAAGGTCAGTACACTTGTGTTCTGATGGACCAGTGGAGGCAACAATGTCTAGGACCAGAATCCTTCTCCCAAGAACACCCTGTCCCCAGGCCTCCAGGGTGTCTGTCTAGGGACAGTAAGGAAAAGCTGTAAGAGAAAACAGAATCCCTACAACCTTTGGTGCACAATGGCATCCTGGATTATCAGTAAATCAACCTGAAGTCCAGTCCAGTTCAAATAACTAGTGTTGGGTACTGCACTTGGCCCAATTTCCTCAGCCACTTACTGGTCTTACAAACTATTTCTCTTTTAAAAAGTGCTCTCCACTCCTGCAACTGGTGGAAAAGACCCATGCTAAGAAGGGAAATGGACTAGAGCAGGGGTTCTCAAACTGGGGGTCAGGACCCCTCAGGGGGTTGTGAGGTTATTACATTGGGGGGGGGGGTCGCGAGCTGTCAGCCTCCACCCCAAACCATGCTTCACCTCTAGCATTTATAGTGTTAAATATAAATTTTATTTTTTTTAATTTATAAGGGGGGGGGTTGCTCTCAGAGGCTTGCTATGTGAAAGGGGTCACCAGTACAAAAGTTTGTGAACCACTGGACTAGAGTGAAACTGATCTTACCTAGAGTGCTGTCAAATGCTCAACATAAACGGCCGGGGTTGGGGGAGGAGGACAAGGAAGCGTAACTATTTCTTGAATCTCTCAGGCCCAAGAATTTTGGGCCCTGATCCTGCAAGCATATATGCACATGCCTGACTTTACACATGAGTAGCCCTGTTGGAGTCTGTGGGAGTAGCTACAAGGGTAAAACTAAGCACAAGCATGCACATTTGCAGGATTAGGGGCTTAAATGTTACTTGTAGTAACAGCAAAAGAAACTTCAGGCAAAAATGTGTGGTCTTTTGATACTGTCCCTCTAACACCCTGTTGTCTATCCTGAGGCATGTAATTCAGGGTCTAATCTTGTGCCCATTCAAGTTTATTGAATGGGATCAGACTTTCCCTTTAATTAAAATAAACTTATTTCCAGCTGCCTTCAATTCTATTAAATTAGAAACGGTATCAAAGATTTTTTTCTTACAGTCAAAATGTTCATTAAGTAGTAACAAAATGGTTCTATACATTGTCTTACTGTCAGTTAACTCCATCAAACCATGAGCCCAAAATAATCCCCCAAACCAGTCCAGTTAAAGGTCCATTTTTTTTCTCGGGGGGAGGGGGGGAGGAAAGGTGGTAGGGGAAGAGACCCTCTATCAAGGGCCAGCTCTTCACACTAACACCAGTTAGTCTTAACTGGTGGATTGAAGTCAGTGGAGCTGTGCCAGTTTATATCAGCTGAGGATCAAGGCCCAGACTGTACTAAATTCCCCCCCGCCCCCTAAATTTAATCTTCCATCCAAACTGACAAGTGGCTAATTTAATACTGTGCTTAACTAAGTATAATGGGGCTCTTGCAATGCCTTGCCCAAGTAGTCCTCACAATGAAATCAGTGGGACTGTTTGTATAAGTAAGTCTTGCGCTATTAAGGATGAGTCCTAAAAGATCAGGGCTCTAATCTGGCTGGTCTACTAATGCAACACTTCAGCGTCACTGTGTTGGATTTCAAAGTATGTACATGATTTTTTTTTTTTTTTTTTTTTAGGAGCACAATTCCCATTGGAAAACTCAATTTTATTTGTTTAAATTGGCATGTTCTACCTGCTCTAGTACAGATTCCTAGCCGGTCAGTACTCAATTGCTTGTTCTATCAGTTAAGTGAGAACGGCATGTTTGTGAAGGTAGGGGAGAGGATGACTAAGTTCTGATCCTCCTTGCTGCTGGGCCTGATCCTGCACGACGGGCCCTGTGACGAGCAGATCCAAGTATCCTTGGAATCAGCACTTGAAATCATCTTACTTGTTCAAGGTATTTTTTGTAACTGTAGTGAGGGGATATGCTTTTTAAAAGCCAGCACTGGAGCTGTAGACATTAGGACCTGATGCATGGTAATTGCAAAATACTTGCTTGATGTCCTCAGTCACAGTGGGGGTTTTGACAGAGTAAGAAATGCAGGATTGGGTCCTTCACATATCTATTTCTGTGGGCATGAATATATACATACACTTTGCAATAAATATATGCAACCCTTACATTTTGTAATGGTTATTGCATAATAAGTGTTTAAAAAGGGGGGGGGGGAACCCTCAAGGCTAGCTGCATCATGTAAAAAATAACCTCCACTATTTTGCAAAGCTGCAATCTGTCTCCAGGGAGGTAAATAATAGTTTTAATCGCACTAAATTGTATTGTATATGTATAGCTCTTCAGTGGAACCAATAATTTGCACTGATGACCAGGAGATCAATTGTGGATTACTGGATTATGCAAATTAGTGACTAGGTTAACATACCATTCAAAAGAAAACATTGTATCAATGTGTGGTATTCACTTATTTTTACAAGCGTCATTCCATTTTTAAACTTGGAGTATTTCATAGGATTCTAAAATACCTTGCAACTTCGGACCAATTCTGCTCTCAATAACAGGGACATAAATCTGGAGTAACATCAGTGAAGTAACAAATAATTCTGTAATTACTCCAGTGTTTAGTGCTGGGTTAGGCCAATGGCTAACAAAAAATGAAGTGTTTATGAATAGACTTCACTGCCACACTTAGCTATTAAATATTTGTTTAGAAATGTGCAAAGGCCAAATGAATTTTCAAATCAATTTAAGAATTGAGGTTCTCCTGTAAGTAGACCAAATAACCTAGCCTTTAAACATCAACATAATTTACATTTTTACAAAGACAAATTATGTTTTATACCCAGGAAACTAGTTGCCAAATAAACTAATTATAAAATGACGCTGGTGGTGTTGTACAAACGACGGGCCTCCTCCTGTTCTTAGTTAAAATCAGTAACAGAATTCCTCTTGACAGAAGTGAGTCTGAACGCCTCACTCTGACACTGGCCTCATTGCCGGGATATGCAAACATTGCTGGAAATGGGCCTTAACCTGGACTTACTCACACAATCCAGTATTATGTGCTATGGGGCTGCAGCTGCTATACCAGGTGTAACTCCAGAGTAACAGTGGTGAGTCAGTGCTAAAAATGGGAATGAATGGCTTAACTAAATTTCAGTCCAGCATTGGTGCATGTCTCCTATTTGTCCTTCCTTTTATATTATCTTAATAAATCCAAAGATCTTATAACACTGATCCCATAGCATTGTGATGTGCTAGATGGTGGGGTTTCGTAGATCAGTTAGTCCCTGACAGTTTAGTGGTTTAGGATAAGATTTTCCACAAATTCTCATGCCTTGCACTCCTCAATAGAGGCACCAGTGAAAACTTTACCTCAAGCCACTAAAACTGTCAGCAGCTAACTGGTTAAAGTCGCTTTTGAAAATGAGTTAGACTCTTAAGTCAGAGGCGCTTGTAGAAATTTTACCCTTGAACTAGCTATATCTTTGGGGGTCCATTTTAATTCATTGTCTTTGTTGGAATTAATGGATGGATCCTAGTATAGAAAGTGAACCTATGTTAACCGTGCACTTAAACAGAATGTTTCGTATAATAGCTCTCTGTACCCGAATGCTAAATGCTCTGCTGACTGGCAGAATTGCAGGCTGAGCTCACTAGTGTTGTAAAGTTTTTGATTTGGCTTTTACACTTTCTGTGGGAGTGGGTGGAAGGGGAGTGTAATGTCTCTTTCCCCACCCACCCTGCCATCAGTTGGTTAGAATTTGACACACATAATTCTGAGAGCGAATTTTGTTTCCATTTATCACTGCTCTAGAAGCTAGTGAGCAGGAGGTTGGTCTGGTGTTTCTGAAAGGCTGAGAGAATCCAGTTAATGGGGCAGAGGGGGAAGTGTAAGAGTGGAACGATGCCTTGGGAGGAGTTGTCAGACTTGCCATGGATCAGGCTCAGATAAAACTGAATAGCAGGTTAGCGTTTCAAGCCAGGTCTCACTGCAAACTGATATGGGCTGGGAGCTCTAGTTGTCTGTCCTTAAGCTTGTTAATTACAGGTTCTCTTTCCTCTGTACTGCCTGGATCTGTTGTGGAAGGTGGAGCCCTCTTTCCCCTGATGCTGCAGAAGCATCAGAGGGGTGTGTGTGTGTGTGTGTGTGTGTGTGTGTGTGAGATATCCATGTTGTACATTGCAATTTCTGGCAAACTGTATCTTTAACATTACAGCTATTAGCTCTCCCAAGAGAATGCTGCAGTCACATAGATAAAGGTAGTATAATTAGGCTATATATAACAGTAGGCCCAGGTGGTCTTAAAGCAGATTAAGAGCCTGTGAATTTTCTGATTTTTTTTTTTTTTAAAAAAAAAGTAAAGGTATTGTATCTTTCCCCAATTCTTGTATGCCAGCTCCTATAATTGCCACACACTGAGAACTCTTATAGATTTCATCAGCAGACTTTGCTGGCAGTGTTAAGCCAACTGCAGGATTGGACAATAAATGGAGCTCTGTGAAGTCTGTCAGTTTTGGTGAACTTTTCTAGCTAGCTTGATTTGTGTTTTTTGTGACCACCTATTTAGTGTGATTTTCTCTCCCCCCGCCCGCCCCTTGTACCTGTAAGGAGCTGAATACTATGTGACATCATTGCCCTCTACTGGAAGGAATCAAAACTGCTGAACTTGGGATCATATGCCAAATACTGCTAATAGAGAGCAGGAGTTTCTGATCTTTGCATGACCCAGTTACCAAGGTTATTAGGTAGCCAAGGGCTTGCAACAAAACCCTAGTGATAGAAACTTGTTGGTTCAGGGGTTTAAAAAAACAACAAACCCCTCCCTTTTGTGTCTCTAGGATTTGGAGATTGCTGAAGGATTTGGCAAGTTTCCTGCAGACCTTTTGGGAAACCCAGCCCAAATATTGGGTTGGTGATGAAACCTGAAACTTTGAGCCTAGCAAATATTTATGTGGCTTGTTTGAGAAATCTTTCCACTTTTACATAATGACAGTATATATATGATTCAAATCTTTATTTGCCCACCTCTACCCAAACCAAGGAAAATCTTGTTCATTGCAAAACTCAAAACCAAGTATTTTCCATGGCTTGAAGGACAATGCTTTAGTTGCTCCTGAAATCTGCTGCAACCCCCCCTCCCCAATTCCCCCAAAACTCCATCTAATAAAGAAAACCACTGCAGGAAATGAGGAGCTTAAACAAAATAGAAGCAATGTGAACTGCCAGGCATGGGATGTTGCTGAACAAGGTGGTAAACAGTTCAGTGCAAGCCTGATGCTGCTGACCTTACTTAAGTAGAGTAGTACCTTACTCAGCAAATAGTCCCCATTGATTTCCACTTGAGTAAGGGTGGCAGAATTGGACTCGATGGGAGGAGACTGCATTTTAACATGGTTAAAGGGTGATCTTGCGTTTCTTTCCCGTTTGCTTGGGTTGACACTCAGAGTGCTAAGCATTGCACTGCAGAAATCTATCTAGGTTCTTGTCGTATGCCTGCCACAGAGGAGTGAATGCCTGGTGATTGTCAGTGCTAGCAATGGATAATAAAGTACAGTGACTCTGGAAGTTCCATCCTTTGTTTCTGTGCTTGGTTGTATGCAACTGGGTCCTCTGAATCTGAGAGCAATCAGGAAGATGAACTGAAGGGCTCACTGCTGCATGGCCTTTTCAGACACCATGAGTACCACAAACCCCTGTGCTGGCTTGCCACAGAGCCTCCTTTAAAACTCCTGCACGATGCTCCTCTGTGCAGCTTAAAATGATGACGCCGTTAGAATTCTGGGGCACACATGAGGACCACTTGTAAGTGGTATGTGGGATCTCTGGAAAATATCCTGCACTAGATGGGTTTGTAAATGATTTCTGTGTAACGTAACATGCCCCCAATTGAGCTCTTCTGCTCTGTTACTCGCTGTTTGATTTTGGAGCTGATCTGTCTCAATTATAAGTGCCACGGCACATCTACATCCAGCAGACGGAAGCTGAGAGAATAGGCATTGTATGTGGCTGGTTCACAATGGAATCTTTTCACTCCTCAGCCCTAGTGTGGAGGCTGATGGCACTGTCTCATTTGGGAGCCTATAGGGTAGAGAGATCAAAGAGGGGTGAGTCAATTACAATTCAGATTTGGTTCATCCATATGTTTGGGTATTTGAAAGATTTCAATGGTAACTAGTCTTATATCTCATATGCCCATTGATTTGTTAATCTGACACTTGCCTTAATCTGAATAACAATGGGTCTCATTCAAACTGAGCAGTGTGTGTGTGGGGGGGGGGGGGGGGGGGGAGTCATTTAACTTGGGCTTTACTAAGTTCTTGCATACAAGCCCACTGGGTTCTTAATAACAAAATTGTGGCTGAAGGATTTAGGAGTAATTTTTGACATGAGTAATTTTTTAAAAATCTATTGGACCTATGGGTGAGGATACAGTAATGAGAGGTATGAGTTTGCACACATACCCGTTCCACAATGTGGCTAGGCTGCTGTTAATTGAGGTTCTGACACCATATAGGTACCATCTCTGGGTGCAAAAAGCTGAGAAGGCATGTGGTGGGTGTTAGAGTTATGGGACAGAATCAAAATATCCAACTGGCTCCATCAGTCCTTAACCATGTATTTGATGGTGTCCAGTGAAGACAGCAGGATGTGATCTATCCTGGTGAATAGGATGAGTGGCTAGTCTTATAAAGAGAGATGATCTGGGTAGCCCAGAAATAAACAGCAAGAACAGGAGTGTGCGCGTGTGGATAGTCCAATAGACTCACTCAGTCTGTCAGATCATTGGTATGGAAATGCAAAGTCTTTCATTAAAGTGTGTAGGTACAGCTTCTCATTACGTGAACACACAGCAGAGAACATCTTCATGGCTGAGTCCTCCTTAAAAGACCCCTTGGCAGTGTTGAGTTGATTGTCTATTTTGGATCTACTATTTACGCCAAGATCATGAGCCCCTGTAACTAATGGGGGGAGGGGGTGCTCTGCAGACACACCTGCTTAATGTTTCTAATTGGTACCTGTCCTACTTCTCTGGGAGTTTCACTCTCGCCTTAGGCCAATTGTTTTCATCTGATCTAGCACGTTTTAGCTCTGATTTTTCTGTGGACAGCAGGCTTCTGACTTTGTAGTCTCATTAAGCTATACCTTTTTGTAACTTTACTGGGCAGCAATCCCAGTACTCTTTCTGAAACTTAGTCATAATTTTTTAAACATTTCCCCCCCCTATTTTTGGAGGTTGAGGGGGGAGGGATGGGGGGGAGGCTGGCTTGGTAAGTAGATTTTGCAGAGGTGATTGTCCAGCACTAGACTTGAGGGTTTCTTTTTTGTTTACAGCCACATTAATTTAATGCAGTGGCTACTCCCTTTATGACTGTAATCACAAATCCAATTGTGAGTGATTAGAGAAGGCAATCCCATTTGTATTCAAATGCATTTAGGGATCAGCACCGAGGGTCAACAGTGTATTAATTTGATAGATCTTTTATTCCAGAGAGTGGCAAATATAGTTCATCCTGGTGCAAGTACATGCTGTCCAGGTCATATTGTAGTTTAAAGTAGATTTAAACAGTGACCTCTTCAACCCCACCCTCCTAGTTTTAAAAAAAACAAACCCACAGACCTATCCTTTGGAGCAGAACATCTGGCCCTCCTGGAGGGGGAGAGTCTATTGCATGTTGGCCTATCCAATTAGTTCACTAATGTATAAACATCTTGAGCTGCTTTATTGGCTGAGGTTTTTAAAATAATGAAAAACCTGCAATAGAGCTGGTCAGCCAAGCCTCTGCTATAAGGACACCCATGGCTAGTAATCTGGAGCTAAAGCTCTGGAGAGATTCAGATTAATAAGCATTTCCACTCCTCTAGTGCCTTTCATCTAAGGATCTCAAAGCACTTTGCACACTTCAGTAAGCATTCCAGCACTTGTAGGAAGTAGGCAAGTTGCACAGCTGGTTGCATACTAACCATGTGTTGTATTCCATAAACGTCGTTATTCAGCAATTAACTTTTGTTATGCAGCCAGCTCTCCAGCTGACCAAATCTTTGCTGGACAACTAATTCAGTGAATAAAATATTTGTCACCACATGTAACATTCACTGAAATAGCTTCATCCGGTAATCTTTGGCTCCTATTATCCCCACTTTACAGGTGGGAAAAATGAGGCACAGCAAGGCAAAGTGACTTATTGCAACTGACTCACGGTGCTTAACTTTGATTCCTTTCAAAGGGTTTGCTTTGGAGAAGATAACGAGCACCTGCCCTCTGAAAGTCAGGTCCCTTTTAAGGTATCAGGTTGGGCACCTGAAAATCACTACACCTCTACCCCGATATAACGCTGTCCTCGGGAGCCAAAAAATCTTGCCGCGTTATAGGTGAAACCGTGTTATATTGAACTTGCTTTGATCCGCTGGAGTGCACAGCCCCCCCCGGGAGCACTGGTTTACTGCATTATATCTGAATTCGTGTTATATCGGTTCGCGTTATATCGGGGTAGAGGTGTAGTTGCTCTTGAAAACCTTTGACAATGTCTCTGGCTTTTAAAATTAACATTGAGCGCCCCCCCCCCCCCACCTTATGGATTTCCCTTCATTGCTGCGTGCTGAAGCAATCAGGCTCAGCATTCATCAGTAAAACTGGTTCCCATTCAACAGTCAAATAGAAGGAGTTCATTGCTCGATGCAGGGAGGGCAGCTAAGCCCAGCAGAGTTAAGTGCTGTTGGATAAATTAAAAATCAAAAGCTGGTTCTCCTGTATGATCGGTTGGGGGCGCTCACCCTCCCTCTCTCAGCACCTAGCCACCATAAAGAAACCGGTCGGTGGCAGGCCTGTCACATGGCTACCACCTTGTAGCCAGTCCTGTTCAGGGGGTCTTAACCTCACACAATTCCTTAAGTAGCCTCTTCTCAGCAGTGTGGCTACTTCTGCAGTTAAAAACACCCCTCCCTTTTATCCAGGCTGGAGAAGGGGGTCTGAAGAGGAAGGGATTGTTTTCATTTGGAATTACAGAGACTAATTGTGAGAGGAGGAGGCAGTGGAGGGAGGAAGAGTTGGGGCTGTTAAGGGTGGCCCGGCCTTTGCTAGTCCAGTGACTGAACGCAGTCCACAAGGGTTGAAACAACTGGCCTGGGGGAGGCAGGAATCTCCTGCTGAAGATGGGAACAAAAGCGATTCAGCCCAACAGGAACTTCATGTCAAATACTCATCTTTCCAGAAAGCTGCTCCACACATGGCAGACCATGCAGCATTGTTCCTGCCCATTCACGCTGTTCCTTGAGGGGAACTTGCCCCTTTTGCATGTTGCTTGTTCAGAGATTGGCTTTTTCCCCAGGCCTGAAGTCAACTGAATGAAAGAGGACCCCAAGAGACATCGCAGGAGGCACTGAGCATGGCACAAAATCCATTATCTTCTGGCTCTGGCAAATCTGAGCTTGTACAGCTTCATTATCAGGATGTCTGACACTTGTTCTAATCAAATACAGGATCCGGTAATGTTCATCGGTTTTAAAGACTCCCACCCACCCTGAGGACAGAGGAAACAATATATTCCACTGAGTGCTGCCTTTGCCAGGATCAGTCACTAACCATGAGTGTGGAAGGTGGGATGCCTTTATGCACAGAAAAAGGGGGCTGGGGGCAGGTGTCAGCTCTGGATTGATTAGAAGTGCACTTCCTGATAATGGCTATAAAGGCAAGGCACCAGGAGACTAGGCATTATTAGAGGAAACTTGGCAAGGTGGTGAGAAATGCAGTTTCCTGGCAAACGTTTTGAGCTGCTTTAATAGTTGGGTAACAAAGGGCCACATTACCTGTACAACTTCTTGCCCAATTATCTCAGAGTGCTAGGAACACAGATTAGTGCATTAATGTATGTGCTTGTGGCAAACACAGAAAGGGCTCACAAAGGGACTTGGCCTTGATTAATTTAGGTAATTTAGTTTCAGCCTTGTATCCTAGACACACACAATGAGCAAAACCTATTGTTTGTGGTGTTTGCTCACCTGTGTGGTGCCTAGCCAGGGAGCTTTCTAAACAAATTGGCGCTGGTGAAAAATGAAACTGGCAGTTCTGTGCTCCCCCTGCCATAGCTCTGGAACCAGGAGATCAGGCATCGCTCTTGTTGAGGTGTAGCGTTAAAAATACATGTAGTGCGGGTCCAGCATGCACTCAGTGCTAGGCTGACTTGGGGGTAGTAACTCAAGGGTGAACCACTGGACTGAGTTCTGTAGTCTGGACGTGCCCTGTGTGCCTCGCTCTCACTTGGAAGGGACCACCACTATGTGGGCAAAGGAGAGCTCACTTTCCATGGCTCATTCAGCTTCTAGCCTCTCTGCTGTGACTGCTCCAGTGTCAATTATAGCCTATTGCAATGGCGCTTTTGTCCTGTTCAGATGGTGGTTTTGTCGGTCTTTCGCACAAATGGTACCTGTGTGACCACAAGAATAATGCAGTGTTTCTTTGCAGGGACATCGCTCGTACTTAAGGCCAAAGCTCTATTATCTTCCCCCCCCCCCCAAAGTTTATAACTCCAAGAGTTCCACTCTTGCCGAAACACGCACTTTTTTCTGGAGCTGTTTGTTTCCCTTGTATACCGCAAATTTACTATAATGAAGGTACCCCAGTAATGTGTGAGCTATTTTCCAAGTCTGTGTTTTTAGTTGTTAGGAAAAATATTTGCTACTTATGTTGATGCAGTAACAACCATTGCATTTTTTTTAACCAGAGATTTTTCATTTTCCTACCAGTGCAGGGTGTTAGTTGTTTGCTCTTAACTCTGAAAGAGGCCACCTCTGTTAAATAGTTTTGTGAAGTGTTCAGCTTGTGATACAGCTGCTCGTGTCGTGTTAAATGTCGCTTTGCTGCTCTTGACACTTCACCTTGATGTGATATGAACTCCGCTGGGTTAGATACTAATGTAAGAATCCAGCAGAATGTTTGTTTGATACTACATACTATGTAGATTCTGCTCTCCACTAGGTGCATGTGGCAATCCCATCCATGCTTGACAGATTGGACTCCTACATGAGTCATCTCATTGGGCATCCCACAATTACAATGTGCTATAGAAATGCAAGATCTTATCTTCAAGGACCAGTATACAACATCAGTGAAATACAGCTACCTCTGGGGTGAAGGCTGACAGGCAGGCACACTGCATGCGCTCAATACTTGGAGGGGAAACTTTGGGTACAGACACTTTGCAATAAATTTACAACTAAAATATCCATAGAATTTTTAATGCCCTTGTGGGAGGCACAAGACCATAGCTCCAAAAGATCTGAGCCAAAAGGGCAAACCTAGTGAACAGTATGGCACTCAGTGGGTTTGGCTAAAGTCAGTGGCATTACACCACTGTGACTGAGCCCTTAGAGCTGTTCAGAAAACCAGGGAGAAGAAATTTGTGATCCTTAATTTAAAGTGTGTTTTGTCTTGTTTTTTTTGTTGAATTTTTTGGACTAGTTCTATTCAGAAAGGTGAAGAGCTGGATGAGAACCTGAGGTTCCATGGAATTTAGGTTTCCTTTCTTAGTGAGAAAGGGACCCATGCACCTCCTTGAAACACTGACTTCAAATGGAAATCCACAAGTGGACCCCATGTAGTATGAGACCTGAGAGCAGATCCTCAGTGGTTCTATGACAATGACTCCAGCCAATACCTTTACCCTAGAGTGTTAACAAACTTATTACTTGGCTCACCATTATACCAAACCCTAATGTTTAAGAGGATCCATTGTGTGTGACTACAAGTAGGAAATGCTTCTAAGCAAGCATCTTATTAACCCTGTAGTTATTTGATACTTTTGTTACAAGTAGACTCTCTTGGGACCATGGGAAGGCAATAACTTAAACACCATACAGATGAGTGGTTGGTGACTGTTTTTTAACTCCTTGTCCGACAGCATGGTGCTGTGCTTCAATTCAAAGGAGCAAACTAGTCCAAGTGAGGGCAGTTTGAGGGCTCTTTGCTCAGTTTATGCTTTCCCCCCCATTAAGATGCTTATTGTGAAATCTTGACATGTATTCTGACAGGCACTCTCTGCTCTCATTGGATTCCCTGCAGAGGTGTTTGAGATGCCACCATTGGCAGAAGATGCAAAACTTACAACCCAGGGCCTCCAGAATCTGCTGAATTTGCTGCAGTTTTGGATAACTTGGATAGTAATCTGCATTTGCAGCCATTTTCCACTGCAGACTCCAGGGAGAGGTGCAAATGAGTTGTAATGAGACTGTGCCATTGTTTCATGTAAGCAAATCCACAAAGGATAGTTTCAGGCTATCTAAAGACAGGTTTCAGAGTAGCAGCCGTGTTAGTCTGTATCCTCAAAAATAACAGGAGTACTTGTGGCACCTTAGAGACTAACAACTAAGGTGCCACAAGTACTCCTGTTATTTTTGCTATCTAAAGAAGTATTTTGGGGGCTGGCAGGAGGGGTGAAGAGGGATGTGGGGAAGGAATTCCAGAAAAGGAAGTGTCACATGAAAGACTTTGGCCTTGTCTGCACTATAAATTTGTCTTGCTTTAATTGTACTGGCACAGCTGTCCCTAGCATGGATGCAGTTATATCCTGGGAAGGTGTGTTTTTATATTGGTGTAGCTACTCCTGTACAGGAGGGGGAATAAGTGATACCAGTTTAAGGCATCTTTATACTGATAAATGCATCAACGCTAGGAACTGTAGCAATCTGGGAATTACACCCCTAACTCATATACTTGTACCTGTAC
Source organism: Emys orbicularis (assembly GCF_028017835.1). Lineage (NCBI taxonomy): Eukaryota > Metazoa > Chordata > Testudines > Emydidae > Emys > Emys orbicularis. The sequence continues at coordinate 29,664,976 of NC_088695.1, read as the reverse complement.
AAGGACTTTTTAGACCAGGCCATAGCAGAGGGCAATACAGATGAGTCCGTTCCAACTGCTGTCATTGCAGGCTCAGGCACTGGCACTCTCCTGGCTTATTCCTCTGATAACGTTGTCATATCAGGCTATTAATGCCCCTTCCCCTGTCTGGTGCAAAGACTGGATACAAACAAATTCATCACGAGGCATTAACCAGGAGAGAGATGGTGCAAATAGCAAAATTGTAAAGGGTGTGTTTTGTTTTGTTAATGGTGCAGCTCTGATGAAGGTGCTTGGTCCTGTCTCCATTGAAGCCAATGGCACAACTCTTGTTAACTTCACGGGATAGAACTGGTCCCAAAGTGGCACTGATTATCTGTACAGCCTTTTCTCCACCCCTATGCAGCTGGGGCTGTCTTAGATTTTTCCAGCAGCTACAAACTTTTTCACATTTTATCTTAATCAGCTGTTTAAATTGCTTCCAAGTGAAGCCTCTTCCTTTAGCCTGCTCTGAGCTAGCTAAAGCCTATGAAAGCCAAGTTTATTTTCACATCTCTCCCGTTACAGCATCTCAGCTAGATGAGAACTCGAGATTTTACCGATTCAGACTCCCGCCTTGTTTTGTTGGCTTGCTTGTAACTGTTGAATCTGTCCTTGGTCAGCTGGCTTTAGTTCCAGTTTCCCTCCGCGCACACTACAAGATGGGGTTCATCCTAGGAAGGCATCTTCATTGCATTTAAAAAAAAAAAAATCTGTATCCTAAGGGGATCTTAAACTGGCTGAAAGCCAGAAGGGACCGTTGTGATCACATCGTCTGACCCCTGCACAGCACAGGCCATAGTACAGGCATGCCCAAACTGGGGCTCGTGAGCATGCGCCTCTCTTACAGTTAAAGTGCGGCTCCCGGAGCCCCCCACGTGTCCCCTTGTTCTCCACCCACAAGACTGGGCAGGGAGGAGCTCAGGGCTTTTGCCCTGCAGCAGGGTGGTGGGACTAGTGGCTTTTGCCCTGCAGGGACAGGGGACTAGAGGCTTTAGTCCAGTGTGTGTGTGTGCGGGGGCATTGGGGAAGAAGCCTCACACCCCGGCAGTTTGTGTGTCTCCCAGCTCTCAAACGTCTGCAGAATATTGTATGCAGCTTGGAGGGTCAGTACGTTCAGCCACTCCTGCCATAGTACATCTCTGAATTCCTGTTTGAACTGGAGCATCGATTACAAAAAACATCCAAGCTTGATTGAAACCTTGCCAGTGATGTGGAATCTTCCCAACCCATGGTAAGCTGTTCCAATGGCTAATTGCACTCACTGATAGAAAGTTATGCCTTGTTTCTAGTCCCACTTAAACTTCCAACCACTGGCTCCCGTTACATCTGTGTTTGTGATGGCCTCAAAACTCAAGGAACAGGGCTACTGCTGTAATGATGGCAACACAGAACTACAAAGTCCTTCAATAAATTGTTAACATTGACTTAATGTTATGGATTTTGAGGGAAGGGAAACTGACTAGCAGTTTTTGCTCTTTTGGCTCCTATGCTGTTTTCCTAACATTGAAATCCTAATAAAGACTCCAGTGAAACCATGTTTAAGGCCAAGCACTGAGTCTCTGTAGACAAAAACAAAAAAAGTGTTTTGCAACAATCCAGAATTGTTTCTCCACAGAGATTCAGAGCTCCGCAGCTGTTTTTATGCATAAAACATTTTACCCCTAAGTTTGCACCAGAAATCCAGGAGGCAACTGGAATAATGAACTCCCTTTAATATGGGGTGGGAACCGAACAGTCACTCAAAATGTACACCACTCTACCAATTTATATCCGCGGAAATCAGTGTTACCGATCAGAATCAGGCCTGTTTGTGCACTAGGCTGAAACACTGTTGGAGGGGGTGGAGTCAGGAATATTGTACAAAGAAATCTAAGATGTTGATGGTCAGGAGGGATTCATATTAATGTCCATGAAGCCAGGAACACCAAGTAACCTGTACATCTACACAGCAGCTGGAGCCACAGTTCCCAGCTCAGGTAGATGTATATGCACTAGTTCAACTCAAGGTAGTGTGCTAAAAATAGCAGGTTGGCTGCAGTGGGCTAGTTGCAAGAGTCCAATTTCTCTTCCCTTCCCCCCCCCCCCCCCAAAAAAAATCCCCGCCTGGTCCATACACAGGTTGGCAGCCCAAGCTCCTGCCCATACCAGTGTAGCCGCAGTGCTCTATGTAGGCACCAGCTCAAACAGAGCTAGTGCGTGTAAGTCTACCTAAGCTGGGAATCAGACCTCCCGGCTGTTGTGTAGACTTACCCATTATAGGGGGAGGAGTACACTGGGGTAAAGTCCGGGTAATTTTTTTTTTTTTTTTTTTTTTTAATACAAGAAGTATTAACAGCCAACTTCTTACAGAATTTAAAAAAAAAAAATCCCCAAAAAGCTTCATCCAGGCAGCTGTCCCTGGGGCTAAAGCCTTTTTCAGCTGATCCTAGTTCGCCATTTAGCTCCATCATGTTTCCTGCTGGGTTTAGAGGGTTTCTTTAACTTCTGTTTCCCAATAACCCCCCCTTTTCAGCACAAGAAGCATGCGTGTTGTGTTGTGTGGTTGTTTTTTTTTTTTTTTTTTTTTTTTTTTTTTTTTTGAAAGGAAATAGACAGATTACTCTAATTTCATCTGACTTAGCCAGTGGGCAGTGAAGTCTGATAATGAGAAATATTCTAAAGAACTCATCCATAAACAGCAATTAGCTTTTAATCTAAGCACTACCCCCCCACCCCCACCAGGAACAGGAACTGGTGCTCTTTGTCAAGTGGATCTGCCACCCTGGGGGAGGGGAACAGGGGGTGGAGGGGGGGGGGTGTAGTTCCTGCAAAGAATGAAAGGAAGCTGGAGGTGACCAAAAGGAATAAGATGCTCATTTCAGCCCTGCCCCTTGCTGCACTCAAAAGCTTTTTTTACTTTCAGAGCAAAGCACCATTGAAGCATCAGGACAATGGAGATCAGATCTTTCGGGGCGGGGGGAGTGGAGCTGGCAAATGCATCTTTTGTTACTTTCACTTCTTTACTTGCCTTCTGCCGTGTGCTTCTCCCCCCCCCCCCCCAAATCCTCATAAATGCTCACTAGATGATAATGCCATTGCTTTCTCGGGGCCACTAATGGGATTATAACTATAACTGGAGTGAACAGAATATTTACCACTTCATCTAAAATTATAGTAGGCCCCTTCAAAGCAGGCTTTTGATGTGTAAAGTACTGCCCCCACCAAGAAAGGAAGATAATTATTTAGTGGAAGTTCAGAGCTTTTAAGTACAAAAACAGAAAGAGGCTGCGGTGCTTACATAAAAAGGAGGCTCTATCTAATGAGCTGGCAGGGTCCCCTGAACTTCTCGACCAGCTCTAGTGAAGAAGCAGCTTGGAGGAAAGAGAATTTTTGCTTGCTCCATTGAATCTCCTGTTGAGAAACAGGAGAAAAGGATTGGAGCTCTCCCATGTCTCTCCCTCCCCAAAAGGAAGTCCTGATTCTTCAGTGCCTTACACCATGCCATCTTGCAGCTGTAAATGCTGCCTGCTCAGAGTGGTAGTGATTTAGGCCCACCTTGCCCAGTTGTTAATCACAGGGTGGTTAAAGCAGTGGAGAATCAGGCCACCAAGAACATTCTCCCCACTCCCAGCCACATGGCCATGCTTCTCTTTGACTGGCACATGCAATCTCCAAACTGCTCTGCAATCACAGCTGACTACCACACTTCAGGGGATAAGATGGCACACTGATAGAAGGGCAAGAGGTTGGGTTTGAGAGGGCTGCTTTGAGCATCCAAGTGTTGGCATATTTCTCCAAAGCTCCCCAGCAGGTAAAACTGGGCTGAAAATCCCCTAGGAAGAGGCTTCCTCCTGGAGGTTCCAGCATGTTATGCTTCCAGATTCTTGGCTGATAACTGGAGGAGAAGAGAAAAACACTATCCACACACCGTAGCACCTCAAAAGAAGCCCATTGCTAATGGGTGAAGGTGTGGGGGAGGGGATATGGTGGTTCTGTTTTAGCTGAATTTCTATCCCCGACCAGAGCCCGGGGAGAGTCAGTGATGCACCTTTACGCAGTGACTTTAGAAACAGGCCCCAGCCCCCAGTGGATAGATTTCAAATAAGTTTCTGTTGGTGATGCGGGGGTGGGGGAACCCAGGCTCTTCAGGAGCTACTCTGAGGCCTTGTCTGAGTTAGAAAGTTTTAGCTATCCTGTAATTAAAGTGGCAACTCCCCTTCGAGGGTGGATGCAGTTATACTTGTGTAAAAGTGGTTTTGCTTATACTGATATAACTTATTCCAGGAGGGGAAGGAGAATGAGTTATACACATGTAACTGCATCCATGCTAAGCCTTTACTGGTGTATAACTACTCCAGTCAACAGCCACACCCCTGACAAAAATAGTTATACTGGGAAAGCCTTTAAGGGTAGGTCAGGCCTGAGAGCAAAAGCCATCCACACCCCCAGCCCAAGCCCCCTCCTGCACCCCAAATCCCTCAGCCTGGAGCCCCCTCCTGAACCCCTCATTTCTGGCCCCTGCCCAGAGCCCATACACCCTCCCACATCCCAACCCTCAGCCCAGAGCCCCCTCCTATACTCTAAACCCCTCAACTCCAGCCTTGAGCCCCCTCCTGCACCCTAAACCCCTCATTCCTGGCCCCACCCCAGAGTCTGCACCCCCAGCCAGAACACTCCCTCCCTCCTGCCCCCCAACCCCCTGCCTCAGCCCAGTGACAATGAGTGAGTGAGGATGGGGAGAGCGGGGCCTTGGAGGAGGGGCAGGGCAGGGTTGTTCGGTTTGTGCTAGTAGAAAGTTGGCAACCCTATGCAGCTTGTTAAAGTAACCAGCCTGGTTATTAGTGCCTCTGTATACTGGGAAGAGGTGGGGATGGGGAAAGAAACTTGTAGATTGGTAGAGATTGGCTCCATCTGCAAAGCTGAGATCTTGCTTTCAGAACAGCTCCCAGTGCTAGCACGAACTCAAACACAAGCTCTAATTATAAAGGGCCATACCATTGGTGCATTCTTGTCAGGGTGTCAGAGATGGCCTTCTTCCCCCTCCCTGCCCCCCCCCCCCCGAGTTCAGGGACATTGGGATCTCATGTTATTTAAGGCCTCAGGAGTCCAGCTCTGGAGCCTAATAACAAACTCGGTGCATATTAAGCATATAATACTTAGTCCTGCCATGAGTGCAGGGGACTGGACTAGATGACCTCTCGAGGTCCCTTCCAGTCCTATGATTATAAGGCAGTTGTGCAAGTTAAACAATGTCTCTAATACCACATTTCACGTCCCTGCAGAATGAGCCCAATGTGCTCCTTTCACCTGGTGTGCTTGTCGAGCTGCTGCTTTTTTTTGAAGCCTAGCAGTGTCACTTCCTCCCTATCCTCTCTAAAAGGGGTTGGTGTCCCTTTCAAGTTAAGAGATGCTTGCCAGATTTAATCTGCTGGGGTGAGGAGGAGAAGGGGTGGCACAGGATAAGTCCTACTGAGCCAACAGTGGTTTCCAAGTACACTGGTCTCCGTTCAAAAGGCAATCCACAACTCCTTTCATTAACCCTCCTGTCATAGGCCTCTTCACCTGCGTAAGCTCCAGAGGAAACCAGGAGACAGTAATGGCTAATCCACCCAGAAACTTGCACCAGAATAACAAAGTGTGAATTAAAATTGGCAAACACTAGGACAAAAAGCAGGTAGCAGATCGGATCTTTCAAAGAGCTAGTGATGCAGTAAATTGTCTATACCTTTAAACATACATTCAGTCTGGAATATATTCTGACTGTGGAGACATGGTCTAGGGGTTAAAGCACAGGCCGTGAATATATTGAGGCTAACGATTAGGTTTGTAACCATCAAAGGAGCGAGGTTCTGGAACAGCCTCCTGTGACGGGTTTCCCCCCTGGGGTGCCACCTGGAACAAGGGTACCACTGAGCCCTCTGACCCATCAGCCTGGGCTCCCTGCCCACTAGACAAGCTGCAAAGCCCTCCAGCTTCACTTTCACCAGCATTCACACAGGTAGGGACACACCGAGCTGCAGTTACGTGCATGCTCTGTAACCACCAGCTTCCCAGCCTAGGACCCCACAGCAGTACCGTCCTATCTTGGTCAAATCTGGCTAGTATATGGGTTTAATACCCGATTGGCCTCTCCCTCAATGTGAAGAGAACAATGCACACGTGTGGTAATCAAGGAGATGTTTTTCCCAAGCATTCCAGTCAAAGCTTGCTGGTTTGGATTGAAACATAAAATAAGTTTAACTACAAAAGGTAGATTTTAAGTGACAGCAAACAGATCAAAGCAGATTACCTAGTAAATAAACAAAACACAAACTAAGTCTAAGATACTAGAAAGGATATGAACTCGCAAATTCTCACCCTGGCTGATGAGACAGGTGGGCTGCAGATTCTTATGGGACAAGCTTTACAGCTTGGACTCCCCAGGTGTTTCATACACAGGCTAGAAATCCCATTAGCCTGGGTCCAGCACTTCTCCCAGTTCAGTCTTTGTTCCTCAGGTGTTTCCAGGTGTCTTCTTGTGTGGGAAGTGAAGAACCCCAGATGATGTCACTCCCTGACTTGTAGAGCTTTAGCATAGAGTGGGAACCCATTTTTTTCAAAACTTGGTTCCCAGACTGGTTTGTGGGGAAAATACTGACATTCCAAGATGGAGTCCAGAATCATGTGGCCTGGTCACATCTCCTTGTAGAGTCATAGCAGCCATCACTTACAGGCTGTCTGGAGTGTTCTCAGGAAGGCTCACCAGGTGAGGGATAAGCTTCTCCTAAGGCCTATGGTTTTCCCTATTGGCTCATTGCCCTGAATAGGCCTTTCCCAACCACCTGAAAGCATCTTGTCTAGTGGGTGTTACCCAGGTGTAACTATATTTGAAATACAGATACATAGTCAATACTTATAACTTCAGATACAAAAATGATACATGCATACAAATGGGATAATCATATTCAGCAAATCATAACTTTTCCAATGACCCCTAACATGACCTGTCTTGCATAAAATGTCATAAATATGCCATTATCATATCACTATTAAGAATATGGGGTGCAGTGTCACAGCTCCCATTAAGGTGACAAACAACCTGGAGCTTGGTGGATTTATGAATTGGATCATATGATGGGACACCAGCAATGGCAGAGGACTGGACTCAGTTACCCAGGAGCTCCCTTCCAGTCCTGTGTTCCTATGACTGGGAAATTGGATGGCTGGGCTCTACTCCTAGCTCTGTCACAGGGGCTGGGAATTGAAAGTAGCTTGTCAGTTTAAAAGTGTGAGTTGCTTTGGGTGCAAGAAGGCCTGGGTTTGAACCCCAGACAAGGCTTTGCAGAGCCCGATATTTGTTGGTTCAGTACCTTAAAAAGGTCTGGAAATAAGGTATAAATTTTTAACACTGAGGGTAATTAACCATTGGAACAACTTGCCAAGGGTTGTGGTGGATTCTCCATCACTGGCAATTTTAAAATCAAGAGTGGCTGTTTTTTTTTTTTTTTTTTTTTTTCCCCTAAAAGCTCTGCTCTAGGGATTATTTTGGGGGTGTTCTCTGGCCTGTTATACAGGAGGTCAGACTGGATGATCACAGTGGTCCTTTCTGGCCTTGGAATCTATGAATGTGCAATTTGGGGGCAAGTCATTTTGTCTCTTTAGCCTCAGTTTCTCCACCCACAAAATGGGGGTGGTCCTGTTTCCCTGCCTCAGTGTTTGAATCACTATGAAATGCTTCGGCCTGATCTAAGCCTGGATTTTTGCATCAGGATAACTATTTTGGTCAGGGGTGTGATATTCATCTATCTATTATATTATATTATATTATATTATATTAAAAGTATACCAGTGGGGATGCAATTCTAGCTGTATAAAGATGGTTTATACTAGCATAGCTTATTCCCCTTCCCATATAGGAGATCCTATGCAGGTATAAAGCTCCTTTGATACCAACGTGACTGTGTCCACACTGGAGGCGTTGCTCTGCTCTAGTAGTAGTTAAAGCAGTTCAGTTTTGGAGTACTTTTGGAAAGCACTATAGAAGTGCAAAGAGCGTACAGTAGAAAAGCAAACTGGCAGAGAAATTAGTGCCTGATCCAGCTGTCACTGACTTCAGTGGGAGTTGGGTGAGGCCCTTACCCTTGGCTAAACATTGGACTGGAAATACTTCTTCATTCATATAATGGAACTTACATAGCAGAATCAGGAGGGCCTTGGAAACCCGGGAGTGGTCTCTTCCTTGGCTGTACAAAAATCCTGAACAGGACTGTGGAGGGGGAATCTTCCCCTGTCTTTCCCCCTTCCCTGACAGATGGGAGAGAAGTGGCAGAGGTGGGGGAGGCAGTTGGTGAGTCTGTTTTAGCCCCGATTATTTATTTCCCCCACACACTGTGAAGTTCATTAATTCCCATCATCTGTTTTGTGTAAATTCCATGGCATGCATTTGACAGCGTGGTGTCAACTTACACCCCTTCTAAAACTGCCCAGGTTGGTTCAGTCACTCTGGGGTTTTCTTGTGTAATTTGCCAACCCAAACAATGGGTTCCTACTTGAGATGAAGGAGCTCATGCAGCGTGTGCTGTGGGGCGGAGGTGATAGAGCTACTGTCAGGGCCCTGGGTGCAATGTTGGGAGGGGGCGTGGTCCTCAAACCCACCATTTATTTCATGTGAAAAATATATACTTCTCCCCAACGAAACAAAGCAGAACTGGGCTCTTAAATGGGGTTTTATCAATATCCTCCCCATGCCCCATCCACTGCCGTGAGAATGCTGAATAAAAGCCAAATGGTAATTTCAAAGCCAGATGACCTTGGTGTGGATGGCAGCCTCCGTGATGTAATTAAAACACTTTATTACTTTAACATTCCCTGGGCTTGTCAGGTTCTTGCTTTAGAACAGTATTTCTTCCAGTTTTCAGGGATCCGATTATTTTAATATTGAGCTGGAGGAAAGAGCTGCCATTAAAACTTGAAGTGTAGTTTGGCGCGGCCAGCGAAATAACTTCACGTTTTACGTAGCTTCCTTTCCACAGCTTGTGGTGGGAGGGAGGAACATTTCTCATAGGATTTTCAAAACTCCCCCTGCAAACTCCTTTGTGATTTCCTCCCCCTACCCTCAAGCCATGCTCAGACCAGACCATCTTTCCCTGACATTGGAGTCTGTCTTGAAGCTGCTTAGCTCATTCAAAACTTACTTGTGATGTCAGAAACAATCACGATTCAAGCCATGTTCCAGAAGTTTAAACCTGGCAGTAAATAGTCTTTATTGCATCACTGGAAGGTACTATTCAGCTCCTGCCTCTTCCCATGAAGTCCTTCAAAATCCTCTTTAACGCTGGACATCCCAGTGAAGCTGTGCCCAGTCCTGCAAGCTGCCGAGCACCTTCAGCTCCTGCTGAGATCAGCGCCATGCTGGATCAGGCCCAGCCCCAACTCCAGGAGGGTGGAGCAGGGCTAAAAGAAACCCAGGAGTATGTTTCAGTATGTCTCTCAGCCCTTCTGCTTGGGCCCTCTCCCTTAGCATCCACATTAGCTAGTGCCTGGGGCTGGCTCCTGCAGGGCGCTAGGTATCTTCTGCTGTCATTTAAATCAGGGTGAGTTGGAAGGATACAAGCTGCTTGCAAGCTGCAGCCAGGGTTAAATGAGAATAGTCCTGGGTTAGTTCTCTACAGAAGCTGGCAAAGGACCTACGTGCAATAAAGTGTGCAGAAAACAAGAGACTGATGCTGCATTTTAAAGACAAAGGCTGGTATTAAGCTGTCTTGCTGCATTGGGTATTTTCAGCTTCCCAGTTTTTTTCAGTGCTCTCTTGTCTATCAGGCTCTGTTACAGCTTTTTTTAAATCTAGCCCTCAGCTCCGTTGATAACTGTTGTAAATTTCTCCCACTTCCTGTCAGCAACCTGCTATCTTGGAGACTAGGAACAACTGGTTATCACCCTGGCAAAGTGGATGAAATGTAAAGCAAAGCTGTTTGGTGCCAGTAATGGGGATATTCTCCCCCCCTCCATCCCCTCTTATAGTGTCTCCAAATCTTCCCAGGCCCCCAGCTGAACATGCTCTTCTGAGCTAAATTTATATTCCTGATGGCCCTCTAAAGCCACTTTTTTCCTCTTTGCAGTGAGAGCTAGCAGTGCAGGGAGAGGATGGAACCGAACCTTTAAAGAGTGTTTCACCTAAAGAAATATTCATAATGCAAATGAAGGGAGATAGGGGGGAGCTCACTTAATTTCCCAATAGGCAAAGATAACTCGGTATGTGAAACTGGAGCATCCAAGGGGGTTTATTTTTGCTTCCAAAAATGCTCTGTTAAGATGACAGAGGTTCTACAGCACTGTCTCACCCCTCCCTTTGCCCACCAGTTCCAAACAGAGGATGGTGGTGGCCCTGATTTGGTTAGTGTAAGGCTGTCAATCTCCTAAATCTTTCCCTCACTTCCCTGCTGGAGATAACCTTTCAAAGCCCGAAGCTGAATTCTGTTTCCTTACAGAGTTTTCCCCTCTGTTGCACCTGCAGCCTAGTTCGTTAATGTGGGGTGGTTCATTGTGTCATAAAGGATCGAACAAAGCAAAAAATACAAGTGACCAAACCCTAGTAAGCTGAGAACAGAGACCATTTTTATTTGCCTCACACCTCCTTGCTGTTGTCATCACCTAGGGACGATGCTGGCTAGTGCTCTATAAATCCCTAACAGAGTCGTGGGGTACTCTTACCTTCCCCACTGCAGCCCAGGAGGGGGAGAAGAGCTTTATTTATGGGGTTTCCTGCTCTCCATTCATCTCTGTAGTATCTGTGCACTTACCAAACAGTAACCAGTTTGTCCTGGCAACACATCCCAGGAACTAGGGAAGTATTATCCACATAGAGAGGTTAAGGTCCAGCTTTTCAAAAGCAGCCTGTAACTTTTGGTGCTTTGGCTTGTCAGGTGTCTAAAGTTTTGCATCCCTCCCCCCACCATTTAAGGCTACAGATCTACACTGCAGCTTTAGGAAGTGTTATGTTCAGGCTGATTTTAGCCATCTCAAGGCCAGCCTTTCCCTGGTCATAAATGACATTTGAAGTTCAGTAGCTCAGAGATGTTCTGCGCATCTCAACTGGTCTTCTGAAGCCTTTGGTCGGAAGTGGTTGCAGGGGATTTTGCTAAGCACACGGACCTTCAGTCTAATCTAGTTGGGTTTTTAGACAGTCCATCGGGGTGCCTGAGCACCCTCCGTAGGGAATATCAGGTCGCCGTGGATTGTGTCTGCAAAAGGGCCCCATTCTCCTTCTTTTTTAAAACATTTGTCGTCTTCCATCACTAAAAATTAAGCAAAACCTGTCTGGGTATTCTGAATCTGGTCTGCAGTGTAGACAGGCAAACAAATCTGGATTACAGGCCTGAAGAACTTGAACTGAATGTTGTTGAAGCCCCAAATAATTTGCCTGATTCTCTTTTTTTTTTATTTCCCTTTTGCCTCAGTCTCTTCTTTCCAGGGAACAGCTGGAGGTGAAGTCTGGAAATACAGCACAAAAAGAACAGGAGTACTTGTGGCACCTTAGAGACTAACAAATTTGTCTGTATCTGCACAAAAAGGTCATTCTTGTTGTGGCTGAAGCCTGAACTGAAGCAGGGAGAGCTGTAAATTTTGCAAGAGAGCATGATTTCCTGCCCAGTTTTATAGGCTCAAGAGGCTTAGATAAGCATCGAGGCATTTAGACCCAGATCCTCACAGGTAGCTAGGCACCTAACTCCTATTGTAGTAAATGGTAATTAGGCACCTAAATACCTTTTGAGGATCTGGGCCATTCATGCTTATCCAGATAATATTTAAATAGTTCTCTTCATCTTCAAACCACTCAAAATACATCCCTGTCTCGTCTCATCTCTCCCTCCATGAGACAGGCATTTATAAGCCTTGTTTTGGGAAACTGAGGCACAGAGCAGGGAGGTGATTGTCCCAAGGTCAACTGGAACAGAGCTGGAATTAGAATACAGGAGTTCTTTGCTCCCAAGCCCATGATCAAAGCTGTCTCAAGCAGAAGTGTCTGGGGTTGGGTTATATGCTGCTTTCCAATTGGAAGGTCTCCTCTAGCAATTGCAGAAGCACATCACACTTTGTCCGCTCCTTCTCCCCTCTCTGACATACCCCAATAGGTCTCTGTGCCAGAGGCTTCAGAAAGAGAGGTATAGGAGCAGGCACCTCTAGTTCTGCGGATGCCCCACCCCATTGGCAACCCCAGAAAGGTGCTTACTCAGTTTCCACTCTCATAGCATCTCCGAAATACTGCAGAGAACCTGCCCCGTGCATAATGTGGCTTTGTGGACAGAAACATAGAGAGGCAGGAAAACAATATTTGTGTAGTGTAAATATGACATAGGTTGTGATCAGCTAGAAATAGCGGGCTAAAATGAAATGCTCGTCTCAGACTTTGCCAGAGGTGAATACAATCTCTATGGACATATGCGGGATGGGAGGAGAAACTTTTAAAGCTAAAATTTGCCATGCTGTGGATGTTGCTGATACACCTCCAGATCAGATTCCTGACAATAAGAACCACTCGGGCGATAATTGTATTGGATATAATCCATGCCACATGTTTAGCAAACTGGGCTCTGCATGCCACTTAGATTCAGAAACGTTTTTTCTAGTCAGGTTTAGCTTTCCACCCATCCTCCTCTCCCCCAACACACCCAACTTTCTTGCATTTATGTTTTTTTCCCCAGGGAATAGGCCCAGGAAGGGTCACTACACCAGCCCTGACATGCTTCTGTTCCATCGGTATAGCTAGTCAGTCACATACACCCTTGCTACCCTCGGGGAAAGCTTTTGTCTCTCTTGCAAACGTAGGTCTGTTGTACCTGCCAACTTGATACAAACAAATAACAACTCAACAGTTTGTAAACCTTCCCTCATCCACCCACCCCCTCCCACTGACAATAGCCTCTCTCGATATTCTTTATTGAGAAGTGTCAACAGATTAGTTCAGAGTCCCTCTGTGCGGACAAAAAGCTGCCACAAAGGGCATTAGGCGTCAGGGATTGGATTACCATGTAGCCACCTGTCATTGTGACTTTGTAAATTTATCTCTCTGTCTTTCAGATTGGAAGAGTTTGTTAAAATGCTGCAGTTTGAGCGCAGGGTTTTTTTGTTTTCAACATTTATGTGTGCTTGCTTTATTAATAAAAATCGGGGCCTGCAAAGGGCCTGGGGATTAGAGCAGTTAGGTTCTCTTTTTTCATTCTTACATTAATCTAAGTGGTTAATAGGTAAAGTAGGCCAATCCATCTTTAGGGTAAGCCTATCACTTCGCCTACGATGGGTGAAGCTTTGCTGAACAAATATTCATTAAAGGAAAAGCTTTTTTAATTCTGTCTTCGCTGACACGTTAAGAGCTCGGAGTTAGGAGCTCTGCTCTCTGCCTGTGGAAAATGCATCTCTCTGCTCACACAGCCACTTCATGGCTTTGCCGAGACACTCTTCCACAGAAGCTTTAAGGGCCAAATCCTCGGTTGGTGTCAGTTGCCATAGCTCCACTGAAGTCAATGGACCTATTCAACCTTCTACCAGCTGAGGGTCTGGCCCCACTGTGCCATGGTGTTTGTATGAGGGGTGGCTGGGAACTGCCAAGGGTGGGGTTTGTTGTTAGCTTTCTGAAAATATCGGGCACCCAAACCTTGCCCAACCAAAGAGTATGGGAGAGGTTGTCAAAGGTGTAAAAGGGTATTAAGGTTGCCAAAGGCTAACTCCCGTTTCTTTATCTCCCCCTGTGTTAACAGTTTATCAGGAGCCACGCCCATTTGCACAAAACAGAGCAGATTGAAGCTACCCAGATCTTTAAGTTGGATGTACATCTTCTGCAGGTCAAGGCTGGATCCTATAGTCTCCATGAGCTGCACCTGTGTATTAGAAATGAGGAGTAGTTGTAGAATACATTACAGAGCCATCCGGGCAGCATATTAGCCTCTTTAGCCTTTATGCACAGAAGAACAGCAATAGTGGGGCAAAGTTAGATTCCCCTCCTTTCATCCTGATGGGTTACAGCCTGCCAACACGTGTCCGCTACAGTAGTTCTTCTGACCACTGTCTCTTCTTCTGATTTTCTTCTCTCCAATGACGCTTCTCCACTGATTTAGTTTGCTCTTGCTGTTCCTGCAGCTCTGGGATCAGTCCCTTTCAGAGCGACTAGGTTGTACGACTTGGGCCTACTCCTACTTGCACCGAAGCCAACAAGAGTTTTACTGTGGACTTCAGTGTGTGTAGGGATTGGTCCCTTAGTGCCATGATGAAATCAGTTTGCCCTTTGTATATACCCATGAATCCAATGGTGGCTCACCTAGGAATCCTCATGATCTATTATTAGTTAAGCTAGGCATTAGCTACCTCTCCACCTGTGTAAATCTCAGGCCATCTGGTAAACCTGTAGTCCTGTGACTTTGATGCTTCCCCTATTTAGTCGCAAGCAAGCCAACTACTCTCCTGTTTAGGAAAGCATGGAAGACCCGTATGTAGATCTCTGCTAGAGATGGGCCAGAACATCAAAGTTGGACCTAGATACTGATCTTAATTTTCCTAAAGCATAAGGCTGTTTTAATCCAATGTTCAAACCCATCTTAGTCTCAACAGGCTTCATTGTCCATAAAATGCAATTGTTGTCCTTTCGCTTTGTACACTGCCTTTTAAAACAAGGCAGACCCTGTGAGACCATCTATGATTCTGTTGGTGGTCTTGGGACGCTACCAATATACAACAGAGTGTCAGCACATAGTGGGAAAGCTTTGCTTTGGAACTAGATCCTGGTGGCACTTTCAACAACTCGAATGCATGTTGAGAGGGTCTTTATTCTTACTCTTCTTTGCCTGGAATACCTTCTGAAAAGCTTGACGATCACATTTCTCTCCCTACCAGTTTTATTCTTCTTCACTGGCAAAGAACAGACTTTGGGTTTTTTACATGCAGAGGAAGGCGCATTGTGAATCTATTTGGCTGCTGCTATTGTACCTGTGCCAGCATTTTAGCAGGGAAGTTCATAGCTCTAGAAACACCATCTTTCCGCAAAATGCCACTGCAGATCCAGTAGGAGGAGCCCAGACAACTTTGCTTTGAAACTCTCTTGAGCTAATCCTGTAAGGAACTGAGCACCCTCAGCTCACTCTGAAGCCAACAGGAGCTAAGGTGTGTCAGCAGCACTTCACATGAATTCTGGTTCTGGCCAGTTGTGGCTCTTTTGTAAATCTAGTGGGAGGTGGATTTACATCTGTAAAGGTAGGAGGCCACTAGACCATGAGAATTGATTCTTCTCCCAGTGAATCCCTCTTTTTTCCAGTATCCCAAAGACCTGTGGATTTAATTGCTGTATCTGCTGGAGGTGATTTATTAGTTATTTATTTTGGATTTATACAAAGCAGAATGGAGCACTTGTCCAGTGTTCTTGGTGCCCTGGATGTTCTTTTAGAAAACAAACTAAATAAACACCCCTGTCACTTCCTCTCCGATTGGATCAACTGACCCAGCAACACCATAAATATAATAAAAATAGATTCCTTCTACTTCCCCCTCCCTATGCAATCCAAGAGTTCTACACACCACCACTGCTCAGCCCTTCCTAGATTTGCAGAGTTTAAGGCCAGCAGGGACCATTAGATCATCTAGTCTGTCCTCCTTATAATATCAGTCCTTAAATTTCACCCAGTTACTCTGTGTTGAGCCCAATAACTTGCTTGGCTAAAGCATCTCTTCCAGAAAAAGCATCTGGTCTTGAAGACAGCAAGAGATGGAGACTACTTATCTCCTCCAGGGAGAAAAAGCAGGCCTTCTACCATGCCTTGAAGGCTAATTAGCTCTGGCTCTCTCAAACCTGGGGAGAAAGGGAGTTCCCAAGGTCCAGCACACTAACAGACTCCTCTTTCTACTTCCAAAGGGGCTTCAACGTAGGCATCTCTGCCAACCGCAGCTGCTGCAGTAGGTCGCAGGGGTGAACCATCTCCTAGATAGGTAGCTCCCAGGCCAGTAGGGCTTCAGAAGTCAAAACCAACATCTTAAGCCAGGAGACAGCCAGCACAAGCTATGGAGATCAGGTTCAGTTTCCTCCAAAAAAAAAAAAAAAAAAAAAGACACTGGTGAACAAGTGGCCTGTCAAATTCAGCCTCTGCTCTGGTGAGATTTAGTAATTGTTCGCTGTGCCATTATTGGCCTGCTATGTTTTGTGATTGGCTTAGAAAACAGACCTTTTATGGGATTTGCCAGTTGTAGAGCAGCTTCTCTGAAAATCACTCTTCTACTTGGTAGAGTGTTTTTTGGAGACTCACTCTTCCTGGGAATTTGATAGAGCAGCACAGGTTCCATCTGGCACCAGAGATCAGACATGGCATGCGATGAGTAAATAGCACTACACCTGTATGAAGCGTGTGGAGTTAGGCCTTGCTGTGGGTGAAATGCAAGTGCATGGGAGAGGTGAAATCCACTTCCTCTGGCTGCTTGCAGGGTAGGACACTACATCCATTTAAACATGGATCCGACAGCATTTCTACTGGCCTGCCCCATCATTGCCCTACATGCTGACCTATGGAAAGCTGGCACGGAAACCTTTCCCACAGTACGCAGTAGGTGCAAAGACTAGCTGCCCTCCCACAGAGGTTTTGCCTCTTGCCACTTTGCACAGACCTACTGTGGGCTTAAGTGGCATGAGTTTTCTAGACTGCACCTAAGCAAATCTTGCCTCTAATGAAAGAGGAGCACATAGATGTGAAAACATTTGGCATGTTAAATTACAGAGCCCCAGTGCTCCTTCCTTATGATGTTTCAATATGTTTGAGCTTAGTGGGTGGAATTCCTAAGAAGAGGTATGTGGGATACTGCTGTTTTTTCACTTGTATTCTCTATTAGTATGACACAAGTTACAGTGGATTTGATACATTGCATCAAGGAGTTAAGTATTATAGGATTGGGTATAATTTGTACAAACAATACTAGCCAAAGCGCACAGAAGCTATTGTCCTAGACTAAGGATTCTCTTGCTGTTACACATTCACATTACATGATATTAAAACACAGGGCTCAAGTTTTTCCCTTGGGTTCACGATCATGGCTCCCATTAAAGTCAACAGGAGTTGTTTTTTTTATTATTTTGTGTGTCGTAGACCAGGACCCTGTACAAGTAGTATAGGAAACAATCGTGCACTTTCAGGGGGTCTAGGGGAAAAGAGAATTGGGAAAATTTAAGAGGCCTCTTCCACTGAGTACACATGGTGGACCTGATGTTGACAAGTCAGCATGCAGTTGTTTGTTCAACTTGCTGCATTGCACGCACTTGTACATGCTTTATGCTTCACAAGGAAGCGATAGTCTCTCTCTTGTGATGCACATTAGAAAACTTCCCAGTGTAGTGTTACAAAAGAGAAGAGCAATGGGTGTCCCATCAGAAATTAAGCCCAGTAACCTTTACAAAAGCAAAGTAATAGGGAAATAAGATTTTCCTTTGGGCCAGGCAATCTGCATAGGCACCCGAGGGTGAATGATTCCTTTTCTCTGTGCTCCAGCTTTTTCTGATGAATATATTTCAATTCCATTTTGCTGAACTGATGTAGTTTCAAGGCTGCAGCTAATTCACACCCCACGGAGGTGGACTAGCCTCTTTAAAGCAAGCCAAACACAGAGCATGAATCACTACTGTGATATAATTGCCAGGAGTCTAACCTTGTGCCTGACTACTTCATGTATTTGCAAGTCACACTAATAGGACTTATGCTGATAGCAGGGCCCATAAAGGTTACGTTGCAAGGGATGAGTTATCCTGCTCTCCTAACCAGTGCATTTGTTTTCTTGGCAGAGACCTGATGCCCAGAACCCTGGATGGACAGATCACCATGGAGAAAACCCCTAGCTACTTCGTCACCAAGGAAGCACCTGCTCGAATCTCTGCCATGTCGAAGGGCACCAAGCTCATCGTGGTGGTGCGGGATCCCGTGACCCGAGCCATCTCCGATTACACGCAGACTCTCTCGAAGAAGCCCGATATCCCCACCTTTGAGAGCCTGACCTTCAAAAACAGGACTACAGGCCTGATCGACACCTCGTGGAGCGCCATCCAGATCGGCATCTACGCCAAGCACCTGGAGAACTGGCTCCTCTACTTCCCCATTGGGCAGATCCTCTTCGTCAGCGGGGAGAGGCTGATCAGCGACCCTGCCGGGGAGCTGGGCAGGGTCCAGGACTTTCTGGGCCTTAAGAGGATCATCACGGACAAACACTTCTACTTCAACAAAACCAAGGGCTTCCCCTGCCTGAAGAAAGCTGAAGGCAGCAGCAAACCCCACTGCCTGGGGAAAACGAAAGGCAGGACCCACCCCAATATAGACAGGGAGGTGGTGCAGAGACTGCGGGAGTTCTACAGGCCTTTCAACATGAAGTTCTACCAGATGACTGGGCACGACTTCGGCTGGGACTGAGGCTGGCACGACAGTGTCTCCTTGTAATTACCCCATGGTGCAGCTTGCTTCTATAAAGATATATGTGTGTGTATGTAAAATGTACAGAAATCTATTTTATAATAATTTATTTTTAATTTTTAAGTAATTAATTCACTAAGCTGCCTAACCACACTGTCTAGAATATTAGCCCATAACCTTTTTTTAACATTCCATGGTGTTTAATTCTAATATTGGTCTTTTTATTTTGTTTGGTTTATAATTGACGGTGCTTCCATTTACCTAGAGGAAATTAGTATTAAAAAGGAAGGGGAAGGGGGGGGGGAAAGCACAATTTTATTTTCGTTACGGGTATTAGGCCTTTATAAACATTTACTTGTCATCTTCCAACTCTCTAGTATCTGTGTCCCTACCTTTTGCATGAGATCTGTTGGCCCGTCATCACGTTCCTTCCTGCCTTCTGCATAACTGTAGGGGAGGGAGAGGCTGTGCTGCTTTTTGAAGCTCAGATGCTTATGCCCAACATAGCAGCTGCTTTACAGGGGCGTTATAATGTGCAAAATCCATCAGTATCCACACTCCCCAGCCATACTGCTGCTGGGAGACTTCTGCTTGCTTCTGTTTCCCCAAGTGTTGCTTGGTGCATAAGGTGCTCCTTTGGAAAAGAGCACCAATAGCATGAGATTTTGCTGCAAGGGGGGAGCAGTCTTATCAGTCTGTTTTTCCTTTTTTTTTAAATAAGGAGAATCTCCCCCTACTGGCCCAAACAGGTTTCCTGGGTGGGGACTCTATGCATTTTAAAAAAAATTATTATTCTTATTAAAGATGTGAAGTGCTGGGTGGAACTATGTTGTAGTAAATGAAATTCAGCTCCTACATGTATACACTCGCCTTGTATGGAACCCATTTTAAAACGCACTAGAGTCGAGCATGCAGGCAGAGCATCTGCTTTGACACACCAAAGAAATCAATAGAACCAGAGGAGCCATTAGCAAAAGCCAGGGTATGAGTCTGTCACTGATTTAGTGTCCCCCGAGGAGTGGGTAGGGGACACTGTGAGTCCATGCACAGCTGGGGATCTGAGGTAGGTCACCACTGCAATGATTGTGTGGGGATGCGTGAGGGGGGGCTTCAGCCTTATTCCCATTCGATGTTGTCTTGTCCACCTTACATTTTGGTCTAATACTTCATCAAGAGTCTCTGTCCAGAACAGGCCCCTACCTGGAATTGGAAGGGGATGTTACCAGGCAGGATTCAGATGAATCCATAGAACTACTTAGGGATACTTGCATAGTACTTGCCTGCATCTACTGCCACTGGTCTCTCATTTCACATGCAGTACTTTCACCCCAAATACTTGGAAAATAAGACCCTGAATCACACAGGGCTCTGATATTAGTCAAGACCGCTCTTTGCTCAGAGGTGTAACTGTTGATCATGTAAATACATAAGCGAGGATGGGACAACTAGTTAAAATAAGAACCCAACATTTTGCCTGTAGTTTGAACCAAACACTTTTTGAGGAGCTGAGCTGTTCAGAGGGGCGTTTCTGGTGTCAGGCCAGGAGTGGAACCAGAAATGTTGACCCACCCCCAGAATAGCTATTCTTGCAGAATTTACAGCCCTGGCAGAAGCTAGCAGTGAGTGAATGAATGATTCTCACTAGAATTCTGGCCAAATTTTGCAGGCTTAGGTGGTGTGGATAATCTCCACAAACTTTGGGTGTCTATCCTCACCGCCTGAGGTTCACCCATCTCTAATGGACCTCTTAGTGACTAGGGTAACTGCAGAAAATCCTGATCCTAATTCCCATTGAATTTAATTAAAGCAGGGCCATACCATCATTCCAGGGCAACTACAGGGTACACATGGCTGTTTTTTACTTCAGTTTAACCCTGAATGTAGATTAAACAAGCTATTAATTGCACCATGCAGGAATGTCTATAAATACTATGTAGTGGGAGCAGCAAGGTATTTGCTAAATAAACCTTATGACATTACTGTGTAAGTAAACAAGTACTTGCATAATATATGTGCAGTGTAATAAAATGCTAGACAACTGCATGTATAATACTACAGCAACAGCAAATGGGTAAAAGATACATGATTTCATTATGTTGATATGTTGGTTTCATATATGTCACCAATATATCTTAGCACCAGGCTGAAGACGCCAGTGGCCACCCCCGGTCAGCAACCCCTCCATTATAATACCAGATTACTAAACAATACCCAGCTGTGGTGGTGGTTGTCGTATAGCATTCCTCAGATGTTGCTTTTACTTTAACAACCTCCTTACTCTTGTTTGTCCTATACAGCTGTCCGCTACGGCTGCTTAATGATGGACATGCAGATGCAATAACTTTCCTTCCGAACCATTCAGTTAACAGGCCCATGTTGCTCTCGCTGGGTCCAGCTCTGATCTCACTTACACTAATGGTACTGAGAGCAGAAGCCAGCCCTCTGTCTCTGTAACAATGAGATTTGCAGTAAAATGCTGCCCCTTGAAATGTGGATGGATCTGCTCCCATTCCAAACCCAAGGGGTGCTTAGTTTAATCTAATGACTAACAGGGAATTTTAACTTGTTTACAAGAGCAGTGTAATGTCATGGCAAGTAAAGGTAGATACAGAGTCAAAAGGTTCCCCTGACCTAGCTCCCCTATTTATCAATGCCACTGGGAAATGTGGGGGAAGGGGCCATACCCAGGTCAGTGGGAGAGGAGAACGACAGGTATATGAGAGCACCCTCAAATCCCAGCCGGGTGAGGCAGGGGGATACTTAGCACTTTGCAGTATCAAGCTCTATAATGACAGTCTAATTTCGGTCGGTTTTGGAGCACGGTGCAACCTTTGATTTGGTTTTTCCCCGGAGCCTTTCCCACTCCAAGGAAAGGTGAAATGTCGCCCGTGAAACAGTATTGTTTTGCCATAGGCAGTTCCATCAGCCGAATGACACATTAGCCAATACTGTGACAAGCCACAATAGAGAGTGTGGGATCTTCATTACTGCAGTGCAGAGGGAGCCCTGGGTTGCAAAACTGAGATGAAAATTCAAGGGGCATTTGGATGTGTGGGTGTTTTGGGCCCAGGCTTTCGCCATGGACTGCAGGTCTTGGGGTCCACCTCTACTACTGAGTGATAAATAGACTAGCATATTCAATTTACCATAAGGGCCTGCTAACTTGAGTGTCTTGAATGATTGCAGAAAAAAGCTTTAGATCTTGTAAAGCAGCATCCTAGGACACTAGTTATTCTAGAACTTGAATCCCTGCGTCTTCCTACTGCAGAACTTATGCAGTGTGTTGCATTAAGCCTTGTATCTGGTGGCCCTGCATGGTCAGGAAGAAATAACTCTCCAGCTGTTCACTCGGCTTTCATGAAACCAGGGTCACTTTCTGGTGAAGTGACATTGTCCAACCATGTGATCCCATTTCTTCCAGTACTTGGCAAACTTCAGGTATTTATCACTTTGCCATTTCTTCATTTCACCTCTGTTTCCTTAGGTTGTGTTTTTTTTTAATATACTGGAGGATTTAGGTGTCCTGATCTCTCTGTATATTGCTTTCTTTGTAACAATTTTTGATCTCCTGATGTCTTTCTCAACTGTACAAAATTCACCAGGCTGTTGGCTTAGTTGGTATAATCAAGCCTTGGTACTGAATGGTTTCATGAGGCAACCATGTTGGATTATAGAAATATATGGTGTTTGATACTCTGAATACCTTAAGCAAATTGCTAATCCTAGCTGAACAGCCTTGGTAATGAAGTTTATATGAGACCAATTAATATAAAAGGCCTTACCTAAGCAATATGGCAACCAAGATTGGATTCCCTTTAGTATGCATCTGGGTTGCTAATAATAGACTCAATGCTATCATCATGTTTTGTTTTCTTCAAGAAGGATAAACCATTAAACTCAGAAGTGTGGTTAGATTTTCTTTTTTCACATTGTAACATTAATTTATGGCTGAGTTTCATTCAGCCCTGTATTCAGAAGTGCAGTACAGATATTAGCGATGTGTTGTCTGTAACATGGTACTATAGAATAGCCAATTTGTTTTTAAAAAAATTAAAAAATTGTAAATCAAGTATTTTGTGGTATGTACAACACAAATTAATTTTACACAGAGAAAGATGTTTCTAGGAAAATGAAATTCTGATAATTCATACTATTTCTTTGTATGAACAAATAAAATATATTTTACCAAATCATAGACACGCTTGTTTTCATTGTAACCTGTGGAGGTGAATAAAGGACATCATGTTCCATGCTTATTTTGGTAGCATTTGGGGTCGCATTCTGCCACCTGATATTTGTAGACAACTCCCATTAATGTCAGTGGAGGCTGCATGTGTGAACATAGTCCTTAATTCAGCACTGAAGCATGTGCTTAAGTGCCCTTCCTGAACAGGACTGCGTTCCTGAACTGGGGGGCCTTATTGAATAGGGATGGGCTTCCATGGGGTAAGCATGTTCTTAAGTGCTTTGTTGAATCACAGCCACAAGGGCTGATCAAACTCTCATTGAAATCAGTGAGATCAATTGACTGTTGATTTCAGTGATGCAGAATTAAGCGTTGAGGGCCTGATCCTGGAGAGGTTGTGGGCCCTTAGCTCTTCAATGGGAGGTGAGGGTGCTCCGCACCTTGCAGGAGAGCATCATAGGACAGTTTGTCCCTCTCGCCAGTAGATTGAGTACCTTGAGTTACAGAAATACATTCTCTATCACTAGGGATAGAGGAGGCCTTGGCTGGTAATATGCAGTAAGTATGCAGAGACAGCAACTCAGGAACATCAATGATGTAGTTAACATAGTGAATTTAGCATCTGATGCTACTGCCATTATAGTCAATGGGAGTTGCATCAGGTGTAAAATTCACTATACAGTAGAACCTCAGAGTTACGAACACCAGAGTTACGAACTGACCAGTCAACCACACACCTCATTTGGAACTGGGAATATGCAATCAGGCAGCAACACAGCCAAGAAACAAACCAAAAAAACCCCAACCAAATACAGTACAGTACTGTGTTAAATATAAACTACTTAAAAAAGAAAAATAAAGGAAAGCAGCATTTTCTTCTGCATAGCAAAGTTTCAAAGTTGTATTAAGTCAATGTTCAGTTGTAAACTTTTGAAAGAACAACCATGATGTTTTGTTCAGCATTACGATCATTTCAGAGTTACGAACAACCTCCATTCCTGAGGTGTTTGTAACTCTGAGGTTCTACTGTATTCGTTGAATCACTGATGTTCCTTAAGTTTCAGAGTAGCAGCCTTGCTAGTCTGTATCCGCAAAAAGAACAGGAGTACTTGTGGCACCTTAGAGACTAACAAATTTATTTCAGCATAAGCTTTCGTGGACTACAGCTCACTTCTTCGGATGCATAGAATGGAACACACAGAAGATATTTATACATACAGAGAACATGAAAAGGTGGAAGTACCCATACCAACTGTAAGAGGCCAATCAACTGAGATGAGCTAGCAGCAGCAGGAGAAAAAAAAACCTTTGAAGTGATAATCGAGATGACCCATAGAAGGTGTGAGGAGAACTTAACATGGGGAAATAGATTTAATTAGTGTAATGACCCAACCATTCCCAGTCTCTGTTTAAATCTAAGTTAATTGTATCTAATTTGCATATTACTTCGAGTTCAGCAGTCTCTCTTTGGAGTCTGTTCCTTAGATGCTGTTCTGTGTCAATGGGAGTTTTGCCCTTGACTGCACTGGAACAGGACCCAGTCCTTAGTGCTAGTAGATTTGCTGTATTAAGGGAAGGAGAAAGTAAAGTCGTCTATTTCAGTGTTTCCCAAATGGTGTATCTCGACCCACCAGGGGGACTAGGCCTGGCTCCCCACTCTGGGCATTGCAACAGGGTTGCAGTGCCACTTGTGTTTGGCTGTGCCACCCATCCACGGTGACCATGTGTGCTAGGTCACAATGCCTGGAGCAGAGAGCTGAGCTCAGCCCCATCAGACAGGTGCTGCTGCAGTAGGATAAGTGCAGGGCAGGCTGACTCTCCAAACACCCCTGCCAGGGCCTCCCCTTTGCACCAGGCCAGGATTAGGGTTGCAGTGCTGGGGGAGAGGGGGTGCTGCTGTGGGTGGTTGGTGCCCTCCTAGCAGGGTGAGGAGGAGAAAGATACTGGCCTATGACCCCCTGCCATGAATCTGCACCCTGGGTGGGTTGCAAAACAAAATGCAGTTGGTGGGTTGCCTTAGTGAAATGTTTGGGAACCACTGTTCTATTTAACCAGGACCGTGAACACCATGGGCTCAATCAAGGCAAGCTGCCCCTGCATGGTCCCACTGCTAGCAGCATCGACAAAACAGCTGAGGCCCCATGGCCCAGATCCTTACTTCCATTTAAAGTAATGGGAGTGAGGCTACGGGCCCATTTAGTCCCTGACATCTTTGTAGAGGGCAGTTGTGAGAGCAGTTTTGTGACATGGGTGCTTGTCCACTAGGAACTAGACAGAGCCCCAGGGCTTGTCTACACTACAGGTTATGTCGGTATAACTTATGTCACTCAGTGTGTGTGATTAAGCCACTCCCCTGAGCAACGTAAATTACACCAGCTTAAGTGCCGGTGTGGACAGCGCTATGTTGGCAGGAGAGCTTCTCCTGCCAACTTAACACCTGCCTGCTGCTATTTATTATGCAGACGGCAGAGAAAGTCTTCACCACACGCGCTATAGCGGCGCAGCTGCATTGGTGCCACTGTAGCGCTTCTAGGGTAGATGAGCCCCCACCAACTACAATTTCCAATCCCAACCTAACACTCTTGTTGGGTCTTCCTTTCTCCTGGGGGAAAAGATGGCAAAACAGGACTGCCTCCCTAAGGAGAACTAAACTCAGACAAGACATCTCTAAACACAGATGACCTTTGGCAATAACCCTCCCACCAACAGGGGACCCCAGGTTCTGGTTAATAAGCTGATATGGAAAGATCAAGTAGACTCTGCCTAGATCCTCAAAGGTATTTAAGTGTCTATCTCCTAATGATGTCAATGGGAAATAGGTGCCTAAATAGCTTGAGGATCTAGATCTCTCTCCCTGTTTGAAAAGGGCCTTCAAGGTTCTGCAGCTCAGCTCGGCATCCTTTCATTAAATGGAATGAGGAGACCAAGGGAAAGACTAAGTGCAAAGAGAGGCAAGCGCCTAAGAGAGGCGTGTTAAAGGGATTTCCCAAAAGATAGGGTGGCCAGAGGGCGCTGATAAAGGAGACACGGCTCAGAAACATCAACTGAAACCGAAGAAGGTGAATGACCTGATGGAGAGAGATGTGCGAATGATACAGTGATTGTCTGAGACGCTGTAGTTCAGGCGGCTCCTGTGGCTGTTTGCAGCACATACTATTAAAACAGCATGATTTAATTATTAGCCAATTAGGATGCTTTTACGATGTTAGTAACCAATTGTAGTTGAGAAAATAATACTTGGTCAGAATACCAAGACTATATATATATATATAGTAAATGAAACAATGAATCCACACTTCTGAGACTCTTTTGAGTAATGTTGATCGCCATTTTGGTTCCTGAACCACTGAGGTCTGACTATCACTGCTGTAGTTTATCATAGCAATACTGCAGCGTTTGGGGCTATGACTGTAGTGATTGCTATTATATGGCAATTGGCGTAGGAAGCTGATTAGGGAAGTCAGGGTAAAGCTGATGATCTATGGCCCTATGAGGGGTGTACAAACCCTGCACCAGACAGGAATGGGTTAAGGCGGTGCTGTGGGCTCAAGTGGCCCTGGCCGGCATGTTGAGACTGGAGGATGAGGCTAGACATCTGATCTTCCAGCTCATGAGGAGAGGTCCGGTCAAGGGTGGAGCCTACAGCCATACCTATGAACTGTCTGAGCTTCCGGAGAGAGAGGTAGGCTGGATTATAAACAATTGCCACAAGACACTCTCTGGTGATGGACCAGAGGCCTTTGAGTTGGACTGTGGCTTGCCGGAGGCCCCTAAAGGGAGAAAGGCTGGTGGCTTGTTTAGGACTGGTTTCTTTTTGTTTCCTCTGAACCCTGGAAGGGACAAGCCCAGCTAGAACAGCTGATGCTGTCTGTTCCTATTGGATGACTGGAGCCTGAGTGAGCACTTGACCCTGACACACCCTGGGGAGGGATAGGCCCTTGACTAAGTAGCCACTCAGATCTTTGGTTTAGATTGCATAAATGAAAGCAACTTTTTGGCATGAGACAAATTCTGGACCAAATCTGGCTGAACCTAGGTTGGATAAAACTCCCAGAGAAGCTTTGCCTTACAGGATAACAGATGTGCATGAAGATCACACAGAGCCTTGTCTATGCATGGCAGAAGACATAGCACAATGCGGCTGGTAAATTAGTACAACTGCTGCACATTTTCCTGTTCATTTGTTCCTCCCCTGATAACAGCTAATGTGGCAGAGCTCATTATGTCAGCAGCAGCAGCCAAACCAGTGGGCCTCAGATTTAGTCGCTCCTCCTCTTAGGCTGGGGAAGGGGCCTTCATACATGGGTGGGCTTGTGCCCGCCCACTTCCTGGAACTCAGTAGGTGCAGGACTCTTCAGCTCAAGCCAGGGTTCCACAGGATGTGAGCTAGACGTAAGATCTGAGTTTGGGTTGGCTAAGGAGGAAGGTAGAGGTACAGATGCACTACTCACAGCGACTTGGAGGGGACAGGGAGTGCAGGTGACATTCCCTTGGGAATTAAGGATGTGTGCGAGAGGGATAGTAACAGAAACAGCAGGCAGGATTTAGGAGGCGGAATGTAATGACCCAAACAGGAACCCAGAACTATCACCCATACTCGCGTGGAAAGCACCATGAGAGATTTACTATCACAATTGGTAGGGACACATCACCATGAGCACAGCATCTCCCCACACCTCGCTGGGGCAGTGAGATAAGTACTGACTCAAAGAGAAAAGAATACCAATGCCTGAATGACCAGTTTCATCTGCAGCTCTCCTTGAGGGACTCTCCTGTCCCAGTACAAGTTACACGATACACTTCAGAGCACAAAATGCACAGTCCTAAGTGGTTAATTATATCCATACACATTTGGCTCTGGGGCTGTGGGTTGGGCCCTTCTCTAATGCCCTCAAAACTTTGGCGTTTGGACCAAGCTGTGAACTTTGAAGATGGCCCCTAAAGTTATTAGGATTAGGATCAAATCCTTGAATGTAAAACAGTCCGGAAGCTTGAGAAATTTTGGATCTGGGTCTGAACGTCACAGCTCTGAACCGCCTTGAAATAAAAGTCTGTTGTCATTCCCAAACCATCATTGCCCCATGGCTGATTTATACCATGCAAGATCTTCGGTATATAAATGACTGCTAACCCTCCTTCCTAGTCAATCAGTACAACCCAATAACTGCATTAGCTGGCAGTATTGCAAAATGCAAAAACATTAGCAATCTGAATTAATGTGCCTTTTCCCCTGCAGTTTGTTATTTTTCCTTAAAAATCTCACTTAGCCATGGGGCAAGTCCATCAATAACTTTATGAAAAGCTAACCCTATTATCCTCCAATTTGTCTGGGCTGGGTAAGGCCTACAAAGTTAATTTTTTCTCATGCATATATCCCAAGAGGTAATGATTGTTTTATAATGAATTCATAAGAATCAACTGTCCCTATGCAGAGTTAGTACTCTGCACAGTGCTTAAATGGCCTGTTTCTTAAACAAGATAAAACAAAAAAACAACACTCCCGTGGAATGTTCCACCTGGAGGAAAACTAAGCCACTAAGCCAGCCAGCCAATTTGGATTCTCCACTATTTAGAGTTATAATGACTATATGGGTTGTAGAACAATGGAGGATCCGGGATGCTGATTCATTAGCAAAAGAGGGTTCTCTTGGTTACACGGAATAATGGACACAGCAAGTGATTTGATGCAGGACTACTGGGTTCTAATTCTCCCTTTACCACTCACTCCTATTGATTTTAACAGGCTCTGGATCAGGCCCTGTATGATTTGGAGAAGCCAGCTAAACCTCTCTGCCTCGGCATGTCCATCTATATAAAATGGGGATAATGTTTTCCTACCGCAGAAGGTGGTTGCAAGCAAAATAATAGGAACACGCATTTGTGAATAATTATTTGATGAAAAGTTGCCTAAAGAATATTATTTGCAACCAAATTATCCAGCCAGCTCTAGTTTGTGCATCTTAATTCACGCCTGTTAAGTGCTTTGAGCTGCTCAGGTGAGGAGCACCGTAGAAGTGCAAAGTGTTATTGGTTATCAAAGCATTTACAACAATTAAGACAACACCATTTGTCTCAGACTTGATCTTTTGCCCATCATATCAAGAGCTGCTTCAGAGGACACTGACTAGTTGATCTCAAGAACACAGTATAAGCTGAATATTGTACTCCAATTTAAAAATATGCCATGTTATGGCAGCAACCAAAATTCTAAAATGATGAAATCAAATTTCAAAATTATATGGCCAAAAAATGACATGAGTGACGAGATATATCTGGCTGTCTTGACATCTAGGATACTTATCTTGAAATTTACTTGTCAAAAGCTGAAAAACTTAACCTAAGCAAAGTTAAAAAAGCGCTATGTTTCCAACTAATTAAGTAATGTCAGCCATATATAATTTATTTACTGCCATCACTCATGTCCACAGCAGAATTATCTCATTTTTGATTTCTAATGACTTTCCCTCTCTCATTAATCTGATCATGAATTATATTTTATATATCTTTCTGGCATTGAAGCAAAGAAATGCAATTCTTGTTTAAAGAAATGACCCCTTGGTAATTCAGTAGCAAACCTGAATGATGGAGTTTGGAGCCTGGATTTAATTTCCTGAAGCTGGAGTTGACTCAACCCTCCCCTTGCCATTGGTACAGAAGCTTTGCCTATGTGATCTCCCCTGGGCCTGCAGATTTTAATTATTCTACAGTGCACCCGCCATTCTCAGTTGTGGTGGAAAGTGGGGCAAATGGGCTATGTGAAAAATGGCATGCATTGGAGGACATATTATCCTGTCCATTTCATAATTGGTTAGATGCTCTACTCAAAAAAGGCTACTGCAGAGGCTACCGTTTGCCTTCAGCAGTGATGACCTTGGTTCCTCTAGGTACTACACCTGGATCCCTTCCAAGTGTTAAGCTTGGGTTATAGTAGGCCTTGGCCCTTCTACTTTGCAGCTTTGGTTCTGACTTGGTCTTTACAACTGGTTTTCTAGCCTCAGCACCTATCTGGTATCTCTGATCGCTTCCAAGTCAGAAAACTGGCCTCTTAGGAATAGAGGAATTTCTGTACTGGATCTAACCCTACATCCTGTCTGACCCCAGCCAGCCTCAAGACCACGAAGCTGCAAATCTTTCTTTTCTGCTGTGAAGAAGCAGAAGCAGAGTTCAGCTACAGCTGAGTGGTGAGCCCTTAATTCAGAGGCCTATGTCCTCCTCAGTCCACACTCCTCGGTACTCACTCTGCCATGTCCCCCTCTTACTGCATCTGGTCCCTATCTCTGCTCTAGACTGGACCCAGAGCTCATGGAACCTCCAGAGAGAGCCTATTCTCACGATGTTTCCAGTCCCATTGTTGCAGACCAAAGAAAATCAGCCTAAAGGGTGATGAGCCATCCCCGAGTTACCTCTGAGCCTAAACCTGCTTAAGCCTGATGAATCATCCCTGAGACAGAGAGTGTGATGAGTCATCAGAGGCAGGTCATGTGATAGGCCTCACACCATTCAACCAGGGTACAGCCAATCCACAGGCGAGGACCCACCCAGGTAATCCCAAGGCTGGTATATAGGTGCCTAAGGGAAGCAATCTTTCCAGTCTGCTCAGCCTTGCTACTGGGTCAGGAGCACTCCAATTGTGTAAGAGTTCTGACAGGCTGCTCATGTTCTAGCCAGGCCCTGCTCCTGCTTCATCCTGAGTCTGCTCCTGCCTTAGCCGACTGCCTGGCGTTCTGACATGGAGAAGCATCCAGCCAGTGGACGTTTATGCACATTGAGTCAAGCCCCTGAAACTTTCCTCCGTCACTAACAACAAAACAGATCCCGTCCCTTCAAAGTCACCCAGAGAAGCTCAACATCAGCCCCACCAGCCCTGGGTTGCCACAGGGCACAGCTCCAGTGCAATCTGTGATTTGGTGGTCCTGTTAGCAAATGACCCAGAAAACAAAAGGCAGGCCACTGGCCCTTGGTGTAAAATGCCATTTCTTGGAGGGAAGAAGGAAGCATGCCCACCTGGAGGCATCAGTATGGAAATGCCATTTAGAAGGGAAACACCATGCAGATAGATCCTTCATAGGTGTAAATTGAAGACAATGGGCTATACTGATTCACACCTGCTGAGGATCTATTCCCTTATCTGGAAGAATAAGGCTGCAAAGAAAACAAAGGACAATATGCAGATGGCTGAAGCACAGGTTTATATAGAAAGCAGGTATGACAGGATAGTTGGGGATTCCTGGAATATCCTCTTCTCAAGGCTCTACCTCATACTGGGCCTGCTTAGAGGCACTGTGAGGGGTGAAAATGTTTTTGAAACACAACAGAGCAACACCAGAATGACTGTGAATGGCTAGTTCAAATTAGATGTGTCAGAGTGGTCATGAAACGGCGAACCGTCCTGTACTGGCTTGGAATAAGAAAGCTACAATAAGTTCCTATGGGCTGATTGTACACCGGTGGGCCTAGTCACCAGCTGGGAATAGACAATCAGCCACTCCCAGGTTAGTTTTCTGTCCCTTTGTTCAGGGCTCTGTTGACTGTTTTTTTTACAAACAAGAAAGAAAAGTGTGCAAAAAGTAACAAATGGTCTGGTTAGGGGTTCAGACTGGGGTTCTCAGCCTCTGGTAGCTACTGGGTAGGTCTCTCTGACCCTGCGGTGGGGATGGGTCTCCAAAGGGTCTGCCAGCTTGCAGCCTCCTGCTCTGGTTACAAGAGACAGCTCTCACCTGGTTGTCCCCCTTTATATTGTCCAGCTGAGAACGTGGGCCAGTCATGGTCATGCAGTACAGATCAGCTGATTCCTAGCACCCGCCTGCTGGGCTTCTCTGGAGGGCAGGGTCAGCAGCTCCCTGTTCTCCCTCCCACACCGCCCAAGGCTATTAAAGGGGCAGAGCGCCCTGTTACACTGAGTTTGCCATTTCAAGTGGTTTCTACAACAGCAGTGGTAGGATGTATGGCTGCAGCTGGCTTCCATTTCCCATGCCCCTGCTTCTCTTTCACACATTCTTCTGGAGACAGGCCATTTGCCAGCTTTCCAGGGTTCTGCTCAGAAGGGTAACATGGCATGAATGAAGCTGAGGGGTGTGTCACATTCGCATTATCACAGTTATTAACATGGGGGAACACTGATCTATGGGTCACAGGCCAGTAAGCGAGGGCTGACCAATGGTCCAGCCTGCCCACTCTGCCCTGCCAAGTGCCCTGTGTTCTAAAGAGACTGAAAGAGACCATGCTGCAGGCAATCTGCTGTGGGAAATGCAGCATTGCTTTGGTGTATGGCTTTTCCTTCCCTCCCTAAGCCAATGTTCTGAGTTCTAGAGGCACTCAGATCAAACAATGAGCCCAAACTGCAAGCACTGAAGCATCATACAGCGTACTTTGCTTTCCTTGCTTGGCATATTTAAACTTGCCGATCAATGATTTATGGTTGATAAAGTAGTGAATACAATAAACGTGGCATTTTAGACTTCTGGATAGTTTATTCTGTTAAGGCTAGATGAATTCTGAATAAAGCTGGTCAGAAAGTCTTTGTTTTCTGTGGAAGATTACAGTGAAAAACTCATTTTAATCTATGTTTTCTGTGGAAAATGTCAAGTTGAACTTTTCTTTCACAAACCAAAAACTATTTCAGTTTTTCAACAGTCAAAATGTTCTGTGGAAAGTGTTTGCTTTCCATTGAAAAAATGATTTAGATAGAAAACTTTTGACCAGCTCTAATTGTGATCCAGCTTCGGGAGAAAGTAGCTCGCTGGGACTAAACCTGGGAATCTCAGTCTTGAACACACATGTCTCTACAACACGAGTTTAACAAGCCAGCTCTTCCAGCTGGTGGCTGTAATGCTCACATCTTCCGTGGATCAGGCGCACAGGTGGATGTGTAAGGTGTATTTACCACCTGTCTGTTTTAGGTACTCAGAATACCAACTGCCAATCAGCAGCAGGAATTCAAACAGATGTCCCAGCTCATACAGAATTTGTGTCTCTCTGCTACAGAAAAGAATTGTGAAAAGTGAATTTGAAATGCCACAGTTGCTGCCATGTTGGCAGAAAACTCTAGGTCATCTACTGCAAAGCTCCTATTTGCATCCATGGAAGGATGGATTTGTAATCTGTCCTCAGATGTACATTTGTAATCTGTCATCAGATTGGGTTCAATGGAACACACAGGAAGGAAGAATCTGTGTTGTCTTATTTGTTATGAAAACTTTGAGAACTTTTCCGAAATCTACCTCCCAAGTTAGCAGATGCACCAGCAGTTGGTTAGTTATGAGCCATGTGCAGGTGTGTGTTACTTATTCAGAGGATGTTGTGGGACAGGGAACTCCAGGCCAGAGAGAGAGTCTGACAAAGCAATCATTTGTTTTTTAGGTAAACTTCTTCAAATACCAACACATTGAGACCAGATCCTCAGCTAATATAAATCAGCATATCTCCATTATCTCCAATGGAGATTGTCTAAGAAATAACTTCGTTAGAGCTACATTTACATCAGCTGAACATCTGATCCATGATCTGTACTGTGTGTAACTCTCTGGTTAGATGCAGGTTTTGGGGGATACTAATGGGTACCAGGGCAGGTTGGCTATTTCCCAACCACTCCATCCCTAGCAACCGTACAGCACTGGCAGGATTCGATGCAGATGACGTATATGCTGGTATGGCTACAGATGTGTAAAATGATACAGTTGTACAAGACAACCAGCTGGCTGTCAGGCCACAGGAAATTCACACACCATGTAGCAGGATAACATTATTTAGCCCTGGAGGGGTAACAGTGCAGGGATCTCATTACATTTACACAGTACATGTTTGCTGTATACTGCTTTGTTTGAGAGCAGGCTTGAAAGCTCTGTTTAAGTATCCTGATGGAAAATATACTGTATTTATGTGACATCATCGAACAATAACCTCAGTATGCTCTGAGCAGTAGGACTGAAAATGGGAAGAAAGAAAAGAAAGGATGGTGAAATCTCACCTGGGGCCTCCAGAAACCCATTGGGTTGAGCTGCTGGGGATCTCAGAAGTTTGGGTTGAGTTTTCCCAGGTTGGGGTGGAAAGTGTGTAACATGCTAGCAAAGCGGGTCCGTGTCCCCATCAGTAGCTGATCCTCTATGGATAGCCACCAGCTAACAGAATTAGTCCTTTTGCTCAAGTGGTAGTAGATTGTGGATGGAGCCAGCAATCCAGGGTTCAGCCCCTATCGATGACCCAACCAAGGAGTTAGACACCCTAAATACCTTTGAGGGCCTGGGCCTTGGGTTCCTATATCTGGATATGATTCTGGGCTGACTGCTAGAGCATGAAAAAAGTCTTTCCTGGGGCGTCAACACTTCTGCATCCTTATCAGAGGAGGGATGGTCTTGTGATTAAGACACATTCTAGGGATTCCAGAGATCAGAGTTCTATTCCTAACTGTGCCACAAGCTTCCTATGTGAGCACAGGCAAGTTACTAATCTCTAAATGGAGATTAAAAGGTACCTACCCACCTCATATGGGTTCGTTAACATTTGTGAAACATTCAGATACTATGGTTGGTGCTTGTTTAGACACAAATGTATGGTGTTTGCTATTCAACATCCATCATTCTACTGTTTAAAAAGTAAATAATTCCATGTGACTTAGGTGCACCATGAATAACCAATAGGTTCATCTCCCCGAGGCTAAAAAATATGGGCTACTTCCTCAGCTGGAGAAAATCAGCTTTGTTCCACTGACTTCCCTGGAGCTAGATCAAGTAACCCTAGGCATAGGTGCCAACTTCTGCTGGTGCTGGTGGGTGCTCGACCCCCCCTCTGCCCCCAACCCCACCCCAACTCCACCTCTGCCCCATCCCCTCCCACTCCTGCCCCGCCCCCATTCCAACCCCTTCCCCAAAGTCCCCGCCCCAACTCTGCCCCCTCCCTGCCCCTATTCAACTCCTTCCGCAAATCCCTGCCCTGGCCCCATCTCTTCCCCGCCTCCTCCCCTGAGCACGCCACGTTCCGGTTCCTCCCCCCTCCCTCCCGGAGCTTGTTACGCCATGAAACAGCTGTTTTGTGGTGGCAAGTGCTGGGAGGTAAGCGGAGGAGCAGGGATGCGGCGCGCTCAGGGGAGGAGGCAGAGGTGAGGTGAGGCGGGGGGACAGGGCGGGGAGCTTGGCTGCCAGTGGGTGCAAAGCACCCACTAATTTTTCCCCATGGCTCCAGCCCCAGAGCACCCATGGAGTCAGCGCCTATGGCCCTAAGTGAAGGTCTGGCCCTATATATCCATGAGCTATCAGACCAATACTTATTAATAATGAAGCCATTCCTGGAAAGTGAGATCAGTTTGTGAACAGAAAAGAAGGGTGCATTTGTTAGAGAATTTATTGCAAAAGAACACGATGACCAGCTCGACAAGCTAGATGAGCCAAGCCACTCAACTCAATTCACTGCAAAAGGTAAAGTGAGTCGCAGGCTAGCTCGTGGGCACTGGCAGCAATGGGCAGCCATCAGACAGCAGCGCACAGAGAAGCAAATTCAGCCCTGGATTAAGCAGTTACAGCTCCCACTGGAGCTGAATTCATGGAGTGAGTGATTGCGGCTTGCCATCTGTAGTTCTGAGTGACACACACATCTATTATCTTCGTTTGTAAAGTTTCTATGCATCTCACCTCAGGGCAGGTACTTCGGAGAGCTCAATTACAGGCAGCTCGTTGCTTGAGGACCCTTTTGGCAGATGTTAGCAGAGCATGGGCTCTGTAGGTCTGTCAGACAGCAGAAGAAATCAGTGTGGTTATTAATGTGTCAGAGTATGTACTGCATAACACGAGTGATTATATACAGGATGCAGGGGAAATTAATGAATTCCTGAAGGTGACAAATGGGATGAAGAAATGATGCAGTCTTGACCTGAGGTGGTGGTTGTGATTATTATTATTACAGCTGTGCTTAGTGGTCCCAACCAAGATCAAGGCCCCATTGGGCTAGGAAGGGCAGAATCACATTGTAAGAGGCAGTCTCTGTCCCAGTCAGCTAGCAATTTAAGGAGATGAGACAAAGGAAATATTCTTGTCCCCATTTGACAAAGACAGAGAGTTTAGGTGATTTACCCAAGTTCACACAGGAAGCCTGTGGCACAGCCAGGAATGAAAGGCAGGCCTCCCATCGCTCAGCTCACTGCTAGAACCACAAGACTTATTACTAATCTTGTTTATTACAGTAGTATTTAAGGGCCAATCCAGAATGGGGCCCCATTGGGCAAGGCACGGTACAAGGAAGTGTAGCAGATGGTCCTTGTCTCAAATTGCTGATCTAAATAGATACCAGTTGTCTGGGAAAAATCAGCCAATGCATATTCTTCCCTTCCTAAATACTCCACTGATTCCTATCCGGTGACAGATGACAAACATGGGGGTCTTATACTGCTTTGGGAGTCAAGAGTGTCCACTGCCCAAGATATTGGTGTGGTAGAGTAGGCAACACAATGACGAGCCAGCCATACATGAACTTCAAAGGAAGGGAGGCTTTCTCCTATGATGACTTCATTTTGGGTTAATTTCCCCTTACCCAGTCTCTGCCTCAGTCCCCCCCCACTTGGGGATGGGGTGATATTTGCCCACTCTGCACTGTGGGGAAGGGAGGGGAATACAGTTTGGTAAGCACTTGGCGAGCCTTGATTGAAAGGTGCCATCTAAGTGCAAAGCACTGGGAAGATGGATTGGAAAATGTAATGCCGTGTTTCCTTCCCATAATTAGAATTCCATCATGTAATAATAAAATGTAATGATTGATCGTGTCCCTCGGCATCAGCGGGATGTTAGTTATTTGTAGGAACTGATTGATAACCTGAGCCGTCGCTTGGACAGGGACATCGTTTTGCATTTTGGAAGGTGAATTGCCGTGCCTTTAAATAAAGCTTTTCAAGGTCCCAGATCATTAAGGGGTAAATATTGCCGCCTTCCTGCATGCAATGCCCCAGATGTAGCAGAGCGGGGCCAGTGGCTTAGTCGCTGTACTGATAGATCAGCTATTGCCCCCACAGAGCTGCAGCCTCAGGGTAGGAGAAGCAACCATGGAGAGCTCTTTCCACAGAATCCCTGGGATGCTCCACTGCACAGCCCAGCTGCTCTGGCCCCATACAGGACTTGACCCTCAGAATATAGTTGTAGCTACAAGGTATTATTTATACATACAGAGACATAGGTGGCGAGTTAAATGGGCCTGTGGTGCCTGTGCTCCACCAATATTCAGGAACGTGGGCCCGGCTCCACCAATGTTTGGGTTTATTTTCAGAGCCGTCCCATCCATAGGACGGACTGGGGCAACCACCCCAGGCCCCGTGCTTTGGGGGCCCCCACGCTTCAGGGGGATGAGGGGTCCAGGGAGGCCTGGGAGGTTAGCGGGGGGCCTGGTGCCGGCAGCAGCGAGCAACCCTGCCCCAGCCCGCCCCACTCCGTCCTGCCTCTTCCTGCCCCTGCTTTGCCCCACCCCACCCCCACTCCACCTCTTCCACCAAGCTCTTGCCCCCGCCCCACCGGGAGCCGTCGGGGCGGGGTGCAGCAGGGCTGGCTGGGGTCGGGTCACTCGCTGCTGCCAGTGCCAGGCCCCCCGCTATCCCTCCAGGCTGCCCTGGACCCCGCATTCCCCTGAAGTGCGGGGCCCCCCAAAGCGTGGGGCCTGGGGCAGTTGCCCTGATCCGTCCTATGGATGGGACAGCTCTGCTTGGACCCATTCTTGGCACCACCAAAAATGATACAAACCTGGCGCCCATGTACAGAGAGGCTTTTCAAACATTCTTCTGAGACTTGCATGACCAAACCTGAGTTTGGGACTCTGGGCATTTCCCTGAGGGATGCTGGGGACCCACACACCCAGCAGGACTCTTGGGTGTCCCCTGCAGCAGCTGACAACCTGCTCTGCAGAGGCAGCTGTGGCAGGAAGGCCGCGACTGCAGGTAGCTGCAGTGGAATGTCACCAGTGGCTGCAGGCTGCACTCAGACACCTGAAGAAGGGACTGCTGTGCTGGGGCGGGGGAGCGGATAAAAGGGGGCCCAGCTGGGGACACCCCTTCCCCAGAACTGTGTGGGGAAGACTCCCCCTACTCTAGGGACACTAGGATCCAGGTCCTGCTTCCTCTTTCCCAGTGTGGCCAGGCAGGAGTTAGCCAGAGACACCCGCTGGTAGAAGCAGTCTAAGCAGGGACCTTTGGCCGCTCAGAGAACTTGTGCAGTTTTGACTGGACTTTATCTGCCCCCTGATGATTGGCTGTTTGCTCCAAACCCCCTGCCCTTCACTGCCTTTTCACTCTTTACACCAGCCCCGCCCCCTCTCTTCTTCTCTGCCCTGTCCCCCTCTCTCTTCCGGTTTCTTTCCATTTAGCGGATCCCTTCCTAACTAAACCCACTGCCCCTGAAAGTTGTGTACCTAACATAATGTTTGCTGCCATCACATTGTTCACACTGCTTGTGTATTGCCTACCCCACCCCCAATCCAAGCCTCCCCCTGCTCACCCTTGCCTCCATGGCTGCAAGCGGGGAGTTGAGGCAGAGTTGGGCTCCACATCACACTAGGAAGTATGGCCCCACCTTGTGCTTTCCCATGCAGCAGAAGTTACACTGATTCTACAATGATGATTTCCCTTTACACCCACTGAGATGAAGAGAACAAAAGATTTCCCCCCAATAACACACCCCTCGCCGCTTCCCAGATACGATATTCACATGGTACATTTCTAGATTCTCCCTCTATGAGCTATGGGGACCATAAAAATGGAATAATTATTGTTGTGGTAGCAGAGAAAGCCAAGGAGATGATACAGACTCCTCCCCCTAAAAGGTGACAAAGCTGGATGAGCAAAGAGTCATGCCCTGCTGTAAAAGGGAGCAGTTCTTAAACACTGATCAATTCCCTGGGAGGTTAATCAAATGATGTGTTCAAGGAAGGATAATGACTGAGGCAGGTAATCTACTCATCAGCTTCTGTTAATCCGGAAATCCCTACTCACGCAAAACTCTCACTGAAGTCAAAGGCAGTTTTGACTGGGGAGGGCTGGGTAAAGACTGGACAAGGACCTTAACATTTAGCCCAATCAGACTTCTCATTTTCCTGTAGCTTCTTCTGTCAGAAGATCTCAAAGCGCTTTATAAATGTAAATTAAGATTCATGATACTGTGTTCAGAAAGGCAACTATTCCTATTCCTATTTTACACACAGTTCTGCGACTGATCCATGGTAGTACAGAACCAACGGCAGAGTTGGGAAATTGTGGTACATTGAGGACTGTATTGGAATTGCAAGCTATTACTTTGGGAGTGTATGTGTGGGAGGATCAGGGTGGGGCAGATTCTTGCTGCTTTCAGGCTAAGAGGCTTTGCAGTGAAGCGTGAAATCTGGGCATAGCAGCAGTCTGGAAAGAGCCAGCCTCGAACATGTTTTTTGCTCTTCCATAGAGATCAGCCTGTTTTGTGTCTCTCTGTTTTTGATTACTGTGTGTTATCGTTATGGATTCTAAGATATACGAAGTAGTGTAAGATTCTAAGATACATAAAGTAAACTTTCCAGCAGGAGTATTTGATGTTTTTATATAATTTCTCTGAGTGCGTCGTGACCATAACAGAAGTGACTCAGCTAAGGACACACAGTAAATTCTACATTTCCAAAACTCAGTGAACTCGGTAGGGTACTTTCACATTGAGGCATGGACACCCCAAAACTAAAGGACTCAAACTCAATGGCTAATCTGGAAAATATTGACCTATCTGTAAGAGAGTCAGGACTAGAACCCAGATCTCCTGGCTTCTACTCCTTTGCTTTCACTTCCAAAGAAAAGTCCATGTTATACTCTATCAAAAAGCAAAGAAACATCCTCTGAGTGCAATATACTAGAAAGAGTTATCCCCTTCATTGTCAAATATGTCTCTCAATTTATTGCATGGTTATTTTAGGCAGCCTTTAATATAAAAATGTTAATGAAGGTTTCTCAGGAACATAACCCTAGTTGACCTAGAGTGAGTATTAGATAAATAATAAATGGGAATAAAGTATCAATGAGTGGTGTCTATAGCCACCATCTGTTTTCTTACTGGCCTGCAGCCATACCTCTAGAGGCAGTGATCTCATAAGCTAAGCAGGGTCAGACGAGGTCTGCTCTTGGATGGATATAGATAGGAGCTTTGACACTGGCACAGAGTGTGGGTGTCTGTGTGTAAGGTACCCGTCCAATTCAAATACAAAGGGAATGATAAACAGGGCATGAACATCACAAAGGCTAATCTCTGGCTGAAACCCTAGAACGCTGTTGATAAAAATCACTGTGTGCTCTGCACATGGATTAGTAGCAGCTCCTGCCTCGATAATGTTCCTGGAAGTTTGGATGACGTACTCCAACACTTTTATGGGGTGATGAATTGCAGAGAGGGGCTACAGCCATTTCTTGGCAGTACAGCAGGATAAACACCCAAACAAACGGGGATCTGTGCTAGCCTGAAGAAAGAGCAAAGGTGCCTCCATGTTTGAAAGGGTTCTAAAAATAATCTCAGAGGAAAATTTCTCAATGACAGGGAAGATTCAGACAGGGACTTAGGGACAGTTGATGTCAGTGGTAGTTTGGGGCATAGATCGAGGGCAATGCTTGCAGCTATTCACATGACTGAGAGTGAGAGAGCACAGGCTCAGACTTGAAGGAGAGGGTACTTTGCTGGGCGATCTGGATTCCTTGGCCCAGCTTCACAATGGCACGGCTAATAAGCCGTGAGACTTAAAGATCCCTGGTGGTACAAAGGGGCAAATTTTCAGCCACAGCCCCTGATTTGGCACCCACACATAGAAGTATTTGTGCCCTTGGTTGCGCACTTGGCCCATTTTAGGCATTGAGATGAGGGGTCTCTGGATCCCAAACTGCTCATAAATGTGAGTGGATGGAACAACTTTCATAGAATCAATCTCAGGAGGTCATCTAGTCCAACCCCCTGCTCAAAGCAGGACCAACCCCAACTAATTTTGCAGGCTCAGACCTGAGGGGTGCTTTGGGCTGCAGTTCAGGGTGCTCTGTACGCCTGCCACAAACAGTAAAATCTTCACCCACTGGAACGTCATGCCTTGTGTTCACATTTGCACGTCCCACTTCAGGATGCCTGAGGTAAACTTCCTAGCAGAGTGGAGCCCAAGAGACAAAGTTGGAACCAGAATGAAATCTTCCCAAAGTTCAGCGTGTTTGGATCTGGTGGCTTGATTCAGGCCCACCTCTGCTTCGTAGCTCTTGTTGAAAGGGCCTTCTGTTCTTTCCTTCACACACTCGATTGCACTCCACTTCCAGAGCCATCTTTCCCCTGTGCTCTCAGCTAGGGCTGCAGGAGAAGAGTTTTTTCCCCAATCTAAAGCTGCTCGGGAAAAATTGCCTGACTGATTAGCACAAGGGCCCCCATTCTTTCTGCTCTCACCTCCTGATCTCATTATCACTCCTTCCCAGTCCTTTGACTTACTATTATTGCAACTCGCCTGCCACGTGTTTGCTACCTAATGCTCATTTGTGAGGGATCTGAATAAACACCTGGCATTGCTATGTACGTCAAACCTCCTTGGGCTCATCACTTGGAGAATGGCATTTGTCTCGTCCAGCCAAGCCATTGCCTGGTATCTCAGGGAGCACGGCTTTCGGAGCGACATCAAGCATGGAATGAGGCTCCCCTGTGGGCACTGGCAGTTTAGATATTTCTTTAGGGTTAGCTGCGGCCAGAGAGCTGATCACTGGGAGTTACTGACATGCAGAGATCCTGTGCTGAGTAATTTCTTTTTAATACTTGGCCTTGGCTCTTGCTTAGGTGTTATAAATGGCAGCCTGTTGGCAGAACCATGTCTTGGGGGAGGCTTCTTAAACTTCCACGGGCAGAGAGAAGAACTTAGTACAATGCTGTGTGTGGGCAAGTGACCTTACCTGGAATATGGTGCCCAGATACTGTGCAGATGCTGTCATTAGAAACATCTAGTCTGATAGAAAACCTTGTCTCTTTCTGTGGGTGCAAGGATCTGAAAGATGCTGCTTTACACTCTGGATTACTAAGGAAAATGAGTTTTCTTTTACATATTTTGGGTCATGTTTATAATAGTAATAAGAGGGCTTCCTACTGGGGAGAGCACTGGATTGGGACTCAGGAGACCTGGGTTCTCTGCCTTGCTGGGTGACCTTGAGCAAGTCATGTCCCTTTTTATTTGTGCCTCAGATTCTCCATCTGTACAATGGGGATAATGCTACTGACCTCCTTTTGAGATCTTCCGATGCAAAGAGCTATATGTTATTATATATGGCACCTTTTGTATCTGAGGATCTCAAAGCTTTACACCAGCAGATATGAATTACAATCCCCGTTTTACCGCTGGGGAGAAAGTGACTCACCCAAGCACACCCAGCAAGCCTGTGGCCTAAACTGGAATAAACCCCGGGCACCTAACTCACTCCTGCAAGAAACGCCTTAGGTGTCTAAGGGTATGTCTACAGTGCAATGAAACACCTACGGCTGGCCCGGGACAGCCGATTCGGGCTGCGGGGCTATAAAACTGAGACCTCGCAAAGGGGGAGAGTCCCAGAGCACAGGCTCCAGCCCGAGCCCAGACATCTACATGGCAGTTTGATAGCCTGGCAATCCGAGCCTGAGTCAGCTGACACAGGCCAGCCACGGGTGTTTAATTGCAGTGTAGATGACGTCACGGTCTCCTTTGAGAACAGGACTCCGGCATTTCGCGAAGCCCGAGCTCGTAAGCTGGAAAAGTACGCCCCCCTGGCTGACACCCTGAGAGCGAAGGGCTATGAGGTGCAGATGGATGCCCTGATTGTCGGAGCCCTGGGCGCCTGGGACCCCTGCAACGAGCCTGTGCTGCGGACCTGCGGGATCGGTCGACGCTACGCACGTCTCATGCGGCGCCTCATGGTCTCAGACGCCATCCGATGGTCCAGGGACATCTACATCGAGCACATCACCGGCCACCGACAGTACCAGGAGGCGTGAGCCAGAGTGACATCGTTCCCCCACTACGAGAAAGGGACCAAGTGACCTTCTCCATTGGATCATATGAACTGGAACCATAAACTCCCTAAACATTAAATCTCACCAAATGAGGGTCAGTCCATCCTCATTATCATATCCACTCATTATACTCCACACCGGAACACAACCACTCTATGAACTTCATACCCTCATACCTCAATGTCTGTACTTTGACCCATCAACCTTTTACCCCAATCGGGGATATTGCAGATTATGTATTCCTCATGCCACCTGACCTTAAACCAGACTTTGCACCCTCGATAATCTGTATGTTATTCCCTGATAACCAGAAACTTCTATGCTCAAACTCTGTTAACTATTTTTTTTTAACATGATCTTAATAAAATTTTTATTCCCTAAGCTGCCTGAGTTCAGGCAGCGGGTTCCTGTTCTTGGATCACTAAGCAGAGCTAGGTGCCCTATCTCCGAGAGGGGAGAGGCTCAGCAAACACCCCTCTCCTCAGCATCTCCCATTGGCTAGCTGAGGCAGCTCCCTGCCTAGCTGCTGGCTTTTGCAGATTACATTCTGAGGCACCTGTCTCTTCCCATTCATTGTCTAGGTGCCTAACTCAGTTTGGTGGATTGCAGTACTGCTCCAATGATTTTTCTAGGTATCTAAAAGTGAGGGGCTGTGACGTTCAGAGTTGCTCTGCTTAATTCCCTTTGTGCATCCCACCCTGTTCCCATGTCAGTAGCAGAAACATTGCATGTTCAGTATTGTTAACCCAAGCGTTCAAAAACCATGAGATTTTTTAAAAAAACATTGTCTTCTTTGTAAAAGCCTTCTGGTGTTTGAGGCTTTAGAATACATCTGGGTGCATTCTTTGCAGCCATGAGCCCAAACTAGGGCCTTTAAAAAAAAAGCTGAAATTCTCCTGTAATCCCAAGACTCCAGGAGCTGGGGCTTTAAGAAAAGCAAATATCACAAAACTCATAATACAACTGTGAGATTCAGAAACACTGCATGTTAACAGTCCCTCGAGTGGAGCAGGCATCTTTTTGTTGGCATTATCATATGTTTAGTTGAATGATTTGAACCCAACTGTCTTTGCTGGCGGAGAGGGTTAGGAGCTAGTTAAGAGAGGGGACTCAGAAGGTGGAGTCCAGTCCTTGAAAGGCTAATTAGTCTAAATGACTCTTTAGCCAAAATGACAGGGTCTGAGCGATTGCTGGGGAGACAGGCTGCTAATGAGAGTTTTCAGTTCATGTCCGTTTGCTTACAAGCTGACAGAAATCTTATTTCCAGACAAGCAGGTTCTTGCTGCTTTCCCACCGGTGTACTGAAGGCAAATAGCCGTTCCTATTTAGTAAGCTCTTAAAGACACAAGAATGTACCTCCCTGGAGGGGTTTAGTACTGGAAAATGGGGCCTTTCATCATTAGGTTTTTGTTGATGGTTCAAATCCAACATGGGTCAGTAGACATTAAGCACAAGTGAGCTCCCAGTTTCCACAAAGGGCTCTCCCAGAAATTTTCCTTCTTGGTAAAGTCCCCTCACCCCATCCTCAAAATCAGTTCTTCCACCATCCAGTGTCCCTTAAACCTCTTGCTTCTCCCTCCCCAGCTCCTTATTGAAGTTCTGAGAGCTGGCTCCCTTACCTGGAAGCAGCACTGGCAGACAGGTAGCTCCTTGGCATGGG
The DNA here is from genome assembly GCF_028017835.1 of Emys orbicularis. Lineage (NCBI taxonomy): Eukaryota > Metazoa > Chordata > Testudines > Emydidae > Emys > Emys orbicularis. The sequence continues at coordinate 29,620,759 of NC_088695.1, read as the reverse complement.
CTGGCAGGTGGGTTGTCCAGTGGCAGTGGGGTGGGTGGTTGGTTGGGAAGAAAGCGGGTCCACACTGTTGTTGGTTGGGTGGCCATTTGAAGACTAAGTTCCATTCTTGAGGTGAATGGCTCTGCCGCAGGCTGCTGGAGAGCTTCTGTGGTGGCTTGTGCCTCTGGAAGATGGGGGACTTACTCCACAAACTGGTGGGAGGCAGGAAGGACTCTAGGTTCCCTCTCTGTACCAGCACTCCAGACTCAGAGAATCATGAGGGTCTAAAAACATGGGGCCTAGGATGCAGGGACATGATCCTGAACTCGGTTATCCAAGTGTTAAGGAACTCAGTTAGGGGGAAATGTAAAGATTATTGCTAGTAGAGATCTTGGGCGTGATTACCTACTGTGCTACTTTAGGGTGACCCCAGTAGAATTCCCCTCCAGCTGGAATGTGGGAGTCATGGGATATTGAGTATAGGATCTGGACAGCTATATTTTAAAGAGACAATAAACAGAGCTAATTCTTTAGCAAGGATGAGAATAAAGGAAGGTCAGATTATTATTTTTCTTTGTACGCTTCTGAACTTAATCTCCTACCCTTTCCAGAGACTAGTCTGAAGACATAATCTTTTCTTAAATTTGTCTTAATTAATAATCCAACACATCTGGTAGAATTACTGGTGGTTTGTTGAAGGGGAAGGATTAGGGTATATTTTAAACTACACACTGTGCTTCGTGTTTATAATGCTAAAAGGATTAATGCAGCAGACGTGCTATATAAAGGCCCAGAGCCATCAGATTGCTACTTAGTTTAATATACAGTAGCACTAATTAACTCTTTGGGGACTATTATATATATAAGTGAGTCTCAACATGCACAAGCACACACATATAAACACAAAACTCACGGGCCTGACCCTCCCTCGCTTTGCGAGTCTTATGCAGTCATTTACGCTAGTCACTTACAAGTGACTGCAAAAGCGGGTAGGAAATGCTGCCATGCTGATCCAGTAGCATTTTTTCTACACTTGGCACTGGTGCAAATGACTACACAGGATGCAGGGCTACTGTGAACCAGCTCCAAGTATATAACAGATACATGCACATGCACATATAAAATGGGCTGGACTATGGTTTAGGAGACCTGAGTTCTAGCCCTGCCACTGACTTGATGCGTGACTTTAGACAAGTTGCTTTCCCTGCTCTCTTCCTCTAGGTCCCCTTCCACCCTTTGTCTGCCTTGTGTATTTAGACTGTAAACTCTTTGTGAGTGAGCCTTAGAAGGCAGCTTTTAAGGCTGTCTTCTGCAGTGCCTACGCCATGGGAATCATTCCCTGGCCTGATAGAGAGCTTTTTACATTGGTTGGAATCTTACCCTGTGCCTGAGTGAACAATATAATTGAACAGAAATTGTATATACAAAATAGTAGGACAGAGTAAATATTTGAGTTTTCCCTCTTTCTGGTGCAAACAGTCTGCATGCAGACTGCCGTTTGTCTTACATTTATTTGTGGTCTGAAATTATTTGCCAAATACTTTTTGCAAATGGGCCCTGATTTCTCAGTGGAGTCAATGGAACTTAAACATGTGCTTTGCTGAATCTGGAGAAAATGGGATTTTTTTTTTTTTTTTTTTTGCTGGCTTCACAAATAAAGCAAATTAAAAAAAATAGCTCTTCCTATTTGCTGTTCCAAATGTCAAAGGTACATTCCACCAGTAAGAACATGGCTTGGTAAAATATTTGCAGCGGAGAAACTGGTGAAAAAACTTCTATCTAGAAATGTGAAAGCAGAATGCCTGACATTCTGCAAAAGTGTTTTCATGTCTAACATGGGTCTCCTAAAAACATGTTGGGGAAAAAATGGAGGTTTTGATCTAATTTTCTGTCTCGGTTTTTGCCTTTTGTCACTCCAGAAATTCCATTTCTGACTGATGTTGTGTGAGTGACTTACAAGATTCCAACAGGACTGGATCTGCAGTCCCACTAATGTCATTAACGCCTGTTAAGCGAGTGTGTAATCTGAGCAGCATTAATAGGAAAATCTAATAATGTTTCTATTGGAATTTTCTTCCCATTAAGTTGCCAGCAGAGAGCTTTAGTGTAGGTTTCCTGCAGACAGCACTGTTTAATGGAAACTTTACACAAATTAGTATTAGGCCTTTGGTGAAGTGGGATCTTTAATTTAATTTGATTTTATTGCCAGGACGCAGGGTGACTGCTACTCTGGCCTCACCAGAACGTAGCCAGTCGGAATTAGGTTTTGCTGTGATCACCAAAGTAATGACTCTTCCAAAGCTCCAGCCTGTGGCGAACAATGCAGCATAGTTATTATTTCAGCAGTAAATGGCATTAATAAAGTCCTTATGGAGCAATAGCATGGCAGGATGGCCTCATAAAAAACCCCAATCCTATGGCGTTTTTTTTTTTTTTTTTTGAGGAGGAGGGTAATAAAAAAGCAAAAGGGAAAACTTGTGCTTTTATTTTTGTTTTGCTTACAGTGTGATGCTAGCGAAGGTGCAGATGTTTGCAGAAAGCTCCGTTTGTTCAATATGCAACAGTGGCTGCCCTGATTCTCTTTCTCTGAAGCAATCTTACCTATGGAGTTGTTAGGTGCCTTAGAAGTCTGATGAGAGAGAAGGGTATGTAGACAAATGGATCAGAGCCACTGACATGACATCCAAGTCCAGATAAAAGCCCATGGAAAGGCCTAAGTTCAGTGGCAACTCCACCTCCTTGAGTTTCCACTGTACCGTCTGATTGTAAGTGTGGGGATTGGCCTCTCTGAATAGTGAAAAGGGGTGTGCATGGCTCTGGTGCCCCGGCAGTGTCCTGAGATTCATGGAGAAAGCTCCCAGAGCTCATGTAGTGGCCTATTTACACAACGGTGTGCTCAAAAGTATTCTGCCAGCCTTCTATCTAAGGTCGTGACATGCCTCCCGTTTCCATAGTATGCAAATGCCTCTGAGTTGTTAAAGCACTTACCCTCGCAGCATCACTGGAGGTAGGGGAGTGCTATTAAACCTGTCTGAAAGATGTGGGAACTCAGTTACTTGCCTAAGAGCCCTCAGCCCAGAAAAGGCTTTTGGAGAGTAGGGAACTGAACCTGCGTCTCATGAGTCCCCCTCTAGCACCACTGGACCATTCTTTCTCTCATGATTGTATGAGTCTCCTGGGATCTGTAGCCATGTCTGGGCCTGCCCTTCTTCCCTCACTTCTCGAGAGAGAGGACTGGCAGGGTGGAGTGAGTTGGTAGAAGGTAAAGCGAACAAGCGCAGTATTATCCTCTAGGGAAATCCCGGCTGATTTGCTAGGAGAGGATGCCATGGAAAGCAACTCTCCCCCAGCTCAGCCTCTTGCAGCAAATCATGGGGCTGCAAATGCATAGACTGTGTGTGTGGCAGGGGTACCATGGGGGGATGGGAATGCAGCTGCGTGCATGCATCCTTCTTCCTTGCAACACAATTGTATCTAAAAGAGAAGAGTTTCCACTCCTTTAATCCTGCCAGTTGCAAAACGTGGAGGGGACGAACAAGGCACTAGGGATACATCTACACTGCGTTTTAACACCTGTGTCAGCGAGACTGAGCCTGGGTCTACACAGACTTGGGCTCATCCTACGGCACTGAAAACAGCAGTGTAGACATTTGGCCTTGGGCTCTAAAGCCCAGGGAGGGGGATGGGCTCCTGAGCCAGAGCTCCAGCTTGAGCCTGAACGTCAACATAGCTGGTTTTAGCGCCATAGCGTGAGCCGGAGTCTGTACACCTGAGCTCTGCCCTGGGTTTGAAAACGCAGTCTAGGCACCTCCTAAGTCTGCCTGGAAACAAGAGGGGAACCTAATTAGTGAATTCACTCGGAGACACCTGCAAATGAGGCAGAATATCACCTGTTCATATATAGAGGGGAAAGACCAGCACTTCTCTCTAGCTGTGCCGCTGTTTTAATTTCACCCAGGAGGAAGCTGTTAGGCCAGGGTGTTCTCAAACTTCTCACTGTGTGGACAAAAGTATTTCCTTCACCAGGAAACAGTAATTCTTCTTTCTAGTAAACTGATCAGGCTGATGGGGGTCATTTTTCCAGGCTCTAATCCTGCACTGGGGTCCAACCACGTGACTGGGACCCTGCAATTTCTATAGCATCATATTTGTGCCCGGTGCTTCCCAGGCCCCTACAAAGTCAAGGTCCTTCCTGGGAGGAGCTTACAATAGATATCAGGTCAGCCATACAAGAATCGCAACTGATGTGTCCTTCCCTCTGTCGCTTAGTTGTGGTTCCCTTAGAGCACACACTCGTGTGAGACCAGTTAGATAAACAACACAGTCCTATTCATATCAGAGTTCATACTGAGCTGGGACAACCTGAGTTGATTTTTGACATATAAAATGCATTAATTAGAGCTTCACGTGAGCCACTGGCCCAGAAAGACGTCCCTAGATGCTAAAGCTGCCGAGATTCCTAGGAGAGTCGTTCCTCCTTGGAAAGGCTGTTAATCAGGGTGGAGAACTTCCTCTGAGCACCGACTCTCTCCTGAAAGATGATGTGTGAAGGAAAAGCAAGCAGGGTTGTGTGTCCGGCTCAGCCCACGAGTGGCTGCACATGTCTCAGCTCAACGAGCGTTGTGCGCTGTGGGTTCGGGTGGGAATGATGCCAGGGCATGTGTGTACAGCTTGTTTGTTTCAGCTGCTCCTGTAGAGCCAGTTAAAGGTGGCCAGGCAAGAACTGCTGAGATCACCATTCTGTTTAGCAGCAGGGGCTCTTAGCTGAATGTTGCTTCACTCATCAAACATGGGATAGTGAGCGCTCTACCCTCCTGAGCCCCTGGGGCCCCCCAAAAGAAAAAGATCTAATCAGTGGGTTATAAGGTCAAAATAATAACCCCAATTTCTTATATAGTTCTTTTCATCAGTAGCTCTCCAAGTGAGTATCATGACTTCCATTTTATAGTGGGGGAAACTGAGGCACAGGGTGGGACATGACTTGTCCAAGGACACACAGAAGGCCAGTGGCAGCTCCACCAAGGTCTCCTGAGTGTCAGTCCTATGCTGTGTCCACTAGGCCAAAACAAGGTATTTATTAACACAGGGAAATGCATTGGATATGGGTGTGGTATAAAAACCTAGCTAGACAGCAAGGAAGTGCCATAGATATCCTGAAATGTATTACCTAGCATGGTGTACTGCCTATGATAATTAATATTTTGAATGTATTTTTTAGCATTTTTTTATCCATGGATCTACAAGCACTTTTAAAAGGTAGGTCTCTATCACCCTTATTTTATAGACCGGGACACTGAGGTTCACAGGTGAAATGACTTACCCAAGGTCTTGCACTGAATCAGTTGCAAAGCTGGGGGCAGAACCCAAGTTCTACTGTTTCCTAGCCCAGTACCCTATCTACGGCTGACACCATATTAGCATGAAATGGAATTAAGGAGACAGTAATATTTTGCTTGGGTCAGGGAGTGACTGTGTTTCCTGTCAGTCATACAGAAGCTCCTTTTCCAGCAAGAGGCCCACATGCCCTCCCTCAGTAATAGTTAATGCAATGATGTATGTGACTGCTGAAAGCTGTACCAGAGAAAGAACATGCAGGGAGATCTGACAGTAATGGTAGCTGAATAAAATTCTTCCATTTTCTCGATGCAGTAATTGATGTTAGCAGTTTAATGACTGCACTGAGTTAGCTCCAAAGCTCTCAGCGCTATCCACAGGGAGACGATTTGATGAGAAGCTGGATTCTTGGTGAACCTTCTGCAGATAGGTGCAAGAAAACAAACGGCCATTCCTTACAAGGGTCTTGTGGCTATGACGTCACCACCTGCCATCCCCCTGAAATTCCTTGAGCCTGAAAACCCATCAATTCTAGAAACACCACATGAAGAAAGCCCTATAAAGTCACTTAGTCCCTGTTGCCAGTGCACAAGTATGGCCTATTGGATGCTCTCTGGTGCTGATCCCAGACTGGATTTGCGCTGTTTCTTTGGAGACACCTCCTAGATTGAGCAGACTGCCAGGAAATCCTGAGTTCTAATTCCATCTCTTGACACTAACTTGCTCTGTGGCCTTGAGTATATCACTTCACCTCTCTGTGTCAATTGCTCCTTTCACTCAGCCCAGTACAACCCGACTGGTTTAAACCTGATTTGGTATACATACCAGAGCCAATTCGCATCCCATCGAAAACACCCGTATCTAGCAGAGGAACACAGTGAAAAGGTCAAGCACCCACCATCTCACAAGGCCAAAGATGCCCTCATGGATCCAAGTACACCCACAAGATGTTCTATGATCTATTTAAAGAGCTTGAGGTCATTAAATACTACGTACAAATTCACCCACCCTAATTTTGAACACACACATACATAATTGGGACTGAAAAAAAGGATCAGGGAGGTGTTAAAACTGTAATGTAATAAAACTTAATGTATATAGGGCAACCACTTGTGTCTGCGTGCGTGCACATCTCCCTAAAATACAGAGATGTCTTCCAAACCCGATCTCCACCAGGGTCACCGAATCCTAGTAAATATGAAAATAAGAATGTTAGAGCTAAGTGAGAGAATTAATACAACACCTCTGTCCAAGATTCAAATCCAGCCCAAAGCATGTTAGGTATTTGAGAATGTTTGGCCAATCCCATTTAATCCTTTCTAAGCTCCTCTTCGCTTATATGTATTGATTCAGGATCTAAAGCCAAAGCATCCCAGGAAAGGCTATTGCAGTTGTATTTCCGGCCCATGAAGATAACATCTCCGAGAAGGCTTGCCTCTCTGAGACTTCCCGGCTAGTTTAGCAGATAAAAGACATTTCGATAAGGTTTTGAGTCCTGACCCAAAGCCCAGTGGAGTCTATCAACCTGGCATACTGATACAGCAGCCATCACCATGGTATCTGAGCACCTCACAATCTTTAATGTATTTATCTTCACACACCCCTGTGAGGTAGGATTGTGCTATTGTCCCTATTTTACAGATAGGACAATGAGGCAGAGAGAGACTAATTGTAAGAACTTGCCACCAGGGGGGCAGCTGATGCTTTTGTATCACTATTGGAAGCTTAGGCTGGGTTTCCGCTGGTGGACCCTGTGAAGCTAGGCTTTGCAGGAATTATTGTCCAGCGGGACCCGAGTAGTAGCACCCCACAGCCCACTGATTGGCTCATGGTGGTATAAAACCCAGGAAGCCATCATGGGGAGCTGTCTGAGCAACAATACAAGCTGCCTGCTTGCTTCTGCTCTGGACCTTGCTTTGCTGTAGACCTTGGACTCTGGTTTCTGATTCTGATTGGACTCTGGTTTGTCATCGATTCTATTTGCCTGCCTCCTGCAAGGTGGTGCCTGACCCTGACTTCCTGATATCCGGACCCAGTTTGACCCTATCCCCGCTACTTGTCTCCTGACCACAACTTAGTAGCTGACCGGTGAATGCAGGTTGCCTGCGGCCAAGCCCTGACACTAATTGTGTCAAAGTGAGGAATTGAACCTGGATCTCCTAACCACCAGATCATCTTTCCTTTCAAGACTCTTATTAACTTCAATGAGCTTTGGATCAAGGCTGTGTGTTTCTCTGGCTTATCTCTGTTTCCCCCATCATTACTTTGAATACTTGCATTTTTTCCCAAAGAGTTGAATCTAGTCACTTTTTCCTCAAGGCATCGGAGGGAAAGGAAAGGTACTTATCTCATGTCTTATTCATGGCAGCCACTATCTCTTGTTAATTTACTTACTTTAAAATTCTGTAAATAATGTATTTTTGTGTGTCAGGCAGCATCCCTGGTCCTATTAAATGCTAATTTTCAAGCTGTATCACAGGCTAACATCTTTCTTAGGCCTCTAGGTAGACAAAGGGTCATTCCCATTCTTAATTTATTTTTAATGATTCTATATATAAATGCAATAAAGCCTGCTTGAATGGCAGATTTCAGCCAACCCAGTTCTCCATGTGGTTACATTTTATGGAAGTTCACTGTGATTATGTTACTGGTACAATATATTTCACTTCTGATCTAGTGCCCTTAGTTACTAACGATGACTGAACCTGCTTTAAGGTACAGGAATAACTGCCTTGAATTTTTGCTCCAAACGCAAACCAAATATATATGAGAGAGAGTTTCCAAAAAAGTTCAAGTAACATTTAAAAAAGAAATTAATTTTAGTCTTCCCTGTTGCTGGTTGTGGAGTGACAGGAAGTGACAGAAGTCTCATACAAACATTCCACATTCATGAGGGTTTTTAACCTAGTTTTGCCGACTCAGAGCATTTGGATAGTTCCCATATTTGGGGCATTGATCCAGTTTCCAGAATCCTGAAATTCTGAAGCCCATTCCCAGTTGAATCTCCCAAAGCACTAAGAAAGTCAACACTGGAAGCTAAAGAGAAAGAGGAGTGATACCCAGAGACGAAAAGATGCTGTGGGTTAGAGGTAGCAGGCAGGGAGAATTCTAGTGAGGTGGAGCACCAGGGCAAGTGATCCTTGAAATCTGGAGAAGTTTTAGGAAGAGAAGACTGGAGGAGTGGAGTGAATGTGCATGGAGGTAAGGTAAGGCAGGCAGATGTTCAGGCAGAGAAACTTTGCATACTTTTCCTACAGTTTCTAGCACTGTTTGTGTGCCAGTGGTAGTGACAACACTGGCAGCCCATGTGTTGATGGACCACCAGCGTCTGACAGCATTTGAAACACTGTGTTCTCTAACCCTGCTCAGAGCAGGTTGAATCAACATCCTGCTCGAAATGTCAGTGGAAGCCAGAGGTATGTCCACACTGTGGCTCCCAACCTTGTTACTACTGGTGGCGTTAGATGGAGGCTAGTGTAAGCCCTGTGCCTGCAGGCTTAGAGAGAAGGGAACTCACTATTGTCACCTGCTTGAGAACTCCAGATGGACAAGGGCTTCAATGGCAAGGGAACTCCCTGCTGACCTCTGCTGGAGAGCAAAGGGAATTGATTGAGCGGCCCAAGCCTAGACTCATTTGCATTTCAGTTTTATGTGATGGTTTGTGACATTTTGGTTACAATACAGTTAAGTTTTGCATTTGTGGGCAATAAAATGCAGGTCTTTATGTTAGGAGATGAAGGGGCAAGGGATCTCTAGAAAAGGTGCCTGGGGTCACCCTGACTGAGACTGCTGTTAGGAACAGTTGAGTAAGGGAGCCTAGACAGATCTGACAGAAGAAGGTTGTTTTTTTTTTGTTGGGAGTGGCTGTCTGGAGGTGAGGACTCTATTAAAGTTCATACCCTAGGTAACACTGATTTGGATGAACTGAGATGAGACTGTTGCAAAACTGTGGAGAATGCTGAGCATTCGCACCATGGTGGCTCTTTTAAGATAAGGAATAGTTCAGGGCAGTGGTGGGTGCAGATCTAGGCAGAAAAAGCAGCGTGTCTAAGGTGCTCTGGGGTGGGTCTTTTTACCAAGCAACTGAAGCTGAAATCATGTCGGCTGGGTCAGATAATACAGACCCTGGAGCTGCCTAGGCAGCACTGTCCTGCTAGAATCCTTGGACTTCTCCAGCCCAGGACAGCTAATGGTGGGTGGGGAGCAGGGAAGTGGCCAGACCACATCAGCCACTGAGAATTGCCAGGAGATTTGAGGTTGGGCCTACTGGTAAGACAGCTGGGGGAAGGGATCTTCATTCTGTTTTCCCCCTTTCCCCACCATAAAGTTCTGTATTTTAACTGCTAAAGTCAGTGCTTGCAAGTGGGGAAATATTGCCCATCCATGGAACCCAGGATAGCATATATAGTTTACCAGGTTTCTGGGTCGGGGCTCAAGCTGATGTTAAGTCTTTAGAAGGAACCCTTAGAAAGTTGAACCCAGCCCTTTTTGCTGCTGACAACACCTGGCTGAATAGTGATGCCATTAACACTGGGAAACATTTCTCAATCCTATTTGTATTGTGGTGGTGTTAGAGATCCAAATCAGGCTCCATTGTGCCAGACGCTGTACACACATTTCTTTAGCACAGACAAGGCCTGAGCTTGGTGATTGCTATTCCTGATTTGAGTAGCAAACTAATTTAGGTGAAACAATTTCCATGGAATCAGAAACCAACCTAGGGATGAGCTATGGAGATTTGCTTTTGCAAACAAACCCTGTGTTCCTGCAGCTGTTGAAAGGGAATATGTAGGTCATTTCCCTTCTGCTCCTGCTGAGCTCTGCATTATGGAATGTGATGCTTCTACCCAATATCCAGAAATGTTTTGCTTATAGGCCAGTGCACTTTCTCTGCTGGATGGAAATCTGTGGTTCATTTAATTTTGACACACCTCATCAGTGCACACTTATCTCCATTACAGTCCTGTGGGAAAACTCATGTACCTGATACTGCCACTGAACAATTGATTCTGTCCAATGAATTTGTTTTACAGACTGTTTCTTCTCTTGAATGTCACAAACCTCAGGCAGTAGCACCAGCCTTCTCATTGGGCTTCAGTTTAGATGGGCTGGTGGTGAGCATATGCAGTGACTTAGTTTCAAACTTAATTTAATAAAGAAGCCAAAACTATGCTTAACAAACTGGTGATGCACTGTTGACAACAAGACTGATCAAAAGATGCTGGCAGTAGCATGGACTTCGTTTGAATTTTGCGGTCAGCATGACAAGCAAGCCAGGATATTGAGTTTATCTTCTCATTGCAAACACATGGTGAATATTTTGTAGTGCTTGGAGTTTCCTGAGGGATAGCAGATTTTCCATTAAGTAAATCTCATATGATATGTACATTATCTATATTAATTGCCTCAGCAGTTAATTAAGTGAAAGGTTCATGGCTTCACAGGGGATTTCAACCAGTGGTATAGCTACACCAGTACAAGCTGTTAGTGTAGACCAGCAAAGGCACAATTTTCATTTGTAATGGCATCCCTTGATGGATTATCTGTGGAGATTGAACCTGGGACCTTTGCATTTTAAAGTATATGCCTCTACAGCTTGAGCTAAATGAACAGATCCCTTAGGTTAGAGCAGGGGTGGGCAAACTATGGCCTGCAGGCCGGATCCAGCCCCTCAGGGCTTTGGATATGGCCCATGGGATTGCCACCCCCATGGCACCACGGGCCCTGCGCTGCTCCCAGAAGCGCCGGCACCACGTCCCTGGGGGTGGGGAGGCAGAGGACTCCATGCACTTCCCTTGCCTGTGGGTACCTCCCCCGAAGCTCCCATTGGCTGGGAACGGGGAACCGCAGCCAATGGGAGCTTCGGGGGAGGTACCCACAGGCAAGGGCAGCGCGCAGAGCCCTCTGCTTCCCCTCCCCCAGGGGCTGCAGGGACGTGGTGCCGGCTGCTTCCAGGAGCGGCGCAGGGCTGGGGCCAGGGCAGGGAGCTTGCCCTGGCCCCAGTGCGCACTGCTGCCACCCCGGAGCCACTCCAGGTAAGCGGCACCGGGTCGGAGCCCACACCCTGAACCTCTCCTGCACTCTGCACCCCAGCTCCCTACCCTGAGCCCCCTGCTGCACCCCGCTCCCCTCCTGCACCCCAATCCCCTACCCTGAGCCCCCTGCTGCACCTCCTGCACTCCGCACCCCTCCTGCACTCCGCACCCTCCCTGCACCACTGCCCTGAGCCCCCTCCTGCACCCCAACCCCCTTCCCTGAGCCCCCTGGTACACCCTACACCCCTCCTCTGCCCCAACTCCTTGCCCTGAGCCCCTTCCTGCACACCGTACCCCCTCCCACACCTTGCATTCCCTCCCGCAACCCAACCCCCTACCCTAGCCCTACATTCATGGCCCTGCATGCAATTTCCCCACCCAGATGTGGCCCTCAGGCCAAAAAGTTTGCCCACCCCTGGGTTAGAGGCAGTAGCAGACTCAAACTTCCATATACGGGCCAGTTACTAGAGGGAAACACAGAACTGCACTGCGCCCATATTGACTACGGCTGGTTGAATAATGGAATTTTTTTTTTTTTGAGTTCCTGACAATTCTGAAAAATTGAAGAAAACGTTGTTTGGGGCCAAACTGAAAACAATTTTTTTTTTAATTTTGGCAAATCGAAAGGATTTTTTTAAATTTTTCAAGTCACACAAAATGTTTTGCTTCAGTTTTGACCATTTTTAATGTTTTTAATTTAAAAAAAAATAAAATTAAAGGAAATTTTGAAATGAAGTTACTTCAGACTGAAAAATCAAAATGTTTCATGTTGAAACTGTAAAAACAAAGCATTCTGGTTTTCTTTTTCTGAACTCTTTAGTCTGACTAAGAGAATTTGGTGAAAATGACATGAATTCGCAAAGCATTTATGTTGGTGAATCTGCATTTTTTCATTGACTTGAGGCGGGGGAGGATTTTGGTTCAAAAATTTCATGCACCTCCGGTGTAGCTTGAAACTGGTGTAAACTGCATTGGTGCAAATCTTGGTTTATAGCAGCTACAATAGGAGTTTTCACTGATGCAGTTACATTGTCAGCCACTCATTTATGACTGTAACTGGGGCAATTCCCCAGGGTAGACAAGGCCATAATTTTTAAGGCATATCCTCTTCCTCCAGCAACAGATACACAACCCTCTTAGCCCTAATATTAACTCCCAGAAGGTCCCATCTGAAAAACAGTGAGTATAATTTTGCACTTGTATTCTGAGCCATTTTGTGTCCCTAAACCTGAGCTTATGCAGTTTTTTGCCTTGGAGCTTGTGAAAGTTTCAGATTTTATTTTAAAAAAATGTTTTGGAGAAAAAAATGTATTTTGGTCAAAGCAAAGTTTGTGAAATTTCCAAATGCTGAGGTTTTGTCTGGAAAATAGGATCACTGAGTGAAAGTGGAGGCATTGTTGTAGATGGATTGGCATAGTGACTGCAGGTGGTGCATGGCAACCTTCTGAACTAGGTCACCCTAAGTATTGTGTCCAGTTTTGGGCCCCACACTACAGGAAGGATGTGGACAAATTGGAGAGAGTTCAGCGGAGGGCAATGAAAATGATTAGGGGGCTGGGGCATATGACTTATGAGGAGAGGCTGAGGGAACTGGGCTTATTTAGTCTGCAGAAGAGAAGAGTGAGGGGGGATTTGATAGCAACCTTTGACTATCCTCTTTGGAAACCCCCTTCAGGTAGAGCTAGGCTGTTCTCAGTGATGGCAGATGACAGAACAAGGAGCAATGGTCTCAAGTTGCAGCGGGGGAGGTCTAGGTTGGATATTAGGAAAAACTATTTCACTAGGAGGGTGGTGAAGCACTGGAATGGATTACCTCGGGAGGTGGTGGAATCTCCATCCTTAGAGGTTTTTAAGGCCCGACTTGACAAAGACCTGGCTGGGATGATTTAGTTGGGGTTGGTCCTCCTTTGAGCAGGGGGTTGGACTAGATGACCTCCTGAGGTCTCTTCCAACCCATATCTTGTATGATTCTAACTGGAAACCATCGAAAGCCAGAGAGGTTTCCCACTTGTGCTGTTGACTAATGGTGGTGGACACTTTAGAAGTAAGCATCTGCAGGACAACACGGCACAGTTGTTCCTTCTAACATTTGCCCCCTGAGCACTGTTTCCATAAACACAAAGCTACATACATTTCCCCATTTTGAAGTTCTAGGCCCCAGTCCTCTAAAGATTTACATGTGTGCTTAACTTTAAGCAGGTGAGTAAGCACACTGAAGTCAATGGAACTGAAGTCGAGCCGTGGCTCAGTCTTTGCAGGATTGAGTCCATAGACAGCAATGCTCAGATTTTATTTTGGAAGCTAGCAAACTGTGTACTTATATGGTGTTAAATTGCTCAAAAATTCTTTGCATGTGGACTGTAGCTCAAAGGAATATACTTAGCATATTAAAGATTTCATTCTTGCAAGGAAAAAAATCCTATTTGCAAGTTTTCCCCTCCTCTTAAACAACAAATTGGTATGTTAACAAATGCAAGCACTGAGAATTTGAATAACTGTAAATATCAAACTTCAGAATGGGTTTTTTCTCTAGCGGCTTACATTTAAGTCTATATGCATCCGAAGAAGTGGGTTGTAGCCCACGAAAGCTTATGCTCTAATAAATTTGTTAGTCTCTAAGGTGCCACAAGTACTCCTGTTATTTTTGAGGATACAGACTAACACGGCTGCTACTCTGAAACCTGTCATTTAAGGTGGAACTGATCTAAGCAGTCTTAATATTTTCCAACATGAAGGAATGGTGTGGTGTTGACAGAGCAACATTTTGTCAAATGACTTTTGCAAGGTATACTGTAAATGAATACAGCAGCAGGTAATTCCAGCCTCCAGATGAAAGCTCAAAGCAGCCTCTTCTGAATCTCTGCATTGGGCTAGTTGCCCAGCTGGAGGAAATTAGCATAGCTCCATTTGAGTAAAGGATGAGGATCTGGCCCAACTGTTCTGTAGAAAGGCCAGGCTACAAACCCAAGTTGAGAGGATGTGCATGGACTTTGGTGGCAACTAAGAATCAAATTATTCCACAAGTCATTCTGTGGTAACTTTTTACGGTCAGTAAGGACACCATGATTTGATCCATTGGTAATCACCAAGATATGTATCTCTAACTATGCTCTGCTAATATCGCCATCTTTGTTCACCCATTTTGTCAGCTTCTTGCACAATCATCTTGATGCATTAATCCACAGAGCCTCCTTTGCATGATATTACCTCCATGGATTTATCTGCAAGGGCCTTAAGCTGTGCACATTTAAGTCCTTCTCAAAGTCCCCTATTTTGCAGTGCTGCTTACAGTGAATCAAGCTGACTTGTATATAAATTGCCAGTTGCTGTTCCCTTTAGAGTCATAGAATCATAGAATAGAGTCATAGAATATCAGGGTTGGAAGGGACCTCAGGAGGTCATCTAGACTAACCCCCTGTTCAAAGCAGGACGAATCCCCAACTAAATCATCCCAGCCAGGGCTTTGTCAAGCCTGACCTTAAAAACCTCCAAGGAAGGAGATTCCACCACGTCCCTAGATAACCCATTCCAGTGCTTCACCACCCTCCTAGTGAAAAAGTTTTTCCTAATATCCAACCTAAACCTCCCCCACTGCAACTTGAGACCATTACTCCTTGTTCTGTCATCTGGTACCACTGAGAACAGTCTAGATCCATCCTCTTTGGAACCCACTTTCAGGTAGTTGAAAGCAGCTATCAAATCCCCCCTTGTTCTTCTCTTCTGCAGACTAAACAATCCCAGTTCCCCTAGCTTCTCCACATAAATCATGTGCTCCAGCCCCCTAATCATTTTTGTTGCCCTCCGCTGGACCCTTTCCAATTTTTCCACATCCTTATTGTAGTATGGGGCCCAAAACTGGACACAGTACTCCAGATGAGGCCTCACCAATGTCAAATAGAGGGGAATGATCACGTCCCTCAATCTGCTGGCAATGCTCCTACTTATACAGCCCAAAATGCCGTTAGCCTTCTGGGCAACAAGGGCACACTGTTGACTCATATCCAGCTTCTTGTCCACTGTAAACCCTAGGTCATTTTCTGCAGAACTGCTGCCTAGCCATTCAGTCCCTAGTCTGTAGCAGTGCATGGGATTCTTCCATCCTAAGTGCAGGACTCTGCACTTGTCCTTGTTGAACCTCATCAGATTTCTTTTGGCCCAATTCTCTAATTTGTCTAGGTCCCTCTGTATCCTATCCCTACCCTCCAGTGTATCTACCACTCCTCCCAGTTTAGTGTCATCTGCAAACTTGCTGAGGGTGCAGTCCACACCATCCTCTAGATCATTAATGAAGATATTGAACAAAACTGGCCCCAGGACCGACCCTTGGGGCACTCCGCTTGATACCGGCTGCCAACTAGACATGGAGCCATTGATCACTACCCGTTGAGCCCGACGATCTAGCCAGCTTTCTATCCACCTTATAGTCCATTCATCCAGCCCATACTTCTTTAACTTGCCAGCAAGAATACTGTGGGAGACCGTATCAAAAGCTTTGCTAAAGTCAAGGAATAACACATCCACTGCTTTCCCCTCATCCACAGAGCCAGTTCTCGTCATAGAAGGCAATTAGGTTAGTCAGGCATGACTTGCCCTTGGTGAATCCATGCTGACTGTTCCTGATCACTTTCCTCTCCTCTAAGTGCTTCAGAATTGATTCCTTGAGGACCTGCTCCATGATTTTTCCAGGGCCTGAGGTGAGTCTGGCTGGCCTGTAGTTCCCCAGATCCTCCTCCTTCCCTTTTTTAAAGATGGGCACTACATTAGCCTTTTTCCAGTCATCCGGGACCTCCCCCGATCTCAATGAGTCTTCAAAGATAATGGCCAATGGCTCTGCAATCACATCCGCCAACTCCTTTAGCACCCTCGGATGCAGCACATCTGGCCCCATGGACTTGTGCTCTTCCAGCTTTTCTAAATAGTCCTGAACCCACTTCTTTCTCCACAGAGGGCTGGTCACCTCCTCTCCATGCTGTGCTGCCCAGTGCAGCAGTCTGGGAGCTGACCTTGTTCGTGAAGACAGAGGCAAAAAAAGCATTGAGTACATTAGCTTTTTCCACATCCTCACTAGGTTGCCTCCCTTTCCCCAAACCTGTCTAATTGTCTTTCCTTAGAGTGTGTCTAGCACATAGTGATTGCCACCATCAATAAAATAATAGTAGGAACAAATAGATGCATCTTCCTTTATAAGGAACCCACATCATTCACTGATGTCACAATCTGGCATTTGTGACATCACAATTAATTATCATGGAAATGATTTTGAAGCAATGTGCAATTACTAATCAAATAGGAAAAAGGGAGCCAATTATTGCATAAAAGTAAGTTTCTCTTTAGATGGGAAGGTGGGAAAAGAAATAAAGAAAATTGCACAACAGGTCCGAGGAGTTTTTTAAGGTGTAGCATGTAATATTTGCCTGTGCATGAAAGTGGCTGTCTGAGGTGAGATGAATTCCCTTTGCAAGTTAAAGGATATTCAAGGAAACATACTCTAAACAGACATGTGCTTCCACATACAATAGCAAGAAATTGCCCCTTTCAATTGTCTGCCATTATAAACCTGTGTAGCAGGATATAATGGTATTTTTTTTATTCCTTTCAGGACTAGTCTAGAATGCTTGTGGATCTTAGAAGACTGTTTTATATGGTAACAAGAAATGTAAGCAGAGTTTAGATCTGCCATCTGATCATCTCCATTGCACTTGCTGAATCTTATTATGCATCCAAGACTTAATTTACTTTAGTGAAATTGTTATTTTTATTCCTAACCAGCCAGCTGCTGCCGAACTAAAGACAGCTCTCCATAACGTGACCTTGAAGATCACACACCATTACTTGTGTCCTGTTTAAATTGCAGAAGAATGTTGTGGTTGCATAATAAGATGTTGATTGTCAGGCTAATTAAGGCAAGGAAGTTGTTGGGGAAGCTCATCTGACTGCATTGCCATCTTTATCCAGACTATTCAAAAATGCCTTGCTTGATGATTCCTAGTTTAGTTGCTGTATTTTCTGGACTTTGCAAACTTCCTGGAGATAAATGAGGTTTAGCCAGGAGAATTATTGTTCAAAAGATGCAATCCTGAAGGAAGGTGTGTGTGTGTGTGTGTGTGTGTGTGTGTGTGTAGGGGGGACATGGGGAAGCCATTCATTTTATAATCTGAGAGTGGCAGTGAAGACTTCTGGTAAGTTTCAGACCATGGGCCATTGTCCTTTTATGTTTATGGCCTTAACAGTTAGTTCCCATTGATGATGTGGGATGGGAGATGAAATGCTAAAAAATTGGTGTAGCAATATGGGGAAGCTGTTTCCCTGTATCAATAGATGTCTGTGCTGAGCCTCCACACTTTTCAAACCTACCCCATTCTTTTAATGCCATAGTTGAATGTGCACAAGGGTCCACTTCAGAGCCAGGTCCACCAAAGCTCTGGTCGTCTAGCTCAACCTTCCTTCCAGATAGGCGGTGGAAGTTCCATTGCATGGAATCAGGTGGACCACGTCCGCTAAAGCTGATTGGAAAAAAAATTCAAATGTCCAAAACTTCAGTGAAACTTTTTTTTAATCAGCGTGGCTAACACATTTTCAAAAATACAAAAGTCTCCCGGAAAAATTGCTAAAACTTTTGAAAACTGTCCTGAATATTTTTGACCTGATAATTTGCATCACATAGTCCTTTCCAGTAGGGTTTTGCAGCAGGTTTTACTATGTTACCGCTCCCTGGTAGCTCTGTGCTATTGTGTGAACTGCAGTAACTGCATAGAGCATGGATTAAGCTGTAGAATGTGGAGCCCTCATAGAAGTCTTCTGTGGAATGGCAACAGCTCTGGCAGAGAGAGGCTGAAGGTGCCTTGCTACTTTCTTCTTTCGAATGGGAGAAGTTCTGCTGGGAAAGATGATTAGGGATTTCTCCTTCCCGCCCCTCGCAGTTTCCCCTGAATCCTAAACTGGCTGCAGCAGATTCCGTCAGAATCAGAATATATCTAATCCCTATAATCTGTATGACAATATACTGCCCATAGTCCTATAATATTGCTTCATCATACCATCTCTGACACATCAATCCCATAATACTCTGCCTCTTAATACACCACCTGCTTGCTGTGCTACCCAGGTGCAGAGCAGTATAATCTGCCTCCCGTTACATTCTCCCTCCTGTAGTTTATGGCTTGCACTGTTCTGGCAAGGAACAAAAAGATGTGACCCTGCTAAGGGTGAACAGAGAAGTTACTAAATAACCACGTTCCCCCTTCTCCAAAAAGGCTGTAAATTGTGCTGAAATAGCAAATAGCATGTGAATTCATGCTATGCCAGATGAGAAGAAGCTGTAGACCACCTAATGATTTTTAATTGGCCTCAAACCAGAGGAAAAAACTTTACTCCACAAAACAGTCTTGCTTTTTCTTACCACTTCACAGCACGCTAATTCATCTGCTTTTTTAACACTCAGGTCTAGGGTAGGCCATTAGCAGAATCCATTTGGCAAGGGTGGGTAAGTGAGGCATGGAGGGGCAGGGCAAGGAAAGACCGTCTCTTGTGCTCACCTTCCTTCACCCTTAGGCACATTGGCAAAGTGTCAGCTAACCATCGAGCTAACGTTTCTTGTTGGTATTACAGTAGCACCTATCGTTAGGTATTTATATGGCCCCCATCATCATAGCATCTGTGGTATGGTAACTGGTAACGTATTCATCCTCCCTACACCTCTGTCAGCTGGAGGTTTTACAGGTGAGAAAATGGGGCACAGAGAGACTAAGAGCGGCCAAACTGGGTCAGACCAATGGTCTGTCTTGCCCAGTATCCTGCCTTCTGACAGTGGTCAGTGCCAGGGGCTTCAAAGGGAATGAACAGAACAGGGCAATTATCTAAAGCTGTGTCTATGCTGCAAAAGCTGTGCATAGGCTCACCTACCTGATCTAGCTTGAATTCAGCCAGAGTGGGCCGCAACAGCAGCAGACAAGCCAGCAAGCCAAGTACGTACCCAGAGTCCGTGATGGCTTTCACTACCCATAGTGAAGCTCACACTACACTATCTTTGCTCCTCATGTTACCTACACTAGCTTGAATCCAGCTAGCGCGCTAGCTTATGCACAGCTTTTGCTGGGTATACACAGCCTATCCTAAGTGACGTATCTAGTTCATGCTGGAATAAGGAACTGAACCTGGGTCTCTTAAATCCCAGTTAGCCCCTTAGCCACTAGATCATTCTTCCTTCCTTATAGCAGCAACAGAGACCGGGGCCTCGTGTTAGGTGCTGTACAATAGTAAGTGACAATATGCCTTGAAGACCTTTATTAACTAAATGGACAAGGCAAGTAACAATACTACTGCTTCTAAAATACAGAGGATTTCATAATACATATGACACACAAGCTAGGCACTAACTGAACAAATAAACCTTTCTAACTCCAATGCTTTTGCTGAAGCTTAGTTTCATTATCCAGCATTTCAGAGGACTGCAGAATAACATAAGAGACTTTATTTTTTTTACTTTGGAAAATAACCACCCCTGCCCTCAAAAGATCGACTCTAACTGCTCTGAAAGGGGGTTGTTCTGTGCTATTTCTCTTTCCTTTTTCATCTTTTTCCATACTGTGACATCACTCTGAGTGTGTGACATGACATTGTCCCAAAATATGGAAGAAGTGATTCTGAGGCAAAATTTATTAAAGAAAAAAACTTGGAAAAAAATATTTTCCATGGAAAGTTTGCCTCTGCTTCACCCCCAGAGCAGCCAATGTTGTTTCCCCATAATTCCAGTTTTATGGGAAGGGTTTTCTGAAGTGCTACCCTGAGGTCACTGATCACATGTTACTTCTCAAAGATTAATCATACGTGTGATTTTTTTTTTCCAGCCAGTAAGATTCCGCTGCTACTTTTTTTTCACATTTCTGAATAACCCTAATTATGCTTGTTAAAATTTATTCTGTTTAAATCGTAAGGCCATGATACTGCCAACAACTAGATACAGGTTTAACTTTATTCACAGAAGTAGTCTCCATTGAAGTCAGTGAAACTACAGTCTGTGTTTAGAGTTAAGCACACGCTCAAGTGTTTGCAGGATCAGGGTCTAAATCATCGTACGTGTCACATTTTGGAGAAAGTGAGGAAGCTTTAGGTGAAATTTTGAATATTAGATTTACCCTAGAGAGGGAGGGATGAGGTTCATAAAATAAGAATCAAACCAAACCTTTTCATCAAACTCAAAGAGAACCCTGGACTCGTGTGTGTTTTCCCTGAACAAAGTGAAGTTTACTGCTTATTTCTAAGATCTTGGTTGTTTTCCCTGCTGCCTCTGGGCTACAATTTATTTTTATTTCTACTATTCTACAAACCCATCCAAAGCCCTGGATGCTCTCGTCAACCTTTTTTTTAAAAATACCCATATACATTTGCAGACCCATCAATGATCGCAAGATCACATAACCCAGCAGCAGCATAGATAGAAGAAAATGTAATATAGACCCGCCCCTCAACATCCCCCTAAAACGCTGTTACCATCCCCACCCACCTCCTTGTGGGCAAGAGCGAAAAATGGGCTTTCAAATGCACCTTGAATGTTGTTAAAGTCTGACTTTTACCGAACCAGTGTGTGTGGGTGGGTGGGGGGAGTGGAATCAGTTGTAAAGACACAGGCCCCTAAAAATAATGTCCTATTAGCACTCCCTTCTCATTTATAACAATAGGACTCCAGCTCAGGTACCTGTTGTCCACAATTGTGGCAATATCTCCCAGAATGAGAGGTGGTTTCTTGGATAGGTAGGTCCCACTCTTTTTAAGGGCTTATAGGTCAAAACCAACATCTTATAAATCAACACAGGCCAGTAGGCTGCCAGTGCAGATCACAGCATCAGCTTAATATGCTTATGATAAGAAACACCACTTAGCAAGCACACTACCAAATTCTGTATTGGTTGTAGGTTACAGCTGGATTTAAGATGTAGCCCCATGTAGAATGATCTGGGTCTGCTCAGATCCCGTGTTGAACTGCTAGTATAGCAGAAGAAATGCTGTTTTACATGATATTGCTGGCATAGTCTAACTGACATGTAGTTAGACCAAACTCTCTCTTATAACACCACTTCTGATGTAAGGCATCTATCACCAGAGCTGTGTTCATTACAAGTCTGGTTCCAACCAGGCTCAGCATGTTGCAACCAAGGTGTGGGATATTATAACGGAAAGAGATTACAATGGACTTGAAGCATTGCAAACCAGTGTGCAATAGCTTAAGCTACAAGAAACATTTGACCTGAACCTTGAATGTACATGAAATCTGCCTTGGTCTGAGATTGATTCCAGTAGTGGCTTGTCCCCAGTTTATGTTCAGTCCATGAACATTTTATTGACACTGAGTACAGTTTTTTGGCTGTATCTGGCTATCTAAGAAGATTCCATGGTTGCTGTTTCTAGTTTAAACTTCCAGCCATTGGATCTTGTGATGCCTTTTTCTGCTAGACTGAAGAGCCCTGTCACGATGGCAAATGAGACTAAATGAAAGTGGCCTTGTCCTAGTCCTAATGGCAGCTGAATTCTAATGCTGGTTATTATCACAACTGCAACTCGACCATTCGCTATGGAGATCCCTAATGAGCCAGGAACCCTGGAATTTTTCCAACGCGTCGCCCTTGTTGGCTGCCCTCCCATTTGGTCATGCTGAATGACTAGGTAAATAGGCCTTTCATGAAATCTAACACCCGCCCTACCTAATCCCCCCTGCCTTCAAACTGTGGGGCTAATCAGTTGTTTTGACATAACTGGGATCCAGATTCTATGAGGAACATGGCCAAGAAAAGTTCAAACCCAAGAGCAAGATTAATGAGAACTTCAAAGAAATTTACCACCAAATGTTACTAATTTAGTACACCCTGTGTTTGAAGCCAATGACCTAATTGGAAAGTATGTTCTTTATGCCCTTGCTCTTTAGTATTCGAGAGGTGGCGTCTAAGGATCAGAGTAGGTTATGCCATTTGGTAGGATTGGAGACGGGCCCCCCAAGCCCTGATAAAGTATCCTGCTGTTGACTGCATAAGGAGATTGCACTGGTAATGCACAATAAATAACAGATTTTGAATCAGACAAACAATTTCCTTCTGCCTTCTAATATATGAGTATAATATTACAAATCCTTTAAAGCTGGTTAGAGAAATGAAAGGTCTGATTAACGTGGCTGTCGTGTTGCCAAAAAATCAGCACATTAAAAAAAAAAAAGTACTTAGCATAAAAATGCATGTTATTATTCAGGGCCCTAGTTGGTGCTTTTGACTGCCTGGATGTTCACCAAAGTCCCTGGCATGTGTGAGAGCTGTGGGTACCATGGCTGCTGGTGGCTCAGTTAGCTGGTGATGGATTGGATCACCCCATTGCTTCATACTTATTAACAGCTCCAAACAAAAGCGTCACCCCAGTGCATTCTGGGAATCAGGTAATTTAATTGTCTAGTGCTGGGCAGAATTTCAGAGGTGCTGATCACCTTTGACCTTGATGAGACCTGTGGCTGTTCAGTGCTTTTGATAGGATAGACAGTCTAATGCTTAGGGTGCTACCTTGGACTAAAGGAAGCTATATTCACTTTGCTGCTCTACCCCAGCCTTTCTCTTGGGCAAATCACTTAGGGGCCAGAACCGCAAAGGTATTTAGGCTCCTAATTACCACTGAAATCAGCTTAAAATGCCTTTGCAGATCTGGGCCTTAGTCCCCATCTGAACAACGGGGATAAGGGGGGTTGTGAGGATAAACCTATTAAAGATTGTGAGGCACTTAGATTCTATGGTAATAAGTGCCTCAGATAGATAGTAACCATGAGCCTCAGTCCCAGAGGGTACGTCTACACTGCAAAGAAAAACCCGCAGCTCTGAGTCTCAGAGCCTGGGTCAATTGACTTGGGCTTGGGTTGTGGGGCTAAAAACACCAGTGTAGATGTTCCCGCTCGGGCTGGAGCCTGGGCTCCAAGACCCACCTTTTCTCGCTGGGTTTCAGAGTCCGAGATCCAGCCTGAGCCTGAGTGTCTCCAGTGCTATTTTTAGCCCCACAGCCTGAGCGTTGCGAGCCCGAGTCCATTGACCCAGGCTGCGAGATGTGGTGCTGTGGGTTTTTCTTTGCAGTGTAGACATACTCAAAGAGACCCAGACCTAAAGTTTGGAGAGGTTCAGTTCAAGGGGTTTGGTTTGCCTGTTACTAAGTATAGAGTTCAGCTGTACAATCTGGATCTTGATCAAAACTTTCTTCAATATCAGGGTGGTTCGGATGTAAGGTTTTGGTTCATGGCCATGCTTCTTAGAATTCCGGGCTCAGCTGAAAGGTTCTGTGAGCATAAGCAAATGGTGTGAGTTTGTTGAACAAAGCCTTGGTCAAGTGAGGGAAAACCTGTGAAATTCTGCAAAAAAACAAAACAAAACAAAAATCCTGGCAAGGCTCCACAGTGCAACACAATTCGCACTGAGCTGTATGGGTGTGAGCATGCATGCTTATATGCTGGGGCCGGGTAATATTCATCACGTACCATCTGATGTTGTTGTGCTCTCACACAAGCACAGGGAAATTCTGTCACAAGCATTGCCAGCATGGTATAACTAGTACAAGTCTCCATTATCCAGTTAGAAGCACTTCATATTTGGATCTGTCGATGCATGAAACAGTGAACTTCCTGAAGCAGATACGAATGTAGAAACAAATTCTCTACCTTAGAAGGACATGGTGCGTTTCCCACTTCTGCGAGACAGCGAAAGCCAGTCCGACAGGTTGTCATTGCTCTATCTAGCTCTCTCCCACAAGCTGTTACATTTTTAAAATGGAGCCGGATGGTACTTAAAAGGTGAGAAATTCTTTCCTGCCTTTGAAAATATCAGAGAGGCAGAGAAATCACTTCTAATCAGATCCTTACAATCAAATGGCCTGGCCGATCGCTCTAAGCAGAGTAACAGGAAACACAGCGGTACCAATCGGAAATGGGTTTTGAGGAATAAGATTTGAGCCATGTACCTGAATGATCACAAAAGCCCACTTTCGCAGTATGCCGTACACAGTTTCTAACAGTGGGTTTTGAATACCTATGGATGTTGGATACTTACCTTGCAAACTCTGAGTAATTACTATAGTTGACACTGGCCTATATTTACAAAGAGTTCATCTGGATGGTAGACCCTCGAAACAGTGTGTGCAAAATCCATAACCATTAACAGTCTCCTCATGTATACAGTCTGTGTACAGTACACCCATCATTTAAAGCAGTGACAACTAGCCGTGCCAGAGTTGTGGGTTTCTCAACATTTCTGTCCACAACTCCAATTTTCAGAGGATTTTATATTAATTTAAAAATAAATGTTAATTTCTACAGGCAATGTCAACTGGAAGTCTCAGCCCAGTAGCCAATTTTTCATTTTTCTGTGCCTTTATTAAGGCAGAATCCCCTCTCCCCCCACAACAATTTACCATTTAAAAAATAAAGGAATAGAGGGGGGGAAAGCAGCAAAATCCTCAGCAAAAAGGCTGTGTTATAGCTGGATAGGCAATGCATAATAAAGGCCAGATCCTCAGCTGGTGTAAATCGGCAAAACTCTATTGAAGTCAATAGAGCTGTGCTGATCCACACCAGCTGAGGCTCTGGCCCCAGGTGTTTGGTTTTGTTGAGCTAGCATATTATACTATTATTCATAGATTGATAGACACATAGATTTTATAGAAGGGACCATCATGATAATCTAGTCTGACCTCCTGCACATTCCAGGCCACAGAACTTCACTCACCCACTCCTGTAATAGACCCCTAACCTCTGGCTGAGTTACTGAAGTCCTCAAATCCTGATTTTAAAGGCTCCAAATTACAGAGAATCCACCATTGACTCTAGTTCAAACCAGCAAGTGACCCATGTCCCATGATGCAGAGGAAGGTGAAACCCCTGCAGGTCTCTGCCAGTCTGACCCAGGGGAAAAGCATGAGCCAGCGTTTGCAGCATCTGAGCCTTAGAGGAGAAGAGCACATACGTACAAGATAAAGCTGGTTGCAGATTGTCATTTGAAATATTTTTCCCCCCTCAATTTAAAATGGACTAAACAAAACTGTTCGCAAAATAATTCCATTTTTTGTTAAAAATGGTTAGGTTTTAATTGAAAACCTAAACACCTGCAAAGACAAAATTTTCAGTTGCCAAAAAAATGAAAACAATTAATTTTCAACAAAAACCTGAAACATTTTGAAGAAAATGCTCAATCGTAATATATATATATATATATATATATATATACACACACACGCACATACTTTGTGTATATATATATATATACACACACACACGCACATACTTTGTGTATATATATATATATATATATATATATATATATATAAAATATGTTTTATCAAAGTTTTTAATGGTGGAAAAATAATTTCTGTACCAGCTCTGTTACTGGGGCAAATGACTGGAGATTCCAGAATAGTGACTTGCTGCTAATATTTTTATCAGAAAACTCCTGCAAATATGTTCCACCTTTAGATTATGCTACATCTCATGTATTGGGGTGCATTTGTTTCACAGAGGGGTTGGGTAAAGGGCTAAGGAATCTAGATATTCGTTTTCTCATTTAAGCACAAAAAGCTTTCTCATTACAGATGCGAGTGCAACAACCATACATGGAGCTGCACTTTCTTTCATCCTTTCCTGTTTGAGGATATTGCCCCGAGCTCTTTGAGAATGCAGCACAGTGTGCAGCTTCTCCTGGAGGAAGGTGGTATGGACAACTTGAGGGAGTTCCCATGGAGAACACCTTCCAAAAATACCTGCCTTTGGTGCAGTCTGCCCATACCGAAGGCCATTTAATTGCTGGTGATCATCAGGTCTAGTAGGAGTCTTTGGCAGCAGGAATGACTCCATCAGAAGAAGGGAAATCAACTCCACTGTCCCTTCAGTTTGAGGGCTGAATTTTCGCATTACCTCAAGAGCCTCTTACAGTAGACAAGTGTAAACTGTGGAAAGTAGAGGAGACCCACTCCTAGGAATGCCTCATCATCAATACGCATGAGCACCCAGCACACTAGGGGCAAAGAGTGCACACTCAAATACCTCTCTCATAGTGGGACATGGAGCTGGTTGGAAACTTTCCGATGGACGGTTTTTCTGTCAGAAATCGCCCTTTCGTTAGAACCAACACTTCTCGCAGGAGTGTGTCTATGTAATGAAATTTCATTTCAGCGGGGAAGAAAACATTCTTGATAAGGTTGAAATGTTTCATGTTGACATTTTCGGAATGAGATGTTCCAATTTTACATTCTGAATTTTTTTGTAATATATTTTAATTTCTTAAAGGAAAATTAAATAATGTCAAAATCAAAATGTCATGTTTCAATCTTATCTAAACAAAACACTTTAACTCAAAATGATTAAAACACAACAAACAAACAAAACCAACAACAGCCACAATTTTAAAATTTGTATTCATTGTTACATTTCTTGCAAAATGGAAATTCTGGTTCCCACAAAGCTCTAGTGGGACACAGAAGCATGTGTTTATATGCATGCAAATAAACGTCCACAGATTAGACCATGATTTCCCTATCTGATGAATGTGTATGATCAACAATACATATTAGAACATAAGAATGGCCATACTGGTTCAGACCAATGGTCCATCTAGCCCAGTATCCTGTCTTCTGACAGTGACCAATGCCAGGTGCCCCAGAGGGAATGAACAGAACAGGTAATCATCAAGTGATCCATCCCCTGTCGCTAATTCCCAGCTTCTGGCAAACAGAGGCTAGGGACACTTCAGAGCATGGTTTTGCATCCCTGCCCATCCTGGCTAATAGCCATTGATGGACCTATCCTCCATGAATTTATCTAGTTCTTTTTTGAATCCTGTTATAGTCTTGGCCTTCACATATTATGCAGCTCAGGCTATTGTGAATTCATAACAGGACATGGCACGACAGTCACAGCATTCACTTTCAGATGCTGTAAGTGCATATTAAAAGTAATACACAAAACATTTCTAAAACTTAACGATGGGGCCTCATTGATGGGGCACAAGGTGAAAAGGAGGCATGGTGGGCTGAAATCATATTATTTTATTTGGTTGAAATAATGATTGTGATTTGACACTGTAGTTATCAGGTTCTGTAGTCAAGTTCAAAACTACATCCCAGCCACAAATCCCCAAGAAAGGAGCTTTATAATAGTTCTGCTCAAACCCTACCTATATGTCCAAAGACACTGTATCACTGTAGGCCATAAATATACAGTGGATAAAATCAGAAAGGCATCTATTGTGTTTGTAATCCAGTGTTGTGGAAGGAGAGGGGATTATAATCCCATAAGAATTTTTAATTACCTGGGTATAATAATTTTGTGGGCCTCTTCTGAAAAATCAGAGATGTCATTGAGGCAGGTAAATGAAATCACCACTGAAGAGACTACCTCCATAAAAGCCCCTTTCCCTTTTTAATTCTGCCTATAGTCTAGTAAGGGTTATTTTCATTTGTTGCAATAATTCATAAAGACACACAACAGCTATGGAACATGTAATTTCCTACAAAAGATCACCCTTTATGGCTCTACTATAAATTGCATGTTCACATACAGATGCCCTCCCAACTGGAGTGCGATGCAACGCCTGAAGATTAGTGCAACTGAAAATATATATTTGATTGAGTTTGCTGAATTCGCTGCTACATTTTCCAAATGCTTTGCACGCAGAACGAATCAACATCAACATGTGCGTCCTACTTGTGCCGTGATGTAGGAAGCAAGAGCCATGAACAATACTTGCAGTAGATGGCTGGTTAATAGGAAAGCAAGCAAAATTTATTTATCTGTGTGCAAATGCAACCAGGAAGGGAATTAAAATTATGATATGTTGCCATGGTAATCGAGTCCCAGGATTTGGCTTGGAGGAATAGTGGGGCTGTAGCTGAATGCTCATGAATTCCTCAGTAGGCTTTTCAATACTCCATTTCCTTTAAATGAAATTGGAGAAAGACTTGCAGTTCATAGTGGGGATAAAAATTTTATGAAGCTAAATCTAGGCAGTGCTTTAGTGTCAGTCAGCATTAACCCGCAGCATGAACACATAAATAATTGAGATTTCAAATACCCCAGTGCTCCTGATTAGAGTACTCACAGAGCTCAAATGCTGGAGCTAGGTGGACACCCCAGTGCAGCTTGTGAGCACTTTAGGGAAGTCTGAGTGTTCTCACATGCTGCACCATGGGTTGGTTTGAAAATGTCCTGCTATGGAGCCTTCTGCTGCCCTTTATTGATACAGAATTTAACCAACAAAAATCTAATACTGTTTTACAGACATCCCTTGACCTGCATTGGTATTGAAGGTGGGTTTAACTAGTAGCAAAGTATTCGAATTGCACCGCTCTTTTCTTCAGAGATTCTTCTAGCTTATCTTTCTCCCAGTGGCTTAGAACTTGGAGTGGATTTGCATAGGATGAAATCTGCATTTAACCCAAGGTACTGTTGGAAAGCCAAGGGGATGCAATAGCCATTTGCTGTTGCTGAAGACCGAATGCATGTTAACCCTTCGGATATTGGCCATTTTTCAGGCTGTCAGCGGAAGGCTGGAGAGAGACTGGGATTTCTACCTGTGAAACCAGCTGCAGATTGATGATGAATAGAGTGAGCAGAAGGTCACAATGATCTGACAGTGAAACCTGGGGAAAACCCAGAAGCAAAATGAGTATTTTGTCAAGGGACTGCTCAGTGCACAAGACACATCCTGTCCTTACAGTACTGCAGGCTAGGAATGAGCTGTTTTACTCAACTATATACCGAGTGGGGAGAAACACACTAACTGAACAGGAAGTAAGAGAGAAGGCGTAGCATGGCGTCAGCCCATAATACTCTGAGTAACTCAGTTAAATCCTTGGTGAGCACTCTACTACACATTGCTAGTCCTCTCTCACCAGAGAGGGATCCATTTATTTTTAAATTTTGACCAAAATTGTATTTTTCCAACAAGATTTTTCTTCCTTCCACAGTCAGAGTTTCTTCCTCTGCTGGACTGGGCTGTTGGCGAACAGGTCTTCCCGGACTTACAAATTCCTCGTCTCCTCATGCAGCCAGTTCTTGATGTTCTGTAGTACCCTACAGTAACAGTCCAAACCCCTGCTCCTTAAAAATAGTCGCAGGGACAGCTGGTTGAAAAATGGTGCATGTGTCTTGCAAGAGAACTTAAAATGTTGTTGGTGTTAAATTCACCTTTTTAAAAATGAATAAAAGAAAATTGACACACACCCCTCCTCAGTTTTGTTTTCTTCAATGTTTGCTTTCAACATTCTCCCCTCCATCTTTTTTTGCCTTTTCTCTTCCTATCACCTTTTTCAGGGGTGAAAAGGGGAGTATGATGGGGCATATACCCCACCCTGGAACTAAGAGCTGGAGCGCCAGAGCTTAATTAAGGTGCCTGGTTGCACCTGGAGGGTAGGCCAGGCCAACTGAAGATGAAGCCCAGCTGGGAGAGGAGCTGGGTGGTGAGTATAAAGGGAAGAAGCCCAGAGTCAAAGGGACTGCAGGAAGAAGAACTTGCAGCCCTTTTTGGGTGCTACACAGTGGAGGAAATGTCTGGAGAGGTGCAGATGTATGGTAAGCCGAGGGAGGGGCCTGAAGGAAGGCCAAACTAGGGAGAAGTGCAAGGAGGAAGTGAGGTGTTTGAGGAGCAGATCTTCACTGGTTGCCCCAGGGTCTCTGGACTGGAGCCCAGAGGGAGGGCTTGGGGTCCCCTGCCAGCCATTGGGAAAGGTGGGACAGAAACACCCTGATATGAGGGGTGGGGGGGGGGAGTCTGTGGAGCAAGGCCAGGTAGGGGCAAAGAATTGTTTATTTGAGTTTAGTTTATTGTTTATCCCAGGTGGGGAGAGCTGTTAAAGTGACCTGGGCAGAGGGATGAGCCACAAGAAGAGGCAGACCACTGCAGGGCTGAGGTGACCCTCAGCAAGGGGAGCTAGATAAAAGAGCGGCTACGCCACACCCACTTAGAAGGGGATGCTCTGGTGGTGAGTCAATGCTTCCACAGGGAAGAAAGAAGGGAAAAGGGAAAACTCTTGGGGAAGGGAGGAAAAATGGGGGGGCAGTGAAAACCCCCCAAAACTGAAAAATTGCCAGTTGGGGTTGTTTTGTGTTTAAGGAAAAACTGGGAATTTTCAGAAAAGTTTTGTTTTTGCAAACCGGCCATTTTACATCAAAAACATGTTTTGGAGGAAAAAAAAACGTCCCCAGCTGTGGTCAGAGGGGAGAAAGAAATGCCACGGGCCGGTTGTTTTCTTGCTGTTCCCATTTAATAGCAGGTAGTGGGAAGAATGTCAACCTGGTGCCTCTAACTCAATCTTACAGCTGTCACGGAGTTGCTAACTGACCCAAGATCTTTCTGTATGAAGGCAGGGTCTCTGGGGCATTCCTGTAGCCAAGTAATGCGAGCATTCCACCTGGGCCTGCTGCAGTTTGTTTCTGGTAGCAGTCTGGATGCATGCGGTCCCACACAGGGTCCATGTGTCAGAAGAGGTTTGCAATCCTCATGCCTGGCTGTGCCTAGCTGGTGACCGTAATGAATGTGATCCAGAGAGAGCAGATGTACCGTACTTACAGAGGAAAGAGGTGACTAGGTATGAGAATGCTTAAAGCAGACAAATGGAGAGGAGTCATGAAACAGAGCAGGAACATTGGACCACATCAGTCTGTATGGGGACAATACATGTGCGGCTTTGATGGGGATGCCTAGAAAAACAGGGCAATACATTAAAGATGGAATGTTCAAAGGGGCCTAAGGGAGTTAAGCACCCAGCTCTCCCTGCAAATGTCCTTAAAAATCCTGGTCTAAACCCTCTACAAAAGACAATGATGTTCTTCAGGCTGGATCTGTAATTGTTCTTTACTCCCTAGCACAGATGATGTGGAACCTCTTCATAATCCTGAGGTCTCATGACAGACCTGAGTTCTGAAACTCTCCTGCCTTTTGTAGGGGCTGAGACATTGGCTTTATTAGTACCCTTGTGTGGGAGTCCTACTAGTACACGTCTTGTAAATTTAAAGGTGCCTTGTGCACAAACGTATCATTTGGTCTCTTGTAAATGACTTTTAACTGAATTTCATCCTTGGCCAAAAGAATAAAGGTACAAGAATTGTCTGTTGCAATGACTATTGTTGCAGCATTAATTAGTTAAGCTTTGTGAAGTGCTTTTGTAGACGAAAAGTGCACTGCTAGGTACGTGTTAAGCAACATTAACAAGTAGTTCAGCATAAATGAAAACAACGTGGGGTTTTAGCTGTTAGAATGATTTAGGATGATGCATCCCAAGTCCTTTCATAGAATCATAGAATCATAGAATATCAGGGTTGGAAGGGACCTCAGGAGGTCATCTAGTCCAACCCCCTGCTCAAAGCAGGACCAATTCCCAACTAAATCATCCCAGCCAGGGCTTTGTCAAGCCGGGCCTTAAAAACCTCCAAGGAAGGAGACTCCACCACCTCCCTAGGTAACATATTCCAGTGCTTCACCACCCTCCTAGTGAAATAGTGTTTCCTAATATCCAACCTAGACCTCCCCCACTGCAACTTGAGACCATTGCTCCTTGTTCTGTCATCTGCCACCATTGAGAACAGCCGAATTCCATCCTCTTTGGAACCCCCCTTCAGGTAGTTGAAGGCTGCTATCAAATCCCCCCTCATTCTTCTCTTCTGGAGACTAAACAATCCCAGTTCCCTCAGCCTCTCCTCATAAGTCATGCGCTCCAGACCCCTAATCATTTTTGTTGCCCTCCGCTGGACTCTTTCCAATTTTTCCACATCCTTCTTGTAGTGTGGGGCCCAAAACTGGACACAGTACTCCAGATGAGGCCTCACCAATGTCGAATAAAGGGGAACGATCACGTCCCTCGATCTGCTGGCAATGCCCCTACTTATACAGCCCAAAATGCCGTTAGCCTTCTTGGCAACAAGAGCACACTGTTGACTCATATCCAGCTTCTCGTCCACTGTGACCCCTAGGTCCTTTTCTGCAGAACTGCTACCTAGCCATTCGGTCCCTAGTCTGTAGCTGTGCATGGGATTCTTCTGTCCTAAGTGCAGGACTCTGCACTTGTCCTTGTTGAACCTCATCAGGTTTCTTTTGGCCCAATCCTCTAATTTGTCTAGGTCCCTCTGTATCCGATCCCTACCCTCTAGTGTATCTACCACGCCTCCTAGTTTAGTGTCATCGGCAAACTTGCTAAGAGTGCAGTCCACACCATCCTCCAGATCATTAATAAAGATATTAAACAAAACCGGCCCCAGGACCGACCCTTGGGGCACTCCGCTTGAAACCGGCTGCCAACTAGACATGGAGCCATTGATCACTACCCACTGAGCCCGACGATCTAGCCAGCTTTCTATCCACCTTACAGTCCATTCATCCAGCCCATATTTCTTTAACTTGGCAGCAAGAATACTGTGGGAGACCGTATCAAAAGCTTTGCTAAAGTCAAGGAATAACACATCCACTGCTTTCCCCTCATCCACAGAGCCAGTTATCTCATCATAGAAGGCAATTAGGTTAGTCAGGCACGACTTCCCCTTGGTGAATCCATGCTGACTGTTCCTGATCACTTTCCTCTCCTCTAAGTGTTTCATAATTGATTCCTTGAGGACCTGCTCCATGATTTTTCCAGGGACTGAGGTGAGGCTGACTGGCCTGTAGTTCCCCGGATCCTCCTTCTTCCCTTTTTTAAAGATGGGCACTACATTAGCCTTTTTCCAGTCATCCGGGACCTCCCCCGATCGCCATGAATTTTCAAAAATAATGGCCAATGGCTCTGCAATCTCATCCGCCAACTCCTTTAGCACCCTCGGATGCAGCGCATCCGGCCCCATGGACTTGTGCACGTCCAGTTTTTCTAAATAGTCCCGAACCATTTCTTTCTCCACAGAGAGCTGGTCACCTTCTCCCCATATTGTGCTGCCCAGTGCAGCAGTCTGGGAGCTGACCTTGTTTGTGAAGACAGAGGCAAAAAAATCATTGAGTACATTAGCTTTTTCCACATCCTTCGTCACTAGGTTGCCTCCCTCATTCAGTAAGGGGCCCACACTTTCCTTGACTTTCTTCTTGTTGCTAACATACCTGAAGAAACCCTTCTTGTTACTCTTAACATCTCTTGCTAGCTGCAACTCCAAGTGTGATTTGGCCTTCCTGATTTCACTCCTGCATGCCTGAGCAATATTTTTATACTCCTCCCTGGTCATTTGTCCAATCTTCCACTTCTTGTAAGCTTCTTTTTTGCGTTTAAGATCAGCAAGGATTTCATTGTTTAGCCAAGCTGGTCGCCTGCCATATTTACTATTCTTTCTACACATCGGGATGGTTTGTTCCTGCAACCGCAATAAGGATTCTTTAAAATACAGCCAGCTCTCCTGGACCCCTTTGCCCTTCATGTTATTCTCCCAGGGGATCCTGCCCATCTGTTCCCTGAGGGAGTCAAAGTCTGCTTTTCTGAAGTCCAGGGTCCGTATTCTGCTGCTCTCCTTTCTTCCTTGTGTCAGGATCCTGAACTTGACCATCTCATGGTCACTGCCTCCCAGGTTCCCATCCACTTTTGCTTCCCCTACTAATTCTTCCCTGTTTGTGAGCAGCAGGTCAAGAAAAGCTCTGCCCCTAGTTGGTTCCTCCAGCACTTTCACCAGGAAATTGTCCCCTACACTTTCCAAAAACTTCCTGGATTGTCTGTGCACCGCTGTATTGCTCTCCCAGAAGATATCAGGGTGATTAAAGTCTCCCATGAGAACCAGGGCCTGTGATCTAGCAACTTCTGCTAGTTGCCAGAAGAAAGCCTCGTCCACCTCATCCCCCTGGTCTGGTGGTCTATAGCAGACTCCGACCACGACATCACCCTTGTTGCTCACACTTCTCAACTTTATCCAGAGACACTCAGGTTTTTCTGCAGTTTCATACCGGAGCTCTGAGCAGTCATACTCCTCTCTTACATACAACGCAACTCCCCCACCTTTTCTGCCCTGCCTGTCCTTCCTGAACAGTTTATATCCATCCATGATAGTACTCCAGTCATGTGAGTTATCCCACCAAGTCTCTGTTATTCCAATCGCATCATAGTTCCCTGACTGTGCCAGGACTTCCAGTTCTCCCTGCTTGTTTCCCAGGCTTCTTGCATTTGTGTATAGGCACTTAAGATAACTCATTGATCGTCCCTCTTTCTCAGTATGAGACAGGAGTCCTCCCCTCTTGCGCTCTCCTGCTTGTGCTTCCTCCCAGGATCCCATTTCCCCACTTACCTCAGGGCTTTGGTCTCCTTCCCCCGGTGAACCTAGTTTAAAGCCCTCCTCACTAGGTTAGCCAGCCTGCTGGCGAAGATGCTCTTCCCTCTCTTCGTTAGGTGGAGCCCGTCCCTGCCCAGCACTCCTCCTTCTTGGAACACCATCCCATGGTCGAAGAATCCAAAGCCTTCTCTCCGACACCACCTGCGTAGCCATTCGTTGACTTCCACAATTCGACGGTCTCTACCCAGGCCTTTTCCTTGCACAGGGAGGATGGACGAGAACACCACTTGTGCCTCAAACTCCTTTATCCTTCTTCCCAGAGCCACGTAGTCTGCAGTGATCCGCTCAAGGTCATTCTTGGCAGTATCATTGGTGCCCACATGGAGAAGCAGGAAGGGGTAGCGATCCGAGGGCTTGATGAGTCTCGGCAGTCTCTCCGTCACATCGTGTATCCTAGCTCCTGGCAAGCAGCAGACCTCTCGGTTTTCCCGGTCGGGGCGGCAGATAGATGACTCAGTCCCCCTGAGGAGGGAGTCCCCGACCACCACCACCCTCCTCCTCCTCTTGGGAGTGGTGGTCGTGGAACCCCCATCCCTAGGACTGTGCATCTTTTGCCTTCCAATCGGTGGAGTCTCCTTCTGCTCCCTTCCCTCAGATGGGTCATCTACTCCACTCTCCGCATTAGTACCTGTAGAGAGAACATGGAAACGATTGCTCACCTGTATCTCCATTGCTGGTACATGGACGCTCCTCTTTCTCCTTCTGGAGGTCACATGCTGCCAAACTTCTTCATCATCCGTCTGTCCCTGCTGCGCCTGCTCTGAATCTTCAGAACATTGTGGCCGTAGAAGCATCTCCTGACGTCTGTCCAGGAAATCTTCATTTTCCCTTATGCAACGCAGAGTCGATACTCGTTTCTCCAGACCTCGAACCTTCTCTTCCAATATGGAGACCAGCTTGCACTTTGTACAGACAAAGTCGCTTCTGTCCTGTGGAAGAAAGACAAACATGGCACAACCTGTGCAGGTTACAACAGCTGATCGCTCACCTTCCATATCACCTTCCTCTTAAGAGCTTCCTCAGCTGTCACAGGAACTACTCAGAGAAACCAGCAGATGAAAGCCTCAGTGAGCTCTCTCCAGGCAAACTCCCTCTGTTAGCCTCTGCTGTTCGCCGCTCAGCTGGTTTGCTGCTGACTGCCCTTATATACCAGTCAGGCCCACTCAAGGCCCACCAACACAGCCCCCCTAATGCAGCACTTAGAGTACCTCCTCTCGGACAGCTCCCAGGCAAACTCCCTCTGTTAGCCTCTGCTGTTCGCCGCTCAGCTGGTTCGCTGCCCACACATTAAAGATAAGTAGAGAGGGGTCTCCTCAGGACTGTACCTTGCTGTTCTTGCTGGAAGGATCCATGGAGTTCTTTCATCTTTTTATTTATTTTTTATTTTTTACATGGTACTTGTAAGACCTATCTCAGCATTGTTAGTCAGCCAGGAGCATTCAGGGTGGTTGTTATTTCAGGAGGTTAATAGTAGCCTCAAAACTTCCAAGAACAATGATGATTTTTGTGACCTAGTTTCATTTGGGACCCTTTAACATGCAGAGACATAGTGTTAAAGTAAAACAGCTAGTACTGGAAGTGGAACTCCCCACGTGTCCTGACTTTCAATGTACTGACTCTAGAGAATCGGGATAAGCCTGGCCTGGATGCTTCAGGGGTGCCCTCTGTTTTGAGGAATGCAGAAGAGATCTGTGGAATCTCCCACAATAATGGATGTTCTGGTTCCCACACCACTCTAATTAGAACACATCTTCTGATGTAAAGCAACAGGGTTGCAGCCTAGGGATGAGTGGACCTCATAGAATCTAAGGGTTCATGAGCCATTTTGTGTATGGGGTTGTGGTGGGGAGGTGGATTGCAGTCCCTGGACCTCTTTTCATTGGGTGTTTTCTCTTCAAGGGGTGATTCAAATTTTTTTTTTTTTTTTTTAAATTGTGTGAGCTGATGGGATGGTTCATCTGGTGGTAACTGTCAAACAGAACAGTCTGGAAGGCGGTAGGGATGTCGAGAGGAAGGGAAGTGTGTGGTGAACCATAAGATTGAAAGAACCTCAAAGTTCAGAAGCGTCTTCAAATTTATGGGAACTAAACTCTCTTTGCCTGCAAAACTGGGTGGAAGGCTTGTGAGAAGAGGACTTCTGGGATGCTGCTGCTTCCTGCTTTTGGATTGGACAGAAATATCCTAGTGGAAGAATGATCTTCCTTCCAGTTAGACCTTCCTTCCTTCCAGTTAGACCAACCCTCTGGATAGAACCAGGAAGTGCAAAAAGAAGTCCAAAGTTCAGTTCAGATGAAAACTTTAACTGGCTTATTCAAACCTAAGGGGGAAATATTCCTTGTATTCGCAGGCAGCTTATTTAACTTTTTTTGAGCATTCCCTTTCACCTCTTGCCTGTCCGGCTGCAGTGATTCTGTGGACTCATGAGGTAAGTGATTCTGCTTGGCAGCTTACTTTGCAGATCAAGAGAAAATAAACACAAGTGTATGCTCCTGGCTCTTTCTTTCTTGGGCTGCATTTGGGCAGCTTCTACCCTATCATGTGACTTTCTTCTTGTGTATGAGGTGATTATCTGTGAGTCAAGTCTATTTTTGGTTTCAGTTCCACTGTGTATGTGTGTGGATCTTTTTTTTTTTTTTTTTTTTTTTTTTAAGCTGCCATAAAACAAATTTAAAAAAACACTCCCTCCTCGTCCTCCCCTCCGTGCTACTGCGAGCCAAAATATGCTGACTATGACTCTTTCAGTGCAATGGAAATCTTTAAAGGTTCTGCTGTATAATGGTGGACCAGGACTTTTATCTGAAACTTAATCTTTGTCTTCTGGAGACTAGATCTGAATGATTTCCTGATTTTTAGAACTGGTTGAAAAAAATGGAAAAGCAGTTTTGAAATTTTAATGTCATTTTCTCTTTGCAGGGTTTGTTTGTTTTTTAATTGCAAGATTGTAATGGAAACATATCAAAATGGTTATCAAACTTTGACTGAAAAATAGTTTTTTGGCAAAAGAAATTTTTTGATAACCATTTTAGTATCATTTTTAGTGAAAATTGCAATTTAAAAATTGCCACCACAAACTATTTTCCATGAAAAAACTGGTGGTTTTGTGGGGGTTTCTTTAAGGATATTTTTTGGCAAACTTCAGTCTAAATATTTTGACCAATTCTACTGATTGGCATTTTGTCTGCCAAAATCAAAATCAGGTTTCTGCAAAATCAAATCCCGCTCTCTCAAACCTGCCATTAGTTCCATGAGAAAGTAGAGGCCGTTAATACTTTAGATGGCTGGCAAAACTCTAATTTCTAGTTCATGCACATGGAATCTGTTCTTTTTGCATTTAGAATAGATGGGTTAGGTCACAAAGGAAGTACTCAGTGTGAAATTAGCTCAGGCTAGTTGCCAAAAGTAGATACTTTCTGTGAAATTTTATGAACAAAATGAATTTTTGGACTCATTCAAAATTTTCATTGAATTTTTTTGGTAAAACAAATTGAATAAAATTTTTGTTTTCAGCTTAATTTTTTCTTCAAGCTGTGAAGAAAATGAAGAATCTGAAAATGAAAATGACACCTTTTTTTTTATTTGAATTGAAATGAAACAAATGTTTTTGATAGAGAGACATTTTTCATTTCACTGACATCAAAACATTTCAAAGGAAACTTGCCTTTCAAAAGGCAAAAAATGTTTTGTTGAAAAACTTTTCCAGTGAAAAGGTTTTTGACCATCTATAATACTAATCTTGTTTCCTACTGGAAACTTACAAAGACTCCTTCAGCTGAAAAATATTGCTTTGGGCATTAAAATAATAGTTTTAAAGAATTTTTAAAGAATCAAAACAGAATGTAGGATGGTTAAGGAAACCTCCAGAGATGATGTGGCGTTTCACCTGCAGCTCTGCTTGAAGTATCATTCAGTATCTGAGCAGAGACTGCAGGTCCACAATGCTTGAGGTTAATGAGGCAAATCACTAGAAAATGACTGGTTTTTAATGCTAAAGACTTCCCCAGTGTTGAATCCCTTCTCTTGGGTATTTTGTTTTAATCAATGCACGGATGATCATATTAGGTTTGTTTGCTCTCCATTCATGAGTTAACATGGAATTCAGCATTAATGGATGTCTATTAATTATATAGTGTTTTTGTTAACTGAGGCAACATAAGCATGGGAGAGAGGCCAAGGGAATAATAAACTGTTGAGGTTCATGCCAGCAGTTCGTACTCTGAATTAATGTTGAATGAACTAGTTCAGATCAAACAAAAATTAACTTGATCCTTCAGCTCAAACCAAACCGGAACCAATTTTGCAGATTTTAAGTGTTCCCATCATTTCCCTCCTCACCCCCAACATTTTTCATTTTCATCTTTCTGTTCTTCCCAGGACTTCCAGTGGAAGGCCCCAAAGACTCTTGTTGCAGCATCTGGGGCCCAAACTGGAAGCAGGAAGCACTGGAAATCTCATGCAATAGAACATTCTTGCAAGGGTGCCAACCTGATTTTGTAGAATTTTAAGGGCCTTGCTTCCAATTTGACTCATGCAAAATTGATTTGGGGAGCAAGTTTGCTGTCACAAATGATGGTACCTGGACATATAACTACCTGAGCTTCTTGGAGACTTTTTAACTGCTTCCTAGTTCACAGCTAGGTTTTTGGAACAGAGTAATGGGTCTATTGGCTTAGTGATTCGTGGAATTTCTGGTTTTCCAGTACAAACTAACACAGACCAGCAGAATCCAGCTTAATCAACAGAAATCAATAGAAACTAGTAGAATAATTTTAATGCGGTCTGTTAGTGTCCTGATGTCAGGTAGCTAGACGGCTCTATGCTGTCACCCCCCCCCCATTTGCAATTATTTGCTTCTGAAAAGTTTGCTTTGCAGCTGGTGGTAAGGCACAAGCCTGAAAGCGAGGAGGGAGCTTCTCCCTGCTATCTATCAGGGAAGCTCTTTGAAGTGGATTCTAATGGATTGTTATGTTTGCATGTATTGATTGTCAGTAGCAAGTCTGCACTCATTTTCTGTTGTGGAGCTGGGATCCTGACACTGACTTGCCGCTGCTTTGTGTAAGGCACTTTTAAAGTTTCCTTTTGTTTTGTGCGGGAGCCACTCTTCAGAATGTCCTGGGTGTAAAAGGAGACAGCGAAGGTGAATCCCGGCATTGCAGCATGCCATCCTGTTGCTTCAGCCCCCAGCATATGTTTGACTTGGCTAATGTTTCTCTCTTAAGATCGATGAGTGCCCATCCTGTTTGGTTTTCTCTGAAGATAAAATAACCCCCCACCTCACCCTCCCGGGATTAGGTTCCAGGTTGGAGCAATCCAGCTGTGAAAAAGGACAGGTGCGGGCTGCTAGGAAGAAAGGCGCCCCGACTGCTCCTGCATGCGTGTGTTGTTCTTGTGCGAGACGAACTATCTCCATGAACATTCCAATTAGTGGGGCTTTTGTTACCAGGGCTGGTTGACAGGCCACGAATGTTGGAAAGAATATGGCCGGGGGAGAGAAACCAACCCCAATGCAGGAATAAGTGAAGATATTCTTTGTGGGCTCGTGTGAAGCATGGCGGAGGTATAACAGGCCTGGGGAGGGGTGGGGAAGGGGCGACGGGGATTCCAGTGAGAAGCTTGATTAAAATGGGCAAATATTTTTGTCCTGTATAGTCAGGCTACATTCCTGATTTGGCTCCATGCATGTTTCCCACCCTTGGTTTGGCCTTGGCCTCTCTATGAAAGATTTGCTCCCTCTGGAAGGGAGCAGGAAGTTCCTGCAGCTTTTCTTATGTTCTTAAAATGGTAAAATATAAAACCACCAAGACTCTGAACTGGCAGAACTGCAGCTATGCCCCAAGTGCCTGCAGAGGCAACCATGAGCATGAATGTCCCATCAGTCAGTAATTCAAGCTTTCCTTAAACTGTGGTAATCACGGTGAATGGCCATGTTTAGCTAAAGCAACAGAAAAAAGGCTGCACGTGTCTTTTCTAACAGGAAGGGTGATGTTGAAGTAGCACTTCACTGCACTAGCTCATTTCAGGAATAGAGGCCTTGCTTTCAAGGGCCAGGTCCAAGAATTTGGATAGGTCAGTTCAAGAAGTGGGTGATGGACTGCAGGGGATTGGGTAGTTGAGATAATCCTCTGAAATTCTGGGTGCTTACAATTAGCATTAGGTGTGTTCTGCTAGCACCTAAAGGACCCAACCAACCAAAGTGGGGAAACCATTGTGCTGGGGGCTGTACATGCACATAGAAACAGTTTCTGAGAGTTTAACACTTCATTTGCCTGTTTAGATTGTAATGTCCCCCCATGCCCAGCCCCATCTGTAAAATGGGAACTGAGGCAGGAGCTGAATCCAGATCTCCCTGAGTCTGGCAGTAGTGTCTGAGGCCTACTTAATGCTAAAAAGCAACAGAGGGTCCTGTGGCACCTTTAAGACTAACAGAAGTATTGGGAGCATAAGCTTTCGTGGGTAAGAACCTCACTCTTG
Source organism: Emys orbicularis (assembly GCF_028017835.1). Lineage (NCBI taxonomy): Eukaryota > Metazoa > Chordata > Testudines > Emydidae > Emys > Emys orbicularis. The sequence goes on along the minus strand of NC_088695.1, from coordinate 29,579,656 downwards.
CATCTGAAGAAGTGAGGTTCTTACCCATAGACTCATAGACTTTAAGGTCAGAAGGGACCAATATGGTCATCTAGTCTGACCTCCCGCATGATGCAGGCCACAAAAGCTGACCCACCCACAACAGAATCTTCCAGCCTGCGACCCCTGCCCTATGCTGCGGAGGAAGGCGAAAAACCTCCAGGGCCTCTGCCAATCTACCCTGGAGGAAAATTCCTTCCCGACCCCAAACATGGCGATCAGCAGAACCCACGAAAGCTTATGCTCCCAATACTTCTGTTAGTCTTATAGGTGCCACAGGACCCTCTGTTGCTTTTTACAGATTCAGACTAACACGGCTACCCCTCTGATACTTAATGCTAGGAAATTAGGTTGGCATAACTACGTTGCTCAGCGCTGTGAAAAATCCACACCCCCTGAATGACCCAGTTAAATTGACATAACCCTGTCGACAGCACTCGGGGGAGGGAATAATTCTCCTGTTGACTGAGCGACCACCTCTCGGGAGGTGGATTACCTGAGCGAGAAGCTCTCCCATCAGTGTAGGGAGTGTCTTCACACGCTGGTGCAGCTGCGTTACTGCAGCATTTCACTTATAGACACCCCCTTAGCCACAAGACCATCCTTCCTGCCTTCTACAAAGAGGCTGGTTCATTTTATACTCCAGTAAGACAATGAAGGTTGGGTCCCCACCATTAGGGGGTTGATGCAACTGAAGTAACATACAGCTTGCTTTCTCTGCTCTTTGTGAGCCAACCCAGATCCCAATGCTCTGTGTCGACAAAGAGAAAGCATATGCTTAATTCAAATGCACATGCTGGGTCTGAACCTTGAACGTCCCCGGGCTGTAGAGGGCAGGCCACTGATTCTGAAGTCCATTCCAGGTGCTGGAATCAGCTACATGGCCGTTTCCTCTTTTTTAAAAAACCCAATTTCTTTCAAGGCAGTGGATGAACCGGGTCAGCAGCGATACCATTCTGCAACGATCCTGATTGTAAGTGGCATAAATGTTGTCCTAGGAAAGCTTTTTGCGATATAACTGCTACTTTACACTTGCTATTTTCTGCACTGCTGTTTATTCCAGACTGCAGAATAGGAATCTGGTTTAATGTGTGGCAAACATTATTGCCACTGTACAGACAGACTCTTTAAAAATACCCCCTCCCCTGCTGTGCAAAGTTGCTATAACCACTCTGTGCTTGGGAGAACAAAGAGGAAGCAAACGCTGCTGTTCCTCTCTAACTCAAGCTAACTAGGCAGAGAAAGTCACAAACTAAGTTTCAATGCATCTCATGTTACATGTATGATATTTCATACAGCTATGGTTAAGAGCACAGAGATGCCACATAATGCAAGTTAACCAGCGGAACTCACTGCCACTATATATTATTGAGCCCAAGAGCTTAGCGGGGGGAGGGGGGAAAAATAGAATTAGACCCTTTATATGAGAATCCTCTGTATTTACATTAGATAGAATAAGAATTATATATGGGATATAAAACTTCCTGCTTCAGGGCATAAGTCAACCATTACCATGGGAGTCAGAAAGAAGCTTCTCCTATGGGCAGGCTATTCCATAATGTTCCACTACGGTTTCCTGGACCTCTTTGTGAAGCAGCTGTTACTGGTTACTGTCAGATAGGTTAGTGGACCACAGGTTTGACAATTCCTAAGTCATTCTAGACACCTTATCTCTCCCACACTGACTTTCTGCTTCCAGGACTCATCTCTGACTAGGTCTCTTTCATTTATCTCTTTCTGGGGGCTATCTGAGGAAGCACTGTCGCACCTCCCCAGCCCCTTCCTTCTGTCCTTGCTCTGTGGGTGGGGCACTGAAGCCAGCCTCCTCTTAGCCTGCTGTTTGCCAGTTGCTTAGGCAGCCATGTGTCTCCTTCCCTTGTGTTCTAGGGATGGGCACCTGGGGCACAACCTTCACCTCAAGCACCAGTATCCCAACCCTGGAAAATGGATGGGAGGCTTTCTTGATCAGCTGCTTCCCAACGCTTCGGGCCTCATCTTCCTACTCATAGTGCGAGAAGCTGGGCTGGTTGTGGGCTGCATCCCTGCAATTGGCTTTGAGATCCTTCCTGTCTGTCAATGCTAACCTCAAAAAGCCTGGGCTTTATTTGTCGGATTCAACTAGGGCCAGATTTCCACTTGCACCATCTACTGAGCCCTACTCAAGGAGTCTCAAGTGTATTTGCAATTCCACGCTGTCTTCTCCTCCGGGTATCTGTTTAGCTAGAGGCTTGAATGAAACTCCCAGTCACAAACACCAGCACAGCTTTCAGGGGGAAGGATGATCTTGTGGTTAAGGCCCTTGACTGGGACTCAAAAGATCTGTGTTCACTTCCCAGGTGTGCCGCTGTAAACTTCAGAAGCACAGAGGGGATTTGCCAATCTGTGACATAATGATAAAAATGTGACCTTTCCTCCGTCCTTTGTCTGTCTGTCTCCTCTATCTAGACTGTAAGTGCTTTGGAGCGAGGCGTGTCTCTCTTACTCTGTGCTCAGCAACACAATGGGGCCTTCATCTCACTTAGGGCCTCTAGATGCTAATGTGATACAAATAATAAAAAGAGACGTGTATATAAGTCAGAAGAACAATATGCATTGTTTATACACTTTCTAGATCATATAAAGGCAGTACAGCTTAGTGGATAGGGCATTGCACTGAGACTCAGGAGACCTGGGCTCAATTCTTGGCTCTGCCATTGGCTTGCTGGGTGACCATGAGCAGGTCTTGTTGCCTTTCTGTGCCTCAGTTTCCCCATCTGAAAAATGGGAATGATGATTCTGATGTCCTTTGTAAAGTGTTTGAGATCTGTGGATGACAATGGTGTATAAGAGCTAGGTGTCATTATTGCTGAACATAGAGCTAAAGAGGTTTTCCCCTCTTATACAATTATTGGAATACAAAATAAAAGCAATTAGGGCTGGTTGAAAAATGGTATTTCCTAGAGGGAATAAAACAAAACAAAAAACCCAACAACAACTTTTAGAATAAATGAAAAGTTTTTTGGAGAAATTTTTCAACTTTTAAAAATTCTTTCATTGAAATGAAAGAAGTACTCATTTTGATTTGCTTTGATTCTAACTGAAGCAAAGTATTCCTGGTTTTCTTCCTGGTCCCCACCCCCCCAGTAGAAAGGGAGGGGGAAGGGAGATGGGGGGCGGGGGAAGGAGCCAAAAATGAAAGAGAAAATTGTCATTTAAATTAGAATTGAGTTGACTTGTTTCATTTTGTTTCAGTGAAAAATTGACTTAAATGAAAATACCGAGTGATTATGAACATGTTTGTATAATTTGAAAAAGCCATTTTCCATTTAAAAAAACGTTTGTTTTTTTTAATGAACGAATTTGGACCACTTCTAAAAGCAAGAATCTATGCATAGGTTTACATTGCGTTCTTTTGGGGGCATATAAAGCACATACAGGGGTAGTTCCCCACCCACCTGTCCCCAAATGCAGGGGGCAGGCAGTGGGGAAAGGCTCTCCCTCCTGCCAGTCCTTGGTCCAACACATGTAGCTGCACACCCTCTGCTTTTCACTGTGGCATGTAGCTACACGTACTCTATGTACCATTGCCAGTGGTGTGTAGTATAGATGTAGCCTAAGGATGTGTCTACATTTTGAGCTGGGAGGTGACCTACCTGCTCGAGCTAGTGCACTAAAAATAGTGTAGCTGCGGCAGTGCAAGCGTCGGGAGGGGTTGGCTGCCCCGAGTACATATCTAGCCTCTTGGATGGAATTGTACATAGGGCGGCTATCCTCTCCTGCTGCTCGCACGGCCATGGCTATGCTCTATTTTTAGCATGCTAGCTCCATCAGAGCTGGCGTGGTTATGTCTCCTCAAACTGGGAATTCCAGCCCAACGTGAAGTGCAGATTTACCCTAAACGTTTGTCTAGATTAGGAAAAGTGGTGAGATTTAATTGGGGCTAGCTAATGTGTTAGCTAAACTTGATCAAGGGGTAAAATTTTTAAAAGCTCCTAAGTCCCATTTTCAAAAGAAATGTAGGGCACGTAGGCTCTCTTCAGTGCCTGCCTAGATGAACATTTAGCTTGTGGCATGCTACTGCGGGTATAGATTTACACCCCCGTGTGCCACAAACTAACTGTCCATGTGGACCCTGCTGCCATGCACTAGAAGTTCTCTAGTGCCCTTTGAGCTCTTCTGCTTTGCAGCTGGCATTGGGCACTGTGCACTAAGGAACTTCTAGTGCACAGCAGCAGGATCCGCACGGGCAGTTGGTGCCAACTGTCTAATCACACAAACCCAAACACCCTTGTTCCACCCCTTTCCCGAGCCCCCCCCCCCGCTCACTCCATTCCCCCCTCCCTCTGTCACTTGCTCTCCCCCCCCTTCACTCACTTTCACCGGGCTGGAGCAGGAGGCTGGGGTGCTGGAGGGGGCTCCGGGCTGAGCCTGGGGTAGGGGGTTGGGGTGCAGGAGCAGGTGTGGGCTCTGGGAGGCAGTTTGGGTGCAGGAGGGGGCTCAGGGCTGCAGCATGGGGTTGAGGTATGGGAGGGGGTTGGGGTACTGGCTCTGGGAGGGGGCTCAGGGCTGGGGCAGGGGATTGGGGTGCAGGAGGGGGTGAGGGTGCGGGCTCCAACCGGGTGGTGCTTACCTTGAGCGGCTCCCAGTTGGTGGCACAGTGGGGCTAAGGCAGGCTCCCTCCCTGGCCCCATGCCATTCCCAGAAGCAGCAGGCATGTCCCTGAGGGGTGGGCAGAGGGCTCCGTGCTGCCCCTGCCTGCAGGCACACCCCCCGCTTCTGCAGCTCCCATTGGCCACAGTTCCCGGCCAATGGGAGCTATGGAATCAGCACTTGGGGTGAGGGCAGCGCGGGGAGACCCCCTACCCACCACAGGGGCCTCAGGAACGTGCCGGCCACTTCCGGGAGTGGAGTGGAGCAGAGCCAGGGCAGGTAGGGAGCCTGCCTTAGCCTCCCTCTCTGCACTGCGGGACTTTTAGCGGCCTAAAATCTCCCTGTTTGGCTTCAGTAGCCTCCGGGAGATAGAGCCCAATTCTGGGAGACCCCCAGCCAAATCGGGGGGGTTGGCAACCCTAGTTGGTGCATGGCAGGCTTGTGTGCTGTCGGTTTACATCCCGGCTTGCCATGCACTAGACAAGCCTTAAATCCCATTGAACATGAATGGCATTTAGGCATTGCCTATACCTAAATACCTTTAAAAATCTGCCCCTTAGGGGCCTATCTGCATCTTTAGTTGCCTAAATACCTTTGAAAATCTGGCCTAATGTGCCCACATCTCTTTTGTAGTGGGACTTACAGTTCCAAGTAGAGCTGGTCAGATCATATTTGCTGAAATATGCTGTTCCATCAAAGCCAAAATGTTTTGGTGTACCCGGGTAGTTAGTACCCTAGCCTGGGATGGGGTGGGGGGAATCCAGGTTCAAGTCCTTGCTCTGCCTGATTTGGAGTGATGGGGGGGGGGGGGGCGGAAACTCCTCTAATGCAGGCAGTACAGGCACTTGAACTTGGATATCCCAGGCCAATGCTTACCACCAGCACCGGGCTACAGAATGTGGGTGTTGCTCTATAAACCTGCCTGAATCGAAAAGCTCAGAAACCCACATTATGACACAACCACATAGGAAAGGTTTTGGTTCCAATGCAGAATGAAAACCTATTTCAAAGCCTCGAAAGCTACCACGTACCGGCATTGTCATCTTCCGAACAGCTCTGCTCCTCTGTCACGCAGGCACTCTTGGAAATGTCACCCCTTGCTCCCAGTGGAGATGCATCTCTATTTAGCTAGTCCAGCTGCAGTGTGATTTAGCTGGTTGTGTGCTTGCCTCGCCTCTCCCGAGGCCAGTTAAATCAAGGGAAAAGGTGTTACCCTGCATCTAGGCAAGGAAACAGTTCAAGGTTGGCTCAGGTGTCTTGACTGTACCTCAGCCCTGTTTCCTAATCTGGCCATCTTTTATCTCCCGTCTGATGCAGCAAGCAATACAATCCATAGGAATAAAAATAGTGCATTGTTTTAAAGCTAGAAAATCCATTTTCTGGATTCTTTTAAAGAAGTGGATGTGGTTTTGAGCTTTTGAATACAATTTCCCTTAATCCAGTGGGAATTTAGTTTTAATTTGACACTATTTTTAGACACGAGGGGACGACGTCAAAGCAGAGGGATCCAAGTTGCTCTTACTGGCGCCTTTTCTTGAGCTTTCTGCTGAAAGATCAGATAGTGTATAATTAATGTCACCGTTTGGCATAATCACAGGCACGCAGGCATGCCAAAATGTAAAAAGTGCATTGCGAAGGCAGGATATTGGATCCCGTCAATATAAACAATCGTACTTCTGTGTTTGAAAGTTCACAGTTGGGGAGTTCAAATCAACCTCTGAAGTTAGCTCCAGATTAAACTCCTCCATTTTTAATTAGTTCCTTCATGGAGGACCTCATGTCAAGGAAAAGTAACACTAAACCCATTTAAATATACATAATAATTGTCCCACTGCTTCGGTCATTGTCATTGGGGTAAAACATTAACATCCTTTTATGGGCTTAAGCATTTGCTTGGTTTAGTTTTTTCTTCAGTCCAACAACTTTAAAGGCTAATGAGTTAAGAATTGCCCAGGGTGTTAATGGGGCTGCTAAGTTTCTTTAATGATTGGTATAGTTCCTAAAGGGAAGAAACAAAACTGAAGGAGGCTCCCTGGAGGAGAGGGATAAGGACACAAAGGGTTGAGTGGGGGACTTGGTGAAAAGGACTGTTGCTTTCACACAGTTAGGTGTTTAAAGGAAGACAAACCCTGGATCCAGCTGACTAATTTTGGCTAATTGCAACCTGCATGGGTCAAGGCCTGGAGGCCTCACTGCTGTTAGGTCAGGGCAGCATCCATCACAGTGCTCCTCTGTGAACAGTGGCCTGGCCGCAGCCTGGGACAATGGAGACACAATGGAAGGTTGAGCTGGCTTGACAAAAACCATTCTTCACAAGAGATTCTATCACACCCATTTGTCCTGGCTTCCCTTTCTGATTGGGGGAGAGGCCAGTCAAGAAACTGCCTAGATGGATTGAAATCTAATAAGGCCCTATTTCTCTTCTGACTGCAGGTCCAATTCATCATTATGGAGCCCTATTTTTTTTCCACTACATACTAAGATTGATTAGCGGCTGTTCAACCAACACCCGTATCCTACCGGAAACTACAGTGGAAAATTTTCAGCTGGTGCTAGTTGGTAAATAGTTTTTTTTATGCAATAGTGAGGTCGGTGGTTGCTTTGGTCAGCTAGTTCATCTGTGGAAAGCAGTAGAGACCATTTGAATGATTCTAATTGAGTCTTCAAATTTCCATTTCAAAATAAAAATAAAATGGGGGGAGGGTATTTTTATGGGAACACTTTTACTCCTGCAAAAGATAAAATCTGCAGTTGTTTTTAATGTTGGCTTCTATCGTTGCTGCCAACAGCAACACGGCGCATGTCTCAGTGGAAGATTGTTTCCAATAACTGACCATCAGTGTATAATGAAATACTTGAACAAGTATAGTTAACGTTTACTTTGAGTCAAAGCACAGCTTTAATAGCATCTATGCTCATTTAACTTTTCACTCCAAAAGCCGTTCATCACGGCTTGTTCCATTGGATTATTTGTTCAGCAGTACATTTTAAACAACATTGTGTAGTTAATTTTAAAAAACTGATTAATTAAATGAAAAAATGGGACACTGCAAGTGTCCCCAAAATAGTTCAGATGAAAAGCTAGGACTGTCTCAGCAAAACTAGGAATTATTGTGACTTTAGAGATGCAGCCCTCATTTTTTAGATACTGCACTTGAAAATATTCAGAGATTTTTAAGGCCAGAAGTGACTATTATGAACATCTAGCCTGAAACTGCTTAGCACGGGCCCTGGAATTTCACCCAGTAAACTCTGCATCAAACTTTTATTTATTTATTTTTTGTTTGCACTATGGCACACCTTTTTACCAAGGTGCCCGGTTTTCAATCTTTATAACATCCCCCAAAAGTTGAACTCCCACACTGGCAATTTGCTGGTCCTATCCAATGGAAAGTTGGAGTGGAAAAAAAAAAATCACGGGGTCTCTTGAAAACTAACCACAAGACCAAAGTGGCCCTAAAAGAATTTTGACGGAAGATAGAAAAACCGTTTGAGATGGATGTTGAAAGCTGTTGTTTCCCTACTCTGTGCTCAGCTTCTGCTAAGTACGTTGCCCTTTGGCATTCACTAAAACCAGCAAATCAAGGAAATGACACTGTGATATTTATTAACCTCTAGCATGGATGTTAAACAGAAGAGATTTCACTGAGAGCGGGCCATAGCTACACTGTGGGAAATAGCTCATTACAGCTTACCCGGATGTAAACTGCAATAAAACAGGCTTATTATGAAAATAATACCAGGCGGCAATGCAGTTGCGATTACACATACCTTCGTGCGTAGATTATAGCCGTTTTATGGTTGTTAAAATGTTGCATTGTTCTGGAAAATTAGCTCTGCTTTATTCAAAGTTTCACTCCCAGCCACCTACCTTTCTTGGTGTCAAAAGTAAGTTTTCAGATGAGCAGAGAGCCCTCCTCTGGCTCCGCCTGGGGAACACAATTGCTTTGGTGCCTGATGAACCATATAAGACAGTGGGGGTCTTCAACCTATGGTCCGTGGACCCTTGGGGATCTGCAGACTAAGATTTCCAAAAGGGTCTGCACCTCCATTCGAAATGTTTTAGAAGTCTGCAAATGAAAAAAGGTTGAAAACCACAGCTGTAAGAGGGAGGACCTCTCCTTGATTTTTGGCTTTGCAAAGCACCAGAGAGCAGTTAGGAATTGAATGTTTTTCTGATGTGTTGTTCTCAGTTAGGATCAAAGCAACAAATTCAAACCCAGGGGGCGCCCCTCCTCGCTGTTGATTGAAAATGAAGTTAATTTTACATAGCTTTAGCAGTTGAATCTGATGCCCTCATGAAAATGAGGGAAGAATAGAGCCGGTTTGAGCAAAGACTGACATACCCAAGTGTTGTGCAAGCTCTCCCCATGCACTTCAAACCTGGCTTTCACTTTCACCTCCCTGACTTTCCACTCCTGGGCTTCTCTGCAAGACCGATAACTACTCAAGCTGACCTGTATGTGGTGTGGCTTTGGGACATGCGTGGAGAGAGAGGAATGAGAGGCCACCAAACTCATTTTCAGTTGTAACTTGAGTCAGGATTTGAGCCTCCAGTGGTCTGAGGTCAAAGGCTGGCACACTAATTCCCAGATGCCCTAATGAAAGCTCTTAGAATCCGTAGCAAGAGGTAAATGTTTTCTCTAAGCAGGGTGTGGACATGCCCCCTCCTGTGGAAGAGTTCTTGGGGAGAGGTTCTGGTTGGAGGAAAACTCACACGGACTTTCCTCTTAATTCTTCCAAAGCAAAAAGATTCCAGTAAAGCCAGTGGTTCCAGGGATCCTGCGTGGACAGCCTATGCTCTGGAACTCCCTCCCCACCCCCCTTTTTTTAGTGTGGGGAGAAGATTCCCTAATTCATAAGGATCCTGGACCAGTATTACTTACTGCCTGGATTCCCTAGGCAGTGTTAATGCATTTGTCCTTCTGGCCCTCCCCTGCCCTACCTCCTCCATGCTGCCCCCTTGGCTACAGAAGATCTTTCTCGGGGCAGCTCCAAGGGAATAATCAGCCCCATTGTAATAAAAGCAGTTACAGTAGTTCCACAGCCCATATAAGGAGAGGAGGGTTAAAATATTTGGCGTTGCACATGAGGAGAAAAATTGAGAGATTTCATCTGCTCCATACTCAAGTAACTTCCATTGATTTTTAAGGCTAGTCTCATGGTAAAATCCAACCCCCATGAGAAATCCAGATTCTAGGGGATTTCTAGAAGTGACAGGTGAGCCTCCGAAGGTCCAGAGGTTTCAATAAACACCTAGAAGACTGGATAGTTTGAATTCTTGAGTTTGCAAAATTTGGCTAGTAATAGTGTTAAAATAGCCTTTCTAATGGTACTCTTCACAAGCGGCAAGTACAGAATCACATGAAAATGAAAAATAATTGGGGTGCAGGGCTGAGCTGCCCAAATTTACTGGGGGAAGGAGGGTTCATTTGAAGTTCAGGTCACTTGTTCCTCTGTCATGTCTCCCCCCACCAAAAAAAAAATTGATTTTCTCATCCTTGATTTCAAGACCAGTTCTAGACCAAAGAAGTTTGACTAATCTGCAGATTTCTCATTCAACTCTTTTGAAGTTTGCTTATAAGTAGTAGATTAAATGTACCTTAGTGGGATTCAAAAGCCATTTCATACCTCCATATCCAGTCACTCAAACGGGGAAAAAAATGTACACCGAGTCGAATCAGGACACTGATGTATGTCTGCATTAGGAATGGGGGAATCATTTTTAGATGAAACTTGAACCAAACCAGAAAGTCTCCAGTTTACTGTTTCAATAAAGATCGTTATTCATATGGAGACACCTTTTTACTTACTCTTTTTGAGGGAGATCAGAAGTTCCAAAATTTAATAAGAAAACCTCTTCCAGCCCAGGTTTTTTCCACACATGGCTCTACCCTAGGTACTGCAGCAAAACCATCTTCATTTAAACAGCCTCTGTGGTGTATGGCGAAACATAACAGGTTTAGGTTTCCGATTTGAGTTTGGGGCAAAAGCTTTGGGGAGGGAGTGGATTCTAGTTTAATCCAAACCAAGTTCCACACACTGCAACACATGGAGGGCAAATAGATCATTTGGTTTTTTTTCACATAAAGAACTGAGAAATTCTGCCAGAAGGGAAAGGACAGATGTAATAATGGTGGTGTCAAGTGGTTTATACATTTGGAAACAGTTTTATATTGGATCAGACCTTTAATTTGCCAATATGTAATCATGCTGCACATTTGGAAAAATTCACTTTTGTATTACATCAGCGTTTGTAATTTTGCAATCACTGCTCTGCTTGGGGAGTTGGGGGTGTTGGTGGTGTGTAGCATTGCTTCGTTCTTTAGAGCCCAACTCCTTATTTTACAGCCAGCAAACCCCAGTTTTACACATTTTCTGGCTCTGTAAGAGAGAAAGAGAAGAACAAAATAAAACAGACCCTTAAGGCTCAGCCTGTGTCTGAAGAGCAGCATATTTATCTCTGCTTGCTAAAAGTAGTAGTATTTCAAAAGACTTTAAGCATGAAGCGATTAATCAAACAGCAACAATAGGGTGTTGCAAAGAGTCTGGCAAAACACAACTGCGAAATGATGCTTTCTGCTCTATTGAAATGCAAATATCCAAACATCGCCTGGCATTATTTGTTTCTGGGACTCCTTGTTGTATGCCTATTACCTTCCTTCTATGGTCTTTGGTTAGGTAGTGTGCATTTCTGCCTGAGCAAGGGTGCAACAGAATTAAATTGAGATGGTGGAGAAGGAATGAAAGACACTGTGGCTCAATTTACAAACTATTTGCCTCCTGATCATTAGGGAATTTTTTTAATGTCTCTCTCTCTCTCTCTCTCTCTCTCCTTTTTTTTTTTTTTTTTTAAATCCAGTCTGCAGATACCAAAGCAATGAAATCTTTTTCAGATGTGACAGCTGTAAAGAGTGCTGAGTCAAAATGATTTCATTTTGTTGACAATATTAAAATAAAGCCCCAATGCTTCTTATCCCTTGTTACAACACACACTAAATTCAATTACCTCTGTTCACACAGTCCCTGAACACCGCCTCTGCAGTCATGGGGAATGGCTCAGTGCATGATGGGAGAGATGTTACCAGTTGGGCTAGGACTGATGGCTGTGGAACATGGATTTTGTTTTCACCCTGCAGCATGGGGGAGGTTCCTTGAGGAGGCTGAGATACGCTAGCATAGCTGCAGGCTTCACATGGAGCTCATTCTTTGGGCTATAAAATAGGGCAGGGGCTCTGATGACATGTGACACAAAGGTGGGTGGAGAAAGACATATTTCCCCCCCCCCCAGCTGAAACTAACTCTCAGTGCTCAGGCAGGAAACGCAAGGCCAAGGCCAAGGGTTCAAGCTCAGAGCGCTAATGGGCCAGATGAGCTGTTTGGAGGAACAGCAGAGACCATCATACAGTTGGCAAGAACAATGCTGCTGTGTTCATTACAGCAAAATGGGGCTAGGACGAGGAAATATGCCTCCAAGTAAAGCCCATGTGATTTCTACTGAAAGCTCAGGGCTGGATTGTGGTCTGGACCACGTCTGCCCCGGGATGTAAGAGGTGGGAAATGATTGCTGACTCTCCCCCGCCCCCCCCCCCCCCCCGCCCCCCATGCCTTGTCTGCCAGATGCCAGCCACACAAGCTGAGCCCTACAGGGATGCTGTAGAATTTGCTGCTGATTGCATACCAGCAAAAAAATACCAACTCTCCCGGCGCGAGGGGAGACTTGGGTTTCAAAAGGGGATCTCTGAGCCACAACACCTCCTGAACTGCTCCGGGCAGTGCAGGGTGCAGAGCACCCCTCACTCAGCGCTGGCCCTAGAGGCACCATCTAGCCCACAAGATGGTCAATGAATAGCTGTGAACCTAAGCAGGAGGGTTATATAGGATAGCGATGAGCCGGGGGCAGGACGTGGGGGGCCTATCGTTATGCCATGTTCTGTTTCCTCAGCAACTGACTTCTCAAAACATGACATTTGCTGCCAAATTCTGCCCTCAGATCCTTAATGACTCTTTGCACTCTTACAGGATCGGAGGATCTCCAGCCAATGTACAGACATTAATTATTATTACTATTTACTGACCAAGAATGAGGGCTAACTCCTGACATTCCACATCAGGTTTTAATCACTCCTGACTGAGGCTAAGCTACTTCAGGATCTCTCTCTCTCTCACACACACATCTGTCTATCCCCATTATACGAGGCACTGGGTGTGCACATAGGTTGGGATCTGGTTGCCCAATTCCCAGCCCAGATTGAAACTCCCACTCATAGTGAGATCCAGGCCTTGTCCCCGATGAGCTTGTGAATTCATTCTGGAAGGGAGGGGAGGTATTATTTCCATGAAGGCAAGTGACATGCCCTATGTCGCACAGTAAGGGCCACCGTCAAACCTGGTGTCATTGGGTGCAACCCCTTTGAAGCCCATGGAGCTGCGCCTGATTACACTGACTCTGAATTAGCCCAAAGGTCCGATATTCAGCTTTCCACCTTTGTGCTTGAAGCATAGAACCAGCTTTTCTTTCCTATGCTTGAAATTCCAGGGCATGCATATCTGGGGGTATGGCCCATGTGGGCTTTTAGTTCTTTTTTTTAAGAGAAGGACCAAAATTGATATCGCTTTGGGGATTTACTGCTACCAAGAGTGATTTGTTTTCTCAAAGGCAATACTAATCACTAAGCACCTTGAATGAAATCCTGACCCTACTGAAGTCCATGGCAACAGTCCGTTTGATTTTTATGGAGGCAAGATTTTAAATGTCCTCTCAATGGTAGAATTTAGGCCTCTCCTCAATAGATAAAGTTTGGATAAGCATCTAAATGTCTGAGATTTTGTAAACTTGTAACATAAGGTCCATCCATAGCTAGTGTTCAAATCCTGATCATGCTTGGTGACTCACCTGGTAGCTTTCTCCCCTTTTAAACGTCTTAAAAACATGACAGTTCAGCATGACTGGAAAACTGGTTAAGCAAACCTCCAAACTGGATTGGACTGGAATTTTTTTTTTTATCAGGAATGAATTGTATGAAGGAGGACTGGTAATCAGGTGATTTGGGTTGTATTCCCAGTTCTGCTACAGGTTTTCTGTATGATCTTAAAAAGCAGCAAAGAGTCCTGTGGCACCTTATAGACTAACAGACGTATAGGAGCATGAGTTTTCGTTGGTGAATATCCACTTCTTCGGATGACATGCATCCGACGAAATGGGTATTCACCCACGAAAGCTCATGCTCCTATACGTCTGTTAGTCTATAAGGTGCCACAGGACTCTTTGCTGCTTTTACAGATCCAGACTAACATGGCTACCCCTTTGATACTTGTATGATCTTAGACACATAGGGTGACCAGATGTCCTGATTTTATAGTGACAGTCCCGATTTTGGGGTCTTTTTCTTATATAGGTTCCTATTACCCCCCACCCCCATCCCGATTTTTCACACTTGCTGTCTGGTCACCCTGACACATCATCTACCAACTCTGTGTGTCTGTCTCCACATGTGAAAAATTGGGATGAGAATTGGGCTGATTGATTGCTTAATATTTGCAAACCTTTTTGAAATCCTTGTGTGTAAAATGCGATGTAAGTGCAACCACAACTGTGCTGTTGGCAGAGAGCTATGCCTTTCAGGGTTGGGATAACTGGGATGTAAGAAGTTAGTACTGAGGTGTATTGGCAGAGCTCCGTGGAGGGCAGGAAATGGAACAATAAAGGAATGCCGTAGCTCAGGATTGAGGTACATTAGCAGAGCGGTGTGAGGTCCTGAATTGGAATAGCAGGAGAGGATTAATGTGCAGTGATAGGACTGTGCTGGGGGTACACGACTAGAATAGCAGGGATGCTGCAAGTCCAGATTGAAGTCAGTATTGAAAGCTTGCATAGTACCTTGGCAGTATTTAGCCTTGTTCTTGCCACTGCTATTCATCACTCACTGCACTGAATGTACTCAGCATTAGTTTTTTAAAGAGAGTTCCAGTAAAAATTGAAATGAGGTGACTTTAACAAAGTTGAGTCTTGTCTTGCCTTGTTGGATGACAGTTTATGTCCATAGTCTCACTTTCATACAGATGCCGAGTCTTTCCAGACAGAACAGAGTGGAATAATGACAGAACATGCCCCTTTAACCTACTCTGCACGAGTGTGTAAAATAATACCCCAGACAGATACCCTGAAGGCCTTTATAATTTATTCATTCAACAATTTCTTTTGGTGTACTTAATGTTGTATTTCCCTGGCCAAGGCTGGCATGCGAAGCGTGAGAAATCCTTATGGACAGATGGCTTTGCCTTTTTGAAAACAAACTCAAGTTATCTGCTGAGTGGCTTTAATGAGCTGACTTCTTCTGCAGAGTGCTTCGTGGGTTTAAGGGAATTCGCTGGCTATCTAGTTAAATGTTTAGACTCCCATTAGCTAGGAAATTAAAAAGGGCTAACTCCTGGCATTCTAACTCAGTTTTTAATCACTCCTGACTTAGGCTAAGCAACTTCAGGATCTCTCTATCTCTCTCACACACACATCTATCTATCCCCATGCAGTTCTATGTATCTGTCTGATATTAGAGAGACATGTAACACTATATGTCTAGCTGTTAATATTTCTAAGGTATGTAAATAAGAAAACACACTAATGGATTTTTTTTTCTGTTTGATTTCAATGACGGTTTTGCTTGAAGAAGGCTTTCAGGATTTGACCCAAAGAGAGTAAAATGAAAGCTACAGTGTGCAGACAAGAAAGATGAAGATATGGTTTAATGTTGGGGTTTTGCAGGTGTTTTTTTTTTCTTGGGGTAGATACTAAATTCTTCTTTTATTTTAAACACCCTTCCTGTGTGATGTTCCATCAACTCCAGAATTCCTGTTTCATCATATTCCACCAAAGGAAACAATAGTAACTTTTAACAGAGGTACCCCTAAACTTGGCTTGTGGACGTTCAAATAAAAAAATTATCTCAATCCTGGAGCAAGAACTGTAAGGTAAATGTTAATCTCAGTCTGTTTTCATGTGCAAAACAAACGCTTGGAACTTCAGCCTTGCATCTGTCTCAGATGGGGCTGTTTTCTACCACTCCGTTCAGTGTAGCCAGAAAGTTGACGCAGTGCATATTGGGAAATTCCTCAAACACCGTGAGACTTAACACCATTGTTTCCATCAAACCCGTGGAGTTTTTGTTGATGTTTAGAGGTATGAGATTGTAGAGCAGGAGAATGGAATGTTTCACTAATTTATTCTGGGGACCTAGTCTGGGATGTTATCTCCATGGACCAAAGTGGTGTTATTTTTCTTCTAGACTAAGTGCAATGCAACACAAAAAGTCCCAATAGCGATTCTGTAACAGTCAACCCACATTATCCTGATGCTGACTTAGAATGATACACCTGAAGCAAAGTATATGTGTGTATCTGTCAGCCTCCTTGAGTCAGTGTATTCTAACTGGGCCTATAGATGGCTCAAGTAGAGTGGGCTTTTCAGTGCATTATCCAGCGGCTAATGCACTGTACTGGGAGTCAGAAGGCCTGGGTTCTATTTCTGGCTCTACCACTGACCAGCTATGTGACGGGGGCAAGCCACTTTTGCTCTCTGTGCCTCTGTTTTCCCTCCCACTGTTTGTCTGTCTTGTCTATTTGGACTTTAAACTATTTGGTGCAAGAACTGTCTCTTACTATGTGTTTGTACAGTGCCTGGCACAACAGGGCCCCTATCTCAGTCGGGACCATCAAATTCAATACACGTGAGATAAGTAGAAGTCATGGGGAACCATGAACATTCATTCAAGAGCAAGATCTGGACCTGTCAGTTTATAAAATAAAAATCTCGGACATGAATCACTCCTAACACCTCAGGCGATTACAGCTGAGATCAGCATCAGCATCTAACTTTCTTTTCACTGTCGAAGTTGGCACTTTCCTCAGCTTGGACGAGGAAACTAGCCCCGTAAGTTTCTTTTTCTGTTTCTCTGCAGAAGAGGGTAGCTCTTGGGTTCCCAGTGCCACATGGTGGGGAATGTGTCAGAGAGGGCTGTGTGTAGACTAGGAGCTAGGGGTGTGTACACACACTCTGGCTAGCTCTCACCAAGCGAGGGCGAGTATAAATAGCAGTATAGCTGTGGTGGCACTGGTAGGGGCAGTGGAGATATAGCTGAGCTATGCTGAGTACAAACCCACTTGAAACTGGTGGGCATGTACTCGGCACTGCTCAGCCATGCCGCTGCTGCTGGTACCCATGCTGCCATGGCAACCTTGCGGTATGCGCACACCAGCAGGGGAATCACACCCCTAGCTTACAGTGTAGAGGTAGCTGAGGACTGGAGGAAAGCGTCAGGGCTGGAAGGAAGGGAGAAAGGGGCGTAGCCTAAATCAAAGGGGCGTGGCAGAGTGAGATATAGCAATCTGTGTTGGCGAGAGATGAAGGAGCAGGGTCTAACGTCTGCATTCATATAAAGTTCCTCCAGGCTGCTGCAATTCAAGCACAGACAACACCACACACTGATCCACATTCCTAGGATCCACTGCGAACACTACCACCCTTCTCCACCCGAGACACAGGGGCTGCATCTGCACTAGAATTTGTATTGAAAATATCCCACCATTGCTACCACTGTTGCCGCTCCCCTGGGACTAGCAGTGGTGGCGGTGCTGGGACAGACAGCCTCTGGCATTTAAACCGGTGTGGCATCTGGCCCTGCTCAGGGAAGATCAGCACAGCCAAGTGGTTACAATGCAGGTGGCCACCAGGGGCTTGTCCATGCTAGCCCTTCCACCATTGCTAACACTGGTGGAGCTGAACCAGTGATAGCAATGACAGGAAATTTTAAGATGAAACTTCTAGTGCAGACAAAGCCAGGGTGTTGGGGGACTGGTCAGCCCCCCAGAGTGGAAAGGAGCAGTGCAAAGGAATACGAGTGGCCCCACAAATTGTGGATGTGTAATGCCCTTGCCCCTTTGAGGGGGCTGGTTGGGCAGCCTAAGGTAGAGTCCGAGGTCTGGCCCTCACGTCAACATAGGTTCCTGTCCAGTGGCTTTGCAGGCAATTGAGAAATGATCTTATGACAAATCGAGAAGCCACCTTGAGCTGCCTGGAATATTGGCATGCAAAGCATAACAGCTGGCTGAGTGCAGAAAAACAGGGCAAAAGAGTTGTGCACCCTCACTCCTTGTTACTAGAACAAGCAACTTGCCAGGTGCTCTCATGAGGTATATTTAGAATAAGAGGCTGGGGGTAAGGCCCCGGTTAGACCTCAAGGTCGCTGACCAGAAGAACTGTGATGCTGGCAAATAATACTACTAATTAATTAATACCAAGCTTTTATATAGCACTTTTCATCAGTATATCTCAAAGCACTTTAGAAAGGAGGTCAGTATCATCACAGCCGTTTTACAGATGGGGAAACTGAGGCAAAGAGAGGTGAAGTGACTTGCTCAAGGTTACCCAGCAGAAGTGACATTGCTAGCACAAGCCACTAGATGGGGTGCAATCTAATCACAAGTGAGCATAGGGTAATCAGCAAAACATACTCCATGCAGTGGCTCTGCTGCATTGGAACTGAAGCAGGGTGAATGAGCACTGGTTGTAATCAGACATTCAACAGGGTGATGCACACGCAGCGGATACAGCCCTGATTTTCAGAGGACCTTTGCGCCTGTAGCTCCTGTTGACTCCAATTGGAACTGATGGTGCTCAGCACATCTGAAAATCAGGCCCGTGGTCAATCCAGTCAGATATGCAGTTCCAGAGATTCACAGATTCTAAGGCCCCAAAGTGACTGTTAGATCATCTAGCCTGACCTCTCGCATAACACAAACCAGAGAATTTCACTGAGTTACCCCCATTTTGATCCCTGTATGGCACATTCCCACTGAAATACTGCTGTGAAAGGATCAGGAGGAGGATTGCTGATGGAGGAAGGAGAGAGGAGGCACAGAGTGAAGAAAAAGCAAACTGGGATCCTGCCTCTTGTATAAATCAGAACTAAACAAAAATACAGCTTAAAACCACTTTCTGCTCTTTATGGGGATGTCTGCGGTTATTCAGTAACCCATGTGTTCACAATGGCACTTTTGTTCCTAATAGGTGCTGAAATGTTACGACCTAATGTGTAACTGCATAGTTTACTCGTGTAACAGCATCGAGGTTACTGTGTAAGTCCATATAACTACATGAAATAGCTGCATCTTAATGATACCACAGACCAAAGCACCAGGCCACCTGTTCAGGAAAGAAGAGATGCGTATGCCCACCTGAGCATGAAAGCTTTGGCTCATCTGAGCTCAGTCAGAACAAAGCCTAATTGTTCCCTGCATTTGTGAATATGAGGTGGGTTCGGGGCATAGAAAATATTCTCTACACAGTGCTGTAGTGTAGCAGAACAGCACAAAAAAGCCTGTGATCTGAAGCCATATAAAAGTAGCCCTCGCCCTATCTGCACATTAACACTAATGGGAATGGTCACTTGTAATGGAGGTGAAATAATTCTCATAAACATGTATCAGTTTGTAGGTAGCGATGGGGGTTGAAAATGATTTGGTCCACCTGGATCCAGTTTGCTTCACTGTTAAGTGAGTAGGAGATCTGAAGATACACCGTCCTCACCTGTATCTAAAGAAACCTGGTGTGCCACCGCTGTTAAGTGGGGACATAAGGGTGGACTCATTGGAACAGACCAATGGTCTAACTCCTCAGCTATGCTCCCACAATAACTGATGCTGGATTCCACTTAATGTTGTGACTCTAAACGCTATTGAATTACTGTTTCTAATTCCAGCTGGTGATCACTTTATGCCCTGAAGTAAGAGGACTGATAGCCCTTATGATTTTAGTCCTAGCTAATGAAACTGCAGATGCCACAGTTATTCATCTAAATGTGCAATTCTTTTTAGAATTATGCTACATTATTTGCTTCAGTTATATAACATGGAAGGGAGTTTCACAGGTGAAATACTTGCACTAAAAAGCATTTCCCTTGGTCCATTTCATTTGTCCTGAATTTTTATTTCACTGAGTGCTCTGGGTTTATGCAGTGGCAGGTGGACTATTGCATTTCTCAGGGATGTTGCCAGGTTCATGTCTCTGGAGGAGACCATCATTTTCATTAGCAGTGGACTCAGTTTTTCATTGGTCTTTACCAACCAGAGGGCTGGGGCGGGGGGGTGGGGGGTGGAGAGACAGGTTGCATGGACATGATTCCTAGGTGGTGGTTCAAATATTTCTCATGGTTTCTAGACCTTCATCATGTATATTGGGATGAAACTCTGTGGGGGATGGTGGTATTGTGGTCCATTGTCAAGTGGCTCTGGGAGAGTTTATCCTGCATGTGATTGATCTTGTTCTACAAAGGAGGGTTAGTCATGGGTGTGATGTTTGAATTATATATTCTCCATAATATTTAATGTCATCTTCTCTTGGATGCAGATGCATTGAAGTCTGAGGGACTCTGGGTGGCCCTGAGGGTCCATATATGTTGATCTATGTGCAAGGTCGGGTCCGAAAAGCTAAGACTCAAGTGGTGCAGTAGCTCAGATAGTTCAGATAAGGATCCACAGCAATTTTCCCACTCTTAAGACCCTGTCTACAAATACAAATGGTGTTTTTCTCTCAGCCATTTGTGACACTGTCATCTGACCTGGTTTATAGAGCTGTGCAAATAACTGATTTTTTTCAGTTCACCGGCTGAACTGGAAAAAAAAATAGTTTCAGGTTGCCCCAAAATGAATTTTTTAATTTTTTTGGGAGTGAAGGAAACTGAAACAAACCTTTCATTTTGTTTTCAAACTTTTAAAACCTTTTAAACAAATAAAATTGAAGTAAAATTCAAAATGAAAATTCAAATTGAAACACCGCCCCCCCCAATGCATTTCATTTAAAAAATGTGAAAACAAAACATTATGATTTTGTCAGAGTTTTTGAAAGGATGTCTCTTTTTTTTTTGACCCAAGCAATTTGTTGAATTCAACATAAATTCACAAAATGTTTCAGTCAACCCAAATCTGCATTTTTTCATTGGGAAAAAAAAAAGTTTTATCTGTAAAATTTCACCCAGGCCTACTGGTTACAACAGGTTTGAGTTGTGTCCACACAGCAGTTTTTCCACAAAGCGTCTGTGTGACAACCATGTTTGTATTGGTGCATTTCAGAGAAAAATGTAAGCAACTCTACCATGCAGTACATGCAGTAGCGAACAATGAGTCAGGAGGAAATGCACACAGAAAGGAACCAGCAGCACTTGAGAGCAATGCATTCTGGGAGGTCCTACTGCATAGACACCTGTGAGGAGGGAGGAATGGCTGAACGGGCACACTTTGTAGGCCATGTCCACCCTGCAAAATGACAATGTTATGAACTAATACAGAAAGACAATCATTGGCCATTAGCAGGGGTGACACACAATTAGTTTTCATGGCTACTAACGGAGCATTAACCATGCAGTGGATGGACACAAAACCTGTTTAGATGCAGCCAAACCACTAGCCAATTACAAACTAGGTTCAAAGTTGCAGTATAGTTGAACTCACAGACCAGGCTGTTCTCTAACCAGGCGTCTTTATTAGCACATCTTCAATTTCAGTGGAGATATGGCTCAATACAGAAGTATTACCGCAAGCAGAGCTGTGCTGATCTTGGAGCAGAGTCCCAGATTTAAAAAGATAGAGGGCTGGAAATAGAGAGCGCTGGCATTTTACCCTGTTTTGTGTGGAACAAACACTTTAAAGAATAGACTACATTTACACTGAAAGATTATTACAGTATTTTTGCGGGCTACAACAGGGGAAAGTCGCCATGACGTCTGCAACTACAAGTGGCCAGAAATTATCTATTTATTTATTATGCTGGTAATTTCTAATAAAAAATTGTTTCATTTCTGTCAACAGAGACTTTCAGCTTTTTGTTGAAAAACAGCAAATCTGAAATGTTTGGCGGAAAACTTCCAAAAATGGAAAAAATATTCATTATTCCCTGAAAAATTGGAAATTGTATAGGAAAGGAGACCTGTTTTGCAAGAAAATTTTCATTTTGTCCAAACCCCAATTTTCCACAAAAAAATATTCTGATGGAAGTTTTTCAACTAGCTCAATCTCCAGTTTCTGTACAAAACCAGTTTGCACAGCCTGGCTGAGTTTTGCCTGGGCAAGCAGGCATCATTTGTGAAACATGACTGATGTTTAGTGTGGCTAAAGATCTTTGGTTGGACAGTCTTGAATTAATTCAGAACAAGCCAGCTCATCTCTAAACATTCTTTGACAGGGCTAGGTGTTTACCCAAACAGTCCAAACCACCGAGACTGGAGTAGGATGCGATATCCAATTCCTGGAGACGGAATTTTCCAGACCACATGTTAAAGGGTTTGTTTCACACAGACATTGCTGCTATTATTTACTTTTTCCATTATCTGCCTTGACTTTCTGCAAATATTATGCCGTTTGTCAAAACAGACCAGTCAAAGGGCTAACGTCCATAATTAAAACCTTGACCCTTTTTTAACCTTGCCATAAAAATGCTCATTAGCAAAAGCTGTGCTGCTGGCTCCTGTACATATGGAGAAGCCACTGTAAACAGTGAGTTCCTGATAGCCGAGTGTCAGACCGTGCAAAGCTCTCTCCATGGAAATCAGAATCAAGCTCACGTGTTTGTTACCAACACTGGTAATTTACAGGCAGCTGTGTTAGAGCGTTCAAGGCCATTCGCCCTGCCAATTCACATGATATTTACCTGGGGGAGCTTTGTAAAGAAACTGAAAAAATCGCCCATTAATGCACTGAGCTTTAAGCCTGTTTAATGTCTCCTGTCTCCAGTAGTTTTGCAATGGAGGGGGTTCACTCACTGACACCAGGGAAAGTCCTCAGGGGAAATCCCCAAGGTGCATCGATGAGAAAATAGATCATTTCATCTCATGCCTGGCTTGCCACCAGATGAACATTGGGCCCTGATTTCCAGAAGTGCTGGGCCCTGCTCCTACCATTGATTTCAGGGAGCTTCGGGAACTCAGCACTTCTGAAAATCAGACCCCTAATGTACAGAACTGCTTCCTTTTTACTCACCACCTTTGCAGCTGCTTCACTTTTGGCATCGTACAGGCGTGAAATCATCACATCTCTATCTCTTTCTGTCTCTCATTATAGCTGCATTAGCACAACTATTATTTGGCTTCTATTACATTCCGGACAAAATATACAACATGAAAGAGTAAAAGAAAAGTTCATCTCCCAGAAATTTCTTTCGGCTCTTGATCCCATCAGTAACTAGAAGCCATGGCAACAAGATGTGATGAAACATATATGGTGCTTTAAGATAAAGCACTAGGTCAGAGATCTGTTCAGTAGGAAGATGGAGTTGTGCTCAAACACAAAAAATACTTATACTTACATACTCATGCTTACTGTTTAAAATGCTGTTACTGTCAACATCCTTCCACTGTTCCTTCCTAATGTTTGCTACACCCAGTGTAACCGTTTGTCTTAAATTACACCGTGATCCTCAATCACTAGTATATGCACTTCACTTTACCCATCTGAGTGGTCCCATTGATGCCAACAGAAATACTCACGTGCACAAACCTGAACAAGTGCATAATCAGGGCCTTAGATTGTAAGATTTTTTTGAGGAAGGGACTGTGTTTTACTCTGGGTTTGTACAGCACCAGGCACAATGGGGCCACGAGTCTTACTGGATCTCTACAATGCTAAGTAAATAAATAGGGTACATGAAAAATGAAGACTCACTAAAGAGTATGTGTACTTTTAAAATAGTTTTTAAACAATATTTGAATATTTTTTTGTTA
Organism: Emys orbicularis; assembly: GCF_028017835.1. NCBI lineage: Eukaryota > Metazoa > Chordata > Testudines > Emydidae > Emys > Emys orbicularis. The sequence continues at coordinate 29,556,245 of NC_088695.1, read as the reverse complement.
AAAAAGGTTTTTTGTGATGAAAAATGGCTTTTTGAATTATTTGCAATTTCTTCTTCTTCAGCTTCTGCAATTTTTTGACACAACAATTGGAAACAAAAATATCGCACATCTAGTAGAAACACTGTTTTTGTTTTAACTGTAATTTAATGGAATTGAATTAAAAAATTCAGGGGGTTATTTCCCTCCTTTCTTTCCTTTCCTCTTTTGGCCATTTTTTTTCCTGGGCGGAAAAAGGAGGGAAAAACCCCCAAACTGAAAACGTTTAATTTCTATTCTATTAATTCCTTATCAAAACAATTTTTGTTTCAGATTGTTTCAAAATCATTTTTAGAATCATTTTCTCAAGAACATTGAAAAATATTTCGAATGAAATGAATTTTTTGTTTTTGCAGAAAATAATTCCCATTTTACAACCAGTCCTTACTGTAAATGATCAGTTGTCTCTAATATCCTGGGACCAACATGGCTACAACAACACTGCACACAGTTGTCTTTATTTATATTTGTCCTTGATTCATTAGTGTTCGATTTGATGCATTTTAAAAGTGAACTCAGTATAGCACTGAAAAATATAGTTTGAACAGTCTTGCATTGGCCAAAGGGAGTGAACAAAATAACCTAATAGGTCTTTTCCATCTGTGATTTCAGCGATGCTTTGTGAGTCTTAGCATAGAATGATGGCATACGAAACCTGCAGGGGAATGATACATGAGTAAAATGGATGTGTACTTGTTTCACACATGATATTACATGCACTGTATGTATAGTGCTATGTTACATGATGTCACCTACTCAGAAATGATGGAGCCACTGATGGATTTTGCAGGTGCACATAACAGATAATGCTACAAATGTCTTATACTGAAAGGACAATTAAACTAGCCGAAGCCACAAAGTTCACACACTGAGCTTATATTACATCTCAGTTGCATTCAGATCTGGGGTTTTGCTTACAATCTAAGTCTAATAATAAGCAAGGACCAAATCCGAAAGTTCTTACTGAGATTTGATTCAGTCCTTAGGCAAACTTCCATTGACATCCAAGTCAATGATGTCACAAGTAGACATTCAGCTTAGCATGCTCATTGTAATCAAAGGGATTGAAGTTGTAGGTAAGGAGGTTTTCTGGTTAAGACAGAGATGCAATCTTGGTCCTTATTGTATATTTTTCCCAGGAGCCTGATCTTCCAGGCACAACACTTCTATAAAATTAAAGCTGTTCTCCATGCAGGATCAGGCTGTATAGCTATAGACAGTCAATTTATTTCTAACCTTTATTTGTCAGTTTGTCATGCTGTGTCCCTGCAATCCTATTCCCAGATATACAGAGCCAATGAAAAGAGGTTTCCCTTTGCAGTTATAGGACCCTTTAATTTTTTTTTTCTTATTTCATTTCCAGGGTCTGCAACTTTGCCTTGGTTGCAGAGTGGACACATTTAGGAGATGCCTAGGTATTTCCACAAAGTGAGTTTTATTTCCAGTCCCAAGCGGAGAAATGAGACTAGAGCATTTGGTCAGTTTGCCCGTGAAGTGTCCATCCTTTGTTAAGGCTCGTCTGCAGCTCTGCCCTCCAAGGCCTCTCGCTCACCACTGCGAGAGAAAGTTGGCCCCCAAGGCTTGAATTACAGTGAAACCATGGATAGAAAATACACCATGAAATTTTATGGCTCCTGTGAAGGGGCTGCCATCTGCTTTTTCTTTTTTCCCCTTTCTATTTTTTTAATAGCTATTCCACAGTCTATTAAACCATTCCTGTCTGCTCCCCCACTTTCTGCTAATGTTTGTGTCCATTTCAAAATACAACAGCGTGGGTTTCAAAGCAGCCACTTGGGAACTTGCCAGATCCTTCCTGCTTTATGGGGCTGTGCTCCTGGTTCCTTTTATAATTGAAATGTATTTGTTCATCTATGTATTTACAGATTGCTTTCAGCTTTCCCCCCAATCTCCCTTTTTCACAATGCCAAATCTGACGACCCAAAAATTGTTCTGCAAAGATGAACCTGAATAAGAACCACTGGATCTGAACAGACTGGCCTGTTCTCCTGAACTTTGGGTCCAGACCAGACCTTTGCATAGCAGGCAGGATATCAAAATGCAGGGTCCACTTCTCCCCCAGATGTTGGCAGGAATTTAGATTGAGATCTAAACTGCAACTTGGCAGTCCCTCTGCAAACCCAGCCGAAGTACACAATCTGCGCACCTTCAATTTTCGGACATGTTTGGACTGATATACGATATGGTTCTAAACTTCAAGATTATGTCCTGTTTCTCTCTTTCTCTTGCTGCTCTCTTGCAAACTTGCTCTATTACTGGGTGTGTGCATTTGTTCATTGCTTTTGTATGCAAAGGTAACTAGACTCCACTTGTCTCTGGGAACTGCTTTTGCAATGTCAGCTACAAGGTCTTCCCACCTGCCCCTTGTGTTGGTTTTTCTTTTAAACTTCTGGGTAGATTTCATTTCTCCCTCCCCCAAACCTTTCTTTCTGGAGGGTGGAACAAAAAACCATCCAGCAGTAACAGGTGTGACCGTTAGCAAAATAAACAGTGTTTGGAATCACTCTGTTTTCACTGTAGATTCCAAGGAATATGAGCGATCCGATCCCAGCAGAAGTCTAGACACATTTCTGACAGCTCTGTCCCTAAACTGAGCCGATCTAAAAAATGAACTTTCCAGAAGACATTTTGATCAGCAGCGCATTGTAATCTGTAGGTGCTCAAACTTCACAGCGATAAATGCTTAAATAGACTTTTCAAACGCTGTGAATTTGCTTCATCTGCGAGCCAATCCCTGGTGTGTGAAGATAGATTCTAAAGAGAGAATCTTACTATCCAAACAGAATTCTCTGCAAAGTGTCTTGCTCACTGTATCCCTTTCTACCCGTAGTTCCTCTTTAAACATACTATAGATATTTTACTGTACAGATCTCATTGGTGGGGTTAGAATAACCACTACGGGGAGATGGTGGTGACCACTAACAAAATAAGTTTGTAATTCTCATTATCTCCAAGCACAACAATAACAAGAAATATAACAATTGACATTCTGAGCCTAAGTGAAAGTGTAGAAGTAACTACCCTAGTATTGCAATGGGATGTTATCATGGTCTACTGTTTATTACGGGGAACTGGGAGATGGGACTCCTGGGTTCTATTCCTGGCTCTACCACAGACTCACTAAGGGCATAAATCACTTAAGACCCAAATTGTCCACTAATTTTGGATGCCTCTATTGTTGGCTTCCCAACTTGAAACACCTTAAAGGGCCTGATTTTCAGATTAGCTGTTGCCCCATAATTCCAGGTGAACTAAACAGGTGGTGTCCCCTGAAAAGGCGAAGAAATGTACCTTATGATATTTGGGCCATAACAGCTCTGTGCTTCATTTTCCCCATCTGTGAAAAGGGCATGGACTTACCTACCAACCTCACGGGGGTGTTGTGAGGTTTAACTTATTAATTTTTGTATTGTGCTTTGAGACCTTCAGATGAAAAGAGGTACTAGTTAAGGAAGATGTATTGTTGATTCATATTTCTTCTTCTTACAATTTTTACATATTAATATGATGATAGCAACGCTGTCTGTTGTGGTGTCCTCATGTTTCAGACAGCACAAAGGTATTTCTGTATGCCATGTTTTCTAATTGGAATCAAAATTCTGCATTAATTTTTAGGATACCAAATCTTTGTGACACCACAGCCTTGTAAGTAGAGCTGGTCAAAAAGAGTAAGTACTTTCTGTGAAAAATTTGAAAAAAAATTAAACAAATTAAGTTTGAAATATGTTCATGGAATGTTTCCGTTAAATGGTTATTTTCATTTTGTTTCTTTTCAAAGAAGAACTTTGTTTCATTTTGATTCCGCCCACCACCTTTTCCCCTTCTTTACCCCTTTTTCACAGGGCAAAAAAAGGGGGAAAGGGAGGATACCCCCCCCCCCGCAAAAAAAACCCTCCATAAACTGAAAATTGTTTTTTTAAACTGGAATGTAAACGATCCATTTGAAACAAAAATGAAAAAAAAATGTAACAAACCAAAACTTTTTTTTGGCCAAGATTGTTTTATTCAAAATGCCGTTTTTCACTGGAAAAACTTGTTCATGAAACACTTTTGCTCAGCTCTACTCAATGGTCATTTTACAATTGAGAATAAATGCACAAACTCATAATATTTGCTTGTATTTGTGTTCTTCTTGATACCAGTTATTACAGAAATTCTCGCTGATGGTACTTGCGATGCCAATCAGTTTGATCAGCTTGGTTAGAAAGCGCGTCATGGGATTTTACTCTACTCAAGGTATCCGGAAGTGCTTGACAAACAGGTCAGTAAGGTCTGGTGGCCTGATTTGCTTCTGCCTTGCACCTTTACACCGGTGAGTGAATGCAGCCTGAATGTAACATGGTAACAGCGGTGGAAGTGAATGGAGAGTTAGGATCTGGTAGAATTTTACAACTACCTTACACAAATGTAAATGATTCCACATTGTCCCAGGCAGGGGAGGACCATGCCCTAGGAAAACAGAGGGACTGGGTGTCATTTAGTAGCTCACATGCAAGCTTGGATGCTAGAACCATTGTAACTGGGAGAAAGAATATTGGCCAGGAATGATTCTGGAGTCATTCCCTACTATTTCAGAAAGCACGACTGGGGCTTTAACTTATAGCTAGGCAGTCACTAGGGACAGACAGAAGCCAGAAGTACCAAAGGTACCCGCTGTTACCGGTCTCTTCCCTCTATTAACTGTTAATTTTATCAGCCCCATAATCCCAAATGAGAAAATCTTGGCAGCGACACTGCCTAATGTGGCAACTCTTTGTGCTGTTTGACGTTTTATCTGGGGATCACACAGGACTGAAAAGGGTTTCTTTCTCCCCCAGTGTATGAATGTAACTCATTATTTAATTAGATAGACATTAATGAGGGCTGCCAAGTGGTAGTAGGGGAGCAGAGCCCCTGAATTCCCGCTGAATTGCAAAAAAAAAAAAAAAAAAAAAAAGGTTTTTGCTTTCCTGCCACAACTGCAATTTTAAAAGCAAAAATTAGTTTTTGGAAATGTTCATGCGGATGGAAATCAATAGCATAGTGCACAGTGTATTCATATAATCAGATCATACTGCAATGTATTGCCCTAAGGCCATATGCCTGAATACCAATGCTGTTGTTATATTACATTTATATTGCAGAAGTAGCCAGAGGCTCCATTGTGCTGGACACTAAACAAATATGTACAAAGTCCTTGCCCCAAAGAAAATACAGCTTAAGCTACGGGCCAATCTATATTATGGACACAGACCCTAGTAAGGGAAGAACATCTTGAGGTTAGAACAGTGGAAGGTGATCAGCACCCATGTGATCAACACAGCCCAAATTGTAGGGGGAGCTGGCCAAGGAGAGGGCCTGGGTAGGAAAGATGATGGGGCATTGGTGCAGCACATGCTTGCAGCAATCTTAGTGGCAGGACTAATAAGGAGCCCTAGGTGGCTGTGAAACCTGCCCTATGCATGAGAGGGGAGACAGTGAAGATGGGAGTAAGCATTTCTGTGAAATGACCCTGTTGGAGTGTCAGCAGTAACGTGTCTCATCATTTCTGTAGAGGATATTCTGCAGTCTCGTGAAATCCTGGAGTATGAGACGTGGGGAGTTTTTGTGGGCTCTGGATGTGATGAATCCCCTCTCCAAATTCAGTTTGCTCACTTATCCCAGTTCTCTCGAAGTTTTTTGGTCTTGCCAGGCAGTGACCACCCTACCAAAAAGTATCAATGTCATTCCTAAGTCAATAGTGAATGTACATATGCAAATATAATCTAGAGCCAATTTCAACTACAGCACATGCCACTGTGTGCCTAATGAAATCATAACACAAAGCATACAGGGGCCATATCCTCATATCCTTGGCACAGTTCCACTGAAGTCTACGGCCTGGTCGAACCCCTATTTCACAACTAATTGGGGATTGAGGAGTTCATAAAATCCAAAAGTTCATAAAATTGAACGTCTCAAAATTACAGCAGGGATGGTGTATACATTGCAGTATGGGCACTGCATTGCTTTTTTTCTTGTCACTTCGTAGTGGTTTGAAGGACATCTTATGCACTGAAGGCATTGGAATGTGAAGGGATGTCGACCTGTTCTTCATCAACATCACTTTCGTTATGAAATTATTTTTCCGCCCCATTGAGAAAAATAGTTTATATAACCAGTTATTTGCAAGACTGGTGTTCATAAAATCGAGGTTTTACTGTTCACCAATTTACACCAGCTGAGGATTTAGCTCAATAAAATCTATGGGCCTGATTCTGCAAGTGGCTTCAGCCAGGTTACGTCTGATTTATACTGGAAGTAGCAGAGGAAAGATATCAGAGGGGTAGCCGCGTTAGTCTGGATCTGTAAAAGCACATGCATCCGACGAAGTGGGTATTCACCCACGAAAGCTCATGCTCCAATACGTCTGTTAGTCTATAAGGTGCCACAGGACTCTTTGCTGCTTTTACAGAGGAAAGATGGCCTTCTGTTTAAGGCACTGGATTGGGAGTCAGTAGATTTGGGTCAAATTCGTAGCTCTGCAAGAGACTCCCTGATTGACCTTGGGCAAGTCGCTTAAGGCTAGATTCACAAAAGTATTCATGTGCCTAAAGATGCAGACAGGCAGCTAGGGGGGTTTTCAATAGCGTTAGGCACTAACCTGCTTAGGCACTTTTGAAAATCCCACTTGATACCCATCTGATTCTTTAGGTGTCCAATTACCTTTAAAAATTTGGCCCCTCTTCCCTCTGTGCCTCAGGCCCCCATCTGCAAAATGGAGATGGAAAAAACTCTCTGCCTCCTTGGGGGTTGTGAGGGTAGACTTGTTAACCCTTCGGAAGCTACTACATGTTGAGGTCCCTTAAAGCACCAAGATAGTTAGGAGAACCTGCCCACAACGTAGAGCAACCACTGATATCATAAAACAACCTCTTTACACAATAAAAAGACTTCAGAATGAAATACCCATGGTACAAAACCATGATGAAAAATTACAAAAGGAACTGGTATAATCGCTAGGTCATTTCTTGGTGCCCCACTGAACACTGGCTCTGCCTAAGGGTCTGTTCAGCTGGCAGCTAATCAAGCATCCCCCCCCCCATCCTAAATAGTCCTCATTTGTCTTTTGGCTAGTGGGAGGGCCACTGATTTCCACTTAGTTCCTCCCTTCCCATGCTCCCAGTGATGTACGTCTTTTTGGGGAAATGTGGGGGCGCTTGGCAGTGAAGTGGAAATTAGTGCAAAGAAATGACACTGCAGGGCTGCCAAATGGCCTCGAATGAGATGGTGAATACGTTGATGTGAAATACCATCGTTGTTGCACAAATCCAATTCTCAGGATGTATTCACACAGTCCCTATGGTTACTAAAACTGCCATCGAGTTAGTAAATATTAAACGCATACAGAGAAAAATACAACACAAGAATTAGAGATGAATACACAACCAACTGCTGGGGTAGTTACTGACAATCTTTAGCTTTTGAATACACTGGTAATTTGTCCTCACGCTAGCCATCAGTGTGTCTGAACCCCTGAATGCCTCACGTGTAGATAGGGAAAGGGGAGGCAGGACTGCACTGGTGGAGTTTACCCCTGCTTGAAACCAGGGTAAATTCAACCAGTCCAAATTATGTCTGTACTTTGGGTTTGCAGTTCAGCAACTGGCTGCCAATTGCTGCAATCGGGGCAAATTTGGTCTTAATCTATTCTGATCTACACTTGTTTTACACCAGTCTAATGCCATTGACGACTCCTGATTTGCACTGGTGTTTTAGTGAGATTAGAATCTAGACCAAAAAAATTGAATCACATGATGCGACATGGCTGCCTGGCACTCACTGGAAATTATTTTGCAAGCATTCTGAACCTTGGCTCTTTCTCCCTCCTCAAAATATGAGCAAATCCCTTTGACGTCAATGAGAGCGTTACTCGTGTTTGGTGGTGGGACAACAGAGGGGACTGGATTCTTCTCCTCCCCGAAATAAGCGTGTTGGGTTTTGACCCACGTCTCCAGCGCGAGCTCTTTCTAAGCTTGTCACAAGTGTCGCACCAATTTTGCAATCTGCACATGGTCTGCGGTGCATTGACCTGAATGCACAGCAGCCATTGCAATGAACTAGAGCCTCACTCTTACCCTTAGTTGCAGAGTATAATCTTTTCAATTGTACAGACGCAGGAATCTTTCTCCCTCACCCACACATCTGGTTCGATTAGTGTTTCCATGGCTGGGTTGCACATTACTAGCATCTGTCAACCCTGTTTAGTCTTTAATTGCTCTTGGGGCTCCGTGTTGGAATGAAAGCCTGGCTAAATAACATGTAGCGGGGCTGCAGGAATGAGCCAAGGAGTCCACACGCTCACATAGAAAAGGGTCAAGCCCATTCAGAGCAGGAAGGATCACCGTTCCTGTGACTTTAACGAGGACTCCTTTGTACAGTAACAAGCGCCCCGTTTCCATTTCTCTTTAGTCTGGATCAGTTGGCTGACCCAGCAGCACAAAGCTGGTACCCCTGAAGCACCTGGATGGACTGGTAATGCCGCAAGGCCAAGCCAAATCCCTAGTTAGGTCACTGATTTGTTTTTTAACCAAAACATCTGTCTCTTTTCATGCCGTCCTGCCTGGTTAATGTTGCATATAAAAGACACTTAAAATCTGCAGCATCACCAGGTGTTAAAAGACCAAAGGGGTTTGCATGAGAGAAGGGGGGCCTAAGCCCACAAAGAGCTGCCCCATCGGAAAACTTGTGCAAAACACTGAGTTTCATTGCAAGGCCGGGATGCTCTGGAATGGACTCTTGGTTCCCAAAATTAAAGCTGGCTCCACTTCAGATAGAGAGGTAGGTGGCTCGTAGGCCAAGGGTGGGGGTAGGGTGTCGAGACTTTTGCAAGAAATACTGTAACTTGAGGTTTGGGAAGGACTGGAGAATGTTATGAACAACAATCGCTTTTGTAGTTGCGCAGCTCTCTGCTTCCTGATTCTGACTGGGACCAGAAGTGAACATGTCAAAATGCTCTTAGCACAGCCTTCCTTGCCATATTTATAGCCCAGTGGGAGGCAGGAAGTAGCAGAAGTCTCACCAGAAGGCTTGTGTTGGCATGGCTTGCAACCCAAGAGACTGAGTGAGATGTGGTTCAGGAGAGCGTCTGAACTGAATGTCAGAATGAAGAAGAGATGCTGCTCTATCGCCATGAAGGCTGTCCCAACCCAGCCACAATGAAAGGGAGTTGCACGCATGTGCCAGTATTAGAGTTGGTTGAAGAATGGGGTTTTTAATATATTTTTTGCACATTTTTTTCTAAATTTCTCATATTTTTTTTATTAAAAAATTTCAGCAAAATTTAAATCTGCAGTGAGGATTTTAATATTGGGCGACAAGCCACTGGGCATGAAAAAATGTTTTGATTAAAAAAATGCATCTTGTTCTAGTAAATATATAATCTATGTTAGGGCCTGCCAATGTCCCCTTCTCCCAGAAGTACCCACCCACTGTCTCACATGATTGCTAACTACTAATGCAAACGTGAACCTTTGGTTAACGTGGCACAAATGAATACAAGTGTTCTGCGCTTTCATTTATTTTCCCTGCCCCCTGAAAAAGGTGGAATTTTACACATTTCAGTGGTTTGAGCATTGGCCTGCTAAACCCAGGGTTGTGAGTTTAATCCTTGAGAGGGCCATTTAGGGATCTGGGGCAAAAAACAAACAAATCTGTCCTGCTGTGAAGGCAGGGGACTGGACTCGATGACCTTTCAAGGTCCCTTCCAGTTCTATGAGATAGGCCTCTCTCTCTCTATATATAAAACCTGACTATAGATTGGGTTGAAATTTTTCAAATTTAATTTTTTTCAGAAAAGGATTTTTTTTTTAATTCCACATTTAATTCCACACTTCCAGCGGGGGGAGGGATAGCTCAGTGGCTTGAGCATTGGCTTGCTAAACCCAGGGTTGTGAGTTTAATCCTTGAGGGGGCCATTTAGGGATCTGGGGCAAAAATCTCTCTGGGGATTGGTCCTGCTTTGAGCAGGGGGTTGGACTAGATGATCTCCCGAGGTCCCTTCCAACCCTGATGTTCTGTGATTTCTTTTTTAAACCAACTCTAGTCTCAGTGTTGTCTAAGAAAGAACTATCTCCTTAGCTTCTCCTTTGTTTGCAGCCAAGCATGGGAGAGAAGGTGCCTGTCAGAACAAGTATCATTTTACTAGCACAGAAGTTGCTATGCTAATGAGATGATGGCTTTGTCTAACTCTGATAGGAGTGGTTGTGCTAATATTTGTGAGCCCCTGAGTGTGCCTAGTGTGGACTGGATATACGCAGAAGACTGATTGGACTTGGTATGATCTGCACCCTTTCATTTAATCTGTGCTGTTTCTTTTCTTCGGACAAACCCGACTCATGAGTGCTTGCTGAATATTACATAGTGTCTGAATGCATGGGGAACTAAAGATGGTGCAATGACTTTTTTCCAAGCATGTTGTCCCCCTTTGTTTTGTTAAAATCCTTGGGACATGGCATTGATATTTTAGTCATTAGTAGCTCCGGCCAGAAATTTTCAGTGAAAGTGTTTATTATTTTTTTTTAATGCAAAATGTGGTTTCTGCAAAATCAATATTTTCTGCAAGAAATTTTTGATTTTGTGGAAATTTTTTTATTTTTTTTTCATCAGGAAAACTAAACCAAAATATTTCATTTTGGGTTCGGTCATCCCAGGTTAGAACATTTCAGTTTGTTGAACCTAATTGAAATATTTCATTTTGGGTCAGTTTGACATTAATCCATGTCTGCCTGAGTACGGACTGGACTCCCTGGTTGGACTACAGCTCCCATGATGCACTGTGACAGCTATTGTACCTCGTGGGATATGTAGTCTGGCCAGGAGCCTGGCCCACAGAGAAGAATGTGGGCATGAGGCACCTAAACTACAACTCCCATGAGGCACTGCTATGCCCAGGTGTCCACAGTTCAGTGTTGTACTGAGCAAAAATGAAATGTGGGATGGAAATTCTGATTTTTGACTAGCTCTGGTTATCATTAAAGCACCGTATGCACTTATTATTATTTATTTATTGTATGATAAATCATGCAATTTGATTAATAAGGTGGATTTACCCAATGTTCAAATAGTATTCTTTTTGAATAGAGTGTGTATGTATGTGTGTTTGTGAGTGACAAGAACCCCTAATAGCATATGAAAGCTGTACCATAAAGGGACCGTATAGTCTCTGGTAGGATCTCTCACCTAGAGCTAACCTCTAGGAGTGAAATGGGAGGATATTTTCCTTCCGGCTGCTGAGGGGAGTGCTACCTTGGAAAAAATTTTAATTTTAGGTGTTGAAAATCAGCTATTTCCTGCAGTTGAAACTTCTGGAAACTCTTATAACCCCCCCCCCCGCCCCCTTTGGAAGCAGTAGGAATTGGAAAACATTTTGGAAACTTGTTTAAACTATATCATGGATGGGAGCTGAAATGAGTGTACATATCTATGAAATTCTTGTTGGTTAAAGCTGAAGGGCTAGGTGTTCCATGCAGGGGCGGCTCCAGGCACCAGCGCAGTAAGCGCGTGCCTGGGGCGGCAAGCCACGGGGGGCGACGTGTCGGTCGCTCTGAGGGTGGCAGTCAGGCGGCCTTCAGCGGTGTGCCTGCAGGAGGTCCGCCGGTCCCACGGTTTCAGCGGCAATTCAGCGGCAAGTACGCCAAAGCCGCGGGACCGGCAGACCACCTGCAGAAACGCCGCCGAATCCGTGTGACCGCGGACCGCCCGCAGGGATGCCGCCGAAGCCTGCCTGACTGCCGTGCTTGGGGCGGCAAAAAACATAGAGCCGCCCCTGGTTCCATGGCTCAGCCATTCTTCGTTAGGGTTAAATACTGCCTTACACCAGGGCTCCATTTATTCGACTGAAAGCTGCATTAGGAATCAGTGGGAGCATATGACCTTTGGTGAAAGTGAGTCTCTTTTGTTTGCTTGATCACACTGATGAAATGTTGGCTGAAATTCTTGCCCATGTACAAGCTCGACTGGGCTGTCCAGTAGTGCTGTAAACTAGACCAGGGGTATCTGTTAAGGTTATCAGGCCTAAAACTTACATACTGAAGGAGACACTAGAAAAATATACGATTAGAGGCAAGCAAAATTCGGAATGTCTGGCCTGTGGGAAATTCTGACATTTCAACATTTTTTTTCAAAACTTGAAATTTCAATTTTTTTTACAGAACAGAAATTCCAAAAACGTTCTATTAGGAAATGTCAAAATGTTTTGTTTTGACATTTTTGATCCAAATGAATCATTTCAATAGTCCCCAAACTAACATGTTTCATTTTGGTGTTTTTGACATGCTTAATTCCAAATCATTTCCATATTAACTGCATTCTCCCATTGTGGCACTTGCCTCATGGGAATTGTAGTTCAGGAGCTTGATACCCCCATTCTTCCATATTGCCAGGCTCTCTAGCCAGTCTACATCTCCCACGATGCACCCAGAGTCATGATGCACCATGCAGAGTTTGCGCAGAGGGAAATCTGTATTGCATTATGGGAGATGAAGTTTTCCAGGGAGGGCTCAAACTTCAACCCTCAAAAGGCTGTTAGGGGAATGCAATTTAATATTTAATTGAAATGTTTTAGGTCAGTTCAACTAAATGAACTGTTCCAATTCAGACTGAGCTGAGTAAAAATGAAGTATTTCATGTCAGTTTTCCTGGTGGAAAATAATCATAAAAATGTTGGGGCTGAGGGGGGTGAAATCAAGATTTTTCCCCATGGCAAATTTTGATTTTGTGGCAAATTAATTTTCCATCAGAAAATCATTCAGACAGAAAATTCCCAACCAGTTCTCTCTCTGTAAGCCTGTATTGGTCACAGGGGGGATGCACTGGATAAACTAGCTGCTCTTTCCGTCTCTGTCTCATGATTTCCCTTCAGTCAACGCTGAGTCAATGCCCCAGGACGGCCCTCGAGCCCATGCTCTTTTGCTGGTGTGCTCTGCCAGATAAGATATAAAACTGTGGTCCTGACCATGTGTCAAGGCTGTATCCCCACTTTGAACTTTAGGGTACAAGTGTGGGGGCCTGCATGAGGACTTCTAAGCTTAACTACCAGCTTAGATCTGGTCCGCTGCCACCATTCCCACAAGCTAATTCCCTTCCCTGGGAAGCTTTGAGAAACCTTTCACCAATTCCCTGGTGAATACAGATCCAAACCCCTTGGATCTTAAAACAAGGAGAAATTGACCCTTCCCCCCTCCTTCCTTTCACCAACTCCTGGTGAATACAGATCCAACTCCCTTGGATCTAAAAACAAGGAAAAATCAATCAGGTTCTTAAAAAGAAGGCTTTTAATTAAAGAAAAAGGTAAAAATCATCTCTGTAAAATCAGTATGGAAAATAACTTTACAGGGTAATCAAACTTAAAGAGCTCAGAGAACCCCCCTCTAGTCTCAGGTTCAAAGTACAGCAAACAAAGATAAACACTCTAGTAAAAGGTACATTTACAAGTTGAGAAAACAAAGTAATACTAAGACGCCTTGCCTGGCTTTTTACTTACAAGTTTGAAATATGAGAGACTTGTTTAGAAAGATGGGGAGAACCTGGATTGATGTCTGGTCCCTCTCAGTCCCAAGAGCGAACAACCCCTAAACAAAGAGCACAAACAAAAGCCTTCCCCCCCCCCACAAGATTTGAAAGTATCTTGTCCCCTTATTGGTCCTTTGGGTCAGGTGTCAGTCAGGTTACCCGAGCTTCTTAACTCTTTACAGGTAAAAGGATTTTGGAGTCTCTGGCCAGGAGGGATTTTATAGTACTGTACACAGGAGAGCTGTTACCCTTCCCTTTATAGTTATGACACCATGTATGGCGGTTAAAGAACCCATGACACTTCTCAAAAGTGAAGAGGCTTTTGTCCAAATTCCAATCTGCTCCATATAGCCTCCCACCCCATAGAAATAGAATCTCCTCCCCACCCCCTTCCTAGCAATACAATCGAATCCATCTGGGCTGGAAGCTTCAAAGGGAGCTAAGTGCCTAACTCCCTTAGGAGCCCTTGAAATGCCCAGCTCTAGTCTGCTTGGAAAAGTTTGAAAGGACGAATGGCCTTAAAACCTGCAACTCGGTGAGTCACTGGTTTCTGTTCCATCAGAGAATATCTCCACTCATGAGTTAAGCCTGAACTTTACAGTGGATACTCTTCCTGCTAAAATGCAATCAGCCCCATATCCTCTTGTTACTCATTGCTGGGCTTATAATGGTGGAACTCGGACTCTTACTTAAACTACTTTAAAAATGCTTTTAGGATGTCAAAAGAGCCTTGTCCCACCTCTTCTGAGGATTCCTATTTAACCTGTGACAAGCCTGGCTTGGCTTTTGAGGTGGTTTGCATATAATTACAGCCTCTCCTGACCCTGCACCCTTGGCATTATCTTTGTTTGGACGGCACCATACTCTTTTATGAGGTTTCAGACTGACTGTACCATCTCTCCTTTTAGAGGTAAACATGCGAATGCAGTATGAAACTGTAATGTCCGGACAAAGATAGCGGCTGGGGGCAGGGGCAGGGGCAGCAGAGTGGATGATCTGTACTGATTGTGTGTGAACAGTCGGTTCATCATTGAGAAACAAGAATATTTTTTCCATATAAAAGGCAACTTGCCCTCCCCAACCCCTCCATCTAAGACAAGCATTGCTGTAAGCTGCTACTATATCCTCTAGACTCTGGGTGGCTGGTGGACTTGAAGCTAGGGTTGCCAAGTTTGTAATGTTAAAAAACTGGACACTCCAGCGGGAGTGCCAGAACCTCCCCTTCCTTGCCCCTTCCCCCAAGGACCCGCCCCTGCCATGCCCCTTCTCCCAAAGCCCCGCTCCAGCCCTCCCCCTCCCCCCGAGGACCCGCCTTGCCCCTTCCCCCTGAGGCCCCGCCCCCCCATTCACTCCTCTTTCCCCCTCCCTCCATTGCTCAATGCTTTTCCCCTTGCCCTCCCTTCCTGCATGGGTCAGGAGGGACTCGCCTGCAGAGCCATGGCTGGGAGCTGCAGCCGCCCGATGCAGGTAGGAGGCAGCCCCGGCTGAGTAGGGACTGGTGCGGTTGATGACTCGGTGTCTCCCCGCCTCCACCGCCTGCAGACTTTGGGTGTCCGGTCAGTAGATCTGACCGGATACCATCAGGTCCCCTTTTCGACCAGATTTTCCAGTCAAAAACCGGGCACCTGGCCACCCTACTTGATGCCATCATGCTTGATTTGAACGAGGTCTCCTGCACCTCTCAGAAAAGTGCTCTAACCACTGAGCTAGGGGCTATTCCGATGTGGGACGCCCTCCATCTCTCCTGTTGAAGCTGTTCCCCTGTGGCTGAATAAAGAAAGAGTGATTGGAACAGGGGGGTTGGTCCCAGGTGGATGCCCTCACCAGGGTCTCCCACCTCCCAGGTGGGTGTGCTGACCACTGGGCTGCAGTGTCATTCTCTCTCGCTTTCTGGCCCAATGACTATTGAAGCATTATCCACAGTGGAATGTCCCGTGAATCTTTTCAGGCTTTGACATTTTTTCCCATCTTGAATCAGGACGAAAAGTCAAAACTCTCAAAAAGAGTCACTTTTTTTTTTCCATTTGGGGTCAGTTGCAGTATTTCTTTTAGAAAATTTTCATTTTTGGGTTAAAAATAATATTGGGGAGGGATGGTGAAGAGAGAGAAATTATTTCCTGATCAGCTCTAATAAAGAGCACAGTGTAGACAGGGGCTGTTGTGTTTACTGTCACTGTTGTCTCAGAATGTTGTGATTATCCGTACAGGGGCCTTGCAGTCTCAGAGCTGCTCTAACTTATACTGGGGACTGAACTGTTCTCCTGCAGCCCCAAGAAACAGGGCATCCCAAAGAGGGGATACCACCTCCAGTGCTGCTGGGCCCAGTCAGGTCCTGCAAAACTCTGCCTGATGGAAGGAGGGCTGAGTTCTACCGATGTGCTCAATCGTATAAAGGAATTAGCTTGGTGTGTGGTTGTGCCACTCTGTGTTTGCAGCGTAAAGCTTTGCATTGTCTGAAATGCTAAAGAATAAAAATGAAGTTGCTTAAAAAATGAAAACTGCCCAATTCCCAGTAGTTTTAATGAGCATCTCTTAAGCTGCTTTGAAAATGTCAGCCTAAAAGCCACTGTGTGAACTCCTGGGCCCTGTTGAAGACAGTAGGCTATCATCTTCTGAGCTCCTAAATAGTTTTACTGTGCTAACAATGAAAAGGGCACAGCAGATATTTAGGGGGAAGGTTACTAACAGAAATGGGGCAACACTTTTTTGTCAGTAACATCCATGTGCGAGGGCCTGGCGATATGGTTGGAGTGAGGCTTTTGAACTGTCTCCCAGTAGGAAATCAATAGCTTATCAGGATATCCATGAAGACTAACAGAAAGTTCGGATTGTTTATAGGTCTGACTGGGCAGTCCCAAGGGCAGCTCTTATCGGGAGTCGGCTGTTGTTACACCAGACACTGGACTTTTTCTTCAGTCCAGAGTGCATCCTGCATCAAAACCACGAGTACAAAGCGGGCTGGTCATGAACTGGAGGAGGTTGACTCACAATGCAGCCCTGCTGAGTGTTACAGAGAGCTGCTACTCATTTTTGCTGTGACTGCAACTTTCTTTCTTGCTTTTCCCTTTTAGACACATCCCTAAAGTCCAGTGGCTTCATCATGAGGCCATCTCCTCCTCCTCCTTGACTTCTACCAATTTTGAGGCGGGGAATTCATTACTGGTTCCTTTGTTATTGGAGGCTGAGGTTCCCAGATTGGTACTGAGTCGAGATGGGTAAATCCATTCAGATAAATTAAGAACTGAGCCAGAGCCATATTGGAAGTTCTAATTTAACTCCACATATTTCCCAGGGTTGTAAAAGTTCCATAATTTTTTTTATTTTTACCCTGCCACTGAATTATCAGGTTTATCCTGACATCCACAACTAGAAGTGTTAGTAACAACATATCTCGAGAAAGGCCTGTTGCTTTACTATGAAATTTCCTGCCCACTGAGAGGAGAGGTTCCTGGAGATTTCAAGAGAACAAATGCCAGATCACATGAGACTATCAGCCTGATTTCCTTTCCTGCAAACCAAAATTGTTTTAAAATGATTTATTGGTACCGATGAACGTGACTTTATCTTCCCTCGTGTATTATTAACAATTGATCTGTTGGAAACAATTTGAAGCTACAAAATCAAAAAACCTCTTGGTAGTTGATTTTGGTAATGCCAAAATAATGTCTGTACTATTTAGGGGCAGACAGCATGAAGGGAGTCACTAATGAATGGATGGCTCTTAACCTGAGTGGCATAAGTAGGACGAAAAGAAACAGTATGCACCATTTTTAAGCTGTCTATTTTTGGCATTTTATTTCCAACTTTAAAATGGGATCAGTTTGCAAAAATACATTCCCGTGTTTCACCAGTTTAAATGGGTCAGTTTCTGAATGCAAATGGTCCGCTATCATGTACATACGGGGTTCCGTTTATTTCCAAGTTTTGCAGTATTTTCTCCACACTGATGCACAAAAATCAGTTTTGCTGAATTTGAGGGCAAAGTGAACAATGGCAGGGGCAAGGAATTCCCCATATGGGAACAGTGTCGCACAAAATTTCAAAGCCAACTGCTCACTGGTTTTTCACAGCTCTAGGCCTGACAGCCACTTCCGCCTGCGAAACAAATTGACAGCAGCAGCCCTGTAATGCTGCCAGTATCACACTAATTTCCACTATTCAGCTTTATTGCTGCAAGCAAGGGGCCACTGATCGGAGATTTTATGCAAAGCCTCCACTGTTGTTAAGCCACAGCAATAACTGGACATGTCGTAGGAGATGGAGCACAGCGCTATCCTTGCATCCCTGACCCAAGCCCAGAGGCTGCATAAGGGCATGGCAATGATACAGTACCCTGCTGCTCTAAGGCCATAGGCAGTGCTGGGAGGTACGCAGGGTCGGCGCAACCCATTAGGCGACCTAGGCGGTTGCCTAGGGCGCTACAATTTGGGGGGTGGCGACCGCAGCGGTATTTCGGCGGCGGGACCTTCCGCCGCCTAGGGCAGCAGAAAAGCTGGCGGCATTCCTGGAGTTATGGCAGCTCCTATTGTTTCCTTGGTAGAAGTGCTGGCTTTAGATTTACAAGCCCCCTGCTGCTGTTTGTCCTTCTATTGTTCATACGCAGGAACCTAAGGTGAAGCCCTGGGGTCAGGCCTGGGGGAATTGTCCCCAGTGAGCTGTGTGGGTGCTGCTCTTGTTATCGGAAATATAAATATAAATCACCCAGGAAGATGCTGCAGCTGTGTTGCTCTGTTATTGTCTAAGCAGAACCACCAGGATGGAGGATGGACAGCACACGCTAAGCTCTGGCATAAGCAGGTACAACTCTTATTAAAGTCAATGAGAACTGAGCTTGTTGACACCAAGACTGAATTTAGCTGGGCTGCCAGTTCCTTGCCTTTAACTGGATCACCCCGTGTTGATCTCCACAGCCCTTTACTCTTGTCCTTGCCCCCTTTTAATTACATCTTTGTTGCTTTTGCGTTTGTCCATCTATTGTGTTTGGGCTCCCTTAAAAGCAAGGCAAGAATAAGACCTAACCCTCTCCCCCAATCCCAGTCCCTCATCTAGTCACACAAAACCCTCATGCTTCAAGTCATAAACTGATCACCAGTGGGGTCAGGAAGGAATCTCTCTTGCACAATTAGTTAGATGTATTGTGCGAGAATTAAGATAACCTGCCTCTGAAACACTTGATATTGGCCACTACAACTTCTTATGATTCTCCCAAGCAAAGCTCTCAGCCTTATGGTGGGTTCTCTATCACCAGCTGTGTCTGCTCTATATGCTGGGAAGCCCTGAATCTCTGAAGGGGAGTCTTTGAGGCAGAATGATGGGGTGGACCTGCTATGGGAGAGTGGGCAGCTGCATTGGTGGGGAGGGAAATCTGTACGGCTGATGGAAGACCTGGGTAACATGCATTCCAATAATCTAATCTGGTCATTGAGAGAGAGAATGAATCAATGTCTTGAGTAAGCATGGAGATCAGCCTGGTTACATTCCTGAGATAGCTAAACGCGAATCTGACAATGTTATTCATGAGAGATTTAAAACAGAGTCCGAGTGTAGAACCCAGACACATGGGCACTGGGAACAGGAATACGCTCAAGGTCACCTAAGGCGGTTACAAAAGAGAAAGTCAGCTCTGGTTCAGTGAGGACACACTAGTTCCGTTTATTTCTTCTTTCACTTTCAGTTATTTGTCAAAACAATGATTTATTATATTACTATTATTGAGCACTGGCACCATGCTTTGCCTTGCTCAGCACAAAGTCCCTTCCCAGGAGAGTTTACTGTCTAAAAGACAGGCACAAAGAAGACAGGATATACAATAGCTTATTGGGGCAGACCATCTTTTTGTTCGGTTTGTGCAGCGCCTAGCACAATGGGGTCTTGGTCCATGATGAGTGCTCCTAGGTGCTACCACAATACAAAATAATAATAATTAACTAAGACCATCCACTATACTAGCTGAGGAATCAAGGCCGGGGTTTTCAAAGAGTCTTATGGAATTAATTGGTAGTCACCCAACTCTCATTGGCTTTCAGTGGACATTTCAATGGGGTGAAGGATTTCACTCTGTCTCTGTAGGGTTCTTTGAAAATTCCAGCCAAACTTCCCATATGGACAGACTATTCCATAACTGCCCACTTCGGGAGGGCCCTGCTCTGAGGCCCCTGATGGTGGCTGTGGTTAAGGAGTGGGGGCTTGGAGGCAGATTTAGGGGTGAGGGATGTGCCTCTTTACAGGGCATAGCAGGAGTTGCTGTGGAGCTCTCAGGGACCTTGGGCACAAAGCTTCAAGTGGCTGCTGCTGAGGTTGTGTACTGCCACCTTGCCCACTACTGTGGCCTTCAAAGCGACCATTTAATCCTTAACATTAAATCTGGTTTCTGAAAAAGGCCTGACAAACACAATTAACGATGCTAATGCCATCGAGTCCTCTGAGCCACTAATAGTTTCCAAGGGCTTTGTTCCTAGAGGGGGGGAAAAAAACACTTTTCTAATTGGTGCTTTTGAGTCTGGTGCAGCTAGAGATGCGTTCCATATGGCAATCAGAGCCAGTCTTGCCCAGCTTCCGCACAGCCATGCAAATTATGGAAAGACGATACATTTAATTGTATGGATGTCAGAGGCACTGGAGTCAGTCCCCTAATCCTGGAACTGGAAAGAAGACCCGACAATAATGAATGCACAATCAGTTGGGGATGATTCAGTGTCTCCATGCCTTCCTGAGTTTCAAAGAGTGGGGCGGGGTGAAATACGGACAATGATCTCGTTTGCAGACTGAACAGGCCAGATCCTCAACTGGTGTAAATCGTCCTAGCTCCATTGTAGTCAGTGGAATTACACTGATGTAAAGCCAGAGTGAGTGAGAGAGAGAGGAATTGGACCAATACTTTAATCCTGCTTCTGCTCATCAACGTATTGCATCCTTATTTTAGTCTAAAAACATCCCTCAAACAAACAAACCAACAAACCAAAACCTCTCAGGCTTATTCAACCACTGACACCTGCTGGAAAAGGCTGAAATCCTTTCCATTGGAAAACAATACTGCTTCCATACTACAGGCTTCTCTTCTCTTTTCCTTTATTAGTGAAAAAAGAACAGGCGTACTTGTCCTTAGAGACTAACAAATATATTTGAGCATAAGCTTTCGTGGGCTACAGCCCACTTCATCGGATGTATCTATGTCTCTAAGGTGCCACAAGTATGCCTGTTCTTTTTGCGGATACAGACCAACACGGCTGCTACTCTGAAACCTTTATTATTGAAATCACTCCCAGCTATGCACATGGTGGCTTCGTGCCTTGAGCATTCATCAACAGCTGCTACTTGCTTAGGGTCCCTCACCTCCACCAAAGGAGGAACGTGACAGGGCAGGACCACACTGCTTTTGCTCTGTGATGGTGGGGAGACAAGGGTTCACGCCACACAGCAGCCATGCAATGGGGATTTGGCTGACCCTCTGCACTATAGAGCAGTGTGTCATGGCAGCTCTCCTGGAGGCACCATAGAGAAGGTGTTGCTGTGGGAACATTGGAACACAGGAATTGCCAGGGTGGATCAGACCCAAGATCCAGCTAATCCAGTATCTTGTCTTTGACAGTGGTCAATACCAGATGCTTTAGGGGAATGGATAAGAGCTCCACAACAGACAGGTGTGTGGTTATCTGCCCCTATATTAGGTCTCATCCTGGTCTCTATTCAAGAATGGCTTAATCCACAAAGCATCAGGTTTAATATCCCTTCCAATGTTTTTGTTATCATTATTTATAACTCTGAATATTCTTGATTTCCAAATCCAGTTCTTCTGCAGTTTTAAGCCAGTTGGTAGACAGGAGAGTAAGTGTGGTTCTGACCCACGGCAATGCAAGGCATGTAGCCATAGAAAGAGTGCTCTCTCACTTGAAGGCTGTCTTTCAAGGCAAGTTGGCTACAAGGTCATCATCACTAAATACTGTTATAAACTCACCCCCATGACATGCGCCTCTTTAGGAAAAGCCAATGGTTGAGCTTTACAAAGACCAGGCAAGAACATTCAGATTACATCTTTCAGTTTTCACTGCCCAGTCCACAGAGGATATGAAGCTGTTATGCGTAGCAGCAGTAAGAGCTAACCTCTAGTTCATGGCTTTAGCTCTGGAGATCCCTGTTTCAATACCCCTTTGCAACCGAGACAGCAGCTATTGCATGTGTACTTGTTACTCAATCCCCAGAGGTTCTAAAACACCAACGCTCCCTCTTTATGTTCAAAGTCGTGGGAAGCCACTGTTTATCTCTGCTTGGAGATATTTTGCTGGTTGAGACATTTTTAGTTCATTTTTGTGGATGGCCAGGTCCCTCAATGTCATTATCATAAACTCACCTATTTTTACCAGATGCCGTGTATTCACCCAGCTGTATTCATTCTGTTCTAGATCGTTACAGCTATTTGACGGGAGTAGAGAACAACGTTTTTCCCATTCCATTTTCCTTTCGGTGCCCTTCCATTTGGCACTAACCATTTTTAATATTTCATTCTGAATTTTCATAGCTAGGCACTTATACACATTAATTATTAAATGGCCACATTTCTTGAAAGAAACATATAGATAAAGACTGTCAGCCTCTGGTACTTTTTTTTCAAGGGCGACAGCTACTAATCAGGACACAATCTTTTCTTTCTATAACTTTGGAATGAAAAAATACCAGAGTTCCTTTTGTTCAGTCGTTTGAAAGTCTAACCATTTTTTTGGGAGGGGTAGGGGTGGGGACATTTCCAAAAGCACTCGGTGTTGATGTAATGCTGAAGTCCCTGGGAGTTTTACCACTGACATCCATGTGAGCAGAGTAAGGCCAATGCTGATCACTTTTTATAACCCCACACTAGACATCCAATAGGTAGATGGCTTCTGAACTTTTGGGGGCACTTCACCAGATCTTGGGGCAAATTTTACCATCAGCTACATTTGCATAAATGAGGAGGGACTCCATTGATGTCAACAGAGTTTCTTTGGCTGTACATGAGAGCAGAATCTCACCCCCTGCAATGGCAGCTGCTACCACCACTGGCAGCTCCCATTAAGTCACACCATCGTGAAATCAGGGTTGGGCTGCTCATGATTGCAAAGTGGTATTTGGCGCCATCCATGGTTCTCTGTATGTGGAGCACTCACCGCTGAATAGGAAACGTGCTGCGATTGGCCATTACAGTAGGGTTGAGAGGAGGCTGGAGATATGTAAGATTAGTAAGATACACAGGGGGATCTCGGTTCACCAGTCACAAAAGCTGAAGCACCAGTAGCAGTAGATATCAAGTATCAATGCTCGAGAACTACTTTAAGTCACTATCACATTGAGGAAATATTATTTCACTTCTTATTCTCATATATTGCACCAAGCCAATGCAGAACAATCCTCTCCAAATTCACTCTCCCTATTCCAGCTGATTACATTAGGGAATACCACGTCATTTCTATTCAATGAACTAAGCATCTTTTCTGCTCTTGTACAAAGAGCGCTCCAACCTGCTTTGTCTTATTTTTTTCATAACTAGAATGATCCTGTACCATGAAATCAGAACGCATGT
Source organism: Emys orbicularis (assembly GCF_028017835.1). Taxonomy (NCBI): domain Eukaryota; kingdom Metazoa; phylum Chordata; order Testudines; family Emydidae; genus Emys; species Emys orbicularis. The sequence continues at coordinate 29,533,111 of NC_088695.1, read as the reverse complement.
ACGTCCTCTAGCTCAGAATTCAAAGCAAGGGCCAGCTCTAGTAGCCATAGGCCGGATCTCAGCAGCTTCTTGGAATTCTGAAGCCACCGCACTAATGGTCACCCTCTCTTTATTGTTCCCAGTAACACTGAGTATGCTGGATGGTGGGGTAGGAGGAAAGTAATAGGAATGTCTTAATAAAACAGAGGCTTTGGTTTGCTGTGGCTGTAAGACTCATTTCGAAGCTCTGGCAGTTGGCATCCTGGGCAAGTACCAGGGCGTCAATTTGGGAGCAGAAGACATGGAGACGCTTTGCTGCCTACCATTAGCGGAGGATCGGGTCTTTAATTTTCACTACACTGACCCTGCCAGCCAGAAGCACCTCGATTTAATTTTGGTGGCTTCTTTTCAATGCCAAGCTGGAGGCTGATGCTATGACGTGTTTCAATCCTTCAAAGTAACCACATTGCCCAGTTGAGGAAATGTATATTTATATAGCAATGGAATTCTATTTGGGTATGGGAGAACTCCAAAGAACATCAGCTAAGCTGGTAGGCCTCCATATTTTTCATTCAGGATGACATTGGAAGAGAGAGCCCTTCATAGACAAATGTCCCATCCCAAGCTCCCACAATGCTGGTCAGAAACTGGAATTTCTGTTGCACTGGAAATCTCGAGATTTCAAAATTATTTTTCATTATGAACTGGAATGAAAGGCTGAAATTTCCCACAAAATGAAAATTCTGAAATTTCGAAGCATTTCACTCAGATAATGGCAAAGCATTTTTAAAAATTTTAATGTCATTTTTTATACATTTTTCTAATTCATAATGAAAAATGTCAAAATCTCATTTTGAAATAATTTTGTTTTGACTTTTATAATATATTAAATATACTATAGGTTATATAACCATATCAAATATAGGTACATGGCTACAATATTAAAAATCATATTTTAATATAATATAAAAGTAAAATAATGAAACGACACTATCAAAATGAAACATTTTGACATTGTCAAAAATGTTTTGACTTTTTCCTGTGGAAATTTTTAAAATCAAAATCAACATGTTCCCATGGAACATTCTGATTTCAATGAACCTGCATTTTTCAATGGAAAATTGTGTTGTCATTTGTTTTTCTACCAGCTCTCCTCCCTGTTCGCCTACAGCATGGTTCTTAAAATCTTTCAATCTATGGTGCCCCTAGAAGGGCTCTGTGGCTCAGTACTGGTCCATGGACTACAGTTTCAGAACCGCTGGGTTAAGAATCTCAGCCCATGAACAGCCCTTCAATGAACATATTGGATCTGGCTGTTGAATTTTACCCTGAACAACTAACCAAAACAACTGGGAATGAGGATCTGGCTGCAGCTGAGAAATTTGATGAGTCCCTCTTTCAGTATATATCCTGTTTTAGAGAGCCTGGAGACCTCATGCACAGAGAGCTGGAAAGCAGGCACCATCTGGGGTTTTTTCCTATTAAAGACTCTCCCAGAAAGATCAAATGCAAAACCCTTCCAACAGCTACAAATCTGCTAATCTCCTGCCCGTCTTTTCACCCTGAAATTGCCTAAAAAAGCTGCTTTTTTTTGTCTAAACTTTTCCTCTCTTGCAGTTTGGCTACATCTCACATTCAAAGTTCAGGCTGGCGCTCACAGCTGGGCTTGCGTAATCATCACAAGACCCGAGGGTGTGTTTCTTCCCGCTCAGTGCCATAGCCTGATCTTCTTTTGACAAACTGGCAAGTAGGAAACTACATGGCCTAGGCAAACTTTATAACCCTTCCAGCCTCTCTCTGTCTTCCTTTCCTCCTCATTCAGACCATGACCTGAAGTTTATAGTCATTTGTTCTGGTTAATATAAAGTTGCATGCAGCCGAAGCTTGATTTTATTTTTTTTCAAATTCCCCTTTCTGGATGGTGAAAACAGGAAATTATAAAGCAACTTAAAAAAAAAAAGCCAATATGGAATATATTACACTCTGGTCTTGCTGGAGAAACGGGTAAGGAAAGAAGCTGGGGGACTGAGCAACGGTATTTCACAGCAAAAGAGGCAAAATTCCCAAAAGCCTGGTTCCCCATTCGCAGTTACAGTGGCTTTGCAACATGTGCTGGTTGGATGTTTTTTTTGTCACACTGTTTTCTCAATGAAAAATGCTGGTTTTGGCAAAATTGACACACTGAGAAAAATGTGTCAACTGTGACGAAAGTTTATATTAAAAAGTGAAATAAAGCATTTCAGTAGCATCCAAAAAGCTTATTTTGACATTTTTGGAATGGAAATTTTGGGGTTTTTTTCCGTTTAGAATTGACTTTTCAAACCAAAATTCATCGTTTTTATATTAAAAAATTATAAAAGGACAAAAAATCAGAATGAAATGTTTCAATTGACCCCAAACAATTTATTTTCCAGAACGTTATTTTGTGATAACTTTTGAAATGCAGCATTTTCTTTCTGTTCCGGAATGGAACATTCTTTTGAAATTGCAGAACTTCCTGTGAAATTGGAAATCTGTCTCCAATCCAGATCTATAACACAAGCCATTAATTTCATGGCTTTCAATGGAATCACTCCTCATTTACAAAGGTGTAAGTATGACGAGCATCAGACCCACCCACCCCTACCCCCGGAAGTGGACTGGACATGGAAAGGCAGATGGTGAGATATGATGCACATGCAGCTAGTCTACATATTGTGTTATTGTTACCTAGCCTGCCCTTTCCCCATGACCTGTACCCATGTATTTAGTTCAGCTATATTTTGCATGTTGTCCTTAACCATGATTGTACATGCTTGGAGGGGGGGGCTCTTTATTAGATGTTTGTACAGTGCCTAGCACAATGGGGCCCTGATCCCTGACTGGTGGCTTCCAGTACTGCTGTAATAATAATAATAATAATATAAAAAACCCAGATATGTCAAAAACAATTTAAATAAGATGTTCCAAACTGGCCTAGTGGCTAGAACACTGGACAGGGGTTCAGGAAACCTGGATTCTATTACCTGTGCTGCTGCTGGCCTGCTGGGAGACCATGGGAAAATGACTTCAACCTTTCCGTGCCTCAGTTTCCCCATATGTAAAATGGGGATTATTCTACTGATCTCCTTTGTAAAGCACTATATAAGAGTTTGGTATTATTATTTTTCTACTACACATAGCTAATAGCTTCTGATTATTATTTATGTTGGGTTGATGGGAGTCAAGAGCACACTGAAGGGCAAAAAATGGCCGTGAATAGTTTATGGCCCAATCCAGCTCACAGTGAAGTGAATGGAAAGACTCTTACTGATTTCAGTCATAGCTGGATCAGACCCATATTGAGCACTCCATGCAAAGTATCAAGCCCCTGTGTAATCTAAATTATTCAGAAATCATTCCCTGCTCCCTTGCCCTGGCTGAAATGCAACTTCCTGCAGAGTCGCGCACTGCATCTGCTCTGCATCAATAGCAAAATGCCCTTGGCACTAGTCAGAGACCACCACACTGAGCTATGCTTTTTTTTTCGCATTGGAAGCACAATCTCATCTTGGTCACAATCTGCTCAAGCACTGGGTCCCCAAACTTATACTGTTCATTTTTTTTCCTGCTAATGATAATTATATGTGCATGTATGATCTACACACAGCTATAGATCTAGATCTATATCCTCAAAATACTGCTGCCAGTTGGAGGCTCGGTGAGGACAAGTTCATCAGAAAGGCATTAAAACCTGTCCAGGTTGGCAAACTTCAGTTCAGAATCAAAAGTGAGGTTTTCATTATTCCACGGAATAGTTTGCCTCTTCAGACACAGGAGCCAAAAAATACCTCCCGGCCATTGCATGGAAATACGAGCTGGCAGAATGGTCATCATCATTTATTATATAGAGGAGAGGAAGCTTGGGTGGGTTGTCTTGATGGGTCAAGTTGCAGGAATGCAAGTGCCCTAATGTGGGCAAAAATGCGCAAGACGCTGCTGTTCTGCAGCCTTGGATTTAGTTTTCATAGTGAGGAAAAGTTAGGAAAAGCTTTATGGGTTAGTGCAAGCGGCACCCGCAAACTAGTCACACACAGGTGCAAAGCAGAGTCAGATTCTCTGGTTGGCTGAGTTTATGCTTGGTGTAACAAGGTGTGTGTGTGTTGGGCGGCGGGGACTTGCAGGGAGCTGGTTCTGGTTCCTTGATTCTCCGCTTGGCCCCACCTAACAGCACAGGTTAAAGTCACCTAATGACTGCTCTAACCTGTTCCAGCTGGCAACTGTCTCCAAGCGACCATACACCAAATGACGTCAGCCAGAGCTCAGTGGGCTCCAGCCACTCCTCCTTCCCATACCAGACATACACCTGGCCCATATGCCATGGTTGCAGGGAGACTGGGTAGGACCCTGGCCACAGTGCAAATCTTTGGCTGAGGCATGTGAGCAGCCTCTTGTCTCTTTAAGCCACCTGACCAGAGGAAAGGGTGCGGAGTAGGGGAAAGACTCTGCTTCTGTATGTGCAAAATTCATAGATGTCAAAGAACCAACTATGTGCAGGCACAAATGTTCCACCTCTGCACCCAGGACCCACCAGGGAGCTTGCCTGTGAAGTGAGCCCCAGAAGAAGCAAGCCCCATTCTGGCCACACGTAAGGGCTTTGCAAGGCCAAACTGTTTGCCAAAGCTTTCCCATCACGACTGCAGTCCAGGGCCAGTGCGAGAGGCAGAATCATAAAGACATATAGCAAATCAGAGATTCCCCAAACCTGGCAAGAAAACTCATTGTGAAGTCCACTATGGGCATCTCTATTCGTATTTACCCATGTAAGCACTTACATCACAGTCATGGTATGATAGATTAACTAGATTGATATGTCCATGTGCACATGCAGTTAACTGTTAGTGCGCGCACGCGCGCGTGCACACACACACACACACACACTCTGTGGCATGAACTTTGGTACCTGTTTTTCAGTTTTACTTTTTAATTATATAGACAGTGCAGAGAAAGAGAGGCTCTGGCAAGGGAAATTGTAGAAGCCCTTTTACCGACAAGATTCAAAGCTACATTTATTGCCCCTCTATTAAGTATAGAACTAAGCAGAGGAGTAAGGGTGTGGATCTGGATTCAAAATAGGTTTAAAGTAGGTTTGGGATTCATGATCAAGGTCTAATCAGGGCAAGGATCAAGGCGGACACTTAGTGGTACAAGAAATGTCATGTGCTGTTCTCTAAAGATTTCAGTCCTGAAAAGGCAAAATACAGCTGTTTCCGTAAGAGTTCCACCATCTGGAACAGTAAGTTTCATGCACTTGGTCATTTGTGTGAGAAAAGATAGTACATCTTACAACTTACACTGGCTAAATCCGAACCAGAACTAGAGTACCTGAAGGCTTAATTTCTGGTTTATTTCTAAATTATTATTTTTTAAGGGTTTGGGATCCACCTTACTTTCTGCCCATGCCACCCTGACTACATGCACACCACTAATTTGGGTAAGTTCAAGCTTGGTGCATGCTCTTATTTTACTTACATGTGTCTGCGATTGTTATAGTCTGTGAAAGTTGGGCCATGTAGAATCAGAGTAAAAGGGAGAGAAATAGCTGGGAATGGGTGAACGTCATATAAATAGCAGTAAAACTGTTAAATCTATTTGCATTTCACACCCAATAATTTCAGACTCCACCTCTGAGAGCACTGCTTGGAAGTCAGCACTTTTAATTGTCCAGTAAATTTCCTTTTAGACAGCTGCTTCATAAACTGCCATTGCCGTGAATGGTGAGAAAAAACAGATAACTGATTTATCTTAGGATGGAGACTAAAGCAGCCATTTGTGTGTCATGAGTTTCCCCCTCTGTTTCACTTAAGTGAACATGCAAAGGCAATTGGTTACAGATCTGTAGTCTGGCTAGAGACACTGGCCTGTAATGCTTAGAGGCACCAACACTCATGTATTGGACATTGCTTTTCCATCAGTAACCTGGAATAGTCCCCAAAAGGTATGTGGTTCACACAACCCACTGACTCTGGCCATGAGCTCATTGTGTCTTGTTACAACAGTAAATTATTTTCTACTGCGCAGGGAGTTTGCAAGCTTTGGATCACACAGCCATAAAGTAATGGGTTATAATTCAATTAGAGCTTAGGAAAAATCTGCTGAGTTATGTCATGTCTATTTAGCCTGATGTTGGTTTCTTGGAGGTCTCAAGACTAGACCAACGGGGGATTGCACTTTAAAAAAAACCCCACCCCTTCTTGTCATAACATTTTATGGGATCATTGCAGCAGTTGTGGGACTGTTCAATGTCCACAAAAAACTGGACACATGGTGGATCAGTCTGTTTTGATTTAAAAATAATAAAAGTCACAACGAAAATCTATTGTGCCCATGTTGACTCTACTTCCTGTTTTGTGTTCTTCCTTGATATATTCCACGTAGATATGTAGAGATCAAGTTGTTTTCTTTCTTTCTTTCTTTCTTTCTTTCTTTCTTTCTTTCTTTCTTTCTTTCTTTCTTTCTTTCTTGAAGCAGACTGGATTATTGTTAAGCATAGTAGATCTACTCAAATATGAGTGAATCTTATGCATTTTATATACAATATACATACACATAAATATTATACATCTTATCTACAAAGAGCACAAAGCTGTGAGATAGTGAATACCTAATAATAGATGTTAATCTGTGCTCAGCACTTTGCAGAATTAGACCCACTGAGAAAAAAAGCAAAACAAAATATGCTTAGATGAGTGAATTATTATGCTGTGTATAATCATTGCCATTTGCAATGATACTGTTTAAGTCGCAGATGTAGAACGCCTTGAGATATGTTCAGAGCACAATCTTCAAGCTGTGCTCTAACCATCTTAGATATCTATAGTCATTTGCATCTTAGATATCTATAGTCATTTGCAACTGAATCAAAGTTGAAGGTGTTGGGTATGTTAACTATTCCAAAGGGATTTTTCTCTTCTGAAATCTCTGTGATGCAGGGCCGGCTCCAGCTTTTCTGCCACCCCAAGCGGGGAAAAAAAAAAAAAAAAGAGCGGCGGCACTTCGGCAGCAGCTCGATCGCGCCGCTTCTTCTGTGGCACTTCTGTGGCGGGCTCTCCCTCTCTTCCTCTTCGGCGGCACTTCGGCCGCAGCTCAAAGAGGAAGAGAGGAAATGAGGGACCTGCCGCCAAATTCCTGCTGAAGACCCGGACGTGCCGCCCCGATACCGGACGGAGTGCCGCCCCTTTGAATTGACTGCCCCAAGCACCTGCTTCTTACGCTGGTGCCTGCAGCTGGCCCTGCCGTGATGCCCATTCCTCCCTTGGCTAGAAGGGAAGTTGACAGGAATAGAACATCAGCTTTCACTTATTTTCTTAGGAGTAGCTTTTATTTTTAGAAAATATTTTTGTGTTTAGGGTTTGGGAGCTTTTTGCCTGACAGAAAGTCAAAAGGAAAGAGATCTGTTTGAGGGAACAGAAGCCATGCACAAGAAATGGGGTGAGTAACTTAGATTCCCGGTCTCACCCCCTTTGAAATCAATGGCAAAACTCCCATTGTCTTCATTGGGAGCAAGATCAGGCCCAGCCTGAATGAATCATTCAATGCACTCATCCTTGTTAGCCCCTCTTCAGTGGCAGATGCCATCCTGCTACTTCAAGCTTATCTCCCATCACTCATCAGCATCTCCTTCTAGTCAACACAGAGACTTACTAAATTGGATTAGTCTGCCAGCACCTCAATGATGCCTTGCAGATTATACTATGGATGTTTGACTCAATGGCATTGATGCTAATATGCAAAATGATGTACCTTTGAGAATAATGCCAGCGATGTGGGTAGCAATGACTTTTAGTATCATAGCAGGAACCTTACTGGAGTAGTTCTCTTTGTAGTGTCTCAGCCAACCCAGAATTCTGCCTTGTTTGTCCCTTTTGTTTTTTGTCAGCTGCCTACACGCAGCTTTATCCCTAGAAAGTTCTAGCCCCCTTTCCTTCTTTATGACTCCCAGCCTGGCATGTAAAGTTTTTGGCTTGCCTTCTATCTCAGACTTACCAATGAACTCTAGGGCATTGATAAATGAATCCTTGTAGCCACAATGTCATGGAGGCAGTTATGGGTAGTATGTACGGAAGGGGGTAAGGTCTATTTTTCCAATGCTTGAGGTAGGACCTACTCACCCACACTTGCTTTGCACGGTACAGCAGCAAGGAATGCTAGAAGTTTTTCTCAGGAGATTTTCAGTCCAATTTTGCTGACCTTAGAAGCTCACCAGAGGAGCATTCACATGGCTTTGCTGTTTATCCTCAAAGCCAAACTATTAGCATTGCACTCATCACCAGCAATAAGTAGAGATGATCTCTACCCAGTGCCCCCAGCCTGAACACCCGAAACTCTGGGAGGGTTCAGATCCAGCTTGGATCTTTGTAGTTAGAACCCTTGTCTAGCAAGAAGACCATTTATTTGTCAAGTACATAAGAGCCTTGAGGTCTGTAGCCCAATTCTGCAAAGCCAAGTGGTTTAGATAGTTCAAGATGAGCTGCAGAGAAGCAGCCAGATGTTCAAGTGCTTCACGAAATGAAATTAATAGGCAGCAGGTTTAAAACAAACAAAAGGAAGTGTTTTTTCACACAACGCACAGTCAACCTGTGGAACTCCTTGCCAGAGGATGTTGTGAAGGCCAAGACTATAACAGGGTTCAAAAAGGAACTAGATAAGTTCGTGGAGGATTGGTCTATCAATGGCTATTAGCCATGATGGGCAGGGATGGTGTCCCTAGCCTCTGTTTGCCAGAATCTGGGAATGGACGATGGGTAATCACTTGGTGATTACCTGTTCAGTTCATTCCCTCTGGGGCACCTGGCATTGGCCACTGTTGGAAGACAAGATACTGGCTGTTCTTTTGTTATGTTCTACCTTCTTCCATATTCCGCTCTTCCTTGTCCACTTTCTCTATGTTGCCAAGAGCATCCTGTCAGCAACACTTAACCAGTGACAAACTTGCCATCTACAACGGAGCAGAGAACTTCCTGTCTGTTGATCCTCTTAGATATATTGAGTGTTGCATCTCCTCTCCCAGATTTGGGTATGTTGTCTTTGAGTTCACAGGGCTGTTGGAGAGACCATTAAATCTAGTGTGAGCTTCCAAAGTTTGGAGGTTCAGTGACCACCAGCATCCATGTTTATCCAAAGTCATCTGAACCTTTTCCTTGTGAAGATCAAACTGTAAATCTCCTAAGATCAGTCTCTCCTATGAGATACCCAGTGGGTTCTATTTGGTTCAAGCCAACTCTGAGGTGGTTGGATGAAGCTGTAGGTTTGTATTCAAGACCTTATGGCCACAGGGAGTCCTGACACAGTACTGAGTCAGAGGTAGAGGAGCAGGTCTAACTGAATGGGGCCAGCCAAGTACCTGCCCGCTGCTTCATATGGTAGGAAGATCAAGAACAGAAGTAGTAAGCATAAAAATCCATCCTTGGGGTCTGAGAGAAAGACTGTCCAGGAATGGGAGACAGGAAGGCTGGGAGGAGGACCCTGAGCGACTATCTGGGAAAGAGGAAACAATTGCAGGTTGTGAGGAGCGACACCCTGGAAGAGCCTTTACTGGGGGCAAAGGAGAAAGTTTTAGTAGGCGCTTTTATGGATCCAGGCCCCAGTTAGCATCTGTCCACACAGCTTCTGATTTTTGTCCATTTTTTCATCCATCCCAGGTGGACAAAAGAAAAGGGTGTAAAACAGGCCTTTACCTTCTATACTGAAACATCTTCTGCTGCACTCCAATGGCTATTCAAGTGGAAATGAAGAGTGTCAAGTCAATTGGAGAGAAGAGGCTGGAGACTTAGGCCTTGGCTACACTGGTGCTGTACAGCGCTGCAACTTGCTGCGCTCGGGGGTGTGAAAACGCCCCCCCCCCGAGCGCAGCGAGTGCAGCGCTGTACAGCGCCAGTGTAATCAGCGCCTGCAGCGCTGCACGCTCACTCGCAGAGCTGCAAGCTATTCCCCTCGGAGAGGTGGAGTACATACAGCGCTGCGAGAGAGCTCTCGCAGCGCTGGCGGCGCGACTACACTCGCACTTCACAGTGCTGCCGCGGTGTAGCCAAGGCCTGCATCTCTTCCCTTCAGTAAAGACAGACTCACACTACTCTCCTCCTAAGGCATCATCCCCTGCATCTTGAGACAAGAACATACCCCTGTTATCTATCTAGCTGATCTACCCACCTATCGTTTACATCCAATTTGCCCTCACTTTGTACTGGTGTAAATGACCTCACAGGAGGCAGAGCACTCGACACTCAGTCTCAGACCTCTATTATACGCTATACTAGAGACTTTATTATACAGGCACCAACAATTTTGGCGTCATTTTCATTTTTATTTTTCCCCAGAACTGTTTAACCCATTTCCTTTTAGGACTTTTGTTCCTCAACAACGCCCAGACCCGCAGTAAAACAACACATACACAGTCAAACCCTTGCCAAGAAATACCTGAAGAACAGACATGGACATCCCCGTTACAAGCTGCGTGTGTGCATGGATTGAGCCCCAAATTGGCATTCCAAGTTATTTCCCACTGACAGGCTCAGTCGCTAAAAAGGAATCAGCCTGTTAAATGGCTGATGAAACATCTGAACCAATAAGCCAGGCTGGTGGTTACTTTACTGTACCTGTTTGAACAATAGGCCTGGCAAATAAATCCACTGGTGATTGTGAGGGACCTTTTAAAATGAATAAAGGAACAGTAATATTCTCATTATTAAACAGCTGATAAAGAAATCACTTGCTAACATTTTAAACACACACACACACACACACACACTTTGCACTGGTGTGAACGACTGCAGGGCAATGGAGAATCAGCCACCTAGGACTGCAGCCAAACTGCCGGCAGCACTGCTAGACAGTAACTATCACTATAGGTACTCTCTCTATCTCCTTGCGGATTTAGTCCCAGATTCTCACATGTAAACCCAGGAGTAACTTTATGCATGAGAGTTCAAATTAGGCACGTGCACAAACATTTGCTAGATCAGGGCCTCACTTTGAAGAACAATAGCGAAGCAGAACATTGAGAATCTACCCATTACAGATGAGAGCTGTCTGCCCCATTAGATGGGCAGGTGGGAGTAGTATCTGAAACAGACCCCAGAGCATGATACATTCCTTGTCTGGTTCCATGTTGGCTGGGAGCCTGCACTGTAGGGGTGGAATGTGACCTTATTTTCAGGCTGCATTGTGGACCTGATCCAAAGTTTGCGGAAATCAATGGGAGGCTTTTCACTGTGTCTATTGAACTAAATGGGCATTCTCCCATTGTCTCCGCTGGCCTTTGGATCAGATCCCCCAGTATGGGGTGTGTGTGTGTGTGTGTGTGTGTGTGTGTGTGTGTGTGTGTGTGTGATGAATGGCCTTAATACCAAGACTGAGACATCTTCCATCCTGGCTAGGCCTTGGCCGAACAGAGATGTGCAATCATTAAGACTGCAAGTCTGTCATGGAGGTCATGGAAGTCACTGATTCTGTGATTTTCCAGGACCTCCGTGACTTCCACAGCTGCAGCGGCTGGCGCCAGCTACTCAGTCGGCAGCAGCGGCTCCAGGCACCAGCGCTCCAAGCGCTTGCCTGGGGCGGCAAGCCACGGGGGGTGCCCTGCCAGTCCCTGCGAGGGCAGCAGGCAGGCAGCCTTTGGCGGCGCGCCTGTAGGAGGTCCGCCAGTCTCGCGGATTCGGCGGCAATTCGGCAGCGAGTACGCCGAAGCCACGTGACCGGCAGACCTCCCACAGGCAAGCCGCCAAATCCGTGGGACCGGGGACCTCGCGCAGGCACGCTGCCAAAGGCAGCCTGCCTGCTGTGCTTGGGGCGGCAAAAAAGCTAGAGCCGCCCCTGTCAGTCGGCCCTGGGGCCAGCCACACCGGCTGCTGCTGGAGTGGCCGTGGGGCCATCCGCTTGGGTGGCCCCATGGCCAGCTGCACGGGCCACTGCTCGGGCGGCCCCAGGCAGCTGGCCCCGGAGACTGCCCAAGCAGCGGCCCATGCAGCTGGCTCCGGGGACCACCCGAGCAGCAATCCTGGAGGCGGCCCTGGGGACTGCCAGAGAAGCAGCGGTCCCGGGAGCTGCCCCCAGGGTGGCCTGAGCTGCGGCCAATGGGTGGTCCAGAGGGTGGCCAGAGCAGTGGCCTGGGGGCAGCCCTGGCGGCCATTGGAGAGTGGTCCCCATGGGCCTCAGAGCAGCAGAGCAGGGGCCCGCCATCAGTCCCTGGGTCCCCCCAGAGCAGCAGCAACCTAGGAGCAGCTAAGATTTAGTCGGGGGGTATTTATAGTAAAAGTCATGGACAGGTCTCTGGCCGAGAATTTTTGTTAATTGCCTGTAACCTGTCCATGACTTTTACTAAAAATACCCATGATTAAATCTTAGCCTTAGCAATCATGGTTTCCCAATCTGAGATTAGGATGACAATAAAGCCAAGAGCTACTAAACTAATTTGCACTGGTGAGCTCAGTCAGGCTTTGAACCCTTCCAGTGAACTGAGGGGAGCAAACTCTGGCTGTGGTAACAAAACTGTCACTGCAGCAGGCAGCTCCCATTCAGGATTCTGGCTGAGTCAGCCAGAATTCCTCCTGGGCACTCCCAGTGCAGTGGAAAGCCTCTAAACTCCACCTCTTACAGCTCCAGAGAGGTCTATGGCTTTATGCCACGATCCTAGCCCTAAGCAGTTAGCTAGCCGAGTGACAGATATATACCATACTTTCTAACGTAGTCATCCACGCCATTTTAAGAGTCTCTTTAACCCTCTGTGCACATTTTCCCCTTCTCCTAAATCGCGCTAGCACTTTGGGGAAGAGCTGCCAACCCACCGTCCAATAATCACTCTCGCGGCTTGTGAAGTAGCACTAAGATTATTGCAAGTGTCAGCTTGGAATGGGATCTTAATATAAGGAGGGAAATAATATGTTAAAAGTTAATTTGCCATAAAATATGTCCAAGTCCTTTTTTCGCTTTTACAAGGGGTTTTTAACCGGGTAGCGAAGCGAGGCTGAAGTGGTTTGCAGCAATAACGGTCTTGTCGGAAAGGTGATAGATATCACTTTACTGATGGTAAAAGGATATGAATCAAGCTTGTCTGCCAGCATGATTACCTAATTGTACCGGGAGAGTTCAGCAAGGCCACTGCAGTTGCTCTGATTAGACAAAGTCTTTGGATTATTCTTCTCCTCTGCCTTATCACTCAGGTTCCAAGGCGCAGAAGAAATACGTCAACATGGCTGTCAAGAATTGAATGAAGTATCCACTGCAGTGGAGGTTTCGCCTCGCCAGCTCTGAGCCGAACACCCTGGAGGAGAAATGGAATATTAAAAAGCGTGTCGTGTCATACGAGAAGGGGGTAGGGAGGTGAATGAATGGTAAAAGCTCTTATTACGGCTTTGGTAATATTGATCTTGTCATTAATAACATGATGAACCTTAAGTGAAATTCAAGTGTCAGTGCCAAGGCAGGTTAGTTCTGTCATAAATGGTATGTCAGGCAACTTGAGAATGTTGATATTGAGATAGATACAGAAAACGAGGAAGAGAGCACGTGTGCGCTTATGGTACGGGTTTTGTTTAGCAGATTTTGGTTGGTTGGGTTTGTCAAAGGCCTGGGGTTTGCTTGGAGTTCAGTGTTTCTCTGAACTGGAAAACTCCAAGTGACATTTCCATGAAACTCCCTAGTTTTGTAACAAAGCTACTGAGTTGCACCACCTCTTCCCTCTGGCATGGTGCCCCGGCCACTTCCTTCTTCCCAGAGATGGCCCTGCTGCTGGCAGAAGAGCTGGTCAGGAAAGGATTCCCCACCCACCATACGCCTTTTTTTATTTCCGTCAAAATGGTTTTTTTGACATTTGGGCGGGGGGAGGGGGGTCACAAATGTACAATAAATAAATAAATAAATTAAATAAATACAGTCTCGGTTCCCAAAACATTTTCAGTTTTTTTTTTCAGGATCTTTTTTAAATAAATCCTTGAAAAAGTTTTGAAAATGGAATATTTTTGGTGAAAATTTCTCTGTAGTTGAAAAGCCATTTCATATGGAAAAAATGTTCAGATGGAACTTTTTTGACCAATTCTGCCATGCAGACCTATCCCCCACACTCTCTGCTCATGACTCCATCCCCTCAAGAGGCTCGTGGGATACTACCTTCTCCCCAGCATAACCCTTGCCCCCTTTTCAACATGTCTGGGACACTCCCCTCTTTCCTCCCAACAAGCCCAAGCACCTTCTTTTACAGTCAGGTGTTTTTTCGGAGTCCAGATCCTGAAGCTCCAGGGATGGTCAGTTGGCCTGTTTCCTCTACATCTGATCATCTAAGGGACTGGGGAATTTAATGATTCCCCACATCCCTAGGAAAGCTCATCAGGGAGCAGATTACATGGTCAGCTCTCAGTTCAGTAACAGCAAGTCTGGGGATGCTTCTCCAATCCTACTGCTTGAAGGGAGCAGCTTCAAAGAAAACGACTTCTTGGATTGTTCTTTATGGTTCTGTTTAACAGTTTCTTAAAATGCTCTAAAATCCACATGCATACTCAGATCATCTTATAAAATACTATGCATCACTAGTGTCCCAAGTAGAGCAAGTTGTACAAATTTGGGGTCATTTGGTCAAGGGGTTTTGGCAACACAGTACAGGGGAAAAAGCAGCTGTAATTAAATTTGTATTTCCTGATGTTCCGAGGTTTACTTTTAGCCCTTACACTGTGAGAGAGCATGAGGCAACACTGCACAACCTGAACTCAGGATTAACAAAGATTTTGGCTGTGAATAAAATCCTAGTTATCATTATTATAGGGGGAGCTAATAGTGATTCAGTTGAAACCGTTTTCCACTGGAAAATGCCGTTTGGTTAAACAGATTTTTTTTTTCACAATTGTATTGATTTTTGTCAGAATTTCATTTAGGAAAAACATGGTTAAGTTTAAAACTTTTAAAATGTTTCCAAAAAAATCAACATATCCCTTTTTGGCACAATATGTTTCCTTTTTTCACTGTGAAATTCCTTTTTGTTTTGAAATGTATTTATTTTTTTATTTTTAAAATTAAAAAAATAAAAAAGGATGGAAACTGAAACATTTTGAATGTATTAAAATGAAACTTGTCAATTGACCTGAATTATTTTTCCCCCCGAATTTCATTTGTCAGGAAAATTCAAAATTTTGGCCTTTCATCCCAAATTGGGATGATTTTTTGTTTTCAAAAGCTCAATTTTTGTCATGCGACAGAAAATCCATTTTCTGACCAGCTCTTGAGCTGAACTGGTTTGAAAATCTGGCCCATGATGGAATCAGGAGCAGACAAGGTAATTCAATAGTCCAGAACACATTTGGAGCTTCAATTGATCAGCAGCCTGCTTTCTTTCCTATTATACAGGCTGTTTGCTAAGTACATGGCTACAGCCTCATGCTCTTAAGGGGAAAAAAAATCTTGCTGTTGATTCTTAAATGTATTGGGGTCTTTTGTGTCCCAAATCCTATTTTTAATCTATATTTTCCCAAGCAAACCCCTTCAGAGGAGCCTTTGGCGGCAGCCTTTTCTCTTTATGTTCACGTTTTGGGGACTTGAACTCTGACATTTCAGATGCTTTAGAAATGCACTCCCTGCCCATGCCCAGCCAATCCTCCCTCCTAGAATTTCTTTCCTGTAGCAAACTGCTGCTTTCCTGACATTTGGTGGAGCTACATGGTTTGCTTTATTCGCCTGAGCAGGCTAAAGAGAAACATAGATGTGTGCTCCAGATTGCAAACTGAAATTATACAGATTCGATGCAGAGGAAATTCCGGAAGGGTCAGGTTCCCTCTTCAGATTGTATCTGTGCAGTTGGTGTCTCAGGACAGTAACTCAATATTCTTTAACAGTTCCCTTCAAACCCAGGCAATGTCTTTTTTCACAACATTTAAAAGCTGAAGCCAATTACTTCCTTATGCCATTAAATATCCAGGACATTGCACATATATTCAGGCAACTGCATGACCTAATTTACAAACCCATCATCCCATGTGCAATGCCCATGAAAGTGATTTCATAAACATCTCTTCACTGCTTCCTGCTTGCTGCCTATGTTTTCACTAGCATTTGAAGAGAAGATGCTGCTGAAGAAGATCCCTTTGTATCGCTTTAATTAAAGAAAACCTAGCTAGACAGCACTGATCAGCTTGCTCCTGATTGATGGGTCTCACTTTCCTTAGAGAACTTCGGGAACCAGTAGCACATGAGGTGTTTGAAGCAGAAAGTCTGGCTGGAGATTACTACCTGCCATTGATGGAAGAAGTTAGGCCTCAGCAAACCAGTTTCGCTAGAATAAGATTCCCACATTATCAAAGAGCAAGACCTGAAGCAAACTCACATATCTAAACACCTCTGGAGCTAATTCCAAAGTCTATGGGTCAGGCCCATTTCTATTAAGTAATAATGGACAATATAATTATAAAGGGCTTCTCTTTTTGCACCAGCAACCAGGTCCTCAGATGTTTTAAATGGCTTAAACGTGGGTTGTGAGCCCAAGGGGGAGGCCTAACTGAGGCAGGGATCAAAATCAGGAGCTAATTATTATTTTTTAAATAAATAATCAAAATAGCTAAAATGAGACCTACTCAGAACCTTCACCATCCTCATTTATGTTTGAAAAGAAATGGCCGCTGTTTGGGGTGGGGGTGGGGGGGGGGGAGCATCACCATTTTAATGTCAACTGAGACCCCCTGGGTCTAATTGTTTCAGTTTTTGAGCACCAACAGATCTCATTGACTTCAGCCCGAGTTGTGAGTCCTCAGCACTCCTGGACATCAGATTCTAAGACCCAGCTCCTCAAAGGTATTTTAGATGCCCAATGGGAGTTAGGCACCTAAACACCTTTGAGGATCTGGGCCTAAGCTCCTCAAGTTAGGTACCCACAAAATGAGACACCCCTAAACTAGTGTCCCTTTCTTTTGAAAATGAGATAATCAGCTTGACCTGCTTTACGTATCACAATAAATAAATACACAAACAAGTAGCCAGGCAGTGACCAAACCATCCTGTTGGGGAATTCAGTATCACTTTCAGATGCAACCGAGGCCTGCATTTTTCTGATCCTACAGCACTGTGATTCTCCACAGCTGAGGTTGATAAACTAAGTGGCTCTATGGCTGTGGATCACTGAGAACACTCACAACTAGAGCACAGTTGCCAACTTTCACGCGGTAAATAAGCACCCCAACTTTCACAATAAGCCAAAAATCAAGCTAATCCCATTTCAAAACAAGTCAATCCCTAAGAACCCCAACATTCTATGTAACTAGATCCCCCGGTGTGCAGTCTGGGACTGTGGTGGGCCCGCTGTGCACTTCTGACTCTCTCCCCCACTTGCCTCTGCTTGTCCCGCCTTGCCCCCGCTTGCCGGCAGCCGATCAAAAAAAAGAAGCAACAAGCTACAAGCGCAACAAGCTACAAGCCAAAAACTAGCCAACAAGCAACTCACAAGTCAATTAAGCCAAAAACAAGCCCAATTTCTGCAGGTTTTTTTGTGGGTTTGGCATGTCTGAACTAGAGTTGTGCAAATAACTAACTTCTTGGTTTGTTGGCATATCTGAAAAATTGAAACAAATTTCAAGTTGAGCAAAAATGAAACTTCTTTGAAATTTTTAGCAAACAGAAAAGATAAAACAGAAATAATATTAGGACAACTAAAATGTTTTGTTTAGATGGAAAGATGTCAATTTTTTAATGTTGAAAATATTTTAAATACAATTTAAGGAAATTTCAAAAGAAAAAGTCATTTGGAATAGAAATATTGAAACATTTTGTCTCAGAAATAGCAAAACAAAATGTTTTGACTTTTCTGGAAATTTGTTTTGTTTTGAACCGAAACAATTCAGTGAATACAACACATATTTGCAAAATGTTTTGATTGACCCGAATCTGCATTTTTTTTGCTTAAAAAGATGTTGCTAAAAACATTTCAACCAGCTTTATTCATAAAATCATTTCACCAAACATTTTAAAATGTGCAACCAAGGTGTCAAAACATCACGGTTTCAGATAAACAGGTGATGGCCCATGCCACCATGCCTGGAGGAAAAGAATATTTAAATGAACTATGGTTCAGAACAATAGGATTTGGCTGTAAATAGAAACTGTGTAGTTTGGGCTAAAAATGTTGCTAATTTCAGTACCCCCAGCCTCAAATATACAAAAATCATGAGGTTGGCTTAAAAATCATGTGATGTTTTAAAAATATATTAAAAATTTGGGTTCCTTTTATTTGCCTTTTGGTTTCTGAGCCTTCAAAGTTCACTCATTCACATTTTAGAGATTTCCTCTTTACCACGAGTGCTAGAAAATTACTTTTTCAAAAAAATTGAAGCTGGGATTCTCATGCAATTTTGCCATTCCAGCAACTGGTGCTGAAATCTCACCTAACTGTCCACCTGAGTTCAGGAACTGGACCTTTTATACAAACAATAAATAGCATGAGGTTCATTAAAAGCTTGTGTTTTTGTCTTAAAGCCCCAGCTCCTGGAGTCATATGACTGGGTGAAAATATCAGCTTCCATTAAAAAAAAAAGTACATTTCTATGCCTCATGATTGTGGAGAAAAGCTTGAAAACAGAAACCCTCATGTCTGAAATAACAGGAAGCAAATAAAAAGAACAACAACAAAAATGTAAAAGGCTCATGATTTTTAAGCTAATTTCATAATTTCTTGGGACTGGTGCTTTTTGTGTGCTTAGGGTTGGCAAGACCATGTTAATTGCAGTGTATTTATGCTCCAGTGTTTTGGCCGTGGTTGGAATTTACTCAGACACCAATGGCTTCCTTTGCCTTTCACCTTCGAGAAGGAGGTTGCAGTTAATAGGCATTCCTTCTCCAGCAAAGGTTCCAGGTGTTCAGAGCTGGGCTCATTCAGCGCACGCCTTCAAGCACTGAAGTCATTAGGACTGTAATTTACCCCCCACCAGAAACATAAGCAAATGTAATCAAATAAATATTTTCCAGCATCTCCCTTCCAGCCCTTTTCTTTCAACCTGTCAGCATGCTAAAAAAATCAGCTGCACTATACGAGCAAAGCTGGAGTCAATCACCCTGCCAGTGAGCATGGCCGACAAACCTATTCGTTTTTTAATCAATGTGAATAACGCCCCTCCCTGACCTCCCGTCCATGATTCCCCGTTCAGAAACAGGCAACAGATTTCAATTTAGCTTTGAGCGAGGGATGCTCAATTGGGTTATTAAATTTCACACACTAATTGACACGCCTGTCGTAAAATATAAATTGCACAAATGTAATTTATACTAATGACACCAGGGGTGAAGCTTTACGCTTCCAGGTCTTCCCTCGCACCTTTCTCCCTCAACGCCAATGGGTATCCTGCTTAATTTGCTCCTTTGTAGTGTATAAGGATGGGAGGTTAAAGAGAACTAAATAAAAAAAACGAAAAGCTGATGGGATGTTTCCTGTTGATGCACAAAAGGTTGGTGTGAATGAATGTGCGTATATATTTGTGTGTGCGCCCACGCACCCACACCTTCGTTCTTACAGTGTGCATGGCTCGCTGACTAATGCAGTGATAGAATGCACATACACACACACACATCCCCAGACACATCAAAGTTCTACTTAATAATCCTTAATGGAAACAGATTAACCTTCGCCTGGTCCCATGGCACTAGTTAACCACTGATGTTTTACAGATAGATTTCTGCAGTCCTATTTAGAGATCTTCATTTCACTGGGACATACAGACAGGCAGTTGCAGATCAGTATTTAAACAGCTTTTCTCCAACATCATATTTCTATTTCGAAAAGTGCTGAGACAAACAGAGTTGCTTTCTTACTTCTTCCACCTCCAGATCTTGGGACACAAAGCACATAACATGCTTTTCCTTGAATTTCCCCTGTGACAACCAACTGGCTAAAACAGCTTGACAAACTGACTCGCCATCTCCTGTGCATTACAGCGGTGCAATCAGAGAGGGATGGGAAAGAATGCATGAACAGCAAAGACACAAGGACTAACAACACTGCAGAGTCTCCATGGCTGAAGGAAAGAACACACACTGCATATATATAAGTGAAAGTAAAATTGGCACTTAAGATATAAGTTCAAACTCCCTTGAGTTTGAGTGAAAACAACCAAACTGCATATCCAAGAAAACTGAAGAAGAATCACTTTCCTGGAAGATGGTTTTGAATAATTGATGGCAGAACCTTAATGACGCATGACTTGGGAGTCCAGCTGATTTCCTGTGTGTGGGTATTGTTGCCATTAAAAATTAAAAGTTATATTTAAAATAAAAACCCATATTCCATTTCTTTCAACTATATGCATTCACTCTCCAAACTTATCTCAATTGCTGCTTCCCATGCCTGCTGGATAACAGAGAATACGGTGATCTCTCAAGGGCAATAGAAGAACTTACTCTAGCATAGACATGTTCAAATCGGAGATGGGTCTGAGCTCCAGATTAGATCTGGGGCTGGATGTTTTGGCTGTGGTCCAATCTTTATAAAAACCCAAAAAACTTCATGCTGTGGCCTGCTGCCTAAGCACAATCAATGGGCTTGCAGCTCCATGTTCCAGTCAGAGCTGTGACTGAACCAGAACCATAGGTGTGGTTTGACTTCTGTATTGGGGTTGGGGGAACAGCTTCAGCCAAGCCAATGGGGCTGCGTGTGGGGGGCAAATTCCAAGTCTGCCCAGGGCTTGCAGTTTTTTTGGTGGGGTAGCCCTCTCCAAACTATACCCATGACCAGAACAATGATTCCAAACCCCCTCAAACTTAGAGTGTTTGGGTTCAGATCTAGTTTCAGACGTGAGGTGCATCAGCTATGTACCTGTGTTGCTTCTCACTTTCTTCATGTTGTATCTTTACATTCCAGGCAATGCTCCCTGTGTATAGAGAGAGAATTCGTTTTGTTCTGAGACTAAATGGAGAAGAGGCATGTGTGTGTGCGCACGCGCACACACACACACACACACACACTTCATTTCATTCCTTCTTTTTTTCTGAGCTTTGAAAAAAACCTCAGCCAGAAAGTACACATTTTTCCATATACATGGAGCAATCCTAACAAAAGTTTTTAAGCCAGGCCCATTGCCAGTTCAAATATGAACGGGATTGGCACTCAACAAGAGAGAATATTTGGGGCGGTAGGGAGTACAGTGGGGAAGCACACAGCATTTGGTGAATACAGGCTCTCAGAACATGAACAGTATTCCAAAGTAAGACTTACTGTTGATCAAGCAAGCTGTTGAGACAACAGCAAGCCCCAAAGCTAACTAAGCTATGGTCAGTTGCACATCCAACTTACTGGACACCACAAACCATAGACTGTACGTAACGTTTGAATCAACTGAGAATTTGAAAAGTGCTTACGTCAAAGGGCCTGAGACAATTTGACCAGTGCCATGCTGCTAACTCTTGCAATTGTATCATGAGTCTCATATTTGGTCTTCCTCTCGGAGTCATGTTATTTCATTAAAAATCCCTCATTTCATTTTTTTTAAAAATAGACTCTCACTCTCCGGATTGCAGAGAAAAACTTGAAAATGGAGCTGAGCGAAAATCAAAATTACCATCCTGCTGGAAAGTCCAATATTTCCACCTTTGGTTTCATTCTGAATTGGGACAAAAGGTGAAGTTGTTTTGGAATTGGAGCAACATCAGAAGGAACTGTTTTGATATTTCTGAATCAAAATGTTTCACTTCAGTTTGTTGAACTGACCCAAAAGGTTTCGTTTCGAGTAACTTCAACATTAAGCTGCATTTCCCTAGGGTGGTGCATTGTCCCGTGGAATTTGTAGTTGAGGTGCCTTTTGCTTCCATTCGTTCTATAAGGCAATGTATCACCATAAGGAAATACAGTTTAAAGTTAAACTGAATCAAAATAAAACCTTTTGGGTTAATTTAACAAACCAAAATATTTCAGTTTGGATCAAACTGACCTCAAGTGAAACTTTTTGTTTCAGTTTTCCTGGCAGAAAAATCAAAATTTTTGACAAAATCATGGAATTTTTTTTTGATTTTTTTCAGAAACTGTATTTTCCATTGAAAAAATCACTCTGAAAATTCCTGACCAGCTCTACTTGAACATATGATCCAAGTGCACCCTAAGGATCCAAAACCCAGAAGACACAGAACCTACAATTTTTAAAAAAGGTCCTTTGAATTTTAAGCCAATCTCATGAATTTTGGAGGCCTGACTCATGAAGTTTGAATGACTGGAATTAACAATGTTGTGGTGTTTCACTAACTTTACCATACTAGCTTGATAGCTGAATCACTCAGCTGGTCTCCGAGGCCTTGGTCTAACCTGTTCCAGCACCAGAGTTGTAAAGTTGCTCTTGGTGGGGGAAGCAGTGCATCGTGGCAGTAGCAAGGCTGTGATGCATCATGGGAGATATAGTCTGGCCTTGGAGCCTAGCCCATAGTGAAGAATGGGAGCATGAGGTGTCTGAACTATAGCTCCCACGAAGTATCACATATTCGTTTCAGAATCAAAATATTTTTGGTTTGGGGCATTCAGTTTTTCAGTGACCAATAAAAATCTTCCAGGGAAAAGTAGACAATATCTGTAAAAAAATTATCCCCATTGTACAGATGGGGAAACTGAGGTGCAGAGAGGGGGGTTTGGTCACACAACAAATCAGAGCACAGCTGGGAATGGAGTCCTGACTTCTAGTGCTCCGTACTAGACACGAGACAACAATCCCTTTCTACTATTAAGTTGTTCATGGATAATGCTGCTAACTGGGTAGCAGAATCAGATTGATTTGGTCTCATAAGCTTCCCTGTGCCTCCATAAGCCTGATCCTCTGTTCACTGAAGAATGTAACAAAACACCTACTGACTCATTGGGTGCAGCATCTTGTACTTGTTCCTAAGGCAGTAATGGGATTGAACCAAGTGGTAGATACTATAGAAGCCTTGGCACCGATTCCTCTCTCTATTCCATTCAGTAATGCAAAGCGTGGATTTCATTATGCTGATTGCTCAATTCTATTGCTAACAAGGCATAAATCTCTCCATTAGTCATTCTCAACCCCTGGATCATGACCCCTGAGGGGGGTCACCAGCAGTTCTCCAAAGGAGGTCATGACCCTACTCCCATTACCTACCAGGGGTCTTCTGAAGCATATTTCCTCAATCAGCTGGATCCTCCTGAGAGGACAGATCTCATGAACTGAGCATGGGCTAGGAGCCAGGAGCTCCTAGACTGTAATGCTGATTCAGCCAATGACTAGCTGTTTGGCCTTGGACAAGCCATGTTATCTCTCTCCCAGATATTCCATCACTAAATGGGGTTAATGATTGTTATCCTCTTCACAAGGGTGTGTGAGGACTAGTTAGCTACACCCTCTCCGAATCCTTGCACTGTGTACTGTATCAATTTTAAAGGTTTTGTTCTCCCAATCAAGACCCTACAAAGAGCTGACCTACAGCTCAGGTTCCCTCTCCTGTCATGCACCTCGCCTTCATCCCATCAATGATGACAGTATCAATGTTCCATTTACCTCTTTCTCCCGCTCCTGTCTCAGTGCTTTTCTCCACCCATCATGCTAGGCATAGAATGCTGTCTCCATCCTACTTCACCCTCTCCTCATGCTCAAATCCCTCGTAGGACTCCCTTCTTGAGGCCCACAGAGGTACACCAAAGCAAATAAAGGCATCAAATAATCTCCTCCAAGTTATTCCTTCCTCTGGATTTCCAATTGCATCGGTTCTTCTCTGTTTCTGTCTCTTTGATCAGTGGATCTCAATCAGGGATCTGGGGTCACCTGCGGGGCTGCGAGCAGGTTTCAGGGGGTTTGCCAAGCAGGGCCAATGTTAGATTCACTGGGGCCCAGGGCAGAAAGCCAAAGCCCCACTGCATGGGTCTGAAGCTCTGAGCCCTTCCACCCGGGGCTGAAACCAAAGCCTGAGCAATGTAGCTTCATGGGGGGGGGGGGTGGCTGTGGAGCCCCAGGCAATTGCCCTGCTTGCTACCCCCTAACACCAGCCCTGGCTTTTATATGCAGAAAACCAGTTATTGTGGCACAGGTGGGCCGTGGAGTTTTTATAGCATGTTTGTGGAGGGGGGAGGGCTCAGAAAGAAAAAGGTTGAGAATCTCTGTCTTATTTTATAAATTCTCCAGGGGCAGGACAATCTCATGGAACTTCAGCTGGCGTAACTCAGCATAGTTCCACTGAAGGCAATGGGTTTATGTTGATTTACATACGCTAAGTGTCTGGCCCTGTGTCTTGTACATTGTTGATGCTTAATATAGACTAGAGTAATGTTTGATCTGTGGTGATGTAAAGCCCTGTGGGTCATTAGGGGATTCCATGCATCTAGCCCAACAGAAGAGCGCCTTGTTCTTTAATGCAACGGGGCTTTTAGAGGCAATGATTAGAAGAGAGGAGAATAAGCAAATTGTCCTTGCAGCTGCCATTAAAGTTTCAGGTATTAGAACTTAGGACAAGAAAAATAATGGTAATAAAGGGTGGGAGATTCCATTAGTGGGGCTCACAGGTAATGATGGAGAAACTCCAAAGGTTAGATGGTTCAGCTTAGATACACACGTATGGTGAAATCCTGGCCCCAGTGAAGTCAAAGCAAAACTCCCATTGACTTCATAGGCACCAGGATTTAGAGTTTGGATCTTATTCAGAAGTTATCTGAGCACCTAGAACCAGGCCACCAGCTGGAATAAATAGACATAGCTCAACTGACATTACTAGAATTATTGTTTGCAGTGTTGTTGTATCTGTGTTGGTCCTAGGATATCAGAGAGACAAGGGTGGTGAAGTAATATCTTTCCTTGGACTAGGGTGACCAGATGTCCAGGTTTTATAGGGACAGTCCCAATATTTGGGGCTTTTTCTTATATAGGCACCTATTACCACCCACCCCCATCCCGATTTTTCACGCTTGCTATTTGGTCACCCTATCTTGGCCCAACTTCTGTTGGTGAAAACAACATGCTTTTGAGCTACACAGAGCTCTTCTTCAGGTCTGAGTAGCTTTCCCAGACCCGAGGAAGAGTTCTGTGTGGCTTGAAAGCTTGTCTCTTTCACCAACAGAAGTTGGTGCAATAAAAGGTATTACCTCGCCCAGCTTGTATCACTAGAATTATGCCAATTTAGACCAGCTTATTATCTGGGCTTTGGAACCTGTAAAATTGGACTGGAAATGGTGGGAGACTAGGTTTTCTTATGATATTTCCACATTTGCATTTTTTGGTCCCAGCTCAAACCACAAAATGCAGAGGCAGCGTGAAAATGAAAAATAACAGAGGGAGACTGGAAAATTGCCTGAAGTTTTCAACACTTGAGACAGGGCTGGCTTGAGTTTTGGGCAGAGGTTCAGGTCAGTCATTGCTTTATCTGACCCAGTTCATTTGTCCTTAATAACAGGTAACCAAGGAAAGATGAAAAAGCTATTAAAGTGCTAGAAAGAGACTAGGGGATGGAGTCTCAGCTGGGGTAAATTGTTCCACCAACGTTAATGGTGCTAGGCCAATTTACACCTGCTGAGGATCTGGCACCGTTGTCCTAACAGTGAAGGGCCAGAATATACCAGTCTCCTTACAAGTCAGGTGCTTCTATCAGGCATGGTGGAGAGCAAGCGAGAGGGCTTGTGTGATGCCTGCCCTGGGTCATGGTGCATTAGTAGGTCACAGCTCTGCAAAGCTCCAGTGCACAGTGCAATCTGAGATCCTCACTCCTAACACTGCCACAGCAGGTGCCACTGTTTGCAATTAACACAAGAGCTGCACACCTCTGCAAATCTATTTTCTGTAAAGTTTTTTTGGCACCCAGTGTGTGTGTGTGGGGGGGGGGAGGTGGCATCTATCCAAAATCAGAAAGGTTTTTTTATGGGCATTTTGTCAAGCATAACTGCAGACTGTAACTGTACAAACAGTAATTAGCCACAAGCTGTGGGCAATGTTAATCTGCATTCAGCCTAACCCGCAGGAGCATGGGAAATCGGAGATGCTGCTAATAGGTTTTCAGCAGCTGAGTCCTAGGCCACTCCTGGCCTAAGTCTACTTGATATGGCTCTCAGATAACACTGTTGATTTTCTGCTGGGCTCTAGTTGGACGTTTCCTGTTGTCTGACTTTTGATTGGAAGAACAAACAAACATGAACCAGGAATAGAGCCAGTGAAATCGATACCTCATTCCATTAGAATGCAATGGTGTCAACGAGAAATGCAGTTGTAGGACAGCATCATTAATTAGTTAAAAAAGACAAGCTGACAATAGTAATTAAGAGCCAGGGAGACCATTTGAAGTTGGACTGCCCACTGCATTTTTTCCAGAGTCTATGAAATGTGTTATAGCTTTCCTTCCTTTCTTCCTTTCAGATTGCCAGATGGGATCAGACCAGTGCTCCACCTCAATCAATATTTCATCTCCAGCCGTGGCCTGTACCAGCTGCTTCAGAGGAAGGTGCAAGGAACCCTGAAGTGGCCATTATAGGATATTCTGCTCCCAAGGGAAGTTTCCTCTGAACACCCAATAGTTAAAGTTTGATTTATGACCTTAAGCTGGAGGGTTTATATCCATTCCCAGATTCTCGGTATTTTAAACATTCTTATTATATCTTTGGATACACTAGTTATTCACATAAATGTTCAATCCTTTTTAGAATCCTGCTGAGCTCTTGACTTCAATGACAACTCGTGCCAATGAGTTCCACAGACTAATTGTGAATTGCATGTTCTCGCTTCCCTGGATGAGGAGGTGGCTAACAGTTCACCATAAATATGGTGATTATCCAGTAGGAACCTGATCTTTGGAGCTGCGGGGGTCCCTCAAAAGAAGTCAGTGGGAGCTGAGTGCACTCTGCTCCCCCCATGGACCAAACATCCTAGGTGTTATGAGACCTTTCAAACCCTACCTACTCAGCAAGCTCTAGAGCGTTTTGTAAAAAGACCTCCCCAAACTGCTGACTGTCCATTTTTGCTGCCTGCTTATCTAGTATGCTCCTCATCTGACTTCCAGTGGATCTCTCCAGGGAGCTTCACTCCCACCCAGCCTTCTCTTTAAAGCAGTAGCCATGAAATCATGTCCTTTTTTCTCCTTTCTTAACTGCAGTTCTTTAATTTCTGGTGTTGCACTTTCATATGCTGTGCTACATAATTTTTCTGTTCCATCATGGCTCAGCACAGCTTCCTCCATGACTTTGTAAAGAGCAGAATTTCTAGCATTTACAGAATTGGGGGTGAGTGATGTAGAGCCAATAATGATGCCTTTAGGCCATTTGGGAATTGCCCTGGGCCAGAGGAATTCCCAGCTGCCCGCATAGGGCAGCTTTAAGTCCCCTTCGTGCAGCTGGAGTGCTGCAATGGAGATGTAGGCCCAGATCCTGCCCCACTGAAGTCAATGGAAGCTTTACCATTGATTTCCATCGGTGCAAGTTCAAGCCCTTAGTGGTGGTGAGGATCTGACTTTTATTCCTGGCAACCAAGTTTGTTGTACATTTCAGTCCCACCTCATGCTTCTTTTAAATCACTTTTCTGATACAGACTAACACGGCTACCACTCTGAAACCTTTTCTAGGGTTGATCTTCTCAGAGAGATTCTTTTGCCAGCTCTAATCTAATCTAATCTAATCTAATCTAATCTAATCTAATCTAATCTAATCTAATCTAATCCATTTCTGCTGCAGCTATTCCTGTAGCCTGGTATCTGAGCCCCAGAGTCAAACACACAAAAAGAAACAATTTGTCTTGACTTGGATCTGTAAAGTCTTTTGAAAGTTAAGTTATGACTGTTGAATGTTAACACCATATAATGCCTGTCCTTATCGTATCTTTACCATAAAGTGATGAATGAGCTGGTCACATAGAAGCTTTCAAACCTACAGTATTGCAACGGCATCTAATCTTCTTTCCAAATGCCTGAGATTTTCACAGCAGCTCTGCCATACGGCATTTCTTTCGCCCCCAGCTCTAGAGTCGCTGAGTGCTCACACTAAGGCAAAGACATTTTAAAGAGAAAAGATGAAATCATCAAGTCCACCCCCAGCTGCGAGAGTCCTGGAAAATTTCACCCTCTCCTCTGGCCCTTCCCAGGACTTATCTGCCTTGCTGCTGCCACACTACCTGTCCTTTTCCTGTCCTCAAGGGCGACTGCAGAGTTGCTTATTGTCCTGTAAATCAGCCGTAGCAATAAAATGCTGGCATCCCAAGCAATAGCTGTTCTACTAATGTACTACTTTGCAATTGCTGCACATATCCAACATATTAATGACACAAATTCATTACGATAAATGAACCTCCTGACTGGCTGGGGGCCAGAGCTGAATAGGGGAGGTGGAAGAGAGTCGCTGTTGCTCCTGCCAGTTGGCAAGTTTGAGTTTCGTGATGCAAATTTTAATGTAAAACTGTAGTGGTTTTCACAAGCGACGCCAGAGATGACTGCTAAGTATAGCAAGTAATATTGCTAGCCACTTTGGCGGGGTAAAAGGAGATGCTTCCACATATAATCAATCAGTGAAAATCACTTCCAGGTGGAATTATGGAGTCAAATAATTTGAGAGAGAGAGAGCTGGACTGTAGAGGCCTCATTCACATCCATGAGAACTTACTTATCTGAGTAGTACTGCTCAAGTCAGCGGATTACTCATATGAATAACTGTTCATCAATGTGAGTAAAGGGCTCGGAATACAGCTCAGAGAGAATATGGGCACATGGAGATAGATAGATAGATGATTCAAAGGCTTGAAAGAATGTCTTAGAGTGAGAGACTTAAGGAGCTCAGTCTGTTTAGTTTATCAAAAAGAAGACCACAAGCAACAAGATTATGGTGTATAAGTACCTTCGTGGATAGAAAATACTGGGTACTAAAACAGTCTTTAGTCTAGTGGAGAAAGAATAGCAAGAACCAGTGGTTGGAAGCGGAAAGCAGACAGATTCAAATTAATCATAAGGCACCGTTTATTTAATTATTTTTAACCGGGGAGGGTCATTAAAACTATTGGAACAAACTCCCAAGGAAAGTGGCAGATTCTCTATTTCTTGATGTCCTCAGATCAAGACCGGATGGATGCCTTTCTGGACGAGATGCTTTAGTCAAATACAAATTATTGGGCTCAACACATGGGTGAAAGTGGATGAAATTCTATGGGCTGTTTTATAAAGGAGGTCAGACTAGCTGATCTAATGGTCCCTTCTGGTGGGTCGGTCTATCTATCTATCTATGTATGTATTTTTACAGAGCACAAGTCACCATGCTATCTTGGCAGGAGCGGTGGAAACAATCTAAAAGTGTGGGGGGGGCCACAGGCACCTGAACCGTGGCCCCACCCCCTAGTGCCACTCCTTCTCCTCGAGCCCCCGCCCTCGTGCCACTCCTTCCCCCAAGGCCCCTCTCCTACGCTGCCTCTTCCCCTTTTAAGTGATGGGGCCAAGGCCCCCTACATCCCCCGTTCCGGCGCCCCTGTATCTTGGTGATGAAGTACAGTAACCTAAGAGATGTATAAGTTTGAAACAGAAGCAGGGTCCCATGCCACCCCTTTGCAAACATGGGTGGTTAACCACTGGGGATCTGATTTCCTGATCAATGACCCCGATTCAGTGCTGGGGCATAGCTAGATTTTAAAAGACTCTTGAAGGAAAAGTGACTAAATATTAGAGCTGGTCAGGAACCCCTAACATTTTCACTGGGTATTTTCATTCCCCCTCCCCCATCAAAAACAATATTTGAAAATTTTCAGCCAACTGTAGTAAATAAAGAGAGCCACATGAGGGGCCTTTAATGTGCATTTTCTGTCTGTGTATGACAGTCACATTGACTTTAATGGGAGCTCTGTTCACAAGTCCAGGGTGGTGTTGCCGCTAAGATCACAAATTAGTACAAGCCGATGAGAGGGGAAAACAAACCTCCTTCTCAATGATGGATCTAAGGCTATGTCTACACTGCACACCTTACAACGGCGCGGCTGAGCAGCTACCGCCGTGCAATTGTAAGGTGCACAGTGTAGCCGCTCTTTCTCGGCAGGAGAGAGCTCTCCTGATGACAAAATACAACCACCCCCAGTGGGGCGTTAGCTTCATCGCCGGGAGAGTGTCTCCCACCGACGAAGTGCTGTCCACACCGGCGCTTTTCCTCATTAAAACTTTTGTCGTTCCAGGGGTTGTTTTTTTTTCACGCCCCAGAACGACAAAAGTTTTAACGATGAAAGCGCAGAGTAGACATAGCCTCAGTCACCATTTTAGGTAGGGCCCCGTGACCTGCCTTAGCTCGAACCATGCTCATCACTTAAGGTACGTCAGCGCAGCAGGTGGAATGGTGCTTTCCAGCACAAGTAGACAGACATGAGCTAGCATGGCTGTAGCAGTAGGGGCTGCAGCCCAGGCTAGCCACCGGAATGCATACTCAGGTGGTCAGGAGGGATAGCCTGCACCTGTCCAGGCCACTGCAGCCACACTGCTATTTTTAATGTGCTGGCTCGAGCAGAGCTAGCGAGTGTCTTTCTACCCGTGCCCACCTGCTGTGTAGACATACCCTAAGTGGCACTTTTGAAAGTGCTTTAGCTGTGGCTGCTAAGATATTCAGTTAAGTCCTGCATCTGCTGCTTTGGACCTCTTACTGGGAGGTGTCCATATGCATTATAAAGTCTGCGTACTTCAGAGGCTTTTCCCTACCCCAGGTTCTTCATTTTGACTAACAGCTCCGAGTGGTGCATTGAATCAGGTTGAATGTCAGTTTAGTTTGAGTTTACTCTGATTTTCTGTTCCCATTATTATGAATGAGCCCTGGGTGTCAGAGGGTAGAGAATCCACTGTTCTTTCTACAGGAAATAAACTGACCATCCAGCAGGGTTATGAAAGCAATTAGGGGTGTTATAAGCCTCTAAGACAGCGGAGTAGCACAGTCTGATGACAGAGAAAGTGAAGTTCATCTGTAAGGACATACATGATCTTTCAAAGTCAAGAAGGACGAATGTCCCAAAGAGTTTACAATCTAAGTAAGAGCTGACCACCCTGAATGTCCTGGAGGCAGAAAGGGATGGCCGGAGACAGGAGCAACAGAAAGTGCCACTAGCGTTGTCATGAAACAATGATCTAAATTCATTTACATCGGTAATGTCTCCATGCCATTAGTATATACAGGCCTAGATAGTCACAGAACAGCCACCGTGAGCTGAACACCCCCAAACTTTAGGGAGGGTGTTTCAGAATCCCACCCCAAAAACAGATCTGAATTTTGTAGCCATAATGGACTGAATCAAAACCATGGATTCAAACATCCCTGAACTTCCAACCCCCCAATCTGAATCCATGTTTGTTAGTACTAATTATCTGCCACACGTAAGACAGAGGGAGCTCTTCAAGGTAACACGGATGACATAAGGCTGGGAGCCCCATCTTTTCTCACTGAACAATCTCTCTGGACTAGGGGATGAAGGCAGAAATGTGGATTTCAGGAAGCCAAGCAAATCAAAGCAATTTAAGATCTTATCTGTGTGAGACTGGAAAGTGTTCCCAGCAAACCATAGAAGAGCTGACTTCACTAACTGTTCTGAGTAGGCAACCCTTCTTTTCCCCAACTTATTCTCGTCTCCCTGATCATGAATTATTTTCTTCTGTCGAGGAGCGAGAGGGACATAAATAGAACTGGCCATAACATGGCGGGTGTTGAGCTACTTCACCATGCAGCTCTGGCGTTTACCTTCATCTGAATTCCTGATTAGCCTCCATTTTATTAAGAGATATGCTGTATATTCTTGGAGCAGGAGGGTAGCCTTAAAAAAGAATGTTGCTGTTTAGAAAGCAGCGCAATTTAACTCCACTCTACCTGAAAAAAAAAACCAATAAGCTTTCATGCATTAGGGAATCTTCAGAGCCTTCTACAGCCTTAGCAGTGAATACATCTGGAGTGAAGGTTGATTAAAGTGCCCAGCTAATTACTCTTTTAGCCTCAATTTATGTGTTTAAGGAGAAATTCCACAGATCTTTGCTGCTCCTGGGAAACCCAGTGCCTGGCCGGAGCTGCCAAGTGAACTCCCACAGTGCTGTGCCAAGGGGAGAGAGCCGTAATGATATCAGTAACAGCAATTATACAGAGCGGGTGAAGCAAACACTTACCCTATACAATCGGGAATCTGTTACAGCCTTGTGTGACTGTATATCTGTGACTGTTTCTCTCACAGGAGTTTGGCTGGGACTGAATTTACAAGTGGAAACATTCTTAGACCTCTGTGTTTATGTTTCAGACCCATGTCTCTAGGTTATTTAGCTGAGCACTTACTGGGACAGATCATCCAATGGTGTGAATCAAGGTAGCTTCATTGAGATCAGTGGAGAGCCGTCCATTTACACCAGCTGGGGAGCTGTCCCGGTGTGTTTAGAAAACAACTGATGGGATATAAAGGATGTAGTTGAGGTCTTCCCTAAATGGGCTTGATTGCAGAAAGACAAAGTTCTCCATGTGAGATTGTCTCATGTTAGAGACAAGAATTGGGCGCAATGATTTTCCTTTTTAAATGCCCCAGGGGACGGTATGGAAAGTTGTTCTGATCCGATGATAACCATCCCAGGCGTCCATGTTAAATGAAAGGTTGCCTCGGAACAATACCTAGTGCACAGGTGTTTGCTCACTAATCCCCCCCCCATCAAAATGGCTTCGCATCTTTGCTAATATCCTCAGTGGAGAGGGCAAGTGCTGAATGGGGAGCTCTTACCACCATAAGATGATCCTTTCAGAACAGGGCTACCGTACATTGTCAGGAGGCACTGAAACCTTTACACTGCCGCTGTCTGTGTTCAATTGGTTTGCCAGACACAGCAAAGACCTCCAGTCGCCAGAGCTGTCTCTCTGGCATATTCAGTGCACTAAGTTCACTAAAGAAAAATAAATCTACAGAATACTGAGTGTCCTGCCTGATTTCTCTGCCCGAGAGCATGCAAGCAGGAACATATCATACAGAATCAATGAATCACAGATATGTAGGGCTGAAAGGGACATCGATAGGTCATCTAGTCCAGTCCATGGCACTGAAGCAGAACTAAGGCCATGTCTACACTTAAAAGTTTTCAGCTGTACCGAGACACAAGATCGCTCATGTAGCCGCGTTATGCCAACAGGAGAGGGCTCTCCCATTGACATAAAATCAGCTCAATGAGTGGCAGTAGCTATGTTGGCGGGAGAGTGTCTCCCCCCAACATAGCACTGTGCACACAAGCACTTATGCCGGCAAAACTTATGTTGCTCAGAGGGGTGTTTTTTTCACCTTAGTATTAGTATTATCTAGACCATCCCTCACAGGTGTTTATCTAACCTGTTCTTAAAAAACTCTTACGACGGGGATTCCACAACCTCCCTAGGTAACTTGTTCCAGTGCTTAAATACCGCTACAGTTAGGAAGTTTTTCCTAATGTCCAACCTAAATCTCCTTTGCTGCAATTTAAGCCCATTGCTTCTTGTCCTGTCCTCGGTGGATAAGGAGAACAATTTATCACCCTCCTCTTTATAACAACCTCTTACGTACTTGGAGACTGTTATCATGTCCCTACTTAGTCTTCTCTTTTCCAGACTAAACAAACCCAATTCCTTCAATCTTCCCTCATAGGTCATATTTTCTAGACCTTTAATCATTTTTGATGCTCTCCTCTGGACTTTCTCCAATTTGTCCACCTTTTTTCTGAAGCATGGTACCCTCGGTGATTTTGAGCACTGACTGTGCTCCCATGCTTCTAGCAAAAGAGTACAAAATCTAAGTAGCTGATGGCCTGACCGAAACCTTGGGCTGTTCTTTGCACTCTGTGAACGCAGCAAATCAGTAGGAAGAACTGCCCTGGCAGTGGAGGATTAGCTGGGAGGAGTAATTGCTCTGGGTACTGTGTCATTATCTACCATTTCCAAGCAATCACAAATAGCACTCAGGGTCATTTCTTAGCTCATTAGAGTAGGTTTTTTAAAGTTTTGGGGCTTTTTTTGGATATAAGGCTAAACCGAATAGCAAGCACTGCTGAAAACAGGTTGAAAACCCTAGAGATGCGCTGATTGCATTAGCACAGAAATTACAGGCTTTCAAAAATTATTTTCTGACAGTCCCCTAAACACACTGTATTTGTTGACTCCAACTAGGACTTTCTGGATTTTAATCTAATTGTGAGCCAAGCACATTCTTTTGTGATATGTGTGTGGCTAGGTGGGTGTTTTCATGTGTAGCCCGCTATCAAGTGCCGTGTTCGTCAAAGCCAAACGCAAGGCCTAGCTTTGAAATCACATGCTGAGTCTAATCCCACTCCTATTTGATTTCTCTCTCTTTCTCCGTCTCTTTCTCTTTCTAATTTACCGAGGTTTTTATACCCCACCCGAGCCAACACTGGAATATCACCACTGAAGTGAATGGCTGTCTAAGTCTCTGGTGACAGCGCATTTTTGTGTACTTTGCATTAAATGGGATAATCCAGCTCCTTGCAGGGTTTATTATTTAAATAGAAAGTATTTACACAAAGTAGCAAATACAGACGCATTTACCTGCATTGTGAAGGCAGCAAGCTTCTGAAAATAGCTCACAGGCTGGATTGTCCAGTGGTCAGGGCACAAGCCTAGGCAGGGGAGACCTGGGGTCAACTCCTTGCTCTGCCACAAAGTTGTTCTGTGACCCTGGGCAAGTCACTTAACCATTCTGTGCCTCAATTCCCCATTGGGATAACAGCACTGCCTTACCGCACAGGGGTGTTATGAGGATAAATACCGAAAAAGTTGTGAGGGGGCGCAGATATTAGGACAATGTGAGCCATAGGAGTACTTAAAGTAAATAGAAAGTGGGTTTAGATTTACAATGATTGTTTTATTCAATGACTTTTTAAAACACACAGCTGAAAATTGCACACAGGATGATTTCATTGCACTGGTGAGAAGAGAGGAGGGAAGGTTACTGGGTTTGTATGCAGGCATAAACACAACATTTCTGAGGAGGAGCTTTGTTAGTGTCAACATACCAATGGTGATTAAATCTTGCTAATGACTGACTAGCTTTTCCTTACAGAGCTTGCATGAAGCTCCTACACTTCCACTGGACACATTTTTAGGCTTCCCAGAAAATAAAGGAAGCATTCTATTCACATAATGAATGTTTACCCTGGAGCACTGATAGCGTCTGATTCTGTCACTTCAGGATCAAAACCAGAACTGCACCAACTCTGATAACAAGGCCAGATGTGCCACTTTAATTAATGCAATTTGCTATGCTTTGGAATAATTAAGTGCAACATGATAGTGCCGTAATATTGAGGGCTAGGAAGTGCCTTTCTCAAGGCACCCTGAGCTGTTCCAGCCTTCCATTCTACTCTGTCATTTTCATGAGTTCAGAAACTCAAAGGATTTGCATGGAAGCCACAACATCAAATAGAGTGTAAAACAGAGACGGTGCAGGTGTGCACAAGGGAGGGCAGAGAACTGTTTCTGCAAGCGTCTTAGACAGGGGGACAATGATCTGAATGGTGACAGTTTACACACCCACACTCTTATGCAAATACAACATCCAAGCATATATAAACAAACCTGCACACACATCCAAATATACTTGTGTCCACATTCACGCCCACTGTCAAATACTGAACACGTGCACACACACTCACACTCACTACATAACCATGCATGCGCACACACACACTCAAATACAAGCATGCCCTAATCTATATTCGTCTATACCCCCTTAAACACATACACTCACAGCCGAAGCCCACACAAACTAACTCCTAGCCACATGCCTGCACACAATAGCAATACGGATGCTAAAAAACAAAAAGCACAACAACCTTTTGCTTAACATTTGATCTTGTTAAACCTGCTGGTTCTTTCCATACCAAACACTTCCCTTTGCCATGAGGCTAATATTGTTTCAGTCTATTTTATGCTTATTTTTTGTTTGATGAAGTTTTCTCTGTTCAGTTCTCTCTCTCCTTCCAGGCATGCAGCCTTCCACACTCAGACCACAGCGGATGTTACAAATGCCTAGCGTTATGGATCGATTTAATCAGTTTGTTTTACAGTGGCCCGCAGCTTACAGGTTGTAAGAGTGAGAGAATTACAGTCTAGTCCTGCCTTTCTTATTACTTCTTTTCAATTACAAAATGAAACAACCAAAAATGCCCTGAAGTTCCTCTTTTGGAGCCCAACCTTCAATCCCTCCCCCAGGTTTGTTCTAGTTTACTAAAAGGGGGAGGAGGAGGGGAAGAACATTATGATGAGGGAAGGAGAGAGGGTTATTTTAAATGCCCAGAAATTTCAGGAAAAATGAAGTTGTGAAGAGAGACAAGCATGTTTGATGTGCCCATTTCCCTTCTGGACAACCCAGTTGGCTCAATAAAAAGAAAAAAATGTTATTTCTTTCCTTTGCTTCAGTTCAAGTTCATCTATATCTATATCTAATCTATCTATCTAATTTCAAATGGAAAGGGTGTCTCTGTTACATTATAATTTAATTATGCTCATAAGTCTATACTCCGTTAACAGACCTAGTCCAAAAAGGGAAAAACCTATTTTGGAAAAAAAAGGTTTTTATTTTACAATTCTCGAAATAGACTATTGTTTCATTCACACCCCCCCCCCCCCCCGTTTTCACAATTTTTTTTTTTTTTAGTTTTAACTATTTTCTCCAGCTTTTGAAAATGTTCAACATTCCAGCAATTGTTGAGGGGGGAAAGCAGAAGGGGGAGGGGTGAAGAAAGAATGAGAAAAGAAAGTTTTACTATAACTTTCACAGCAGCTTGCAGGGGTTTACTTGTCACTTTCCACACCGAAGCCGGTCACGTAAGCCACCCCCTGGGAAGGCTCAGAGACCCCCCGGTAAGCACGATTCCTTTCATGTTTCCTCCTACCTCTGAGGGGGTCGTAATTTGTTCCTGTCCAATACCAGCACTAAGTTGCTACTGCCTCTGCACTGGTTCAGATATGATGGCCCATACATGGGGGGGAGGGGCAGAGCCTATTCTCCATCTTTAATATGTTCACAGTGGTCATGCACCTCGTCCGGGAAGAGAGGGGTGTTGTTCATAGATTCCAAGGTCACAAGGGACCACTGTAATCATCCAGTCTAACCTACCGCATAACCCAGGCCATAGAACTTCCCCAAAACACCCATTTCCCAAAATGTTTGTACTAGAGCAGCTCTTTTAGAAAAACACTCAATCTGGATTTAAAAACTGCCACTGATGGAGAATCCACCACAACCACTGGTAAATTGTTCCAATGAGTAATTCTTCTCACTGTTAAAAATGTATGACTTATTTCCCGTCTGAATTTGGTCTAGCATCAAATTCCAGCCTTTGGATCGTGTTATACCTGCTCTGCTAGACCAAAGAGCCCATTATTAAATATTTGCTTCCCATGCAGGTACTTATAGATTGTAATCAAGTCATCCCTTAACCTTCTCTTTGTTAAACTAAGTAGATTGAACTCCTTGAGTCTATCATTATAAGGCAGGTTTTCGAATCCTTTAATCATTCTGATGGCTCTTCTCTGAACCCTCTCCAATTTATCAACATCCTTCTTGAATTGTGGACACAGAAATGGACACAGCATTCCAGCAGCAGTTGCACCACTGCCAAATAAAGAGGTAATATAACCTTGAACACTTAGAGTTGAACTCATAGAGTTCTTGGTCCTCCAGTAATCAGTGTGAACTAGGAAATATTGTATGAGAAACTTTATAAATTGAGAATCTTCCCAGTAAGGGAATCTTCCTCTTTAGTTTTCTGCTGGAGCACATGGAGGCTGGTGTTTTTCAGCTCATGCTAGTATCTCAGGACTCACAGTAAATGAATAAGAAGGTGCGTAGCCCTGTTTACTTCTGCACACCTGGATTCAAGAACTGGCTAGCCTGTATACAAGAGAGATTCTTATTCACCTGCGGGCATGCCAGCCAACTCATAATCTAGCCCAAAACTGATCTCTGGCACTTACTGAAATAAATACTTTATTTTGCTTTATTCTTTTCACAGCAGTCACCCAGCTCCAGGCTGGAGAACAATCCTCAAAGTCAAAAACTGCCCTGAATACATTGCCTTGTCCCAGCTTGCCAAGGGAAGAGGCAAGTTATCTCAAACTCAGATGAGTTTGATGCCCTTTAAATATAAGTGGCTCATTCAAAATGTTGAGAAGAGGATCTTTAAAAAGGGGGGGGGAAACCCCTCTGAAAATGTAATGTCAATCACATTATTTCTAACACAGTACAAATGACAAGGACCAAAGGGCATAATTAGGAACAGAGAGGGGGTGGGGAGAACGAAATTCAAATAGCCCTTGGGTAGAACTTTTCATGCAAAAAGTCATAAATTTCTGGAATGGTCTGGCTGGCAGGGTTGTTGGAGCAGTGCTATAGCTGTCATTCAAATTGAAAGAACAATTAATACCATCCTGGGAGAATCGAGATACCAAAAATATGGGTGTCAATGAGCCGGATAACCTTTCTGCACTTCCCGAGGATTTGTACCTCTCCCAAGCTGTGTAAAGAACACATCTTCACGTTCTGCCAAAGGAACTAAAGCATAAAATAAGGAGCAGAGTGGTTCAGAGCACATTTTATACTGATTGGAATTCACCCCTATCGAAAGGTGAGACACCATGAAGACTATGCACTACTTAAGTCCCACTTAAGTCTGAAACTTTGGGCTGGCCCTGAATTTCACCCAGGGGTTTGGTTAAAAGACTCATCAATAGGTCTGACTGCTTATCCCAGTCCTTTTATAAACCATCCAAATCACGTAGATCTGCAAAGCTGGGCTGGACAGGGCACAGACAAGCTCTCTCAGGAGGTTTCTGGTCCTTGCAGTTTCTAGTCAGGCTGAAAATACCATAAGAACCTTCTCCCCATCAGTATATTAGGGATTATTTGTCTATATGGAGCCAGCCCATCAAGGCCTTGTTACTGGATGGGTGCTACCATAATAGAAATAATAACAAGACTGGCTCAAGGCCACAGAGAGTCAGTGACAGATCTGAGATTGGATCTCAGGTGTTCTGGATGCCCAGTGCTCTCTCTGCTCAGGCCTCCCTTGCAGGTAGGGCTATGTGAAATATTTGCCATTTGAAAAAGCTTGAAGTATTAATTTAAAATGCATGAAAACGGCAACATTTCACAAACCCCTGTGGATTTTCACTGCCCACCACCAACACAATAGAGCCAGTCTTGCCCCAAATGGCCTATTTTAGAGCAAAAGTCTATCATTTTGAAACACTGAATGATAGAATTGGCAACACTGAGCATTTAAAAATCATGAGCCAGGCCCCCAAAATCATGAGATAAGCTTGAAAACCATGAGATTTAAAAAAAAATGTATTATGAGACCTTAAGCTTTGCCTTCTTTTTATCTGAGCCTTGAGGGTGCACTGGGGTCACATTTTGAAGCTCTGTACTCACGAGGTCTGGAAACTTTTTTTTTTAAATGAAAGCTGAGATTCTCATCATCTCCACTGGGGTTTGAAGAGAAACCCCAATACTGTGAGGCTCGTGATCCAGCAGCGAGGGCTGGCCATGCTGGAATTCACTGGGCCAGATCTTCAGCTGGGGCAAGTCAGCCCAGTTCTTTGCACTTCAGTGGAGCTTCACCGCATCATCCTAGTTGAGAATTTAGCTCAAATATTCACAATTCAAGCGTTCTGACTGGCCATCTATGTCACATGGTATTGTAGCTCTTAGCCTCACTGGACGATACCACTTTATATCTTGTATCAACTGTTACTTCCATCAGACACAAATTCCATTCCTTGCTTAAACAAACCTGAGTGAAGGCCCCCAAAATTCCTACAAACAAAACTTCCCTCTTATGAATGTTTGCAAACATGCAATAAGAAAGTGGGGCTAGATTTCTATTTAGCCCCTGAAGTTAATGGCAAAACTCGCATTGACTTCAATGGTGCAGGTTCTTGTTTAAGGCCTTTATTATGCACAGATTTTACACCAATATAACTATGTGGGTTTTTTTTTTCTGATATAGTTATACCAGTACAGCCCCTAGTGTGGGTGCATTGATACCAGTATAAAGGTGCCTTGTATTGGTACTTATTCCTCTTACCACACAGGAATAAGCTATACCAGTATAAGCACCATTATACCAGTACTGCGTCCAGACTAGCGGGTGTTGTACCACTTTAACTAAGCTGGTATAGTTAAAATGGTGCAACATTTGTGTGTGGATCAGCCCTAATACTGCTAACTGTTCAGAAACAGGTTTTCAGTATTTGATCTGCTCTGAGCAAGACCTTGAATTCTGAGTGAGTATAATTCAGGCACGCAGTAAGTTGGGATTTATTACCAGTGTAACAGATAAATCAAACTGGATGATAATTGTTGCTTTATTAAAAACTAGTTTAACCTCACACATTGTGTAGTACTTGAAGTAGTCTCCACACCTTAGCAAGGAGTGTCTGGTCTGACCAGCAACAGATTATTGCAATGGCAAGGGAAACGTATTTGGCATGATCTACTCATTAGGGAGCATTAAGAGTGATTTTGTGTGCAAGAGTGATACATTGACCACAGCAAGTTCTGTACACTGGCAAAGGCCAGAAACAGCTGTATTTTATTTAAACAGCCACTGTAATCTGAAAAGTGACTCTGGGTAAAATTTTCAAGAGCACCTAGGTGATTCAGGAGCCTGCGTCCTATTTTTAAAAACGGCTTAGGGCTAGATTCACAAAGGGCCTTTGGTGGTGCAGTGTTCAGCATTGCAAGGCCTAGCTTCTGGGCACTCTGCTTCCCGTGGAATTCACAGCCCTGAGTTAGGTGCCCAGGCGCCTCTGACAATGTATGGCCAGAGTTAGGTACCTAAGAAAGGGATTCTGTGAAACGAGCAAGCTGAACGGGGAGCCACCTAAGCTAGGTAGCAGTGAAATGCAGAGGAAAAGGATGGGGCTCAGATTCACAAAGCGACTTAGGCACCTAACTCCCACTGATCTGGGCCTTAGGCCAGAGAGAGGCACCTCCCGCCATTCAGAATTCTCAGCCGTGAACCCTCTTCAGAAGTTCAGTGCCTGAGCCAGGTTGGCCCTCTCTCAGGGAAATCCCTGCTCTGCCTGATTTGGAGTAGGGACTTGAACCAAGATCTCCTACATCCTAGGTGAGTGCCCTAACCACTGGACTACTGTGGAACAAACACCCACCAGCCAGTCCCCCAAATTCCCAATCTGCTCACCCCCATCTGTTTGTGCGGGTCAGGCATGGTCTGAGCATGCCTGCCGGAGCGGGCCCCACAGGCAAGAGAATGCCTAGTTTGCAAATCCAACCAGGGCTTAGGGCTTGTCTATACTCCAGGGACTACAGTAGCCTAGCCATGGCGCCGTAGCTATGGTGTCATAACTCCATCGTGTGCACATGGCTGACAGTGACAGAAGGTTTTTTTCCCATCACTGTAGGAAAGTCACCTCCATGAGTGACGGAAGATAGGTCATAGACTCATAGACGTTAAGGTCAGAAGGGATCATTGTGACCATCTAGTCTGACCGCCTGCACATTGCAAGCCTAGAACCTCACCCATCCACTCCTGTAATAGACCCCTAACCTCTGGCTGAGTTACTGAAGTCCTCAAATCATGGTTTAAAGACTTAAAGTTACAGAGAATCCACCATTAACACTAGTTTAAGTGACCTGTGCCCCACGCTGCAGAGGAAGGCGAAAATACCCCCAAATCTCTGCCAATCTGACCTGGGGGGAAATTCCTTCCCAACCCCAAATATGGGGATCAGTTAGACTCTGAGCATTTGGGCAAGACCCATGAGGCAGATACCCAGGAAAGAATTCTCTGTAGTAACTCAGAGCCCTCCACATCTTGTCCCATCTCTGGCCATTGGGGATTTTTGCTACTGGCAGTTGCCAATGGGAAACCCTACTCAGGTCTCGGAAACCTACTCAGACCTGAAGCAGAGCTCTGTGGAAGCTCGAAAGCTTGTCTCTCTCACCCATAGAAGTCGGTCCAATAAAAGATATTACCTCCCCCACCTTGTCTCTCCAATATCCTGGGACTATGACAATACTGTCTATGACAATGCTGCTTTGTTCACAGATAAATGAAGATGCACATCTTGGTTTAAATTTTCAATGTTAGCTTGGGGGATTTAGTCACATAACTCCCATTAATTTCAAAGTTGTGTGGCAGCATCCCCAAGTTGACTTTGAAAATCACAACCTATAAAACTTCTTTCTGATACCATCTGACTACTTTCAGACCCATATTACACCTTAAGTAAGGTAGGAAATTAAAAAGAATTAATATGCTACTCAGCAGGATTAATTAGTTAACTAATGTGCATACAGGATGTAGGAACAGTAAATCATTATGTAAAGTGTTAGGTATTAGGAAATATGGTCTACAGCTGCTATATTCCAGCGCAGTGGTAACTAATATCTATTAAGGAAACTGACTTGAAAGGCTGGGAAAATCAGTTTACAGTGCTGAAAATAAACAAGCATACATACACATGGTAATCTTGGAGATATGGCAAAAAACTGCAGTCTGCAGAATGAAGGACTTGAGATTACAAGAACATAAAGCATGAGAGTCCATAAAGTTTCAGAGTTTTGAAGGTATGCCTTAAAATTTAATATCATGCAATATCACATCCATAACAACAAGTCATCTGGAGCAATTTATTACTCATTGAGAGCTACACACTCTACACACACCAAAAGTCATTTATGTGTCCCAGATACATTCCCTCTTTTTAAAGAAGATTTATTTGAACGCTGTTGCATATTAAACAAATGCCAATCAGTTATTTTAACATGAATTTCTGGAGTTTTAACAACCCTCTGATAAGGTGCATACAGACAATATTTAACGATGTGGCTGTTACATTACAAGAAATGTCATGTTTGCCTAATAACTGGGTGTTGTGTTAATGGCTATGTCACAGCTATAGCAATAAACCTACTTAGAATAATGACTGTAAGTTAAAATGCTTTTAATACTATGTTACAGCCACGTGTTTTGCCTCTCTACATGCTTAGGACTTGCGCTGGGTGAAATTTTCGACCAAAACGTGTTAATGGTGGATTCTTTGTAGCTTGAAGTCTTTAAATCATGATTTGAGGACTTTAGTAACTCAGCCAGAGGTTAGGGGTCTATTACAGGAGTGGGTGAGTGAGGTTCTGTGGCCTACAATGTGCAGGAGGTCAGACTAAATGTTCACAATGGTTCCTTCGGGCCTTAAAGTCTATGACTTTTTTTACTCAAAATGGCTTTTTGTTTAAAAATTTCCTTCAATTTTATGTTAAAAATGTTAAAATCTGTTCCAGGGCTTAACTAAGCTATAGTTTACAATTTGGCTCTGAAAATATCATTTTATCTAATCTAATCTCTCTCTCTCTCTCCCATGTTCATCATTGTAGCATCGGAACACCTATTTCTTTAACGATTCATGTGACCTGCACATCTGAGTATTTAAGTGCCTTCCTCTCCCCCCATTCCTCCCCCCCCCCTCCACCCCATCTCCACTTTGCACGCAATAGGGCTTTTTCTTGTCATTCATTAACAAATTAATATTGCTCTCCTGGACCAGGATTTCATTCCTGGCTCCACTGGCCAGATGTAAAGTGACAAGTAGAGTGAATGGTGACACCTTTCCTTATCCTAATGTATTAGGTGTCCTTCAGTGACAATGTTCTTTAGAGAAGAGGAAAACTCTTCATCAAACCCTTTGTCACTGATCACTCTGACTAGGAAAGTTAGTAAGTGTAATGTGGAGGGACAACGTCTATGCAAGGAAATCCAGGCTGGCATTAGATTTTGTCTTTGTGTCCAAGGGCATTGGAAATAAGAAAGTAGGTTGTGACTGCCAGGTAAATCCAGTGGGTACAGAGAGGGAAAATATATGGGCAAATCCCCATATTAGACTTCATAGTATATTTCAGCTCCATTTTCCTGCTTTTCCTACATGCTAGAAACTTCCATCAAAAATAATATTTCTAAGGGATAAAAACAAGCAGGAAGGACAAACTTTTTAAGATAAAAAAAAATTCAGTGCTTCTTATCGCAAGAACGGTCATGCTGGGTCAAACCAATTGTCCATCTAGCCCAGTATCCTGTCTTCTGACGGCCAGTGCCAGATGTTTCAGAAGGACTGAACAGAATGGGGGGTAATTATCAAGTGATCCATCCCTGTCCCAGCTTCTGGCAGTTGGAGGTTCTTCCTACATCATGAGGAATTAAAAAGGGGACATGCCCAGTTTTGTTGTCCTTCCCAAGTTACTTTTGAAACACTTCTAACAGAGAAGGGAGGGTCTTGTGATTAAGACACTGGTCTTGGACTCAAGGGATTTGGCTTTAGTTCTTGGTACTGTGCAATGCTTCCTGTGTGACACTGCACAAAACACTGAGGCTTTGTCTTCACTACCCGCCGATTCGGCGGGTAGCAATCGGTCTATCGGGGATCGACTTACCGCGTCTAGTGAAGACGCGATAAAATCGATCCCTGATCGCTCTGCCGTCGACTCCGGAAATCCACCACGGCAAGAGGCGGCAGTGGAGTCGGCGGCAGCGCGGCAGCGGTCGACTTTCCCCCGTCCTCACAGCCAGGTAAGCCGACCTAAAATACGCAACTTCAGCTACGGTATTCACGTAGCTGAAGTTGCGTATCTTAGGTCGGA
This sequence comes from Emys orbicularis, assembly GCF_028017835.1. NCBI lineage: Eukaryota > Metazoa > Chordata > Testudines > Emydidae > Emys > Emys orbicularis. The sequence goes on along the minus strand of NC_088695.1, from coordinate 29,488,589 downwards.
CCCCCGCTGTAGTGTAGACCTAGCCTTAGGTGTTCTGTGTCTCATCTGTAGGTAATATTTGATTTTTCTGGCTTGCTTATATAGACTAAGTTCTTCAGTAATAATACTTAGCTTTTATAGGGCATTTTTCATCCACAGATCTCAAAACACTTTGCAAAGGAGGTCAGTATTATTATACCCATTTGACAGATGGGGAAACTAAGGCACAGAGAGGAGAAGCAGCTTGCTCAGGGACACCCAGCAGGCTAGTGACAATGCCAGAAATAGAAGTCAGGTCTCCTGAGTCCCATTCCAGTATTCTAGCCACTAGGCCACACTACAGAGATTGTCTTTCACCACATGCATGTACAGTGCCTAGCACAACGGGAGAACAATCTATGTTGGGGTACAACTGTAGTATGTCTAGGTACAACTGTATATATTCATAATAATAAACAATGATAATGACTGTGCTTTATTTCCCAGGTGGAGGTGACTTATCTGACCAGAAAGCAAATCCTTAGTGCTTAAGGTCTGTGGCATGAACAATATTTTACATATAGCACCCATTCCCCAGTCAAACTTTACACAACCAGAGGAAAATACAACTGGAGCCAACCAAAATGTGTCTGCCTAACTCTGGAGCTGACTGTTTTTTACTGATATGTGAAACTACTGTAGCAAATGAACCAGACAACTGTTTGCACAAATGGAGATAAGCTGGCACCATCTCCATTTCGAATCAGAAGGTGGTTTTGCTTTAAATCATATACAGCGATTGAAATTGTACAAAGACACACAAAGAGGGGGAGGAAAACAGCCCTCTTTGGATATTCCAAAACTCCTTGAGCTAGATCCTCAGCTGGTTCAAACTGGCATACCTGTGCTGTCTTCATTGGAGCCGTGCTGGCTTACTAAGGATCTATTCTTCTGTTTGATTAGATTCAGAGAGCAGAGGCAGAGGCAGAAAGTTTACTTTCCTTCCCCAGATTGTGCAACTGTCTTTTCAGTGTGATAAGAATGGAAGCTGGGCACAAACGTCTTTCATGTAAAAAGCTCCAAATCATAAAACTAGAAGTTCTCACGTTGCATACAGCCCATTTCAATCCTATCCATTTTTTGTGTAACATCTGTACAGCCTTTAGAACACCACGGGAAGGAATACAATCCAACTCATCAAAGAGCCTTTTCTAGCTCAGTCAATGACTTGTTTTATAATGGTTATATTTCTCCTCTTGAATCTCTATATGCACATTGTACAATGAGGAGATTTGATATTTACAGAAGAGAGAAAGTACGACATTCTCAAGCTTTGACATACCAGATGTAATCCAATATGGAGAGCTGGGAGAAAAGAAATGGGGCTGAGGAAAGTTGCGGATTTTTTAAAAATTTCCCTTTTTAAAAAATTCAATCATTCAAAATTTTGAAATTCAAAAATGTGAAAAGTAGACAAAAACATCAACCAGTCCTACAGCTAGTAAAAAAATATCGGGGGGGGGGAGGAATTGTGAATATTTCATTGAACTTCTTCCTATTTCCTTAATTTTCAAAATTTAATTTTGAAACTGAGATGATATTTTAAAAATTCAGAACACTCTGACCAGCTCTTGTGATATACAGTGCGATATACTTCTTTCTAAAAAGAATGTAAATAATAATGTCACATAACTGCTGTGCCTCTGAGCCTGCTTCTGGTCAAGTCACATCTGAAAATCAGACCTGTTTGATGGCTATAGGTGCTTAGCTTTAGAAACGCGAACTTGAAAACTTTGGCTGAGGTTCTCTTGCTGTCCAGGATGGGAGGGCTACACAGGTTGGTGGGCAGAGTAAAGAGGTTTTTTGTTTGTTTGTTTTTTGTTTTTATGAACTTGAAACTGAATTCTGCTTTCATTTATACCAGTATTGATCCAATGAGCTCCACTGACACCATGGTGATAGAAAGCAACAATGGACCCACTGAATGCCGAAGTGGTGGAAATTGTGCTGCTTTGCCGCTAACACTAACACCCATGTCCTGATTGATTTAGACCTTCATATAATTTACAGCAAAAATTTCAAATGCATCAATGGGACTTAGGCTCCTAAGTAGAGGTTAGTTCTCATGCTGTCACTTGGACAGTGTGGAGGCCACTGAATGCATTATGTGCATACTTGATGTTCTGTCCTGAGTCAAATCTGGCACATTACAGGGTAGGATGCCTGTAAGGGTCAGGTGTCTGTTGGCGCCATCCAGCCATCTTGTTTTAGTTTTTGCGGGGGGGTCTTGTCCATCCTGCTTTTATTGTGTCAACTGATTCTCACAGGGAACTTGGTAGGCATTTGGAGCAGATCCCCGTAGCACCTTGGAAAGTGTTGGGTGACTGTTTGAGACAGCCGGACCTGTTTAGTTAGAAAATTGATTTTTTCATTCAACTTGAATTTGTTCCAACATTCCTAAATTCCTAGGTAGAAGTGGCTGGGAATATTTTAGAAAAAAAAAAAAGATTTTTTTTTTGTCAGAAGATGCCAATTTGTTGAAACTGAACCTTTTTGCTGGAAAGGGTCTTTTTTAATGAATTTCTCAACTTGATTTTTAAAAAAAATATATTTAAATTGTCCAAATGGTTTGTTTGAACATTTTTTTAAAGGAAAAATTCTAGTTTTCCAATTCAAAATAACTTTTCAGTTAGAAATTTAAGCTAATTATATGGGGGAATGACGTTAAAAAATAAAAATGGTCAGAATTTAAATTAAACATTTTGAAATTATGGAAATGTAATATTTTGATTGACCTGAACCAAAAAAAAATGGATTTTTAGTTTGTGAGAAATTTTGACTTTTTATCCCCTCAGGATGGGAAAGTATTTTGAAATTTTGAAACCCCCCCCATTTAGGGGCTTTTGAAAAATTTGTCCTGTATCTCCATCCAACCACCCTCCTCCCCCCACAAACACACACTATAAACTTGGCCATAGAATTCTAAAGCAGTAGTAACCCCGGGCTGGACCTGGCCCATAGGCTGGAATTTTCTATGGGGAATTTCCATTGAGTTGAGTGCCTATCTCCTTTAGACCCTATTGAAAATGCCAGCCATGATCTACTGTAGTTTTATTACAAATAAACCCAGGATACCTTGACAGGAGTCGCATAAATATATATTATTATATAAAAGGGAAGCAGAATTCTGTCTCCACTGAGTGTTTCATAAGTTTTCCATGCCCTTCTTTAAAATCTCAGCTTTCAGGTTTGGTTCTATGCTGGTAAAGGACACTCCCAAGATCTCATAGACAACTTCCGTTAACAAAATAAGTTCTTCTACCCATAAGACAAACATCACTGTTCACAATAAAGGAAATGCTTGCTTCTTGTCTGGTTCCATTAACCAAGAGAAAGACTTCTGAGGGGGATGAGAATCAGCTTCCTCTAAAGGAAGCTGTCTGCTCCAAAGCATTCTTGAAGGTATTTTTTCTTCCTCTCCTCCCAAGTGCTCCATTCCTTGGCCCTCTTTGAATTAAAATTAGAAGAGAAAAAAAGAAATCCCCTTGAAAAACCATGAGAAAAGCTAAGACTTGTCAAGCACTATCAGAAATAATTGGTCTTGACAACTGGGTTAAAAACACTGCAGCTCAGACACCTTAATCGTCTCTCACAAGGTACAGCTGAGAGAAAAAATACACATGCACACACCCACACAAAAACAAAGAACAGTTGTCAGGCTGCAGGAGCTTCTTAAATGTGAGGGCAAGAATGGGTCTGGTGAGGACAGATAACAGGAATAAAGGGAGGATGGAAAGGCAAGTCTTCCCCCTCACCTGACCTTCCTCAGCATGAAATGATTAGCTCAAAGAGCCTGGAGGTCAAGAACTATTTCAGCATGTCTTCATTATCCACATTGGAATGGAATTTGGCATTGAAATCTCTGTCCAGTTGTCTCTGTTCTCTATAGGGAGGGGACTGAGCTATGAAGTTGAGATCCAGAGGTGCAACTCTGTATTCTCGAAGTTTGACTCTCCTCTTCCAGCCTTGAACCATTTGTACAGAAAATGCCGAGGATAAGCTCTGATTACAAACATCTCCAAAGCTTGAAAGGGGTCAGTTCTGATGTTCTGGTTCACAATACAGTTCAGCCAGTTGTCTGCTTAGTCCAAACCAGAGTTTAGGGAGACTCTGCGTGAGGTGACATTAGGTAGCACAACCTGTGTTTAGTCAGTCTAGCAGCCAGTGCAGCATCCTGAGTAAAGGATCCCTGTTAGCAGAGTCATTAAAGCTGAATCCAGCTTATTCAGTACCACACAGAACACTCATATAGTTATGAGCCTAAACAATGAAACGTGTTCTGTCATTCCAGGGGCTTGCGTCTAGTCTTATAGTTCCAATCTATTTCATAGGGAGTGATTTGAAGTGCAAACACCAAATCTAGATTCCAACCTTCCTAACATACGGGAGGGAGGCTAGAGGTTGCAGCTGCAGTTCTGGTTCTTATAGAGAGGTGCCCAAACTGTGAAATTTGGATGTGGATCAGAATATATTGAAAGCTGATGTTTTGGTTTGGGGCCACACCTTGTTTCATGTGCTTCCTCTTTACAAAACTCCCTGGGTTTGGTGTCAGCTTTTCTTTACCTCATGCCTCAGAACAGAGAAAACATCCACACAAACTCAACCCAACAATTCATTTCATAGCGCATCGCTGCTCTGCCCCAGCAGGAACCCAGGGAAAGAATTATGACTCAGAGCAGCTGAGTTCCTCACCTCTTTGTCAGGGTGGGAACCCTAGAAATGCTTATGCCTGGCCTGTGGTCAGTTACTCAGGGGGTGTTAGGGATGGAACCAAGTTTGCTTCCATGCGCCACCCACCTATGGAGATGGCTCTCCACACACCCCGGGACTCTTAATGGTGCAGCCAGTCAAATGGCCTCCGTACTTGCACATATAGCCAGGTTGCCTAAATGATGAATGGAAAACACTCTTGTAACAATCTACAATGTATTATTATTATTATAACACTTCGTACAGACAGGTACAAATGATTTAATAAACTCTAATGGATGCCTGCAACACCTGTAACAAAGGACTTAGAATTGGAGTGTATAAATCATTTATACCTGTCTCTTTGCCATACCATGGCCCAACTTACAATAATATATTAGGCAAAAAGATATTTCTCTAAACCGTATATTCATTATTCAGCTGAGGTATATAAATGTGCTCTCCCTGTACTGACTGCTACTGGCTCCCTTAGGCTCAGAACATGGAGTGCAGCGTGAACAGATAACAGGAAGGAGTGACAATAACTGAGCTGGCTCATAAGCTTAGAGATGGTTTAAAAAGGCCTTAGCAAGTGAGCAGCAGAATAGTTCACTGGAGAGGGACCCTGGTTAGGGACCAGAAGAACAGCAGCTAGTCCCAGCTCTGTCACATGACCCAGCAGAAGGGCACATCATCGTTATTTTCCCCATGTCACATAGGGATAATTGTGCCGCACCTACCTTTATATATAGTGCTTGTGGTTCTGTCATGGAGAATGCTATATCAATGCCAGCTATTATTATTATTGCCAGAGGGCCAACATCTCACCACCCCTTTGTATATGGATGTGTATGGGTGTGTACACGTGACCTCCTGAGGTCCCTTCCAACCCTGATATTCTATGATTCTATTTGGGGATTGGTCCTGCCTTGAGCAGGGGGTTGGACTAGATGACCTTCTGAGGTCCCTTCCAACCCTGATATTCTATGATTCTATGATCACTGAGGACTAAGGTTTTGTGTGTGTGTATTGATGAGGGATATGCTTAAAAAGGTTTAAGATGGTTGGTGTGGATAACAATAAGTACTATCCTTCTCCTCCTTTAAGCAAGGATTTTTGTTGGGTCTGCACAATTGGTCGGGATTGGAAAGCTCAGCCTTTCCCATGGTACTTGTTAGTAGAGGCTGGTGGCACCTGAGAGATGTGAGCATGACACAGTGTGACTATTCAACAATATTCAATTGTGCTTCCGTGGGAGTGTTCACAATGGGGAAAGGGAAGGAAGTCTGCAAGATCAGACCTGGAGGGGTGGGGTAATGGGGTTTCTCACTCTCTGTCTTATCAGATCTGAAATGCGGGAGCTATGATCTATTTTTTTTTCTTTAAGAAAATCTGATCCCTTTGCTTATGTTTGCTCCACCTTCATCCCTCCTCCCCCCCCCCCATCTGTTATTTCAGATACATTCTACCTGCTTTCATCGCGCTGAAATGAGAAGTAATCTCCTACAACAGCTGTGTGGCCATAATACACGGATCAAACAAAATAAACAACTTTCACTAGCACAACGAAAAGGCCATGGGAGAATTATGTACTTTTGCTCAACAAGCATTTTCTGAGCACATTTAAAAAAAAAAAACCAGCGAGCCCAGAACCATGGGAACCTCTGTGTTCCATACACACCATCATAGCCAGGGAAAGCTCCCACCTGTTTCGATTTGTGTGCTCAGTTGCCTCATTGTAACCCGCCGTGCTGTGCTAAAAGAATAACCATCAGCGGGGGAGGTTTGACTTTTCCAAGAGGGCTGGAAGTATTGTTGTGGAACAGTTTTAAAGTGACCCTAGCCTCCCTGAATTCTTCCTGCCTACTGCTGAGTGCAGTCAGAAACCAACATGCTGATGTCTGGGGATGAGGTGCTGATAGCGGATCAGCAATTAGGATTCTTTTTTTCAAACACATAGTAGAGAAACAGTGTGGTCCAGTGGAGATCACATACTGGCTTAGAAACCAGGAGACCTGGGTTTGATTGCTAACTTGCTCTGTGAAGCAAGTCATCTTATTCCTCTGTGTATCTGCTTCCCTTTTCTTCCTTGTTTATTTAACAGACTCTAAGCTCCTTGGGACAGGAACTATTACTGTGTGTATGTGTATAGTGCCTAGCATAATGGGCATCCAAGTTTGATTGGGGATGATTGGCACTACTCTAATGTACATAATTAATAAATAATAATTAATAATAATAGTGGGCAGCATGGAAAAGAATTGTTTCCTCTCCTGAATCAGGAGACCAGCATTGTCCTCATTTTCACCCCCAGAAGCCATTTTCCTGGAAGAATTTTGTACATCTGTTCCACTTCTTGGTCCATCACGTGTTTTGAAATGAGCATACTGCATTGGTCCCAGCCAGACCTACACCAGCCCGTTGCTGTAATCCATTTAGACTGGGCCTCCTGAGAGAGATGGGTTCTGCTGGGATTTGATTTGCAGATCAAGCGATGTCAGGCCGAGAGTACCTTGATGGGATGTGTCAGTTTCTGCGAGAGGCAAGGAGTCCTTGAAACCCTCCCCTCCCACTTTGCTGCTTTAGGGTTGCTAGGATCCACTCGTTCCCAAGTGAAATCAAGGAGAGGCCTCTGTCTGCTGACTCAGCGACAGAAGAGATTACTGACATTCATGTTACATTATTAACTTATCCCATTGACCAGGAATCCCCTGGAGGTATGTCCATGGAGCTCACTCTTGGTGAATAACCCTGGTTGGATCAGCTGTGCAGCATCTCATCTTCCAAACCAATAACCTTGTCTGAGTCTCTCTCTTTAATTCCCCTGCGAATGCTGGGAGGTGCCTGCACTGTTCAATGGGCTGTTGTCATCTCCAGCTGGGAAGCACAGAGACAGCACGGGGGAAGCCTTACAGAGTCCTGTTTCTCCAAGGAAAGCTAAGGGGCCAGCTTCTGCCCTGTGTTGCACTGGTGTGAAATGGAGTAACTCCCCTGAAGTCACCTCCATTCTTTCATTCACTTCAGTGGAGTTACTCTGATTTACACCAATGTAGCTAAGAGCAGGATCCAGCCCTCAATTACTAGGCAGAGATCAGAGCTAAGAGAATTTCACCACTACAGGGCAGGATCCGAGCGGTTAGGCTGGAATAAGAACTGATCAGAACTTCTGTCAGAAACTCACACTGAACCTGAATTTGAAACCAATCTTTTTGCAGAATAATTCCCCCATGTCCCCACTTTTTTTTTTTTCCATTTACATTGTAAAGGGAAACTGAAAGGAATTTCTGGTTTTGTTTTTACCTGCTAAGACCTGAGCTTGTTGTTTTCCTGTAACAACCAATTACACCGTTCATGCCACGTAAAGCAGTGCCAGAGATGAGTTTCTTACACTGTCTTCAGTGCAACAGATGTTAGCAGCAGCAGAACCCTATAGGCCCAGCTCTTGGCAGGTAAGTGAAGAAGGAACTTATTTTAAAATCTTCTGTTTAAGAATGTATTCATGTGCCTAACACTAAGTGCACAAGAGTGCAATAAAATAAATGCAAATAGTACCAAGGAAAATACACGGGTAGAAAGAATTAGACGCTGTATTTTATTGAATCAATCCACCCATCGAGAACATTAGTACCACAGTGACTATTGATACCTACACCCCAGATGTATGTGTTCCTTCATGATTCTCCCTGCCCCCTCTCAAAAGCCTATGAATACAGAGGGGTTGAGAAGTTCAATAGGCGTGGAGATAGAGGTGCTCAACACATCTGAAAATCAGGTGCAAGGCATCTAAATCTAGGCAGCCAAACACTGACACGCCAAAGATTAAAAGCCGCTTTTAAAAATGTGGCCTACAATGGCATTGGGCCTCAGTTTCTCCAGCTGTTAAAATGGGGACAGTGATACTTATTGGCCTTTGTGAAGCACTTTAGGCCTACAGATGAAAAGGGCTACATAAGTGTCTTTGTCACCTCCCGACTGGATTACTGTGATGCTCTGTAACTGGAGAAAAAAATACACAGGTTCCCGCTTGTGCAAAATACAGCTCCCCCCTCCTCCAGAGGTCAGGCTGCCATGAGCTCAACAAGTCTGTGCTCTGGTCCCACCACTGGTTCCCAGTCAGCTTCCACTGCTGCTTTTAAGAGCTTGGTCCTAATGTTCAGTTATTAATGGATCAAGTCCCAGCTACATTAGAGACCATGTCTCCATGTATGAGCTGCCAAGACAGTTTTGCTCATCCGGGACAATGCGGAACACAGAACTCAGATCAAAGTGCCAGAGAGCTGGGAAAAAGCTCTCAGTTGAGGGGACCTGGCTGTGAGATGAACCTCCAGAGGAGGTTAGATGAAGCCACAGTCTGACTTCCTTTAGGAAATGCTATATAAGCTTCTTCTTTGATAATGCTTTCCTACCAGGACCAGAATGACATTCACAACATCCACCACTCCCTTCTTCCCCTTCCATCCCGGGAAAAGAGACCTTGCACCTCTATAACCTGAAAAGAGAGCAGAACGAGAGACTCCAGGAGTCCACTAAAGATTTTGCTATTGCTAATCTATTTTATATGGAAGGCGCTAGATATTACAATGATGAATAGCCGTACAAAACCCTAAAACAGACAGACAGATAGATGTTAGTGTATTTCAGTTCAGTCTCCATTCAAATCTCGTCAGAATTGGATTCTGTATTTTCAGATCAGACAATGTATTATGCTAAGGCCAATTCGACTGATATCAAACCTCTGCAAAGAAGTCTGAGAGTCCTTGAACCCTCCTCTCCCTCCGACTCTTGAGTTTCGTATGGTGCGCAGCTGGCAGGGCCAACATGCACTCATTCGCTGATGTAATCAAGACGCCTCTGTCACGCTGACACTGCAATGCCTGAAATGATTATTCACATTCATGTGATGTTATTAACTTACCCCACTGACTGGGCATACCCTGGAGAACTGGGCATGGAAAACTCCGTTTTGGTGAATAACTATGGTTGGACCATCTGTGCAGCATCTTATCCTCCAAACCAATGACCTTGTCTGACTCAATCGTATTAATTGCCCTATGAACACTGGAAGATGCCCTCACTATTTAGAGTGACGGCACTTCCTGAAAAGTGAACACAGCCAGAGCACCGGGCTGCTCTATTGCATCCTATTTCCTCTAGGGAGGTGGAATTCTATAGAAACTTCCAAATGGATTTTGGTTTCATCAGCAAATCTGACCCATTGTTCCAAATCCGAGTACTGGATAAGCAAGGCTGCAATGGGGAGGGATCTGGGGGAATGAATAAGCCAGATCCTGTTCTCAGTTAAATCTGGAGTAATCCTTTATGTGAACTCCATTGAATTCAATAACGTTCCTTGTTCGCCCATTGCATGAAAAGAATGGAGTCACTCTGAATTTACACCAGTGTAAGTGAGAGCTGAATTTGGCCCCATGCGGGAGAGACACGCCCTTCTGAGGGCAGAGCCTGGCCCACTGACATCAACACGAGACTCCTGGAAATGCTTTCGCAGCTAAGCCTGTGTGCCTGCGGAGGGAGTCAGGGAATACGTGTAGGAATCAGTAATGAGCCCCTTTATTCTTTAACCACATTAGTGTCAGAGAAATTGGTTTTTGGGGACCCCACTCTCACAAGGTGGGCTAACCTCCTCTCTCCCTGTGTGATACACTTTTACATTACGGGGGCTTCTTCAGGGAAGGTGTGGAAGGGGCACGGGGGAGAAGTACATGTTAATGATCGGCCTTTTTTGTTTGGTGTTCTTTTTTTGTTTTTCTCAAGGTCACTGTCAGAGAGACACCCCCTCCCCCCATCCCCTTTTGACCTTCCTCCTTGGATGTAGGAGGGTAAACACTCAGTGAATGAGTAAACAATAAGGGCCAGATCTTTAACGGGCATAGCTCAACCGCAGTCAATGGAGCTACACTGAATTGCACCAGCTGAGGATCTAACATCTCTACCTCTTGCATGACAGTGCCATGAGTGGCACGAAACAGTCTACAGCATACAGAGATCCAATAGCTGTTATATGACTAACCTGGTTGCAGCTTGGCTGGAAAGGCCAAAGGAAATTTTAACATTTTGCTGTGAGTGTTTTTATCCTGGTTTAATAAGGCCAAGGAAATAGGCTCTTGCCTTTGGATTGAACACGAGTCTTATTTAAATTTTACTTCCTGGCAGGGGTATTGTGAGGCTTAATTATTTAGGGCCCAATCCAAAGCCCATTGAAGTTAATGGGCATCTTTCCACTGACTTCTCTGCATTTTGGCTCAGATCTATAATGCTTATAAAGTGCTTTGATCCTTGGCTGTGAGGTGCCACAGAAGAGCTATGTGCTGTTAATAAGAAATGAAGCCATCAGAAAAGTATCCCCAACAATCAAACCCATGATAAGAATCTGACTTTGCCCTACAAAAGCAAGCACATTCAGAAGTAAGCCTGAAATGCAGCAATTGTCCCCAAGTACAGGTGTGTTGCCTGGTACTAAAGATCATACCGTCTTTGATGATATTTGGCCATATTGCACACAGTTCCCAGAGAGTTTAAACAGGAGTTACACCTGCATATGCCAGGAGTTGAATTTGATCCGTTTTCTTTAGGCACAACTTTGGATCATCACTTAGACCTATGCTAAACTTTCCAAAGGAAACCCTTCCTTAATACCAGAAACTTGGGTCCAGTTCACAAACTTTGGGGGTAGTTTCCAATGAGTCTGAGATGAATTTTGTTTCCAATGAGTCTGGAGCTGATTCAGAGGTTTGCCTGGAAATCAGATGAACACAGCAGTATTCTGCAAAATGTCAAGAAGAAGCTATTTTGATGATGATTATTACAGTTGCACTACAATTGAGATCTGGGCCCCATTGTGCCAGGGGCTGTAAAAACACATGGTGAGAGACAGCTCCTGCCCTGAAACATTTATAATCTAAGTAGAGAAGAGAGAGAGCTCAAAATGACTAAGCAGGTCAGTGACAGAGTTGGGATTAGAACCTAGGTTTCTCATATCCCAGTCCAGCGATCTGCCCACTGGATTGCACTGTCTCTCTCAATTGTCCCCCAAATCAAATCTATTTACCTTTGAAAACACAGGTGTGCAATGGAAATCTGAAAGGTCCCTATATAATTTCCTACTTTATAATCTGTCAGGAATATTCCCTGCATCCTTAAACATCATTGATTTTCATTTAAAAGCTGCCCTCAATTTGTAGCCACACCTTCACCATGTATACTTCAGAGGAAAGCAGCTAAATATAACAGAAGCTCTTGGGCTTTTAAATTCACTATTGATGTAAGGCCTCAGGAAAAAGTAAATGAATTTAAAGGGACACTCTAGGAAATCTCTGTGCCTACTGCTGTTAAAAGGAACCCCTAAAGGCATTACAACTGAAAGAGATCAGAGAAAAAAGAAAATTTCACTATTTTTTCAGTTTGTTTCTTTTGAACATTGTCAGGTTCACTATGTTGTTGCTAGTCTATACTTCCTATCTCATCAGAAAGCCGAGCACTCAATGGCTACGGATACTGAGGTAAATTCCCTCACATCTCTAGAGACACACTCTCTCTCTCGCTTGGAGGAGACTTAGGGCTGGTCTACACCCAGCCGCTAGTTCGGCGGCTGGGGATTGAAGTTCTGGGTTTGACTTATCGCGTCTGGTGTGGACGCGATAAGTCGAACCAGGAAGTGCTCGCCGTCGACTGCGGTACTCCAGCTCAGCGAGAGGAGTACCGCGGAGTCGACGGGGAGCCTGCCTGCCGCGTGTGGACCGCGTCTGAACCGCGGTAAGTTCGAACTAAGGTATGTCGAATTCAGCTACGTTATTCACGTAGCTGAATTTGCGTACCTTAGTTCGACTTGGGGGGTTAGTGTAGACCAAGCCTTACATTCCAATACCACTGTTGTGTTGCAAATGTTCCTGAAATAAAAAAGGCCACCACTCTCCTGGACTGTTAGGCCAGTACGTTTCACCAATTTTAGAAAGAAAGAAAGAAAGAAAGAAAGAAAGAAAGAAAGAAAGAAAGAAAGAAAGAAAGAAAGATGAACACACATTGAACCATGCCATTTTTTCCTTGGCAGGTGAAAATCTTATATCTACATCAGAGAAACAAACTGAAAGCAAAAACCTATGTTCTTAGTTCTTCTCATCCATTTACATCTGTACAAAGTGGGTGCAAGACTCCACCAGAGCAGAATGGTTTAGCACCCCCTTTGCCCAGGGCTAGGTGGCGACAAAAGTTGTAAGGCGTGGGCACACTTGTGGAGGAGGGAGGTGGTTGTTTGTTTGGTGGAGGAGGGTGATCAAATTTTACACCTGTGAACCTCAAGAGCATCCCTGTAGCATTGCAAAGCAGTGATCTAATGAGGATCCTGAGTGGGAGGGCTGCCATTTCTATGTCTGCTTTTACTATTTAGAATGTAATCTCCCAAAACCCATAAATGCTAAATACTTTGGCATGCCCTTGACAGGTATAATTGTCTGTAGTCCTGTAAACATTAATAGCCATCTGGCAGAAAGCAGTGAAAGTGTGAGAGGTAAAGGAAGATGGACATTAATATAAACAGCAGCACAGGATTCCTGGTGCAATCTACCTGGGGCTGTCAGCTTGCCTGGGAATCTAGCGGCACTGACTTGAATTAAAGTCATGTCCATATTTTCAGACATTTTTAAAGTCATCGGAGGAGCAGCTTTCATTTCTAATCTTAGGGTAAATACAAGCCCTATTTGAATTCATTACAGACAGGGATATACAAATGTTTCTGCTTAGTTTTAACTGACTGTTGTGTAAAGAAAACAGGCAAGAACTGGCCTGGTGGAGATCAAACCCATGGGCTACGCAATAAATGTCTTTGGGTCCCTATGAAAATATGATGTCATTGTAATAATATACCATAGACTGTGCTGTATTTGCAAGGAATGGCATTCCTCTACCTTAGCCTCTCTTGACCTCCTAGCTGTTTTTGTGCTTGTGAAAGGTGACCAATTAGAGTGTAACTATTGACAGTTCTGGAGACTAGAGTTCCGTTTATCCACCGAACAAGTGTGTGATAGTCAGTGGCAGTGCAAGCTTCTCCACTTTACATCTCTGTGTCAGTCTTAACCCATAGGGAACACCTCTTGGGCTGAGAGAGGAATTCAGTCTCCATGGCACATTCAGTTGTTGGCCTCTCTAATGACTAATTCCAGTTGTGGTGTTGGTTTAGTGACAGGGATTCATTTCTCCACCAGAAACTAGACTGAGACCATCTCCTTGCACAGTGGCCACCATCATCCAACATCTGTTGGAGGAGCACATGATGTAAATCCATAAGGAAATACCTGTCTTTGTTGCAATTCTGACTTGCTAGATGTAAATGGAACCTGAAGTGGAAGAGGTGAAATGCTGTGAGAAATACTGCTTCCATCCCAGACAGAAGCAAAAGAAAATCTAAAGGAAAACCTATTCTCGTGAGATTTCCAGCCCCACCTCTAGACTCAAGAGATTTGGATAAATGTAGACAGCCTTCCAATGACCATTCAAACTTATGGCTGTTTCTCCATACTGAGGGCTCAATTCTCCTTTCTCCAGTTTTGTAACACTGAGCTCTACTGACTTCAGTGCAGTTACTCCTGGTTTTCACTGGACAGATGTAGCAGGATCTGAGTCTCTAAACCTTGTGACTAGAGATGGGCCAGAACCCAAATCCTGGATCCAAACATGCTAGAACGTTGTGGAAGTTTGGATCTGGATCTAGACGTGAACGTTGCAGCGTGGGTCCATCACTGCTGTGGGCATTCACCCATCAGAACTTCTGGGAAAAGGTGAGTTCATCCATCCCCAGTGATAATATGCTGCGCTTGGCCACTTGGCTGTTAGGACACCTCTGAGGGAAAGCTGCATCCTCAAACTTGCATGGAATCTACCCAAAGCATGGCTATTTGCTTCACTCTATGAAGACCACAGAAGAAACAAAACGAAGAAGGTGTCCCCAACAACAACAACAACAAAAACTACCATGTCCAATCTAAATCCCCTTAGTCTGGCCGTGCTGTACTCAGATTATAACAACAACAGCACCAGAGTAACATGAAGGAATTTAGGGAGGGAGGCTCCTTTCTCTTCAATAAGTGGATCCCATCTTTAACCTCCGGATGAGAGTGCATTGAATAATAGATCTAAGACATTTGATACAAGACAGCTGCATTCAGATGATCCAGCTGTGTTCTACAATCTTTTAAATAAAACAAACCAACAGAGCAATTTAGGGCACGCTATTTAGCTGGGCTACAGATCCAACCTCATTCCTGCTCTGTGGAAATTTGACCTCAGTCTGAAGGAAAAAAAGAATAGTCCTCTTTTGGAACAAGTTTACAGTAGACCCAAGCACTTCCTAGGAAGAACAGAGACCCCTCAACTCCCACTGAAGTCAAAGGGAACCACTCATCACTAGAGCTGGGTGGGAAGTTGGTTCTCTGTCCTGTGAACATTTTTAAGATTTTAAAAAAATTTCTCATTCTGCATTGGGACAAAACTGAGACCTTTCACATTGTTTTTATTGAAAAGCCAGGGGAACCCAGGCCTGTGGCTATAGCACTCACTTGGGATATTGGAAACACAGGTTCAAGCCCAAGTTCTGAATCAGGTAGAGAAGCGACTTAAATCTGAGTCTCCTACTTCTCAGGTAAGTGTCCTAGTCAATTGGCTGTTCTGGAGTGGGTCTCTTTCTTGCTGATTTTGACCAGAAAAATCTCCCACCCTCTGTTTTTTTTTTTACCAGAAATTGCATCCTGGACTTGAGAAAATTTAGTTGAAATTGATACGTTTCCACCAGTTTTGTTTTCAGCAAATCAGCATTTTCCAACAAAACTGTTGTGTCAAAAAAAATCCTGACCAGTTCTCCTCATCACTGGATAATATTGTTAGCTGTGCGCTGACTGCAGGACTGAAGGATATGGCAGAGTATTTAAAGTTGAGGACTCTTCTTCCAGTAGGGTCTTGGAGTGGTACAGCTTCCAGTTTGGTTATAAACCATGAGCATTGGCATCCTGCAACCCAGACCATGGAAATGAGCCATTCTTTAGAGAAAGGGCCATCAGAAAAGTCACTTTTGTACTGTGATCTCCACTATGTGTATGCTCCTGACACCATCTATAATTACTGAGCACTTTAAGTTCATTAAAAAAAAAACCCACAGCTGTCTGGACTAATTTTTAAATCCATAGATTAGGAAGTACAGCAGGATGTGTTGCTCTAATGTAAGAGTGTCATTATGGAAAATTAAACTAATTTTTCCAAGCTGCTTACTGACAGGTGGCAGTACAGTTTGCACACAGAAAGCTTCATGCATGGGAGAATTTCTTCAAAGGGTTCCCCTGCTTTTCAGCCCTTTCCAAACTACTGTTGTTTTTTTAATTTTAGGGAACTGAGAATGAGACCAACATTGGTTTTTCATCTGGGCCTAGATCTGTAAAAGGTATTTAGACAGCTAACTTCCATTGATTACAATTGGAGTTAGCCACCTAACTACCTTTGAGGACTTGGGCCCTTGTGTTCTGATTCTTTTCCCACTTATACTGCTATGAATGAGGAGTAACAAGACTGAAGTCAATAGATTTGCACATCTGCAAAAACACAATTAGGTCCCAAATCCAACCAAGCATTTCAGCAAGTGTTTAAGCACATGGCTTGTCCCATTGTTGTGCGCTTCAGTGCATCGCTGCCTTAGGGCAAGAGTTCTCATCACCATGCAGGATTGAGCCCTAAATGAGAGAAGAACTGAGACCCATAAGATGAACTGAAAGATCTGAACGGAATTCTAAACCAGTGTAAGAAAACAAAATTAAAACTGAAGCCAAATATATCCAAGGAAATCAATTGGCAATGCAAAATGACTTCTGAAGTCAGCATGAGTCTTTCTGCTAATTGTGATGGGGGTTAGATTCATTTCTTTAATGAGTTAAGAATGGCATCTTGACTGAGACATGGCAAAGCCATAAGTAGAAGCCAGTCTTGACTCTCATGCCCCATTTTAACCACAGGACAACACTCAGATCTGGCATTAAAATGCATATGCAAAAATCTCAAACAAAAATCTTATTCACAGAAACTATGAAGATTTTGCCCCAATCAGGATCGAGACCCAGTTTTGTCGGGCACTGTCCAAATGTCAATGTAGAGAATGTCCCTACACCAAGGAGCTTGTGATCTCCGTTGTCTATCTGGTAAAGCATGTGTCATTTATACAGTACACACTGGCTGGCCATCAGCTGAGATTGCACGGAAGAAACTGTTGAAACAATCACTCAATACTGCATCAATACCGGCTTTATTATAAATTAGTACTCAGTCTGACTAGAGATCCAGAAGGCCGCAACCTTCTGTCTCAAGAAAGGCCTGGAAAAAGAGACACTGTAATTAATATGGACCCAACCTGCAAAGTTTGTATGCAGGCCCAAAGTTTCCCAGTGCTCAGGTCTGGGGGTTTGTTCTCAGTGGATATCACGAAGAAAGGCAAAGAGAAAGAAAATACTGGATTCAGAAAAATGGAGAGTAGCTGGCATAGAAAAGCCATAAGACCCAGGGGACTTTTTCTGCTGCCCTGTGGAAGTCAAGGGCAGTTTGAAAATTGACAGTGCTCTTTGTAAAGACTTCAGATCCAAATGGGCAGCAGCATCGGCTAAAAGGCTGGCTTATTTATACAACAGACAAGTAAATTATCCTAACTACGCACTAAAAGCAGGCAACCCTTGTGGGTACTATAGATGAGCAGTTGCAAGAGAAAAAAACACTAAACAGGTGCAAAGGTCTCATATCTTTGATCCCAGTCTGAGGCACCTTATAATGTATTCATCTCCCCCAAAGCTGCCAGGCTGATGTAGGCAAACATCTGAGCCAAGCTGGGTAAGAACATTTAATTCAAATTGACTTCTACCTCAGAACAAAACTCAAAGTTTGCCAGGCAGCAATGCCTGAGCACAAGGAAGTGACTCTGCATGAAGTCATGGTATATTTTTACATATTACATGGTAATGCATGGCTGCCTCCACAGATGGTACCTACTGGGATGAATGATATGACTTATGTAGATATTGAAGCTCATCAACCAGTTGTACTAGAAACAAGGAGGACAGGCAAGTGACACAGGAAGGGATCTGAGAAACTAGACATTTTTGCTTTGTAAATGTCTGTGATCTTTCCTGGAGACTTTACTTTAGTGTTTTCTTGTTTGGCTGTGGTCTTAATCGCAAATAAACATCATTCTGTAGATTCCAGTGTCTCTATGTGTGGAAAAAACATAATACTATCCAAACATCTGCTAAGATGGTAATATTGTAATATAAACCAAGGCCCTGATCTCAGAAATATCTATGCATGGGACTAACTTTATGCATGTCAGTTTAACAATCCTGTTAAGTTAAAGGAGTAAAATTAAGCACATACGTAAGTATTTGCAGACCTGGAGCCCAATCATTGTCAGAGAACAAATCTGTATCTGACCAGGAGAAGAAAAAAAAAAGCGAGAGTGGTTGGCGATTAGTGTTGAAAATATTTGACAAAAAAAGCAAAACCTCCAACTCTAAAAATATGGGTTGGGCATAATCACCACCATTCATTGAAGATAGTTGTAACAGTTAAACTCCTTTATGAAATCAGATATCTCCACCCAAACCCATATCAGCCTCCACACAAACCCAGGCACATGCCCCCACCCAAAACCAAGGCACAGGCAAGACACATGTGGGTAGAGAGGTTTCATTAGCTATTGTTTTGTGAAGGTTTATGAAAAGCAAGAGAAAATACCAGAGAAGCAGGAACAGAATGCCAAAGACACAGCCTGACAAAGCAGATCCTGAGAAAAGCCTACAGAGAAAACTTTGGGTTACTGCTGTCTGAAAAGCGGCTTGGAACTATAAGCAAAGGAACTATCTCCTGTTTGATACCTGCTGGGTTCAGGGAATCAGGACTTTGTAGATTTTTGTGTAAATAATCAGGATTGCATTAAAGAAAACGCCTGACTCCATCATCAATTTCTCCTCCTAACAGAAACTACCCACGGGACCCTGAATTTCGCTAACCACTCAGGTCAAAAAGAGAGTAACAATAGCCAATATGGTGCCCACCACTGATCCTAAAATAGAGGCCAACATCAGGTCAGACTCGGAGAAAACATAAGGAACAAATTTGGATTTAATAAAAATGATTTGCTTTTTGAAAAAAATGCAATGGTTTGCTGGGAGTGCAGGGCTTGTAATATATGTCTACATTCAAACTATTCAAATATAGTTCTGTCTAGCTGGTACAGACAACAGAAGAAAAACAACAAAAAGAGGATCCACTTCTTGCAAAAGGAATGTTTACAGAAGTTGTAAAAAGGAGCTATACATGCTGAAGGTAGCCAAATGTCTATGGCCCTGGTGTGCAAATTTAGTTTGTTTCCATCCCAAACAAACCTAACCTTAAGTGATTTTTCAGTATGTATTATATAGGTATATTTCACATTCCAGTGGCTATTCTACTGAACTTTGCCAAAATCCATCCCCAACAAGAATACTTGTTAAATGTACAGTTATTCTCAAACCGGCCATTAGGTACAGGGCTTTTTCCCTTCTCAACTATTTTGGTTTAAAACCTGTACTCATAACCTTGTATATCCATCATGTGTGTTTTCCCAACTACTGTCTGTCTATGGAGTTACACTGGACAGAAGAATTCATCTTACTTTATGGAGAATAAAACACACACACTCAGAGCCGAATTCTTTCAATTTAACTCCACTGATGTTGATGGAGTTACACAGCTATAGTCTCTGGCTAAATTACTCTCTGGTGTAACAGAAGCAGATCCTTAATAGCTGGACTGTAGTGAATGGTAACAACTTATAGGTAGTGCCGGGAAATTTTTGTCTAGACATAGGTTCATGAAGTTCTTTCCATATAGTATACATTGTAATTCCCACATTTCCCTTATCCCCTGTTGTCATCAAATTAAATGTCCATTTAACTCTGCAAAATCCAGGCATCAGGTTAGGAAGATGGACACCTCAGATGGGACCTTCCTTATTTTGATTGAGAATCACTTTACAGGCACCCATTAGATTCATTCAGTGCATCCAGAATCTGTATCAATCTGCAGATAATTCAACCCTTAAAAAAAAAAATCATTCTTCTTGGGGATGCCATCTTTTGAATGATGCTCATGGTCACTAAAGATCCCATGGCACATTTTGTAAGAGCATGGGTGTTGGGCAGGGTATCCCAACTGAATTCCAACTTCAGGAATTACACAGCAACCCATTTAACCACCCCCTTGTGTCCTGGTCCAGCTCAATAAACCATGCCCAGGCTTAGTAGGTATACCCCTTCATTCTCAGCACATGTAAATCCGCTCTGCTGAATACTTCACTGTATCATACCACCTATGTAAAAATCACTATTCAAAATTCACCATTTATATTTGAACAAAAATGACCGCAACACACATCCCTCATCTCTCTCAGAATGTTTCATCTTTGCTCTAGTCACTCACAGGGCTTTGGTGTCATGGGATCCTCACATTAAACTTTCAAAGGTTGTTGGATATGCACAGATCAGAGTAAACAGAGAAATGTAGTCATTCTGCAACAATAATCAGCAATTCGGTCTCTTGTGGACTGAACAATGCCCCTGTCTTCCAGGGGGGGGGGATTTTTCACCAGTTTTCCTTGACATGGCTTAATTATTAACTTCAGAGCTGCTTAAAACAATCATGTGGCTAGGGACAGGACTGATAAGAATTTTGATACATACTATTGAATTTTGTGATGCTCTGAATAACTAGATAACTTCTACACTGATAATGCACCAAATACCAGTAACAACTCAGCACATGTTGTTACAAACACCTAGGACCTGATTCTCCATTGGCCAGCAATTTGGGCCATCATTGATACCACTGCAAACTGAGTGCAGAAATGGGCATAAGCTGCTACCGAATCAGAATGGTAATTTTTGAATGCCCACTTTTGCACTCTCATTGTCTGGGTGTAAATGACTGCACAAAGTGCAGAGGAAAAGAGAATCAGGCCCCCTGTGTTTATAACAATGTGTAAAGTTCATCAAAGTGGTCTCTGATGTACAGTGTATTAGCCTTTCATCTCTCGAGACACGAGTTCCAATATCTCAGTGCAAATAGGTTTGTTGGTCTTCCAAGTTGCTTCCTGGCATTTATCTCCATCATAAAACCACCAGCCTGACTGTTGGTCTCGTCTCAAGAGAGGCTCAGGAATGGAACAGCAGAGAACACTGCAGGTCAGAATTAAGGTGCATTGGCAAATTTCCATTGTGGTCCAGGACAGAAACAGTAGTGGATATTACAGGTCATGTTTGAGGTTTATTGGAAGTGCCCTATGGGGGTACAGGACTAGAATAATGAGGCTGGGGTCTTCAGGGCAGAGCTGAGGTATATATCTGGCTCTTTGCCTAAGCCTTCCCCAGTCACCTCCAATGTAATGAGCACCAGATTCACATAAACTGCAATAACAAATGGAAGAAAAAATCATTGGGGATAGCGAAGTGAGTGACAAAACCTCCACATATTTCCAGCGAACAACAGCCAGGACACAACAGTAATCTCTTTCCCAGCCTAGAGAATAACCATCCCAAGTGATCCTTGCTTTCGGAGGAACAGAGACAATGCTGATAATGGGTCACATGAAATCAATGGAGCTATGATGACTTCCATCAGCCCTGAACTGGAACTCGTCTCCAATCACCCTACTGATTACTGACAGCTGAAATTGTGGGGCTTTTTTCACCACCCAGCTTTACACTGGAGTAACTCCTGTGGAGTTACCCCTGCCTAAAACAGGCAGAATGCAGCGGTGAATCAGGTCAGTCATCAATCACATTCAAAGTGCTAAACTCCCTTTCTTTCCTTTTACTTTTGCTACCCAGCATAATTGTCACATTTCATTTTCCCTCCCCCTCCTAATCCATTTTGCTAATTTGTACAGCTGGGAACAGGAAGGGGAGAAAAACTCTGATGCTGCAATTGCTGATTCCCTCGAGAAACCCTTAAAAAGTGCCATTAGCTGGCGTGCAAATCTTTCATGTCATCCGACAAGGTCTTTGAAGGCACTATGTTCAACATCCATTTTTATAACCCCAATTAAAAAAAAAGTTGTGATTCCTTCCAATTGGGCTCTCTTCCAGGTGTAAAGCAAAATCGTATTTGCTTCTCGAGTCACTACTAATCAGCCAGACTTCAACATTGGGGTTTCATATACATAATCTTCCTTCACATCAGAATTCAAAATGACACAAAAGGTTATTTCAATAAGGGAACGTCACAACTCATAATTCCTGCCTCCTCCCCACCACATGCCTGTATGGTAGGTTGTATAGACAATTTGCAAACATATTTCATGTCAGGTGTGTCTGTCAGGTGTGTCTGGGGTGGGCAGGGTATCAGATTTGTGTTTGTACATTTGCTTCCTTTGTCTTTTTAAAAGGACAAAAATATAGATTTGTCCCTTAGCCCAGTAAAGCAGGGAATGAATAATACCAAGTGAAGGCAGTTTAAACAGCTGAAAGCTAACTTTACCAGTGTCCTTAATTATACACCGAGTCCCGAAGCAAGAAGACAGAAATGTTAGCAATAGCTTGCCCCCAGCCTATGGCATGGTTTCTTATATAGGGCAGTTTCTACGGACAGCATTTCCTGAAGGAGTAAGGGGCCTATTGGATTTCCAAATATTGAGGGCCAGATCCTCAGCTGGTATAAATCAACATAGCCCCACCAAAGTCAGTGGAGCTACACTGATTTGCACAGGCAATGCATCTCAGACTTGATTCACTATTACAATTTTTACTCCTCGTGATTTCAATGGAGACATGCCTGCATATGAATGGAGGAAGGCCACATTCATAGAATCATAGGACTGGAAGGGACCTCGAGAGGTCATCTAGTCCAGTCCCCTTCACTCATGGCAGGACTAAGTATTATCTAGACCATTCCTGACTGGTGTTTGTCTAACCTGCTCTTAAAAATCTCCAAGGATTGAGATTTCACAACCTTCCCTAGGCAATTTATTCCATTGAATCAGACCTGCTCTCTGCCCTGCTACAGAACAGTTCTCCCTCATCCTAAGATAACACAAAAGACTCTTCCAAGAAAATGCCCCAATGCTTGGAAGCTGAAGCTAGCCAAATTCAGACTAGAAATAAGATGGACATTTGTAATAGTGAGGGTTATTATTAGAACTACATACCTAAGGAGATGGTGGAGTATCTTTAAGTCAAGAGTGGATGTCTTTCTAAAAGAGATGCTGTAGCTCAAACAGAAGTGATGGGCTTGGTGACATTCTCTGGCTTGTGTTATAGACTAGATGATCATAATGATCCCTTCTAACCTTAAAATCTGAGCCTCTATGAATAAATCTTCCTTTTATTTTCCTAACGTACTCTGTAGATTTCCTGGGGAAACAGATGCTCTTTCATTGGCTACTCCTTCTTACAAGGGTTTTCTCCTCAAATACCCACTGGATTTTGGATACTTGTCTTGGTTCCTCTATGAACTTGGGCCTCATTTTCTCCACTTGTAACATGGGAATAATGGTATTTATCTACCTCATAGGACTAGTGTGAGAATTAAATCATATTTGTAACCGTGTTTTGGGATTCTTGGGAGAAAGGCACTATATGGCTGCAAAGCATTATTTATTATGATGATTCCGAAACTTGTGACATGTTTTAGATCTCACAAATGACAACATAGTGGGTCCTGGTACCCGTCCCCAGAAAAACATCCCCCTGATCTATTGTTTTATGGTTCGGTTCACTCTTGCCTCTGATAGCTGATCAAAAGGTCCAATTCTGATCTCACTTACACTGGTTTTACAGTGACTGGTGTCACTCCATTGATTCAGTGGAGTTACTCCTGATTAGGGCTTAGTAATGAACACTTCCAAGAAACACTGAATCCCTTCTATTGCCATTAAAGTCACCAGCCCAGATCTGCAACTGGTGTAAATCAATGTAACTCCATTAATGTCAATGAAACTCTGCTGATTTAGACCAGCTGAGGCTCTGGCCCACTGAGGGTGGAGGGTACACTCAGCAGCAATCAGAAGCTAGCTTTATCTTGCAGGATCAGGCCCTTAAAATGGTGAGATCAGAATCAGGCCCATGCTGACTGCTCCTCTTTCCCTGTGTGTTCCTTGCTGCCACATGTAATGCTGGCTGGTAGGCACCATCATCAATTCATATGTCTAACCAGGGCTGGTGCAAGGATATTTTGTGTTCTAGGCGAAATTTCCACCTTGTGACCCTTGGAGCATGTATGTGGCACGCTATATCCATAGATCTCAAATGGTTTACAAAAGCAGGAAAGTTTCATTATACTTGTGTTACAGATGGGGAAACTGAGGCACAGAGCCACCCTGACTTACCCGAGATGACACAGTAAGTC
This sequence comes from Emys orbicularis, assembly GCF_028017835.1. NCBI lineage: Eukaryota > Metazoa > Chordata > Testudines > Emydidae > Emys > Emys orbicularis. The sequence continues at coordinate 29,464,469 of NC_088695.1, read as the reverse complement.
AGTGGCAGAGCTGGGCAAAGAACCCAGGTTCTACTCATTCCCAGGTCTGTACCCTTTCCACTGAATCCTGCTGCCTGCTTCCCTCCTGGGTACAGTGTTGGGAAGAGGGAAGCAATCTGCTACTTTTCCCTTGGTCTCTCTACTGCAGCAATGGGGCTGTTGCCGGGTTATTTGATGAGCAGGCCCTGGCTCTCTCCTCTGCCCCAAAGCATTTATAACAGAATTAATCTGGAGACAGGTGCGGTCTGTCCTTCAGTTGTGACCCAAAGGCCAATGGAAGTTTTGGATCCGTGTCTTGGTCACTCGGCAAAGCTGTAGATGTCCTAACCTCTCCCCACATGTCAGCCCCCCTCTCTTCCCCCACCGCCCTTGGCCTGTCGGGCTCCCCAGTGCACCGGGACTTGCCCCCGTGACCTGACACCACATGGAAGGCAGCGCCCGGCTGGGCCCCAGGCTGATCCACAGCGGCCCCTCTCCGGCCAGCTGTGCAATGGCACCCCAAGGCAGGGACACCCCCCCCATGCGGCCCCGGCCCATGCCATGGGCAGCTGCAGCCAGGCGCCAGGGGATGTGAGCAGCCGGGCCCCCCGGCCCGCTCACTGGCCACTCCGGGCTCCCTTCCATAGGCCCCAGGCGGAGCTCACGGCCCCGAAGGTGCCGGCAGCGACGCGGCGCTATGGCCTGCGGGTCGTACCAGGGGCCTGCATGCGACCGACTCTGACACGCCATGTGGCCCCGCCCCCAGGGTGGACTCAACCACCGCAACCTCTAGCAGGGAATACAGGGCTGCACTTCCCGTCCCCCCCGGCTGGAGAGATGGTATCGCCCGCAGAGCCCTGCGCTCAGCTGGTTGCTGTTCTTTGGGCACTGCTTTTTGGCACCCCCAAATCTTGGCGCCCTAGGCGGCTACCTAGTTCACCTAGTGGTTACACCAGCCCTGTGCCCAACATTTGATTGGATAAAAATGCCAGCATTTTACACAAAGTGTAAACAGCGGGAATGTCATTTAAATAGCCCTCTACTTCTGTGGATCTAGATTCTCAGACCAGCCATGGAAGCCTGAACCTCATCCCTAAAGGGAAAAAATTACTGTGTGTTGTTTCTTACTGCCTGTAGCAATACCTGAATACCCTGCTGCTCAGCAGCTCAGGCGCCTTTCCCAACACTTACAGTGCTCCCCATCTGTGTCCCACCATTCCTCAGAAAAAGCTGGGCTCCTACTGTAATTCCTTTGATCAAGAGACCCAGGGCTTTGTGTCTCCCATCGCTGCAACTGTCTAAAGTATGTGTCTGCTGGAGGAAAAGAAACACTTTAATGTTTACAATGAGAGAGGAACTGTTTATGCTCCATTCTGATGCTGTGTTTCTTGGGGGAGAGAGACGGCTCTCGACAACGAGGGATTAAGGGGATCTATTGTACCCTTTTCTGATGTTGCCCACCATTAGATTCCATTTGCATACATCTCACATTCAGGAGCTGGGAGCATAGAAACAGCCATCACACCTGCTATTTCTGTTGGGCAGAGCCATCTTCTAACGGTTAAACGCAGGGCGGCTTTTCACGAATTTGGGGGGAAATTGCAAGTTGCAAAGAGGGGTGTGTGTGTTTGGTTATGAAGGGGAGGGATCGGGGGAAAGAGAAACAAGAGCAAACATGCATTGGGAGGATTTTCCAAGCCGACAGAGGGCCTGCAAAAGGACAGGCTTTGAATTCTGCATGTTCTTTTAACTAGGCCTCTGATTTGAAGAGGCCCCCAAAACCCTGGTAAGCCTCATTGAACTTGAAAAGCTACAAGCTTCCTTTCTTCCCCATTTGCTTTGTCTTCCCTTATCTCATTCATGTGAGACATTGTCCCTCCTCCACCCTCACCCCCCCCCCACCGATCTAGGGGGGAGGAGGGGGAGAGAGAGAGACAGAGACAGACAGACAGAGACAGACAGTTTGGAATGTTGCAGAGAAGCAACAATGTTATGTCACACACAGAAAACCCAGAGACAATAGTGCAGAGAAATTATAAGTGAGGTACCAGTAGCAACACTGATTTGACTTTAGATAGAGGCTAATAAAAAGGACCAGGAGCTTTCTCTCTCTCTCTGAAGGCTGCATAGACAGACACAGTGCAAAAAAGAGCAAAGAAGCTAGTCTGGTAAACCATTTTTAGGTCTGGTCTACAGAGGGGATTTGCCCCAGTTACAGCCACCAGTGATCACTAGTGGAAACTCTTAGTGCAGAAAACCTTCCTTGAAACCAGCAAAAGGAGCACCAGTTCCATTTTTGGGGATAAGTGACTTTGACCATCCATTGAAACGACTTGGAAAAATAATTACTTTCTGGCAAAATTTTTGAAACATTTGAGAGTTTTTTTAATTTCCTGTGAAAATTTTATTTTTTTGACAAGAAAATGAAAACATTTCAGTCTCTGAAAAACATTTTCAGTAACAATTTTGTTTTTCTGTTAACATTTTTACAAAACAAACAAACAAACAAACAAACCCAACAACAAAAAACAGATTTCAGGGTTTTCTTTGTTTTGTTTTGAAAACTGGAAAACTTCAATGAAAATGAAAAATTTCTGCAAAAGTTTGTTTTGGTTGAACAGCCATTTGTTGTTGAAAAAAAATGTCTTGACCAAAAGACGTCCACCAGCAGCTAGACTGTCTTCATTATGGCTCACGCTGGGACAACCATTGGGAAAATCCCCAGTTTAAGCTTGTTCTTCATGCCAGTTTTGAGAGAACACTCCCAAGGTTGTCAGATCTTGAAATTAAACTGCCTTGACAATACTCCTATGGGATGAAATTTCTCCTGGAGTGGAGAACCATTTACAGTAGGGCTCTCAACTTCACTAATGCTGGTGCAGCTTAACTGCTATTAGCAACAGTGGGAATGTTTTCTCAAATTCCATAGTGCAGACAATATATGGGAGTGTAGACAAGTGCCATCACACAGCACTCCCTTGTGACCTAGGGTGGCCCTGCAGGCATCCTGCCTCAGTTTCCCGTTGAGTCCCCAAAATAATTCACATACACCCAGAGTCTTCAGAACAATAGCCCCCCCTCTCTTGGGGACAAAATGTTGAATATTAGTTCCGATCACCAAAAGGCCCCTTTCCACTCACCCCTCACATTTAGAGTTCACAATCCTCCTCCTTGGGACTGTGGTTTTAAGTCCTGGCCTTCCCAGCCCATAGCTTATCCATCAAGTTTAGGGTCTCACAGTCCTCCTTCTTTGGACTGTGCCTTCAGCTACATTCTCCTCAGGAACACCTTCAACAGCTCTTCATTCAGCACACCCTCTCTCTTACTGGGCTTGGAGCCTCTCTTTTGAGTCAACCACCCCCAGTCACCTGACCACTCCTTGAATCTTCTCAGGTGGGTCTAATTACCTCAAACACCTGTCTGAGACAGCTGGGGAAGAAGGGAGTCTTGCCCTGCCCTCTCTACAAGGCTCCTGGCCCCAGTCCCTTAAAGGAAAAATAGCCAGGGTTTCTTCCTATATCTTCCCCCTCCCAGACTCTAACTATTTCCCCAGGACCATCTTCTTCTCACCTTATGTTCATTTTTGGTTATTCTGGAAACTTGGAATGGGATGACTGGCCCCTCCCACAACTTTAAGGGCCAGTACCCCATTACGGGGAGCAACACATATGCAGAATTAAGTCCTTTATATGACTCTTATGTGGGTTTTTGCATAGTACAATATATTGCCTTAATATTTTGTACATTATTATCCTAACTGCCGATGCTTCCCCTTGATTAAAAAAGAAAAGATTGAGATTGTATTTAGTGAACACTGAGGAATATTTTAAGTTGATGCTACACATGACCAATTAACTAAGTACTGGATGTAGAGCATATGGATCAAGAATTCTCCAAGTAATAAGCTCCTATTCATGTTACAGTATTTGTCAACTCCCAGTTATTGGACCGTATTTTACCTTCAGGTGTTGTATGTGTATTAAGCATGTAATGAGTACAATGGGAATTGCCCTGGCTTTTATATGTGAGGGCAACATTTGACCCTGGTGAACTCAAATATTGTTAAATTCTATAGGGAAGCAGAATGACAATCCCAAATCATTCCAACACATTGCCATATGCAAACTATGGTTCCAGCTATTAATGATTGTCCACTGAGGGACCTGATGATAGTCTTCAAATATGTTATAGGCTGTTATAAAGAGGACTGTGATCAATTGCCTGCTGAAGCTAGGACAAGAAGTAAAGGGCTTAATCAACAGCAAGGAGATTTAGGTTAGATATTAGGAAAAACTTTCTAACTCTAAGGGTAGCTAAGCTCTGGAACAGGCTCCCAAGGGAGGTTGTAGAATCCCCATCATTGGAGGTTTTTAAGAACAGGTTGGACAAACATCTGTCAGGGAGGGTCTGGGTTTACTTGGTCCTGCCTCAGTGCAGGGGTCTGGCCTTGATGACCTCTCAAGGGTCTCTCCCAGCCCCTACATTTCTGTGATTCTATGCCTTAGTGAGAAGTTGTCCAGGTAAATCTATTGTGCTAAAGGTGTTTATTTTTCAAAGCAGACATTTCTAGTGAGATTGCTCCCCGGCCCTCCTTAACATCAGTTCTAAGAATTAAGCAGTCCTATGTGAAAAGAGGGGGCTCTTTGGTGATTGTTAGGGTGGGAAAATTGACCGTGGCTTGGTTAGGAAGGGAGTGGGAGTTTGAGGCAACTGCCTGCCACCTAAGCAGGAGCTCCCTCAGACATTGGTCCTTCCTGAGTCAGGCGCAACAGATTCGATCTTCCTGCTCCGTATAGCTGAGGGAGACAAAGGTGGTTCTAAGCCACCTTTCCATTTCTTCCAGTCCTGGATGAATCAGGGACCAAACTAGCCCCCAGAATAAGCTGGAGTAAACAACAGGGCCCAGAGTACTTTAAAGTACACTGGCTTGTGATGGCCTCCGAGCAGTCACTATGTCAGTGGGGATTGGTCAGAGCACACTGCTGTTTGACACCTCACCATCACACCCTGTCATGCCTTGTCATAGGCCAGTGCTCCCTCATTACACCTCCTGTGTTGAGGTACAATATTGGTGTCTAGCTATTCCAGCTCTACATCACCCAGGAATTCCCCTCTGCCACAGGAATCCTCAACTGCCCCTTTAGGGAAGCTTTCCAGAGGCTTTGTGCTGCTAGTCACTGAACTCACTAGAGATACAGCAATTTACACCAATGGGTCTAGTCCCATTGACTTCAACAGAGATACGCCAATCTACACCCTCTGAGGAACTGGTCCCATTCACTTCAATGGAGCTAAACTGAATTACATCTGGCTCAACAGACTAGTGATAATGTTTTCTTTACTCTCCGATTCACTCTCCGTCCCTTTCTACAGCCCTGTTCACCCGCTGTACACTGTCCTTTTGGCTGCTGTTAGATGCCAGAGAGAAAGTTTGAAATTGTTCTAACTCATTGCCCTGATCACTCCTATGAACAATAATTTTTAATATCTCAGCAAACTGAAAAATAAAAACCTGGTGAAGTTACTGTCAATAGGGACATTTCTGGACAATATTAAACACAAAGAAGCCGTCCTCCAGCACCAAATATGTGATTTCAGGGAGGTAACGGGGGAGGATTTGGTGACTTTTTATAAACAACTAAACTAAGGCTCAGATATAATGAGAAAACCTTTTGTGACATAAGGACCTGTGTATGTCAAGTAAATTCATTATATACCAGCTTGAATGGCAATTCGACTGCCTCCAAATGTCTAACACAATTATGTTGAGAAGGAGGAGATTGTACAGCTGTGTTTCCCCTCCAATAAAAGAAAGCAAAAGTAACTAAAAGTGGATGACTAGAAGTTGAAGGCTTTCCACTAGGCCCGGCTGAGCCTGCTGGAGTTCGAGGGTTCATGAAACTCTCTGTTTTTTGGGTTCACAGGGTTCACAGAACTAGTTTGAGTTCACCAACCTTTTCTCTGTAACTTAAACCCACCGTGGCTGGATTTTTTTTCCTAAGGGAGATTCAATATTAAATACATGGAAGCAGATTTTAATCTCTATTCCACCATCATAAACCTAGAGTAACTCCTGTGAAGTCAGTGGAGTTACACTGGTGTAAATCGGGGGTATTTTAGATCATAATCTGGTCCATGGTTTTCTGCCAGAATGACAGCCTGAACTCTCTATTAGAGACATAAGAACATCTCCTCCAGAGCTGGGTGACCCTTCTGTTTATAGTACATAGACTTGGTGATGTATTTTGCGGTTTATGCCTTTGTTTTCCTATCTACTATATCTTTAAATCTTACGGATGATACTATCCGCTGAGACAGGCAGCCATTTTGTGTTCAGGCTTGGAGGACACAAAGTCAAGCCCACGATGTTTGAGTGGTTTTGAAACTAGGCAAAACCAGTTGACCTGTTCCGACTTACTGCCCAAGCCTTGCTGTTTATGGATTCAACCCAATGGGCTTCTAGGTGCTGATCGGGGAGGTGCAGAGAGGCAACGCACCGGCAAAGAGTGCTCAGAGTCTGCTCAGCACCTGGAGAGAGCAGTCCATATATTGCTGACAGGGCCGGCTCCAGCTTTTTTGCCGCCCTAAGCGGCGAAGAGAAAAGAAAAAAAGAAAAAAAAGATAAAGCCGCGATCGGTGGCTGCTCTACCGCGCCGCTTCATTCTTTGGCGGCAATTCAGTGTCTGGTCCTTTCGTCTGAGAAGGACTGAGGGACCCGCCACCAAATTGCCGCTGAAGACCCGGACGTGCCGCCCCTTTCCATTGGCCGCCCCAAGCACCTGCTTCCTGCGCTGGTGCCTGGAGCCGGCCCTGATTGCTGAGAAATGAGCACAGGGCTCAACAAAGAATGTAAACTTCTAGGCTCCCAGAGAACTGAGCCCTGGTGAGCAAGGGGGAAGTGGGAATGATGGGGGTGCAGCCCGACGGTAGCCTGGACATAGCATACCAAGGGCAACTCCTGTTCCCTCCTGCGAACCCCATGAAATGGTCAATGCCTCATGACATATACTAGGTAGAGTGTACTTCCCGACCCACCAGCATACAGGGTTTTCCCCCCTCAGCTTATTGGATAGCGAGTAACAGAGCACCACGCTCATCAGCCTTTCTGATGGCTTTCTCCAATCCTTCGTCCTTACTCTGACCGAACGCCCTATACTGCTGTGTATGGCCTTGGTGGAGTGAGAGCACATGGAGGGACTGACTCATGCTAAATATTTTACATAAGGGTTGAAACACTGAAGGCCCAGTCCCAATCTCCCATACACCAATTCTACACCCAGTAAAATCCATTGACTTTAGTGGAGTTACTCCTTTTGTCATACTGGTTTAACTGAAATCAGAATCAGGCCCTGAGCATGAAAACAAAGCTCAACAACGATGGATAGTCATAAGAAGAGAAGTCAGTGTTACAGAAACAATCCCTTAAGATTTCTCTTTCTTCAAAATCCTGGCTCTATTCTGAAGTGAGCCCCTGCAAATGCAAAATAGGGGTTTCATAGTTATTTTTCCCCAGTGGTTTCTAGGCCAATAGCAACTTAGTTTCCAAGTCAGAAGACAATACTATAACTACCATACCTGTAAATTCAGATTTATTTTCTATACTCTTAGGGCTTGTCTACACAGGAAAGTTTTACCAGTTATGCCAGTAAAATTACACCAATACAGTTAAACCAATATAGTTACACCAATATAACTTCCCATGTAGACACTTATTCTGGAGCTTTTTCCATTTAGCTTAAACCCTTTTCAAAGCAATTTAAGCCAAAACAAAAAAAGGGCATTTTTATACCAGAATGAGAGTGTCCACATGGGGACACAGCTATAAGGACATCGGTTTAAATTTACACTTTAGCTTATATGTGGCTACCTTGTAACCCACTATGCACTATTTTGTGTACACCAGCCAAACACAGTGAATGAAAGTCATTTGTATGGAAAGGACATAGTAAATGGCAGAGGTCGGTCAACACAATCTGTGCCTAGGCAACACTTCAGAGTGCCCCACCCCTCAAATTTGGCCCAGTTACCCCTCCATCATGACAGAGGCGTGACTGGGCCAAATTTGAGCAAGTGGCATTCTGACCTGATGCACGGGGTTGCAGTGCCACTCACGTTTGGCCCAGCCTCCCCTCCATCATGGCCACTTGCCAGTTGGCATTGAGGGGGTTTTGACTCACATAAGGGTATGCATATAAATGTAGTTTTGGAATTACTTGATTTTTAAGTGTTTAACCATGCAAATTCAATGTAGCATTTTCCATGATTAATATATGTACAGTATATTTTGGATATGATTAGCACAATCTACAACAAGCAGCGGTGAAATCCTGGCCCACTTAAGTCAATGGGAGTTTCCTCCCAGGTGCGGCTCATGAATACCCTAAACTTCATTGTCTTTGGATTGCGGGGGCTGTCTATCTGCATATGATTAGGTTAGATTCGATCAGATTAGATTGATGGATGGAGATATGGAGGGAAGTATGATCTATTCCTTTTTCAGGGGTAATGCACAAAGAAATTAAAGTCAGATTTAATTTCGAATTTCGAGATGGATTTCAGAGGAGTATAAATTTGAATAAAGTTAAATGACCATCGTGGGCTCTTTAACTTGGGGATATTTATCCAATTATATCAAAAGCATATATAATTACATTCTCCACACTACGTCGTCCTTTAAAATACAGATTAAGATCATTTATATTAAAATGTGGTATATATCCTCTAAGGAGCTCTCCGAAAACTTCAAAGATTTTCAAAATATCAGGTATTAAGCAGTTAAAAAATCGGTGGCTCAGGAGATGTAATTAAATTTCAGCTATTTGTGTCGCTATAACTGTGTTTCAAATTTTTTTTGTTGGTTTCTTTAAAAAATAGCAATATTGCAGTCAGCTCCTTCACAGAAGGAAAAAGGGTCCTCTTCAGTGGGTTTCACCTAAAAAGAGATTTTTAGCTTGGTCAAGTAATTTCCCAGCTCTTCAGAACAAAGCAGTTGACTTGGCTATGAACTAACAATCAGTAAAATAGCTGAATTCCATTCAGGTCTCTAAAATTGGGTGTGTCTGGAAAAATCTCATTCTCTACCAAGTTGAGTAGTTTAGAAGCAGAAGAAGACATTTGGGATTTCAAAGGTTTGGTTAGGAAATTTACTAATAGATGACAATGTCAATAGATCTAATCAAAATTCTCTAAATTTGAAAAAAGACACATCCATAGCTGTTACAGCCTTTCGTTTGGCATGTTCAGTGTAAGTTCAGTGTAAGTGACAGCATCACGGATCACGGATCGCGTTCTCCAAGAACACTTTCAGCACTCCCTGGGTCTTTTAGTAGATCAACCCCGAAATACGCTTCACACCCCCACGTCGAGCCAAGTGATGAATAGCTGGCTTGGCAATACCTTGGATGTTATCCCGAAGCACTTTACGATGGTGCTCCTCCCTTCCTCAAGCCTTTACCACCCTTACCGTGACCAGACATGGTGAAATCAAATCACACACAACTGACCAACTGTGCTGGGCATAGTTTGTCCCGTCTACATAGAATCATAGAAGATATGGGAGGTCATCTAGTCCAACCCCCTGCTCAAAGCAGGACCAACCCCAACTAAATCATCCCAGCCAGGGCTTTGTCAAGCTGGGCCTTAAAAACCTCTAAGGTTGGAGATTTTGCCACCTCCCTAGGTAACCCATTCCAGTGCTTCACCACCCTCCTAGTGAAATAGTGTTTCCTAATATCCAACCTAGACCTCCCCCACTGCAACTTGAGACCATTGCTCCTTGTTCTGTCATCTGCCACCACTGAGAACAGCCTATCTCCATCCTCTTTGGAACCCCTCTTCAGGTAGTTGAAGGCTGCTATCAAATCCCCCCTCACTCTTCTCTTCTGCAGACTAAATAAGCCCAGTTCTCCCAGCCTCTCCTCATAAGTCATTTGCCCCTGCCCCCTGGACTCTCTTCAATTTGTCCACATCCTTTCTGCAGAGAGGGGGGGGGGGGCAAACTGGATGCAATACTCCAGATGTGGCCTCACCAGTGCCAAATAAAGGGGAATAATCACTTCCCTCGATCTGCTGGCAATGCTCCTACTAATGCAGCCCAATATGCCGTTAGCCTTCTGGGCAACAAGGGCAAACTATTGACTCATATCTAGCTTCTCATGCACTGTAATCCCCAGGCCAATGTGGGCCAACTGGTTCAGATAATATAAGAACTTACCTGAATCTTTGCTCTGCAAGACACGACCAAATGCAAATGCTCTCCTTCCCCCAGCCATGCCCCTACATCAGAGCCAGAATGGGAGATGATGTAGGAACAGCCATTTTGATTTCTACACCACAAGAAGGTTTCCCCATACTGGGAAAGTCCACAGGAGGCCATAGCTGCTGGAGAAGAGGCAAGGATCTGGCCCTTAAATCCATTCATAAGCTGAAGCCAGTTCAGACTACAGCAACCCACTTATCAAACCAAAGCACTTCACTGTGAGCAAATGACCCCAGTGCTCCACAATTTGCACTAGCTGCCTATGGGCTTCCAGGTGCAATTTATGATGTAGGTTTTGAGCTATAAAGCCCTAAATGGCCTGGTGCCATCCTGGCTGAGACACACCTCTTTCCCCATGTCCTACCACTGCAGTTGCCCGTTTCTAGAGGGGGTGGAGGTGGGAACTGCATGAGGAAACAGAAGTCCAGCATTGAGCCCATCAAGACACTCCTCCACCACTTGTTCTGTCTAAATATTTAGTGAATTTCTTGTAAGAGTCTGGACCCTTCTCCTTATCAGCCAGCACTTGCTAGGAAGTGTTACCTTTCAATGGAGAGTGAATTCCTCTCCTAGCAGAAATGGCAGTCAGGCACCAGGGTAATCCAGTGTTTACAAACACATCTGAGCTTTGAAGGCCCATCTCTCCTGCTGTCATTTTTTGCTTCTCTCTCTCTTCTTGCACTATAGCTGTTGCTTGAAAACCTGGTGGGGGGGGGGGGGGGGAATCTTGTCTAGACAATGCTTCCTTCAGTCTGTGACTCACACTGAGCACAGGACTTCTCAAATGCCTCGGCAGTGACAGATTCTTAGCTTGACAGAGAATAAAACTCTAGGCCTGCAGGCCTCACACTGATTGCTGTCTAGCAGATGGAGGGAAAATGTGTTGAGAGTGGACCTTAATTAAGTAGTTATGTCTACTGTAAGTCAAGCCATCAGCATAAATACCCGTGCAGCATATATCGTTGATCTTATCACTCTCATTTTCACCACTACGTTATTTAAGGCTAATGAATACGAAGCCGGATTCATTTCTTGTTTTCTTCAGGGAGAATGATTTGAGGGGAAATGCTGAGTCACACAAGATTTCACGTTATAGCAATAAAATCCATACGTTTTATATTAATAGGACTTCCGAGAATATCGCTGCATTAGGAAATCAAGACGGAAGGAAGAATGAGATTTAGTGGATAAAGCACTAGTTGTTTTTTACCCCAGCATTATGATTTCAGTGTTACACAAGGGCACAAAAAGAGTTTTTTGCGGCTAGAAGAGGGTTTGCCATGTCACGCAACAGAACCATCAGTACAAGTCAATTGAGTCTTTTTACGTGTGTCACAGTTCAGGGCAACTACACCTGTATTCTCCCTCCATGGTCCCTGGAGGGCACCCACTCCTGGCTCATGGATGGGGGTAGAGAACCACATCTCCCTCCCTCTTGACCGGGGTATTTCCAGGCTGCACAGTTCCCTGCCTACACTGTGTGTCGGACTGCCTCAGCAGGCCTGCTCTGCTTTCTCCCCAGAGGCAACGAACAGTACAATTGCTCACAGTTATAAGTTACCCCACAGCTCTTTCTAGGCAAGCACATTTATTCTTAAGGTGAAAGCATTGCTGAGAAAACATACTGAAAACAATAAAAAACCCACCCCTACACGCATGCTAATAAGCTTACCAGAGATCGCTCCCCAACTCCAACAAAGGCTGTGGTAGGAGTCAGTCCTTCAACCCCCACCTTAGCTCAGGAGTAGCACCCCCATGAATTGTTCAGTCTCTCTCTTTCTACAGCTTGGGCCTTTGATCTTGAGACTGCTCTGACTAGAAATGAAATGAAAACCAAAAAATTCAAAATTCTTCAGGAAAGAGAATTCCAAAATGTTTCGTTTTGATTTCACCTTTTTTAATTGTATAGTCTATCGTAAAATATATGATCATGCAAAATTAAAAAAATTCAAAATGAAAAGTCCTTTCGAAACAAAAACCCGAAACCTTTCGTTCTGACAATGTCATTTCGTTCCGACAATGTCGGATATTTTGACATTGTCAACACTTCCCCCCTTTCTCATTTTTTCTCCTAAATGAAATTTTGGCAGAGTCAGCACAATTTCATAGCTTTGACAGAACGCATCTCCATTGGAAAATGCCCCCGCCTACGTTTTTCTGACCAGCTCTAAAGACAAATGAAGGGTGGGAGGAGAGGAACGGAGGTTCCAAGAGGTGAAGTGACTTGCCTACAGTTGCACAGCAGGTTTTCTGATTCCCTGGGCCAATCTACTGGACCACACTGCCTCTCTCCCAAGGTAAGAAAAATGACTATGTAAAAATGACCATCTTCCTTATCCTATCTGCTCACTTTGCATTTTTCAGTTATCATCTGCTTACTTCTTTTGGACATTGAGACAAGTTGTTAGCCCTGAAGCAATGATACAACTATTAGAGACCCAGCAGCATCTTATTCTGGCTCAGATGCCATCCAGGGAGCTCACATCTAAGTTCTGAAGGCAGAATCTTTACTGCTGGTCCTGATACAGAGGAAGAGGCCAAAAGAACACAGCTGGGTGCTCACCTCCCAGGTGGCAACTGCAGGGCTGACAGAGGAATTATTTTGACAGGCAGACTGAGCACAGCTCCCACTGACTTCCATGGGAACCTGACTGAGCTCTTTATACTTAGCAACAGCAAAATACATAACTAACAAAACAGTGCCGATCACCGCCACGTTCACCGGCTTGCATACTACTCTTGAGCCCCTGCCTCCAGACGTTTGCATTGCTTAGACAGCCCTTCAGGGCAGGGGCTTTGCTTCTACAAACCCCAGCACAATGGGGCCAGCTGCACCTCATGGTAAATTTAGAAGGGATTGTGCACTAAACTATTCCTTAGCCATGCTGCCAGTTACCCCTTTTGACCTGCCTGGGCCCTGCAGGTGTTCTAGCTGGGAGTAGAAATTAACCAGGGAGTTGAGTATTTTCTTTGATGCGGGCTTGTTTGTTTACAAAGAATATACAAAAGGAAGGAACCAAAGAGGGGACAGCGTCCTTGCTCACAGCACCCAAAACACGCTTTTCAGCCAGCACCCCAAAAGCTCACTAGGCTTTTTCCAGAGTTGAGATGCCAGCGGCTTGTTCAATGTCTCTCTGTGTCTTCTCTCCTTCACCTTGTCTCCGTCACACACACAGCCACACACCTTGGGTCAAACAATACCCTTTGGCACCTCCATCCACATGGTGCTAATTTCTGGGAGGGCTCACACATCCCTTTTGTCTTTGGGGTGGGTGCTTGTGATTAATTTATTTTAAACGAAGGGTGGGGGTTAAGTTTGTAACACTGCCCTTAGATCTTCCCCACTGACTTTACCGAGGTTGGACGAGTGCGACTAAGGACAGAACGTAGGGCATACTGTCTTAAAACCCATTACAGTGAAACCCAACAGCCTCGTTTCAATTGCACACAGTTTTTGTGCAAATTTGCTAAGTGTAAGCCAACATCCAGGTTGTATGTGATTCCAAAATCTCTCCTCAGCCCAGAATGCTTGGATAGAGCAGCCTATGAACAAACCTGCAGAGGGGGGGCATAATCTCAAGCAGAAATGAAGGAGGAAAGGCCTGTTAGTTCATAGAAGGGATCCTCTATAATCCACTTGTGCGGTATTTCTGCAGTAGTGTACATCAGTCACAGAGGTGAACTAAATACATCAGACACACCCCACCTGCCTTCTCCACTCTGACCAAAATGGAACACACAGGGGTCATATTCTTTTCTAATGCATCTCAGTTTTATTACCTCTGCAGTCCAGGGTAATTCCATTGACTTCCATGTCGTTACTCCTGATTTAGAAAATCTGTGGTATTTCTATAGTGTCCACTAACCTTAGTATCTGAACACTGCACTGCGTAATTTCACCATAGGGCCAAAATCAACCCTGGTGTAAATGGGAACATCACCATTAACACTGGTGTGGTTTTCAGACAAATCTTGTCTCTTTTTTGGATGAAAAGTTGAAATTTTCCCTGGGGAAAACCCCTCATATTTTGACCATCTCTACTCTACATCGCTTTGACCATACACATGTTAGTTATTTCTGAGAAAAGCATCGACACAGATGGGTATGGGAAGCCTGGAGATGGCTGGAATGGGGGAAGGTGGTTGTGTCAAACCTGGCATTTCCTTGGGAGTCCTTAAGCCCTGGTTAGACTCTTCCCTTAGGGCAGTGGCTTTCAACCTGGGGTCTGCAGATTATGTCTAAGGGGTCCATGAAAGATTGTCATTACCAAAGAAGAGTGCTTTTTCAACCTGTGGTCCGTGGACCCCTGGGGGTCTGCAGACTGTGTATAAGATTTCCCAAGGGGTCCGCACCTCCATTTGAAATATTTTAGGGATCTGCAAATGAAAAAAGGTTTTAAACCACTGCCGTAGGAGCTTCAACCATAACATGGTGAAGGGAGGGAGAACCAATTTCACAAGTTAGACTCATTCAATCAAGTTGGGGGGATGGAGGAAGGCACTTGACTGCAGCTCCCACCTCACGTTTGTCACTTCCTCTAACGAGAAGACTTTTGTCATTCACCCTCCTCCCCACACCCAGAATTCCAGTCTGGCCTTGTACCCACTAGCTGATTTCCATTCTGTTTCCCTTCCCCGTCCGCGCTTCTCTTTAGGCGAAAACAGAAAATTGCTTTTGCATTTGGCTCAAAAGCCCCTTTGAACACACAGGCAGTGTGAGTATGGGGAAGGTGTGCCTGAAAAAAACTGCCGCCTCCTTTCCAAGGAAATCATTTCACCACTCTGCTCCCATATCCCCCTAGGCCTTGAAACACTCCCCTTATTAACACTGCTGCAAAGCTGAACAGGAACCAGCAGCTGTGAGAGCCGTGGTCACAGCTCCGTTATGTAACTGAACGGCAAACAAGAATAACTGAGCTGTCTGCTTCATAAACACGGGAGGCGATGGTTGAGAAATGAGGGAAGTCACAAGAGGTCACTATTGGAGGTCTCACCAGTTAGCGTTTTGTGGGTCCAAAGAGATAGCAAAGCCCATTCTTTGTTTTCTTAACTGTTAAACACTAGTATTTTTCAGACTACCAGCCACACAAATATTAGGAGGAGATATATATTATATTTGTTTTCTCCAGAAAACACTGAACACTCATTTTCTGGAAATAAGACCCAGTAAGGGGTCTCAGGTTGGGTAACCAAAATCACTGGCCACTTTTGCAAATCCTCCATCCATCAAAAACATTGCATTGTGTATCAGTCAAGGTTGTCCTACACATACTATACCCGCTGCCAAACCACAGAAGGAAATGAAAAGTTAAGCCAACTATCAGTGCACCTCCAATAGTCCTCCACCCAGAGACAGAGACTTCACCCCTAACACAACCACCACACATCACAGACAAAGCACCACAACCTCAACTCTCTACCTGCAGGGATGACAGACTTTTAGCACCTCCTTCTACCAAGCAACTCCTTCCTTCCAGCTCCTCCATGGGAGCAGCGTTAAGATCGTGATGTGAGGCCTGTGGCGTGCAATGGCTGGGCAGTGGTGTGCGCTTAGAGGTGGAGAAATAGGAGGTGTATAGCTTTAAGTGACTTAACTTCTCATTTCTTTGTTTTTGAGGTCCTGTGTTTTGAAGTTGCAGGGCAGTTTGGGGGTGATATACTCTATTCTTAATTTTTAAAAAAATCTCTGTTTTATGCAAAATATTGAGTCCAAACTTAACAATCACCTAACACTGCCATTATATATCAATCAATCAATCAATCAATCAATCAATCAATCAATCAAGTAGGGCATGATCCTCAATTGGTGTAAATCAGAATAGAATTTCATACTGGATTAACAGATTAAACCAATTTGACATCGGTTGAGGATTTGGCCCAAATCCATATATAGTACTTTATATACCAGAGAGATAGATATATTGAGTATATTATGAACTCTCATAATATTAAGATCTTTCCGTGGACATATGGCATGACCATCATCTAAGATGGGGCTGCACCATCCTTTTCTGCAGATCACTGTGTATGGGAAGGATCCTCTCACCCACCCAATCCCCCTGTTTTCCCATTACTTGGTTCTAGGAGTCCTACAGTCTTTGGACCACCAGTAATTATGCTAAATACTCCCTTCCCCCCGCCCTTTCTCACTCTTGTCTATTTAGGTTGCAAGCTCATGGACCAGCGTTTGATAACCACTGGTCAAGGAGGAGTTTCCAGCCAATGCCTCTGCTGATCTCTGGAGTGAGAAGATTATGGCTGCTAGCAGTGGTGTTGTCTTGGGGAAGCACACCCCACACAACCCCTCCCCCAAAGCAGCACTGCAGGAGCCAGGGCCGGCTCCAGGCACCAGGCAACCAAGCACATGCTTGGGGCGGCAACTGGTAAGGGGCGGCCAATCTTGGGGTGGGGGGGGTGCGGTGCGGCGCGGCATTCCGCGGGGGGGGCGGGGGCGCTCCGGTGGCGCGGCGCTCGGCGGGGGCGCTCCGGCAGCGTGGCGCTCGGCGGGGGGGGCGGCGCGGGCCGCGGCGCTGGGGGGGGGGTTCCGGCGGCGCGGCGTGGCATTCCGTGGGGGGGGGCGCTCCGGTGGCGCGGCGCTCGGCGGGCGGGCTCCGGCGGCGCGTTGATCGGCGGGGGGGGCGGCGCGGGCCGCGGCACTCGGGGGGGGGTCCGGTGGCACGGCGCTCGACCGGGGGGGGCGGGCTCTGGCGGTGCTCGGCGGGGGGGGCGGCGCGGGGCGGCGCTCGGGGGGGGGTTTCGGTGGCGCGGCTCGGCGGGGGGGGGGGCTCGGGGGGCGGCGCTTTTTTTTGCTGCTTGGGGCAGCAAAAAAGTTAGAGCCGGCCCTGGCAGGAGCACTGGTTATATCTTTTCCAAGACACAGCAAGTTCTGCCCCTCACCATGCTCGTGTCAGCTTCAAAGCCATACAAAGTTATAAGGCCCACGGGCATCACTTGCACCTTCTCCTCTTCTCTAGTGCATAGTGGAAGGATGGTGTGAAGGGGACGTTTGGCTCTGGTGTGGGGATCTGGGATCAATTCCACGCGATGCCTCAAACTCCCTATGTGACCTGGGACAAGTCACTCAATTGCTCTCAGTTTCCCAGTGGTTAAATGGGGATCATTGTATTCCTTTCTCCACCCCTGTGTCTGTCTTGTCTATTTACACTGTAAGTTCTTTAAGGCGGGGACTGTCTCTTATTAGGTGTGTGTGTACAGCACCTAGCGCAAAGAAGTCCTGATCTTGCTTGCAGCCGCTAGGTGCTAGCGAATTCAAATAATAATGGTTGGTCACCCTCCAGAGAGGCACCACTGAGCCCATCCTCTACACCCGCACACCATGCATCTGGAGCTCGCAAATGGGAATTAGCCACCCCTTCCAGAAAGTGGGCAGAGTTTTGTCATATTCTCACCACTAAAAACAAAAAACAACTGACATGTTTAAAAATTTCATGTGCTGAAGCAAGCCATTTCCTGCCGGGGAGCCAACTGTTTTCACAGGTATAAGTGAGGCCAGATTTTATACAGACTCGGGGAAATGTCTCAGCTTGGGAGTGGGGATTGTTTTTTTTTTTTAAAGGGGGAAAGGAAACGTCAAGGATTTTGGAAACATGAAGTGAATAGGGCGGGACACAGAACTTTCCTGGTTGAAACTGAAATGAACTAGACCACCTGCAAGAAAAGGGGAGGAAGAAGGATGGGAGCGAGGGATGGGAAATGGAGTGGGCATGAATATAAACCACAAAGTTTTAAAAAGCATCCGCTGGTGAATTATTAAAGATGCTGTGTTGCTTGTTTCAGGTCCGGACATCTTGGCAGTTGTGATGGGAATGATGCCAAGGCATCTGAGCACAGACGGAATACTTATTTCAGAATTCCTGGCAGGCACCTTTCCTCTAAAGCCTGGGATCTGGTGAGTGTTAGAAGGAAAAGTGCTTGTGCTAAAGACCAGGGAAGATAGTCACACATATGCACACCCCTCTGCTAAGTGGTGGACATGACAGGATCATTTCTTAGAGGGGCTGGAGCTCAGGCTGAGGAACTATAGATGTTCCTCTCACCTCTCCCCACTCTGGTCTGTCCCAAACGTCACTGCTAAATTCATCTGCCGCTCCCCACATGCTACTCCCATGTTGCCTCCAGCCTCCTAATTGAATCCCTCCATTGGCTTCCTGTGCTTTACTGGATCCGACCCAAGCTCCTCCTTGCCACCTGTTTGCCCTACCTACCTCTCTGCACTCATTTTCCCTACTCCCCCCATCCTTTCTTCTGACTGTCCCTTAGAACCAGAGGGTTAGAAGGGACCGCAAGAGTCAGCTAGTCTAACCCCCTGCCAAGATGCAGGATTTGTTGTGTCTAAACCATCCAAGGCAGATGGTTATCCAGCCTTCTTTTGAAAACCTCCAGGGAAGGAGCTTCCACAACCTACCGAGGCAGTCTGTTCCTTTGTCCTACTGGTCTTACAGTTAGGAAGTTTTTCCTAGGCTTTAAGCTAAATCTGCCATGCTGTAGTTTGAACCCATTGCCTCTTGCCCTGCCCTGTGTGGCCAAAGACCACAGCCTGTAGAACAGTCAGTTTGACTTTGATACCTGGGAACCTAGTTCATTGCCTTCATTGCCTTTCCCCCTCACAGGGCTTGCTGCCTTCTCTCATGCTGCCTCTTCAGCATCAAGTTCTGTATACTTGATTAGCTTATGCTTATGCAACTGCCCATTTTTACTACTTCATCCTCTGCCCCCAACCCTTCCCTCCTATATTCCCGTGGACCTTGTTGTGGCTTCTCATAGTGTGTGAGCCCTTGCGGAGAAGGATCATGTTTGCCTAAATGTGAGGTGCCCAGGACAGTGGGGCCCTTGGGTGTTGCAGAAGTACAAATAATTATAACGTAGAGCTTTGCACAATTGGCCGGGTACAATTTGGGTTTTTTCACCTTCCTCTGAAGCACTGTCCCCTGCTAGGGGCAAGATACTGGATTTGGTGGATCAGTGATCTGCTGATCTGTTTACAGTCATTCTAACTTCTCTGAGAGGCTCAAGACAGAGCTCCTACTAAAACAACGAAGGATCGGCCCTGGTGGACTCTGACATTATTGTAACTCCATCCAGGCCATGTTGGAAGCCAGGTCACTGAAGAGACAAATGCACTAACCTCCTGTCTCATGTGGTCTTCTAGATTTAATTCATGCAGTCCTCTCCTCATATCATCACTAAATGGAGCAAAGTAAAGAAAAACTTGGTGGAGGGTAAATCTGATCCTCCCTCCCCATGACAAAGCAATGTAAACCACAGACCCTGGGACTGTGCAGAGGAGAGAGACAGAGCTAGGATAAGATATTTGAGTGAGTGCCAAAATATTTGTAAACAAAATAATACTCAGTGAAGTGGAACAGGCTAACATGCTAAATGTGTATGTTGATTAAAACTGCCCTGAAGATCGGTAAATTGTCCTTTAAATGACAAAGTCACTTTGTATGGCAACAAAACCCAATCATATCCCTGATGCATATTCATGGCACACGACAGTGTTGCATCAAGACACTAACAAGAACCTGTGCTCGGGGATATTATTATGTGCAGCTAAATGGAGACTGGTTGGAGCCTGATGAATTTGGGAAGTCTACCAGCTTTTGGATAACTCTTTGTAAAGAAAGTAAAAGAATCTCATACCTCTTGTTATGGAAATCAAGGAGATATGGCTATAAGAATATATGGGAAGTCTACCGTAGAATTACAAATATTTGGGCCAAGTCTCTTTGCAATCAATAGGAATTTTGCCATTCATTTCCAAAGGAGCATTATTGGGCCCCTACAGTTAGAAATATGATTTATCTGTAGGTATCTTCATGGCACTCACCCCCTTAGTATATGAGCACCTCACTCCCCTGGTGCGTGTGTGATACACGTCCTCCTGTGTACTGAGAGAATACGTTGTTGCAATCCCCACATACAGAGCTTTAGCTAAACCTATGCCTGCTCGCGCTTTTAGCTCTGGATCCCTCCGGTTCAATACACAGTGTCGGCCAAGATGGCGGCCATCATGCTGTCATTATCCCCATTGCAGAAATGGCCAAACTGAGGCAAAGAGAGATTTCTTGATCTGCCCAAGGTCACACGGGGAGTTTGTGGCAAAGCCAGAAATAAAATCCAGATGCCCCGACTCCCGGTCCTGTGCCTCAACAACAAGACCATCCTTCCTCCATATTTGACCCCCTTTAGTCCATCCCATGGCCAAGCAGGATTGCTCCCTACAGTTTATTGGCCTGCTCCTAGAAGCACTCTGTGTGTGGAGTTCAATGGGAGCTCAGTGCACAGAAGGCTTGTATTCCAATGCCATCGATCCATATACCTTTGTTAAAAGTGGAATGAAATCTGGCTGGTCCCACAAAACTGTCGCTATCCAATCACTGCCTGTATTTGGGCTACATCCAGAAACCCAGCTGAAGCCATAGGGGCCTTTTCACTCAAAGCCTTAAGCCGAGGTGATGCACTGTGACTGGGATGTCGGGTTGTGTCAACCATGATGCATTATATTGCAGCCCCATATGAGGAAATTAACAAGCAAAACTAGTCAGCTCCTTCAGTGGAGCTACACCAGTTTACTGTAGTTGAGGATCTGGCCCAGTGCATTTAGACACTTGAGTACTGGATGCACACTCATGACTCACCATTCAAGCCCCAATGTCACTAATGTCTTCACTGCAGTTAACCCAGGTCCGAGCACCTGGGATAGCCTAGCTTGGATGTAAGCAGCCATACTGCAAAGCCCTACTTGAGTTACTATGTCCTCACTGGTACTTTGCTCACCCTTGTGTGGTGCTAGGATTTTGGGGGGGCATATCCCACAGAGCTTTGTGCTGCCGTAAGCCAAACTGTTCTATTCCTCTTTCCCAGTGAATTGTGGGAGAACCTGTCTGTCCTTCTAGGCACACAGGGGGAATTGTGGGACAGCACTGGAGGACCATCAACACTCGAGTAATTTTCATGAATCCTCACTGCAAAGTGGGTGGGTTACCAGCCCGAGTAAAAGCGCCACCCGAGTTCTAGCC
Source organism: Emys orbicularis (assembly GCF_028017835.1). NCBI lineage: Eukaryota > Metazoa > Chordata > Testudines > Emydidae > Emys > Emys orbicularis. The sequence continues at coordinate 29,443,190 of NC_088695.1, read as the reverse complement.
TATAACCCCAGACAGGCCAGCAAGCCTGGCTGAAAGCACCGATGAACTCAGGTGAGAGATTGTGAGTGGACAGAAAGAGCATAAGGGGGACACTCTGGAAAGAGCATGAGCTAACTTTGCAGAGATGACTAACCCTGAGACCCTTAGTTCAGTCATTCAATTGGGTTAGCTGATGATTTTCCAAAACTCCTACTGCAAGACTGCAGAACTAACCTGTGAGAGTGCAGCACTGAAAATGAGTTGTTTATTGAACTGGGAGGGCAATCAATATACTGTAAATCCATTTGGGATTGATTAAATGAGCCAGTGCTAGAAGATTTGCTTTCTGGCTAAGGTTGGAGCTGGTGTGTACAATTATTTCCCACTCACCAGCCAACCTTAGAGGAAGGGACTAAAGCAAGATGTTGCTTAGGAGTTATCTTAATTGTCATTACTGCAACTGACTGATCAATCTGTTATCTGATGTTGCATTCACTTGTACCTTCCCATTTATCTCTATGACTGATTGAAAGGTACCCGGGAAGAGAAGAAAATAAATCCAGTCGGAACAACTTTGCCATAAATCTGCCCTGCCACTTTAAGGAAAAGCAGCGGTTTGAAAGCATTAAGAAGAATAGATTTATTATGCCTGTATTTTCCACCTCACGGGAGGCACAGATCCCACTGGGGCAGGAAAGCAGTCGCAGAAAAACAACCCGAGAACTTCCAGCAGAAGCTGCTGATGTGAATGACAGTTTGCTGGTGGGAATAAAATGGTTCTTGTTTGTTCTGAGATGGAGATAACAGAGTCAATAGGTCAAGTGGTGTGGGAATGCAAAAGCCCCGAGGGCAATGTAGCATAATAAAAAATGAGGGATTCAGGGCAGAAAGAGTAATTTCCACAGGAGACTAACTTGCAATTCAGAAATGGCTTAGATCTTGTCTGTATTTAAATAGCCACTGATAATTTAACTCCATTACCTTTCTGACTTAAAAGTACACAGAGAGTCTCCCTCAGAGGAGGCTGGTTTTGGATCTGAAGAGAGGTGCCCAGTGGCTAATGAAACTCTAACTAGGGGAGTTTCTTTCCTATACATTAATCTTTTAATCAGCTGGGCAATAGACTGGACATAGTTATATAGGTGATGGTACGCTCCACATCCGGACTGATCCAAAGCCCACTGAAGTCATTGGAAAGGCTCGCATTGACTCCAACGAGTATTGGGTCACCGCGACAATGAGAGTGTGAGAAATTATTGTTACTAGCTGTGCTCTTCAGCATTTTCTGTAATGCCCATCGACACAGTATCTAGGCCATTAGACCCTGGGTCTTTGTGTACTCCAAAGCCCATGAAGCACTGCTGTCTGACAAAGGGTTGCCCCTTAGTTGAGCTTGGGAAGTAGTTTGCAGCTGTAGTAGAAAGGAGGAGAAGAGAGTGAACGTTGGGCTACCAACCAGAGCTGAAAAGGCAGCAACGCTCCTTGGGAGGTGGCAGAGTGGGAATAAGGCACTCTTGTTCTGGAACAAGAGCATCCACACATGGAGTTAATCGGGAATAGATGCTCTGGCGAATGTGATGCTCTGGTGAAAGGCACTAAAGAAGTCCAAAGTATTATTATTCTAATAGACTGGCAACCCACAGTCATGCATTCCAAAGCCTGGCACGTCAGCAATAAAAAGATCAGCTGTTCCATGTGAATTTTAGCACCTTTCGTTTTTTGTAACACAGAGGATGAGATTGAAGCCAAGTCTGGTGTTTAAATAAGGTGTGTTGTGTAATCAAACCTCTGGCCAGAAGTGGACATGCTGTATTATCTGTAAACTACAGAAACATCCCGCATTACTGCTAGCAGCATGGGAATTTTCATCTTGTTAATTCTCAGTGGTATGCAACTTAGGCTACGTCTTCACTACGGGGGGGGGTCGATTTAAGAGACGCAAATTCAGCTACGCGAATAGCGTAGCTGAATTCGACGTATCGCAGCCGACTTACCCCGCTGTAGGGACGGTGGCAAAATCGACCTCTGCGGCTTCCCGTCGACGGCGCTTACTCCCACCTTCGCTGGTGGAGTAAGAGCGTCGATTCGGGGATCGATTGTCGCGTCCCGTTCCCCGAGAGGTCGATTTCTACCCGCCGATTCAGGCGGGTAGTGTAGACCTAGCCTATGAGGGAGTGTGGATTAACCTAACAAAGCAAATTCATTCTGTGCCATCACTTTAATGGCTGCCTTTCACTATGGGAGTGGGAGATTTGCTGAGCTGACTTCCCTGGCCTTTTCTCAATAGAAGCCAAGGCACAGATGACCACATAGGAGGGCAAATCAAGACTTCAGTCAGGTTTTTAATTGCATCTAAAGCAGAAAATTGTACCTATTTCCTTTTAGGGTGACCAGACAGCAAGTGTGAAAAATCGGGATGGGGTGGGGGGGTAATAGGAGCCTATATAAGAAAAAGACCCCAAAATCGGGACTGTCCCTATAAAATCGGGACATCTGGTCACCCTATTTCCTTTCCAGTTGTAAAGAGGAAAGAAGCAGGGCCCAAAGAATATAACTGAATTCGCTGAGACAGCAGTATTCTCGCTATCTTCTTGGGAACAGGTGTGGAAATTGTCCCTGCCTCCTCTAGGAGTACTGGGCCAAACCTGCCTCAAAATGCAGACACATGATTACTTACAACATGGTGCTGCCTAGGGACCCCACAAGACATTAGGGCCCCATCCTACTAAGCACTGTGCAAACACAAAGTAAGAAACAGTCCTCGCCCCAAAGATCTTATGCAATATAAATAGATAAAAGGTGGGAGGGGCAACAGAGGTAGGTGGGGCCATTTGTCCAGCTTCAAGCCAGACAGTCCTGTTTTTGTAAGGTTTGTCCCTGGCTGGTATGGATGTAATATGAGATCATGGTTTTGTCTGGTATCATGCAACCAAGAGGCTCTCCTGTATTCTGGGGATGTGTCAGTGGCCACCCTAAGTCATAGGTGATGTAACTTGCCCAAGCTTACACAACAGCTCAGTATTGGGAATAGAATCTAGGTCTCCCAACTGCCCAGTCTAGTTCTCTGTCCACCGAACCAGACTGTATTTTGCTCTTGTTGCCACACGATGGCCTAATTGAGGTGGGACCAGGCTAGTCTGGCTAGGTCACAGAGCAGGAAGCTGTGCTCCAAGTGCAAGCTATGATGTACATAACTCCATGCTAGTGTAAACCCTATCTCCACCCAGAATTAGTCTGTTGGGCACTGCTGCTGCCCCCAGTGGCCTCTCTGCCTGTATTGCTGAATAATGTGTCATTTTGCCTGGGAATAATTAAAAAAAAAACAAATACCCTAACAAGCCCATCACCTCCAGGCCAGGGTGCTCTCAGCCACCCAATCCGCCTGGCCCAGCCCACCTTTGAAGTGGGAGGATACAGAGCTGCCGGTGAAATTTCAACTGCTGCTTTCGATTCCTTGGGAAGCAGCTTTTTTAAGTAGGCTTTTCCAACCTCAGTTTGGCTCACAATAACATTTCCTGACTTCACAACTAATCATAGATTATTAGGGTTGGAAGGGACCTCAGGAGATCATCTAGTCCAAACCCCTGCTCAAAGCAGGATCAATCCCCAACTAATCCCCAAATGGCCCCCTCAAGGATTGAACTCACAACCCTGGGTTTAGCAGGCCAACGCTCAAACCACTGAGCTATCCCTCCCCCCAACAATGTCAAGTTGTGAGTCTCACCCACTCGGTACTATCGTGGATGCAACTAACCCAAAGGGGGTGGTGGAGAATGGGTGGAGCTGAGAACTCGGGACCGCCTTTCCTGTCTCACCTTCACACTGGCCAGCAGCATTTAGCTCAGGACAGAGCACAAAATAATGATGGAAAGTAATGAGATGGCATCAGAGGAGCGATATTCTGCTCCAGCAATCACATGAGACTCATCCAGTGATGAGTCCAAGGGGTACATTTTTATTGACAGAAGGATAGAAAACAAAGAACCTCCTTTGTCTGAAAACAAGGACTTAAGCTCAAATCTTGGGGTTGATTCTATCCAAAAGCACTTTCACCCACCCTTCAGCCTTGTCTTCACTAGTGTTTTACATTATGTCAGTTACCATGTGTTAGGTAACACCAGGCCAGAACCCACCTCCCGCCCTGTGAAGACACCCTGGCTTGAAGTGGTTTCCATTATATACAGGGTTTACAGCTTGGGTCAATGGCGCTCAGCACCCCAACTATACAAATTGTTCCAGCACCACTGCCCTTAGTTTAAAGTTAATTCACCTCATTTAGGGTTGGATTTTTTTTCTTCCTGTTGGAAATTCCCAACCCCTGCTGTATAACAACTGCACTCTACAGCTGACAGAAGTTTTTGAGCAGGTGTAGCACTGCCCTCTTGGTAATTTATTTACTCTTTCACAAAGTGCTTACTGTTGAGGATCAGTGGTGTAGTGATTGTAGTCTGACTGTTGCCCGAAGTTAGAGCTTGGCAAAGTCTCAGGGAAAGAAACAGCTCAGTTAAAGGAATTTTTCTCTGTCGGACTGACAAATTCAAGGGACTGTTCATGGAATGTGGAACCTTTCACCTCTGGGTCACCAGTTAGAATCTTGCCCCGATTAGGAGTGATGGTAAGTCAATACCATCTGATGGCTATTCATGAGCTTGGGAGTTTCATGTTCATTCTTGTTCTAATTAAAAGATGTCCACCTCCCAGACCCCTCCCCGCCATCACAAGTGGTACTAATTGACAGTTTCCTTGTTTGCTTCATCAGATAGGCTAAGGGTTGAGACACATTGGGTGGATAGGACGGGGAAGCTTGTGCAGCCTGAGGATAGACCAAACTTCAGTTTCCAGAATTGTTAATCCTCATGTTTGGTACCCTACAATTGAGGCAGCTCACAATGGGGAACTCAGAGAATATAGGCCTTTGCCTCCCTGTGCCTGAGTTTGCCATTTATAAAATGGGGGGATAACTATAGACAAAAGATTTTGGACTGCTGCAGTGGTTTTTTTATATAAACAGAAAATGACTAACAGGGACATTTCATTGAAAGTACATTACTGTAAGGAGTGGGAAGGGGGTGCTGGGAAAACGGAACGTTTGTTTTTCAATAACAACCTAAAGTATTTTGAGAAAAAATATTTTCCTTTTTGTCACAGTTCTCATGAGGAAAAAAGAGAGTCATTTCCCCACCAGCTCTGGTAATGATGCTTACTTAACTATTTCACAGGCATGTTGTTGAACTACTTAATGTTTATATCTGGTCACAATAAAAGTACCCCCTCACCCCCAATAACCAACAGCCCAGTGGTCAGGGCACAGCACTCCCCCAGTTCATGGGAGACCCAGGTTCAAGTCCCCATCCTGTCTGAGTCTGAGACTAAAACCAGGTGTCCCACATGCCAGGTGAGTGCTCTATCTACCATGCTGTTGCCTGCTCTGGGGTGGGCTGGTTTTATTCTCAGACAGCCTATCCTGCACCTGAGGAGCCTTTCCAATGAAAAGACTTTCAATGAAACATTCTCAATAAGCTCTATATACAAGGTCCTTGCTCACAATAGTACTTTGACACCCCAACCAAGAGCATGGTTTCCTGGTGCTAGGCACTGTATAGATACACAGTAAGAGACATTCCCTACCCTGAAAGTGATTATAGTCTAATCAATAGGACAGACAAATGGTGGGAGAGAAAGGAAGAATCACTATTTTCACTGAACAGGTAGGTTAAGTGACAGTCTCATTTATCATACAGGAAGTCTCTGGCAGGGCTGAGAATTGAACTCACTTTAAGTTCCAGGGCTTAACCACTAGACCATTCTCACTTGTCAGAATGCCTTAGAGCAGAGATAATATCTTTCACAGGCCAGAGAACCCAGTCAGTGTCAAATACAGAAGGGCAGTAACAACAACATGGTAACCTGCTGGTGTTAATTTCATGTACCCATCTACATAAATTTGGGGTGCTGAATTACATTTTACCTATGTAATCCAACCACCCTCCCCATCACAAGAAAATAAACCCAGGTGGCTTGTTGATATAGGGGTGTTTTTCTTCTCTAATTGCAGGATGGCTTGGGCTCAAGTCTCAGATGTTCATTCAGGGGACTAAAGGGTTATATTGGTTTTCAGTTCTAGGCTGCTGATTCAGATCTACCCAATCTGAATAGCAAGAGAAAACTGTTACCGGTTGATGGCTGACTAGGGGAAATGATTTTGTTGGTCCAATTCCCAACAAGCAGGTGCCTGCAACACAGCTGGCCATCCAGATGTGAATAGGCCATGGAGGCTGATCTCATCCTAGCAGCGGATCTGCCCAGGGTGTTGCCCAGGTTTAGCAAGGTCATGTCTGTGTGTGCGATGGTGGGGATTGTCCTGCTGCACCTACTGTGTGGAAGGGGGCAAACACCTTCCACCAGCACTAACTTCACATGAAAAATTAAACCAGAACAAACATTATTAACAAAGTGCACAAGCACCAGGCTTAAATAATTGATGTTGTAAAAGTATATAAACAGCCTTGTGTGATACATTATTAAAAACAGCTTTTTGTCAGGCAAAGTGAAGACAAATGTAAAGAGAGAAGGAGCACAGTGAAAGAACTGCCAGAGAAGAAGAGAGAGAAGCAATGCTAGTGGGGGGCTAATACTCTTCAAACCCTTCAGCTGACCATGACTGTGCCCATAAATGAGGGCATGCCAGCTCACAGACAGCTGCATAGCACCCACTGTGTGATGCCCAGCTACTGTGGTCATGGGCCCCTCAGGCATGTTAATAAGCAAAAGCTATGATCTACTATGTGGCCACCTGTCCCTTCCCTGTGTGCATTGAGCAGAGGCTAGGACACTGTCCCAGAATGGTGGTAGGGTGGTACTGTACAGGTGCAGTCCATCCCTGACTCTGCAAAGGGAGGGCGGGTTCCCCACAGCTAAGTCACAGAAGAACATAAAGGGGACACACCCTGAAGAACTGTACCAGCTGGTAGCTCTGAAGGTTACGGGACATCTGGGGGAGGAGCAGTCTCCTTCAGGGTGAAGATGCCTCCCCCATACCATGGAGAGAAGAGAGAGAGGAGGGCACTTTCAGTCAGGACCCTCCATATATCCCAACCAGCTCCAGGAAGCACTAATGTATATTGTATGTGGTAAAGCACTTCATACCTGATCCCTGATTGGTGTCTCTAGGTTCAAGAGTAATATGAATAAAAATAAACTAATAGAGACTTGAAATACTGTCTTGAGGTAGCTGGGAATTTTTCAAAGATTTTTTTTGTAGGAAAAATACTAATTTGTCAAAACCAACACTGTTCTTGGGAAAGGGTTGGCTTTCACAAATTTCTTATTCCCAAAAACTTTTGAAAAGATTTTTGAAATGGTTAAAATATCCCATTTTTTTTTTTAAAAAGGTCCATTCTTTTCATCAAGATGACCTTTTTTGTTTAGACATTTAACATTTTTATTATAAATTAATTTTTTTTTTTAAAAAAGGTCAAAATCAAAATAAAAGGCTTCAAAGTTAGCAAAACAAAACATTTCAACCAATCCACTTTTCATCCCAATTTGGGATGGGAGAAGCTTTTAAATTCTCAAAAAGTCTTAGGGGATGGGAAACCCCATTCCTTAATACTGTTGTCATGACACAAATGAAGCTTCAATGAGCTATTTACTAAGACCTTGCTTCTGAGAGCTCTTATCACAAGTCAACCAATGAGGTCAAAATACATGCTAACAAAATAAGCACTTTCTTCCCTCAATTTTGGCCACATCATTTCTTTAGGCTTGATCAATAGTTAATGGAGTCCTAAAAGTGCATTAAATGTATTGTTAGGCCCCTTTGCCTAATGTCACAAGTTACACGAAAACACCAACAGCTTTATTGTGTTCTATGACAGGAGTTACCCAAGATCTGTTCCGCTAGGAGCCACACGCTGGCAATTTGCTAGGAGACCAAGGACCACTCCTACACATCTCAGTACACTTGTTTATCACAAATAAAGAAGCTTAAGGCCAGGTCTACCCTGAAGAGTTCGGTCTACCCAGCGACTTTGCTCAAGGGTGTGAAAAATCCACACCCCTGAGTGACATAATTAGCCAACGTAACCCCCAGTGTAGACAGCTCTAGGTCAATAGCAGAATTCATCTGTTGACCGAGCTACTGCTTCCTGGGGAGGTGGATTAACTACAGTGATGGGAGACAGCCTCCTGTCGGCGTAGTGAGTATCTAAACTGAAGCACTACAGCAGCGCAGCTGCCGCAATTCTAGGGAAGACGTAGCCTTAGTCATGTTCTCCCAGCCTGATACTGGGACGTTTTTGTTTTCTGTATACTGCACCTTTACTTAGCAAATAAACCTGACAGCAGCCATTTTATTCCCTAATTTACCACAGCTTGTTACGGGGTGACGCGCACACGTGCTCAGGGCATTTACCTTTTTCCCAGTGGAAAATATTGGTTTCATTTGTCATGTGTGGAAAAGCGTGACCCTTGTGGCTTCTTTAACAGACAAAGGGAAATTGCTTATTGTTTGAGGGCAGCAGTACTACAAACACTAAAACAGGCTTTCCGCGCCGGTAAGAACTGATCCAGGGGGCTACTCAAAAGGAGCCATTTGCAGTGCACAGTGACAAGATGCTTTACTGGTCCTACAAAACCCAGGAACTAGGCTACATATTCTTGAGCACCGCCTACCAACACCTTCTCTACTAACCATTTACCTATATACAGGCATTAAGTACTCTAGTAACGCTCATCCTGCACTTAAGGGCTACATCTTAGGGTTCAATAGGTGTCATTTGGCTCTCAGGCTGGGGACCCGCCTCCCCTTTGTATAGGGCTGCTGTTGTGCCCTTCAGTGCTGTCCGCTCTTGCCTAATCAGCCAGCGTCTTCGAGCTCCAAAGGCTGTTTAGATGTCTTATTTATGCAAGTGGCTGGCGGCTTCAGATGGCTGCAGCAGCAATAGCAGTTGCCCTGCTGTGCTGACATTCAGCCTCCTGGAAGCCTTCTCCGAAGCCCTTGACGTTGTCAGCTCCCCTCTCCTAAGGCTGCAGTGTTGGCATGCAGACAATTGAGGAGCATTAAGCGTGTTGATAGGCAGGGCAGGGGACGCTGGGCCCCGAAGATGCCATTTGGGAAGGAGGGGCACACATGGCCTCCTTGTGCCAGGAATGTCACAGCTGCTCGGGGTGGAAATTCTTCCCTTCTCTGCTCTCACAGCATCAGATCAATGGATCGGTTTGAGGTCTGTTGACTTCCAGAACAGCCATCCAGCCAATGACACCTCAATATTTCCCTCCTTCGGGAGACAAAGGGAAGGAAGGCGGCCTGGCTCTTGTCAACTGTGGAGCTGACAGCTTTACAACCTCACTGGAGAAAGGAGCTGAAAGAAAGAGCGTTAGATTTAATCTGTGCTGACAGGGATGGGTGATGGGTATTTTTATAGCGGAGGAAATGTATCGAAGAGGGGAAATTAGACTGAAAGACGATAAGGATCTGGGCCTGACAGCCAATTAAGAGATGTTTACAAATGATAAAACCTGAGAGATCAAAGTAAATGCACTCCTTTTTACTACAGTTCACTGAATTGTTGGTAGGTGTCCCAGTCCAGGGTGGTTGCCACTAAACTTGTCACACTCTCTGGCATTTGGGGTAATACAGGTACTAGAGATGGGGCTGTGATAGCATCTGGACAAAAGTTGGAGCTGATAGGATTCCAAATTTGGGAGTGTTCAGAGAGGCCCAAGATACAAAATTCAGACCCAAGTTTTCTTCAAAATTTAAGGGAAAACAGTTTGGATCTGGTTCAATCCACTTATATTAAATACCCTGGTGACTTATATCCTCCTTATACACTGCCTGATAGCAATAGTCAAACATAGATTCTGAGAAATATATCTACACAGGCAGAGTTACAGCACCGGCAGTTACAGCGCCGCTCAGAGAGCGCTGAAGGGAAACCGCTGTTGTGTGTTCAAACTGTCAGCTGCCTGCGCAATAGCGTGTTCAGACTTGTGGCACTTGCAGCGGTATTTGGAGTGGTGCACTCTGGGCTGCTATCCCAAAGAGCATCTCTTCCTCTTCTGCCGCTAAGAGTTGTGGGAAGGCGGAGGTGGTCGTGGGGAATCCTGGGCCCTGTCCCAATGCCCCATGATGCATTGCTTCGCATCCCAGCAATCCCTGTGCTTCTGTCCTCATTTGGCGCCATCTTTCAATGGTTTGTGTACTGAGCGCTCTGTCTCTTTGGGCTGCAGGAATGGATCCTGAACTGTTGACCAGTATGCTGCTCGCTCTAACACGTCATGAGTGGCAGTGGAGTTAGTCCTTAAATTACAAAGGCAAAAGGAGTGCGACATTGATCTCAAGTATCAGGGGGTAGCCGTGTTAGTCTGTATCTACAAAAACAACAAGGAGTCTGGTGGCACCTTAAAGACTAACAGATTTATTTGGGCATAAGCTTTCGTGGGTAAAAACCTCACTTCTTCAGATCTGAAGAAGTGAGGTTTTTACCCACGAAAGCTTATGCCCAAATAAATCTGTTAGTCTTTAAGGTGCCACCAGACTCCTTGTTGACATTGATCTCGCCATGCGCACTTGCTACGACACGAGATTGCTTGTGGCATTCACAGAGGTGCTGACCGCAGTGGAATGCCGCTTTTGGGCTCAGAAAACAAGCACTGAGTGGTGGGATCACATCGTCATGCACGTATGGGATGATGAGCAGTGGCTGCAGAACTTTTGGATGAGGAAAGCCCCATTCATGAAACTGTGTGATGAGCTTGCCCCGGACCTGCAGCGCAAAGACACGAGAATGAGAGCTGCCCTGTCATTGGAGACGCGCGTGGCGATTGCACTGTGGAAGCTGGCTACTCCAGTCTGCTACCGATCAGTAGCTAACCAGTTAGGAGTGGGAAAGTCGACCGTTGGACTTGTGTTGATGGAAGTGTGCAGGGTCATTAATCACATTCTCTCTGAAAGACCGTGACTCTGGGCAATGTGTGTGAGATTGTCGATCGCTTTGCACAAATGGGCTTCCCTAACTGAGGAGGGGCGATAGATGGCATGCTTATTCCAATTCTGGCACCAGACCACCTAGCCACCAAGTACATTAATTGGAAGGGGTATTTCTCTATGGTTCTCCAGGTGCTTGTGGATCACCGTGGGCGATTCATGGACACTAACGCAGGCTGGTCCAGAAAGGTGCATGACGCACGCATCTTTCGGAATACTGGCCTGTTCAGGAAGCTGCAAGCAGGGACTTTCTTCCTGGACCAGAAGATCACTGTAGAGGAAGTCGAAATGCCCATTGTGATCCTGGGAGACCCTGCCTACCCCTTAATGCTCTGGATTATGAAGCCATACACGGGGCTCCTTGACAGCAGCAAGGAGTGGTTCAACAACAGGCTGAGCAAGTGCAGAATGACTGTTGAGTGTGCTTTTGGCCATTTAAAGGCCCGCTGGTGCTGCCTATATGGGAGGCTGGACCTGGCTGATGACAATATTCCTATGCTTATAGCTGCATGCTATATGCTTCATAATATTTGTGAAGGGAAGGGTGAAAGCTTCACTCAGAGCTGGACTGCTGAGGTTCAGCGCCTGGAGACTGAATTTGAACAGCCAGAGACCAGGGCTATTAGAGGGGCGCAGCATGGGGCCATAAGGATCAGGGATGCCTTGAGGCAGCAATTTGAAGCTGAAAGCCACTAATATTTTTTGCTATGTTTGAGGGTGCAGTGCTTGTAATGTTAGGAGGTAATTGTGATTGGTACAGACGATGCACTCTGAAGGTTTAAGAAAATTGCCTGCTGCTTTACAGGGCTCTGTTTGCTTTCAATTAATAGAATAAAGATAGCTTTCAAACCAAAACAATTCTTTTATTAAAAACAACAACTGAAGGAGAGAGACAAACAAAAAAACCCCATCAGCTCTGAGGGGGATAGGGGAAGGGAGAGTCCCAGGAGGAGATGGGGTCCCGGGATGGTTAAAGATTTGTGTATGTCCATGGATCATATCCAACCTTCTCCTCTGGAGTACAATGCAGAAGGTAATGTATTCAGCAGGGCTAAACTGCAGAGGGATGGGTGTTGAGTGCAGTGGGTAGTGGAAGTCCGCAGGGCTGGGCTGTGATGGGGGAGGAGTAGCGGGTACAGACTGGAGCCAGGAGGTTGATAAGAGTGTGTTGGCAGTGTCGGGGTGAGGGGGGGCATGGGAAAGAGTTTTGTGACAGCAGCTGCAGGGGAGGGTGGGCACGGAGCTGCTCAGTTTGCAGTGCTAGTATTGCCTGGAGCATGTCCGCTTGGCGCTCCATAACTTTTAAGAGTGGCTTCATTATGGTGCGGCGTGTTCTCCTTTCAGTCCCTGTTCTCGCTGTCCCGCCATTCCTTAAATTCTCGTTTTTCGGCCGTGGAGTGCATCATGAGGTTGGGTTTCCACCGAGTATTGCGTCCAGCTCTTTGTAGAACCAGCAGCTTCTGGGTGCAGCACCAGAGCAGTGGTTTGCCTCAGGCACCTTGTAGTAGGCGTTCTGCAGCTCCTTCACTTTGACCCGGCACTGCAGTGTGTCCCAGTCATGGCCCCTTTCTGTCATGCATTGTGAAATCTGTCCATAGGTATCATAATTCCTATGGCTGGAGCGCAGCTGGGACTGGACAGCCTCCTCTTCCCAAATGCTGATGAGGTCCAGCAGCTCAGCATTGCTCCAAGTGGGGAATCGCCTGGTGCATGGAGCAGGCATGGTCATCTGGAAAGATGCGCTGAGACCACTGCATGTGTCACCAAGCAATCAGGAAGGGGACTTTCAAAATTCCCAAGGAATTTACAGGGTGGGGATGACGGTTGGGCACCTGCGGGCAGGGCAGTAGAGTTCAAACCGATGACCAGAGAGGTGAGAACAGGCATTGTGGGACATCTCCCGGAGGCCAGTTGCAGCACTGGAATCAACCAGGATGTCTACACTGGCTCCATGGCGCTGTACCCCTGGCGCAGAAAGCTCTACGCCTCTCGTTGGGGTGGTATTTTTACAGTGCTGCAACTGCGCAGTTTCTGGTCACTACGTGGCTTGGCAGTGTGTACACCTCGGGAGTAACAACGCAGAAAGCTGCTTTACTGCACAGAAACTTGCCAATCTATACAAGGCCTGAGAAACATCAGTAGATCCAGCTGGTAATTGTAAGGATTTCATTAGCACTAGTGATAGGCAAAGTGATATGTTTGTGTGGTTTGGATGTTTATTCTGAAGCTTTTTGATCTAGAAGTTGAGCTGGAAAACTAACAAGGGATTTTATGTGAGATTTCCAGCTCTTACTGGATTGGCCTGGGCTGAAAATACAATGGGAACAGCTCTTTCTGTGATTCTCACTTAGTATTTCTGTTTCCAATCTGGACCAAAACCAAGCTAGGTATGAAGAGGAATATTCATAGGTGGCAGGTATAATAGGCCACGAGAGGCTAAGCCTCCCCTAACCCAGGCTGTGGCCCTGCCCACGCTCTGCCCCAAGGCCCCACCCTCGTTCCCCTGAAGCCGGCAGGGACGCAGCTCGGGCTGGTGGCCTAGAGCTCGGGGCTCGGCTGGCCAGCGGCCCGGGGCGGGTCAGGCCAGCACTTGGGCTGGCCGGTGGGCGAGGGGGGAGGAAGAGACAGGGCCTCAGGCAGAAGGGGCGGGGCTGGGGGGCTAGCCTCCCCGAAGGGGTGGGTTCATGCACCACCTATGGGAGTGTTACAATTAATAGAAAAACACTACTTATATTTTTTAACTCCCAACTAGGGTAGCTGGGAAGTGCTTGTTTTTAAGTATTTAAACATTCATGTGCATTCAGTGCTCATGAAAGGTACCTGTTTAAAAGCCATGGAAATGAGGGCTTGATCTTCAGATGTGCTCAGCTATTCAGCAGTTCCTACTAGGGTCAATGGAGGGGAAGCAGGCAAGGTGTGATCATAGAATCATAGAATATCAGGGTTGGAAGGGACCTGAGGAGGTCATCTAGTCCAACCCCCTGCTCAAAGCAGGACCAATCCCCAACTAAATCATCCCAGCCAGGGCTCTGTCAAGCCTGACCTTAAAAACTTCTAAGGAAGGAGATTCCACCACCTCCCTAGGTAACCCATTCCAGTGCTTCACCGCCCTCCTAGTGAAAAAGTTGTTCCTAATATCCAACCTAAACCTCCCCCACTGCAACTTGAGACCATTACTCCTTGTTCTGTCATCTGGTACCACTGAGAACAGTCTAGACAGGGCCGGCTCTAGGATTTTTGCTGCCCAAAGCAAAAACAATTTTGGCCGCCCCCGCCCCGTTTTTTAATTACCCCCACCCCCGGCCCCGCCTCAACTCCGCCCCTTCCCCAAATCCCCAGCCCTGCCTCCTCCCCCCAGGCTCTCAGGCCGGGGAGGGGGAGGGGGAGCAGCGGCGCGCGAAACAACTGTTTCGCGTGCCGCGGCCGCTCGGGATCTCCCCCTCCCTCCCAGGTTTGAGAGCCTGGGAGGGAGGGGGAGACTCCGAGTGGCCACGGCGCGGGCGCCGCTTCTCACCCTCCCTCCCAGGCTCTCAAGCCTGGGAGGGAGGGCGAGTAGCGGTGCGCGAGCTGCAGCGGAGGCGAGCTAGGGCGGCCGGGGCACATTTTTAGGGGCGGCATTCTGGCGCCGGCCATGCCGCCCCTAAAAATGTGCCGCCCCAAGCACCAGCTTGTTTTGCTGGTGCCTAGAGCCGGCCCTGAGTCTAGATCCATCCTCTTTGGACTCCCCTTTCAGGTAGTTGAAAGCAGCTATCAAATCCCCCCTCATTCTTCTCTTCTGCAGACTAAACAATCCCAGTTCCCTCAGCCTCTCCTCATAAGTCATGTGCTCCAGCCCCCTAATCATTTTTGTTGCCCTCCGCTAGACTCTTTCCATTTTTTCCACATCCTTCTTGTAGTGTGGGGCCCAAAACTGGACACAGTGTTCCCAGTGGGAGCTGCTGGGTTCTATAAGCACTTTTGAAAGCCTGGCCCTGAAGTCCTCCCTTTAGCCACAGAATAGAAACTGCATCTTTTAGCAGGGGTTAGAGTTTCCTGTACACCACACTGCATGGGCCTCAGTTCTGTCCTGGGCCACCAGTCTGATGAGAGAGAAGATCGCTCAGTCACACTGAAAGCCAGAGACCATGACTCTATATAGAGACAAAATGGCATTGAAGTCAGTGGAACTGCCCCCATTTACACTAATGGCACTGATTCAGATATTTCTTCGATGTGGGGAGGGCAAATTCTAGTTCTCCCCCTCCCACAACCCGCTAGAGACCTTGTTCCAGTCCCCACTTGTCTGCTCCCCCTCCTGCAGGGACCTTGGGTCTCCCTCAGCCGTGGAGTCTCCTATACACAGTGCATGAGCCGGTGCTACCAGGAGTCAACTTCTTGGGGGACTGCCCGGTGCTCCACTGTACAGTAACACTCCCCAGAGCCAGGCTGCCACGTCATTTGGTCCTGCCGCGGAGGGGCTCGGCCATGTTTCAGTGGCAGTACAACCCCATGTGCCAGGTCGCAATGCCATTCACTGAAATTTGGCCTGGCTGCCCCCTGTCCAAACAAAGGCGCAGCTGGGTCAGATTTCAGTGATGGTGTGACCATGCAGCTAGAGCGATGTTCCACACCGCTCCGGCAGCAGCTGTACTGATTTAGCACAGGACCACTGCTCAGACATGGTCGAACCATGGCCCCCCGGATCCTGGCCTCTGGAACTTTGAGGAAATGCAAAAACCCGGGGGTGGGGGGGGAGGCGGATTCACTGCCCCCATTTCCCCTAATGAGTGCCACTGATTTACACAAGCACACAGTTTGGCCCTCAGTCTTTGGGTGAAGCTGTCAGCAAGTCTGCCAATTAATGCTCATTTCAGTCTTGGTAAGGACTGAAATCACCAAACTCATTTCATGCAGGCTGCTGACCAGCTGCCAGATGGTAATTTCTGGTCATTATGCAGCTGGGTTGGATGGGCACTTACACCTTAGTGTACATCTACAGTGCAATCAGAGGTGTGACAGCAGCATGTGTAGACGTATCCAAGCTAGATTTGATCTAACTAGCTCCAACAATAAAGGCAATGAAGCTGCAGCAGTACAGGTTAGTCACTGGAGACTCCGGAGTACCTACCCAGCGTCCTAGGCAGAGTTGTACAGTCTGTAAAACAGTGGAAGCTACAGAGCAGAACAATGGTAGAGTCAGCAACCTACTTGCCTCCTTACCCACCCACACAGAGCCCAAATACAAACATGTCAGGGTACGGCACGCACACAGCAAGTCTCACCAGAGCCAGGAGGCCCATCCCTTAACAGGAGTAGTCACAGAAAACTCAGCAGGCTGCCCCTCATTATCTTTAAGCAGGAGAAATACCACATGTGCGCAAGAGATTGTGAGTTCACCGCAGTAGTTAATTTCATCTTGACATGGAAAGGCCAATGAACTGCAGGATATGGCACTGGAATATGTTTCTAAAAGCACTAAGCTTCTGAGTCAGCAACCTTTTCCTTCACTTGCACTTTGGGGAGTAGGCAGTTCCTCTCCAGCTCCTCCAATTTCCACCAAGTCATCCCCGAAAGCTTTGCAGGTGACTAGTGGAGCAGCAATCGCCACTGGCTCAGGAGGTAGCAGATAGCCAAGCTCTTACCCTGGAAATCGCTAGTAAGCTTAAGCAGCCAAGCTCACCTGTACCAGCTAATGATATACAACACCCAAGGGGAAAAAAAGATTGCCTAGGATTAATTTGTGAGAAGTCCAAACTGAGATTCTGCTTGCACATGGAGCCGTTTGGAGACACAGGAGCTGAGTCTGGATTTCCAGCTTGCAGAGTTCTCTGAGTTACCTGTGGATGGTACAGGAGTATGAACAGATGGATTCTAGAGAGGCCGCTGACCCAGCATGAGTCTCGCCCTCTGCTTTGGTATACTGGTATAGAAGGAATTCTACTGTAGAAACCCAGGAGCATCTCGGGTGAAGCCAATGCTAGCCGTGTTGTCCCTCTATTCCTCCCTGTCTGCGGGCCTGATCTTGAACCCAAAAGCGTGCCTCTCTCACCAACAGAAGCTGGGCCAATAAAAGATATTCCCTCCCCCACCTTGTGTGTTCAGAGGCAGTTTCGCTGTTGATTGCAATGGGAGCAAGGTCCGGCAGTTGCGTTGTTAGAAAATGCTGTATGTGGGCCTGATCATTTCCCCGAGTGCAAGAAAGTACAGAGAGTAAGAGCATGAAAGTGCCCTGAAACCAGCTAGTGTGAGGTTCACCCCGAGTGCCATTCCCTAGAGCTCTTCTGCCCACTGCTGACCTGCACTCTTCCACACTGCCTGAGCACCCGGGCATTGGTGAGCAGCCTCGGTGGGTCAGCAGAAGCTGACGTACAAGACGAAGGGTGCACTTTAAAGCAGTCTAGACCAGGTCTAAATTTTTCTCTCCTTTACATCACTTTCTGATGCCCAGTCATAAGGGAAAGCTTGTACCTGCAAACCAGCATAGCTCCCATGAGGTTAACAGTGCTCCAATGATTTGCACCAGCTAGGGAACTGGCCCACTCACGTGCAGCTAATAGGAATACTTTGCCTTTAGACAGCGCTTTTAATCTGAGGAACTCAAAGTCCTTTACCAACATCAGTTAGGCCTCACAACCCCCCTGTGAAGTAGGCTAGCAGTCAGGAGTGACGAAAGCTCCCTAAAAGTGTGTGTGTGGGGGGGCACCGATGCCTGAACCGTGGCCCCATTCCCCTCCCCCAAGGCTCCACCCTCACACCACCCTTTCCCCTGAGGCCCTCCCTTGCACTGCCCCTTCCCCCAAAGGCCCCATCCCCAGATCTCTCCTCTCCACCTCCTCCCCCTGTTGCTCGCCCTTACAGCCAGTAAAAAGTGATGGGGCCATGCCCCTTGGACCCCTGTTCCGGCGTCCCTGCTAGCAGCACTGTCTCCATTGTACAGAGGAGCCATGGAGAAATATTTTCAAACTGGATTCCCTAACATTAGCCATCTAAACCCACCTCGAGGAGCCTACATAACTGGCCCAATATTAAGAAGTACTGCTCACCTGCCACTCCCAGGGACTTCCATAGAAGCAAGATCAGACCCATGAAGTGAAGCTCAGACTCATGGATGTTAAGGCCAGAAGTGAGGGACCAATACAATTACTTGCCGCATAACACACCCAATAACCTCTGCATCAGGCCCACACCTCACTAACTAGACTGAAGCCAAGGAAGACGAGCAGCACTTATTTAACCCTTGACTATTCTTCTCCTGCTGGGTGTCATCATATATTAATGACGGATCATTAACAAATGCAGTTGCAAAGCTGTCTGAGTAGTGAGATCTCGGCTATCTCCATGCTAGTCTGTATTGTTGCCCAGGGCAGTGACAGGAGGCCCTACCAGAGGAACACATCCTACATTGCTCTAATTTGCTATTAAAACAATTATAGGCTTTTGAGTTTGGGCTTCTTTCCAGAGACAGTAAATCTCCCCTGTAAGGCAGTTTCTGTAACTGTACCACTGCCGACAGCGCCCATCAATTATGCTGAGCTCCATTATAAGCAACACCCAGGTCTTATCATGCAAAATGCTACATGACCAAGGGCAGCAGCCTTAGTCCCTCAGGCTCTGTGGGTGGACGTACCAACCTGGGACTGGCACAAAGCAGATACAAGGCTTTGCTCAGCTAGCTCTTCAGAGCTGTTTCTTTCTCCACACGGGTCTCCGAGTCTGAAGCCTGCAAGATGTTCAGCATTTCTGAGCGGGGCCGCGCACCCTCACCTCCAGCAAAGCCACTGCGAGTTGAGGGGGCTCAGCACACGTCAGAAGAGCTCAGCATCTCGCAGGATCAGTCAGAGGCTCATTCCAAGGCCAGAAGGGACCACTGTGATCACCGCATCTGACCGAGTGCATATCACAGGCCAGAGAACTGCCCCCAAGTAATTCCTAGAGCAGATCTTTCAGGCAGACATCTAATCTTTATTTAAAAGCTGTCAGTGATGGAGAATCCACCACTCCTGGGTCAGTTGTTCCAGTGGTTAACGACTCTCACTGTTAAAAATTTACACCTTACTTCCAGCCTGAATTTGTCTAGCTTCAACTTCCAGCCACTGACTCCAGTTAGACCTTTGCTAGATTGAAGAGCCCTGTAAACAGAGCTGGCTGCCTCCTGTGCACCCCCTTGTGGCCAGGTGTGTCTCTGCAGTGCCCTGCTTATAATTTCTCCCTTGAGAGGCTCCTTACACAGACTCCATGTGTTCTTCGGATGTGGAAATACCCTTTCCGGGCTCTGAGATTATTCACAGAAAATAAATGAAACTCAAAATGAAACTCAGAGTCCCAAATTAAAGGTCCACAAACAAGCATTTCTCTTCCTTCTTATAGGCCTCCCTGCATCCTAGATAGTTTTTGTACTCTTTCCCTTACTGCTCAATGTCTCTCCTGCATTAGCAGGCTACTCCTAGCCCTTCATAGCAGAGCCGCCCTGGTGGCAGTGAAATGATGGGAGATTTGGAAACAAGTGCCAGAGGAGACAAGGCCTTTCTGCCCTAATCTGCACTGGGCTGTTGCTTTTAAACAAATGCAGATTTTCAGCCCAGAGGTGGGTAAAGCGACTGCTGTAAAACATGGGATCTTTCTGGAAGAAAGGCTCTCTATAAAATGTGAGCCATTGTTATAACCACTCTCATCATCCCTTTGGCCTGGTCTACACTATGACTTTAATTCGGATTTAGCAGCGTTAAATCGAATTAACCCTGCACCCGTCCACACAGCGGAGCCATTTATTTCGAAATAAAGGGCTCTTAAAATCGATTTCTGTACTCCACCCCGACGAGCGGAGTAGCGCCAAAATCGATTTTGTCAATTCGAATTAGGGTTAGTGTGGCCGCAATTCGATGGTATTGGCCTCCGGGAGCTGTCCCAGAGTGCACCATTGTGACCGCTCTGGACAGCAATCTGAACTCGCATGCACTGGCCAGGTAGACAGGAAAAGCCCCAGGAAAATTTGAATTTCATTTCCTGTTTGCCCAGCGTGGAGAGCACAGGTGACCACAGATACCACAGATACCTCAGCTCATCAGCACAGGTAACCATGCAGGCTGATAATCGAAAAAGAGCACCAGCATGGACCGCACGGGAGGTACTGGATCTGATCACTATATGGGGAGAGGATTCAGTGCTAGCAGAACTTCGTTCGAAAAGACGAAATGCCAAAACTTTTGAAAAAATCTCCAAGGGCATGATGGAGAGAGGCCACAATAGGGACTCAGATCAGTGCCGCATGAAAGTCAAGGAGCTCAGACAAGCCTATCAAAAAACAAAGGAGGCAAACGGTCGATCCGGGTCAGAGCTGCGGACATGCCGCTTCTACGCCGAGCTGCATGCAATTCTAGGGGGGGCCGCCACCACTACCCCACCTGTGACCGTGGATTCCGGGTCGGGGATAGTCTCATCAGCTACACCTGAGGATTCTGCGGATGGGGAAGAGGAGGAGGAGGAGGAGGACGAGCTTGCAGAGAGCACCCAGCACTCCGTTCTCCCCAACAGCCAGGATCTTTTTCTCAGCCTGACTGAAGTACCCTCCCAAGCCTCCCAAGCCAGTACCCAAGACCATGACCCCATGGAAGGGACCTCAGGTGAGTTTACCTTTTAAAATATAAAACATGGTTTAAAAGCAAGCGTTTTGTAATGATTAATTTGCCCTGAGGACTTGGGATGCATTCGCGGCCAGTACAGCTACTGGAAAAGTCTGTTAACGTGTCTGGGGATGGAGCGGAAATCCTCCAGGGACATCTCCTTGAAGCTCTCCTGGAGGTACTCCAAAAGCCTTGCCACAAGGTTTCTGGGCAGTGCAGCCTTATTCCGTCCTCCATGGTAGGACACTTGACCACGCCATGCTTGCAGCAAGTAATCTGGTATCATTGCCTGACAAAGCCTGGCAGCGTATGGTCCCGGTGTTTGCTGGCATTCAAGCAACATCCGTTCTTTATCTTGCTGTGTAATCCTCAGGAGAGTGATATCGCTCATGGTAACCTGGTTGAAATACGGGAACTTAATTAAGGGGACAGAGGTGGCCGTTCCTACTGGGCTGTTTGCCTGTGGCTGAAAAGAAATCTTTCCCTGCAGTTAGCCAAGCATGGGGGGGGAATTGGCCCTGAGCTTTTCGCATTTGGCTAGCAGGGATCTTCCCTGTTACCAGCCATGTGGTTGGGGGACGGGTACATTGATCATCCCAGGGAATTCATGGTGAGAGGGGAGGGTGGGGGGGTTAGTTTGGTTTCTGCAGGGATCTTCCCTGATACCTGCCACGCGGTGGGGGGAGGGATAAAGCGATCATCCCAGAGAATTGGATGGTGGGGGGGTTAGTTTGTTTTCTGCTGCTGAAGGTTAACAGGAAAACCGCAGCAGTCAACAGGCTTTGCTTGGTATGTGGGAAAGGAGGGCGCAGAAGCCGATAGACAATGGCTTACCATGGCTGCCTGCAAGCTGAATTCTGTTGCCCGGACCTGCGTCTGTGATCTCTAACACCAAAGCCACAGGCACTCAATATTAAGATGGAAAATGCGACCTTGTACTGAAATCACATGTGCTATGTAATGTGAATAGTGTTTTTCACCATGAAAGAGTATAAGCATTGTTCTGTAAAATGTATCAGTTTAAAAACTTCTCTCCTTTCTTTCAACCCTCCCTCCAGCAGCTGCAAATTTTTCAAGCCTCCCTCCTCCGTCCCGAAGGCTATCTCAGATAAGGCGGCGTAGAAAGAGGACGTGAGACGACATGTTCACAGAAATAATGGAATCCACCCGCAATGAAAGAGCTCATTTGAATGAGTGGAAGGACACTGTATCTAAATTTAGGAAAGATGCCAGTGAACGTGAGGTCTTGAGGGACGCTCGAGATGAGAGGTGGCAGGCTGCAACGCTGGGGCTGCTGCGTGAGCAAACGGACATGCTCCGGCGTCTGGTGGAGCTTCAGGAACAGCAGCAGGATGACAGAGTGCCGCTGCAGCCGCTGTATAACCTCCCTCCCGCCTCACCATGTTCCATATCCCCCTCACCCAGATGTGTAAGAACGCGGGGGGGGGGGGGGGAGGCTCCGTGCACCCTCCCACTCCACCCCAGTGGACAGCCCAACCAAAAGGCTGTCATTATATTGAATTTGTTCAGTGGCCTTTTACTTCCCTCCTACCCTCCTCCCAAACCTCACCCAGATTACCTTCTTCGTTCTCTCCCTATGTTTATAATCACTTAATAAAGAAGACATGATTTTTAAACGATAGTGACTTTATTTCCTTTGAAAGAAAGCTGGGGAAAGGGGGAGGGTGGGTTGCTTACAGAGAATGAATGAGTCAATAAAGGGGGCTGGTTTTCATGAAGGGAGAAACAAACAGAAATTTCACACTGTATCCTGGCCAGTCATGAAACTGGTTTTCAAAGCTTCTCTGATGCACAGCGCTTCCTGGTGTGTTCTTCTAATCGCCCTGGTGTCTGGCTGCGCGTAATCAGCAGCCAGGCGATTTGCCTCAGCCTCCCACCCTGCCATAAAGGTCTCCCCCTTACTTTCACAGAGATTGTGGAGCACACAGCAAGCAGAAATAACAATGGGGAGATTTCTTTGGCTGAGGTCAGAGCGAGTTAGTAGCGATCGCCAGCGACCTTTTAAACGGCCAAATGCACATTCAACCACCATTCTGCACTGGCTCAGCCTGTAGTTAAACAGCTCCTGACTCCTGTCCAGGCTGCCTGTGTATGGCTTCATGAGCCATGGCATAAAGGGGTAGGCTGGGTCCCCAAGAATAACTATTGGCATTTCAACATCCCCAACGGTTATTTTCTGGTCCAGGAAGTAAGTCCCTTGCTGCAGCCCTTTAAACAGAGTAGTGTTCCTGAAGACGCGAGCATCATGAACCCTTCCCGGCCAGCCCGCGTTGATGTTGGTGAAACGTCCCTTGTGATCCACAAGTGCTTGCAGCACCATTGAAAAGTACCCCTTGCGGTTTATGTACTGGGTACCCTGGTGCTCCGGTGCCAAGATAGGGATGTGGGTTCCATCTATTGCCCCACCACAGTTAGGGAATCCCATTGCAGCAAAGCCATCCACTATGACCTGCACATCTCCCAGAGTCACTAGCTTGTGTAGCAGCACCTCAGTGATTGCTTTGGCTACTTGCATCACAGCAGCCCCCACAGTAGATTTGCCCACTCCAAATTGATTCCCGACTGACCGGTAGCTGTCTGGCGTTGCAAGCTTCCACAGGGCTATCGCCACTCGCTTCTCAACTGTGAGGGCTGCTCTCATCCTGGTATTCTGGCGCTTCAGGGCAGGGGAAAGCAAGTCACAAAGTTCCATGAAAGTGCCCTTACGCATGCGAAAGTTCCTCAGCCACTGGGAATCGTCCCACACCTGCAACACTATGCGGTCCCACCAGTCTGTGCTTGTTTCCCGGGCCCAGAATCGGCGTTCCATGCCTATAACCTGCCCCATTAACAGCATGATCTCCAAAGCACCGGGTCCCGCGGTTCGATAGAATTCCATGTCTATATCCTCATCACTCTCGTCGCCGCGCTGCTATAGCCTGTTCCTCGCCGCCTGGTTTTCCAGGTTCTTGTTCAGCATAAACTGCACGATAAGGCGTGAGGTATTTACAATGTTCATGACTGCTGTCTTGAGCTGAGCGGGCTCCATGCTTGCCGTGGTATGGCGTCTGCACTGTTCACCCAGGAAAAAGGCGCGAAACGGTTGTCTGCCGTTGCTTCCTGGAGAGGGGGGAGGATATACCCAGAACCACCCGCGACAATGTTTTTGGCCCCATCATGCATTGGGATCTCAACCCAGAATTCCAATGGGCGGAGGAGACTGCGGGAACTATGGGATAGCTATGGGATAGCTACCCACAGTGCAACGCTCCAGAAATCGACGCTAGCCCCGGTACATGGACGCACACCGCCGAATTAATGTGCTTAGTGTGGCCGCATACAATCGAATTTATACAATCTGTTTCCCAAATTCGAATTATATAAATTCGGATTAATCCCATAGTGTAGACATACCCTTTGAGTTCTCCAGTATTGTATAAACAAACCACTATCTTTGAGGCTTTGGTTTTCCTGCGTTAAAATAGTACGTGTCCTCTGAACTGCACTATGTTAACAAAAGAGGAAATGCGTGTGCTTTGCCAGTGTGGTCGTTTGTCCTTTTCTCACCAGTGATGCAGCTGGCCCTTGACTTAAAAGGATACACAAATATTTTAGTGACTTCCTTGTTGCAGCCTCTCAGCTGTACTGCAGCTGCCACAGGCCTTGCTGTCCTGCTCTGCCCCATACTGATGGGGCCATAGTAAATTGAAGCCAGCGTGCATGTTGATTTCCCGGTCACTGAAGCTCAGCAGCTGGTCACTGCACATCCTGCTTAGTGTTACTGCAGCACTAATGGGCTGTTCTGGGGAAAGGCCTAACAAAAATCTCGGTTTCATTCAACACAGACTTCGCAGGCAGTTCCTAGTGCAGGGACTTAGGGAATGGTTGCCAGGACTCCTGGGTTCTGTTCCCGAGATTGCCACACCCTAGGCAAGTTACTTAATCCTCCCCACCCGAAATTTTCAAAAGTGACTAGTAATTCTGGGGGCCCAACTTGAAACACTTTCAAGGGGCCTGATTTGCAGGAAGTGTGGAGCCCCCACCCGCTGCAAATCAGCCCCCTCTAAGGCATCCCAAACTGGCCACCCGAAATCACTAGTCATGTTTGGAAATGTAGGCCTCTGCGTTTCAGTTTCTTCATCTATAACCTGGATTAATAATCTACCTCACTAGAGTGATGTGAAGTTTAATTCATGTTTTCAACATACTCTGAGACCCTCAGGTGAAAGAAAGTACAGACATGCAAATTATTATTGTCCCCTGAGAAAATAACCAATTTATTGACTAATAAGCCAATTGATTATTTTCAACTCAATCCTTTCATTTGGATCAAACCAAAAGTGTGAATGTGCATATGTGTTGGGA
The DNA here is from genome assembly GCF_028017835.1 of Emys orbicularis. NCBI lineage: Eukaryota > Metazoa > Chordata > Testudines > Emydidae > Emys > Emys orbicularis. Next base: position 29,418,257 of record NC_088695.1, on the reverse strand, counting down.
AGAAAGGAGACAGACTCCAGCGCCCTGGCTATGGCACAGGAATTACCTGCTGCTGACAGTGGGCCTCAGCAATGGATATAAATGAACTGGGGCGGAACTGGTGTACACTTGTGGCTGAACTGCATTCAGTGCTGATTCAGCTGCGCTTGCTGAAACCCACTGTCAGCAACAGGTAACTTTCATAGTATAGACAAAGCTTATGGGACTGATTCTGATCTCATTTAGCCTGAATTAGGAGTAACTCCATGGCAGTCCAATGAGTATTGTTTTTCTCCCAACTACTTAGTGTAAACCAAGATTAACTCCACTGTTGTTACCCTAGTGTAAACCTAGTGCGAGATCAAAATCAGCCTCCAAACATGAAAATTCAGAGGGAAGTTAGAGAATTCAGATCTATTAGCCTCACAGGGGAGGGAGCACACTGAGTGTTCTGTAAAAGGCTTTCCTAAGCCTTCTTGGTACAAAGGAGATAAGTGCATGACACACAGCAATTGCTCCCTCCCGCCTTTGAAGAGCAATGGCATTCCTGGGATGCTTGGGAATGGAAGGTGTTGAAGGCTTTGAAGTGAAGTACTTGAGCAGTCTATTTTGACTTCTCTGGATGCCTCATGCTCAGCTCCCTATCTAAAATGCATTTTCAGCTTGTTTTGACTGCTTTCCAAAGGTGACATGTTTGCTCACTCTGATCATTCCCTGTATCTTTTCTGTCGGCCATTCATCCTTCCTCCTGCTCTGAGGGTGGAGGAATATCTTTCTAAACCCAAATCCACACTGAGTCAACGCTTCGGATGCTATTTCCCAAGGCATTTCCCTGTCAATAGAACCCTCTGAGAAGCATGTGCAGCCCCCTCACCAGAGCAGAAAAATCAGAATAAGGCAACTCGCTGGGAAGCAAAGAGATTTAAAAATTTTATTAAAGTTAATGTTTAAAATTAAATATACGCAAGTTAAGAGGGAAGGTCCTGTACATCTGGGGTCAGGCTTGAGTTATGAGGGATTACAGGTATCGCTTACAAGGATCACGAGATACATACATATCACGTAACCAGCATAGACCCAGATTGGGGTGCGGGAGTTTTCAAAGCGTCAGTGGATAAGTGGGCTCGGGTACGCCACCCAAGGAATGTATTAAGAGGCCAAGTCAGTATCAGTGTAGCTAATAAGTACATGGGTGGGGTGCGTCCCTTGGTTCGTCAGGGAAGGAAGTGGATTATTTCCCTGGTCGGCGGTCTCGATTACTCAATGTGGTATTGACGGTGTCCCGTGATGTGTTCCGTATAGATGTCTCTGGACCACCTGATGGTGTTGGACACTATGAGCTGCCTCATGAGCTGGGCGTAGCGTCGACTGACTCTGCACACTCTCAGTACTGGCTCGTTACTAATTAAGGTTCTGATCCATTCAAACCCTTAAGGGTCCAACCAAGCAGCCTTTACATCATGAGACCCGGCTCATGTAAACAGTCCTAGTCTCACGTTTGTGTGTGTTACTTCCCCTTTTCCCAGCTAGCTGGGGTTGGGTGGCTGAATCAGTCTTTTCCAGGCTTGTCGATCCATCACTCGCTCCATATCCACCAAGTGTCCCATATGCAGTCTAGCCACCATTTTCTTAGTCGTCCTCATGTTCTTGGCCCTTGAACTCTTGTCTCCCTCACAGGATTCCCTTCATTCATCCTTCATATACACCGGTACCATCTCAGCCTCCTCTCTCGCAGCTCCTCTTTGATACTGCAGACCGTGGTCTCACTGCTGATGACATCATTCTGCATGTGGTCCAGCAGTGTCACCTCTGTCACTGCCCTCAAACATCTCATTTCCAAGGTTTCAAGTTGTCTTAAGTGCTTCTCTTTGGTTGCCCATGTCTCTGATCCATACAGAAGACCTGATCTTATCATGATTTTGTGTAGTTGTCTCTTCGGTAGTCTGGGTATCTGTTTATCATAAATTACTCCACTATCTTATGCCAGATTTCCCCCGCTCACAGCAGTGTTGCTTGCAGTTCTCTCTTGATTTCTCCATTTGCTGTTAACCAGCCCCCAAGGTACTTAAACGCAGAAACTTGATTTAGGCGCTGGCCCTTGAGGTTGATATTCATCTGTGCTGGTTCTGCGGGAGCCACACCATGTGACTTCAGTCTTTTTTTTTTTTCTCATTTTGAGGCCATAGTTTGTTAGTTCCCTATTGCAGGCAATCTCCTGGACCAAATCTTCCTCACTATCAGCAATTACACAATATCATCTGCACAGATCAACTTTGTACCACCTTCCATTTGGATTTGATTACTTATAAAGTCCATCACTGGACTGGACCATCATCTGGCATGCTGGGCCCCTGTCCCTGGCAGCCAAACCTGGGCCGGGAGCGGGCCATCGCTGCCTCCCAGCCAGGCTCTCTCAGGCAGAAGCAGCTCCCTCTGACTCCCTGCCCGGCTACCAGGGAGAGTGGCCAAACATGCCGGAGGAGGCACAGGGAGAGAAAGACAGAACCGCCCCCCTCTCCACAGGTAACACGAGGCGGGGAGAGCATGGTGGCCCCAGGCTGGGCGCAGGGGCGGGGTGAGGGGTCACTGGGCAAGGGAGACACGTGGGGCAGTCACATGTCTGTAACGATGCTGGTTCTGGCGGGACCCAACTGAGATTGCCAATTCAGGACAAATTGCTTAAAACAGGGCAGTTACAGCCCAAGGCTGGGGTTTTTCCACCTCGAAGGCAAACCAAACCAGCCAGATAAAGAGGACTTTGGTCTTGCCCCACTGGCTAACCACAAGTCACACAAGCAATTCCCTTAGACACTCCAGTTTCCCAGTATCACCACCAGTGCCACTCGTTATGGGGACAAACGGTTATGAAAACCAATACCCCAGTAAAAGAAAAAAGGTTCTCTAGATCCCAAAGAACCAAGCCTCAGATCCAGGTCAATATACAGATCAGATCTTACCCACAAATCACGCTGTTGCCAATCCTTTAGAATCTAAAATCTAAAGGTTTATTCATAAAAGGAAAAAGATATGGATGAGAGCTAGAATTGGTTAAATGGAATCAATTACATACAGTAATGGCAAAGTTCTTGGTTCAGGCTTGTAGCAGCAATAGAATAAATTGCAGGTTCAAATTAAGTCTCTGGAGTACATCCACAGCTGGGATGGGTCATTCAGTCCTTTGTTCAGAGCTTCAGTTTGTAGCAAAGTCCCTCCAGAGGTAAGAAGCAGGATTGAAGACAAGATGGAGATGAGGCATCAGCCTTTTATAGTCTTTTCCAGGTGTAAGAACACCTCTTTGTTCTTACTGTGGAAAATTACAGCAAAATGGAGTCTGGAGTCACATGGGCAAGTTCCTGCACACTTTGCTGAGTCACAAGGCATATTTGCCTTCTCTCAATGGGTCAATTGTATAGCTGATGGTCCTTAATGGGCCATCAAGCAGGCTAGGCAGAGCTAACACCAACTTGTCTGGGATGTCTCCCAGAAGCATAGCATCAGTTTGAAATACAGACAGTATAGAGCCAATATTCATAACTTCAACTACAACATTGATATACACATATAGACACCATAATTATAACCAGCAAACCATAACCTTGTCTTAGATACTTTATTTGACCCCCTTTATACAAGATTTGGTGACACTACAGGACTTTGGTTGCAACCATGTTCTATATGGTCCCAGTTCAAATCAATAACGTGACAGTGTCCTCCCCTTTAGATTGTGCCCCTCCACTCTGGGGAGGCACCAGTAGTCTATGCCAATTATGACTAGTAACAGGCTACATGCTGATTCCTGGTGGAGCCCAAACTTCACCTCAACACCCTCCGTTACACCGTGTATTTTTACTGTGACAGTATTTTGAACTTTGTTTACGCCAACAGGGATTTGGGCTATAAAGGAACCATCTGACTGATGCTGTCCCTACACGGGAAGCAACTCTGCAACGTTGAGGGCCATGCTGGAACTCTGTCAGAAGCCTGAAGAATTTGAATAGAAAACTGTGCTACTCTTGTTCCATAAATAAATGCAAATAACCATCAAGTTTTCTTGTAACAATAATATTTTGCTTTTAATATTTCCTTTTGAAAGAGGTGTGTTTTAATAAAAAGGGGATCATTGCTGAAGCTTTCACACTAGGGACCCATCCTGCGAGATAAAATAAGGTGCAATAAAGGTATTTCTAACTAAAGTCCATCAATGACACGGACTTCATTGTAACACACTCTGGTCCTGGTCGTGGTCCTCCTCTGACACCCATTTTACACCATTGTAACTTCATGCACTTCATCTCGATCCTCCTGATTTACACCTGTGTGAGAGTTGAACCCTGCCCCGGTGCCTCTTCAGATTATAAGGGAGCTAGAATTTGTTTTCCATCTACAGCTCTGAAATGAAGGGGAAAAAGCCTCTGGTAACTTGGCTAATGTCTGAAGATGGCTTTGAAGACTACCAGCAGAATGCATCTTTTTCATGTGTGTCCTCCAAATCTGGCCCTTATTTGCTTGCATGAAAGAAGAAAGATCCCTTTAATAACCGAATACTCAGGAAAGCCAGAAGAAAGAGACAAAGCACATAGCGTGTAACAGCCCTCCAGGGGAATAGAGCGGGGAGTTTGCTCAGCAAGGAAGCAGGATTGGCTACTTTAGAGAATTACAGAGAAGATAACTGTGGCTTAATTTGCATTAGCGGGTGACTGTACCTTTGTGCCAGAAAGGGATCTCATTAATGACAGATGCGGACTGATGCGACTTTACAGCGCACAAAGCAAAAAGATGATTAAATCCATGCAAACAGACTCCCTCACTGATGCTCTCAAACCATTGCTTGCCAGCTCCGTGCGGCTTCTCTTCTCAGGAAATTTTACTTTCCAACATTTCCGTTTCCTTTTCACTTCTTCCCTACCTTTCTCGGAGACCTTTGCACAAATGACACACCTGGACTGGGCCCAGGTGCTCCTAGAGCTAAGCACATACCTGCACAATGACATAGATGGGGCCTGCTTCACCACTTTGTGCACCTGGCAGTGCAACAAAGCCTTCGTGTATGTGAGAATCACGTCCTCGGTGTATACTGCCAGAGTACTGGTCGTCCGATCTCAAAGAGGATACAGCGGGACTGGAAAAGGTTCAGAGAAGGGCAACAAAGATAATCAAAGGTATGGATTCCATACAAGGAGAGACTAAAAATATGTTAGGGGATGTTGTGAAAGCCAAAAGTATAACTGGGTTCAACAAAGAACTGGATAAGTCCATAGAGGCTCAATCCATCAATGACGATTAGCCAAGAGGATCAGGGACGCAACCCCATGCTTGGGGTGACCCTAAACCTCTGACTGCCAGAAGCCGGGACAGGAAGACAGAGGTGCATCATTCCATAATTGTCCTGTTTTGTACACTCCTCATGAAGTATGGGCCTCTGTCGGAGCCAGGATACTGGGCAAGATGGACCATGGTCTGACTCCGTATGGCAGCTCTTATGTCCTTCTCTACAGATTAACTGCTGTCACTGAACAGAAGCACCTGCTACAGTGCGCTGAGCTCCAGCACAGGGCTATTTACCAGAGGTTCCCATCCAATACAGACTTCACAGAATCCGAGGAATTAGAGATAGAAAAGATCTATCAGGCCTTCCAGTTTAATTCTCTATGGCCTGTGCAGGATGTTTCCTTCCTGCATATCTGTCAGTGTTCTCACCAGTCAAGTGATGGGGCCTCCACCATTTCTCCGCTAGGAAATGTTTCCTGCTATTTAACCAGAGGGTGTGATTTGCAGAGAGGTTGAGCACCTGTTGACTTCAACTGGTGCTGTGCGTGCTCAGCACTTCTGAAAATCAGGCCGCAAAGTGTCTAAAGTCGGGCAACCCAAAATAGAGATTCCCAACATCATTGGGATATTTTGACCTAGGGGCTTAATTGTGACTTCACTTGCACTTATTTTAGAATAGTGTATCTCATCTGGAATTGTGGTGTAAGTGAGAGCACTCGTTTTTCAGGCCAAGCTAGTTGCCAATAATGAAATAACCAAGCCTATTACTGCTGTGTGGCTGGGCAATCTGAAAGATTGGCTTTGCTTAAATAATAAGGCATTTCCCAGAGTCAAAGGCTTTTTTAATGATGAGAGCATTAGGTAAACAGGAAAAAGGAAACAAGTTATGACATCACAGTGCGGTATCGCCAAGTGCAAATATTCAAAAGTCATATGTCAGGCCCCCCCCCCAAATCCTGAGATTGGCTTAAAAATCATGAGATTAAAACAATAATAATAATAATAATAAATGTTGGTTTCTCTTTATTTGCCTTCTGGTGTTGGAGTGTTTAGGGTTCACCATTTCATGCTTTTCTCTACAACCATGAGGGCTAGAAATTTGCTTTTAATTTTTAATGGAAGCTGAAATTCTCAGGTAATAACTCGATTCCAGCAGCTGGGGCTTTATGAAAAAATATCACAAGACTCATGATAATGTCATGAGAGCTGGCAGCACGGGGAGTGGATGGCTCTAAGAAGACGTATTCAAACAACTCTGCCATGAAGGCTGCATTGGACCTGCTGTATGGCACCCCTACCTTCAAGCTTATGTTTGCAGCAAACCAGGCACAAATACTTGAGTGGAAAAGGGTATTATTAAAAAAACCCTAATAATTATTAATTTCCCCAAATCATTCCCCCACACTTGAAATCTTCACGTGATTTCAGCACCTCTGTGTTGCCTCATCCCTGCCCCCGCCCCCAAAACCCTCATTCATCTGCTTGAGTAAACAAGGCTTAGGAGAAAGAACACACATCAGCCGGCATCTCCCAAACAAAAGTCGAAGGGAAAGGCAGGCTCGAGGCCTGAATGGCATTCCCACATTTCCATATTTCCAGATTTGGGGCTCTGTGTACAGAGCGTGAACTCTCCGCTACGTCCTGCTTCTGTCCATGTCCCTTTTATGCCGGCGAGATTTGTTGCTGGATAATTCTAAATGACCATCTCCCCACAACAAAGCCGCCCCCTTTAGATGTGGGCAGATGATATAGAAAATGGGTGGTTCAGGCCGATTTCATGAGGCCTAATAAATCTTCACTAAATTAAAGCTCATCCCCCTTTCCTCCCCTCCCCAGGCCTTTGTCTTGCTAATACACATTAGGCCCTGCCTGGCTACACGCTTTGAGGAGTTTTCGGAGGTGAGGCCTGTACAAAGCTGCAGATGTGGGGGCTTTAAAGGACCTTTGCCCCCAGTGTTACCCATTAACATCAGCCATGCCAACACAAGAATTCCGCCATGGTTCTCTCCCCTCAAAAGGGCTCGAAAGGAACAACTTGGCCTTTTGAAGGGGAAATGAAATAAAAGAAAGAGTGAATGAGCAAGAAAGAGAGAGAGAGAGAGAGAGAGAGCACTTCCAAAGAATGTGCTCCCTGTAAAACCTGATTTTGTCCCCAAATCACTGGCTGAGGCTGAACGCGGGCTGGAGATTGTTTAAGAAAATAGTGTGTCTCTTTCAGACTGAAGGGGGGGCTTTGGCACCAATAAAAGCATTTACTGGCCTATGAGCTACTTTCCCAATCTCTGCCATCCCGATCCTCTTAAGTTCAGACCGGGCACTGTGAAGGCCCAATGCAGGTTGCCATTTTTGTCCTCCACCCAGCAATTTGTCTGTTCGCATGTTTTATTCATTTTATTTCTCCTAAAAAATGGAGCATTGCAGATAGCCAGCACCTGAGCTAGACTAGCCTTGGAAATAAATCATCATTGGCCATAAAACAAATACACAGATGAGAATAACAAAAATTTCAACTCTTTGCGCATAAGCATGACATCATTTGTACCCAAGCACAGCATCGTTTCCTATCAACGAGACCATGTTACCTCCCTACTGTACTTCTGCTACTTCTCTTGACCAGGAAATATGCAGCAAGGAAGGCAAAACAATTCATAAGGGCTGGTCTACACTAGGGGGGGCAGGATCGATCTAAGATATGCAACTTCAGCTACGTGAATAGCGTAGCTGAAGTCGAAGTATCTTAGATCGATTTACCTTGGGTCCTCACAGCGCGGGATCGACGGCCGCGGCTCCCCCGTTGACTCCGCTACCGCCGCTCGCTCCGGTGGAGTTCTGGAGTCGATGGGGAACGCGTTCGGGGATCAATATATCACGTCTTAATGAGACGCGATATATCGATCCCCGATAAATTGATTGCTACCCGCCGATACGGCGGGTAGTCTGGACGTACCCATAAAATCCACCCTGAATCTATATCCGGCACTGAAGCTGCCCCAGAGCTGTGTTAAGATTCTGAAATATTTGCTTCATTTTTTAAAGTCTCTCCCATTTACATACTTCTAGGTTCTAGCCGGGGTAGGACAGGAGGTGACCAGTGTCTGAGTTCTAAAAAGAGAAGTGCTGGAGTGAGTGTTATCACTACACTCCTGCCAGGACAGTTCAGCCAATGCAGCAGAAAAGGACTCCCCCCGGGGGTGCCAGTGGCACTGACCATAGGGGAAGTAGGAACAGAGGCACAATGAAGGAGGGGGGCCAGGCCCCCACTTTGGATGGCTCTGGGTGGAAAGCCGGCAGCCACTGCTTCCCTTCCTGGCCATGCCCAAGACAGCAGGGTGGGCAGCACCAACATAGGAGGTAAAGGGCTGGGGACCCCGCATCCCCACCCCACAGGGGAGCCCCTGCTGGAATTCTGGTGCTGCAGACTTGGAGGAGAGACACTGGCACTTTCCTGAGCCCCGTAGCCCAGGAGGGGAGTTGCCATGCAGCACCAGGGCTTTCCATAGGGAGCAGGGGCTCTGGTGCCACTCGAACACCGAGTAACATACTCATGAGAACAACTGTTCCCCAAAGATATCCAGGCAAATTCTGCAGGCAGAATAAATTTGTAGGGATTGGCTATAACTAACTCTGTGATGCTAAGTGTGTGTGTGTGGGGGGGGGGGGATGTGGGCGGGTTAAAGCTGTAAGGTTCTCAGATGCTCTGGTGACAAATGAGCTATAAAAGCCTAGACAGAGAGGCAAACACTGCAGTTAAAAGGATGGATGGACAGGCAGGCAGGCAGGCAGAGACACTGTAGCTAGAAGGAAGGACAGACAGGCACAGAAGCATCCAAACTTGTAGGTGTTTAATGTACCAAACCCAAATGCTGAACCTGTAGAGGTGTGCTGTCCATCCTTAGGGCCAACTGTTTCTTCAGTCTTTGGTTTTTATTCAGTCCATAGGTAGGTAAACTTCCCATTGAAATCAGGACTTGCCCCAGTGCAGAGACTATGAACATAACAGAAAAATGAAACAAAAAGTCAAGAAATCATCTTTTTTCAACCTCAAAATAAAGGTTTGGCGTCAGATTCTATTTGAGTTTGGGGCAAAGGCACAAGTCAGTTCTTATTTCATCAGTTCCGTTTGCCCCTCCCCAGGAGAAAGTGCTTTGCATTATGACCAAACTCCAGTATTCCTAGCTCTGGAGGATTACAATGCTTATCAATCAAATGTGGAGCTTGTTAACTCTTGACGGTTGCTGGAGGCTAAGGCTGTGAGTTTTCTCTATCCAATCAGATAAAACAAAATGCCTCTTCCCATGCTAGCGAGTTAGCATGAAGCTGTGCAGTGTCACACTAAATAACAGTTGTAACACAGCAGCATTTCTACATTAAATCCACAAATCAAATCCTGACAACGTCTAAAATAGTTCAGATGTTTATCTAGGGCTGCTTGTCTATCCCCAAAGCATAATGCATCTTGTCATGTTTCTATGCTTTCCTGGTGAGACTATTTTACAACAAAGCAACGATCCCTTGGAGATCATATAAATATTTACATATTCATTTCCCGATGTCTTACCCATCATATCCTATCATATCAGATGAAGAGGGCTGCTGTTTTTGTACACAATGTAGTCCTAAACAATTTCAGCAGGAAGAGCAGGACAGAGGTTTTAGACCAACCCAAAATGCATAATGCACAACAGGGACTTCTGTAGGGTCACCTTGTAGGAGTACGGTCTAATAGTTTGAGCAGGGGATCAGGCGCTGTGCATCACTTTCATTTTGTGGAATTTCACACCGAAACTGTCATTGTTCCATGTAACTTTGTAAATTTCGCTTTAAACCAAAGGTTGACAAAATATCTCGTTCTCTCTCCGCATTGGAAACACATTGAAATGTGGAGACCTGCATGTTTTTGATGCTAAGGGCTTGTCTACACTACCGCACGGGGTCGAGCTAAGATACGCAACTTCAGCTACATGAATAGCGTAGCTGAAGTCGACGTACTTAGATCTACTTACTGCAGTGTCTTCACTGCGGTAAGTCGACAGCTGACGCTCTCCCGTCGACTCCGCTTGCGCTCCTCATTCTGGTGGAGTACCAGAGTCAACAGAAGAGCGCTCAGTGGTCGATTTATCGCGTCTAGACGCGATATATTGACCACACACCCCTGCTGGATCCATCACTGCCCGCCAATCCAGTGGGTAGTGTAGACAAGCCCTAAGTCCTGAAAACTGACACAGTTCTGTTCAAGAAGTTGGCATAACTTTAACTTAAGTTTAAACACATGTGGTCTCATTGGGCTTGTCTACACATGGACACCCTGGTCAGGTATATACTAATAAGTTAAACCAAACAGCTATGATGCTCAGGGGTGTGAAAAATCCATACCCCTGAGAGATGTAGTACCTGAGTCCTTTGCTGGACCAGGGCCAGAGTGCATGGAACCTTGCAGGATCAAGACCTAAAGTACTATACTTTAAAATAAATAAAGCCAGGTCTATACTAAAAAGTTAGATCACCATGCCTGAGCAACATAGGTAAGCCCACCTAACCCCTGGTGTAGACGGTGTTTGGTTGACAGAAGAATTCTTCTGTCCACTTAACTATTGCCTCTTGGGGAGGTGGATTAATTACAGTGATCAGAGAATCCTTTCGGTCGCTGTTGTGAGGGGCTACACTGAAGCGTTATAGCGGTGCCACAGCAGCATTTCTAGTGAAGGCAGAGTCTAAGGGTATCTGAATTGGATCCTTCATGTTTGTCAGCTGCTTTGGGATTAGATGAATGGTGCAAAGTATTATTCTTGTTAATTGACTGGGTCTTTCGTTGTCTTAAAGAAATCCAGAAACAAATGCTGAAAACCCACAGAGGGTGAAGGTATATTTCACTGCAAATATTGTAAGCTGGAAAGTGCCTACAAAACAACAATACTTTTAACTTATAAAGCACCTTCCGTCTGAGGATCTTAAAGTACTTTACAAACTTTAGTTCATTAAGTCTCCCAAACCTCGCTGGTCTGAATGACAATTTCGGTGAGGAAAATTTCCACAGATTAAGAGTTTTGCCACAACTTCAACTGGAGTAGGATCTGGTCCCTTGGAGTGAGGTTGTACATGCCTATTTGAAATACACAGCAAAATCCTCCATTGCAAGGGGCATGCTCAAATCTGCTCCAACTGAAGGCAAATGCAAAACTGCTATTGACTTCAAAGGGGGCAGGACTGGACCCAAGAGGAGGAGAAAAACGGCTTCAAAATTAATTGAATTAAATGAGGGTGCTTCTCTTTGAGGGACTGAAACTCCACAGCCATGATGTGAGATTTGCACCATCAGTACAGTTATAACCATAATAGGCATTGGAAAAGCAAGAGACCAACCCCAGGCTAGTATACACACTATAGGCCTGTGCACAAAGACCCAGCTCCTGGAGACATGTGATAAGATCAGAAGCTCAGCTCTTATTTAAAAAAATGTTTCTAGCTCTCACAGATGCAAAGAAAAGCTTGAAAACATGAACCAATTGTAACTGGTGTCTGCCTGAGTTTGCAGAGAGCCTGAAACAATAGCTCCAAGAGGTGTGAATTGCCTCATTCATCTTAGCTCTGAAACCTGCTCTCACCCCAAGGGGAGGTGGGGCCACAACATGTGGAGTGGGCTATAGAGGCTCCATGTGGGGTGTGCGTAAAGGCCCAGGTTGCTTTCATTTAGCCTTGCCTCCCCCCGCTACCGCTACTGACTCCCTCAAGTTTTCCTACCCAAAGGGGGACAGTTTTGGTTTCAGGCTGTTGTTCCATACATGCATCAATACAGCTCCTGAGAGGATGCATGGAATCAGCAGATTCTCTAGCTACTCAAAGAACCACACTCCCCACCTCTTCCTGGCTAGAACCACCCAATCTGTGTCATCAACACCTCAGCTCAGCACCACTCTGGTTGTGGGCTCTTTTGCTGTTACAACCTCTCTCCCCACCATGGACTTTATGCTATTGGGACCTTATGCTAGGGTCTGTATAAACCAGCAAATCAGGCCCTGTTTCTGATTCTGAAGTGTATCTGAAGAACCACTAGAACCAGTGGAAATCAGACTGGATCCCTCACAGCATCAACCTTTCTCCCAAGATTTACAGCAGCTCCTGGGGGGCTTGATTGTGTTGAATATCCAACCAGGGCAGCCTCTCTCAGAGCATTTCAGTGGCACCACTGCTGCTAGTCATGGGGCAAAACTAGACTCCAGCGAGGTTTGCGGCAAAGAAATGCCCCAGTAGGAACAGCATTCTGCCACTTGCTACATTTGGCCGTTCATTAGACTCTTATTAAGATAAGGGCCAGTTCGCTTGATAGATCCTTCTTCTCTGTCTAACTAAAACCTGCTTTATTTTCTCCCCACTGAGCAGAAGGTTTTTAAATCAGTGATTTGTGGCTTCGGGGGAATGACCAGGACTGTCTTTTCCCAGCAATTCTAGTAGCCCATGGGGAGATAAAGCCAAGGCGTCAAGATCAGATAAATAGGAATTCATCCACCAGACGACGAGTATATCTGATCTCTGCTTAGGTTACATCCTGTAGAGTAAGGGCTAGCAATATGCCTTTGGAACCGGCAACTCCCCGTAAAGCAGATAAAGTTTAGTGTGATTGAGTGTGTTAGTTTTGGTGCTCGAGAACGCAGGCCAGCTCTGAAATTTACGGGAGAAAGAGACAAGTATCAAATGGATTCAGGAAGCTTGGCTGGAAATGAGTCCTGCCTCCACTAAAAGGTGAAACAGCTAACTCAGGATGCAGAAGGGGTGAGCCAGATCAAAGACAAAACTGAGCTCCAAGTCCTTAGCCTTTTGCTACGGCAAAATTCCTCTTGGCACAATGGCGGTTTGGCCACGACTTGATCCCTACCCCCGTAAACGAGTAAGAGTTGGCCTGGAATGTGCAGCTGGCACCCTCAGCTGTGTTGCAGGCTGCAGGGGCAGAGCCAGGATGCTCAAGAGGGATTTTCGCTGACTAGGCGAGAATTGCTCCTGGGCAGCACATGCTGGTGTGGCAGCACCACGCTGGATGACAGTGCAAAAGACTCCCTCCTCTGTGCACAGGGAATGAGCAGTGCCATGGCTTTGCCCTCACGCCTCCCCTCATTGGCTATATGGAGGCGTGCTTGGAAGGAACAGGGCATGGATTCTCTAGTCACATTGTGGCTTGCTCTTGCGCAGGAGACACTCCTTGCACCTTCCCTCGCGCTTTGTGCAGCCATAATCGAGCCCTTTGTCTCATATTAAGATGAAGCATTGTTATTTGTAGCTGAGAAAAGACTGGCATCCCAGTATTAATTTGCAAAGATACAGGGCTGAGCTCAGACGAGGTGCAATACCAGGCAGGCCAAATGAGTTACACCAGGGATGACTGTAGCCCAAAATGTCCAACTTTGAATGCAAAACAACACTGGATTGAGTCAGGCACAGGACAGGCTTCCTGCTCTCTGTTCTACCACTAATGCTCCCAAATCCTCACTTACAACCCCCCTCCACCTGCCAGTTATTCCAGCCCTGGGTCTTTATGAAGCAAACACAGCAAAATTCACGTCAAGCAACATGAAGGAGATATGCCGGGGACTAAATTGAGATAATCAAAATCATTATCATCTGTAAGCGGTGCCAGAACTGGAAAACAGAGGCAAAAGCCTAGAGCTGCTAACCCACCCATACACACTGCATAGCCCTGGTCCTCCTGGATTACTGCTAGAATACCACAGAGGCAAGTAATGTCATGTGAAATATACAGAGCACTCTCCACGGGGCCACCAGCCTGACCTCATAGTACATTTAATTGGGTGCTGGGTCAGTGAAGCCTGATTCCCCTTCACAAGTCACTGCACACCACGTCCCTAAGTCCCTGCCTGGAGGTACCTAATGGATGGTCAGTGTTGTACAGGAGAGCCACATTTGCTCTGAAGCCAGTATGTTCAGTATTCCACTATTTGCATGAAGCTTTGAGCAAAGGGCACATTTACACTCCAGGATTCTCCTTTCAGTTTCATCAGTACAACCTCTTGGAAGGTGTAGTGGAGAGGATAACCAGCCAACTAGACATGGCAAAGCATATCCACTCAAACTGTGGACTCAGGCATGCATTTGTAAAGCATCCAGATGCACATTTTAGCTACCCTCAAACACTCATTTTAGCAGAGGAAATTGGCTTGTTTTTCCACGAGAACAGAACCTGTAAAAAGTGCAACTTGGGAAACTTTCCATGACTTTAAAACAATGAATCCTGAGTTGTGTGTTGCTAATATAATTCGCAACAAATCTTTTAATTGGCTAACAGCGATGGGGCAGCTTGAGGCGATGAGTCTCTTCTTTCTTCCAGCCGCTTAAGCCAGGATTAAACTCCACACAGGTCAGTGCATCTACCTGGATATAAAATGAGTGTGAGAAGAAGAAGTCAGACCGTAAATGACAGAAAGTCTTTTTTTTTTTCCTGGGTAGCCTTTGTGAGGATCATATTCTCAGCTCATCCACACAAGCATATATCCAGCATAACGCCATCAGTTCCAACAGTTACCCCTTTTTTTTTTTTTTACCTGGGATCAGAATCTGATCCAATCTGCATAGCAGGATTTGTTCCATCAAGAGTATGACAAGAGTGCAATTTATCTCAGGCACAGGTTTATTTCACAACACACACACACACACACACACACACACACTCTCTCTCTCTCTCTCTCTCTCTCTCATGCTCCTCAAGCTTGCCTACTAGATTTGTCAGCATTAATCTCCTCTCAGGAGTGACTTTTAAGCAGGGGGAATAAATAAATGAAACGAAAGGGATCTCTGATTATCATACATGAGTCGGCCTCCTTCACTCCCCTCCCTTCCATCCCACCCTCCTCTTTCACAGACATCCCATGGAACAATAAGCGAGACCGGAAGGGAGCAAACTTCCACCCTCCCCTTTCATGCATAAAGAAATCATGCTCCATTTCAAGAGTGCCCGTTGCCTAGTTTTATTTCAGCTCCAGGCATTGTTCAGGCTGGGGTTGGGGTGGGGCTGGGGGGGGGAGTTGGCTGTTGTTTGCAATTCAAATGACTGGACCTCAGGAAAAACCAATAAACTTAAGTCACTAGAGAATTTGAACAAGCAGGGCCACTCTTACAAATAGGAAGCCTCCTCCCATTTGGTGGGAGCTGTAGAGGTGCCACTAGACAAGAGAATAACTAAGCACTCATGGGGCTGAGAGCTTTTCACTCAATGAAGTCCAAACCAAACAAATGCCCCCTTTAGGAGATGCCTTTATGCAAACACTTTGAGCGCACATAGAAAGGGGGTTGGTGTCTCCAGCTCTCCAAGCCTGCCAAATCAGGCCTGTTTTCTTCTCACCCTTCCTGCCTGTCACTCAGACTCAGATGCATGCTGGCTGAGATTGGAAAGAGCCACCTTTATCCGGTGTGCCTTTTAGAACTCCCCAGATGCTGCCTGATTGGAGGGATTCTCGAGTTAACTCGCCGTATTTCCCACTGCATGTCACACGTGGGTAACAGCTGGGTTTGTGGAGAGCAACAGTGGCTTGTAGCAGCTCACTGCTTAATTTTCAGTTCAGGTTTTAGGTGTCCTTTATTTAAGAGGATATCAGGCTTTCTATAACTCATTCCAGCTTGGTCCCTGTACTGTGGTGCCAAGCCTGCCACCGTGGAGAGCTTTACCTGCAGCAGAACAGATGAGGTTCCACTGTGCAAGGAACTGGGGTAAGATTCCTGGGACCGGCTCAGGGGAGCCCCTGAGCCGAGCTCCAGGTGATGCGCTTCACATTACTAGGGACTGGGGCAGGCTGGGGAGGAGGAAATGTGGAACCACACCTATAGGAACCCACCAGCTGGGTTCAGAAGTTGTAGGGAGGCAATGTAGGACCATCTTGATTGGGATTTAGCCAGAGTATTGCGGCTAACATGCCTACTCTTAGGGCTTGTCTACAGTAGCGAGCTCACAGCAGCACAGCTGTACCAATGCAGCTGCGCCGTTGTAAGATCGTTCTTGTAGCCGCGCTATGCTGACAGGAGAAGCTCTCCCACCGACATAGCACTGTCCACACTGGTGCTTCTCTTGCTGTAACTTATGTCACTCAGGGCGTGGTTTTTTCACACATAAGTTCTACTGACAAAAGTGCTAGTGTAGAGAAGCCCTTAGGAAAAGTGCGGAGGAATATTAAATGCTGGGATTTTCAAAGGAACAAATGGAATTAGGCATCTGACTCCCATTAAACTGGGTGCCTAATCCCAATAGACTCCACGAAAAATCCAAGTTTTCATCACTGCAAATCATCATCAGCATCATGTGGTACATTTCTATGGTTGGTTTTCTCCTTCTTCACTTTGGCAATGACATCCGACATCCCCCACCCCTCCCTCACTTTCAATACTGTCTGTCATTCTGGGTTCTACAGAACTTCTGGGCTGGAGTTGTAGGGTTTTCTTTTTATGCCATAGTCATAAGTGGGAAATAAAACCTGAGACCTTCTGCACCAAAACCACAGAGCCCTATCACTTGAACTATGGGAGAACAACATAAAGGATGAGAAAGTAGCAGGCTTGGTTATATAATCAGCCACTGTGGACATCATGAATATTATTAGGCACCATGAAAAATGCACACAAGGCTGTCTTTTACACACCTCTTGAGGACAAGCTTCTTCTGAGCCTCGCAGGCCCATAGCAGTTCAAGTCCTAGCCGGGTGCTATTTTGGAAAGCACTGTGGGGTCATCCCTGATACATTATTTCTCTGGGGCATCCACCATCCACATTCATGTCAAGAAAGGTTGCATTGCAAAGGTGACTTTCCAGCTAGACATTTCAAACATCACTCTAAACATGGTGGCAATGGCCTCATTTCTCAATATCCCATCCCAAACATGGGCCACTGCTTTGCTCCTGCATCACTGCTCCTGTAGGAAAGGTGGCTTTTGCGTAGGGTGACCAGATGTTCCGATATTATAGGGACAGTCCCGATTTTGGGGTCTTTTTCTTGTATAGGCTCCTATTACCCCGCCACCCCCGTCCCAATTTTTCACACTTGCTGTCTGGTCACCCTAGTTTCGCGTCCTATGAGACTCCTCTCTCACCATCCACCATGGGCTTGTTCTTTAAAGTGGTCCCACTGTTTTCATACCCTGTGTTTCTTGCAGCCCATGTGACTATGTCTCTCTAAGGAGGGAATAAATCAAACATTTGGGGGGGACCCTTTTAAGTATCGGTTCAAAGGCAAACAGGGAGAGAGAGGAAGGATGTTAAAAGGAAATCTGAGCAGCTATTTGGTTTCACATTAATTGTATTTATTTTGTATACATGAAACCCAGGGCTCTCCAGGTTCAAGCTTTGAAGCTCTGATTTATCATTTGGATTCTATGTAAATTCTATCCATGGCATTAGCATTCATTTTTGTAAGCAGGGAAGGATTCATTTTCGGCTACCTGCATTGCAGCTCATATAAGATGATAATTGTTACCTAGACACTTGTTCATAACTGTCTCCTGCCTCCTGGAAAAACCCTGTGAGAACTTGACAGGCCTCACCTGAAAATTCAGATCTGGATTCTAACCCCCCTCTTCTCCGCCATCCACCCTGGATCCTCTGGCAGTCAGCTGTGGTCCCCTTCAGCCTGCTTTTCCAGGATACAAAGCACCCTGCAGCTCCCACTGACTTCAACGCTTTGTCACCTGTGACAATCATGGCAATCAGGCCCTGTGCACATTAGAGAGAAATTTGCCCCACTAGTAAGCACACTGATGCAACTACTCCCTTAACATGGATGTGCTGCCCCAGGGCAAACTCGGGCTGATACCAGTGCAGTATAATCCAATATGTTATTGGCTCCAACAGCACTAAGGTAAGCCTCGGTGCAGTGCATCTATTGTAGAGGTTTGTGCCAATGCAGCTACATCGATGTCATGATGCTGTTGCAAATTTCTTCAATGCAGACAGGAACTAGGCGCCAGGTTCTGACACTCAGCCCTGGTGTACACTATGAGTTTAGGTCAAATTTAGCAGTGTTAGATCGATTTAACCCTGCACCTGTCCACACGACAAAGCCATTTTTGTCGACCTAAAGGGCTCTTAAAATCGATTTCTGCACTCCTCCCCGATGAGGGGATTAGCGCTGAAAGCGACCTTGCTGGGTCGAATTTGGGGTAGTGTGGACACAATTCGACGGTATTGGCCTCCGGGAGCTATCCCAGAGTGCTCCATTGTGACTGCTCTGGACAGCACTCTCAACTCAGGTGCACTGGCCAGGTAGACAGGAAAAGCCCCGCAAACTTTTGAATTTAATTTCCTGTTTGGCCAGTGTGGCGAGCTCAGAGGTGACCGTGCAGATCTCATCAGCAGAGGTGACCATGGAGTCCCAGAATCACAAAAGAGCTCCAGCATGGACCAAATGGGAGGTACTGGATCTGATCGCTGTATGGGGAGAGGAATCCATGCTATCAGAACTCCACTCCAACCCAGAGGACTGCCCAAGCAACAGAAAGCTGGCATTCAATAAGTTTTGAAGTGCTGTGTGGCCTTGTCCTTCCCTCCTCCACCACCCCACCGGTGCTTCCCTCCTCCCCCACCCCTCCCGGGCTACCTTGGCAGTTATCCCCCCATTTGTGTGATGAATTAATAAAGAATTCATGAATTTGAAACAACAATGACTTTATTGCCTCTGCAAGCAGTGATCAAAGGGGGGAGGGGAGGGCGGTTAGCTTACAGGGAAGTAGAGTGAACCAAGGGGGCGGTTTTCATCAAGGAGAAACAAACAGAACTTTCACACCGTAGCCTGGCCAGTCATGAAACTGGTTTTCAGAGCTTCTCTGATGCGCAGCGTGCCCTGCTGTGCTCTTCTAACCACCCTGGTGTCTGGCTGCACGTAATCAGCAGCCAGGCGATTTGCCTCAACCTCCCACCCTGCCATAAACATCTACCCCTTACTCTCACAGATATTGTGGAGCACACAGCAAGCAGTAATAATGATGGGAATATTGGTTTCGCTGAGGTCTAACCGAGTTAGTAAACTGCACCAGCGCGCTTTTAAATGTCCAAATGCACATTCTACCACCATTCTGCACTTGCTCAGCCTATAGTTGAACTGCTCCTTACTACTGTCCAGGCTTCATGAGCCATGGGAGCAAGGGGTAGGGTGGGGTTTGTGCAACTGGCTGGGAGAGCAGCCTGAGGCAGAAGCCTCCAGCTCACATGATATTCCAGGCAGGACTGAATCTCCATGAGACGAAACTTAAAGAAGAGAATGACCTGGAGTCACTCCCATTTATGTCCAGGTGCCCCTGACCGACCTCACCGAGGTCTGCCAGGAGCACCCATGTCTGCCCAGGCGCCCCTGACCGACCTCACTGAGGTCGGCCAGGAGCACCCAGGAGACAACGACGACGACTAGCAGTCGTACTGCACCGTCTGCTGCCGTGAAGGCAAGGAGCTGCTGCTGTGTAGCAATGCAGTACCATGTCTGCCAGCAGCACCCAGGAGACGTACGGTGATGGTGAGCTGAGTGGGCTCTATGCTTACCGTGGTATGTCGTCTGCATGGGTAACCCAGGATAAAAGGTGAGAAATAATTGTTTGCCATTGCTTTCAGGGAGGGAGGGGCCTGACGACATGTACCCAAAACCACCCGTGACAATGTTTTTGCCCCATCAGGCATTGGGAGCTCAACCCAGAATTCCAATGGGCGGCGAAGACTGTGGGAACTGTGGGATAGCTACCCACAGTGCAATGCTCTGAAAGTCGATGCTAGCCTCGGTACTGTGGACGCACTCCGCCGACATAATGCGCTTAGTGAGGACACACACAATCGACTGTATAAAATCGATTTCTAAAAAATCGACTTCTATAAAATCGACCTAATTTCATAGTGTAGACATACCCTCGGGGAATGTTTACGCTGCAATAAAAGACCCGGGGCACGGTTGCAACTGGCTCGGGTCAGTTAACTTGAGCTCGTGGGTCTCAGGCTACGGAGCTAAAACTTCCAGTGTAAACGTTTGGGCTCGGGTTAGAGCCACAAGGCAGTTGGGGATGTGGGGGGTGTCTTGGAGCCCAGGCTCCAGCCTAAGCCCAAACATCTACCTGCAATTTTTAGCTCCACAGCTCGAGCCCTGTGAGCCTGTGTCAACTGATCTGTGCTCTGAGACTCCTTGCCAATGGTTTCTTATTACAGCATAGACGTTCCCTCTGCCTCATGCTGAGCGATACCGCACTCCCTGTTGTAGTACCGCACTGCAGCAGAGGAAACAGGTACTACTCAACGTATATGGCAGAACATATCTCTTGATTATGTGCCTGAGTATAGATTTAGGGTAGAATTTTTAAAGGCGTGTAAGGGAGTTAGGTGCCCAACTGCAACTAAGGGGCAATATGATTTGGGTGCCTAATTCCCTTGGGCCATTTGAAAATCCCTGCGGTAGACACCTAACTTTTACTAAAGGAGCTATATAGCAGAAGGGCCTTTTAACTTACACTCATTTCTGCAAGTAGCATTTAACACCAACCTATCCATGTGTCTCATTAACCAGCCACCATTCCAGCGACTTTGCTCCGGCCATTGAGTTAACTTTGTCTGTTCCTGGCTCTTATTATTTTGGGGAAGGGGAGTGGGAAGTTCAGACTCAACCATTTATATCTTGGTGGCAGAAAAAAAAAAAGCCAACCATAAAGCACAGCTTTAGCCAGAAGAATGTTTTTATTGCCACCATGAGTAATTCAAAACCTTTGTGGTGGTTTCAAGTCAAACATTCCAGTGGTTGAGTCATGCTGTTGGCTGGATTTAAAGACAGGCTGGAGAGTTTTATGACCATTAATAAACGTAACTTACATGCTAACATAATAAAAGTAAGCGCATCCCACAAGCTGGTCACCTGTGGAGGTCAGAGAGGAATTGATTACCTACCCTCACTCCTCCCACCATGTATATCACTGCTCAACTGATTAGGTGCATTATGGAATAAAGGGGATTTTTTTAAACCTTCCTCTGATGCATCAAGCGTTGGCTGGTGCAACAGGTAGGATAGTGGGCTCTATGGGCCGGTTTAGATATGCAAATCCTATAGGCCAGATTCAGACCTGATATAAGAGGCCAAAACTCCACTGGACCAGATATTCCTTTATTTAAGGTGCTTTACACCACAACATGATGTGTAAAAGAGCCTTAAACTACACAAGAAACAACATAAGAGAAACTTTGCAGGAACAGATTAGGCTCCTGTGGGGTGGAGGCCCTGGGGTAGGGCCAGTAAGAGAACTTCAGTGGAGCATGACTTGGCTAGAGGGCTGACTGACCTATAATTACCGGAGTCATGCCATTTACCCGTTTTAAAATAATGGCACAACATTAGCTTTCTTTCCGTCCTCTAGAACTTCACTAGCTTTCCAAGACATATTTTTTTAAAAATAAATCAGCATTAGTAGGCCAGAAAGCTCCTTGGCCAACTCTTTTTGAACTCTTGGATGCATGTTATCTGGACCCACTGATTTAAAGATGTCTGACTTTAATAGCTGCGGTTTAACATTATCCTTGGTTGCTATTGGACTGGAAAGTATTTAATCATCATCATCTGAGATGAATACAACATCTGACTTTTTTCCATATACAAACCAGAAATATTTATTGAACATTGCTGCCTTTTCTGCATTTTTATTGACAATTCTACCATTTCCATCTAATAATGGACCAATACTATGATTACGATTCCTTTTCTTCCTGATATACTCAAAATATTATTTAATTTTTTTTAACTCTGTTGGCCATAGACTTCTCCCTGTATCCTTTAGCTTCCTTTGTCAATTTGATAATTTATATTAATTGCTATTAACTTCCCCTTTTTTCCATTTGTTATATGTATATTTTTATTGCTGTTTTCACTTCTCCTCTAAGCCAAGCCTGGTTTATTAATCTGTGTATCTTCCTTTCTCAATTATGGCGGTTTGGATATTCTTGTTCTTAAACAGTTCCCAGTTATCATTCACAATTTTCTATATAAATTCCTTCTTACAGCCGATTTGCTCATAATTATCTTCTGATCTCAAATATGGCAATTAGTTAGACCCTGAGCAGGTGGGTGAGACCCAGCAGCCAGACACCTGGGACAGAATTCTTTGTAGTAATTTAGAGTCCTCCCCATCTAGTGTCCCATCACCAGCTGGTGGAGAGATTTGCTAATAGTAGTCATGGATGAGCCATAGGCCATTGTAGGCGACCTCATCATAGCAGCTCCTCCATAAACTTACCAAGCTCAGTCGTGAAACAAGTTAGGTTTTTTGCCTCCACTAAGGCTACGTCTACACTACCCACCTGAATCGGCGGGTAGAAATCGATCTCTCGGGGATCGAATTATCGCATCTCGTCGGGACGCGACATTCGATCCCCGAATCGACGCTTGTACTCCACCAGGGGAGGTAGGAGTAAGCGCTGTCGAGGGGGGAGCCGCGGCGGTCGATTTACCGCCGTCCTCACAGCGGGGTAAGTCGGCTCCGATACATCGAATTCAGCTATTCGCGTAGCTGAATTTGCGTATCTTAAATCAACTCCCCCCTCTCCCCCCGTAGTGAGAACGTAGCCTAACTCCCCTTGGAAGGCTGTTCCAGAACAATGACAGCAGCAGAGACAGAACAAAAATCTTTTTGTTCTGAAAGCACAGGCCTCTAAAGGAGAGCCTCCATTCACCTCTAGGGTTAACGAAGGCCACTTAACACATTTTCAAATAGCATTGCCCTGGATACATTGTAAGCTAACAGTCAAGCCCACAGTAAGAAATCCTTCTTCTCATGAGATTTTCCACTTCCATTCTGCAGATCCAAAAGTGGAGAAAGCATCCAGATCTGAGGTACTCAGTCGAATGAAACCTTCAGATTTCAGAGCTACTCCGTTATTTCTAGATATTACCTATGACTCCACAAAAATTCCCTACCAAATCAATTAATCAAACTGTGTTTGCTGCCTGGAAACCGAAGCAATAGAAACATATCCACTCCTGCCAATGACTGGACACAACACCATGTAAACTTAATTATTATGTATCACAAATAATGACATACCATGGTTATTGCAATCAATGACCATCAGTTCAAGTCATATGCAAATGGAATGGCTGGTGAATTATATTTTATGATGCAAATTCCAAGAATTGGAGTGCTGTGTGATCATAGATTCCTTTTCCTTTGACTAAAAACTCATTTTGCATGTCTCATACATATGGCCAGATCCTCAGCTGGAGTAGATCAGTTTAGCTCAACTGAGTGGAGTTATGGCTTTAAAATAAAATTAAAGGATAAAAATTCACCATGTTGTCTACGAAGGAAACTTTTAACGCAGAAACGCAATTCAAGGAAAACCAGACATAAAAAAAAAAACTAAGGAAAGGGAGTAAAGCATTTTGTGTTTGTGTGCACACAGGCATTAAAAAAAAGTTCCACACATTTTTAACTACAAAAGATTTCACTGGACGACATGGGCTAGCAAGAGCTTTAAAGGGGAAAAGCAGTTCACAGATTCTTCTGAATGCATCTCCAGTAGCCGGGTTGTTAAGACATTCAAAGCTGTTGATGTGCACTGTCAGGCCGCTGTCACCAAACCTTTCATCCTGGGCCTGTCAGACTTGAAGGAAAACTAAGGGGCTGACAGTGCTGCAGCAAAGGGATTTTCATTCTCCACTCCCCTCCTCTACCATGCTTTTAAAGTTGGAATAAAGTAGAGAGGCTGTTCCTTCCAGGCCCTGCAAAAAATAAGATGTAAACCCCAGCCCACAGAATAGCAGCCTTCCCCCGCCAAATCCCAGGTTGGAAGCACCCCGGGTATATTTGATTAGAGACCGGGATGACAGATAACTACTCCTCATTGGTTATGGGCATTACATTTTCACATGCTTTTTGCATTCATACTTCCCTTGTATGGGGTGGAGACCCAGTGAGTTACACAGGAAGCAGCAGAGGAAAGCAGTTTTGCAGCCCTGCCTTTTGTTTTTAGGCACTGCTGGTCAGACTCCAGCTTTGGGCTGCCCTGGCTGGTTCAGAAAGGCAGAGGTTGTCTTTCCTATATTAGGTTGAAACAAGCTCCTGCAGAGTGACCTGGGGTTTGGAGCAGGGGATTAGGAGCTAAGACATTTGGGTTCCATTCCTGTCTCTGCCAACGACTTGCCATAGGACCTTTAGGACACGTCAACACTACCCGCCGGATCGGCGGGTAGTGATCGATCTACCGGGGATCGATTTATCGTGTCTAGTTTAGATGCGATAACATCGATCCCCGATCGCTCTGCTGTCGACTCCGGAACTCCCACCGCGGTGAGAGGGGGAAGCAGAGTTGACGGGGGAGTGGAAGCGGTCGACTCGCCGCCGTCCTCACTGCCAGGTAAATCGACCTAAGATACACCGACTTCAGCTACGCTATTCGCGTAGCTGAAGTTGCGTATCTTAGGTCGACCCTCCCCCCCCCCCGCTAGTGTAGACCTAGCCTTAGAAAGTCTCTTTGCTTGAGTTCAGATACCTGCAAAATGGGGTGGTAATCCTTGTCTCTCCACAGTGCTATGGAGCTGCATGGATTAATGCTTTGAGATTCTCACATGAGAAGCATCAGATGCTGTTATCACAATTTCAGAATAACTGCTCCTGCCTCCACCCCCTCCGTTGCCCACTCCAGCACTATCCAGTCAGGCCTCAGATCCCTAGCCATCCCCTGTCTCTGGGCTGGGACCCTTTTCCCACTCCCTTCTGACCAAGGGCTTTAAGGCTGCACAGCTCCCTGCCTTACACTGTGACATTCTCAGTAAGCCAGTCTGCCTGATGGCCAGCACTTGTGCTTTTTTCTCTCTCTCAGGGCTATGACTAGTGCATTGCCAGCTGTTACAAGTTACCACACAGCTCCCTCTAAGCAAGCACATTTGTTCTGAAGGTGAAAGCATTACAGAGAAAACATATTTAAAAACCCAATAAAAGTTCCTATACTCATGCTAAAAGCTTACCAGAGGTCATCCATCAGTGTTATGGGGCTCTAGAAGACCAAAATCTTTCCAACTCTTCCACAAGGATTGGAGACCCCTTGGACAGCAGGTCCTGTTTATTTGCTGGATCAGAAAGAAAGCCCTGAGTCAGTTTAAACGCAGCCTTTTTATGCCAAAAGCCCTTTCTTTATCTGTTGGTCTCTAAACCTTCCATAGACCAATTTGAACCAGTCTATGCAAGCCACTGCATTGGGTGGTACCCCTCGGAAGGCATTTACATCCTAAGCAATTCACCTTAATCACTCTCCAGGGTTTTTCGTTCATAGAGGAGTTGTGGTAACCCTCCCTCTTGGAGTTGCATACAATCCCTGGCCCATGGTGACACATAAACATAATACAATATGGCCCCCAAAGATATTGCTTGGGATTGAAATGGCTGTTACAGCTGTAAGTGCAAAGAATCATATTAAGGCATTCCATGAGAGCAGATCTCCTTAATCCCATGATTAAATGTCTAAGAAGATGAAAGCCCTTTTGAATGATATTCTCCTCTTACGTAGATCTCTTTCTAACCCAGTCCCCTATGCAGCAACTTCTGACTGTGGAATGGCAGGGGTGGGAGGAAGGGGCTACAACCATATAGTGTTATGTTGAAGGCGCGTGGCCCTGACAACCTATTCTCAATAAAACAAGGCAACGGACAGGGACCAGCTTCTACTGGGTCTTTCAGTTTCTTTGGGTCTGGTGAGTAATCTCTGTTCTCTGTCACAAACACAAGATCGAAGAATGGATTGATCAGACTTCTGACATGTAGAAATATACTGGGCTCTCACCTGTTGCCCACAGAAGGCGCTAATCTGCTCCATGTTTTTGACAATCCCACCTACTACAAAACGCCTGACAAGAAAGGCCAGCAAAGGCACTGAGCTCCATTCACCATTGCCCTGAACCTTGTGTAACTATTTACACCCATGCAAAGGGGATTTGAAGTACTGAAACCAAATGGTATTATTTTACCCACTTTACACAGGTGTAAAAGACTAGATAACATGCAGAAAAATGGTGAACCAGGACCCTGGGTTGAAATAAGGTATTTGTTAGTATACTATTCAGCCACTAGTAGATGTCTCTGTGGGCTGTATAGTTCCAAATAGGGCATGGTCCATGGTAAACAAAGGAGACAAAGCTGGAACTTGAGCTGTGTGGAAGTCTGCTTACTTATGCATAGTTTGTAGCTGTTTCTTTAATTAATACCCCCTGTTTAAGATGGATCACAATTCTATATATCGTGATATAGTCTAGAGCAATTTTCTAGCATGTAGCATCTAAAATGGGTATGAGAACAGTGATCACATACCAACATACTATTCCCAAATTCTTCTCCAACTGCTGAATTTCAGCTCAATCTACTCTCTCAATGCCTACTCCAAAAGAGAGTCCCTGTTTCTGCTCAGTTACCATTTTTGGAGCTCAGATGTATCCCAGGAACCTTTGCAACAAATATTTCCCAAAAGCTCTTCCTTTAAATTGTCAGTGTTGCTAATGCAAGTGGATTTGCAGCACAGGCTTGTAATCTAATAGTTCCTGTTGCAGACATCTGTTTTTAAATGACTGTGACACCTTAAATAAAGAAAACAAAAAAGAAATCGGGATATTTTTGGAGGAGGAAATGACAGAGAAGGGAGCTGACAAAGATCTGAGATACCAGGATTGATGTTCCAGTGAAGAAATGATGCTGCTTTATACATCATCATCTTGTTGAACCCAATGTTTCCTTTTGAAATAAATAGGTGTATTGAATTAGACTAGAACTGAGTTTGTCCTGCATCACAGAGCATTTAATTTAGTTACACCAAGAGCAAATAGAATGACAACATTTGCATTGTGAAACCTCTCAGGAGTCAAGCTTTTGGGGTCTATCTAAAACTGGTCGCATTGCCATCCTTGGAAGCTACTTAAGGCTGGGAGCTCCAGTACTTCTATTACACATTGACCCTGCTCCCTTGTTTCTTTTACACTAGACAACAGTGGGAGTTACTTGGTTCAAGGCACTTTTAAAAAATCTGGCCAGTCCATGCAGGTGCCTAAACAGGAACTGAGCACTTCTGAAAAACCTGGTGTTAGAGCAGATTAAAAATTATCTAGTGAAATCATTGGAACATGCTGATTTGTCAAAATCTAACTGTGCTGCAGGACCATGTCAATACTGATGACATTTCAATTTTAAAAAGTTTAAATGAATCATTTCAATAAGGTGGAAACACTTCATTTCAACCTTGTCAGAATGGAACATTTTAACATTTATTTTCAATTTTTTTTATTTTCTATCACTTTATAATATGAAAATAAAACATAAAAGAATGAAAAAATAAGATCAAAATAGAAAAGTAAAATCAAAATTGAAATGCGATGTTTAGATTCACCCAAAATGTTTTTTTAAAGAAATTTCAAAATTGTTTTTTTTAATCCGAATCAGAAGGGAAAAAATCATTTAAAATGTCAGAGTTTCTCATGGATGAGATATTTCAAGCTTTGACTAGTGTCAAACTGGTATGAGGTGTCTAAACTTGGGCAAAATTAGAACCCATAATGTCACTGTCAGGTCAGCATTTCAGTAGAAAGCAGAAACATAACAGCATATGAAGTTCATGAGAAACTTGCAGTTCATCATGTCCCAAAGAGGAAATTAATACATCCCTTTCCCTTTGATATGTTGCAGGGGTCATTTATTAGCATAACATTATTCCTACAGGGGTATACTAGAAAAAAGTAACCCCGTGCCCAAGACAGAAAAGAAGGTGTGCGCACTCAATAGGAGGTGTCTTCAGTGATGGAATTTAGCTGCTAGACCTTGGAGAGGGGAGATGGTCACGCCAATCTGGCTGACCTCCCATCTTGAGAGGGACTGGTGTGGTAACTTTCTTGAGGTGGTAGATTTCAGCCACAGCATAGTTGCAACATTTGTGTTTGGTTGCTAGGAGTATGATCAACTAACTTAATTGTTTTGAAGAAGCCTGCATGCGTGGCATATCAAAATGTGTGTGCGTGGATGGGTATAAGAGACAGAGACTAAGTTTGAGTGATTATGTGATATTGTGTGTGCACATCTGTGCTTACCTGTTAGGTGTGTGAGAGAGAGAGATTTCTGGACTCATACTTAGTTGTGCACCATATGCCATCGCACCAGAGACCTGGGTCTTCATGGCTGTGTTGTAGGTGATGCACAATATGGACCAGGTTTTCATTAAGAGTTCAGCGCAGTCAAGGCCGGCTCTAGGCACCAGCGCTCCAAGCAGGTGCTTGGGGCAGCACTTTTCAAAGGGCGGCACTCCTGGTTTTTTGGGGTTTTTTTTGCTTCGGCGGCAGCACTCCGGTTTTTTTTTGTTTTTTTTCCTTGGGGTGGCAAAAAACCTGGAGCCGGCCCTGAGTGCAGTTGGTGTGCATTGGGTGCAGAGCTCTTCTGAAAATTTGGCTCCAATGGTGAGAACAGATTTCTCAGGATTTTCCCGTCACTTTCTCTCTGTTTTATTTTTCCACCTTTTCCAGCAGACAAAGGGTGAAGGGAAATAAAAAGAGAGATAACGGGAGATAAAACCTAAAAACTAACATTTTGGGGATTTCCAGAAACTGAAACAAAAATTTGAATTTGAAATGAAATAATGAAAATTTCTTTTTGGAATTCTTTAATCAAAAATCTGAAATTTTTCACAGGAGAAATGTTCCATTTTTCCAACAGCTCTAGCCCGAGGCCCATAATACGGGGAACAATGTCAGGGAGGCCAGAGCTAACTCTTGGTGTTAGCGTGGGGATAGCATCTCGCTTATACCCAGAGGAGACAATTGCTACAAAACATGCAACCAGAGGAGGCAAGTGGAATATAGGGTAAAGGGATAAAGAGCCTTCTGCCTCTAGATCTGTCCCAATACAGTAGTGACACTAAATCATTACCATCTAAGGGCTGTTTGCTGTCCTGGGTGAAACCAGCTGGTGACATCAGTCCAGGTCCTAGAGGACGTGTCCACATCATAAAAACCATTCCATCACTCGACATCCAAGTGGCCGTCTCAACAGAAAGGCCAAGGACGAATGGGGCAAGGAGATTGTTCTAATTCATGCAGCCAGGTTCAAGATAGACAGCTTTTTTGGAGTGAGGATTGCTGGGACACTTACACAGAGACTGCTGCTCCTGCTGTACCTGTTCTGTGATTAAGCAGAGGATTTCATTGTGCAGGGCTGTCAATCTAGGACTTTTCACCGGCACTAAATCTGTGTGTGTATTTGGGGAGGAGGGGGATGGAGGGGAATGTAGTACAGGAAATATTATCAAGTGGAAATGAGCAAAAGCAAAACCAGCTAAGTCAATTTGAAAACTCAGTTCACGTTTCAGGGGTTAGAAATACTCCCAGAATCAGGTTAAGCGAAGCCCTGCTGAGCCAGTTATTGATTTCTTAATGAGCCTAAAAAGAAAAGCACTGAAGGGAAAAAGAGAACAAATTCCAAACAGAAATGGTCATGCAGTTTCTTGGGTAAGCAAAGGAGAAGTCAGAAAACCTCTGGGAGGCTGAGGGCTGTGTTAGCAGGGAGAACGGAGCAGAAACATGGTTGTGTAAGGCGGGGTAAGTAGTTAGTAAATGGCACACTCTTTTTGGAGGAGGAAGGTTTTAAAAAAAAAAAAATAATAATACCTGGGGAACCTGCTCCTTTCCCCAGAAATCCCTGAAATGTTGTCTCAAAGAGCTTGGAGAGGACACAGAGTACCTCCAGCCTGCTATTCCACAGCACGTTATTTTTCTATTTCATTATTTGCATTGCAGTAACACCTAGAGGCCCCAGCTGAGATCAGAGCCCCCTTTGTATTAGGTGTACATACACATAACCCAAGGCTATTTTTTTTAAAGGAACCGATAGTAAGGTGCCCAAATCCTACTGAATATCAGTGGGACTTGGGTGCCGAACTCCCTTAGGCTCCGTTGAAATAGAGAAAAGCTAAATAGATGAGGCAAAGAAAAGAAGCATTGTTATCAACATTTTAGAAGACTTTAACTCAGCTCTCCTGTGTGCCCGTGCAGTGACACAACCACTAGACTGGCCTACCTATATGCAGCTTGGTTTCTAATCTGAAAACATGCAGCCTTTCTCCCTTTGCTCCTATTTACATTAGATGTGCAGAAAAGGCATGCTGGTGTAATGTTAGTATAACTACACAGGCAGCCCCTTCTACCATACATCAAGTTTATATCCCCCCCCCCCCCCGCAACATGCTCCCCCCCCCCAAGAAACTTTGGCTGGTACAGCTTATACCGGTTCTCTGAGGAAAATAAGCTATCTCAGCAAAATCACGTGTATGCTGCTATAACTGTGTCTACACTAGGACTTTTGCTGGCATAGAAATGTCAGCAGAAAATCATGCCCATAGCCAACATTACTACTGTACGGGCAAAAGTTACTAATGTAGACCTGGCCTTAGTTCTGTAAACCATTCTAATACACAGACTGTATGCGTTATAGTGTTAGTCTTAATTATGTGTATTACAGTAGCACCTAGAGGCCACAACTAGTGAGAAAATATCCCTGTCCCAAAGAGCTTACAATCTACATCATATGAAACAAATAACAGTATATGTGATACTTCAATAGCACCTTTCACTAGAGAATCTCAAAGCACATGGCAGACATTATCTAATTTGTGCTCACATCCACCCTGTGGGATAGATACTATTATCCCCTTTGTACAGCTGGTCAAGCTGAGGAACAGAGGTTAAGGGCTTGTCTATACTAGAAAAAGTTGTACCATTTTAATTATTTAATTATTATAGTTAAAACAGTACAATTCACCCTAATGTGGACACAGTTAAACCGGTATAAAGGTGCCTTATACCAGCATATTTATTCCCAGATGGGAAGGGAAATAAACTATACTGGTATAAGGCACCCTTATACCAGTTTAGCTGCATCCACACGAGGGGGGTTGTACTGATATAACTATTTCAGAAAAAAAAAAATCACACCCCTAACAGAAATCGTTGTCCCAGTAAAACGTTTAGACCAGGATGAAGTGACATGCCAAAGGCTGCACAATGAGGCCTTATCTACACTACAAACTTCTGCAAGAAGGGGTGTGAAAAGTTGTGATTCTGACTGATGCAGCTGTGCTGGCCAAAGGCCCTGTTGCAGACATGATTATACCAGCAAAACTGTGCTTTTACTGGTGTACTAGCAAATGTGTAGTTTTGCTAGGATGCGCTGGGTCCATACTAGGAGTGCTTTCCAGCATTTTACAGCTATACCAGCAAAGAAGAGTCCCTAGTGTAGACGTGGCCTGAGTTGGTGATAGCACATGAAAAGGATGTTAGAGGACTGACTGGCAGTCACCGATTCTTATTACCAGATGCTAAATAAAGTTGTATTGTATTGCAGCATAAAGACACATATTCAATAGAAGGCAGGCAAACACAATTAAAGTCCCAGACAAAATGTTTGAGCTGGCATTAAGGCCTTAAATAGAAATCAATAACTTAAGGGAGGGAAAAAAATACAGCTAGGACATTGTGAGTATGATTCATTACAGTCACTTGGGTTTCACGCCAGCGTAACCCCACTGAAATCAGGGCAGGTGCACAAGGGTAAAACTGGAGTAATGTAGAGGTGAACCAGATCCTGTAGTTTTCTGAAGAAAAAAGAGTCAGATTCTCAGCTGGTGTAAATCAGCTATGCTCCACTGAAGTCACTGGAGCCAATTTACATCAGCTGAGGATCTGGCGCCAAAACATCTGCAGCATTTACAAAAGGAATCATGGTTCTTTTATGACCACAACACAGCAGGCAGGGATTTCCCCGGGCCAGATCTTCAGCTGGTGTAAATCATAATGCCACTATCTTCACAGAAGCTATGCTGATTCACACTAGCTGAACATATGGCCTTCCATTCTTAAGGTTTGATCTGAAAAATCCATTGAGTAAAATGCATGGAACTCAACAAACTACTTTCAGGATGAAGGGCTGAATGGTGCCTTCACAGCCTAGATCGGAGTCTGATATCTAGACCACTCAGCCCTCTCCCACCCGCTGAACCAAAAAGCCCCATTGCACCACTAATCATATCTCTCTTTCTCCCTTTGTTTGGCAAATTATTCTGCCAGACTTCTCCCTTCTACCAAATCCCACCCTTCCTTCTCAGTTTATGGACCCTAAGGGTATGTCTACACTGCAGAAAGAGACGGGTTCTTAATGTGGCATTAGCAAACTCGGGTTAAAATAGCAAAGAAGTTACTTCAACCCATCTTTAAGTCAAATTAGCAGCTCAAGTTCAAGCCTCTGGGGTAACCTGGGGTTGAACTTGAATTGCTAACCGGATTTAAAAGCCAAGTTGCTGTGTCTTCATTGCTATTTTAACCTGAACTAGGTCATACATGTTAGTTAACCCAAATTAAGAACACGCCTTTAATCTGCAGTGTAGACATACCCGGAGATTTCCTTCTCCCCAATCCTGAGCTCTGTGGAAACCAGCACTGCTCAGGTATTGTATGATTATTTAATTTCTATTAGAGTAACATCCAGAGGTCCTGTTCAGGGTGGGGCCTCATTGTGTTAGGTGCTGTACAAAAAACAGAGGTGAACATGGGTCTGCTCTGAAGAGCTTAAAGTATTATTCATTTATTATATATCAACCATACATCTACTTGACACTACAGAGGCCAATAAAACACAAGGGACCAACATTGAGGAGTGATCACCAATGCTGCCAACTCTGATTTTTCAGAGCTTTTTTCTCAGAGCCCCAGTTCCTGGAGTCATGTGACATAGGAGAATTTTAGCTTCCATTTTAAGGAAATGTAAGGTTTTTTAGAGCTAGTTGAATTTTCCACAAAACATATTTGTTTCTTGTCAAAAATTTTGTTTTCAAAAAGCTTTCTAAACATCAAACCAAACCAAATACACTTTTTAATTTATTTATTTATTTTTTTTGCGCGGGAAGGGGTGGGTGGGATTAATACCACCAACTTTTTTCATTTCAAAATTATTGTAAAATTCCCACCTATTATCATTTTTTTTTACTCCCTCTCTTTTCCATTGGACCCTGAAACCTCATAACCATAAAGCCAATAAAAAGAACCTAACATTTATTTATTTATTTTTAAATTGCGATTTTTTTTTAAAGACAAATGACATGATTTCATGGGTGGCCTGATTCATGATTTTTGAAAGCTTGGAGCCGACAATACTAATACACTCTGTGATCAGTCAAAACATGGCAATAAACACTGTGGGAAGAGAGAACAAGAGTAAATACATGTGGTGTCTTGGTATGGCATAGACTAAGAAGAATTCGATTTTTTATTGGTAAATGTCGATAAATGTCAATTTCATGGTACACACACAAACCGACAAAAATATTTCCATTGATAACCATTGACATTTACAGACAGGTAAAGAAAGAAAAATGCTGCTTGAGAACTTAGAGTTTGATTTAGGGATATTTACTTGGTATATTTTGACATGTGACATTGACAATTTGTGTTTTAATGGTCATCAACCTCTAACTTTTTAAATCTCAACATCTATTCTCATTAAATAATTGGCTGACAACCCCTGCTTCACTTCTCACAACTGTGAACATTTAAAGTAATAAAAATGGGGGGGGGGGGAGAAGCTTAAAAATAAATACTGATGTTATCAGTCAGAATTATACATATAAAATCTAATTCTGCCAAGCCTCGTTATGAATGCACCTCGAGATGTGGCTTGTTCTCCAAGTAACCCTGTTCTAATTTGGAGCTGTCAGAACAATGTCAGGCTACTCAGTAGCAAATGGGGCTCCATTCCAGGGAAAGTGTTGAATGTTCTTTCCCTTCCTGAGCTGGGCCAAGGTCCAGCAGGGAAAGCCCTATGAACAGCCATGCTCGGGAGAAAACTTTACTCTTTTGGTTTGTTGCTATTTAAAATAATAAAGTAAACCACAGAAATGGGGTAAGTGTGAACTAGATACTCACTGCAGAGTTAGCCCAGGCTCTTACTCAGGTGTGTCTCTAACTCTCCCCCCATCTACACACAAAATCCTCTGACCTGAGTTTAGTGGTGCATTCAAGCCAGGTTAGCTGGGCTTTTCTGTGGCTGTAGGCTAAAACCAGAGTGAGGTTTACACTTGAGCTGGCAACTCACCATCTTTGCAATGGGGACTCAGGTTAAATCACTCGAATGCAGATGGGCCTCCAATATCTTCCCACAATTCCCCGAATCCCCCATGTACTCAGAAGGACAAACAAGTTTTCCCACAATTAACTGGGAAAGAATCATACAGCAGCTCAGCACAACCGATCAAGTCTAGAGAAGTCCTAGTGACATACACGGGGGAAGTGCTGTAACAGTGAGGACACGGTAACTCAGGTAGGGATTTGCATGTGGGCTGATCGCACCCAGGCGAGCCCAAGCCTGGGGTTGAGACTCAGATGCTGATCATGCAAGTTAACTCTGCAGTGAAGACATACTGAGGGTACGTCTACACTTACCTCCGGGTCCGACGGCAGGCAATCGATGTTCTGAGATCGATCCCGGAAGTGCTCGCCATCGACGCCGGTACTCCAGCTCAGCGAGAGGAGTACGCGGCATCGACGGGGGAGCCTTCCTGCCACGTCTGGACCCGCGGTAAATTCGGACTAAGGTACTTCGAATTCAGCTACGTTATTAACGTAGCTGAATTTGCGTACCTTAGTCCGAAGTGGGGGGGTAGTGTGGACCAGGCCTGAGAGCGGGTGTGTGTGCATGTCTATTTTACACTACAGACCTATATTGATATAACTATGTAGCTCAGGGGTGTGAAAAAGCCACCACCCCCCAAGCGACATAATTATACCGACCTAACCCCCAGTGTAGACAGTGCTATGTCAATGGGAGAGCTTCTCCCACCAACATAGCTACCGCCTCTCAGGGAGTTGGATTAACTATGCTGAAGGGAGCTCTCTCTCTCTCTCTCTCTCTCTCCTTGGTGTGGAGTGTCTTCATTCAAGCACAGCATCGATGCAGCTGCGCTGAGGCAGTGTTTGAAGTGTAGACGTGCCCTGAGTGTGTTAATAAAGAGTGGGATTATCACTTGCTAACATAGCCCAACCAAAGTCAGCAAGTGGCTGGAAGGAACTGCAGATGCAAGGAGAGTCTGGCTCTCATGGTCAGTTTTGCAGGCCCAATAGAATTCAACCGGCACCTACATTGGGACCCTCCTGAACATCACCTTGTGCTAATATGAATCCAAGAGCCATTTTCATGTCAGCCAGCCTTTCGTAACTTGCAAAGGTGCTCCTTCAAGTTGTAGCAGGGTGAGCCCTATTTGTTTGGCTTAATTAAAAGAAAACCAAAAAAACCCACCATTCAAAGAGAGATTGCAGCGAGAAGGAAATGGGATCAGACTTTCACAGGACAT
This sequence comes from Emys orbicularis, assembly GCF_028017835.1. Taxonomy (NCBI): domain Eukaryota; kingdom Metazoa; phylum Chordata; order Testudines; family Emydidae; genus Emys; species Emys orbicularis. The sequence continues at coordinate 29,382,652 of NC_088695.1, read as the reverse complement.
TTGCACTTTCAACCCGTAAACTTCTTGCCTGGGAAGATCTGCCATTTATAAAGGCTAAAAAACAATTAGCACGGAGAGGAAAGCAAGAGAGAAAACTCAGTGAAATCTTTAAAGACAGACATCGGTGCCCCTTCCCCCACACCCCAAAAAAGTGGTAGTGAGGGAAAGGAAGGAGAAAGAGTCTATTTCTTTAAGTAGCAGCATTTCCCCCCCCCAAATCTCCAGAGAAATAAGAATGTAAAGGAGAGAAAAGAAGAGTCTTTCATCCCAGTAGGGATTCTGATCTTTGCTGGGACATCAGCTCAGTCAGTATGATGTGGGCCTGGAACTTCTCAGGCATTTAGAAAAGAAAGCATTAAAACGGGAGGGGGGGTGGGATAAGGGACAGCCACTTAAGGTTTAAAATGCAAATTCCTTAATTTTCTTTTAGGTGGATGGGTCAAGGTTTGTCTGTTCCTTCCTCTCCCCTCCCCTCCCAGTTTTGTTTAGGAAGGGACTGTAGATGAGACAAGGTCTTTGTGTGGGCCATTCAGCTGAGTGAAAGGGCTGAGGACTCCCAGTGGAGGGAACAAACTTTTGGGGGTCAGTGCGGTCAGCTTAGAATAAATGTGGTGTATTGTTTGTATTAAGGACATGATCTCAGCGGGGAGCCCCTGAGCCACTGCACACACCATGAAGAACTATTTATTCAACACTGAAATACCTAAGGACTCCGCTCACAGGGAAAATATAAACTGCCGCTGAAAATGAGCCCATCGATTGCTATTGGGAATAATCGCCGGGAGGCACAAAATACTCATTTTTTGTTAATATCCTAAGTAAATGCTTGTGCATAACCAAGAACCAGCCAACACATGGTTTCCAAAGAATAATCATAATTAAACGCAGCAGAAAAGAGAAGCTGCTTTTTTTTTTTTTTTTTTTTGCTGTTCTCCAAAGAGGGACAGTTCAGGTCATTAAAGGCCTAAGATAGAAACAGTTTCTCTTAACAGTGTTTGAAAACAGGCTTTTGTTTCCATGGAAGTCGCACAGGCCTTTCTTGGTTTGCCTCCGCTACACAAGTCACACAAGGCCCCAGGGCAGGGGAGGGAGGAGAAAAAAAGGGGGAGGACATGGGTGAGAATGGAATGCAGCTTTGGCATCTGAAGGCTGGAGACGGGCAAACATGAAATCAAACTGGAAAAGCGACACAGAAGGAGGTGCGGGGGAATGACGGATAAATCTTTAGCGGTGTCCCCACGGCTACATACACCAAAAGGGCCCCCAAAGGAGGCAGGTGCGGGTGGGGAAGGAATAATTCCCAAAGTTGCAAAAAACAAGATGGTCAAAAAGGGACTTTTCAGGAGAACTTGGCTGCGAAATGATCTCTCTCCTGCTCATTAATGCATCCAGAGAACCATGGATTCCTTTAGAATGTAGCACTTTTTATACAGTTCCTGTGTTCTGCACATAGGTGCGGCAACTCGACTGTTTGTAGCTTCATCCAAGGAAGCCACTTGCCCTGGGATATTTTAGTCCCACACCTTCCCAAGCAGCAGGCTGGCAAACAGGTAGCTTTGGCACTGTTTGAACTGCAACGCAAAACGGGCACTTGATCGGGATGAACGCCCACCGAGGTAGCCTCATTCCAGCCAGCCCCATCCTGGTGCATGGGGCAGGGAAAGGGATAATCTGACCCAGTCGCCCAGTGCCATCCAAAAGCAAAGGGGTGAGCAATTAAGATAGCCAAAGGAATTGCCTCAAAAGGAATCCCGCTGAGGTTGCATGGTGCATTGTGTTGTCAGCCTCCATCACGAAGCATGAAGGGAGAACATGCAGGGAAATGAAGAGAGGAAGGAAATGGGAGAGAAGTGAGACATAGATAGGAGGTTTCCTATCCTTGGGGTGGAATTTCTGCCAGTCCCCCCTAAATCAGGCAGGTGACATGTGGTGTTGACATGTTCTGGAGACAGATCACTCCAAGAACACAGCTGTGCACACTGGGAACACAGGTGTCTCAGCAAATAGGGAGTGAGCCAGAGCCCACGGAAGTCTCAGCTTTCCTTTGTTGTGCCCTCAGACACACTGGGCCTCATTCTCCTCTCACTTGCACTATTCCTCTATCGATTTCAGTGGAATTACTCCTGTTTTCCCCATTGTGTAAATGAGAGGAGATGGTCTGTGCGTTTAATTACCCCAAGAGTATCACGGAAAGAAAGATAATAACAATAGCTATATTTATCTTCCCTGACAGCCTCATTATTGGAGATGGGCTAATTAGTGAGCAACTCAAGTAAAAAGCCCTCAGTTCTTAAGGAAAACTTCTGGAATAAATGTAGGCCAATGTCTATCAGCACTATTGAATATAGCAGCCTTTGGGCTCAGTCTTGGGCCCAGGTTCAGATTGCCTTATTGGGGGAGGCAGTGTGTCTTAGAACAACCTTGGGGCTGCTCTAAGTTTGACATGGTTCCATTTTGGCCTCTGGTCAGCCCAGGACTGAGGGACTGGATTACTGCTTTACAGCCACTTTCCCTGTCCACTCATCTCAGATGCACTGAGTTTATACTAAGCACAGCTGATGACTGAGCCCAGTGGGCACTGAAGTCCTTTCCAGCCACCAGGCAGAGAAAAAGACATGCATCCAGCAAATCACTGAAAACAAAGCTTTCCCCATACTGGGATGGACTGGAGCTGTTTGCATGCTTGCAGCATCCCATAGGAGGGTACACAGTATGCTCTCCAGTGCAGCCCACCAGCTGTGGGGGCCAATGGCCAAGGATGGAGGCCCCCAGCCCTGCTTCCTCTCTGCCCCTTTGGGGTGTCTTGAAGCCCAGATGACACTGGAAGGGAGGAGTCCCTGTACTTTGGGGAGCACAGGAACTGTGATGGTGCCTGCTTGCTGTGCATGGGCTAATGAGGCGACTTCTGGTGCCACATACTACCCTTGTGCAGCTGCAGAGAAACTAAGCAAAATCTGATCCTTAATGCAGAGCCTTGCATCTTACACATACTACTGTAATAACAAGAGCTGTTTACAAAATGTTCAGTGCAATAGTTTTCCTTTGGAAAATGCAGCTTGGCGAATTCATTTAACTGATGGGAAAGAAAATCAAAAACGCTGTAGCAGAAGAATTACGGCACACCAAATATTTCTCTGTAATTGCTGATTCAATGCCTGATGTGTAGCACATGTAGACCAGCTCACATTCATCTTCTGATTTATTAATTCAAAGGAGGCAAATAATTGAGCGATTCATTGGGTTTCAGTTACTTGAGAACCACATAGGTGCAAACCTGGCTGAAGCTGTGCTGGCTATGATAAATAACCTAGGTTTGGATGTATGTAACTGCCACAGACAATCATAAGATAATGCTAGTAATGCAGCTGGTCATTACAATGGTCTGCAGGCCCATCTGCTATGGAAAAAATACACTAATACAGGACGTGCTCTGCACTGCACATTCCCTAAATTTAGTTGGAGTCAACAGTGTTAATTAACAGTTGCTCAGGTACAGTCAATTTGGGGTGGGGGTGGGGGCTTATGCAGTCACTGTTCTATTTCTGCTCTGCATCGACATATCAACGGAAAACTATTTTCCACAATGGAAATACTGACACTAGCCAGAAATCATTGACTCTCCAAAGTCTGTCAGATATGTGATGGTGTAGCTGTGCTGATTCTAGCCTGGCATTGTTTCAAAACTATAGCATTTTTTGACAAGCCTTGGAGGATCTGTCAAAAGGTACCAATCAGGCTTCTGACAAGTCATTTAAAAATGCAACTTCTCTTCAGAAGAAAATGGAACACTTGGAGACAGGTTTCACAGCACATTTTTGGAACACTGGCTTCCACGGTTCAAACTGACCAGCATTCAGCTACAGAAGATGGACAAAAATCAATTTATTGCAATGCCTGGAAACATTTGTTGCCATCTTGCATGACCAGTTTGAGTATTTATAATCTGCAGAGCTACTTTGATACTATCAACATGAGTTCTGTTCTCCTCATAAAAGAAAACAATTTGAGGATGAGTGTGACGAGGCAGATCCAGTACCATGAAGGAAGCCACCAATTTTGCATTGAAACATTTTTTGTCATTAAAAGGAACTTTGACGACCTAATCACTGACTTTCATTTGCTTGCAGCTAAGAAGAAAACAATTTCATTAAAAATTATTAATTGTTCTGTATTGTTTTAAAAGTTTGAAGAATAAATTTAATTATAATTTGGGCTGTTTGCTGGACCAACTCCATTTCTACCACCATGAGGGACAAGGCATTCAAGTGGCTTTTCTGCACTTTGGATCTCAGTTCGTTTATTCTAAGTAGCTTCGAAAATGACCACTCTTTACAGTTAGTCATGCTAATTTTGTAACAGTAATAATATTACATTTATATGAAATATCAGACAACAAAATAGTGTATACTAGGTCTCCAGAGATAGCTATTTTATACCAATGCCTGTTTTTGCTTTTCTATACTTTGTTTAGAAGAACCACCGATAAGACGAAGTCTGCACAAAGTTGGGTAGTAATTTTAGGTGATCATAAATTCCGCTTTAGTAAATGCTGTTATATGTATTTTGCACTACACTTAGCTTCAAGTCCATGCTTGAAACCGAATTGCTCATTTTCTGCTCTTGTATCTTTTCCCTCTATGGGTGCTTGAATGGCATTGCTAAGGTATCTTGTGTCTAAGGGTATATGTACACTGGCAGAGTTACAGCGCAGGCAGTTACAGCACCGCTCAGAGAGTGCTGAAGGGAAATCGCTGTTGTGTGTCCACAGTGTCAGCTGCCTGTGCAATAGCGTGTTCACACTTGCGGCACTTACAGAGGTATTCGGAGTGGTGCACTCTGGGCAGCTATCCCACAGAGCACATCTTCTTCTTCTGCCGCTAAGAGTTGTGGGAAGGCAGAGGGGGTCATGGGGCATCCTGGGCCCTGTCCCAATGCCCTGTGATGCATTGCTTTGCATCCCAGCAATCCCCGTGCTTCCATCCACATTTGGCGTCATCTTTCAATGGTTTGTGTACTGAGCGCTCTGCTCTAGCTCTTCGGGCTGCAGGAATGGATCCCACACTGTTGATCAGTATGCTGCTCGCTCTGACTAAAACATCACAAGTGGCAGTGCAGTTATTCCTTAAACTACAAAGGCAAGAGGAGTGCGACACTGATCTCGCCATGCGTAGTAGCTACGACACAAGATTGTTTGTGGCATTCACGGAGGTGCTGACCACAGTGAAACGCCACTTTTGGGCTTGGGAAACAAGCACTGAGTGGTGGGATCACATCATCATGCACGTATGGGATGATGAGCAGTGGCTGCAGAACTTTCAGATGAGGAAAACCACATTCATGGGACAGTGTGATGAGCTTGCCCCAGCCCTGCAGCGCAAGGACACGAGAATGAGAGCTGCTCTGTCGTTGGAGAAGCGCGTGGCGATTGCACTGTGGAAGCTGGCTACTCCAGACTGCTACCGATCGGTTGCTAACCAGTTCGGAGTGGGAAAGTCGACCATTGGACTCGTATTGATGGAAGTGTGCGGGGCCATTAATCGCATCCTGCTCTGAAAGACCGTGACTCTGGGGAAGATGCATGACATTGTGGATGGCTTTGCACAAATGGGCTTCCCTAACTGTGGAGGGGCGATAGTTGGCACACATATTCCAATTCTGGCACTCAACAACTCTGGTTGTTGAGTGCAGTGGGTACTGGGAGTCCGCAGTGCTGGGCTGTGACTGGGGAAGAGTGGAATGCAGCGGGTACAGACTGGAGCCAGGAGGTTGATAAGTGTGTGTTGGCGGTGTTTGGGGGGTGCATGGGAAAGAGTTTTGCGACAGAGGCTGCAGGGGAGGATGGGCGCAGAGATGTTCGGTTTGCAGTGCTAATATCGCCTGGAGCGTGTCCGCTTGCAGGGCCGGCTCTAGGTTTTTTGCTGCCCCCCCCCCCCGCGCTTTTTTTTGGCTTTTACACATGTTTGCACTTTGCAGTTTTGTTTTGACTGTTTAAAATTAAAAAAAAATGAAAACAGAGAATTTGTAGTTAGTGAAATAAAACAATTTCCTACTAGTGTAATTTTAACATTTAATTTTAACAAAAACACAATAACAAACAATTTGAGTTCAACTATACACTGTAATGAAAAACTTTAGTGTCTTCCAGTTTCTCATAAATTAAAAGAATTTATATGAACTGAATTTTTTCTGGTTTTTATACTTGTGTAGTCATTTAATTTTAACAAAAACACAGTTACAAACAATTTGAGTTCAACTATACACTGTAATGAAAAACTTTAGTGTCTTCCAGTTTCTCATAAATTAAAAGAATTTATATGAACTGAATTTTTCTGGTTTTTATACTTGCGTAGTCTTTTAATAAGTCAGTGAAATCTAAATTTTTTGCAATAGTACTTTCAATTGAAATTAATGCCAGTCCTGACATATGATTTTGAGACATGGTGGACCTCAGATAATTTTTTAGTAATTTCAGTTTTGAGAAACTGCGCTCACCAGAAGCCACTGATACTGGTAATGTTAAAAGAATGCATAATGCTATAGCAGTGTTTGGAGTGAAAAAATCATTTCTTGCTATAAATTCTAATACTTTTAGAGGAGAAGTTTTAGGACTTATTAGCTCAGATAAAGCTATTAATTCATCATACAATTCTACTGCATCAATGTCAGCAGCGTTATCAGTACTGAGCGCTAAATGTAGGTCTTGGCACTGCTTCATGAGGTCTTCTTTGGAAAACTGATTTTTAATATTTCCAATATCGTATAAAAATTCGAAAGTTTCACAATGACCATGCAACTGACAAAATCTTTCTTCAATGGAAATTATAGCTACATCCAAAATACAACAGAAACTTTCAACTTTAAACCTTTCGTTTGGATCGAGAATAGGATCATCATGAGCCTCATAACAAAACTGTCTTGTTTTTTTCCGAGGACGAATGAATTTTTGAGGTGCAAACGTTGGTTCAAAATCAAGATCCTCTGCTATTGTTGTTGCTTCTTTGACAGTTTCTTCAAATCCTTCATCTGAACGGTATTTTTTTAAATATTCCAGCGTTTTATTCAAAATCATCTTTGCCTCGGATATGTCTATGGTTATGTTCTGCATAACTTTGCTGGTCAAATTAATTTGATTTAGAATATTGTGCCAAATAACCATGCAACATGAAAATTGAAACTGCATCATTTTCTGAGCCAATGTTTCAGCTTCATGTCGAAATGAAGGATCATACGACAAGTCCTGGCTTATTTCGAATAGTGCATCGTAAATCTCTTCTGATGAATATCGGAATGGTCTAATAGCTTCTATCCTGCTTTCCCATCTAGTTTGACTCAGAAGTTTAAGTGTGAGTTTTTGTTCAAGATGCTGCCCCTCTCTGCCAGGTCGCTCGCCCCCTGCAGGGGGGGAGGCAGAAGGAGACTCCAGGCACCGGCACCCTGAGGCCACCCTGCTGGGAGCCCGAGGAGCATGCAATGGAGAGAGCTCTGGGGCTGGAGGAACCAAGGAAGAGGTGCAGGGTTTGCTGGGCAGATGCTGCTCCTCTCTGCCAGGTCGCTCGCCCCCTGCAGGAGGGGAGGCAGAAGGAGACTCCAGGCACTGGAGTGCTGTGAGGGGCTGGGGAGGGAGGCAGCAGCTTCTGGGGCTCCAGCAGGCAGAAGCTCCCCAGGGGTCCTGGGGACCCTCCCGCCTGGCCCAACTCTTACCTTGCTGCAGATCTGGCCTGAGGTGGAGTCATCTCTGGTCACCGCCGCTCCCAGGGCCAGGGGTTGGGGCTGCTGCTGGATCCGAGCCCTGTTCATCCTTGGGCTTCGCCTTGGCTCTGGCACGAGCTGGGCTCAGCCCAGGCTGCCGCTCCGCTCCCCTCTCCCCTCCTCTGGCAGGAGGCGGCGCAGGGAGGAGGAGGAGGAGGAGGCAGAGGCGGGGACAAGCCGAGGAGGAGCGGACCGCCCGGGCGCCATGTTCCCCCGTCCTCTGCAGCCGGAGCTCTCCCGCTGTCAGCGCCCACCCCCCAGGCGGAGCCGGTAGCGCGGCCCTGCCCCGGCTGCAGAGGACGGGCCGCTCCTCGGCTTGTTCACGCCGCTCTCCCGCGGGCAGCAGGAAGCGGCCATCCCCCCCCCCCCCCAGGCAGGCGCCGGTAGCACGGTCCTGCCCCGGCTTCAGAGGACGGGCCGCTCTCCTGCGGGCAGCGGCCACTTCCCCCCCAGCATTTTGCCGCCCCATACATTTTGCCGCCCTAGGCACCAGCTTGTTTAGCTGGTGCCTAGAGCCGCCCCTGTCCGCTTGGCACGCCATAACATTTAAGAGCCGCTCCCTGACTTTGTTCTGGTGCGCCACATTCTCCTTTCGGTCCCTCTTCTCGCTGTCCCACCACTCCTTCAATTTTTGTTTTTCAGCTGCGGAGTACATCAAATGTCCTAGCTCTATGGACTTCAATTGAGCTACCTCCAGGGCATCACACAAGTGCAGGATCTGGCCTGTGAAGTCTCAGGGTTCTCTCTTCCCAACATGTCTACAGAGAACCAGAGTGCTGCTGTAGAACACATCTGCCTTGGGAGCCAGCTCATGCACCCATGTGCAAATTCCACAGAAGTCCTGCTTGCTACTGTAAACCAATGAGCCAAAGCTCCCCCATTGAATGCTAGCAGAGATATCCTCAGTTACAGTGAGACTAAGAGCGGGGCAGGAGTGCACATCCTATGCCCCCACTGACTGCTTCATGAAGGCAATCAGATTGCTGCCAGTGGCTGAATGTTTCAAAAGAAATGGCCCTTAATAATCCCCAGCACCGTTTCCTTAGTAAAGTAGAAGCAATAGCCAGTTTCAAGAGGAAACATACCCTTACATACTCAAAGACTGTGGCACGGTCAGGGGCGGCTCCAGGCACCAGCGCACCAAGCGCGTGCCTGGGGCAGCAAGCCATGGGGGCGGGCTGCCAGTCACCATGAGGGCGGCAGTGAGGCAGCCTTTGGCGGCATGCCTGTGGGAGGTCCGCCGGTCCCGCGGCTTCAGCGGCAATTCGGCGGTGGGTATGATGAAGGCGCAGGACCGGCAGACCTCCCGCAGGCATGCTGCCAAAGGCTGCCTCACTGCCGTGCTTTTGGCAGCAAAATACATAGAGCCGCCCCTGGGCACGATCTAAACACAGGTTTTGTACCAGTATAACTATTTTGGTTAAGGGTGTGGGTTTTATTCCCTAGTGTGGATGCAGTTATACTGGTATAAAGGTGCTCATACCCATATAGCTTGTTCTATTTGGGAATAAGCTATAGAAGTACCTGCATTTTAATGTGGTATAACTGCATTCATACTGGGGGTGGGGAGGGAGGCTGGGCTGTATCATTTTAACTAGACTGGTATAGTTAAAGTGGTATAACTTCTGTGAGAGATCAAGGGCTTGGATCTGTGTGTCTAGATTCTATCGTGACTGGCACTCTAGAAATATGTGTATATACTGTAGCTGTCTATGTGCTCACACACACACACACACACACACACACACACACAGGTGTAGTAAAGCATGTTTGTAATGAAAGCTGGAATCCAGCCTAAGTTCATTGAAAAGTTCTCTAAGATTCATAAGACTAGAAACCAAACCAAAACTTCCATAGTAACTTCAGATCCAGGTCCACTCTTCTTGAGCCTGATTCTCCCCAGCTTTGCATCTCATGTTGTCAATTGCACCTGTGGAAAGTGAGTGCAGAATTGTGCGAAATATTACCATTCCGATCAGGAAGTGTCGTCTGCTCATACTGCACTGCTTTAAATGACAACATGGAAATGCAGGGCAGTGGAGAATTGCCCCCCTCCCCCTCATCTCGACAGTAGTCGGAACCAACCCCTCAGTTCTAACAAAGTGGTTTTTATACTCTGGATCCACATCTGATCTCATGTTTTTGGCGTTTAGATTCAGCCAATTTATATATAAAGTATATAAGCTGGAGGGCACGGATAGAGTCCAGAGTGACCTAGAGAAATTGGAGAATTGGGCCAAAAGAAATCTGATGAAGTTCAACAAGGATAAGTGCAGAGTCCTACACTTAGGAAGGAAGAATCCCATGCACTGCTACAGTCTGGGAACCGACTGGCTAAGAGGCAGTTCAGCAGAAAAAGACCTGGGGAGTACAGTGGACGAGAAGCTGGATACAAGTCAGCAGTATGCCCTTGTTACAAAGAATGCTAATGGCATATTGGGCTGCATTAGTAGGAGCATTGCCAGCAGATCGAGGGAAGTGATTATTCCCCTCTATTCGGCACTGGTGAGGCCACATCTGGAGTATTGCATCCAGTTTTGGGGCCCCCGCTACAGAAAGGATGTGGACAAATTGAAGAGAGTCCAGCAGAGGGCAATGAAAATGATAGGGGGCTGGGGCACATTATTATGAGGAGAGGCTGAGGGAACTGGGCTTATTTAGTTTGCAGAAGAGGGAGGGAGGATTTGACAGCAGCCTTCAACTACCTGAAGGGGGGTTCCAAAGAGGATGGAGCTAGGCTGTTCTCAGTGGTGGCAGATGACAGAACAAGGAGCAATGGTCTCAAGTTGGGGGAGGTCTAAATAAATAAATAAAGTAATTAATGGAGCTATCCTATCTCCTAGAACTGGAAGGGACCTTGAAAGGTCATTGAGTCTAGCCCCCTGCCTTCACTAACAGGACCAAGTACTGATTTTGCACCACATCCCTAAGTGGCCTCCTCAAGGATTGAACTTACAACCCTGGGCTTAGCAGGCCAATGCTCAAACCACTGAGCTATCCCTCCCCCAAACAGGAAAAAGAAAATCAGAAAAAAGGTTGGATATTAGGAAAATCTATTTCACTAGAAGGGTGATGAAGCACTGGAATGGGTTACCTAGGGAGGTGATGGAATCTCCATCCATAGAGGTTTTTAAGGCCAGGCTTGACAAAGCCCTGGCTGGGATGATTTAGTTGGGGTTGGTCCTGCTTTGAGCAAGGGGTTGAACTAGATGACCTCTTGAGGTCCCTTCCAACCCTGATCTTCTATGATTCTATGATCGTTAGGGAAAGGGTTCAGCCTGATTACAGTTCATGATAACTGATGCTGAATACTCCATGTAACATATCACATTCAGCATAGTAACAAACACATTAGATGTGCAACCTTTAGGATCTTCGTTCTAAGGATTTAGAGTATTATTAGCAGTCTGGAAAAGAATGGATGGCTTATCTTTCGCTTGGGAAATAATCTTCCAGAGAAATACAATGTACTTACAGCCTGATAATCAGGGGTGGAAGGGACCTCAGGAGGTCAGCTAGTCCAACTCCCTGCTCAAAGTAGGACCAATCCCCAACTAAATCATCATAATGATTAAGACCACCTTCCTACAGAGAGAGGTTGACCTGTAGGTCAAAGTATCGCCACAGTGATGGTCCTATGGTTTTATATTGAATATTGCATACTGGTAAGCCTGAGGTCATCATTCTGTTGCTGTCATTTTGTCTATTATGTCAATCCACTGCTAGAACACATTGTTTTGGATCTCTGATTACAAAGGGCTTCCCCATTAGAAATACCAATAGGAAAATCAAATCTAAAGCAATTATTCCTCTCAGGTGCTAAAAAACTTTTTGATAATGGAACCATAATTCATTGAACTGCAAAGCAAGAAAAAAATGTCACTGGTTTCATTAGAAACCTGAAACTTCCCCACTTTCACCATGGCTCAAGCAGTTATGGTGCATTTCCAATAAGAATGGGCCTTTTTATGGCCTTCTGTGAAAACTTGTGGGTTTTGCCTCATTTAGACCTCAAACTCAGCAGTTCTGTTGAGTGGCCCTGTGAAGTTTTAGGGCCGGATCTTCTGCAGGTGAAAATTGACATAGGCCTATCAAAGTAAACAGAACGAGGCCAATTTACACCATCTGAGGACCTGGCCTTTTGCATTTATCCTCAACACAAAACTCCAAGCGAAACTTAAGGGACACAAGGGACTCATCTGGAGAGCAATATTAAAAAATTGCTTGGGCAAACACCAGCCAATTTAAATTGCCAAGAGTGGTACTGCTTTGCTTCCAGTCTGTAGAGGTGAAAGGACTGCTCAGTAAAAAAGCCAAAATATGAATATAGCCTCCCTAAAATATACCCAACAGATAAAGCCAAATGCTAAAATTGCTACCACAGCAAGCAGAAAAGACAGAGTTCAAATATGAAGGGCAGCGTTCTGCTAACAATATCCCATCATTGGGTCTAAGCCAAGTCCTTGCTTATGTTGCCAGGTCAAGCCCATTATTAAAGATGTTAATTGCAAATAAGATGAGGTTTTTTTTCTTGACAAAGAGAGTGGATCAGATCCTCAGGTGGTGTAAATCTAAGTAGCTGCCCTGAGCTTCTCTGGTCCTTTATACTTAAAGCAACTGACAAGGTAGCAAGATAACCAAAGGGACTGTAGACAGCCAACACTTTATAATAGAAGAGTGGAAGCTATGGCAACAAAGAATTGGGAAGATGAAGAGGTCCATATGTATTGAGGAGGGAAGGGAAAGACAATTAAACTATGCAGTTTTTTCATAGATTCAGAGACTCCAAGGCCCAAAGGGACTGTTGTGATCATCCAGTCTGACCTCCTGCATAACACAGGCCACAGAACTCCACAAATTAATTCCTAGAGCAGGTCTTTTAGAAAAACACCCAGTCTTGATTTAAAAATTGTCAGTGATGGAGACTCCACCACAACCCTTGGTAAATTGTTCTAAAGGTTAATTACCCTCACTGTTAAAAATGTACACCTTATTTCCAGTCTGAATTTGTCTAGCTTCAACTTCCAGCCATTGGATCAGGTTAGACCTTTCTCTGCTAGATTGAAGACCCCATTATTAAATATTTGTTACCCATGTAGGTACTTACAGACTGTACCCGTTAACCTTCTCTTTGTTACATTAAATAGATTGAGCTCCTTGAGTCTAATCCTTTAATCATTCTTGTGGCTCTTCTCTCACCCCTCTCCAATTTATCAACATCCTTCTGGAATTATTGACACCAGAGCTGGAAGCAGGATGCCAGCAGTGGTCGGATCAGTGCCAAATACAGAGGTAAACTAACCTCTTTACTCCTACTTAAGATTCCCCTGGTTATGCATCCCAGGATTGCATTAGCCCTTTTGGCCAGAGTAAAATTATATTTTGCGACCTATCAGTTAGCCAGCTTTAGTCCATTGACTGTATGCCATGTCAATTTTATATTGTTCTAGTTTTTTTAATCAAAATGTCATGCGGTACCAAGACAAATGCCTTACTGAAGTCTAAGTATATTACATCTACACTATTACCTTTATCAGCCAAACATGTAATCTCAACCAAAAAAAGATATCAAGTTAGTTCTACAGGATCTGTTTTCCAGAAGCTCATGTTGATTGGAAGTTTTAAGGCAGTGCACATTTAATCACAGGTGTATATTGAAATACACACCATTCCTCCAGAGGATTGAAAAGATATTACCTCACTCACCTAGTGGCATTTTGACACTCCTGTGTCTGGTCCCAGTCAGAAATGGGAAGTGCACAGGTATGGAGAATGAAACAGGAGGCCAGGAGATAACTCCACCCAAATTCTTTAACCTCAAAAAAATACTTGGCTTGGGTCTTGAGCAAAGGCTGATGGGGGAGAGGCTGTTATTTTAACTGCACTGGTTTACCACCCTTCTTTATAACAGAAGAGATACGTGAGGCTGTGACACAACTGACTGGTTTACGTGAGGACTTTCCTCCTGTTCCTCTGTTCCCTAGGGCGGGTCTACACTTAAAACACTGCAGCTGTGCCTCTGTGGTGCTTTAGTGAAGACGGTCTACACCAACAGGAGAGAGCTCTCCAGTCAGCATAGTTAATCCACCTCAGGAGAGGGGCAGACGCTCTCCTGCTGACATAGTGCTGTCTACACCAGTGCTTAGATCAGTATGACTACATTGCTCAGGGTGGGGGGGTGGATTTTTCACATCCCAGAGCAACATAGTTATACTGAAGTAATTCCGTAGTGTAGACCTGGCCTTAGCCATTCACAGTAAGCTCCCTCCTCTGCTCCAGGCGTCTGGTATCTTTTGTTTCATCTTTCCTACCTAGCTGTGGCTTCCTCCATGCTACACACGCCTGTTAATCTCTCTCCAGCAGCCACCTATGCTGGACATGGTCTGGGACTGTGCATGATCCCCTGCTCAGTTATGACCCTAGAAGGAGGCTCTGAGGGCCTATTTTGAGGAGAGCTCCTTGAACCATTCTCAGAGCCTAATAAAGGCAGGGCAGTTGTTCAATTACACTGCGTGTCTTCACAGTGTTTTTGGTCACCATTAATACATAGTTTATAAGGGGTTAATACATTATTAGCAATATTTGCTATAAGCATGTTTCAGAGATGAGTTATCAATAGTTATAAGCAGGCCTGGTGGAAAACAGAAGCTTCGTTTCATGAAAAAAATGGAGGTAGCAATATTTGGTTCCATTCCAGTGTGGAACAAAACCAAGACCCTTTGAAGTTTTCAGTGAGGGGGGGAAAACAGAGCGCGCGCGCGAGAGAGAGAGACCCCCTCCCCAGGGCTTAAATTCTCAGAGATTATGTCCCAGAGCCCCTCACACCCTCCCCCATTCTGGGTGCCAGGCTTCAGCTGCAGAGTGTGGAGTCTCGGGGCTTTAGCCCCACACAGGGTGGTGCCAGGGCTTGGGGCTTTAGACCATGCGGCGGGGGGAGGGGATGTTGTGGATGCCACCCCATGGGGGTGCACTAGAGATTGGACTTTCAGCCCCGCGGGAGGTACAGGGGCTCCCGCAGGTTTGAAAATATTTACCGGAGCTCTGCTCTGGATGACTCCTGATGAATTTAAGCCCTGCCCCTCCCCCAAGAATAGTCAATAGCTCCATGGTAAGGGCACGGAGCTGATACTCTTTATATAAATAATTAAATATTCAGTGGGCCAGGAAGAGACTGACTCTACAGCCCCGTGGCTAGGCCACTCACCTGGGATGTAACTGAGTCAGTCCCTCTCTCTCAATATATATTCAATTATGTATACAAAATGGAACAGCTCCAAGAGGATAGATTGAGAGACAGAGACTGACTTTATAGCCTGCCTGATTCAGGTCAGGGACTTGAGCCTGTTTTTCCCCATCTGAGGTGACTATCCTGACCACTGAGCCATGAGTTACTCTGGGAAAGAGATCTCTTTCTCCCCCCACCGCCCCCTCGCTCCAGAAATTCCATCCTGGGGAATCTTCCCAACAAATCAGCATTTCTCAACAACCTCGCCCCCTCCAAACACACACACATTTTCCACCCCAGCTCTAGTTATTAGTACATCAGTAGAAGGTGTTACAGATGGTTATAAGTAGGCTTGGAAGGAGGAGATTTTTATCGGTAAATGTTCGTAAACATCAATTTCACCGTGTGCACACAAACCGGCGCAAAAATATTTCCTTCAATAATAATCAAAATGTACAGATAGGCAAAGGAAGAAAATTGATGCCTGATAACTTCTTAGAGCTTCATTTAAGGACATATATCTTGTCTATTTTGACATGTGGTGTTGACAATTTGTATTTGAAAGGTTAGAAAGCTTTAATTTCTTGAATTTCTACTGTCATTAAATAATCGTCTTCTGACTCACCCACTGTCTGACCCACCCCCGCCCCCAATTTCCCACAATTGAGAACATTTAAATCAATACAAATAAAAAAATGCTTAAAAATAAACATTGATATTAGCTGTTGAAATTATACAAAAATAAAAATTGAATTCTGACAAGCCTCGTTATCGGCAACCTATTCAGATCCACAAATTATAACGCCAGAAGGGACCATTGTGATCATCTAGTCGGACCCTTCTACAACACAGGCCACAGGACTTCCCTGAATTAATTCCTGTTTGTCTCTTTTAGACAAACATTCAATCTGGTTTTTAAAATGTCCAGTGATGGAAAATCCACCACTATCCTTGGGTCAATGGCTCCCAACGGTTAGTTACCCTCCCTGTTAAAAAATTGCATCATATTTCTTGTCTAAATTTGTCTAGCTTCAACTTATGGATCTGCCAGAGTCTGTAACAATATTTTAACCTTAATCATTTAATTTAATAAGACACCTATAAATAATGTATTAACCCTTTATAAATGGGATCTTAAATAAAGCATGATCCCCTCTGTCTTTGCCACATGGCGCAAGAATCAACCCTTTCCCTTCTGCTGCATGGCACACTCTCTATCTTATTGAGAAGATAGCAGACGGGCATGCATTACGCTAACAATCGGAGGAGAATGTATCCTGTAGTGAGGGTTCAATACATATACAATATATTCAATACAATATATTGGCAGCTGCCAAAGCTGCCCAACACGTCCAGATGTTCTCATTTAAAGGGGCTGCAAGGGAGTTGCAAGAGGCAGAGAGACCAAGAGGGAAGTAGTTAAGTTGGAATTAATTTGTCAGTCTCTATTTAACCAATCTCAAAACTATTAAATAAATCTAGTAGGAAATATCCCCTGGGTTCCAAATACCTCTGGAAAACTTGCTGGGAAGCTGCAGGGGTGTAAGCAGTCATGCACACAGCAACAGGGGGTTCCACTCCCCTCCCCCGCCAATCTAGTTTGCTTCAGACTGTCATGGGAGGACCCTGGGCCAGTGGGACAGACAGACAGACAGAGGTGAGAGGGCCACATGCTGCAGGGTAAAGTGCCAAGTGAAGAAAAGGGATTCTGGCCCTCATAGGACAGAGGAGATGGCAGTCTGTCAAAAGACGTATCCTTGGCTGAATGCGTTCGTTGATTATAAATCATCTTCCTTCTACTTATGCAGAGAACATCCCTGGGGAGCCATAATAAAGGAAGCCATCTCCTGGAAGAAAATTCAGATCTTTCTCAGGCAAACTGGAATCTGCAGCATTCCGGGGATCTCACTGGGACAAACCACTTTGTGTAAACGGAATGTGCAGCAGAATGGCGAGGAATCATAATTGCTGACTGGCAATCCAACAGGTAAAGATTTATCAGCTGATTTCTCTTGCTGATAAGAAACTAATTGCAAGTATGGACCTTCTACATCTGGAATGAGGGTGAGAATGGTGGATTTCAGGATCCAGAAACAATGGAATGAGATTCCGTTGTTGAGTACACACAATTGTGGCTGCTAGCACATGAAGAGATAAGATAGAAATGGGAGAACTGACACCGATTTTGAACAAAACCTTCAGGTGAATCCACCGCAAACTCTGTGTAAGGTTTAAAATATTTGGTTACAACATTTGTTTATTAATTAATGCAGTTAATTAATGTCTCACTGCACCTCTGATTTCAGTGGATGTATCTTAGTTCTACAAGACTGTCTTCTCTTGTGTTATTTCTAAGTTGGCCAGGACATAGCAGAAAAATTACAAGGAACCTTGTCCCAGATACTCAATGGCATTTAGGCACCTAACTCCCATTATACCTGTGACCTGGGGCCTTGTCCTCACCATATTTCCAGCCAAAGGCTAAGCCAATGAGGTTTGAATACATTTAACTTTGACTAAACATCCAACCTTGTCAGGTTGACCAGACTGAAACTTTTGAATGTCAACCATTGCTAATAAGACCATGTGAAAGGAACACCTTGTGTAGAAGGACCCAACAGAGCTCGCATGAATTCATGAATTCTGTGTTATGATATGGATAGTGAGAAAGTGTGGGCACTATTTGTATTACGTTTCATGAATAAAGAACCCTTTCCTGAATCATTTTGATGGCAATTAATTCTTCTCTCTAAGATCCTTATTTTTGCCATCTGATTTTTTGGTTCCTTTAAGTTCATCAAACAATATTAGATTTTTCCACTTTATGAGATGAGAAAATTGCCTGGAATATTTTGGAACTAACTGGTGACAAAAGAAATTAGTAAAATGCCTACATCAAACGCTGTTTCGCAAGGCATTGTTGAGTTTCAAGTGCCCTCTAGTGGTGAATATTATGGCAAATCCAACTTGAGGCACATATAAGAGAGACTTTTGTGTTATAAACTCTGACATTTCTACTACTCACTGGAGGCATCTTAGGGTGGGCAATGACTACTCTACTTTGAATTGTATATATTTTGATCAGTACCTGCTGCTATAAATCCATTTGGAGTTCCCCGCTTGCTTGACAGTTTCACCTCTATGCTTTCAGATGGCACCAGTGAGAAAGGCAAAGCAGAGCTCTACAAGTCTGGGGAAATCCACTTTCATGGCCTGATCCTCAGAGATGCTGAATTTGTGGGTGCTCAGCACCTCTCAGGATCAGGCCTTTCAAGTCTGATCCTGCATCATTAAAGGGAACAGGAAATTTGCCATTGACTTCAATGGGAGCAAGCCCTTAGTGAAAAATCTTGCACTGATTTTTCAGAAGTCCCCCAAATTTTGGATTCTACACTGAGCTGCATTTAAGCACGTGAAGGAAGTAAAACGCTGCAGTTCTAGAGAGCCTTTTATTTCAGGTTTCCCATGTGCTTCACAAACTATAATGAGTTCAGCCTCTTTACACTTACCAGCTTCACAGGGGAGGTTATTGTCCCCTGTTTAAGAAAAGGGAAACAAGAGAGCAAAGATAATTAACTTGACCAAGGTCACCTGGATAGTGCTGGATAAAGAACCCATAAGTCCGCATTGGCAGCCTTTTGGTCTCACTGCTAGCCCACATCTAGATATCCAAAAGTGTTGCCTTTAGAGCTAAGTACAACTGGGTTTTGGTTTATTTTTTATCTTTGTGAAATGTTTTGAAAATAATCAAAACACTTCATTTTTCTTTAATATTTTTTGCAAAAATCATATTAAATTTTACTAAATATTTTGTTTTAAAACTTTCATTTCAAATTTTTCATTTTGTTTTGGTGCAAAAAAAAATCCCACATTCTTTTGTTTTTTGTTTGTTTTCAGCATCCAGCACCCTTCTTTTTCACAGGAAAAAGAGGAAGGTAATGTAGAAAAGTGGGAGAAATGGCAAAAATGCCACTCACATTTTAATATTTTAAGAAGAAAGAAATTTAAAAGCTAAAAAAAGTATGACTTTGAAAAGTGAAAATGTAACTTTTAAAAATGTTCCCTACACTTTTCTAGTTGGAAAAGAGTGCAGATTAAATAAAAAATGGAGGTGGACATTGTCCCAAAATTTCAAAAGAAAAAATTCAAGATTATTGACAATTTTCAGAAAAACAACAAAAAAATATTTTCCACAAGCATTTTTATTTCTTCTGGACCAGAAAAAATCATCAGATTTTTTTTTTAACATCTCTAGTTGTTCTGCAGCTTGCAAAACTTGGAAGCAAGCTGCAATATTTTGGGAGGTGGCAAGGTTGTTTGGTGTGTTCAAGTTGTTTTGTGATCATTTTACCTATCAGTCTACACCGCCCCTCCCAACCATCCCTCTCCGCTTTGGCTCACAGTCTCAGGGACTGAATTATTTCTGTTTAACAGTATAGTGTAGGATACAGAGCAAAAGGAGCCCTAAATTGTTAAACATGATTTTTAGCTATACTGTTAAATTTGTGGTTTTTCCTTCTTTATGATGAATAAAAGAGCCTAAAAATTGGGAATAAGAAGTTAGGGTTGTTATTTTTAAGTTTTGTTTTCACTCTATCTACTCCTGAAAAAATATTTCTCTACTTATTTTTACATTCGAAATTCACGTTTTGTCTATCCAGTTTCCCTGGGTGACTGAAGAGAACCAGGAGGATTATGACCTCACAGGCAATGAGAATGAAGACTGAGCAATCAAAAGGGGAAGAGGTTTTTGGTCTGAGTGTTTAAAGGTCTTTGATTATTGGTGATACCAGAGGAAAGAGCTTGTGAAAGATTCAGTACCTACCTCCCCTTCAGCTGATTGTTGAGGGTTTGATCCCCACCTCCATTCAAATCAATGGAAAAACTCCCAGGGATTTTAATGGCGCAGGATCGAGCCCTGAGAAAGCACCATTCCCAGTGCTCTGGTCCTCCATGGAGTCTACCAATAAAAACAGGGAATACAAGATGGGTTATTTCTGACATAAAGCCAAATGCTGCCCTCTGATTTGTGGCGGGAAGGTTTGTTTGAGAGTTTTGAGTTGGTGGACTGAAGAAAAGTTTCCATGCCTTCTTTACTATATAGGGCATGACCCCAATCTGTACCCACTCCCCAAACACAACCTCTACCCTGTTAAAACAAGGAGGGTTACACTTAAGGGCAAAACCCACCCAGCCAAGTTCTTAAAAGCAAGGAAACTTCCAGTTATGGGATCCTTACTTAACATACCTTAACCCCCAGAAATCACAGTCAGCCCTTTCACCGATAAAATACACGCCTCCGTATACAAGTTCCACACACCTCCAACATTCACAGTATCACAGTAAACCCACCACATCCCTCGCTCTTGTCATATAACGCCAAACCTTAGCTCTGTCCTCAGCAACATCAAAGTCTGCTAGGTTTTAGTGTGCTGGTGAAGAGTGGTTATTTTCCCCCATGAGGAAGTATGAAGTGAAAGAAGTACCTCCACAGTTTCTTTCCCTTGGTGGACGATCTTCAATGGTTGCTGGGGGATTTTGGCATGAACGAAATAAAAGCTACTTCCATAATCTTATGTGATGCAGTGTCAGGAACCAGAGAAAGATCTGCCATGCCTCCTAATTCTGGAAAATAGCCTAATGTAGCTCACCAGAGAGCATCATCCATGACTAAGCCAGAGTAGAAAGAGTTCCCTTGCTCTTTAATTGAACGTTGCAGAGGGAGAAGTACTGCTAGTTAGTTTGATGGACAACAGACACAGGCAGAACAGCTGAGCAGAGATTTCTGTCATTTTAGACCTCAGTCCTGCAAACAACGCTGAACGTGCTTTAACTTTCCATTAGTGACTATCTCTACTGACTTCAAAAGTGCTGCTCCCATGCACCATGTTAAGCACACATGTCAGTGCTAGCAGGGACAGGATTTTAATTTGGGTGGAGGCTTAGAAAAAATAACATTGAAGTAGTTCAGCAAAAATATGACGATCGCTGTGGGGAACTCAATCTGCCTCCATGCTAGTGTATATCAGGAATAACTCCACCAGAGTTGGTGAGAGTGAGGATCAGGATCATCTCATGGCTCTACTTCCAGAAGAGGGATGGGTCAGAAAGCGTCTGAGGTTCTGGCAGGAATTGTCTGATTTTAGCAGAGCTGTAGGATTTGGCTCAGGGAAAGCTGAGCACATAAGAGACGGAATTGTTCTTAAGACTCTGGACCAGATCAAAGTGATCCTGGATATGTGGCCTCAGAGGTCTTTTCCACCCCTGCCCTCTATGACTCTGGTTGGAGAATTATCAGAAAAACTGCAGAGGGTGGGGAAGAGCCACCACCTTCCTTCACCAAGGGCAGCAGGAGCAGCGGCAGCCAGAGTATTTCTGGATTTTGATTACTACAGCCTGATTGCACAATGGGGTGGAACTGACCTCTCCCTTGGGCTCACACATTCCTGATATCAGTGCTTTGGGCTCCTTTCCCCCCATAGATTGTATGAGGAATCCATGCACTGTGTACTGCAGAGACAATGACGGGCTGGTTTTCATAGGGTGGATGGATCAGAGAGTCAATGGGATGAGTGTCAGCAGCCCTGAGAATCAGGCCATTACTCTCTAAATCACAGGTGTACATATTGAGCTAGCACTAGAGCCAGAAGCCCAGGCCTTTATATGTTGAACCTCAAGAGGACAGCATCAGCATTAGGCCCTTTATCCTCTCTGTGAGCAACCACTGGAGGGCACCATCACAGGACGCCCCAACTGAGAGAGAGCATAGACAGCAAGAGCAAAAATATTCTGAGCGATCAGTATTCCAAGGAATGGTCTGGAATGAGGATCTGCAGGCCTCACTGGCTGCATGGCAGATGCTGCCATGACCGCCCAGGTAAAAGAGATCAAAGCCACTGAGTTTCTTACAACAAGTGGCTGAACTCAGAACACCGCTCACAATAAAGTTGAAAGATACATCTAAGAAGCAGGGCTCACAGTCAGGCAGATGGAGCAGGGGTGGAGGAAAAGAGTGGTTGAAACCAGGCATGAGCCAGCAGAGTTGAAAAGGGATGAGAGCTTTTGTCTCAACGAGGCCGAGGACTTGGAAAACTGGAATCTTCACGCAAGCCTGCATGTCACTGGTATGGAGACCTGCAGTTTCGTGCAAGCCCTAGTCTTGGGTAACGTGAAGACAGGCCCGGGGGGACTGTATGATATTGCAGTGATGGGACCAGAACTGGATAGATGGCTGGCTGCATCTCTGTCCCCACTCTGGTCTCTGTGTGAACCCCCTCAGGTGTCATGTCTTTACCTCTCCTAGGGTGGAATCACAATTTTTCTACTCACAGTCTGGGCCCTGCTATAGTATCCTCGTGATCAACCATTTATAGGCAGCAGATCTGACTGGGTTCGTCACCTGTGGTTCTTTCCTTGGTGAGTCCAACCAGTGATGAGTATAGTGACCAGGCAACCTGCTTAAACCACAGCATTGTCTAATGTTAACAGTAGCAGTAAAGCATTTAGAGACAAGGACTGTAAAACAACAAACACCCTACGCATCTTTTTTAAAGACGTACCACCCTGGGATGGCGGGGCATTCTTCGGAAACCCCAGTAGTCCTGGAGGTCAGCCTGCCCAGCTCTCTGCCAACCACCCCAACAAGAGTCCCTATTGATCCAGCCAGATTTCCTTTGCCCTATCAGTTCCCAGGCTTATCGACCCTACTAGTCAAACAACAGTTGGGTGGCCCTGCAGGAGGTTTAGCCAGTCTCCTCACAGCCAATGGCTCTCTCATTGGGGTTGTTACAGGGCAAGTGTTGGATGAGGGGTCTTATCTCAAGCCATTGCTTCACCATCCTCCTGGTTTCCCATCAGCCATGTTGACTTAACTCTACAGTGAACAACCTCTTGAGGGAAGACAGAGCAGTAAAAGTTGGAGCTACGTAGCTTTGGGGTATGGAGGTTGTATCCTATATACCAGCATTCTCCCTGCATTTAGAGTAGGAAATGAAAGTGGTAATTGTGTTGTGTCTGTTGGCATAATATTGCCTTTTTGATAGTGATCACCATTTATCCTTCCTGCATGGGAGAGAAT
The DNA here is from genome assembly GCF_028017835.1 of Emys orbicularis. Classification (NCBI taxonomy): domain Eukaryota; kingdom Metazoa; phylum Chordata; order Testudines; family Emydidae; genus Emys; species Emys orbicularis. The sequence goes on along the minus strand of NC_088695.1, from coordinate 29,359,601 downwards.
TAGGTCACCAGTTGACATGTGCAGAAGAAATTCCCTGCGTAGATGCTACCATGGATTTTTTGTGATTTTCACAGGAGATGGAAAAGTCTAGAATATATATATAATATCCATTGCTCCATCTGGGAAATTTTGCTTCCATAGACTTCCTTTCCAGGTTACATGAGAGCTGATCAAAATTTTATCAAAATATTTTTAGATGGAAAAATGGCTTTTCAAGCAAAAGGAAAACTTTAGTGGAAATTTTTTACACTGGGTGATTTAAAAAAAAAACACTCACAAAAATTGATTTTTTTTTTTAGTAAGAATCATTGATTTTCAGTAGTCAAATATTTTTACCAACAAAATCCCCGCTCCCTGAAATTTCTCACAAAAATAATGATCAGCTCGAACAGTGCAGCTGAAATATTTCATCCGCAAAATGGCTCCGCTGTCTCAGAGCCTCATAGGCATGTGTGTAGGAGATGATGTCTTTGCTGTATGGTTCCTCTGGTAAGGAACAAGATAAATACCTGCCTACAAGAGCCCGAGACAGGAACCGCTCCCAGGCTAAAGCTCAACAGGGAGAAATGCGGTTTGTGCCCAAATTAATTGACCTTCCTGGGTCACAAAATTAAGACCTGCTTCTACTACAAACCAAATGGTGAAATTTCCCTTGACTTCAGTGGATGCAAGACTAGGCCCTCAGTAAAGAAAGGATTTGCCCAGACTTCAGTAGTCCAGTACGAAGCTGTGGTGAAATTGCAACCTCCTTGCAAGATGAGAGTTAAGGAACCTATTGGACATGAGGAGCTAGCTGTGCAGGGCCATCAAGCGTATTTCTGCCATTGGTCAGCCCTCCAACACATGGTGGAGATCAGACTGAGCTTGGTTACAAGCCCCACAGCAAGAGCAAGCATCCCTTTGAAAGTGAAAGAGCCTTTTATCAGTAGCACCTACACTGGGTTTCATAACCTGACTGAGCCATCTACAGTAAATGCAGATACTAGCAGCTATGGATCAAAAGGAGTCTTGCTGCAGCTACCAGCCTCTGAGATACTGCAGACAGCCGTGTGCTCCTCCCTTCCACCGTCGGCAACAGAGCAAAGCTAGAATGTGTGTCTTGTATGTGAACATGTGTGAAATTATCTCCATCCAGCTCATTCCTGGTGCTGCTGGTCAGCACTAAAAACCTAGGCCGTGGCCAATGGGATGTCAGCAGTCTCTTAGCAAGTTAATCATTAGGGGGGGAGATAGCTCAGTGATTTGAGCATTGGCCTGCTAAACCCAGAGTTGTGAGTTCAATCCTTGAGGAGGCCATTTAGGGAACTGGGGTAAAAATCTGTCTGGGGATTGGTCCTGCTTTGAGCAGGGGGTTGGACTAGATGACCTCCTGAGGTCCCTTTCAACCCTGAGATTCTATGATACATTCTATGACTACTCCATACCGTAGCACAGGCCTACTCCTGCAGGATGCAGGTTGGGCATTGAGAAGTGGCAGATTAGGACTCTCACCTAGAGGGATTTCTGACTGGCTGTGCTCTCTGCTGGTCAGAAACCTCCTCATCCCCTTCTCTGCTATACCTCATTTCCTCCCCCCGCTTCAGTTCCCTCCTGCCCCTTCTGGGTGGGGAAAAAGTGAGCAGGGAGGTGATGTGCCTTGGGGAGATGGGGCCAGTAATTCTCTATGCCTAGCCTAAGGCCAGTCTAGCTCCATGCAGAACCTCGCTGGTGTCTCGGAGCATACGGGTGAGGATTGGGATCCCCCTCAGAGCATATGTGGTGCTTCTTGGAGGGGTACTGCTTTGAAGCAGGGAGAGGGACAGGTCAGGGAGAAGGAGGAAGGACAGTGCTTAATTTGTGCCAGGGTTGAGCCCCAGAAACTCTGGACTTGCCGCGTCAGTTATGAAAGTAAAAGAATTGCTTGAGCCCCAGCACCTCTTGCATTACAAATTAAGCACTGAGGCAGGAATTCTGCAGGAGAGGAAGCAACAGACAGGAGCTAGTGCCTATCAGGGGAGCCAAGTCAAAGCTACTCCTTACGGCACGGCATGTTATCCCCCATGACAGGCAAGCTCTGGGGAGAGAAAGGTGTATTTGAAAAGGCTGATCAGGAGTTCAATTGACAATTCCGTCTCACCTTGTTCTGGGCTGTAACCTCCCCACCTAGTAAACGACTGAGAGTTCTGCATGGGGACCAAGCCCTCACCATGTGTCAGTTTCATGGATGACATCATATAAAAGAACTTAACATGCTTTTTCAGGAGTGGGGCTCACTCACACCCCATTCTCTCTGCTGCCTATCTTCTTCGGCATCCCCCCCACCTATACACAAACCCGGCCTCTTTGTTGCTAGATGTACAGGGAAAGAGAGCTCAGAAGGGGACTCATTCCTTGCTCTGTTCCCTTTCCCTATCAGGTTAGGCTCTGTGAATTTTAAAGCCTCTCTGATTTCAATACTGCTTTTCTTGGTCTCTGACTCCAATTGCTTTGGATGAATGATGCTGAGTTAGGCAGAGAAGGTCCAACACACACACAGCGCGCCTCTGATGGGTTGATTCCTCACAGGGAGCTGTTGGCAGCCGTGCCTTACACCAAGGTAAGGAGCTCTGGGGCTTCGTAAAGGCACCGGAGAAAGAAGACAACATGCACTTTGTCTATGAAAGTTTGCCCCAGGCAGCTCATTTCATGCTGCTCTCCAGAGAGCTGGGCAGACACCAAGGCACGAACAGGCAAACAGATCTTCTACTAGATGGGAAACACAGAGGCTCGTCTGGTAAATATTTAACATAGGGAACTCCCCTTCCTTTCAGTTTCCTCCCCACCATATGTATTAAGCTTGCTATAGTAGCAAAGGGCAGGAGCCTCAGGGGACATGCCAGCACTTTCCAATGCAAACACCCGTCACCATCAACCAAACTAAATATGAGGTGGAGCAGACTGTTTGTATTTAAGAGCCAATTGGGGTGCCAGGTGGAGCAATAGCATATGAAAAAGGCTTTGGAGCAGCTGTGTTGCTCTGCCTCTTCCCAAAAGGTCCATATGCTTTCCATAGAGGCTCTGGCTGTGGGTGTTAGCTGTCTGCTTGATCCTGTCCCTTCTGGATCACTGCTAGGTGTCAGAATTAGAGCTGGTTGGACATTTTCCAGCAAAACATTTTTCTGTCTGACAATGCCCGTTTCATCCATAGTGATATGTTTCACAGGATATGCTGTTTTCAGAGAAATCTCGTATGGGGGGAGGGGGGAATGACAACGTGCTTTGATGAGCTTGAAACATTCTGCTTTGGCATTTCCAGAATGGAACCTTTCCATCGTTCATTTACAAATGTATTTTCAATTGTCACAATCACAAACGGAACATTTTGGTCAACCCCAAATTATTTTTTTCTCAGGATTCCGTTTTGCAGGAAATTTTGATTTTTTTTTTAAATTTATTCCTTTGGGGGCTGGAAATCATTGAGAAATTTCCCGTAAAATGGAAAATCCAGCTCCCGCCAGCTCTGGTGAGAATGAAGGTGGAAAACAGTTGTGTCAGTGGGCACCTGATTCTGTATTTGCTGCTTGTAGCAACACAATCTATTTATGGCTGGACTGTGCTTTTAGGCCCAACCCTGAGCAAAGGGGTGGTGCATAAACGGCACCAATTCAGGAGCAGTGCCAAGAGGGGTTGTGCCACAAGCTCTGTCCACACGTGCAGTCAGTGCTGTGATCCCAGCTTGCATAGACATACTAGTGTTAGCGCTTGTCGAGCTAAAAATAGCATAGCTGGGGTAGTACAGTGGTGAGACGTGGCCTGGGCTAGGCACCCTGAGTACGTACCTACGGGGTCTAGTCAGCTTTGCACTCAGGGTGGCTAGCCCGTGCTGCTGTGGTTAGGCTACTATTTTTAGCACAAGCTCTCTGCGAACTAGTGCGAGCATGTCTATGCGAGCTGGGAATCACACGTCTAGCTCCAAGCATAGACGTGGCCTCAGAGACACAGCTCCCTTCCTTTGCGCCATGAGGGGAGTAATTCGGTACTGGCCTATATCGGCAGCAAATTATGAACAGTCCCCCTCCTGCCCCGCTGCCGCTGCCCCCCAGCTCTGCTGTGCAGGCCCAAGCACTGGAGTGGGGGGTCAGCCCGGCTCCATTCTCGCCTTCCCACCCGTCTCACATCCACTTGCTCTGGAGGCAGCAGTGGGCATGCAGCAGCAGTGAAGCCCCATGCCCCATGGCTCAAGGTCTGGGGAGCCCATGGAGTGCAAGGTGGGTTCTTACTCCCCCTTGTGCCCCTGTAAGGGTGCATAGTGCTAGTCACAATCTAGCCCTTACCTTTAAACCTTCTCTTTCTAGGCGCATTTGCAGTTAAAATCTAAAGCAACCACAAAATGTCTCTCCCCCTGCCACCCAGCCAATAGCAGCAGAGAAAGCAACAGGCCCCTACCCCCTAAAATCAACAGCCCCGCACCCACCTCAGCCAGCCCACCTGCTGAAGCAGGGAGGCCTCACAGCCTGTCTTGGATTCTGGTGTCAACACCAGTCCACTGAGACCCAGTCCAAAATTGCCAGCTCCTCTCACAGCAGCCTCCAAACGGTGTCAGCCGGCCACAAGGTTTGGTGGCTACTGACCCGTCTTGGGTACACAGCAGGAAAGTGACCTGTAGTGCTCCCTCGCTGTCTAGTCCAGAGGGAGGCCACTCTTTCTCGTTGTGTTCGGGTTCAGTCCTCAGGCTCGGGTCGCATCGGTGGGGCCGAGCCGTAAGCACTCTAGAGCTCTGTGCCCGTCTGACAGAGGCAAGCAGACAACAACAGTCTGGGCCTCTTTCCCCTGGGCGGGGCAGTGCCCTGCGTAGTCTCTAGCTTGTAGCCCCTCAATAGGGCTGACAGCAATTAACAGTCTAGGGCCCTAGCCCTCAGGCGGGGTGGTGCTGGTGGCAGGCTGTAGCCTAAGCCTCCCGGCCCAGGCAGCCAACAAATACACCCAGTCAATAAGCTTTGGATGGGCAGCCAGTAAACAAAAACAGTCAATTAGCTCTGGCCCTTTGGGCGGGCAGAGCAGGGAGCAGACTTTAGCCTAAGCATGGAGCTCAGGCAGCCAACAACCAAACACAGTCTTGGGGTTCAGGTAAGGGGGAGCGACCACCCAGTCTAGGGGCTCTGAAAGGGGTTTGCACACCTGGCAGGCAGTCTAGGGTGCTAGCAGGGGGTTGACGGTGCATGGGCCTCCTGGCCTAAGGTGGGAAGTTGGTCACCCCGGGGTTGGGGTGGCAGGGGGATGCGGGCCCGCCCTACTCCACCGCGTCCCAGCCCAGGGTCCTAACAGTGGCAGAATGGTCTGCCACTAGGTCGGCAGGGATCAAGCCGCAACACGCCGACTGAGTCGCGGTCAGCCCTGTAGCCAGCTAGTCGTCAGATGCCCCTGAGCTACCTCCTACACCTCCCCGGGGTTTGGTACCTCTGGCCTCTACAGGTCCTTGGGCTCCTCGAGGTATACAGCTGACGGTAGTCCCAGCAACTCCTCATCTATGTTCGTCTCCTCTGGGGGCAGGGCATGGCAGAGCGCAGGTTCTGCTCCTGGGTGCCGCAGCAAGGCAGAGGTGTCCGTCTCCTCCACTGGCTCCGGCCCAACTGATCTGCAAAGCTTTCCTTTTAAACTTCCTGCCCCACCCTGGTACTTCCGGCAAGGGGGGCAGGGTGGGCTTGGCTCCGCTCACCAAGGGAAGTGTAGTGCTTCCTCGCTCTCCAGTCCAGAGGGAGGCCACCCTGCCTCACTACATGGCCCCTCTCCAGACTCTCAGCCATTCAGTCCCCTCCTCTGGGCTTGGGTTTGTGAGTGAAAACCCCAGCAAGCGCTTGTAATAAAAAAAGACAGGACTGGATTGTTGGCATCCTTTCATCTGCGAGAGACGGTGGGAATTGCAGCCTATGATGTAGATGGTTTGCAATGTTTCATGTGCCTGAATAGTCCAATCCAAGATTTGCATGATCTTTGGCAGTTATTGCAAATGTACGTATTTTGGTTGGGAGCTGCTTGCTTCCTACAGGCTCTTTTCTCTTCAAGCTGTAGGAGCCAGCTCCTGTCATGGACTTTGATATCCTGGATGGAGATGATGGTGCCACTTGTTAAGATCACTTGTCAAGATTTCCCATTGGTCAGGATCAATTCCAGATTCCTTCATATCTTGCTTGCATGTGTCTTTATAACGAAGCTTGGGACGTCCTGTTGTTCTTGTTCCCTCTGCTAGCTCCCCATATAGCATGTCCTTGGGTATGCGTCCGTTTTCCAACCTGCTCAGATGGCCCAGACAGTGCAGTCATCTTTGCTTGAGCAGGGCCGTCACACTTGGTAAATTTGCCCTTTGAAGAACCTCTGCATTAGTGACTTTATCTTGCCATTTGGTATTGAGTATGCGGCGTAAACAACGTAGGTGGAAACTGTTCAACCTTTTCTCCTGAGGAGCATAAGTTGTCCACATTTCCCCACCATACATGAGAGTGCTGAGGATGCAGGCATGGTACACTAGCATTTTGGTCTTGATGGTCAGCTTTGAGTTGTTCCATGCTCTTTTAGTTAGTCGCTAAAGGTGGTGGCAGCCTTTCCAATGCGAACATTTAGTTCTTCATCCAGTGAGAGGTTGGTGGTCACTGTAGAACCTGAACAGCTGAACTTTTGGACTACGTCTAGCCGGTTTGCATTTAAGGTAACTGAAGGATCTTGTGGAACCCCCTGTCCTAATATAACTGTTTTCTTGATGCTGATGGTGAGAACAAATGCCTGACAGGCACTTGAAAGGTGGTCCATGAGTTCTTGTAGTAGATCTTCATTGTGGGCTATGAGGGCATCGTCATCAGTAAATAGAAGTTCCCTGATTAGCACCTTTTTGACTTTGGTCTTTGAATTAATTCAGAACAGGTTGAAGAGTTTCCCATCTGATGCTGTGTGGAGACACACTCCATCTTTCATGTCCTTAAACACACAGTTCAAGAGTACTAAGAAGAAGATTCCAAAGAGTGTAGGGGCAAGAACACATCCTTGTTTCACTCTACTTTTCATCTCAAAGCTGTCCAAAGTGGACCGTCAAACTGGATTAGGATATGGACTACATGAGTGATGACCCCCTTTCTGCTCCTAGATAGACTTCCTCTCCACCTTGCATCTAGGTGTCTAGGAGCAAGCTGGGCTACTCACCCATTTCTTCCCTCCCTGGAACAGGTGAGGGGGAATTTGCAGTGCCTTGGCTGCCCCCCCCCCAACTACTTGCTGGCCAGAGTAGCAAAAACAGTGCTGTAACAGGGTGGGTGTCAAGGGCATAACTGGCCACCAGTATATGTCAGCAATAAATTACTCCTCCACCTCCTGTTCCAAAGGCAAGGAGGAAGCACGGGAGAACCGTGACTCAGCAGGGTGCTTCAGAAGCATGGCTTCTCCTGGGGAGGTGCAACATACCCAGTCCTTCCTCCCCCCTCTCCCCACATTGCAGGGCTGTGACCAAAGACACCATCTAGCCCATAATATTTAGAGCGAACTCATGGTTGGGCGAAAGAAGTAACTTAAAAATCAAAAATAGCATCGAACTGAAAATAGGATCTCCTCTTTTGGGTTAGTATTTACCATTTCAATCTGGTGTGTCACAGTGGGGAAAGTTCTGGGCTCTCCATGCTACAGACTGAATATTTTAAACTCAGTCAGAGGCTGAAAAAACCAACTTTGTTGAATATTTTAACATCTGGAGCCACTTAGCGGCAGGAAAAAGCAACTTCTTGTGAAAGACCCATTGATCTGGAGAGAGAGTGAGTGGAGTTTCTATGACTATGTGTAAGGGTACCGCGTCCCATGTACAGCTCCAGTTCCCAATAGCGGGCAGGTGCTCACTGAGCTAAGGGAGAAGCTGTGAAAGTTTGAACTTGCCTTTCCACACATGGGACGGCCGCTCTTGTAAGATTGTGACAGTTTTTACAGGCGTTTATTAGACCTATAGTTAAGGTTGCCTAACACTTTCCATTAGGAACAGTGTCTGATCATGTAATTAAAGACTATCATAATGCATACGCACAAGGGGACCGAATTAAGGTTGCACAGGCATCCTTAATTCCAGCAGTTCCAAACTTGAGTGCTGGTCTTTGAAACCTTCATATTCTTTTAACATAGTATATTGTGGTAGCACCAAGATGTCAGCTAAGTTGGCAACCTATTCTGCTAGGCATTGTACAAACAAATATTGAATGCATTAGCCAGTCAGGATCAGTAATCACAATGCACCACTGGCCTAGCCACTGTCAGATGCTAATTTTCTGTATGAACTATGAATGATGTTGTCATAACTATAAAGGGAAGGGTAACAGCTCTCCTGTGTACAGTACTATAAAATCCCTCCTGGCCAGAGACTCCAAAATCCTTTTACCTGTAAAGGGTTAAGAAGCTCAGGTAACCTGGCTGACACCTGACCCAAAGGACCAATAAGGGGACAAGATACTTTCAAATCTTGGGGGGGGAAGGCTTTTGTTTGTGCTCTTTGTTTTGGGGGTTGTTCGCTCTTGGGACTAAGAGGGACCAGACATCAATCCAGGCTCTCCACATCTTTCTGAACAAGTCTCTCATATTTCAAACTTGTAAGTAAACAGCCAGGCAAGGCGTGTTAGTTTACCTTTGTTTTCTCAACTTGTAAATGTACCTTTTACTAGAGTGTTTACCTCTGTTTGCTGTAACTTTGAACCTAAGGCTAGAGGGGGGTCCTCTGGGGTCTTTAAGTTTGATTACCCTGTAAAGTTATTTTCCATCCTGATTTTACAGAGATGATTTTTACCTTTTTCTGTAATTAAAAGCCTTCTTTTTAAGAACCTGATTGATTTTCCTTGTTTTTAGATCCAAGGGGGTTGGATCTTGATCCACCAGGAGTTGGTGGAAGGGAGGAGGGGGGATGGTTAATTTCTGCTTGTTTTAAGATCCAAGGGGTTTGGATCTGTATTCACCAGGGAATTGGTGAAGAGTCTCTCAAGGCTACCCAGGGAAGGGAATTAGCATCGAGAGTGGTGGCAGCGGACCAGATCTAAGCTGGTAGTTAAGCTTAGAAGTTTTCATGCAGGCCCCCACATCTGTACCCTAAAGTTCAGAGTGGGGAAGCAGCCTTGACAGATGTGAAAGATTATTTATTGCTCCCAGCATTCCAATCTCATTTATGCTCCAGATCTGCACCACCCCTGGATTCTAGCCAGAACTCTGCCACTGACTAACCAATCTTGGGCATGTCAGCTAACTTCTCTGTGCCTCAGTTTCTGACACTGTAAGAGAGGAGATAACACCTGCTGTAGGATGAGTGGGAGTTATCATTCATCACGGAATTGTGAGTCCATGGCATGTAGCACAGTGACCACATGCAGTCACAGGTGGTCATAGATTTGCTATGATAGCTCTGTTAGCAATAGTAAACTGGGGGACCAGGAATGCTATGAAGTCAATTGAAGACCAAACCCAAGTGGGGGTCAGGGCTTGGCTCCTGTCACATTTCTTTTGGGCATGTTTGATTAGTTTGGCTAACTGAAAATGTAGCATACTCTATTATCACGCGCCAACAACATATTTTACAGTCGAGCAAATATGCTCACAATTAGCAGCCTACCACATAACAAACAGGACTGTTAAAGAAGCATTTAAAGAGACTATATTTTATGGATGGCTCTTTGGTAAATTGGTCGCTTAATCAGTTTCTTTAAGAGGTCTCTCCCGTTCTCTTCTCTGACTGCATCTTTGCATTCAGCACAGGACTGAAAGGAGACAATTCACTGCACTATTAAAAGGCTCAGTGTAATACACATATTTTCCTTCGTTTTAGATTTATCTCCCACCAGGGGACCATCAAGAATTTCTCTCTCCAAGCACCTCCAGTAAGCATGCATCCCTTACAATTGCGCAGACCTGCTCCAAACAGTCCTATGCTCATTTAGTAGGAGACTAATGAAAACTAATTAGCAAATTTTGTTCAGTTAATTAAACTAAACCAAGGCTTCTCAGTGCACACCTGTACTTTCACTGGGCTCCAACTCAGCACAGTCACCTTCTGCCTGAGTTTCTTCCATTTCTCTTCATTTTGTAATAGTGAGGCCTTGTCTATACTTAGAGGTACAACCTCTCCCCGGTCCCCTGGTGTGGACACAGTTTACCAATAGAAAGATGGTTATATATAGTTTCTTTCTAAGGCCCTTCTGTCATTTTTCACTGAATTTCCCCCAGGGTTTGGAAAAGCAAGTAGTCGAGTTTTAACTTAAATTTTGCAAGTGCTGGAACTTCCCAGACCCAACTCCCCCCTGGCAAGGTGCTCATTGGATAGAAGAGCACACCTGCGCAGAGGAGGGTCTGGGGTCTGCTGCTGTGCTGTGGGGGAGTGAGACAGGCAGGGAACCAGGTCCTGGCTTCCACGACCACCTGACTGCTGCAGTGACAGGCTTGTAGAGAGCAGGAGGCTCCTCTCCCACTGGCCCTCCATTTTCAGTAGATATTCACCATTTTTAAATTTTTTTTTCTTATAAAGACTGATACATTCCCAGGAAATTTTAAACACAATAATAACTGAAAATGAAGGACATTATTTATTCCCATATAGGAAGGGCAATAAGCTATACTAGTATAAGCCATCTTTATACCAATATAAGTGTGTCCACACTAAGCATTTTACCTGTATAAAACTAGATCAGGTAAAAAATATTATCTCTCTAACCAACATAGTTATACCAGTAAAAACTCCATGTGCAGACCAACCCTCATATTCGTCAGTTTCTGCATGAAATGGTTCAAGTTATCAGGGTTTGAGGCACTTCAAAAATTTACAAATTAACTTACATTTGTCTTATTTTGTAATTCTTTGTAGACCTTCCACTCTGGCCTCATTTCTGCAATGTGCTTAATACTAGAGCCAATTGGAAATTTTTCAATGAAATGGGTTTTCCCCCCCCATCAGAAAATGCTAATTCATCAAAATGGAAACTTTTCAATGAATTTAGCATTTTGAAAAAGTTTGGAAACAAAAAGTTAACATTTTTCAGTTTCAAACTTTTTTGTTTCAAAATTTAAATTGATTTATAGGAAAAAAAAGTTTTTAGAAAACTTCATGAAAGGTTGAAATCAACAACAAAACATTTCAATTGACCCAATACAATGTAATATTATTATTATTTTTGGTTCATAAAAAATTTCAAATTTTCAACTTTGTCTTGATTTGGGACAGGGAAAGTTTTTCAAAATCTCAAAAATTCTTGTGGGACAAGAAAACCATTTCCTGCCCAGCTCTATTCAATACAGGGGGAACTGGGAGAAATCATCTGGCCCATGTTACACAGGTGGTCAGACTACATGATCTAATGGTCCCTTCTGGCCTTAAACTCTACAAATCTATGAATGTGCATAACTTAAGTACACGACTATTCTCAATGAGGCCAGAGGGACTCATTATGTACTTAAAGTTACACACACTCTTAAGTACCTTGCTGACTGAGGCCTCTGTGAGATGCAGAGGTGGATGAATAGTAAATAGCCCGTGGACAGATCATGTTACCCTTAATGATGTTGTATAGCATCTAACATCACAAATAGTCTCACTGAGTGAAATATTACTTAATATGAACAGTATTACAATTTGGGCCATGATTAGTACATTTCTTCGTGAAGGGAGAAAGTTGAAATTTTCCAGCTTGATTTTTCAAAGATAATTTTTCACCACATTTTCAAATGTTGATGATAAACATGCTGATGAAGGTTTCAGTTTCCCTTGTAACAATAATAATACCTGCCTCACCCTTTTCATCAGCAGATCTCAAAGCACTTTACAATCTTTAATGTATTTATCCCTACAACTGTGAGGCAGGGCAGTGCTAGAATCTCCCCTGTGCAGATGGGAACTGAGCCACGGAGTGGGTACGTGACTAGTCCAAGGTGTCACAGGAAGTCTGTGGCAGGGCAGCAATTTGACCCAATGTCTCCCAATTACGTTTTTTCTTCTATGCAATAGCTGGCAGTATTGTGAGCATCTGCTGGAATGGACTGCAGTCTGCACTTTGCAAAAGCCAGATTAAAGTGTAGGTTTAATTTTAGTTCCAGTGCAGAGGGAGAAGAGAATGACCTAGTTAATTCCGGGCACTTTGCTCTGCCATGTGCACCCAATGGAAGCAATGAGTCGTGAGGGGCCATGGCTGAGTCTGTTCCAGGCGGTAGCCATTTCTTTGCACAGCTCACGTGTTCCTTCCGTCCCACTGCTGATTATCAAGTGGGACCCAGATGAGTCTCTGCCATGGTTACAAACAGGATGAAGCTCAGCTGATTGGATGGTACCACCAGTTAGCAAACAACACTGACGATATCGGGGCAATTTCCTAGATGATTCAGGACTAGGCAACTATTCTACTCACTTAAGAATCCTTTCTATACACCATGACATGCTTCCTGTTCTGCAGGCCAGGAACAGGATGGCTATTCCAGCTCTAGGCCCCATGGGCTGGTCAAGCTGGCTTTATGGCCCCTTTGCAAAGGAGCTTTAGCAGGACCAAGAATGTAGCCCAGAGTCTTTCCCCATCCACACCGCATGATTTTGATATTCTGCTGCAAGGTGCAAAACAGTTTATTTCATTAGAAGGAAATTGTCTTTTGTTTCCATTCAGTGTGAGGACTCAGTTCTGCTCCCAAGTATTGGGTCAGTGGGACAGAGATTTCCATGCACAGGAATTATCCCCAAGTCATTTCCACTTGGGAAAACAGTGTCCCATAGTCTTAAAACTGGTTTACAATATTTCATAAAACTTCTTGAGAAAGTCTGTTGATTTTGTGAAGCGCCTTTTCTCCTTTGCCACTAGCTTCGTCCAACCACATCAGAGTCTACATAGCTTTCCTCCCTCCTGCTCTAGCGCAAACACATGAGAAATATGAATGTACCAATAAACAATAACCTCTCCCCCACTTGCTAGTACTATGTCAGTTCTTGTATCCCGTCCTGTACTCTGAGGGGACAGTAGGTTAATCAGGTCTCAGAAAGACCCACAGGAAACTAAGTGTGCAAACAGAAGACCATTAAATCATGTGGTGACGGTAGGGGTGCCTGATATGAACACGCCGATGGAGTGTATGAATGAATGCTTGTAACCCTAATCGCATTACTTCCAGCGAAATGATTCCTCAAACAGCATTAAAAATCCCCTGCCGTGCCTGCAGGGTTTCCCCCCCCCTTTCTTTCTGAGCAAAAAGATATCCGTTTGGCTGCCTGAAGGTCACACAGGAGAGAGAGGAGAGGATGCCAAATGGGGCAGGAGCCTGGCATTTCCCCAGGGTGAAGAGAACAGTGTGAATGGTCCCAATGGAAAATGTATGTGGAATTTACAATGGTTCATTGCTAGTTCCAGAAAAGAGGTGGACACCAGCCTTTCCAGATAATCCAATCCAGAAAATCAAATATTACATCCTCCCAAGAGACACTGAAGCTATGCTAGCCATTAAAGGATCCCAGACTGGACATATTCTGAGCTGAAATAAGTGGCCTGATTTTTCAGAGGTGCTGAGCACCCACAGCTTCCGCTGAAATCCATGGGAGCTGCAGGTGCTCAGTGTCTCCGAGAAATAGGCCACTTATTGCAGCACTTGAATACGGATTGATGGTAGAGTAGGTGCCTATTTTTAGGCTCCAGCATTTGAAAAAATTGACTTCATTTTTTAATGCCTGCTGACTAACAATAACGTAGTTGTTAATGGGATTGCAAACAGTTTCACAACCATAGTGCCCTGCCCATATTCCTAAATGGAAGGAGGATCCAGGCCAGATCCCAGCTACATGGGATTGGGTTTGAGGGTGGGGGCAGCATGGAAAAAAGGATCGTTGTAAGGAACAAGGTTGAGAACCACTGCTGTTGTACATTTAATAAATATACTCATTGCCACCCTTTAAATAGCCCCAAATTCCCACAATAAAACCACGTTCGTTCATCAAACTCATGACAAACAATGTCTGCAACAAAGTGGCCACCCACTTAATAAACTACGTTTCCCAGAAGGGGAGGGGGCGTAAGGCTAAAGGTCACACTACTCTCTCAGGTATAAAAAGCCCCAGCGACTGTCTGCTGCTCCATCGTAGGGCGTTCCAATCTATAAGAAGGATAAGCAGCAGCTTCCTGGTCCACTGGCCATATTGTTGCGTAAGCCAGAACACAAGTTACTCGCAGCCACAACCAAACAAGGTTCTTCCATGCATAACAAATACATCACTGCTCATTTTACACCGCAGTCCTTTCTGGGTTGCACAACACGGTCTCAATTCATGTTAGCCTCCTATGCACGTAATCTCCTCCATAGACAAAAGCCACTTGTTCTAGGGAAAAAATTCCCATTATTGCTGCAGAGCCTTTGTACACTTTCCTTTTGCCCCGTATACTCCCTGCTCCAGGGCATGGGATGGCTTGAGGGTTCAGGACTCCTCCAAGATACACACACACAAAAGCTGCCCAGCCAAAGTAATCATCAAACCCATTCACTGACACACAGCCCCACGGGCATACTGGCAGTGAGACCTCTATTTTCTGTCTCCCGCATATCTATCCACACACCCATTGGCCCTGTTATTTAAGAGAAGCTGTTAGGCCACAGACACACACTATCCAGCCGGCTGGGTAGAGGCTACCATGCCTCGTAGAAATGCACCTTTTGTTTTGTGTTGTTTCTCTCCCTTCTTGATGCTTGAGTGTTAGTGAAAGATGCCAGCTAGAATACCCTGGCAGCTGAAGGCCTCTTTTTATCCACAGCAGAGATAGGGCAGCAGCAGTATACGCATCCCCACGCTGTCCCTATCCCCTGACCTGAGGGGACCACCTCTAGGAGACAGGAGGCAATTCAGTCTCCAGGGCCAATCTGCTGACACTGCCCACAGCTATGTTAATTAGAGTGTGTAGCAATGTGGACATCAGTCCACTGGGGACTGGGAAAAAATACATTGCTCATTTTACATAAGCCAGTGAGTGGCTCTTAGATGGCTCTGGTGGGATTCAAAACAGCAGCCTAGAGGTGAATGACTCTATAATCTATTACTGATCCTCGGAACCATCCACCTGCCTGTACAGAGTTGATTGTTCTGTTTCTGTACATGGGCATTATACAGCATCATCTGTTCTCTGTTGCATTTAACAGGCCTGATCCTCAACTAGTGTTAATTGGTGTCACCCCATTGCAGTCCTGGATCTATGTCCATTTACATTAGCTGAGGCTCTGGCCCATTTAATATTTATTTTTACTTCTAACTGTAAGATGGCAACAGTGCAAACAAAGTCCGTTTTCCCATTACTAAAACAAATAACCACTGGAGGTTAGCTTGACCAATGGTTCACTGGGAAATGCAATCCAGCTCATACCTGCTGGAAGAGAGTGAGGAACACAAACCAAAAACATTAGACATCACCCTAACAGGTGGGACAAAGTGGTACATCTTTCAAATTCAGCACCATGGCTAGAGCATGAGGCAAGGAAAAGGAGAGACAGGAGGACGAGGGTAGGGGGGCACTGTTACTGTTATTCCTAGAAACCGTTTTACCATGCCATGAAAATATTTGAGGTTTTGTAAAGAATTTCCTATCCTGAAGCAGGACAACGAGTCAAAGTCTTGAACATTTCTATAAACTGACAAGCCCCTGCCCCTCCTCCCCCCAAAATCGTGTTTGGGTGAATTGAAATGTTTTGTTTCAATCATTTCAAAACCTTTCCATGGAATTTCAACCATTTTTAATTTTAATTTTTTTTACCGTAATGAGCTTAAATTTCTAAACGAAAAGTCATTTTGAACCGGGAAACCAAAATTTTCCATTTTGACAACGTCAAAACTGTCTCCCAACATTTTTTCCAGTTGAGACATTCATCAAAACCAACCCTTTCCTGCCAACAGTTTCAGTTTCAACTAATCAACATATTTCTATGGGAAAATGTCTAGCCGAAAAATTCCATTTATTCCCCTTTGGGCTCTGTCTGCCTTAGCCATTTATATGGCCCCCATGACCACAGCATATGAGCACCTCACAATTTTTACATGTATGTATTTGTACTGCAGCCCCTGTGAAGTAGGGCAGAGCAACTATCTCCATGATGTAGAAGGGGAGCTGAGGCACACAGCGATTGAATGACTTGGCCAAGGACACACAGGGAGTTTGTGGCAGAGTGGGAAATTGAACTCAGCTCTCCTGGGTCCCCTAACCATTGGATCCTCCTTCCTCTCCTAAAGACAGGAGAACTTTGGTCACTGCCATGAGAGATTAGCCAGGATGTGTGTCCACCTGCAGACAAAGCAGGGATCTTCTCAGCACAAATCACTGTGTATACCAACAAGCTACTTCTGCTCCCCAAACTTCTCGCAAAGATGCAACTAACCAGAAGTATCAGAAGGGCCAAAAACTGAATGGACTGAAGTAGGTTGTTACCCCTAGAGAAGGGTAGGTTTGAGTTACATTGGCCTTGTCTACGGGACTTTTCTCCTCAAGTTTCTCACCGTTGCTACCACTAGTGTAGGTGGCAACAGTGGCAGCCTTATCCTGGTGCTAGCGGCTGTAACCACTGTGTCATCTCAATTTCCTCTGAGCATGGAGGCCATGGTGGTAGAGATTGCTGAGGGTCAGTCTATGCTAGTGTTTCCACTAGTGGAACTGCACTGCTGGTAGAATGGTAGGAAATATATAATGTAGGTAAAGCTATTAGCAGGGCAATGTGGAGAGAGAGGCTGCATAGCTGCTGCAGTACTGTGCTTTTTCTGCGGACGAGTGAGGGCTCCAGATGCCTGGGCTGTGAATATGGCATGGCTTACAAGGATATTTAAAATCAAATCACCCCAAAAGCCTCATGAACCACAAAAGGTATGCACTGTAAGAGCAGGCTAGCGTGCGTGAGACACTACTGCTTTCTACTAGATAGAATCAAAACACAGCAGCTGTGTGTCATAGGCCCTGCACTGCCATAATGGAGAGTCTCCTTCAGCTCAAGTGGTAGGGTTCTAAAGTAGTAGAGCAGGAAGATCTGTGTTCAAACGTACTAATTCTAAGTGCCCACAGTGGTATAGCATGGTATGATGCTGCTAATGATCATGGTCCTAAGTGACAATGGAGTTGCTGCTATGTCTTATGACATATTTAGTTTTGCAGTTGTATGACTAATTTAAAAGAGCTGAACTGCTTTAAACCAAGCACATTTTTAAAAAATCGTCACTTAGGGTATGTCTACACTACGAGAGTACTTCGATTTTAGTTAATTCGACTATGTGGAATCGATATTACAAAGTCGAACGTGTGTGTCCACACTAAGGACAGTAATTCGACTTTGTGAGACTTTGTGAGTCCACACTAACGGGGCAAGCGTCGACATTGGAAGCGGTGCACTGTGGGCAGCTATCCCACAGTTCCCGCAGTCCCCGCTGCCCATTGGAATTCTGGGTCGAGCCCCAAATGCCTTCTGGGTAAAAAAATGTGTCGAGGGTGCTTTTGGGCGCCTGTCGTCATCCGTCCGTCACTCCCGCCCTCCCTCCCTCCCTGAAAGCGCCGGCGGGAAATCAGTTCGCTCGCTTTTCTGATTACTGACAGCGCGGACGCCACAGCAGTGCGAGCATGGATCCCGCTGCGACCATCGCTGCAGTTGTGGCAGTTCTCAACGCCTCGCAGCTTCTCCTCCACCTGTACCAGAGGCAGCTGCAGATCAATCAGGAGAGGAGGCTACGGCACCACCGTGACGGCATGAAGTCGGACGCTAGCTCCGACCTCTCAGAGAACATGAGACCCAGCGCCCAGGACATCTCGCTGTCACTGGGTCTTGTGGATACTGTTGAACGGCGATTCTGGGCCCATGAAACAAGCACGGACTGGTGGGACCGCATAGTGCTGCAGGTCTGGGAGGAATCCCAGTGGCTGCGCAACTTTCGCATGCGGAAGGGGACTTTCCTCAAACTGTGTGAGTTGCTGTCCCCTGCCCTGAAGCGAAAGGACACCCGGATGCGGGCAGCCCTGACTGTCCAGAAGCGAGTGGCCATAGCCCTCTGGAAGCTCGCAACGCCAGACAGCTACCGGTCCGTCGCTAACCACTTTGGTGTGGGCAAGTCTACCGTGGGGGTTGCTGTCATGCAAGTAGCCAAGGCAATCGTCAAGCTACTGCTATCTAAGGTAGTGACCCTGGGAAACGTGGAGCTCATCAGAGATGGCTTTGCCGAGATGGGATTCCCAAACTGCGGTGGGGCTATAGATGGTACTCACATCCCTATCCTGGGACCGGACCACCAGGCCAGCCAGTACATCAACCGAAAGGGATACTTTTCCATGGTGCTGCAAGCACTGGTGGACCATCGGGGACGTTTTACTAATTTCAACGTTGGATGGCCTGGCAAGGTTCATGACGCTCGGGTTTTCAGGAACTCTGGTCTGTTTAGACGGCTGCAGGAAGGTCTTTACTTCCCGGACCACAAAGTAACTGTTGGGGATGTGGAGATGCCTACAGTCATCCTCGGGGACCCTGCATACCCGCTAATGCCCTGGCTCATGAAGCCCTACACTGGCGCACTGGACTCAGGGAAAGAACTATTCAACTACCGGCTCAGCAAGTGCAGAATGGTGGTGGAGTGTGCTTTTGGCCGTCTCAAGGGGAGATGGAGAAGCCTACTCACTCGCTGTGATCTCAGCGAGACCAATATCCCCATTGTGATAGCTGCTTGCTGTGTGCTCCACAATTTGTGTGAGAGCAAGGGGGAGACCTTTATGTCGGGGTGGGAGGTTGAGGCAAATAGCCTGGCTTCTGATTACGTCCAGCCAGACAGCCGGGCGATTAGAAGATCCCAGCGGGACGCGCTGTGCATCAGGGAGGCTTTGAAAGCCAGGTTCCTGACTGAGCAGGGTCTCCAGTGACTGTTTACTTTGTGGACACAGATGCTGAACCTGCCCCCATTTCTTTACCCAGTTACTGTTGACTATCCTTCCAAGTTACATACCCCCTTCCCCACCTTCCCAACAAATAAAATCTGTTCCGTTTTGTTAATGAACAAGGTTCTCTTTCTTACTGTTTTCGCGGGAATGTTTTAAACCGGGGACGCAGACTGTAGCGGGGGGCGGGTTTAGTGTTTTGATGCAAATGATGCTTCTAAACTCCGGGAATGACAGGCTCCGCAGTGCTGGATTGGTTGTTTCAACGCAGCCTGCCAGCAGTCCTGGGCGGGACTGCGTGTATGTGTCGGCCAAGTGACTTTCTGGCAGGGGGCGGAGGGTAACAGACCCCCTGCTGCGTGGCTCTGTGATCCAGGATAAGGACCGCGGCATAAGATCTCTAACTGCCCTCCCCCGCCACAAAGTCACAGATCAACCCCCTCGCACCCCAGAACATGAAAACCGCCTCCCAGACTGACCAGGGTACCTGGTGACTGTACTGTGTATGTGTCCTGATGCTGGACCTGCCCCCGCCTCTGTAGCCTGCTAGAGGTGACTGTCCTGTCCAAGTAACAAACCCCTTCCCCCCCTTCAGACAGAATCCCCTCTAAAAGACACTCTCGGAAACAGTACTTAACAGAAACAGATGTTTTATTATGAACCGCACATGAAAAGGGGGGGGAGGAAACTTGGACGTGGGCTAGTGTGAGATGGGTAGGAAAGGACTTTTCAAACTTTGGAACGAGAGCCTTCCATTGCTGCAGCAGTGTGCAGGGGCCGACTGAAAGTTTTAACGGCCCTTGCCACCCCTCCTTCTTTGGACTTTTGGTGGGGGGGGGGGGACTTGGTGGCGGGGGAGGGCGGTTAGAGATAGACAGCAGCAGGGCTCTGTCCTCCTGCCTCCGGTCTTGCAGAACATCCACTAGACGCTGGAGCGTCTCCGTTTGCTCCCTCATTAGTCCAAGCAGGGTTTGAGTAGCCTGCTGGTCCTCCTGGCGCCACCTCTCCTCCCGTTCCATGACTTCTCTGTGCATTTGTGACAAGTTCTCCCTCCACTGTGTCGTCTGGGCTGCCTGCTCTCGTGAGCAGTCCATAAGTTCATAAAACATGTCTTCACGCGTCTTCCTCTTCCTTCTCCTAATCTGCGCTAGCCTCTGGGAGTGTGATGCCAGGCTGGGTTGGGAGACACTCGCAGATGTGTCTGTGGGAATGGGAAAAAGGGAGTAAATTCCTGAGACAGATAAATGAAGTTGCTAACAAAGAACATAGTCTTTCTCTGTGAACAACACCATGCAATGGACCTTTCACATGCGCACTCAGGACAAGGTCGAATTTTCGGCCCTCGTCTTCAGTGCCTGGGGTCCTGCAGTTGCGATCAGAGAAGCGTGGCAGGACACCTCTACTTCTGTTGCAGGAAAACATGGTAAGCCGTAGACTTGTGGCAGCTTAAAAATGTAATAGTAGCACTGGGCTCCTTTCGCACTGAATGCAAGGCCACTCTCTGCTGGCAGCAATCAGGGAAGCATGAGCTCTGCCCCTGTCCCACCACCTCGCGGCTGTCCCCGGGAAAGATCCCTGTATGCTGCCCCTCTGCCGCCTCCACCACGTGGCTGTAAAGCAGTCCCAAAACTAACATTCCCCTCCCTAATTTAAAGCAGGGCGTCATGTGTGATATTACACTGATGAGGATCTCGGAGACCGAGAGGGGAAGGATGCTTCGGGAGACCATGCAGAGGCCAGGGCCGTATGCCGCCATGCTGTGCCGTGCAATGATCCCGGACTACCTAATGGACTCATGGCGTGGGAACGTGTGTTACCACGGGGGACCGAACAAGATCGCCCTGCCGCGGAACCTCATGCGCATGCTTGAGCGGTACCTCCAGGAGAGCTATGCCGAGCTATCCCAGGAGGACTCTCTGTCCATTCCCGGGCACATTGACCGTCTTTTCATTTAAGTGCAGCATAAGGGACTACAGAGTGGAGCGTCCTGTGGTGGACTAATCATGAATATCCGGACATTATTTGATTTTCTATACATAGTTAGGAGTAAATAGTTGACTAAGCCAACTAAATCATGAACAACAAATTGCTAATATAGTTAATATTCCTGTTTTGTTATAAATAAAAGTTTCTATGTTTAAATGAGTGACTGAAAAGCCCATTCTTAACAATATAAATATTCCAGTTATGTTAAAATTAAATTTTTAGATGTTTAAAGCACTCACTGCTTGATCCTTCCCCTGATTCGGTATCCGGGGTAAGGGCTGTGGACGGTTGGTAGGGGATCTCGGTAAGGGTGATGAAGAGCTCCTGGCTGTCGGGGAAATCAGCGGTGCAAGCGCTGTCGACTGCCTCGTCCTCCTCATCTCCTTCCTCATCTTCCCCGTCACCTAACATTTCCGACGAGGAACCGGCCGTGGACAATATCCCATCCTCGGAGTCCACGGTCACTGGTGGGGTAGTGGTGGCGGCCGCACCTAGGATGGAATGCAGTGCCTCGTAGAAACGTGATGTGTGGGGCTGGGATCCGGAGCATCGGTTTGCCTCTTTGGTTTTTTGGTAGCCTTGTCTCAGCTCCTTGATTTTCACGCGGCACTGCGTTGCATCCCGGCTGTATCCTCTCTCTGCCATGGCTTTAGAGATCTTCTCGTAGATCTTTGCATTCCTTCTTTTGGAGCGCAGCTCTGAAAGCACGGACTCATCACCCCACACGGCGATGAGATCCAAGACTTCCCGATCAGTCCATGCTGGGGCCCTCTTTCTATTAGATTGCACGGCCATCTCTGCTGGAGAGCTCTGCATCGTTGCCAGTGCTGCTGAGCTCTCCACGCTGTCCAAACAGAAAATGAGATTCAAACTGCCCAGACAGGAAAAGGAATTCAAATTTTCCCGGGGCTTTTCCTGTGTGGCTGGTCAGAGCATCCGAGCTCGGACTGCTGTCCAGAGCGTCAACAGAGTGGTGCACTGTGGGATAGCTCCCGGAGCTATTACCGTCGATTTCCATCCACACCTAGCCTAATTCGATATTGCCATTTCGAATTTAGCGCTACTCCTCTCGTTTTCGAGGAGTACAGAAGTCGAATTTAAAAGAGCTCTATGTCGAACTAAATAGCTTCGTGGTGTGGACGGGTGCAGGGTTAATTCGATGTAACGGCGCTAAATTCGATATAAACTCCTAGTGTAGACCAGGCCTTAGATTTTATAACCATCTTCAACCTGAGTCGCACTTAGAACATAAGAGCGGCCACACTGGGTCAGATCAAAGGTCCATCTAGCCCAGTATCCTGTCTTCAGACAGTGGCCAATCCCAGGTGCCCCAGAGGGGCAGGTACAGAACAGAACAAGGAATCATCAAGGGATCCATTCCCTGTCACCCATTCCCAGCTTCTGGCAAACAGAGGCTAGGGACACGATCCCCAGTCATCCTGGCTAATAGCCATTGATGGACCTATCCTCCATGAATTTATCTAGTTCTTTTTTGAACCCTGTTATAGTCTTGGCCTTCACAACATCCTCTGGCAAAGAGTTCCACAGGTTGACTGTGCGTTGTGTGAAGAAATACTTCCTTTTGTTTGTTTTAAACCTGCTGCCTATTAATTTCATTTGGTGACCCCTAGTCCTTGTGTTATGAGAAGGAGTAAATAACACTTCCTTATTTACTTTCTCCACACCAGTCATGATTTTATAGACCTCTATCATATCCCCCCTTAGTCGTCTCTTTTCCAAGCTGAAAAGTCCCAGTCTTATTAATCTCTCCTCATATGGAAGCTGTTCCATACCCCAAATCATTTTTGTTGCCCTTTTCAGAACCTTTTCCAATTCCAGTATATCTTTTTGGAGATGGGGCGACCACATCTGCACTCAATATTCAAGATGTGGGCGTACCATGGATTTATACAGAAGCAATATGACTTTTTACATCTGGGTTCTAGAACCCTTGAAACAGTGGAGTTGGAATGGAAACGCTGCTTGTATTGGCTGAAGAGCAGTCATTATTACAGTAAAATGGGCCTGGTAAAACGTAACACCCCAACGCAAGGCAAAATGCACTCATGGTCTGTTGTTTAAGGATTACCACTAACCTGAGATATATAATCACCATACATTATCTGAAAAGTCCACTTCCACCATGAGACATCAGTACTCCCAAGGATATGTTGGGGCTGGGTTGCTGCAGGCCTTATATACAACAGTATAAACCACTCGCATCCGGAAAATGATCGAATAACTTCTACAGATTATAATCTGAATCCAGGCACAAAGGCAATAAATCCCACTCCCCACCCAACACTCGCATTCAAGTTTCTGATTGACCTCCATGCCAAATAACAGCTTTTGTGACGCATTTATTACAAGAGCAGCAGACAAGCGCAGTTCATCAGATGCAGGCTTGGGAGCTCTGATTGGAAAACTAAGCCCAATAAGAGGAAAGAGCCTTCCTATCCAGAGGAAATGAAAGATGAATTAGTGGATGATGGTGGGGAAATAGTGTAATTATTACAGAAACACTCTCACACCCAATATCATTAAGGGAATACTCTCAATATGCCAATTACTCTGCATAAATGTAGAATAGAATATCAGGGTTGGAAGGGACCTCAGGAGGTCATCTAGTCCAACCCCCTGCTCAAAGCAGGACCAACCCCCAGACAGATTTTTGCCCCAGGTCCCAAAATGGCCCCCTCAAAGATTGAACTCACAACCCTGGGTTTAGCAGGCCCATGCTCAAACCACTGAGCTATCCCTCCCCCCATACGTACAGCTCCTCACATATGCAGGAAATACTAGACCATACAGGAAGCAGGACCCAACATCATTCTCTGACAGAACCAGCCTCTTGGGGTCACAATTCAGGAAAGCAATTGGGGTAACATTTTCAAAAGCACATATGTGCCCCCAAGTCCCATGCTCAAGAGCACCCACATATCATTAAGGCCCAGATTTACCAAGGTGTTTAGGTGGTTTAAGATGCAGATAGGTGCCTAGTGGGAATTACAACAGCCTTTGCCAGTCAGTCAACGGCAGTCTGACAAAAACGCCCATGTGAGTTACGTGCCTCTCTCACTAGATGCTTATCTGCATCTGTAGGCACCGAAATACTTTTGAAAATCTTGCCCTGAGGAACGTAAGCGTATTTCTAACACCGCAATTGGAGGAGTGATTTCAGTGCAAATACACATGCCTCAAATAGCAAGCTGGATTAAAGCTTAAATGCCAATAGCAGCAAAGCCACATCAGCATGGACTTCAGTGTAAGCTGGCTGCCCAAGTACCCAGGGTCCCAAGCAGACTTGTACAGCCCATGCTGCCATGGCTTCACTGCTATTGGTATTCACGCTAGCTAGATTCAGTATGTCTACTGATGCTGCAATCATACCTCTGACTATGGAGTAGACATACCCTAAGGGTACGTCTACACTACGGGATTAATCCGAATTTACAGAATTCGAATTTTGGAAACAGATTGTATAAAGTCGAATGTATGCAGCCATACTAAGCACATTAATTCGGCGGTGTGCGTCCATATACTGGGGCTAGCGTCGATTTCCAGAGCGTTGCACTGTGGGTAGTTATCCCATAGCTATCCCATAGTTCCTGCAGTCTCCCCTGCCCATTGGAATTCTGGGTTGAGATCCCAGTGCCTGATGGGGCAAAAAACATTGTCGCAGGTGGTTCTGGGTACAGCCTCACCCCTCTCTCCATGAAAGCAAAGGCAGACAACCATTTCGCGCCTTTTTTCCTGGGTGAACACTGCAGACTCCATACTACGGCAAGCATGGAGCCCGCTCAGCTCAAGACAGCAGTCATGAACATTGTAAACACCTCGCGCGTTCTCGTGCCGTTTATGCTGAACCAGGACCAGAAAAACGAGGCGAGGAGGAGGCGGCGACGGCAGCGCAGCGACAAGAGTGATGAGGACATGGTCATGGACACAGAATTCTCTCAAACCGCGGGCCCCGGTGCTTTGGAGATCATGTTGTTAATGGGGCAGGTTCTATCCATGGAACGCCGATTCTGGGCCCGGGAAACAAGCACAGACTGGTGGGAGCGCATAGTGTTGCAGGTGTGGGACGATTCCCAGTGGCTGCGAAACTTTCGCATGCATAAGGGCACTTTCATGGAACTTTGTGACTTGCTTTCCCCTGCCCTGAAGCGCCAGAATACTAAGATGAGAGCAGCCCTCACAGTTGAGAAGCAAGTGGCGATAGCCCTGTGGAAGCTTGCAATGCCAGACAGCTACCGGTCAGTCGGGAATCAATTTGGAGTGGGCAAATCTACTGTGGGGGCTGCTGTGATGCAAGTAGCCAAAGCAATCACTGAGCTGCTGCTACGAAAGATAGTGACTCTGGGAAATGTGCAGGTCATAGTGGATGGCTTTGCTGCAATGGGATTCCCTAACTGTGGTGGGGCGATAGATGAAACCCATATCCCTATCTTGGCACCGGAGCACCAGGGTACCCAGTACATAAACTGCAAGGGGTACTTTTCAATGGTGCTGCAAGCACTTGTGGATCACAAGGGACATTTCACCAACATCAACGTGGGCTGGCCGGGAAGGGTTCATGACACTCACGTCTTCAGGAACACTACTCTGTTTAAACGGCTGCAGCAAGGGACTTACTTCCCGGACCAGAAAATAACCGTAGGGGATGTTGAAATGCCAATAGTTATCCTTGGGGACCCAGCCTACCCCTTAATGCCATGGCTCATGAAGCCATACACTGGCAGCCTGGACAGGAGTCAGGAGCTGTTCAACTACAGGCTGAGCAAGTGCAGAATGGTGGTAGAATGTGCATTTGGCCATTTAAAAGGTCGCTGGCGATCGTTACTGACTCGCTCAGACCTCAGCCAAACCAGTATCCCCATTGTTATTGCTGCTTGCTGTGTGCTCCACAATCTCTGTGAAAGTAAGGGGGAGACCTTTATGGCGGGGTGGGAGGCTGAGGCAAATCACCTGGCTGCTGATTACACGCAGCCAGACACCAGGGCGATTAGAAGAGCACACCAGGAAGCGCTGCGCATCAGAGAAGCTTTGAAAACCAATTTCATGACTGGCCAGGCTACAGCGTAAAATGTCTGTTTGTTTCTCCTTCATGAAAACCCGCCTCCTTTATTGACTCATTCTCTGTAAGGAACCCACCCTCCCCCTTCCCCCAGCTTGCTTTCAAAGGAAATAAAGTCACTATCATTTATTCTTTATTAATTGATTATAAAAAGAGGGAGAGAACCCGGGTGGGGTTTGGGAGGAGGATCAGCGGGAAGGAAAAGGCCACTAAAAAAAGGTTAAAAAAATGACAGCCTTTTGCTTGGGCTGTCCACTGGGGTGGAATGGGAGGGTGTACGGAGCCTCCCCCCCCCCCGTGTTCTTACACATCTGGGTGAGGAGGCTATGGAACATGGTGAGGGGGGTTATACAGGGGCTGTAGTGGCACTCTGTTATCCTGCTGCCGTTCCTGAAGCTCCACCAGATGCCGGAGCATGTCTGTTTGCTCACGCAGCAGCCCCAGCGTTGCATCCTGCCTCCTCTGATCTTCCTGCCGCCACCTCTCATCTCGAGCGTCTCTCCTCTCCTCACGTTGGTCCCTCCTGTCCTCACGTTGGTCCCTCATGTCCTCACGTTCACTGGCATCTTTCCTATACTTTGAAACCGTGTCCTTCCACTCATTCAGATGAGCTCTTTCACTGCGGGTGGATTCCATGATTTCCGTGAACATCTCGTCTCGCGTCTTCTTTTTCCGATGCCTTATCTGAGATAGCCTTCGGGACGGAGGAGGGAGGCTTGAAAAATTTGCAGCTGCTGGAGGGAGGGAAAAAAGGAGAGAATTTTTTAAAAAGATACATTTTACAGAACAATGCTTATACTCTTTCACGGTGACCAATACTATTCACATTACATAGCACATGTGATTTCTGTGCAAGGTCGCATTTTGCCTCTTAATATTGAATGCCTGTGGCTTTGCTGCTAGAGATCACAGACGCAGGTCTGGGCAACAGAATTCGGCTTGCATGCGGCCATGGTAAGCCATTGTCTTTCGGCTTCTGCGCCCTCCTTTCCCAAATACCAAGCAAAGCCCGTTGAGTGCTGCGGTTTTCCTGTTAACCTTCAGCAGCAGAAAACAAACTAACCCCCCCCCCATGCAATTCTCTGGATGATCGCTTTACCCCTCCCCCCACCGCGTGACTGGTATCAGGGAAGATCCCTGCTAGCCAAACGCGAAAAGCTCAGGGCCAATTCCCACCGCGCTTGGCTAACTGCAGGGAAGGATTTCTTTTCAGCCACAGGCAAACAGCCCAGTAGGAACGGCCACCTCTGTCCCCTTAATTAAATTCCCGTATTTCAACCAGGTTACCATGAGCGATATCACTCTTCTGAGGATTACACAGCGAGATAAAGAACGGATGTTGCTTGAATGCCAGCAAACACCGGGACCATATGCTGCCAGGCTTTGTCATGCAATGATACCAGATTACTTGCTGCAAGCATGGCGCGGTCAAGTGTCCTACCATGGAGGACGGAATAAGGCTGCACTGCCCAGAAACCTTGTGGCAAGGCTTTTGGAGTACCTCCAGGAGAGCTTCATGGAGATGTCCCTGGAGGATTTCCGCTCCATCCCCAGACACGTTAACAGACTTTTCCAGTAGCTGTACTGGCCGCGAATGCATCCCAAGTCCTCAGGGCAAAGTAATCATTAAAAAATGCTTGCTTTTAAAACAAGTTTTATATTTTAAAAGGTAAACTCACCTGAGGTCCCTTCCATGGAGTCATGGTCTTGGATACTGGCTTGGGAGGTTTGGGAGGGTACTTCAGTCAGGCTGAGAAAAAGATCCTGGCTGTTGGGGAGAACGGAGTGCTGGGTGCTCTCCGCAAGCTCGTCCTCCTCCTCCTCCTCCTCCTCCTCTTCCCCGTCCACAGAATCCTCAGGTGTAGCTGATGAGATTACCCCCGCCTCGGAATCCACGGTCAGAGGTGGGGTAGTGGTGGCGGCCCCCCCTAGAACTGCATGCAGCTCTGCGTAGAAGCGGCATGTCCACGGCTCTGACCCGGAGCGACCGTTTGCCTCCTTTGTTTTTTGATAGGCTTGTCTGAGCTCCTTGACTTTCACGCGGCACTGATCTGAGTCCCTATTGTGGCCTCTCTCCATCATGCCTTTGGAGATTTTTTCAAAAGTTTTGGCATTTCGTCTTTTCGAACTAAGTTCTGCTAGCACTGAATTCTCTCCCCATATAGCGATCAGATCCAGTACCTCCCGTACGGTCCATGCTGGTGCTCTTTTTCGATTATCGGCCTGCATGGTTACCTGTGCTGATGAGCTATCTGTGGTCACCTGTGCTCTCCACGCTGGGCAAACAGGAAATGAAATTCATATGTTCGCGGGGCTTTTCCTGTCTACCTGGCCAGTGCATCCGAGTTCAGATTGCTGTCCAGAGCGGTCACAATGGTGCACTGTGGGATAGCTCCCGGAGGCCAATACCATCGAATTGCAGCCACACTAACCCTAATTCGAAATGACAATATCGATTTTGGCGCTACTCCGCTTAGGGTGACCAGATGTCCCGATTTTATAGGGACAGTCCCAATTTTGGGGGCTTTTTCTTATATAGGCTCCTATTACCCCCCACCCCCTGTTCCGATTTTTCACACTTGCTATCTGGTCACCCTAACTCTGCTCGTCAGGGTGGAGTACAGAAATCAATTTTAAGAGCCCTTTATTTCGAAATAAATGGCTTCGTTGTGTGGACGGGTGCAGGGTTAATTCGATTTAACGCTGCTAAATCCGAATTAAAGTCATAGTGTAGACCAGGCCTTAGTCCCATTAGGCTGCTAAGTCACTTAGGCATTTCTGAAAATGTTAAGCACGTGCTTAATTTAAAGCACATGCTTAAGCCCTCCCTGAGTTCAACAGCACTTAAATGTGTACTTAAAGTTGAGACCTACTTAAGTGATTTTCTGACTATAGATCGACGTAGGCGTATGCCTAAACGCTTGGCTGAATTGGAGCCTGGAAGCTTGCATCCTAGTACCCATCAACCTCTGTTCTCTAGAAAATAACATAACAGTATAATTGCAAACCACCAGAAATCAATCAAAAACTTGATCATGCTTCTTAGTCTTCTCCCTACTTGCAATCCCAAATGCAGCACCTCTAGCTACAAAGGCTGTATATAAATATATCCCAGCAACTGTTTCTCCCTTCCA
This sequence comes from Emys orbicularis, assembly GCF_028017835.1. NCBI lineage: Eukaryota > Metazoa > Chordata > Testudines > Emydidae > Emys > Emys orbicularis. The sequence continues at coordinate 29,330,544 of NC_088695.1, read as the reverse complement.
TGCTAAAGAGTGATTTTTCCTGGCAGAAGGTGAAAGATGAAAGGTAAGATATGCAACAGAAACTGGAAATTGCTAATCTCTCATTTCAGCTTTATAATTTGCTTTGGCCATTGGGGTATTAAAATTAGAACACTTCCAGCTTGTGTATTTTTTTTTTTAAAAAAAGCTTCAATTCTTTGATTGACAACTTTAATAATAACTTTTTCTTTTCAGAAGGCATTACAGTCAGTTAATCTTTAAATGAAGTCAATTACAGCTTCTATCTTTGAGATCAAATGGTGCCTTAATCATACGCGGGGTGAGGGAGAAGACACCATTTATATATACACACATTCTGGCTCTGATTGGTAACTGATGTCACAAAACAGAAAGGGAGAATGTCACCTCTAGAACTCAAGACCATGTTAATCAAAACCCATAGGATCCCTTTAGTACATAGACCAAACACACACTTACAACCACGTCTTCAGTCAAAGGCTTCAGAGGTTGTACAGAACAATCAGTTACTTTCCTGTTTTGAAGGTTTTCTTTTTATTTCAAGCGACACAGTCATCTTACAACACCAGACTTCTGTCTGAAATGTTTTTACTTGCGGTTGTCACAAGAAACACTTAAGATGCCGGAAATGGAAAGGCATTACAGAAAAAAATGTATGTTTTTTTCCCCTTTTTGTTTGCTTCCATATTTGAGAGCACTTTGGTTATAGTCATTTTCACTGGAGCTGGTTGAAATTTTTTCCCATGGAACGTTTTTCCAGCAGAAAATGTTGATTCAACAAAATCAATACATTTCACAGGAACAAAATATTTTCATCAACATTTTCACTGAGAAATTATCCAAATGTTTCTTTTTGATACAGTCAAAATATTTTGTTTGGGCTATTATATTATAATTATGTAATATAAAAGTTAAATCAAAACATTTACCTTATCAAAACAAAAATGTAGAAAAGTGGACTCACAACTCGTGCGACCCCTAGTGGCTGTGTGTGGCGTAGCAGACTTTCCTACTCTAGCACCCCTGCAGACAGCTGTTCCAGCCCTATGGTGGTCTGCGATCTGCTTATTCTCCATGATTCAGCCCTCAGCCTAGGTCACATTTAGTGCCACCCATTCTAGGGAAAACAGACAGTGCAATACACTAAACTCAAACTCCTCCCCACTCCTTGGCTCTGTAGAGTTATTGACCCAGGCTTGTTGGGTGTGACACCACCCTGAGCTTTCTCCCTGCAGGCCTGGCTCCAAACTCAATAGTCCTTCTCCCCAGGTGTTTCTACCCCACCTTTTCTGACTCTCTCCAGGCCTTTCCTCCAGTTTTTAGCCACCAGAGAGGGACTGTAGAGTTTAATATGGAGATATACCTATCTCATAGAACTAGAAGGGACCTTGAAAGGTCATTGAGTCCAGTCCCCTGCCTTCACAGCAGGACTAAGCACCATCCCCAACAGATTTTTCCCCCAGATCCCTGAATGGCCCCCTCAAGGATTGAACTCAAAACCCTGGGTTTAGCAGGCCAATGCTCAAACCACTGAACTATCCCTCCCCCGGAGTCACCTGAGTGCAAACCAGCTGAACCCCCTGGATAGCTACTCAGGCAGCTAGCCCAAAGCCCATGCTACCCCAGCAACGCTGCTATTTTTAGCATAGTCACTCAAACAGAGCTTGCACATTTCTGTCTACCCAAATTGGGAAGCATGATTCCAGCTGCAGTGTAGATACCCCCATAGAGGTTGCACTGGTTTCACTTAACTTGGTTTGGTTAAGCTCGTGCAACTTTTGTGTATGGACTCTCTTATATCAGTTTAGCTTGCACCTGTAAATTTACTGATGCCTGTAATCCTGATATAAACTGGGTTTAAGATGATATAAGAGCATCCACATACAAAGTTGCACCAGTGTAACTAAATCTGTATAAAATCATACCTTTTCCTAAACTGGTACACCTTTGAGTGCAGACCAGGCCTTTCTGCCCATGCCGGCTCTCCTTCCCCTTCACATAATGTACAATAGATACTGTGCAAAATCTCTCTTAGGGTGTGAACCCTTCTAAAATGCAGGAAATCGTGTCAGACATTTCAGAATGGCCAGGGGAAGAGCCACCAGGTCTCTCCCCACCTCCCGTTTTAACATGATTTTCATACCAGTTGCAGACTCTGCAGTGTGGTCAAATCTAAACAATGATATTTAAAGGAATGGGGCAATGAGCAACCCCATCACACTCTGCCTCTGATCCGCACATTGTCCCTCCCACCGCCCCACCACACACATGCTTTGTCTTTGGCTGGCTGTGGGCCTGCTTGGGGACATGATCTCCTTTCAAATCCATTGTTTGTCACTATCTCCTTCCTCTTGCATCCCACCACTGCAAGATGATGCCACGCCACATCGCTGCATGGTGTGGAGATCCATGACAACAGCCTACAAAGCCAGGCAGCTCCTGCCCTTTATTTACTTTCCTCCAATCACTGGTCTGGAAGGAGCTCCCTCCTCCCCATATCTAGCATTTGCAGGGGAAAGGGGATGATGGAGAGGGTCTGTAGTTTCCGATGTCTATTGTACTTCCGGACTTTGTGGACCAATAATCTAATCCAGTGTGGCAAACCCTATGGGATAACAGTGATTCTCTCTCTGCACAATGTATCCCCATAGGCCTCAGAGCTAGACTCATTGCTCCAGTAATCTGTGGTGAGTGCTTTCTCCTCTGTGGAATTCCAGACTTTGGTTTGATCTGTATCAGTGCTAGGCTACCCCCAAAACACCATAACAGTTGGGATCTTTCAGAGGAGGGGCTGGGTAACTTCTCCCTTCAAAAGGAACTTCAGAAGTGGAGCACAATGGTTGATATTCATCTTTATTCTGTTATCTACAGTAGACTCCACAGGTGAAAGGGTGTGACTGTGCAGCCGTATCGTTTTGCAATCAGACTCCTCAGCAAAGCCTGTCTCCCGGGGCACGTTGTTTTCCTTTCCAGTAATGGTAGATCACTAGGAGCAGGCAGGGCAGCACCTAGGATTAGGGAGGCTTGTATTAGTAGTTCCCTTCCCTGCTGTTTTGGTGAGATTTGCAGCAGGTGCCCCATACTACATTCCAGCAGGCCATCCCCTGGACGCCAGCCAGTCTGAGGGCAACTGGGAGCAGCTGTCCAGTCTGATGGGAGGGCCTGGACATTTTAGTGTGAAGCCACATGTCACCAGAAAAGGCAAGCTCCACTGTTGTTTTAGCTGTAATCTGGGCTAATTCCCCTTTAGTAACACGATCACACTTGTATACCCGTGGCGTCAATAGCTGGGGTAAATCCAGGTGGTGATGGGTTTGGTTTTTAATCAAGTTGCATTTTTTGTATTAGAAGCCATATATTTAGCCAGCCTGGTAAAAAAACAAAGGACAAAAATCCACAGAATATTTCAACTAGTTCTGTTTTTCCAGCACCTGACTTGAGGAGACTTAAATGCATTTAGGCACCTGGTGCATGGAAGTCTCATCTCCCGAATGTAAACCTATAAACCATAAGGGAGACTTGATTCTTCAGAGTTCATTTGCCAGCTCCTTTGTGTTTGTTTCTTTTTAAGCTTAATATCTGTGTGGAAACAATCAGGAATATTGCAATTGATGAAAAGGACAAAGGGAAACAAATGATTCTCTAAGACCAAAACTTGACCTACCTTGAAATTGTTAAAGTCTAATAGGAAATAATTCGTGAGTGAGTGAGTGAGTGTGTGAGAGAGAGAGAGATGCATTTTTAACAGTGAGGTTAATTAACCATTGGAACAAGGCTGGGGGATGTGATTCATTCTCCATAACTAGAACTCTTGAAGTAGACATTGGGTGTCTTTCTAAAACATATGCTTTATTTTAAACACAAGTTATAGGCTTGATGCGGGAATCATGATGGTCTCTTCTGGCCTAAAATCTATTCATCTGTATCAGTGATACTCAGACCTCAGTGGTTCAGGAGCCAAATTAGCAATCAACATTATCCAAAAGAGCCACAGGAGTGTGAATTCATTGTTTCATTTACTATAGTACTATATAGTCATATTTAAACAGTATGATGGGGAAGTATTTAGTTTTTATATATTATATATATAATTATTCTCACAGCAAAATGACTGACCAAGTATTATTATTTTATCAACTACAATTGGTTAACAACATAGTAAAAGCATCCTGGTTGGTTAATAACTTAGGGCTAAGTCTACACTGGGAACGTTAAAGCACTGCCACGGCTGGGAGAGAGCTCTCCCAGCGCTCTGAAATAACCCACCTCCACAAGGGGCGTGGCTCCCAGTGCTGGTGCACTGTCTACACTGGCGCTTTAAAATGCTGAAACTTGCCGCGCTCTGGGGGGTGTTTTTTCACACCCCTGAGCGAGAAAGTTGCAGTGCTCTAAAGTGCCAGTGTAGACAAGCCCTCAGATTGGTTAATAATTAAATCACACAGTGTTTTAATAGCATATGCTGCAAAGAGCCACAGGAGACACATTAAAGAGCCACTTGCAGCTTGCGAGCCTCAGTCTGAGTATCACTGATCCATATATTTAATATCGACCATAAAAAAATTAAAAGGGAAAACAATTAGCCACTGTTTAGAATGACTCTCAGCATTTGCACCATGTATCGTTTTTTGTGTACAAATTACTTTACAAACTTTAGCTAACTTAGTTGCACCAGCCCGGTGAGGTAGGTATGGAAATAGCATCCGTCTTTAGTAGATAAGCAAAGCGAGGCAGAAAAGTTACATGACTTGACCAAGGCCAAAAGGGTGCCAGTTTCAAGATCTAAATCCATGGCTTCTTCATGCCCAGAGCCATTTTTGAGCTACTACCCCCTCTCCCCCGGCATACCAGCAGTTTTCACACTGTGGTCTGCAGGGTACTTCTCAGTAATCAGTGAATAGCTGGATCCTCCTTGTTTTCAGCTGCTAAACAGCATTAGAAAATGCTAAAGACGCATCAACTTCTTTTGTGACCTTACTTTTCTATGTAGGCAATTGCTATAGTTTCTACTGCAACGATACGCAGTCATGAATGGGGGGAGAAATGGTCCCTGCAATTGTGAATGGGAGGGGAGGTGTCCATGAGACAATCTCTTTATGAAGATGTGGCCCATACTATGCAAATGTTTGAGAACCCCTGGTCTCGGCAAAACCAACAGCTTGAGCTCCATCTGTGTCCATTGACCTTCATCCACTCTGTATCCCCAGAACAGTGCTGTAGTCACCAATGACATTAATGCATAAACAACCTATAAGGCTTGCAGCAGGTTTGGGCCCAGATCCCTGACAGGTCACCTCTCCACCCATGACCCACTGAGATTCCTGCCCCCCTCTGGATATTGCAGCTGACATTGTCCAGGGTGAAGCTCTCGGGAGCTGGAGATAAGGCACGCCCCTTCGACAACACACTACTGTGGAATGTCCTACTGGAGGAAATAAGGCGGAGCCTCAACCTGACTCTAGAGCATGCTGCAAGAATCACCTTTTTCCAGAGCCTCCTCATGGTAACCAAAGGCAAGGAATGTCAGCAACACACAACACAAAGATAGAAAACTAGCAAAAACCCCACTTGACCTCAAATAGCTGAATTTAGTTTGGATTAAGATCTGGTTTGAGTACAGGCAACATCACTAAAGTAAAACATGACTCCCACTCACACCACATCCGAATTTGTCTCTAAAAGGTGGATTGTAACCCTACAATCCAAGTGAGGGGCAGAGCTGGTCAAATTTTTTACGGTGGAACATTTTGCCATAGGAAACAGTGCATTTGATTAAACTGAAACATTTTGCAGAAAGCCATCGATTTTGTCAAACTTTTTGACTCAGAGTCACAATCTGATTCCTGATTCTCTTTTGCTCCAGGGCAGAAGCAAGTGGCACCACAGGCTATGGGGCACTGGGCAGGAGCCAGAGCCAAGACTCTGCCCACTTCCTAGCCACCTGATCCAGAGGGAGATTAGCAGCCTGGCTGTAGCTGCTCTCCACCCCATCTCAGGCGCCAACAATGCAAACAACTTGCACATCTCCCCATGGGCAGCCATGCAGCAGGCTTCATGAATGAGCTGTAAATTATTAGAGGGAGAATTCAGCAAGAAACAGGATGCTCTGTACTTTCCAAACAAGGATTCCAAGGTGCTTTACAAACCTTAATGAATTCAGCCTCACAACCCTCCACGCGGTTGGTATATGTTATTGTCCCCACTGTAAAGATGAAGAAACGGAGGGACAAAGAGGTCAAGTGAAAAAGACTGGAATAAAAAGCTGATTTCCTATCCTCCCTTCCCCCATATAGAGCTGTAACCACTAAGAACTCTGTGTAAAGTGACATCTAATTTATAAAGCACTCCTGCAACTGTGACCACTAGACCATGCTTCTCCTCTCCTCCTAAGATCAATACATTCAGAATGGTCCTAATGACTTTCCACTTCTTTCCCTCCCCAGCCCTCTTCAATTTTTCCTTCTCTTCCCATTTCAAACTGTTTTCTTTTGCACGCTGTCAATATCACTTGGGCCATATCCGCAGTTCTCCTGGTTGGTAACACCAGAAAAAATTGCAATCCCGTTTTATTTATGTATAAGCTTGGGGAGATCGGCTTCATTAGCCTGAGGGATGGCAGTGGAAAAATAAAGATACTGTAAAGTTATCAACTTCGCCAACTGCACCAAAGCCAGCAGCAGTTAGAAAATGACTCCGATGGCATTCTGATGTGCAGAGCTATGGAATTTTCACAACCTTTTCTTTCAGAACTGCCCCATTTAAATGTTTAAAATGAGCAGCCGATAATATGATTCTTTCACAAGCTCCCACTCTGACTTACTTACGTGGAAACAGCTCTTTGGAGGAACATCACGAAATTTGTTTGGATTTTCCTCCTGCACTGTCGAGATATTCAGATCGTCACGTTCAGATGTGGCATTTTGACAGGGCTTGCAGGTAAAACTAGCTTAGGAACTGGGTTTCTAAAAGAATGTGCAAGCCACTGAAAAACTTCCAAAGAAGAAATTTAATTTTTCTAGTCAACTCAAAATGAGAAAATGTTGTTCTGTTCAAGCTCAATATACATTCTATCACACATGTAAAAATTAATTATGGTAGCAAATTTCATCAGTCAAACTGTCCCTTACAGGACATTCATCAGTTTCAGTGTTTTCAGAGAGATACTTTACTGTCTTACAATTTAGGCTCCATCTGCACTACAAGCTACGACTGCCTGAACCTCATGGGTATGTATTTTGGCACGGCTAAGCCGTGCTGCTGTTTGTGCTACTGCAGCTACACTACTATTTAAACCTGTGCTAGCTCTCATTGAGCTAACATGAGTATGTACACATGAGCTGGCATTCACAGTCCTAGCTTGCAGAATAGAGGTAGTCATAGACTCTCAGCTCCCCACTCGAAATAGCAATAGAATTACCAGAAGGGCCAGTCAAAACATTTCTGTCAAAACTGTTTTTTTTTTAAATTGGAAAATTGGGTTTTTGACAAAATGTTTGTTTTTTTTTAAAAGAAAAAGTACCCACCTTCTGTGGAAAAAAAATGATTTTTGGCTTCGTGGGCTTGGCTCCTTCTTAAATACTGAAGTAAACTAACAGTGGCATCTCTAATATGTCACCCACTTGTGGCACCAAAATGAGACATTACAGTAACCTGTGCAGATCTGTGCCCCTCCCTCTCCTTTTTTACCTAAGCAATGAAATAGTTAATAATGCTGACATCTAAATCATCATCATCACTGGGCATTTGAGTTAGCCCCTCTTTGAGATGAATAGGGCAGTTCACACCTCTGCAAGCTCTCTGTCCTGAGGTCAGAAAATACTCTATAGGTCAGACTGAGGCCGCTGATCATGGCAGAATGCACCACAGCAGAAGCATCAGGCAGAATGTTGTGCCGGGGGACTGTGTCCAAAGCACCTTGTCTTAGGAGTTTGCAGCATTATGTTCCATCCTTTATCACTGGCCAGCTCAACCCATTAATATGGGGCCAGGCACTTGACCTTCACCTCACCCCCTCTGATCGTTGCTCTGATATCTGCAGCTGGCCCCAGTTTATATGGCACAAGGGGAAGGGTACTTGCACCTTCCCCAGGTCTGTGCACCTGTGCAGGGCCCAGACTCCATATGACTCATAATGTAGCTGCTCTGTTGGGAGGCAGTGGGCTCCTGTAGGTTGCATACCAGCCTGTGACACAGGAGACCTGTGTTCTAGTCTAGCCTCTGCCATTGACTTACTGGGTCAGTCTGTCCACATCACCTCCCTGTGATGGTGGTTCTCCCCTGCTCCACACACCATCTTGGTCTCTTAGACTGTAAGGGCCTTTCCCTTGATAGGTATGCTCGCAGTGCCTAGTCCAGTGGGACTTCAAGAGGCTACCATCGTAATAATATCGGGAGAAGATAAAGTATCCATCGGGTAAGTGTTTCAAAGGTGCCTAAGTGAGTTAGGAGCTTGAGGATGTCTCCACACTGCAATTAAACACCCATGGCTGGCCTGGATCAGCTGACTTGTGCTCGCAGGGCTGTAAACTTGTGATGTAGACATTTGGGGTTGGGCTGGAGCCCAGGCTCTGGGACAATGTGAGGGGGGAGGGTCCCAGAGCCCAGGCTCCAGCCCAACCCCAAATGCGTACACTGCAATTTTACAGCCCCACAGCCCGAGCCCCGTGAGCCCAAGTCAGCTGACAAGGGCCAGCTGTGGGTTTTTAATTGCTGTGTAGACACACCCTGAGTCCCATTTTTCAAAGTGACTTAGGTACTTAGGAGCCCAAATCCCATTGACTTTCAATGAGGCTTATGCTCATGCCTGAGTCACTTTTGAAAATGGGACTCCTAAGTCACTTAGGAAGTTTAGAAAATTTTACCCATCACATAGTCCCTTGGAAGGACAATCCCACACTTTCTGGGCTCTGTCCGTTACCCTGCAGATGCTGAAAAAGCAGGAGTCGCGTTCTTAAAAAGCTGGTTTTAGCAGAACAATAACAATCCATGATCCCCAGTATTATGGGTATTATGTCATGCTTAACCCATTTTAGGCTCTCTATCCAGGAAACGTCCCCACCCCCAACTCTCCCGAGCCTACAGTGAACAGAGAAGCCAAGGCTGTGCCAAACCATTCAAAGTTTCAAACAGTGCATTATGTGCTACCCCGATGGCCTCAAAGTGAACAGACCCCATTATTAGGAAGGCTCCCACAAGGTCATATCTGTGCTGGCCTTGATAACTCGGTGCCTATTGCCTGACGTCACCAGTCCCCGAGACCCGGCATTCCCAAGGGTGTGTCCCAGAGCATCTCTGCTCAAGTTGAGATTTTGAAAAAAAATCAATCAATAGCGGAAGACTCCACCTCACATTGCCCCCCTTGTCTGAGCCCAGCCGCACCCCCTCCGAATGCTGCTTTACAGAGATAAGCTACTGGCATTTTCCCTCCCAGTCTCCAATCAGACATTATCATAAGAAAGTGCAAAGCATCTATCAGCCATGCAGCCCAGTGATTTATGTTCAAAGTTAGGATTATCTATTCTGCTCCAAATCCCTTCAAACAGCAAACCGGATAAAAGAGAATCGCATTCAGCAGATAAAATTGGAATATAGGTTCATGCAACAGAATGACAGGCAGGTTTTTATCTCTGCACTGCTCCAACCACCTCATTTTGTCAGGAATTGTTCTTTATCCACAGCATGGGACTCTCGGAGTGACCTTAATGACATTCTTGCATCTTTCTCCCACTGTGCTATACATGGGTAGCTGTTTGCAGAGTTCCATTCCAGGGAAGGGGTAACAGCCCGGCAATAATTCAAGAGCTAAAGTATGCTGAAGAGAAGCTAAGCCTACCAGGGCACAGAGCCAGGTAGAGATCTTCTATGGGCCATTCTGGCTCTCTGGCCACATAGCAATACACAATTCAGCCCATTATAACGACCGGTTGAACCTTCCATTATTCTCCCTTCTCCAGCTTCACTGGCTTTACTCTGCTCATTAAAGGAAAGAAAAAGCTCCATGAAAAAAAAGAAAATCTAGAGCTGGTCGATTTGTCAAAAAGAAAAACTAGTTTCCGGCGTCGGCTCTTACATTGCATCTTTCACAGCATCCCGGGATGGAGGGCTCAGGGTAATTTATTGCCGCCGTCTGACAAATAACTTCTCTATCCACTAACCATTATGCTCCATCTCTCTTTATTCTGCTTAATTAGACACTATTATTGCTGGCATAGTAATGAGACTTTTGCAAGCAGGATCACAACGGGCTAGGTAGAATGCTTTCTTAATACAGTAGAAACCTTTTTGACAAGATAACCATTAATTACAACTGCAAATACAGAGCATAAAAGCACTTTTGTGGGACTATTAACCAATTGCCACTCTATCTGCCTCAATGGAACTACCTGGTCTCATTCCCAGGAAAAATTACAATTAATCATGTTGTTTAAAAAGTAATATACAGTGAGGAAGGGAGGCTGAATGGCCATTTGGAGTGAAAATGGGGTAAAGAGACTGTCACCTCCAGGTAGCCAAGATGAGCTCAGCCCAGGGCAGCAGTGAGCAAAATTTATCAACACGCAATGGCTTTTGTGCATGAGGTGGTGACCACTGTCCTGCCCCTAGAAACAGGAGTCCACAGCACACCAGTGGTCGTCTCAGAGAGGCCAAGGAGTGAATGGATAGGAAAGATGCTCTCCTGCATGGGACACAGGAATCAGGACATCTCCATTTACATTTCCCAGCTCTGTCACAGACTCCCCTGGGGGACCCTGGACAAGTCACGTAGGGTATGTCTATACTGCACTCACGGGGTGTGATTGCAGCTCGCGTAGACACACCCAAACTAGCTTGAGTCCTGGGAAAGTGAAGCCATGGCAGCACAGGCTCCAGCATGGGCTAACCCTGCAGGTAATTATCCAGGGATCTAGACAGGCCTGGACAGCCTGCATTGAAGCGTGCACTTCCCAGCGTCACTGCTCCAGGACCCAAGCCAGCCAGATTAAAGCTAGCTCAGGTATGTCTTCATGAGCTGCACACACTCCGTGATTGCAGTGTGGATCTACCCTGGAGGTAAAATTTTCAAAAGCACCTAAGTGATTTAGGAGCCAACATCCCATTTTCAAAAGTGACTTAGGCAGCCAGGAGCATAAGGGTAATAGTTTCAAAACTGTCTAAATGACCTAAGCTGGGTGCTTTTAGGAGTTTTATTTATAATCTACCCTGTGACTCAGTTCCCCATCTGTAATAATCACTAAGCTCTTATCATCAGTAGAGCTCAATGCACTTTAAAATGGTCAGAATCATTATCCCCATTTTACAGATGGGGAAACTGAGGCATGTGGCGGCAAAGTGACTTGCCCAGGGTCACCCAGTAGGCCAGTAGCAGAGCCAGAAACAAAACCCAGGCAGCCCTGAGTCCCATTCCAGAGCTCTATCCACTAGGCCATCCATCCCTACCTCACTGGGGATGAACAGAAGCCTATTGCTAGCAGAGCAGAAGGGCTTGTCTACACGGAGAGCTAGTATGCAGCAAGCCAGGGTGTATAACCATTGTGCTGTAGGCTGCCATGCACTAAGTGACCATGTAGACCCTGCTACTGGGCATTAAAGGTGTGTTTTGACATTCTGTGACAGGGTACTCTGCCCTTAATGGTAGCAGGGTCTAGTGGTCAGCCCACCCATCACATGGCATGGCCCTTTAAGGGTTCGAAAGACCCTAAAGAGATAAGGACATCAGGGGGATATGGATAGAGAGGAAGAAATCCCAGGAGCGAATGGTACTTGGGAGGAAATCCTGTCCCTGTATCTTTAAAGGCCTGGCCAAGGAGCCTTGTGAAGAGGGCGGGGCAAGTCACCCCACTTCCCCAACCAACGGGGGAAGAACTGGGAGTAGGGGACCATCTTAAAGACTGTGTCCTCTCTTGTAGCAGGGCAGACACCAGGAAACAACAGCAGGGAAAGGCTGGCCTGCTGAGGACCCTGAAACCTGGTGCTAATTAAGGGAAAGGGCCCAGCTGAGGGAGAAGCTGGCAAAGGCCCTACAGCAGGTTAAGGGAGGAGAGCTGAGGGCTTCTGCTTAAGGACCAGAGAATCTGATTAGCAGAACCCAGCTCCAGAGGGGGGAGCTGGAGAGACTCCTGGTTAAGGAGCGAGTGAGGGACTAACACACAAGCTCAGCTCCAGACAGGAGAGCTGGGGACTCCTGCTTATGGAACCAGGAAGGGTTTCAGAAACAGAGACTGTGCATAGCACAGGAAAGAACGCTCTGCTGAAGGAAGGAGCCAGAGATTATGAGTGGGACTGAGCCTAAGATGGGCGAATTTTTTACTAGACTTTGTCTTAACAGATAAAGAGGAACAGATCACAGAACTAAACATTTATGGTAGCTCAGGTACAAGTGATCACCACTTGATCACATTTATAATGTGGAAGCAGAATATAGTTCAGACCATTAATATATACACTTTGTGCTTTAATAGGGCCAATTTCACAAAGCTGAAAACAATATTGTGCCTAATCAGCTGGGAGAAAGAATATAATCCAAAAAATGTGAGTGGTAATTAGGAATCATTTAAGAACACCTTACCAGATGTTCCAAAAACCATAATCCCACAATCAAGAAAGAAGACTGTACTGGTCAAAAAACTGACCCTGGGTTAGAGGGGAAGTGAAGGCAGCTATACAATAATATATAACAAATAGAAGAAAGGGGAAGTTGATAGCAGTGAATATAAATCAGAAGTTAGGAATTGTAGAAAACTGATAAGGCAAGCCAAGGGACACAAGAAGCAATCTATGGCCAGCTGAGTTAAGGACAATAAGAAGGAGTGTTTTTAATGTATTAAGAACAAACAGAGTCCTGACAGTGGTATTGGTCCATTACTAGATGGAAATGGTAGAGTTATTGATAATTACACAGAAAAGGCAGAAATGTTAATTAATATTTCTGTTCTGTATTGGGGGGAAAACAGGTGATAGAATCTCATCATATCATATCATCTTTCTCTAGAGAATGTTAAACAGAAGCTACTAAACTTAGACATTTTAAATCAGCAGGTCCAAATAACTTGCATCCAAGAGTTTTAGAAGAACTGGCTGAGGAGCTTGCTGGACTGTTAATGTTGATTCTCAATAAGTCTTGGAGCTCTGGGGAAGTTCCAGGAGACTGGAAGAAAGATAAAGTTGTGCTAATTTTTCAAAAGGGTAAATGGGATGACCCAGGTAATCATAGGCCTGTCAACCTGACATTGATCCTGGGCAAGATAATGGAGCGGCTGATACAGGACTCAATTAATAAAGAATTAAAGGAGGGTAATGTAATCAATGCAAATCAACATTTATGGAAAATAGACCCTGTCAAACTAAACTGATATCTTTTTTGGAGGAGATTACAAATTTGGTTGGTAAAAGTAATGGTGTCTAATATATCAGGGGGTAGCCGTGTTAGTCTGTATCTACAAAAACAACAAGGAGTCTGGTGGCACCTTAAAGACTAACAGATTTAGTTAGTAAATAAATCTGTTAGTCTTTAAGGTGCCACCAGACTCCTTGGTGTCTAATATAGTTAGACTTCTGTAAGATATTTGACTTGGTACTGCACAACGTTTTGATTAAAAAATAGAAAAATATACAATTAACCTTGCACACATTAAAAGGATTAAAAGCTGGCTAAATGATAGGTCACAAAATGTAATTGTAAATGAGGTATAGTCATTAATTGGGGGTGTTTCCAAGTGGGGTCTCCCAGGGATTGGCTCTTGGCCTTTTGCTAGTTAAAGTTTGTATCAGTCACCTGGAAGAAAACAAAATCATCACAGATAAAATTCACAGCTGATACAAAAATTGGGAAAGTGGTAAATAATTAAGAAGACAGGTCATGGATTCAGAATGATCTGCATCACTTGGTAAACTGGGCACTAATAAAAATATGCATTTTAATAAAGCTAAATGTAAACCAGGGAGTACTGTGTCACTGCGTCTGTATCCTTGGAGTTATCAGCTAGGGCTACAGCACAGTCACCCTCTCCAACAGCTCTAGCAGAACGATTTCTAAAATACCATTGACAAATGAGATTTGACTTATTTCAAATTCTTCTACTGAATCTAACCTATCTAGCAAGCATCCACCACCATGGTATCAATCTCATTACTTCCTTGCCCTCCCCCATCTATGTCTGTATCCTGATGTTGTGTCTCATCTTATATTTCAGTTGTAATCTATTTGGGACAGGGACAGTCTTTTTGGTCTGTGTTTGTACAGCACCTAGCACTTTGGGGGTTCTGGTCCAGGACTGGGGCCCAGATCCTCAAAATGTATTTAGACCCCAACTTCCACTGAAATTAATGGAAGTTAGAAGCATAAATATGTTTGAGGATCTGGACCTACACCTTTCAGGTGCTACGGCAATAGAAATAATAATAGTAATCAGGTGCTAAGCCAGCCATTGTGATATCTGTGTTTCCTCTCCCTAAATTTTCTCTCAGGATAGTGTGTGTTTTCTCCCTTGCTAACAGCACTGGAGTTTGTATTTAAAAACTTCAAAGCTCTATGCATCAAAAAAAAGTTATTACCATATTATCCCAAATAAGATGAGGTGGTTTGAAATTATTTTATATATATATATATAAAGAGAGAGAGAACATGTTTAAGATATTAGGATAAGATTAATGCAACCAAGGCTGTGATCCAGCCAGTTTTGCATGAGTAAGATAAGAAGACAGGTTCATAGCAAAACGGGTTGATAATTTATGTTGTGCTGCCTTACGCTCTGGTTCCAAAGCTGAGCTGACTGTGGTTTGGGATGGTTTTCATTTACTCCAGGACCCGGGAGCCCATCACAATGAAAGACAGAGTGATGAAGACCTTTCCTGATCCTTCTTCATTTACTCAAAGGCTTCATCTAAAGATTCACAAAGGGCAGGAGATTAATAGTAAAGGCTGCCATCTCTCGTCTGTTTAACCGCAGGCGGAAAACAATCAAAGCCAGCTTTCCGCTCCCCTCCCCTTTGCCAGCCATGCTCTTGGGAAATCAATGTTCTCGGTCAAGTCCTTGGCATCTTGGGCTTTCTGGTTTTGCTAGGGTGACCAGACAGCAAGTGTGAAAAATCGGGACGGGGGTGGGGGGTAATAGGAGCCTATATAAGAAAAAGACCCAAAAATCGGGACTGTCCCTATAAAATCGGGACATCTGGTCACCCTAGGTTTTGCTGCTCCCTCCTGCAATTGCCAGCATTGACTCATCCTCACCCTTCATTCTGGAGCTTCTGTTTTTGTGCTGGCACAATTCCTGTCTTATTAGGTGCTTATCTGGCCCTCCATTGCCACAGTATGCGAGTGCCTCACAAGTAGGGTGACCAGATGTCCCGATTTTATAGGGACAGTCCCGATATTTGGGGCTTTTTATTATATGGGCTCCTATTACCTCCCACACCCATCCCGATTTTTCACACTTGCTATCTGGTCACCCTACTCACAAGCTTTAATATATTTTTCCTCAACACCCCTGTGAGGTCCATCAATGGCTATTCGCCAAGACGGTCAGAGATGCAACCCCATGATCTGAACATCCCTAGCCTCTGCCTGAAAGATGCTGGGAATGGTCAACATGGGATGGATCACTTGATGATTACACCTGCTCTGTTCATTCCCTCTGGAGCACCTGGCATTGGCTACTGTTGGAAGACAGGATACTGGGATAGATGGACCATTGATCTGACCATATGGCCATTCTTATGAGGTGGGGCAGTGCTATTAGCCCCATTTAACAGATGGGGAAACTGAGGCACGGATCCTCAATGGTATTTAGATATCAAACTCCCGTTGATTACAAACACTGAACTCACACTGGCATCGATTTCAATTGGAATTTGGTGCCTAAATACCTTTGAGGTTCTGGGCTGAAGTGACTTGCCTAAGGTCACACAGGATGTCTGTGACAGAGCAGGAATTGAACTTGGGTCTCCCACAGCACAGGCGAGTGCTCTAACCACTGAACCATCTTTCCTCATTTCTTATACAATAAACCCACGGTTCTCACCTTCTCCACGTCACCCCATGTCCCAAGAGAAAAAAAGTTTCAGACCCTCTCACCTGTCTGGACGTACAGAAAGGAAAGGTAAATGGAGTAAATCATCATGTTGACACTTTTTTCCAGCAGTAGAGGCAGGGATGTTATGCTGGGATGCTGGAAATAATAATAGCAGCAATCAATACTAATTAAATCTTAGCATTTATGTAGCACTTTTCATCCATAGAGATCAAGGTGTTTCACAAAGCTGGGTATGAATTATTACCCCCATTTCACAGATGGGGAAACAGAGGCACGGAGAGGCTAAGTGATTTCCCCAGTGTCGCACAGTGAGCCCAGGGCACAGCCAACATCTAGGGACTGGTTCTAAGCTGATATAATGCCGGTGACTTTTGTGGAGTTACTCCGGATTTATGTCCGCGGGAAATTCTTTGGCCTGTTTTATACAGGAGACCAGATAAGATAATCATAATGGGTCCTTCTGGCTTGAAAACCCTACAAATTCACAATTAAGCAGAGCATCACGCCTCGTGTCTCCTGGTTCCCAGTCCAATGCCCTAACCATTGTACCATGCTGCCTGGTGTTCCACAAGTCTGCTGTCATGGCATGCAGTGAAAGAAACAAACTCACCTAAGCTTCTGCTTTCTCCTCTTCTCCCCATCTCCCCAGCCCAGGGTCCCTGGGGGACCAGAGCCCAGCTCTTAAATCAAATCCTAAAGCATATGGCAATAGCTCCAAACGCTGCACTAGCACTGGCTCGAAGCTGTGCTGGGTTTGACCATATCTAGTGCACAGCTGAGTAGTCTGTAGGACAGCACAGAAGCTGCCGCCACCCCACGCTGGGCCAGCCGCCTTGGCATCAGCGGGTAAACATTAGGTCAGCTGTGTGGAGTTTTATGGATTGTTGGTCTCGAAAGTCTGGACTGAAAACAAACTCCCTCACTTTCCAGTTAAACAAATGGACCATTAAAATGAGGCCTGGATTCCGGTCAAAGAGATTTGTAAAAGAGAAAGCGGGGGAGATGTTTATAACTATCGCCGTCTCCGTTATGTTTGTACCGCACCTCATATATTCTGGGTGCTATTGGGCACAGATAACAACAACTAATAAATGGCATTTTCTAGTCACCAGTAAACGGGGGTCATTTTTTATCAGAGTTCTAGTGACTCATGTCTGCAAACTGCTCCCCTGGGGCAGACTCGCGTTGCCTTCAGAGGGCTCCAAGCTGGCAAAGAAATCTGCCCAGAGAGAGCAGTTTGCATGCCAGTTTCTCCAATGGGGCACATACAGCCAGTCTAACATAAAAGTTCAGTGCAGTGTCTATGAGCTGCGTTCTTCTTTATGGAAACTGGGTTCCAGTATTTTCCAAATACTGAATCTGGGTGACTGTCACCTGAAATATTTACTACAATTGAAAAATAAATACACCTTAAAAAGCAGTGCTAGCAGGAGGCTTATTGAGGGTTTAGATCCTTGTTCTGTCCACACGTCTGCCACCGACTCGCAGGGTAGTAGTCCTGAATTTCTGGTTTACTTTATTTGGACGTATCTGTCCAATCTATCACTGTCTCTCCATATAACAGTTGTCACAGTAGCGCCTAATAACCATCTGCTCTTCCAGCTATTACAGGGAGGAAGGATGGTGCTGTGGTTACAGTGCTAGGCTGGGAGTTCCAGATTCAAATCCCTGCTCTGCTACAAACTTCCTGTGCAAGTCACTTAGTCTCTGTGCCTCAGTTCCCCATCTGTACAACGGAGATGATAGCACTCCCCAACGGCATAGGGGTGTCGTTAGGATGAATAGGTGCCATGCCCCGCTCCGCCCAGCACTCCCTGACCCCATTTACCCGACAGGAGTGCTGAGGAGGGGGACTGCAGGCAGAAGGGGTGGGGAGGGACCCCCACTTTCTCTGGCCCAGGGCCCCACAGAACCATAATCCGCTTGTTTCCAGCCTGAACCCAAACTCAGCCTATGGCTTTAATGAGGACTACAAATTTTGCAGTTATAGGCTTCACCTCCTGTTAACTCTCAGAAATCTAATACTCCTGTAGCGCAGGAGAGGAATGTTTCAGGGGCTTGTGTCAGAGCAGTTCTGGGGGCGAGTGGGTAATTGCAGTGAATCTAACGTCTGGCATCAATGGTATCAAATGGTAGGGCATGTTTTCATTGTCAATCCCTGACTGCCTCTGTAATTTCTATGGCGGGCTCTGAGACCACGCCCCAGGTGAATTGTGGGATTCCAATCCCTATACTAAGGGATCTGTTACCAGCTCACCTCCCATCTGAAAGCCAAGTCTGCAAAGATTAAAGACACCTCCTGCATTGTCATAGCAAACCACTGTTAATCATTGCCCAGTAACTGTGCCATGTATTAAACCATCAAACAATACATTAAGGTCACATTAAGGACCCGACTTAAAATCATAGAAGGATAGGGAAATTCAGGCAAAAAATTACGACTCATATTTCATCCCTAATTCACAGTGCTGGGGGGAAAAATCAAAGGACCCACAGGAGTAAAGACTGGCATGTCAAGCTGGGATTCCTGTCATAAATCTGAATTTCTGGTTTACTTTATTTTACATATCGGTCCAATCTATCACCATGTCTCCACATAATAACTGGCACAGCATACCCTAATGGCCTCCTACTCTTCCAGCCATTACGGACTATCATGTATCATTTCATTTCCTTGATTGCTCATTAGGGCCCATTCAGACTTCCCTTAAAGTGGTGCCTCCCCACTGAAATCAATAGCATCACATTGGTATGAATGGAAGCAGCATGTTCCCAGCGTATGTATCTATTTAGGTAGGTGGGTGGAAAGCAGGTCAGGTCTGGCCTGGTTCTGACGTACCGTAGACAAGATGCCCATAAACTTATTCTTCTGCTCTTCATGTTATTTATTATTTCTATTGTGGTATTATCTACAAGGCCCACTGATGGACTAGGACCCCATTGTGCTAGGCACTGCACAAACACAGAACAAAAAGACAGTCTCTGCTCAAAAGAACTTACAGTCTAAGGAATCTTCATTCTTCAGTCCTTAAGAAATCTTCAGCCTTCAGAAGCATTTCGCATGAAGAGTTCGTCTTCCTGCATCCATCACTGTGCAACCTTGGGCAAGTAATTTTACATTTCTGCATCGCAGTTTCCCCATTTGTACAATGCAAAGTGACTGGAGATGCTTGGATGCTAAGCTCTACCACTACTAAGTGATGCTACAATGACCTTTCCAGGGAAGAGGGAGGGACTCCGCTTCTCTTTTTCTTTGGCTTTGGGGAAGGTCATATCTTTCCTTCCCCTGCGTCCTGTCTACAAACAAGCTAGGCAATTCCTCTATCATGAAAAGGTTGGGGGGCATGTCAGGCCCCTGGGCTCATTCAGAGCCTGATACAAAGTCTACTGCGGTCAAGGGAAAGAGACCCATTGACTTCAATATGCTTTGGACCTGCTTCTCAGCTGGCAGCTGCCACAAAAGCAGGACCATTTCCTACCCCACTGGGCCACGTGTGGTGGAACGGGTAAGTAGCCCCTGGCTTCCCTTCTCCCCCATCACAAGACTCTCAGTGGACTAAGGCTGGGAAGATGTAGCAGCTACACCAGAGGGCCTCTTTGAATATTCGGGTGCGTTAGACACCCATTGCCCCACAAAGATCCCAAGCAGAGGGGGAAGGATTTGTGGTTTCCCTGGAAAGAGGATTAGAGCGAGGGGGTGAATTGCAGGCTTGCAGGCAGCTGCTCCTCCAGGAGACAACAAGGTGCGGAGACAGGGAAAGTTGCGAGGAAGGGAAGGTGCAGGTGAAACTGGTGAGTTTCAGAAATCTCCATCTGGGTCACTTCCTCCCTGGCTGGCCTGCTCCCCATTCCTTTCAGCCCCCTTCCTTAAGAAGGATCATTTTGTCCCTCACAAAAAGGATTCTAGTGCCCTGGAAGCAATAGATAATAGAGCTAGAATTATTGTCTCTCTGTGAAGAGCCTCTTGGTGACCTGGAACAGTGCAGTCAGGTCTCCTCTGCTCAGCTAGTGTCTCAAAGCTCAAGTGAAATTGCATGTCCAAAAACCACTGAATCAATGAAAGCTATGACAAATACGCCTTGGAGAATCTCCAGGGAATCTTTGGCTATCAGTGCTGCATTTTGTTTCATGACCTGGTATCTTCTCCAGGACTGGTCATGCTATTATTCATGTCACTCTCCTCATGCTTCAAGGGACAAGGCGACGTCTAACTAATGGGTGCTAGGAAGAAACTTCCCCTGGGGGCAGATTATCCCATAACTTACTACTACAGTGGTTTCAAACCTTCGCCTGAAGCAGCTGGTACAAGTCACTATTGGAGGCAGGCTATTGGCCTATATGGATGCCCTGGTCCAATCCAGCCAATCCCTATGTTCCTCTTAGAACACAGGCAGTTTTGCTTTTCAGTACCAGGCCAAACTCATCTTAAATAAACTCCTCCTACCAAAGACTTGCGCACACACCCCACCACCACCACAACCACTACCACTTAAATGTCCTTAAGTGAGACTATTGGCTAGGACATGAAAATGGAAATCCCATTTTTATTTGTGGTGTTATCCTTTTTCCTATCTAAGTGATTTGGGATTTGTCTGATATAAAAATTAAAGAGGCATGTGATAGGCTTATCCACTGAGCATTATATTCATAGTCAGATCAGCTTTATGTCCCCACTGCACCCTTATTCAGAAGGGCCTGCCTGCCTGTCACTTTCTGGAATGCTGACCTGCTCTTGAAAGCTATGGAGGCAACTGCGAGTGCCATAAATTGTCACGCTGTCTGGAGTGGCTCACGGCCATGAGTGCCTACCTCAAGGCAGACTGTCAAAAGCAGGGCAGACATCCCAAACTGATGGTATTTTCTATAATTAGATCTCACCAAGCCAGTACCAAATGTGCACTCCTGAACACTATAACTTGTCTTACCATGGAGTCACAGGCAGTCCCCTTAAACATTCCAATCTATCTTGCCACCCAGGCAAGTTGGACTATGAGATAAATGGTCGTTTACATCAGATATCACAAATATTCCAGGTTACACCCAGTCCTAACAGAGCTGTCACTCACCCAGGTCAATTCCCATCCTAGATCTTACACCAAAGACAATGCTGGTAGCCAATTCTGTAGTAAACTAACTAAAGGTTTATTAGCTAAGAAAAAGGAATAAGAGTTGCTGAGAGATTAAAGCAGATAAAAGCATATGTACAGGTGAGTCATAGTCTATAATTTCAAAAGGTAACAGAGATTTAGTAATCTGCCAGTTTCCCAAAAGTCTCTCAGGACTACCCAAAATAACTCTGGGGATCTCTGTCTTCTCATTCAGTTATTCTGCCCTTCTGATTCAGTTATTCTCATTCAGTTTTTCTGACTGTAGAATCCAAACAGTCCAGAGATGAAGAATTTTTACTTGTGTCCATACTTATAGCTTCTTCTCACAGTAAACAAGTTGACAGGGTAACTACGCACATGGGCTCTTTCTTTGAGGGCAGAGAGAGAGAGGAGCACATTTAGACTTTCTGATCTCTGATCATCACACCCAACAACCATTTGCCTTCCTAATGCACAAGAATTAGCATTTTCCTGTTAAAGTTCTTCATTTGCATTACACAAGGCTTCTTTCTCGTTTGATGAGTTACTTAGTTACAGGGGTCTATACAATGCAAATGTTTGCTGGGGAGACAGAGAAGTGAAAACAATGCATACAGCATCCTATTACTTTTCATGAAGTTTAAACGCCAAATACATTCTTATACAGTTAACAATCACTTTGATCTATACTAATACACAAGTGAATTGGCCTGGCTTCCAGCAGTGAGTTTGTCAGTTCTCAGCTGATGCCTAGGCCTTGGCCAGAGCTGGTACTTGGTTTGCCAGCATCATACACCAGTATTTTCACACTGGCAGGAAGCATGCTCTACAGTAAGAGTAATGGCCTGAAGAGTTTCCCCCTCTGCCACTAACTCACAAGTTTCTAAAAGCAAGTGGACTATTGGATGCACTAACTGGGTCTCAGCAAGGCTGTAACAAGAGGACACTGTTTTCCAGAGCTGTTCCATCTCCTGTCCCAGGGTCCATTTGCAAATCACATATGTATGCCTAGGTTTCTGTGCTGTTTACTAGTTCTAGACATTTCTGGCAATGGATGGCTGATTGTATTTTTATTTGAAATGCATCAACTTTGGGTCAAAGTATGGGGCAGCAACTCCGTAGCTTTCTTCCTGCAATAGTTCTTCTGTCGCTAGCAGGAGTGGGTATAGTAGGAGTATGTGATGAATTGCCCCTACCCATTCAAGCAGTGTTGTGATTTCTGGCATCATGTATGTTTTCTGGTGTAAGCCAGGGAGCCCCTCAATGCCAGCTGGCAGAGGGCAGGCACACTATATCATAACTCACGTCAGGCTGACACACTCATTACCCCAACTCACTATTGTCATAATCTGTATCTAAAAGGTCTCAAGTAAGGCATCACATGCAAACTGATAACACACTGGTCATTACTGTTATTGTGTGATGTATGTACAGGGGGAGTATAAAGAATTATAGATGTGTGCTGGAAATCTGCTCTTAAAATGTGTTTGCCCAGCTGTGCATAAGCCCAGCCTGTGCTAGTTTTGCCTGCCTGTCTCCAGTGTAAATTGAGCAAGCCAAGGACAGAAACAATGGAAGTTCATTTACATAAAAGATAAACAAAGGCATCAAACTAGCAAGTGGGGATCACTTAACAGTCATGACGGGGGAAGGAGGCTGTACTGCCGGGAAGCTTTCCTGGCTCTGGAAATTAATCAAACGGACATTGGGAAATATAAGCAGAAACAAAGTCATTTTGGCATCCATCATCTGAGGGACAAAAGAGGCCAGAGCTCTTGACATTGAAGAAAGGTGGGTCCTTCAACCAAGGTAGTTAACATCTCTGGGAGCTGACTATAGGTGAGAAACCCACTTACACAGATACTGAAGTGAAATGTAAGTCTTCAGCTAACCTTCCCGGCTGATGTGTGCTCTGCTTTTTTAGAGGCAGCGAACTTAACTTCTGTGAGTGTCCAGTGAGAGGGACTGAATGCTGCAGAAGGACGTTTCTGGGGAGCTCGGGAATTGGGATTCACCGCAAGGCAAGGTTTGGACTGACTGAATCCTGAAGAGCTTGCTGGCAAGGCAGATAAGCTGGTGCGTCAGGGCGCTGACCCAGAGCTTAGCAGCAGCAAAGCTCATTCTTGTTGAGGCACAGCAGTAACCCAGTGGGTGACCTGAGCAAGATGTCACACCAGGGTCTGGGTGGGTTCTTCCTACTAGCCAGTGGGTCATCCCACATGCCTTGCTGCTAATAGTCTGGAGCCCAGAGCAGCATAGGGACACGTTGGCATTTTGTAACAGATGGGCACAGCAATAGCTGCCTTCTGAAAATCCTGGCAGCTGAGCACACAGCTGGAGTCAGTTGCCCGAATTCTCATTGGCACCACGGCCTCGTTACACTATGCTAGCAGTGTAAAGTGGCCTTAGAGTAGGAGTAAGTTACACCCACTTTTTGGCCACTCTCCACTGCCAGAGTGGCATAAATAGGTCTGAAAATCAGGCCCAGAGCCTCCAGAAAGCTTGTGCTCCCAGATCGGTGACTGAAGTGGGATAAACTCCAGCACTGCTTTTCCCACCACCTAATTCAAAGCGTGCAAAAGGCCATCACATTGCTTGATGGCCCTTTTAATCCCTGATTCTGTTCTCTGCTGCCTCACCGAGTCGGTGATCCCTGTACAATATGAGCACCATGTACCGCCATGCCGCTGAGTGGAGAATTCCAGCTCTGTAGCATATTACACATGCTTTGCACTGGTGTTAGACTTTGCAAAGTGGGAGGCAGTGGAAGATCAAGCTCTCAGTATCTTTTTCTCTCTGCCTGCAAAATATTTTTAGAGGAGTGTCGAAAAGCGAAATCAATCATTTGCAAAGCCCTTTGATGTCCCGAGATGAAAGGTGCAACAGAAGTGCAAAGTGTTATCATTATCAATATAAATGCAAATGTCAAAGTATTTGGCTGCAACAAACTGAAAATGTTGATTTAAAAATATTTCAAACAAGCTGCTTTCCATTTGACAAGACTCATCGGCCCAGAATGATGCTGGAGAGATCCACGCTGTGAAATAACATTTGCAAACATGATCTAGAGATCAAAGGCTCTATGGACAGGTGAGGTTGGAATCTCCGCAACCTTAACTCTGTGCTCTATAAAGCACAGATTCAGAATGGGAAAGAAAGGAAAATAAAAACATGTGCCTACAGAGAAGCCAGCCAGAGGCCCCAGCCACTAGAGACAGAAGCAGCCAAAGCAGGGACCTCTGGATATTCAGAGAACTTTCTATAGATTTGACTAGACTTTCTTTGCCCTGTGCTGCTTGACTCTTTGGTCCATCCCTCCTCACCCCCAGTCGCTTCACCTCAGTTTCACTCCACACCTGCCCATTTTATACTCTGCTACCCTGCCATCCCCTTCAATCCTCCTTCCCCTCCTTTTTTCTTTCCATGTAGCTGATTGATCCCCTCTTAAGTAAACTCCCACCGCCACAAAACTGTGTCACTAACATGCCATTTGTAGCCATCACACTATTCACTCTGCTTGCATGTTCTACCTCTTCCCCCACCATGTCTCTGTTTGATCTATTTAGATTAGATGCCACTAAATTGGGAGGAGTGGTAGATACGCTGGAGGGTAGGGATAGGATACAGAGGGACCTAGACAAATTAGAGGATTGGGCCAAAAGAAATCTGATGAGGTTCAACAAGGACAAGTGCAGAGTCCTGCACTTAGGACAGAAGAATCCCATGCACTGCTACAGACTAGGGACCGAGTGGCTAGGCGGCAGTTCTGCAGAAAACGACCTAGGCGTTACAGTGGACGAGAAGCTGGATATGAGTCGACAGTGTGCCCTTGTTGCCAAGAAGGCTAACGGCATTATGGGCTGTATAAGTAAAAGCATTGCCAGCAGATCGAGGGACGTGATCATTCCCCTCTATTTGGCATTGGTGAGGCCTCATCTGGAGTACTGTGTCCAGTTTTGAGCCCCACACTACAAGAAGGATGTAGAAAAATTGGAAAGAGTCCAGCGGAGGGCAACAAAAATGATTAGGGGGCTGGAGCACATGACTTATGAGGAGAGGCTGAGGGAACTGGGATTATTTAGTCTGCAGAAGAAAAGAATGAGGGGGGATTTAATAGCTGCTTTCAACTACCTGAAAGGGGGTTCCAAAGAGGATGGATCTAGACTGTTCTCAGTGGTACCAGATGACAGAACAAGGAGTAATGGTCTTAAGTTGCAGTGGGGGAGGTTTAGGTTGGATATTAGGAAAAACTTTTTCACTAGGAGGGTGGTGAACCACTGGAATGGGTTATCTAGGGAGGTGGTGGAATCTCCTTCCTTAGATGTTTTTAAGGTCAGGCTTGACAAAGCCCTGGCTGGGATGATTTAGTTGAGGATTGGTCCTGCTTTGAGCAGGGGGTTGGACTAGATGACCTCCTGAGGTCCCTTCCAACCCTGATAGTCTACGATTCTATGATTCTAAACTCTTCGGGGGCAGGGACCCTCCTCTGCTACTTTGTGTTTGTGCAACGCCTAGCACGATGGGGCCCCATTCTTGGTCGGTACTTGGGCACTGCCATGAAAAAACATGAGTAATAATAAGAAGTGCTGAGACTTCTAATGGAATTTCAATGCTGCTCTATTCCCCATGCTCCAATACGAGCCACCCAATAATTCTTCCTTCCCATTTCATTGCTTTGGTTTATCCCCACTATCTTTTATCTTTGAAAACTCACTATCATAACAATTATTTATAACCCCTCCACATCTTTATTTTTCTCTTCAGCCTTAAAGAGAAAATGTGTCCGCACTGGTTAAGAGCCCAAGAGTCCTGCTTTTATGGGCTGTTCAGTCAGAATTTGTGAAACATTTTGACTGCATTACAGCCATCCACATTTTTCCCCTTTATTGTTCAATCCACAGTATATTTAGAAACAGTTAATCATACGTCTGAAATGAGAGATAAGCATTTTACATTTATTGCCACTCTCAGGTGCCATATCGTTTTCATCCCTTTGGCTATGAGCTGATGTATTTGATCTTTTTATCTAATGCCTGCTTCCCCCATTAACTTCTTAACTTCTGTAGGCTACTGTGCATACCATAACAGAGAAGAGCTTTGATAAAAACATACATCAGTGAATTTCCCTTACTTAGGGTTTTGACTTGAAAGGGACACTGTCAAGGTGTTTGTCAGAGTGTCTAAGATGCACGCCCACATTAGGTCAGTAATAACCCCTTGGAAGCTGGGAACTAAAAATCTCTTCCCTTCACCAAAAGTTTATCCCCACCCCCAACTTGCACATAGCTTTCTGATGGGAAAAAGTCTGTCTACAGCAGTCTGGTTACAGCAGGGTATGGGAAGACAGGCATTCTGGTTTCTATTTCCAGCTCTGTTGCTTTGAATGAGTCACTTCACATCTGTGTGGGGCAGTTTCCCCATCTATAAATTTAGTCTAGTGATACCCTTCCCTGCAGAGGTATTGTGAGGCAGGATTCATTAATGTTCGTAAAATGCTCTGACTGTGCTCAGAAGAAAAGTGCTGCCGTATTATCGCTACGTCATATTGCTGCAGGGTTGCTGGTGAGTGCACTGGTATTTATTTAGTTAGAAGAGGGGAAAGAAGGCACTGGAGCATTTGCTTATGGAGGAAAGCACATGTGCTGAAGTAGAATTCAGCAGGACCAGCTTGAAAATTCCATGGTCCTTATTAGGTTTGTTTAGATATTCTGTGTGCTCGTAACCATTTATTGCACATGACCTGCTCTGCCCTCAAGAGTGTTAATTAATAAAATGGATCTCAGAGTTACTCATCATTTCACTCCACACCCAATCATGTCAAACTTGTATTGAGCACAATGATTGCTCCTCTAGGGCTACATGGTAACTTTGCCACAGCCCTTATTTTAAGGCAGTGCACTAAAGGGATGCCACAGAAGCACATCAGGATACCCCCAGAGCCTTTTTAAAATAATCGGCATCACATTAGATATCCTCCAGTCATCTGGTGGAGAGGCTAATTTAAGTGATAGGTTACCTACCACAGTTAGTAGTTCTGCAATTTCATTTTTGAGTTCTTTCAGAACTCTTGGGTGATACCATCTGGTCCTGGTGACTTATTACTGTTTAATTTACCAGGTTGTTCCTAAATCTCCTCTATTGACACCTCAATCTGGAATAGTTCCTCAGATTTGTCACCTAAAAAGAATGGCTTAGGTGTGGGAATCTCCCTCACATCCTCTGCAGTGAAGACTGATGCAGATAATTCTTTTAGCTTCTCAGCAACAGCCTTGTCTTCCTTGAGTGCTCCTTTAGCACTTCGGACATCCAGTGGCCCCACTGATTGTTTGTCAGGCTTCCTGCTTCTGATGTACTCAAAAAAAATTTGTTGTTAGTTTTTGTGTCTTTTGCTAGTTGCTCTTCAAATTCTTTTTGGCCTGCCTAATTATATTTTTACACTTGACTTGCCAGAGTTCCTCAGTAAAATTTGACTTCCAATTTTTAAAGGAAGTATTCTTACCTCTAAACTGCCTCTTTCACTTTGTTGTTTCACTGTGCTGGCATTTTTTTCATCCTCTTACTGTTGTTTTTTTTTGGGGGGGGGGGGGGGGAGGGAGGGACTATACATTTAGTTTGAGCCTCTATTATGGTGTTTTTAAATAGTTTCCATGCAGCTTGCAGGCATTTCACTCATGTGACTGTTCCTTTTAATTTCTGTTAACTAACCCCCTCGTTTTTGCGTAGTTCCTCTTTTTGAAGTTAAATGTTGCTGTGGTGGATTTCTTTGGTATTCCCCCCCTCCCCTCCCCGAGGATGTTAAATGTAGTTACATTATGGTGGTTATTATTATTGATCATTTCAGCTAAATTCACCTCTTAGACCACATCCTTAGGACTAAATGAAGAATTGCCTCTCCCCTTATGGGTTCTAGGACTATCTGCTCCACAAAGTAGGCATTAACATGGTCTAGAAATTTTATCTCTACATCCTGTCCTCAAGTGATATATACCCAACTCAATGTAGGAATAGTTGAAATCCCCCATTATTATGTTTTGTAGCTTCTCTAATCTCCCTGAGCATTTCACAATCATCGCCACATCCTGGTCAGGTGGCCGGTAGTATATTCCTACTGCCATGCTCTTATTAGTCAAGCATGGAATTTCTATCCATAGAGATACTATGGCACCGTTTGATTCATTTAACATGTTGTTCTATATTTGACTCGATGCTTTCTTTCACATATAGTGCCACCTCACTCCCATCCCCCAGTATGACCTATTCTGTCATTCCTATATATTTCGTACTCTGGTATTACTGTGTTCCACTGATAATCATTGTTCCACCAAGTTTCTGTGATGCCTATTATATCAATATCCTCATTTAATAGCAGGCATTCAAGTTCACCCATCCTAGTATTTAGGACTTCTAGCATTTGTAAAAAAGCACTTATAACACTTACCAGTATTGAGTTGTCTACCTTCATGTGATGTAATTGAATGGGACTCTTTTTCGTTTGTCTGTTTCTTTTCAGTTCCCATCTGTACATTATCAACTTCCATCCTCTCCTCTTTACTAGGATATAGATTATCCCCTTTAATAAATCCTCCCCTAAGAGATGTTTCTGTTGGAACCTGTGTGCTTCTCCATACCTGGTGGCTTTCCCCCAGCCTTTACTTTAAAAACTCATCTATCATCTTTTTAATTTTACATGCCAGCAATCTGGTTCCATGCTGGTTTAGGTAGAGCCCATCCTTCCTGTATGGGTTCCTCCTTTCCCAGAAAGTTCACCAATTCCTAATAAACCCAAATCCCTCCTCCAAACACCATTGTCTCATCCATGCATTGGGACCCTGCAGTTCTACCTGTCTAACTGGCCCTGTATGTGGAACTGGAAGCATTTCAGAGAATGCTACCATGGAGGTCCTAGACTTTAATCTCTTACCTAACAGCCTACATTTGGTTTCCAGGATCTCATTCCTACCTTTCCCTATGTCACTGGCACCTACCATGTCCCAAGACCACTGAGTCCTCTACAGCACTGCACATAAGTCTATCTGATGATGAAGCTGTTATTGGCTTAACTAAGAGAGGTGAGTTGCTCAGGCAGTAGAGACTCATGCTTTAGGATCCAAAGGTCTTAAATTCAGTCCCAACAACCCATCCAGGTGTAAGCCTGGAACAGGTTACTTCTCTGGCTCAGCTGTGCTCTGCTTAAAAATTGATAGCACATTATGGCTTCACGTGAGATGCTGAGCATCCGTAGTTCCTATTTAATTCAGTGAATTGGAACAGTGCAGGATTCTAAACCAGAGCATGATCCTGGCCCCATTGAAGCCACTGGAGTTTTGCCAGTAACTTCAGTGGGTGAAAGAATTGGGTCCTTAGTGTCATTGTTCCCGGCAATATGTGATTAATGTAACACCACCAATGCAATCATATTAAGAAATATATACATCGTCTCTTGGGGGGAACTGCAAAATCTATAGAAGAAACCCCCTTTGCCTCACTCAGCTTCTCCAGCCTGCTCATTCAGTGAAAAGGCCCAATTTAACGGAAACACGGAGTCTGTTTCCAACAGATATTATTCCATGAAAGATCAATACACTGGAATTAGCTGTCAAGACAAGTTGCTGAGTTCCTCTGTGCCATAGTGCCCAGAGATCTAGGACTCTACACAAAATAACCAAGGAAAGGAAGGAACTCTTGCCTGATTAGATGTGGCGAGTTTATAGGACATAGGAATTTATTACTGAGCCCAACTTAAGGGAGAAAACCCCGTCTTTCCTTTGTGAATTAGATACAGAGTTTTGAGTGTAACCCAGGGTTGTTAACTCTTAATAAATTCCATTTGCAGCTTGCGTGATGGACAGGTTTATCTGCAGAGCAATATTTTGTTGCTTTTTGATGAACCCTAAACAGCCTGGATATGAAACTTTCCTCCCTTTTTATCCCCCTTTATATTAAGTTATTGATGTATATTAAACTTGCTATCATCTAGAAGCCATGGGGCCCGTGCTGTGTTTTTCTCATGGAAAATGGCTTTTTCTTAAAGAAGGAATCTGACAGCCATGCAGGATGAATGCTGCGCATTGCCTAACAATAGACATGGAGCTTTCCCTCACCCACACCTTGGTGCTTTGACAGCGTCAAGAGGCCTCAGTAAGCCTCCTGAAGTGAGATATTGGGGAAATGTAAGAGATGAAGGCTTGTAAGAAAAAGCCTGAGAAAGGATGGTCCAGTGGTTAAAGTGAGAAGCTGGACATTAAGAGACTCAGTTCCTTGCTCTGCCACAGACCCCCTGTGAGACCTAGGGCAAGTCACATTCTGTACTATGGGGTTAATACCCCTGCCCTGCCTCCAGGGCTGTTGTGAGGAGAAATAAACGTTAAAAAAAAGTGATAGGCTCCATTCCTACAATAAGGGATGGGGGAGGGACGTAAACGTACCTAAGATGGAGATGGGGGACTGTATGGATCAGTAAAGCCTTTCACTTCTTGGTCACTGGCTCCAATCCAGGGCAGGTTGGTCTGGCACTGAATATCCATCCACCTGAAGGCTATTTAATGCCCTCGACGGGATCTTTCTGCCTCCAGCTCAGGTCTTTATGTAGTGCATAGAGCGGTGGTACATCGATGGACTGCACTGAAATGAACTGGTGGGACACCGTCTCCTTCCTAGTAGACAGACACCCACATCATAAAAACCACCATCACAGCTGGGACAAATGGGCTCTGTCTTTGGAAGGCTCGACAGCGAGGATTGTACGGCCATGGAGACTGAGTTGTCTGCTCACCCCAGAGCAGAACTGGGGCACTTTGGCAGGGAATTGCTTGCATGGGTGTGATGTGTTCTGTGGGTCAGTGAAGGCGTTCAGTGTCCAGGACTGTCAATACAGCACTGTTGACATGTCCCACATGTATTTCCTGCTATAGAAAAGAGCTGTGTGTCTGCTTGGAGGAAAGAAAACAAAATCCTGGGTCCCTTCCCACGCAGGCGGGGGGGGGGGGGGTAAACTGGTACAAGGGGGGGCCCATTACTCCCCTGCACACTGACTATGTGGTTGGGAGAGCAGTCCCCACTCAGTCACTATGGGAATCAGTGGGAGCTGGCAGTTCTATTTCATTATTGCCATGATGATGATGTATTTGTATTATAATACAAAGGACAGGTCGACCTCAAAAGATTATAAACTTGTGTTATAACACAAGACCCAACAAGTGGATGAAAAACTGCGCGTGTATGGGTGCACGGAGAGGGTGAGAACGGGGTAACGGTACAGCTGGTCAAAAGTTTGTCATCAAAACTTAATTTTGACAAAACTAGCTTTCAAAATACAATACACATTTTCCCAAACAAAATTCCATTTTCATCCAAAATGTTCAGTTATCAAAAGCTGGGGGGGGGGGGGGAGAATCAAGTTGGGATTTTTTGATGAGTTTAATGATAAACTTTTCAGTTTTGTCAAAACTTTTTTTGGGGGGAGGGGGGCAGGAAGAGGGGAGAGTGGAAATCATTTCCTGACCCGCTCTAGGAGCAGCAATACAATCATGCTTTTGCATAGCTGTGAACACAAATAAGCTGTGAACCCGATCCAGCTTGCCACATGGCCCAAATGCCCTAGGCAATTTTTGACTAGCAGCCAATGTCTCCAAATGCCCAGAGCCTTGTTCAGCAAGACTTACCAGCAGAGCTGGTTGAGAATTTTCAGCCAAAATGACAGAAAAGTTTTTTTTTAAAAATCATTGTTTTGTTCCACCCAAAACTAAATGTTTAATTTCCATTGAGCTTTTTTTCCTTGGAATTTTTAAAAACAAAATTAAAGATGATCTCAAAATGAAAATTCATTTCAAATCAAACAGCTGATTAATTTAAAGCCTGTTGAAATGAAACACAGGGACTTCCAGAATTTGTGTAGGTTTTTTGTTGAGCAAATAATTCACAGAAATCGACATATTTAAAAAATGCTTCTGTCAAACAATCTGCATTTTTTTGCTGAAAAATAGTTCCCACTGAAAAATTTTGCCCAGCTCTCATTACTATCCTAATTTTCATGCAGGAATATTTCCCCAGCAAAAATAGCTACTTTTGCACATTGCTCAGGAATGGAGCCACCACTCTGTTTAGCAGAGAGCTCTTTGCATAGTGAAAAATAACCACATGGGCCATGTCATTTAAATAAGTAACTGCCTCACAATCCTTCACCCCATTAATAAACCATCTCAGTGACATGCTTCTGATTGGCAATGAGGTCAGCCCAACCTTTCATTCAAATTACTGTCTGGAATTCGGCCACACAGCCTGTTTTATTTTATATCTCTCACCACAGAGATGCTGTCATCGCAATGCCATCTTAGGAATACATCAGAAAATACCAGTTGCCATATGCCATGTAATATTTCAGAGCAGATGAAGGAATCCAACTTGGCACAGCATTTCCTCGGCTGATCAAATTGTCCCCATCTGTCTGCCCCTTGTGATGATAATGAAGAAGCCAGTGGAAAAATCTACTCTGTGCTCTCTTTCTCTGTTTCCATTTTTAAGACTATTGGATTGCACTGTAGGCAAATGGTATAAACACCCCGTCCAATCAGAAAACTGCCGCCTCATTTTCAGACACGCTTTACCCACATCTGAAGTCAGTGTCTTTGCACTCAGCCCTTATTTTTCAAGGCATTTCCCTCAAGTTAATGAATAAGATACCTCTTGGGGAAGGGAGGGAATTTATGACACTAATATAGCCAAAAGTGGGCAGCAAGAGACAACTCCAGGGGCCTGCACAAAACATTAGCAGACAGTGCACTAGGATGGAGAGAGACGGAAGGAAGGCTCAGAGGGAGTGCCAAGGTGCAGGCTACTTCAGCCAAGTAGCTGCAGCCTACCCTATAGCCCAAATATCTCCCTGCCAGCAGGGCTGAGAGAGATCATAACCGCTCCATAAAGGAGGGGAAACTAATTTAAGTCTGAATCCTCAGTTTGGAATGAAAGATATTGTAGGGTGTGTAGATAAGGGAGGCTGAGAGTACTTAAGAAGGGTTGAAAGCAAAAGTAATAAACCTCACAGGCATCCTAGCAATAAATATTTGGACACTTTCAAGGTAAGTCAGTCTTAATTGAGCTTATGTTTAGTTTTCTACAAGGCAAAGTAATAAGGTTTCTGATAAACAGAAACCACTCTATCTGGAGAATTTAGCACTTTATGTTAACACTAGCTACTGAGCTTTCCCAGGCTTTGCACAGATGCATGCATGATATGATGAGTGCCTTGAGTTCACCATTTCCTCCGGCCACCTTTGGGGGAAATTGCCTGTGTTTCCCATTTTGCAATTTCACCCCCAAGAAAATTTATTTTTCCCCACAACAAAACCATATAAAAATGCAACTTTTCCACCTTCTCAACTGGAAGCCCCTTTTTGCTCTAAAATGGGCCCTTTTCACTTGAAAAGTGTCCCATTTTTGCCCCAGAGAAGCACCAAGTTCTCTGTAAAAATACTGCCTACCCAGTTAACCTTTTGCAAAAACTGGCCTAGTTGAGGAGTCTTAACAAGATGAGGGTAAAATGTAGTTTTTTGCTTTTTATCTTCAATATTTCATATGCCCCTACGTAGACATGCAGACAGACAGACAGGATTTCCTTTTCAAGCAACTTTGCCATGTCTGAGGCTGTAACCTTTCACTGACCTCTCACTCCAAAGATTAGCATGATGTTAACATCGGAAAGGCAGATCAAAGCTGAAATGACACCAGTTACCTGTTCCGGTTTGTGTTCCTTTATGACTCTTGGGACCATACACCTGATCAACTCCACCATCTCCCCTGGGGATACATGAAGCAATAATGTTTCATTATTTCCTGCCATGAAACAAACTTAGTTCTTAAAAATCAACCAAATAAATTGCTGTCTCTGTAAGCTCCCACTATGAACTGGGGAAATGAGAAGACATAAAGCAGTGGAAATGATGATAACATAATCACAGGTCTCTTTAATAGGTTGAATTTCCTATTAAATAACTGCTTTGCATATCTGCCAAGCAATAAAGTTCACAACATTTTTTTAATACACAGCCAGTGAATCAGGAAAGCAAATACTATAAACCACTTTGAATTCGAATTCTCCATTAATCAAAATGCCATTGAGAAATCCATTGTAAATGTTAGGGGTAGGGTTTTGCTGTCAGTCACCCTGACAGAAATCTGGAGTAGTTCTACTGAAGTCAAAGGAATTAATGAGGATTTGCAGTGGGAGAACTGTGATGAAACTCAAAGGAGGAAGAGACTTTCAAGTAGAGTAAACTGACTTGGTCAGATTCTTGTCTCAGTTACACTTGATAGAAGTCTAGAGAAATTCCATTGCTTTCAGTGGAATTACTCTAGATTTATGGAGGTGTGATGAGATCAGATTCAGACCCACTGAGTATAAAGGGTGATGGGCTCTCAATTACCCCAGTATAGCTCCTCGTCAAGCCCAGCTCAATAATGATAAAACGTTGTTACCATCTGATGGCAGGTCAATGGGAGCTGTTGGCGTTGAACCTCAAGGAGGGGCCTAACTTTTCTGAAAACCTTCACCTATGTGACTTCCCCATTGTCACTCAGGGAGTCTGATCACAGAGTATGGAATTGAAACTGGGCTTTCAGCCTCCTAGCCCCCTGCTTTAACCATAAGAACATCCTTCTTCCCAGACCTCAAAAGTCAGGCCACTTAGTTAAGAGCCTAAATAAGGAATTGGGCACCTTGATCTGAGCACCCGCTTTTGACGATTTTGGCCATAGACACAAACCCACAGAGATAAATAGAGCTGCATAAAGCTCATTTCACGGTGCAGTAAATTTTAGCCCGCTTGTGGCTAGTTTCTCAACCCATTTGCTTTAATCTAAACCACAGGAATTTTCATCTCCCATTTTATGAGCTCTTTTCACAGCGATGCGTTGGGGTTGGACGGCAGGTCCATATGTTATCATTATAATAAGTACAATCAGAGTCTAGGGATTATTAATCACCTGGTCATATGACCCATTTAAACAAATTCTTATTAACCACAAGACATATGTTTTGTTCCTGAACTCCAGAGATAAAGCCCGAAAGCAGATGGGAGGATTGCACTTGCAAATCAAATTTGATTGGGCTTTTAAAAATAAATTAAATCTGGCAGGCAGCGCATCCTTTAAGCAAGCTTTTAAGTAACTTTTGGAACATACCTGCCAGTAGCCACAGGTGTTGCTGCTGGGTGTGTTTTCCTGCTGCTTCTACAGATTTTGTTGTTTAAAAATAGCATGGCCAGATCCTCAGCAGGTGTAAACTGGCATAGCTCCAGGGAAATCAATGGAGCTATGCTGATTTCACCAGCCAAGGATTTGGCCCATTCTCTGCCCATAGCCCCAGATCCTCCTGTGGGAGTTCAGTGCTTAAACACCTTTGAGGATCTGGGGCTAAATCCTTTTCATCCA
This sequence comes from Emys orbicularis, assembly GCF_028017835.1. NCBI lineage: Eukaryota > Metazoa > Chordata > Testudines > Emydidae > Emys > Emys orbicularis. The sequence continues at coordinate 29,295,011 of NC_088695.1, read as the reverse complement.
AGGATCTCAAAGAGTTCTATTGGGACTGATGGCTATGGACCCAGATCTGATGCATTACTAGCTCTGAGTAGTACCTTACTCCACAAATAGTGCTAACAGATCTATGTGGGGCAACTCACTGTGAAAGGTACTACACAAAGGCACAGACTGTGAACTCCTTCTTCCCACTGTTGAGCAGTCACTCCGTGAATAGACCCCTTCAATGGGACTATTCTACTTTTGGGGATAACCCCTAGCCAACAGGAATAAGGGATTCACAGGCTGGCCCAAAGTGAGTAAGGAGATCAGAATCTGGCTGGGTCTGGATGTCTGAGTTACTTCCTATATGTTCTTATCCATGTGAAATAGGAGCTTGGACCGATATCATTCTTTTCTAGTCACATTGGTTAATGCATCACTAGAAGGTACTCAGAGGTTGGGAGCAGTGTAAGGACCCAGGTAGAATATTTACATGGAATTCACTACAATGTCACTCTGGAAGAAACTGCAGGGGTGTGGCATGGTGGATCCAGTGGCAGGATCTAGTCTGGAACACTCATACTGGGTGAAATTCATCCCTGTGTAGGGGACCTGTTCAAGGCCCCATGCACCACATAAGCTCCTTTTTGAGAGCTTAAGTGATGCATAGGCTTCTGCACAGGGGTGGATTTCAATCGTTATGGGTCTGATCCCAAGACCACGGAAGTCAGTGGAATGACTCCTATCAGTTTCAATGGTCTTTGGCTCAAACCCTAAGGGAATCTAACAGCGGCATGAACTCAGTCAAAGTGATTTGTTTAAAAATCCAAGGCAATAGTCCCAGATTTATTTATTATTTTTACAGCATTTCCCCAGATCTGCTCAGCACATCTCAGAATGAGACATTTATTTTCCACAGACCGGGCGAGGCAAAACATTTTTTTAAGAGCAGAAATATACCAGGACAACTTACAGGCCAGAAAGACTCTCCTTCACTGTGGGGGAAATTTAAAGGCAAGAAATGTAGAAGAAAAAGGCAGGGCAACTGTTACTAGTGTAATAGATGAAACTTTTATATCCTCTCTTCATCTATGATCTTTGCTCATATTGCTGTTCCCATTACCTAAGTAATGGCTTGAAAAAGAGAATATGCATTATTTTAGCATTGTGGGGAGCTATTAAAATCATACATTAAATTTGATTTGGGCAGGTTTAAATATAATTGATTTGATCCCTATTTAACCATAGTAGCTTCTACACATTCAGAGTTAGCCTGGAGTAATGACTGGTTTAATCATGGGTAGTTACTTGAATTGATTTGTTCCATACACCTGAATGTGTTTAAGGTACATGTGTAAGTGTTCTTAAAGTACAACAGGAGATGATGTTTATGGCAATGGAGATGTTTACTTTTCCCTCCTCCCTCAAGTTGTGGCTAGCATGGAGGTATTTCCTTTAGTATACACATATTAAAATCTGATTGATGACTTCTGACTTACCCTGAATTTATAGAGAGAGTAATTTTTAATATTTCAGCACGGAAGTGTCTTTTCAATGTGATGGCAGCTCAGTGGATTATTCTGAAGAGAGGGCCTGACTGTCATTTAAACTAAGGCCTCTTTGCTCCATTCTGGCAGCGTAAAAGGGGCTTTATAGTTCGTGTATATTATAGTCACACCCACTTTAAGGCCCCTTTTACACTGCCAGAATGGCGTAAAGGGGCCTTAAGGTAAGCGAGAACCAGGCCCTGAGCAATCAGTAGGCTAGTCAAAAATTTTCCATCAAAATTGCTTTTTGACAGAAAACTGGGGAAAATGTATTTCTCTGAAAAACCAAACACATGAAAACTGGAATATTTTGATTCAAAATAGTGCTGCAGTGCCTATGGGAGTTGTGGGTTGGGGCTTCACACTTCTATTATCCTAACCCTGAACCCCTCTGCCCCACCCCCCCAGCCTGGAGCCCCCTCCTGCACACCAAACCCCTCATCCCCAGCCTGGAGCCCGCACAACCAGTTATAGCTCTCACACCCCAACCCCCTGCCCCAGCCCAGTGAAAGTGAGTGAGAGTGGAGGAGAGTGAGCTACCAAGGAAAGGGGAATGTTGTGAGTGGGCAGGGCCTCTGGAAAGGGGCAGGGCTAGGGTGTTCGGTTTTGTGCAATTAGAAAGTTGGCAACCCTCTTTTGGTCCTCTAGGCAGGCATTCCCAGTGCAGACTTTGCCTCTGACACCACTCTTGGCAGCCCCAATCCAACTACATAGGCCCGGAAACTGGTGCTGTTTCCTCCAAGCCTCCTCAGGAGGTCTTGCTTGTTCTCCAGAGTCCCGCCAAAGATGTGAGCCTTCTGGTGTATGGATTACCATTCCGGGCACACAGCAGTAAATGCCAGCAGACACTCACAAGCAGACTTTGCACAGGGATTCTAAAACACCAACTTCAGAGATAAAGCACAGGAGAGCCATTTAGCAAACACCACACACCCTAAACACAGTGCCCCTCACTCTGGCTCACCCTTCTCTTGTGAGTCCAGCTGTGTGTGGCACTAGAACCAAGTTCCTGCAGCAGCTCAGCTCAAGCTGGCAAAAATAGCCAAAAACCAATAGCACAGCAGTTCCTGCCCTTTTATAACCTTGCAGGATCCTTCTGTCATGTGACCTCCTGATCAGCCACCTCAGGTGATCACAGACCCCCAGCTGGTGATTTTGTTGCCAGGCAACCTCTCCCCTGACAAACCAGTTCTCCTGGGTAGGAGACAGCCTTTCTCAAGGTGTTTCTTTTTGAATAGAGGACCATCAAGATTTAATTACTCTCTATTATTAGCCTTACCCCTTGGAATTTCAGTGCAACATGGAGGTAAAAGGACAACAGAGAAGGCAAACAAATCCAATATGCAAAATGGAGTTTGCAACTTGATAAAGACACATTCAGGTTCCAGAGTAGCAGCCGTGTTAGTCTGTATCCGCAAAAAGAACAGGAGTACTTGTGGCACCTTAGAGACTAACAAATTTATTAGAGCATAAGCTTTCGTGGGCTACAAACATTGAATCTATCTCCCCTTGTAAGTATTTTCACACTTGCTTCTTATCAAACTGTCTGTACTGAGCCTTCTTGATTATCACTTCAAAAGTTTTTTTTTTCTCTTACTTAATTGGCCTCTCAGAGTTGGTAAGACAACTCCCACCTGTTCATGCTCTCTGTATGTGTGTGTATATATATCTCCTCAATATATGTTTCACTCTATATGCATCCGAAGAAGTGGGTTGTAGCCCACGAAAGCTTATGCTCTAATAAATTTGTTAGTCTCTAAGGTGCCACAAGTACTCCTGTTCTTTTTACATTCAGGTTCATAATCTCACACAGAATTCATAAAGTGTACATAGACAGATTCTCTAAATAGTTACCCCAGGGGGTTTGCAGACAAGTCAGATCAGATAGTCCCTTCTAGGTTTAAACTCTATATCTTAGATATCAAGCTATTGGCAAAGCAAGCAATAGACCCCAGGTCTCTAGAGTCCCAGCCTACTAGTGTATCCATTAGGCCACATCTCCTTCTTCTCAGGCACACCAGAGAGGCTGTTAGGTAAAAAGCAAGTCCTTACTCACCTCTCCAGCACCCAAGTTCGTGCGGAGTTGGTATGGGGCTCACAATCTGTCAGAGACCAGACACCAATTCGTTGATCAACGGGCTCACACTATCCTTAGCTTAAAAGGCTTCGGAGTAAGTGTGGCGAGTTTATTAGGGGTGAGCATCAATATTTATACACAGAAGTAAACAAAGTGATTAACAGATCATAATGGTCATGCATAATCAATCAAGATTCTACAGGATAAAACAGGTTAAAATGTAAACTTAAAAAGACAAAAGGGGAGATGGCTACTTAAGGGGAGGGGGGGTGTCATGAGTAGTTAGCAGGTCAGAGCTTTGATTAAAACTTTCAGACAGAGACATCAAGTCTGGGTTAAGTTTAAGCTCATCAAAAGTTCAGACTCAACATTCCTCCATTTGTAGCTTTGGGATAACTATTTACCAAAAGCTACACCTCATTTTAAGGAGCCAAGGGCCGCTTGGCAATTTCAGCCTGGGCCAACTCGAAGAGAGTAAGGCCTTTGGCTGAAGTAGGAAAAGAATAAACTGACCCACATGAGTCTATGAGGGAGGAGACACACTGAATATAGCAACACAGTATTATAAGGATTACTATGGCCCCAACAATACCCATCAAGAGTTTTTTAACCCACCCAAATCCAGGCAGCCAATTCCATAAGGCTCCCCACCAATCATAAGGTGGCTGGCCAGAGGAGTAGTTCTTAGCCATTTCCCTTAGATGTTTGGTACGCTGAAAAGTGTCAGGGTAGGTGTCATTTACAAAAACACAACATTCTTCATTTATGAGGGCGTAAGTTCCTCCCTGGGCTGCTAACATTATGTCTAAAGCCATTCGGTTTTGCAAAGCTAACTGGCGCAGCTGGGACATTTCCCCGGCCTGATTCTCAAATAGGGTCGCAGTTTCATTGGTTAAAGATTCTAGTAGTCCCTGTAGACGGATGACACCACCCCTCAAGCTAATGAGACCAGCCCACCGCTGCCACGACAAACCATCACGGATATTAATATCTCTGAAGGTTTCACGGATGTTACGAACGTGGGGAAAATGAGGGGGAGTGAGGGAGATGCGAGAAGGCAGTGTTAGCCACGCTAAATAACATGACCCTGCCCAATCAGGGGAGAGAAAGTAATAAGCTTTGGGCCCGCACACCCAGTATGTTCCATACAGTGCGTTTCGGGTATTCCATTTCTCAAAGTAGGAGGTAACCCACCACCCGTTGGACCACTGTTCCCCTGGTAACACAGAGGGGTCGTTGTGCGAACTGCAGAGGCACAATTTGGTAGTGGTGTTTTCAAAGTGCAGTGTAGTACTGCTTGAGCAGTTGTAGAAGGCAATCGTATATCCCTTAACAATTAGTTGGACACCCTCGTGATCTGAGCAGGGCTTCTTAAAAGCTGACTCTGAAGGCTTGCCCACCCATGAAAAAGTTGGATCGGGGTGAGGGATCCACATATGGTATAAGTGGGATGCGCAAGGCTTGAAGCCAAGATTTTTACTAAAGGCGGTGCCATTAAAATACATGTTGCATTTACTTGTTCCCACAAAAGTTGACCCCTTTTCTTTAACAAAACACAGTGATCCTGTCTGATTGGTTACCCTGAGATATCTATTAATTGGCACTCCTGTTTTGTCCCATGTAAGATTGTGTTGGACTGGATCTTTTACTCTAGCCGGTGGCATCCAAGTCATATTAGCAGTGGTCAGAGGAATGGGTGTGAAGGGGAGTCCCTGTTCTGCATTTACTGGAAATTGAGTACATACCCAGCAATTACTTCTATTTCCTAAAATACGAGTTTTAACCTCGTGGGAATATCTAATAAAAGCATTATCTTCATAAGCAGAAAATAAACTAAAAAGGCATAATAAAAAACATACAGTTGTCAGAATAAAAGGTCCTCTCATTTTTTCCGAGTCAATTTAAGTCTGATGTCTGAAAGAGGTAAGCTGGTCCACTGGTCAGAGGCAGTGTCCTCAGTGGTGGCAAGAGCTGGTGGTCCGTCACTGTGGTCCACTACGGCTGGCTTGACGTGGGAGTGGTGGATCCAGGATTTGCGTCCTTCCAGGAACACTGCAGTCTGGGTTGTTAAAAGAACCTGGTGGGGTCCAGTAAACCTCGGCTGGAGGGTGTCGCCACGAACGAACTTTTTGGCCCAGACGAAGTCCCCTGGTTGGAACGGGTGGATCTGTTCTTCCAGCGGCACGGTCTGGGAAAACTGCGAGGCTTTCCAAAGGGTACGGAGGCGAGCCTGTAGGGAGAGAAACTGGCACGCGGTCATATGATCCCCTCTCAATAGTGAAACATCAGCACGTGGTAGCGCCCCGCCTTTGAAAGGGGGGGTGTCCATAGAGCAGTTCAAAGGGGGATAATCCCAATACACGGGTTGGGCGAGTACGAAGGTGAAACAGGACCAAGGGAAGTACCTGAGGCCACTTTAACCCTGTTTCCTGACAGTATTTAGCCAATGTAAGCTTAAGCTCCCTATTCATACGCTCAACTTTCCCGCTAGACTGGGGGTGGTAGGGTGTATGAAAGGAGTGTGAAATGCCCAGTCCTTGTTCTAAACGGCCAAGGACATGACCAGTAAAGTGGGGTCCGCGATCTGAGTCAAGCACGAGAGGGATGCCAAAACGGGGTACAATGTCTCTAAGGAGAATCTTCGCCACTGTGGCAGCAGTACAATTAGCAGTAGGAAAAGCTTCGACCCATGAAGTCAGAGGGCAAACCAAAACAAGGAGGTGCTTTTTCCCAAAAGCCTTTGGCATATCTGCAAAGTCAATTTGAAGATGTTGAAATGGAGCAGCAGGTGGAGGTCTTCCACCCTTAATTTTGTTAAGAGGCGGAGCAGGTCCATTACGCTGACATGTGCTGCATGCTTTCACTATTGACAGGCAGTAGGGTTGAATGCCTGGAGCATACCAAAAGCGAGCGATGGTGTCCACAAGGGCATGCGTGCCATAGTGACCCCCCTTATCATGGTGCCAGCGAACTGCCACGGGGTATGTGGAGCGAGGGAGGCAGGCTCGGCCATCCGGCATAAGCCAGGTCCCTTTGACCAGAGTGGCTCCGAGGCTCTCCCACGACTGTAGTTCAGCAGCGGGTACTGGTACGGGGTGCGGTGGAGTAAAGGAGGAGGTTACAATAGCCAACGTGGGCATGGCTAAGGGTAAGACGGCAGCCGTCTTGGCGGAGGCGTCAGCCAGGGCATTCCCACGGGTGACGGGGCTATCATCTTTAGTATGGGCCCGGCAGTGAACTACAGCCAGGACCGAGGGTTCTTGGAGGGCGTCCAAAAGCTTGTGGATGAGGGGGAGGTGCTGAATGGGTTTACCGGCAGCTGTCTGGAAACCTTGAAACTTCCAGAGGTGGATGTGACAATGCACAACTCCAAAAGCATACTTGCTATCAGTAAAAATGGTAACGGTCTTACCAGCGGCCAACTGGCAAGCTCGGGCCAGGGCATAGAGTTCGGCAGCTTGGGCTCCCCAGTTGCCTGGCAGTGAGGCGGCCTCTTGAATGTCCCATTCAGAGGTGACTGCATAACCGGTGAAACGCTTGCCATCAACATAGAAGGAGCTTCCGTCCGAGAAGAGGATGCAATCAGGGTTGTCCAGTGGCACGTCAAACAGGTTGTTCCTTATCTGTAAGATGCTATGAACTACTTCCACACAGTCGTGCTGATCCTGGAGGACTGGCAGGTCAGGAAGCAAGGTAGCTGGATTAAGGGGCCCACACCTTTCAAAAATTAGGTTAGTGTCTTCTAAGAGTTCGGCCTCTAGCTGTTGCTGACGATGGGCCGAAAAGACTTGGGTTGTGCCCCTACGCAGAAGGGCTGACAAGGCATGAGAGGTCCAAACCGTGGTAAAATGACCCAGGGTCAGGCTCTTTGCCTTTGTGATCAGCAGGGCAGCTGCTGCCAGAGTCCAGGTGCAGGATGGGGTTCCCTGAGCGACAGGGTCGATCTGCTGAGAGTAAAAAGCAAGCGGGAAATGGTGGGGCCCGCTCAGCTGGGTAAGGACGCCACTAGCAATTCCGCCCCTCTCGTGGACAAAAAGGTGAAAGGGTTTGCTGTAATTGGGGGGGGCGGAGAGACACGGAGGAGGCCATACTGTCCTTGAGTAACTGAAAGGCTTGGATCGTGTCTGGGGACCACTGCAGAGGGTCAGGAGCAAGGTTAGCAGTGAGTCGGTGGAGCGGTTTGCTTAACTCCCCGCAGGACGGCAACCAGGGGCGACAGAAGCCAATTAATCCTAAGAAACCTCGAAGTTGTTTCTTGGTGTTTGGCAGAGGGCAGTTTTGGATAGTCTTTATGCGGACTGGGTCCATTTTTCTCCTCTCTGGGGTTAACAGGAAGCCCAGATATCGGACCTTCTGTGAGACCCACTGAATCTTGTTAGGGTCTACCTTGTGGCCTCTGGTGTGTAGGTATAATAAAAGTGCCTTACCATCGATGCGGAGGGCAGCTTCTTCGCGGTTACCTAATAGGATGTCATCTACGTATAGGACTAACGTGGATCCCTGTGGACTGGTGAAGCCTTCCAAGTCGTGGCGGAGGCATTGGCTGAAAATCGTGGGGCTGTCTCTGTAGCCTTGAGGAAGTCGTTGCCAGACATAACTTTGTCCCTCCCAGGTGAAACCAAAGAGATACTGAGAGTCTGGGTGCACAGGAATGCTGAAAAAGGCTGATTTTAAGTCAATAACAGTGAACCACTCAGCATCCCAGGGGATTTGGCTGATGATAGTAGCTGGATCAGGAACTACTGCATGAAGAGGGACCACATACTGATTAACAACCCGTAGATCCTGTACAAAGCGCCAACGAATAGGGTCTCTGTCCTTTTTAGGAGGCTTTTTGACAGGCAGTATAGGGGTGTTACAGGGAGTGCGCTGAGGGCGGACTAGCTTTTGTGCAATGAATCCCTCGATAATGGTGCGGATGCCCTCCCGGGCTTCCAGCAACAGGGGGTATTGAGGGACTGACGGGGGGGTTAAGGAGGGCTTCACTTGAATCCTTACTGGCTCTGCCGAAAGGAGCAGGCCAACATCAGTGTCAGAAATTCCCCAGAGGGTTAAAGGCAAGTCAGTGAGGTCAGGGGAGAGAGGGGGGGGGTTTCCCAATTACCCTGAGTTGGGGCCGAATCTCCTAACACTGTCATCAATAATCCTACCCCTTCAGGAGTGCAGGTTAAAGTAGCCTCAAGCTTACAGAGTAAATCCCGGCCCATCAAAGGGATCGGACAAGCTGGGGAAAAAAGAAAATGGTGAGCAAAACATTTATCAGCATAAATAACATTTAGAGGCAAAGTGAGTCCCAGAGACTGTGGGTTGTCCTCCACCCCAGTTGCAGTTTTAACCTCAGAGGATAGCCAGGGAGAGGGGGCATGATTTAAAAGAGAGAAAGTAGCTCCAGTATCAATGAGGAAAGAGACAGGCAGTCCTTGGACTGAAAGGGTTAGACGAGGCTCTTTGCTGGGAGGGGAGAAAGTGAGGAAGGAGCCGGCTAAAGACATTAAGGAAATAAGACCATCACATTGTTTGCCTTCGCCCCCGGGGTACCGTCATTGAGGGGGCTGAGTTTGCTGCAGCTGCTGCTGTTGCCCGTAGTTGATCCAGGCCTGAGGAACGGGCTGGGCTGGTGGTGCAGGGGCGTATTCGTCCCTGGTGTAAGTATCTGCAGATGCGACCGGACCCTCTGGGCGTCCCCAGGGGAGGGATATGCATCCTGCTGCATTTGCTTGATCTTTTGCCTAGTAATTACTCCTCCCGAGGTGTGCCCTTCCATTTCCCCCTTATCCCTCTGCAGAGATTCCGATCTGGAGTCCTGCAGATTCCCCTCTGCGCTCTGGAGAGAGTCCCCCTGCGGAGGAATAGGGGCAGGCGCAGTGGGGACCAACTGACAAGTCAAAACACGCCGTGGTTTACACCCTTCATCGAAATAACATGGAGGGGATTCACTCTCGGGAGAATACCTGACTGCCATAATTTTTAAAGATTTCCACAGCTCTGCTGCTGTGTCCCAACAAAACCAGTAACATAACTGTCCCGGATGGTCTTTTTCGATCTGGCTCCTTACTCCTCTTAAGGCAGCCTGTTCGAAAGAGCCATACGAAGGCCACCTCATCTCCGGGTCGGCCAATACCGCGGTATACCCAGTCCAATTCCTTACACACAGTGTGTACAACTTCCTCCTAGACATTCCTGTCTGTACTGGGAGTTTCCCTTCGTTCCATAACTTATTTACAATCCCCAGCGGACTCTCAAGAGGCACGCTAGTCCCTTGACCCATGGTGTCTGACAGGAGCCCTCCAACTGGCGTTTATCCTGCTGTCCAGTACACGACCCCTCAATATTGAATTGGCTGGGAGAAATCTCCCGTGGCGCCTACCAATTCATATATGAGTGGTCCGACCACTGGACAGAGGCACCGCACCAGAAGGAAATCCCGGACGAGCCCCCAAATTGTTAGGTAAAAAGCAAGTCCTTACTCACCTCTCCAGCACCCGAGTTCGTGCGGAGTTGGTATGGGGCTCACAATCTGTCAGAGACCAGACACCAATTCGTTGATCAACGGGCTCACACTATCCTTAGCTTAAAAGGCTTCGGAGTAAGTGTGGCGAGTTTATTAGGGGTGAGCATCAATATTTATACACAGAAGTAAACAAAGTGATTAACAGATCATAATGGTCATGCATAATCAATCAAGATTCTACAGGATAAAACAGGTTAAAATGTAAACTTAAAAAGACAAAAGGGGAGATGGCTACTTAAGGGGAGGGGGGGTGTCATGAGTAGTTAGCAGGTCAGAGCTTTGATTAAAACTTTCAGACAGAGACATCAAGTCTGGGTTAAGTTTAAGCTCATCAAAAGTTCAGACTCAACAAGGCCAAGGGCTGAATATGTTGTTTTGAGTGAATTCTGCACAGTCCTAGAGAGAGTCCTTTCAGGTAAGGACTCAGATACACTGACAGTGTTGTGCTGGAGGGAGAAGCTTGTGTTGCTGTTACCTCTCTTGTACCTTTCTTGTAGATAAATACAGGATTTGGTTTGCCAACATAAAGTTCTCTCCAAAAATAATTAAATGGGTAGAAAATATAGGGCTTGAGTTAAAAGCTGCATAGCCCAGGTTTGCATCCCCTGCACTGTATTTAGGCTTGGCAGAATTCAATTTTTATTATTTTTATAATTGTGACAGATAATTTCAATCTTAAGAACATAAGAATGGCCATACTGGGTCAGACCAATGGTCCATCTTGCCCAGGATCCTGTCTTCTGACAGTGGGCAGTGCGAGATGCTTCAGGGTGAATGAACAGAACAGGGCAATTTATTGAGTGATCCATCCCATTGTCCAGTCCCAGCTTCCAGCAATCAGAGATTCAGAGAAGAGCCGTCCCTAGGGTACAGCAAATTGGGGCGACCGCCCTGGGCCCTGCAGGGGGAGGTGCGAGGAGAAGGCGGGCTGGGCAAGCAAGGAGGAGCCTCCCTACCAACCTCCCCCCCCCGCCCCAGCATCTCCTGCCCTCCGGCAGGCTCCACCGATCAGCGCCTCTCTCTCCCTCCCAGCGCCTATCTCCGATCAGCTGTTTCACCACCTCTGGAGGTGCTGGGGGGGCAGGGGAGAGGAGCGAGGGCACAGCACGCTTGGGGGAGGGGGCGGAACTGGGCAGGAAAGAGGCAGGGCAGGAAGAGGTGGGGTGAGGGTGGGGCACTGGAGAAGGGGTGGAGTGGGGGCGGGGCCTGGGCAGAGCTGGGGGGAGCACCCCATGGCAGATAGAAACTCGGTGCCTATGTCCCGCGCCCCGCACCCCCCTAGGGACAGCCCTGGTTCAGAGACACCCATAGTATCGGGTTGTTTCCCTGATCATAGAACCATCGGGTTATAAGGGACCACAAGGATCATCTAGTCTAACCCCATGCCAAGATGCAGGATTTGTTGTGTCTAAACCATACAAGACAGATGGCTACACAGCCTCCTTTTGAAAACCTCCAGTGAAGGAGCTTCCACAACCTCCCTAGGCAGTCTGTTCTATTGTCCTACTCTTCTTACAGTTAGGAAGTCTTTCCTAGAATTTAAGCTACATCTGCTATTCTGTAATTTGAACCCATTGCCTCTTGTCCTGCCCTCTGTGGCAAGAGAGAACAACTTTTCTCCACCTTGTTATGGTAGCCTTTCAAGTATTAAAAGACTGCTATCATGTCCTCCCTTAATCTCCTCTTTTCCAAACCAAACATACGCAGTTCCTTCAGCCTTTGCTCATATGGCTTGCATTCCACCTCTTTGACCATCTTTTTCACTTATCTCTGGATCCTTTCCGGTTTCTCTACATCCTTTCTATATATTGGTGAACAAAATTGGACACAATACTCCAGCTGAGGCCTAACCAGTGCCGAGTAGAGCAATATTATTACCTATACCTCTGTTAATGCAACCTAAAATTGCATTTGCTTTTTTTGCTACAACATCGCACTGTTGACTCATGTTGAGGTTGTGATCCATCACAACTCCCAGATCCTTCTCAGTAGTGCTGCTGCCAAGCCAGTTATCCCCTATTCTGCGTTTGTACATTTGGTTTTTCTTCACTAAGTGTGGCACATTACATTTGTCTTTGTTGAATTTCATTTTGTTGCCTATAGCCCAGTTCTCCAATTTATCAAGATCCCTTTGAATTTTAGCTCTGTCCTCCAAAGTGTTGGCAATCCCCCCCCCCCCACACACACACACACCTCTTCGCCCCACCCCCCAGCTTTGTGTCCTCTGCAGATTTGATCAGTATGCTCTCTATTCCTACATCCAGGTAATAAAGATGTTAAAAAACACTGGACCCAGAACAAATCCCCGTGGAACCCCACATGAGACCTTCCTCTAATTTGACATCATTCCATTAATAGTTACTCTTTGTTTGCGGTTATTTAACCAATTATGTATCTTGGCTAATAACCATCAATGGACCTGTCCTCCATGAACTTATCTAATTCTATTTTGAACCCAGTTATACTTTTGTCCTTCACAGCATCCACTGGCAACGGGTTCCCTAGGTTGACTCTGCAGTGTGTGAAAAAGTACTTCCTTATATTAGTTTTAATCTTCCTACCTATTAATTTCATTAGGTGACCCCTGATTCGTGTGTTATGTGAAGGGGTAATTAACACTTCCTTATTCACTTTCTCCACACCATTCATGATTTTATAGACCTCTATCATCTCTCCCATTAGTAGTCTCTTTTCTAAGATCAACAGCCCCAGTCTTTTTAATCTCTCCTTATACAGAAGTTGTTCCATACCCCTCATCATTTTTGTTGCCCTTCTCTATATCTTTTCTAATTGTGATATATGGTTTTTGAGAAGGGGTGACCAGAACTGCATGCAGTAGTCAAGGGGTACCATGGAATGATATAGTGCCATTAGATTTTTTGTATTACTATCTACCCTTTCCTAATGGTTCCTATCACTCTGTTACCTTTTTTGACTGCTGCTCCACACTGAGCAATATTTTCAGAAAACTATTCGTGATGACTCCAACATCTCTTTCTTGAGTGATAACAACTAATTTAGACACCGTCATTTTGTGTGTATAGTTGGGATTATGTTTTCCAATATGCATTACTTTGCATTTATCTACACTGTATTGCATCTGCCATTTTATTGCCCAGTCATCCCGTTTTGTGAAATCCCTTTCTAACTCTTTGCAGTCAGCTTTAATTATCATGAGTAATTGTGTATCATCTGCAAACTTTGCCACCTCACTGTTCACGCCCTCCTCCAGATCATTTATAAATATATTGAACAGTACTGGTCCCAGTACACATCCTTGGCAGACCTGACTATTTAACTCTCTCCACTATGAAAACTGACAATTTATTCCTGCCCTTTGTTTCCTATCTTTTAACCAGTTACTGATCCATGACAGGATCTTCCCTCTCATCCCATGACTGCTTATTTTGCATAGAAGCCTTTGGTATAGGACATTGTCAAAGGCTTTCTATATTAACTGGATCCCCCTTATCCACATGCTTGTTGACCCCCCTCAAGGAATTCTAATAGATTGGTGAGGCATGATTTCCCTTTACAAAAGCCATGTCGACTCTTCCCTGACATATCATGTTCATCTATCTGTCTCATAATTCTGTTCTTTACTATAGCGTCAAACAATTTGCCTGGTACTGATGTTAGGTTTGCCAGCCTGTAATTGCAAGGATTGCCTCTTGAGACTTTTTTTAAAAATTGGCATTACATTAGCTATCCTCCAGTCGTCTGATGCAGAGGCTGATTTAAGTGATAGGTTACATACCACAGTTAGTAGTTCTGCAATTTCATATTTGTGTTCCTTCAGAACTCTTGAGGGAATGCCATTTGTCCTGGTGACTAATTACTGTTTAATTTATTAATTTTGTTCCAAAACCTCTTCTATTGAGACCTAAATGTAGGACAGTTTTGTCACCTAAAAAGAATAGCTCAGGTGTGACAATCTTCCTCACATCCTCTGCAGTGAATACCAATGCAAAGAATTCATTTAGCTTCTCCGCCAGGGCATTGTCTACCTGGAGTGTTCCCTTAGCACCTTGATCATCCAGTGGCCAAACTGATTATTTGGCTGGCATCCTGCTTCTGATGTACTTAACACATTTTTGTTGGTTTTATTTTTGTTTGGGTTTTTTTTGTTTATTTTTAAGATTTTTTTTTTTTAAATCTATTTAAGTTTTCCACAGTTGCTCAAAATTATGGGGGAGGTGATCAATAATTATTTAAGGTCAACAGATGTTGAAATACAAAAAGTTAAAGCTTTATAACCATTAAAACACAAACTGTCAATACCACATATAAAAATATACAGAGTCAATATCCTTAAATTAAACTCGAACAAGTTCTCAAGCGGCATTTTTCTTACTTTTCCTATCTGTGAATTTTGACTGGAAATTTTTTTTGTCAGTGCATGGAGGGTGAAATCCACATTTACCAATAAAAATCTAATCCTTCCAAACCTAATTAAATTTTAGGCCTTCTTCTGAGTATGCAGTTTGGCATGAACGTTCCAAAGTGCACTGAGCTTTACTTTAACAGCATCCTTCCAAATGTTCTGCCAACCTGCTGCCTTGGGAGATGTTGAACATGCTGCTAATAGTTGGACAGCATGCAAGCTAGCACACAAATATATCAAAAAGCCACAGCATGCTGGCAGCGATCTAGCCAGATGACAGAGTAATGCTGAATAATTTCTTCTTGTCCTCAGAAGATGCCCTAGGAGCAAGAAAAGTACAGCTGCAGAGCAATAAAAAGAAAGCAAATGGCCCCAAATTGATATTGGCATTTTGAGTTCAAGATCTAATTCATTATTGAAGTATCTATTTTAATATCATGGCAGGAATGCAATAATCACTCCTCCGTATTTCATGCCTATTTAACATCAGCCTCGGTGTAATGCCTTATGGTAAGTCTCATGTTGGTTTTTACTTTTCATTTTCAATAATGAGGTCTTTCCAACCCATGTTCCAAATCAAGACCCAAAATAAAGCCAGTCCAAGCAGGAAAGAGACCATATAAATTATTGTCAGAAGGAGCCCAAGATCAAGAACAGATGAATGTTGGTTTGTTATTTATTAAACACAAAGAAGGGCACATTACAGCCCTCAATTACTGTGGTGTAAATCCAAACTAACTCTCCACTCGCTTGTACAGTGGTGTAATTGACCACAGAATTTGGCATTGAAACTATTAACGAGCCTGATTCTCCACAGTCGCATACAGGAATTGGGTGGTATGCCTTTAAATAGTTTGTGAGCCCTGTAGCGGCCCTCACTGTTTTGTGTTTTAGTTAGAAGCCACCAGAACCCTACAAGAGCAGTACTGTGTGGTAGCTACACCACAATTTTTGCTGTCGTATGTTTTAAGGTTTCGATACCGCCCAAAGACATCGGCTGCCTTGTCCAAAAGTTCAGGTAATTTTTGTTTGGATTGGAAATAATTATACTTGTCATAGACTTCTCTTAAGCCAAAACCAGATCTGTTCTGACTTTGTGCAGCACAGTTGAATTCATGGTAGAATCTAGCCCCAATTGTTTCAATACAGGGTGGGGATTTTGCAAAGTAGATCAATGTTAACCAGAGGATCAGGCAAGATCATCAAGCAGTTTTTCACTCAGAATTTGAATACAGGTCTCCAGAGGCAGATGACTAGCTAATTAGTTCACTGCACCTCATTTTGCCCCTGGTAATATGATTAAGCCAAATCCTGAAGACCATGTTCAATTCAGGAGTTTAGCCTGAGTGCGAGGTTCAGGACTTGACCCATTATGAATAAAACAAACACATCAATGTCCCTTGCATCATTAAAAACATTTGTATTTGCCACATTGGTCTGATCTGGTATAGTATAGAAAGTTGCTAGCAATAGTGGACAGTGTGGCTTTTCTCTTGTGTTTCAGCAAACACCAAAACTTGCTATTGCGCAAAAAAAAAAAAAAAAAATCTTTGTGGTAGGGTTAAAAAATGAGAGAAGTAGACTTCTGATTCAAAGTGTTAGTGCAGGAATGTGAAGTGGATTGAATGTCTTTATACCTTGAATTTATGAACTGCTATTCCTCTTTCCTGCTGAAAGAGTCAACACAGAGGAATTAGGTCATCAGGAAGCAGCTGGGCAGCTACACAACAGAGTTCAGGAGAGAACAAACCTTCCAGCCATCATCACTTCACTGCTACCTGGAGAAACAGGCTTGGATGGCCGGTGGAGGAATGTGCAATAATGGCCTTAAGTCAATGAAAACCTGCTTCCCAAGGAAATTGCTGGCGCTTAAAATAATACTAGTGGCAAAAGGTATTGCAACAATGCTGCAGGAAATCAAGTAAGATGGGAAGAAGTCCAAACTGTCAGCATAATCTTGTTCTCACAGAAGTCACTGGGGCTCAGGTATTTAGGTGCCCAATTCCCACTGAAATCAATGGACTTTAAGTGCCTAAAAACCTTTGAGGATCTGGGCCTGGGAGTTTTGCCATTGATTTCATTGAGAACAATATTGGGTTCTAAAGACCTGAACCTTCAAAGTTATGAACTCCTTCTAGATGAAATTCATCCCTGTGCAGAGGGCCTATGAGTCATTTAAGACCTCTCAAAACAGCTAATAAAGGACATAGGTCTTGTCCTGCCTCTCTGCATAGAGTGACTTCTATTCCGTCTGCCAATGCTGAGATCCAACAACTTCCTTCAGCAGAAGATAAGGCTGTTTGGTCACTCTTGGGATTAGACCTTATGCTAGTTAGTAGCCCGTGGCCTTTCCTGGAGTATAGAACTGAAGATTTAAAAGGAAGACAGAGAACTCTATGGCAGTAAATAAACTGCACAGGGAATCTCTATATACTTTGATCAGTCTAATGACTCCAACATCTCTAATTCCTCTGTGTGCACTGAGGATATTAAATTTATAGTATCTTTTTGAAATGGGATGACCTTGTCACACATGCAGCCATGTGTGGGCTATGTAATGGCATCCTTATTATCTGCAGACACATTCCAGATCCTCTGTAAACTTATGACGTATTTGATTTATAGTCCACAGCTAGAGCTCTGCAGTGAAGCCCAAGGCCAAGTTAGAATTGTCCAGCTTCAGTTTAGTTTCCAAGCCAAAACCCAGGTCAGGCTCTGCAAGGGTTGGAATAAAACTGGGCCAAGTTCCAAGGAACCCCAAGGCAATTTACAATGCAAATCTCAGGGTTTCACACTCAAGTGAAACAGAACTTGAAGGTTCGGGTTGAATTTCCGTTGGTAAAAATCCCTGTAAATGCTGTGCTTCAAATGCCATATCTATGCCTATTAGAGCAGGATATAATTTTATGACCAAAACAATATTTTGGGTAAAAAATATGCCGATTCAGCAACACCGAAACATTTCCCAAATTTGTGTTGATTTTGCAAAATTGGTTTGATTGAAAAAACAAAATTCAGAAAAGAATCAAAAGAGTTTGTTTCAAAGTGTTTTAACGTTTCTATTTAATTTTATTTTTGTTAATTAAAAAAAACATTAAAAATGCTCAAAATCTAAACAAAATATTTCAGTTCGGGTAGAAGAAAACATTTAATTCAACCCAGTCAAAACAATGTCATTTTAAAACGACGTTTCGATTCACTGAAAATATTGAAAAAAATTGGTTTTGGTTTGAACAGAAATGATTTTTTGGTTGAATTGCCAGAAAACCAAAAAATATCTGTTATTCACACAACTCTAGTTTCTATGGCCCCATGGCTGCAGTAGCAGCCACATCTACACCTCTGCACCCAGGTTCCATGTCAGGAGGAAGGATTTCTTTTCCCCAGCCCAGTGTAGGTTCACTGCGATGCAAAGGGTTGTTTGCAGGGATTAGAATTTGGCTCTGAATAGCCCAATTGTCAGCAGAAATGCACAGTTTGTGTCTTGAACAATGACATAGTTGCTTTGTGGTTTCATTTGTTTCCCTGTGCCACTGTCTCACACAGATTCCCTGCCCCCAGAGTGCCTGAAGGTTGTGAGCTCGTGTGGCATACATTTCTGACATATGTCTTACACTGCCATACTTAAAAAGCATCAGATCAAAAGAAAAGGAAGCAGGCTGCTACCCTTTTGTCAACTGGAATATTTCTACCTGTGATCACAGCATGGCTTCCAGTCCTTGTGAAGGCCCAAGGGGAATTGTTGCAAGACACATAATCAGTTTTGCCACCATACTCATTGTTTCCTGAAAGAAAATACACAAGAAAGCTTGAATCACACCTTCTGCTGTCCATCAGCTCAAATATTATTTCTTTTATATACACAGAGTCCTTGATGTTGCATAAACAGAAAAGAAACCCCAGCACAGAATCCTCTTCAGCTGTAGTTGGGAATGTTCATATAAGGTATAGATCAAGTACTTGCCAATGTATTTTATTGCTTCTATAAGTGTTTTAGTCTCATGTCCATTTCCCAGTGGATCTAAGATTTCATTGAAAAGCAAAAAGGGATGGGTGATGAGTTGTAACTGTCATTACAACTAAATATAAGCATTAAGTCTGAAAAGTCAGATCCGGATCCAGGTCTCAAGCTCTCCAAAGTTTAGAGACTCACCACTGGAGTTTTGGTTTCATCCATTATAAAGACAGGGGACCTTTTGCACAATTTGGATCAAAATTGGGGCTCACATTCTGAACCCCTCCAAAGATCGGGAATGTTCAAATCCAGGATTACGGAACATTTCTAACACTTTGAGCCAAACATTTGTTTTGGAGATCTCCATTTCAGGATAATGCTTGAGGCATTCGCATTGCAATCTCCCCTCACTGAATCTTCCATTAGAGTGCATGTCTTCATGTCAAATCATACCCACTGGGCTGAACCGGTGGTAGAGGCAGACATTTACTTGTTCGTCTATGGCAACAGATTCCCTCAAGTCTGTTCTATGTACCCAGAGAGAAGAACTCTACCATGTTTGAACTCTCTGCTAGGGGTGAGCAAACCAGCATGTATGAATGCAATAAGAGGCAACCCAGATCTTTGCCCCAAAATTTCCCCCAAACTTTTGTTGAGGTTATAAAAAGTTTAATTATCTTTCTTCTGATGCCCCCTTCATTATTTTTCATTTTCAAGCTGCCTCTGAATTATCTGGTTCCCGCAGCAGTAAAGTTATTTTCCTAAGGTGAAAACTTGGCTCTGCTGAAGTCAATAGCAAAGCTTCCACTCAACTTCAAGAGGCCCAGGATTTCACCCTACTGTTTCCAAGGAGTACCAGAAATCTTACAAGCAAAACCATTCACATTAGATTCCCTGCCTCATTTGATAGGCCCAAGAGGTCGGAATAGTTTAGATACTTTCCAAAGCTCTTTCTGGACTTCGGAATGCTTATTTGAACCAATCCTCTGAACCTGTAAATGTCCATAGGCCATGACTCACCATTATTATTATTTATTTGTATTACTGTAGCACCTAGGCGTCCTAGTCATAGACCAGGACCCCATTGTGCTAGCCACTATACAAACACAGAACAACAAGATGGTCCTTGCCCCAATGAGCTTAACACCATCCAGACACACCCCAAGGTGAAACAAAAGACAAGGTATTGAAGGAAGTAAAGAGAGGCGGATTAGGAGAAGACTGAGTGTAGTGTGTCAGTTTAATATCTCACACATTGTTTCTTGGAGGACTGTATCCTACCCCTGATAACAGGATTCATAAATTCACAAGCTGAAATCCTGGCCCCACTGAAGTCAATGAGAGCTTTGCCATTGACTTCAATGGGGCTGGAATTTCATCCATGCTTTTTAAGGCCCGAAGGGGTCATTACAATCATCTAGTCTGACGTCCTGCATAATACAGGCCATAGACCTTCACCCAGCAATTCCTGCAGTGGAGGCAATTATTCTTCCCAACTTCATAACCAAGCCCTACCAAGCCTCAGAAGGGACTACCAAAACAGAATGTGTTAGGGAGGATGAGTCAGTGACATGTGAAGTCTTTCCCCCCTATTTTTACTATAATCCTAAGAAGTGGCCAGATCAGTCCACCATAATCAGAGTGTGAGTCCACCTGGGTGTTTTTGGTTGGTATACAAAATATATAAAGAAACATGCTTCGGCGGGAGTGAGATTTCACACACCAAGCCTTAGCTCAGAGCTGTGCACTTTCACAGCACAAGTGCTCAGAAATGAGAGGCTTTTGTTGGAAAGGGCTGAGGGATCCTTAGCAGGACTGAGTTTAGAGCCTCTGGAACTAATGATAGAAAGAAGAGAATTTTGCAGTTAATCTCCAGGTCTGTTTTTAAAGCTTCTCTCATTTGTACCAATTAGCTACATTGTTGCATTTGAGAGAGTTAGAGATTTTTCTTCTTCTTCTTTTTATCTTTTTCTGTCTGTAGCTTCTTTTAAGTTTTCAGCCAGTGTGATCTTTATTGCCCTATTTCTTGTTCAGATTGCAATAATTTGTCATTGATGTGTAGACAGTTTCTTAACTACTCCTTTGTTGGAAATAAAAGAACCAATACTGCTTGGAAGGTTGTCTCCTGGGTCCTGCAAAGTGGAGTATTATTGAATGGTTAGGCATTAAGGATGCGAAGAAACCCCCATAAAAGCAATACATAAAACGTGAGCTACCTTCCCATTTAAATGCAAAGACAGTGCAGTGCAATCATTCAAACCCAAGGGCTTGTTAGGATTAGAGTCTGGCTCAAAAGCAAAATGGGGGTGGTTGTCACCTGAGTTTATTTTTTGTAGCCTTAATTTTTGGGGGATAATAAAATACCACCTTCAAACCGACGGGCATGGTTTTATTTTAAAGAAAAGGGCCTTTTGACCATCTTCTTGCATTTTCTTTACCTCCAGTAGAATTATTTATTTGAAGATTCACAGATGTAAAGACCAGAAGGGACACATCATGATCATCTGGTCTGACCTCCTGCATAAGCCAGGCCAAGTGATTACTGCAAGAAACTCATAACTTCTCTTACTAAACCAAGTATCGTTACAGAGCTAGGGTCAGCTCTTGCCCCTTACTGAAGTCAAATTCCCATTGGCTTCAAAGAGGATCAGAACTGAGCTCCTAATTTGCTGCAGCTATTTCACCTTTCAATATCTTCATCCATCAGTGACTGTAGCACCCAAAGGCCCCAATTGTGATTGGTGCTCCATTGTGCTAGGCGCTATGTAAATTTAGAAATGAGACAATCCTTGTCCTAAATCTAATGTTAAAGCCTCTGACCTGGATGACGATTAATGTCTCGTCTGCTAGGCAGCTAACAGTTTCATCTCATAAGTGGCCATGGACATGCCAATGCTTTACTCTGACACTGGTTGTACTAGTTCCAGCCTTTGAACAGCTATACACGTCTACCGAAAAATACTGGGGTGATGACTGAATGGGAGTGGGGGTGCAGGGCCACATGGGGACAGGAGGGAGGGGGTGCAGGGTCACATGGGGATGTGGAGAGGGGGTGGTTGAATGTGGTGAAAGGACACATGGGGATGGGGTCTGCAAGGACACATGGGGACAGGGGCAGATGTGCCTGATTGAATGAGAGAGGCTATGGGTCAGCCAGGGTCTGCATGGTGGAGGCTCCCTGACAATCAGTCCCTGCCTCAATAAAACTCCTGTTCCATACTTCTCCCACCCACACCCAACAACCCTCCAAGTTCACAGCCAGGCTCCTTCCCAGTAATTACTTCCCTCTCCCTCAGCTCCTTCATTACCTCTGACTCCCCCCAAGCCTTTGCACTTCTGAAGGGTGCGGAAAATACTTTTCTGTATTGTAGTTTAAATGAATTACTACTCAGAATTCTGAATTAATATGCCTAGTAAGGAATCTATTTGTCAAAAAATATTTCCTGAATCTTTTTTGTTGTCTCTATCGTTACAGACATAGCTCCTGGCAGGTATTTTGAAATAAGCTACCAAAATAATTGAAACTGGCATGATTATGTTCTGTTATTTTGACAAATAAAATATGCCAAATTTTACAGAATTTTAAAATATTGTGTGCAGAATTTTTAATTTTTTGGTGCATAATTCCCCCAGGAGTAATGTAGCTATCTAAAGTACTAACCCTAATCACTGCAGTTTTCCTTTAAATTATATGCAACAAGAAAAGTAACAGGCTCATAACAGATTCCAGACCCATCATTGATCACACACAGAGAGGGACATACATGCAGGCTGAGCAAGAGCTTCCCCCATATTGATCAGATGTTCCCTGAGTATTTCTTCCTCTCCTGGATTAGGATAAACTGTTCCATACATTTGTCCCCAATAGTCCCAGCTATCAAAGCAGAATATGCAAAGGATGGGCTCACTTGGGGGAAAGTAGGAAGTCAACCCTCCATGCCCACCCTGAAGCTCATGGAGAGTTAGTCTCAATCCTCAGTGCTCTAAACAAAGTGTGTCTATTTCTTTTAGAACGGTCTAGCAGAGAGAGTGGGAGAACTCCCCCAATATCCATGAGCTACCCACTCCCAGCCTGTCTTCCCTCTGCCCTGTCAAGCTCAGGAGAAGATGGGTTGCATTTAAAAATCACTGGTCTAAGAGGAGACAGGGCAAGAGAGATGGGGCCGGCTGTTGCCAATCAGGGACATCAACTGAACCAAGAGGGAGCGAGTGCTGAGCTCTGAGACCATCCCAGAAATCCCAGGGGGAGCTGTAGTATTCAAACACAGCATACCAAGGCAAATTTCTGCATATGTCAGAATCCCCAACCAGAGAGCAACCAACCCCTGAATATATGCAAAATGCTACGGCAAAGGAATTTTTCCAAGGTTCTTCACGTGGGAGGTGGATGAGAGTTGTTTTAGCCACCAGCTCCTAAAGAGATGGATATTAGGTCTAAACTCATACAGCATATAGGAAACAGCATGTTACTGCATAGGGTAGGTTTCCCAAGTGCTGCTGGGTTTTTCAGCTCAGCAGGCCCTTGTAACGTCCTGTGGGAATTACATGACTAAAAGCCCAAGCAATGCTAAGGGAATTCAATGGTATAAATATATTCCACCATATTCACCTTAGACTTTGGTGGAATTACATATAACCAGGGCAGAACATGGAACAAAGCTTTCTAGACATGCCTAAGGAACTATTTTAAACACATTTCAGGGATTTCATAGATTTCATAGATTCTAGGACTGGAAGGGACCTCGAGAGGTCATCGAGTCCAGTCCCCTGCCCGCATGGCAGGACCAAATACTGTCTAGACCATCCCTGATAGACATTTATCTAACCTACTCTTAAATATCTCCAGAGACGGAGATTCCACAACCTCCCTAGGCAATTTATTCCAGTGTTTAACCACCCTGACAGTTAGGAACTTTTTCCTAATGTCCAACCTAGACCTCCCTTGCTGCAGTTTAAACCCATTGCTTCTTGTTCGATCCTTAGAGGCTAAGGTGAACAAGTTTTCTCCCTCCTCCTTATGACACCCTTTTAAATACCTGAAAACTGCTATCATGTCCCCTCTCAGTCTTCTCTTTTCCAAACTAAACAAACCCAATTCTTTCAGCCTTCCTTCATAGGTCATGTTCTCAAGACCTTTAATCATTCTTGTTGCTCTTCTCTGGACCCTTTCCAATTTCTCCACATCTTTTTTGAAATGCGGTGCCCAGAACTGGACACAGTACTCCAGCTGAGGCCTAACCAGAGCAGAGTAGAGCGGAAGAATGACTTCTCGTGTCTTGCTCACAACACACCTGTTAATACATCCCAGAATCATGTTTGCTTTTTTTGCAACAGCATCACACTGTTGACTCATATTTAGCTTGTGGTACACTATAACCCCTAGATCCCTTTCTGCCGTATTCCTTCCTAGACAGTCTCTTCCCATTCTGTATGTGTGAAACTGATTTTTTCTTCCTAAGTGGAGCACTTTGCATTTGTCTTTGTTAAACTTCATCCTGTTTAACTCAGACCATTTCTCCAATTTGTCCAGATCATTTTGAATTATGACCCTGTCCTCCAAAGCAGTTGCAATCCCTCCCAGTTTGGTATCATCCGCAAACTTAATAAGCGTACTTTCTATGCCAATATCTAAGTCGTTGATGAAGATATTGAACAGAGCCGGTCCCAAAACAGACCCCTGCAGTACCCCACTCGTTAGGCCTTTCCAGCAGGATTGGGAACCATTAATAACAACTCTCTGAGTACGGTTATCCAGCCAGTTATGCACCCACCTTATAGTAGCCCCATCTAAATTGTATTTGCCTAGTTTATCGATAAGAATATCATGCGAGACCGTATCAAATGCCTTACTAAAGTCTAGGTATACCACATCCACAGCTTCACCCTTATCCACAAGGCTCGTTATCCTATCAAAGAAAGCTATCAGATTGGTTTGACATGATTTGTTCTTTACAAATCCATGCTGGCTGTTCCCTATCACCTTACCCCCTTCCAAGTGTTTGCAGATGATTTCCTTAATTACTTGCTCCATTATCTTCCCTGGCACAGAAGTTAAACTAACTGGTCTGTAGTTTCCTGGGTTGTTTTTATTTCCCTTCTTATAGATGGGCACTATATTTGCCCTTTTCCAGTCTTCTGGAATCTCTCCCGTCTCCCATGATTTTCCAAAGATAATAGCTAGAGGCTCAGATACCTCCTCTATTAGCTCCTTGAGTATTCTAGGATGCATTTCATCAGGCCCTGGTGACTTGCAGGCATCTAACTTTTCTAAGTGATTTTTAACTTGTTCTTTTTTTATTTTATCTGCTAAACCTACCCCTTTCCCATTAGCATTCACTATGTTAGGCATTCCTTCAGACTTCTCGGTGAAGACCGAAACAAAGAAGTCATTAAGCATCTCTGCCATTTCCAAGTTTCCTGTTATTGTTTCTCCCTCTTCACTAAGCAGTGGGCCTACCCTGTCTTTGGTCTTCCTCTTGCTTCTAATGTATTGATAAAAAGTCTTCTTGTTTCCCTTTATTCCTGTAGATAGTTTGAGCTCATTTTGTGCCTTTGCCTTTCTAATCTTGCCCCTGCATTCCTGTGTTGTTTGCCTATATTCATCCTTTGTAATCTGTCCTAGTTTCCATTTTTTATATGACTCCTTTTTATTTTTTAGATCATGCAAGGTCTCGTGGTTAAGCCAAGGTGGTCTTTTGCCACATTTTCTATCTTTCCTAACCAGCGGAATAGCTTGCTTTTGGGCCCTTAATAGTGTCCCTTTGAAAAACTGCCAACTCTCCTCAGTTGTTTTTCCCCTCAGTCTTGATTCCCATGGGACCTTACCTATCAGCTCTCTGAGCTTACCAAAATCTGCCTTCCTGAAATCCATTGTCTCTATTTTGCTGTTCTCCCTTCTACCCTTCCTTAGAATTGCAAACTCTATGATTTCATGATCACTTTCACCCAGGCTGCCTTCTACTTTCAAATTCTCAACGAGTTCCTCCCTATTTGTTAAAATCAAGTCTAGAACAGCTTCCCCCCTAGTAGCTTTTTCAACCTTCTGAAATAAAAAGTTGTCTGCAATGCAGTCCAAGAATTTGTTGGATAGTCTGTGCCCCGCTGTGTTATTTTCCCAACATATATCCGGATAGTTGAAGTCCCCCATCACCACCAAATCTTGGGCTTTGGATGATTTTGTTAGTTGCTTAAAAAAAGCCTCATCCACCTCTTCCACCTGGTTAGGTGGCCTGTAGTAGACTCCTAGCATGACATCTCCCTTGTTTTTTACCCCTTTTAGCCTAACCCAGAGACTCTCAACACTTCCATCTCCTATATCCATCTCTACCTCAGTCCAAGTGTGTACATTTTTAATATATAAGGCAACACCTCCTCCCTTTTTCCCCTGTCTATCCTTCCTGAGCAAGCTGTACCCATCCATACCAACATTCCAATCACGTGTATTATCCCACCAAGTTTCAGTGATGCCAACAATGTCATAGTTGTATTTATTTATTAGCACTTCCAGTTCTTCCTGCTTATTACCCATACTTCTCGCATTTGTATATAAGCATCTAAGATACTGGTTTGATCTTTCCTCCCAGTTTTGTCCTGACCCTCCTTTCTCTCTGCCAATATAGCCCACACTCCCTCTCGTTTCCGACCCATCTCCCAGGTCTCCATGTTCCCCACTTACCTGTGGGCTTTGCTCACCTGTCCCCGTCGAACCTAGTTTAAAGCCCTCCTCACTAGGTTAGCCAGTCTGTGTCCAAATAGGGTCTTTCCCCTCCTCGAAAGGTGAACGCCATCTCTGCCTAGCAGTCCTTCCTCGAATAGCATCCCGTGGTCTAGGAAGCCAAAGCCCTCCTGGCGACACCATCTTCGCAGCCAGGCATTCACCTCCATGATGCATCTGTCTCTGCCCGGGCCCCTACCTTTGACAGGAAGAATCGAAGAGAATACCACCTGCGCTCCAAACTCCTTCACCCGTACTCCCAGAGCCCTGTAGTCACTCTTGATCCGCTCAGTGTCACACCACGCAGTATCATTTGTGCCCACATGGATGAGTAGCATGGGGTAGTAGTCAGAGGGCTGGATAATCCTCAACAATGCCTCCGTAACGTCTCGGATACGGGCTCCCGGCAGGCAGCATACCTCCCGAGATGAAATGTCAGGGCGACAGATGGGCGCCTCCGTCCCCCTCAGCAGAGAGTCTCCGACCACCACTACCCTACGTTTCCTATTCGCAGTGGTGGCAGCAGACCTCCCAGCCTTAGGGGTATGAGGCTTCTCCTCCTTTACTGTAGGGGGTGATTCCTTCTTTCCTGTATCAAGAAGAGCATAACCGTTATCTATTACCACGGCGGGAGGGTTCGGAGCAGGGGTGGAGCACTGCCTGCTGCCAGAAGTAACCAGCTGCCAGTGTCCACCCTGAGCCATCTCCTCCTCCACCAGTGGTGTATCAGCAGTCCTGTGTACTGGGACAGCTACCTCAGCTGTCTCCACATAGACACTGTCCAGGAATTGCTCGTGGATTCGGATGCTCCTCAACCTAGCCACCTCCTCCTGTAGCTCTCCCACCTGCTGCCTGAGAGATTCCACCAGCAGGCACCTTTCACATTGGATGGTCCCCCCAGCCTGGATATCAGTAAGTGGAAATTGCAAGTTACAGTATCTGCAAAACCACACCAGGATCTGGGTAGAAGCATCCATGCTCAGGTGCTCTGTCTGGCTACAGGTGCAGGTGGAGGAGACAGAAGCAGTGCTGGCACAGGTGTTGCGGGTCTTCCTAACCATCGTAAGCCTCCCTCTGTCAAACTCCCGTCTGCAGCCCCCTGTCCGCTGAAAGGGTTGTTTAAGCAAGAAGTTGTAGGTTTTAAGGGGAATACAGGGAAAACAGATAGAACCGGTAAGGGACCCTCGCCCCTTCCCACTCCCCTTCCAAACTCCCTTGCGAAACTCCCTGTTAGCAGCCCCTGGTCGCTTGTGCGCTGCTTTATAAAGCCCTGGCCTGTGTGAATGCCCCACCCACTGATTAAGGCTCAGCCAATTACCAGAGGCTTCTAGCTTTCAAACCTTCCTTTGAAGCTCACAGCTTCCAACTGCCAGCCACAGCACACGGTCCTTCAAACAACCAAACAAACAAACAGACTGACAAACACAAGCTCAGCACACAACAAGTAACCCCCAAACACAAACAAACACACACTACAGACAGTCACTTACCCCAAAAGGGTGCTGTATTGCTCCTCCTTCACCTGGAGAACTCCCTTGCGAAACTCCCTGTTAGCAGCCCCTGGTCGCAAAAGCTCCCTGGTCGCTTGTGCGCTGCTTTATAAAGCAGCACACAAGGATTCAAAGATGATGTTTAAGAAATATCTGAAGTGTAAGTTAACAAGTATAACAATTAAAATACTGTGATGAATAACAATTAAAATACTGTATTAAATGGATGGGATGTGTCAATAAAAGGTGACAGTTGAGAACTGTGGAGGTTCTCAGTATGGAGAATGATATTGTAAGCTTCCCCTAACTGATAGGCCCCCAACCCTGTTAGGGCTGGGCGGGTAACACAGCCTTCATGCTCCTTCAATCCTCGACCTCTCTTCTGAGCTGGTTCAGCTCATTTGGCTGTGACTAATCTACCATTGGAAATCAAGACAGGTTATTGTGAGCTCCTTTCTCTCCTGTGTCCTGCTACAAACTGCACTGAACACTTGATGCTGATGTTTTCAGGGTCTCCGGACAGCTTCAAGCAGCAGACATGAAAGGGGGTCAAATGACCGGTACATAAGAGCAGGCAAGCCCAGCAGAAAGCTGGTTCTCTCAGTGCCCCTCAGGCCCCGCCTTGTATATCAGCTGTGTAGGGAAGTTGTCTGGCCATCCTGCTGCTGGTCTTCTTTGCCCTGACCCTGACATTTCTCCTTCTGCAGTCTTTCAGGTGGTGCTGATTGGCAGCTCCTTATCCTCCACCTTTGCCAGGTGGGTTTGTTGCTATCTCCACAACCCATCAGGACGGAAAGTGGCTTCAACAGCCATCTCTACCACCATGGAGCAGCTGATGTTGGAAAGCCCTCCCACTGCAGCAGCTGCTGGACTAGGACAGAGCTAGACTATATACCCATAATCCTTAGCAGCATTTCCCCTTCTCCTCCTGGGAGTGGGGGGCGGGGGTAGTTGGGAAAACAGACCACTTCTTGTCCTTCAAAGATCATAATGGAATGAGAATAGAGGCAGCTGTCCTTTCTAGTACCCCTGCTGCCCTGACAAAGCATAAAGATGGGGATGTAGCCACCCATCACTCCCTGAAGACCATAGGTGGGGGCACCTGGTTTTGAGAGAGAATGGGAAAGGGAGGGGATCAGGCAAAGGAATGGGAGGGGCAGAAGAAGAGGTGCGTCGGGGAGGGCACAGTGGAAGGAACAAGATACCATACTTTTTGGAGATTCACATGAACCTCCAAGTCAACCAGCACCAGCTGGTTTGTTGCCAGGCACCAGCAGTAGTGACTAAAAGTAATTATTTTCCTGCATCTATCCTGCATCCTGTGTAAAATGGATTTGAAAGATCAGAGTCCAGCTCCCATTGGTCAGGTGTCTGCGGCACAAAAAAACCTCACCATTGCTACTGGTGTTCTATAAGACCGACAGCAGCCAACAACAGGCATGGAACATGAGCTGTCCTCTGACCCCCAACAGTATCCCTCTCCTATAGGGCTGGGCTCCGGGGTGAGCTGGCATGCAGGAAGCTCTCAGGGCTGCTGCCTATGCTGTTCCTGGTCCATATCAGCCTCTGAGGCTGTCAGCCTGGTGCATTTCTCCAGCACTAAAAATTCCCTTTAAAAGAAAGTGGTTTTGAATCAATAACCAGTTTGTCCAGCAGATACTCACAAATCTTAGGCCTCAACACTGGCCTTCTGCAAACAGGCGGTGAGGGTTGTTTTAGGGGCTTCTTATTCAGTTTGTCAATACAATATGTTAATTTGTAACAAAGGGTGAAAAATGCTGCAAGGGATTTCTATTATCTCTGCTAATATTTCACACTTTACTATTTCCCGGCATCCTTCATTATCACTAGGTTGTGTAGCAAATAATAGCTCTACCTCTCCACATTACCCTGTCTTTATTTAATGCAGGGTTTAATACACATGAATGTTTTTGTACACAAGCGTGTCATTCATCCCAGCATCATTCCTGTCAACAAATGCAGGCTGACACTTCGGTTTTGTTCCAATTTGAACTGGAAATAGATTTAAGTTTATTCTGCTGTTTAAGAGCAATTTGATGTTGTCTATTCAGCCCCTGTGGTTTTACGTTTTGCAGGTTTTTCCAGCTATTGTAATCCCAATGGCAATTAAGCAGGGTTTCTATGTGCTGTGGGAAAGGATACATTTGCAATTTTCTTTTATATAGAAATGGGCCCCAATCAGATACCAGATCCAAACTACAGTGAACTTCAGATCCTAACCTAGCTCCAAGCTTTGCAGTTTGGTAGCACCTCTCCTAATAATCAATATCTGCTTGGCCATTTATTTCATTTGAGTGATAGTGAAGTAGTGCTTAGGGAAAGTGCAATGGCCGTCTGGATTTTCACTGCCATTATACAAAGAAAGAAGTGACTTCAGTACCTCAAATCCAGCAGAAAGAAACTCCAGCATTGGGTAATCCAGTTGGGAAAGATCAGAACTGCAGATGAAAAGTTAGAAGCTGGACAAAGTTGGGCTACCTTTTCTTCTACTATTCCCCTCTGTATTTCTGGAATCAGGCTGGGACCAAAAACAATGAAATGCCATAAGAAAGGCTGTTCTTGAAGAATTTCCAGCTAGGCTGAAAAATGAGTCGTTGAAATATTATGTGAGAATCTGAACTCCTGCCACTTCTAGCCAATGTTTCACCCAAAGCAGTGTAGATGTGTAAGGGTTGCCACACTGGGGATTAAACCGGGGACCTCCAGAGCTGAAAGCATGAACTGCTGCACTTGGGCTAAAAAGGCAACTCTTCTTAACTGTGGCTGTAACAAATTCATCTCCTCTGTGGCTTGGACACAGAAACAGGACCTATAACACACACACTCACCAGTGGGTTAGTAATAAGCACCTGGAGATACAGTGCCTGCCTGCTCTGAAGTTTTCCTCTTGCATATAAACTCCCTGTGTTTGTTTCCCTTTTCTGCATGCTGGTTCAAAACCTCATATTTTTAAAAACAGGGGCTTTTTTCCCTAATGGGTAAATGTGCTACTTCAGAAAATTAGGAGCTAACATAGAATCACAGAAAGGTTAGAATCATAGAATATCAGGGTTGGAAGGGACCTCAGGAGGTCATCTAATCCAACCCCCTGCTCAAAGCAGGACCAATCTCCAACTAAATCATCCCAGCCAGGGCTTTGTCAAGCCTGACCTTAAAAACATCTAAGGAAGGAGATTCCACCACCTCCCTAGGTAACCCATTCCAGTGGTTCACCACCCTCCTAGTGAAAAAGCTTTTACTAATATCCAACCTAAACCTCCCTCATTGCAACTTGAGACCATTACTCCTTGTTCTGTCATCTGGTACCACTGAGAACAGTCTAGATCCATTCTCTTTGGAACCCCCTTTCAGGTAGTTGAAATCAGCTATCAAATCCCCCCTCATTCTTCTCTTCTGCAGACTAAATAATCCCAGTTCCCTCAGCCTCTCCTCATAAATCATGTGTTCCAGCCTCCTAATCATTTTTGTTGCCCTCTGCTGGACTCTTTCCAATTTTTCCGCATCCTTCTTGTAGTGTGGGGCCCAAAACTGGACACAATACTCCAGATGAGGCCTCACCAATGCTGAATAGAGGGGAATGATCACATCCCTCGATCTGCTGGCAATGCTCCTACTTATACAGCCCAAAATTCCATTAGCCTTCTTGGCAACGAAGGCACACTGTTGACTCATATCCAGCTTCTCGTCCACTGTATGCCCAGGTCCTTTTCTGCAGAACTGCTGCCTAGCCACTCGGTCCCTAGTCTGTAGCAGTGCATGGGATTCTTCCGTCCTAAATGCAGGACTCTGCACTTGTCCTTGTTGAACCTCATCAGTTTTCTTTTGGCCCCAGGGCCGGCTCCAGGCACCAGCCCACCAAGCATGTGCTTGGGGCGGCACCTGGAGGGGGGCGGCGTGGCGCTCCGGCCCGAAAGCGGGGCCGCGACTGGGCTCGCCGCCTTCTCCCCAGTGCTCTGGCCGCCGGGGAGAGCAGAGCCCCGGCCGGGCTCTCCGCCCTCCTCCCGGCGCTCTGGCCGCCGGGGAGAGCAGAGCCGCAGCGGGCTCTCCGCCCTCCTCCCGGCGCTCTGGCCTCCGGGGAGAGCGGAGCCGCAGCGGGCTCGCCATCCTCCTCCCGGTGCTCTGGCCGCCGGGGAGAGCGGAGCCCCGGCCGGGCTCTCCGCCCTCCCCTGCCACGCTCCCCGCCGGGGGCGGGGGTGGGGGGGGGGCGGCGGGAGGCTTTTTTGCCTGGGGCGGCAAAAAAGCCAGAGCTGGCCCTGTTTGGCCCAATCCTCTAATTTGTCTAGGTCCCTCTGTATCCTATCCCTACCCTCCAGCGTATCTACCACTCCTCCCAGTTTAGTGTCATCTGCAAACTTGCTGAGGGGGGCAATCTACGCCATCCTCCAGATCATTAATGAAGATATTGAACAAAACCAGCCCCAGGACCAACCGTTGGGGCACTCCGCTTGATACCTGCTGCCAACTAGACAAGGAGCCATTGATCACCACCCACTGAGCCAACGATCTAACCAGCTTTCTATCCACCTTATAGTCCATTCATCCAGCCCATACTTCTTTAACTTGCTGGCAAGAATACTGTGGGAGACTGTATCAAAAGCTTTGCTAAAGTCAAGGAATAACACATCCACTGCTTTCCCCTCATCCACAGAGCCAGTTATCTCATCATAGAAGGTAATTAGGCTAGTCAGGCATGACTTGCCCTTGGTGAATCCGTGCTGACTGTTCCTGATCACTTTCCTCTCCTCGAAGTGCTTCATAATTGATTCCTTGAGGATCTGCTCCATGATTTTTCCAGGGACTGAGGTGAGGCTGACTGGCCTGTAGTTCCCCGGATCCTACTTCTTCCCTTTTTTAAAGATGGGCACTACATTAGCCTTTTTCCAGTCATCCGGGACCTCCCCCGATCGCCATGAGTTTTCAAAGATAATGTCCAATGGCTCTGTAATCACATCCGCCAACTCCTTTAGCACCCTCGGATGCAATGCATCCGGCCCCATGGACTTGTGCTCATCCAGCTTTTCTAAATAGTCCTGAACCACTTCTTTCTCCA
Organism: Emys orbicularis; assembly: GCF_028017835.1. Lineage (NCBI taxonomy): Eukaryota > Metazoa > Chordata > Testudines > Emydidae > Emys > Emys orbicularis. The sequence continues at coordinate 29,262,304 of NC_088695.1, read as the reverse complement.
GAGAGGGCTGGTCACCTCCTCCCCATCCTGTGCTGCCCAGTGCAGTAGTCTGGGAGCTGACCTTGTTCGTGAAGACAGAGGCAAAAAAAGCATTGAGTACATTAGCTTTTTCCACATCCTCTGTCACTAGGTTGCCTCCCCCATTCAGTAAGGGGCCCACACTTTCCCTGACATCTCTAACTAGAGCTAATTACGGCTCTGCCGTGCTCTATGCAAGTTTTTCTCCATAAGCTTCCAATGCATCTTACTCTTACTCCTGACCTCCAAGATCACCTGCCTCCTCTGCTCTAGCATCATGTCTCACCTGGCCAGACCTGCAGTTCTTCCTTCTCTTCCTTTCAGGCCTGCAGGGGCTGCTGGCTCTACTAAGTAGTCGAATGGTTTAGACTGAGTGTCTTTCACTAGGAGCTTATTGGTGAGTGTGAACAGTGATGGTAAATTTAAACACAGGAAGCAGCTGATGTTCAAAACGTATCTAGATTATTACTGCAGAAACAGCGTATCTAAGGCCATAACTATCTCAGACACTCCTAGTGTCTTCCCTCTTGATCTCTGACCTTCAAAAAGATGAGAAATCAGCCTCTTCTCTAGAAGCAGTTTCCCTGGATCTGTCTTTTGACTTCAGAGGGAAATAGATCAGGCCCTCTATGATGGCTTCATCCCCAAGAATCATCCAGGGTAGTCCACTGTCTTAAAAGAGACTCTTCCAGCCTCCTCTTCTGGAATCTGGTTTTTTAAATGGTGTAAGGTGGCCATTTTGCATGAGACAGCTGCAAGCTGCTTCTCCTTCCCTTTCAGATGCATATTTAGTTCCTCTTATGTTTATCCTGCTTTCTCTGACACTGAGAAGACAGTGTAACCCATTGGTCAGTGTGAGTTTGGTGTCGACTGTGCCTGATCCACAGAACATAGGAGCCTGGCTCTTTGGCTCAAGCTATGAAGACCGGTGCTTTTCAGCTCTGGAAGCCTTCAGTTCAATCCCTAGCATTAGCCAAGATGGCAGCTATCAGAATAGCACATCCACACACTTGGGCACTCTGGGTTCCAACCCAGCTTGTCAAAGGTGGAAAGACTTTGAGTATTAACTTGTTGTGGAAGCCAGCTTGAAAACAGGGAAGAGCCTTGAGCTACAATGCTGAGATCAGAATTGTCTAGATCCAGAATTCCCCAGTGCTTTGTTCCCACAGGTTTGCTTCAAGGCCACCTATAATTCTTAGTTATTCTACGTGAACTAGAGGAGTCAGTGTAAATAACAAACAAACGAACTGGAATTACATAATCAATGTCACCCTCCAGTACAAAGAAAACATCACATATATATTTTTTACGTTGCTATTTTTCTTCCCCTTACTAAAAATTAAACTATAAAGAGTGAGGCTGATATTCTTGAACCCCATGGTTCTGTTTGAGCTGCTAGAGTGGTTGTTTCAAGCTTCTCTCCACATGGTTCCCACATGGGAAAGAAGCATTACAGTCAAACTGAAGTAATTCTTTGATGAAGTGCAGTCATTTGTTTGAAAGTGTAGTCTCGCCATTAAAATGCAAATGAAATGAGCGCTAATATATTAACTGTGGCTTGTAGTTGAAATGGTTTATGACAAGTGTGCTTTCATGTGGAATTTAGTTAAGTGATAACAGTGGGTGCGTAAGAGAAAGTACTATCCAGGCATGGCTGTTTGTTTATTGAAGATATTAATGAAGGACAGTGCTTGAAGCACATGACTCTTCCCGTATCTCGTCTTTCATTAGTCCTGGCTCCCTGCTCAACAACTGAGAGTTGTTTTTATTGTATTTTTTTTCAAGGGGCGTTTGGCCACAAGATTCTTCTTTGATGAATGATCTGAGATGGTTGAAATCCACACAAAAGCTGAAATGTGTTTAATGACGATTACTGAAGAAGAGCACAAGATCATTTTCACAGCCACTCCTCCCCCGCAACTCCTACATCCTGCACATGGCACTTGGCATGGAAGGCTTTATAGTGATTCAGAAACGGGTAGTGATCAATGGCTCCATGTCTAGTTGGCAGCCAGTTTCAAGCAGAGTGCCCCAAGGGTCGGTCCTGGGGCCGGTTTTGTTTAATATCTTTATTAATGATCTGGAGGATGGTGTGGACTGCACTCTCAGCAAGTTTGCCGATGACACTAAACTAGGAGGCGTGGTAGATACACTAGAGGGTAGGGATCGGATACAGAGGGACCTAGACAAATTAGAGGATTGGGCCAAAAGAAACCTGATGAGGTTCAACAAGGACAAGTGCAGAGTCCTGCACTTAGGACGGAAGAATCCCATGCTCAGCTACAGACTAGGGACCGAATGGCTAGGTAGCAGTTCTGCAGAAAAGGACCTAGGGGTCACAGTGGACGAGAAGCTGGATATGAGTCAACAGTGTGCTCTTGTTGCCAAGAAGGCTAACGGCATTTTGGGCTGTATAAGTAGGGGCATTGCCAGCAGATCGAGGGACGTGATCGTTCCCCTTTATTCGACATTGGTGAGGCCTCATCTGGAGTACTGTGTCCAGTTTTGGGCCCCACACTACAAGAAGGATGTGGAAAAATTGGAAAGAGTCCAGCGGAGGGCAACAAAAATGATTAGGGGTCTGGAGCGCATGACTTATGAGGAGAGGCTGAGGGAACTGGGATTGTTTAATCTCCAGAAGAGAAGAATGAGGGGGGATTTGATAGCAGCCTTCAACTACCTGAAGGGGGGTTCCAAAGAGGATGGAACTCGGCTGTTCTCAATGGTGGCAGATGACAGAACAAGGAGCAATGGTCTCAAGTTGCAGTGGGGGAGGTCTAGGTTGGATATTAGGAAACACTATTTCACTAGGAGGGTGGTGAAGCACTGGAATGCGTTACCTAGGGAGGTGGTGGAGTCTCCTTCCTTGGAGGTTTTTAAGGCCCGGCTTGACAAAGCCCTGGCTGGGATGATTTAGTTGGGAATTGGTCCTGCTTTGAGCAGGGGGTTGGACTAGATGATCTCCTGAGGTCCCTTCCAACCCTGATATTCTATGATTCTATGAAACCAATGTGAACCTTTGGCCTTTTAATTCATAATTAGGAATCCCATCTGCCTTAGGGAATGCAACCGCCTTAGGAGAAACACCTAATGGAATCGCCTCAGCCTCCCTGGGTAGAGAACCCAGCAGAGCACCCCAACACATGGTATAGACGCTACATTAGGGAAAGGAATGGGGAAGTATAGGCTCATTACCATTCTTTGTGAAATTAACCTCCAGGTTTCAATGCTAGAAGGCACCACTCTTAGACCATTTAGTCTGACTTCCTGTATAAAACAGGCCATAAAAATTTCACCCAGTTACCCCGGTATTTAGCCCAACAACTTCTGTATAACTAAAGCATCTCTTCCAGAAAGGCATCCCATCTTGATCTGGAGACAAGGGAAGAAGAATCCACCACTGCTCTTGGTAGTTTTTTCCAATGGTTAATCACCCTCACTATTAAGAAAATTGTGCCCAAGTTCTCATTTGAATTTGACTTTAACTTCCAGCCGTTGGTTCACGTTAGGCCTTCCTCCACTAGATTTTTGAGCCTTTAGCATGCAGTATTTTCTCCCACTGAATGTACTCACTGTCCTGAAGTGTCTAGTTTCCTTCGTCCCAGGCACAACGCCAGCATAGGCCCCTTATCCTCCAAGGGAAAGCCAAAACAAACATCCCCTAGAGTGTGAAGTAGCAAGGAGCACATTAAGGAGCTTTTCCATGGAGATATTCTATAGCTCCAGACATTGCTTGGCTCATTTCCATCTCAGAGTGCTCAGCAGACTCATCTGAAGCTATGGACTGTGCCTCTTGACTTGGCAGTACAAAGAGCATTAACCTCACACCATCACACAAACGTGCACTCATCTCCCCAGTGATCAACTCTAAAACCCCACTCATTTTGCAGAAAGGAAGAGTCTTTGATAAAGCAACCTGGTGTAACTCAATGGATTCACCCAGAAGCAGGAACGCCCCTTTAAAATCTTTAAAATGTGGTCAATGGACAGGCCTAGTGCTCCTTCAGGCCCCCCAGGGAAGTTACTCCTGTTTCATGTCCCCAGTGCTGGGTAATAACAGGAGAGGACTCTAGTTTTAGAAACATGAACCGGTTCTTTATTAAGACAACTACAGAGATGCCACAACTGCAGCTAGCATTCCAGCCATGTACAAACAGACTGATTTCCTGGTGCCTCCTCCAAATTCTTCCCTCCTGCAATCTGAGCTCCTCCCTCAAAGTTCCATGTAGGTTGCTACAGCTCCAGCCTACAATTGGACTCATAATATTTGTGACAGTAGCGTAGCTGGGGGGGAGCGGGGCAGCAGCCGCTCTCCCACTGAGCACAAGTGGTGCCTTTTCAATTTTTACTCACCCGGCGGCGCTCCAGGTCTTCGGCAGCACTTCGGTGGCGGGCCCTTCACTTGCTCCGGGCCCGCTGCTCTTCACTCACCGAAACGCCATCGAAGACCTGCAGAGCGAGTGAAGGTCCCGCCGCCGAGGTGCCGCCGAAGACCCGGAGCGCCACCCCGTCAGTAAAAGCGCCACCGGGTGAGTAAAAGCGCCACAGCGGGTGGCGCCTTTTTTTGTGATCGCTCCCCCTGTTCCCTCCACCTGGCTACGCCACTGATTTGTGACTGTGCGGACCAAGAATGGTGAGAAACAGGAGGAGTTTGGCATGGGAGCAGGTTCTCATTTGCATAAGCTAGCTTCCCAGTACTTAATTTGTGCCAGGACTTGCCAGGGCTGAGCCCGGCAACTCTAGGCTTGGCAGTTCATATCCCCGGCACCTCTGGGCTTGCTGCATCAGTTATGAATGTAAAAAAATTGTTTGAGCCCCGGCACCTAATTGGTTGAGTTGCGGCAGCTCTTTATTTACAAATTAAGCACTGTAGCATCCCCTTCTGTCTTCACAGCTTGTGGGTAAGGATCTGGGTTTTGCTGAAATTATTTAGAGCTTCTACAGCCAGCCAACCTTTCCTCTCCCTTGGGCAGGTCACCCAGCCACCGATGTGCATCTTGCACATCTCAGAAGGCTGCGGTTGTCATTGACAAGACCCATAGTTCCAATCCATTATCATCATTCTTTAGGTTGTGAGCCCTTTCAGCCAGAGATTGCATATCCTTTGCCACAGGAAAGCATCTGGCACACCATGGGCGTTGCTGGAAACCATTAATAAATATTGAAGCAGATGGGAATTTTGGTGCACCAGTTTGGAAGAAATTTAGCAGTTTTACATACTCTGGGCCTCTGGCTAGTGGCAGCAGCATGTAAAGGCGCCTCCATGGCACAGTTGCTTCATGAGCCAGAAAGGATTCCTTCTCTAACTCTACACGTATCTGCCGCTCGGGACACTTTTTTGGCACAATTTGTGCAGTTTCCATCAGGAAACATGCCACTTATAGCGTCTCTTCTGCACCTTCTTCTCCACTATCTCTTTCTGCACAAACCACTGGCTTGGTAAATATATTGCAGAGGGCACACTGGCAGCACAAAGGAGGAGTGGGGCATTTCACAAAGGGGCCTTCCTGCACCTCTGCACCACGCAGCTGCTGGGACATAGGGTCTGAATATATGCTCCTCTGACTGGTTTTTTGCAGCTTCTCAAAACAGAGAACACAATGAGCATCACTAGAGGGCTCACAACTATTTAAAGGGACACCAGCCTATTCCTATACACTACATTTTACCACTGAAATAAAGCAACTTCAAGGGGGGGTGGAACACGTCATCCGTTTAATGGCCATGTCAATACCACAGGATAATTTGGAACAGGATATAAAAAATGATTATAGCCAATTAACATTGGAGGGAGAATTATAGCTTAGATCATAAGCTGTTCAGGTCAGGATTGTCTCATGCTTTGTTCAGGGCTCAGTAAAATGAGGCCTGATCTTGATTGGCACTTCTGGCCAATACTGAAATATTAATGTTAAATATAACAAAAGTGCCAGGGGATCTTTAACGGCCAGACGCAGTTAGGACTTCGCTTTTATATCCCTTCCAAAAAGGGACACCTCTATCAACACAGCACCTCCTAGCAACTCGTTAGCAAGGAACCAAAGTCACCTGGTCCTGACATGTGGGGCAGATCCTGGACCAAAAAGACTAGCTGGAGTACAAAATGGGACCATTGCTGCAGGTGTTGGGGTTCTACCACTTTATCATTCATGTCAGCAATTTGATCATAGGCCCTGCTCAATGTTGGGTCGCCCCTGTGTTCGTGGACAAAATCTGTCATGAGTCAGGCCTTCTAAATCTGGCAATGGCAATGCCCATATTACTGCTCCTGTCCGTGACCTGGATGGATGCTCTGTTTGTGGATCACAAACTTCCCTTAAGGGGATCCTCTGGTTCTCCTATTCCGGCTAATCTTTTGGGTCCAGGACCTGCCCCACTTGCCAGGACCAGTTTCCAGTCTTCCTAGCTCATGAGTAATTTCCCTGAAGCACTGCCAGTCCTGACCAATGATGACAGGGGAGGCCAATGCTGAGGCTAGAGACATTGGGAGGGCGTGTATTGTCTGCTGGGACAGACCTTCACATCCCCTGTATGCACTGGTGGAAGATTGTCTTCCCTGGGGTCCCTTCTGCCCCACCCAAGTGAGTCATGGGTCCAGCAAATGTTGCAGTTTCATCCCACTGATCCATACTGGGACTGTTTATTTGGCAGGTCCTTTCTTCCTCACTCTGCTCTCTGCTGTCCGCACCTGGGCATACTCACACTTCGGCTGGGAGCCCTCTCTTTGGACACATTCAGCTGCCCACATGAAAAACAGCTCATTATGTTGTGCTCTGAGCCCATTCCCTCATCTGATGATGACCCTGCCTCTTGTAGGGGTACCTGGCATCAAAGTCTGTACAACCCCTTCTTGGTAATGGGGCCTGGGGCCAACCGCCATTGGTTAGGTTTTTCGCCAGGCCCTTCCTGGCCTGCAGTGGCAACTCACCCTAACTGCCAAGAGGCTGAAGATGAGCATACTTGTTCCTGATCAGCAAAGGGTGTTCTCCCCTGACTGGGCATCCTGTCGGGCTGGGTCAGCTTCTTAGTCCTGAGTTGTCCTCTTCCACAGTCTCTGGGGGTTCCTCAGTGACCACAATGTTTTCCATCAATTACATTTCCTCAGTACACACTCCCATCTCGCAATGGGAAGCATGTGTATGAACTGCTCGACCAGTACTAACTTAGCCATGTGAGCTCTAATCTGCTCCTCTGGCCATAACCACCACCAGCAATGGTCCTTCAGCTTTTGGGCCACTACCCATGGCCATGCTCCCCAGGGATACATTTCTGTCCAGAAGCAGTGGTGGTGTGTCTCTTCACTCATATCAAGAGTCCAGGATGGCAGCTTTAACCAGTACATAAACCCATGCTGTCACAGGGTCAAGCCCTCTGTAGGCTGCATGGGCTGGGTCAGCCTGGTCAGGGGCCAGAACAAGGGCCCAATGTGCTGGAGAACACTTTTGAGTGGGTGGCAGTGGCCAAGACAGCCTCAGGGTCATCATCAGGCCCCATCCTAGTCAGCTTCATGGGTACCCACAAACGCACTGGCTCAAGGCTCAAGACCGCAGCCCCCAGCTGTCCCAGAATGCTGTTTCCCTGTCAGTAGCTGTTGAACCAGGTTTTGTTGCAGGTCTTTCTGCGAGGTGGCCATCTCGTGTAGCAGCTGCTGTTGTTGGGTCATCTGTTGTTGAGCAGCCCACTGTTGCAATAGCTGCTGCTGGGACTGTTGTTGCTGGGCTGCCTGTTGTCACTGGCTCTCCATCGGCCACTTGCACCATTGCGGTGGATCCATGTTACTTGGGTTCCTAGTCTCTCTCATAGGCGGGCTTTCAGCCTCCCTCTAATTTCCCGGTGTGTCCGGGTTAGGAAGCGAATGCCCATGTTCTGCATTTGTAGCAAGCTATGCCTCTCCAGTGCCCCCTTGGGGAGAGGGCAGGCGCTGGTCCTGTCTCAGAGTCTGGGGCACAGCCCTCTGGCTGTGCTATTCAGGGTGCCTGCCCCCACTGAGGGGGGTGGGGAAAGGGGACAGTTAATGTAGTCCAAACAAAAAGTCAATATGCGTCTGCAGCCCACAAAAAGCAGAGTCCTAGGCCTTCAGGAGGCCAAAGAAAGAAAAGAAACAGGAAAATTACCAGCCCTTCTCCTTGCTGAGAGGACCTGGGCAGCCAAGCCTCTCAAACCATTTCCCCAATCAACAACGCCTGTTTCCAGGGGCTGGAGTGCTCTGAGATGGAGTCCTGCTCCTGGGTATCTCCACACAGCCCGTGGCAGGGAGCCTCCCAGCCCGGGTCGACAGACTCTGGCCAGCAGTGCTCGTGCTAGAGCTCTGTAAATAGCTGTTTAGACAGCGCTGTGAAGTTGTGGCTCTGAAGCTCATCCCCCTCCTGAGTCTTCGGAGCCTGAGCTCCAGCCCGAGCCACGGCTTCAAAGCGCTGTGGACACAGTTACTTTTGGCACGCTGGCCCAAGTCTGTCAACACCGGCTGGGAGGCTCGCTGCCGCAGGCTGTGTAGATGTACCCTCAGAGAGCAGGGATCCTCCCCTTTAAGGGCCTGCCCATCTCCAGGCTTGCCAAGCCTCACAGGTGTGCCAGGTTGTTATTGTGCCCAGAGGAGCTCTTTATCTCCTTCCTGGCTGGGGTGGGGATCTGTCCCACCCCCACAGCACCTAAACACCTTTAAAGATCAGCCCCAGGTGAGATACCCAAAAGCACACAGGAAATCTCAGCTATAGAAGGAAATTGAATCCGGGAGTTAATTCCCAGACTAAGCACCTTAGTCGTGGGATCATCCTAACTCTCCAAACCCTGACTTGATAACCTGAGGATGAAACCCAAACTAGGGGCACGATCCTGCTCCTATTGCTACATTACACATGCAAAACCATCTTTGAAGTCAGCACTGTAACTCTGGAAGAAGCCAATGAACTTTACCATTAGTCCTTTATTTGAGGTGATAGGCTGTAAATACAGACACCTATTCCCCAAGTTTTCAGCTGGATGTTAACCTGAGAGCACACCCTACCAAATCCACCTGCTTCAATCCATCCATGCACTTGGGAATTAGGTAGAAGAGCCATGCCAGGGTCCCGATCACTGTGCCAGCAGAAAGATAAGACAGAGCACAAGCTGCAGTTTTAAGACACTTTTCAGGTCTGTTTCCTCCCCTTGGTGTTACCATGATCCCTGTTGCATAAGAGATCACAGCAGAGTGGCTGGCTCCTAGCAATTGTCAGTCAAGGCTTTTATGCGAGAAGTGCCATTTGTTGACAAGACAATGGACACTTACCCTGGACCAGGCCCCATAAAAGTTGACATGGCAGCAACCTCTCATCCGTGCTGGCAACAGGCAGGCTGTGCTCAGAGCTAAATGGCAACGTGAGTGGGGCTGCCTCATCGTGTTCAGAGCCTCCTTTCAAAGAGGGGCCTGGGCCCCTCTTTGTCTTGCAAGGATGCTGAGGATGACCTGAAATGCTCTCCTCTCCCTGATCTCTATTGTCCATGGACAATTGACTCCACTTTGCCAGCGCTGGCCCTGACAGCTCTTTAAAGCTATTGTGATGCAGCTGCTTATTAGCCTCTTCCCAGTACTTACTTGCCTTAGCACTTTACAAAGCCTGAATCTGCAGGGCCCGGCAATGGAAGGCGTGCACATGTAGAAATAGTTCCTACTTGTCACTTTCCGTCTCTCTCTTCTTTCGGCTTTAGCACCAGGATTGAGGGGTGGAGACATTTATATCATTATTTAAATCAATTTTTTTTCCCTCACGGATGCTTAAAGCAATTGCTTGTCTGGTTGAAAATGAAATCTTCTGATTCCCCCCCCCCCACCCCCGTGCTATGCTTGTGCACACTGGTTTGTTATTACAGGGTCTCGTGAGTAGAGGCTTTGTCCTCACTATAAAAATAAGTGGTTTTACATTGCGATAGTGATCTAGATGAAAGTTTCTCATGGAGACAAGGCACTGTAGTTTTTACTCTCATGTAGCTAGTCAAGGTAAACCCCAGGCGGGAGGTAGAAGGTTGACCTTGACTAGCTACATCAAGGTATAAACTAACTGTGTCTTGTCTCCACTTGGATTTTACATTGAGATGGCTCTCTCTTTTTTCAGTGAAGACATAGCCTGAGCTATTCAGGCCCATTTGTTACTGTAGAGTTGTTATAATATTCACATGCTGTTGTGTTGTTGAACTGTTGCAGACCTGGGTGATGCCTGCCAACAATTATTCAATCATTTATTTGAATAAAAGATACTAATTTCCAAAGGCAACCTTTGAAAGCCTTTTTATTCAGTTTTGCAAACATTCACATGAAGGAAATTGTGTTTGCAAGAAAGTGCATAGAAGGGGGTGGAGGAGTCACCCAAGTACTTGTGCCAATACGTATTTACAAATGACAATTCATGTAAATATGTATTTGCCCAAGTATTTGTGCTGTATTAGGCAGCCATTTTGAAAGTTCTTTATGGATCCAGTCAAGGAAAAGCTACAGTAGCATGCAACTCAGGTGACCAGTACCATGGTGTACATAACAAACTGCAGACATTGAATACCTGAAACAATACTGTAGTTGGAATAGTAGCTTGAGGGCAACTCACAGGCTGAAATGTTTCCATAGGCCATTAGTCTAATGCATTTAGAATAATTAACAAATTCATAAAATCTAGGTCTGTTTGCAGATAAACTGTGAAAAGGAAAAGGTGTTAAGGCAATGGACTGTGCCTCAGAAGATCTGGTTGCCATTTCTGGCTCTACCACAGACAAAGTGGCTCTTGGGCAAGTCATTTAATCTCTCTGTGCCTCAGTTTCCTATCTTTAAAATGGGGATAATATTTCTTTTCTCCCACACTTTGTCTATTTAAATGATAGACAGAGACACAATGGGGTCCTGAATTCAGTGGAGGCCTTTCAGCACCACCATAATAATAAATAAGCGAATATGTTTGCTGTAATTCTTTTGTCCAATGTATTCATGAGTGCTGAGCTGTATACGCTGCTCTGTTATTGTAGGGTTGCTTATGAGTGTGGAGATGCTACTGCTGACTTTTTTCTTCTTTTCAAAGTACTGATGCCTTTTGGGGAGGAACAAACTGTTGTACTGAATTTGCATGCACAGGCTCTAAATTATTCCCACCTCAGAACAGGGATGGTCTTGAGATCAATGTCTGGTACAGTACTGAGTATACCGCTGGCACTTCAATAATAATTTGGTATGCAACAGCAATTGTTCAAAATGCTGTAGCAGCAACACTGTTGCAAGCTGACGTACGTGTGTGTGTGTGTGTGTGTGTGTGTGTGTGTGTGTGTGTGTGTGTGTGTGTATCTTTACTGCAATATTTCTTTTGCAAGGGGTCGGAGGTATTTGTGTCTGACAATGAATTGTGTCGTGACAGTATAGCCTGCTGTGGAACTTGTGTTTATTGCTAATCAAAGAGAAAATTAGGAAAATCTTGTATTTTGATTTCAGTAACACTGATGTAAATGCAGATAACTAGCATTTTGAAACAGTTTTTAATTCCACTGAGGCAATGGAGATACTCACGGTTTACACTGGTGCAAGTGAGATCAGAATCTGGCTCATTGTGTGAGAAAATTCTCTAACTGTTGTTCTAAATTTCACAGAGAAAGCTCTTTCTAACTTCCCCTTCTATTAAGGGAGCATCGGCCTTGGTTTTCTTAACGTGAAAAATACAGTACAAAAAATTGATGTACAAACCACTCCATTTAATGTGGGTTTTACTTTCTTTTTTTAATAATTCCAGGAACGGATTTATGCCAAATGTGAAGTATGATCCACCACTCTCTAGTCAGGTTTACATGCTGAAGTCTAAATAGTGTTCACACCATGAGGGAATTCTTCCTCCCCCCAACTCCCCATTTTCTAAATCTCACCCAACTGTAGTAATTTTGGTCACTGAGCGCAAGACAGATTGACAGTCTTCCACAGTTGTGCTGGCCATGGGAGAGCAGGCCGTAGCCTTAGAAATGAAGAGAAAACAAACCCTTGGTATTCCATGGAGCTGTTTTGAAGGTTTCCATTAACATCCGCATATAAAACAAACCTCATTTCCCCACTCACACCCCTACCTCCCGTCAGAATCATCCTGTGGCAGCATTGAAGGCTCTGATCCTGTAAGGCGCTGGGCAAGCCCAGCACCACAATTAATTTAATGGGTGTTGAGGGTGCCCAGCCCGTGGCAGTAGGTGCTCTGAACCGCTTAGGACTGGGCACTACCAGGAGTTGTGGGGCAAGAAGTCGTAGGCAGTAGCAACAGGGAGACAAAAGTCAATTGTTAGCCAACAATTCAGAGGGAGGCTGGCCTGAATTGCCTCCAAGCCACTTGATTTATGGCTTGCGATAATATGTTTTGGAGCACCACAACCCAGAGTGCTGTGCGGCGTGACCTGTAGAAATAAGTCTATTAACCCTAATCAATCTCCCATTATCCACCCTCGCTGGCAATTTAGCCGGTAAAGGAGTCACCAAGGCCTCTCAACTCGGTTTGAACTAATCCCATTGTCTTTCATAATCAGGGGCCATGAAAAAGGAGCAGCTTCTTCTTCACAGCAGCAAAATTATCACTGGGTGTTTAAAAAAAAAACCCTCCTCTTTCATCTTTTAATGAGAAAATGGAGAATTGTTTTCATTCGGAATTGCCAGGGCTAATTGAGGCCCGGGGCTCCTGTCGAGATACAGGCCCTAGTGGGTATTGGTTCCCAGAGCCAGTGGAGAGACACTTAGTCTCAGCAGTAGGTAAACTGCTCTGACAAAACTTCCTGTTGTAATTAGTAAGAACATTTATTCAGATTAAGTACTTTATTACAGAAGCTAATTATGAAGTTTATCACAGATTCGATGTGCTTTGGAAGGGGTTTGCTTGGCCCTTTGTCATCCCCTTTCTAAAGGAGAAAGTTATTTCAACCTTTGAAGGGCAGAGGGAATTGGCACATCACTTGTAGGGCCTAATGTTAACACATTCAGCAGAAAATGTCACTTGAATCCATACCAGGAAAACTGGGAGCACAAAGCCTCTTTCTCACTAAGCCCTTTTTCTTTCCTTTAACTCCCCTCCACCCATTATTTTGGTGCTTCTATCATTCCAGCAGTTCCTCAACTGGTACTAAATCTGGAAATCTGTGATGCTTTCCAGAGTAAACCCCTGCTTTTAGTGGTTTAATATTCAACAATAAAAGCGTGCTCCATGCTGAAATTCATTCTAAATTAATCTAGGAGAAAACTTAATTGTCTTTATTTTTCTCTTTCAAAGTGAAGAATAAAAGTGGAGGAGAGGAGATTATCTTAATAGCATTTTAAAACAATTTTAAAAGATGGGTGTCTGCCCCCCTCCCCCGAATGATTTTTAGCTGTTTCGGATTATAGCACTGCAAATCAAAAGGTAAAATAATACTGGATTCGTCACTGCATTGCTCCAGTTTTAGTCATTGCAGTAGAGAAATACCGGTGTGAAACTGTGGTAATGAAGTTGTTTCTGTAATTCAAAATCTATTAATAATTGTGTCTTTTTGGCATTTCATTTTTTTATTTTCTTATCATTATGATCAAGTTATTAACCTTAAAAAATGCTGTGATGCAATCACTTTTTTGACCCCAAAGTGGCTGCGTACCACAGACTGAGCTGATACCTTCAGAAATGTTAGGATGTTTCTCTGTCGAAGTTGCCTGACGGGACTGGGTTGAATGTAGCAGATTGACAACAGCTGTCTAAGAGCCAAGCAATGAGGGTGCCGAGATGCTACAAGTCTTAGGGTATGTCTACACTACGAGAGTAGTTCGATTTTACTTAAATCGAGTATGTGGAATCGATATTACAAAGTCGAACGTGTGTGTCCACACTAAGGACAGTAATTCGACTTTGTGAGTCCACACTAACGGGGCAAGCGTCGACATTGGAAGCGGTGCACTGTGGGCAGCTATCCCACAGTTCCCGCAGTCCCCGCTGCCCATTGGAATTCTGGGTCAAGTCCCCAATGCCTTCTGGGGAAAAAAATGTGTCGAGGGTGGTTTTGGGTAACTGTCGTCATACAACCGTCACTCCCGCCCTCCCTCCCTGAAAGCGCCGGCGGGAAATCAGTTCGCGCACTTTTCTGGTCAGTGACAGCGCAGACGCCACAGCACTGTGAGCATGGAGCCCGCTGCGACCATCGCTGCAGTTATGGCCGTTGTCAACACCTTGCAGCTTATCATCCACCTTTCCCAGAGGCAGATGCAGAGAAATCGGGCGAGGAGGCTACGGCAGCGCGGTGAGGATCTGAAGTCTGAGAGTGGCACAGACCTGTCACAAAGCACGGGACCCCGCGCTGAGGACATCATGGTGGCAATGGGTCATGTTGATGTTGTGGAACGGCGATTCTGGGCCCGGGAAACAAGCACGGACTGGTGGGACCGCATAGTGCTGCAGGTCTGGGATGAATCACAGTGGCTGCGAAACTTTCGCATGCGTAAGGGAACTTTCCTTGAACTTTGTGAGTTGCTGTCCCCTGCCCTGAAGCGCAAGGACACCCGGATGTGAGCAGCCCTGACTGTCCAGAAGCGAGTGGCCATAGCCCTCTGGAAGCTTGCAACGCCGGACAGTCGCGAACCACTTTGGCGTGGGCAAATCTACCGTGGTGGTTGTTGTCATGCAAGTAGCCAACGCAATCATTGAGCTACTGCTCTCAAAGGTACTGACCCTGGGAAACGTGGAGGTCATCATAGATGGCTTCGCCGCGATGGGATTCCCAAACTGCGGTGGGGCTATAGATGGAACTCACATCCCTATCCTGGGACCGGACCACCAGGCCAGCCAGTACATTAACCGAAAGGGCTACTTTTCAATGGTGCTGCAAGCACTGGTGGACCATAGGGGACATTTTACAAACATCAACGTCGGATGGCCGGGCAAGGTTCATGACGCCCGTGTTTTCAGGAACTCTGGTCTGTTTAGACGGCTGCAGGAAGGTATTTACTTCCCGGACCACAAAATAACTCTTGGGGATGTGGAGATGCCTATAGTCATCCTCGGGGACCCAGCCTACCCGCTAATGCCCTGGCTCATGAAGCCCTATGCAGGCGCCCTGGACACTGAAAAAGAACTCTTCAACTACCGGCTGAGCAAGTGCAGAATGGTGGTGGAGTGTGCTTTTGGACGTCTCAAGGGGAGATGGAGAACCTTACTGACTCGCTCTGATCTCAGCGAAACCAATATCCCCATTGTTATTGCAGCTTGCTGTGTGCTCCACAATCTGTGTGAGAGCAAGGGGGAGACCTTTATGGCGGGGTGGGAGGTTGAGGCAAATAGCCTGGCTGCTGATTACGCCCAGCCAGACAGCCGGGCGATTAGAAGAACCCAGCGGGACGCGCTGTGCATCCGGGAGGCTTTGAAAGCTAGGTTCCTGAGTGAGCAGGGTAACCTGTGACTATTAAGTTTGTTTACAGAGAAGCTGAACCTGCCCCCGTTTCTTTACCCAGTAAATGTTCACTATCCTCTCCAGTTACATACCCCGTTCACCCCGTTCACCCCCTTCCAACACACGTTTAAAAATAAAATCACTTGAAATTTGTTAATGATCACCGTTTTCTTTATTACTGTTTTCGCGGTAAAGTGTTGAACCTGGGACGCAGACTGTGGTGGGGAGCGGGTGTAGTGTAGTGATGCAAAGGACGCTTCTAAACTCCAGGAATGACAGGCTCCACACTGGTGGACTGGTTGTTTCAACGGAGCCTGCCACCCCTCCTGTTCGGGACTCTGTGTGGGGGGGCTATGTGACTTTGTGGCAGGGGGAGGACGGTTACAGATCCCCTGCTGCGTGGCTCTGTGATCCAGGATAAGGACCGCTGCATAAGATCTCTAACCGCCCTCCCCCGCCACAAAGTCACATAGCCCCCCCCCAGAACATGAAAACCACCTCCCAGACTGACCAGGGTAACTAGTGAATGCAATGTGTGTGTGCCCTGCTGCTGAACCTGCCCCCGCGTCTGTACCCTGGTAAAGGTGACTGTCCTGTCCAATTACCAACCCCCTTCCCCCCCCCTTCAAACAGACTCTCCTCTAAAAGAACATGATGGAAACAGTAATTAACAGAAACGTATTTTTTATTAGCAACTACACATGAAACTGGGGGATGAAACTGGGACGGGGGCTTGGGTGAGGCGGGAAGGAAAGGACTTATCAAATTTTGGGGAATGAGAGCCTTCTGGTACTTGAGCAGTCTGCAGGGGTGGAGTGAGAGTTTTCACGGACTCTGCCACCCCTCCTTCTTGGGACTTTGGGTGAGGGGGGTATGGGACTTTGTGGCGGGGGAGGGCGGTTAGAGATAGACTGCAGCGGGGCTCTGTCGTCCTGCCTCCAGTCCTGCAGAACATCCACAAGGCGCCGGAGCGTGTCCGTTTGCTCCCTCATTAGTCCAAGCAGCGTTTGAGTCGCCTGCTGGTCTTCCTGCCGCCACCTCTCCTCCCGTTCCATGTGTGATCGGTGCATTTGGGACAAGTTCTCCCTCCACTGGGTCTGCTGGGCTGCCTGGGCTCGGGAGCAGCCCATAAGTTCCGAGAACATGTCCTCCCGTGTCCTCTTCTTCCTACGCCTAATCTGCGCTAGCCTCTGGGAGTGTGATGCCAGGGTAGTTCAGGAGACAGTCGCAGCTGTGGGATGGGAAAAAGGGAGTGAATTCCTCAGAAAGATAAATTTTTGGGTGAACAAAGAACATAGTCTTTCTCTGTGAACAAGACCATGCACAGCACCTATCACATGCGCACTCAGGACAAGGTCGAATTTTCGGCCTTCGCATTCAGTGCCTGGGGTCTTGCAGTGCAGATCAGACAAGCGGGACAGGACAGCGGAATTTGGGTAACAGGCTGGCATGGTAAGCCGTAGACTTGTGGCTGCTTAAAACTTTAATAGCAGCACTGGCCTCCTTTCACGTTCAAAGCAATGCCAGTCCCTGCTGCCAGCAATCCGGCAAGCATGAACTCTGCCCCTGTCCCACCCCCTCGCGGCTGTCCCAGGGAAAGATCCCTGTATGCTGCTCCTCTCCCGCCTCCACCGCGTGGCTCTAAACCGCCGGTTACAGTTCTGTAAAGGAACAGGCAAGCAGTCCCAATACTAACATTCCCCTACCTAATTCAAAGCAGGTCACCATGAGCGACATCACTCTGATGAGGATTTCAGAGACGGAGAAAGAACGGATGCTTCGGGAAAGCCTGCAAAGACCAGGGCCGTATGCCGCCATGCTCTGCAAGGCGATGATCCCCGAGTACTTGCTTGTTTCCTGGCGCGGAAACGTTTCCTACCAAGGAGGACCCAATAAGGCCGCTCTCCCCAGGAACCTGATGCAAAGGCTTTCCAATTACCTCCAGGAGAGCTTCGTGGAGATGTCCCAGGAGGATTTCTGCTCTATCCCCGGACATATAGACCGGATTTTACTGTAGCTGCACTGGCAGGGACTAAACAGTAGAGCGCCTAGGGCAAAACAATCATGCTAAACCGGACATTGTTAGATTTTTTTTCAGTAGTTGCACTGCCAAGGACTGAAACGTTAAGCGCCTAGGGCAAAGTAATCATGAAAAACCCATTGTTAATATTGTTAATATTCCTGTTCTGTTAAAAATAAATGTTTACATGTTTAAAACACTTAATGACTGATCCTTCCTCTGATTCTGTGTCCGGGTTAACGCCTGGGGACGGTTGGTAGGGGATCTCTGTAAGGGTGATGAAGAGATCCTGGCTGTCGGGGAAATCAGCGTTGTAAGCGCTGTCGACTGCCTCGTCCTCCTCATCTCCTTCCTCATCTTTCCCGTCCGCTAACATGTCCGAGGAACCGGCCGTCGACAATATCCCATCCTCAGAGTCCACGGTCAGTGGTGGGGTAGTGGTGGCGGCCGCACCTAGGATGGAATGCAGTGCCTCGTAGAAACGGGATGTCTGGGGCTGGGATCCGGAGCGTCCATTTGCCTCTTTGGTCTTCTGGTAGCCTTGTCTCAGCTCCTTGATTTTCACGCGGCACTGCGTTGCATCCCGGCTGTATCCTCTCTCTGCCATGGCTTTAGAGATCTTCTCGTAGATCTTTGCATTCCGTCTTTTCGATCGCAGCTTGGAAAGCACGGACTCATCGCCCCACACAGCGATCAGATCCAAGACTTCCCGATCAGTCCATGCTGGGGCCCTCTTTCTATTCTGAGATTGCATGGCCATCTCTGCTGGAGAGCTCTGCATCGTTGCCAGTGCTGCTGAGCTCGCCACGATGTCCAAACAGGAAATGAGATTCAAACTGCCCAGACAGGAAAAGGAATTCAAATTTTCCCGGGGCTTTTCCTGTGTGGCTGGTCAGAGCATCCGAGCTCGGACTGCTGTCCAGAGCGTCAACAGAGTGGTGCACTGTGGGATAGCTCCCGGAGCTATTACCGTCGATTTCCATCCACACCTAGCCTAATTCGACATGGGCATGTCGAATTTAGCGCTACTCCCCTCGTTGGGGAGCAGTACAGAAGTCGAATTTAAGAGACCTCTATGTCGAACTAAATAGCTTCGTGGTGTGGACGGGTGCAGAGTTAATCCGATGTAACGGCGCTAAATTCGACATAAACGCCTAGTGTAGACCAGGCCTTAGATGAGCTGCACCTTGCGGCAGCCTGGACAGCCACGGGGGCAGGGGAACAGTTTCTAAATAGCATTGCTAGTCCAAAGTTACCGATGACTATGCAAAGCATAGCAACTACGGTCAGTCAGTGCATAAGCTGGTCACCACAGGGAACTGGCAGCACTGCAAGATCGGCTGGGGGCAGTAAATGCAGTCTGCTCCTTTCTTTGAAACCGTATTGCATGTTGCCTCTGGGCCAAACTGTGGCTCGTGGAACAGGCTGTAGAAGGCCTCAAAGGCAGCAGAAACATAGCAGGTGGCTGGGGGTTCCTGTCACAGAGAGGGACTGTGTTCCCCTGCACTGTTCCGTGGTGGCATTCGCCAGGCAGCCACACAGGAGAGCGTAGGGGTGGGGTATAGCCATTGGTTCTCTGACTATGGGGGCAGGGAGGGCACAAGGGCTGCAGCTGCTACCACAACCCCGGGAATTGCAGTAGCAGCCCTGAAGCAGCTGTGCTGGTGTGTGGTGGCCTTGGGGAAGGAATTCATCCCTTCAAGACACTACTCTGTACAAAGCCGGCTTACCCAGCCTTTGCACAGGGATTCGCATTTAGTCCTAACATTGATACCAGACGTGGTGGACCAATGGTCTGAGCCTTATGTTAAACCTAATGAATTAAACCGCTCAGGGTAAACCTCTGGTTGTCGCTCACCCAGCCTGTCCATCTTATGCCTTGGTGAATCATTGGTCCAGATCCTCAGCAGATGTAAATTAGCATAGCTCTATTAAAGCTGGGGATCTGGTCCAGAGACCCCAGCTGCGAAAGGCAGATGCATGCTTCATCAGAAATCAAATCCTGGGACTCTCAAACTGAAGTCAAAGGGCATAAATGTTCCCTACACGTTTCCATATGACGATCGGCGCATGCACAGGTGGGATTTGGATGAGCCATGTGCTGTAATACCTGGGCACAACAGACTGAGGCAAGGGGAGCGTCAGTGCTAAGGTGCCTGCTGCTTGCTCTTGCGGGTGTACAGTCAGTCAGGACAGGCCTGAGGCTCCACTGCTTTGCACATTGTGTAGTTATTTCACACCTGTGCACAGCAAATGCAAAAGGCCTGATCCATCTTTGTACTTGGACCAAAGCAGGCATCACGCCTCCATCCCAGGTCAGAGGCAGGCAAGGAGCAAGCCCAGGGCACGAGGAGGCCTCCTCCCACACCCTTCTGCTGGGTCAGGGTACATCTATACAGCAAGCGGTATGACTGCAGCATGCATAGGCATACCAGAGCTAGCTTTGATTGAGCTAGCTTGCTAAATATGTCCGGGTAGCCATGGTGATGGCTAGCCATCCCTGCCTGGGACCCTAGGTGCATACTCTGGTGGCTAGCTCACCCCACTGTGGCTACACTGCCCTTTTTAGCAAGCTAGCTTGATCAGAGTTAGCTTGGGTATGCCTACATGCAGGGCCAACGAGGGGGGCGGGGAAAAGCCGGTACAAATTACCGGGGCCCGGCAGTCCGGAAGGGGGCCCGGCTCCCCCCCACCACTTCTTGTCAGCCCTGTTTAGCCAGTCTGCCCTTGCTGGGGGGCCCGAAAAAATTTTTTCACCGGGGCCAAAACCCACTCTCGGCGGCCCTGCCTACATGTACTTTCCGGATTCCAGCATAGACGTAACTAAGACCCATAGGAGCCAGGGCATAATTTAGGGCAGCTTTTGGGGCCACCCTGACCACTCTTGGGGCCACCCTAAGCACCCTAAGCCAAGCTGGCTCCCAACAGCCCCAGAATTGGGGAAGGACAAGCCACCTACACCTTTTTCTGAACCAACCTCAACTCCATGGCACGGATGAATTCCCTCCAAACGGGGTATCAAATGCTACCCAGTCTGAATTTTCCTCTCACTCACACCTCTGGCAGCGCTTCACATCCCAAGCTGCACAGCTGTAAATCACTACACCAGGCTGTGTAGAATCAGGCCCATTGCTTGCAACTCTGGCCCCAACACAGTTTAAAAAAAGGGGGGGGGATGAGAAAGATATTGGGAAACTGCGCAAAAGAAACGAGCTTAAAGACAATCAGCTGGACTTTGCTAGGCTTCAAAGGGCCAATGCCAGTGCACGACCCTCATGATTTGATATGTGCATTTAGTGACAGGCCCTCAGGCCACCAATCAGAGTGAGAAATTATACCTATTAATGGAGCTGTCAGGACGATGGCTCTTTAAGAATGACAGCGAAGTATCAGCGCTGGGCTATATATACTAAATCGCCCTCCTCACACCCCTTTGTGTGCTTGAGAATGGAGTGGGTGTTAGCGTACACACACACACACACATCCTGCTTTATGGATAGAGGTGGATAATTATATACATGCGTACATTGCACACACACACACAAGGAAGGAAAGAAGACGTGCTCTTATAAAGGCCACTGAAGATATTGTACGATTTGGATGGGGTGAATTATGAGATTTATTTAATGACTTTAGATCCTCGGGTGTTATTTATAGGATGTCCTCTGAGATAAACCCATAAGTCATCCCTGGCCATGGTAATTTCTTTCTATTCTGAGGCCTTGAGGAAAAGGTATTCATTTTTTTATGCTGTCTGTTGGGGAGGGAAATTAATACTAAAAAGTTAGTGAAAATTTGCTACTTTATGGGATTGAATTATCACCCTGTCAGCACTGAGATGAAAACCCTGAGCCGTGAACAAATATACCTTTGCACCTGAAGCTGGCTGGAGCACCCATTCCAAGCTCACATCACTCTGCTGCGGCCCTGTTGTTTCAGTAATTAATTCTGAAGGCTACTAGGTTTCACCTTGTCATTTTGCTTTCCAGACCTTCTTTAATTTGGCACTTTCTATATTCTGTACTCCCCCCCGGGCTCATAATTCATATACCATATGTCCTGAAGACATAAAGGGGGATCTGTTCTCTCAATATATATGCATAACTTCCAGTACAGTTAATGTGAGTTTGGCATGTGCAGGGGAGAGGCGACTAGACCCCATGGGCCAAAATATACCACAATCAGTGGCAAAGAAAAACAATGAAAAAATAAACTCCTAGCACAATACCACTGCCTTTGTGATAAGGTATCATGTAAGCCATGTCTTGTTATTAGCATAGCCTTATCATCACTATTTTTTCTGCATTCTCTCACAGATTTATTCCTTATCTCTCCTGTATCTTTACTTACTGTATGTTGCACTTATTTTCCTATAGACAGATTATTTAAAAAGTCAAATAGCTCCCAGATGTAGGAGAAAAAAAGGCCCTTTGTTCTCCCTGAAGGGGAGTAGGGTCAAACACAGAGGTGAGATGTGGTGGCATAAGATACACACTGGTAAGTGGGTGAGAGTCTAAGTTTGATTCTCCACCTTTTTCTCCGGCTGAGCAGTTCCTGCTTCTACAAGTAGTTTCAATGCCCTTAGTGCCACTCAGCGTGAGAAGAGCCAGGCTCTAAGTTTGGCAGTCAACCTCTGAGAGTCTAAGGATATGATCCTCTCCTTGTCTGTCCTTGTGTAACTCCACTGGGCCAAATCACCAGCTGGCATAAATCGTCTTAGCTCCACTGACTTCAGTACAGCTATGCCAATTTACACCAGCTGAGGAGCTGGCTCATTGGCCTTAACTCTTGATTTACGCCACTGTGAGCGGAGACTCAGGCCCTTCATTGGTGTGGTGTGAGTTGTACCAGCTGAGCATCTGATTCTGATCTCATCAGGATCTGATCCACCACCGAGACTCTATTCTCTAGAGAGCTATGCCGATTTACACCCACTGCAGATTTGGTCCATACGCCTAGCTTCACCTCATACACCTTTATGGTTAGTTCTCTGTCTTATTAGTGACGCTGCCAGTCACTTATTTTCTTCCCTCCTACAGGGTGGCCTCCATCAAATAAAACTGAATTCCCATTAAAGAGAGAGAGAGAGAGAGAGAGAGAGAGAGACCTTCCTTTCTGCAGCACTGGGGGAAATATAAAGTGTTCAGGACAGTGGTTCCTAGCATCGTTGCAACATAGCACTCTTTGGTACATGTGACAATAGGGATACTTTGGGAAGTGAAGGTGGCTGCAAAAACAAAGACTGCCCTTTGGTCTGGTGTGTTTCTTTCCCTCCCCCCGCACCCCACCCAACATTCTACAGAGGATAATTCCTTTTACAATTTGTTTTTTCCGGTGGTTTTAGCTTTCTGGGCTATAGAGTGTCTATTTTGACACTAGAAACTCCCGTGACTAATGTGCTTTGGTGTTTCCTCCTCACTACCTAATAATTTAAAGGAGCATTCACATGCACACACACACACACACACACACACACACTGTCACCTTCCCAACTTCTCTGCCTACCTATCTGCTTCTGTCTAGGAAAAGTGCAGCCCAACCAGTCAGTATACCTTATGACCTTGGCAAAGACATAGTTCTCGTGTCCCAGAAACCTAGTTACTTAGTCTCTACATTAAAGCACAGTTAATCTTCTTAATCAGCCCCAACGATTTAGCATTGTTACCCATCAAAGGTAACAATCCTGACAATAACTCCCTATGTGTTACCTGCTTCAAGAGAATCCCCAATTTCATAGATTCATATATTCCAAGGCCAGAAGGAACCATTGTGATCACCTCGTCTGACCTCCTGTAACACAAGCCATAGAACTTCCCCAAAATTGCCAGTGATGGAGAATTCACCACGACCCTGGGTGAATTATTTCAATGGTCATTTCCTCTCATTGTTAAAAATTTACCCCTTATTCCCACTCTGAGTTTGTCTAGCTTCAGCTTCCAGCCATGGGATCATGTTAAACCTTTCTCCACTGATCGAAGAGCCCATTATTTAATTCTGATTTCATTTGTTCCCCATGTAGATACTTCTTAACTGTAAGCAAGTCACCCCTTAACCTTCTCTTTGTTAGAGTCAAAGACCTCAATCTATTTAGCTTATCACTCTAAGGGCATGTTATCTAATCATTCTCGTGGCTCTTCTCTGAACCCTCTCCAGTTAATCAACAATAATTTAATTTCTTAAATTAACTCTTGACAGTCTCCATCTAATGTCCCCAACATCATTGGCCCCAGAATGGGCCATATCCAACCACCAGAACATCATGATCTTCCATCTTTGCACCAGACAAACAACAAATCATGAGAACTGGGATGAGGCTTTCCCTCCGAACATTCTCTCTTCCTCCTTTGCTCTAGGCAGGGGTTCTCAAACTGGGGGTCAGGACCCCTCCGGGGGTCGTGAGGTTATTACATGAGGGGTCACGAGCTGTCAGCCTCCACCCCAAACCCCGCTTTGCCTCCAGCATTTATAATGGTGTTAAATATATTAAAAAGTGTTTTTAATTTATAAGGGGGGGTCGCACTCAGCGGCTTGCTATGTGAAAGGGGTCACCAGTACACAAGTTTGAGAACCACTCCTCTAGAGGATGCTAATGCCTTTAAATGCATTGTGGGTCCAGTCTGAAACCTACTACACCTTCCCTTCAGCTAATGCTCCCAAGTTACAGACCGGTTTGGTTACCTGCTGTGCCTCAAATTAACCCCTTTTTACACATGGGGAAAAATACTCTAATTTATTCATTTCCTTTTCTTTTAGAATAAAGAATAAGCACCTATGCACAGGCTCTGAGCACCTTACCAATTAATTCATCTTAGTATGCAGTGCACACATACCCTAAGCCAGGCTCTGACTCAGGTTCGAGCCCAAGCCCCCATGCCATCCACACACCTCCGTCTGACTCATGTCAGCAAGAACTCAGGACCTGGCTCCTAGGACCCTGATGGGGGGGTCAGAGCCCAAATCCAGCTGTTACTTGGTCCCAGCCCACCCATTTTGCAATACGGATGCAGCTCAAGCCACAGACCTGAGTCAGAAAGTGTGCATTGTGCAGTATGGGCATACTTGCATGGCTGTGACTCCCCGGTCCAGTGATCATAAACTCAAGTTTACAGTGCAGCACGGACACTCAAGCACAAGCTTGGAAACACTGAGTCCCCAGAACCGGGTTTACAATGCAGAGTAGACATACCATTAAAGGCTCAAAGTGCAATGTAATCAACTCTGCTCTTCTATCCAGAAGCAACACATAATTAAATACTAACACCCTCACACACAGACCCGTACCTCAACTCTCCGACATCTCTTCACACAAATGGGCCCTGCAAGACACTTAGAAAGTTGACAAATACGGGCTGTTTCAGACCAAGGCCTGCAGCTATAAGAACCTAAATAGAACAAGGCATTCAAGAGCACTGCGCTGGCGAGTGTAGGTGCGCCTTCTACTGGACAGAATCAGAGCTGCTCAGCTGTGTGACTCAGAGATTTTCAAAGTTGGCTTAACTTTGGTCCCACAATGAACCAAATATTGAGCACTTCGGGGTGGGGGGGAGGGGACCTTGAACTGCTAACAGATATTCTCCTTTCAGCACATGGGGTAGGGTTTTGAGGTTTTAAAGCAGGAGGATCTGGGATCTGTCCCTGTTTCTATGATGTTTTGGACCGCCTTTGCCTGTGGCATAGTGACAGCTGTGAATTTCTAGACAACCATGGAATTGTTATAATACTTACCTACTCCTTGGGGGTGGGGTATACTTGTGCAGCTTAATTCACCAATATCTGTAGAGTGCTGTGGGATCCTTGAATCCAGGCAGCTACAACTGGGCACAGGGTTATTAATTATTTTATCAAAAAGAACTAGTGGAATAATGCAGTTCAGCATCTCAGCCCTTGCAAGATGCTGGTGAACTTGGCTTCCCCCAGTGTGGTTGAAAAGGGAAGTGTGAAAGCCGATTACCCAGCCTGGATTCTCCCTTGAGTAATTTCCATCATTCCCCATTTAGCTTTTATTTGATCTCTAGGAAGTCTGATTATAAATCAGAGCTGGGCTGCCTTCAAACACATTTCAGATAGCCTTGCTCCACCAAAGGGGAAAAAATAGGTGATTTATTTTTAGTGGCCGATTACCATGAATTCATTTGCTATGTACAAACATGCTCTATGTACAGTACTTCTACAGGGGTCTCCCTATATAAGAATTAGTGGAGATAATGGGCATTTAATAACTGAAAGCGTATCTACATAAACACGCATTGCCTAGAACATACAGAGCAATACTGTAAATCAGTGCTAATTCACTGGTTACTACGTTCCTGTGGATAACCAAACCCCCATACAATTAGGCTTGGGTTAAAGTGACTTAAACTAACACCACAGGGTTCTGTGTTTGTTCTCGCTCAGCAGTTTCTGATCTCCCACAATGCTTACCACAGCAAATATGCTAAGGGCATCATAAAAGGAATGGCATATGGACTAGACATTGGGGGTGAAATCCTGACCTCACTGAAGCCAATAGCAAAACTTCCATTTATTTCAAGGGGGCCAGAATTTCACCCCTCAATCCACACAGCTTATACTAGCTTCATGCATATTACACAAATAGCTACACTGGTGCAAATATCCCTAATAGAGAGGCACCCCAATTAGCTGTTTTAGATATTCACATGCTGATTCTGATACCTACTTTTAGGTGCCCAAGTATGAAAATTAGGCTCTACGTTTTCTAAGAGCCGAGCTCTGGGTGTTGCTAAAACTCCGTGGTTCTGCCTCTCACATCACCAGTAGTAAAGATTCTGCTTTTAGAACATGTCTGGCAATGTCACTGACGATGCCCAAGACAGACTCCCGTTCACTCTTCTACAGCTGCATCAGCCCCTGCGGAGCTAGCAAAAGTGAACATTTGTTCTCATAAGTAAAGACAACAGTCAAGATTTAAAGACACTAGGAGTATGTTGAGTAAAAAAGTTATTCTCTCTACATTTTTCTTTTCTGGCCAATAGCCCCACTTTTATTTTGGCCAGGTGCTTACACAGCATCAGTGTAGTCAGGCGTCCCTGCATATTCCAGCAGAAACTAAAAGCAAATAGCATCCATCTCTGAGGAGTTGGTGGTGATTCTGCCCTCCAACTATTGAATTCCCATTATCTCTCATCACGCAACCTGTTTCCTCCTAACATACATGCTCCCTCTCGATTCATCTTTCATACTGAAAAGGCAGCATCCAGAAGAAAGACCAAAGGTTGATTGGGGATGTTATCCACACAGCAGACCCTACATCCATCTATCATGGAGAGTAGGTGTCTTCTGCCAGGAGGCTGGACAAATAAAATATTGAAAAGTTTTAAAAAATTGTTTGGGGTCAAATAAAATATTTTGTTTTGACAAAATCAAAATGTTTCATTTAGATTTCAGCCACTTTGCAATGTTTACAAACAAACAAAAAAATCAAAATGTTTAATTTCAAAAGTGTCAGAATGTTTTGGTTTTCATTTGATTGTTTTGTTTTTGTTTTCAGATGAACAAGTCCGCGAATCCACCACGAATTCACAAAACATTCAGCAGAATTGAATCTGTATTGCTTTGCTGAAAAATGTTTTGGACAAAAAATTTTCCCCAGCTCTACTTCTGCACTTCAGGTTACAGAAATTGCAGGCAACCAGCTGCTTAGTGCTCTGAAGAGGATCTGTACAGCAAAACGGTAGCCTAGCCAATGGCACCCTTACCTGTTAAACCACAGTGTCCAGCTACACAATGATCTCCCTTTTGTAAGAGTGGCACATAGGGAGCAGAAAGCTTCCGTGTCTCCCCAGCCATGAGGATGGTATGAATGTGAATTTACTTATAATGCAGCACTAAGAATCATATTTTGAGTTTATATATCCCCTTTCATCAGAGGATCTAAAAACGGTCTGCAAACAATCCTCTGTGAAGCAGGCAAGTATTTTACCCATTTAACAGATGGGGAAACCAAGGGCTAGAGATAATGGGATTGATTTTCAAAGCTGTTGAGC
Organism: Emys orbicularis; assembly: GCF_028017835.1. Taxonomy (NCBI): domain Eukaryota; kingdom Metazoa; phylum Chordata; order Testudines; family Emydidae; genus Emys; species Emys orbicularis. The sequence continues at coordinate 29,234,875 of NC_088695.1, read as the reverse complement.
ATCCTCAGTTCCCGCTGATGTCCATAGAAGCTACAGGTGCTCAACACTTGCGCATGTCTCAGTGAAAGGCATTTTTCACCTGTAACATGGGCTGTAATTTTCATGCAAGACACTATATGCTCAGAGCTGGGATACATTTTTTGGCTAAAAAAACTTTCCACAAGGAAAAAACAACAATGCAGATTCGGCAACACCAAAATATTTTGTGAATTTGTGTGGGTTTCACCCAATTGTTTTGGCTGGGGATAATAACAAACAAAAACACCCAAACAAAAACCAAAAAAAATTCCCCCAAACATTTCATTTTCACATTTGCTTAATGAAATGTTTCAATTTATGGTTCAAAATGACTCTGATTCAAAATTCCCTTTCATTTCACTCAAAACAATCAAATATGTTTTGAAATGGCTGAAATCAGAACGACATTTTGATTTTGCCAAAACAAAAACACTTTTTTTTAACTGTTTGATTTTCCAGAAATTTCAAAAATTTCCATCAGTAGAATCTGAAATTAAATTTAAAAAAAATTGTTTAGAATCCCCAGTGAATCACAACCTCCATTATTCGCACAACTCCACGTGCACTCTAGCAGTATGTCTACACTGAAATTAAACACCTATGGCTGGCCCGCATCTGCTGACTCGGGCTCATGGGACTTGGGCTATGGGGCTGTATAGATGTTTGGGCTTGGGCTGGAGCCCAGGCTCTAGGACCTCCTATCTCATGGCTCCAACCGAGCATCTACATAGCAATTTTATAGCCCTGCAGCCTGAACCCCACAAGCCAGACACAGGGGTTTAACTGCAGTGTAGAGGTACCCAAAGGGATAGTTCTCACTGGGACGCATCAGGATAACTAATCTCAGGGACATTTTTCCTTCTCAATCTGGGTCATAATAATGTAAGCAAAATATAAACAAATAACGAGACTGTTCCCAATAGAAAACGAGAGTTACATACAGTGATGATGTACTAGACCACTGCTTACCAGAGCAAGACAGACACAAGGGGTTGGAGAAATGGATTCCATTGGCTTTTTCCAGCTGAGTCCGAGAACTCAGCTCAGAAGCAGAAGAGCTCTCTGAGAAATCAAGTGGAAAGGGCTTCTGCCGAACAAGGGTATTAAACTCACCCCATGGTGAGGTATGAATTACCTTTAGAGTCTGTGGACCAGGAGCAAAAATTCATCAATAAGGGTATGTCTACACTTAAAATGCTACAGTGGTACAGCTGTACTTCTTCAGTGTAGACAGAGGCATTCTCCTGTCAGCGTAGGTAATCAACTTCCCTGACAGGCAGTAGCTAGGTCAATGGAAGAATTCTTCTATTGACCTAGCATTGCTTACACCAGGGGTTAAGTTGTTATAGCTACATCTCTCAGGGCTGAGAGATGTAGCTATACCGTCGTCTACATTCATAGCGTAGACCAGGCCGAAGAGACAAATTTTGCAATCCTGTCCACCTGCAGAATATGCCTCTTTAGCTAATGAAATTATTCATTAAATACACAGACAATAAAAACCCTATATAATGCACTTGCGAAACCTGCCCTCCCCACTTTGCAGTTCCCCTGCTGCAACCCTCTGGAGGAGTCTCTCTCTGATCTTACCCCGCACCCCCCCCCACACACACACACACACCCTTCAAGGGGGATTCTCGCTCTGATGTCTCTCTGTCTCTCTCTCACAGACACACACACACATACACATGGGATTCTGTCTCCGGTCTCCCTAATTTGTGTCCTCTTCTCTGGAGGCATAGGAACTGGACAGAAGGTCAGGGAGTTGAGAAGGAATCTCTTCCCCAAACATGGTGCTAAAGGGTTTGCTGGCAGCCCATGTCTGCTAAGTGCTCTAGACCTCCTCCTGTGGTTTACTGAAAACTATTAAAACTGTAAGCTATCCCTTTAAATTCTATGGGGGTTCCTGATCCTGCTTGCAGGCTAGGGGGCTCTGTAGAGAAGTATGCGATCTGGATCTAGCAACAGTCAGTTAGCAGACAGCCTAGAGTAAAGTGGGATGAGTTGTGCCCCTCTCCCCTTTAGGGAGCAGCCTGCTTTGGCTCTTTGGTTCTGCTTCTTGGCTGTAAGGGTTCTGGATTCTAAGCAATAAAGTAGTGATACGCTGCAACCTTCCAGCAAGAAGATTTGATGTTTTTAGCTAACGTCTCTGTGTATATGCCATGAAATAACCCCTCAAACCTGGCTGTGGCAGATTATGGTGGCAGCACGCCCCCACGCATACTAACATCCTCCGGCAGGCAGCAGGAGGTTTAGAGGGCCAGGTGCTTATGTCCAGTCAGGCACAAGCTCCGTCTTTAGCTTCACCCACCCAGTTCTGGCTTGCCTCATGTATATTGACATGTCTCTTTCTCTCTCTCTCACACTTGCCCCATGGTGTATGTCTAAATTGCTCTGCTATTAAGGGATTAAGACACGACTTATGATTTAATTTGGAAATGGAAACCAGTTTTTCTTTGCCTTGACTAGGGTGGCCACTGACACTTCCCCAAAACACAGGACATCCAGTTCAGATGCTTGAATTTCCAGAATGGTGTGTCCTGCCTGCAACAGTGTGAATCCACTCCCGCCAGCATGACCTCACACACACGGTGTATGCAAGGTCATGTCAACAGGGGCAGAGCAGAGCACTCTTCAGAATGGTGTACTTCGTGCGTCCACAGTGAGATTGTGGTTTTTATCAGTAACGTACAAGGGGACAAGCCCTACAAAAACCAGGGCAGTCTGCCTTAAAACTGGATGAATGGCCAGCCTACCCATTATGCTAGTTTGGATCTAGATGTGGGCCAGGTTTGTTACAGGTATACACGTTTTTGCCCTTGCTTGTAGGGCTGTCAAGCGATTAAAAACAATAACAGAGTACCATTTATTTAAATATTTTTGGATGTTTTCTACATTTTCAATTACAACACAGAATACAAAGTGTACAGCGCTCACTTTATATTTATTTGTATTACAAATATTTGCACTGTAAAAAACAAAAGAAATAGTATTTTTCAATTCACCTAATACAAGTACTGTAGTGCAATCTCTTTATGCTGAAAGTTGGAACTTACAAATGTAGAATTATGCACAAAAAATAACTGCATTCAAAGATAAAACAATGTAAAACTTTAGAGCCTACAAGTCCACTCAGTCCTACTTCAGCCAATCACTCATACAAAAAAGTTTGGTTACAATTTGCAGGAGATAATGTTGCTCGCTTCTTGTTTACAATGTCACCTGAAAGTGAGAACAGGTGTTTGCATGGCACTGTTGTAGCCAGTGTCGCAAGATATTTATGTGCCAGATGCGCTAAAGATTCATATGTCCCTTCATGCTTCAACCACCATTCCAGAGGACATGCGTCCATGCTAATGACAGGTTCTGCTCAATAACAGTCCAAAGCAGTGAGGACCGACGCATGTTCATTTTCATCATCTGAGTCAGATGCCACCAGCAGAAGGTTGATTTTCTTTTTTGGTGGTTCGGGTTCTGTAGTTTCCACATCGGAGCGTTGCTCTTTAAAGACATTTGAAAGCATGCTCCACACCTCGTCCCTCTCAGATTTTGGACCGCACTTCAGATTCTTAAACAGTGGGTCAAGTGCTGTAGCTATTTTTAGAAATCTCACATTGGTACCTTCTTTGCATTTTGTCAAATCTGCAGTGAAAGTGTTCTTAAAATGAACATGTGCTGGGTCATCATCTGAGACTGCTATAACATGAAATATATGGCAGAATGCAGGTAAAACATAACAGGAGACATACAATTCTCCCCCAAGGAGTTCAGTCACAAATTTAATTAATGCATTTTTTTTTAATGAGCGATAATCAGCATGGAAGCATGTCCTCTGGAATGGTGGCCAAAGCATGAAAGGGCATACGAATGTTTAGCATATCTGGCATGTAAATATCTTTCAATGTCGCCTACAACAGTGCCATGCGAATGTCTGTTCTCACTTTCAGGTGACATTGTAAATAAGAAGCAGGCAGCATTATCTCCCGTAAATGTAAACAAACTTGTTTGTGTTAGCAATTGCCTGAACAAGAAATAGGACTGAGTGGACTAGTAGGCTCTGAAGTTTTATATTGTTTTGGTTTTGAGTGCAGTTATATAACAAAAAAATTCTACATTTGTAAGTTACACTTTCACGATAAAGAGATTGCACTACAGTACTTGTATGAGGTGAACTGAAAATTACAATTTATTTTATCATTTTTACAGTGCAAATATTTGTAATCTAAAATAATATAAAGTGAGCACTGTACACTTTGTATTCTATGTTGCAATAGAAATCAATATACACCTCTACCCCGATATAACACGACCCGATATAACACGAATTCGGATATAACGCGGTAAAGCAGTGCTCGGGGGGGGGGGGCTGCACGCTCTGGCAGATCAAAGCAAGTTCGATATAACGTGGTTTCACCTATAACGCGGTAAGATTTTTTGGCTCCCGAGGACAGCGTTATATCGGGGTAGAGGTGTATTTGAAAATGTAGAAAAACATCCAAAATACGTAATACATTTCAACTGGTATTCTGTTGTTTAACAGTGCAATTAATTGCAATTAATTTTTTTATTCACAATTGATTTTTTTGAGTTAATCATGTGAGTTAACGGCGATTAATCGACAGCCCTACTTGTTTGTTTTGGTTGGCGTACACACACAAATGTTGCTTGACCCTTACTTCCTCCACGGGGCAAACTGCCCAAAAGGAGAAAGGAAGAGCGGCCATAGCTCTGCCCCACCTCGGTACTGGTGGGGCAGAACAGAGCTGATGAGCCGGGGGAGCAATCTGCTCCATCCTAGCAGATATTATACCCACTGCCCAGGGAGAACAGAAATTGTGCCAGCCTCAGCACACATCCAATAAAATTTCTATCCAGTTTGCTCAGCAAGGGCCTGATCCAAAATCTGCTGGAGTTAATGGGAGTCTGCCCATGGATTTTGTGTCAGGCCCCAGACAGGGAACAATCCATGTTAGTTTGATCTTATATGATCTGTCCTCAGCTTGGAGTTGGAAAAATATTTCTAATCTGTCTGCCCTTTCCTTTCACTACGTTGAGTTTTAGGGGAAGAAATGAGTCCAGTGCTCCAATTGTGCAACAGTTCATGTAGCGACTGATACCCCCAGTGGTTCTGTAATTCTTCATTATGGCTATGTAAGGACCCTTGCTGTTAGGGTGACCAGATGTCCCGATTTTATAGGGACAGTCCCGATATTTGGGGCTTTGTCTTATATAAGTGCCTATTACCCCCCGCCCCCTGTCCCGATGTTTCACACTTGCTGTCTGGTCACCCTACTTGCTGTATAATGGCCTCAGGGCCAAATGCAGAGTCCTAAAGCACGGCCTTTGGCTTCCCTCACCCTCTAACTGCCAGGTGAGGACAAAGCTGGGCAACCAAGGGATTTTATTTCTATGCATTTAGCAAGTAAGGAAAAAGCACAGGGCAGTTTTATGGAAGTGAATGAACTGGTTCAGATTTGCATCACTGCCCTCTACTGGATGGGATTAGAACTGCTCAATTGCACCATCACCTCTCCCCCCGCCCCCCAACCTATACTGCTAATTGGAGCTGGTAAGAAAACTGGTTCTCCCTGCCCCCCCCCCTTCCCCTACCCCAAGGAAAAACTTCAACTTTTCATTAAAAATTTAAAACCTCACCCCACTTTTTGGCAACTGAAATCCAAAAATTTTTTGGCCAAAATCCTAAATTTTGGTTCTTTGTGTTAAAAAAAAAAGGGGGGGGGTTGTGGGGCATTACACTTTCCATGAAAATGTTCTTTTAGTCAAAATCCCCAATTTTCCCATCAGAAAACAGGTTTGAATCATTTCCAACCAGCCCTGCTGCTAATGGGGGAGCGAGGTTCCAAATCCTGTTAACAATTCCGAGACATCCAGTCCGCTCTGCCTCCACTTCTATCCCTTACCCATTGTTCTGAGCTGTGGCGCTCTGTCTTGCATGGGGGTGGAGTCATTTTTCTTAATTAAAATTGGGCGGTTGAGCCTATTATAGGGGAGTCCATTGCAGGCAACAAAACAGGGCATGCTGCTTGTCACTTCTACTGTTCTGACTCACTGGGGGAAAGAAAGCGACGGGGTGGGAGTGTCCTTCACAGCTTTAGCCAGGCTGAATTCCAGTGGAAGAAGGACCCTCCAAAGACAATGCTGAGTGCTCAAGGGAGTGTAACGAGTTTTGTCCTGGAGAAAAGTTGGCTTCACCTTCAGGGCATGGGACACAAAGCCTTTGACCTCTAGGTCACCATTTCAAATCCAGCCCAGGTCAGTAGCAGCTGAAAGCCATTATCATCGGACAGCTCTTCAGTGACCTGTGTGAAATGAGCTGGGGATGACCTCAGTCCATCTCTGTGCTGGGGTGGTGACCACTGATGGACTCAGCTTGCTTTTCCCCCACAGCATGTAGCCACGTGATGCCAACTCTGGCGTGCAGCATTGATGTAGCCTTAATATGAGTCTGAGGCACTGAAAGTGGCAGGTAGTCTCTTGAGTCCCTGTGTGGATCTGACCCCAGAGTCACTGAGGTAACTTTGAAAATGTTGCCCTCTATCTATATTTGCTGTACTATAATGTTTGTGATATCTCCACCCCCCCACTCCGCCCCTGGTTTGGTGCTGGTTTGTGTCACAGTGTGTCTCATAAATCATTGCTAACCACTATCATTGAGAAGGAAGATATTGAAGGTGCCAGGGAGCAGCAGTGAATTCAGAAGAGACCAGGAATAGAAAAATAATTTAGAACATCATGGAGTCCTAAAAAAATCCCACCGGTTTAAAACTAGATGTGATGTAAAGGGAAAAACACTAACCAGATAAACCGGCAGGGTGGGAAGGGAAAGAAATCTAGTTCATATCAGAGGGGATTTAAATGGAAACACCAAGGAAGAAGCTGCTGAGAGAGGGAGGAGGTCCTTGAATGGGGCCTGTTTAAAAACAGTTGCAATTGAAATGGAAGAGTTAAGAAGGAGGCAGCTGAGGGCTGGAATGAAGATTGATTTAAGACTAGATACAATTTAAAGCCAAGGCTGAGGAGGTGGAAGCAGGGTTTGGAATACGATCAGTTTACACTCAGATGTGATTTAAACTGATTAACTAGGGCTGTGAAAGCTGGGGGGCATGGAGATAGAGATAGATGTCAGCATAGATGCGATTTAAACTCGTGTGCTAAAGATGGTGATGTCCTAAAGATCAACACAGCAGCATAAACTGGTGCTACCACAGGTAGAAGGCTTGTGTGGACTACATTGCTCCTCTGAATTTGTAAGGTCACAGGCCGAAGGTGAAGATGTCTTGTGATGGATCCCAGCTGGCCTAATTGACAACGAAAAATATTCCTTACCCTGGATAACTGGTGCTATTGTTTAATATTAACATCAAGCCATAAGCATTCACACTGCTGTAAAACAGATGAATTGTGCCAGGCTCAGAACAACCTCAATGGTTTACATTCTAAAGGGACGGTTAGTTACTTTATAGCAGCTTTTGCATAAGTAGTAAGTGCTTTGGATGGGATAGCATTCAATCACTCTCTCTTTTTTCAGCTACACTACTTTCTCCAGGCTGACCTACACACAAAATTGCACTGATCTAACAAAACAAAGTTTCCTAAAGAATGTGTGGACATTCCTATTTCAGAATCAAAGTGGCTTTCATTTTTACTCCTAAATCAGCTTTAGGCACTTTTATTTCAAAATAAATGTCCACACACACACCAAAAATAACTAAATCTGTTTAATTTCACTCTGGGTGCTTTGGTCAGTATGGCTACTGTGAAACAGATCAAGCCACTTGTATGCCTTCTTTTCTTGGTGTAATTTCCTTGCTTTAATTTCCACATACACCAACAGTATTTTTACAGTGTGATTAGAAAGTGAATAATCAGTCACCTGAGGCCAGATTTTCAGAAGACCTCAGCACCTAATGCACATGGTGTTACAACCATGGATGAGCTCCCCCTGGTGGATGCTCACCAAGTTGTTGTTCTTGGATCCAACCCATGATCCCACATGCCCTAGGCTTGCTAGGTCTGAGCAGAGTCTGGGCCTCTAGGCAAATCTCAGAGTATAGATCATCCACTTAGCACTTCTCCCTGAGAGATGGGACTCTGCAGTCCAACTGCCTACACCCTGAAATTTGTGCCAGCTCCCCCAAACCTCCTTGGTAACTTTTGCACACTCCCAAAGCTGCGGATTCCTGGATTACTGTTTCCTTCCTTCAGGATTATTTGACAATGAAAGCAAGTAATGGAGAATTTATGAAGGAATTCCTAAGCCAAACACACTTTACTCACAGACAATGCACAAGAGATCTATGGAAAACAACAAAAATCTACATGCAAAACCTTGCCTCCAATATCCTCACTACTCAGTCCTTCGGTTTCAGTCCACCCTTTCAGGATCCCAGGACAACTCTTCTCTCTCATCTCATCCTGCTCAGTCTTCCCTTCTGCTTCTGGTCTCCTCTCTCTCAAGCCACCAATAAGAAAGCCTTCCTTTTATAAGGTTCCCCTGTCAGGTGACTATCCTCAGTGGCTTCAAATCCCTCATCTTGTGATGCATTGCTTGGTTACACCTGATTGAATGGGTTCCTCAGACAGCAGTTAGCTCATTGTCCTAGGGTGCATCTATCTGAATGGGAGACCCTTCAGGTTGACACTTGATTGCTGTGCATTGTGAGCCCTGTGCCAGCACCTCTTGGAATCCCAGCTGGAGATGGAGGTAAAAAGACACCAGTGTAGGCACAGAGCAGTTTACACACAAGATGGCATTCACAGAACAAAAGCCTTTAGAGTGCCTCAGCAGGGTGCACACAGGGCAGTCCCAGGATGGCACTTTAAAACACTCTACAATTTACACCCCTCTGGTGCGCATTGCCACACAATGTAGACAAGCCCTAAGCCCTTTCCCCGGGCTCGCTGCAGAGCTTCTTAGCACTTCCTGCCACCCTGCTGGCTCTGCTGCAGGCAAATTCTCTTTAGTCCCCTGGCAGGGCAACCCCTGACTCAGCAGGAGTCTTCCTGCTCCCTGCAGGCCCCTCCACCAGCACAGAGGTCCCTGGGTGGACTCCCCTCCTGCCCTGTTCCTTCCCAAGCACCCTGGACTCTCCATCACAGGCCTGCCTGCCTTCTCTGTCTGCCACCTCAGATCCCGAGCCCCAGCCAGGCTTCCCTCCTTGCCTGAGAGTCAGAGATCTGCTCTCCTTCCTCATCAGCCCCCACCTGAGATGGGTTCAGTCCTTCCACTCCTCCCTCCAGGCTTGACCCCCACTGCAGGTGCAGCAGGGAAGGGCTGATTGAGCCCACAAGCTCTCATTAACCCTTTCTGGCCCAGTGTGGGGTTGGTATGCCAATCACAGGGAGGCTGGCAGGGCACTCTGAGGGCTCTGGAACTTGCTCCTCCCACTTGTTCTGAAGTCACCCAAATTTGATGACCCACCAGGCTTAGTGCAAGCACCTTCTGTTTGATAGGAGTTCCGGAAGAGGACAGAGTGTACATTTCCCAGAACAGTGAAGGGGTGGAAAGAGTTTTTTTCATAGGTAGCTGTCTGAGTTCCTGTCTGGATCAAAGCTGTGCAAATAATGGATTTTAAGGTTTGCTGGCAACTCAAATATATTTTGTTCTGTGTTGAACAAAAAACAATTTTTTTTAAATGGTCAGTGAATCAAAAAAAAAGTCTTAAAAAAAATGTTGGTTCGGGTCAAACAAAATGATTCTTTTGACCCAAAACAAAACATTTTGTTTTGACCTCTAGCAATTTTTAAACATTGTCATTTTTGAAAATAAAATGGAAGGAAATTTCTTTACAAAGAGTTCAATTGTAAGCTCACAATGTTTCATGTCAAAAGTGTTGAAATGAAATGCATACCTCTCCCAGACTGTAACCATTTGGTGACACTAACATCAATTAACAAAACATTTGTTTCAGAAGCTGCATTTTTCACTAAAAATTAAAGTTTTTGTTTGACACATTCCACCCAGCTCTCGTATGCCTGATTGTTTAAATGCTGCGGGGTTTGTGTTGTGATATTCACTGAGTGTTAGGTGCCTCGAGCTTTGTATAGGGATCTCTGTCATTATTATTTACACCAAAATAAATGCAATAGAGAAGTTGTGTGTTTGTAAGAGAACAAGAGGTTTTGCAGGATTAGGGCTAATGTTTAGCAATATTTTCTGAAGAATGAAAGTGACCCCGATTCTCCTCTCACACCAGGGTACATCAGGAATAACCACGTTGATGTTAATGTCATTACACTGGTGTAAAGCCAGTGTGATGTCAGAATCAGGCCCAACATGTGGAACTGCTACAGGTATCATATGATTGTATCAATATGAACCAGCATTGCAAAGACGAGGATGTTATCGGGTTGCCCCTGTTCCTCTGGCCTCCCCAGGACTGCTTGGGGTTCTGCTCTGCCCACCTGGTTAAAAATTACAGATGGCAAGCCTGTCGCTTATCTCGCACACACCTCTAACTCAGGAGCAAGCCCACTGATGTCAATGGAGAATCAGGCCCACAATGTACATTTCAACCCTTCTGTAGCAAGATCTTTCTGCAGGAAATCCCCCACTCCAGCCAATTAACTTTGGTGGGGTGGGCCATGCTACCCCAGTTTGGAAAGGTTTTTACTACGCTCCTGATTGGTAGCTGCTCCCTAGGTTTCTTGGATGGAGTTGTATCAGCCCCAGGGTAGCGGAGGGCTTTTGCATGACAGAGCTAATTATGCTGCCTCTGAAGGTCCCTTTTGTAGAGTGCCCCTCAGAGCAGGAAGCAGCGTGGGTGTGTGATTTACAGTAGATGTCCTATAAATAAGGCAAGGTTTGCCTTGAGGGGAAACCGGGAACCACAAAGGCTGTACAGAGCAACAGAGTGGCCGTAGAGCATAATGCCATTGTATGTGGACAGCTTAAAGAAGGGACTGGTTGTGAGAAACTAAGAGACAAGGAAGTCCTAAAGCACTGTGGGGGAAAATATTTGCATTGGTAAATCACTTGTGGAAATAGAGTACAGAAATTTGTTTTAAATCCCAGGGGAGATGATTCAGATACAAACAGCAGCCATCAGTATAAAACCGTCTAAATGCACACACGCTTATCTGGATTTGGGTCATTTTCAGCAGAGGATGCTGTGCATTGTTCTCTTCAGGATATACATTTATTCCACTCAACTGCATTTCAACAAGCAATGCTATCTATGAATAAGTCAATGGGGGTCTTACTATAGGCATATCACACAGCTAAACACGGTACATTATAAATGAGTCTACCACAGGGGACTGGATGTTTTAGGAGATTGGTAATGAGATAAGTGGCCTTTCACCTCCAGGTCATACATTCAGATTTGGACCAGGTCAATACCTGTTCTTGTCTGGCAGCTGTTTGGCCTTCATGAAATAAGCTGGGTGGGTCTCAGTCCAACTCCTGACAGAAAGGGGTCCCTGCCACAGATTTGCCATCACAACTAGTACTGCTTTATTCCTCCATGTTGGCAGTCCTCAGCAGAGAGTTCAAGGACCATGTGAACATGGAGCCTGGACTTCTCTTCCTTCTGGAGTAGGGTTAAGGCACCTTGCCAATGATGGTGTTTATGCTGAGTGGGAAAGATGTAAGTCCAGATATGCCCACATAGAGGTACCAGTTTCATACTATCTTATTAACAGAGCATCAGCAGGAACAGAACACAACCACTTCAGCACCAAGTGACAGATCTCTGTCTCTAGAGCTAAACTCTGGTAGCCAGTAGCAGTAGAAAGCTCTTATCCACTATGTGGACCAGCCACTAAAGTGGAACATGGCTAACTTGGCAGGGGACAGATGAGAACAGACAGCTGAGCAAAGAGAGCAAGAGAAAGGAGGAAGACTCAGCCACTGGCCCTGCAGCCATAAAAGGAGGAGCTGCGTGCGGCAGCTGTGAAGTGAGGACCCCAGCCCAGCCTGTGTGAGAGGTGCTGGAGACAGAGCTTGAGTGGGAGGGGAGAACTGCAATAGGGGAGGAGGAGAACTAAGTGATGAGGGGTGGGGATATTGAGGGGGCTGCAGGGAGCTTAGCACATGGTACACACCCAGAGGCACTGGTGGGGTCAGAAATAGGCAGTTCCCTTTGCAGAAGATGCTGCCATTATGGCAGCAATAGGTGCAATCAGGGAGGGCTGAACACTTTAACAAGCATTTGGGGTGGGCCGTGGGACAATTTGTCCTCTTCCTACATGAATAACCAGTTTCTGGGCAGGGTTATCACTACAGCACTCTGGACAGGACTGGCTTGGGGGGTGGGGTGAAGCTCAGTGAGATGAGGCTCTGGGAAACACCCATATATGACTCATCTGACGGAAAATGTGTGCATGTGTGAGGCGGTGACTATTCCCCCCTCGTCCTCAACATCCTCCTTCAGAATGGGAACCAGGCTGCATGTTCTGTGCCATGTTCTATGTTCTCAAGTGGAAGTGGCTGGAGAAGAAAAATGAAAAGGGGCCCAAAAGCCAGCTCTGCCACCCCATGTTCATCAGCAGATAACAAGAGACCTTCGGTCTCCAAGGCTGTACATCTGGCACCTTTCACCAGCACTAAGTGCTCTTTGTAGAAGAGTGCAAGAAACACCTCTACTGGTAAGCTTGTGCTCCATGACCCAGCCACCACTTCAGCACAGCACATAGGTGGTGGGACAAACAATATACAATGGTTTCCACCAGGGGGCACTAAAGGGTCTGATTTTCAGAGCTGCTCTTGTTGACTTCGACTGGCACTACTGGAGTTCAGCACTTCCGAAAATCAGCCCTCACTGACAATTTATCAGCGAGAAGAGCAGCTTTCAATATGGCACACAGAAAAGGAGAGACGGATCAGCCCACTGGTTTCCTGTGCGCTCTAGATAAGGCTACAAGGAGTATATTACAAGGACTGGTCTCAATTAGTGAAGCTCCAATGTAGAGAGATCTAGAGTGGACACTTGTCAGGACTGGGGATTTGATCCTTATGCATTAATGTAAGTTAGTGATTTGGTGTAATGTAAAATCATGACTGTACCTTCAGCTTGATGTGAGTTCTCAGGCTATACGTGCTATGGTTTCTTGGAGAACAATGGCAGCAACAGCACAACCCATTGTGAAGTCACCTCTGTCTTGCAAAGGTATAACATCCACATAAATCATCGGTGGACTGGCAGCTCAACTGGACAGAGAAAGCCACAGCAAGAGATTCACATGCACCGTCAACCTAGCAATTGCAACTTGGTTCTGCATTGTAATAAGGGCATTGTTCATTAGTAAAAGAACTTTTTCACCCATGAGTTCTGTAGTTGGTTTCCTCTTTGCTCCCAAGAGCCTCGTTAAATAAAGAGGTCCCCTGTATTTTAGATTAGCTGTATAAGAGGGTTCCCACACTTCAACCTCTTGGTTTCAAGACCAGCTTCCATACACCATGGAAAGCTAGTACTATAAAGCCACTAAATATATCATTCAAAGCTAGGATACACATCTTAGCTAGAGTAGGAGGGTTGTGGGAAGAGAAGTCCGCTTGCATGGGCATTTCTAACATCTCTGTTCGTTGGACACATTTGAACAGTAAAATAAAAGGTGAAAATATCCCCAAATCTGAGAGAGAAACACCAGTAGAACTAGAGATGACCTGAATCAACCTTCCAGCCCCAATTCTAAATATTCCTGCTCTCCAGACTATGGGTTTTATTTGAAATTCATATCTGCACCCTATTTTGTAGTATTAAAATAAAACCAGGATCAGGCCCAAGCAATTCAAGAAGAATCCTACTGTGTATCATAACAGAAGGTGAAAGTGCCTCAGAAGTTCCAGAAGGAGCTCCAGTTCTTCTCAGGGTGGGAGGTGAGTGTGATGAAATACACCCCTGTATTCACACCCTACACACCATTGTAATTGTCTTTGTACAAGATATGCCTGGTAAGGTATCATGTGAAAACTCAATTTGCTGGTCAGTATTGTCCTGATAAAATGTGTGGCAACACTGTAATGTGAAGTTAAGATTCCCTTGTATGACGTTAAGAGTGCATGTTCAACACTCACCTAGCACCAAACTGATCAAACAGGCCTGTCTTGAACTAAGGAGTGTATATTTGCCTTAAGAACATAAGAACGGCCATACTGGGTCAGACCAAAGGTCCATCTAGCCCAGTAGCCTGACTTCTGACAGCGGCCAATGCCAGGTGCCCCACAGGGAATGAACAGAACAGGTAATCATCAAGTGATCCATCCCCTGTCACCCATTCCCAGCTTCTCGCAAACAGAGGCTAGGGACACCATCCCTACCCACCCTGGGTAATAGCTGTTGATGGACATATACTCCAAGAATTTATCTAGTTCTTTTTTGAACCCTCTTATAGTCTTGGCCTTCACAACATCCTCTGGCAAACAGTTCCACAGGTTGACTGTGCATTGTGTGAAGAAATACTTCCTTTTGTTTGTGTTGGCACCCTTTACTAGTGGGGCCTCTGAATTTAATTGGGAGTGTTCCAGTTGGGAAGATCCTGTGTGCTGCAGTCCAGCCTTAGAGACCACAAATCCCAAGATGCCTTGGGGAAAGAGTGAAAGACTTTTCTCTTCCAGGGAGTGCAGGGAGAGCAGGTGGTTGGCTCTATTTTTGGGGAGAGGAACCAGATGGCTGGTGCGGAGCTCTGTCCATACTAGGAGCTGCTGCTGGGAGCCTGCTGGGGCTTTGATCGAGCAGGTTGCCTCTGAGGCTATTGGTGGCTTCACTGGAGCCAGGGCAGAGACTGTTGCTGTGCCTAGAGCTGACTGAGGTGGGCCTGCAGTGAAGGACTGTGAGTAACCCCCACTCTGGTTTGGGAAAGTACTTGCAAGGGAAGGGGCACAGCAGAGAGACTGAGTCTGAGGAGAGGCAGAGTGATCGTCCCATCGAACCAGGGCCCAGAGCTGCTGGCATTTGGTGGGGCCAGCTCCAGTCGTCAGAGGGGTTGTGCCACTTGTTGCCTTGGCTAGACTGATGCACAGAACCAACAGAGCACTGCCTCCAGCTGCAGATCTTCAAGCGTGCCCACACAAGTGTCCAGGACTCTGAAATCCAGAGGAGTGTGCGCTCCGGGGTGGGGTAAATGGTGGCAGTGTAAATGCCAATTAGATAAGTTTAATTTATCACTGTATACTATATTTGTTCATTGATTTTATTCAACTGCCCCATGTGGATTTAACTTAGCAGTGATATTTAATCTTAGTCAGTTATATCCTGTTTCTTTAAGTTGTTAATTAAGGTGTGTTAACTCTAATATAAGTATATTGGATTTATATTATTTATAATTGGTATTTTTGATTTACGCCCATGCCACAGATTATATTATTATTTATTATTAGAGTAGCTTTATGCCTGGAGGTTCCCAAGGCACACCATTGAGTGTGTACGGGGGCCAGCCAGGTGGAGGCACCGCCAATTTTAAATTCCTTTGGGAGTAAAGGCACCGCAGCAGAGGGGTGACTAGAGGATTCCCATCCATCCCTATCCATCACCACCACTGGGATACTCAGGGTCTCCTGTAATGTCAACAACATCAGGCGCCCAGGCACCCAGTGAGTGTTGCCTGTTCCAGAGTCACCCAGGAAGGAAAGGGGGGGTTACATTTGTTTTAAACCTGCTGCCTATTAATTTCATTTGGTGACCCCTAGTTCTTGTGTTATGAGAAGGAGTAAATAACACTTCCTTATTTACTTTCTCCACACCAGGCATGATTTTATAGACCTCTATCATATCCCCCTTAGTCATCTCTTTTCCAAGCTCAAAAGTCCCAGTCCTATTAATCTCTCCTCATATGGCAGCCATTCAATACTCCTAATCATTTTTGTTGCCCTTTTCTGTACCTTTTCCAATTCAAACATATCTTTTTTGAGATGGGGCGACCACATCTGCACACAGTATTCAAGATGTGGGCGTACCATGGATTTATATAGAGGCAATATGATATTTTCTGTCTTATTATCTATCCCTTTCCTACTGATTCCCAACATCCTGTTAGCTTTTCTGACTGCCGCTGCTAATTGAGTGGATGTTTTCAGAGAACGATCCACAAGGACTCCAAGATCTCTTTCTTGAATGGTAACAGCTAATTTAGACCCCATCATTTTATATGTATAGTTGGGATTATGTTTTCCAATGTGCATTACTTTGTATTTATCAACATTTTGTTGCCTAGTCACCCAGTTTTGAGAGATCCCTTTGTAACTCTTCGCAGTCTGCTTTGGACTTCACTATCTTGAGTAGTTTTGAATCATCTGCAAATTTTGCCACATCACTGTTTACCCCTTTTTCCAGATCATTTATGAATATGTTGAATAGGACTGGTCCTAGTACAGACCCCTGGGGGTCACCACTATTTACCTTTCTCCATTCAGAGAACTGGCCATTTATTCCTTCCCTTAATACTGCTTAAATGAAAAAAACAGAGTCAAACAGGATGAGAAAACAAAGGAAACTCAAACAGCTGAAAATAAAACAGAGGGAACATCCTTCCACACACCCCCTATGTCTCCTAGTTCCCAGCTGGAAATGCTTTTCAAGAGGGCGATTGAAATTATAAAAAGAAGGGGCAAACCTCCCATGACACCTCTCTCTCTCTCCCTGCCTATCGCATTCTTTGCACCTGAGAAGATAAAAGGAAACAGCCATTGGACTTTGGGGAAAGGGTCCTGACCTGAAGAGTTTGTGATGAGAAATTTTGCTTGAATCTAATATAGTTTGTTAAGTTAGGCACTAGTAAGCATTTTATCTTTATTGTTCTTGTAACCATTTCTGACTTTTATGCCTCCTTACTAGTACTCATTAAAACTTCTCTCTTTGTAGTTAATAAACTTGTTTTATTGTTTTATCCAATCCAGTGCATTTAAATTGAAGTGTCTAGGTAACTCTATTTAAGACAATAAGCTAGTATACTATTCTCTTAAAGGAATAAAAGACTTAAAATATTTGTACTGTCCAGGAGAGGTCTGGGCAGCACAAGACATACATTTCTGGGGGGAAATCCAGAACTGGGGGGGGGTGTTGGGGTCACCCTTCAGTATAACCAGGGCTGGTGAGAGCCAGGGTATAGCTGGCAGGCTGCAGTCACACACAGACACTCAGGCTGTGGCTTGCATGCTGGAAGGCTGTTTGTGATCAGCCCTGGAGGGAGCTACTTAGGGTGACCAGATAGCAAGTGTGAAAAATCAGGAGGGGGGGGGGAGAGGAATAGGCACCTATGTAAGAAAAGGCCCCAAATATCAGGACTGTCCCTATAAAATCGGGACATCTGGTCACCCTAGAACTACTTCAGCAAGGCATTGTAAGGCACCCAAGATTGCAGGGCAGGGGTGACACAGCCCCCCACTGATCTGGATTGTGCCCCACTATGTTACAGTGAGTGTCAGTGAAATTAGCATCATCTTGTTGGTACCCAAGATGCAACTGTGATTAAAGAGAGGATTCAACTACTGGCAGAATTCTAAAGTACTCTGGCGGCCTTTATGGAGTCTGGCAGATGCCAAATCAAAATCTGACATCAGACAAGAGGGAGGGGCTGACAAGCTGAACGGCCTCCAGAACATCTGAGAGCATTTGAATTCCCATGTGACATGTGCAATCTCTGGTGCAACTTTGGAAGATCGTGTGTATGGAACAAGTACACTCACCCATCCCTTTAGCATCCAGGGATACAGGCCTAACCTTGCAAGCATCGAGTGTCACCTGGGAGATGCTGAACAACTTCAACACTCAGTGAATTCAATGGCGACTGCAGCTATTCAATACCTTGCAGGCCAGGGGTCTATGCAACTAAATAGGTCCGGAGCCAGCATATTTACTCAAGCCCATGATATTGTTCCCTTTTCTGGGATTGCCACAAGTGTCATCCTGGTACACAAAGCTTCTAAGGGTCATCCTTAAATCCTCCTAACTCCTGCAGGGGTAAATCACAGGGACCAGGTCTAACAAGAAACAATAGCACAATCCTTGGGTTTCCACAACAATCCAGATTGCTGCAGAGTTAGAAAAGATTCCAGTAACTCAAAGATTTTCATCTGGATGCAGACAAATGAAAAGTGCAAGTGCACTCTATGCCTCTTTGTCCCCTTTCCCAGTTTGCAAAGAAAGCATGCTTTTCCCGTCTGTTATCATTAGGTTGATTTTGAGCAGGCTGAGAATGAAAAAAAAAAAAAAACCAGACATTCCCAGCACTTTTAAGCCTCATTTGAGCTGATTAAAGAGTCCTTTAAAAAAAAGAGAGGGAAAAAAAGCAATAACTTCTTTAAACTTGTTCTGAATGCAAACGAAAATGTAGTTTATCCTGTAAGTAATTCATGATTAATTATAGAATTACATTATTCATGTAGTACCAGTGGAGGGCTGGGGAACAGGTCTTCTTGAAGTCATTAAAGAAATTCCTAGTGAAAAATTACTTAGCTGAGTCAACACACGCATATGGAGCCCCACAGCCAGCTAGATTGCATGAATGCTCCCAGAGCCACTCGTGAATCACACAGAAAAAGGCACCAGAGCCAAATTGCCCCAGCTCCCAACACTGGACACCAAGAGAACTATAACACAAACTGCCTTCGAGTTAGTCAGTGACTAACCCTCTTGCAATAAAGTGTGATATTCTATACCTTGGGGGAAGCATCCTGAAACCCCCATAGTCCTCATTTTTATATAATCGTGGTCTTACATATAAAGCATGCTTGGTAAGGTATCAGGGGAAAGGTTATGATCTGCTGAAAATCATTTCTCTATCCATATATGTGTATCATTAATACATATGAAATTATGAGAATTGTGTTGTATGGGTGTCACTAAAACATGCTATAAGTGGGGGAATCAGCCAGATATTAGCTCCCCAGAAGCAACAGCAAGGAAAGTAACCAACACCCGGGTGCGGTGACAAATAACCCATCAACAACCATTGTCCAGCAAGGGAGCTACAATTCAATGACTCGCCTTTCTCTTTAACCCACCTACGCTGCAAGCAACAAAGACACTCTGAAGACTCCAACTGAGGGGACTGGCCCAGATTTCAAGGATGAAATCTGTATATTAAGGACTGCAATATCCTGGGGGGTGAGAAAAACTGCGTAGTCTAGATGTTGCCTAGTCTAACTGGGTTGAGAGTTTAGACTGCATGCTTATATATTCTTTTCTTTTGGTAACTAACTCTGACTTTTTGCCTATCACTTAAAATCTATCTTTCCTAGTCAATACATTTGTTTTACTGTTTATCTTTACCAGTGAGTTTGCCTGAACTGTGTGGCAAATCTGCTCAGGTTTTGCAAAGGCTGGTGTATATCCACTTTCCATTGATGAAGTGGTGAACCAATTAATAAATTTGCACTGCTCATCTTGAGCAGGGCAAGACGGCATATTCCTAAATTACAGTGTTGGGAGATGGGGGGGGATTTGGCTCTGGTGCCTTTCTCTGTGTGATTCATGAGTGGCTCTGGGAGCATTCATGCAATCTAGCTGGGTGTGGGGCTCCACAAGCAGTTGTGCTGAGTGATAGCAGCTGAAGGGGTTTGCTGCTGGTCACTAGCAAGGCATTGTGAGAGACAGCCCAGGCTGGGGAGAGTCCAGGGGGTACATAGGTCCCACAGTCCCAGGCTGCACCCTGGGGATCCCCTCTCAGTACCATCTCCTTTAGCCTTTGCCTTTTAACTATCCACACTACTGCTTTTCCCTACCCTCCTTACTTTCCTGGGCTTCCTTTCCATGTCCCATATCATCCATCCTCAGGGCTTCTTGCTGGGGCTCAGCCCAATGCCTGAAAAGTTTTTCCTTACCCTTCTTTCAGGGCACAGCCTCCCAGGCTTCCTCTTGGGTCAGGCCCCTCTAATTCTGGGTCTGAGTCTGCCTTTAGCTCAAGAAATGAAACACACAACTAGCCCTCTCCTAGGTCTCCTCTCTGGTTTCTTTCCCACTGCACTGGGCTCCTTCCTTTATGAAGACCCAGCTCCCCACCAGCTGGGCTTGATCACAATCATGCCTAACATCCCTCCTGGTGCCACCCGGGGACCTAACTGGGCTCAGGCTCCTGTTAACCCCTGGTTAATCAGTGTGAGATTTATGCATCCCATCTCATCCTGGTATAAACTAAGATGTGAACTTAAACCAGTTATACCTGTAAAACTCCCCCCACTGGACACTCTTATTCTGGTATAACAGCATTTTAGGTTTTGCTGTTTTTATTTTTAAATTAAATTAATGGAGATATCCTATCTCCTAGATCTGGAAGGGACCTTGAAAGGTCATTGAGTCCAGCCCCCTGCCTTCACTAGGCAGGACCAAGTACTGATTTTGCCCTAGATCCCTAAGTGGGCCCCTCAAGGATTGAGCTCACAACCCTGGGTTTAGCAGGCCAATGCTCAAACCACTGAGCTATCCCATCCCCCACTTTGGATGAGTTTAAACTAAAAGGAAAAGGAAAAAAAAAACCCACTCATACTGCAATGAGTCCCACAGGGGGTTATACTGAGAGCCCCAGGACATTTATTTTGTGTAGTTTTATTGTGGGAGCCCTGGGTCGGGGGGGGGGGGAGTGAGAAGCCCTGGTGGGGGATAGGTCCTGCTCTTGCAGGGGATGGGAGACCCTGAGTGGGTGTGGTCAGATCCTGCCCCTAAGGGGTTAGAGGCCCTGGGGATGCGGCTGAAGAGCAAGCTCACCCCACAGAGATGGCTGCTGTCCTGCGCAGGGCTGGGCCTGTTTCCCTGCCAGGGCCGGCTTTAGGCACCGCGGGGCCTGATTCGAAGGAGCTGCCGCCGAAGTCCTGCTGCTGTCTTCGGCGGCAGCTCAATCGCTGCCGCGGAGGAAGGACCCTCCGCCGAAATGCCGCCGAAGACAGCGGCAACGATTGAGCTGCCGACGACGACAGTGCCGGGACTTGAGCTGCCGGTGCCTTCAGCAGCACTTCGGCGGAGGGACCGTCCTCCGCGGCAGCGCTTGAGCTGCCGCCAAAGACAGTGGCGGGACGTCAGCGGCAGCTCCTTCGGGACGTTGCAGGGCCCTCTTAGAGGCGTGGGGCCCGATTCGGGGAATCGGCTGAATCGCCCTAAAGCTGGCCCTGCTCCCTGCTCTGGGTGTTGCAACCTGGCACACAGGGCAGCAGTACCACTTACTCAGATTTGGCCCAGCTGGTCTTCTGTCATGACAGAAGGGCAGAAAGGGCAAATCTGAGCAGCGCTGTTACCCTGTGTGCCAGGTCCCACCCCCAGAGCAGGGAGCTGGGCCCAGCCCCATGGGAGAAGAGCTGCAGGAGCCTCTGCTAGTGGGCAAATTTGTCACTTTATTTCCTTTTGTAGGTTGTTTTTTGTTTTATTTTGTGTTATTTCGCATTGGCAACAAACCCAGGATTCTAGTTATACTAGTATAACTAGACCAGTGTAACAACACCGGGAGAATTATACCAGTATTCCTGGGAAATCTTTCCCTTGGAGACAACCCTTAGGCACGTTGGGAGCCTGAGTCTCATTGAAAGTCGGGCAGATTTGGGCTCCTAGGTGCCTGAGTCACTAGAAAATGCAACTTTGTCACTAAGTCTCTACGGTGTTTTTGCAAATCGCTCGTCCACCTTTTAAGCATCTGTTTAAGTTCTATTTTAGGACAATGGGAGTTAAGTGTGTGCTTAAAAACAGACAGGTGTTTAAGTGCTCTGCTGAAGAGGGGCCTTACATGTGCTCTGTCATGCAATCCTTACCAGCAGAAGTAGTTCCCGTTAAGTCAATGAGTGTGCGTGTGTGGGGAAGAGCCGAGCAACATACACAGGCCGGTCCTGAGGGATCTGAGGGCAGCTCACAGGGATGGCAATGGGGCACCTGGCAAGTTGCCCATGGTGTTTACGGAATAGCACCCCTGAGGTGGACTACAGGCCAATGCTGCAAGCCTAGTTCGAACAAACCAAAATTAGCAAGATAAGAACAACAAGATCAACATCAGACCTTTTATACTGGACCAGTAAACTACACTAGTCTGGATACGTGATACCTTTCTATAACATAACAATCATCACACAAAAACTATCAAGAGGCAGTGTCCCCTAGTGGGAAGGGCACTGGACTGGGCGTCATGAGACCTGCCCAGACCTGTCACTCCTCCGATGTGTGATCTTGGCTTAATCTCAGAGCTTGTATTTTCCCTTCATCTATTTAGATTCAGGGCAGACACTCTCACTTCTTATGTGTCTGTTCAGGCCCTAGCGCTCCAGGCACTATTATAATACCAATAATAGTGATTATTTACCTACTTTGTAAATTTCTCGTCAAATGATTTATTTATTTCTTAGCACATGGTGGTTGTTATATAAATAATAGGCAAAGATCCTACTTTGGAATTTGAACTGGTAGGAATGCCATTTCATTGTTAACTCTGGAAAATCATTCAAATTATTTATTACTGGGGGCTTGTCTACACTCAAAATGCTACAGTGGTACAGCTGCGCCACTGTAGCACTTCAGTGTAGATGCTACCTATGCCAACGGGAGGGGCTCTCCCATTGGCATAGGTAAACCATCTCCCCAAGAGGTGGTAGCTAGGTTGGCAGAAGGCTGTCTACATGGGGACTTAGGTCTCAACTATGCCTCTCAAGGGTGTGGATTTTTCACACTCATGACCAACATAGTTAAACCACCCTAATTTTCTAGTGTAGACCAGGCCTATGTATCCCAGTGTCAGGGACTATACTAAGCATTTCCAGCTGAGGCTGCAGCGCTGTTTATTGGCAGAGATGAGTGAAGTCCCTAATGACCGGAATAGCTGTGGGAACCGCCAGTGGGGGATGGAGTGAATTGACGGAACTGTATGGGCAGGTCAGGACTGAGGGGCACTGGTACAACTTTGTGGGGAGAGTGGCCAGACCTGGAGCTGCAGGACTGGGATGCATTAGTATGGGAGCTTGAGAGCCATAGCCCAAATGACTTTGAACTGAAAGCCATGCATGTGTTCATACTCCTTTCAATGAACTCAGCCCCAACATATTCTGACAAATTTGAGCACAATGAAAATATATGAGGTCATTGCACATAATGTATTTTAAATATGCCAACTGGCCAACTTTTGCAACAGTTAAATACCTTTTAGAGTACTGCCAGATGGCCCAGAGGGGTGGAACTATGGGTAATGAGATGAAATTGAGGCTAAGTATCAGGAACAAATGCCTCAGGAATGAAATGCACAGATAAGATACTGTGTCTATACTAGAGACCTGAACCATCAATAATTGTGCTAATGGGATAGTTGGTGTAAGCACCAACAATACAACGTGTCCACACCAGCAGTGCTAGTGAGGCTGCAGATTTGCCCCACATTCGCACTTGCATTGTACTACACTATTGCACGGCCCTCCAGGTACCCGTCTCACCATTCCCTCCGCTGTGCCCTAAAGTAGTGGCTTGAAGGAAATTTAACTAGGTCATCTGTGTGACATTTCACTCCCTCTTCTTTATGAAAATATGCTTATGATATGAATATGACATAACTGAGATATACTTTATGCAGGATGGCGCATGTAAGATATCATTGGAAAGGTTATGATTTACTTAATGTGATTATCCAATGTGTATGCCTGTATCATTTCTGTATCTGCGGTTAGGATTATTGACTATGTATCTGTATTTCAAATTACTTTGGGTGTCACCCTTCAGGTACAACAATGGAAAAGCCAGACAGGGCTAGTGGCCCATTAGCAAAGACAATGGACTGTGAAAGAGTTTAGTCTTCCTGTGGACACTCCAGACAGCCTAGGAGTAATGGCTGCCACAGCACTGCAGAGACATGGGTCTGAGTCACCTGGTACTGGACCCACCCCTTGGAATGCCAGTGTTCTTCCACTGGGAGACAAAGGGTTCCCGCCATACACAAGAGCTATATGAGGCAGGGGAATGACATCATCATGGGTCTCCTCTGCCTCTCCACACAAAGAGACACTGAAAAACACCTGGAAGCAAGAACTGAATGGAGGGGAGAAGGGTTGAACCCAGACTGGGAGGGCGTCCAGTCTGTGAGTGGAAATACCTGAAGTTTCCAGCTGCAGGCCAGTGCAGCTGCCTTTCAAGACTTTCTGTAATCTACCTGTGACAATATTTAGGGTGAGAAATTACATTTTGTAACCTGTTTCTTAAGTAAATTGAGCTTAGCATGAGTATTTTGTTTTATTTCCTCAGCAATCTGCTTTGTTCTGTCTGTTATCTCTTATATCGACTTAAAATTCACTTTTTGTAGATAATACACTTATTTCTTGTTTATAATGTAACCCCGTTTGTACAATTCACAATGGGGGTGAGGGAAGGGGGTAAGAGGCTGTGCATACCTACCTCCACATTGAGGGACGAGGCGGATTTCATAATATATCTGTGGGTCTGCACTCCAAGGGAGGTGCACATCTGAGTGCTGGGGCAAATTCCTTAAGCTGAGCCTTCCCAGAACTGATCTCAGTGTCTGTTTCGTTCTGCGGTTGGGTGTGGCCCTGCCTGTGTGTGTGCTGCAGGAGGCTTAATAGCTTGGCTTAAGCAAGACAGGTAAAAAGGGTGCCCAGGCTGGCAGAACAGGCAGGCTCAGCAGTATCTCAGAACATCAGGTGATGTCCTAATGGGGGCAACCCGGCACAATCTGGAAGTCTTGGAAATTGAGGGAGATGAAGTCAAATATCCATAATTCCATGGGGTAAACTCCTAGAAATCCCTAGGAACTAGCATTCCTTCCCAGGCTTTTTCTCAAACTGGAGGCCAGGAAAGGTCAGCTCTTGCTCCTCGCTCTTCAAGAAAGGCTCAGCTGGAACATTTGAAAATCAGTTGCTCCTGGGGTGCAGACCACAGCCCTGGGGAGTGTTCCAGCAGGGCCTATGCATGCAGATCCAGAGATCAAGACTGACAGCTAATAGCTTTATCACTGCAACAGCCACGCCCCTCACCTGTGGAGCAGCCAGCTCCCTGCAGTGCTTGAGGATTGCTTTCAAGTGGGTGAAGCACCATTTTGGGGGGCACAACAGTCAGCCTCTAGGACTAGGTTTTTCTTGAGACCTAGGTGCACAACTTCAGAATGAGGAAGGAAACGTATCTGTACCTCTGTGGGGGAGCTGGCTGCAATATATGTATTGCAATATATTGCAACTCCCCACCTCCGAGATGAAATCTCTGGTCCTCCTGGGAAAGGTAGCGGAGACTACCCTGTGAAAGCCGACTGCCTTGTACAGTTATGTGTCAGGTGGGCATCAGTTTGATTTTGGGGCAACAATGGGGGGAGGGGTGCCATGGAGGTTTGCATGATAACACATACAGTGATGCCAGGGCACATAATCAGAGAGAATTGATGGATCTCAACAGGTGGGATCACCAAACCACGCTGGAGATAGAGCTGGTTTATGCCCAGAATGAGCTTTACTATATGTGCAGCAGTATGTGTATAATCAGCAACTGTATAACGAAGTTAGACTAGACAGGCCACATGAGCAGTGACCTGAGTACTGTGAGATGGTAATGGGAGGGCTACGTACACTGCTGGAGCAATCCATCAGTCCTCATCCCCCTCCCACCCAGCACTGGTGGAGATGGGCCTCCTGGGGCACCACACGGCGGTTAGCCTTGCTTGACACAAGTCTAATCCAAATGGTGGCGTCAACACCTGTGAATGGTTGGGAACGTTTTGTAGGTGATGCTGCACGTGTTAGAGCCATGCTCAAGTGACCAAAGGGCAGCCCAAATTTTGGAACTGATCGGATAGTTTTCAAAAGGTGTTGCATGACATACAGACACAGAAATGCCATCAAGCAGGGCAGCACAGAGGGTTTTTTTTTGGGGGGGGGAATCTGAAACTGAGGCCCCCATCCTTCCAAAAAAGTTACCATGGAGATCAAAGAAGGCCCAGGGGCAAAGTGTGTTGGAGAAGGAACCTCCCCTGCACTCACTCCGCAGCGATGGCTTCTGTCCTACAGGGCTGTGCCCGACTCCCACGCCGGGCTTTGTGACCTGCTGCACAGGGTCGCTAAGCCTCTCCTCCATTGTGACGGAGGGACAGCTGGGCCAAACCTGAGTGCCAGTGTGATCCCCCATATGCCAGGTTGCACTGCCACTCCTCAAAGTCCATGCTTTTGGGGGCCTTCTCAAACAGGACATACCATCCCTTTTGCCCCCAGAGCAGCCCTGCCATAACGTTGAGTTTAGGGCCTCACTCAGCTCAGCCCATGATTTAACAACACCTTGACATACACGTGCAATATATCGTCTGAAACATAATACGCGTACGTGAAATTGACGTATATTTGCAACCAATGTGCCATGCACCACTATTGCTTATGAACACCGATGTGTCACACTACATACATATAGCCGTTGACATTTCCCCAGACTCACTTCCGTACACAAGTTTCTCTGCATGCCAGGTCACACCAGCCACATCTCCCTTTGCTACTCCACTTCCTGATTTAACCCTGCCAGGACATTCTACAGTTGCATTCCTTTCTTAGCCTTTCCCTTGTAGAATAGATTGACCCCGATTCAGGGTATTTGATGGACCCTTGATATCCAGACACTGCTCTGGAGATTTTCTACTTTCACTCCTCTTATGCCCAAAATCTACTTGTGGTTTCTCGGGCATCAATGGTACCTATTTTTCTTCGCTGAAAGGATCATGGCGTTTATGATTGGTGTGCTGCAGACATGCTCATTTTTGGTAGGATGCCATAGAGAAAAATACATTTTCCCTTGAGTCATGAAGTACTAATTCATTATGATAGATTATATGGATACCCTGTAGTGAGAGAGGAGAGGCACAGTTCCCATATTATTTCCATATTGCCAGTGTGCCTGCTTGAATGAAATACACACAAATTGACTTTTGCTTTATTGGGAAGCCAAACTATTGCTTCCAGACCTGAATGGTGGTGAGTAGTTTCATCACCTGTTAAGCCCCATTCAAAGCCTGGTCATGTGTCTTAATAAGCACTCCAGTTGTGCTGTAGAAAAGCTTTGTATTACACTGGCCAGCTGCCTAGAAAGCAGCTAAATGAGAAAGCCCTGTTTTCTTGCTATGGTTACCTGGCCATCTTTACATGCTGAACTGTGCAACATCAAAGGACAATTGATTCACTCATTCTCAGCCGACACCATTAACCTCATACATGTGTAGAAAGTGTTCCTAATCTTGAAGATGCCCCAAGGGTCCCTCAGTGACACAAGCTAATTATCTCCTCATTAACAACAACATTAGCATTCTGTTTGATGTATACAAGTTAATTTGTTAATTGCACTTTAATTACAAAGTTATTAAGAGCTCCAAGGCATTCAGCAGAAGATTGCAATTAACACGCTCTGGAAAATTGCTTTCAGCAATTCGGAGATATTATCTGAACCCAATCTTCTGCCTTAAAGGAAAGAAGAAAAAGACAGGAGATTTATGGGCTGACACCACAATTCCCTCTGTCTTATCAGAAGATGCTCTTCAAAGGATGCAAACTAAAGCAAGGACCTGGCATGTTAAAGCCAGCTTTGGATGGCTCTTTTCTACACTGCCTGTAACACTGCATAATTAAATATTATTTTCCCTTACACCACATGCACTACACTATAGGTAGTCAGGAGCAGACCCTTGCTGAGTGTCACCCACAGAAGTCAATGGGACTTGAAGGTACTCAATTAACTTGCACGAGATGCTCAGTGCCTCACAGGATCAGGCCTACATGTGGTCATAAACTTGCATTTTCTTTCTTCTTTCACAGAAAGGGGGTCAGACTTTATTCCTCTACAGCTATTAACTTTATTTAATAGAGTTTCTTATATCGCTCATCACTATAGTTCCTGAGCACCTTCCAGTTGTGCATTATGCTACGTGACTAATATCGGTCACATGTGGTCTTTTTCGCTCTCATCCTCTCCCCCTCCCGGGGAAGAACTGTGTGTGCAGTGGAGCTTTTTGGTTTGGGTTTTAGGGGGAGGGGAAGGTTGTGGGGCCACTCTGCTCTTTGTTTATGCTAGAGACGGCAGGTCTGAGAAGTGCACCTGGCACTTGGAGCAGGAGGGGTTGAGGTTCCTGGCAGCATTTGTTCCACGGTCTTGGACCAGCTCCCCAGGGAAAGTTATGTCTCCTGTACAGGGCCGGCTCTAGGATTTTTCCTGCCCTAAGCAAAAATAATTTTGCCCCCCCTCCCCCCCCCCCAGTTTTTTAATTACCCCACCCCCGGCCCCGCCTCAACTCCGCCCCTTCCCCAAATCCCCAGCCCTGCCTCCTCCCCCCAGACTCTCAAGCCTGGGAGGGAGGGGGAGCAGCGGTGCGTGAAACAGCTGTTTCGCGCGCCGCGGCCGCTCGGGATCTCCCCCTCCCTCCCAGGCAGCAGCAGCGGAGGTGAGCTAGGGCGGCCGCGGCACATTTTTAGGGGCGGCATTCTGGCGCCGGCCATGCTGCCCCTAAAAATGTGCCGCCCCAAGCACCAGCTTGTTTTGCTGGTGCCTAGAGCCGGACCTGCTCCTGTACCAATGAGCTTTACCCTTATTATAGAGGGTTCCATTGTGCCAGAGGATTGAAGTTGTCAACCACAGTGCTCATCTCAGAACTTTAGGCAATCTTTTAAGTATGCTGGGCCAGAGGCATTGAATGTCTTGAAGGTAAGCTGTGCAGGTCTCGCCAGCTGTTTCATGCTGGAATTCCTATTATTATAAATAGGCAAGTCCAACGAGAAAGCTTAATTTTCTCTTCACAGCGGTTCTGTAGCACCTTGTCCACCAACAGCTGCTCTTTAGCTGTACCAATGCTTAGCAAAAAGTTACACTGCTGAACTCTAACAGGTCTGATCCCTTCCTACTGGAAGGGAATTCCCACATACTTTTGTCTCACACTGGATTTGATTCTTTTTTCCAGTGGTCCAAAGCTTCTTACTCCAAAGACTCATTTGTTAGCTTAAAATATCAGAACCCCTGGAGAAATGCAACAGTGAATGAGGCCCATTATCCATCTGTCCAACTACTAAAGCTCCTACTGTCGTGTACACCCTAAAAGGTAAACTATGTAAGGAACCCTGCAGGATACTGAATATTTTGAAGTCCTAAAACCAGAAATAAAAACTATGTAAAAAGATTTTTAAAAATATAATTGTTTAAGATGATAATCTCACTTTTGCTTTTTTGATCATTGCTAGTGGTGAATTCTTACTCACCATCGTAGTGGGACAACCTTGGATACTTCAAGGACAGATTTGAGGACAGGGATGGAGGAGCAGCAGTTGCCTATCTTTCAGCCTTCCTTTTCATATTTGTGTTATGTTAGCTGATTTCTAACAACTCTGGGAGAATTAGCCATTCGAGCAGTCATCCTCTAAGAGCTTGTTAAAGGAGAATGAACTGGCTTTAGAAACCTCTTTATAAAGAGAAATTTTTTCAATCTCCAGTTACAGGTTTCATTATGTCCCACAGGCCCATGATGAACCACTGGCTTTGTTAGAGGCAACACAGTGATGCATCATGGGAGAGGTAGTCCAGTCAAGGTCCCAGCCCATAGGAGAGAATGGAGGCATGGAACACCTGAACTACAACTCCCAAGAGGCACTGGGGCACCATAGGAAGATGCAGTTTAGTGGTGAAATGATCCAACTTGCAATATTTCATTTTGATTTTCCTGACAGAAAATCGAAACTTTTTTTTAGCAAAATAGCAATTTTTTCACAAAAAATGTTGATTTTGTGGAAACTGCATTTTCCATTGAAAATCATTTTGATGGAAAATTCCCAACCAGCTCTACTCATGAGATATCCTCCTAAGAGATTATCTCAATTGGAGAGATATCCAAGGCCCATTGGAGAGTTAGCTCCACACCATTTATTTGCATAGTTATTACCTGAAAGCTAATCCCAGAACCCTGGAGACATTCCTAGACCCCTTGTGTTCTCTTTCACAGCTGTAGGACAGTTAGGATGCTGCAGGGGTGAAAAGGATTTAAAAAAAAATTATGTTCCCTTAGGATGGATGGTGGAAGGACACTGATTAGAAATGCAAACTGAAGTGCCCCCCATCCCGAGAAAACTTTCACTAGCCAATTGTCTCTAGACACTGCATTCCATTGGAACTACAAAATAACAATAAGATCATCCTTCTGCTGCTCAAGCAATGTTGAACACACGTGTGGGACAGGGTCTGCCCATGAGGCAGGATGCAAAGAAAAACCAAGAGTGACTGCTTGTGGTGCAGGGGTGCTCATAGTTCACAGGGATTGTGGGACAAAACACGGTACAGCCAACAACGGCAACCCTTCCTTATGCAGGAACTGCAGCAACATCGGGCTTTGTCACTGCCCATCCCTTCAGTCATTATACTTCTTCCTGTCCACGACTTTCCAGGGACATACCCAAAAATGGAGAGGAAATACTTTCCTTCCTATAACACAGCATCACTACTGGTATGAGAGAGGGAAATTCCTTCCTCCTATGTCCCTGTCACGCTCCTGTACAGGCAGCTCTAAAAGCCCCCCCCAAAAGCAGGGAGAGTATTCCCGATGCAGGCAATGCCATAGGCTACCCTGCATGGGCCCTACCACAAGCCCTGCTGGAAGGCTGGGGGATGGGAAGGTGGCACAAAGGAACATGAGGGGGTAGGGGGATGGAGGGATGAAAGGAGCAGCTGGTGTGTGCCATGCACTCATCCCATAGAAGCAACAAAGTTTGCAACCATTTAGTATAGTTAAGTATACCATAGTGGTAGCATTTATTGACCAGCACATTTATCTTACAAATGGGATAAATCATTTTCCCTTTGTCTTGGACTCTCTCCAAAGATTGATACCATCAACACATCTCCACATGCCCATACACTGGTATCTTTCTGCAAAGCACTCCAGCCTGTTGGCCCGTGGTATTGCTTTCACACCTTACCTCGATTTTGCAGTTAGTAAACAAAGCTGCCATTTGAGAGGCTCCCCAATACTGAATACTAAGTGTGACTATTAAGACCTCCCAAGCACTGGCTACAGAAAATAGCGTCAGTGTTAAATTGTTTGGCACTACTACTGAAAGCTACATCGGAAGTTCCGGCTTGAAACCTGAAATTGGACAGAACTTGCCTGGTTGATTGGGAGGGTTTTATGCAATCCAGATTCAGGAAATGTTTGCCCAACACCAACTATTCCCTGAGCCAGGGCCATCGTTTGGATGAACCTAGAGCCAAATTAGGATTTAAAGCAGCAGCGACATGAAACTCGCTGAATTGGCAACGGGCTGGTTGAAAATTTTCCATTTGAAACTTTTTTCTCAAACTAATGATTTTTTCATCACAATGCAAATGTCCATTTTTGATTATAGTTTTCAGGCTTTTTATTGAAAAACTGAAAACAAAAAAAAATGTTCAGTTTCCAACAACTGAACAGTGAATGATTTCAGCCGGCTGAGTGAAAATTTTCAGTAAAAAACAAAAACTCTTGCCCAGACAGCCAATATTTTTCAGTTTTGGTTGCCAAACAAATGCTTGAAAAAATTGACTCAGCCATTGCCAAGAAACTAAAAATACCTTTTTCTTTTTTTTTTGGTGTGGCAACAAAACAAAAAAAATTGCCATTTTTTTTCAAATAATATGATTTTTTTTTAAAAAATGTTTGTCCAATTTTTTTTAACGGGGAGGAAAAAACAAAAAAACACATTTCCCAACCAGCTGTACCGTCAATCCATGTATCTGTAACTGAGCTGTGTCATCTGCATCTGTTTAGGTTGTAAAGCTCCTTAGCTGTGAATAGTTGTTATTTATTTATGGGAGCATCCATTATAACGGGGCACTTTCCCAAACGCCCAAGAAAGATGTCCTGGGAGCACAGGCCATCGCAGACTAGAGCAAAGGCAGACAGGTAGACAGAAATTTGTATACAGCTCAACTCAATTCATAGTAAGCAGCATGGCAGAAGAGGGTGGTTAAGATGGTCTGGGAGACTTATGGATGAACTCGGTGAAGCTGTACCATGCATAGGAGTCTGTATGAAAGAAGGCCTGGAGGTAACTGAGGGACTAAACTTTTCCCTCTCTGTCCAGTGCTGAGCGCTTGGCAATGCTTGATAAGCAATTGTAATAAATTCTGATAAATGGCAGAACACAGATCATAGCTGGGTAGCCTGGTTTACACACATTCAGTGCAATCTGGAGACCGTCCAGAGCTGCTGTGGATTTGCTTCCGGACATATGGGAATGGCTTGTATCTCTAACAGAGATAGACAATGTAGAGAAAATAAGAACTGACACAAACCTCAGACATGCCCCTTTATGGAGGCTTTCCCATCAGTATTCTCTCCCTGCAGAGATTCGGGGTGCAGCGTGAAAACCCTATTAAAACACCTTTCAGCAAGGCCCTGCTCACCTCTCAGGGCCCACTGAGCAAAGCACTTAGGTCTGGGCTTACCTTCAAGTCCCCAGAAGTCAATGGGACTATTCACCTGCTTAAAGATAAACACTTGCCTAAGTGCTTTACTGGATCGGGGCCCAAGTGATTACAGCAAACAGCCAGACCCATTGAGACATTAGCTACTGTTTCCTATGACATTGTTCACGATACGGGAGAGGGACTTGGTAGAGAATGGAGAAGCCTGCAGGAAGTGCTTCTGAGATGAAGTAAACCTCCACTACACCGTCTGGGGCTCTGCTGCTCAATTTATGAAGAGAAGAGTGTTTTGTTAGACCCGCAGCATTGATATTTTGTGCTAACGGGGTGGTCTGATCTAAAAGGCAGACGGTAGACTGAAATGTTCTTGCTTCCTCCAAACAAGCTCTGCGGTGCCTCCTCCTTCCAATCCAGCCAGTGCTACTTGAGATTCCTTTATATTAACCAACTTTTAGAAGCTCATCCAGATGAACATTGCACATGAGGCTCTAAATGTTTCAGCAGAAAGGTCCCCACCTGCAGCTGAACTATCCCCAGTCTTACGCAGCACTCGTCCTCCAGCGCAGTATAAATAAAAAACAATGACGCCTTCTAAACAGACGGCTGCTATTTGGCCATTGTGCATGGAGAGACTGTCAGTCCTGCTTCCAGACCAAACTACCAGCAGTTAGTCTGCAGAGGAATGTCGTTGAAAGCACAGGAGACTAAGCCAAATACCTGTCAAGCTTTCAGGCACTGCAGATTTGCCAGGAGGTCTATAAAAATGTCATTGTCTCTCAGCTGCTGGTGATTTTATTCCCCTTTATGCTGGCTGTTGGTCATATATATATAAGAGTGAATATCATTTCTGCACCACTCTGGCCTCCCCCTGTCCTTTTTCAAACAATAATAGACTAAATATAAAGAGACAGAAGCTGTTACTTGGCTCTTTAAGCAATGCCAAGTAAAATGAATAATTAAGAGCACATTACTTGCAAGGAATTTACACTGATGCTTTTAAGTTAGGAGCCACTAAGACCCCTCTTAAAAATATATCATTCCCCCTTCATCTTTTACACAGGATTCATATTCCAGTCTAATACTTTATAGCAGTTACTGGTTAGATCTCAGTTGAGAGGAAGAAAGAGAACGGCAGGTAGGCTTTACATTTCCATTACCTGCCAGACAGGAGATTGATTCTAAAGGGACTAGGGAGTTCAGCAGCTTTGTATGCATTTTACCTCATTGCAACCTTGCACCTTGCCTGCCAGCAAAGATTAGATTGAGATCTTAAATGGAAGCTGTTATGAATTTGGTATTAAAGAGAAAAAAATGAATTAATGCACTACACCACTCAGACTCACCTACAAGTGATCCTGGCGCCAAATATGAAGGTCTCGCACAGCAGATAGCCCCAGAGGGAGCGTGTGGCTATATCATTCAGAGTAGGGGCTCCATTGATGTCACTCTCTCCAAGAAGAACAGAGATCTGGGAATGATTTGGGCTATGTAACCAATCCAGAGTCACGCTTGGGGTGGCTACTTGGATTTTGAGATATTCAATTTGCTACAGTTTGTTAAAATGCTAACATGTGGGGGAGAGAGTAAATTAGCACTAGTGGAAGGTGCTGGAGCAGTGGTTCTCAACCTATTTACCATTGTGGGCTGCATATGTAGCCCACAATATTTTATGTGGGCCGCATCTAATACTACCTGTATGGCCCTGAGGATGTCACATGGGACACAGCTGTGTGCTGACTGGGACGCAAGCGGCCCATGGGCCATGTGTTGAGAACCACTCTACTAGCAGAATCAGATTGGAGACTCAAGTCCCCTGGTCACAGAATAGATACAGAACAAACAGCAGGGCAACGTTGTTTTTTTTAAGTGAACTCGCTAAGAACCAGTGTTTGGCTTCTTCGGAACTTTTCCAAGCAGTTCCTGTTGATATGGACTATACAGACCAGGCAGCAACATGGTTAGAAAAAACACAAGTAGGACATCTTCACACATGAAGATAATAAGCCCCTAGAATACATTCCCTCCTTCAAAAATCCAAATATCTTTCCCCAGCACAGTTCTTAAGAGGTATAGTGAAAAAGCACAATGGCAGGTTTAGGATCTGTTTTAATAGAGCATGTATAATAGCCATTATATTGGTCATCACCAGGATTTGATCTTGGGACATCCAGAAATAAGCATATGATCCTCCAGATCTACATCCCTTAAGTAACAACTATAGCAGACTCCTATCCTCTGTGGATGAGGTCCAGAGGAAGACATGTAGCACACACGCTGACCAGCCGGTTACACGTGCATATGGGATCCAAAGGCCTTTAACTATCCTTAAAATTTGAAATGATGTGAATCGTTATGGTAGTCACAACCTGGTTCCCATTTCACAAATATCCACCTCCTCCAATACCCCACCAGGGCTGGTGCTTTTCCCGGCATTGTCAGTACAACAGCCAAGGACTACTTTGGCCATGGAGTCTGGTCTACACTCCCCTCCCTACAGAGGGCCCATCAAGAGAAAGCCTGAGGCATATTGGTCGGGCAACATGGACAAAGTTTGCCCAGTTAATAGTCTGCATAGGGCCTGTTCTGAGGAGGGAGAGGACCACAGCTTCTGGAAGCAGCACTAAATTCCATTTTGGGTTTTTTTTAAGGCGGAAAAATCATACTATTCATTATGCAAAAGGAAAGATTCCCCCACTCTCCTAAAAATGTTTAATTAGTTTTAGTGAAGATATTAACTTAGTAGCCCTAGAGACAAGCCTTTCAAAAAAGGGGACTAGACCAGCAGAAAGTATGTATGTAGATATGAAATCGAGATGGCAGAACAGCCAATAGGTGAGAGAACAAAGAAAAGTGAAGAAGCGGGTACAGAATCTACAGTAGTAATGAGACAGTCCCCAGGAACTTAGGCTATACGCACTGTCCAAGGTCATTACAGCAAAGAAGACAGTGAAAGATGTAGGAAGCTCAGTCTATTTAGCTGATCGGCGATAAGGTGAAGAGGTCACTTGATCATGGCCTACATGGGGAGAAGATTTCTGATATTAAAGGAGAATTAACCATTGCAACAGCTCCCCAAGGGATGTGGTGGGTTATCCATTAATTGGAGTCTTTAAAATCAAGTTTGGATGCCTTTCTAAAAGATCCGCTTGCATTCAACCACAATTTAGTGGGCTCAATGCAGAAATTACTGGGTGAAGTTCTAAGGCCTGTATTATGCAGCAGGTCAGACTAAATAACCCCAGTGGTCCCTTCTAGTCTTAAAATCTATGCATCTATGGATTTATTTTGGGGGGATAAAGAGAGCAGGGTGTAGAAAGTTAATTCCATTTTGTGGAATATTGTGATATTTTGAAATTTAGTTTCACTTCAATGTGGGGAAAAAACCTCAACATTTCAAAATTCTCTGCTAAGAGAATGGAACCCTGGCTCTGGGGCAGTCACCAGAGCGAGCTGCCGCTGAGAGACAGACCCTGGAAATCCTGGGATCCCTGACTCTCAGCTGGTCTGTCTGGCATTTGCCAGGCTGCCAAGTTCCCACAAGTTTAGGAGCCAGGGCTTCCAGGAAACCCAGCGGGTTTCCATCTGCACCCTGCCTGGGTTCCACTGGAACGTCACTGAAATCTAACTTCTCTGTGAAACATTCTGATGCAGCCAAATCAGCAATTTGCAATGAAAGAGTGTTCCATTGGAATGTTTCCAGTCAGCTCTAGAGATAAACTCGGAAGCCCTTGTGGCAGCTACTTAATGAGGTTTATTCCAAGAATGGAGGCTCGGCAGTAGAATAGTGAGGTCTTTGTCCAGCAGTGGAGAAAACAGGGCTTTGATGGTGAAGGAGCTGATACCAATCTACGGCACAAGGTGCACCTCAGCACAGATGATTTGCTCAACGTTAATTGTGATTTGTTTCCCTCAATAAGCATATCTGGCTATTTCAGATTTACATACATAACACAGGTCACTGGGGGTGGGGGGAGGGGGAGGAAAGACTGTGAAGAAAGTGAACTGTACAAAAACGTTCTACTTCCCTAGGGTTTATTTCTTACTCTTCCATGGTAAATTCTGCAGAAAACCAAAATGATTGGTGCAACCCTCCAAAATTAATTCAGCCCCAAGGGCTTGATTATGGGAACATTATCCAGTTCTTATCCACATGCAAATCCCATTATTTGCAATTCATTCGTGGGATTTCTCTGTGTAAACTCCCTTGCACTGCATTGAAAGGTGTCTGTAAATAGCCACCTTGCCAGCAAGCCAAGAATGACTGCAAAGTTACAATGTATCCCTATCCACAAAATGCAAGCCCTGGAATAATGCCTTTTTATTAGGCCAACAAAGTAATATTTATAAAGTTCTCCCCTTAAAACTACTCACAGCACTAATGAAGAGACCAGTGTGTTCTAATGAAAGAACAACCTTGCCTTATGAATACTGGGTTTTATACTTCAAAATGTTTAGTGTGTTAGTGCTTATATAAATGGTAGACCAAAAGCCAATTATAAAACCCCTCCAAAGCAGCTGTAAACAGTTGTCCCAAATTCCATGGTTTGTTTTCCTATGAACAAATGTCCATTGAAAGTTAACTGCAGCCACCAAGAGTTTTCCACTAGTGGCCAACCATAGATTTAAAAATGATTCTGTTGCAGTGGTGGGCAAGCGCAGAAAACAGACACTCTGCAGAGCCTTCAGAACATTAAGTATTGTATTAATCGGATCAGTGCTTCCTAGCCTACCAAGTATGTGGGCATAATATACATTATTT
The DNA here is from genome assembly GCF_028017835.1 of Emys orbicularis. Lineage (NCBI taxonomy): Eukaryota > Metazoa > Chordata > Testudines > Emydidae > Emys > Emys orbicularis. Next base: position 29,197,774 of record NC_088695.1, on the reverse strand, counting down.
TTAATGTCATGGCATCGAGGATCCCCACTCATGGACCAGGGCCCCACTGTGCTAGATGCTGTATAATCACAGAACAAAAAGAATTTACAATCTCCAGGGTTGTGTTGGGGTCCACTAGGCATGGCTACCAGGTAACTCGGGAGAGTGGAAGGCCAAAGTGTCGATGAAACTCTTTTGCTCTAGGCCTATCTGAACCCCCAAACTCCATCTTGTGAACTCTCACCTACTTCTGTGCTCACTGCTTACATGCTCTGAAGTAGGCTGAAGCAGAAATGTATTGGTCAGCGTTTCTAGCAGATGGCTGCAGTTTCACTCACACTAGCAGAAATAATAGAGATAAGGAGGAGGGGTAGTTAGTTTGCAGGCGTCTAACCCAAGGTCGCAAAGACTGGGAAAGTTTTCTCACAAGCTTATGTAGAGCTTATTGTAACAGTTGTCTGGAAGGGAGGGGTGAGGGGGAACAGCCAGACAAAGAGATGTATGCAAACAGTGTGGGGTATAAAAGGTAAAAGTTGTTTGTATTTGTTGCACTGGATTTGAGACATGCTGGTCTCCTAGTGCCATTTCAGAGCTCTGAAATAAACTTGGCTTGCTTTCTCCCCTCGGTGTCTTTATTGGTGCTAAGCACACCGGGCCACAGACCTTTGTTGTCCCCTCGAGCCCCACGTTGGGCAACAGTTGCCTTAGGTAATGTGATGTAGTGCTAGATGGACAGGCTTGGAAGTCAGGATCCCTGGATTTGGCACTGCCTTTCTGTGTAAACTTGAGCAAATCACTTTAAACACCTCATGCAACAGTCTCCCCATCTGTAAAATATTGTGAGTAGAGGTGGTCAAGAACTTTTTAATGAACTTTTTTGATGAGCCATCAAAACTGAAACTGTTCACAGGGAAGGGTCAGTTTTGACAAATCTCCCATTTCAAAAAATTTGAAATAAAAAGTTCTGAGACTGTCCAAATGCCGAGTTTTGATATTTTCAAAATGAAAAAAAGTTCCATTTTTTATTCCAAATGCCTTTTTGTTTAGAAATTTAAGTTAATTTATAGATAAAAATTTAAATACAATAAAACAAAAAGGTCAACACCAAAACAGTTATAAGTTATCAAAATGAAACATCTCAATCCAAAATTTTTTAAGTCTCAAAAATTCCTATTGGAGGGAAAGACATTTCCTGCCCAGCTCTAGTTATAAGGCTTAATTAACATTGGTACAGTCTATGAGAGACCCAGGTGAAAGATGAAAGTGTAGGCTAAGCTTTTATTCCTAGATTCCAAGGCCTGAAGAGACCGTTATGATCATCTGGTCTGACGTTCTGTATAACACAGGCCAGAGAACTTCCGCAAAATAATTCCTAGAGCAGATCTTTTAGAAAGACATCCAATCTTGCTTTAAAATTGTCGGTGATGGAGAATCCACCATGACTCTTGGTAAATTGTTCCAATGGTTAATGACTCTCACCATCAAAAATGTATGCCTTATTTCCAGACTGAATGTATCTAACTTTAACTTCCTCGCTGGATCATGTTATATCTTCATGTGTTCTAATCCCTTAATTATTCTTGTGGCTCTTCAAAGCTGCTGAAAGGAACTTGGACACCTATTTTGTTCAAGTTGGATATTTCTACTGGAAATGTTCATTTTGATTTAAAAGCCATTTTTCATCAAAATAATTCTGTGAATAAAAATTGCAACCCCGTGTTGCTTTTTCTATGAGCTACCCCTCGGTGAACCTGCTCCAATGCGCCTTGTGGCCACTGGGGATCTTTCTATTGATTTCAATTGGCATTGGATCAGACACTAAATTTGCAACAGGACTCAACTTGGCCAAAAGCAATCATGGAACAACCTTATAGCTGGAAGATAGTTTCATAGAGAAGACTAGAGTCTAGATTTCTGCTCTTAGGTAGGCACTAGAGCTGGGTAAATAATTGCTTTCGCAGTTCAGAGGCAGTCCTGTAAAAACAAACATTGATTTGGGTCGCACCTAATCTGATTTTTTTTTCCTGAATAGTCTGTGAATCAAAAAAGTGCATTTCACAGCTGTTTAAGAGTGGGGATTTGAATCTGCATCTCTCATGTCCTAGATGAGCGACCTCGCCACTAGGCTAAAGAAGTAGTGGAAGCAATGACACAACCTCTTCCTGCTCCGTCCACTTTGTGACTAATTTAAACTGTGCGACAAATTTGCAAATAGGGTCAGGTCGACCAAAACTGCATATTACAGCAAATGAACTATTATTCCAAAAAACCCGTTGCCCAACTCTAGTAGACGTATGCAGCTCCCATTGACTTCAACAAGATACCGTGACAGGCGCATGTATAATTTGTCTCTCAGTGGTTAATGGAGATTAAAGATTCCTCAATCAGTTTCCTAGGCAAATGGCTTCTTATATTGAATTGCCAGGACAGACATTGTTCTCCATCCATATTTACATCCGATCTTCCACCATCTGTCCTTCTAGCAAAACTTTCACACCCATGCTGATAGTATTTGGGGCTGCTCAGTGTCCTCTGTGAAATGAGTTAGGAGGTCTCGGTCTAGCTCCCAGAGGGTGTTCTCTCATTGCAAAGCCCCCCACATCAGTGGCACTCTTTGGCACCCTTGAGGGCCACCTAAGCCGAGAGGCCAAAAAGTGAACTGGCAACGGAGAAGGAATTCTCTTCTGACCCAAAGAAGGTGTCCATGCAGCTCAGGCACGTTAGCAAAGCAACATGACGAAACTGGAGTAATGGCTGCCCATGCGGTTACCAGCTCAGCATGGCAGGGACAGGAACACAACACTCAATTCCTAGTCACAATTTTTTTTTTAAACAAAAAAATAATAAATACGATTTTTAATAGCTTTTAAATGAATGGGCTCCCCACGCAATGTGTTCTGCATACAGGATCGGTATTCACAGGCAGTAAATGGCTCCTATCCCAGAGGCATTACCCATGCTAACATTACCCAGGCAATTTTTAATTTCTGTTTGAATATTCCTACAAGTGCCACTCCTGAGTTGATTTAATGCCACGGCTGTGGCACCTAATGGCTCTCTAGTGATTAATACCAGCCATTTGTTCAAAGCTAACAGCCCCACTGACAGCAACAGATAAATTAGCAACATTAGAAATATACTAAAGAAAACATTTATGTAGTGGATCAGCGTAGTATATGATAGTAATATACATCAGTTGTGCTTATAACAAGCTATTAATAATGAGTGCTATATGTTCAAGTAATTTTGGCCAGTACCCTTGTAATTGTTCTGAAGTTGTTCACTTTCAGCTTGATAAAAACAGGCCTGTTTTTATGGATGTTAATGGTTTTTATGTGCTTAAAAGTGGATATTGCAAGCAGACGGAGAGAGACTGGCGAGAAAGAAGGTAAGGCCCTGTATTTCTATCAGCTCAATTTGTCGCAGCAGAGTCAAGGTGCTGAGCGCTTTGTGGGCATAAATCACAAGGCTGTTTGCAGAGATCGCTGTGGTTACTTAACATCCCCAGCAATTAATGCCACCAAAAATATTTCTATTTGCATTCCCCTCTGTTGGAACAAGTGCCCAGACGCTGCACATGGCAAAGAGAAGGCACGCTGTGGGTTGGCAGAAGAGACTGAGCACTGGCACTGTTGGACAGCCATTGGATGGCCTACGTGAAATGAATTAATGCTCTGAATCATGTTTCTACTGCCCATTATATCCTCCATCACGGAGACGCTCCTTAAATCAAGACATTAAGGTTTGGTAATAAGAAACATAGACCACGGGCCATACTGGTCATGTCTGCGGCATGCAGACCTTCTCCCAGCATTGACTACATGCTAGACTCACAGTGTATCAAAGACTTTCTGAGGTTCCTTCAAAGTTCTGGTCAGGAACATGGAAGGGGTATTCTGTGGACTTTACAGCATCCACACATCCAAAAACCACGATCACAACTGGCCTCTTTGCTGGTCCTTTTCCTCCTATTATCCGTATATGCAGGGCCGGCTCCAGGCACTAGCCTGGCAAGCAGGTGCTTGGGGCGGCCGCTCCGGAGAGGGGCGGCACGTCCAGCTATTCGGCAGCAATTCGGCGGACGGTCCCTCACTCCGGCTGGGAGCGAAGAACCTCCCGCCGAATTGCCGCCGCAGATCGCGATCGCGGCTTTTTTTTTTTTTTTTTTTTTTGGCTGCTTGGGGCGGCCAAAACCCTGGAGCCGGCCCTGCGTATATGGAGGACTATGGATATTAGCTGTCGAACCAAAAATGGAAGGCTGTTTTCCTCTGTTTAAGTGAGACATTTGAGGGGTGTATCATCTGCTTTCCCCAGCAGAAGGCTGTAGGAGTTAAAATCTTATTAGAAGGCAATACTGAGCAATGCAATTTGATTTCCTTTGCTTGTAACAAGGATATTTTGTGTGCACCATGGGACAGAGCAGACTGACATTTCCCCACTACATTGAGCTCACAGTACATTGAAGTATATCCCCCATCGCATTGGTTTTGCTATGGTTTGTATTGCTATGAGTTTATTTCAGATTCTATATTATATTTCTTGCATATTAAAAGTTAGTAAATACCAAGGATCTGGTTTCCAGATGGGCCCATGAAACTAAAGGCGGAGTTGAGGCCCAAATTATTATGCCTGCAGTTTTCACCCACCAACTGGGTTGTGTGAGGGTATGTCTACACTACTGTTATACACAGGTGGCTGGCCCATGCCAGCCGACTCATGCTCGCGAGGCTCGGGCTCAGGGGCTGTTTAATTGCAATGTAGACTTCGAAGCTCGGCCTGGAGCCTGGGCTCTAGGATCCTGTGAAATAGGTGGATCCCAGAGCTCGGGCTGCAATCTGAGCCCAGAAATCTCCACAGCAATTAAACAGCCCCTTAGCCCAAACCCTGTGAGCCTCAGTCAGCTGGCATGGGCCAGTCACAGGTTTTTAATGGCAGTGTAGACATACCCCAAATGCTACTAGTTGTACCTGCAACTCAGTGTAGATGCAGAATTGCCAGTACAACTATTCACAGACATAAAGCCGGGCATTTACACACAGATCCAAACACACAGAGGCACCTTCACTGAAAACTAGGCCCACGGTTTTACAAAACAAGTGGATATAGTTCAAAGCAAAACAGCACTGAAATGCTATTTGTCCAATACTTCATACCCCAAACCTGCATTCAGAGTCCTGGGATCCCTCCTTTGTAACTAAAAACTCCACCAAAAAGTGAAACACTGGAAAAAATACATTGGAGCCATCTTCCCTTAGCTGTTTAGATGTCAGTGCTTCTCATCAATTCTTGCAAGGCAGACAGAGAACCTTGAACTCAGGACTAGTTAGGTAGGAAACCTTGAAAATGGACCAAACTCTGCAGTTGAACATATACATGCTGACTCTACTGATGCCCACAGGAGCCATGCATGTCCATGGGAGAGCAAAACTTGTCTGTAACCTTTAATTCAATGTGCATAGACTCTTAGGAGTCATCTCTTGACATTGATTGGAGCACAGGACTCGATTGCTGAAGAAAAAATGATGGCAGCTAAGGCTATAATGAATGATTTGGGATCTCAAATTTTCTTTTTAATTCTTTCCCTTCACTGAAAGAACTATCAGTTCATTCTTCACTTAAAAGGGGGCAGTGGACTAGAGCGGATCAGGCAGTATATATTTTTCCTGTAAAAAATTGACAAAAATGATTTTGTTTTTCATCAACACTTTTTCTGACAATTTTCAGGCTTTTGTTCAAAAACCCCCACCCCCAATTTTTGTTTTTCTGTTTTTTGATCAATGCTACATTTGATCAAAAAAATGGAAATTACACACACACTGCAGAGTCATTGCAAGCCAATTTGCCATTTCAATAGAAAATTTCCACGCAACTCTCCTTTGGAAGCTTGGCGTCCCCTGGCCAGCATCTGCAGTGACTTTCGTAAAGGGATGATTCCGAGTGGGTTGAGAGGTAAGCAAACTGCATCTTGTCTACTCTTCCTTTCCCTAGCAGGGCCATGAGCTCCACCCCACCTCCCCATAGCTCCTCTCTCACTGGCTCTCAAGACCTACATATCACCCTGAGGGTGAGATGATGACACGGCCGTTCTGTTCTGAATACAGCTGCATGGTTCAGCGGCTCCACTGGCTCCAACACATGAGAAAGTGTGAATGTTTCTCACCACTCCTGATTTTTAAAGTTACAACCTCACTCTTCATTATGCCCTTAAGGATATGATCTGACTCAGGGACGAGTGAGCCTACTGGGCGACCAGCATGGTGAACTTCTCTGCGGCTGCATGTGTACAGCCATTGTGGTCATCAGTTTGACTGCACACATGTCACACAGAGGAAGACACCAGACATCCTGCTGCAGACGCACAGGCTTCTAGCATTTGAGCTAAAGAATATTGGTGAGTTGCTACTAACTCTACTCCTTACAGCCTCTTTGTAAACCAGTTTGTGGGTAGGAGAATCAGGGTATGTCTACACTACGAGAGTAGTTCGATTTTACTTAAATCGAATATGTGGAATCGATATTACAAAGTCGAACGTGTGTGTCCACACTAAGGACAGTAATTCGACTTTGTGAGTCCACACTAACGGGGCAAGCGTCGACATTGGAAGCGGTGCACTGTGGGCAGCTATCCCACAGTTCCCGCAGTCCCCGCTGCCCATTGGAATTCTGGGTCGAGCCGCCAATGCCTTCTGGGTAAAAAAATGTGTCGAGGGTGCTTTTGGGTAACTGTCGTCATCCAACCGTCACTCCCGCCCTCCCTCCCTGAAAGCGCCGGCGGGAAATCAGTTCGCGCACTTTTCTGGTCAGTGACAGCGCGGACGCCACAGCACTGCGAGCATGGAGCCCGCTGCGACCATCGCTGCAGTTATGGCTGTTGTCAACACCTCGCACCTTATCATCCACCTTTCCCAGAGGCAGATGCTGAGAAATCGGGCGAGGAGGCTACGGCAGCGCGGTGAGGACCTGAAGTCTGAGAGTGGCACAGACCTGTCACAAAGCACGGGACCCCGCGCCGAGGACATCATGGTGGCAATGGGTCATGTGGATGTTGTGGAACGGCGATTCTGGGCCCGGGAAACAAGCACGGACTGGTGGGACCGCATAGTGCTGCAGGTCTGGGATGAATCCCAGTGGCTGCGAAACTTTCGCATGCGGAAGGGGACTTTCATGGAACTTTGTGAGTTGCTGTCCCCTGCCCTGAAGCGCAATGACACCCAGATGCGAGCAGCCCTGAGTGTCCAGAAGCAAGTGGCCATAGCCCTCTGGAAGCTTGCAACGCCGGACAGCTACCGGTCAGTCGCGAACCACTTTGGCGTGGGCAAATCTACCGTGGGGGTTGTTGTCATGCAAGTAGCCAACGCAATCGTTGAGCTACTGCTCTCAAAGGTAGTGACCCTGGGAAACGCGCAGGTCATCATAGATGGCTTCGCCGCGATGGGATTCCCAAACTGCGGTGGGGCTATAGATGGAACTCACATCCCTATCCTGGGACCGGACCACCAGGCCAGCCAGTACATTAACCGAAAGGGCTACTTTTCAATGGTGCTGCAAGCACTGGTGGACCATAGGGGACGTTTTACAAACATCAACGTCGGATGGCCGGGCAAGGTTCATGATGCTCGTGTTTTCAGGAACTCTGGTCTGTTTAGACGGCTGCAGGAAAGTATTTACTTCCCGGACCACCAAATAACTCTTGGGGATGTGGAGATGCCTATAGTCATCCTCGGGGACCCAGCCTACCCGCTAATGCCCTGGCTCATGAAGCCCTATACTGGCGCCCTGGACACTGAAAAAGAACTCTTCAACTACCGGCTGAGCAAGTGCAGAATGGTGGTGGAGTGTGCTTTTGGCCGTCTCAAGGGGAGATGGAGAACCTTACTGACTCGCTGTGATCTCAGCGAAACCAATATCCCCATTGTTATTGCAGCTTGCTGTGTGCTCCACAATCTCTGTGAGAGCAAGGGGGAGACCTTTATGGCGGGGTGGGAGGTTGAGGCAAATAGCCTGGCTGCTGATTACGCCCAGCCAGACAGCCGGGCGATTAGAAGAGCCCAGCGGGACGCGCTGTGCATCCGGGAGGCTTTGAAAGCTAGGTTCCTGAGTGAGCAGGGTAACCTGTGACTATTAAGTTTGTTTACAGAGAAGCTGAACCTGCCCCCGTTTCTTTACCCAGTAAATGTTCACTATCCTCTCCAGTTACATACCCCGTTCACCCCCTTCCAACACACGTTTAAAAATAAAATCACTTGAATTTTGTTAATGAACACCGTTTTCTTTATTACTGTTTTCTCGGTAAAGTGTTGAACCTGGGACGCAGACTGTGGTGGGGAGCGGGTGTACTGTAGTGATGCAAAGGACGCTTCTAAACTCCAGGAATGACAGGGTCCGCAGTGGTGGACTGGTTGTTTCAACGGAGCCTGCCACCCCTCCTGTTCGGGACTCTGTGTGTGGGGGCTATGTGACTTTGTGGCAGGGGGAGGACGGTTACAGATCCCCTGCTGCGTGGCTCTGTGATCCAGGATAAGGACCGCTGCATAAGATCTCTAACCGCCCTCCCCCGCCACAAAGTCACATAGGCCCCCCCCACACACACACATAACATGAAAACCACCTCCCAGACTGACCAGGGTAACTAGTGACTGCAATGTGTGTGTGCCCTGCTGCTGAACCTGCCCCCGCCTCTGTACCCTGGTAAAGGTGACTGTCCTGTCCAATTACCAACCCCCTTCGCCCCCTTCAGACAGACTCTCCTCTAAAAGAACATGATGGAAACAGTAATTAACAGAAACGTCTTTTTTATTAGCAACTACACATGAAACTGGGGGATGAAACTTGGACGGGGGCTTGGGTGAGGCGGGAAGGAAAGGACTTATCAAATTTTGGGGAATGAGAGCCTTCTGGTACTTGAGCAGTCTGCAGGGGTGGAGTGAGAGTTTTCACGGACTCTGCCACCCCTCCTTCTTGGGACTTTGGGTGAGGGGGGTATGGGACTTGGTGGCGGGGGAGGGCGGTTAGAGATAGACTGCAGCGGGGCTCTGTCCTCCTGCCTCCGGTCCTGCAGAACATCCACAAGGCGCCGGAGCGTGTCCGTTTGCTCCCTCATTAGTCCAAGCAGCATTTGAGTCGCCTGCTCGTCTTCCTGCCGCCACCTCTCCTCCTGTTCCATGTGTGATCGGTGCATTTGGGACAAGTTCTCCCTCCACTGGGTCTGCTGGGCTGCCTGGGCTCGGGAGCAGCCCATAAGTTCCGAGAACATGTCCTCCCGTGTCCTCTTCTTCCTACGCCTAATCTGCGCTAGCCTCTGGGAGTGTGATGCCAGGCTAGGTCGGGAGACAGTCGCAGCTGTGGGATGGGAAAAAGGGAGTGAATTCCTCAGAAAGATAAATTTTTGGGTGAACAAAAAACACCCAAAAATGTGAACAAGACCATGCACAGCACCTATCACATGCGCACTCAGGACAAGGTCGAATTTTCGGCCTTCGCATTCAGTGCCTGGGGTCTTGCAGTGCAGATCAGAGAAGCAGGGCAGGACACCGGAATTTGTGTAGCAGGCCGACATGGTAAGCCGTAGACTTGTGGCTGCTTAAAACTTTAATAATAGCACTGGCCTCCTTTCACGTTCAAAGCAATGCCAGTCCCTGCTGCCAGCAATCCGGCAAGCATGAACTCTGCCCCTGTCCCACCCCCTCGCGGCTGTCCCAGGGAAAGATCCCTGTATGCTGCCCCTCTCCCGTCTCCACCGCGTGGCTGTAAACCGCCGGTTACAGTTCTGTAAAGGAACAGGCAAGCAGTCCCAATACTAACATTCCCCTACCTAATTCAAAGCAGGTCACCATGAGCGACATCACTCTGATGAGGATTTCAGAGACGGAGAAAGAAAGGATGCTTCGGGAAAGCCTGCAAAGACCAGGGCCGGATGCCGCCATGCTCTGCAAGGCAATGATCCCCGAGTACTTGCTTGTCTCCTGGCGCGGAAACGTTTCCTACTACGGAGGACCCAATAAGGCCGCTCTCCCCAGGAACCTGATGCAAGGGCTTTCCAATTACCTCCAGGAGAGCTTCGTGGAGATGTCCCTGGAGGATTTCAGCTCTATCCCCGGACATATACACCAGATTTTACTGTAGCTGCACTGGCAGGGACTAAACAGTAGAGCGGCTAGGGCAGAACAATCATGCTAAACCGGACATTGTTAGATTTTTTTTCAGTAGTTGCACTGCCAAGGACTGAAACGTTAAGCGCCTAGGGCAAAGTAATCATGCACAACCCATTGTTAATATTGTTAATATTCCTGTTCTGTTAAAAATAAATGTTTACATGTTTAAAACACTTACTGGCTGATCCTTCCCCTGATTCTGTGTCCGGGTTAACGCCTGGGGACGGTTGGTAGGGGATCTCTGTAAGGGTGATGAAGAGATCCTGGCTGTCGGGGAAATCAGCGTTGTAAGCGCTGTCGACTGCCTCGTCCTCCTCATCTCCTTCCTCATCTTCCCCGTCCGCTAACATGTCCGAGGAAGTGGCCGTCGACAATATCCCATCCTCAGAGTCCACAGTCAGTGGTGGGGTAGTGGTGGCGGCCGCACCTAGGATGGAATGCAGTGCCTCGTAGAAACGGGATGTCTGGGGCTGGGATCCGGAGCGTCCGTTTGCCTCTTTGGTCTTCTGGTAGCCTTGTCTCAGCTCCTTGATTTTCACGCGGCACTGCGTTGCAGCCCGGCTGTATCCTCTCTCTGCCATGGCTTTAGAGATCTTCTCGTAGATCTTTGCATTCCATCTTTTCGATCGCAGCTCTGAAAGCATGGACTCATCGCCCCACACAGCAATCAGATCCAAGACTTCCCGATCAGTCCATGCTGGGGCCCTCTTTCTATTCTGAGATTCCATGGCCATCTCTGCTTGAGAGCTCTGCATCGTTGCCAGTGCTGCTGAGCTCGCCACGATGTCCAAACAGGAAATGAGATTCAAACTGGCCAGACAGGAAAAGGAATTCAAATTTTCCCGGGGCTTTTCCTGTGTGGCTGGTCAGAGCATCCAAGCTCGGACTGCTGTCCAGAGCGTCAACAGAGTGGTGCACTGTGGGATAGCTCCCGGAGCTATTACCGTCGATTTCCATCCACACCTAGCCTAATTCGACATGGCCATGTCGAATTTAGCGCTACTCCCCTCGTTGGGGAGGAGTACAGAAGTCGAATTTAAGAGACCTCTATGTCGAACTAAATAGCTTCGTGGTGTGGACGGGTGCAGAGTTAATTCGATGTAACGGTGCTAAATTCGACATAAACTCCTAGTGTAGACCAGGCCTCAGACACTAGAGCAAATCTGATTCCATCCAGAAGAGGGCAGTGAAGCACATACCTAAATAGAGTGTATGGACAATAGAACGGATAAGCGCTTGTATGCTAGAATGACATTATGTAATAAACACTATGGGCCACACTGTCCTCTTGGATGCACATACCAGCTCTCTTTGAAATCAGTGGCCCTGCTGGTCTGTTTTAGAGCTACCGTTCTGAAATTTATGATTTGGGACTATAGAATCTAGCAGGTTAACGAGGATTTTGCAACGTGCAAAATAAATCCCACCACATGTTGCCTGCTTGTGGGATTTCGGTACATCCACTAAAGCATCTGCAATTCCCTCTTCTTTCTGCACTGCAAGGTGATGACTTGCAAGTCTTGCTGTCACGCTATACTAAGTTGCCTTCTGCTACCTTGTTTTGTCACCCCAGCTTCACTGAGTCTGCCATGGAAACGTGACAAGCGGCACTGTTTGAAAGATGCAACTCTGACAATGAGTCCCTGCAGGTTTGTGGACTGCGTGATGCTTTCCAGACAGTGCCACAAAATCACCTTTTATGGCTTAATGTGGTGCATGAATTATCTATGTTGAGGTTGTCAATTTGTCAGGGCAATTTTTAGGGAAGATCATTAGGGATTGGGAGTCATGGTGCAAATAGCAACAGTTACAGAAATATGATTTTTTAAAAACATCTGAAGAAGAGATGGCCCTGAACCAAAATCCCAGCTCTGAACATTCAAACAATCTGGACCTGAACTTTGCAAGTTTGGCCATCCCCTAAGGCACAGGCATTGTTTTGTTCCCAAAATTACATTTGGTTTCCTCCCCATTTTTAGCTCAGACAACATGGGCATGATGCAGACATTGCCAGAACTGATCCAACTTCTAGAAATCCAGTTTGGATTTACATTTTTGTTGTTGTTTCATTTTACCTGACCAAAATTAGGAAGTACCAACAACCGCATGAGGCTACCTGTTCTCGGGACACTTACAGACCAGATCCAAGAGGTCTTTAGATAAGGCTTGGATAAACATGAGTACATTGGGATCCATATCCAAACTGTAACCCACCAAGCCTTTAGAGATCCACCCCCTACAAGTCTTTTATTTACAACAGCCACTTCTCTGGTTGTCTAAGGGATGGGATCTGAAGAAAGTAACTTCCAGACCCCCTCTGCTGAAAAGATGGTGGCTCCAACATGTGCCTCAAGGATGGAGGTTGTTAGCATGCTGGGGATCTTGGGAACACAGCACCATTCCCATCCACCCACACCTCGTTCCAAGAATCAGAAGACTCAGTCATTGAATTCTCTCACACCCTTGAATGTTCTAAGTGGCTGTTTTGGAGGTATTTATTAAAGATCTGAACCCAGATGACTCCCACACTTCAGGCCAATCCAGTCCCCTGCCCCCAGAAGTTAAAACAAGCAACTGCACCAGGTGTGATGATATTCTCCCTTTCATTAATGTGTTCATCACAAGTCACACACTGTGTATCTGCTTTTTTACCACCATTTAATCAGGTGGGAGCTAGTTTTAAGAGAGACTTAAGCCAGATTCTGTCTGTGTTTTCCCCCATACATCATTCAGGGTCCAATACTCATTGAAATTAAAGAATGTTTTGTCATTGACCTCATTGGGAGCATGATCAGACCCATAAATTATGACTGATTAATTGGTTCTAAGAAGCTGTGAAGCACTGGCAAAGTGGATTTACAACACAAGCATGGGAAGCATTGTATTTCAGGATTCTTTTTGTTCTGCTGGTTTTCTCTAGATCCCTCTCAGAGCTTAGAGAATTCTTCCTGCTTTCCGCCCTCCCCCCCCGCAAATCCATAAACAAACCCAAACTTTCCAGCTTGCTCCTGTGAAACCCTGGTTCATGGTCATGAACGCGAGTCACCTTGACTACGGTCATTCACTTTTGGAAAGCGGGAGCTATAAAGCATGGCTTCATCACTTCTTAATTAGCTGGAGTCATCTGCATTGAGCACAGTGACGCTGGATGCACCAAAAGGCAGCATTTTCTCTTTTCTGCCCAAGAAACCAGCTCTGGGTCTTTAGCATAGCAATGCCTGGCCCTCACCTTTGTTGAGCCAGCCCTCATTCGGGAACCTCTCAAAAAGGATGATCAAAAACCGGGGCCATAGTTTGCAAACATTTTTGCCAAATATACATGTTTTCCATCAAAAAATGTCAACATTTGATTTTTTTTCAAGCCAGCTCTACTTTCTCATGTTTTTGCTGTCCAAAGAACCAGCTAGAGAGAATACTATTTTTATGCTCTCCTAAGTCAGGTACCTTCTGGTGTCTACCACTCTGCAGCTGTACTGGAGCATGGAGGATCAAGTCATAGGCCATGTCCCCCCTACAGCCACTAGAGCTCGGACACTGCAAGCTGCGCTGCTGTAGTTAACATGCTTCCTACATCGACAGATGGGGTTTTTCCATCGATGTAGTTAATCCACCTCTCGGAGAGGCAGTAGCTAGGTCGATGGAAGGATTCTTCTGTCATCCTAGCCATGTCTATGGTGTGGTGGGGGTTAGTTCAACCTAACTATGGTGCTCAGGATGCTAAATTTTTCTACAGCCCTGAGCCACATAGTTTGGTTGAACTAATTTCTGTATGTGAATGCAAGAAATCTGCCTTCAAAACCCAGGCCTTAGGACGTTCCACTGAAATAGCGCGGCATGGCTGGTGTAGACGCACATTATGTCTCTCCAGATGGCGGATGCTGGTGCTTGGCAGCACAGTAGATCGGACTGTGCCCAAATATTGCCTCTAGCAGCATTAGACAGGAAGTCTGTCTACATTAGTGGTACACGCTAACATATCTTGGGTGGAACAACTCCTGACCTTTGCCCCAAAGGTGTGAATATGGTATGCTCTCTCTTTATTTTTCCTAGCTATATGTGTCTGTAGATGATGTTCGTTCTTTTCTGGTTTGCTTCAGCCCAAGACTCATTTGCAAGAACCCAACTGTCAACACATTTATTTTTCTTCCCTGTGCTTTTCTTGGCCAGACCTGCTGGGCAGTGGTGATATGTAGACACAAGGGACCACAGATGTGTTATGAAATGAGGGGAAGGCATCCATATTTTTACTTTGAATGGATGGCGCTTTCCGCGGATCGCCAGCTAGTTACAGTCAAGGCTGTTTAACGCTTCAACTGAGAAAGAAAAGAGCGATGAAAACAAGGGGGGAAGTAAGTGCACGAATGCAACTTGCCAACTTAGTAAAGGTGTCTTGCTTTTAATGGTAAATTATTGCACAGTCAGCACAATTATAAAACGGTGTTATAAATGAGTTTTCCCAACTTGTCACGGCAGCTTAGTATAAATGGCACAAGTAGGCAATTAAATCTTTAGCAGTTCTTTACTTTTCAGGCATCATTCATGCAAACTGCATGCCAAATGCATGCCTAGAGTTATGCCCTAATCCTGCTAAATGATCACACGTGCTGAACCTTAAACATGTTAACACCACCATTGGAGCCAAACAGGCGAGTGTTTGCTGAATCAGGGCCTGAAGTTGTACATTCTGAGAGAGATTTAGGGGCAGATCTGAGAATTCACACCAGCGGAGGATCTACCCCTGAAGCATTAGAGGGAAGAAAGTAGCTCCCTCTCTCCTATCTGTGAGAGCTAATGGGTATAAACATGTTTTCCTAAGGTACTGTGGTCACTAAAGTCAGATTGCTTATATTTCATTTGTATGCTGTATTTATATATACAGGGCCCCTGTATATATATATAATATATATGAGATATATATAAATATATAAATATATAAATATATATGAGACCAGGGCCCCATTGTGTACAGTTGAGAGAGTCCCTGCCCCAAAGAGTTTGCAATCTAAACAGACATGCCAGAAAAAGGATTGGGTCAGGGGCGGGGGGAGGGAGGGGAAAACAAAAACAAAACCAGGCACACCTGTGCAACTAGTTGAATCCCTCTTGGCATCCAGACAACTGTATTGAACCGGCTAATTTACAGACACTGTGCTATTTACCTGCATCCCCCAGGAATACCCTGGCAGAGAGGGCTTCCCCCGCCCCCACACCCCAGGTGCTGTGATCTCTTTTCCTGCCATTTCAGAGGGCATTCTGGGGATTTTCATAATCCACAGGGGGCATTCTGAAGGTGTGGGGATAGGGAGGTCCTACACTAGCTGTTCCTGGCTGTCACAAAGCCCACAAAGCCCTTGGGCAGCCTGGCACAAATCATGACAGACATTGAGATGCTTAACTCCCATAGGCTCCTTTGAACATATCAGCCTTTTGTGCAGAAGATTGGACAGATGCTAGATAAAAATTTTAGAAGCACCTAAGTAACTTGGGTGCCTAATGTCCTACTGAAAGTGAATGGAATATAAGCTCCTAAATCACTCAGGTCCATATTCAGTTTTTTTCTCTTGCTGTTAGCATAAATATCACATGCGAGCATCCTTATCTGTGTCACTTAGAACACCTGAGATCTTCGAAAGTGAATTCATTTTAGACTCAGAGATTTCCTATCCCCCATTTCTGTCAATGACCCCTCACCCTATCACTTGAGCCCCTCTCAATCTTTAAGATATTTATCTGCACAACCCCCCTGTGAGGCCAGGCAATGCTATTATCCTCTTTTTAGAGATGGGGAACTGAGACACAGAGAGACTAAGGGTGAGATTCACAAAGGATGTGTGAACGTTCAGACACGTAGAAAAAAAATTCACCGGGACTTACAAAGCCAGGGTTTAGCACCCAGGCTCCCTCTACACTCAAAGGGGAAAGGACAGCACCTCAGAATGAGATTCACAAGAACCAGAACACCCCACGGCTCCCCACCTAAGTTAGCCACTGGGCATGTGCTGAGCCTCACTCATCTCAGAGATAGGCACCTGTGATGTTATCTGATAAAATATGACCATTGTTGCTACTACTGTTAAATAGTTGCAACGAATCTTGTACAAAGGTTGTCAAGTAAGGTGTCTATAAAAAGGTTATGATTTGCTGAATATGATTATGCTATTTGTATGCATGTATCATTTTTGTATTTGAAGTTATGAGTATTGGCTCTATACCTGTATTTCAAATGTTTGCTCCTGGGGTAACGCCCACAAGGTATTTAGCCAGAACATCTTGAAGAGACTATTCAAATGAAGTGGCCCATCAAAAGAACACTTAGCACACAATGGAAGACGCTGCCCATCTTCACTAAATGGACTTTCCTGTGAACCTTCCATCTTGAAGTATAGGTAATGGCTGCTGCTGTGACTGAGCAAAATTATGCATGGACATGTGACTAGCCCATGTGATTCCAAACACCAGCTTGTCACCTGTGATTTTCCACTAGCTGTGCTGAGGGCTTTTGTTTGAAACAATGAGCTTCCCTTCACATGGCAGAAGCTATAAAAGGCCCTGGAAACCCCTCCATTTTGCCGCTTTCCTGCTCAAGCCTCTGAACTATGAACTTATACTAATGAGAGCATTCTAACCAAGGGACTGAGGACCTTCCAATGATTTGGAAGTAACCAGAGACTTGACTTAAGCCAGCAGTTTAATCCATCACTGCTACAAGCCTGAACCAAGAACTTTGCAATTATTGTATGTATTTGTTTCCTTTAACCAATTTTAACTCTCATCTTTCTTTTTGTAAATAAACCTTTTGATTTTAGATACTAAAGGATTGGCAACAGCGTGATTATTGGGTAAGATCTGAGTTATATATTGACCTGGGTGTGTGGCTGGTCCTTTGAGATCAGAAGAACTTTTTATTTGATGAAACTGGTTTTAAAGAACCACTCATCTTTAAGTCTAGTGGTTTTTTTTGGTGACACAAGGCCTGGAATACGTGAGGAACTGCTTTTCTGACTTCTTGTTAGCCAGTGCGGTGAAACAGAAGTTTACTTTTGTCGCTGGTTTGATATATCTTATGGGATAATAACCACCAGTTTTGGCATGTGTTGACCCTATTTTTCAGCAGTTTGTCCTGAATTTGGTATTCTCAGTTATGACCCACAGAGGCTCACCTCAGGCTGGGCTGCCAGGAGGCGCCTCCCTCTGCTTAGGATTCCCAGAGGCAAACAGCAGGACGTCACTCAGAGCTTTTAGCCCAGGGCTAGGGCACTCACCCAGGATGTGGGAGACCCAGATTCAAGTGCCCCCTCCACCCCAGGGGGATAAGGGATTTGAACAGGGTGGTCACTCATAAGCTCTAACCTCTGAGCTATGGAATATTCTGACCCCCTTCTTC
The DNA here is from genome assembly GCF_028017835.1 of Emys orbicularis. Lineage (NCBI taxonomy): Eukaryota > Metazoa > Chordata > Testudines > Emydidae > Emys > Emys orbicularis. The sequence goes on along the minus strand of NC_088695.1, from coordinate 29,180,260 downwards.
CCCAGTCTGAGGGTGGACTTGAACCAGGGGTCTCCCACATTCCGCCAGAGTGCCCTTACCAATAGGCAAAAAGTTATGAGCCATTTTGTGTAAGCTGGCTTACACGGCCTGATCCGGTAGGCATGCTCCAACCTCACTGACAGGAGCAGGCCCCACAGATGAGTTAGGCAGAGGAACGTCTATCTTCCCCCACTTCATTAAACCCCTGGGCCTTAGGCATCCAGATGCCTGACATGGGGCTGCATGCGCATGCTCAGAAGTGGAAACATAGGCTCCTACGGAACTTCTAGTGCAAAAATTTAGGCACCAAGAAAGTTTAGGCACCTACAGGGCTCAGCAGGAGTTTTGAGGTGCAGAAACAGAAGTCTATAGAAAATATAATTAATAAAGAACAAACATGCTGAACAGACTCTTTCAAACCCCACTGGAAACCAGAGACATGGCATTTTGCCAGTTTACAGTAGATGCAATGTTACTACGTGCCAAGGGGAAAAGAGGTGTGTGAAACCACCATGTTGTGCTTCAGGAGAACTTGTGCCCAAAGGCAGATATGTTTGGTGAGCCTCTGTAGACATGAGAGTCTGACATTGCCTCAACTGAGCTACAGAGCTTTTTGTAGGAAATTAACAGAGCCCAGGTCAGCCCATTTCACAGATGAGCTCCAAGAAGAAGTTTGTTGGTTTGCCTGCAAGATGGTGGGTTTTTGCCCACCAATTAAAAGATAAGGAGATCTCGTTAAGAGCAAAAAATTGGTTTAATTTTTTCACTGGCCCACCAAAAGAGGAGGGTGGGGAAGCAAACATTAGCTCACCCACAAATTCTGGGCTTGTGGCAGTGTACAGCAGCACGGTTATCCCAGAAAGCAGCGAGACCCAGTTCAAAGAGGTTTAAACAAAACAAAATCCAAGATTTATTTAAAATAATAATAAAAACCCTTCCATACCATTACTCCAGCAGGCCCAAGTCCATCTGAGCAATTCTGTGGCCAGACTCTGATGCCCAGCCAGAAGCCAACGAGTTTATAGAGGGCTTTCCTACCCAGAACCCTTTGCAAGGAAAGGCAGTCCCTCATCTGTCTCTCTGGGTGATTGACAGCCCATCCAGCCAATCAGCTCTCTTATCTGCACTTAGCTCTACACAAGTTTCCCCCAGCACAGGGATTGATACAGGAATTATTGGATAACATTTTCTGGTCTACATCATGCTGGAGTTCAGACTAGATGATCATAATGGTCCATTCTGACCTTAAAATATATGAAACCCTCTGATGCCACTTCCTGGCAGTGATAATATCTTCATGAAGCCCTAGTATAGGGTTACCATATTTTAATAAAACAAAAGGAGGACACTCCACGGGGCCCCGGCCCCGCCCCAACTCCGCCCCCTCCCCTGAACGCTCCACCCCCCTGCTCCTCTCCCTCCCCTGCTTCCCATGAATCAAACGTTCATGGGAAGCCTGAAACAGGCAGGCAGCAGGTAAGCTGGGGCTGGGGCTGGGGCAGTGGGGGGGGGAGGCGCGGCCCAGTCCGGCCCCCCCGGCCGAGCGGCTCCCTCCGGCGGCCGGCCCTGGCCAAGAGGCTCTGGCCCTGGCATCTCTGGCCCGGTTCGGCTCGGGCCCTTGGGCACTAGCCCCGGTTCCGGCCGAGCGGCTCTGGCCCGCCCCGGCCCCGGCGGCTCCAGCGACTCCAGCTCGGCTCGGGCCCCGGGACATTGGCCCCGGCCAAGCGGCGCCGGCAGGCAGCCGAGCCCCTCCAGCCCCGGTCCCAGTGGCTCCGGCCCAGCTCAGCTCGGGCCCCGGTTCCGGCCGAGCGGCGCCTGGCCCAGCCCCGGCCCCGGCCGAGCACCGCCGGCCCTGGCTGAGCGGCGCCTGGCCCGGCCCCGGCCCCGGCCGAGCACCGCTGGCCCTGGCTGAGCGGCGCCAGCCGGAGGCCGAGCACCACCGGCCCCAGCGGCTCCGGCTCTGGCCCCAGCCCGGCCCCAAGCCCCACGACCCCTCCCTATTTTCCCGGACATGTCTGGCTTTTTGGAATTTCCTCCCGGACGGGGATTTGAGGACCAAAAAGACGGACATGTCCGGGAAAATCCGGACGTATGGTAACCCTACCCTAGTAAATAGCTCATTTCTTACTCATATGAAAGCTGCACATTGCAAACAACATCTGCATTTCAATGACCTGGCAATGGTTTAGTTTGTATGGCAAACCCCATTATATCTTTTAACTAAATCCAGCTTTGTGTATTGTAGTCATGATGGTGCAGAAAACGGATGGTGAGAAGCACAACTCTTTTTTCCTTTCGAGTAACTTGTTCAAATCTGGGCCCGGTGAAGAATTACCCAGAATTGTTCCCAGCCAATGACTGTGACCAAATGGAGGCAGTAAGCAGAGTCCAGTTGCTGGTGGGTAGAACTGGTCAGGAATATTTCATTGAAATGTTTTTCCCACCAGAAAATGCTGATTCATCAAAACTGAAACTTTTCACAGGAACCTATTGGTTCAGACAAAACTTTCATTGGGAAGGTTGCTCCAGTCCAGGATGGGATTTCCGGTCAAAAGCAGAGTGAGAGAATATAGCCAATAGCCTAGTGGTTAGGGCATTCCCCTGGCATGGGGGAGACCCAGCCTAAAGTCCCAACTCTGCTCTCCCTGATTCTCTCTCTGGACCAATGAATATTTTTATTTACAGAAAGTGGAACAGGTCCAACAGCAAAGATAGAAAGAGAGAGACTGATTTTATAGCCTGATTCAGAGTAGGGACTTGACCTGGGGTTTATTCTGCCCCTGGTGCAGGCCCTAACCACACAGCTGTTGCCTGTTCTGGGGTAAAGGTCTCTCTCTTTTTTTTTTTCATGGAAATTTCGAAAGGTCTCCGCTTTGTTCCAATGTGGAATGAAAACAAATTCCAAAACCGCAAACTTTTTTGCAAAATGGAATTCTTGTTTTCCCAGGGGGACAAGCGTCCATAGCACAGAACCCTCTTCCTAATTGTCCCCCTTACTGGCAATCTGAGCAGAGAGGCCCAGAAATGAATGGCTGATGGGGGGATGAACTACCTTCTCTCACCGAGAGACACAGGCCTCTGGCTCTGGAAGGCACAGGGTGGCAAGTAGTGGATGTGGGAGAAATTTGCACTGTGCTAGGGTTACCATACGTCCGGATTTTCCCGGACATGTCCGGCTTTTTGGGCCTCAAATCCCCGTCCGGGGGGAAATCCCAAAAAGCCGAACATGTCCGGGAAAATAGGGAGGGGCCGGCGCCGCTGGGTGCTGGGTCGGGGGGCTGGCCGAGGCCGGCGGTGCTGGGCCAGGGGTGCTCGGCCGGGGGCTGGCCCGGGCCCGGTGGTACGGGGCCAGGCCAGGCCCGGCGGTGCGGGGGCCGGGGGTGCTGGGGCGGGGGCTGGGGGTGCTGGCCCAGGGGCCGGGGCCGGCGGTGCTGGGCCGGGGCTGGCGGTGCTAGGCCGGGGCCCGGGCCGGGGCCGGGGGTGCTGGGCCGGGGGCCGGGGCCGGGCCGGGGCCGGCGGTGCCGGGCCGGGGGCTGGGGCCGGGGGCCGGCGGTGCTGGGCCGGGGGCCGGGGCCAGGCCGGGGGCCGGCAGTGCTGGGCCGGGGGCTGGGCCCAGGCCGGGAGCCGGCAGTGCTGGGCCGGGGGCCAGGGGTGCTGGGCCGGGGGCCGGGGGTGCTGGGCCGGGGGCTGGGGCCGGGGGTGCTGGGCCGGGGGCTGGGGCCGGGCCGGCAGTGCTGGGCCGGGGGCCGGGCCGGGGGCCGGTGGTGCTGGCCTGGGGGTGCTCGGCCGGGGGCTGGCCCGGGGCCGGCACCCCAGGAGCCGAGCCAGGCTGGAGACGCTGGGGCCAGGGCCGGCCGCTGGAGGGAGCCGCTCGGTTGGGGGGGCCAGACTGGGCCGCGCCTCCTCCCCCCATGCCCCTCAGCTTACCTGCTGCCTGCTTCAGGCTTCCCGCAAATCAAGTGTTCGCGGGAAGCAGGGGAGGGGGCGGAGTTGGGGCGGGGACTTTGGGGAAGGGGTGGAGTTGGGGCGGGGGCGGGGCCGGGGCCGGGGCCCCGTGGAGTGTCCTCTTTTTGGATACTCAAAATATGGTAACCCTACTACAGCCCCTGCTCTGTGGATAAACAGAACGCCACTTTCTGCAGCTATGAATCTGGCCTCTTTCACCGGCATTGAATTCCCTTTTAAAAAGACAATAAAAACATCAGTTTTAAAAAACATGGAAATTAAGCATGTGATTACTGTACGAAATAAACAGACGCCTGATTTTTCACTTGTAATTGTTTCTTTGCCCCATTAATAAACAAAAAACACTGTGCATATTATCATTAATGAATATGTAATTGAGGTGTGATTAATAACTCATTTGGAGAAAGAAACAGGATGATTCATTTTATCTTATGTAATTTCTCTGCACTAGTTACCCTCCAGATGAAGTCCTTTTGTCCCATTTTGATGAAATTTGGGAGATCATTGTGGAATCTGATTCCTTCAGAACAATGAACTGTAAGAACAAACATTTTAGCTACAAATTAGCCTTTAGGACTCAGTCCCACTCTGCAATGGATAAATAAATACTAAAGCCACAGCAAATGGTTCAGAAAAGAAAGGCCTAAAACGGTGAGCTGGGACTGGCAGATAACTTTCCACTGAAAGTTATTTCAAAGAAAAATGCCCTTTTTTTGAAGGGATGTTTCTGTGGGAAATGTCCATTTTTGACACAATTTCAGTAAGAAAACAATTTTTTTCCTATTTTCGTAGAACCTTTTCCTAGGAAAAGTTTCCCAAGTAGCTCTAGTGTGAGCCCGAGATTGATCTTTTCTATTTTATTCAGTCTAGTGGTTAATGACAAAGATATTATGTAAAAAAGCCAAACTACCTTCCTGAACACACCTGATCCCTGTATGTTGGTGCATGAGACCTGTTCCACCCCACAGCTCCTCCAGCCCCACTGTCCGGCTCCACAGTCCTGCAATCCCCCCAAGACCCTTGGTAGTCTGCAGCAGCTGCCTGCTGTTTCCACTCTGCAAAGGAGGGGGCTGCCCTTGGTTCCTATCTCCCTTTACTCCCCCTTCCTACAAACGTGGGTCTCCCATATCCCAGGGGAGTGTCCTAACTAGGGTAATCACCTGGCTGGTATTTGACTGGCCTGGCTGGGTTTTTTATGGGTTTGCAAGTTGCCAGGAAAAAAAAAAAAAAAACAGCAGATTAAATTAAGTGGATCTAAGAGCTGCAGGATTATCACAATACACTGAGATAGTTAATGTTCACAGTTTCTGTGTCCAGCTAAAGATGCTGCAGTGTTCCCACTGCCAGAGTTTAAGCGGTAACAGCTTAAACAATACAGCTGCCATGGGCAGCAGGTGGACCCCCCTTGCTTAGTGAGGTTAGCCCCATTGCCCCGCCCCTTCTGCACAAGGTCCGGCAGCTGGAGCCCTGAGACCCCCACCTGCCCCTCCCGCCACCAGAGGAGCCCCGGGCCGGCCCCAGCCGGCCGACCAACCCGAGCCCCAGCCGGAGCAGCCCCAGCCCAGTGTCCCGCGGCAGCGGCTGCAGCCAGAGCCTTCCCTGGCCTATTATACCCGCAGCCCATGACAGCTGCTGTCTGCCCGCCACCACGCAAGCGCACCGTGTGTGTGCGTGAGAAAGGGTTTGAGTCATGCGAGAGTGAGGAGACGTGTGATGATATTAATCTTATCTAGATGTATTCTCTCTCTAGATCCTATACATGGCTGTTGAAGGGGGGTTGCGGGGTTGCCTTGTGGTTGTAATTGGGGTTGTGGCGGGCTTGCCTTGGGCGGGAGGGCGGGATGGGTGCCGGGTGTTTTGCATTTCAAAGCTGGTAACCCCTAGCCCTAACCACTGGCTTATTGGCAATTGGAGGGTGGGTCTGTCTGTCTCTCTGGAACTGGCATTTTTGGAAAAAAAAAAAAAAAGTTTTGTCAGCAAATTCCCGACCAACTCTAATTCTATGCTCAGTTTTAGACTGCTCTGACCGAGCCTGTTGCAGGCGAGTTCCCTAAACCTTTCCCCTTCTCCATTTAAGCAGCACTGTTTGGAAGAGGTAATTGTTCAGCCATGTTTTTCCAGAATGATTAAGCTAGTCAGAACTGCAGATTACCTCAATGGCATGGAAAGCCTAAGGATCAGGCACCGGGGCAGCTCGTGTTGTGACCTGTCGAGGCAGAGCCAGGGAGAATGGTACAAGCCACAGTGCTCTGCCTGTAAAATGGGATGATTGAAAGCCAAGGGGTTGGGATCATCACACATAGCAGGCAGTGGGTCTTGTGCCTTTCACACTCTGGCCTAGTGGATAAAGGATTAGACTGAGACTCAAGTGTTGGCTCTCAAGCTCACCTGCTGAGTGACCTTGGACAATTCATGTCACCTCCCTGTGCCTCATTTTCCCTATCTATAAAATGGGGCTAATGATCCTAACCTTCTTTGTAAGGCATTTTGAGATCTACTGATGAAAAGCATCAGATAAGAACTAAGTGTTGTTATTTTATGATGCCTTGTACTCTAGGAAAACCAGCCACCAGCCTGAACCAAAATGCAGATCTGAATACAGCCCAAATTCCTAGGAAGTTTGGGGTCTGGATCTAGACTTCATGCTTGGCCTCTTCTCTGTGCCAAACCCCCAGTTCCAAACACCCTCACATTTTACAAATCCCTTTACAAGGCACATGAATGGCATGCACTGAAAAGCAGAATTCATATGTGTAGTCAGAGACTGAAGGCTGTGTGTGAGTTTGCATTTCTTATGCATACTTATATGTGAGTGCATTGATTGGAATATTTCTTAAGAGGAAACGATTCCAGTTTGGTGGAAGAGCTCTTTGTGCCAGCTTTCTTGTCAATTTAGTGTTTGCATGATTTAGAAGTCAGTGCCCGGTAACCTAAACACCAGGATAAAGCACGGTTTTTCTTTTGGAATATATTATACATAGTCATCGGCCTCCATGCTGCAATGCACTCAGCTCAGCAGACCACTCGTAGTCATCGGTGCCAGCTCATTGGGGGCCCTACGCAGGAACATTCCCCTCCCCCCCCCACAACACATACTTATAATAAATACAGGGGGCCCCCTTGAGCTGCTCAGGCCCTAAGCAATTGCTTAGTGTGCTTATGCCTAACAGTGGCTCTGATCACGCCAGGATCGAGGCAATAGGGCCAAATTCTCTCTTGACTTCATTGGGGTTATGTGGCCTGTAGCCCAGAACAGATTTTTGCCCATGTATGTGTGAGTTTGGGACTGACAACCCAGACATTAAGGCCCTGATCCTGCAAGGTGCCGAGTGCCACTTGAGCTGCTCAGCGTCCTCAAGCATCCATTGCCTTCCATGGGAGATGAGGCTGCTCTCATGAGCTGATCAGTGTTTTACAGGATCAGGTCCTAATTCCATTGAATATTCTTAACATGAACGGCCCTACACTTTTAAACTCAACCAGCCTACAAAGGTCAACTGCGCCCTCTTGTGGTGAGAGATTTAACCTCCAAATTGTCCAGACAAATTGGCCTGGTAAAGGATTTGAAGATTCACCAATACAGAAGCAGATACCAGTGTGGAATATATCTGCTGTATTTTCTATATTACATCTATATTTTCTCTGTTCCTGTTTCCTCACTGGGCAGCACTGACAACCTTTGGAGAAAAGCTGCCTGCATTTTATGGGATTATTTTATCTCAATTGAATGGTCAATTTAGGACATTTTTGATGGGGATCAAATATCTGAAATTTGGGCGGGGATTTAAGATTGAAACTGGAAAGGTGCTTGTCTTGGCTTTCTGCTGTTGCAAAATCCATGTTTTCATTCCATTCGGGATCACTTATCAGTGTTGTGACGGTGTACCCCATAAGGCTTTATGGGGAGGGGGTGCTTATAAATGTATGTATGACATAACTGGAATATGTTTTGTGCTGCCTGTGCCAGGTAACATATCTCCGTAAAGGTTATGGTCTACTATATCTATTCATCCTATTTGTACATATATATATCATTTTCTACTTGAGGTTAAGAATATGGGCTGTATGCTTGCTTGGTTTCTAAGTAAGCTTTGGGAGGCATTTGGTCAGCTTCTTTAGGAAGGAATTCGCCAGGTTAAGTACCTGATCAGGAAACACTTGGGGAACAATGCATCTTGGAATGCTCCAATCCACATAAGAAGTCTTCCTGGAGACATGCAAGATACCATGTGGACAATGGCTTCAGCCTGTAAAGACTGAGTCATGCAGGGACATGTGACTTGCCCAGGTGACTCCAGAACTCCATCTTGGAGCTGGACTTTGCATAGGAGGGAGGAGGGAGGTCTCCACCCACAAGAGAGAGTCTATTTAAACCTGGGGGAGGCCCCTCCATTTTGTCTTCAGCTGGCTAAAGAAGGAGCCTCTCCACCCCCCCAGGATACTTGAAAGAAACTGAAACAAAAGACAGTGACTACAGGGGTTGTGAGAGATTGCTGGACCCAGGCTAAAGGGAGATTAGCCTGTAAAAGGGAGCATTCTGGAACTGGTGAGGAACTTATCTGTATTTAGTTTGATTAGGCATAGATTTGCGCATTTTATTTTATTTTGCTTGTGACTTACTTTGTTCTGTCTGTTACTACTTGGAACTACTTAAATCCTACTGTCTGTATTTAATAAAATCACTTTTTATTTAGTAACTTACTCAGAGTATGTATTAATACCTGGGGGAGCAAACAACTGTGCATATCTCTCTATCAGTGTTATAGAGGGCGAGCAATTTATGAGTTTACTCTGCATAAGCTTTATGCAGGGTAAAACGGATTTATCTGGGTTTAGACCCCTTTGGGAGTTGGGCATCTGAGTGCTAAAGACAAGCACACTCCTGTGAGCTGTTTTTGGGTAAACTTGCAGCTTTAGGACAAGTGATTCAGACCCTTGGTCTGTGTTGGAGCCAGACAGGAGTGTCTGACTCAGCAAGACAGGGTGCTGGAGTCCGGAGCTGGCAGGGAAAACAGGAGCAGGGGTAGTCTTTGCACATTAGGTGGCAGCTCCCAAGGGGGTTTCTGTGGTCCAACCCGTCACAAGTGTCATTTTGGAAATATCCTTTTCAGGAGGCATATATCACAATCCCATTCCCGTCAATAACATTCTGACTCGCCTCCTCATTGAATCTTTGCCTCTTTTCTGGTCTTCTTTATACCCAAGGCTGCCTGCCAACTCTCATGATTTTATTGCAAGTCTTGGGATTTGGGGTGTTTTTTCTCCAAGTTTCAGCCCTTGGAGTCACTGCCAGAGGAGAGAGGTTCTGGACCAGTCACCCAAGAGCAGGAGAGGGGACAAACACCCAACCTAGCTATAAATTGGAGCTTTATCAATTTACAAATGGGATTATATGCCAGCATGGCCCGTGACACCAAGGGACTGGACTCATTGACCCAGGAGGTCCTTTCCAGTCCTATGTTCCTATGTGAGCATGTCAGTTTCTTTTTTTTTTAAAAACCAGAGTTCTAGCCCTTGTGGTTGTGGACAAAAAGCTGGAAACAGGGAACCCTGAAGTCTTCAAAGCCAGAAGGCCAACAGAGAGAACCCCACATTTATCTTTTTCAAAAGTCTCAGGAGTTTTGAACATTCAGGGTCGTCCCTACTGTGTATCACAGCAGCACCTAGAGGCCGTCAGGGCTCCATCACGCTGGGTGCTACTCATACACCTAGTCCCTGTCCCAGAGAGCTCACAGCCTAAGCAGACAACACAGGAAAACGGTCGTCCTATCAGCTTTTACACGTGAGGAATTAGGTAGGGCTGGCCGCAAAACAAGAATTCCGGTTCACAAAAAGTTGTGAGGTTTCGGGATTTGTTTTCATCCCACATCAGGATGACCCCAAAACCAACTGTTTTGTCTCTGCTCTGGCTGACTTGGGATCTGAACCCATTGTCTCCTACAGCCCAGCTGAATAGCCTCACCCTGAGGCGACAGCATTTGCGAGCTATGCCCTCCCTCTCTAGTTTGGGTCAGAAATTCCACCCTGGGTCTGAGAAAACTTTCCGATTAAAGTTCCATCCAAACTGATCCATTTCCACAAAAAGTTTGTTTACAAATCAGCATTCTGTGACCAAACAAAAACATTCTGTTGAAAACTTTCCAAGCAACTCTAGAATGAAGGCATAGACATTAGGTAACCTGCCCAGGGCCACACCCGGCGTCTGGGTGGCAGAGGCAAGAATTTGCACATTGATTCCTCGAGGCCTAGCTCAGTGGCTTAATCACAAGGCAATCCTGAAAGGTAGCCTGAAAAGGTGCCTCGCCCCACCCTTGTCCATCTTTCTTTCCAATCCCCTGTAAAGCGGTTGCAAAGAGTTGGGGGATACAGTTTGTGTGACACTATGCAAAATGAAAGTGCATTGTGTTGCACTGGGGTGCATTAAAAGAAGAGAATGTTAACAGACATATTTATTCCATATGAGCAAGCAAGAGGAAAGGTGGGGGGGGGAAATCAAGGAAAAGGCGAATGGAGGCTGAAGATGGAGAAAAAAAAATACCCTCACAATCTGAGCTAACAGTCTCTCAGCTGATACCCTCAGGGAAGTGGCGGAAACTTCATCCCTGAGACATCGCAAACTAGGCACAAAGCTTTAAGGTCTAGAGAGTGGCTTTTAAGCCACAAGCCCTGAGCAGGAGGCTGTGTGCAGTGCACCATAGACAGGCATGCGACAGCGCTGGCCCTTGCACAGGGTGGGATGAGCAATGTCAGTAGATTGTCCCTCCTAGTGTGCCAGCCTACAGATTGAGGATGGAGCCACAGCCCCACCTGCTCCCTGTCTCTGCTCCTTTCTCAGCTTCCCGTTCATTGGGAATGGTGGGGAGCAGGAGACAGTCACCCCTGCAGTCCCCAGAGCGGAATGAACACAGAGACTGTGATGGCGAGGGACCCCAGCTCACTGAGCAAGGGGAGGGAGAGGTTCCTTGTTCATCCCTCCATTGCTGCACCTTTAAGCTTAGCTGGATACACCATGTTCTTCTCTCTGCTGATGTGTCTACATTTAAAAAACAGGAGTACTTGTGGCACCTTAGAGACTAACAAATTTATTAGAGCATAAGCTTTCGTGGGCTACAGCCCACTTCTTCGGATGCATCCGAAGAAGTGGGCTATAGCCCACGAAAGCTTATGCTCTAGTAAATTTGTTAGTCTCTAAGGTGTCACAAGTACTCCTGTTCTTTTTGCGGATACAGACTAACACGGCTGCTACTCTGAAACCTGTCTACATTTAGTTTCCATCCACAAATAAAACGAGGAGAAAATATTATCCCAGTATTTCACTATGGCTTCCTCCTGACAATGAGCCAAAGGTGTCCAGCCAATCAAGGCAGATTAAAACAATAAATATATGCAGTGGGAAGGTTTCCCTTGAAACTTGATTTAAGCTGCACGGAGATATAGGCAGATACAGACACACATCAGGTTTATTTACAGCTCACGCAGGGCGGGGCGGGGGCGGGCCCTCCCATGACAGCTCCCTCCCATGACAGCTCAATCTATAATGCATGAGGCTTCAAAAGCCACAGAGGAATATTCTGAACTAAAGTCAGCTGCTGCAAATCTCCACTCCTGCATCTGAACTGCCTGTGACCAAGGGAAACTGATCCCAGCACAGGAAGGAAAAAGGCTCTTTTGTCCATTTCTTTTTCAAGGCTCTTTTCCTTTGAGGAAAAAGGCTGAGTTCTGAACCACATACCAGTTCAATGACAAATCCATGATAGCAGATCATTCACTTCCATTTGCGCGCACTTTTCCCATCATGCATCTCTCCCATGCTCTCAGTTTGATAACACCGGGCCGTATGGCCAGATATTTTTAATTGGAGCAGGCCTGGGATATTCCTCATGTAATTGTGTGCACCCCACCGTGCTCAGTAATCTGCAGGGTCACAGATTAGACTCAGACATGAGTTAATTTCCTAGGTCTGACTAGACATACAGGGATTCCTCCTGATCTATGTATTACAGCTGGTTGCGTTTTTTTCCTCATCAAAATGTAAATTCAATGAAAAAGGGGGTTATTTGAAAATGAAAAGGTTCAAAGAAAAAAATCATTTTCGATTACATTTTCTGGTTTTCCATCAAAACAGAGAGTTTGGGTAAAGCAAAATTTTGGGTAATAGAAAACTTTTTTTTTTTTAAGCCAAAACCTGAACATTATTACTGAAAACAGTTTTCAAAGTCCAACTTTTTTTTGAGTTTTAGACAGTAAACCAAAAACTTTTCATGGAAATTGTTGACAATTATTAAGAATCCCTCCCCCCCCCCCCCCATTTTGGCATTATTTGACTAGTTTTACTTGGTATCCCATTTATTTGGCACTGCTGTGTACAGTAAATATTTGCCAGCCATTACCACATACCACCACAATTTTGTCCCATTCAAATCTGTAGTGATCTCAGATACCAGTGTGCTGTAACCATTGGCACATATGGACATTTTAGTGGCAACCACTGTATTCTGTCAAATCAGCTACTGCAGTTAGGCCGTGCACCTAATTTTACGAGATCACTCAAGAACTGAATCAACATAATACTAAAAATCATATATTCCCGGTACTGGCCATGAAATCATACATAGCAGCCACCCTGCACTTTTAGGAGTGTGTCCTCAAAGCATTTGTGCTGCTGTTAAATACAAAAGTTTCCTCTGCTGACCCACCAGCCTGAGTGGGCATGGCTGCAGGTCGTGCTCATGAAGCCGACATGCATTATGCACAGGCATTGTGGCATGAATCTCCAGGCATAATGAGCATGACTGGAAGGTCGTGTTGTCTATACCACGAGGAGCAGTGGTCAGAAATGTCAGCATGCCCCACTATGCCACCAGCCATAGTAGGCCCAGTTGAAAAGTGGTGCATGTTGTACCACCAGGCGTAGCAGACAGAGGTAGCAGAGCACAACCCCCTGGACTCCCAAGCGCACCGGGCCTTGCCAGCTGCTCCTTGCAGTCAGGGACTGATTTTTTGTTGTGCATGTGTGCAGCACCTAGCACCCTGGGGCCCCGGTCCCTGACTAGGGCTTCAGGGTGCTAGGTAAAATGCTTCTGAAATAAATGTAGTCAAACTTTACTAATTCTGGGTCACTGAGAACGAAAATGATGCTTAAAATTCTTGATTGGCTCTAGTTTTCAAGATATGCTATTGGGTCAGAATATACGACCCTTGACTTGGGAATGGCGGAGGATAAGTGAGTTATAAAGGGAAGGGATCTCAATTTAAACCAGAAATGACTAAAATACATCTTTGACTGGATCTATGAATAAATCTATGACTGGGTTTGGACAGTACTTGCTTTTTAGGCAAAACAATGAATGATGCAATCTGAAGCTGGTATTGCGTCATACATGATATGAATTGCATCATGTTATTCCTAGAAGTCATGGATGATGCAATCATAACGAAGCTTACATCACTCTGCTGAACAAATTGCCCTATATCACCTCTAGAAATCATACAGTGTCATGCTCTCTTATTTGTCAGTGTTTGATTTTGCAAAGGGACACATTTCTGTTTAGCCAAAGTGAGCAGAGATGCCTCGTACTTGTGTGAACAGTGCAGATAACTTCTGCTATGTTTGTGGTGAAGTGACTTTTGCATCACAAAAGCGCAGTATAACCACTATGGTTAAGAAAACCTATCACCTTTATTTTGGCTGCAAAATTGGAGATCAGGACAAGAGGTGGGCCCCACACATATGCTGCAACACTTGTGCAACAAATCTTCGCCAGTGGTTGAACAGGAAAAGGAAATCTATGCCTTTTGCAGTGCCAATGATTTGGAGAGAGCCAACAGATCATACCAGCAATTGTTACTTCTGCATGGTGCCTCCAGTTGGGAAAGGTGTGTCAAAGAAGAAAAAGTGGACTGTGCATTATCCAAACATTCCATCAGCTATACGCCCAGTACCCCACGGAGAAGGACTGCCGGTTCCTGATGCACCAGAATCATTCTCACTTGAGTCAGACGAGGAAGAGGAAGAGGATGAAACTTCTGGTCCTGAACCATCAATGTCACAGGACCCACATTTTCTCCCATCCTCCTTCTCTGAACCACACCTCATAACACAAGGTGAACTGAATGACCTTGTCAGGGATTTGGAACTACCCAAGAGTAAGGCAGAGCTGTTGAGCTCCAGACTACAGCAGTGGAATCTCCTGGCAGGTGATGTTAGGGTTTCCATGTTCCGTGACCGTCAAAAGGATCTTGTCCCATTCTTCTTCATGGAAGGTGATCTTGTAGCCTGCAACAACATCGATGGTGTGATGGCAGCCCTCAACATCGTTCACAATCCAGATGAGTGGAGACTGTTCATTGATTCATCGAAGACGAGTCTTACAGCTGTTTTACTGCATAATGGCAATGTTTTGCCATCAATTCCAGTTGGTCATGCAGTCCATATGAAGGAAACCTATGACAACATGAAACAACTTTTGAGGTGCATAAACTATGACCAACATCAGTGGCAGCTTTGTGGCGATTTGAAGGTTGTTGCTCTCTTGCTTGGTCTGCAGACTGGATACACAAAGTACTGCTGTTTTCTCTGCGAATGGGATAGTCGTGCAAGAGATTCCCACTACATCAAGAAAGATTGGCCACTCCGACAGTCATTGGAGCCTGGGAGGAAAAGTGTTCAGCATCCACCACTTGTTGAATCAAGGAAGATTTTGTTACCACCCTTACACATCAAGCTGGGTCTGATGAAGAACTTTGTCAAGGCCATTGACAAAACACAAGCAGCTTTCAAGTACCTCCGTGGAAAATTTCCAAGGTTAAGTGAAGCTAAGAGAAAGGAAGGTGTCTTTGTTGGTCCTCAGATTCGTGAACTTCTTCGAGATGATGCATTTGACCATGCACTGCGTGGCAAGGAAAAGACGGCATGGAAAGCCTTCCAGTTAGTGGCAAAAAAATTTCTCGGAAACAACAAGGCAGACAACTACAGGTTGTTGGTGGAAAACCTCCTCAAGGCATACAAAAGCCTTGGTTGCAACATGTCACTAAAGATACATTTTTTGCACTCTCATCTAGATTTTTTTCCACCGAACTGCAGAGCAGTGAGCGACGAGCACGGCGAGCGATTTCACCAGGACATTGCAACAATGGAGAAACGCTATCAGGGCAAATGGAGCCCATAAATGCTTGCAGACTATTGCTGGACAGCGACAAGAGATGCTCCATTTAATGAATACAAGAGACAAGCCAAGAAGCGCCGAGTAGACACTGAATAGGACTAAACTATGTACAGAATAGTTTTTTGCCTTTTGTTTCATAATAAATTTTATTTATATAACCCCTTGGCTGATTTTTAAAGTGTTACATAAACAGGACAGGTGAAATATTATCATGTAAAGCAACCATAAACACATGAAAAGACCTAGGTTTACAATTTATGATTAAAACTCTACTATCTACACAATATACATAGACATAAAATGTAAAAACTTAAATATCTTAGAAACAGTAGCCAATCAGTTGTTTTAATTGTCATATTTGAATTCAGCACATCAAAATACATAATAAATAGCACATTTTATCTCTGAAGCAGACGACTTCTCAAAAATTGTAGACCAGTGTAATAAACTGAAAACAGTGGCAGTGATAAGCCAAATCCAAAACGTTGACATTTCTCTGTATATAAAAAACCCTCCCTCATTTTAACTGTGCTATCAACTAACTGTTTTCTCCGGCACCCAAACACTCTGCACAGAAATGGCCTGGCAAGGGAGCAGGTGGGGGAGTTGGTTTTTATATCACACCCATTCTCTTTGTAAGTCAGTATTTTGTGGGGCTGACCCACTGTTTCCTTGCACTGGCTGTCTCCATCTGTGGTTTCTTTTCTTATACTAAGCTGCAAGCTTTTTGCGGGGGGGGAAGGGAAGGGAGTGTCATTTTGTTCTGTGTTTGTACAGCGCCTAGCACAATGGTCCATGGTTGGGGCTGCTCGGTACTACCACATTACAAATAATTAAATGATTCACAGGCATATACAGATTACTCAGAACATTTGTAACAGTGAGAAAGCCCATAATGTCTCGTAGCATAGCCCACAGCATCTTATGTTATTTATTGACCTTTACATTTCAAACAGCATGTCATTCAAGATGCAAACAGCAAACATCTCTTTGTTAATGACTCTTTGGCGACTCCAGACCTATATCAATCAATTAACATGTAAATAATTAAAACAACATTTTAGAATAAAACGTTCTATCCATGAGAGGCTCTCTGATGTGTGAATTACGGGGTATTAATTCATACATAGTTTTCTTAATGGACCTCGACCTTCGGCCTCACGTCTAGCAACAGCGAAGTGTGAATTAATTCGCCATATTTCACGCATTGTCAATTCATCACATTTAAACACAGCAAAGCCCCCTTCTCCTGAAAGGTCGCCGAGATGGCCCAATCCTTTGGGGAAAAGGAAGCACTGGAAGGGACCAGCAATGGCAGGTCATTCCATTATGCAGCCTTCTGCACCTTCCTGTGACACATCTGGCACTGCCTGCTAACACCGGCAGAGTCCTACGCTCTACTGACCACCGCACTCCCAACCTTTCTAGCCGTTTACCAAGAGTCCCAGCCAGCACCTCAGACTGTCCATTTGAAAGGTAGCATCTCGGGCCCACTAACTGGACGGGTTTAGTGCTAACGTCTCCCTCGCCCACGCTACTTCCTACCACACCTCCTCGAAGGTCTCCCCCAAAGCGCCGACAGAGCCTGGTACTGCTCAGCTTGTGCGAACTGATGTGATCATAGGCAGCGGCAGGCTATAGCCACGCCAACAGGGGCTGCCCCATCACTCGAGGCGGGGGAGGACAACAGCAAGATTTAGACGGCAAGCTCCTGGGGATAAGTACAGCCTTTTTGTTCTGTGGTTAGACTCATAGACTTTAAGGTCAGAAGGGACCATTATGATTGTCTAGTCTGACCTCCTGCACAACGCAGGCCGCAGAATCTCACCCACCCACTCCTGTATCAAACCCCTAACCTATGTCTGAGCTATTGAAGTCCTCAAATCGTGGTTTAAAGACCTCAAGGTGCAGAGAATCCTCCAGCAAGTGACCCATGCCCCACACTGCAGAGGAAGGCGAAAAACCCCCAGGGCCTCTGCCAATCTGCCCTGGAGGAAAATTCCTTCCCAATCCCAAATATGGCGATCAGCTAAACCCTGAGCATGTGGGCAAGACTCACCAGCCAGACACCCAGGAAAGAATTCTCTGTAGTAACTCAGATCCCACCCCATCTAACATCCCATCACAGATCATTGGGCATATTTACCGCTAATAGTCAAAGATCAATTAACTGCCAAAATAAGGCTATCCCATCATACCACCCCTTCCATAAACTTATCAAGCTTAGTCTCGAAGCCAGATATGTCTTTTGCCCCCACTGCTCCCCTTGGAAGGCTGTTCCAGAACTTCACTCCTCTGATGGTTAGAAACCTTTGTCTAATTTCAAACTTCCTGATGGCCAGTTTATATCCATTTGTTCTTGTTTCCACATTGGTACTGAGCTTAAATAATTCCTCTCCCTCCCTGATATTTATCCCTCTGATGTATTTATAGAGAGCAATCATATCTCCCCTCAGCCGTCTTTTGGTTAGGCTAAACAAGCCAAGCTCTTTGAGTCTCCTGTCATAAGACAGGTTTTCCATTCCTTGGATCATCCTAGTAGCCCTTTTCTGTACCTGTTCCAGTCTGAATTCATCCTTCATCCTTGTACAGCGCCTAGCACAGCGGGGCCCTGGGCCATGACTGGGGCTTCTAGGCACTAACACTATACAAATAAATAACTAAAACCACAGGTTTCTAATTAAAAGGGCCTGGAGCAAGGGGTTCTATTCTGGAGGGCAATGCGGGAGGAAGGGGGAACCTGGTGAGTCCCCACCTGCCTATGTCCCTGTCCCTGGAGTTTCCTGTTTCAAGTGTCCTCTTCTGCCCCTTCTTCAAGCCTGGCCTTGCCCAGCCCCTGAACCCACACATGGCTCCTGCCCCATACTCCATCCCTTCCCCCCCCCCCAGCCATCACAAAAGGGTCAGCATTAAGCTGAACTCCGACTGCAAGCACAGCCGCCTCTGACACTGGCTATAGGTGCAAAGACCCCCGTAATGGCTCCAGCCAAACACCCAGGGCTAGCTTCAAACACAGAAGGCATCGTGCTCCCAGGCCCCGTTGCCTGGGTCAGAGGGATAGCTCCAAAGAGGGGCAAATTCTATTCTCCATCCTTCAAGGCAGACTCAGTTCAAATCAAATCTGGACTGGGGCCACGCCTGCTTTTGCCGCCCTCTGAGCCGAGCTTTAATTAAGAGGTAAAATTTTTAAAGCTGCAAATTATTATAGCCTCAGGATCCTGGCCCAGTGATATCAAGCAGATGGTCCGGGGGCAAGCAAAAGCCCTTTAATAAAGAAGCGTTTGTTATTCATGAGCATTAATTATGTCCACTTCCCTCATTTTAAACTGTTCTGGTTGTCAGCCCTGGTATTGTGTGGCAAAGAAGCATGATGAATTAGGCAAACCCCTTCTGGTTCAGGACATGTTCTTTGTGTGACGAAAATTAAAAGAATTATCTCCCAGAAGATAGAGTGATTAAAATAAATACTCCGATTTCCTCTCTCCCTTCCCCCCTTTTTCTCTTTTTCCTTCCAGCCTTCTATCTTTCGCTTTGCCACTGGAGAGCGTCACCCCTTTTCAATCTCCGGGACGGACAATGGCTGAACGTGGAACTGAGCAAGACGCAGCATGGAAGGTTGTTCTGGTAAAAGCACAGGACTAGGATTGAGGAGACCTGGATTCTCTTTCACTGGTAAATTGTGAGGCCTTGGGCAAGTCACTTATCCCCTCTGTTCATAATAGCGTAATGCCTGGAAGGGAAGGATGGCCTAGATGGGAGGCCTGTGGGTCAGGCCTCAGGAGATCCAGGTTCAATTTGGTCTTCTGCCACAAGCCTCCTCTCTGATCTTGGGCCAGTCACTTAGGCCCAGATACACAAAGGCATTTAGGTGCCTTACTCCCCTTGAAATCAATAACGTTGAAATCAGTCAATGGGAATTAGCCACCTACCTACCCTTGAGCATCTTGGCCTTACTTTGTCTCCGCACCCCGTCTGTCCAGGAGAGGATGAGAGCACTGTCTGGCCCCACAGGAGGGTTCTGGGGAGGCGTGCATTAAAGATGATTAGGTGCTCACATACTATGGTGAATGGGGCCCAGAAGTACCTGACCAGTATCAGGGGCCTGTTGAGCTCAGTACAGAGTTAGAGATAGTCCCTGTTCTGCCGAGTTTATAATATAAATAAACGAGGTGTGGACAGGGAAACTGAGGCAGAGAGGGGGCAGTGCCTTGCTGAAGGTCACACATCAGGGAAGTGGCAGAACCTGGATTAGACTCCAGGTTTCATGGCTCCTGACCATGCCCTATTCACTGCCTGCGTGCCTCAGTTTCTCCATCTGTAAAACAAGGGGCAAGGATACTGCCCTATCACACAAACCTCTTGTGAGTTTCAGTTTATTAACGTTTGTGAGATCCTTGGATTCCTAAGAGAGCTCAGCATCCCACACGCCCCCCCACCTGCTGAGCTCCTTGAGAAAATTCTGGCCATGAGGTATGGTGATTAGTTTATTGTATCTGTTGAACTCACAACCGAGGCTGGTCCACTGTAAAGTGAAAGATAGGGTGCTGGTTCAGTGGGTGCATTGCATGGCCATATGGAGGGCCCAGGACAGGAGCAATACTAGTTAACTTTGGATTCTAGGGCATCAGCATTAGCAGAAGCTGAGAGCGTTACAGAGCTGCCCTCAGGACGGGGCAGTCTGCTGGGTTGTTCCTAATGCAGCCTTACAGAAAGAGGCTAATTGCAGCCTTCATCTGCTGGGGAGGGGCTAATTCATTACTTATTTCCCCTAATTTTGGGGAGGGGGAGCGGAAGCAGTGGACAAAAGGGGGAGATGCAAGCTGCTGGTTGCCCAAAGACCAGCAATAGTCACTTCTGATGGGAAGCTGGCTGGAAAGTCTTCAGGGAAGATCTTCCCAATGGGGAATGCCGATTTCAACAGCAAAGTGTCCCATGGGAATGTGTCATTTTTGACAAAGTTTCCCTAGAACCGAGGCAGGTTTCTGGGGAGCTAATGACCCCGGCTCCTAAGTAGCCAAGCTCTTTGGCTTCTCCACAGCTCACCAGGCGGGCTGCTACAGAGGGGTGCTGCCAGGGTCCCCTTCAGTCCACCAGGCAGGCCATCAGGGAACCAGGAGTCTGAAAGTACTGAGAGTGCTGGCCCCCAGACTCCCAGCTCCAGAGAAGCCCACCAGGCAGAGTGCCCCGGAGCCAGGACTCCATCCTCTTTTGCAGAGAATTTCAAAATTTTTGATTTTTGTTCAGGAACTCGAGGAACGGCCAAAGCCGGCGAGAAAGCTTTATGCTCAGCTTTTTGTTATACGATCACAACCATTCCTGTTAATAACGCCCCCATCCCTCACTGCCATGCTCTGTGTTAAAGGTAGCTCAGGCTATTCAACACTACGGAACCTTACAGCGGCATAGCTGTACCGCTGTGAAATCTCCTGCGTAGCCGCTCTTTGCCGGCGGGAGAGAGCTCTCCTTCTGACATAATTAAACCACCCCCAACGAGTGGCGTTAGCTGTGTCAGCCGGAGAGCCTCTCCTGCGGCCATAGCGCTGTCCACACCAGCACTTTTGTCAGTGATACTTATGTCCATCAGGGTTGTGGTTTTTTTCTCCACACCCCTGACCGACAAAAGTTTTACCAACACAAGTGGTAGTGTAGACAAAGCCTCAGTCTCTTTGGCCCAGTCCCTTGGTAGCCAGGCAGCAGGGATGGCAATAAGAGCAAGATTTGATAGAAATTCATGTTCTCCAGAAACTGCATGGAGGTCACCAACCGTGTTTCACTGTGGCCACCAAACAATAGTCAGAAAGATAACAACTTTCCATTGCTACTAGCTAGGCCTGCTTTCAAACCAGTGGCCTAGAAGTCACTACAAACCCTTATACCCTCCTTGCTAGCCCCCTGATCTATAGGTTCCAGACCAGGGGACACTTAAGGCAATTATTATTTGTAGAAAAGTAGGAACAATGGTCACACAACCTACATTTTGGGGTGAGGGTGGAGGCCTCGAGCCTGGGGTTTGCAGGGACAGGACACTCTGATGGCTGCTCTTGAAATGAATGTCCCAGCACCATTCTTCTGGGGGTACATTGTGCCTGCTCCCATTGAAAGCAATTGAGGCTACTCCTGTAGTAAGTAAGAGCAGCAGTATCTGTTGCTCAGAAGCAGCACACAACCCAGAAGAGCACTGATTGCACCGTGTTATCTCTATTCCCTCTGGGGGCTTGCCAGGGGAGATTTCCTTTCCTGGGTCACTTTCCACTCGCTGCAGCAGTTCTGCAAAGCCAGGGCAGGTCGTTAATGCAAAGCCAGGGAGAAGGCTGGAGATAATGATGTTGTTTGGTGGTCGCCGGCAGGTCTGAGTCCTGGCTGCTAGCTTTCAAGACAGTGGTGTTGATTCAGACACATCTTGGTGAGGGAGGGGCAAATTCCAGGCCCCACCCCCACTCCAGCAGGGATGCCGTTCTAGTCCTTGCTCATTCCCCCACCCTACCCCTCAGGGACCCTGGGTCTCCCTTGGCTGGGGAGCCTCCCCTCTCTCTCTCTCACCCATAGAGTGTATGAGCCAGTACCACCAGAAGTCCAGTTCTCGGGAGACGCCCCTGTGCTCCGCTGCACAGGAACAGACTCACCGTGTGCCAGGTCACAACATCATTTGGCCTGGCCGCCCCTCCGTCCGGACAGAGGGCCGGTGGAAGGTTGCGGAAGGAAGCAGGAGTTTTCTAAGGCTGACAGCAGGATAGCAGCTAGAGGGGCTTGCCAGCTGACCTCCCCGCGCCAGGGCCAGAGGCAGGCGAGCTAGGGAACAGTGAGAGGGTTAGTGGGAAATGAGGGCCGCTTCCCTGGTAAGGATGATCTCCCAGCAGAGAGGCTGTGGCGGGTCCTGCTGGGGAGAGCAGGTTGAAGGGCTGGGGTGGCTGTCCCAGTACTGGCCCAGAAAAGGACGGACGAGGAGCTAAGGCATGACGCAAGGTGCCAGCGTGCGGGACACAGGGCATCCTGTCCTGGGATTTTAAGGGCTCTGTGCACTGGGGTGATAAATGGACTATTTTGAGGTCTTTCGTTACGGACTTATTTGCATTATAGTTTTGAAATCAGAGCGTCCTCAGGTTACCCTTAGAGGGGGAACCATGGCAGGCGCACTTGTCGTGGCATGGCCTGCCACAGGAGGGTGCTCCTGGCAGGGCAGCCCCATGGCTGTGTGCGCGCAACAGATTCATTGTACAGCACCTAGCACAAACGGGTCCCTGCCCATGACAGGGGCTCCTAAGTGCTGCAGAAATCCAGATAAATAATAATATCCTCTGCAGACCAGGCAGGGGAGGACAGTAACACACACACAGTAGGTTATACTTGCATGTTGTGTCCTCTTATAAAAAAAAAATGCTGCAGAAAGAAAACCCTTTGGAATAACAAATTCAAATGAAGTCGAGATCAGCCAGTGAACAGCCAAAGTGTGGCTAGACTTATATCAGGCCTGATGAATAGCACCACCTTCCGTCACATACAATTAGCACTACTTTCCATCACTTATTCCACTGCCCCGTTGCTAAAAAAGACTTCCTTCAATTTCCCCTGAATCAGCCTGCAGGGAAGAGTTCTAGTTCCATTTCTAATGTTATGAGGGCGGTGAGAAATGGCGAGCCACCGAAACCTGCTCAGACAGTCTGCTCTTTAGCCCTAGAGGGCATGAGATAACTTAGTCTGACCTTACAGCACTAAACCGCCTGCCCCGGCCCCACCCGCACTGCGGCTAATAGATCCCCCCTCTGCACAGCTTTGTTTAAAGACCACGTCGTTTACATTGATAGAGATTTATTGGTTCCTCCTTTTTTTGCCCTGAATAAGCCTCCCTTTTCCTCTGTCTTTGTGACCGTTCGGCTTTTCATGGACCAACCACAGAGCAATGTGGGGCTGCAGGATGCTGGGGCTCTACCTGTGCAAATAGCATGGTCGAATTCAGCAGAGATGTGTCTCAACCATGCTTAAGGACCTCAGTAATCAAGGCTTTGGCCACTCTTGAGATTTCAGTCATCTAGAATGCCAGGATAGGTTGACACGGTGAAATTTACCAACGGGAAATCTGACTCTTAAGAGAAACTTTATTCTCAGTCCAAGAGCAACAGGGAGTGTTACTCTCAATCAGTCCGCAGGTAATAAAGTGAGTTTGCAGGCTCTAGCCAGGCTCTAGCCAAAGAAGCTTTTAAAAGCAAACAGTTCTTCATGTGGAACAGTTTGGGGGGCTAATGGAGTCCAAGCTGCAGTTTGGCTCCTTTCGCCATTGTGCAGAGGGCCAGGATCATGACTCCGCTGGTCATGTTTAGCTGTAGCAACGGTAGCACCTTGTGGGCGGTCAGGTTATGCCACGTCTCTGTCTGAGCCTGTGTAGAGAGGAACAGGCAGCATCTGGCAGAATGCTGCCTAGCATTCCAGTGTGAGGTCAGTGGGAATTCTGTGTAGGAAAGAGGTGCAGAGACAATCCCTGGAGCTGGAAAGAGAGGGGCAGCATGGGCCAGAGGGAAAACCTTTGCCCTTCATTTGCAGTGGGTGATGGGTGCATCCGTCTCTCCAGAGGCACAGGCTAAACCAACTATTACTTCATATTCATGGCACATTTCCCCCTGCATCCCAAAGCACTCCACAGACATGAATTAACGGTGCCTCAGGCCAAGCACCTCCAGCCAGGTAGCGAAGTGTCACCAATTTACAGCTGAAGAAACTCAGGCACAGAGCAGTTAAGAGATTGTCTATGCACAGAACTGCGGCAGTGTAAATTACAGTGTGATTTTAAACAGATGTAGATAAACTGGCACAAAAGGCTGTGTAGACACTCCTTTTTCCTTTAGGTTGACTTTTGTTTGGCTTAAGTCACTTAGAAACAGGTTTAAGCTAAACCAAAAATAAATAAAAAAACCCGCTATTCTTAAACCAAAATCATTCCAGGGTTTTAATTAAACCTATATAACTAAATGAATTTAATGAAACCAGTGTAAATGGGTGTGTTGATCAAAGCCCAAATGAGTTGCTGCATGTCACAGAATGTATCACTTGAAGAGCTGGGAATAAACCCAAGAGTCCTTGCTCTAACTACTACATAACCCTGCCTCCCTGAAGTACTTCTTCACACAACACAACACGGTCAACCTGTGAAATTCATTCCCAGGTGATATTGTGAAGGCCAAAACTATAACTGGATTCCAAAAATAACTAGATAAATTCATGGAGGATCAGTCATCAACGGCTATTAGCCAAGATGGTCAGGGATGCAACCCCACGCTCTGGGTGACCCTGAACCTCTGACTGCCAGAAGCTGGGACTGGATAACAGGGGATGGATCACTTGATAATTGCCCTGTTCTGTTCATTCCCTCTGAAGCACCTGGCACCAGCTACTATTGGAAGACAGGATACTGGACTAGATGGATCAATGGTCTGACCCAGTATGGCAGTTCTTATGTTCTCCCTCTGCCAAACACATCCAGTGATCATGGAGGTGTTTGCCTCTTGATTTAATTTGGCCATGATTTATTTTAGCTATATTTATAAAACATGCTTCTATTGCACAAGGCTCTGTCCACATGAATGCTTTTAGGGATTACAATAATCGCAATATATATTGCCTGAAAAATAGAGCATCATAGCTCCTACCCCCCCCCCCAAAATAGGCCTGCAGAGGAGCAGAAGGATAGAGGGTTAAACATGCCATGGAGACTCAGTCCTAGAGCTGCTCAGGGCTGAGTTACCGTGGCAGGGAGGCGATATGGAGGAAGCACACGTTGCCACAGCCTAGGTCACCCCTGTTCTGTGGGGAGAGAACTCCTGTCTCCGGGACTCTGAAAACAGCACCTCTTGGGAGCACTGAATTTGCCTCCAAAGAAACAAGAAGCCACACATGCATAGCTGGCATGTGCACAAGGCTTATGCTTTTACATGCATAGGGGGTCCAGGCAATTGTCTGCTCAATACCATGCATGTTTATTTTTCCATGCAATTGCTTGCTTGCACCCACAAAGGCATACTTTGCACATGCAATTCCCTGCTTTCACCAGTGTGTGAATAACTAGCTATGCAATTACCTCCTTGCACCTGCGTGTGTATAGTTTGCATATACAATTACCTCCTTGTACCTACAGATATATAACTTGTGTGTGCAACTACCTGCCTGCAAACCCTGTGTACCTATTTTCCATGCACAATGTAGGTGCCTATTGGTGCCGACAGTCCAGTCCCTGCCCAAGCATTTTTCCTAAACTGGCTAAAATCCAAAGTTCCCTAGTTTCATTTTGTGGCCAAAGCTGCAGCATACCTGCCCCCCAAACCTCCCACCGCCACGCTCTGCTCCTGAGCAACTGGGTCTCACACAACAGGGCTGGCTTGTGCCTTGGGAAAAGGTAACCCATGGAGCTTTAACAATGAACTGCTGAGCCTGTCACTTCTGAAATATTCCAGCCAGCATACCTGCTCCTCTGTGGCAAAGGGGTCAGGTGCAGTTCCACCTACAGCAGTGTAGTTGGAGACACCAGCACTCAAGGCTGGGATCATGACTAGACTCAGGGGGTCTCTCATTAAGGGGAAGGAAGGGGAGAAAAGAAAAAAAGATTAGACACTGAATAATAAGGGAAAAGTAATTCATTATCCCAGCTTACT
The DNA here is from genome assembly GCF_028017835.1 of Emys orbicularis. Taxonomy (NCBI): domain Eukaryota; kingdom Metazoa; phylum Chordata; order Testudines; family Emydidae; genus Emys; species Emys orbicularis. The sequence goes on along the minus strand of NC_088695.1, from coordinate 29,154,492 downwards.
CCCAGGCCTATTAAATAGTCCCATCTTCTTGGCTGGGGAATAGGTGCTGGGAGTTGCTGCCATGTGCTAGGGCAGATGGGAACACTTCCAAATCACCCCCAGGTGCTTCACGCTGAATTAGAGGCAACGGCAAAGCAAGGGAGGGGGGTTAAAGGTTATGAAAAGGGCTGGGCCAGGGACACAGCAGGGGGCTCCTCAGTCTGTATCATAGACACTAATTTAGTTTAATTTACTTCAAAGACTTTCCTGTACACTGGGGCATATGTAGGGATCAGATCTATTTTTCTTGGGGAAAGGGGTAGGGAGAATACTCCTTTTTTCCCTGAAAGCATCAGAGAGGTTTTACAAGGCAGATAAGAGAAGCTCTGGGAAGCAGTAGGAAAAAGAAGGAAATTAAAGCACCACAGCAGTTTAAAAATAAAAGTCTGTCTCAACACAGAACCAGCACCCCAGCAATAAAGCCACCATGCAAATGACTAAACAAAGACCCCCTCAGCCTTCAGAAAGTGCATCCCTGAGCAAAAGTTTAAAGAAGATGTTTAATTACCCCGAGAGGCAAATAAACCAGAGAGGATAGCAGAAACTCAGTGCTTTTAACCTTTAACCAATCTAGCTGGGGAAATGGCTTGTGAACCCTAAACTGGAGTGTGAATGTTTTCCCAGACTAAACAATGAAGACAGATCCAGAGGCAGGTGGACCTATGGGGCATTGAGAATAATGAACCCTTAGCACTTCCCAGAGCGCTCTTCTCATCTCAAACTCTTTGCAAATAATGACAAAGTTCCTCATGAATTCATTTGTCTATACACATTAGAACTATCAATACAGTATTGCCAACCACAAGTGCTCAAAAATCATGAGTCAGGTTCCCCAAAATTCTTGAGATTGGCTTAAAAATCATGAGATTGTTTAAAACAACATTTGGGGTTGTTTCTATTTAGCTTCAGGTTTGGGAGGCTTTGGGGTTCTACTCAAGTCAAGTTTTCAAACTTTTCTCCACAGTCATGAGACTACAAACTCTGCCCCATGGAAGCTAAGATACTCCTGTATTCACACAACTCCAGCAGTCAGGGCTATAAGAAAAACAGAGAGCACAAGGCTTGCCAGTGTTCACAATTTCATTGCAACACAGTTAATGGTGGTGAGAGGGGAGGTTTGCCGAGGATGGTGTGATTGGTTTTTGGCTCTGGAAACCCAAACCCAGGATGGTTCATATCCTGGGTCACATTTTATACAGACCATTGAATTTAAGAAGGATCAGATGAAAGATTCTGGTGTGGACTAATCAGTGGCAAAACACTAGGGTCAGATCCTATGAATTGGCCTAGATGCATTGAAATCAGTGACACTACACCTATTTACACCCTAGATCAGTGGCCAAAAGGGATGTATAATGAACTATATCTACACTGTACTCTAGAATAATGGTCCAAAACACTACTGTTTACAGAACTGTAGTACAGCATTTGGAGACATTACTGTAAACCACTTATAATATTTAGAGCTAGGTCCAGGGCTTTGCTGGTCTGTCTCCCAGGTTTCTCCTGGCTCTGTGGGGGAAAGTAATCTACACCAGTAGTTTGTTCCCTACAGGCTGTTCGCCAGGGCTCTGTGTTAGGAGCTGTACATGGGAAACCAATTGCAGTGTGTAACTGCAACAACTTTACTGAATCCACTAATTTCCAGACAATGCCACTCACCACCATTGCACCCCCTGGCAGACTTGCAGGGGCCCTCATCTTGGCACCCCCTGGTGACCACTTCTTTAGCCCCATGATGGCCTCTCTGTTTATGCCTTCCATGAAGCAGCCCACCAGTCAGGTCAGATTGAAGTTCAGTCCCCTTCCAGGGGAACCAGAGTCCAACCAAGTGGCAAACCAACATCTAAAACTATGCTTCTGCCCATCCTGGGCACAGCTCTCACCCCTTCTGGGCTCCCTGAAAGTCCTTCCAGTTCTGTTACAGACAGCTGACTCCCAGGCTGCCTTGACTGGAGTCCCTCTCACAGCCTACAATTTACTGAAATTCCCTGTACTTGGCCCCTGCTCCCACACAGCTCTTTCCTCCTTTTAATGGAGTGCTGCCTCTCCGGAGACTCTTTTCCTCCAGGCAGGTTCCCAAGGCCAGGGACTCCAGCAGCTTCTCCCAGGGACCTCCTTGTTTCTTACAGACCCTGTCTCAGGACTTCCCCCAGGAGCCTGAGTCACTCCTAAGAGTGTGTGCGCTTAACCCTTTTTATTAGGACGCCCAGGTGTTCACCATATTCACACCTGAGCCCATTAGTCCCACCCCCTCAGGCCACAATCCAGTGAATCACGGCACAGGTGGGGCTGGCCCCATCTCCCCTTAAAGGGGCCTGCCCACCTGCAACATCTCCCTATTCTTATGGGCCAGCAGATGATGGTATTTCTATTAACTAACTGGCTACATCCACACAGCCACATCTCTTTTATAGCGCACGCCTGCAACACCCCGAACCAAAAACTCTCAACCTTGCAACAAGGCTTGAGTTGCAGGGCTGGCTCCAGCATTTCTGCCGCCACAAGCAAAAAAAAAAAAAGCCGCGATCGGCGGCGGCAGTTCAGCGGCAGGTTCTTCACTCCTAGAGGGAGTGAGGGACCTGCTGCCCCCGAATTGCCGCAGGTGCCGCCCCTCTCCCTTGGCCGCCCCAAGCACCTGCTTGTTAAGCTGGTGCCTGGAGCCGGCCCTGTTGAGTTGGCTCAAACCTGCCAAGGAGGAGGCCATGTAAGGAGATCTGTTGAAATGGGCTCCTTAAAATAGCTGCCCGACGCACAGCCATTGCAGGGTGACCTATCTCGTGGTGGGCTGGAAATCCGATGAAACGGGCTGTCTCCCAGAGATTTCTTTTTTTTTAATCCATTTTTCTAGAGATGAAAGGTGCCCTTTGATGGATGGAGGCTTGCGATAATGAGAGTGAATTTCAAACCGAGGTGCCAGGGGAGGGGTGGCCGGGAGGCGCTGGAATCGGGTCCAGTTTGGATTCCGCGCCTCGCCCGTTGGAATCTGTCTTATTTTTCGTGTTTCCATTTTGCCTTTCCCGCCTCTTATCCCTGCAATGAAAAGGTGTTTGTGTGTGTCTTTTTTTAGATAACAAATAATAAAAAGGGCAAAAATAACCCTAGATAAAAAGTGACATTGACGAGTGCAGAATCTAAAGGCGAGGGATTGGGGTGGCCCTCCCAATCACAGAGGCAGAGGCAGAGGCAGAAGCAGCCGCAGCGTCTCTGCAGAACATACTCAGCCATTTAAGTAATGAAGAGAGCTTGAGAGGCAGCGTGGTCGAGTGGGTAGAGCACCAAGCTAGCACGCAGGAGACCTGACTACTGTTCCTAGCTCTGCTACTGACTTGCTCTGTGACTCTGGGCAAGGGGTGTCCTCTGAGTGCATGCCCCTTTCCCCGTCTGCCTGGCAAGGCCTCCAGGGCAAAGTGTTTCTTAGTCTGTGTGTGTGCATAGTGCCCAGCATGATGGGCCTCTGCTAGGTGCAGGACAGACGCTGAAGGAGTTCGGGGGAGCAGGATCTGCCCAGGGACACAACAGAAAAGGTTGGGTTTGTGTCCTGGGCAAAGGAGCAGCCATCAGAAACTGCAATTATCCCATTCCAAATTCCACTAAGTGTTTCTGCTATGGAGACAGCTCGCAGTGCTTCTGTGAATCTGTCTGTGTTAGGGTTTTACACTGCTGCCCATCGCCATAATATCGGAGCATCTCCCCAGATCTGAATATCACCCACCTAATTCAAGGCCCTACCACGTTCCAGAGCCTCCTTCACGCAAAGAGAACCAAAACCACTCGGCAGCAGCCAGACTTGGTGCAAGCGGACAAGCTCCATAAATTACAGACATAAAGAGTCAGTGCTCAGGGAAGCAGTAATAATCACATTAAATAATTACAGGGGACAGAAAGTTGACCAAGTGAAAACAGAAGGACTCTGGGGTCAAAGTCAGGGGCCAGAGACAAGAGGGAGAAGTTTAAAGGCAGGTTTGAATATTGGGGAGGATTGGAGAGTTCAGGGGACTGGATACTGGCTACAGAGCCTTTCACCTCCCCTCACCAGTTCAAAACCTCCCTAGATCATTGGGGAGAATCAAGAGGCTCCAGCCACCCACTCCAGACACCGTTGGCCTGGAAATTCTATGGCATTTCCGGTGCATCTGGCTTCTGCTTGGGGTGGAAAGAAAATGTCAAACAAAACAACTGTTGTTTAAGGTGTTTGAACCTCAGATTAGGTTTTGATTTGATTCCAGGTTTGGGTAAAATCCAGGGCCAATTGCCTAAAGCAAAACTTTGGATCCAAACCCTTCTGAGTGCTTGGGAGGGTCACAATACAAATCCCCATCTGGACTCAAACCTTGGACATGTTCCTCATCTTTACAATGGGGCAAACCAACCCCTCCTCCTGAACTTAGGCAAGTCAAAATCTATTTCTCATTTTTACACCTTGAGCCCATTTCTAATTTGATCGGAACCAGCTGCCCCCATGAACATAACAGCTGTTACAACCAGGCAGTGTTTTGTAGCCTTGTGGCAAAGTTGCTGCTGCAGCATGCCCCCGAGGGGGGAGGGGGATCTGTATGAGGTGTTGTGACAGCTGTGCCTCAGTTTCCCCTGTGCCTTCTTTGGTCTGTTTCAGCCCTGGGCTTGACCTGGCCCTTTGCAAGGCCTCAACAAATTTCACCAGAAGACAGCACACCAACTCTTCAGCCCAGCTGGGCTCAGTTGGCAGCCTCCTCCTTTGCAGGCCAGCCCCAGCTTCAAACTGTCCCAACACCAACCCGAGTTCCTGGGTTCCACTCCCACCTCCCCAGGGTAGTCACGCTCTCCCTCTAGCCAGGGATTAAAGCAGGCTACAATCCCTGATTGACCCCTGTCTCCAGTCAGGCTTCCATCCCCAGGCTCAGCCTCCCAGGCTTCTCTCACTCAGCCCTCAGCCCATGAGACAAAGCTAGCAGCTCTCTCTCAGCTGGCTGGATCTCCTCCCTGGCCCTCCTGCAGCAGCCCTTTGCTCCATCCTCTATCAACTCCCAGCCCCTCACTAGCTGGGACTGATCACCAGCTATGCCTGACACCCCTCCAGGCGCAGCCCAGTGGGTTAATGGGCTTTCCAGGCCACTTTAACGCTTTCATCACCTGCATGGGGCCTATTTGAAACAAACCGGGGGTCTGGGTCAAGCGGGGCAGCGTCTCTTTAACAATTAACAAATATAATCAGCCGTAGCATGAATTAGCGAGCCCCAGGAGTGAAAGGTGCTGAGCACTCTTTCCTTCCCCGAATTCAGTGGGAGCTGAGGGCTGAGCAGCGGGCCAGGCAGAGCCCTGGATTGGGTAAGGTGGGGAACAGGGCAAGTGACAGACTTTGTGGCTGACCCGAGAGTTCCAGTTTAGGGTCAGCCCATTATAAAGTCAGGGTCATTTGCAAAATTCCGATCCCCTGGGAATTCAGGAGAGGAGGGGCTTGCTTCTGGCGCTTGTGAGAACTACACACACTTTAATAACATTTGGTTGCAAAGTCCAAAGACCTGGGTGATCTCTGCAGAACCTGAGTCTCCTCTTCTCCCCATCCCCCACTGCACACACCACTGTCCAAACGCAGATCAGAGGCGGGGGGAGTTTTCAGTGGGGAGGCTCTATCCAAGGTCAGCTCCTCCATAACATTTTATGTCACATAAAATGACAAAAAAAATCTGTGCTCCCCCCCCCCCCGTTCTTGCTAAAAGAGAGTAATAAAAAATGACTGTGGATGTGCTTCTTTTTATTTAGCTCATAAAAACAGAGTAAGCGGCTACTTTAACCAAAGCAGGAAAGAACAAAAAGGATGATCTGTACCAGGCCTGCTTGATTTGTGCCTCGTGCACAAATCAAATCAAAGGGTCACTTGCTTGCACCGTTTTCTCCATGCAGCTTGGTCAGGGTAATTAATTATGCATCGCTAACAAACTCTGCCGCTTTGCTAATTGACTTCAATACATTGCTCCCAAATCGCTGCAAGGTTTTGTAAATGGGTTATGCCCGAGGTATCCCAGGCCTGGGTTGCTTGATGTATTTATCTGGCCAATGATAGATTCAGGCCAAGATGCTAACTAGTGATTTTTGGGTGCTCAGTGGGGGATGCCTTAAAGAGGCCTAATTGTTTTTTGGAAATTTGCTGTGCTCTGAAAATTAGACTAACTGGGGGTCGGGACCCCTCAGGGGGTCGCAAGGTCATTACATGGGGGGTCGTGAGCTGTCAACCTCCACCCCAAACCCTGCTTGCCTCTAGCATTTATAATGGTGTTAAATATATTAAACAGTGTGTTTAACTTATTAGGGGGGTCGCACTCAGAGGCTCACGATGTGAAAGGGGTCGCCAGGAAAAAAGTTTGAGACCCACTGAATTAAACCTATTGAAGGAGTCTTGAACTGACATCCCAAAACTAAGGGACCCCAAATCACTAGTCACCTTGGAAAATCTTGGCCCCAAAATCTGCAGCCTAAAAACCTCTCATTTCTTTATAAAAAGGGTATTTCTACTAGCCCTTATGGTCATGAAAGAAACCTTCCCCAATACGAATTGATGTAATGTTGTATATGACACACAAGTAACAGATGAAAGGAGCAAAGTTACCTCATTATTGTGTTAACTCTGGAACTTACTGGCAACACTTTAAGGGCTAGGTTTGCTAGAAGCTTAAGCAAGCAGTTGTACGTGCAAATGCACACACAGCTGCATGCCTAATTTATAGGCATAAATACTACTAACGCAGAAGCAGAATGGCAAATCAGTCAATGGGGCAGAAATAGTGGCAATTGCAAGAGTGCCCTGTGTCAGTTTTCCACTGTGCAGTGCTGAATGCAAGAATAACTTTAGTAGCTAAATTTCACTAATGCCCCGATCCCTCCCTCCACTTGGGAAAAGTGCAAATGCAGACTGGATTCCAGACTCTGCAAGGCAGGATTGACTCTAATGCAAACATGGATCCTCTGAGTCCAGTGACCGAGGAGTTTCCATTAGGGGTGTTCTTAGGTTCCAGCATTTATATTTGGATTTCCACTGGATTTGTAAAGCCTCTGGAAACCATCTAAAGACCCAAATAAAGGCAGACCTGATTTCCTTGTGATGTCTGACTTCCTGGGTGGTAGAAATACACTGAAGAGGCCAGATCTGACTTGATTTCAGCCACACCACCTCCCAAAAGTGCCTAATAAACATAAGCAATAACTGAAACACTGAGGTCTTTGAGACATTTTGGGTCCTTGCAAAAATCAGATGCCCAGCCCTATTCTGGCTTCCATCTCTGATGGCACATTCGGTTTCCATCGCTGTCCATTGTGATCCACCAACTCACGAGTCCTGAGCAGTAGTACCCATTGTGAACGTTCTTTGGGCACGTCATGGCACTCTACCCATTGTTGGGGCGCCCCCTCATGGCTGCGTCGGGGAATAGATTCGCTCGGTCTGACTCCCCTTCTGTCTCTTGCTCATGCTAAGGCCGCTCTCGCACTCCATGAGTTGCAGTGCTTCCTCTTCGTGAGTGAGGATGCTCCCTCTTCATGGCTTGGCCCTTCCTCTTCATGGCTTGGCCCTCTGGCCCAGGCCACTATTCAGTTTGCTCCTTCAGGGGTATCAACATCTGACTGGACTGGCTGGCTGAGTATCATTCCCAGCAGTCCTCTAATTCAAAGCTATGCTATTCCCCCAGTGACTGGTAGGGGAACCCGGGCCCACCCACTCCTCTGGGATCCAGCTCAGGGATCAAATGAGCAGCCAGGATCTGCACTGTTCCAAACCTTGCTGATGTTTCCCTGAGCCTTATTCCCACCCCCTACCCCCATTGTCTCCTCTCTAACCTGCAGAATCCCAACCTTTCCTCCTATGGAAGCCTTGAATCACTTCCTTTGTTCTTTTCTGAATGCCCCCCTTTCTGTGTTGTGGTCAACCAGTATTACAGACAAGAGTGTCCCATTCATGTATACAATGGCATTAGAATGCTCTCAGTATTGTTTTCCAGCCCATTCCATTCCTTATGCAGTCCAACGTGTTTTTAAAAGCATCCCAATTCATGGAGCAGAGATTTCCATTGAGCTGTCCAGAGGGCTTTTCCCCAAGAGGTCGTAGCGACCTTAGATCTGGTCTGTCAAACACTTGTCTCCCTGGAATTCCATTTAAAAAATGTGTTTTTAAAAACACTGTGAACCAGATCTTGACCTGGTTTCAGTGGAGTGACTTCGATTTACAGCAGCTGAGGATCTGGCCCTGAGTCAATATAGTGCTTCTGAATGTGATGGGCTAAGGGCCCTGGGTTTGACTGCAATCTAGTACATGCAGGTGCTGTGCAAGAAATACACACACATTGCTCAGCGCATCGCGGTCCTTAGCCCCGTCGTCCCAGACCGGGAGTTCCAGGCGTCGAGGCTGCCATTCCTGCTGAACTAGATTATGGGAACAATAAGTTGAGATGAAGATTTAGACCCCAGTCTCCAATGCATTTAATGTGCATTCATCACCTCTTGCACAGCTGCCTTTGAAATACATTAACCCTTTCTGTCAGACCCCCAGCTCTCGCCCGTGTTTTATCGCTGCGTAACGCAAGCAGAACTACACGCTCAATCCAACAATAACGTTTAGAGCCTCTGACCTAAGCTGAATCTGAAATGAATGTAAATGCCTGAAACGAACATCCTTGAGGCGTTTTAAATGTCTCATCTCTTGCTGCCTCACGGGGGAACTTTATATGACCCCAGCTGCTCTGCAAACCCCATTCTCCTCTTCCTACGATGGTGAAAATGTCCTTTGTCTCCCTGGTCCCGGGTGTGCTACTGGCTGGAGTTCTTTAAGGGCCTGATCCTGCAAAGTGCTGAGCATCTGCCACTACCATTGGCTTCTACAGGAGCAACTGGCACTCAGCACCTTGCAGCAGGTGCTCTGCCTCTCACAGGAGCAAGCCCAAAATGGCCAAAGCACCTCAGTGAGCTCTTTCACAGGAGAAACACAGCTCACAAGCACCACCATGTGGCCCTGGAAGGGACTACCAAGTGGCTGGGCTAGAAGTTGATCAAAATCAAAAAGCTAAATAGTGCTTTCTAAACATTAAGTTTTTTTTTTTTTATTCCCACTATAATTTTGGAATTTATGAGGTAATTATTGGAAGAGGAAGATACGGTTTTCTCAGCACATATGGCAAGAATATTTACTGCTGAGCGCAGTAGAAAGTCATTAAAATAATTACTTTTATGATAGGACACCCATTAAAGAAACTTTCCAAATAGCGTTTCTTCCCCATCCCTCTTTGCAGCTCCTCACCATATTGTTGTTGTTCTCCTGTTCAACTGGCTGTTCTATTGGATTGTTCAGTTTTAATAGGCCGGCAGCTGCAGGCCATGCTGAAATTCCCAAAGCCAATTTGATTCGAAAGTGTCCTTTACAGCTGATCCGGTTGCAAGTGCTGAGTCCTGATTAAATATTGTGCCTCTTCTCATGAGATGGGAGAAGGCGGATGGGGAGAGAAGCAACAGAGAAGTCTGGAAGGAGACGTATGAGAACCCAGCGCAAGGCGCATTGTAGCAGCAACGTGCCTCTGAATCTGGCCTCAGATATGGGGCTTACAATTGTTTGACAATTGGCTGTATGCTTAGATATTGCAATGGTGGGAGCTAGGTGAGATTAGATAGATAGATAGATAGATAGATAGATAGATAGATAGATAGATCTGAACTCCCTCTGACAGGAGCAGAAGGGATTTCAGAATTGTATCCACAAACCTGACGCACGGACTTTAAAGGAGAATGCATTGCGCAGGCACTAGCAGCCACAGCCGCCCCTGAGTCACTGCTGTTGGTGCTGAGCAATCTGAATGCACACACGGGCAAAAGCAGAAAGGGACATGAAATAGGAAGGGAGAGGGTTGGTAAACGTGCATGGCCATCCAATGGATGATAGCCAATACAGAGCTCCAAAAGCGGGTGAGTCATTTGCTTACATACAGCAGTAGTGGGGAGAGGTGTGTGTGTGGGGGGGGGGGGCAGACTGATAGGATGTTGGTGAGGAAATCCTAGTGGAGTCAAATTATGGACTGCAAAGTGATACCCAGCGAGATGGTAGTGCTTGTGACGGGTTGGATCACAGAAACCCCCTTGGGAGCTGCCACCTGATGTGCCAAGACTACCCCTGCTTCTGTTTTCCCTGCCAGCTCAGGACTCCAGCACCCTGTCTTGCTGAATTAGACACTCCAGTCTGCTCCAACACAGACCCAGGGTCTGAATCACTTGCCCCAAAGCTGCAAGTTTACCTGAAAACAGCTCACAGTAGTGTGCTTGTCTTTAGCACTCAGATGCTCAACTCCCAATGGGGTCTAAACCCAAATAAATCCGTTTTACCCTGCATAAAGCTTATGCAGGGCAAACTCATAAATTGTTCGCCCTCTATAACACTGATAGAGAGATATGCACAGTTGTTTGCTCCCCCAGGTATTAATACATACTCTGAGTAAATTACTAAATAAAAAGTGATTTTATTAAATACAGACAGTAGGATTTAAGTGGTTCCAAGTAGTAACAGACAGAACAAAGTAAGTCACCAAGTAAAATAAAATAAAATGCGCAAATCTATGCCTAATCAAACTGAATACAGATAATCTCACCCTCAGAGATGCTTCAGTAAGTTTTTCTCAGACTGGACACCTTCCAGGCCTGGGCACAATTCTTTCCCCTGGTACAGCTCTTGTTGCAGCTCAGGTGATAGCTAGGGGATTCTTCATGATGGCTCCTCTCTCCCTCTCTGTTCTCTTCCACCCCTTTATATATCTTTTGCATAAGGCGGGAACCCTTTGTCCCTCTGGGTTTCCACCCCCCCTCACTGGAAAAGCACCAGGTTAAAGATGGATTCCAGTTCAGGTGACATGATCACATGTCACTGCAAGACTTCATTACTCACTTGCCAGCACACACATATACAGGAAGACTCACAGGTAAACACAACCATCTGCAGACAATGGGAGTCATCAAGATTCCAAACCATCATTAATGGCCCACACTTTACATAATTACAATAGGCCCTCAGAGTTACATTTTATATTTCTAGTTTTAGATACAAGAGTGGTACATTTATACAAATCGGATGATCACACTCAGTAGATTATAAGCTTTGTAATGATACCTTACAAGAGACCTTTTGCATGAAGCATATCCCAGTTACGTTGTATTCACTTATTACCATATTTTTCTAAAACTATCCCAGTTACATTATATTCACTTATTATCATGTTTTTATAAAACCATATAGACTGCACAACGTCACAGTGCTGCAGCACAAACCTCAAACCCCATGTGGCAAAGATTGCAATGGTGTGTTGGATGAGGAGGGAACTAAGCTCAAAGGAAGGAAAATTAAAGTACAGGAAGTGATGGGGAAGTGCAAGAGATAAGTTTGTGCAAGCAGTAAAGGATACATGCGTGGAAACAGATTTGGCTTCTGCTGACAAGGAGTGGAACCTCCTCAAAAGAATGTGGCTTGTGGCAGCAGAAGAGGTATGCGGATGATGCTGATGGGGAAGACGGAGGGCCAGAGAGGAGTGGCAGTGGATCAGCAAAGTGCAGGTAGCAATCCAAACCAAGAAAAATGGCAGGAATTAATGGAGTGGAAGTGAAAGCGAATACAAAAAGGCAAAGCGAGCTGCCAAGCGGGCAGTGCAGAAGGTCAGGGAGAGTGCCGAGTTTGTAAATGACTCGCAGCTGGCTGGCAAAAAGTTCTATAGCATTACAAAAAGGAGATGCTAAGGGAAGGAGGATGGCATTGCAACACCATTTGTAAAGGACGATTGGAGGGGACTGCTAGTAACACCGGAACAAGTGAAAGAGAGGTGGAAACAATATTTGAGAATCTCTTAAATGAGGCCAACCCCTATAAAGGGGAGTTGCCAACATATGAGCCTAATGTGGCACCCGAGCCTGACAAAATAGAGCGGAGGGGAGAAATGGAAGAATGGTAAGGCAGCAGGACCTGAGGAAGTGACAGCAGACATGGCAAAAGTCTTGGGCAAGAGAGGTTAAAGTCAGATGGAGAAACAAGAGAGGGATAAAGCTATTGTCGCATGGGATAAAGATACAGGAACAGGTCCTGACTGCTAGGATTAGGAGAATGCTGGAACCCCTCCTCGAACAAGAACTTTAGGAAGGAATGAGGCTTTAGGAAGGAATGAGGAACCCCAGACACCATGTCTGTAATTTGGCAAGAGGTAGACAAGCAGATAGAGTACCAACAGGACAGCGTCTGGGCTTTTATAGACCTATGATAAAGTGGACAGAAGGATGCTCACAGCAGTGCTGAGGAAATATGGAATGTCTGAGCAGTTAATAACTATGGTGAATGGCCTGCATAGCTGAGCACCTAAAACAGTGAGCCAGACATGTTTTGAAACAAGTCGAGGGAAAGTCAGACTGCACCAAGGGTTGGCCCTGTCAGTGACCGGGACGTGAGTGGTGTTAGTATATAGCCCTGTTTGTTAGCCTGAGATAGAATTTTGGGTTTGATTTCTGATATTTTTATATCCTTACTAATATAAGTGAACAAAGAACAAAGAGACTGTGTTGCATTTCCCACGACCAGGTGCGGTTTTTATCACAATGAGAAAAGATAAGGAATAGAGCTAAAGCGTTGCTGGGTATAGTGGGAGTGTAATAAGCACATATACAAGCGTATACTTGAAGGACAGTCCTGCCTCAACTCCTCTACCGAGATAAGGTCAAGCAACCAGTTGGGATGGGTTAGGGGGATGGGGGGGGGGGCGGGTAAGGTATAAGAAACTCTAAAAGCCAAAGAAAAGCCTGTTCCTGATGGAAGCACATCCTCACTCCCTATCCCTCCCATGGGATACAAAGGAGGTGGTACCGAAGCCCTCAGAACCTCCAAAATGGAACATGACCATAAATTGTAAGGGTGGGACTAGGGGCATGCATTACAGGTATAATTATGCCTGCTAAGGAAGGGGAAACCAGGACACTGGGAAAAAGGCTCTGCCAGCATGTAGAGCTATGGACATGCTTGCTTGATTAACCCCAATAAGCATCGCCTTGCCTGCACTTTGGACTTCTAGTCTTCTGTTTTCTGGCTGCGTGGCAAGAACCAGGGGAAAGTGAAAGGAAAAGCCCTTAGCAGATGGTCAGGCCTAGTGGTTAGCGCAGGAACCAGGTCTAGTAGTTAAAGCAGGAGTTGGTAGGCAGGAAGCAGAGCCCAATCAGAGCTGGAGTCAGAAGTCAGGAATCGGAGCCGAGGGTCAGGGACCCAGTTACCTGGAGTGAGGGGAAGCAGGAGCAGGGTTGGGGCCAAGGCAGGGAACAAGCTGGAGCAGCCCCTATAACAGCCAGAGGTGAATGCTCTGATCAGTCATTGAACTTCTGCTGGACTTAAAAGCTGGTCTGCTGACCCTTCCCACCAGCCAGGCCATGTAGCCAATCAGGCAGCCTACTGCAGGCCAGCTGTGCTCATTAGGTTGCCTGGAGACTGGCTCTGCTGCAGGCCTCGGTTTCTGACAGGCCCTCAGGCCACTACTATTTATCAGATTGATGGACTGCGTCAGCAGGAAGATCCTAATGGGAAAAGGTGAGATGCTGCTACGTGCGGATGACAATAAGGGCATCCTCAGAAGAAGACCTGGAGGAAATTGGAAACTAATGGTATGACCAGCTAAGCTGGCCTGGGGTGACCAGTTCAAGTACCTTGATGGCTGGGTCATGGAAGATGGGATGAGCATGAATGTGAGGGACAGTTCAGATTTGGGAGTGCTGGAAGAGCATGGAATAACACCTCAGGGGTTGTGTATGGCAAGTGTATGCCACTGAGAACAGTGTACAGAACAATGATGCCCCACACAATGCTATATGGCAGGAAAGGGTGGTAGGAAAGAGACCCTAAGGAAAGCTAAGGAAGTGATGGCAAGCAGGTGGTCGTTAGTGCCACATCTCACAGATGAAGAAGGCTGACGCTTGCATGATGACTCACCCCCAGTAGCTGAGATAAGAGGAAGAAGTAGGCAAGCACTTAGGAGAAACCAAAATGCTCCAAGAGAAACTCAAGTTAAAAATGTTGACTAGAGCTGGATGAAGAAAGGTGATTCCCTTTTGCGGGGGTTTTAGCTGTTTCAAAATGCAGTGTCATTCCTATTTAGAACAAAGCCCAAATATTTTGAAATTCTCTGTGAAATGGCAAAGAGCCCCGGCTCAGGGACAGTTCTCCTGCAATGCTGCCCCACCACTGCAGACCCAGGGCTTCCGGGCTTTGGGAGCCTCTGCAGCCCCCCAAATGGGCTGCCAATGGGCCGGGCAGGTGCGCTGGCAGGAAACCAGGTGGGGTTTCTGTCAGAACCCCGCCAGGGTTCCCTCAGACCTCTGTCAAAACTGAATTGTCTCCAGCAAACCTTTCCAATTTGACTAAAATAAATGTTACATTGGCACCTTTCTGACGAGCTTTAATGCCACCAGAAAGCAGAAGGGCTAGACCTGAAGGGGTTCAAGCGACTTCTCTGAAAGGGGGCAGGTTGAACAATATCCTGAGGGGGCCAGACTTTAGAGTGATTTTTTCCAGTAATGGCAGTGCCTAACCCAGAGAGTCAGAAACAGAGACTGGCTGTGCCCAGGCAGCATCTCTCGCAGGTGAGCCAAAGGACACTCTCCCAGGCCAAGCCAGCTGCAGCCATGCTAAGGTGGTCCCTCATCTAGAAGCTGTTCATACATCACTGGCATGCAATATTCATCTCCCTCTGGTGGTTGGTCCCAGCAGCTACAACAACCTGCTATTACTCACAGCAGGCAGGAGCTGTACAGGGTTAAGAAGCTGAGGATTGTGCTTCTTGAGCTGCAGAGCCTGGGTTCAAGCCCCACAGATGACCTGGTGGCCCTGCGTCTGCAGCTAGTTTGTAACACTTGCTGGGTTGCTTTTCAGAGTGGCCGGTGGTGAGATGTGAACCCAAAACAAAGCGAGGCACTTGGTTTTGGATGTGGGTATCTCAGAGACCACCTCATTCTTTGCGCTCTAAGACTCAGATCCACAAAGGGATTTAGGCTCCTAATGTCCACTGACTCTAATGGAAGTTAGGCACCTAACTACCTTTGCGGATCAGGGCCTAATGCAACTGCTAAGATGCTCAAGCAGACAGCACCCCCTGTAGGTCAGTGTGTCTGCAGGGACTGGGCATGTTCCCCAGAAGGCCCTCAGCTCCAGAACTTTGGCCTAACAGAGCCCCAATGTGCTGATCCTCAGGACACATCCCATGGCATACCTATTGGCCCCTGCTTCCCCTGCAGGGGGTGGGCTGAGTAGAGAAGATCCAGTCTTTGGGAAGGTGATAGTGGTGGTGGCAGGGGAAATTCTCGTATTGCTGTCTAAGAGGTGGTTTCAGATTTTGCACTGTGTGTAGAGTCTGGGGAGTTTTAGGGCCTGCTACCTATTATGCTGTGGCTCACAATGGAGGCAGTCAGTGCTCTCTCTGCCCCCTCTGCCCCATGGGACAGTGGGGCAAACAGAGGAGAATGCCCATTACCTGCACTGTTTGGAAAATTCACTGTATAACCCTCTCAGGCGTGCATTAAAAAAACACTACTTGCAAATCCCCTTTAAAAGCCAGAGGTCGTCAGTCAACATACAGGTTATTCATACAGAATGCAGCATATTCAGTGTTTTATTCTGCTCTATGAACACCAACTCTTCAGGCCCGTTAAGTAGACTGGCTGTGTTTTAAGATCGGCTTCTCATACTGAAAAGGGGGAGTTTTATTCCCAGCTGGAAATTATTTTAGCAACCATGAGGGGAAGGTTTGCTTCTGCCTGTGGTGAAACAAAGTGGGTCAGGTAATATCTTTTATTAGACCAACTTCTGTTGGTGAAAGAGAGAGAAGCTTTCGAGCTACACAGAACTCTTCTTGGCACGTTTCACCACAAGGGGGCAGAGTTACACCACATTTCACATTGCCATGCAGCTGGAGGATTGGCCTGTGCAGGCATGAGAGAGAATAACTTCTGCCTAGGCAAGGGTGGCTGTCTGCACTGTGTACAGGGCCACACATGCAACCTCCCTCATCGGGGCCCCAGCAAGACACAGTGCTGTGGGCAGAACATCCAGCCAAACTGTGCTTCTCTGGGGCGCTGCTCTCCAAGTCTGCTGCAAAAACCTCACCTGCAAACATTCCTGTGAGATCAGCATCCAATGGCCACCCCATGGGGGCAGGACCACTGCCTTTAAGAGAATGGGATGACATGTCAGCTGATGACCCTGGGCTGGGCAGGGCTGCAGGAGCCTTTGTCTCCTCTGGTCTTATTTGAGCCCATTTATTTCAATAAATTGCTCCATTTGCCTGTTTTACTGACCGTGGTGGCTGGGTTCATTCCCATAGTGCCACACCCAAGCTCTGCACCTAGATACCACAGGGCTGGGAACTATAAGCCAGGGTGGCCACTCAGGCATTCCCTGGCACCGGACATTCTGGTACTTCCAGGAATGGTGTGGGCCCACCCCTGCCAGCGTGACCTCACACACATGGACCATACAAAGTCACCCACAGATGCCATTTTGAAGAGTGCACCTCTCTGCCCCGACTGGTGTGAACTCACTCACACGATGCGTGTGAGGTCACACCAGTGGGGATGGAGCGGCATGCTCATCAAAATGGCATCCCCCATCCTAGATACCGGACAAAAGCAGATTTGGTTTTGTCTCAGTACCAGACAGGGGACAAACCACCTGAAAAGAGGACTGTCCGGCTTAAAACTGGACAAATGGCCTGCCTACTCTAGTCATACCCAAATCAAAGTAGGGTGACCAGATGTCCCGATTTTATAGGGACAGTCCCGATTTTTGGGTCTTTTTCTTATATAGGCTCCTATTACCCCCCACCCCCATCCTGATTTTTCACACTTGCTGTCTGGTCACCCTAAACCAAAGAGATTTCACCTAGCCCAGCACACTGTCCTTTTATCATCTCAGGTGGCAGTAGTGGGATGCAGGAATCACTGGTGAAATCCTCTAGCCTGTGCCAGGCAGGAGGTCAGACTAGATGATCATGAAGCCTGAAGATCTGTTAATGTAAACAGCTACATTCTTGTTTGTTTAACTCAAAAATGGAAGGCGGTTTTTGCTCAAACGTCACGGAACGTTTCAGCCTCGGAAGAGAATTTTGAAGGACTTGAAAGTGAAAAGAGGGTTACCGTTAAAACTGAATTGCAACCGTAACTGGAGCGCTCATGACCCTATAGCTTGTCGAAAAGGGTTTTTTGAGGAAAAATTGCCTTATTATTATTATTTGCATTAGACTAGTGCCTAGGAATCCTAACCATAGCCCAGGCTCTCTTGTACCAGGCGCTGTATAAACCCAGAACAAAAGGATGATCAAAAAAGATAGAAAGGAGGGGCATGGGTGGGGGCAAAAATAAAAAACTGGACAAAGAAATGGAACTTTTCATTCTGTTTTGCATTTTTTCATTAAAAACATAAAAAATCTCTGTAAAAAAATTCAAAATGAAATGAAAAATGTTCATTTTGTTTTTAAAATGTAGTGGAAATTCATTAGGATTTTTTCTACTAGCCTTTATAGAAACTATCATATGTACCTGGAGGGGGCGTTAAATATCTGGTTTTTGAACTGCAATATGTAGTCCATGGTTCACCTCGCTTGGTTCCCTCTATCCACCTGTCATCACTGGTCTGGTATGTGGATTGTAAGCTTTTTGGGGCAGGGGCCGTCCCATTGCTTTGTATGTCCGTACAGCATCTAGCACCACGGAGTCCTTGTCCATGCCTGGGTCTCATAAGTGCTATCATAATAATAAAACAATCTCATTAGAAATCTCATGAGACTTATATCAGCAGGGATTTGTCTTGCTCCAAGTTACTCTTCCCCACACCCTGGCCATTACACCGTACGTTGTCCTCCTGGCTGCCGGGCTCCACCCCAGAGGAGGCTGCGTTTCAGTGGGGGAGTGATTCATTCTTGGTCAGGATGAAAGAAGGCTATGTCCATGCAAGAGAGAGGAAAACCTGGAGCCTGCACAAAGTTCCTGGTAAAAACCTGTCATACAGAATGACCAACTGTTTCTCTTGCTCTTACAAGGGCCTGTTATTCCTGCAGCAGCAATGGCATGCATTGCACCCAAATGACCCTGCCCCTATGCCTAATCAGAGCCCTGCTCTTAGCTAGGTGCTGGGGAGCACAGAGACCCTAGCAGCCCTGCCAGGAAAAACAAGGTTCCTTCAGCCATTCCTAACATGGGCAGCGAAGTTCCAAAAGGTCCCGGAGCTGTGTGAGAGTGGCCAGGCTAGCCGGTGGGGACCAAGCAAACTGCACCACACCCAGGCCGGCTGCCAGAGGATGCAGTCCCGTGCCATGACATGATGGTGATGGGCATATTAAGGATACAGACAGGGAGACACACATAAGAATGGCCATACTGGGTCAGACCAAAGGTCCATCTAGACCAGTAACCTGTCAGTGGTCAATGTATTAATACAACTGGTGCAAATCCTTCATGCAGAACATTTTCCCGCCAAACAATATGGTTTCCTCAAAACCTGTTTTCACTGGAAAATGTCAATTCTAACAAAAATTGTGCAGTTTCCTGTGGGAAACGTTGAAGAGGAAATTCTCGTTCTGAATCAACCTTTCGAAAGGCAGCAAGGATGTTCCTTTAGCGTCGACAAAATTTTATTTTGTTTCGGTTTAACCCCACCCCCCCGCCGAAATAAAACAACATTTTATGTCAAAACGTTGATTGGAAGCAACAAAATGTGTTTTGACTTAACCTATCGTCTCATTTAGGTACTTTTGTAAACTGAAACAAAACGCTAGTTTAAGTTAAAGCAAAATGAATGGTTTTGTTTCCTTCAAAAGGTCAATCCAAATCCCAACATTTTTCCCAACATTACCAATGAGGGATTAAAATATCAGTTTTCTGACCAGTTCTAGATGAGGCAGAAGACTTTCAATAGAGTGAAAGGATTGTCCTAACCAAGGCCTTGAATCTCTGTCCTGCCACAGATTTCCTATGTGACTTGGACCTCAGGCCCAGACCCTCAAAGGTATTACGTGCAAACCCCACATTGAGACCATTAAGGATCTGGGTCAAGCCTAGGAGCTCAGGCTGTTGGACCACACAGAGGGCATGAGAGACAAGGCACCTCCTGCCTCAGTGCTTTGTGTGTGGCCACTGCCCCTCAGGAATGTCCTGTCACAGGACAACCCCACCTGTTTTCAAGCCACACTAACGGTTGCGGTCCTGGGCACGGCACATGTTTGTGTGGCAGATAAGCTTGTTGGGCTCATCTCTCTAGTTGTGCGACTGTTATAAGCTCTTTAGGGCAAGAACCATCTTTTGGTTCTGTGTTTGGACAATGCCTAGCACAACAGGGTCTCGATCCATGACTGGGCTCCTAAGTGCTACTGTAATACACCTAAGAAATAGCAATAATAAGGTACAACAGGGCCCTCATCTATGGCTGGGACCCCTAGGACCTATCGTAATACATCTAATAAATTACAATAATGTACAGTGCCTAGCACAGTTGTGGCCTGGTCCATGGCTGGTACTTCTAGGCATTACCATAAATAGCAATAATGCACAGCACCTGGTCCATGACTGGGACTCCTCGACTACTGTAATACTATCACTACTAATGATAATGATAATAAATTGTGACCATTTTGGAATGCTCCTTCATTCACCCTGGTCCAAATCGTGAGTTCCTTACTCAGCTCTAATTCAGTCTTTACTCATTCAGAATTCCCATTGACTTCAATGAGCAAGGGCTAAGTAAACTCTGAATAGGGTTGCCAGTTTGGGTTGGACACATTCCTGGAGGCTTCATCACGACATAATCTTTTTAATTAAAGATTAATCTTTAATTCCTGGAGACTCCAGGACAATCCTGGAGGGCTGGCAACCCTAGTAGGGACTGAGTACGTGCAAAGTAAAGGCTTCAAGATTTGGCCCAGTATTTATAACTAGCCTCAGGACTTGGCCCACAGTGTGCCATTGTGTCTCTGCCAATCCCCTTGCTAGATGAGCTCAGATTCTCAGCAGCCAAAAGCAACGAGTGAATGGAAGTGTGAATGTTTCACCACTAGCCACTAAGACAGTACATTCTGTTCACAACCTGCTAATCCCCTAAATCACCTTCCTAACTGCATCCTCGGGGCTTGGCACTTTGGCTCATGTTACCAGCACATTAGCAGAAATGCTTGTCCATGGAGGAACTGCCAAGGCCCATCAAAGCTTGCTAGTGATGTCACACTTATTGATTTGTATAGCCCCACCCATCATTTTGGAAAAGGGAGTGAGTGAGGCTGGGAAAATCTTAACCATGGCAGACTGAGGCTTTGCCATGTGATGGAAACAAAGACAGGCCCAATATAAGCCAGCAATGCAGGTGCAAAGCGGTGTCACCCATAATTTCAGGACACAGGCTGGCTGGTGCATGTGCCTCTCTTCCCTAAGACAGATCTGCCATTGCTCACACAGCTGAAGTTAGGCTCCATGCAGAGCTACACCTCAAGAAAGCAAAATCCTTCCCAGATCTCCCACAACACACCTTTACAAAATGCAGCATGCTCCTTTGCATCCACCCAATCAGCAGCCCTCACCATCTCCTTTGGTGGTGCCTAGTGCCCCAAGGGGCATCAGCAGAGAGCAGTCCCCATGCTCAGGAGACCATACAAGCATGACCTTACAATGCTCCCTCTCGTACTATTTAAGCTGTGAGGATAACATGGTGGCCAGGCAGTGGAGACTGGCTACACCCTCTCCACCCATTGGCTCTGATAGGAAATAGGCTTTAAGTGCAGTTCCAATCCCAGCCCAGGGAAGCTAATGATCCAACTAGTGGACCAAATTCAGTGATGAATCCTGGTCACGTGCCACCTGAGGCATGTTGTGCATATGCTAAGCAGCAGCAGCACACACCTGCATTCCTCTTGAAGCTGTCTAGTGTAGAATATCAGGGTTGAAGGGACCTCAGGAAGTCATTTAGTCCAACCTCCTGCTCAAAGCAGGACTAACCCCAGACAGATTTTTGCCCCAGTTCCCTAAATGGCCCCCTCAAGGATTGAACTCACAACCCTGGGTTTAGCAGACCAATGCTCAAACCACTGAGCTATCATCCCTCCCCCCATTAGGAAGAACACCTAATAGTTCAGCTGTGAGGACCTTAACCTAATAGTTAAGGCACTGGACTGGGACTCAGGAGACCCGGTTCAATTCCGAATTTGGCTGCAGACTGCCTGCATGACCGAGTCACTTCACCTCTTCTGTGCTTCAGTTTCCATCTGTAAAACAGGGTGTGATGGAGTGTCCAGCCCCCACATGAAGGTTAAAGAAGTGGTAAAGCAGTATTGGGCCAAAGCCGTGTCCCTCAGCAGCTGCCAATGGAGGACCAGGGAGCTCTGGCAGTGGAACTGTGGGTGCGGGGGTAGGGTTGAGGTAGAGGACAGCAAGATGGCAGAGAGGCTGCAGCCACAGAGGCAGAGCGATCCATGGGGCAAGTATCAGGACTATAAGACCTGGCCAAGAGGCCAGGGCCTGACCAGGAGGAATAACTGGACTCAGAGAGCTAGGAAGCACCCCCCCTCAGGTTTAGAAATGGCTGAGACTGAAGTAGAGGAGTGGGGCCATGCCCCAAACTGAAGGGAAAACAGGAAAGGTGGAAGCAGCCCAGGGAAGGCTGATCTCAAGTAGCAGCCAGAAGGGACTGAGCCCCGTTGCCTCTCCTCACCTTGGACCAGGCCCAGACCTGGTGGAGAGGGTGGGTCCGGGTACCCCTATCCTTCCTTCCTCCCCCAGCCTACTGAGAGACATGGAGGACTTGGGCGGAGGGGGGAAAAGAAACTTTAACTTGGCCATTGGGCCCCCGAGGCTACCCAGAAAAGCCCATCCCGAGACCTGGAGACTGTTTGGCTGCAGCCTGACCACTATGCCTGCTGGCCCCTGAGCAATGCCCACTTTACAGGGATGATACTTCCCTACATGACAGGCTGGTGCGAGGCTCAAACCAAGTAACAATCGTGAGGTGCTCAGATGCTACGGCAGGGGCCTGTAAGTAGATCAATTTGGTGAATTCACAATCTAGCCCTGAATAAATAAATAAAGCTGAACCAGTTGAGTTATTCTGACTTTTATTTCATTGCTGCTTAGTCCACACAGTCGGTATAAAATCAGAAAAGCAAAGCAAAAAAACAACAAACAATAAAACAAACAAACAGAATGTCTGGAGTCTTAGCATCAGAAGGCACCGTATATGAATCTACAGTAAAATGCCCATACAATTCATTGCCAGACACACCTCTGAAGCACAGAAAGAGGATTACAGAAGCCAGACTCTGAAGGATGAAGACCTATGGGTTCCATCCAGAGATTTGTTTCTGCTACTCCTGACCATGAGGGGGGAAAAAATTGGTTATAAATGCTTTATTAACAATAATACTAAGAGCAACTTGTCTAAGTACAAAAGCAGTTATAGACCACTTATATTACATAGAATTATTTATCATTTCTATCTTCTTTGTTTATCTCATAAAATTGTTAACTGAATTTCCAGTGAGTAAGGTTAAATGGCTAGTGATATAAGGAATGGCAAATAGATAGCACCATTTCACATATTTGGTATTTTATTTCATAGATATATATTGTTTGATTCTTTCCCATCTTTATCTACACGGCAAGGAAAAAATACATTTCAAGGTCGTAGGCTACAGTTCTTGGGTGGTTTGGGTGTGTGGGGATGGGTACACGAGAGTTTGTTATACACAAGGCCTAACACAGGAAAGTATTGATGTTCTAAGGGGAAACTTCCAAAAGAAAAACGGGTTAAAGGTACACTAGTTACAGTAACATTTCAATGGAACTGGTAGGTAACATTTTTAAATGTGCCTATGTGAGTTAAAAACCCAAGTTCCCAACTGGGTGTGGTTGGAAAGCTAATGGGACTTGGGCTCCTACATCACTTAGGTGGTTTGAAAATTTGGCTCCTGAGGCATGATATTTATACACACGCTTCAGGCAATAGGATCATGGCACTTGTGGGAGGGGACAGATCCTCAGCTGGTGTAAATGGACATCGCTCCATTCAAGCCATTGGAGCAGCACTGATTTACGTCATCTGGGGATCTGGTCTGAGTTGGGGTTTCTTTGGTGGGTTGCCTTGGGGCGGGAGTTTTCAAAGAGGATTCCATTCGCATTGAGGGTAAAACAAAAACAAGGACAAAAAACACTGCGCTCTTGTTACTGTTAGGAGTAATAGTTCTTTAGGCACTTTCTTTAGGCTTTAACACATAGCGGATGGTCAACATAAGCAAACAATACTATGTACATATATGTAAAAAGTGTTATAAATAGGTTTTTTAAACCATAGATACTATATACATCTTCAATTAACACAGTAACCCTTGGTGTGTTTCCTTTTGGGTTTTTTTGTTGGGTTTTTATTTTGAGGGGATGGGGGGTTGGTTAACACCCCCCTCCTCCCCCCGTTTTGTCGTCTTTTCTTCCCCTGCCTCAATCCCCTCCATGGATGTCATGAGTGCCCTTGTCGTGGCCCCCCCGCCTCATGCTTCATTATTCGCGCTTCCTCAAGATGACGTAGATCACCCCGCTGATGACAGCCAGTGGGAAGGCCACCCAAGCCAGGATGTAGGCAAAGCCGAAGGAGGTATCACTTGTGGTGGGCTGCCAGTCCGTGTGTCTCACAGTGAAGATGGCTGCACCACTCATCACGCACAGACCTAGGGAGAAGAAGTAAATATGGAACAAGCTGCACTGTGGACGCTCTGTGTAATGCAAGAGCTACCCTTGCTTTCCTGGCATATGCTGGCAGGGATAATGCTGAACAGCACGGATTAAAAACCCACCCATCCAACCTATAACCATGTGCCACAAACAGAGAAGCCTGATCGAAAATCTGGATGTATGGGGATGCAGCTGGGAAAAAAAAAAACAAAAAATGGCTGTGGTTTAAGAATGTAGGAGTTGATCGGCGCTCTGTATTTGTGGTTTTTGGACTGACACACAATCAAGCTTGGCAATCACACTCGTGAGACCTGCTCATGGAATCTGATCTATTAAAAGGCAATATCGTTTGTGTAACCCCTACTCTTGGGGGGTGAATATTCACTCACAGGGATAGTCCCACTGAAGTTAATAGGGCAAAGTGCTTACCAGGACGAGTAAGGGCAGCATAATTAGCTAGTGACCCCACCACAGTGTAGACAGCTACTGTGTATGCTCCACATAGACAGTTCTGCCAATGCTCCTCAATCCCAGTCTGCACCCTTGCCTATTTTACAATTCCTGAGCCTCTCTAGAGGAGAGATCACCCGTCATGCCCAGTTTTGTGATATCCTCCAGCCAACTCCTATTTCACATGATCCAAGCCATGATTCAAACTCAGGGTCTGCAGAATGCATGAACCAACGTCCCGACTACAGCACCAGGCCAGTAGGAAACTTTGTGTCTTGCGGAGTTAAAGCTCACAGCAGGGTTAAATATCTCAAATGATTTCAATGGGCCTCAGATTTGGTACATGGGATATTCGATGTTTAGGTCTTTTCTCTGAGCAATATGGCAAGAGCGCAGATTCATTTGCAAATTCCTGTGCGTTGTGTTAGGAGGGAGAGGCACAGAATTTCCCAAGGTCACGCCACACCTGCTGGTGCAGTGATGCAGAGAGCCGTTTTGCATTTGAAATCTAAGCTTTCTTTAAAATGGGCCCTTATCCAAGCTTATTTGGGAGAGGTGTGCTCTGGGTCCCCCTCCTAGTCTCCTCCCCATGCTCTCTGATCAGCTCACAGCTGGGGGCAGGAGAGAGGAACACAATGTCCAAAGTACATCACTGCCACCCTGGGAAGAGTTTCTATCTGTCATGGGATGAGTACACTGTCTCTATTCCCCAGCTTCCCCAAGCTCAGGGCTGCCAAGGACCAAGCCTGGGAGTCCTGTGTTTACAGTGGGCCAGGCATGATCCCTCTGAATCACAGCATCGACCGACACTCCAGCCGTGTCACAAAAAATATCCACATCGGGGACTGCAAAGTGCTCACACAAAGCCACCACTATCCCCCACCAAAAACAAGGGCTTTTAGTTGATCCCCGCAATTCCATTATCCATTCACGGTGCTATCGAAGCCAACTCTGTTCCAAATCTCTCCACCGGGCATCAGGACCTCCTACAGCTAACCGCAGTGCAATTTGAGCTGTTCTTTCACTTCACACTGCTCCTTTGTTCACAGAAAGTGCAGAAGTGGGAATATGTTTAATTAATAAGCTTCTGAATACGGTTTCCATTTTCCGTACACAGAAGACAACTCCTACTGCACTGGCCCATGCAGAGAAAGCAAAATGATTGTCTCTTGACTCTGGTGGGATAGAAAACCAGCAAGCGACCATTCCAGAGCCACCTACGGATGGCTAAAAATACTGCAGTCAATTGTCCATTGAAGGAATCTGGTAGAAGAGATAATGCCTGCGTTTCTCTTGGAGATACAGAATTAGTGATTCTGACCCTGGGAATATACTCCCGTGAGTAAATTTCAGGGTAGGGTATCAAGAGAACTGGGGTCTCTTTCCCGTTCCAATGTGTACCTTGTGCAACTCCTTTGGGGTTTGATTTTCAGCCACCTGATGGTGCTGTTCAGTGCACAAAGGCACGTGCATTTGTGTGAATACTGATCTTCCAAGGGGTGTTGTGAGGTCTTAATTCCCTGATGTCTGAAAAGCACTTTGAGAACCTTAGACAGAAGGGCACGTAGAAGTACTGTAAGGTTATCCTGACCATACCTTGCTCTTGATACCCTATCTTCTGTACCTCATGGCAGCCTGATGTGGCAACTACCAGGCTAGAACAGCCATGAACTAGGAAGAACTTTAAGTCTAGCCTCCCATTTGAAGGAGACCGGGGTTGCTGGGATTTGGGATAGCACAGCGTGGGGAAAACATGTATGCTGGGCTCTAGCCAATGTTCTCTTTTGGGAGCTTCAACACTAACATTCCCCTTGTATGGTCAGAGGAACTGTCCGTCAGAAGAAAGTTTAGCTCAAGTTCCTTGTCTGCTCTCACCGGTCTTTGAGTAGCAAGATAACTCTGGTACCCTGTCTGCCATCCCCTTGTTGCACACAAGGTGTTCCAGCACCCAAAGCTGTGTGCGAGCTATTGCTGGGTGCAATGGCTGCTGTGTTTGCCTGCGCAGCCACCTTTTCATCTCAGGGCTTTGCAAAATGCCTTGAGACGCATGGAATGCAAAAGTCAGTCAGTAAAACCAGTTTGTATCTAACAGAGCCTAACCCACAAATTAGCCAAGTGTACCGACTGCAGTCCTGGGCACTAGGGAACAAAAAAGACAAATGAAGTCTAGAGAAGAACAAAAATGATAAAGGGGCTGGAAGCATGGACTTGCAAGGGTTCTTTCAGTCTGCCGATAGCCTGATTCTTCTCACACTTACACTGTGTGTGGAATCCCTCTACAAATATTTCCAGTGTGTAGACACCCATGATAGATAGGGAGGAGTTTTTAAGGGTGGCAGAAGGGGTCTGAATTAGGAGTAACAGGGCTGAACTCACATCAAGGAATCTTTAGGAAGCTTTTCCTGACACACTGCCTAACAGTGAGATCTAGACGCCGGAATCATCTCCTAAAGGGAGGCTCACTGCATGGGTCCTAGGGAACATGCTCTAGGTGTACCCAGCACCGGCCCAGGAAGAGGGGCTAGATATGAACTCATAAGTTTTGTCTATCCCCAATGCTTACAATTCCATGCTTCCCACAAGGCAGAGAGACATGGAGGGACTATGGGCTGGGTCACCACCAGAAAGCAGCAGCAATGGTGAGAGAGGAGTGTCTCCTCCCAGCTGAAAGGCCCTGCACAGATTGGGACCAGCGCAGCCGTTTGGGAACATCAGAGATCCTGCACTTGACAGCCCGTTGGCTTCAGCCTCAGCGTGGCTGGTGAGTCAGGCTCCACAAACAGAGGAGTTTACACTGTGGATCTTGGCCCTGCCAGGGTGAGTCACCCAGTCAGCGGGTTGCCCTGGAAGCAGGATCATCTGAACAGACAGTGCCAGCGCTGAACGACGTGTCTGGGAAGAGAGTCTCCTCACCTCCCACAAAGGCACTTTGCAGCAGCTCCACTCAGCCGCAATGGAATTTCCATCGCTCAAACTAGCCTTGCCGGAGACCTCTAGTAGGAAAGACACAGGCAGGCGATGGCCCGTTTCTGAAGGGATCCTGAATCAAGGCTCCTCAGGAGCGAAGCGAGGCCTTTCCAAGGCTATAGAGAGGGCAAGGACTAATATCCACAAAGACTGGATTCTACAGGAATTTGCTCTTTTGGCTTGAAACCCCAGCCCACCTTTTTTTGGTACACAAGAAAATCTGGGAGGAGGCCAAGGTGAGACCATCCTGCTCCTCGGACCATGCCTGCTCAGCTCTGGACCAGACTGCTCTGAAGGAGCTGAGGACATGGATTCTAGCTGCTGTTTACTAATAGCTATCCTGAAATTCAGGATAATGAGGCCTAACAACTGCTCTGAGGTTCTCCATACAGAAGTAGGGGCACTCACGCAAGCTCTATTATTTTATCCATTTCTTTTCAGCCTGTTGCTTTGACAGAGGCAGAGATGCTGACAGAGTTGATTTAGGAGCTGCTGCCAGCATTTAGTTCCAGGCTACCCAACGGGGAAGGTATGAGGGCAGTGGTACCTGTAGAGCTGGGGAAGGACGTCCTGTGTTTATCCACAGAACTGGTAGATGCAGGCAACAGCGGTGCAAGCACCCCCACCCCACTGCCTTCCCACAAGCTGCCTCAACCCTGGCTTGGGCGAGAGGGGAGTTCAGCACTGTGGCTCATTCACTCCCTGCCTTCTTCTGGGACCTCAACAAGGGGCCCATCTGGCTGGATGTGGACTTGTGTCCACAAGGCAGTGGACTTGGCCAGTTAACCAACGCACACCCAACTATCCCTTGAAGTCAAGGCTCCCATTCTCAAAGGGCATCAGACCAGGCCCTTCGCCTCCTCCCTAGCTGCTGGTATGTTTGCATGCTGTGAAGAAGGGACTGGAAAGGTTTTTGATCTGGGCTGAGGCCAGGCCTGTGACTCAGAGAGGACATGGATAATTTGGATTACAGGCTCCAGAGTTAGGGTCCGATCACTGCCTGCACTTACCGCTGCATGCAGGGCTTACTGCCCTGATCAGCCGTCTTACAGGAAAGGGGGCTATCACAGCAGGAAGCCCTCTGGCTGGGGGTGTTGGGGTGTGAAGGTGAGCTGTGCAGTCTGGCTGGACCCCAGGATCTGGTTCTAAGCTCCAGTGGAAAAATACCTTTTTTCCTTCTGCGTCTTGAACAGTGCTGAGCACAACATCTGCTCACCACCATCATTAACAACAGGCCATATCCCTATGTGTGTCCCCGGAATTATCAAGCCCTCATGTTTCAGTGTAACCCTTTTCCACCCATGTGCAGAAGTCGAAAGACAGATACCAACAAGAGAACCACATTCAGAAAAACCCTGCCTGGAGAAATTACAAGCAGGAGAAAACAACTTTTTGGAGGAAACATAGCACAGGGCATACCACTCAATAAGGAGAGGGAAGCCCATTGCGGTCAGAACTATTAGATCGATTCTCAATTGGAGAACTTCATTATTAATGCAGAGTGCGTCGTTAACTGTCAGTATCCATTTTCTTTACTTGAATCCAGAGCTGTAATGAGTTATTACACACAGCCTCTACACAGAGATCATTGCCCAATATAAGCTCACCACCTGCTTGATGGCTTTCTACACAGGATGTGTAATAGATTTCATACCATGCTTGCTACGTAGCTTTGCACTAAACTTTTCCAAGTCCCTTCTTCACAGCCTGCCCACTTGCCAGCCACTAAGGAGAAAAATTCTAAAACTGGTTTGGAGCCTTTCCATTAACCTCAGTGAGCTCTGGATCACCTCCCAAGGTGCTTTTGGATCAGTGTATCAAATAAAGCTCTGGCCAGCAGGGTGGCTTCTGCCCCTGAATCTCATCCTCAGATTGTTCTCCTTTGGGAAACATAAATTTCACAAGAGCCTATTTGCACAATTTGTTTCTTTTTGATTTAACTCTTAGAAATCATCTGCATAATTCTATACTAGGAAACCTAACAGACCCCACTGTGTTTATGGCATCTACGTCTGAACAAGAGCTGTAACTAACTACATTTAAAAGAAACAGGTTTTCAAAGCTGAACCATATCCAAGACTTAGAAGATGCAGCTGGATATGAAAAGCGGCTGGCTAATTTTGTGAGCTGTAGTGGCCCTGGCTGAGATGGAAAGCACTGTGCCCCCTTACAGCACGCCTATAAAGAACGTCTTTTGGGGAAGAAGTCACATGTCTCACACCATCAGTTCAGGAAGCCTGACTCCATTCAGTATGAAATCTAGGAGAGGTGAGGTCCCTGGGGCAGTCTAACTCTCTGCAAGCTGTCAGCATCCAGTCTCTCAGCTAAACAAAAGGAAGATGTAGCTACTGGGCCAAACTCATCCCTGCTGTAACAGTACAGAAGTCTACGGAGTTGTCTCAGCAGTGTCTCAGCAGACCCCAAAAGGTGAAGATGTGGGCAGTAATTGTGTGCCCAGCCCAAGAGGCACAGGGGCTGATTTTCAGAGGTGCTGAGCACGAGTAATTCCCAGCGAATTAATTGGGAGTTAGGACCTACGAGGGCTGGTGCGCCAGGGGTAGAACCAGGAACCTCCAGGGCTAAAAGCAGAAGCTACTGCAGCTTGAGCTACAGCCCTCTAGCAGGGACTATACCAGACTTCTAACCTCCGTGGATCTGGCACAGAGTGGGGACCGCGTAACACACACATACCAGTGGACTACAGACCTATGCGTCTGAAGGCAGAATTGGCCTTCCCATTAATGCTCTGTTCTCCTCAGTCATGTAGTGTAGGTGCTAACTCAGAGGCCTTCGCATTGCAGCTTCTAGAAGAGCCAATTCCCACTGCCCCAGTCCTAACCCCTTGTCAACTAAAACTAAGTAATAGCCAAACAGAGCCCTCTGTTATTCAAGAGCTTGCTTCTCGTCTGTCATTAGCCCTCATGCCTCCACCTGAGAGCGTTTTCCCTTTACGTCCTCTGAGCCATCACCCATTTATCACTCCCCACTTACCGGCAAGGATCTGGAAGATTCCAGTAATGTAAAACCGTCCCCCCTTGGTGAGCGTAAACAGCTGGCAAAAGAACAGGAACAAAGACAGCACGCTGAAGATAATGGAGAGGATCATCATAGCTTGGACAGACTGCAGCCACTCTGGGGAAAAGAGAAACACACAGTCAGGGCAACATCAGTTACAGCTGAGATTTCTCTGCATAGACCGCTGCTGCTTCTACTAGAAAGCCTGATTCTGATACCATTAAAGTCAACGGACATCTTCCCATGGACTTCAGTGTGTTCTGGATCCGGCTCATAGGCTCTTGCTGTGCACATGTAACCTCTTGTGGATCCATAGGAATGAGACTACTTGCCTCCATTCATGCATAGCAGGGAACAATCCTGCAAGGCCACAGAGAAGGGCTGGACAGGCGAGGTCTTTTTCCATCTCCACCATTTGCCATTCACTGGAGAACATACATCCTTCCCTTATCAGATCCCAGGTCATCACAAGCAACCCCTGCAGAAGCCAACCCCAGTTACACAAGGAAGAATGGCCCCGGGATTTCTAAGGGCTAGCCAGCTTGGACAAATCATGGTGTGGTCCCAGTGTAGTCACACAAAGCACAGTAGGATCTCAGTACTGCTCCTGGGTACCTACCCAAGGGCTGGCATGGGGGTACAATATGGTCCCAGGGCTAGCCCTGGGTACAGTCCTACCCTAGTGCTGACATGTGAGGCAGCCAGGAGATCACGCGTTAGCAATTACTCTTGTCTATATTTGCTCAGCATTAAGAATGAGATTTTCAAAGCTGCCTAAAATGTTTTGGATACCCAATTCCTATTTCCTTAAAGTGAACAGGAATTGGGCAACACAGTCCATTAGGCAGCCCTGAAAGTCCCACTTTCAATGGATTATTTTCTCAGTTGCAACCTGTTTGGAGCATCTATTTTATATATATATATATATATATATAGCGTAACACTAGGATCCTGGAACATGTCACCAAACCAGTGGGCAAGGCTGTTCATTTGTAACTTGAGGAACATTCATATTAGTGGGCCCACAGGGGCTCAGAGCCTGATCCAAAGCCCACAAGAGTCAATTGAAATATTCTCATTGACTTCAGTAAGCTTTGGATCAGGCCCTGAAGAGAAACATGAAAGCCATGCTTAAACAAGGAAGACAGTGAACTGGCTAGCTCCTAGGGGATATAAATAGACAGCTGATATAAATGCTCCCTCTTACACCCTTATGGAACTAAGCCCTTAGGAAAGACACTTTATTGTAGCTAAGTTTGGCGACTAGTAAAGAGGAGATTAGTCAGACCAGCCCCTCCATGAGTCATTGCCCAGCTATTTCCATTGTTCGTGGGTGTGTAACTCGCCTTGGAAAACAAAACAAATGCTACAGCAATGACTCAAAATACTGCAACTATACTACAGTAATCTGTAGTGCTTGGGACCATTACAATGTCATTGTAATAAACACTGTAGTAGTGGCTTTTTAAATAAAACTTGACATAAAAAAAACCCCAATATTATCCTGAGATCTCAAAGCATTTCAAGTTAATCAATCATGTACAATAAGCAAGGATTATTATCCTCATTTTACTGAGGGGGGAAATTGAAGCACAGAGCAGGGACATGACTTGCCCAAAGCCATGTACAAAAAAATAAGCGGCAGACCCAGAAACATAACCCACAGAGCCAGCTCCTCAGCTGGTGTGAACAGATGTAGCACCACTGACTTTAATTCACACCAACTGAAGATGTGGCCAAAGTCTCTTGAATCCCAAACTTGTGCTCTTCCCCTGCACTACATAATACTGCTTGCACCCTAGGTTTTAAGCGGTGTCCCAGTTTCCGTTCATGTGAACCGTTTAAAGACGGCCAGCCATTATTAAATCTCCACCCTGCCTGGCTATTTGTTTAGCCACATGACAACCAATGACTCGTCTGTGTCCAGCTGCCTCCGCGCCACTCTATTAAAGCATTATGCAACGGAAAGAAGCTATTTTAGAACGCAAAGGTCAACTGCTGCACTCAGTGACATGGATGTTACTCCCACTGAAGTCCATGGGAGCTCCACCTGTGGAACTGAGAGCAGAACTTCCCCCCCCCCCCCCCAAATTTAAACACAGACTTCAACCAGAACTCTAATTGTAATACAGGCCTGCATCATCCCATTGGAGACAGCTGTGGAAGAGTCCTACAGAATTTAACAGAAAATGATCACTTCACTATAGATTTCTTTGTGACAGCCTATGGAATAAAAGAAAATACTGAAGGACAATGCATACTACTCGGATTCTGTTTAATTCCATACATTTTTAGAGGAA
This sequence comes from Emys orbicularis, assembly GCF_028017835.1. Classification (NCBI taxonomy): domain Eukaryota; kingdom Metazoa; phylum Chordata; order Testudines; family Emydidae; genus Emys; species Emys orbicularis. Next base: position 29,122,006 of record NC_088695.1, on the reverse strand, counting down.
TTTTCATAGAGCTCTATTGCATTTCTATAGTCCTGGTAGTTTCACTCCTTTTGGATGTTTTCCCCCCTCAGGGCTCTTTTAAAGCTTACACACGTCATAAGAACAGTTGGGTTAGCCCCAGCGTCAACACCCAGTGCCAACTCCTTTAAGTTTATCCTGCCTCCGTAAAGTTCCATGCAGTGGGCCACATTCGGGTCTCGATCACACAAGCGAAATGAAGTCAACGGGAGCGGCTCCCATGCATTTCAAAGCACAGTTTGCCCCACTATTCTATTGTGCTTCCTGTCCCAAAGCACTATGCAGAGTTGCTCTGAGCTATTTAAAAAAAGCTGCTGTATTTTATTCCAGAGGTGGCTGCATCTCGGTGGTGAGCAGACATTCCATTATACAGCCGTTTCTAATGATATTTGCCATCGCTTAGGATGCAAGGGTTATCACCACTGTAAGCAAGTAGAGTCTCAATGATCACTTTATGTTTTAAATGCCATGCACATGAAACGTTCTGAACAGCTAGTCAATCTCAAGTCCCCTGTTAGGTCAACAAAACCACAAACTGTGCACTTTCCTTCAGACCTTTTGCCACTCGACAGCTTCTGGAATGTAGCCGTGTTATCAGTGAGATAAGAGCTGTTGAAGTGCCGCTAATGTAATCAAATAATAAATCAGGCTGTGTCTACACTTAAAACACTACAGCGGCAGGGCTGCAGGGTAGACACTCACTACAGCTACAGGAGGGGTTTTCCCCTCGCTGTAGTTAATCCACATCACCAGAGAGGCGGTAGCTAGGTCAACAGAAGAATTCTTCCTTTGATCTAGTGCTGTCTATGCCAGGGGTTAGGACAGCTTCACTCCAGGAGTGGATTTTTCACACCCCTGAGAGAGGGAGAGACATGGTGATGTAAGTTTTCAGTGCAGACCAGCTCAAATCATTGAACTCCTTGAAACTCAGCCACAGAGGACTGGCTATCGGGAGGAGCGATACAGCAGCTGCATCTTCAGCACATCAGCTAACAGCCAATGCTGTTAGGAAAAAGCAGTATGGTTTGTCTATTCCCAGGGGAATATCAATGGGGAAGGGGCGGGAAGTCACAGGGATGACAACAGTAACAACCTTTCTCCTTGTTTTCTCACTGCCACATGAGCCTTAAAACTATCAAATAAGGAGAGATGGTTCAGTACACCAGCTGGCTGATTAAAAGCTTGGTGGATTTTGCTCTTAATCTAGGATCTGAGTCAAAGCCCGATGATGATGATGCCGCCAACTGGAACCTTTCCTGATTTCAGTGGGCTCTGGATCAGGCACCTAAATCCTTTCCCTTTGGCAGTGGTTAGTTTACAAGAGGGCCTTCCAGAGAGAAAATAGTTCTGCTGAGTTAGACGGTGAGGACCCCTTGAACCACATCCCTCCTCTTGGTTCTGCCACCTGAAGGCTTTATACTAAATGGGCACATTCCCATGGTAATAGCAATCCACTTCATGGGGATACACAGGCAGCAACTGAAAGCAGCAAGAAAAGCCACCGGTAAGTAATAGCCATGGGGTGTAGTAGACAGTGCTCTTGACTGAGACTCAGGAAGCCTGGGTTCTAGTCTGCGGCTGTACTCAAAACCTGCCGTTTGATGCGGGTTTTTGGCCTCCTCTGTAAAATGGGCACAAGGACACTTGCCCAAGGTAGTAAAGTGCTTTGAAATCAACAGATAAAGGCTAGTATTTTTAATGGAGGCAGGTGCCCAAGTCTCAGTGAGAGTTTCAACTTAACTACCTTAATCTCTTTTGAATATCCCAACCTCCAAGTGCAGAGTGCTGCTGTCCAATCACTGCCCCTGGAATTACGTTAATTCTCCTGATTTAATATTATACCCTACAGATGTGTATTTTTCAATTATAAAAAAAACTTCCAATGGAGAGATCTGGGGCTAATGGAATCTGCTATCGGCTCCTCAGAATCACATAATCTCAAAGGGTTACAAACAGTTGTTTGTGGCTTCCACAGTGGATCGAGGGGCTTAATCTGAATGTAGGTAAGCATCTATCCACCCAAGTGTTCGCATCCTTATTTCCAGGATGAGATGGAAGGAAATACACAGGGGATGGGAGGGGGTGGGGCAGCAGAGAAGATAGCGCACCTTGTGCCAGGTTGTTTTTAGAGCCCCCTTTCTAACACTCATTAAGTGAATGGCTTTTGGGAAAGGTTGGAGTTATTTGAAGAGCTGCCACTGAAATTCTACTTAGGATCTGCAAATCCATCCACATTCATCCGGCTTCTCACACCCTCACCAGCAACGAAGATTCTGCATTTAGAAATGTGCAGTTTTGCAGACGACACTTATAGACTCATAGACTTTAAGGTCAGAAGGGACCAATATGGTCATCTAGTCTGACCTCCCGCATGATGCAGGCCACAAAAGCTGACCCACCCACAACAGAATCCTCCAGCCTGCGACCCCTGCCCTATGCTGCGGAGGAAGGCGAAAAACCTCCAGGGCCTCTGCCAATCTACCCTGGAGGAAAATTCCTTCCCGACCCCAAATATGGCGATCAGTAGAACCCCGAGCATACAGGCAAGATTCTACAGCCGGACCCTCATTTTACCCGCGATGGCACGTTAATGCCTAATTGACTAAAATCACGTTATCCCATCAAACCATTCCCTCCATAAACTTATCAAGCCTAATCTTGAAGCCAGAGAGGTCTTTCGCCCCCACCGTTTCCCTCGGAAGGCTGTTCCAAAATTTCACCCCTCTGACGGTTAGAAACCTTCGTCTAATTTCAAGCCTAAACTTCCCCACTACAGTTGCTGTAGTGTAGACTCGCGTTCAGTCTGCTAGAGAAAGGAAGGGTTGTCCTGTGGTTAGGACACTAGCCTCTGACTTGGAAGACCTGGGTTTGATTCCCTGCTCTGCTACCTGTGTGATCTTGGGTAAGCCATGTTCTGTGCCTCACTTTCCCCACATATAAAGTGGGGGGTAATAACTCTTCCCTACATGAAACACTGTAGACATGTCAGGCAGTTTAGTGATGGTAACCACAGAGAGCTATGAGTCCTGCTGGGGTAACAGCGGTGAAAGCGTAGTGAGCAGGTATAATGAGACAACACAGGATCTGTGCCATTCACTTAATTATCATTTACCGTTTGGCAGAATGAGCACAGACCAAGTGGGAAAGGCTACCACTCAGGTTTGTGAATGATGACGCAAGGTGCAGCAGAAGCCACCACCCAGGAAGCTGATATTCTGTGAAAAATGATTATTGTGGTGCCATTTTCCTGACCTTAATTTTAATTCCTGTGAAAAGAATCTTGAGGTAGATTCGAACAACCTGCCTGGTTAATCTGCATAGTATTAAGTCCAGCATGTCATGCAAAATGGGGACATGAACAGAACATACCAATGGGCCGTAGTCTGCAGCTTAAAATGATATTTTGTATGCATGGGGCATCTTTCCTCCTGAAGGATCTCAAAGCCCAACCTGTATACAAATGGCACCCCAAAAATGCAGCCACCTCTTGGGAGGAAGGCATCAGCCAAGCACACAGCCATAGCACACAACATGCATACACAAAACTAAGGGGAAGGAAAGCCAAGAATGTTAGGGCAACATGCTACGGTTTAAGGGCCACGGGCTGGAAAAGGTCAGCGGGGTTCATTAAAAACAAGCCTCTACTTTTTGAGCTAACGGGCTAAGCCTGTTAGTGGGAGAGACTCCCCCCCACCCCACATACTCTACAAGTGGGTTGCAGAGGCAGGATCTTGCTTTTCATGCACGGATCAAAATGTGAACTTCAGCAGACACGCTGAGTTCAAAGAGGATGAACACCCCATCGCTGTCGACCGTCCAGCGGCGCAGCTGTAGCCACTGTAAGGTCTGTAGTGTCGACATAGCCTTAGTAATAGCTAGAAAATAAACACGAGGGTGGGCATCTGAATGAAAGAATCTTCTTGCAGTTGTGGTAATCTAGGACTCCCACACATGTCCCCCAGCTCAATCCAGATACAGTTCATTCATGGCTGGTTTGTTCGATACCAAACACCCTCTAGCCAAGAGTACCAGGCAACATCTATACCAGTCCCGGGGCGTGGCTGCAGCCTGTCGACGTACCCAAGCTAGCTTAAATCTTGCTAGCTTGGAGCAGTGAAGCCACTGCTTGGGCTTCAATACAGTTTAGCCACCTGAGTGATTACCCAGGGTTCCAGGAAGCCCACGTTGCTGCAGCTTCACTGCTATTGGTACCCGAGCTAGTGCGATTAAAGCCAGCCAGGGGTTGTCTACGTAAACTGCAATCACACCCCACGATTGCAGTGCAGACATACCCTAAACTTGTAAAGCAGCCAGCGATTTAGTGGGGTTGCTAATCCACCTGCATATTTTCCTATGGAAAGGCTGGCACCATAAATATGGTAACTTGCCCTCTGCTTTGTTCCCAACCCCCCCTCATCCCTGCAGCAATCAGAGAGGTTCGTGTTAGCCTCCCACTGATGCCTCTCCGAGCAGCCTGTGTAAGGAATCTCAGACCGATGTTTCAGCGCTGATCCCGTGGGTGGCAAGCGCCACAGTTTTGTTTCGTGCCATTCCAATGAGACTGTCAGGTATAGCATGGTACAAGTGCTCCTGACAGATCTCTGACTCACACTGTGGCTGGACAGACTCCCAGCAATAACAGGTAAAGAGCACACTGGAGAGCAACAGGAGCCTGGAATTAAACAATTATAAAACTCCACTTTGTCGGCAGGAGAGGAGAAGAGAGAATTGTTGTCTTTAAATGAAAGAATGAAGAAAATGCAGCCAGGCTCCCTTTCATGTCTGCCTCCTCTCCTTTACGGACTGGTAAATATAAAGGAGCCCGGAGGAGCTTTGCAAGATTCCTGACCAATAAGGGCACTAAGCATTACATATAGGAGCTTTCCAGTGAGGCTGTATCAGCCCATGCACATACCTTACTGCTGCCCTGACTTCTATGTCCAATCCCTTTGTGTATGAGGGAGGCAAACATCCCAGGGAGTGCAGTTTGAGATCACGGACATTCCTGAACTCTCCTCACCCATCTCCCTGTGCAGAAGAGCAACCCTAACCACTCCCTCTGGCCATCCAAGAACGCTCACTTTGTAGCACCTCGTACCAGGAGATGTGGGGTGGGGTGGTCCTGCATAGAGCATGCTGCCCTAGAAATCAGGAGCCCTGGATTCTGTTCCCAGCTCTGCGACAACTCACCCCTTTCTGTGCTTAGGTTTCCACTCCCCACTCTGTCTGCCTTGTTTAGAGGGGAAGTTATACCAGAGTGGCCCTCTTATTCCAGCATAAGGGTGGCTTAAACCAAAGTACAGAACTGGACTGGGACTCAGGAGATCAGTTAAATTCCTGGCTCAGCAACTGGCCCGCTGGGTGACCTTGGGCACATCACTTCACTTCTCTGTGCCTCAGTTTCCCCCATTGCAAATGAAAATAACGATTCTGAGATCTGCTGCTAAGAGCCAGGTATTATTATTATGCCCCTTCCCAAGCAACATAAGCTAAACTGAAAAGAGTCTCTCTTATACTAGAATCAGATGGTCCACAGTGTGTGTGCGTGCAGGGGGGGTGGTATACTGGTATAACTTTCAGTTTAAATTAACACTTAGGTTATACAAAACCAAAACATTTCCCCACATAGACAAGGCCTTAGACTAAACTCTTCACAGCAGGCACGGCTGTGCACTATTGTGTGTGTACAACACCTAGCACAATGGGGGCAGATATCTTGGGTGAAGTCCTAGGTGTTACTCTACTGCAGATACCACCACCACTCTGCTGGGGAGACTGGTATGCACACCTAGCAGTGCTCTCCCTGGGACATTTGATCACTTAAACCCACTATCCACAGATGCTGTTTAACAATGATCCCCGTTCTCAGTGTTGCCACATTTCTTGCAAGAAATGTTTTTGCCTATTGTTGCATTTACTGTTCTATTAGACTAGTCTGGGCTTCTGTTCAATAGGCATTAGCTTAGTACACTATGGCAGGCATATGGAAAACAGAACGGAAACCTAAGGAAATCAATCCCATGGACTAAAGCATGTTCCCATGACAATATATCATACTTTGCCATCAAGGATGCAGAAGATGAATGAACTGAGCTTCACAACCCCTCTGTAAGGCAAGTTATCACCACCATTTTACATCTGGGGAAACTGAGGCACGGAGCAGCTAAGACTAATGGTCAGGATTTTCAGAACAAGTGAGAGATTATTTATGTTGCAGTAGAGGTGAGGACCCGCCCCCGGTCACAGACCAGGCTCCCACTGTCCTAGGTGCTGTAGAAACACAGCAAAATGTAGTCACACAACTCCCCTCAAAATTAATAGGAGTCGTGTATCTAAATGCCCAACTTGGCTTGGAAAATTCCAGACAGTATTTTGGGCACCAAAAGATAGTCACCCACAGCCAGATATTTAAAGGCATTTAGGTGCCTAAAGATGCAGATAAGCATGTAGTGGGAATTGGGTACCTAACTACAGACCTCTTAGTCCCCTCCCAGGGCTTCCTCTTTTGCTCCATCTCCTTCCTTCTAGCTGTGGATCATTCTCCCACCTTGACCTCTTTTCTTTGCCTCTCTCATCCCTCCTCTTTGCCTTTCCCTCCAGCCCACACTGAGGCTTGGTCTACACTTACCCCCCAAGTCGAAGTAAGGTACGCCAATTCAGCTACGTGAATAACGTAGCTGAATTCGACATACCTTACTTCGAACTTACCGCGGTCCACACGCGGCAGGCAGGCTCCCCCGTCGACTTCGCGGTACTCCTCTCGTCTAGCTGGAGTACCGCAGTCGACGGGGATCACTTCCTGTTTCGATTTATTGCGTCCACACCAGACGCGATAAATCGAACTCGGAACTTCGATCCGCAGCCGTCGAAATACCCAGTAAGTGTAGACTAGCCCTGAAAAAGGGCCTTGTCCAGAAGGCTATGTAACTTTCTAGAGCTTTAGACTCATATACAAGTGCACTGCATAAACAGGGCTGTGAAAGACACAGCATGCCTTCCCACTCCGCAATAAGATGCCATTCAGGGCTTCGGAAAGCAGCAGTTCATTGCTACCATTGCTAGCTAGATTGCACCTCCCCCCCAGGGGAAAAAAATGGGATTTCCCTGTTACTCTTCAGAAATCCTCTCAATTCACGATATGCAGTGGCCAGATCTCTGTGGTTTGGCTGCACACTAACTCATCCATTTGGATGGACCCTGAAGGTTGACGTCTAGATATTAAAATGCCCTGCTGGCACTGGAAAACTAGAGGCATCAAGGAAAAAGCTAAGCATCTTCTCACTACCAGCTTCATGATGTCTCAACTAGCTTCTCTGGAAATTCCTCGGGTTCAGGCTTGTATCTGTGGCTGGGTTTTGGCACACGTGGTATTTCCTGAGAGCAGCCAGGATGGAAATGCAATATGCCCCGGGGAGCCCCCTGCCAGGCCGAGCAACTGAATCCCTAGTGAGACGTGCCAAGGTATGAGGGAGACATTTGTCATTTCCTCTCTATCACCCACCATCATCCCAACAACAGTAGTCAGGGGAAATCCTGCTGCTGTACAGAGAGGGGAAAAATCTGGAGAGGGGTCCTATGGAGGGATAGGTTGTCTGCACCCGCTGTACACCATGCAACTCAGGTCCAAGTAGGCTCCCTTTGCCTGCAATGCAGTTTGTGGGTCTGCCTGGGCTCATGAATCTGCTGCCATGCAGGTCCACCAGCCACTGATTCCCCTGGAGCAGCAAGAGCTACTGCAGCCTCATAGCTGCTGTAGCAACCTGAGAGAGACAGACAGAGACAGAGACCAGGGGTGGGGTCTTGCAGAAGGATGATCTATGGTTAAGACACTGGACTGAGAATCAGGAGATCTGGGACCTGATTCTGCTCTCAGTTACTCTGGTGATTTGCAGAGAAGCTAGCCGAGATGTCACTTCAACTTCAGTGGAGTTATTCGTGCTTTACTCCAGTGCAAGTGTGGAGAGAAACAAGTCCCTGGGTTCTATTCCCAGCTCTGCCTAGGACCTGCTGGGTGACCATGAGCAAGTCACTTAATCTCTCTGTCCATTGTTTTTTGTCATCTGTAACATGGGTATAATGATGCTTCCCTCAACCACTGGGATGGTTCAAGGATAAATTCATCGCTATTTGCAAGGTGCCTGGGCACTACGGCGATGAATGCCACAGAAATGCTTACAAATAAAAGTTAAGCTCTTTCATTGCCCCTCGCCCTGCTAAGCGCATTTATTCATGGTCAGACAGGATTCAGCCCTCAGAAAGAGATTATGAGAGATGTGCTAGCACATCTTCCTAACTTGAAGCCAATATCGAATACAGTGATTCACTACGATGCTTCAACTGCTTTGTGCTACTCTGGCAATGCAAACGCAGCCATAATCCACTTCAACAAAGTGGTGCAAAGCCGGTTCAGGCTACTGGTGAATCTGTCCCAGTCATCCCTCATCTGCAGGAAAGTATTACAACACGCCAATGAATTACATTAGTTCTGCAGCACAAGGAATGACCCACAGAATGTGACATTAGTCACTTCAACCAAGTTCCAGTGATTTCTGGGATTGAAGAGATTATACGTGAACTGCAGCACACTGCAATCTGCATTAATGACTAATGCAAGGAATCTTCCACCACAGAAAACATTCACCCCTGACTTCACCCCAGGAAACTCCCACTGAGGTCAAAGACAGGGATGACTAAGAGACACCCTTGACACTGCACATTTTATTTTTAGCATGTCACCAGTATCGTAAGGAACATCATCCAGCTGAAATCTATTGCCCAGATCCGACAAAGATTTAGGCATGGGATTAGCTTCATGCCTAACCAATTAAAAAAAAATATTAAAAAGGAGTTTCTAGCACTACACCCTTTCTCTGAGATTATGTCTACACTGCAGTCATGGGGCATGACTACAGCTAATCTAGACATACGTGAGTTAGCTTTAATCTAGCTAGCGCAGGTATGGGTGCAGCATGGCTGCAGCAGCTCAGGCTTCCATGCGGGCTGTACAAACCCGCCTAGAACCCTGGGTAATTACTCAGACAGCTAGTCTGTTCTGCTGTGGCTTCACTGCTCCAGTACCCAAATTTGCCAGATTAGAGCTAGGTCAGGTGTAGCTACACAAGTTACAGTCGCACCCCGTGACTGCAGTGTAGACAAACCCTCAGTCCTCCCGCAACAATGTTTGTGGTTTTACAATCACATTTTCCCCCCAGATACTTTTTTCTTTTCCCCTGTTTCTGGGTAAAAGAAACTCAAACAGGGGAAACTGACTAACACGCGATACAGGGGAATGTAGAAAAACTAATTATTCAGTTAACAAATTGAAAGAAGAGGGAGAAAGATACCTTGGGCTTCTAATCTCATACAGTTACGGGAACGGCAGGTGTTCGTAACAAAGAGTGGGTAGAAAAAACTTCAAACAAGTGTAGCTTTTAAGCAGACAACATCCCTTTGATATTTTCAGTATAGAACATTGTAAAAATTGGACTGAAAAATAAAATGTTTCTATAGACCACATAACAAGAGTAAGATTTAATATAGCTACATTCTTGACTTTGCCCTATGGGAAGCAATTCAAGAGCTATGGTTGCCTAGATGCTAGTAGACACTGGGTAGATTCTAAGCTATGTTAGGTTGCTATTCTCCTGGAGGCAGTCCATTGACTTCAGTGGGGTTACTCCACGATTACAGTGGTGTTACCACCATCAGAATCTGTCCCTTTTTCATAGTGGAAACTCTGATGATCTTGAATTACTGCAAACAGCGACATCTTTAAACGTAGCCTGTAAACTGAATGGGACCAGCCTTTGCATGTGATGATCAGTACACTTAGTCTAAAGACAATACGATTCCTGGGTTCCATTAACAGTACTAGGCACTACGTACTGCATTGGCAAAACTGACTACAGCCTCGTTAATGTCATTCTGCTGCTGTCTGGCAAAGCTATGAGCAGCGGCAGGGTTGGCTGTCGCCCTGGAGGCTCAGAAAGGTGACGCTGAATTAAGTCACATTTGGAAGGCTATCTTCGCAACCTGAAACACTACAAACCTTTCAAATGTTTTAAATAGACACATTTTGCAGAAATTAATGGTGTAGGCCCCACCCTGCCATGGAAAGCATCCACCTCACCAATGAAACAGATTTTCTAAGACTTGGTCCAGATTTACACTAGGGTAGCCGAGTAGAATTTTCCTGTATCCCTATTTCCGTGATGCAGTTCTTTTTGCCCATACGTTTGATTTATACTTGCTGTCAATAACAGAATTAGACACTGCGTGACATTTCTCTTTGGGGCAAACTGTTTTAAGGCAGTTTTTAGTCATGGGTCGAGAGTAACACCAAAGACAAGTCTCCAAGGAAGATCCCCACACAGAGAAAATAGGACTTTTTAAAGACAATCCGTGGTACTCTCCTGAAAAGTCTGTTCAGACTACATTACACAATACTTCACTGGGAAACTTAGTCAAGGGTCTGCTCTGGTTAAGCTACTACACTTTGGGTCAAATTCTGCTCTCCGTTGCATCCATATAACCAGGCTCGGGCCAGGTCACTTGCACCCATTAACAAGACCATCAGGAGAACCTGGAGAACTCCAGCTGAGAATTCAGCTTAAGGTTAATCTGCTAGTGTTAGAAGGCAGCACTTACATAGATTTCCATGGATGTGTGCCGATTTACACCAGCTGAGGATCTGGTCCCTCATGCAAATTAATGAGCTAACAGGATAGGAGACTGAATGCCAGCTCTCTGCCTCCGTGCATATCCTACACTGGAGTTACTCCTAATTTAGATTAGTGTGAACAAATCAAAACAAGGAGCTGAGGCATTTGCAGTTGTCTCCTGCAGCTAGGTAGACAATTCTTCTTCTGGATATTTATCTTTCCCTGCTAATTTGCCTCCTTTTGCTCGGTCACCCTTAAGTTGCTAATTGAAAAGAAAACCTGTATTAAATCTACACTGGGACTTTAACAAGATATTTAACACGATAACATTGAGAATACCCTTTACCTTTTAAACACACTTAGATAAAAGTGAAACAAAAAGGATAAAAAGTAGTTTTGAAACACAGGGATGGCAAATCCATTCAATGAGAAGGCAGAGAGAAGGCTATGAAGCAGTGCGTATTTCTGCATCATGTGTTTCAAAGTAGATATGAATAGTGGAACTCTTATTAAGAATAGCAGATAAGTCAAATTGCAGGGATCACTGTATTATGCAACCATAACTCAAGTGCTATGTTTCTGTCCTGCTTCTCCCGATGCAAAGAAAATCCATCTGAAGCCTCAGTCTTAGGCAAGGGCAAAATTTTCTTAGCCAGTCTAGTGTGGCTTGCTGTCAAGTGTTGTGCACTTATTGCACATGCACAACTACCACTGACCTCCCTGCTTTTCGTGTGGGTTTTGTGTCACAGCAGTGATTAACCACTACAAATTCATGGGGATAATTTTCCCCAAAAGATGACCTCTCCAGCAACTCAGAAGCACTGTCTAGTGCAGGGGTTCTCAGACCTTTGTACCGGTGACCCCTTTCACACAGCAAGCCTCTGAGTGCGACCCCTCCCCTTATATATTAAAAACACTTTTTAAATATATTTAACACCATTATAAATGCTGGAGGCAAAGCGGGGTTTGGGGTGGAGGCTGACAGCTCGTGACCCCCATGTAATAACCTCGCAACCCCCTTAGGGGTCCCGACCCCCAGTTTGAGAACCCTTGGTCTAGTGGTCAGGGCAGGGGACCTAGGAATTCCGGATTTCAAATCCTGGCTCTGCTGCATGGCTCTGTGTGGCTCAGGGCTTGGCTGCACTGGGGTTTTCAGCCACCAATGTAGCTACATTGCTGTAGCTGCACCAGTGCGAATCACTAGTGATCCCCCTAAGTAAATGGTGCCTTGCCTTGGCATGGCTCCCATCTATGCAGATTATAGACCGGACACTCAGCAGTGGATGTGGAGCACTGAGCACAGCAGCAGGAGGGGGCCTAAGAGTTTCTTTGCTTTCCTGGGAATTTAGGGCACTTTGTGCTAGGCTAGTCCCAGCAGCTAGGGCAGGGGTCGGCAACGTTCGGCACGCGGCTTGCCAGGGTAAGCACCCTGGCGGGCCGGGCCAGTTTTATTTACCTGCTGCCGCGGCAGGTTCGGCCGATCGCGGCCCCCACTGGGGGGCCGCGGCCAGTGGGGGCCGCGATCGGCCGAACCTGCTGCGTCAGCAGGTAAATAAAACTGGCCCGGCCCGCCAGGGTGTTTACCCTGGCGAGCCGCATGCCGAACGCTGCCGACCCCTGAGCTAGGGACTGCTGGGGTCCAGGGGAGCACTGGACATACCACCTTCCCCCACCACACTCCTCATGCCAGCAGCCAGGAGTGGCAGGGGAGCCACTACAATGGCTCTAGTCTATACCACTCAAAGATCTCTCTACAAGGAGAAAACCTTCCAAGGCTCAATGCAAGTAACATGAGTGATGTTATAAAATCATGAGTGATGTGGAGAAAGTGGATAAGGAAAAGTTATTTACTTATTCCCATAATACAAGAACTAGGGGTCATCAAATGAAATTAATAGGCAGCAGGTTTAAAACAAATAAAAGGAAGTTCTTCTTCACGCAGTGCACAGTCAACTTGTGGAACTCCTTACCTGAGGAGGTTGTGAAGGCTAGGACTATAACAGAGTTTAAAAGAGAACTGGATAAATTCATGGTGGTTACGTCCATTAATGGCTATTAGCCAGGACGGGTAAGGAATGGTGTCCCTAGCCTCTGTCTGTCAGAGGGTGGACATGGATGGCAGGAGAGAGATCACTTGATCACTGCCTGTTAGGTTCACTCCCTCTGGGGCACCTGGCATTGGCCACTGTCGGTAGACAGGATACTGGGCTAGGTGGACCTTTGGTCTGACCCGGTACGGCCGTTCTTATGTTGAGGGTGTGGTGCGCCAGTGGAGCAATGCAGAGCAGTCAGTCCAGGATCAGAGGCTGTATTGCTGCGAGGTATCCATGTGTTGCAAGAGCCGTCTTCAGAACGGTCAGTGGAACCCACGGGTGGGCATGTGTCACAGGTCCTGCTCTGTGCCCAATCCACAGAAGGGCAGGCGTTTCTTATGGGCCTGCAGCAAGTGAGCCTTGGCTCTTTTAGCTCAAGCTTAGCAGCTTATGCTTTTAGCTGTACAGGTCCCCCTTCCAATTCCTGATGTATGGGCCAAGATGGTGGCCCTCATATCAGCAAACTGGAAAGTCCCTTCCCTCCCGTGGTGCTTAGTAACCATCTGCTTTGCAGTGTGCAAAGTTCCCATGGGATTATTTTCAAAAAACCAATCCCTTCAATTACTAAAGGTTACCCACAATCCCAAGCAGTGACCAAGCCAACCAACAAAGTCACAATTTGAGGAACAGAAAGAGGAAACAGGAAAAACATGTTACCGAACAATCCTGAAGCCGGCGGGAGTGGGCGGGGCAGGGGTTGTCCATTTAAAGGTTCCATAAAAATAAAAAAAATAAAAAAATGTTTGAAAACATAAAAATTGCAAGGTGGAAAAAAAATCTGCACATTCTTGTGAAAAATTCTGTTTTTTGCAGGGGTGGAAGGGGGAATTTTTGACAAAAAAAGTTTGAAAAATTCTGTCCAGCTCTACTTAAGAGCATTAAAACTCATAGGGTCAAAAAATCTCTGCTGGCATAACTCCAGACTTCATTAGATTTACACTACTACATAGGTACAGAACTAGGGGTTCTGCCTGCCTGGCTTGAAGTGGTTTCCGTTATATACAGGGTTACAGTGGTTTTCATGATCTCCAGGGTTTACAGTTTGGTTCAATGGCTCTCAGCACCCCCACTATACAAATTGTTCTAGCGCCCCTGCCAGTTGAGCATCTGACCCATAGCCTGTTAAATATACAATTCTGGGATTCAGTGCTGAATTCCTCAGATAAATCTGCTCCAGGAATGCCAGGCAGCTTAAATTAAGCAGCGATTGCAACATTTTTGGCATAATTCTCAGCCTCTTGAAAAATGACATTATCTAGCAAGCAAATGCTGCAAACAAAGCAATCAGTCCACAGACATGAAAGCCAAAGGAACGGGGCATCCCACACTGATTGTGACACTTGCTCGTCTCTAAGCGTCCTTCCATAGTATTGCAACATGCCTGTCAGACTCATATGCTCCGAAAGAAATTCCTGAAGTCATCATTCAGCTTCGACTGGGAGCCAACCCCACCAGCTGCTGAAAGTTTACAAGTTCCAAATGGAACCGTGGGCTAGTGGCTTGCACCTAAACACTAGGAGTCAGGAGAACTAGGTTCTGTTCCCAGATGTTTAACTTGGGGTCTGGTTGTGCCACCCTCTGATTTCAAAGGCATGACTTGCATGGCACAGGCTGAAAAGTCAAAAGCTCAGGACCAGATTTTCAAATGTTCAGCACCCGCCACTGGGACCAGATCTTCCAGTGAGCTCAGCTCCCATGAAGGCCCCTAAACAAAGACCATGTTCTCCAAAGCACCCACCATCTCCTGCTGGGAGACACATGGCTTGGCTTTCAGCACCCAACATTCTAAGCTCTTCTGAAAATTCCAGCCTCAACTACCAATCAGTGGAAGTTGGACAGAACTGGGTTTGTTTGATTTTGAGCAAGTTCCTTAGCCTCTCTGTGCCATCATTTTCCCATCACTAAAATTTATGAAGCTCTGGGATCTATGAACAAACAATTATTATGAGGTCTTTGTAGCACCTGGACCAGGACCCCACTGTGCCAGGTGCTGTACAAATGCAGACTCTGCTACGCAGAGTTTCCAGTCTAAGTATAAGCACTATGCAATTGATGTGGAGCCCAATGAAGTCAATGGCAAAACGCCCATTCATTTCCAAAGTGAAAGATCAGGCCCTATTTAATTGCTAACAATTATGATGAATGTTGCAGGAGGCGGTGCGGGAGTTTAGCAAAAGAGAGGGGGAAATCTGGCAAGTGATTACTCCACAATACAGACTTAACTCTTATGATGGGTTGGGGGGCGGGGGAGGAGAAATCATCTCTACCAAAGGACTAAATTCTGCCAAATTCTTCAATGGGAATTTCATATCTGCCCCCAAGGGCGGAATTTAGTGCCACATTATTAAATGTTGAGCAGTGTCTTTGGCAGAGGCACAGAAAAAAGATAAACATTTTCCTAAAGCTTTTTAGGATACTGTGCAACAGGCATGGCGTAGGTATTGGAAACACATTCCCATGAGTCTCCCCTGGACTCTTGTGGAACATACTTTGTATTGGCGGGGAGGGGTGGAAATAAGTATACTTTTAGCTAATAGCATAGAAGATGGAAACAATATGGCTGTTGAAAACATTGAAAATATATTGAGGGAGGAGGTGTTCATGTGATATATCCCCCCCCCAAAAAAGAAAGAGCATCTAGAGTCTCCAATTCTTTTGGGGCAGATGGGGTGGGGAGTTGTCCAGAAGCTAGGTTCCCGACCTGAGACCCAAGCTCACTTCCATGCTCCGCCACAGACTTCTTGTGTGACCCTGGGCAAATCACTTGGTATCTCTGTGCTTAGCTTCCCATCTATGCGGTGAAAATAATAGCACTGCCCTACCTCACAGGGGGATTGGGAGGAAAAAACCACAGTAAAACTCGTGAGGTGCTCAGAGACAATGCGAATGGGGGCCAGATTAGCTTACCTTACCTAGAAAATAAAAATATCACACAATATTTTCTCTATTGAAAAAACACAACAAAACAGATCAGCCTCAAGCAAAATGCAAAACAACTGCAAGAGTGAGACTGTGAGCTCTGGGGGCAGGGACTGTCTTTTTGTTCTGTGTTTGCCCGGAAAATGGCACCGTGGGGCCCCTGGCCAAAGACACGGGATTCTTGGTGCTACCATTCTATATAGTAATTTAGCTAATGCATAAAGCCCTTATCCTGCAAAGGGATGGATGTAGTCAGACCCCCTTTGCCCATGAAAAACCCCGCTTCATGTAGGCAAATGCCAGGAGAGGAGCATTCACATAAGGATGGAAGGTTGAATTTATGTGACTTTTCCTGGCTTGCGCTGGATTTGGGTCACAACTCCTCGAAGTAGCTCAGATTTCATTATTCCGCCAGCTCACAAGAATGGAGCAGCTGGGCATAAGCAGGAAAAGCACCACTGTACATGCATGAATCCTGCAATCCACATATCCAACTAGCAGTGGCAGGTCACATTTTTAAACTAGCTGCTCAAATGTGTGCCTTTAATAGTAAAAATAATCAGTTGAAAGGATCTAAAAGGGTTCCACCCTCATTGGTTCCGGGTGTGTAATTTATTCTGCTATCACCATCAGCATTCAGGTCTGATCACAAGTAGCTAAAGAGTTCCCCCTTTAAAAAAAAAACCTCTTGCCTAGGGTAAGATTATCTTGTTATTTACAATATTCCCTACAGAAAATGTTCAGGATACTGTAAATACTGGGGTCAAGCTATTTAGTTATCTGAAGTAATAGGCACATTTATAAGGGCAACAGATTTTCCCCCACTTCGGGGGGGGGGGGGGGAGAACGTGTTCAGGGCGCAATTACTGCAGCCATTATTTTAAGCACATGTACAGCCGTTTTTGAGCATGCATGAGTGAATCTGAACCAGCCTGCCTACGTTGCAGATAGCAGTATAAGGCCAATATTGCCAAATGCTGATTCAGGACATAACTACAGTAATCTGCAGTGCCCCAACAGAAGATTCCAGCTGGTTTCCACAGCTGGTCTGACTTGTGGCCACCAGGTGTTGCTAGAAGGCTGTGAAGAAGGCCGAAACCACTCCACCAACACCTTGGAAATCTGAGCCTCTTCCCGAGATGAGAAACATGCTACTGCTTTAAGTACAGTTAAAATTAGAGGCAGGGCGAGCTCCTGCATTTATCTCCCAACATGGGGTCCCCACGAGTATTTCATTACCAGCAGACTGGCTGGTTTGGAGTGTTTTAAACCTGATCTCCAGAAAACTCCTACTACAAAATTGTAGTAGGAGTTTTCAAAGACTCACTTCCCTGCAGGGTGGAGAGTGATAAGAACTTGCCAAGCTACACAAAGGCTTCACTCCCTGCACACACCACCTGCAATGCTCTCCTTTTCCACAAGGCAAATGTCCCCCACCAGTCCCAGCACCAGTGTTATGTTCAATCTAGTGGCTCAATCTTAAGACCCTTCCCCTTTCTTGGCATCTCAGGGGCAGCAGGTCACACTGTCACAGACCGGAGATGTGGTTCTACTCTCAATTACACTAGTGTAAATCAGGATTGACTCCAGTGAACTCACTGGGGATATGCTGGGATCAAACTGTTCTGAGAGGAAAGTCAAGATGCAAATTCCTAAAGCTAGCAATGATAGTAATAAAACCCCATACCAATCGCTCAACTAAAAAATTGTCCAGATAATTATACTTAGCTCTTACGTAGCACTTTTCATCAGTGGATCTCAAAGTGGCTTATAAAGGAGGTCAGGATCATGGTTCCCTTTATAAAGAGGGAGAAACTGAGGCAGAGAGGGGAAATGGCTGGTACAAGGTCATTCAGCATGCCAGTATTAGAATGCCGGTCTCCTGAGCCCCAGTCCAGTGTGCTATCCATTATACCACACTGCCTCCCCTACATCGCTTGGTAATTCTGTACCCACAGTGTACAGAGGCAACTCCTTGGCCTCACACAATGTGGGCAAGCCAGCTGATCAAAGCGTGAGGCACTGCGCTACCTGAAGCTAGCTTTGGATCGATGTGCTTTCCATGGGACTTCTCCTACACACCTGAATCTGATCTCATTGACACCACTGTCACCCTGGCTGAAATCAAATGGGGTCACTGATGATTTCCACTTGTGGAGCAGAATCTGGTCCCTACCTTCTACGCAGACTTTTTGTGCTCTGAAACTTGTAGGTCATAATTCTGAGCTGTTCATTCTTAAAGAAGAGCTCTGCTCCCATTGATTTCGATAGCAGGCTTGTCTGAAAAGTTGATGGCAAGATATGGCTCCCTGTGCTCAGTATAAATCTAGAGCAACTCCGCTGAATTACTCCAGACATACGAGTGTAACGAAAAGTAAAAGGTGATCTATACGAAAACCCAATCTTGCTCTTTACCCAATATACACGCTACAGAAATAACCAAGCGTATAAGGATAACTACAACAGCATGGTTTACTGTGGCTCAGGTTTTAAGAGAAACTTCTTCACACAGGCGGACATAGAGAGTGCTGGACTACCCCACCCCAGCCGAGGAATGGGAAGCTCTTAAATGCTTAGCTCTCGCAAAGCCACTGTGCTCAGGAAACTGCAGAGATGGGAGAGCAAGCGTTGGTGTAATGGAGATGGAGCAGGGAAAGTCCGCGATGGTCAGCTGTCCTTGAACACCTTCCATCCCCCGGGATAAGTGACCATCTG
The DNA here is from genome assembly GCF_028017835.1 of Emys orbicularis. Lineage (NCBI taxonomy): Eukaryota > Metazoa > Chordata > Testudines > Emydidae > Emys > Emys orbicularis. The sequence goes on along the minus strand of NC_088695.1, from coordinate 29,103,600 downwards.
GAGCACTAACTTGCACCATAACTGGGGGGAGTTGGGACCCATCCTGGGAGTAGCGGCTAAGCACTGGCAGAGGGGAATGTTGGGGATCTGTCCTGGTTGCTTAGCAATATGCACAGAGGCAGGCAGTATAAAAAGAAGTGGGACTGGCTTCCCCAAAGACCCAGCGGGTGTTTTTCATAGAGCATATCTGCTCTGGCCCTTTAACACTTCATCCCTTTCAGCAAACAAGAGGTATGCCTAGAATGACTACTGCACACTTGTCACAGCAGTAAAAAGTCCCACTCCAAGGGCTGCCCACGTTTGTTTCTCTGGGTATTACCTAGTAGGAATAATTGTGAGGAGCATATTGCAAAGAGGTCACATGGGGTCATCCCCCACTGCAGCTGAGGGCACTGTCAACATACCACAAATACAGAATGAAGCAAGGCCGGGGACAGTACCTGACCCATGGCTTCTCCCCAACTAGTAATTCAATGGGCCAAATTCTGCTCTCAATTACACCAACATAAATCTAGAGTGATTCCGCAGATCTCACGGAGAGCAGGAATCTGATCCGCTGACTTCACCATGACTCACATGTGCACATCTGAGCCCAGAATCCGGCCACGTGGGCCTGATCCTCCATTGCACAGCATCTCATGCAGCCATGCACACCAGTGCAAAGTAGGTATCCTGCCCCACCTAGTCAGCACGGTGTAAATGACTGCACAAAGCGCTGTGCAACAGTGAATCAAGCCCTGGTTTTCTAATGTGTGATGAGCTGCTGTACAGACAGAGGCTCCCCTGCAAAACAAGTGAGATGTGCCCACTTCAGATACAAATAAGGAGCAATCCAGAAGAACCATTGATAGAATGGCAGCCTTTACATGAAATTAGTTAAATTCCTCTCCCTCAGTTCCACCCTGCTCTGTATCTTTATTTAGGGCCTGATTCTTCCACCTCTACTCAGGTACCGTATTCCAGAAGCAGTATCGACAAAACCGCCTGAGTAACAATGCTTAAAGAACCACTCACATGAGGGACGGAACCAAGCCCCTCGATGGATCGTGCTTGACTTGTACCAGACAGAGCCTGCAGAGATCGTTCTGCAATACATATCTATTTCTAAAGGTGTGGGGGAGGAGTTAAAGGGATGAAAACCTCCACTGCTGAAGAAACAGACGAGATGTCAGAGCACTCACCGTTCGTGGAGGACGTTAAGCACTGAAAGGAACTCGGGGCCACTAGAGTGCTGCAGTTCTGCCAAAGGTCTGCCGTACGCCCATTAACGTTGAGCCATTGCTGAAGGAGAAGCACAAATCTGTGAGAGGCGGCAGCAAAGGCCCGGGGGGTGGCAGAGCAGAGTTACCAAAGTAAAAGATAAGCTTGTGCTCAACTAAATGCACTTGCAAAGGATCCGACATAATCGTGCACGTTCATTCTTGTTGTCTTTTGCATTCTTACCGTTGCTTTGGTTATTTCTGTCTCATGTCTTTATTTCAATCTGTGCACAAGCATTACACACACACACACACACACACACACACACACACTTCAAGTGAGTTTGGAAAGAAAATGCTCTGCGTTGTTCTTTACTTGTTCTAGACTCAACTGCTTAAAAGAGGAGACTTTTCTTATTCTCTTTAAATATGTGCCAAAGCTCTCAAACACTTCACTCCTCTCCAGCGTTTTCTTGGCAGCATGGAAAGCTACAGTAACTGCTCCATATGAATCCCAACCAGTTTAGAGATTATTTTAGAAGTAGTTTTTTAAGGTCTTTTTAAAAAGCCCTTTGAAAGCTAGTCTGGAAGTGACTAGCTCTGCATTAAAAAAAAAACCAAAACCCACAAACATGTCTGCCTAGATTGGCCATGTTAATTAATACAGGGCCTCTGAAAGAATTAAGGTCTGGTATTGGAGGCGTAACCTTTAATTTCACAAGATCTGGCCCTTGGTTTCATCTACATGGACAAATCTTACACATGGAACTCTGCAATGGATTCTGATCTACTTTAAGGTAAGGTCCCCACTGCTGCGCTAAACTAAAATTAACCCACATGCAGCTCTCGGCACTAACCAAGAGGGTGGCTTGATGTGCAAAGTGCTCCAAGACCTCAATTACGGAGGTCATGACTTCTGATTGCTAAAGAACTTCAGGCTGAAACCGGAGGATTCCTACAGAAAACACTCTGAAAGGTGACGCTCAGCGACAAATATCCTCTTCTCTATCCCCGCACTCCCCAACCCACAGGCGACACTCACAACCCCCATGTTCCCATATGGGGATCGGAAGGATAAAGTTTGTACTTACGCTAACGATTGTTGAGACAAAGAGCAGCACCAGAACCGCAACATGGAGCACGATGATCCCCAGCAACAAAAGGAGCATTTTGGCTGAAGTTTTGGAAAGATCTGAAGGGGGGGAAAAAAGAGACACGCTTTTAAGTGACAGCAAAACCCCTTGCAGTCAGCCCTTTGCATTTGTGTCTATGTGGGGTGTGTCCAGCATTTAGGGATAACTAGATCCGAAAAGGCAGCAGGGGGCACTGCAGCAACAGAGAATAAGCAAAGGGGCTCAAGTTTAATAGGCTCAACAATTTGTATTAAATGCATTTCTTCACCAGTGCAACATCTCTTTTGGCAAACAAATGCAGCTATTGGGAGGGGTCAGGGGAGATTTTTAAAGTGCTAACTGGGGTTTACAATGTGAAAGGGACAGGCTCCCAGGGTTGGACAGAAATCCATGGTGTGGCTCTACAGTACTAGAGTCAAATGTTGCAAGCCTGAAAAGGAAAGAGACAGCTTTGAGAAATGCCAGACATCACCCGGTTTGGAAAAGGGCAGCAAACCTATCTAAGAGGGGTTTTCTTTGTGGTGCCCAAAGAAGGGCTGGGGAAGTTCTAATAAATGCTGTGAAACATCAAGGAACCTTCAACTTCTACATTATTTTCCTTCCACACTTTAAGTTTCATGGTCCAGAGTTTGATGACTCATGATACAAGGAGAAATGCAAATTCCATTACATTCCTCAAAATTTCCACTTAGCTCAGCCTGTCTTGGAAGTGTTATTAGCCAAAGCTAAAATAAGGGGTTGTTTTTCCTGAAGCAGCGTCACAACAATATGAAAGCCTAGGTTTCCAGCCAAAGAATTAAAATATTTAAAAAAAAAAAAAAAAAACCCACCCCAACCAGCCCCCTGATCAAATATTTTTAGCTCAGAGGCTCAGGTAGGGGGAGGGGGACTGGAAACCGTTATTCCACAAAGCCACTATTCTCCACTTCACAGCCAACATTTGGACTCCATTAAAGTCAGGAGCCCCTTGATGAGAGCCATGCCCCAGCCATTCCCGCTGCTGCCTTTACTGCGCTTCTCAATTAGCTGAGCAAGGCCAACAGAGCTGGTTAAATAGCTCTGTGGAAAGAAAGGGAAATGACCATACGGCGCATTGTGTGTGTATGTGTAAACTCTGAGCCTTTCCATAGAGAAAGGAACACAGCTACACCCCCACTGCAAGCAACAGTCCGTGCACACACCCCATGGAAATCAACCAGGTTACAAAAATACAAAGCGCGTCTCAGGGGGGACAAAAAACCCAGCTAACGTTCTTCAATGGTTCGAACTGTTTCTAATTATAACAAAGCGAGGTCAGGTCTGAAGTAGGTTAATGGAATCCGTATAGGGGAGTGAATCTGCTTTAAACACACACACACCACAACAACAAGCTAGTGGTTTTGGCACAGAGATTACTACAGAACAAGAGGGTGAAACCAGCATAACCAAGCAACAGGGAACCCACTGACAAGCAGAATCGCTGAAGATGAAGGGGATTTATTTGCAGACAGACACCACCAGGCAAGACAGCTCCTGGGTGGGGACCATACACTGCCACACTACTGGGATCTCCCCGTCTTCCCCCAAATCCTCCCCTCGCTTCCACTATCGAAAATAACCCGCTCCTGGGCGGTACAGCTGCTACTTACTTCTCTCCAATAGTCACCCACCAAGCGGCGTCCCAGAGGCTCGACTGGCCCCAAAAGATCAAACCGAAGCAAAGGAGCAAATCCAGCCCGTGGGTGCGGGTGTGCGCCAGTCCCCTTGCCCACGGCAAACTGAGCCAGGGGGCTGGAGAGAGGGAGGCGGGGAGGTCAAAGCGCGAAGTTATAAAGTTTCCCCTTTAACGAGGAACAACGCCCCGGATTGCGTCTGTGCCGCAGGGTGTGTCCCTGGGTCAGGCAGAGGGAGCCCGGCCAGGCAGCGGAGCCGGCTATAAATAATCCCGCAGGAGAAAGACACTCGCTTGTTCGCCGCAGCAGGGAACTTTTACTCACACCCGTTTGGATCACGCTGTACTCGGCACTTTCCCCGCCCCCCCGCATGTCTCATCAGCCCACGTGGGGAAGAGGCGAGCCCATGGCTTGGGGGAGCAGCACGTCCCAGCAGCACCTCAGAGCGGCCGCACCCTACACGGCGGCGCTGGCAGGGTGGGGTCGGGGAGCCCCCCCTCCCGGTGTATGAGCGGAGACACCCCGTCCCCGGAGGATCCACTCTGCGCGCTGCTCCCGATCCCTTCGATTTGTGCAGGGAGGGAGGCGAGGCGAGGCGGCTGCAGCCCTGGGGGCTGCAGGGGCATCCGTGCCACTAGCCTGGCGCTCCACATGGGGGCTGCTTCCTCTTGCCTCCAACCGAGCCCCCCCCCGGCAGCCTGCGGGCTCCTGGCGGGCAGCGGCCGGGAGAGCCGGGGGAGACTCCCCATTGCGCTCTGGCGAGGGGCAGGAGGCTGCAGCAGGGGAAATGCCAGCTCCGCCAGGCACCGTGCAAGTGGCCGCCGCGCGCTCCGGGAACCCGCAGGGCGCAGCCTGGCTCCGGGGCTGAGCACACACACGGGGTGAGCTCAGTAACCCCAACTCCTCACCCCTCTCAGATCTGCCCGGTTGGGGGGGGGATACACGCCCCCTGTTCTCCTGAGTCCTCTGGGAAACCAAACCATTCACCCTGCACCTCAAACACTCATCCACCCGCGGATCCCCAAGCGCTTCACGAAGTCCCGAAGAGCGGTGTCAGCCTAATTTAGATGCACCAGACTTTGCTTTTGCTGCTGCTGCTGCTTCTGTCTCTTGCCTCTTTGCTTTCTCCCGCGCTCACCCGCAGATGCAAAGCAAGCCTGGCTCTCTAATGGTCTCGATGGGTTAGGCTCATCCAAATACAATTGCGCATGTTTGCCACTCGCTTATTTTCTTGTAAACGCGTGTCTCCAAATTGCATGGCGCTTTGGAGATGAGCCACAGTTCAGGGAAGAGAAAGGGCAGTAGAAAGCGCCCCTCTCTTTGTTTGTCGGGCGGGGGGGGGGGGGGTGGCTTTGCTGGCAGAGCTCAGTTGGGATTTCACCACCAAAGACTTACCAAACTCCAAGCGTGCCGCCCTTCCTGGCAATGGTAGCTCCTAGGAAGCCAGCTCAACGTGCATTAAAGTTCCTCCAGCAGGGGCAGGATCCCAGAGGATGCTAAAAGCCACTCGTGGCGTGGGGTCGAGTTGAAAGGGGGATCCCTGGCGTATCGGAGCCCTTCTCTGAAACCACAGATCTGGTGCATTCACTGTTTATTCATCCCCCAGTCCAACGCCCAGATATGTCACGGTGGCCTGAGAGAGCACAGCCTCTAGTATTTAAAGAGACAGCTCCTATCTTTATCTCCTCCCCAGAACACAGCCCAGCACGCAGGGGCTATTTAGGGGGTGCTGGAGACTAAATAGAAAGGAGTGGCTGAGAGGCCTCCGTCCCAGTTTAAAGGCTTAATCAAAGCCCTGGATGCTAGAACAATAAATAGCGATCTCCTTCGGGAAGCTGTCATTCAAGGGGTTGGCAAAACAGCCAGGCTAAATGTTTCCAGGCCTGAAGGGAGAGGGAAGCTGCTAGACAGCGCTGCTGGGGGGTTAGGGTCAGATCTTCAGCTGGCGGAAATTGGTGCGGCTCCATTGACTTCAGAGCATCTACACCCAGCTGAGGACTGGCCTATTGGGTATTATTTGTTTAACAAGGGGCCTTTTCTAACCTCTTTCGGAAGGTGATGTTGTTTTGCTGCTATGTATATTTTTTAAACACCCAGTTGACTATTGTCACTAAAAAAAATTAAAACAATGTGGTTCAAAACCACCTGTTGCTGGCTCTGCACCATGTGATCACACAAAATGTTTGGGCAAGTCACAGGGTCTGGCGGAGTCGTCCAGGTGGGGTGATGATCACTTACATCCAGATTCCACACCTCTTTTACACACACCCTTCTTAATGGAACCGGATAGTCCTTGAGTCACCCAGTGCCTTTCCGCAGTGTTACTTGAGGAGCTCTGTGAAGTGACTACGGATGTCTGAAGCTGGTCCCAAGCGACAGATTCCCATCTCAACTACACTGCTATAAAGTGGACGAAATCCATTAAAGTCAGTGGAGTTGGTGCAGAATCTCATGGGGTAATGGAGAACACAAAGTGGCCTCTATATTCCTTCCCTGCTATCTATCCATCCATCCCCATACATACCCATCTGTCTATCTCTGATGTACCTTTAACAAGAGGGAACAATATTCTCTCAACCCACTCCCTTCAGTTCAAGCGCTTCATCAAACCGAATTACAGGCATCTGCAGTCTAGGGGGTAGGACTCAAACACTGCTCATTCCTGATAGGCAAAGACAGCTTGTCTATTTCAAAGGCTGCGCAGTTGCTTGCTTACACAAAACGCCTACATTCTTGGAGTCAGCGACATTCAGAGTGATTGACTTACAGAAAACAGCAGAGAGCACAGAGTTTCTCTGTAGGCCAGGAGGGTGTCAGAGGGGCCAGCATTCAAGGGTACCTTGGTCACTGAGGGTATGTCTACACTGCAATGAAAGAGCTGTGGCACACCTGCGGCCGGCTTGGATCAGCTGACTCAGTCTCAGGGGGCTCAGGCTGTGGGGCTAAAAATGGCAGCATAGACCCCCCCTCAAGGGGGGTGGGTCTCAGAGCCAAGGCTCCAGCCCGAGCTCAAACGACTACACTGGAATTTTTAGCCCTGTGAGCCCAAGTCAATTGAGCCAGGCTCTGAGACTCAGGGCATGGCTACACTTGCAGATGTAGAGCACTTTGAGTTAAAACAGCCTTCGGAGAACGCAGTAGGGAAAGCGCTGCAGTCTGTCCACACTGACAGCTTCAAGTGCACTGGTGTGGCCACATTTGCAGCACTTGCAGTGGCATTGGGAGCGGTGCATTATGGGCAGCTATCCCAGCATGCAAGTGACTGCAACATGCTTTTCAAATGTGGGGGGGTGGAGTGTGACAGGGAGTGTGTTGTGTGTATGCAGGGGGAGAGAGAGTGGGTTTGAGGGGGGCTGAGAGCATGTCAGCATACTGTCTTGTAAGTTCAGACAGCACAGACCTCCCCACCCCCTGCCTCTCTCTCACACACACACAGCATTCCACAGTAATGGTTGCTCTGTCTCAGAGCAGATAAGCATGCCGGCTGTCAGAAACAGAGCTTTGAAAGGGCATATCCGCATTCCTGCAGTGATTCAAAAACAATGACAAGAGTGACCACTTGACTTAAGGGGATTCTGGGGCGTTTCCGGAGGCCGTTCAGAGCGCAGTAATGCAACACCCTGTTCACACTGACGCCTGGGTGTTGTAGCCAAGGCACATCAAATGTTATTCCACTCATGGAGGTGGAGTACCAGGAGTGCTCTAGCTGTGGAGTCAGAGCGCTCTACATGCCTTGCCAGTGTGGATGGGTAGTGAGCTAGTGCGCCTGGGGCTGCTTTAATGCGCTCTAACTCGCAAGTGTAGCCAAGCCCTCAGTGCCACTGTGTTTTTATTGCAGTGTAGACGTACCCTGAGAGGTAGTGATATAGCTGCTCTGGTTTACAGCTCTTCTGCAGTAATGGCAATTCAAAGATTCCCTCTTGAAAGCAATAAATAAGCAGTTTTCAGGGAGTCTTTTCAATACAAGTTGGGGGGAGGCTTAGGGGATGTGTCCTGGGTGACAATTATTAGGGCACAAAGAATTGGGGGCTCCTCTTACATCAGCCTCATCAGATTTTGGAAGTGTGAACTGTAAGAGGAATAGGCATCATCAAGTACTCAGAATGGGGCTGATGTGTGGCCTCTTGGGGTGAAATCCCATGAAGTCAGTGGGAGGTTTGCTATTGACTCTAATGGCATTAGGATTTCACCACCTGGATTCGGTTCCAATAGTATGTTTAAATGGAAGTGTGTATGCATCCAGCAAGGTTTTGCCTGCAGAGAGAGAGAGAGAGAGAGTGTGTGTGTGTGTGTGTTGGAAGTGAAATTTCTTCAGGAATTTTGGCACCAGGATTCAAGTGCAAAAGGCCTGTGAAATGCAGCAATTTTCCACAAAACTCAGGTCGAGATGTTTCAAGCACCAGAGGGATTTGGTGCCCAACTCCCCTTGATTTTCAAAGAGAACCAAGCATCCAAGTCCCTTAGGCATTTTGAGAATCCCAACCGTCAAGCACCAGCAGAATTCTGCCCAGTGGCCGAGGGGGGGGCGTTGTTCTGGTTGCAGTTGTCTGCTTCCCTCCCTGTGCAGGCTCTCACAGCAGACCACAGCACCACTTGCACCCTCAAAAGTCCCAGACGCAAGCCGTGGGAGCGTGACCCCATCCCTGTGCAGCGATGCCAGGCCAGAGGGAAGGCTCCCCAGGACCTGTCACCCATTTGTGCACCTGTGCAGGGTCAGCCATGATCTCACCCCAATTTCATCACAGCGAGAGAGCTGAACTCACCTGGAATTACAAACGCTGTCCATCTTTAACCATAGCCCATAGGAGTTAGGGCTAGAGGACATGCCTGGCTGTTTCCCCCCAGCTAGTACAGGACGTTCCCTACAGTTTGGGCCTAATATGCCCCCACTCACATTAAGCAGCACCCACAAGGATTTCCAATGGACCTACAGGCATAAGTACAGGTCTGTCGCAACTTACGCTTAAGAGGGAGCTCAATTCATTCTGCGATAAGAGCCATAAAAGCACCAAGATGGGTTGATTGTATGAGCAGAACTCCTGTCCATGTAAATGGGAGAGAATAAACTCTTGTTTTCCAGGGATTCTGAAAATGGAGCCAAACCTAGCTTTTTAAGCAAGAGAGAAATATGTGAAACTCCAATAGGAGAGAAGAGTGGCCCAAGGGTGAGGAAGCTTTCGCTGGCAAAGAGTCAGGGAGAAGGAAATAAAGAGGATGTACACAGCAAAGAGCCCATTCCGCAGACATTCCTCCAGCAGAGTTTTGTCTCTTTTTGGAAATGCACTTTAGCCAAACAGACCGGGGCTTTGGAAATATTTATTGAGCATGTGATTTCCCTTATAGCTCTAGGGATTTGATACCAAGCTGCTTCCAAATATTTCAATCATGTGAATAAGCTTCTAGGAGGGCTATTCTTTATGCCTTCAGCAAATAGAACGTGCTTGATAAATGTCTGTTAGGATAACATGGAAACTAAACAGAAAGAGGAATGCTTCTAAAATGGTGGCACCCAAAGGGCATATGGCATATGTTTGCTCCATAGATACCAATGTAGACAGTTCTGTTTGGCATGAGGATTGGGATCGCAAAACCAAGATATGTGTGACAGGGTCAACTGCCTCCCGAGCGCCCCCTCATGGCCAGGGGTGGATCTACAGAACTCTGCCTCCATTTCCCCTCCACACAGGCTTCTCTGTGCACACACCCCTCCTAGGGGTCTGAGTTTATGAATGTAAAAGGTCAGAACAAAACTCAAAGTCCCCAAAATAGAGTCCCTCAAGTCCCTGCTTTTATCAGGCTGCTCCCTGTCCTACCTGGCAGGAGTCATAGAATCATAGAATCATAGAATATCAGGGTTGGAAGGGACCTCAGGAGGTCATCTAGTCCAACCCCCTGCTCAAAGCAGGACCTAATCCCAACTAAATCATCCCAGCCAGGGCTTTGTTAAGCCTGACCTTAAAAACCTCTAAGGAAGGAGATTCCACCACCTCCCTAGGTAACCCATTCCAGTGCTTCACCACCCTCCTAGTGAAAAAGTTTTTCCTAATATCCAACCTAAACCTCCCCCACTGCAACTTGAGACCATTACTCCTTGTTCTGTCATCTGGTACTACTGAGAACAGTCTAGATCCATCCTCTTTGGAACCCCCTTTCAGGTAGTTGAAAGCAGCTATCAAATCCCCCCTCATTCTTCTCTTCTGCAGACTAAACAATCCCAGTTCCCTCAGCCTTTCCTCATAACTCATGTGCTCCAGCCCCCTAATCATTTTTGTTGCCCTCCGCTGGACTCTTTCCAATTTTTCCACATCCTTCTTGTAGTGTGGGGCCCAAAACTGGACACAGTACTCCAGGTGAGGCCTCACCAATGTCGAATAGAGGGGAACAATCACGTCCCTCGATCTGCTGGCAATGCCCCTACTTATACAGCCCAAAATGCCGTTAGCCTTCTTGGCAACAAGGGCACACTGTTGACTCATATCCAGCTTCTCGTCCACTGTAACCCCTAGGTCCTTTTCTGCAGAACTGCTGCCTAGCCACTCGGTGCCTAGTCCCTAGCAGTGCATGGGATTCTTCCGTCCTAAGTGCAGGACTCTACACTTGTCCTTGTTGAACCTCATCAGGTTTCTTTTGGCCCAATCCTCTAATTTGTCTAGGTCCCTCTGTATCCTATCCCTACCCTCCAGCGTATCTACCACTCCTCCCAGTTTAGTGTCATCTGCAAACTTGCTGAGAGTGCAGTCCACGCCATCCTCCAAATCATTAATGAAGATATTGAACAAAACCGGCCCCAGGACCGACCCTTGAGGCACTCCACTTGAAACCGGCTGCCAATTAGACATGGAGCCGTTGATCACTACCCGTTGAGCCCGACAATCTAGCCAGCTTTCTGTCCACCTTATAGTCCATTCATCCAGCCCATACTTCTTTAACTTGCTGGCAAGAATACTGTGGGAGACGGTATCAAAAGCTTTGCTAAAGTCAAGGAATAACACATCCACTGCTTTCCCCTCATCCACAGACCCAGTTATCTCCTCATAGAAGGCAATTAGGTTAGTCAGGCATGACTTGCCCTTGGTGAATCCATGCTGACTGTTCCTGATCACTTTCCTCTCCTCTAAGTGCTTCAGAATTGATTCCTTGAGGACCTGCTCCATGATTTTTCCAGGGACTGAGGTGAGGCTGACTGGCCTGTAGTTCCCCGGATCCTCCTTCTTCCCTTTCTTGTTCCCTTTCTTGTTTCTCTGGTGTCTCAAAGTCTCTGCAGCCTTCTGTCCTATACCAGTGATGAATTTGACCACTCTATTTACAAGCTATTCCAGTGTATTTGAAAAGACAGGACTTTCACTGTATGTCTTTCCACAGATGGGTTTCTTTAACCCCATAGCCTTGCCTTGTCAGCAGAACCTTTGGGAGTTGTTTCCTGTTTCATACCCTGCTGATTAAAGCCATACACAGCAGGAGGTTCGGAATGTACTTGTGGAGGGGAAGGGGCAGAGATCTAGACTGAGATCAGCAACGTGGAATTCATACAGCATAAGAGAATGGGGTATAGATGGAGCAGAGAGATGGAGACAGGTTGTGGACCTTACCTTTATCTCTTCTAAAATCACTATATATATATATATAGGCTGCAACTGAAATTCCTCCACTATATATATAGTGATATTAGAAGAGATAAAGGTTATATATATAATTTGTTTATTTGTATAAGATAGCTATAGGTGGGTCAGAAGTACACTCATAATTACATGCACAGAATAATATTCACATATATACATAGAGTTAACTATACAGGTAAGTGTTATTGATTAGTTATGTAGGTTCTCAGCCTTGGGTCATGACACCAACTGAGGTTGAGAACAGGTCCCTAGCCTCTGTTTGCCAGAAGCTGGGAGTGCGCAGCAGGGGATGGATCACTTGGTGATTACCTGTTCTGTTCATTCCCTCTGGGGCACCTGGCATTGACCACTGTCAGAAGACAGGATACGGGGCTAGATGGACCTTTGGTCTGACCCAGTATGGCGGTTCTTAGGTATCAGAAGCTCATGACTACCCTCCCCGCCTGCCCCATGTTACTAAACAGGAGCAAGGTCCTAGCTAAATGGGAGGGGACTCATGGGGGTTGGGAGGGAGAGCGGAGAGGTATGTAAAAGGTTGTGAACGCCTGCATTAGTAGAGCTAGTGTTTCTTTTAGTAAGGTATCACTATATGCATCTTGGTACATAGGCAATCAGTGCAACATTGTTGTTCTGATTCCATTGAAGTCAATGACAAAACTCTCCCTTGAGTTCAGTGGGGACAGGATTTTACCCGATATAGCATGTTAGTTGTAGCATGGTTCTATGTATGGACTCAGATGTTTCAGTGACATTGTTATTTATGGAGAGGTACAGAAGCAGGGGTTTTAGCTCAGGCCTATTCTTACTTGGGACTGTTTCTTGTACGTTGCAAATAGATATATAGCTGAATGAAACTCACTGGTCACTGCATGTTATGAGTCCCCCTGTGTGCTGTATCCACAGAGGATGTGAATCCGTTACAGCTCTTAGCTACAGAACAGGGCTCTTTAGCTCAAGCTGTAGAGACTTACATGGTTCCTTCCTTCTTGTTGCCCAAGCTGGCAGTCATCAGACAACTCTCAGGAATCTTGGGACTGTTGCTTTTGAGCTGTGATCTGTTCCATATCTTATATTTCTTGAATTTTCTTTAGCCATAGCTTAACTGAAGAGTTTTCTATGAGCCATCATATAGTGATGGTTTTTTTTCTGGCTGTGGTTACTGTTTTGCGGGAGGGTCTCCCAAAGCATACTAAACTGGGTTTATGCCACAATGTATGTCAGAAGTTTTCTGCAAGCTTTTATGTCACCCTAATCCATGTATAGCTCCCCAGGGATGCTCACTGATTTTTTCCCTAAACAGAGCAAATCTTCTTTTTACAACAGCTCCTTGATAATGTGGTTGTTACTCTTTGACTGGGTATTGGGTTGAAACAGGGTTTATCTTTAAGTGGAAAGCTAAAGGTGTTTGGTTGCGTTGGAGATGGTTTGGCCATGTGCTTTGGATGGAAACTGATTCCATCACCAGAGTAACAATAAGATGGACACCTGAAGGCAAGCGAAAATGAGGCCACTCGAAAACAACATGGCGAAGAGCTGTGGAAGCCGAGCTGAAAAACCAGGAGCACAGCTGGGGAACCATTGAAAGACTTGCCAGAAACAGACAGGAGTGGAGGAGCTTCGTCGCTGCCCTAGACACCAGAGGCGCTGGAACTAGAGGTGCGGGGGGTGCTGCAGCACCCCATGGTTTGAAGTAGTTTCCATCATATGCAGGGTTTACAGTTTGGTTCAATGGCTCTCAGCACCCCCACTATAAAGATTGTTCCAGCGCCCCTGAGGAGGCGTAATGGGAACATGATGATGATGATGACTACTTGACTGCATGCACCAACAACCGATTTACCAGCCTATCACACATACAGAGTTCACTGACTGATACGATGGGGAAAAGCCAGGAGGAAGAAGGGCAGAACCACAACTGTTGGATGCAAGGAAATTTCCACACACTAATTCCAGCAACAGTTTGGCGGATACAGGAATTTTGTTGCAGCAAAACAGCAATACAGGCAGATAGGTAATCCTTGGACCTAGGGCAAGGGAAAGGACTCTGATTGGAAGACGGTTATAAAGGTAGTGGAGGCAGGTAAGAAGGACAGAACTTTGGTTGGGGGAAACTTGAAGAATTCAGAAGGTATCACAAAAGAAAAGGCACCTATGGTGTCAGCAGATACCAGGCAGGACAGCTACTTTATGTAGCTTGCTGTGCTCACCACAGACAGATGCTATTGGGAACTTAATCTTAAGAAATGAGATAAATCTAATAAACAAAGCTTACTCACCACTAGATTGTTCTCCAAAGGTGAAGGTGAAGGTCATCTGTGCACAGCCACCATGGTGAGACAAATGCACCACTGAAGTCTACATAAATCCTCCAAACAGGGGAATTTCACCCCAAATATATTCCTCTGAAGAGCCACAAGCATGAGTCTTGTGGCAGGGTATGTCTGGGGATCTGCATAGGCCATATCATGTAGAAGAAACAAGACTGAAGTTGAGGAGCATTTGGGATATGGTGACCACAGTATTATGGGATTTTTAGAAGATGGCAAGTGCCAGAGGAAGCAAAATGAGCGTTTCTGACTTGCGGAAAGTTGGCTTGGAGAGAATATGAAATACCCTAAGGAAATAGGGAATTCTGTAATGTCTGGGAAATCTGCTTTAGAAAGTTGGAAAATATTTGAGAAAGAAATTAGAGAGGCTGCAACTGAAATTCCTCCAGTTAAGACTAAAGCAAAGAACCACAGAGTCCAAAGTGTATTGAAAGGGTAGGACAGAGAGAAGACATTTACGGCCAGTTAACTGTGACACTGCATTTAAAATCTCATAAATTACAGGAAGAGTTTAAAGGCTTTTGGCTAATTGGAAAAGACCAATCTTTGAGATGATGTAACAGAACGTTTCAAAAATCTGAAAGACTGATAACGCTGATGGGTGTGTGGGGGGGGCAAAACTCCCTCTGACCTCATTGGGGTCAGGACTTTGCCCAAGGAATTTAGGAATACGTGCTAAAATTCAGGACCATCCTTAGGCATACGCAGCTGCATAGGGCACCTGAAAATTTGGGGCACCACTGGGTCTTAGTGTCCACCCGCCTGCCTCTTCCTATCCCTGTTCTGACCCTTCCTGCAGGCTCCCACCACAGCTGGCTGCTGCAGCCTGGTGAGTCTTCCTCGGAAGGGGATCTAGTACTTAAAAGTGAAAAAACCTTCCAGCCTGCCAGCCCTATTAGCACAACATTAAAATTGTTAAAGAGCCATTCAAGTGATAATGAAGCCATTTAACAGGCATTTGCCAACGCCCAGGTATATACTGTCAGTTTCTGAATTTACTGACAAAAACAGTTGTGCATTACTGTGATATTTACCCAGAACATGTTAGTCTACAGGACCTTAGTTTAAATTTTGCTTTAAAAATATTTCATTAGTGTGTTGCTGAAGATTATAAAATCACATCTCTAAAAACCCTTGCATAGATTTTTAGATTCACAATCTGAGTATTCATCTTTAGCCTTAAATGCTTGGATCTTCAGACATATAGTTTTTTAAATAAATCCTTCAAAAGACCACCCTTATACACATGCGAGCCCAGGCTGCCATCGGGCATAGGGGCACCAGTTTAATAATACTGCATAGGGCCCCATAAATCCTAAGGACAGCCCTGCTAAAATTTTCAAATGTGGCTACAGGTGCCTCTATTTTTGGGTGCCCGGTTTGACACCTTAGAGGGAGGGGCCTGATTCTCAGGAGAAGACACTCAGTACTTTCCGAATATCAGGCTCCAATATAATGTCTTGAGTTGGGCACCTACGGATCAGGATAGCAAAAATCACTAGACACTTTGGAAAGTCTGAGGTAAGGAAATGCTGGCAGAACAACTTACTACAAAGGAACATATGGACACAGCACATAACTGGTAACCAGGGGAGTTCATAGAAGCTAAAAGTCTAAATGAGGTCAGCATGTCCATAGATTTATTTCTGGATCAGGAGGGGAGTCAGGCGTCTGGTGACACAGCAAGAAGGTGGGAGTACAATAAACCGAGAAAGGGCAGGCATGTTAGGCTAGACAGCCTCTTCTGGTTCCTAAGATGCCATGTTCTTAAAAGGAAGCTGCTGTCTCCAACAGACTCAGCCCTGAAGCTCCTGTAACATTGTGCAATCTATATGGTTTTATAAAAACATGATAATAAGTGAATATAATGTAACTGGGATAGTTTTATAAAGATTTGATAATAAGTGAATATAATGCAACTGGGATATGCTTCGTGCAAAAGGTCTCTTGTAAGGTATCATTACAAAGCTCATAATCTACTGAGTGTGATCATCCTATTTGTAGAAATGTACCACTCTTGTATCTAAAACTAGAAATATAAAACATAACTCTGAGGGCCTATTGTAATTATGTAAAGTGTGGGCCATTAATGATGGTTTGGAATCTTGATGACTCCCATTAACAAGGACCATTGTCTGCAGATGGCTGTGTTTACCTGTTAGTCTTCCTGTATATGTGTGTGCTGGCAAGTGGGCAATGAAGTCTTGCAGTGACATGTGATCATGTCACCTGAACTGGAATCCATCTTTAACCTGGTGCTTTTCCAGTAAGGGGGGGTGGAAACCCAGAGGGACAAAGGATTCCTGCCTTATGCAAAAGATATATAAAGGGGTGGAACAGAACAAAGGGAGAGGAGCCATCATGAAGAATCCCCTAGCTATCACCTAAGCTGGAACAAGAGCTGTACCAGGGGAAAGAATTGTGCCCAGGCCTGGAAGGTGTCCAGTCTGAGAAAAAACTTACTGAAGCATCTCTGAGGGTGAGATTATCTGTATTCAGTTTGATTAGGCATAGATTTGCGCATTTTATTTTATTTTGCTTGGTGACTTACTTTGTTCTGTCTGTTACTGCTTGGAACCACTTAAATCCTCTTTTCTGTATTTAATAAAATCATTTTTATTTAGTAATTTACTCAGAGTATGTATTAATACCTGGGGGAGCAAACAACTGTGCATATCTCTCTATCAGTGTTATAGAGGGCAAACAATTTATGAGTTTGCCCTGCATAAGCTTTATGCAGGGTAAAACGGATTTATCTGGGTTTAGACCCCATTGGGAGTTGGGCATCTGAGTGCTAAGGACAAGCACGCTTCTGTGAACTGTTTTCAGGTAAACTTGCAGCTTTGGGGCAAGTGATTCAGACCCTGGGTCTGTGTTGGAGCAGACGGGAGTGTCTGGCTCAGCAAGACAGGGTGCTGGAGTCCTGAGCTGGTGGGGAAAACAGGAGCAGGGGTAGTCTCTGCACATCGGGTGGCAGCTCCCAAGGGCGTTTCTGTGATCCAACCCATCACAGCTCCAAGTTACAAATAAAGGGGAGGAATCCTATTTTTAGTCTGCATGAGACCAAAGTCCTGGTGCAAAAGGTCATCAAGAACAATTACTTCCTGTTTTCTGTTATGAAGGGAGAACCTGCCAAGATGCAGAGGTTATGGGATGGGATCCTGCCACAGATTTGAGCTCTGGGACCCTGCTCGGGGAACAGTGGGGGGCTCACAAGCTACAAACTATCTCCATAGTCTAGAGCAGTGTTTCTCAACTTTTTGATACCAGGGACCGGCTTGCTGCCTTCCTAAACTGTGTCAAGGAGATCTCATGGACTGGTCATTGAGAAACACTGGTCTAGAGAACCACAAACATTGGTAGCACTGTCTGGGTTTATCTGTGCTGTTGCCAATGAGAAGGAAACCACTGGAGGACGTTAGCACAGAATGTCCCCCTCCAAAGATGCCCTCACGCAGAGCCAGAAACTCTGATTGGGAGAAGAGCAGAATTTTGAAGTCAGAATTTTCAAAGCAATCTAAGTGACTTAGACACACAACTCCCACTGGATTTCAGTGAGATTTGGGTGCCTAACTGCTTTCGTCTTCTTTGAAAATCCAGACTTAAATTAATAACCCCGAGCTTTCAAAAATGAATTGCATTACAGAGGTAGGCAATGACAACAGAAGCAATGAGCCATAGGAAGGCATCCACAAGCCATCGCATGGGAAGACGTGTCCACAGTAACTTGAACAGGTTGAATAAATAGAATGAGATGGGGTGATTTTCTGTTCATGCTCAGTTTCTCGTGATAGTCTTAATAATAAGCATAAAAATGCTTTGATAGCACTTAGCTCTGTTCTGATAGTTCATCAGGGTCACGTGGTTAAAGTGAATAAAATACCTTACGAAGCTACCATTAAGTGACACATATAGCACTGCATCCCATGGTTCAGGCACTAGTCTAGGACTTCAAAGATCTGGGTTTAATTCCCTGCTCTGCTCCAGACTCCCTGTATGACCTTGGGCATGTTACTTAGGCCCAGATTCCCAAAGGTGTTGAGGCTCCTAACTCCCATTACTTTCAAGGTTAGGTGCCCAAATACCTTTGAGGATCTGTGCCTAAGTTTCCCATCTGTACCGTAGGGATAATGGCACTTCCCTGCCACACCAGGGTGTTTGGAGGATAGACACATAAAAGATTGTGAGGTGCCAGATAATATGGTAATGAGGAACTGATAAATACTCCATGTCTAATGATAAGGTGCTGTAAAGAAAGCCATCCATACAAACCTTGCTCACCCCCCCTAATAACCAGGATGTTCACTGCAAGTTAGTGAATCTTGTAAATTAGCAGGTATGCAAGCAATAAATGCATCACCTAAAGCGTTTTCATAGAATACCAGGGTTGGAAGGGACCTCAGGAGGTCATCTAATCCAACCCCCTGCTCAAAGCAGGACCAATCCCCAGACAGATTTTTGCCCCAGATCCCTAAATGGCCCCCTCAAGGATTGAACTCACAACCCTGGGTTTAGCAGGCCAATGCGTTTTGCTCATTTATTTGATGTGTTGAATTTTAATCAAGTGTGATAAAGCTCCAAAGTACACCAGCAAATCTTCCGTAGTACACTTAGTAAAAGTACGATGCTGAAGGATAAGTACTGGGAGACCTTACTACAGCACTCACTATTAAAGCTTTGCAGAGAAGCGTGAGAGTACTGCCTTTTCTGTACAAGTTTTAGTGTGTGCTGGTTAGCAAGACTCTATTGTCTTTGTATTTCATTGCATCTGGCAGATGAAACCTTTATCTGGCTAAGACCTTTATGAAACTATGCACTTCACTGTTTTGTTCTTGACAGCGGAGGAAGGTTACAAGATCTTCTGAGGTTTAAAATTTGAATATTTCCTTTTGTGCCTTATTTCAGACTCTGCCAATTCTTCTGCTCTTCTCTAGCATAAAAGGGTGAGATACTCAATTGCAAACTGGAACAATGGGCCCAGATGTATCCCATTAAAGTCCACGAGAATTCTTCCAGAGACTTCAATGGGAACAAGATTGTGTTCTAAAGATGTGAGTGGATTTTCTTTATACACTGGCGTAAATCAGGAGTGAAAAGAGTTGCACCAAATATAAAGCTGGAGTAAGATCAGGATCAGCCCCAACGAAATTCACATTTTTCTTTAAAAAATAGAGTATAAGAAATTCAATAAAATATCACAAGGCCAAGTCCAGCCCTCCAACCCACACACCCATTGCTCAATTTCACCTGACTCCTCTCTTGCTTACACCAGTGTAACTGTTGATGTCCGTGGAATCACTCCAGATTTACATCACTATGGGACGTGTATCCGGGTTGTTGATTTCAATGGGCATTGTGCCTGAATTTGGACCATATTTTTTGTCTGATTCCTGATTTTAATTGAAATGCTTTTATTTTAATTTTATTTTATTTTTGGCAGTTTAAAGGAAAACTTGATGCATTATCAGGTGACTTAAAAGCAAATATAATGTCATTATTTCAGATAGGAACCTTGGGAAACATTTTCAAAAGCATCTAAGTGACTTAGGAGCCTCAGTACAATTTTCAAAGTGATTTAGGCACATAGGGTTAGATTTTTAAAGGTATTTAGGCCTCAGAAGAGGTAGACAGGAGCCTACTGGGATTGTCAAAAGAACATAAGTGCTTAATACCTATTTAAATAATTGATTTCAATGAGAGTTTGGTGCCTAACATTCTTAGGTGCTTTTGAAAATCTCACTAGGCACCTCTTAGCATCTTTAAATGCATAAATGCCTTTGAAAATCTCGGGAAAATCCTTAGGATCCCAAGTCTCATTGAAAGTCAATGGAAATTGGCTCCTAAGTCACTTAGGACCTTTTGAAAATGTTACCCTACACTCGTAAAGTGCCTACTATTGTGCATATGATAGCACTCTTCAGAGCTGCAAAGCCTAGTGACCCTAATTATAGGTGCTTGAGGATATCTCACCTATGTAAGCAGGATTATATAGAATTCTAGACAGGGAAGATAGTTTTATAAAGTCTGTTTACTCGAGTAGATGAATGGTACACATTGGGAAGGCTCCTAGGATTCACAATAATTTGTAAAAACAACGAGGAGTCCTTGTGGCACCTCAGAGACTAACAAATTTATTTGGGCATGAGCTTTTGTGGGATAAATTTGTTAGTCTCTAAGGTGCCACAAGGACTCCTCATTGTTTTTACTGATACAGACTAACACGGCTACCCCTCTGAAACTTGTCACAATAATTTTTGTTTATCCTGCTGCATGCCTAAAAATACATCATCAATATCAACACCTAATTACTCTAATTGCCGAGTATTTTTAGTTTTACTTCTGCTTTTTTTCCCCACTAGCGAGAAACAAAGGCGAGAGACTCTGCAATTTTAGATTTCTAAAATTACAGGTTGAGACGACAGGAATAATTCCCACTATGGAGTGGTATTTCTCTCAGTGTCAAACAGCACCCTTTCAGATAGTCTCTGCACATTCTATGAATAAGTACAGCCACCAATGGGGTGGGGTGGGGGGAGTCTCCCAACACACAGTCTCACACAGAAAGTGATAATTTAATTCCTATTAGTGCATCCTGTAATACATGAAAATATAACCCCATATTATTAAAACACCGTAGTACCAAGGAAACCCCCTCCATATGTGCTTTCATTAATCAGTGCAGGAGCAGCTTCAGGGCTATATTGGCCTATGTGTACCCCACCAGCCTCAGAGTGTTGGGGAAGGTCTTACGCATCCCCATGCACTTCTCCTGAGCAATGAACAGGGAGTTGGCTTTGACAGCCAGGTCATGCTCCAGATTAGATTTGGTGTGGACCAACATCTGCAAGGTGTCCTCTGCGTCCCTCAACCTCTGCTGAAGGTTCTGGATGGTGTCATCGATTTCATGGACTTCATTAACCAGGCTAGAAGACAACAACAAAAAACAGAGTTAGTAGATTCTGAGAGGGAAATAGTCCCATAACTTGGCATGTTCCTGGCAAGGCATTATTTACAGGGCTTTTGGTGCCGTTAAATAGCATCTTGGTTACATTCTGAATGTATTACATGCACGTTTCTGACTTAAGGCTGGATCCCACTGAAGACAATGGCAGAAATCCTTTTGCCTTCAGTGGGGGTTTTTTAAACAAACAAACTGCTCTCAAACTCTAGTGATACATGGAAACAACTCACACAGCAGACAGTGCCGTTTAGAAAAGTGATGGAAAGCTGTGGTTTCCTGTTCTTATTTTGTTTTTCTGGGTTTTTCCTTGCTTGCACGCGTGTGTGCGCACGCACACACACACACAGTGTAAAGAGTGAAAAACAGCAGAATTTAAAAATTAAAGAGCAGAATATGAATGATGGATGAATAAAGACATTCAGGATGCCAACAGAATAGTCAGGTGAAATAATTTTAGATACAATGACTAAATAGAGTTTACAATTGTCTTGCAGATCTTTACATTGACTCACTGCAAAGATGCACTATTGTTAGTTATCTCAGCACACCGGCTGTGTTGTGATGTATTAGGTGAGTGGTGTGATGGGTTGGGACGATCTAGCGTTTAGGGTGTTAGTCTGTGATTCGGGAGACCCACATTCTATTTGTAAGGGGACTCTTGTCCCCTTACTAAAACTGAGTGGGGGTGTTTTGGTTGGCTTATTCCCCATGCCAAAAGAAAGGGGAATGGTCAATGGGAAATCAGGACCCTGAGACTGACAGTCCCCAGGAACAATGGGGAGAGGCCAATGCTCCAGGTCAGCCTGATTGACAGGGCGGGCAGGTTAATCAGGGAGTCAGGAGGCCGGGGGCCGGAGCCCCGTCCTCCGTGTGAGCTGGAATTGCCTGGGTCAGACAGAGTGGGGCCGAGCTAAGGAGAAAGCAGAGGTCTGAGCTGAGCTGGGGAGCAGAGCCCTGCCAGATCCAGAGGGGCCAGAAAAGCAGACCCTGTGCTGGGAGCAGGGCTGCAGCCACAGAGCCAGAGATACAGTGCCCAGGGAGAGCAGACCCTGTGCTGGGAGCAAAGCTGCAGCCACAGAGCCAGAGAAGCAGCTCAGGGGGCTGGAGGCAGAGCAGCAGCATCAGTGCTGAGGCATAGTGGAGCCGGAGCTAGAACAGTGGAGCTGGGGCTGGAGCTGGAGCAGTCTGGAGCCGGGTGCGGTGAGCAACTGGGGCCAGCCAAGGGGGGATCCTGAGCAAAGGGCCCAGCGCAGAAAGACACCCCCAGCCAAGGGTCCTTGCAGGCCAGACTGGGAGAGGGATCTTAACCTGACGGGGGACTGATGCTGGGAAGAAGGGTCCCACCACCCAAAGCCCGGAGGTGTGTGGCCACCAGCAGAGCAAGTGTCCAACCCACTGCATCCCTGCAGCACAGCCAGGGCCTGAGAAGGCGGCCTGGGACCTACAAGGAACGGACTGTGAACTGCCTGACATTCCAGAGATACTGTTTGTAATGTTCCCTGCCACAGAGCGGGGTGATGTGTTTTCCTTTAACCTTTCCCATTTTTCCTTATTCTTTTTTAAAATTAATTGCTGATTAAATAAATTGTATGTAATGATCAGTGGGTCAGGGAAGTGTCCAGTGCAGAGAGAGCACCCCAGAGTGGGGACACCCTAGCCCCTGTCCTAGGTGACCACAGCAAGGTTGGGGGTTGAGCCCCCTAGGAATCCTGGGCCCAGCCTTGTTGAGGTTACAAGGACTCTGCCAGACAGGAGAGTGGAAGGGGAGTCCTCGAGGGCAGGGAGGCCTCTGCGTAAAGGAAGTGGGAGCGAGGATTCAGATCCTTTCGCTAGCCCATTTCACCGGGGTACTGCAGAAGCCAGGAAAGTTCCCCACAATAGCAGGACCATTCCCCTGCTTACATATTCCCTGCTCTGTCACAGGCTTACTATGTGAGCTTGAGCAAGTCACTTAGTTTCTCTGGGACTCTGTTTTACATTTGTACAATAGAGATAACAGCATTTCTCTAACTCACATTGTCAGGCATTAGGGAGGCTCTTTGGTTAAGTCTAAGCAGCACTATTACATGAAGGACCAGACTATGCATGATCCTTGCACAGATGGACTGAGGAAGGGTGTTTTTGTGCACAGAACTCAGGATGGACTCAGCTCTCCTGTGGTAACTGACCAGAGCAGACACTCACTGGAGTACAGTTATATGGAATACAATGCAGTCTGGGGAGCCCCCGCTGCAAGGGGGGTGCAGCCCTGCCCGTGTCAGATATCTGATAAAGCCGCTGAATCAAGACTGGGGGTGAAATTCTGGGCCTAGTGAAGTGAAATGGCAAAACTCCCATTGACTTCAATGGGGTCAGCATTTCATCTGAGGTTGCTATTAGGAACTGGGCTGTGGAAGCCAAAAAGCTTTAACTGGAATATCAATGAAAAGAGACAGGCCAGGGAGGAAATAATAGCCAAACCTCCTGCTGAAAGGACAGATCAGGCCCCAGCAGCACCTTTGGAGGCAGACTCCAAAAGGAGGAAGACCCTAGATGCCCTCCCCAGCTCTCTTCTGGGCACTGGACTCCTTTGCAAGAGGAGGTTTCGTTTTGAAAAAGAAACAGCCAAAACACTTCCACGCTTAAAATACTGAGTATTGAAGGCCCTATCCTGTCAAGTACTGAGTGCCTTCAGCTAGTGCTGAAGTCAATGGGAGTTAAGGATGCTCTGCATCTTAAAAATAGCAACATGGCCACTCAAGAATCTTCTTTAGTGTCTCTCTTATAAGGACGGAAACCATTAATGTTCTCCTTTGGAGGTGCAAAGGTTTGCATGAGGTTAGCACCACACCACACAAAGCCTAGGAAATTAGCTCACTTGCAATTGACTTTACTAGTAACGTCAGGTTTCGGGTAAGAACATAAAAATTGAGCTGTATTAACTTCTATTTGTCATCTTGCAAAACTGTGAATGCTACAGAGCTCTGACAGCACTGAAACATCGGTGGAATGGCTGGTGGCTTGTAACAACCACTGCATGGAATCATGTTGCCTTAAATACAGCAGTAAACCTGAACTCCTGCCTTACCGTAACTGGGTGGAATCCCGGCACAGCTCCACGTTTGGCCGCCGCGTGCGCTCGTCCAGGCGGGTATGGGCCACCTTTAATGGCGGCCCTTTGTCTCTGATGGCTTTTCGAATGGCTGCTATCGTCATCTCTGTTTGGAAGATTTCTTGTAGCGTCTAAGATTAAACAAAACCAACCCATACACAAATGAACATTGCTATTTAGAGAATATATTTGTGTATTTTCTCTTGCCCCCTCAAAATTCCATCACTTAGCAGGAGATCCTAAATTCAACAAGCAGCCAACATTATACCCAATACAACCTCTGTATTTTACACTACAGCTGGCTGACAGGTTTACATTTTGATCCATATTCACAAGCAAGGAGAAAGAGAGGGAAATGGCTTGCCGTGAGAATAATATTTACAAAGGTGGCATTGATATTGGGCTCTCTCCAATCCCGCTGACATCACTGGCTCCCCTGCTAATGGCCAGAATGGGAGCAAGATCAGGTGTACACAAAACTGTAGAACTCCTGCCAACAGGGTGAGGATCTTTTTTTTAAGGCTTATCTTTAGAGAAAGTATCCGGTTAACACTGGTGACAGGACACTAAAAATCCGGTTACCACGGGATGTGGCTGTAGTTTGAGCTGGTATTGTCCAGCCAGAACTATTGCCCCTCCCATGTACAGACGCTCCCCGACTTACGGGAACGCCTTGCCTACGTCGAATTTTGCGTAAGTTGGGAACATATCTCCGACAATTACACACACACACACAAAAAAGTTTACGGAACTTTAAGTGCGGATTTCCGTAAGTTGGGTTTGCATAACCCAGGGAGCGTCTGTATAAGGAACGGATTCTCACAAATTTGTAGGAAAAACAAAACAAAACATCCCATTCTGGATATCAGTACTATAACTTTTACAGTACCTTCGAGGGGCTTCCAATTTATGATGCACTGTGTTCAATACTGTATTGAACTGGGATGCACAGGCAACCAAGTTCTTTCCTTATGCTCAGCCTAGTTCCACAGGCCAACGCATCTTTGTAATTTTAAGGGGTTGCAAAAGCACTGGAAGACGCTCAACACACAATGTTGTAGGTTTCTCCCTCCCCTCTCCCTCAAGGATTTTAAATCCACTTCTTAGCAGGCTATGATAGAAAGATTGGCTGAATAGGCTAAAGGCAGGTTCTGTCCATTTGCTGGTTCTCTAACAGTTCAATCCATCATAAAAGTACCTCACATTTGATTTCTTTTGAGTTTCATTCCAAAAACTTAAAGCTAAATAAATCTGAAGTTAGTCGTCATTTTTCTGCCCCAACTCAAACTAACTTCTTTCCCAAGTGGAAAATGTTGGGTAAGCATGGAATGTGATTCAAGAAGGGAATGAGAACACGGGCCAATTCCTGCTGACAGTTACACCTGTGTAGCCTTATTGACAGATTTTCACACAAGAATAGATTTTGGTCCGTTCTGCTTTTTCACACCTGGTATAAGCAGTATTTCAACCAAAAAAAACAAAAAAATGGCAACAAATAAATACATTCTACATTTCCCTCCCCCCCCCCCCCATTTTTTGACCAGCTCTATTGTGAAGTTAAAGAATCTAATCTGTGGCTCCGATTTATAAGCAACAACCTTGAGGAAAACCTAGAAAGTTCAGATTTAGGTTAGATATTAGGAAAACAGCACTGACTATATAGGTAGTTAAGCACTGGAACAGGTTACTAGGGAGGTTGTGGAATCCCTGTCATCAAGAGTTTTTAAAAGAACAGGTTAGACTAACACCTGTCAGGGATGGTGTAGGTTTACTTAATTCTCCCTCAACACAGAGGGGATGGTTTAGAGGACTTCTTAAAGTCCCTTCCAGCCCTACTGTTCTATGATTACCTTAGCCAGATGTGTCTGGATCTTATTTTTGGCATCTGCTGTCTCAGAGATGCGATTAGTGAACGCGACGTTCACTCTGTTGAACTGGTTCCACATCTCATTTGCAGTCACAACCAGCAAGTTTTCAATATCATCCCTCAGTTTGGAGGAGGCAGCTCGTTCGCTCTGGGAGCGTAGAATATTATCATCTGTAAACTTGGCCCAGGACTCTGGCACAGAGATCCTGGGAAAACAAAACCAGAGGCATGCAATAGCATAATGTAGCTAAGGCTGACTACAGGCAACTGCATATTCTATTAGGGAGGAAGTTGGATTAAAATTATCCTTGCTGGAATCGGTGATCCTGACTCTGCCGCATAAAAATTAGACTATCCGGATACAGTTCATTCAGTAACGCTGATCTTCATCATTCAGACAAATATAAAGTCTGCCGTATTCATGAAGACAGCTCTGACATTTTATGCAGGCTCCACATACATAGTCTTAAATGGTGACTTTTGGATCATGTTTAAGATTTTAATAAAACCACATACACCTCTACCCCGATATAACGCTGTCCTCGGAAGCCAAAAAATCTTACCGCGTTATAGGTGAAACCGCGTTATATTGAACTTGCTTTGATCCGCCGGAGCGCGCAGCCCCGCCCCCCCCGGAGCACTGCTTTACCGTGTTATATCCAAATTCGTGTTATATCGGGTCGCGTTATATCAGGGTAGAGGTGTATTTCTAAACAGTTTGAGTATGTTCAAGCTCCAGGGGACAAAAGTTACAATCAACTCACTCAAACCGGTAAGATTTATAGCAACTTCTCACTGAATAAATAATACATGTAGTTCTTCCTAGTCATTTCTATTTATTCAGAGTGAAATCCATTCCTTTGCAAAGGGCCAGAACAAGGCCGATGCAACCCTTAAATCCCAGGTAAGCCCCATTTCAGACATGCCAGCCTGCTGCACATCTCATCCACCTTCTGTGAATTTGATCAGCTTTGAGCTTCATTCATTTTGGTTGTTATTCTGCTGCTCACCAAATTCCTATGGCCCCAGTAGGGAGGTAATTAATTGACATTTAAAGATTTAAAAAATCTATTCCAGCCCACGAAGTACACATGTACAAGTGAACATTAATTTACTCCTTTAGCCCTCTGCCAGCTACGGTACAACCATCCACGTACTGATTTATATCCTCATTCATTCACTGCTCTAATGAAGAGCAGAACTGTATCTCAAGATCAATGCTCTTTCTTTCACTTCGTTCCCATTTTGTTTATATTATGCCCATTACCAGGTCTTCTTTAGGAAGCAATCAAAACCAACAGTCTTTGTCTAAGTGAAGGTTGCAATTCAGATTTAGTGGGAAGTAGATCAATGCTGACTTATATAGATATTAAAAATAAATGTGAAGTTTAACAACTGCATCACAGACCAATAGCTAATATATGCATGTTAAACCCAATGATGTCATTTTAAATTAAGGCTGAGATTTTTTTCAAAGCCGCCCAAGGGATTTGGACACAATCTCATTAATTTTAGTCAGTTGAGTTTCTAAATCACTGAGGCAGCTTTGGAAATCTCAGCCTGAGTGTCTCAAATTAGGCTTTACATGAACTTTACTCTTCCTTTCTTCTTCCGCCTCCTGCCTCCGTTCTACCTCTCCCGTGCTCAAACCCGCAATCTCCCTTCTTTATCATACAGGAAGGCTTATATCCTGCCCACACTGTAATCTTTTGGTTACAGTGCACTCAGAGTCATTATACACTTAAGAGACTGTACAGTTTCCACTGATTGTTAAAACGTGCGCTAAAATGACACATGGCTGTGGTCTGTGTGGGTTGGGGGAGGGCATGTAGCTGCCCATAATAAAGGGAAAGCTGACCTCTCCTGCGAGAACCATCTCAGTAGTTTCACCCATTGTACTTGGGTGCATGGCATTTATTATATACCTCTCCTGCGAGAACCATCTCAGTAGTTTCTATCCAGTCCTGTGTCCCAAACAGCTTGAACATAATTCTCAAGATGTACTTACGTAGCATCAACCCGCTCCACTCCTCTGTAGTAACTGATGCCATCAGAAGTGTTCCTTAGATGGTGACACTTGTCATCGATCCGGTGAGCTGCTTGCTTATCACTAAGGTCTTTCTCCAGCTCGTGCTGGGCTGCCCTGTCAGATCTGTAACATGAGAAAAACCATTATTGCAGAGTAAATAATAATGAGCATAACAGGCCACATCTCCAGCTCTGGGCAGTCCTCTTCTGCACTACTCCAACAAGGCAAAGGAGACTTAAAGCTGCTCTAGCGGGTCCGAGAGATGATGAGGGGGCAGAGCTGATGTAACAGACCCTAATGGACAAATCCATGGAGTAACCCTACAAGTACTTAACACCAGAGGCCAGTTCAATTCCCAGCTAGCCCAAGAACTGTGGGGGGGAAAACAGAAGAGCGGTTCAGAGGTACCTTTACTTATCCCATAAGCCCAGCTGACGTCAAGCACAAGATTGCTAGTATTTACTTAGCATAAAAATATAATTCAAAAGAAATGGGAAGAGTTTACTATTTCTGAATGACCCAAACAAGAAGAACATGCCTGTGAGAAGGGGATATAATGACACCTTCCACTTTTATAGCACCTTTCATCTGCGCATCCCTAAGCACCATACAAACATGGATCAATTCAAGTTGCACGAGACCCCTGTGAGCGAGATAAGTGCTATCCCTATCTTCGATGAGGAAAATGAGGCATAAGATCACATAGCAACTCAATGGTAGAGCAAGGAGTAAGAACCAAGTCTCTTGACTCCTAGTAAAGTTCTTTAGTCATTAGATGATGATACTTCCTGCAACAGAATGTAATAAATGAAGGAATGATCTGGTAGCTCCAAAATATTCCTGGTCTGTTTCATGTATCCCTTTAGAAGGGCATTTCAGGCCAGATTGTCTAAAGAGTGCAGCTTCCATTTACGCCCAAAACAAATGGCCAGATTTCCAAGAGAGCTGAGCACTTTGGGTGAACGAGCTCTTTTGGAAACCTTGCCCTAGGTCCACAGCAAATATTTCTTACCCATGGTGGAGTATCTCTCTAAGTGAAGCTACTCTTATTAAAAAAACAACACTGCATCATATCCTTTGGGTCTACACCAACTTGTCCAACAATTAGATCAAATTTAAACAAAAGCAAAGCAACTGTTAAGTGTGCGAGACATTTCTCCCCCTAAGCTGTATTTTTGAGGGGGGAGGGGATTTGCTGAGGTGTTTACATTAGAAATTAGAATATAATGCTACTAAGAAAAGTTGAGGTGAAACTCTTCCTTACGCAAGCTGGGCTATCGCCTTATCCAGGTGGCGTTTCATCCTCTCCTGACACGACTTGATGACGTCAACTTCCTGGTCAATTGACAAAAATCAAAATTCCATCAATGTCCTTGCTTATGAATTCAGGTCACTTTCATTCCGAGACCCACCCTCATGCTCCTATGTGGCCTCCTTGAACTCGGGGTTTAGGCACGCAGCAGTAACCCTGTGCTGTGCGCCTGCTACTCCTTATACCCCAAGTGAGCATGCAGGAAGTGTGGAAGGAGTAAGTAAAGCCTTGGCTTCATCCCTCCCATACTCTGGGCAGTGCAGCTGAGCCAGCACAATATGTGCACAGTGATGAGGAAGTAACTTGAGTCCTATTTTTGGCTCTGCCACTGACGTGCGGTGTGAATTTAGGCAGTCACTGCTTGGGCCCAGTAACGAATTCCTGCCACGCTGGAGCAAGCTTACTCCTTCCACACTTCCTGCATGCTCACTTGGGGTATAAGGAGTAGCAGGCACACAGCACAGGGTTACTGCTGCGTGCCTAAACCCCGAGCTATGCACTGCCCCTGATCGAGGTCAGGTTGTTGTTTCACAGTCGAGCCCTACATGAAATGTTTTTGTTCACACACAATGAAACACACACTCTGCATGGATATAGCGCCTTCCAGCTGAGGATCTTAAAGGACTTTGCAGATGTTCCTTATGTATGTGGATTGTGGCTAGTCCATATGCGACAGGTAAGGTGGGGGAAGGAATAAGGTGCCCCCACACACACATATTTGTGGGGCCTGCATAAGGGCTACTACTAAGTTGTCCCCAGTCAGGGGACAATTCACTGAAAAGGGGGTAGATAAGTGCAAAGAGGGGAAGGGAGTAGATGGAACCATGGCTCCATCCCCCACTGTATACAGGCCAATATGTTGCACTCCTCATGGGGTGTTGCAGTTACCCCCACCAGCATAACTGAGGAGCTCTGACCAGCATCAGTCTCCCAGTGAGCTTGTCTTTGTTACAGTTGTGTTAAAACATGACTGTGAGGAGTCAAACTAGCTAACATGATGCTGAGCACGGCTTTGTGGTCAGTGTTGACAAGTTACGTTCAGCATCCTGCCAGCTAGTCCTGAGCATACCCTGATGAAGGCAAGGCCTAGACAGAATGTCTCCCAATGCTTCCCCTTTTAATCTACATGAGTTCACTCAGGCTGACCGTTCACCTGATTACCCTCTACACACTGAGGTTCGAATTTCACATTAGTCCCATGGATTTCCAACCACTGTACCCTACTTGCTATCTTTGGCAACTGATCTAATTTTCATCATTGTACTTGGGTGCATGGCATTTATTATGTACCTCCCTGCCGTATGGCAGGGATAGCTAATTCTACGATGACAGAAGAAGCATGCTCCCATGTTTCCAGCTGAACATGCCACAATGATACATAGCTATTCATAGTCAGAAATCAGGAAGATATTTTCTTTGAAGTCACACAGCCAGTAGTACAAGAGTTATGGCATTAGCATTAGCTTTCACTGCCTGAAAACTGGATTGCAAAACATTTTTCCCATGCGGACATCAATGTGGAGTCCCAAGTATAGAGATAGATTCTTAGCTGGTGTAAATCTAGTTTGCTCCCATGTCAAGCAATTGAGCTACCTCCACATACACCAAATGAGAATCTGGCTTATTAGCTCCCAGAATGCCTTCTCCTCCTATTGTCAGAGGTGAAAGTAAGCCGTTACAGCGTACCGGCAAGAGCCAGTACACCATGCCGGACCGGACCAGCTTCCCCAGGCTGGCAATTTAAAGGGCCCAGGGCTCCCTGCAGTGGCCGGAGCCATGGGCCCTTTAAAGCGCCGCCCGAGCTCCGCTGCCGGAGCCCTGGGGTAGCGGCGGCAGGGCTCCGGTGGTGATTTAAAGGTCCCAGGACTCCCCGCAGCGGCCGGAGCCCCGGGCCCTTTAAATCGCCACCCAAGCCCGGCTACCGCAGCAGAGCCCCATGCCCTTTAAATCACCGCCGGAGCCCTGGGGTAGTGGCGGCAGGGCTCCGGCAATGATTTAAAGGGCCAGGGGCTCTGCTGCGGTAGCGGCGGCCGGAGCCCCGGGCCCTTTAAATTACCCCTGAGCCCCAGGGCTCCCAGACGCCTCTGCAGGTGGTAGCTCCGGGGGTGATTTAAAGGGCCCAGGTATTTAAAGGCCCCGGTCAAGGCCATGCCTCTTCCAGTTGAGGCCACGCACCCTGCTCAGAACTCCGGCGTACCAGGAAGTCCTTTAAGTCATTTTCACCCCTGCCTATTGTCCAGAGATAAATCACATATTACTCCTGGGGGGATTCCGCACCAAAATATTAAAAATTCTGTAAATTTTATTTCTCAGAATAATGCAATATAGTCACACCAGTTTCAATTGTTTTGGTAAGTTATTTAAACTACAACACAGAAAAAAGTCACAATAACTATTCAGCATTTCCTAAACAGATGAAAGTTAAGTTACAAACACTTGGTAACTAATACCCTGCATTCCAGTTATAATCCTGGATTTTCATTTAAATTACATTACAGAACACCAAGCAGAAAAAAAATAGTAGAATGTCATTTTAAATTGCTCAGACGTTCACACATGAAAGTCACACTGTTTTGCTAATCATTGTCCTGGACCGGGCTAGATACTTTGGGAAGTGCTTGGTTCTGATTGTCCTGACATTTTATTGACTGCTTAGAAAATGTTTTATTTGCCCTCAACGTCTTTTTTTTAAAATGGGCAAGTAAAATAAATCCTGAGCTGTAATCGAACCCCATTGTGCCACTTTGGCACAGGAAAAAAGTGAGAGCAGATAGATCTTCCTAGCTGATTTCCGTACTGTCATTTATAAGGCTTTACATCACTCTGGCAATGTAGGGGCCTTAAAACTTTTACAGGTTTTATGCTCCTGATGGAATTGACAGAGAATGGGAACAGTTAACTAACCATAGGAACATTAACAATGTGATTATGCAGGCAGGCTGCTATATTTCTGCCTCAGGGAATGAGATCAGTTAACCATCAACAGCAACATTAACAAAATGTGTTATTGTTTTTTTACAAAAGCTATTTTCTTTAATTTAAAAACAAAACTTTCAGTAACATGGTACTAATATTTAATTAAGTTTTTTTTTCAATTCTCAAGAAGATATAGACATGTTACTAGGCAGGCAGGCTGCTACATTTCTGCCTCAGAGAATGAGATCAATTAACTAGTAGGAAGACTGCTACATTTCTGCCTTGGGGACAGAGCCTTCTTTGTGCATAAAAAAAGACCTACCCCCCCTCCACGAGCCTCAGTAGCAAGTGAGAGGAAAGAGTCGCTCTCGCTTGTTGGCCAGCCCCGCCCCCTGACGGTGATCAACGTCTCCCCCGCAGGCACGCACCCCCAGCCCCTCTCCCCCTGGCAGTGATTTGCGTCTCTGAGGCTGTTTAGAACAGTAATATGCGGGCCATATGAATTGGGAGCGCAGAATTCTGTCAGGAGTAACCCTTTTATTCTGGATCCATAGAACACGGCTGGATTTTTTAAATTTTGATTGATAGAAATCTCCTTGTTTCATTGAACTCCCCAATCTGTCTCACTTGGCTTATACTTCGATTGTAAGCCCCTTGGGGCAGGGACCATCTTGTTGTTCAGTGTTTGTACAGCACCTAGCACAATGGGGTACTGTA
This sequence comes from Emys orbicularis, assembly GCF_028017835.1. Taxonomy (NCBI): domain Eukaryota; kingdom Metazoa; phylum Chordata; order Testudines; family Emydidae; genus Emys; species Emys orbicularis. The sequence goes on along the minus strand of NC_088695.1, from coordinate 29,070,777 downwards.
CTAGGGCTCCTAGGTGCTACTGCAATACAAACAATAGAAATTCTTTCTAACTTATGCTATTGCCTTTAACTCAATGAAAGGAGAAGAAGGGCCTGTGTTGCCAACTCTTGTGATTTTGCAGGAGGTTCGCAATATTTGCTATGTTTCTGAAAGCCCCAGCTCCTAGAGGCAGGTGATTAGGTTTGAATCTAAAATTTTATAGTTTTTCAAGTTCTGAAAAACTCCTCATGGTAGTGGAGGAAAGCTGGAAAACATGAGCCAACTGCTCCGCAAGCCTCAAAACTCAGAAGATAATAAAAAGAACTGAACCTCGATTTTTTTTTTTTTTTTTTTTTTTTTTTTTTAATACAAGCTCATGACTTTTGGGGACCTGACTCATGAGGAAAAAAATTCTCTCAATGAGCAGTTCACTCGCAGTACCTGGGGCTGCAGTTTCAGTTTCATGAGGCCTCTGCAATCACTCCCTATTTCACTGAACTTTTGGATTAGGATTCTACCTTCATTGCAATCGTAGTGTTGTTTAAATTTTTACACCACAAATATAATATAAAGGAACCACACAGGCACAGTGGGGTGCACATAACCATGTTTAATAAACATCCATCAACATACAAAGCCTTGCTGTACACATACACTGCTGCTCTGGCAGGGTGCTGATGGCTTCTGAAACACGAAACACAGAGAGCACCGCTAGAGGACTCACAAACTATTTAAAGAGCTACTTCCCAATTCTGATGCACTATAATAAGGGGACACAGCTATTCAGTGGTTAAATTTTCAGTGTGACTTTCTCTGTTAGGAATGTGTTGTTTCCTTATGATGAAAGCGTTCCCCAGAAACAGTATGGCTGTGTGCTATTTGCCTATATAAGGTGACATTCACCGAGGAACAAGCGACCAAGTGGTTTGGCCAATATTGCATGGTCTACAAAAACATACCTGGGGTTTGTGCTCTGTGTGGATTGGCAGGAGCTGGAAACACTATGAAAATGGACTCTCAGTCACTAGGCTGGTCCAGCTTACACTGATGTCAATGGGAGTTTTTCCACTTATGTTAATAATGGCAGTTGAATTGGAACTTTAGGGTGAAATCCTGTCCCCATTGAAGCCAACGGCAAAACTCCCACTGATTTCAATGGGGACAAGAGTTCACCCTTAGGTTGGAATTTTCCACAGAATTCAGCACTGGCCTAAATGAAGACAATAGCAAACCTCCAATTGACTTCAATGGGAGTAAAGTTTGGCCAACTCTAAGCTCTGAAAATCCTGCCGATAACAGGACTTCTCTATAGAGAGACAAGGGGGCTGAGGTAATATCTTATATAACTTCTGTTGGTGAGAGAGACAACAGAAGTTGGTCCAATAAAAGATACTACCTCACCCACCTTGTCTCTCTCTAATATCTTAGGACTGACATGACTATAACTACACTACGTTGGACCTCCTACAAGTATGCCATGGTGCAGCTACCTCATATGTCTCTCCAGAAGCCAATTACCCACTTTTCCTGTGTCAGACAGACCTTCTCTTCATGCTGGGTCCTGGCCTCTTGTGAGCTTCTTTATGTAATGGACAGTGGGGGACAAATGCACAAGCTTTCTAAAGAAGTTCCACTTGCAGGTAGAGACCAGCCCTGGAAGATTTCAACCCCAAAGATGAAAATCTTCGAGTACTGGAGTAAGTGGGTTACAACAGGAACTTGTGATGTTGCACTCCATAATTTTTTTTATGGAAATATGCTTATGAGTGTAAATATGATGTAACTGGAATATGCTTTATGCAAAAGGTCTCTTGTAAGGTATCATTACAAAGCTTATAATCTACTGAGTGTGTTCATCCTATTTGTATAAAGGTATCATTCTTGTATCTGAAATTAGGAATATGAAGTATAACTTTGAGGTCCTATTGTAAATCCTTGGGCCATTAATGATGGTTTAGAATCTTGATGGCTCCCATTGACTAGGACAATTGACTGTAAATGGCTCTGTTTACCTGCAAGCCTGCCTGTGTATGTAATGAAAAATGAGGTCTTACAGTGACATGTGACCATGTTACGTGATACTGGAATCCATCTTAAACCTGGTGCTTTTCCATTTAGAAGGAGGAGTGGGGACCCAGAGAGACAAAGGATTCCCACCTTGTGCCAAAGCTATAAAAAGGGGGTAGAGCAGGACAAGGGGGATCCCAGTCATGAGAAAGCCCCTGCTTTTCACCTAAGATGCCTGCTGGAACTAACAAGGACTGTACCAGGGGAAAGGATTGGGCCCAGACTAGGAAGGAGTCTAGTCTGTGAAAGAAGCTTATTGGACTATCTCTGAGGGTGAGATATTATCTGTAATCAGTTTCTTAATGTATTAGGCTTAGACTTGCATGTTTTGTTTTATTTTGCTTGGTAACTTACTTTGTTCTATCTGTTATTACTTGGAACCACTTAAATCCTACTTTTTATACTTAATAAAATCACTTTTGTTTATTGATAAACCCTGAGTAAGTGATTAATACCTGGGGGAGCAAACAGCTGTGCCTCTCTCTCTATCAGTGTTATAGAGGGTGGACAATTTATGAGTTTACCCTGTATAAGCTTTATAGAGAGTAAAATGGATTTATTTGGGGTTTGGATCCCATTGGGAACTGGGTGTCTGGGTGCTGGAGATAGGTGACCTGCTAAGCAGTTTTTGGTTAAAGTCCGCAGCTTTGGGGGCGTGGCCCAGACCTGGGTCTGTGTTGCAGCAGGCTAGCATGTCTGGCTTAATAAGGCAGGGTTCTTGAGTCCCAAGCTGGCAGGGAAAACGGGCTCAGAGGTAATCTCAGCACATCAGGTGACAGTCCTAAGGGGTTCTCTGTGACCGAACCCATCACAGAACTAATCTGCAACCTTAAGTACAGCAATTCTTAGTGGAATAGCTACTACCCTCCTTATCCCACTGGTAGTTAGATGTACTTAGTCTCTGTTCTGTTGTCTGAAGGAAAATGTCTTGTATAACTGACTTGGTATGTTAACTAAAAACAAGTAATATTATTAGTGGGTGGGGGCCAACATAAAGAAGCCTTGTCATCCAACCTCATCAGATATCTGTATTAAAATGGTTGGTAAAATGTTCTGGTGACTCAGAGTTAGCGCTGAAGGTGCTCAGAAACTGTACAACAGGATGGATGGACGGACAGAGGGGTGTGTAAAAGGCGAGATAGGATAGAGCAAGCCTGATCTAAAGCCTACTGCAGTTGCAGTCAATGAGAGTTTATTGATTTCAGTGGCCTTTAGGCCAGGTCCTTAGTTAGTATGTTTTATGCTTTGCTTAACAGATAGTTATTGCTGCTGGATCAGCCTCTCCCATGATAAAACCTTCAGGAAAGGAGCTGTCCTATTGTCATTCATGCTGGAATGCGCCTTGATGCCTGCCCCAAAACCTGGAAGATCCCCAGCACTCCACAGGAGGTCAGACTATCCTCATAGAGGCTCCATTCCTCTGAGCTGGCACTGCGCCACCAGTTGCCCCTTGCCTTGCTAGTACAGCCACATTACCAGAGATTCCCTCTGGAAGTGGCTGGCCCCGCGAGGCCCCTTAAAGAAGGATCATCATCAAGGAATGGGCCTCAGGCTGAATCCTCGTTCCTTACATCAGCTCTGCACAGAGCTCTGCACAGAGCTGATGTGTTTCCCAGCCCTGCCCCTTCTCTCTGGCCCAGCCCCTGAGTGGATCTCCTCCGTAGAGTTGGAGGAAAGGGTGGATGGTGTTGCAGAGGCAGCTGAACCCCATTACTTCATATGGGAAGGCTGATGACTGCATGGAGAGGGTCCCCTCCATGAGTGGATCTTGGGGACAAGATCTGGACCTTAGTAAGTACACGTCTACCCCGATATAACACGACCCGATATAACACGAATTCGGATATAACACGGTAAAGCAGCGCTCCGGTGGATCAAAGCAAGTTCGATATAACGCGGTTTCACCTATAAGGCAGTAAGATTTTTTGGCTCCCGAAGACAGCGTTATATCGAGGTAGAGATGTATAAGGAGAAATTATGAGGACCTAGGTCATATGTTAAAGCTACAACACCGGGTACTGTTGGTCAGCCCGGAGCTGTCTTTGTAGTTAAGTGCCCCATTCCCTAGTTAGGCTGTTATGAAAAACTTACTGTCAACAGCTGTTTTTCCACATCATCATGGACTAGGTCGATTCCCATCCTCTTCTCTCGATGAAGTAAGCACTCTTGGGCTACCTGTTTGGTAAATAAATATAGCTGTCGACTATAAGACGATCAATAAAATTACACCAGAGAACTCTGGAAAAGTTCCAATTGCTTAACGTTAGTGCTGTTCAAAGCTAGATGTTTATCACACTGCAATATTCAGTAATGGCAGTAATCTTTGCACTTAGAATGGGAATTTTTCCTTTGGAACACATATCTTCCCTTGGGTTGAGAAAATGTCATATGTGGAGAAGGGTCATCTTTTAAGACATGCAAGCCATGTCAATACAAAAGTACCTATTTGCTATATGCTGGTGTGTTACTGATAATAAACAACCAAGCTAAAATATCCAAGTGATCAAAACATAAAGGAGCACATACATCCCTGGTGTAGCACCAGTTGAACTCAGAGAAATGATTCCAGGCATGAATTTGGCTTGATCTGAGCCTTGCAATAAGACATTGTAAATTGTGACCTTAATTAGGATTTTTCATGTAGCACATGAGAAAATATTTAGTTAAGTAAATACTGTTCCTAACTGCTCAACCGGCATTGGATAGGAAATGTATCAGATGGCAAGGGCTTTGTTTATCTCCAGCTTGGCTAAGGGCCTCTTAATAAAAGACATTCAGACATAACGAGCTCAAATGAAACTTAATTAGATATTTGAATGGCTGCAGATGGGGAACTGATAGGCTATAACACATCACAGCATTTATCAATGAAATTGATACCTGGAGAGGACCTTCTGTTTCAGCCAAGGCCCTTTCCAATCGTTTCTTCATGTCTGTGAGAGCATTGGTCTCCCCAATCATCTCATCTATCTCGTGGTTGAGCTCTGATTTCCAAAATACTATATCGTTGACCCGTTCTCCCAAATTTTTGGTAGTGTCTGTTTGGGTTTTCCTTGTTTGCTGATCTTTGTCCTGGATCATGCGGGATGTGTCCACTCTTAGCCTCTCTGCGCTGTGCCGGGATGTCTCTGACTCTTTATAATTGGTCAGGTTGGATCTGTACCAGTCATCCGGGGTATACCTGGTGAAAAGCGCTGTTCTATTGGAAACAAAGGGAAGCATCTTGCTTTGGGTTAACCCTTGGGAACTTTTGGAGAAGGGAGCCAAAGTAGGAGTGATGGCTGCTACTTTATAATAAGTGCTGGGTCGCCATGGAAGGCTCAAGCTATGGGTCAAAGAGTAGTGAGGGAACCGGTTCTTATAGCTCGATGCCATGGTGCTGATAGCTGGTAGGAAGTTAGTAGGTATTGGTCTTGGGTGGGCGTAAGTTGCCGTTAAAGTAGAGCCTACAAGCTCCATGATGGAAAACTGCTATTCGCTTTTACTTCCTGCATAAAACAAACACAAAAAGACAGAGAATTATCTCATTTAGCAAGGTCCCACTCAGTCATAACAACACCTCTTCAATAAACACATGCAACTCATAATAAAAACACCAACGTGTATAATATTTGAGTATCAAAAAGACAGGCCTAGAACTCTTGAAAGCAAAGCCCTATCTCACAGTGCCCCATATATTTGGATACAGGAGGATTAAACTTTCCTAGGCCTGATCTACAGTAAAAAGTTAGCTTGATCCAGCTACGCCACTCAGGGGTGTGAAAAATCCACAACCCTCAGTGATGTAGTTAAGCCAACTTAACCGCCAGTGTAGATTTCGCTAGGTCAGTAGAAGAATTCTTTCATCAGCCTAACTATCACCTCTTGGGGAAGTGGATTACCTACATTGATAGGAAAACTGCTTCCACTGGCGGAAGTAGTGTTTACACTGAAGTGCTACAGCAGTGCAGCGTTTGAAGTGTAGACAAGCACTTAGTTATTGCTCAGTGTCACTTATTGACTTGAACCAAGGGCTATATTGTGCCATGACTTTTAAGCAGAACTCCCTACTGAGTAGAATAGGAAGTCCAGTTTACAAACTGATGGCATTACACACTCCCAAACCTTTACTACTGTCCACAATGCAGAGTTAACAGAGGTGCAGAAGCAATGGCTGTATTTTATTCTGCCTCATTTATCATCAATAGATCCTGATTCTGCAAACCCTTACATATTATTATTACTGTATTGCCCTAGTATCTAGGAGCTGCAGTCATGGGACCAGGACCCGTTGTGCTGGGAGCTGTATAAAACACAGAACAAAAAGACAGTGCCTTCCCTAAAGAACTTACAATTTAATTATAAGAAAGGAGACAACTGGAGGATACAGATACAGATTGGGGAGCCAAGGAAACCATGTGTTTTATTTTACTTATCTGAGTAACCCCATTAAAATCAACAGGGTTACTCAGATATGTGCATGCTTAATTTAAAGTAAGTGTTTGCAGGATTGGGGCCTCAGGGACAAACCCACAATTTCCATGGTTTTCAGAAGGAGCAGTCTCTTTCTCATATCTATCCAGGGTGTGCAGGACAGAAACTGCACATAACTCCTAGTTCCAACATCTGCAATAGTGAGCAACAATAGACCAAGCAGAAAGTACACAAGCTCAACTTTCAGAACCTAAATGCAGTGTTGCTAAGGTGGAACAAGGCAAGCAAACATCTTTTTTTGACTTGCAAGGAGAGAAAAATTGATGTTAAAGTCAGCAACATAGAATAAATATACCGTATTTGAAAAGAGGAAAAAGAACAATTACCTGAAGGTCAGCCTTTTCACTTTTAACCATTGTTACACTTCAAAAGTCATTTGAATAAACTTTCCCCCACTGTCACCCTGGAGTGAATAACCCCACAGGAGGGTTTTCGGGGGGGGGGGGGGAGGGAGAGGAAGAGGGGGAATTTTGTTTCAAGTAACTGCATACTGTACTGTGTTTGCTATTGTTCTTTTCACTTTGAGGTCATTAACTAATTGTGTATCAGTAATATAATACTCATGGCATTCAAAAGGTAAATATTTACTTGTATATAATACCCATAATCCATTCACAAACACACGGAGGTGTCTGTTGTGCTGATGGGGAATTCTCTTATGGTTACAAGAGTTGATTGCTGGTTTAAATAAAAGGGACTTTTGGCTGCCCTAGAGAGATAGGAACAGCTCCTGTAGTTGGATAAACGGTCTGCAGTAAGAGGATGGATAATACTGTCGACAAAGCTACAGTATTCGTAGGAGTTCAAGATAGAAAATGTGTGCTCCAAAATTTGTTCCTTACAGTTAAATAAAAACCCTTCACATATTAAACCTGTTCCAATATTCATATTGTACAAACAACATCAATATGTTTATTTTTTGATGTATTTGTATTGGGTAACTCCTAGGAGCCCTGTAACAGCCCCTTGTGGGAGGTACTGTACGAACACGAAACAAACGGACAGTCACTGTCCCAAGGGACTTATAATCTAAGGGTACGTCTTCACTACAGCTGCTGCAGCGGCACAGCTACAGTGCTGCAGCTATGCCACTGTAGCACCGTAGTATAGACGCTTCCTACAGGGACCGAAGGTGGTAGCTCGGTTGATGGACGAAACCTTCTTTAGGCCTAGCTGTGTCTACACCAGGGGATAGGTCAACCTAACCACGCTGCTCAGCGTGGGCCATTTTTCACAGGCCTGAACAATGTGGCTAAGTCAATCTCATTTGTAGGAGTAGACCAGGCCTAAGTAGTAAAGGCCAAGATTCAGGAAAGGGTCCCTGTTCAGGAATGGTGCTTAGCCCAAAGCATGCGCTTAAATCCTATTGAAGTCAATGGGACTTAAGCACTTGCTTCATATTAAGCATGTGCTTAAGTGCTTTCCTGAACAGGGATAAATATAAGCACCTACTGAGGTGTTTTTTTGAGTCAGGATCAAAGAGGAGAAGAGAGGTGCTGTAGCTGTATTTTCATTCTAATGATCCTGCACTGATACAATGCCTATTATCCACATGGATCCTAAACCACAGTACAAAGTGAATAGCCCTTTGTGCAAGCTGCACACCAAACATACACACACACACATATATATACACGGATCTACCCATCAATGAAGTGGAGCCATCTCTAGGGAGTGAAGAGTAGTAGCTATTTAACAATGCATCACAATGGAGGGTTTGTCTACACAGGGAAATGACTTTATTCCTTAAAAAGTGGAGTCATATCAGAATAACGTCACTTTTATTTCAGAATAGAGTGTCCAGACAGGGAGTTATACTGGCATAGCTATAGCAGTATAATTGTTCCACTACACCTACGCTGGCCAATTTCCCCATGAGAGAGACTGGTTTTTATTTAAAGTTCTAAACCTCTGAGGAGGGAGGGTTTGAGTTTTAGTCACCTCAGCAACAACAGAAGAAAACCTGTTCCTTCCCAGGAGCAAAACCAATAAATCCCGATGATTTATAACTGAAATTCATAGAAGGGAATAGACAGGAGACACACAACATGCTTGAAGCAGCAAACTAAGAAAAATATCATCTCTTAATATATTTAACAAATGACAATGCACAGCAGAAAAAAAATATAGAGGAATGAGAGGGTCAAAATAGGGGTCACTGAGTGCCACAAAACAGATAGCTTACAGACCTGATTCAGATCCAACATACACTGTTGTACATCAGGAGTAACATCATTGAATTCACTGGACCAGACACTCTGCGAGCCCATTGATTTCAATGGAGCTATGATGATTTTAAACCAGCTGAAGATCTGGCCCAGTGGAATTATGCAGATGTAAAAAGTGAGAGATCAGAATCAGGCAACATGGAAGGAAAGCCACATGAAAGTCTAGGATGCTGCTATACTAACCAATAATAAACATCTATAACTCATCTTTGAGATGCTCAAATAAATGTTGCTTTAGCAAAGCAAAGTATTATTATTACTAATGAATGCTTCCTAATATAAATGATATGGAACATAATACTGCAATTGATCATGCAAACCAGTGAAAACTAGTGAGGTCATGGAAGGAGAAAAGGACATTCTCTGAGGCCAGGAAACTATTAAACTTCAGAGTTGGGAACAAAACGTTTGGGCTTGAAGAGGAAGGCAGGAAGCCACACGCAGGTCTGGAAGCTGCTGTAGTCCCAGGTAAATGCTGTACATGTTTACAAATGTCTGGAAAGTGCGACTAGGTGACCTCTAATAGGTCATTTCCATCTCTAGCTTCTATGAGAATGTTTTGATGTGCTCAGTGAATAGTGCGTGAGAAGTGCAGTGTTATTAATAGCAATAACAAATAGCAGGTAACTTAGCAAATGAGAATACAAACCACAGAAAAATAGAGAGATGAGTAAGAGGAGGGAAAGTACATTCCCTGCATCTGTGAAATGACTGAACTTAAGTGCCCACCCCTTTCGGCTGCCTTGGTGTGTGGATGCTCAACCTAAGACACCTAGTACCTGATCTCCAGAGGTGCTGTTGAGTTGAGATCAACAGAAGCTGCATGTGCTCAACATCTCTGAAGAATCAGGATCAAGGTGTCTCAAACTGGAAACCTAAAATTGGCAAAAACTTTTCAAAATGTGGCCCTCTGAGCTGGCTGTTTTGGCAGGGCTGGGATTAAATTCCATGACCAACTCCCACTAATCAATTACTGCCACCGCTTTGTCCCCCTGTTATGGACTCTCCCTGTCCCCACTGCACATATTTAGACCTTGGAAACAAATAGTTTTGGAGTCTGGGGTACAATTTTCATGACTTTCCCCTCCTAATAAATGCTTGTCCTTCCCCTGTTGACACAGACATTTAGAGAGAGGAAAGAGATGGTTTGGGGAGTAAAGAGAGCTATGTTGCCCTGGTTCCCCCACTAAAAGTCAATTCCTTCCCACATCCCTGTAGGACCCTCTCCCCAAAACTACTAACCCATTTACTCCCTCCCCCACAGGTAAATGGGTGCACCCCCTCAGCCCTCCAAACACATACATGGGGTGCAGAGCACTTTCTTGGGTTGGGGGGATACATTTCCCTGGATTCCATTCCCACCACTAGCTTGTCTGTATGAACATTAACAGTATCTCCTTGTCCCCCACTTCACACACGCAGATTTCGTTTTGGTGAAGGGAGATTTTTGGGGAGTGGCCAGGCTAAATTCCCCTGACTCCCCCCCACTACATTATTGCCTCCCCTTCCCTCCCCCATTGAAGCTCACACGGGCTGGGCAGTGATGGGGGGCTGGGTTCCTGTCCCCTGTGCTGCCCTGGTGCTTGGTGGGTCCCTTTCAGTTTGTAGGTCCCCAGCAGCCCCTGCCAGGTGCTCCCTCCTCACTGTCTCCCCGAGCCCCCTTGCAGCCACTGGCTGGGGGGCTCCTGGATGGCGGTGGGAGGTGCTGGCACTCACCTGTCTGCTGGCTGCTGCTGAGGAGGGAGGCAGCCTCCTGCATCCACAGGCTGCTTGCAGCTCACTCAGTGATCAGCAGCATCCCCTCCCTCCCCGGCTTCTATGCCCACCCCCTTCTTTGTGACACACAGAATCCCAACCCCACCCATTGGCCAAGAGGGGATGGAAGGGGAGGGAGTGAGGAGGACGGAGCGTTGCTAAGGACTCACAAGATGCTTAGTAACCAAATTCTCTTCAGGAGGCCTGGCTGGCCTGGGGATCTCCTTGAACTTGGGGCTGGGAAGACAGTGGGAGCACTGGGGGGGGGGGGGGTGGGATCACTGTACAGCCCTGGCAAGACACCATGTCCTTCCCTGCTATCAGTGTAGATAGCATTTGACCAAAACATTCACAGTTCTTAAAAGCACTCATTAAAAACCCTGCTGAAACCACTTACAAGCAAAACACAGCCACAGCATAACCTTGGGGCAGGTCCTTGCTAACTTCTATTTTCCCATCTTACCTCTGACTTCTGCTCACACCAGCAAGTTCAATTTCCCATACTTCTCTACACTTAAGCTAACTTCATGTCAAAGCCTAATTTCTATTTAACGTAGTCTATAGGCTACAGCACACAGGAGGAATTAGATTTATTTTAGTTTATTGCTTCAGGTAAACTATCTGACACTCTGATAGGGAATGGGGATGAATGTCAGATTAAATGATTGTTTGCAGTGTTGTTGTAGCCATGTTGGTCCCAGGATATTAGAGAGACAAGGTGGGTGAGGTAATATCTTTTATTGGACCAATCTCTATTGGCTTTTGAGATACACAGAGCTCTTCTACAGGTCCATATACCTCAAAAGCTTGTCTCTTTCACCAATTCAGGCTGTCACAACTAAGTGCAAAGTGGAAGAGTAACAGCTATGTGGGTGAAACAGGACAAACACTATGCTCTCAAATTAATTCACACAGAAAAATGATAAAATACAAAAACCATCATATCACCTGTGGGTGAACACTTTTCACAAAACAATCATTCCATATCTGTCCTCTCAGTCTTCATCCTGCATAACACCATCAAAAGACAAGCCTGGGAGCTACTTTTCTAAAACTAAAATCATGGTCTTAATACAAGACACTGGATATATGTTTTATTACAACAATCTATAATCTACCAACCTCCCTTTTTTGTCTTAGGACTGGAGAGGTGTTAACAGGCCACTTCACCTTGAATTGGCTCTGAGATTGTGTGTTGACTAGACTACTTATGCTAAACAATCTGTTCCACCTTGTATTTAGTTGTGACACATCATCTGAGTGTTTTCCCCAGACCTGAAGAAGAGTTCTGTGTAGCTTGAAAACCTCTCTCTCACTAACAGAAGTTGGGCCAGTAAAACATTACCTCACCCACCTTGTCTCTCTGTTTAAATGGTTGATTTACTCAGCTCCTCATTTCTTTTTTTCCCCTGTTTTCCAGTTTTCTCTGATTTTGCACATATTGATCACAGCTACACACCCTATGCGCACACATACATCTTTCACATCTCCAAACTCATATAGTCATACAGCTATCACACCTAGTGTACACACAGAGCTTGCCTACACAAGAAATTTACACAAGCGTCGCTTAAGGTGTGACATTAAACCAGTTTAGTCAAGCAGGTGCAAAAGGCTGTGTGGACACTTACTTCAGTTTAAATCAGGCTTATTTAAGGGTATGTCTACACTGGAAACTTCAAAGTGTGAATGTGGTCGCGCGCAAGCACTGGGAGAGAGCTCTCCCAGCACTCCTGGTAATCCACCTCCACGAGGGGATTAGCTCCGAGCACTGGGAGCCTGTCTACCCTAGAGCTTTAAAGCGCTCAGTTAGATCGCTATAAAATGTAAGTGTAGACAAGCCCTCAGTGTAACTGAATTAGATATCAATTTAGGCTAAATTGAAATAAGTGTCTGCATAGGGGTTTGCACCCATTTAACTAAACTAGATTAAAAACCAATTTAATTTAAACCAGTGCAATTTTTGCATGTAGATTAGGGCTTGTTCTACACTACAGAGTTAGGTCAACATAAAGCAGCTGATGTCAACCTAATTATGTCAGAATCTACACTACAGCCTTACTCCCACCAATGTAAGCCCTGGTCTACACTACGAGTTTAGGTCAAATTTAGCAGCGTTAGATCGATTTAACCCTGCACCCGTCCACACAACGAAGCCATTTTTGTCGACTTAAAGGGCTCTTAAAATCAATTTCTGTACTCCTCCCCAATGAGGGGATTAGCGCTGAAATCGACCCTGCTGGGTCGAATTTGGGGTAGTGTGGACGCAATTCAATGGTATTGGCTTCCGGGAGCTATCCCAGAGTGCTCCATTGTGACGACTCTGGACAGCACTCTCAACTCAAATGCACTGGCCAGGTAGACCGGAAAAGCCCCGCAAACTTTTGAATTTCATTTCCTGTTTGGCCACCATGGTGAGCTGATCAGCACAGGTGACCATGCAGAGCTCATCAGCACAGGTGACCATGTAGTCCTAGAATCGCAAAAGAACTCCAGCCTGGACCGAACGGGAGGTACTGGACTTGATCGCTGTATGGGGAGACGAATCCGTGCCATCAGAACTCGGTTCTAAAAGACAAAATGCCAAAACATTTGAAAAAAATCTCCAAGGGCATGAAGGACAGAGGCTATAACAGGGACCTGCAGCAGTGCTGCGTGAAACTTAAGGAGCTGAGGCAAGTCTACCAAAGAACCAGAGAGGCAAACGGCCGCTCTGGGTCAAAGCCCCAGACATGCCGCTTCTATGATGAGTTGCATGCCATTCTAGGGGGTGCCCCTACAACTACCCCAGCCCTGTGCGTGGCCTTCCATCAATGGATTCTCACGCAACAGGGATGCGGATTTTGGGGACAAGGAAGATGAGGAGGAGGAGGCGGCAAGCAAGCGGAGAAACCGTTTTCCCCAACAGCCAGGAACTGTTTTTCACCCTGGATCTAGTAGGGGGGAGGGATAGCTCAGTGGTTTGAGCATTGGCCTGCTAAACCCAGGGTTGGAAGCTCAATTCTTGAGGGGACCACTTAGGGATCTGGGGCAAAATCAGTACTTGGTCCTGCTAGTGAAGGCAGGGGGCTGGACTTGATGACCTTTCAAGGTCCCTTCCAGTTCTAGGAGATAGGATATCTCCATTAATTTAAAATAAAATAGTACTCTCCCAACCCACCGAAGGCAGGCTCCTGGACCTAGAAGGTGGAGAACGGACCTCTGGTGAGTGTACCTTTGTAAATATTGTACATGGTTTAAAAGCAAGTGTGTTTAATGATTAATTTGCCCTGAAGACTTGGGATGCACTCGTGGCCAGTACAGCTACTGGAAAAGTCTGTTAACGTGTATGGGAATGGAGCACAAATCCTCCAGGGACATCTCAATGAAGCGCTCCTGGATGTACTCCCAAAGCCTTTGCAAAAGGTTTGTGGGGAGGGCAGCCTTATTCCATCCTCCATTACCACGCCAGGCCAGTAGCACGCAGTCTGGAATCATTGCGTAACAAAGCATGGCAGCGTATGGTCCCAATGTTTTCTGGCATTCAAGCAACATCCATTCTTTATCTCTCTGTGTTATCCTCAGGAGAGTGATATCATTCATGGTCACCTGGTTGAAATAGGGGAATTTTATTAAGGGAACATTCAGAGGTGGCCGTTCCTGCTGGGCTGTTTGTCTGTGGCTGAACAGAAATCATCCCCGCTGTGCGCCACGCACTGGGGGGAGGGGTGAAGCGATCATCCCAGAGAATAGGGTGGGGTGGAGGGGTTTAGTTGGGTTTGTGCTGCACGTTAACCCCAAAACCGCAGCCCCTCCTTTTAAATGGCCAACCCAACGGGTGTTTGGTATGGGACATGAGGGCGATGCTGTTTGAAACCATTCCCACATGTTATGAAGGTTAAAGAAGCCAAAAGACTGTGGCTTACCATGTCTGCCTGCAAGCCAAATTCTGTTGCCCGCCGGCCCTGCGTGTGTGATCTCTCACACCAAACCGGCAGACCCTCAATATAAGAGGCAAAATGCGACCTTGTAAAGAAAGCACACATGCTATGTAATGTTAACATATTTTTAAGTGAAGAGTTAGTGACACACATAACCGCACTAAGGCCTGGCCTACACAAAAAAGTTAGATCGACCCAGCTACATTGCTCAGGGGCATGAAAAATCGATACCCGAGTGACACAGATAAGCCAACCTAACCCCTGGTGTAGACAGCACTAGGTTGACAGAAGAATTCTTCCGTCAACCTAGCTACCACCTCTCGGTGAGGTGGATTATCTACTCCTGTCGGTGCAGGTAGTGTCTACACTGAAGCACTACCGAGCTATCTTGTGCCACTAGCATTTCAAGCCCTAAGGCTGTGGAAGATATGGAGAATTGTAGACCTCTAATCAGATTTGAAAGCTCTACAATTCTTGGGCCAGATTTTTCATACAAGCAAAGCATGCAATTGCATGCTTCAGCCCTGATCGGGTACCAATACTCATGTTGCATTAAAAGTGGCTATTCACATACATCAAGTTACTCAGGTACCTAAGCGTTTGTGGGATCGGGGCCCGGAATTGTGAATAAAATCATGGTAATAGTGCAAGTAAATCCTCACAATCAACTATTGCCATTCACAAACATGCTAACTGCATATGAAGATTAGGCACATACCCGAGAATCTAACTTGTTCCAAAATCTATTCCATTTGATCTTGGAATAAATAAAGGCTGATGTTAAGCATTTATGGGGAGCTGTGGGTGCTTAGCCCACTTTTACTTAGGTTTCTAAATATGGATTTAGATGTATAAGTTTAAGTAACTAAGCTTGAAAATTGCATTTCTTTCTACACTACCAATGATCTGTCAGTCCTAATAAAAATCTTCTGTCACAAATCTATAGTCTCTCTGTTTATAAATCTATCATCTTCCCAGGGATTGAAGACAGCCTTTCCCAAAAAGTACTACATCATTTATAGTATGGGCCCAAGACACTGACTTTTACAATAGCATTACATTGACTGTAGTGTTGTATACCATTCCTGGAGATTACTGTCTCAACCAAGGACACAAATTCTGCTGGGTGGGATTAATGTTCTGCTTGACCGATATATTAAAACCCTCTCTCACAGATGGATTTAAGCTCTTCAAATAAGTAACATTTATATAGCACCGTTCTTCAGTAGATCTCCATGCACATCATGGTGCTTGTGAGGTAGGCAAGTGCTATTATCCCCATTTTACAGATGGGAACCTAGGCACAGAGAGGCTAAGTGACTTGCCCAAGGTCACACAGCAAGTGTGTGGCTAGCCCTAGGCTAGTGACCTAAACACTAGACCATCCTTCTTCTACAAAGCTGATTGTGGGAATTAGTAGAATGAGACCAGGCTTGGTCACATGACACCTTAGTAATTAGAGGGGAAAGAAAGTTCATGTAATGAAGTTTCTTTGGAGAGATTGTCAGAGGCTAAGTGTCATTTTTAACACTGTCCTTTTGTTGTCCTTGCTGCCTTGTCAATTGCCTCTAGTCTCTCTCCTCAGCTGGTTAGAAGTGTGTGGCATGTCTCCTGCTGCCAAACAGGAGACCAGAAATCTTTAGACACTGTGTGCTGCTCTCTATTCCAGGGCTTCTTTAAAATAAAAAACGGCTTCAGGATTTTATTTATGTTATTTATGGATGAAACCAAGGCTGGCTTTTAGGGGAGAGCTATATGTGCAACCGCAGTCCAGAGACACAGTGCTGATCAAGAGTCAGGCGCTGTCTGGCTAGATTTTCCAGGGTTTTACTAGGTTTCCTGTGCATGAGTAAAATTTATTAGACAATTGTAAAACTTCTAAGACCTAGGGCACATCAGTATACATCAGCAGAAAAGGGCACCACCTATATTGTTAGATAAAGGCCATCCCAGCCCTCCACACCCCAGCTCTGATTGAAAATCTAGTATCTTAAAGCAGACCCTCCTCACCTCTTAAATATGATCCAATGGAGTCCCATTTGCCAACATACTGCCCTCCTGAGCAAAATCTCATGCAGGGCAACACATCCATGGCAAACTCCAGAGCAATGTTGCCATTTTCATGATATTAGAGAAAGTACTTGGTGTTTTTCTTAATGCCCCAGCTCCTGGAGTCATGGGATTAAGTGAGAATCTCAGCTTTCATTTTTTAAAAAAAAAAGTAAGATAATAGCCCTCAAGGTTTCTAAGAAAAACCCGAGAATGTGAAGTGAGTGCATCTGAAAAGCTCAGAAGCCAGAAGGCAAATAAAATAGCCCAATATTTATTTAAAAAGAATCTCAGGAGTTTTAAGCGAATCACATGATTTTGGATCTGATTGAGGATTTTTAAATGCTTGGGGTTGGCAATAGAGCTAGGCAAAGTTTTTCAGCCAAAACTTTTTTTTGGGAGGGGGGGGGGGAGGAACGCAAATTCTGCAACACTGAAATGTTTTGCAAATTTGTGTCAGTTTTGCTGAAATCTTCGTGATGAAAAAATAAAAATCCGAAAAAGACAGAAGGTTTCATTTTATTGTTTTTTAAATGAAACATTTTGGTTTTTATTCCAAAGGACTTTTCATTTCAACATTTCTTACCATTTTATTTTTTAAAACATTAAAAAAAAACCCTCTAAAATCTAATTTAGGTACTACAAGTATCCCCATGTAGGTACTTATAGACTGCAATCAAGTCACCCCTTAACCTTCTTTGTTAAGCTAAATATATTTGAGCTCCTTGAGTCTATCAAGGTAAGGCAGGTTTTCTAACCCTTTAACCATTCTCATGGCTCTTTTCTGAACCCTCTCCAACTTATCAACATCCTTCTTGAATCATGGACACCAGAACTGGACACAGTACATGAGAGCGGTTGCACTGGTGCCAAATACAGAGGTAAAATAACCTAAAATAAAATACTCCTACTTGAGATTCCTCTGTTCATGCATCCAAGGATTGCATTAGCCCTTTTGGCCACAGCACCACACTGGGACTTTATGGTCCGCTGATTATCCACCATGACCCCAAATCTTTTTCACAGAGTCTCCCCCCCTGCACCGCCATCATTCTTCCAAACCATGAAGAAATTGCACTGTCTGCAAATTTGTAATTCCTCAAGGAGTCTCTGATAATAACACCATCAAATAGGCTTTCCTCACAGCAACACAGTCAGGCAACTAACCTTTGCACAGCCAGCAAAGATGCTTCCTGTCTGCTATACCATGCAGTGGCCTTTGCAGGTCTTTTGGGGCTTTGTGTTTAGTAAGCAGGGTGTGAAAAAGCTTCTGAACTACCCTGTTGTGCCCCACTTTTTTATTAATGTCTCTGGAGGTTCTCAAAGCTCCCTGCATGACGGTGAGCCTAGCGGAGACTCAAGGCAACACAGTGACGTAAAAAAAAAAAAAAAAAAAGAAGTGAGGGCAATGTATTTGTCCTTCAGTCCCAGCGTGCCTAGTACAAAATAACTGCACTTACGGCAATTGCTATTTTCTTTGAAAAGTTTCCATCTTTACCAAGAAAATATCAGTTTGAGAGAGAGGATGGCATTGTTGCTTCAGTTTTATCCAAGCAGGTATGTAATACTAAGGCTAATGTAATACAGATTGCCTAAATAGGATGAAAGACAGGTAAGGAGCCAACAGGGAAAAAATTGGAACTCACTAGGGACAAAGATGGGGTGGTGAGGGTGGGGGGCTGCCAGCTCTGGCCAAGGCCACAGGCATTAGCTAAAGAACTAACAAACTCATAGCTGGCAGCCAAAGCAGCTCACCTGTATGTTAGTTTTGTTCAAAACAGGTATTAGTCTTATAAGAATGTATTTTGTGTTTAGACTCTATGAAATGCTTGTAAGTTGCTGCATGCATTAATCTCACTTGTAATGTCTATATCCCATGCTATAAGATGATACAGTATGTAAGTTTTGCTTTATAACTTTTAAAATGGTTGCTCTGAGCTTGTGAACCCAGGCAAGGAAATTGCCTCCCTCGCCCATTCAGGAAGGCTATAAAGATTAAACGAGACATTTAAAAATGTCACAATACAAAGGATTAGTGCAAGGCCCTATCACACCTTGCAAATGCCACATGCAAGAGAGCTCCTGCCACGGACTGGAAGGCCAAACGTAAAAGGAAGCAGGGTCACAACAAAATGTTTCATCTCTCTGCTGTTTGAACTGTCAGGGCCAGAGACTCTAAAGTGAAGTGAGAGATTCCCCCAGGGTTATCCCTGGGTTTCCCCTGAATGACCTTTTGAATTGACTGATTACTACAACACTGTCACTCTTAGGGTACGTCTTCACTACCCGCTGTATCGGCGGGTAGCGATCGATTTATCGGGGATCGGTATATCGCATCTCGTTAAGACGTGATATATCGATCCCCGAACGCGCTCCCCGTCGACTCCGGAACTCCACCGGAGCAAGCAGCGGTAGCGGAGTCGACGGGGGAGCCATGGACGTCGATCCCGCGCCGTGTGGACCCCAGGTAAGTCGATCTAAGATACTTCGACTTCAGCTACGCTATTCACGTAGCTGAAGTTGCGTATCTTAGATCGATTCCCCCCCCCCGCCCCAGTGTAGACCAGCCCTTAGAATTTACAACTCATTTGTGTTACATACTTGCTTGGACCTATAAATAACTAATTTCTTTTTCCTAGATAATAAACCTCGAGTTAGTTTATTACAGAATTGGCTACAGACATCATCTCTGGTGTGAGATCTGGGATACCAATTGATCTAGGGTAAGAGGATAACCATTGAAAGTTTGCCCCTCCCCCAAAATGAGGAATTTCATGACATTTATCATCATGTACCCCCCCCACACACACACAATTTAAAAAAACAAAACTAAACAAAAACAAAAAAACACGAGCCCTAGGCCTCAATAGATACCAGATGTAACCAGCTCAGAAAATGGTTTGTCTGATTGCCAACTCTACAAACTCAGCCTGGAATCTCTCAGCTTCTGCAGGCCAAATTCTGCCCTCTGCTACCCCTATACAAGCCATTGTCTTCCAATTATGCCCTGTGTTACATCTTTCCAACACCAATTCTTTCCATGAGGTATAACAGAGCAGAATCTAGCCTCCAACTGGAACTTAATTAACAATTAATGGCTGAGAAGGTTGGCTGCACTGGTAGTCAAGTGTCAAAGACTGATTTCTACTACTGGCATAAGCAGACCTCACCCAGCACATGTACAAAAACTTGGTGAGAAGGTGCCACTTTTACATATTCAGTTTTAGAATAGAAAAAGACTGAGCCTTGTTATCTATGGCCCTGCAAAATGGTCATAAAATGCTACCAAATCAGGCTGCTAGCACGTGGCCCCCACCTCTCACAGGTGGGAAAGCCAACAGAGGGTGAAAGACAGCGGAGCATTAGACTCCAGTCATTTCACTACATCCAGTCCCCATCTGACCTTAAATTCCAAACACAAAAGCCATAAACAGAAATGCTCTATTAGTGAGATGATGTTATGGAACTATCCCCCTCGCCCCATCCCCTTAAGTAGGAGGGAACATCAACCTTCTATATTCCACTTGCTTGAATGGCATTAGTAGCCCTGCCAAATATTTTGCTCCAGTCTCGTAGCTACTTATGTGGTTGCAGTGTTGTAGGGATTA
The DNA here is from genome assembly GCF_028017835.1 of Emys orbicularis. NCBI lineage: Eukaryota > Metazoa > Chordata > Testudines > Emydidae > Emys > Emys orbicularis. The sequence goes on along the minus strand of NC_088695.1, from coordinate 29,050,698 downwards.
GAGAGAGAGACAAGGTGGGTGAGGTAATCTCTTTTATTGGACTAACTTCTGTTGGTGAAAGAAGTTTGAGTTTACACAGCGCTCTTCAGGTCTGAGAAACGTATTCAGCATCACAGCTAGATACGTAGTGGAACAGATTAACTACTTACGCTAAAACAACCTGTTCCACCTTGTATATCGCTGTGACCCTCTGAGTACTTTTCCCAGACTTGAGAAGAGTTCTGAGTAAGCGCAAAAGCATTTTTCTTTCACCAACAGAAGTTAGTCCAATAAAAGATTACCTCACCTGCCTTGTCTCTCTCATTCCCTATCTAGCTGTATGTGTATATGTGAGTTTTTATTTTGCATGAGTGATTGTTTCTACAGAAATCTGGGTTCCTCGCCAAAGTTCACATTCAAATAGATTGCTTCATGGCCTCAGATGTCTTTGCAGCTCTGGAATTTTAATCATCTCACTATATGTATATTAAACCCCCCCCCCCCAACCATCTGTTTTCCTGCACTGACAGGAGTGACTTTCAGCTTTAGAGAAATATGACTTTGCTCTCACTGTAGACAGAAGAGTGATTCACAGAGGGCCAAATGCTGTGGTTCTTACTCAGGCAAAAGTCGCATTCGTTTCCAAAGAGGCCTGAGTGAATCCTGAGAACCAGATTGTGCCTCAGTCTTTGTCAAGGCTGAATCCCCACTCTGGCACTTTGAGTACAGAAGGTGGGGGCCTGCAAGAATTTTTAAAAAGTAATACTTGCCCTCCAGGCTTCTATTAAACTCCCAAGGTTACAGCTTTTCTCTGACCTTGGCTTGGTAAACGCTGCCACCACCTAAATGCAAAAAAACAAAAAACAAAAAAAACCCTTTGACCCAAGAAGGAGCATGTGGAAATTCCTCCCTGTGGGGTACCCTCAAGTCCTTTCACACACACCCTCTGGGAAAGAGCTGACAAGAAAACAAAGGAAATTAGCTGTTGCCACCAGCTAATCAAACAGCACAGGCATAAACCTCCTAGGACACAACAATCCAAATCCTGTTTTTTAAAAAAGGTAAATTTTATTAAAAACAAAGAAAGAAAATACATCTGGATTTTAGGCTTTTGCTATATTTTAAAAGAGCAATTCCAAAAATTAAGCACCCAAAATAGCTTTCTTGGGGGTTCAGCTTAAAGGTTACAAGCAAACAAAAGCACCTGGGGTTAGCACAGAGGAGTCCACAAGCCTTGAAAAATAAACAGAAATAAATCTAATCATGTTTTTCTAAACATTCCTAATTTACTTACATATTTGGGTTGTTAAAAGTAGTTTGAGATATGATCTGATGATTTTCATATCTGGTTCAAACTTTACACAGCATTCCTGCTACCCTGTCTCTTCAGCCCAGAGAGAGCAACCACAGACACAAAGGGAAAGCTTCCTTCCCAATTTTAAAAAGTTCTAGTCTTCCCATTGGCTCTGTTGGTCAGGTGTCTTTTTCTTTACCTGGGGGACTTTTTTTTAACCCTTTACAGGTAAAGCAAGCAGAGAACAGCTACCAAGAGGGATTTTACAGCTAACTGGCTGACTGGGTGTCCATAAAGGAGAGCTACTACCCCCCGCCCCCTTCATTTATCACAGTCTTACTTGGCAAAGCGGGGGAATAGCCCCATGTTCAACCTACCCAGCTCTCGGATCCAGGTATGGTGTGGAGGGCAGCCGCTGCTCTTCAGTTGGCCCCCAGCTTACAGTCAGTGGGCAGGGAGTATACAGAGGGGAGAGGAATGGGCTGAGCCTCGGCTCTCTCCTCCCACTCACTGGGACTGGCGCAAAGGGGGACATAAGCTGCACCCTTCCTGCCATAACCCCCCTCCTCTCCAAAGCTGCTTCTGGTGGAGCAGGTCCATGCTGCCCATGACTGAGGCCTCAGTCTAATAGCTGAGGCCTCGTCCACATGAGACAGTTGTACCAATTTAATTCGATGGGTTTAGAAACTGATTTAGTTACATTACTGTGATCCATTGTGTGGGCATTTAGCTTCAGTAGGTAAAGCTTGTCCACACACAAACCAGCACCGGAGAGAAGATCTTCACCAACTACACAGCAAGGGCAGGTCTACACTACCACTTAAGTCCGTCTAACTTACGTTGCCCCGGGATGTGAGAAGGACATCCCTCTGAGCAACGCAACTTCACCACTGTCCTGTCAGCATAGAGCGTCTTCAGCTGTGTCTGCAGTGACACAGCTGCACTGATGTACCGCGTCTAGTGTAGACTTGCCCTGAGACACCTGGTAGATGTCCAGCATCCATGTAAGCCCAGTACTCATTTACACACCAAAATAAAGTGACAAGAGCTGGGTGCTGAGCACCCATGGTAAATATGGCCCCAAAGGAGATGCTTCTAAAGGTGCTGAGTTCTTGAAATCTGGTCCCATGAGGATATCAATTTCAAAAGGTGCTGAGCATCTGCAGTATGGTGACCAGATGTCCCGATTTTATAGGGACAGTCCCGATTTTGGGGTCTTGTTCTTATATAGGCTCCTATTACCCCCCACCCCCTGTCCTGATTTTTCACATTTGCTGTCTGGTCACCGTAAGTCTGCAGTTCGCATTGAACTCAGATGGAGTTGTGGGCGTTCAGCGCCTCTGAAAATGAGGTGATTGTTAGATAGATAATTTGGTCTTAGGAACTTAGTAGTATGCAACTGAGGGATTTTTTTTTTTTAAACCACACAAGAAATGTGACATGAGTAAATCATTTCAAATCCATCCTCTCACCATGAGTCACCAAACCACAGCCTTTCATTTCTCTCAAAGGCAAGTGTATTGCATTTTCACATAGTTAAGATGCAGTTAACTTGTGTGATCACAACATGTGTCAAGAACTGTACTTTTCTTTAAAAAAATAATGTCCCCATTGACCTTCAGTGGGATTTGTGGGACTTGTGCTCCTAAATCCTCTGGACACATTTCAAAATTCTCCTCTAGGACTTTTTTTAAAGCCACTAAATAAATAATTTGAGTAGAAACTATTGCTCATTGTGATATATTTAATCACAATCTGTTACTATGAGAGACTCTTCCCTGTCTGATGCTATTTCGAGACCACAAGTCAAATCTTACCATCAATAAGCTCTACTCTGGTTAGAGTAGAAAATAGAAACAAATTAGTTGAATCAAAGTCTTCTTATAGCTTCTATAAACTACAACAGGCTTAAAGCAATGGAGTCTGGATCCTGTTCTGGGAATTAGATTATCTGATTGCAGTATCCAGTGTTGCAAGAAAGATGTGCTCAAAGTGCATCAAACTGGCAAATGGGCTGTTCACATGAAGTTGAAAACAGCATACATTGTATTAAGGACATAAAACTGGAGAAACAAAAATAAATCAGCATTTGGAGTCACATACACCCACAGATTTATAGCCATATAAAAGGTTTATACTTCAGCATAGAAAGGAATGAGAATATTAACAGAATAGGTCATTTAAAGCATGAGACTATTATATTGCATATGTGGCTTCATATGGAACCAGACCACTGCAGAAAGCCATGGCATAAACTATGTTTAGGTTTTATAATAACTGGAATCATATGAGCACTGATGATGCGTTGGAGAGGTTTAAGCTGAGGGCTGTAGGTGATGGCCAGTGGAGTTCTGTTGGTTTCTTTTTTGGGCCTGTCTTGTAGCAGGAGGCTTCTGGGTACCTCTCCAATGCATCATCAGTGATCTACAACCCATCCTGGACAATGATCCCTCACTTTCACAGACCTTGGGAGGCAGGCCAGTCCTCGCCCACAGACAACCCGCCAACCTTAAGCATATTCTCACCAGCAACCACGCACCGCACCATAACAACTCTAACTCAGGAACCAACCCATGCAACAAACCTCGATGCCAACTCTGCCCACATATCTACACCAGCAGCACTATCACAGGACCTAACCAGATCAGCTACAACATCACCGGCTCATTCACCTGGACGTCCACCAATGTTATATATGCCATCATGTGCCAGCAATGCCCCTCTGCTATGTACATTGGCCAAACTGGACAGTCACTACGCAAGAGGATAAATGGACACAAGTCAGATATCAGGAATGGCAATATACAAAAACCTGTAGGAGAACACTTCAACCTCCCTGGCCACACAATAGCAGATGTTAAGGTAGCCATCTTACAGCAAAAAAACTTCAGGACCAGACTCCAAAGAGAAACTGCTGAGCTCCAGTTCATTTGCAAATTTGACACCATCAGATCAGGATTAAACAAAGACTGTGAATGGCTAGCCAACTACAGAAGCAGTTTCTCCTCCCTTGGTGTTCATACCTCTACTGCTAGCAGAGCACCTCACCCTCCCTGATTGAACTAACCTCGTTATCTCCATACTGATTTATACCTGCCTCTGGAGATTTCCATTACTTGCATCTGAAGAAGTGAGGTTCTTACCCACGAAAGCTTATGCTCCCAATACTTCTGTTAGTCTTAAAGGTGCCACAGGACCCTCTGTTGCTTTTTAGGAATATATGTGCTAAACCACACCATATTTATGGCCTGATCTAAAGCTCAATAAAGTCCATAAAAAGACTCCAATTGAATTCATTGGCAGCTGGATCAGGCCCTTAGAGATCTATCATTAGAATCACAAAGGGCATGGAGAGACAAAGGTCCCAACTTTCCAGAGCATGGCATAATACCATTGAATTGCATCTTAGGGGCCATCTTCACATTAACTATTTCCTGCGAAGCTATGGTAGTGAAGTCACAATTGAGCCTGCAACTAGCTTTCCCTTGCAATCCCTGCCATTTGTCAGAGGAGTAAGGTTCTAAGTGCTTTGTCTCTGGGGGTGGAGGTCTGCCAAAGGAGGATTCCAGCAGAATGCACTGGTGAAATGCAACAGTTGGGGGAAGACCTCTAAAACCTCTCCAGCGCATCATCAAAGATCTGCAACCTATCCTGAAAGATGATCCCTCACTCTCCACAGATCTTGGGAGACAGACCAGTCCTCGCTTACAGATGCAAACAGTTGAGGGAAGGGAAGTTTCCTGATATTCTCTTGGAAATCTCCTACTTAAAGCATTTAAGCACATGCTTCACCTTCAGAGCACAAACAGCCCCATTTACTCCAGTGAGATTTTAACACAATTGTAGTACCATAGCCACCCTCTAGTTCCCTTTCACCAGGGAGCACCCTTTTAGGAGCACACAGCTTCCAGTCCCCTTCTCAGCCCCAAATTCTTTATTTCACTCTTCACCAGGCTGACAACAAAGTGTGTCAAAAACAAAACTCCAAACCAAACATGGAGTCTTTCGGCAGTTCCAGCTCCACACAGCATCCTGTTTCCTGGAATCCCCTAGCTTGCCAGCAAGCCTTCTACCCCCAGCAGCTTGCTGGTTTTGTCTTTTCTCAGCCACTCCTCCCCACAGCATCCTGCCACCTTTCATTATATTTGAATTACCTGATTTCTCTCAGTTGGGCTCATCTTGCAAGCAGGGCTGGCTTAGCCCCAGGTTCTCCAAGGACAAGCCACCCTGTGACTATGAGCTTCAAGTTAAGCACATGCTTAAATGCTTTGCTCCATAGACATGGGATTACTCAGTGGACTTGTGTTACGCATGCACTTAAGTGCTTAGGTGGACTGGGGCTTTGATGGCTTCATCAGGCTGCATCTACTTCTCATCAGGTCTGAGCCACATGTGGAAGTAATTAGCATACCCTGAAGACCATCTTGAAGTCTGCCAGTCTTTTGCTAGGTCAGTGTTTATTCGCTTGCAGCGAATTTTGGCAGAGCAGCCAGGAACTGTTATGTTATGACTGGTTATTGTTAAATCTTTATCACCTTGGCAGGAGTTTTGGTTGGGGGGGCGGGAGCGTATCCCTCTCTCCTCCCCGCCCAACACATTCAGGCTACCGGACAACAAAGGATCAGTCTTTCTACATCTCAGCTTTTGTCTCCTCTGCAAACACCCAGAGGTGAGTGGAGTGCCATCATGGCAAGTACCCACAAAGCACAGCTGGAAAAAAACAAAATAATAAAAGACAACCCTCCGTGGAAGTTGTTTTAAAATAGAAAAGAAAATATCCCTCCTCATTTGTCAGCACTGAGTAGCATACACATGGCCAAGGTGATCTTTCCAAAGGAACATAAAGAGTATTCTCAATCGTATTAAACATTAATGACAAAGTGATGACTCTCTCGATCCACACACATGCACAGACCCCCCCACCCCCTTGTCTCTTCATTGCTGCCCTGAAAGAAGAACGTGGCTTGCTGGACATTTTGGGAGCATGTTATAAATTCATTGATATTTTTAGTAGAATGTCTCCGGATATTTTGTGTCATTATTATTTGTATTCCAGTAGCACTTGGAGACCTGACCTGACCTGGGATCGGGACTCCCATTGTGCTGAGTGCTGTACAGACATTTAGTGAGAAACGGTACCTGCCCTACAGCGCTTACAATCTATGTAGACAAGACAGCCAAAGGGCAGGAGAGGAAGAAAAGGGAAACTGATCTGCACCAGGTCACACAGCAGCTCAGTGGCAAAACCAGGAACAGAACCCAACTATCATTTACATGCCTCTCTATAAACGAGGGGGTACATGATAACCACTCACGAGTGCACTGCTGGAAGCGTGGGGGGGCCATAAGGACACCCCCAACAATCCCAAAGAAGGTCTTCTCCACCACTAGCTGGATTTTCTCCATGGAGGCCCTGCCCCAGAGGCCTCATATCTGGGTGTAACCAAGCCCACGAACAATTGAGATATGGTTCTATTTATCTGAACCACCCAGAATTTAGAAGATCTTAGATAAATGGTCCGTGCTGGCCTGTCACTAATACACACGCCTGAAACACATGTAGAGCTTATGACTATTATTTATTTTCAAATAGCATCCAGTCTCTGCTTGGCACTCAACCCTGCCCCAAGGAGCTTACCAGCGAAAGAGTTATTCATAGAAAAGAATATTCCACGTATTTCTCAGATAACATAGATAAGAGCAAGCTTTTGTCTTAACTCCGTGTGTTGCAACATTTAGTAACTGCCTTGGTAAAGGGATGTAATCTGCATACAAATTGCAAAAAAACCACCCTAATATGTGATGCTAGTAACAACTCCACTTATTAAGTAAAACCTCTATATGCTTTTGTTTACTTTTTGGATTTCATCCAAACTGGATGATGAAAATGGCCTGGCCAATCCCACCTTTTTTCTAGCACACCTGGGCCTGACCCAAACCCTAGTTCTGAAAAGTCTTGACCTTTTGGAAAGTTTGGATCCAGATCCAGACTTTGTCACTGGCCTTTTTTGTTGTAATGGGCCAAACCAGAAACCCACAAACACACTTTGGGGAAATTTGGCTCCCAGTCGAGAGGCAATCTACTCAGCTCATCTTTACTATTTAGTCAGTTTCATGTTGGAATTCTCATGAATGCTCAGCTGTTGTTTGGGTTGTAAAGATTACAGGCGGATGTTTACATTTTTTTAAAAGCCCAAAGTACTTTCATTTAAAATTAAATTAAATACTTAAAATATTTCTATTCTTATTAGATTTGGTAAAGCATATTGATTTTATTTTTCAAATCTAAATACTGGATCCCAAATGCAGTAGATCCCATCCCCTAATTAAAAATATCTTCTCTTCTGTCACTGTTAGTTCCCTTCATCATATAGACATCCAAGCTGTGATCAGCCAAAAGACTGTAACTTTTCTTTTCAGCATTGCCCTTCCTGCCACATCCCTCCAGCACTATCATCAAGATTTCTTCACAGAAATATTGCGCATGGTACTTAATCTCATATTACATGAAATTTTTATCCTCAGTACATTGCGGTCCACTTAACCTCCTAGAATACATGGTGTCCGTAAAAGAAAAATGAAAAACAGAGCTGGATCAGCAGCTTTATTCCCTTGCAAATGACAAGTCTTTTTCAAACAGTTTAGCTGGAAGGGGTGTTCTGACTGGCCGCTGAACTGTCTCCAGAGGAAGGTTAGTCCTGGCATGCCGTGGAGAGATGAAAGATTCTACAAAAACTGGCAAGATGACCAAAGTAATTTAGGAAGGTGTTCAGAGCATGTAGCTTGGCAGCAAAGGATCTTTTGGCTCGGAGCACTCAACACCAAACAGGTTTCTCCTCCAAAAAGAGCTTTCAGGAGTTTGAACCTATGACTGGGATTTTCACAGGAGCTCTGTGCCCAACTCCCATTTAAATTCAATGACATGAGGGTGCCAAACTCCCTTCGGTTCCCTTGCAAATCCCAGCCTACAGTGTACCAGAGAAGCATCAGCCAGAGTGCCAGGCATGAATGCTTCACTCTGGGTCCAGTTTCGGCACACGGACAGGCTGCTCTGCAGATGCCTAGCAATGGAGCCAGGGTAGGCTCCAGCAGCATGGTCTATATGCTTTTACACACACGCACCATGTCACAATGTACCTTCACCCCTACAAGTGACTCTGGCTACCACCAGGGATAATCTGTTCAGTGCGGAGGGTGGAAACCATAGCTGACCCAGGTGGACAATTAACCTGGCCTAGCCTAGAAGGGGCACTATTGCCTCCCAAGCACCCCCTTGCAGTTGAGTGTGGCTCAGCTGGGACCCTGTCTCAGTTTCCCCTCCTTAAGGAGGTACAATGAGGTCATTTAAGTAGCCCTGTCAAGGAGAAGCCAACACATTCTACTTTATAGCACCATATCACCTTTAATAAACCCTTCCAAAAGGGGCACTTGGGCCAGACTGTAAAGTCTCCGGGCTCAGAGCCCAGATAACACTTAGAAGTCCCAAAACAAAAGTCTCTAGGTTCCAGCAGCAGCATCATCTGGGGTAAGGCCTGAGGATTCCCTGCTGCCCAGCGAGCTCAGCAACCCTTCCCCTCTGTACTACCCGCGCAGAGAGCTTTTGCTCAGTTCAGGCTGCCTAGGAGCTCCTTGTGACGGGTTGGATCACAGAAACCCCCTTTGGGACTTCCATCTGATGTGCTGAGACTACCCCTGAGCTGTTTTCCCTGCCAGCTTGGGACTCCAGAACCTTGCCTGCTTGAGCCAGACACACTAGCCTGCTACAAACCCAGACCCAGGTCTGAACAACATCCCCCAAAAGCTGCAGGCTTAACTGAAAACAGCTTAAGAAGTGCTCTTGTCTCCAACACCCAGATACCCAGTTCCCAATGGGGGCCAAACCCCAAATAAATCCATTTTACCCTGTATAAAGCTTATACAGGGTAAACTCATAAATTGTTCACCCTCTATAACACTGATAGAGAGATATGCACAGCTGTTTGCCCCCCCCCCGGGCCCCCCGGTATTAATACTTACTCTGGGTTAATTAATAAGTAAAAAGTGATTTTATTAAATACAAAAAGTAGGATTTAAGTTGTTTTAAGTAATAACAGACAGAACAAAGTGTATTACCAAGCAAAATAAAATAAAACACGCAAGTCTAAACCTAATACAGTAAGAAAGTGATTACTGATGAAATCTCACCCTCAGAGATGTTCCAGTAAGTTTCTTTTACAGACTAGCCTCCTTCTAGTCTGGGTCCAGCAATCACGCATACCCCTGTGGTTAGTGTCCTTTGTTCCAGTTTCTTTCAGGTATCCTTTGGGGGTGGAGAGGCTATCTCTTGAGCCAGCTGAAGACAAAATGGAGGGGTCTCCAGGGGCTTAAATAGACTTTCTCTTGTGGGTGGTCCCTCTCCCTCCCCCTGTGTAGAATCCCAGCTACAAGATGGAGTTTTGGAGTCACATGGGCAAGTCACATTTCCATGCATGACTCAGAATGTACAGGTGGCAGCCATTGTTCACATGCTACCTTGAACGTCCTCAGGTAGACTTCTTATGTGGATTGGAGTCTTCCAAGACCCATTGTCCGTTAAGTGTTTCTTGATTGGACACTTAACTTGCAAATTCCTTTCTAAAGAAGCTGACCAAATGCCTTACTAAGGCTACTTAAAATCAAACAAGTACACAGCCAATATTCATAACTTCAAATAAAAAAATGATACATGCATACAGATAGGATGAATATATTCAGTAGATCATAACCTTTGCAGAGATATGTTACATGGCATATGTAGCATAAAACATACTCCAGTTATGTCATATTTACATTCATAAGCATATTTCCATAAAGCGTTATGGGGTGCAATGTCACACTCCCCGCCCCTGGCACTTTCTTTCTCCTCCAGAGCTCCCTCTCAACTGAGCAATCCTCAGCCTTTTACTAGGCCCAGGTGCGCCTTACTTAACTGCCTTCCAGCTACTGAGGGAGTTACATATCCCCAGGTGGGCCTGGTTGGCTCATTCCCTTCAGTGGAGCCTCTCACAGGTAGGTTGGGCAGCTGACTCCCTTAAGGGCCAGCCCTGTGACACCTTGGCAGTGTTAATATACCACACGCCTGATTCTATCAGAGACCACAGGGTGCTGGAACCTGCCCAGCATCCCCTGACTCTTTCACTGGTCCCCACTGCTCTTTTCTGAGACCACTCAGCAGGGACCTGTGCTCTCTGCCCTGCCTCTTTCCACATGTGGCTGCACATGGAGTTGAAGCACCATAATATTCATTCACTGTTTCGATGGAAGGCTGAGTCCTCTGCGTACAGGCCTCAGCCAGTCTCAGCTCACCGGGGTTTCTTGGTACACCACTGTAACGAGCTGTATAATGACACAAAAGCAGATCAAGCCAGGAGATAACTGAAGTTCCTCCAGGGATAGGAGAAATCATCCCCCGGAGCGCAATTATCAACTTGTGCTAACTACACACTCGTGCCTAGCTACTGGCTGAAGGATCAAGTAGTTACTTTAGTCTACAGCAGCCAGGGGCTCACCTTGCCCACCCTGGTTTATGTGGAAGGCCTGATTCTCAGAACAACTGGTGTCCTTCCAGTGCCTAGGGGCCAGGAGCACAGGCAGGCAGCCTGCGTCCCCTGAGCACTATAGAGGACACACACAGCACTCCCTGGATCCTAGCATGGAGGGGGAGGTTTTGGGGGATAGGGTGGGAGAGGAGCAGTGTGCCTCTCTATGTATTCACTAGCCAGTTCTACCCTGTTCAGCTCTGAGGAAGCTCAGGCAGGCATGGGGGAGCTGCTGTTGCTCTGCAGCCTCTGGGGGAGGATTCCTTTCCCCATCCTTAAGCCCCATGGAGCCCCCACCCCTGCACACAGCCTATGTATGTGGGCGCAGCAACAAAGACTTGCACACTCCCTAAACTCCCCCAGCATTGCAACTCCTATTCCCCATGCATACTGCCCAGGTAAAGGACGTGGGCTCTAGGCAGCATGGGTAGGCTGCCGGTTAAATGTCACAGCCGACGTTTTATTGATGTATCCTTAACCGCTGAGCTCAGTGTTCGCCAAGGCGCTCTAATTGTCTCTGTTCGCAGCATTACATAGAAGGCCTGCAGCGATCCTGCCGCTGAGCCCAGGGTTCACAAGCTGGGACTTGTTCCCTAATCAGAAGTTAACTAACTGTACTCTACACTATATGCCTTGAGTGCAGGGCTGGGTTCTGTGCAATCAGAGGCAAATATAGGTCTAGGAGCCACTGAAACTGGTTTCTTATGTAATGGGCATTAGGGTTCTTCTTTGCAAATGTTTGGTGCCTGTGAAACCAAATGTCTGATACCACCAGCTTAGAGAGCCTAACGCCCAGTGCCACTCTGGACACTGCTTACGCAAACGGCATTGTGGAGTTTCATGCTTATTGTCTCTGAGCGACTCTAGCAAACATGCTCAGCTGTTGTTTTCTAACTGCCAGCCCTGCAAACTCACCCTGAGATCTGAGCATCACGGTTCTTTCTGGCACATACACAATCATCGGGGATAATGATTCTGCAAGCCAAATTCTGCTCTCGGCTATCCCTACACGCAGGGGTAAATGGGTGCAAAATTTGGCCGCGCAATGGGAATATAACCGACAATTCTGCTGATGGTGCTTGAGCCAGAATACACTCCAACTCCTGCTTCCTCAGTTGTGTTGGCTCCGCAGGGATAACAGGAATCTTTGATTTCAGCCTATGAAAGGTAAAAAGAGTAGGGCATATGTGACCCAGCAGAGATTTCAGGTCTCTCAGTAAATTACAAGAGCTGAGAGAAGCAACAGAGTCTCCTGTGGCACCTTTAAGACTAACAGATGTATTGGAGCATAAGCTTTCGTGGGTGAATGCCCACTTCCTCAGATGCATGTAATGGAAATTTCCAGGGGCAGGTATAAATATGCTGGCAAGAATCAGTCTGGAGATAACGAGGTTAGTTCAGTCAGGGAGGGTGAGGTCCTCTGCTAGCAGTTGAAGTGTGAACACCAAGGGAGGAGAAACTGCTTCTGTAGTTGGCTAGCCATTCACAGTCTTTGTTTAATCCTGATCTGATGGTGTCAAATTTGCAAATGAACTGAAGCTCAGCAGTTTCTCTTTGGAGTCTGGTCCTGAAGTTTGCTAAAAAAACAAAGAATGTGGCCCCCTCCGAACGGTGGCCCCCTCCGAACATATGTCCGGGCGGGGCCCCTTACAATGCAGAAACTGGAATGCGGTATTTATTTTGCCACTTTTAGGGGCCCCCTTCCTTGCGGGGCCCCCTCCGGTCGGAGGGTACGGAGGGCGCTCGCTACACCTCTGGTGAATGGCTAGCCAACTACAGAAGCAGTTTCTCCTCCCTTGGTGTTCACACTTCAACTGCTAGCAGAGGACCTCACCCTCCCTGATTGAACTAACCTCGTTATCTCCAGACTGATTCTTGCCAGCATATTTATACCTGCCCCTGGAAATTTCCATTACATGCATCCGACGAAGTGGGCATTCACCCACGAAAGCTTATGCTCCAATACATCTGTTAGTCTTAAAGGTGCGACAGGACTCTCTGTTGCTTTTTACAGATCCATACTAACGCGGCTACCCCTCTGATACTTAAGAGCTGAGAGGTACAACCAAGAACATTTGCATTTTCCCATCATTTGTTTAGAGTTGCGATTTCATGAGGTGCCAGGAGTGACAGTACCTAGTCACTAATAGATCTAGCTCCAGAGAAGAGGAGTAGAAATTAGAAACATCAAAGCACCAGCCCAGGGAATTGGGAATAGATCCCCCAAACCTCCACAATACTCATCTGAATCCAGTAGTGACCGAAAGTTGCAATGAAGGCTGTGTAGTGGCCTAGTGCACAAATCTCCACATTACAATTAGTACCTTTGTTGGCAGGCACAGGAGAGGGGCCCAACCACCAAAGAGGCCATAGAATTGGACTGATTGATTGGTATTTTCTATTATTTAAATAGCAGCAGCATGTAGAGGCCCCAGCCAGGATAGGAGGGCCCCATTGCATGGCGAGAGACAATGTCTGCTCTGGAGAGATTACAGACTAGACAGACAAGGTGTGGGAGGGAAAACAGAGGCAGAGAAAGGGGAAGTAGGAGGTCAGTGGCACGGCCAAGAATAGAACCCAGTCTGCAGTGGAACCCACTAGACCATGCTGCCCTTTATAGCACCTGATTTATCTTCTGACTCATGGAGCCCTCCAGAAAGACTGCACGCTCTCTGGGGCAGAGCCCAGTTTTCCAGGAAAGGCCTAGCACACCTGAGCACTATGAGATAATAAATAATGACAGTGGCCTAGATCTTGCCCCCATAGGGTCACACATGGAGGAGACTTTCTGCACACAGATCTCACCTTTCCAAGTGAAAGGGGCGGGGGCTCAGCTAAATGTGTGATGCCAGTCCACCCCCTAGAAAACTGGGCAAGCAGAGAGGGCTGGAGATTGAGAGAGCCAGGATGGGGACAGACACTGGAGTGCGCTCACTGTCATCCTTCTAGTCTTGCAGTCCCTAAGAATCCAATGACACTGCACTACCAGAAAGCTTGGGGACCCACCAGGGACCAGAGCGGACTTTGTGCCACTGCCCCTGGCCTTGCATGGATCACTGTGAACTTCCAGGCTTGCATTCAGACCACTGCATCATTAAGGAGACCCAGCAACAGTCATAGGTCCCCTCCACCGGGGTCCACCCAGCTTGTACAATCAGGGCTGCAGAGAGCCATCCTGCAAACCCTTACTCATTTGTGCAGCCTGTGACTGCTCATGTGAGTAAGGGCTACTTGTGTGAGTAACAGGGTTTGCGGCATCAAATCCAAAATCAAACACCAATGATTCACCCGTGCAAAGAATACTGCAGCCTTGCACAGCACTGACCCTGACTGCTAGTGTGGTTTTAATGGCAGTGCTTGTTGGCCATTACACTAGAAAGCAACACAGCTGTGTCATATAAATAAGGGTACTGTAGCTCTTTATACCTTCCACTCACAGAGAGGAGAGAAACAGAGGAATATATCTCAGGTGTGGAGTCCCACCCACCCACAGTGTTATTTGGCTGATCTGTTTAAACACACAAGGAAAGTATCCTTGAAAGGAAGAGGCCTGGGGCAGAGTCACTAGTCCAGTTGTCTGCAGGTCTCAGGGGAGGGATAGTGGGGACATGCAGTCAGGAAAGCTCCAGAGAAGGTTTTTCACGTAAGAGTTTTTAGTGGGAACATCTGGGAGGATACAGCAGCTCGAAGCAATCAGCAACGATGCCTTATAAAGAGACTGTCAGGCTGGCGCAAAGTAAATGTGGATTCAAAGCGAAGTGGCTATAAAAAAGCACCACAGAATTCTACAGGCATGAGACAAACCTAGTGCTGGGTCCTTGGTTTCTTCATGTCTGTTTCTCAGGAGCCTGGATGCCTCTGTGAGCGGCACCATGGCAATTAGTAAATAATAATAATAATAATAATATGCTACAGTTTATAATGTTCTTACAGCTCTGCCGGGTCAATCTGTGCAATCCTTACACAGACAACACATTGACTTTAACGGGAGTGAACAAAGCCTAGACAGAGATCTGAACCAGAGCCGCAGATCCAAACACCCCTACGCTTTGCTAAAGTGTGGCTTTTGGCACCTTTCCACAGTGTATTCCTTCTGCTTTCTTTGCACCAAGTTTTTACATTGCTTCTGTCAGCAGAGGGAAGCAGCCATTTTGAGTTCGGTTCGGTGCAGACAGTCAGCAGAGATACACTTTATGCCCTGTCTCAAAGAGCCTTTATTTTTGTTCTTTCTTGCTTTGTTATTCTCCTAAACTAAAGTAAACTAAACTAAACTAAAGGTCAATCAGGTTCTCCCCAGAGAGGTCGTTTGCTCTTGGTGTGTGGAAAACAACAGGGAGCATATCTATCTGAAACACAACTGACTATGTTATACTGTACCAGGGAAAATATGTTTCCAGAGTCTATTGGAGCAGGTAAATTAATGATAAGATCCAGTATCATTGCGTCAATGACCAAAAACTTGGATTCAGACTGAGAAGAAAATAATGAGGGATTTATTCATTATTGTGTCAGGCACTCTGAGGTACCACCTGGCATCGTAACAGCAACCCCAACAGCTTCCTTATTGCACTATACCATTTCTGTTCCTGTTTCCTTTGCAAGTGCACTCTGCATTTGGGAGTTTTATTATACCTTCTGGGTGGTCTGAATGCAAACAACAGTAGGTGAAATTACCCTGTTTTTACTCCAGAAAATCAAAACCATGGAGCTGCTTTTCCAATGCACATTTTGACAGCTAGCTGTGAAAATAATGGAGCGAGCGTTTTATGGATCTTGCCTGCTTAAGAATTTCCTATGCTGGTTTACAGCCAGAGCATTTTCTGGCTTGATCCTGGCAATGTCACTCTGACCAACTGTGGAAGGATCATTTATATATCTGAAAATTAGGCCTTTATGCTCCTATATGGGAGAAAGCAGTAGCTGCAACGCATGGAACTTATCTACCTGGCTGGACTTTATTTGCTGATACACACAAGTCATTAATGTTTTTATGAGTGTTTGAAGTTGTAGATAGGTAAGAGTGTCATTTCCTCTCTTGTCATTAGAAGCCGTTTATTTTTCACCTGTATGCAAACAACCAGGGCAGACAATGGGCCAGATCTGACTTTACACACCACTCCAGCAATGCAAGGGGACCATAGAAACAGCTCAGGATCTGGCCCAACTTTTAAAACAAACCTCCGAGTGGTTTGAAGTTTTCAGCTTGATCAATCTTAACGTTTTCCCCATTGATCGGTCCCAGTTTCCAGAGCGTGAATTTCAGCTCCTGTGAGTTTTGCAAAGCTGAATGCAAACTATTTTTCACTCTTTGGTTCATGCGGCTTTGCTATCCCACCTTGAGTTTTGCTAGAGTAAGCCCCAAAATATAAAGTGAAACTTGGCCCAAAACAGTGAGTTTTGCCTGGTGGTAGGCCAAAATCCTGCAAACACACCTGACCACAGAAATTGTCCCAGTTGTGAAGTTGTGCTATAAAAGCAGGAGACTCATTTTTCTTCTAACAAGCATTTAATACTTGCTGTTGCAGCAGGGCAGATAGAACCACTCTGCTAAGTAACTGGCAGCTCTCTGCAGAGTTTTCTAAGCAACAGGAAGTCATACTCTTGGCCCCTAGTCCTGCAGTCTGTTCTGCAAGAGTGCACCCATATACCCATAGGGAGTCTAAGGGACATTTACACAGCACAAAAAAACAAACAAACAAAACCCCACAGCCGTGAGTCTCAGAGCTCAGCTCAACTGACTTGGGCTCATGCTGTGGGGCTAAAAATAGCAGCATAGCCATTTGGACTCAGACTGGCGCCCAAGCTCCGAGACCCTCCCTGCTTGCCAGGTTTGAGAGCGCAGGCTCCAGCCCGAGCCCGAATGTCTACACGGCTATTTTTCGCCCTGCAGTGGGAGCCCAAGTCAGTTGAACCGGGCTCTGAGACTTGCTGCTTGCAGGTCATTTTTGGCTGTGAAGACATACCCTCAGGTATCAGAACTGGTGCCAACTCTCGTGATTTTATTGTGACTCTCATGATATTTGATGTTTTTCTTAACCCCCCAGCTTCTCGATTAATGCAATTTGGCTAGAATCTCAGCTTTCGTTTGTTAAAAGAGTGCATTTCTAGGGGGGCTGTTGATTAATTGCAGTTAACTCAAAAAAATTAACTGCAATTAAAAAAATTAATCGTGATTAATCGCACCGTTAAACAATAGAATACCAATTGAAATTTATAAAGTATTTTTGGATGTTTTTCTACATTTTCAAATGTACTGATTTCTATTACAACACAGAATACAAAGTGTACAGTGCTGAATTTATATTATTATTTTAATTACAAATATTTACACTGTAAAAATGATAAACAAAAGAAATAGTATTTTTCAGTTCACCTCATACAAGTACTGTAGTGCAGTCTCTTTATTGTGAAAATGTAACTTACAAATGTACTCAAAAACAAAACAATGTAAAACTTTAGAGCCTACAAGTCCACTCAGTCCTACTTCTTGTTCAGCCAATCGCTAAGACAAACAAGTTTGTTTACATTTATGGGAGATAATGCTGACTGCTTCTTATTTACAATGTCACCTAAGGGAGAACAGGTGTTCACATGGCATTTTTGTAGCCGGCGTTGCAAGGTATTTACGTGCCAGCTATGCCACCATTCCAGAGGACATGCTTCCATGCTGATGATGCTCGTTAAAAAAATAATGTGTCAATTAAATTTGTGACTGAAGGCCTTGGGCGATAATTGTATGTCTCCTGTTCCGTTTTTCCCGCATTCGGCCATATATTTCATGTTATAGCAGTCTCGGATGATGACCCAGCACATGTTCATTTTAAGAACACTTTCACAGCAGATTTGACAAAACGCAAAGAAGGTAACCAATGTGAGATTTCTAAGGATAGCTACGCACTCGACCCAAAGTTTAAGAACCAGAAGTGCCGTCCAAAATCTGATTGGGACGGGGTGTGGAGCATGCTTTCAAATGTCTTAAAAGAGCAACACTCCGATGCGGAAACTATAGAACCCGATCCACCAAAAAAGAAAATCAACCTTCTGCTGGTGACATCTGACTCCGACGATGAAAATGAAAATGCATCGGTCCACTCTGCTTTGGATCGTTATCGAGCAGAACCTGTCATCAGCATGGACGCATGTTCTCTGGAATGGTGGTTGAAGCATGAAGGGACATGAATCTTTAGTGCATCTGGCACATAAATATCTTGCGATGCCAGCTATAACAGTGCCACGCGAATGCCTGTTCTCACTTTCAGGTGACATTGTAAACAAGAAGTGGGCCGCATTCTCTCCTGCAGATTGTAACCAAACTTGTTTGTCTGAGCGATTGGCTGAACAAGAAGTAGGACTGAGTGGACTTGTAAGCTCTAAAGTTTTACATTGTTTTATTTTTGAATGCAGTTATTTTTTGTACACAATTTGTACATAAATACATAATGTACATAATGTACATTTGTAAGTTCAACTTTCATGATAAAGAGATTGCACTACAGTACTTGTATTAGGTAAATTGAAATATACTATTTCTTTTGTTTTTTACAATGCAAATATTTGTAATAAAAATAAATATAAAGTGAGCACTGTACACTTTGTATTCTGTGTTGTAATCGAAATCAATATATTTGAAAATGTAGAAAACATCCAAAAATACTTAAATAAATGGTGTTCTATTATTGTTTAACAGAGCAATTAATCACAATTAATTTTTTTAATCACTTAGCCTTAATTTCTAGCCTTCCTGGCTGCAGAAATCAGCTTAAAGCCATGACTCAAGTGCACCCTAAAGACTCAGAAACCAAAATACAAATAAAATGAGCCCAACATTTTTTATTTATTTTTAAATCTCAGGATTTTTGAGCCAATCTCATGGGGTTTTTAGGCCTGACTCAGGATTTTTGAATATTTGGGGTTGGCAATACGAGGCAGTATTGTTGCATACTCAGCAGTCAAGCCATGAAGGTACAGTATGAATATATCTTAATGGTTAATTAGAATACTGCACTGGGTTCTACCTACATTTGGCCTAAGTTCTTTCCAAACCCAGTCCAAGTTTGCTGGAATGTCACCTGGTTTCAGCTAGAGAAAATTCCATGTGGCTGTACTGTGCATGAGCTCAGTGCAATGTACCAAGAGCCTAGAGCTACCATTAGTCAAACCTCACAGCACCATCATGCAAAGAGCAGCTTCAATACAGGCCCCTTGTAGAGTTAACCTATGCTTGGGCAGGGCAGGGGTTTAATAATGACATAGTGATGGATCCTGCAAGGTGCCCAGTGCCTCTGAGAGATGTGGAGCTCCCTCAGCATCTTGGTTTGAGGGAGCTCCTCTCTTCATAAGAATGAAATTCTTACTGCCATTGTTTCATCAGAGTGGACTGAAAGAAAGATTAATTTGCCAGTGTCGCCAGCTCTTGCAGTTTTATTGCAAGCATCACAATATTTGAGGTATTTCTGAAAGCCCCTGCTCCTGGTGTCCTGTGACAGCATGAGAAGTGCAGCTTTCCTTAAAAGGTACATTTCTAAACCTCACGGTTATAAAGAAAAGCTTGAAAAAGTGACACCCCCCCCTACAGCCTCAAGTACCGGAAAGCAAATGACAAGGCCAAAAAAGTACTAAAAAAAAAAATCTCGTGATTTTTAAACTGATCTCATGCTAGATGGGGAGGGTTCTGAGTTACTACAGTGAATTCTTTCCCAGGTGTCTGGCTGGTGGGACTTGCTGACATGTTCAGGGTCTAACTGATCACCATATTTGGGGTTGGGAAGGAATTTCCCCCCAAGTCAGAGGGGCAGAGACCCTGGGTTTTTGTTGTTAGTTTTTTTGTTTTGTTTTGTTTTGTTTTGTTTTGTGTTCCTCTGCAGTATGGGGCATGGATCACTTGCAGGTTTAAACTAGAGTAAATGGTGGATTCTCTGTAACTTGAAGTCTTTAAACCATGATTGGAGGACTTCAGTAACTCAGCCAGAGATTAGGGGTCTATTACAGGAGAGGATGGGTGAGTTTCTGTGGCCTGAATGTGCAGGCGGTCAGACTAGATGATCACAATGGTCCCTTCTGGCTTTTAAGTCTATGAGTCTATTCTGGGGTCTGACTCGTGATTTTTGAACGCTTGTGCTTAGCAATATTGTAATCTTGGATCCCAAATTCTTTAATAAGCCAGCACAGAGGGCAGCAATGGGGGCAGGTTAGGGACATGGCCATGTGATCCCCATTTATGAGGCTCCAGTGACCCTCCCGCACCATGCAAGGGGTGATGAGCGGTTGCAGCTGCGGAGCACTGGGCTGTGACCCCCGCCCCAGCTCCTGGGGGGAGTGATTTCACCCAGCAGTGAATATTTCTTGCTCAAGTGAGTTGAGCGAGCACCTCTGTGAATTTAGTCTTGTGACTTAAGCACCTGATTAGGTTTACGCAGGGCTCATTAAACAGTAAAAACGTGTGTCCGACTCCTGGCCACCCCCAGTCCTGCTGACAGAAGTTACCATGGAAGCAGGAACACTTGGCTCTGACACAAGATGTGCTCTCAGACCAATTCTGGATGAAAACAATAAAAACCCTCTGTATTTTCAAGGGCACAGGAGTTGAATCTGCACCCTTGTCCCACTGGCTTCAGTAGGCATTTGGGGTGCTCCAGGAATGCAGTTCATATACAGTAAAGGAAAGGATATGAATATCTCACAGTTATTGCAATGGACACACTTTAGAGTCAAACATCTCTTCCTAAAAGAACAAAATTGAGTATGTAAAATTACATTCACTCTAGTCTAATGTATAAAGTTAAACCAGACTTCACTGATGTAACTAGCAGAGGGAATAAAGTCTACAGTGGATTCTTCTGTATACAGTATTTAAACTTTTCTGCCTGGTTTGGATGACTAGTAAATATTTCCCTTTTCATGCCTTAGCTCTGGGGTACAGACCAAATTAAGGATAGATCTGGTCGTAGAGGTGCTGATCACTGACTGCCATAGGCTGGGACCCTGATACAGGTACGTAGTTAAAGTTGCTGGGTGGGAACCAGAATTTCAGTCTTACAGGAAATTCCAGTTTTCAACTTTTTTTGCCCCACTCTGAAATCAACTGAAAACAAAAAATTCTGAAATTTCCTGCAAAACAAAATTCTGGGGGGAAAAAATGTCTTTGATCAAAACATTCCATTTCAACAAAAACAAAATAGTTTGCTCCAATTGAGACTTTTTAAAACGACTTATATAAAAAACAACACATGGCATTTCAAAAAGTTGTTTCAAAATGGAAAATTGAAACGTCCCATTCCAAAAACATAAAAAATATTTAAAATAAATAAATAAGTGTCAATTCTGACAAAAATATTTATAGAAAAAAACGAACCCAATTTTGGTAATGTTGAAACGTCTGGTTTCAATACTTTCAGAATGCAGTGTTTTGACCTTATTAAAACAGTTCATTTCTTTTTTCCAAAATGAAAAATATTTTGATTTCAATTAAAATGACATTTTTGTCAAAAAACTGTTTCAGTGAAAAATTTCTAACTAGCTCTAGTAACATGCTAACTGATAAACCCGCGAGAAGGCACAGTGAATGGGATGGCTCACAGACTCGTCTCTCTCACCAAGAGAAGTTGGTCCAATAAAAGATATTACTTCACCCCTCCCACCTTGTCTCTCAGGCTTAAATTTAGGCCCTTTCTTAATCATCTTCCTGACTCAGGGTCTGAGGTGGCCTCATCTCTGACTGACCCAGCTAGTTACTCTAATGAAGCTTTAGTATCGTAGCCATAAACCACAAGGACACAGGGATGACTCACCATATGTGTTGAGGTAAATATTTGCGGTTCCAAGAGATGATCACACAATATTATCCCTGAGATCCAAGAAACTGCAGCCCTTCATCTAAGGCGTTGTCATTTCCTCTGGCTGCAATCCAAAGGGAACCTTACTTAGATAAGCCCAGTGCTACTTTCCTGACCTGGGCCAGTCCGTTTGCATCTGCTAGGGCAGGGGTGGCCAAAACGTGACCCATGATGGAGATGCAGGGGAGGGGAACAGCTGCACCACCTATAGCATTGGACTGAGACCAGGGTCTGTATTCTTTTTGCACTGCCCTTTTGTAACAAAGGCAGGACATCTGAAATATGCTCTAGGTTAGGCCAATTAATTACAGTTTAAGGGATCATGGCAAGTTGCCAAAGAAGAAAGTTGGGGCATCCCGGGGGAAGTACATTTCTCTGGGAGACCCAAGTTGAAGTGGGATCTCTTCCTGGCAAGGGTGTGTTTATATGCACTGGCTGGCAATGCATTGTGGCAGCATACTCACTCATCTAGGAAGACTCAATGTTGCAGGACATGGAAATACAGCTCTCCTCTATCCCTGCCTTAGAACAAAGAGAATGACTTTCATCCGGTCCCAAGGCCTCATCACTTCCACTCTCTGTGGAACGTGTCCAGTGGTCAGATTAGGAGCTGGCACCCAGCAGGAGTATTGTTTGGGGTGTGCTTTCCTAGTACGAGGGTGGGGCTCATAGCAGTGAAAGAGGGGGAAATTGATCCAGATTGGAGTCGTGGCTCACCCCAGCTCCCCTGTGCAGGAAGTTCTCTCCACTCCCTGGACTACCAGAACCACTCACAAAAGCCCTCATAACCACCAGTTTTGGGATATCATCCTCCTGGCACCTGGCCATTTTCTCATGGGTTAACTCTCCTCTTTCTGCCTGGCAGCACAGACAGTTTGTCTGGGACATTCCCAGGAACATCTCAGCCTGCAAATTTGTGCATGGATTATAATTACAGTTCTGCTACCCCAGCCCTTCCATGTAATCAAATTAAGATGAACTGTGTGTCGAATGGGAGGCTGGCATGCTACCTGAAATCTTTGTAATCAGTCTGGCTGATTTTTGCAGCTGATTTTTAATGAATAGCATCTTAAATCCTAGACTCCAGGAAGGAACTTTGGTCACAGGCCAAACAGAGATGGTTTGGCAGCTCCAAGTGTGCAAAGGTCCAGATGACAAAGCAGCCACACCCATGTTCGCACAATAGCCTCCCTTGGCAAAGAGTCAGAATTGATTTGGATGCTTAGGGCGTGATCACCTGGGGTCAGGGTTGAAACTCATTTCTTAACAATTAAACCTGGGCTATTTATGGAAAGCACTTGCGGTTTCCCCAAACTCATTTTCCTCATGGCAATATCCTGAGCTGGGATATGGAAGGGCTATGTTTAGCAACGGATATTTAGGGGATTTGGTCGGAATGCTGGAATACTTTCCTTCCTTTAAAGGACGCCGAAGAATGTTGAGAAACCCTCAGCTTGGAGACCCCAGTTTGAAGGGCTTTTATTCTGGCCATTGGATAAACCAAATTAATTTGTTAGCTCCATGTTTAGTAGATGGTTATGACATGCCTGGCATATTCTAGGACCCAACAGCAGGACAAGGTAATTAAACTCTGCTGCTAGGAATGACTGAAGTCGAGTAATATTTATGTTGTTTGTTTTGATTAGCTGCCATAGGTTTTATTCATTCCCTCCCATTGGCAGCTTTGAATGGAGCTGGTCGGAAATTTTCCATCAAACCATTTTTTCAGTGGAAAGTGGCTTTTTGACTAAATAGATTTTTTTTCAGAAAAAAATCTGTTTTCTGCTACATTTTGGGGGGAAGGTCGTTGAAAAACCAAAGCCCTCAAAAAAGACTTTTTTGGTGTGGGGGGGGAGGATTGGTTTATTTGATGAAAAATTTCAGAGAAAAAAATTGGTGAAAATTATTTTTCTTTTAATTTTTGTCAAGAAAAGTTGTTTCTGGACCAGTTCCAGCTTTGAAACTCTTGGAGCCTCGGATAGCCTCTGAAGTCTAACTCACAACATTCCCTACATCGTGCGGCCATTCCTGGGTGACCCCCACTGCCCCACTCACATTAGGAGTAGTCCAGCCTTTCCAACCTGTGGGCTGAACAGGTTATTTCAAAGGAGGTCAAGGGTCCACAGTCATTAAAGCTCCCCCAGCCCAACTGGCAATGGATGGGAGCAGCCAAATCTGTTCTTTTCCCGCCCTTACAATATAGCAAGGGAACTACGTAGCAGTTACAGTGGGAGGGGGCCAGCAGCTGGAGAGAATGATGGTCCAGTGGTGAGGGTGCAAGTCTGAAATTCTGGCAAACTGTGGTTCAATTCCTTGCTTTACTGCATATGTCCTCTGTGACCTTAAGAAAGTCACTTAGGGCTTGTCTTCTCCATGCATTTAGCCATGACTCACTGGAGGCCTTTCCCACACCTGAAGCAGAGCTCTGTGTAGCTTGCAAACTTGTCTCTTGGCCCAACAAAAGATATAACCTCACCCAGCTCATCTCTCTAATAGCGGGTCAGTGATGGTGCCCACAATAGAACCCATGTTTGCTTCCTTCCAGACCAGCGCCCCCCAGACACTGCCCCACGCTACTTCTCTACAGCACATGGGTGTTTGCTGGCTTCATTAAATCATGTTTGTAAACCTTACATGAAAGATGCTGCAAGAATACCACTGTTCATCCAGTTGTGTGTACACTACACTGGATCAAACAACCAACTTCCAGCAGGTTTCAGGGGCAAACGCTCAACTCCCCTATGCCAGCGAATCTGTAATGGCCCATCTTATGCTCCCTGCTGAGCATGACATGGAAAGGATGAGATGGTCTCTAATAATAACCTGCATATGTGCTACTGTATACATGGGGAACTATGTCATTTTCATGCCTCTGTTCTACTGGGAGCCAAGAAGAAACCAAATGCAGAAAGGTCATGACTAGTGAGGGATTTGGGCTCGTCGGTGCATCAGGAGGGTGATACCGTGTATGTGAACTGATGTACAATGATGAAGGGAACTGATGATTGGGACTAGACTATGGACTTATTACTCACAAGAATCCAGAATGGCTGTGTGCATTTCATTCGTTCCTAAGGCAACAAGTGATTAGCAGTTATAGGTTCAAAGGTTTTCCCTTTGCTAACATCTCTTACCCAGAAACGCCCCAGTGATGAGAGGGATGGTTAGAATGGGGCATCTGAGCCTTTAGAGACAAAACCAGACACCGACTCTAGAATTCTAACTTCCTCGGAACGGGGAGTTATTCACTGGAATTTGGGCATCTGGCAAATATCTCACTTCAGCTCTGGCAGTCGGGCTGCATTGTTAATGGGTGGTGGAGTTATTTGCTGACTTGACTATAGCACCAAAACAGCATCTCCACAATACAACTTGTACTTAACATCGCAGGGTAATGAGGTTGATATTTTATCTCCACGTCCACTCTGGACCTACATAGCCTAGATACTGAGGTATAAATCGGCACCGCTCCAGTAAAGTCATCAGAGCTGGGCTGATGGACACCAGCTGACAGCGTGGCCCATAATCAGCAAGCGTCTAGGCTTTTTGCAACGGACAAGTGAACCATTTTGGATAAAGCCTCAGAATGAACCAGAATGGAACTTTTATTGAGATGCCTAAAAAAATCTGATTAACTTTATTCTCTTCATTTTAAAATCAAATTATCTGGCCCCAGCACCATGGTAGCCATGCACCTCACAGCTTTTAATGTATTTCTCTTCCCAGCACCCTGTAAAATAGGGAAGTGCTATTATCAACAAGTTAGAGATGGGGAACGCAGACACTAATCAACTCAATGCCTCACCTGAGGTCACAAAGGTAGGGCAGGGACTAGAGCCAAAGTCTCCCAATCACAGGTGAGCCCCACCCCCAACCACTGGGCCATTCTTCCCTCCCTACTTGTTTTCTGCTCTACACATACCTAGGGTGACCAGATGTCCCATTTTTAAATGGACAATCCCATATTTAAGCCGTCCTGCAGGTGTCCCGACTTTTTCTTAAAAATGGGCAAATTGTACCATATCATCTAACTCCCCCTCATCACTACTGGTGGGTCCTGCTGCTGGCCAGATCCCTGCTTGCCAGCCGCCTGCCCACCAGCAGTGATTGGGGGGGTCCAGTGGCCAACGATGGGGTTGGGTATGCAAGGCTGGGGGTGGGGCAAAGATGCAGCGCGCGGAGCCAGCCGCTCCCCCTGCTGGTCCATCAGCGCAGTCCCCATTGCGTGCCGACTCTTGAAATTAAATTTTCAAATTAATGGAGGAGGGAAGAGGGGGATGAAATTTCCAGCCTGTTCATGCCCCGAACCTGCAAGCTCAACAGCAGCCGCAAGGGCAGGGCTTAGCACCCTCTTCACCCCCAAATCCCCCACCCTGAGTCCTGCCCCCATGGAGCATGGGGCTGCTCCATCCCCTAGGCACCCTCCCCTACTGAGCCACCTCTCTGGCCGGGTTCACTGAAGCCCCTGCAGTCAGGTTCCCTGGGCCTAGGGTGACCAGACAGCAAATGTGAAAAATCGGGACAGGGGGTGGGGGGTAATAGGAGCCTATATCAGAAAAAGACCCAAAAATCGGGACTGTCCCTATAAAATCGGGACATCTGGTCACCCTACCTGGGCCCTGGTGCACAACGCATCATTAGGGCTTAACCCCTTCCTGCCTGCGCTGTAGCTGGGGGACAGGAGGTGGCTAGGTTATGTTGGTGGCCAGCAGCAGCCTGGAGGTGTTAGCTGCCTTTTGACACTGTGGGGGCAGGAAGGGACAAGCTGCTTCCAGCCACCTGGTGGAGGGGGCGTGCAGAAGAAATGAGCTCTGCAAAGACGCGCCAGGTCATCCCTTCCCACACGCTCCTCCCCAGCGGCTGGAAGCAGCTCCCGTCCCTTCCTGCCCGCACAGGGCTGAAAGGCTGCTGCTGGCCACATTCTGGTGTGAACCCTGGCAGAAATCTGGGGGGGGGGGGGCATGTGACCTTGCGTGCCCCCACAACGTGTTGCCTCGGGAAGACACAGAGCCAGGTACCAGGAGAGGTGGGTCTGTCCCGGAGGCCCAGCCAGGCATGGAGGGTGGAGAGTGCGCGGCAGGGAGGGTCAGGTCGGTTGGTCGGTCATCACCCCTATGTGAGAGAGGTGTACAGGCGTGTGTGTGTGTGTGTCATCTCTCCCTGTGTGTGTGAGGGGGGAAGGTAGGGGTGTGTGTCACCCCTCACTGTGTGAATCCAAAAGGCTTAAAGATAAGAAGGTAAATAAAAAGAATCCAACTACACAGTGTTTCTTTTTAACGGAGGCTCAGTCAACTTGATGTTAATTTGAACGTTTGTACTGCATAGTTCTGATTGATTGCCACTGATCTCACTTGAATACGAGTAATTTTACCAGGTGTCCCATATTCCGCACAGGGAAATACGGTCACCCTACACATACCGGTTCCAGAAAGAAGTGTCTATCCCACCGTTCAGCAAGGAAATGCTGCTCTTGTGCTATTTTCAGCCCAGCTAAAGGCACGAAGTGTTGGGAGCCTTATGAGAATGCAGGTTCTTGCAGGGTCTCCAGTCCAGTTCGGTGGACCTAGGCGGCTCAGAAGGTTTGACGAAGGCACAGCAAAGCAGCACCGACGGGGAGGGTGTTATACAAATGAGCGGAATGGCCACGGCACGGTAATGAATTCAGTCATGTGGTGGGTTCACTGCCACCATGGCGTTACAGCTTATCATTGCCAACGGGCGCTCCTAATGACGTTACTGGGAAGAGCATGCACACAGGAAGTCAGGCAGTGGAGATAAGTAAGAAGTTGGTCAGAGACAAACAAACCACCATATCTATAAATAATATTTTGGTTTTAAGTACCACAGGGCGGCACTCAGTGAAAGGGCCACACCTACTCCTGGGTATTATTGATCACTATTTTATTTTCCTAACACACTGGTGTGCACAGCGTGTTACAGAAGGGAAGAAGACAATTATTATTGCCTGGAGGCTGCACAAGGGCATCATAAGAGGCAGTCTAAATAGACAAGACAGACAAATGGTGCAACAGGAGGTGGTGTTGCCTAGTGGTTATAGCACTGGTGTGGGACTCAGGAGAACAGGGTTCTATTCCCGGCTCTACTGGTGACCTTGTGCAAGTCTCATCATCTCTCCGTGCCTCAATTTCCCCATCTGGAAAATGAGGATAATGCTTCTTCCTAAAGCACTTTGGGATCTACTAATGAACAGTGTTTCGTAAGAGCTAGGTATTATTAAGGGACTTACCCAACAGGAAGCAGATGAATAACAGAGCCAGGACTAGAACCTAGTTCTGTTATCCCTGTGCAGTGCCTATCCACTAGACCACACTGCCTCACTCCCCCCAAGCTTCTTACAGAGCAATCTGGATGAAGAACGTGACAAGGGATTACAACAGATAGGGCCCTCTTCTCCCTCCACATGATACAGAGAACTCCCATTGACTTCACGCCCCTAGTGGGTTGGGGAATAGAGGGGGAAAGTAAGACCAGAGAAAACAAGAGGACAGCGGCAACACATTTATGAAAAGAGCATTCTTGTCAGAGAATTCAGATGATTGATTGATTATTAGCAGAGAGGTGGCCAAGCCGTGCAGACCAGATCAAATTTTCCCACAGGTTGTGGCTGTTAGGATCTGGGCTTTTGGTTTAGGTGTGTTTTGATGTTCAGCATCAGGCAAGAAATAGCAGCACAGCTGAAGCAGGTCCTGATCAAAAGCCAGCAACTGTCTATGACTTGCCGCCTGGAAATCATGGAAGCAAAACAGTTAACTTGACTGCACAGTGTTTCAAAACTGCACAGTTGGTTTTGCAGTGATGAGTGAACTTGAAAAGTGTCTAAAGTTCAGATGCTCACCTGAGCCCCTCACCTGGGCTGGTGTCTTTGCCACTGTAGCTTAGCCTCTAGTGAGGTTTCGCATACTCCCTAGCTGAGAGAGGGGTGCATTAGATCAGGGATACGATTGGATGTATTTCTAAAAGACATCCTCTAAGTCAAGCACAAGTTATTAGGTTCGACGCAGGAAGTGCTGGGTGAAATTCGCTGGCCTGCGTTATGCAGGAGGACCTGGTAGAAGATCATAACAGTCCTTTCTGGTGTTGGAATCTGTGCATTCTCAAGTGGTATTATGGTGCGTCTGCTTCTGAACCAAGGCACACAGAACCATGGGAATACAATTTGCATCTACTTTGGGCCTTGTTTTCAAAAGGGCCTCACTTGGCTTCAATTTTTGTGGCCTGGCAGTCTACCTGGGATCTGTTCCCAGCTCTGCCACTGGCCTGCTGGGTGACCTTGGGTAAGTCAGCACCCCTCCCTATGCCTCAGTTTCCCCATCTTTAAAATGGGGATAATGATACTGGCCTCCGTAAAGCACTTGGAAATCAATGGGAGTTAGGAACTTCTGAGGATATGGACCTTTGAGATCTGATGACAAGTGCTATATAAGACCTAGGCATTATTATTACTGTGAGAGCACTTAGACTTCTGACTGTTTGACACCAGGCTACAAAGAATAGAGGGCATTTTGCAATGAAAAAGTGTACCTTACTTTCTGGCAACAAGATATCAACTATAAATATTTGACACGAATGTGACTTGAACTCTTCTGCAGTCCCAGATGTGGTCCAGATTTGCTCTGACCTGTGTTTTATCCAGATAAATTCATCCATCCTCACCAGTAAGTGTTTGACTCTGAGATGAGGAAATCTGCAATCCTGGACTACTGAGGTGGAAATTTCCAAAGCCACCTAAGTGACCCCCAAGGAATGGGATTTGAGCATCCAAATCCTTTATGTGGCTTTGAAATCTTAGCCTAAAATATCCTACCTGTTCTGCAGGATGAATTCCATTGAGTAACATTGAGTTCCTGGGGGGGGGGAAATATACTCTCTTCTTAGAGGGTAAGAGAATTTGAAGCTACAGGACTGTACTGTGGTCTGTCTGTCTTCCTCATTTATTTATAAAGGACCTATAATTGTGATATCCAGGCACTAAATTAAAAAAATTGGCTTGCCTAAAAGCAGGCACAGGTAATGCAGCATTCCAGTAACAGCCCTGGAATACTGACGTGACCTGTCTCTCCCCCAAGAGAGAGTCTTCTTTGTTCCTCATTCTGGCAGCTCGACGTCAAGGAAAATGTTCATTTTAAGCCAATGGCCAAATCTTTGTCTTCTGCAGGCACCAAATATGGGTGTTGGTTTTCTGCAGGTTACTCCAGCTGTTGAGACACATTCCTATGCTAATCCTAAGGAAACGGGAAATGGAGAGTGACTCTCTAAATAGGTTTGGGTTTATTTAAGTACAGCGCAAGCGCCGTGACATCAAGCCAGCTTGTAACCTTAAAGGGAAACGTTGCCCAGTTAGCTTAGCCCCGTCACCTGAAAGCCAGAAGGCAAGAATAAGAATGAAGCACAAGTGAGGGCCCGAAACTGCACTCTTCCAGGGGAATTGGCCAGAGCATGCCTGAGGGAGGACTGAGGAAAAAACAGAGTAAGAACCTCAGTGTCTGGCCCATTATTAATTCTAGTTAATTAACACAAACTGGAGCATTCCCCACCACCACCAACCGCAGCCTGAGTTGTAACCCTCAAATCTAAATCAATATCCTGCCCCGCCCCCCACCACAAGTCTGGGAATGTTTCAAACTAAGGTTTCATTATGATCCTTTAGACAGATAAAGACCAGAACAAACTTTAGATTCAGGTCTAGGTAACAAATTCATCCTGAATTGCAGCCCCAGCCATGTGTCTCCACCACTCCAGGTGCCTTGTCCCAATAGACACCACCCCAGATCTGGCTCTTGTGCCCTCTGCACTTAAATCAGGCGGCTTCCTCCTCCAAGCTGCTGGGTGTCAGAAGGGGGGTGTCATTGAAAACCCAGGATAAATGGCCTCCCTTTCAGGTCTGGTACCTGGCCCTGGGGTAGCCCACAACAGCCCCAAGGTGTAATTGCATAGTGGCTGGAGCATGCTCAGTGCACATGGAATCTTCAATTTTTTTAGCTGCAAAGCTCTAGCAAGTCAGCTACTGAGCATGTGTGGACTGCAATTTTTCAAAGGCTTATAACTTAGCCAAATTTGGGCAGATTTTCATGGGGATAGCTAAAGGCACATCCCTGTCACAAAGACCAGCTGTCTGCCAAATTTCAAGTACCTGCTTCCCAGCATGGGGTTGCTAGAGCTTTTCAAAGACACCCCCACCCCTGAATTTAAAACAGATAATGTATTTTTCCCTAGCCTCATTCTCTGAAACAGCTGAATCAGTTTGGTTGAAATTAAAAACAAAACAAAACAAAACAAAAAACAACCTTGAGTCAGACACCCAGCATGGAAAATTTCAGCCCCAATGCTTGAAGTCTGGCCAAGTTATAAACAACTGGAAAAGATAAACATCACCTTAATAACAGGCGATGCTACCAGCCCCACTTATAATAAAATGGGTAATCTCACTGTTAAAGACTGCTTCATCCTACGGCTCAGAAAAGTACTTTGGAAGGGCTAATTTTCCCCTCTGGAATGAATCAAGTGTCAGGTATTTTAAAAAAAAGAGTGGGAAAAAGGTAGAGGTGGCTGCTTCTGGACTTCTGTCAACAAGGTCTTCAGAGAGATTTAAGAGACGCAAGTTGAACACCCTGCTGTCCGATTAGTATAAACTTTTCCCGGCAGCGCACTTCATAGACGCTTTGTTTGCCAAGCTGCATTGCCCCTTTACTGGTTATGTTTTTGTTTAAACATGGAAACGTACCAATAAATCATCCAGTTCCTCACTCCCCCGCTCTCGGAGTATACACACCCTGGGAGATAAGCTCAAGGGGAGATATTTTTCTGAAATCCCCTTGTTAAAATATTGGCAGCACATCATGTGACAGAGGCAACTATTTTATTGCAATAGTGCCTCAGAGCCACGCTGTTAGATCAGGAGCCCATTGTGCAAGGGGCTGTACAAACACAAAACAAAAACATAGTCCCTGCCCCAAAGAGAGTACAGTCTAAGGGCAAGTCTACACTACAAAATTAAGTCCACCTAAGTTACGTTGACATACAGCCACTGCAGTAGTTAAACTGCTTTTGCATGTCTGCACTACATGCAGGGCTTAATTTGTGCCAGGGCTAGCCAAGGCTGAGCCTTGGCACCTCTAGGCATGGCAGTTCATACCCCTAGCAGCTCTGGACTTGCTGCATCAGTTATGAATATAAAATAATTATTTGTGCCCTGGCACCTAATTGCTTGAGCCCCGGCACCTTTTTAATTACAAATTAAGCACTGACTATGCTCCTTGGGTCGGCGATGCACATCCTCACCAGGAGTGCTTGCAGTGTGGAGCATTGTGGGATGGCTTCTGAAAGCAACAACAGTTGATGTAAGCAACACGGTGCCTACACTGACACTGCATCAACCTGACTCCATCGACCTAAGCGCTAAACCTCTCGCGGAGGTGGAGTTATTAAGTTGCTGTAATGAGCGAGTTACATTGGTGGGAGCTACATTTTAGTGTAGACACTTCCAGGGTTTGGTTGATGTAAGCTGCCCTATGTTGACCTAACTGTAGTGTAGACCAAGGCTAAGTAAACTGCCTCCTTCGGAAACAATTTCCTGTCCCCCTGCCCTTTTTTTTTTTTGGCCAAGAAGTGTTCTTCCTCCACCTGAGCACAGATTCTAGACAAACATAAACTTCCAGTGGTAATTTGAACTCAAAAGCATAATTTCCAGGGTGGGTTCTCCCACCCCACCACAGTCCATCCAGCCAGGACATGAAATGCTGTGATTTTCCTGTTCTCTTTCCATGGGACATGGCCATTGTATTGTCCCCATCTGCTCTTCAGCATACGTAACCCTGTACAAGTAGCAGGTACAGTGCTCCCTACTGTCCAGCTGGAAAAAGTGTTACATCACTGCCTGTTTAAGAAGCAGCTAGCCCCCAATGTCGAAGTGCTCTGAGTCCTTAGGTACAATTACGTCTTCAGGAGTGACGCATCTGTAAAGGGAAACCAGAATGTGCAGGGCAATCTCTTGATAATCCTACTGCTTACTGAAGGTGGAAAGAGGTCAGCAGATAGCATCCTGCTTGTGTCATTGCTTGCAATACCAGAGAGAACGCCGCAGGAAAAAAATGCCTACAGTTTCAGAGTGGCGAGATAAGGTAAGAGAAATAATAACCAAGCATAAATAGCAAGAGCAAGTGCACACAGTAGTTTGGAAAACTTATGATGACACGTGTTAGCTGGATAGTTAGATCCTGAAGCTATATGAAGGGATAGGGTATCCAGCTTAGATAAGCTTGTTACAATAGATAGACAGAGAAGGTACATTAGTGCAGAACTGGTGGGAAATGGATTTCCCATCCCACAAAGCTATTGGAGATTTCCAATGTGCTCCCTTTCTGCATTGTGATGAAACCAAGTAAGACCTTCTGAAGTTTTTCTGGGGGAGCGAAGGGGAGAGGAAGAGGAAAAAGATCCACCCCAGAATAGCCAACAGATTGGTGACTAAGTTATTCACCTAGTATGTGGGAGAATGGCAAATCAGGGACTTAAAAGTGGGTCTCCCACATCCCATGTGTGAATGCCCTCACTACCAGGCTCCTGGCTGTTCTAGAGTAGCCCACTCTTTCTCTCTCTGGTTTTGACCAGAAATTCCATCCTGGACCTGAGAAAACTTTCCCCTCAGACCCGGTACATTCCAGTGAAAAGTTTCAGTGTCAACCACAAAAAAATGCTTCATCAGCAAATTCTCAACCAGCTCTACATTGAAGTGGCAGCAAATATTGCAGCTAGCTTCCCATTATAAATCCTGTTTTCAACCCACCTCCTGAATTTCCCCCCACATAAATTAGTGCCCTTGAAATCTCACATGCTGTATTTCATGCCAGGATACGTGGAACTCCCTTTGAAGTAAATGGGAATTCACATATTGAGGGCTTGCAGAATCAGTTGCTAATAGAATATTACAAAATATAGACCTAGGGAGGCAGATCTTCAGCTGAGGAGCTATTCCATAGCCATAGGGACAGGATCCACATTGGAAAGCTATCTATGCTTGAAGACAAGGGGGAAAAACCAGGAGATGGGAGGCTTCCCTTGACAGGTCCCTCTGCATCTACAAACAGCCTTATAAACAGAGCGGAGCAAGAAAGGATAAACCTAAGTCCTTTCCCAGCAAAAGTACATTACAAATGTGCGCAGCGCATATGGTGGGAAACAATGAGAGTTTTCATACAGTGGCTGTGAAGAATCAGCACAGAAGAGCCATGTGGTCCGAAAGAAGCATAAGTAGCTTTTGTTCCAGGAGCAATTAGTGCATTCCATCAGAGCCATCAGCCAAGCTCAGAAGCCAAGAGGGCTCGCTTGTAACAGCCTCTGTCAGAAAGCTCCAGCAGAGAATTCCAGCCCAGTGGGAGTTTCTACAGATAGAGTCTAGAAAGCAGGCTGCTACAATGAGGCGTTCTGGATATTTTCTATGCTGGCAAAAGGATGCTGAGATTATTGCTTATGGCCCAGATCCAGAAAAGCACTTACGCACCTGCTTAGCTGCGAGCACAGGAGGAGACCATTGATTTCAGCAGGAGAACTCACATGCTTAAAGTTAAGCCCATGTTGAAAGGTTTTGTTGGTTCTGAGCTTATCTGTACAGATTCCTTCAACTCCACGGCTCTGGGTCTTCTCTGGGTGGCTCATGGGTAAAATGGGGATAGTCATGAGGGGAGCGTTGGGAGAATGAATGTTTGCAAAGCAAGTTGGGGTCTCAGCATTGTAGAAGTATACTGGGTTATTCCCATCGGAGTGGAAAATTGTATAACGCCTGAACTGTACATAGAAGTGAGTGGGCTCTGTTAAAAAGACACATATTTGGCTTCTGTTGTATCTAGACCACTTGGGAGAAAAAAATTTTCTTTCCCAGGGAACTGCAAACACTTTCTAACACTTCATCTGCCCCATCAGATGGGGGTGAGATTTTCAGAAGTGCCCAGCATTGGCCTAACTCAGCTTCCTCCAAAACCAACAATTACACCTAGTTCTTACACATCACCTTTCATCCGTAGATCTCAAAGCACTTTACAAAGCAGGTCTGTACTGTTATCCCCATTGTGCAGGTGGGGAAACCGAGGCACAGAGCATCTGAGCCGATGTCTTCACAATGAGAAAAGGTGCGTTTTACCTGGAGATAGCTAACTTAAGACAGCTGTCTTGATGTAAAATCCTAGTGGAGATGAGGCACTGGTAGTTTTTAACCTTGATGTAACTAATCCAGGGAAACCCCAGGTGAGGGATATAGAGTTGACCGCGACTGGCTAAGCTGAGGTAAAAATTTCTTGTGCCTTGTCTCCACCAGGATTTTACATCAAGATAGCTAATGCAAGGTGAAAAAAGCACAGCTCTTCTTGCAGTGAATGCAAAGCCTCAGGGATTTGCCCAAGCTCACATGAAGAGCCTGTGGCTGTCTCCTGAGTATGGCGCTAGGACTATCACCACTAGACCACTCCGCTTCATCCGTTTATTGCCTTGGGGCACCAGTGCAGGGCTCTAATTCGGCCGCTTCCCCCGCTCCCCTGCCACTTGTGGGTTAGAGCTGAGCTGCTGCCCCCACCCCAGCTTATCTCATCTCTCCTTTGCTTTCCCAGTGCATTTAATGTGCTGTTTGCCTGTGCTGGTAAGAAGGCAACAACTGAGAAAACAGAGACCGTGCCAACCCATTATGGTGACCGCTATGACGCAAGAAAAACAATGGTTACTTTGCAGCCAAGATAAATACACCTGTGTGTTTGAGTCTCCATACAAATCAGTCAGACCTTTGTGGATACATTCCCTTCGATAATCTGCTAACGGTGCCTGGGAGCGTGTGGAAATAACGGGTTAGCCCAACATTTCATGTGTCACACACATTATTTCAACACCTTCTAGGCCATTGGCTCATTTCAGACTCTGTGGGGTCCCATACACGCTAATCCCCTTGCCTGTATCATATTGGGATAATGATTACAGCTGGGCGGAGAATGGTAATTCTGCATTGTGGAGGGTTTCAATATTTTGAAATTTTGTTTTCATTCCCCAAAGTTTTGAAGCTCTCTGTGAAACAGAAATCTGGGGAGAAAAAACCATTCAGAAAATTCACAACTTTTCCTTTTGATCATTTCAAAATGACACCCTGCTGGGAGGAGCCTGGAGGTGCTGGGGACCTTGGGAGTTGGTGAGACCTTGGAGTTCCGTGGAGGTGAGCAAGCTGCCAGGAAATCAGGCAGGTTTCTGAGATTCTGTCAGAAGATTTCCAACTGACACAATATTCCAACAATATAAAATAATTAATTAATTCTTTAATTGAATTTAGTAACGCTAGCATCTCATGCCTCAATAGCACCTTCCATCGGAGGAGCTCAAAACAATTTACAAATAGGAGGATGAAATACACCCCCACACAGAGGACGAAATATGCCCCCACACACAGGACCAGCACAAGGCGCAGGCAACCTTTAAACCGATAAGGTGTCATTCTGGCCCTGTTGAAGTCAATGGCAACACTGCCACCGGCTTCATAAGGCCTGAACTTAACCTATAAGGCTTAAGAGGTGGATAGCCCTTAAACTGGCACTCTGCACAGGGGTAAATATTTCCTGTTAATGAATTAGAAGCCTCAGAACAACTGTGCGAGGCAGCTAAGTATTCTTATCCCCAGCTGCAATTTGCAAATGTGGGGAAGCTCAGTAGCACACCCACACCCTGCTTTTGGATGGTCGAATCAGCATGTAGGTGATTTATATGGGTAAGTGTGAGTTTGAGTATCCAGATATGGAATTGGACCTTCCTGTTAAGACATTTGAAAAGTGGATTTCCTACTTAAAATTATGGGGTGGGGAATTAAAACTGAACTACTCCTATAGAATGTAATAGAAATGATTACACTTCAGTAGGTTTTCTGAATTAATACAGAACTCTATCCCTACCATGGGATTCTATAGGGCGATTTAAAAAAAAATTCTATGGAAAGATGATTCTTCTGTTTGAAATTCCATAGGTTTGTAGAGTAATTTCTATAGAACACTATTAAATCTTTGTAGTGCCTATAGATTTCATTCCTATAAAATTCTCTAGGAGAATCTGCCCCATAAGGGCAGAGCTGGGCCCAAAAGCAAACCCTGGACCCAAACTTCCCTGATCCGGGAGGACATTCAGATCCAAACTTGGTGTCTCTGGCCTAGTTCTAAAACAGACCAACTTGTGTGTATTTTACAGTGTGACACCAGGAGAGTAGAAATTAGTAGCATGTTCACAATTCAATGCCTATTGAAGTCAATGGGAGCATTTCCACTTACTTCAATCGGAGTCAGATCAGGCCCTCTCTATTTTCAATAGCTTTTGCTGACCTAACACAGATTACAGATTTACTCATCTGTGAGCTAGGTAGTTCCAAGCCTGTAAAGATGAAACTCCACTAATAAGCATAGCCTCAGAGCTGTAGGCTTGCATCCAAAACTGCGTTCATGCAAAGCAGATCTAATTGCGCCATCTATTTTATTTAATTACATAACTGCCTTTCCTAATTCACTTACACTTCACTTTGCAATCCATCATGAGCCCACTGCAACTGGCACTGCCCCGGCAAGCAGTAACTTGAGTGCAGTTAGCATCTGAAATGATGCTGCATCAGGGTGGTTGTAGACAAAGGGAGATGGGTTTGTGTAGCTAATTAGCAGAGATTTGTGTTCTAAACCAAAAGCCCTCACCAGCTGCATCTGACTGAAACTCAATCTGGGACACAGACAACTTTCAAGAGAGAGAGCCTGTGTGTCTGACATGTGTCTGAGTGGATAGCCGGCAAAGAAAGGTCCATTTCAATCTGATCTGTTTGGTGCCCTCGCTAATTCTGCCGTTCCCACAAAAAACAGGGAGTTGGATTAATGCTGTCAGGGCTTGATCCAAAGTCCATGGAAGTAAACATGTGTCGTTCCATTTCAGATCAAGCCCCAAATTGCAATCTAAGTCTCTGGTCACCTTGTTTTCTGGCCAGTGGAATGTTGTTCTAAAGGGAGACGGAGTCAATAGAACCTTCTCAGTCCATTTCCAAAGCGACAGCTAAAATGCCCCAGTACTGGTCTCAGTGCAGCCCAGAATCCCACCTTCCAGTATAGAGGATGACCTTTGCTCTCGCAGCCACGCCCCACATTCTTACACAACGAGTACTACTCTTCCTATCCACACTCTCATGTTTCGGCCTACATTAAAGAGATGCTGGATGGCACACAAGCGGACAAGGCGGCAGTAACACTAGGTTAGAGTAGGCACAATTCTGCATCACTGAAATTAATTGGAGCTTGGCAATTAATTTAAATGGGTGTATGTACCACAGCAAAACACCTTAGAAAAACCTTGATAGACAGACAGAGAGAAAGAGGGATAATTTAGTAGGGCCAGTGTGATGTGTTCGGTCACAGAGACCCCCTTAGGACTGTCACCTGACATGCTGAATTTACTTCTGAGCCCATTTTCCCTGCCAGCTTGGGACTCCAGAACCCTGCCTTGTTAAGCCAGACAGACCAGCCTGCTGCAACACAGACCCAGGTCTGGGCCACGCTCCCAAAGCTGCAGATTTTAACCAAAAACTGCTCAGCAGGTCACCTATCTCCAGCACCCAGATGCCCAGTTCCCAGTGGGATCCAAACCCCAAATAAATCTGTTTTACTCTATATAAAGCTTATACAGGGTAAACTCATAAATTGACTGCCCTCTATAACACTGATAGAGAGATATGCACAGCTGTTTGCTCCCCCAGGTATTAGTCACTTATTCTGGGTTTATCAATAAACAAAAGTGATTTTATTAAGTATAAAAAATAGGATTTAAGTGGTTCCAAGTAATAACAGAACAAAGTAAGTTACCAAGCAACATAAAACAAAACACGCAAGTCTAAACCTAATACATTTAGAAACTGAGTTCAGGTAAATCTCACCCTCAGAGATGTTCCAATAAGCTTCTTTCACAGACTAGACTCCTTCCTAGTCTGGGCCCAATCCTTTCCCTGGTACAATCCTTGTTCGTTCCAGCAGGGATCTTAGGTGAAAACTAGGGGTTTTCACATGACTGGAAGCTCCCTTTGTTCTGTTCCACCCCCTTTTATATTTTTGGCACAAGGCGGGAATCTTTTGTCTTTCTGGGTCCCCACTCCTCCTTCTAAATGGAAAAGCACCAGGTTCAAGATGGATTCCAGTATCAGGTGACATGGTCACATGTCACTGTGAGACGCCCCTCCATTCTTCCAGGGCTGGCCAGCACATATACAGGAAGGCTTGCAGGTAAATAAACCATTTACAACCAATTGTCCTAGTCAATGGGAGCCATCAAGATTCTAAACCACCATTAATGGCCCACACTTTGCATAATTACAATAGGACCTCAGAGTTATATTTCATATTTCTAGCTTCAGATACAAGGATGATACATGCATACAAATAAGAGGAATATATTCAGTAGGTTATAACCTTTGTAATGATACCTTACAAGAGATCTTTTGCATGAAGCATATTCCAGTTACATCATATTTACATTCCATAAAACATTATGGAGTGCAATGTCATAGCCAGTTTTCAATTTTCCATTGAAGGGGGTTTTCGACTAACAAAATTTTCCATGCACAGTGTCTGATTTCTACAGAAATGTTTGACTTTTCATTGAAAAACCAAAACGCCCGAAAACCAAAATATTTCAAATTTGGGTATCCCACCACAGTGCCTTATGGGAGATGTAGTTTGGTTTCTTTGTGTCCTCATTCTCCTCTATGAGCTTGGCTCCCCTAGCTGGAATACATTTCCCATGATGCATCATGGACAGAGCTTCCCATGATGCAACTCCCCTCACCATAAGATGAGACTGTGGAGATGTAGTCTGACCAAGGAGCCAAGGCTATACTCAACCTGGATTCACCCTAATCTCTGCCAGCATAAACCTGGACATAGGAGTTCCAGAGAAGAAAGTCCAGCAGGCAAAGGGAAGGGCTGCAGTAGAAGAAACCATCCTTTCCACGCATCCGGTGGGCTCCATGAAGCCCTAACAATATCTTAAAGCTACTCTCACTGCTTATCCTCCTGTGGGGTGAGTTTCCCCTCTACATGGGGGTCAGGGTGGGTGCAGGGAGCTGTAATATAGAGATCCTTGCACCAGCTGCAGTGAATTTGACCCATAGCTGAACCAGGTTAATACTTTTTGAGGGCTGGTTGAAATTTTTCCCATCAAAACTTTGTTCCAGATGAAAATTAGCTTTTGACTCCAAGAAAATTTTTGTGGATGGTATTTTTTTTTTTAAAGGCAAACAAGGTTAGAAAACTGAAACCCAAAAAAATGAATGGTTTTATGATAAAAATAAAATCAAAAATATTTGGTTTTGGCAGTTTCACCTCTTCCCTCTCCCTCCCCCCCAAAAAAACAAAAAACAAAAACAAAAAAACAATTTTTGATGAAAAGCTGGAATTTTCAGGAAAAAAATACCCATTTTACCACTAGCTGTAAATTTTTCCTTGTTAAAAACAAAGCTCGCCATCCAATTATTTATACCCCAGATACTGTCCTGCAGTGCCAACATGAGGGTCATTTAAGGGGTCAATAAGCATGAAAGATGGAAAGTTCCAGGGTGGGAGCATGTTTACACAACCTCTCCAC
Organism: Emys orbicularis; assembly: GCF_028017835.1. Taxonomy (NCBI): domain Eukaryota; kingdom Metazoa; phylum Chordata; order Testudines; family Emydidae; genus Emys; species Emys orbicularis. Next base: position 29,010,397 of record NC_088695.1, on the reverse strand, counting down.
TTTGTCATGATAAACACTGGTTTATTGGGATAACTGAACCTGAGACCAAATTCCAGTCCCACATGTGTGTCATGCTGCATGAGAAAGCTGGCAATGGCATAATGACTGGGGTTTGAGTCACATTGAGATGGAAAGTGGTAACCAAGGTGTGACTGTGAAAGGAAGGTCACATATTAACCTGCAATCATTCAGCATCTCTCAAGCTGCTGGTTTATTACCTGTGACATTAAGTGAAGACCCACCCAGATGCAATGGGTATAGGCACTGAAGTGGTGATAATTCCGTTTACAGGCCTCAGTTCACCAGAAAAATGCCTAGTTGCATGAGGCATTGTTTTGCCGTGAGCTAATCCACTAGATGGGTGGAAGAGAGTAATGCACCAGTATTTTATCCCTGATTCAAAAAGAAATGAAAATGGCAGTGGTTCAAATATTGTACTGAGACATCAGTGAGGCGAGGAAAGTCGTCTTAGTCATAGGGGCTTTTAGAGAAATTCTCACCAACAGACCAGTTTATAAGGAATCCACTTTGAGAAAAGACATTCACTTGTTCCAACAGGAGAGTTGTCTTCTTTACTTCCATGCCCTAAAGTGAAGTGTAGCGATGCAGTGGGCTGCTAAACAGTTGCTGCATTTACCCCAGAGGTGGTTGCATTTCAGAGGTGAGCGAAGTGAGCCTGCATGTCTTTGAGTCCCAACATGATGAAAGATTCTGTATTAATGCAAGGTATTATTTTACTGTATTTTATTATTGCTTATAAGTGGACCAAAGTCCCAAGGGATGTGGCAAAAGCTGAATAACAGAAGACTTTTTTTCTTTTATAGAACACAAAAAAAATGCATATTTCAGAGTAGACTAGGTTTCTTTCTACCAGATACTGCTGTCCCTTTTAAGACAGCATATGCTTTGGGAAGCACTAGTTCACACTAGTAGCAGAACCATGCTATCTGCAAACAAGTTTAAATGCAGGACTCTAAGGCAAGGGTAGGGTGGACTTTTCTCTGAGAACCATGTTCTAAGCCCATTCAATTGGCCCTCTTCTGCCCTGCATATTAAGAGACAATAGTGACAGCAGATTAAAACCAGACTCCATGGGCTTTAGCAGATGACTAGAGAGTACCCTACTACCCAGAAGTCCCTCATTTTATTAAGTTCCTTCTACAACATCGTATGGTCCACTCTGGTAGGTGGAAGACCAATCATTCTATGTGTTCAACCCTACCCCACATCTCCCTTTATTTATATTTTTAAACCTTTTCCTACCTAAGAATATAAACCAATAAATAGCTTGTTATAAAACTCAAATCTTTTCAAATGATTTACATTCATCTCCTTAAATCTCTTTGTGACCTGCACTCAACTCTGCTAATGCTTTTGTTTTGTGATCAACACTGAACTTTTATTTTTATTGAGTTTTTATTTCAGTGTCTTTCTTTTATTTGACTTTAATCTTTCCCTCCTCCTTGGTTTCAGGCTTGGTCTTTCTCTTTTCTTTGAGTTTTTGTTTATCTTTCTTTCTTTGGCTTTGTGCTTAACCTTGGCTGATATCCTAGGGACATGTGTGGTTGTAACCTCCTAAAACAAATTCAGATGTAATCTTCTGTACATTCAAAAGCGTGCCAAGCAGCTGCACTCCCAATGAGGTCTGGAGATTCACCTGTGATTATGTTAGTCTGTTTAGACAACTGCCACCTACTTGGTGGACATTTCTCCTCTCTGTTTGGCTAGAAAACTATAGGTCCTTTCTTCTCCCTCATACTGTGTTGGGAATGGGACACCATGTTGTAACACAAGAATGCTGCGTTATAACAAGAGCCAGGCTAAATTTTTCAGCTGAAACTTTTTTTTGACCAAAAATGCCCAGATTTGGGTATTAACAAATTCATATCAATTTCATTGAATTGTTTCAACTGGAGGGGGAGGGAGAAGAGAGGGATGACCCTAAAAATAAAATTCCACCAAAATTGAAATGCTTTGATTTTTTTTTATTCTAAACAAGTTTTTGATTCCAAATTTACTTCAATCTTATTCATAAAAATATTTTTAAAAGCTCAAAAATATTTTTTCCCCTTTTTCTGTCAAATGAAACTAATTATTTTCTCCACGTTTCGGTTTGAATTTTGAATTCTTTTTTATTTTGGAACAAAAATAATGTGTTGGGATTAATTTTTCAGAAATTCCAATGAACTGAAAAATCCGCTCTAGTTGGGACACCATGTTGTTACACAACAGTGCTGTATGTCTTATAACATCATATGTTCTTGACAGCATGGATGGGACCACGTTACAGATCCATGCTACATGGTAGTTGGATATTGGGCACTATAAAAAAACCCCATGTACAGTAATAATAATGCTGAAGATGAATACTAATAAAAAATAGTAATTTTAACTCTAATACATAAAGAGGCCACGTAGACCAAGCAGGTTCTAAGTTGGCCCGAGGGCTTTAGAACATCTGCTGCTGCTGCTTCTTTCTTGTCACTTCCCTATTTGGGGTCGGTGACTTTTATAGCCTTCTGGAACTCATGATTGTAGGCTGTCATGCAAATTGATCTCTCTAAGGTCCACTGATATTTGCTCCATATATCAAATCTTTGGTCTCCCCCAGGGCTTAAATTCTCATAGAGTATTTCCTGGAGGCCCCCATATCCCCTCTCAACACCTTATAAAAACTCCAGGGGGGTTGAAAGTATTTTCTGGAGCTCTGCTCCGGACAGCTCCAACTGAATTTAAGCCCTGATCTCCACCTTGGTCATCTTCGATCCACAATCAGTGCAAAGGCCATGCTATCTATATAACTCTCAGTTCTCCACTGGACATGTTCACATGAGCATATCAGTTAGACAAGCTTTAAAGGTCAGCTGTTCACATCCACAATGGGATGACTCCCATTAACCAGGACCATTGTCTGCAGATGGTTGTGTTTACTTGTTAGTCTTCCTGTATATGTGTGTGCTGGCAAGTGGGCAATGAAGTCTTGCAGTGACATGTGATCATGGCACCTGAACTGGAATCCATCTTTAACCTGGTGCTTTTCCAGTGAGGGGGGGGTGGAAACCCAGAGGGACAAAGGGTTCCCGCCTTATGCAAAAGATATATAAAGGGGTGGAACAGAACAAAGGGGAGAGAGGAGCCATCATGAAGAATCCCCTAGCTACTACCTGAGCTGGAACAAGAGCTGTACCTGGGGAAAGAATTGTGCCCAGGCCTGGAAGGTGTCCAGTCTGAGAAAAACTTACTGAAGCATCTCTGAGGGTGAGATTATCTGTATTTAGCTTGATTAGACATAGATTTGCGCATTTTATTTTATTTTGCTTGGTGACTTACTTTGTTCTGTCTGTTACTACTTGGAACCACTTAAATCCTACTGTATGTATTTAATAAAATCACTTTTTATTTAGTAATTTACTCAGAGTATGTATTAATACCTGGGGGAGCAAACAACTGTGCATATCTCTCTATCAGTGTTATAGAGGGCGAACAATTTATGAGTTTGCCCTGCATAAGCTTTATGCAGGGTAAAACGGATTTATTTGGGTTTAGACCCCATTGGGATTTGGACATCTGAGTGCTAAAGACAAGTACACTTCTGTGAGCTGTTTTCAGGTAATCTTGCAGCTTTGGGGCAAGTGATTCAGACCCTGGGTCTGTGTCTGGAGCCAGACGGGAGTGTCTGGCTCAGCAAGACAGGGTGCTGGAGTCCTGAGCTGGCAGGGAAAACAGGAGCAGAAGTAGTCTTGGCACATTAGGTGTCAGCTCCCAAGGGGGTTTCTGTGATCCAACCCGTCACAAAGGCAGCCTGTTTTCACCTTGGCTTTCTCACCATAAGGCCTACATAGCATTTTATATAGGCAGCCTTGCCATCAGCTACCCCACTATGCCCTGCTGAGAGATGCCACCAGTTGGCCCATGACTGCTTATTGGATATTCATAGCAGTCCCACATCGGCAGGACGTTCCCCTATCTGCCACCTGGGGGCGCACCTTGTGGGAGTTAGTTATTCCTTCACAGGGCCCCAGGGCTTAGAATAGCTGTAAAATTGTTAGGAAAGGGTTTGATCCCATTCACACCGGCACCACCAAACTTTGTCATAGAATGGGTGTTTTAATGTAGTGCCACCACTTTGTAATATATGTGATGTCAAGGGAGCCGTAGGCTAACTAGCATGGTAAAAGCTATGCCACAGCTTGGCTAGTACATTTCACAGGAAAGAATTCCCTGCCTGCACTAGTAAGGGGAAATCAAACCAGAGCAGAAGTGTCCATGCGATCATGGCTAGGAGAGGAGGTGGGCCACTCAGTCAGGTATGAGACAGGGGTGGTCTGTACAATCAAGAATGGTAGGGGATGTGTCCAACGCAAGTTATTGGGCTCAGAACCATGGTAACTGGGTGAAATTCTCTGACCTCTCATACAGGAAGTCAGACTAGACAATGGTCTCTTCTGGCCTTAAATGCTATAAATCAATGGCTGAGCACAGAAGGGGAGATATTTTACATGATGGAGAATGGGTGGGGAAGTGTTTCATGAGCAGAGCTGGTCAGAAAATGATGAAACATTTTCACACACACATACAAAAAAGAAAGAAAAGAAAGAAAAAAAATACAATTTACCAGGGTTTGGATTTTTTTTGAAACTTTGAGATTTTTAACCAGCCTAAAAGATGATTGAAAAGCAGCAAAACATTTTTTCCACAGCCTTTTGCAAAATAATGCCAAACTGTTCACAGTTTGAAGATTTCCAACCAGTGCTGTTTATGAGACTCTCTGTTAAGATGTGGTCCACGCTATGAACAGTTTTGATAGCTCCTGCAGTAATACATTCTCTTCTTGACAACGTAGAGAGATGCTGAGTTTCTCACCGGAGAAGTGCTGAGAAATCGTGAGGTTTTCCTCATTCTCTACCATGAAAATATCCTATTAAAGCCTCCCCTGGGAGTGGAGATGTGGACCCACCAAAAGAGCAGAGCCTGGTGCTTTGCTTGTTCTTAGCCTGCTCCTGTAACCACTATACCAGGAGAAAGGGCGTTCTTGTGGTTGAAGAGGTCTGAGTTCTGGTCTAGGCGCTGCCACAGACTTGCTTCGGTCAGTGATGTCAGGACAAGATTTGAGCCAACCGCACTGTAAAAACTGAATAGAGACATCCAGATTTTGACCCACAGCTTTGGTTTCTCCATATGAAATACCTCATGGGATGTTGTGAAGCTGGATTCACAACATCCTGTGGGGTATTCAGCTCTGTAAGCTGTTTGAGACCTCAGGTATGGCCAAGTCACAGTGTTATTTTTCAAACCCATTGGGGAAAAGGACAAAAAAATAAGTCCAAATATTGTCACCAAATTTTGTTTCCATTTTTCACTAAAATTTTGTTTCCACTGAAATTTTCCAACCAGATCTGATGATGATCCATCCCAATGTGTAGAATAGTAAATATGGCAGGCGACCAGCTTGGCTTAACAGTGAAATCCTTGCTGATCTTAAACACAAAAAGGAAGGTTACAAGAAGTGGAAGTTTGGACAAATGACCAGGAAGGAGTATAAAAATATTGCTCAGGCTTGCAGGAGTGAAATCAGGAAGGCCAAATCACAATTGGAGTTGCAACTAGCAAGGGATGTTAAGAGCAGGACCGGCTCCAGGGTTTTTGCCGTCCCAAGAGGCGGGAAAAAGAAAAAAAAAGCCGCAATCGCAATTGTAATTGGCAGCAGTCGGGCGGCAGCTCCACCGCGCTGCTTTCTTCTTCGGCGGGAATTCGGTGGCAGGTGCTTCCATCTGAGAGGGACCCGCCGCCGAATTGCCGCCAAACAGCCCGACGTGCCACCCCTTCCCCTTGGCCGCCCCAAGCACCTGCCTTGCTGGGCTGGTGCCTGGAGCCAGCCCTGGTTAAGAGCAACAAGAAAGGTTTCTACTGGTATGTTAGCAACAAGGTCAGGGAAAGTGTGGGCCCCTTACTGAATGGGGGAGGCAACCTAGTGACAGAGGATGTAGAAAAAGCTAATATACTCAATGCTTATTTGCCTCAGTCTTCACGAACAAGGTCAGCTCCCAGACTACTGCACTGGGCAGCAGAGTATGGGGAGGAGGTGACCAGCCCTCTGTGGAGAAAGAAGTGGTTCAGGACTATTTAGAAAAGCTGAACAAGTACAAGTCCATGGGGCCGGATGCGCTGCATCCAAGGGTGGTAAAGGAGTTGGCAGATGTGATTGCAGAGCCATTGGCCATTATCTTTGAAAACTCATGGCGATTTGGGGAGGTCCCGGATGACTGGAAAAAGGCTAATGTAGTGCCCATCTTTAAAAAAGGGAAGGAGGAGGATCCGGGGAACTACAGGCCAGTCAGCTCACCTTAGTCCCTGGAAAAATCATGGAGCAGGTCCTCAAGGAATCAATTTTGAAGCACTTCAAGGGGCTGAAAGTTATCAGGAACAGTCAGCATGGATTCACCAAGGGCAAGTCATACCTGACTAACCTAATTGCCTTCTATGATGAGATAACTGGCTCTGTGGATGAGGGGAAAGCAGTGGACGTGTTATTCCTTGACTTTAGCAAAGCTTTTGATATGGTCTCCCACAGTATTCTTGCCAGCAAGTTAAAGAAGTATGGGCTGGATGAATGGACTATAAGGTGGATAGAAAGCTGGCTAGATCATCGGGCTCAACGGATAGTGATCAATGGCTCCACGTCTAGTTGGCAGCTGGTATCAAGCCCCAAGTGCCCCAAGGGTCAGTCCTGGAGCCGGTTTTGTTCAATATCTTCATGAATGATCTGGAGGATGGCCTGGATTGCACCCTCAGCAAGTTTGCAGATGACAATAAAATGGGAGGAGTGGTAGATACGCTGGAGGGTAGGGATAGGACACAGAGGGACCTAGACAAATTAGAGGATTGGGCCAAAAGAAATCTGATAAGGTTCAACAAGGACAAGTGCAGAGTTCTGCATTTAGGATGGAAGAATCCCATGCACTGCTACAGACTAGGGACTGAGTGGCTAGGCAGCAGTTCTGCAGAAAAGGACCTAGGGGTTACAGTGGATGAGAAGATGTATATGAGTGAACAGTGTGCCCTTGTTGCCAAGGCGGCTAACAGCATTTTGGGCTGTATAAGTAGGAGCATTGCCAGCAGATCGAGGGACGTGATCATTCCCCTCTATTCGGCATTGGTGAGGCCTCATCTGGAGTACTGTGTCCAATTTTGGGCCCCACACTACAAGAAGGATGTGGAAAAATTTGAAAGAGTCTAGCGGAGGACAACAAAAATGATTAGGGGGTTGGAGCACATGACTTATGAGGAGAGGCTGAGGGAACTGGGATTATTTAGTCTCCAGAAGAGAAGAATGCAGGGGGATTTGATAGCTGCTTTCAACTACCTGAAAGGGGGTTCCAAAGAGGATGAATCAGGCTTTTCTCAGTGGTAGCAGATGACAGAACAAGGAGTAATGGTCTCAAGTTGCAGTGGGGGAGGTTTAGGTTGGATATTAGGAAAAACTATTTCACTAGGAGGGTGATGAAGCACTGGAATGGGTTACCTAGGGAGGTGGTGGAATCTCCTTCCTTAGAGGTTTTTAAGGTCAGGCTTGACAAATCCCTGGCTGGGATGATTTAGTTGCGGATTGGTCCTGCTTTGAGCAGGGGGTGGACTAGATGACCTCCTGAGGTCCCTTCCAACCCTGATATTCTATGATTCTATGATCTGGTCTCACCTGAAACACAAAAAGCTCTTAAACCAACCTTGTTAATGGACAGCTGGACAAAGCCCCCATGGTATCTGAAATGATACATGCCCTGCCCTTGCTGTTTGCTGAATTTGTGCTGCAGTGAATCCCAGATTAGGAGTCAAAGTCTTGATTTGGCCTGAGAGATGTTTAAGAATCAGTGACTCCCAAACGCACTGATTACAGCCAGCCTCCCTGCTCCATGTTCTTTAGGCTAGTTATGCTTCGTGGCAGTGTGAAGGAATATTCTCCTGGCTGGGCATGGTTGGAAAGCACCAAAGAGCTGTTTCATTTGGTTGTTATTGTTCTGATGGGTGCTAAAAACCTATTTGCTTTGCTCAAGTTAACGATTAGGGCCCTGTTGCCTCTTTGGATTGAGAAGTTCAACTTTTAGTACATCTCTGGAAAGGCTTAAATTACAAACAAGAGTCCGCACCCACAAGTGACGGCCAAAACAAATGATTGTCTTAGTTAAACGGGCTCCCCCCAGGAGACATGATTTGTGAAAGAAAATCAAAGCCAAGAAGCCTTGAGCATGAAGTTCTAGTCGTATGGTAAAAGGGAATCATATAAAGTAAACCCAAAGAAAGGGATAAAAGCATCTTTGGACATTTTGGTTAAAGACACACGCACTCCCTAAATGAGGTCTCCTTGGGTTTTCTCAGGAGTTTTACTGGGACGGCTGTAATACATTTGATTCTACAATGGACTCTATCATGGAATTAGAGAGACAAGGTGGGGGCGGTGATATCTTTTATGGGACCAGCTTTGGTTGGGGAGAGAGAGACAAGCTTTCGAATTTACATGGCACTCTTCTTCAGGTCTCCCACGGAAGGTCATTTTTGTGTAGGTTAAAATGGAGCTGATCCAACCACCACTGAAGTTCAATGGGAGCCTTTCCATTGACTTTAGTGGGCATTGTGTCACGTTGCACTGGGCGTCAAGCATATCATGATTTTAATGGGGAAAAAAATCCAGGACTGTTGACATTTGTGCTGCCAAGTTGAAGCACAGGCTAAGGAAACGTTACAGCAGCTGCAAATCTCCAGTTAAGAGACATTTCAGTTTTCAACAGCTTGAGGAGCTGCCTGCATTTCACACTTAAGGGCCGGTTCTTTTATGTTTCATACTGACATTTCATAGACAATTTGTGTTCATTTTTACCCCCCTTGCCCTCCTTTCACTGTAGCTGCTGTTCGTGGTGCTGTCTGTGTGGCTGTGACTAGCAGGGCACTGTGACGTGAAAGGGACAGAACTTACAATCGTAGGGCAAGAGGCAGCGTGCTGTGCCATGGAATTCTCAGCCCAGGCAATCTCACCTGCCCTTGCACCCTCCTGAGTCTGGACCACTTTGGAGAACCAGGGCCCCAGTGTAACTTGACTGCCTTGAGGGCACTGTCTAAATTATCGCAGCCAGTCCTCACGTGCTTATGGGCAAAAGTGTTGCCTGGATTCTCCACAGCACCACAATCTACTGCTCTCCCCTAGACATAACTCTGCCATAACCAGCCAGGCCCCCAGCTATCTTCCTCAGTTCCTGCTGTGTGGATTCTCCCCAGCCAGATTTTAGAACCCCTTTATGTCATGCTGGCGCCTTGATTCAATATAAAGGGGCCGGAGCAGGAGAGAGAATCACACATATAGAATGGAGAGAGGGGAAATCCCCAGTTAATCATTCAGCCTGCCTCTTTGCAAACCCAGGATTGCTCCCGGCAGTTCATTTTCCAGAGTTCGTGCCTTTCCTCCAAAAAATGGCTTTGCAAACTACAGCTGTGCTACACAGCAATCACATGCCCCAGAAATAAAATGCAGACACCTCTGGGATGGAACGCAGCAGCTGTTTAACCATACACAGCAACCTTAATTAGTTTGGAGCCAGAAGAGAGGACAGCAGAAAGTTAGCCAGTACAAAAAGGGAGAGTTAGCATTGGAATTTGGTCAGAAAACTGGGCTTAACAACTCGACTCTTCCAAAAAAGTGTGCTGGAGTCTTTAATGTCCACAAGTGGGCAGGACCCGGATTCTTTATCTCCTCTGAAAGACCATACCTTTAATAGAATAGCACCCCCTAGCGCCTTGCTGAGGAATTGGTTCAATGAGGAGACTCAGAAAAACTGCTGGCTACAGCACTTCCGGAAGCATCCCGGGTTCTCTTTGGAAATGTCCCATGCAAGTATTGACCAGGCTCAGCCCTGCCTTGTGTAGATGGCCGAGATCTTCTGAGATCCCACAGCCCAAGGCATTTTTAGAAATAAGATAAAAACCATGAGTGGGACACAATGGAACTCGTTCCACTGACAACAAAAGGGAAAAACTGGGAATTTAAAAAAAAAAAATTATCTGCAGGTAGCCTAGTCAGGGGAAACCAAAGCCAAGTGCCTTGAGCGCTAAGGGCACTTGTGGTTCAATTTCACAACCCTTTGGCTCTTGTTTCACCAACACGTCATATGACTATAAGCCTGTTGCTCAGTCAAGACCCAAACGGGGACAGCGTTTGGGGCTGAAACCCAGCGCGATGGACAGGAGAAGAATGCCTGAGACAGGAAGTGTGAAATGGAGGTGGGATTTCTTTAGCATCAGTGATGGTTTACATGGCCTCAGAATCATGATTCCTCATTTCTGATGCATTGACTGACAACTATCAAATTTGAAACCAGACTGATGGTCTCGATTCTCCCCTGCCCTGCACTTTGTGTCATTGTTTACACCACCGAGGGCAGAGTGGGAGCAAAATGCTACCAAGTCAGAATCTTCCACTCACTTATTTGCATTCTATGTGGTACCATTGCTCACCAGAGTATACCAGATGTTCCATGTGCTACATAGTATTCCAGATGTTACTATTGTTACCAAGATAGTCGGGTTATCAATGTATTCCAGGAGCTATCATTGCTATCAGGATATGCTAGATGTTACTATTGTTACCAGGGTATTCCAGCTGCTACCAGTATTTCCTGACAATTTAAAGATTCTGACTGCACATGCTTAAGTTGCCTGAATATCTAGGTACCATCTGCGTGATGTGAATATTTTCAGATGTATGGACTCTGTGTGGGTTTCTCTGTGCTGGAAGACACAAGTCAAGAGACGCCAGGTCAGCAATTCCCAGGCAGAGGGAGGTATTCACATGTCATGGGAAACACACAAGTACGTGTAGGTTAACAGGATGGTGAAAAACATCATTTTAAGATTGCTTCCAGTCAGGGCACCCATAGGTGGTAGGGTCCATGCATATCCAGGGCCAGACCGGAGGGTAAATTACTGCCACAAAATATATACTGTGGATTTTGTAATATTACCCTTTTCATTAAAAAACTGGTGAGGGGAGGGGAGTTCTGTATGTGTCACCGGCCTTTACAGCAAGACTCAAGATATGCAGAGCTGGATTTCCCAGATGCAAGCTGGGGCGAAAGATTACAATGCAGCGTGTCATTTGTCCTACTCATGGCAGGCAGATAAATCCTAGGCTGCCGGTCATGTGGTTTCACTTCATAGTGCAGTGACATAAACAGAGATGCCACAGGCAGGAACAGCCATCGAAAGTGCCAGGGAAGTTAAAGACAGTAAGCACTGTGTGTATCAAAACAGGCCTGTGTCCCCAGTTGTTCTCTGCTCATTCCTTTCTCTGCATGGCAAGCTCCCAGATCTTGGCCCCACTCCGGAAGGTCACATCTCTAGTGGCCCAAGTGGATGACAGTTACATTCAAACCACACGATCAGCAGGCTGGTATTTTGTGAGGTTCTGACTGAGTGACCGTACTGGCAGGATGCAGCTGCAACAACAGCTGCCAGCAAAGTACAAATTGTGCTCCATGGCCATCCCCAGTAGATCACGCTGCGACCACGGAGGGAGCAAAGAGGGTTTGCAATGGCGAAATGAGAAAATCTGACGCCACAGCACTTCCATTTTCTGCCAGCCCAGGAAGGAGCGAGGGATAGGACCTTGGAATGATGCCAAGGTCTCCCTTCTGGCAGGACACTAACCACAGGGCCACCAGGGGAGTTTCAGACTCAGGGAATCCCTCCCACCTCTAGCACAGTAGAAGACAGTATGGTGCAGTGGATAGATCACTGCATGGGGACTCGGGAGACCGGGACTCTACTCCTGTCTGGGCCACTCATGTGCTGTGCAATCTTCAGCAACTTCTTTCACCTCGTCGTGCCTGTTTCCCCTCCCCCATTTCATCCATTTAGACCATAGGCTCTTTGAGACAGGGGCTCCTTCTTATCAAGCCGAGGTACAGTGCCAACACAATGGGGGCCCAAACTTGACCGGGCCTCTAGCTGTTCCTGTAATGCCAATATGCGGGAATTAATGATACTAAAGTGTGGCACTTTCATTGCTCTTTGGAAGCCATAAGTCAGGTTCTTGTATTCTCCGTCAGCAGCTGTAATACACAGAGACACCTCTGCCCCTGGAGGTCATGCTTCCTTCTTAGATGCCACCACAATCGCTACTACTGTATCAGCAGCAGATCATTGCCTGGGGATTGCAGAATGCTGTTAGGACCAATGGCAGTTTGCAGGATGGAGGGATTCGAAGGGCTTCACGCTGTCCTCCCCTCCCTCACTGATTCCTTCCTTTAAATCTGCACATGCTCCCCAGGCTAGGCAAATATCAGCCGACAGTAGGAGGGAAAGACTTTAAAAGTTGTTTGGAAGCTGGTGGGAGACAACATCTCCTGTAGGCACAGACCTCTTCTGCACAAGGCCAGGCCTCAGGCAGAGCTGTCAGGGGGGTACTGCAGGAAATGGCCACAGAGAAAGGTTGAGGGCCACTAATACATTGTGCTTGAAGATTAGTGTTTAAAATGGCGCATACACAGTCACTCCCAAACACACACCCCCACACACACACACATCCTAGCCTAGTCATTCCCTTAGACCCCCACACTTTGTCACCCTCCTGCAACTCAAACCCGCCCCAACGTGTACATCGAACCCCTTACTTCTCCGCCCTGCATTTGTGAATGACGTGAAACTTCCTTTTAATGAACTCCGAGAACTAAGCTGTGGTTTTAGTTGGTGTCAGGCTTTTCATAGTTTCCAGTGAGAATAGATTGGTTCCGGGGTGATGCAACCACAATGTGACGTGTTCAACTCAGCTTCAGTCAGCAGAAAAAACATGTATATTTGCTGTGGTCAATCCTACGAGTGCAAACCTGCCATAGACAGGGGCTGGGTTAAGTATTTCTCTGTGGATGGGCCACAAAGACACACCCAGCATGACACAGAAGCCAAGCTATGTGCTGTAACAGTGGAGCACTGATGGCATGTCATGTTGCAGATGAGTGCACTCACCAGACATGTCCCCTGATGTCTGGGCATGGCGTAACAGTTCTTTCCTCTCTAGTGCCCCCTGCTGACAGTCACTTTGGTCCTGCAGTGAACTGCCTCTTCCTGCGACTTGGCCCTCCAGCCAGGTCACATTTTAATTTCACCCCTTTTGGAGTAACACAGTTCAACACAATAATAGTCTCAATCCTTACATCTGGTCTTCTGCCTTCAGCTCTGGGCCCTGTGGGCCTTATACCCCTCCTCTAAGGGTTTTTCAGCTGTCCATATCCCTTTCCAGGGGCGTCATGCCACCTTCCCAGCAGCTGGGAGGGGAACCCAGGCCCTTCCTCTGCACAGCGTTCCAGTCCAGAGACCCTGTAACGAGCAACCAAGATCTGCTCCCTCAGACTCCTTGCAACGGCCTCCCTGGACTTCCTCCTACCAACCACGAGCCATCCCTCAGGGCTCCTGCAAGTGGCTCCCTGTACTGGGCCACTCCCTGAGGCCCCCCGCATGAGAGTCCTACTCTTGCAGAGCTCTTCCAAAATCACCTTCCACTCTTAGGTTCAGCCTTCCCTGGTGGAGCTGTTTCTTCCCCTGGTCTCGGGGACGCCACAAAAGCCTTCTTTCTACCTGGCCAGTTCTGCCACAGCCACCCTACATCCTGAGAGGGGTTGCAAAGTTCCTTTCCCTCTCTTCCTGCTGCCCCCTTTCTGCTTCAGACTTCCTGCCTTTATAGCCCCACCCAGTTCCTGCCAGGGCCGGCTCCAGGCACCAAGCAACCAAGCACATGCTTGGGGCGGCACCTGTTAAGGGGCGGCCAATCTTGGGGTGGCAGGGGGCAGCGCGGCGCGGCGTTCCTTGGGGGGGGCGGGGGCGCTCCGGTGGCGTGGCGCTCGGCGGGGGGGCTGTGCGGGCCGCGGCGCTCGGGGGGGTTCCAGCGGCGCGGCGCTCGGCAGGGGGGCGGGCTCCGGCAGCGCGGCGCTCGGTGGGGGGGGGGGCGCGGCGCAGCATTCCGTGGGGGGGGGGGCGCCGGCGGCGCGGCGCTCGGCGGGGGGGCAGCGCGGCGCGGCATTCCGCGGGGTGGCGGGGGCGCTCCGGCGGCGCTCGGCGGGGGGGGCGGCACGGGCCGCGGCGCTCAGGGGGGGTCCGGCGGCGCGGTGCTCGGCGGGCGGGCTCCGGCGGCGCGGCGCTCGGCGGTGGGGTGGCGCGGGGCGCAGCGCTGGGGGGGGGGGGTCCGGCAGCGCAGCACTCGGGGGGGGGCTCGGGGGGCGGCGCTTTTTTTTGCTGCTTGGGGCAGCAAAAAAGTTAGAGCCGGCCCTGGTTCCTGCCCAGCTGGACTTCTTCTTTAATTAGGCCTGGGCCGCCTTCCAGGTGCCATCGAGTGGCCTAACTGGGCTCTCCTGCTCCAATTCACTCTTTCAGAGCGAGGTTACACTCCATCACCATGGGGTTACACTCCATCACCATCATCTTTTATTTTAAGGTCATTTAAACCAGCCTTACTCCCATTGGTGAGCAATTGCTCACTCAGGTAGTCCCCTTGGTCTTCTCCAACCTTGAGCTGATATTTACCAGCCACTGGGATGACTGTGAGAGTAACTCCTCACCAGCGCAAGTAATGGGCTCACAATATGGCCCCTCATGGTAATACTGTATATTTTTAAGTAGTTGTTCTCTGCGTCATTCTTTACATTGGATTAATAGAGCGTGTTCATGTTTGCTAAATCAACATGCATCAATTATTAAGAAAAATCAAGACAGACCCAATTCAGAACATTGGATCCAAACTCCGGTCCCTTCATTCTGGGGAACTTTGGATTTGAAACCAAACTTCCCAGCTTGGGTCCATCTCTGCTTTATCAGGGTTTGCAGTGGAAATCCTGGAGACCTGAGGTCCAGTCCTGCCTGCGTGCAAAAATGAGCTTGGTGGATCTTTATTTGCACACATCATAAAACGACCACACATCTGGCAATCTCTATTCATGAGCAGACCAGGACAGGAATAGCAGGATATGCTGCAGGTCAGGACTGCAGTGAATTGGCAGAGCAATGTAGAAGAAACTCGCACACCTGTCTGTGCTATATCTGTCTTATGTCAGGATTCTCAGTCGTTCCTTTTCGTAACCAGTACCTCCATTCACAAAATTAAGAGCCAAAATGTCTTAGCTACTATGGTGATGGGCAATACCAGAAAACCAAATCCAGACAGATGGGGTGGGGGGGAAACATCAACAGAGTGGATGGCTGATGTTTGGTAGCTATATATTGGATGTACCTCTTATGTAGTGGTTATCATGTGTGTCTGTGTGTTTATATAGGACCTTGTAGGCCTTATTCAATAGACTTTTCACCTCCATAGGGACTTCAGGATTGGAATGTGTTCCCTCAACACTCACGCTACTTTCTGACACATCCGTGTTGTGATAGGGTCTTATTCATCATACAGGTTGTTGTATGGTCCACAGAGCCCAAACTAAGGACCTTTCCAGATATAGTTCCTGGGTGGCAAGTTGGGTGTTTTGATTTGACTGAAAGACTAAACGGAGATATTTATTTTGAGTAAGATTTTTCAAAAGCGCTTAAGTCACTTGGGAGGCTAGGTCCCATTTTCAAAAGTGATTTGGGCTCTTAGAAGCTTAAATCATATTGACTTCCCTGTGTGTACAGAGTGTGTGGGTGGGAGGTGCAAGCGGTCACAGACCTGGCAAAAATATATATTTTTTTAAATTGAACCAGGTCACCAAGGGGTGCACTTTAAGCAATATTTTAGCAAAGCTGCTGCTCCCAGATTATGATAGACCCCCACCACCACCACTTTTTTCAGACTGCTTTAAGCACTGTGATTAGCAATGACACTTAGGCTCTTAAGTGCCTATGTCACTTTTGAAAATAGGCACTTTTGAAAATGGTATCCCTAGAGTACTATATAAACATGTAATAGCTCCTCCTCTCTTTCTTCCATAAAGATCCCTCTAGTTCCCTAGTATATATTGACCTGGTGTCAAAACCACATAGGCTTATGGGCTGAGATTTTCAAAGCTACCTAAGAGATTTAGACACACTTCTAATTCATGATAATTGGAATTGGGCAACCAAAGTCCTTAGGCAACTATGGAAATATCACCTAGTGGAGAGAGGGCCCCGCTGATTTAAATGCGGGGGGAGGAAAAACTGAGTAAGGGCTTCAGGATCGGACCCTCAGCCCCCTGTCTCTTCCACTCTGATTATCCGTTCCAAAGTTCACTGCAATGAGACAAGGAAAGGAAGCAGACTATGTGACCTCTGGGTTATGGGCCAGCATGCTCCCCATGCTGCTGTGGCTAATAACTAAGGCTACGATTTTCTTATGAGTATTTTTAATAAAAGTCATGGACAGGTCACGGGTAATAAACAAAAATTCACGGCTGGTGACCTGTCCATGACTTATACTAAAAATACCTGTGATTAAATCTTGGGGAGGGAGCACTGGGGGAGCGTGGGGGGGCGTGCCCAGGGCCAGCAGCACCAGCTGCCAGGGGCCAACAGACTGCGGCTGCTCCAGCCGGGCCGCCCAGGGAACCTCTCGCTTCCCAACATACAAACACCCCGCAGCTCATCCCAGCTCAGAACTGGCAAAGGGAAACAGCAGACAGGGGATTTCCTTCAGACCCAAAACACACATAATCCCAGCTCCAGCTAGGGGCTTGGGGGATCATTGTTTCAGAATTGTTCTTCATCTGGTTTTGATCTACTCTTTGGCCAAGTACGTGGTGGTGAGTTCACGGAGTATCCCCTTTCAGGCGGGGTGCTCTGAACACCAGCAGTGCGGCTTGAATCTCGACTATCCATTGCACAACACGTTCCCTCTCACGTGGAGACATCAACGTTAATGTCCCGAGGGGCAGACCCCTAGAGGCCGGAATTTGCCCTCATCCTCCCCTTTGGAAAAGGAACTCTAGTGGGGCTGAAGGCAAGGGGGTGGAGCTCCAACCCTCTGCAACTGCTCTAACTCCCTGGATGGAAGCATGGTTGCTTCTCATCCACACCCTGTATAGAGGCCATCAGGCAGCACCGATTCTCTTCCTCAGCCTGTCCCCAGTGTTCCTCCACATATCAACATATTGTGAGCCAGCACAGCGTCTTACTCCCCTGTGCACATAGGGTGTGGAGGCTAACTACAGCTTCTCCACTCTGCCAAGGGCTGTCTGTGCAGATGACATTTGGTGTACCTTCAGCACGGGTGACATCCATCCATTATACTCCTGGGTACATCTTCTGCACACAAGTTACTGTATCGCCTCAGGTAAGTTCCATACCTTAATGAGACAAAAAGCCAAGGGCCTCTCTCCCTATGGCCCTTTTTTTTGCCCACTCATTTTCAGAACTTCACCCACAACTTGGTTATAGTGAAACTCCATTTATAGGGCCAAACCCTGGAGAGATGTTGAGCACCAGACACTCCCATTACATGAATGGGAACTGCAGGTGCTCAACAATCCCCAGGGGTGGTACATGGGGAGAAAATCCCAAATTGCACCACCACATTTCAATGAACTTAGACTCCACTGTAAGCAGAACAGAGCACCAGGACAAGTAAAACTTCGCTCTGCAGTAGGCTTTTCCATAGCTACACACACTTTGGAAAGGCTGGCAGATGAATTAGATGAGAGAGACTCAGAGAGATGCACGTAGTACTTGAGACAACCAGTTCCTGGATGTACTTACTTAGTAAATCCTGTACACTAAGCAACAACATCACATGGCACCTCCCAGGCATTTACTGGATAACGTGGTTGTGACTAGGTGACTCACCAACCAGTGTGCTGCCTTCTAAGGTATTTCTCTCTGTAGCCCCTTCACTTGGCTGCTCAGGTCTGGTGACGGTCCCTGTTGTCCTATGACTCAGCCCTCTGGCCAGGTCACTCTTTAGCCTCACCCCTTTCAGAGTAAGCCAGAGTCGAGTCCAGTAACAGTTCAGCAGCTTTGTGCCAGAGCTCCAGCCTGACTCTAGGTCCACTAGGCCTTAGGACCCTTTTCCGGGGCCTTCACCAGGCCTTTGCTTGGTGGCCTGTAGGGGAACCCAACCCCTCCTTCTGCCCTGGGGTCCAGCCCAGGACCCCTGTACCAGGCAAGGTCTGCTACTTTAGAGCTCCAGCTTCTTCCTTGGGCTTCTTCCTCTTGTGGCCTGCTTCTAGGCCTTCTTCAGGCCTCAGAGGAACAATAACAAAGGAAAGGCATGACACAAAAAATAGTCCAAACACATCCCTGGCCTTCCTCCCTTCAGGGACCCCTGACAAGCCATAGCGGGCTCAGTGTCCTGTCATGCAGGGTTCACAGGAACCATCGGTCAGCATCTTCCTCCACAATGCTCCTCCCTGGGAGCTAGTCTGGAGAGGTCTGACCCCCTCCCAGGTCTGGCCCTTGTAAACTTGGCTTCTCCTTAGTCAGTATCCTTCTGCAACACTAGTATGCCTCGCAGATGCATCGGGACAGGGCTGCCTGAGCCCAACGCTGCTCTAAAACCCCTTCCTGCCTGGTGTGGGGTACGTACACTTCATCACAATGGTGCTTACATTCTATTCAAACCAGAATAAAATAAGAAAATTTCTTAGAAAGAAAACAGAATAATAGGGGAAGGGTGGACAGTATGGTCATTTAACATGGAAATTACACCTTTTAAATTATACACATTGCCTAGGTACTATGGGGATAGCAGCACGAGAGAGAGAGTTTAATAGAGAACTAAAACGAGGTTCAGTCCCACACAAGACAGTTGGATTTCATCTGCCAACAGCTGGATTGCTCCATTTCCAGCTTCTGCAACCAGGAACCCTAGCCAGGTTAAATTCACCCTGGTAAATTCCTCCTCCACTTCTAATGTTTCCACATTGCTCTGTTGTGCTATGAAAACAGGAAAATCCTCCCCTTATCTGATTCCTGCTTGGCTGCTGTTCTAAACCCACACAGAGGGGATCGGTTTCTCTCCGATGAGGCTATGGGATTTCTCTCGCTGAGCCTTCCCTCTCTGTGTGCTCGCTAATCTCCTCAAAGTTGCTTTTGGCTTGTTAGACACATTTTTCCTCTCACTGATTTTTAACCCTACATTTTGCATTTCCACCAGATTCTCCCTACTCCGCCTTCTTCAGCGACGCAAAATCCCTTTACTGCTCGAAAGCAAGCAGCAGATCCGACCTACAGGGAGAGGGGAGGCTTAGAAATAATTAGGTATGCATCCCCATCATGTCCCTTAACCCTTTGCCCCATCACCCACTCTAGCTCCAACCTAAATTCTCTGAACATTTACTTCTCCCACTCTTGTACCTGTGACTCCAAGACAGGATCAGAGCAGGATGGACCCATTTTCATTGGCTTGAACGCAAGCCTGCTGCATTGCCTGTGTCCCTAAGGAAGTCCCTTTGTAGTAAAACAAATGGCACCAGTTACAGGGTCAGAAATAGCCATTGTAATTAAGGAGCTTAAACATCACTCCTGCAATCCGATCCACTGAGCAGATCTCTGCACCGCTGCAGAGCCTGACTGACTTCAGTGGGACGCCAGGAAGTCACCAGGGCCAGGCCACAGTAGGAGCAAGGCCTTAATGTTCCAGCACATTTCCCTCAGAGGAGCAAGTCGTTCCTTAGGACAATCAGACAGACTGCTGGGTGGAGCAAAAGGGGGCAGGATTTAAAGCCAAACTAAAGGAGGCAGCTGCTCATCCCCGTTGTACCCTCCTGTAGAGACATTGAGTTTGCTCATTCATTAATGCTACTGCTGGAGTCCAAGGGCGAAGGACCCAATTCTGATCACATTTACACTAGTAAGGATCAGGAAACACGCCACTGAAACCTACAGAATTACCTTGATGTCAATGAAAAAGGCTCCTGTTTCAGAGTAGCTTCATCTCCTGTCTTATTGTGTGCGTTGCCTGCCGAGGACAGGGCAAACTGAGTTATAAATGAAAACTCCCCTCCTGCCTTGTTTGAATCCTGATGAACAATCCCTGCCACCCTGTTTGCTTCAATGGAAGCTGCCTAACCAGCACTGTCTATTCAAACCATCTCTGCCTGCTCATCCAAACTGCATGCATGCATCTGGATGGGGTGTGTTTGCAAACAAGGAGAGATGGAAAGACTGACTCATCAATAGTGGGAAATAATATAACGAGGATGGGTTATTGATACCAGTGGCAGATGCAGGTATATTCAATCATTAATATAGCACTTTTCATCCCTAGATCTCAAAACTCATAAGAATGGCCATATTGGATCAGACCAAAGGTCCATCTAGCCCAGTATCCTGTCTTCCAACAGTGGCCAATGCCAGGTGTCCCCAAGGGAATGAACAGAACAGGTAATCATCAAGTGATCCATTCCCTGCTGCCCACTCCCAGCTTCTGCCAAACAGAGGTTAGGGACACCATCCCTGCCCATCCTGGCTAATAGCCATTAATGGACCTATCCTCCATGAACTTATCTAGTTCTTTTTCAAACCCTGTTATAGTCTTGGCCTTCACAACATCCTCTGGCAAAGAGTTCCACAGGTTGACTATGCATAGTGTGAAAACATTTTAGTGACCCCTAGTTCTTGTGTTATGAGAAGGAGTAAATAACACTTCCTTATTTACTTTCTCTATACCAGTCATGATTTTATAGACCTCAATCATATTCCCCCTTAGTCATCTCTTTTCA
Source organism: Emys orbicularis (assembly GCF_028017835.1). Taxonomy (NCBI): domain Eukaryota; kingdom Metazoa; phylum Chordata; order Testudines; family Emydidae; genus Emys; species Emys orbicularis. The sequence continues at coordinate 28,989,743 of NC_088695.1, read as the reverse complement.
AGCCAAAAAGTCCCAGTCTGATTAATCTCTCCTCATACGGAAGCCATGCCATACCGCTAATCACTTTTGTTGCCCTTTTCTGAACCTTTTCCAATTCCAATATATCTTTTTTGAGATAGGGCGACCACGTCTGCACGCAGTATTCAACATGTGCACGTACCATGGATTTATATAGAGGCAATATGATATTTTCTGTCTTATCTGTCCCTTTCTTAATGATTCTCAACATTGTGTTCGCTTTTTTGACTGCCGCTGACCATTGAGTGGATGTTTTCAGAGAACTATCCACAATGACTCCAAGATCTCTTTCTTGAATGGTAACAGCTAATTTAGACCCAATCATTTTATATGTATAGTTGGGATTGTGTTTTCCAATGTGCATTAGTTTGCATTTATCAACATTGAGTTTCATCTGCCATTTTGTTGCCCAGTCACCCAGTTTTGTGAGATCCTTTTGTAGCTCTTTGCAGTGTGCTTGGGACTTAACTATCTTGAGTAGTTTTGTATCATCTGCAAATTTTGCCACCTCACCATTTACCACTTTTTCCAGATCATTTATGAATATGTTGAATAGGACTGGGCCCAGTACAGACCCCTAAGGGACACCATTATTTACCTCTCTCCATTCTGAAAACTGACCATTTATTCCTACCCTTTGTTTCCTATCTTTTAACCAGTTACCAATCCACAAAAAGACCTTCCCTCTTATCCCATGACTGCTTATTTTGCTTAAGAGCCTTTGGTGAGGGAACTTGTCAAAGGCTTTCTGAAAATCTAAGTACACTATATCCACTAGATCCCCCTTGTCCACATGCTTGTTGACCCCCTCAAAGAATTCTAGTAGATTGGTGAGGTATTTCTCAGTGAAAACATTTAGGTTCTCATCGAAAGAAAGAAATTCCCAAATTAAAACATTTTCCATGGCCAAAAGCTAAACTAAACCAAACCTATTTGGGTTTTCTAATAAAAACTGACATTTTTCCAAAGGGAAAAAAATCATTTCCTGACCAGCTCTACCCATAAGTGAACGTTTATACCTCTCCTGTGGAGCAGCAGATGGGGAAACCACAGGCTCACGTCTATATCCCAGCAACAAGGACAAAACCTTCTGTGATCCTATTGATAAAAGACTGGGACCCAGCAGAGGTGACTTGTGTGTGACCATGGCCAAGCCAGTGAACCTCTCTGCACCTCTGTTTTCCTCCCTTCCTCACAGGAGGTTGTGAAGATATGTGGATTACTATCTGCAAAAGACTCTCAGATACTTGCCTGTGATAAAGGCAGTGTGAGCTTGAAGGGGTCACCCATCCCTGGGTCAGATGACATTTCGGGACTCAGTTCAGATAAGCATCCAAGATAGTATCTGATCCTACAAACATGTAGGCACTTGCTTAACTTCACCCAGGTAAGTAGTCCTATTGACTTCAATGGAAGCTTCATGCGCATAAAGTTAAACACATGGAGGGATCAAGGCCTTAGCCTCTTTTTATAGAAGATTAACTATCCCTGCCTAGAAATTACAAGCACTAGATTTGTCCGAGTGGTGTTTATATTGGTCAGAAGCCCAAGTCTCCAAAGCAAGAAAACATGAAAGAAAAATTAAATTTTGAGAAATTTGAAGCTTTTGAAAAAAGTTTTCATCATTTTCCAAAATGGTTGAAATGTATGTAAAACCTGCAAGATGCTATGGGTCTCCACTCAAAATTGTCCTACTGTTCAGCAATAAAACAAAACAAGAAAGACTCCATTTTTAAAAATGCTTTTGTGATGTACATTAATTTGCACTGAAAACCTGGAACATCTGGATTTCGCTCCTTCTTGGCATGCAAATGGATGTTTGATGAGAGACTAAATTTCTATATCCACACATAGCACAGAACGAAGTGATGGCAATTGTTCGCATGAAATGTACTGCACACTCTTTTTCATCCCCTTTGCGCAGCATGTCACATCCCCCCAACGAATGGCATGAAACTGCAACAGTCTATGTACGGAGCAGCATTGGCGGAGTGGATTTCAGAGTGGAAGAGAAGTGTTTTCATTTGCCTTTTTTCCCCTCACTCTCATGTAGGGCTGAGATGATGGACTGGATGTAATGCTCCTGTTCTCTAAGGCCCAGATTCAATAAAGCACTTAAGTACATGCCTAAACACTGTAGACTTCAAAGAAACTACACACATGCCTAAAGCTAAGTATGTGCTTCAGTGCTTTGCTGAATTGGGGCTATTATATTCATAAACACTGATGTTCAATATCAATCTAACCTTTCTCTCTCTTCCGTGCTCAGCACCGTGACGTCGGAGTTTAGAGATAAATCTGAACCACGGCCCTGAATTTGAACTCTTGCAAACTTGGGGAAAGTTCACATCAGGTGAACACATCCTAGATCCAAACTTTGTGGCTTGGGCCTCTCTTTCACTTAGGGCCCCATCCTGCCCAGCGCTGAGTGCCTCTCAGGAGGTGCTGAAATCCATGGGAGCGAAGGTCACTCCAACAGCTGCCAGGTGGCCATCAGCACCTCGGTAGGATCAAACCCTTATCCTGGAAAGGGGCTTTTTCCACTACTGCACACAAGATAGCTGTGGTCTGTTTGGCGAGGGAAGAGGATGGGGATGCGTTTAGCTGATCTGCGGTGGAGTCTATTCAGAGCTGGCATTGATTAGCGTAAAAGTCAGCTGAACGTCATGCTGTATAAACAAAAACAGAGTGACATTTGCCCCTTTGCAGGGGGGGGGGGGCTAGGCAACATTTAACCCTATTCTGAGGGCTCGAGTAGGACTGAAGTATTGTTGGCCCAACTGCAGAAGGGAGAGTTTCACCCCCAGGGAATTCTTCTCTCTATAGGAAAATATAAATCAAAGAGTAAATGAAACCAAACCTCTGCCTCTAATGCTGCTCAGAAACATGGAATCAGCTCCTGGCCCCATTGAAGCTGGTGGCAAAATTCCCATTGACGTCAATGGGGCCAGAATTGTACCCCGGGGTTGCCCAGCTGCAAATGGAGAAATTGAGTCCACGACAGAGCCAGGACTAGAATCTAGGTGTTCAAGTGCCTCTGTAGCTGATGCTTTAACCACAGGGTCATAGTGTCTCTTTGGGGGACAAGGAAAGGGGTTCAGACAAAATAGGGAACATGAGCCCTCACCCAGAACTTACCCAGCATTTGAAATGCTGAGCTGAAACTGCAAAATACCTTTGCAGAGAAGTTGAATTCAGAAAGGAAGCCAGCAGGTTTCTAAGGCAAAATGACTCTAAAAGCCAATAGCACTGAACAATATACGAGATCCTCTCGATGGGTTTTTGGGACCCCCCTGTAGAAGTCCACAGTAGGGATATATTTCTCCATTGTGCTCTACAGCAGCATTAAAACAAACCAAAACCCTATAGAAAGGTGACCATCTTGTATTAAATCCTACAGGCCTTTTCCATAAGGGGTGGGCATCATATCCCAGGTCCCAAGGGCAACTGTGGGACCAGGGCCGGCTCTAGGATTTTTGCCGCCCAAAGCAAAAACAATTTTGCCCCCCCCCCCCCCCGTTTTTTAATTACCCCACCCCCGGCCCTGCCTCAACTCCGCCCCTTCCCCAAATCCCCAGCCCTGCCTCCTCCCCCCAGGCTCTCAAGCCTAGGAGGGAGGGAGGGGGAGAAGCGGCACCCGCGCCGCGGCCACTCGGAATCTCCCCCTCCCTCCCAGGCTCTCAAGCCTAGGAGGGAGGGAGGGAGGGAGGGGGAGAAGCGGCACCCGCGCCGCGGCCACTCGGAGTCTCCCCCTCCCTCCCAGGCTCTCAAGCCTAGGAGGGAGGGAGGGGGAGAAGCGGCACCCGCGCCGCGGCCACTCGGAGTCTCCCCCTCCCTCCCAGGCTCTCAAGCCTGGGAGGGAGGGGGAGCAGCGGCGCGCGAATCAGCTGTTTCGCGCGCCATGGCGCGCGAGCGGCAGCAGCAGCGGAGGTGAGCTAGGGCGGCCGGGGCACATTTTTAGGGGCGGCATTCTGGCGCCGGCCATGCCGCCCCTAAAAATGTGCCGCCCCAAGCACCAGCTTGTTTTGCTGGTGCCTAGAGCCGGCCCTGTGTGGGGCTTTGCTCACTTATTTGGAAAGCACTTTGAGATCTTCAGACTTAGGAAGTGCAGATCATTAGAATCACAATTATCCATAGAGTCAGAGTTTTTTAAGGCTGGAAGGGACCACTACGATCCTTTAGGCTGACTTCCTGCATCAGCCAGGCCAGGGCCCCTCACCCAGTCATTTCTGCACCGTTATATTGGACATCATTATATTATAAACTCCCCAAGCCAGGGGGATTTCTAGTGGAAAGGCTGCCACACTTCTCCACGGCAAGTCACCTGGCCTTTCCCAGCAACACCTCTCTACGCGTGCCCTGCTCCGTCTAGACGCTTGAGTGCGGAGAGTGCTCCTATTTATCCATTAGGATCTGAATCAGCAGTCAGGCGCTCTGCTCGCTATGGATTAGCTCTCCATTAGAAGTGAGAGCCCTCATTCTGCTCATTGTACTTTGCCATTAATCCATCCTCAGGAGGTTGGCTGGCAGCCCAGAATAGCTCCTGAGGCCACAGACAGAGTTTACGTGCTGGGGGCGTATTTCAGCCCAGCCGCTACATGCTCCCAGTGGCCCTAATAAGAGCATTGGCTAAGAGGAAGAGGCCACTTCCATATGTAAGAGATCAATGGCAATTTGATACAAGACAGCTAGACTGTTCCAGGAACCAAGCTGGCAGAACCCTTTAATGGTCAGAAGCAAGACAGAAAGGAAGGACCCAGTGAGGTGAGCATCGGAGATGGCCCTGGGCTGCGTAATTCACACCCAGGACCCTATTGAAACAGCTTCACACTCAGGATGGCTGGAACTGAGGTCTGAGAGAGAAAATTTTGATTCGGGCTCAGGTTCTCAGCCACCAGCACCCCCAAAAGTCGGGGTCTTCAGAGCAGCTTTTGGCCCAGACCTACGTCTAGATCAATTAAAATCAAGCATTAACCAAGTCCCCCCAAAATACAGAGCCTCAGACACTGCAGCAGAGTAGCTGAGAGCAGCCCAGTACCCAGCTGGTTTGTCACTGACCCACTCTCCAACCCCTCTGCATGGTGATGCAACGATGCCCCTGCGTAGCTGGGCGGTGCAATAGACAAGGTGCCTGTAACCCGATCCATACACTGGCGACCTGCCTGGGTCAATTTCCCTGCACAGCTGACATCTGATTGCATCCAGACAGATAACCCCCTGGGTTTCATTAACTAGGCTGATAGGAAATAAACAGTAGAAATAAGGCATTGAGCTCGCTGCTGCCGTGTGTTGAGTCCCCTCCTCTTCCCTTGCCTTCGGTGAGAGTGGCCAGCACTTTCTAGGAAGTGCCCAGTACCACTCAGGATAGCCCCTCTCCTTAATTTGCAAGAAGAATCATCTGTTTATTCTTTTAATAAATATACATTTTGGAGCTAGGGTGTAGTCTAAAGTGCATGAAAGAAAAGAAAACTGCCTCGGTTGCCAGCCTACTGGACCGGGAAGAAACAAAGCATCTTGCACAAATGTAATGTATTATGTTCCCTTTTCTGCTTTGCAGCAGCAAGTGTAGGATGCAGCAGCAGCCAGACACAGAGCTCATTTACACACTACCCAGTCCTCCGGCTGTTTTTAGCTGATGGATCACTTCTGTGGGTGGCTGGAATGCCATCCATCTCCTGAGGTTGCAAAAACAGGGCCCGGGGTGCCAATATGGAGGGTGGAATTCTTTTGATAGCTGCAGCAGCGTGGCATTCCATTCACTCCGCTAAAGGGCCAGTATGTGCCGATGGTAGGACTGGGTGACAAAACCCAGCATGGAGAACCGTGATTGCAATTCAAAGGCGATTTTACTCTATGGCTCTGTTCAGTGCCATCACAGGTCACCCTGGACACCTGCTGATGTCAGGGGGGTTGTTTATAGAAACCAATCAATAGCCACTTATGGAGCAATCCTAACCCAGCAGAAAGGGCCATTGGGCCAGAAGATCTAGTGGTTAACTAGGCAGACAGGCTGCTGCATGGATTCCCTTCCTTTCTTGCATGGGGTTAATGTCCTCTATGGCATGACTGCCCTCTCCATCGCAGACCACATACAGCTAGACAGAGGCCTGGCCAGATGCAGGACAAAGATAGCCGGGAGGGGGGAGTGAGGAGAGGGCATGCATCACACTGCTTCTATGATCAATAAGGAACAGGTTCACCATCTCTGTTGATAATGACAGACGTCTGCTGGCATGTTCCTTCTCTCCCCTGCTGTTTTAAACTCCAGATCTTGCTGGCACTTAGAGGTCCCAATAACACCTCCCCATTTCTGATTCTGCAGGGAGCACAGGAATTCCTCCCCTGATGTAAATCAACCTGATGTCAATGGACATGGGCTGTAGATCTAGCCCCCAGTAATATCTCTCTGTCCCTTTCTCAGATTCCAGGCTTGGGCAAGGAACAGGGTATGGATAAAGGACAGAACAGCACGTGCATCTCCTACAACTTCCTCCGTTCGGGAGGGCAAAGAATGCCGAGCATCTGACAGCCTGTTCCCCTGCATGCCGCTGTGCCCGCTGTAATAGAAACCTTGACATTAGGGCTGTAATCTGCTTCCCTGAGGAATGCCAGGACTGCCTCTGGAGAGGTGCAGCTTGCTTTATTTGGATGTACAGTGCTGTGGGTGGCAGCGGTTTGACCTGGCAACTGCCCGGAGAAGTTACACATCTTTTTACCAAATGAGTCTCATCTTCCCTCGCTTTGCCATGACCCTCCTTCCCCTCGTTCTGGGGGATCAGATGTTACAAGCATAGTAAACAGAAGGGATGCATCAGACAGGCAAGCCCTTTTTTAGCTCTGCCTTGGAAAGCAGTACCGTGTGCATTCCTCCAAACAAGGAAAGGCTTGCCTCAGCTCCTCGCCTCGGCCATCGCACTCTGCTTCCCAAATACACAAAGGTGCTGGAACTAGAGGTGTGGGGAGTGCTGCAGCACCCCCTGGCTTGAAGTGGTTTCCTTTATATCCAGGGTTTACAGTTTGGTTCAATGGCTCTCAGCACCCCCACTATACAAATTTTTCCAGCACCCCTGCAAATACGCTCCTTCCGCACTTTGCCTGCATGAGTCAGGGTTACAGCAACTTCAAAGACTGATTTCGCTCTATGAACCCTGACGACAACTAGGCTCCTCTGGGACAATGAAGATCCGAGCACCCAGGACAAAGCATGGGAGAGCTGGGGACAAAGCCTTGTGGGTCGAGAGAACCCAGCAATGGGGCGAGCTTCCAGAGGAGGTCAGGCCAATCCAGAGTCTGACTGGTGTCAGGAAACGTTGCAAAGTCTTCCTCTTTGAGAAAACCTTTCCACATACATGATGCTCATAATTCAAACACGCGTTTCATTCCCAATCTCCCCTCTTAAAAAAAAAAACAACCTCACACCCCATCTACCCCAAGCAGAATTCTGAACCCATAAAGGGAGAAGTGCCACAGGCTCCATGAAATCCACCAGGGACTTTGCTAATGATTTTACATGGCAGGCGCTGAGACACTATAGTGATGTAGATGGGTAGATCACAGTTCTTCGTTTACAGATTAATATAAAATAATGGGCCATATTCCAATTCATACCAGCTGAGGCTCTGGTCTCATATATACAGGCACTGAAGGATTTGAGATACACGGACGTGAGAAGAAAGCTTTCACCACTGGGGCCTGAGCTGTGCCGGTCCTGTGCATGCAGAGAAAATGTCAGTCTGCAGAGATATCTGTTTATCCTCTTTCATCAGCACTGAATCCACATTAGGGTTCATCATTCCTGCATAACCACTGCAGCATTGAGACGAGGCATGACAGCTTCTGTACGGTTATTCGGTTTAGTGACCAAGAGTCACATCTTGTGGTCGCAATTAAAAAATCAACCCAAAGTATGTGGCTTTCTGTTCAGATTGTTCTTCCTGATTAGATTGGGGTCACAGGGGCTGCATCTGCTTGTTTGGTACCAGGTGCTCTCCAGAGATTGTCAAGATTCACAAAAGTGCCTAGTCACTTTGGGTCCCTCCATTTTTGGATGCCTCAAAAGGGGAAATGCAGAGCTGGTGCTCAGGACCTCATAGGGTCCAGCCCATAATGAAGCCACTGAGGTGATGTTTTTAAAAATGGAGTTTTATGGGTACTCAGCTCCAAAGAAGAAGCACCCTTTGCAAAGCAATGCTGCCCAGCCTGCTTTGGGAAGAGGGACCTGCAAAGATTCATACTCCCGGTGAGGAAAAACGGGCTCAGAGTAGGCCTTAGATGAGAAGGCAAGTGTGTGATGGGATAACAGGATAATGTTCTGGCTGAGTGCTGTTCTGGAAAGACATGCACAATGCCATTGGTAGCGGACGCACAAAGAGAGCTTGTGTTTATGCACAGAACTATAAATATTCCCTTTCAAGCAGGCAGAGCTGGAAAAATGTCTGAACGTCTATTTTTGCCTCCTCTGCTTCACCCACTCGAAACATTGACATCATACCAAGCTCCTACTGAGGCAGACGCAGAACGGCATAGCAGCACTCTGGCACAGTCTCAGGGGCCGGGAAAAAAGATGGCCACTTAGCCTGAGAAGAGCCACCAACTTTTGTGTGGGAAGAATTCACGTGTGAAAATGGTGGGTTTGTTCCTGTGAAAAATGCCAGGTGAACCTGAAGAACAGGCATGGTGTGGCTTTTCACAATCTCCCCATACCTCTCCCAAAGCCTGAATTTTCACTGGCTTGGTCTGCACTGAAAGGTGTCCATGCAACACTAGGTTTAGGCTTCCCAATTTGAGAGCTGGGCATAAAGGGAAGACAACTCTTTTCAACCTTTCCCTCCATTTCATATCCAGGCAGGACCAGCTACACTCTTGCCCTTAAAGATAAAGACCTGGATTAGCTACAGAGACTAATTCAAAATCCCATGGCCTAGTTTGCTGGTGGAATTAGTTATTTTCAGTCTACCATGAGCCCATCGCCATCCCAGAAATTCTCCTACTTCCTTATCCTCTTTCAGAGACCTCTTTCCTCAGAATTTCTCTAACCCAGAGTATGCTGAACTACTCCCTTTGGGGACCTGTAATTCTTGGCGAAAATACTCATGCAGGCTATCACACCAGATACAACCAAATAGCAACCGCGCTTGCCTAGCTCACTGTCTCCAGTTGCGTCAATCAACATATATGGGTTTCTAAGAGATGAGTCCGACTAACCACAGGTCATCTGGCTGAACTCCAGGCTGCTTAAATGGTTTGGCATTACATTGCCTGGTTTCAGCTAAGTGCAAGCCTTGGTTCCATTCTCATCTCTTTTTCCATCTTGGATGACTCCGATTTCCAGCTAGATGGTAAGAAAGCACCTTACTCAGTCTTCTCCAATGAACCCTGCTTCATGCCAAAATTAAGGTTCTTATCACTTGTAGTTAGCATAAAATACACCCGATTTAACTAAATTGATAATGGTGAATCTTCACATTGTAAGCTGAAACTAGACCTTCAAAGGTGGCATCATCTCCCTTTATCTCTGTGTGGCTGCATTTAAAGTTCCATGCTTCTAGCCTCACCAGTAATTTCTCCAGTCTGGTATAGGAAAAATTGCACTGTATGTCATTTATCAGACAAGGCACAAGGACGTAGGCTTAGTCTATTTAGTTCTTTGGTTTCTTATACGGCCAATGAGGGATTCACCTTTCCCAGCTGGAAATTTTACAGTTGTGCAGCTAACCTGAGATTCATCTGGGAATGGCTACGCTTCAGAGATGCCCAAGGTACCACCCCCCCACATGGCAAGGCATTGAAGTATCTTATTGCTAACCCTTCAATCTTTCCAAGCTAATTAAAGAGGTGGCCCTTCCCTACCCACTATAAGGAGGCGCTCGAGGAGACATACTCATGCGAACTGTGACCGAGCGAGCACTCTAAAAATAGCATAGCCATGGCAACATGAGCAGCAGGGCTAGCTGCCCCAAGTACCTCCGTGGTCTCAGACTGGTCTGAACCTGGGGCAGCTAGCCCCTCCCACTGCTCACGCCGCTGTGGCTAAACTCTATTATGCACGATCTAGATCAGAGCGAGTGCAGGGACATCTCTGGGAGCTGGGAATCGCACCCCCAGCTCCAAGTGTAGACACACCCTAAGTCTTGCACCATCCAGTCATGATAACTATCTTCAAAATCTGGAAGCAAAGCACTGCATACACAGCTCCAAAGCCCTCCCCTACACCCTCTCTTAAGCGATCTCCAGGATTTGCTCTGGGTCAGGACAACCACAGCTTTAAAAGCTGAAAACATGAGGGGTTACAACACATTGCATGAGAAAACAACGGGGAACGTTCAGCATCTTAAATGATCAGTTCAGATTTCTCACTAGAGATTTCTACTGGCAAGCGAGATATTTTCTGAGGTCTTTTTCCTAAGGTCTATTCAGAAACCTTTCGGCAAGCCAGTGAACCTGGGCTGAGTGTAATCTCTCTCCTGGTAGAGAAGAGACTAGACAAGACTCACTTGTAATGAATACAAATTGGGATTCTTTATGAGACTGATGGCCACAGACAGACCCTGTGGCTCCCTCTAGTCTTGTCCACACTAGGGACATTTGGCAGAAATGTCCTTCCATTGGTGACACGTATTCAGTTTTATTATTATTATTATTTGCATTATGGTAGCACCTAAGAGCCCCAGCTATGGCCCAGGATCCCACTGTGCTAGGTGCTGTACAAACACAGAACAAAAACACCATGCTCCCGAAGAGTTGGCAATCTACTGGTGTGAGAAACACTGGGAGGGCTGGTGGAAGTGGGCTGTCACCATTGTACCAGTTAGATCATTCTCTGCACATAGTTAGATGACACAACTAGAGCTGGTGGGGAATCTTTCAGCAAAACTCCTCCCCAACCTCCAAAAATGTTTTTTTCACAAAATGGGCATTTTTACAAGAAATGGTTTTCACCAAGCAAACTGAAAACCAAAGGTCTGTTGCCATTTGCTTTTGGAGAAGAGGTTTTTGTTGTTTTTTTTTTCAGTGAAGCCCCCTCCCAAGCCAATTAAAACAAAAAAAAGTAGCATATTTTCTGCAGAATCATTTGAAAACATTTCCTGACCAGCTGTAGATGTGGTGTTTGAATCTGCCAGTGGCCCATGGACCCTAGGCTCCCAGGATTGCCAACACCAAGTGAATCAGGATTAGCCTAGAAGACAGGGCCAGCTCCAGGCACCAGCCCAGCAAGCAGGTGCTTGGGGCGGCCAAGGGGAAGGGGGCGGCCCGTCGGGCTGTTTGGTGGCAGGTCCCTCTGGGGGGAAGCACCTGCCGCCGAATTCCCGCCGAAGAAGAAAGTGGCACAGTGGAGCTGCCTCCGGAGTCCCACCGATCGCAATTGCGATCGCGGCTTTCCCCCCCCCGCCGCTTGGGGCGGCAAAAACCCTGGAGCCGGTCCTGCTAGAAGGAAATTTCCCTACTGTAGACAAGGCTGGGTTGCCATCTGGGACCTCACAGATTTCCTGTGACACGATATGGATTGCTGACTACACTGCAGAGTGCTTTGTAGCTGAAGCCAGAAACCACGCCAAATTCAGAGATTCCACCTGACTTGTACCCCAAGCTAGTCAAAATGTGGCTTTTTTGACTGGTTGATGTTGAAATTTTGGATGAGTTGGAATAAAAAACAAAGTGAAACCCAGGCCTACAAACCCCACCTGAACCCAAACTGACAATACATTCTCCATAGTCCCTGAGCACCACAACCACACCACTCTAATAGTTACCATCATTAGATGGAGCTGCCAGCCATGGCTCCGCTATCCAGTTTGTGGGCAGCCCCGGAGAGTCTGCATGCACACAAGTGGGTCGCTTGTTTTTGCGAGGGCCTAACAAAGAAAGTGCCAGGGGTATGCTCAGTATCACAGTGTAATTACTTTTAGCTGAGAGCACAGCAAAGATCCTGCCTCAGCTACTACAGCCTAGAACCAGGAAGCTATAAACTGCTTTCATCTGTGTCTAGCCCTCAGTGCCAACCAGCTCTCAAAGTAACATTAACAACCCAAATTGGGTCCTAAATAAAAGCCAGTGGCCATCATTCCAAATCCCTGCTGTTTGCCTCTGGGGGTGTGTAAGTGTCAATTTGACCACACTCACCTTTATGTGAAATCAGCCAATATTTCACTGAAACAAGGCAGGCGGCACCTGGCTTACATCTGTTTAATGAGATGAACATCTGCTTTCAATATACCAGAGCCAGGAGCAGTCACAACGTAATGAGGGTCATTTAGAGCAGCAATTAGCTTTGGGGCCCCTGATTTTATATTACAATAACTGACTGGTGCTGCCACATATATCGATGGCTTCAGGGACTTTTGACTGTTTTTCATTAAACAGTAACTTTTCTTTTAAATTGCATATTCTGTCCACTACCCATCCAGCACAGATGGAAAGGCTGGTAGATTGGTATGTCTCCTCTTCCTTTTGTCTAAGTCCAGATTTTCATTTGGCCTATATTTTATGTTATGCCCCAGGTTTTCACTTCTATTTTGTCTTTCACCTGGGGATATCTAAACACTCTACACACACGAATGAATTCGGCTTTGATTCAGCATGTGCTTAGCACGTGCCAAAGTCCCGTTGACTTCAGTGGGACTTAAGCATATGAGTGAAGTGAGGCACGTACTTAAGTGCTTTGATGAAGTGGGGCCTTCTTGAGATGCAGGCTAAATATTAATTATTGTTAGCACTCTTTCAAAGTTGAGGAAACTGAGGCACAGAGAGGCAAAATGATTTGCCTCTTTTCACCCAGAGAGGCTGTGGAAGAGCCAGGAATAAACCCCCTGAATCCTGATTCCTAAGTCCCTGTGCTAAGCAGTGGACTACACTTTACTACATACACACAGGCATATAGAATGAGTGAATTATAGACTGTGTGGATTAGCACGTAGGCCTGGCTGGAACAGGGGAATGGTAACAGGAACATGGGACTTTTCACCTCTACATCATTAATTCAAAGCCAGCTCAGGCGGGTAGGAACTGGAAGTTGTTATCCGACAGCTGGTCTGTGGCCTTTGTGAAATAAGGCTGAGATGTTCAGAAGAGCCTAAGGCGTTTGGTTGCCTAACTCCAGGAGGATTTGGATACTGATGAAAATCCTGGCCTACGTTCTCTGTTTGGTAGTTTTCTGTCAGTTCCTGGTGAACTGGTGTCCACCTCACACAGACTGCCATGATAACTGGCTCCAAGCAGCACTCTTACTTGCAGTCTCAGCAGAGGTGCCAAGAACTAAGGAAGCACGGGCAGTGAATTCCTCTTTCCTCTGTGAAAGGCACCATCTGTCCAGGTCCAAATCTGAGGCAGGTTGGTGGTGGGGTGTGAGGAAGCTTTGCTTCTGTCGGGGCTGAGTCTGGTCTGTAGAGCAAGAGTGAACTACAGCCTGCAGGCCTGTCCATTTGGAGGTTTTCACCAGAACTAAAGTTTAACAGAGGGACTGGCTGGCTCAGAGAATTGGTAGCAGAATCCAGAGCTTGTATCCAGTTTAGGATATGGCTGTAAGTTAACAGAAAGTTGTCACTCTTTGATGGCAGTTCAGTGGCCTACATGAAAAATCATTACTAGGTCTCAGTCCAGTTGCCAGAGGATAAGCGTCCACAGCACAAAACACACCAACTTAACTGGCCCTAATTGGCATCCTGGTTAACAATCACAACCGTAACCTATCCCCTGTCCACACCGAGGATGGGGCAGCATGGAGGGGCTTACACTGCTGCTGCTGCAGAGCCCTACCAACTCTGGATAACAAATAATAAAACCTTGCCCTCTTGTAGCATGTTTCATTAAAAGATGGAAGGCCCCAATATAAAATCGTTGCAGTCAACGGGAGTCCTTCCATTGACTTCAAAGGGCTTTGGATCAGGCCTTCAAAGTATTTTAGCAATGCTAATGGATAGAGCTGGCTGAAACTCAGAAACTTCGTTTGGTGAGACATTCCGACGTTTCCAAATTTCCCTTCGTCCCAACTCAGAATGAAAAGTCCAAGTTTCCAAATTTCCCGTGACATGAAGTTTCTGAAAAACTGAATTTAGGAAATAATGAAATAGCCTTATTGAAACGTTTCACGCCAACAATGTTGAAGCGCTTTGGTTCATATTTATCATTTTGACTTTTATATTATATTATATTATATTTAGTTAGGGCTTCTGATTTTAGGTTTTAGCCAATAAACACAGATAAATCACTCTGGGCGCGCACGCACACACCTACACACACGCACACATACACATACACACACACGCACACACAAAGAAAGCAGTGTTGATCCAATAAACACTAGAAAACCCCCCCCAAATGGCTATTTTTATCTTGTCTGCACAGAGCAGTAATGCGGACTACAGGGGTGTGATTTCTAAAGTGCACTAATGTGCGGCACGTTAATTGGTCTGTGCAGACTCTGCTGGTGCGCACTGAAAGTTCCCCAGTGTGGTTTAATGTAGCGCTGTTTGAAACGGCACCTCGTTAAAGCGCACTAGGGAACGTTACCAAGAGATTATTCATTGCACACAGCATATGCAAACAGAAAGCCCCAACACACACCGATTATTGGACAGCTACATAAAACTCAAAAATTGCTAAAAATAGCCCCCCCCCCCCATGAAATTGATAAACCCAGAAAAACAAAAGCCCTATTATATTATATTATAAAAACAAAATGCTTCCACCTTATCAAAACAAAAGTTTCAATATTTTTTGTTGAAAATTTCAACAAAGCCAATACATCCCATGAAACATTTTTATTTAAATGACTCAGCATTTTCCAATAGAAAACTTCTGTCGGAAAGTTTTCCATCAGTTCCACAACTTCCCGGTCACGCAGTTAAATATTGTGATCCCCATTTTATAGACAGGGAAACTGAGGCATGGATAATTTAAATGACCTGCAAATATAACAGAATCAACAGCAAAGCAGAGAACAGGTCCCAGACAATCCAGCACTCTAACCACTAGACCACACTTCCTGTCTGAAGAGAACTCAATTGCTATGGATGCCTTGCTATGTCCTTTCACCAGCACTAAATTCAAACACACACACGTGTGCACGCACATGCACAAACGCACACTCATGCAAAAGGAAAACAAAAGTGTTTTTCAGTCACCTCTGCCACTATTTCTGGGATTTAGGGATGATTTTAGCCTCCTACTGTATTTTTTCTGCTCGCTGAGCTGATTATAAATAGCTCTGGTTTCCTGCATTTGCAGAATTAGCAGCCCATTCCTCCAGGGAAGAAAGATGATGGAGAAAGTGGTTTAAGTCAGTAGTTACAATGAGCCCCAGGTTGCAGAAAGAACTGGGAGGTAGATCTTTCATTTCCGCTACCACCACCCCAAAATAGGATTAAGTGCAAAATAACTCACTAGAACCGCGGGGGAGCATTTCAGAGATGTGTGACGGGTTGGATCACAGAAACCCTCTTGGGAACTGCCACCTGATGTGCCGAGACTACCTCTGAGCCCGTTTTCCCTGGCAGCTTGGGACTTCAGTGCCCTGTCTGGCTGTGCCAGACACGCTAGCCTGCTACAAACACAGACCCAGGTCTGAACCATATCCCCCAAAAGCTGCAAGTTTAACTGAAAACAGCTCTAAGAAGTGCTCCTGCCTCCAGCACTCAGATACCCAACTCCCAATGGGGTCCAAACCCCAAATAAATCCGTTTTACCCTGTATAAAGCTTATACAGGGTAAACTCAAATTGTTCACCCTCTATAACACTGATAGAGAGATATGCACAGCTGTTTGCCCCCCCCCCCCCCAGGTATTAATACATACTCTGGGTTAATTAATAAGTAAAAAGTGATTTTATTAAATACAAAAAGTACGATTTAAGTGGTTCCAAGTAATAACAGACAAAACAAAGTGAATTACCAAGCAAAATAAAACACGCAAGTCTAAGCCTAATACAGTAAGAAAGTGTTTACAGATGAAATCTCACCCTCAGAGGTGTTCCAATAAGCTTCTTTTACAGACTAGCCTCCTTCTAGTCTGTGTCCAGCAATCAGTCACACCCCTGTGGTTATTGTCCTTTGTTCCAGTTTCTTTCAGGTATCCTTTGGGGGTGGAGAGGCTACCTCTTGAGCCAGCTGAAGACAAAATGGAGGGGTCTCCCAGGACTTTATATAATTTCCCTCCCACCCCCTGTGTAGAATCCCCTCTACAAGATGGAGTTTTGGAGTCACCTGGGCAAGTTACATGTCCATGCATGACTTAGTTCTCTACAGGAATGTTCCCAGGAAAGCTCACATGTGGATTGGCGTCTATCAAAGTCTATTGTCAGATTAAGTGTTTCTTGACTGGGCACTTACTGAGAATAGTCTTTTCTCAAGAAGCTGACCAAATGCTTCACTGAGGCTACTTAAAATCAAACAAGTACACAGCCAGTATTCATAACTTCGAATACAAAAATGATACATGCATACAAATAGGATGAATATATTCAGTAGATCATAACCTTTGCAGAGATATGTTACATGGCATATGTAGCATAAAACATATTCCAGTTATGGCATATTTACATTCATAAGCATATTTCTATAAAGCATTATGGGGTGCAACGTCACAAGATGAACATCTGTTCTCGTGACACGGAGTGAATACGGGCCTGATCAGCCATTGCCCTGCCCTGTGCTAGTGATTTTCACCAGTGCAAAGGGGCTGGGTTTGATTCTCGTTTGCACTAAGGCCACTCGACACCATTTGGGCAGTGTAACCAACCATCACATTACACTGCCCGAGTGATATAAAGTGGCCTTAATGTAAATGAGAGTCAGGCTGTTCTGATTAAGTAGCATCTTATACCCACTTTGCTCTGGCATAAATGACCACACAAGCTACAGGGCAATGGAGAATCTTTGACTCTTTATAGGATGATATTCACATAAATATATAAATGGGCTGCTGGACTCACTCCATTTTGATGTGCTTTAATGTAGGCTTGCCGTATTCGCCTAAAGTCAATACTCTAAGAGCCAGTTTATTACACTATTCATTATTAATTATTATGATCATTATAGTCTGATTCACTGTTACCTTGCCTACTCAAGCCTACCAGTGAAAAGTCAGTTCCACCAGTCCAATGAGTGTAAAACATTGCTAGATTGGAATGGTAGCATCTTACGCTCACTTTGTGGGGATGCAAATGAGGACACATGGTGCAAGGGAGCAGAGAATTAGGTCCAGAATGTGTAGATCTGTGTGCACATGCGTAAACATTTGTATGCTGTGTTCTACATTATACCCCGTTGTAGGGCGTTTCCTAAGACAGCATTCCGTATGCTGTGTAAGCATCATTCTACCCTTCATGCCATCGTCCAAACAAGTTCAAGTGGGGCTTTTAAGGATATGATTAAAAACCAAACCAACCCCTGAACAGTTGCAGATGAACTTTAATGCAGTCCAGAGTGGTGAAGCAGAACACTTGAGATCTATTTTTCTAACTGCAGGCAGTTGATTTCTGCTTGCTGGGAGACATCTGGGAGCCATATGGTAGCACACGGAAGGGGGGTTTACTGGAGAAAATAACCTTATTGCCTTTAATTGGGGGGCCCGCTGAGGATGAACTACTCTGGAAAAACAAGCCCTCAGTGTTTGCTGGAGAGCCCCTGGCAATCCTAAGGGGGCTGCTATCTTCATTTGTCCTTGACGACTCTTGGGTTGTCCCAGTAAAACCTGCTTCCTGAGACTGATCACTTGGCTTTCGTCCTGGCGTGTGGCCCCCTCTGCTCCTGCTGCTGCCCATTCCCTGTCTGCATTCCTCAGATGTTCCTTGGGACCCAGCCTTCCTCAGCTCGTCTTGCTCAACTAGCATTTTGACCATCGGAGACGTGAGAGTGGTGTAGGCTGGCCACTGGCGGCAGCGGCGGATCAAAGGGCTGGGGAGGCCGATATTCGCCGAGAACAAACTCTGTTCTGGAACCCAAGAGATAAGGACAAGTTTAGAATGCAGCAAGCACAGCCAGTTACGTTCTGCTTTGCTTTGACTGCCTCGGAGGCAGCAGAGAAAGGCCTGAATTCGCCACAGCACTCCCAGAGGTGCAAAGAGGAAAGGCTTGGTTTCCAATACGGAAAGAAATCAGTGCGCTCATCTGCAACACCCACACCTGCCAGAGCTAAGAGCCCACCGCTCCGACAAAACCAATCAGAGTGAGCAGAGCTTGGCGGGCAAACAGTGCAATGCCCAGCACCTACTCTGCTGCAAGATTCCCATTGCTGGTGCTGCCATCGGTACCTGAGTTGCAGCAGGGTTGACCCTCGCCAGATAACAGGTCCCATGTAGGGCATGGAAGGTTTTTCCTTTGCACCTTTACTGAGGCAGATTCGTGTCTCAGTGGGAGCAGCAGAAGGCACAAGATCTGCCAGAGCTGCCCAACATGAAGGGAGAGTGCTCCTGCCTGCAGCACCCCTGGGGGTGGGGGGCGCAAGTTCCCCTCCATCATGTCCAGTTAGCTCTGCCAAGGCCCTACCTCTTCCCCACTCTCTTTGGTTTGTCCAGCAACCTACCAGGCAGTATCAGAGAGCCAGGCGTGCACTCAGGAGAACATAGGGACTGCAGCTGTGCCCTAGGAAACAATTGAGCGGCTGGGGCCTATCGCCCCTTGCTTAATTATGTTAAAAATAAGCTACCTATCTAAGGCACTTATCACTCTACCATCTAAGCAGCGTGACCTAATGGCTAGAGCACTGGACTGGGACTCAGAAGACCTGGTTTCTATTCCTGGCTCTGCCACTGCCTTTCTAGGTGACCTTGGGCAAGTCACTGCCCAGCTCTGTGCCTCTGTTTCCCCTTCTGTAAAATGGGGATAATGACACTCGCCTCCTTTGTAAGGCTCTTTGAGATCTACTGATGACAAGTGCTATGTAAGAGCTAGGTGTTATTGTTCACTGAAGGCATAGGTTGTTCTCACTATTCCAAACAGCATTCTCTCGAGAGCAATATGGAACTGAGGTCAAGTTGGAACCCTCACATATCAATTAACAAAAAGGAAAAAGGAAAAGGAAATGAAATCGTAACAATACTTAGCCTTTCTGCAGAACTGTCCCATGCCCGAGGTCAAACAGAGCATCAGTAGCAGGGCCCATCCCTGAATTAAAATCTCCCAACTCCCAAGTTTTCTGTTCTAACCACTAGACACAGTTTCTCCTCTGGTATCTCAACAAACAAAACAAAAAGCTTTAGAAGCTATAGATATGACTAGAGAGATTAGAGTCAGAGTGTACATCTATTCTGCAGCTGGAAGAGACAGACCTGTGCTAACTTTACCTACACTAGCATGGGGGCATGCACAGGAATAAAAATTTGGCTGCTTTTGGAGGGGCACTTTCTGTGCCCCTTGTGTCCAGAAGAGCTGCCTCTTCCACCCCCACCCCCGTCCCCGTCCCCTGCACCTGGAGGAGCTGTCTCCCCCCGCAGCCAGTGGAGCTGGCTCTCCCTCCCTCCCTCCCTCCCCCCGCAGCCCCAGGGCTGGTGGAGCTCACGCTCCCCGCCCGAGCCCCAGAGGAGTTCTGTGCCCCTGCCGATTGGGAAGGCCCATGCCCCTGCTTGCCCCTCCCCCTGCACACGCCCCTGAGCATAGCTAAAGATAGCCGTGTAAATTCAGTGGCATGGGCTGTACCAGCACGCCGGGGACCCTTGGTACCTATTTGTGTTGCTGAAGCCCACCGCGCTTCATCTACTCTGCTGTTTTTAGCCATGCTAGCATGGGTCAAGCCAGCCCAGGTACGCCTACCTATGCTGCAATCGCAGCTTGGAGTGCAGAGGAGACAGATCTAGACTCTCCGGTGCACATTCAGCTTCACATAGGAGAGAAAATCCAAAGAAGAAAGAAAGTCACTGAAAAGACCTGATGGCCCCATCAGACATGCCTTGAGAAATCAGACTTTTAGTTTCCCTTCTAGTGTTGAATTTAAAGCCTGTCAGAAAAGCAACTTATTCTTGCCTGGCAGCAATTCTTCATTTAAGAATTGCACAGCCCATGAGCAGCAATAGAATTTCCTGCGTGCATGTAATCGCCTTTATCTTTACTAGCACTGCATAATAAATCACAACAATTATGTAATTAGCCATTAAATATTTACAGGATAAAGCCTGCTCTTGGTTAAACAAGCAGGTCATTGAGGATGGAGAGCTGGGAAAAGGTGCCATTGACCAGGCCCGCCTTGTGGTATAATCACTCCGCTGAAATGCTTCTACAGTAGCAATATTTAAAACTAGATTTGGCCTAAGCATTGGAGAACGGACCGTTGGCAAGAAGAGTGCAGTGGGCAGGGGGACAGGCGAGGCAACTCAGACTAATGGGATCCTTTCCCCACCACTCCATGATTGTATGACGCTCTTTTGGGGCCAGATTCAGCTCCCATTAAAGTCAATGCAGAGACTCCCAGTGTCTTCAAAAGAGCAAGGGAGAAATCAGCTGTAGTTCAATTTGCAGATGCAGGAAGCCCAGCCCATCAAGTGTTTGTCATTTCTACCCCGGGACACCTTATGAAATGTTTTATATAGGAAGAATTAGCACCAGTAAATATCTGCACCTCTATAGCTCCATCCATCTGAGAGGCTGAAAATGCTTTGCAGTCATTCGATCAACCTCTAAATGGCAGTGAGGCACAAAAAGGAAATATGGTTATGCAACTGAGGAACTGCACTGGAACTCAGCAGTTCTAGGCTTAGTTCCTGGTTCTGACACAGTCTCTCTGCATGACCTCAGGCATGTCACTTAGAGTGAAATTTTCAAAAGCACCTAAGTCATTTAGGAGTGCAAGTCAATGGGACTTGTACTCTTAAATCCCTTCGGTGTGCTCCTAAATCCTACTCCATCTCTCTGTGTCTCAGTTTCCCATCTGTTAAGTGGGGATACTAATATTTCTTTTCTCCCACTCTATTCAGCTAAAGAGTGGAAGTTCTTTGAGGCTAAGCTTTTACTATGTATTTGTACAGTGCCATACTCAAAGGGCCCTTTGATCTCAGTTAGGGCCTTT
Organism: Emys orbicularis; assembly: GCF_028017835.1. Classification (NCBI taxonomy): domain Eukaryota; kingdom Metazoa; phylum Chordata; order Testudines; family Emydidae; genus Emys; species Emys orbicularis. The sequence goes on along the minus strand of NC_088695.1, from coordinate 28,968,734 downwards.
ACGTGCTACTATAATAGACACAATCCCTGCGTCAGGTAGGGAGGTATTCTTATCCCCATTTTAGAGACAGAGACTCTGAGAAATGTTACATGAATTTCCCACGGTCACTCAGCAAGTCATTAGCAGAACCCGGAGTCCTGACTCTTAGTCATCTATTCTAACCACTAAGCAACATTGCTATGCCTAATTATTAATGGAAACCATGCTCTGCTCAGGCTTATCGTCTGCTCACTTTGCCGGCGGAATAGCACTGTGCCAGAAAAAAAACATGTTTGTTTTCAGTGCTCTGCACCTACCCACGTTCTGTGCATTCCCAGCTCCAAGAATGTTAGAGAATCCAACAGCAGTTGTACTGTATAATTATTCCTGCAACCTCTGGACTGCTTGGCTCTGTTGCTCTGCAGCTCCTGGTGACATATTGTCTCATGTAAGGTGCACAGAGTCTGGAATTTGCTCTTCAGTATGCTGTACTCCTGCCCACCCTGGAGAACATGGAAGTCACTGAGATAACTGGCTGCTGTTCTCTTTTATTTTCTGCTTCCCGCTGCTCCCTTCCCTTCCTTTGGCTCTCTCCACGCTTGTCAGCAATCCCATTCTGACCAGGATAATGCTGACACTAATTTCAGTCACCTGATTAGAATCAGAAGAATCTTTCATTACATCCCAAGGGCATGTGTTGTAGGTTTTCTTCCCTTCCCTGCATTACTAAGCTGTCCAAGGTCTACTGCAGGCATTTTCCTTAGAGCTTCTGAGTGGAATCCCCATGTAGTTACTGCATGAGCTCTGTTGTACAGATGTGGCTCTCGGTAGCACTAGTGAGGCTAATGTGAGTAGATCAACTAGAAGTGGGCAAAAAAGGGGGGGGGGCAAATAGTAAATTAGCAGAAGAATACATTTTTCAGGCCACAGAAACTATTCACAAATTCAGACTGAATTTGGCAATGAGTTTTGGCTGAAAAAAAAAAAGATGGATTTTTTTCCCCGCAAAGTCGAAACATTTAGTTTCGACCATTTTGAAATGAAATGCTTTGACTTTTCATTTCAAAAACAGCATTTTGTTACAAAATTTAGCTAATTGAAAATAAGGGGAGGTATTCAAAAATGACCCAAAACTAAATGATCCCCTCAAAAAAATCACGTGAGGGTCAAACAAACCTTTCTATTCATCCTGAAACAAAGGGCTTTTTTTCAATTGTTTTGGTGAAAAAAATCAGCTTTGGTTTGAACTGAACCACTTTTTCTTTCCAGTTTGGCCCTGAACCAAAAAATCAATTATTCGCTCAGCTCTAGGTTCAAGTAATCTATACTTTACGCAATAGGAGGACTTGTCGAATAAATGTTGAGGTTGCTTTGGTCTCCCCAATTGCTCTCTTATTGTTCAGATGCCACAGTGATGGGCTACTACATAGACAGATGGTGTGGAGACAGGCAAGCTCCTCCATCAATATATAAGTAGAGGTGATGAAAATTTTCCTCAGTACAAAATTCCTGTCAGAAAATGTGGTTTTGTGGAAATCAAAATTTTCCACAGCACAATGTCAATTTTGATGAAAATTTTCTGATCAGGTGAATCAAAACAAAAACTGTTGTTTGAAATCATCTTTTTGAAACAAAGCGACATTTTCTATTCCAAAATAAAAAGAAGTCAGGGTGATATATCAAATTGTTTTGTATTGACGAAAAATATCAACATTTTCCATTCCAATATTTGCAATTTGAAACTTTTCAGTTTGACATTTTGACTTTTAGTTCCTTTTCTGAGCAGAAAATCATTTCAAAATGTTGAAATTTCCCATAAAAGGACAATCCCATTCCTCCCCCCCCTCCCCAACAGCTCTATTTATGAGAGTTTTGGCCTGGTACATAGCCAGGAAAACAACACCAAGCAACTCCGTTCAGCCTTCATTTTGCAAACCAAAAGGCATTTGCTAGCAAGGAGCCTGGCTACTAATCAGTGGTTGCATGTGATACATTTGCACAACAGAAAATGTGTTTAAACTGTGTGTGTGTGCAAATATAGTGTTGCATTGACAGCCCTGCAGACTGAGGTCCACTGTGTAGCAGAAGGATTTGCACCAAAGGCAACAACAATGATTCTGTGTTTGAAGGCTCAAGGAGTAAGGGCCTGATCCAAAACGCGTTGGAGTCCTTCCACTGACTTCAATAGGCAAGGGATCAGGTCTTGAAAAAGAAGAACTAATACTCTAGCTGAAAGCCCTGCACCCAGCCACTCAGCAACACTGAGCGGTAAATTAAATACAATAATAACAAAGGCCATGGAAAAGAACTCATGCACCACACAGGCACATCCAAAACTTACAGTCTGTTCCCATACCGCAGGCTCTGCGATGAAACAGCTGTGAGCTGCATTCCAAGCATCTTGGAGAGAGAGCCACAAACGGTCAGCGCTATGTACAGTAGTACCAAAGCAAATCAAAACGTAACACTGTAGGTGTTGTAAAGAGACAGCCGACGGGCCCTTCTTTCAAAGATCTCCACGGGAGGGTGAAGTAAGGAGAGCAAATTATTTTTAGGTTATTTGTAGAGCCCCCTGAAAATGTGAGAGAGGATTTGAAGAGTGAACAAATAGCCATGGTATAGTTCCTGCCTCAGGGAATTTACAATGCAACAAATGAAAGCAACGAGCCATAGCTGGGGATGGAATAAGGAAGGACAAGAATTACAGCAATGAGACTTGGCTTTGGCATGTGCACATCTCAATTACATTTATATTGTTTTTTTAAAGGAGTACTTATCTGAGCTGCACTAAACCAAAAACTGTATCGAGCAAAATTCTCTTTTGATGTAAAGGAGATAGATAACTTTATGGTCATGTGTAAGAGTTAGGGATAGGAAGATATGTACATATACTAGTTTTGGATCTCATGATATTTAATTAGGCTTGCATGGAATTATTTTGATCAGAAGGAAAACATTGCTGTTTGTATGATATTTATGTTGGCTGAGGTTTTCAAAAGAGCCTATAGTCTTGAATTGCTAAAATACCTTTTAGTGGAATTGCATATGCTTTGGATAGGCGCATAGACTTCACTCTGTGTGATGAAAGAGCAAGGCATTTTCATTTTTGTGCACAGTTAGGAAATAAAGTTATAATAAAAATAAATATATGGAGATATACCTATCTCATAGAACTGGAAGGGACCCTAAAAGCTCATTAAGTCCAGCCCACTGCCTTCACTAGGCAGGACCAAGTACTGATTTTTTGCCCCAGATCCCTAAGTGGCCCCCTCAAGGATTGAGTTCACAACCCTGGGTTTAGCAGGCCAATACTCAACCCACTGAGCTATCCCTTGTAGATGGAAAGCAGCGGTTTAGATTTTTGTAGGTATTGGGAATGTTTTGCTACAAAGCAAAGTTAAGGCTATTTGGTGTTGGCCAGTGAGAATGTTTCCATTTCTCTCTCTCTCTCTCTCTCTCTCTGTGTGTGTGTGTGAGAGAGAGAGAGAGAGAATTGCATGTGAAGGTGAAACAAACCTGGGATGAGGCCTCAGGGTCTGATTTCCAAACCTCCCCTCTGTCCTCTGTTATATCATTGGTGTTTCTCCCAGCTGTTTCTCCTCCGACCTTCACCTCCAGTCCTCGCTGCACTGGCACCCACCAAAATGACACACAAGCTACATTCCAAGCCTGGACAGCAGTGAGAACAACACTGACTGCTTGGAACACCACACCCATTCCCAGTCTGACTCCTCAAGGCTTCCATAACTTTTCCTGGCAGTTGGTCTAGGGTGACCACAGGGACAGCATTGGCTGGGGAGGCTTGCGGGGGCTATAGCCACCCCAAAATTTGCCTTCCCCCCCCCCCCCAGCCACCCCTCCCAGCACAAAGGTCAGATATTACACAGAAGTAAGGGTGGTATGGTATGGCATCACCACCCTTACTTCTGTGCTGCTGCTGGCTGCAGCGCTGCCTTCAGAATTGAGTATCCGGCCAGCAGCCTCCGCTGTCTGTTCTGCCTTCAGAGCTGGGCAGCTCATACCCTTCCAGAGTACATTCCATGCCCCCCATTGTTAAAAAAAAAGTATGTGTGCCCACAAGATGTATAGCGCAGCTCTCCCAATTTTTTGTCTAGCTCACCTCAGCTCCCCACCAGGAAGAGGCTGGCACCGCCCCCGGGTGACCACATAGCAAGTGTGAAAAATCAGGATACTTTCTTTTTTGAGGGTCGGAGGGGGTAATGTTTGCCTATGTAAGACAAAGCCCCTTAAATTAGGGTTACCATATTTAACAAATAAAAAAAGAGGACCCTCCACGGGGCCCTGGCCCCTCCTCCCTCCCACTCCCAGCCACGCGAAAAGGGCTGCCCTAGTGCTACCGGCTTCACGGTTTGCCGGGCAGCCCCCAGACCCTGCGCCCCCGGCCGGCGCTTCCCCAGCGCAGCGGAGCCCGGGAGGGGAAGCACCCAGCCGGGGGCGCAGGGTCTGGAGGCTGCCCGGCAAACCGTGAAGCCGGTAGCGCTCGGGCTTCGGGCAGCCCCCATGCCTCCGGATCCTGCGCCCCCGGCCGGGCACTTCCCCTCCCGGGCTCCGGCGGCGCAGGGTCCGGAGGCATGGGGGCTGCCCTAAGCCCGTAGCACTCGGCTCTTAAACAGAGCCGAAGAGTCAGGGGAGGAGCAGAGCCGCCGCGGCCGGAGGCTCTGCTCCTCCCCTGACTCTTCGGCTCTGTTTAAGAGCCGAGCTGCCCGAGCGCTACCGGCTTCGGGCAGCCTCCATGCCTCCGGACCCTGCGCCGCCGGAGCCCGGGAGGGGAAGTGCCCGGCCGGCGGCTGGGGTACGGAGGCAAGGGGGCTGCCTGAAGCCCATAGCGCTCGGGCAGCTCGGCTCTTAAACAGAGCCGAAGAGTCAGGGGAGGAGCAGAGCAGTCGCGGGAGGGGAAGTGCCCGGCCGGCATTTTTCCCGGACATGTTCGGCTTTTTGGCAATTCCCCCCGGATGGGGGTGTGATTGCCGAAAAGCCGGACATGTCCGGGAAAAACCGGACGTATGGTAACCCTACCTTAAATTGAGACGGTCCAAATAATATCGGGATGTCTGGTCACTCTAAGTTGGTCCCTCCATGCATTTCCACCAGGGACACCAGATACATGAACCAGGGTGCTAGCTAAGGGATACATTGGTGTGGGACACATTGAGGAGAAACAGGGTCATGGAAGGACTGGGGGCTAAGTGTGGGGGGGTTATGCTCAGGGTGGGCTGGAGGGATTGCACCTAAGGGAGAAGTGAAGGAAGGTTCTGAAGAACCATCAGTTTGGTAACATCTTGGACTTGGCTACTAGCCTGGACTGGATTTGAACCCCCGCCTACAGAGAAAAGGCTCTGTGATCCACTACAAATGTACTGTGCGAGTGGCTGTTACCAAGGGCTGCCTCTGCAGTGCATCTAGTGATGCATCCCAGAGCTCATTTAGGAGAAGAGATTTTTCCCATGGCACGGACAGGAGTCCTGTCTGCCACTGAAGTTGGAAGGTGCTTAGTAAACCCAGCCTGGGGTTTCTCTGTAGCTGCCTGAGAATTAAACAGTTCACGAACTACCCAAAGGGGCGGGGCAGCCTAATAGAGCTGTCTCCTGTCTCATGCTAATGCTGGCTTTTCACTGGCAGGAGCTCTCCAGGTACATCCCGATGGGAATTTCCCGTTCCCTCCTCACAGCGGCTTCTAGCAACACACCCCTGCCCAGCACAGCACACTCTGCTAATGCAAGCTCAGGCTGGTTCAGCGCCGGGGGAATCCCATTGGCTGCTGCCAGGATATTCATTTGGGTCACTCCCAGCATCCTCGCTGAGCCTCTCTGCTCACTCAGCTGGGGCATGCTGCCCACGGGCTGGGTTTGGCCTGTGATCCACTGCACCACACAGCTGAAATAAGGCCCATGTTCTCATGTCCTGTCCTCAGAAACATTTCATTCAGCTGCCTGGCAATCAGCGAGAATCAAACCTCTAAAAAGCTTGGCTGTTGGGATAAACCACAGCCACTGAGTTCAGCTGCTCCCCCACAGCTTATGTCTCCATTACCTCTTTCTCCATCCCACCCTTCTCTTTCTCTCCTCCAAGCCTCATCTTTCTTCCTCTCCTCCTTCCAACTCCATCCTTCTTTCTCTGCTTCCAATTCACTTTCCTTGCCTTCAGTTTCCCCATGCACATACTCAAGTATCCTAATCCCTCAGCTCGATGGGTCCCATGGCCACACCCAGTTCCCTCCCCTGGGTGATATCTGCAGTGTGGGAAACTGAGGTGTGGTTCTGGTAATCTATCTGCAGGTCTCTGGCCAGTTCCTTTAATCAAATCTCACAGGTTAAGAGACGTCCCCGAAAGCATTTACCCCATTTCCTACGTGACCCCAGGAAAGCCCCAGATTTAAAGACAGCAGTGGAACCTGGTTGAACACACTGAGACCATGAAATGGATATACGCAAAGGCAGCAAGGCTTGTTAGCAAGCAGTAGGAGTTAGGCTCCTAAGTCCCTTAGGCCTAGGATGACCAGATAGCAAGTGTAAAAAATTGGGACAGGAGGTGGGGGGTAATAGGTATCTATATAAGAAAAAGCCCCCAAAATCAGGACTGTCCCTATAAAATCGGGACATCTAGTCACCCTACTTAGGCCCAGATGCTCAAAGGTATCTGGGTGTCCAACTCCCACTGAAATCAATGGGAGTCAGATCTCTAAATACTTTGAGGCTGGGAGCCTTAGGCGCTATTGAAAACTTAGTTTGAAAATGCAAGCCCTGGAAATCAGACCTGAAAACTCCTTCCCATGGGAAGGTTCCAGGGAAGGCTCAGGAGAATATCGTTCCCCAGTATTCATACCGAATGGGATTTCAGAAGCGCTCAGTGCTGGCCTAACTCTGTGCCCACTGAAGTCAAACTCGCAGGAGGCAAAGCCATCATTGACTTCAGCGGGAGCAAAGTTAAGCGAAATGCTCTTCAATATCTCACCCAAACAGAGGGATCTATCCCTGATGTTTATTATTCTCCTGGGAAGCTTCCCCCCACCCCCGCCCCATCCTCCCCTGTATTTAAATTGAATAATTTAGAAAACTGACCAAAACTCTATGAGCCAGAGCTCAGCACAAGGCACCTCTCCTGCAGCACCCAGCCAATCTGGCAGATGGAGGATCTCCAGGAGTAACCTGTCAAAGAAGAATGTGGCATGGAAGGTTTGTGTCTCCCTCGCACGGAACAGCTCCTGTTAATAATAGGCCTGGGGAGCATTGGCCGTCAGGGCAGGTAGAAACTCGCCAGACTTTTTAACTGGGGATGTGAAGTCCAGACTTGCAACAAAAATTCAACCTCTGAGCAAACTAAACCTACCTAATTTCATACACACCCTGAAGGGCTTTAGCCAATCCTGGTCCCGTCAAAGTTTTGTCCCTGACCCAGTGGGAGCAGGATGGGTTCCTAAATGCATGTGCATGCATTTTGCAAGGATTTAGATTTTATACCCTAGCTGGTCTTCCTGGAAACACATCTCCTTATGGGCACTGAAGATTCTTTCTCTGTTTAGAAAACAGTTTGCTTGAAGGGTTCCTCTTGCCCCCAGCTGAGTCCATTTCACACAGGCACTCAAATCCCAATCTTCTGATCTTTATTCTAGGGATGAGCCAGAGTTTGAATGCAGGTTGGGGGATCTGCCGGGACTTCCCCACTGCTCACAGATACTTGGATCCAGGTTTTTAATTTGGAACTCTCACTTCTTTGCTCCAACGAACAGAAACAGACACTGCGTTCGAGTGTGCGATGTAAGGACAGCTCTTCCTGGTGCTCCATGGCGCTCAAGGGGAGTGCACCACTGGGAGGGCAGGGTATGTGCTCCCCTCCTCAGCAGTGAGCTCTGCTGGCCAGGACAGAGGGGACCATGGAGCATCTTCCACACCCCTCGTGGGATGGCTTGTGTCACAGAGGGCGCTGGCAGAGAGCAGCCTCCGAGCTTAGCATAGTGCAGGGATTGCAATTTGTCTCTAGCCTTGAATGTGGTGTGCAAAAGGAGGAAGGTTCCTTACACAGTACACACCCACACACTGCACACCCACAATTTGACCCTGAGTGTGCAACAGGCACACAGACATAGCAGAGGAGCTTGTTGGAAGCATCCATACTTCTGCAGTCTTATCCAATGCAGATTCAAATTAGGAACCTCCTGTTACGGTCTGCCTGTCATTCAACTACTCCTAGGAAGTTTGGATACAGTGTTACTAGGTTGGCCATTATTAGGCCAGTTTCACTGGTAAACCCCAATTGTTTTGCACTGCTTTGGTGATGCAAAACAACAAGCAGTCCAGTCGAATCTGCTATCAAATCAGGTTTACAGCTGTTTTGTGTCACCTAAGCACCCAGAATCTGGCCCATTGTGATCATCTCCATAAAGCTCCTCATCAAACCAATGGCTCCATGAGCCAGCAAGAATAGAGGCTCTTTAGGAAGTTTAAAATCAAAGGCACTAAAAGCAAGAACTATTCCCACACCTTGGAATGTGAGCAGTCCATTTCGAGTCCAGATCAAACACTTCCAGAGTTCACGGGTGCTCTGATTCAAGGCGTGAGATTCAGAGCTCACTCTAATTTTGACAAAAAGAGATGAAAACAATGGTGGAGCCTTGTAAAACCAGCAATTGTTGCAGACAAACAGGGAGACCCTTTTCATGAACAGCTGGAGAAATCTGCCAGCATCATTGGTGGAGGAATGTCTCTCAGTGGACAATGCTTTTCACTGCTAAAATTGTGCAGTTTCCATCCCGGACCAAAAAAAAAAAAAAAAAAAAAAAAGCTAATTTTTGGCCGATGCTGAAATTTCACTGAATAAAACGCAGCACTTGACTGCCTGTCCATACGCTGCTCTCCATGTTACGGTCCCTGTAGCCAGAAACACCACATTATGTATCATGTCTGTGTTGCTGATTTATTTTACATGCTGCTTCAGGAGACTATTGGATGGGAATAAAGCCCAAGGAACAAAACTGCAGATAAAAAATCCTGGTCAATAAACATTTCCTCTGTAATCTAAAATCTGCACTGCAGGCAGCAGGAACCAGTGCAGTAACACCCATTGATTTGTTTTCCCAGGACATGTTGAGATAGTCAATGTAATCAAAGTGATAAGAGAAACAATTTCCCCCCCCCAAAAGAGGATTTTGCTTTTTTTGAAAAACATTGAAATCATAAAGCTACTGACACTTTTCTGCATGCTGCAACTGCTGCAAGTTATAATTCTAAGAGGAATTCCTGGCAGTGGGACAATTTTCACACTATTATATTTAGAGAGAGCTTGTATGAAAAATAGCCAAAGCTGTCAGTTATAAATCAGGCTGTTCTGACAGTGCCCAGAACATGTAGTAAAAGCAAATGAGGGGGAAATAAAATTTCAGAGGGGAATTTTGCAAACTAATAAGCTTTTGTTTAAAAAAAAAACCCTTGGAATAATTAGAACTAGTTTTCTCTCACTCTTTTGTTTAAGTTACAGTTTTTCTCGCTGCTCCCTTCTGGCGGACTGCTGGCTCCCAAATGCTGATCTCTTATTTATTTTACTTTTCCCCATGTGGTTTCTATATTCACTTGGTTTGGGTCTGCTAATCAGAAAGAGCTCAGGTCTCCAGAGACTGGGGCAGAGGAGGGAGAAATACTTTAGTTTTACTTTGGAATCAGGAATCGGACTAATGAAAAACATTTGCTTTTTGAGTGGCTTTAATGGATTGCATGAGAGACAAACATTTACACTGCAAAAGTGCACAGATATAGGGCTTGATACACTAAAGGCAGTGGGAAAAAATCTCATTGACTTCAGTGGGCTTTGGATTGGGGCCATAATGTCTTTCATTGACATTATATTTTAAATCCAATTGAAATCTATAATTCCTGTGAATTAATCCATATATGGTACATACAAATACTGAAACATGCTAGGACATCTCCTCTTGCAATCTTTTCAAAGCTGGAACATGCAGGTAATCCCCAGGTCATTGCCAGATCAAAGCAACTCAGATAACCACCCAACCCCCATCTGAACCCACTCAGGGACCCATTAATTTAATCAGTTTCTTTAGATCAGCCTCTAGGAAAGGAGTTGTTGTCCTATCAAATATTGTAGGGAAGGAGAAATCACTGATGAGTCATGGTGAATATCAGTCAGATCACAAATGTGATCAAACTTTGTGACAACTGTGGTTTTACTCCAGATCTTTCACTTCACTTCTTTCTTCCTGCCCTAGGTCCAACCACTTGGTCCTCCTCGGGGATCCTGGAAACATCCCTTGTTTTCCTCAGTGCACCCCAGGGGTGAGAAATTGGGTGAGGCCTTGCAGCAGAACTGACAAAAGAGGCAAGAAAACCTGTGATTCTGTCAATGCTTTCAGTCCTGGAGAAAACCACTCTCTGAAGCGCAGATGCAGCTACCTTGATGATGAACATGGGATGGATAGATTAGATTTTACAGAGGATATAATGGACCCATCTTCCCAGGAGCATTTCTTCATTCTAGATATGAGATTATATTTATTGGTTCTTAGTTTTTACAGCAATGTTTTAGCTGCTCATTTTTCCCCGTCAAGGTTCCTGAACAAAATATATGAAACTCCAAGAACAAGGTGATGCATTTTCTGCCTCTGTAATTCAGCAGTGTACAAAGGAATGTCAGTAATATTTTTCAGGAGATTAAGCCAATTTAAAATCTTACTGACAAGAAATTCCCTATGCATCTGATCCTGGTCCTATTGAAGTCAATGGTAGTTTGCTATTGACTTTAACGGGATAAGCTTCCACCCTTTTAGTGCCAACCCAGATACAGCGGCAACTCTTAAAAGTATTGCTTGAAACTGAATAAAGCTGATGAAGGAATAAAAGCAACAAAAAACCCTTTATTCATACATCTGATTTCACTGCTTGAAATTCTCCATAAACTGATTCACAGCCAAACTCCTGTCCATGAGTGTGAATTGGGAAGCTGTGTAACAAGGATAGAAAGGTTTCAGAGTAGCAGCCGTGTTAGTCTGTATCCGCAAAAAGAACAGGAGTACTTGTGGCACCTTAGAGACTAACAAATTTATTAGAGCATAAGCTTTCGTGGGCTACAACCCACTTCTTCGGATGCATATAGAGTGAAACATATATTGAGGAGATATATATATACACACATACAGAGAGCATGAACAGGTGGGAGTTGTCTTACCAACTCTGAGAGGCCAATTAAGTAAGAAAAAAAAAACTTTTGAAGTGATAATCAAGATAGCTCAGTACAGACAGTTTGATAAGAAGCAAGTGTGAAAATACTTACAAGGGGAGATAGATTCAATGTTTGTGATGGCTCAGCCATTTCCAGTCTTTATTTAATCCTGAGTTGATTGTGTCTAGTTTGCATATCAATTCCAGCTCAGCAGTCTCTCGTTGGAGTCTGTTTTTGAAGTTTTTCTGTTTTAAGATAGCCACCCGCAGGTCTGTCATAGAATGGCCAGACAGGTTAAAGTGTTCTCCCACTGGTTTTTGAGTATTATGATTCCTGATGTCAGATTTGTGTCCATTAATTCTTTTGCGTAGAGACTGTCCGGTTTGGCCAATGTACATGGCAGAGGGGCATTGCTGGCACAAATATTTTCTTTCTTTACTGGTTTCCTATTGGAAGGGTCTCAACACCCGCTCAGTTCAGTGGGAACCCTTCTTCTCGTGATTCCAGTGTGCTTTAGATCAGGCCCATTAGTGCAAATCAGCATCTGACTGGTGAAACAGAATCAGCAGGCGGGCTTGTGGTGATATGAAACCAATTCGCTGCGATCCAGCATTAACCTGGCAGATGCTAGTCATGTCACTTAATGCACTACTGGAAGGTATTCCGCTATTACCATGATAAAGGCGGGGTAAGAACCGGAATACAATAGAGTCCTTCCACAGCTATGCCTCTTTAATTCCAGCAGCTTTCGTGAGAACGACAGACTAGATAATCTGATGGTGGTTTCTGGCCTTAAACTCTATTAAACTATGTATTTCATAGAGTTTAAGGCCAGAAACCACCATCAGAAATATCCCATATGAAAATATCCCATATCAAAGAGCCATTAGGTTTACAAAAGTAACACTGGAAAACATCAAGAAATGCAAAAGTTAAAGTTCTGACAGCAATGGCAATTTGGATGCACTGTATCCTCTGTGTTTGCTGGGACATATTTTACAATCTACCCGTTAATACATTAGAAGACAAGAAACATTTAAAAATGCACCTGTGCAATGCACCTGGATGAACAGTTGCCACGGAACCTTGACTTTTGCATTTCATGACATCCATTAGTTTTGCTTTGCAGACATGCCACTGCATTAACTTCGTGGGAGGGGGATTGTATCTAATTTCTTTGCTTTAAAAGAAAAGAGAGAGGAAAGAAATGGGGGCAGACATCATGCATGGAAACCTTCCGGAACATTTCAGAAAGTTCTGAGCAGGTATAAATAGGACCTACAACGGAAGGGGCAGACCAGCAGCTGGTACAAATCAATGTAGCTCCATTGGTTTCCTGCACTGACTTAAACCAGAGGAAGCTCTGACCCAGTTTTGTCTGGGAACCTTAGCTAGGGTGGGTGCTGTCTGATGTCCAATGAATGGTCCAAAGAGATACTGGACATCAATTAGAATAGCTCCCTTGACTTCACTGTGGCTGTGCTGATTCATATCAGCTGCATATAAAATGAGCATCAGTTCCTTGAATCAAGAAACAGGTGGTGACTGCAGTTCATGTCCCTTCAAACTGAGCTTGACTCTCACTCCTCCCTGTTTACTACTAAGTCTTGTTCCCTGGCTGGACCCGTATCTTTCCATCTGAAACGTAGGGAAAAATCCTGGCCCTGCTGAAGTCAATGGAGAGTTTGCCATTGATTCTTACAGGGGCAGGACTTCACTCCTGATGTTTTAAAAACAGAACCAAATAACCCCAAAGGGCATGGCTCCAAAGCCCACTGGAGCTGACAGGAGCCTTCCCACTGACTGAGTGGGCTTCGGAGAAGACCCAGGGCCGGTGCAACCACTAGGCGAACTAGGCAGCCGCCTAGGGCGCCTAGTGGTTGAGGGCGCCTAAAAGCCCGCTCGGGCGAGGAGGTGGAGTGGAGGTGAGCTGGGGCGGGGGGGAGCGCGGAGGGCCACCCGCAGTAACAGGGGGGGCGCACAGGGGAACCACACAGCCCCCGCTCTAAGTCTCCTCCAATCGGCGTCGCAAGCCTGGGAGGGGAGGAGAATTAGAGCGGCGCCAGCGTGCTCAGCGGAGGAGGCGGAGCGAAGGTGAGCTGGGGCGGGCTCCCCGGGCGGGGTTAGCTGGGTGGGGGGGTGGCGCAAGGTGGAAGTTTTGCCTAGGGCGTGAAACTTCCTTGCACCGGCCCTGAGAAGACCCTAAAGCGTATCACAGACTTATCCTACTACAGCATAGGCCCTGCCAGCAACAGCTTTCCGATCCCCATTGGTGGTGAGCCAGTGCCCTCTAGGACAGAGCAAAGAGAAAAACTTCGGGGAGTGGCCGGGAGTGGTCAGAAATACTGGGGAAGGAGCCTGTTTATCTGAAAACACAAGGAGACAAATAGTTGACATTAAGATTTCAGGCAGGCTGTGGGATTGGACTATTTCTTTCAGTTCTCACACAAAGGGACCTTTTTTCCCCCTCACACTGTAAAAGAGAAGCAAAATAACAGCCACACACAGAAACCATATTGATGGCCAGGGAAGGGTCTGTGGAATTTCTGTGGATTTTCTCTCTCCCCAAGACACAATGTCCTGTGCTCCAAAGCGACAGACAAAGTAGGACGCAAAGGCCAAGATGTTCGCATATGACCGTATCTGCCTCTTTTAGCTGCCACCCCCACCAGCCTCCACCCAGGCAAAGCCATTATTGCTCCAAAGCCCTGAGCTTCTTCTGGAGCTCCAGTGAGTTTGGCTGACAGCGGATTTGGGAGTCTAGACTTGTTTCAGGCAGTGGGGTGTGCTTGCTGAGCACTAGCCCCATGGCTAATGTAAAGTCTCAGCAAAGAAGAGAATGAATGCATTGGAGATATTCATTTAGGAGCCAGTCTTGCTCCTGACCCTGGAAGAGGTGCGTGTGCAGAGCCCCATTCTCCAGGATCTCTTGCACAGCAGTGCACAAGGTTGGAGCAGGGGCGGGCCAAAGATACAATGGTTTATGGAATCTCCAGTTGTCCCAGCCACCTGTCTGTTCTAATGGACCATCTAGTGTAAGCCAGACCAGATGGCTTCAGAGTTATAGGGTAGCATTTTCAAAAGCAACTAAGTGATTTAGGAACCTAAGTCCCATTTTCAAAAGTGAACCAGATGTTTAGGTGCCTGAGTCTCACGGAAAGGGGACTTTAAATCCTCAGTCACTACAGCACTTTTGAAATCTTACCCTTCAATGTTTTGTCATGTTGCATCTGACATGGTCTAGTGCTCTGAGAACTGGACTGGGAGCCAGGCCTTCCTGCATTCTTATCACCTCTCTGATTCATCCGCTGGCCTTTGCCAAGTCACATGCACTCTCTGCCTCAGATTACTTCTCTGTAAAATGGGGCTTATTTTTCTACTCGCTCCTATTGCATGTTGATCTATGCTATCTAGATCCATCCTATTCTATCCCATATCAAACACCTCTCCTATTAGATCCCGCTCCTTAGAGTGCAGCCAAACAATCTCTCTCTTCCCTTTGTTCAGTTGGTCTTCTGGAAGTGACAAAAAGTACACTAGTATATGTGTGACTCAAGCTATCCCATTAGGGCACTTACAATGGAGGTATAAATAACAACACACGCGTTTGCTCTGTGGTAGTAAATGTACAACAAATGTGTTAAGCAAAGAAGCGGCTATAAATCACCCAGGAACCCCCACTTCACAGATCAGCTCAGATCAGTACGTGGCAGCCCTGTCCCTGGAGACCTGCGTGGTCTGGGGCAGGCAGACTGGAAAAGCTGGCCTCTTCACCTTCTGCCCTCCCACCAGCTCTGGCTGAGTAGGTTGCTAGCAGGAAATCCTGCCAGCTCTCCTCCAGCTGGAGTAGGGGCATGCCGTTCAAGAAGGAGCTGTGCAGGCTGCAGGAGAGGGACATGCTAGGGGCCCAGCAGGCTGAGAGCCCGAGCTCTGGGCTGAGGGACAGGCCCAGGAAGCAGCCTGAGTGTGGGAATTCCTGCATGCAGGAATCAGCCACTGCCCAAAGAGAAGGAGGTGCCTTAATCCAGGACTAAGGGGCTGAGGCTGGAGAGGCCGTCAAGACTGTGTCTGATGGATATGCCGTGCTCCCGTTAACAGCCCTGTGCACCGACACAGGGGTTCTGTCCACGCTGATAAGGGCACAGAGAGTTCTGTGCACTGGACCGATTCCTGGCTGAGTTCCTGCCTCCCTCAGGGTTGTAAGAGTTTGGAACAAGGTAGCAGAGGGGGGACCCCACCCTGCCACTCATTCTGATGTCTCTTGGAGATCGTGATGGGGCGCTCGACTCACCACTGGATGGCGCCGCATCCTGGCGGTTCTGTTGCTTCCATGCTGGACACTTATAGCAAGGAAAGCTATTAGCAAACAGGGTCAGTTTAGGATAGTGTTTATACGCGAGGCTGGAGACACACTGAAAATAAATACACCATTCTTACAGTAAGGGCTCATTGTGACCCTAGTGCCAGTGAAAAGTTAGTAATTCAGTTTCAGCACGATACGAATGGGGACTACAGATGCCAAGGACAATGGAATGCATTGTGTTTGTAGCTGAGTGAATCACATGATACTGGAGTGATTGGCGCGTGGCCACACTGTGACCTGACGTTTCACTTTCTCAGTTAAGCCTGGTAGAAGGCAGAAGGAATTAGCGGAATAATACTCTCCAGTCTAGCTGTGAGTCTGCGGCTCTTTGAAACACGTGGTAATAGCAAGCACTTCTACAGCACTTTCCATCCAAGGGCCTAGAATCAATTTACAAATACTAATTAAGCCAGTCACAGCCACATATCAATTTTATAATGCCCATTTTACAGACAGGCAAACTGAGTCACTAGCCCCGGTCAAACAATGAGTCACATGGTCAGAGCTGGGAGGGGAACCTGGGTTTCATAGAATCATAGAAATGAAGGGCTGGAAGGCATCTTGAGGGGCCATCTAGTCCATTCCCCTGTGCTGAGACAGGACCAAGTAAACTTAGACCAAGTACACCTATCTAATCCTAGACTCTGACCGGCAGTCCATGCTGTCTCCCGGATACTTGAGGGGTGTACCCCCAATGGAAAGCAAATGGCACAGTTTGTTGTAAGGGGACAGTCCAAGCAGCACAACAGAGGGAAATGATCACTGAGAGGTGGAAAGGTCCTTCTCCTTCCCTCAGGAGATCAAGGGGCCCCAAAGCTCAGGAAGTGAGTCTCCTTGGCTTTTGACTGTTGGCATTCCACTGCAGTTTATATACCTAGGGGCTATTCTGCTGTGTTACAGAGCCACTAACCTCCCCATCCATCAGGCCGTGAGACCACAAAAAATAAGCGACTGCACAATTTCTAATCAATCTGAAAGAGGAAGTGCTGCTGCAGTCTGAACAATGGGTGCTTTGTGAGCCTGGGGAACAAGCAGGGAAAGCACAACGAGGCATTAAAAATTACATGCTAGGCGAGCATGGTGATTCAAACAGATCAGCCTGTTCATCCTTCATTTCCCCGAGGCCGCAGTTAGAAATTCTGGCATTGCCACTTCAGATCAGAGCTTCATTTGAAGAAGTTGGGCTCTAGAGCCCTGAGAAAACTCTCATACTGGCTGGACGTGGTTCTTCCTCCTAATTCCCAGTTTGATTAGCTTTAATACATCCCAGATTTTCAAGCCTCTATAATACCGCTCCGATTCAGACTGTGATTAACCCTGTTTGTTCCGAAATGAGCAGCCAATGTCTCTTATTTTTTTTCATAAATTCATTTTGGTGGTGAATTGCAAACTGGCGACAGGCGCTGGAGGCCATGGGACCCATTCTCTATGTCCCATCATTCCAGGTAGCTGTTCCGCCAGTGTAAAGGGGGTGTAATAATCCAATAGCTGTGCAGTACAGTTGGTTTTGCTCTCATTTGCTCTGGTGCAAATGATCATGGAAACACAGAGCAATGGAGAATCAGGCTGTGGGAGTCCCGGACTCGGGCCTTTGTCCGCTCTAACGCCATGCCATAGAATATTGGACCTTACTAACCAGAAAGTGGAGCCCGGAGAAATTTGTCATACAAAAATGACTTGGTCAAAAAAATGGGCTTTTTTCAAAACCAAAACTATTTGTGAAAAATTATCCACATTATAGAAGTTTTCCTTTAAATTACTTTTCAAAGTAAAGAGATAGCTCAGTGGTTTGAGCATTGGCCTGCTAAACCCAGGGTTGTAAGCTCAATCCTTGAGGGGGCCATTTAGGGAACTGGGGTAAAAATCTGTCTGGGGATGGGTCCTGCTTTGAGCAGGGGGTTGGACTAGATGACCTCCTGAGGTCCCTGATATTCTGATTACTATTGAAATTTTTCACCTTCTGAAAACTGCATCTTTTTACAGAAAACTGGGGTTTTTTTTAAGGAAAGGAACTTTCTGGTAAAAGATATGGCAGAAATAGTTGTGAAAACACAGACGATTGGTTAGTTTGAAACCTTGCAACCTGGGAACACCAGTGAAATTTTTCCCGAATCGTTTTCTTGGTTGCCAACCATCTCTCTACATTCCGGGACAGTTTTATTCCTCTCTTGGAGAGATTCCAATGAGTTCTCAGCTAAGGGGGCCATAAGACTTTGTCTTGCCATCCCCAGTTGTCCTTCATTTATGTGAAGTCTGGCACTGTGGGAGAGAACAAGACGGTATGGACCACAGCAGGCTCACCGTGCAAGTGACATTTGACTCTATGACTCCTTTCCATCAGCCCCATTTCCTTGCTCTCCACTTTTCTGGCAGATGTAGGGACCCAGACAAGACAGAGGTGAGGCTGATTGGCAATTCCTTGAGATGCTTCCTGTTGCCAATGTTGATGTCCACTCCATCAGCTGTGGGCATCTGTTCATTCTTTGTTAAAGGCATTCGCAGTCTGGGGGATACGTCTCTGTTTTTGGATTCTCAGAGGACAGTGATGGCCATAAACACATTTGTTGATCTATGCAGGGAGCAGAAAACTGCCCCCTTTCTTCTCTGATTCAGTCTTAACCATAGCCAGCCATTTTCTCATTACTTCTTGGCTGGACTTTACCTGGGGCTGACCACAGAAACCACTCAGAAACATCAGCTATTGCAGAATGTGACTGCCTATCACCCGTGTGTGCCAGAATCTGCACTGGAAACCAGGAAACTCCTGGGCAACACTTCAAGGGGGTGGTTACTACTGAGAAAAACTTAGCATCATCCCCTCATTAGACCAGAGATCTGACTTAGCACGGCCGAATTGCAGCAATGTAGCTGGAACTAGTCACATTACAGGCTGGCTTCCTCTGGTAATTAGAGCACTCTCATTCACCATAATTCAGCATGAAGAATATTGCAGAATGTTTTTATAACTGCATGTGACAGCAGCATGAGAAATGCGGCCCACAGTAAATATTAGGAAAAGAAGAATCATTTCCATAGTAGTATGGTTGTAAAAAGTGACAGCTAAAAAGCTAGCACAGGGCCACCTTCTCCCTCTCACTTGCTGTACTAGAGTAGAACATAAGAACATAAGAACAGCCGTACTGGTCAGACCAAAGGTCCATCTATCCCAGTATCCTGTCTTCCAACAGTGGCCAATGCCAGGTGCTTCAGAGGGAATGACCAGAACAGGTAATCATCAAGTGATCCATCCCCTGTCACCCATTCCCAGCTTCTGGCAAACATAGCCTAGGGACACCATCCCTGCACATCGTGGCTAATAGCCATTGATGAACCTATCCTCCATGAATGTATCTAGTTCTTTTTTGATCCCTGTTAGTATCTTGGCCTTCACAACATCCTCTGACAAAGAGTCCATAGGTTGACTGTGCGTTGTGTGAAGAAATACTTCCTTTTGTTTGTTTTAAAACTGCTGCCTATTAATTTCATTTGGTGACCGCTAGTTCTTGTGTTATGAGAAAGAGTAAATAACACTTCCTTATTTACTTTCTCCACGCCAGTCATGATTTTATAGACCTCTATTATATCCCCCTCAGTTGTCTCTTTTCCAAGCTGAAAAGCCCCAGTCTTATTAGAACCTCAGAGTTATGAACACCTCGGGAGTGGAGGTTGTTTGTAACTCTGAACAACATTATGGTTATTCTTTCAAAAGTTTACAACTGAACATTGATTTAATACAGCTCTGAAACTTTACTATGCAGAAGAAAAATGCTGCTTTCCCTTGTTTTAGTCATTTACGTTTAACACGGTACCATACTGTATTTGCTTCTTCTTCTTTTCTTTTTCTTTTTTTTGTCTCTGCTGCTGCCTGATTGTGTACTTTCGGTTCCAAATAAGCTGTGCGGTTGACTGGTCAGTTCAGAAAAGAACAACCCGAATGCTTTGTTCAGAATTATGAACGTTTCAGAGTTACGAACAACTCCATTCCCGAGATGTTCGTAACCCTGAGGTTCTACTGTAATTGTGGCTGTGTGAGGTTACCAAATCATTGTAAGCTCTTTGGGTTGTGAGTCACCATCTTTTTATAGTGTGTTTGTACAGTGCCTGTCACAGTAAGGCACAGATCTCTGACTGAGGCCTCAGGCCACAAACCAAATAATGAACACAAATTCAAATCATATAATCCATGTTACTTTTTGCTGTGAACATAATTTTGCTCAGAATCTGGCCCATTTGTCCTTGAAATTAGGCTCATTTTTCACTGAAAATTGTCTTGTTTTAATACAATGTTTTCCACCTCCTCCAAAATAAAAACGCTTTAAAGTAAGTGTGAGGCGAATCTGGCCCACCAAGGCCATGCGGTATCCAGACTGAGAACTGAGTTTTTCCTGATTAATTAAAACGACGTGTTTTATGCCCACTGAAGCGACTGCTCTTATATGGGGATGAATGCTACAGGAAAACCTCAAACAGATGGCTGTGCAATTACAAAGGACTGCAGCCATAACACAAGCAAAATCAAAGGAGAGCCTTATTGTGCACACAGTGAGAGACATTCCTTACTTCCAACAAGCTCCCATTCTCAACAATGGACAAGTCAGACAGGAAGCATTATGATGCCCATTGTACAGACCAGTAACTAAGGCACAGACAGAGTAAATGACTCTTAGGAGAACCTAAGGTCACACCTGAAGCCTGTAGCAGAGCCAGAAATTGATCCCCGCTCTCTCCGGTCTTAGTCCTGAGATTTAACCATGGGACTATCCAAACAGGGCTGTGTAAACCATCAGTTTAGCAGTGTGGGTTTCTTCCAGTGCTCAGTGGCAGCAGAATGCCACAAAGCAGAATGTGAACATAAAGCCCAACCACTGAGATCCCCTACCTGCCACAACATGTCGATGGGTGCTTAGGCATGTTCTGTGTGGAAATGATCCTACTGTAATGCCCGGTACTAGGAACTAGGGTAAATCCCAAGGAAGGAGCAGAATTGTTTCAGAAATAATCAACAATCTTGTGAAACTTTGGAAGAAACGAGGCCAAGAAAATTTGGGCTGAATATCATGAAGAACCTGAATGAGGTGGGAGGTTGTAATAGCCTCCTGGGGAAATCCCTTTGCTAGTGTCTTTTAACCAGGCTGGTTAATTACCTAGAAATATGGTCCTGCATTTGCAGGAAGGTAGCTAAGTCTTAAAAGGCTTTTTCCATTCAGATGTCACCCACTCCTTCTCCACAAGGGAGATACATGCAGCTTTGCTTCTCCTTTCCTAGGGGTTCATGAAAGGACATTCATGGGAACGTCTTTTGGTTCAGGCTGCAGGATACAGAAAGGGGAAGGGCTGTGGGATGTGTGGGGGATACCCAGAGTTGTTTTAATTATTATTTATTATTTGTATTGCAATAGCACCTAGGAGTAGTTCTGGTTGGGAATTTTCTGACAGTATTTTTTTGCAGAAAAACACCGATTCTTTGAAAGTGAAACTGTTCACACGAAAGGTTCGGTTTTGAAAAACTTCCCAATTTGGGAGAAAAATTTTTTTAAAAAAAGTTTTGAAATTGTCAAAATATCCCATTTCAATATTTTCAAAATGAAAACTTTCATTTTTCCATGGAAATGACTTTCCTTTTTGAAATTTTAGTTAATTTATCCTAACAAAAACCAAAACAAAATATGTATTTTTAAAGTTGCAATTGAAATGAAACGTTTTGGTTGACTCAACCCGAAATTCTTTTTGGCTTAGCAGTTCGTGGCAAATTTGATTTTGACATTTTGCCCTGATTCAAGACGGAAATTTTTTTTAAATCTCAAAAATTCTCAGAAGATAGGAGAACCTTTTCCAACTCTGCTCTACCTAGGAGCCCCAGTCCTGGAACAGGACCCAATTGTGCTCTGCGCTGTACAAACACAGAACAAGAAGATAGATTTTTAGCCCCTTGGGGCAGGGACTAAGTACTAATCACAGTTTGCAGCATCGTCTGTGCCCCCAAAACCATCCTTACCTCACTTACAGCTTTCCCCTTCCAAATGGTGAAGCCCCATCCCCAATTTAAAAGGATCATGGGCAGAGGTCACTGGGGAGTCCCTCCAGGAGCCATACTTCCAGGAGGCTGGATGGCGGGGTGGAGGATGAGGGAAGACAGAAACCAGTGCAGAAGCACAGGGTTTCCATACAGATGGCCCTATGCCTTCATGGCTCCCCAGGAGCAGGAAGCAGTGAATTTCTCCT
Organism: Emys orbicularis; assembly: GCF_028017835.1. NCBI lineage: Eukaryota > Metazoa > Chordata > Testudines > Emydidae > Emys > Emys orbicularis. The sequence continues at coordinate 28,946,983 of NC_088695.1, read as the reverse complement.
GGGGTGAGGGAGTAGGCCCTTGTGTTTCTATGGGGGCCCTGACACTGCTCTAGATAGCCGCTAATGACCATGTTACCTATGAGGCAGTGGCTAGAAGGCTGGTGGTTAGAAAGCACTACAATCATCATGCCATTGTCTCGCATTTGGTAAGGATCATACTTATTATCAGATGAGATCATGAAAATGAAGGAAAAAAACAAACCAAGCTGGCAGTACAGGCTGGGAGGGATAACGGCTTAAGTATTAGTCAGAAAGAGTCGAAAGTTCACTCTATTCCCACAGCCAAAAAGCTTTGTAAATGCCGAGCTCAGGTTGAGAAGCATGAAAGAGACAGGAAATTCTCAGCGAGGGTTTCTCCATCACAATCTCCCCCTTGCTGGTCAGCATCACTTGGGGGCGATGGAAGCCCCAGTGCTCAAGAGATTTAAACTGGACAAAGTTAGACCCATGCATATCTTGGCTCATCCCTTGAATAGAACATGTTCCTTAACCTGTGGTTTGGTTAACTCCTCTCCTTTGCCTTTTGGTGCTGGGATCCCAGTCAATTGCTGCCACCAAAGCACTGTACCAGGGCTTCTTTGGCTTTTGACATCCAGCAATATACACACAGGGTCAGAATCTGATAATAAGTGAAGATACTCCAGATTTACCCCAGGGTAAATGAGTCAGAGTCCATCCCAATGGGCTTGGGAAAGCCAAATACCACAGGTCCTAAGGCTTCTGCATTCTGGAGCCTGAGCACAAGACTGATACTGGTCATGGAAAGTCCCCAAAGACTCCACTCCTATAAGGGGAGAACACAGAGAGCCCACTCCAAAAAGATGCTTGCTGGCATCAGACTTAATAAGATTCCCTTGAAGAGTGACGCTACAAAGGCAGGGGGGAGATGCCCAGTAATAAAAGCAGGCACCCAAAGTAGAGTCTTGCAACCTGACCCAACCCCAGTGAGATCCAACTACAAGCATCGGGCTCAGTTCGGGGCATCTCTGATCACCTCCTCCTGCCAGGTGGTCAGCGCAGCAGCAGCCATGTGCCCTGCTCCTGCCGGCCAACACCACCTTGCTGCGCTGCATGGACTGCCAACAAGTTGCTGTGTCTCTCACTCCGCAGCCCACACAGGGCAGCGAGGTGGCGGCAGCCAGCAGGAGTGGGGCACGGAGCCACCACTGCTCTGACCCCACAGGCAGGAGGCAGCCGGAGGTGGATCACAGGCATGAGGAACAGGAAGCCCCCATCAGGCTGAACCCTAAGGATGAGGCAGCAGCAGTGCTGACACAGGTACAGGAGAAAGCATTGGGTTGGTTCTGAAAATGACTCAGCGCTCTTGGGTGGGTTCAGGTTGGCTGTGCTCAGGTCCAGCTTGGGCTTTTCAATTAGAGCTGAGCAGATCTCTAACCCAAGGGGCCTATGGAAGATCATATCATACCTCGAGATGTGATGGCTCCACAAGTCAGGAATACTGCATATGAATGAGGACACGGAGAGCCACGGTGGAGGGAGGGAGCCAGGCAGGGGATAGTAGTGACCATGAGAGGTGTGCACCCCCCAGCTCTTCTGAAGGCACTTTCCTAGCCTCTGCCACAATGCTTCCTCCTCTGGGAGCTCCAAATATGGCAGTGTCACAACCTTCGTGTCCCACTGCAGGCTGCGTCTCCAAAGCCACTGAGCAGCCTGCTATGGGAATCCCCCTCCATTGCAATGATTGTGACACCGGGCCACTTCTACATGTTAGAAACAGATTGGTCTGACGTGCTTTCTCCCCAATCCAACGCAGAGAAGGGCCCAGATCTAATCCCCTGATGGGACTTGCTGGAACGCAGAGAAAGTCCAGATCCAGATGTAGCTCTGAACTCAACAGCTCAGGCCTGTCTGTGGTATACACACAGTACAAATACCATTTATGGGGTAGGCACCAGGATAAATAGAAAACACATTTCCCTGCTCCCTACAAAGAGGAAAAGAGAACCACGTACCCCTGTTACAGGCCTCCCCTCGGCATGTTTACTATTTGGTTTCCATCAGCCAGTATCTTTAGTGGATCCTTGAACAGTCTGATTACCATAACATGTGACCTGGAAATATGGGCCAGACCCTCAGCTGCTATAAATCAGCACCACTCTAATGGGGCAATGCCGATACACACTAGCTGGGGATCTGGCTCACACTTTGCACATGTAAACAGTCACCATCAGGTTCATAGATTCCAAGGCCAGAAGGGACCACTGTGATCAGCTAGTCTGACCTCCTGTATAGCACAGATCAGAGAACAGCTGTAGAATGTAAAATTTGGTCCTATCTGTCCAATTAAATGAACAGCATCTTTCCTCTGAAAAGGCTCATATGTGTGATGCCTGTGAAATCCGCAGTTGCTGACAGAAAAGTTCTTTGTTGAGTTATTTCAAAACAATGGATGGTGGGGGGATGAGGTAGGGTCAGTTTGATTTTTGGTTGTGTCAAATATTTAACCAAAGAGGGGAAATCTGTGTGCACCTCACTGACCAAAGTGAAGGTGTGAATGTAAAACACCTGACATTTGTAAAAAAAAATTAGATGTGGTTAAAGTATTCAAAGCCAGATCCACAGTCAGTGTAAATCAGCATTGCTTTGCTACTTTCATTAGCGTGAAGCCAATTTACACCAGTGGAGGCTCTGGCCCTGTGGTTTTCCAGCTGTACTGACTGTTTGTTATTCCTGATGCTCAAGTTCCAGTCATGTCAGAGGGCCACATTCTGCTCTCAGTTATACCATTGTCACCTGCAGTCTTTTGGCCCTGTTGTTATTTTAGAGCCTAGTCCTGCCATCTTTACTCAGTTCTGATCCAGTTGATATTGGGGCAAAATTCCCACTGAGATCAATGACTCCAAAGGGGGACAGGCTGTCATTTGGGGAAGGGGAGACATGGGGAGTAACCCTGCTCTTTTCCTCCCCGTGGGTGGGCAGCAGGGTTCCAGTGAGCTCCCCATTCTCTCAATTGGTAGAAGGAATGGTTGCACCCTAGGAAACAATGTGGAAAATTGTGGAACAATATGGAATTCCAACAAAATTAATTAACATTATGAAGGCATTCTATGCCAAATCAAAATGCTGCATTGAAATGGAAAATGGTTGAATAAGCCATTCAGCATCAAGACTGGTATAAGGCAGGGGTACATCCTGTCTCCTTTTTTGTTTATGCTAGTCATCGACTATGGATTAAAACAATGTGACAGTGATACATATGGCCTAAAATGGAACAATTCAAGCCTACTTGATCTAGACTTTGCTGACGACATTGCTCTTATCGGTGAAGATGCCAACAGACTACAAAAATGCACAAACCATGTAAAAGAAGTAATGGAGAAGATAAGTTTGAGATACAATAAAAAGAAATGTAAAGTCCTGCTAATGGGGACTGCAGGGACAGAAATCAAAATTGAAGAAGAGAACTGGAGAAGGTGGACAATTTTACGTGTCTTGGAAGTACCATCAGCCAAGATGGTACTAGTTCCGAGGAAATAAGAAGAAGAATTGGGAAGGCAAACACTGCATTTGGAAGACTCAAAAACATCTGGCAACTCAAAAACATCTCCCTCAAGACAAAACTGAATGTGTACAAAGCAATTGGTATCGCCATCACAACATATGGCAGTGAGACATGGCAACTTACCAAGAAAGATACGCAAAAGCTGGATGCATTTCATCACAAATGTCTGAGAGGAATATTGGGAATAACATATAGAGATAGGAAGACGAATGAACTCAGAAAAATTACTGGACAAGGTACCCTCTCACAAATAATCTACAAAAAAAGACATCTGTGGGTGGGACATGTGCTGAGAATGGAAAAAGAACGCTTGCCAAATACTGTCCTTGAATGGAAGCCAGAAAACACGAGACGAAAGAGAGGAAGACCGCGAATAATATGGAAATGAACAATTCTGAACGACATCAAACACCTCAACGTGAAATGGGAAGATTTGGAGAGAAGGGCAGTTGATAGGCAAATGTGGGTAGCCCAAGGTGCAGCAAAGCACGGGATGGACTAAGATCTATGGTAAGGAAAGAATAACAGTATTGGGTTCCTTCTGCAGAAAGGATAATGGGACTGATTCTCCTCCTAGTTATACCATAATGAATCAGTGTGTAAATCTGGAATAACTTCACCAAAATCAATGGAGTAACAGCAGTGTAAATCTGGTGTAAAGGAGAGAACTAGATTCTATGGCTAAGATTTAAAAAGCAGTCATGGGGATTTAGACACATAGCTTCCATTAATATTAATTAAGAGATATGTCTAAATGCCCCAGAGTGCTTTGAAAACCTCAACCCATAGTCCTAAATTCTTGACATGCCCATATAGGTAGGGCCACTTTGAGACAGTCTAGTTCAGTGGTTCTCAACTAGGGGTACACGTACCCCTGGGGGTACACAAAGGTCTTCTGGGGGTACAGCAACTCATCTAGATATTTGCCCAGTTTTACAACAGGCTACATAAAAAGCACTACCAAGTCAGGACAAATTAAAATTTCATACAGACAATGACTCATTTATACTGCTCTATACACTATACACTGAAATGTAAGTACAATATTTATATTCCAATCTACGTACTTAATAATTATATGATAAAAATGAGAAACTAAACAATTTTTCAGTAATAGTGTGCTGTGACACTTTTCATTTCAATTCTCTCATATTGTTTCAGTAATGTCAAAATATTTCATTTTGATAAGGTGATGTTTGGACTTTCTCATTTAAATTCATTGGTTATATTCTATTTAATATTCTATATATTACATTCAATATTTATATTATAATGTTTAGACATTACTGAAGTGAAATATTTTTATCTTATGGAAACCAAATGATTCAACATTATCACAATGAAACATTTCAGTGGTCCTGAGTCAAAAATATTGGGGAATTTTCATTTCATGGGAAACGGCAACATTTTGGCTTTCCGTTCTGATTTAGAACAAACTTTTCTCCCCAAAATGTCAGAATTTCTTGTGAATGAAAATTCTGTTTTCCAACCACTCTGAAGAGGTACATAAGTTGGTGGATAAGCCTACGGAAGGACAGACCTATGAAGGGCATTTTGGGTGACCTAGAGTGAATAAAATAATTAGGCTGCCCTTGTGAAATAATTTTACTGGGTGTTGATAAATGTTTAAATCACGTTTGCTTCAGAAGCATAACTGCCGCTTCAGGGGGGCTGGAACAATGTTTATAGTGGGGGTGCTGTGAGCCATTGAACCAAACTGTAAATCCTGTATATAATGGAAGCTACTTCAAGTCAGGGGGTGCTGCAGCACCCCCTACATGTCTAGTTCCAGCACCTATGTGCCACTTACGAAACGACCCTGATATCTTTGACGTATTTATTTTCATGGTATAATGGAACAATAATCCTGGTTTTAGTTGGCAGCTTTCTGACATGCTGAGGTTTTGTGTCAATGTGTTATCTATCATGGAGAAAACCAGATAAACAAATACTATTGCTTTTCCTTCCTGCCTAGGCTCCCCACAAGAACTAAGAGGATGTTTTGGAGTCTCTTTCTCTGGTTTGATGGCTCCGAACACCAATAATCACAGCACAATTCCCCACCCAAGTAAGTGTGTTATTCAGGAAAATGGCAAATTCTTTTTCAGATGAAGGCAAACTACAACCTACCCCACCCATGCACTAGTAAAAAAAAAAAAAAGACAGTATGGGAGTTAGTAGCAATCAGTGAATGAGTTTCAGACAGAATGATGTAGAATTCCCAGTGTTAATATGCGGTGGCTGGGACCCAAACTCAGCTTGATAACACTGTCTAGGCTTCCTGATCTGGCTGAGTTCATTCAAATAGAACTTGCTTAGATGAGCTCAAATCTAGACATGTGCTGAATGGGTTGAGTGATAATTCAGACATTGCACCAGGAAACCTGAGCTAGCTGTCGCCTGCTTAGCAGCTGGAGAAATCCTTCCTAGCCTTCATTTTGTCTGATGTTCCCCTTTTCTGACCTTTCACGTTTTCTTGTTTCGCATGCAAAGCTGGGAAGCCTGGGGCAGGAGTTCATATGCAGCACGTCTAGCAATTCCCTTGCAAGTTTGGTCTGACCCAAACTTGATGGTGATGCCACGGCAACGTGCACATTGGGTATTTATATATTGATTAGACAGAGAAAGTGAAGTGGATGTGATTGGCAGGGCTAATTAGCGGCTTCCACTGGTTAGACTAGCACTGCAGACCACAACAGTGTGTGTGATTGTCCTTAACTTGGCCTCAGTCCCCAGCCTAAAGGGAATGTAGTTGCTAAGCTTCTTATTCTAGCTGGGAATCTTGATTTTGAGAGTCTCTGACTGTGCTAAGAGACTCTTCTCCCCTGCTTTGTCCTCCAGTCTCTGATAGTTCAACACAATGTACCCAGTGCACAGAGAAAGGGTTTTTCCAGACTGGGAGCTAATAGCGCAGTCTCAAGGTGGACTGTCCGGTTGTGGCAGGGGTGTGTGTGGGGAAAATGTCCTTTAAATAAACCCCAGCAGGCACATTGGGGTCAGCGATACAGTAGCTGGTGGGTGGTGGCTGTTTTGGATTTCTTGTCGGCCAATCAGAAGATGGCACGGAATGCTGCATGAGAGCCCGTCAGCAACAGAGAACCAACGGAGCTATGCAGAGTGCCCTGGGGCAAGACGGGCAGCTGTTCCCAGAGACGCGCTGAGTACGTGCAATGTTCTGTTCTGGGACTTGGCTTGGGGCTGGATTCTGACCAGGCCTTACACTGGTGCACTATGGGGCATGGGGGTGTGGGAGGGAGAGCCCAGGGGCCAGGCAGAATTGCAGACCCTGCACTCGGGGTCCAACAAGGGCAGCACTCCAGTTCCCCGTGAGGTGCAAGAGATGGAGAACAGGCAGAGATGGCTAGTCAAGCAGGCAGAAGCGTGCTGCCACCTCTCACATGGGGGTAGTAGTTTGTGCCCTCCCCCATCCACCAGACAGCCCTGTGGAAGGCATTCTAAATATGCATAATCCTGCCTCAGCACTTGGAGATGGACGTGCTGACCGTTTGAGGTCCCTTCCAGCCTGACATTTCTGTGGTTCTCTCGTTCTCCCCTGGCTGTGTGCCTCTCCCGTTCCTCCCCAACAGGACTGTGCCCTCAGGGCACCACCTAGCCCTCAGAGAATGGTCTTGCTGCAAAGGATGGATCTAGAGCTGAGTGTCCCCACTGTTTTTGGCCCATCTCAAATTACACTATATTGTAGAGAAGGAGGATGGTCTGGTGGTTCAGGACCGGAGCTCCAGAGACCTGGGATAAAACCCCTGCTTTGCCAGGGACTTCCTGTGCGACATGGGGCAGGTCACCTAATCTCTCCCTGCCTCTGCTCCTACAATGGGGTTAATGAGACTTTCTTTCTCCCACTCTTTGACTGTCTCATCTCTACAGACTGAGGTCTTTGGGGGAAGAGACTGTCTGTGCAACACCCAGCAAAATGGGCCCCTGATCTCAAAGAGACCCCTGTGTCCTGCCGTAAGACCAATTTTAATAAACTGTTTTGGAAGTATGGTGGATGACATGTTTACAAGTCACTTTATTTCCCTTGATAGGCCAGAAGGTCCACTTTATCCCACAACTAATTCAAACCCTTGTGTTCCCTGATATTCCACTTTAAATGTAGCTGTGTTCTTAGGTCAGACCCTAATCATAAAATATATGGCCCTATCAGTACTAAGTCTCTTGCTCTCTGAAAAGGAAAGACACACACAGACCAAGTCATGTCAAACTGTGATGCAGTGCATTACTCATCTAGTCATCAGCATTCAGTCATGTAATTCAGAATAGCAACTCCAGCCCCCCTTTAACCTTCCCTGCTCCAGAAAACCGCTTGTCCAATCTTCAAATTGTTCTTTACTCTTTGCATGGACTGAGAATATCAGGATATGGATCTGACACAACCAAACACTTCAATTTCCCTTGAAGCGCAATGGCTAGTGAAATACACACACGCACATACACACTTGATCGTGAGGTTGTGCCTTGTGCTTCCAAAGTAGAGCGACAACTCTCAGAGTTCAATGAATATTTAACTAAAGAGACATCTTTTAGCCATTATTCATGACTTCAGTTGGAATGAACATTCCCCAGCAGCTCATGGAATGCACTCAGTATCAGGACCTATCCTCGGTGAATAATGCCAATGTGTAGGGCTGGTTAAAAATTTGTATTTGAAGGAAAACTTCAGGGTTGTGACTAAAGAAACATTTTCATGGAAAGTGTCTGGATTCCATGGAAACCGTCATCTTTTCATCAAAGAAATAACCCCTTATCCCCAAACTGGAAAAATTCATTTTTTTCATCAGCAAAACAAACCCCCAAACCAAGAAATGTGAACTTTCCATTTTTATTTAATGTTTTCATTTTTTGAAGGAAAAGTCAAACTTTTCCATGGAAAAAAGAAACCTTTTTCCCACTAGTTCTGCTGACGAGCAGTCCAAGCGTGCCATGTCGGTTTCCATAGCCGGGGGCATGACGCCACATGTGGCTTTTGTCACAAATTGCTCCTGTTTGTGCCATGTCTGCCTGCATGATTTCTAATGCTGTGAGAAATGCTAGCAACTAAATCGGAAAAAGAACATTTGTGGGTTTTTACATTTCTTTGTGACTTAACATCAATGGTCTGAATTAAAAAATTCCTTGCAAAATGTGGCAGAGAGGAAGGATAGGCTTGGGGTTACGTCACAGTTTGGGGCTCAGAGGGCAGTGACCCTCAACCTTTCCAGAGTACTGTACCCCTTTCAGGAGTTGGATTTGTCTTGCGTACCCCAAGTTTCACCTCACTTACAACTACTGGCTTATAAAATCAGACATAAAAATACAAAGGTGTCCCAGCACACTATTACTGACAAATTGCTGACTTTCTCACCATATCATTATAAAATAAATCAATTGGAGTATAAATATTGTACTTACATTTCAGTGTATAGTATATAGAGCAGTATAAACAAGTCATTATGACATTTTAGTTTGTACTGACTTCGCTAGTGCTTTTTCTAAAACTAGGCAAATATCTAAATGAGTTGATGTACCCCCTGGAAGACCTCTGCGCACCCCTAGGGGTATGGGTATCCCTCACTGAGAACTGCTGTCACAGGGTATGTCTTCAATGCAATACAACACCCGGGGCTGGCCTATGTCAGCTGACTCCAGCGTGCGGGGCTCGGGCTGCAGAACTATAAACTTGCAGTGTAGACATTTGGGCTCAAGCTGGAGTCCAGGTTCTGGGACCCTCGGCCATTGTGGAGTCTCAGCGCCTGGGCTCCAGCCCGAGCACAAACATCTACACTGCAATGTTATAGCCCCGCAGCCCAAGTCCACTGACATGTGCTAGCCATGGGTGTTTTACCGCAGTGTAGACCCACCCATAGAGTCTAAGGGCAGAAGGGACCAGCAGACCATCTAGTCTGCCTGCCTATCACAGACCATCAATATTGCTCAGTAGATCTTGGTTCTATTCCTGGCTCTTCTTGTATGACTTTGCGCAAGGCACCTAATTTCTCTGCATCTGGGTTCCCATTGAAGGCCAGATTGTGGTGCATCACTGTGCAGAGGTGAGAGGCCATGTTATGAGGCAGGTACTGGCCATCTTGCTCAATAGTGAGAACCAGGCTGAGGAGGCCAGGAACCAGAACTGGGGGACAAGGATCAGAGTCAAAGTCGGAAACCAGAAACCACAGTCAAGGTTCAGAGCTGTAGTCAGGAGCCTGGAAGGGAACAAGGAAGGGGCAGGGCGGGAGCAGGAAAGCTCACAGCTGTGGGCAGAAGCATTGAGCAGCCAGCAACCAACTGCTGATGCTGAGCTTAAAAGCTGCTGGCTCCCTCCAGCAAACCAGGTGATCCCACCACGACCGCACTGAACTCAATCAGGCTGGAGGCTGGCCTGGACAGCCCTCAGGCTCAGCTGAAGGGGCTCAACCCCGGCAGGCCATTGCTGCTCTGGCTAGCAGTGTGGAAGGGAAGTGGGCCAGAAGGGACAGGAAACAGGTGGAGCAGGAGACTTTTACTTCATTTATGTCTACACAGCAAAAGCTGTGCATGGATTAGCCCAATAGCAAGGATGTATAGGACTGCAGAGGTGACCAGCTCTCAGTTCCTTCTCTTCGGCCTAAGACAGAGCATCAAACATGCCTTCTTTTACAGAGTGCTTTAGTGTGTTGGGATTCCCCCTGAGACTTCTTTCCACTCTGCTTCCCAAGAAATCAGTTCAGCTCCAGACTTTGACACTCACGTAACTTTATTTGGCATGCAGCAATGCTACGCTTAGTTGATTAGACTCAAATGTAGGAGGTGTGGATGCACATGACACTAAACTGGGAGGAGGGGTAGATATGCTGGAGGGTAGGGATGGGATACAGAGAGACCTAGACAAATTAGACGATTGGGCCAAAAAAATCTGATGAGGTTCAACAAGGACAAGTGCAGATTCCTGCACATAAGAAGGAAGAATCTCATGCACTACTACAGACTAGGGATCGAATGGCTAGGCAGCAGTGCTGCAGAAAAGGACCTAGGGGTTATGGTGGACAAGAAGCTGGATATGAGTGAACAGTGTGCCCTTGTTGCCAAGAAGGCTAACGGCATTTTGGGCTGTATAAGTAGGGGCATTGCCAGCAGATCGAGGGATGTGATCATTCCCCTCTATTCGGCATTGGTGAGGCCTCATCTGGAGTACTGTGTCCAGTTTTGGGCCCCGCACTACAAGAAGGATGTGGAAAAATTGGAAAGAGTCCAGTGGAGGGCAACAAAAATGATTAGGAGGCTGGAGCACATGACTTATGAGGAGAGGCTGAGGGAACTGGGATTATTTAGTCTGCAGAAGAGAAGAATGCAGGGGGATTTGATAGCTGCTTTCACCTACCTGAAAGGGGGTTCCAAAGAGGATGGATCTAGATTGTTCTCAGTGGTACCAGGTGATAGAACAAGGAGTAATAGTCTCAAGCTGCAGTGGGGGAGGTTTAGGTTGGATATTAGGAAAAACTTTTTCACTAGGAGGTGAAGCACTGGAATGGGTTACTAGGGAGGTGTTGGAATCTCCTTCTTTGGAGGTTTTTAAGGTCAGGCTTGACAAAGCCCTGGCTAGGATGATTTAGTTGGGGATTGGTCCTGCTTTGAGCAGGGGGTTGGACTAGATGACCTCCTGAGGTCCTTTCCAACCCTGATATTCTATGATTCTATGATAGGACAGCTGGGTAAGATCCCTGCCAGAGATTCCTGCTCCTTAAAGAGAGATGTACTTACAATGCCACCTCTTTCATTCTGCCTCTGCTCAAGGCCCGGGAGCAACATCCATTGGTGTTCTGACTCGGCTTTCCCAGCAGGAAGGAATTTTTACGGTGGCTCGCACAGGCCGTTGGGCGAAGCAGGTGCACACAATACTGCAGTTTGACTGTCAGAAATAGTTTTGCACAGGAAGTGAAATTTGCACCGCCTATTTTTTTCTGATTAGTTCACAACGAAGACAAAAATCCCTCTTGCCAGCATGCTGTTTTGCTTGCTTTCATCACCTGCTGCAACAGAGCTGCTTTTTAAACTACAGCTGTGCCCGGGAGACTGCTGGCAACATTAACCTATTAACATCTCGGGTGTATCATCGAAGGTAGGAATCAAACTCCAAATCTCAGCATCTAAATGCCTGTGCCTCTACTGCATGAGCTAAAAGCCACACCTCTGTTATCCAAGGCTGAAAGAACTTCAACCTCTATATGTGCCCCCCTAACCTCTTAGAGGGGGACAAACCACTGCACTCAGTGGTGTATGACACCCACCGCTCATTCACCACTGGGCCTTGAAGGTGTTTTTTTCATCTCCTGATATGGCAGTGGAGGAAGAGCTGTGGTGAGGTCCTTGTGGTGAGATATTACAATGAAGCACCAAGAATGTCAGGATGCGGGTGTAACATTACCAAACACATCAATTTCTATTTCACTGAAGCAGCATCGCCAACTCTCTAAAACCCTTGTGTGAACACCCTCATTCAGAATTAAAGTATCAGAGGGGTAGCCGTGTTAGTCTGGATCTGTAAAAAGCAACAGAGTCCCCTGTGGCACCTTTAAGACTAACAGATGTATTGGAGCATAAGCTTTCGCGGGTGAATACCCACTTCGTCAGACGCATGTAATGGAAATTTCCAGAGGCAGGTATAAATATGCAGGCAAGAATCAGCCTCGTTATCTCCAGATTGATTCTTGCCATCAAGGTAATTTCAGAGGGCCCCAGATTCTATTACCCTTACTCACACTGGGCAGTACCTATCTCTCTGAGAACTTGAAGTCAACAGGACTTTTTACAGACTAAGTTGCTATTCAGTAGGTGAAATCCTGGTGCCACTGAAGCCAGTGGGAGTTTTGCCATTGACTTCACTGGATCCAGGATTTCACCCAATATGCATAAGGGTATCAGAAGTTGGCCCAGAGCTAGCAATGGAGGTTTCTGCCAGCTCATTGAAATGACCCATTGGTTAGCGGTGACAGCGTTCCTTAGCTGCCCTTCTGATCACCGTCAACGTATACCTAGGGAAAGTCCACCATACGTCACTGACATATTCCTCGTGATCCCAAGAGGCACACTTTTAAAAATCTGTGTGTGCGTGTTACTGCGTAACACAGGATAGCTGGACTGTAGTATGAAATGTGAGCCGTAGGGTTGCGTGTGAGTCTGTTTTTAGTAGGACAATACTGGGAGGCCATGACACAGGCCTGCCATGCTAAACACGTGAAGCAGGAATGTTCAGTAGCCAGACAAATTAGCCTTGAGAACAGGAATGTCAACTTCATACAATTAATCTTCCCAAGGGGAAAAGAACATTCCCCTGATCCCGCCTCTGGGAAACACGGTACAACCCGACAAGGAGCTCTCTCAGCTCCGTCGCTCTTAAGCAACAAACAAGAATAGAAAACAACAGCAAGGGCATAAAGGGAAACCATACGTGCGCATGACCCCAAATATAGCTCGGGAAGGGATCTGTGCTGTCTACGTGTCACACATTTCAGTGCTGAGACACCTCCCTTAGGCTGAACGATACTGTTCAGTTAATCCAGATGGATTGTCACATTTATTGACTCAAGGGGCTTTTGAAGCAGTTTAAGCTGCAAGGAATTTGTGCGTTTGTTTCCATTTTCCCATCTATGCCTCTGCAGGCCCCTCCTTTTTCTCTCCATGCATCTCCATGCCATCACTCCAGCCAAGGAGCCGGTCTGTACAAGAGGATAACTGTTGTTTTAAACTCTTAAGGTAGAAAAGCCCCACAGTAGCTGCAGTTGTTGAGTTAGGCCAGGGGTAGGCAACCTATGGCACGCATGCCGAAGGCGGCACGCGAGCTGATTTTCAGTGGCACTCACACTGCCCGGGCCCTGACCACTGGTCCAGGGGGCTCTGCATTTTAAATTAATTTTAAATGAAGCTTCTTAAACATTTTAAAAACCTTATTTACTTTACATACAACAATAGTTTAGTTATGTATTATAGACTTATAGAAAGAGACCTTCTAAAAACATTAAAATGTATTACTGGCACGCGAAACCTTAAATGAGAGTGAATAAATGAAGACTCGGCACACCACTTCTGACAGGTTGCCGACCCCTGAGTTAGGCTGATGTTATTTTTTTTCAGGAGCCCAGCGATTGATCTGTGTGAAGGTGATTAGTTAAGGTAGCCTCTTAATTACCTTATTTTCCATGGCTTTAGAGGCCCCCGGCCTCAATAGAGCATATGGAAGCAGCAGTGCATTTTGAAGTGGTGTGCAGGAAGCACAGGCCCCAATAACAGGAGAGGGGTGCACCAAAAAAGAACTCTCCGCTATTATGTTTTAACAGCTGGTCCATAGCTAAATCCTTCCTTTGTATCCCAGGCTTGGGAGTTTGGTTTTGATGCCTCTGGGCATGAACAGCTTGGGTTGATGGGGGGAAGGGTCAGACCACGAAAACTAACTACTGCTTCGTCCCCTTAATAATTGCTGTCCCAGATTATCCTTGGCCAGACAATAATTTTGCCCCAAGCAGATAATTCTCTCCAACTCTGTGCCTGTCTATGTGAAGATAGGGCTAAGAAAGTTTTTCTTATTATTTCAGGAGATGACACTGAAGACTCAACAGTGCTTTTTCTCATATGCCCTGTGCTCTTCTTGACCTCAGTTGACTGATGATAAAATTTGGTAACTGAGCATCAAAAGCATTGATGGATTTACCATAAATTAATACAGAAACCACATGTTGTGAAATGGATCCAATATTTCCTTAGATACCAGAAGCTATGAATTGCTTTATTCCTACTTAGAGATTGGTCCAAACCAACAACCCAGAACTTTGGGTAAATTTGAATCCAGGACACAGCTTTGTGCATCAAGCCAATGGCTATTTCAAAGCTTTGATCATGACAGACAAATTCAGCAAAGCGCTTAGGGCTTGATCCTGGCGAAACTCTGATGGCAGAGATGCCACTGAACCACTACAGATATAAAGGGCCCATGGCCTAATCTGGGGTATGAAACTGACAAAAGAAAACAATTTTTTACACAATGCATACTGAGCCTGTGGAACTCCCTGCCACAATATATCACAGAGGACAAGAAATTAGAAAGGTTCAAAAAAGGATAAGACATTTATATAAATAACAAGAACATCCACAGCTATGCTGACAAGAAAACATTTGATAAGGGGTATAAACCCTCCTAGATTGGGTCATGAGCCAATTACTAACTGCCAGGAGACAGAAAGAAACTTCCTCTATTCACAGGTTTCACCTTAGTTATCCATGAAGTGGGGATTTCTTGCACCTTCCTCTGAAGCAACTGTTAGACACAGGGTACTGAATGAGACAGAACCCTGGTCTGAGCCAGTCTGGCAAACTCCTTTATGCGTATGCTATGGGAGAGATGTGGGGTCATTTCCAAATCCCATCTCTCAAGGCTGCACCTGAGCCCATCATTGATTTGATTGCAGATGGTTTGCAAGAGGCAACAATTATGAGTTGTCGCTGGTTCACTGAAGTGAATCCAAAGATTTCTCTTGAACACAATGGGCTTTGGATCAGCCCTGGCTCTCTGAGATAAAGGGATTGTCTCACATCACTCGTCAGTGTCCCCTGCTGACTGCGCCACAGAGCTGCGCTGATGGGTTTTGAAAAATATGGCGTCAACTTCTTGCAGAGAAAGGCAGTGGCTAGGGCACAAGGATCTATCTACAGGCTTGGGGGAGTAAAGTGGGGAAGATGGGAGCATCCTTGGGATTCTGCAGAGTATCAGATCAGAAGGAAGGGAGGCTGGCTTTGTGGTTAAGGCATGGAGCTGAGAGCCGTGACATTGGAAAAATTTGCATAGTGGGGGTGCTGAGAGCTATTGAACAAAATTGTAAACCCTGTATATGATGGAAACCACTTCAAGCCAGGGGCTGCTGCCACACCCCCAGCACTCCTCATTCCAGCACCCCTAGCTGAGAGGCAGCCCCAGCTCTGCCACATATTTGCTGCAGGATCGTGGGCAACTCTCTGTGCCTCAGTGTTCCCTATCAGTAAAATGGGGCTAGTGTTATTTCCCTAGCGCACAATCAGGTAGTGAGACTCCATTCATTAATGTCACTGTACCCTCAGAAGGGAGTAACTCTAGAAAAGAAAAAAGAAAAGAAAAGAAAAGAAAAGAAAGGTGGAGCTTCTTTGGCCAATCTCTGCCTTGCGGCCCACTTATGAGAAATTAATTTTATTGGGAAAGGGAGACAGAGAGGAAGATGGATAATGAAAGAACCCAGCTTCCTAGGGAAGCTATTGAGAGCCACATTTGTACCCATCATCCTGTCTACTGGCCCCTGCCCACCTTTCATAATGCTGCAGGAAAAGCCCAGCTTTAAATCAGCAGCCCTTGTCCAGTAAGTTACTAGGCAGCTGCCTGCATGCTTCTGTTACTGTATTTTTTCTAGCCTATAGGTGGCAGCAACTCTCTGAAACTTTTTGAATGTGTGGATTGAACAAAAAAAGATTTGCTTACACCGTGTAATCCCATGAAGGACCCAAGGCATCAAAAGTGGGTGTCAAGGACGCGGATCCCAGTGGAGAAAGGAGGGGGACAGGAAGAAGCAAAGCACATGCATGTACACACACACACACACACACACACACACACACACACACACACACACACACACACACACACACACACACACCTGGAAGGGCTATAGCTACAGCTTAGGACTACTCATAATAATTTATCAGACAAATGTTGCCTCTTACAAACCATCTGCAATCAGATCAATGATGGGCTCAGGTGCATTTGCCCCGTGGATACATACTCATTTCCTCAGATGATTCTAGGTCCATAGATTGTCCTGCAGCAATTTGTTGTGAGTATTCAATATTCTGAGTCATTCTGGTCAGACACATCATATTTGAGCGGTTTTGATTGGACATATAGATCACTTGCTAAGTTTCTGTTGCATGACTGAATAAACGTGACTCTCAGATGGAAGCTTCCAGAGTGAATACTCACCATTACAAATGCTAAATTAGCTTTCTGCAAATATTCTAAGGTAGTCACTTAAAAATTTGCTGGGTCCACCAAACATTTCTGCTGGGAAACTTATTTTCCCGAACATTTGTGGGAAATGAACACAAAAGAGGCACAGAGAGAGGTGAATTGAATTTGTTTACAAATTTGAACAACTGTTGATTTTTTGTTTTCCTTTTTGCAGTATTTGCCATTTTCCTGGCTGGACCAACAAAGTACCACTTTGCACTTCCCAGGGCCTTTCCTTAGAGATCTTCAGAGTCTTTTACATACATTTAATTCAGCCTCACATCAGTCTCCATTTGGTACAGAAGTGTTACTATAATTATTCCCATTTTACAAATGGGGAAACTGAGGCCAAGCATGTTATATGATTTGCCCAAAGTCACACAGCAAGTCAAAGCAGAGCCAGAATCAGAATGCAGGAGTTTTTTTCTGCAAGGGCCTTGCTCTAAGCACTAGCCTACACTTCCTCCCCTGTCGCTGGATGATAGGGTGTTCAGAATTAAAATAAGTCCAGCACAATACAATACATTTTACAACAGCATTTTTATACACAGCACAACAGA
This sequence comes from Emys orbicularis, assembly GCF_028017835.1. NCBI lineage: Eukaryota > Metazoa > Chordata > Testudines > Emydidae > Emys > Emys orbicularis. Next base: position 28,929,906 of record NC_088695.1, on the reverse strand, counting down.
GTGCTTCAGAAAAGAGGTGCTTACAAATGAAAATACTGGCTGACATTTCCAAAAGCGACGGGTGATTTTGGGTTGCTCAACTTGAGAGAAAGCAAGGGCTTACTGAAAATGAGGTCCCTTTAAGGTGTCTGAAGTTGGGCTTCCAAAATCATTGATCACTTCTGGAAATCTTGACCAGAGTCTTTGTTGATTCCCTCGCAAGGACCCAAACCTATGAAACATGGACTCAAGTCACAATATTTGCCTCTGGATTTCAGACCCCAAAAGTCTAGGGGCCACATTGAGGGGTTGGTTCCAGTGTATTTTCCTCTCCTCTGGAAAAGACAGATGTGGCTGAATGTAAAATGCAAGACATTAGAAACCACCTCCCAAATACTGCCTTTCGCTACACAAGAACAATCACTGTGAGCACCTCTGAGCTTTCTCTATCAATGAACTCTGCAATAGTGCTTTCTCTACAGGGATTTGTCCATCCTGTTTTCAGCTATGCACGTCCAATACCCCTTACAAATGTAATGGTAAATGGAGCCTATGAGCATAACAGAATTAAATGAATCCCTTCTTGATTGTGTTCCACTCAAAGAATCATCAGGGTGCAGGCGGCTGAGTAGCTCATACAGAGACCTCCCTATTCTGCAGCAGAACGGTTTCCTTGCCACATCTGAGTTGCAGCACAGAGCCAGAAATCTGGAAGAATTTAACACCCGGTGGATTCAGACACAGGGAACAGTGTTCAAAGTAAACACTGGAACCCCTCACTCATCATCCAGGAATGCAGAGCCAGCACTACCCTGAGCTCAGCAACTTTTGCTGAGAGGGATCCAAGCCGTAATGCAATGGTGCCAGAGCCAATGTGAAGGAAATGGGGTCCCGGTGTGTTCCAGGATAACAACCTTATTTACATTTTTATGGGGAAAAGCTAGCTCACCGAAGGTTGCCTATGTGTCCCTCTGGCCATAGCCGGTGAGGTATATGAGCCCGTGGTGCCTGTGCACCACCAATACTTAGAAACATGGGCCCGGCTCCACCAATGTTTGGGCTTACCGCGCTTTGTGGGGGGGGCGTGCTTCAGGGGAACGCAGGGGCCAGGGTGGCCCTGGAGGTTAGCGGGGGGCCTGGTGCTGGCATCAGCGAGTGACCCGGCCCCAGCCCACTCCGCCGGCTCCCGGTGTCACTCAGGGGAGGGAGCGGAAGCCAGAAAGAGACGGGGTGGGTGCTTGGGGGAAGAGGTGGAATGGGGGTGGGGAGAGGGTGGAGCGGGGGCGGACTGGAGCTGGGTCACTCACTGCTGCTGGCACCAGGTCCCCCACTAATCCCCCAGGCCACCCTGGACCCTGTGTCCCCCTGAACTGTGGGCCCCCCAAAGCATGGGGCCAGGGGTGGTTGCCCCAGTCCATCCTATGGACTGAATGGCTCTGCCTGGACCCTGAATCCCCCTGAAGCGTGGGGCCCCCCCAAAGCACGGGGCACAGGGCGGTTGTCCCAGTCCATCCTATGGACGGGACGTCTCTGCTTGGACCCATTCTGGGCACCACCAAAAATTATACAAACCTGGCGCCCATGGCTCTGGCCACTGACTGCAGTCTGTCCTGATCCTAAGTCTGGGTCTCTTTTAGCTTGTGGGACACTAGCTAGTATGTTTACAGAATTCAGTGACTATTAGCAGATCTTATTTTCATTTGCATGGGTTGGTAAGAAACAGCCTGTGAACTTTCAGGGCGTCACGCTGAGCAAAAACAAGGGACTATTGTCATGTACGTTAGAATGCACACGTAGTATGACATGACCAAGAATGCTTTGTTAATATGAAACAAAGGGGAAGGAACTACATTGTGTCTTATGGAGAGCTACGTCTACTACACCTCCTGAATGGCCCTTCATTAGGGCCCAGTTGTGCCATCCCTACTAGTCCCTTAGTGCACACAGTCCAAAGGGGCCACTCGTAGTAAGGTACTACTCAGCACAAGTAAAGGCAGGACAATGAGACCCTAACAATGAATAATATACAGGCATCTGTGTTTGCAGAGCATGCACGTGTGTGTTCTGTGCCCCCTCTGGGCCAGATTCTCCTCTCACTTCAATGGCTTGCACCAGTGTGAGGCAAAGGAGTTCCATGAAGGAGAGGAGAGTCTGCCCCTCTAGACCGTCAGCTGGGGTAAAGCAGCACAGCTCTATTGAATGCAGCTTAGGGTCTGGCCCCTTTGTGTTTGACTTTGAGCCTGGGGTTCAAATGAACCTAAAAACTCAGCCCGAAGCACCAGTTTTGGTTTCATGTCAAGGTGGAATCAGACAAAACCGAAGATGGGTTGAAAATGAAACTTGGATGAAACTGGTCAGTGTCCTGTTTTCTGATTCCAGTGTAGATGTGCCCCTGAGTACCTGGAAATAAGGGTTCTTGCATGATTTTCACCCAAGATGATGAGATTTTGTGAGACCAGCTGGTTTGGTGAAGTTTCTGCTTCTTGGGGCCAAAATCTCATGAGACTAGCTCCTAAGGTTTCAGCAGCATCAAATCCAGACACTGGACTAAACCTAACTCACATACAACCAGCAGCTTCTCAGTCCATATCTCTTTGCAAAACACAATGTAAACGGTTTCCAGGCAGGACCACATGTGTTAAAATAAGCCTAAGGTTAACTCAAACTTCAGGCCAGGATCATCAAAAGTCTATGAAACTCATCAGTGAACCTGTTTCAAGTTCCCAGGCCTGGTTTTGTTGTACAAAACTTTTGTACATCTCCAATACACATACATTATTCATGTCTTCAAATGTAATAAAACACATTAATCGGAGACATTCATCATACATATTCTATGCTTATTGAAGCTAATTTTGGGGAAGGGCTCATGAGATTTTTCTATATAGAACAGAAAGAAACCCAAGACACAATGGGGAAAGGTTAATTTCTGTTATTTGTGGGCAGTGTTGTTCCTCTTAACAAACCTGCCTGCCGTGCCATACACACACAAACAAAGGATCAGCAGTCAGGACGTTACTTTACATTGATCTAGTAAACGTATTCTGGGCTACGTGAGCCATTTGCTTTACAACTGTCATAAGGACAGGATATTGGCGATGAAACACCAGTTCCGTGGGGCTTAATAGGTCATGACCATAATGGGCCTGGCTGGAAAGGAGACTGGGAAGACCAGTGAGATTGAGAAGACATGACAATTTTTGAGTTCTGGAGAGCTACCGCCCCACCCATATCTGCTTAGCAACGTTCCCACGCATGGAGAAGTTATGCGTGAAGCCAGATCCTACTGTACCTTGAGTGCCTTTGGCAAGTTGAGCTACCTGGCATGAAAGACTGAACATGAAAAGCAAGGTCAAAGTGTTTCCTACACAGTCTTGAAATGGAATAATTGCTTAATGACGTCAGATGTTCTGCCTTTGTAATGCACCAGGAAGACCATTTAAAAAAATAAAGTTTGGCTGCATCCTATTCCAGGGGCATCATTTGATATAGAGCAAGGGGGACAATTAGCCCCCCAAGACTTTGCATGGGTATATGTGCCCCACTATGTCTTCCATTCCCATGACCTGACTTTGCAGGATAGAACGTAATAACATATTACATTGTATATACTGACACAACTCCCCTCCACAGAACTTTTCTGAAATGTGGCCAGTCCTACCCTTGATTTTGTGTTTCCCTGCTCTCCCATGCCTTGTCTCCATAGGGCTACTCTACAGCTTTCTGAAGATGTGTTGCAAAGAATGATGTGTGTGGTCTGATGAAGCTGAAACACGCATGCTCACATCGCTATAGACATGTGAATCAGTGGCTCTCACCAATTACGAGGCAACTATCCAATCTACCAAGTCTCCCCTCTCTGGCTCTTCCTCAGAAGACATGCAGCACTTCCCCAGGAAAGGCTTTTGAAGGGTGCAGCGCAGGTTCTGGTAATGGGACATAAAACCTTTGCCTGAATCCCATCCAGTTAAGTCGTGACTAAAAGTTCCTACTAAAACTGATCAAAATCTTTTGTCTCCCAAAGAATGTTCTGCCGAAAAATGCAATTTTATCCACACACAAATATATATATATATATATATATATATATATATATATATATATATATATATATTTGCAAGAAAGGGCCATTTTTGACTAATATTTTCTATAGGAAATTTCTAAACAAAACCTTTGTTGGGTTTCTAACTGCATTTTTCATTTCAGTTTGGTATTCAAAAAACAACAAGAAACAAAAATTTCAATTTGAATCAAAATGGAACAACATTTTTAGTTTTGTTTAGTTTCAAAAGACCCCCTGAAGAATCTCAAATAAAAATGTTTTGTTCAACATGTTTCGCTGGGAAATAAGAGACATTTTTTCAGCCAGGTCTGTTTGCGACTGTCCGTTTGATGGCCCATGTGGAATAACAAATACAAGGTCCTGGTCCATTTTCCAACAGATGGATGTCCACCTTGCCAAACCCATCCTCCCATCTAGGTAGTCTCAGCAGTGAGACCAATGACTGAACAGTCATGAAGACTGAACATTTCTCCTTGAGCTTCTTTCTCCAGCTCAGGGTTGAGGCAGATGGTCAGTAGTGTGTGGAGAACCTTGCACTGCTGTTCCCTCAAGCTTTACTTATTCTGTTGATAGAGAAATTCTGTCTCCAAGCTCCTCAATATATCACTTTCCAGCACCCACTTAGGGTACATCTATGGAAGCGTGTAGAGTTCAGTGTGGTATAAATAGCTGTGTAGACGGGAAGCATGGCTTAGGTGAGTACATTAGAAACTTTCCCCATTTAATCCAGCCCAGAGAAATCTTGACCCAATCCTAACAGGAAAACTTGATGAAATATCTATTCCACCAGGAGCGTGTGCTTCAGACACTTAACAAGCACATTGTAAGTTGGCAAGTGTTAGAGTCACAAGGAAAATGTCAGTCATTTCTAATTGAATTCATGTATTCCACCCACTGAAGATAGATACTCAAGAAGCCAGCAGTGATCATGTGAGTGACAATCATCCAGGCATTGTCACCTCTCTGGCATCTGCACCACTTCCTGGAACAAATAAAATGTGAGTAAAAAGACCAGAAAAGATGCTCCTGAACTCACAATGGATGGACGCCATTTATATATCTCTTTATGCTATTGTAGATGGTTGGAAATTGTGTGTTGAAATTGGAGGGCGGGGGGGCGTATTTGTGGTTTTTGTGGGGAGGTTGATGAAAAGTGGCTTGTCAACAAAATGGAAATTTACATAACTTTTTTTAATGGCTAAAATCTAAAATTTTGGGGTTTTCTTTCAAACACCAACCCCTAAAAAAAATTCGTTTGCCAAAAAAGAAACTTTTCAGTTTTTCAAATAAACCTCCAAAAATTGAGATGGAAACATTTAGAAGAAAACTAAAAGGTTTCATTTTTGTCAGGATTTGAGGGTGCAGGTAGAAATACAAGTCCCAGCCAGCTGTAGGCTGATATACCAAAGACATCATTAATTAATACAAGACAAAATGGACACTCAACTAAAGGAACCAACAGCCTCCTCCCAAACAGCCATCTTTCCTAGACACGACACCTTTGGAAAAGGTCTGATTAGATAGGCCAACAAACTCAGAGCTTGGCTACCCCAGGTCTTAGTGCACACCAGCTGGGCTGTGAGTTCTAATGTACAATAGCGTGCCGTGATCTAATGGTCCGTGCAGACCTGGCTGGCGCAGTACATGTTCCCTAGTGTGCATCGATATAGTACTGTGAAATGGGACTACGTCAGCACACGCTAGGGAACTTTTAGTGCACACCAGCAGGGTTTACACAGACAGTTAGTGGGCAATGTGCTGATGTGCACTAGAATCTACACCCCAGCTGGTTCACACTCATGCACTTCAGACACTGCTCGAGCAGCTGTGGAAGCGAGTTCAAGAACTGAGGGTCCTTCATTGAGCATGCTTCCTCATTGCAGCCCCAACACAGGTGGGACAGGTGCAGAGAAGGGCTACTAGGATGGTCCAAGGAATGGAAAACCTGCCATATGAGAGGAGACTCAAAGAGCTTGGCTGTTTAGCCTAACCAAATAAAGACTATGGGGAGATATGATTGCTCTCTATAAATACATCAGAGGGATAAATACCAGGGTGGGAGGGGGTTATTTAAGTTAAGCACCAGAGTGGACACAAGAACAAATGGATATAAACTGGCCTTCAACAAATTTAGGCTTGAAATTAGATGAAGGTTTCTAACCATCAGAGCGTGAAGTCCTGGAACAGCTTTCCAAGGGGGGCAGTGGGGGGCAAAAAACCTAACTGGCTTCAGGACTGAGCTGGATAAGTTTCTGGAGGGGAGGTATGATGAGATTTCCTATAATGGCATGTGGCCCATTGGCGACTGCTGGCAGCAAATATCTCCAGTGACTGGTGATGGGACACAAGAGGGGAAGGGCTCTGAGTTACTACAGAGAATTCTTTCCCCGGTGTCTGGCTGGTGGGTCTCACCCACATGCTCAGGATCTAACTGATCGCCATATTTGGGGTCGGGAAGAAATTTCCCCCGGGTCAGATTGGCAGAGCTACCCTGGCGTTTTTCGCCTTCCTCTGCAGCATGGGCCATGGGTCACTTACAGGTTTAAACTAGAGTCAATGGTGGATTTTCTGTAACTTGAAGTCTTTAAACCATGATTTGAGGACTTCAATAACTCAGCCAGAAGTTAGGGGTCTATTACAGGAGTGGATGAGTGAGGTTCTGTGGCCTGCAATATGCAGGGAGTCAGACTAGATGATCATGATGGTCCCGTATGACCTTAAAGTAGATAAGTCTATGGTGTGTGTTGGGGTGGAATGTATAGGAGGTGACCAGAAGAGCACACTGCACTCCAGCTGGTGTATGGTCCCAAGCTGGTATAACAGAGCAGCCCCCAGGCTATTGTGGCCTGCGGCAGGGCTGGGGCAGAGAATGAGGGAGTATTAACCAGTTCCTTGTTAGCATCTGGCTCTGCATGCAGCAGAGAACCTGGCCCAACAGTTCTGCTAGATGAGGCATAAACCTTTAGCTGAACTGACCGGAGCTGTAGTAAACGTGCCTCAATTTACTAGCTACAGCCTTGTGGCCTCTGTAACAGGCCGAGAGCCAGAATGCTTAGGCCCTCCTGTGTAAGAAGGAAACTGATGTCAGGGGGCTGGCAGTGAAGGCCTATAGCTTAGCCGCAAGGTCACAATACTAGCACCATCTGTTTTCTGTGTCCCCCTGGGCAGGACTCCAAGCTTATAACAACATATGCAAATATCTTTCTCCATACAGTACACGTTATTTGCCTCCTCCAGCACTCTGACGGCCAGTGGTTGTCAGCAAGGCTTTGGAGATGGACTCTCTGTTGTGTCCTGGCAACTATGCACACCTCGCCTCTAGGGAGAAATTGCAAGCCGCATGGCAAGCAGACCAGCCAGTGTTTTTGCCTGTCAAATGAAGCCGTAAAGTTTGGTCGTGCTAAGTGAATGCCAATGGCTTTGCTGGCTTTATAAGCGCATCCTTTTCTCTAAGGCGGTGTTCCGCAGCCCACGGTCGCTGAGCCTGAGGGTTCAGACAATGTTATTATAACCCCTACCACGTGGGTGGCAACAGAAACATCTGCAGGCTGATGGACGCGTACAGTACGACGTGAGCTAAGAAAAATAAGTGGTCGAAAAGAAACTCGCCCCACCCACCTCAAGATGTCCGGAGCGTGACTGCTCTGCTGCCAGCTGTTTGGATTTTGGAGACAGTCTGTCTTTCATGAGGGAAGGGGGCTGGGTTCTGCCTTCCTCAGCCAGCTGGTCCCACAATTGTAAAGAGCCCAACTCCTGCTCCCTTCTGCAGCAGGAGAGGGGGAGCAAACCCTGCAGATCTGCTGCGTCTGTGCACGGCTAGATTGCAGGAACCGCCAGGGAGGCATGCTTCCTGTGTGCCACAGGGCCCAGCTCCAGGATACTATTATCCTGGGGTGGCCACGCACAGTGGTTCTTTGGCGGCAGGAGTGGAGAACAGGCTATTATGTGGATCCCCCCTTCCTTCCCCATGCCACGGCGAGGGGCTGCAGCAACTACTCCAGTTCTTCGGCTGCAGTATTTGCTGCAAAGTGGTGTGATGGCTGCCAGCTTGACCCACACACCAGGATTGAACCAGGAACCTTCATGGCTACAAGCATGAGCTGCTACAGCTAAAGAGCCAAGGCTCCACAGCTAGACTCATACCCCCTGCAGATCTGGGACTGAGGGGGACCTGTCACACACTCACCGCTGGGCTACTGCAGCGTGGCTTCCTGGGAGGAAAGATTCCTCCCCCCTCCAGTCCGCGAGCATGCAACCAAGTGAGTTGGGCTTTGGGGAGAGGATTTAGACCAAAGTGCCTATGGACAGTACAATGACTGTGACTCTCTTTCTGGGTGTGACTCCTAGATATACCTCTAGGATATGTGCTTGCATCGTTGAAGCTGGGGTTAATTGCTGCATGGTGCATACACACACACACACACACGACATCCAGGCACTGTTGCAATGTGCACTCACTAAAAGAAAAGGCCACAGGTGGGGCTGCTTTAAATCATGTATGGAAATTAATGGGAAAGGGAACTGATTGTTACTGAAGCGAATCGCCTTGAGCAGCAGCCCCTGTTAGCCTGATGGCTCAGGATCACGTCTTGTGCTGTTAGTGGTCTCCTGAGTGAGAGTTCCTCCTTCTGTTTCCATTGTCCCTTCCTAGGGACCATGAGGGGCTCCCGACCTATCTATCCAATTTCTAACGAGCATCTCTTGGAGAAAGTCCTACACTCCTTCTCGCTCTTCTTCCCTTTGCTCTTTGTTTCCCTCATCTCAGCTGCCCTCCTTGGAGTTTTCCTTTCAATCTAATTCCACCGACACAAACTGGACTAGGCTTTCCGTTTTTTGAAGCTGTTGGTGAATCTACGGTGGGATTTCCCATGTGGCCAAATCTCATTGAAGGTCAATGGGAGCTGGGTGCCAAACAGCCTTTGAAAAATCTCAGCCCTAGCACAGAAGACAGGTGTCACGCTGACGGCTCTGCAGGGTGCCATTCTCCATCTGTTCTCAGCACAGGTATTAGCAACCCTCACCTTACTGCCCGGTCTCCATCGGCACCAGGGCTGGCCAGTCACCACCAGCCCTTGCCCTCTGTGCTGAGACTAAGGGTATTAGTTAGTGCCAGTCATGGAAGTGGGCTCTATGATGCAGATACCCACACACCATGAAGGTCAAGTTCATCCCTGGGGTAACCCACACCCATTCTGTGTGGCGCTCGGGTCACAAAGAACAGCTGAGCTGCTACAGCCTGGGCTAACACAGCTGGCTCTTTCATTTGTGGCTGTAGAGCCTCATGCATTTAGATCTCCAAGTCCTGGGTTCAATTCCCCCAGCTGACAGCCTGCTCTGGAGCATGCAGTAACATTAGCAAGCAGGGGTAACTCCTACTGATGATGACTTAGGCGAGGGTTGAATTTGTTGCACAGACTCATTTCATACTGAACAGTAACTACTTTTAGTCCCCAGCACGTAAGTGCATTCACCCTAGTGACCGAGAGACTGACGGGTCTGTAGACCATTACTCAGCCCCCACACCATTTGGTGTCCTTCTAAGCCTCTCACAAATGACTATTTTACACAGCACCTCTGCAGCACGCAGAGGATGCCCCACCACAGGAGGAATTCTCAAAGGACCATTACATTGGCTTTAGAGCTGCTATGAGCTTCCAGGGCTGATGTTCTGACCCTCTATCAGTCATTGACAGTATACTACCACCCACGCTCCATTCTGGATATCTAAGGGCCTGATACGGCCTCCATTCCTGTAGTGTCTGAGTGCCTCAGAATCTTTGATGAATTTGTCTTCCCAACACACAGGTGGAGAAATACTATTATCCCCATTTGAGAGATGGGAAACTGAGGCACAGAGAGTCTAAGGGCCATGCTCAGCCACCTCCCAAGTGTGTGGGGCAGCATGGGAGAAAGCAGAAAGGTGCCTGACTGAACATTGAACAAGCGGGCAGTGGAGGCTGGCATCATGACCGGGTGATCAGAGGCAGGAGCCGACCTTTCAGTAACCAATGAGAGATGATAGGTCTGATGCAATAGAGAAAGGGGAACCCGTTGAGGGACATTAAGAGAGGGATGACATGGTCCAAGCGATGGGCAAGGAAAATGACTGTTGGAGCAGCCTTCTAAATGATATGAGCAGCACACGACAGCCTTTGTCAAGGCCGAAGAGAACATTGCTGCAATAATGAAAAAGCGAGCTGAGAGCCAGGAGGAGAGAGCGTTGGCTGTGTGGATGGACAGGAAAGGCCAGATCTTAGCTGTCCTACTGAAAGAATCTCCAAGACTCAGACAGCCTGGCTGTGAGGACCTAAAGAGAAGTCCGAGTCGAAGATGACACCCAGGTTACAAGCCTCAGTGACAAGTGGAATGGCGGTATTATCCACAGTAGGAGGGAGTGGGACGGCTTGGGGTGGGGAGAGAGAGGCAATCTTAGCCATTCTGAACTCCAGCTGACAGCTAGACATCCACAAGGAGATGCCAGAGAGACAGGCTGAGACTGTAGTTTGGATAGAAGACAGGTCTGGAGTAGAGATGTCCAAACATCACTCGTTTGGCTGTATTTGCACACGTTTAAATGAAAACAATAAGTCACACACCCATATTTTGCTATGTTGTGCTCTTCCACTTCTGGAATACCAGTACTCTCTGTAAAATATCACCTCTCTTTAGGACGGATAGCTTCATGACATTAATGGCCAAATACAACAGATTTCCCCTCTCCCCACTCCACCCCCCCAGCCATTCCTATAAAAGCTGCTATCAACAGCTGACTTCAAAATCCTGTGCCCAGCAGACTGTGCAGAGATGCTGCTGCTGTTTCTGTAGCGCAGGGCGACTTGGCAGCTCTGCAGAATAGTTTTGTCCACATTCTCAGAGGTATGTAACCACATAATGGCCGTACAAGGCCTTCGGTGGGAATGGAAGCCAGGCTGCATCTGTCCGTCCATGAAATCAATCCTAGCACATGGCAGTCATATAGTGGGTGACTTGCCAGCTCAATGCTTTGCTTTGAGATTCTGGCACCATCCCTACTTCCAATTTCATTGAGAGCCAACGGAGCAGATTTCCAGTAAAGAACAATTGCACCTCTTCTTACAGCATGCAATAAACAGATAACGTGTTGATATCTGACTCCCTGGACTGAATCAACTACAAAACAATGCACTTAGCTAGGGAGACAGTAACCCTGCCTAGTGAAAATAAGTTTAACCACTACTGTGTTCATACTAAACCGGCTTAGAGAGAGGACTAATCAATGTTAGACAACTTTGGGCTAGGTTCTCATTTGAGTCATACTGATTTACACTGAGAATCATCTTCATGCCATCTGCTGGAAGTTACACAACTTGTGATCCTAACAGGGGCAGCTCCAAACGCGTGCCAGCGCTCCAAACGCGTGCCTGGGGCAGCAAGCCGCGGGGGGCGGGCTGACGGTCGCTGTGAGGGCGGCAATCAGGCTGCCTTTGGCGGCTTGCCTGCGGGAGGTCCGCCAGTCCCGCGGTTTCGGTGGCAATTCGGCGGCGGGTATGCCGAAGGCGCGGGACCGGCGGACCTCCCACAGGCACGCCGCCGAATCCGCGCTACCAGCGGCCCTCCCGCAGGCGCACCGCCGAAAGCTGCCTGACTGCCATGCTTGGGGCGGCAAAATACATAGAGCCGCCCCTGGATCCTAACTGGCAAGACCCTGTAGAATAAGATAAATTCCTGGGCCCAATTTTCTCCACTCAGGCACAGTCACTCAGTAGGGACTTCAGAGGGCAGAATTTACAGGTGGGCAAATGATTTGTGACAAGCAACTTCTCTGATCAATTTCACCTCTTTCTGTTTAATTGTCCATGAACAAATTCCAATATTCCCCGGTATATTGGAAATGAATCACAAAGTTAATCAGTGAATAATGATAGGTCTGCGGATAATTTCCAAACAGCTTTTAGTGCATATTCAAACTTCCTGCTGAGTTCCGTAAGTCAAATGGCATTGATTTAATTCCCTGATTGATTGAATGAACTAACCAACAACAGCACAACTTTCAAACGGCACAGTCAAGGGAATCATAGAATCATAGAATATCAGGGTTGGAAGGGACCTCAGGAGGTCATCTAGTCCAACCCCCTGCTCAAAGCAGGACCAATTCCCAACTAAATCATCCCAGCCAGGGCTTTGTCAAGCCGGGCCTTAAAAACCTCCAAGGAAGGAGACTCCACCACCTCCCTAGGTAACGCATTCCAGTGCTTCACCACCCTCCTAGTGAAATAGTGTTTCCTAATATCCAACCTAGACCTCCCCCACTGCAACTTGAGACCATTGCTCCTTGTTCTGTCATCTGCCACCACTGAGAACAGCCGAGCTTCATCCTCTTTGGAACCCCCCCTCAGGTAGTTGAAAGCAGCTATCAAATCCCCCCTCATTCTTCTCTTCTGGAGACTAAACAGTCCCAGTTCCCTCAGCCTCTCCTCATAAGTCATGTGCTCCAGACCCCTAATCATTTTTGTTGCCCTCCGCTGGACTCTTTCCAATTTTTCCACATTCTTCTTGTAGTGTGGGGCCCAAAACTGGACACAGTACTCCAGATGAGGCCTCACCAATGTCGAATAAAGGGGAACGATCACGTTCCTCGATCTGCTGGCAATGCCCCTACTTATACAGCCCAAAATGCCGTTAGCCTTCTTGGCAACAAGAGCACACTGTTGACTCATATCCAGCTTCTTGTCCACTGTGACCCCTAGGTCCTTTTCTGCAGAACTGCTACCTAGCCATTCGGTCCCTAGTCTGTAGCAGTGCATGGGACTCTTCCATCCTAAGTGCAGGACTCTGCACTTGTCCTTGTTGAACCTCATCAGGTTTTTTTTGGCCCAATCCTCTAATTTGTCTAGGTCCCTCTGTATCCGATCCCTACCCTCTAGTGAATCTACCACGCCTCCCAGTTTAGTGTCATCTGCAAACTTGCTGAAAGTGCAGTCCACACCATCCTCCAGATCATTAATAAAGATATTAAACAAAACTGGCCCCAGGACCGACCCTTGGGGCACTCCGCTTGAAACCGGCTGCCAACTAGACATGGAGCCATTGATCACTACCCGTTGAGCCTGACGATCTAGCCAGCTTTCTATCCACCTTACAGTCCATTCATCCAGCCCATACTTCTTTAACTTGCCGGCAAGAATACTGTGGGAGACCGTATCAAAAGCTTTGCTAAAGTCAAGGAATAACACATCCACTGCTTTCCCCTCATCCACAGAGCCAGTTATCTCATCATAGAAGGCAATTAGGTTAGTCAGGCACGACTTCCCCTTGGTGAATCCATGCTGACTGTTCCTGATCACTTTCCTCTCCTCTAAGTGTTTCATAATTGATTCCTTGAGGACCTGCTCCATGATTTTTCCAGGGACTGAGGTGAGGCTGACTGGCCTGTAGTTCCCCGGATCCTCCTTCTTCCCTTTATTAAAGATGGGCACTAAATTAGCCTTTTTCCAGTCATCCGGGACCTCCCCCGATCGCCATGAGTTTTCAAAAATAATGGCTAATGGCTCTGCAATCTCATCCGCCAACTCCTTTAGCACCCTCGGATGCAGCGCATCCGGCCCCATGGACTTGTGCACGTCCAGTTTTTCTAAATAGTCCCGAACCACAGTTCACAGTGAACAATTCTCACTGTCCCTGGTTGGCTCTATATTTTGCAATTTGTTTTTGGTGAATATTTGAGCAGTTGAGCTTAAGGGCTGCTCCACCCCAGGACTTAACCCCCTTCCCCCCAAGCATAAACAGCGCTAGGTCAATGGACGAATTCATCTCTTCACCAAGCTACCGCCTCTCGGTGAGGTGGATTAACTGCAGTGGCAGGAGAACCCCCCAGTTGCTGAAGTGAGTGTCTACACTGAAGCGCTAAAGCAGCACACTGTAGCATGTTAAGTATAGACATAGCCTATGTGACACAGGGCCAGCAAGGGTTACACAACTAGCAGGCTAATTGACCCAGATTCAACCGTTAGTAGAGGATGATTGTGTTTTTTGTGTGTTTACAATCATATATATTGTTTCAGATTGACAATGTAACCAAAACGGTTCCTGTCTATCACTGTATTCTTTTAATTCAGAGATCAAAAGGAGATGTTAACATTTAGATGAACTGTGAATGTAGTGATATCACTGTCTTCATTTCTCTTTGAAGTATGTAGTAAACTACCTGTAAATGGCAGGAGATGGGCAATTGTCTTATGCTAATCCATGCAACTAATCACCGGTGGGGCTAGGAAATAGGAAGTTACTTCAAAGCCACTACTGTTCGCCCAAGGACTGCACACTGTCAAGAGGCTGCTAGACAACTATACAAAGAACTCTCAGGCCCTGATCCTGTTATCTCAGATCTGCTTAAGCTTCATCAGGGGAAGTTTGAGTCACAAGACTGAGGTCTCCAGTTTCATTCTGGATATTGGACTATAGATATAACCTATGGAACTGATTCTAGAATGGATTCTTTGCAACTCTAAAGCTCAACATCTCTACTATGAAACTGACCTAAGAGCTCTATTCATATCTGTATGTAGAATGATCTTTTAACCAATACGTTCTCTTTTCTTTTTTAATAAATTTTAGTTTAGTTAATAAGAATTGGTTGTAAGCATGTATTTGGGTAAGATCTGAAATATTCATTGACCTGGTGGGTCCTTTGGGATTGGTAGAACATTTTATATGATGAACAAGATTTTCAGTCATCTTCATCATATTTAACTTGGCTGTCTGGGTGGGAGCTCAACACTGGGTGCTTTAAAGGAATTGTATTTCTGGCTTCTGGGTAACCAGTAAGGTATTGTAGAAGCTGTTTTGTTGCTGGCTTGGTGAATCTGAGTATTAGAATAACCACCAGTTTGGGAGATTGTCTGCCCCGTTCTTTGCAGTTTGCCTTAATTGAGCAATCTCAGCGTGTCCCCTCCTCCGCCCCCCCCCCCCCCAACCAGGGCTGGCTCCAGCATTTCTGCCGCCCCAAGCAAAAAAAAAAAAAAAAAAAAGCCGCGATCGTGATCGGCGGCGGCAGTACAGCGGCAGGTCCTTCGCTCCTATAGGGAGTGAGGGACCTGCCGCCCCCAAATTGCCACAGGTGCCGCCCCTCTCCCTTGGCCGCCCCAAGCACTTGCTTGTTAAGCTGGTGCCTGGAGCCGGCCCTGCCCCCAACCCCGATCATTGGTTAACATTCACACTCCGTGAGTATTCATACTAGTAAACTGTGAGTAGTAGAGTATCTGTGGAAAGCGAGCACACAAGGGGAGTGAGCACAGTCAAAGTGGCTTTATTTAAGTTTGACTGCATTTTAGAGGGCTTGTTTTTTTCAATATTTGCTCAGCTGTACATGAATTTAACCTTTGAGCTTGCATGGCCACTCCTGTTCCAACAGACCTCAAAGGGAGCGTTGCCATAGACTTCAATGGCAGCAGAATTGAACCGGGGAAGGTACAAGCTACATCACCCACAGTGCAGTCATCTTACCTTTCAGTGAGTTCTTAAAGTTGTAAGCAGTGGCCATTTCCATCTGTGTCAGGTGGTTGAACGCATCCCTTTGAGAAGGCTCCAAGATTTCCTTTAAAAAAACATCCATTTCTGTCTCTCACTAAGCAGGAGGGGTGCAAAACATTGATCACAGACGGCTACGCAATCAAAAACATTTCCAGCTTTTTTCCTCTCTCAGAGGCCTGTGAGCCGAGAGCAGATTGAAGGAAGTTGTACAAGCGCCAGTAAACAATGTGTGTTACTATAGGGACATCACATTACTACCATTCACAGGGAATTGTGGTAGTTACTTTGTACACCACCAGGCACAAAGCCTTAACAAAAGCTCATCAGAGTCATTCCCCTGACTGCAGTGGGTATTGGATCAGACTTTAAACACACATTATACAAGGGGGAGGAGGGAACCCACCACACCCACCCACCCCATTATTAATGTTGCAAAGTCAAACACTCAAAAATTAGGAAATGCCAGAATGAAGATTGCCTGTGCAACTTTAATTCAGACCCCTTGGGTGTATGCATGATAGTCTTTAATTACATGATCACATAATATTTCTTCCACAGGACCTTGGCCTCAGTCAGTGCTCTTCCATTGACCTAGCTACCACCTCTCGGAGAGGTGGCTCTACACAGCAACTGAAGAACCGCCCCCTTCGCAGTCATGTCTACACTGCAGCACTACAGCTGTGCTGCTGTAGCATTTTAAATGTAGACCCAGCCTCTGACTCATCACTATAGTATCCAAGTGCTTCACAAATAGTAATTGCTTTTTTTCTTACAACCTCCTGTGAGCTGTGGGGATGGTATTGTTCCCATTTTACAGATGGAGAACTGAGGCACAGAAAGATTAAAGTCAAAACTATCCACTAATTTTGGGTGCCTGGCTTGAGACAATTAGTATAGGATTTTTTCAGAGTACTTGGGAGAAGGTTTGGGGCTCCAGCAGACAAGGGGGGGGGTAGGAGCTGTAGGAGCAGGGCTAACCTCCACAAAGGGGGAGCTCATGCACCCCCCATGACGCGGATGGTCATGCTTGGTGCTTAGAGCAGGAGTCATGAGTCAGGAATTGGAGCCCCAGGTCAGAGCCAGATTCAGGGTATAGACCCTGTAATTAGATACCCACGGCTGGCCAATGCCAGCTGACTCAGGCTCCCAGGGCTCAGGCTAAAGGGCTGATCAATTGCAGTGTAGACATTTGGGCTCGGGCTGCAGCCTGAGCTCCGGCACCCTCCCACATCTCAGGGCCTACTGCAGGCCCGCCGTGCTTGTTAGGCAGCCCAGAGACTGGTTCTGCTGCAGGCCCTGATTCCTGGGAGCTTGGCACTTTTCCGATGCCATTGCCTTGGATCCTCCCAGCTCCTGTGTGCACTTTGGCGACAGGGTGGGCACTGCTCTCCCTTTCCCAGACTCCCACACGTGCGGCCAAACGCCCTCACAGCTGCCGCTGAACGCTGGCATTCCACGGAATCAGGCAGCAGTTACGCCCACTTGGAAGCGCTGTGCAGTGTGTGTCAGTGTTAGGGCTGCCAAGTCCCAGCACTGTGAACAGTCCCACTGACCCATGGGCTGAAGGACTAGGTCCAAAGCAGTTCAGCAGAGACACAAATCCTACGTGCTGTGAGTGACTCATTGTGAAGTCCTTGGGTAAGTCACACAAACTTCCCTGTGCCTGTTTCTCCAGCTATAAAGTAGATATACTATGCAGTGTGTCTCAGTGGCTAGGGCACTGGACTAGAAGTCAGAGCAGGGGTTCCCAGCTATGCCACTGACTGGTTCTATGATGGTGTCCAAGACACGTCACCCGCTGCTCCTTTGTTTAGATTTCAAGCTTCTTGGGACAGAGGCTGTCTTTTCACTCACCTAGCACAATGTGGTGGGGCTGCTAGGTTCTACCGTAATACAAATTAGCAACCTACTTCACTGACAGGTTGTGAAACAATCCATATTGGTAAAGGGCTTTGAGCTCCTCCGATCAGAGGAATCGTGTAATTCACACGTTCAATTAAAAATATTGGGGGGGGGGGGGAGAAAGTGTGATCTTTCAGCCAAGTGTGCTTTGCACAAAGCCGGCAGTGTTGCTGAATTGGCTTGGCACTCAGGTTTCCCAGGAGGCTGGCTGAACTTTTCCAAACATATTCAGCCCAAGATAGACACTCAGCATGGAAGATTTCAGCCCAGTGAGGCTGAAATCTTTGTTTGCCTCACATGGGGCTGTCACATGCATTTCGAAGGGATTTCCATTACAATCCAGCACTGATCCGTGTTTGCTTATTAGACACCAGAAGGAAAAAAAAAATGGCTTGGATCCTTCATGACTCCCAAGGTGAGGTGGTCAGGCTGGCCCAAGATTTTATGGCCTTTAATAAGAATAGAAAGGGAGAAAGAGTGGGAGATTTGTTTTTTAAAATCTCTGTTTGGCAGGGGAAGAGGAGGCGACACTACTCTTAAACGATGCTACAGTATCTAAAGCCTCCCCATTTCTCTGGTCTGCTCTGTGCAGTGTGTAGGCTGGGATTCCCAGGGCAACACCACTTCCTGGCCAGCTGATCTAGGTTGGCAGGTTCTGCTCCCTTGCAGCCTGTGTAGAATCCTAATGAGATTGCTACCCCATGGCTGCCCCACCAGTGCAAAATGGCCCTAGAATCACAGTTACCAGCCATGGGAGGATCCGACCAGCACAGGGGCAACCTGTGATGGTGAAGATCACCATATTGGCTCCTACTGCACCCCTCACCCTCCTGCTGACAAACAGAGTGTGACCAGGTGTAGCCAGGGCTCCCTTATGGTCCAGTGATCCCCAGCTCCTGTATCCCCTAGGTCTGCTGGCATAATTTAGAGCAGCCCTCAGGCTTCTCTAACTTGTGTCACAGGACCCGAGTGGTGCACAGATGGCCCAAGATTGGGGGGAGGGAGTGCAAAAGGCACCTTTGTCCTGCCTCCTCCATGTGATCTGTGCTGAATGCTCTTTGAATGCAGCTGAAGATCTGGGCCCATGTTGCCAGATTGCGTCAACCGAGGTAAACAGAAGGGGAGGTGATCTTGCCTCTCTTTGGATAATTAGATTTCACTTCAGTGGACCCAGTTTTCAAACAGGGGAACATTAATAGGAAGTCCAAGTCCTGGTTGCTCAGGTGGAGCATAAATGTCCATCCTACAGGCATAAGGGCCAGTTTGTGGCCTGAGAGGCAGGTTCCAGACATCCTGTTTTGGTGCTTGCATGTGAAAATTGGGCTGGTTTGTTTGACTGCCGAACAGAACGTGCTCCCCAATGGGAGTTTTATGTGCATCAGCAGAAGGTTTCTGCACCAAGGCCAGTGGGATACTGCTGGAGCAACCTCATCCCTTAGCAACAGTCATCCCAGAATCAGTCTAGTGACAACCAGCCCCATGGTCTTAAAGGGATAGCAACTTCCAGTGTCAGTGCATAGCAAGCGGAACTACTGCCCTAACAAGGATGCTCTGTTATTTTCTCACATCCCTTTTTGCTGTCATTGACGGCTGTGTGCCAGATTATCTACTGGTGTCAATCAGCAGAGGTCCCCTAAAGTCAGTGGCCTTATGCCAGTGGGGTCCTGGTCCAGGACTAGGGCTCCAAGGCGATACAGGAAAACAAATAATAAAAATATGCCAGTTTCTAACAGCAGAGGCTATTGGGTCTAAAATAAAGTGAGCACATTTACCTTACCAATCAGTGGGTCTAAGTCAAAAAACATATTCAGTAGTGGCCTTGGGGGGCTATGATATGCCATGCAGCATGATACACTGGTACATGTACTTAGTCCTTTAACTCACTCCTATAGAGGGGTGGGCACGGTACCTTTGCTACTGTTGTAACCATCCTCTTTTTTGCCCTGGCATTGGAAAGATGGCTAGTCCTATTAGAGTCCTAAATTCCTCCTTGCCAAATCTCTCCCAGATGTTAGTCCACTAGCTGGTATCGAATCCCAGGGTTTGGCATGACTGGTGCTCTTCTGAAAGAAGCCCCAGCCTTTGTCTATTCCATGCAGCACCTGCTGTTGTTCCTTCTACCCTGCTGCTTCACCCCAGGTGCCCTCCCGGACCACAGCTCCTGCCTCTGTCTGGATATTTCTCAAGAGGGGCAGCAGGTCACTGCTGGGAGCAGGCATTGTGACATAAGAGGTCACTTAGCCTGTTATTACACACTACAGCTGCCTTTAATATATTTGCATAATGCACTCCTGCAAGCTAAACAACCTTAATAGTTTTAATGTATTAGTAACATGCTCTGAATGATCAGCAATGAAACAGTTAACAGAGTAAATTCTGTAGCTACAGGGGACACAGAGCACAGACAAGGAAATAATTTTGCTCTAGCAGTAGGGTGGAGTAGCTGACCTAACAGGTCTTTTCTATATCTTATTCGCTTATGAGTCCTCCTGGAATTTCCATTTAGCAGCTCATGGTCAACTTCAGGTGAGGGCAAGGTATTTGTTAGGATCAGTGTCTGCCTGGGAGCAGCTTGGCCAGGAAAAACGCTTTTACAGTAAAATGGAGAGCGATTCTATCTGCAAAGAACTAATATTTCACCTGCAGTGAGTGGGTGAAGACTCAACGCCAGAGGCTGGGTGTGGTCAGTATATGACTACACATGGGAAAGATTCAACCACATGGTATGCCTGGATTAAGTAATACATTTGGCAGGACCCCCCGCCCCCCCAGCTCAGGAACTGTGTGTGTAATATTGCATCTCATGCCGCAGGTGTCGCAAAAGGGCTGACAGCACATGAGGGGGAGCGGTAGATTAAGAAACCACAATGGCACAGCTGTGTGCTCAATTCCCCAGCCCCCCCTCCCATGCTAGGTTTTGTTCCCTTGAAGTCCAACGGAGGCTCTGAGTAAGCTTGATCATCACTGGGGTGGAACCTATCAGTGAACTCCTGCTTCCTGTTCTAGCACACAGGGCTATTTTCTCTCTTCCTGCGAGCCCCCCTCCCTCAGCGAGTGACCCAATGTCCTCCGCTTTTTGAGGAAACTAAAAGGAAGGATAAACAAAAATAGATTTGAAAGTAGGATCCTTGATTTCAAAAGGGCAACTTTAAAATATTAAGGGAATTAGACTAGACTGAAGAACTCACTGATCTGAATGTGGATGAGGCTTGGAATTACTTTAAGTCAAAGTTGCAGAAGCTCTCTGAAGCCTGCATTCCAAGCAAAGGGAACAAAGTCATAGGGAAGCTTTACAGACCAAGCTGGATGAACAAGCATCTCAAAGAGGTTATTCAGAGAAAGCAAAACGCTTACAAGGAACGGAAGACGGGATGGATCAGCAAGGAAAGCTACTTCTGGGAGATCAGAGCGTGTAGGGCAAAAGTGAGAACTGCCAAAAGCCAAGCAGAGCTGGACCTTGCAAAGGAAATTAAAACCAATAGTGAAAGGTCCATTTGTTTGATCTCAATTGTATGCATGGTCTTAGAACAAGTTTTGAAAGAGAGAGTAGTTAAGGACATAGAGGTAAACAGTAATTGGGATAAAATACAACATGGTTTTACAAAAGGTAGATTGTGCCAGACCCTCCTGATTTCTTTCTTTGAGAAGATAACTGATTTTCTAGACAAAGGAAGTGCTGTAGATCTAATCTACCTGGATTTCAGTAAGGTATTCGAAGCAATTCTACATGGTAAATTATTAAATTGGAGAAGATGGGGATTAATATGAGAATTGAAAGGTGGGTAAGTATGGCAGGGCCCACTCACTCCTGCCTCTGCTCAAGTCCACAAACTGCACAGAGACTTCTGTGCTGGTAAAACACCCGGTGCAGTTTATTTACAATGTGGATTTCCACCACCCTTCTGCAGTCTACAGTCTTACTCCTACATGCCCGCCTCTCAGGCCTTGCTCAAGCGAGTCCTGCGGAAGGATGCTCCCTGCTCCCCCTTGCCCCTGGCCCTTCAGATATTGCCATCTAGCCTCCGCCCCGTGAACACCCCCCTCCCCTCCCCGGCCACTCACTTTACAACACCTAAGCCGGCTGTGTGACTTGCAGCTGGGCCGTCTCCAAACCATACCTGGGTAACAACTATACACACTCATGCTGCATACCCTTCACTTCCTCACCCTTGTGTCCTGTCCCGACACCAAGTGGCAAGATCACCCATGGAGGGTGAGGCGCCCCAGTGGGTCAGTTTGTATTCCACCCTAGTTCTGCGGCTTACCAGGGATATTAGTTGGCGCTCCTTCACGGAGTTGTGAGCATGGCCATGGACTTGGTGCGGTTCACCCCCCTCCCTGATATTTGCCCCTTTTGTGGCATGAGGGAAACCCTGGTGCACATCTATCTTGAGTACACCAGACTGCAGCCCCTTTATCCAAAGCACCTTACAATACTTAGCTAACGGTACAAACAACATTTGAAAAGATCATTAAGTGGTCCACCGAGACCCTCACCAATTTTCAAGTGGTCCGCGGAAAAAAAAGTTTGAGAACCACTGATCTAGTCCAACCCCCTGCTCAGAGCAGGACCAACCCCAGGTAATTCACCTCAGCCAGGGCTTTGTCAAGCCGGGCGTTAAAAACCTCTAAGGATGGAGATTCCACCACCTCCTTAGGTAACCCATTCCAGTGCTTCACCACCCTCCTAGTGAAATAGTTTTTCCTAATATCCAATCTAGACCTCCCCTACTGCAACTTGAGACCATTGCTCCTTGTTCTGTCATCTGCCACCACTGAGAACAGCCGAGCTCCATCCTCTTTGGAGCCCTCCTTCAGGTAGTTGGTAAGGGTAGGGCAGAAGTAGGGGTGTGCGGTTGGAGGGGGTTATGTTTCCATATTAAAGCAGGTTCTCTTGGGGTATTTGGGTGGCCCGTTCCATGATGCGATCTGCTTCTCTGGTGGAGTGTCCTTGTTTGGTGAAGGCAGTTTTAAGTGTGTTAAGGTGTATATCCCAGACATTCTCCTTGGAGCATATTCTGTGGTAGCTGAGTGCCTGGCTGTAGTTAGCAGATTTCCTGGTGTGTTTGGGGTGGTTACTGGATCTGTGAAGCTAGGTGTGGTGATCCATAGTCTCGGAAACTCATTGTCACCAGAAACTACAGAACTGCCAAGAGCTCTCTAGAGTTCAAATATTCCTGGGAGTGAATCATCTCTTCCTCTCCCGATTTCCCAGAATCTTAGAGAGACATTCCCTGCTTTGTTCAGGACTGACAAAAAATGACAGGACAACACATGTCACCATTAAGCACTGGCCTTCAGTTAGGCAAGAAGTCAAGTACGTTTGTGAGCCGGGAGAGGTGAATGTTGCTGAGTGCTAGGCTCTTTGGCATAGATGTTGTATTTTTCTGATACGCTATTGAATCATTTGTTCTGAGAACACCCCCTAAAGAGTCACATTAACCTTTCAAGCAGACGTCAGACTTTGGCCAGTCTCTGAGCCTCCCATCCTGGGCAGGGTTCCCTTTCCGAATGCCTGTGTGATGTGTATGTTAGCAGTGACAGTTGCCTTCAGTAATTGTCATTAGTCAGTGACACTGATTGTTTGAACAGTGACTGGGTTCCATGTTCCTCCTGGGGAACTTCCTAGATATGGAGCATGGAGAGTGGGGGAGGGGAGGATGTTTCACTCACTTGTTACTCAGGTTAATTCCATGCCCTGAAATGATTTGCACTTGCCCATGCGATAAAATGCCAAGTGTTAAGGTGTAAAACATATTCCCGGCATTGCACAAACATTAACCCCCAAACACCCATGTGAGGTAGGTCACTTATTATCCCCATTTGATAATGGGGAAACTGAGGCAGACAGCTGCAGTGACTTGCTCAAGGCCACAGAAGGAGTCAGTATCAGAGCCAGAATTAGAATGCAGAACTTCCTAATTCTCCCAGATTACACTGTTTCCAATCAGACTAAACCCATGGCACTTATAGTTACTACCACTTTAAGCACCAGGGTGAAGGGTGAGCAATTTTGCAGCTATTAGAAAGCCCTGGGCCAAATTCTATGCTGGTGTAAACTGGTCCAGCTCCATTCAGTGGACTCTGGGCAATTCATACCAGCGGCGAATTTGGCTCCATGTTCAAAATGATGGTGGCATTACACTTCATTTATATTGCAGCCGTACCCAGCATGTGCCAGGCCCTGTACAGACATGAGAAAACACGGTCCCTGCTCCCACAGCCTTACAGCTGAATTCCCAACTCGCCCATTGACTGGGACTGTGTGCAGTTGTTTAATCCAGTTGTGAGTAACCACAGTGCCAGGCCACTGTAACTGGAGATCGCCAAATAATATATTGGCCTCTCTCTGCTAGAGGGCCCTGTGCAGTGCCAGAGGTCTATTTTGGGGAACAATTTCTGTGCCCCCACCCAGTGCTGGGCTCCGCTCACCCCGCTGCTGTGGGGCAAGCAAGAGATACTACGGAGAGAAGCCAGAAGGGACCATCATGATCATCTAGGCTCACGTCCTGCATGGCCCAGGCCAGAGAATTTTGCTCAGTTCTCTGCCTCTCATCCTCATGGAGCTGGGAAGGCAGAGCAGGAGCTATTCACTGCCTCCTCCTATTCCTTTGCTTTGCACCTTATCAGAATCAGACAAGTTTCATTTCATGATTATACAAGATTATTTGCTAACCAACCCATGCCAGTTTAAGGCAAGCTGTGTGCCTAAGAGCTATCACATCCTGGGCCTCCCGTGGTTGCCCATCTGGCATTCACACTCAGTATCTACCAGGATCCCCAGAACAGGAAGCATTTGAAAAATGTAAATAAGTCATAAATTAAAACACCAGTGGCAGCCAACCAAAAGCAACTAGTGGGGCGGCGGGAAAGGTGCATCTAATCAGCCCCGTGTTAGAGGTCCTGCAGAACCAGGAAAGAACCAGGTTCCCCAGAACATGCTATTTGGGGTGGGGTTAGTATACTAATTATAGGGGCTCTTTGTAACAATGCCAGCTTATGCTGTGAGATTGCTCAGACAAACATCTTCACTCTGAATTTCTGATCCACCATCTCCTAGGATTAAACTAACCTCCTCCCAGTTCTGGCTCCCACTTTCCTCTTCCTAGCTTCCTGCATCTGATCACCTGGTGAATTCTTGGTGCTGGACCTTCCAGACTCTTAACCTTTTCCTGCCTGGTCCCTGAATCCTGCCAAAAAGCATAGGAGAGAGTGGAGTTTATGGGTAGGACTATACACAGGCATCCCCCAGTCTAGCATCTGAAGTCCTTCCGAGATCCAGATGGATCACACATACCCTGTTGCAAATGGTAAAGATTCTGCAGACTATTTCTGTACTTAATAACACCCCGCTCCCCCGCCCCAATCAGTAACTTCTGCCCTCCATGGGGATGCACAGGAATCACTGAGGGTGGAGTTTGATCCTGCTGTTGGATAGTACATTTACTCCGATGTAACGCTGGAGTAGCTGATGCCAATGGATTCCTCTGTTTTATAGTGAGAGCAGAATTTAGGCCCTTTTAAATATTTCTGTTGAAGATGCATGAATCAGAACAGCATCCAGCTCTCTCTCCTAGAGCTGTGTTGGCTTCGTAGAGCTACCAATAGTACAGAGTAGTCAAAGCTTATTTTTATCACTAACAGGACAGTCTATGAGTCTGAATACATATGAAGAGCCAATGTGTTATGCAAGCCTTTGGGGCAGGGACAGTCATTTATTATGTTTGTACAGTGCCTAGCACAATGGGGCCTAATAGGATTGTGGCCTTTAGTATTTAACATGTACACTGTGGTAAAGCCTAATCATAATAAAAGAAGGTGCTGTTTCTACACAGTAACATCTCAGAGTAGAGCTGCATATTAAATGTCTTGGGCATGATACAAATGTCCTTTGTTTTTCTGAAAATAAAACTTCTGGGTAAGTTTCACAAGTCATGAAACAAACCAAGAGCAATAAAACCCCATCCAAACGCAAACCAGCTGTACAGAAAAGGGATGTGCAGGCAAGGAGACATATTCAACAATTCTGATCTCCCCCACCATATTATTTCTTCCCTTTCCACAAAATTAAAGGAATCTTTTGGATATAACAAATGGCCTTTTAAATGTTTGCACTGTAGAATTTACTCACATATATTGCACTGCATGGATAATGCTACTTTTGCTATTATTAATGGTTCAAACCATATGCACGGATAATGGGATTTCCTCTAATGCATAGATATTAGCTTGAACAGCACGGCAGATATTTTCTTGGGGTCTTTCTAGCTCACGTTCCTGAGTGTGGTAAGGAAGCATCATCCCTTCTCAAATGAGGAATGTACAATATTCAAAGAATGAGAAAGTTGTGGCAGGATTCCAGATGGCAGGGAAAGCTGATGACTGATTGTACTAATAACCCAAATGTCACACTGGTCACATTACAAAGCAAGGAGAGAAAGGAACAGGCCAGAAATAAAAGGCCACAAGGAGGAATGTGAAGTTCTGCCAGATTTTTTTTTTTTTTTAAATATGGTGAGTGAATTTGATGTTTAGGAAAGTAGGGGAATAAGAGCCCTGGATGGCGCTCATGCAGGCAAGAGCTCTGTAAGCTTCCCGCACAGTCATCTGTCCATGAACCTCTCAGCTATGTCAGTGTCCTCTAGTCCTGACTTGCAGTAACCGTTTCTGCTCCAGTTCTGAATTCATGCAGTTCTACCAATGCACCTCAAACCTGACCTGCAGCACCACCTGCTGCACTAGTTCTTGATTATATACAGAGTTCTGCCATGGCACCTAAATCCTGACTTGCAACACTCCCTGCTGTTTCAACCTGGGGCCTCCACCTAGCCCTGCCAATGCACTTCATTCTTGACTCCTATGTCGAATTATATACCCTATGACAGGGAAGCGTTGTCTTCCATGTCGAAGTCAACTGAGAAGAACAAAGATAGAGCAACACACCTGAAACTGCAAACGTTTTTAAATCGGGCAGAGCAGGGTGGGAAGAGGCGGGGCTCGGGTGAAGCAGGGGGGCATGAGCCATGAGGAAGAGGCGGAGCAGTGGCTGGAGCAGCACGCAGCTGCGTAAGGCACCAGAAAATTTGGTGCCCCAAATTTCCTGGTGCCCTACGCAGCTGCATACTTGGCGTATGGGTAGGGACGGCCCTGCTGATGGTGGCAACAGATGTCCCAAGCCTTAGCTTACTCCAGCCTTGCTCTTGCTCCAGCCCTGCTCTTGCTGATGCCCTGCTCCGCTCCAGCCTCACTCCTCCCCTACCCCAGGCGCCTGATTCCAGCTCTGACTACCAGGGCCAGCTCCAGGGGTTTTGCCACCCCAAGCAGCAGCAAAGAAATAAAATTTAAAAAAAAAAAAGTCGCGATCAGTTCTACTGCCGCCACTTCAGTCTTCGGCGGCAATTTGGCGGCTGGTCCTTCGCTCCAAGAGGGAGTGAGGGACCCGCTGCCGAAGAGCTGGACGTGCCACTCCCCTCCGTTGGCCGCCCCAAGCACCTGCTTGCTAGGCTGATGCCTGGAGCCGGCCCTGCTGACTACTAGGCCTGACTGCTCCGGCTCCAACGA
The DNA here is from genome assembly GCF_028017835.1 of Emys orbicularis. Taxonomy (NCBI): domain Eukaryota; kingdom Metazoa; phylum Chordata; order Testudines; family Emydidae; genus Emys; species Emys orbicularis. The sequence goes on along the minus strand of NC_088695.1, from coordinate 28,902,893 downwards.
CTAGGCCTGACCATCTCCATCCCAGTTGCTGACAGGGAAGACTAACATTGCAATGCCGCACAAGAGGCGGGAGGCAGCAGGAATGTGACAAGAAAGGCCTACAGGAGGATGTGACAGAGTGTGAGTAGCTTAAGGCTGGCTCATCACTCCCTGGACTTTGCAAGTGTCCCCTTGTGGGCCAAACTGAGGAGATAATTGGATAAGCATCAGATGATTAACCAAATTAGGAAAAAGAACAGGAGTACTTGTGGCACCTTAGAGACTAACAAATTTATTAGAGCATAAGCTTTCGTGGGCTACAACCCACTTCTTCGGATGCATTAGGAAAGAGATTCAGCTCCTCAGCTGAGGACAGATAAAAGAGGCAGGAGGGGATGGCTGGAAGGAAGGGCTGGGGAAGCTCAGGATCTCAGGGAGGTGCTTTGGTGATGGGTAAAGATTTGGGGAACAAGCATTTAGAACATCCTTGTTACACTTGCCACGGGTGTGCATGAGGACTGTTTCCAGAGAGGAATCCAGGGGGCAGGAACCCTGCCCTGTGACAGAGGACTACACAAGAGGCAGTGGTTTTTGGTAATTGTTCTACTTTGAGAGCAACTGAGGGGCAGCAAGTGGGGTGAATTTCATTTATTGCTCCACCTCTGCAACCACCAGAGGCGGAAACTTGCTAAGTTATGTTTGTAGGCCCGGGGAAAGCAGATCCTTATCTTGGTTGCAAGGAAATTGCATTGGAATCCTGATTCCAATATTACCCAAATCAATTCTAGCTCAGATTTTGGTAACTGATTCATATAAAATTAATGTAATGTAGTATCAGTGAAAGAGATCTGATTCAGTCTGTCTCTATTTCTACAGAGCTAGTCATCACAGTGCCTGCCTCTAAAGACCGGAGTCCTGGGCCTGTCTACTGACTAGGTACAGCATGGGCAGCAGCAGTGAAATACCCTCGTCCCTACAGCAGGAGAAGACGATAACCCCTGAGCTGGGAAGCTCACCTGTGGAGGCAAGAGGGCTGTTCACTCTCCAGAGCTCATTCCATCTTTTCTCTCTCTTCGGAGAACACCAATGAATGAGTTAACACGCTAAGCAGTGTGGTCTAGTGGAGAGAGCATTAGACTGGGGCTCAGGAGATGTGTGTTCTCATTCTGGTTTGCCACTGTCCTGCTGAGTGACCTGGGGCATATCACACTGTGTTGTGCTTCAGTTTCCACACCTGTCAAATGGGGATAATGACACTGACCTCCTTTGTAAGGTGCTTTGAGATCTACTGACGGAAAAGCACTATGTACGGTAAAAGCTAGATAGTAGAGTAGCAGTAGTAGGGTGAACATGGGAGCTAGGTTTAGTGCCTGGGGGTCTAATCCTGGCTCTGCCATTGGCTTGCTGCATGAACTCGGGCAAGTCCCTTCACCCCTCCGTGCCGTATTTTCCATCACTGACCTCAGAGGCATAGTAGTGGCTGTTGTGATGTGCTCATCTGTCCTCTAGAAACAGAACCAAGATCACCAAATGACTAGCACACAGGCCACAGAACAGCTGTCAGAGGGCAGTGACTTTCAGTGCTGGGGTGTGTGATACCCGGCACGGGCCAAGAGCAATGTGGGTGGAAGCACAGACACGAACAGGACATCATGATCAAAGCTGGCTGTGACTAAGAAAAGTGACAGAGCAGGGAGGCCTGGCTCCTATTTCTCCCTTTTCTGTGGAGTCACTGTGTGACCATGGGCAAGTCATTTATCCTCTCTCTGCCTTAGTATGATGGAGATCATCCTCCTTACCTCTTCAACGGGATGCTTGAGGCTCAATTCATTGAGCTTTGAAATCCCCAGCTGGCAAGAGCTGGGAGACGTGCAAAGACTTCTTTACTGAGTTATTATAAGAGCATCAGAAACCCTGCAGGCTTCAGAATCTGAAGGTGTGAGGCAGTGAAAGACCAGGGAGCTTGAGCTCTCAGGAGAGAAGGCAGGATAGTATTGTTGCTGTTGTTCTCAATGTCAGCAGGAAAGAGCCAGTCAGCCCACAGCGCTTTTACATATTAAAGTATTCAGGATCCAGATGAAATTTATTTGCTCCACACTTATGATGGATTCTCTGCTTTGAAACAAGAGGCAGCAGGCACTTTGAGAGATGCTCTGGCAAGGAGCCTGGCTTTACTGTAGCTTCTGTTATTGCCTGAGTATCCACCACTGAAATGCTCTTATGTAACCTCTTACAGCAGCAAATCTCAGTAGAAAGCACTAGGCCTCCTACATCAACAGCATGTGCGGAGACCAGGAGGCTGTCATAACAACCCATGCTTCAGCTGGATATTTTGTATTGATCCCAACCCACCCTTCACTTTAAATGCAGGCCTAAATATAGCCCCCAATGCCACAGATTTCAAAGAGTAGCTGGGAAACGAGAAACCTGAGCCGCGGTAGCAAGATCTTGCCACAACATGCATGCCATGAATGAAATTAGTGGGAGAGTCAGTTGACCACAATGCATTTGCATCCCTTCCCCAACCAGCAGTGAGTCTTAGCCACCAGCAAAATAACTTAAATCCCAGTACGACTATACAGGGCCTTTCAAGAGCAATAGCGGTCATGGCTGTGCAGAGTGCCAAGTTTAGCTAGCTCGAAAGCAAATAAGAGCCACCAAGTGAGCAGACGTTATTAGTCAAACGCATGCGCATCCATCAAAATCACTCTGCCGTAAAAGACAGCCCTAGAGCCCCACAGGAAGAGGCGTTTGCTTTGGTTGGATCCGTGTTCCAGAGGCACTAGACAGTGTCTGTTTACCTGATATATTTTACTGTCCTCCTCCCGCCCCCCAAAAAAGACCGTTAGAGATTGCTAGCCTGGTTAGCTCTCTGCATGGAATCAGAGGATTTAGACAGTAACATAACACACCACAGAGATGGAAAAATGACCTTCAGAACAATGCTCAGCTTGCAAGCCTAGGGTGGGGTACATGCCTTACGGCCCCATCGCGCTCTGAAAAGTGACTGCCAAAATGGCACCGTCTAACTCAACGGACTGGGCCCTTTGTGGAGCCAGAGTCATGTGAGACAACCCTAGTGCCAAAATAACTCCAGTTAGCCCTGCAGAACCAATGCCGTTAAGGGTTATGTAGCTGGGTTCCGTTCTATTCTGATCCACTGAGTCAAAAGAACAGGACGAGAAGAACATTTTGTGGCTCTCTTTCAAGTGGCTTCTTTTGGGCAAGGCCGCCCGTTCATTCTCACTGCACCGCATGTTGTGGCTACAGCCCCTCCATCTCCAAGTCACATGCAGGACTTAGAGCCATCTGAGTGCCAAGTATTTTGTAAATAATCATAGAAATGTAGGACTGGAAGGGACCTCAAGGTGTCATCTAATCCACCTAACATCCCCCCAACCCTCCAGCCCTAAACATATCTGACGACTTATCTGGTCCCATCAGTCCTATTTTCTCAACATGTCCAGATTTTTAAACCTGTCCTCACAGGTCAGGTTTTCTAAACGTTTTATCGTTTTTATTGCTGTTCTGTGGACTCTCTCCAATTTGTCCACATCTTTCTTCAAGTGTGGCACCCAAAACTGGGCACAGTACTCCAGCTGAGGCCTCACCAGTGCCTAGTAGAATGGAACAGTTACCTCCCATGTTTTAAATATGACACTCCTGATAATACATCCCAGAATGATATGTGCCCTTTTTGCAACTGCATCACCTTGACGATTCACGCAGTTGATGATTCACAATAACCCGCAAATCCTTTTCTGCAGTACTACCACCTAGCCTGTGATTCCCCAGTTTGTATTTGTGCATTTAATGTTTCCTCCCTCAGTAAAATACTTTGCACTCATCTCTACTGAATTTCATCTTGCTGAATTGAGACCAATTTTCTAATTTGTCAATGTCATTTTGAATTCTAATCCTGCCCTCTGAAGTGCTTGCAACCCCTCCCATCTTGGTGGCATCCACCCATTTTATAAGCCTGCTCTCCACCCCATTATCCAAGTCTCTAGTGAAAAATATTAACTACTACGGGACCCATAATAATGACATGTTTTTCACAACACTCTTTGATGTGTTCTAGGAAAGTATCACCATCATTTATTGCTATTTTATCAATGAGGAAACAGACAGACGAATTAAAGCCATAAGAGTGAGAGTATGGCAGAACTAGGCCTAGAACCCAGGACTTATGATTCCCCGGCTCATGGTCTAACTGTTAGATCATGCTCTCTCTCACCAAAGGATGAGAGGCACCTCCTGGAATGTTCAGTGCCTCAAGCCCCATAAATGTGTGTTCAGCACTCAATACTCCTTCAGACAAATATCGCACCCATCCATCTATGTTCCCTCTCCCCAGAGCTTCATACTACAAGCATTCATTCCAGTAAGGAAATGCACACACCCTGTGGGTCAGTCATGAGACCGAGGGACTAAGTGAAGAGAATGGGTCTTCCCTTTGCCCATGGTTCAGCTTCAGTCGTCTAAACTCTGTGGTGAATCATGAGAGATCTCATGGCAGTTTCCTTCGTGCATCATTGGGGCAACTTAACTACTTCCTACATGCGATGCAAGAGGCAGGCAAGTCAATTCAGATAAAATAAAAAAACAATATATGAACCTCAGCCCCAAACTCAGTCTGAACCCCACCGTGGTTTTTGAGAGTTTTTTTCTGGGCCACCTAGTACCAGAAAGTTCTGGGAAACTCATGGAAGTCCCTATTCCCTTGAATTGAAATCCAAAAGGTTCAGCTAAGCCACAGAACATGTGGATGCTAATCTGAGTCAACATATTGATGCCGAGCCAGTGCCATATTTTGCCCTAAACCCCTGCTCAGAATTCTCATTGCCATGACTGGCATTTGCACACATGGCCAATGAACTGTATCTAGCCCTCACTGCTTATGGCACTGATTTGTTTTGTAAAAGAATTTATTTTATAGTGTTATGTTTTTCCATTCACAAAGAGCAACCTTATGCTCTCAGACCAAATGGCTCTCAGGTTAGATTTAGGGGGAAAAACAAGAAAGAATGAAAAGAGTACAGCGTGTATGTCTCTTCTGTAATCTGCTGCTTCATCTTGGTTTCACAAAATAACAGCTTTCCTAGCACACACATCTACAAGACAAAATCCTAACCGTTACCGAATTACCAGCATCATGTGGGACTGACTTGCTCACCTGCCCTAAAAATCAAACAGGCCTGAACTTTCTGTTAAAAATTAGAAATGCTGCAGGATCTGGATGTTTTTAGTGCATTTGTGCTTTTTAGAGCAGCAGGTTGGTGCATTTAGGCCCTAATTAAGCATATTTTAGTCCCAGTGGAGTCAAAGCTAGGCACCTGCTTAAGTACCTTGCTGTACCAGGGCCTTATTTCTGGTTTAAAACTGAAAAAGGACATTAAATAACTGAAACAAATCCCAGATCCAAAACTACCCCCGGACTTTGAGCCTGTTTGAACACCAAACCCAGTCTGAATTTTGCAAATAGCCCTTATCTTTACACTGCACCAAACCAAATATTGAAGACATACAGCTTGAGATGGTCAAAATCTGGATGTGAAATCTGCAACATGCTCCTTATTAAAAATGTACATTTTGGAAGGGATGGGTGAAGAGGTGGTGGACTCTTCATTTAATTTTCCTCAATATATCAAAAATTTGATGCATTCATCACCTTCGTCCCAAAGTCCTCTAGAAACAAATTCTGTCATTAGGTGAAGTTGACAGTCTTCAGACTCTGGTTAAAACTTTTTGTAAATCAGTTTGAGATCTATGGATGAAGAGCTCTAGATAATTGCTACACAATGCTGTTATGGGACCTCCTTTTTACAGAAGACATACTTTTTGTTTAGCATGTAGGTTTTTCACGACCAGTTCTGGTGCCCAGGGATACTGGCAAATTAGAGAGGAAGCAGAAGAGAATTGCAAAAATGATCTGAAGGCTGGAATAAATGCCTTACAAAATGAGAGATTTAGGAGATCAATCTGTTTAGCTTATCAAAAAGAAGAGTGAGAGGAGACTTGATTATGGTGGATAAGTACCTTTACGAGAAGAAAATACCAGATATTAAAAGACTCTATGAAGTAGCGGAGAAAGACATAAGAACTAGGGGCTGAAAGTTAAAACCAGACAAATAAAAAAAAAAAAAAAAATTTTTTTGCCTAAACAGTGAGGGTGATTAACTACGGGAACAAACTCCCAAGGGAAGTGATGGATTCTCCATCTTTTGAAGTCTTCAAAGCAGCACTGGATGCGTTTCTGGAAGATGTGCTTTAGTCAAACAAGTTGTTGGGCTCAGTACAGGAGTTCCTTGATGAAGTTCCTTGGCCTGTGTCAGGCAGGAGATCAGACTAGATGATCAAATGATACCTTCTGGCCTTAAAATCTATGAATCAATTAGGATAAAAAAATACAAAGGTAAAGTTAAAAAAAAATACTTGCTAGGCTGGTCAGAATTTATCACCATAGTAAGCACAAAGGCATAAGACCTTGGTACGATTCATTCATCTCTCTACCTGGCACTGTTTGGATTTACTTGGCAACTATGTTGTTTGTAGTTACAAAGTGCAATTACACTCATTTTTTTGGAAATGAGAAATGATGCTGGAACTGCCCAAAATGAGGGATTGTGGTTTAGTTTTGCAAGAGTATGTTTGGGAAAAAGAAAAAAGAAATTTCTTCATGTATCCACACATCCATCCATCTATTAATTAGGGCTGGCTGGCTAGTGATACATTGATTTGTGAACAACATTACAGAGTTCATTTTGCCATGATGCCTGCTGTTTATTATCCACGAGTATATTGATGGCTGGCATGTTCCCGAATTCCAAAAGCGTGACCAATTTTAGCACAAAATTATTAATCCTCCAAAAATGAATACCCAAAATAATGTAATTGATTTGCTCTCCATTATTCTTTTTAATGTGTTGCAGACATCCAATCAGACCAGTTAATGCCATGTGGCTTAGGGGACTAATCACACACCACAAATAACCAATATTTGAACCAAGTCTCAAACAGTGTGAAATTTATTTGTCTGAATGAACTACATGGCAAACATGAATCACAAATATCAAAGGGGTAGCCGTGTTAGTCTGGATCTGTAAAAGCAGCAAAGAGTCCTGTGGCACCTTATAGACTAACAGACGTATAGGAGCATGAGCTTTCGTGGGTGAATACATGCATCTGAAGAAGTGGGTATTCACCCACGAAAGCTCATGCTCCTATACGTCTGTTAGTCTATAAGGTGCCACAGGGCTCTTTGATGAATCACAAAACACATTCAAAGAATATCCCAGTCAGTTTGGGAATGATTTGCTTACCTGAAAGAGGGCTACCCATAGAATACACTGCATTCTAAAACTGTGGAATAGCTGGTCCTTATTTTAAAAGCAAGTAATGGTTTGAAAATATTCCTGTAACGTACAGTTCCTGGCTGTGTTTGCACAGTGCATCCCTCTTGGCTGAGAGTTACATAGATACACTTTTTCATTCACTGCAGGGATATATTTAGATTTATGGGCAAAGCAAAGGATGATGATATTTTGGACAGATGGAGCCTTGTCTCAAATGACAAGCATGAGGTCTGGGTTATTGCATTAATGCAGAATCTCTCCCTCTCTCTGACCAGAATATCTACATTAATGGCATGGCAAGGCTCAGCGATAGCACCGGTGCACTGCGCTGGATCAGGTGAGATTCTGGGATTCCTCTGGCACAGTCTGCAATCCAGATTCTAGCCCGCACTTCCCCGCCTCCCCCCATGAACTCATTCTGCAAGCCTTCTCGCATCCCCTGTCACCAAAATAGCAAGCAATCCATACGTGGTGGGGAGGTGCTTCCAGTGATTGACGCTGAAGAGTGGATTGGTCAGGGAGTTGTCCTGCCCTGTTAATGTGATGGCTTGGGAGAGTGAGACGGTCAACTGGCCTTTAGTGGGGGCCCTGAATGGTTCCATTTCCAGCTAGTGGGGTTTGCTGCTTAATTCTGAACAAACAACCCCCATGAAAAAGACTTCCTGCCATTCAGCTGGATCTGTGAAACCATACCCCATACTGGGAAATGGAGTCTCCTAATCACCCAGTGGGATGAGAGCTTGTATGGAGATGGGACTGGAGAGCGTAGAAAGGGATGGAACCCCTCAAATTAGCATAGTGCATATCAAGGAACAGGCAGAAACGGAGCAGACTTCCTCCCCTTGTTCTTCATTTGAGCTCTAAGTTTCATTTGGAGATCCCAATCTAGCTGGCTCAGAAGAAGAGCTACATTTATCCCCGGGCAGGAGGAAAACACAAGGGCTCCGATCAACGAAGGTATTCAGCCTCCTCATTTCCATTAACTTCAGTGGAAATAAAGAGGATCTGGGATGAGGTCATTATTTTTTGCAATCATAAAACTCAATAATGGCTAAACGTTTGCATCCATCAAAAATGTTGACTCCCTGGCTGAGATCTCGTACAGAGCCAGGATTTACAGTTGAGTTTACAACCTCAAGAAAACAGGGGCTTATGGAGCAGAAGCAGCTATATCCCTTAATTCCTATGGCTCTAGTGCTTTACTGTAGGAAGCATATACAGTATTTACATGTCATGCGAGTAGGTAGCTCTGGAAAGTCATAGATTATTCTACATGACAAACGTTGCCCCTCATTGTTCCCTGGGCGCCTCTCACATCATGGTGACACCATCCAAGGGAACCAAGTTTTGGAGCTACTGTTATTATATTTTGTTTCTTTATGTCAATGGCTTAATATCTGAGAGCTTAGGGAACGTGCCAGCCCGGTAACCCTTCCCGAATCACAGCAGAGTATTCAGCTGTAGCTCCAGCCAGGCAGTAGGGTGCAAGAATTCTTCATCTGTTGGAGGACCGCCCATTTGGCTCTTGGTTTCTTTGCTGAGATGGCCAAGAAGGGTGATAGTTACCAATATTTAGGAGGAGATTTTCAAGAGGTTACGGGATGTAGGAATACAAGTCCCTTTAAAGTCTGTGGGTCATGTGGTCCTAAATTCCTTTTGAAAACCTCACACTTCAGCCTTATTATGAAGTGCAATACCCTAAGCATCCATGGGACACTGCAAATGCCTAACTCACACTGGGGCAGGAGCAGCACTGTTATGTTCTCATTCAGAAAGTTCCAAATGATACCCAGAGGGTGTGAGGATGACTTGGTGAGGAGACGAACACTGGAAAATTGCAGGAAGGAAGGGAATTGCCTGAGGGAAAGCAAAGAGAGGGGGAACAAGGAAGAAGATGCGAAGGTGAGAGTGAGGGAGGAGACGGCAGCGTAGTGAGCTATGTAACTGCTAAGGCTCTGTTTGGGTGTGTGCATCTTTACCTTTCTAAAGACTTCTCTTTGCAGAGAGGGGTAGTCATGTTGTGGTCAGTTCAGCGCAGACAGTTCCAGAGGAGGCACACTAGGGTTGCCACCTGTCTGGTTTTTACCCAGACAGTCCAGTTTTTGGCTTCTGTGTCCAGATGCCATTTAGGGTTGCCAGGTGCCCTGTTTTTGGGGTCCTGGCAACCCTAAATGGCACCCAAACCAAAAGCCTGGTTCCCACGGGGCAGGGGGAGGCACTGGGGCATTAACACACGCCAGCCCCTGCTCAGCCAGGGCCACCTCATACCTGCAGGCAGGCTCCTTGAGACAAACCAGCAAGTGATGAGGAGGGAGGGGGGGGGAGCAAGCAACAGAGGCGGTGCCTTGGGGGGAAGAGGCGGGGCCTCGGGGGTCCAGTTACCAGGATTAGAAAGGTGGCAACCCTAAGGTACATGCACTGGGTTTGCTCACTTTTACTTATGTTCCCTCACTTGGATGCTCTCTCGATTTGAAACAGAGGTCACTCAGACTGAACATATCTGCTTACTCTTTGTGTACAGAGAAACAAAACATAGAGGCTAGGTGAGCAGTAAGAAGAGAGGTTTAGGAGGGAACAAGAGCAGAGACATAGGAGCAGACAAAGTTTCAGAGCTTTGAATGTGAGGATGAGAAACTTCAATGAGTTGCAATAAAGGGCAGACATCGATTAGCTTTGTGATATGGACAGTTGTCTGCTAGAGACTACAATAAGATCACCAACTCATTTCTGATAAGGAGCTACCCAAAAACAACCGCTTTTGATTGCTACCAAACTGGGCTGGGGATTTGAATCAGCCATCAAGCAGTAAAAGCAGGCAATGGCCTATTACCCACTTTGTAAACCATCCAGTTCTCCTTTGGGGCTCATTAAACTGTAAGAACTGGCTGGACAAATTCTCACGGCTGATAAGACAGCTGGGGGAAAAATCATATTTCTGCAGAAAAGAAACAAAAAAAGTGACATATTTTCCCCTCACTGGCTTTCTCTTGTTTTGCAAAGAGAAATGACTATTTCTTCTCCCCCACACACATACATACGATACCAGCCAAGTGGAAACTGGCCATTTTGCACAGTTCTTGGACGTGACGTGATGTAGGTCTGGATGGCTCAGGCTTGGAAATGGGATATTTACTATTTAGACAGTAAAACACAAAAGCGTAAAAAAAAAATGGCTTTAGGAGTGGGGAAGAGTCATTACAGATCCAAAGAGCATTTCTGAAGGCAAGTTTGTCAGCTCTTTGAGACGGGGATTGTCTTTTTGTTCTGTGTTCATACAGTGCCTAGCACAATGGGGACCTGGCCCATGAATGGAGCTACCACAATACAAATTGATAATAATTAAACTGCGTAGACCCTACCAGAACACTGAAGGGGAGTGAAACTGATGCACGTTACCTGGCTCACTCCCCCGCCCCCCCAACTATTTCTTTCAGCCCACATTCAGCCGACATTTAACTCTAGAAAAGATGGTCGGTTTCACCTTTCATCTCTACCATCCCTATGTCCTTCTATGGATGAAAGTGGAAGAGATGCCAAACAATGAGGCTCAGTGATTTACACCAGGACAACATCTTGAAGTGTACAGAGGCAAACACCGAAGGGCCCAATACAGCTCTCAAAGTCAGGCACGAGATGGCGTAGCAGCCCTTAGAGCGTACCTGGAACCCACGTTAAGGCAGACCCGTCTGCTCCACAGCCAACCTGAGCTTGGGGATGTCAATCTGATCTGAACCTCCACATCTTTTGAGGTTTGTCCACTGCCGATTATAAGCATGTTCTTCCTGGGTTCCTATTGGGAACCAGGAAGTGGGCGGGCTCTGCTAAAGGACCTCCCCCCAGCCTAAGGGGAGGATCCACAGGGCCTGGAAACCAAATAATTCCGGGGGACAACTAACGAGATAATAGGGACAGCAGTGAGGTCAAAGAGTCAAATGAAGAGGAACCTGATGAGTTCTTCCCGGGTTGCAGGGCAGGCACTTGCTATGTTGCCTGCCCAAGTGAGAGACAGAATATTCATGCACTCCTCTAACTGCACCTTCCACTCCTCTGGCCCATTCAGCAGAATTCATCCCTATCTGGGATCACCTGATTCCACCCTGCAACCTGGCCAGCATCGCCTGCCAGCCACATACCACCTCCCCAGTTTCTTCCTTAAAGCTAGTCTCACAATTGAGTCTAAGGCGGCTGAGAATGAGGCACTGATTCCTGGACTGCACTGTGGTGCTGCTAAGTGGGGAGGTGCAGAACCAGGAAACAGACCGGAAACAAACCAGAATACTAGAAGGGCCAGTGTGCGCTCGGTCACCCTGCGAAAGAGCAAAGGCCGCACTGTCCAGGGTCTATGACTTTCTCTCTTCTGATGGGTGAGCACTGGGCAGGACGAGATAAGCTCATCCCCAGGAAGCATGCATCACCTTTGTCCAGGAGGTAGAGTGGAAGCACTCGACAAGCATTCGTCTCAATGAACAATAACCCTCCTTAAACATATCAAAACAAGTCAGTGGTTTGCCAAGGGACAGGGCGAGTTAAGAGCTTTCTTTCCTGCCTGGAACCGAGGTCAGGCAGCCATCCCAGGGCGATTTCCTCTACTTCTTCACAGACTGCCTCAGGAAACTGGACAGCAGGTCATCAGCCCATTACTTCAGGTTATTGTTCAGTTAGGTGGTTTCCAGGCTGGAGGGAAAAGTGAGCAGGAGCCCCCCAGAACAAACAGCCCAGCCCATCAGGAGGAGCTCGGAGCTCAGGGGTCAGCTAAGTACTGCAGATGACACAACAGGGACAAGGGTGAAGGTCGTAGGTGCAAAATAAGAGACCTGGAAAGGGACACTGAGCAGAGAACCTCAGACAACACCTGCTGCCTTCAGAGAGGAAGGTGTCAGCTTGACAGTCATGAAGGGTGAATTCCTCTGTTCACAGGATGGGCACATCATGGGCAGAGGCAGCGCAAGCATCCCTGACCCCACACGAGTCACAGCACCTCGCAAGCTGTTCTTGAGGTATCCTCTCTCAAGTGAAGGAGGCATCATTCATCCTCCATGGCCTGTGAGACTAAAGCCAGGTCTGAAAACAGCATCATGGAGTCTCTCTTAGAGCGAGCCAGCAAAACTATGCTAAGCCTGTCTCTAACTGGAACTGCTGATCACTGGGGAGCAGTCATCTGGAGGCACAGACATGTCAAATTAATGGTCACATATCTTCATAAACTTAAACTAGTCCCATAAACTTGATAAGGAGGTGCCTGGTGTGCTGAGACCACTGCCTATCTGGCTGGTCAGTATTGTCTTATTGTTTCCTTGTGCATCCCGTCCATCTGTCATCTCTTTCTTATATTTAGATTGTAAGATTTTTGTTCTGTGTTTGTGTAACACCAACAAACCCCAGTCATCGGTGGGCAGGATCGAACCGGGGACTTTTGGAGCTTAGTGCATGAGCCTCTACATCATGAGCTAAAAGCCAACTGGCTATTACCTAAGGCTGTAGAGCAGATTCATTTTCTCTCTCTTTCTAAGTGGCCTTGGTGCCACTAGATGGGATACAACACCACACCCAGAAGGTGTGCGGGTTACATTTGTACAGCACCTAGCACAATGGGGTCCAGTCCATTACTGGGCCTCCTCAGTCCTACCACAACTACAATAAAATAATAAGAAGAAGAATTAACCTTCCACATGGTGGAGTTACACACCCCCACCTCCACCCCGAGCTGGTTACAAAAATGGGACTCTGTCTGGCCACACGATTCAGGAATGTAGTATAGCGAGGGGGCGTGGTCTCCCTCCCTGAGAGATGGGGAGAGACCCACGAGCCCCCCCGGTGGGCAGAGCTGGGACACCCGTGGCCACCCTGCTGGAAGCAGAGGGGCAGGACAGGAACAGGGACTATAAAAGACCAGCCCTCTAGCTCAGTTGGGGGAGAGTTGCCAGAGGACCAGGACATCTCTCCTCTACTGGTGGAGCTTGGAGATGACAGAGGCTGCCACCGTGCCCGAGACCCAGAAGAGCTGCCAGAGCTACCAGACACTGGGGACACCGATGAGCTGGTGGGGCTGCCGCTTGCTGTTTACCCGAGCGAGACCAAGGACAACCCTGGAACTCATGTACCCCAGGTCCAGGAGGGTAAGAAAAATCCCAGGGAAGCCAAATAGGGTTGAGCTGTGGGACTGATTGTAAGCCAGCCAGCGTGCTGCAGGCAGACCACTCCCCTGCTGATAGGGCCCTGGGCTGGGACGCAGTGGAGTGGGAGGGCCTGTGTCCCCCTACCCCAGCCACCCCATCCCTGGAGGGTGGCTGTCTGCCCCGTTAGGCCAGGAGGCCTGTATTGGTCTGGAGCCCGCAGGCGTTAGGGTGCCAGACAGGTTTGGTTGTAGCTCCCGCCGAGAGCGGATTCCCCCAAATTGCTGTGTTGCTCTGCATGGACCCCAACCAGAGCTGTTAACTGTGGATTGCCCACCCTGATTGAGGGACCTAGGCAGATAGACTAATTGCTGCCCTGACTGATTACCAACCAGGACTATTGACTGTTGGATAACCAGCCCTGCTTGAGGGCCCTGGGCTTATAGACTCCCTGCTGCTCAGACCATGCTGAAGGGGTCCGTATTGACCAGGATAAAGGACAATCACCATTGTGCCAGCTAACTATGACCCTACCCTGGCCTACACAGAGGAGTCAGTTGCATGTCCAGCATAATGTCAGCTAACTTAATTGTTCGATTATGTTGCATTTTGTCCCTTGGACAAACCCAACGGGTGATCACTTAAGGGTGCACCATCAGAGCCAGCGTGAGAAGGAACAATCCATTGCCTTCAAAGAAACTGACTGGGTTGGAAATGGGACACGTGGCCTGGCAATGCCAAGTAACTGGTTTTAACTGAATGCAGATCAGGTTTGCAGTGACTGAAGGTCGTTACTTTCTGGTAACTTGTGAAATCAGTTTCACAGCTTAGTCCAGTTCCTGGTGGACCGATGCCCACACTGCATGGTAGGTAACTTAAAACCTCACTATCTTTGTTTTCAGTGTTCTGTACTTTAAATTTCCATCAACTCCCTCAGTGTATAGAGACAGCAACTATTCTTGCTGTAACCTACAGAGAGGAGAGACGCACACTGAGCTTTCGCACGGCAGACTTCACTTTTGTTCTTTCTTGTTCTGGCTTTTGTTGAGGGAAACATGACACATCCTTGGCTCATGTGTTGGCAGGGCCCCAGGACAGTCAAATGGACACCATTTGGGACCACTAAAGTCAGTTACAGAATCTCTCCCTCCCTTCCTCCCACACACAGGCCTCGGAGCAGTGACCAGACAATTTTTTTATTTGGGAGGACACTGGAAAATGGAATGTCTCCCCTCTGACCCTGGAGAGGATTATACAGATGGCTTCCAGCCCCAGCCAGAGGACAGCAGCAGGGATAATTCCCATCTGTGTTAGGTGTGCTGCTTGCTCTTGTGTAACTACTAGAGCTGCACAGCTGTAAGTCAGAGGGCCGGTGTCCTCATAAACCACAAGAGTGGAACTGGAGGACTTTGCCAGAGGAGGAATTTACTTAGAATGTGTGTTTAGAGAAGGACAGACCTGAGCCACCCAGTTCCCATCCGGATCCCAGCTCACTCAAAGCCTTGAGTATCCACAAACTAAGCCGTAGAAAACAGGCTAGAGCGGGAGTGCTGTTGCAGAGCATGACCTGCCCCCAGTGAGTGAGTGAAGCACAGATGAGTTCCAGCCCTGCTGCATAGCCCAGCCACAGGCCCCCAGAAGGAGTCTTGCCAGCCCCACGTGTGCACCACTCACGAGTCAGACAGACACCAAACATGGCTGGTTTAAAATAGCAGCAGCAATCATTGGGCTGTTCTTTTGACTTGCTTTCTGGTCTGAGCTGGACTCTAGCTAGCGCAGATAACAATAGCAGTGAAGACGAGGAGGCACAGACCTGAGTGTGGGCTACGCTATGTACCCACAGGCCCCACTGGGCGTGTACTCGGGTAGCTAGTCCACGCTGATGCCCATACTGTCGCATCTTCACTACTATTGTTACCAGCACTAGCTAGATTAAAGCGAGCACAGGTAGGCCTACCCACACTGCAGTCACCGGTGTGGTACAGGTACCTTTGGGGAGAGGCAGTCTGCGGTGGGGCACGGCAGAAGCCCATTCGTTGTTACCCAGAGACGGGTGGAATGCATCACTAAAGAGGGATCTCTTTTGAGTACCTTGGGCCTAGAGTAGGTCCTGAACACCAGTCAGTGACTTGCGCCACTTTAGCATGGATTCCTTGCATGCCCTCGATCGAAACACTTAGCCCCTTGCTGCCTC
Organism: Emys orbicularis; assembly: GCF_028017835.1. Lineage (NCBI taxonomy): Eukaryota > Metazoa > Chordata > Testudines > Emydidae > Emys > Emys orbicularis. The sequence goes on along the minus strand of NC_088695.1, from coordinate 28,887,252 downwards.
AACTTATTCTGTTGGTAAAACAGAGGCTCCGCATCCCTCCCGTTGAGATCTACAGCTGAAAAACACCCTAGAAGTGCCAAGTATTGTTACGCACACCTGTGCCCACTAAAGATCCTGCCCCGCTCTTTGCAAGAGCAGGGAGTTTAGTGCTGGCATCCTGGCCAAATTCTAACTCCTGAAGTTGCAGTTTGCCTCCTACAATCCCCCTGTAGTGTGTTCTTCCTTTCCCCTCCCCAACAAACTGTTGCAAGGTGTGGGCGGGGCACAACTGTTGCCCCAGCCTAGCTCAGGGGTGGCGGTTCTTCCCTTCTCGATGAGTGACACTGATCTGTACAGCCTGAAGGCACTTTCCTCCAGGCACCAGGAGTAGTGATTGCTTGGTCAGCATGCCTCAGAGAGAGGCTACTGCTCAGGTAGGACAAGAATGTAGGGGCCTTCAGCCAGGTTTGCCCATGCAGTGATCCTGCATTCCTGACCTTCGTTGGCAGGGAACCTTAGAGCAGAGGAGTTGCAGAAGGACAAAAGGCCCTTCCCCCCCAAAAAAGTCTTGTAATGCCTCTGAGAGATCCAGAGAAAGAGCAGCACGTCCAAGGGGACTGCGCAATAGGAATGACCCAAGCAGTAAATGCTGCTCCGTGTTAATGGGAAATCAAACAGGGCACCATGGCTGGGAGCTGCTGAGTGGTTTTGATGTGCTTGTGAAACCTGGCTCTTGAGCAGCCGCTGACTATTTCCAGGAAGATTCACGCAGCTGCCGTACAAACCAGCCGCAATGCTGGCTGCTTACAGAAAACACAACCCCGTGCTCATCAGAACAGGCACGCTGCAGAAAAACACATTGATCCTTTGCACCGACTGATGTTTCATCACAGAAAGCCCAGAAAGAGCTCGCCCAACAAAGAAAGATACACAGAACACGGCTGTACAACCCTTCTAACCTGGCAAAATCCAGAGGCTGGACAGGCAGGGATCTGGATCAGGGCCGTTGGCTTTTAGGATTAAAAGTGACCGAGCTGGGGAAAAGGAAGCATGAAATCCTCGGTGCAGGTTTGCAGGGCTTGTAAGAGACGGAGGCTCTCAGGATCTGACTTGTGTCAAGCTCACTCGCTGCAGCTGCAGGCTGTCAAGTCTCTCAGAGGACCTGCTGACAGACCACAGTTAAGACCTTGCCTTTGGTTCCAAAATTCAGTGCAGTGATTCCAGAGTCAGCTCGTAGGCAAGCCTAAAATAACAGCTCTGCCATGGAGAACAGCTGTTCACATGTGTGCGCGTGTGTGCACGCCTGTGCTGTGTGACTGTAGTGTCCTGTTTGTGCGTTGTGTAGTGAGTGTTTTACATCTCTGGGTGTGTCTGTAATGTGGTTTGGGTGTATTTCTCTGTGCATGTGTCTATAGTGCTAGGCATTGGCCTGGTTCATTGTGTGTATCCAGTGCATCTATACGGATGTTTATAGCTCTGGTTTTTGCAGGGTGTACATGATTTCCCATTCAGTGTTGATGTCTCAGTTGTTGTGGGTCTTGCTCTGGATTTATGTATGTGTGTCTGTGCGTGCCCCCATAGATGGCTGGGTGATGTGCTTTGGTCAGGAATCACTGTTGGACGGGATGGGGGTGGTAAGTGAGCTGTAGGGACTATTGCAGGTATCCAGGCAACACTGGCTAAACTCCAGAAGTCCTGTCCCAGCATGCACTGGGCCAAGTGCGAAACCTGGGATGGATTTTCTGGAAGTGGTCTCAGCTTTGGTTGGCCAGAACTCTACAGATCTTCCCTGGACATGTACACACACTGGCTTATGCTTTGCCCCCACCATTTTGGCTACTAAGAGATAGAGCTGGGCCTGTGACTGAATTTTTTTTTACAAGTTTATTTAAAAATAAGCTCCACTGGGATAGACAAGAGTCCCACTCCTCCAATGCTACAGAGAGCAACTTCTCTACATCCCAATATCCTGCCAGAGAGTACAGAGCCATGATTTTCACCCTGGACCATGCTGGGAGTTACATCCCCCCCATGCAGCCTTCACTTTTGCAAGGACTTTCTGATTATGAAATTATATAAGTATTTTAAACATAGGTAAAATTCTGGCCATAGACACCCCCCCCTCCCCCTCGTGACAGCATCCCCTCTATTTCCAAACCAAAAGGTAAATGAGTGCGCAGTCCTGTGAGTGGTGTGGCACTTGTTTAGAGGCGTCTCAGCACAGCGTTATGCAGCTGGGTGCGTCTCAAAGTATCGGCGGGTAGCAATCGATTTATCCGGGATCGATATATCACGTCTCGTTAAGACGCGATATATCGATCCCCGAATGCGCTCACCGTCAACTCCGGAACTCCACCAGACCGAGCGGCGGTAGCGCAGTCGACGGGGGAGCCGCGGCCATCAATCCCGCACCGTGTGGACCCCAGGTAATTCGATCTTAGATACTTCGACTTCAGCTACGCTATTCGCGTAGCTGAAGTTGCGTATCTTAGATCGATTCCCCCTCCCCCCCCCCCCAGTGTAGACCAGCCCTCAGTGCTGCTGGAATTCCAGAGGAAATGGCAAAAATGCTGCTCTTAGCCAGGAAGAAGCAAAGCAGCCTACGGAGCATTTCCTGTGCGCTGGACGCAGGATTCTGGAGCGCCTGCCACGCACAGCACTAAGCGGTGACTCACAAGTTACATGTTGTGGAAACAGAGCATGTCACTGTGTTACTTGCAGATTTAGCCACTTAAGCCTGAAGTTCCAATGGCGAGGAGCCAGTGGAAGGCACTGCAAGCTGCCTCTCTCAAGTTAACCCACTTTAAACCACTGTGTGCCAGGCCACAGGTCAAGGGTGGAGACAGACGGATACTACAACACAGTGATTGCAAACATTCATTTTAAGTACTGAACTGAGCAGCTGTCCAGTCACGTTCATGCCCTTTTAAAAATTATTATTAGCCATTCATGGACTGCTTTTTCATTGCACAAGGATTTGGGGAATGGCTGTTCTAACACAGCACCTGGCTTTTTGTCATTTTGACTTTTATATTAGTGTTAGGGTATTAAACGTTAATATTTTAAGCAGAAGTGTTTTGTTTCATTCCATTTTAACACTGTCAAAATGAAGCACTGTGGTGGCCCCAAATCAAAGTGTCCGGATTTTAGTTTTGTAGGAAAACGTAGCTTTTCATTCCCATTCATAAAGATTTTTTTTCCTCCTAAAGTGTAAGAATTTCCCAGGGAGCAGAAACTCCAGTTTCTCACCAGCTGTTCTAAAAATACATCTATATGCAACATATAGTATCATTTCTTAAAGCAGAACTCCAAAGTGTACCGCATAAAACACTGTATAGAACTGCACTGGGGTGAAGTTATAATTTTTGTAAATCAATCCTGCCAGAGCTAGCTATTCAGCTTTTCCCTATAGGGGGAGCAGTAGAGCCTCTTTTCTCTGTAAACCTCCTCACGCTGGGGCTTAGTGAATGCTGGATGCTCTTGTTGCACAAGGATCTGCTCTTTGTTTTTTCCATTAGCACGCACATTCCATGCAAAGTGAACAGTTCACAAGCTGCCTGCCCCAAAGGCTGAAATATGCTCACAAAACTGTCCAGCAACCAATTCCAAACAGATACATTTGTAAAAATAAATTTTAAAAAAATAAAGGTTTGTCTGAACAGAACAAAGGCTAAAATCATGAAGCGAGCTATTTACTAGGACTTGCTCCACCAGCTCTAGGGATGAGGGTCCTACTGCTGCAGTGAGCTGACACCCAAGAGTTGGACACGGTTTCATAGATTCACAGATTCTAAGGCCAGAAGGAACCATTATGATCATCTAGTCTGACCTCCTGAATAACACAGACCAAAAAAACTGCATTCAATTTCTGCAGCAGGCCTATAACTTCTGTTGGAGCCAGAGCACCTCCTTTGCGAAGATATTCAGTCTTGACTTAAACCACAAGTGATGGAGAATCCACCATGTCCCTAGGTAAGTGGTTCCAACAGTTAGTCATCCTCACTGTTACAGATGTGCACCTTATTTCTAGTCTGAATTTGTTTAGCTTCAGCTTCCAACCACTGGATTTTAGGTCTTTGTTGTCTCTACTACATACATTTATGGTTTATTACAACAATCTATAACTGACTTAAACACCCCCCTCGCAGCGATTTTCTTTTTCCCCCTTCCTCCCCTATGTCTAGAGAGGTGTTAGTGGTCCACTTCACCTTGAAAAGGTCCCTTGAAATATGTATTAACTACTTATGCTAAACAATCTGTTCCACCTTGTATTTAGCTGTGACACTGAGTACTGTTCCCAGATCTGACTGATAAAAGACAAAAAAAAGACACAATGTTATCACCTGTGGGTGAACACTTTTCACAAAAGTGATCGCTCTATATCTGACCTCTCAGTCCTCCGCCTCAAAGGAAACCTGCACACCTTCAAAAGGCAAACCTGGGAGCTTAAATTCATAACTTTGCTAGACACTAAAAATCATGGTCTTCCAACACCCAGGCAACAGCTCCAGCTATCCTTGATCAGGAACAGCCCAGAGGAAAAGAGCATGCTAATTCAAGGCATCTCCATGAGTTGTCCTGTATGAGATATGACCATAAACCTCATCTCACAGAGAACTCTGGAGGTACCAGGAAGAGCATAATGGTTCACTCTCCATGCCTGATGTAGCCAGAGGCAACTGGCAGCAATGTTTTAGCTCAGCCTGAAGATGATGCAAGTATGTATATTTAATTTCCGGTGATGTGGATGGTGTACCCTGAAGGCACACTCCTAAGGAGAGGAATTTCAGCTGGCTGAGCAGAAGGGCGTTATTGGCTTTGAGTGCTTGGATGAGATTGTCCTTGGGTATCGCCCTCCATGACACCTCTGGAACCAGGCTAAATACTACCTGGGAAATATCAGCAAAGCTCATTTGAACACAAGACCCTCTGAATATTAATCCCACCTTGCAGAACAGTCATGAACATTTACTAGCCCATCCACAACAGTTGGCTTTTTAATCCATCCTTCACAATGAACGGTGATACTTTACCTTATCGAGGTAATATTTTTTACTGGACCAACTTCTACTGGTGAGACACTGTAGAGTTGCCAACTCTGACTGAAGCTATTCTGGGAGATTTCTCCACCCCCCCATTGTAATGTCATTTTCTTAAAATATCCTATTGAAATCTCCCGGATTGCTTTCAATAGTCACTGGGAGATAGATGCCAATTTCGGGAGACTCCACACCAATCCTGGAGGGTTGGCAACCCTATGAGAGAGAAGCTTTCCAGCTACACAGAGCTGTTCTTCAGGTCACTGCCAACATTATTACTCATTGTGAACTCGGGAGTGAGTAGACTTTAGCAATGCTGTACTCATCCTAATTCTTTATACTGCGGCAGGTCTGCCTCTGCTCTCCCTCAGCAAACTGACCTTAGAGTTTCCCTGGCCACATCTACTTTTAGGTGTGCGTCCCATTGGCCTTGAACGTCAACATTGGAAAGGCGCATGGGAGACAAAACGATTAACTGCATCTCCAAGAGTTTAGCTCCCAGAGCTTTTTGCTTTAGACGTAGCTGCCCCCCGTTGAAGCGGACGGTGAAGTTCCCACTGGCTTCAAGGACAGCAGCATTCGGCCGAGGCCGAGCACTTTTTGAAAATCCCGCCTTGTGTGTGGCGTGCAAGACCGATTCAGCACCTCGCTGCTGGACTGACACGCGGGCCAAAAACACACTGTGCTGGAACAGCTCCCAGGGCTCGGAGATACAGGGTCAAGTTGCCTTTGCTTGAAATGAGGGGGTGGGGGTAGATGTAATTGCTTTTCCTGCTGTAGCTGGAGGCCTAGGCAGATCATACAAACAAGCCAATTACAGACATTAGGTGGAGAGTCCTCGGTAGCTCAAGTGACAGGGCAGCTGCAGTCAGCTTCACAGGACCCCGATTCAAATCCCAACCAACGCAGAGGCCTCACCCCACAAGGCGCTGAGCGTTTTGTTTATAAAGTAGCTGGAGGCTTCGCTGCAAGGCCTTCAGCCCCTTGCAGGAGAGAGCCCCAGGGGCCTGATCTTGTAAAGATATGTGCACATGCTTAACTGCGTCAGCCTCTGCAGGATCAGGGCCAGCATCTGCAAACATGAGGGCTGCCATCTTGGTCGATACACCGGAGCCGAAGGCACGAGCTGCTGCAGCTTGTGCTAGAGACCCCAGGCTCATTAGTTGTTGCTGTAACCGATTCACATCTTCGGTGGACCGGCTTAGAGGGGGAGCTTCTAATAAACTAGCCAGTGGAATACACAGACAGCAAATGGAAACGATAAAAGCCTGTGATTCGGGAATGTGGTACTGGAAAGGGCAACTGAATAAGGTGGGTATTTAGCCCACCTCCGCAATGTGGAGGAACCCTAGCTGTTTATTTCATACAACAGCCCGTTTCCATCGGCTTCTACTGGCCCAGCCCCTTTTCATGGCGCTGCTCGTGGAAAATAACCAGCCAATCCTCCAAAGTGAGAGATTACCAAGGAATTTAGGTGGATGGGGTCTCCAGACTTGCAACCTGATTAGGGTGACCAGATGTCCCAATTTTATAGGGACAGTCCTGATAATTGGGGCTGTGTCTTATATAGGCACCTATTAGCCCCCACCCTCTGTCCTGATTTTTCACACTTCCTGTCTGATCACCCTAAACTTGATCTATGACAAACAGGAGCAGTGAAGCTCCTTTGGTTCCACGAAGCAGCAGCAATGCAGGGCACAGAATGAAATCTCGCAATAAGCAGCATTTATACAAACCTGGGCTTCGTCCTGAAACCTCCACCAGAAACCCAGTTCAAAAAGTCTTCTCAACAAGCCAAATGCTGCGAGTCTCTCTCACACACACACACACACACCTGGCATCTGCTTCTGCCCATTAACTAGTCACTCATACCACTCAGTAACATCACTGCGGTGAAATCACATTCCTGTTATATCTCCCTTCTCTCATAGCAGGCACAGAGAGGGAACTTTAAAGGAAGGAGAGACGGTTCCGGTTGTTGTTTCTCCATGTGTCATCCCCTCTGCAATGTGCAGACGGGCAGAAAGGGAAGGAGATGGCATGGCCAAACATGACACACAGCAAGGGTACGTGCCCTCCCGCACCCTCTCCCCACCACATTCTTCCCCACTTATAGGCCCAGTTGTATTCTCTTCCCCAAGAAAACAAGGCGCAGACTGGCAGGTTGTTTTTAACGCTTTCCACATTTCATAACTGCTTCTTGGAACCATTCCCAGGAAAAGCAGAGTCCTTCCAGAAAACTTTGTTCCACAAGTCGCCATTTTCCTCACTTCCCTGCCTCTCGCTAACTAAGCGTAACAGCTCCCTCTGCTGTTGGGAACCTTTCAGGCAACCAGAAATCTATTCTCACAGCGCAGCCAAAATGGAAGTGTCCTACGTGCAAAACCACACCTTGCCACTGAAACGCTTAGTGAATACGTCACTGCAAAGAGTGGGTTAAATGACATCACATCTCCTCAACTGCTGCCCCTGATTTGCCCCAGATTTGTCCGAGCAGCAGTGGACACTGTGCTCCTGCTCCATTGCTTCTCCCACCGGCAGAAGTTTAGAAGCTATGGCTTTGCCGTTCTGCTCCTGTTCTCCTGGGGTCTTTGCTCTTGTGGCTTTAAGGAGCCTGCTGCGGCCGCTGGAAAGTAGCAGTGGTACCCACAGGCCTAAGGCGTATCATTCCATTTGTGACAGCCCCACATGGCTGTTAGAGGGGGCGGTTTGTGAGGCTTTTCCAGCCACGTGTTTAAGATGTGAACTGAAAAGGTTTGATTAAAAGAGATAAACCAAAAAACTAGTCACCTGTGCATCATCCCAACCAGAGTTAAATTAGGGCATGAGCAGACTGCTGCACCCACCTGCAACCCTGCAAGAATCCCCATGCAGATCAGAGTTCAGGATTGGGGCCTAGAGATTGGCCCAATGCAAAGCCCCAGATCACTGCACTTTAATTCAGGCATGAAGTTTGGAGCCAGAACCAAAACCAAACTTCTGGGTTTGACCCTGTTGACCCATAGCACCTGCACCCCAATACTAAACTATTCTAACAGTGCTGTGTGGCAGTCATATCTCTTCTGTCTCTGTAAAAGTGTATTCGGCACACTGATCTTTATTAGGGACAGCCTTTGGGGCCTTCATGTGTGTGTACAGTACCCAGCACAGTGGGGTACCTGGTCCTGACTGGAGCCTCTGGGCATTGCTGCAGCATAAACAGAACAGTTCTGACATCAAAATGGAGCCCAGATGTGAACAACTGTGAAGACAGCCTGGGATGCTTTACAAGAATGCCAGTGAGCATTATTAGAACAGTGCATGAGCCAGGCTCCAGATGTGCTGCATAGCCTCCCCTCCCTTCACAGGGCAGAGAGAGGAGAAAGTACCACCCATCCAGCTTGCTGACTAAAGGTGCCAAATAAAGTGGATAAAGCTCCAGTATCAGAGGTTTCAGAATTCAGTGATGTGTGGCATGAAGACCTGCTGCATTCTCATAGCATGTACTTTTGAAGCTTGCCTGGTACAATTCAGTCTGGGCGTCTATTTCCAATATTTTAATTACACTTAGGCCTAGTTGGTCTACACTTAAAAATGACATTGCCCTAGCTACATTAATTGGGGTTGTGAAAAACCTTGCACCCTGAGTGTTGTAGCTAGGTCAACCTAACCCCCAGTATAGACAAGGCTAAGTCGACAGAAGGACTCTTCCACCAACCTAGCTACCACCTCTTAGAAAGGTGCATTAACTACAATTAAGGCTGTGAGTCTGTCACAGGGGTCACGGATTCTGTGTCTTTCTGTGACTTCTGCAGCGGTTGGTGCTGGCCAGGGCCGGCTCCAGGCACCAGCTTGCCAAGCAGGTGCTTGGGGCGGCCACTCTGGAGAGGGGCGGCAGGTCCAACTATTCGGCGGCAATTTGGCGGACAGTCCCTCACTCCCGCTTGGAGCCAAGGACCTCCCGCCAAATTGCTGCCGCAGATCGCGATCACGGCTTTTTTTTTTTTTTTTTTTGCGCCGCTTGGGCGGCAAAAACCCTGGAGCCGGCCCTGGTGCTGGCTCAGGGGCCTGAGCCGGGCAGCCCCTGGGCCAGCAGCAGTAGTTTGGGTGTGTGGGAGGGGGCTAGAGGCAGGGGGTTGGCGGCTGTGGGTGGGGGACTCCCTAGCTCCCACTGGCATGGCCCCCCTGCAGTTCCTAGGTGACGGAGGGGGATCTCCACACCGCAGGCCACCCACACCCACAGGCCCCGTCCCCGCTGCTCCCATTGGCTGTGGTTCCTGGCCAATGGGAACTGCGGCTGTCAGTGCTTGTGGTGGGAGCAGCGGAGCCCCTGCCCTGGCCCCTGCCTCTGCAGTCTAGGAGCTGCAGGGACACAGAGCTGGATAGAAAGCCCCTGCCAGCCCCTCCAAACCTCCCCCAACACCAGCAGGGGTCCCAGGCTGCGCACTGCCCCTCCCCAACCCCCATCAGGGACCTGGGCCATGTGCCGCGGTCACCCCTCCTCCAGCACCAGCGGGGGGTCCCGGACCACCTCCCCCACCACCTGCAGCACCACTGGACCACCCCTCCCCAGAGCACCAACATCCCCCCGCCCAAGTTTTAGTCACAGCGGATATTTTTAGTAAAAGTCATGGACAGGTCATGGGCCCATGAATTTTTGTTTACGGCCCGTGACCTGTTCATGACTTTTACTAAAAATACCCATGACAAAAATGTAGCCTTAACTACAATCAACACAAAACCCCCTTCTGTTGATCTAGGAAGTGTCTACTCTGCGCTGACACAGCTGCAGCCCCTTAGCTGTGCCGCTGTCGTGTACATATACCCAGAAGTTTGAAGGCAATTTCTATATCTAGAAAAATAGTCTCTCTCTGACGCCACACACTCTAATTTATAGTATATCCCTTGGAAGGTTGAATCTGAAATCTGAACCCTTACCCGCATTGGATTTCCCCCCAGACCATGCACACATCACTTTTGTTACTATAAAGGTTAGAAATAACTGGGTTCTTGTTATCAAGTGAGAACTGAGCTGCGCCTATTGGTTTGCTATTCCAGGGTTGCTCACGAGTTCTGAGCTGCTAAGTTTGAAAGGTTTTAAATTCCTTTAAAGAATAAGTAGGTCACATTTGGGGGACTTTTTTTTTTTTTTTTTTTGGAAGTTCAGAAGATCCCACTTAACAGTCAGCACTCATGTGGCGTTTTAGCTTAAAGGGAATTTGACAGTAAGGGAAATCTCAATTAGTCATAGAAATATAGGAGTGGAAGAGACTTACTGGGTCATTGAGTCCAGTCCCCGGCTACTGCAGGCAACTCTGTCATAGCATCTCATTCATAAGCTAGTCCTTCTATACATCACTCTTGAATTTGGCCTACCATCTTCAGTGATGCCAACTGAATTTTTGAAGTCAGTGGCATGGCACCAGGCATGAATTGGGCCCACTGAATGGCAGAATCGCATTTGATAGACAGCTGCCTATAGTACCCATGTTCATGCTCTAAGCTGAGGTGTCCAGCTAGTGATGAAATATCTGTTCTTGAGGTTCTCATCTCTTTTCTCTGAAGGGTCTTATTCCGATGGAAGGTTTCCGACCTAATTCCTTCACCGAGCTCCTAGGCCAGGCCCAGTACAGAAAGCCTGATATTCTAATCTGATGGGAGAGACAGTCTTGTCTTTTCATTAGCAGATCTTTTTTTTTTTTTTTTTTTTTCCTTCTTTCTCCAAGCCCTTAACCCAACCCCGGTGACTTGTGATAAGTGGCCCTAGTTATGTGTCTTTTTGTGTCTGAAAAGCACATCACCATCTGTCCAGCAGAAAGGAAACAGGTCTGAAGTATACAGGATTTTCTACTGACCCCAATCTCATGAATTATCTTTAAACAAAATCACTACGAATTTGCACTTGGGTAAGAGTTGTAAATCCATCAACCTCGCAGAGCTTTATAAAGATGGAAAAGGATCGTTATCCCTATTTTACAGATGGGGAAACTGAGGCCCAGCAACGTTAACTGTCCGTGGCAGAGCCAGGAGAGAACCCATGTCTCCAGGTACCTTTCCCTGCCCTTTTGCCCCTTGACAGCATTTCCTCTTAATAACCATTTTCATAGGAGGGAGCAGCAGAATCCCCACTGCAGGACTCGCTGCATGAAATTCTCTGGCCTACATCATGCCATAGGGCAGCCTAGATAATTGCAGTGGTCCCTTGTGGCAGGATCTGACCAGACTCAGCTGGGCAGGGCCGTTGCAAGACGGTGGGTTGGTGTTAAACCGATTCCATTGCACACACGCCACGGACAGGAGACAGAGCATCCTGTAACACGGCCCTGGTTTATGCCAGCAAACCCACAGACTTGCCCCAAATGGCTGGGATCCTACTTAATGCTGTTGGGCAACCCAGCTGTTCCTACATGGCTCAGTGAACAACCAGCTCCTTGGTTCGTGTCTGTTGCCCCCAGGCTACTCTGAAATGACTCTCCACTTGGATCTTTTCTTATTATTTTCAAGGGTTGTAAAACTCATTTCAGTTTGGGACATAAAAATATTGCAGTCCATCAGTCCAGCCAAAGGCAGAAACCTGGGCAGCTCCCCTCTGTTGCTGGGAGTTGCAGCATATGAATTCCACATGCTGCGCTCTCCTTCCCAACTGTGGTATAAAACTCATTCTTCACATGGCTGTGGCTTCTCGTCTGCTGGCTCAAAGCTCCACAAATTCTTCTGTGGCTAAACAGCAGGTTGGGGGTGGGGAGCACGCAGGGTTCCTTGGATTTGCTGGGAGAGACTGCATTAGACTTGCCAGCTTCCTTTGCACAGCCAAGAGCAGGGTCTTTCTACAAAGGTCTTATTAGGTGCCGATGGGCTATTTCACAAACACAGAATGTCTGTGCTTGAGCACAGCACTGCTCCGGGTTTTCTTTTTAGAACAGCCATCCTCCAAAGTGGACCCACTGTGGGAATGCTGGAAAATGCAAAATTACAATAAAAATTGCCTCCAAAGAAGGAGGCTCTAACTAAGGAAGCAAAGAGGGGCCATTTCAGGGGTGACCAAATGCTAGTCCCTAGAGATCAGGGATGCTAGCCCCTTTGTGTAGGGCTAGCAAGTCATCTAGGACTTCTACAGAGAGACAAATGTGATGCTCAGCAAGGATTCAAACAAACAGCAGGTTGAGCGAGTGTAGATATTTCCAAACCAAACACTAGTGCGTTCACCAAAGCCCTTCTTGAAATGGCAGATGTCACCTGTGCCTCCTCTGATCCCACTCAGAGTTGGGGACAAGGCTCTCCTCGTGACAGCATCTAAGGGCTACACAAGAGAAACAGGAGTGAAATTCACCCAGTGGACCGCTGCATTCTGCCTCCCAGCAGATCACATGCTGAGATGGCTGCAGAGACTAGACACCACAGCACCAAGGATTGGGCAGGCCAGGAGCTCGACAGGTCAGCAGGATGCTGGGGTTTAAAGGAGCATGAAGGAAGCTGTGATTGCATCCCATGCGATGAGATTGCAGAGGGGTGGATACTGATAGGCCTTTGTTCTTCTCACCCCTGTTATGAGCATGCTGGCATCTACTGACACACTGCTTCCTTTCTCCCACACTCTGCTTATCTTGTCTGTGCAGATGGTGGGCTGTTGAGGGCAAGGACTGTCGCTCCTTATGTGTATGTACAGCCCCTAGCACCATGGGCCCTAATCTTACTAGGCATGATTGTTCTGTCCTGACCAGCACTGGTTCCTATTGGGGAACTCATTCCCTGCCAGCAGGTCAGAGATCAGAGCACCCCCAAGTGCTCAGAGATGAGGTCTGGCTCAAACCCCACCTCACCGGTCTTTTTAAAGGGGCCAACCATAGATCTGTGACTCAGCGGTCATTAATGCTGGGTTTGCAGCGGGGGTGTGGCCAGGAAGGATCACAGCCAAGTTGCTATTGCCAAGAGGGCTGTCCTAACATCAAGTGCTTTGCGTGAGAAGAGGGGAGAGGGGCTGGAAATCTGCTCCTGCCTGGAGTCCCGGAACCCAGCCCTGTGACTCAGCCTGCATTCCCACTTATCTCCCATTTCCCTGCACACATTGCTCTCACACAAGGTCACTCCCCCCAATTACTCACACTGGCGTTTTGTTTAGGGAATACCAGCTAGGATGTCCTGTCCCTGTAAGAGGGGGTGACAGGGGCCTCTGCCAAGAGAGCATAATCCAGCCTTCCTTGCAGTGCTCTGAGATGGGAAAGTCTGCGACACCACAGATGCCAGGGGAGAGGAACATGTGCTGCAAATTAGCAGTGCACGAAACAATGGGAAGCCAGTCAGTCTGGGTGAGAGAGTCCAGTGGGGCTGCCAGGCCCGAAGCTGGAGAGTCAGCGCCACAGGGGTGCGCCAGGGGAACTACTAGCTGAGCTGGGTGGTTCTCCAGTCTCTGCTGACTTCTTGCTTGTGCAGTCTGAGCAAGTGTCCTGAAGGCAGGGTCCCCACCCCTTCCGGACAGACACAGATTGTGTGCACTCAGGGCATTTCCCACTGTACTGCGTCTGTCCTTCACCATTCACGGTGCTTCTCCTTTGCCTCCGAGGGCAGATGGGGAGACACACACACACACACACCAACCAGCATTGCTTCCCAACCATCCACAGTGTCAGGCTACCCGGAGCTCACCATTAGTGACTTAACACTGAACTTTCAGCCCAGATGACCCCAGAGGAATCGTTTCTCCTACCACTGAAATGCAGCCATCTCTGTGGTGGTGCACAGCAGTCACCAAATAGCACAGAGCAACACCACATTTTAGAACAAGGAGGAAGGATGGGCTTGTGGTTGGGGCACCAAGTCAGGCAATTGAGGTTCAATTTCCAGCTCTACCACCCGCTCCTAGTGTGACCCTGATGTTTAAAATGTCTGTGCCTCAATTAGCCATCTGTGAAATGGGGATAGTATTTCCTTTGTCCAGTCCTAGTTAGACTGTAAACATCTGGGGGCAGGGATTGTCTCACTGTGTTTGTACAGCCCTCACCCTCAGCACAGTGTGCTCCTGTAAGTGCTACAGGAATGCAAAATAATTACCAAACACTAGGTTTAATTATAATAAACTGCAGAAACCTCCTGTAGCCTGTTGCTTTCACTACCTCCTATGTTGGGATTAATTGTCATAGATCTTGCATGAGCCACTTGCTTCTAGCTGGGCAGGGCTATCTAAGGTCCTTACCTAGCCCCACATTGCCATCAAGTGTGAGCACCTCACAGTCTTTAATACGTGTAGCCTCACCACCCTCCTGTGAGAGGATGTGTCATTACTCCCATTGTACAGATGGGGAACTGAGGCACAAAGAGACCAGCTCCAGATCCTCAAAGGGGTTTAGACTCCTAACGCCCCTTTAACTCCTCCATAGACACCTAAATACCTTTAAGGCTCTGAGCCTTAGTCCCTGTGTGATCTTGGGCACAGAAGTCTTTATCACAGCAGGGACTCAAACCCAGGTCTGCAGAGTCACAGGTCAGTGCCTTAACCACAGGGCCATCGTGCTTCTCTGGGCTAGGCAGAGCTCCCTGCCATGTCTCTCCAGTGCTCCAAGGGACAGTGCAGGAACAAGAGCGCACAGTCTCCTCCATGGGTTAACCAACAAGACCACTGGACTGATAGTTTATAGCAGGAGGCACCTTGCCTAGCTCACTCCCAGAGACTGACACGGGACCAGGCCACCATGAGCCTCCCCAACAAGCCCACGCTTCAGGACCCCAGGCTCAGACCTATCTCTGCACAGCTGCCCGCCTGAAGCCCTTCCCCGAAGCAATGCTGCTCTCTCCAGTTACCAAGTCCCCCTCTCTAGTGGGCACAGAAGGGGTAAAGGCAGCTGAGAGTGGGTCTGAAAAAAAGGAGGCCTGCTCAACCCCCCACTGCACATGGGTGACCTCCTCCACAGTGCAGCAGGGCTTCCAATTACGGCTAAGTCTCGGGTGCGCTCTGACGGGGGTGGAAACTCGGCTCACATATTCCCAACAGAAAGTGACTTTCCTGAGAGTCTGCAAGCCCAGCTGGCTGCTGCCCAGGTAGCCGAGTCTGGGCACCTAGTTGGTTACAGTGGGGGAGTGGAGCTGCTTGGCACCTGTGCCGCCAGAGGCTCCCAGACCCATGGGAGTGAAGCTACCACACACCTAACTTTTAGGGGCCTAGGAAATCACCAGGATTTACAAAGCCTGAGCACGGCACCCAGGCTCCCTATGCACTGCGAGAGACTGGCACCTCAGAATGGGAGTGACAAAAGCCAGAAGGCCAGGCAGCTCCCCACCTAAGCTAGCCATTCTCACATGTGCCCACTCTGCAGGCTGGTGGTTAGTGCATTCACCTGGGAAGGGGGAAACCCAGGATCCACTCCCCCTGCTCCAATGACTGTTAGATTCTTTGTCTCCTGTTGAAGCTGTGCCACTGTGGCTAGAGGGAGGGAATAGTCCATAGCCCGGGCACTCACCTGAGAGAGATAGGAGACCCCTGCTCCAATCCCTTCTCCCCTTCATGGAGCAGAAGGGTCTGACCCAGTCTCCCACATCTCAGATGAGTTACCTTAACCCTGGACTATGAGGGTGGTCCCCAATCCTTGTGTAAGCTCCTCTACTGGGGCCCGAGCCAGCACTGGCAGATGCACTGGGACCCATAGGCGAGTTAGGTGGAGGAACGCCTATCTTCCCCCGGGTCATGTGTTGCTCAGGGGGCTTAGGTGTCCAGACACCTGGTGTGGGGCTGCAGCCCCTTACTCAGAGGCAGAAACACAGGCACCTAGGGGACTTTTACTGCAAACATGATGGCACTGAGTAAGTTTAGGAACCTACAAGGTATGGAGGTAGCTAAGCAGGAGTTTTGAGAGTCTCAGTGGGGCTTGATTCTGGGATTTAGGCACCCCGAGTGGCAGGTGCCTAAGTCCCTTGGAAAATTCAGCTCAGTGTCTTTAGTGGTTAGGGTGTAGAAATGAAAATCAGAAGAGGTGGGTTCTGTTCCCAGCTTGCTGCGGCACCTTGGCCAGACTGCCCTGTGCCTCAGTTTCCCAGCAGTAAAATGGGGGTGATTCCCTCCCTTTGTAAAGTGCTTTGGGATTCTCAGGTGAAGTGTGCTATTAATATTATCACTGCTGCTGGAGTATTCGCCTGGTTATTCCTCTTCACCTTTGGAACGTAATCACTGCCTACCCCTTCAGTTCTTTGCTTTAGATACCCTTAAAGAGTTACTGCCCTTAAGTAACTGGCTTAGCGAGAATCCTCCCAACGTCTCTGGAAAGCACGGAACCCGTTCAGGGAAATTCTCTGTGCTGCTGCAACTCCCATTTCCCAGGAAACAGTCGCAGGCTCAAAAAATAAAATCAAACAGCCATCACACCGAGGTGGAAGAGAGATAAGAGACTTGGTTCTGACCCATGCCGCAGTGCAAAGCAATAACATGCCAGCTTCCGAAAAGCTACCAGCTTGGATGTTTGTCAAGAGGCTAAATATAATCCAAAGAGGGCTACATTTAGAGGTATTATTAATAAACTTTCCTGGCCTTGATGATGCAGTTAAGTGCACTTTCCATAAAAGACTGGGTGTGTCTCATCTTTTCCAGGTTAGCATTATGATTACGCTATGACAGATGCCAGAATTAAAACAAAACAAAAAAATTCCTATCATTCAAGTCCAGCAGGAGCTAGAGGGCCAGATCCACAGCTGGTATACAGCCTCATAGGATTATTGAGCTCAGTGGAATGCCACCAATTTACACCAGTTCAGGATCTCACACACTGGGTTTAATTTATGCTGTATGGGCCAGCTTCAATGGTAATTTATACCCTACGTGGCTGCACTGGGAGCCCTGATTTCAGTAATTTGCGAGTCTGGCAGTTCACCTTTATTATTGCTATTATTTGTGGTTCAGTAGCACCTAGATTTCCCAACCAAGATCAGGGCCAAATTGTGCTGTACATGCATAAAGCTAGAGATTGTAAACTCTTTGGGGCAGAGACTAACTAGACAAGACAGTGCAAGTATTATTCTCCTTGTTTTACAGAATGGGAATTGAGGCACAAAGAAATTAAGGGGGGAGATTTTAAGGCTAATTTGGGAGTGGAGAGCTTAAGTGCCTTGGTTAGTCCCCCCCTTAAAGTGATTTAGCCACAGGCACACAGGAGAATCTGTGACCTAATCAGGAGTTGAACTCTAAGGCATGAGACAGGGACATAGGCCACCAAACACAAGATCCTCTTTCCTCCACTCACAACTTGAAAACTAACATTGAAATCCATATTAAATCCTTAGCAAGGTTTCCCCCCACCCCATCTCCATTTTGGGGGGGCATCAATCCATGAATCCCTTATCCTATTCACTTCAAATTTGGTATAAAAATTCATTTTCAGCTCCATAGCTAGCCTACCAATTTTGAGGTTAACATGACCTGCACTCCCCTCCCCCAGAGGCATGGGCCCCAAACACAGACATGTAATAGAAATACAACTGACACCTTAGCTATGGATCATTCACCCATCTGCCACTCAGCAACTGAAGTACAACCCAAAGTTGGTGGATTTAAAGGGGCTCAAAATTCAGGACATGAAAGAGTCCAGGTTCTCCCATTAACTAAGCCCAAATGTATATTTAAAAATCCACATTTACCTACATCAACATTAAACACACCACCGATTAGCACACATTCAAAAAGACGACACAGAAAGGAAATACAAATTATGTCCAGCATGGCAAAGTTAAGATCGCTACAAAAATCTGGAGTTTCTCTCCTTAAATTCACCAGATTTGTTACTGACATACCAAGCTGTCTGGTATCGCAGAGGGGTGTGACATCTGGCCAGCTGGCATGCCAGGCCGCCTCCAAAAATTGAGTTCAGAAATGGCAGTTTTGGAGGCACACAAAGATGTTTATTTCATCCAAATCCAAAAAAGTTGACTTTCAAAGAGAGAATGCCACCTTGCATTCAAGGAAGGAACACAACCAACAGGAGGACAACAGTACCTCACCCACCTTGTCTCTATCTTTTATTGGACCAACTTCTATTGGTGAGAGAGACACGCTTTCGAGCTTACACAGAGCTCTTCTTCACAAACAGAAGTTGGTCCAATAAAGATAGTACCTCACCCACCTTGTCTCTCCAATATCCTGGGACTACCATAACTACAACAGTGCAAACAACAGAAGAGGACAATAGTCATTTTGAACAGTTTATAACTCCATTAAAGCATACAGCTGCTTCTAACAGTTGGTGAATGGAATGTGATCAGGTAGAGAAAAGGCACCTCACCAGCCGGAGGGATTTTCTCCTGCTGAATTTCAAAGGCCTGCTGCAAACATAGAAGGTGTTGAGGCATCTCAAAAAAAAAAGCCTGCAAGAATCTTTTATAATGGAAAGTGTTTGGCAGACTAAATTATAGGAGGTGCTACCCACTCCTCCCATAACGTGTACAAAGAAATTATTCACAAACTGGAGATTGAGGGGGAAAGAGAGAGAAGCCTGCAACAGTGGGTTTTCAGCAACCCCATGGTCTTTAGAGTCGCTGCCACCAAAAAATCCCACCTCTTCGGGCTCTCACTCAGTGTAGAAAGGCAGCTATTTATATAGTAGAGACTCCACCCCTAATCCCAGCCTGCATTGTAGGTTAGGCACACAAAGATGGTTAAAATGGTGGACCACATTTCCCATGATGCCTTGTAATAGGCAGGCTTTTTAACCCTTACATCACTTAAAGAACTGGAGAGCTCCAGCTTCTGGTCCTCAAACCAGGGCTAACAGGAGGGGCTTCTGTCCCATACTATATTCCCTTGGCTACTTCCTCTTCATCAAGCATCCATTTGCAACAGAAAAACACTGAATTTGTGTTTTTAAAAAGAAGCTTTAGTTTTTACATTTTATGAAAAAAATAAAAACATACACTGTGGAACCCTCATTATCCTACCTAATTGGGACTGGGGCGAGATCCAATCATCAAAAATTTGGATAATCAGGAGAATGGGCAATGCTCAGGCTGTCAGCCCTGGATGGCGGGGCTCTGGCTGTCAGCTTAAAAATTGTAAATATATCAATTAAACATTGTGTTCAACTGATACCTATATATATATTGTGACTAGGGAAACCAAAGTTCCAGGTTTCATTTTAATTGCGGAAAAACATGGATTTTTATGTTCTTTTTTAATCAGAGAATTTTGTTTATTTTATCATGGAAAACTAGGATCCCTGCTCATCCTAAGATTTTGTATTTTAACTTCCCTGTTTCTTCAAGAAAAACAAAAGAAAGAAAAATCTAGAACAACGGGGCTAGAATATAATTTACAAGGTCCACAGTTTGTCTCCATGCTCACAGCAACTATAAAAATCAGCAGTATACAGGCTCCCTCTTGTGGAGGTGATAAACTGTGCAGCCGCATGAAGATTTCAGCAGTCACTGCACTGAGCTCTGCCTACGGACAAAGTTCTCTTTGTTCTAAACTTTCTTCATAGATATTATCTACAATATTTGGTGGCACTGTTAGTATCCCAGCTCCCAGCATTAGCAAGGATTACATGGCTGGGCATGAATGAAGCTCAGTTTTTAAATGTTTATAACTGAAGCATAGGTGCTGAAACTAGGGGTGCTGCCACACCCCCTGGCTTGAAGTGGTTTCCAATATATACAATTTGGTTAAATGGCTCTCAGCACCCCCACTATACAAACTGCAAACACTCAGACATGAATTTAACGTTTAGTATTGTGTTTGCAGAGTTAGGGTCCAGAGATACGTAAATCTAGATGCCCGAGTCTCACACAGAAGGTCTCGATCACAGGCAGGGATCCTGGAGCATTTCAGTTTTAGCAATCAGCTGTTCAAAAAAAATCCTCCCCTAAATCATGTAATAATATTGCCTGCTACGCAGCTATGTTTGACCATGTTTTCAGGCGCACACTGCCAGTTAGTGGCAATGGAGCGAGGGACACAAAGGGATAGAAAGCCAAAAATTGGCTTTCCTTGGTTAGAAAATAGGTATTTGGAAAGGGAAAAGACAGTGCAGGAACAGCATCAGAGCAGGGGCTACTAATGGAACAAGGGCGGGGAGGGGTCACTATAACTTGCAAGTCACCTATTTTTAGTGTAAGGTATTTGCTTGGGCCCTTGGCAACCTTGTGTTGGGGTTGCTAAAATTCCCAAACACTTATTTTTAAAACCTTAACCCTTGTTCTATTTAAGTTTCCTGCCTCCCTTACCCCCACTGCACTCCCTGGTCTGTCATATAGATAGTGTACTCCTCGGACCTGGGTTTGGGGCCCGGGTCTCCTCTTCCCAAGTGCTCAAAACTCATGAGTAGCCCCCAAAATAGCATCAGATTCTAAAAGCAATAGGTTTGGGATCTTTTTATTTGCCTGCTGCTGGTGGAACTTTTAGAGGGTCACAGTTGCAAACTTTTCTCTGCAGCTACAAGGGCTTAAAAAAAAAAAAAAAAAGGCATTTTTTTTTCAAAATGGAAGCTGAGATTCTCACATATCACATGACTCCAGGAGCTGGGGCTTCAAGAAATCAGCATGAGATAGCAACATTCTTTCCCTTACACAGGTATGGGACAGGAACAACTCTAAGTCACTGATGTTGCCAGTTTTACATGAGTGTAACAGCGGAGGCAGCCTCTTTTACTTAATCATCTGAGAAGTGATATGCATAGTAAGGATCAAATTCAGTCCTGGTGAACTCCATCAACTCTGAGGCCTGGTTTTCCATCTCCTTACTCCACTGATTAAGCTACACCAGTATAAGACCAGAGTGATGCAGCAGGGAATCAGGTTCTAGCAGCCCTAGCAGGTGCAAGGAGCATTCAACACCCCCTACAACCTAGCACCTTTGAACAGGCATCTCCATGGGAATTGAGGATATAGATGTCATTGCTCTCCCACCCCCAAACCATGAGGGCACAGAGCTCCAGTGCCACCTTTCTGTCCAGTCTAGCCAATAGGCTTGTTTAACAGCTCCTGCTGCCCCACTACCCTCCATAGCAGTGACACTCAGACCCAGGAGCTGCAAGTGACTCTTCACGGTGTCCTGCGTCTCTTTGCAGCTCATGATATTAAAACACTGACTTAATTATTAACCCATGTTATTAACCAATCAGAAGGCTTTTACTATGTTATTAACCAATTCTAGAGTACTTGTTCAGTCATTCTGCTGTGAGAATATGTTTATTTATAAAAATAGTAACTAAAACAATGAAGTCAGACTCCTGTGGCTCTTTTGGGTAATGCTGATTGCTAACTGGGCTCCCGAACCACAAGATCAAACTGCAGAGCTAGTACTACCACACCCCACAATTAGACAACATCTGTGGATGCCTGTGGTCATCCTGGTATGACCCCTGGTGGCCCAGGTATGGACCCCCCCATACTTCACCAGGACCACACCCCGGCATCCCTTAATAATTAGTGCATAGGCACTTTTGTATGAGTCAAGTAACTCTTTTGCTGGGGAGTTATTTAGTTTTCTCAGCCAAACCTATTATAGCAGGTTCTTCAGCCTTTACCCTTTCTTGGAATAAAGAGGTTTTTTCCTGCCCCCTCTGAGGGCTCATGGTTAGCTTACAGGCATATCTCTGCCCTCCCCAGGCCTACTTCCATGCAGAGGTTTTATGCTGCTTCTTGCAGCTAGCCACATTTCTTCCCTTCCTAGGCCTACCTTCTTCCTGACAGGTTTGCTACTCCTCACAGCTAGGCAGTTTATTCCTGCTCACCTTGGGCCTGCCCTCTTCCTGAAGGACTAGCAGGCAGTTTTTTCTCTTCTCATCCCCTCCAAACTGACTTAGGCCTGCTGTCTCCTCCCTATTTATACTCCCAAGCAGGTAGCACCCCACCCCCTCATCAGGCCCCAACAGGGTGCACCTGGTTAGTCATCAGGGTGGCTGAACTCACTTCATTTAAGGCTGTGATACCATCCTCTTCAGGGCCAGTGTAGAGATCTCTTCTGCAGCCCACACGGTGTGGTGCTCTCCCCAGAGCAGCTCTGTACAGCAGTTACCTCACCCAGCCCTAGCTGCAGACCGGGTAATTTAATCGTATAGCCTGTGTTATTGTGTGGTAGATACTGGGCCTCAGGGAGTGATTTTTGTATTTGTTTTCATTACTCCACAGACTGTAGAACCATTCAGATCAACTACAGGGTACTGGCTCGTATGGGTGAAAAAGCTGGGCTGATACATTCAGTTGCATATCTTATCTATGTTCCTGTTTGACTGTATTATGTGCAATAAAACAATTGATTTCATATCACTATTTTTGTTAAAAAATAAAACCACCCCAAAACAGAACACGCCAGCATTATCTCTTTAGTGCAATGATGTGCCTTGTAAAAGTACAATCCAGCCAACCTACATCTTCATGCATCTCTCTCTCTATGGACTCACAGTAGTCCCAACCTCACTAAAGAGAAGGGCTATATTTTGTATTTGTTTACCACTAGACAATACTTATTCCTTCCACTCGGCATGGCTCATGGTAGAATGGCTGCAGCTGAGAGGAGGGGACTTACAAGTGATTCAATGGACAAATTGGTTTCTCTCTTCAACTTCTCCCCACTGAACCCTATTACCCACTCTAGAGTGGGATTTTTCTCTTATTGTTACTCACTGCTTTGCAAAGATCAGTTTCATCACTGTTATTCTTTCCTGTGTCCATCCATCGGTTTCTTTGCACTCAAATATATTTTAGAGTGGTGTGGTGGATGAAGCACAGAGCTAGAAACACCCAAATGTTAACCTCTGCTCTGCCATGATTTGCTGAGTTGCCATGGGGCGCATCAGTTTCCTCATCTGTACCATGGGAACAGCAATACCTACCTCAGGGGGGGTGTGGTGTGCACTAATGTAAGCAAAGCAATTTGAGTTCCTCAGATGGAAGGAGCCATAGCTGCCCTTGTTAATAACATGTGACTCAACAAGCAATCCTTGTTAAGCTGTGTTGTTATTCCATTGCCTGTCAATCCAGTGTCATCAGTTTCTAGTAAGGGCACCCGATCTGGTAGACAAAGCATTATTTAATTTCAAGACTTTATAAATATTTATTTACAAAAAGATATTAGTCCAAAGAGTTTAACAAATGTACATCGCCGGAGTTTGAAGAGATTTTACAATTTCAATATATTGCTTTAGTATAGGAAGAAAAACATTGTTAATGCAATCCCACGATTTAGATCCAAAAAAAAGACTATGCTTTTAAATTAAAAATACCCATCCACGGTTATATTCTCCCCTCTGATGTAAAAGACCAATCCCCCTTCAACTGAGTTACTGGACAAGGGAGAATTGGTCCCCTCTCGACGCCACTTTTCAAGCAAAACACGTCACCTTCCTCCATCTAACTGAACAACATAACCCAAAAGTCCACGAGCACATAGCAGATGCAGATTTCTTACCAATCCCAGTGAATTTGTTGGCGGGCACAACTTGAGGAGCAGTTACAGCATGGATTAGTGTAATGCCAAATTGGCATTCAAGCATTAGGTTTCTTAGACAGCTCCGGAATATGAATTATTCAGATCGCATGAATCCACCCTGCCAGCAACACAGTGAGTGAGAGGAAAGTGGCCAGTTAAAAGTTTGGAATCATACCCTGAATTTTTAGTGAGGGCTGTTTTCAACTACTAATAATGTTCAGCTGCACTTTACTAGCAAGTGAGCCTGAGCATTTCTCTGTGTGTGTGGAACACAGGGGTCACATATGCATGTAGTGTTATATATATAGTACCAGTGGGGGAGAATCAGCGGTCAGTTATCTCCAATAACAGCAGTGCCATCCTTTGCAGACAGACTGGCAGTCAATGCAGGTCTGCAATACACCATTTTCTGTAGTGGCAAACTTACTGATGCACTTATCAGGCATCACCACCCCCCATCTATCCCAGGGAGCCTCAGATACCGCCTTGGGCACAGTGTAGATGTATCGTGGTCTGTTAAGGCAGCATGAAGTACTTTGTTTTATTAGTGATGGCCAGGCAACAACCACTCACAGCTTCACTTTGCTGCTAGTATTTTGCACGGCTTCCCCTGAAACCCACTGCCCATTCTCATGCTCTCTAAGGGTTTAGTTCCACACCATCCTAGCTCCTGCCTTATTTGGGAAGCAAAACTTATATAAATTGAGCAAGGTGGAATCAAAGCTGCAGCATAACCTCTCAGTCAGGTGGTAATTGGGCTGTCCAGAATATCGAAGTATCATTCATAAGTAAAGTAACTGAGCTGCTTAGATGTCACTTTAAGATCCCACCCAAGCCAATGACAGAAGTCCCACTGAATTCAATGGGAACAGGTTCAGGACCAACATCTGCTAACAGGTCATCTTCTAGCTACTTTCAATGTACAGAATAAGAGTGGGATTTAGACAGCAGTTACCTCCAACAGCAGAATTACTTCTGCAGGTAGTAATTCTGCAGGGTGAATTTCTATTTGATGCAACTGCTGGAGGGACGGGGGAGTTCTTGAATGATATAAAACCTGCCTCATTTACATTTTTCACACTGACAAATTATGAGGAAGGATGCCCGGTAGTTTTATCTCTTACTTCACCCCGGACTGTTTAGTTCCCATTTAGGCTCCAGATCTATGATTTTCTTTTAATTAAAAGATCAGGTGAATTAACTCAAGTGCCTTAACCAAACAACCTATTAGAAGAGCTCTGAAATGCAAACTGTTGCAGAAAAACTGAGAGTAATTTGCTATGAGAGTTGACCTGAAGTCTTACAAGATTTAATTTAAAAAAAAAATCCACACACAGTTTATGTAGCTCCTAAACTCATGGTCAGAAAACATTTACTGTTGTTCACCAGTATAAATCCAATCCAATTTTGGATCAGTCTTCAGGATTCGGCTTGGTCATCTTTAACCACAGTCTGCGGAAGAAAGAAAAGGGGCATTACTTCAGAACTAAGCTAGCCACAGCTGGACTCGTAGGGCAAATGCTTCAGAAAGACGGCCTGTGCCTTCTTGGATAGGAAACCCTTGACAAATCAAAGAGGTTGACTAAATTTGAGCCAAAAAACTGAGTTAGGCTATGTCTTCACTGCAAAATGAGGTGTGTTTTTATACTGAGTCAACTATTTCAATGTAAAATCCTAGTGAAGATAAGGCACAGGTAGTTTTTACCTTGATGCAGCTAGTCAACCCCAGGTGAGGGGGTAGATTGTTGACAATGGTGTGCTACAGATGGAACTTAGTCCCAAGTATACCACAGAGCATCACGCTAATTCATCAGGACGTCAAGCTGCGAAGAGGGCAAAGTACTAATACCCATGCTGGGGAACTCCTAATAAGGAGTTCTTCCACCCCTCACCCCATACTCTCTTTAGGCCCAGGCAGGGGAGGAAGTTTGTGGACAGAAACACAGATATGGTATGTGAGAAACAGCCTTCCTCCCCACTCCTGCAGCAAGAGATTTGCAATGAAACCACCACTTTTTACACTGCCCAGCAAATTGTAAAACCAACCTAAAATTATTGAACGGTACAAGCTTTTCTACATGCAGCAATAAAGACGATAAAACTCAGCCCAGTTAGCTTGGTCTTGCTATGGCACTGCCAGCTGAAAGCTACTGGGCTAAAGAAGACTGCTCCAAAGTAACTTGGTTAATGAGCCAAGTCTCAGTGTCCCATGTGCCCTATTTAAACACATGCTGAGAAGGAACATTTAGGCTTCACTCAGTAACCTGTGGGATCCTCACCTGCCGCAAGAACTGTCTTCCAAGATAGGAGGTAGCCATGCTGGTTAAATTTGTTCTTCTGCCCACTTTACACTTGATATAACCATACAGGTTGGCCCCCTGTAGCACCACTCCCATTGTAACCACTGCCTGTGACAGAGGAGAAAAGACACAAGGAACAGGGGTTTATTGTCCAGTTCTCTAAAGTCAGAGGTGACAAATCTGTCCAGGTATTTAATGCACCCAGTCACTATAGGATTGAGGTGCTAAACTCACCAGCCATTTCACTTTGAATGAGAACAGGGCACTGAAGGCAAATATCACCCAGATGATAGGACAGGTAACTAGTCCTAACCAGAAGATTCGGGACTCTGCTTCAGATGAAACTTTCTTCCCTTGAGCCGATGCCTGGAAATGGAAGGAAGTAGAAACTGAGCAGTCTGTTTCCTTGTACAGCTCACAGTATCATTAAAAATGACCCAGAACCAACATCCCACAAGTGTTTGCATCCATACTGCAGCGCACAAGTGACTGCTAAGATGCACTCCTAAGGCACGTGGGGAGCTTTCTAGCCCTCTTGGTGCTGTGGAAACATGGCATTTTTTTTAAAAAGGACTTTTCCTGTCAGTTTTCTGGCTGAAATGAAAAGTGTGGAATATGCCCTTTGCTATTTTTAGGGACTGGATAAGGGACATTTTTGAACTATTAACATAACACCCCAAGTTCCTGATAACATCAACCACCAGAAGAGCGTATCAGTGGCCCATCATCACATGCCCTAGTGTACAGTGTCTCTATTACAAACCAAGGGGGGGAGGAGGGGAGAAGGGAACTAGTGATACATCTTATTACTGTTAGGAAGCTGGTGTTGCCATAGCCAGCAAAACTTCCCCTCAAAACAATCATCAGCTAACTGGACTGCCGCATCTTTATTAACACTTAGCACTTGCTTATTTTCAAGTCCCTTGTAGTGTATTGCACTGTATAATTATACAGCACGAGACAGGCCAAGACATACTGCAGAGCCCTAGGTATATTTCAAAGCACTGTATAGGCAACTATGTCTAGCTGCTCCCAATAGATGCAAAATTAAATCCTTATGCCCTTGGTAAGTAGGCCAATGTAGAGTAGTACAAACAAAGGGGACAGTGCTAATTCATACAGACTTACTATGTTTATATGTTTTCATACTAGTTCCTAGCATTACTGAGCCTGAGGTCATGTCTACCAGATGTGGAAAGAATCGAGCCTGTGAGCACAAGCTCTCAAGCAAGCATCCATTCCCTATTTATATATTTTCCCCCAAGACAATATTAACCTAATATAGCTTTAGGAGGTTCAGACAACTCAACTGAACTGCAAGTATTCTATTTCTTTTCCTCTGCTCTAGTTTCTCTAAACTAGTTTGATCTGGAGAAAGGGTGGTCCAGTGGTTAAGGTGTTAGTCTAGGATTTGAAAGACCTGGGTTCAAATTCCTGCTCAACCACAGAATTCCTGTGTGCCCTTGGGCAAGTCACTTAGTCTCTCTGGGCCTCAGTTCCCCATCTGTACAGTGGGGATAACTGCCTTCCCTGCCCCACCAGGGAGTTGTGACAATAAATACATTGAAGATGGTGAGGTGTTGAGACACTATGGTGATCGGGGCCATATAAACATTTAAGATTAACAGACAGATCGTTTAAGAACATAAGAATGGCCACACTGGGTCAGATGAAAAAGGTCCATCTAGCCCAGTATCCTATCTTCTGACAGTGACCAATGCCAGGTGCCCCAGAGGGAATGACCAGTATAGGTAATCATCAAGTGATCCATCCCCTGTCACCCATTCCCAACTTCTGGAAAACAAAGGCACGGGACTGATGAAACATTATGAGAGTTAAAATATTTAATATCAAAAGTCTTACATTGACTTCACACAGTGAAATGGTCTTTGTTCTTGGGATCCCACAAATGAAAGCTGGGGGCATGGCTGGACGCTAGCTATCCACGATGACCTGTTTCACATTTACACCAAAGGACATTCAGAGCCTCTAGGTCACTGGCTCCATATCAGATCAGGACAGGATAGTGACTGAGAACCATTCAGAGAGTGGCTGAGGGTTAACAACATTTGATGGCCATGCACTAGCCTGTATGAAACAAGCTGGTGCTTTCAGCCTGTGACTAGTGCCAAATGTCCACCTCACAAAATCCACCTCTCACAAGTGTCACTCCTCGGTACATGGAGATTTTACCAAACTGCAGCAGTTAAAACACAAATATTAAACATTTACCTTCCTGGCTTCAAACACCCAGTGACTCTTGCCATCATCATCCACCTGGTTCCACCAGCGAAGGCCGACCATCAGCCGACCCGTAACATTCTGGAGAGGGTTAAATACAGGAGGAAATGGGGTTCAGAGATATTTTAGCCCTATACCGCCAACCAAAGAAATCCTTCCTGTATCTTGCCCATGAAATACCAGAATCAACATTCAAAACCAATTCTTCCCATGTCTTCTAAACTCCTAATGTCTTCAATTGCTATGGCAACCTCAACAACCAATGCCACCACTTATTATATCAGTTGCTACCAGACCATATTCCTTAAACTGTATTATAGGTGATGCTGGTAGTTATCGGCATGGCTTATATTTATGGCTGCCTAACAGTTCCCATTATAAGACAAGGAGGAGGACATACACTGGAATTTGTAAGACTTTGTGATATGGGCCTCATCTGTCAAAAAAGTCATCAGCTGTCACTGTTTGAACTGAAATCTTCCAAGTCAGTAGTCTGCCTCAGGGTGGGAAGACTGGGGCTGGCTGGATATCAGTGGGATGAGTGGGGAAGTTTGGGACAAGTAGCCTCGGAAGTGGACTGGGGATGGGAAAGACTGGGACAAAGAGCCTGGAATGAGGATTTAGGATCACAAATAGCATGTGATCTTGTAATTTAAGACTGTATCATAATTCACACATACTGTACTGTACAAGGGGATAAACTAAGATTGCACAGGCAACCTTAACTCTAGCATCTCCTAATTTCTGAGAGTGCTTGACACTGTAATCTTAACGTTCTTTTAATGTAAAGTTTATGTGTAATGCCATGTGCTGTAGGCTTGCACTAGGTATTCTAACTGGGCTCCAAAGGTAGCTTCTCGGTATCCTTATTCTGTCCAAGGCATTAGCAGAGCTCAATTGGGGCATGCTGTTGGGGAAGATCCTGTTGTTTCAATATTAACACTTCCAGTAATAAGGTAACTCATCAGTCTGACGGGCTAGGCTACAAAGTCACCATATACATAACTCTGCTAAGAGTGACGAGCAGAAGCAGCTTTAAAGAGAAAGCAGTTTATACCACCAAGCAGCAGAACTGTGCACTCCTGTTTTAAAGCCCAATAATGAATTTGTATTAGGTGTGCGTTAGTAATAATAATTAACATGATATTCCAGGGCAAGCCACAGCAACAGCCTGGTAGCTTCTCTTGAGGTGGGAACTGAGAATACCTTGTCAAATGCTAGTGCAGTAAAGCAAGGTGTCTTCATTAGAGGGTAATGGAGTGGAAAGCCAAGTTCCTAACAGTATTGGGATAGTACTTTATTCTTGAATTTGGTGATCTCAATAAGCAGAGTCAAGTATAATGCAAGTAGGCATTGTTTAGGATCTCTCGTGGCCATGCCAATGTATTTTCTAGCATCTTCAGCCCAACAACAATTAATTTCAATATTAAGAAAAAAATGTGGGTTGGAGTTTTCTGGCAAGTCTTGAATCTGAAGGAGACCTCATCATTTCTGTTTATGAAGCCTATACTGCATCAAAGGGAAGTCTGAGATTAACCCCCACCCCATCCACCCCTCCAAAATAAATGAGAGAGAGACATAATTTGAGATTAAGAGATTCCCAGAATTTCTAAAGTTCTTAAAGAAATTGTAATGTTTCATAACTTGCAGGATCTAAAAGAGTTGACTTTATTTTTGAACAAAGCCAAACATATTCAGACAGTTTGACCTGGCCTATTGCTCTCTTGAAAGAATATTTTAAAGTGATAAAAGGGGACTTACCTTTACTGCCCAAAAGTCACACGACAGGAGCAGGATAATTGACACCATGCAGGCAATAAAGCTGCTGCTGATCAGTTCACAGAGAAGATAGACAACTATTGCACTGACTCGGAAGAACAAGTGGAAAAATGATGCCACTGGGTGCCTGTAAACAATACATCAGAAATACAATTCAGTCATATGTCTCTGAAACAAGACTGAAGCCACTTGGTAAAGAGATGACATGTTCTCTCAAGGCAGAAGAGGATTTTTTTCATCTGCACAGCCTAGGAGGGCAAATTCCTTTAAATGAGGCCAGTTTGCAGAGCATGCTGACAACAGTGGCAAAGATGAGCATCGCAGCGCTAGTACACATCATTCTATATAGCATAACAAAGTCCTCTAGGTCAGAGGTTCTCAACCTTTTTCTTTCTGAGGCCCCTCCCAACATGCTATCAAAACTCCATGGCACAGCTGTGCCACATCTGTTTTTCTGCATATAAAAGCCAGGGCTGGCATTAAAGGGTAGCAAGCAGGGCAATTGCCCGGGGCCCCACACCACAGGGGAGACCACAAAGCTAAGTTGCTCAGACTTGGCTTCAGCCCCGGTGATGGGGCTCGGGGCCCCTGGCTGCAGACCTGGGCAGCTGGGCTTTGGCCTTCTGCCCTGGACCCTAGCAAGTCTAACACTGGCCATGCTTGGTGGACCTCCTGAAACCTGCCCTCCGCAGCCCCCCCAGTGGAGAACCACTGCTCTAGGAGATAACTCCACACACTTATCCTGCCTGTGGCCATTGTTCAAAGTGCATGCAGGATTTGAGGTGGGAGAGAAGAAGGGAGCAGGTGAAGCCCCTCAGAAGTACTCAATATGTAGCAGTTTTTGAGTGGTAACATTAAGACAAACACTCTCTTGAGTTGAACAGAAACAGATTGCACCTCTCTATAGGGAAATGCTACTCTTTTCTCGGTCTGCTCTGGTGTGTTTCCATTTCAAAGAGGCTTTACTTTACAGGAGCTCCCTGTGTATGGCTGTACAGCGTATTTGGGGGTAAAGCAGGAGTGAGGCTGCTGGATCAGCCACTATGATATGGCATGCAAGGGGAAGAAGGGAAACAGAACAGAGGCTATTCCAGACATGAGACTGGAGAAATGCTCATGGAGTGGCCTAGAAAGAAGAATTCCTCCCTCTATGTCCTGAAAAACTCCCTATTACACAAGACGCAGTGCACTGGAGCTAGGATTTTGGCCAGTTCACACCTCTTATTGTTTCAGACTGTGTTCCTGAGTCTGCACACAGACAACATAGGGACCATCGCAACCATAAAGAGGTGGACTTTTTTTTAATGGAAGATTAAATTCTTCAGCAATTCATGAGTAAGCCTCCTACCCTCCCCATTTGCCAGGAAACATTTCTTTAAAACATGACATTCACTTCTAAGAGAGAAACTCACTGCTCTTGCACCAATAAGAGACACGAAACAAACAAGAACAAACACGCCAGTCCTGCCTCTGCCACATTTGTGGGTGGAACCCATGAAGGAACAATTTCTACTAATCACAGACCTTATCTTTGACTTTTTTGATCTCGTGGATACTTCTTCATCTGCATCAAACAGTGACACATCTTCAGTGTCATCATTACTGTCCTAAAGTGGCAGACAGATACGAAATGTTACAAGAGAAGTAATTGATACAGTATTTTCAGATGCAAAAAGGGGATGGTTTTGATTATCCAGAATTATTCTGATGAGGCCTTAAGGTCAAAGAACTTGGAAATTAACCAAATGCAACAGAAATTACACATGTACCCCAAACTGTTTAAACACTGTCTCCTTCATCTTGCATCACGTGAAGACCATCTTAAACACATGCTTTGAGTCCAAAGGGCCCTTTTGCAAACAGCAGGGTAATCTCAGGTCTTAATGTAAGTCCTTTATGCACACAGCCTCAGTCCTTTTGAGCATTTCTGGACTTCTTGTTTATTTTCAGAGGCATAAACCTCGGCTTGTCCATGTTATATTAGGGTTCCACAGAGGACATAAATGGTGAAATTAGGGGCTGTCTATTTCTCAGAAGTTGGAAGTTACTTGTCTAAAATCTGATTTACACATACTTTTTGCATTGGTATAACTATTTCAGTAAAGAGTGCGATTTTTTAACCAAAATAGTTATAAGGGTACAACCCCTAGTGTGGACAGTTATGCCAGTATAAAGGGGCCTTCGCTGATATAGCTTATTCTCCTGTCCAGCTCCTGTCCATGTGAGAATAAGCTATACTGATGTAAACACCTTTATACCAGTATAACTGCATCCACATTAAGTGGGTTGTATCGCTTAAACTACACAGATATAGTTAAATCAGTACAAATTTTATGTGTAGTGTGGCAAAGTACCGTCTCCTCCGCAGCAGGCTCAGTCCTTTTTAGCCTTGGAGACACAGGCTTGGGCAAGGCAAATCCCTGCAGGTAGCGCAGGGTCTGGCTATTCCTTTTCTCAGTCAGCCCCTTGTGCTTGTTTATCTTCCCTTCTGGGGACAGAGTGCAGCCTTCCTTGCAGGAAGGGTTCAGAGTCTTGCTGCTCCTAACTTACTGGCAGCTTCCCTGGTTCTCTCACTCTCTCTCCCCCCTCCTTCCACACTGGGGAGGGTTTAAAAAGGTCCCAAGCAGTTGGAGCCAGCTGACCCTAATTAGTTCCCTAGTAACCCCTTGCCCAGCTGAACCTTATTTCCCCATGGTTCTCTCTCTTCAGTGGCTTGGGAGAGGCCTTTTTAACCCCCTGGGACTGATTACTACCCCCTTTGTAGCTGTTTGTCCTGGGTTTGCCACAGTAGACAAGCCCTCAGATATCTCCAGTGCGGTAAATTTTCTTTTCAATGGGCACACTTAACTGCCATTAACACTAAATCAGGTGTTTGTGTGACAGGGTAGCATTTTAAAAAAACATCTGGCACATCTTTATCACAGAGTTTACAAAACTAAGATAGAGGATCTTCTCCTGCCTTCACTGTACAGCAGATCCTTTCTGTAAGGCCTGCCCAAGTCCAAGCTCTTCGGAGTCACTCGCATGCAGAATGCTGCAGAGTTGCTACGCATACAAAGAAAATCACATCATGCATTCTTCAAAATCCTTCTGACTTCTCATTCAATTCAGGAATCTGCTCAAATTTGCCCTAACTGTTTTTACGACTCTTATCACTCGGCAC
The DNA here is from genome assembly GCF_028017835.1 of Emys orbicularis. Taxonomy (NCBI): domain Eukaryota; kingdom Metazoa; phylum Chordata; order Testudines; family Emydidae; genus Emys; species Emys orbicularis. The sequence goes on along the minus strand of NC_088695.1, from coordinate 28,854,375 downwards.
AGTGGACCTACCCCAGCCCAATACACAGGTCATGGGTCAAATTCAGTGTTGATGTAATGCAGTGTTACAAATTAGTCTTTATTGAGAGATCTCAGGCATTCGCACAACTGAGCTTTTTTCAAAGTTCCATGTATTTGTCTGCACTGGCTTTATGAATTTATATTAAACTTGAGTTATGCCTGTAAGTTCATGTCCCTGAATGTCTGATCCCGGATGGTTTTTTTTTTTTTAATTATTTGATGAACACTACACAATACAATGGCACATGTCAGCCCTGATTTTGCAAACAATCAAACAACTGATTAAGTATATGAGTAGTCCCAGGGACTACTCACATGCTTAAAGTTCAGCATGAGTTTAAGCATTTGCAGGATTAAAAAAAACATAATCTGGTCATTTTTTATGTGCATCATTTTCAAAATTTGGCATAATTCCTTGGCATCTACAAATATATCACATCACTGTTAAGACACCTTTCCTATAAGAGTTTCTATAGTTCTGTTAAATAACTGATTACTGAAGATTGCAAGAGGTTTAATAATGAAAAGCATTCATGTCTTTGTTCTTTGCATTTACTTGGCTCAATGAAATCCAGATCCCCGACTAGGGCCTACTGATGCTACCACAATATAAATCCTAATTAAGAAGTAATTGGCAAATGGTTTAGTTAAGACAGGGATCGGCAACCTTTGGCACGCAGCCCGCCAGGGTAAGTTCCCTGGCGGGCCAGTTTGTTTACCTGTCGCATCCGCAGGTTCGGCCAATCGCAGCTCCCACTGGCTGCGGTTCGCCTCTTCAGGCCAACTGGGGGCTGCAGGAAGCGGCGGGAAGCAGCAGCCAGCACATCCCTTGGCCCGCGCCGCATCCCACAGCCCCCATTGGCCGGGAACGGGGAACCGCGGCCAGTGGGAGCTGCGATCAGCCGAACCTGCAGACGCAGCAGGTAAACAAATCGGCCCAGCCCACCAGGGAGCTTACCCTGGCAGGCCGCAGGCCAAAGGTTGCCGATCCCTGAGTTAAGATTTCCAGTTACTAGTGTTTATCCACGTGCGTTTATTTTCAGGTCAATTATTGCTTATTTTTAGTAAAAATATTTTGGTGTTTTAAAAGTGTTCCACCTAAAGTATTGTTTTAAAAAAAGGGCTCCTCACAAGCCCCCTACCTCCAAGCAGCGGTAGACCCCTGGTATTCATATCTTAACCTGCCCCCCGTCTCCTAGTAATTCTTTTGCTATGCTCCCACGCCCTGAAATAACTGCTCTGACCCGATCACCACCTGCCCAGAACCCCTTCCATCTGGACCCTTGCCCTCCGACCCCAGCTCGCCGCCTACCCTGAACCCCCTTCCACCCTGACCCCTGCCCTCCGACCCCAGCTCGTCACCTACCCTGAACCCCGTTCCACCCTGACCCCTGCCCTCCGACCCCAGCTCGCCGCTTACCCTGAACCCCGTTCCATCCTAACCCCTGCCCTCCGACCCCAGCTCGCCGCCTACCCTGAACCCCGTTCCACCCTGACCCCTGCCCTCCGACCCCAGCTCGCCGCCTGCCCTGAACCCCCTTCCACACTGACCCCTGCCCTCCGACCCCAGCTCGCCGCCTGCCCTGAACCCCCTTCCGCCCCGACGGCAGCACCACCAGCTCTGCTCACCCTCCCATGGTGGCCTCTGAGCCATGAACCCTCCTCCTACCTCTTCAATCACCGACCCCTGACCCTTGGCCTCTGACCCTTTGCCCCTCCCCGCGCCAGGCCATTGCCAGCGGAGACCGAGGGGCAACCCCACTAACCCCGGGCTCCTCGGGACCCTCCTCACCTGCCGTAGCATCGTTGGAGCCGCCTCACTTCCGCCTCCCGCCACGTCACCGCCAGGGGCCAATCCCTCACGTGAGCCCCGCCCGTCGCGTGTCGTCATCACACCGCGCCAGGTGGGCGCATGAACAATGCGTGAGTGACAGCCCCTGGCAGCGGACGTGAGAGCGGCTGGTTGCCCTGGCGGCGCGGGCTCTCGGCAGGACCCCGTGTAGGCCCAGCGGCTCCTCAGGGCCTACCGTGGCGCTGGGGCGCTGCAAGGCCGTCCTCTCCCCAGCACCAGCCTCTCCAGGCTCCCTGCCCCGCCCCCCCCAGCTCTTTGTGGCGTGGCCGGGCCGGCGCCTGTCAGCTGGAAGGTCCCCAGAGCAGCCCCCACCCCCGTGGTAGGGGATCGGAGTCGGGCGGTTTCCCCACGGCGCGTCGCCCCGGGTAACTGCATGGTTGGGAGGGCCTGGTGCTGGGGAGAGGTGCCATGTGCCAGGGAGCTGCAGTGCTGTCAGCCCGGCACCACGCGTCTCCACTGCAAACCCTGCAGCACCCAGTGTAGACACTTGCTGCAGCAAGGTAGTAAATCCTCTCGAAAGGTAGCAGCTATGTCAAGGGAAGAATTCTTCCATTGGCCTGTCTGCATTACAGGGGGGGTTAGGGGTTACCATACGTCCAGATTTTCCTGGACATGTCCGGCTTTTTGGTCCTCAAATCCCCGTCCGGGAGGAATTTCCAAAAAGCCGAACATGTCGGAGAAAATAGGGAGGCATGGTAAGGGGACCCCAAGTGCGAGTGGCTGCAGCAAAACTTACAACTCCCGCAATCTGCCGAGGCACAGAGGCAGCGGGCGGCATCCAAGCACGCAGCCACTTCCTCCCCGGGCTCCAACTTTCCCAGCTCCCGCCGCTCTCCACCTTGCGCCGGGGCCGAAGCAACTTCCCCAGCGCAGCAGCAGCCGGAGCCCAGGGAGGAGGCGGCTGCGCACTCGGATGCCGCCGGCCACCTCTGTGCCCCCGCAGATCGGGGGAGTTGTTAGTTTTGCTGCAGCCACTCGCACTCGGGGTCCCCCGAGCGTCTTTTGCCCGAGTGCTACTGGCTTCACGGTTTGCAGCGCGGTTGGGGTTGGAATGGGAGCGGGGAAGGGGCGGAGTTGGGGTGGGGCGGGGCCCCCGTGGGGTGTCCTCTTTTTTCAGTGTTGAAATATGGTAACCCTAGGTTAGGTTGACTTAACTATGCCTCCCACGGGGCGTGAAATTTTTCACAGACCTGAGCGATGGAGCCAGGGTGACCTAAGTTTTAGGTGCAGACTAGTCCTGAGGTAGGGATTTGTAGCAATGTAGTGACTCTGATGTGAATTCCCTTCACATATGTTGCTTTATCTTTCTTAACAGTAAAGAGGCATTCTTTAACTCAAGGTAACTAGTGCATGAGAGCTATCTTGACTTAAAAATACAGTCATGATGAGACAAGGCACTTTAGATTGATCATGGGTACACTAGGTGAGGCCAACCCCAGATGGACCTGTCTAGTTGACTAAAATGCCTTGATTTCACTGTATTTTTTCCCCTTTGGATTGCTCATGCGCATTAGTAAACCTGAGGTAAAAATCACACCTTTTTCAGCAGCAAAGACAAGGCCTTAGAAAGTGCTCTGCAGTTACAACTACTGTTAAGTCAGCCCTGCTCCTAGTTTTGGCACACCAAGATCCAAATTGTGATGTTTGGTCCTCAATGTTTCCAGCTGCTCAACAGCATTAAAAGATACTAAAAGTATGTTCAGCATTTTCCAGCTCTTTCCTTTCCACATGAGCAATTGCTGTAGTTGTCAGAATATGTTTTTCAGTCACCACCTGAAGCAGGGTGGCATATGCAGTTGATGAAGGGAGGGGAGCAGGCATCTCTGTTAAGGTGCAGTCCAAGCAATGAAAAAGTAGGAAAAACTCCTGGCTTAGCAAGCTGTTGGGTATATACAGCTGCAGGTTTCTATGCCAAGTATCCTTAGAGATGTCTTCAAGATTTATCTTGGGTTGTGTTTAATCTTCTCTGACTCTTAGGCCCAGATTCTCTTCTCCCATCAGTTTTACACTCAAATAACTCGACTTCAGTTGAGAGATTCCTGATTCAGACTCGTGTATGTGAGGTAGAATCAAGCCTGTAAGCCTTGTGTGTGCCAAGGAATGTAAGGGAAAACTTCCTATTGGTGCTATTACTGATGGCTCCTACTGCTCCAGATACAGATATCTCTCTATTTTAGAAGTAATTTGGTTTGTTTGGGAATCGCAAAAGATTGTGGAAAGAAAACAAAATTACAAAGTTATTTTAGGAAGCAGAAACTACTTTTTTTCCATCCTGTAAGTCATAATAAGTTTAGTATAGCACAATGCCTATTACAGACCTTACCTGGCACAGAAGGTTTATGAAGACAATCAATTTTTAAAATCACCAATTTTAAAAACATTTTTTCTGCTTTTCGTTGTTTGTGAATCTTTGCAGAATAACTGTAGGTGACATCACTTTATTCTGCATATGTGAAGTCAAAATTAGTTTTACTGCAGCGGGAGTAGTATGGGGGCTTAACTATTTTGTCAAGTATAAGAAAAAATACTTAAGGCTTATTCCTCACCATCTCTCCAACCTGGAGATCTGCGTGGGTAAGAATGAGTTTGCTCAGCTCTTGTATAATATGTAGAATCAGTAATGATTTAATTTTTTTAAAATGAGTAGTTCAAAACCAGTGAAAGAATCAAGAAGTATTTTCATCTTGCAAAGTTTTACCCTTGCTTATTCCCAACAGTGTCAGCTTTCTACTAATTTGTACTTGCCCCTGATTGAATGGAACTTCTGGGAATGAGTCTGAACATCTATAGCAATATTTCCTATTATCTCTATAAATAAATACTTAAAGCACGTAACTGGTTGGCTCAAGCATCCAAATGCTAGTGAAAATGCAGACAATGAGTGGAGAAAAGGCCTGGGAGGAGATGAGAACCCACGTTCCCTTTGACATGACTCAGAGTTATGGGTTGGCAGCACCTGTCTGGATCAGGCCAAACATGTGGTAATAAAGAGCACTTCACAAACAAGGGCCTTGATCCTGCAGACTTGTACGCTCCAGAGCAATAATGGAGACCCAAACTACAGCACTGTGCTAATGTATGAAAACCAGAATGTGAAACTGACTACCAGACAACTTAATTACCGCATCCAAAATAAGTGAAATGCAAACAAAAATGAAATGTGGAGCTTAAAATAAATTTTTAAAAATTAGTTCAATTTAATAATCTCAGGTCACATGACCGACAAGGGATTTAACATGATTTTGAGGTTAATGGTGTCCATTTAAGTTCTAATTAAAACCAAAAGTGATTTAATTTTGTAAACTACAGGTGGAGGAAAATATTGCAGCTGAGAGAGGGAGCTGAGCACAGTTGAACACACTGAGATTGTATGTTCTGATGCTATATAAGAACCCTGAGTTGACTGGTTAATCCATTTACTGTGGTTGTCTGTGCCTTGCAGATACCAAATATAAAGCCATGGTCTAAGTAATTTGACACATTCCTATAGTCAATCCACTGGGTCCAATCCTTTCAATGGGAAGAGGGTCTCATGCACTCTAAGGGCTTGTCTTCACTAGGAAATTTAATCATGTCTAAACATGATTTTTAATCTTGAGTTAGGTGACAACGCTGACAACAACTGACTGGTCAGCATCCGCAAGGATAAATCGTGTTCCACATTGTGTCAGATACTGATGGGTAAACCCTAGTACATCTGCACTGACTGTCAGCAGTGTGTTAACTAACTCAGCTGTTAACAATCAAGTTTAAATGCAACTAAATTTCTAGGGAAGATAAGGATGAAATTCACCCCGTGCAGAGACCCAGCACTAGGCCTATGCACTATTTTCATCCCTCTTAAGCCCTCAAAGTAAGATTTAAGCAAGACAAGGCCTTGTGCTGACCCTTTATTCAGGGTGAACTTGACACTAATAAAATTGGTCTCATAGGAAAATCCATGTAAATTTTTCAGTACGGAAGCAATCTATGCTAGAGTAGAGATGTGCAAGGCTCCTTGATGCTGTCTGCTTGTATTTACAGTTCTCTCTCTCAGAACAAGCAGTTTCAATTACAGTCCAACAAGGAAGATACAAGTACAAAGAAATGTTATGGTTGGGTACATTTATTTTGTATAATAAATAGGCACATTTGATGTGGCTCAGACACCTGGTGAATTGCCCCCAGGATTGCAAGGGTCAGGCACCCCTTGCTCAAAACATAGGTCAGATGATCAGCCTCTTGGAGCTTGTCTGAGGCCTCATGAGGAAAACTTGCAAGAATAGCACTGTGTGGTGATCACAAGGGGAGATGCTGATGATCACATTTAAATCAGTCTACAGTAACACTAGGCCCAGCTGAATAATAATCTCATAGGCTGTTGTGAGGACTATTTAACTATGTCAATAATATTTTCTTGAAGAGTCATGCAGTGTTCCTTATATAATCCCTCCCCCAACAGAACATTGAAGGCCATGAGATGGTATCCTCAAATGGGGACCAGAGCTGAATCAAACAATTTGAGCAACCCAAGAAGCCCCAAATCCCATCTATTTGTTTGCATTTATTTCTTTAAAAGAGCTGGTAGTGTGCCTTAAGGAGCTTCGCTCAGACATACACATTAAGCCCAAGTTCGGGGGCAGCTATTTTTCCCTCCTTGGTGAAATTGTCTATGGGGAGGCCTTTAATTTTCTTTAACCAGGCCTTCCTACACTCTTTTTGCTGGTCTGCTATACGTTTTGTTCGGTGAGCTTGATACTCAACAGCTGTAGCTTCTTCATACATTTTCATCTGCTTCACTGTCAGAAGCCTGAACCCGGTGTTGAGCCGGTAAGGATTTGCGGTTTGTAAGAAGAGGGGATTTTCTCTCCGGGGCCCTGCTTCAATTTTAGTTTGTGCGATCATCATGCGTGTCGATTTGATGGATTCAGATGAGCTCGTTAAGTGGCCAATCAACTGAGCCCCACCCTCAGATAGGGAAGTGGCTCTGCCATGGCCAGTATGAACCTTCTTCTCTTCTGGCAAGCTGCAGCATGACTTGGAGCGTACAATCACGGGAGCAGGAATGAAAGAGTGCACTGCAGACCCATGCAAAGAGTTCTTCAAGTTGAGCTGCAGTCTTTTGGTTTCAAAGGGTGTGGACATTCTTTTCATAATCAGAGAGCCACTGGCAGATTTAATGTGTCTGAGTTGGGTGGACTGATCCTTTTTCTCTTGCTTAGGGATTTTGTATGACAACATCTTTTTAGGGCGTTCCTGGGGGTGCAGCCGAGGTCCCCAGACATCTCTGATTTTTGCAAGGGGTATCATATTGGAGCTGACTTGGTCTGGCTTGTAGGCGTGCTGCAGCGTGCTAACAGTCAGGAGGATCTGGTCAGGAGAAGTGGGACAATGCGGGCCTCGTTTCTTTATACGCTGTAAAGCGGCCTCTGCGTTTTCAGCAAGTGAAGATGCATGGACCGGAGAGTCGTAGCCAGATTCTCTATCTATTTCCAAAGATAAACATGAAGAAAAGAAAAAAATATCTGACTCTATATAAATACGTATATATGGAAGTGATTTTACAGTGAGCTGGTGGTGGTGGTAGCCTGTTTGATCCTTCTTGGAGAGATGGAATCCCCAAAGGGGGCTGATAATGGGCACTAAAGTGACAGTCCTGGAGACTGAGTTTCCATGTTTACCCACAGAACAAGCACAGCATGAGGAGCAGCAGAGCAAGCTTCCCCAAGGCTGTCCTATCTGATGTGTGTCCATCCTAAGGGTAGCAGAGGACCCTCTTTATGGACTCAGTCACCATCATTCTTTGACCTGACTGCCAACAGTGGTGACAATTCTATGTTAGTTATCTATAGAGTGCCAGTTGCAATAGTCTGTAGGTGCTAAAATAATTTATGACACTGGGTGGATGATTGTTTGTGGGTGCTTTGACACCTGTCCTGGTTTCCTTGAAGTCATGGTTTCTAATGGGAGCAGAATTGGGTCTCATGACGGAGATGCCAGTAAGTGAACTCAAAATGCCAAGTCAGTTTCCAACATAAGCCGCTGAACAACAATCAGATGGTAACAACTTTTGGCCGTTACATATCTGAACTGGATTAGAATTGGAAAGCCCAAGGTGAACAAGGCATGGAGCTTCTGATGTCTGAACATTTTGGAGAGTGGTCTCTGTTGTGTGATGAAGTGGGCCAATCACCGTCTTTCATCATCATTCCAAGATGATCTGATTATGCCCAAAGTTAAGAAATGCTAGGGATTTTAAAATGAGAAATATAGCAATATAGAGCACACAGCATTAAGGACACTGTTCTTGCCAGATATAGGTAAATGTGGAGTATTAACTTAAGTAATCTCCAGGTAGAGATGGGCCTGATGCGAACCCAAGATCCAAACACCTCTGAATAGTAGGGATCAGATCCTCAGCTAGCATAAAGTGGTGTCGCGCCGTTGACTTCAGGGGAGCTGTGCCAATTTACACCAGTTGAAGATCTTGTCCCGTGGGAGTTTGAAATCCAAATCCACACAGGGATTCAAATTTTGCCATTAAATCCCACTTCTATTTATTAAAAGTTATTTTCATGACTTTTCTGTAGTTTTTACCTTGCTGGCTCCAGATCTTTTGCTTCTTGTTCAGGTTTTCCTATTTACGAACCCTTTCTTTGTGCCCGTTTCACATGCTTTAACCTATTGTTAATATTACTTGTCTTTTTGCCCTCTCCTTACCCCACTTCATCCTAACCTATCTTTTCCATAGTCTAGGTAGCTTACCAACATGTCCACAGCTTCTCTTCTCCGTCCTCAGACTCTTTGGGATTCGCTTATAATCCCCAACCAGTTCTGAATTTAAAACTCATCTGCCAGTACATAAAATGCCATTGGCTTCTCTAATCCACTGTGTTAGCCAATGAAGCGCTCATTGGAGTGGGAAGAGTCACTGTAAGGTTTCCCTTTATCACAGCTCATTTCTCCAGTGAGAAAACCATTAAGAGCCATATTCTGCTCTCAGCTACAGCCGCCATTGAGGACAGAATTTGATCCAATACAAGCCATAGGAAATATGAAAGCTGTGGGAACATCATGAAGGACTGTATCCAGCCTAGAGCTATTCTAAAAAATAATAAAGCCCCAACCAACGCTCGGGGCTGCCCAGACAAAATTAAAATACACTAATACAAACAATACAACAGAGAAGAAAAATGATTTCCATCAGATCACCAAGGAGCACACCTGTGATCTCTAGATTATCTTGTCAAATTTCAATGTAAAACCACCTTGCTGGCTGGCTCAGCCATGTTGGAACAAAATGTATTTACAGAGTGATTTCTTGAGCAAACTAATATTGGCATTTAAATAGTAGCTAACCATTTCTTCTGAGAACTTGTGTGTGGAAACCCTCTCCTTCCCTCCCCAGAAAAAGTTACTTTTTTAGTAAATCAAAGTGACTTTGACATTTAAAAGGAAATCTAAAGAGTAGCAATAATTGCATAGGGGAAGAAATGGGCCCAAATATTACATAACTTTTCTAGGCGTCGCAGTTAGAAGAGATCACTTGATTTAATGTCTGTTCATCTGCCTGACCTAAAACAGCCTCATAACCATTGCAGGCCCCAAAGAGATCCACTTACCCAGTGCAGACTCCAGATAAAACTTCTCATTTACTGCAGGCCTCTTACCCAGAGCATATTACCCCTTACCATATAATCTATCTATCTTCAATATTTCTAATGCAACCATCACCATTGCCTCTAGCCACCAAGATCTCTTACCAGACTCTGACAAGCTTTGTGGTGTTGTTGCACCGTATGTTCGACCTGAGTCTTCTGAATCACTGCTATAGGCCTGTCGTTTCCCAGGAAGAGCGGACCTTTTCTTCTGGTCTAGCTTTATATCAAGGCAACCCATGCTCCTTTGCAAAGTCTGACTTGATCGGTGAGCAGGTGCCTTCACAAATTCATAATGGAGACCTGCAAGAAATGGATTAATCCTGTAGCATTAAGATTTTAAAGCTAACTGTCTTTTATCTACCAAGGTCGTCATTATCTATGTATTTTTTGAGTCTTCTGGCTTTCGATTACTATTTTGTTTCTAGTTCCAACTTCTAAAGTTAGCGAGCCATGGTTGACTGAAAAATATCTACAAATGTTTGAGAAGCTAAAAGTGTCAGAGAAGCTTGGAAGATAATGATGGCTCCATGCCTCCTTGTTGGGAAAGATTCAAATCTGGATTATGCTGGTGTAAATCCATAGATTCTACAATCACTGACTCTGAGGATTTACCGAGGTTGGAATCTGGTTCATTCCCTCTCTATTGCCTGTCTCCTTGCAACGCATGGGTCTTCAGACAGGTGAATGGCTGTGTTGGGTGTTAATGCCACACGACTGTTTTAACAATCCTAAGTAGCTGAGATGGCCCTGCATTTATGACATTAAGACATTTAATGGTCTTGCACTAAAGGACTGAAATGGAATCTAAGCTGTGAATTTCTTCACAATGTTTTTGTTCTAATAAATATTTTAGGACTCAAAGACACAAGCTTCGCCGTGTCTCAGACATGTGGTGTCTGCGATATAGAGCACAAGCTCAGAGTTGCAGGTTTCTGCATCACAATTTGGATTCAGTAGCCACCCATAGACTCAAACTGCATCGGAATGTTACAGTTTGAAGAGTGTAAGCCTGTGTGGATTTAGTCTTCATCTTGGTTGTGAATTCTGATCACAGATGCTGCTAAGACTTATACTGTGGGGGGAAATTTTAAAATAAGTAATAATTGGTGCACCACTCAGCAGGTACTTAAGCATATGCCTAACTTTAAGCACATGAGTAATCCCACTGACTTCAGTGAGACTACTCACATACACCTCTACCCCGATATAACGCTGTCCTCGGGAGCCAAAAAATCTTACCGCGTTATAGGTGAAACCATGTTATATCGAACTTGCTTTGATCTGCCGGAGTGCGCAGCCCCGTCCCCCCGGAGCACTCCTTTACCGCGTTATATCCGAATTTGTGTTATATTGGTTCGCATTATATCGGGGTACAGGTGTACTTAAAGTTAGCCACTTGAATAGCTTGCTGAATTAGGGCCTCAAGTTTCTAATGCACCCTGCTTCTCAGAGGATCCTAAAGGACCTTACAAAATATATAGCATTGCTGAAATGCAGCAGCCGTCTAGCACACATCCCTGGACAATGGTGGGGGATTGGGCAAGGACAGTGGGTACCTGAAAATATTTCCTAACTCATTTTTTTAAACTGACTAGATTTCACGTTGAGGCTGCCCCTTTAACACAGTGCACTGCAAGAGGTGTATATGGTACCTGAAGGTGTCCCGGAACCCCTTGTTGACCGACGGCGAATCAGGTATGCCAACATTAGCTGGTCCTCATCTGGTTTCTCGTCGGAATAATATATCTTCCTGTGGCTGGCTGCATCCCGTTTCATGTGCTGAGCGCGAACATATGGATAGGGCTGCACTCTGACCCTGATTTCTTTGTGCTTTTCCTTATCCTTTGTTACTTCCTCTCGGTCGGCCTGTAGCGTGTAGTCCCACTCTACATCCTCAAACTGGAACATCAGTACGCTGCTCAGAGCATTGATCACCATCCTAGGAAGGGGAGAGGAACAGTGCTAAGAAACACACATTGTAATAATGGTGTAGCAGTTACCTGTTGTGCCAGATTGCCTTTGTGCACTGTTACAGATGCTGAGGTGCATAACTAGAATTGAAGTTGCAATTGCTTGGTTGGGGAAAAGAAAATGAGCAGTGTTTAGATTGTTGCCAGCCCTGGTGATCAGACCCAGCACATTCCAATTAATGTAACCTGAATGTAAAGAACACTGTTGAGTTCATTCATTGCTAGGTACAACTGGGAATAATGGGATGAAATCATGAAAAGGAAAAATTTTCTGACTGTTAGGCTGTGAAATAGCTCCCAAGAGAAATGGTGGTTGTCCTGTTGCTAGGGTCCCTTGAATCTGGGTGAAAAAACACTGGGAACAGACTGTAGGGAACAAGCCTACTCTTGTCTAGAAGGATGGATGTGACGAGTAGGCCTTTTTGATCTCCTGCATTATGAAAATGCAGTAGAACACTGGTGTGTTAAGAGCACACGTGGGCCTGATCCTGAACTCACCCAAACTCTGAGGAAATTCAGATCGTAATCTTGATCCCACTTTATAGCTTTGCCCTATCTCTAAAATGGGCCTGAATCTAAACATCAGGATGAATATCCCATGTTTTGGGGAAGTTTGGATTGAAATCTGAACCAAAACACCACACCTACTTAATAGAATAACATATTGCAGTGATCCATAGTCAATAAACCAGCAGAATCCTCTAAAAAAACCCACCTGTTAGGGCTGTAAAAAGGACATGATTTCTTGAGCAACACAATCTGTCTAACTTGCTCAGAGTCTGAGTGCAACTGCTATTACCCACCTATTTTCTACAATGCAGAAGGACACCACAGGGTCACCTCTGCTATTGGCCCTCATCACCTTCAGGCAGGTCCCAGTCAGGAAGTTAAATATACGTATTTTTCCATCAGCGCAGCCACTGATGACTCGGAGATACAGAAACGCCAGATACAGGACTTCCCTGAAAACAAAACACCGGAGCATAAGCACATTCCTTATTCCTACATGAGAAGATTGAAGTAACAAGGTTCTTTGATGGTGAGTGAAGCAGGTCCATCTCTGCCTGCAGGGTAGATGAGAGAACTAGTCAGGTTTAAAGGAGGCTGGGGAGGATGAAAGTCACCCAGCAAATTCCTTCCTAATCATTACTGCCTTTGGAATGGAGAGATGGCCAAAATTATGAAGTCCAGACAATTTATTGGACATATGCATGCTCAAAAAATGAATGAAGCAGTCATTCATAGCAACCACTGTGTTTAAGACCAGTCGCGGCTTATTAGCTTTGCCAGTAGGCATTTTCAATCACATCTCTTCCTTTAAATAACCTCTGAAAGTAAATGCAAACAGTATGGTGATGTAGTCTTATCACAGCACAGTTAAAATCACAAAATGTCATGATGTGCAAAGGGAATGGTTTCCACAACAAAACTAATGCCTCCATGTTTCACATATGCACTATCTTCTGTTTGTCTTTTCTGCCAAAATATGTAGCTTAACATGCTGTTGCATATATATTAGAGGTTCCTGAAATTTTGGTGTATCTGGATCCCATTTTATCTTAAATCATCCCTGCTTCTATGTCAGTAGCAAAGAGGTGGGAATGATCTTGTTTTCCTGAACTCCTTAACTCGCAGTGGGTCATTTGCTCCTGGACTGGGATAAGAGCACCTCAAATTTAGGTGGATTGAGTCCTAGATGTTAGCATTCGTCATGGCTGGGAGCATTTGCATCTAAGTCTTTACAGTTTACATCCAGAAGGCATAAGATCTGAATTAGTTTTTCTGCCAAAGAATTGTGTTTTGTTTGTTCTGTTTTTTCACCTGCACTCACATCATACTAATTATAGGCAGGATTAGTATCGCCACCTATTTTTAAGGTTGCCTGACACTTCCTGTTATAAGACCCACTTTCCAGTAGCTTATAACTCTGTCTAACTGTAACTGCGCTGAAATTTACCATGTTGGGTGTCTGCCTCACGTTGAATGTTTTTGGGAAATTTCAGTCAAAATGATTTAGCTGTTTCGATAACAAGGCAAAGGAAAAACACATTGTTTTTCTCCTTATTAAAAATGTTGTGACCTTTTATTGAACAACTCTAGTATCACCATGCTTTGGAGCAGGGACTTGAAATTTGGCAGTATATGAGCATGTACTAAAATACCGTATCATAATGCATACGCGTAAGAGGACTGATTTAAGGTTGCACAAGCAACCTTAATTTTGGCATACCCTAACTTTGGAGTTTTCGACTTTGCAACCTTAATAATGTTTCGTGAAGGTATATTATCATCATGGGTGAAATCCTGGGCATATTGGAAGTCAATGGCAAAACACCCATTCACTTCAATAGGGCATGGATTTCACCCCTTGTATTTAGTCGATCATTGCTTTTCTTTACACTTGAGGACCTCTTCATCACCATATATAATATCATACATAATAGTTTTCCCAAATGTCTAGCTTTATTGTGTCATGGGACAACATCGAATGCTGCTATTCCCTTGTGAAGGTAAGAGTTTTATGCAAGATACACAGTCCTAGGACTTTGATTCCATCTGTTCTGCAGGGGATTCCTTACTCGGGAGTCACTGTTCCATTGAATAACAGTGAGTTCCTGTAAAACAAAAAAACCCTCCCTGCAGGACAGGGAAAATTTTAAAGTGTTAGGACTGTGAATTAACACATTCTATGTAGACATATTCCTAAGCAGGTAACAGAGTTCACTTTATTGAGTCAGAGCTATAGGAGACATGTAGACATTTGTTATCTGTGGATTCCGACATGTGAATGATACCTACTGTGGATGCCTGAAAGCCATTAGACATCGCTTATGTTTTCCCACCATGCTCCATCCCAGGACAAATCCATCAGAGCTTCCTGTCACTAGATGCCATTGATCAAAGGCCAGGGATTTTACTGGGCCTTGGTGCCCTTCTAAGGTCTGGAACATGAAAAAGCCATATGTCACATAGTGTAACATACTATAAGAATTCTGGGCATACACATAGCCCTAATCATTCTCATATTACAATCACAATACTGCCCTCCTATGCTTTATAATGGATTCTATAAAGGATTACAATATGCCCTTTGGTAATAGTTTTGATTCAGTACTCACTGTGAGTGAAACATGCCAGGCTCACTCTTGGGGTATGTCTACACCCAGCCGCTAGTTCGGCGGCTGGGAATCGAAGTTCTGGGTTCGACTTATCGCGTCTTGTCTGGACGCGATAAGTCGAACCAGGAAGTGATCGCCGTCGACTGCGGTACTCCAGCTAGACGAGAGGAGTACCGCGGCGTCGACGGGGGAGCCTGCCTGCCGCGTGTGGACCGAGGTAAGTTCGAACTAAGGTACTTCGAACTTCAGCTACGTTATTCACGTAGCTGAAGTTGCGTACCTTAGTTCGAATTGGGGGGTAAGTGTAGACCAAGCCTTGGTGGCCAGACACTAATGTGGACTTATTCATTCATTGGCCAGGATCACTGTGTGTACTATGTGTAGGGCCCTATCAAATTCACGGCTATGAAAAACGTGTCACGGACCATGAAATCTGGTCTCCCCCCATGAAATCTGGTATTTTGTGTGCTTTTACCCTATACTATACAGATTTCACAGGGAGATCAGCGTTTCTCAGACTGGGGGTCCTGACCCAAAAGGGAGTTGCAGGGGGGTCACAAGGTTATTTTAGGGAGGTTACAGTATTGCCACCTTTACTTCTGCGCTGACTTCAGAGCTGGGTGGCCGGAAAGCGGCGGCTGTTGGCTGGGTGCCCAGCTCTGAAGGCAGCACCCTGCCAGCAGCAGGGCAGAAGTAAGGGTGGCAATGTCATACCATGCCATGCCATCCTTACTTCTGCACGGCTGCTGGCGCTGCCTTCAGAGCTGGGCTCCCAGCCTGCAGCCACTGCTCTCCAGCTGCCCAGCTCTGAAGGCAGCGCCACCGCCAGCAGCAGCACAGAAGAAAGGGTAGCAGTACTGCAACCTCCCCCCCACACACACAGACACACACACACTCAATAACCTCACGATCCCCCCACTCCTTTTTGGGTCAGGACCCCTACAGTTACAACACCATGAAATTTCAGATTTAAATAGCTGAAATCATTAAATGTATTATTTTTAAAACCCTATGTGCATATTATTGCAGCTGAGAATTAAACTGAGACCTTTAGGGTCTGTTAAGTGAATAATCAACCAAGGAAGACAATATGAAACTGCCCTTAACCAAGCTAGTAGGAGCCGTATGTAAACTTGGGTCATCTAGAAATGGAATATCTTACCCTTGATACACATCTGTACATGCAATTCCATCAGACTCTTTTCCACCAATAGAAACTGCTTTTCACCTCTCAAAGAACACTTACTCTGAGCATACACTGGTATAACTGAAATCAAACTGGCTCTGATCTTTAAATTACAGTGCAGCTGTCTGGATATCCCTAATCTTTATAAACTGTTTTTGTTTCTGCTAGAAACAAATTTCATTTCTTGGTGTAACTATGCGTCATCCCCAGCCCTGAAATACGGCTATCATCCAGAAAATCCCTGCTTGTGAACATTCACCCAAACAAAAGCTCAATCATATAAATATCTGCAAACAGCAAAAAATTAAAGACCAGATTAAATGTCAATTTTTAATTTGGTGAATTGTTTGCCAATAGGCTCTTACACAGGTCAGCCATCACTAATTCTGTTGATCATCAGTTACCAGTTTCATACCTTTTTCTTTCTTTCTTTTTAAAAAACACCTTTGGTGTAAACAAAAAGCCATGACTAGTTGGGGTGAACAGATATGTAAAAGGTTGTTATAAAGAGGACAGTGATCAATTGTTCTCCATGTCCACCAAGGGAATCAGAGACTCATAGGGGTTAGAAGGGACCACAAGGTTCATCTAGTCTACCCCCCCCCCCCCCAAAAAAAAAAAAAAGATTTCAGCTGTCCACATTGGCTTAGCTTGCGGCAAGGCAGATTTAGGTAATTAGGAAAAACTTTCTAACTTTAAGGATAGTTGAGCACTGGAACAGGTTACCTGCGGAGGTTGTGGCATCCCTATCAATGGAGGATTTTAAGAACAGGCTAGATGAATATCTGTCAGGGATGGTCTAGGTAAACTTAATCCTGCCTCAGTGCAGGGGAATAGACTAGATGATTTCTTGAGGTCCCTTCCAACCCTACATTTCTATGATTCAGTGTGTAGTAGAGAGAGAGAGCCTGGTGTAAGATCTGAGGCTGTGAATCAAAGTCAGGCCTTGTATTAAAGCAGATGTTTGCAAGTTCACTGTCCAGTACATGAATTTGGCAAAGTTGTTGCTAGTGTACTAGGCTCTAGATATTTGCATAAATATATTCCAGCTAGTACAGATACATCCCTCTCCGGGGGAGGGAACTCCAGTTTCTAGGAAAAGGCAGGTGTTAGTAATGGGAGATTCGATTATTAGAAATGTAGATAGCTGGGTCTGTGATGACCGGGAGAACCGTATGGTGACTTGCCTGCCTGGTGCGAAGGTTGCGGATCTCTCGAGGCATCTAGATAGACTTATGTGTAGTGCTGGGGAGGAGCCGGTGGTCGTGGTACATGTAGGTACCAATGACATAGGGAAGGGTAGGAGAGATGTCCTGGAAGCCAAATTTAGGCTACTAGGGAAGAGACTGAAATCCAGGACCTCTATGGTGGCATTTTCAGAAATGCTCCCAGTTCCACGCGCAGGGCCAGGTAGGCAGGCAGAGCTTCAGAGTCTCAATGCGTGGATGAGACGATTGTGTAGAGAGGAGGGGTTCACGTTCATTAGGAACTGGGGAAACTTCTGGGATGGGAGGAGCCTATACAGGAGAGATGGGCTCCACCTAAACCAAAGTGGAACCAGACTGCTGGCACTAAACATTAAAAAGGTTGTAGAGCAGTTTTTAAACTAGGAGATGGGGGAAAGCCGACTGCTGCAGAGGAGCGTGTGGATCGGACACAGACTTCCCTTAGGGGAGAGTCTGATGATAGAGAATCTCCAGGTTATAGTCAGGAGCAGAGGACTGAAAAGTATAATGTAAGGGCCGGATCAGATGATAAACAGCCACATAAAAAAGAATCTGGCACATCAGAAAAAGACAGGCTAATAAACAGGGACAAGTTTTTAAAGTGCTTGTACACAAATGCCAGAAGTCTAAATAATAAGATGGGTGAACTAGAGTGCCTTGTGATAAAGGAGGATATAGATATAATAGGCATATATTATAGTATACCCCAAATTAAGAAAAACAGTAAAAGAACTAAAAAAGAGCCACCGTGGCTTAACAACCATGTAAAAGAAGCAGTGAGAGATAAAAAGACTTCCTTTAAAAAGTGGAAGTCAAATCCTAGTGAGGCAAATAGAAAGGAGCACAAACACTGCCAACTTAAGTGCAAGAGTGTAATAAGAAAAGCCAAAGAGGAGTTTGAAGAACGGCTAGCCAAAAACTCCAAAGGTAATAACAAAATGTTTTTTAAGTACATCAGAAGCAGGAAGCCTGCTAAACAACCAGTGGGGCCCCTTGACGATGAAAATACAAAAGGAGCGCTTAAAGATGATAAAGTCATTGCGGAGAAACTAAATGGATTCTTTGCTTCAGTCTTCACGGCTGAGGATGTTAGGGAGATTCCCAAACCTGAGCTGGCTTTTGTAGGTGACAAATCTGAGGAACTGTCACAGATTGAAGTATCACTAGAGGAGGTTTTGGAATTAATTGATAAACTCAACATTAACAAGTCACCGGGACCAGATGGCATTCACCCAAGAGTTCTGAAAGAACTCAAATGTGAAGTTGCGGAACTATTAACTAAGGTTTGTAACCTGTCCTTTAAATCGGCTTCGGTACCCAATGACTGGAAGTTAGCTAATGTAACGCCAATATTTAAAAAGGGCTCTAGGGGTGATCCCGGCAATTACAGACCGGTAAGTCTAACGTCGGTACCGGGCAAATTAGTTGAAACAATAGTAAAGAACAAAATTGTCAGACACATAGAAAAACATAAACTCTTGAGCAATAGTCAACATGGTTTCTGTAAAGGGAAATCGTGTCTTACTAATCTATTAGAGTTCTTTGAAGGGGTCAACAAACATGTGGACAAGGGGGATCCGGTGGACATAGTGTACTTAGATTTCCAGAAAGCCTTTGACAAGGTCCCTCACCAAAGGCTCTTACGTAAATTAAGCTGTCATGGGATAAAAGGGAAGGTCCTTTCATGGATTGAGAACTGGTTAAAGGACAGGGAACAAAGGGTAGGAATTAATGGTAAATTCTCAGAATGGAGAGGGGTAACTAGTGGTGTTCCCCAAAGGTCAGTCCTAGGACCTATCCTATTCAATTTATTCATAAATGATCTGGAGAAAGGGGTAAACAGTGAGGTGGCAAAGTTTGCAGATGATACTAAACTACACAAGATAGTTAAGACCAAAGCAGATTGTGAAGAACTTCAAAAAGATCTCACAAAACTAAGTGATTGGGCAACAAAATGGCAAATGAAATTTAATGTGGATAAATGTAAAGTAATGCACATTGGAAAAAATAACCCCAACTATACATACAACATGATGGGGGCTAATTTAGCTACAACGAGTCAGGAAAAAGATCTTGGCGTCATCGTGGATAGTTCTCTAAAGATGTCCACGCAGTGTGCAGAGGCGGTCAAAACAGCAAACAGGATGTTAGGAATCATTAAAAAGGGGATAGAGAATAAGACTGAGAATATATTATTGCCCTTATATAAATCCATGGTTCGCCCACATCTCGAATACTGTGTACAGATGTGGTCTCCTCACCTCAAAAAAGATATTCTAGCACTAGAAAAGGTTCAGAAAAGAGCAACTAAAATGATTAAGGGTTTAGAGAGGGTCCCATATGAGGAAAGATTAAAGAGGCTAGGACTCTTCAGTTTGGAAAAGAGAAGACTAAGGGGGGACATGATAGAGGTATATAAAATCATGAGTGATGTTGAGAAAGTGGATAAGGAAAAGTTATTTACTTATTCCCATAATACAAGAACTAGGGGTCACCAAAAGAAATTAATAGGCAGCAGGTTTAAAACAAATAAAAGGAAGTTCTTCTTCACGCAGCGCACAGTCAACTTGTGGAACTCCTTACCTGAGGAGGTTGTGAAGGCTAGGACTATAACAATGTTTAAAAGGGGACTGGATAAATTCATGGTGGCTAAGTCCATAAATGGCTATTAGCCAGGATGGGTAAGAATGGTGTCCCTAGCCTCTGTTCGTCAGAGGATGGAGATGGATGGCAGGAGAGAGATCACTTGATCATTGCCTGTTAGGTTCACTCCCTCTGGGGCACCTGGCATTGGCCACTGTCGGTAGACAGATACTGGGCTAGATGGACCTTTGGTCTGACCCAGTACGGCCTTTCTTATGTTCTTATCCCCCATCTAGTATAAGATAAGATGGTTTGACAAAACAATGAATAGGGATGTTTTGTTCCAGATATCAGGAACCAGGGGAGATAACAAACAGATGTCATGAAACACATAAGGTGGTGCGTAAGATGTTTTTTCCAGTTGTTTGTCTCAGTCTATAAATGTCAGGGTACCTCGCCTTAACCCTTTGTCCAGCCCAGGGGGCAGCAGAGAGTCCTGCTTGCTGACTGAGCTGAGTCCATTGTAACAGGCCTACATGTGTTAGTGTACCCATAGACATAGATTCAGGGAGCTAGTACTGTGCTTTGTTGACAATAAACCTTGCCGAGCGCCTTCGCCACTGAACCGAGTCTGTGGTCTTTCTAGGTAGTACTATCGAGATCTGCTGGGCCAGCTAGCTGCTCAGAGCTGGGACAGCACACAGAGAGGAAACACCCAAATACGTTTCCAGAACACGCTACGATTAGGAAGAAACATACCTTGATCAACACGCATGTATCAACGTGCCACACTTTCACCAACCCTTTTTCGCAACCGCTCACAATGTGGGTGTTGTTGATTTTAGCTGTCCAAATGGCATCTTTGTGTTTTAAAGTTTTGATGCATCGCCCGGTGCTTAAATCCCACACTGTTAGGAGTGAGAGGGAGAAACATAAATAATGTCCACATTTATTTGTCCGTATCACTCTGGAAAATGTGAATATAAATTATTATTTGAGTCACAGTTGCACCTAGAGGCCCCAGCTGAGTTCAGAGCCCCCTTGTGCTAGGTGCTGCACAGAGACAAACCCTGCCCTGAAGCATTCACAATCTAAATAGAGAAAGCAACGGCGTATCATTATAAGCCCTGTTTCACAGGTGAGAACCTAAGGTCACCACAGGAAGTCCGTAGCAGAGCTGAGGACTGAATCCAGGTCTCTCAAGTCCCATTGCCATAACCACAATGCCATTCATATTGTATAAAACCACTCTAATAGGAGTTGCATGCCTGGCCATTGCTTGCAGAGCAAACTAAGCTCCATTGTGAGATTGAAATCCACCCCCTAGTTTCCATGCTGGTTGTCAGGGTCACACACTGTCTGTGCTATAAAGATACATATTGGGCCACTTTCCCTGCTGGTCTAAGCCAATCCAAACCCCTTTGCTGTTACCGCTGGGATTTGGAATGTGGCTGGCGGTGGCCCCCCATCAAAGCCTTGGGGCTATTTCGGCGATTGCTTGCTCACCTTTGACCATGCAGTCTCTTGCTCCTGACACAACCCTGTTTTTGTACACGTCCAGGCAGGTGATGGTCCCCGAGTGACCGTTAAGGATCTTCACACAAGCCCCAGTGAATATATTCCAGCATCTGCAGAGTAAGGGCCAAGAAGGGGAGAATCCTGTGATTCGTTAATTGTTAATTAATGACTTATTTGTTATTATTGCCTGGTTCTCCTCGCACATACACTGGTGTAAGTCAGGAGTAATTCCACTGAGGTCAATGAAGTAACACTGAGAAAAGCCCGATGGAAGGGCAGTAGAATCAGGCCCTAATATTTAGATACTCGATCTTATATTTTGTTCTGGTGGCACCAGGGCTGTCATGGTCACATACATCTGGATTGCTTCTCTGGCTACCCAGCAATGGCTACCTCTGACCTCCAAATGTAACAATCCTTCAGACAGCCCCATTTCCATCTAGCAGCTGCCAAGAAGACTTACAGCTGCTTCACTGAGAAAACCCAAGCACATGGATACATCAAAGACCATCCCATGTTGAATCAGGTGGGAGACAAAGACTCCATATCTGTGTAGACTCTTTCCCCTCCTATTAGACTGATGTGGCCTTTGAAACAGGCCCTGCCACTGTCATCCCAGAGCAGGAGAACCTGACTTGGGTTTCCGCTTTTGGGCATAATGCAGGGCTATTGTGGCAGCAGATTATTAGTATCCTAAGAATTAGTGACAGAGATGACATAATAAGACTTCCCCTTCCCCAACTTCAATGAGGACATGTATCCTGACCTACACCAGTGTATGCCTCTGCATAGTGTAAAGCTGCCTCTATACTTTCTTCCAAGTGCACTGGAAGGTGGTCAGATACCATGGCAATGAGTTGGTATCAAAATGATGGGAAGATTAAAAAAAAAAGCCTCCCAAACTTCAGGGGTGAATTCCTGGCCCTATTGTACTGAATGGGAGTTTTGGCATGGACTTAAACAGGGCCAGGATTTCACCATGGATGCTAATCAGAAACAATGTCTCTGGTTTAGAAATATCGCAACAATCGGTTTTCCTGGCGTACTTTGCTACTTCTTCTTCCAGTACTGGATGAAACGGGAAAGCACAGAGGGGAAATGTCCTGCATGAGCAAGGGAGTACACTAGGATATCTATGATGTGTTTTTCTTCTCCCCTTATTACAGTCAGAAAATGGGGGGAGGGGAGGATTCTGGAAAAAATGCCCAATGTTGGGTTTGGTTTTGGGTTTTATGCTTAAAATTTCCTTTCACTAGATCATTTCAAACTGGATCACTCTGCCCGGTGACCCTCGTATCAGCACTGCTCACCGGATGCTGAGATCAAAGCTCGCGCTCAGCACGAACCCTTTCTTCTCATTGAGGAACACTGCCTTGATGCTCCCAGCATGGCCACTGATCACGGGCGGCACTTCCTTCAGCTCCAACACATCAAGGAACCTGACTTTGCGGTCCAGTGAGCCAATGGCAAGCAAGTTCCCACCACAGTAGTGGATTACCCTGTGTGGATCTGACCTGGGTAAGCAAGCAGAGACTGAGGAGAGCATCTGCCAAAGCATTACAGGGCTAGCCAGGAAAGCACTGTAGGCTGTTATTTACAGGCACCTCTATTGTGCTCAATGCTGCAGTATCTCAGCTCAGTGAACAGAATTGATGGGCCATCCTGGAAAGGTACCTGGAACCCCTCAAGGTGCCAGTGGGAGGGTTGCTGACAGGGCCGTCCTTACCCATACGCAAAGTACGCAGCTGCGTAGGGCACCAAGAAATTAGGGGCACCACATTTCCTGGTGCCCTACACAGCTGCGTGCTGCTCCAGCCCCTGCTCCGCCTCTTCCCCATGGCCATGCCCCTGCTCTGCCCCAGCCCCGCCCCCACTCCACCCCTTCCCCCAAGTCCCCGCCCCTGCTCCTCCCCCGCCCTGCCTCTTCCTGCCCCTGCTCTGCCCCAGCCCCGCCCCCACTTCACCCCTTCCCCAAGCCCCTGCTATGCCCCTGCCCCCACTCCACCCCTTCCCCTGAGGACTGCAGCAGAGGTCGGGCATCCTGCACTCACCGGGCGGTGGTAAATGGAGCGAGACGGCCACAGCCCGCTCCGCGCCGCCGGCTCCCATCCGCACCGCTGGTGAGTGCTGGGGGCGCGGTTCCCCCCACCCCCCCAAGACCCAAGGCTGGGAGCCAGGGGAGCAGAGCGGAATGGGCTGGGGCTGGGTCGCTCCACTTCCCACCGCCCGATGAGTGCGGGGTCGGGCCTGCCCTGCACTCACCCGGCGGCAGGAAGTGGAGCAACCCGGCCCCAACCTGCTCCGCTCTGCCAGCTCCTGCTGGGGGGTGGTTCCTCCCTGCCCCCCAAGCCTTCTCCTGCCCCCTTATGGAGGCCTTCCCCCACAGAGGCCTGGGGCCAGCCTCCCTTCTTTCACCTCCCCCCCCCCGCGAGGAGGCTGCGTAGGGCACTAGAATGGCTAGGGATGGCCCTGGTTACTGAGACCCAAGGTTTCAGCTGATGTTTGTATATAGAGCAGGGGTAGGCAACCTATGGCACGCATGCCGAAGGCGGCATGTGAGCTGATTTTCAGTGGCACTCACACTGCCTGGGTCCTGACCACCGGTCCAGGGGGCTCTGCATTTTAAATTAATTTTAAATGAAGCTTTTTAAACATTTTAAAAACCTTATTTACTTTACATACAACAATAGTTCAGTTATATATTATAGACTTATACAAAGAGACCTTCTAAAAACGATAAAATGTATTACTGGCATGCGAAACCTTAAATTAGAGTGAACAAATGAAGACTCGGCACACCACTTCTGAAAGGTTGCCGACCCCTGGTATAGAGAATAAATCATAGCGGGGAAGGGGATGAGACCCACTGGGGACTGCTGACCCCACTATTTCTGAAATTGAGTCACTATAAAGCCTTTATACAAGGGCATGTTTGGGGGTCAGGGTTCCCCGGGCACAGTTTTTTTAAATGCCAATTCTTGCAGCAACAATGTATCGAAATATACATATTTCAGGTTTTGCTTATACACTTGTCCACACATACTGAGATACATATCCTGTGATACACCCTTACACACACACACAGCTGAGACGCAGCCTCACACACACACCAAGACTCACACAGGCTGATACAATCGCCCCCACCCCCCCTACACTCACACTCACAAACTGACTTGCACACACAGTAAGCTGGATCCTCATATAAATACACCGACTCATATGTGCATACAGTCAAAGGGGAGTCTCCTCCTTTAGATCATGTGGCAGGAGCATAAGTGATGGGAGCAGAAGTTTCTGGGTTCTAATCCTGCTTTGCATATGTAATGGGCGGCAGAAAGTGCTGCTTAGGAACTAGATTTTGCTACCCTTGGTCACATTGGGTAGTACCTTACTATAGAAATACTTCCACTGATTCCAGTGAAACTAATATTGGGGAAGGCATGCGTAAGAGGGGCACAATCGAACCCTGAAATTTGGACGCAAATCATGAGTAAGTTACACACCCTGTAAATAATGTGAACCTTATTTTTCATGCAGGGACTTCTACACTAGTTCCATCAAAACTTTGAATAAATAACAGCAACAGTTACCCTTAGAAAAATAAATATGCATAGGAAACTATAGCCTTGTCCACACTTGTGCACTAATAATACTCAGCACTTACTGGGCCTGATTCGCCCCTGGCTTGTACCTCGTGTCTGTATTTTCACTAGTGCAAAGTGGGTGTAAAACACTATCATTCTGATCTGGTGGTGTTTCACAGTCCTGCTGCACAGGTGAAAATGACAAAAGAGTGCAAAGTTGTTGTAGCTGAGTCTCATAGACTCATAGACTTTAAGACCAGAAGGGACCATCATGATCAGCTAGTCTGACCTCCTGCACATTGCAGGCCACAGAACCTCACCCACCCACTCCTATAATAGATCCCGAACTTCTGGCTGAGTTACTGAAGTCCTCAAATCATGGTTTAAAGACTTCAAATTACAGAGAATCCACCATTTACACTAGTTTAAACCTGCAAGTGACCCATGCCCTATGCTGCAGAGGAAGGCAAAACACCCCCATACTCACTGCCAATCTGACCTGGGGGAAAATTCCTTCCTGACCCCAAATATGGTGATCGGTTAGACCCTGAGCATGTGAGCGAGACCCAGCAGCCAGACACCTGGGAAAGAATTCTCTGTAGTAACTCAGAGCCCACCCCATCTAATGTCCCATCAGCAGCCATTTGCTGCTAGCAGTGGCAGATCAGCTACATTCTGTTGGTCCCAGGATATTAGCGAGACAAGCTTGTCTCTCTCACCAGCTGAAGTTGGTCCAATTACAAGATATTACCTCACCCGCCTTGTCTCTCTAACAGAATGAAGGCAGGCAAAAATTAGGCCCAGTATCTTCAAAGCATTTCCCAGACATTCTCTGATCGCTCCTGTCAAACACTACCCCCATTTTACTGATAGTAACTCAGTAAAGTGTAGTGACTCACTTCAGAAGCAGTCGCATCAGAGCCAGAAAGAGAATGCAGGAGTTCTGGGCTCCCATTCTGGTGCCCAACCATTAGGCAAAGCTCTTTCCAAGCCTCGCTAATTTTGAAAGCTGATTTCGCGATGTGGTTCCTATGCAGTTAACTGCCAGCTTAGAGTGTCCAGGGAACTCTCCCTGAACAGCCTGATGGCAGAGGCACGGTCAAGGCTAGTCCTTTTAGCAGGATTTGGATATAGTTCTGCAACACCCTTGTAGCCCACTTGACCAATAGTGTAGTGTGGATGCAAACTGTGCTACCCACTGGTGAAAACAGGATTTAAGGGGAGGCAAGGCACCTGCAGGAATCCCTGGGTGACATGCCTGGCCTGGTGAAGCCACCAGTTGGCCCTATAGGTTTATAAAGAGCTTTGAGATCCCCGGAGTTGGAGAGGGGTTGCCAGTGCTAAGTGTGGTGACTGAAGCAAGGGTGCGTGGCATGTACATACTGGTCTGTAAGGACACGAACGTTGTAGGAGCCGCAGAAGATGTTTCTCTCCTCCAGCTGGACAGTTTCAGTCATCTGGCCATGATAAGCCGCCTGTAGGTTGTTCTCCTCCTAGGGACAGAGAGGAAATAGGAATAAATAACTCTGTTGGGAAGAGATTGCCTATTGCTCTTGCTCCTCAGTTACACTAAAGGGCCTTAAAGGTGATGGGGGACTGACCCCAGAGAACATGCCCTGTGCAGGCCCCTCCCCAGCCAACATAGAGGGCATGTTGGGGGCAGGACAGGGGCGTTCCTTGGAGTACAGTGTAGTAGAGCTACTCTCAGAATGTGTTATGGACAAGTCTTTGAAGGCAGAAAAAGTAAGGGGGTGGCTATTTTAGAATTGATTCTGACTAACTGGGAGGAACTGGTTGAGCATCTCAAAGGGGAAGGCGACTTAGAATTGATCACGAAATGACAGAGTTCATGATTATAAGGAAAAAAAGGAGCAAGACCAGCAGAATAAAGACAACTTCAAAAAAGGACACTTCAACAAACAGGGAATTGGTAGATATGGGCTCATGGGAAAGAAATCTAAGGGAAAAAGGAGTTCAGGAGACCTGGCACTTTCTAAAAGACAAACTTTACAGCAAAACAGCAACCTATCCCAATGCAGAGGAAAGACAGGAAGAACAACAAGAGACCGATATGACTCGATGTGGAGCTCTTTAATGACCTGAAAATCAGAAAGGAGTAGTACAAAAAGTAAAAACTTGGACAAATTGCTATGGATGACTATAAAAGAATAGCACAAGCTTGTAGGGACAAAATCAGAGTGGCTAAGGAACAAAATGAATTACAACTAGCAAGAGACGTAAAAGGCAATAGAAGAGATTCTGTAAATGCATTAGAAGTAAGAGAAGGCTGAAGGAAGATTTAGGTCCATAACGGGGAAAGAGAGTGAATAATGGATGAACCAGAAGGCTGACATGTTTAATGCTTTTTTTGCCTCAGTCTTCACTAAAAAGGTTAATTGTGATCAGATGCTTAACAAAATTAATATTAACAACCAGGGGGAAGGAACACAGGACAGAATAGGGAAAGAACAGGTTAAAGAATTATTTAGATAAGTTAAATGTATGCAAATCAACAGGGCCTGATGGATTTCCCTTAGAGTTCTTAAGGAATTAGCTGAAGCAATCTCTGAACCATTAGCAATTATCTATGAGAACCCATGGAAGAGGTGTGGGGTCCCAGAGGACTGGAAAAGGGCAAATATAGTACCTATATTTAAAAGGGGGAGGAGAGGAAGAGCCGGGGAATTATAGACCAGTCACCCTAACTTTGATACCCAGAAAGATACTGGAACAAATTGTTTAACAACAAATTTGTAAGCATCTAGAGAACAATAAGGTGTAAGTAATAGACAACATGGATTTGTCAAGAACAAATCATCCCAAAACAATCTAGTTTCCTTCTTGGACAGGATGACAGGCCTAGTGATGGGGGGAAGCAGTAGATGTGATATATCTTGATTTTAATAAGGCTTTTGACACAGTCCAACATGACATTCTCATAAGCAAACTAGGGAAATGTGGGATAGATGAAATTGGTATAATGTGGGTGCACAACAGATTGAAATACTGTTCTCAAAGAGTAGTTATCAATGGTTCACTCTCAGACTGGGAGGACATATCAAGAGGTGTATTGCAGGGGGTGTCTTGGATCTGCCGCTATTCAATATTTTCATTACCAACTTGAATGAAGGAATATAGAGTCAACATAAAATTTGTGGATGAAACCAAGCTTTGGAGGACAGGATTAGAATTCAAAATGATCTTGATGAATTGGAGAATTGGTCTGAAAACAATAAGATGAAAATCAATAAGGGAAGTGCAAAATATTACACTTAGGAAGGAAAAATCAAATACACAACTACAAGATGATAACAGTCTTCAAATATGTTAAGGGTCATTATACAGAGGATGATGGTCAATTGTATTCCATGTCCACTGAAGGTAGGACAAGCAGTAATGGGCTTAATCTGTAGCAAGGTTAGATATTAGGAAAATCTTTCTAACTCTCAGGGTAGCTAAACTGTGGAACAGACTCCCAAGAGAGAATCCCCATCACTGGAGGTTTTTAAGAACAGGTTGGACAAATAGCTGTCAGGGATTGTCTAGGTTTACTTGGTCCTGCCTCAGCACAGGGGGTTGGATTTGATGACCTCTCGAGGTCCCTTCCAGCCCTACATTTCTATAATTTCTATGAATTGGGGAATAACTGGCTAAGCAGTGGCACTGCAGAAAAAAATCTGGGGGTTATAGTGGATCACAAACTGAATATGAGTCAAAAATGTGATGCTGTTGTGAAAAAGACAAATATGCTGGGATGTATTAATAGGAGTATCAAATGCAAGTCACGGGAGGTAATTGTTCTGTTCTATTCAACACTGGTGATGCCTCAGCCAGAATATGTGTCCAATCCTGGGTGCCACACTTTAAGAAAGATGTGGAGAGATGGTAGAGAGTCCAGAGGAGAACGACAAGAATGATTAAAGGTTTAGAAAACCTGACCTATGAGGAAAGGTTGAAAGAACTGAGCATGTGCAGTCCAGAGAAGAGCAGATTGAGAGGGGACCCAATAACAGTCTTCATATATGTAAAAGGTTGTAATAAAGAGGATGGTGATCAGTTGTTCTCCATGTCCACCAAGGACAGGACAAGAAGTGACTGGCTTAGTTTGCAGCAAGGGAGATTCAGGTTAGATATCATGAAAACTTTCTAACTATCACGATCATTAAACACTGGAACAGGTTGCCAAGGGAGGCTGTGGAATCCCTGTCATTGGAGGTTTTTAAGAATGGGTTAGACAAAAATCTGTCAGGGATGCTCTGGGTATACTTAATCCTGCTTCAGTGTGGGGGGAAGGACTAGATGACCTCTCAAGGTCCCTTCCAGCCCTATTTTTCTATGATTCTGCTTCCCAAGATCCATAAGGGGCTGCTCTCTCTTACCCTGAAAGGCCCTTTGGATATACCTGCAACATACCTTTCCTCTGCGTTTCCATCTGCGGCCTCTTGCTGGGATGATGTCCCCATCTTTATTTATCCTTGGAATTACAACATTGGTCATTTTAGCGTAGCTGGGAATGACTCCCCTAGGACATGACCCCTGGAATAAACATCAAAGGACGTTGGTGTCATTACTACACAGGCCAAATGTACAGCAAGAGAGGGAATAGAAAGCAGCACTTATTTTCTTCAGTTCAGAACTACATACACTTCTCTGGGCTCATGTATAGGAAGGCTGAGCTGCATGCACTGGTTTGTTATTGATGAGTTTCTTAAGCACATTGGGCTGCACACACTGATTTGTTCTTGTAGGGTTGCTCCTCAGAGCTGGTACTCACACACCGGTTTGTCATTGTAGTGTTGGGCCTCAGATCTGCTGTGCACATGTTTATTTATAGGTTCTCAGGAGCTATAAATGGGATAGACAGCAAGACACGCAGCCTGACTTTTCACTGAGATGTTTTTACTTCGAGCTGAGTGTGATGCCTTTATCATCAGGGGCTGTGACTAGTGAACAAGGTCATTTTTTCCAAATCAATTCTAATGAAATTTCATTGCTAAATAATGACTAACACTTTTTTATTTGAGAGCAGTTGTCTCACAGCCCTGCCTCCTATTTAAAGGTGCAGCTCTCCAGCAATGGAATTGTAGATACATACTACATAATACGCAGGAACATGACCTTACCAGAGAGGAGGAAGCATTGCAAAATAGCTGAATTGTTTGAAACCCAAATATTTCTGACTCAACCTGAATCCTCGGCAAGGAAGAGGATTGTATAGATCTTGGCTGCTGGTTAAAGGGTCCCTGGGCTGGAACCCAGTGTAGAGGGTGGGCCTGGGTTCTCCTCCCAATCCCTAGGAAGTGGCGCAGGACTGTTGCAGATGCCAGCTGGACAGCTGGTCCACTGAGACTTTGATACCATATAGTGACCTAGACGGAGGGCTGAGTCATGAAAGTGGAGCACTGTGAATTAAGGGAGGAGAAACCACTGCAGCAGCAGAGTGCCCATTGGCAGAGGGCACCATATGGGAAGAAAGCTGCTATGCCATGCCTGGCCACGAGGAGGTGCTCTTGTAGTGAGTGAACGCTGTTACAGGGCCATTCACATTAACAAAACTAAAGTCAGCTCACACAAGAGGACAATTGCTATTGCAGCTTGGCAAGATGTTTGCTGGAGACTTTAATAAAGCATTGGCCAGTCACTGATCAAATAATGCCATATAGTTAGCTGCTCGGGGCCAACATATATTCCAGGTATCCCACACAGTGCTTAATTTGTACCAGGCACCTCTGGCCTTGGCAGTTCGCAGCCCTGGCACCTCTGGCCTTGCTGCATCAGTTATGAATGTAAAAAAATTGCTTGAACCTCTTTCATTACAAATTAAGCACTGATCCCACATCATCATGAAGGTCTATTGATAATGGCTTGTAGGCTGATGTCAACTCCCTAGAGAATAAGTTGGTCAGCAGACTAGGATACTCACAGGTGTTGTGTCCTAGGGAGGAGCAAGGTGAAAACTACCATCATCAGCCGCCAAGCAGAGGTCTGAGACTGAGAGAGGAGAGGAGGGGATTCGGGGAAAGTATGCCTAGCATCACAGAACACCATCTTCTCCAGATTGTTAGGCAGTGGCGTTGAAGTCTGCTGTTCAGTCCTTCTAGACTGAGAGAATAGAGACCCACCCCACACCAGGCCCTGGTAGTGGGAGCGTATGTGATGTGTGGGACAGCAGTATGTTTCCGAACCCATGTAGAAGGGGCTGCCTGCCTGTCTGGTTCCTGCTCTGATTCCCTCTGATCGGTGCAGATGGTGGAGGGGTCATCACAGCCAGGAAGACACACTGAGTGATTCTTTGTTCCTGGAATTCATGCGTATATTTTCAGTTCCCACCTCCTTGCTTTGGGGGTCAAACAGATCCTACATCCCTAAGTAAATCTCATCCCAGGCTGCCCTGTTCAGGCAAAATTTGGAGTCAAACCCATAAAGGTATGTAGGGCTCCCAACCAAACCCGCTAAGGGGGCAGAGCCCCAAACCGTATCTGTATCAGCTTGGGCTCACCTAATACTCACCTTAGGTTTGCTGAACATATAAATGAACTTTTCATCAAGCCTAGCTTGGGTGTCAGTGTGAAGGGAGTGGGTTTCCATGCTAATCTCCCTCACACAACATGCACCATGGAGTATAATCCTAAAGGTTATCCTTTCCTGGGATTTGCCTCTATTCTTAACTTAAGCCCTGTGGCAGGACTGCACTTATAGATATAAGCCTTTAGCCCATATTTCTGTTTTTTAGGGCTTTCTCCTTCAGGACCGTCTGTACATGTGTAGTGAGGCTGAGTGGCCTCCCTCTGAGCAGGAGACCAAGGGAGCCTTACATGCCCCTTGGGGGGGTGGAGCCTAGATCGCTCCGCCCCCTCCTCGCCAGAAGTACCAGGGCGTGGCCGGAAGTATAAAAGGCCGGCCCTGCAGCTCAGTTGGGGGAGAGCCTGCAATGGAGGAGAATGCTTGGCCTGTTCTCCAGAGGCCCCGAGAGGAACCTGCACCTGGCTGTTCCCGATCCCCAGGCGTGGATGGCGACTGGCCCAGAGTACCTGCTGCCATTTACCCCGAAGAGCTGGAAGAGGCCTGGAGGCTGCAGGTACCAAACCCCGGGGAGGCAGGAAGTAGCCCAGGGGCAGCCACGGAGCAGTCGGCTGCAGAGCCCGGCATGGCTCAGTCGGCATGTTGCGGCTGGATCCCTGCTGACACGGGCAGCCAATCCTGCCCCTGTCAGGGCCCTGGGCTGGGACGCAGTGGAGTAGGGTGGGCCCATGTCCCTCTGCCACCCCACCCTGGGTGGCTGACCCTCTACATGGTGCAAGGAGGCTCTAGCCCAAGACAGGAGCTCCCTTACCACTCACCTTAGAGACTGTTTGTTTGCTGGCTGCCTGAGCTCTGCCCAGGCCCCAGCCAGCCCTGATAGACTGTAGTTAAGGGCTGACCACTTGAGCTACCCCACTCCAGGCTACAGCCTGATATTGACTATTTACTGCGCAGCCCTATTGGGGCTTTTGCCTGTTTTAGACACTCTGGTCCTGCCTCCAGAGGACTAGCCTGAGTGGCCTCCCTCCGACCGGGAGAGCGAGGGAGCATTACAACATGCCTCTAGCTTTCTCTTTCCACAAAGAGGCTGTCAGCACTCTTATGTTCCTGAGTGGATCTAATTAGACCCACCTGGTCTGGGTTCCCTCAGGGAGTCAGTAGAACAGCTCTGCATCCCCTTACAGGGCCTAAAATCCAGCACATGGTTATGCTCTCATCTGTGACCAAAATCTTTGGTACCAATCTTGCTGATAAGCCCCTGCTCAGAAGTAGCAGACTCTCAAAGGATGAGTAAAGGCTTTTCCACTTCTGAAGGTGTGATGATGACTCTAACCTAGCCTGGCTCTGGAGAGTGAGGAAGAAGGAAGAAAAGAATACAACAGGGTGAAACTGGGAGGAACATCCCCAGGGCTCTAAGGCATGTTGGACCCTCCCATCTATTTGCTAGGGGCTTGAGGGGAAAAGGAGCTATACTGTAAGAGCCAGGATGGCAGAATGAGAGGCAAAAGCCAAGGCACAGTACCTGCAAGTACACAATCTCTTCCAGGACTAGGCTATGCGACAGATGTTCCTGCTTGACCTGTTTGGCCAGGAAAGCCCAGTGCTGGTTCACAGAAGTGCACCTGTTCAGGCTCTTTGTATCCAGAAACCCTGAGGAATTACAAGGAGAAGCTGGTTAACCCCAAGCTATGGTCATATAGCACTGATGTGCCCATGGGACAGCTGTGCTTGGGAAGTAAGAGGGGCCATACCCAGGATGTACTTGGACAGATGGGTCGGCAGGCAGCGGATGAAGTCCTTATACTTGTTGACATTGGAGGCTGACGGGAAAGCTGCAGGGACAACGGCGGGGGCTGGGACGATTGAAGACATGGAGGATATATCATCATCCACTGACGCAGCTCTCTCACAATGCATGTGCGCCAGGTCTCTGGGCCAGAAGCACGGTATCTGCCCTTGGACACCTATGCCTGGGGCAGCAGAATCAATAGCATGTTAAGGACTCCCAGGAGTGCCTGAGCCTTGGGGTATAGTCATAATATCAGTTATTAACTACCAAACCTGCTCCCCCTAATTTCTCATTACCCCACAGCTCCCCGGGATATTTTCAGCACTCTGAGTTCTATGGTAGCTGAAGGTACGTCATGAAGAACAACCCACCCTGTCCACTCTTGGGCTTTGAAGTATCTTAGATAACACCCCACATTAGCTCCTTTTGTTACAGTACCTATATCACTAAACAGGCTGGTTCCTTCTGATGAGACCCCACTTTCTAGGGCTGTGGAAGAAGTCAGGAAGGATTGAGATGTGGGTCGCAATTGCACCTGGGAGCTGGATTTCG
Source organism: Emys orbicularis (assembly GCF_028017835.1). NCBI lineage: Eukaryota > Metazoa > Chordata > Testudines > Emydidae > Emys > Emys orbicularis. Next base: position 28,820,814 of record NC_088695.1, on the reverse strand, counting down.
TGTGTTCCTCTAGCTTGAAGCTGCTTTGGGTCTCAGTGAAGACCACAGTGATTTTGTCTTCCTCGTCCTCTGAAAGAATTGCGCAAACATAGGAGCAATCAAATCAAACAGAGCTAAATCATGGGTCACAGAGGTAGAGATGAAAGGGACCTGTTAGGTTATCTGCCCCATTCCCCTTGGCTAGTGTAGGATTGGTTCCTTCAGGGTTTTGTCTAGGTGATTTTAAGGACTTGAGCATTTATGTCTCTACCATTTCGCTTGGAAGTCTTTTGCACAGTAGACCTCATATTAGAAAATTATTTCACCCCATTATTGCTAGTTGTACTCATCCCAGACCGCCCTATACAATTCCTCTCTTCCCTGGGTGTTCATCTCTTGCAGACAGTTACCGTGTTCCCACACATATATACCCCATCCAGTTCCTACGGGCTGGCTATGTGAGGGAGTCCTAGTTGCTTGCTAGAAGTAAACCTGGGTCAGGACTCCTGCCAGGTCTGAATCCCATCTGGCTCTGTCTGCCCACTGACAGGGTTGCCTTTCTCCTCCTTCAGCTTCTGCTCTGCTACCGCCCATCACCAATCGCTCCCTGTGCTTGGAGACAGGAAGGATCAGGGAGGGGAAAGTTCTTAGGGATATAAGGGTTAACCAGAAGGTTTGTGATATAAATACAGCTATGAACAATATCTACAATCAATTGTGCTTTGCTCTTCACCAATGATGCCTTGCGTTGCTGGCCCAGTCACTTCACCATCTAAGATGACAAGCATGTCTAAGGGGAGGATAGTCAGAGCTCAAGCATCGGGGCTAGCTGATCACTGCAGGGGGACAGGAAGGAATCCGACCCCCATGTACCGCACATCACAATTGGCAAGGTGCTTTATGGGTTTCTTTCCTCCTCCCTCTGAAGCATCAATATTGCCTACTCCTAGTTGCAAGATTCCATATTTGAAGCCACTGAACCAGACCCTCAGCTGCTATATGCTAGTGTTACTCACCCCCACTTCATCTGACCTGATGTAACAAATCCTGTGCTTGGAGTGAGTGTGTGGAGAGAGCATTATCAGGAGAAACACAGGCTTTTGGTATTGGGACAAGAAAATAATTCAGTCAAACTGCAACAATCCAAGCTCCCCAGAGTCTCTGGTGGTTTCATTTGATGCAGGTGCATATATTCCCAAGCGGCCTGGTACCTCTGTCCCTGCTTCTCACATACTGAAAAGAACCACTCTGTGCAAACAGCTTGTTTCCTGGAGAGGAAGGATCACAAACAAGTCCCAGGGCTAAGCTGTCATAGCCTCGATGAAATGCACAGAGCACCTGGGCTCCAGCCCGAGTGGGAACACCTACACTGCTGGTTTTAGTCCCGTAGCATGAGCCCAAGTCAGTTGACCTGGGCTCTGAGACTTGCTGCCATGGGATTTTTATTTTATTTTTATTTTTTTTTTGCTGTGTAGACGTACCCTAAGTCTCTTAATAACCAGATTCAATGAAATGTTAATAATTGCAAAAGCAATGATGTGGTCATCTCTCCGTGACGCGGGGCATGGAGAATAGGAAAGCAAAGGAAGGGATTCAAACAGTGGGCGGAATCCTGGAAAACCACATTGCCTTCCAGTCCCAAATAAAGTGATGATAAGTGAAAGCAATTGTCCTTTCAATATCACTAATGTGAACTAGAAAAGGCAGCAGAAGGGAAACAAACAAGCACACCAGTAAAACTCAAGAGTAGATCTGATTTCACTGGATGTAGCAAAGTTTGCTGCTAGAGCTCCTGTTCTATCTAAATTAAAGTTCATGGACCAGATATCTAGCTGGTGTAAATCCACGGAGCTCCACTGGAGTTAATGCAGCTGCACCAATTTACACCAGATAAGGGAGGATCTGGCCAGGTATTTGTGGATATTGTGCATTATTTTTATGGTTCTCATATCCTTTACTTTCTTCCCTCTTACCTATGCTCATTGAAAAGTAAAATAAAACCCTATTTGAAAATCTGTCCTATGGTCATGATGTTTCCAAACTTGTACTTAACTCAGTAAGAGCATTTGCACCCCTAGGTACTACTTATAACTGGTTTTTAAAAACACAGGTAAGTGAATAGCAGCTTTAGGACAGGTTTTGCCACCATTACTCATAGTGAGTTAGTACCATACTCTGCAAGTGGCCTCTGAATTCAGTGGATCATATCCTCAGCTGGTGTAAAGTGGCAGACAATGGAACTACACTGATTTACTCCTGCTGAAGATCTGGCCCGATGCAGCTATTTGTACAGTAAAGTATCACGCAGTGGTAGGGAATCAGAATCTGGCCCTTTGACTTTATCCTCTCTCCTTGGTTAATCCTGAAAGCCAGGGGTCAATCTCTCCCGCCACCCAGCATATCACTCTGTTTACCTGTTTCTCTTTTTGAGCTGGCACTCTGCTCTCTGACCAGGAGGACTCTGACCAGGTTAGCAGCTATAAACAGTAACTTAGGGTTACACATCTGAAGCAAGAGCAGAGTGTAGTTTGCTTTAGTCCAGTAGGAACTGTTTTTGAACCACTTCCAGGTCTCCGACATGGCTTTCTCTAGAGTTACTATATTCAAAGCCCGGTCAGAAGTGGATGTGGTCATGTCTTCTTTGAGGCTGGGGGTGATTCGGGACCGGCTGAAAGTGAAATCCTTCCCGTGGGAGGTCTGCAGGACTTTCTCAGCATAGTTTAGCAAATCCAGGCTGTTGAATCGCTTCACGATCCCGACCAGGAACTTCCTTTGGGAGACATCGCTGGCCCGCAGGAACCACTCTTTGGTAGAGAAGACCCTCCAAGCCAAGACACATGTCTCACAAATTTGGCAAACAGGCACTAAATCTGTTTTCTTCTCACACCGCAGATCAGGAGCACAGTCCAGCCTGTATTCCAGGCTCTCCTGGTCCTTTGAGGTCTCTTTCATTGTTTCAGATCCAATTCAGCAAACAGGGCACTGAGCTGGGCAGTGGGAAAAGCAGAGAAATATAACCTGCTTTCTAATCGTCCGCTTCCATCCTGTGACATTATAAAAATAACACTAAGAAACTGGCTGAACCCTGCAATGGATGAAGTAGCCACATCACACGCTGCTGTTTGTAGAACTCTTGTCTTTTATTGTACAGAACTCCTAGGAGACACAGTTGTTACCGTAAACCTCCTAGAATTTGCATGAACAAAATATCCTAGCAACTACTATACCGTATAGCTTGTAATATCCATGATGCACCAGTATCGAGACATTCATGGGATGATATGAAAAATTAGACACTATCCTTAGCTTGGATTTGTACCAAAGGTGTCTAGTTTGCATGTCTTATTAATTATTATTATTATTTTGTCAGTATTTATGTCTAAGGAAATTCTGCCTCATTAAGGGTTTTAAAAATCTAGTTTTATTAGAATTGTTTCAAATACTGGTCCCCATAAAAGTCCCATAATCCTGGCAATTAGCTCCAAAAAAGGAAGGTGAGGGGGATTTTTTTCTGCCTAGGTTTGATTACTGCAAAAAGTGAAAATACAGGTTTTGGGGGGGCTTATATCTCATGTAATTATATTCTTGAAGTTTTGTTTTGAAGGCTTTTTATTGGGATTGATGAGTTTTAGCCTAAAACTGGCAGTCCAAAGCATTGTGCACAGATGACTGTTGTGCTCTCAGTTTATAAAGAAAAAAGTAAAGTTTTGCAATAAAAAGTTTCCTTAATAAAAAAAGGATAATCATTTGAAAACTGTAAATGCATGAAATATGAATGAGCCTCCTGCCTCCAGAATGCATAAATGCATAAAGTAGTGCTCTCAAATAGTTGGGAACCACATGCGATGGCCCCAAATCAGAAAGCACCTAAACATGTGCTTAAGTTTAAATCATGTGAGTAGCCCCGCTGAAGTCAATTTGATCTTGTGTTGGTAAAGGATGTGTCTTGAGCTCAACAAGGGGTAAGATGTTAACGAAATCCGTGTTCACTGTTCCAACATTAAACAGTTCAGGATGGTCCGAGATTTTGTGTCAAGTTATTGCCGGCAAGGCAGCTCCCAGTGTAATGACCACCATTTAAAATATTTTAAACCTTCTATTAAAGACCCAGACAAAGAAGGAAAAACTGTTAAAGCATTTGAAATATAAATTCTTAAGTAAGACTTTTGTTGTAACAATACCCCTTTTTTCCCTTTCCCTTTAACTAGATAGAGTTTTTATTGGGAGAAACCCATGCTTGGCAGCCTTTTCAGTGTTATTAAAGATTGTATTAACTATCCTTTTGGCAGGGAAAGGGAAAAGGCTAGTTTAGATGGGCTAGAGCTGTTGTTGGAGTCCAATCCTGTCTCCTTTTAAGATGAAGCACAAAAGGGGAGAGAAAAGAACATCGATGAGAGAGAGAGAGAGAGAAAAGGCAGCTTCTGTGTCTGGTGCTGATTTTCACTTGCAGCCTTGCTGCTGGAGAAACACAGGCCCAGCACATGGTCTCGTCAGCAGCTCCAAGACCTGGCAAACTTGTACCAGAGTCGGGCTGTTTAAAGCATTGCTTTTAGCTGTCTTTATGCCCACAGGCTTACAGCAGTGTTGCAAAAGATGGAGTTGTCTTGGCTCACTCAGCCGAAGTCTTATTAGACAAAGGCAGAATGAGAAAGACAATGACACAGTAGGGAGCGGGTGACAGCAGGAACCCAAGGCTCACATTCCAGGTGTAGTTCTGGATTTAGTCAAAACTGGTGATGTCATTTGGATCCCTCTCTCTGGCCTAGTCTGTTCAAGAGGCCTTTTAGGACCAGGTTAATGAAGGCCTAATGGTGGATCTTGGGGTCCTAGGAGATGGATGGGGTGGCAGCCATGATGGTAAAGTTTGCCCCTTCCAGTCCACCCATCCTCCTGTTCCCATTTTAGGGACCCCAAGACCAACAATGTCCAAGACGGGGCAGCAGCCTCATTCCATTAGAATTAACCAATCAACACATTTCTGTTATTTCAACTACAAACTTTCCCTCCCATTTCTATAGTTGTTTAGATCATTATCATTCCAACCCCTGACTTTCGTAGATTCCAAGGCCAGAAAGGACCATTGTGATCATCTAGTCTGACCTCCTCTGTAACGCAGGCCTAGAACTTCCCCAAAGTAATTCCCAGAGCAGAGCTTTCAGAAAAAAATCCAGTCTTGATTTTAAAATTGTCAGTGATGGAGAATCCACGACAGTAAATTGTTCTAGTGGTTAATTGCTGTCAGTATTTATGTCTTATTTCCAGTCTGAATTTGTTTAGCTTCAACTTTGCCAGGAGCCTTGGAAGACCCATTATTACTGCTCTTTTAACTGAATTCAGTTTGTACTAGTCTGTTGGTCTCTAGTTGTTGCTTAATTTCACAAACATTTGCCTGTAACAGGCTGTGTTATTGAACCTGTTACCTTGAACAACTTAAAGCAGTGTTTCTTAAATGATGGGTCATGACCCCAGGGAGGAGGGTGTCACAAAATGCAACCAGTGGGGTCACAAGGCATTGAACATTGTATTATAAAGCAAAGAGATTCTTGCTCCTCCTCTGCGGGCCTAGGGTTGCCAACTTTCTGACCTAACAAAACCGAACACCCTTGTCCCGCTCCTACCCCGTCCCTTCTCTGAGGCCCCGCCCCGCTCACTCCATCACCCCCACACACACTGTCACTCACTCACCCCCACTCTCCCTCACTCACTCATTTTCATCGGGCTGGGGAAGAGATTTAGACTGGGTGTTCGGTTGAAAACGGGACACCTGGCAACCCACGAGTCCCCGCGTATCCTTATCCTACACGATCAAGTAGTCTTTACCATAAACATAAGGAAGTTGTGAATATTTTTAACTTCAAATAAGGACTTGCCAACCTGGAAAGGCTGAGAAATACTGACTTAGAATAAGCAACAAAGAGTCCTGTGGCACCTTATAGACTAACAGATGTATTGGAGCATACGCTTTCGTGGGTGAATACCCACTTCATCAGACGCATGTAATGGAAATTTCCAGAGGCAGGTATAAATATGCAGGCCAGAATCAGTCTGGCGATAACGAGGTTAGTTCAATCAGGGAGGATGAGGCCCTCTTCTAGCAGTTGAGGTGTGAACACCAAGGGAGGAGAAACTGCTTTTGTAGTTGTCTAGCAATTCACAGTCTTTGTTTAATCCTGAGCTGATGGTGTCAAATTATGCATCTGACGAAGTGGGTATTCACCCACGAAAGCTTATGCTCCAATACGTCTGTTAGTCTATAAGGTGCCGCAGGATTCTTTGTTGCTTTTTACAGAACCAGACTAACACGGCTACCCCTCGGATACTTGACTTAGAATACAGGCTTCTGCACAATAGGGACAACTCTTGTGTTTAAAGTTAAGCACATGCTTAAATGCTTTGCTGAATTGGGACTTAAGAGAGTAAATGTATTTGTGACATTTACTGATTTAAGTTATGTTTCAGAAAGTGGAGTCTCTCAAAGGGCCCCTACTACCTGTTCTGTGGCATGGTAAAGCTAGCCAGGTGTCTTCTAAAGATCAGCTTTGTCCAGTCACTGGGGGTGGTGCTGCTGCCTATCCTACCTGTGCTACCAGACTTCATCCCCTCTACTGCTCTCTAAAGTACTCCCATAGGTGCAGCCAACATCTCTCACTGTGGCTCATTCCACTCTGTCACTGCTGCTATCTCAGTGGCCGCCCCAGCACACCTAGCCCTGGCCCATTGTCCTGCATGGATTTTCTCCCCTGGGTTAGATTTCACTCTCCTTCCAGCCTTAGGGTAATTCCCAGCACAAGACAAGGAGCCCTACCCATGCTAGCTCTGATCCAGCTATTGTGCTAAAATAGAGAGTAGCCACAGCGGCACAAGCAATGGGAGAGGCTAGCTGCCCCAAGTACATGCCATGGGGATGTTACAATACTCAGGGTGGCTAGCCCCTCTTACCGCTCACATCACCCTGAGTACACTGTTTTTAGCACACTAGACTGATCTGAGCTCACCTGGGTATGTCTCCGTTAGCTAGACTTTCCCTCGTGGCTGGGAGTCTGAGACTTTCCATCCCAGGCCGGGGTGAGTCATGTGGAGAATAGGGTTTGGTACACTGTCAAGCTACCTCGGATTGGGGGGCTGAGATCCATATCGGACTGGGGATCCAGTAAGTATGACGTATTGCATGCAGCTTGTGTCCATTGCAATTTGTTTCACATGTACTTCACTTTTCAATGGAGGGAAGTCCCCTTTCTTGCAGAGACAGCTGCTATTTTGTTCTCAGTGATACAGATTGTTACAAAAGACACATACACACAGTGTGCTCACTCTCTCATTGAGACTTTATTTTTGTTCTTTCTTTCTTACTGCGTTGTTCCTCAAAGTAAAATAAAGGGTCATTCTGGCTCAAGTGCTGGGCCTGCTTTTAGTCGAGGGCATCCGGGGCCTGAGCAGGCTACCTTCTGAGTCCCCAGCCTCTGATGCCCAGGAAATCCTGTCTCCCCTAGCTGGTGGGGGAGCAAGTCTCCTAAACTGGTGGAGATGGGGAGAAGTGTGTCTCCCCTGGGTGGCTGTGGGGATTCACATGGAGAACAGATCTTCAGGCTCCCTCCCAGTACAGGCTCTTCAGCTTCCAGGCTAGAGCTGAGGAGGCAGGAACTGCTGGGGTGTCTCAGTGCATCAGCAGCTCGGCCCCACCTCCCTGCACTGCTGGAGCAGCTGGACAGTTGGCATGTGTGAAGGAAGTGTGTGCTGCACCCCCCATGTGCTCCTACCAGGGCAGGAGTTCTCTTTTCAGGAGCTGCTGCAGGAGCAGCCCCAAGGAGAGCACCTGTTACACAGCCTGCACCAGCAGCAGCTGGTTCATTCCCACCCACCGAGAGGCTGGAACATTCCAACGAGCAGGGCCACCCTTAGCATTCTGGCGCTCCCCCATCACTCCCTCCCTCCTGACCACAGTGATCTACCTACCACAGAGCACAGGGCCGTTGTGAGGATCGCACGGAGGCTCAGCGCAGCAATCCGGTGGGGCACACCTCACACTTAACAGAGTCATTTAACAGTGTGTGGGACAGAGCGAAAGCCCTCAGCTCCTGCTGCAGAAGGGGGACCCCAGCCGCTTGTTCCTTTCAGCACCAGTGACCAGTCTACGGTAGGGACTGTCCCAGGGTTCTTTAGGATAAAGCCCTTGAGATTCTCCTTCATGGGACCAAATATTGGCTCTGCTCCCAAGGGACATGCGTGAGCTCCCTCCCCCGCCATCTAGGTCTGCTCTTGGGAGCTGCTGAGTGTGTCCTGTTGTAACCCACATGTGATGGGTGCATAAACCCTGCACTGGTACTCAAAGGGTTAAGAGGAGCTGGAGGGCCCAATTAGTTTGCCAGGTGACACCTGGAGGGTGTGTGGATTCTATTCATTATCAGACCCAACTGGGGAGGAGCTGAGGTGAGAGGCCAGGAGAGAAATGGTCTAGTGTGCCTCCTTCTCTAGAAAGAAAACCACAGAGAAGCTACAGGAGTGGAGTTGTCTCTTGAGATAGGCCCTGAATTAGGGGCAAAACTCCAGGCAGGTAACCCTGAGATTCAGTGTTCTGCAGAGAGCTGGGGAGGATCCAAGAAGGATTAAAAGGGAAGGGGCAGAAGTTGCTTTTGTGTTTTGATTCGGGTTTGAGTTTGGTTGAGAGGCTTCAGGGAGAAGCCCTGGGGCCACAGCTCTGAGGGAAGAGTGGGACGACAGGGAGCCCTCGAGGGGCAGAAGACAACATATTGATGACCAGTGTCTGAGGCACTGTTTGTTTGGGACGCTGATACCCTGGAAGGGATGGGACATAACGTGACCTGGCTGGAGGGCCAAAACACAAGAAGAAGTGGATCCCCAGCAGGCCTGAATGGTGTTTAGCTGTGGCACCAGAGGAGGGGAGCCTGGTATGCCATGCCCAGCCACTAGATGGTTCACCAGCCAGTGAATCACTCTAGGACAGTGGTTCCCAAACTTTAACAACCTGTGAACCCCTTTCACTAAAATGTCAAGTCTCGTGAACCCCCTCCTAAAAATGAATATTTCCAGGGATTTTCTCCTTTACCTGAGTATAAATTATAAAAGCAGTGATCTTGGAAATATAAAATTTGTTTTTATGACATGCTTATTACACACTATTTGTTATTAATTATTAGTTATCATTACAGTATTTTTATTGCATTATGAAAATGGCAACACTCTTCCAAGATCTCACTTTTGTAGCTTGTATCACTTTGAATAAGACTGTTATAAGACAAGGCTCCTATGTTTCAGATGTGAAACAGCATGAAGGCATTTAAGAAGCCAACTCAAAGAGTTCCTCCTACACAAGCATTCAGATCTTGAGCAGTCCAGGCAAACAATGCACGTTACAACAAAGCTTAAAATTGTTCATAATAATTTTAAAAACAATACTAGCTGCCTATATAATTTTAAAAACAGCAAAAAATATCCACCTCCCTTTCCATTTCTTATAAGGAGTCTTGAAGTTTAAATCTCCTGCTTGCTTTGATCTGCTTAGCTCTTGGAAGTCCAGGGGCTCCAGGCTGCTGGCCCCATGCTGCCCAGGATCCCTAGGGACATCTCTGACCGCCATTAGAGAATTTTTTCCTGAGAACCCCCTGTAACATTTTGCGAACCCCCAGGGGTTCACAAACCCCAGTTTGGGAACCACTGCTCTAGGACCATGGTTTTCAAACTTTTTTTTCTGGGGATCCAGTTGAAGAAAATTGTTGCCCGTGACCCAACGGAGCTGGGGATGAGGGGTTTGAGGTGTGGGAGGGGGTCAGGGCTGGGGCAGAGGGTTGGAGTGAGGGCTGTAGGGTGGGGCTGGGAATGAGGGGTTCAGGGTGTGGGAGGGGGCTCTGGGCTGGGGCAGGAGGTTGGGGTGCGGGAGGGGGTCAGAGCTCTGGGCTGGGGGTGCAGGCTCTGGGGTGGGGCTGGGTGTTGGGATCAAGGAGACGCGGAGTCAAGAGGTTTGTCAAGCAGGCGTCCCGAGCTCTCTTGAGCTGGGGTTTTTATTAGTAATTAGATCAAAAGGCATGAGATCATAGTTACTTGTAACATATTGATTGGTTCACCCATAGCCATCTCCCCTTGTGCAATAAATCATGATTGGTGAAGGGGCTACGTGAACTATTCAAGGGGACTACGTGAGCTATTGCCTAGTCTATGCTTAATCAATAACCTGAGCATAGCTTTACCTTGCATTGCTTACCTTGAGAATAAGCCAGGAGTAAATGTAATAAACACGTGTGTGGTTTGCCAGCACAGCATGTTTCACTACACCTCCCCCTTTTTGTTTTTAAGCAATTTGCAGGCATAATGAATGCTCTGTTTAGTATTAAGTCGTTGCCAAGGGCAGCCTTGGACAAATAGGCTAATAAGGGAAGGAATACACTGTAATATACAACAACAAACTATTAATCCTATAACTATAACAATAACATATGCAAACATTTGCTTTAGCCAGTATAGGTCTGGCAGCCACCCAGTAAGCCAGTCCCAGAATCCTGAAAAACCAACATCCATTGTAACTTCTTTTGTTAAAGTATGTAGTTTTACAATTTGGTTGTCCACTGCTTTTTCATTATTGCTTAGGTTAAAGCAACACATACCATCCAATTTTTCACACCCATAATGATGTTGCATTAAAAGATAATCTATGGCCGCTCTGTTTTGCAAAAGTCCATGTCTTAATTCGCTCTGTTCCTCATTTAACAAGGCTAGAGCTCTAGACGTTGTATTTAAGGCTTTTACTGCTGAGCAGGCTAAGGCGTTAATGTTTTTACTGTTTCGTGCCGCCAGACCGGGCACCCCAACCAGGGATACGGCCAGTGCGACGTATTCGGCCTTACTAATTAGGGCCGCGTGACTATTACAGCTTTCATCAAGGAATACACTTCGTTTTGTCTTAGTGAGTGATGTACCCTTAGCTTCCTTTTGAGGCAAAACCAAAGACAGCCTACTAAGACAGCATGGAGTTTCATGACTGATGTTGGCTGGAATGTAGTTAAAGGTATATCCGGGGCAGGACCAGAACCAGCCCCTTGGCAATTGTAGGTACTCATACATATATGATATATTAACCATACTTGAGCAATTGAAGTTCCCTTTTGGGAATTGAATACAAGTCTTTTTGGTACAATTAACCATTCTAGCACAACTAACATTAAAACTAGCAACATGCGGTGTTAACAGGGTAACAGCAAAACGCGGCTTGTGTGTTAGTCGATCTCCCCAATTATGGTACCCAGGGTACCCTAAGGCCCTAAGGGTAGAATTTTGTTCTAGAGAATTATAAAACCATGTATCATTGTTGATGTCTGTGGGATTATGGCACACTGGTATTAGGCAAGATCCTAGCACCTCCCCCACCGCCCTCTGCTTCGTTAAGCAGAAGGTACTTAGGTTTAAAGTCTTTGCAAATACCTCCCATATATTAAGACGAACCCCCCCAGTCACTACCGGCCCCCCTTCTGTAGGGACAATAGTTAAACTGAAAATAATGATTGTTAACAAAAGTACAGAATTGGCATTTAAGGAGGCTATTAATGCCATCATATAGTTCTCTGCCGTTTTCTCTTGGTTTGTTTTTTCCAACAGTTGTTCAGCCTGATTAGCTAGGTTCTTCACTTGGCCCCATGTGGCAGGTGCATTTCGTTGGCCCCCTCGTTTTCGGCCCGTTGTCACTTTTCCTTGTTCATCATATAAGTGTATGTTGAAGTCAGGGATGGGGTTGCTCAGTCCCTGATGCCACGCCATCCTTGTATGGTCGAACGTATCGTGCAGGTACCCAGAGCGGGCCGCTTGGTGTTGATACAGCTGCGTAACCGCGCCCCCAGGTGATTAGTGGCACAGGTTCGCTCCACTCCGGGCCAGGTAGCTGACGATAGGTTACCTTTGGAGCAGGAAGAACTTCGGTCGTCCGATAATGCCGTTGTGCCCTGGTGAAAAATTGAGAATTGAAAGGTAATAGATTTAAATGATTGAGTGTAAACAGTACTTGAGCCAGCCATTCTTCCTTTTCTGTCAGGCTGCCGGGGACAATTCCCCCTTTTTGTTTTTGCCGCAGGAGAGCATTTTTTAATGTGCGATTAGCTCGTTCTACAATGGCTTGTCCTTGGGAATTGTATGGGATGCCAAAGGTATGCTTGATTTCCCATCGCGTGCAGAACGCTGCCATTGCTGAAGAGCAATAGGCTGGGCCGTTGTCAGTTTTTAAAGCTGATGGCTTTCCCATCACTGCAAAGGAACGAATGAGGTGATTACAGACGTGTTTTGCCTTTTCCCCTTTTTGTGGCGTTGCCCATATATATCCAGAATAAGTGTCTATGACTACATGCAAATAGGACCAGGGAGCTAATGGTGGGAACCGAGTGACATCCATTTGCCACAATTGGTTTGCACCTAGCCCCCGAGGATTTACCCCGATAGCGGGTCCTGCGAGGTTTCCAGTACACTCAGGGCACTGCTGAATAACAGCTTTTGCATCAGATAGTGGTATGGAAAATTGCTTGGCCAACGCCCTAGCATTTTGGTGATGTAAGGAGTGACTTTCCATAGGAGAGCAGGGGAAAGCCTTTAAGGCGTTATCAGCATAGGCATTGCCTTGCGAGATTTCTCCGGGGAAAGGCTGATGACTTCTAACATGTGCGATAAAAAATAGATGTCGTCGGTGACGTAATATCAGTTGTAGGGAAAGAAATAAACCAAGCAAATTATTATCCAAAGATGCAGTAACACAACTAGAAGCAATATTACTAACAACATTTGCAGCATACAAACTGTCTGTTATGAGGTTAACTGGTTGATCAGAAAATGTGTTAAAGGCAAGAATTAACGCAGCTAGCTCCGCACGCTGAGGAGAGCGTTGCGGTAAGGTAAACTGGGATTGCCACTGGTCATTTTTCTTCCAAGCGACCACCCCTCTGGAGGGGCCACCATCGGTGAAAATGGTAAGAGCTTCTTTTATGGGAACGGGAGATACCAAGTAGAATACTTTCAGTGGAATATGTTGAGCAACTTGGAGACGAGGATCCTTTGGAGTATGGTAAGTTATGCACCCAACATAATTGGCTAGTGCTATTTGCACCTCCTCCGAGTGCATGCATGCAACTTCCCAGGTGGCGATGGGGATGGGTATAATAATGTTTACTAAATCCATGGCAAACAAGTTTAATGCTCGATTGCGTCCTTTAGTGATTAATTGAGCAATCATTCCAGACAATGGGACGAGTGTGTTTTTGTGTGTGTGTGGTAAATACATCCACTCGAGGATAAATTCTCTTTCATTTGTATGTTGAAGTAATGCCCCCATGAATTGCTTAATGTCCCCAAGAATGATTAAGGACGGGGGCACATTAGGTACTGCTCTATCTACCCACCTTTCTGCCATGGCTTCGTTGACCTTATGCACTACCTCCTGTTGTTCGTTTGTCAGTGATATTATGTCTCCCGGTTGCTTTCCTAATTTTAGGGCATTAAACAGTGGAGTCAGCATAGATGTGGGAATCTTGTAATACGGTCTTATCCAATTTATGGATCCCAGAATTTGCTGTAGCACTACATATGTTAATTTTTTTTGGCAAGGTAAGTTTTGGAAGTATGGGCATGGAGTATGCTGCAAGCATTTTATGACCTAAATATTGAAAAGGTTCGGCTTCCTGTATTTTTTCCGGGGCTACTACCAGACCCGATTGACTTAAGATATCCGTTAACTCACTTTTCCATGTGGTGGGTAGGGGCCTACCGGCTATTAAGATATCATCCATATAATGGTATACAAGTAGCTTTTTGAACTTATTTCTGAAAGGTTGAAGAGCAGTGTTTACAAAATACTGACACATGGTAGGGCTATTTAACATGCCCTGGGGTAACACTTTCCAATGATAACGTGTTGTGGGTTGGGCATTGTTTAGGACTGGCACTGTGAATGCAAAATATTTTTTATCCTTTTCCTGTAATGGTATCGTAAAGAAACAATTGTTTAAGTCAATTATTGCTACCTGGTAGTCATATGGGATTAAATTTGGATTGGGGAGGCCACACTGCAGGGGGCCCATTGGTTCTAGTATTTTATTAATTTCACGCAAATCATGAAGGAGCCTCCATTTTCCTGATTTTTTCTTAATTACAAAAACAGGAGTATTGTACGGGCTTGTAGTATGCTCAATGTGTTCATCTTTTAATTGTTGCTCAACTAATTGCTGCAAAGCTTCTAATTTCTCTTTAGGTAATGGCCATTGTTCTACCCAGACTGGCTTATCAGTTTTCCACTGTAACGGAAGAGCCTGAGGCTTACTCATCTTCCAAAACCAGTTTTGCCCCTATCTGTTCTAACAAATCTCTTCCCCAAATGTTAAACTGTAAAGGCAATATGCAGGGTTGAATATATGCTATTATGGGGCCTTGTTCCTGGGATTTTACTGGTAACCATTGAGAGCTCTTTTGAGATGCTTGGCTTCCTCCTACCCCGAATACCGCAGGGGCTAGCTCAGAAGGCCATGTAGGCTCCCAATCCTTTTCAGCTATGACAGAAACATCCGCCCCTGTGTCCAACAAACCGGTCAGCCACTTACCTTGGAGTATATACTTACGTTGAGGTTTTTGCAGGGATATTCGGTGTACCAATGCTGCCACCTGTGGGTGAAAGGAAGAATCGCTGTTGCCTTCAGTACGGGTGGATCCGAATCCTCCTGTGCGTGTTACCTGTGATTTTTCTCCAGGGAGCTCATATGGCAACAGTATCATCTGTGCCCAGGAGTCCCCTTGTCTTAAAGTAAAAGGCAGGTGACTCCAATACTGAACATATATTTTTCCCTGATAATCAGCATCAATCACTCCTGGAACTACCATAATTCCTTGTTTACTTGCTGATGACCGAGGGAGTATAATGCCCACCGTCCCTTCAGGAAGGGGCCCTTTCAGTTGAGTAGGCATTAAAAGAACTTCCCCCGGTAAGAATGAGGATTTTTCTTCTTGATTATACAAGTCTATTCCAGCACTGCCGGTCGTTGCCGGTTGTGCCCTAGTCAATTCTTCCGCCCCCGTTGTTTTTCCGGGGCCCGGGGAGGGCCCGATTACTGGTTTCCCTGCCCTAGTCCTGATCGACATTGATTTGCCCAATGATACCCCTTGTTGCATTTAGGACATTTTTTGGAGGGCCTACCCCCTTCCTGGGGTCTTCCTTTATGTGCTCCTCCCCCGGGTGCCCTACACTGGCTTTTAAAGTGTCCCGGTTTTTTGCAATTAAAACAATTTCCTGCTGGTTTATTACCTTGTCTTATAGCCCCCGCCAAAAGAGCCATAGCATGGGTTTGACTACCGACATCAGCGCAAGCCTGAATCATGTCCGCTAAAGTGTACGAGGGGCGATGTATAATAGATTGCAGTACCTTTTTGCAATCAGCATTAGCCTGCTCATAAGCCAGTCGCCGTAAAAGCTCTGTCTGTGCCTCCTCGTTATCGATCTGCCGCTGTACTGCTTCCTTGAGCCTATCTATGAACTGCGGATACGGCTCTGTAGGCTGCTGCCGGGTGGCTGTGAAAGACCTAGTCGGTTTCCCACTTACAGGAACCCTTCTGAAAGCTCTCATAACACTAAGTTTAGTACGAATATATGTGTCTGGGTCTAACTCCAACTGGCTCTCTATAGTGCTAAATTGGCCTGCTCCATAAATCTGGTCGGGTATGGCAGCTGGGGTTGAGTAACCTACAGCAGCTAACCTGAACTCACTATCCCACACCATATACTGGGCGGGGGTCAGCACCATACGAAATAAGTCTTTCCAATCTTGTGGAGCCATTGTGTAGCCATTTCCAATTCCTTCTAAGATGCCTGTCACGAAATTAGACCTGATGCCTGTCTCCGTGATAGCTTTTCTCACCTCCCTCAGTACTGTATACGGTAGCGCCGTCCACTGTCTGACGGCATTGCCCTGTGCATCGACTTCTGCCGTTATAGGCATTAGCATGGGCAACTCCCCCTCCCACTGATGTTCTTCCTCCAAACTCAATTCCCCTGTCTCACGCGCCAACGCAACCGCCGCCCGGACGCAGCCCCCACGATTCCCCCGGAAACAAGGCTGATCAGTTCCTTTATCAATGGGGGGATCCGAGGGCCGCTGCCCCGTATCCGACACCGCAGGCGCTGGTGGTAGCACCCGCGGGTACGGAGGCGGTGTCGTCAGCGTGAGAAGTGGGGCGGCAGTGAGAGACGCCTGTAGCCCCAGTTTTCCCACTGCCTCAGTACAGCGCTGCCACATGAGCAGGTGCTGCACTGCTGCTCTCGGTTTCTCAAAGAGCTGTGTTCCTATTTTTTGCCAATCTTCTTGCTGCAGGGACCCCTCTTCGGGGTACCAGGGGCATTGACATTCTATTTCCTTAACAAAATCCTCTACATGCCGCAGCGTAACCGCTGGGCAACCGCTCCCCTCAATGAGCTTAAATAATTCCTTAGCATGAGCCTTTTGTGGCACTGATAAATCACCCCCCATACTCACGAGTGGCTGTTTCCAGCGGGTGCACCTAGACTATTCCAGTCGGATGAGCAGGGGTCCTCGGGATCCGGTGAATCACGTCGGGGTCACCAGATGTTGGGATCAAGGAGACGCGGAGTCAAGAGGTTTGTCAAGCAGGCGTCCCGAGCTCTCTTGAGCTGGGGTTTTTATTAGTAATTAGATCAAAAGGCATGAGATCATAGTTACTTGTAACATATTGATTGGTTCACCCATAGCCATCTCCCCTTGTGCAATAAATCATGATTGGTGAAGGGGCTACGTGAACTATTCAAGGGGACTACGTGAGCTATTGCCTAGTCTATGCTTAATCAATAACCTGAGCATAGCTTTACCTTGCATTGCTTACCTTGAGAATAAGCCAGGAGTAAATGTAATAAACACGTGTGTGGTTTGCCAGCACAGCATGTTTCACTACAGCTGGGGATGAGGGGTTTGGGGGGGCTCAGGGCTGGGGCAGGGGATTGGGGCATGGACTTACCTCCAGCGGCTCCCAGTCATCAGTGTAGCCAGGGTGCAGAGGTCCACCTGTCCTGGCACCGTGGACCTCACTATCCTAAAAGAGCCTCTTTCAATGTGTTGTAACCAGAGGTGAAAGTAAGCCGGTACGCCCCGGCATGGCGTACTGGCAAGAGCCGGTTTGCCATACCAGGGCAGCCCGGCTTCCCCAGGGGGCAATTTAAAGGGCCTGGGGCTCCCAGCAGGGGCTGGAGCCCCGGCCCTTTAAATTGCCACCAGAGCCCCACTGCTGGAGTTCTGGGGGCTATTTAAAAAGTCCAAGGCTCCAGCTGCTTCTACCGCCCCGGCCCTTTAAATAGCTGCCGGAGCCCCACCGCCACTACTCCAGGGCTCCAGCGGCTATTTACAGGGCCGGGGCAGTAGAAGCAGGGGAGCTGCAGGCCCTTTCAATAGCCCCCAGGGTTAGCAGGGGGCTCCAGGAGCTATCTAAAGAGCCCAGGGCTCCAGCTGCCTCTGCCGGCCCTGTCCTTTAAATAGCTGCTGGAGCCCCGCCGCTTCCCCAAGGCTGCCGCTGCTATTTAGCGGGATGAGTGCAGAAGCCCCAGTAACTAGTTCCTGAGTTGAGGGCTTCTACTTAAAACCATCTTCCAGGGACAGACCATAACAAGCAGCAGGCAGCTGGAATGGTCACGTATTGCGAGCTCAGCCTATCGTTTCACTCTTAGCTGCCATAGAGAGGGCCCAGAACCAGCTGCCAGATTGCAGATGCCACCTCTCTTTGGGAAGGGTTCGGATCGGGACCAGTGCATCACAGCTACGGTGTCTCTATGCTTTTTGCAGTGGGAGCTTCCAGGCCATGGGGCTGGACTCCCAGTCCTCACTAAGGGCCAATTTGTGCTGCTTCAGCAGGCTTTGTACAAGCGAAAAGGTCATTTCAAGCAGCCCTAGGCAGGCAGCCAAGGATTTCCCCATGTAGGGGAATCCTTAAATAGTATACAGCTGGCATCAGCAGGTTTTTGCATCACCTGTTATCTCATAGACTCACTGACTTTAAGGTCAGAAGGGACCATCACAATCATCTAGTCTGACCTCCTGCACATTGCAGGCCACAGAACCTCACCCACCCACTCCTGTAATGGACCCCTAACCTCTGGCTGAGTTACTGAAGTCCTCAAATCATGGTTTAAAGTTACAGAGAATCCGCCATTTACACTAATTTAAACCTGCAAGTGACCCATGCCCCATGCTGCAGAGGAAGGTGAATCCTCCCCACCCCCACCCCGGGGTCTCTGCCAATCTGACCTGGGGGAAAATTTCTTCCCAGCCCCAAATATGGTGATCAGTTAGATCCTGAGCATGTGGGCAAGACCCACCAGGCAGATATCTGGGAAAGAATTCTCTGTAGTAACTCAGAGCCCTCCCCATCTAGTGTCCCATTTCCAGCAGTTGGGGATTTTTGCTACGCCATAGTAGGCAGTCCTATCATACCATCCCCTCCATAAACTTATCAAGCTCAGTCCTGAAGCCAATTGTGTTTTTTGCCCCCACTTCATAGGAGTTGGGGCTTGTCAGGGTTAGGCCAGAGGTGGGAGAGACGAGACTCCACCCAATCTTCAGCTGGTGAAACTGTCCCTGTGGGAATCACAGCCGCCAGCACAGCTTAGAGCAGCCCTGAGACTGCTCTGAGTTACACCAAAGGTCATTTTAGCCCCCAGTTGGTCCAAGAATTAGGGAGGCATAAAGTTGGCTGTGAGGAACAGTAGACAGGTTGGGGCAGAAGTCTCCACGAAATGTTGGTGATGGGGGAGAGTGATGCCTGAAGAGGGTTTGGAAGGATTAATAGATTTGGCGTGGTGTGACGGGCCTGTGGGACTGATGATGTCTGGACAGGTGCAGAAGGGGATTGGAAGAGTATGGATCTGATTAAACTTGTGGGGCTAAGCCCATGGAATGGAATCACAGAACATTTAAGGGGGAGTCATTACAGCCTTAGATGTGCCAATAACAAAAAAAAAAAAAAAGTGACTGAAAGGACTGTCACTTCTGGATTCCTGCTAGGCAAGCTCTGCCATGGGCTTTGCAGTGCGTGACAGGACCAATCAGCAGATTCCTATACATCACACACTCAGCTACGTTAAGAAACAAACCATTGTGTGTTATATTAGCTGACACTCAGTGAGCTGACACAACTCGACATGATGGATTATATCACACTTGGGCCACCAGTGTGTCATACTAGGCTCATGAAACAGTGACCTGCAGGGACAGGCCGAGAGACAGGGGGTTAACTCCCTGCTCATGTCGCCAGCTTCACACGCAGACATTGGCAATAACAGCATCCCCTGAATCTGCAAGGCTCAGGCTTATGAAATGATATTGTACTACAGGACTCCAGGAGACAGGCCGGAGCGAGCAAGCCACCCCCTCCTAGGAGTCACGCAGACAAAAGAGCTTGTAAACCTACTTGAGAGAAAAGTTCCACTTCCAGGTGCAACTGAGCTCAGCGATTTCTCCTGCTGTATTTGGCTTGATTCTTTGTGCCATGGCTGACCTCAGCTATTGCTGCCTCGCTCACAGAGAAGACTACAGGAAATTTGCTGGGCAAACAGAGCAATGCACTTTCTGGAATAAATTGCAACATTCCCCCCTCTGTCCGCCAAAAGCTTGTGCATAAAGAAGTTGTAACAGGCAAGGTCAGGATCTCGCCTACCTCCATGGAGGCTTTGTAGAGAGGTGCTCAGTCTAGCAGGTGCAGATTGCCTATCAGAGGCCAGGGTGTGGGGCCTGGAGGCAGATCTTACTTCTTCTTCCATGAAGACAGGAGCTTTAGCCCCACTAGACCAGCGAGAGCCCCTGTGAGCATCAGGGAGATCATTGCATTGCCTGGCACCACTCGGACTGCAGATCCTCAGGCGTTGGCTTTTCACATTCTGGGAAACAGCAGCCCAGTCTCTACTCTCCACTCCAACTGATCCCACTGCTGCAGCTCGACCGAGCTCTCCCCTGCACAGAACATTTTACACCCTTCGCAGAGAGCGCTCCCCAGCGCCGTACAAACGACTTCTCTCTGGCTCCTCCCCATCTCGGGAGTGAAAGATTAGCTTTGAATAGAGTCACCCTAGGGCGCCAACAGGAGGGTGCTGTGGCACTGCGGCAATTGACCTCTTTTGCCTTTCTAGAAGTTTCCATCTGTGCGCCAAAATCAGCAGTGTCGGACTCCAACGGCTCTTCTCCAGCCAGCGGCCAATGGGAGCCAGACTAAGTGCATCGCTTTGCTTTGCTGGTGGCAAACGGTGACAGTGAATCACTGATCACGGCGTAGAAAGAAAGGAGGTGAAAGCCTCAGGCCGCTGGTTCCTCTTCTTCCACTTCAGTCTCCAGGCTGCCCCCATTTGACTTTGCAGCTCACCCTTCACTAGGGTGGATCCTGGTGCATCTAGACCAAACCAAGGATGAGGCCACCTGGCTCCTTCTCTCTCCCCGGAGATGGAAGATGTGATGTTGCACTCCATAATGCTTTATAAAAGTATGTTTATAAGTGTGAATATGATGTAACTGGAATATGCTTTAGGCAAAAGGTCTCTTGTAAGGTATCATTACAAAGCTTATAATCTATTGAGTGTGATCATCCTATTTGTATGAATGTATCATTCTTGTATCTGAAACTAGGAATGTGTAGCATAACTCTGAGGTCCTATTGTAATTATGCAAAGTGTGGGCCATGAATGGTGGTTTAGAATCTTAATGGCTCCCATTGTCTAGGACAATTGACTGTAGATGGCTCTGTTTACCTGCAAGTCTCCACTGCATACCTGCAGGCCAGTCATGAAGAAAGCCCCTAGTTACCACCTGAGCTGGACTAACCAGGATTGTGCCAGGGGAAAGGATTGGGCCCAGACTAGGAAGGAGTCCAGTCTGTGAAAGAAGCTTACTGGAACATCTCTGAGGGTGAGATTTCATCTGTAATCAGTTTCTTAATGTATTAGGCTTAGACTTGTGTGTTTTGTTTTATTTTGCTTGGTAACTTACTTTGTTCTGTCTGTTATTACTTGAAACCACTTAAATCCTACTTTTTATACTTAATAAAATCACTTTTGTTTATTAATTAACCCAGAGTAAGTGATTAATACCTGGGGGAGCAAACAGCTGTGCATATCTCTCTATCAGTGTTATAGAGGGCGGACAATTTATGAGTTTACCCTGTATAAGTTTTATACAGAGTAAAACAGATTTATTTGGGGTTTGGATCCCATTGGGAGCTGGGTGTCTGGGTGCTGGAGACAGGAATATTTGCTAAGCTGTTTTCAGTTAAGTCTGCAGCTTTGAGGACATGGTTCAGACCCTGGGTCTGTGTTGCAGCAGGTTAGCGTATCTGGCTCAATAAGACAGGGTTCTGAAGTCCCAAGCTGGCAGGGAAAACGGGCTCAGAGGTAGTCTCAGCACATCAGGTGACAGTCCCAAGGGGGTCTCTGTGACCAAACCCGTCACAGAAGGGTTGGGTTAATCTTTCCAAAGACAGTGTGTTTCTTAGTAGAAAAAGGTTTGCTGGAAGATTAAAAGCACCGAGGAAAAAAACCAGATAAACTTTAACAGTTTCCTTCTCCACTTGATTGCGGTAGTACCAAGATGCCCCAGTTGAGATTGGGCTAATTCCTGGACAAACACATAGTAGAAGGCAGTCTCTGCCCCAAAGAGCTTACAGTCTAAATGGACCCAGCGCATGGTGTGGGGGAGAAGGAAGTCTTACTATCCCCATTCCATGGGTGGGGAACTGAGGCTTGGTGAGAGGTGAAGTGACTTGCCCAAGGAGGCTGTGGACAGTCCGGCCTGCTGGGTGGAGCAGGAGCCAGGGAAGCGGATCCAAACTAAAGGTCAGGGCTGGAGTCAGGAACCAGCAGCCATGCTAGGAGTAAGAGCTGGAACCAGGAACTAATAGCCAAGTCAAGGGCCAGAGCTGGGATCAGGAACCGGGGTCAGAGTGAGGAAGCTGGAACCAGGAGCAAGATAAAGAGCAAGACAGGGGAACAAAGTAAGAACAGGACTAGGAGCAGGGCTGGAGCAAGGTAGGAGCAGGGGAAGAGCAGCAGACACTGGGAGGATCGCAGCCCAGATGTGAACACATTGAGCAGCCAGAGAGCAGTTGCTGCTGCTGTGCTTAGCCAGCCAGCCAGCTGCCTTTTCTGACCAGTCAGGTGGTACAGTCCATCAGGCAGCCGGCTGCAGGCCTGCTGTTGGGCTTGCCAGGAGACTGCCTCTGCTGCAGGCCCTGATCCCTGGCGCACAGAGATTGAAGCCAGCTCCAGAGTTCCAGTCCACACTTTAACTTCCAAAGCATCCTTCTTCCAAATTCACTGGGAGCTGGGTCCAACCATGCTGGCAGGAAGCAGTGGGACACTAGTTCAGTCCCCCATTGACTTCAGCTGGAGCTGTGGGTGCCCAGCATTTCTGAACATCTGGCCCATGGTGCCTCAGACAGACACCCAAAATCACAAGCCACTTTTGAAAACTGTAGTTTTTATCCCTTTCTCTGGTTGTTCTAGACTCCCCTTTGCCGGAGAAATTCCATTACTGCAGCTTTGGGTATAATTATGGGTGAAAAAATGACTGACGTCTCTCATTCTGAGTCTTTCTTGTTGTTGGAGAGAGATCAATGATGTGTCCCCACCTGGCACACTGGTGACCCCACCTCCGCCAAGGGCCCAGCATCGCAAACCTCCATCCCTCCTCACAGGTAGGTCCAGTCCACCCTCCCGGTACAAAGGAGCAGAGCTGGTGACACAGCAAATCTGAGGATCAAAGGGGGGTTGAGCGGGCAGTCACAAATTTGTGCCTGCAATGGAGCCAGCAGTCCCTTTCATGACAACCCAGTCCAGGACTTATGGGAACCTGGGCCTGGCCCTCCTCTCCCTTACACTGGTGAGCTGGGCACCCAAAATCAGAGGCTGCTTTTGAAAATGTCCCGGGTCTTCATTATGAATGAACTTCAGTCCAGTGCCAAGGGAACATGCAAGACCCACAGGGCATCAAGGGGGCTTGGAAGGCCTCCCATGAGTCCTCATAGAATCATAGAGTATCAAGGTTGGAAGGGACCTCAGGAGGCCATCTAGTCCAACCCCCTGCTCAAAGCAGGACCAATCCGCAGACAGATTTTTGCCCCAGATCCCTGCCCCAGATCCCTAAGTAGCCCCCTCAAGGATTGAACTCACAACCCTGGGTTTAGCAGGCCAATGCTCAAACCACTCAGTACTGGGGAGAATTTTACATGAATACCGGTATGTTCTGCCATGGGAAAATCCCGGACTATTGACAAATTATTGTACTGACAAGTAAGTGGGTGTGTGTGAATATTTACCAGGGGTGTTTTTATTAAGAATTCTGCCTGCTAGTTACATGGCCTCAGGCATGTCTCTAAAGATGTGGAGTAAAAAGTTCAAAAATGCCTAAATGACCCAGGTGCCTAATTCCCATAGACTTTCAATGGAAGTGAGGCACCTAACTAGCCACTTTTGGAAATCTCACCCTTAGGAGCCTAGGTCTCTAGGCTCCTTAGTATCTAAATCACTTTTGAAATCTCACCCTTAGGAGCCTAAGTCACTGACTGACTTAGAAAATTGCACCCATTGAAACTAAAACCCCAGCCTGCTAGTGCAGTTTTAAAGCTTGTATTTTACTTTTAAATCCTCTTTTTTCTGTACAGTCATCCGCCTCCATCAAGGGGTGTTTGCAGTAGACATGGGCAGTGATGGGAATTTGTTTTGCATTGTTCTTGATTTGAAACAATGAATAGGGTACACTGATGTGACAATCCAGAGGTGGCTGGTATTATTTCTGTTACAGTAGGGTATAAAGGCCCCAGCCAAAATTAGGTTCCCATTGTGCTAGATGCTGTACAAATATTTAGCAAGAGAGACAGTCGCCATTATGTCTAAGTAGAAAAGACAGACACAGGATGGGAGAACAGCAGTACTATTGTCATCTGCATTTTATAAATGGGCCACTGAGGCACAGAGAGATTAAGTGACATGCCCGAGGTCACACAGTAAGTCTGTGTCAGAGCTGGGAACTGAACCCCGATTTTTTGAGCCCCAGTCCAACACTTTAGCCACCCTTGCTCTCAGCAATCAGTTGTTAGCACACAGTGGATGTTTCCTCTGCATTCTCATTTCTCCAGCCCAGTACATCCCAATTGCTTTGAATATTCTAAGCGACTCTCTCCCTTCTTGCTCACACTCTCAGGCAGACGCTTAGCGCCTGATGACGTGGAATTTACAGTATGGCCCCTTGTTCTGGTAGTCCACCCACAGAGACAATATGTCCATCTCTTTGGGATCGGTCGCTAGCTTGAAGGTGAAGTTCTGTAGCAGTGTGCTGAAGAAGAGAAACAGCTCCATCCGGGCCAGACCCTCCCCTGGGCACATCCGCTTTCCTGGGAAAGAAAAGGAAGTGAGACAGACCGACAGAAACAGGCTAAAGGCCTGATCCTACACCCACTGAAGTCAATACGAGGCTTTCTCTTGAGTTCAATAGGCATGGGTTCAGAGACCCACCAACCTACCCTCTACCCAAACAAAGCACAACCACACATTACTTTAATGGCCAAAGGCCCTTCCTCCTATGCTGTGTGAGCAATAATTCAGGGCCCCCACAGCTATTCTTTATCGAAAGATCATTGAAGCCTCATAGACAGACATGAAAACCAGGACTCTGGGGTTCCACACACAGTTCTACCACTGGTTTGCTGTATGACTGGGTGATGGGAGTATTTATTTATCTGTCTTTTGCCATGATCAATGAGAGATTTCTGTGAGATCTGAGCAGAATGCAATCGTGTTACAAGGACAGACTTGGGCAAATACCCACTTCGGCCAACCTGATCATGCCACCCAAATAATCCCTCCAAATGAAACCAGGAGCGTCCCAAATCTGACATTCCCAGAAACAAGGGGAGAGATTTTCAAAACCGTCTGAGTGAGGTGCCTAACTCCCATTGACTTTCAATGGGGCTTGTGCCTCTAACTCCCTCAGGCACTTCTGAAAATCCCACCCAAAATATCTAACTTGCAAAGACAGAACAAGTTGTGCTTGGCATGTACTGCCAAAACAGGTGACACAAAACTGCGCCCCCCCTTTCCCATCAGATCACTGGGAGATGGAATTGAACTTGCAACCTCAGGGTCTAAAAGCATATTCTGTTAATGTCTGAGCTAAAAGATTCAGCTCCGTTAGGTAACGTTGTAGTAGCCCCATCAACCTACCTAGAGGGTTCTGCCACCACTTGAGGGGAACAGAGCATTCCCCTGAGTGTGTGTAGTTTACACATGGTATAATCAACCCTCCCCAAGCATTGCTTATCTGCAAACAAGCAGCATCCAGACAGGTGTGAAATTCTTTCCTCTGAACCACCACATGCAGTCATTTGCAATCTGATCCCTTACTGAACATCTCAGCGCCAGCTGGAAGTGGCTTTGGGAACATAATTGTCCTACCCTACAGTGGAATGCTTATTACAAGCCGTGATCATGGTGAAATTCAGCCCTCTGCAAAGGAGCCAACACAAGGCTCATGCGCCAGTTCAGTCCCATTTAATCCTGCAGAACTGGTGCATAGGCCAGGGTTGAAATGCACTTCCCGGGTATGTCTGCACTGCAATGTAAGCCTAGGGTTAGCAGACCCTGGGTTTGTTAACCTACGGCTTGAGCATCTACACACATTTGTAACCCAAGGTTAGGAATTGCTGAACCCTCGGTCCCAAGCTGGGGCTCCACCATCTCCACTGCATTATGCAGGCCCAAGTCCAACCACCCAGGTCCGAGACTTCCTAGCGCCCTCTCAAAATGTGGCCAAAATGTAGCCCTTTGTTTGAGGTGCAGTGTGGGAAAATTTGTCCACCAAACTTGACTGTCCAGAGGACAAAGGAAGTTGGTCATGGGATACTTATGGTGGACTCCCAAAGCATGAATCCAGTGGGGATGCGTCTACACTGCAGAGCCTGGACCCTGGCTCCCGGCTTGACTCAGGCTCAAACCCTGCACCCCTGTGAGGTTCAAGCCATGGGTTCACATGAATTGTGTGTAGACAGAAAGGGGGGTAGGCTTGAGCCTGTGTTTGAACCCTGGGCATATATTGCAGTGTAGAAATACCCCAAGAACTCCCATCCTACTCTCCTTAGCATATGACTTCATTGCAGAGTTAGCATGGGTGATCGGTACCCGGGTTAACCTTGCCTGGGTGTGAAAATCCCTACCCGAGTTGCTCTGTCCTCACTGGTGCTATACTCCCCTGTGTGAGTTGCTAGGATTTTGGGGGGCACATCCCATGGTGCTGCAGTGAGCTGCACTGCTCTGTCATTCTTTCCCAGTGACTTGTGGGTAAGCTTGTCTGTCCTTTCAAACAGACAGGGGAACTGGGGGAAGGAACTGGGGGACCACCAGCACTCTAGTGATTTAACCTGCCTCCTCATTGCAAAGTGGGCAGGTTACCAGCCCGCGTGAAAGCAGCACCCGAGTGCTAGCCTATAAACCGAGCTGGGCCAGCTATGTGGGGTTGAAAGCATCTTTACACTTGAGTGAGCGTGGGTCATGTGTGGACAGGAGGGGGGTTAGGGACAATGCCTGGGGAAGAGCCTGAGTTAACTTTGAGGTGAAGACAGACTCAGACGGGCATTTTGCTGTTGACTTTGCTGGGAGCAGGAGCCAGATCATTGACACATTCTCATTGTACAGCAAAAAGCAGCCAGAGACCTTTGTAAATCCCAGGCTTTACCTGCAGAGAAAGGCATAAAGGCCTCGTTTGGCCTAAATTCCCCCTTCTCGTCCAAGAAATGACCTGGGTTAAACTCTTCTGGAGTCTCCCAGTGCTTTGGGTCTGAATGCACAGACCTGAACACTGGAATAACAGCTGTGCCCTGTGAAGATAAAGGATAGAAGGAGACAGGAAAAGCAGACATTAAATACAGTAATGGATTACCTTGATTATCAGCGGAGAAGCAGCCTGCAGTGGAGACAGCTGGAAAGTCTGGTTGTGCACAGAAGGTAAATAAAGGGGCCAAGGCAAGTAACAACTGACATCCCATTCAGGGAAGGCTTAAGTGGATCTTCGTTGTTGTGTAGCCCCTCTGCACAGGGCTGGCTTGGAGCCAGAGCTGTGTCGCAGGAATTTGAGACCAGGCCAGGAATTATTTATTTTAGATTTATAAAAACCCCAAGAGGTGCCCATGCGAAGCTCAGGATGCTGACCCCTTAAAGATTAACAGACAGGGCTGCCCCGCCTACTTGGACAGGAAAGTCCCATGAGCCCAGGCCTGCAGCCCACCCTCACTCCACATGCTTGGGAAACAGATGGGCTTTACGGCATGGCCGGAGGCTCCAGGAGATCGGGGGGGGGGGGGGGGGGGGGGGAGGGGAGAGGCACATTTCAGCATCACACAAGCTGTCAGTCTAGCAGCTCCCTGCCATGGGGGGAAAGGCAGGCCCGGCTGGAGCACCTGTGCTGCTCTGGGCTGCAGCAGCATGGCTCATGGGGAGAGGTGAGTTCAGATCATCAGAACCCAAAGCAGGTGGAATCACACTCGCCACAAACTCGGAGCGGCATCAGTTGCGAGAGTCACAACCCTTTGCCCGCTGTGCTGAAAAGTGCGGTGCTGCCAGAGACTGGGAAAGAGCCAGGACCTTATCAAACAAGCAAACAATTCGGGGGGGGAGGGGATGCAGCTCCAGTCCAAGGCTCGCCCTCCACCCCTCCCCTGAGAGCATCCTGAGGAGTTACTGCACCTGGGGGATGGTGTAGCCCCGGAACTCTGTGCGCCGAGTCACTGCCCGGGGGAAGTTCTCGCTCTGCCCTTTCTGGCTGCGCTGCATCTCATGGATCACTGCGTTGGTGTACGGCATCCTCACCCGGTCCTCCATGCTGGGGGCATGGGTCGCCCCCACCACCTTCTCGATCTCCTGCTGGACCCTGGCTGCAAAGGATTAGACTCAGAGCTGTTGCTTTGTATAGCTGCTGCACTGACCTCCCCTTGTCTTCACTGTGAGGGAGCTTGGAGATTAAACACAGAGCAGCCTAACCGGAGTGAAAGGCCTGGTTTTAGCCCCTGAGGGTACGTCTACACGGCAGCCAGAAGTAAGATTGCAACCGGGTAGGCCTGCCCACGCTAGCTAAAAATGGCAAAGAAGATGCAGCGGCATGGGCTGTCCAAGCACCCCTGGGTCCATGCTCATGTTGCTAGCCCATGCTGCTGTGTCTTCACTGCTCTTTTTAGCCGCACTAATGAGATTAAAACTAGTGTGGGTATGCCAGCCTGGGCTGCAAGCACCTCCGATTGCAGTGCAGAGACGTTCCCGAACAGGCACCAGGAAATGCAGAGCTCTGGTTCAGCCTCTGTCTGGTTATCCTGGCACCTGGTAGCCACATATTGCGGAGCATGCCATGGGCACCCACCCCGGCTCAGTCAGTGTATCCTGCTCAGGCAGGGTGCGAAGAGACACGGGTGAACTGCGACTAGACCCTGTACAGTACCTTAACCGTCCAGCCGTGCGTGTGTGTGTGTGTGTGTAATGGGCCTAATCCAGCAAAGATCTCTGCACAAGCCCCTCACAGCACAGGGGTCCTTGGACAGTGTTAAGAGGACCTACTAGTCTGTCCTTATAGGGCACTTCAGCTGAGCACACTCAGAGGGAGAGAATCTGAATCAGTCCCCTTGCTGCATCATGGCTTAAAGCTACTGAAAAGAAACTCCCCCCCCCCCAACCTCCGTTCTTTGTACCTTGAATTTGTGGGAACTTTGCCATCACCAAGAAGAAGAACAACAGGGTATTGGCAGTGCTCACTGTCCCAGCACCAAAGAGGTCAAACACTGCCATGAGCAGGTTTTCATCGCTGAATACATCCCCTGACGTGCTCTTTCCCTGGAAATGAATAGAGGGGTGGCTTGGTGGAGTTAAAGAAAGTGACAGCTGTAAAATCATCCCCAGGCTGCACCGCATGCCTGCGATGGGAGTTTGGTTCCCATCCAGAGCTCTAGGCAGTAAAGACAGGGGTTCATTTGATTGTGAACAGCAGCTTTGCTGGATTCTGGCATGCTTTGGGATTCGCCTCGCCCTCAGCATTATCTGGGGTCCTCGGCGTTTCATAGCC
The DNA here is from genome assembly GCF_028017835.1 of Emys orbicularis. Lineage (NCBI taxonomy): Eukaryota > Metazoa > Chordata > Testudines > Emydidae > Emys > Emys orbicularis. Next base: position 28,791,727 of record NC_088695.1, on the reverse strand, counting down.
CTGAGCAGCATCCACCTCCCCAGATACACGGGTCACTTAGCTCACGAGTAGCAACTTCTGTCTTAGGATCACAAAGTGCTTTGGGAATGGCAGCTAAGCCTCACCACGAGCCTGGGGGGTAGGAATTATTACTGATATTTTACAGAATAACAAACAGCAGGAAAGTGAATTTCCCAAAGTCTCACAGGCAGAGAGAGGAAGAGAAACCAGGATCACCTAAATCCCAGATTTAGCTGCTAGGCCAAGATGCCGCTTAGCTAAGACTCAGAGCAGGTCAGTCTCATAGCAAAGCCCTTGATTGGGAGTCTGCTATTACTCTAGCACCCAGCCTCAGTTTACCGGCTGAGCTGGAGATATGGGGCCAGGCTGGGATTATGATGTCCCTGTCATCTATTAATCCGTAACATGCTGATCAGTCAGTACCTAGGTCTGAATGCAATGTTGTATAAGCCCATTGAATGGGGTCCCTGCTTGTTACTGTCATTAGAGTTAGAAATAGCCCCAAGGCATTCAGGCCCTGCTGTACCGTCTCTGACTTGATAAGGAAACAGTCAATGTAGTCCCGGGGACAGCTTGGCTCCAGGGTCCGCTTGTGAGAGTCAATCCTTTTTCGGATGAAGTTCTTCAACTTCTCACTTTCATTGAAGACCTTGTTGTGTGGTCCCGGCAGGTAACGCATGATGCCAGGAAAGGTGTTGTACACCTGGGAACAGGAGATGTGATAGGGCTGTTCTGAGATCTTGGGTGCACCCCTTTCATCCCCCCGACCCCCAAGATGTGGTGGCAGGGCTTGATCATTTCTCTCACATGTGGAGTCACATGTGGTTCCAGCCCTGATCCATGGGTGACAACACCTCACTCCGATCAGCCACACCTTTGACAGCTGTGTTTCCAAAAGTGGCCAGTAAAAATGGAGGCCCCATAAAACTCAATGGCCACTTTGGAAGATTTTGGCCTGGGACTGCACAGGGCCAGCTGTTGCACAGCAGGGCTGGAAGTGGGAAAATGCTCTTCATGGCCCTCATTCAGGGCACCACTGAAGCACATGCATTGAAGAGGGTTGCTTCCCTGTATCAGGGCCTAGGGGTCTGATCCAAAGCTCTTGAAGTCAGTGAGTTTCTCCATTAACTGCAGAAGGCTTTGGATCCGTCCAGCTGCCACTGATGTTAAGGAGAGTTTTTCCACTGCCTTCCCTTTGAACTGAACGGGGAGATGTATCAGAATGGGGAGGCGCCCCACGGGCTCAGAGGAGAAATACCCCATGGGCTCAGAGGGGAGGCGCTGGTACATACCTGTGCGAAGGGAGAGATGAAATAATGGCTGTAGTTCCCCATCATGCCCAACAGCTCCAAAAAGGCCTCGTCTTTGTAGCTGAAACGAGTCCCAAAGACAACGGCGCAAACCACGTTAGAAACAGCGTGCCTGACGCTGGATATGGGATCGAACGCCTCACCTGCGGCATCCATGGAGGCAAGGGAGAGCACAATGAATAGAGTCAAATGCAACATGCATCTCTGGTTTGTTCGCAGCCGAGTTCCTCCCTGCCCCCGTAAACATAATGCCCTTCTTGCCCATCACTACAATTAACCCTAGGATGGAACCCTTTTAATCTAAAAACCACCGAGATAAAGAGTCCCGCCCAGTCACTGTCCAGAGAAAGGTTCAATGACTCACTCAGCTCCCTGGCCCCATCCACTCCTACCTGCACGGTGAGACTGAGAAGGGGCACACAGATCTCCTACCCTCTCTGTAGGAATGCCCAATAAATACCCCACCCATAATCTTCTGAGCTTGGGGTCCAGAAGGCTTCCTCTCCTTTGCTGGCATCTAGGAGGCCCATTTCTCACCTCTGGATCTTCACAGAAAACCTGCTTTGTCTTTGTGCTTCTTGTAGCGGGGAGGAAGGATGGAACTCATTCACCTACCCATTACAGTCCAGCACGTGGCATATTTAGCTATGTAACTCTTCTGTTTTTATTTGTGCTGTACATTTCTACGCTCTCTCCCTCTGTGGAGAGCTCTGCCGCCATTTTTGTTCTCAGAGCTCAGTGCAGATTGTCAAAGGAGACGCACATACTGTGCTCTCTCTCTCTCTCTCTCTCTCAGGGAGACACTACATTTTTGTTCTCTCTTATTTTAGATTAAGGGAGCACCCAAACTAAAGATCGTTCTGGATGAAAGTATCAGTTTGCTCTTTGGAAGTGGAAAAATACATCATCCAGTGGAACATAGGAACACTCTGCGGGGTCCTCACAGTTCTTAGCCCTTTAGGTGGAAGTGCATTCAGGGGCTGGGACTCAGAGTGAAATGTGTTATTCTCACAGCTGTCGCCTTGTGAAATTTAGCTTCAGATTTTTTTCCCTTTTGCAGTGAACCTTTCTATGAGAGTTACCCAATATCAATCCGATTTGTGGGCAAAAGCTACAGGGTCCATCCCCAGTCTCTCCCGCAATAACTGTGCTGGGTGCATTTGTGCTACCCTATCTGCATCCAGGCTCAGTGATGCACTGACTACTTTACAGAAGCAGGTTGTCAGGAAGAAAGGGAGGGATGCTAAGGCTCAGGTCCTCAAAGGTATTTAGGAGTTTAAATAGGAGTTAGTCTCCTCAGTAACTTGGAGGGTCTGGGCCCAAAAGCTTGGCTCAGAGCACTGGAGTCTTTCCATTGATTTCAAAGGGCTTTCCAGCAGGCCCTTAATCATTTAAGGTAAGGGCATAGGTCCCTGTTCCTATAAAGATCTCTCCCATTTACTTATATGAGTTGCTTCTTGAGACAAGGCTACTCTGTATCTTCTATTTGTATCAGCACATTGAAATGAATAGGGTTCAAATTACCTTCCATGTCTGCCACTGCCTCCACCAAATACTGAGCCTCCTCCTGCACCCGCTGTGCCATTGTCTTCTTCCCCATCCCAAAATCCCGCAGTGTAGCGATTGTGAACCTGCGGAGCTCTCTCCATTTCTTCTCACTACCAGTGACGAGCCCTGAAAAGATGCAGTTAAAAATCTATCATTTGACTGTCAAAACCCACAGCAGGTTACTAAAGACAAAGAGTCCAGAACTTCTGGAAAATTAACTATGAGCAGCATATCATTCAGCCAGTAGATGTCTCTAGGGTGTGCTGTACAAAATTCCAGACAGGATGTGGTTCCTGGTAAACAAGGGTGACAAAGCTGGAACTCAACCTGTGTGGAAGTCTGTTTGTTTGGGTCTATAGTTCGTAGCTGTTTTATTTAATAAATGCCTCTGGTTTAAGATGGCCTGTGATTCTATGTAACATGCCAGAATCCACATATAGTGAAAGCAGCTTCCTTTGTGAAAAATTGTTGAGGTTAACAAAATTGTTCACATTTTTTATTAAAAATAGTTATGGAAATGTTTCATTTACAGAAAACCTGGTGAAAAAATGCTATGAAAAACTGTGAAAAAGACCATTTCAAGCCGAACAGAATGAAATCAACTCCTGAAAACTTTCTTAGAATGGGCTTTTTTGACTAGCTCTTCTTTGTCCCTTGCATAAGGGGTGGGGAAATGCCACACCCTTGGGGACTGCTGTTTTCCGTAGGTATGCATTTGGTCCCCATTACCCTGTTAGCTGAACATTTCACAATCTTCAATGTATTTATCCTCCTAACACCCTTGTGAGGCAGGGCAGTGCTATTATCCTGATTGTACAGATGGGGGACTGAGGCACAGAGAGACTAAGTGACTCGCCCAAGAGTGCATAAGAAGTCTGTGTCAGAGCAACAAATTGACCCCACATCTTCCAAGGCGCAGGCAAGTCCCCTAAACACTAGAACATCCTTTCTTGTCTAGGGCTTTCATCCATTCTCTTCTCAGATCTCTGCAGTCAGGGACTTCACCATAAATCCAAGGCGCAATAAAATAACCTAGAAGACGAGAGACCCAAACACCCACCGTATCCGTCCGTCACTCTCTCATGAATGGCAATGGCACCGCGTCCACCAAATTCTTCAGCGTGACCCACCAAAGCGTCTCTCACCGCCTCATACCCGCAGAGCACCACAGCCGGTTTTGGGCCAAGCCAGACGGTGAACACTGGACCATACTTCTTGCAGAGCTAGGGGCAGAGGTACAGAGAGGGCTCCGTTAATCAGCTAAAGAAATCACTGACAATCTCTCCAAGAGCCATAAAGCTGAGATGGGGTGGGATTTTGAATACTGGGGAAGATCTGTGACAAACAATGAATATTGTAACCAACTGAGCACAGATAGGTGGAGAACTAAGGCCTGCGTTTGAGAGTGTACCTAGCCTTTGGAACAACTTACCAAGGGCATCCCAAGGCCAGGAATGTGAGACTAGCCTGCAAGGAAGTCCCTTACCTTCTGGTAGGATTTGTTCAGGGGCAGAACATCTTTCTGCCACAGGTTGCCCAGAAGGAACCACGGGGCTGGTCCTGGAGGGAGCTGGTCTCGTTTCCAGTTGTTTTTCCAAAGCATGAAGCACATGGTGGAGAGGATTAAAAAGAGACTCAGGATCCCAGCCAGTCCAGCATCCATCCTTGTCTGTTACCTCCCTCACAGAAGGGCAGCAAAAGAACTGTTTTCACTTGCCAGAAAGGCTGGGTGAAATGCTGCACTCCACTGATGAGTGGAGAGGTGCCCAGATCTGCTCTCCGGCTTCTCTATATATAGCACCCTCTTCCTGGGCGTCTCTGTCCCCTCCAGTGACACACTGACCTGTGTCTACATGAGGTTACTTAATGTAATTTCTTATCGCATCTTGGTCTCTGACCCCTTATCTCCCCTTCTAAGGGTCAGTGACACAGAGATGATGTTGTGTCATGTGTGTGACTAATTGAACACATCCGCACTGGAACGGACACCAGCAGGAACTGTTTGTTCGAAAAGGTTTCCCTATTGCTGCTACGCAAAACAAGATGTCTATAACCGAGAGAGCATGGAGATAAACATGTCCCCCCACCCCCACCCCTGTCTCTTGGTTTGTTGATTTTTCCATTTGCTCTGCTTTGTGTATTGTTGGTTTCAGCATGCCCCTGTATAATCAGCAAGGCCCTGATCCTGCAAAAGGGTCCGTGCAGGCCGTCCTGACTAGGAATCTGCACTAGTGCGAGGAATTGCCTGTACTTATCCCATTGCAGGATCAGAGCCTTAGTTAGGCATTGCCCCTCTTGTTTTTATGAACCTTGGGCACAGTAACAGGGGAGAGAGAGCCATTGGTCAAAATAGGAAACGAGATTGTTAAGCCACAACAGTTGGTAGAGCATTCAGGGGTTGGGGCCACACCTGAAACGGCTTGGAGCCCATTCCTTGAAATTAACTTGATTTGGTGTTGCCCCTAGAGCTGGTCAGGAGTTTTCCATCACACTGCGGGGTTTTATATATATGGAAAAATTTGCACAATCAACATTTTTCCATGGGAAAATTTCAGTGTTGCTGAATTATTATTTTTTTTTAATTTCCTATTGGGAAAATTGAAACTAAATATTTTGTTTTGGGTTGGGTCAACCTCGAATCAGACTTGTTATGATAGATAGCTTCCCAATAGGGGGCTATATAGTATGACAGCATGCATATGTATAGAGTAATTTCTAGGAACCTAGTGAATTCTACTTTCAGGGAGTGTTTGATAGGGTTATCCTATGTCCGGATTTTCCTGGACATGTCCGGCTTTTTGGTCCTCAAATCCCTGTCCGGGAGGAAATCCCAAAAAGCCGGACATGTCCGGGAAAATAGGGAGGGAGGGGTCGTGGAGCTTGGGTCCGGGCTGGAGCCGCTGGGGCCGGCGGTGCTCAGTCGGCGGTGCTCGGCCAGGGCCGGTGCCGGTGCCGGGCCGCACCCGCTCGGCTGGAACCGGGGCCCGAGCCAAGCTGGGCCGGAGCCGCCGGGGCCAGGGCAGGCCGGAGCCGCTCGGCCGGAACCGGGGTCAGGACCCAAGCCGAGCTGGACGGGAGACGCTGGGGCCAGAGCCCCTTGGCCGGGGCCGGCTGGCCGCCGGAGGGAGCCGCTCAGCCGGGGGGGCCGGACTGGGCCGGACTGGGCCGCACCTCCTCGCGCACCGCCCCAGCCCCAGCCCCAGCCCCAGCCCCAGCTTACCTGCTGCCTCCCTGTTGCCTCCGTTTCAGGCTTCCCGCGAACATTTGATTCGCGGGAAGCAGGGGAGAGGGAGGAGCAGGAGGCAGAGCGTTCAGGGGAGGGGGCGGAGTTGGGGCGGGGACTTTGGGGACGGGGCGGGGGCGGGGCGGAGTTGGGGCGGGGCTGGGCGTGGGGAAGGGGCGGAGTTGGGGCGGGGCCAGGGCCCCGTGGAGTGTCCTCCTTTTTTTAAAATTAAAATATGGTAACCCTAGTGTTTGATGGGACAGGACAGTGCACAGAGAGGAAGAAAAAAAGACCGACTGTTGTACTGTCTTGGCTCTGACTTTCTTCTTGTGCTTGAACAATTACAAAAATATTCTAGTTTGTCAAAGAGAATTGAAATGTAGCAATTTGGGACAGTTCGATATTAATATGTCTGCCAGAGCTGCCATATTGCCTCATGGGAATTGTAGTTTGGTTACCTCATGCCCCCATTTGCCGCTATAGGCTGGACTCCCAGGCTGGACTACATCTCCCATGATGTACTGTGATGCAGTGCATTGTGGGAGTTGTGTGACCACCTCGCATCATGGGAGGTGTTGTCTTGCTGTGGAATCCAGCCAATTGAAGAGAATGGGGGCAAACTACAACTCCCATGAGACACCATAGCTGCTAGGGGACACCGATTAACGTTGAACTGAGCCCAAATGAAAAAGTGGAGAATGTTGAAATGTTTTGTTTCAATCGGAGGTTTCGTGCTCATAGCAGGGCGATTTTGGATCTTGTTGACCACCTGTCCTCTGATTTGGATGCAGCACAGTTAGGAGAACTGCTCTGACCCTTCTGCAGAGGCTGCTAGTGCAGTTGTGCTTTCTGGGCACAGTCATTTCTGTGACACGCAGTAAATGTGAGAATGGTCTAGTGGCCCAGGCACTGAGCTAAGGCTCAGGACATCTGGGATCAGTTCCTGGCCCTGCCACAGTCACTGGGGTGAGTTATTCAGTTGCTCTGGGCTTCACTCCCAATCCTTCCTTTGTCTGTTTAGACCACAGATTCTCAAACTGGAGGTCGGGACCCCTCATGGGGTCACGAGGTTATTACATGGGGGGTCGTGAGCTGACAGCCTCCACCCCAAACCCTGCTTTGCCTCCAGCTTTTATAATGGTGTTAAATATATAAAAAGTATTTTTAATTTATATGGGGGGGGGGTCACATTCAGAGGCTTGCTATGTGAAAGGGGTCACCAGTACAAAAGTTTGAGAACCACTGGTTTAGACTGCAGGTTCCTTGGGGCAGGGACTGTCTCTTACTGTGTGTATGTAGAGCACCTAGCATGATGGGACCTCTGGTTGCTGCTATAGTAAATATATAATAACAATCCTCTGCAGTAAGAAGCATCACCAAGTTTACTGCTGCATTAAAGAGATTTCGTGGGAACATCACTCAATAAGAGGTGGCAGTGGATGGAGTAATAGGTTTCCTCCGTGTCCTAGGTGTCACTGGTTGCCCCAGTGTCGCTATGTAACCCCCTCCGTAGCCCTGCAAAGGGGCAATAGCACAAGGGACTATCTGGCCCCAGACTGTGTTTGCCATGACTAACAGCGTGAGCACAAACATCCCTGTACATATGAACTGTCTTGTGTAAAGAAACCTGACCCACCACATTCTGACTCCAGGGAGCAGGCAGAAGATAATTGCAGTGGTGGTGATGCAAACCACCTGGCTGGCGGGCTGAGGGGCGGGAGAGGGTGGGTGGCAATGTTTTCTCAAGGTATTCTGCGCTTTTTAACCCACCGTTGCCAGGCGGCATTGGGATTGTTTGCAGTTTGGGGCCCTCCAGGAATTGATGCCGAGGCAGCCTTTGCAGAGGGGGCAAGCTGATCGCAGCCTCCTTTCTGTGAAAGTCCTGCTCCCCTGTGTGTGTGTGTGTGGGGGGGGGAGATGTCAATTCTGGGTTGTGGTCACAGTTTGGGGGATTGATTCTGAGCGTCGCCTGCTGAAGCTCATGCCAGCTGGGGCTCGTCCATGCAGCTACAGGGAGACTCAGACAAAAATGAACTCACCGCAGTGTTGCTGGCTCTCGTGATTTGATCATGAGTCTCACAGTCATAGAATCATAGCACTGTAAGGCTGGAAGGGACTGCGAGAGGTCATCAAGGCCAGCTCCCTGCACTGAGGCAGGACCAAGTAGCCCTAGACCATCCCTGACAGGGGTTTGTCCAACCTGTTCTTTAAAACCTCCAATGACGGGGATTCCACAACCTCCCTTGGGAGCCTGTTCCAGAGCTTAACTGCCTTTAGCGTTAGAAAGTTTTTTCCTAATGTCTAAGCTAATTCTCCCTTGCTGCAGATTAAGCACATTACTTCTTGTTCTACCTTCGGTGGACATGGAGAACAATTGATCCCCATCCTCTTTACTACAGCCCTTAGCATATTTGAAAACTGTTATATTGTCCCCCAACCATCTTCTTTTCTTCAGACTAAACAAGCCCACATTTGGTGATTTTCCTAAAGCCCCAGCTTCTGGAGTCATGGGATTTGGTGAGACTTTTAGTTTTCTTTTTTTTTTAAAGTACATTTCTTGCCCTCATGGTAGCAAAGAAAAGCTGGAAAGCAGGACCCATGTGTTCTCTAGAGTCTCAAAAACCAGAAGGTAAATATAAAGAACCCCATATTTATTGACTTTAAAATCCCATGATTTTGGGGGACAGGGGTCTGTATGGTTGGGGTTGGTCACCCTGCAGCCAGATGGCTGCTGGGAGAGTTCTTTCCTCACCTGGAGCTCAGAGGTCCACTGGGCAGTTTGCCATCTGCCCCCTGCACCTGCTTGACTGCTGCAGTGAGAGCCAGGACCATTGCAACAAATATAAAGCATGAGTGGCTCAGATCCAACTCCGAGAAGGGTGGGGAGATGGAGCCTGTGGGCATTTGAGCTGCCTGTCCCCCTACTGGAAGACACTACTAGTCTTCATCAAAGGAGAAGAGAGGAGAGTGTCACCTCGTGTCTGAGAAGTGAGTTATAAGCACCTCCTGGTGTCAGCGAGGAGCATCAACAAGTCGCCCGAGGGCCTGTCATGACAAATGAGTGACAGCACCTCGTATCCAAGCACCCGTTCACTGTTAATCTGTGTCTATTTAATACTCTCAGAGAGAGGCTTAATTACCTCCTTTGGATTGGTCCTTGTGTATGGACAGCCACCACCATCGTGGCTGATGCACCGGGGATTGAACCAGGGATTTCCAGGCCTAAACGCATCAGCTAAAGAGCCAACATTCCTGAGGTGGGATGTAACAGGCATGCGTCCGCTGCACAGAGGGAGACACAGCACACATTCACCAATGGGTTACACTGTATGTCTCTGCTCAAGACTCCTGGCCTTTGGCAAAGACTGGAGATCTCCAAGCATCACAGGCTGAAACCTGCGCTGTTCCAAAGCATCAAGTCTCAGTGCCCCCTGCCCTCCGTCACTGCACCTCCAGAACCTAGCTCTGGCCCCACTCTTACACCCAGTGTCACAGGGATTGATTGGGGCAACACTGGGCCAGATCCTCAGGTGATGTAAATCAGCATAGCTCCACAGACTGCAGTGGGATTGTGGTGATTTATACTCTCTAGCGGCTTGTACCACGTTTTGTTTGGTTTTGGCAGACGGCAAACAAATAAATACAGAAAGTATTTAGCTCTGTGGGGCAGGGACTGTCTTAATCTCTGTGTTTGTACAGCTCCTAGCACACTGGGGTCCTGGGCCTTGACTAGGGCTCCTTGGTGTTACCACAATACAAATAAATAGTAAAATGATTGGCCAAGTAGTCTGATCATAGTAAAAATGTTTTCTCAAGTTAATTCCAGTATGAAATTCCCTCTTTTACGGGCAGAGCTCAGACACATCCAGTTAGCGGACCTCTCTGATCTCTGCGTATACCACCTAATAAAGCCAAAATTGACCAGATCCCAAACTTTACTAGGGCATACATTAGCTTGGATAATATTTCAATATCATTCTCTTTCAGTAATACATCATAATGTTTTGAAAAAAATCAACATTACCAATGCACAAATAAATCATAATTTAAAAAAAAGTAAAACAGTATTTTTATTAACAAAATAGAGCAAGCAAAAGATCCCCAATTTGACTTCATCTTGAATTTGAAGAGTTCATAAGACTAGACAGCAAGGCTTTATTTGCAGTGGTGGGAAGGTTTTAGCTTTGTCCTTTTACATTATTAATTGATAGTTTGCTATAAGCATCTTCCCTTCACTTTTAATCTACAAAATGGACTAAAATCAAAAGAATTTTCCAGGATGCAAAAAACCCCCAAGTGATAAAATGATGTCCATTGGATAATTTGATACCAGAAATGTTCATTCAGAAGAAGACATTAGGTCTAATACTGAAGTCCTACTTACCCTGGAATAAATCAAGAATAATCCCATTGATTTCAGCAGAGTTACACCAGCCAGGGATCTCCAAATAAGGCCCAAGGAGTTCTTAGGAAAAGATGAAGAATCATTCATTCTGCTAAGCATAAATAGCAGTAAGGCACCTAACTCCTGGTGACTTTCAGGGGGAGTGTGTGATGGGGGGGGTGTAAAACCGCACACTAGAACTGAAGGGGTTGAGGGGCAACTCTGGGCCCCAGGCAGCCCCACCCTTCCCACCTGCAGAGCATGTACCAGCCCCCTTCCCCTGGGAGGACGAGACTGTCTGCTGAGCCCAGATGGGCTTAAGGTCCAGTTACTCTCCTTGTCTTTGCTACTGTGTCCAAGTGTAAGACTTGGTGGGGTGGTGAGTGGTAGGAAGTAGCCCAGGGAGGCCGCTTTAAAGCATGCTGGAGGCCAGACATTGTTGCTTCTCACAGGGCCCTGGGCTCACTTCCCAACCACCTGGTTATGGAGGGCATGGATACCCTCTCTTCCAGACTCCACTCAGGGAAACCCTTGCAAACCCCCTGGCTGGGACTAGACACCCACAGGGGCTGCTAAACAGACTGAAGTTCTTCCCGCCCTGGGAGGGTGTTGGACCCGATGTCTTCCTGGGACTCGGTTACCCCAGTCAGGGATACGGCCAATTGGTGATGAACGGAGGGTCGGGTCGACACCCCCCCTGGGATGTGACAGTGGTCACTAAGAGGCACTGGAGGCAGGGCAAGTAGAGAGCCAGCAGCCTAACCACTAGGTGACACTGCCAGTGAGCACCACCCATTACAGAGTTAGACACCAGGATGCCATTTGGATCTTTGAAAGTCTCGCCCATGAATAGTCCAAATTGACTCCACTAGGACTAGTCATGGTCTTAAAGCTGGATTGAGGCCTAAATTGTGCCAGAATATATATATATATAAAATTGGAGACGTGTTTTTGAAAACAGTTTTCTGTCTGCAGGTTTTCCTGTGTGGGTTTTTGGAGAGCAATTCGGGGGTTTTCTCATGGCTTTGTAGAGAACACAGAAATGCCTGCAGGGCTGCGTCGCCCTAGCTAGTCTTTGTCTTATTTCAGGAACAGCCTGTGAGATCTTCCTGCCAACAGAAACCTTGAATGGTAGAAAAGACTCATCAGGAAAACAGAGACAGACCTGTGTGAAGCGTTACGTAAATGCCACTCGCTCTGTCCTGCCGGCAGTGTGGATTTCCTGCTGCAAAGATGGTTAGTCTGACTGCCGGTGCTGTAATCTCAGCATGGGATCTGAGAGTCAAGCTGGGCTCTTTCTGGCTAATATATCACCAGAAATAACGATTGTGCTGTCAGGCTTCTGATGATGATCCATGAGTCAAAATAGAATCGAGCCCCCTCTCCCAGCGATATGTTTGCTCTGAGGGGCTAGCGTGGGTATAAAGTAATAAGACAGATTTTAGTTGGTAAAGTAACGAGATCTGGCTCTGAAGACAGATAGGGACCAGATGTGAGGAATAAGCAGGAGGCATTATTGCACAGTTACTTTACAGAGTAGACCTGTCGTTGAGCCAGATCTCCGAAATCCCTGGCCAGCACTCTATCCATTAGGCCACACTGCCTCTCCTATATAAGAGTCTTAGCCACAGAGGAAAGTGGGATAGGAAAAACCTTCCATCCAAATAATCTCCATTTAATTCCACAACTGACCTCACACTAGCCTCACCCTACAGGCTGAGCTCAGCAGCTGATCAGGCTCCTTCCATACCTGTATATAATAGACATGAAAGCAGCGCCTGTGAGTGATCCAATCCAATATACCCAGTGGTTGTCCCAGTGACTGGACACCGAGGCTGGGTCAAAGGCTTGGGCTGTATTCAGACAGGATCCGGAGATGGAGCCACTGAAAGGAGAAATCAGGGATGTATTTAAGGCATACGGGGAAAGTGCCTTTGGGTGGGATTCACAAAGGAGTTAGGCACCTACATACCCATTGTGGGAGTTAGGTGCCTTCACAGCCTTGTAAATCCCATCCTGCCGTTTTAAACCTGACGTGCAGAGCCCATTCCCCTCTGGGCTTGCTAAGGGCAGGGTCACTTCCCCCTCTGTGATTGGCTGAAATCAGTATTGCCAGCCCCAACTGCTTTAAAATGTTGTCTCACAAAATCGTAGGATTGTCTTAAAAATCATGAGGTTTTTTTTATTTGCTTCCTAGTTGTTGAGCCTTGAGGGGTCATGTTTTCCAGCTTTTCTCTAAAAGCTAGCAGTGCACTTCTTTTTAACAAGCTGAGATTCTCATGTAATCACATGACTCCAGGAGCTGGGGTTTTGAAAATACTCCAAATATCGTGACGCTCACGCTAACATCACACGACCTGGCAGCACAGTGAAATCACAGAGCAGGTCCATTCCCAGCCTGCAGGGGAATCCAAAATTCCCAGTGTCAGCAAAAAATACATCCAAAAATGAAAGTGCTGTATATCATCACCAGGAATCAAACCAGTAACTTGCAGAGCTAAGCATCAGCTACTGCAGAGTGATCTTAAGAACTACCCTTTAGAGGAGGCAGCTGTAGCAGACTTGTATCATGTGTGGCTCAGGCACAGAGCAGGACACAACATACTCATTGCAGGCAGACCCACAGATGTGCACGTTTTTTGATTGGGCTCATTGGCAGCCCTACCCCCACAGCAGGGAAGAGGGATCTACGCTTATCTGACCAGAATGCCCGTGGTGAGGGTGAAGCTGATGCAGAATGGAGCCAGCTGGGTCTTGCTGTCCTCAGCCAGGGCTCCCATCCAGACGGTGAGGATGAGGAGAGATGAGAGCGTCAGTTCTGTGCTGACCGCCATGACCACCGTGCTGCCTTCCTGCACCGTGCAGCCCTCTCCAGTCCGGTTGGAGAAAACGTCCTCCACCATCACACTCTGCTCCCCTAGCTGGACCCCGGAGAGAAGAGACGGTACAAGGCTCGCCCTACTAGGCTTTGCCAGGAGCTCCCTTTGAGTGACCACCTTAGTCTTTTGCTCCAGAGGCTGGCTGGAGGTGGGGGAGCCTCAGCTTTGCTGGCTGGGGCATTGGAAGGACTCGATTGCCCCATTCAGCTGATTAGAAGGGGGATGTAGTCCCCAAAAGAAGGCCTGGGTCCTGCCATGTATGGCAGATGCTAGGGCCACATAGGACAGACAGGGCCTGGCACGCTGGAGGTCAGTGCTATGCCCTGCTAGGGACAGCTGATCCGTAGTGCTATGGAAAGGGCAGCTGAACATGGACAATGCAGCTTGCGAGCAAGGACCCATCACTATAACAAATCCTTAATCCCGCTCCCATTCTTCATGGGGCGAGAAACAAAAAGCAAAGCAAACACATTGCAGCGAATTCTCGGGTTAACCCGGCCACAATTAACTTGCCAGCAGGACGTTGAAGCAACTAAAGTTTGATTTCTCTGCCCCCTGGTGTCCAGTTTGCAAGCGTGCATTTGGAATGTTCTGTCATCCACTGATTTGGTCAACTGTCGACTTCATTCCATATTATTGTCAACTTGTTGAGTTGTTAACTCTATTCCAGTTGTAATTTTGATTTGTGATTGTGTTGCTTAATGCTTAAGGAGGCTAGTAAAGGTTATAGTCGTTAGCTTTAGTGAGGAGTTTAGTTGAGATCAAGTTTGATTTTTATGAACTTGTAATAAAATCTATGAAAGGATATAGCCCCAGATCCACAAAAGTATTTAGGCTCTAAATGTCCATGGATTTCAGTAGAAGTTAGGAGCCTTTGTATATTGAACCACAGAGCTGGCTTTTCCTGCAGAATTACAGCAAGGGTCCCAACATTCTCCCCAAGAGCCAAAGATCATTCATTGAAGTATCTCAGGGCTCCTTAGCTCTGTCCCTAAATCACTACCTATGTCCCTCACACATCAATACACTTCATGTTTCAAATACTTTTTGCAAACTATCTAGAGACCATGAATTATCAGAAGAATTTAACTGGAGAGTCATTTCAAATGAGGAATAAATTGGAGAAACCCCCAGTGTGTTCATGGACAATTTGCAAACAGATAATGAGGCAAAAATAATCAAATACAGGATTTATTATGACTGTTTGGCCCAGGTTTAGGTGAGCTCCATCAGTTTCTCCTATGGATTTGGGGAGAGCTCCCAAATTGGACTGGGCTGGACCTTGTCACTGATGCTGTCCCACGTCTTGTAACTTTAAGGCAAGTGGGTTAGCCCCACCTGTGACTAATTAACTCCTCCTAGGTGATGGGTCTGAGGCCAGGGATCAAGTGATAGCCTGCTGGCCATCTGCTGCTTAGATTAAAGGCCAATAAGCTGCTCAGGGAGAAGGTTGGTTCCCACAAGGAGGGCTGGGAAGGAGCGGTTTGATTTCTAGAGGCCTGTTTCTGTTTCAATAAATCAAGGGAGGGAAGTTCTGCTGCTGTTTGGAGCTTTATTTGGTGCAGTAGCTGGTGAGTTGGTCCTGTAGCTCACATCTAGGTACTTACCCGGCCCTCTCACCCTGGTGTTGGAGAACTGAAGCTGCCTCTCAAGTAGTTTTGTTTCAATAACTCCAGTGCTCTCCTAACTTGGGGGGAGGGTCCCCCATGCCTGGGTCTTCCCCACCCCCTGCAACATGTGTAGATACCAAGTCTGCGATGATCGGCGTAAGCCTCCAGCTAGCTGCTGTGTGTGTCATATATGCACCCATGCTAGGGGTATTTTGGGGTTTTCCACATACCTTGGCCAAAAGGGCTCCCTGTATTCCTCCTGATAGCTGGCAGAGCCAGTAGGGGACTAGGAGAAAAGGGAAAAGGCTCCTACAGCAAATGCAGACAGGGTAACAGCTGCGTTGAAATGGCCTCCACTGCAAAAGGAAAGGGGTCAGTTGTGTACCTGGTAACAGAGAGGAAAGGACCTTACTGGATCCTGCCACAGGTCCTGGGCAGCTATGCAGCCTAGATCTGGGAGAAACCAGGACTTAGTCCTTGTTTGGTTTGAATGGTCATTATGCACAGAGACTCAATACTGCTGTACACCAAGGAATTATATTATAGACAGGGCCAGTTCTAGGGGTGGTCACCCTGGGCACTAACCTCTAGGGGGCGCTGTGCTTCTCAGTGTCTTTTTTCCTCAGCTCTGATTGGCTGGCTGTTTTTGCATTGGCCCTGCATTTTGTTTTGTTTCTCTCCCCGCTGGGGGTGTAACAAAATGGCTGGGGCCACTCCTGACTATAGATACGGGGTGTGCTGGAGCCCTCTCCTTTAAGTCTGTATCCAGCCCAGGACAGTAGCAATGCGACGTTGCTCGCTGTTTGGTTGTGTCTAGGGCCTGATTCAAACTCTACTGGTGTCCACGAGAATCTCGGGGCGTGGGTGTGTGTCGGCGGGTCTCCCCGCAGCTCTCCATGGAGAACTGGGCAGGGCGCAACTGGCGCTGATTGCCCTCTCACTGCCATCTCAACAGATAGGCCGCGGCTCGGAGAGAGACTGAGCTCTGTTCTTGGAGGCGAGCCCCCTGGAACTGGAACAAGGCCAGTAGTAGGGTCAGTCTGGCACCCTCATGCACGTGGAGGACAGATTCTGGCAGGGCAGTCAGCCTGGTCCCTTTCACCTGCGCCCTGCAACCTGGAAGGGAAACCACTGAGCATCAGAGAGAACTGAGGTTGGCATGATGGCCCTGTGACGTTGCGCTCCATATGATTTTATGAAAATAAGCTAATGTGTGAATATAATGTAACTGGAATATGCTTCATGCAAAAGGTCTCTTGTAAGGTATCATTACAAAGCTTATAATTTACTGAGTGTGTTCATCCTATTTATATGACTGTATCATTCTTGTATCTGAAACTAGAAATATGAAATAGAACTCTGAGGTCCATTGTAATTATGCAAAGTGTGGGCCATTAATGGTGGTTTGGAATCTTGATGGCTCCCATTAACCAGGACAATTGACTAGATGGCTTTGTTTACTTGCAAGCCTTCCTGTAAGTAGGCCAGGAAGAATGAAGGCTTGGGGTCTCACAGGACATGTGACCATGTCACCTGGTACTGGAATCCATCTTAAACCTGGTGCTTTTCCATGTAGAAGGAGGGGTGGGGACCTAGAGAGACACAAGATTCCTGTCTTGTGCCAAAGCTATAAAAGCGGGTGGAACAGAACCAAGGAGGTTCCAGTCATGTGAAATCCCCTGCTTTTCACCTAAGACGCCTGCTGGAACTAACAAGATCTGTACCAGGGGAAAGGATTGGGCCCAGACTAGGAAGAAGTCTAGTCTGTGAAAGGAGCTTATTGGAACATCTCTAAGGGTGAGATTTACCTGTATTTGGTTTCTTAATGTATTGGGCTTAGACCTGTGTGTTTTGTTTTATTTTGCTTGGTAACTTACTTTGTTCTGTCTGTTATTACTTGAAACCACTTTAATCCTACTTTTTATACTTAATACAATCACTTTTGTTTATTAATTAACCCAGAGTAAGCGATTAATACTTGGGGGAGCAAACAGCTGTGCATATCTCTCCCTCAGTGTTATAGAGGGCGGACAATTTATGAGTTTACCCTGTATACGCTTTATACAGAGTAAAAAAGATTTATTTGGGGTTTGGATCCCATTGGGAACTGGGTGCTGGAGACAGGAACACTTGCTGAGGGGTTTTCAGTTAAGTCTGCAGCTTTGGGGGACGTGGCCCAGACCTGGGTCTGTGTTTGCAGCAGGCTAGTGTGTCTGGGTCAACAAGGCAGGGTTCTGGAAGTCCCAAGCTGGCAGGGAAAACAGGCTCAGAGGTAATTTCAGCACATCAGGTGACAGTCCCAAGGGGGTCTCTGTGACCCAACCCGTCACGACTCACAGGCCCCCTCTGCTGATTACGCTGAAGAGCCATGCTCACTCTGCCCCCCCCCCCCCCGAAATGGCCGTTTTAACACTGCCTTCCTCAATGCACGCAGGTTTCCATGAGCGAGGGCCTGTTCGGGGCTTGCCCTGCCGTGATGTTATGGTACTGGTTCCTCGGCATCAGACAGCATCCAAGCGACGCTTGGAAAAGCTCCACTGTCCTGTGCTACCAAGCTCCCATCACGCCCAGGGCTCCCAGATAGGCTCCTGCCTCTCCAAACATCTTGGTGGTGTCAAACTGACCCCTGCAGAGCTCCTTGGGCCAGATCCTCAGCTGGCGCAAGCTGAGCTCAGCGGAGTGCTGCTGGCTCTGGTCCTATACTCAGTCCCCATTATCCAATAGGGCAGTAGAAATGGCCTGAGTGTCACTGCACACACAAAAATCCCCAGAAGGAGGCAATGTTCTAGTCACCTCCCACAAATTCCTCTTGTGGCTTGTGAGCCATGGATAGGGAAAGACACCCCCCCCCCCAAAAAAAACCTTCCTCCCCCCCCCGCCCCCCCCAAGCACTATTCCCCTCTAATGTCACAGTGTGATATGCTGAGTTACAGCCTGCTAGGTGCAAGAGGTGGCAAACCATGCGGCCTTGCCTTGCGGCTGACAGGCTAGAGCCGTGGTGTAGGAGAGCTCAGCACTGATCTCCAGTACCAGCTAAGGCCAGGATCCTACAAACGCTTAGGCTGTGCTTCGTGTTCTGCGCGCGTTTAGCTCTCGTGAGCTGGAAGCTGAGTCTCTGCAGGGCCTGGGCCTAGGAGAGCACCCGAGGTGCTAGATGGTGGCTCTAGCTGCCTGTGTATCATGCACCCACTACCACTGTATCTAAGCTCCAGCCCTGTCAGCAGAAGAAGGGACAAGAGCCCTTACGTGCCCCTTACCTTATTTTCCCCAAAACTGCTATCACAGTCCCCAGTGACAATCCATGAGCCAACGCAGTGGGTGATCACGGAGAGATGTGCCACCACCACGAACAGGATGCTGCCCCCCAGCTCGGCCAGGCAGGGCTGGATGTACTTCTCAAAGGCGGTGGGGTTCTCTGGCTCTTTCCCGGGGTCTGCAGGAGCTCGAGGGGAAGCCATGGAGTTTCCCTTTGTCTCCGAGAAGTGTTTCTGGAAAAGAACCATCCCCTGAAGGCCACGTACCTGGGATGATGCCTCTGGGGAGGAAAAGGAAAACAATGTGTCCGTCCATCCACTGGAAGCTCCTTTCCCTTCAGCAGGGAATGTGGGGCCCTATTCACCTCTCTGCCCCCAGGGTTGGAAACAGAATGCTCCCCAGCCCAGGATGCAGTGCTCCCCAGCCCTCCCTTCTTAGCGCCTACAGACTGCACAGGGGTCTTGTCTGTCCTGACATACAGAGGTTTCAGCGCATAATCGACAATGCGCCTGATTCTTGGTTACACTAAGGCCAGTTCAGGCTGATTTGGCAGTGTAAATGGTCCTTAAAGTGGGAGAGAATGGCCCCCCCGAGGGCTCCTCCCTGGACAGGGGCCTGTAGCGTTTACCTAAGTGCTCTGCGCTGGCCTTGCCCCCAGCCCTGGCTATAGGAAGCAGATCGGGGGCATGGGCAGTGTGTGCTCTGGCCTGGCTGTTGTCTGTTTTGCAGGGCCCATCGTCGGAGTGTGAGGTTCAGCAACAGGAGAGCGCTACACCAGGATAACTTAAATCGGTTTTTAAACCAATATAGTGAGATCTGTGGCAAGGGCATGTTTCAATAGGAGCCTGGCTTATTCTGGTTTAGTTTAAACCTATTCCTAAGGGCAGGTCTTCACTACGGGGGAGGTCGATTTAAGATACGCAAATTCAGCTACGCGAATAGCATAGCTGAATTCGACGTATCGCAGTCGACTTACCTCGCTGTAAGGACGGTGGCAAAATCGACCTCCGCGGCTTCCCGTCGACGGTGCTTACTCCCACCTCCGCTGGTGGAGTAAGAGCGTTGATTCGGGGATCGATTGTCGCGTCCCGACGAGACGCGATAATTCGATCCCCGAGAGGTCGATTTCTACCCGCCGATTCAGGCGGGTAGTGTAGACCTAGCCTAACAGATTTAAGCTAAACCAAAATAAGCCACTCTTACACCAAAATAAATTTACACCCAGTCTTTGGCACTGACTTGACTGTGTTGGTTTAAGTTAACACCTTATGTTATACTGGTGCAACTTTCTCATGCAGACAAGCCCAAAGTCAGAGTAGCCCTGAGGCTGCTCTAATTTACATCGGGGGCCAGGCAGGCAAGCAGGCAAGGCCTTGGCTGCCCCAGAAGTACAGAGAGACTGTCACCTTTTGCCCCCACTACTCTCTCTGCCCCAGACACAGGAAGGGAGTAACTTGGCATCACCACCAATGCTCCTACTACCTAAATGACTTTGTCCAGTTAACCAGAAAGACCTTGAGATTAGATGTTCCTCTTTATAGTACAATGGCTATGGTTGCACTGGAGTTACGGTGTAATTACACAATGGATATACTTTTGGATATCTGTGATTATAACTCTACTGGAGTGTCAACTACATGGCTCAGGATATGTATGATCACTGCTTTAATTTCAGGCTTCAGAATAAGAATGTTAATATCTTTAGTACTTGTTGCTCCATGGATCTAGTACAGTCACATAACTAGAAAATTGTCATTGCAGGGCGGCTACACTACGGCTACTGATTCCAAATGGAACCGTATTTTCCAACGTTTACAGTGATTTGGTAACAGCTGCCTATCGTGGGCCCGATCCTCCTCTCACTTCCACCAACTTCACACCGATGGACAGGGCCGGCTCCAGGCACCAGCATTCCAAGCAGGTGCTTGGGGTGGCAATCTGCAAGAGGCGGCAGTCCGTGTGTTTTTGCCGCTCCAAGCAGCGTGCCCAATTGCCGCTGCGGACGGCGGGGGCAGTTCATGTGCCATTAGGGCGGCACGCGCATTTCCGCGGCGGCGGCAACTTCTATGTTCAGCCGGAAGACAGAAGCCACCGAATTGCCGCCGCCGCGGAAACGCGCATGCCGCCGTAACGGCACATGGACTGCCCCCGCCGTCCACGGCGGCAATTCAGTGCGCTGCTTGGGGCGGCAAAAACAGTAGAGCCGGCCCTGCCGATGGAACACCTTTGACTTCAGGGGAGCTAGTCCTGATTTGCTCCAGTGGTAGTGAGAGGAGATTCAGGCCCCATGTTTTGACTCATTTTAAAAATGCAACCAGGATCAGTTTGTATCAGCCAGATCCTCAGCTGGTGGAAGCTGGCATGACTCTTGGCATGGCATAGACCAGGCGTGGCCAAACATACTGACCCTCCTGAAGATTGTCGTATGCAGCTCTTAGTTCAAGAGCTGGGGTGCACCTGCCGGGGCTCAGGGTTTCTGCCCCATGGGAAGCGCCTGCTGCGGCTCGGGGCTTCAGCCCCACTCCTGCACTCGAGCCCCAGCAGGTGCACCCCGCAGGGCTGAAGCCCCGAGACCCCCTCCCCACTGCGCGGGAGCCCCTACCCCACCACCCCACCTCAAGGCAGAGGTCCCGAGCTCCCCTCCCAGTCTGGTAGGTGGAGAAAGGAGGGAGGCATGAGGGGCTCCGCAAGCCTCGCTTTAACAGTAAAAGAGCCACATGTGGCTCATGAGCCATAATGTGGCCACCCTGGCATAGACACATGCCTTGCTGTAGCTGCATGCCACAGGCGGGTAACTGATTAAGTCAAAATGGCTCAGAGCATAAAAACTGGACTGTAGCAGACCATGAATTCCACTGTCAATTCAACCTGGTGATTGAACGCAAAGAGCTCTCAGCCATGCTTGTGGTTGCTTTCATTGCTTCATGCTGGTTCTGCAAATATTTTAGGCTTCTGACTGATACACAGAGTGACCATCCTGGAATCTTCTTATATCGATTTAGCCTTTCAGAACATCTGTTTTGCACTGCGCAAGTATATCCCACACACATTCTGTGCTCAGCAGCTGTCCAAAGCCCTGAACGTTCTAACCCAACGGCTCATTTTAGTGAAAACTCCAGAAAATTGGCCTAGTGGGTGGAGCATTAGACCAGGATTCAGGAGACCTGTTTTTAGCTCTGCCACTGGCCTGCTGGGCGACTTTCGCCAATTCACATTATCTTTGTGCCTCCGTTTCCCCATCTGTAAAATGGGGATAGTGATGCTGACCTCCTTTGTAAAGTGCCTTGAAATCTACTGATGAACATAAGAACAGCCATACTGGGTCAGACCAAATGTCCATCTAGCCCAGTATTCTGTCTTCTGACAGTGGCCAATGCCAGGTGCTTCAGAAGGAATGAACGGAACAGGGGAATTATCAAGTGATTCATCCCCTGTTGTCCACTCCCAGCTTCTAGTAGTCAGAGGCCAGGGACACCTGGAGCATGGGGTTGTGCTCCTGACCATCCTGGCTAATAGCCATGAGTCCATGAACTTATCTAATTTTTTTTTAACACAGTTATAGTTTTGGCCTTCACAACATCCTCTGGCAATGAGTTCCACAGGTTGACTGTGTGTTGTATGAAGAAATACTTCCTCTTGTTTGTTTTTAAAGCTGCTGCCTATTAATGGAATGCTGCCTGGTTCTTGTATTATGCGAAGGGGTAAATAACACTTCCTTGTTCACTTTCTCTGCACCATTCATGATTTTGTAGATCTTTATCATATCCTGCCTTAGTCATCTCATTTCCAAAGTGAAAAATCCCAGTCTTTTTAATCGTTCCTCAGATGGAAGGTGTTCCATACCCTTAATCATTTTTGTTGTCCTTTTCCCATTCTAATATCTTTTTTGAGATGGGGCAACCAGAACTGCATGCAGTATTGAAGGTGTGGGCGTACCATGGCTTTATTATAATTGCATTATGATATTTATGCTACAAAAAGTGCTATGCAAGAGCTATGTAGTAGTAGTGTGGTTAGATCAAAATTAATTAATTACATCAAGCGCTTGGCCCTCAGCTAGGGATTCTATGCTGTTCTCGCTAGATTTTTATGCCATGCCATGCCTATTACCACAGTACCTAGGAAGCTCCTAATGATGCATTGCATGATGTGACTAACATCTGTCGTGAGTGATTCTTTTCCCATTCCTCCTAAATTTCCCAGGAAAATGGTTTTTTCCCCAACAAACCCAAATCAGAGGGGGAAAAAAATCTTGAAAAATGTTCACTTTTGAAAGGTAAAAATGTTCAGTTTTCAAAGCCTGAAAATTTCCTTTAGTGGACATGGAGAACAATTGATCAGTCCTCTTTGCAATCGCATGTAACATCTATTGAAGACTGTTCTAAGGTCCCCCCCTCAGTCATCTTTTCTCGAGACTAAACGCCCAGGTTTTTTTTTTTTTTTTTTTTTTTAAAACCTTTCCTCATAAGTCAG
The DNA here is from genome assembly GCF_028017835.1 of Emys orbicularis. Classification (NCBI taxonomy): domain Eukaryota; kingdom Metazoa; phylum Chordata; order Testudines; family Emydidae; genus Emys; species Emys orbicularis. The sequence goes on along the minus strand of NC_088695.1, from coordinate 28,769,045 downwards.
GTTTTATCACTGTAGTCACTCTCCTCTGGACTCTCTCCAGTTTGTCCACAACTTTCCTGAAGTGCGGCACCCAGAGCTGGCCACAGGACTCCAGCTGCGGCCTCACCGGTGCTAAGTACAGCAGAACAATCATCTCCCGTGCCTTACGTACAACGCCCCAGAATATTAGCCTTTTTTGCAACTGCGTCACACTGTTGACTCACATTCAATTTGTGATCCACTCTAACCTGCAGGTCCTTTTCCGCAGCACTAACACCCAGCCAGTTATTCCCCATTTTGTAGTTGTGCATTTGATTTATTTATTTTTCCTTCCTAAGTGAAATACTTTGCACTTATCGTCACTGAATTTCATCTTGTTGATTTCAGACCAATTTGTCCAGGTTGTTTTGAATTCTAATCCTGTCTCCTTTATGCTTTAGGGATTTGCTTTAGTGAAGCACTTGTTGGGCTCAATACAGCAATTACTGGAGGTATAGCCTCACTGCAGAGCTAGCATAGGTGTTGGCACCAGAGGTAGCCCAACCTGGGTGAGAGTAGCCACACACAAAAGCCCTACCTGAGTGACGGGTGCTGCGCTCCCCTCTCTGAGTTGCTAGGACTTCTGGAGGCACATCCCATGGTTCTTAGTATTGCAATGAGCTGAGCTTCTCTGATTCTTTCCCACTGAACTGTGGGAGAATTTGTCTGTCCTGGGCTTGTTGGGAGGGGAGTTGTGAGAAGTCATTAGAGGAGCATCAGCACTGGAGCCCTAAGTGTAGACGTAACTTGAGTGAAAGTAGCACCCGGGTTGTAACCTACTCCCAGGCTGGCCAGCTAGCCTGGGATGAAAGCACCACTAAACTCTGGTGAGGCTTTTTTTGTGTGGACAGAGAGGGGCTGGGGAAATTCCCAGGTGAGAGCCTGAGTTAACGCTGCAGTGAAGATGTACCTTTTGCCCACTAGCTGGCAGTGGTACTTGAGTCTGTTAACTTGTATATGTGGATCTCGGTGGATTTCATTTTTATTATCAATTAGCCAGGGTCTTTTCCATCCCAGAGAGTGGAGGCACGGTCCTTCGCTCGCTGCTTGGCTGCTTCACTGACAGCTCCTTGGATGAATCATCCGTCTTGGAGGCTGGCTCTGATCGTAGTTAGTATTAGCATTAGGTGAACTTTAATTCATGTTAATATTTTGCCTGGGAATTGGTCCATCTGCCTTCAGCCCCCAGCTGTAGTTTATGGGGGAGGAACATGGCAACTGTGTGTTGTTTCCACATGCAAAGAGCAATCATGTGCCTTGAGTGGCTTTTAATTTAGATGGGGGGGGGGGAGGAAACAATGGATGCGAATGAAAGGAAGAGACCACAGTGTGTGTGCCTCCCTGTGTGACACTGCAGCTGCAATGAGGCCAGCATGGCTGCAGCCGGTGCACAATGGTAGAGTTCTTAGAAACCATGTTCCAAACTTCAGTAAATATTTGCAGCCAGGCTTTCCAAGGTGGCCTCTGATTTTGAATGCCTCCATTTTTGTGCCCCAGCCCACCCCATTCACCTCCCAGAGCTGAGGCACCAAAAATCAGTGGCTGCTTTTGAAAATCTGGTAGCAAATTCTCACAGAATGTCCATGTTGCTTTTTGCCTTTGGCAGCCCTTATCTCTTATCCACTCCGTGATTATTTGGGGCTAGACTGTGTCTCTAGGACAGAGCCCCAGGCAAGGGGCAGTGCATAACTAATCCAACCTGGGAACATCCATTCTCTCCCTGCTTCCCCCTCACTCCAACAGTTCTGCTAATGCACCTTTGGTTTGACCTTCAGCTGTGCTATTATTCGTCTTCAATCCCCATCCTTGATTGTACTTCATTTAACACTAGCAGCCCTTGAATCTCTTCCCATCCCAATAGAGTTTATTGTATTGAATTGGCTGGAATAATAGCACAGCTGAACTGTTGGGGGGTGAATGGGCCTGGAGTAGCAGGAGTGCTGCAAGAAAGGATTGGGGTGCATTAGCAGCGCTGGCGAGTGGACAAAGACCAGCAGTGGAATAGCAGGGGGTGCTGTTAATAAGGACTACGGTGCCTTAGTAGCGCTGGGGAGACAAGGGGAGGCCAAGAGTATAATGATAGCGGGGTTCTGCAGATTAGAATAGACGTGCGTTGGAAATCTGTGTGAAGGAAGCTTGGACAGCAGCAGTCTGCACTATGCTCCAAATGTTGTTCCTATGTGTGGAGCCACTAGAGTTACCCCAGATTTACACAGGTGTAACTGAGCAGAATCTGGCCCTGTCTCATTCTAGCCAGTGATCTCAGTCCCTCGCTATCATGAGCACCAAATTTATACAGGACTTTGAAAAACCAGGTTGCAAAATACATTTTCCCTGTATATCATCTGGGCTTTTTGATGGCGGTGGTGGTGTCTACTACAGAGGTTTCCTTCTGTCTTTCCAGACATCTGCTTAATTTTAGGAGACAGAATGCAAAGAGAACAGGAAGGGATTTGTGTTTGTACTGAATAGCAGGGGATTGGCAGAGTTGTGGGAAACAATCACAGATGCTGACAATAATCCCGTGGTCATTAACAGCCTTGGAAGGGGAAGATTTTAATCAGGGAATGTCAGCATGTGTCAGTTTCCCTTCAGCAGTCAAAAACATTTCTATAGTTGTTAATCAAAGTTTGCTGAGAAGGGAAATTCAGATTTTTATTTTTTTATTTTTGAAATATCACGTGAGGGATAAGAAGAGCCCCAGGTAATGTGTAGACAAGGCACTCGCTCCCTGGGAGTAGGACAGCTCCTAGACTGTTCATACTTTCTCCATAGTGGTGAACCTGATCCTGAAAACAGATCCACACGTGCTGAACCTCCATTCTGAACAGAGGCCTATTAAAGGCAATGGGACGTTTGTGCAGTTCTATTTACAGGATCGGGACCCATACCTGGCTATTAGGACACCAATTCGGCAAACGCTCATTGCTGTGCATAACGCTCAGTGCGGCTGAATTGGGCCCTTAGCTCTCCGGAGGGCAGGCACTTTAGAAATGCCACACCTAAGCAAACGGGCGCTGTCTAGCAATCCTGCCAAGTGTGGAGGATCTCCTCTGAGATACTGAGCCACCTCCCTGGGAATGAGGGACCCTCAGCACCTCACCGGGAGCACGTATGCCTTGCAGGACTGGCCTTGCTATGGTAATAAAGAATGAACCCTGGGGGAATAAATGTTGGTGTTATCCGTTGAAAATTTAAGCCCACCATGGCCATTCAAACTTTACAGCAACACTGGGGAGAGAACTCCAATCCCCTTGTCCCATGAGCCTAGGCCTCTATCACCCCATGAGCTAAGAGAAACTCTCCCTTATTTATTAGTATTGGGCCTATGACACACAGTTGAAGATCTGGGCCCATCTAGTAGAGGGCAGTGGTGGCAAATAGTCTCCAAACAGTTCACTGCAGTATTCCAGATTAGATGTAAACAGGGCTCGCCCAACTAGCTTGCGTAAACTGAGAACCAGCTAAAATGTATTCTTCTCCCCCCGCCTCCACCAACTCGGACCTTAACTGAAGTTCAAAAATGTGATTATCTATTTTTTTTTTAATTGTTTTTTTACTTTGACGACTCTTGCTGTCTCTGTCCGTGACATCAGGCTGACCCTGCCTAGGCTAGACAGGTTTATTCTACCTAGTGGCTTAAAAAGAGCCAGCTGTGAGCACTAGGAGCTGGCACATTTATCCCCTCACAAGGCTCACGACTCGTAGCACCTCTGTTTTGTTAATGCTGCAGCAGCATGAATCTCTTCCCATAATTCTCCTGGGAGCAAGGCCCATCTAGGGAACATCAGTACTCCAGTCATGTGCGGGGGGGGGGGGGGGGGGGTGTGATTGCAGCTGCTTTAGACACCCGAGCTAGCTAGATTAAAGATAGCTAGAGAAGTGAAGCCTCACCAATGAGCCCAAGTAATCACCCATGGTTCTGGATGAGCTTGTACAGCCCGTGCTATCACAGCTTCACCGCTCCGATATGGAGTTAGTGAGATTAAAGGTAGCTCAGGCATGTGGATGTGAACTGCTGCCACACCCTGCAATTGCAGTATAGACATCCCCTCGAGAGAGAGGCCTGGTCTACACTACGACTTTAATTCGGATTTAGCAGCGTTAAATCGAATTAACCCTGCACCCGTTCACACAACGGAGCCATTTAGTTCGAAATAAAGGGCGCTTAAAATCGATTTCTGTACTCCACCCCGACGAGCGGAGTAGCGCCAAAATCGATTTTGTCATTTTGAATTGGGGGTAGTGTGGCTGCAATTCGATGGTATTGGCCTCCGGGAGCTATCCCACAGTGCACCATTGTGACCGCTCTGGACAGCAATCTGACCTCGGATGCACTGGCCAGGTAGACAGGAAAAGCCCCGCGAACATTTGAATTTCATTTCCTGTTTGCCCAGCGTGGAGAGCACAGGTGACCACAGATAGCTCATCAGCACAGGTAACCATGCAGGCCAATAATCGAAAAAGACCACCAGCATGGACCGTACGGGAGGTACTGGATCTGATTGCTATATGGGGAGAGGATTCAGTGCTAGCAGAACTTCGTTCAAAGAGACGAAATGCCAAAACTTTTGAAAAAATCTCCAAGGGCATGATGGAGAGAGGCCACAATAGGGACTCAGATCAGTGCCGCGTGAAAGTCAAGGAGCTCAGACAAGCCTATCAAAAAACAAAGGAGGCAAACGGTCGCTCCGGGTCAGAGCCGCGGACATGCCGCTTCTACGCCGAGCTGCATGCAATTCTAGGGGGGGCCGCCACCACTATCCCACCTCTGACCGTGGATTCCGAGGCGGGGATAATCTCATCAGCTACACCTGAGGATTCTGCGGAGTGGGAAGAGGAGGAGGAGGACGAGCTTGCGGAGAGCACCCAGCACTCCGTTCTCCCCAACAGCCAGGATCTTTTTCTCAGCCTGACTGAAGTACCCTCCCAACCCTCCCAAGCCAGTATCCAAGACCATGACCCCATGGAAGGGACCTCAGGTGAGTTTACCTTTTAAAATATAAAACTTGTTTTAAAAGCAAGGTTTTTTAATGATTACTTTGCCCTGAGGACTTGGGATGCATTCGCAGCCAGTACAGCTACTGGAAAAGTCTGTTAACGTGTCTGGGGATGGAGCGGAAATCCTCCAGGGACATCTCCATGAAGCTCTCCTGGAGGTACTCCAAAAGCCTTGCCACAAGGTTTCTGGGCAGTGCAGCCTTATTCCATCCTCCATGGTAGGACACTTGACCGCGCCATGCTTGCAGCAAGTAATCTGGTATCATTGCATGACAAAGCCTGGCAGCGTATGGTCCCGGTGTTTGCTGGCATTCAAGCAACATCCGTTCTTTATCTTGCTGTGTAATCCTCAGGAGAGTGATATCGCTCATGGTAACCTGGTTGAAATACGGGAATTTAATTAAGGGGACAGAGGTGGCCGTTCCTACTGGGCTGTTTGCCTGTGGCTGAAAAGAAATCCTTCCCTGCAGTTAGGTGAGCGCGGGGGGGGGGGGGGGGATTGGCCCAGAGCATTTCGCATTTGGCTAGCAGGGATCTTCCCTGATACCAGCCATGCGGTGGGGGGAGGGATAAAGCGATCATCCCAGAGAATTCATGGCGGGGTGGGGGGTGTTAGTTTGGTTCCTGCAGGGATCTTCCCTGATACCAGCCACGTGGTGGGGGGAGGGATAAAGCGATCATCCAGAGAATTGGATGGGGGGGGGGGTAGTTTGTTTTCTGCTGCTGAAGATTAACAGGAAAACCGCAGCACTCAACGGGCTTTGCTTGGTATGTGGGAAAGGAGGGCGCAGAAGCCGAAAGACAATGGCTTACCATGGCTGCATGCAAGCCAAATTCTGTTGCCCGGACCTGCGTCTGTGATCTCTAGCAGCAAAGCCACAGGCACTCAATATTAAGAGGCAAAATGCGACCTTGCACAGAAATCACATGTGCTATGTAATGTGAATAGTGGTGGTCACCGTGAAAGAGTATAAGCATTGTTCTGCAAAATGTATCTTTTTAAAAAATTCTCTCCTTTTTTCCCTCCCTCCAGCAGCTGCAAATTCTTCAAGCCTCCCTCCTCCATCCCGAAGGCTATCACAGATAAGGCGTCGGAAGAAGAAGACGCGAGACGACATGTTCGCAGAAATCATGGAATCCACCCGCAGTGACAGAGCTCATCTGAAAGAGTGGAAGGACACGGTTTCAAAGTATAGGAAAGAAGCCAGTGAACGTGAGGACAGGAGGGACCAACGTGAGGACAGGAGGGACCAACGTGAGGAGAGGAGAGACGCTCGAGATGAGAGGTGGCGGCAGGAAGATCAGAGGAGGCAGGATGCAACGCTGGGGCTGCTGCGTGAGCAAACAGACATGCTCAGGCGTCTGGTGGAGCTTCAGGAACGGCAGCAGGATAACAGAGTGCCGCTACAGCCCCTGTATAACCCCCCTCCCCCCTCACCATGTTCCATAGCCTCCTCACCCAGATGTGTAAGAACGCAGGGGGGGAGGCTCCGTACACCTTCCCATTCCACCCCAGTGGACAGCCCAATCAAAAGGCTGTCATTTTTTTAACCATTTTTTAATGGCCTTTTCCTTCCCTCCTCCCAAACCCCACCCGGGTTCCCTCCCTCTTTTTATAATCTATGAATAAAGAATAAATTATTTTTAAATGATAGTGACTTTATTTGGTTTGAAAGCAAGCTGGGGGAAGGGGGAGGGTGGGTTCCTTACAGAGAATGAGTCAATAAAGGGGGCGGGTTTTCATGAAGGAGAAACAAACAGAAATTTCACACTGTAGCTTGGCCAGTCATGAAACTGGTTTTCAAAGCTTCTCTGATGCACACTGCTTCCTGGTGTGCTCTTCTAATCGCCCTGGTGTCTGGCTGCGCGTAATCAGCAGCCAGGCGATTTGCCTCAGCCTCCCACCCTGCCATAAAGGTCTCCCCCTTACTTTCACAGAGATTGTGGAGCACACAGCAAGCAGAAATAACAATGGGGAAATTTCTTTGGCTGAGGTCAGAGCGAGTCAGTAGCGATCGCCAGCGACCTTTTAAACGGCCAAATGCACATTCTACCACCATTCTGCACTTGCTCAGCCTGTAGTTAAACAGCTCCTGACTCCTGTCCAGGCTGCCTGTGTATGGCTTCATGAGCCATGGCATTAAGGGGTAGGCTGGGTCCCCAAGAATAACTATTGGCATTTCAACATCCCCAACGGTTATTTTCTGGTCTGGGAAGTAAGTCCCTTGCTGCAGCCCTTTAAACAAAATAGTGTTCCTGAAGACGCGAGCATCATGAACCCTTCCCGGCCAGCCCGCGTTGATGTTGGTGAAACGTCCCTTGTGATCCACAAGTGCTTGCAGCACCATTGAAAAGTACCCCTTGTGGTTTATGTACTGGGTACCCTGGTGCTCCGGTGCCAAGATAGGGATATGGGTTCCATCTATCGCCCCACCACAGTTAGGGAATCCCATTGCAGCAAAGCCATCCACTATGACCTGCACATTTCCCAGAGTCACTACCTTTCGTAGCAGCACCTCAATGATTGCTTTGGCTACTTGCATCACAGCAGCCCCCACAGTAGATTTGCCCACTCCAAATTGATTCCCGACTGACCGGTAGCTGTCTGGCGTTGCAAGCTTCCACAGGGCTATCACCACTCGTTTCTCAACTGTGAGGGCTGCTCTCATCTTGGTATTCTGGCGCTTCAGGGCAGGGGAAAGCAAATCACAAAGTTCCATGAAAGTGCCCTTACGCATGCGAAAGTTCCGCAGCCACTGGGAATCATCCCACACCTGCAACACTATGCGGTCCCACCAGTCTGTGCTTGTTTCCCTTGCCCAGAATCGGCGTTCCATGGATAGAACCTGCCCCATTAACAACATGATCTCCAAAGCACTGGGGCCCGCGGTTTGAGAGAATTCTGTGTCCGTGTCCATGTCCATGTCCTCATCACGCTTGTCGCTGCGCTCGCGCCGCCGCCTCGCCTCGTTTTTCTGGTCCTGGCTCAGCATAAACTCCACGAGAACGCGCGAGGTGTTTACAATGTTCATGACTGCTGTCTGGAGCTGAGCGGGCTCCATGCTTGCCGTGGTATGGAGTCTGCAGTGTTCACCCAGGAAAAAAGGTGCGAAATGGTTGTCTGCCGTCCGTTGCTTTCATGCAGGGAGGGAGGGAGGGAGGGAGGGAGGGGTGAGGCTGTACCCAGAACCACCTGCGACAATGTTTTTTGTCCCATCAGGCACTGGGATCTCAACCCAGAATTCCAATGGGCGGGGGAGACTGCGGGAACTATGGGATAGCTATGGGATAGCTACCCACAGTGCAACGCTCCAGAAATCGACGCTAGCCCTGGTACATGGACGCACACCGCCGAATTAATGTGCTTAGTGTGGCCGCATACATTCGACTTTATACAATCTGTTTCCCAAATTCGAATTTTATAAATTTGGATTAATCCCGTAGTGTAGACGTACCCAGAGAGAGGCTGGGCTTGTGGCTCAGGCAGTAGAGTTGGTTTCAGGAGCTGCAAGGTCACGTCCTGGCTGGGTGATCTTGGCCAGATCACTTTTTCACTTTTTGCCTTAGATCCCCATCTGTAAAATGAGGTTGATGATTCTTCCTCTGCCATCTCTATAAAGTGACCAGCCCAACGGGGTCCTGATCTCATGTGGGATCTCTAGCTGCTACCAGAGATTAAATAAAAGGTTACGTTCTAGCTCCCACCGCCCAGCTCAGCTGGAAAAAGGACATCCCAAAAATCTAAGAGCTTGCCTGCTGCAACCCAATGTCTCTCCCAGGAATGTTTGGAGAGGGGGCGTCTTGTGCTGTGACGCTAGGCAATTCCCTTGTCTTTAAAAAAGGGGGCTAGTGGCAGCAACCTGAGCGAGGTGTTCTGAGGCTTAGCTAACGTGTCTGATACTTGGAGAGCCCTGGCTGGAAGAGGCTAGGGAAAGGCAGAATATTGTTCTCTGCACCACTCCAGTCCTCTCCCAGTTCACCACGCCTGGGATAATTAGTCACTAAATATTCATGGCAGCCACCCAGGTTCTACAAGTGGGGAGAAAAATCTCTCCCCACTCCTCCTTTGTGTGACTACAGCTGCACGTTGTGTAAACACACCAAGTGCCTGCTTATTGACTCTGTTAATTTTTCTTTCTTCATACGTGTAATTATCACATCTAAAAAGCTCATTAAAATATGCAAATTTCCAAAGGGGGGGAAATAGCACTTGGACTCATGCTGCTAGTAGAAGAAAAGGTGCATCAGAACCTGCTGAAAGACTCCTAGCCAGGAGGAAAGTATCTGGTTAGAATACAGTGAGCTTAAGGGAGGGAGCAAGGGTTAATGGGTAGAGGAGGGGCTGACCGGAGGGAGTTCTCTGAACCTCATTATCCTCATCTGTGAAATGGGACTGACAATACGTGGCCTTCCTCACAGGGGAGCTGTGAGAGGTTCCATTAAATGATGTCTGTAAAGTAATTGAAAGCACTAAAGAACCTGCATTCCCCTTCCCCAGTTTTGTAGCTGAAGGTGGAAAGGCCTTTCCAAGCATGGATGAATTAACCCTTCACGGGCATTAATGAATTAACCCTCAGACTCCCATTGCAAGGACAGTGAGAATTGTCATCCTCAGGCTAGAGAGGGGGATAGGGAGATTCCCACCCCCACCCCCCAGTTAGTGGCAAAGCCAGGAATTAAACCGAGGAAATAGACTTGCTGGCCTTTACTCTAACTTCTAGGCATGCGGCTGATTTTTTTTTTTTTAAAGGACCAAGAGAGTAGGGCAAAGGCTTCCCACTGCCCTGGGCCTAGTGCACAGCCAGACTCCTGACTTCCAGTAGCTGACGCTAACCACTACAGCACACTTCCTCCCATCCCCAGGGTGCTGCGTGCCAGATGTCATCCTTCCAGCCAAGCAGGATGCTTTTCTGGACTCCATCGGTTGATCTCTTCCATCAGCTCTGTGACTCCACCAACACTCCCTCCCTGCTCCCCCTGGGGCTGGGAGTGCCACCAGCACATCACTCGGGGAACATGGAACCCAGATCCAAGACAGCTGTTGAATCTGGCAGGCCAGACTAGTAATCCCCAGCCTGTGCGTTAGCCCATCTTAAAGGACAGGCATTGCATCTCTGGAAAAGCCGCGTGCCTGCCGGGGAAGGAGGGGCGGAGGCTGCTGGAGCGAACGCTGTGGCCGGAGTCCATTCAAACTCTTGGTTTCCAGCTGTTCATGAGTGCCAGGCTTTGAGCCTGAGCCATCTCCCCTGGAAGTCTTCCATTGACATCCAAGAGAGCTAGATCAGACCTTGCTCTGTACCTGGTGGTACCTTTTGTTGACATGCCCTTTGTAGGGGGCCCAGGGATTCTCGGCAGCCCCCACCATGGTGCCTGCTGCTCTGGGGTCCGTACGGTCAGAAGGGTTTAGGGCACTGGAAGCACACCGGAGCCTTGCAGTGAGCAGAAAGGGCTCCGGTGTGGGCGCTGTGCGTGGAAGGTTTCCTCACTCAGCGAAGACCCTGCATGTGTGTTCTAGACTGTCCCTGACACCAGCGGCGGAGCAGGGACATAGCTGGAGTAGGCGGCACTGCGGCTGCTCTCCACTGCCCTGGCCCGGAGGAGGTAGAGTGTCCATTATAGCTGTGCCGACCGTGCTCTGCCTTCCACCAAGAGGCCAGGCAGACCCCTGCACAGCCCCAGAGCAACAGGGGGCACAAAGCCACTTCAGCCCCCCGCCCTCCAGCTGTCCCCCAAGCCCGGGGAGTCCTGGAGAAGCAGGCCCTTCTAACTGAAGCATTGCCCCTGTGCGCAGCCTACAAAGCCAGCCCGCTTCCACCGGGTGCTCCAGAGATGGCACCAAACTGCAGTGAAAAGAAAGTGATCAAATTGCAGCCATTTCCAAGGCAGCCGGTTCTGTGCCGTGGGCACTGCAACGGGCTGTTCTCCATCCACACTGCCTGGCCAGGTACACACACGGCGTGGCTCTGCTCTCTTCAGGTGGGTGGCTTTTGTGTTACAGCAGCAGGAGCTAAATTGGAGTGAGCACATCAGACGTGCGCTGCTGAGGAGGAGAGGGGCAGAAAGCTGCCCAGTTGTCTGGATTTGGCTGCATGATTAGGAGCTCTCTGGTTTTGGAATTCATTGCTTTCTTGCTTCCTTATTGCCCAGAGTGCCAAAATAATTATTGACGCTCCCGTAGGAAGAAGTCAGGGCGCTGAAAGACATCTGCCTGCTGATTAAGATAGGAGCTGAGTCCTCTGGCAGCCAGTGCTGGCTTTTGTTTTGGACAATGCCCAGGCTGCATTAGCCCAGCCTCGTGGTGTCGTGGGGAGGTTTTGCACGGGGTCGTGCGAGGGTGAACATGTGTAGTACTTGCACATAGGAACGGTCCATGTCATGCTCCATCTTAACTCGCTGACTTCTCCAGCACTGTCGGTGTGAGCGAATACACGTGGGACCCTTCAGTCAAGCAGCCCCACCAAAGCGGTGACACTGGCATGGGAAGCTGAAGGGCAATGGAGGATTGAAGCCCTGAACGTGCAAGTTATGCTGCATGGGTGGCTCCCCCATGCAGATGCTGGGGGCTGCCCGTAGGGACTGAGCTGCAACTTCAAGAGCAGGGCTTTAGACAGGGGCAGCTGAAATGTCGCTCGTCTGCCGCCAGCGGGGTGCGGCAAGCAGAGACTCACACCGGCCCCCAGGCCTTCACTGCCAGCTCGAGACAAGCTCCAGGTCTGCTCTCAAACTCCCTGCTGTGGCCCAAGGGCTCTTACGCTAGCCCAGGACAGGCGCGTTGTTGGACACTGTTTTAAAGCGGATGTAGTGCTGGTGAAAGGTGCCATGCAGGACGCAGCCCTGGGGCCTGGAGGGGTCTGTGTATCCTCTCAGCAGCAGGGCATACATCCCCTACATGGCCTCAGCCCTGCATGGGGACCTCATGGAAACAAGCAAGCGCTGGAGGGGGCTGCTGTCTTATTCTGCATCCAGGGCCCACGCCTGCTGGGGTCTGCACGGCCGTCTGTCTGAGCGGAGCTGGTTTGAAGCTATGAAGCCCTAAGTGGGGACCTGCCTACCAGAGAGATGCCAGACTCCCTGTGCCATCCTGGAGGTGCTCAGTATAAAAGGGACAGCCCCGCAGGCCTGGCGTTTGCCTCTGCTTTCAACAGTATCACACCAGCGTGAGACGGGAGCAGTGGAGAATCGGGCCTGGGGACTGGCAAAAGGCCAAGGCACTTTGTAAAGCTTTGCCCCTGCCCATCCCCTCTCTGTGTCAGTCCTAGGCTCACACCTACCTCTCTATGGTTCTCATCTGGCCCCCGTCGCCCAGGTGTCTGAGCGTCTCCCCATCTTTAATACTTTTAGCCTCACGGCTTCCCGGGGGGGGGGGCAGGGCAATGCTTCTATCTGCCCGGTACAGAGGGGAAACTGAGGCACGGAGCCGTGAAGTGCTTTCCTCCCAGTCACACGAAGAGTTGGCCTCAGAGGGGGGAACTGAACCCTGGTCTCTAGTGCCCAAACCACCAACTTGGCCTTCCTCTGCAGCCGTGCTGTTAACCCTTCTGTACTGAGAACTGGAGCAGGGACACCGCTCTGAGCACCCCCCTCTGAGACCTCCTGTACTTGGGGCACAGAATTCCCCTGCCCCCGGACACAGCTGATGCTTAGCTTTATATATTGGCCTTCGCAGCCCGCAGAGGGGCAGGCGGTGGCGTTACAGGCTTGACTTGAGGGGGCAGAGAGCGGAGGAGCTGGGGAGGCTAGTCTAAAGGCTGGTTCTTGCAGGGGCCGGCGGGCTCCACGCTGTCAGGTGGCAAAGCCAAGCAGGAGACAGAGTCACTGCAGCACAGAAAAGCAGCCCTGATTCCCTGCGCTCGCCCGGCCGGTGTGTCCCACGCACACCTGTGCCTGGGGGGAAATACAGCTGTGGGGCATGCCGGCGGACAGCTCCCTAGTGAAAAAGGTGCTTTCCCTGGCATTAATCTGCAGGCTAGTGTAATGGCAGCATTGCTGGCTAATCGCAAGTCTCGGTGAAAGCTGCCTTCCCTTTCTCCGGCAGGGGATCATGCCTGCCCCCATGTCCCCTGCACGTCTTACACAACTGCTTGATCTCTGTCTCCTGGAACTGAAAACAAGGAAATATGATTAAAGCCCTTATGCGAGTGAGCCTGTTCTTTCAGTTATCAACCTCCGGGAGAGCCACTAGCTTAACGTCTGCTCCTTGGGTCCCAACATTGCCTTTGCAGCTGCTAACCTTCCTCCTGGAGAGCTGAATAACCCCCCCCCCCACACACACACACACACTACTAGGGTTACCATTCGTCCGGTCCGGCTTTTAGAGTTAAAAATAGCGTCCGGGGGGAATTTGTAAATGTCCGGACTTCCCCCCTGCAGAGCGCGCGCGGCTAACAGGGCAGCCGGCCGGATGGTCCCACTTACATGGGGCTCGGACAGCCAGAGAGAGCCCCTCCTCCTCTCCTCTGCAGCAGAGATCACTCCCTCCCTCCCTGCATTCGCAGATCTCCTCGGGCAGTCTGGAGCTCCTCCCCCGCTCCTCCTCCCCTGCTGCCCAGCGTGCCGGGACGAATGGCTCAGGCCGTTCCTGAGCAAGCTCACAGAGACGTTAGGCAAAGGCCAACAACAAGGGGGCCAGGGGTTGGAGAAGGGGCAGAGAGGTTTTGGAGGGGGCAGTTAAGAGACCGGGGGGGGGGTCGGGAGTTCGGGGGGGGGCTTTCTGGGGGGGTAGATAAGGTTTTGGGCAGTCAGGGTACAGGTAGGGGGTAGGGTCCTGGGGGGCAGTTAGGGTGGGGGGGTCTTAGGAGGGGGCAGTTAGGGGACAAGGAACAGGGAGGCTTAGGTAGGGGGTGGGGTTCTGGAGGGCAGTTAGGAGCAGGGGTCCCAGGAGGGGGCAGTCAGGGGACAAGGAGCGGGGGGTGTTTGGGAGTTCTGGGGTGGGCTGGCAGGGGTGGGGAGAGGGATCGGAGCAGTCAGGGGACAGGGAGCAGAGGGGTTTAGATGGGTCGGGAGTTCTGGGGGGGCTGTCAGGGGGTGGGGAGTGGTTGGATGGGGCGTGGGAGTCCCAGGGGTCTGTCTCGGGGTGGGGGTGTGGATAAGGGTTGGGGCAGTCAGGGTACAGGTAGGGGGTAGTGTCCTAGGGGGCCAGTTAGGATGGGGGGAGGGTCTCAGGAGGGGGCAGTCAGGGGACAAGAGGCAGAGAGGCTTAGGTAGGGGGTGGAGTCCTGGGGGGCAGTTAGGGGCAGGGGTCCCAGGAGGGGGCAGTCAGGGGACAAGGAGCGGGGCGAGGGTTGGGGGTTCTGAGGGGGGGCAGGAAGTGGACGGGGCTAGGGCAGGACAGGGGCGGGGCTCCTCCCGTCCTCTTTTTTGCTTGCTGAAATATGGTAACCCTACACACTACAGCCCCATCATTTGGAGCAAGCACCCTGGGGCCTAGGAGGAGCTGCTGCTCTGATGAAGGCAATTGTCAGGGAAAGGGGGTGAGAAGGTTTGGTTATGCAGACAGCCAGGGCCGGTGCAACCATTTAGGCGACCTAGGCAGTCGCCTAGGGCACTAGGATTTGGGGGGCGCCATTTTCTTCTGCAGCAACTACGGCGGCTGGATCTTCGGCCGCCCCGGTTGCTGCCGGCATTTAGGTGGAGGGAGCTGGGGCAGTGGAGCACGGGGAGGGCCGCCTGCAGCAAGGGGGGGGGCGGCATGCAGGGGAACTCCCCGCCCCAGTTCACCCCTGCCCCGCCTCCTCCCCGAGCACGCCGTGGCTGCTTCACTTCTCCCGCCTCCCAGGCTTGTGGCGCCTAAGCTTCACTTCTCCCGCCTCCCAGGCTTGTGGCGCCTAAGCTGATTGGTGTCACAAGCCTGGGAGGTGGGAGAAGTGAAGCAGCCACGGCGTGCTCGGGGAGGAGGCGGAGCAGGGGTGAGCTGGGGCGGAGGGGGGTGCCTCATGGTGGGGAGCTGCCGCGGGGGAGGGGCGGCTCAGGGCGGGGGCTCGGTGACGGGGGGCGCAAGGTGGAAGTTTTGCCTAGGGCGCGAAACATCCTTCCACCGGCCCTGCAGACAGCTGCAAGGAACATCCTTGGGAATGAGGCCGTGAGTGTGGGCAGAGCAGGCAGCTTCCTAAAGAAGGGGGGGGCTATTTGCCATCCCTGCAGAAAAGGGGAGGTGGGATTCTGCATTTTCTCCTCCTTTCACCTTTGTTTTGGGGCAGGACCATTGTTCTTGGCAGTGAGAGATGTGCATTAGCACTGGCAGGACCTTGCTGAGTGCAGCGGCCCTGTGCATACACACAGTGAGAGACAGGCCCTGCTCTGCTGAGTTCCCAACCTAAAGAGAGCACGTGGGCAACAGGAAACTGAGGCACAGAGAGGGGTGGTAACTTGCCCACGTACACACAGCAATAGATCCAGGACTCATGACACCCAAGCCTGCGCCTCACCCACCAGACCATGCTGCGTCCCTAACAAGGGATGAGTCCTTCATTAACCTGTGGCCACTTTGCTGCTGACTTCTCTCGTTTCCCAGCCTGAGCCCTCTGCCTCAGCCCCCTCCTCATTGCAAACGGGTCAGCACGACGGGCTCAGAAGCAAACAAAACTGTAGTACATCCTTTCTGTGTTCCTTTCCCTCTGACTGGCAAATAGTAAATTCGCTGGAAAATGCTTTGTTGGGGATACCGAAACTATTTGCAAATTCAACTCCATGGGAAATGTTTTTTAGAAGACATCAAAATGGTTTGTAAACGTTTCCATTTTTCATTTTGCAACAATGTTTTGTTGGTAACTTGAGTTAGAATTATTAACCTCCTCCCCCCCAGAAGGTGAAAATCACATGAAAACTAAACAAAAAACTGAAAACAAAAAAGTGCATTTGGGATCGAAAAACACCCTGAAAACAAAACAAAAAATGAAATTTAAAAAAAGCATTTGGTTTGGTTTTGGTTTTGATTTGGGTATTTTTTGGATCCCAAACTAATTTTTTTTCCAGTGTTTCATTTTGACGAGAAAAAAACAAACAAAAAAGCTCAATTTTGGTTCAAAACAGACCAACTTTTTTTTTTTTCAGATTTTTCAGTTTGGCTCCAGAAGCAGCTTTAGTGCACTCCCAGAAATCATGAGACCAAGGGTGCAAAACCAGGCAAACATACACTCCTCCCCGCCTGATGCAGACGGGAGCCCCTGTGGGGGGGGGACTAGGGAAGCGTGGGGAGCGAACCAACCCTTGACTCACCCTGCAGTGACATCTCCCTCCCGTCCCGCAGGACTGGGCCTGGCTCCTGGATCCAGGCACTGAGACAGGGTGACTGGGGTCGCAGCACCACTCAGCATTGTGATGTAAGAGCTGTCGGGCCAAACCTGAACGGAGCTGCATCCCTGTGTGCCGGGTCTCAACACCCGGAGCTGGGCACAGGACTCAGCCACTGCGAGGGTGAGAGTGGGGGCAAGCTCGCTCGCCAGCCTCCTCCCCCACCTCTGGGGTGTCTCTCCACACCAGGCTGGGAGTAGGGCCGCAGTGCCGGGGCCTGCGGGTGGTGGGTGCCCCTCGGCAGTTCAGTGTCTTGCGCCCATCGAATCAGGAGGCTACATCCACCCCTGCTCAGCTCTGATCAGGATATCCAGCTTGGCTGGACTCTCCTGGGTCAGCTCTGGCTCCCATTACTGGGAATCCAGCCAATCCTGGCCGCTAAGCATGGCTGGAATGTCATTGTGGAAGGAGGCTGCAGGTTATGGGTCGCTCTGTCCCACGGTACGGTCAGGAAATGAACAATCTTAGTCTGTGCTTGTCCTCGTGCCTCCCATCTGAGGATCTTAATGCATTTTATCAACATTAGCAAGCTGAGCCTCCCATGCGGCCTGCCGGGAGGTCGGGAAGGATCATTGTCCCCTAGAGCTGGCTGACATTTTTTTTTGCAGCAATTTTTTCATTCTTTGATTTTTCTACAACAAAAAAAGAACACTGAAAACCCAAACAGTCTTCCAGTTTTACTGTCTTGTTTCCCCCCCCCCTTCTTTTTCCTTTTCAAGGCAGAAAAAAAGTAATGGGGGGAGGGGGGAGGGAAAAACAAACAAATCAAAAAAATCAGAACATTCCAACCTTTTTCACAAAAGCCCATTTCCCACCCAGCTCAAATTGTCTCCATTTCGCAACGGGGAAACTGGAGCACACACAGGGCCAAATCCTCAGCTGGCGTAAATCACCATAGCTCCACTGGCTTCAACAGAGCTACACTGACTCATATCTCCTGGGGATCTCCGGCAGAGCCAGGAATCAAACCCAGATCTTCCGTCTCTCACTCACGTGTTTTCCCCTAGCCCAGGGGGTTTCTGGTCACCCAAAGTGGGAATGCCTAGCTCCTGGCCCTATAGAAATCTGGGCATACATCTTTACAAACAATCCAGAGGTGAGTGCCAGGACAATTCAGGGCTTAGCAATCAGATACAGAACCTTTCATTTTCAGACTACATCCATATGTCTGCACCAAATGCTGGTGTAGTACAGATGTACTACAAGTGGGCAGCATGGGCCAGTGGTTAGGGCATGGCACTGGGGACCTGGAGTCTGCTCCCAGCTCTGACACTAATCTATTATGTGATCTTTGGCAAATCACTTCATTTCTCTGTTCCCTCTCCCGTCCCTTGTCTGTTTGGTTTGTAAGCCCTTAAGGGCAGGGGCTATGCATACACAGTGCCTGGCAAAAGAGGGCTCCCATCTTAGCCAGAGAGGTCTTGACACTCTAATGCTGCGCACAAGAAAGGCCGTTTTCAGCGGGGTCTGGGCAGCATTCTCCAGTATAACAGTATTGGACGTTGCAATTTAAAACACCCCCAATTTCAAAGCAGGGATATTGGCAACGAGCATTTGCCGGAGTATAAGTCTCCACAAGCATAACACAACTGCCCTCCCGGAAGGGGAGGAAGAGTTTAATTCAGGGCATACTTATATGCAGTGGAGGGATTTCCATATTTCTGCTTCTGCCACACCGTACCTGCTCCATCCATAACCCCAGGGCCTGATCTAAGCCCTCACTCCTCCTTTGCCAGTGCTATACCTGGCAAAACGCACCCAGGAGAATAATCGTGGCTCTGAAACGTGCGGCTCCTTATCTGCCTGCACCAGGCGCCAGGGAGAGGCTGGGAGAACTGCCGGCTCATTGCTGACACTGGCTTTCTCCGCATCGGCAGAGGGGAAGAGGAAACAAACTAGCGAACGAACATTTGGGAAGATCCAGAATAGAAACACCCAGGCAGGGTTTTTTGGAATGAGTTCTGATACGCCTACACCGAGAGCTCGCTGCACAGCCTGGCAAGCGGCCTGAGGTAAGGGCTGCCTGACTGATCCTATTCACGCTGAAGTCAATGGCTGCTCCCAGGACAGGATGGGGCCCTTAGTGGGGAATCTAGAGCAAGGAGCACCCACACCATACACATACAAACTGCCCCCCCATACACACTCCCAGTCACCCTCCTGCATTCCACCCCAGAGACTGGGCTCCTACACCCAGCCACACTCCCCACTGTGCAAACACGCTGCTCTGTGCCGCATTCACACAGACCCCACAGAGCAGAGCGGTGCAGTGGGAATGGGAAGATGAGCACAGTAGAGGGGGTGTATCAGAGAGGAGCAGGTACAGTGGCTGGGATAGCAGAGGGGATGGGCACAGTGACTGATATAGGAGTGGGGCATGGGCAGAGGGGATGGTATAGCAGCAGTCCCAGAGGGCTTTGCTACACTAAACAGACTCCTTGGCTCCATCTGAAACCAGCACGGATGTGTGCATTAACATGTGCTGGTATTTCCCTTATTCAAAAGAATAATACTGCAGTATCCTACAACGATGGCCCAGAAGACCATCGCTAGCAGCAGAGTAAGAAGCAGTTTGGGCCATTACAGGATGATGAGAGTCAAAGGAGCATTCCGGATGTGAATTGTGATGTGCATGCTCCTTCCTCTGACCCGGAGTCTGGTAATGCCACCAAATTCAGCTCTCACCTACCCTGTCTGGGTGCCTGCCCCCCCCCCCCCCCCAGCCCAGCCTCTGTCGATAGAAATGTCTGAGGAGCTATAATGACACAGATTAAGAGAACATTAGACAAAAGAATCTATTGGTTGTGTGATACGCAACAATTGCCCATCCGAAATGAACAGAGATTACAGGGGAGAGTGGCAGGGGAGCTGCTGATTAATTCAGAAAGGGCCTTAAACAGTCACTGCATGTAACAGAGACTGTGGGGCTGGGGCTGGACCGGGGGTGTCAGGGGCTCCTGGGGTCCCTTTAGCATTTAGCATGCAATCTGTTGGTTCCAAGGACAGGAGCGTAGTCTTCCGTAAATCAGCCATGCCGGGTACACACAGAGGGTTGGAGCTCCACTGAGGATCTAGCCCAGTGTCTGCGCCATTGCAAACACGCCGCTGGGAATGCCAGGCACAGTGGCAACAGGAAGCGTGAATAAGGTTTCGATAGAAAAACAAACTCTATCAAATCTCTCATGACTCCAGGCTGTGGGGCTCTAGGAGCTGTTTTCTGGTGCCTGGCTGATACTGCTGTGTATCTTGTGAAATCAGCTGCTGCCTTCATTTGCAACTGATTCTACAGCCTGTAGAGCAGTTAGCCCCAACCCAGCTGAAGGTCTGGGTCAGCTGGGACCCAGCTTCAATCAGCAGCTCTGTGTTGGACATCTCACAGTCTTCCATGTGTGGTTTTCCTGGGGCCAATTGGCTTTTCAGTGGCTTGTTGGCCTCATTTCAGTTCCCAGGGAACAGGTATCCCCATCCATCTGGCACCTTCATTGAGAGCCCCAGCGAAGTTAGTCTCTTCTCCACCGTGATGTGCTCTTTTGATGTCCACGGGCCAGTTCGTTTGTACAGCTCCACTGTCTCCATTTCCTTTCTCCCACCATTTGCTTTGTCTATGTAGGCCCAGGTCCCGCAAAGGCTTATGCACACGCTTGACTTCAGTAGTGCGTAAAGTTCAGCACCTGCGTAAGGCTTTGCAGGATTGAGGCCTTTGGCTGTAAACTCTTTAGAGCAGGGATCGTCTCATACTCTGCGTTTGTACAGCGCCTAGCACAATGGGACCTGTAGGCGCTACGCTACTACAAATAACAACAACAATGGAAAGATGGAATCAAAGTATATTTATATCCCCAGTTGTGTATTTCCTGGGTGGATTTAACACACACACACACGTATTCTTTCGTGGGCTGAGACCGAGTATCTTGGGCTGAGACCGAGTATGGAAAGTTTCCTCCCAAAACGGAAATTGCATAAATATTTCCCAGTGAGTAAAAACAAGGGATTCAAATGGCAGTTGAGTTGCATCCTTAGGGCTTGGCCTTGTATCAGGATCCACTATCCTTGGCCCCTGTGTTCATGCAGAGTCTTGATGGATCTCCACTTGGGCGTAGGGCTCCACGCTAGCAGATCCTGGGGTGGGATCAGGGCCTCGATTGTAGCTTTTACTTCCTGTGAAAGCTGCATGCAGTGCTAGTGTTGTTTGCAAAGCAACTTGGGATGAAAGGTGCTAGACTGGTATCAGTTTCTGGGCCTAACACAGCTCTGGCACGAGCAAGAGCCACACAGTCGAAATCGGTTGCGTCTCATGCACCAGTGCTAAATTAGGCCCATTAGTACTATTCATTGTTAATGCTGTTCCTTCCCCACAGCTACCAGCCTGCTACTTTCCCTGAGTGCTAAAGTCACTGAAAATATCTATTTGTGATGTTTCATGCTCTTCCTAGCAAATAACTGATAAAAGCTGCTTCCTTTCCAAAATACCACCAGCTCAGTTATTGTAGGGTTGCTCGTGAAAGTCCTGATCCTATAAACATGCCACACCCAGAACTTCATTAAACAGTCAACAGGAGCTGGTTTTGTCATGCAGGTGCTTGAAGGACTGGGCCTGTAAACTGGAGTGAAGACACTGGTTTGTTATTGTTAGTGTTAGTATTTATGGCTGCACGGCTGCACACGGTGGTTTGTTATGGTCATAAACACTGGGTTACTGGTATTGATTCTCCAACCGGAAACAAATATTTTGGAGAAAAAATAAACCCCATAAAAATCCTACAGATTTTGCAAACAAATGTCAGGAGAAAAGCAGATCCAATTTTTCCAAATCCTCTTCCCCACAAGCCTGACTGTGTCCTCAAATCAGACCTAGGAAAGCGAGGAAAAACTCACACTGAAACAGGCTACATTCTTAACTCACCACACTGTCCCCTATAGATCGCAAGATCGTTAACATATCAGATGGGCTGCAGTAGCTAACTCAGCAAGATGAGTTGTGGACAGAGCTTTACCCTTAGCACGGAATTTCCTGGCTTTTTCCATCAGGCAAACATTGATTTTTCTCCTGGGTTTCCAAAGAGTTGAAATAAACATGGCTGGGGGTTTATTAGTTTTTTAAACAATTTAGCAACCTTTCCCCAGTTTGTGTGAGGCCCAGGCATCTTTGTTTATCCATCAGAATCCTTCACCCCGTTAGCTCAGCCCTGTGCATAGCACTTGCTGACCAGTAGATGGAGCACTATGCATTGTGGTAATTTGGGGACAACAAAAATAGCTACTGCATTGTGTCTTCTGATTTCCTAGCGGTGAGTGGGATGTATTTAAAATTAAAGAAAAAAGAAAAAAAAAAGTAAAATTCAAAATGATTTGTACCTCTTCAAGTGTCTAATAGAACAAAGACATATTCAGTGGGCTCGGCTCGGCTGTCAGTTGTAATATGTTAAGTGCACACCATAGCCTACATCACAATAGCTGAATACCTAAAACTCCCATTGATTTCAATGGAGGCTGCAGGTGCTTTGACTCCCAGAGATAACAACAATACCAGCCTGTCATAGAATGTTTTTCAGCCACAGATCCCAAGGGAGGGTCGGTCTCACTTCACAGATGGGGAAACTGAAACATAGAGTTATTGGCCCATGGTCACACAGCAGGTAAGTGACAGAGCTGTGACTAGAACCCAAGTCTCCTGATTCTTAGTTCAGTGCACTAGTGTGATGACGTGGGAATTTTCTTAATGTTTTGCATGAATACGGTGTGTGCCTCAGTTTCCCCTACATGTTGCACAAGTATCTAGGTGGTGGGACAAGGGTGTGTAGTTGTTGCAGCGACCCCTAGAGGGCAGGTGTGACTGCTGTCTAGCTCCCTGGGCCCAGATGATGGCCTGACACTCTGTATTCTGGCAACTAATGACTGGAGCCCATCCTCTGCAAGGGTACGTCTTGACTGGGGCCCATCCTCTGCAAGGGTATGTCTTCACTACCCGCTGTATTGGCGGGTAGCAATCGATTTATCCGGGATCGATATATCACGTCTCGTTAAGACACGATATATCGATCCCCGAACGCGCTCACTGTCGACTCCGGAACTCCACCAGAGCGAGCGGCGGTAGCGCAGTCGACGGGGGAGCCGCGGCCGTCGATCCCGCCCCGTCTGGACCCCAGGTAATTTGATCCAAGATACTTCGACTTCAGCTACGCGAATAGCGTAGCTGAAGTTGCGTATCTTGGATCGATCCCCCCCGCCCAGTGTAGACCAGCCCCAAGAGCCTGCTGGAGGAGTTGGAGAACAAAGAGAGAGGTGGAGGCGAGGTGACCAGTTTGCCTTGGATGGAGGAGGTTCAGCTGGGCATGACTGAGGGTGGGCTGCTGGAAGCTGGGCAGTCTCCAGGTTTGGGACTCGGGGGGAGAGCCCAGGGCTCTGGGTCCCCAAGATGGATTTTACTGAATGTTCCTACTTTCCGTGCTAACAAGATCTGCTCTACACTGTGTTCCAGACGACTAATAAACCCTTCTGTTTCACACCACTGGCTGGGAGTCACTGCTGACTGCAAAGTTGGGGTGCATGGCTCTTTGGGACATGTAAGGCTTCCTCAGGTGTCCCATCCAGATGGACTCACTACGGGGAGCTCATGGCATGAAACAGGGGTGCTGAATGCTCTGAGGTCAGACCCAGGAGGCGCTGAAGGCAAGGAGGCTTGCCCTAGTGAGAGTGTGCCCTGGGGGGTGTCACACGACAAGGCAACCTGTCTGAACTTCATTCGCAGCTGTTCTAGAGCACCAGGCCTGCTCTCCCGAGACAGCTAGCCATTGGACCAAGTTGAAACACATATGTGTGTCCTCCGAGGATGCTAAGCTGGTTTCAGGGCAGCCTTCACAGCCCTGTAGAAGGCTTGCACAAACATATCATCATTTCATATCATTTTTGCTGGTGGAAATGCTGGCTGGAGAGAAGATCAAGAGGGGACATGATAACAGTTTTCAAGTACATAAAAGAGTGTTATAAAGAGGAGGGAGAAAAATTGTTCTCCTTAGTCTCTGAGAATAGGACAAGAAGCAATGGGCTTAAATTGCAGCAAGGGCGGTTTAGGTTGGACATTAGGAAAAACTTCCTAACTGTCAGAGTGGTTAAGCACTGGAATAAATTGCCTAGGGAGGTTGTGGAATCTCCATCATTGGGGATTTTTGAGAGCAGGTTGGACAAACACCTGTCAGGGCTGGTCCACATAATATTTAGTCCTGCCTTGAGTGCAGGGGACTGAACTAGATGACCTCTCGAGGTCCCTTCCAGTCCCACACGTCTGTAAAATAGATTGCCATGTATGGGCACAGATAGATAAGGTGAATTCGGCAACTTTTAACATTTTAAAGGCTTGCCTTTGAATTGGATGCACACAACCCCTCCTGCTCCCCAACCAGCCAAATAGGGAAAGTGAAGACCTAGCCAGAAGGAGTCCCTGGGCTGTGTCGCTGCTTTGGGGCAGAGCATTCCCCAGGCCCAGCCTGCTGCAGGCTGGAGGACTTTCAGAGGCTCAGGAGGGATGCTGCAGACAGCACAGTACTTGCCCTGTGGGGAGTGGGGGAGCCCTTTGCTGGGCAGGGATCCCTTCCCCAGTCTGCTGGGCGCTTGGCTTGGGCCGTCCCTGCGATGACACGGAGAGAGGGATGGTAATTGCTAATTACCCCTCTTTGCAGCGCGCCCCCTTGCGGCCGGTTTGGAGGGGGGTGGGAGCCCCCAAACCCGCCGGGGAGTGGGGGAGGAACTACATCTCCCAGAGCCCCCGGGCCGAGCCGGGCCGGGCCGGGCGAGCAGCCGCAGTAGCGCCGCCATTCCCCCAGCGAGGCGCCCAGCAGCCTGCAGGGGCGAAGCGAAGGTGGGAGCAGGAGGGGCGCGGAGCCGCGCCAGCTCCATGCCGCAGGATGCGCTGAGCGGGGGGTGGGAGCTGCCGCCGCCGCCCGGGAGCATCGCAGCGCGGCCGCACGCGGGGCCGGGATGGAGGCGGTGAGACGCTGCCGGCCCCAGGCTGCCCGCTCCGCCCGCCGCCGCCGCCGCAGCGCCCGAGCCGCCGCTCTCCAGTCGGGAGCCATGTAACCGCCCGGCTGCTCGCGGATCGCTCCGGCTCCCGGCTCGCTGCCGAGATGAAGAAGCAATTCAACCGCATGCGGCAGCTCGCCAACCAGACCGTGGGCAGGTAAGGGGCGGCCCGGCCCGGCGGAGAGCGGGACCGAACCGGGGCCTTGCTGGGGGGGCACCAGCCTGGGCAACCCCCCCACTCGTGTGTCCGGTCACTTCCCAGCCAGGGGTCCTGCCTCCCGCTCCATGCCGCGCCCCTCC
Organism: Emys orbicularis; assembly: GCF_028017835.1. NCBI lineage: Eukaryota > Metazoa > Chordata > Testudines > Emydidae > Emys > Emys orbicularis. Next base: position 28,744,421 of record NC_088695.1, on the reverse strand, counting down.
CCGTGGGATCGGGGCGCCCTGCTCGGTTTGCGTCTCTGCCCTGTGTTTGCTAAATCTCTCTGGCGGGGCTAGTGGCCCCGCAGCTCCCAGACCTGTGTGTAGCTTCCCCCCATCCCACCCAGCCTCCTTCCCCCGGGAAATCCGCCAGTCAATCGCTTGGCTTCTCTCTGTGTTATCGTCTTATTCCTCGGACCCCCCCCCCCCCCCCAGGCTGCCCATCGGTACCCTGCGCAGTGGGTGCCTGGTACCTTGTCAGGCTGCTCCTTGGCCTGATGGGTTGTGTTAGGAGCCTGCTGGCTTGGGCGATGGAATCGGTGCTGTGGATTTTTCCAGATGTGCCTCACCTGGATGGCTGTCCCTGCGTATTCACTGGCGTGCCCCATCCTTTATTCCTCCGTGGCGTTTCCTGGAGGGCAAGAGCTCTGCTGGCAGCCGCTCGCTGGGCTCCCACTCGCCTGGCCTTCCTGAGGGGGGCTGCGGCAGCAGGAGTGTGCAGGGACTAGAGAGGAGGTTGGAGCAGGTGTTGGAAAGGCTGGGAAGGGAGAGGTATGCTGGCAGCGGGCAAGAGCCCAGCAGTAAATGGTGCACAACCCGGCCAGCCAATGAAGTTTGCTTTGGACTCTGGAGTTGGGCCCCGATCCTGCAGCGAAATGGGGCTCCGCAGGGGGTGGGCATGCGCAGCTGTGGCCAGATCGGGGCCTTAGCGACACCCCCCCCCCAAAGATGGTGCCACTGATAAAAGGCATAAACAAGCCAGACGCTGGGTTTGGTTACATTTGGTTTTTGCCCTCAGGTATTGGGCAGGTGGAGAGTCTGGAGTGTCATGATGGGAATAGAGCATCAGCTATGCTGTGTTGTGGCCAGGCCTGGCCCAGTCCTATCTACCCGGACTGATTGATTAAGGAGGCTCTTTGTGGTGCCAATTAAACTCCACTGTGGGGATGAACATTGTTCTGTTTCTTTGATGACTGGATGTCGTTCCTGGACTATTGTCGCGGACCCGGTATCGGTTTCTCCGGGTTTTGGCTTTGACGCTGAACTCATCTTGGGCTGAATCGGGTTGGCTGGTGGCTGGATGGAGCTGGTAGGGTTGTTCCTGATTCTGCAATGAGCTCTGTGTAGATGGAGCCCATCAAAGTCGGCTGGGGCGTGAGGGATGTCTGGGGCAACTCACCGTGGGATAGGATCTCGATTGGTTGTCTTACGCCCATCCCTAGGGTTATGATTGCTAGGATTGGATGGAGCTTGGGAACATGGGGAATACTCTGCGTGATCTGATGTGCTATCTGGGACTGTGTCCAAAGACATGGTTTGGTTTATTGTTGTATAATTCTCCAAGATTTTGCAATGGCTTTCTATATAGAGAGAAATGGGGAGAGAGTTTTTTCTTTTTTCTCTAATTAAACAAGTTCTTTTAGCTGGCAGAGAGGTGCAGGGGCAATGGAAGGGGAGGGCGGCTGAGTGGATTTCATGGAATGTTATAACCCAGAAAATGCACCCCCAGAGCAGCATATTTTGGCTTCTAACCTGTTTGTTGTCAGAATCTCATACTCCTAACCTTTGGAGTGCTGGTCTTGAAAACAACAAGCCCGTGAATCGGCTCAATTCATGTCACACTTGTAAGCTGCCCAGAATGAACTTCACCATTCCTAGCAATCTGTTGGGGTGTCATGTCTCTGCCTCTGCATCTGTGCAGTTCACAACCACAAATAGTGACCCTGGCGGCCTCTGGTTACCCGGTCTCTGTGCCGGCTCTGTTTTGCATTAGCTCGCAGAGCTTTGTTGTTTTTATGTCGTTAGCTCTGAGATGTGATGTGATGCGAGGCTGTCTCGCCACATGCCCTGATTCAGGATGGAACTTGCACTCATGCTTAAGTGATTTTCTGAATCGGTGCCTCACTTTCTATGATACCAGATCACACCGAGCAGTGGCCCCAGTCAGTGCTTGGGGCCCCTTTGTGCTAGGTGCTATGCACACAACCAACAAAACATGGAGTTTACTCAAGGGCTGTTGGATGCAAGGTTTGAAATCCCAAGAAAAATCCAGTGAGCTCAGACTTGCAATGATGTCGTTTTATTTCTTTTTGCTTTTGGAGGAGGGGGGCTGAACGGCTCCTCTGTTAGATGTTCACCGTGCACAGCTAGGGATTGCATCGGCCCTGCTTTGAGTTGCTGTTGCACTATAAAACTGCATGGCACTTTGCAGAGAAGAAACGATAGATCCCTGCCCCAAGGCGCTTACGATCTCGGGTCTGGATCCTGCAGTGAGCGCTGCACAGATGGGCCCCTGAAGTTGATGGGTTTCTGCAGGGGCATCAGGATTCACCGGCATTGATGTCATTAAAGGGATCGAGTCTTAAATTAGACATTGCACAGGAAGGGCCTGAGGAGCTTGGCAGGGAACAACAGGGAAGGACCTTATGATGCACTTGTCACATCTGCCTATTGCTTGGTGTAGTTCTCAAGTGAGCAGATGGCAATTAGGGGCACTGTCCGGAGTGAAGGCTGCGGTGAAGCTGGGCTAGAGGGGAGAAGTGAGTTTTGAGGTGTGCTCTCAAGGAGAGTGAGGTACCATGGCAAGCAGCATCAGATGCTCAGTAGGGGGTGTGTGTGTGTGTGTGAGTTTATAGCACTGCCCGCCCCAAGTGTTTAGGAATCATGAGTCAGGCCCTCAAAATCATGAGAGTGCCTGAAAAGTCATGAGACGTTTCTCACTTTGGGGGTATTTCCCTTCTGGTTTCGGAGCCTTTGGGGATCACGTTTCTGGCTTTTCTCCACAGCCATGAGGGCTAGAAATGGAAGTTGTTTAAATGGAAGTTGAGGTTCTCGCATCATCACCTGGCTCTGGAAGCTGGAACTTTGCAAAGAGCATCAGCAGTCACGAGGCTGGGGATAAATTCGCAGGAGTTGGCAAGACTGGATTTACCATTATAACTGTGCCAGCCTCTGGATTTGAACTGTGAGCAGAGCAGACCCCGCTGAGACACTTGCTCTGTGGAATCTGGAATACTGACCGATAACGTACTGCATGTATGGAGCCAGCTGTTGGAAGCCAGGCGGCTTGCTGAGATAGCTGGCGAACAAAGTGTGTGCTGATTTGAAGGCATGTACTTCTGCGACCTCAGCTGCAACAGTGCTAAATCACTGTACCGTCTCTTTTGCAGTGTGAGTCTGTGGGGTCCTGGCCCTCCCTAAACAGATGGCTTGGTCCTAGCCTCGCTCTGCAGGATGCTTGCTTTACTCATTGGCTGAGAGCCTTCTGTCCTAGGAACGTATGAATTGCATCCACATCAGGCCCGCGTCCTGTATCCGACAGTGACCAGTATGTGATTCTTCAGAGGAAATTTCTTCCCACCCCGGTCAGTTAACGGTTGGCTTATGCTCCAAGCCTATGAGGGTTTGTATCTCTCAGCCAGTCTCTTTGGTATCTTGTCTAATGCAAGCATGGATATTCTCAGCGTTCAAATAGGTGTCTAATTCTCTATTGAATCCTGCTATGCTCTTGGCCAAAATACTGTGGGGTGGCCAGGAGTTCAAGTGCCAGGAAAACAGAGGTTATTTAGTCATGTGTATTGATATTGGAGCCATCAAATTTTAAAAATAAATAGGCAGCTATTCTGGTTGGAATGAATTTTGTCAATTTTTTAATGCCATTACGTATAACAAGCAGGGGCAGCAAAAGACATGCCAGAGGTGTGCATGCAACTTGGTTCTGCTCCCTTTGAAGTCCACAAGTCCTGCCATGGATTTCCATGGGAGCGGGATGGGTGGGACATGTGGTAGCAGCAGACCCAGGTGCTGATGCGAGGCAGTGGTTGGAGGCACAGACCTGGGGAGCAGCCCATTCGGAAGTGGTCCCACGAGGCGGTTCGTCAGTGCCGTCTTGGAGAGCAAGCAGGGCTTGGCATGGCCATGTGTAGAGCCGTGCTGGAGAGGGGCTGCAGGTGAAAGGGACTGGGCAGTGGTCAGAACGGGGTTGACTATGGAGGCTGAGGAATGGATGGAGATTGGAACTTCTGTTTAATGATCACGAAATGTGGTGCTGGGTAAAGGTACCCCCTGGATCGTCCTGAAGAGGTGATGTCCTCAAACAGGTCCAGTGTAGGTTGCAGCCGGGCGCGCTACCTGCAATGCATCTGAACTGGAGAGAGAGCTGTTCATCCATCTAGTCCCAGGTCTCAGTGCTGAGGTTGCCAGTTCGTGTCAGTTGTAGGAGGGCTTTGGCGATACCGGGACTGAAATTTACCAGCCCCTCCCACAGCAAACAGCTGTCGCGAGGTAATGACCTTCTTTCTCTATAGATTGTGTCCTCCCCCAATAAGTCATGTGCTTTCAATTGTCTGTAACGATCCCATGAGGTGGTTTGTAATAGCCGGGTTTTTCCCCTTTCCCCTCGTTGTTATTCTGCTTCACCCCAGAGATGCTGCATTTTAGTAGCATGTACATAATTTGTAATCTGCTCTAGGATCTTTTCAGACCAAAGTCGGTACCGAAGTAGTGGGCCAGATCCCCAGCTGCGGTCAATCGGCTTAGCTCCATTGGCTTCAGTACAGCTGATCTACACCAGCTGGGGCTCTCACTCGTAAGTGATTATTATAGAGGCGCTTCATAGAGCTTTGCCAATGAGTTACACAGCTATTTGCTAGACAACAGTACAATGGTCAGTTAGGACTTGGGTGGTATTCCCAGTTCTGGAGGGGGAGTGCACTCTAGTGGTTAGAGTGGGGGAGTCAGGAATGCTGGGTTTGGTTCCTGGCTTTGGGAAGGTAGCGCGGTCCTGTGGCTAGACCAGCGGTTTCAGACGACACAACCAAGCACATATATTTGGCAGCTTCTTTCTGAGCGAGAGTGTGGCTGAGAGTAGTGGCTGTGAGTAGGGGCTGCCGTTATCAGGGGCCTGGTCATTAAAATGAACTTGTGTAACATTTCAGTTCCCTTATTTTTGACATGAGGTGGCTGATAATCGACTGCTTCCTAAGGTGGATGTACAAGGTTCGAAGGGGGTGAAGTGCAGGTAAATATGAACAGCAATGAGTGGAGCTGGTGAGACCTGAATTCATGGTATGCTGGCTTCCAGCTCAGTGCACCTTCCACTAGGCTAAAGGATATTTTGACATAGGGAGGGTCTCTCCCTCTTCCCCCAGGCCATAGGCATAGGGGTGGCCTAGAGAAACAAATATGGCATATGCATGAGAGCTCTTCTTGCCATGTCAAAATGAGCTTGCCCCTAGTCAAGATGGCCCCTATGCTCTGTGGTTAAGAAATGGTGATAGCTCGCCTGTGCCACGAACCCCAGCTCAGGCAGAGAGCAGTACCCAGGGTTCTCCAGGCAAAGAGACTACACGTTCTGGTGCCGGAGTGTCTGGCCTCAGAAGCCTGGAGTCTGTTGCTATAAACCTGCTGTGTGGGCACTGAGGGCTTGGCTTCAAATCCAGCGTGACAGCGAGGCAGCTACACTGCTGGAGTGCTTTAGTGGAGATGCTCCTACACTGATAGGAGAGCTTCTCCCATTGGCTTGGTAACCCACCTCTCTGAGAGGCGGTAGCTATGTGGATGGGAGAAGCTCTCCTGACGACAGCCCTGTCTATCTGGGGGGGAGCTAGGTTGGTATAACTATGTCGTGCAGGGGGCTGGATTTTTCACACCCCTGAGCGACGTACCTATACCGATATAGGTCTGTAGTGTAGACCTGGCCTAAGAGGCATCCCATATCATGGCGTTCCTTTGCTCTGGGTGGGCGTCACGCTTACCTAACCCTAATCCCTTTAAAGGAGCTTTCTCTCTGCCCTCGCTGAGATGAGTGGGGCCCACGCAGGCTGTGCTATTCAAGTTGTGAGTGGGCCCTGCAGTTACCCCAAGGCACTGAAATACGTTTCCATGTTGTGTTCATTCTCTCTCTCTCTCTCCCCTCTTTTCCAAATGCAGCCTAGCATTTTATTCGGCTTCCCCACTGCTGCCGTGCACTGAGCAGACATCGCCACTCAGCTGTGAATATAGCATAATAAATAAAAAGGACACGGTGGCTTATTTGTTTGTATGTTTCCATAGGGCAGTTAACTCACAAGGAACAAATGATTTGATTTAACCCACTGATTGCTTGTCTCTTTGGATCCAAGGTGTCTCACCGCCTCACCCACCCCAAAATCTCATTTCTGAGGTATCCTTCCCCCTCTCCCGTCTTCAGGGATGGGAGTCATGCTCACAGATAACAGCAGGCCTCTGGTCCACGTTCTGAAACAGATACAGACATCTGTATGGCTGCTCCCCTCCGCTCCTTTAAATATGTATTTGAAGGTCTTCACTTTGGCTGCTTTAAGGGGGAAGGATAATATCCTGGCAAAGAAAGATGAAGTCGGAAGAGGCTGGTTTAATTTGATTCAGGTCTTTTGAGGAACGTTTGTCCCAGAAAACAATTGAATCTTTCCAGAAGACTGGCAATTCCTTCCCCCCTCCCCCTACGTAGGATTTAGGGGAAATAAAGGCAATAAAGGATCATCTGTATTAGGAGCTTAGCTCTGGTGGATTTGCATCAAAATGTGCACGACAATTCATGCTAGTGGCTGCTTTTTAGCATAGGAGTTAGAAACAGAAACAGTCATAGAGGTGTGAAACAGGCCTGCCAGTATCAGAATCACTACGGCTTCTGCTGCTGCATAGACCTTTCCCTAGCAGCTGCAGTGTGAAACTGCCATGATTCCTCACCATTTGGCTGTACCCTCAGGGTTCTGAATGGTGCTGCTGTGAAACTGACCTGAGCTTTGTCAATTTCACTCTGCTGCAACTTGGGAAAGCTTAGGGACAGTAGTAGAGCCAGGGAGGCTGCCTGCAGACTCTGGCAGATAGCACTGCATCGATTTATGTTTGGAAGATCAGTTTCATAACCCTGAGTCCTAGAGACATTCATTTTGTTAAATGGCAGTTCGTATTCTTCTGCACAAGCTGATGGTTTTGGCTTCCACTCTTGCTAGGGAAAACAAATGAAATTTTCCAGTTCAGCTCATTCAACAGTAAATAAATGAAATTAAATGCACTTGTACTTTTTTGCTCTGATATGCAAGTTTTTTATCTGAGGCCCTTTTAAATAATAATGGTGCGTTGGAAGGTGTTATTGGCGGCCAGCAAGTGGGTCTTTGGTCATTAGACAATCACTGACCTGGTTGGGGGTGTGCTAAGCGCCCTTCTTTTAGACTAAACGGAAGGAGCAATTAAGCCCTTTTACATAATGATGGCTAGAAACAATAGGAGGTTACTGGCCAAGGCAGTTGGCTGCATGGCAAAGCCTGAGCAGGGGGGAGGGATAGCTCAGTGGTTTGAGCATTGGCCTGCTAAACCCAGGGTTGTGAGTTCAATCCTTGAGGGGGCCATTTAGGGAACTGGGGTAAAAATCTGTCTGGGGATTGGTCCTGCTTTGAGCAGGGGGTTGGACTAGATGACCTCCTGAGGTCCCTTCCAACCCTGATATTCTATGATTCTCGGAGGGGTTCCCGATTGCAAATGCAGGGGCTGAGGGATTGTTTAGCAAGTCCTCTGCATTGTGGCCAGGGGATGCAGAAAGCCAGCAAAAGACCAGAGAAGCAGCCATGAGAGGGAGAACTCCTGGGGGCACAGGACTCGCTGGAAAGGCAGGCTTGGACATAGTGAGCAAAGGAGCTGTCTGCTACTCTGTTTCTACTGCCTTCAGGGAAACAGGACTTTGTGTACATTCTTTGTCAATAAACAGGATTGCACCAAAGAAATATATTACTGGTATAATCAATTTCTCCTCCCAATGGAAACAACCCGGCAAAGCTCCTGACTAACTGCTCCAGCCAAAGAGCAAACAATAACCCCTTCCAGTTGAGGATTTCAAAGCACTTTACAAGAATGAACTGAAATCTTCACTGATTGTTCTATGCACCACTGAAGGAATATATTGTCACACCATGCTGTCCAATTGTTCTGTTGCTCAGTGATTACAATTTTTGTCTTGTATATATCGCTAGTTCTAAAAAAATCAAGAAACCTTACTTGTGTTACTATTACCCCAGGAGATATGAGAATGAAAAGAAGCTACTTCTAGTGAAAGTAAATTAAAAGCAAACTCTGAACCTTGGCATCCCTGGATTTCAGGGAAATTTTAATCTGGGTCCAAGCTTTGTGGGTCATTCCCATCTCTATTTCTTGCTGTTTGTGCTGTTCAAAAGGTTTGTGCTGTCAGCTTGAGATGTAGTCACTTAAAAAATGTTTCCAAGTAGTTTCAGGTTTCACACCTGTCCCCGAAGGCCTCTGCCAATTCTTGTGCTTTCACAGTTCCCTTTTCCTTACAACCGTCTTCCTCTCCTTGGTTGCTGCATGAAAGACCCGCACAAACAGTAAGGAAACTGACTCGCCATATAAGAAAAGAGTGAAACTGACACTACAGTAGTGCTGCCAAATGCCCAATGGAAACAAACTGAAAATGGAGAGGGGAAAATTGTTTTTCTTTACTCTCCCTTGGTTACAGTGGGCTGAGCTGTCACCTGTAACGTTAGTTAGTGAAATGTATTCAGACAATTGACAGTTTTATTATTTATTACAATAGCACCTGCTGGCCCCAACTGAGATCAGGGTTCTATTGTGCTAGGCGCTGGACAAACACAAAGTGAGAGGCAGCAGGTTTAACTCTACTTTGTACTTTATCCAGCCTCACTCAGTAGCAGAGGGTTGTTATGTTTGGGTTTGCAGCATTGCAAGAGACATACATTAGATTCCAACGCCGAGGCCGCGATCCTGCGTATGCTTAGGTGCCAAAGCAGCTGAGCGAGCCGATTGAAGTCAGTGGTCCTGCTCGGATGTTTAATTAAGCAAGTGCAGAAATGTTGACATGAAAATTTACCGAGGCCTAATTCAGGACATAACTGAAGCATATACTTAAGCAGATGCTTAAATCTGAGTATGCACTAAAGTGCTTTCCTGAAGTGGGGGTCTTAGATGTTAAGTTCTTTGGTGCTGAGGTCTCTAGGTGCTATTACAGTATAACAATAATAGTAATTTTCAAGTATCAAAGGGGTAGCCGTGTTAGTCTGGATCTGTAATTTTCAATAGTCTTCTTAATGCAGACTCACTAGAGATCCTTTGCTGGCAGGGGCTCCTTTTATGCTCTTCTAAAAATCCTCCATTTCCAACCTAAGCTACTCTGCCCTTTGTGGTCCCCTTTGAAGCACTGTGTGGTAGATGTAATGGCTTCTGGCAGGGTGGGAGGAAGAAAGAACAGAGCCCCCTCTCCCTTGCTAGCTGTTGTAGAGCCTATCTGTCTTCCCAGATGACTCAGGCAGGAATCATCTTTCTTAGTTCCTCCAGGGTCCATCCCACTAGTTACAAGTGGTGTCACTGTGAGCCGATCTCAGCTCAGCACGAGGGGTATTTTTGTGTGCAATAGTCCCATCCTCAGGGGATGGGTGCTTCTCGTTGACTGTGCTGGGAACCAAATCCAGCTGCTGTGCTGGCTGCTTGGCCCCAAAAGTTACAAGGGCAATTTGCAAATGCAGGGGACATTCCTATTAAAATCAAGGGCTAGATTCGCCCTCTGGGAGCAGCTATGATGGAGACAGAATTCAGCTCCAAAGCAGAGCAGGGGGCAGTACTGATCCCTCTCGGGGGGATTCTGCCAGCTTTAAATCAAGGCGGCGCTGCAGAGGAGCGCTACCCTGGAGAGATGCTGAATCCACGTACCTCCCTACCAGCCTGGCCCGGCCCCGCTCTGGCCTGCCTTGCCCACTGCAATGGCTTGGTCTGGACCCTGGGCAGATCAGAGGTGGTGTGAGCTGCTTGCATAGCTGCGTTCTCTATGCTGGCAGATTTACCCTCCCAAACCCAGGGAGTGATCCAGGCCCTAAATGTTTGTTGAAACCCTTGGAGAGGCCTGAATCCAAACCTTGGATCTGGGCCCCCTGGAATATTTTGGGCTCTGTCTCTTAGTCCCTTTGAATTGGTCAAGGTCATCATCCAGTAGATACAAATGAGATGCTGACAAATTTCAGAATACCCCAGGAGTTAGAGGCTAAACTGACCTCTGGGTTACACCCGCGCAACCCAAGATCTGGCAACACCATTGACTTCGGGGGAGTTACTCCAGGCTTCTGTCAGGGTCTTTGGCCAGCGTTTATCTTTTTATTTTGATTTTGATTTTAAATTTTTATTTTTATTTTATTTTATTTTATTTTCCCTTCGTAAATTTGGGCCCAAACAAATGGGGGACATGTCCCCCGACCTCAGAATTGGCCCGTTTTGTGGCCGATCCAGGAACGGCTCCCCCTGCACAACTTGTTTCTGTGAAATGATGGCAGTTGCATTAGCAAATATCCGGAGCGTTCTCGATGGCGATTGACGTGCTGCAGTGAAGATGCTGTAACTTGGGCCCACCTAGCCTCAGTCCAGAGTCCATCGGGAATGGTGCCAAGTGCCTTGGATGGGCTTCTCAGGCACACCAGGGTTTATTGCGCTGGAGGTCTGTCGTCCATCGGGGAAGAAGGAAACAAGACCTAATCTGATGCATTATAAACTCCAGATCACACATTGTCTGTTTCCTGTGGACCCTTTGGCAGTGAAATGAGCTGGTTTGGGGGAGGGAGAGTTGGATTCCAACTCCGTTTTTTCCTTTGCCTGCAGCCTTCAAATGCATTTGCTAATCCTCTAGTAGAGAGACTATCATAGGCGAGAAAAGCTAATCCACATGCTGAAGGAATCCAAGTCAAATCTGCTGCAGAAAGGAAAGAAAGAAATGGACCAAACGACAGCAGCTCAGATAACCTCGAAGGTCCTGACGCTGCACAGACCCAGCGAGAGATTCCCTTGCTAATTCTGTCAGCAAGCAAGGTAATTACTGTTGTTTGGGTAGAGTCAACAGTAAAATACCCAGCGCACAGCCAGCATGAAGACAGGTGCTTCCAATTGGAGCTTGATCCTACAGGCTCCTGTGCACATAAGTAACTCTACTCATGTGAGTAGGTCCCTTGAACTCGAATGGCAATACGCAGGGCAGGATGTGGGGGCAGGTTGCAGGATTAAACGGCGAAGCTAATGCATCTCGAAACTCCTGCAGAGCTAGTCTAGATTGTTTTACGTGCCACTGTCTCCTGTTCCCTTCCCTGGGGACTGCTCCGGGAAGGCTTATGTTCTCCAGTGATCCTGAGAGCCATGCCAGGGGGTGTTCTGATGGCTGGTAGGGCCAGCCAACCCAGACAGGTCAGAGGGCAGGGACCAGACGCAAAGCAGCCTGCTGGCCCTCCAGGTTGGGGTTTGAGTGAAAGGCCAACAATCTACCCTTGTAAAAGAGCGGCCATTCTGGCAAAGAGCTGGATGGACGGCCTTGTTCAGTCCAACGGCCCGGGGAGGCTTCAGCGTGTTCTCCATTTTCGTTTGTTCATGTTGCTGGGAAGGTGGGGAGACTCCAGTTTGTTGCGTGGGCATGGTCTGAGCAGAGGGTAGCAGCCTAGCAGGATCAGGAAGGGGCTCTCAGCCCGAGGGGGGGAATGAATGGAAGAGACAGACCAGTGGTGAGTTTTCATGAGCTGGATGAATGTGGCACGCATGGGAAGTTAACAACTCATCCTGCTGTTAGAGCCAGCCATGGCGTAAGGGCATCGTCTCCCACTCAGCAATGCCCATTGGGCTGTACCTGCATTCTAGGCCTGGGCATGCACACCTCTGCCAAGGCGCACAAGGCACTCAACAGCCGTCTTCCATTGGTCTTCATCCTGGGCTGCGTTTAACCTGGTGACCTCCAGGTGAAAGGCCTTTACCAGCTCCCCCAACCATCCGCCTTGCCCATGAGTGGATTATACCCAGCTGTCATTTTTGACAGTGTTCCTGATTTTTCAAGGGTGCTGCATTGATATCTGGCTGGTAAATGTACGCTCCCCACTCCTGTTATGGTCGGTAACGAATTCCCCAGAAAACCTGCTTTCCTTACCGTAGGGGGACCTGTTTCTTTTGTTCTGCTTTACACCCAGGGTGAATGGAGCCTAAGAAACCTGCCCCTGGTGATGTGTTGCTCATCTGGCTACCAGCACTGCTTCTCTGCTAAAATCCCAAGACCCCACTACCACAGATCCCTAGCAGTCACTAGTCACTATCAGTGAGAGTTCATTACCCGTGCACAGTGTTGAAAGTTTTCCCCTACTGGACATATTATTGGGTTCATCTGTGCCTCCGGTCTTCAGGTTTAACTAGCCCACCCTTCTTTTCTGATAAACATCACTTGCGTCAGTGTCTGCTGCTCTTGGAGGTACTTAATGTCTTAATTATTGTAACATGCCATTATTATTAACTTTGGAGGGTTACTGGGACTGAGCTGGTCTTAAAATAATAACAGAATTCTCCTCTCCGCTTGGTGACTGCAGCTTGGTGGCCTAGTTCTCTAAATCCTTACGTAAATAGTTACGTTCTCAACAGCCCCTTTTTGCAGCATCCCATTCAAAAAAAAAGTTGGTGATAAGCCATAGAGAGCATTGGTTTAATGGTTAAATCATACAACCCGGGGTCAGGAATTCTGGGTTCAAATCCTGTCTCCGATACTTACTTGCTGTGTACCCTTGGGACAGTCACTTAACCTCTCTGAGTTGTAAAATGGTGATAATATTTGCTCTCTGCATGGTGGGGGAGGAAGGGTTGGTGAGGCTCAGTGGCTGTAAAGTGCCTTGCAGATGCTCTCTAGAAAATGTTTTATTTCTCATTGCTCCATTTACCTCTGCCTTGATGACTTTATTGGTCTTTCTGGCATCTGTGCTTATGTTTGTTCTTGGTTTTCCTTAGGGTCACAGTGATATCGAGTTAGTAGCAGATACTAGGAAAACCTGCACAATTCCATGGTGGGTCTCGCTTGGATTGTCCTATCTTTAGGCAAAAATAACCCCCCAGAAACTTCCAAAAAATTTTTTGAATGGGAATTAATTTGTTTTCATTGAATCAGAAAATGGGCACTTCACAATTTAATGAAAACTGGCATTTCTGGGTTTCCCGGTGTCCCAGCAGGCAGTCATGAATGTACTTTCTAAGATTCACAGTTTCCAAGGCCAGAAGGAACCACTCTGATCAGCTAGTCTGAGCTCCTGTGTAGCACAGGCCAGAGACCTGCCCCCGAATAATTTCTAGAGCAGAGCTTTTAGGAAAACATCCAATCTTGACTGAAAAATTGCCAGTGATGGAGAATCCACCATGACCCTTGATACATTGTTTCAATGGTTAATTACTTCTTTAATGTTAAGGATGAGAGCTCAGGCGCTGACTTTTATTTTTCCTGGTGACTGCTTCACCCCTGCTCTGCCCCAAGGCCCCATCCCCACTTTGCTTCTTCCCCCAAGTCTCCTCCCTTGTTCTGCCTCTTCCCATCCCTGCTCCTCCGCCTCCCCTGAAGCCCTCCCACCTGCTCGCTGCTCTCCCCGGAGCGCCTCCCGCCAGCTGCCAAACAGCTGATCCGTGGCCTCACCAAACAGCTGTGTCTGGTGGGTGCTGAGCACCCCCTCTTTTTTTTCTGTGGGTGTGTGAGCCCCAGAGTACCCATGGAGTTGGCCCCTATGGGTGAGGGGCTTGGGAAAGGGGGAAATTTTCCCAACCATTTTTTCCATCCTTCTTGACCAGCACTCTTGGATCCCTGCCCTGCATCTAAATTGTGTGGTAACGTCCCAGGGAATGGAGGGGAAGCCGGCGTTACTATGCGAATCATTGTGAGGATTGTTTTCCGAGAGGGTTAGCGTCCCTGTGGATCTAGACGCAGGCTCTTTCACAAAAGCAATGGGTTACTTGTCCTTAAATCAAGTAGAGTGTGCGCCTCTGTTTTTTGTTCTCCATGGTTTGGATGTAGACTTTGCCTAATAGGAAACAAGGGCAGGAGATCAGGGTGGGGTTGAAAAATGTAATGACCAGAGGCGTTTGTTGGGATTTTTCAAAAGTGACCATTGATCTTGGGTCCCTCAATTTTTGTGGTGCCCAGTTTGTGGCACCTTAAAGAAGAAATGCTGGGCACCCCCCCAAAAAATCCTGGCCCTTGATTTCAGCCATTCAGGTGATTGTCCTTGTTTGAACCGGGGCTTCCTGCCGACAGGATAGGTGCAAAGCTGACTGTGGAAAACAGGGAGGTGGGTTTGTTCTCTTGTGCCCTGGGAAGGAAAGCGGGACGGATTTTAATCCTCCTTTATAAAACAGTGACAGTGACAAAACTGATGATGAAATATTAATGGAGAAGGAAGAGGAGTGTTTTGTCCCCCAATTGAACATAAATCATGAGCTCCCGCGTCGCTGGAACCCAAACCCCAGGGAGACGACGGAGGTGCTTGCCGTGAGTTTGTGAAAATACTCCGACGTTTGTGAGCGCAGGGAGGGTAAACAGGGACGTGCCAGGGACGTGCTTGTCCCCAGGGTTTCAGATAAATGATGCTTCCCAGAAACTGCTGCTAGAATCTGACCTGACTTTGCAGAGAGCTCAGCGCGCTGAGCATAATTCTGACAGTGCAAATGGCCAAGTACGGGAGCGAGTGGCTCGGAGGGGATTAGAGGAGGGGGTTGGGGTTAAGAGGTAGATTAATGCAGTGGCTCTCAACCTTTCCAGATTATTGTACCCCTGTCAGGAGTCCGATTTGTCCTGCGTACCCCCAGGTTTCACCTCACTGGAAAACTATCCAAATCAGACATAAAAATACAGCACAGTATCACTGAACAATTGCTGACTTTCTTATATTTCCCATATAATTATAAAATAAATCAATTGGAATATAACTATTGTACTTGCATTTCAGTGTATAGTATATAGAGCAGTGTAAACAGTCATTGTATGCAATTTTAGTTTGTAGTGACTTCTCTAGTGCTTTTTAGGTAGCCTGTTGTAAATCTAGGCAAATATCTAGATGAGTTGATGTCCCCCCCTGGAAGCAGGGCTCTGGAGCGCAGACCAGTAGGTTTTTGCCCGGAGCCAGAGCGGAGCAATTCAAAAATTTGATTGCTCCAAATCACTGCCTGGAAGACCTCTGCATACCCCCAGGGGAACGCGTATCCCTGGCTGAGAACCACTGTATTAGCGCGCGCACACACACCCACACCCACACCCTCCCTCCGGCCAGGACAGACAAACTGCACCCCAAGCTAACACACCCTCTGCTTCAATCGCAGACAGTCCAAGTGAGGATCAAGAGACTGTTTCTAGCCTATGCTGGATATAAAGGCACCGGCTGCTCATTCAAAGTGTGTGTCCTCACTGGCTGCAGCTAATGGGTTGTGTCTTGGGCCAGAGTGCGGATGGAACTGATGTCGTGTGTGCAGTGCCTAAAGGTGTGCTAGGAGCCATGCAGGACAGGCAGTGTGACCTGCTTCCCGCCCAGAGGAGCTTTACAACTGCAAATGTACATGTAATGCAGCAACCAGAGCTGATGGCGCAGCAGTGGGGGGTGGGGAAGGGTTTGCTGGGATGGCAGAGACAAGCTCAGTCTGAGGCTTGGTTTGTGCAGGCTAGGAAGCGAACACGGGTTCTTTACGTTGTAACTAGCTGGTTCCTTGGACTCTTTGCAGCAGAAAGGAGGGTTGGATGAGGCCGGGGGGTTGGTCTGCCTGGGGAGAGTTCTCCAACCATGCTGGGCAGCCTGGGGAATGGGATGGAGGAGGCGATAGAAGAGGTATTGCGGCTGAGTTCCTTGGCGGAGTGGAGGGGATGTCAGAGATGCAGGCAGGAGCTGAGTATTCGGGGCCTCAAGGGAAGGACAGACTGTTTGACTGTGATAGAGCACTTTGGGGAAATGGCCTCAGACAGCAGCAAGCCAAGCACTGGAGCTGTTCCTTACCCTGCCCACCAGACAAGGGGAGTTTTACGTCCAGCTGTCACTGAAGTCAGCGAGCAGCGGGCGCGAATTGCTCCGGGCGGGGCTGTGGCAGAAATTGCTGAGCCCGCGGAGCACTTCAGACTCTGAAAAATAGCACCCGTTTCCATAGGTGGTGACCTGCAGCGACTGTGGGTCAGAGAGCAAGAGCAGGAGATCTGCTCACACCAGGCTCAGGGGATCAGGAAGCACCCTGGTATTTTCCCTTTTTCGATGCCGCCAGTGGTTTTCTCCAGTACCTCTCACCTGAATGGTGCCAGCCAGCCGCCTCTCCTGCCTGGCTCAGGCAGTGTGGTTTCTGTAGCCCCCCGTTTGCTAGTGCTGGTGGGATGTTCAGGTGAAAGGCTGGACTTTTGATGTAGCCAGCTCTGTGTCCCTTGAAGCTGGACTGTGAAGCGGATTGGAAATGCATGTGTGGGAGGGTTCTGTGTCAGTAGCGTGCTTTTGGGATCACGTGTTCATCACTCTGAAATAGCAACAGTCATTTACCTGGCAGCCAGCGGGGAGTGGGGGGCTCCTTTTACAAGGCGCATTGTCTGTTAGAGCGAATGTATGTCAGAAGAGGGAGGAGAAGGGCCACCTGGGAAGCCAGCCAGCCGAGTGGGCAGAACGAAGGCCTGTTACAGCCCAGGCACTGCAAATCACTGCTCTATAGCCAAAATGCTTCTGAAATAAATGTAGTCAAACTTTACTAATTCTGGGTCACTGAGAACAAAAATGATGCTTAAAATTGTTGATTGGCTCTAGTTTTCAAGATATGCTATTGGGTCAGAATATACGACCCTTGACTTGGGAATGGCGGAGGATAAGTGAGTTATAAAGGGAAGGGATCTCAATTTAAACCAGAAATGACTAAAATACATCTTTGACTGGATCTATGAATAAATCTATGACTGGGTTTGGACAGTACTTGCTTTTTAGGCAAAACAATGAATGATGCAATCTGAAGCTGGTATTGCATCATACATGATATGAATTGCATCATGTTATTCCTAGAAGTCATGGATGATGCAATCATAACGAAGCTTACATCACTCTGCTGAACAAATTGCCCTATATCAGCTCTAGAAATCATACAGTGTCGTGCTCTCTTATTTGTCAGTGTTTGATTTTGCAAAGGGACACATTTCTGTTTAGCCAAAGTGAGCAGAGATGCCTCGTACTTGTGTGAACAGTGCAGATAACTTCTGCTATGTTTGTGGTGAAGTGACTTTTGCATCACAAAAGCGCAGTATAACCACTATGGTTAAGAAAGCCTATCACCTTTATTTTGGCTGCAAAATTGGAGATCAGGACAAGAGGTGGGCCCCACACATATGCTGCAACATTTGTGCAACAAATCTTCGCCAGTGGTTGAACAGGAAGAGGAAATCTATGCCTTTTGCAGTGCCAATGATTTGGAGAGAGCCAACAGATCATACCAGCAATTGTTACTTCTGCATGGTGCCTCCAGTTGGTAAAGGTGTGTCAAAGAAGAAAAAGTGGACTGTGCATTATCCAAACATTCCATCAGCTATACGCCCAGTACCCCACGGAGAAGGACTGCCGGTTCCTGATGCACCAGAATCATTCTCACTTGAGTCAGACGAGGAAGAGGATGAAACTTCTGGTCCTGAACCATCAATGTCACAGGACCCACATTTTCTCCCATCCTCCTCCTCTGAACCACACCTCATAACACAAGGTGAACTGAATGACCTTGTCAGGGATTTGGAACTACCCAAGAGTAAGGCAGAGCTGTTGGGCTCCAGACTACAGCAGTGGAATCTCCTGGCAGGTGATGTTAAGGTTTCCATGTTCCGTGACCGTCAAAAGGATCTTGTCCCATTCTTCCTCATGGAAGGTGATCTTGTAGCCTGCAACAACATCGATGGTGTGATGGCAGCCCTCAACATCGTTCACGATCCAGATGAGTGGAGACTGTTCATTGATTCATCGAAGACGAGTCTTAAAGCTGTTTTACTGCATAATGGCAATGTTTTGCCATCAATTCCAGTTGGTCATGCAGTCCATATGAAGGAAACCTATGACAACATGAAACAACTTTTGAGGTGCATAAACTATGACCAACATCAGTGGCAGCTTTGTGGCGATTTGAAGGTTGTTGCTCTCTTGCTTGGTCTGCAGACTGGATACACAAAGTACTGCTGTTTTCTCTGCGAATGGGATAGTCGTGCAAGAGATTCCCACTACATCAAGAAAGATTGGCCACTCCGACAGTCATTGGAGCCTGGCAGGAAAAGTGTTCAGCATCCACCACTTGTTGAATCAAGGAAGATTTTGTTACCACCCTTACACATCAAGCTGGGTCTGATGAAGAACTTTGTCAAGGCCATTGATAAAACACAAGCAGCTTTCAAGTACCTCCATGGAAAATTTCCAAGGTTAAGTGAAGCTAAGATAAAGGAAGGTGTCTTTGTTGGTCCTCAGATTCGTGAACTTCTTCGAGATGATGCATTTGACCATGCACTGCGTGGCAAGGAAAAGACGGCATGGAAAGCCTTCCAGTTAGTGGCAATAAATTTTCTCGGAAACAACAAGGCAGACAACTACAGGTTGTTGGTGGAAAACCTCCTCAAGGCATACAAAAGCCTTGGTTGCAACATGTCACTAAAGATACATTTTTTGCACTCTCATCTAGATTTTTTTCCACCGAACTGCGGAGCAGTGAGTGACGAGCACGGCGAGCGATTTCACCAGGACATTGCAACAATGGAGAAACGCTATCAGGGCAAATGGAGCCCATCAATGCTTGCAGACTATTGCTGGACAGTGACAAGAGATGCTCCATTTAATGAATACAAGAGAGAAGCCAAGAAGCGCCGAGTAGACACTGAATAGGACTAAACTATGTACATAATAGTTTTTTGCCTTTTGTTTCATAATACATTTTATTTATATAACCCTTTTGCTGATTTTTAAAGTGTTACATAAACAGGACAGGTGAAATATTATCAAGTAAAGCAACCATAAACACATGAAAAGACCTAGGTTTACAATTTATGATTAAAACTCTACTATCTACACAATATACATAGACATAAAATGTAAAAACTTAAATATCTTAGAAACAGTAGCCAATCAGTTGTTTTAATTGTCATATTTGAATTCAGCACATCAAAATACATAATAAATAGCACATTTTATCTTTGACGCAGACGACTTCTCAAAAATTGTAGACCAGTGTAACCTTTCACCTTCTCTGTCATTCTGGGCCCAGCCTTGCAGGGACCTGAGCGCTTTCAATTCCTATTGGAGTCCAGGGAAGCTGAGAATGCTCATAGCCTGCCAGGATCGGGACCTTCAAGAACATCACTTAGTGCCATTCCCCATGCCCCTAATAGTGAGGCCTTGTCTACATGGGAAGGTTGTATCGGTTTAACTGAACTAGGTTTTAAAACCGGAGCTAGCCCCTGGGTGAACACTTAATATCAGCTTAAGAACGGCTTATTTTGGTTTAGCTGAAACCAATTCCCAGTTGTAGTAGAGAGAGAGACACTATAATGAAGCTACTAAGAGGAAAACGATCCTGCTAGCAAATAGTATTTATAATCGAGAGAATGGTGTTTTAAGGAACAACTAGGTTTAGACCTTTTTAAAGTGTGGTCA
Source organism: Emys orbicularis (assembly GCF_028017835.1). NCBI lineage: Eukaryota > Metazoa > Chordata > Testudines > Emydidae > Emys > Emys orbicularis. Next base: position 28,724,991 of record NC_088695.1, on the reverse strand, counting down.
TAGCAAGGTAAGTGACTGTAAAACTGGAATTCAGGAATCCCATGTTTGTCTCAGTGACTCCAGATCTGCTCAGTTTATACACTAAGGGCCTCTCCACTCTGTTACTCTGGGTTTACACCCTCGAAACCTCAGTAAAATCAGTAGTTACACCGGCGTGAAACTGGACTAACACAGAGGTGGGTGGATGAAGCGCCAGGCTTTTTACCCTCCTGTTCTCTAATGCTGACACTGCAAACTCCACCCAGGAGCTGAGAGCCCCGGCTGGGTTCTGTCTGCCTGTGATGTCAGCACTGTTAATAAAGATTCTGCAGTCGAACTTAATGCCCCCTTGGCTGATGATGCATGAGGCAGAACAGACTGGGTATGTCTATGCTGCAATTAGACACCTGCGGCTGGCACATGCCAGCTGACTCGGGCTAAGGGGCTGTTTCATTGAGGGGTAGGTAGATGTTTGGGCTCGAGTTGGCGTCCGGGCTCTAGGACCCTGCAAGGTGGGAGGGTCCCAGAACCCAAACCTCTACACTGCAATTAAACAGCCCCTGAGCCCGAGTCAGCTGGCACTGACCAGCCGCAGGGATAGTGTAGACATACCCTCTGGCTCCCTCTCCCATAGCCGAGCCAATGGACAGAGAGCCTTGGCTGTGCCAGTCCAGCCAGCGGAGGTGACTCAGATGCAGAGGCCAATCCATGCAGTAATGAGGGGCAGTTGTCTTTGCAGCTCAAACCCGTGCCTCAAAATCAGAGCTAAAATCTCAGTCCTCCAGCAAAGAAGGGGACCTGAAGCCGTTTTGCGACTGCTGCGGGTAGGTGGGGCCAGGCAGTTACTGCGCTGAATCTTTGGGCCGAAAGAGGCATGGAGTCTCGAACCGGTCTCGCTGCTTTGGGAAATGAAGGGCACCGTGGCATTTCAAGCCCTGAGCGCCCTGGTGGCGCCGAAGGCAGGTGCCACATGCTGGAGATCAGCCCTGCTGCTCCTTGGCTTTTCTCTCTCCTGCCATTCCCGCCACCTTCCATCCTTCCCTCTTGCTTTCTGGTATGCCCTAATATCCTGTGCCAGCCAGGGCCTTCGCAGCCACATCATGGATATTAATGTTACGGTCACAAACGCTGGCATGGTGCTCTGGCCCCACCGGAGTTGCTTTGCCAAGAGCTGCACGCATCAAGGAGCACACGGTTGCTCCTTTAAATAAATCATCCCTCTTAATAATTCATGGAAGGAAGCTATAGTGAAAGCCATTTGCAGAGGGAGGTGGATTCTGCGTCACGGGCTCCAGTTCCGGTGCTCATGTGCAGGGTGTTTTCATCTCCTTGCTCTTTCTCCGGGGCCTCCCTCCCATCGGCGAGTAAAAGAACCCCCCCTAGGAAAGGCACAGGCTGTGGAAACAGCAGGAGTCAGCGGAACTTCCCCTCACTTCGGGATCTGGGCCGTTCTGTCGTGATTGGCGCGTCAGAGCGTTAGTTTAACAGTTCCTTTCCCGCTGGCAGGCTGCACTCTGGCTGGCTCTGCAGGGAGCTGGGGGGCAAGGGGCTGCAGTGCTGTAGTGGCTAGAGCCTGGGACGAGGACTCCTGGGTTCTTTTCCCAGCTCGGTCACTGGGTGACCTTACTCTGTGCCGCAGTCGCCCTGCCTGTGCAGTGGGGACGATTCCTCCCTGCCGCGCAGAGGGTCCTGAGACTGTTGCACAAGTGGCAGAAGAGAGGGTTGCCCCAGAGTGAAGGTCGCCTGGGGGTTTCTTGGGCCCTTCCAGGATGTCGGGTGCAGCAAACTCCACCTTGTGAACAGCAGGGAATACAGAGCGAAAGTGCAGCCTGCACAATTGGACTGTGCCCTATGCCCCAGCCTGCCCATAAGCGTGCTCGTACTCTGCTCTCGTAGTTACCTGCACCTGCCCTCCACACAGTCACGTAGCCTGCTCCTGGGAGACCCCTGTGAAGGATAGCTCAGTGATTTGAGCATTGGCCTGCTAAACCCAGGGTTGTGAGTTCAATCTTTTAGGGGGCCACTTAGGGATCTGGGGCAAAATCAGCACTTGGTCCTGCTAGTGAAGGCAGGGGGCTGGACTCAATGACCTTTCAGGGTCCCTTCTAGTTCTAGGAGATAGGTATATCTCCATATATATCTCCCGTTGCTATAGGTGTTGGACCGTCCTGACCAGATGTCTGGAAAGGTTTGTCTCCATGGCTGTCAGGCCAGCACTGTTCGCGATCACTAGCGTTCAGTTAAGCCCTCCCAGGCCGACCCCCCAAAACTGATGGAACAGAGTTCAGAGGAAATCCCCATTTCCTTCCTCGTTTGTATACTTTTAGAGGAGATTCAGCCCCCTGGAAGCCAGGGTACCTTTCTTGGAATTCGATGCCTTTGGAATTCCATCCTCACCTGGGCCAGAAATAATCTGGATCTGGTGACCTGTAGGTCACTTTTCAGGGCCCTTCCCTTTCCATGGGTGGGTCTCGGTGATGGGAGGAAGGTGGACACCCCGGGTAACCCTAATCTGGCGGGGCTGAGACCTGGCTGCTGGGTCCCTGCTTGTTAAATGGATGTGCGGGTCTCGAGGGACCCCCTTTCTAGGTCAGATGGGGAAGGGGGATGAGAAAAGGAGGGGCAGTTTGGGGGCCAGCCTTTTAGTCTTTGCTGTGCCCATTTTCTCATCCCTGCTTTGACTCTGGAGGGTTCCTGGGCTGATGTTGGCTGTGAGGGGTTGGATCATCCCTTGAAATGACAGCCATTGGCATGGGTGGCAAAGCCCTGGGGTTTTTGTCTAACTGGGGGTGTCTGAGCGAAGGCAGGGAGATTCCCTGTCTGTGTATTTTACAGCTGTGAGAGCTGGGGAAGTGAGGGTGGAGGAGGGGGGTTGGGAAGGGAGGGTGAGGGTGGGTGAGGGGGTAGGGAAGGAACCCCCACTAAGCCCTGTGGATCCCCTCTGTACAGAGCCGAATCAGGCTTTCCTGTTGTAAGTGAGTGGCCTTTTCCAGAGGAAGCCAGGCCTTCCCCTGTTCCCACAGCCAGCCTCCGACTGCCAAAGCAAAGGGGTGTGTGACTGCAGAGGGAGCAGCCAGCGCAAGCAGCCTGCTGAAGGAAAAGGAAATGCCCCTGTCCTGAGCAGCGAGGGCCATGCAGGGAGCAGGAGCTGAGCTCTGGCCCCTTTCCCCAGTGCATGCTTTTCTTGCAGCGAATCCCCAGATTAACCTTGTGCAGCTACTTGGAAATAATGCAAGTGTCCAGCCCTCGGGGAGAGGAGAGGATTTAACTCAAGGTTCTGATCAGACTTGTCCAGAGGGGGTGGTTCTGGCTTTCCCCACACGCGTCCTGCTCCCTGTAGCTGGACACTGCAGCAGCATGGAGCTCCCAGCTCGCCCATCTCTGCAGCACAGGTGCAAATTCAGAGCAGCCCCTTTGGCGCTACTGTAGCTATTGTAGATTGTCCCCTCAGTGACACTGGTGTCAATTTGGCCCATTCTTGTTTACTTTTTACAGCCTAGTTGATGCTGGATCGCTCCGGGGATGGCCTGATGGTGCTATTGACACGGGGTTTCTGTACAGGGTGTGGTGAGTGGGACAGGCTAGGTGACTTCAATCCTGCATTTATAAGGGGTGCAGAATCAGATGTAATAGACCCTCTGTGTGTGTATAGGTGAACAGTGATGTAGCTTCTCATGGCTGGCCAACACATAGGATAGAAGATCTCCTGCTGTTTGTTAGTGGAGTTCTCCTTTAGCTCAGCTGGAGGCCAGAGTTTGGTGCTGGAGATCCAGGGTTTGAGTCCCAGCTTCCCGGCTGTGTGGGGCTGGGTGACTTGCACACACAATGTATTTTGTTTTCAGACCATGGATGTTTTGGGGCCCTGAGTGGGCAGTGGGAGTGCTGGGTTCTTGAAGGAAAAGTGGGTTAGTGCTATGCAGTTTGCTTCCAGAGAGCTAGGCTGGCTCCAGTCTGCTGTAGCTCTGATCTGCTGACACATGTCACTGTGAAATTACGAAAGCGCATCTTGGAGAAGGCTCTTACAGAAGCGTAACCCATGTATCAAGATTCCCGGGACTTCCACCCTTTGGAAGCCGAAGAGCAGCAGTAAATATAGAGCAAAGGAAAGGGATTGTTTTTCAAAATATTCTTTTAGCGAAGTGCCAGCTCTTGGCAACTCTTGCTTGGTGTGACCATGCTTTAGCCATAGGACTTGTCTTTGTGCACAATTAGTGCGCAGCAAGCTGGGGGGGTAAATCTACCCCGCACTAGCCTACGGTGTACTAAGGTGCACGAACAGTTCCTTATTGTGCTTTGATCCTCCCTGCATTGAAACGGGAGTAGATCGAAGTGCACTCGGGAGCTTTTACTGTGTAGATGCAGGGTCCATACGGACAGTTGGTGCACGGCAGGTCGTTGTGGGGTAGATTGATGGCCCAGCTTGCCGCACACTAACTGTTCATCTAGACAAGCCCTTGTGGGAAAGCAGCTTGCAGAAAACTTAGCATTGGAGCAATGCCACATCTGTCCTTTATTAATATCTAATCCGTTTGCTATTGTGCGTTACAGAGAGAGGTAGTTATGACGGCTGTCTTATGTCTCTGTCTTGCTGGACACGCACGACTCAGTCATCTCCGCCTGGGAGTCGAGCAGTCGTTCAAAATGTAGATATTTGCTCTAATCCCTAGCACCTTCCCTGCTGAAAGGCGTGTTCAGGCCTTGGAACGCCAAGCTTGGTGCTTTGCAAAGCAGTGGTCTGTGTTGCAGTCTCGGGGGTAGATTCCAACACCTCCATTGGCTCCAGTGGAGTCACACCTGCTTACGGTGTGCATTTGCTCCTGAGAGCAGGGTGACTCTAAGCAGACTTGGTGCCATTGCATGCTCAGCACCAGCTCTCCTACGACCATAGGTGTTAGAGAACCTAGGGATGCTGTCATTGGGGGGAAAGCTAAAGGCCTTAGGTGGAGGAAACAGTGGGTCACTGGTCTGACCGAACACTCTCTCGGCCACTCCCCAAGTTACTGTGAGAGGAATCCACCCACTGGATCCCAGATGTCTTAAGCCTCTGGAGTCTGTACAGAGCCCAGGCACTGCCCCAGTCTTGGGATCCCCGAGTGCACTCTTGGGGTGCAGACCCTATGTCTAGCACCCTGTCCTGAGAGCTTAGACCGTGTAGTCCCCTGCCCAGCCCCTGGAATCAGTGCTGGCCTCTCAGACTCCCCCAGAGCTTAACCACTCCCTTTCTCGGAGCTCCACCCAGAGCCTGCTGGCTTCCCTCTTCAGGGGGCCGTGTGGTAGGTGTAGCATAAACACACCGACACATTGCGCAGAGTTCTACAGCACTATTGCTCTTTGCTGAATCACGCAAGAAATGCACAGATCTAGTCAAACATCCTAAACCCTCTGCTGTTCCCTCGCCGCTGTAGACCATGCTCTGGGCTGGGGTCAGTATTCGTCCAGCATCCCTTCTGTTGCATTGCTTGTGGGCCGAAATATTTAGCTTTCTCCCCCTGCTGAGCTGCTTTGGCTTTGGCCTGTCCTAGTCCCCTCTCCTGCCCAAACTTCCTGTGTGCGTGTGTCTCTCTTGCTCTCTCACTCTCTCTAAATTCTTTTATCACCTCCTGCTTAGTCACCTCTCTCTTTTCTCCTGCTGGGTAACTTTTCACTGCTCCAGATCCCTAACTCCTCAGCAGATCAACTTCAGTGAACTGGTTTCCAAGCATTGGTCACCTCCTTAGCATAACTGTTGTCCGGTCAAAGCACAGTTGTTAAAGTTAAGCATTCCCCATTATCCCCAGCCTGGTGTGTACTTGCTGCAGGCCCTGTCTGCAGTGGTGGATAGACAAGCAGAGAGGTATTAATGATACAGCATACCATCAGCCAGCGTTCAGAGCTTGTACACATGGATTTCTGAAATCGTTGGACTTGGATTCCATCGCTTGCCTTGCTCTCGTTCCACAGCGCATCAAGAAAACACGGCGGGCTTATCCAGCCCTCCTTGGCGAGGCCGTAGCAGATTTGGTCAGCAGGGAAAACAAATGGGACGTGGTTTTGTTCTCTTTATTCGTCTCAAGTTGTCACCGTTCTAAGTGACCTCGCTTAGCAAGGCCAACGGCCTCCCGCAGAGAAAAGAGAAACGTCACTAGCAGAGCTCCTTCTAACCTTAGAAAAACAAGGCAACAGCGTGTTCTCCTCCTCACCAAAGTGCCTGGGAACACTTAGACCCAGGCTGTCAGCTGATGGGCTGCGCCAGTCAAGGGACCAACGAAATTCTAGGGATTGTGCTTGGAGGTTACACACCTGGGACCTTAACTGAAGTCACAGGGAGCTTGGCACCGTAGAAAAGCCCACTGGCAGTGTCTTCCATTTAAAAAGTGTGTGTGTGTGCGTGTGTGTGTGTGTGTGCATTCGCTGCCCTCAGGCTGAGCAGGAGGCCCAGTGTATTTCATTGCACAGTAAGATCTCATTTAAATTTTCAGCTCCTACTTCTGGGGCCATGTGAAGCCTCCTGCACCCAAACCTTCCCCCTCGTCCACTGGCTCCCAGCCCACATCTGCAGTACAGAGGCCAGGTGGTCTAGTGGATTTTAGCAGGGTGCTAGCAGCCAGAGACTGCTGGGTTCTAACCCGGGCTCCATTACGGACTCCCTGCACGCACATTGCTACGGCCAGTGTTTTAAAATCTCTGCTCATGTGAGGTACCTCATTTTTGGCTGCTCAGCTTCAGATGCCCGGGGTCGGATTTTTTCCCCAGGGGTGCTGAGCCTGGTAGCAGCCATTGACAGTGACATTGTGTGGAGCGGTGGGTGCTTAGGGCCGCTGGGAATTGGGCCCCAATTGGGCATCCATAAACGGAAGCATCCCAAATTAGGGATTTTTTGTTGTTGAAAATGTGGGGGCTAATCTGTGCCTCCGTTTCCCCATCTGTAACATGGGAGTAGTGATGCTGCCTGCAGAGGGAGAGGGGCGTGGGTGTGTGAGAGAAGTAATTCATGTAATATTTGCAAAGTGCTTTGAGATCCTCAGGTGCAAGGTGCTGCACAAGGGCAAAGAATTTACTGTGGTTTACTTCTAAACTGCTCACTGCCTTGCACCAAGTGAATATTCCTTATGAAGGTGCATTGGTTGGGCCTGGGCTGGGGGTGTCCCTCGCTGGCAATGCCACTCCGCTTCTCCTACTCGGCCTTGTACTCCTGCTCTGGCGGGGAGGTCAGGGACGAGGGTCCAGCAGCGACGGCCATGGGATCCGGAGGGAGTTGCATCCAGCACTGCCTCTTGTTCCTACAGAGATGAGAAAGTGGGGATGGGAGGCTGCATAGGTGCTGGAACTAGAGGTGCGGGGGGTGCTGCAGCACCCCCTGGCTTGAAGTGGTTTCCATTATATACAGGGTTTACAGTTTGGTTCAATGGTTCTCAGCACCCCCACTATAAACATTGTTCCAGCACCTCTGGGAGGAAGGCAGCGCCCCCTAGAGGTGCAGGCAGCGGTAGAATAAAACAGCTGTGAATGTTTGCATGCAATGTAAGTTTTAGGCCTTGGTATGCTTAAGTCTAGGGTTGTTTGTTTTATTGCACAGCTCTGTGTGGGGAGGGACTTTGTAGATTCATGGATTCCAAAGCCAGAAGGGACCATTGTGATCATTTAGTCTGACCTCCTGAGTAACCCAGGCCAGGGAACTGCTCCAAAATAATTCCCAGAGCAAATCTGTTAGAAAAACATCCAGTCCTGATGTAAAAATTGTCAGTGATGGAGAATCCAGCACGACTCTTGGTAAATTGCTCCAATGGTCAGTTACTCTCCCTGTTCATAATTTACTCCTTATTTTCAGTCTAAATATATCTGAATGAATGACCAGAGCCACAATGACTCAGACAGCCACAGGATCGCTTTGGGGGCAGTTCATTCATAAACAAGCCCAGCGTGTCCTGACCCTGTGTTTCCTTGACCATTAGAGGCATTTTGCACCTTCCGCTGCCACGTCGGCTGTTAGCCCCGGCTCTAGGCAGGACGCTGGTATTGTAATATTCATACTACACTATTGTCAGCTGAGATTGGGGGCCCTGTGGGGCAAACCTCTCTGTCTCTCTCAGTCCCACGAGCTAACAGCTTACTTGCCCTTTTGGAGCCGGTCACCCTCCTTTCCCCTCCCCTCCGAAGATGGCATTGGTCTCGCTCCACGTGCCCCTGCCCCACCCCCTGCACCCTATGCAGCCAGCCTGCCTGTTTTTTCCTTGCGATTGTTTTGAAACCAAACGGAAATGCGCCTGGGCAGCTCGCAGTGGAACAGATGGGGACAGAGCGCCGAGCGGCGGCGTTCTGCCCTCCCTCCGCTCCCCCACAGGTCGCAGACCTTTTCATTCCTAAAATACTTATGGTAGCTCTTGGGGGTGTAAGTAGCTCATGAGAAGAGCGGCGTGGGGGAGGGGGACAGAGCACTTGCTCAGGAATTGTTGCAATATTCTGTTTCCTCTGCGTTCGGCCCTGCGGGTCTCCAGGAGGTTTGAGCACCCTCCGATCCGTGGGGAGTTCCGATAGCCGTTTAGAATCGCACATCTGCGGGCTGGGAAATTGACCCTTGAAAGCCCCGGGTGTTTCTCTCTGATCCCCGTTGTGCAGAATTCCAGTTCAGAGCCCAGAGGTTCTTTTATGGCAGAACCAGTTTCCATTTTGTGACCCAAGCTTTAACTTGGAACGGGATGTGTCTCCGCTGTCCGTAGCACTGCCGGCGTGGGGCGCGTCGCTTTGATCACGCGGGAAATGGGCTAGTTTCAGCTGGAGGAGTCCGCTAGGTGTTTGGGGAGGGGAAAGAGAGGCTGAAGCTTACTTCTGACTCTCCTGGGTCCTCTGAAGCCCCTGATGACCCATGGCTACTGATCAAACCCTTGCTGCTTAGCCACCACTTCAGAAGAGCTGTAGCTTGGCCTCCTTTCAGTACAAAGGACCTTTCTGCTCAGTTACAGGCAGGGCTTTGCTCGCTAGGGCTAGTGCTGGACTAACGCCCCAGGTGACCAGGCGTTAACAGACAAGCTGCCCTGTACCCACTCAGCCATGCCTGGCTAAGAAAGGGAAGCTGAACGCCTGGTGCTAGGGTTAGGTGTAAGAGCCCTCATCTTCATCCACTGCTCGACCCAACGCTAGTTCCCCTTTTAACTCCGCTGCCGCCCTTGGAGTCCGTGTGCTCAGGGCAGAACGTGCTCTAACTTCCCCTTAGTGCTTCTCTATTCTGAGAGGCCCGTTCCTAGGCCTGGCTCGGTACCTCGGTCCTGATGTCCCTTGGCTGGCAGCAGTCAGGCCTTGCAAGATGACGAGCCGTGGGGCTAGCTCCTGTCTGGTTAGCCCAGATGCAGCATTGGTGGGTTGGAGAGAGCAGATGTGACAGCCCAAGGATCGAACCGAGGACCTCCACAGGTCAAAGCCTGTGCTGCTGCAGGGCCCCGTAGCTGGGGCAGTAGCAGACTCTGTGGATCGGGCACCGAGGGAGACCTGTGAGACGCACACCCCTGGGTTACAGAGAGGCCAGCCCTCCTTGGCGGGGGGATGGGTTAGCCCAACATAGGGTGGAGGATGGGAGGCGAGAGAGAGTTCTAAACAGACGCACACACACCCCCAGGACTTTGCTTGGCAATCCTTGGATGCACGGTGTGGTAGAGCCACAAAGTCCTTTGCAAATATTACCTCTCGCCACCCTCCCTTACCCTTCTCTCCCTGCTGAGGTGAGATGCTGCTGTCAGCCTGGATCAAATGGTCTGTGTATTGGCCAGAAGTGGGTGAAAAGGGAACATTTACCCATGCCAGCCCCTGTGCCTACCATGCCCTCCCTAGTCCAGTCTGCTCCTCTTTCTGCATTCATACTCCCCTCGCCAACTCACCCCTTCTGCCCTGCCCACAAGTAAATCAGCAAGCATTCTAATTATTAAAATGAATGGAGTGAGGAAAAATTGGGGCGTTTTCCCCCCTCCAGGCTTCCCAGTGCGTGCAGTCCCCTCTGCGCTTAGCCTGGGTACAGGCTGCCTGTATTTTGTGGCTTTGTACAGCGCCTTGCACAACGAACAACACCGTACAGAACGGGTTTGCTCTCAGAGCTTGTCCTTCAGCTTCCGTGGCTGGGTGGGGAACAGAGGGCAAAGTGCCTGAGGGGTTAAGGAGCCAATTACTGCAAATACTCAGTAGCTACTCCCTCTCTTCCTTGCCTCCTTCCGTTCCCACTGCTGAAGTACAGAGCCCCATCCTCCAAAGAGTGGCTAAGCGAGCTGCTGTATTTCCCGGCATGGATGGCTTTGTGCTGGCTTGGCCAGGCTCAGGAGAAGCTAATTTGTAGTGATTGTACATGCAGCAAGGTTGAGAATAATCTGGGCTGAGGATAAAGGTTCCAGCAGCAGCAGGATTTCAGCAGGGCAGAGCAGGCTGTCTGCTTACGGGTCTAGCCTGACATTGTCAAAGGGGCTTAGGGGAGTTAGACGCCAGATCTATGTTTACAAAGGTGCTTGGCATGCACCCACTCAGCATTTTCAGGCACAAACCTCCCCGTGCAATGGGGTGACGTTTTCTGAAGCATTAAGTGACTTAGGCACCCAACACCCCATTGGCTTTCAATAGGCAATTTTGCACCTAATTCTCTTAGGCCCCTTTGAAAATCCCAACCCTCGAGCCTGATTCCCAGAGGTGCTGAGCACCCAGCTACAGCTGAGAGCCCCTCTGGACCCCCATCCCCTTCGTGCTCTCTGGTCACATAGGGGGCTGGTCCTACCTGTTGGACATCAATGGGAGTTTTGCGGTTGACTTGCATAGGAGCAATCAGGTTTGAAGCAAGTGTGCAGCATGACATGCAAGCCATGGTTCAGGGGGTGGGGAGGAAAAGAGGGAAGGTGACTGAAAGGAGAAGTAGGATCAAAGAATCATGGAAATGTGGGGCTGGAAGGAACCTCAGTGGGTCATCTTGTCCACCCCCCGGTGCGGAGGCAGGACCAAGTAAACCTGGACCATCCTTGGCAGATATTTGTCTAATTTGTTCTTAAAAACCTCCAGCAATTGGGATTGTAGGTGTGAAAACTCCATGAAATCTGTTAGGGACTTTGCTATTGACTTTACGTGGAAGGCGCTGAGATACTATAGTGATGGGTGGCAGGATAAAATCCTGGGGCAGGTAGGTAGAGATGAAGTGGGCTGCAGAGGATCCTGGACTCTTGCTGGTAGTAGAAGGGGTTAAAGCAGAACAAGGGATGGACCATATTTCGCTTCCATTTTACTAAACTACGGCTTGGTCTAACCTAGAGCTTACTTCGGTATCTCTTACATCACTCAGGGTACGTCTTCACTACCCGCCGTATAGGCGGGTAACAATCGATTTATCCGGGATCGATATATCGCATCTCGTTAAGACGCGATATATCGATCCCCGAACGCGCTCACCGTCGACTCCGGAACTCCACCAGAGTGAGCGGCGGTAGCACAGTCGACGGGGGAGCCACGGCCGTCGATCCCGCACCGTGTGGACCCCAGGTAATTCGATCTTAGATACTTTGACTTCAGCTACGCTATTCGCATAGCTGAAGTTGCGTATCTTAGATCGATTCCCCCCCCCCAGTGTAGACCAGCCCTCAGTGTGAGTAATCCATCCCCCCGAGTGACATAAGTTACACCAACCTAAGCACCGATTGTTACGCCGACGGGAGAGCTCTCTCCCATTAGCATCGAGCGTCTTCACCAGATGCGCTCCAGCGGCCCAGCTGCATTGGTGCAGTTGCACTGCTGTAGCACTTCTAGTATAGACAAGGCCCAAAGGGAAAATAGCCCCAGGGGACTAAAGCCCTTTCAGGGACCACCTGAAAGGGAAACCGATCGCTGCTGGGTGCTGTGCACATAATGGGAAAGTGCTCCTGGGAGCTGTGCCGGTGTCTAAGGGTGGGGCTTGGCTTCTTCAGGCTCTCAGAACCCAGGCTCCATTCCCACTGAAGTCAGTGGAGTGAATTTGGCCAAAATGGTTTTAATCGGGCCCCTGACAGGTAGGGCTGCGTCTTGATGTACACAGTGACCCCAGCGGATCCCTGATTCGTTGATTAAACCCTGTCCCACGCTGGGCCCTTGGCGTGTCCAGTCTGTATTGGAGCATGCAGACTGGGCACGTGGCTTTGTCCGCATGCCCCATCCTCCAATGTCGCAATCTGCTTCAGAGGCTTTTTAATCATGGAATGCTTAGCACTTTTCCCATTCCGTGCGCTTCACCACAGGCACAAACCGCTCATGGAAAAGCGGCGTGAGACGTTGGCAGTATCCAGCGCTGTGGAATTAAATAATGTAATAGCACTGAAATATTTACAGAATTAGATAAAAGCTGTATAAAATTGAACACGGCCAGGGAGCAGCCGAGGGAGAAAGGCACGAGGGGGTTGGGAATGAATATATTTTCAGATGGGATTTGAAATGGGTGGCGAGAGACAAGAAGGCTGTTTTGGGTGTGGGGAGCAGCGGAGGAGAAGGCTCTTGCGCCAGCAGAGACGAGATAACGTGGAAGGGGGGAAGAGGAGAGGAGTGGGGATGGGAGCAGGTGGAGCCTAGCTATCGTTGTTGCTCAGCTTTCAAGAGCTGACAAGTATCTTTCCTCTATCGGCATCGCAGGGAGCCATGAAGTCATCATGCAGGTACTAAGCCCTGACATGCCTTGGAAGCCTCTCCTTGCTCTCAGTCCAGTGTCCCATTTGTGCCCCTCGAGGCAGCATTGTCTAGCAGTTGGTGCACTGGCCTGGTGGTCGGGAGAGTGGCTCTGCCATTGACCTGCTCCATCACCTTGGTCATGTCACTTCCCCGCTCTGCCTGGTTTCACTCCCACCCTTTTATTTGTTTAGCTCATATGCACGTCTGGGCAGGGATGCTCTCTCTTTTGCTATGTGTAATGTACAGCACCTAGCACAGTGAGGCCCCAATCTCAGTTGGGACATCTGGACAGTACAGGAAAACTAATAACAATGGGGAGTGTTGGGGCATCTTGGAGTTTCTTTTCTTCTTCCCACACGGAGAAGGGAGAAGGATGCGATTCCTTCTGAGTCCCTCATCACGTGTGCTTGGGGATCATTGTATGAGCGTGCATGCATTATAGCATCTCCTTAGTAGTAAAAGCTAGGGTCAGCCTTCCGTTTCGATCTCCTTGGTTGTAACGTTTGGAGAAATTCCTGTTGAAGCGGTTTTTGTTTGTTGTCAAAATATTTTGGTGACTTGTTTTTTAATTCTATTCTGTTATTTTTTTTTGGTTTTGCATGCATGTAACTCAAAATCAGCGGAACTTCACAAGGTGAGGTTGTCCAGGGGGCTAGCGCCTAGTGAGGATGAACTCCAGACCAGTTTGTAAGGCAAAAGAAAAAAAGGTATCAAATGAAGGGATTTGGTTGCCCAATTTCCCATGAAACATTTAATCGGGATTGGGCATCCAAACTTCCTCGGCAGCTTTGAAAATCCCCCTGCTGAGCATTTTAGATCACTGGTTATGTTAACATCCCATGGGCTCAGTTCTACCCTTGGTTCTGCATGCACTGACTTTAGCGGGCGTTACACTGATGCGTGTCCGAGTGCAAAATTGGATCCTAAATGTACAATGCAGGCATGTTTACGAGACTAACCTTAATTGTTGCCTTTCCTTACTTTTGGGTGTTGCAAATAGCAATCTTAACATGACAACAACAACACACATTGGTACTAAAATATTTACATGCAATATTTCTCCGCTGCGTCCTTAAAGAGATCATATTGCTGTATCTGACAGCATGACCAGCATCGCATCAGACATCATTGCTAAATAATTGCACACAAGTACTGTACATGCTGGAGCCAGAGAATGTAACGTTCTATTAAAGTAATTCCATGTGGGCTGATAGGTGTGGGATAAATACACAGGGAAAAACCATCCCCTGCTGTCAGAGCAATACTGACTGTGGGTTTAACAAAACAACCTGTGATCGTCCTCCGTTTGCCAGAATGTAAAACAGAGGGGTGGCCCTTAAACCGGTTATTGAGCAAGCCAGGATTGGCTGTACTTGGAACACTCCGTATCAATAGAAACAATACATGTGCAGGTACACACGTGAGTACTGCTGCTTGGTTTCTCATGACTGCCTCTAGGGTTTGGTCCTGTACCACTGAAGTCAACGGAGAGAACTGGGCTGGGCTGCATTGCTGTACCCAGAGCTGAGCAACACCTTCGACCCCAAATCTTCTTATTACAGTACTGAGATCAGGACCCCCAGTGTGCCAGGCGCTGCGCCGACGCATGGTAAATAGTCCTTGCCCCCCAACCCCTGTTTTGTGGACTAGTAGTAAGAAGGGAAACCGAGAGGTGAAAGCGACATGCCCAAGGTCACACTGCAGGCTGTGGCTGAACTGGGAACAGACTCCGGGTCTCCTGGTTCCCATGCCAGTGCCCTCTCCGCTAGACCACAGAGAGATTGAGATCCCCCTCCCCCCACTCAAAAGGCAAATGGTGAAGATGGGGCTCCAGGTGTGCTATTGAGCTCTGGAGCTGTTTTACTGACCGCATCAAGGTTGGGGTGGGGTGGGGAGTGGATTCACAACATTCCCATTCACACACACGATAGGAGAGCAATGCATTCAGACCCCTGTCTACCCAACAGGGGCACCGCCTGCATGTAAGGTAAAGCAGCAGAAATGGCGAAGTAGATCACGAAAGGCTGATAAAATCCAGCTGGGGAACAGTCTCACCTGGGGGATGGAGGCTTTCGCAGCTCAACTCCCATCAGCACTAACTGGCCGTTCCCAGTGCTGATCTAATAGGGCAAGCAGGGTCTGAGTCCTTCCCATTGGCATTACTGGGAGGGAGCCTGGGACACAGATGGACTCCTTTATAAGGGCCGTTTCTCTGCAGTCTGTGCCAGATCCCTCCTTGTTCTTTAACAAGAGCCTCTGAAGCCTGGAGGTCTCCAACCACGGGCAGTGTCGAGGGTTTTCAGGCTAAATCCCACGCCCACTTTGTGGGAGCTGACTCAAGTAAACCGGTTTCTGCTGCAGTTTTAATTTATGAAAAGGAACAGAAGATGCCATACCCTTCCCCCACTAGATTTATTGTGGTCGTGTTGAAAATAAAGAGAGCAAAAGCCCAGTGATGGGGAATAAACCAACACCCACTTGTGTCATCTAATCTGTCCCCCATGGTTTTATATTGTGCCCATCACCGGGGTATCCGAGCACTTCATGAGGTTATGAAATCGGAAATCAAAATATCAATAAATCTCCCTTTCCCTAGTAGGAATTGTTTGCTTGTGGGGAACACGTACTGTATATGTAAAGTAGTGCAGGTGTGCGTGCTAATGCAAGTGTAGAGATCTATTCTAGATGTGTGCACATGGGGGGAAAGAGAACCAGCTTTGCATGTAAATGTGAGCACCGAGTGTTCTGGGGTCTCTCCTCTCTTGGGGGTGGGGGGGGGGTGTGAATCCCAGGGCCTGGGCCCAGTCCTCACATGGGTTCTGCACTGCCCAGTAGGATGGTCCAGGTGGTCTCTTGGGGATTCGGTCCCGTACCGTAGAGGGCTTGGATGCTTACAGAGACCTGGAGTTTGTCTCTTTGTTCTGTAGAGTCAGTGCAGAGAGCAGAGCAGCAGGGGTGCGGTGCCCTGCGTTGCGAGGCAGGTGGAATGCTGTGATTTGTACCAGCAGGAGCTTTAACTGGGTGGGTGGCTTCATGTCTAGTTGGAAGGAATTACAGATGTTGTGGAGGTGGAGAAATGTGGGGATCACTATAGCCAGATCTCAGCTCAATAGGGTAGGACAGTCTTCCACTGACCAGAGGTGGAATGGGGAGATTTTTGCAGCCCTGGCCTCTACAGGAGGTCTCCTAAGGCCTCAGACCCATTTAACAATCTCAAGGCAGTTGCTCTCGTGGTTGGGGAGAGGGAGCTGTTTTAATCCACATCTCCTCTGGCTTGCCTGGGTTTGGCTTCAGCCACCTGCACGTTTAGTCTAAGCCTGGTGCGAGCTGGGAGTCGGGGCTGTATACATGTGATGGGAAGCGGGTGTTGTCCAGGCTGGGCTGTCACATCCGTCTGTGTTGTCTTGCCAGCACAGCCGCTCTGTGTAGCCTGGAGGTTCCCACGCTGTGGTCCGTGGAGAGCGGGCTGGTCACATGGTGCTGGCTGCTCTCCTTGTTTGCAGCTGAGAGAGAGCAGGTGGGAATGGGGGACGGGATGAAGAGCAAAGGCAGAGGGTATGAGTGACACTCTCAAAAAGGGGGAAACACTTAGCCTATTAAAGACGGCTAAAAATGCCTCAGTAGTAGGGCTGGCCTGACAACAAGAATTGTGTGACTTTGGAGGTTTCAAAATGTTGGTGAATAAATGAGATTGAGAGAGAGAGAGAGAGAGAGAGATCCGTCCTCCCCAGAAAAGCCATGAAGCCTCTGGAGTTACCTGTGCTAGGGTCCAATTGGGAAGCTGAGTCTTTTAATCCCACACTCCCCTTGTACTGCAAATTCTGTAGAGATCAGCACCTTTCTGACACATCCTGGGAACAGCAGTGAATGACTGATCAAATGTGACTTGGATTTAGAATATTTATTTTGGTTTGTTGTTCAAAAACGTGCATGTGGAGGACATGACAGAAGGTGGAAACCCAGCTGGAGTTTTCAGGCCTGATTGTCAGTTACGCTAACACCCCTTACATAAGAACGGCCACACTGAGTCAGCCCAAAGGTCCATCTAGCCCAGTATCCTGTCTTCCGACAGTGGCCAATGCCAGGTGCCCCAGAGGGAATGAACAGAACAGGTAATCATCAAGTGATCCATCCCCTGTTGTCCATTCCCAGCTTCTGGCAAACAGAGGCTAGGGACATCATCCCTGCCCAACTTGGCTAATAGCCATTGATGGACCTATCCTCCGTGAACTTATCTAGTTCTTTTTTTTTTAACCCTGTTATAGTCTTGGCCTTCACAACATCCTCTGGCAAGGAGTTCCACAGGTTGACTGTGTGTTGTGTGAAAAAATACTTCCTTTTGCTTGTTTTAACCTGCTGCCTATTAATTACATTTGGTGGCCCTTAGTTCTTGTGTTATGAGGAGGAGTAAATAACCCTTCCTTATTTACTTTCTCCACACCAGTCATGATTTTTTCACCTCTATCATATCCCCCCTTAGTTATCTCTTTTCCAAACTGAAAATTCCCAGTCTTATTAATCTCTTCTCATATGGCAGCCGTTCCATACCCCTAATCATTTTTGTTGCCCTTTTCTGAATCTTTTCCAATTCCAATATATCTTTTTTGAGATGGGGCGACCACATCTGCATGCAGTATTCAAGATGTGAGCGTACCATGGATTTATATAGAAGCAATGTGATATTTTCTGTCTTATCTGTCCCTTTCTTAATGATTCCCAACATTCTGTTCACTTTTTTGACTGCCGCTGCCCATTGAGTGGATGTTTTCAGAGAACCATCCACAATGACTCCACGCTCTCTTTCTTGAGTGGTAACAGCTAATTTAGACCCCATCATTTTATATGTATAGTTGGGATTATGTTTTCCAATGTGCATTACTTTGCATTTATCAACATTGAATTTCATCTGCCATTTTGTTGCCCAGTCACCCAGTTTTGAGAGATCCTTTTGTAGCTCTTCGCAGTCTGCCTGAGACTTAACTATCTTGAGTAGTTTTGTATCATCTGCAAATTTTGCCACCTCACCGTTTACCCCTTTTTCCAGATCATTTATGAATATGTTGAATAGGACTGGGCCCAGTACAGATCCCTGGGGGACACCACTATTTACCTCTCTCCATTCTGAAAACTGACCATTTATTCCTACCCTTTGTTTCCTATCTTTTAACTAATTACCAATCCATGAGAGGACCTTCCCTTTTATTCCATGACAGCTTACTTTGCTTAAGAGCTTTTGGTGAGGGACCTTGTCAAAGGCTTTCTGAAAATCTAAATACACTATATCCACTGGGTCCCCCTTGTCCACATGCTTGTTGATCCCCTCAAAGATTGGTGAGGCGTGATTTCCCTTTACAAAAACCATGTTGACTGTTACCCAGAAAATTTTGTTCATCTATGTGTCTGACAATTTTGTTCTTTACTGTAGTTTCAGCCAGTTTGCCTGGTACTGAAGTCAGGCTTACCGGCCTGTAATTGCTGGGGTCACCTCTGGAGCCCTTTTTAAAAATTGGCATCACATTAGCTATCGTCCAGTCATTTGGTACAGAAGCTGATTTAAGTGATAGGTTACGGACTACAGTTAGTAGTCCTGCAATTTCACGTTTGAGTTTCTTCAGAACTCTTGGGTGAATACCATCTGGTCCTGGTGACTTATTACTGTTTAGTTTATCAATTTGTTCCAAAACCTCCTCTAATGACACCACAATCTAGGACCGTTCCTCAGATTTGTCACCTAAAAAAAAATGGCTCAGGTTTGGGAATCTCCCTCATATCCTCAAGCATGAAGACCGATGCAAAGAATTATTTTCGTTTCTCCGCAATGGCCATATCTCCCTGGAGTCCTCCTATAGCACCTCGGTCGTCCAGTGGCCCCACTGGTTGTTTAGCAGGCTTCCGGCTTCTGTTGTACTTAAAAACAAATTTGCTATTACTTTTTGAGTCCTTGGCTAACTGTTCTTCAATTTTTTTTTTGGCCTTCCTAATTATGTTTTTACATTTCATTTGCCAGAGTTTATGCTCCTTTCTATTTTCCTCACTAGGATTTAACTTCCACTTTTTAAAGGATGACTTTTGCCTCTCACTGCGTCTCTTACTTTGTTGTTTAGCCACGGTGGCTCTTTTTTGGTTCTCTTACTATGTTTTTTAATTTGGGGTATGCATTTATGTTGAGCCTCTATTATGGTGTCTTAGAAGTTTCCATGCAGCTTGCAGGGGTTTTACTTTTGGTGGTGTACCTTTTAATTTCTGTTTAACTAACTTCCTCATTTTTGTGGCTGTGAAAGGGGCCATAAAGTGGCTGTAAATGACATTCACACTCATTTTGAAGCCCGTTGACGCTGCTCGGGTGGTACAAAGGAGCATCAGTGGATCTGGGAGTTTGGCCCGTAGAGCAGAGATTTAGGCCATGTCTACACTAAGAGTGCTTTATCCGTATAGGAATACCAGGACACTATACTGGCAAAATGGTCCTAGTATGGATGCAGCTGTTGTATGCTATACTAAACCCCCCCTCACTCCCCCCCACACAAAACAAGCAATACCACTAGGTGCTGTTTTCCCAGCATAGCTGTGTCTGCACTAGTGGCTTTGCTGGGCTAGCTATGTTTTGCACTCCTGACCAACAGCAGAAGTCTGTAGCATAGATATGTCATCTTGAGCAGGGCTTAGGAATCCAGACTGTGTCTTTCCCCCACTAGGAAACAAATAAGGGCAGTTCTATATGTAGTTGTTGTACCAGTAGAACTATGTCAGGTCGGGGTGTGATTTTCTACCAGGATGGTTATACCAATACAACCTCTAGTGTGTAAAGATGCCTTATATTGGTATAGTACATTCCCCTTCCCTTATGGGAATTGCTGTACCAGTATAAGCATTTTATAGTACTTATAACTGCATCTACACTAGGGAAGTTACATGTTTGTGGACAAGGCCTCACTGTATTATGCCATAAAAAATGATGGTGCAGAGATTGTCTCTGTGCTAATGTATCCAGAATTCAATGCATGGCCAATACACAGCTTTCCTTGCTATCTCCTGATCTATGTTACTGATCCCCTCTATGGGCCATATTCTCCATCCCAAGGGAAAGCATTTGGTTTCTCCCTTAATGCACGACACTAAAATGTTGAGTCCCCAGCCGTGGGCTTCCATAGTGAAATGTTACAGGATGTGGCCTGGGAGCCTCTTCTGGGCACGCAGTCCTGTAGCATGTTGTTTATTGTTGCTGGGGGAAGGATCAGAATGATAGAATATCAGGGTTGGAAGGGACCTCAGGAGGTCATCTAGTCCTCCAGCCCCCTGTCAAAGCATGATCAATCCCAACTAAACTAAGAAGTTTTTCTGTTGACTTCAGAGGGCTTTGGGTCACAGCCTGACAGAGCTCGCTGATTTCAGGTGGAGAAGAATCAGCAGCTAAAGCAGCCTGATCTTAAGGAGCAAACAGGGCCGGCTTTAGGTTTTTTGCTGCCCCAAGCAAAAAAATTTTTGGCTGCCCCCCCGTCCCAGCCCTGGGCCCTCGCCGCACCCCCCTGCTGCCCCAGCCCTGGGCTCTCCCCCCCCCCCACCCACACCCCCTGCCGCCCCAGCTCTGGGCTCCCTCATTCCCCCCCCACCATTGCCCCACACACACACCTCCTGCCGCCCCAGCCCTGGGCTCTCTCCCACCCCCACCTGCACCCTCCTTCCGCCGCAGCCCTGGGTCACTGGTAACTCACTCCCACAGCAGGTCATTCAGCAGGAATTTTAGATGTGCACAGAACACAGACAGGATTGGTTCCCATATGGTTACAGAACTGCAGTAAATTGGAACAATTTTCAGCTTGTGTGATTGGACAATATCTAGATGCATATTATAAGACTGTCCTACATAAATGAGGAAAAGTTGAGGTGCCTTTATTATTCTTTTGTTCCACTCTTTCTTTCTATGGGGAATTTGCCAATGCAATATCACTGTCTTCCTTTTAAACAAACAAACAAACAAAAAAGGCAATGGCTGTTGAAAATAGCAATTCCAGTCCTAATAACCACTGGGAAGCATTTCTTGCTCAATGTTATCCTACTTTTTCTACAGCAAGTTACAGTGGATCAGTATAGTTGATTTGGGAGAAATAAAGTAACAGCTGCCCAAACTGAGCTTGAGCACTCCTGAATTTTGAGGTGTTCAAATCTGGAAGGCAGGTGCTGGGGAGGGGGGGTCTGAGTGGCACGGTAAAGGGGCTGGGGGGGATGGATGGGGCGGAGGTTCGGGGGGGCTGTCAGGGGCAGGGAGAAGGGGGGATAGATGGGTCAGGGGTTGGGGGGGGCAGTCAGGGGACAGGCAGCGGTTGGATAGGCATGGGAGTCCCAGGGGTTTGTCAGGGGACAGGTAGGGGGTGGAGTCCTAGGGGGGAAGTTGGGGGGGTCTCAGGAGGGGTCAGTTGGGGACAAGGAGCAGCGGCGCTTAGATAGGGGGTGGGGTCCTGGCGGGCAGTTAGGGGCAGGGGTCCTGGGAGGGGGTGATCAGGGGACAGGAAGCAGGGGGGGTTGGATGGGTTGGGGTTTCTGTGGGGGGCAGTCGGAGGGAGTGGATGGTGGCAAGGTGGGGCTACCCTCCCTCCCTGTGGAGTGTCCTATTTTTTAATGTTAAAATATGGTATCCCTACCCTTCACAGTGCAGCTCTCCAGTCACAGTAGGCTGCAGCATGAGGTCTCAGCTTCCTCACTCTCTCCCCCTCTTTCCTGTTGGTAGTGGCCAAGGGAATGCTGGGAAATGTAGTTCTTTCCCTGCTCTAGGGCTGGCTCTATAGGCAGGGAGCTAACCAAGGAACTACAGCTCCCAGGGCCCCCTGTTGGTTCTCAGCTCCCATGCTGGATCCTGCCGCCCCTGCAAATGGGCTGCCCCAAGCACGTGCTTGCTTTGCTGGTGCCTAGAGCTGCCCCTGGGAGCAAATGTCCTGCTTCCGACTCATCCCTAGGGTGACTCCAATAGAATGAATTTGGCCACTTCTCTTTGCGCAAATGTCCCTAAAGACAATGAAGCAAGTGTGACGGACGGCCGACAGTCTGGGGACTGGACGTGCACAAGTCCATGGGGCCGGATGCGCTGCATCCGAGGGTGCTAAAGGAGTTGGCGGATGAGATTGCAGAGCCATTAGCCATTATTTTTGAAAACTCATGGCGATCGGGGGAGGTCCCGGATGACTGGAAAAAGGCTAATGTAGTGCCCATCTTTAAAAAAGGGAAGAAGGAGGATCCGGGGAACTACAGGCCAGTCAGCCTCACCTCAGTCCCGGGAAAAATCATGGAGCAAGTCCTCAAGGAATCAATTATGAAACACTTAGAGGAGAGGAAAGTGATCAGGAACAGTCAGCATGGATTCACCAAGGGGAAGTCGTGCCTGACTAACCTGATTGCCTTCTATGATGAGATAACTGGCTCTGTGGATGAGGGGAAAGCAGTGGACGTGTTATTCCTTGACTTTAGCAAAGCTTTTGATACGGTCTCCCACAGTATTCTTGCTGCCAAGTTAAAGAAGTATGGGCTGGATGAATGGACTGTAAGGTGGATAGAAAGCTGGCTAGATCGTCGGGCTCAACGGGTAGTGATCAATGGCTCCATGTCTAGTTGGCAGCCAGTTTCAAGCGGAGTGCCCCAAGGGTCGGTCCTGGGGCCGGTTTTGTTTAATATCTTTATTAATGATCTGGAGGATGGTGTGGACTGCACTCTCAGCAAGTTTGCCGATGACACTAAACTAGGAGGCGTGGTAGATACACTAGAGGGTAGGGATCGGATACAGAGGGACCTAGACAAATTAGAGGTTTGGGCCAAAAGAAACCTGATGAGGTTCAACAAGGACAAGTGCAGAGTCCTGCACCTAGGACGGAAGAATCCCATGCACAGCTACAGACTAGGGACCGAATGGCTAGGTAGCAGTTCTGCAGAAAAGGACCTAGGGGTCACAGAGGACGAGAAGCTGGATATGAGTCAACAGTGTGCTCTTGTTGCCAAGAAGGCTAACGGCATTTTGGGCTGTATAAGTAGGGGCATTGCCAGCAGATCGAGGGACGTGATCGTTCCCCTTTATTCGACATTGGTGAGGCCTCATCTGGAGTACTGTGTCCAGTTTTGGGCCCCACACTACAAGAAGGATGTGGAAAAATTGGAAAGAGTCCAGCAGAGGGCAACAAAAATGATTAGGGGTCTGGAGCGCATGACTTATGAGGAGAGGCTGAGGGAACTGGGATTGTTTAGTCTCCAGAAGAGAAGAATGAGGGGGGATTTGATAGCAGCCTTCAACTACCTGAAGGGGGGTTCCAAAGAGGATGGAACTCGGCTGTTCTCAATGGTGGCAGATGACAGAACAAGGAGCAATGGTCTCAAGTTGCAGTGGGGGAGGTCTAGGTTGGATATTAGGAAACACTATTTCACTAGGAGGGTGGTGAAGCACTGGAATGCGTTACCTAGGGAGGTGGTGGAGTCTCCTTCCTTGGAGGTTTTTAAGGCCCAGCTTGACAAAGCCCTGGCTGGGATGATTTAGTTGGGAATTGGTCCTGCTTTGAGCAGGGGGTTGGACTAGATGACCTCCTGAGGTCCTTTCCAACCCCGATATTCTATGATTCTATGATTGAACTGGGGGCGTCTACATCTAGAAGCATGAACTGCTACAGCCTGAGTTAAACAGCCAGGGCTCTCTGGGTGGGGCTGTGACAGAATCCTGTTCTCCGTGGATCGGGCACAGAGGGGAGACCTGTGTCACACTCACCAGTGGGCTATACGTACAGGGGAATCTAAGGTGAAGGGTGACGTCTGTCACGTCTGCTCTAGCCAATCGAGAGGAAGCACAGTTCTGTGTTCAACTGCTTCCCAAGCTACTGACTCCTGTGTAACTTTAGACCATCCCTTCGCCTGGCCAACCTTCAATTCACGCCAATTTAAAATCAGGGGTAATGAGTGCCTAAAAAGCCAGAGGCTTGCAGATAACTTGAGTCTCTTTGGGTAAATGGCTCTGAAATATGGATATCTTCATTTTCTTTTTCTGTTGTGGTTTTTTTTTTTTATGAATGTTTTCATTCCAGAGCCGCCTCACTCTGTGCAGATCTAAGCAATTATCGTCCTCAGACATCATCTGCAGACACTTGTGTTCCAGGCAAACATTGGAGGGGGGGGACACGACAGAGGAGGAAAGGAAAATTAATACACAGAATGAAAATCAAATGAGCCGGGGCTGCAGCACAATTTGGTTGGCACCAGTTTCAGTGATAACTAATTAATTGCTGCCAGAAGAAATCAACAGCAATCAAGCAAATTAATATGATTTACAAATAAATACTACGCACTCTCCCAACATTCTAATTGTGCATTGACCGTGGTAGCTTGGTACAAGGTTGCCTGCTTCTGAAGAATGTTATAATTTAATGGAGATATCATATCCTATCTCCTAGAACTGGAAGGGACCTTGAAAGGTCATCGAGTCCAGCCCCCTGCCTTCACTAGCAGGACCAAGTACTGATTTTGCCCCAGATCCCTAAGTAGCTCCCTCAAGGATTGAGCTCACAACCCTGGGTTTAGTAGGCCAATGCTCAAACCACTGAGCTATCCCTCCCCCCTTCCACTTGCCAGGATGAAAACGTAGCTCTAATGCAGTTGTGTCAGATTGCAAGAGAATGTTTGCTTTGTTAGCAACCGGGGCTCGAAAATGTTACCTGACATAGATTTATAGCTTTTAAGGCCGGAAGGGACCAATGTGATTCTCTAGCCTGCCCTCCTGCATAACACAGTTCAGAGATTTTATCTCGGTTATTCCTGCCTCCAGCACAACTTGTGGCTGAAGTAGGGCATCTCTTTTAGAAAGGTCTAGATTTAGAGATGCCGAGTGATGGGGAATCAAGCACTTCCCTTGATCTGCTGTTCTGATGGTTCATTACGGGTAGTCGCCCAGGGATCCGGTCTGTTAGCCTGGAGGGGGACTTGGCTGGGCTGTCCTGCATCCTACCATATAAAGGGATTAAACGGTTGTCATAGTGTTTGTATCCTTAGATTGCTGAGCCACAGAGTCAACAATTGTGATTTGTGTAAAGGAAACAATGTGGTAGGAGCTCTAGAGACGCGTCCCTGCCCCAAAGTGCTTGTGGTGTAAAGCCTTGATCATGCTGTGCAAGTACCTGTGATCGCGAGGCAGCGTGGTGCAGTGCCCGGAGCCCTGGACGCCTGTGACCTGCGAGGCAGCGTGGTGCGGTGCCCGGAGCCCTGGACGCCTGTGACCTGCGAGGCAGCGTGGTGCGGTGCCTAAGTCACTGATGCCTGTGACCGCGAAGCACCGTGGTGCAGTGCTGGGACCTCCCTCCTCTGATGGTTAGAAATGTTCCTACCTACATTTATTCATGGCCAGTTTATCCCCATTTGTTCTTGTGCCAGCACTGACCTCTAACTTAACTAGCTCTTCTCCCTCCCTGGTGTTTACCCCCTGATGTGTCTGTATCTTAGCCTCGTAGGCTCTCCATTGCCCTCATTATCCTACTAGCCCTTCTCAGCGCCTCTTCTCATTTCCCCTCCCTTATGGTAAGCTCTTCCGAGCAGGGCCTGTCCTTTGCTATGCGTACGTGCAGCCCCTAGCACAGCAGGGCTCCGGTCTCAGTGAGGTCCATCTAGGTGATTCCTGACCTAGTGCTTCCTACCAGGCGCAGCCCAATTGGAGTCAGTGGGAGTATGCAGCACACCCACTAGTAGCTGTGTGACAGGGTTAGATGGACAGCGCAGAAATACGGGCTCCAGGTGCAGCCAGACATGGTGTGACTGGGCAGTGAAGGTGAGCACGTCTCTGGCAGTTGTTTGGGTTGCATTAGTTACTCCAGAGAGAGATACTGGGCTGAAGGTTTTGCTCTCGTCACCTTGAACTCTTTTTGGAGGGGAGAGCTAGGGCTCCATCAGCCTTCTGGGGAAAGAAGCCTTCGAGCAGTGCGGCACTGTGTTATCAGGTGAATGGCGCATGCTCTGAACCGTGCTGCTGTTTGGAGAACTGATGATTGGCATCTCATGGGATTAGACCAGCTCGGATTTGGAGTAGGGGCCAGGTCGGGAGGGTTCGGTACCAGGTCACTGAGTCAGGAGGGAAATCTTGTTCTGGGGCACCACGTGGGCAGCAGGCCTGGTGCTGACACTAGGACAAGGAGACTGTCCTGAAGTGTGGAGGGAAGAAGCTAGAGCAGAGAGGCAGGCCGGAAACAGGAGGGCAGGAATTTGAGGTTGAGATCAAAGAGGAAGGCAAGGGCCCAAGAGAAGATCTGAGTGGAGGCTGGCAGCGGTCAGGGCTGCGGGGTACTAGGCAGAGGATTTGGTTGGCAGCCTTTTGGATGGATTGACTGGGGAGGGGGCAAGGTGGGTGCCGCATGGGGGTGAGGCATGATCGGAACATGGATGTGGGTTTGCTGAGGCGCACTGGGGGGCAGCTGAGGAGGGCTTGGGGATGTTGGAGAGGAGAAGTTGTGTGGGGTGAGGCGAGGGAGGAATCGAGATGGCAGAGGTGGTGAGCCGTAGAGGGAGGGGGATCCTGGCATGGCTGACTGACTGATAACAGCAGGGAGCTAAGCGCTCTCTTCTAGGCAGCTTGTTCGGGTGGCTGCAGCTACTGGAGAAAAGGGCTGAGCTGACAATGCCCTGGAGACCAGAACCAGCAAGGGGCAGTGCTGGCTCCTTGCGCTGAGCTTCCCTTGGCCCCCAGCCTGGAGGTACCACCTGTGTGGGTGAGGCAGCTGATGGTCCCCACCCACCTTCATTCGCGCCCTCTCTGATGCTACTAACAAGGTTAAACCACAGTTGATAGAACCTAAATACTGGATGGAGCCCGCACTGACAGCCATGTGTGCGTGTGCATGCGTGTGTGTTTAATGCCCTTTCAAGCGTCGTCTCCTATGGCTAGTCCCTCTCCTGCCCCCTCTCTGGGAGATGGATTATTCCCATCCATCCTGAGCCAGCAGTAGTGACATCTTGTCTCTCTTGCTTAGGCTCACTGGGAAGCAGTCTGACATTCTGTCCTGCTCTGGGAAGCATCGTTTGCCCCTGAGCGCTGGAGCAGATCATGGCTCAGATATTTTAGAAGCAGTGTCTAACACGACCCCCACCCCACCCCTGTCACAGCAGCAGGCTCGGATTGGTCGTGACACCGGGTTTACAGTTGTAAACATTGCTTTCTCGTTCCCAAGGCTCACTTGGCCCCTCCTGCTCCCGGCGAGCTGGGATTCTCTCGCCCGCCCTAGCAACAACATGGGAGAAGAGTTTTGTTTCAGAAAATGCTGCTTGTTGTGTGTGGCCGGTGGTTAGGCTGGTCATGAGAGTGCAGGTTCAATTCCAAAGGGATGCTGTTGTGTCTTTGGTCTTGTCCCACTCACTGAGCAACCAGTTCGTCTGTGCCACGTATGGGGGGAGCTGAATCACTCAGCTGGGTCAGACAGACCAAAGCCCATGTGCAGATCCCCAAGCCATGGTAACGGGACATGATGGGGTATTAATAAAGCGCCCCCATGCGTGCCCGCCTCTGGGCACTGTGTTCGTGGGGGCTGCCGCCCCGTCCGACCAGAACAACAGAAGTACCTACGTTTAAAA
The DNA here is from genome assembly GCF_028017835.1 of Emys orbicularis. Taxonomy (NCBI): domain Eukaryota; kingdom Metazoa; phylum Chordata; order Testudines; family Emydidae; genus Emys; species Emys orbicularis. Next base: position 28,697,808 of record NC_088695.1, on the reverse strand, counting down.
CCATAATTCTTCAAACTCTCCAGCGCCTCGTTAGGCTAAAAATAATGCAATTAGAGAATGACCCTGTTCTTTAGCTCCTGGTGGCAGCCTTCTCGGGGCTCCCCACTGATTAGAACAAATTCCAGTGCCCTAGAATCCGTTGTGAACAGAACAAGAGGCGCTTGTTCATAGCATCTGGCTTAGCCCTTTTTCTTGTGTACTGCTGAGCCCTGCCAGCTGTATAGTGATATCTCCCCTTCTCAAGCCCCTTTCATCTGCGGCTCTCAAAGCTCTTCGCAGGCGTGAGTTACTTGAGCTTCATAACACCCTCCTGTGAGCTAAGTGTAAGAGGGAAACTGAGGCACAGACGGTTGAGTAGCCTGGTCTTGCAGCGGTGCTGAGCCCCTGCAGCTCCCGTTGACTTTCCTGGAGATGTTTTTGCTCAGCACCTTAGAAAATCAGGATGAATCTGTAGCCAAGCTGGGGGTAGAACCCAGGAGTCCCGATGCCCCAGTACCTTGTGCTGGAACCACTAGTCACGCTGGTCCCTCACGTAGAGATGAGCTGTGCAAAGCAGGTGTTTGATGTAACCTGAACACAGTGAAGTTTGGTTTCGCCAAATTCAAGGGCTAGAGTTCCATGTGAAATTCTGAGTCCAGACCCTTTGAAGTGTTTGGTGGCCTCTGAGAAGCAATGCCATAGGGATGCCATGTGGAGCCATCGGGCTGCCAGCAGACAGGGGGAGCAGAGACCCCTCATCCCACAGGGGAGAGAGAGTTTCCCTATAAAGTCTCCTTTCGAGTCCAGCCATCTGCTCCTCCTGGACGCCTTTACCTGAGAACCAACCAGAAGGCTGAGTGGGTTCGGAGTTCGAGTTCCGGCATGCCAGTAGGGGTAGGGATATCCGCTGCAGAAGACTGTGTTCCCTGGAGCGTGAGTTGGTGAAAGGGACACCTTCCTTTGCTCTTCAGTGATCCCTACTGGCCAGCCAGTTGCATTGACTGATCCAGAGGGAGACACATGTTGCCCTCCTTGACTAAAATAGGAAGGTCACCGAGATGCCGGGTTTGAGGGATGTTGTGTGGAGGGTGGAAACAAGAGAGATCCTGATGGGCCATCCCCCTGGGAAAGAAATCCTGTGCCCAAGCACTCTGCCTCTTGTAAATAAGCAACGACTTCTAACCTCAGTTAGATTCCTCTACTATAGCTTCATCCTCCATTACTTCAGACAAGCATGCGGGATAACTGACCTGTTCTGAGCTCTTCCCCGATCTCTCGTGGCTCCCAGGAGAGTGCTGCACCGTGGAGGAGTTTGCACAAGGATGGTGACTCCCTTGCCGAATCACCAGGTGTGACACCTGATGGACACCTGTCTGGACTGCATATGAAACTAGGTAAAGAAGGATCGAGCGGGCTTGAATGAACAATCCTGAGGAGACGAATCATTGAAAGGGTCCAGGAAACACCAAGTGAAGTGGGTTTTGTTATAAAGGATGAACACATCAGAAAATGGGGGTCATTTACCTGCAGTCCATCTTGGTAGCTGGAAGCAGTCCCTGTCAGTGGCCTCATCGGTCAGACCCACAGCCCGGATTGCTGGTCACTCCCTGGGAGGGACTGGTCAGCCTTTAAGTTGCTGTTGAGCCCACTCGCCAGGTGGGCCTGAGACTTTCATGCCCAGCAGAGGTTCCCCCCAGATAGCCGAACTGGCTTTTGTTTTCCCTTCTGGAAAAACCCTTTGGAGTGTGCATTGGGGGTGAGTTTCCTTGGCAGCTGACATGACAATAACCATCACATTCTCTGGCTTGTGACTATTGAACATCTTACCTGCACCTTTCTCTCTCCGATATACCGACCCTGCGGACACCTCCTGCTCCTTCGTGATAAACCTTGGCTGCTCCTCGCTGCACTGTGCATCCTTCTCCAAGGCAGGGCTGCCGTCTTGGCCTCTGGCCATCTGCACTTGAGATGCAACTTCAACTCCCCATAGGTGGATGGAGAGTTAATTCTGAGCACGTGCAACAGGAACCCCCCAGCAGTTAACAAGACCTGTCGCTATAGCAGGGTGACCAGATGTCCCGATTTTATAGGGACAGTCCCGATATTTGGGGCTTTGTCTTATATAGGCGCCTATTACCCCCCACCCCCGTCCTGGTTTTTCACACTTCCTGTCTGATCACCCTACGCTATAGCAGGCTGGGAGCAGAGGTGGTTTTATGTCTGTTACCTTCTGAGCCCCTCCCCACCTGTGTCTCTTCTCTCTTTCCCCCCCCCCCCCCACTTGATCACTTCTGGCCTCTTCCATCTTATTTCCATCTCTCCCAATCTGCGCTTGGCAGCCACAACCTTGTAAATTTCCACCAGTTCCCAGTGCTGAATGTCACACCCATAAATCAGCATGTCTTGGGGATGACTTCAAGCAGTGCTGCCTGTTAGCTGCAGATGTGAAGCAAGAGGTTAGTTAGCAGGTCATTGGGTACCTAAGAACCATGGAGATGATAAAAAGAACAGGAGTACTTGTGGCACCTTAGAGACTAACAAATTTATTAGAGCATAAGCTTTCGTGGGCTACAGCCCACTTCTTCGGATGCATATAGAGTGAAACATATTGAGGAGATATATATACACACATACAGAGAGCATGAACAGGTGGGAGTTGTCTTACCAACTCTGAGAGGCCAATTAAGTAAGAGAAAAAAACTTTTGAAGTGATAATCAAGATAGCTCACTACAGACAGTTTGATAAGAAGTGTGAGAATACTTACAAGGGGAGATAGATTCAATGTTTGTAATGGAGATGATAAAGGTACCACTAATGACTGGACGGTTTTGCTTCCTAAAGCAAAGTAGCGGCTTTTTACCCTGCGAGGGGTCGGATTCTGCAAGGCTCCGTTGACGTCAGTGGGGTTAGAGTGCTCAGTGCCTTTCCAATCAGACTGGGGAGGAAGTAATGAGTGAATGGAGCAGAGAACAGTTGATATCAAATCTGTCAAAAAAAAAAAAAAATTAAGTGAACTTAGATTGACCGGCCTGGAGCCCAACACCTTGTTTATCTGTTACACACAAATCAACTACATTAAAAGGACAGGAAATCAAGCATTCGAAGATTAGGAAATGTCAGAATTAAGAGTGTCTGTGCATCATTAATTCGTCCCCTTGTGCGTGTGCATTACGTTACAATCTTTAATTACATGACCACATAGTGTTTTTTCCAGAGGAGGGAGGGAGTTGACTGGTAAAGTCCCTGCAGAGGAAGCAAAATGATCCTGGATTTGCCCTTTTCAGAAACGTCTGACTCTGAGGAGCCTGAAAAGCAGACCCCTCAGCATTAGGTTCAGAGTCAGGATCTGGTAGATGGCAGAGGCTTTGGTATATCTTCCTCCGTCTCTGCACTAGCTGTGGCCCTGTCCTCACAGGGTTAAAGGCTGCTGTATTTTTATCCCCAGTGGCTGTGCTGGTTGGAATGGCGTTGTCGCTGGGTAACTGGCTCCTACACTGCAGTATCACTTCAGAGCACCGAGCCTTTAGCACAGAGCTTCAGAGCAGCAGATGACTTGCTGTTTGTTGGTAATGCTGGTACATTGTAGACCCTGCAAATGTGGAGTGTAGGTGACAACACAGAACCTTCATCCAACAGGCCAGTCTTGCCAGCAGTATAGCGTGTATATAAAACTTATGCTGAATGCACTTTTCATATTATTCAATGTCCGATTAATAGAATATATATTTTTAATCACATCTTTGAAGAGCGGACACCTTGGGAAGCGCTGTCACCCCAGAAATGATCAGTACAGCTTCCTGGCTGCTTTGGAAAGCTTTCATTTCTAATTTAACAAATTGGAGGTGGGGATTTAACAATTAAGAGCAGTAACTTCCTCAGTGCAAAGTATTTCCTTATGATTGATGGCTGGCCTGAGTCCCTTGGTTACCTCCCAGCCCATCGACTCCATGCGGCCTGTGAATATTCCGCAGGAAATGTTCTGTAGCCAGGTCACTGTACATTTTTAGTTAGAAGGCCATAGCCAGCTAGATTTAGACAATAAATGCGCACACACAGGGCAGTTACGTTTACACAAGTAACCTAGACAGGAATGTTTTCCTGACTTTTTTTTTTTTAATTTTATTTATTTTCAAAAAAAGCCAATTATAACATTTTTTTTAAAACATCCTGAGCTGCAGTGGTCGGAGCCCCCTAGTGTGACAAAGCAGAAAGTGAAACTGACTAGAAACAAAAGGGAGACTGACCAGTTTTGTTTCTTTGTGAGTAAAATACAAAAAGTAAACAAAGAACCACATGACTAGCATTGATTATTATTAATTTATTTCTTCTTCCTTATTTCCACAGAGAGCCCCATTCATGTGCATGCCGTAAATAGTGATGTAAAGTAGGAGCTGAATATTACGTTCCTTTATTCAGGCAAACTCTGGCTGACTAAAAACAGAGGACAGACTTCAGAATTTGGCCCTAGATTTCACAGAGTGACTCGCAGGCACAGCTGGGGATACCGCACAGCAGTCTCCACGTTTGGTTTAAATCAGGTTCTCTGGATTGAGTTTTATTCTTGTTTCAGTCATCAGCCATATATAAATGAGGAGCATGTGGGGAACAACCCTGCAACAAATGAATGCTCTGACCTTTCCCAGTGGGCAAAAGGTGCTGGATTCCGGCTGCAGGGGTTTTCCCAGCTGATGGGGAAGGATCATCCCAGACAACTGGACAGCAAGAAGGGAGGGGAATATCCTGTATTGTTAGAGCATTATCACACTTCCAGGGTCAGGAGGGTCCCAGAACCTAGGCCAGAGGGTCATGGGACACTACGCTGAGTCAGGTGGGAGGGTTGTTTTCTTAGTTATTACCTAGGGTTTAATAAGAGATTTGAAGGGATGCCAGGATCTCCGTCTAAGGCTACCACTTGCCCAGCTTTTGTTGAGAGCCTTTTCTTAGCATGATAATGATGGGGAAAGACCTGCTAGGGTCGGTTCCCAAGCCAGGGCAGGATATGGTCTCCAAACAAGGGAAAGATGTAGCCTCCCAATAGCAGATATGTTGAATTCAACTGATGTTGCCCTTAGTTGAAATGCAGCCGAACATTCTTAAATAGAACAGTAATAATGACAGACCTTTTATGTAGCACTTTTTCCCTCAAAAAGCTCTGCAGCAATGAAAACACAGCTCTAGAATTGCTTTATCCGCCAGTGAAATGCAGCTACCTCTGGGGTGGAACATGGCAGCTGCTTACTAGTGCAGGAGTGTTGCATGACCATTTAGGACAAGAGATGAAGAAAGGTGTTGGAAACCCCTGAGCTTTCGGGGGGAGTTTAGGCCGGCGGCATGTACCTGGAGTTGGAATTTGTGCCAAGTCACCAGAGCTGACCCCTACTCTTGCAACCAATGCCATAGGATATGTAATGATTAGGATAGGCCAAGACCTTGGGTTTGAAGTCATGGCTGAAAGATGGCTCCTCCAGCAGTGCAGCCCCCCCTATGGCCGTGGTGGGCTGTCAGGTCAGTGCTGACTCGGTGGGAACTGTACTCACGGTTGCAAACAGTTTTCTACAGCCCCTGGTGAATCTCCTTACCAAAGAAAAGCCATTTTTGCTTTAAGAGAAAAGGAGAGGTATTTCTGGCAGCCTGCATTCTCCTCTCTTTTCTTTGGGCTTAGCTGCTGGCCTAGCCGGGGGTATGTGCTGCCAGAATGCCGGAGCACCTCAGCAGGGTGGGGTGTGTCTGTCGCTTTCCCCTAAGTTTCCAGAACAATTGCAACTACGTGGAGTCACACAGTCATTAATCCAACTCTGATGGGGCCCCCCCAGCAAGCAGGCATGGATGTGCCTTCCTGCCACTCCCCCTACCTTCCAGTGGAGCATGAGAGAGGATAGGGTAGGCTCCTTTCACTTGGAAGGGGCTGCTATCCTGCCACCTTGTAACTGTGGATTAAGCACAGAGCAGGCTCTGTAACACACCCCAACTGCAGTGTGTGTGAGAGGCCCCCAAACGGTGCTTGGGAAGGAGAGGGGCACATGTCATTGGCTGCATCCTCGTCTCTCTTGTCTTTGCAAAGAAGCTGGACTCTGACCCTCCTCCCGCTCCTCTGGGATCCCTAATCTGTGTCGGTGCCCGGCTATCTGCTCTCTCTGGGGAGGCTGCAGCCTCTTCCGAGAGAGGTCCAGACCAGACCAAGGTGGGTGCTGGAGAAGGAGAGCAAACCCAGTGCAATCCACCAAGGGAAGTAATCAGGCTGCCCAGCCCCTGAGCTGTAATAGGATACGCTTTCCAAAGCCACTGTTTCTCCTCACTGCAAGCACCTGATTTATTAACCCTTCAGGCTCTATCTTTGTCAGGCCTCTGGCTGGTCAGGGAGCTAGAAAGTCGGCCCTGTTGCCCTGATTCTGATGTAAGCAGGCAACAGTCAATTCACGCCACGGTCCCAATCCACAGGGTGTTGGGGGAGGCACCAGGCAGGACAACTCTGCTCTGGCAGCAGAAGGAAAGCTGCTTTGCTGTGGTTTCTCTAGTGACCGGAGGGGAAGGGGGCAGGAGGACCCAAGGTGGAGAAGCAAAAACAGTGCAGCTCCCAGCCTGCGATTAAACCACATGCAGAGGCAGTAGCAGGACTGTCTTTTGGTTCTGTTTGTACAGCACCTAGCCCAATGGAGTTCTGGGCCACGACTGGGGCTGCGAGGTGCTATTGCAATACAAACAATAGAATTCTAGAAACATAGGGCTGATGGGGACCTCGAGACATCATCTAGTCCAGCCACCTGCGCTGAGGCAGGACCAAGTAAACCCAGACCCTCCCTGACAGGGGTTTGTCCAACCTGTTCTTAAAAACCTCCAATGACGGGGATTCCACAACCTCCCTTGGGAGCCTGTTCCAGAGCTTAGCTACCCTTAGAGTTAGAAAGTTTTTCCTAATATCTGACCGAAATCTCCCTTGCTGCCCATTACTTCTTGTCCGACCTTCAGTGGACATAGAGAACAATTAATCACTCTCCTCTTTGTAACAGTCCTTAACACAGTTGAAGACCATTATTAGGTCCCCCCTCGGTCATCTTTTCTCAGGACTAAACATGCCCAGTTGTTTTAACCTTTCCCCATCGGTCAGGTTTTCTGAACCTTTTATCCTTTTTTGTTGCTGTCCTCTGGACGCTCTCCAATTTGTCCACATCATTCTGAAAATTATTAATAATCAGCCACTCTCCTAGCCGTGATACCATCCCCTGCTGTTTGATAGCAACTCTCGTGATATTTAGTGTTTTGATTCAAGTCCCATCTCCTGGAATCATGAGATCAGGTGAGAGCCCTAGCTTTCATTAAATAAAAGGAAGTCTCTAGCCTTCCTGGCTGCAGAGAAGACGTGACTGAGTATGAGCCAATGGCTCAGAAATCAGAGTGCAAATAAAGAAACCCCCAATTTTTAAAATAAAATGTCATGATTTTTAAGCAGCTCTCGTGATTTTTGGGGGGCCTGGCTCATGAGTTGTGAACGCTTGGTGTGGGTGATACACTGCAGTGCTGGCAACGCTGCTGGGAAGCGAGGGCTGGGCGCAGATTCTGCCAGGAGAGGCACAGCTCAGCTTTGCCTTCAAAACTCCTGCCCGCACCAAGCCAGCGGGGAAAGGCCTGGCTTGATGGCCTTGCCTTGTGCTGCTCTTCACTGAGGTTGAAGGAAGGGTAAGTGGGGAGAAGCTCAGCTTTTTGTAGACCCCCCCCCCATCTCTCAGCACTCTCTCCTCTTCCCCCATCCTCCCTGCTGGCACAGGGGGAGAGCGCCCCCTGCTGTTTCAAACTGCTCTAACCACTCCTCTGCTCAGCATCTCTCTCTGGTTTGAGCCTGGCTGCCCTGGGTGGGGCCCTCATTAATTAAACGGGTAGCATCAGGGGTTCCAAAGGAAGAGATCTGCTAGCTGGGGCTTTGGCAGCAGAGTGGGTTGAAGCTGGGGAGGAGGAGGGCTGCACAAAGGACAACGGCAGCTCTCGGGGCTCGAGTTGGGAGGAATAAAAATAATTAAGCAGCGAATCCGATACAGTCAGGTCAGGGTTTGTGTAGAAACAGCCACCCAGTTCTCCTCCTCCCCGCTGCTGTCGGGGACTGTTAAGGCAATCAGCATCGCGTCTGGCTGGTTTGTTTCTGTCTGAGACCTGAGCATCTTAGATCAAGGAAGCTTGTTAAAAGCTAAGAGCTGGAGTACAGGAAATGGGGGGGTGGGGGGAGCAAGCCTGTATGAGCTTCCATAGGCGATATTGTGTCGTCTGCTTTGCCATAGCTCCTTTGTTTCTAGGATGCGGCTGGGTCCCAGGGTTTTGCCATTCAGAGATTTCCCTTCACGTTCCCATCAGGGAAAGCAAATGCAGGTTGCATGCTGTGGCCGGGATCCCAAGTCTCGTGCTCCGTGTGCTGGTACGACAGGACTTAATTGTAGCAAGGGCATGGTCACAGCGTTGGACCCTCTCAGCCTGGGGCGGAGAGGGGCCCTGGAGTCTACAGCAGTGTCTGGATACTGGTGCCAATGATCAAGGGTTCTCAGGCTAGGGATCCTAACCGTGCTGTCCTGGCTCAAGGGGAGGGATCGTGGTGAGGACCAAGCTAATGGAGAGAGGTGGGAGAGCCAGTAAGGAAAAGGGGATCTCAGTTTGGAACAGGGAGAGCTCACCTTGCTGTGGATAGATACAGTTCCTTGCATAGGCTACATTTCAGACACCACTGAAATGATCCCAAACAGCTTCCCTAGACACTAATTAGAATAGATTGCCTTAGGTAACATTTTCAAAAGTGCCTAAATTGCTTAAGAGCCTAAATCCCATTTTCAAAGTCACTTGAGCTTCTACGTGCCTGAAAATGGGACTGAGGCTCCTAAATCACGTCGGTGTTTTGGAAAATGTTACCCCTACACAACAGGGAGCCACAGCACTAGCTTCTCTAGCCGCTACAAGAGCCAGTATCTTGGGACTTCTCAGGGCTAGAAACATAGAAACAAAGGTCCAAGAGGGACCTCCCGGGTCTTTGAGTCCATCCCCCTGCTATTGCAGGCAGCCCCGTTTTACAATCCCATTCAGAACCAGCTTAAAGTTTGTCAGGTTGGTTGCTCCCACGCCGCCCGTTCCTCACCCCTCTGACCGTTAGAAACCTTCTCATTTCCAGCCTCCATTGATTCATGGCCCGTATATCCCCATCTGTCCAAGTGTTTTTGGGCATTGCCAGAGTTGACATCTTCCCCTCCAATGGGATCAAGCTCTCGTTTCTAGCCCTCCCCAGTTGCTGGCTGTCAGTGCTTAACGTGCCACTGTAATTTTGAGGGGAAAGTTCCATATATTGTGGGCAGGGGGAAGAAAGACAGGGTTATCTGGCAGTTTTTTGTTTTTTTCTTTAAACGCTGCTGTTTGAAGGTACTCGGGTGTGGGGGTGTCCGAATCAGTCCCAGGGGAGATGGCTCAGTGGGCAGAGTGCCGCTGAGGTGAGCAAAATTGTGTAAAAAATTGTAGAGCTGAGTGATCAATTGCATTGATCACTTGGATGTGACCTCCATTTGCATAAAATGTGTGTGTGATTATGTGTATAATCTCGATGCACACGTATGCATCCTTACTGTATTCTACACTAATTGCCTAAACATTGCACTGGTACTATTATAAGCTGTATTGTTTTGGACCGTTGCTGCTAATCACGAGTGACTCACAGCAAGAATACAGCGCAGCAGAATACCAGAGGCATGTTTAACTAACTAATGAAATTCTCACAGACACATTTAAAACCCCCGTAGCAACAAAGACCGCAGCCTGGCAACGGCAGCTGCTGTGCCGAGAGACAAATTGGAACAATATATTCTTCTGGGGGGAAACAAATGCCATTCCAGTTTGATTTCTTTTGAATTTGCAAAATGAAATAAACAAGAGAATAGCCAGCATTTTAATTTGTTTTTAATAGAAGCAGCTTCAGTTGTATGGAAAGAATAAATGCCAGCTTATGTCTGCGATGACAGTTACCATTGCAAGAGAGGATGCTGTCTGATAGCCAGTGCCTTTGCCCCTTGCGTAATCAGTGTCCTTGCTTGCGAAGATAGATGTCGTATCGGAAGGAAGCCATTTGGAGTGATGTGTGTGCTCTGCTCTCAACTATCTGCCCAGAGTCCTGCAGAGCAGGATTGCATGGGAAGAGCAAGGCAGAGACACTGTGAACTGCGGCAGCTTTCTCTCCATGCATGGCGACCGCTGGAGAGAGGAGTGGTCCCAGCACCGTTGTCCGAACACCTTTGGGGAGCTGAGTGCTCCCCGGGAGGTTTGGGTGGCAGGAGACAGTGAGGAGCGCGCCCAGATGTACTAAATCCGTAATATGTGCTTTATTTTTAGCACTCTACTTTTATACAGCTTCCAGCAAACACTTTGCAGAGAGCGAGGCTGAGGATCTTCGGAGCCACACGGCTCTCCCTCCAGCAACAAAAAAGTCACCTCCTATTCCGCGTCCGCCCGTCCATATTTCCTCCTCGCCAAACCCAATGCATCAGCTTGACCTTCTTGCCAGACTGTATCAGCGTCTGCGCCTTCGCGGCGGTGGCCTCATCCTGTAATTGCCGCATGCCTCTCGCGTGTGCTGCGTTCCGTGTCGAAGGGATCGCGTTATTCAAGGAGTGCTTGGCAGGGCCGGGGAGATGCTGGCTGAGAGAATTGTGCTTGGAGCTGCGTTGGGTGCCCTGTTCCTAGCTTCCTTTTCTCTCTTTCCTGGGAGGAAAGAAGCATTTCACGACATCCAATCTGAGACTGGGTTTTTCAAAGGGGCCCGTGAGAGTTACGCACTCAGATCCCATTGATGTTCATTAGGATTTAACTGCCTAACTCCCATCCGTCCCTTTGAAAATCCCGTCTAGAATGTCTAACTTCTAGTAATGGGGTACACGCACCGCTGGGGCGCCCCTTTGTGGGTGCATCTGGGGATTAGTCCCGCCCGGTACGATGCCCCCTTTCTTTGGTCACTCGTGCTGCGGCCCCTCTTGTTCTCTAGGAGTTGCAGTGCCTTCTCTTTGTGGCTTGGCCCTCCGTCCAGGTCCCTGTACGGTTGTCTCCTTCTGGGGTAACAGAGTCTTGCCACACCAGGTGTCCGGGTGCCATTCCAGGCAGTCTTCCGACTCAAGACTGTGCCACTTTCCCAGAGGGCAGTAGAGGAACCCAAGCCCACCCGCTATTCCGGGTTCCAGCCCAGGGACCCTACAGTCTTCACCCAAGGTCTGCACCGTCTCAACCTTGCTGCCGTTTCCCTGGGCTTCTTTCTACTCTGCCCTCTGTAGGCTTCCTTCTCCACCACACTCTGGGTAAGCCCCTTCCCTCAGGGTCAGGATCCCAAGGCATCTGTGCCCCTCCCCCAACCCTCCCCCCACCAGGTTTCCTCCTTTTCTCCTCACTAGGCCCAGAGAGTGACTGCAGACCTCCTGTCCTCTTCTGCTTTCCCTTCCTGGCTTTACACAGGTCCCGCCTACTCCTAGCCCAGATGAGCTCCATGTTCAATTGATGCTTGTCAGTCTAGCCTATGTCTCCCCCACCTGCAGTCTACTATGTTAATTAGCCCCTTCTGAGCCACCTTAACCCTCCAGGGTGGGGTGGGGTGAACACCCCAGCATACACAGGCATCGCTATTTTCCATCCATACCCAGCGTTTTGGGATACACAATATTTCTGGAACAGAGTCAGTCTCTTTGGCCTGTTACCACCTCCCTGCTTGTAAATCAGCCACGTTCCATTGCTTTTGGGAGAGGGGGTAATTGCCTGCATGTTTCCATGCTCAGGGCAGGGGGAGTGAACTGGCTCTAGATCTCTTTTGGGTCCCCAAAGTCGAGAATCCAGAAGTCCACCACTCGTAGGTTTGATTTCCTGAAGGCTGTGCCAAAATCCTTAAGGGGAATTGGTCCATGCAATACTTAGTTTCCTAGGAGAGCAACATTGGATCGCCAATGCAGGGTTGATGGATTGCTCAGCAAAGACTCCATCTGTAAACTGGCCAAGACAAGATCATGGAGGAGCAGGTACATCAAAGCCAACTAGCCCACTCAGCAGAGCAACGGAGTGCTCTACTCCCAGGGTACCCCCGATGGCTTGTCTAGAAGAGAAATCCTTGAGGTTGATGCCATAGATCTCCCTATTGTGGGTCTAGTGTGTGCTTATTCCCCATTCCGTAGAAGAGTATGACAGACATGGAGCTGCTCTGTAATAGTTTCTGAATACTGTGTGTTGACCGGGTTACTGGGATGTTCACCGTATGAATATGATGGTTTACTTTAATTGGGGCTGTTGGAAAAATAAGCTGGAAGGCAAAACAGTGACTGGAAATAAGACACAAACAATCAATTTGTGAGCACCTAGAGAATAATAGGTTTATAAGGAATAGCCAGCATGGATTTGTCAAGAACAAATCATGTTAAACCAACCTAATTCCCTTCTTTGACAAGGTTACTGGCCTAGTTCATAGGGGGAAGCAGTAGCCATGATACATCTTGATTTTAGTAAAGTTTTTGATATGTCCACATGACATTCTTGTAAGCAAACTAGGGAAATGTGGTCTAGATGAAATTACTATAAGGTGGGTGCACAACTGGTTGAAAGACCTGTTGTCAAACTGGGAGGGTGTATCTAGTGAGCTTCCGCAGGGGTCAGTCCTGGGTCCGGTATGATTCAATATTTCTGTTAATGACTTGGATAATGGAGAGGAGAGTGTGCTTATAAATCTGAGGATGACACCAAGCTGGACGGTGTTGCAAGCACTTTGGAGGACAGGATTAGAATTCAAAACGACCTTGACAAATTAGAGAATTGTTTTGAAATCAACAAGATGAAATTCAGTAAACACAGGTGCCAAATACTACACTTAGCAAGAAAAAACCAAATGCACAACTACAAATTGAGGAATACCTGGCTATGGGGTAGTACTGCTGAAAAGGATTTGAGGGTTATAGTGGATCACAGATTGAATATGAGTCAACAATGTGACGCAGTTGCGAAAAAGGCTAATATTCTGTGGTGTGTCATCAGGAGTTTAGTATATAAGACACAGGAGGTAATTGTCCCGTTTTACTTGGCACTGGTGAGGCCTCAGCTGGAGTACTGTGTCCAATTTTGGGCTCTATAGTTTTGGAAAGATGTGGACAAACTGGAGAGAGGCCAGAGGAGAGCAACAAAAATGAGAAAAGGTTTAGAAAACCTGATGTGTGAGAAAGGTTAAAACAACTGGGCATGTTTAGTCTTGAGAAAAGAAGACTGAGGGGAGACCTGATAACAGTCTTCATATATGTTAAGCATTGTTACTGTAAGGGACTGGGGCATAGGCAGTCTGGCCTAGTGGTCATGGCAGGGCTGGAATCTACAAGTCAAGGACAGCCACCAGGGCCGCCCAGAGGATTCAGGGGGCCTGGGGCAAAGCAGGGGAGCGGACATAAAAAAAGGCACCACCCGCTGCGGCGCTTGTACTCACCGGGCGGCACTCTGAGTCTGCGGCGGTGGGTCCTTCACTCGCTCCGAGTCTTCGGCAGCGGCGGGTCCTTCACTCGCTCCGCATCTTCGGCAGCACTGAAGGACCCACTGCCGGAGAACTGGAGCACGTGAAGGGCCCGCTGCCAAAGTGCCGCCGAAGACCCGGACCGCCACCAGGTGAGTAGCCAGGGAAGGGATTCTCAGCCAGGGCTCGTGGGGCCCGTGCGGGGCCCAGGGCCTGGGGCAAATTGCCCCACTTGCCCCCCCCCCCCTTTGGGCAGCCCTGACACCCACGAGGGAGTAGTCAGTGAGTAGGGATCAGAGTAATCACAAGACGCAGCGTCAGGGTCAGTCTGGCTGGGGTCAATGGCCGGAGATCAGAGGTAGTTACCAGGCTGGAATGAGGAGGCATGAGTCAGGGTCGGAGCCTGGAGATCAGAAAGCGAGGGGAGGCCTGGAGTCACAGCAGGCTGCCCAGAAAACGTCCTGGGTCACCCTCCACAGTTTAATAGTGAGCATGGGCTGACCGGGTGGCCACAGGGTGCTATTGCTCTGCAGCCTTTGGGCAGTGTTTCCTGCGGCGCCTAATCTTCACAGTCTTCCTTGGATGGGATTCTGCATGGCCTCCTGCTGGGGGTGGGGGAACGTCAGCTCTCCCAGCCACCGCAGACCTGGGTTCTAGTCCCAGGGATCCTTCCATTTGTAAAGAGAACAGTGCCCCATTGCTCTCCATGCCCACTGAAGGGAGAACAAGTAGTAATGGGCTTAATCTGCAGCAAGGGAGATTTTAGGTTAGATATTAGGGAAAATCTTTCTATCGCTAAGGGTAGCTACGTTCTGGAACAGGCGTCCAAGGGAGGCTGTGGAATCCCCGTCACTGGAGATTTTTAAGAACAGGTTGGAAACATACTTGTCAGAGACAGTCTGGATTTACTTGGTGCTGCTTCAGCACAGGTGGCTGGACTGGATGACCTCTTGAGGTCCCTTCCTGCCCCACATTTCTCTGATTCTACATACCTGCTGGTCACAGACTCCTGAAGGGAAGAACCACAGGTACCAAACCCTGTCAGATAAGCACGGTGGATACACAGGGTGTGGTAACCCAGCCCAGAGGGTGGGAGCACTTAGCTAGATAGGCCAAGATCTCGTTCAGTCTGTAAGATAAGGCTTGTTGCTTGGGATTCTCACAGACCAGTGGTGAGCAGACCGTTCACTGATATTACCAGCCGTTTAGTTCTGGGCCCATCTGCTCAGATGCCTGATCTTGCAGGGCTGTTGATTGGATTGTCTTGATCAAATGAAAATTGCACTCGGGCCTAATGTCAAGGCGAAGGCCAGGGCCCGAGCTCTGGCTGCTGTTGGTCCATGGAGCGCTGGGTAAGGGAGCGCTGTTTACCGGCCGGAGGGCTGTGGATTGTACCCAGGGGACCATTCCTGTGCTGTCCCTGGTGAAGCTGGCGCTGGGGCTCTTTTTAGGCGGTGGAATAATCAGTCTGGCTCTGGAGGCTGTGCCAAACAGCAGGTAGGAGCTGCCTCTCTTGCAACAGGCAGTGCATGTTACCTGCCTTGAAGGCCTATTGCATCCCTTGGACTGCAGCTCTCCGCCAGGGAGTGTGAAAATAGCCCCTTCTTGCTCAGCAGAGATGCTGAGTTCAGTGAGAAAAGGAACTTCACTGCTCTTGACTCCTGTTAGCCCTGCAGGGCCCCTTAAGTCCAGGTCTGGACCCTAGACCTTCGGGCACCTCAAGAACAGAACTGTTACCTCCGTTCCAGCCGGTTCCACCTGTGCATGTCCAAGCACTGCTAGAGGGGGCTGCACAGGGCCTCATGCCGCTTGCATAACCTTGTCTACGAGTGACGACATGTGCGGAGGAATGATCTGTGGGGAGACTGCAGGGCTGGCAGTTAGGAGAAAAAAATCTGGTAAACAGAGCAGGTTTGAGCTTGCAGACATCAAGTGCTAATGGACATGGAGCCCCGGGACACCATCTTTACCATGTCATTTTTCAAAGTAAACTGGCACTTTAAGAAACCTTGCTTGCTCTAAAGTGCTCTGGAATTGTGTCTGTTCCATGGAGGTTGCTGCTGTTTCAGCTTGAGGGCTGAACTGTCCCATGTGGCACTTGCAGAGGATGTGTGGGCAGCACCCCCGTCATGCATGAGAACGGCTGTTTCCCTGCCTTGGATGGGTAACTGCATGTGCAAAGGGCAGAGCTACAACGCTGTTCGCACCGGTGGCTCAGCACACCAGCTCTGCTCGCGTAGGCGGCTTGCAGACAAACGTAGCCAGAACAGCTTAGCTGCCCACATTTACAAATTTGCTCGTGACCGTTCTGCATTCTCTGAAGACAATGACTGGAGTGAGATTAGAGCGACTGTTCCATGCAACACTTAAAACCCGATGGGAGTCTCTGGTCTTCCCAGTTAGCAAAACTGTAAGTGAACTAAAATAAACACCCGGTGTAGCCACCGGCACCCTCCCTCCACCTGCCAGCAGAGAGCCGGGTCAGGATACGCCTTTCCCCAGGGGCTAGGCTGATGCAGAGCAAACTCCATCCTACAGCTGCTTTTGTGAGTTTATCCACGGCCGCATTTGAAAATCTTCTTGAACTCTGAAAGACCTCTCAGCACAGATCGCACCGGCCTCTCTCTTCCACTCGCTGCGCTTGCAGCACGGCTGGGAGAGATTGCCACGGTTTTAACCCACTAAGCACACGCACTCCAAGCTCTCCACCTCTCTCCTGATATTTGCTGGGATTTTCTTTCTTCCTTTCCCGAAACGAGCACGTTTGCAGGCCCAGAAGCATCCTGGCTATGTTTATTTTACTGCTAAACATTGTTTTCTGTGGGTTTGCTGGAACGCCTTGGCAGGCATGTCAAGATGGCTCGTTCTCAGCTCTCTTCTCCTTCCCCGCAGCCCTGTGCTCACTTTTAATTCTGTGCATCTGTCATCTCTGCTCTTTACCAGATGCCTTCGCTCCTACTGCCTGGGCTAGAAGGCGGGTTCTGATCCACACTTTGCTGGAGCCATGAAGATGCCATGTAAACGTTTTATCCTCTGTGGCGCTCGTGAATGCGAAGTAACTGGACCCAAGGGGAACTGGGATGGAAAGGTCTCTGGGAATTGCTATCATTCTCATGTTTGCCTGCTAAGGATACTCCAGGCAATGCCAGCTCCTCCTGGGGAGCACGTCAGCCAATCCAGTCCTTGTGGACAGCTGGCTGCATCACTAACGCTTGACACACCAGGCACTGGGCGGTGCTGGAGTAAATAGCCCTCTGGGTTAGCCACCAGGGATCTAAAAGCAGGGAGTTCCCAGTTAGGGCTTGAACTCATCAGTTCCTGTCCCTCATCAGGGTGGAAGGGATGGGTATAGCAGGGCGCTTTAGGCTGGCAGCATGAGTGGACTGGGGCGAGCTTAGTTTCTGAAATGAGGAGCGACATCCCACGGCGTAGCCAGGCTGGGGCGCTGCTGCCATGGTGTTTGGAGCATCTTGGCCACAGTAACGAGAGCAGGCCATGAATCACGTCCTAGTGAAGATCTCCAGAAGGTGCCTGTTGGTCAGAGAAGGCCGGGTTGCCCTTGAGGAGGAGCTTGCTCCTGGTATCTGAAAGAGATGCTTTGCCTAGGATGAGAGAGGGACACAAAGGGGAAGAGATGTTGCTGTCTGTGCCAGATGGCAGGAGAGGAGGCATTCGGTTTTCTAGCAAATTGCATTAACTTACATCTGAGATGATAGCAACATAATGGCTATAATGGGATTTTTCTCTTTGTATTAGCAACACCAGGCTCTAATGCGACCCTGGATTAACGTAATAGGGCAAGGATTTTTTCCCCTCTGATTCCCCTGCAAAAATAACCCTGGGAGAGAATTTGTTCTCATTTTCCTGGTGTTCTGAGATTTCCCTTAGTTCTCCTGATCGTGGTAACAAGAAAAAGGAGGTGCCCAGAGATTGGAGAGGACAGGGTGACATAGAGAACTTCCAGAACTCTCTTAGAGAAGAGGAGAAACGTGTGATCTGGTAGGTGGCGTGGGGGAAAACTAGCCGAGCTGTTGTCTTGGGAATTGTACATATGTTCTGAGACTGAACGAATTCTCCTGCTAAATTAAGCAGAATCAAACCTGAGTGTAACCCGGTATCATTCTCTGTAAGATCCTAGCGAGTGGAGTATTTGGTGGTCATCAGGGCCGGCTCTGGCTTTTTTGCCGCCCCAGGCAAAAAAGCCTCCGGCCGCCCCCCCCCCCCTGCGGGGGGGGAGGGCGGCCGGAGCCCCGGGGGGAGGGCGGCGAGCCCCGGCGGCAAGGGAGAGGACGCTGGGGGGGGAGGGCGGCGAGCCCCGGCGGGGGCTCCGCTCTCCCCCCGGCGGCCGGGGGGGAGGGCGGCGAGCCCCGGCGGGGGCTCCGCTCTCCCCCCGGCGGCCGGGGGGGAGGGCGGCGAGCCCCGGCGGGGGCTCGCCGCTCTCCCCCCGGCGGCCAGAGCGCCGGGGGCAGGGCGGCGAGCCCGGCTGTGGCCCCGCTCTCCCCGGCGGCCGGAGCGCTGCCCCCCTCCAGGTGCCGCCCCAAGCACAAGCTTGGTGGGCTGGTGCCTGGAGCTGGCCCTGGTGGACATGTGATGCTGGCTCCTCTTGTGTCCAGCTGCTAAATCACATTTAAAGAAGCTCTAAATACTGTTCTTCTATGGAGTGTTTCTATATATGTGGGCGGGTAGGTGCATGTACACTCTGTATATTTGTGTGTGAGTATAAATGTATAATGTGCGTGTATTTTCCATGGAAGTTATTGCTTTAGTTGCTAAAGGGATATTAGATGACTGAATGGGAATGAAACTGCCCACAAGGCAATCTATGGATTTTAACTTGGTCCACCATATGGGGAAAAAGTGAGAGCATCCTGCTATGGTAGATGGGCACTGGGTACGAAGCCTAGCGCTTCTAGGTCACGGAGTTGAATGTGGCCATGTCCACAGCAGAGAATCATAGAATATCAGGGTTGGAAGGGACCTCAGGCGGTCATCTAGTCCAACCCCCTGCTCAAAGCAGGACCAATCCCCAGACAGATTTTTGCCCCAGATCCCTAAATGGCCCCCTCAAGGACTGAACTCACAAACCGCTAAGCTATCCCTCCCCCGCACAGAGACCACAGCTCTGTGCCTAACGGTGCTTTGGGGGGCTAGTGGGGTGGTTTCAGTCCAGTTCCCAGATGTGCCAGCTGTGCAAATCCCAGCCTTGCATTGCATCCCCTTCGTGGTCCTCTCAGCAGAGATGCCATGCTCTGAAGGAGTCATGATGACTGAGCTCCCCGCTCGCTCCAGGGCGGCATAGAGGCATGGTGGGGTGTTGAGGGACTGTTTGGGGTAGGGTGGGGAGGACACTGTGTTAGGAAGGCCACTCCCTCACTTCCCCTGTTCTTTGGATGAATCAAAGACTTTGGCCTCTGGAGCTGTCAGATGGGCACCTTTCACCAGCAAGAAATTCCCTGATTAAAAATAGCCCCTCTTGGGAAGGGGTGGGAGATGAAAAATGGTCCATGCGCCAATTTCACCCTTAGCTGGAGTAATTACCCCCTGAAAAATATCACATTTATTGCACGCCCCAGGGAGGTGATGGAAAGGGGAGTTGGGCAGAGGAGTCTGTGAGGGGAATTTGCAATGCTCGCGAGAGTGAAATACCAACAAGAAAGAACATGGCATGGTGCAAGCAGACACTCTGCAAACTTCTGCACACAACCTTCTGCCAATGGCTACAGTCCAGGTCTTTGGCAGGTACCCTCCAAGCTAGCCTGCCCACCGCATCCCTGTAGCATCCAAATGCCTCACAAACAATGGTGAACTCAGCCTCACCGTGCCAGGAATTCAGGAGCTGCAGTCGGTTACTATCAGTGTTATCCCCATTTTACAGATGGGAAAATGGAGACAGGATTTAAGGCCAAAATTTCTGAAAGTTTCCATTACCTCTTGGTGCCCTTTCTGAGCCTCCTGGGGCCTGTCTTTTCAGAGATGCTGAGCCCGGCAGCTCCCATAACTTCAGTTGGAGCTGCTGGTGCTCAGCACCTTCTGAAAATCCAACGCAAGGGGGCTTAAGCTGCACACTTTTGGATGCTCTTTGGAAATTTGAGCCTAAGCGAGTGGCTGGCAGTCCCACAGGAAGGTTGTGGTGGGGCTGGGAATTGTCTCAAAACCTGATGTCTCAAAACCTGTCCTCCTTCCATCCCCAGTTTGGGGTCCTGATCTCTCAAAGCCAACCTTGGCTGAAACCCCAGTGTCCCATATGGCAACTATAAACCCGAACCTGGCCCCTGTTGGGTAGCAAGAACTTGGGCTAGGTGTGCTCAAGTTGTTCCCGAACCTGGGCTGAGTGACGTTAGCCGAGTTTGGTACCCGCTCCTGCAAGCGTGCATCGCTGTAGAGCAGCAGTCCACAGTCCTGTTGCTGCAGGGCAGAGAAGGAAATAGCAGGAGATTGTGCTGCACAGGCAAAAGCCTTTAAAAGCCTGCGTGAGTTACCTCTTGGCGTCACGCAAGGGGCCGACTTTGTTCTGAATTCTCCTAACGTCCAGTGACTCTTTGGTGGCTGGCTGAAACCCTGAAGCAGGAGCTTTAGGAACACATAAGACATAAACCAGAAGTCAGCCCCAGGGCTGCTGAGCCCTGCCCCCTTCCACCACAAACATCCCCATCATACAATCGCACTCATAAATTGGTCCAGCTCTCTCTAAATGATGCTGTTTTCTTAGCAGTGTCGCAATGTGTGAGCACCATCTGCTGTTTTAGTGTGTAACTGACAGCATGCCTGATCCTGCTGACCTCATCACCGGTGCTAATACACAGGAAGAGAAGTAAATCAAAGAGAGCCAGCCTGGCTCTTGCAACAGGACAGATGCAATAAAATTCAGCCCTTGAGAAATGAAGGGCAAAAACCAGCTGGCGAAAAGCATACTAAGAGGGGGTTACAAAACAATGCAGAGCACAAATAGAATTGCATTATAAACACACAGTGGATAACATGCCTTGTCTAGAAACTTGCTCTTGCATAGATGGAAATTATATCTGTCACTTACCGTAGCTGTACATACATTACAATGGCTCTGGCCATCCATAGCGACTCTAAAACTCACTTTCATTCAGTCAGTGTTGCAGTGACATTAATAGACTATTTGCATATTTTTCCCCGTAATGCTTTGCAGCTTTCCATTTTTAGCTACATTATTTGTTGGCGCTCACCCGATTTAAATATCCTGTAATTTGGCAGTCGTGGCAGTGTGGTGGTGGATGTGGATGGACTCGTCTGTGTGGTTGCTGTGTGTGAAAGCCATTTAGATTCTGGATCTTTTCTGACAGTGAGCTTACTTGGTGAAAGAGCAAGAGCAGATTTAGTTCTCCTGTCTTCTCTTTCCAAAATGCAGAATATAATTTAGCACATGTTGTTTTACCATTACGGAACGAGAGAGAGAGAGATCTACAAGTATTGTCAACCTCGACCACTCAGAAATCATCTGAGCTAGGCCCCCAAAATCATGGGGTTGGCTTAAAACTCATGAGATCTTTTAAAAAGTAATAACTTTAGCGATCTGGGGTTTTTTGTTTTTGTTTTCCTTCTGTTATTTTGAGTCATTAGGGTGCACTTAGGTCACATAATCAGATTTTTCTCTACATCAAGGAGGACGAGAAACTTCCTGTAAAAAATAAATTAAAGGCTGCAATGCTTTCTTACCCAACTGCCTTCCAGAGCTGGGACTTTAAGAACAACACCAAATATAACGGGACTCGTGCTACAGTGGTGAGAGATTGGAAATATTGTGTTCACTTTAAGACGTGCTCTCTGCTAGCGAACCATTCTGGCAATGAGTAGAGGAGGAGGTTGATCTAGTAGTGGTTAGATCAGGTGGTGGGCAGTCTAGGCACTCGAGTCCCGTTCCTAACTCTGCTACTGTCTTGTTGTGTGGTTTGGGGCAAGTCACTTAGCCTCTTTGCTTAAGTTTCCCCATCTATAAAATTGGGATGATTCTTATATCACAGGTGCGGGGAATACTAATCATTACTTACTATTTTATTACCATAGCATTTGGGAGCCCAGTCACAGACCAGGACCCCATTGTGCTAGGCACAATGAACATAGAGACGGTCCCTGCCCCAAAGAGATTACAACCTGAGTATTAAACAAGAAGTGGCTACAGAGAGGTGGAGGAGCACAAGGAAACCCAGAGGCAATGTTGATTAGCATGATCAGCAGCAGTCTCTGCACACCAGCTGCCTAACCATTGTCAAGTTTTCTGTAGGCAGCACGAAAAAGGAGAGTTCTGTGGTGGGATTTGAAGAAAGATAATGAGATGTTTGCAGGGAGCTTCTCCCAAGCATGCGGGGGAGCCTGATGGAAAATGTAACAAGTGGGCAATGGAGGCTGGTGTCCTGGGGCGTCGACATTAACGATACACACACAGCGCTGTGTGTCTCACGCACAGCACAGGGATGGGTAGCCCAGTGAGAGGCACCTTTGAGAAGCCAGGTGTATTTTAGCAGTACAGAGGACAGTACGGCATGAAGGTGTTATCAGCATGGATTTGGGATGGCTGTGCTTTTCAGAGCATTGGCCTTGCTGGGGTGAGACTTCACTCGTCTGTCCCTGGCACATTGTGGACGCTATGGGAAATGAATGCTAGTAAATCACCCCATTCTGCATGGGCCCTGTACGTTACGGAAAAGCTATTTTAGGAACATTTTTGGGGGCACTTTAAAAAATTTCCATGTATTATTTCTTGTGTCCTTGCCTGTGAAGCCAGTTACTTTGGTTACCAGGAGTCTGACCATGCAGGACTCAAAAGGGGACAATGTAAACAAGTGATCCAAAATACCATTTTTTATACGCACAAAGATTATCTCTGGGCCTGCCATGGCTAGAAGTGAACTCAGTGTCTGCTATCGGGAAGGTCAAAGCTTTCAGCTTCCCAATGGGATAAGGCTCATTTTTAGTTTTGCAGGGCCATGGGATATCAGACCTTAAAACCATGGCATGTTCATGTCTAGATCAGCTGTCACTCACGTCTTGCCTGTGCCCAGAGCAATTTTCTTGGAATGTTTGATGAAATCCGGGGGAGATTGGGCAGGTGATACAGCCATCAGTGTGCGATACACTGTGCGAATGTGCAATGGATGTATTTGCCCAGGAAATTTACCCTCTGAATATCTTCCCTCTGTGTGTGTAAAAATTATGTAATTTAAATATGCATACACAAACTACGGTAATTCCTGTTTTTCTTCTCAAAGGTGCTAAGCACACTCCACTCCCATTGGAATCAGCACCTTTTATGATCAGGCCAATTGTATGAGTGTGTGAGAGAGCGAGAGAGTGTGTGTGTGTGTGTGTGTGTGTGTGTGTGTGTGTGTGTGTGTGTGTGTGTGTACACGCATGCATCAGATATACTGCAATATTATTTTTGGCTTTGCTGTATTCTAGTCTAATTGGCCCAGACACACAGTACGCTTTCAGACATGGCACTTTTCAAATGCCAACTTTGCCCTTGGTTAGCAGCTCCGTCTGACTTCTGCCTCTCTCTCCCTCGTGTATAGTCATTTAAGGATGAGCTGTTCTGTGGCTGTGATTTTTGCAGCACTTGAAGTGTTGGTAACGCATGCAGGCTGGTAAGGTGTGGGCTGTGTGCTGAATGAGGGAGGAGGGTGGCAACGGAGGGGAAGCGAAAACTCTACACAGATGATCAGCAAAACATCCCTTGGGTTTTCCATTGCTTGCTGGGAGGGGGAGTAGCCAGTCGAAGCAGCTTTCTGTGCTGGGAAGAGACAGATCTCAGGTTGAGGAGTAGAGAGGAACTGACTGGGAGAATACCATGGACCTCTCTGAATTCACAGAGTTTTACTGGGAACTGCAGTGTTCTTTCCCCATGCTGCCTTGCAAACGATTTCCACCAAGTCTGGAGGGAAAAGGACTTACAAGGTGAATTACCCAATTGCTCAGTCCAGATCCTGCAAGTCTGGGTTTTTGTTGTTGTTTTTGGGGTTTTTTTGCATGTGGACCTCCCATTGCAGGATCAGGAACCCAGGCTCAGCAGAATCAGGCTCAGGGGTAGCAGGGACATTGTAAAATACCATATAGCAGCTGGCTGTTTTCCCCTTCCCCTATCAAGGCTTGATTTCAAACATCTGTGTCTCTTCAGCCACAGCTGAGTCTTTCCCCAGCACAAGGAGCGTTGGGCGAGCACGTTGCACTGGTAGCTCGTGAAGTCACGCTGAGCAACCTTTCGCAGCGGGAGTAGAATTTGCCTTGAGAGCACCCTCTGGCTGGGAAGTGGAGGAGGGAACCCAGGCAGTTACTTGCAAACATTTAGGGTGCAAACACAGCCTCTTGTTGACGTGGGATCTTGAAGGTGGCAGAGAGGTAGAAAGGTCGTCTTGTGGCTGAGACTTCGAATCAGCCAATCTGGGAGCGGATTTCAAAGCAGCCTAATGGAGTCAGCTGCTCAAATCCCATTGAAATTCAATGAGTGCAGTGCCTATCTTCTTTGGAAATCCCAGCCTCTGTGCCCTGTTCCCCCCTGGATTCCCTGCACGGCCCAGGCTAGTCACTGAATTCCATGCCTCACTTTCCCTGTCTGTAAAATAGGGACACACTTTACTGCGAAATGTGTGCCTGAACGCGTTAGTGTTTGAGGCACTCTGGCAGATCCGGAGATGGACGCTGCTAGAGTTCAAAACGAGTTAGTCATTTTCCCTTTTTTGAAGACAAGGGTTACCTGTCAATGTGGAGATGTTTCCTGGCTCTCTTGAGCAGGGACAAACAGCCTGGTCAAAATGGATGTGGTTAGTTTGGCCCGAGAAGCAGGGTGCATGAGGGCTGAGCACAGCAAACTCGTCTCAGCTCTTGCCTTTGTGTGAACCGAATTACAAAGGGTTTTATTAGGTCAGTCGCTTGCTTCTGAGATTATCCTGTCCCGCATTAGCCTATTGAGTAGGATGGAAGTCTCAGTAAAGGAACTGGATATAGCCAAAATATGATGCTAAATGGATAAATAAAACTGCAAAGAATATAGTTCATTAGTGGTGCAAATAGCTTCCAAGTCCGGCAAGGTTTACAAGTTCAGTTGATTTGGAATTGTATTAATGTCTCCAAATACAACGATCACTGACTTCACAGGCTTACGTTTTAATTTAGAGAGAGCCGTTCGCCCACATCACTGTATATACTGATGTACAAATTATATGTAGGAATTGCTTCTCCAGCCACCTCTGGGGTGCAAAACAGCAGCAGTTTAACAGATCAGAAAAGCTGGGTAGCAATTTATGACAAGTGCTGAAGAATTGAAACTACCGGGGGAATTTGTGCAAAATGTAACAACTGAATTCCAATGTCTTGCCTGAATTCCAGCTTAACACCCCCAGTGTAACACACCTAATTAGGGAAGAGCATGAGGAAATCTGCCCCAATAGTCAGTCCTTCTATCAGCACTGTGTCCCCAACACCAGCTAGGTGATCTGTATGACTCGGGCATACAGTCCATGCTGCCCTGTGAAACGCATCATCTTAACATCAAAGGGTGAGGTTTTTCAAAAACACCTGTGATAAATGAAGGGGGAGGTAGCTCCCTTTTATGGACAGCCAGCCAGCCAGTTAGCTATAAAGTCCCTCTTGGTGGCTGTTCTCTGCTTGCTTTACCTTTAAAGGGTTAAAAGGTCCCTCAGGTAAAGGAAAGGGAGTGGGCACCTGACCAACAGAGCCAATGGGAAGGCTAGAACTTTTTAAAATTTCTCTTTGTGTTCTCAAAAAGAACAGGTAGCCCACGAAAGCTTATGCTCAAA
The DNA here is from genome assembly GCF_028017835.1 of Emys orbicularis. Lineage (NCBI taxonomy): Eukaryota > Metazoa > Chordata > Testudines > Emydidae > Emys > Emys orbicularis. The sequence goes on along the minus strand of NC_088695.1, from coordinate 28,672,571 downwards.
TAAATTTGTTAGTCTCTAAGGTGCCACAAGTACTCCTTTTCTTTTTGCGGATACAGACTAACACGGCTGCTACTCTGAAACCTGTCTTTGTGTTCTGTTGTTGTTCTCTGGAGAGGCGGAACAGAGCAAACTCAGGGCTATGACTATGCTGTAAAAAGCTTTTTGCCAGGTAGGGAAATTATACCTAGAACAACCCAAATATGTAAGTAGATTAGGAAATGTCTAGAAAGACGTGATTAGGTTTATTTCTTTTATTTTCTGTAAGGCTTGTGGATTCCTCTGTGCTAACCCCCAAATGCTTTTGTTTTGCTTGTAACCTTTAAGCTGGACCTCAAGAAAGTTATTCTTGATGTTTAATTTTTGTAAGTGGGTTTTTTTAAATCTAGCAAAAGCCTAAGTTCCAGATGTATTTTCTTTCTTTTTGATTTTAATAAAATTTACCTTTTTTAAGAACAGGATTGGGTTTTTGTGTCCTAAGAGGTTTGTGCATATGTTGTTTAATTGACATGGTTGCAACAGCTGATTTCCTTTGTTTTCTTTCTCAGCTCTTCCCCGGAGGGGGGGTGAAAGGGCTTGAGGGTACCCCAGAGGGAGTAATTCCCAAGTGCGCCATCCTGGGTCCCAAGGGGTTTTTTGCATTTAGGTGGTGGCAGCATTTACCAAGCCAAGGTCAGAGAAAAGCTGTAACCTTGGGAGTTTAATACAATCCTGGAGTGGCCAGTATTAATTTTTAGAATCCTTGCGGGCCCCCACCTTCTGCACTTGAAGTGCCAGAGTGTGGAATCAGCCTTGACAACACCCAAGGAACTTCGAACCACAAGTCCTCTTGTCTTTCAGTGGGGAAGTCCAAATTGCCATTTATTCCTGAACCTGACCTGGTTCAGGGCTGCCAGAGGCTGTGCGGTCACCTTTCATCACAGCTGGCCATTCCCCGAGTGTATGTCAACTGCCTTTGTGTTCCATTGACTTACAAACGCAATGAGGGGTTATATTGCCCTGTCGCTGACTGCTGTTAGCTGCCCAACCAACATGCACAGGGAGAAAAGGTGCTGGCATTCTCCAGGGCTGAACATCGTATAGGCACCTAGAGACAGGCAGCTCAATAGAGAGCACGCTGCTTTCTGCTTGTGAGGATGGTGCCGAGAGAGGGGAAGAATTGGCTAGTTTTGTTTCCTTCTATTGCCAGCTAACATCTCCGCTGGCTGTTAGTTCTCCAGGGGTGGCAAGTGCAGTCCAGATGCGACGTCCAGATGCAGAGTTTAAATGGGCACCGTCAAGATACTTTAAAACATTTTTATCCTCTTGTTATTTGTAAATCTCCACCTGGAGGAGTTTGAAATGAGAATCTGTTCCCTTAGCAACACTTGTTTCCCTCCCCCCAAGTGCTCACGATTTGGCTTTTAACCGAAGGGTCTCTCTTGTGACTTGGCTCACAGCTGTCTGGGCAGGCCCCTTCCAGGCACGTTGGCGTGCCGCTCTCAGAGGTCACTGACGAATTCTGGTTCAAATCCCACTGAAGTCGCTGAGAATCTTTCCATCAGCCTCAATAGGATTTGGATCAGGCCCAGGGCTTGGGGTAGAAAGAGCAGCATTATTGAAATGTCTGGTCATAAAATGAATAAGTGGAAGGAATCACATGGGCCTTGCAAGCAGATATAGGGACAAATGCAAAGTAGGTCAAATTTTGACCTTTGCCCTGGAAAAGGTTAGTGTAGGCACAGCCAGGGGGAAGGGTTGCCCAGTGGTTAAAGTGCTAGCCTGGGACGTGGGAAATGCAGGGTCAATTCCCTGTTCCGCTGCAGGCTTCCTGCATGATCTTGGGCAAATAGCTTAGTCTGTCTATCCCCACTGGACAGAGGCACAATAGCCCTGCCTTACCACACAGGGGCGTTAAAGATTGTGAGATGCTCAGATACCACAGCGAGGTGGGGGCCATACAAGTACCTAAGACAGCCAGGGGTGAGACCTCAGAACCAAGAATCCTCACTTCCTGTTAGTGAGAACAAATATTCCTTCCTCACTTCCAAGGGGGGCCGGGGAGACACTGCTCTTGAGAATTTTACTCGTGTGTCTCCCATGGATGCTCTAGGAGTGACACCACAGCAAGCCCAGTGTGAACGCAGTCCAGCTTAGTGTCCTAAGAGTCCATCTGCACTGCACACTAAGCCAGACTCTGACTCAGGTTGGAACCCAAGCCCCGGTCTGTCCAGACACACATCAGCCTGACTTGAGTCAGCGAGCACTGAGGACCCAGGTCCTAGGACCCTGCTAGGGGTGTGGTCAGAGCCTCAGTCCTGCTATGACTTGGGTTCAGGTCTGTCATTGTGTGGTGTGGACGCAGGTCATGCTGCAGACCCGAGCCAGGAGGTCTGCGTAGTGCAATGTGGGTGCGTTGGCACAGCCGGGGGACCCGGGCCCAGCAGTCGTAAGCCCAGGTTTACCATGCAGTGCGGACGCTCAAGCGTGGCCTTGGAAACATCGATTCCACAAGCCTGGCTCTCATAGATCTGGATTTGACAGTGTGGACGTACTACCCCCCAAACCACCACAGTGGCAGCACAGGGAATGTCGCAGTCAGAAGGGGCCAGGGTAGGTGTGGGTGGGGAGCAGGGGGTCTACGCCGTGCCTGGGAAAGCAGATTAACCTAGTTACCTATCCTCCTATAGCAGCTTCTGTACATCTGGGCTCAGAGTGACTGTGAGGAGCCCTCTTACCGCAGCACACTTAGCCCAGGTCTACACTTACTATTTAGCTCAACCAAACTGCCTTGCATTGGGGCTTGAAAAATTCCCGCCCCCCAGCACTGTGGGTAAGACAACCTGACCCCTAGCATAGACGTGGCTAGGTGGATGGAAGAATGTCAACCTCGCTCCTGCCGCTCGGGAAGGAGGATTACCTCCATCGATGGAGAAGCCCCTTCCGTCACTGGGAGACGTGTCTGCGCCACACAGCATCATGACGGCGCTGCAGCTGCGTCGCTGTAGCGCGTAGTGTAGACGTGCCATCAAACCTCTCCTGTCATGCAGCAATACTGGGATTAACCCTTTCCTTGCCAACCAGGTGGCACCTTTAGGACTCTGTGGCATTCTCTGAATGAGTCCTGAGGGGTCTCCACCCCGTGCCTGAAAAAGAACAGCCCTCTGAGGGACAGCACTCGGTGGGTTATTAGGATTAACGTTCAGAAGCAACAGAGGGTGTTTATCTATTGGTTAGAATTAGGACTCTTGGGTTCTGTTCCCAGCCTTGCCTCTGACCCGCCGTGTGATGGTTGGTAGGTCACTTAACTTCTGTGCCTCAGTTTCCCCACCTGTAAAATGGGGATTAAATCCCCTCAGAGGGGGGAGGGGAGATTTCCTACTTCTAAAATGGGGAGCCTCAGAGGTGCTATGCCAGGATGGTGTTTGTATTTACTGTATCGATCGTGCCCAAACCCACCTTGTTCACTTGCCTTTTAACATCACGGCTTCCCCCCATGATTGGCTATAGTGCTGCTGTGGGGAAAGTGCCTCTGAGCACATAGCTCATTGTTTGAAGGCAATACCATGATGGAGGTGAAGGAAGGACTCAAGCATGGTAGGTTACTGTGCATGACTCACAGGCCAGGTAAAGCCACCATGCTGAAGAGAGTAGCACATGCTTATTCATCGTGATCATTTTCTAGCACTGTGAGGATTCCCTTGTGGCCCCAAGAGCAGACCTAAGGTCAAGGTGTTGGCTTTATTCAGACTTCTTTTTAAAAAAAAATACCTAAACTAACTGGGGAAGAGAACAAGGGAAAATGTCCTCTTGCTTTTCATCAGCAGATCCCAGCTGCCAAAGCCAACAGGAAACCAACTCCATGTCTCTGTCAGCTTGGTTTGGTTTGGTTTGGTTTTTCCCCTTTTGCTGCTTGCTCATTTGTGAACTCCAAGTATTTTGTTATTTCAAACCCACCCAAAGATTTGACTCATCTATAGCGCTGCTTTTTATCTCCTTGCTGGAGAGCTGTTCCCGCCAATTGTCCTTTCCTGTCGTTTACATGGCCGGTGCTTTTCAACCCAGCTTTAGCAGCCTAAGGAGGGAAAACAAACAGAGAGTTTTGTCCCGAGTATGGGATGGGATTCGAGTCATTGGCCTCCATGATGGTGTTAATGACGCCCCTCCAGGATGCTCTCATTTCCTTCTCATTGGGCTGTGGCCTCACTTCAACACTTGATTGCTCTGTGCAGTAATTTTGTGTGTCTCCAGGGCATGTACCCCGCATGCCCCACACAGACTCTCACGTGAAACTGTCGAGTGGAGCCCAACTGAGGTGAGGAAACGAGGCTACCCAAGAGAAACCTTCAGAACCTTAGCAAGGAGAGCAGAACAGTCAATCTCAGCACCACAGAACAGAGAGAAGCAGCAGCCAATGACAGAGAGGGATGGAAGAGAACCGTTTCCAGCCCTGAGCATGAGGAGTAATAGATAAAGAAATGAGAGTGTGTGCATGCCTGGGTGTGTGGGGGAGAGAACAGATGAGAGGAATTAAAAGCAAATGAACTCATATATATATATATATATATATATATATATATATATATATATATATATATGAGTCTGATTCTGATCTCATGTTTAAGCCAGTCGTGTTACACCAGTGTCAAATGAGATGCTCAGGCTTTTAAAGAAATGCAGAAGATAACGTTCTTACAGCCATGTTGCCCCTCCCATACATTGTATGCAGCGGCGTATTATTGTCTAGGCCTAGGGCGGCAAATTTGCGGGGGCAGCACTTGCGCTCTCTGAAGGTTGTTTTTTTTTTTTTTTTCCCCTTCGGCACTTCGGCCCTTCTTGGAGTTTTTTTTTTTTGCTTCAGGACTTTCGATCTTGGGGCGGCAAAAAACCCTGGGCCTAGGGGCAGCAAAATCATTAATCCGCCACTGATTGTATGGTAAATATTTAACTGCAAAGCACAAATGCAGTAAACTGCATTGAGAAGGAAAGCAGAAACAGAAAATAGTTTGTAGTGCAACCTTAATTTTTGCATTTCTTTTATTATTGTAGCTGTGCAACTTTACTGTTGTGTTAACGTAACTGTTGTGTTGGGAGAGAAGTTAAAGGACTTCTCACACTGTGCAAACTGCAATCATCTGTTATTCATTTCTCTCCCTCCCCCCCCCCCCCCCCCCACTGTTTTACAGCCTGTATTTGTGCAGGTGTATGAAAGATCTAATCCAATGTGCTGAAATTAGTGCTGTTAAATTAGTTGTGGATTCTTTGCTCCACTGCTTGCTTATCCAGGAGATTGTCTGGGTGCGTTTAATTTAAACATTTGCACTTCTGCACCTTTAGAAAGGTTTATGATAGCCTGATGAGTAGATAAATAGATAATGGTGGTGCTTAATTTGCTACCTAAACGGATTAATTGATGGCTTTGTATGTTGTGCCAATAAGCAGCAGCTCAGGCTTAAATTGCTTTGTGTATTCAGCCCCTAGTACAGTGAGAATTCGCTGAAGTCAACCTTGCTTTTTGCAGGGAGCAAATCTGAAGTTTTCGCTGTGCCCAGTAGAAGTGCTTTGCCAGTTATGTTGCAGTGCGTTCTAATCTCCTCTGATGTCCGAGCTATGGATTCTGTAATCTGGAGTTGGGCCCGGGAAGAGAAGGAGCGCCCTATCCAATGTGGATTCCTGATGTGCTGAGAGCGTGTGGCTGTACAGTGTCCCATATTTTTGTGGCTGTGACCCTGAGGCAGGACTCCACACATGAGCTGTTTGTACGCACTGTACAATGGGGTCCTGCTCCACAACTGGGAGTGGGAACTCCTATGAGCATGGGAATACAAATAATAATTTAGAATCTCTGAATGGTCCTGGGCAGGGAAGCTCAAGTGGGCCCAGGGAATGGAGAGTGGGTTTCCTCATTCCTCTTCAATGGTATATCTTCAACAAAGGATATGGCTGCCATTGGTCCATGTGGTTCTTATTGTCTAATCTTATTTTCCCTGGGCCATTCTGCCCCTAAGTACATTAATGCAACTCCCATTGAAGAACTCCAACATATTTCGCATAGGGCACCAAACAGCTGGTCACTACCGGCCCAGGTTGGGTTGGAGCCATTAACTCCTCTGGGTGATCGACTCCGTAAGTGATTCCACGACCCATCCAGCCCTGCTGCTTTGTTAACTGGAGGTCTTTGTGCTCTAAATGTATAAGGTGCTTGCATAGCGATTCAGATTACCTTGTTGGCATTAGCTGCTTTGCTGCGTCTGTGCTCACGCTGGACGTGGCATGGAGAACATCTGTGTCGTAACACAAGCCAGTTAGAGTGGGCTCCAGTTGAACAGGAGAACTGAGGTGCTCTAAGCTAGAGGTTGAATTTTGGGATTGTAAATTTAGTTTGGTTTTGTACGTAAACCATATTTCAAGCGTTATGCTGAGATCGGATCACAGAGGATTCTCCCTATTAGAACTGAGCGTTGTGATGCTGCTGTTTGTCTTTATTCTTATCAGAGGGCAGCTTTATAAAAGTAAGTGAAAGTACGTTAGCTTAGAATGTGGCGTGCACTAAGCTTAAAATATTCGTATCAGTGCTGCTTCTGTTTATGATCTGTGATTAGGGATGATAAAGAGCATGGATGAGTGATATCAACTGGCGACATGGTCGTGAGACACAGCACAGCAAAGCATGGGGGAAACAACTTACTAACAGCCCACCCCTTTGCTGGTGGGTTTGGGTGCATGGTCCGCTGCAGTGTGCTCTAACAGCTCTCTGAGCTCCAGCAGCACCGTGGCATCGGAGCAGCAGGCTCTGAGCCAGGGAGCTGGTCTAAATTTTTCCATCAAAATTGTTTTCAGTGGAAAATTGGATTTTTGCCTGAATGAAATTGTTCACAAGAAGGCCTGCTTTCCCGGAATATTTTCATTTTTGTACTTGGAAAAACAAAACATTTTAGCTGAAAACAGAAATATTTTGATTTGGAAATGCTGTCATGGTGCCTCATGGGAGTTGTAGTTTGGTTGCCTGATGTCCCTATTTTCTCTTTGGGCAAGGCTTCCCAGTTGGACTACATCTCCCATCTTGCATTATGGCTAGGAACTCCCGTGATGTACCTCCCTTTCCAAGAAGGGAGACTGTGGTGCATCATGGGAGACGTAGACCAACCCGGGAGTCTGGTCTATAAGGGAGGATGGGAGCATGAGACACCCAAACTACAACTCCCATGAGGCACTCTGGCAGCATTTCCCACTAAAAATATTTCCATTTCTGAATTTCTGCTGAAAAATCTAAATTTTCCAGGAGCGCGGGACATTTTTTAAATGTCTGCTGCTTATGTTTAAAAATCACATCAGTCACAATCCTTAGAGGGCCAAGATCAACTGACCAAATCAACCCTAAGGAATGTGGATGCTGTGATAGACTTTACAGCTTAAATTGCAGGGTGTCTTGGATATTTTTGGTTAATCCTAGTATGAAACCAATTGTAGCAATACTTCAGGATAAAGCAGGGGGAGTGGGAGTCAGTACTCCTGCAGGGAAACCCTGACTTTATTGAAGTCCAGTGAGAATTTTGCCATTAGCTTCAGTGGAATCAGGATTTCACAGCAGGTTTTTATTCTCTGCCACTGGCATTGGGTGACCTTGGGCAAGTCAGTTAACCCCTTTATGCCTCCCCTAAGGGAAAAGCCCTATGATAGAGGATATCTGATGTCTGAGGCTTCCTTTACATTTGCAAAGTGCCTTGACATCCTCAAATGAAAACGTGCTAGTGATCATCCTATGCTGTTATGTGCTGAACATGGCTTCTGTATAGATAGGCATCACTGTGAGCAGGAATTGTGTCAGCACTTTAAGCAATAAGTCATAAGGAAGCAAAGCATGAGTTGGTTCGAATTAGTTGGTGCCTTGTTCACTCTGAGGCTGGAGGCGCGCAGCATTTAACTTGATCAAACGTCATGTGTTTGTTATAGAAGCATCTTCTTTATGGATACATGGAAGCTTTCGCTTGTAGGACATATCACTCTATGCAGCCTTCAACACTCATGAGCAACAAGGGGTTGCACAGATATAACTCAGAGTCCGATTTAGCCTTATGGGCCTGATTCTCCTCTTGCACTAATGAAATTCTGGAGCAACCCCACTGCAGTCGATGGATTTAGACTGGTGTAAGAGAGTCAGCCCCTGTATCTCCACAGTTCACGGGCTGCAAGAATCCTATCTGCATGCTCTGCCTTTGGAAAGACCGGCGGGTGATAGTTGCATTGATTTATGGAAGGGTGGCAGTAGTGGAGGAGGGGATGTATTATTTCTTCTTTCTCTGGTTATTCCTTTGGGGTCTGAGTTAGTACAGCTGCTTCCAGCTGTTCTGCCATGCAGGACAGTTGCAATGCAGCATAGTCATTCCATTACTGTGTTGTGGCTCAGCATGACCACCTCACAAAGAGACAGCCTGGCATTGTGATGCTACAGATGCTTTATCAGCCCCCACGTTATTTTCAGAACTCTTCCGTTTATTTTAATTTACATCCTGTGTTCTGGAGTCTTCTGTCCTGGGGGCACATAGGCTTGTTAAAAAATAAGGACAAGGAGCAAGGTCCAATTAACTGAACGTTCAAAAATCCCTCTTGATCCCTTCAGTACCGAAACCCCCTCATCTCCCCAGACTCATCCCTTCCGCCCCTGGTTTGCCCTGCAGGGCAGCAGATCCAAGCTTTAGTGAACCAACTGTTAGGGGACTTATTCCTTCACCCTCTCACTTCCCTGGTCCTTCTCGCATGAACAGAGAGCAACAATACCCGGAGTCCAAAGGCGCAAACAATTCGATGTTTATTGGGGTGAACTTCCAGCAAGCATGATTCCACTTTCCTTCCTTAGTGTCCCCCTTCCCAGCTCTGACACCACAGAGCCTTGCCTATGTCCCTGTTCCCATTCCCTGTTCCCATTCCCCCCCTTAGCAAAACATGATCCCAATTCCCCCACCCCCATTCCCCGTTCCCATTCCCCCCCCCCCCACTTCCTGATTGACTGCAGACTATATAGTAAAACTTGAGTTCTGCTTAGCTATACCTTAACCAAACATTTTACTGAAATTTAACTAACCAATCCTAACATACTGTAACATGGTTATTTAACCAATTATATTCCACCACCTTAATTGGTTTACACACAGCAAAATTAATTATACAGCAGACAGAAACAATTACAGAACCAGACAGAGACCATGCAAATAAACATACAAAACAACACAGAAGTGAGGATTTCACATCCCAGCTATTGATAAGTGAGTTCTTGCCAGACAGGATGCTATTAAACTAAGTTTCCTTTTACATCTTCTAGGCTCTTCCCTTTCTCTGGAGGTGATAGGAATATCAGGACAGGATTGTATTCCTAACAGCCCAATAGCACCTTATTTTAGTGTGACTAGTTTGGAATGTGAAGATGTGACCGTTCACTTCTCAGCTTATGGCTGCCTCTGCTGCTTAACCAAAGGCCTTACTTAGCCTAAGAACAGAGCCTCAGGGTATGTCTACACTACGAAATTAGGTCGAATTAATAGAAGCCGGTTTTATAGAAATCGGTTGTATACAGCCGATTGTGTGTGTCCCCACATAAAATGCTCTAAGTGCTCTAGTCGGCGGACCGTGTCCACAGTACCGAGGCTAGCGTCGACTTCCGGAGCATTGCACTATGGGTAGCTATCCCACAGTTCCCGCCGCCCATTGGAATTCTGGGTTGAGATCCCAATGCCCGAATGATGCAAAACAGTGTCACGGGGGGTTCTGGGTACATGTCGTCAGGCCCCTCCCCCTCCGTCAGAGCAACGGCAGACAATAGATTCGCGCCTTTTTACCTGGGTTACCTGTGCTGACAACATACCACGGCAAGCATGGAGCCCGCTCAGCTCAGCTCACCGTCACCATATGTCATCTGGGTGCCGGCAGACGTGGGACTGCATTGCTACACAGCAGCAGCAGCTAACTGCCTTTTGGCGGTAGACGGTGCAGCATGACTGGTAGCCTTCATCGGCGATCTGGGTGCTGGCAGCCGTAGGGCTGCATTGCACCAGCCTTTTTCCTTTTGGCAGTAGATGGTGTATTACGACTGGTAACCGTAGTCTTTTCCTATTACAAGTTGGATCATCGCACATTAGCAGAGTCTTCCCTGAGCAGCAGATCGTGCAATAGGCCTGAAGGCCATCGTCATCATACAGGAAAAATGTGGCTATCAGTCTTAGTACACTAACTGCCAAGCGCCCAGTATTTGCTGCCAAGCACCCAGAAGATGCCGAGGGCTATCAGTCATGCTGCACCGTCGTCTTAAGATGTAAAAAATAGATTTGTTCTGTATTCATTTGCTTCCCCCTCCCTCCGTCAAATCAACGGCCTGCTAAACCCAGGCTTTTGAGTTCAATCTTTGGGGGGGGCCATTCTGTGTGACAGTTGTTTGTGTTTCTCCCTGATGCACAGCCACCTTTGTTGATTTTAATTCCCTGTACCTGTACGCCATGTCGTCACTCGCCCCTCCCTCCCTCCCTCCCCTGGTCCGTCAGATACTAGTTTCGCGCCTTTTTTCAGACCAGATGCCATAGCTAGCACTGGGATCATGGAGCCCGCTCAGATCACCGTGGCAATTATGAGCACTATGAACAGCACGCGCATTGTCCTGGAGTATATGCAGAGCCAGAACATGCCAAAGCAAAACCAGGACCAGCCGAGGAGGCGATTGCAGCGCGGCAACGAGAGTGATGAGGAAATGGACATGGACATAGACCTCTCACAAGGCACAGGCCCCAGCAATGTGGAAATCATGGTGTTACTGGGGCAGGTTCATGCCGTGGAACGCCGATTCTGGGCCCGGGAAACAAGCACAGACTGGTGGGACCGCATCGTGCTGCAGATGTGGGACGATTCCCAGTGGCTGCGAAACTTTCGCATGCGTAAGGGCACTTTCATGGAACTTTGTGACTTGCTTTCCCCTGCCCTGAAGCGCCAGAATACCAGGATGAGAGCAGCCCTCACAGTTGAGAAGCGAGTGGCGATAGCCTTGTGGAAGCTTGCAACGCCAGACAGCTACCGGTCAGTCGGGAATCAATTTGGAGTGGGCAAATCTAGTGTGGGGGCTGCTGTGATCCAAGTTGCCAGGGCAATGAAAGACCTGGTGATATCAAGGGTAGTGACTCTGGGAAACGTGCAGGCCATAGTGGATGGCTTTGCTGCAATGGGATTCCCAAACTGTGGTGGGGCGATAGACGGAACCCATATCCCTATCTTGTCACCGGAGCACCAAGCCACCGAGTACATAAACCGCAAGGGGTACTTTTCAATGCTGCTGCAAGCCCTGGTGGATCACAAGGGACGTTTCACCAACATCAACGTGGGATGGCCGGGAAAGGTACATGATGCTCACGTCTTCAGGCACTCTGGTCTGTTTCGAAAGCTGGAGGAAGGGACTTTCTTCCCGGACCAGAAAATAACCGTTGGGGATGTTGAAATGCCTATCGTGATCCTTGGGGACCCAGCCTACCCCTTAATGCCATGGCTCATGAAGCCGTACACAGGCAGCCTGGACAGGAGTCAGGACCTGTTCAACTACAGGCTGAGCAAGTGCCGAATGGTGGTGGAATGTGCATTTGGATGTTTAAAAGCGCGCTGGCGCAGCTTACTGACTCGCTCAGACCTTAGCGAAAAGAATATCCCCATTGTTATTGCTGCTTGCTGTGCGCTCCACAATATCTGTGAGAGTAAGGGGGAGACATTTATGGCGGGGTGGGAGGTTGAGGCAAATCGCCTGGCCGCTGATTACGCGCAGCCAGACACCAGGGCGGTTAGAGGAGCACAGCATGGCGCGGTGCGCATCAGAGAAGCTTTGAAAACGAGTTTTGTGACTGGCCAGGCTACGGTGTGAAACTTCTGTTTGTCCGCCCCCCCCCCACCCGGTTCACTCTACTTCCCTGTAAGCCAACCACCCCACCCTCCCCTTCCCCCTTTGAGCACCGCTTGCAGAGGCAATAAAGTCATTGTTACTTCACATTCATGCATTCTTTATTAATTCATCACACAACTAGGGGGATAATTGCAAAGGTAGCCCGGGATGGGTGGGGGAGGAGGGAAGGAAAAGGACACACTGCAGTTTAAAACTTTAACTCTTATTGAAGGCCAGCCTTCTGATGCTAGGGCAATCATCTGGGGTGGAGTGACTGGGTGGCCGGAGGCCCCCCCACCGTGTTCTTGGGCGTCTGGGTGAGGAGGCTATGGAACTTGGGGAGGAGGGCTGTTGGTTACACAGGGGCTGTAGCGGCGGTCTCTGCTCCTGCTGCCTTTCCTGCAGCTCAACCATACGCTGGAGCATATCAGTTTGATGCTCCAGCAGCCGGAGCATCGACTCTTGCCTTCTGTCTGCAAGCTGACGCCACCTATCATTTTCAGCCCGCGATTCAGCACGCCACCTCTCCTCTCGTTCATATTGTGCTTTTCTGTAATCAGTCATTGACTGCCTCCACGCATTCTGCTGTGCTCTGTCAGCGTGGGAGGACATCTGTAGCTCTGTGAACATGTCATCACGCGTCCTACGTTTTCTCTTTCTAATCTTCACTAGCCTCTGTGAAGGAGAAACATTTGCAGCTGGTGGAGGAGAAGGGAGAGGTGGTTAAAAAAGACACATTTTAGAGAACAATGGGTACACTCTTTCACGTTAAATTTTGCTGTTCACATTACACAGCACATGTGCTTTTGTTACAAGGTCGCATTTTTCCTCTTATATTGAGGGCCTGCCGGTTTGGTGTGAGAGATCACTCACGCAGTGCCAGGCCACAGATTTCAGCTTGCAGGCAGCCATGGTAAGACACAGTCTTTTGGCTTTTTTAACCTTCTTAACATGTGGGAATGGTTTCAAACAGTAGTGCTCTCATTTCCCATACCAAGCACCCGTTGGGTTGGCCATTTAAAATGGGTTTGCAATGTAAAAGGAGGGGCTGCGGTTTCAGGGTTAACATGCAGCACAAACCCAACTAACTCCCCTCCCCCCCACACCCAATTCTCTGGGATGATCACTTCACCCCTCCCCCCCCCACCGCGTGGCTAACAGCGGGGAATATTTCTGTTCAGCAGAGCAGGAACGGGCACCTCTGAATGTCCCCTTAATAAAATTGCCCCATTTCAACCAGGTGACCGTGAATGATATCACTCTCCTGAGGATAACAAAGAGCGATAAGGAATGGATGTTGTCTGCATGCCAGCAAACACCGGGACCATACGCTGCCATGCTTTGTTATGCAATGATTCCAGACTACGTGCTACTGGCCTGGCGTGGTAAAGTGTCCTACCATGGCGGACGGGATAAGGCAGCCCTCCCCAGAAACCTTTTGCAAAGGCTTTGGGAGTACATCCAGGAGAGTTTTCTGGAGATGTCCCTGGAGGATTTCCGCTCCATCCCCATACACGTTAACAGACTTTTCCAGTAGCTGTACTGGCCGCGATTGCCAGGGCAAATTAATCATTAATCATTAAACACGCTTGCTTTTAAACCATGTGTAATATTTACAAAGGTACACTCACCAGAGGTCCCCTGTGTGCCCTCAGGGTCTGGGAGCACGCCTTGGGTGAGTTCGGGGGTTACTGGTTCCAGGTCCAGGGTGATAAACATATCCTGGCTGTTGGGGAAACCAGTTTCTCCGCTTCCTTGTGGCTGTGAGCTATCTACATTTTCTCCATCCTCATCTTCCTCGTACCCCGAACCCGCTTCCCTGTGTGTTTCTCCAGTGAAGGAGTCATAGCACACGGTTGGGGTAGTGGTGGCTGCACCCCCTAGAATGGCATGCAGCTCCGCGTAGAAGCGGCATGTTTGCGGCTCTGCCCCGGACCTTCCGTTTGCTTCTCTGGCTTTGTGGTAGGCTTGCCTTAGCTCCTTAATTTTCACGCGGCACTGCTGTGCGTCCCTGTTATGGCCTCTGTCCTTCATGGCCTTGGAGACCTTTTCTAATATTTTGCCATTTCGTTTACTGCTTCGGAGTTCAGCTAGCACTGATTCGTCTCCCCATATGGCGAGCAGATCCCGTACCTCCCGTTCTGTCCATGCTGGAGCTCTTTTGCGATCCTGGGACTCCATCACGGTTACCTGTGCTGATGAGCTCTGCGTGGTCACCTGTGCTCTCCACACTGAGCAAACAGGAAATGAAATTCAAACGTTCGCGGGGCTTTTCCTGTCTACCTGGCCAGTGCATCTGAGTTGAGACTGCTGTCCAGAGCGGTCACAATGAAGCACTGTGGGATAGCTCCCGGAGGCCAATAACGTCGAATTCCGTCCACACTACCCCAATTCCGACCCCCTAAGGCCGATTTTATCGCTAATCCCCTCGTCGGAGGTGGAGTAAAGAAACCGGTTTAAAGGGCCCTTTAAGTCGAAAGAAAGGGCTTCGTCGTGTGAACGTGTCCAGGCTTAATTCGATTTAATGCGGCTAAAGTTGACCTAAACTCGTAGTGTAGACCAGGCCTCAGACTGTCACAGTACGAGAAGGCCCTTACACAGACAGACAGTGATTTTGATTCTTTCTTTTATACCTCTATAACTAGCTAAGTGATAAGAATACACGTAAATTCTTAAAGTATAGGCCTTTACAGACAGGCCTGAATAGCTATATCCTAACACCAACGAGGACAGCTCACTGCACAGGTGGGGGAAACCCTTGCTGAGAATATCCTTGCCAACAGCCCTCGCACAACTAAACCATGAGAACGCTCATGAAAACGCACAGTCAACCTGTGGAACTCCTTGCCAGAGGATGTTGTGAAGGCCAAGACTATATCAGGGTTCAAAAAAGAACTAGATAAATTCATGGAGGATAGATCCATCAATGGCTATTAGTCAGGATGGACAGGGGTGGTGTCCCTAGCCACTGTTTGCCAGAAGCTGGGAATGAGTGACGGGATGAATCACTTGATGATTATCTGTTCTGTTCATTCCCTCTGTGGCACCTGGCATTGGTCACTGTCGGAAGACAGGATACTGGGTTAGATGGACCATTGGTCTGACCCAGTATGTCTGTTCTTATGTTATGTTCTCTCAGCTCTACTCCTTCGGTTTATCCAGAGGGGCAGGCTCTGAATTAAACAGGACACAATCTCCTTAAGGCTTTCTAGGTTAAAAGCAACAACTTGTATTGTGTCATTTGCACACATAAGTACACACATGTCTCTAATGGGCACGCAGCGGAATGGAACCAGCACATGTGCTTGCCAAGACTGAATAAGCACAATCTTTCTCAATGTCTTTCCTCCCGCCACATTCCACCGATTGTCTGTTACACCCCACGCATTGTAACACATCTGCAGTTAAAGCGTCAGTTCTTCCTGCTAGCGACTGTGTGCTTTGCTTTGTTCTGTAAAGCACCTGTTTGGGGCATTTTGGGGCGCTGTCAAACAAATGAAGAACGTTATGTTCCGGGGCTCTGTCAAACAAATGAAGAACGTTATGTTCCGGGTGGTAGCTGAGTGTTTGTTCCTGCTGGGGAATGCTTCATTTTTCAGGTTCAGGCTAGGTGCATAGTCCACCTTTTTTATACGTTTTCCATTCTTTGCTATACTGAATATCAGTGGGGAACATACACTGATGCATTCCCAAGGTATAAATACATCTCTGATATTTACAGCATGGTTAGAAGTTTTGGGGATATCTGCAGTCCCCAAAGGTAAGGACCCTTTTCGCCAATTGCAGCTAGCGTGACCCAAACCATTGGATGGCCTTGCCTCTTCTCCTAACACCGACACTCTGACTGTACCGCCTGATGGGGCTGTAAATGGAGGGCTCGTCTGGAGCTGTCAGGTTGTGCTCTGTGAATCAGATGCAGCATCAGAGGCATCCAAGTTCTGGACAGTGTGTCTGCAAAATCAAATTGACACATGATGACCCGCCGAGCAAAAGGGCCCCATTGTTTAGAAAGCTCAGCATGTTTCTTTAGCAAGTGGCAGATAGGTGACTGGATGGGCCCACGGTTTGAAGTGCTGTCTCGTTTTGTTGCATACTGGGATATGGTGGCAAGGGCTGCTGCTTCAGTCCTTTGTGAGGCTTCCTTTTCTCGCTCACAGCTTCCTTCTGTCTCTCGTATGTTTCCTTTCGGTTCCACCCCCAAAGTGTCGTGCCCTGGCCTTCCCATTCAGATCCCGCCGGCAGAGACACTTCTTCCACTTCCCCGACATCGTCACTAGGAAGGCAGAGAGAAGGGGTGAGGATAAACAAAGGCCTTCCCATTCAGATCCCGCCGGCAGAGACACTTCTTCCACTTCCCCGACATCGTCACTAGGAAGGCAGAGAGAAGGGGTGAGGATAAACAAGTCTAAGTCCCGGCTTCCTCTGTACTACTTACCTTCCCCAGGTCTGCCCCTTAGCCTGTAAGCTTTATAGGACAGGGGCTGTCTTTATTTGCATCTTGTATAGCACTGAATGCCTCACTGGCCCATAATAAATCCCAGAGAAAGGTATCCCGAACTAGGAGCCTGCAGATCTCTGCACCGTGTTAGCCTAGAGCTGGGAGATTGTCTCAAAGGTTCCAGTCCCATAATCAGTGCAACAAGCAGGAAAATGCAGTGGTGACGTACTTGTCAGAAGGCTCAGTAGCAGTAAAGCCTGGGGGATACCTGGGGAATCAGCCATCCTGCTCATGTTCAGAGCTTGGAAGCCAGCTGCTGACTTAGCAGCTGGTATCAGTGGAGGCTGCATGTTCTTCTGCAGTGTCCTTGCAGAGGCAAATGTTTCTTTTTTCTTTGAAATTGAAAACTGTTCAGGGAGCCATAAATTAATTCAGCCCTTGACAAATCCTCCAGTGCGTTACCAGGGCATTTAACCTTCTCCCCACCTAAGTGTGACATGGCTCTAGGGCAGGGGTCGGCAACCTTTGGCACGCGGCCCGTCAGGGAAATCCGCTGGCGGGCCGGGCCGGTTTGTTTACCTGCCGCGCCCGCAGGTTCAGTCGATGGCAGCTCCCTTTGGCGGTGGTTCGCCGTTCCAGGCCAATGGGGGCTGTGGGAAGTGGCGGCCAGCACATCCCTTGGCCCACGCCGCTTCCCACAGCCCCCATTGGCCTGGAACGGGGAACTGCGGCCAGTGGGAGTTGCGATCAGCCGAACCTGCGGACGCTGCAGGTAAACAAACCGTCCTGGCCCGCCAGCGGATTTCCCTGACAGGCCGTGTGCCAAAGGTTGCCGATCCCTGCTCTGTGGTTTGGGGAGAGCTGATGAAAGGTGGGTTTAGCAGATACATAGCAGTTGGGAGAGGTAAAGCTTGGGGTGAGGGGCCAGACTTTTCAGAGCTAACGTGCTGTTGAGATGAATGGAGACCATTCAAATCTCTTATGTCCGACAGTCTGCAGGCTCAGGAAAATAGCACTGCACTGGGCCACATTTGGAAGGGTTTCCTTGTAAGGACTACACACTTAGCACCTGACTCTTCCCTCACTGGTGTGAATCAGGAAGTCTGTGAAAACAATGGCAGCTAGATCAGAATCAGACCTTTTTTTTTTTTTTCCCCAACAAAGCTTAAATCCCATTGCTTCTGCTAGCTAAGCCCCACTCACAATTTTTTTCACCCCACTGATGAGTGCATTTGCCAAACCCTGAATTAATTAAAATAAGCTTTATGGGAGATGTTTCATATTCTGATCAGATTTTCATTCAGATATGATGGCCATACTTGGTCAGACCAATGGTCCATCTAGCCCAGTATCCTGTCCATCGACAGTGGCCAATGCTAGATGCTTCTTAGGGAATTAACAGAATAGGGTAATTTGTAGAGTGATCCACCCCCTGTTTTCCAGTCCCAGTTTCCAGCAATCAGAGGTTTAGGGACATTCAGAGAATGGGGTTGCATCCCTAACCTTCTTGGCTAATAGCTATTGATTAACCTATTCTCCAAGAATGTATCTAATTCATTTTTGGACCCAGTTATACTTTTGGCCTTCACAACATCCCCTGGCTACGAGTTCCACAGGTTGATTGTGGGTTGTGTGAAGAAATACTTCCTTTTGTTTGTTTTAAACTTGCTGCCTATTAAATTAATTGTCCCTGGTTCTTCTGTTATGTGAAGGGGTAAATAACACTTCTCTATTAATGTTCTTCACACCATTCATGATTGTATAGACCTCAATCACATCTCCCCTTAGTCGTCTCTCTTCTAAACTAAATAGTCCCAGTCTTTTAAGTCTCTCCTCATATGGAAGCTGTTCCCAACCCTTAATCATTTTTGTTTCCCTTCTCTGTACGATTTCCAATGCTAATGTATGTTTTTTGAGATGGGGCGACCATCACAGTGTAACAGGTGCGGAGAAAGACTGCTAGGACGATCAGGGGAATGGAAAACCTACCTTACAAGAGGAGACTCAAGGAGCTTGGCTTGTTTAGCCTAGCCAAAAGGGCTCAGGAAAGCGTGTAGCTGTACCTGTATAGAATGAAATGCAGCGCCCTTCATGGCAAGGCAGGGCAAGAATGTCCAACTATAACTAGTTATAAATGCAGCATCAACCCTAGGGGCAGTTTACCATTAATGAATAGCTTCACACTAGGTGTTGTGTCACAATGGTAAGGACAGAGTAAGAGGCTGTATTCCATTCAAAAACCCAAGATGTAATGGTTCCTGAGTAAACCTCAATAAACAAATAGGCTTTGTTCTGCTGGAGTGAAGGGGAAAGAGGCCAGCACTGAGTGTGTTCTGTGGTTACTTCTGACTAACCCAGCCCTATGACTTCAATTACTTAAGCTAGAAAGAAGCAGCAATAGCATTAAAGCTATTCAACGTTAAGCCCAGGAGTGGGTTAAACTGCCTTCTCTTGTACTTAAAGGAGTGGCTAATAAGAGACAGCCCTGGCTTGCAATGAAACGCAGCTCTTAGCTCTGTGCAGTTGAAGGGAAAGCAACACAGGGCAAGCTGTCTTAAGACAAGTGGAACGACAGTAGAAAAGAGTAAACACTGTTTTGGTTGGTGGGCTAAAGGTAATCGAGTTGATATAATAGACTTATGTAAGGCATTTGACTTAATACCACACAACATTTTGATTACAAAATCAGAACGATATAAAATAAAAATGGCCCGTATTAAACTGAACAAAAACTGGCTGATAGATCTCAAACCGTAATTGTAAATGGGGAATCGTTGAGTGGGTGTGTTTCTAGGCCCTGTGCTGTTTAACACTTTTATCAATGACTTGGAAGAAAACATAAAATCATCACTGATAAAGCTTGCAGACCAATCTTATTTAATGTTTTCATTCATGACCTTGGCACAAAAAGTGGGAGAGTGCTAATAAAATTTGCGGATGGCACAAAGTTAGGAGGTATTGCTAACATGGAGGAGGACCAGACTGTCATACAAGAAGATTTGGAGGACCTTGAAAACGGGAGTAATAGAAATGGGATGAAATTAAATAGTGCAAAGTGCTAGTGCATGGACTTGGGGACTGACAACAAGAACTTGTGCTATAAGCTGGGGACGTATCAGTTGGAAGCGACAGAGGAGGAGAAAGACCTGGCTGTATTGTATTTACAGGATGACTATGAACTGCCAATGTGATGCAGCCGTGAAAAAGGCTAATGTAGTCCTAGGATGCATCAGGCGAGATATTTCCACTGGAGATAAGGAAGTGTTATTAACATTGTACAAGGCAGTGGTGAGACCTCATCTGGAATACTGTGTGCAGTTCTGGTCTCCCATGTTTAAGAAAGATGAATTCAAACTGGAACGAGTGCAGAGAAGGGCTACTAGGACGATCAGGGGAATGGAAAACCTGCCTTATGAGAGGAGACTCAAAGAGCTTGGCTTGTTTAGCCTAGCCAAATGAAGGCTGAGGGGAGATAGGATTGCTCTCTATAAATACATCAGAGGGATAAATCCCGGGGGTGGAGGGGAGTATTTAAGTTAAGCGCCAATGTGGACACAAGAACAAATGGATATAAACTGGCCACCAACAAGTTTAGGTTTGAATTAGAGGAAGGTTTCTAACCATCAGAGGAGTGAAGTTCTGGAACAGCCCCCCCAAGGGGAGCAGTGGGGGCAAAAAACCTAACTGGCTTCAGGACTGAGCTGGATATGTTTATGGAAGGGATGATAAGATGAGACTGCCTACGATGGCATGTAGCCAATCTGCGACTGCTAGCAGTAAATATCCCCAAAGGCCAGAGATGGGACACTAGCTGGGGAGGGCTCTTAGTTACTAAAGAGAATTCTTTCCCAGGTGTCAGCCTGGTGGGTCTTACTGACCTGCTCAGGTCTAATTCATCTCCATATTTGGGGTTGGGAAGGAATTTTCCCAGGTCAGATTGGCAGAAACCCTGGAGGTTTTTCGCCTTCCTCTGCAGCGTGGGGCACAGGTCACTGACTGGTTTGAACTAGAGTCAATGGTGCAATGGGCAGGAAGTCAGACTAGGTGGTCAGGATGTTCCCTCCTGGTCTTAAAGTCTATGAGTCGAAGTGTTTGGGCCTGGTAGGGGATTATCAGACCCAGCTGGGAAGGGGTCAGGTGATTTCTACAGAGGCCTGATGGGCTGAGCTGAAGGGATTGTTGCAGGGAGGAAGTTGGCTCCTGGGACAGGCCATGGAGGAGGGGAAGGAGCCCCTGCAGCCTGCGCTGGTCAGGGGAGTAGTTTTGCTTGTGTTGGAAGAGTAAGCTTTGTCCTGAAGGAAGGGCTTGCACAGACTCTGGATGTGGCTTTAGCCCTGCCTGGGCAGGGGAGACAGGCCAGCAGCCCACGGGGGGCTTGTTCTCTTTCTGAATATTGAGCTTAGTGATGGTGACGTGGCTGAATTTTGGCCTCCCTCTGTTTGACCCCAAGACCACTATGGCATGGGCAGGGTATCTGCTGCCCTTCCAACCTGCCTCCATCTACAGGGGTCCTCTCTAGTGATGAGACGTCACTCAATGTTTGGCCTTCCCACTGAGACGCCCCACAGTGCAAACTGCTATCGTGGCATGTGGACGCCTGATGGAAGCTCATTGACTCCTTTCCTGCAGGCCACTCATCAGTGGTAGCAAGGGAAATAGGGTAGCAAGGCTCATTTCAGCCCATGGATTCTGCATTCTTCTTCCCTGCCATGGTTCCTGGGTGCTCCCTATGCAGGTCTGAGTGAGGAACCACACACTGCTGTGGTTTACCACGTGTGTTTTTTACAGAACTGTGCTGTAGGCCAAGGGAATGCAGAGTCCGAGCAGATGTAGAAGATAAATTCCAGCAGTCCTGGTATTTGTCAACATGCAGGGGAATGTCCGCCAACCCTTCTCTATTAGTGCACGGAGGTGGGTGTTTGGGGAGAGCTGTTTTGAGGGGCAAGGGAATAATGCTGGCACAATCCAGCTTGTACTATGCAACTAACTCGCTCCGGGACCTTGGGTGAGTCACTTTGCTTCTCCGTGCCTCAGTTTCCCCATCTGCAAAATGGGGAAATACTTTATCTCGCCGGGGGCTTAATCATCAATGGTTTTAAAAGGGCTTTGACATTCTCCCATGAAAGGAGCTTTACTGTGTCATGGTAATATCAGGTGTCTCTGGGCTTGGCACTTCCCTCCAGCCTGACACAATGACCCTTCGGAGACCAAGCTGCTTTGCTGCCTCCATGAGCCTGAATCATTCTTCCCAAGACAGCTCGGCTCCATTCTGTGACCTCAGAGTGGACCCATCAAGAGTTCCTTCGAAGCTCTTTGGTGCGTTCGGAGATGTGTTTTAGCTCAGCCTGTAAAGAAAGGGAGGTTGGAGCATTGTGTTCAAGCGTTTCCTGTTGTTCCCCCTAAAAAGACATGCAGATATCACTTGCCTTAGTCTGACCCCAGTGCAGCAGAAATACAGCCCGGTGTCCCACCAAACACAGGATTGGGCTGTGGTTTCCAGGGTAGCACTTGTCATCGTTATGGGGTGAGCTGCCCCTTTGTCCCCCTCTGGTATCTCAGTGCACTCCCTCAGATGTCAAGCCTCAGACCTTTCTGTCTCCTGGGCTGGAATCATGCGAATTTCCCACCCTCAGACCAGGCCCTGGGCTACCAGGACCGTACTCTGTGGATCAGCCAGGCTCACCCAGCGGGTCTGCTTGCATTCAGGCACATGCAGTCCTTCCCTTCAGGAGTCTGTGACCATGGTCAGTGCAGTGACCGGACAGCCTGCATGAACCACAGTATTGATAGAGCATTTAGAGGCAAAGATCTTAAAACAATAAGCTATGCATATCTCTCTTACCTATAGGCCTCCCATCCCCTCAGGTACAGCCGCTTCAGACCCCACAGGAGGTAGCTGTGTCACTCTGTTTCCCAAAAAGCTCTCCAACAACTACCCCCCATGGAAAGAGAGAGTCCCATTTTGTCCAGTCAGAGATCCCTTCTCCTTATCAGTTCCTAGGCTTTGGCCCTGCTTGTCCAAACTGGTCCAGGAGGTCAAGCCAGAACCCTCAGAGCCAGTGGCTCTGCCATTGTCCTGTAACAACCCTCAAGTGCTTACTGTGGGGTCATCCTCATGTTCCCATTACGCGACGAAGCTCCTCCACTCCTATCTGTTTCTGGCAAGTCTTTCAATGTTTCCCCAGCTGTGCCCCATGTTTTTCAGCTCGGTTTCTACAGCTCTTAGCCAGGTTTGTTTCGGGCAGCCGTGCTTTTGCTTGCCTTCAGGTGTCCATCTTATTTCTGCTCTGGTGATGGAATCAGTTTCCATCCGAAGCACATGGCTAATCCATCTCCAACGCCTCCTGGCAAGGATAGTGCTCATATCCTCTTGGCTGCCCTGTGTCAATAGATCTTGGTCTGAGATTGTTCTGGGCCAAGAGATACGGAGGATTTTTCTGAGGCGGGTTGTGTGGAATGAAGACAGTTTGGACATGTCATACTTTACTGTGGGGTGGCTTATCTTAATCTATTGTTTCCCCTTGCTTCTTTTCCCAACAGCCTTGTTGATTTAACCCAATATACAGTGAACAGCCCAATAACCAGGCCAATTCACGGTATTCATAAATCATTACAGGGCAGCTCCACACATGTCCGGGTGCTCTCCACAGCCTAACCCCCCTGCATGCATCATGTGGGTCTCTCTGGGTGGGATGCCACCTGGGTTTGTAGCTGGTTATCAATTTTTTATTTTTTGTTGTTGTCTGCATCGCCACTAACTTTTTTTTTTTTTTTTCCCCTTGTAGAGCTGAAAAAACAGAAGTCCTGAGTGAAGATCTCTTGCAGGTAAATTGACTCTCTTTCCTGACAGCTGGCGACCCCAGTCTGAGACCTGCTTAAGGAGGTCTAGATTTCAGTGCCCCTAGAGAGGCAAGCTTGTCTGGTGGTTACGGCACTAGCCTAGGACTTGGGAGGCCTGGATTTAAGTCCACAGGCTTGAATAGATTTAAGGTGTGACCTTGTGCTAGTTGTGTAGTCTCACTGGGATAAACCCATCACTAGTAAGCGGGAGGGCTCATTTTACTCCCCATTCCATAACTGACTGTAGGGGGAGCTCTGCTGGAGTACGGCGCATCTCTCTGCAATGCACGCTGGTTGGAAGACTGCTCATTCGTCTCCCTATACGGGCACAAAGCATTTGCTCTCAAGGTTGGCGTCAGGTCATGTACAATCAGATCAAGGACTGCTTCAAAGGTCAGCTTCAAGATGACAGTAACCAGTCCTGCCTGCCCTGTTTGCAGCTGTATTTGTTGCCTTTATGCACGAACCGGATTGAACCAGCTGCATGTTGTTCTGTTGGGGGTTCGCGGGCTTTGCTCAGTTGGTGATGTGGATTTTCGTTTCACGTTCTAAGAGGAGATGGAGTTTTCAGAGGCGCTCGCCGCTGACCTAGCTCTGCTCCCACTTGAGTCAATGGTGCCGTTGACTTTGATAGGAGCCAAGTTAGGCCAACACTTGAGCACTTTTGGAAATCCCACCTAGCATCTTGCATGGCATTAGCACTGATGCTGGGGTCATAAGGCTGGATAAGATGTCTCTGCTGTTCACACGCTATTAATAAAGTAATATACAATGCCAGCCCCACTCCCTGCATTGGGAGAATTTTGTTGGATGTGCATTCTGCACACTTCCACATTCTGTGTATGTGGGTTGTTGTGGATGACTGGTTAATGAGAGCAGAGGGAATAAAACCTATCCTAACGCATTGCAATGGGATATGCCTTGATGAAAGTAACAGTGCTCCTAACTGTGCTATTGATGACGAGTACGCAAGGGTCTACCTGGCTCACAGACGTGTGGCTACGGGATGGGGATGGTTTGAGAGGATTCCAGTAGAGGTAACTTTAGACCACACTGAAACTTGAAGCTTTATTTTTGTGTCAACAGCAATATTCCTGCTTGCAGCATGTCATTCTGCTTACTATTCATGTTACAGTAGTGTGGGGGAGGAGGGGATCCCACATCATGGATCAGAATCCCATTGTGCTAGGTGCTGTACAAACCTAATAGAGATGATTCCTGGCCCAAAGAGTTTACAATCACAAAAGTAAATTCCCTGGCTTTTATATTGCATCTATCTAATCTTACGTGAGCATTTGTACCACGGTCATACACCGATCCCTTTTGTCTGACAAGAAACATCTGCACAGGGAAGAAGTCAAACTCTTGAGAAACAACAATGCCACTTCTACAGACATGTTCCTGTTGTTAAAGGGGAAAGAAACAGATAATATCTACACAGGGATTTCTTTAGAAACGGTTTAAAGTGTTTTTCCAAGTATTTCGGGAGACGCCATCACTTCCTCCTCTAATCACACACACCGGCCGTCTCGGTTTTTCAGGTGATGCAGAAGTAGGAAAGTGCAAGGTGGAAGTGAGAGAACGTGTGTGCCCCTTAGTATGTCTCTGCACTGACCTGTGTCATCTGGGACTATTGCTTAACCAACGGTCTGAACGCCCCCTTCATGTCAACAGTTCCATCCTCTGCTGAGTCCTGCGCGGGAAGAATCTATGGCATGAAACTTTCCTGCAAAATTCACTGTTGTGTTCGTGGCATTCTTTGCTCAGGAGAGGAGTGTGACCGAGTCAGCTGAAAGGAGTAACCGAGGCCTTTGCCTGGGAATGTTTCCAAGTGGTTTGGAGAAATCCAGGCCCAGCATGCTCTTACTTTACCCTTTTATAGCCCATTTCCTCTGAGGATCTGTCGCGGATCCACAGGATCCAGTCTCTGCCCCAGTCTGGAAGCAGTCCCTTGGGCATGGCCCTGTTAGTGTGCCAGGCTCCACACAGTTCCACAGGGCGGGACCACTCCAAAACTGGGTCTTCGGGTGCCAGCCTTCCCTGGCAGTATCCGTGGCTCCCTGCAGCGAGTCCAGCCAGGCCAGACTCCTGTGGGAGGCTTGGGGCACTTAAAATGCTGCATCGGTGCAGCTGTGCTGCTGTAGCGCTTTAACAGAGACGCTGTAAGCCGATGGGAGAGCCCCCATCGGCGTAGTTAATCCCCCTCCCTGAGAGGCCACAGCTGTGTCAACGGGAGACGCTTTCCCGAACACATAGCGCTGTCGACACGGGGGTTAGGTTGGTATAACTATGACACTCGGGGGGTGGATTTTTCACACCTCTGAGCGCTGTATTTATACTGGTACAGGTCTCTAGTGTAGACCAGACCTCGTCAGAGTGCAGTGCTCTCAGGGGGTATTTGCACTGACACCAGGCAGCCTTTTCAAAACAAGGTAACGATTAGTCTCCGGGTTACAGAATCTGGAAGTCCTTTGGTTAGCACAGACCAGCAAAGATTAGGACCTAGTCCACGCTAGCTAAAGCCAAGCTGCTGTAGGAATCCTCTCCCCTCCTTTCTCTGTCCCAGGTAAGAGTCCTGTGTCTCTGGGTATGTCTACATAGCAATTAACACCTCTTCCCCGCCCCCCCCCTCCCCCCAGCCTGGGTCAGCTGACTCAGGCTCTGAGGCTGTAAAATTGCAGTGTAGACATTTGGGCTCAGGCTGTAGCCTGGGCTCCCCCCTGAACCTGAATGTCTATACCGCAGTTTTACAGCCCCGCAGCCCAACCCTGCAAGCCCCAGTTAGCTGGCCAAGGCCAGCCTTGGGTGTTTAACTGCTGTGTATCCTCATCTATTATTGGGAGTGGACTACATCCACCCTGATTGAATTGGCCCTGTCAGCACTGGTTCTCCACTTGCGAAGTAACTCCCTGCTCTCCATGTGTCAGTATATAATGCCTGCATCTGTAACTTTCACTCTATGCATCCGAAGAAGTGAGGTTTTTACCCACGAAAGCTTATGCCCAAATAAATCTGTTAGTCTTTAAGGTGCCACCAGACTCCTTGTTGTTTTTGTAGATACAGACTAACACGGCTACCCCCTGATACTTAACTGCTGTGTAGACATACCCTCTGAGAGCTGAGCTAGCCACCTCACTCCTTTCTCCTTTGTTCTCCAGGTCAGGGCCTTTGCTCTGCTTCTCTGCAGGGAAGGTAGGGGGGAAAGCTCCTTTTTCTCAGGTGTTAGTCACAAGGTGTGAATGTCCTGGCCATTGGGGTTTCCATTGTCTCTTCTGGATCCTCCATGCACTTGCATAGCCTTTACTCAGTGTGTTAAGGACTCTGGTCTCCAGCCAGGAAGCTGTGTGAGCCCCACACCTTGTCCCTTCCCTTTACACTCACTGCACAGCAATACAAAGCCCATTGGTAAACTGAGGCATGCACAGGAATTATAAAAATATTACCAAAATTCCAACATTTATCACAGGCTCTCAAAGCACTTTTTGAGCATTTTTCCATGCCTCAGAACCTGCCTATGAGGTGGGTTCCAGTAAGTGTTACTCTACCTATTTTTCAGATAGGCACAGACAGGTTAAGTGACTTGCCAAACGTCACACAGGAAGTCAATGGCAGAGCCAGGCATTGAACCCAAGTTCTAGGCTAGTGCTCTAACCACTGGACCAGTTCTGTGTTTTAGTCCGTGTGCCTTCCCCATGCCACCTAGGACCACATCCAAACCAAAAGGGAGCGCTGTAGGCAAAGGGAAATGGTTCTCCCTTCTCATTGTAAACAGTTCCTGAGGTTTGCTGAGAGGGGAGGCAGCTGTTTACAGCCAGCAGATACAGCTCATGGAACACGGTCCAGTTTTACACGTAGAAAACTGAAGCTCTCTCATCCTACAACCTTCAGCCAGTGTCAATACATCCAGTTCAGATTGACTCTAAGGCCCTGATCCAGATCGCATTGAAGTTCATGCAGAGACTCCTAGACTTGAAGAGGGAGCTGGATGCTAAATAAACATGCTTCACACGCAAATTGTTTCTCATCACAACCAAAAATAGAGAAATTCTTGGCAGAGTCCAAATCCTCCTTAGAGGCTGTTAGATCTTTGGGAATCTTGCAGGCTAATCTGGCATTTAAAGGCCAAATTCTGTTCTCAGTTACACCAATATAATGTTGGATTAAGTCCATAGAAGTCTGAGGTGTTAACTGGGTTTATGCTGGCACTGGTGAGAGCAGAGTTTGGCCCTAATAGAGTAGGGGCTGGGATTTCTGTACCTTTCAAGAGTTGCATGCAGTTTTGCAGGGAAAATAATGAAAGCCTCCGTCCAATTTGTCCAAAGATTTAATTTTCTTCTTCGGTGACTGTCCCAAGAGAGAATGAGGAACAGTGCATCCACTCTCTTCCTTAATGTAATATCTAGTACCTCCCTTCCAACATGCACCTATGCGCACCGTACCTACCTCCTGAATATAATATCTGGAACCTCCCTTCCAACACACATGCAACATCCCCAACCAGGACCCCATCTCTGTACTGAGCTGGGATGAAGGTTACTATAGCTGCACAGCAATGCATTTTCCATGAATCGTGGGCTTATGCAGAGCAGCCTATCCTCAAACTATCCTCCCAACCCTCTGCTTCCACCCAGAGGCTCAAATTGAACTCTTCCCATTAAATCCCGTAGGCCTGCTGGTGTCTGGAGTTGCAGCTCTTTCCCTAATGCCCAAGAGGCAAAGAATATTACTTTTTCCATGTTATTTTCCAAGATTTTGATCGCTCTGCCCCACTGCACGTTTTCCCAGAGCCACTAAGCTTCATTTTCAAAAGCTCTTGTTTACTGACATTTAGTAAATTATCTTGCTGAGTGTTCAGATAACGTTTTCAGTGTGTCCAAGCTGGGGCCTCACGTGCCAATCTTCAGCTTGAATCTCAGCCAGTTAGGTTCCCAGCAAGATATTGGTAGAAACAGAAAGCTCCATAGCCTTGTTAGGTAAAAAGCAAGTCCTTACTCACCTCTCCAGCACCCGAGTTCGTGCGGAGTTGGTATGGGCTCACAATCTGTCAGAGACCAGACACCAATTCGTTGATCAACGGGCTCACACTATCCTTAGCTTAAAAGGCTTCGGAGTAAGTGTGGCGAGTTTATTAGGGGTGAGCATCAATATTTATACACAGAAGTAAACAAAGTGATTAACAGATCATAATGGTCATGCATAATCAATCAAGATTCTACAGGATAAAACAGGTTAAAATGTAGATTCAAAAAGACAAAAGGGGAGATCCCTACTTAAGGGGAGGGGGGGTGTCATGAGTAGTTCGCAGGTCAGAGCTTTGATTAAAAGTTCAGACAGAGACATCAAGTCTGGGTTAAGTTTAAGCTCATCAAAAGTTCAGACTCAACATTCCTCCATTTGTAGCTTTGGGATAACTATTTACCAAAAGCTACACCCCATTTTAAGGAGCCAAGGGCCGCTTGGCAATTTCAGCCTGGGCCAACTCGAAGAGAGTAAGGCCCTTGGCTGAAGTAGGAAAAGAATAAACTGACCCACATGAGTCTATGAGGGAGGGGACACACTGAATACAGCAACACAGTATTATAAGGATTACTATGGCCCCAACAATACCCACCAAGAGTTTTTTAACCCACCCAAATCCAGGCAGCCAATTCCATAAGGCTCCCCACCAATCATAAGGTGGCTGGCCAGAGGAGTAGTTCTTAGCCATTTCCCTTAGATGTTTGGTACGTTGAAAAGTGTCAGAGTAGGTGTCATTTACAAAAACACAGCATTCTTCATTTATGAGGGCGCAAGTTCCTCCCTGGGCTGCTAACATTATGTCTAAAGCCATTCGGTTTTGCTGGCGCAGCTGGGACATTTCCCCGGCCTGATTCTCAAATAGGGTCGCAGTTTTATTGGTTAAAGACTCTAGTAGTCCCTGTAGACGGATGACACCACCCCTCAAGCTAATGAGACCAGCCCACCGCTGCCACGACAAACCATCACGGATATTAATATCTCTGAAGGTTTCACGGATGTTACGAACGTGGGGAAAATGAGGGGGAGTGAGGGAGGTGCGAGAAGGCAGTGTTAGCCACGCTAAATAACATGACCCTGCCCAATCAGGGGAGAGAAAGTAATAAGCTTTGGGCCCGCACACCCAGTATGTTCCATACAGTGCGTTTCGGGTATTCCATTTCTCAAAGTAGGAGGTAACCCACCACCCATTGGACCACTGTTCCCCTGGTAACGCAGAGGGGTCGTTGTGTGAACTGCAGAGGCACAATTTGGTAGTGGTGTTTTTAAAGTGCAGTGTAGTACTGCTTGAGCAGTTGTAGAAGGCAATCGTGTATCCCTTAACAATTAGTTGGACACCCTCGTGATCTGAGCAGGGCTTCTTAAAAGCTGACTCTGAAGGCTTGCCCACCCATGAAAAAGTTGGATCGGGGTGAGGGATCCACATATGGGATAAGTGGGATGCGCAAGGCTTGAAGCCAAGATTTTTACTAAAGGCGGTGCCATTAAAATACATGTTGCATTTACTTGTTCCCACAAAAGTTGACCCCTTTTCTTTAACAAAACACAGTGATCCTGTCTGATTGGTTACCCTGAGATATCTGTTAATTGGCACTCCTGTTTTGTCCCATGTAAGATTGTGTTGGACTGGATCTTTTACTCTAGCCGGTGGCATCCAAGTCATATTAGCAGTGGTCAGAGGAATGGGTGTGAAGGGGAGTCCCTGTTCTGCATTTACTGGAAATTGAGTACATACCCAGCAATTACTTCTATTTCTTAAAATACGAGTTTTAACCTCGTGGGAATATCTAATAAAAGCATTATCTTTATAAGCAGAAAATAAACTAAAAAGGCATAATAAAAAACATACAGTTGTCAGAATAAAAGGTCCTCTCATTTTTGCCGAGTCAATTTAAGTCTGATGTCTGAAAGAGGTAAGCTGGTCCACTGGTCGGAGGCAGTGTCCTCAGTGGTGGCAAGAGCTGCTGGTCCGTCACTGTGGTCCACTACGGCTGGCTTGACGTGGGAGTGGTGGATCCAGGATTTGCGTCCTTCCAGGAACACTGCAGTCTGGGTTGTTAAAAGA
This sequence comes from Emys orbicularis, assembly GCF_028017835.1. Taxonomy (NCBI): domain Eukaryota; kingdom Metazoa; phylum Chordata; order Testudines; family Emydidae; genus Emys; species Emys orbicularis. The sequence goes on along the minus strand of NC_088695.1, from coordinate 28,642,331 downwards.
ACCTGGTGGGGTCCAGTAAACCTCGGCTGGAGGGTGTCGCCACGAACGAACTTTTTGGCCCAGACGAAGTCCCCTGGTTGGAACGGGTGGATCTGTTCTTCCAGCGGCACGGTCTGGGAAAACTGCGAGGCTTTCCAAAGGGTACGGAGGCGAGCCTGTAGGGAGAGAAACTGGCACGCGGTCATATGATCCCCTCCCAATAGTGAAACATCAGCACGTGGTAGCGCCCCGCCTTTGAAAAGGGGGGTGTCCATAGAGCAGTTCAAAGGGGGATAATCCCAATACACGGGTTGGGCGAGTACGAAGGTGAAACAGGACCAAGGGAAGTACCTGAGGCCACTTTAACCCTGTTTCCTGACAGTATTTAGCCAATGTAAGCTTAAGCTCCCTATTTATACGCTCAACTTTCCCGCTAGACTGGGGGTGGTAGGGTGTATGAAAGGAGTGTGAAATGCCCAGTCCTTGTTTTAAACGGCCAAGGACATGACCAGTAAAGTGGGGTCCGCGATCTGAGTCAAGCACGAGAGGGATGCCAAAACGGGGTACAATGTCTAAGGAGAATCTTCGCCACTGTGGCAGCAGTACAATTAGCAGTAGGAAAAGCTTCGACCCAGGAAGTCAGGGCAAACCAAAACAAGGAGGTGCTTTTTCCCAAAAGCCTTTGGCATATCTGCAAAGTCAATTTGAAGATGTTGAAATGGAGCAGCAGGCGGAGGTCTTCCACCCTTAATTTTGTTAAGAGGTGGAGCAGGTCCATTTCGCTGACATGTGCTGCATGCTTTCACTATTGACAGGCAGTAGGGTTGAATGCCTGGAGCATACCAAAAGCGAGCGATGGTGTCCACAAGGGCGTGCGTGCCGTAGTGACCCCCCTTATCATGGTGCCAGCGAACTGCCACGGGGTATGTGGAGCGAGGGAGGCAGGCTCGGCCATCCGGCATAAGCCAGGTCCCTTTGACCAGAGTGGCTCCGAGGCTCTCCCACGACTGTAGTTCAGCAGCGGGTACTGGTACGGGGTGCGGTGGAGTAAAGGAGGAGGTTACAATAGCCAACGTGGGCATGGCTAAGGGTAAGACGGCAGCCGTCTTGGCGGAGGCGTCAGCCAGGGCATTCCCACGGGTGACGGGGCTATCATCTTTAGTATGGGCCCGGCAGTGAACTACAGCCAGGACCGAGGGTTCTTGGAGGGCGTCCAAAAGCTTGTGGATGAGGGAGAGGTGCTGAATGGGTTTACCGGCAGCTGTCTGGAAACCTCAAAACTTCCAGAGGTGGATGTGACAATGCACAACTCCAAAAGCATACTTGCTATCAGTAAAAATGGTAACGGTCTTACCAGCGGCCAACTGGCAAGCTCGGGCCAGGGCATAGAGTTCGGCAGCTTGGGCTCCCCAGTTGCCTGGCAGTGAGGCGGCCTCTTGAATGTCCCATTCAGAGGTGACTGCATAACCGGTGAAACGCTTGCCATCAACATAGAAGGAGCTTTCGTCCGAGAAGAGGATGCAATCAGGGTTGTCCAGTGGCACGTCAAACAGGTTGTCCCTTATCTGTAAGATGCTATAAACTACTTCCACACAGTCGTGCTGATCCTGGAGGACTGGCAGGTCAGGAAGCAAGGTAGCTGGATTAAGGGGCCCACACCTTTCAAAAATTAGGTTAGTGTCTTCTAAGAGTTCGGCCTCTAGCTGTTGCTGACGATGGGCCGAAAAGACTTGGGTTGTGCCCCTACGCAGAAGGGCTGACAAGGCATGAGAGGTCCAAACCGTGGTAAAATGACCCAGGGTCAGGCTCTTTGCCTTTGTGATCAGCAGGGAAGCTGCTGCCAGAGTCCGGGTGCAGGATGGGGTTCCCTGAGCGACAGGGTCGATCTGCAGAGAGTAAAAAGCAAGCGGGAAATGGTGGGGCCCGCTCAGCTGGGTAAGGACGCCACTAGCAATTCCGCCCCTCTCGTGGACAAAAAGGTGAAAGGGTTTGCTGTAATTGGGGGGGCGGAGAGACATGGAGGAGGCCACACTGTCCTTGAGTAACTGAAAGGCTTGGATCGTGTCCGGGGACCACTGCAAAGGGTCAGGAGCAAGGTTAGCAGTGAGTCGGTGGAGCGGTTTGCTTAACTCCCCGCAGGACGGCAACCAGGGGCGACAGAAGCCAATTAATCCTAAGAAACCTCGAAGTTGTTTCTTGGTGTTTGGCAGAGGGCAGTTTTGGATAGTCTTTATGCGGACTGGGTCCATTTGTCTCCCCTCTGGGGTTAATAGGAAGCCCAGATATCGGACCTTCTGTGAGACCCACTGAATCTTGTTAGGGTCTACCTTGTGGCCTCTGGTGTGTAGGTATAATAAAAGTGCCTTACCATCGATGCGGAGGGCAGCTTCTTCGCGGTTACCTAATAGGATGTCATCTACGTATAGGACTAACGTGGATCCCTGCGGACTGGTGAAGCCTTCCAAGTCGTGGCGGAGGCATTGGCTGAAAATCGTGGGGCTGTCTCTGTAGCCTTGAGGAAGTCGTTGCCAGACATAACTTTGTCCCTCCCAGGTGAAACCAAAGAGATACTGAGAGTCTGGGTGCACAGGAATGCTGAAAAAGGCTGATTTTAAGTCAATAACAGTGAACCACTCAGCATCCCAGGGGATTTGGCTGATGATAGTAGCTGGATCAGGAACTACTGCATGAAGAGGGACCACATACTGATTAACAACCCGTAGATCCTGTACAAAGCGCCAACGAATAGGGTCTCCGTCCTTTTTAGGAGGCTTTTTGACAGGCAGTATAGGGGTGTTACAGGGAGTGCGCTGAGGGCGGACTAGCTTTTGTGCAATGAATCCCTCGATAATGGGGCGGATGCCCTCCTGGGCTTCCAGCGACAGGGGGTATTGAGGGACTGACGGGGGGGTTAAGGAGGGCTTCACTTGAATCCTTACTGGCTCCGCCGAAAGGAGCAGGCCAACATCAGTGTCAGAAATTCCCCAGAGGGTTAAAGGCAAGTCAGTGAGGTCAGGGGAGAGAGAGGGGGGGGTTTCCCAATTACCCTGAGTTGGGGCCGAATCTCCTAACACTGTCATCAATAATCCTCCCCCTTCAGGAGTGCAGGTTAAAGTAGCCTCAAGCTTACAGAGTAAATCCCGGCCCATCAAAGGGATCGGACAAGCTGGGGAAAAAAGAAAACGGTGAGAAAAACATTTATCAGCATAAATAACATTTAGAGGCAAAGTGAGTCCCAGAGACTGTGGGTTGCCCTCCACCCCAGTTGCAGTTTTAACCTCAGAGGATAGCCAGGGAGAGGGGGCATGATTTAAAAGAGAGAAAGTAGCTCCAGTATCAATGAGGAAGGAGACAGGCAGTCCTTGGACTGAAAGGGTTAGACGAGGCTCTTTGCTGGGAGGGGAGAAAGTGAGGAAGGAGCCGGCTAAAGACATTAAGGAAATAAGACCATCACATTGTTTGCCTTCGCCCCCGGGGTACCGTCATTGAGGAGGCTGAGTTTGCTGCAGCTGCTGCTGTTGCCCGTAGTTGATCCAGGCCTGAGGAACGGGCTGGGCTGGTGGTGCAGGGGTGTATTCGTCCCTGGTGTAAGTATCTGCGGATGCGACCGGACCCTCTGGGCGTCCCCAGGGGAGGGATATGCATCCTGCTGCATTTGCTTGATCTTTTGCCTAGTAATTACTCCTCCCGAGGTGTGCCCTTCCATTTCCCCCTTATCCCTCTGCAGAGATTCCGATCTGGAGTCCTGCAGATTCCCCTCTGCACTCTGGAGAGAGTCCCCCTGCGGAGGAATAGGGGCAGGCGCAGTGGGGACCAACTGACGAGTCAAAACACGCCGTGGTTTACACCCTTCATCGAAATAACATGGAGGGGATTCACTCTCGGGAGAATACCTGACTGCCATAATTTTTAAAGATTTCCACAGCTCTGCTGCTGTGTCCCAACAAAACCAGTAACATAACTGTCCCGGATGGTCTTTTTCGATCTGGCTCCTTACTCCTCTTAAGGCAGCCTGTTCGAAAGAGCCATACGAAGGCCACCTCATCTCCGGGTCGGCCAATACCGCGGTATACCCAGTTCAATTCCTTACACACAGTGTGTACAACTTCCTCCTAGACATTCCTGTCTGTACTGGGAGTTTCCCTTCGTTCCATAACTTATTTACAATCCCCAACGGACTCTCAAGAGGCACGCTAGTCCCTTGACCCATGGTGTCTGACAGGAGCCCTCCAACTGGCGTTTATCCTGCTGTCCAGTACACGACCCCTCAATATTGAATTGGCTGGGAGAAATCTCCCGTGGCGCCTGCCAATTCGTATATGAGTGGTCTGACCACTGGACAGAGGCACCGCACCAGAAGGAGATCCCGGACGAGCCCCCAAATTGTTAGGTAAAAAGCAAGTCCTTACTCACCTCTCCAGCACCCGAGTTCGTGCGGAGTTGGTATGGGCTCACAATCTGTCAGAGACCAGACACCAATTCGTTGATCAACGGGCTCACACTATCCTTAGCTTAAAAGGCTTCGGAGTAAGTGTGGCGAGTTTATTAGGGGTGAGCATCAATATTTATACACAGAAGTAAACAAAGTGATTAACAGATCATAATGGTCATGCATAATCAATCAAGATTCTACAGGATAAAACAGGTTAAAATGTAGATTCAAAAAGACAAAAGGGGAGATAGCTACTTAAGGGGAGGGGGGGTGTCATGAGTAGTTCGCAGGTCAGAGCTTTGATTAAAAGTTCAGACAGAGACATCAAGTCTGGGTTAAGTTTAAGCTCATCAAAAGTTCAGACTCAACAGCCTCATCTGCCTCTCCTGGGGAACGAAGAGCACAAGCTAGGGTGACCAGATGAGATGAAGAAAATATCAGGACACATGGTGGGGGTCCGCCGGCGGAGCCAAAACAAACAAAAAAAAAGCTGGCGGAGAAAAAAAACGGTGCTGCCGGCAGAGCGAAATATCGGGACAAATTGCGTCCCGACCAAAGATCGGTCAGGACACAGGACAACCACCCAAATATCGGGACGATCTCGATTTTATCGGGACGTCTGGTCACCCTAACACAAGCTGTAACCCAATGTATTACATTAGGCAGATATCAGAGGGGTAGCCGTGTTAGTCTGTATCCACAAAACCAACGAGGAGTCCGGTGGCACCTTAAAGACTAACAGATTTATTTGGGCTTGGGGTTTTTTACCCATGAAAGCTTATGCCCAAATAAATCTGTTAGTCTTTAAGGTGCCACCGGACTCCTTGTTTTTATTAGGCAGATGTTCATGTTAGTCTATGTGCAAATGTGAGGCTGTCTGTTAAACTAAGGCAGTGTAGTGGAAGACACGCACACAGAGGCACATGTGTGCGTGTTTGTATGTACTGTTAATATACAAGTTACTAAATAAACCACAGCATTAAATTGCTTTTACTTTCAGTACTCGGACTTTTCTCTCTTTCGTGCTTTTTTCTCTCCTCTCCCTCTGTATTAACCCTGATATTTACCCAGACAACTGTGAAGTTAAGTTTTTTGCACTGATTTTAACTTTTTTTTTTTTTAATTTTATAATAAACACTGATACATTTCTGGGAAATTTGAAACCAAATGCAAACTGAAAGTGAAGGGCCTTGTCTCTATGGTAACGGGAGCCCTATCTGGATCTGAGATAGATAGCAAATATTGCCCTGGAGTTGCTAATGGGGGACCCAGGGATGCGATTCAAACTCTCTGGGACTGCCTTTAGTTTGTCGGTGTTCCCTTCCTTTCCATGAGGCATAGCCTTTTGGATCAGAGGAATATTTAAAGTCAATGTATCGTTTGTCAGGTGTTTGCTCCCATTGTCCCCCTCCCGATAGTATCTGCTTCAAATACAAACACCAGCGTCTGTGTGGAAATTCGCACGCCAGTGAGATGATAGAGGTGTTGTCCTGGAATAGAAGAGCAGAGAGTAAGCACTGGCAACTTCTCCCAGTCTTTTACCTGATCTCTCTACACAGTTATGTCACCGTGGTCTCTCCTCTGCCTCTCTCATCTCAGCTGTTCCGGAATCTGGGCAGTCATGCCATCTTTTGGATGAGACGTAATATAGAGGTTGTCACCTCTTCTGGTCATTTAGATTCATAGATTTTGAGGGACTATTAAACCATCCAGTCTGGCCTCCTGGATTGCACAAGGCTAAGAGTCCAATAACTTGTCTGACCAGAGCATCCGCTCTGGATGCGAAGACTCCAGGAGATGGAGAGTCCACACTTTCCTTGACAGTTTGTTCCAAAGGTTAATCACCCTTTATTAAGAGCCCAAACAGTAACAGGGATTCCTCATGTCATGGCCAAATTCTGTTTCGGGGAACTACATTCTGATTATCTAAACTTTCCTCTCCTGTCCTAAGTGATACAATAGGGATTCTGTGGTGTTACACAGCTGCTGGGCTCTATTCCAGAAGTGGCTGCATTTCCATGGGTGCTAAGTGATCCCTCTCTGTACAGCCTGTAGCAGTGTTTTGGATTAAACCCTATATAGGATTAAAATACTATATAAATATCCGATATAAGTTGCATGGAATGTTCTATCCTATCCCTGAACACTTATTTCCTATATTATTAAAAGGTTGCATTAATTTTTGTGAATGAACTGAACAATACAATCTGCGAATGACTGTGCATCAATAAATACCCCCTTAGGAAGTAAATGTGTAACCAGGAGCAGCAGCAGTGAGCCCTGGAGGCAGTACATTGTGTGAGACACTGGATGGAACGTGCATTTGGATCATGCCCGGGTGGCGGTTGTACAAAGAGAGTGGAATTTCTCTGGAATAGGCCTTTAATAATTGGGACATCACGACAAGTCAGATCCAAGAGCTTGCAACTACTGTAGGGGCAATGCCTTTGCTGCAAGATTTCAGACTTGATTGTGCATCCTGGTAATTTTAGGCATTCCTAGCATGTCCGTTCCTCTGCCTATTGCAGGCTACAGTAAGGAATTATTCCCTTTAGAAGCTCCTATTTCTCTTAATCTGGCAGGACTTCATCTTCCATATGAAATTCTCTCTCCTGCTTAAAATTTCCTTGCACAAAAAAAAAAAAACCCACCCCGCTCTCGGTGCCATGTATCTTGTAAGGAGCAACGGGACATCTGGCTTCATAAGGTCTTGCGCAGCCTCTTTCTTTGAAGCGGGGAGCTATGCTCAGGGTCACGGCGGCAGGCTCCAAGGGGCAATGTTCTGTCGGTGGGGAAGGGACAGCTGCCCTTGGATTGTTTTTCACAGCTGGCGCGCTGGCGGCTGTTGCTGTATTGTCCCTTTGATGTGCTGCCAGCTGTGTCCATCCGTCTGCAGGTGGAGAAGCGGTTGGAGCTGGTGAAGCAGGTCTCCCACAGCACTCACAAGAAACTGACAGCCTGTCTGCAGGGGCAGCAAGGCGTGGATGCCGACAAGCGCTCAGTAAGTGGCTGTGTTAAGAATTCGGGCTGCAAGCAGCCAGATGTTAAGCACGGGATGTGCCAGGGCTCAGGCTTGAGAGGGAGTCTGTAGAAAACTGAAAAGTCTTCTTAATGTGTGTGTAAATGAATCAATCCTCCATATATTTCTATGACCTTAAGTTGAGGGGGGGAGGGCACAGCGTGTGTTTGAATGTGTCTGGCCCGTAGGGTGTGCGTGTATTAAATCATTCGGCTGGGTGTGAATCCCAGACGAGCTCTGCCTGAGTGTCAAGCTGCCACGCTCTGGTGTGTGATTGCAGACTGACTTCATCTTTGCTTTCTCTTCACCGAGACACAGGCCAGAGGGGGTGGGAGGGAGAATGCTGAGTGAAGCAAAAGTGAAATGCCATCAGCAGAGCTTCCTCCTGTCAAACGTCACCGGGACTAGCCTGTTCTCCTCTATTGCCTGCTCTCTGCCAAACCTGTGTGGGTTTGGGGCAGGATGAGGGCTGGGGAGCTTTGCCTGCAGCTCTCTTGCCTTCCTGTGGGGGGCGCCTCCCTCCCATGGCAGCTGTGTGACCAGGGGCAGCCACCTCCCTGCAGAGCATGGGGTCGGGGGTCAGATTTAGGTACTGAACCAGAGCCTGTTGGGTAATGCATTGGCAGTGTTAGTGCTCCCTGTGGGGCTGGGTGATAGGGATGGGACCATGAACCTCAGTGCTCAGTCCCAGCGCACACCCCCCAGGGTGCCGGGGACCCTGGTTGGTTGGGGGCTGGTTCTTTCATATGTCTTTGCTGCACCGTTTAAGATGTGAGCAGTTGTCTTGTCCTGCAGCCTTCAGGCTCCATGGACTCCTCACTGGCCCGCCAGCCAGGCCAAGGCAGGGGGCTGAGAGACCCTTTCACCAGGAATGGGCACGCGCCCCCAACCCAATCCTGGTCTATGTAGCCCAGCCCCTCCCCGCCCCACCGTTAGAATTGAATCTCGGATTGGAGGCCACGTGAGAATACTGCTCTCCGTTGGACAGTCATTCATGCCCAGCATGCTTCCTTTGCAGAAAAAGTTACCTTTGACGACACTGGCCCAGTGCTTAATGGAAGGCTCCGCCATTTTAGGGGACGACTCTCTACTGGGGTAAGAAGCTCTAAGGAGACTGTGGTCCGCCGCGCTCCAGGCTCTCCCCTGCCTGGCTACTTGCCTCATGGCTGACAGCCTTGCAAAGTGGGTGTGAAATGCTAGCAAAGCAGGCTGGCTCCCCAGGCTTCTCCTGGCTGCAGTGCGGGGGTTGGCGAGTGGTGGGCGAGCAGCACCCCCATGGGCTGTTTCTGCTCACTCCCTGTCCAGTCCCACTGCCCCCCTTGATGGGGGGTGGGGCAGAGGGACACAGTCTCTGGCTAGGCTGTGCTCCCCTCCAGCAGGCTTCGAAGGGGCAGCCGTACCTGCACAGGGAGACTAGAGTCCCAGAAACCTGTAGGCCATGGCCCTTCCTGCTCCCACCCTCCTGACCCGCCCCCTGACAGGTCATGGTACACCCTTGGGTGTCTCTACTACCTTCCTAGAGGGGATGGTGCCTCCTGTCCAGTCTTTCTACTCCCAGTAACACAGGGTGTCCTCCACTCCACCAACCTCCAGGGGGTTTAACCATCTCCACAGAAGACCATGAATGACACCCCTATTGGGTATTGCTGCCCTCCACCCCCTGCCCCGGAGCTGGCTGAGGCGTGTGGCACAAGGCCTCGCTCTCATCCTGCCATGCCTTTGTCTGCAGGCCGGTGCATTCATGCAGAAGATGTCAGCTAGCGCCCTTGTGTCCAGTCCCATTCCTGTGGTGCACAAGCCGCCAAGTTGCACTTTTTAATGTCTCAGCCGCATGGCTTGTGTGAGCACACGGGGAGCGGGGGGCACTGGAGCTGGGTTTTCACGCAGCGCGTCCCCTGTCTCTTTCCTTTCGTAGGAAGATGCTCAAACTATGCGGCGAGGTGGAGGATAAACTAGCCCAGGAGCTCATCCATTTCGAGCTGGAAGTAGAACGGGATGTGATCGACCCTCTGTTTGTGCTAGCCGAGGTAAGGGGGATCGAGGCGCTGAGAGCCAGCAGCAGGGCTGGCAAGGTGTGAAACACCGACCCCTCTGGCCGGTGCCTGGAGCAGTGGTGATGAGCTCTGCAGAGTGCAGTCACTCCCCTTCAGCGGTGCCTTTCCGGGTGGGGTTACACACGCTCAGTGTGTGAGGGGAACCCCGTAGAAAGGAGACGGGAGGGGGTGCTGGAGAGTCATTTCAGTGTTTCTCTTCCCCGCTCTCTGCCTGCTGGGATGTGGAATGGTGTGAGCATGCGTGGAAGAGCCTCCGTCCCCCCGGGATCCCGAAGGAATGTCTGACTGAAGAGGGAGCTGGGAGAAGCTTGCACTGCCCCTGCCAGGGCTTGTGGAGCAGATATAGTGCTGGAGAAAGGCTCCTGGTGGGCAGCCCTGGTTGCCCAAGTCCTCACCTTGGCCTGATCCTGCAAACGGTTACTCACGTGAGTGCAGGCTTCCAGGATTGGGCCCCAGAGATCAGCGTTCACTGGGCTGTGCCTTTATCCACGGCCAGCAGGGGCACTGCACGCTCCCTGCACTGCCACCCCGTGTGCCCTGCCCTTCCCCCTGCAGGGACCCTCCCTGGGGGCCAGGGGAAAGGAGCCTCTCCAGTCTGTCAATCATTGGCCCTGCAGTGCAGGCTGCCAGGAACCATGGCAGCAAGCGCCCCCTGCAATGATGTCTCTGTGATGGGGGTCCTGCAGCCAGACAAGCAGCTCGCCTCACAAACCACCAGACAGATACCCCAGAGCTAACGACATCTGGGGTCGGATCCAAACCCAGAGAAGCCAGCGGGAGTCTTTCCACTGACTTCTGTGGGCTCTGGATCAGGCCCTCGGTCTCATCAGGCACTTGGGGCCAGATCTGGGCCGGTGACCACGTGGTGAGTCACCATATCCCAGTACCAGTCCTCAGGGGCTTTCCCAGGGTTTGTTTGTTGATTAACCATTTATTAAACCTCTATTAATTATGAATCATTTATAACCTATTTATAAATGGAACCTTAATACAAAGTGTGATCATTAATAACAATAATTATATGTTCTAAGGAGACACCGTCAAAATAAAAATCACTTCTCTATATTTCTAACAGAGATCTTACCCGTGTTGCTGAGCGCACCAGAGGCTGTAAACATTAATGAAAGAAATTAGATCTGTTTTATATTTTGCCATTTGTCCAGTTTTACTTGCTTTGTGCTTCAGTCAGCTTGGACAGTGACGCTGCCCTGCTCACATTCATTTTATTGCTAGTCAATTTTGCTTTGTGTTTCCCTGGCCCTTGCAGGTGGCTGTTGTGTTTGGATTTCCAAAGCTGCAGGGAAAAAATGTGTTTTCATTGACTTTTTTCCTTAATTTCATGGAAAATTTTCTCCTATTGAGTCTTGCAAAACCCATTGAGCTCAGTTCTGATCTCATCTCCACCTGCGTAAATATGGACAACGCCAGTAGAATCCGTAGTGATATGAGAGCAGAATCAGGCTCTGTTTATATATTTATTTTCTTCATTAAAAGGCCTGAACTTTGGACCTAAACTAAGGCATTGTCTAAATACAAAAGTCGGACTACTTTAACTGCAGTGGTATTGTTAAAAAGGTACAAACCACTCTCCCCCCGTGGTGTGGATGCAGTTACACCACTATTAATGTGCTTATAGCCGTGTAGCTGTTCACATAGGGAAGGGGCGTGAGCTGTGCTGGTGTAAAGCTCTCTATACTGGTAGAACTGTGTCCACACTAGGGGCTATACTGGCATGATCACTATTTCCGTGAAAAATTCCACCCCGACCTGACATAGTTATACTGTGCGCATAGAGCAGGCTTACACTGACAGTATCCTCTTAAAAACAAGAAGCCTGGTTCTCATTTACAATCAGGCCCCTTTGCACCACTCTGGCAGCGTAGAGGAGCCTTAAAGTGGGGGTGAACTACAGTTGCATCCCCTTTCAGGGCCTTTCACCTTGCTAAGGCAGTGTAAAGGTCCTTGCTCTGCCTGAGAATCTGGCCCAAGACCCACTGGGACACCTCTCCCCAATTCCAGTTCAAATCCTCGGATGCATAGCATGTTCAGTGTTGGGGTTTCTTGGTAAAGGTTGAGGGGACGTGATCTCCAGGGCCTGCGTTTGACCCTGCTGTGGTTGGCCTGCATCAGGCAGCTGTTACTTGGTTTGCCCTTGTGGCCGGTACCTATTAGCAATGTAGGTTTTTTTCTTCTCTTTTTGTGTGGATGTTTTTGGCAAAGGGCTGTTGCAGGCTAACGGGGAGAGGCAGACAGTAAGAACCCCTTCCTGTTTTTTTTTTAACATAAGAACGGCCATATTGGGTCAGACCAATGGTCCCTCTAGCTCAGTATCCTGTCTTCTGACAGTGGCCAATGCCAGGTGCTTCAGAGGAATGAACAGAACAGGTCCTGTCAAGTGATCCATCCCTTGTCGCCCATTCCCAGCTTCTGTCAAACAGAGGCTAGGGACACCATCCCTGCCCATCCTGGCTAATAGCTATTGATGGACCTATCCTCCATGAACTAATCTGTAAAAAGCAACAGAGGGTCCTGTGGCACCTTTAAGACTAACAGAAGTATTGGAGCATAAGCTTTCATGGGTGAATGCCCACTTCATCAGACGCAAGTCTGATGAAGTGGGCATTCACCCACGAAAGCTTATGCTCCAATACTTCTGTTAGTCTTAAAGGTGCCACAGGACCCTCTGTTGCTTTTTACTGATTCAGACTAACACGGCTACCCCTCTGATACTTGACACCATGAATTAATCTAGTTCTTTTTTTTAACCCTGTTATAGTCTTGGCCTTCACAACATCCTCTGGCAAAGAGTTCCACAGGTTGACTGTGAATTGTGTGAAGAAATACTTCCCTTTGTTTGTTTTAAACCTGATGCCTATTGATTTCATTTGTTGACCCCCAGTTCTTGTGTTATGAAAAGGAGTAAATAACACTTACTTGTTTACTTTCTCCACATCAGTCATGATTTTATAGACCTCTATCATATCCCCCCTTAGTTGTCTCCTTTCCAAGTTGAAACGTCCCAGTCTTATCAAACTCTCCTCATATGCACAGACGCCGACTTTCCAAAGTGCTGGGGGGTGCTTGACCCCCGGCTCTGCCCCAGGCTCCGCCCCCACTACATCCCTTCTCCCAAGGCCACACCCTGTCTCTTCCCACCCTGTTCCACCCCCTTCTTGGAGCACTCCCCCCCCCCCCCCCCGACCCTCCTGTGCTGATCCATGGGAGGCACTGCGGGGGTGAAGGGGCGCTGATAGGGGGGCTGCCAGTGGGTGCTCAGCACCCACCATTTTTTCCCCCATGGATGCTCCAGCCCCGGAACACCCACGAAGTCGGCGCTTATGCTCATATGGAAGCTGTTCCATACCCCTAATCTTTTTTGTTGCCCTTTTCTGAACCTTTTCCAAGTCAAATATATCTTTTTTGAGATGGGGCGACCACATCTACACGCAGTATTCAAGATGTGGGCGTACTATGGATTTATATAGAGGCAATATGATATTTTCTGTCTTACTATCTATCCCTTTCCTAATGATTCCCAACATTCTGTTCACTTTTTTTCACTGCCGATCATTAGGATTCTTCCTTGTGTCCTAGGCTGGGATTCCCAGCTAGTGGCGCACATTCTCCCAAGGGCTTTTTGACGAGGATCTAGGCTCCTCATCTCTACCTTGCAGCCCGATCCTACCAGCCCGGCATATGCAGAACTCTTGCTGGCTTCAATGGGCATCCCATGCATGGAATGAATTATAGATCAGGCCCAGAACAAGTCTTTGTGCTGGGTCTCTGTGTGCTGACACTGCCCATCTCGCCTTCCTGGTCTGCAAAGGCACTTGTGCTGTTCTAGGCAGCCTTAGGTCATGGTTACGGGGGTGGGGCTTGCAACTTGCCTTAGTTTTATTTGTAATTGTTAATTCAGGGCATTTTTGCAAGTGCTCCCCTGTGCTCTGCCAGGGTGCCTAGGCTGCTCAGTGAAATGCGGCTGCTACTGTTGCTTTACACCTCCTGCACGCCAGGCAGACAGACGTGTGCAAAATGCCCCAGATTCTACAGTGCCTCTGAGCTGTTCTTCGTGCAAGGGTTCTGCGTCCCTAAGAGCCATTCCAACGAATGAACAGTGAATAGAGCATAAAACTGGGAACCTGTTTTACTCTGATTTCGTTTCTCACTTTTCTGAATGGGGGCGGGCCCCAATGGCAGAGCCTCCCGTGAGCATGCCAGTCTCGCTGTGAATGGCAGCTGGCCCGCATTGGGGGTCAATGTGTGCCCAGTGGAACGGGAGGCATTGAGCAGTGGCTGGGCAGCAAAGGTCTTCACTTGTAGACGGGTGCAGTCGCCCCAAGAGGTGGGGAGCTCCTGTCCTGGGCAGTTGACAGCGGCAGCCTGTGCTCCATTTGTGGTGTTTTGTCTCCTTGCTGCAGGTGGAAATCCCAAATATCCAAAAACAGAGGAAGCATTTAGCAAAATTAGTCCTGGACATGGATTCCTCACGGACAAGGTAGGAAGCATCGTCTCGGTCGGTCTCCCTCCAGCTGGCTTCACTGTCCAGCCGGTTTTCCTCTTTCAATGAGTTTGGGGAAATGATCTTCGAAGGAACTTCTGTAGTTTTTAAGAAATGTTCCCGAGTGAATTACTGCTGATTTCAAAGCAGTGGATTGACTGCTCCGGAGGGGGAAGTGCTTTGTTTGTCCAGACAACATGGATAGTTTAAGCAGCAGTGATGCATGTTTCTTCCACACCACACCACCACTGGGCCTCAGTCTGTGTCACCCATTCATTCCTTGGCCCATCAGCTGGGAGTGCCAAGCAGGTGCCCCGATTGGTGCCATGCCTATCGGCGGATTTGGGAAGGTGACAGAGGACTGAGACTCTCACCACCTGATTCCATCTAGGCCTCCAGAACTAAATAAAACAATCAGGATGCATTGACTGGTCAGTTCTGTGCTGTTAAATCTATCAGAGCCAGCCTGAATCCATCCCATTAGCCCAGCTCAGCTTTTACCACTTTTTTGATTTTTCTGTCTAAAGAAGCCCACGGGGGAGTACGGTGTGGGGGACTCCGCTTTACTTAGGACCAGTTAGTATCGATTTTCCATCATGATCACTCTATTGAGGAGTTTATTTTCATGTATCTATTTACTTAAGCTCAATTTGTAGACCGGTTGAGAAGGTTGCTTTGGAGTCTGCATTAGCGTTGGGTGTGTTCACATGCATCATTCCAATGCACTTGCCGTGCCCAGCTGTCCTCCCACCACCTTGTGTTATAACCTCTAGGAGTCCCTGGCAGGGGCTGTCGATCTGTCCTGGTGAATGACAGGCGCAGTCAATAGGTCCATGTCAGGCCACCAGCAAATGCCCTGGAGTCAGGTTAAGAAATGAGCATTTCAGCTTCCATCTGAAAAATATGCAGATTCCTTTCCTTGCAAGCGTTCTCCAAAATGGGATTATTTGTTTGTTGCACAAGTCTGGTTCTTCTCCATTTTGGTGAAGCCTTGGATAGGCGGGCAGGCATTCGTCACAAAATAGACTCCTACCGCTTTATTGGAGCATTGCTAAGATGTAGCTAGCACAGCCAGAGGTGTAGATGGGCCAGCATATTCTGTCAGAAACCTAGCTTTCCAGGTGGTTATAATAGGAGCAGAAACACATTTTGGCTGAGTCTGGAGTTTTCTGGAGGTGATTTTTTTTCAACACTTTTTTAAATAAAAAGAGAGCAGGGTGATGAGAAATTTGACGTGGCTGAATTTTAAAAGGATGCTAACCACATAAAAATCCTATTTAAAAAAATTCCTCCAGTATGTTATTTGCAAATGCCTTCCATTATTAAGAATGCAATATTTTTTAACAAAATGTAGTTTATTGTTCCCCTTTTATGCAAGTTATTATTTATTGTTGCCCTGAGAGGTGTGCTAAGCGCATCGCAAAGCAAATAGAAAGGCTTGCTCTTCCTGCAAGCAGTGGACAAAGCAGGCGGCTGCCAAACAACGTTATAAGGGATCATTGCGCAACTTTGAACAAGCATGTTCTCTAATTGATCAGCAACGAATAACTGGGACGCCGTTAAGTGAGGAGTTACTGTAGGGTGAGAGGCTGCGTACAGCCTCTCTCTCCACAGATAGACAACTTCGGAGACCTTGCTCCCAAGCGTAGCCCGCCAGTACATCTCCCATTCTGTTTTTCTGCCTGTCGATGGTGAAATTCTGGCCTGCCGGAGCTCTGGCTTTGCAAATATCTCTTGATGATGCTCCTTTTGCATCCTTGGCCATGTAGATGGTGGCTTAGATTGCAGCTCGTTGGAGGGGTGTGGGGCTGTTAGCTGGACATTGATCTGAGGCAAAATAATAGAATGGCTGATTCAGGACTTGATTAATTAAGAATTGAAAGAGGTGAATGTAATTAATGCCGATCAATATAGGCTTATGAAAAATAAATCTTGTCAAACTAACTTCAGAGTATTTTTTGATAAGATTACAAGTTGATAGAAGCTTAACCTTAACTATCACCTTTATCACAGATATTTTTAGTTAAAGGCAGGGGCAGGTCACAGGCAATAAACAAAAATTCACAGAAGCCCGCAACCTCTCCCTGCCTTTTACTAAAAATACCCTGCGGGGGGGAGGGAATAACACTCAGAGCACTGCCGGGGGCTGACCTCGGGCAGCTGCTCCAGCCCCAGGAGGGGCTGATCCACCCCCTGCTTCTGCTTAAGCCCTGGGGCCGCTGCTTTGATGGGCCCAGGGCTGACAGTTGCTCCAGCCCTGCTGCTGCAGAAGAAGTCCCAGAAAGTCTCAGAATCCGTGACCTCCATGACGGAATCAAATCCTTAGAAATAGTGTTGATACTTAGGACTTGACTACCTTTTAAAATGTTGATCAGCATAGCTGTGTTGCTGGTGCGCCATAGCTATGCTGACATAAGCTCGGGTGTAGATGTGCTGGATCAATGGAAGTATGCTTCTGTCAACCTAGCTGCTACCGCTGGGGGAGGTGGGTTACCTACAGCGAGAAAACAAGCCCTTCTGTCACAGTAGACGCGTCTACACTACAGTGCAACAGCAGCATAACGACAACGCCGTAGCTGTGCCACGGTAGCGCCCATATGTAGACATGGCCCCAGACTTCTGTGTGGCATTTGACGTGGTACTGCTTGACATTTTGATTAAGAACCTAGTGTGTGTGTGGCGCACATTAAATGGATTAAAAACTAGTTAACTGATCAGTCTCAAAGTGTAACTGTAAATGGGGAATCGTCATCAAGTGGCTCCGTTTTTACTGGAGTCCCACATGGATCAGTTCTTTGCCTTGTGCTATTTAATATTTTTATTAATGACCTGGAGGAAAACCTAAAATGGTTCATGATAAAGTTTGCAGGTGACACACGGATTGGGGGAGGGGTGGACAATGAAGAGGACAGGTCACTGATACGAGGAGACCAGAATCTCTTGGTAAACCAGGTGCCAGCAAATAATGTGGTACAGCCAAATATAAGGTCCTATATTTAGGAACAAAGAATGCAGGCCATACGTACAGGATGGGGGACTCTATCCTGGGAAGCAGGGACTCTGAAAAAGACTTAGGGGTCAGGGTGGATAGTCAGCTGCACATGTGCCCGAACTGTAACACTGTGGCCAAAAGGGCTAATGCGATCCTTGGACATATATGCAGGAGAATCTCGAGTAGGAGTAGGGAGGTTATATCACCTCCATATTTGGTACCAGTGCAGCTGCTAGTGGAATATTGTGTCCAGTTCTGGTGCCCACAATTCAAGGACGATGTTGATAAATTGGAGAGGGTTCAGAGAAGAGCCACGAGAATGATTAAAGGATTGGAAAACCTGCCTTATAGTGATAGACTCAAGGAACTCAATCTATTTAGCTAACAAAGAGCAGGTTCAGGGGTGATTTGAAAACAGTCTATAAGTATCTACATCAGGGAAGTTGTATGGCCTGTATCATGCAGGAGGTCAGACTAGATGATCAGAATGGTCCCTTCTAGCTGTGAATCTGTGAAATCTCTGGTTTTTGCCTTTTAGAAACTGCTTTTTCTTTTAAATAAACCTTTCAATATTGCTTCAATCTCCTGTATCCTCCAGGAGATTATTTCCAGGCTGGGTCAACCCAACCTCTGGGACACATCACTTGCTCAACTCCTTTGAGAAGTAACTCGGCTGTGATCGCTGGCGGGCCGGAGAATAGCCAGTCTGTTAACTGACCTTATGCCAGGCCTAACTGGCACATACTGGAGCAGAGAGGAGCCACCTGGCTTTTTAATGTAGCGGGGCGGGCCATGGAGACCACCCTGAGCTAAGTGGTTACGGTCAGGGTGCACCTAAGCCCACATGGTTGAGCCCCTTGCATGGCTGTTCCCTTTCCCAGACAGCTCTGCCATTCGTTGCTGACACCAGTTCCATTGCGTCCCCTCTCAGGTGGCAGCAGTCGGCGAAGTCGTCAGGTTTGTCGAGCAACCTGCAGCCGTCGGGTGCCAAAGCGGACGCTCTCAGGGAAGAGATGGAGGAGGCGGCGAACAGAGTGGAGATTTGCAGGGTACCTCTCACTCTCTCTTATCTCACAGCTGCGCAGCCCGTCAACGCTCCGTATCTCGCCCAGGGAACGGGAGAAGGTTTATATGGGTCGGGGAATTCGGGGCTTGGAGTTGCAGGCCTACGCTGGCAAGCAGGTCATAGGTGTGGGAGAGTGATGCCAGTGGAGGCCTGCTGTTCCCAGAAGTCCCTGGCCACCCAACAGGCAGCATCAGCGGCCCTTGTCTCAGGCTCCCTCACACAGCCCTGCCAGGAATCCTCACCCTTTGCCAGGAGGAGTTGCTGGTGCAGGGAGAGGAGACCTGTCTCTCTCACCACTTCAGAGCCCCTCAATCACCCTCCTGCTACACCAGGTGAGACCTACCCTTTGCAGCCTGGGGATAGACCCCCCCCCCTCGCTCCCAGCACCTTCCCCCTGCCTCCCATTCAGCCTAAGGGCATGCCTGCCCCCTGACCCTCTCTGCCTTGATCTCACACAGCTTGGGGTGGGCTCTCCCTGACCCTCTCCTCCCCCAGGTTGGGGAGAACTCTAAGCTAACAACTCTCAGAGCTGGTGAGCAGCTTCTGCTCTCCCGTGTCATGCCCAGGTAATTAGCAGGTGCCAGGGTGTGGTATTGCATTGTGAGCCGCTGTGGCACAGCGTGTGCAGTGCCCGAGCCCCAAGAGGTAACCAGCACTTTCCTCCAGAGTTTGTTCGTTTGATAAGAGTTAGTGTGGACGAAAACCAATGACTGAAGGAAGGATGTCCTCTCCTCCCTTTGCCCTCCCACATCCCAGCTCCATCTGGCAGTGTTTGGGGCTGGAAAGCAAACTCTTCCAGGTATCCTCCATCCTAGGGAACTATGGCAGGGGACTGTTGCAAAATTCAGCACCGATAGTATGTTGAACCCTAGTATACTGACGTGCAAGAGAAGGCCTGGTTTAGTGGTTAGAGCATAGGGCCAAGAGTTAGCAGATCTGGGTTGTGGGCTCTGCTCTGCTGCAGACTGGTTATGAGAGACTGGCCAAATCACATCCCTGCTTTGTGCCTCAGTTTCCCCATCTGTAAAATAGAGATACTGATACCCAAACATCTTCTAGTAAATAGAAATAAATGACTGTTTGCCTCCCAGCATAATGTGGGATTAATTTCACGAAGAGGGAGATAGTGTTGCCTAGTGGGAGAGCACTAGACTGGAGCTCAGAAGACCAGAGTTCTATTCCTGGCTCTGCTGTGGGCCTGCTGGGTGACCTTGGACAAGTCACTTTGCCATTCCATGCCTCAGTTTCCCTGTTATATCTGTATAATGGGGATAATGATACTGACCTCCTTTGTAAATTGCTTTGTGATCTACTGATTAAGGGTGCTGGGTAAGAGCTAGGTGTTATTACTATTGTAAGTCGCTTTGTGCTTCTCTGTTGCCTTCTGCTCAAGATTTCAAAACATTAATATGTATATTTTGAGCTAGATTTTAAAAAGTGCTTAGCTCCCACAGCTGGAGCCAGATTTTGTGAGTACTTCCAAAATCTGGCCATTCCATTTAAGCACCTAAATGGAAACTGAGCTTTCTTGAAAATCTATCCCCTACCTGTTTGTGCACTAACTTGCGTGGTTTTATGGATGTGATTGTATGTATTCAGGAATTCCAAACAAACTACTACGTAAGAATGGCCATACTGAGTCAGACCAATGGTCCATCTAGCCCAGTATCCTGTCTTCTGATAGTGGCTGATGCCAGGTGCTTCAGAAGGAATGAACAAAACAGGGCAATTATTGAGTGATCCATCCCCTGTCATCCAGTCCCAGTTCTAGCAAACAGAGGCTAGGCACACCCAGAGAATGGGGTTGATCCTTGACCATCCTGGCAAATAACCATTGATGGATCTATCCTCCATGAACTTATCTAGTTCTTCTTTGAACCCAGGTATAGTTTTGGCCTTCACATCATCCCCTGGCAACAAGTTCCACAGGTGAACTAAGCATTGTAGGAAGAAGTATTTCCTTTTTGTTTGTTTTAAACCTGCTGGGGCGACCCCTGGTTCTTGTGTTATGTGAAGTGGTAAATAACATTTCCTTTTTCATTTTTTCCACATCAGTCATGATTTTATAGACCTCTATTATAAACACAAAAAAGAAGCTTACAAGAAGTGGAAACTTGGACAGATGACTAGGGACGAGTATAAAAATATTGCTCGAGCATGCAGGGGTGTAATCACGAAAGCCAAAGCACAATTGGAGTTGCAGCTAGCAAGGGATGTGAAGGGTAACAAGAAGGGTTTCTATAGGTATGTTAGCAACAAGAAGAAGGTCAGGGAAAGTGTGGGACCCTTACTGAATGGGGGAGGCAACCTCGTGACAGATGATGTGGAAAAAGCTGAAGTACTCAATGCTTTTTCTGCCTCGGTCTTCACAGACAAGGTCAGCGCCCAGACTGCTGCACTGGGCAGCACAGTATGGGGAGGAGGTGAACAGCCCTCAGTGGTGAAAGAACAGGTTAAGGAGTATTTAGAAAAGCTGGACATGCACAAGTCCATGGGTCCGGATCTAATGCATCTGAGGGAGTTGGCAGATGTGGTTGCAGAGCCATTGGCCATTATCTTTGAAAACTCGTGGCAAATGGGTGATGTCCAAGGTGACTGGAAAAAGGCAAATATAGTGCCCATATTTAAAAAAGGGAAGAAAGAGAACCCGGGGAACTACAGACCGGTCAGCCTCACTTCAGTCCCCAGCAAAATCATGGAGCAGGTCCTCAAGGAATCCATTTTGAAGCACTTGGAGGAGAGGAAGGTGATCAGGAACAGTCACCATGGATTCACCAAGGGAAAGTCATGCCTGACCAACCTGATAGCCTTGTATGATGAGATAACTGGCTCTATGGATTTGGGGGAAATGGTGGACATGACATATCTTGACTTTAGCAAAGCTTTTGATACGGTCTCCCACAGTATTCTTGCCAGCAAGTTAAAAAAGTATGGATTGGATGAATGGACTATAAGGTGGATAGAAAGTTGGCTAGATCGTCGGGCTCAATGGGTAGTGATCAACAGCTCGATGTCTAGTTGGCAGCCAGTATCAAGCAGAGTGCCCCAGGGGTCGGTCCTGGGGCCGGTTTTGTTCAACATCTTCATTAATGATCTGGATGATGGGATGGATTGCACCCTCAGCAAGTTCATGGATGACACTAAGCTGGGGGGGAGGGGTAGATATGCTGGAGAGTAGGGATGGGGTCCAGAGTGACCTAGACAAATTGGAGCCAAAAGAAATCTGATGAGGTTCAACACTTGTCCTGCACTTAGGATAGAAGAATCCCATGCACTGCTACAGGCTGGGGACCGACTGGCTAAGCAGCATTCTGCAGAAAAGGACCTGGGGATTACAGTGGACGAGAAGCGGGATATGAGTCAACAATGTGCCCTTGTTGCCAAGAAGGCTAACAGCATATTGGGCTGCATTAGTAGGAGCATTGCTAGTGGATCGAGGGAAGTGATTATTCCCCTCCATTCGGCACTGGTGAGGCCACATCTGGAGTATTGTGTCCAGTTTTGGGGCCCCCGCTACAGAAAGAATGTGGACAAATTGAAGAAAGTCCAGCAGAGGACAATGAAAATGATTAGGGGGCTGGGGCACATGACTGATGAGGAGAGGCTGAGGGAACTGGGCTTATTTAGTCTTCAGAAGAGAAGAGTGAGGAGGGATTTGATAGCAGCCTTCAACTAGCTGAAGGGGGGTTCCAAACAGGATGGAGCTCGGCTGTTCTCAGTGGTGGCAGATGACAGAACAAGGAGCAATGGTCTCAAGTTGCAGTGCGGGAGGTCTAGGTTGGATATTAGGAAAAATTATTTCACTAGGAGGGTGGTGAAGCACTGGAATGCGTTACCTAGGGAGGTGGTGGAATCTCCATCCTTAAAGGTTTTTAAGGCCCAGCTTAACAGAGCCCTGGCTGGATGATTTAGTTGGGGTTGGTCCTGCTTTGAGCAGGGGGTTGGGACTAGATGACCTCCTGAGGTCTCTTCCAACCTTAATCTTCTATGATTCTATGATCATATCCCCCCTTAGTCGTCTCTTTTCCAAGCTGAAAAGTCCCAGTCTTTTTAATCTCTCTTCATATGGCAGCTGTTCCATACCCCTAATCATTTTTGTTGCCTTTCTCTCTCTGTACCTTTTCCAATTCTAAAATATCTTTTCTGAGTACAAGCAATTTGCGACTCACGAGGTGCATATTTAATTTGATATACTACAGCTGGTCAAAATGTTTTAAACATTTTTATGAGAAATGTCATCAATTTCAAATGTTGACAAAAAAGGTGGGGGGAATGTCACAACTTCTTTTCTCCCATCTCTAAAATATATGTAGAAAACACATGGAAGATTGAGAAATATGCACCCAAGTTAAATATGCATACAGCTCTACAGGTCAAGTTACAGTCTTTTAATATTGGCCAATGGTTTTGTTTTGTCTTGTCCTGTCCAGTCCAGCCCTTGAGTTACATAATGAAACACTGAAGATTGTGTCAGTGTATTTCGCCCCTGGTACTAATGCTACAAACCTTGAGAGACAAGGTGGGTGAGGTAATATCTTTTATTGGACCAACTTCTGTTGGGGAGAGAGACAAGTTTGCGAGCTTACACAGATGACTTGAAGAGCTCTGTAAGCTCGAAAGCTTGTCTCTCTCCCCAACAGAAGTTGGTCCAATAAAAGATATTACCTCCCCGAACTTGTCTGTCTAATATCCTGGGACCAACATGGCTACAACAACACTGCATATTACAAACTATGAAAGAGTCTTAAGGTATGTCCATGGTTTGAGCTGGAGGTGTAATTCCCAACTCAAGGAGACATACCCACACTAACTCTGATGAAGATGGCGTGCTAAAAATAAAAGGTAGCCACAGCTGCACGACACGCAGGAGGGGCTAGCTGCCCCAATACAGTCCTGTCCGAGACCTTTGGTACCTGCTCGGGTGGCTAGCTCCTCGTGCTGCCACGGCTACACTTCTGTTTTTAGTGCACTGTCTCCATCAGAGGTAGGGTGGGTATGTCTGCTTGAGCTAGAAATTGTACCTTCCAGCTCCAGCATAGAGGTACTTTACTGAATAAGTGCTGCCCATTACTGGTTTGAGCAATAATGGGCTGTATATATTTAATGAATCACTCAGACAAAAATAGCCAAACAGAGAGAGAAAAAAGCAGAGCATTTATGTTGCGTGCAATGCATTCCTTAGGGAACAAGCAGCATTTGACTAATCAGACGCTGCTTCATACCAACCTACTTAGGAACAATTTGTTGCAGACTGATGGCTAATCAGAATCTCAAAAGACAGGGAAGGGCGAGAGAGAGAGAGAGAGAGAGTGTGTGTGTGTGTTTACAGCTTTGCATTCAGGGTTTCTGTGCATGGGTCCATTCTTCTTTTCTTCTCCTCCAAAGCTCCTGTTGTGCAGAGTAACTTAATTTTATTCCATGTAAAGTCCGTTTTTTGAGCTGAGTATCAGAATGGACATCGGCATAGACTTTGATGCTCCTTTCAACACTTAACACTAATTTGTCATGTCTGGGTGTGGTTAGATTCATTCTAAAGTTTGTCTCTTGAAAGGCTTTGAAATAGTGACCTGCTTCTCCTCTCTCAGCCTAAGAATTGTACCAGTAGGGGAGCTGAATTAGTAGCATTGTTAATTAAACATGGTTTTCTGCATTAACATGACCATGGCCCCAATCCTGCAAACACTCATGCATATGTTTAACTTCACTATGATGAGTAGCCATTGGAATTGGTGGGATTACTTCCGCTCTAAAGTTAAGCGCATGCATGTTGGCGGGATCAGGGTGCACGTGTTTGAATATGCAAAAGCAATGAATTTTGCAATACTTTGTCTGCCATAGTGGAATGACGCTTTTCTGTCTGTCTGTCTAATCTATCCATCCATGTGCTGAGTTTTGTTTGAGTCCGGGAGGAGCTGCAGTGACGAAGTAAAGACACAGAGGGCTGTTCCTGATTATCCCTAACACACAACCATAAAAGCCCGACAGCCTTGCATACCCTCACATGCCCTGTCGTCTCCCCCCCCTGCCCCCCGGCTCATGTTTATGGCCAAACGTCTGCGTTATTTTCATTAGGGACTTTTGTGTGTCCGACCTGAAGCTGGAAGGCTGGGCGCATTGCCACTTAGCCACGAGTGTCCGTGGGCAAAGCCATCCAGGAAATATTTATTATGAATATAGGTTGGGGAGAAATGTCATTTAGTTATACTGCTGTTTTAGTTTGTTGCTGGCATAACTATCCTAGAGCTTATTAAAAAAAGGATTCTCCACAATATCTGAAATCAACCTGGTCAATTGGCCTTCTCCATTTGGGATCAGTCATAACACGGCAAAGGGTGCGTGTAGGGAAAAGGAGAACCATACATTGCAGCTGAATCACAAGCCAATAGCCTCCTGTTGACCTGACATGGCAGGGGCATAGGGTCCAGGAAAGGGTTAGTGGTGACAGCCATTCCTGAGGTGGGGGCAATAAAACCTCATGAAATGTCTTGCTTTTTTAAAACCTGTAAGTAAATATAGCACAAATAAGTGGGAGCGAATCATTCCACTGGTCCTAGCCTGGCATAGTCTGGGCAGGGGCTGTTAAAACTTCCCACCCACATGAATCCTGACCTCCACCCCCATCTGCTATTCCAGTCCAGGGGCTCCCTCAAAGCTCTGCTAGTGCATTGCAGCCCTCCCTCCCCCGGCTATCTGCAAATACATCTGCGCCAAGGTGTCTCGTGAGCAAAGACTGGCACCTGTGCTGAATTATGTCACTTTGTGCAGTGGCTTAATAATGTGGACAGAGGGAGGCAGAGGCTGGGGTGAGACAATTCCCCCTGAGCCCTTCCAAAAAAACCCCAGACCTCCATGTGTGAACTATGGTCAGTGCAGGGTTTGAACCCAGATCTTCAGAAGAGAAGAGTTATCCCATTCTGCCACCGACAGCAGATCCTCAGAACCTCGTTCTTTATAGGGCACTGACTCATTCGCCACAATGAGTGAGCCTTGGTAAGGAAGTTTCCCCGTGTTTTCCCCCAGTCAGATACAAGGCCCATATCCGCTGTTCTGCAGGTGGGAGAAGTGAGTGGGTTTTTCTCAGAAAAAGGCTGTTTCCATCTCCACCTTCACCTCCTCCTCTCCTTGCACATCCACCCCCTTTTCGACCTTCACTGTCATCGGCTCCGTCTCTGCCTCCGTGCCCATCTCCATTCTTGTCTCCAGGCCTTGACTCACCATCCCCATGTTTGGTTCTGATTCCAGCTGCACCTCTGCTCCCCCCATGCCCTCTCTACACCCATCTCCCCATGTCCTGACCAATCCCCTTTGTTATCCTCATGCGTTCCTTTAGGACAATGGAGCTTACACACAGAGCTATGCACAAAGTCCCCTTTGCCATATCCCCTTGTTAACTTTCAGATATTTTCTCCTTTTTTAAATCACACTTTCCTGTCCCAGCAAAACGAGAGGGGCGTGTCCCCCACACTTTTCTCTTACGTTTGCACTTCAACTGTTTGACATTCGTGTTTAACAAAATTCATAATGTGACAATAAAACAACCAAATTGCTCTTCTTCCTCTTCCCACAAGACCAACAAGGGCCACACACAGGGCACCACTGACCATCCTAAGATTGCCAATTGGAGAGGCTCAGATGCTGAGCTGTTGAAGGTATATTTCTGATGGTAGCATTTAGCTCCTTGGTGGGGGTCTCCATTCCCTGGGCTCACATGTTCTGTTTACCGCTGGACTTTGGGGGAGGGGGGGTTGGAGGGATGGGGGTGGGAAGTATTAAATTGGGGGGCAGGGACAGGAATATGCCCCTGGAAATGAGGCGCCAATAGAGCCAGTACCTACTGTGCATGCTTCTGACAAATGCAGCTGTGTCACATAATCTAGATCTGCAAACAGCCACACACACACCACCTGATGTTCCCACAGTCCTGGGTCTCTTGTGAGCAGAGGCTGCCAGCTGTGCTAATTTTGCAGAGACCCAGCAAAGACCCAACCATTTCACTTGTGACGCCAGCAGGATTAGAACACAGATGTGCAAAAAGGGGGGTGCTGCCCCTAACCTGCTGTGCTATCTAACCCTGCTTTCCTTCCTCCCTACTCAATGAAACTGCTGAACCCCCGCTATGGTACTTGTGTGGAGACCAACCTCCTGGACAAAACTGCTTCAGGAATTCCACAGGCAGGACCCTTGCAAAGTAACAGTGGGACCATTGTTGAATGCAATGGGCACCTAAACAGAACCCGCAAAGCCTTTACCCCTTGATGTGTGCCCAGTGGGCAGCTGTGCGTGCAGATGTATGCATGTACATCCACGTCTGGGGTTGGAACATGCCCACACAAACATAGTGACTGCTCCATTGGTGCTTAGGATAGAATAGTACTTAGCATAGCCCTTTGCGTAGATTTACAGAGAGCAGAGTCAGATTGGGGTGTGGTAGGTACTGAGGGCTCTGCAGTTGGCGTGCGGATGCTAACGTGGCCTATTTTGACCGTCAATGGATGAGAAATCGGGGAAAGACACCAGAGATCTCAGAGGGTTTTAGGTGGGCCAGTCCCTCATTGTCCTCATGTCTGCAACCCCTGAGTCAAACTCAGACCTGGGTGTAACCAGCCATGGAAGTCAGTGGGGTTATACCCATTTACATCGGGTCTGAATTTAGCAAGATTCTTTCCGAAACCAAAGGCAGGGGAAAACCTCCCAACTTTCCAGCATCTCAGATCTTTGATGCATCGCCATTCAAGGCACAATTATCCCTTTCAGATCCATCTAGGCTCTGATATCCTGCTCTCCCAACATGTGTGGGGTTCCCACGACATTCTGCTCTCTTGATGTGTGTGGAATTCCCTGTGGAGCAGAATATCGGATTCTAGATCCACCTTATGGATCTAAGGGGGAGATTCTTGCTCTGAATAAGGTGTTTTATTTCTCTTCTGCAAATCCTGCAGCGTCAGTCTCCCCATCTTGTACTCGGACTGGTAACGAAAGCTGAGCCACGCAGGATTGGGAATGCCAGATCTGTATATATTCCCTCCCCCCCAATTTCACTGTCCATGTTCCCAACAGCCAGGGTCAAATGCACCGTAAAGTCTGTGCCATTTCCAGGTGGCCCTGCAAAGGTGGTGCAATCCCAGCAGCGTGCAGCACCGGCCTGCAAGCATCTCTGACCCTGTGTGCCGGCCTTCGAGCCTGATCCACCTGTAAATGATTGTAATTGCTGGTCAGGGTGGTTTGATTTTGTGTGATTTACTTCTTGCTAATTCTGTGCTCTCCACAGGACCAGCTCTCGGCTGACATGTACAATTTCGTGGCCAAAGAAATAGACTATGCAAACTACTTTCAAACTGTAAGTGCCAGTGGGGATTGGGCTTTTCTGTCTGTGTCCTAACCTTGTGCATGATGCCTCACTGTGTTAACAACCGGTCTCTGGCCCAGACGCCCCTCCTCCAACCCCTACCCAAGTGCCCCATGGTTCCTATGGCAGGATGTAATATCTCTCCCTTGTCTTTTCCCCAGTTAATAGAAGTGCAAGCAGAATACCATAGGAAGTCATTAGCACTTTTACAGAACGTGTTGCCTCAGATAAAAGCACAGCAGGGTAAGTGTGCAGTGTTTTCTTAATTGACCGCATGCTAAGCTAAGACGGGCTGGAGCTCGGGGCCCCAGCTGATTAGCAGAGGGCATGATGAGAGAGCCCCCCGTCTCCAGCATTGCACTGTACCCATAGGTGCTGTCTGTCCCCTTTCCCTGAATCATCAGTTTTTGCTCACCACCAGAGGCAGGATTCTGGATTCTCAGTAGCGAGGCCATCTCACAGACTGCTGCCCCCTGTCCCAGTCAGAAGCAGTTCCACCCACCCTGCTCAGAGCTGATTTACTGGGGAGGAAATTCCCCCACCATCTTCCCAAGTCACCCCACTCCTGGACAAACCCTCCTCAGCAGGGTCGCTTTCCCTTAAACTGTCAAAATCGGTTCTCCGTCAGTTCCTCCTCTAGCCTCCGAGTCAGTCCCCCCAGCCCCAGCAAACACAATCAATGCCCTGCAGCTACAACAGCCCCCTCTCCAGCAGTGACTCTGGCCTGTGCACTGTCCCGCCTTCAATCCGTTCGCCTTGCAATGGCTTTTCAACAACCCCACTGTCCCTCGCCTGCAGGACAGTGACTCGCCTCTCCTCCCCACCCCCACACGGGATCGATTGCCCCCACCGAACCCCAGATCTTCTCCCTCACACGCTTGCCAGCCATTGCCAATTGCACCTCCCTCCACAGAGCCCAGCTCTTCTCTAACCCTGGGCCCGTCAGGTTCTCTCCTGCTTGCAAACTCTTCTGAGTCCCTGCTCCTTCAGGCAGGTCGCACCCACCCCGGTCGTCTCCTCCTCCCACTGCCAGCTGGGTCTGTCTGGTTCTCCGTCAGCCCCACGGGCTTGAGATCAAATGGAGCCAGAATGAAGGGGAACTCCAGGGCATGGGGAGCAGAAGGAAACCTAGACTAACTGGGCCACCGAACTAGGTTTTCCCGTCATTCTTTCAATTAACACATGGCACAACGTGCAGCACGTATTAGAATGTAAAGAGGGGAGTCTCTTGCTGTTGGATTTCCTTGGGGGAAAATAACCTTTCCCTTGTGTCATGTGCGCAGACCATGCAGACTCCTGACCGCCCCCGAAAGGAGGTGGATTTCTTCCCTCCCCATTCCCCCGTGGGGAACTGAGTGACACAGATGCATTCATCCATGCACAGTTTTATGCACGCTTAGACACATGCACGCAAAGCCTCTTGCACACACACCCACACACCCACAGCTGTATGCACACACAGCCTCGTAAGCGTACGTTTGGCCCTGCACAGGTGTGTACACACGTGCACGCTCGTGCACTCGCACACTCATGCTTCGGGACATTAAGAAGGAGTGAATTCAGGGGGCCCTTGGGACCGGCTGATCAGCCAGGCTAGACTTGCTTCTAACTGCCCCCCCTTGGCAATGGAAAGGAATTCCTCAGCCTGCCCAGAAATACAAATACAGGGAAGTCTCTCTCTCTGCTAAAGAAAACAAACCCTGGAACGCTCAGTCCTAAGCAGCTGTGGGCTTTGTTTGTGGCCGCAGGCTGCATACTCAGGACTTTGCAATTCCACCCTACAAGATCTCCTGGGCCCTGAGAACCTGCCACCTTTTAAAGCAGCGTTGTTCTCCCCCCTTTTAAAGCAACGGTCCTGTAGCTATCAGGCCAATGCCCACTAGCAGCCATGCAAACAGCTCTAGTGGTGATCTCATTCCCAGGAGCAACCCCATGCAGTTGCAGCTTTATTTCCCTTTTTGGGAACTGCTGCCTGTAAATTACTCCTGCCACCCCCATAAGTATATTGCAGGGGTGGCCAGACTTACTGACCCTCCGAGCCACATACAATAATCTTCAGAAGTTCGAGAGCCGGGTGCACCTGCCAGGGCTCGGGGCTTCAGCCCTGCGGGAGGCACTTGCCGGGGCATGGGGCTTCAGCAAGAGTGGGGCTGAAGCCTTGGGCCCCAGCAGGCGCCTCCCGTGGGGCTGAAGCCCCTAGACCTCCCTGCCCGCTAGGCAGAAACCCCGAGCCCCACCATCCTGCGGCAGGGCAGAAACCCCGAGCCCCACCATCCCGTGGCAGGGCAGGAACCCCAAGCTCCCCCTCCCAGTCTGGTGGGTGGCGAATGGGGAGTCGTGGGGGGTTCCGCGAGCCGCAGTTTGGCCTCCCCTGGTATATTGAATACACAAAAGCGAAGAGTTAGAATAGCAGGTGGGCCCCCGTCCCAGTCAGGGCTGCTCGCTCGGAGGGCTGCACAAGCCCTTAAAGATCCACCCCTTATCTTTGGATTAAGGTACATTGCAACCACGATGCACCATGGTAATCTTGTCCCCTGGGGATTTCGCACCCCGGGAGCCCTGGCAGCGTTTATGCCAGTAGAAGCCCAGTTTGAAGTTTAGCCATGCAGTGAGTCGATGCATTTTGCCCTCTCGCCTCTGGAGGCTGGAGTCGAAGTAATAGCTCAGGTCACTAGTGAATTGAGTGTGACAGGTCTCACACTCCACCACTTAGCACGATTGGCAGACCCTGGTCAGCCGAGGGAGGCCCAGGACTGGATTAGCCGGGGGTGCTCCAGGGCAAGATTGAGGGGCATTAAGGGAGCTGGGCGAGGGACACCGTGTGCGGCTCCGCTCGGCGCTCCCTGCCAGGCCGTAGACCCCACGCGGTCCAGAGCAATAGCAGTGATGTTTTCATTAGGGGGGCTTTCAGTCAGGCCTCAGGTGGGTGAGGCTGGGTGTGATCTGGCCTGGTGGCCGCATGGAGGCTTGGCGTTCAGATCCACGCCGTCGCGCCTGGAGCCAGCAGGGGCTATGGGGCAGCCTGCTTGGCGCCCAAGAGCAGGGGCTAGCCCAGGGTTCCATTGGTCCCAGCAGCAGTGCTGGGGGAGGGTCAAGCATCAGCATGGGACATTGAAGAAGCAATACAAGGGGGGGGGACACTGGGGGGATCGCACGCCCTGGCTCACCTAGACCCGGATATAGATGCATCCCGGACGTGCATTAGCTCCCTACGCGCACACACATAAACGTGGGACGTGGGGATGCGCAGCCCTGCAACCTCACTGCCAAGGGAGCTCCCTAACTGGCAGAGACATGGCTGTCGCAGGAGATGGGACGGGGGGACGGGAACCTGCGCAGCTTCCCCAGCGGGTGAACATGCTCCCCTAACCCAGCACGGGTTCCTCTCCCTCCTGCCCACTCGGTGGATCCGTGTAACAGAAGCCTGGATTGAGAAGCCCTCCTTCGGGAAGCCGCTGGAGGAGCATCTGGCCGTCAGTGGGCGGGAGATCGCCTTCCCCATCGAGGCGTGCGTCACCATGCTGCTGGAGTGCGGGATGCAGGAGGAGGTGAGTCAGGAGCCCCCCAACTGGGGGGCTTCATTCCAGACACAGATACTCTCCAGCTTTTCTTCCCCCGAGCACAACTGTCGTAATGATCCCTGCTGCCCTTAAAACCTCTGACCCTCTGAAAAGCCCCTTCCTTTATTCCCCCATTGAAACCCTACCCTGGCCTCTCTGGTATTTCCAAACCCTCCCACTGCAAAATCCTGGGGCAGGCCCTGGAAATCTTGAGGCAAGCCCCCTCCTTCAGCTCTTGTGCCCGGCCTTTGGTTCAGCTGGGAAAGCAAACACTGCAGCCTCTTCTCAATCTGTGAATGAGCCTCCTTGGAAAGCAGATCCTGGCTTGACTGGTCTTGGATAGACCTGGTGTAAATTGGGAGCAGTCCCACGGAGGTCCCTGGAGATATACTGGCAGTATTGGGTCCTGGATCCCTCGCTGTGTCCCTTTGTATAGAGCAAGGCTGCTACTAAAATAGATCATGCATTCCTAAGGCAGGCCAAGATGGGCCAAATTCGGTCATGTTATAAAGAGGTGCAGTTGCCATGGAGGCCTCTGGTCCAAATTCAGAGGCACTGTTTACAGTGGTGTAAGCAGCACAGGGAGTGCATGTGGTAATGTGGTGTAGTTTACAATTATTTGGACCCAGTTCTCCTCTCGGATCAGTTCGTGTCCGCCGAATTCAGTGGCGTCACTCCTGATCTACACCAGGGATGAGCCCAGCCCGTTCTGTTTGAGGTTTCATTTGCTTGGAAGTCTGCCGCCTGGAGAAGCACCCTTTCATATGGCCTGGGGAGGTAAGGGCGCACCCTGCTGCTCCGTGCGGCCGCATCCAGTTGCGTAAGGAGAGCAGCTGGCTGACTGAATAGAGCTGCTGCCACGTCTAACTCCCGGGTTGTGTTTGGAGTCTGTTGCTTTCCTTTGACCTGCCTCCCTTAGACCAGCTCACTCTGTTAGCACAGTCCTGCGTTGTTCCTAGGGCAGTTGGTCTCAGTTATTTATCAGTGGCTTTGAGACCTAAGTAATTCCTTGCCTGAAGAAAGCGTGTTCCAGTTCAGAACCACATAGGCAAAGTAACCTTTTCTTTTTCCTTGTCTTGAAACGAGAAGAGAAAAGCAGGAAAGATGATTTAAACACAGCAGGGATTGGAGCGTGTTCTGCGGGACTCATGTGCACATGCCACTGTTGCAGTCCTTTTTATTGCATTCACATGGTAGAGACCGAGCTTATAAATATGGAGATAACCATCCCTCTTCATTATGCAGAGACCAGGAAATAACAAATGATGGACAACCCCCTACAGGTTTAAAGAAGCAACAAAGAGCTCAGATGTTTCTTCAGACCTTGTTGGAAATATTCAGACCCTTTGATCTATAAAGTTGGGCTGGGAATCTCCTGAGACTGCACACATCTGATCGTTTTCTGATGCTTCCCATCCTAGCTGGGGAAAAAAGATTTAAAAAAGCAGCTTTGCGCCATGTTTTGGTGCTTCCAGGCCTTGCCATGATCGAGAAATGCAACTGGGGCCAGGTCTACACTACAGCCCTGTATCGGTATAACTACGTCGCTCAGGAATGTGAAAAATCCACCCCCCTGAGTGACACACCAACCCATGTAGACAGCGCTATTTCGGCAGGAGAGTTTCTCCCGTCAACATAGCTAGTGCCTCGGGGAGGTGGATTAACTACACTGATGGGAGAAGCTCTCCTGTCGGCACTGAAGCGTCTTCACTGTATGTGAAGACCAGCCCTGAAAAATTGAAAAACAAACATAAAAAAGAATTGACAAACCTGTTTGTAATCTCCAGGGTAGTTTGATTTGAGGGCAAAACTTTGGGTTGCTTCATCCTTTCTCTTGAGCAATTCATCCGTCCCTATATATCAGAGGTTCCCAAACTTTTCATATTGCATACCCCCTTTCCAGATCTACCAGCTGCTCGCATACCCCTACTCCTCTCATCACTGATAGGTTGTGTGTTCCTGTTAACACGACCTGTCTTTAGCCATCTGCCCATATTTCACTGTTACATACGGATATAATTATAGTGCGACATATACAACCGAAGTAAGACTGGACAGTTGCTGGGCAGCTGAACCCGCGCTGTCCGGTGATTGGAGATGAGGGCTCTGCACATCTGCGTCTCTGTGTTCTCATTGGTACACCTTGAAGTAAATTAACTACCATATTGTATATAACAAATTCCCATGGAGTTTTAAAGCTTCGTCTGAGTTGCCTATTATGAAAATGCAATAAATAAAATTCTAAGTAAAATCCACTGTTAGACAATTTCTCCTGTGTACTACCCAGAGATGTCTCGCATATCCCCAGTGGTGCATGGACCATGGTTCAGGACCCCCTGCTCTAGATGACAGTCAAAGTCAGAGAGAAGGTGGGTGAGGTAATAACTTTCATTGGACAAACTTCTGTAGGTGAGAGAGACGCTACACAGAGCTCTTCTTCACATCTAGGAAAGGTGTCCCAGTTAACTACAAGGTGGAACAGATTGTGTAGCACAAGTAGTTAACTCATATTCTCAAAGACCTTTCAAGGTGAAGTGACCCGTTAACCCCTCTGCAGTCATAGGACAAAAAGGGGGTTCGGTGGGTTACAGGTTGCTGTAATAAGCCATGAATCCAGTGTCTTTATTAAGAGCAGGATTTTTACTGTCTAGCAAAGATCCAAATTTAAGCTGCCAGGCTCGTCTTTGGAAGGTGTTGTGCAGGTTTACTTTGAGGATGAGGACGGAGAGGTCAGATATAGAGTGAGCGCTTGGGGAAAAGTGTTCGCCCACAGGGGGTAACAGGGTGTTTTTGTCTTTTACCATGTTTCTGCATGAGTTCATTCGAAAGCGTAGTGATGGTCTGGTTTCACCCCATAGTTGTTATCGGGGCACTTAGTGCCCTGGACAAGGTACACCACCTGTTGTGATAGGTGCGTGTAGGACCCATGGATCTTCAAAGGTGTGGAGTGGGAGTCAAAGTCAAACCTTCATGCTTTCTCCCATGCTGCCCCCTCGGTCAGGAGGCGCACTTCCCATCGACAAAGCTACCGCCTTGGGAGCTCCTGAGTCAGTGAGCAGCTCCCCTTTCCTGCTGCATTTAACCACAAACTTCCCTCCCTTCTCCCCTGCAAGCAGCTTCAGTGCCCCCCGCCCAACCTTTTCACCCTGATGTTTTTCACCCTTAAGATATGAGCTACCTCCCAGCTGCACATCCCCTGGGGGCTGGCGGGCTGACCGCCCGGTTGGGCACATGTGGGGGTGAGCTTTGTGGTAGGAGTGACTCCCAGTTCACCCTGCCCTACCCTCTGCAGAGCCCCATGTCTCTACGCTGCCAGGTACTGACCCTCCTCGGAAAGCAGGGCACAGCAAAGAACTGGCAGGGAGCTGGCTCAGGGGGAGACAGGGAGAGTGGTGCCAGCAGCACTAGGAGGGGAGTGGGGAGCATGAGGCTCTCAGCCCCCTGGGGCGGGACTGTTGTCCTGGCTTAGGAGCTCCCCCAGGGGCGACAGCTCACATCTGCTCAACTTCCAGCTCAAACGATGCCTCTTCTACCGGCTGGCACCTGGGATCTGAAACACCAGCTAAGCTGTCGCTGCCTTTGGCACCATCACCATTAACAAAGACGCTGATGCCGCTGCTGGTCATGCAGGGGTCAGAACAGACACCCCCTCGCTCCCCTGTAGCTGTCAGTGTAACCACTGGTCAGTGTGTGTAACGGGTCCCCATCCGCGCCTGATCCAGGGGGAATGCGAGTCTGTCAGCTAGAGACCCTGGCTCTTGATGTAGAGACTTTAGTTCTGGAGATCCCTGGTGTTGGCCAAGATGGCAGCTGATACATCGCCTTGCTGGGGCTACCAGGAGTACAAGCTTGTTTGTGTCGGCAAAGGGAGCAGGTGTGACTTGAAGCGGCCCAGGGCACAGGTACGTGGAGTAACAAAGGGCTGTTCTGCAAAGACAGTCCTCGCACCATGTCTAATCTGCCCAGTTCCGTAGTTTCTAGGCCTCATGAGCCAGGCCCCCAGCTGGAATTGCTCCATAGATACTGATTTACACCAGCTGAGGATCTGACCCTACAACCCCACTTGAGTTCTGTGTGTAAGTCAGGTGAGCTACAGGGATTCCCACGCTTCCTATGTCAGTGATTTCCTACTAAACCGCATCCAACGTGACACCACTAGGTCAGAGCCTGACCCCTAGGCTGGGTATTAAGCTGGCACCTGGGTCACTCTGGGGCTCGTGCCCTCGGGGCGCTGTGTTCTGCTGTTGCCATGATTTTAGGAGTTTCCTGCTGGGGCTGACGTCTCTCCTGTCTCCTTTGCCCGAAGGGTCTCTTCAGGGTGGCTCCTTCTGCATCCAAGTTAAAGAAGCTCAAGGCGGCTCTCGACTGCTGCGTGGTGGATGTGCAGGAGTATTCAGCAGACCCCCATGCCATTGCAGGTAAAGGGCATTGCCACCTTGGCTTTGGTAACAAGATTATGTGCTACCCTACATGATCCTCTTCGAGCCGAGGATCTCCAAGCACTGCTCACGCTGCACTGGACATAGCCTGTGCAGTGGGAAGTCCTATTGTCTGAACCCTGTGGGAAGTTTTCCAGCAGAATTATTTCTCCATCCGAAAATGCTGACTCCTTGAAAGCAAAATGGTTTGTGGAAATGTGTCGCCTCTGGTGGCATTTTGTTTAGAAAAAAAGCAGTCAGGACTCAGCTTTTCGATTGGCCATTTTGAAATGACTTTTTGTTTCCGTTTTTAAAAAAAAGATACAACTGTTAAAAAGCCAAAATTGGAACAAACAATTTCAATTTGACCAAAATGAAACATTTTTAGCCAAAACAGGTTTTGTGTTTTTTTTTCAGAATTTTGTTTCAGAGGAAAATTTGGAAATTTGGGGGGGGTCTCCCATTTCAGAATGGAAAAAATTTTGAAATGGGAAAACTAGCCCTGAAATGGAAAACCCATTTTCCCCCAAGCTGTCCCATGCAACTATGCCTGAGCGATCTGCTGCTGTCATTTCGGGACAACAAGTAAAGAGGCAGGGCCCTTCGGTAGGGGCCTCCCATAAGGGTTAAAACTCAGTCTGTTGGGGAGCAGTCATAAACGGCTTCTTTTGGTGTTTCGTTATATAGTTTTTCGAGCGATCTATTCACTAGAGGAAAGTTGTTAACAAAGAGTCTGAACTCTGTTGCCCTGTTCAATTCTAAGCTTGAGGAGAAAATTAGAACTGTTGAGGAGCCTTATCAATCTGTTAACATCAAGTACTGATTTAACTCTAGACATAGTGTAAAACAATTGTGTTCTGCTTTAACTGAATGAATGGACCAAACTGTGCTCTTATGCTACTGTAAATTCTGGAGTTACATCCAATTTACAACAATGCAGGAACAAACTTTGGTTCATTATCTCTTAACTTTAAAAATATAACGAATGTATGAAAAACAAACTTTGAAGTATAAATATAACCATATTGGGCATTAAGGAGGGATAGGAACAATTGTAGATTTGTTTGATGCCAATTTGGAAATAAAATTTGTCCTCTCCTTAAACATTATATATATATATAAATTATACCTACTAACGTCAGTGCTTCTAAATCTTCAGTTTCCCCTGGAGACATTCGTCAAACTATTCTAGCGTCTCTATTTTCTGTGCTTGTCTACAGTCCTGTTCATTGCAGTTGAGGACGAAAAAATAGTTTTGATCAGAATCATTGATGAACCCCAGGGTTCAGACTTTCCCTGGTTTATTGTGATCAACAGATTTTCCAGTAAATGTTACATTTAAAAAAGTAAATCTAAATGTTAGGACATACATTGTGCTTATTCTATTTAGCCAAGTTACCGGTCATGCTAAAGCAACCCAAATACAATTGTAATAACCATGAGACGCTCCAAAAACATGGCAATGAGTGTGGGATGAGTGGATCGACAATTAGATCTTTTTTTATTCTTTTGTATCAGAGTTTCCAACCTGGTTGTTACAGATTCTGTCAGTGAACAAGAGGGTCTGATCTTGCTCCCATTGAAGCCAGGGAGTCCAGTGTCACGGGGCAGAGCCCACAGAGAAAGCAACGAGAACAGGAGAAATGACGAATGTTTGACAAGATTATTAGGATGTTAATTGGTTTTCTTCTTTTTGGTTGAAATCACATTAATGAGGCTGCTGGGCAGAACATACAGCCTGGCCTTTGTGCTTCATTGAAGGGGCTAAAGTCCCATGCCCAGGGACCAGCCAAGATCCTTACACTCCAACCCAGGAAAGCATCCTACTTTGGTACTGACTAGCCAGTGTTCCCTTCTGTCTCCTAGGGGCACTGAAGTCCTATCTCCGAGAGCTTCCAGAGCCTCTCATGACCTTTGAACTCTATGATGAATGGATTCAAGCTTCCAAGTGAGTCCCAAATGCACTTTCCTTTGTCCTTGGTCTCATCTTCTTCCTCAGCACCCACAATAAGCAGTCAAAAGTAGTGGAGTAAGAAGGGCTGAAATACGTTCTATATACAGCCCCTATGGAGAGGCATCTTCCATGTTGGGAATTGCAGAGCTGCCTGCTGAATGACTTTTTGTCTTGCACCTTCGACCTCTCACCTGTCCTCTGCCTCTGCTAATCCAGCTCCCCAGGGTTCATCCAGAGGCTGCTCAAGACAATCTGAAGCCCAGGGCAAAATGTCAGTGTGCTGCCCCCCGGCGGTGTCACAGACCAGTCTATGGGAGTGTGAATTGCAGAGCACTCAAACCCATAGCACTCTAACTGTCCCATGTAGACCCTCCTGGTGCAAACTGAAAGGGACCTCGTATGCATTTATAGAGTCCTGTTTGAAACAGGACGGCATCAGCATGAACTAGGTACCTTTTAGCTTGCACCAGCAGGGTCGGCGGAGGTCAGTTAGAGCGCTACACGTTCAAGCTCACTGCAATTCATACTCCTGTAGACTGGTCTGCAGAGCCGTGTAGCTTCTCCCAGAAATCTGCCTCTAGCTAAAGCAGCCCCGGGCTTCCTCTCACATCCCAGATGCCTCAGCAGCTTCAAATCACTGCTGATGTTTTCACCTTTGTCCCCCAAATGTGGAACTTTTCCCAAAATTGCCCCAGCTCAAGGACGAGGACGGGCAAGATGGAGTCCTGCAGCGGCTTAAAGTGTCAGAGCTTTAGAGCTTGGCATTCAGTGTCCTGGCAGGGCTAGAAACAGGTGCTTTAGCCCATTCGGAAGGTGAGATTCCTGGTGGGAGAGGCAGCATGCGTGTCTAGCTCTGGAAGGGCCAGACGTCAGGCCTTAAGGTCGTGGAATTTTGGGGCAGAGAAGAGTTGTTCTTTAGAGGCTTATATGGACTCCCTCTGAATCCTGTGTAGTGGGGCTGATGATAATCTAGCTCTACAGGGGAGTGGATGTGAAAATATAGGTGAGGTCTCTGTGGCTATGGAGCTGGTACCAGTGTGACTAAGGGATGTGAAACTTCCAGAGGAAGGATTGTCTAGTGGCCAGGTACCAGCCTGAGGCGGGAACTGACCTCAGGTCTCCCCTGCTCTGCCACAGATTTCCTTTATGACCATGGGCTAGTCACTTAGCCTCTTTGTATTCAGTTCCCCCTCTATGAGATGGAGATGACAGCACTGCTCTGCCTCAGAGGGGGGCTCGGAGGCGAATACATCAAAGTTTGTGAGGCGCTCAGTTCAGTAATGGTGACCGGATAAGCACCCAAGTGCTTGTCTACATAGCAACCTTCTGCTGCTGCTACTCGAAAGTGCAGTACATCAAGCTGCCCTCCAGGCTTCGCACTGCACTCTCGCTGCATCCACACGGGACGTTACTGCATGGCATGCTGGTGCACTGGAGATTGACCCCCTGCCTTGCCACAGAGTAACTTGCCATGTGGACAAGCCCTGAGGTAGCTAGCTAGACCCTCCCCCTGGCGTGTCCACATAACTGGGGTGATGTGTGCATGGATCAGAGATGGATTAAAGATAAATCAGGCCCAGATCAACAGAGGTATCTCTATACAATTTCCCTCCATCCGCTTCAGTCTCCGTCTGTACACAGCCTCTGCAGTACTGTCTTGGGGATTGCCTTGCAGCCGACCTCTGTTTTGTGTAGGGGATGGGAAGTAGGTCTTGAACTGAAAGCAGATTGCCCTTGTCATAGAAACTCTCTGGGCCCTGGAGCAAAGTGCTGGAGGAAGGGGTTCATTCCCCTTGTTGAGGTGGTGTTGGTACCTGAGCCACTGGGAAAACCTGGCCTCCCCCGGCTTGAATCAGAACAGCTCAGAGCCAGGGCCCTGGTCATGCATGGTAGCACCACTGCCTCTCTGAAGGACTCGCTCGCACTCAGCAAACGTGCTCGCAAACTTGGTGCCTCCTCCAGAGACAGGGCTGAACTATGGTGGACTGTCAGGGCCTTGCATTCGTTTTTGGGCTGCTCTCTCCTTCCCCGTCTGGAAGGGACATCTCTGTATTTGCAGCAAATGCAGAAATGCACCAGACTTTGGGATCTGACCAGTCAGCCTCTGTATTCATGCATTCCCTCCTGAGGAGGGCAGGGGCCTGGCTGAGTTGGTGGGCTGGAGGCCTTCCAGCTACACTCGCAGTCTCTAATGGTACCATGGAGGCCTGGAGTTTCTCTCTAAGCACCCGAAATAAATAATAAAAGCAAGGCTGGGCTCAGGCACCAACATTCGCACTCGCTCTCTGCACTGGATGCCCCCCGGCTGGGAGTGTTCAAATCTGGAGGGGCTGGCTCAGACTGTTACGAAGACAAAAGCTGCTTGCAAACTCAGGATCCTGGTTCAGATTTCAGCTGCGCCCCAGTTGTCAGGGCATTCAGATCTGGGGCCTCATCTCTTCTCAACAGCTGAGCGCTCAGCGAAGCGAGCGGCCCGGCCGTGTGGCGAACTGACCAACTAATCCCAAACTACGCTTCCTTCCTAGCATCCAGGACCAAGACAAGAGGCTGCAGGCCCTGTGGAATGCCTGCGAAAAACTGCCCAAGGCCAACTACAACAACATCAGGTGAGTGTGTGGGGCAGAGGGCTGTGTCTACAGGCAGAGTTGCCAGTGATTTCTCTTCAGGTGTAATATTTAAACCAGTTTCATTAAACTGGTGCCAAAGGCTGTGTGGAGACTCTCACAGTGTGGTTTAAACCAGCCTTATTTTGGTTTAACTTAAGTCAGTTAATAAGAGCATCCCATGCCCACTGGCGAGCCTGTGTACTGGGTCCCCCTCTGTGCCCAGTCCTCAGAGGATATGAGTCTATTACAACCCCAGGAAGGGAGCTTTAGTTCAGTCCGTAGCAGCTTGTGCTTTTAGCTCTGGAGGTCACCAGCTCACTCCACGGGGTGCAGGCCAAGCTGGCGGCTGTCGCCCGTCCACACCACCATTTGCGCTGTTGTAGCTAATTGGTCTAAAAACCAACATCAGTTAAACTGGTGACATTTTTTTAGGCAGACAAGGCCTTAGTGGGAGGGTGGGGGGTTTCCCCCCCTCAGGCGCCTGCCTAATGCCCACTAATGTCAGTGGGATCTCTGCATGCTTAGCGATGCAGGCCCGACCCGGCAGGCGGCTGAACTCTCAGCTCCCCTTGAAGTTGGGGCTTTCAGCACCTGCCCTAGCGAGTGCTGCTGCAGTAGGCAGGGAGCCTGTCTGATCCCCAGGGGTTCTGTTCCGGGCCCTGCGCTCTCAGGTGCTGAGGGAGGGGGAGCTGTACCTTGTTGGGAGTGGGACTCAAGTAAAGTTGGCCATGTAGGTCAGAGCCTGAACCCTCCCGCAGTGGGCCCAGGGCTCATGTCCCGCCACATCCCAGTAATGAGCACAAAGGTCCGTGGCAGGGGAGGACCGTAGGTTCCCCTCTTCCCCCTGGCCCCCTCATCCAGCCTGCTTGTGAACTGAACTTAGTCATGGTGGAAAAGCACCAAACTCACTTTCCATGGGAGGACGGCAGGCAGATCGCCGGGGCAGTTGGGGGGGTAGCTCCCACCTGCGCCCTCTGACCTTTCCTGGCCTGTGGGAGAAGGGGGATGGGCAGTGGAGCCCAATCGCTCAGTCCGCCCAGGATCACAATGCCGGGGCCTCCTTCACCCTGCTCTCCTGCGCTGGCCGCAGACCCTGCACTTTGGGCCACTTGCCCTCTAATACGGGTCGAGCCCTCCTCTCCTAGTACCCATGGAGCTAGCGGCACACAGGGGGGTCAGACCAGTGCCGCAGGCCCAAGCAGCCCTTTGCAGGTCACAGGGGCATCGGGACTGGGGACACCTGCCACAAAGCGAGAGAGGCCCCTTCTCTCCCGTGTTGTGAGATATTTCACCAGGGATTTTCCAGGGAGTGTGGCACCCAACTCCCATTGGATTTCAATAGGCTTTGGGCACCTAACTCCCTTAGGCCCCTTTGAGAATCCCTGCCTTACTGTACACTAGGAGATACAGTGATTAATGAGGAAAACCCTGGAAACTGGAGCTCCAGGCTGTTGTTGGGCC
This sequence comes from Emys orbicularis, assembly GCF_028017835.1. Taxonomy (NCBI): domain Eukaryota; kingdom Metazoa; phylum Chordata; order Testudines; family Emydidae; genus Emys; species Emys orbicularis. The sequence continues at coordinate 28,600,946 of NC_088695.1, read as the reverse complement.
GTTTCCCCTAGATCAGGACAAGGTGACAGTTGACTGTAGACATGTCCATGCCCTCGACACAGGAATTTGCTTTCCCTCCTGTGAGCCACTATCCTCTGACTCTGCCAGCCTTTGGGGCATGCTGCACCATGCCAGTTGCCCAGGCTTTGGGGGAAGGGCACTTCCAGAGACTTGCTGTCTGGGCAGGGTGGGTTTATCGGCCGCTAGGATTTAGCGGTTAGCCCCCGAATGGGATAGGATTTCCTGCTGGATTTCATTTGTGTTATCAAGCGCTGAGACCCCGGGCGTGATCTGATCGTCGCCCTTTACATTCTTAGCAATGAAAATCAATCAGGCTTTGTGGCTAGCCATAGCACTATCTCCCAGCCTGGTGGTGGTTAGAGAGGGAGGCTGGGAGCTGGGACCCTGGATTCTCTCCCCAGCTCTGTGGCAGACTCAAGGGATGACCTGGGACAAGTCACAGCGGGATTGTGAAGCTTCCTTCATGTTTGAGAGCCGCTTCGAGCCTCTCAGAAGAAGGACGCTGGATGGTAGGCAGTGCAAGGATGTTGATCTCAGGGTGGTGCGCGGCACTCACTGAAGTATTGACCTGGAAGCTGCCTCGAAAGAGAGAGGCCGAGGCGCCTGGGGCTCGGGGAATAACCTGCATTCGGTGCGTGGTTTCGCTGTGAATGTCGGGTGCAGAGGAAGGCAGTTGTGGAGAACATGCGCCGCAGCCCACAGGCCCAGGTGATACTCCAGCCTCACCCTCTGCCTCTTGATCGCCTCTGCCAGGTACTTGATCAAATTCCTAGCAAAGCTAACGGAATACCAGGATGCTAACAAAATGACACCGAGCAACGTGGCGATAGTGCTGGGCCCCAACCTCCTCTGGCCTCAAGCAGAAGGGTAAGCGGAATCCACTGGTGCGTGCGTGCGTGTAACAGGGTCCCCTTGGTGCCCAATCCACAGGGATTCATGTCTGTTACAGCCACTGCTAGGGACCCTTGACATTTTAGCTCAAGCTGAAGCAGCTCAGGTTTTTAGCTGTGGCGGTCCCCAGTGCGGTCCCCAGTTCAGTCCCCAGCGTGTTGGCTGAGATGGTGGTTGTCGCACAAGTACTGGGGAAAGCAGGATAGAGCAGCTCCCGGGGGTGGACGAGACGTGGTTGCTGCTTCTGTTGCTGTTCTCCTTCAGCCCCATTGGCTCCTTAGCGGAGTATCCTCAATTCCTGCTGAAGTCAGTGGGAGCTGTGGGCTCTCAGCACATCTGGAAATCAGGCCACTTAGGTAGGGTGTGTTTTTAAAATCCTTTCCCTAAACTTCCCTAGGACCATAGATGAAAACACATCCCCTGCCCCATAGAGCTTGACAGTCTAACAACAAGGCATGCTAACGTGAGGCACAGGAGGCCGTTCCAGCAGAGGGAGGGTGAAGGGGGAGAGCTAATGCTGAGAAGGAAGGAAGCGTGGGTTGGATGAAGAGGTGGGTTTCCAGGGGCGAGGAGAGGAGGGGGTTCTGGGCCTGTGAGGACAAGCAGACTGCCCCGTGTGTCGGGGGCAGCATGGACGGAGGCAGAAGTAGGGAGGTGAAAGAAGAGAAATGGAAGGAGCAGAATCACGGTTCCTATGTGAATCGATCCCTGAAAGTTCTTCCGGCTCCTTTGAGGTGGAAGGTGCTATAGACGTGAGAACATCGTCATAATGGGTGTGTTAGGGCCTCAGCTTGTCACAGGACTGGGTTAATTTTCTAACCATTGGCTACCTGGCCGATGTGCCTGATGTTATCCTATTTACTATCCGACGTTGGGCAAGTCTGCCCTACGAACGTTGCAGCCTGCAGCTGTGCTGCTCTCCAGCATCAGAGTGTCGCTGCTTCCTACAGTGACAAAAAGGCTTTTTCCGTCAGTGTCGTTAATCCACCTCCCCACGCGGCAATTCTTCCGTCAACCAAGCCACGTCTACACCTTGGGTTAGGTCAGCTTAACTATGGCGCTCACGGTGCAGCTAGGTCGATCCACATTTTAAGAGTAGGCCAGGGTTCAGTATCAGTTCTGAAGGGCCTCTTTCCAGCCTGGAAGTGAAAATGACCAGCTGTCTGGGTGCTATTGGGAGCATTTCCCAGCATGCCTTTCAGGGGCGCGGTGAGAGTGGTGGGGTGCACCCAGGGTAGAAAGCAGCTGCTGTGCTGCTAAACAGAGCATGCGGGGCACATTCAGGTCCCCAGAATGCAGCTGTGGGCTCCCCGCTGGAGCACAGCAGCTGCGGAGTTGGCAAACCTGGCAGGCACGTCTGGGTAAAAGGCAGCAGCAGAGCTGGCGAACGGGCCATAGCCCCCTGACATCAGAGGTCAGTGGAAGGCTAATACACAACAGCAGCCCAGAAGCCATGGGGTCAGGCAAGCATCCAACCTACCCTTCTTTTGTGTTGGCCTAAATCATTCTTTATGGTTAAATCAAGACACTGGAGGCTTAATTACAGTCCCTGCTTCCAAGGGCAGCAGGTTAGGGAAGCCGCGGTGCACTCTGGTCTTGGAGATGCCTTGGAGAACCACATGAGCCCGTATCCCTGCCTGCCGCATGCTCGGTTGCTCCTGGAGCATGGCCCTGCAGCTTTGGAGCTAATGGTGCCCACAGAAAAAGGAAGTGATGCCATAAACGAATGCGCAATTGGGTTCAGGCTCCTTTAATAACATGATCCATAAGCTGACCACTGTTCTTGCCGTGATGGCGATGTCCCTATGCTGTGGCTAATGTCCTGCAGCATAGAATTACCCCGTGGGCCAAAGTGTCATGTTGGTAAAATGTAGGACACTAGTAGGGAATGATGGGCCAGGTTCTCAGCTGGGAGTAGCAGCAATACAGTGGAGCTCTGCTGATCTACGCCAGCTGAGGATCCATCCCAGAAACGTCACAGTCATTAGAAAGCACTTTAGATGTGATGTGTTCATTTAAAAGCATCAAGCGCCTTAGAGAAGTGCTTTCTATTAGCAAGGTAGAGGGAGGGTATCGAGACGAGAGAGGGGAAGTAATGGGTTAGTGCGCTCCCGTGGCTGCCCCTCCGGGCATTTGCATACCTGACATTCGTCACCATTATCGTTCTCTGCTGAGAACTGGAAAAGCCGGGGGGAGGGAGGGAGCTGCAGGGCAGAGCTGAGGGGCATCGTCAGAGCTGTGTGTGAGCCCATGGCTAGAACAGCAGGTGGCTGCGGGGCAGAACTGAAGGGCATCGGCAGAGCTGTGGGAGGGCGCAGGTCTGTAATACCTGGCTGGTTGGAGGGTCCCACTGGACTAGCAAGGGAATTGCCAGTCAGGACTGTAGTGCACTAGCAGAGCTGCGTTAGAAGAGCAGGGGGACCACGTCAGACCTGGCACGTGTTGGCTTCGACCAATGCTATTAACCACCCAGCCATCGCCGGTGCTGAGCTGCTGCCCCCCGTGTGTTGCAGAAACATCACGGAGATGATGACGACGGTGTCTCTGCAGATCGTGGGGATTATCGAGCCCCTCATCCAGCATGCCGACTGGTTCTTCCCTGGAGGTAGGCCATGCGTCTCCTGCCGGGCGCTGTGTGCTTGCGCAGGTATCAGCATTGAGAGGAAGCATAATGGAGCCGGCCCGCCAGGGCTGATCCTGAGGGGAATGGGGGCGGAGGACACAAGCGTCCATTCCACAAACCAGCTTGGAGGCCTGTGAATGGGAAAAGGCCTGGACGGTCTCCATCCACTTCCAGGCACTGACGCCACAAAACCCGCTGTGGCCACTGGCACCGCTGGGCAGAGGGGCCGGAAGCTGGGTGGGGTGGGCCCTGCAGATGGCCTTCTTTCACCCCGGGGTAATGCTGGGGCCGTGTAGAGAGCTGTGCACTGTCGCTGCGCCCGGTCCACTCTGTGATTTGGGCTATGGGGCTGCCAGGCCTGCACCTGCCCCAGCTCTGCCCTATGACTCCACAGCTCTGGTGGCTGAGGAGGGGACTCTCCCTGCTTGGCCCCACAAGCCCCCTGGGCTCCGTGGCCCCGGAAGGCCTCAGACAGAATCCAGGACGAAGCGCAAGGCGGCTTCACTCCAGCCCAGCCCCCAATGAGACGCGTCCATGGAGCTAGAGAGGGACCCTCACTGCTCCTCCAGCCCACTCCAGCCGTCTCTCCCCCTCCAGGTCCTTACCTGATGGGTTATAGTCCCTATCCCTCGTGGAGTCAGCGGCTGGCTGCCCGCAAGCCTTGTCCATGTTCCCATGGGGCTCTCTGGTGCCACTGGCAGTGGGAAGGGTTCTGTGTCCATACAGAGCCTGGCACAATGGGTCCTGGCCCATGGCTGTGCTCCTAGGCGCGATGCAGACTAGAAATAATAGCAATAATCCCTCGCTGCCCAGAGCCCTCTGCCTAGTCAGGATGCGAGGAGAGGCCCCCGCACAACACTGTACCCTCTTGCTTCCCCGACCAGACATTGAATTCAATGTGACTGGGAACTACGGCAGCCCCATGCACGTCAACCACAATGCCAACTACAGCTCCATGCCCTCCCCTGACATGGACCACTCGGACCGCAAGCAGCACGACCAGGCCCGGCGCCCCCTCAGCGTGGCCACGGACAACATGATGCTGGAGTTTTACAAAAAGGATGGGTAGGGCCTCTTCGCTTCGTTGCCGGGGTTTGGTTTTGGTGTAAGTCCGTTACGGTTGTGTGAGCCAGAAGAGGCCACGCCTGGCATAGCCTTGGCTGGGAGATCTGCTTGGGACGGGCCCATGGGCATCGTATCCTGTAGCCTCCGCACTGGTGAGCTCAGATGCCTTGCTGCCTTGTCACTCCCCACTCTCCCCTGCTCCTGACCCCTCCGCCCTCTCCGATCAGCTGCCTTTGAGCCATTTTAGATGGGAGATGTGCCATTTCCCCTCCCCCACCTCCACCCACCCTCCCAGCCTGAGGTAAGTCACGTTGGACACACAAGCTCCACCCAGAGACAAAGGGTTGGGGAAGGAGTCTCTGGAGAGCCAGCTAAGTGGGCAGTGCTCCTGAGCCCTCGTCCTGCAAGGAGCTGGCTTGGAGGCGCCAAAGTGGGAGCAGAGGGTGTTCAGAGAGAAGCGGGCCTGCCGCGAATTGTTAGGATGAGTTGTCATCACTGGGGTTTGAGAGGTGCAAGCCAGGCGTTTGGGTCTAGCTCAGCCAAGACCAGGGATCCCCAGCCTGCTCAGCTGAGCCTTTTAAGGAAGCCATTGTCCTGCCTTTGCTAGTTGTTATGAGTTCCTGTGCACTGATGTGCAAACCCTAGAGAAACACTGAGTCCATGCCTCAAAGGGCCCCTAGCTCCCGACAGGCTGTCCCGGTGACACTGAGACCACGTGCCTGGCCTGAGGGAATCACTGCGGGCTCAGGTTTGGGAAGGGGATGGGCATTGCCCCTGGGGGTGAGGGAATAGTGAATACTAAGTAAATGTCCGGGCCACCCCCCCCGAAGCTATGGGTCTGTACATGGACCTCCCCTGGTAGGTCTCCAGGGGCTATCGCAGTGTGAATGTTCCATGATGGGGATTCTTTGGACTTGATCATATCTAAGCACTTCCTAACAATTAATTAATTCTTACATTCTCCAGTGAGTATGGGCAAGTGTTTTACTCCCCCTACCCCCCCTTACAGAAGGATGAATGACATGAAGTCAGTTGGGCCATGGTCACGTGTCAAGTCAGCGACAGAGCTGAGAAGAGATCCCAGGAGTCCCGACTCCTCCCCCAAATCTCTCGGTGTAGTCACTAGCAAGCCACCATCCCAGCTTTAGCCTATCTGGTGAGGAAAACAGCCCAGTTGTGTGACAGCTGAATAGGCCAGCTCCGTTGGCATGCACCCCAGTCCCACTGCAAATCTCTGGGCAACGTTTGCATTTCCCTGTGCGCACGGTGCAGCGCAAGCCCAGGAGAGTGAGTGGAATTGGAGCAGAAAGGGCACGGATGCTGAATCAGATTGGGAATATGGTCCAGAACCCTCAAGGAGCGGGATGGAGGCGGGTGAATGTGCACAAGGGGCTGCCCATTGGAGTTGTGAGTTAGCAGCAGCCATACCTGACAGCCAGGCTGCTGCCTGCCTTGATGACAGCAGCTTACGTGTCAGGATTCTCCACTGCCACAGGCAGGCTGGGATCCCTGAATCTCAGCTCTCCAGGCCCCCCAGTGTGCAGGGTCTCGCCCACCAGAGACGAAAATCAAACCTGAAACATCTTAAAGAACAACTCCTCTCCCTCCCCACTTGCACACAGCCCCGTCTCCCTCCCACACACATTGCACTTACCAAAAGTTCCCATCCACTGAGCAAAATCGTCTTGTGTTTGCAGAATCCTCTGAAGTTTCTTCCAGCGCCGCCTTTCCTATTGAACAATCTGCTTGTCCTCCTCCTGCTGTAACCTGGATTCAAAGAGCTGTCCTCCTTAGAGCGTTACCTTGGCCCTCTAAACTCCTTTCCAAACAACAGTCGCTTTACCCAATGGAAGCTTTTAGCCTTAGTTTCTTTTACACTAATACTTGTATGTTTCTGTCCATGCAGCCTTAGGAAAATCCAAAGGTACGGTATCCTCTAGTAGCCACTGGACCCTTTTCAGGCCACCTGTGTTCTGAACACCAAGGCAGAGCTGTTCCAGTAGGCAGTGAGGTTAGAGCCTTCGCTGCTGAGCAAGCCAAAATACTGTTTTTTCGACATTTAATGATGTCAGGGAGGCAAATTCTGAGCTGGATTCTCCCCCGGTAGATCGGTTTCATGGGGTGTAAGCCCATGCCCAGTTTGGTCCAATTAGTGCAATTGCCTTAAAAGACCATTGCACTTTCATAACTTTGGGAAAAAACAAGGGCTCACTTCCTCTTTTGGAGTAATTCAACAGGAAGCTTCTCCAGCTGGGAGGAATACAACAGCGTCACTACCCGGAATGCTCTCCCATTCATTTTGGCTTCTAATGGCTCCCTCAAGTTTGTGGCTGTTTGGAAAGACCTCACAGCAGGGTGGCCATTTCCCGCTGCCACCTTTGTAGGTGAAAACTTTTGCCACACAGTGCTGCTTGCACAGCCGTCTCATCTCCCCAAAGGTTGTGATGGGCCACAGCAGCTTCTGAGCGAAACAAACAAGATCTAAGGCGAGTTGTTACTTTGGTAGCAATCTCTCTTCTGGTGACACTGTTGCTCTCTGCAGGTTGGGAGGGGGCCTGAGCCAATAGCCAAGCCCTAACTTTGATCCTGCCCAATGGAGTCTCCGGGCAATGCCACTGACAATGAAGGTGTGTTTGGAGCCTACCTACAAAGTTCTTCCGGGACAGTTCTGACCCTCTACAACCCCTGCTGCCCTGCAAGTTGAATTCCACTGAAGAGCAGTGGGTTCCCTGGTATAAGAGGAGTTTTTAAAGGGCCAGACCTGGATCTCATCTGAAACAGGTTAGGCCAATCCTCCACTGAGGGTCCTGCACCGGTCTTGTGTCCCAGTGTTTCACGAGGAGCCGTTGGGCTGCACTGGTGCTCTCTGGAAGGAAGGCTGCCAGGATCTGAATAAGATTTACTGACCTGGATGTAGTGAAATGTTTTTTCTCCCCTCTTGCTGCAATCTGTGCTTTATTTCTTTGCTCCGAACCTTACTTCCGAGATGGTAAGGGAGTGTCTTTGTGTTCCCCCCCTCAGCATGGGCGTCAGGGTGATGGACACATCTTGGGTGGCCCGCAGAGGCACCACCATAGTTCGAAAAGCGTCCTCCACCCCGCCTGCCATGCAGCCCCCCGCGCCGCCTTCCGATCTCGCTGCTACTCCTCAGTCACCAATTCCTGAGCAATCTCTTGATATTTCAGCTACTCCCTCCCCTACTCCAACTAGCTTCGGCTTCCAGCCAGGAGCCGAACAGACAAGGTAAGTCCGGGCAGCAGCGACTGCTGCTGCCACTGCTGCTTTACGTGGCCTTTGTAAACACGCCTAGCTCCTGCTTACCTGCATGTGCCCTTTTGATTTCACGCTTCTGCTTTCTGGTGTGTGTGAATCCAGGCACAAAATAATCCCAAACGGTGACCGCCCAGCAAACAGGAAAATCCCCGAGCAGCCTCGGGGGAAGTGGTGCTGGAAAATGCCATTTCTAGGCTGGCTGGAAAGACAGATGTTTTTGCAAAAGCAGAGACTGGATGCTCAGGGCAAATCCTCCCTTATCCATGCTGCAAATCTGATGGAGATTCTGCGCTCGCAGTGCATGCACCTCACCCACAGAGGGCGCTGTGCAGAGATGCTAGGAGTCCCATTTGGAACACTCCAGTGGCCGGGAGAGCAGGAGATAGGCTCCAGGCTGTCATGTGGCTTCAGGTAGTGCTAAACCGTTGGGGCTACCTAACTGACTGTTTCATTGGCCCTGCCATTCCCGCTGGTCTCCCACAAACAGGCACTCCTTGGCCAGACCCAATCCCCCACGTCTCCCCATTCCACTGGCTGGAAGGAAGATGATGGAGGCACTCCTTTTGGGGTCGGTTAGACTGTGGGCCAAGCACAAGCACACTCTAAATTACACCAGCAACTTGTGCTCTTCTAGCCGTTGCCCCTCACCCCCCTTTGCACACTTGGGTGCAGATTGTGCACCTGGAAAAAAGCTGGGTGACTGGTGCATGAGCAGATTTTGCAGCCAGTTTCAGAACCTCCTTTGCAAATGTGCTTAGCCCTGAAATGTCATTCCCTGAGCCCATTCCTTACTAGAACATCCTCCCACGGAGAGGGAATGTTCACTTCCAGTGCCTCTCTCAGAAGGCCACGGATTTATTTTGTGTTGGTGGATTCACACACTGCTTCCTGGCGGGCAGCCGGAAAACAAGCGAGGCTGTCAGGTGCAGTCACCCGCGTGCGCAGGGAGTGGGGCCGATGTGACTCCTTCGTGCTTCCAATCTGTGCTTCTGTCGTAGCCGTGCTTCCTGCAAGTATGGAAGTTAGCTTCTCATGTGCTGCATGCCAGGGGGCTTCCCAGCGCCCAGCCAGCTCAGCATATGTGCCAGAGAGATTTGTGATGAGCCCTGGCTATCAGGTAGAGAGCTCACACAGACCCCATCCTTTAACACGAGCTACCCTGACTCTGTGGCCGAAAGCACCAAAAAAAATCTGCTCCGGGCCTGGATTTTGCTCTGATTTCTGTGCACCTGTTGACAGCATTTCTCCCCGATCAGTTATTTGGTACATTATTTAACACTTGCACATGAAGGGCCAGAGCCTGATCTCCATTACACCCATGTAAATCTGGAGCAGCCTTGTTCATTGCAGTGGAGTTACTCTGGATGTACACTGCTGTAACAGAGACCAGAGCCTGCCACAGCTCGCTCGCTCGTTACCTCCTATTGTTGTGTCGAATAGCCGCGACCCACAAGTCCCATGTCCCCCAGTTCCACTGTCTGCGTTCACCTGTCTTGGGTCACAGTGTATCTCCCAGCTGGTACGTTGAACCTGATCCTGTCATAATCTGAATGTGTTCATTTTCTTATTCCCTGACCCTGCTTAGACACCTTTCTCACATGTCAGTGTCCTTTCTACCTGACTTTATGCAGACGTTACAGCATTAGCCTCAGTTCCCAGGACTATGTGAGTCTGTTCCCTCCCCTCCCTGAGAGCCAGCCTCTGCAGGAGACACACGGAGGGCACTTGCATCCCAGTGGGTGGGAGATCTTGCCGTGTGCTCTCTTTCCATTTCCATCACGTCCTGCCTCCCTCCTGACGCCCTTTCTTTATAGACTGGCGTTGTGCTAAACGGAGATCAAATGGGGGATGCGGATCCAGGGGCCAGGCGGAGGGCGAGGAGCAGGGCCGAGAAGCAGACCCCTATGACATGAAAGACATGCGACGTCATTAGAAAGCGTTCCATGCTTCCCCGCCCCGCCCCCCCCACCCCGGTGGAGGGCTCTTCCTCACCTGGCGAATGCATGTCCAGCAGTTTGAAAAGGGGTTTTAGGTGTCAACCTTCAGGGCGTCACCACTGCAGACCCTTTGACACTTGCCTGGCCTTGCATTTTGGCACAGTGCCCCGCTATTCTGCCTATACTCCCTGGCTTGGGCCCTCTCTCTGCCACTCCTGCCTTGCTGTTCTCTAGATCAGTGGCTCCCAGCCCCAGGCAGTGCCCTTGGCGCTTCAGGCTTTGTGACTGGCACCCTGGGTTACCCTTCCCTCCTGTTATGATGCCCCACAGAGCTAGGCCCTAGTGAAGAGCCTCGGCCCACCTCCCATTCAGCTGTGAGCACCCTGGCCTTCTGTGGCCCTCAGGTGGCTCGTGCGGCTGTAAAGCCAGATTGCGGCACAGCCCCAGGTCTGGGGCAGGTTCGAGCCCCCAGGGCCACAGGAGGGCGACGGCGGGCACAGGCTGCAGCCTTAGGGCCAGACTCTGGTTTCCGCTTCCCCAGAGGAAAGCCAGAGACTCTGGGTTTCCGTGACGCGATGCGTCCATTGACCCGTATGAGCGAGCTCAGACCCCAGCCCCGTGCCATCACCCCAGGAGGCTGGGACCCACTGCTCTGCTCCCCCCCCCCCCAGTGTCCCCCCTTCTCCACCCCATGGCAGGCTCTGAGCTCAGTGTTTCTCTTGTTGTTGTTACTCCTCTTTGCTTCTCTGCCAGCCTCGCCGCTCCGGGTGGGTTCCTCCCTGTACCAACACTTCTGCTCTTGTTTTTGTCTGTCTGTCTGTTTGGACATTTTGCAGCACGGATGATGTGTCGTCTAGTTGGTTGGACTCCTGTTACCACTACCCTTCCCCCGAGGACGACAGGCCCCCCCCTTACCCTTGCTATCAGCACCTCCGCCATTACCACCCCCAGGCTCGGCCCGAGGCCCCCTCACCACCCTACCGGTGGTCAGGGCACAGCCAAACTCTGCCTCCCCGCTCCTCCTCCTCCTCCTCCTCTCCCAGCCCTCAGCCGCTTGACATTAACTCGAACCCGAAGCCGTGTTTCCTTCACCTCCCCAAGCAGAGCTCCCTCACCGAATCGCATGCTCTCGAAACTAATCTCTCCGCCCCCTCCATCAAACCCCCACTTGTCTTAGCCAAACCGGACCCACCTGGCGCTCCCTACCCCTCCCTTACGTCAGCCTCTCCCCCCTGGGTCGGCTGCGCCAGCGACAGAGGAGCCGGCCTGACTAGGTAAATACCTGTGTGTTTGAGGCTGAAAGGGTTCAGAGCCATCGGCTCGCCGTGCACCGCGGGGACAGCCGCCGCTGGGGACAGGCCCTGTGGCCCAGGCCGAGCCTTCTCGCCCCCAGAAGCTGCCATTGCATGGGGCGGCACTGGGCAGCTCATGAAGGGGGCGGACGGAGCGCTCTGCCAGGCGCTGCGACCTTTCCGTCGTATCCCAGGGAGCAGGGGTGCAGGGCCAGCCCTTCCCCCACCCGCCACAGAGCTACGAAGCAAGGAATCTGAGTCAAATGAGCGTCACAGGCCAGGCTGATCCAGAGCAGCTCCCTTGACCCAGCGGTGCCCTCGTGAGCTGGTGGGCTTAGCCGCCTCTGCAGTGCAGGCTGTGAATGGCTGCTGCCTGGCCCGGCCAGCTTGCCGTTGCTCACCCAAGGAATCCTGATGAGCCATTACATCGCTTGCTGTGCTGCCTCGTCCAGAGGTTCTTTGCTGCTGGGTGGCCTGGACTCCTCTATCCATTTCTTGGCCATTGCAAGTGAGCGCCGTAGCTGGGGATTAAGAAATGGACTTGGGGAGGAAGCTTTAAAAAAAACCCCAAAACCAGTCCCCACAACAAGTTCTTAGATGCATTGACTCCAAGACCAGCAGAGTCCATTGGGATCAGCTACTCCGGCCTCCGGTATCACATAGGCCAGAGAACTGCCCCAAATAATTCCTAGAGCCCTTCTTAGCAAACAGAGCTCCCTCTGGAGGAGCAGCCGTTGGGGGGCAGGGAAGGGGTTTTGTTCTGCTCTGTCTCTGCTGTACGCCATGCGACTAGGAGGGCTGCAGCATCGCTTCATGCTCTCATTGTGCTCCGCCTGCTTGAAAAGACGTACGCACATCTTGAGTCCAGTGTGTAGCGCGTCTCCGGAAGCAGCTTCTGTCGGGCAAAGAATCGGGAGGGGGGTTGGCTTTGCCAGCGCAAACGGCTGCTCTTAGCGAGGCCTGCGTTTCGGAGAACAGGCCAGAGTGCGAGGGGCGTGAGCCAAATGACCCTGGGCTGTGGGGCAGAGGGAGGTCCATGGGGTGGCTTCAAAACAAAGGGACTTACATGTTTTCCTCCTTCTTCCTGTTTGTTTCTTTGCAGTACTTTAAAAACCAAGGAGCTGTCGCCCGTGTCTGGGCAGAAAGGCAGCCCAAGCTCCGGTCACGTGGCCCCATGTGGGAGCATGCAGCAGGTGGCCAGTCCCACGCAGCAGCTGTCCACGGAGCAGAGCCCTCACGCACTGCGCAAAGGTATTTGCTGCCTTTCCAGGGCTGGCTAATGTAACGATGAGTGTAAGGTGATGAGTGTAATAAAGTAGCAAGCTTCATGCACACTCAGACAGGTGTGGGTTGTGCTCTCTAGCACGGCATTCTGAGTGTGCGTGGGTGCAGATTGTCCGGCGGGGCCATTACCGGCTCAGGGATTTGAAGGTATGTTTTCCTGGTGCCTGAGGAGGTGGGCTTTCATGTGCCTGGATCTCCACACTGTCCAGCTCACAGAAGGACTAATCATACAACCATCTGGCATTTGCATGGACCCTGCTTGCCTCGTGCTGGATTTTTTCCAGCGATGGCGCTGCATGGAGGTGAGGAAGGCCAGCTCTCCGGTAGAAGCCCTTTGCCAGTGTTTTTATACAGGCAAACCACTCCGAGTGTGGATACACTGTAACACGCACACACACACACACACACACATGCACACTTTGCTGGTAAAAGTGCAGTTGTGTTGGTGCAACTGCGTGGCACAGCTCAATTGGTCAGGGATCGCACACCTCGTGCCCCGGCTGACAGAGCTATGCCGGCAGAAGTTTGTGCGTAGGCTAGGCCGAAGACTCCTGTCAGGACAATTATAATTCGGTCTGGGACAGATCCTGAGCTGGTGTCAATCAGTTTAGCTCTATTTAGTCAACAAGGCTACACTGATTTACACCAGCTGGTGATCTGGCCCGTGATAAGACTCCTATGAAAACTATGTTGGGTCTTGATTTGATGAAGGCTGTTGCTAAATTACATGCTGTAGAGATCTCCCATCATCCCCATTTTTATGTCAGGGAAATGAGCTCGCCACTGACTGCTGGAGCTGAGGAAGCCTTGACTAGGTCGGTTACACTTGCTTTGTATGTGGAAGGTTCTCATTGCACCCACAGACTTCTTTGTTTGTTTGCTCGAATGAAAGCTACAGATGCTCCTCGGGAGCTGCTGAGAATTTCCACCCAGAAGCAGGAATTACTGGACATCTCACCAGTTCTCATCAAATCCCCAACCTGCCCTGTCTGGGCAGACCCCAGACACTGGGATAATTACAATGTGGGTCAGAGAAGCATCCAAAGGTCTGAGTGCTCATGCAAACCACCCCTCTGAACCTTTGGAGGTTGGTTATTAGACAACAGGTAAAATTTTCAAAAGCACCCGAGGGCCAGATTTTAAAAGGTATTTAGCTGTTTAAAGATGTAGCTAGGCACCTGGTGGGATCTTCCAAACGGACTCAGGTACTGACGAGCCTTCTAGTGAGACTAGGGCCCCTGAGTGCCTAAGTCACTCTTGAAAATGGGATTCGGGCTCCTAAGTCACTTAGGCACCTTTGAAATTTTTGCCCAATATGTCTTAACGAAAGCACCCTCGGTACCTAGGTCAGTGGAGCTTTCAGCTCCTGGAGTTCTGCCCTTCCTCCCCATCGTTCATTGCCACATAGAGGCGGAGTGGCCTCATGTGAAAACGCACTCGGTGCTGCCATGTAAATATCGCACCTTCCCTCCGTCTTCCAAAACACATCTCCGCAGACCTCAGAAACCAGCTGAGGAGGCTGCACACTTGCGCAGGAAGCTCCTAGCTGACTGGAGGGCAGGAGTGAGCCCACGGATGCACAGTTCTCACTGGAGAGACCCAAGGAGTTTGTTCATGGTTCGGAGCTGCTGATGTCGCCTGCTTGATTAAGTGAGCAGTCCCTGCAGGACACTGGCAAGGCCTGCCTCAGAAAGTCATTTTGCTGGGAAATGGAGCTGTGGGGCATGGGAGACAGGCTGGAGTTCGCATCCCTTTGCTCCTGGGTGGGCTTTAATTCAACATTCAGACCTACTGGGGGCTGTATGAGATCCCTTCTTCCACCGTGTTTGGCACATCCACCACAGTCCCTGTTACATGCTGGTTTCCATCTCACAGGGGCTGTTTAAGCGCAAGCCCCTTATGCCCCTCCCATATCCAAGAGGCAGATGCCATATTGAAATAATCAAGAATATTCTGACAGCCACAAATCTCAGTAGATGTGAAGGGCAGAGCTCTCCACTCACATCCCTGGTTCATATAGCGAGGACAGTGTTTTCCTGAGAATGCCTATGGGAGGACAGGTGCATTTGCACATGTAAGGATCTGTTTTGCATGCAACCTTTGGCAGATACGGTTCTTTGTAATTGGCATCCAGCCTGGCCCTTGCAGATCTTTCTCTAGTGTAACAGGCTGTCTTTGTGTGTATGAATAAGGAGGGGTTCTACAATCTGGTCCATGGAGAAGATAAGGGATCTGCTACTGCTGCTAGCTGACGGCAAGTGCCTTTAACTTGGCTAGGAGCAGCCAGAGGGGTTGGAGCTGTAGGATGAGGGTTCTAGTCCAGGTTCCCTATGTGTTTGATTTGCAGAGTAATCACACGCAGCACCTGGGTGTATTGCAGCACCAGAGCAAGAGAGCCCAGCTTCTCACAGGCAGGAGTTCTAACATCAGATAGGTATAAGAAGTGCTAAGGACCCTCTGAACCTGTGCTTCACTTTATGGTGTCTCTGTCTCTCTTTGTCTTCCACAGTTTCAAAGAAGCTGGCTCCAATCACACCCAAGGTGCCCTACGGCCAGTCAGGCGGTATGTCCGACCAGTCCACGGGACAGCCATCCCCCGTCAGCCTGTCTCCCACCCCTCCGAGCACCCCTTCACCCTATGGACTGAATTACCCACACGGCTACTCACTGGCCTCAGGCCAGCTCTCCCCAGCTGCTGCTCCTTCCCTGTCTTCTCCTCCTTCCCTGACGAGCACTTTAACCAAGTCTCGACCCACCCCTAAGCCAAGGCAGAGGCCCACGCTGCCACCGCCACAGCCTCCCACAGCAAGCCTGACCGGCGCTAGCCCGCAGTCCATGGAGCACACCCTGCTAGATGACATGTCCCCCGGGGAAAGCATGTCCACAGGTAACCAAGCTGTTCGCTCCCTAGAGCTTTGATCAGATCCCTTGCAGGGTACGGCAAGGAGAGAGGCGAATGTGATCAGCTAGTTTGTCGCCACGCCGACAAGTCTTGGCGGCATCAGTTATCCGATGAGTCGGTGTTATCGTGGGCTGAGGGGATGAGAGTGGGGATGCCAGAGTCCACTGTGCAGCAGGCACTACAGAGGGCATCAGTGCAAAATCAGACACCGCTGGACCAACGGAAACGTGCTCCTGGGTGTTTGGATCCAGGGCCAAGATGCAGGGTCTTTAAGATGCTTTTATTTTAAGGAGTGGTGGGGACAAGTCTGAAATCTCTGCATCCCCCTCTGAATCCGGGCTTCCTTAGCAGGGTGATCGCTTAGAAGGCAAATATCTGAGGGTAAAACCTGCCCTGGCAATGAGGCAGAATTAAAATGGTCAAAGGCCTGTGTATGAATACACAGCTCTCTTCTACCATGTGCTGTGTCGGCAGCCACCCCACAAGCTGAGGTTCCCTGGTGAACCCGTGGTGCCGCCCTCAAGCCCTGGAGTGCAGCAGACAGGACGCCAACTGGATTTAAAGGCCCTGTGCTAGCTGGCCTGGAAAGCTGGCTCAGGCGTTCTGTTCACTGAGGCTGCAGCATAGATTTCAAAGCCATGCAGGCTTTTGTTGTAACCCATCTGGTGGGGGTCTTCTCCATACTGCAGGTTGAGCCCTCGCAACAGCCTTTGGTAAGTCTTACAATTGGCTCCCTTGGTTTTTTAGAGCTGTCCTCCCCGCCACCTCTAGCAGATGTTTTGAGGTGTCCCCTGAGATCTCCAGATAGATGGGGGTGTTGATATAGAAATATAGCATATAGTGGAAGGCAAACTGGCCCAGGGACCTTAGGATGGCAACAACATGTAGGCCTATCTGGTGTCCTTTTGGCTGCTCTGAGGGACTGGTCATCGTTTTGAGGTATCTCTCGTGGCCCATGATGACTAGAAACACATATTATACATGGTTGGAAACCTGGGAATCCTGGCTTTCCATTGATGTATAGTGGATCTTTCTACTCTTGACAGTTCATGAGATCGATATTATTTCAGTTATACTCTTGCATGTCCGCTGATTCCTTTACTTGTAGAACAGCATCTGTGGCCCAGCCCTGATCTGCTGGGTTGTGCTCGAAGGATTCACAAGGGAAATTATACCAATGCCCCCCTAGTACTCCAGGATTGCAGAGCAGGCGGTGGTAAATAGGAATGGCAGATTGGTTTGTGTCTGAGTTCTCCCCATGCAGGTTTCAGAAGCTAGTCTCTTTATACTGTAATGTATTCTATGTTCTGTTTTATGACTTGACAGCCACAATTCTCTGAACCGTGTTTCTGTTGTGTTCTTGTCTCCTTGTTGCTGCTTATTTTTGTTTCCTTTCTCCCAATCCTATGATTGTGTCCTTGCAGCTGTTTGAGGCGAGTGATGCAATATTGGATAGGTGTGAGGGGGATTCTCAGGGTAAGCTGGAGTTCCCGTGCAAACCTCCCCTCTCTGGCACTTGAAAAGCTAACCCCCTAGACTGACCTCCAGCGGCTGGCTGTTGCGTCAGATTCACCACTAATTCCATCTCACTCTCTTTGGCCTTTGCATGGGGCTCGCTGAACCGGAATTGCATGGCTTCTTGGGCCTGTGACCGTATCACAAGTTCACCAATAATTACCTTATTAGTAAACTTGTTTCTTTTGCTTCCTGGAACCGCTGGCCTTTGTTCCCGCCCCCTTTGTATATTGAAATCAATCAATGAAAACAATCCCGTGACCAGCTCCTAACCTTCCCCTCCTCTCTCTTCCCCTCCCAACCATGGCTTAGAACTGACCTGTATGAATAATTTCTCCCTCTTCCATTTCATGTATTGTTTTTCAGAAGGGATGTCATGATATTGCCGTTCTTAATTGCCTTGATTGGGTATTGATGCCGATGGTATGTTTCCTGGGGATATTTAGCGTCACTAGGTGGTGCTTATTTACTCTGGCCAGGAGCACTCTGGAAATGCGCGCCGATAAAATGAACAAATAGCATCATGCAAATGCGCTGTAGCTTTAAGAGCCTAGTGTCACAGGTGACGAATGAGACTTGCATGCTAGGCACGTGGTATGGGACTGTTAGGCTGAGCAGCCCGGTTGATAAAAACGACCACTGCAAGTCACTGCAGTGCCACACCAGTATAATTCCACCTGCCCTGCAATGGAACGCACAGGACCAGCACGTCAGTGGGCCTCCACGGTGCACCAGCAGATGCACTACACATTTGGATGGCATGTGAACTGGACGAGTGTGCATCCACAGGCTGGCCTCCTCCGCGGTGTTAGCGCCAGCTATAACTTGAGTGTTAAATCTAATCGGCCAGAAGGCTCTCGCTCCACCTAGGCGTGCTTTGGACTCAAGCTAGCTGGCCCGTCGGGGGATGCGTAGATGCTCGAGCTAGTAACGCAGAGGGAACAAAGTTATTCTGTGCTACTAATCCAGCCACCCTGGCAGCTCCAAGGTGTGGCTGCTCTCACTAGAGCTAAGCTAACTCTAGTATAGCTAACGTTGCTCTGAAGACCAGCCCTAAGGGGCTGTTGAGGCTAGAATTTTTGCTCCTGTCTCCACACTAGTTAAGTGATTGCCATTTAGCTCAAGTTAGCTAACATGTTTGTAAATTCTAGTCCAGTCCCTCCACAAACACTTGTTCCAGGGCTCAGATATTAGTGGTTTACCCCAGGGTCGAGCCATGGGCTCCTAAGCATTGCTAGAGCATCTCTAGACTGACATTTGCATGGCTGTTAGCTAACTTAAATGGAAACGGGCACAAAAACTCGAGTCCAGACAGACCCTAAATAGCCACTTCACAGACTGTAGTCATGACAGCACACCTTGGTTTGCTATGATCTTCCCCTTTATTTTTCCAGCAGGGGTTTCCTCAATGTCTTCCCATTACATGCTGCAGAACCTTAGTCCGATGGAAACAATCTCACAACGCTGGTTAGCAGTGAGCTTATTTCAAATACACTTGACAATTAGGCTTCTTTATTTCAAAAACTAAAACTGCTTAATGTCTGAAAACTGGAGCCCCCTTCCCTTCCCCCTGAGACCCTGCCCCTGCTCCACCTCTTCTTCCAGACCCCACTCTTGCTCCACCTCTTCCCTTGAGGCCCCACCCCCACTCACTCCCCTCCCCCTTCCTCGTTGCAATCCTTTCCACCTTCCTCCTCCTCCTCCCCCCACCCCCCACAGCTGGGCTCCCTCTGCTCTGGGGCTGGAACGGGAGCTGCAACCTGATGCAGAGCATGCCCAAGAGATACAGGAAGGAGGCAGCCCCGGCTGAGTAGGGGCTGGCACGGGTTGATGACCCAGTACCTTCCCCCCGCCACCGCGGTAACCAGACTTTTGGTGTCCAGTCAGTTCGTCTGACCGGACACTGCCAGGTCCCCTTTCCAGTTGAAAACCAGACACCTGGTAACTCTATCCAGAGTAGCTAAAATATAGAGCCCCCCACACCGTGTGAGCCAGCTGTATCCCTAGTCCCACTGGCCAGATATGCAAAATGGTCCAATATCTGCAGCTGCTTGTTTGGCATCAGGGAAGAGATCATCTCAGACACCTATGGGCAAATGGCCCGGCCTTAGCGCAGGGGGATGGCTAGGTGACCTCTCGAGCCTGCTAGCCCTACAGCTCTGTGGTTCTAAACACACCTACCCGGTTTACACATCCACGCTGCAGGCTCTGGAGAATGCTGATGCCCCCAAGAGGCATTAGCTGCGCTCCTGAAAACGTGGGCCCACTCTCATGTTTAAGGCTGCGCGAGGCAAGCTGTATTTCAGTTGGAAGGGGCGCTTGTGCGGTCATTAGGAACAATGGACCAGTGACGGTGGAAAAGGAATGTAAAAATCTGGGGGCAAATTTCTGGTGGTGCAAGCTCAGGGAAGTCAGCAGGGTTGCCCTGGTGTTGGCAAGAGCAGAATTTGGCACCTGGTGTAAAATGAGCGTAAATCTTCATATAAAGTGTTGGGGGAAGGGAGAGGGAATGTGGGCACTGTCCCACCGTCCCGTCTCTCTGGGTCGCACATCCCCGGAGCAAACCGTACAGGTGTGAGAGCACAGACTGTGCCCGTGACATCTGCCCTTGTCCATCTCTGCCTTCCATGGGCCAAACTCTGCTCCCAGGCCCACACAGCAAATCTCAGCTGGGGTCCTCTGCTCTCCACCAGGCAGGTGCTTACGCAGGGCTGGGAGTGCTCTCTCCAGCGGGTCTCCATCTGCGCCAGGCCTATGTATTGCATAGGGTTTCTTTTTTAACTCTCTAACTCCAGGACTTGAGTTTGCTCATCGGGGCTCCAGGCTGAGGGGCAGGAGCTCAGAAAACCTGTTTTTCCAATCTTTCCCTCCCCCATGCCCCAGCCTCTTCTGGGCCCATGCTCAGTGTGACCCTTCCCACTAGCCGCCCATAGGTCCAAAAGCGTCCCTCCCATGCACAGGTGAAGAGCCGCCTGCCCCCCGTTCGCCTGCCTGATTCACCGTCAGCCCAGAGCCATGGCCTGGCGCCATGGCAGGCTGTGCCTGTCCCTGGCTGTTTCCACCAAGGTGACTCATCTTCCCTTCCTCTTGATGTGAAGTGGGGCTCAGAGCAGCACAGCGCCCGGGCGCAGGGGGAGAGTTGCCAGGCAGGGAGAGGCAGGACTGACTCTACCCAGGAGGCCCTTGTCCATCTCTGCCTTCCTCTGGCCACAACCCCACCACCACCACCACCAACAACAACAACCCTCCCCTTAAGGTATGAAGTGCCACCCGCCTGGCCAGCATTCGAAGGGTTACTAGCAATGTTCCTTCTAATTTTTTCTATCCATGTGCGGACTGAATTTTGTTACGTGCACCAATATTGAGGTATGTGCGGACGTGCGCCACCAGTAGAAACAAAAAACCTAGCTAGGATGTATATTTTCAAAAAGTTACCATAGGGATAATTACTCCAGCCAGGACAGATTGGGCACTTTAGAACTCACTACTCAAAGAATTCAATGGAAGCGTAAGAGAGAAATAAAAACGATGGAATGCACAGACTAGTCAAAAAGCTAAAATAACACACTTTGAAAGAAGTAACAACAATAATAATACAAGTCTGTGTTGGGAAGTGAGTGTGAAAGACTGTGTGTGTGTGTGTGTGTGTGTGTGTGTGTGTGTGTGTGTGTGAGAGAGAGAGACAGAGAGTGTGTGTGTGAGACAGACACAGCCTCCACACAAGTGTCCGGAGCTGGAGCCCACCGGCCCTGGGCCTGCTGCTGGTCTGTGGAAATCCATATGGCATGAGTGCAGCCAGCTCGCTCTGCCCGTCTAGGGGTGGGAGCAGTGTGGAGGCCTGAGCTCTGCTCCTCGTTCCCTGGGCTGCAAGGAGCTGGCGTGCCACGGACGCAGCACCCTCCGCATCTGTATCTCCCTAGCCGCTCCTCCCATCGGTGCAGCTAGAAGAGCAGATTGGCTCAACACAGGCTACTTGAGGGGGCAAAGGGGGAAAATGGGGAGGGGGAAGTCCCAGAAGACCCCCCGCCAAAGCAGAGTAACTTACTATATTTGAAACCTGCATTGATGGCCCCTTGACCCTTCCCCAAAGGCCAGTCCAACGCTGCACGCTGTGGGCAGTCCACGTACCTGTCCGGCCACACACCTACGCATGCCCCGCCCTCAAACAGGCCGCAGGCTTTGTGTGTCACTCATTTCCCTATGATTCAGGAAAAGGGAGAATGCATGGAGTGGGGCTGGCCTTGGTGGCTAATTAGAAACCTAGCAACCCTGGCTAGTGTGGTAATTGCGGCATTTGCATTTGGCAGCTGGAAAGGACCCAGCTAATGAGATGGCTGCGTATTTGGGCGAGTGAGTTTAATATCTTTTCGTGTCTTCCCCCCGCCCACCAAGCAATCTCTCCTGCCCTAGGAGAAAAGATGGAAGGGGCTGAATACTGGCAGGTTTGAAAGGGAAGATGGGGTGGGGTTTAGGAAATAGCCATGAGTACATGAGAGGTAATAGCTCCTGGAGTGTGAGATCTACTGTCAAAGTCCCTGCCCTGGAGACATTCACAACTAGACTAGGCAATAGAGAGTGTCCTCTCGAGACCAATCCTGTATTCCCATGGGGAGGGGAGGGTAGATGGCTCCATAGCGTTTTCCACTCTACTATCTACGATGGGGAAGGATTGAAAGGGGCTAAGGCGAGTCTGCAAAGAGTAAGGGTCCGAAACAAAAACAAGGGGGCAGTAGAAGGTGCCAGTTTCTGCCCCGTGTTTTGGAAAGACTCTGGGCTCGGCACTTGTGCTGAGTCCTAGCAGGCCCGTGGTGATAGTGACAAGAATGAGAGAGAGGCTGGCTGCTGCAACGGAGACACCCAAGCTTCAGGAGAGGAAGTGAAAACGATAGAAGGTGCAAACCTAGACTTTATTATGACATCCCTGTTCTCTGACATTAACAACGTACTAGCCTGAGAAACGTTTTTGCCGCTGAGAAAAAGCAGCGCCTCCCAAGCTACTTTTTGCTGATCTCATCTGTCCGTCTTAGCGCGGGTTCGCCCGGAGCAGCCTCTTACCTCTGCCTTTCTGTGCCCGATTGCAGATCTCGTCCACTTTGATGTCCCTTCTATACACGTCGAGGTTGATCCTGCACTCCACCGAGATCCGCTGGAACAAACCCAGAGACATTCCGTGGCAGGGAAAGTCGATTCGGAAGAGGAAGAATCGGAAAGCACCGCCCTATGACATAGCGTCCCCTTCCCCCATTGACTCTCTTGTACATACATGTGATCCCATAACCACTACGGTCCGGAGACCTTGCCATGGCGGGGCTTGCTCTCAGTCGGGGCTCCATTCACCAGCTACCGGCGTGAGCTGGCTGGATGGACATGTGTGACTTGCAGCAAACGGGGACAAGCTGTCTCCATGGCAAAATGCATTTCTGGGGCAGTTTTGGTTATTTATTTCCATCAGTTTGTTTCGCCTTATCCAAACTTTGCCTTTTGACTTGGTGCCTAAGTATCCCCCTTTCAAGCTTTCAGCCCTGTTCCAAAAATAACCCCAACCCCCCTCCCCGCCCCCCAAACTCCCATTCCCCATTGCTCTTCGGCTTGGGGGAGGGAGGCAGGGTGGTCACTGCAGTAATGGTGCCCAGTGGGTTTGGCTCGTTGGGTTCCACCAGCGTCCCCTTGCCTGGTAGCTGGTGAAATGCTCGCCCGGTGGCCCATTGCTTTTCCAACTGCACTGCTGTGCTGTCAGTGCCCATGCTGTCTCCGTCCCCTGCAGGAAGGCTGCCATGGGAGAGGTGTCCTCTTTAACCCTTAAATGCCTGTTGTTTTCCAGACTGTCTGCCAAACTGACCGCTTTAGGGTGAGACCTACAGGGTGGTCTCCAGGAGAGTGTTTGCCCCAGTGGGATCTGAACCATGTCTCATCATTCCCAAATACCTCACCCTGGCTTTTTTCCTTCCCTTGTTTCTTTGTTGGCTTGACTCCTTGTTGGCCGGAAACGACTCCCTGTCTGAGCCGCAGCCGGGGATTTGGCGAGGAACCATGTGTGACTGTTCCTCTTGGGACCACGGCAGGCAGTTGGGAGCGGCATGGACACGCCTGCCGTTGGCAAGGGAGGCGTGGGCCCCGTTGGCGTGAACGGCGCCACTTTGTGCTGGAGAGCAAGGCCATGCTTTGAATAGCAATAATGTGCTCATGTTGTGTCCCCCTAACCGTGCTTTAGAAGGTGAGATGTGGCCCGGGTGACCTTGCCTTTCCAGCTCACTGCTCACCAGCTCAACTTCCTCATCTCCCCCCACCGTGTGTCACATATTCCTGCATCAGTGTCTGCGAGGGGAGGGCGAAACTGACGACAGGGACATGTTACCAGGGACCTGATTACAGTTTACTCAGCGCTGGGCCTTAGTTAACTCTTTTGTTTGGGTGGTGTGGAGCAGAGGTTTTGGTGGTGCATGCAAAGACAAATTTAACCTTTTATCCTTTTGAAAGATATATATATATATATCTGTCTGCATAGATATATATATATATTATATATTTGTATATATAAAATAGATCTATATATATATATTTGTTTTATTTGAGCCATTCCATCTGAACTGGTGTACCAATGTAAATTGAAATGCTTAGCGTCCCCGGATCCAGTATAAATGTATAAAGAAATATTCTCTCTCAGCCGTATTTGCAAGTTAGGATGTTACAGCTTTTTGCACAGGTCATAAGTGCAACTCATCACCCAGACTGTAATGGGGACACGGGGGGGCCGGGGGTGTAGTGCAAAATCACCTGAAATAAATGTGCAAATTGCTGTCAAAACTGTTGGTAAAACTGGGGTTCTTGTCCTCGAACACGGTCAACTTGTATTTGCAGCAGTTCCTCCAGAAGGACTGCAGGTTTGTGTCTCACACTCTGTCTTGAAATATCAACACCCCGAGCAGCTTCTTGAAAGAAGCCGCACGCTTGACTCCCCATGCCACCCTGTCCCCGACTCTCCCTGACGGGTGTTCTCATTAAAATAGAATCAACTGATGATGTCTGCTGAACCCTTTTATGTAGCCTCCAATGCAGGTCTCGCTGTGCCTTTAGCAGTCTGTTTTGCCGAGGAGAGGGGGCGGGGAGGTTGTAGAAGGGTCAGTGGTGAAGATTCATCAGTGAAAAAAACTTGCAATTCTCAGGGGTTTATGCTGCAGCCCATCTCCATGGTATCTGGGCGTCTTCTCTGTAAAATCAATTGTGATAGCGAAGTCTGTAGTGGAATTCATGGAGTCTCTGGCACTCGTCAAGAGGACACCCAGGCTTACTGGGTGTCTGGGGGGGGGGGGGGCAGTTCTCACAAGAACATTGGCCAGGGCAGAGCTCAATCTGAGCAAACGCTTACAGAAAAGAAAGATGACATCCATTAGGCCTGTTCCACTTCAAGTGCAGTTCTAGAGAAACACCCCCTTCCCTCACCCCCACCCCTCCCAAACGTGGTGTACTTCTTTGCAAAGCCACACTGCAAAAACAGCCTCGAGGGTCCAGGGTGACTTTTTTTCTCTCTCTCTCCCCCTAGAGCAGGGGTAGGCAACCTATGGCACGCGTGCCGAAGGCAGCACGTGAGCTGATTTTCAGTGGCCCTCACGCTGCCTGGGTCCTGGCCACCGGTCCGGGGGGCTCTGCATTTTAATTTAATTTTAAATGAAGCTTCCTAAACATTTTAAAAACCTTATTTACTTGACATACAACAATAGTGTTATAGTTATATATTATAGACTTATAGAAAGAGGCCTTCTAAAAATGTTACAATGTATTACTGGCACGCGAAACCTTAAATGAGAGTGAATAAATGAAGACTCGGCACAGCACTTCTGAAAGGTTGCCAACCCCTGCCCTAGAGCAAATCTGTGCAGTTTGCAAGTAAAACGCGGGGCTTTCCTACCAGCCAGCCCTGCAAACTCAGCCTGGGAGCTGAAAGTCAAGCTGGCCTCTTTACTTCTTGTACCACGTGGAAATCAGATCCTCTCAAACTATTTTGATTTATTTTTGTTAATGAGATTACAAGTTTGGTTGATAAAGGTAATAGTGTTGATGTATTATACTTACTCTTCTGTGAGGCATTTGACTGGGTACCACAGGACATTTTTGATTAAACAACTAGAATGATATAAAATTTACATGGCACCCGTTAGCTGCATTAAAAGTTGGCTAAGTGATAGGTCCCAAAATGTAAGTGTAAGCAGAGTTAGCATTGAGTGCGTCTGTTTCCAGTGGGAGTCTTGCAGGGCTTGGTTCTTGGCCCTGTGGTGTTTAACATTTTTATGAATGACCTGGAAGAAAACATAAAATCATCACCGATAAAGTTTGCGGTTGTGACAAAAATTGGGGGAGTGGTAAATAATGAAGAGGGCAGGTCACTGATCCAGAGCAATGAGGATCATTTGGTAGGCTGGGTTCAAGCAAACAATATGTGTTTTAATACGGCTAAATGTAAGTGTGTTCATCTAGGAACAAAGAATGGAGGCCATGCCTACAGGATGGGAGACTGTCCTGGGAAGCAGGGACTCTGAAAAAGATTTGGGGGTCATGGTGGATAACCAGCTGAGCATGAGCTCCTAGTGTGATGCTGTGACCAGAAGAGCTACTGTGATCCTAGGATGCATAAACAAGAGTGTGTGTCTCACATAGGAGTAGAGAGGTTATTTGACACTGGTGCGACCACTGCGGGAATCCTGTGTCCAGTTCTGGTGCCCTCAATTCAGGAAGGATGTTGATAAGTTGGAGAGGGGTCAGAGAGGAGCCATGAGAACTAGGAAACCTGCCTTATAGTGATAGACTCAAGGAGCTCGATCTATTTAGCTTAACAAAGAGAAGGTTAAGGGGTGACTTGATCACAGTCTGTAAGTATCTACACGGGGAACAAATATCTAATAGCGGGTGCTTCGGTCTAGCAGAGAAAGATCTAACACAATCCAATGGAGGTCAGACTCCCTGGCACAGTAGTCCCTTCTGGCCTTGAAATCTGTGAATCATCCCCAGTAGTAAAATCCCTACAAGGTCAAATTAGATCCTCAGGCACTGCAAGGCCCAGGTCAGCTGACTTGAGCCGTGGGGCAATACAATTACAGTGTAGATGCTTGAGCTGGGGCCTGGGCTCAGGGGAGGACCCTGCCTTGTGTGGGTTTGCACAGATGGAACCGACTGAAACTCCAGTTTTGCTGATGTACGTGGAGGATCTGGCTCCAGCCTCCTCTCCTGTAACTGGGCTGGCTCTGGAGGGCTAACGGGGTCAAAAGCAGCACAGACTTATTTCAGGGTCTGATTTGCTCCCATGCAATTCAATGGAAACCCCCCCTTGGTTTCAGTGGAGCACGATCATGTCCACAGTCACTAAGGTCAGCAAATAAAACATTCACTAGGTTTAAGCCTTACGTGCTTTCCTGAATCTGGGCATGAATTGGTGTGTAGCTAAGCTCGGCGGGTGCAGAAGGAAACCACGGCTTCAGGCTCCAGGCCTCCAGATACTTGCAGGGAGGCATAACTTTGCTCAGCTGAGTCGTCCCATGGATTCCAAAGTTAAGCGCATCCATAAATGTTTGCAGGATTGGTGCCTTAGACACGAACACGTTTCTTCTTCATCCTAACCAGTAACTTCTAACAGCACCCAAAATTGACCCAGAAACAAAGAAATGAAGCTGTTCAGCTCCCAAATTGCTCCTCTCAAAGGCAAACTCTCATGTGTTTCCTTCGCCAAACCTGGGAGTGTTAGATCTGCTGATCTAGGGCATGGACTCTCGCCTGGTTTTTAGTCTGATTCCAATCAGTCCTGGAGTGAAACACAACCCAGCCTATCTGCCATCTCTCTCTTCACTGCCTGGCTGGCTCCAGTGGTGTTTTAGCCCCAGACAAACGGCCTCTTCTGTTGACAAAAGTGGGTCAGACTTCACTTTGAAACTGTCTCCCAATAATAAAACCAGGTAAAACAATGAGCGTTCTCTACCTCTGATCTCTCTTCCAGACCCAATACTTGGTAGTTCAAAGTTCTGTATTTATTTTCCAGAGCCTGCAATGTAAAGAAATATTATCTGGTCTGGCAGTGTTACAGGGCGGTAGGGATTTTATATCTGATCTGGATCCTTAGTAAGAGATAAATTATTATTACTGTTCATTATCTGTACTCTGGTCGCTCTTCAGAGCCTGGTCATGGACCAGGGCCCCACTGAGCTTGGTGCTCTACAAACACAGAATAAAAACAGTCCACATTCTGTGCAGTTTATTCGAAGGGGAACTCCTGGGTTTTTCTGCCAAATGTTGCACAGACAAGAACCCAGAGAAGTCTGGGCTAGTGCATAAGGCATTGGACTGAGACTTAGTTAATAGAGCTGGGTTCCCTTCCGGGCTCTACCCATCTCCCTAACCTTGGGGAGTCCCTCTGCCGTCTCTGTACCTCACTTTCCCACCTGTCAAATGGGAATCAGGCCACACCAAAGGTCTCTGATGCAGTGATGTCTGCCAGGATCTGCTGAGAGCCTGAACTGCCCCCTCAGTGGTGTGGGGAGTTAACCCAGATGCCCCATGATGCTCATTTGAATGGCAGCATTGTTAACTATTTCATTGCATGTAAGGAAGAAGAGGGAGGGTTACAGATCTGCATGGTCTCCTTTGGTGCCACTAGTGGGTGGTGTTTGGGAGATACAACCACTTCTTGTCGCCCCACCCCATTCATGGAACTGAAAACCAGAGGGGGAGAGGCAAGCCCTGGGGGTATTTGAGCTTCGCCAAAGGCAAGTCCTTTGAGCCCAGTGGGCCATACCACTACCACCCGCTCTCCCAGGCAGCCAGCCTCTCTGCCCCAGAGCAACAAAAGCCAAGTCTGCTCTGCTGGTGGGTGTGGGACCAACAGCTTCCTCCCTGACACTAATGGCTGCTGATCCATCCTCTGCTGCAGGCTCAGGCAGACATTGTTGCATTGGTTACACTTAGGTTGCATTTTTGAGCTTTCCTTCGCAATGATGAAGGCCACAAACATTTTACTTTAACGAAAGCTGCAATTGCCATCCTCACATCTGGGAGCCAGGGCTCTGGGCCCATGCCTCCATTGTGCCTAGGCCTCAATTCAGCCTCACAGGGCGGGGGAGTGTGAATCTGAACCCCACGGAGGGTGAGCTGAGCCTGCACAGACATACTGTGAACATCTGCGCCATCTGCTGCCAGTGAGGTTTCACTTTGGCCTGTCAAGAGGGCGGAGCTTGGCAGCATACCCCTGCTTATCTTTCTCCCCAATTCGAGCTGGAATGGGGATCAAACCTCTCCCTTGCCTCATAGGGTGGCTGTGAGGATAAACAAATTGAAGACTACGACACCCCAACCACAGGGGCCATGCGGGCATAGGGTGACCAGATGAGGGAAACAAAATATCGGGACACATGGGGGAGAGAGGGGTGCAAAAAAAAAAAAGCTGAGTCAGTCCCGCCGGTGGAGCAAAAAAAAATCTGCTGCCGGCAGATATCGGGACGTCTGGTCACCCTATGCGGGCAGACAGATTTCTTTCTGTTTCCAGGACTAACTAACGTTGGCAGTACAGCCATGAAAAATGGGTGAACATTTGGCTGGAAGTTGATGGCGCTGAGCATCTTGGGAGGACGCTGCTTTCCTGCAAAACAGCTGAACCCGAAAAAAGATTCCCTGCCCCAGATCACTGTGGGTGATAAGATTGGACGTGGAGCCGTCCCCCTCACAGACTCCACTGGAGCGGCCCTGATTTACGCTGTCTGGGATCTGCTCCATCTTTTCTTGCTGCGGCCTGCTCCAGCCCCTTCGCCATGCTGTGGCTGTTCTGAGCCTTCCCTGTTGCTTCCCTCCCCTGTGCTGGCCCTGGCCCCCACACCAGGGATAGCTTAGTGGTTTGGCTCCCCGGGCCATGGAGAAACCTCATCCACCCTCTCCTTCTGGCAGCTCAGCACTCCCCTTCCAGGCTAGCCAAAGGCTGCAGCTAACGCTGTCCACTCCCCCTACTGCTCTGCCCACTGGCACCTGCCCTCCTCTGGGTTCCTGTCTCTTTCCATATCACATTCAGCCTCTTGCAAGCCTCCTTCCCCCTCTGCTTTCCTTTCCCGTCCTCCCATCCCTGCCACTGCCTGTCTCTTTAGCCATCTTAGTCCCGCCTCCATTTGTGACTCAGCCTTTGCTCACCCTTCCTCCTAATCTTGCAACACCCTCCCGATTCCAGGGCATCAAGACAACCCTCTTTCCCTCCCCCAGCCTGCCCCTGCCCTCTGCTCCCACGCTGACCTACAGGAAAGAGTGGTAAGACAAGGACACAGTGAACCCCTGGGGCCGTCTTTCCCCTGGAAGTGGTGTCGTGCTGTCCCCATGGTTTCTGCTCTGTTCACTGCAGTGCTGTGTGGATAAGCTTGGAGCAAGGACCCTGTCTCCTTACCTGTCTCTAAGATGTCACACACAATCATGGTGCTATACAAATCCTAGCGACGGGGGCAGTGCTGCATGGCAGTGACCTAGCTCCTACTACTGCAAACGCT
The DNA here is from genome assembly GCF_028017835.1 of Emys orbicularis. Lineage (NCBI taxonomy): Eukaryota > Metazoa > Chordata > Testudines > Emydidae > Emys > Emys orbicularis. The sequence goes on along the minus strand of NC_088695.1, from coordinate 28,571,640 downwards.
GGCTCCTTGATCTGCTCCGCGCAGCATCCCATGCACACTGGCTGGGTTCTCCCCGGACTCCCTGCTGTGCGGATGCATATGCTGGCTTCTTGTTGTCAGGATGCTATACCACAGGCCCAGGAGACCAGGACTTGCTCCCACCTGCATAAAGAGGAACCACCAACACAGTTGTTCCTCCAGCTCCTCCTTCTGGCACCTTTTCAGCTGCATGGCCTAGCGGGTCCCAAAGTCCAGGACTGCAGGGGTCCGTCCAATCCCTCCCCACATGACAGCACAAGTAACTCCACCAGACCAATGTTACCCGTCTCCTGCAGGAGGAAGACGAGGGTTCTAGGTTCCATTCCTGGCTCTTCCACCCTCTTGGGGGAATCGTTTCAGCTCGGTGTGCCTCAGTTTCCCCATATGTGGAATGAACTGTGAGCTCTGTTAGTGTGTGGGGGAGGGTGGAAGGTGCTAAACAAAGTGGCTCTGCTAACTCTGGCTAGTTGTGGTAGAGGAGGAGTCTTTGAACCTGAGTCGGCTCCCAGGCTTCTAAAAGAATCAAACAGGGCTTGCCAGAGCAGGGATCCGTAAAGACCAGTATCCTGGCTCTGATCATGTTTGGCTTTAATCGCTCGGGGCCTCAGTTCCCCATGTGCAACACGGCGATGATAGCCCTGCCCTGCTCCCCGGCGTGTAGTGAATGTTTGTGAAGCTCTCAGGCCCTGCAGGGGTGCCCCAGAGCAGCCTGAGAGGCAGTGACTAGCCTGGCTTCAGAGCAGGGTTTGGATGGCGGGTATAAGTAATGCCGGCCCATGCACTGGAGCAGAAGGACAAAAAGAAATGTTGGAAAGCTGCCATATTCAGCGAGCCCCGGGCATCCTGTGCCCCGAATGAGGCAGGGGTCCCGTGGGAAAAACAGCATATAACACACACACACACACTGCAGGACCGGAGCTCAGTGAGCGCTGTACATGTATCACAGGCAGGTAACCAATGGCTAGTTAATCCCCATATAATTACAATTAAACCCATTTGTCCATCTGAGCCCGTAATTCTGCTGGTGAGACGCAGGCTCCTCCAGCCGCTCTCCCATGCTGCTCTTGGGTGTTTCCCACGATCGTGGGCCGAGATCAGCCACACCCTGAGCACTGCATGACCAGCTGTGGGCCGGAGCAGTGCCTGGGCTGCTGCCCACAACCCTCCAATCTCAGCCGTGCCCCACGCGTCCATGGGCCCCGATTCCTTTCCATTCACAAGCTCACGGCATCCAGCTTCACCTTCCCAGGCAGTGGCCACACGCGCTCTGGAAAGGGGGAGAGGGGAAAGAGACCATCAGAACACCAGCGAGAAGCTGGAGATTCGATTGGGGAACTGTTGCTGGCTTCATTTTTCGTGCATGGAAAAGGAGGGCTGGTCGAGTGGCGGAGGCCCTGGACTGGGACGCAGGAGAGCTAGCCTCAGTTCCCGGCTCTGCCATAGACCCCTGGGTGCGTCACGTAGGCACGGATCCCCAAAGGGCACCTATCTCCAACTGAAATCAATGGGAGCATGGTGCCGAAATCCCGCTCTGTGCCTCGGCTGCCCGTCTGCCCAGGAGAGAGAACAGCCCTGCCCTGCCCAGGGCCGGCTCTACTGTTTTTGCCGCCCCAAGCAGCGTGCCGAATTGCCGCCCCGGACAGCGGGGGCAGTCCGTGTGCCGTTAGGGCGGCACACACGTTTCCGCCACGGCGGCAATTCGGCAGCAGCTTCAGCCAGAAGACAGAAGCTGCTGCCGAATTGCAGCTGCGGGCAGCTGAACATAGAAGCCGCCGCCGAATTGCCACCACCGCAGAAACGTGTGTGCCGCCCTAACGGCACACAGACTGCCCCCGCCGTCTGCAGCAGCAATTCGGCGCGCTGCTTAGGGGCAAAAACACACAGACTGCCGCCCCTTGCAGATTGCCGCCCCAAGCACCTACTTGGAAGGCTGGTGCCTGCCCTGGCCCTGCCTCACACTCCTTAGTGTCTGCGAGGGCCTCAGGCACCAGGTGAGGGGATCCACGGAAGAACCTCGCTGGACGCAATTCTCCGCCGCTCTCAGGCATGGTGGAGACTAGGAACAAGGCAATCCTAGTAAGGAACAGGAGAGCCGATTGCAGGGATCGAAGGCTCTGCTTGGTTTCCATTAAAGGGGCTGGGGGATGGCTGGCCACTCTGCCCACACAATGGGAGCAGCAGGGCCAGGAGCAAATCACCCCACGTGCCATCCCCTCTTGTGTCTCGTCCTGGTTCAGAGGCGTTGCCTCTAGGCAAGGGCCCCTGGGGCCCTGGCCAATTTGGGGGCCCCCAGGTCTGGGGGGCCCAAATGTTCTTTGTGCCCAGTGCTCCGGTAAATCTTAATCCGCCTCTAGGGACAAGCGGGAGATTCAGGCTCCATGGCCCAGTCGGCCCTTGGCCTCTGCTGAGACTGCAACCCAGGGCTATTGTACTGGAGCTATTCATGAGCTGGGGATGGGGCAGAGATCCCTGGCCCATCGCACCCACCAGACGGCAGCAGCTTGCCCTATGCCTGAGCCAAAGGGATGGCTCTGGGGCAGACGCCCTCTCGGCTGGTCTCCGTTGGTGTCTCCTGACTCTGGCAGTTTGGTTTGGAGGCTGAAGAGTTTCAGGAGCCCCATGCCTGAGTCCTAAACCTAGTTGCTCACTGGACTCCGTGAACCCAAGGCACCAGAACCAGAGCTTTCCGGGTGGCTCCAGCTGCAGCCATTCACCTGCATTTCTAGGGTGCTGTGCTCCGTTTGGAGGGCAGCGCAGACGTTCCCCCACTCCCCATCCAGCTCTGCCCCTCCCTGGCTGAGGAGCGACGGGCTGGCCCTGCCTGCTTGCTGTGGTCAGTGCAAACATACGCAGCTTTGTCCCGGCAGCACAGAGAGGAGGCTGGGAAACGAAGCCAGACTTCAGGGAGGAGGGCACAAACACCCCTCTCCCAAGCCATGGGTAGGCTGGGGGCTGCTGGAGCCATGGGGACAGGACAGGGCCTGAGGATGCACTTGGGGCTCTCCCTTGACTCCAGTGTGTCTTGGATCAGGCCCTTAATTTGTATAAACCATGGTGGGTTGCAGCTGCCCCCTCGCTAATGGGCTGGCAGGAGAGTCTGGTTGTGAGAGCCAGGGACAGGGCTCAGGGACCTGGGTTCTCCCCCCCTCCCCCCCCACCGTGGCACTGGTTCTGTGGGGGACCTGGGCAAGTGAGTTACCTGCTTTGTGCCTCAGTTTCCCCATTGCTACAACGGGGGTGACAGAGAGGCTTGATTAGTGTTTGTAACATGCTCTGGAAATAGGCGTGGAAGGGTTGAGTGCACCGCTCAGTGTCGGTAATTGCTGATTTCTTCCTTCACCCCCAGGCCACGATTCTCTCGTTTATAGGGCGGTAGTGCCTAGGCCCTGCCCGGTGGGCCAGGTGCTGCACACACACACAGTAAGAGACAATTCTCTGCCCCAACAAGCTTAATGGAGTTAGGTGCTCGCCCTTGTGGCAATCCAGTGGAATCTCAGTGCCTAAGGCCCATGGGCTCATTTGAAAACCATGAAATCTAGCAAGGGGTTAGTAGTTCGGGTGAAGAATTCACTATCCCGTGAGTTTTGCACTGAAATGTTTAAGAAACTGATCTTCTGGAACACAAGTCAGGAACGATAACCATATTCCTGCCTCCCACCTTCTGCAGCTGTTCCCGACTGCGTCAATCACAATTAGGATGGGCAGGATTTCTTTTTCATTTCTTGCTGGTGCAAAAAAGGTAATTACACAAACTTGGAACTAGCTGTTGAGATTAGCCGCTTGCAACTCGCTAAATAACACCAGACTCTGTAAAGTAGAATTGCTGCATCTCAGGAGAGTACGCAGCAGACACCGAGCCGTGGTAATGGTGCATTTCAGACATTGGTTGATACAAGAAGAAAAAACATTGGTTTTGCTTTGAGGCACATGACCGCACAGTCCCATGAACCTTTGATCACTGCAGAACTGGAGGCAGCCAGCATTTAAGCAGCCATTGGCAGGGCAGGAGATGGAATGTGTGCATGTGAAACTCTCAGCCGGGTGAAATGAGCTGTTAGCGTGACCGAAAGGGCTGGGGTTCTACAGTGTTGGTTAGGCGAGGTGGGTTTTATTTCAGCCGAGTATCTACCAACAGCTACAGGTCAGGGCAGCCTGTGACTCTGCATGAGCATGCACTGAGAAGCATCATGCAAAGCCCAACATGCATGTCCCAGTGAACAGCTTACTGTACCTTTGGGTTGCAAAGAAACTTACACAGCATACGGGTTGTCACTTCCAAACACGTGCCCTTTAAGCAAAAGGAACTAGATGTAATCACGGCTTGGACTCTGCTTTCAAGCCCACCCCTTCTAGGTTTCTCCTTGGTTATCACATGCTGGTTACGGATGCAGAAAACTCGCCTTTTTTGGAACATGAACTGCTGTGAACTTCCTCACAGCAGTGCCCCTTCAGCTTTGAGGGAACAACACTTTATTTCCCATCAATCCCGTGCTCCTTCCCCGCTGCTCCCAAACCCAGGACCAGAACGTCTGTCTCTGAGCTATAAGCTATAAGTCCTGTGTCCAGTTCTGGTGCCCATAATTCAAGAGGGATGTTGTTAAATTGGAGATGGCTCAGAGAAGAACCACAAGAATGATTAAAGGATTAGAAAACCTGCCTTATAGTGAGAGACTCAAGGAGCTCGATCTAGTTAATTTAACAGAGAGAAGGTTAAGGGGTGACTTGATCACAATCTATAAAAATCTGCAGGGGTAGCAAGTATTTAATACTGGGCTCTTCAATCCAGCAGAGAAAGGTCTGGCGTGATCCAACAGCTGGAAGTTGAAGCTAGACAAATTGAGGCTGGAAATAAGGTGTAAAGTTTTACCAGTGAAGGTAATTAACCACTGGGACAATTTACCCCGGGGCATGGTGGATTCTCCGTCCCTGACCATGTTGAAATCCGGATTGGCTGATTGTTTCTAAAAGCTCTGCTCTAGTTCAAACAGGAATTAATTCACGGGCGTTCTCTGACCTGTGTTATACGGGGGGTCAGACAACATAATCACGCTGGTTCCTTCTGGCCGTGGAATCTATGAAAAAACGGGCCCAGCTTCTCCTCTGCCTTCCAGAGTGTGACGTAGGAACAGCATTGATGTGACAGGAACGGCTCCTGATTTACATCAGTGTAAGTGAGCAGGATCTGGCCCAATGCCCCAACCGATGGAAATGTTCCAGTCCAAACTGCACACCGGCCTCGATCCTAACAGCGCGGCCCCAGCCACACCCCAGCTGCCCAGACGCCCCAATGACGGTGAGCGGGGGCCCCTCTCCCGCTGAAGAGCTGGGCCCATTATGCAACAGCTTCCTCCTTTCCTCCCTTATGCGGGAGGTACAAAACCCATCCCCCAGCCAGTCAGACCCTCATTCCCTCTGTGCATTTCTGCATAGTGCACAATGTCCCTGTACTCTCTCCGGGTGCCCCAGGGCACTGGCCAAGTTACCGCCCTAGTCGCTGGGCATGCTTGACTCACCCTGGACAAAGGAGGGCTGCAGCAGTGCCGGTGAATGGGAAAGGCACAGAACCGGGCGTGGGAGGCGTTATTTAGCAGAGGAAAGGGGCGGGCGGGAATGAATCTGAGGCAAGGCCGATTTAGGCTGAACATCAGAGAAAGTTTCTTAGCTATTACGCTCCTGTGGAGCAGCCTCCTCTGGGTGGGGTGGATTGTCCAGACCGGCCCCGGCACTGGACGACAGAACGCTGGAAGGGCCTGGCCAGTGGCTGGGGATGAGCAATACAAATAGTAACACTCCTGCCCGGGGTGAGGAGAGGCCTTCTTGGGCCTCGTTACCAGCTCTGCCTGGCAGATCTGAGCTCCGTTCTGCCTGTACACGCAGCACTCCCCAGGGGAGAGCCCACGGCTCAGGCGTGCCCTTGGCTGCTGTTCTCCCAAGCAGCTGCCTCGGGAACGGGCTCTCTCCGGGATCAAGCAGCAGAGTCTGCATGCGGGGTGTGATCATGCCTGGGTCCCCGCGCCAGCGCCCACTGAAGCCTTCGTGCTCGACCCCCTCTCGTGGAAGCATCAGGAAACACATCGGAGGGAGGGACTCGGGAAGCTCCGACTCATCAGCTGGTGCCAGAGAGCTGCTGCCCAAAATGCAGCGAGGTGAGTTGCCCAGCACCCCTCGCCCCGCTGTGCTGCACAGACACGTGGTGAGCGACAGATCCCGCCCTGGCCAGCTTACGAGCTAGCTCCGTGCCACTGATCCGCCTGCCCAGAAGAAATCCCAGCTCCATCCCTGGGCTCGGCGCATCAGCTCGTGCAGCACTTTGGGTTTGCACTATGGCAGTGAGCGGCCAGGCTGCGTGTGATGTCATCTCCGTTTAGCACCGGTGGAAGGTGCAAGCTCAGCAGGCCTGGAGCCCAAGAGGCTAATTCCTGCTTGCATTGTGCCCGCTCTGGAGCCAATGGCAAGTAGCTGCAAAGCATCCCCAAGGCTCCCCGGCACACGGCATACCTCTAGCTTAGAAGCGGGGGTGCTGAGCCAGTGTAGCCTATGAGAGCCCCCAGCCCCACGTGGCATGTGCAGGCAGGAGCGGGCATGGCCAGGGTGGTCCTCTGCCCCAAATATCTCCTAGGGTGGGGATGGGCATTGCAGAGCCTCAAAGGCAAAGGGCATTTCAGTGCCCAGTTCCTACTTGCAGCTTTGACCAGTTCCCTGTGGTAGTGCAATGGCCCAAAATACAGCAGCCCTCGCCGCTGCTCTATCCCGCACCAGGGACCGAACCAGCTGAGGAGGCACAAGTTACCGCCTTACAGTCCCTGCACCAGGCTGGGAGCTGGGACAGAGAGGAATCCCGGCAAGTCCCAGCCCAGGTAGCGGCTGCGCAGCCCTCAGCCCCCGCTGCCTTGCGATGGCTTGGACCCTGCAGCCCAGGAAGAAGGAAAGCTGCTCTGTCACCTGGCGGGGAGTGTGCAACAGAACTAAGACCAGCTGGCACTAAGGCCAGTGGGCCAGTGCTCTGTAAAAGACACTAGCGAACTTGGGAGAGAGAAAGATCACAATGAAACCTACAGTGCAAGCAATTCTCTCTGCCCCTTGCAGTGGAAATCTGTCACTGGCCTTCAGCAGCCCCTGTCCCTGCTGCATCCAAGTGCCGAGGCAGAGATTAACAAACTCTGGAGCAGAGCTCATAGGGCTGTTTTCATCCCCACGGAGGCTGGTTTGCTGGTTCTGATTTTCCTACATCCAGGAGACATTCACAGTCACAACGCCGCTGGCGGAGAACAAGCTTTGAGCTCTTGGACACAAGTTGTGCATCCCCGCACCGTGCACGCAGCACGCAGGAACATACCTGAGTCCATGACGACGTTCAAGGGGGAATCGTAGGCCTGCAGGAACTGCGCAGGGCTCAGGAGCTCCCGGCACTCCAGGAGGTGGCAGATGGTGTCCTGGGGAACAATTAAGTTGGGGACCTCCTCCAGAACGGCATCAGGGAGGTTTGGGGGGCTCTGGAAATCAGAAGAGGCAAGAAAGCCCTCAGCCACTCAATGCCAGAGGAAAATCGCGCCTGCCACAGCCAGCGGGAGAACTCGACTGAGCGTTCCGCCGCCCACCGAGCCTGCCCACCTGTGGTGAGCCGGGCCGCTCCTGCTCTAGACGATGGAATTGAAAGTGGCTAGACAGGTCAGCGAGGACCTATAATTCCAAAGGCAGCACCACCCTGTATGTGGGGGCATCCCAAAGATTTGGCTAGAGATGGGGCGTGACAGACCCCCCCAAGCTGCCCACCTGCATTAGGGGTCACTAGCAGTGCCTCCTGGGCCTTACCTTGGGGTATTTCAGCAGGTGCGTCCCCAGTTTCAGGAGCATCACCAGGCACTCACTAGTGATGGTCTCAATTGGCTCCTCGCGCGAGGTGTCGTAGCCCAGGTGCCTGCTGGGCACAGCCAGCACCTTGTAGCTCCACTGCTGGAAGAGCCGGGAGGGAATGTTGTGGGACAGCACCAGGATCTTGGGCTCTAGAACAAGGGCCCTGGGACAGGCCAGGGCAGTGGATCAGTTCCCTCTCACAGCAAGAGGCCTTGTTACATGCAAAGATGGTGCCACGCTAGCCTGGCATTGCTAAATCAGTACCACCCCCTGGTGTGGACACATTAGGCTGGTAAGAAGGTGCTCACATCAGTACAGCTCTTCCCCTGCATTTAGACTGTGCCTGGCTTTCAGCCAAAGTGGACTTTTTGTTTTTTAACTTTTTGTCTAAATTTTCCACAGCTACAAAACCTTTTTCCAACCAGCTCTAAAGCAACACCTGGCAGCAGGTAGGAACACCTCTGTTACCCCTTTTAATCTGCAGGGGGAGACAGAGAGCTCAATAAGCAAATTAACCTGGTGGCAGGTTGGTGCAGACCCTCCAATTTCCCCTTTCCCCTATAGAGGGCGCCAGAGAGTGTCTTTTCCCAGCCAGTGTCTGAGCTGTGGGGCTCCCGTCTTCCCCTCAGCTGGAAGCTGGCAGCCTCGGCCCGGAGCCATGCTTCCCACCGGGGTGCACCATGCCCACAGAGCTGTGGCTGCAGCTCCCTCTCCTGGCTGTACCCGGTAAAGCTGTACAGAGATTCAGAGATTCCAAGGCCGAACAGGACCATGGTGATGATCTAGCCTGACCTCCTGTACGACCCAGGCCAGAGAAGCGCCCCCCCCCCCAAATTCATAGAGCAGATCTTATAGGAAAACATCCACTCTTGATTTGAAAACTTGCCAGTGAGGGACAATCCACCATGGCCCTTGGTAAATTGTCCCAGTAATTACACCCCCTGTTAAAAACTGATCCCTTATTCCCAGTCTGAATTTGCCTAGCTTCAATTTCCAGCCCCTGGCTCTTGTAATATCGCATTAGTCAGCTACTGCCTCCCAGCCAATCGCAGCAGAGGCGTGTGCTTTTAGATCCCGAGGTTCCCAGGTTTGATCCCCGCACGCAGCCCAACTGCCATCGTCCTCGCTCATGTGCATGCTGGGGTTTGGTGAAAGACGCTGAACTGCGGCAGCTGAAAACCCTCCAGCCACTGGCTGGCCAGCCCTCACCTGTGCTGCTGGGGCTGCATGTCTCGCAGGTCCCTCAGGATGGAGTAAAGCACCTCGCTGGAGGCCTGAAAGAAGAGCAACTGCATTAGCTGCTCACCCCTGCCCCCCTCCGATCACGTCTCGACAGACGCCCAGGGCTGCACCCCGGCGGGTGGGATGGAGGCTCCGGGCGCACTGGCGAGGGTGTGTGGCCCCGGCTGGTGCAGGTGTGAGAGGACACGAGTGAATCTGCCCAGGCTGCTAGCCCAGCTCAGCTCGAAGATACCAGCCGCAGCTGCCAGGCGTGGGGGCAGGAGGAATTCAGCACAGTGAGCTGCTAAAAGGGGGATGGGCATGGGGCGCTCAGATTCTGGCGTGGGGGAGTCAGGCCTGCGGTTCTTACATGTGGGGTGGGTGAGCTAGGTTTGAGGTCCTTAGATTGTGGGGTTAGACAGCAAGGCTGGGGGATGGGCCCGCACATTGTGGGATTGAGAGCGGGGAGGGATAGACCCTTAGATTCTGGTGTTGGGGGTGAGGCCTGGGATGGGGAATGGGTCCTTTGATTAGGGGTGTCATAACTATAAAGGGAAGGGTGACCGCTCTCCTGTGTACAGTACTAAAGTCCCTCCTGGTCAGAGACTCTAAAATCCTTTTACCTGTAAAGGGTTAAGAAGCTCGGGTAACCTGGCTGACACCTGACCCAGAGGACCAATAAGGGGACAAGATACTTTCAAATCTTGGGGGGGGAAAGGCTTTTGTGTGTGTCCTTTGTTTAAGGGGTTGTTCGCTCTTGGGACTGAGAGGGACCAGACATCAATCCAGGTTCTCCCCATCTTTCTAAACAAGTCTCTCTTATTTCAAAATTGTAAGTAAAAGCCAGGCAAGGCGTCTTAGATTTACTTTGTTTTCTCAACTTGTAAATGTACCTTTTACCAGAGTGCTTATCTTGTTTGCTATACTTTGAACCTAAGACAGAGGGGATTCCTCTGAGCTCTTTAAGTTTAATTACCCTGTAAAGTTATTTTCCATACTGATTTTGCAGAGATGATTTTTACCTTTTTGCTTTAATTAAAAGCCTTCTTTTTAAAAACCTGATTGATTTCTCCTTGTTTTAAGATCCAAAGGGGGTTTGGATCTGTATTCACCAGGAGTTGGTGAAAGGAAGGAGGGGGGAAGGGTCAATCTCTCCTTGTTTAAGATCCAAGCAGTTTGGATCTGTATTCACCAGGGAATTGGTGAAAGGTTTCTCAAGGCTTCCCAGGGAGGGAATTCTTAAGATGGTGGCAGCGGACCAGAGCTAAGCTGGTAAATAAGCTTAGCAGTTTTCATGCAGGCCCCTACATTTGTACCCTAAAGTTCAAAGTAGGGATACAGCCTTAACAAGGGGACTGGAGGGGATATGGGGCAAGGCCAGGGTGGGGGATGGGCCCTTAGATCTGGGGCTGGGGAGGATGGGGGTCTGGGGCGGGGACAAGGTTTTGCAGTGGTTTTCCAGTGAGGTTTGGGGGATTCTAGCTCTCACTTCCCACCTTCCACAGCTGTTCTCTGTCCTGTTGCTACACACACACACACACACCAGCCAGGCTGAGTGTAGGGTGACTGGTTTGGAGGGAGGGATGGGGAGACGGGGTGCAGAGTGTTTCACGTAGGGTGACATGGGGTGAGGTGGGGAGGAACGGGACGGGGGAGCAGAGCTGGATGCAGCCTGCGAAGGACAATCCTAAGCCGTCTCGCAACCCGTCCAGGGCACCCCCAGTTTCCGATCCCTTTCTTTGATGTTCCCATCCATCCGCAGGCCGGCCGGCCCCATGCCCGCCATGCCCCGTACCTCCAGGGTGTGCACCACGTAGGTGGGGTAGAGCAGCAGGAGGCCCGTGACCCCCTCGCCCTGGTAGTAGCGCTGCAGACTCAGGAAGAGGCGGTGCCAGTACCCTGTGGAGAACCCAGAGCCCACACAGTGTTTGCTGGCTGATGCCACTTGCCCCCCTCCTGCCCCTGGGCTAGTGCGGCCCCGGGCTCCTGCAGCTGCCTGCTTCTGAAGGCTGCAGGATCCCTCCTGCCCTTGCCCCCCGCCCAGTGCACTGTAAAGGGGTGGGGGAAGGGACCCCTGTGCGGCATGGCCCCAGGGCTCTGCCCCGCTCAGAGCACCCATGGCATAGCAGCCTCTAGCAGTCAGAATGGTAACTCCTGAGCTGCCTGGGGCTGGTTGCAAACCAGTATCATGCATGTTGGCATCTCCGTGTTCCTCCGGGAGGCTGCATGTCGCCCTCCCTCACTGGGGGCCTGGAATCGGCTCGCCCAGTGATGGGGGCCAGAGCCCCACCAGCCTGCACAGCAGCACCCATGTCTGCAGCGTGGCCCAAGCCATCCTTCCCTGGATCCCTGAGCGTCCAGCCTGGGCTCTCCATGCACACTGCCCTCTGGCAGGGCCGGAGTGAGGCAGGGGCGTGATGGGCCTGAGCCCAGGGCCCTCCCCCTGCCCCCATGGGCTGACATTAGACTCCCACTTGGCCTTTAAAAGAGAAATGATCATTTTTCTAGCCCACAAATGTGACCTGTGGATGACAGCAGCCTGAGCCTGAGATGCTAAGTGTGTCCCATGCATCTCAATGGGGTGCTAACTCTGACACCTGCTGCTCGGGGGATCCCATCCCAGTAACAGCACCCCAGCAGATAACTCTGCACATGGGGAGTTCTGGGGAAGGCGCCAGCCCAGCCATGACGGTGTCTCAAACACAGCATGTCACCTAGCCATTTGGTCGTAGGCAGCGCTGGCCAGACACTGCAATGCGGCGTGTGGTCGGGAGCTAGTGTGCGCATGGCCCTTGTTCCATTTCAGGCCCCTCTGCCCTCCACTGATGTGTCTAGTGAAGAAACAAGCTGAGGCGCTTACCTGCTAAATCCCGTTTGTCGGCCAGCTCCGGGGAGATCTTAGCCAGAAATACCAGCCTGTGCAGAAGCGATTTCTAGAGGGGAAGAGAGAGGCCAGCTGTAATTCAGGCCCTGTAAAGGAAGGTTGCTGCCAGTGCCAGGCAGAAGAGGAGGCACGGAGACGGAAGAAAGGAGAAATGGGAAGGGGACGGGAAATACCATGCCCTTGGGAGGGCTCCGGTGCTGCGTCCGGCGGGGGCTGGACTTTGTGCCACCCGGCTGGTTCTTAATGTTACAAATGAGCCGTCCTAGGCTGGTGTGTTAGAGCCACGTGTGTCTGTTGGACTGGCACATGTATTGTAAATGTCATGGGTGCTTGCACCTCGGGATATGTAGTATCAGGGGATGGGATAGCTCAGTGGTTTGAGCATTGGCCTGCTAAACCCAGGGTTGTGAGTTCAATCCTTGAGGGGGCCATTTAGGGATCTGGGGCAAAAATCTAGGGATTGGGCCTGCTTTGAGCAGGGGGGTTGGACTAGATGACTTCCTGAGGTCCCTTCCAACCCTGACATTCTATGACTCAGGGAGCTAGGACGTCCCTTCTGGTCCTAAGGCTGCCCACTGTGTGCCCCTCTTCTCTGGGACACGCCCAGCCAGTGAAATTGGGCAGGTGAGCACGTGGCCCTGGATTGGCTTCCCAGTGTCACGTGGAAGGATCTTATAAATGAATTGACGCCCCATGGCCTAGCTCCCAAATGGGCCTCTCCCCTAAGGCAAGGAGATCTTGGTCAGTTTCACAGGACCCGTGCCAGCTCCTCAGCGAGCATCCAAAGCATTGGGTTCCCAGTGCAGGATCCCCATGGAAATCATATGGGAGCTCCTACGATAGCTTGGGATGTGTCCAGAATGCTACCACTGCAGACAACAAATGTGTCCCCCTCCATGGCATCTCACCAGGCAGGCTGGGGGATCAGCACATGCCTTTCATCCCAGGAGCCAGTGCCCCAGGTCAGGCTGGGGTACCCGGGCGGGAGGGCCGCTGGCACTGTGGGAAGGAATGTTGCCCTGTTCCTCTCCTGTGAGATTTCCATCTCAGAGGGATCAAGTGGGCTAGCGCCTTTCCCCAGCACTCAACTCGTGCAGGAGGAACCCGGGCAACGGGCACGCAGCGCTGCATCAGTGTGAATTTCCCCAGCAGAGAACAGAGGCACCATATGCTGAACCGCGCCTTTGTCTGTGTGCATAGGGATGTACGGCTAGGATCCTTGAGTTTGATTTGCTCTATAACTAATCCATGAGGATCCTCAAGTCCAGGCTCCTGGTGGGAGCTGTGAGGCACTCAGCAGCATCTGACAAAACTGGCCATTCCGCCTGTGTCTGCAAAGAGCGGAGCGTTCGCAACAAAACCACCACCGAGGGCCTCTGCTGACATTTCTGGCAAGCGCCTTCTCCTGGGGAAGGAGGCAGGAATGGAAAGGTCCTGGGGAGCATTCGGAGCCTGGGGAAGCTCGTGGCTGGACGCGCCTGTCTCAGAACATTAAAGTTCCCCCGTCAGGGGAAGGTGACTTGGCGGTGAAGGGGGTTGAAGGTAAATTTCAGTTGATTCCTTTCTGGAATGGCTGAATTGAAACAGAGATGCTGTGAGCTGAGCGAGAATAGTGCTCTTTGCATTACAGTGGTGCTTAGAGACCCCTGACCAAGGGCAGGGTCCCCTGGTGCAAGGCGCTGCATATACCCATAGTGAGAGACACCCCCTGCCCCAGCAAGTTTACAGTCTAACCACATAAACAGACCCAGGAAGTGGTGTTATTCCTGTTCTACAGATGGGGAACTGAAGCACAGAGCGATTAAGGTGCTCAACAATGTCTCAGGGATTGAGCCACTGAACAGGAGCTGACCCCAGATGTGTCTGGTCCCCAGTCAGCTCTGAAAATCTCAACCTAAGTAACGTGCCAAAGGGCCACACAGGGAGTCAATGGCAGAGCCAGGAGCTGGACCCAGATGCCCCATGTCCCAGTCCAGCAGCAGCCCTTAGTTAGTGACTTTCTGCCCAAGAGAGCTGATCTCACACATGCTGTGCTGGATTGTTGCCTTGATAAGATGTAGCAGCAGGCAGTTAGTGATGATGGACTAACGGATTTCCTGTCCAACGCTTTATTGTCCAGTGCACCCCTTGTTGTACCCGGACCGCACTGCGCAGTTGCTTTGCACTGGGGAAGTGAGAAAGTCCCTTTTGGAATGGTTGACGGTGATTTGATTTGCCATCTCGCCCTTGGAAATGGCCAGGTTACCCTAAAGAGCGTTGTGATTTCTCTACCTATTTAAAGGGCTGTAAAACTGAAGCTTTCCTGAGCTACCAAACATTTTCTGCACCCTTTGGGAGGCGACAGAAACGCAGCATGAACTGGGAAAGGGGATTTGAAAGAGGCTTGTTTGGATGCCAGTCAGAAAAGCTCCCAGAGCTACTATCCAGGCAGCCCTAATGTGGCCACAAATAACCTGCTATTTGCAGAGGCCAGGTTCTGCTGTTACTCCTCTGCCCCTTACTCCCCGAGTAGCTCATAGACTTCAGTGCAACTACTATGGAGTATGAGGAAGAGCGGCAGAAGCTGGGCTGTACAGAAGTTACAGACTCTAGGAGCTAGCGCTGAAAGGAGCTGCAGGGTTTGGGGCCTGAAAGATTCTAAGTTTCTAGACACAGATTCTCCCGCTGAAATCAATGGACGCTAGGAGCCTAAATACCTTTGTGGATCTGGACATGACTGAGTGGAGAAACTCCAAAGCACAATTGACATAGCAATGCTGCCCAAGTCAGGGGCTCGGTGACAGCATGGGCCTCCCCTCCCCCAGTTACAGCAGGGTGAAAGGAGCAGTGCTGATGGGCTCTAACCATGTCCCTGTGCATAGATTGAAATGCTCTAGGACAGGGGTCGGCAACCTTTCAGAAGTGGTGTGCCGGGTCTTCATTTATTCACTCTCATTTAAGGTTTTGCGTGCCAGTAATACATTTTAACGTTTTTAGAAGGTCTCTTTCTATAAGTCTATAATATATAACTAAACTATTGTGGTATGTCAAGTAAATAAGGTTTTTAAAATGTTTAAGAAGCTTCATTTAAAATTAAATTAAAATGCAGAGCCCCCCGGACCAGTGGCCAGGACCCGGGCAGTGTGAGTGCCACTGAAAATCAGCTCGCGTGCCGCCTTTGGCATGCGTGCCATAGGTTGCCTACCCCTGTTCCAGGATCTGCAGCCTGCAGAAGCTCTGAGGTCTAACACACTCTTGTGCAGCGTAGGAAGCCCCCCAGCCCTCCGTCGCTGGCAAGCTCAGCCTGCCCCACATGTGCCAGTAAAAGGAAGATCAAAGCCCTGATGTGGGGCGTTTACTGAGACCACATCGCACCAACCTCCCCACAGCTGTGTGGGCCGTCTCCCAACCTAGCTCTGCCCGTATTCCAGTCCGTCCCCACACCGTGCGCTGGAGACTCAGGAGACACTGACCGTATCCTCCTTGGCAGGGGGGGCTTGCCTGCTGAGCATGTGCTGAAGGAGATTTGTCCGGACCTTCTTCTGTGGCGACTCCTTCGGTTTCGTCTGCCCCGCTTTCTCCCGACCAGCCATGCCCCCCCTCGCGCCCGTCCTCTGGCTGCACAGAAAAAGCACTAACGGCCCTCAAGCCAAATCCAGAATTGCTGCTTGACCTCTTAGAAAGCAGCTCTTGCTGCCTGGAGGTCACAGTGCAGAGAGACGCGGGCGCTGACCAAGTACCACAGCCTGGAGTCCGTCACACTGGCTGGGAGCAAGGCAAGACTTTGGCCAGGCAGCAGCTGCGAGTTGACAAAAGGGTTTCGGTGTCTTAGCAGCAGAGCCCAGGCCCTTACCGTTTATCCCTTTCGTCTGCATTGTTTGCTGGCATTTTCCATTGGCGCGTTAGCTGGCAGGGGGCAGCGGTTGCTCAGGCAACACGTGGCATGTAGAGATCCATTCTTTCCTGAAGCCTTTGAGAGGTTCTGGGACGCCAAGGGCTTTGTGACAGCTGGGCTGTTAGCTGAGCCTCCCTTCGGGTAAGGAGCAGGGCACAGCAGGAGGTATGGCCACACCTAGCTCTGTTCCCTAGCAGGTGTTTTTACTGCTGCCTCTTGAGCACCAGGCTTTAATTTGCAGGTGAAGGCCGGGGGGCTGAGCAGTGGCAGCTCCCCCAGCCTGGGCAGCACGGGTGAGTGACAGGAGCTAGACCTGGCTCCTCATTTAGCTCAGTTTCCCCACTTTGCAGATTTCCCTTTCAAGTGGCCGGCTCAGGAGTTAGAAGGGCCGGGGAGTTGGGGTGGGTTAGGGGAAGGCAGGGTCCCCGCCTTTGGGGCTGCCTGGGTGGGTCAGTATGACATTGAGCTCCCGCGGAGTCAAACCGCAGGACGTCAGCGTGCGCCAGGGAGCGCTGAGCGTGCGGCAGCAGGGCCCACGCGGGCAGGCTGCAGCGCTGGAGGACCGCGCCCCGGCTTGCTGTGCACCAAGTGCTCATGCAGGCCTGCCGAGCCGGGGCTGTACCATGGCCTCTGTGGATCCGGGCCAGAAGGGGCCGGGTGCCAGGCACCGGGTGCTGCGTTGTGTTCCAGACCCCACAAGCCATGCAACGTGGCCTATCTCACTCCCTGTGCCGCGAAGCTCATGGGGTCCCTCAGGCTGCAGCACAGTCCCTAAAGGGGAGATGCTTTGTCCCTGCAGCCCTCGGCCCTGTCCCCCAGGCCCTTGGCATCCAAGTGTTTCCTCACAGAGGGCCCCCCCACGATAGGAGCTCTGCACGGATCCCCACGGGAGGCTTCCTCCAAAGTCTTCACTCCGGGGCGGGGTTTGACCCTTCCACTGCCAGGAAAGAAGCCAAGGGTTTGGCCCATCCGCTGCCCAACGGTGCCTCCTGGGCCAGGGCTGCACTGACAGGGACTCCCGTGCCATGGGCTGCCTCAGCACAGTGGAGTAGCCCAGGGTAACCCGAGTCTGTCCATTCCACGGCTGGGGAATGTGGAGTTTTGCTGAGGGCAGTTTAACCGCCTGTCTTTTTACCACGACACCACTGCCCCAGCACCCCGTCCCGCTGGAGGAAGGGGCGGGCTGGAAAGTTAATGCAGCCACTGCTTGCCAAGGGGGATGCATTTCTAGCACAGGCTTCCCCACCCCTCCAGAGCCCTGCACCCAACCTCAGCAAGCTCAGGCTGGGGGAAAAGGACTGGGGACAGAGAGAACTCCCAGCAGGGGGATCCTGAGGAGACACTGGCCGTGGACGCAGGAGATAGTTAATACTTAGTACAGGGAGTATGGGGGGAGCTAGGCCTGGAGGTGAGCCCAAGCGTTGGCCGGTACGTGGCCTGTTTGGCCCCTGGCCCAGAAGGCACAAGGCCTGGCTGATGGGCAGAGCGGTGGAATTTGCTGGGTCTGATTGCATTGATTTCTTTGATGCTGCCCGCCAGCACAGCCCCTTGCAAACTGCCCTGCCCCTTCAGTGACCCCATTGTCTTGCCCTCAAACACGCAGGCCTGGCCTGGCCCTCTGCTGTCCCATGTTCAGGGGTGCATTGTGACCCCTTTCTCCCAGTGTTCCTCGGTGGCCATTTCCCATCTCTCCCCACCAGCCCACTCTCCTGCTGAAAGGCCCCGTGCCTCATAAGAGCAGCCATGCCAGATCAGACCAGTGGTCCAGCTAGCTCAGTATCCTGTCTTCTGACAGTAGCCAAGGCCAGATGCTTCAGAGGTAATGACCAGAACAGGGCATTATCGAGTGATCCATCCCGTTATCCAGTCCCAGCTTCTGGCAGTCAGAGGTTTAGAGACACCCAGAGCATGGGATTGGGTCCCTGACCATCCTGGCTAATAGCCATTGCTGGACTTATCCTCCAGGAACTTATCTAGTTCTTTTTTGAACCCTGTTATAGTCTTGGCCTTCACAACATCCCCTGGCAATGAGTTCCACAGGTTGGCTGTGCGTTGTGTGAAGAAATACTTCCTTTTGTTTGTTTTAAACTTGCTGACTATTATTGTCATTAGATGATTCTTGTGTTATGTGAAGGAGTAAATAACACTTCCTTATTTACTTTCTCCCTGCCAGCAGCCTTCTTTCAGCCACTGCAAGCTGGTTGGATCCCCCATTTAAAGCACATGGGCACTGCTCCTAGATCAGCCTGTACTCCTGGCTGGGCATGACCCATGTTGCTTTCCTCCTTCCCTCAGTCTCTGGCCCCTTTGCAGCCACTCTATAAAAAGCTTATTGTCAGTTCATGGGGTGGTGATGTCACAAGGTAAGTCAACCAATCATCACCCTTCCCTCTCCCTATTGGACTCTGATGTGATGTCAGAGGTGAGTCGACCAATCACCCATTCCTCTGCCTGCCCCCTTCCCACTGGAATGTGACATCAAAGGCACATCAGCCAATCACCGCCTACCTTCTCCCACTGCCATTCATTTGCATATTGTAATGTGATTGGTTAAAATGTCTTTTCCCTGAATATGTCCTGTTCTGAATTAACAGCCTAGCCTTTGATGGCCTCGTTTGAGGTGTGCAGGGCCTGGCAGCTGGCCTGCTCCCTGGCATGAGCTCAGACATGCAGCATTTGGTCACTGTCCTGGGAACATCTGGGGGACTCATGTCATTGCAATACAGGGGGTGTGTGGGTATTTCTCAGCACGTGTTGCAGTCCTAGCCGCTGTTGCTCACTCTGGTTTTTCTCCCTCTACGAGGCCAGCGCAGACCTTTAATTTAGAGCCTGCAGAGACGTTTGTATCCCATGGGGCCAGTTTCCTGCTTTCCTAGGACCTGACACCACAGCCTGCCGCTGGCCTTCCATGCAGGCCAGAACCATCCCGTTTGCCTGAACGTCACGCCAAACAGGCCTCGATGGCTGTTCACGCCCCCATGCTGGGGTCCTGTGGCTGCGCTGCTGGGCATTGGTCACACACACAGAATGGTTTTTAAAGCAAAGCCCCCCTCCCCCGCCCCCAGTCAAAGAGACCAGTGAGTGAGAGCGGGTTGCAGCGGGGTTGAACCATGGGACAGGGATGGCTCAAACCCAGTGAAGAATGACGCCCACCCCACCCCCCGCTACACACAAACCTTTCGGATCGCCTTCTGCTGCTCCTGCGCCAGCCCATACACTGAGAGCCTGGCCTTGAAAGCAAACTCCTCCAGCTCATACTGGACGCTCCGGGCTCGCTTTGTCCTGGATGCCATGGCTGCAACCTGCAGCTGTTGCTTAGTGACTGTGTCATGATAACAAAGGGGCCTGGGGAGCTTTGCCAAGGGCCCGCCCACTGTAGCCCGGTGGCACCACGGCGCTGCTGGTGTGCATGCCTCGCTGTTCGAAGGGGAATGCAGGGCACAGGGACTGTGGCTGTGGGGGCCTAAGCCAAAGCCCACGGCCATCCAGGGGACCCTTTCCCATGGGGAGAGGGATGGCCGGGGTGCAGTGCAGCATGTGGGTAAAAATAAATCCTGTGAGGCATTTTAGTTTAAAGGAAAAGTGTCTGTCTGATGGCCCTGTGGAGTCACCGATCCTTTGCGCAACAGGGGCAGTGCCTAGGCAGGCTCCCCCACCCATGTGCTGCAGCCCTGCTCACTGCTAGGGTTAGATCAGGCTTCAGCGCCCGTGGGAACCTTGGCCTCTCTGCCCAGTCGGCCTGGCCCAGTGGTTAGGGAGCTAACGGGACTGGAGCAAAGCTGGGGTCAGTTTCTGGCTCCATCACAGACTGTCCCTAAGGGCTTGGAGAAGTCACTTGGGGAATGTGTCCCCAGCCTGCATAATGGGGATCGCACTGCGCTAGCTGACAGGGCGCTGGGCGGTGACTCACGTGGGAGGGCAGGACGCACTCAGATGCGGCAGTAAATAGGGGCTAAGAGCCGGCGCTCGCTGCTCCCCAGACAGCCTGCAGCTGGTTATGGCTTTTAGTCACGGCTGCCCTGCACTGGCCTCAAACTGCCCACCCTAGAGCTAGGCAGGGATGGATGCCATTACCAGCCCCCTGCCCGAGGCTGCTGCGGGCCTGTCCCCACCTGAGAAGTGCAGGGTCTCAGTTGGTACCTTCCTGGCGCTCAGCGCCCTGGGCCCAGTGTATGGCATTGCTCCAGCGTGATGTTTGTGGGTGACACCACCACTCCCCAGGCCCTGTGGACTCTTCCACAGGGACCAAGCCTGTCCAGGCGGGAGCCAGAGCTTCCCAGAGACCAGCCCAAGGCTGTGGCTGGAACTGGCCCAGGAATTGGGGCCCAGCCCAAACCGCCCCACCAAGTGCCAGGCATCCCTCTCTCAATAGAGTGTAGTGTGGCCAAAGGCGACCAGCCCACCGCCCAGCCCACACACACTCCGCCAAGGGGCACAATGAGACGCAGCTTCTGCTTCTGAGGGACGCCAGCCGCTCACCCACCTGTGCCACCCACTGCCTCAGCCGGGCTGGCCGGCACACACTGGGCAGCTACTCCCCCCCCCCCCCCCCCGGAATTCAAAATGGGGCTAAAGTTGTCGTGACTCCCAACGCCCCCCTCGCCCCCACATCCATCCCCTGCCTGCCCCCACCCCCAACCGCTCCCTGAACCCCCTCATCCATCCCCTGCCTGCCCCAACCCCCCATCGCGCCCTGAGCCCTCACATCCATCCCCTGCCTGCCCCCAAACTCCAACTCCCCCTCGCTCCCTGAGCCCCCACATCCATCCCCTGCCTTCCCCCAACTCCCCGAGACCCCACATCCATCCCCTGCCTGCCCCCACCCCCAACTGCTCCCTGAACCTCCTCATCCATCCCGTCTGTCCCCACCCTCCAAACCCCATTGCTCTCTGAGCCCCCCATCCAGCCCCTGCCTGCCCCCACGCCCAACCGCTCCCTGAACCCCCTCATCCGTCCCCTGCCTGCCCCCAACCCCCCATCACTGAGTCCCACATCCATCACCTGCCTGCCCCATCCAACCCCCACATTGCTCCCGGAGACCCCCATCTATGACCTGCCTGTCCCCCAACCCTGCTCCTCACTCCCTGAGCACCCCAAGCCACCCCCCCATCGCTCCCTATCCATCCCCTGCCTGCCCCGTCCAACCTCCATCTCTCCCTGAGCCCCCGCATCCATCCCCTGCCTGCCCTCCAGCCCCCAAACCCCCATCACTCCGAGCCCCCCATCCATTCCCTGCCTACCCCATCTCCCTCAGCCCCCCATCCATCTCCAGCCCCCAACTCCCCATCTCGCTCTGAGCTCCCCATCCATCGCCTGCCTGCCCTCCAGCCCCCCCATCGCTCCCTGAGCCCCCCCCTCCATCTCCAGCCCCCATTCGCTCCCTGACTCATACGAGGGCAGTCCTGGGCTGGCTGACCCAGGATCGCCCTCTGTTTGGACGTCCAGCTAGCCCGTTAGTCAACTCTGCTTGCCGCTGGTCCCCATGAGCTGGGGCAGCCCAGCGGTGAGCAGCGCTCAGCCCAGGAGCAGGACTGTTTATCTTCCCTCTGCTCAGGCCTTTCCTGGAGACAGACGCGGGGCCAGATCCTTAGCGCTGGGCCCTGCCATTGCGGTGAGACCCCTGGCCGGGGGTGCCTGCAGCAGCAGCCCTGTGGGCTGAAGGGCGAAGCTGTGGCCAGCTGGAGAGCAGAGCAGGTGACTCCAGAGTCCTTGGCAGGGGCTGGCATTCGGCTTGGGGCACAAAGTGTCACTCCAGCAAAGCGCCCGTGCCCGTCCCTGTGGGCCTGTGCCTGCCAGTCTGCTGCCCTTCCTCCTCCCAGAGCCCCTGAACTGAATGGGGCTACGCCTGGAGCACAGTGCTGCCTGCCTGGCCCTTCGCTCTCCCCCACCACCCCTCTGGCAGCACCTCAGACACGGCCCCCAGTGGGCCATGGTGCCATAAAGTGACTCATCCTCAGGCCCTTACCCAGCCAGCCGCTGGTCTAGGCACCCTGTGCTCAGGCAAGTGCCAGCCAAGGGGCAAGGCCCTGTGTGTGTCTCTGCGGCCCTGCCCCTCGGGGTGTCGTTCAGCCCAGTGCCCAGCGTGTAACTCACCCACGGGATTGTTCATACGCCCTGTGCACTGGGGTCAGTGAGCCGTGAGCCACGGGGCACTGGGTCAGTCACATGGCGTGTGGGGGCCAAGAGCCAGTGACACACAGGGTCTGGGGCGCAGAGGGGGTTAGTGACACATGGGGTATGTGTGGGGGGGTCAGATACAGATGGGGCACTGGGGGTCAGTGACAAGGGGCACAGGGTGGGGTCAGTGACACAGGGGGTGCAGGGCACTGGGGTGGTCAGTAAAACACAGGGGCACAGGCACTGGGGGTGTCAGTGACAAGGGGCACAGGGCATTGTGGGGGTCAGTGACACAGGAGCACAGGGCACTGGGGGGGTCAGTGACACACTGGGTGCAGGGCATTGGGGGGTCAGTGACACACAGGGGCACAGGGTGCTGGGGGTCAGTGACAAGGGGCACAGGGCATTGTGGGGGTCAGTGACAAGGGGTGCAGGGCATTGGGGGGTCAGTGACACACAGGGGCACAGGGCACTGGGGGGTCAGTGACAAGGGGCACAGGGCACTGGGGGGTCAGTGACACACTGGGCACTGGGGGGGTCAGTGACACAGGGGCACAGGGCGCTGGGGGGGTCAGTGACACACAGGGGCACAGGGCATTGTGGGGGTCAGTGACAAGGGGCACAGGGCACTGGGGGGGTCAGTGACAAGGGGCACAGGGCATTGGGGGGTCAGTGACACACAGGGGGTGTAGGGCACTGGGGGGCAGTGACACACAGGGGCACAGGGCACGGGGGGGGTCAGTGACAAGGGGCACAGGGCACTGGGGGGGTCAGTGACACATGGGGGCACAGGGCACTGGGGGGGGTCAGTGACAAGGGGCACAGGGCATTGGGGGGAGGGATAGCTCAGTGGTTTGAGCATTGGCCTGCTAAACCCAGGGTTGTGAGTTCAATCCTTGAGGGGGCCACTTGGGGATCTGGGCAAAATCAGTACTTGGTCCTGCTAGTGAAGGCAGGGGGCTGGACTCGATGACCTTTCAAGGTCCCTTCCAGTTCTAGGAGATGGGATATCTCCATTTAAAAAAAAAAAAAAAAAAAAAAAAAAAGTGACACATTGGGCACAGGAGATTCAAGCTTTGAGGGTTTACCCGACAATCTCTGGAGTGCAGGAACTCCCCAACCCAGGCACCGTCAGCCCAAGAAGCAGACAGACGTTCGGCCCCTCCATAGCCCACCCCCCGCGGGACTCTCTCCCCACAGGAGCCACTGCCCAAAGTCCCCAGCTCGGTGCTTGTTTGATACGGCTTTAATAGAAAGCTCTGCAAAACCCCAGCGTGTGCGGCCAGCCAGGCCCCCGCATACAAAAGCTCAGTAGAAGACTTTATTATTGCATAGACCTTGGTGCGTAAATGATCCCCCCCTTCTCCCACCTCCCCCCCCCATCCCCATCCCGTCCTTGGTACGAAAAATAGTCGCCTTTTACAAAACAAAAAGCGTCGTTGACGCTGCGTGAATAAAACTCTCTCTGCGTATAGAATAAATACTCTTCCTCTGCTCTCCCCGCCGCTCATACCCCGCCCCCGATCTCAGCAGCCCTGTGCTGGGTACCATCCTATTAAGGCATGGGTTGTGCAGGGAGCCCCGTCCCCTACACACTCGAGAGAGACCAGGCATCAGGGGCGCGGCAGGAGATGGCTCCCTTAGCAATCCTAGGGAAGGAGAACTGGACCCAGCCCCAGCGGGACCTGGGAACCCAGATATCAGACCAACGCGGCTTCAATGGACATCACAGCCCCTTGCAGCCTCCCGCTGGGTTTGTCCGTTTCCTCTTTCCGACCCTGGTTGCCCTGGCTTATAGCAGTAGCCGCGCTCGTCCTCCAGCCCCCAGCAGCTCCGGGTTAGAAGCTGGATTCAGGCACTGGTTTCTTCCTGCCCAGGGAGGCCGTGTGGTACTTGACCCTCTGCAAGGTGCCACAGGCCACCTTCTCCAGTGGCACGCTGCAGCTGTGCTGGTGGCCGCTGCTGCCGTTCTTGTAGAGGGAGGCCGACCTGCGCAGCGCCCAGTCGGCCTTGCTGTGGATGCTGGCGGAGCTCTGCGAGCGCTTGATGTCCACCTCGGACCGGCTGATCCTGCCGTTGGCCTGGCCCTCCTTGCCCCGCCGGCCCAGTGTGCCGTTGGCCCTGCCCTCACTGATGACACTCAGGGTGCCATTGGAGAGCGACGTCCGGGAGGAGCCCATGGCTGGCTCCGAGGCGTGGGGCCGCTCCGACTCGCCAGGCCGCTTGGGCTCCTTCTTCAGGAAGCCAGCCCTGAAGATGGTGAACTTCCCTTCCGGCTGCCTCTCGGCCTCGGGGTCCCTGTCCCTGCCGTGCTCCCCAGCCTTGGTGGGGGTTCTTTGGTCGTGGTCCCCATCCCTGCCCGGTGCCCCTCTGGCCCTCTGGGAGCGGTGTGGGTGGGGCAGGGTGCCCGCGCGGGCTGCCCCATTGGAGCTCACTTTGCTCCCGTTGGTCTTTGGCTCCTCAGCTTTCCAGGGGGCCCCCGCGTTGACGGGCAGTTCTAGCTTCTTGGATGTCCTCTGCGGCTGGCCCGCCTCCTCCTTTGGTTTGCTGCTCCTCTTCAGGGTCCCGGCCATCTCGGTGGCTGGGGACGCTTTGCCGTGGCTCTCTGCAGCACCTCCCACCGCACCTGGGGAATTCCCACTCGCCCTACCAGCCCTGCCGGCCCCTTGGTCCTTCCCAGCCGCGGCCGGGATCTGCGGAGGCCTCGCCGGCACTGCGGTGTTCTCGCTGCCCCCTGTCATGAGGGGGACGATGGACTCGTTGGTGTACCGGGGCCTGCGCCCAGATTCCAGGTATTCCACCAGCTCCCCAGACGCAGCCTGTGGCCTGTCTCTGGCTGCAAAGGACCAACGTAGGGGCACTGGCTTGGTGGCCCCCAGCCTGGCCTTGGTGGGGGACACTTTC
Source organism: Emys orbicularis (assembly GCF_028017835.1). Taxonomy (NCBI): domain Eukaryota; kingdom Metazoa; phylum Chordata; order Testudines; family Emydidae; genus Emys; species Emys orbicularis. The sequence goes on along the minus strand of NC_088695.1, from coordinate 28,546,768 downwards.
ATGCTGACGCTGCGCCCCTGAATGCTGCGCACCAGGGGCCTCGACTCAAAGCCTCCTGCAAGAGAAACACAGGCAGGTTGGCGGGAGCCCCCGAGAGCAGAGCAGAGCTGCATGCTGCCCCTTGCGGGGCATCCGGGGCCAGCTCGGGTTGGGCGCAGCTCCCACCAACGCCGCTGGAGCTGCCCAGGAGTGGCCAAGGGCAGGATCTGGCCGGCAGTGTGGGCTAGTAGCTAGTGACTTTGGCCAATGAATCAGGTGACCTGGGTTCTAGTTAGGGTTGCCAACTTTCTAATCATACAAAACCAAACACCCCTGCCTCGCCCCTTCTCCGAGGCCCCGCCTCCACTTGCTTCATCCCCCTCCCTCCGTCGCTCTCCCCCACCCTCACTCACTTTCACCAGGCTGGGGCAGAGGATTGGGGTCTGGGAGGGGGGTGAGGTCTCCGGCTGGGGGTGTGGGCTCTGGGGTGGGGCTGGGGATGAGGGGTTTGGGGTGCAGGAGGGGGTGCAGGGTGCGAGCTTCGGGAGGGAGTTTAGGTGTGGGAGGGGACTCTGGGCTGGGGCAGGGGGTTGGGTGCGGGAGGGGGTGCAGGCTCCCAGGAAGCGGCCGCCAGGTCCCTCCAGCCCCTAGGCGCATGGGCGGCCAGGAAGGCTCTGTGCGCTCCCCTTGCACCTGCAGGCGCCACCCCCGCAGCTCCCTTTCTGGTAAAAAACTGGACACCTGGCAACCCTAGTTCTAGTCCCGGTGTGACCTTGGGTAAGTCACTTCCTGCCTCTGTTTCTCCCCCACCCTTTGTCCATCTAGTCCCTTCCCTTTGGGTGGGGCCTGTCTCTCACTGAATGTCCAGCGCCTAGCGCACTGGGGCCGGGGACACACAGACAATGCTAATGATGAGGGCTGGGTCCCAAGAACCTGAATGTTGCCTCTGGTGGCCCATGCGCCACTGAAATCCACCAGCACATTGGGTAGCATAGGGGACGCGTGTCAGTGCACCTTTGGCCAGCTGTAACTGGTGCATTCGACCAGCAGGTGGCGCTCTGGAGGGACGTTCAGCTGGATGGACCCGCCCCGCCATGCAGGGGAGTACAGCCCCCTGATGGGCGGGGCTAGAGCCCTGGCATCTGCCTGTGGGGCAGGCCACAGGGGGGCAGTTTTCAGCTTGCCGTGGAGCTAGTCCCGCAGGGGGCCGGGCGGGGGACAGCGCGGCAGAGGTTAACCCCGCGTGCGCCAGGAGTGTGTTGGCTCCGAGCTTCCTGGCTCAAGTCGGTTGCCAAGTGCAGCCAAGCCTCAGGATGAGGGGAGACTCTCAGGTTCCGGCCCTCAGGGGTGGGGGAAGCTAGAAGACAGGGCCCCTCAAGGCTCCTGTCCTCTCGAGGGTGAATCAGTGGAGCCCGCCAGCTTGGCCTGGGTCCATCCCCCTGCCTTTTAACCCATACTTGGGGTGTTTTGGGGCCTGATCCGTGATTCCTGGGGGCTGGTGGCACTGAAATGACCAAAGCAGAAAGTTCACCTGGCCCCCACCCAGCTCCCTGCGAACCTGATTGTGACCCCCCCTTGCCACCCGCAGGGTGCTGCCTCTCCCCCATCCCGCCGGCCCATTCCCTTCCTCCGCCCCATGCCGCCAGCCTTGCTGCCCTGCTGGCCCGCTCCTTCCACGACTGCCCCTTCTTCTGTGCCACCCCCAGTGAATGGGCCACTCTTCCCCTGCCGCGAGGCTGGGCTCCCCTCCGGGAGACCCCTCAGACTGTGAGGCCAAGCAGAGACTAGCTGACCCAGCCAGGCCGTGTAGGGGGTTACTGGGGAAAGAGCCCCTGGAGGGAAACAAACTGGCCCCTGGGCTCAAAATGTCCTGTCATGTCCAGACACGGCCAGACACCCCCCACCTAGCACTGCACGGCGCCCCCTTCCCCAGTGCCAGCGAGTCGATTGCCCTGGCTCCCCCCGGCACAGCCCAGACTCCCGCGCTGCAAAGCTCTTGGGGCCGAATCCTGCTCTGCGACCCGACGGAGCCCTGCGGGGGGAGGGGGAGGGGCTCGACTGGCAGGGCAGAGCACCGGGGTTCACTGCTCCGGGGTCAGGTACAGCAATACCACAGACCTTTCTCCTGGCTGGTTGCGGCGTCGAGGAAGACGGGAGAGTCGGGGACCTTCGGGAGGGAGGGGCAGGCCGTGGAGCTCCGGGACACCAGGCTCTCCCTCTTGCTGCTCCCGCTGAGCCGCGAGAGCCAGTGATCCGACACGGAGGAGCTGGTGGAGCCTGCAGGGGGAACCCAGACAGGTGCGTTACCGGGGCATAGACCCAATGGGGCGCTGGGGGCGCAGCAAGGGGGGTGGCACCAAAATGCACAAAGCAGCCAGCTCCAGCCCCGGCAATGAGCAATCACTGGGATGGAGCTGTCCACAGCTACAGCCTGCAGCTCCCAGGGGCCTCCCTTGCTAGTGAGCCGCTGCCTGAACTTTCCTCCCTGGGCCCTTCTGGGTGCAGAGTGGGGCCCCCATGCACCCCTCATGCTGGGATCTCCAGGGAGCCATCTGGGGGAGGGGGTGCTGATGCTGGGGAAGGAGAGATCTGCATGCAGAGGTGCCACTGGACAGGCCCAGGCCACAGGTTAGGTAGCCAGGTGTCACCATGGCTTGTTTTGTTGCATTTTGGAGCAAGTGTCAGTAGAGGGCGCCCAATAGCCATTGTATAACTGTGCTGGCCCGGCCAGAGTCAGGGTGGGTTGGTCCCATCCCCGCCCCAGAGGCCAATGGGACCCTGACCAGGGCCTGTTAGGCTCACAGAGCCAGGGCAGCAAGGCCCTGACCCATGCTCCAAGCAGTGAGTCCCACCAGGGTCTTGTGGGAAGCCAGCCCACCCGATCCAGCCTTGTTCCTTGGTGCCGGTGGCAGCCCCCGCAGTGCCCGATCCCGGGAGGCAGGGGGCCAGCTAGCGCTCACCCCGGCCGACGTCTCCAAAATGGGCCGGGGCGTTGGGAGCCCAGCCTGAGGCACTGAGGGCTTCTTTTCCCCTGCAGCTCCGAATGAGGCCAGTGGAGCTGTGGATGCTCAGGCCCTCGGGGTCTCCTCTTGGGCCCCACAAAACACCTAAGCTCAGTGGCCGCTGGTAATAATACATTAAATGGGTATGTGCCATAAAGTGCAGTTACAAGCAGCAGCCACAGGGTGGCAGCACAAATAGGACAGCGCAATTAACATGCCACAACAGACTAGTAATTTGCAAGGATCTCAGAGCAAATACAGCCTCTGTCAAATCAGAGCGCACGTCTCTCAGGAGGGGTGTGTGTGTGTGTGTGTGTGTGTGTGAGAGAGAGAGAGAGAGAGAGAGAGAGAGAGAATGTGTGTGTGTGTGTGTGCTTTCTGGTTGTGTGAGTATGCATGTGCCTGTGTCAGTGTGTGTACTCTGCGTGCATGGAGGTGGGTGGCTTTGTCACTGTGTGTGTGTAGGTGTGTGTGCATGTGCTGTGATTTTGTGCGTGGGTACATGTGTGTGCATGTGCTTTGTGACTGTGTGTAGATGCATCCACATGCTTTGTGATTGTGCCAATGTGTGTGCCCTTGTGCTTTGTGATTGAGCGTGTGCGTGCGAGACAGCCAAAGCATTCAGCGAACAGCCCGTGTGAATTGTCCTTTCCCTCCCCCCGGCTACTCCACACCGGAGCAGCTCAGCAGGATTCAGCTGCCGGCTGATCGTGTTAAAGCCAGAACGGTGTCACAGTGCTGGCCCCACGGAGCCCAGGGGGGACGGGCCCCAGGGACCCCTCTGACTGGTCAGTCTATGGGGGAGATTCAGCAATGTACTTGTCACAGACAGCCCTAAGCCGAAGGCGGGGGGTGGGTTGGCCTGCCAGTGCCAATGGCTGTGATTTCCACCCACCCTCCCGGGGACGTCGACAGGGCACAGGAGGGTTTGATGCAGCCTCTGTAGCCACAGCCACAGCAGCTTTCACCTCGCTGGCACGGGTAACAAGAGCAGTGCAGCCGCATGGGCATGAGTAGCGGCTAATGACCAGCGTGCACGGTCCCGTGCTGACGGCCGTGCGGCCGGGTCTTCGCCGCTATTGTTACCCATGCTAGCTAGAGGAAAGCAATCGCAGACGGCTCTCCGTGCAGACACCCTCTCCCAGGGGTGGATGGGCAGCCATGAGCCAGGCTCTGGCCCCCCAGCACTCGCACCGAAGCAGACCCTGGAACAACTCTGCCGAGGGCGTTCCTCCCGGGGAGCCAGGGCGCGGCACCTGCCTTTTGCCTAGAGCCGGCCCTGAGTGGGCCAGGCCTGGGCTCCCCGTAGCAGCACGTCCCCGGGGGCGAGCGCGGACGGCAGGGGCGCAGGCCCACCTTGCACGGAGCTGCTGGCAGACCAGCTGGGGATGACATTCCTTCGCTGGTAGAAGAGGATGTAGGCACCCCGGGTGCTGATCTCGTCCTCCAGAACCGGCTCCACAGCGCTGTCGTCGTAGCTGTACCAGCGGCTGTCCAGGGAGTTCCTGCAGTAGGCTGGGGCAGAGAGCACAGCTGTGCTTAGGAAGGGAGCTCATGAACCGCACGACAGGCGGAGACGGGGCCCCGGGGGCGCCAGGCTTGGGGTTCAGTCCAGCCCCGCCAGGGTGGAATCCCATCAGCCTGCATCGCTGGCGGGGCCCGTCTGGCTGGGGTCCGCCCCCGCCCGGCCTGGGACTGAAACCGCAGCGAGAGGTAGGCAGGCAGAAGGCAATTCGCCAGCTAGGGCTGGGCCAGCCCAGCTGCTCCAAGGCCCTCCACAGGTAGCGTCGCCCCAGAGGTTCAATCACCGCAGCCAGCCAGGACTTCCAGTGTCCTTCCCCGGCTCAAAGCCAGGCATCTCCAGCTGCACAGCGCCCCCTAGCACCAGACTGGGGCATTGGTTAGTACCAACTCGGGGTTAGTACCAACTCACCCGTGTTGTGTCCAACCCGCATGGAGCCCTGGAGCACTCACCCGTGTAGTGTCCATCCCGCACGACGCCCTGGTGCACTCTCTCATGTAGTGCCCGCCCCGCATGGTGCCCTGGTGCAGTCACCGGCATAGTGCCCGCCCTGCATGGCGCCCTGGTTCACTCACCGGTGAAGTGCCCGCACCACACGGCGCCCTGGTGCACTCACCCATGTTGTGCCTGCCACACACGGCACCCAGGTGCACTAATTGGCTCAGTGCTCACCCTGCACAGCACCCTAGTGCACTCACTCTGTAGTGTCCGTACAGCACCCTGGTGCACTCACTCATGTAGTGCCCACCCTGCACGGCACACTGGTGCACTCACCAGCAAAGTGCCCACCCCGCACAGTGCCCTGGTGCACTCACCGGAGTAGTGCCCGCCCCGCACGGTGCCCTGGTGCACTCACCAGTGAAGTTCCTGCCCCGTATGGTGCCCTGGTGCACTCACTGGTGTAGTGCCCGCCCCGCATTGTGCCCTGGTGCACTCGCCGGTGTAGTGCCTGCCCTGCATGGCGCCCTGGTTCACTCACCGGTGAAGTGCCCGCCCTGCATGGTGCCCTGGTGCACTCACCAGTGAAGTGCCCGCACCACACGGCGCCCTGGTGCACTCACCCATGTTGTGCCTGCCACACACGGCACCCAGGTGCACTAATTGGCTCAGTGCTCACCCTGCACAGCACCCTAGTGCACTCACTCTGTAGTGTCCGTACAGCGCCCTGGTGCACTCACTCATGTAGTGCCCACCCTGCACGGCACACTGGTGCACTCACCAGCAAAGTGCCCGCCCCGCACAGTGCCCTGGTGCACTCGCCGGTGTAGTGCCTGCCCTGTATGGTGCCCTGGTGCACTCACCGGTGTAGTGTCCACCCTGCATGCTGCCATGGTGGTTGCAGACGGCGTACAGGTCGTAGAGCGACTCGAGTTGGGAGCTCTCGTGGAGGTACGGCAGCTGCTTCCATGTCGCCCACGGGCCCAATGCCTGCGTCCCGGCCTGGCTCCTCTTAGCCACGTGGGGCGCCATGTTGAGGCCGCGGAGGGGAAAGCGGACGAGGGTGGAGAGCTTGGTCCGGCGCTCGCCCACCTGGCGGAACCTCTTCAGGTGGATGATGAGGATGTCGGGCAGCGTCCACAGGCTCAGCTTCACCACGCCCTGCTGCAGCACCTGGCAGTGGGGGCACCTCCAGGCATCGTCGGGGGCCAGCTGGGGACACAAGACACCATGCCCCAGGCAAGGCTAGGGTTAGCGTGGCCCCAGCAACTGGTCCGGCCATGCCCCCCATGCCCATGGGGAGGGCACTGGGCACCTGGTGCTGCTGCGCATCCCTCCAGCAGGATTTGTCCAGCGGGGCCTGCGACCTGGGTCTGGGCGGGGGGGGGGGGGGGGGGGGGGCGGGAGGGAAGCACAGTCCCCAGTGCCTACCTGCCCTGGCTTGGGCTCAGAGAGGAAGGCTGGGGTTCCCCTCACAGGGTGCGGTGGGCTCTCCCTTCCCTTTGTTCCTGTTCTCCTGCCAGCCCCAGCTGGGCAGCTGGATCCATGCCCTGGGGTGCTCTGCTATCAGCCCAGCACCCGTCCCTACCCCCCAGCTCCAGTGCCCCAGATGCCCCAGCACAAAGTGTGACAGCAGGCCCAGGGTGCACGACCAGACCCCGCCCTGCATGGCACGTACCTGCTCCTCCTTGGTGTAGAGCTGGAAGCACTCATCCAGGGTGCAGCTGTGCTGCTGCTGATGGGCCTGCTGCTGCAGCCGGATGCTCTCGGTGTCCTGCACCACCTCCTCCTGGATGCTGCCAAACAGACTGCAAAGGCGGGAGAGGAGCTTGGAGGGAGGCAGTACCCACGCGATGGCAGCTGGGCAGTGCCATCCATGGGCAGCATGACAGGAGATAGCAACTGTCCTGCTCTTTCCCAAGCCAGCCTGTGGTATTTGCCTCCATATCCTGAGGCAGTGAGTTCCACAGGTTGAGTTACAGTAAGACCCGTCCTAATTGACCATTCAAGGGATTGGCATGTTGGTTGCCTGGCAGAGGTGGCCTTCTCGTAAAGGCAGAGCAGTTCTCTCCCTAGTGGACAATAGTGTCCAGTACAGGGGCTTGAAGTTAGGCGGCCAGGCTAAGATATTCATAAGTGCCAGTGACTTGGGGCCCCCAACTTGAGATGCCTTAAAGGGTCCTGATTTTCAGACACTACTGAGCCCCCAGACTCTGAAACTCAGCCCCCTTTGAGGTGTCTCAAGTTGGGCCCCCCAAAATCACTCCCCATGCTTGAAAACATTGGCTCAAACTCTGTATTTCGGCACCTAACCAAGTGGCTGGATCTTCACACGTGCTGAGCACCGGCAACCCCATTGGTGTCCCGGGCGCTGCTGGGCACTCAGCCGTCTATCAGGATGAAGTGCCAGCCCAGAGCCAGCTATTCCACGCTCTTCGGTGCAAATCCAGCATCGCTCCATTGAAGGTGCTCCGCTGCTGTTAAACGCAGAGTGCATGGACCCTCACTGTCCTGTGCAAACTGCTCACCGCTAACCCTGCTGTCCAATGGGGGAGACACGGGCAAGTGATTCTTAGCAGGCCAGATCCTGATGTCCTCACTCGGGCAGAATTCCCAGCGGGACGATGGGGATGGTCCCACTCAGACTTTACTCTGCCCTTCCATGGGGGGGATTCCGAGTGAGGCCGTCAAGGTTGGACCGTTAATAAATAAGACACTTAAGAGCCCAATGAGTTGGTTCTGGTTCTGTTGGGTGAAATACAGAGACCAGGTCCTTGGCCAGGGGGTGGGCACAGGAGTAAGGCCTGAGGCCACCAGGTGGCTACGGGCCAAACACTGATGAGAAACGTAAGGGGAACCGAGACGTTTACTTCCAGCTGTGTTGACCCTGAGTCTCTGATCCCAGCCCGCGGCACCGAGACAGACCCGCTGCCTCTGTGCCCCTGCCGCTGCTGGGGACAGGCTCCGCGGCGCTGAGGACTCACCGTTCTTTGGTGTTCGGGTCCCATTCCACCACCAGCTTCACGTGGGGGGGGCCGCCCGGGCCGCCGAACTGCAGCGCTCTGCTGGGACAAGGCCAGGCATCAGTGGGAGGGGCCTTGCTCCGGGCTGTTCCCCCGGGACACAGTACGGGTCGCAGCTGCCAGCCCAGGCCCAAAGGGAAGCTTGAGGGTCGCCGTATTGACCCTGCTAGTAAGGGCTGATCCCCCATGAGAGAGCAGAGACTTCCCAGAGCCCCTCGGGTGCTGGAGGGGAAGGCCCAGGGAACCACCCCTCACCCACTGTCTTCCCCGCGCTGGTGGGGCATGAGGCAGGGAAACGGGCCAGGCCGGCAGGGCTCAGGCAGGTGTTGTCTGGCAGCAGGTTCTCCGTTCCTCCCCCAGGCCCTGCAGCCATCATGTGAGAACCTGCAGGCAGCTCCGTAGGGCACGGAGCATGGCATGGAACTGCCCTTCCCTTCCCTGTCAGTCCTCTTGCCCTGACCAACGCCATGGCTTGTTAGCAGCAGCCTGTGGCTTCCGCGACGTCCCTTCCCCACCTAGGGTTGCCAACTTTCTAGTCACACAAATCGGAACACCCTAGCCCCGCCCCTCCACGAGGCCCTGCCCCTTCCACAGGCCCTGCCCCCGCTCACTACATTCCCCCTCCCTCGGTGGCTCGCTCTCCCCCACCCTCACTCACTTTCACTGGGCTGGGGCAGGATGTTGGAGTGCGGGAGGGGGTGAGGACTCCGGCTGGAGGTGTGGGCTCCGGGATGGGGCAGGGAGTTGGGGTGCGGAAGGGGCTGAGGGCTCTGGGGTGGGGCTGGGATGAGGGGTTCAGCGTGTGGGAGGGGGCCCTGGGCTGGGCCAGGGGGTTGGAGTGCAGGGGGGGTGAGGGCTCTAGGCTGGGGGTGAGGGCTGTGGGCTGGGGCCGGGGATGGGTAGTTTGGGGAGCAGGGGGGCTGAGGGTTGGGGCGTGGGCTGACCTTGAGCGGCTCCTGGTCAGAGGTGCAGCGGGTCTAAGGCAGGCTGCCTCCCTGTCCTGGCACCGCGCCGTGCATGTCCCAGAAGTAGCCACCAGGTCTGGGTCCTAGGCGGGGGGATGAGGGGGGCAGGAGGCTCCACCCTCCGCTCTCACCCTCAGGCACCGCCCCCCCATCTCCCATTGGCAGGTGGAACCGGTGCTCGGGGCGGGGGCAGCGCACAGAGCCCTGTGGGCCCCACCCCCGCCTAGGAGCCGGACCTGCTGGCTGCTTCCGGGGTGCAGCGCAGTGCCAGGACAGGTAGGGACTAGCCTGCCTGAGCACTGCCAACCAGACTTTTAATGGCCCAGTCGGCGGTGCTGACCGGAGCCGCCAGAGTCCCTTTTCGACCGGATGTTCCAGTCAAAAACCGGATACCTGGTCACCCTATCCCCACCCCGTGGCAGACTGGAGACTGCTGCAGCAAAAGGGGCTCCGTACACCGCCAACCTCCCAGACCTCTGCTCTGCCAGCACCATCTCTGGGAAGCTGAGGAGCAGGTTCCCAGCCACAGACGCCAGGCCCCCAGCCTGCTTAGAGACAGATGATCATCTCCAAGGTGCTGCCTCTTTAAGGAGCCGTCCCAGCAACACCCTGACCTCTGGGGGTCAATACAGACCCCTTGGCACTTTGCACATCACCTGTCAAGGTATACAAAGGGAACTCCTTAGACCAAACACTAATACGTTCTCCAGCAGTGTTTTCTTTCTCTGCCCATCTGTACAAATCAATCTTTTATTTGTCAGTTTGTGTGTGTCCAGCGAACGCAACGGTTACCAACATTTACTGATAACCATCTAATCTTCCAAGTTTATGGCCAGGGTCACCCAACAGACTGGAGCTGGGACTCGAACCCAGGTCTCCTGAGTCCCTCTCTCACTGGCCCCCACCCCACATCACTTCAGAGAGCTCCGTCACACAAGCCAGTGTAGCACTGCAGGACCACTACGGTGCTGCAGGGGAACTGCATGCTGGGTATTACGTAGCCTGATGTCACCACTTGCATGGCCCCTGGGCTCCTCCCACTCCCTATGCCCTGCCTGTGGTGTCCCAGCATACACACAGAGACGTAAGATAAAAACACCAAATGCCCCTGCTGGAAGGTTGCACTGTAAAGCGACTATTTCTTAGAATCCAGACCAATAACACCCGGTGACCAAAACCAGAGAGAGACAAAGCAGGCTGCTCCCGAAGGCAGTGAGGCTCTACTCACCCACCTTGTTCTAGGCTGGCTCTTCCCAGACTGACTTGGATGGCTGACTTCCCTGCAGAGCCCCGTAGCCTGCAAGCAGGATATGGAACGTCCTCTCCACCCAGCTCTTAAAGCGATAGCATGCAATTCCAACAGAGTCCTCAACACACCACAGGGCCCAGTCCTCTCCCCTCACTGTGTGTGTCGGCTCGGCTTTGTGCCTGCTCTCACACTGCTCTCCTCGCCTGCAATGCTGCCCCCAGCTCCTGCCTGAATCAACCCTTCCCGCCTTCTGCCCATATCCATCTATCCTTCCCCTCACCCATCCTGCATTCGCCACCAGGGTAGCCGATGCCCAAACCCTCTCTCCCCCGGATTGCTGTCAGACTGCCAGGGCTTGGAGGCAAGGACCGTGTTTGTAAGTTACTGGCACTGCATCAGCGTACATTAACGTGAAGAAGAGTCACGGGAGATGGATGCGTTCAGATGAAGTGCCAGGGAAAGACACATGAAGAGGGAGAAGAAATGGGCTCTCGGGTAGGCAGCGAGAGGCACAGCTTCCTTGCACTGTCAGCTCTCTGGGGTGGGGACCGTCTTTTTGTTGTGCCTTTGTGCAGCGCCTGGCATGACGGCATCCTGATCCGGGACGGGGGCCCCTAGGCACACCCATGGTACCAATAATAATGAATAGTAATTATTATCCTGCTGGCTCAGATGGGACGAACCAGCAAGGGGGGTGGTTTATAAATATGCAGCCGGATCCCTTCTACTGGGAGAAGGGGGGCTCTCCGTGAAGGCCAGGCAGGCAGTGATGTGCTGGGGAGACGACTTCCACGAGGCACGGGAGCCGGGGTTAGCAGGCGGCCATCCTGCCTTCTCCACTGGGCCCCGGTCTGGCACGGCTGTGTGACCGGCTGCTGTCGCCGACCAGACGAGAATGCCCGGAGCAAAGGGGGCGCGGGGGCCTGCGTGGGAGCCCTGGTCCGTGCCTATGTTAGTTCTCAGCGAGCTAAAGGACTGTGCCCCGTCCTCAGGACAGCTGGAGGTGCAGGGCAGGCTCCCGCGCTAGCAGCTGCAAGCTGCTGTGATGGAGCAGACAGGAGACGGGGAGCAGAGCTGTGGAGAAACCCCACCTACTACGTCCCCCGAATCACAGCGCAGCCCTGGCAGGGAATTAGAGGCTGCAGTGTAATCCCCAGAAGGGCCAGTAGGTGGCAGACTCCTCCCAGACAAGCGGCTTGCTCCATCATCCAAGTGGGAGCTGGAGGGGTGAGCGGGTCCTCTGAGGGTGATGGAGGTTTGCTCCCACATCCCGGTGTCAGGAGCAGACCGAGCAGGTGCCCAAGTGCTAGGCCCCATGTGGCCGGGCTGGTCCTGTGTGCCCCGTGGCTGCATTTAGAGGAGACTGATGGAGTTTGCACGCAGGGTGTTTGACATGGAAAAGGGGAGTGGAGCCTCTGAAATCCGCTCCCCTCAGCCACGCCCAGCCCCTGCGAGCGACAGTGACACCCGTCACACCTGCCAGCCTCTCCAGCGGTCCTGAGCCAGCGGCGGGGCCAGGAGAGGGCAGGACCCCCAGTGCTGTTAGTCCGTTCACGGCACCTTACTGAGCATATTACACAGCTGATAACAGGAGGCGCAGGACGTGACTGTTCACCCGGGGCCGGAGAACGAGGCTGCTGGGGTGACTCCTGTCCCGTGGGGCTGGGCCTGGCTCCCTGCTCCGGTGTATGGGGCGCGTGGTGCTGGGACCCTGTGTGCTAGGTCAGAACAGCACTTGCTCAAATTTGCCCCGTCCGCTCTCTGTCATGATGGGGGGAGTCAGGCCAAACCTGAGTGGTATTAACCCCCATACGGAATGGGAAACTGAGGCAGAGAGGTGAAGAGACTTGCTCGCAGTCACACGGAGAGACAGTGACCGACCCAGGGAAAGGCTCCAACTCTCCTGACCCCTGCTCGGGTGTGTAACTCCTAATGCACGCTGCCACTCCACTACATCAGCCTTTAGACCCCAGTTTGCTACCACAGCGCCCCATGACGCCACTCTCACGTCAGACGGCGACTGCTGACCCCCACACGGAGTCACCACAAACAGGCAGCGGAGACAAAGAGCTCGTGTTCTTTCCATCTCCCAGCAGAGAGCGTCCCACCTGGGAGACTGCAGCCAGCTCTGAGGGACACTCTGCTTGACGGATGCACCAATGAGATGCAGCCAGTGCCAATGGAACAGCCATGGCAACCGCACAACAGCAAAACTGTCAGCCCTAGCCACCGGGAGCTGGTGGCAGAGGATCGATATGTACAGCGCCGAGCGCCCTGGGCAGTGAGGAGGTACCCTGTGGAGTCCAGTGCCCGGGCAGCACGGTGATGGGGCCGGCTCTCCCAGGCAGCGAGTGCAGCGCAGGCAATGGCCTGATGGGAGCATGCTGGTGCCGCCACAATGAACCTCCTCAGACACATGGGGCAAGTGTCCCCAGCAAAGGCGCCCTGTTGCTGGAGGGGCTGATGGTGGGTCTCCCTGGCCTGTTGCTGCTCCCATCATGTGGGGCCAGCAAGGAGCAGAACTGGGATTTCCACTGAGGGAAAGCCCTAGCCATGGTGGGAGACTTAAGTCCTGAGCCCAGGCTCAGAGCGTCAGCAGCCTCCAAGGCATCAGACTGTAAAATACAGCTGGGCACTGACTGCGGAAGGAGCCAAAGGCAGGATTTTCTTTGCCACAAAACAAAGACCGCGAGAAATGCTTCCAGATGAATACCATAACAAATCCACACCCAGAGGGGCCTCACCACGCTGCACGCCATGGCCGCTCGCGGCTTGACGGGGCAGCAGGAACAGAAGCTGGATCCTGCTGCTTCCCGCAGCACAGGCCCTGCAGTCCAGCTACAGGAGAATCTTTATGAGTGCCTAGCAGTCCGGGGCCTATGACACACAGCTGAGCAGTTCTGATCGCACCCAGCAGAGGGCAGCGCTCTCACCAACACCCTGGCCAGCTGATGACATTGCACGGTGGGAAATGAACCGTCTGAGGCACTCAGAAAGAAAGAACCGCCCGACAGAGTGCCTGCTAGTGACACTCGCAGAGTGCTCATCGGAGGCCTGGAGGCCTGCTAGGAGGTCGGCACAGGCCTTGGGTGAGGAGGCACGTGGCAGCAAGTGCATGCAGGAGGGGAAAGCCCAGCGCTGGTTGGGGAGCAGCAGAGGGTATTCTACATGTCTCACTTCATATGAAACCTAGGCCTGGCCAAGGCCATTGTCCCTCAGCCCCCTAGGCCTGGCCCTGGCTATGGTCCCTCGGCCCCCTAGGCCTGGCCCTGGCTATGGTCCCTAGGTCTGGCCCTGGCTACTGCCTATTTGGCCTCACAGCTCAGGTTCTCGAAATGAAAGCAGGCCCGTGGCTTCCCGCATGGCAGGGGGTAGCTATGCGCTCCAGCACCCTGCTCCAGGGGACACTGCTGGGGCTGGGAGAGTGTCCAGCTCAGGAATCAGCAGCTGGGCTCATGCAGGGAGGAGACAGTGAGGGCTCCAGACCCATCCCTGCTCGGTCAGCCGCTCCCATGCCCCGTCCTGGCGGGCGAGGTCTCTTACCTGTCGACTGCGGGGTGGTAGAGCGGCCTGCCGTCCTGAGGGGAGAGGTAGCTGCATGCCACAGAGCCCCCGGCAACCCGCACCCGGAACAGGTCCCCCATGCCCTGAAAAAGAGAAGCCCCGAGGGTGAGAATCCCTGAGCTGGAGAGTGGATCCCTGACCCCAAGGGGCCAGCGCCTGGCACCGGGGCTGACAAAGGGCCACAGGGCTGAGCGGGAACAGGAGGTGCCTGGGGACCGGTCAGGCAGGGCAGTGAGATGTGTGGCACGCAGGCTGTGAGGAGGAGACGCATGGGGTGGCACTAATGAAAGAGCAGCCCCAGCAGAGATGCCCCACGAGGATGCCCTGCCCAGAGAACCAGCTGCGAGACAACCCCGGCTGGTCTCGGGGGCCATGGGGCCCCTCCTGGGCCAGCCTCTCCAACTTACCTTTATTTATACAGCACCTTCCCTCTCAAAGCATTTGCCAGACCACAGGAGAAATGCGGCTGCTGCTGGGGAGGAGAGCAGTCTTTGCCAGCGAACTGCTATGCCATAGTTCAGAGGAAGCGTAGCCTGGTGTCTCTGGCTGACACGGCACGCTGGGGGAGTCAGGGACTCACCCAGGATAAAACAGGGCCAGGAGGCACCAGGTTAACAGCCTGATTCCTGCAAGCCGCTGCATGGATGGAGAAGGCACATTGCATGCTGGGATTGGCTGTCTCTATTGGAACCCCATGGCCTGCCTTTGACTCAGGCAAACACCCCGTCCCCTCACCCGTCACGGAAAATCAATGTCCAGAAAAAATATCCCTGGCGTCCCCGGGCGGCTCATCCTCAGCCACCCCCGGGGCTCACTCGTGCCGCACTTCGGAAGGTCCCGTGTGGCTGGGGGATTGACCTAGGTGACACGCTACCCGGCTCTGGGCTGACGCTGGGTTGAGTGCGTGCATTCACCTCCCAGCTGCATGGGAATTCAGGTGCTTCACCTGCGTTAATCCGGCCGGCTGAAGCAATTGAAGATCGTTGGAGGATTTCAAACACCCGGACTCCACCGGCTCTCGTATTGTGGGGAGGGCAGGGGCTCAATGGTACCGCGCTACAAAGGTTGTAAATACGCCCTGCTGCTGTGCAAGCTTCTCACGCGCCTCTGCTAGCATCCCTCCGGGCTGCCTTGCAGCCCCGCCTGCTAGACCAGCCAAGGGCCCCTCCACATGTGGGCCAGCACACCTCAACACCGAGCGAGATTTCACTCCTGGGCCCCCCTGTAAATTCGCCAGTGTGCTGCAGTCCCGAGCTGCAGCACTCCTGCCGACAGAAGCCGTGGGCCCCCACCCACAGCTCTGCCAGTGCCTCTCAGACAACCCCCAGCACTCTGAACTGCTCCCGCCCTAGCACTCTCAGACAGCTCTGCCAATGCTCCTCACTCCCGACCCGCAGCAACCCCTGAGCCTCTGCTGAGCAGAGACGGAACCATCAGCTCTGGCCCTGCAGCCCCAGTCCGGGTTCTGAAATTCCCTTCCCGGGAAAACTTGCCAAGTTAACACGTGACTCGGGCTCAGCTGGAATCTGGGCCCGCTGGAATCAGTGGGAGTCTTGCCGCGGGCAGGGCTGGACTAGGGAAGTGAATTTAAGCTGGTGCGGGGTAAGAAGGTGAAGCAATGGCCGCACCCAGGTGGCAGTGGATGAAGCTAAGGACTGGACAATGAGACACAGAGTCTCTCCCACCTCGCTCGCTGCTTTGGGCCAGCCTGGCACTGCTCATCAGTCCTAAAGTCACTTGGAAAATGGGCCAAACTCAAGGTGGCTCCTCCCAACCCAGTCCACGTATAACCCAGTGGGGACTGGTGGCTAGGCACTAGGACGGGATCTCTGTGTCTCTGTTTCCCCTGCAAGCTCCTCATGGCAGGGACTGTGGCCGTGTGTCTGTACAGCCCCTGGCTCGGCTGGGACCTCTGGATGCTACCGGAATACAGCTAGAACAGCCATCACCTGGCGGGGGCCCACATACAGCGAAGCCGAAGTAAATGCCCGAAGCCATTTGCTCAGCCAGATGGGCCCCCGGATGGATTCTACGGCGCCCTCACTCGTGATGTCTTGGGGCAGGCCTGGTGCAGAGGTGTATTTTGCAGCCCTTTCCCCTGCACCGCTTACAGTTTCCCCTTGTCACGCGAGCGGATTCATCTGGGGCCATCTCCCTCCCCCAGTGATGATGTTTTGTCATGTTTTGTCAGCGTTTCATTAGCCAATCCATCCCAGCTTTCATTACCCGCCGCCGGCCGGCCCCGCATCCTTCTGACAGGGACTGTAATGAGAGCCGAAGCGGGGACAAAACGAATCCATTAGGGTGACAATATTCAGCTTGTAATCTCACGTTCCTCTAAACATGCATTAGAGACAGAGCGTGCGCCCCAGCTACATGGCCCCGCTCCCTGCAGCAGCACAGCCGTTCCTGGGTGCGAAAACAGGGAGCAATCAAACCGCACCTTCCTTTCCAGGATCTCAAAGCATTCGCAACCACTCAAGGATTTCCCTCTCACAACCCTCTGGGAGGCAGGGCTCACGCTCCCCACTTTATTGATGAGGAAAATGAGGCAGTTTGCAGGTTCCTCGGTTTCCCCATCAATGAGACAGGAATGACACTATTTACCCGCTTCAGCAGGTAGTTCCGAGGGTTAATTCGCTAATATTTGTATCGGACACTGACACGTACAATATGAACAGTGTGTGCTGTTATCTCATAGCCTCCTGCATTCCCTCTGGGAACAGGTGCTGGAGACCTCCCGTTCCATCCCCCGCGCCCAGATTTGCTGCAGTATAAATAGCGCCTCGTAGCACAATCAATGCGCTAGGGTCAAAAGCCATTCTTCAGATGGTATGAGACACAGTCTGCTCTCAGCGACGCCAGTGCAGCCCCACTGGCTTCAAAGGGGAGAAAAGAATCCAATTTTCACCTTTTAATAGCTTTCAAGGTCCTGCACAGAACCCAGCCAGGAGCTTATAGAAAACAGAAAGGCTCCTTTATCACTGAAAGCACCTGGTCGCCCGTATTGTAGGGACGCTGCCTGCTCTATCCCAGCACATATGGGACTGAGCTGACCAAATTCTCCACACGTCATGGGCCAGATCCTCCTTAACCCACTGACTGCAGCGGAGATGTGCGATTGCAGCGGGTGGAGGATCTGGCTCTCTATCCTTCCAGCACATGCTGCTTAGTTTACCAGACTGGAGAAAGTTCTTTACAACAGACGTGTCCCCCAGAAACCGTAAAGAACCCAAGAGAAGCTCCACGGTTCATTCCAAGCCCCCAAAACCTTCCCTGCAGGAACTGGGGGCACGTCTACACAGCAGCCAGGCGATGTCATTCCCAGCTTGGGCAGACAGACACACGCTAGCTCTGCTTGAGCCAGTGCACTAACAAGAGCGGTGTGGCTGTGGTGGCCTGGACTACCCACCGAAGGGTGATCCCATCCCAGAGCCTAGGTGTGTACATGGGTGGCTAGCCCGTGCCACCCCCCCATGCTGCTATTTTTCGGCACTAGCTTGATGAAAGCAATCACATCCCCCAGCTGGTGGGTGGGCATATCCCTCAGAAGCCGTACTGGATCGTCTTTGCACCGGGAGGGACCGTGTGAGTTAGCAGAGCATCCTCCAGAATTCGTGAGGAACACCATAGACGAACTCCAGAAGGCAAAGTTGCCTACAGCCATTGTGGAAGGTCCTTGCTGGCTGCTCTGAATACCTGACAGGAACAGTCGCACATGGGAGCTAATGACAACAAAAGAAGAGTCTGGTTAGCATGCCCAGTCATGCACAGAGAACTCATCCAGCCCGTGGGCACGTACACCACAGCGCTAGCCCCCATCCACAGCACACGAGGCGTTAGACTCCCACAGCTCACAGAAGCACTGCAGGTTTGCACAAGCTACTTTAGCAAGGTCCGAAAAAACCGAGGGGTGGGTTCCCGCTGCCCAAGCAGGCTGTGAATGGGATGGTCCCGTCTGGACGCAGTGACCTTGTTACACTTTCCCCAGATACTTTCAGTCTGAATATCTGAATAGCTTTTCTATTAGATGAAGGAAACCAACCAGCAGAGAGCGATCGAACAGACCGTCTCCCTGGCAGAACAAGCAGTATGTTACCCAGTCTATCACTCCGCACCTGCACTAAACAGAGGACAAGTCCCCATGCGAAGGGGGGGTAGACAGCAACAGAACCACATCCACTTCCAGTTACCACTACCTAGCCCCCAGGAGAAATGTGCAGAGACAAGGCAGATCTAGAGGGGCAGTGCTAAGGGGATTGCAGAAGAGGCACAGGAAAGCTCTGTCCTTTTCCGGTGTGACCTCAGGCAAGTCACTGAGGCAGGTAACTAAGTCCATAGTTAGGCACCTAACCAAATGGCCTAGTTCCCAGAGGTGCCAATTTCATCTCTGCCTAGGGCACTAGGCTGAAATTCCCCCTTCTGCACAAAGCCCAAGGCACCTCAGCAGTCCCGTGTACGCCCTGGGAAGGCTAGAGTTTCCCTTGGTCTGCCCAGAAGTGGTTCAGGTGTATGCAACAGGGAATCATGGGATGTGGGTGCCAATCTGAGGGAGGCGGGAGAGAGAAACAGCTGCCAAATCTTCACTGTTGCACCAAAGAATGGAACATTTCCCTGACGATAATATTACCCAGGATTTTGCAAGCCCCTTCCATCAAGAATCTCCTGGGGCTTGGTGTCATCCCCATTTTATATACGGAGAAATGGGTGCACAGAGAAATGAAGCGATGCAGGAACCTATGCAGAAAAACCAGCAAAATAAGGTTAATGGGACTTGAGCTGCATTTCCTGGAACGAATCTGTCCCTGGTCTGGGTAAGGAGTGAAAGGCACCGTTCCCGACTGGACCGAGGAGGATTTGAAGCTGGGCCCTCCTGGATCCAACAAGGTCATTTGCTATATTTCCCCACAGAGCATCAAAAAGTCCTTGTTTCTGGATCTATTGGAGAGGGCATCTGCCAACGGTGCAAAGAAAAGGTTCTGTGGAAGAAAGGCTCAGAGACAGAGACAGAGAAAGAAGGTCAGGACTGGGGCAGCAGAAGGCCTGAGGACGTACAGTACAAGCTGTAGAGGGACACAGACATACATGGGGCTTTCACGTAGGGAAAGGGAAGGTGGGAAAGTCTAGACTGGGAAACAGCAAAGCTCCTCCTAGACTCTACCCAGCACAGGCTGAGAACCAGTAATGCTGTGCTTGAGTGCTCAGTCCTCAGTCAGAGAGATGCTCATCTCCACTCCTTCAGAAGGTGCCATATTTCTCTGATGGTTCCACTGTCCCTAGCACCCGGGGATCAGACCAGCCCAAGAAAGGGGAAATGAGCTGAGATCCAGTGGGGAAAGATACACCAATGCGCCTCTCTCATGCCAACTGTTATTCCCCTTTGGGCCAGTGGCCAACAGCTGGTGCGGCTGAGTATTGCGAGCTCTTCAGGGCAGGGCATGTGTGTATTTGTACAGCAACTAGCACAATGCGGCCTTGATCCTGACTGCAGCCTCCAGACACTGTGGTAATACCTATAACGAATCATTAGATCTGGTCAGAAATGGGAGTGGGGGAGGTACCCTATGCACTGGCACGTCCTTCCTCTCTCACTCCGGTGGAGAGAGCCCCCATTGAGAAGCACCCGTGCTACGGGGCTCTGCGAGCTGCTGGCCCCAGCCTTGGAATCTGAGCGCCAACGTGCACATGAAAAGCAGCAGCTGGCATCATCGCCCCTTCAGTCTGTCTTGCACGCTGGTCTGGGTGGGCTCTAGTGCTGGGTGGAAGTTCTTGTTCCAGCTGGACTGGTTCACTCGTCCTTGTGCCAGGGAAGGGCACACGGTTACTATGACGATGACCCATGCTCCTGCCCCAGGACATTATTTGGCACTCTGAGGATCCAGGCACTTCAGAAAATACCCCTGCTTGTTTCCCTGGCATGCACCGGTCTGCAGCAGGCAGCCAGGCACTGGCTTGATTTTCAGCGCACGCAGCACCAGAGCCAGGCAGCCTCGAGGCACCGCGTGACAGATCGGTCCTCCAGCTCCACAGGAGAAGATGAAACAGCCCGAGTGCAAACAATGACACGGATTAGAAATGATCAAAGACACCCACCATCCATCAGCACCAGGCCCAGCCACCCCTGAGACAGAGGGAACCCGGCATGAGGGAAACGGCCTTCATCTCCTGTGCGACGGGCTAATCCAGGGCCTCTGAGATACGGCAGAGGAACGGAGCCAGGATCTGGCGATTGGCCAAGTCCTAGTGAATAATGGTGAATATGATCCCGCTGATGCCAGGGAGGCCAAGTCGGCCTGTTTATTAGTGACTCTTTTTTCATCGTTCAGCCAGCTCTGGCTGGGGCAGCGGGAGCCCCCCGCGGGGTTCTCCCCCCTCAACTTTTCCAACATCCCCTGGGGGAGACGCTCCAGGAGACGGACGGCTCATTCATGGCCTGTGATCGCTCCACTCGGCTTAGTGCTGGACACACGCCGAAATGTTCCACGTGTCTCCGAATGCAGCCGAATGCCTTTGGCTCGGACATCGCATGAGACGGCTAGGAAAGTCCCAGCCACTTAAAGACCATGTGGCTTGTGCTAAATCCTGACTAACGGGCAGGCAGCCTTTGAAACAGATTGGACTGTCCTGGTATGGCCAAGCTTCACCTTTTTCCAGGTCAACACAGCTGACGGGTCTGACTTGCCCACCCCGGTGTGTGGCACTGGTGTGAGAGGAGAGCCAGGCCCTGAAGGCTCTAACCAGCCCTGATGTTTGGGAGCCAAGCTCTACGACTGGCCTCTGACTCTGCAATGCACTGAGCCAGCAGAGACTCTCAGGCGAAGAGCAGCTCCCTGGACATGGCGAAGGGGCACCCGCGAGCACCGAGCAGCGGAGTCAGGTCTGCCTGTGCTGTGCCAGAGCTGGGGCTGACGAGAAGCCTTCAGTCCAACGACTGTCGCCAGCGCGTTTCTGAGCACAACAAGGCCCTTGAGTTAGGGAGAACGTTACTGTAACTCAGATGCCAGCTGATGCGTTGCTGGTGGATTGGGCCAGGCTACCCTGCCCTCATCGTGGGCACCAGGAAGGTCCTGTTCTCCCAACAAGCAAACTGCACGGAAAGAAAGTAAGAAGCTTCTCCCTCCCCTGGCCAGGATGTGAATATTCAAAGACTCACGCTGTGCCAGCATGAATATGTATGAGCCTGAGGCAGAGAGGGCTCCGCAAGGCGTATAGTGCAGCTCAGAAATACACGGCTTTCCCCAAATACCTGCCCGTAATTAGAGCAGATGTCAGCCAGCTAAGGGCACATGGGCTGGACCTGTGCTGCTGGCCGACTTCCCAGCGCAGCCAGCTAGGAATGCGGCCCTCGGCCTGTGTCGGGGCACACTGCTCTGCTCCTGCCTGGGGAGAAGGCTCTGCTTCACCGGAGCGATGGTAGGGGAATGGGATCAGAGGAAGGATGGTCCAGTGGTTAGAGCACTAGCCTGGGCCATAGGGGACCTGGGCTGAATTTCCTGCCTCAGATTTCCTGTCTGACTATAGCCAGGTCACTTAGTCTCTCTGTGCCTCAGTTTCTCACCTGTAGGACGGGGATAGTTGCACTGTCCAGCCATACAGGAGTGGGTGAGGATGAGTACGTTAAGGATTGTGAGCAGCTCAGATGCTATGGTAATGGGGCCAGAGAAGTGCCCTGGACAGAGGGGGCAGTGCACGGATTTCCACAGGACGGCAAAACCCCAGCAGTTAGGGGGACTAGACCCTCAGAGATATGGGATGATCTTTTGCACCCCAACCCCCACATGAGATGAGTCCCAATGACTTTACATAGCCCACAGTCTCCTGCCAGCCATCGCACTGTGGCCCCCATGGTATTTATCTGGGGGGGTTGCATACCGGCCTCCACACGTGAATCGCCAGCAGTGGGTATTGTAGGGAACGGGCATCTCCCCACGTGTCTTGGTGGCTAAGCCACTGACCCCCAGTTGCCCCCCCCAGGCTACTGCAGCCTTCTCCTATCTGCTCTTCCCAGTACCCACCACAAGCCCCCACCAGGCTGCCCAAAATGTCACGTCAAGATTGTCTTCTTCACCACCGCCATCACTCCCCCACCTTTGCTCCCTCTGCTGGCTTCCTGCTGCCTTGTATATCAAGCTCAAATGCCTTGTCCTGGGCTCCAAGACCCCGCCCCACTGTGCCCTGCCCCATACCTCTGCCCCATCTACTGCCGCTTGCCCCATGGGACAGGTGGTTTCAGGTGCACCTAGGAAAGCACATCCTGATCTCTCACCCCCTCAGGACGAAGACTGGGATTGCTGCAGGGAAATTCCCCTCTCCCCAGCCTTATCCCAAAGGTGGGGGCCCAGGGGACACTTAGCCCTGGCAGACGCTCATGCCCATCTGGATGGGCACTGAGAACAGCAGGGGCAGTACACTGCAGTTCCCCAGCCGTTGGTTTGCATGGACAGTCTGGGCGTGGCAAGTGCCAGGAGCCCCACACCCAGCAGTGCCCGCTACATCGCTGCCACCAACCAGGAGTCCTGGTGCGTACTTTCCCCCATTATTTCTAGTCCAGTAGCACCTTGAGGCCCCATCTGAGTTCAGGAGCCCACAGCACTGGGCAGCCACACAGCAAGAGACAGGCTCTGGCCCAGAGACAAGGGCCGGAGAAGGGGTGTTACTGTGGGAAATTGAGAACAGACTAAGGCCCAGACCCTTGAAGTACGTAGGCACCTAACTCCCTGGGCCGAAGGGATTTGCCCACGGTCACATGCGACAAGGGCCAGGCAGACAGCCTGGAGTGTCCCCCAAGCCCCAGCTCAGTACCTTAACATCCTTCCCGTCTAGTAATTAATTGTTCTAGGTCGCTGGGGTCCCTCCGTCCTGGCTGGGACCGCACTGAAGTCACTGCGGCTGGCCCCAGCCTCCTGAGCTGCAGACAGCCCCTTTCCCGCAGCAGATGAGTGAAGAATCTGTCTTAAAGCAGCCAGTCTTTATGTCACGCGCGGTCTGAAGGGGCCTTTAACCAGTCACCAGCAAGTCAGCCAAGCGTGAGGGGAGACGGACCCTATCCTCTCCCACCTCCCGCATCCCCGCAGCCCTGCTGCCAATCCCCTTTGCATGCCTGCCCGCTCTTCCATGCCATCTGTCTGAGGAGTGCTGCCGAATCCCAGCGGTGAGCCCCATGCAGCTCCCGGCCCTCAAAAGCAGCGTGCGGCTGGCAGGCTTTGACAGCTTTGCCCTCGGCCCGCTCGCCGGCACTTCATTAACACGCCTTTCCTGCCGCTCACTCGTCGACTTCCATCTGGCTGGGAGCTGGTGAGGGGGGAAGGCGAATTACAAAGGTTAATCGACCTTGCGTACTATCTGACAAGCGCCTGCCCAGAGCAATTGCACGGCTGAGGGGAGAGGAGCAGAAGCAAAGGAGAATGGAGGGAAGAGGGGTGTGAAGAGAATCAGAGAGGATGCAGAGGGAGGGGGCAGGCGAGGACTGCCCAGAGGCCCCGGTCATCTTCCTGGTGACCCACAGCTCATGGCATTTTACACTGTTCTCTGAACTATCAGCTTTCCCCTGGGTTTTGGGTCCACTCGACCATCAGCCCCAATCTCCAACCAGGCAGGAGCCTTTCCTGGGGCTGGATTATCTCCTCCCAAATCAGCTTGCATTCCCTCAGCCGTCTATGCCCTTCGGGTTCCTATGGGAAGCAGAGCTGCCCAAACGCCACGACAAAGGAGATCTTCTTGAGAGACCAGCACACTGCCCATAAGCAGCCGCACAGCCAGACAGCCTCATCCCGTGAGCTATTCAGGCCCGCCGTGCAGAGCAAGCATCCAACCTTCGGGGGTTCACTCACCGCTCCCTGGGCTGGCCCTGCATTGGTACATGGATAAATCTCAACCCACGGAGGCCCTGGGGGAATGACGGTGCCCCATTGCACCGCTCCCTCTAGGGCACCTCTCCTGGCGTCAGCCCCTCTCCCAGCATCAGCTCCTCTCCCTGCAGCTCTGCTTTTCTTTTGTCTTTTTAATTTTAGAATAGCCCCGGGGCCATGTTTCAAATCAGTGCTAGGGGGCTTGTCCTGCAGCCAGCTTGGAAGCCGACCCAGCTGGGCTGTGTGTGTAAAAGGTAACTTGTGCGTGCACTGGAGCGTGTCGGGATGGATGGGGTGAGGTTCTCCGGCCTGTGCTGCACAGTAGGTCAGAGATGATTTAATGGCCTCTTCTGGCCTTACAATCTATGAAATTCCTCTTGTCTTACCAAGGAGCAGATGCTGATTAGGGACATGGGTCCATGGTTAACCCTTTCCTTCACCCTGGCCAAGACAAATGGCCCATGTTCTCTCCACCAAGCTGCTGTGTAGCAGGACCCGATGACATCATGCCAACCCCCCACACAGTTGGGGCTGTATTGTATCCCTATGGCCCATCACTTCACAGGGCCATAGAACTCACAACACTTGCTCTTCACTCCTGGGTTATGTCCCTGCCTTGCGCGGACAGATGAATACCAGACTGTGGGATTGATTCCTACCTAGCTGACCAGATGTCCCGATTTTAATAGGGACAGTCCTGATTTTTGGATCTTTTTCTTATATGGGCTCCTATTACCCCCCACCTCGATCCCGATTTTTCACATTTGCTGTCTGGTCACCCTATTCCTACCCATGGCACTGATTGCAGTTGGTTCACTGCTCACTCGGGGGGGGGGGGGGGGGGAAGGAGGGTGTTGTGTTAATAAACACATTGTTGGGCGCTTCTCCAGCCCCTGTAGTGGCCCAGCCAGCTCGCGCGTGCCTCCCACTTCAGCCTCCTGCTGCCCTTTACAGGACAGTTACCCTGATCTCTCCCAGCTGTGGCTCATTCTGCAATCAGGGCTGGCCAGCCTCAGCCCTGCCAGCCGTAAGGGGTGACCCACACTGCTGCAGCCCCCCTCACCCTCTGAAGGGTGTTTCTCCTCCCAGCCCCCTGTGCAGGAAAGCTGTGTCAGGATCCCCATTCGACACCAGAGAGAGAGTGGAGTGCGTCCGGGCAGCACTCCAGCAAAAAGCTGGGAGGGGCATTAAGGAGCATTTCATCTGACTGGCAGCAAAGCACTTCCTAGGTGAGCTCGGCTGGCCAGAGTCTGCCCGGGGAAGGGGTGGAGACCCCGTCACATGAGAGCTTTACCACAAGCCTGGATCCCTCCGTGCCCGGGACAATGGAGCCATCAGCAGTAGCTGGGAGGCACCTTGAGTTACAAGAGCCACGTGGAGCCCCTGGGCCACATCCACCCGGGGTACTCGGGAGGCCGCAGTGGAGCAAAGTGCTCACAATCACACCCTCCCATTGCCTGGGGCAGGGGATACATCCGGACAGCTCTGCCCCACTGCCCCATCCGGGGAGCTCTGACTCAGAGCACCCAGGAGGCAGCCCTTCCTGGCGGACCCCAGGAGGGTAGTGTGGTGCTGCTTGCTGCCCTCCTCCATGCCACTCTGTTGGGGCGTTGCAGGGTGCAGTGAGCGAGCTGCATGGGCACAGGGGCCAGACCCTTTCTGTGTCTGTTTACAAACCGCCCCTTCGCTGGCTGACCGCAATCCTCTTCAACCGAAAAGGCCTCACACACCCTGTAGCAAACAGCAGGTGACACAGGACCGTGTTACCAGCCCGAGCCCTCCAGGGCTGCAAGGTCACTCCGGCTCCTGCTGACCAGGATGCTGAGGCTGGGCCTGCTGGAGCCAGGGGCTGTACCACAGGCAGATGCTGGGGCTCTCCTCAGGCATCCCTCGGGCTTGCTGTCACACGCCCATGGATGCTAGACAGTGTTGTAATTACTTGCACTCAAGGGCTCCCCAGCAACCGGACAGGGCTCCCGCCCCCACCTGGCTCCCAGATCCTACGCTCCGGTACTTTCCTGTTACTCCCAGCACCGGCCTGGACCGGGACTCAGGAGACCTGGCGTCTATTGCCAGCTCTGCCACTGGTCTGCTGGGTGACCTTGGGCAAGTCACTGCTGTGATCTGTGCCTCAGTTTCTCCTCCCACCATTTATCTGTCTTGTCTGTTTACATTATAAGTAAGTAAAAAAAAATTGTTTTGGGTCAAACTAAAGGTCTCCTTGAGATTCCAGCTTTTCTTTACATTTTAAAATGTTTTAAAAATAAAATTAAGGGGAATTCGGAATGAAAAGCTTTTTCCATCAAAAAACTGAACAGTTTTGTTTTGAACACATCAAAATGAAATGTTTGGATTTTTTCATCATTTTTAGGTGGTGGTTTTTTTTTCACTGAAACATTTGCCAAATCGACACAAACCCAGGAAAAGTTTTGGTGACGCCGAATCTGCGTTTTCCACCAGCCGTTGGGTTGAAAAATGTCGCCCAGCTCTCCTTGCAGGCGCTAGCGACATTTGGGAGATGATAGAGGAGTTGATGTGCTAGCTTGTGTGACCAGGCTGATGGCATAGAAAGCACACCCGAGGGGTTAAAATGTGCGGGTTACTAACTCTGCACTTTGGCTTCATTCTTCCCTTAGCATTCCTGATCTAGCAGCACTAACCTCCAGCTACAGTGTAATCAACGGTAACGGGCATTAATTCAGCACCAGCTGCTGAATCAATGCCCCCTGAGCACTGGGATCCCTCCCTGGTTAATGCCCTCCTGTGTCTGATGCACCGCGGGCTGGGATTCTGCAGAGCAGAAAGTGCAGTGGGAGTTAAAACCTCTTCCCTCGCTGGGCTCCCAAAGGTAGAATTGAAAAATACCCAGGCTGGCTCCGAAATGATTGGAACAGGGCTTCTGGCCTTACGTGAGAACTGCAGAAAAACTGCAGCCACCCAAACTACAGAGACAAATAAACACATTTAGGAAACCGCACGGGGCTCTTTCAGGCCCTGCTCCTCCCCCCAAAACTGTCTGTGCTGAGCTGATACCTCTGGTTACTCAGGTTCTTTTTTTAAAAACCAGAAAAACAACACTGGTTAAACTGAATGGAGAACTCACAAGCTTTTTTTTTTTAAAGCAAAAAGAAAATGATGCCGACCTCTTACACAGAGCTTTGCACCAGTAGATCTGAAAGTGCTTCACAAAGGAGCTTCTCATTACAGCTACCTAACAGATGGGGAAACTGAGGCACGGAACCGTACAGAGATTCACACAAGGCCACCCAGCAGGCCAGTGCCCGAGCCGGGAATAGTACACAGAAATCCCAGGGCTCTCTCTACTAGGCAGCCCTGCCTCTCTAAAAGAAAAGACAATCAAACTGCTTGGGAGCCCAAATCATTAACCCGGTGGGAGCTAGCTCCTGCTCTCCGTGACAGCGGTGTAACCAAAGTCGGAGTTTTGCCCTAGATTTAGAAATGAACCCGCTACCCTTGAAAGGATGTACTGCAGAGGGTAGGTTTTTAACCTACTCAGGATTGGCTGCGGGCGCAGAGATCTGTATTTCCTCGGTGAGGATTGTGCCCCCTGCACTATGGATGCTGCTGGGACAGACAATCTTGACAAAGCAGAAGTTCCATCTTGGCCTGGACATTTTCACACGCTGTTAGAAAACCACCAGGCTCCAACCAGATCCCGTGACGCTCTCCCTCTGACAGGTAGATGAGTCCTAACCACTACAGCCCTAATCCTAGCTCTCCCACCAAGTCCCACCTGTAGCCTTGGGCCAGTAACTTCATCACTCTGTTTTCCCATCTTGCAGGGCTGTTACGAGGGTTATTTAGGCCCAGATCCTGAAAGGTATCCTATTGATTCCAGTGGGAGTTAGGTGCCTAAATACCTTTGAGATCTAGGCCTAGCCTGCTTGAGACCCTGAGTACTCAACCGGCTAGCCCGTAATGCCATGGCTTCACTATTGTTATTCAATCTAGCTAGATCAAAGCTAGTGTGGGTAGGCCCACGTGTGCTGCAATCCCACCTCCGTCTGCAGTGTAGACATACCTGGGTCTCTGGTGTACCCACATGGCTAACTCTGGCCTGACCCTGCCAGCCTTCAATGATTTACACACGTGGGAACGGCTTTTAGAGATCAGCACACTCACAAACCACCCCCAGTACGGAGTCAAACCTCCCTCCCTCCCTGTGGGTTGTCTTCATCAACATAAAAATTAGCAATTAGGCAACATCATTTTCATCTCAAACCTTCTCTCTATGTTTGGCTGCTCCTGTGGCTCCACCTTCAGGACAGCTCAGCCCACACCCTAGGTCCTCTCACTTTCCAGAGCCTGCCTCTCTTAACAAGCCTTCTGCAATGGTGTGTAGCAGAACCCACGTTCCATCTCCCAGCAGCACTACCTGTTAGAAGGGAGGTTTTGAGGCAATACCTGTTGCAGCGCTCTTCGATTGTTATACCCTCACAACAGGGATCCTCTCTTCCCATGTGACAAGTGTTGTTACTATTACGGTGCTCGCTGCAGACTACGCTAATAAAAGCCACAGCAGCAGTGCAGGGCCGTGGGCTCTCTCAGGTGCAGGGTGCTCTATAAATCCCAGACGTTATTTATTAATGACATTACTAATTACTGCAAAGCGGGACGCTTGCTGCGTGCAGCAGGCACAATCTCCCGTAGGCCCTCGCCTCATAAATGAGTCTAACCTCAGACCCTGGGGCACGGCAGCCTCACAGCACCCCCTGACGTGCCACGCGTCCTCATGCCATCGCTGACTCCAGCCTTCCTCAGCCACCAAGGTTAACACGTGTAACGAAGCTGCAGGCGTGACAATCTAGCGAGATGGATCCGTGTCTCAGGCTCCCGCTGAGAGGCCTGCTGCATCGGGAGGGTGTGCAATTTCACATTAGGCATGGGCATCTGTGTGTGCCCGGCACATCCCTGAGGCAGGCAGGGCCTGGCTCTGGCAGCGGGGGGCTGGGAGAGACAGCTCAGGAGTCTCCCTATGCTCCCATTCCCATCAGGGTGATCTATTCCTCGTGGTTTGCAGGAACAACATACCCCAGGACGTGGTGGGTTCTCCGTCACTTGGGGCCTTCGTCACTGGGTGTCTTCCTAAATGATCTGCATAGCTCACCCAGGAGCAATGGGTGGCAAGGATCAGGTGCAACAGAGCCGGTCTCCGGCAACCTAACGAGCGCAGCTGGCCTGCAGCAGGCTGCCCGACCGGCTCCACCGTCAGACTGGTGGATCGAGTCAGCAGACTGGCTCTCAAGCCCAGCCGCAGTTCAGCAGCTGCTCGTAGAATTTGCCCACGGCTGTGATAATTCCTGCTTGTTCCCTGGCTTTCTCCTGCCTTGCCCAGCTCTGACCTTTGGCTCCCATTACTGACTTAGGCTCTGACCTTTAGCGCTGGCCTCTGACCCTGGGCTCCAATTCCTGGCTACCGACTCTTGCTCCAACTACTAGGCCTGACTCCTGCCCCAACCACGAGGCACAACCGCCCACGTCCCAGTCTCTGACGATGGGCCGGAGGCAGAGATGATTGGATGCCTGCACTATGCAGGAGGTCAGAGATCACACTGGTCTCTTCTGGCCCTAAAATCTACGACTCCAGGGATGGGCCTGGACCAACCCTACCAGATTGAAACGCCCCCTGCGACTGACCATCGGGACTGGAGCGCTGCAGCGTGGGTCCAAGCACATTACCCCGCCTTAAAACAATACCAGCTCCTCCTTTCACCAGTCAGGAGGGAGAGGCCCTGCCATCTCCCCTGGACATTGGCCTCACTAGGCAAGGCTGGGGCGGTGCTGTGGGCTGTCTTTTGCTAGCTTTGCCGCTCATAAGGAGACATCCCTGGAGGACTCTGCTCTCGGAGAGCAGGGGAAGCTATTGCAAACACTTACCTCTGACCGTCAGCCTCTGAAGGCTCCTGTAATTGCTGCCTGCTCAGCCACCCACCTGGCCTGCCAGAACTGGGAGTATTTTATTAGCAGAGTTTATCTTACTTAGGTTTGTGTGAATTTGTTCAGAGAAGGATGTGCTACCTGTGGGCACTGGGGTCTGCTCTAGCTCATCCGGCAGCAGTGTAATGAACTGGCTAGTGTGTGTATTTAGGGGTAACTACTGCCATCTCCCCAACTCTACTTGGTGAGATCAGAACTGCTTGCTCTGTGCCATAGGCCCTGTATTGATAACTGCAAATGGAGATTCTCTTTTAGCTCAAGTGGTAGCAGGAGCTGTGCTCTTGGAGGGTCTGAGTTCTCTCCCTGTAGCTGTCGTGACGTTCCAAGCAACACAGTGATGCCTGTGAAATTCCTCGGTGGTTACGGATGCGTCACAGGAATAATACCATTGCTATCTAGGGGCCTTTCATCAGAGGATCTCCAAGCGCTATAGCAGCACTAATTAACTCTTACAGCCCACTCAAGCTGTGAGGCTGGTAAGCATTACCATCCCCATATTTCACATGGGGAAACCGAGGCACAGAGGCATTGAGTTGCCCAAGCAAGTCAGTACCTGAACTGAGAACAGAGCCAGGAGTCCTAACTCTCACTCCCTCATTTTAGCAATAAGACCTGTCTCCCTATCATAAGCTCATGGGCAGCGCTTAGCAAGAGGGACCCCATCTCTGCTTTGCAGCCTCTCTGGAATCCTGAGTGGGAGTCTGGCTGAGTCCTGGCAAAGCGCTTGTTTCTCCACCGCCTTGGGATCAGCTGCTCTCTGTTAACAAGCAACCGGAGGCTGATTCTGCCTCTCTGCAGCACTGTCCCCCTTCAGTGCAGTTCAGAAGGTCACAGCAGCCCAGCGTAGCCCCCTCTGCCAGCCCGTCTGCCGTTAGAGCACTGGGTGGCAGCCATCTTGGTTGTGACCTCTAGAGCTAAAAGCATCAGCTCCCAGCTTGAGCTAAAGGATCACGTCACATAGCAGCCAGCTATAGCAGCCTCACCTCCTCACTGGATCAGATACAGAGTGCGGGCAGAGAACACACACTGGCCAGTGGATATGTTAGTTCATGGCTCCGCCACTCCTTCCTATGGAAAGGGACAAGGACCCCCAGGGTGGCTATCTGCCCCGGGGCACCATTTCAGATTTTTTTTGAGGGGGCGTGGGATTTTAGCCATGATTCCAAAGGCTATTTAGGCACCTGAAAATTCTAGGGTTTTTTTTTTTCCAGATAATAACTTAGAAATTAGCTGACAGGAACACTGTATCTAATTCCTATATAAAGAAATAAAAAATATATACAAACACCAATTAATGCCATATTTTAAGTTTACATGTAAATTTAGAACAATCCAGAGATAATACAGCAAGATATTCCCAATCCCAAACCTTGAGGTATCATAAGAACATACTGGGTCTGACCAATGGTCCATCTAGCCTAGTATCCTGTCTTCCCACAGTGGCCAATGCCAGGTGCTTCAGAGGGAATGAAAAGAACAGGCAATCATCGAGTGATCCATCCCGTCATCCACTCCCAGCTTCTGGCAAACAGAGGTGAGGGACACCCAGAGCATGGGGTTACATCCCTGCCCATCCTGGCTAATAGGCATTGATGGGGCTATCCTCCAGGAACTTATCTAGTTGTTTTTTGAACCGTTATAGTTTTGGCCTTCACAACATCCCCTGGCAATGAGTTCCACAGGTTGAGTATGCGCTGTATGAATACATACTTTTGTTTGTTTTAAACCTGCTGCTTATTAATTTAGTTGGCTGACCCGATTCTTCTGTTATATGAAGGAGTAAATCACATTTCCTTATTCACTTTCTCCACACCAGTAAAAATTTTATAGCCCTCTATCATATCCCCACCCTTAATCATCGCTTTTCCAAGCTGTCCCAGTCTTTTTAATCTCTCCTCATACAGAAGCTGTTCCATACCCCTAATCATTTTTGTTGCCCTTTTCTGTATCTTTTCCAGTTTGAATATATCTTTTTTGAGTTGGGGCAACCAGATCTGCACACAGTATTCAAGATGTTGGAGTACCATGGATTTATATAGAGGCATTCTGATATTTTCTGTCTTGTTAACTATCCCTTTCCTAATAGTTCCCAACATTCTGTTTGCTTTTTTGACTGCTGCTGCACATTGAGCGGATGTTTCCAGAGCACTATCCACAATGACTCCAAGATCTCTTTCTTGAGTGGGAACAGCTAATTTAGACCCCATTGTTTTGTATGTATAGTTGGGGTTATGTTTTCCAATGTGCATTACTTTGCATTTACTTTCCTATATCAGTTTCGGAGACTTAATACAAGAACTAATAACTTTAACCATTAAGTAAAATTCATGCAGAATATTTGCTCAAGATCATTGTCCTTACAACATCACACCAATCACCCTCAAACACCCACATACTTTTTTATTTTCATTTATATTACCGTCTGGAAAATTATAAGCAAGCAAATATATGCACTCTTAATTTGAATATCTCATTCCTCATTAAAAAGTTATGAAGTCTAAAGTAGTTGAGTTTCCCCATAAACATTCCTCTAAAACATGGAATAACTAACAAATTAGAGAAGAATTTTGGCACTAATTTAAAAAAAAAGGAAAGATGAAAAGCTTGTAAAGTGATAACTGGAAAGAAAATATTACAACAGATTGGCCAACATGGGTTTCCTATCAGCTCTAAGACACCTGAAGATGTATTTCCAGTAGATAAAAATATTATCACCTTTTTCCAATGGCAATGTGTTTTCTTTCCCTATGAAGTTACTCAGTAATTAGAAATAAAGTCTTAAACATTGTAATCTATTTATCTGATATTTCTCCAACACAAATGAAAACACACTTCAGTTCAAGGTACCAAAGGTGCAAAGATTCAAAACATAAAACCGAATTTAAAAATTGAACTTGCGTTTACAAACGACTGATCTAAAAGCCTGTTTTAGCCTCTGGAAACTGTTCAGTTCAATAATGTATTATAGAAATCCTGAGTATGTATCTACAGTGGCCCAACTGGATGATTCTCAACCGTGCCTTAATAAAAACGTAATATGACACTATACATCTTAAATGTTATGAAGAAAATGTGCTCTCTAAACAATGTCACTTCAAGGGCATACTCATGTATCAAGGAAGTTAGTAAAGAGATCTGTTCCAAGGCTGTAACAACCTGGCAGGATTACGAGCTCTCCATGAATTGTTAAAAAAAAAAAGTCCCGCGGGTCCATAGACTAATTCAAGAAAGAAAACGTTTGATTGTCGGATTGAGTCGCAGAACTATGTACAATAACTTCCTCTGATTTCCACCAGGAGCAACTGAAACGTCTAAGGGCAGCACTGGCTGTTACACTGAAAATAAAATTGCTCAGCTTTGTGGGGGAGACTCATCAGGTCTCCTCTCCGCCAAAGCTAGCCAGACACTGCTCTCTCCTGGCTCTCATCCTATCAGCTCGGCGACAAGGAGCTATTTACCCACATGAAGTGCTGTGAGTGCCCCTCTGGTCCCAGGCCTGCTAGCACTGCTGCTGGGTGCGGGGGCTGGCAGGGGGGTCAGCTCTCCTGCTCCCGGGCACGGAGCAGCCGACACAGCCAAGGAAACATTTCCCAGAGCTGGGGAGAGATGGGAGGTGCTGGTCCAGCTCCTCGGGGACAGCCCTGTGCCAACAGCAGCTTCTCAGACCACAACTCAGGGCTTCAGGTTCCCCCCGGGGAGAGCATGGACTGTTTACACTTTGCTGTGGTGCAAACCTGGGGGGGCAGGTTCCCCTGCTAAATGGCACCCCTGCTTTGCCCCCTCTCAAAGCAGGGTAGATCTGCTCTGCTCCTGGCTGCTGGCTCATGAGCTTGCTGTTTCCAGATGAACCCTTCCATTACTCCAAGCTCCCTCCCTTGAATGTGCCCAAGAATTCTCATTATCTCCAGATGAAAGGCTGTTGAAAGCCCTGTAAGGGGAGGACACGGTTCTGTGGCTCACTGGCTCATTTCAGCCTGAGCCGGCCTGGGCAAACCAGTTCATTAATGCTTCGTGGGCCACAAACCCAAAATCCCAACCATTGGAGCTGGCAAGCCAGCCTGGCTCGGCCCAGCCAGCGTCCCACGGATCCCGGCTTGGTGGGGAACATGCCCTGACTCTTTCAGGTCAAGCAGCGGCAGGACGTCTCCCTCGGTTCTCTCCGTCACCCGGCCGAGAGGAATTGCTGGTGTTTCTGTGGGGAAGGCAGGTCAGCACACAGAAAAGACTTGCCTTCCACTCGGAGAGCACTGCAGTGGGCAGGCAGCACTGAACTGCCGCTCGGCGCGATGAAAAGGAAAGAGATGAGCAGGAAATGGACTCAAGTGCTGTATTTACAGCTAGGAGGGGTACAGAGGAAAGCAATCAGACCTGTCTGTTTGTGCTATCCCATAATATGAAGCCACTTGATGGAATTAGTAGCCAGTCCAGTTTAGAACTAACAAAAGGCCTTCACTGCTGCTAAGATCAGAGTCAACTAAAGCGGCCGGTTTGAACAGATAGGGCCTCGCAAATTTCATAGACAATATATCAGTGTTTGTGGCTATGTGCTAAAATAGGGGAAAGGTGATCTCATGCTTCAGGGCACCAGTTGATTGCTCCAGGGGTCAGGAAGGAAATTCCCGCCCCCCCCCCCACACACACACCATGCTGTACTGCACAATAGGCTAGGTGCATTATGGGAGGTTTTCATTTTCTTCGGAAGGCATGATGGATCAATGGGAAATCCTAGAGTCAGAAAAATCAATGCATTTTTCCTGTTCTTAAGAAGGGTCTTGGTAGCAGGGTGGGAGACAAAACAGCCCTGGCCTAGCTCTGTGCAGTCCCAATGGAGTGGAAGCCAATAGGGCTGATGGACAGAAAACAGAGCATTTGGCCAAGGTCTTGATTGATTTTTCCTGTATCTCTGGTTCTTAAATGTTAACACTTGCTGTGTTCGATCTGGGAGGCGTCTGCCTGAGGATTTCCAGCCGCCGCTTGCAAGCGCAACACACACACTACGCTGTGAAAGTCAGAGGGGAACGGGAATGCTAGCGGTCCTAGGATCTGGTTTGATCACACCTAGACCTGCTCAGGGATAGGTGAGAGGCACCGTATAGCCTCGATTCACTCGTGTCCGAGTTCTGCTCAGTACAGAGGTGGTGGCACCTGCAGTTACCACCGATGACTAGAGTGATGGCTGTTGAGTGTTTACTGGTACGAGGAGGGGCCAGTTACAGCCCCTTGATTCTGTACCAGTCCAGCATGAGTTAGACCAGCCTAAGTGCTGCTCCAACTTATGCTAGTGAAGAATCAGCATAGCAGAACTTCCCCATACCCCTGTGCACCCCTCCCCGGCTATTCCTCCTGTGTCATGGCTGGCGAGGGACGACTGGTGCAGAAGCTGCCTTGCCCAGGTTTACATCAGCAGGGCATTCCCCTCCATGTGGGGAAATCTCCACTGCTCGCATACAGCTTGTGCCCTGCTCAGGGTCACAATGGGGCCTCACTGATGGCCATATTAGGGTCAGGAAGGAATTTTCCCCTGTGTCAGATGGGCAGAGACTCTGGGGGGGTTTCACCTTCCTCTGCAGCATGGGGCACGAGTCACTCATTGGTTTGAACTAGTGTAAATGGTGAATTCTCTGTAACTTGGGAGTCTTCAGTAACTCCGCCAGAGGCTGGGATCTATTACAGGAGTGGGGGGGTGATGTTCTGTGGCCTGTGATGTGCAGGAGGTGAGACTAAGTGATCGTGATGGACCCTTCTGGCCTTAAAGTCTCTGAGTCTATCTGGTGCGCTGCCAAAGGGTAACCAAAGCTATTCAATGAGAGCGACCCCTTCTGTCAGCCCACTGAGGTCCCTGGACTTGTTCTGGTGTTACACCAGGCTGTGACAGGCCAGGCAGCCCCAGCAGTTCCACGCCCCAAGAGGAGCTCTCCCCAGATCAAACACAGACCTGGATGATTGCATCGCTGGGGATTTCGGGGGCCCTGCTCCATTAACCCACAGGCAGGGCATGCAGGATAGGGGTATGTCCACACTGGGGGCTGGGGGGGGGGTAATTCCCAGCGTGAGGAGATGAACCGGCGCTAGCTCCCATCAAGATAGAGGGCTAAAAACAGGGCGCAGCATGAGCAGCAGGAGGGGCCAGCTGCCCACGTGCGTGTACAGCCAGGGCACCCTTAGGGCAGAGAGCTCAGCAGTGCTAGTGCTGGGGTGGGGGCACCTGTGGAGGAGACCTGGCTGAGCTGTTTTACCAGCATGACATTCAGCCCTGCCCTGAGGGGGGAGCTCCATCAGTGCCACAATTTGCACCAGTCCAGTGTACCCTGCTTTCAAACTGCACCAGTGCAGACTGTGGCTTATGATGCTTTTGCCTTTCTGCCCTAGCAGCCCAGGGTTCCAGTCCAGTGTGTACAAAGCCTAAGGAATAAATCAAGGCTCCCTTTGCTAGCTCTCGGGCATGGATCTGGAAAGGTCTCCTGCTTGCTTGTGGGGAAATAAAACTACACCTGTCCTCGGGAGCCAAAAAATCTTACCGCGTTATAGGTGAAACCGTGTTATATAGAACTTGCTTTGATCCGCAGGAGTGCGCCCCCCCCCCCCCCGAGCACTGCTTTACTGCATTATAGCCGAATTCGCGGGTCGCGTTATATCGGGGTAGAAGTGTATTTTGATAAGTCCAACTTCAAAAACTACCCAGAGTGAAAGGCCCGAAGTTGGATTTAGAGATTTTCTTCTGAGCTCGTCCCCAGCCCTCTTCACATTGGGAATAAACTCAGCAAAGCATCTACAGGCCACTTTGGAGTCGGATGCAATAATCAATCTTCATTTTGCACAGGAATGTAATGTTGGGTCCCTCCTGGGTTCCGATGATGATTTAATAAGCTATAATTTAATTAAAATGCTATCCACTCGGAACGAATATGAAAGGAGATTAACAGGCACAAAAATTAATGTAACATTTAAAATTCATCTTCCCCCCTCGGGGGGGTTTCTAATGCTTTAATAAATAGATCAAAAGTTTATAATCTAGCCACAGCCACCTTAGAGATTGTGTCTGCGTTTCCACAGCTAATAAAAGCTTACACGGCACGTAATGTCGCACTTCCTATTTCACAAGCCAGGGGAATAGATGTGGGTGGAAGTGACCTCCCTAGGTAACCCATTCCAGTGCTTCACCACCCTCCTAGTCAAATCGTTTTTCCTAATATCCAACCTAGACCTCCCACACTGCAACTTGAGACCATTGCTCCTTGTTCTGTCATCTGCCACCACTGAGAACAGCCGAGCTCCATCCTCTTTGGAACCCCCCTTCAGGTAGTTGAAGGCTGCTATCAAATCCCCCCTCATTCTTCTCTTCTGCAGACTAAACAAGCCCAGTTCCCTCAGCCTCTCCTCATAAGTCATGTGCTCCAGCCCTCTAATCATTTTCATTGCCCTCCGCTGGACTCTCTCCAATGTATCCACATCCTTTCTGTAGTGGGGGCCCCAAAACTGGACGTAATACTCCAGATGTGGCCTCCCCAGTGCCGAATAGAGGGGAATAATCACTTTCCTTGATCTGCTGACAATGCTCCTAATAATGCAGCCCAATATGCCATTAGCCTTCTTGGGAACAAGGACACACTGCTGACTCATATCCAGCTTCTCGTCCATTGTAATCCCCAGGTCCTTTTCTGCCATTTGTAAGCACTGAATTTCAGGTTAAACCCCCTGTCATTCTCAGAGCAAAACTCAGCCAGAATTGCCCGGTGTCGTCTGATTTCACACTGGGGCTGCAAAGATTGCCCCTCTCTACACCATAAATTCAGGCACCAGGCGATTTCCCCCTGGTTTCAGTTCCCACCGCATCTTACCGTGTGGAGCTGCAAAGGGGCTTTGGCTGTTAACTCCTTGGTCCTTCAGCTTGTAAATTCCTTGAATCAATGAACACGTACTTAGCTGGCTGCACACTGAGGTGCATTGAACCTGCTCTCCCTCCATCGTGCCATGCTCATTTGCTGGCCTTTTCCACTCCCTTTGCACTGCCAGAAATGACAACATCAGGCGGCAGCAAATCAGGCCCCCTGAAATTTTCTATTGCACATGCTCAGTGTGCAATTTTCAACCCAGCCCCATCTTTGTTAAATCGAGCCTGACTGTTGTGATTTCCAACCGTGCAAGGGCCCTGGTGCTCAGGACAGCCGCGTGTGCTGGGTTTCACGCTGCAAACCTCAGCGGCCGGAAGTGTGCTTGCAATTCTTTTTTCTAAATGAGAAAATGACATCTCCCATTCCCAGCCCCCACTCGCCCAGAACGTAGACACGGCCGAGGGACTTTGCCCAAATGATGAAAATTTCAGCCCCCACAGAAAGCTCTTGGGCTGTGAAAACAGGTTTAGAAACTGGTGTGAAGGTTGGGGGAGACAGGGCTAATGGCACCTGCTCTTCTGTTGTTTTATCTATTGCATGCATGCACGATGGCAGAATACGCTCTGAGAGCCGCATGGCCACATTTATAATGGTGAGAGCAATTACCCATTGGAACAATTTACCAAGGGTCAGGGTGGAGTCTCCATCCCTGACCATTTTTCACTCAAGAGCGGATGTTTTTAAGCTCTGCTCTGGGAATTATTTGGGGCAGTCCCATGGCCCTTGTGACACAGGGGGTCAGACTAGATGGATCACGATGGTCCCTTCTGGCCTTGGAATCCATGAATCTCCACCTGTGTAAGTCTAGAGAAACTCTCCTGCTACCAATGGGTTCCTCCGGATTTACACCAACGTAAAAGCAGAATCTGGCCTGGTGAGTCAAATTCCTCCCTAGTGACGCGTTGGAGAGGAGAGTTGGGATCGCAATGCAGGAGATTCGTTAGAAGGGGGTTGGGAACGCTTCTCCCCAGGCAGGTTTCCTTTCCCTTCAGCATGCTGGGAGCTGCTGGTGGGCGCTGTTCCTGAGCCGCTAACCCAGGAAGTGCCCTGATGTGAGCAGGTCCCACCCTCTCCCCATCCCGTCTGGCACCAACACATCCAAAGCAGGGGAATGGCCTGACCTGTACCTGAGCCTCGTTCCTCATCAGGTAGCGCATCTTGCTGAGGATACACTGCTGGAGCTGCTCCCACGAGATGGCTCTGTCTTCTCTCGTCAGCAGCGGGGGGCCAAACCTGGAAAGCCACAGACAGCGGGTTGGAGACAGTGCTAGAAAAGGAATCACTGGCCAATCCGGGCAGGAGCCATCTCCTTAATGGGCACCCACCCCTCGCTGAGCCTCTCAGACGTCTCTGGCCATCCCCTCTCCTGTTCAGGGGTGAAAGCCCACGGTGTGCTAGGATACGTCCCAGGGGCTCTAGCTGGTATGGGAGAAGGGAGCCCCAAAGCACACAGCCATGCAGAGAGGAAGCACTGCCTAGCAGTCAGAGCACAGCACCGGGTACCCTGAATTACTGCCTCCATTTGTCAGAGGGATAAACGCAGACAGAGCGAGAGCAGGCACACAAGGAGTCAATGGAAGATCCCGGAATGGAACCCAGGAGTCCGGGCACCCGTTATTTCACTCCAACCATTAGACTCCACTACCTTCTGAAAACCACCTGTTACTTGGCAATCGCTGCAACATTGAAGACAAGGTGGCACAAATAGGACATTTCTGGGGTTCCCACAGCCATCCACTGGGGAGTTTCTTGCACTTTTTTTTTAAGCGTTCGGCACCATTCAGGCTCTGAGGGAGGTTCCCCGGCTACATGGGACCGCTGCTCTGCCCCAGGCTAGCTGAGGACTTCAGCGAGCGCTGAGTGATGCAGCGCAGGATGCATGAGCGCAGCGCAGCAGCCGAGAGGAGGCGAGCCCCATGATGAGGCTGGAGTGGGTAGGAAGTGGATCACCTGGCCACGGCTGCTGGGACAGCAGGGCTCACACCCACGCTGGGCCCGTCTGGGTGAAGTCCAAGTGCTTCCCACTCAATTGCGCTCCATAAAGCGTGGCGCATGACAAGCCATTTCCCAGCCGATAATGTTTTACTAGCAGCTTCGAGCACACAGAGAATGGTATTTAATGGGATTTGTGATGTGAAATGCGAATTCATTACCAGCCGATGGCGGCCCGCCAGCCAGCGGTCTGTGTCAGAGCTCCTAGCGGGGCACGCTGAGCCGCTCCCCCCCTCGGCCCGAGAACCAGCTTGAAAGGAAAAGAAATATGGGCTGGGCTTAGCGTCTCTGGGGGCCGAATGGCCCAGCGTGGCCAGAAGACCCAGCACAGGGATTCCGGGAGCAGCACCACCTTCTGTTCCCCTCCCTGGAGCCCTGCCCCATCCAGAGGAGGCAATTAGCATGCCAGAATGCCTGCTTTCTCCGGCCTTAACGATAGCCCAGCTGCTGGGCCAAGCAACAGAAAGAAAATCACTTCCAACAAGCCCCAGCTTCTGCTTCATTGCCCACTTGTTCCGGCGCCTGCCTTTCCGGAGATGCCGAGCAGGCTCGGCCGGGGCGCAGGAAGGGGGAGGCAGAGGCATGTTCCAAACTGGGCCACTGCGTTCTCCATCGAGCGGGGAACCAACCAATGGATCCAAACCCCTGCACTCGGCCCAGCATGGGGTGGGTGCAACGACACGACGTGAATCAAGGGAGGAGTCTGTGCGTGCAGGAGAGACCTCTGAAAGTCAGGGGTATTGCTAACGTGTCTGGAGGGCCAGCAGCCCCTAACAGAAGGGTGCCAGGGTAGGATCCTGGCTGCTGGAGATGGGAAGGGCCAGGAGACCATTCTCTGCTAGGTCATGGTTTTGTTGCTGGGCCATTTTTGATGCTAAGAAATCTTTCCTGGTGACGTTCACAGCCAGCACAGGAGGGGAGGCATCGATGGGGCAGGCGCTATGGCCCCCGTCCCCACTGCATCACTGACTGACCCGCTGCATAGCTGAGCTCCCAGCTTGGACTTTGGACAATGTTGCTTCTCACCTGCCTGCCAGACTCAGGATGAGCAAAGAGAGGTGGGTCAGACAGGAGCTGAGGAGAACCTGGCCCAGGGCTCAAACCCAACCTTGCCTGAGGCCCCATTGATCAGTTCAGCTCTCGCTTATGCCCACACTCCTCCAGGTTTCCCATTTCCAGGTGCAACCTGGAGCAGAAGCACTGAGACTGTTCTTGTGGGAGCTGCTGGCGCTGGCAATCCAGCGAGCCCCTTTGCAAGGATCCTGCCTGAGCAACGAGCAAATAGCTGCCTGTTGCTAGAATGACTCTGAGTTTCCATTAAGGGGAAAGCAAATCAAGAGAGGACAGAGCCCATCAGAGAGCATGGTGTGTGTGTATCTCCTCTGGCATGCTCTGCACCCAGCTGAACACAAAATGGCTGCCTGTCTCAGCAGTGTCCTAGGGGAATAATTCAAGGTACAGTCCACAGGAGTCACAACAGTTACAGAGCTCTGCTTCCTGCGCTGTTCCCAGGGAATTCCCAGATCAGATGAGCAGGCATGCTTTGGGGACTTCTCCAAACCTCGGCGCTTCGCTCAGTATTACGGGAGGCGGTGTGGGGGGGTCTGATATTGCCAGAGCTACACAAAACCCATGCTTCTGTTTGTGTCTCTGGACAGACACACCCCAGGAGCTGTATATACCATACCTGCCTCTGTCTCTCCATCACTCCTCTGCACATGCCTGGCCCTGCATGTCAACCACCTCCCGGAACAGCCAGGGACACGCAAAGAAAACCCTCGTTCTAACTGACAAGACTCACTATTGTCTCTTTATTGACACTCACACTATGTATCTAACACACAAGAAAGGGCCCAGAATAGATCCAAACAACACAGATACGGTGTTGAGATGTAGACTTCGGATCCAGGGTTTTGGTTCAACCCCTTCTAAGGGCTGGGGTCAGTCACAAATTGTGGACTGACCCCTGAACTTTCCTAAAACATGGGTGATTGTGAGTCAGGCTAAGTTCTCTGAGAAAGCAGCACAGTCACGTGGGTAGGATGCAAG
Organism: Emys orbicularis; assembly: GCF_028017835.1. Lineage (NCBI taxonomy): Eukaryota > Metazoa > Chordata > Testudines > Emydidae > Emys > Emys orbicularis. The sequence goes on along the minus strand of NC_088695.1, from coordinate 28,505,287 downwards.
ACTCTTGGGTCCCATTCCCAGCAATGACTTACTGCATGATCATGTGCAAATCACGCCCCAGTCTGTGCCTCAGTATCCCCATCCACAAAATGGGCGTAGCAATACTTACTCTCCTGTGTTCGGCACTTACAGATGTAGAGGGCTAAACAAGAGCTAGGCGTGGTTATTAAAATAACACTCATCCAGCCCAGACAAATCCCAATTCTGGAGCATTCTTCAATCGTTTACCCAGACACCACCATTTCAGCCGTCAAAATAAACAAATAAATAACTATAGGTTGTCAGCAAATCCAGGCTGCACCCGAAAAGGCAGTCTGTAATGCAGGCGCAGCAAGGAAAAACCAGTCGTGTGTCTCCAATTCCCTCTGCCCTTTATCCTGACACATGGGCCGAGGGAGTGCCTCACAACGGCCACAGCGCACGAGAGGAGACACGCCCAACGCTGGGATAAAGTCCCAGCCGGGTGCAGAGTCAGCGAAAAGGACAGAGCAAAACCAGAGTCCCAGAAAGTTCAGAGCAAGAGCGAGAGAAGGAATAACCCAGCCAGGGGAGAAACAAATTCCTGGACCCCCGTGGATTCATACACCCCCTGGCTCCTGTTCAGCCCTGCCAGGAGCTGGCTCCTGCCCAAGAAAGCCAGCTGGGGGCACCATGCTTATGCCCAGGTTGAATTGGGCCCAGCAGGTGCATGAAACAGAGAAGAGATCCAAGGAAGGACAACCCAGCCCTCCCCCCGACACGCACACACGCAGCGCCCCCATCAGCTCCTCCAGCGGGTGATGTGTGACAGGATAGCACAATAGCACACGGCCAGGGCTGTACCCGCCGTCGTTCACCGCACACGCCTGCCATAGCTGCTGGGAAGGCCACGGCTCGGGGCGGGCGTGGTCAGCGTGTCACGTCTGTGATGCTCCTCGGCTGTATGGCTCCAGCCGCTGCAATGCTCACCGGCCCCCGGGGCATCCGACGAGCAGCTTGCTGCTGGCACGTCCCCGGCTAGCCAGGGGCCAGGCTGACCTACCATACAGCCCTCTGGGACACAGGGCCCCTGCGGAGGCCAGCCGAAGCAACACTGAAATGCAGGCTGTGTAAAGCGCTGGGGAAGCACCGGGCTCACCCCGTCCCTGCCAGCGGGAAGGTTAACACTCAGAACTGGGCAGGCGAGGCCCGGGCTGCAGCCCAGCTCTGCCACAGGCCGCTCGTGGGACCTTGTGCACGTGGCCCCAGCCCTCCCTGACTCGGTTTCCTTCCCTACGCGGCGAGCTGGCCGAGCTCCCGCCGGTGCCAGGCTCGGGGCCCGTGGGGACACTCCGCTGAAGGGGCTAGCCGAGTGCTGCCGATGGCATTAACACCCCCGACCCACAGCCGCCGGCAACGGGGGCAAAGATCCCCCGTGAGACGTGGGCTGCTGCCTGTCTGCCCTCTGAGTGCCCTGCTGCACTCCTGTGCCCTCTGCCCCACCCTGGTTCTGGGCCGTTCCAGGGAGCGATGCCCCATGCAACAGACAACGTGGCATCATCTCAGAGATGTGGAGGCAGGGGGGGGGCCTGTGACTTTTCCTCCAGCCCTCCCCACCCTCGGCCCAGGCAGGGAGAGCGTGAGGCGCCCTGTGACTGGCACGGCCCTCCAAGAGCTCAGACGGGTGCTCAGTGACAGCTCTGTCCCCAGGAGAGTGGGAGGGAGCCATGGTTCCCCTCCTCCGAGCTGGCTTTGGACGGAGGATCGAGAGACCAGGCAGGGTCCTGAACCGGCAGCATGTGTGAGCGTCCCTGCCCCTGTGCATGGAGAGAGAACAGAGCCTCAGCACGGCTGGACCCAGGCGAACAGGGAGCAGAGGGATTGGACAAGGTACTTGGTAAATGGCTTTGTGTTGTTGGGAGAGGAGAGGCTGGGACGGAGTCCTTGTCCCAGAGTGAGGGGGGGCACAGAGCCCCCTCATGGCCAGATAGAGTATTGCAGCAGCTCTGCCTCAGTTTCCCCACTCTCTTCTTCGGCAATCAGAGTGACCTGGCCCTCCACCCCCCTCCCGGGCCTGAATCCTTCACTCAAAGTCCAACAGAAAATAGCAAAAAAGTCTTCAGCCCGGCTGGGAGCCCCCTTCCTTGCAGATGAGTCCCAGCTGCAATGACTGGCAATGCTGACCCCCATTCCTGGTCTGCAGTCCCACCACCCAGGGCCTGGCACGCTGTCCCCCTGCCCAGGCACTGAGGCACACAGTGGTGAAGTGACTTACCCAAGGCCACCCAGCAGGCCAGTGGCAGAGCCAGGAACAGCCCCCAGGTCTCCTGAGCCCCAGGACAGTGCTCTAACCACTAGACAAGAGATTCAGAGACTTGGCCATGGCTTGCCTGCTCCGTCCCAAGGAGACAGGCGCCATGAGGCACCCAGTGTGGTAACACAATGGATCCTGGAGAAGCCAGCAGGAGCTTCTCCATGTGGATTTGGGCAAGTGCACATTGAACCATAATGAATTTGCAATTGCACCCTCTGGTTTGCACTCCCGGCTGCACAATGCGTGCACCAAACTGCATGAGATGCACATTCCCTGGCATATAATGGAGGCAAAGCGACATACCTGGCAGCCTGCTGCCCCGTCCCTGCTGTGTTACAGAGGAGAAGCAGCACTCTCCCGCCTCCGCCATGGTGCAAGGACTCCGAGGACATGGCCCCGGCATGGGGCAGTCGCTGGCCTTCAGGATCGGAGGAGTTGGGGGAAGATGGAAGGCTGAGGGGGCAGCCTGAAGAGGAGAAACACAAGAGCAAGAGGGCAGAGAATGAATCCCTGAGTCAGGGCTCCGGCATCGCACGCTGCAGGGGGCATGTATGGAAGCACCGATCAGGGGACAGTTACCGACTTGTTACCCCAAAGAGAGTGGGGCAGTGAACTCCTGGCAGGCCGGTGACCATGGAAGGCCAATGACATGCTGTCTCAGGCAGGCCTCCGGTGGCTCCTCCTCCCCCTGCCAAGACTGCAAGCTCGGGAGATCCGGTCCCCCGGCCTGGCTGTGCGCTGGGCTCCCCTTCTCCTCACCAGTCTGTGAGGCATGGGCAACCCCAGGGGCATCGGTGATCAGCTTAGGGCCTGTACATCTCCTCCTGCCCTGACGGGTAAATCCCACTGAATAAGACTGCTTTCCTGCACTACCAGAAAGAGTCCCGAGCTGAGCACTGATCCATTTGCAGGGTGCACAGCTGGTGAGGAGAAGGGCATGGCCCTGCCCACGGAGCACCTGCCATCTCCCGACCTTCTTACAATCAGGGCTGGGCAATTAACCAGAGCCCCTCAGTCTCTGTACGGTTGGGAGACAGTAGGAGGTGCTCCGTGCAGCTTGGCTGCCACGTGCCCCAGCTCCCAGCGCTGTACGCTCCATCTCCTCTGACACTTTCCAATGTTGGGACTCTCGGTTAGCTTGGAGAGGTAATTAATCACTGCCAGGATGTTGGGACTCTCGGTTAGCTTGGAGAGGTAATTAATCACTGGCCGCACACAGCATCACCCAGAATTACACTGCCGGAGGCTGTGGAACCAGATTTCCTGCCGGCCTGTGGTTTCAAACCCCCCATCTATCCCCACAAACTAGAAACCATGGTGGGGACTGACCGTGGCAGGGGTGGGGATGGTCAGCGGTTTAGCCATGTGGTTTGCCCACCACCCCTTTTGCACTTGTCATGCAACAGGCAATCAGCTCTCCTCTGGTGGGCACAGAGCACAAGGACTTTGGGGGCTGGCGGGGTGGGGGAGAGCAGGGACCGGCACAAGAACCCAGCTGGCCCATCCTGGGTGTCACCCAAATGCCAACCCCCCTGAACCACACGCCACAGGGCGACACTTGGCCGAGCGATGCCAGGCAGAATGAAGATGCGCTCTGGGCACACACACAACCCTGGCAGAGAACAGGAGACTGGATGCCACCTGCTCCCCCACCCCACACACTCTGATACCGTCACGCCCCTGGCACCTCCCCCAAAGGCCGGATGCGCTGGTGCAAACCTTTCTGGGCTGCTGCTTTCTCCAGGCTCCACCTTTTATCCCCTCCCTGCTCCATTCTGCCCTTGAGTGCCAGCTCCCCTGCCAATCCCACCGACAGGTCCCTGCCCTGCTGCTGCCCCCGCCAGCCCAGCCGAGCGATTCCTCCTGCACCTGCTCAGGAGAATCCAGCCCTCGAGGGAAATTAATCCAGTCGCTTCAGCCAGGTCCTTTGTGCAGCTCTGTCCCCGTCCCTGACGCGCCACAGAGCACAGCAGACCGAAGCAGAGCCAGGCCTGGGTTGAGGGGTACGGGCAAAGTGAGAGGGGCCAGGCGTGCTCCACTCCTAACCAGGGTCCTGGCAGCCCCGCACTGGGGAAGGCCCCTGGTGGCACGGGCTCATTTCTGAAAGGACGATGACACAACACGTTCTGGGCTGTCAGAAATCTCTGCAGTGTGGAGAGGTATTGGCTGGGCGGGAGGGGAGCCCAGGACTGAAGGCAGGAGGTGGGGCAGTGGGGTCAAGATTTGTGGGCGCAGGCAGCGCTGGGTGTTAGGGAGCCCAGAGCTGGAATAGCAGGAGGGCTGCGGGTCAGGAGTGAGGGGCATCAGCAGAGCCGTCAGGTAAATAGTCCAGCATGTGCGTCGACTCTCAGGTTTCTCTAGCCACCACCAACCGACTCATCCTTCCCAATCACCCTGCCAATCACAAACCCCACAGTGCTCACCCTGCCCTGCCCCGCAGCTCCCAAACATCACTCAGGACAATGTGCCTCTGCACCACAGTGCAAAACAAACTCATTGGGGAGACGCTCCGACATGTTTAACACCCGGCGCAACGTTTCCATTTCCACAGAGCTGGCCGGTCTATCTGGTGCCCTTCCGGTCCCGGTACTGGGGGCTTTGCAGAGGCCGAGGCAGCCCCGTTTGCTCCCTGGTTGCTGATGCTGGGGAATGCCAGGATCGCACAGCGGCCAGAGCCCAGCCCTCAGCATCACGGCTTGACGCATAACTTCTGAACATTAAATATTTATGGATATCAATTGAGAGCCAGGAGAAGTTGCTGCCTTGGGGAAATCCATGCCAAGCCTGGTTCTTTGAAATGCCATCTACTGACCCCTGCTCCGGCACTGTCGGGCCCTCGGAATCGCGCAGAGCACTGAGCCGTTGCGCCAAAGCTCAGTTAATTCAGCGAGGCCCCCGGGGGGCCGGAGTGCGGGCACGGCAGAGCTGTGTGAGGGGAGCCCAGGGCTGGGATAGCCACGGGGCCTGCAGGGCGGGAGTGCGGGGAGCGGCAGAGATGTGTGAGGGGAGCCCAGGGCTGGGATAGCCACGGGGCCCCCGGGGGGCCGGAGTGCGGGCACGGCAGAGCTGTGTGAGGGGAGCCCAGGGCTGGGATAGCCACGGGGCCTGCAGGGCGGGAGGGCGGGGAATGGCAGAGCTGTGTGAGGGGAGCCCAGGGCTGGGATAGCCACGGGGCCTGCGGGGGTGGGAGTGCGGGGCACGGCAGAGCTGTGTGAAGGGAGCCCAGGGCTGGGATAGCCACGGGGCCTGTGGGGCGGGAGTGCGGGGCACGGCAGAGCTGTGTGAGGGGAGCCCAGGGCTGGGATAGCCACGGGGCCTGCAGGGCGGGAGTGCGGGGAATGGCAGAGCTGTGTGAGGGGAGCCCAGGGCTGGGATAGCCACGGGGCCTGCGGGGGCGGGAGTGCGGGGCACGGCAGAGCTGTGTGAAGGGAGCCCAGGGCTGGGATAGCCACGGAGCCTGCGGGGGCGGGAGTGCGGGGCACGGCAGAGCTGTGTGAGGGGAGCCCAGGGCTGGGATAGCCACGGGGCCTGCGGGGGCGGGAGTGCGGGGCATGGCAGAGCTGTGTGAAGGGAGCCCAGGGCTGGGATAGCCACGGGGCCTGTGGGGCGGGAGTGCGGGGCACGGCAGAGCTGTGTGAGGGGAGCCCAGGGCTGGAATAGCCACGGGGCCTGCGTGGCGGGAGTGCGGGGCACGGCAGAGCTGTGTGAGGGGAGCCCAGTACTGGGATAGCCACAGGACCTGCTGGGGCTCTCTTCCCTGCCCACAATAGTTGGAGATCACTCATGGGAGCAGAATAAAGTCAAAAGAGCTTAAAAACAAGAACTGGGACTTGGATTCCACTTTTGAAGAGCCCAGCCTGGCATGCTGCCCTTGTCAGCTGCTTGGGGCTGTTCTCTGTTTGTACATCACCTGGCGCCAGGGGGGGCTGGCCTGTGACTGGGGCTGCCAGGAACAACCACAGCAAATAATCTTCCTCCTGCTACCTCCAGCTTTGCAATGTCCATCCCGCCCCCTCGCTTGCAGCTCGGCACAGACGGATGCCAGAGGCACACTGCAGTGGATATCGGTCCTCCAAGGGGAGGCAGGCCTGGGGGAGGGGGAGGAAGGTCAGAGGTGCCTGCAGGCCCACTAGAGGGCATTGTGCCAGTGGGTACGTTGGCAGGAAATGGGCCTGGTACAGCAGGGGGCAGCAGGAGGAAAGAGAGGAGCTGGGGGTAGGGGATCTGCTATGGGGAGCTCACCCGCTGCTACAGGTTGGCTAAGGGGGAGGCTTGGTCCTATCCAAAACATCTCCCGTCACTAGCTGCTCCATGCACTTGCCCCACAGCTGCCAGGGGATGTACCCCACGGCTGGAAGGGGATGTGCCCCATGGCTGCCTTTGTAGGACTGATGAATGAAATTGTTTTTAATTGTTTACTTTATTAATGTAACTTCATAAGTAAAGTTTTATGAATGAAACAATATTCATTCATAAAACCGGTTACCCCAATAACTGGCTAATTAACAATTAAAATGCTTGTTAAGAGCCATAGCTGTTCAGTCAGCTGCCTTTGTAAGTTTCACTATCAATCCAATTCCTGCTTAAATCACTGAGACTTGCACTGTTTCAGTATTGTAACTTCTGTTCACCATTTATTACACTTGCCTACAGTGTAACTTCTGTTCACTGTTTGCCATCCATTATACTTGTCTATATTGTAACTTCTGTTCACTGTTTGCCATATTGTAATTCAAACCCCATTTTAAAACGCTTACTCCATTTTGTAAGGGCTTGCTGCAACCTTCATTTTTGCAAACCCTGCTGTAATCTTATTAGTTTAGTTTAGATGTGTGAATGAGGTATGTATGGATGATGGAATCAACCTCCAGCCCCAGCCTGTCCTGATTAAATAGAGTTCAAACACCAACGGCTGAAGATGCAGACAAGAGCCCTAACAAAGTAAGAAAAATCCACCCTAAAAAGAAAAGGTACAATAGAAGGAAGATCAAAGCCCGGTCCCAGTCTGAAAGTCATGTCTGCAATTGACGGGTGATCAATCACCAAACCTGGAGGCAGCATGACACAGCAAGACCTATAGACTCTGGATTCAAACTAAAGCCTACAAAAAGGATGGGTGAGATGGAAAACTTTGGAGGGTAACATTCTGCTGCCAACATGGAAGGGCATCGGTGCATGCCCAACAGAGAACCAGCTCGTCCTTGTGCCCGGCTTTCCTGGCCAGTTAGCCGCCACAAGCTACGAACCCAAGCTGCAAACTCAAGCCACAGACTCAAGCAGGACTGGTAACTATGCAGCAGCTGCAGAACATCTGATGGATGTGTGTGTGTGTGTGTGTGTGTGTGTGTGTAGGTATTAGGTATAATGTGTGTGTGTATAAGGATTAAGATATTAGTTATTGGTCATAAATCAAATTATCATAATAAATGTGGCATCTTTATCTTGTCCCCTTTAATAAGATCCTGCTAGTTTTTATTGATATAACACCTTCCCCCAGCCGGGCGCCTCACTGCCAGGAGCTTGGTGCCCGGGATGAGGAACGCAGCTGGCCAGGAAGGGAAGGCTGGGCTGCGGGAGAGAAGTCTATTTCTCAGCAGCCTCGTGCTGCGATGGCCAGGTTATAGATCTTAATAACAGGCCGGAACAGTGATGGAGCCTCACTGCCCCTACCGTCGCTCGTCCTGCAGCTATTTTCGGTGGCGGGCTCAGCCGCACGCCACCTGGGAGGGATGTGATGGATGGCCACAGCCTTCAATTGAGTCGTAAGCCTAGGTAAGAGCCCGTCAAAGGAACAGATGGTCTCAGCTCCCACCTCCCAGCACCAGCCACGGCCGTTCCTCCTCGCAGTGGGCTGGCCCACCTGAGGGCTATTTCTGACCAGCGCTGCCCTGGGATGAATGGGAGGGGAAACCAGGCACCAATCCCTGGACCGTGCCTGGCTGCAGCGAGTGCTGGGAGGACTCAGACCCCCGGAGGCCCGGCTGCTGAGGGAGCTGCCTGACTGGGCCAAACTGCAAAGGGAAGTGGGCAAACAGGTGTGACTGGGAAGTGCCCCCAGCCGCTTGCAGAGCAAAGAACCACCCACAGCTCCCGCCTGCCACCAACTGGCAGGGGCACCGAGTCCCTCTCTAGCGTGCCGGGGATGTCACAGCCAGCTGGCAGGTTCAGCATGTCCGAGACCTGCGCAGGAGAAGAGCAGACCCTCAGTGAGAGGGGCCGTAGCAGGGCCGGGTGCTGCTGATGCCTGCCCACTTACTGCCCCACCCCCAGGTCAATGGGGGACAGGCCGTGGCCGTGGCTCTGCTCTCTGGTCCAGGGGAGACGCTGTGTCATTCTGCACTGGGACAGGAGGGAGAGTAACTGGGGGAACATCCCGGCCTGGGGAGGGGCCATATCAGAACTGCTCCCGAGCCTTCAGCACCAGGTGGTGTCTCCCCACCACAGACAAGCGGCACTGCCAGGGGCACGTGTCCTGCTCTCGCACTGCGGGGCGCAGACCGGACTCCACGCTGCCTCGCGCTGCCTGAGAGCCAGGGGAGAGGAACAGGCCGCCTTCCCCACAGCCTTGGCTTGGGCAGAGCTCAGCTTCTCCTGCCTCCCCACGCTATTCGCCTGTTGTCACTCCTCGGACAGGCCCAGTAAGCCTGCCAGAGAGGGACCTCAGGAGATCTGGGTTCTAATTCCTGACTCTGCCTCGGGCTACCTTGGGCACGTCCCCGGGGCCTCAGTTCCCTGTCTGTGAAATGGGGCTCTGGTACACCCCCCGCTCCCGCCTCACGGCGGGGGGGCGTCTATAAATGCACACAAGGTGCCCAGATACCACAGTGAGGGGCCTCTGGAAAAGGCTATCAGCAAAGATGAAGCCCTGGAGCTGTCCTGGAACCGTGGCCTGGTGCCTTCTGCTGCACAGGGCTGAGCTCCCTAGCAAGGGAAGGGCACGATTGCTCATTGTGTCTCGGATCTCGCCGGCGCGCCGCTCGAAGAGCATCGGCTCAGCGGTTTATGCTGCATGGCATGAAAGGCTGCAAAGCCATGTCCCCCCGGCCGCCTTGTTCACCGGCCCCAGGGTGTGTCATCCTTGGCCAGAGAAGGAGCTCTGGTATTTTTACACTCCTCGGCGTTAGCTCCAGGAGGGCGCTGTCCCTTCTCAGCCCAGGCCTGGTGCCAGAGACGCCACGCCCTGCTGCAGCTGCACATGTACCGCATACGGTTCTGAAACACACCTGGCACGTTCCTGGAGAACCTGAAAACACTGCTCCCCAGGGGGCTGCCGGGGAAGGAAGAATTAGACCCACAAGCTCCATTAGGCTAGATCTATTATTGATGGGGCTGCTGCAGGATTGCTTTGTTCATGCCTTTGCTTGAGGCAAGTATTCAGGGAACATTCCCTAGGACGGTAACTTCCACTTGTGTTAGGAGCCTTCTGCTTGGACTCAGGCACAGCCCAGGCCCGAGGTGCGGACCTCAAAGCACCCGGTCTGCGGTGCAGGAACCTCCCATGCCTGGGGATGGAGCCTGGAGAAGCAATCAGGAGTCTGGCTGCCACCGGTCCCCCGGGAGTCTGGAAAACTGAACACGTTCCCTGCAGAGATTTCACAAGCGGCCTGCTTCTGGGCAGCACCACGAGCTGCTCCTTTCTTGCCGAGTTTTGGATCATGTGTTTCCAGGCACACGCAGGACATGCAGAGGGGCAGTGAAAGTGAAAAAGAATTGGGAGGGGGGCGGTGTTTCTTGAACTTCAAATGATCAAATTTCATTTGGTGCCACGGTTGGGTCGGTTCTTATTTCATCGGCCCCAGTACGCCCCTGGCCCACTCCAAGCGGCAGCATGGCTCATTCCGGCACCAAGCAGCCGCATTAGCCCAGGTGGCAGCTGCCCAGGTGGTGGCTAATCAGAACGCGGGTGGCGTCCGCACGAGGAGACGTTCCACACGCCCTGCCCAGATGCCATGTGTACTTAGGTAAACATTTACTGAACACCAGCTGGCGTCTAATTAAGTCACCGTTAACGGGAGTCCCGGGGTCCGATTACCAGCACAAGCCTTGCCAATGAGCGTGACATTAGGACGCTGTATGTGATGCTTTTCTTTGAAGCTCCCCTTATTGTTAGCTGGAGGGGTGAAACTGGGTTAGGAACAGTGTACTGGGCAGCGGCCTCCGCCCTCAGGATTCCCCTGAAGCTGGCACTGTGCTGGAGGGATACTGCTTTACCTCTGGGCATCATGAAGTTAGCGCTGTGGCAGGTGGCCCCAGGATTTCTCTGCAGCTCTCAGGGGAATGGCTGTAATACAGGGATTCTGTGCTAAGCCACACAGCTCTGCATCCCAAACCTTCCTCCAGACAGCAAGCAAGGAGCCCTCTGCCTGAAGACATGAGCCAGGTCTCAGCATCGTCTCTCCCTGCCTTCCGAGAGCTGTCTCCGTGCATCCCATAGACAGAGGCTCCCCTGGAGTCTGCCACACTGCAGGTTGCACCCCTGGCCCTGTGGCCCGTTCTAACCAAGGAAGGGCAAATCCCGCAAGGGCCGAGCTGACCGTCCACCCGCAGCTCGAGACGAACCTCTCTCCGGGTTTGAAAACGTTTGCTTCACTTTCGGCTCTGTCTCGCTTTCACGGCTCCCTCTGCACTTCCCGGAGCCGACGGGCCTAAGCACCAGCTGAGCCGGACGCCACCTGGAAATCCCACGAGGAAGGCAACTGCAGAGCAACGAGGGCTTGATACTTCCCAGGAGGTTGGAGAAGTCTCCAAAGCCCAGAACTCCCTGAGATTCCCCCAGGAACCATCACCAAGACTTGTCAGTCTGGCCTTCTGAAGAGCTGCTGTTAGGGAACGTTAGGGGCCCAGTTCTCTCCTCAGTCCCTGAGCAGACTGACGTGGTGCAGACGCGGCTCTGAGCAAATGGGTGGGTCCAGTTGCATTGACACCCGGGGGGGGCGGCACCTCTCTTAGAGCAGCATTAAGCAGGCTGCTGCCTCTGGAGCTCTGTAGGCAATCTGGGCATGCCGCTCGGTCGCTCCAGTTCTTCTCCCCGTTAATAACAGGGTTATTAGAGGAAGCGCTGGAGGACTCGGATGAAGGGAGGGTGGGTGCATGGCTCACACTGGGTCCTAGAACACTCATCTGCAGACCCGGGGGATGGGCAGGCCTGCATACCTGCAGCTGGTGCTGAGCGTGGTCTGGTCTCCAGCCCTGCAAGAGGAATGCAGCCCACCTGTGTCCTGACGGCTGCACTAGGGGCTGTGCATCAGGCTGCCCCAGGGACGATTCATTGGCACAGCCTCCTCTTTCTGAATGAGCTCAATGCAGGGCCTGTGAAAGGGGCCAGACACAGAATCCTGCTGGGCCCCCAGGACCCAATGACCCGAGAGGTCTTCTACATCTCGGACGTTCGTGGGGCTGATGTCCTCTGGCTGCGCCTGCAGCAGGCACACAGCTCAGGTGGTGACAGAGCCTGTTCCCCGACCCCCATGGCTCCTTAGCCCTGCCCTCTGGTGAGGTCCCTAAGCCCCTGGCCCATTCAGCTGGCATCTCTGCAATGCCCAGGGGGGAGGTGGCGGCATTAGGAGGTGGGTATTCATCCACGAAGACAAGAAGCTGTGAACAGCCACGGCACTGCATCGCATAGGCTCAGCCGGTTGTGGCCCCGGCACAGAGTGCGTCCTAAATCAAAGCACGGAGAGTGGGCAGCGCAGTGCTTTAAAGATCAGGGCGAAATCATTGTGGCAGGTCAGGGCCCCTTTGCGCTGGGTGCTGCACACGCAGGACGAGGAGCCCTGTCCCCCCCCCAAATTAAGCATCGTTATCTCCAGAATTAAGCATCATTATCCCCAGAAAATGGAGTGACTCCCCCAAGGAGCCTGTGACTGGGCTAGAACTGACCCCAGATCTCCTGCATCCCAGCCCAGAGCTGTAGCCACACCTTCCTCCCTGTGTCTAACACATTGTGAGACAGCCTCATGGGCAGCTGGTCCGGCTGTATCAGGAGAGATTCTGTTTCATGCGTGTTCAGTCTAAAAAGCCCTGTGTCTTTAAACAGAGGCCATCTTTTGCTAATAGGCCATCAGACAAGGTACCTGCCATTCCCTCAGCTCAGTGGTTTGGGCTTAGCCTGCGTAATTGTTTCCTGGGTATGCCCAGAAGCCAGAAGCTGGGACAGATGCATATGGGGCAGGGGGAGCTGTCTCCGGGGACTCAGTCCCAGGGAGAGTGGAGTAAATCCCACGTCAATTTCTGCTCATTAAAGCTGCAGGGCGATAGCTGTTCCAAGCGCGCGGGGAGCCGCTCTGACGCTGATGGAAAACGCCTGCTGTCAAGCATCCTCCCGCCAACGCTCAGAAGAGACAGCTGGGGAAGGAGACATGATCGGCTTTTACCACGTGCACGTTCCCACCTGCCTGCAAGGAACAAACCCGAACGCAGTCTGGTACCTGAGAGCCGGGATGAGCTGCCTCTGCTGAAGGGCAGCGGGGCCTGGAAGGCGTAGACGCTGTCGCCCTCCGCGATGGCGTTCAGATCCTCCTCATCGTGGAAGGAGCGCTGGAACCCGCTGGGGGACAGCTCCACCAGGATCACCTGCAGCGCAGGGGAACAGTCAGCGACCCCGGCTCCCTCCCATAAGGGTGTTGAGGAGAAAACTGCCCTGTGGCCACGGTCTCTCCTGCATCTGGAGAGCCTCGAGCTTGCAGAACAATTAAAGGGTCCGGGGGTTGCCAGGGGCCTCCACGCAGCAGCTCAGTGCAGCGAACGTGGACATGTCCACAGGGGGTCTCTGGAGCTAAGACATGAGCTGCAGCAGCTGGGAGCCAGGCTGACAGGGCTGGAGCACGCCCGTACCACCTGTGAGACACACTCACCAGGGGGTTCCATTCACACCCCACTGCCTGGTGCTGCGATGCCATCTGGCGTTTGTGGCACGACGCAGTGTGTCCCAGCACCAGAGCGGCTGAGACAAAGCGGGGGGGCCCCTTCCTTGCCATGTGAGCCCTGCCTGGCCGGAGCAGGCATCCCCAGTGCCGCCAGGAGTGTGTTCGGCAGGGCGGGTAGCTGGCCACCTGGCTGCTCCAGGCTTGAGACAGTGGGAGGGAGGGTCTGGTCCCAACTCACCTGATCGGGGGTGATTTTGCCTTCTTCTGCCACCATTGCCCTGAGGGTCGCCACGGTGCTGAAGAGGGGCACCGCTAAACCTATCCGCAGGAACCGCTGGCTCTTGGACTGGAAGACTAAGGTGACATTCAAGGGCCTGAAAAACAGAGGAGCAGATGGGCTCCAGAAAGCCAGTAAGCAGCTAATGGGGGGCCCTCCCCTTGGACTGTCTGTGCCCCAGGGCACCCGAGGTCTTGTTCCGGCTGGGAATTAGGATACGCCGTGTGTTCCCAAGCCCGTGCAGGCAGTGATGAGCGCAGACAGCTGAGTGCTGACCCGGGAACATACCTCAGCACTGAGTCCCACCGTAAGGGCCACAAACATGCGGGGCTCAGTTCTGCCCTCCGCTGAGCACCTGCCCCGGCTGCTGGAGCATGCAGCCGGGGCAGAATTACCCCATAACATTTAACATGGCTGGCCCCTCTAAGGAGCAGTGGGGCTCGGGGCCAGCCATGCCTAGTCCATGACACAGCCCCTTTCAGGAAACAGGAGTTTAAGGGTGAAGCAGACACGCTGGGGACGGGATACACCCCACTTTGGAGAAGGGAAGAGGTGCTGCAAAGCAGGGCCGGAACCCAGTGTTGGTGGACTGGCAACGCAGGCTTCACCCATTGCACAGCCCCAGGCATGAGGGCTAAGGAATCCCTTAACCCAGGGACAGGGTTTAGGCCTGTGGGCTTTATTAAGACTTAATACCTTGGACCCAGCTAGGGGGATACTGAGGTAGGACCTCTGCACTGCTATGGACATGTGACTTGGGAGCAGCCAAAAGAAGGTGAGGGCGGTGCGCCCGCAGGGCCACGCCGTGCCATGAGGGGACTGCTCCGGGACAGCACCCGATACACTTTCCCCACATCACAAGCATTTCCCGTTGCTCTATCACTGAGTCGGGGCTGCACACAGGGGAGCATCAGACTAGGAATTCTGGCCAACGAAGGGCTATGGGAGGCACCCTATCATGTAGGTCTGTTTAGGGAAGTGGTTCCCAAACTTGGGCCACCGCTTCTTCAGGAAAAGCCCCGGCGAGCCAGGCCGGTTTGTTTACCTGCCACATCCACAGGTTTGGCAGATCGTAGCTCCCCCTGGCCGCGGTTCGCCGCTCTCGGCCAATGGGAGCTGCAGGAAGCGGCACAGGCCGAGGGACATGCTGGCCGCCGCCGCTTTCCGCAGCCCCCATTGGCCTGGAGTGGCGAACCGCGGCCACTGGAAGCTGCGATCGGCCAAACCTGTGGACGCAGCAGGTAAACAAACCAGCCCGGCCCACCAGGGGCTTTCCCTGAACAAACAGTGGCCCTAGTTTGGGAACCACTGGTTTAGGGTGTGGTTTATTACAACCCAGCAGTAGCTCCCACAGCCTGGGCCTCGCTCATGCACTGGCTGTGTGGATGGCAAAGGCCTCCCATCAGGGCAGCCAGCGCTCAATAGCCCTGCTGTATCTGCAGCTGCAGAGCATCCTGGGATAGCACCGGCCCTTTCATGGTAAAGCTAGAACATAGGTAAAATAGCTAGAACAAAGGTAAAACATAGAAATGTGGGGCTGGCAGGGACCGCGGGAGGTCACCTCGTACATCCCCCTGTGCTGAGGGGAAATAACCCTAGACCATCCCTGACAGGGGTTTGTCCGACCTGCTGTTAAAAACCTCCAGTGGCGGGGATTCCACAACCTCCCTTGGGAGCCTGTTCCAGAGCTTAACTGCCTTTAGAGAGAGAAAGTTTTTTCCTAATATCTGACCTAAACCTCCCTTGCTGCAGATTAAGCCCATTACTTCCTTCAGTGGGCATGGAGAACAATTGATCCCCGTCCTTTCTAGAACAGCCCCTTAGCATATTTGAAGACTGTGATCAGGTCCTCCCTCAGTCTTCTTTTCTCCAGACTAAACATGCCCAGTTGTTTCAACCTTTCTCACAGGTCCGGTTTTTAAAACGTTTTCTCATTTTTGTTGCACCACAGCCCCTCACGCCCCTCAGGCGAGGGTGGAAATGCTGCGGAGGCCCCTCTGCATGGGGTGACTGTTGCCCGGAGTGAGGGGCTGGGTCCTGGTGGGGGTCTGTGCAGGGCAATCTTGGGGCAGTGGGTGCTCCAGAGAAGGAAGCCTGAGAGGAGATGTCAGCCTGTGGGGCATTTCCCTTTGCGTGTGGCTAGAAATAGCCTTGTCACTTGTCTCCTTAGGTGGGAGATCCATGGCTTGGGGAGGCTGGCAAATGGCTCTTGGAGTTGGGCTGAGACAGCCAGATGCATTTCACTGGGACACTGAGCTGGGTTTGAACCCAGACCTTCAAAGGGGAAATGCCAATGCAATCACACACTGTCTCCTGAGCTCCCACGCCTCCCGCAGCTCAGACCCCCAGATTGTCCGGCCCCAATTCCCCCACACCCTGCACTTCCTGAACACCCCATTGCATCACCCAACTTCACCTCTCCCCCCCCGCACGCCAAGCTCCCCCCTCAGCTACGCAGCCCCAGGGTCACCTCCAACCCCAAAGGTCACCTGATCCGTCCCCCCGTCCCAGGAGAGCTCCTCACCCTCTGCCTCCCTCGCCCAAGCCCCAGGCCCTGTCCTTCGCTAAGGGAGATGGGGAGGTGGGTGCCCGGACTCCCCATCAGCGCTCCAGGAGCCGACACGGGTAGGAGTCCTACCATATTGCTCTTGGTGCTGTTCCCTTTGCTCTGCCGCCCAGCAGAGAGAGACACATGAACTACAGCAGCCAGCCGAGGACTGAGCCGGGCCCATTCCCAGTACACACTGCTCGCCCCAGGTCAGTGCCTGCCCTCCACCTGCTCCCAGCAGGCTCTGATCTTCAGCGCAGCAAGAGCCGTGGGCCGGGGCAGCCATCCCTCATCGGGAGAATCCCAGCCTCTGAACCGCTTGGTGTCGTTCCCAGCTCTCTGCGGTGCCTCCCCACACAGCCATGCTGCAGCCTCGGGAGTGAGACAACGTGGCCTTAGACCTGCTCTGCAAGGCACTCAGCCCCTCCCAGGCGCAGTGCCTGTCAGTAAGACAGAAACGCCCTAGGAGTCCATGCAGGCAGCCCCACCTCCTCTGCTCCCCCGGGGGATGTCTGCACTGCACCAGGCGGGAGCCCCTGGGTTGGCCTAGCCCGGAAGTGAGGAGCAGCCCCACTGCAACGCCCTGCCCCAGTTACTGTGTCCTGACCAAACTGCGCTCACCTGTGTGTGTCACTGGGACTTCTGGGGCACGTGCCCTGGTCCTTTGGGCTGCAGCGAGCAGAGCCGCTCTCTGCGTCTTTCCCAGGGGATTGTGGGAGAACCTGCCTGTCCTGGCCCCCCTGTGGAATGGGGGGGCACCAATGGCACTCGAGGGATTTACCCTGGGTCCTCACTGCAAAGTGGGGAGGGGGTTCCCAGCCCCAGTGAAAGCAGCATGTGGGCTCCCACCCACCCCTAGCCAGACCAGCTAGCCCGGGTTGGAAGCATTTCTACACAAGTGAGAGGTGGTTGTGTGACCCTTCATGGCAGCCACTCTGTTAACACCTCACGAGCTGCTGGCGGCTGAGCCAGGACAGCACGGCCTGGATGCTTCACAACACATGCACCAGCGTACGGGCCCTGCCTGAGGCCAAAGCCAGCCAGACCAGGGCTCGCCCAGAACCCCCAAGGCAGGAGCCCTCAGCTGCCAAGCTCCACCCCAAGCCAAAGCGCCCCCAGGTCTCCCCCAGCTTGGCCCGCTCCCTAGGGAATAAAGAAGCCAGGTCGGCTCTTCACTGCAGGCTGGTGCCAGGCATGGAGCGGGTTCCGTGCCCAGGAGGAGGTGACGCTCTGAGCCCTCACTGGCTCTTACCATACATGTTCTTGCAGCCTGCCTTTCATGCACTTCCCAGCTCTCCCTGTCCCCGGGCTCAGCCCAGCCTGGCAGGCAGGCGAGCTGCTTCTCTCCAGCACGTCCCCTAATTGCAGCACTTACGTTTCATTTAGCCGAGGCGCCGGGCAGGCTGACAATAGCACTGCTGTGCAGAGGCACTCGTGGCATTTGCCTGTCAACAGTGAAATAGAGGGTCCCCTCCCGCTCTGCCCCGGGAGACACGTCCATGCCCTCTGCTGCCTGTCTGTGCCGTGCTGCCGCTGCCTTGTTCCTTACCCTTTAAGCTGAATGAGCAGGTTTATCATCCGAGGGCTGACAGCACCAGTGCCAGCTCTCGGGGACAGCTCTCAGTGGGCAGAGCCTTCACCGTGCGGCGGGAGATAACGTTCGAGGCAGCGCTCGGCATGGCAGACAGCCCCCCGACCCCGCTGGCAGCTCTCGGCTCCCAGGCAGCGCTGGCTGCCTGTGTAAAACAGCCCAGGTCTCCACTGCTTGTCCCCGCTCGCTCCACAAGCTCAGCGCCAAACTGGTCAAAAGGCAGCCAGCTGCCAGGGGCCGAACTCAAGGGAGGGCTTCGCTGGCAGAGACGCAGGCGCCAGGAATGCACAGAGCCCGGTGCGATCCAAGGTGTGCACATCCAGCTCGCAGGCCCCCACTACCACAGCCTGAGAGCACCTCGCGGCCTTCACCCTCCCCACAGCCTTGCAGCCCTGCTATCCCCATTGTGCAGATGGGGGAACGGAGGCACCGAGAGAGCAGGTGACTTGCCCCAGGAAACAAAGGAAGTTCTATTGCAGAGAGCAAGGATTTGCACCCAGGTCTCCCAAATCCCTGGCTAACACCCTAACCACTAGCCTATCCTCCCTCTCCCACTGACCTCCCAGGACACCGGCTACCTATGCCCCGTGCTCTGCCCCTGCTCCAAGACCAGCCTTTCAGTCCCCTGCTCCGAATGGTGGGGGGCTGGGAGTCCTCAGGAGAGCCCACTCCCCAGAGCTAACAGGCCCCATATCCCTCGAGCCAGGCAGTTGTTCCCAGCTGCCAGTGGTGACCAGGGAGTGCCCCAGGCAGCAGGGGCTGCCCATTTTGATACCCAGGCTGATCCCCTGAACAGAGCTAGGTGGGCAGGGCAGAGGGGAGCACAAAGATGGTCTAGGTTCTGTAACGCGGTCTCACCTATCTATCTATCCATACAAACACCCATCCACCTGTCCATGTATCCCCAGAAACATCTAGCTAGTTATCCATCCCAATACACCCCCACTCCATCTATCCATCTCAATACACCCCCTCCCCATCTATCCATCCCAATACACCCCACTCCCCATCTATCCATCCCAATACACACACTGCTCCCCATCTATTTATCTATCTACACCCCACCTACTTGTCTATCCCAGTACACACCTCTCCCCATCCATCCAGCTATATATTTCGGCACAGTGTTCAGACCACCCCGCATCCTGGGAGTTCTCCCTCCCCCTATTCAGTGCTGGGCTGGGAGGTTGCCCGTCACAGCACCTGAGTTCCCCGCCCGGAATGCACGGGGAGACACGGAATGTTGTATTCCGCAGGAACAAATCCTTTTAGCTTTTGGATCAGCTCCCCCTCCGGTGGGATTCCCCCCGCCCTCTGAAATGTCAGACCTCAGGACTCGTAGCCAATGAGCAATATTTAGTGAGCCAAGGAAATGGATCACTTAGCACGGCGACGCTGCTGGGCAACGAGGGATCAGGCTGGGCTCTGCACATTCCACCACAGAGGTTTATAAAGTATTTAAATCTGTCAATGAAGCCCCTAGAAGAACAATGATAATATCAATTTGCAGAAGCCAAGCTGTGCAGCAGAGCATGAGAGATTTACTGCACCAAGGAATGGTACCAGAGCAAGCAAACAGTGGATAAAAGACCAGGCAACTGTGAGTCTTAAAGGAACCCCAGCCTAAGCAGGCAGTGGCTTAGCCTGTACAGTGCAGCATCCCAGTGCCCAGCGGAAGGAGCTGACAGACTCTCTCCCCAGAAACAGCCGGTTTGAGAAGCTGGTGGCAACAGGATTGGGATTAGCCCAAGTAAATTACAAGCACTTTCCGCATTCCATCCCCCCTCCTGCACACACACACAGAGCCCTGCTGCATGTGTATACACAACTACTGCACACCCACGCTTCTCTGCCTGCGCATGCGCGTGTGCACACACACACACACACACACAGAGCTCTGCTGTACACCCACAACCCTACTGGCATTTACGCCTGCATTTGGTAAGCTCACGCAAGACCCAGCTGGCATTATTGATACACCAAGTTCCTTGCCAGCTGGGGCTGCCCACTGGTGCTGGGACTGGGCCCACTAACCCACCTGGCGCAGGACTGCCCCGACCCCCTAAGCTCAGGGCAGCTTCACACGGCCACCACATTCTGCAGAATTTGGATCAACCCAGTAGAGACATTTTTCCCCTAACCTCCAAGGCCCCAGGGCGGGCCATGGTGTCCTGAGTGGAGAGAGGTTCTGGTTTAAGAGGCAGGGTGAGCTAATGGGCCAGGAGTCAGGAGACATGGTTCTGCCAGTGACCCACTGTGTGACCTCAAACAAGTCTCTGTGCCTCAGTTTCCCCTCTCAGCCTTTCTGTGTCTTATCAGAGCTCTTTGGAGCACACACTGTCTCGCTCTGGGTCTGCGCGGTGCCCAGCACATGAGGTTCTGATCTTGTTTGAAGCCTCCAGACACGGCTGTGATACAAGTTCTGTTAATAAATGCTGTCTCGGGGATCCACAGCGCAAGGAACGGGAGCTTTGGGTTGCTGCAGACGGGAACTGATCTGTGTTTCGGGGCCCTGCAATCCTTCTTTCTAAGCCTGGGAGGGCCTGTGGTAGCAGCCATTAAAACGGTGCCCTTAGTCCCTATTTTAAATCTTTCTTAGAGAGGTTTTAAATGTTATTTGTTGCGATTTTCCTCTGATGCCGTGTTGCCAATTTTCTCACTAACCGAGGTTTTCTTAAAGCCCCAGCTCCTGGAGTCCTGGGGACGGAGGAGAATCTCAGCTTGTTGTAATTTTCCTCTGATGCCGTGTTGCCAATTCTCTCACTAACGGAGGTTTTCTTAAAGCCCCAGCTCCTGGAGTCCTGGGGACAGAGGCGAATCTCAGCTTGGATTTAAAAAAAAAATTAGTCCTTAGCCTTTGTGATTGTGGAGAAAAGCTGGAAACTTGGCCCGGATGTGACCTCATGGCTCCAAAGCCAGCTGGTCACACAAACAACCCCCCAGATGTATTCCTGGTTCCACACTCAAACTTTTGAAGCCTATCTCATGATTTCTGGGGGGCTGACTCATGACTTGGAGCCATCTGGGGTAGACAAAGCTCCTGATCTCATCAGAAACCATTGTGAGCAGAGTGGGGTGATTTCCCACTGGACCCCAGCGCCGCGGGAAGAGGTGGATTCTCCATCTCTTGCGGTCTCCGCAGGAAGGCTGGCTGCTGTTCTGGAAGAGACGCACTGGGTAGAGGCAAGCGACTGGGCTAACTGCAGAGGTAACGGTGAAATCCTGTGGCATGTGCTCTGCAGGGGTCAGGCCAGGGTCTAACGGCCCCTTCTGCCCTATGACGGGACCTCGCAGGCTGCTCTTACGGGGGCGGGGACAGGACAAATAACCCCACACAGCTGCTAAGTCTCTGGGTAGCGCCCTCCAGCTGCTGCACCCATCCCGCATGGCGCTCCTGAGGGGTTAGACTGGGACAACCTGAACCACCGCCTCCAGGCGTCTCTGCAGAGGTGGGGCTGGGCACTGGGGAGCCAGCCAGGTCCTTGGCTACGCATCCGCACAGGCTGGTAGGAAAGCGTCTGTGGCCCCTTCTCCCCAGCGCAAAGGTAGGCACTAGTCCGCCCCCCACACAGCTGGGTGGAGACTTGACTGCACAAGTGTGTTCACACACACGCACACACATGCACCCCCGCACACACATGCACACGCACCCACCCACCCAGGTGCACACATGCATGCACACGCGCACACACACATGCACACACATGCACCCACCCACACAGGTGCACACATGCACGCACACACACCCATGCACACACCCCCACACATGGACGCACGCACATGCACACATACGCACGCACACGCACACACATGCATGCACCCACCCACTAGGGTGACCAGATGTCCCGATTTTATAAGGACAGTCCCGATTTGGGGGTCTTTTTCTTATATAGGCTCCTATTACCCCCCCCCCCGACCCCCTGTCCCGATTTTTCACACTTGCCATCTGGTCACCCTACCACCCACATGGGCACGCACATGCACGCATGCACACACACTGGCCAGCGCAGCAGATCCGATGTGGAGGGGAAAGTAATCTGCGCCTGGTACAGGGTGACTGCCTCGGGAGCAAGAGGGGAACCAATGACCACATTACGACTCCACGCTGCCCCTTGCTCCGAGCTTGTGTTCAGCTGCTTCATTTTCCTTCTGCCTCTTCCCCCATCACCCCGTAAAGGTCTGTCAGGCAGGGCTGGAGGGCAGGTTTGTGGGTGCAGAGCAGAACTCTCACCCTGGAGTGCACCGCACTAGCCCCAGGGGCTGCCGGCACGCATGGGAACCCTGTTGTGCTGGGTGCTGTGCAACCAGAGACAGACAGAACCTGCCAGCAGTGCGAGCTCCACAGAGCTAACGGGAGCAGATGTGTCAAGGTCGTGACGCTCGGTGGAGCCGACTCCCAGACACGCAGGGACAAGATTTTTCTCCCGCTGTTGGTTTTTGCGACTAATCGCACATTAACTTCGCGGCTCCAATGAGACGCTTGCCAAACACACTTCCTGCCTCGGGAATTGTTACTAGTCACGTCTATCAGTTCAGCGCTGACACTGCTGTTCGCGCCTGCATCTATTATCGATTGCAACGTGTGAAAACGGCTCTTTGGAAGAGTCAATCCTGTCGGGTGGACGGTCTCGGCTCTCACCTGTAAGATCTGGGGTCTGAGCAATGATATCACAGGAGCCGGTAATCTGTGTCCTAATGAGCCAGCGTGGGGGCAGCAGATATGTAGGAAACGGCTGCTAGTTCAGAACGCAAAGGAGGATTTGACTGGTAAGAAAGTGGCTGTTTTGCTCTCACCAATATCAATAAAAAATCTCATTTTCTTTCCTTCCTTCCTTGGCAGGTTTGCGCCTTTTCAAACACCCTCGCGGCTGCTCCTTGCTTGGCGTTGCCCAAGCCGGAGAAAGAGCAGCTGAGTTTCTAGAAATACAGATGAAGGAGCTGGAGCAAAAGCTGCCCTGTGAGAATAATGGGCTGACCTCCCGTAACAGAACCTTTCTATTAGAGGTTGCAGCGCCCAGTGCTGGCTAATGCAGGGGGCAGAATGGCAACTGCTGAGCTACCTCTGCCCACCATGGAGGGCGTCTGGTTTTCAGGGGTTATTCATTTCATTTTGGGGGGTATTTTTTAGCAAATTTTGAGTTTTATGCAGCTGTCTAAAAATGGGGGGGGAGGGCTTTCCTTTGTACGTGCTGTACTGAGTATCTCTTGGTAACGTTCCCTGGTGCATGTTAACGTAGGACTGTTTCAAACGGTGCTGGGTTAAAGCGCACTAGGCAACCTTTAGAGCACACCAGCAGGGTCTGAGCAGACCTGTTAACATGCAGCAAGTTAGTGTGCTTCAGGAATCTCCCCTGCAGAGTGCATCACCCGCCGCCTATAACTACAAATAGCCATTTCCGGTGTTCATTGGATAAACACCAAGTACTTTTTGTTTGTTTGTTTGTTTCGGGGTGTTTTATTGGCTAATGCCTACAGTCGGAAGTCCCACCCCCACGCTGGGGCCTGGGGAGAGCGCAGCTGTTGCCGTGTCCTCTTCGGGTGGCAGAGTGGGAGTGCAGGGCAGTGAAGGGAGGGCAGCTTTGCAAGTGTTTCCCCGGCCCAGCTACAGCCGATGCACCTCGGTCCTGATTGAAAATAAGCTGCTGCTGCTCCAGCCAAGGACCCACCAGTCTGCCCTGCAGCTTTGTCAGCACATGTCAGTCATCACCCTCCGATCTCCCAGTCCTGAGCTCCCCCCAGACAGCTCTGCTGGTGCCCCTCACTCCTGACCCACAGCCCCCTGCTAGCCCAGCCCCGGGCTCCTCCCACACAGCTGTACCAGTGCCCCTCACTCCTGACCCGCAGCCCCCTGCTATCCCAACCCTGGGTTCACGTACACAGCTGTATCAGTGACCCTCAATCCCGACTCGCAGCCCCCTGGTATCCCAGCCCCGGGCTCCCCACACACACAGCTCTGCTCATCCTCCACCAGCCCCGCTGTCCCATTCTGCCAGTCCTAGGTCACCACGTTGAAAAGTAGCATGATGCGTCTGGGCTGTGGACTGACCAATAGCAACTGCGATGGGACCCGCCCAGCTCACTGTGATTGGAACCCAGAGACAGACTCCAACACCCCATCCACACTAACCCCCTCCCCCCACAGCGAGCAGCCCCACCTTCGGCCAGGGACACTGGAACAATTTGTATGGTGGGGGTGCTGAGAGCCATTGACCCCAACTGTAAACCCTGGAGATAATGGAAACCACTTCAAACCAGGGGGTGTGGCAGCACCTCCAGCACCCTTAGTTCCAGCACCTCTGCCTTCTGCAGCAAGGCCCCCTGCCAGGGACAGGCAAGCCGCACATGGTTCACGCCGCACACTGCGCTGGGTGGGCTCACAGGGTAGCCAGAGGCCTCACCTTGCCGGGGGAGCAGGAGCAGGGCGGGGATGAGAGAGACGGAGTGGGGATGGAAGACGTTTCCCAGGGGCCGATGCGGGTGCAAGCTCAGAGCAGAGACAGTGGTGCTGTGTTCACATACCTGGTCTGGCGCAGGGGAATGGGTAACGAGACACACAGGAAGGGGTCAAAGGTGTTGCTCTGCTTCAGACAGTGTGGGCAGGTCAAGGAGGACCTAAAAATGAAACAAGAAACCACAGTCAAATTAAACATGGGTGGCTCTGACCCAGGGTGCACCCCACCCAGGGTGAAAAGCAACCAGGGGCAGCATCCCTCTGCCCGGGTGAGGGCCCCGCTCCGATCCTGTGATTCACCTTCCAGTGCAGGATTGTCACGGTGCACACTGTGTTCTCCAGCCCAGTCTGCACTGAAACCATCGAGGCAATCGGGCTTCCACCCCTTCCACAGCCGTAGATCTGACCATGAGGAAGTTTCTCCTGATAACCAGCCCACCCCCCGACTTTGGTCACTTTCATCCCCTGGTTTGTAATAGCTCTCTCCCCTCCTGCTCCCATTAGCAACCACACTAGGCCCAGCCACGCTGAGGCCTGGACACAGAGCCCTGCCACACAACGGGCTGGTTTCCTTTAACCTCTGCTGCTTTTCTATCCCTCTCTTCCCAAATCCTGGCGCTGTCTCCCTGCCTGAGACCGGAGAGGAGGCCGCAAAGGTCTAGCTGGCTTGAGATGGCCACAGATACAAACAAATCCGAGGCGCTGGGCTTTCTGTCATGCCTCTTGCAGCCTGACTCAGATCCCGTGCCAGATTGTCTCCCTGCGGGCCACTAGCTACACCAGCGGGATGCCAGACCGGTCACGCCCTCCCGGGGCGCTCAGTAGACTCTAGATGGCAGAGTATTAGGCCACGGGCCTGAAGCAAAGCTACCCAAGGCAGAGTCCTTCCCATGGCGGGGTTCATGGCTCCTCCCCTGAAAGGAACCCTACAGCATTAGAGGGCCAGCAGCGTTCGCTCAGCTGCTGGGTTGGGAATAGCATGAGCAGCGTTAGAAATCAGCTAGAGTGAGGATAAATGGGAGCCTGCAGAGCTCATGCGGGCCAATTGGCTCAGGTGAACAGAGCCTCCAGAGGAAGTCTCCAGGCCCACAATACAACAATGGGGACAGAGGGAGATCCAGCTCCTTTCACTTCTGTCCCGGACAGGGAGGAGTCAGATCATTTCTCAACGAGTCAGTGCAGCCCCGGAACACCACACTCCAGACTGAGAAACAACAGCAGCAACATCTGGCCGCCAGTGCCAGGGGTCATCATCGGCTCCCTGACACGTTGCTCTAAGGGACTCCAGGAAATCCCAGCCAATAACATCAAACCATCGCTGGCTTTCCTTCCATGGTCCACGTATGTGAGCTTGTGTGACAGAGCCCTGCCCTGTCTCGTGTGAGCAGCCACTGGCCTGTAGCTTCCCTATGCAGCTTTGCTAGAACACCCCAAGGACGACTTCAGCACCCCTGCAACTCCTGTCCTGCGCTCCCCAAATGCAGCTGTGCTAGGCCACCTCAGTCTGGGCTACAGCCCTCTGCTATTCCAGTCCTGACAGTCACATGCTCTTCTGATGCTCCTCACTCCTGACCCGCAGCCCCCTGCTATCCCAACCTTACATTCCTCAACACAGCTACCATTTTTACGAATGTTAGTTACAAATCAGATGAGGGTCAAGCCCCAGGGATTCTGGGAAGCTAGGGCTGCAGAATTCGCAACAGGATCCTCCCCAACCTCCCCAGATTCCAGAATCTTAAGTTTTCATACTTAAAAAAATCTTTCTAATCCTCATGGTTGAGAAAAATACTTCAAAATGTAACCAGTGCGGCACTGTGCTCCTGAGTCTGCAGAGAGCCTGACACCACAGGCTCAAGCGGTAAAAACTGCCCATTCATCCCAAATGACCGTTAACTCTGAAACCTAATGGCACACCACTCGTGTTAGCTATTCACTGCTGATCATTTTAGCCACAGTACCACCTGATGTGTTTAATCTACAATCCCAAACTGCCTCCCCAAGAGACTCAGGTGCCCCCTACCCAGCTGCCCTCCCTTCCCCTCTGCACGGCCTATCCAACACCCGAGAGTCGTTTTAATGAGTGGCCTGCTGGAGCACATGCCACTCAGGAGCTGGTGGGGGCCGTGGCTATCCTGTCTGAGAGGCAGGGCTCAGCCTTCGCCTCTGCGGAGGTGGCATCCTGAGCTCAAGGGGAGGAGCCCATGGGACTGGGAAGTGATGGGGCCATGTAGAAATGCAGAATGTAGGGCCCTGAACTCACAAGGAGGCCCAGAAAGGCAACAGACTCCCTGTATGCCCACAGAGTGTCCTGGAGATGGAATGGCAACACTGGGTGTGGGTGAATGTGTGCGTATGGTGTGTGAGATGGCCTAAGCATTCAGGTGTTGTGCAGGGAGGGAGAGGGGTGTGTGTGCATGTACCTGTGTGCATACAGTACGCCTGGGGCTGTATGGCAGTGGGTTTACACTGGAGGTAGAGTGGCTCTGCATGTTTACGAGGCTCAGCCTAAGCCTACATTTACCTGCCCGGTAAATCTGCAGTCCAGCTGGCTTCCCCATCTGCTTCTTTGGCAGCCAGCTGCAGAGAATTTCAGCCAGACGGTCCCCACCCCTCTTTTCTGGAATCGCTGCAGTGAAACCCGCCCAGCAGTGCTTTGCTTTTCCGTTTGATCGCCACCGACGACGGAGCATTCCGCACGAAGGGCAGTGATCCGAGGCTGAGCAATCTCCCCCCGCTGCGACTGCATCTCTCCTCTGCGCCCGGGTGTGTTCGGCTCGGGGTCCCGGTGTGAAGGCGCTCGCTGCTGATCACTGCTTGGATTTGCTGTTTCCAGCCAGCCTGCTTTGGGCCCTTTACCACGTTCCTCTTGTTGTTTGGGGGGGGGGAGCTGGAGAGGGGATCAGTGAGAGCTCTCCCTCAAGGGACAGAAATGCTGCAGGCCCGGAGCATGTTGTCTGTCCCTGTACCTCTTTGCAGAGGCACTTCACTGTGGTGCAGCATTACAGGAGCCCCGGCTCCCGCGTTCCCCCAAGCTCTGCTCTCCAGTTCAGCCATCACAGGGGCTCCCCTCAGTGTCTTCTGCACTTGGCTGCTCCATTCATCTCTCGTTAGCAAACCACCTGTGGAGTGGCACCAGCTGGCTGCTCCGCTCCATCAGGTGATGCTCGCTGGTTATTTACCTGGAGCCAAAGCTGGGCCAGGCACCAGCTGGCTCCCTCCACAGCTGCGAACGGCAGAGAGGCTCTGCCACCCGTCTGCATCCGATCCATGCTTAACGCGTCGTGGAAACATCAGAGTGACCCCACCAGCTCAGGCCAACGACTTATCTCCGCCAGCTGCTCATTAACGCCACACAGGCTCTCCGGATTTACATGTCTCTGATCCTGTAAGAGGTGTATCACTGCCACAAAGCTTGGAGGTCTCTGTACAGGCCGGCACTGCAGGGCTGGAGCTGGGAAACGGGCCACACACTGCAGACAGGCTTGATACAGTTATTCTGGCCATAGGCAAGGCGTGGTTCCTGATGCCAGGCAGGACTGTGCCAGAAAGGCGCAGGGCATAGTTGGGGCGGGGCGGAGAGGCTCGGTGTGGGATGGCCTGGGCTGGCTGAGCTTGGTGTGTGTTGCTTCTCGCACGAGACATTTTGCAGGAGAGCTGTGGGAACTTCACATCTCCAGGTCTTCAAGCTTCCAGAGCTTTGTTTTTCTCCATTTTTTATTTATTTAACCTGGCTTCAACCTCAGCCTTTCCCAAGGTTAAAACACAGCCTCGCATCAAAGAGACGTCTCTCTCCGAAGTGCCACAGCTGAATAGATCTGCATGCGCTATGGTATGTGTGTGGGGACGGGGTTAAGCCATACGGAGGAGAGAACAGGTCAAGACCTGACCATCACATGCCACTTGTGGACCTTCCTTGTATCCAGATGATCTCTGTGCACCGAGAGCCAGTTCATTGCACAGGGACCAGCCGGAGGTAGCTATGCGTAGATGTTCAATCCAAAAACCAAGGCAGATACGATTTCCCCCTAATACTCAGTGGCGCATTTCCAGACAGACGTGCAGGGAACGAGGTGCAGATGCTGGCTTCTGCATGGACTGCAGCCTTCATGCATTACCCTGCAGTGCACACACCTGCCGAGGACCTGAGACCCACGCTGGACATGCCCGAAAAGGTCTGATGGGGAAGGCCCTGCCAATTTGCTAACTCTGCCACGCTGCCATTTGGACGCGGCTGCATCACGGTGCCATGTGACCATCTGTCCGAACAAGTGCTCTCCCCAGCGCAGTGTGTACCAGGGAGTGTACGGTGGTTTGCCAGGACACATCTGGATCCTCACGCCAGAGAGGGACAGAGCTCTGTGCTCATCTAACCCAGACTCTTGGCCCCCTACTCTGTCTACTCCAGCATGTCTCCCAGTCTAATTAAATGCCCCAAGCAAAAAGGCTGCATGGCTCAGCTGGAGAGAGAGAGAAGTGGTGCAGTATGGGGCAGGAAGATGCCAGGAAGGTGAAAAGGGTAGGTCTACACAGCAGGGGTCTGTCCAGGTTTAGTATGTGCTGCTGAGCATTGGGAACAAAGAAACCAGGTGAGCAAACGACCCGTTCCCCAGAAATGCGACCGCGGGGAAGGATGAGTGGTGTACATGAGAAGGGCCCCGTGAGGAACATGTACATTAGAGACACGCTCCAAGTGACACCCGTAAACGACAGCGACGGTGCACCGGCTCCGAAGGGCCGCTCATGTAACGCGCAGCCCTGGGCAAAGGACGGAGAGGCCGACCCAAGAAGACCCGTTAGCATGTGGGGCGATGGCGTTGAACAGAGCACGTCGGGGACAGCAGGCCCATCTGCCAGGACTGACGCAAGGAAGAAGCAGCAGCAATGAGGCTGCTTCCCCGCAGTCAGAGATCTCCCTGCTGAATGACCCCTGGCATCACTCCGCAGTTCCTGAACCTGACCAAGTGCATGGACTGCCACTCTGCCCGTCTACCTGGCCCCGTCACTGAGCACCTCAGCCTTCCCTGTGCTCATCCCCACAGCCCCCCGCGAGGCTGTGCCGTGCCATGCGCCCTAGCACACAGGTGGGAAACTGAGGCAGAAAGAGGCTAAGTGACTGCCCAAGGCTACCCAGGAAGCCTGTCACCCTGAGTCCCAGGCTTGTGTCCCAATCACTGGACCAGCCTCCTCAGGAGACAGGGTAGAGCTGTCCGGCCATGGAGGGGAACACACGCTGCCGCCTAGGAAGGGGTGTGCCACGGGAGCACCATACAGCTTGTCACCCATTTATTTTGCGGGGGGGGGGCACTCAGCAGTGCTCCTGCCGGGCAAGGGCCCAGTAGGCCGGGGAGAACCCTGGCTTTCATCCCCTTACTCCTGGCTCTAGCCCCCCGCATTGCCTTCAGTATCCCCTTCCAGCTGCACATTCACACCCTTCCACTGCCTGTATGTGGCCGGATCCCCCCTTGGTCATCTCTTAGCATGAGCAGGTAGTACCCCCTGCCCCCCCCCTTCAGCCCCCTCTGCTGGCTCTGGTCCAAATGGACCCCTCCCTGTGGGAGTGAAAGGGTAAAAGGCAGCACATGCAGAACCAATGCCTGGAAATGCTTGATCACTCAACAACCTGCGGAACTCCCTGCCCCTGGATGTGGGGGAAGTCAAGATCCATCCGGCGTCTTTCTCACACACTGTAGAGTTTTTTAAAAAAGAAAATGTGAAGGGGAGGTAAATGAATGCCGCTGCCCCTGGATATTTTAGTGCATCAGCTCTTCGGAGTACCTGAAAAGAAGGAACATCTCAGCCTTTCTTGCTAGGAACCGGTCAGGAAATCAGAGCAAGGACGACTGCTTCAATACCCCCGGCACAATTGAGAGCTATGGGGAGGGTGTCTTTGGTGACCAAAGCAAAGGCAGCTGCTTTCTGCTTCCCATTGAGCACACAGCGCGGGGCGCTTTGTCAGGAATCCAGCCGCTAACGACACACAGAACAAATCATCAAATAGCCTGGAAATGCAGCGCAGGCACAGAGGCGGCCTGTGGGGCTGGCAGCTCGCTAGACCACCAGTGGGTCGGGGGGGGCAGGGGGCCAATTAAAGAAGGCGGCGGAGTGGAGAAGCTAAAGGGGGCGCGGGCTGAAAGCGAGATCACCCGACAGGCGTGCGCTGAACTGAGCTGAGAAGCAGGCAGCACACGAATGATTCTGCAGCACACTCTCCATCTTCAGCATCCACCCCAAAACCAGATTGTGCCTTGAGCCGAGTCGGTCACAGAGGGTGGACTGTGGCTTGCCTCTGCATGGAGCCAGGAGGGTGTACGATACCTAACCACCTCTTGGGTCCCCAGACAGTGGCCAGCCCCTGCTTACCTCTAGCCTCCCTGCTAGCAGAACAGCCTAGCGGCTAGAACACTGGACTGGGACTCAGGAGACCTGTGTCCTATTCCTGGCTCTGCCACTGGCCTGCTAGGTGACCTTGGGCACGTCACTGCCCCGCTCTGTGCCTCGGTTTCCCCATCTGTAAAACAGGGTCAATGACACTGCTTTCCTTTGAGATCCATGGATGGAGAGTGCTATAGACTGTGTGTTACTATTAGTAGAAGCAGACAGTTACCAGTGATCATACAGGAGCTGCCATGCACTAGTCCATGCTGACAGGATAATGAATGCAACAAAACTAAAATCAAATCAGCCCAGCCATCGCTCCGGGGTCTGAAAAACCCTCACCCTAAGGCCCTGTGTAAACAGCGCTAGGTCCACGGACGAATTCCTCCCGTCTCTGCAGCAACTGAAGCGCTACAAGGGTGCAGCGGCAGTGTTTTAAGTGTAAATGAGCCATAAGGACATGCAGGCAGAGCCAGGAACAGAGCCTGGGGCTCATGCCGCCTGGACTAGCTCCCTGGCTGCTAAGTGTGTGGCTCCCCTGTTCGGAGTCCTCCCAGATGGGCCCAGGGGACGGCACCTGAGCTGCAGGGACCCGGCTCCCGCTGTCTCCGTTTACACAGCCTGTCTGATGTGGCGCTCGCTGAGCCCAGGACCTGGCGTAGTAACAATCGGGCCTGCTACTCAGACGTGCAGATACGAAAGCGACGGGGGCTGCCCAGACCGGTAGACGCTGCTGCTAACCCTTCATCCAAGAAGGGAAGGGCGTGACCCTGCGTGCTCCTGTGTGTGGCAAGAGAGCCAGCCCCAGACAGGTGGGCATTGTTAACCGAGACTTTCCGGGGGGCTCCCATCCTGTACCAGCCAAGCCCCTCCCTCGTGCGGCTGGACTGAGCCGCCCAGGCCCTGTCGGGCTAAGAGACGAAGCGATGGCCCAAGGTCTGTGGCACAGCTAAGGACTGAACCAGCTCTCCCGTGTCCCTGGCCCATGAGAGCAGCCGTGGCTCCCTGGTGCAGAGACAAGAGGGTAACCCCCATTCTGAGGCCCCCTTGCCTGCAGGCAATCAGCGTATGCTGCTCCCTGCATCGCAGCTCCACCAACCAGACCTGTCACAGCCTGGGTCCGCACTAAAACAGGCTTCCCTGCCCCGCATGTCACCGCATTGAACCCTGGCCCAGCCTTCCCACGGTGGCGCTGACGGCTTTGTCAGGCCCCCAGTTAATGAACTCCCGTCTCGCTTGTCTCCCAGGCCCCCGGCTGCCCCTGGAGACAGCGGAGAAATTAGCGCCGGGCTGGTGATTGTTCACATCATTTGTTAAAAGATGGAATCGGGTCAGAGAACAAAGGAGCCTGGCTCCGTAAGAGCGGCTGGTGCTGGGAGAACTGCGCACGGTTCCAGAGCAGACAGAGAAAGGAGCAACCCCTCGGCTGGGTCCCTTCCCAGAGGGCCGTGCGATAAGCAGCAGGGCTGTAGCACACCGCTATGCTGGGCTGAGCTGGGAGGAACGGCACAGGCCCAGCACAGGCGCTCCATTCGCTCCGGGAACCGGGGGGGCGGGTCCCTGGGTCCCTCTAGGGTGAGACCCCCTGCTCCTCCTCTCCACCACAAAGGCCCCACCTGGGGGCTAGGGTGACCAGACAGCAAGTGTGAAAAATCGGGACAGGAGGTGGGGGGTAATAGGATCCTATATAAGAAAAAGACCCCAAAATCGGGATTGTCTCTATAAAATCGGGACATCTGGTCACCCTACTGGGGGCACTGAGAAGGGGACGGGCCCACAGACGGGGCGTGGCTCCCGCACGTATCCCATTTTTGCAGTTTGAAAGCAGGTCGCCCTAGGTCCCTCCGAGGGAGCAGGTTAGGGTTGCCAGCTTTCTAATTGCACAAAACCGAACACTCTAGCCCCGCCCCTTCCCCGAGGCCTCGCCCCCTGCTCACTACATTCCCCCTCCCTCGGTGGCTCGCTGTCCCCCACCCTCACTTACTTTCACTGGGCTGGGGCTGGAGGGGGTGAGGGCTCCAGGGTGGGGCCAGAAATGAGGGGTACAGGGTACAGGAGGGGGCTCTGGGCTGAGGCAGTGGGTTGGAGTGCGGGAGGGGGTGAGGGATCCGGCTGGAGGTGTGGGCTCTGGAGTGGGGCTGGGGATGAGAGGTTTGGGGTTCAGGAGAGGGCTCCAAGCTGGGGGTGGGGAAGAGGGGTTCATAGTGTGGGAGGGGGCTCTAGGCGGGGGGGGTGAGGGCTACGTCTGGGGGTGCAGGCTCTGGGGTGAGGCTGGGGATGAGGGGTTTGGAGTGAAGGAGGGGACTCCGGACTGGGGCGGGAGTTGGGGTGCAGGAGGGGGTGAGGGCTCTACATTGGGGTGCAGGCACCTGGGTGGGGCCAGAAATGAGGGGTACAGGTTGCAGGAGGGGACTCCGGGGTGAGGCAGGTAGTTGGGGTGCAGGAGGGGGTGAGGGGCTCCAGCTGGGGGCACGGGCTCTGGGGTGGGGCTGCAGATGAGGGGTTTGAGGTGCTGGAGGGGGCTCCTGGGTGGCGCTGAGGGATTTTGAATGTGGGAGGAGACTGCGGGTTGAGGCAGGGGGTTGGAGTGTGGGAGGGGGTACGGACTCTGGGCTGGGGGTGCGGGTTCTGGGGTGGGGCTGGGGATGAAGGGTTCAGGGTGCGGGACGGGGCTCTGGGCTGGGGCAGACGGTTGGGGTGCATGGGGTTAGGGCTCAGGCTCCGGCTGGGAGTGCAGGCTCTGGGGTGGGGCTAGGGATGAGGGTTTTGGGTGCAGGAAGGGGCTCCAGGTTTGGGGGGACTAAGGACTGGGTCAGAGGGTTGGGGCATGGGCTCACCTCTGGCAGCTTCCAGTCAGCGGCGCAGCAGGGGGGCTAAGGCAGGCTCCCTGCCTGTCCTGACTCCACGCTACACCCAGGAAGTGGCCAGAGGTCCGGCTCCTAAGCAGGGTGGCCAGGAGGCTCTGCACACTGCTCTCGCCTGCAGGCACACCCCCCCCCCCCCAGCTCCCATTGGCCGCGGTTCCTGGCCAATGGGAGTGTGGAGCCGGTGCTTGGGGCGGGGGCAGTGCGCGGAGCCCTGTGCCCACCCATCCCCCGCCTAGGAGCTGTACCCGCTGGACGCTTCCGGGGCTCAGTGCGGTGCCAGGACAGGCAGGGACCAGCCTGCCTTAGCGCCGCCGACTGCACTTTTAACAGCACAGTTGGTGGTGCTAACGGGAGCCACCAGGGTCCCTTTTTGACCGGGAGTTCCAGTGGAAAACTGGACACCTGGTCACCCTAGAGCAGGGCTGGCGAAGGTGGGAACTGATCGCCCGACTCTGTCTGTGCCACGGTGGCCTTTCAAGTGTGAGGCCAAGGTGCAAAAGGAGGGACACGCGCGCAAGGCTCGACCTCCAGTGGGGGAAAGGTTCTCCAGCCTGTCTCTGGCCTGGGCACCCTTGGGTCTGAAATGGGTGGGGGGCTTCACGTCAAGGGTGCACCCTGGGCCAGGGGTGGGGGATGGGCTGTGCTCTGTAAATGCCAGCAACAAGCCAGTGCTGATGGGGACCCCCGTGCATACAGCAGCCACATCCCCCGGGCCTGCATGTGTGCGAGGGGGCGCACAGCACCTGCCAGGGGCTGGCCGGAAGAGCAGGAGCCCAGGGCCTGCCACAGAGGCTGGGTTTCCCTGTAAGGCTTGCCAGTAAAGCCAGTCAAGGGTAGTAAAGGGACTGGGCAAGGCTGCAGAATCTTGCTCCAGAAGGACCCTAGGGAGAGAGAGCTCAGACCTGGCTCCCCATTCCCTCTAGGGGCAGGGGTCCTGCCCACTACATGCTCCGTTCCACGGGCAGCAGCACCGGTGACAAAGCAAGGTGCGGGGTTTGGGGCTGACCCAGGGCGTACAGTGCTGGGGTGGAGAGGGACTCAGACTCCTGACTCCTCACGGGGAGCTGGAACGTTTTCTTTGTGGAGCGCTGGCCTGGGCCCTCACTGGGAATGCTGGGTAACAAACTCACAGCTCTGGACAAAAGGGGGGGCTGAAGGGATGATGATGGGGGGCTCCAAAGACCAGGGAGTGGCGCTGTACGAGCCCACGTGGGCCAGGGCAAGCACAGGGAGAGCAATAGCTCAAAAGGCAGAGCTGTTTGGGAACCACGGAGGGAGGTCGCTGAGCCCAATCGGGTGGGGGCCCGGGAAGCCGGATGCTGATGGCGGGTTGGGACAGCAGAGAATCAATGGGAGGAAAGGAGTGGGGCACGAGGTCTGCCAAGCTCCTCCCTGCTCAGAGAGGGCTGATCCACTGCCCAGGGAAGCCGGCTAGCGTGCAGGGGGACAAGGCTCCAGCCCCACCCCATTTAGGGTAACCACCTGGCTGGTACGTGACTGGCCTGGCCGGGTTTTTTATGGATTTGCCAGTTGCCAGGAAAATAATTTAATCTGCCGGGTTTTTTACGTAGGTCTAAAAATTTGCATGGTTCTAACACTACACTGGGATAGCGAATGGTAACCATTTCTGTGTCCAGCTAAAGATGCGGCCGCGTTCTGACTGCCACGGTTTAAGCGATAACCGATCAAAAATACAGCAGCTATCTGCTCACCAACACGCAAGCGCCCTGCGCATGTGGGTGAGAGAGTTTGAGTCACACAGGGAGAAGACGTGTGATGTCATCGATTGTATCTATACATGTTATCGCTCTAGAGCCTATATGTGGCTGTTGAAGGGGGAGGAGGGTTGCGGAGTTGCCTTTGGGTTGGGGTTGTGGTGGGCTTACCTTGGGGGGGGGGTGCTGGTTTCTTTGCATTTCAAAGGTGGTAACCCTACCCCCGTTCCTAGGGAGCAGGCTCTGGGCCCAGGAGAGCAGAGGGACTGGGACCAGCTGGGCTCTGTACGGAGGGCAGTTGTTTCTGGCACCCTCTCATGCACCCATAACCAGGCCCCAGCTGTCCTTGCAGGCAGGCAGGCCCCGCAGACAGCTTGGACCCTGGTGTACCCCAGGGGAAGGGCAGCGGGCAGAGCCAGGCCTGCTTGCATATGGAGCCAGGGAGCCCACAGGCCATGTGCTGCAAACCTGATGCTTAGGTCCCTCCACCATCCTCTCCAGCTGCCTTGCCTCCTCCTCTGACAGGAGGGCTCCCCATGGGCTGCAGCTGGGACCACCTGGAGCTGCCATCGTGCAGGATCAAGGACAGGCTGAGAGGTGTGTGATGCGTGGGAACGAGCACAAGCCGTTACCGAGACGCCCAGGCACGATCCTGATCAGCGCCAGGCCTCTGCTGCAAGATAAACAGGGGAGGCAAGCAGGGTCCTCAGTGCAGGTCAGGGGCCGGCAGGCTGTACTCCAGCTGTCAGAGCGTCCCCCTACCCCTGCCCTTGTGTGATCCTGGTGACTTCAGAGCTGCAGAGAAATCACCTCCCCATGCACACCCACAGCCCCACACCCAGACACACACACACACACAGACCCCCAGACACACACACAAATGCCCTGACACAGAGACCCCCAAACACACGCAAACACTCAGACACAGACACCCCCAGACACACAAACACCCCCATACAAACACAGACACACACATACAGACACCATTACATACACAGACGCAAACACCCACCCACCCGCCCTCAGAAACAGACACCCTTACACAGACACAGAGACACCCAGACATACACACCCCCATATGCACACAGACATAAACACCCATACAGAAACAGATGCGCGCGCACACACACACACGCATACACACACCCTTCCATGCTGCGTCTGCTCCGGCTCCGGGGCATGCGGCCAGGGAGGCGCTCAGGACAGGTAAGGTTACCTGCACCCTGCAGGCCTGACTCCTGCCAGTTCCCTCTTATCAGCACGAATCACACCCAAGCTTTCGCCCCTCCCCAGAGCGAGCTGCAGCGTCGCTCTTCGCAGGCTCAATGTGACCTTAGGAAAGCGAAAGGAACCGCAACCAGCCCCCTCCCCCGACACCAGCAAGCCCCTATGGAGACTAAACGCCCCCACCCACAGATGGCCCGGCTCTGCTTTGCACAGGAACGCCGGTACTTGGACTCCTGGCTCTGCCCCGGCACCTCCAGCCTCTGCCCCCCAAGCAGGAGACACCGCTCCTTGCCCCAGTGGAGTAACTCCATCGCATCAGCCCAGATTTACACCGGGCTGGCCTGGAACACGGCCCAGCTCAGTGTGCGCCGACATCAGCCACACGCGGCCATGATTAGAACCACCTCGATCAATGGCCGTATTGATTTCTGGCCGTCATTAGGGAGGCCCAATTATCTCCAAGTATCAAGGGGCAAGTGAGGAAAGCCTCAATCCATCACATTAACAGCTCCCACTCCCTACCCGCTGCTCACACACAGGCTGCTTGGGGCCTGGGGCCCAGCCACTCCCCCAGCCCAGCAGCATCCAAGTAACAGCCACCAAGGCCAGTGGAGCTCGTCACATCACATGGGGGCCAGAACGGGGCCCCTAGAATTTAGATGGGGGCCCAGATCTGAGCACCCCATGATGTGCCCAGCGTGGCTCTGGATTCCAGCTCTGCAGGTGGGGCACTGCCTGCTTGGAGCTACTTTTCCTCCCAAGTCCTGTAGTGTGACTTCCCTCTGCTGCCCTCCACGGGGATGATTCGTCTGGGCCAGCGCCGCCCCTTCTCTTCCCCATCCCACAGCATGCGGCAGGCGCAGAGAGCAGCCCCCGGCCCGGCCCTCTCAGCCGGGCCTGCAGCTCCCAACGGGCCTTTCTGCAGAACCAGCCTGTTGTGTCGGGTCG
The DNA here is from genome assembly GCF_028017835.1 of Emys orbicularis. Taxonomy (NCBI): domain Eukaryota; kingdom Metazoa; phylum Chordata; order Testudines; family Emydidae; genus Emys; species Emys orbicularis. The sequence continues at coordinate 28,468,151 of NC_088695.1, read as the reverse complement.
CCAGGACATTTGCTGTGCAACAGACCACATCATGTCAGGAAAGTCCGGCTCCCTGTGACGGGAGGACACTGCACTGGGCCCTAGCCAGGCCCAGCCGCTTTAGTGTCACATACCCCAGCACAGTGAGCATGGCAGAGACCGGGGGGGCTCATCCCCCATTACACTGAGCGCTCACACAGATGAGGAGCTCTCCCCCACTGCACTGAGCACTGCACACAGACACGGGGCTCTCCCCCACTGCACTGAGCACTGCACACAGACACGGGGCTCTCCCCCATTGCACTGAGCACTGCACACAGACGGGGGGCTCTCCCCCATTGCACTGAGCACTGCACACAGACGGGGGGCTCTCCCCCATTGCACTGAGCACTGCACACAGACGGGGTGCTTTCCCCCATTGCACTGGGCACTGCACACAGATGGGAGGCTCTCCCCTTCTACACTGAGTGCAGCCAGCAAACACAGTGGGATTCCTGGTGGGTCAGAGGTGGTGATTTCCCATAAAGCCCTGTACTTTGGCATTTCAACCCTGTGACAGTCTATACCCTTATGTTCAATCCTTTTTACAAGACTATGATACATTTTGTACAAAGTATGCCTTGTGAGGTATCACTGGAAAGCTCGTAATCTGCTGAACATTATTGTCCCGATAAAATGTGTGTGGCAACATCATATGTAAAATTATCAAATTCTATTCTATAAGACACGTTCCAAGTCTAGGGAAACAACTTCAAATAAGTTTCCCAGAGCTAAATGGCTAGCCAGCACCTCAGCCAGGTGTCAGCACAATCAAATAGACCATCACCTGGTTAAGCGGCCATTCTTTGGCAGGAAAAAGGGTGTGAGACAGGAATTTATATCTTGGCAATAGAACAGCTGGAGGTTCCTGTGCAAAGAGACTGGCTGCCACCTGAACCCCAGCTGAAGATGGTTCTCAAGGAGGAGGAAAAGATAAAAATAAGGAACAGAGGCTCCAAATCACCTCTCTCCTCCCCTTCTCTCTGCCCATGACACCTACAATGCCTGGAGGATGAGGAAAGGAGCACTGGACTAGAGAAGGGGTCCTGGCTGAACGGCATCCAGACAATACGATTGCAAAAGAACATATGGTGAGAGAGATCCTTTTGCTTTAAGTTCACTTAGCTTAAGTTAGGCCATGTCTCCGCTACCACATTTGTCTGTATAATTTATCTCGTGAAAAAACACCCCCATGAGCGACATACGTTTTGCTGGCATAAGTGGTAGTGTGCACAGTGCTATGTCCGTGGGAGAGTTTCTCCCGCCGACATAGTGACTGCCACTCATGGGGGTGAGAGCTCTCTCCCGTCGGCGCAGAGCGGCTACACGAGCGAGCTTGCATTGGCACAGCTGTGCTGCTGTGAGCTCGCTGGTGAAGACGTGGCCCTAGGTTTTAGTTTGCGTTTTACTTTTTATTTTCTTGTAACCAAATTCGGACTTTTACACCTCATTACTTGTAATCGCTTAAAATCTATCTTTTGTAGTTAATAAACTTCTTTTATTGTTTTAGCTAAGCCAGCGTGTTTGGAGTGAAGTGTTTGGGAACTCCACTGAGATAACAAGGTTTGTGCATAGCATTTTCTATTAATGAAATGACAGACTTTCTATGAGTTTGTATTGTCCAGGAGGGGGCTGGGCAGTACAAGATGCACATTTCCGGGGACAAGTCTGGGATTGGGAATTTTCTGGTGTCGCTCTGCAGTGTAATGTAAGGGTGTCAGGCTGGCTGGCAGAAGCACCCTTGCCGCATAGCCGGGGGTAATTTGCATGCTGGAGGCTGTGTGAGAGCAGATGAGGAGTGGGGGCTCTCCCAGTGAAGCCGTGTAAAAGGCACCCCAGCTTGGAAAACTGAGGGGACACAGCAGTCCAGCAGTCCAGATTGTACCATGGGGAATGTCACAAACCCAGACACTCCCAGTTCCGGTGGGGTGGGGGGTACTGTCCAGACAGAAAGGCAGGAGCGTGCCCTCTTCTCAGCGGTTTCTCCAGGCCCTGAGAGAGCCAATCAGCCAGCTGCGTGGGGCGGGTGCCAGCAGCCTTGGGTTCGCCACTCCAAGCCGAGTGCATATTTAGCCTCAGGAAAAGACGTGCTGATGGCTCCCTCCCCTCCATCCCTGAGCTGCCTGCTTCACTCATGAATCACATGGGACCTCGGCCTCTCCCCGCAGGCATCAGAGGGAGAAGAAAACAAGGCGCGGGCGCAAAGGGGAAGAAGCTTCATAGAACTGAGACAGGCTGGGGCATCTGTCCATCTATCTCCCACCCATCTGCCTAGTAGCTGAGCACCGGGCCAACCATCCAAATCCCTGTGAGTGGGCCGTACGTGGGCCTGGGCCCCCTCTCCCATGGCCACACACATACTATGCTTTGGGCATCGTGGGCCAGATCCTTAGCGATCTCTGTTGGCATCGCTGGAGCTGCGCTGGGTAGCAGCAGGGCACCCGGCCCTGGAGTCTGGAAAAGCCCCTGGACAAGAGGCCCTGCCCTGCCAATCCTCCTTTTGCCATCAGCCCGGGGCAGCAAAATGTTTCCTTTTGCAGATGCCGCTGGACTTGCCCACCCTGGACGTGTGACAGCAGCTGACACATCTGCTTCAGCCCCACCCTGACCTTTGCTTTGCTATGTGGTCGAGAGCAGGGCCTAGAGGTCTGCGTACACATGGGGGGGGGGGGAGGGATATAGATTTGTCCAATCTCAATGAGCACTGCTGCATTTAAAAGAGGACCTGGCCGGGAAAGCAGGTGTACTCTGGGCACCGGACCCAGCATCAGTGAGGCCGTGGTCCCAGGTACCAGTGCAGGGTTCGAACTCAATAGGGAGATAAGCTGAACCCCTGTTGCAATGCTGTTAAGTCTGGGGCTGAGCTGCTGTGACAGCCACTGCCCCCGGCTCTCTTCTGCATGCCCGCAGCGTGGGCCCGACAGCATGTTACGCAGCAGGGGGCAGTGAGCCACCCATTCGCCTTTCACTCACGCCTTTGGCTGGGGACTGAAGCGCACACAGGCGAGCATCGTGGCCGAGGCTCAGGGGCCGCCGGCAGGAGGGCAGAGCCGGCTGTGTGGTGGGAGGAGAGCCTGGAGGGGAGAGGATGCATTAGGATTGCTCTCTCATGTTCTCACCCAAGGCGAACCGTGTGCTGCTGAGCCAGGCTGTGCTCAGAATTGAGAGTGGGGTCTATCTGCGGGCAGACATCTCCGAGATGGATGATTGCACTGTGACAGTCGCTGCGTTGCCGTCACACGTGTACGTCTGGCTGGCGGCACAGGTGATGCACACGCTGCTATGGGGGGGCGGGTCCTCAATGTGGAGAGCGCGATGCCCCCTCCCCAAGGCGAATGAGCGGTGTGTGTGACCCCCCGCTCCCTGCAGGGCTCTGAGAGCTCCTCCCAGAGGGGGTCTGCATGGGGCAGGGACATGGCATTCACTGCTGCATCCTAGCTCAGGGACACCGTGGCCCTGCCATGCTTGGAGAGTGTTAGATGGATTGTTCTCCTGGCAGTGCATGGCCCATGCTATGGGAACAAAACGACCCAGTCCAACCAATGGTCTGTCCAGTCTGGGACAGGATACTGGGACCAACCAATGGTCCGCCCAGTCTGGGACCGGATACCAGGTCCAACCAATGGTCCACCCAGTCTGGGACCGGATACCGGGTCCAACCAATGGTCCGCCCAGTCTGGGACAGGATACTGGGACCAACCAATGTCCACCCAGTCTGGGACCAGATACCGGGTCCAACCAATGGTCCCTCCAGACTGGGACCGGATACCGGGTCCAACCAATGGTCCCTCCAGTCTGGGACCGGATACCGGGTCCAACCAATGGTCTGCCCAGTCTGGCACCAGATAATAGGTCCAACCAATCTTCCCTCCAGTCTGGCACCACTCCATAGGAAGGAGAAAGCTCCCCTGTCACTCTTTGCCCTCCTCCTGCATATACAGGGGGACACTTTCAGGGGGAAAGCTCCGAAGGGGGAAGGCACAAAGCACTTTCAGCAGGAGTTGGACCCCGAAGTCCCCAGGAAAAGCTCGCCTCTAGTATCAGATGCTTCTTTCCTGCTGCCCCCCGTACCCATGTTGTAGCCTCTTCAATATTCCAACTGAAAAGCAAGCGAAGCAGCGCAAGGCTAGGTCAGCCCTTGGAGAGGGACCACGAACCAACACAGAAGGTCTTTCTGACAACAGTGGCACAAAATCCAGTAGGTGGCGCTCTTCTCTCTGAAGCCAGCCTGTGCCAGGCACGGGGATGCTGGAGCTGCCCTCTACTAGATCTGATGGTAAACTGAGGCCATGAGCGCTGCGGTCACTAAGGAGGCTGCTGCTCTTCTGGCCAGTGGAAAGGTTTTGTTAGGCCTGGCTAAATTCTATAACAGACTGGCTGTGATTACATTATCACCATTGTCAGGCTTATCCTCGTCTGTCCCTCCACAAACACAAGTCGACACCACACCATTCTATTTTGTTGCGAGCACGTTCTTTCCATTTCTGGCCAAAGAGTTTTGTCATGGGATTGGCCCAGTGCGTTTTCAGTCTGCCCAGCTTGTGGTCGCTGGGGATCCAGTCACTGATGCGGGTTGCCTGCAGACTACATGACCCACCCATCTTCGTTTTGCATCGTACATCGCCTGCACTACATCTGTCACCTCTGTACGCCTTCTGATCTCCTCATTCGGTATATGATCGCAGAGCGATATCTTACACATTTGCCTTTCCATTGCTCTCTGGGTGATGGCGAATTTTTCTTCCTCCACTTTCGTCGTTGACCAGCTTTCTGCTCCGTATATCATTGCTGGCAGAACAGAGAGTTAAACAGTTCTTTCCTTTTCTTCACGGGCAGTTCATCATCCATGAGAGACATCTTTATTTTGTTGAAACTTGCCCACCCCGTCTTTCGCCTCCTACTGCATTCCCCTTCGAATGAGTTGTCTCTGCTCAGCTGCTGACCCAAGTAAATATATGTTGACCTCGTCAATTTCTTTCCCGTTTACAGTGATGATTCCTTCTGCACAATGCTCATTCCGCATCCACTTAGTCTTCGACGTGTTCACTTCCAACCCGATATCGTGTAAAAGTGTTTGCAGTTGCTGCATTTTATTCTCCAGTTCTACTGTGTCCTTTGCCTGGATTACACAGTCGCCAGCGAAGAGAAGATGCATTAACTGTTCTCCGTCAATTCTGATTCCTTCTTCCCAATTCAATTTCTTGAACAGCGACTCCAGTACTGCTGCAAACAGCTTCGGTGACATTGTGTCACAGAATCATAGAAGGGACCTCAGAAGGTCATCTAGTCCAACCCCCTGCTCAAAGCAGGACCAATTCCCAACTAAATCATCCCAGCCAGGGCTTTGTCAAGCCGGGCCTTAAAAACCTCTAAGGATGGAGATTCAACCACCTCCCTAGGTAACCCATTCCAGTGCTTCACCACCCTCCTAGTGAAATAGTGTTTCCTAATATCCAACCTAGACCTCCCCCACTGCAACTTGAGACCATTGCTCCTTGTTCTGTCATCTGCCACCACTGAGAACAGCCGAGCTCCATCCTCTTTGGAACCCCCCCTCAGGTAGTTGAAAGCAGCTATCAAATCCCCCCTCATTCTTCTCTTCTGGAGACTAAACAATCCCAGTTCCCTCAGCCTCTCCTCAAAAGTCATGTGCTCCAGACCCCTAATCATTTTTGTTGCCCTCCAGTGGACTCTTTCCAATTTTTCCACATCCTTCTGTAGTGTGGGGCCCAAAACTGGACACAGTATTCCAGATGAGGCCTCACCAATGTTGAAACCCTTCTTGTTACTCTTAACATCTCTTGCTAGCTGCAACTCCAAGTGTGATTTGGCCTTCCTGATTTCACTCCTGCATGCCTGAGCAATATTTTTATACTCCTCCCTGGTCATTTGTCCAATCTTCCACTTCTTGTAAGCTTCTTTTTTGCGTTTAAGATCAGCAAGGATTTCACTGTTTAGCCAAGCTGGTCGCCTTGTCTAACTCCTCTGTGTATAGTAATAATGCAGGTGACATTGAATAATGTTATCTCTGTCGAGCATTTGCAGTTAATTTCTTCCAGCAGGTCAATGTACCTCAGGTCGATTCTGATTTCGTTGAGCGCGTTGAGTACAGCGTTAATCTCTACCGAGTCAAATGCCTTTTTGTAGTCAACAAATGCAATACACAATGGTACTTTGTATTCCTTGCATTTTTCAATGAGCTGCCAAACTGAGTGGATGTGCTCAATTGTCAAATACCCTGCGCGGAAACCAGCTTGTTCTCTGCTTTTGTGCATTTCAAGATCCTTCTTAATCCGATTGAGTATGACACGGATGAAGACTTCATACACTTGTGAGAGGAGTCTGATCAGACAGTAGTTGCTCAGTTCTTCTGGATCACCTTTCTTCATCAATAGTATTGGTTTTGATTTCTTCCATGCATCTGGAACACGTTGCTATTGATGTAGATGGTGAACCGTTGCGCCAATGCTTTGAAAAGAGCATCTTCCCCTGCTTTGAGATATTCCGGCCAAACATCGTCCACTCCCGGACTCTTCCCTCTCTTTATGTTATGAACTGCGTATTCAATTTCTTCCCACATAATGTCAGGAACTTCTTCTGCAACCTGCTGCCTTGACGGTGTACGCTGGACATTGATATGTGAGTAGAGGTCATTGTGGAATTTTGTACATATTTCATTCATCTTGCTCTTTTCCAATGTCCTTTCAGCATTGGTGAAATGGTGAATGATGAAATGGTGATTACATTATAACATTATAAATTCCCAGGCCTTTTCAGCCATGTGTGGTACCATCCACTTCCTGCCCCAGGCTGCTATGTAGCTGTAATGTGCTCACAGACTCATAGGTTTAAGGCCAGAAGGGACCATTATGGTCATCATCCTGCACATCGATGGCCACAGAACCTCACCCAGCAACTCCTGTAACAGATCCCTAACCTCTGTCTGAGTTACTGAAGTCCTCAAATCCTGATTTAAAGGCTCCAGGTTACAGAGAACCACTATTTACTCTAGTTCAAACCAGCAAGTGGGCCGTGCCGAACACTTCACTGGAAGGTGAAAACCCCTCACGGTCTCTGCCGGTCTGACCTGGGGAAAATTCCTTCCCAACCCCAAATACAGCAATCAGTTAGACCGTGAGCACATGGGTGAGATCCACTGTTAGGTATTTTGCCCCCAGTGCTCCCCTTGGAAGGTTGTTCCAGAACTTCACTCCTCTGATGGTTAGAAAACTTCATTTAATTTCAAGCCTTAACTTGTAAACTTGATGGCCAATTTATATCCATTTGTTCTTGTGCCAACACTGGCTGTTAACTTAAATAACTCCTCATCCTCCCTGGTATTTAGCCCTCTAATGTATTTATAGAGAGCAATCCTATCTCCCCTCAGCCTTCATTTTGTTAGACTAAACAAACCAAGCTCCTTAAGTCTCCTCTCATAAGGCAGGTTTTCCATTACTCAGATCATCCTAGTAGCCCTTCTCTGCACCTGTTCCAATTTGAATTCATCTTTCTTAAAACACGGGAGACCAGAATTGTACACAGTATTCCAGATCAAGTCTCACCAGTGCCTTGTACAATGGTACTAAACACTTCTTTATCTCTACTGGAAATACCTTGCCTGAGTCATAGGACTGCATTCGCCTTTTTTCATGGCCACATCTCTTTAGCGCCCCATAGTCATCCTGTAATCGACCAATACAGCCAGGTCTTTCTCCTCCTTTGTCATTTCCAACTGATACGTCCCCAGCTTACAGAAAAAATTCTTGTTGTTAGTCCCTAAATGCATGACCTTGCACTATTTAATTTCATCCCATTTCTGTTACTCCAGTTTTCAAGGTTGTCCAGATCTTCTTGCATGATATTCCGGTCCTCCTCCATGTTGGCAATACCTCCCAACTCTGTGTCATCCACAAATTGTATTAGCACACTCCCACTTTTTATGCCAAGGTCATTAATAAAAATGTTAAATAAGGTGGTCTCAAGACTGATCCTTGAGGAACTCTACTAGTAACCTCCCTCCCACCTGACAGTTCACCTTTCACTATGACCCTTGTACTCTCCCCCTTTATCAGTTCCTTAGCCACCTTTCGATTCTCATATTAATCCCCATCCTATCCAATGCAACTAATATTTTCCCATTTGAAATTGTATCAAATGCCTTACTGAAATCCAGGTAGATTAGATCTACTGCATTTCCGTTGTCTAGAAAATCGTTGCACAGAGCAGCGACCCAGAGCAGCTGGCATGAGAAGCGGCTGGTCCCACCACTTCTGCTCCCAACCCAGGCCCGGCTGCCAGGGACAGAGGCCGAGCATGCTGGGGGGAGGTTCAGTGGGAGAAGGACAGAGCTCCCTTCCCCCTCCCGCCCCAGGGCAGGCCAAGCAGAAATCGGGGGGGGGGGGCGCACTTGATCCCACATGCTCCGTCTACACGTTGCCTGTGCCTGAGTTTACAGATTCATTAAAACGCCTTGCTATCCACTTCCTTTCCCATGCTGCTGCGTAACTGCAATGTGCTAGATTAGTACAAATGATTTTGTCTCCATCTTGTGGCTGGCCCTTGCAACTCTAACAGCCTGCTATTTAGCCATTGGCATTTCTCCTTAGCTCAAGTGATGGGGCTTGTGCTTTTGATGTTGAATGTTCTGGGTTCAATCCCTGCTGGTGACTGTGAAATGTATGAGGCCGCAGCTTCTTTGTGTAGTGTTGTTGTGTGTTAAATAGGTACTGTGTTCCATGCCAGAGGTAGCTGCATTTCAGTGATGGATGAAGTATATAGAGTTTGCATATCAATTTGTGGAATGCTTTAGGATCTCTGGGATGGGAGGAGCTATAAAGGTGCAAGCCCAGTCTATACTGCAGGACACTTCAAGCACACCGTACATATTTCTAAAAATACCGTGGCAGCCAAAGCCAACGTGGCTGCGCTGTGATTTAAATACAGTTTACATCTCATTGCGAGAGAGTGGCGGAGACTCCTGGCATCCAGGCTAGTGAGAGTATTTGGAGAGAGTTCTAGGGTTCATCAAACTAGCCCAGGTCACTCCCCTTTTTATCCTGTCATTGCAACTGATGCATATTTTTCAATTTAAAGGGGAAATGCTTCTGCAGATCAGCTTGTGCCATGTATGGCGAGGGAGAGAGAGAGAGAGAGAAACCAGAGAATGAAAGCAAAGGAGGGTGACCTTAGAGTAGAGTGAAAGAGAGAAAAATTCTACTGTCAACACAGACCCAGCGTGCTGCCCAGGGAGCCCGCCTGGGCCAACCCAGCTTGGAGGTGAGGCTTCTCCTACCCCTCTACAAAGCACAGGTGCCATCCAGCTAGAAAACCCTGGGACCCAGCAACTGCACATTGGCTGAGACCAATGGGGCCAGCTGGCGACCTCTTTACCAGCTGCTTCAGAGGAAGTTACAAGAGGGCATTCACCCACGAAAGCTTATGCTCCAATACATCTGTTAGTCTTAAAGGTGCCACAGGACTCTCTGTTCCTTTTTACAGGAGGCAGTGACATGCCCCCAAGGAAAGTTCCCTCCCACCCCCCATTAGTTAGAGATTGGCTTATGCCTGGAAGCATGGGGATGTTCTCCTGTCCAGCCCTTTGCTTCCCATTGCAACTTCCCTCTCTGCTCCGTTTGCAGAGCCTCCGGGGAGCGGAACCAGTGCCCGATCGCATTCAAGCCGCCCTTAGGAGCCCACGAGCTTTGAGCGGATTCGCTATCAGGCAGCACACACCTGTCTGGCCACAGCTGTTTTAGGGGCAGAGCATTTCTGCCGTGCACACGTGAGCGATGGTTCTGCCTCGAACGGAGCTTGTCTGCCAGAAGGGCCCTGGCATTGCGGGGTAAAGCTGGGCTTGAGCAGCTCCAGGGGACCTGTCACTTTCCAGTGGCATTAGAATAAAAAAGCAAAGCAGCTTCCCCGCTCCTCGTGTGCACGGAGGGAGAGGCCGCACTGCGCACTGGCTGCTGAGCGTCCTTTCTCTCCAGCTCTGGGTAGTAATTACGCTGTTTGTTTATAGTTTGCATTAGCCCGCTCGGCAGAGCCGCTGAGGTGCCGCTAATCTCCATTCAGCATTCGCAGGAAGGGCCTCACGACAAAACAGGATATTCTGGTGGGGCCGGCGGATGGACATCACGCAGAGCGTCGCCTAGCAACAGATCAGCACAGGGCGCGCCCCACTTCAAGGTGCCTTGGTTTGAAAGCGGGAGGCTGACAGGCTTTGCAGATGGCTCACGCTCTCTGCAATACCTGGCCATGCGCCGAGGTATCCCCGAGGGCTGAAGAGAGACGGACAAGTGCCACTCTCCCCACATCTGAGGAAACTGAGGCCCGGGCAGAGACTTTAAGAGACTCATCTTCAGTCGTGTAGGGCCCGCCTGTGCAAGGTGCTGAGTGCCCTTTGCCCTCGAAGCGCTCAGCACCCCCCAGGATCAGGCCCATTGGGGTTAGAACTAGAATTCACCTCTCCTGATGGCCAAGCACTGTGCACTAACCACTAGGCCACCTTGCAAGCCCAGCCACATGGCCATCGAGGAGCCAGTGACACCATGGCAGAAGCAGAAGCACATGTGGGGAACCAGTGGCTGAAGCACCCCATGACACACGCCTCCCCATACCACTTAGAGCTGGAGTCACCGGAGGGTTCCACACTCACCAGCCCCCCCCCCTCTTTCCAGAGCAATGTGTCCTGTTACCCTGCCCCAGCTCCCCTTCGGTCAGCCTCATGTCCCCGGACCCAGCGCCATCCCCGTGGCACGCTCTAACCACTGCCCATTCCCATCGCGTCGGCAATATCAAGGGAACACTAGAAGTGGGAGGGGAGTTTTTGACAAAGCATTTTTTCAACACCCAATGCTGGTTCGTCGGCTGTTCGCGGGAAAGTGTCGCTTTCGGTGACTTTCCTGATTCGAAAAAACGTTGGGGAAAAAATAAAGGGTCAAAATTGGACAGTTTCAAAATGAAGTTTCAGTTTTTCAGTTCGAAACGACTTTTCTTTTCAAAAAATTCCCCCTGAGGTGGGTGGGGCTGTTATCCGATGGGGAACTGAGGCACAGAGACACTCCGGATTTGCCCATGGTCACACAGTAAACCTGTGACAGAGCAGGGAACTGAGCCTGGATCTCCCACACCCTAGGCTGCTGCACTAACCACTAGCCCAGCCTTCCTCTCTCTGACTGTGAATCTCTGCTTCTGACTCTGACATGCCAATGCACATTCACCTGCTCTGACATGAATCTATTTTGAAACTGCAGGGAGGCCAGCTGGGCGTCACAGGTCGAACCAAGTTGCTATCACCTATTCCATCCAAATGCCAGCACGCTGTCAAAGTACAGCTCCAGAGACATGTACCGCAAGGCTGCGCCTTGTCTACTTTCTCACACTAGACTGTCACATATTAATGCTCTCCTGTGAAAGGTCTGTTAAGACCCTTCATTTTCAGCTCTTACCAACTTGTACTGAAAAATCCCTAGGTTTTACAAAAGCCAGTATTCAGGCTTTACCAATATTCACCTGAATTTTGGACCACTCAGGTACAGGAAAATACTGTTTATGTAAGAAAATCTACTCCCTGACATTAGGAAGATGTGTTTATGTTAACAATCAATGAGTCTAAGTGTAAATGTGAGGCTGTCTGTTAACGTACGGCAATGTAGTGGAAGACACACACACACGTGTATGTCCTGTACAATTAATGAAACCAACCGCAGCATTAAACTGCTTGTATTTCCAATACTCTTACTTTTCTCTATTGCTACTTTTTTTCTGTGCCCCCGTTCCCCAGTATCAACCCTGATATTTACCCAGGAAACTTTGCTGTTAACTTTTTGCACTGATTTTCACCCATTTTCTAATTTTTATAATAAACACTGATATATTCCCGGGAAATTTGAAATAAATGAAGGGCCTTGCCTACCGTACGTCCTTCTGAGACTTGGGCTAGAATACAGCAATGACTGAGCACCAAACAAGCTATGATTTGGGTATGGAAATATCTTGCTTAATAATCTAGCAGTGGCTCAGATTATGAATATGATACGGGGGACCTTCCCATCCTCCTCCACCTGCACGCAGCCTCAACCTCAAACCTGTCCAGACCTCACTGAATCTAGTTCAAACAGGAGTTGGGAAAATCCAAGGAATTGTGGGTCTTTGCCAAACTATATCAGCCTTCACGAAAATCCCTAACGCTTTAGGAAAGACCTTTAAACTTGTGAGCAAAGTGCTATTTACTTAGACTTCCTCTCAAAAACAAGAGTCCTCAAGGGAAGCCACAAGGTTCAGAATAGGTGTCAATCCTGGGACTCCAGTACTGGTGGCTTTAGGCTCCTCCCAGAGGATAACTACAAAGCAAGGCTCTTTGGAAGGGCAATCGGGTTACTATAAGGGGTAGGTCTCCGTAGTGAGGGGCTCTCTTGATCCAGAGTAACTCCACTGAGATCACCAGAGTTACTTTAGATTTACAGTGAGAGGAGAATGTAGCTGGGGATAGTGGTGGGGGTCAAACTAAAGCAGGGCAACATTTTCCAGCCATAAATGCAGATTTGGCGATAGCCAAAGGTTTGGTGAATTTGTGTCAGTTTCGCTGAATTGTTCATGCTGGAAAAAACAAAAACAAAAAAATTCCCAAAAAGTCAAAATATTTTGTTCTGACATTTTTGAAACAAAATGGTTCCATTTTTTCAATTTGAAACCACTTTTCATTTCGAAATGTCCTGCAAGTTTATTTGAAAAAAAAATTAAAAATTGAAAAAAACTTTAAATGTAAACAAAGTTTTATTCGACTTTTCGATTTATTGAAAACCCCAAACAATTCTGGTTCTGAGTCGACCCGAAATATTTGTGTTTGTTTTCAATTTTTCAGACGTGTCAGTGAACTGAAAAATCAGTTCTTCCCAGGAGTCTAGTTGAAAGAGTCCAGTGTGCCACTGTGCCGAACTCAAGCCACCTACGCTTCCCTGCATGGCTGTCTGGGCCGACGGGACTTTCTTAAAAGTATTTTTGAGAGCCAGGGGTCGCAGCCACCCCCGGTCTGATAGGAACGACGGTGAGGACGGGTCTATTTCTGTGTCTCTGGGGATCAGTGGAAGGGAGAGCTGCTGTTAATGAGATCATCCTGCAGGAAGGATGTTGAGTTAATGGGATTGTCGAAAATGAGATTACCTAGAAGGAGATGGAGATGGCCAGGGACACCCCAGAGCCAAACTAAAAGCATCCAGCGAGCTGACAGAAGAGCGTGACAGGGGAGGGTGTGAGGAGGAGTCGGGATCTGATGTGGTCTCCTGAGAGCATTCCTGGTCATGGATGGGAGGTGACTGCTGCTGAGGACACCGGGGCGGGGGGATCAGGAGTCAATGGCAAAGCTCTCACTGATTTCACTGGGGCTAAGGTTTAAACCCAGGTGTATGGAGACAGCATATATCTCCCTTGCTGTGAAACAGCCCAGGTGCATGCAGGTAACGGGCACCTGATGCAGGTGCAATGCACAGTCAGGAAGAAGGCACGGCTGCTGGGCTGCCCGCTGCGGCAGGTCAGATGCCTGGTGAGTCTCAACGTTGCATTCACTCCACCAGCATGGGAGCGGATGAGAGCAGCCCAGCCAGCAGGCACCAGCAGAGCCCAGCAGCGCCTCTCCTTGCTGTGAACGCTTCACTCCCTGATGGGCGCTGCTCCCTGCACTGGCTCCACCAGAGCGATCCTATAAAACTGGGACTTCGGCGCATGGTCTGTCTCTAGAGCGAATGTGCTCAGCTTACAAAAGATGGTTTTGTACCTGCCAGCCCTGCCAAGCCAGCCTGGGACCTGAGTCAGCCCAGGGCCTTTCCTTCTCACACGCTGGCCAGTGGGCGAAAATTGGCTAACACTGGGGTCCATCCTCACCCACACTCTGCGGGCCAAATAAGACACTCAGCACCACCAGGACAACCCATTATCTCCTGGGTGGAAGTGACAGGCCCACTGACGATGGATCCAATTCCCTCTGCCTTAGGTATGCTAGCAGTGCAGAGCAATAGCCATGAACGGCAGTACACACTTAGTTTTGCCCTGACCCGACGCTGGTACGTTCAGGGGCAGATCATGCTTTTCAGGGTGGATCCACCACTTCAAGGGCAAATTATCTGAGGAAAAGCTTTAAAACTCTCCTTGCCGTGACGCCCTCTGAGCAGGGAGATGGGACAGAGCTCAGCAAGGAGCCAATTGCTGGCAGGGAGAGAGCGGGGAGAACCCTGCCTCCGCTGGGAGTGAAAGGGAGGAGGAGAGCGGCCGTTCCCTCTCTCCACTGGCCGTGCTGGGAAGAGCAGCTGACAAATTGCACAGTGCAGCTGTATGAAAGGTTAGCAGCTGGCTCCAGGTTCTGTGGCTGGCAGCCCGCCCGCCTGGAGCTGTTCTCCCTTCCAGGGACAGGGCATGTGTTACCGATACCGTGTATCCCTCAGGGCTGAGTTGTCGTTGAAGTGGCTGGCTCAGGGCCACATCTTGGGTAGGGGGGATTTAGGTCCCCCGGGGATTTTGCGAATACGACTCCCCCTTGCTGTTATCAAGGCCTCAATCCCCAGGTGCTGCTGGGAGCGGCAGGCCAGTGGGTGCAGAACCCTGCCTACACTGAGATGGGGAGAGTGGGGCGGGCCAGCGACGATGCAGGGATCATGCTGGGCGTGCCCTGAGACCGGGAGGGAAAACGCCCGAGGCAGCTGGGAACTCCAGGGCTGTAACTCCACAGAGGGGCCCCGGGGATGTCACCAAGGAACACGAGAGCTGCCCGAGCTGCCCACCACCCCAGCTCCTACCGTGCCTGGGCTTCCTGAGCCACTACTCCTCCCACCGCTCTGCCGCAGCTGATGCCAAGGGCACTGCAACAGGGCCCACCAGCCCACCGCAGGGCCCCTCCGCTCGGGCAGCCGGGGGCAGGCTGTGGATCCTACAGGTACCATCCCAGCCCTGCAGAACCCACCTCACCCTCTGCCCTCCAGCAAGTGCGCTAGGCCCCAGCTGCTGTAAACTGCCCCCAGGGGAGTGCAGGGGATAACGAATGGGAACTCAAAGAGCAGCACCCACTGCCCCTTCCCAGGGCTGGCTGCTGCTCCCCTCCCGTGCCAGGCCCAGGAGACAGGGCTGGGAAAGGGGGACTCGCCTGGTTTGCTGATTCTGCCTACATGAGCCAATGAAGACGACACACCCAGTGCATGTGCAGCCCATAGCTCCTACGGACCAGCGTCCCCTCCCCAGCCCTCAGCACGCCTGCTGCAGTGACACTGGGCCCACAGGGCAGGCAAGCAGGTCTCCCAACTACACATGGGGAAAGTGAGGCAGGGAGGGGTTGTGACTTGCCCAAGGTGACACACAAAGGAGTGTGAGCCAGAGACCCCAGCTCTGCGCTCTAACTCCAGACAATGCTGCCTCCCCGCAGCAGCAGCGGGTTAAGCCAAGGGAGGCCCCTCTCCCTCTTCTCTTCTGCTGTCCTCACCTCATGCTCAGGGAGCTGTGGGTGGTGGCTCAAGACTGGATGTGTCTTCAAGGGACCTGGGTTCTAGTCCTGCCTCTGCCACTGTGCTAGGGTTGCCAACTTTCTGATTTCAGAAAACCAAACTTCCTTGCCCCGCCCCCTTCCCTGAGGCCCTGCCCCTTCTCCGAGGGCCCGCCCCCACTCACTCCATCTCCCCCACCCTCGCTCACTCCCTCATTTTCACTGGGCCGGGGCAGGGAGCTGGGATGCAGGAGGGCTCTGGGGTGGGGCCAGGGATGAGGGGTTTGGTGTGAAGGAGGGGGATCCAGATTGGGGGGTGGGGCTGAGGGGTTTGGAGTGTGGGTGGGGGCTCTGGGCTGAGGCAGGGGGTTGGGTTGCGGGAGGGGGTGAGGGGTCCGGCTGGGGGTGCGGGCTCTGGGGTGGGGCCGGGGAAGAGGGGTTTGGGGTGCAAAAGAGGGCTCCGGGCTGAAGGGTGGGGCCAAGGGGTTCAGAGTGTGGGAGGTGGTTCCAGGCTGGGGCAGGAGGTTGGGGTGCGGGAGGAGGTTCGGGGTGCGGTCTCCAGGCGGTGCAGACCTCAGGAGGCTCCCGGGAAGCGTCAACATGTCCCTCCTGGCGGCTTGTAGGTGCAGGGGCGGTCGGGGGCCTCCATGCGCTGCCTACACCCTCAGGTGCCACCCCCACAGCTCCTATTGGTAGCCATTTCCAGCCAATGGGAGCTGAGGAGCCAGTGCTTGGGGTGGCGCCTGCGGGTGGGGGTAGTGCGCAGAGTCCTCCTGGCTGCCCCTCTGCCTAGGAGCCGGAGAGACATGCCGCCGCTTCCGGGAGCCACGTGGAGCCAGCTGTTTCAGCCAACGGACTTTTAGTGGCCTGGTCACCTGTGCTGACCGGAGTTGCCAGGGTCCTTTTCAACTGGGTGTTCCAGTCCAAAACCGGACGCCTGGCAACCCTACTGGGTGCCCTTGGACTCGTCACGCTGTCTCTGTTTGCCCATCTATAAACAGTGGATAACAGCACCATGGCTGATAAACGCTACATGAGAGTTATTACCCTCGAGTCGGCATAAACCAGCCAGAAGCCTCTTGGTCGGTTAACCAGTGTTTGCTGGATTTTTCTTTTCTGTTACATCCAAGGTAGAGAGAGAATCAAACCGCAGGTGGCCGCAGCTGCCTTGCCGTTCATCAGGGACATCCTCTTCGCCAGTCTCTGCCATTTAACAAGTTATGAGCACCCTCCGTGCCCAGCTCCAGTTTCCCTGCTTCTCCTCCCAGCTGGAAGAGAACACCGACCTAGCAGGACATCCGGGTGTACATCCGGGATACGGCAGAGACTCCGTCGCAGGCTGAGGGAGGTGATCAGCTAACGAAGGGTCCCGTGAGCAGACTCTTCCCCCAGAAGTCCTTCGGGTGTCTCTATAAATCGCCTGCCCTGCCCCGGGACTGAGTCAGCTGTCACATGACACTGCAGCTGGCTGCCCTGTGCCAGGACTGCTCCACACGACAGGTGAGCACTGCGTTTGCAGATTCCAGGACACTGCGTATGGTGGCAGCAGCACCAGGCTAGTCCCAGGACATGGCACACGGCAGAGTTCATTTTTCAGTGCTGCCAGCAGAACTGCCAACCTGGCGCTCTGCAGAATGCCCTGGGCAGCGAAGCTGAGTGCCTGGGCAATGCCACAAAGAGTGCCACAGACACCCCCGTCCTCGGCTGTCAGGGTGGCCATGTGGCACTCAAATGTCAGCAAGGTGTTTTTTACCCCAGCAGGGGACACTCGGGGAGTTACACAAACCCAGAGGTTCATTGCTGCAGGAGCTGTCACACACTCGGCCCTCCAGCGGGTCAGGGTTTAGAAAGGACGGAGGGTGGCTGAAGCCTGGATTTTATATTAAAAATTCAGGTCTTGTCTATCCTGTTTCCTCTGGGGGACTCTATGGACAGACCCAAAGCGCTGGGAGGACAACAGGCAGGATCGTGTGCCCAGCCAAGTCAGTGGCAAAACCCCCACTGACTTCAGCAGTGTTGGATCAAGCCATGGGACGCCAAGGAAGTGAAACCAGAGCTTTCAGAGCCCTTCACGCCTCACACCCTCATCATCATCTCTCCTACGCCATCGAGATGTCAACCCCCGCCTCCAGTCGGCCCATGACGCCACCGCCCCTGCCCAATTGATGTGTCTCCAAACAAGGTCCTACATGCTTTCTCCGTGCCACCCCTCACGTATCAGGGAAGCTCTCTGGAAACATGCCCAAAGCTCCCTCATTATCCTCCTCGAAACTCCGCTTTCCTGTGACTGCCAACGGAAAATCTGACAAGAGCTAGGCAGCGGGTGTGCTAAGATCACAGCCTGTCATGCTGACCAATACTGGCTTATTATTTCCTTAGTCTGTATCCATCTGATGTCTCTCTTTTTATCCTCAGATTGTCAGAAAGAGACTGACTTTTTGTTCTGTGTTTGTACAGCACTTTGCACAACGGGGTTCTGGTCTAAGATTGGGCTCCCTATGCCCAACTGCAATACAATTTATTATTATTATTACTAGAGAGGAGAAAGGATGGTTAGTCAGACTGTTTAAAATACGTTATTTGTTTTTGTCAGCAGCTATTTAACTCAAACATCTGACAGACAGTTGGGAGAAAAGATCTCTTTGACACACCTCCTCCTGCTGCTGCAGTTCAAGCCTGTGGAAAAAAAAACCTCAGTTCTCTGGCCTTCCAATGAGACCTCCAGCAAATATAGATTATATATATTTTCCTGCTATTTCTGAAGTAAACAAAACAAGAAAGAAATTTAAAAAATAAAATAAAAATGACCAAACCCAACTTTTCAGGCCTTCTTTCTCCATCCTAAAGAAGCAAAAAAGGCACAAAGGCACTTTGGTTTTCCCTGGCCAGGTCACCGCTGAAGAAGTAAACAAGGGAGTAATGAGCATGGCTACTGGTTCCAAAACAATCAGGCTACAACAGAGACGTCTGGTTCCCTTTAAGTTACAAGAGGGAAAACTCCTAACAAAGAGAGTCATTTTCTCGCGGCTACAGCATCTTGAAGGAAGCCCTCCATCAAAGCGCTGGCCAGAATGAATATTTAATGCCAATCACCAGCTTACCTTGTGATTTCTTTTCTTTTCTTTTTTTTTTTACATTCTTGCAGTTTTCCTCTTTCTTGTTTAAAAAAGAGGTAAAAAATAAATTAAAAGCCAATCAAAATCCTTTTCAGTCCAAGCCTTAGTTATCCGTCACCTTTCAGACCCCCAAACTCCGAGGGAAGCAGCGTTTCAAATTAATAGATCTTTCTGCAGATAGCCTGGCTTTGATGCGCAGATCCAAGTCGATAGGCTAATGGAAATTACAGCACCCTTTCTTACTAAACTGAGAGGAATTAATTGGAGAGGGATTGGCATTCCAGGCATGTCCCTCCCCGACTGCACCGAGATGACAAAAGGCCTGCGGGTGGCACATAGGTCAGGATTCAGGTGTCTTAGCTGGCCTGGGGGGATCAGTGAAATTCCCCACAGCTCATCAGGGCAAGTAGCAGAGATGCTACTACATTCTGCAATGGCCCGCAGGTCGCCAAGAACAGCTGGGGCACTCCTGGACAGAGTGCTGTCATCAGCTGATAGACTGAACAGACACCATGGCCCAGAGCCACAAAGGTATTGAGGAATCTGGGCGTACATGCTTCAGGAGAGAGCAAGACAATGACTGCCGACACAGAAGACCTCCACGGTATTAAGGCTAGGTCTACACTTAAAATGCTACAGGGGCATCGCTGCAGCACTGCGCCTGTGTCGCTGCAGTTAATCCACCTCCCCGAGAGGTGGTAGCTAGGTCCACGGAAGAATTCTTCCATCAGCCCAGTGCTGTCTACTCCAGGGGTTACATCGTCTTTCCTACGTCTCTCAGGGGGTGGATTTTTCACACCCCAAGAGCCATAGCTAGGCCAATGTAACTTTTCAGTGTAGACTAGCTCTCAGTCACACCTTGGTCTTCTCCAGGAACTGGAGGACCAAGAACTCTATGGATGAAATCCTGGCCCTATTGAAGTCAATGGCAAAAGTCCCACAGGATCAGGATGTCACCCTATGAGTTCAACTTAACTCCAGAGGGCTGTTGCTGAGAAGGAGAAAGGCAGGATGGAATCCAGCAGGGAAGCTTGTGCTTCCCTCCGATATGCCCAGTGTGGGAGGAAAACTGGGTCCAATTTTGAACGCAAAGGCCTTTGACAATTTCCCATCAGGCCATCGGCCTTTTCCAGGGGGCAACTGTGCTGCCTCTCCCTGATCAACAGGAGTTGCTACTTCTTGTGCTATCAAATGGGTAAGCTGAGGAAGAAACTGGCAACAGCCAGAGACTTCACAAATTGAAGGGGGCCAGAAACGTTCCTGGTGCAAGTCCCCTGAAAGCAACAGCATCACTCGAGGGATGGAGAGAACCTGAAGTTGATTTGCTTCCTCTAGAAAGATACCTAGGGCCCTACCAAATTCACGGCTGTGAAAAATGTGTCATAGACCATGAAATCTGGTCTTTCGTGTACTTTTACCCTGTACTATACAGATTTCACGGGGGAGACCAGTGTTTCTCAAACTGGGGGTCCCAACCCAAAAGGGGCTGCAGGGCTGGGGGGGGTTGCAAGGTTATTGTAGAGGGGTCGTGGTATTTCCACCCTTTCTTCTGCGCTGCCTTCAGAGTTGGGTGGCCGGAGAGCAGCACGGCTGCTGGCTGAGGGCCCAGTTCTGAAGGCAGCAGGACAGAACTAAGAGTGGCAATACAATACCATGCCATCCTTACTTCTGCACTGCTCCTGGTGGTGATGCCTTCAGAGCTGGGCTCCCGGCCAGCAGCGGCCGGCCAGCAGCGGCCACCCAGCTCTGAAGACAGTGCTGCCGCCGGCAGCAGTGCAGAAGTAAGGGTGGCAATTCCGTGACCGCCCTACAATAACCTTGCGACCGCCCCACAACCCGTTTTGGGTCAGGATCCCTACAGTTACAATGCCGTGAAATTTCAGATTTAAATATCTGAAATCGTGAAATTTATTATTTTTAAAGTCTTATGACCGTGAAATTGACCAAAATGGACCGTGAATTTGGTAGGGCCCTAAATATACCTATGGAAATAAAGCTACCGGGACGTGTAGCCGAGATGAAAACCGGGACTGTCCCATGTGCTCCCATGATGCTTCCACAGCATCTGAGCCTTTTTTCAGCTTCCTCTGCTGAGTCTGCCAAACGCCGCTGATGTCCCCGGAAGGGCTTTCCACTGCAAGGCACTTCTGCTCAGAGTTCTTTGAACTACTTACCCCCATTTTATTTTGATCATTATTATTGTTTCTTGGGACTTCACCACACAATCGGTTGCCACAGCTCACGCACTCCATGGCGCCAGTCAGAGCTGAGCACACTACACACAGTGAATTATTCATTCCAATACATTTAGTCCCTTTTTCCCATTTGCAAAATTATCTGCCGACAGACATGGGTCCACATTTGCAAAAGCGGCCCCTGATTTTGCCCTTCCATTTTTTGGGGGGGCCCAGCTTGGGCTTCTCCCATGGGATTTGCTAGGTGCTGGGGGTGCTCAGAATCTCGGGAGGTGGAAGACATCCCATGCACACTTGATGGGCCCAAGGTCGGTCACTTCGCAACATTTTGGTCGTAGCTTTTTACAAATGATGAAATTATCAGCTGTTTTCAGTATTCACCATCATGACTGGTCACCTAGGTCACATGGTATTATTTCTGCTCCCTGACTGGATGACTGAAATTTGCAATAAACAGAAGAGGGATTTGATTAAGTCACTTGTGGCACGAACCTCTGCACAGGCTCGTATTCACAAGACTGTTGTTTTCCAGGAAGATGCTTGGGAACGAGTCATCTGAATGTTTACAGGGGTGGCCACTTTTACACCACGTGGAGCTTTGTCCCCCCTCTAATGGTGGCGGGGCCACATAGATGTCGAGGAGCCTGCTACAACTGTGGCTAACAGAACAGGGTCCTTTTGCTCGGGCAATATAAAGGCTCATGCATTAAGATCCCAAGGTCTCCAGTTCAATCCCAATTGCTGACGACTCACCCAGTGCCCCTGTTACATAAGGAATGAAGTAAATTACCAGGCTTAAGTCGAGCAAATGTTCACAGATACACTAGTGCAGCCTCTGCCCTGCTCTAGTCACCCATCCTCTGTTGCCATGGAGACAGTTGCATGGTACAGTGGAGATGCTTATGTGAGGCAGTTTGATCTAGTGGTTAGAGAATGGGAGTCTAGGAACCTTCAACTCTGCGCCTTGGGTAAGTCATTACCCTTTTCTCTGCTTCACATTCCCCCTCTGTAAAATGGGGATGATGCACAGACCACCTGAGCAGGGGGCGGCAGGGAGCAATCACAGCAGGCAGTGTTTGCACAGCACTAAGTATCTTTGTTGTTATTAACAGGACAGCAGACCTAAGGAGTGAGCAGCAGCAGAAGATAAGCATCTAAGGGCTATTCTGCATTAGGCAGGGTTTGCCAGCCTAGCTACACAGATACAAAGCCCTGCTGGCACAGCTTATCCTCGTTCGGAATGAAATCAGCTAAACTGGCAAAAGCACTTTTCTGCCAGTGGCCATGTCTACACTACAGACTTCTGCCAGCATAGCTCTGTCCGCCAGGGGTGTGAAGAGGTGTGACCACCGACCGAAACAGCTGTGCCAGTAGAAGTCCCTAGTGTAGATACAGTTATAGCAGCAAATCCGAGCTTTTACTGGTTTCGCTCGGGGGCAAGAGGGTGGGCTGAAATAAGCTACGCCGGTAGAAATGCAGCTTTGCTGGTATAAGCTAAATCCTTCCCAGGAGCGCTTTGCCAGTGTAGCATACCAGGGTTCCTATACCGAAAAAGCAATCCCAGCGTAGACATGGCCTGAATCTACACTAGAACTTTTCCTGGAGTAAAAATATTAAAAAATCAACCCCCTAAGCAACAGGGGGCCAGTTTACTCTTCAGATCGGCCAACGTCTGACGAGTAAACCTGGCCTGAGCTGCCAAGGGAGAGCGAGGAGAGGCTAGAAGTGGGCAGCCAAGTCTCAGAGGATGGCCAGTTCCATGGGCCTGGGCTAGCTGACCGCATGGCCCTTCCAATGGCCAGGGAGAACATGGGCATCACAGCTCTGCAATGACCTGCTCCAGCCGGACACTGGTTATTAGAGCTGACTGAGGAACGGGAAGTGTTTTTAGCGAAAAACTGCAATCAATCAATCAATCAATGGATTTTCCATGGGAATGTTTCATTTTTCCGCAATCTCCCCTTTTTCCCTCCTGCCAGTGGTTTTCGAAAACTGGGAACATTTTGGTTTCTGATGGAAAACCAAAAACTTTCAACAGAAATGATACTTTTTTCCTGCAGAAAAGGTTTGTTTAATAAAAAAGCTATTTTTTGCCTAAAATTGGTGACATGGCCGACAAGTTCCGAAAGAGCTCTGCTGGTCACTCTGCTGGTCAGTCCCTCTCCCCCTTTGATCCTATTGATTTAACGTCTATTTCCCAGCACGTGAGCATCAGTTACACTCCTCCGACTGTTCTGTACAAAAGCCAGAGGTAGGGCTGTGCAAAGGGCAGCTTCTCAGTCTGATCATGCACCTGTCTCCTCACGTTTGGGGGTGAAGGGCAGTAGGAGGGGGCAGGGAGGCAGGGCTATAGTTATAGGAGTTACAGCCTCAGTTGGCTTTGGGATCAGCACTCAGGTGACCTGGAACACATCCCACCTCAGTCTGCAGTTCCCAGCTCTCTCCGGGTGTCAGGAAGCAGGGCCTGCTGTAGGGCCAGTCTCCGAGCACCCTAACCTGTAGAAGGCTCCCTGGCTGGCTACATGGCCTATTGGATGGACGAGTAAGCAGACTGGCTCCTAAGCCAAGCAGCCACTCAAAATGTGCCTAGTGCTGCGATAGCTCCTGTGCCTACTTGTTCCCAGCCTTGCCCCTACCTTGCCTCACTTCAGGTAACCCAGCTCTGACCCTGCACTTCTGACTTTATCTCCGACCCTTGGCTCTGGCCTCTGACCCTGGTCTCTTATTCCTGGCCACTGACTCCTGCTCCAACCACTAGGCATGACTGCCCACGTCCCAGTCTCCCGCCCAGAGTCCCACAATACCGGCAGTAGCTGGCACCTCCAGACCTTCTCTCTCCTGCTCCTTGAAGTGATGGAACAGCAGCGGCCTGCCCAGCCAGCTCTGTTCTGACTGCACGCACCCTGCTACAGAAACTGGCTGGGTCTACAAGTATTTGAAGGCAGAAAATCCCCAAGAGGGAGAGAAATTATTTAGGGAGGTGCCGGGGGCGAGGGAAAGCGTGCAATGAAAATGTAGTCTGAGGAGCCGGACACGCTTCCTGGGGATGAGGAATCCACACGGTGAAAGCCACAGCGCCAGCCATTTCAAACCAGGCTTGATAAAGCACTAGGAAATCTGTCCGGTACCACAGGGAGCGATCCTGGCTGATGGGGAAGGGGAAATCAGACGGCCCTTACCAGCTCTAACTCATATACACCAAATCCATCCCACACGGAACTCTAGGCGCTTTAGTACATGGGAGATGAATAGGGTGCTATGATTTTATGACACAACCGATAAAATCTTCCATTTGGCTGAGCACAGCATGTGCTGTGTTTCAACAGCTCTTTGCTTCGGCGGGACTTAATACAGCAGCAGATTATATCAACAGCCCAGATAATGCTCCTTCAAAACCATTAAGCCATTTTTACTCTATTACAGATTCAAGTGATGTCTTAGAGACATGGGGCCTGGCTCTCTGAGGCCCCGCCTAGACTAGGAAAATGAAGCATGTTTAGCAAACATGTTAGCAAGCACATTCATAGGTGCAGGAACTAGTTTTGTGGGGATTGCTGCAGCTCCTCCAGGTTTTACGCGGGGCTCTGCTCCTGGCCCTGCATGTGGGGCCCCGCCCCCGGGGCTCTGTTCCCAGCCCCACACACGGGGTCTTGGCTACTGCCCCCGTGCCTGGGTCCCGGCTGCCAGTCCCACCCCCAAGGCTCAACTCCTGGCCCTGCACGCAGGGTTCTGGCTGTTGGCCCCCGCCTGGGACACCACTCCTGGCCCCGCATCCGGGGCTCCGTGCCCGCCCGCAGCTATGGCCCCAGCCTCAGCCTCCTTACCCTTGCCCATGTCCCTCACTCCCGGAGCCATGGCCCTGCTCCCACCCCTAGGGGATGGAGTGGGGCACGGATGGGGTAAGGAGGGGTGCAGCACCCCCACTCTAGCACATGTCAGTTAACACCTTTTTAAACACAGCCTAGCACAGAGTATAGATAAAGACAGTGCGGTTTATAAACAGGTTAGCTGTCAGCCCTCAGGTCTCCACTAGGGGGCTTTGCCAGCCCTGTAATGTAGACGCAGCTTATGCCAAGAGAAGCAGTTTTTCTCCTGGTACAGTAACACCACCTCCCTGAACGGAGTTGAGCTGTGTCAACAGAAGCCCTCTTCTGTTGGCATTGCTGCCTCTACACTGGGGATTTTGCTAACTATGTCAGCTTCGGGGGGGGTGGATTTTTTACACCCCTGCCAAGAAAACTGTGGCCTGGACCTGGCCCAAAGCTTTTACTCTGTCGTAAAAAAAAAAAAAAAAAAAAAAAATCACGCCCCCCCGCCCCCCCCCCCCCGACACAGCTACGGTGGCACAACTCTGACGGGTAGACCTGGCCAGAGAGCTGTAAATGGTGGATGCCGGCAAACAGTTTGTAATTGATCACTGGGCTGTACAGCTTTGCCTATGTGGGATGGAGAGGGGAGTATTCAATAAACTCAGCGCATCATCCTCCCTCACTGTGGTCACGGCAGCTGTCACCCCACCCGGATCTGGGACCTAGGACACACAACTCGTCATCCGGGCCATGCGGGTTTGCAGCAGGCTGACACATGTGGGGCTTGCTGTGCCTAGGAAAAACGGTCTTTAGTGAAAATGGGATTGCGAAGTCGCTGGAAAGTCCCCGTGTAGACAGGGCAAGCTAACAGGCGATGGCTGGTCGAATGGGAAACCTAGATCGGCTAACATGTTACAACTGCCACAGGCCCTGTCTATGCTGGGCTCTCAAAACAGGTCAGCTATCACATTCTTGTCCAAGCCCTTTCCGAGCCCTTCAGACGACACCCCTGCTCTTTCCTAGTTGAAGTACAGAGGAAGCGAAGTGATCACAGGTACCAGCATGCCGTAAATGCTGGCCATGTGGACTTGTTAACGGTGACATCTGTCAGTTCGACTCCAAGCCAGCCCCACCCTGCAGCACTCGTGCTTGGAAATCAGAGGCAGTGCCTTCCCCACTGGCCATCAGATCCCCACTTGATCTTCAGCCGCGTATGGAGGCTACAGCCGGACCCCAAATCACAACCCATGGGCTCCAACCTCCCCAGCGATGACACCGGTTTTCTGTGTTTGGATCATTACACAACAATAACAGCAGCCGGGGATAATAATCGGCGCTTAAAGAGATCTCCAAGAATCTATCACCAGCCAGCAATGCTGTTTCTTTAGCGCATAACACAACGCTAGGGTCTGGACAACCCATTCAGATACAAATACTATCTCCACTCACCGGCACCTGGCCCTGATGCCTGTCGTCCAAAGATCACTGAGGCCAAGGTGTGCTGGGGCAGCTACCCCACTTTAACGTCAGCCCGTCTGCTACACCAGTGTGCAGACAAGTTCCCAGCGTCTCCCAGATTCGTCACTAACTAGCTGTGCAGGAAACTCTTCACCCACCACTGAGATGCAGCACAAACTCTCAGCTCTTTGGAGCCTTTGTGTTCTGGGCTCCTACAAGTTATGGAAATACAAATCATGATGCTAATCATCTCTGGGGAGGAAAGAGGCCGCTGCTTAGCAGCCCATGGCAAACCGTGCACCACAGCTCAGAAAGGGAAGGCCCAGATTCTCCAAGATATTTAGCGCTGACCTCTCATCAATCTCAATGGGAGTTAGGCACCTAAACACCTGTGAGGATCTGGCCCGAAACCTATTTCCAGTGGAAGCGATCGGGAATTTGGGGAAAAGCGAATGTAACTACCCAGCCTGTCTGGAACTTGGCTAGGACGATGAGGCTTCCATCCCATTCTTGTCAAAGTGACAGGGCATCTTTACTGAGCACGAGGGGTCAGGACCTCTGCCATATGCCTTATCTCAAAGTTGCCATCTCCAGCTGCACTGGGACCTCGTAAACCACATTGGGCCAGGTCTATCTCCGGGGGAAAAGCGCCTCCTACTGCGCTGCAAATGCCACTTCCCCAGTGCCCAGAATAACAGAGCAATCATACTTTGCACCTACTGTCTCTGATTATTTATTAACTATGGTGTATTATTTATTGAGCACTGCCAAGGTACTTGGTGCTGTAAAAACCACGAGGACAACCCGGTCTCTGCCCCTCAGAGCTCACAGACTAACGGGACTCGGTGTGGATGATAAAACACGCACTAGGTAATTAACTAAGTCAAGTCATTGAGTTATACCCACAAGAATACACGGGAACTCATCCTGGCTGAATGGTTCCTTTGCTTTTAATCCCTTTGCAGAGGGTGCTGGATTTTCCTGGCCTGGTGCCGGGTACTGGCAATACGCGCTGGGACTTCTGGCACTCACAAAGGAGTTCATCTGAGCAAAACTCCATGCACACGATTCGGCAACGCTGACGTTTTATAAACCAGTTTGTTTCTTTACTCTCTCTCATTCTTTCTCCTCCTCCCCCACATCCAGAGCCCAGGCTACCATGCACCTGTGAGCAGACTGTGATGTGACATTGCAGAGGAATAACTTTACCACCACAACCACGTAATCACCTGACGCCCAGCTGGCACTCCCTGAGTCTTAATACTGCAGCCAGTATGCTAATGCCTGTCAACTGTATCCTGACTGTGCAGGTGTTACCTGATCAATCTGCTCACAGAGTCAACTGTGCTAACCCCAAAGCTTTTTGCTGTTATTCTCCTATGGAGTTTGGCTACAGCAGAATCACTACATTCATCTCTGTTCTCTCAGAACAATGCAACAACCCTTCCCTTCCTTCAGACTTAACAAAAGCACTGCACTCACCACTGATGGGCAGCCACCTCTGGGGTGGGACACGGCAGCTGTCCAACATTCAAAAAAGGAAGTGAAGAAGAAAACTATATCCAATTGACAGACAATAGGAATTTTAGGTGGCCAGATGGAATATGCCCGGAGCCCCAAAGTTAATATCCCATCTCCTACCACAAAAAAGCCACAACATATTTCATGACCTCAAGTATGGGGTTATTTGTCCAATGTGGTCTTACAGGAGAGCGCCACCTAGAGAATGACCAATACTACATCCGGCAGCACCTGGGTTTTTCTTGAAGGGCTCCCATCCAAGCAGAGTCCAGGCCAAAGAGCTCATAAACCTCCCCAGAATTTTATTCCTGTGCAACATTTCCACTTGTGACACATCTATCGCTCCTTGTTATGAAAATCTTTGCCATCTGATTCCTAAATGGGTCTTTAATTTTATTTCCAGATCAGCCCGTCTGATAATTTACATTCACACAGTGATGGTGGAAAGCACATAAATATCTCAGTGAAGTTGCTGCTTATTAAGCCTCACTCCTGGAATAGCTTCAATGCCACCAACTCTCCGACATGCATAATGCTGTGCTAGCAGACTGGGGGGGAGTGGATGCCTTTGTGATAGCCTTGCTTCATGGTGACACAACAGCAGGTGGATTCATCCACCTTCCGAAGTCCCTCGGGGAATGTATTTAGTGCAGAGAATTCCAAGCTGATCGTTTTTATTTTTTACCACTACCAGCACTTACTGCAGGCTAGTCTCTGTGCTCACCGGGCCGCAGTACGGCTCTGCACTTTGAATAGTGTTGTGTCGATTGAGTTTGTAGCAGAAATCCTCTAAAGTCAACAGACACTGCAACTGCCATTTAATGGGGACATCCGTGCTTCCTGGCGTTGCACTAACTAAATAAGACTGCTTCAGAGGAAATCAGACCCAGCCGCTCAAGCTCAGGTTCTGGTAAACGCTGGTGATTCAGTAGAGAGCGCGCTGCCCTCTCACTTGGTACCGAACCCCAGGCACCAGCATGGCGCTAAGGGGTGCTGTGCTGCTTCCACCTTTCAAATGCGATATAAAGCCCAGGTCCTGCCCATGTGCGGACATTAAATAAGATTAGGAGCGGTGTGAGGGTCAGATTTCAGGCTGGGTCGTTACACTTTTCCCACCAAAAATTCCCCCTGCGCTTTCAGTTGGATACAATAATCTTCTTAAAAATCTGTCCTAAACTGTCACAAAGTGCTGCCGTGGGCTGTTAAACAGCTGCCATGCTCCGCCCCAGAGATGGCTGCATTTCACTGCCAGGAGAAGCAACTCCTGTCTCCATGGTTTGTGCAATCTGTAATGCACTTTGGGATGGCTGGACGGAAGGTACCAGGGAGGTACTGGTCGGTGTTGTCACTTGCAGTACCAGGAAGTGTTAGCCTCACAGCCTCCTCATGGGCTCTCCCAGATCAGTAGTCCTGGTGCACTCCCAGCAGAAATGGGAAACACGAGGCATGGTTTAAAGAGCCACCACCGTCATGGAACTCTCTCCACCCCCACTTCCCCCGCCCCTTGAGGATTCTCTCTCTCCATTATCTCCGTTCACCAGCTGGAACGGGTTTCCTAACTGATCAGCCCCAGGACCTGGAAATCCAGCTTGCCACCTTCTGCCTCTGCCACGGCACTGCAAAGCGAGGCTCTGCGGCCGGGACTCAGCCACTGTCTCAGCTGCTGGTGTGTAACTGCAGCTTGCTCTCCCGCAGCGGGCTGGGCTCTGCGAAAAGCTGCTCTGTGCTCACTAAAGTGAGTCGGGGTGACGGGAAGCCCCATGGGGGGCACAGAGAGGGAAGCAGGAGGGGGCATTTTGTAGCCACTTTTCTGACTAGCCTTTAAAAATGGGGGGTCCTCATGGTCGGACGGGACAGCGTGTGCATGCGTGTGTCTGTGTATGTCCCCACTGCTGCCTGGGAAAGCGTGCTGTACAGGTACTGCAGGAAAAGGAAGCACCAGGCGGCACAGCTGGCAGTGGGGCGCAGGTGCACTCCTTTACCCCTGTGTATCTCTCTGTGGTTACTCCCACTTTGCACCAGCACAGAGGCGAGCAGGAGAGTCACTCCACGCGGCAGCCAGGCCGGCCTCTCCCTACAGCTGCAGATTTTATTCCTAGAGAGCTAAAGCCATAAACTATTTCTGTTCGGCTCCCAAGGAGCTTCACCCTCATCCCCCGCGTATTTATCTTTGATGCCCAGCATGATGTCGCTGGAGGTGCCACGCAGCTGGCAGGCAGCCGACATGGCCTGGGTCCTGCAAGGACAGGTGCCACATCCCTTTTCTGTGCAGCAGGGAGCATGGAAGTGTCTGGATCCCAGCCCGTCACCTCCCAGCTCCCCCCGCCCCACTCCCAGCTCAGCCTGACACCGAGGTGGGGCCGATGCAGTGCAGGGATGGGACAGGAAGGTTTGTCCGGGGCAGACGTGTCCCCCACCCCCCTTACCTGTACTGTGCTTGGAAGTGGTTCTGCACGAAGCTCTGTCTGCTGGGAGGCTGGGCGCTGCCAGAACCACAGCTCTCGTCGAGACTGGGCTGGGGCTGCAGAGAGACAAACGGGGTTATGGAAACATGGGACGGCAGCTGAAAATCACCCGACTCCCCCCAGTGGCACCCCTGCCCCCACCACACCCCACTGCCCTCAGCGGGGGCTGTCAGCAATTCCTCCTGATGGAGATCTTCCCCTCCACCCCCGTCTCTACCCCTGCTTCTCCACAGCTCAGGGTGCAGGGAGGAAAGCTGGGTGGGACCCCAGCTCCACCAGCCCTGGACAGCCACAGGGGTCACTACAGTGGGGCATGGGCCACGGCTCTCCCCAGGGCCTTAGCACACTGACTGCAGCCCTGCCAGACCAGAGCGGGGAGGGAAGCAAGACATCTGCTTCCCCGTGGGCATGGGGGGGCACAAAGTCTGGGTAATGGGGCAGAAGGTGGGAGCAGGGGGTGGAGGCTGGACGAGTGGGGGAAGGAGATGGAACCAGGCTGGAGAGGAGAGCTCCAGGGTGGGGATGAGGCAGGGAAGCTGCTGGCACTGGGTATTATCAACAGCAAGTCCCTGGCCTCTCTGGGCCTCCGTTCCCATCTGTATGATGGGGACGGTCGCCCGGCCCTGCCTCGCAGTGAATTGTGAGGATCAATACACCCCCTGGATACCACAGCGATGGGAGCCCTAAAAGTAGCTCAGATCTGACGTGTCCTCATCGGCCCCGCATCGCTGCACTGACTGTCCTTCCCCCTTGAGGCTCTTTGGCTTTTCCCCTCCCAGGCAGTCTGGCAGAGTTACTCTGAGGAGAGTCACCCTTGTCTTTCCGGCCTGGAGAGGCCCTCAGCTAGCCCGGTCCCTCTTCCCAGCCCTCAGCCCCAGCAGCCCTCAAAGCAGCCACAGGCCCTGATGGGTAAATACCGGCTGTACAGACAGGGGAGCACTGAATAGGAGGAGGGAGCAATTTCACCGCCAGATACAGCATTGGGGAGACCAACACTGGACACCGCGCCCAACTCTGGGTTCCACATTTTTAAAGGGATGTTGAATAATTGGAGAGGGGGCAAAAGAAAGGCAGGAAAATGATTCAAGGGCTGAGGCAAGAGCCTTACAGAGCAATCTGTTTAGCTTCTCAAAGAGAAGCTGAGAGGTGGCTTGTTTACAGTGTCTAAGGACCTTCCTGGGGAGAAAACACACCTACTAACGGGCTCTTTAATCTAGCAGAAAAAGGCAGAACCACCAATGGCTGGAAGCTGAAGTCCGACAAATTCAAACTGGAAATTAGGAGTAATTTTTTACCACGGCGGGTGATTAACCATTGGAACAAACTCCCAAGGGAAGTGGTGGATTCTCCATCTCTTGCTGTCTTCAGATCAGGGCTGGAGGCTTTTCTGGAAGCTGCATTAGTCGAACACAAGCTCTTGGCCTCGGCACAGGGCTAAGTGGGGGGAATTTAAGAGCCTGTGCTGGCTGTACAGGAGGTCGGACTAGATGATCTAAAGTTCCCTTCTGGCCTTAAAATCTCTGCATCTCTGCAAGGAGCGAGCGATCAGCGCTGACAATAGGGTGGCTGCTTGCTGAACCCACACAGCCTGCTTGCAGTTATTAGGAGCACTCCCATCTCCCCTCACAGGGAAAGCAAACAAGGGCAGTGAGATCAGATGGTTCAGTGGAGAGCAGAGGAGAGATCGGATATTGGAGAGCAGCAGCACCGCGGCTCTGGGACAGCAATGCAAAATGCACACAGGATCCAACCAGGAGAAACCCACCAGCCAGGCAGGCACAGAGCAGGCTCAGCCCCCTTACCACATAGCAAAGCTACACGGGGACCAGCGGCTTGCAACTCCCTGGGCACCTGCTGGACGTGATGCTCGCTGGCAAGCAGCTGTCAGCTTTCAAACGCCCCTCCAGAGAGCTGGGTTGGGGGGGGGGGGGAAGAGAGTTAGTGAGTTTGGGGAACGTGTGTATGAGTGCACAAGGGTTGCTGTGCCCCCATAAGTGTGTGTGTGTGTGTGTTCATGAGGGTTGCAGTGTGTGCATGAGTGTGCACAAGGGTTTCTGTGTGTGTATGTGTGTGCACGAGGGTTGCTGTGTGTGCACGAGTCTGTGTATGTGTGTACACGAGGGTTGCTGTATGTGCACGTGTGTGCATGAGGGCTGCTGTGTGTGCAGCAAGTACAAGCGGAAAATGGTGCTAGGTGTGAATTAACCTCATGTAAGTGATCAGAAACCGAACAATAACTAAAAACACACCTGGGGTGCATGTCTCCAAGGTAAGTGTGACAGCAGGGCTTCACGAGCAAGGACATCAAAATAAATAAATACATCCTTGCACTTCCCTGATGCCTACTATATACAGATGTCAGAGTGCTTTACAGCACCCCAGCAAATATAATCACCCCAGTTTTACAGAGGGGTACACTGAGGCACAGAGCAATTAGTGTGACTGGCTCATAGTCACAGACATTGAGTCACTGACAGATCTGGAGACAGAACCCAGGAGCTCTGACCCCCCAGTTCCCTATTAGAACCCCTCGCTCATGCTAGCTCAGTTACGATATCCTGAGCAGTGCAAGTTTTGGGAGTGTGGCTGCCCTGAAGGAATAGCAGCAGGAAGGGGGACACGATCCCTTCCTAACAGTGGCACTTTTCACCTTGCACCCCAACACTGCAACAACCGGAAAGTCAAATTCCTCGACACTTCCTGCCAGGGAGATTCGCAGGTCCTTCATTGTGGCTCCCAATTGTAACACCCAGGCAAGGAGAGCAGATTGCAACTTCATCTGAAGACGTGATAAATAAATCTCTCTCACTGGTCCTGTACAAAATTCCTAGAGCAGGTCCTAAGGCAACTGCTTCTGTATTTACAGCCTCTGCATCAAAGTAACTGCAGCTAGTACCACTCTGGGGGAGGGAAGGGGGCGGTAATTCGTCAGAATTTTAGCACTGGGGCCCCCTGGATACAATTAATTTAACTGGCCCCAGCTTCC
Source organism: Emys orbicularis (assembly GCF_028017835.1). Taxonomy (NCBI): domain Eukaryota; kingdom Metazoa; phylum Chordata; order Testudines; family Emydidae; genus Emys; species Emys orbicularis. The sequence goes on along the minus strand of NC_088695.1, from coordinate 28,435,120 downwards.
TGGGCTCATCGGCTGGAACCTGGGACTAGTTAGACCGCGTCAGCTGTATGATTAAAAAAAAACTAGGAGTGCAGGTTATTGCAACAAAACAGAGGAAGATCCAAATCACCAAATCACCCCAACAAGGGTGCAATTGACAAAGTCACTGGAATTAGGGGCAGTACCTGCCCTGTCAGCTTCTGGGAGAAAAGAAGAAGAGAAAGGTCTGTCAGTTGGCTGAGTTAAGCCTCACTGAGCGCCAGCTCTTGGTTCTCTATCTGCAAAAGGAATTGAAAGAAATTGACCACAGATTGGAGCTCCTTCCAAAATCTTCTCACTGCCCCGCTGGACAGATAGCCAGCAGCTCTGTCTACAACACAACCGGCAGTGCTCCAGCCAGCAGCCTCACCCAGACCAGCACTAGCTACCAAACTCCAGGGGGAGACTGACACTGAGGAAGGGCTGAGCCCTGCCCGCGGCTGGCAATAGGGTACCTTAGAAACACCAGCAGGAGGCTACTGCAGGAATTTAGATGGAACATAGGAGCTAATGGTGTTAACATAACCCAGTCGCTGTCCAACATTAAACAGTGTTCTACAACATGCGGGGTTTGGTATAGAGACCTCAGCTTCCTTGGCACCATGGCAAACGCACCATTAACCATCCTTTGAACTTTGTATTGAAGATAAAGAAAAGAAGGGAAGACAGTGAAAGCCTTTGGAATGTCAAGTATTAAGTCAGGCTTGCATTTCAACAGCACTCCTTCTTCCCTCTCCCTTAGCTGGTGAGCGTTTCAGAAGGAAACCCCCCTTGTTTGACAGTCTCCTAGATGGGAGCCAGGATGGCACAGACGCCGACTTTCTTCTTTTCGGGTGGGTGCTCCACTCCCACTCCACTCCGAGGCCCCGCCCCTGCCTTGTCCCCTCCCCCAAGACCAAGCCCCCACCCCGCATCTTCCCCCCAGCTCCACCTCTTCCCCCGAGCGTGCCCCACCCTCGCTCCACCTCTTCCCACCCCCACTCCGCCCACTCCCTCAGCCTCCCACCTACCACCGAACAGCTGATCAGTGGGTGAGTGCTGAGCACCCACTATTTTTTTTGCCATGGGTGCTTTAGTCCTGGAGCACCCACGGAGTCGGCGCCTATGCAGGATGGTAATCGCTGTCCTTCTGGGGAAAAGGGGAGAAGTTTGTTGAGATGGATTGGAGCTGCTGCTGTTGTTACAGTCTGATCCTGTTTCATCCCAAGTGGTGGTTTGGATTCAGCTGAAGCTGGTAGGAGCAGCAGTGTTGTTTGAGCCCCTCCCTCTGGCTCGGTCTGGTCAGGACATCTCTCGGGATCAGGACGATGAAGGTCCGGGGCCCAGGAGACAGCGGGGTTGGCAGTGAAGCTCACTCCAGTAGTCTGTGTCTGTTCTTCCTGTATTGCCCCCCGAAGTCTCTTTGTTTAAGGACCCACAAAAGGAGCGGCGGGTGGAATAGCCCATCCCCTCGTTCTTTTGTCCACCAATTAGCCCTAATTTCCCACACACAAATTTTGATTCACTAATTTCCGGTCCCACATCCTCTGTCTTTCCCAAGCCGGATTTCAGCATAGTCCTTGAATCACAGCAGCGTGGCCTTTTTTGTTTGGACTAATTTATCTCTGTCTGGTTCTCCTGCACCTGTTTATAACATTCATTATTGAAAACAACCTGACCTACTTTCCAGCTCCATGTTATTACAGGTTATTCATGAACTCTGTACAACGGAACTCACAATCAGAGTCAATTTGTAGGCTCGATTCTCACCCCAGGGCATCCCACCCAGAATGCTCCAGCCCCATGCCCCAGGATGCTCAGGGACACCAGCTAGAAGAGCGCCCCCTGCAGGGCCACCACTAAGCAGCTGCTGCCCTCCATTCCATTCTTGTGTAACTGAACCAGGCTCCGTTGCAGCAAGCAGGAACGGGATTCACGCTGCGCCACACTGGTGCCCACAATCCCTGGAGAAGGAGATGTGAAGGATGGGGACGTCTGAGCTCAGCCAGCTCCCGTCGCTTCCACGGCTACCACACTAGGGACAGGAAGCCTGGCGTGAACTTGGCTTGGAAACAGCACCCTCCCTCCCTCCTTCCGTGCCACCCTCCTGACTTGTGATTGAAGTGGAGGAGACACCTGCCAGCCCAGATCCAGACCTGCCCGGCCACCCCAGTCACTTTTCAGACTGCCAGCGACGGGCTTTTTGCTTCAGTGATGAGGCTGGAACAGATGGCGGGAACTGATGGCGGGAAGAGAAGTGTCCATTAGAATCCCCCACGCTGGCAGCCTGATGGCTCGGCGGGGCGGGGCGGAGCTCCCTCTGGGGAAACGGCACATCAGGGAACGTTTGCTCCATCAGGACACGATCTCCCATGCGCCTTGCCCCCATTACGATCAAAAGGGAGCTGGGGACACAGGCTCCACATTGGGTCTCTGGGGGGAGCGCTCTCCTTCTTTGCTGCTAACATGACCTATGTGGGGAGAAGGTTATTCCCCATTTGTGTGGTTTTGACACCTTCCTCTGAAGCAGGAGCTGTTGGAGGTGGGATCCGGTGTCCCGGCCCTGATCCAGCCTGGCGATGCCTGTGGTCCTATGGTTTGATCTTTCTTCTCCTAAGAATGGCGATGTCTGTCCATTTGGGTCTGTTTGTCCTTCTCCTTGCAGGCAGACAGCTGCACAGTGCTGGTCCCTGTGTTTCTGCCCTTGTCTCTTGGTAGGTCTGTAGATATCACAGCTAAGGTATCGCTATCAGAAGCATGGAGGTTATTTCCGGGAACCCCCTGCAGTTTCCCTCCCGCCCCAGCCCAGAACAAAACAAAGGGACCTTTAAAATAGAGCAGGATTGAGTCACGTCTGGGACAATGGGTCATACATGAGAGCTGGGGTTGGGGGAGCAGGGAGTCGGTTACCACGGGAAGGAGTTATATTAGGCTTCCCTGATTACAGTGTATTCTCTAAATAATAACTACTCTGACAATATCAGTAATTTCAGTTAATTACACAGGGGGAGGCAATTTGGGCACATTGCAGGCAAACACAAAGACGCCGGCATGTGTTTGTTACAGCTGGGCATTTATCTCTGTGTGTGAGGAGGTCAGTGCGGGTGGGCTGGGGATGTCTGGTGTCTATCTGAGGAAGGGGTATGTTTAGGGTAAGCACGTCTACATGGGGGGTTACTGTGGGGAATATGTAGGTGTGTGTATTCAGATGGTGCTCTGTTCATTCATTCTATCAATCTCTATCTATCCATCCCTCATATCCACACCACTGTCTTGCTGTCCACACATACAGCACCTATAAAGATTGTATTTGCTATGGTATTCAATACATATTCTTAATGAGAGTAATAAAATAAGAAGAAGCACCTAGCTTGGATACAGCGCTTTCATCCACAGACTTCAAAGCGCTTTACAAAGGAGGTCAGTATCCTTGTCCCCACTTTACAGTTGGGGAGACTGAGGCACAAAGGGGGCGAGCGACTTGCTGTAGGGATGCTGAGCCCCTGCAGTCTAACTGGGGTCAATAGCAGCTCGACACAGCAGATCAAGCTCTTGATGTGTTGCCATCCCATCAAGAAATTTGCTGCTGAGGAACATTTCCGGATGAGCCGTCTGGACCTGGGCTGCGTGTAGGAGGGAGGAAAGGGCCCCTCCGGATGAAGACAGCATGGCACTGACAGAGCTGGCTGCTCTCAGGAAGGCTGGGGGGCTGTCAGAGAGCAGCAGCAGCGGCTCTGGGGCGATGCCTGATACCCAGCAGCGACTCCAGTCTGTCACCTAGGCCTAGCAACCCGCTGCGTCACCTGCTCTCGTTAACAGCACCCCGAAGGAGGCGCTAACGTCTCCCCCAGCTGGAGGGCCAGGCCTGCAAACATCGCTGTACAAAGCCACACACTGACAGCTGGGAAGGGCAGCCGAGGTGACCGGCGAGCACCCAGGTGCGGGCAGTGACAGACAGGCTGCGTTCTGGGCACGGCTCCCCGTGCAGCCGCTCAGACACGGGGCGGCAGGGAGAGGCCGTTGTCAGAGTTGGAAGGGGAGCCAGGCCTTTCTGCAGACCATTTTTGGGCCACCATCCCATTTTTATCTGCCTGTCCATCCAGCGGCTTATACTGACCCCTCTCCCCCACGGCCTGTTTCTGAGCACCTCACACATACGCACCTGAGCTAAAGCCACAGCTCCTTTTCTTAACACTGTGTTCCTTGAGGGGGTGTCAAGCAGGGACTTCATCTCACTCCAGCCAGCCACTGTAGGGGGGCCTGCAATGGGGGGTTGGGGGGGATGACCCAGGAAGAAGTTAAACTCTTCACTAGGTAGAAAAGAGCAGGCTGTGGCCCGAAGAGCTGCCAACCAGGGATCCTTGGCATGCCGGGGGGAGGGACAGGCAGCTCCACCTCCCAAGGGGGGACCCTGCAAAGGAAGCAGAGACTTCCTCAGGGGGTGGGAGGAGCACAAGAGGCTCCTGGGAAGAGGAGTAGCTGGTTCTCCAGGTTGCTATAACTGGGGAGACTGGCCTGCCCAAGCCGTGCTGCAGACACAGCTGTCTGCAAGCTGCCCATGATCGTACGGCTGCACGTGGGGCCTGTGGAGTTTCCCAAGGCTGAGCATGGAGTTGTTTTTCTGTTCGTCTGTAGCTGGACCTTCCTTACAGGGGCCATAAGCCTGAGCCCTGGAGAGGGGCAGGGACTGGTCCTTTGGAGCCCATCCACCCCCTCCTTCGTCAGCCAGCAGGGTCTCGCTGCAGTGCATTATACAGCACACTCCCCTCCCCTCCATACGCCTATCCAGCCCTGCTTGCCCAGAGAGTCAGAAACTGGGGCCGGGTCAGTGGCAGGTTGAGTATGAACCAGTAATCGCTAGGGCTATCGGCCAGCCCAACGGGGCCAGCCTGTTCAGGAATTCACTGGGCAGGGACCCCAGACACATCAGGGCTTCCCCAAGCTCCACAACCCCAGGGGTACTGGGAGAAGCACAAGGGAGCAGAGCAAATCTACGGCGAAGACAGGAATGGAGCCCAGGTCTCCTGACTGCCCGTCCTGAATCTCTACCACAAGGCCACCCTTCCTCCTTTGCTCCCAGGGTATGGCCCAGCCCCTCTGGGGTCTCTGGGCTGTTCCCCTGACACACAACATTGGGGCATGTGGGGGGATCCTCGGAGGCAAAGGCTCCCTCTGAAGACCCTGCCCCGGCTGGAGCTGGAGAGCTGCGCCGTGACGGCCAGGGACGGCTGACATGTTCCACAGAAGGCGGGCGAGGTAATAAATACCTTTATTGGACCAACTCCTGCTGGAGAGAGACACGCTTTCGAGCCACACACAGCTCTGCTTCAGGGGGTTCAAGGGCAGCTCAGCATTGCCCCGAAGTGCGTCTCACCAGCAGGAGTTGGTCCAATAAAAGCGATTACCTCACCCACCTTGTCTCTCTAATCGCCTGGGTCCGACACGGCTACACCACCACTGCCGACGTTGCAGTCAGGCTGCGGTGACAGGAGCTCCATGCGCCACGCCCAGGATTTGCTGGGAGTCCGTCCTCCCCAGTCCGTAAAACATCAGCCATCCCACGGAGGAGTAGGAAGATGGAGCAGGCCTGGTCGGGGAGAGGAGCAGGTTTTTCCCATGCTGCCAGGTGGGAGGCTCAGGGCCCAGGCTTAGGGCGCTTCTACCTGGCCGCCTGCATGGACTTCAAGGGAGTTCTGAACCCAGTAAATTGAACCCACTATTCCCACCCTCCTGCGCTGATCCACAACGGATGACAGTCAGCTACAGCTCCCCGCCAGGGAGCTCTGTCCTCTCCCATCACAGCCCCTCCGAGCCCCATTTCATCATTCAGTAGGGCAGGGCATCACAGTCAGCAGGGCAGGTTTCTCTGGTCTGTGCATCCCACCCTGTGCTGAGGTCCCATTAGCTCTTGCCAAGCCATGCTGGGTCAGTTGGAGCATGGAACCCCAGAGGGCACGGCCCCGGGAATCAGCCTCCCACCGAGGCACTGTGCTGCTGGAGAGGGTTTGGGATGAGACGTGGCCCCTTGCGATCACAGAAGATCCCCCAGCGCTCTGCGTAAGAGCGAAGCGATGAACTCCCGGGCTCTGGGGAAATCCCAATCTGGCCAATGACATGCTGCAAAAATGGATGCAGCATTCTTCACTTCCGGTCCTGACCGGTCCTGGCATGAGGCCATTAAACAGCAGCTGGGCTCCACCCCAGGGGCAGCTGCATTGGGGTAGTGGATGACAAGACCTCTCCACATCCCTCACTGCCGCCCCCCCAGGTACTGAGAGGAGTGTTAGCGAGTGCACATTAGGTGCTTGGAGCTCCTCAGAGAAAAGGTCAGAGCATTAGCGTTACACGGCTGCAGCAACCGAGACGTGGAGGGGAAATTCAGGTCAGATCACTGAAGGGCGACCCTCTCACAGCCAGGCAAGTGTTCGGGTCTAACACCTTCAGTTGCTATTTGTGTTACTGTAGCATCTAGAGGCAGGGGCGTTGGAATTGAGGGGTGCTAGCTCCCCCCCAGATCTATGTTTCTGCCCCCCACAATATCTCGCAGAGGTGAGAGCAGGACCCGAAGGAGGAGCTGGAGCAGCTGACGCGGCCCGGGCCAGCTGACGAGGTGCAGGTCAGACTCACTGGCCCAGCCTGATCCCACCTTTGAGCCTCCGCAGGTCCCGGGCGCAGACACCCAGCCTTGGGGAGGGGGAAGAGACCGTGCATCAGCCACATGGGGCAGGGAGAGGACAGGGCAGGGAGGTGCACAGGGCACCAACCGCTGGCGGGGGCGGTGGGGAAAGCACAGGGTACTAGCCACAGAGGAAGTGCCATTGGAACAGTAGTATGAATGGTCAGGAAGTCTCTTTCCAGCCTAGAACTGACTGCCCCTCCCCCCCCCCCCCAGAGCTCCAGCAGTTCCCCTCCTATCCCTCTGCCCCCCAGTCACGGGGAGCTTCAACTCCCCCACCTCCTGAGAGGTCCCACTGGGATGGGGGATCTCATGGTGCTGGGGGCTCCACAGATACAGTGTGACAGACAACCCTGCCCCGAAGAGCTGACTAGACAGACCAAAGGTGCGAGGTGCACACGGAAAGAGACTTGCCAAAGGTCACACAACAGGTTGGTGGCAGAGCTGTGAAAAAAACCACAGGTGTCCTGAGTCTTCGCCTTGTGCTCTGCCAACTGGGCAACGTTGCCTCACTGAAGTGGCCTTTAGCAACTTATTCGTACTAAGTTCAGCCTGTTCCATCAAACGACTGTCCACATTCCAATCCTCCGAACACCAGCCCCAAGGGCCAGCAGCCCTTCATTCAACAGCCTCTGACCCCGCTTCGCCCTGCATGGCAGTTTCATCGCCACATGCTGCGATGTCTCTCCATTTCCTTTGCCCTCTTTCCGCAGGTTTACTTATACACGAAAAAAAACGGGCCGAGTTTCCTGGCTCCCCTCACATGATTAAACATGCCACTGAAATATACAGCAAAGTTCGAAGACACCCCCTCCTCCCCCCCCCAGATTTCTATTACTGGAGCTTACGCAGAGAGCTCTCCGGGAGGCAAGGGGGTGCCAAGGGACCAGAGGACAGCACAATCTGGCCAAGTAAGATAGAAGCAGAGGACTAATGACTTCTGCCATCTGCCTCACTGCTCCGCTGTCTCGAACAAGCTGGGTATTTAAAGGGGATGAATGATGAGGTCTTTCGAGGATGCATCTGACACAGCTGCAGGTCTCAGCTTTCCCCCAACCAGGGCTGTGTTACAGCGGCGGCAGCACACACACACCCAAACGCAGCCGTGCTCTCTGGGCCCAGGTCACCACCACCATGCACCTTGCGGAGCCACCGGCCTCCCCTGCTGGTCGGGCAGTGTTTTGCACAGGTGCTCCTGGACCAACTCAGAGGGAAGAGTCACTACCACCACTGCAGCACTGACCTAGGCCTGCTTAGGGGAGCTGGCAGGATGCTGGCACAGTGCAGGAGGGCTCTGAGACCCTACGGTACTACCCTCCGGTCCCCTCCACTCCTCCCACCTCATCCTCCCCTCCCAGCGTTCTTGCTTTAAAGAAGCTTCAGAGCTTTGCCTCCAGTCCCGTCTCCACCAGCAATTCAGGGAGCACAGCTCTCCTGGGCTGCAGCCCCAGACGGGGAGTTCAAAGCTCGCGCTGTGCTTTCACCAGCCGGGAGCTCGCAACGTGAGATAAGTGCCAATTAATTTTCTCTTCAACCACTCAGCAATGTAGTGCATCGGCGGGGGGCCGGGAGCAGGAGAGAGCCCTAACTTCAGTGGGCGCTACCTGCTCAACCCTCTGAAAAGCAACCCACTTATGTACCATCGGCACCTCCACATAGAGTCCAAAAGACATAGTCGAGGCCCCCAAGGCTGATCAGGCTGACCAAGGCTAATTGTGTGTGTGAGGGAGAGAGAGACAGCTCTGAGCAGCTCCTTCCGCACACCACAGGGAGTAGATTCCTGGGGCGGGCACCTGTCACTGTGAGAGGCTAAGTCTGTGTGGGAAACACGAGGGACAGGGATGGAGAGTCACAGCTGTAGTGTCGCCTCAGGAGGCCGGTGGGGACATGGGGGACATGTGTGAAAGGAGGTGGTCGGGGTTTACTAGGGAAAGCATCTCAGCTGGGCCGCACTGGGAAAGCCCCGGCAAGGGTGGCACTGGGACGACCCCCCAGCAGCACCTGGTCAGGCTCCTTATGCAGGCGTTCTGGCAGGGTGCAATGCACATGTTACCAGGGAGTCTGTCATAGAGACACCGCCCCGCTCTACCGGCCATTGCCCCAACCACCTCCCCCCCACTGGCCATTGCAGACGTTCCCTCAGGCACCCGCTGCAAGTGCTACCATGGAGAAGTGTCACCAGATCACTGCTTTGTGCATCTCCAGCATCTCTGAATGCAGTTTGGCTGCTGGAAGTAAGGAGTCAACACCCTGCGGGCAGCCCGCTTCCTGCTCCCCACCACAGGGGAGGCTCTCCACTGCTTGGGGGAGTGGGAAATGAATCACAGATGTGACAGGTGGAAAAGCCCCAGTGAGCCATCCAGCCCAGCTGCCTAGAGCAGCACAGGCCCCATTGTCCCGTCCAGCTGTAAGCATCTCAGGCCATGGGGCTTTGCCACTCCCGTTGGAAAGGCACTTGCATGGGTTAACGGTGTAACTGGCCACGCCCAGAGAAGAAATCTCTCTCCTGGAGGCTGGAGGAGCTTGTCTCATCTTCAAGGAGCTTCTAAAAGGGACCTCCAAGGAGTCTGGGATCCCCAGCAGCTTCCCAGAGGCACAGCCCTGCTCCTCGTGCAGACCCGAGAGCTGGCACGTGTGGTGAAGGACACCTGTGCTACTGGCCTGGCACGCTTTCTCCAGCCTCAGCATCGGCATGCCCCCCCTCACTCCCTGCCCAGCCCTCCTAGGCAGGACGTGTAACAAAATGATTCAGTAGCCCAGCATCTCCCCAACACCTAGTGATCTCGCCATGAGACCCTGCCCTGCTTGTCCTCAACAGGACCTCACTAGCCATCTCCCCTGCTGGGTCAGAGCTGTCTGCACATGGGCACTAGCCACCTCGGGAGGTGGGGGGGGAGGGACGACTGCATCTGGAGCCTCCCACCCACTGGCCTGAATCAGACTGAAGCCAGTCCCAGCAAAAAGCGGCGTGCTGGCCCCTGTGTGAAATGACCCGCTGCCTCAGTCCAGCTGTGAGTGGAGAGATGTCCCCACCCCAGAGACCGCCCTCAAGTGTGGCACCTTAGTAGAGAGGCTAAGGATGGAGAGGGGAGCTCCACTGCCCCCCTCAGTGCTTGGTGTCCACACTAGGGCCCAGGGCACTTGCTGGTACCCAAGGGGTGCTAGCTCTTCCTCCTTGCCTCCTCCGGAGAGAAATGGACCAAAGCAGTTGAGAGGGGGAGAAGGAACCCCGAGAGCCGGATGATACAGGACAAAACACAGAGTATGTCTACACTGCACTGTAAACCCGGCTCTGTGGGATGTGGGCTCGTGGACATGGCTTCCGCACTGTACTGTAAACCTGGGCTTACAATCACTGGACCCAGGTCTCCCAGCCATGTTAATGCGTCCACACTGCACTACGCAGACCTACTTGAGCAGTGTCCTCACTGCAGAATGACAGGGCTTGGACCTGAGTCCCAGCAGGACTCGGGCTCTGACCCACGCCCCTAGCAGGGTTCTAGCTCTGGGGTCCTGTAGCGGGATGGTCACCCCGCTCCTGCCCTAAAGGGCTTAAAACAGCCCTGGGAAAGGGCTGTGGCAGGGGAAAAGCTGGGCTGATTGGGAAAGCAGCCACAGCTGTAGCCCGTGCAATCAGGGCCCAGCAGGCCCTTATAAGGGGGCGGTGGGCCAGATGGAAAGACAGATTCTCTCTCTAGCTTTCTGAGCGAGAAGGACCTGGCTGCCTGGGAAGCTGAGGAGGGTACCTGAGGGGGAGCAGTGCTGGGGAAGGGCAGAGAGAGCTGGGGAGCTCCAGCCCAGTAAAACCCCAGGCTGCAGGCCTTGCCAAAAGGGCTTTAAAGGGTACTGGGGCTGCAGAGGGGCAGCCCACAGATAGGCAAAGGCAGCTGGTCCAACCCCCCTCGCCAGTGATGAGTGGTTTACAGACTGCCGTCTGCCCCAGGGAGCGGGGGCTAGATGATGACTGGCAGTAGCCACTGAGGCAAGATGGGGATAGGGGGTTGGGGGCTCCCTGGGGAGGGGAGACCCAGAGACGGAGGGGTGACTGCTGGGGGCAGAAGCCTGGTATACAAGGGCACCGGGGTCCGGGACAGACACGGGGGCCAACGGCAGGTGAGGCATCAGCTGGCAGAGGGCACTCCAGAGCTGAAAAAGCTAATTCCCTGGACAACCAGCAGGAAGCGCCGCGCCGGTGAGTCAGTGCTCGTTGACGCGAGTCAGACTGATGTGTGTGTGGATGGACGGGGCTTGAGCTCAAACCTGAGTCCGAGCCCGGCTTAGTGTGCCGGGTGGACATACCATTACTGGGCTGAATGAAGCTAACACTACACATGCGCTTGCCCGGTGAGCAATTTACAGAGGGACCAGGAATGAGCAGGGAGGCAGGGTCCCCCCGGTAGCCAATGGGAGGGGAGGCAGCATTTCTTGCGCTCAGGCCCAACTTGCCCAAGAGCACAGAGCACAAAGGAGCAGCAGTGAGTCCAGCTTTGCAAACATAAAAGCACCCCAGAGACCATGACTGCAGCTAACGCCCCAAAGGATAGCGGCAGATTCCAAACAAGCCCAGGGCATCTTGACAATGGCACCAAATTCTGCGCAGCTTGTTTAAAAATACCCAGAAGAGAGGCACTCGGCTCATTCTAGTGCTCTGCAGCCACTAAATCGTTGCTGTTGTGGGACCGCCATGGCTCCCGGCAGTGAGATAGAGACAAAGCCCTCCAGCAAACAGCGCAGGTGTCTGGCACTGCACTCAGACAGCCGTGCAGCATGAAATGACCCACGAGCCAGGCTTCCAAAGCTCTGCAAGTGGAAATGTTCCAAACAAGGGAGAGGTGCAAGGCTGTGAGACGCTCTCCGGGGAAAGTCATCCGCCGCTGCCCGGCTCCGAGCACATGCAGCCAGCAGAGGAGCTGGAAAGGAGACGAGCCAAGAGACGGTCCAGGGGGGTGGAACAGCCTGCTAGGGAAGCCCAGGAATCCGCGCTAGGAGAAGGAGGCAGGAGCTACAGCCCCGAGGGAGATAAGAGGGCTTGTATCCTTCCAGCTGCACCTGAGCCTGCGAACACCTTGCCCTTCTCTAGCCTCTGCTACGCAAAGCCCTCACCATGCTCTCCAGCTGCTACTGAAAGGTTCAAAGTCACCCTGGCAAAACTGGGCACAGTGCCCAGATCACCTGCAGCCCCACCCTGGCCTTGAGTCTCTAGCCCATCCCTTCCACGACACACCCACTGCACTTGCTTCCTCTCCTCATTCTTGCAGCAGCCAGCACACAGAAGCAATCCAAGCCCTGGGGGAAAGTGGCAGGCCCCTAACAGACCCAGGGGAGAAATTCCTAGTGGGGAGAATCCTGCTCCCCAGAAGGTTAAAGGCCAAGTGCCACTTCTGCTCTCGGTGCCACCTGTGTAAATGGAGCGTCACTGCACTGGCAGGAACGGAGTCCCTCCTGATTCACAGGGGTGTGACTCCCACCGGAACCGGGCTCTTAGCGTCCACACAGAGCCAGAGGCAGAGAAACTGTCAGGAGCCTGCTCTCTATTGGTAATGGGCAGGCAGGATATTGGCCTGCCTTGGTGGGCAACAGGGACTAGACCTGACAGCTCTGGGCAGGGGCACCATCACCCCGACCCGGCCTCCTACTGTGGGGACTCCGTGGGGTAGAGGTGCTAATTCTCTCTCCTTCCCAAACCACTGGGTCTTTAGTAGCCCCATCAGCATTCACCAGCCCACTTCCTCCCCGACAGGTGAATTCCCCAGCCCTAGAGGGGCACAGGCCCTGCTCCACGAGCCAGCTGCCAGGGAGCCAGAGGAGGCTGCAAGGGTCAGAACCCAGTGCAGAGACACAGGCCCTCGGGGTGGCCATCCCTGGCTTCTGCGGGTCCTCCAAGGCCAGGATACTGGGGGTCTGCCTGTCTGGGGACCAGCCCAGCTTCCTCCTGGGGGTGGGAGAGATCACTGGAGGAAGAGAGCCAGCCAGATGGTGAGTCTTGCTCCCAGCCAGATTTTTCTGCTTTTACCTTCAGCTTGGGGTGCTCCTGCCCCTGCCAGGATTACTGGGGCACACCTGACCTGATCAGTTCCCTGCCCTTGCAGGACCCTCAGGCATCGACACACCGTGGTCTCTGCTGCAGCACACACCAGTTTCGTTTCCTGAGGATCACGATGCTCCAGTTAAACTAAATTCGCCGGGCTCAGCGGAGGGGTGTCAGGGAGGAATGTTAGGGCCCGTGCCCAGCAGGAAGCCAGCCCAGATGAGCTAATGGTCCTTTCCGGCCTTATGAAACTGACAATAACGAGCAGGGAGAGGATTCAGCCAGGTGGGGAGGAGAATGGCCAAGCGACAGGCCGTGGCAGGGTGGGCTAACTAGTCCCCAGCCCAACGAGCCTTGAAAAGGCTGAGACCCAGATGCTGCTGAGCAGAGTGTGGGAGAATCCTCTCCATCCTTAAGTCACCAACAGGACCTCCCCACAAACGAAGGCTGTGGGACGGGGCCAGCCAAGCGTTCCCAGAAGGGAGAGCCATTCAGCCAGCCGCCTACCACCAAACACCCAGAGACGCCTGGGAAAGCACAGGCAATGCTAAACCCTGACAGGTGCTGCCTTCATGAAGCTGCAGGAGCTGAGCCCTTCTCAGGGTTTGGCCCTAGATGTGGCACCATGTGCCACGCTCCCATGAATGCAGAAACCTCTTTGCAATATGCATCCAGACCCAGCTTCACCCCAGGGAACCGTGTACACTAATTAAAACTGGAAACTCAAAGGCACATCATTGTATCAGCAGCTTTATCTCCCGCTGTTGGGCAAAGGGAGGGCTCAGCACGAGCCAGGGGCTCTCCGTGTCTGGAATCTCTGGAGAGAACAAAACACGACAGCTACAGGATCGTGCTCAAAGGAACAAGGCGAGATGTGATCATATTACATAATTCAAGCTATTCCCGCACCCTGCCGGCTCACTGCCTTGGGAGCCCCCAGGAGCTATTTCTTCCGTGTGTGTGTGTGTGTGTGTGTGTGTGTGTGTGCACGCGTGTGCACGTATGCACAGGTGTATGTGTGTGCAATCATTCAGGCAAGGTGCAAAGCAGAGAGATCAGATTTACACCCCTTTCTAGTAGGAAAGGATACACGGGGGGGAGGCGCGTGGCCCTCTCTGCTGCGCCCCATGCATGCCCCTTGTTTGCTCAAGAATGAATCGGTCACCTACTCTGAAAGGGCCTTCTTAAAAGCACTGGGGAACATCCTTAAAGGGCTGCTTATTTGCAAAAAGTGAGGGTGTAAAAATACCGTCCCCCCGCCCAACGGAACATCAGAGTGAGATTTCTGCCCATTTCAGTGGCAAGGGCACGTCTAGCCCTGCAGAGCCAGCCTGGCCAAGGGAGAAGGAGCCGGAATCTGTCCCATCTTGTGCGGCGTCAGCAATGCCTACAAAGGCCTCCTCCTCACTAGCCTTTCTCCCTGCAGATTGCCCACCATGGCTACCCCCAGTGCTGCGCTGATGATGCTAGACACAGTGGCTGGAGCGCCAGCGTATGCAAAGCCCTGGAGGCCACTGGCACAGCATCGCCAACCCCAGCTGTTCCCAAATCATCCATGAGGCCACAACAATCCCCACATTGGCTTAAAAATCACAACGTTTTTAAACAAAATATATATTTCAAGCTTTTTTTCACTCCCCTTCCAGATTTTCAAGCTTTTCTTCACAATTATTTGTGCTAGAAACTCTCTCTCTCTCTTTTTTCTAATGCAAGCTGAGAAATATACTCCAACAACCTCCAGGAGCTGGGACTTTAAGAAACACACCAGATGTCGTGAGACTCGTGAGAAAATCACAAGAACTGGCGACAAAGCTGGTAGCAGTTGAACCAATGCATCCTGTCAACCCGCTCTGAGCAGGGTTAAATGACTCAAGAACTACAATGCCAGCTGCTGCTCAAACCCAGGGCACCCATCATTAGAACGGCACCCATGGGAGCAACTGAGAGAAACAAGGTCAAGTGTAGCAAAAACCAGGCCAGACTAGAAACCGCTGAGTGTTGAGCATACTGAGAAGAACCTGCTTTTTGTAAAAGGTGCAACAAAAACCTGTCTGCTCACCAGACTGCAGGCTGGGAACTCGCTGCTTTATTAACTGCATCACAGAGGGGAGAGAACTAGAAACTCCCACTGCCTAAACAGGGAGTAAGGGAGGGTGGAGCATGGTTCCAACCCATAATACTCTGAGTAGCCCAGTTAACCCCTCCATGACCACTTTACTACACTGCTTAAATGGGAGCGGAGCTCCTTTGAAACTCCAGTCCCCCGTTCAGATCAGTTACACCTGGGCAGACAAATTGAAGCACTCAGAGACTCCTGAGCAAGATGGCTGAATTTCTTACAGTCGGTGATGCAGGTTGAGGAAGGAGCCCCGTGTTGTGTCATTTGCTTTTTATGCAAACATAATATGGAGGAACCCCACGGGCGCAGCAGAGGCAGAATAACGGGGTTTACTAACTGTACACAACACACGAGGCCCCGTTACATAGCCACACCGCTGCACCTGCAGGGTTCTGAACGCACAACACTGTGAGCACCACTGGAGGGCTAACACACTCTTTAAAAGGATACTCCCCGATTCCTAAACACTACACCCAGCTTGACTCTCAGATGCCAGGCTGAGTTTGCAGGGCTGGCAGGTGCGGGGATGAAGTCTTCCTTGTAAAGCAGGCACCTTTGCTATGGAAATTACTGGGATGCAATAAACTGAAAACCTGACGATGGCCCCGATTCAGCAAAGCACTTCAGCATGGGTTTAAAGTTAAACATGTGAAGAGACCCAATGAAATGGGCTTACGGCACTTTGTTCAATTGTAGATAATGGCAAGTGCCATAGAAACAACAGAGCAGGCTGGATAATGAGCCCTTTCCTGTGCCCGTGTATTAAAACAGGGCACTAATCACAATAATGCTGCTAGAACAAATAGCAAGAGAGGAGTGACTGTGTGTAACAACCTGAGCCTGTGCAGCCCGAATGAGAAAGTAAGAGGTAACTCTACAGGCAGAGACACATTTGGTTGCAAGCAGTAGCCGCGTTCCTTAGCAGAGACATTGATGCACTTAATAGTAAAATCTCAATCACAGCTGTCAGGTCACAAGCAAATTGTTCCATGTATGAATAAATCAAAACAAGGGGTAGTGAAAAATTATACTTCCCCAAATCTCCCTAAACCTCCTGTCAGATTTATAGGGACCCAGGGGACAGAAAGAAAAATACGACCAAATCCTGAAAAGCCCATGGATAGAAAATATGAGCAATGCTTTCTTGAATAAAAAATCACTGTCTTACATCCGGTGGCATAAATCTAGTGCTTGGAAAGTTAAATGGCATTTTTAACACAGCTGCCAAGGACTCTAAGTAGGACATCAGTGGAACTAAAGAGAACCCAATAAAAAAGGAAAAGAGAGCCAAGCAGAGATGGTTTAAGAAAGATTGTATTAAGAACACAAAAATAAAATGATGAGTGTGTTTCCTAACCCAGAGAATAGGAATCCCAGACCTCCTAACCCCCTGCCCACACCCACCGGAGGGGCACTGCTTAGAGAGAAATTATCAGAAAGGAAGGACAGTCCAGTGGTTAGACCACTGCCCTGGGACTAGAGACCTAGCTTCAATAGAGGCCCTGGAATAACAGAGAGTTGGTGGGATAACTCACATGACTGGAGTACTGTCATGGATGGATATAAACTGTTCAGGAAGGACAGGCCAGTAAGCCTCACCTCAGTCCCTGGAAAAATCATGGAGCAGGTCCTCAAGGAATCAATTCTGAAGCACTTAGAGGAGAGGAAAGTGATTAGGAACAGTCAGCATGGATTCACCAAGGGCAAGTCATGCCTGACTAACCTAATTGCCTTCTATGAGGAGATAACTGACTCTGTGGATGAGGGGAAAGCAGTGGATGTGTTATTCCTTGACTTTAGCAAAGCTTTTGATACAGTCTCCCACAGTATTCTTGCCAGCAAGTTAAAGAAGTATGGGCTGGATGAATGGACTATAAGGTGGATAGAGCGCTGGCTAGATCGTCGGGCTCAACGGGTAGTGATCAACGGCTCCATGTCTAGTTGGCAGCCGGTTTCAAGCAGAGTGCCCCAAGGGTCGGTCCTGGGGCCAGTTTTGTTCAATATCTTCATTAATGATCTGGAGGATGGCGTGGACTGCACTCTCAGCAAGTTTGCAGATGACACTAAACTGGGAGGAGTGGTAGATACGCTGGAGGGTAGGGATAGGATACAGAGGGACCTAGACAAATTAGAGGATTGGGCCAAAAGAAACCTGATGAGGTTCAACAAGGACAAGTGCAGAGTCCTGCACTTAGGATGGAAGAATCCCATGCACTGTTACAGACTAGGGACCGAATGGCTAGGAAGCAGTTCTGCAGAAAAGGACCTAGGGGTTACAGTGGACGAGAAGCTGGATATAAGTCAACAGTGTGCCCTTGTTGCCAAGAAGGCTAACGGCATTTTGGGCTGTATAAGTAGGGGCATTGCCAGCAAATCGAGGGACGTGATCATTCCCATCTATTCGGCATTGGTGAGGCCTCATCTGGAGTACTGTGTCCAGTTTTGGGCCCCACACTATAAGAAGGATGTGGGAAAATTGGAAAGAGTCCAGCAGAGGGCAACAAAAATGATTAGGGGGTTGGAACACATGACTTATGAGGAGAGGCTGAGGGAACTGGGATTGTTTAGTCTGCAGAAGAGAAGAATGAGGGGGGATTTGATAGCTGCTTTCAAATATCCATCCAAAGAGGATGGATCTAGACTGTTCTCAGTGGTACCTGTTGACGGAACAAGGAGTAATGGTCTCAAGTTGCAGTTGGGGAGGTTTAGGTTGGATATTAGGAAAAACTTTTTCACTGGGAGGGTGGTGAAGCACTGGAATGGGTTACCTAGGGAGGTGGTGGAATCTCTTTCCTTGGAGGTTTTTAAGGTCAGGCTTGACAAAGCCCTGGCTGGGATGATTTAGTTGGGAATTGGTCCTGCTTTGAGCAGGGGGTTGGACTAGATGACCTCCTGAGGTCCCTTCCAACCCTGATATTCTATGATTCTAATTCTATGCTCTGCCACAGACTTCCTGTGTGACCTTGGGCAAGTCACTTAGTCTCTCTGTGCCTCAGATCCCTATCTGTACAAGGAGGAGAACAGCCCTGCCCCTGCCTCACAGGAGGGGGAGGATAAATAGCTTCTGACTGTGAGGGGCTCAGATACTATGATAGGGGGTGTCTAATATTGATAAATTATACGTGCGGGAGGGAAATCTACTCCAAACTAGGAAGGCAGCTGTTACAGCTCCTAAGGGCATGTTTAGAAAGAATTTAAACCAATGAAAAAGTAACATGATTTAGCAGTTCTGAGAGGTAATACTGGGCAAGAGCACTTTCAACAGCTGTGTAAAGGAACCAACACAGGAATCACTATGCAAGGACAAAAAGCCAGATAAAAAGGTGAAATATACTGGATAGCGGAAATGATCAGTCACCTCCAAGCACACCTGTAACAAACCAAGAGCACTTCAGCTCCGGAAGATTAGAAGGGCTAGAGGCCCAGGGAGGGTATCACTAGGTTTGGAAGGATTCGATTTTTATTGGTAAACGTCAGTAAACAACATCAATTTCACCGGACACACACAAACCAGCGAAAAAGCATTTCCAGGGTAATCATCAAAATTTACAGACAATGTAAGCAAAATCCTGCGTGAGAACGTATTAGAGTCAAATTTCAATGATTTAGACTTTTGAATTAGGCTTGTTACAAAAGGATAGCGAATGAATAGTGAAAAGAGGTACAATTTGTTGATTGCAGGATATTTACTCTGTATGTGTGGACACGTGATGTTAATAATTTCTGTTTTAATCATTTACAAAGCTTTATTTTTGAATCTCAACATTTACTGTCATTATCTGACACCCCCCCCACCACCATTATTCCCACAACTGTGAAAATTTAAATGAATAAAAATAGGAAAAAATGCTTTAAAATAAACCTTGATATTATCAGTTGAAATAATAATAAAAATAAATCAAATTCTGCCAAGCCTAGACATCAGCCTGTGTCGGAATCCAAGAACAAGGGGAAAGTCAGTGAAATTGAAAGGTGGGGAACTTAAAACAGATTCAAGAAAACGCTTTTTCACGCAACTGACAATTAGCCAGCAGAAGTCACTGACAGATATTGCTCAGGCAAGACCGAGAAAGGAATTAGACAATGATAACAAGAGTATCCAGCAGGGCAATAGGCAATACTAAAATAAATGAGCTATTTGGAAGGGATTTAAGCCCTCCTGCTTCAGGGCTTTAGTCATTCTCTGACTATTGGGGGCAGGAGGGAATTGTGCTTGTGGGCAGGTTATTCCATAACTGCCTACTGTGGGGGCTCTTGCATCTTTCTCTGAAGTATCTGTTGCTGGCTGATGATGGAGGCTGGACTAGATGGGCACATGGGTCTGTAGGTTTCCCATGTTCCCATGTGAGACAACCTGTCTCAAACTCCAAATTAGGAGCAGCGTCCTGCTAATATCATCCTGGTCTCCATCCAGTGACCTCACAGGAGAAACAGTGTCTCAGGTTACTGGAAACAGTAAAGGACTCTCGGCTGGAGAGGTCAGAAATAGAGTGTAAATACTTAATATAAAAACATAAGAGTGGCCACACTGGGTCAGACCAAAGGCCCACCTAGCCCAGTATCCTGTCTTCTGACAGTGGCCAGTGCCAGGTGCCCCAGAAGGAATGAACAGAACAAGGTGATCCACCCCCTGTCGCTAATTCCCAGCTTCTGGCAAACAGAGGTTAGGAACACCATCCCTGCCCATCCTGGCTAACAGCCATCGACGGACCTATCCTCCAAGAACTTATCTAGTTCTTTTTTGAACCCTGTTATAGTCTTGGCCTTCACAACATCCTCTGGCAGTTCCACAGGTTGACTGTGTGTTGTGTGAAGAAATACTTCCTTTGTGCTTGTTTTAAACCTGCTGCCTGTTAATTGCATTGGGTGACCCCTAGTTCTTGTGTTATGAGAAGGAATAAATAACACTTCCTTATTTACTTTCTCCATGGCCATCATGATTTTATAGTTGCAACATCATCTGCTTTTCGGCCACTCCTCTGGACAAAATTCACAGCAACAGTAACTCACCCAGTATTACTGTGAGCTGTCTTTGCAGTAACTGTCTGATTTTGAGAGACAGCTGTCGGGGGAGAGAGGCACAGGAAGAGGGAGAGCACACACACAGCACCTCAGCTACATTAAAGATGTAAGCAGCCTTGGGGGGAATGGGTTTTAAAGTGCAGCTCTGGGCAGGCCAGCTCAGAAGCAGACTGCGCTCTTCGGCACTGCTAGCAGCATCTCTGCCTCGTGCTGCTGCTCCCTACCCGGGGAGAGCTGCTCTCTTGCGGAGGAAACAGGCTGGAGCTGTTTTAACATGAAGGGTGCATTTCTTTCCCCTGGGCTCAGAGCTAAGATGTGACAATAACGGCCCAGATGTCTCGCCGCCAGCAGCACCAGTCAGAGCATCTAGGACACAGCGCACGAGTGACATCCAGGACGGCTCATGCCACAGATGCCTGGCTAAAGTCTGCTTTGAGTTCCCGGCGGCTTCTCATTCCGATGCAGGTCCTGGAGCTGTCAGTTGGCTAGCAACAGCCACAGACATTGACACGGCCTCACTTGACACGTGGCTAAATAGGAAAAAGGCCACAAAATCCTGAGCAACTAACCAGCCAGTGGTGTCCCCTACCCCACAGCCAACCAGTGCATGAGCAGCACAGCTGCCCGCTGGGAACGCCATCCCCGGTTGGCACCTGTACCTGAGATGGGTGCCGTCCCCTGCCTATGGCTGAAGAGACCCCTGGGTGACAAGCAAGGAGTGTACTGAGATACAACCAGGGCCAAACTCATCCCTGGTGCAACCCCCTGGGCGCTAATGGGCATTGGGACATTAAAGAGCTAGCGATGTCCTAACGAGAGAGCATTTTTAGGTTGAAAGCAGTGAACAGGGACAGAATGTGAGTGTACCTCAAGCATGGGGGGGGGGGGGGCAAGTCCAATAGGATGAACGGGCTCCCCCCGGAGAATGGCGCCTGGAAAGAGGGATCAGTGCAGTGCAGAAGGACTCGGGGACATAAACCAAGCTGGAGAGTGTCCTGATTTCATAAGGCACCACTGGGCTGGATTCTGACTGATCTTCCTGGCTAGAATTTGCCTCTCTGCCCCAGGAAACACATCCCTAAGCTAACTGCCCCGCTGGGCCCAGGAAGCAATGTGAGGGTTTCAATCCAGCTGAGGGTCAGGCTGGGATGTGCCAGGCCAGCCAGTCTCTGGATTAAACAACGCCGAGATCCTGTGAGCTGTTCCCACCAGATTTTGACCCCCGACGGCAGAAATCTCATTGAGATCAGCAAGATGCCGAGCATTGGAAATCTCCTGGGAGCTGCTGTTCTCACAAGGTTCCAGCCACATCCCCCCAGAGTCCTCAAAAATAAGGCCAGAAGGGGTCTGAATTCTGATCTCCAGCCCATTAGATTTCAACCAGTTACCCCTGTATTGAGCCCAGTGAGTTGGGTCTGACTAACACATCTCTTCCTGGAAGGCATCAAGAGACAGCATCCACCACTTCCCTTGGCACTTGGTTCCAATGGTTAATCCTTCAGCTTGTAAACAATTGCACAAGATTTTCGCATCGGAACGTGTCTGGCTTCAGTCTCCAGCCTTTGGTTCTTGTTCTGCCTTTCTCTGCTCAGTTAAAGAGATTGTATCCGCAGCGATTTTATACTTATTTCCAGGTCATTTATGAAAATCTTGAGTAATGTTGGGTCTTCTGCTGATCCCTGCAGAACCCCACTAGAAACATCCCCAATGACAACTACACTTTTTGTGATCTATCAGTTAGCCAGTTCTTAATCCATTTAACACGTGCTGTATTGATAATGTATAGTGCTATTTTTTTAAATAATATTGTAGGGTGACCAGACAGCAAATGTGAAAAATCAGGACGGGGGTGGGGGGTAATAGGAGCCTATATAAGAAAAAGACCCCAAAATTGGGACTGTCCCTATAAAATCAGGACATCTGGTCACCCTAGAATACTGTGCTGTACTAAGTCAAATGCCTCACTAATGTCTAAGTATTTCACATCTACCCAGTTACATTTATCAACCAAACTTGCAATCTCCTCAAAGAATGAAATCAGGTTTGTCTGTCAAGATCTATTTCCCATAAGACCATGTTGACTGGCATTCATTGTATTCCTAGCCATTCATTCTTTATCAGCTGAATCCCCTTATCAGTATTTCCATTATTTTGCCAATTACTGATGTCAGGCTAACCAGCCTATAATCCTCCTACTTGCCCTTTTTGAATATTGGCTAAACATTAGCACTCTTCCAGTCTTCTGCAATTTCCCTGGTATTCAAAGACTTATAGAAATTAACATCACCGAGTCAGCGATCTCCTCAGCCAACTCTTTTAGGACTCTTGGGTGCTGGGCCTGCCGCTTTCAAAAGGTTTATCCCTAGTAGATGTTGTCTAACATCCTCCTTAGTTATTAATGGCCTTGAAAATACTTAATATATAGGTCCCTGATCCTTCTGCATCCAAACTGGGACCAAAGCTCTAGGGTAAGTGGGTTTTAGGTCCTGTGATTCCAATGTGAGCCGCTCCTCCCAGCCCTGAAATTTCAGGGCAGAGACTCTGGTTTCAGCTCATTTCTGCGAGGAAGTTAATGGATCCCCGAGACTGGCTGCTGGTTGCAACCACTGTTTGCCTTCCAAGGGGAGTAGTGGGGGCAAAAGACATATCTGGCTTCAAGACTAAGCTTGATAAGTTTATGGAGGGGAAGGTATGATGGGATAGCCTAATTTTGGCAATTAATTGAGCTTTGATTATTAGCAGGTAAATATGCCCAATGGTCTGTGATGGGGTGCGATCTGAGTTACTACAGAGAATTCTTTCCTGGGTGCTGGCTGGTGAGACTTGCCCACATGCTCAGGGTTTAACTGATCGCCATATTTGGGGTCGGGAAGGAATTTTCCTCCAGGGCAGATTGGCAGAGGCCCTGGAGGTTTTTCGCCTTCCTCTGCAGCATGGAGCACGGGTCACTTGCTGGAGGATTCTCTGAACCTTGAGGTCTTTAAATCACGATTTGAGGACTTCAATAACTCAGGCATAGGTTAGGGGTTTGTTACAGGAGTGGGTGGGTGAGATTCTGTGGCCTGTATTGTGCAGGAGGTCAGACTAGATGATCATAATAGTCTCTTCCGACCTTAAAGTCTATGGGTATGTCTACACCCAGCCGCTAGTTCGGCGGCTGGGAATCGAAGTTCTGGGTTCGACTTATCGCGTCTTGTCTGGACGCGATAAGTCGAACCAGGAAGTGATCGCCGTCGACTGCGGTACTCCAGCTAGACGAGAGGAGTACCGCGGCGTCGACGGGGGAACCGCGGCGTCGACGGGGGAGCCTGCCTGTCGCGTGTGGACCGAGGTAAGTTCGAACTAAAGTACTTCGAACTTCAGCTACGTTATTCACGTAGCTGAAGTTGCGTACCTTAGTTCGAATTGGGGGGTAAGTGTAGACCAAGCCTATGAGTCTTGAGGTAGGGGCTGGGGCTGCCAACTTTCTGGTTTCCATAATAACATCTTCCTTCTTGAACAATCCCAAAGGACTGAGGAACATTAAATACACCTGTCACTGAAGTGCAGGCACCTCTGGGGCAGAACCCTGCAGCTACTTAACAGCAGGGGCAGGAGCAGGCCCTCAGACACAACCCTTAAGAAGCCAGCACTGACAATCTGCTCTGGCTCAAGTCTCCCTGGAGACTTGGTTGGTCTCGGTCCGTCTGCCCCGCCTCCTGGATGGCCATGAAGCCCGGGTCCATCCTCTGGCGTGGGAGCTGTCTGCAGTGGAGCAGGGATCAGCAATGTGCTGAGCATGCTGGATGCTGCTGCCAGCACGGAGGATGCTATAATGACCCCCCAGCAGCTCCATCTCTCTGCTCACAGCACACCTTGCTGATGGGTAGGCAGGTGGGAAGCAAACCTACCTGGGCCAGTGGGGAGAGCTTGGCCATGGGCAGATTGGCTTATTGTTGGAGGTTTCCTGCAATGTGCTGGGCATGACTGGAGAGGGCACTCTCTCCTCCCAGGGCGAGGGCGCTGTCACCTTCCCAGCCCTGATACACACTGCAAAATTTTCATCTACTGCTCCCTTCCCCCGGTAGCTGCAGCTGTAGCTGCACGAGCTCTCAGGACAGCTGTCGCCTTTGATGCCTTAAAGTTTCATGCAACCAATGTTGAGATGAGAGACTTGAGACAGCAGCGGGAGGCAGAACCGCCTCTCCATCTCGCTTTACCTGATCCCTTTGGCGTTTGACCTGCCATCGTATTCCACTTCCACTGCAGATCCCAAGGAAACGAACCAACCGGTCCGTGTGATCAAGGGGGTTTCCCATTCTTTCGCTGAAGGACTTGGAGCAGATGGGAATGACTGGAGCTATGCATGGTACGGGTGGGTGCTCCACCAGCCTGCACCACTGTGCCACTGCTGATCTGCAGCGACCCCCGGCACAGCGCCCAGTCCTGACCTACTGTTTTGCCAGGTGTGTCTCTATCTCGTTATCTGTGGTAGGTACTTCTCCGGCCCCCACTGCCTAGTATCAGAGCACCTCACACTCTGTAATGCATTAATCCTCACAATGCCCCTCTGAGGCAGGGCAGTGCTATTACCACATTGTACAGATGGGGAACATACGGAGACTATGGAGACTGCCGGTTATCCTGCCTCCCCGTCACTTCCGTTAAAGATATGGCCCTGCTTGTGCTCTCCATTGCACCCCCTGGAGTGGCGTAAAGAGGAGAATCACCCTCCCCCCCCCCGCTGCCCCCATCACACACACACACACACACACACACACACACACACACACACACACACACACACACACACACACACACACACCACAAACGTGCCTTCCCACCCCGTCCAGAAAACCAGAACTTTTCATTTCCAAAACGTCACAACCATTTCAACCCTTTGCTTTCCAACATTTTGTCGAGACAAAAACGTCATGGAAACCACCCCTTTCCCGCAAAACGCCCTGTTTGGGCACGTCGCAGTTTTCCACCAAAAGCAGTTTCAGCAAAAAATTTCCAACTTATCTATGGCCCAATCCCGAGAGGTGCTGAGCGCCTTCGGTTCCCCCGGAGCCCGGGGTGTGCACGGCCAAAGCGGGGGAGGCAATAAGAGCGCGCCCCATGGGGGCTGGAACTAGGTGGGGGAGAAAGGGACCGGTTAGGCTGCACAGCTGGGACCCTTCCTGACCCCCAGCTCTGTGCAGAGCATCCCGAGGGATGTGCTGGCACATTTAAAACTAGATCGGGCAATGCCCCAGTAAATGTGCAGTACTGAATGGCCATGTGCTGCCCCAGGGAGCGGACTGGAGGGTCTAACAGGATGCTCCCGTGTCCGTGAGAACAGCAGCACAGCCCCTCTAATGCAAATTCCCAGCTGCCTCCCAGAGCCGTGAGCAGGCACGCTCCGACCACCCCTGAGCAGGCTGCGCCAGGCCTTGTGTTCCTATGGCTGGAGACGGTGTGGGGCCAGTGCTGGGGGCTTGCTGTGCCTGCAGATGACTGGAGGTCAAAGGGACTGGGAGATGCAGCACCTAGCGAGGGATGCTACAGCTGCTTGGCTGTGCTGCTATGCTACCCACACATGACAGAGTGCACCTGGAGGTGCGACAGTCACTCCTCAACGATCAGAGGGGTAGCCGGGTTAGTCTGAATCTGTAAAAAGCAACAGAGGGTCCTGTGGCACCTTTAAGACTAACAGAAGTATTGGGAGCATAAGCTTTCGTGGGTAAGAACCTCACTTCTTCAGATGCAAGTAATGGAAATCTCCAGAGGCAGGTATAAATCAGTATGGAGATAACGAGGTTAGTTCAGTCAGGGAGGGTGAGGTGCTCTGCTAGCAGTTGAGGTGTGAACACCAAGGGAGGAGAAACTGCTTCTGTAGTTGGCTAGCCATTCACAGTCTTTGTTTAATCCTGATCTGATGGTGTCAAATTTGCAAATGAACTGGAGCTCAGCAGTTTCTCTTTGGAGTCTGGTCCTGAAGTTTTTTTGCTGTAAGATGGCTACCTTTACATCTGCTATTGTGTGTCCAGGGAGGTTGAAGTGTTCTCCTACAGGTTTTTGTATATTGCCATTCCTGATACCTGACTTGTGTCCATTTATCCTCTTGCGTACTGACTGTCCAGTTTGGCCAATGTACATAGCAGAGGGGCATTGCTGGCACATGATGGCATATATAACATTGGTGGACGTGCAGGTGAATGAGCCGGTGATGTTGTAGCTGATCTGGTTAGGTCCTGTGATGGTGTTGCTGGTGTAGATATGTGGGCAGAGTTGGCATCGAGGTTTGTTGCATAGGTTGGTTCCTGAGTTAGAGTTGTTATGGCGCGGTGCGTGGTTGCTGGTGAGAATATGCTTAAGGTTGGCGGGTTGTCTGTGGGCGAGGACTGGCCTGCCTCCCAAGGTCTGTGAAAGTGAGGGATCATTGTCCAGGATGGGTTGTAGATCACTGATGATGGGTTGGAGAGGTTTAAGCTGAGGACTGTAGGTGATGGCCAGTGGAGTTCTGTTGGTTTCTTTTTTGGGCCTGTCTTGTAGCAGGAGGCTTCTGGGTACACGTCTGGCTCTGTTGATTTGTTTCTTTATTTCCTTGTGTGGGTATCGTAGTTTTGAGAATGCTTGGTGAAGATCTTGTAGGTGTTGATCCCTGTCTGAGGGGTTGGAGCAGATGCGATTGTACCTCAGTGCTTGGCTGTAGACGATGGATCGTGTGGTGTGTCCGGGGTGGAAGCTGGAGGCGTGAAGGTAGGCGTAGCGGTCGGTGGGTTTTCGGTATAGGGTGGTGTTAACGTGGCCATCGCTTATTAACGACACGCTCTGGCTGGAGGCGTTACAGTCTGCAGGGCCAGGCAGAGCTGGGCAGCAGGGAGCAGAGACCACCAAGCACAGTCTGAACAGGGCCAACCGGCTTTGGGCAAAAGCAGACCCAGCACCTCCCAGGGAGTCCAGGCTGGGCAGGAAGTGTGAACCCAAAGCCAGGGCACCAGAGCAGCGACCTAGGAGTCAGGACTCCTGGCTTCTGTTCCTGCCTCTGCCACGGGCAGAGCTGGATTGGTTCCAGCCACAGAGGGAAACGGGTCATGTCGGCACTGCAGGCTGTGGAAGGACTTGCTGCATCCAGGGGTCTCCAATCCCAGAATCTAGCAGCCTCTGTCCCCAGCACACGCCCCCCAGCGTCACTGCAAAACCCCTGCAGTCAGCCCATCCCCAGGGACCGTGCCCAGGGAAGAGGACGGTCTGCTGCAGCGCTGGCATGGGACTCTGGAGATCTGGG
This sequence comes from Emys orbicularis, assembly GCF_028017835.1. Taxonomy (NCBI): domain Eukaryota; kingdom Metazoa; phylum Chordata; order Testudines; family Emydidae; genus Emys; species Emys orbicularis. The sequence continues at coordinate 28,408,026 of NC_088695.1, read as the reverse complement.
TTCACTCAACTGGAGAAAAGTTGCCATGGGATCTTCAATGAGCACAAGCCACCCGGACCACAAAGGGGCATTGTTTCAGCATCAGCACAGAGGGATGAGACACCCCAAGCAAACCACCAGCAGCACTTGCTGCAGGGCTGGGATAATGCTGGAGGTCTCCCAGCCCAGGACCACCCAGCCCAGCCCTGCCAGGGAAAATCCCAGTGGGGGTGAGTGCCTCTGGGAGCTGAGAGAGCAGGGGGCGAGATGGGCGGGTGGGTTTCACTTTACAAATGCCAGAGTCCCTCGGCAGGGATTTCTCTGGCACTGGTGAGGCTCCGGGGGCCCCTTGCCTGCGCCGGGCTGATGAGGCATTGTGTGTACGTGCACAGAGGGAGGGACTCAGGATCCCAGGAAAGGGGATAATCTGCTGGTAAAATGGGATCAAACCAGAGAGCCCAATGCCAAAACGCAGGCAGGGATTAGGCGAGCTGAGGTGGGCAGCCCGGCCCTGCTCCTCTCCTGCCTGGCCGGGCTCACCACCCAACTCCTGAACCGGCTGCTTCTGCTGGCAGAGCCCAGGAGGCCTGGGACTGCAGCTAGGGCTTTCCGACTCTCCTGGCCCAGCACAACCCCAGCCTAACCACAAAGCCAAGGGACCCATCCCCTGGGGAATCGAGCCTGCTGCCCCCTCACCCTCAGGGCACAAGGGGGCATGGTCCTTGCCCCTGCCCCTGCGGTGGGAGCCCTGCTATCACCATGCCCTGCCCACTGGATTTCTTTAAGATCTCGGTGAAGCTGGGGCTGGTGGAAGGTGCCAGACTGATGGCTCTGGAGACGGGGGGCTCTGCTCATCCCTCGAACCTGCCCAGTGGGGCAACCAACAGGTAAGTTCCCCCCACACACGCTGCACCCTGTCCTCTGGGGCCAGTGGGGAGCTCAGTCCCTGGGGGCCATTCGATCCTGCTCTGCCTACAAGGGGGGAGGGGAGTGCGGGGTGGGCACTAGGAACCAGGCTGAGACACCACCAGATCCACGTACGGCCTGGCCCAGACTGGCTTCATCTCCTGCCCCTCTCCCTTGAGGACGTCAAGCTCCCCCCCACCCCACTGACACACCTATTTCCCAGAGGATTGCCACCATCTCTCTGACAGGCTCAGTGCCACCTCTGGGTGCCAATGGGAGCTCAGTACATGACAGAGGCTCTGCAATGCCCCGCGTGCCCGCGCTGCCATTCCCAGCAGGAGTAGTCTTACCTCCCTGCAATCAGCGTGAAATTGAGCTGCAGCCCGTGCCAAAGGCTGTCCGTCTCCTGCCCCTCAGGGACAGGGAGCTCCACCTCCACCCTCATCCGCAGCCTGTGGGTCCTGACTGGAGAAGAGCGGAGGGGGTAGAAGCAGAGTGGGGAAGAAGGACGTGGGCAGCCAGCCCAGGAGGGGTGAGCGCCACAGGGCCCAGCATGGGGAGGTGTTTAGGGATGAGCAAGGCATGATTGCCCAGCATCCTGAGCAGGGGTGCTCTCGGACGCGTGGCATGGCTCTCCTCCCCTCCTGCAGCCTGGTGGGAAGAACCATGTGTCCACACACACACACCCATTCCCTCGGCCCCTGCAGACCTCCCCCAGGTGCTGGCTCCAGGATCTAAGTGCTTAGAGACTGGGGACCCATTGCAGCTGGTGAGTTCAGCCAGGCGTTGCCCAGGGTCCGTCCCCCAAGTGCAGGGGCTAAGAACCTAATGGCCACACACAGGGAGGCCAGGACTGGGATCCAGAGAGTAGGAGAGAGAACCCAGCCCTCTCCATACCCTCACACTGAGGTCCTGTTTGCAGGAAGAAGGCCCGGCCCAAGGCTGGGGAGGGGGGCAGCTGCATGCAAAGGGGCTAATGAAACTTGCTAATGCTGTCTAAAGCACAGCGCTGAGCTGGGGGAGCCAGGCACAAGCACAGCCCAAGCTGTGCTCCAGGGAACCGCGGCTGCAGGGGAATGCAGAGGGCCGATGGTTCCAGCGATGCACACCCCCGCGAGAATAGTGTCCCAGTGGAATAGAATTAAACCCAAGCCAGAGGGAGGTGGGGGACAGGCAGCACGGGAACCCCCCACTCCTGCCCCTCTCTCCAGGGATGCTGGAGGGACCAAAAATACTCGGAGGGAAGTTTTGGCCACCAATCTGCCTTCATCCACTAAGGCCTGGAAGCGGGCCCCATCCTCTTCAGGGAGCTTGGCCTTAAATTCCATACACTTTGTGTAACTAGTAAAATCAGATTTGGCCAAGAGGGCCTGGTCATTTGAGATCCGGAACTGGAGGGAGGTGGAAGAGAAGATTGAGTGACTTCTGCCCCCTATCAGAGGGAGCAACCTTGGGGGGCTGGGGCTTGAACTGCTCTGTAGCCACCTGCCTCACCGACTTAGGCAGCGGGCGAGAGAACAGAAACTCTCCTCTCTTGGATGGAACAAAGTTACACTTCTCCACCCTCCTGGGGTGGGAGCAGCCACTCTAGAAGGGATGGGAGCACCAGGAGCTGTTTATCCTGAGCTTTCACTATCAGAGCTGATGTCAGACTTGTTGAATCTGAACCCTTGGGTGCCTCCTTCTCCTGTCTAAGTCCTTAGCACCTGTGCGTGCCGGCTCTCCTGACTTTGACGGGGCTGGGGAGGGATCCTTTCTCTTCAGGGCAGACTTAGACAAAGATGGCTTGTCCTTATTGTCTATGGCCATACCCCTTGCTCTCAAGCCTTCTCCTTCGGCTTAACAGTCCTAGCCTCTGTTCCCAAGCTCATGCTCAGAGGGGCGCTGCCCACTTTGTGAGACTGATGTACCCTGGGGGGTACCCAGCCCAGATCTGACCGATGTTTTCTGAGTCTCAGCTCCCCACCCGCACGAGTCCTGAGGGAAAAAAGCAGCAGGTGCTGCACTTGGCAGAAACATGAGCCTCACCCAGGCCGTGGAGATAGCATTGATGTTCGTCCCTCACCGAAAAGGAACGAGGGCAGGAAACACTGTTTTTGAACAGCCTCTGGCTGCCAGATACTGGGAATGGTGACAGGGGATGGACACTCGATGATTACCTGTTCTGTTCATTCCCTCTGGGGCACCTGGCATTGGCCACTGTTGGAAGACAGGATACTGGGCTGGATGGACCTTTGGTCTGACCCAGTAGGGCCGTTCTTATGAACCCCAGGACTCTGGGCATAATCCCAGACTTCTCGGGGGGGAAATCCCCAGGGGGGGAATTAAAAGGGGAAAACGCTATCCAACTAGACTAAGCATGTGCAGGCCAACGGGCATTGCTTGCAAAACATCCTGGCAGGCGCATGGCGTGCATGCGTATCCCCCATGCGGAGTACACATAGGGACCAGCACTCGAAGAAGAATTGGCAATTACCCAATCGAAGCTGGCAGAGCAACACGGCTGGAAAGCAGGTGTGAGATCAGAGCCTGGACGGAGCTTGCAAAGCGCTTCGAGCTGACAGGCCCTATGGAAATGAGAGGCGCTGAGTTATGCTGTGCTCCCCCGCCATGAGGGCTGCAGGTGGGAGGAGATGGCAGCCGTCACGGGTGGTCAAGATTCTGAATAGATCTGAACTGTAATCCTCCCTCTGAGGAGCGCGTGGGAGCTAGGAGGCAGGGGACGGGGGATACGTTAACGGCTGGATCGGCCCTGCTTGACTGAGCGCCTGTTCCTTTTCAGAGCGCAGGATGCAAGTGCTGGCTCGCACGGCGAGGAAACAGCTTGTAATGGACAGGCAAATTGGCAGAAAGTATAGCAAAGAACAGAATTATCCGACACTGAGATAAACACGATATGCTGGGGAAGAGTCAACACAGCTTTTGTAAAGGGAAGTCACGCCTCACCAATCTGTTCGAATTCTTCAAGGGAGTCAGCATGTGGAAAAGAGGGACCCAGTGAATATAGTGTACTTGGACTTTTGGAAAGCCTTTGAAAAGGTCCCTCGTCAAAGGGTCTTAAGTAAACTTAGTCATGGGATAAGAGGGAAGGTCCTCTCCTGGATCTAAAAGATAGGAAACAAAGGGTAGGAATAAATAGACAGTTTTCACAATGGAGAGAGGTAAACAGCGGGAACCCCCAAGGATCTGTGCTGGTTCCTGTGCTGTTCGTTAAGGAGCTGGAAAAAGGGAGTGAACAACAGAGTGGCACATTTTCTGGCTGCGAAGAGTTACAAGGGATCTCACAAAACTGGGTGACTGAGCAACAAAATGGGAGATGAAATTTAACATTGATAGGTGCAAAGTAATGCACATTGGAAAAAAATGATTCCAACTAGACCTATATAATGATGGGATCTAAATTGACTGTTGCCGCTCAAGAAGGAGATCTTGGAATCATCGTGGATCGTTCTCTGAAAACTTCAGCTCAGTGCGTATCAGCAGTCAAAAAGGCTAGGAACTATGAAGAAAGGGATAGAAAATAAGACAGAAAATATAATGCTACTACATAAATCCATGGTGCACCCACCCCTGGAATACTTTGTCCAATTCGGGTCGCTCCATCTCAAAGAGGATACAGTGGAACTGGACATGGTTCAGAGAAGGGCATGGAATGGCTTCCATACAAAGAGCGAGTGAAAAGATTATTGCTGTTCAGCTTGGAAAAGAGACGACTAAGGGGGGATATGTTTGAGGTCTATAAAAATCATGACTGGTGTGGAGAAAGTGAATAAGGAAGTTTTATTTACCCCTTCATACAACACAAGAACCAGGGGTCACCCAATGAAATAAATAGGCAGCAGGTTTAACACAAACAAGAGGAAACACTTCTTCACACAACGCACAGTCAACCTGTGGAACTCATTGCCAGAGGATGTTGTGAAGGCAAAAACTATAACTGGGTTCAACAAAGAACTGGATACGTTCATGGGGAATAGGTCTATCAATGGCCATTAGCCAGATGTAATCCCGTGCTCAGGCCAATCCTAAACCTCTGGCTGCCAGAAGCTGGGAGGGGAACACAGGGGCGGATCTCTCCAAAATCACCCTGTTCTGTACACTCCCCCTGAAGCTCCAATACTGGGCAGTGTCAGAGACCGGACACCTGGCCCCGTGAGTCACTGGTCTGACTCAGCATGGCCGTTCTCATGTTCTGTTCTAGGACCTCGTTGGAGCTAGGGAGGGGGAGGAGCAAGACCAGCATGTAGCCAAGGGGTGGCACAGCACCAGGAGGCAGTCCCTGCCTGCTGCTGGGCACTGGGGCAATGGGCCGTTGACTACAACAGCTACAAAGCCAATTCCCCCAAGCAAACATACGCACGGCGATGTTTTGCCTCTGCTTCTAACGGGCACTGGAGTGTCGCGGGGAGGGAAGTGCTGGCAAATGCAGAGATGGCGGCCGAGCAGCACAGGCTTTAATGTCCGACAGAATTAACCTGTATGAAGCTGCCCAGGAACTTGCGTTAGTTGCCGGTCCCCTGCGGGGGCAGCGGAGATGTCTTCACCGAGCATGGCTGGGATCCTGCGCTTAGCCTCAGCCTCACTTCGCTAGAGACCCCACTTCAGAGCAGGGTGCGTGGCCAGAGGTGAAATGAGTGTGGCGGGGCTCAGCCTTATCCCCAGTGGTCTGTAGAAGAGCCATGCTCCCAGAGTGGGTAGGAGCTGGAGTAGCAGCGGATGAGGAAAGAGGTGCATTCACTGGCAGGGATACGTGGGCACTGGGACTGGATTGGCAGGCCAGGATTGAGGTGTTTATCCCACAAGGCGGGGCAATGCTATTATCCCTATTCCATAAATAGGAAACTGAGGCACGGGGAAGTTAAGGGATTTACCCACGGTCACACAGAGTCTGGGGCAGAGCAGGGACTTGAACCCAGGTCTCCCAAGTGCCAGGCTAGGGCCCTACCCACTGGGCCAGAATTCCCCTCTTCACAGTCTTCCCCTTCAGATGCCCAACCCTGCGCCCCGCGTTTGAGCACCGTCTGAAAGTACATCGCCTCCCTGAGGTGACTGAACGGGTGGGGGAGGAACAGCCCAAAGCCAGACCCCTCCTAAGGCCAGGGCGCCCGCGAAGGTGGATGTGCCGCTGGCAGAGGGCCAGCCAAGCAACTATGTGCCACGAATCACAAGCAGCACATTATTTGCCATTCCCTTTCAGCCCCAGCTCAGACACCATTCAGCTCCAGCTGCTTGCCCAGCCTCCCGAAGCCAGAGCACACAATGGGGGAGCAGCAGCTTTCAAAGCTCTGCCTTCCCCTATTGTCTCTCTCTGGGTCCCAGCCTGACAACCCCATTCAGGGCCCAGCCAAGGATGGAAACGGGGTCAGGGGCCCTCCTGAGGGGCCTGCGGCCCGCACAAGGCGCAGCGTGGGCACCGTGGCCGGGTGAAGGCAGAGGAACCTCGTTAAATCTGCTGAGTGCTCCAGCAGCGACAGCTGCCTGCGTCGGGCCCTGCTCCCACCAGCTCTCTGGCTTCCCTGGCCCCTGCCTCTCCCACTTTTCTCATGGCCCCGAGCTGTCTATGGGCAGGCGCGCTGCCTCTGTGCTCAAGCTAGTGGACTCACTTGTGCCTCTGAAGGTGGGGGTCACTGGGATGGATGGAGGCAGCCCATTCCCTCGGAGACCCCCCATCCTGCTGTGCCCGCTCTCTGCCCAGCCCACAGGACAGTCGGTGCGCCCCGAGCCTCCCTCCACAGGACGCAGCAGGATGGGGTCCGAGCTGTCCGGTTCTGGGTATTGCTGCTGTGCAGCCCCCGTGCCGCACAAAGCTGTTTGAACAACAGCGACGATCCTTCGTCCAGGTACAGGCCCTTGCAGCCAGTACCTCAAAGCGCTTTGCAAGGCCCCCAGGGGCAGGCCTGGGGCACTAACCCTATGCTGCAGGCGGGGCACAGCGAGCAGATGTGATTTGCCCAAGGTCATGCAGTAAGTCGCTGGCAGAGAGAGGTACAGTACCCAGGAATCCTGATGCGCACTTCCCTGCTCTAACCGTTAGCTGGTTCTCTCTCTTCGGGACGGGGGGGGCATTTCCCTTTATTCTAGCCATACAGGTTGGTCCTCAGAATGGGATGACTCCATATGGTCAGATCTGAGGCCCAGAGATGAGGGGAGAGCACCCCTCACTGCAGCACGGCACCCCCTTAGCACCATGCCAGAGGTCAGCACTGAGGGGGATATGATAGAGAACATCCTGCATGGCAAAATTAGCAGCCATGTGGAGACATGGGTTCCCCCCATTGGGCAGGGGGGACTCACACCAAGGGCAGAGCAACGCCAGCTGGAATCAGCTCCCGAGGCCTTGCCACCACGGGGGCAGAGCCCACAGAGAAACCAGGCCCTTGGCACGACGCAGACACTGGGCTGGCAGTCCTGCAAGATCCACCCATGGCAGGGATGCTTTGGGGCCAACCTCAGTGCAGGTTTGGGGGCAAATGCTGAGGGGGGGTCTCCCCCCAGGTGTGCCCAGTCCTGGCAGCCAGAGGGTCAGGCCCCCCCACAGCGTCCATGAAGGCTGGTGGAAGCCGAGGAACATCAGCCAGGAAGACAGAGGGAGACTCCACAAACCCCCAGGCTGTCCTGGCCTGCCCTAGCAACAGCCATCCGCTTTGCACCAGTTGAGCTCACACCCGTTTCAAGCCAGAGGAAACTTTACTGGTGTAAATCACGGCTTCCGTGTGGGCTTCGCTTGCTGACTGCTGCTGGCCGAATCCCATGGCAAGACCAGGCCGCAGCCAAAACCAGGCCAGCCAGCTCTTTGGTAGGATGTGCTGAGCGAGGGGTCACCTTGGAGAGGGCGGGTGACTGACAGAGTCAGTGGGTCGGATGAAGCGGAGGGACTCCAGGGTGGGAGTGGGAGGTTGGTTCCATACCTGGGCCAGGAAAGAAGAGGGAAGCAGGAGAAGGGTTTGCAGGGATGTTTGCAGAGCAAGAAGGTGTGGCAGATCTGAATTCACAGGATCTGTTCTCACAGCCACTCAGAGCTCTTAGCAGGTCTGGGAATCAACCAGTCAAGAAGAGGAAACTATCCCATGTGGCTTAGGAAACCAATCAAACAAGGCAGATAATGAATTTTTGAGTAGCAAAACTCAGTGGGCCCAATGCACTGGGGCTGCATGCAGTCAGTCGCACCTGTGCACAGCAGAGGTAGCATGCTACCAGAGCAGCGTGGCAGGATCTAGGACTGGTGTGAGAGTTATACACGGGGCTGCGCAACTTCCAGGCAAGCCCTGGGCTGAGATATGCTCTCACAAACCACTGACCAAATAACGAGCCTACCCGTAAAACCCTACATCTAGTCACAGATATTTCCCTACCCAAAAGGGGAAAGATTCGTTAAACCTTTCTCTCCACTCTAGCCCGAAACCCAGCTTGGCTAATTACAGTCTGCCCACCCAGCCGCCCTGCGCATGACAGCCTCCTTCACTTCCTGTTTTAAACTGTGGTGCAGTGTCGCTGTGCACAGTTACAGAGCTGCTGAGTTCCACCCCAGCGGTGGCTGCATTTCAGTGCTAGGTACATGGCTGGCAAAGAGCTCTAAGATGACATGGGAGGGCAGGAGGTATATGCAAGAGATTCTTGTTATTAGGGTGGTTTCCCTTTGCTGCGGACCCAGGCAGTTCCCGTCACACGGGATCCCATGCAGGGTGACGACATAGCCTTGGAAAGGGGGATCTCAGTGCCTTGCATCAACAAGTCCGACGCCTCCACTGCACTGCCCCAAAGCCACACTGCAGGAGCAAGACCAGGGCCAAAGGGCTTACCCTGTGGATGTGCCATGCACAAGGACTCCTGCTGCAAATGATGCTCATGCAGGGGTCGCCACTGGCCAGGTTAGAAGGGTCAGGAAGGAGGCACCCAGGTTCCAGCTCAGCCCGGATCCGGCTCAAGCAGGGATTTGGGAGATAGGAAGCCCCAAATTCTAATCCTGTCTCTGCCAATGACTTGGCAAGTCATAGTCCCACTCTGTGCCTCAGTTTCCCCATCTGTAAAATGGGGATGACCCCGCCCTACCCCGGGGCGCTGTAAGGAGGGAGGCATTAAGGCTCTGCTGGTACCCAGCTTCACAGAACTGGCTGCAGGGAAAGCAGGAGCTCCTGTGAAACAGGGGCAGGCTCCAGGGGGCGTGACTGAACAGAGGGGCAGGGCTATAACCATGGACAGGCTAGGCCAGTGTGTTGTGACAAGGGAACTGCTCCCTGCCGGGCCTGTCCCCACCCCACACAGTGAGTTCAGTGTGTCTGCGATGCTGCAGAGCCCCCCGCCAGGCACACAAGCCCCTTCGCAGTAGCTGCATGTGCTGTGTTGACCCAGCTCCTCCCCGACCCGAATGCTGGCTGAGGGCTGCTCGGACACTGCCATGCCGGAGGTCAGACCAGGATGGTCCCCTGTGGCCTTAGAATCTCCAAATGCCCCTTCTCCCCCAGCTAAAGAAGCTCCACAATATGTCGCAGCAAAGCCCCAGGCACAAACACCACGATTGCCAGCTCATCCACACACCCAATGCCCTGGGAAGAGAACCCAGGAGCCCTGGTTTGAGAAAGTGCCCTCTGTCTCCTGGGCTACAAGAGGAGCTGTGCTAGCTGGCACCAGCAGTAGGGCTTTTATCCTCTGCAGGCAGCAGCCACTCCCCACGGGTGGTACGGTGACACACACTGCCCTGACGCTGCAATGGCACAACCATGCCGATCCGTACCGGGAAAAGGCTGGGCCCGGGGCACAGGTCATTCCACTGGCGGGAGGAAAATACCAACAGCACAGTGGCCAAGCAGCCATGTTCTCACCCCCAACTCCACCCGCCCCCGACAAGAGTCACTGAGTAAACGGAGACTATTCCCCAGTGTTAGGGAAACACCCCAGCCTCTGACTGGCTGAGGAGGATCCTGTGGGGGGAGTGGAGGGACATGATAAGAGGGTACCAAATCCATGGTCCCACCTATCTATCCATGGTTCTTACCTGGCCCCCCTCACCACAGTACCTGAGCATCTCACAGTCTTTGACATATTTATCCTCATCCTACAGGTCTTTTCCATTGTCCCACTGCTGCACTAACACAGCGGCCACACAGAACTTCACTCCAATTCCCCCACCCCAAGAGTGCAGGCCCTTACTGCGGGAGAATATCTGTTAGCAGTGCAGGGCCTAGGACACACAGCTGAGCAGCTCTGATCCCACCCGCTAGAGGGCAGTGGCGACACATACACCGCAGCCAGCCCTTACAACAGCAGTGCCCTGGGGAGAGAGTGCAGAGATGTCTGGCAAGGGAGGGTAGAGGACACTGACCTTGCCCGCTGTCCTAGCCTTCTGGCTGGGCGACGAGGAGCCCAGATCCTCATGCATTCTGTCCAGCAACCAGAGCAGGAACTCCAGGGCGTCGTGCTGCGAGTTCCCCCGGAACTGAGCACCATACTTGGCAACGATATTCTGCAACACAAGACAAGGACAGAGGACTGGCATTAGCTCTTTGGTGCCCGACGGGACACAAACAAGCTCAGGGGGGATGGCACACAGCTGATTAGTATGCCATGGGCCCGCTTCCCTGCAGCCACATCACCTTGGGCTGATCTTGGCACGTTTCACAAGCTAACTGGGGCTGGGAAGAACCAGGAGTTGGAGGAGAGACCTCTGCACTCCAGGCAGCCTTGCTGGTGACCCTGTAGGGGGCACTTCCCCGCTGAGTCTGTGGTGGTGCAGGGCACAGAATTGTTCAGACCGAAATCCAAGCTCCTCCTAACTCCCAGCTCCAGCTCGGGTCCCTGCCGAACCCCGCTTGCAGCTCCCATGGAATTGTCTCTTCCTTGCCCTGCTAGAAAGACCCTGGTCCCCAATGCTGCAGGCACAGGATGCTGCATCCTACCCCACTGGGTGGGGCCCGCAGATCAGAACACCCGGCCACCAAGAGACGGCACCAAGGTCACCAGCTGATGGTCACAGAGGCCATCAGAGAGCTGAGTGTTTTTGACCAGGCCCACACTGGACTATTGATCTACGACCAAGGAGCTGCGTGTTCCATCACAAGTCCCCAGGCCCTGCCCGGCCCATTTCTGACTGGGGTTTCTAGCTGCTGGAGGGTAACAGCCTGCCCTGCATGCAATGGGAGAGAAGACACTGAGTCAATGGGCCAGGTTATTCCCTAGTGTAACTCCACCAAAGTCCATGTAGGGGAGTCTGTCTTGGTGGATCCATTTGCTACCACAAGTGCTGTCTACTATGGAAGTTTCTCTACTGTTAAGATGGTTAAACAATGGCTTGCAATCTACAGGCAGGGAATTCAGGGTCCTGAATTAAGCCTCTAAGGAGCTGAGCCCCTTTGCACATCCCAGCTGTTTGACTTTTATCTCAGGGCTGTTGTTTGCACTGCTCCAGTGCAAATTAAGCCTCTGAGTCATTCCTGGCACTCCAGAGGGGCTGCAGGGTCTCTGGTTTATGGAGGAAGCCGGGCTGTTCTTCCCTGCTCTTTGCCAATAAAGGGAATAGTTTAAGGAAATAATTGTCTCTGTTACCAGAGGCATTTTCTACGAGTGCAGCCTTCTAATGGCGTTTGCAATGTGCTGAGGCAGGTTCCCTTTGGGTGTGTCCACACTGCACACTAAGCCAGGCTCTGACTCAGGTTTGAGCCCAAGCCCCGCTTCCGTCTACACGCACATCAGCCTGACTCGGGTCAGTGAGCACTCAGAACCCTGCTGGGGGAAGGAGGGGGGTCAGATCCAGAATCCTGCTGTGACTCGGGTCCAAGCCCTGTCACTGTGCAGTGTGCACACAGGTTTAGCTGCAGACCCGAGGCAGAAGGTCCACGCGGTGCAGTGTGGACATGTTAGCACGGCTGGGAGACCCGGTTCCAGCGATGGTAAGCCCAGGTTTACAGTGCAGCATGGAAACGCGGAGTCTCACAGCCCCGGGTTTACAATGCAGTGTAGATAGACAAAGCCTTCCAGGCTCCTGACCAGGGCGGCACAGTAAGCCGATAAGAGTCAATCCCCAGAAAAACTCCATGCCACACCTTGCGACCAGTGCACGGGGGCCGGTGGGTGTCTCCTCAGCGCAGTGCAGGTCCCTGTGCATGGTGGACATGCTCAATAGAGCAAAGAGATCACATACTTCACTCACAGCATGACACTAGCGCCAGGGGAGGGCACATACACCTACTGAGAGACAGGCCTGGCCCCTCACAGCTTCCAACCAAAGCAGACAAGACTGACTAATATCATTATCCCCAGAGAGATTAAGTGACATGACAAAGGTTGTGAAAGCAATCTGTGGCAGAGCTGGGCGCTAACCCCAGATCTCCCAAGCCCCACGCCAATGCTTTAACCACTAGACCATCCTGCTCTCTGTCCAGTGTCTGGGCTTTAATTTCAGGAACTTCCAGGCCACGGGGAACCCAGGCTATCAATTTTCTCACGGAAGCCCGAAGGACCTACAGCCGCATCCATCCCATTTAGCCGGTGCCTGGAGGCTAACTCTCTCTTCATACACATTGTTGCATACTGAGCCAGTTTCTAGACACCGTTACACTCATTAAGTGCAACACTCGAAGACCTGAGGCCGGGCTGCTAAGTGCTGGGGAATCTGCAGCGAAAGCACAAGCGGGAGCGTGCGTGCCAAGTGGAAAGCAACACGCCAGCCTTGTAAAAACAAACAGCTGCGCGGAAACGCGCCACGCTGCTCCAGAAATCAATTAGAGAGCTGTCAACGCCTGGTGGAAAGCAGTCTATTTACAGGCAGCCTGCTTTGATCTCCCCACGGGCCTCTGCAAAAAGAGCAGAGCACTGGCGACAGCTTCCACACTGGCAGCCCCTTCAACCCCAAAATCCCAGTTAACACCCCCCCACAGGCATCCACAGCACAGAGCCCCTCAGCCAGACAAGGAGACAGCATGGTCCCAGGGTAGGACACAAGCCTGGGAGATAGGAGCAGGGGGCGTCAATTCCCAGCTCTCACAGACGCGCGCTGGCTGGATGACCTTGGGCAAGTCTGTGCCTCAGTTTCCCCACTCCGAAGAGGAGGAGAATGACATGGATCCAGCTGCGGGAATGGCTATGACAGCCCAGGACATGACGCAGGCCATTAGTGACTATTAGTACAGGGTGCAATTCTGCCCTAGGCCCTGATCCTCTAAGGGAGTTAGATGTCTGGGCCCTAGTGCAAGGCAGTTGTGTTTCCTGGGGGACCCAGCTGCTTGGCAAGGGAGTTACGGAGCTGTGGCCTTTCTGACAGCACTGGCAACGAGTGCCAGAGGGCGACACGGGTCCCGTTTGCCTGCAGCTGGACTGGCACCCAGCGGGTGCTCTGAGTGGTGCTGGCTCCTTCCGACTGCAGCCCAAGGGGGGAAGGTTTTGTGTCCCTGTGCCAGGAGCCAGAAGCCTCTCCCAGATTCCAGCCCTGGGGGAGTGAACTCCCTGACTAGCCCTCGCCAGGGAAGGGTGCCAGGCAGGGCTGGAATACAGGAAAGCAGCAGCTTGGTAGCCAGGAGAGGGGGGAGCAGAGTCCCCGGGGTCCTCACTGGAGTGGAGGCATTGTCCCCCTCATCCCTTCAGAGCAGCCCAGCAGTCCCCACACAGGCCCATGGCCAACTGGACGCCCGCCTGTGCTGCCTGGCTGCCTAACCTTTACTCGGGGGCTGGAAAAACAGGTTTGCAGATCAACAGCACCTTGGAGACAAGGGTTAGGCAGCTCGGAAGTGAGCCAGGCCGGGCTGAAGGGGGGAGGCAGGGAACGGCACAAGGGGGAAGTGGGCACAAGGGGGCAGAGGTGAGATAGAATTTGGGAGGAACCTAAAAGGCTTTACCCTGCCCCCACCAGCCCCTCCCAGGAGGTGTGTGTGGGAGGCGCAGTGGGGTCCCATACTGGAGCAGACACTAGCAGCTGCCAGTGCCAGCCCAGGTCTGAGCCTTCCTGCCGCACAGAGCTTCCTTGCTCCGTGGGCAAGCGGAGGGCACGGAGGACAAATGCAGCGTGCGGAGGCAATTTCAAGTACGTGCAATAATGCACTGGACATAGCTCCCGGGGGGCCAGGGAGCGGCTGGGAGACCCCATTGGAGGTAGCACCCAGGGGGCCATGGAGCAGTCGGGGGAGTCCTGTCAGAGGCAGTGCCCCAGGGGCCAGCTGAGTTGGGGGAAGGGCCAGCATTAGCTCATGGCTGAGTCAACCAGAAAGGGGAAGGTGGCTATGAAGAGACCCCACCCAGCCTGGCCCCCACCTCCCCGAGGTGACTTTGGCCCGAGCGCACCCGCTTAGGCCCCTTGAAAGGGACACTAACACCCAGCTGCTAAGGAACCAGGTGCCCATCGCTGGGACCCCCTCGCCACTGGCACTGCTAGCCCCGGTCATTTGCCCCCACCCCAGTGCAGTCCCTCGCCCCAGCCTCTGCAGGAACCAGGCTGCTGCTGTCCTGAGCCATAAATAGCCGAGCTGAATTTAGCTGTGAGCTCGGGGACGTGCCCCGGGCTGCTCAGCGCCTGGCGAGGCCCACTGCTCAGCAGCTCTGCAAATTGAAGTTGAGTGGCCAATGCATCTCGGTAATGAAACCTGTCCTAATTAGAGCGCTGAGCAGCTAACAGGTTCAGCAGCCCCTAATCCCTAGCGGTGTGCTCTCACCCTCTGGCAGCACAGAGCCAGCACCAGCCGTGCCCACCCGCTCCCCGTGCCTACCCTGGGGCTCCCACGGCTCCACCTTCTCCAGGAGGCTGAGCCCAGCCCCGGGTCCCACTGCAGAGAGGAGAGGCTGCGATCAGCCCTGGTCCTGAGGGGCTCGATCCTCCCGGGCCATTCCCTAAATCGGGGAACGGTGCCAGATTCAGAGCCCTGCAGGTATCTGGGTATCCAGAAGGGGGCGAGCTCCTAGCACCTGCGCTGGCGCTGCCCCCTGCACACAGGGACAGAGTGCTGCCAGCCAGGGGGCGAATGGGGGAGCCCGTGTCCCTGCTCCTTGGGTACAACCCCCACCTCCTGTCTACCACCACAGCTCAGGCCAGCTCATTGCAGCCAGCCCCCCGGCGTCACAGGGACCAGGCTGGGCTGGATCAGAACCTCTGACCCAGTCCCTATCCCCTGAGCCAAGTTACGCCCCCAGCAGCAGCCCTGCCAGGTGCCTGACTGCTTTCGACTCCCCGGGGCCAGTACCCCCACCACCACAGCAGGCCCCGGGCACTTTGTAATCCCCTTGCACCCAGCACGGCATTGAGCTCCCAGGCCCCATGAGCATGAGTTCGCTGTCTGGGCGGAAGCGGGTCTGCTGCCCGTCAGAGCAGCCCCCGGCGGGCAGGCCTTTGTGGTCAGGAAGAGAGCACTCACCCGCAGCAGCCAGGCAGCAGGGTGGTGGAGCTGGCAGGAAGGATGGGCGAGTCCCCAAACCTCAGGGACATCCGCCATCAGTCACCGCCTGAAGCCCCAGGGCAGAGCTATCCCTCACCTGCCATGCCATAGGCAAGCCCGTGGCAGGGGCCCGATGCCATGCTGGGTGCAAGGGGATTACAAAGCGCATGATTCAGAGGGCAGCTTGCATGGTAATTGCTTCTGAATCCTTGACTTGTAATTACACCCTAATCTGCTGTCCAAGCATTTACCCACCAGAACCAGAACCCGGCCAAACCAGCCGAGATTCTCCTGCCCTGCCTGCATCCTGCACCACTGCAGGATACACAGCTGGGAAGCTCAGTGTCCTATGGGCTGCTGGGGGGAGCAGGGGGTCCAGGTACAGCTAGAACCAGCCAGTGCAGAGAGAACCTGGGGCAACAGACCATTGGACACTGATGGCAAATGAGGACTGGCTTCTGGGTTTCTCATCAGCTCTCCGTCTGTAACACAGCCCTCAGGGCACAGGCTGCAGCCTAGAGCAGGGAACCCACAGCCACGTCCTTAGCGGAGACCTGCTCCTGCCAGGGGTTAATCCCACTGCCTGGGAGACCAAGCAGACGCACTGAACGCTGTGCATAGGGGTAGCCCTGTGAAGTACCACAGGCCCTGCTGGAACAGAGCTGGGCTCCTGAACAGTGACTGGCTGCAGGTCTGTATAAGCCCAAGTTGCCCTGAATAAGGATGTCAGGATTTGGCCCCCAGAGGGAGAATGCCGGTCTGGACAGCAGAGCTATTGATCCCCTTCTTCTCTCCCAAAGGGAACTACTGGAAGGCCCCTGAACTGGGCTGAAGGGAGCCTGGCTCATCACCCTGGTTGGGGGCAGTGCTCTGGCCTGTGTCAGATGATCAGTCATCCCTTCTGGCCTTGCAATGCATGAATCTCCTCCCAAAGGTGGTGTCTCGATGGCCTGCTGCCCGCCCCAGATCGTACCATGTCTGAACACTGGCACAGCACTGACCACAGCTGAGCATTCGGCGTGGACCCGGATAAGCCACGTTCAGCATCGCGCCACTCGTGATCAATGGCACAGGGATGTTTGGGAACCGGCCCAGGGGCGCCTCACAGCTGCTCCCATCCCACGGAGAGGAAGAGCTTGTTTCTGATGTCTCTGCCCAGTGCAAACTGTCCTCTCTCTACACAGGCAGATCACAGAGCCAGGGCAACTGTCCCACCACTGCAAAATGGTGCATCCCAGAGGGCCCAAGGGTTAACTTGGGGGTGGAGAGCAACAGCGCCCAGAGACCTCCACTAGCAACACCCGTAAAGAGCCCTCAACAACAGCAACAAATACAGAGGAACCAACCAGAGGAAGCTACCAGCTGTAAGGAACTCACGAGACAGACCATGGGGCCCATTTGCCTTCCCACTAGCAATATGGAGTCCCCATTCCTCCAGACAGAGCTGCCATCTGCCTCCCAACCCCTCCAGTCCAGATCTCACAGGGCCCCTTTCACCCACCACTGAGGTCAGATGTGTAAGGGAGCTCGGCCTGCTGGGTGCAGGTTGGGTGCCACACACCTTTGGAAATCCAGCCATGCACGTCCCACGGGGACATGGAGAACCTGGCCCTGATTGCGGGTGCTAAGCCCTGGGCGGCCCAGTTCCCCGTCTGCAAAGTGGGGATCCCAACATCTCCCTTCTTCCACTGTTTGTCTGTAACTCTTGGGGCAGCAGCTCCCTCTCTCTGGGAGTGTTTACATCCCACACCTGCCCCAGAGGCCCTGATCTCAGCTGGGCGCTACGGGAATGCAGATAACAACAAACAGTCCATGGAAGGGAACAAAGTGCCTCTCGGGAATCAGTCGCCTTGACTTGGGTTTCTATGGCCATTAATTCACTAAGCTCACCCCGGCGACCAGCGGGAATTGGCCAGGTCCTGCTGTACCGTAGGAATCAGTTTCAGCCATTTCTGCAGCACCAGGGTGCTTCTGTCTCCTGCAGCAAAGCCTCGGATTTTGATGCCTCATATTTTCCCAACAGTCCTGAAGGAGATTCTAAGCCTCCTGTTAGGCTAGACCGCCAGGCTGGGCTTCTCTCAGCAGCTCTGCCTCTCAGCTGGGAACTCCAAAGGCTCTATCGCTCGCTCGCTCTCTCTCCCCCCTTGCTTTGCAATGCCTGCGTTAAAATAGACCTCGGCCTGAAGTTAAAATGGCAGGGGGTGTTTTCTGTGCGTGTGAGCATCCCCCACCCAGCCGGCAGGAACGGGTGGGGTGCCAGGCCTCGATTCGCACTCCACGCTAAATCCAGAAGCGTCATGCTTCATGTGTGAACTTCACCGGGCAACAGGAAATGATGGTTCCTCGGGCGTCCCTTCCTGCAGCGGGATGGCCTGGGGGCTATAAGGCAGGGCTGGGACTCAGGAGATCGGGGCTTCATTCCTAGCTCTGCTACTACTCACGCTGCAACCTTGGGCGAGCCCCTGCATCGTTGTGCCTCAGTTTCCACATTGTTGTGCCTCAGTTTCCCCATACCACCCTACTTCACATGGGAGGGTAAATCCCAGCCCTTTGATCCCAGGTACTTATCCGGCCCCCATCACCAGAGCATCTGAGCGCCTCACAATCTTGTACTGCTTTGATCCTCCCAACCCTGCTGTGAGGTAGGGACATGCTATTATCCCCATTGGCTACATGGAAACTGAGGCACAGAGAGACAGGATGGCTGGGGCAGAGCAAGGAATTGAAGCCAGGTTTCCGGCTAGAATCCTAGCCCCTAGACCATCCCTTCCTCCGCGTGCTAGTTAGTCCTGGGATGAAGTGCAGGGCATTTCCCCGTTGCTCCCTAGTTCTCTCCAGCTGATGCTCAGGCAGGGCCTTACATATGCTAAATGCAGCTGTAGGTCCCAGTTTAACATGGCAGATGAATGAGGGAGGTAGCAGCAAGGCCACCCATGGGGTCAGACATTCATCTTCTCTCCGCAGAACACACTGCTGGGGGCTCGGGCTGTCAGAACAGGGCTGCCAGTGAAGACAGATGCACTTTCCCTGGACGGGGGGTGTATTTCTTAATCACTCTATGAAGGGTAATAGACGCATCAGGGAAATGCACCATGTTTCTGTACAGATCCGCAGCCAGGGGTCAGGAACGCCGTGCGTTAGAGAGGAGCCAAGGTTGCAGAGTCTGCTCTGAACTTTCCCTGGACCGTGGCATTGGGATCGGGGCAGCAGGGGGTCAGGGGAAGCCCAGCTTTGCTGGGAAGGAAGCTCCCTGCGCACACTTCTCAGAAAGCTCAATCTCACTGCAAGGTGACCCACCGCTAAACAAAGAGCACTTGCCGGGCATATCTATTTATTGAGCTTTAACAAACCTGCCCTCTGGCTATCGATCTACAACATGTGGCGAAACCGCAGCAGAGGGCTGATCGTTAAAAACCTATTCGTTCCCAGCCATATAATAACCGTCCAATTAAATCCAGATTAAATGTGGACTTGCCTGGGAATGTAAAGCAAAGCAGCACCCTCGGCACGCCCTGTGCAAGTCCACGCTACTGCATTCAAGCAACCAGGGGCGGCTCTAGGCACCAGCAAAGCAAGCACGTGCTTGGGGCAGCCCATTTGCAGGGGCGGCAGGGATCCAGCATGGGAGCTGAGAACCAACAGGGGGCCCTGGGAGCTGTAGTTCCTTGGTTAGCTCCCTGCCTATAGAGCCAGCCCTGGAGCAGGGAAAGAACTACATTTCCCAGCATTCCCTTAGCCACTACCAACGGGAAAGAGGGGGAGGGAGTGAGGAAGCTGAGACCTCATGCTGTAGCCTGCTGTGAATGGAGAGCTGCGCTGTGAGTAGGGATTCCATATTTTAACATTCAAAAAATAGGACACTCCACGGGGAGGGAGGGTAGCCCCACCCTGCCCCCATCCACTCCCTCCGACTGCCCCCCACAGAAACCCCAACCCATCCAACCCCCCTGCTCCCTGTCCCCTGATCACCCCCTCCCGGGACCCCTGCCCCAACTGCCCCCCAGGACCCCACCCCCTATCTAAGCCCCACTGGTCCTTGTACCCAACTTCCCCCTTCCTGAGACCCCACCCCCTACCTGTCTCCTGACAAACCCCTGGGACTCCCATGCCTATCCAACTGCTGCCTGTCCCCTAACTGCCCCCCCAACCCCTGACCCATCTAACCCCCCCTTCTCCCTGCCCCTGACTGCCCCCCCGAACCTCCGCCCCATCCAACCCCCCCTGCTCCCTGTCCCTTGACTGCCCCCCCCGGAACCCCCTACCCCTTCTCCAACCCCCCCAACCCCCTTACCGTGCCACTCAGACCAGCGTGTCTGGCTCCGCGCAGCGCCAGACACGCTGCTGCATACATGCTGCCGTGCTCCCCTGCGGAGCCACAGGCTCCCCCCCCCCCCCTCCCCCAGCACCTGCCTTCCAGATTTGAACACCTCAAAATTCAGGAGTGCTCAAGCTCAGTTTGGGCAGCTGTTACTTGGTTTCTCCCAAATCAAATGTACTGATCCACTGTAACTTGCTGTAGAAAAAGTAGGATAAAATTGAGCAAGAAATGCTTCTCAGTGGTTATTAGGACTGGAATTGCTATTTTCAACAGCCATTGCCTTTTGTTTGTTTGTTTAAAAGGAAGACAGTGATATTGCATTGGCAAATTTCCCATAGAAAAAAAGAGTGGAACAAAAGAATAATAAAGGCACCTCAACTTTTCCTCATTTATGTAGGACAGTCTTATAATATGCATCCAGATATCCTCCAATCACACAAGCTGAAAATTGTTCCACTTTACTGCAGTTCTGTAACCATATGGGAACCAATCCTGTCTGTGTTCTGTGCACATGCAAAATTCCTGCTGAATGACCTGCCGTGGGAGCGAGTTACCAGTGACCCAGGGCTGCGGCGGAAGGAGGGTGCAGGTGTGGGGGGGGGTGAGCCCAGGGCTAGGGCGGCAGCAGGGGGTGTGTGTGGGAGAGCCCGGGGCTGGGGCGGCAGGGGGGTGCGGGTCAGGGGGTGAGAGCCCAGGGCTGGGGAGGCAGGGGGGTGCGGGTGGTGGGGGAGAGCCCAGGGCTGGGGCGGCAGGGGGGTGCGGCGAGGAGCCCAGGGCTGGGACCGGGGGCAGCCAAAAAATTTTTTGCTTGGGGCGGCAAAAAACCTAGAGCCGGCCCTGCAAGCAACCAGGACTTTCCCACAAAGACTATAGTGGATTCATTTACGCCAGGCATTTAGGGGCCTAATCCTGTGGGCTGCTCAGTGCAGGCAGCTCCCTGCAGCCACAGGGAGCCGTTACCAGGCACAATGCAAGATTGGGCCCTTCACTACTCCTGCTTTTCTTTTTGCTCCATTTTTAGGGGTTGTAACGCTTGTTCCCACCAAGGCGCTTTGCTGCTGGATTGTTTGCAAGCACTGCCCTGCTAGCAGGAGCGCGCTGAGCCTGTGGGAATCTAAAAAAGCCAACTCTGAGACCTCGCAACTCCAACCCACGCCTGGCCCAGAGGGCACATGGCTACAGTGCAGTTCTGCTGGGCAGGGGGCAATGTGGGGTCCTGTGTCCAGTCTCTCTCAGTGACTGCAGCAAATGGGCCCTTTTGGATGCGATTTGTATTATGGCAACGTCTGGAGGCCTCCATCGAGATCAGGGCCCCACTGCGCTAGGCACTGCACATACACAGAGCGAGACATTCCCGGCCCCAGAGAGCTCCCAAACCACACACACGCAAGAGCAGGCCTGCTGGGTAAGAAGGCACCATTGTTCCAGGCACCCTTCATAAGAACAGCCATACTGGGTCAGACCAAAGGTCCATCTAGCCCAGTATCCTGTCTTCCAACAGTGGCCAATGCCAGGTGCCCCAGAGGGAATGAACAGAACAGGTAATCATCCGGTAATCATCCATCCCGTCACCCATTCCCAGCTTCTGGCAAACAGAGGCTAGGGACACCATCCCTGCCCATCCTGGCTCATAGCCATTGATGGACCTATCCTCCATGAATTTATCTAGTTCTTTTTTTAACCCTGTTATAGTCTTGGCCTTCACAATATCCTCTGGCAAGGAGTTCCACAGGTTGACTGTGCGTTGTGTGAAAAAATATTTCCGTTTGTTTTAAATCTGCTTCCTATTAATTTCATTTCCCAGTCTGATTAATCTCTCCTCATATGGCAGCCGTTCCATACCCCTAATAATTTTTGTTGCCCTTTTCTGAACCTTTTCCAATTCCATTGGCCCCATGCCCAGGGCCCCGCGCCCAGCCCCACAGCTGGGACTCTGCTCTTGGCCCCGCACATGGGGTCCTGGCTGCCAGCCCCTGCCTGGGCTTCCACTCCTGGCCTCACGCCTGCCCCCAGCTGTGGCTTTGGCCCCCTTACCCTTGTCCGGGTCCCCCCCTTCCGGAGACACAGCCCTGCTCCCAGCCTGGGGGGGAAGGGGACGGACAGGGGGAAGTGGCTGGCTTTCAGCACCCCCACTACTAAAAATGTTCCAGCACCACTGGACGATGGAGAGTCATTGGGCCAGTGACAGGGAGGGAGAACAGCTCTCTAGCCTAGTGGTTAGCTAGGGCACTCACCCTGCATGCGGGAGACCCAAGTTCCAGGCCCTGCTCCCATGAGTAGGAAATTATTTAACCACAGTGGAACAGCTCCAAGGGGGACTGAGAAAGCCCAATTCCAGAATATCCCACAGCTCAGAGGTTTGAGCACCAACTTACAACGTGGGAGACCCCTGCCTCAAAGGACAGAGGGGAGAACTGAAGCAGGGTCCCACATCCTAACCACCAGGGTAAAGGTTAAGGGAGGCACCTCCTCCTCCTCCCCTACCCTTTGTTCGCTTTTGTCAAAAGGCCTGAAAGTCAGAATGAGACGTTTCATTTTGATGCTACCCAAATGCTCTGATTGGAATTTTGTTTTTCAACCTTTGATTTTTCCCAATTTTCCCAAAGTGCCAGCAAACCATCATTCGCCCGGCCCTAGTCCCCCGTGCCAGTTTCTCCAGGCTTTAGTCAGCGCAGGGGCGGGGAAGGAGTGCCACGTCCCCTATTCGCCAGCAGAACTGTCCGTCTAGCACCTTTCACCAGCACTGAACTTATACACAAATCATCGACAAGAACAAAATGCAGAGTGCGGTTTTATGCACGCAGCGCCACAGTGCCTCTGGGTTACCTTAAGAGTTGGCAATACAGGCCAGATTCAGAACTTGCTGCCCACAGGGTGTCAATCCAGAGGAACTGCCCCAACTCAAGAGGAGTTACTCCGGATTTGCACCTGGCCTCTCGGAGATCAGAACCTGGCCCCGGGTGAGCAGCTGTACAAAAAGAGGATTTGAAGAACAGAGGCGCTGTTCCAGTAGGAGTGTTATCAAGAAGTGACCTGCTAATGTACTTACCTCTGAAACAGAAAAGTAAGAAAAAAATAGAATGGTTTTTCCTAAGGCAAAGCCCTGGGGAAATCTTACATAACTGCCTTCTTAAGACTCGCTCAAGCATGCTTTCCTGCAGGTCCCCCCTTAATGGAGCCAGTTTGGATACCGGATGAGTTTTTGTCACTAATGGACTTCTCAAAAGCGAGAGCGAGCCATTGCCACTGGCTTTGGCTGTACGCAGGTTACTGCGTTCCAGCAGCCGAGCTCTGCACACCACCCATGCCTCACGCTATTCATTCCCATCTTTCCTGGAGATCCCTGCCTTTGGGAGGGGTGCTGGTGACCAAGCAGGAAAGTCCAGCATGGCGAGGTGCCCTGCCATTAGCCAGCTATATCGCATCAGAGTCTCTTCCCCAGGGGCTGTTTAGGGCCTTTAGCTCCTGCTGCCTTAACGACAGATGGAGACATGCTATCGGTCTGGATCTCCCTGAAATTCCACCTCCCCTCCAGGTGCAAGATCCTCCCCTAGCCTGTGGCTCACAAACAGCAATGAGGATTTGATGGGGAAGCCTGGGCTCAGGTTGCTGCCTTGGGGGCCATATTCACAGAAGGGCTCTGCTCCCAAGGGCTGCATGTTCAAGCAGCTCAGCTCCCGGCAGCGCTTTGGAAAACCTGGCCCCTCATTTTGGTGCTTAGTCGGGAGCGGGTCCTTCTGAAAGTTCTGGCCTGCGTCCCGCTGCACGGCAAGGATCCAGAGTCGAGTCCAGGGTGCCCAAAGCCCTACAACAGGCAGGGAGCAGGGAGGGAACAGAGGTTCGCTGTGCAGCGCTTAGGAGTGGCTCGGTGAAACAGAAACAGCCTGGCACCGCTGTCTGAAATGCTCGTAGACGTCTATCTCAGTGTTGTACAGGGGGGAGCCTTTCATCGGGAGCCCTGGGCTCATTCCCTGCCAGAACAACACAAGTGCAGATGCAATGAGGAGGGAGGGCTGATCTGAGTCGCCGTTTGCCCACGTGGTGGACAATTGGTGTTTCCCGCTCCAGACAGAGCCAGGGCTGGCGTAGCTGTGTGGGACCCAGGCCTGGAGCAAGACCCAGCAGGTCAGGATGGGGGCCTGCTAGCAGAGGAGCACGGGAGCTTGGGACTGCACGGTTTGCATACTGGGGGAGCAGAGAGTCCCATGCTAGGCTGGGCTCCAGCCAGTGCTGTCTGCCCTTCCCAATCACTGAATTCCCTCCCCCATTAATGACATCAGTCGGACAAATGGCTGATGCTCCCCAGCTCCTGGGGAGTGGGCGGATACAGACCAAGGCTCCCCCCGCATGGCCAGGGCAGGATCGGTGCCAGCTCGTTGGGGTAACACCTGTTGAAGCTACCGAGATGGGCAGCTACATTTAACCCTTTCACAGCTGGCCTGCAGCCACCCCATGGAAATCAACAGCAGCTTGGAAATCACCCGGCGCTCCACTCGGCAGCACACCAGTGCCTGGCACCCGAGCACCTGGCAGCATTCAAAGGGTTAAGAAGACATGTCCCTTCCAGAGCCTGACCCCTGTCCAGATGAGCACAGGCACCCTCTCTCTGCTTCCCTGTTTGGCGCAAGCCAGTGCCGCGCATGGCGTGTTTCACCCGTGAGCGCTGGCTGGTTCCTCTGACCCCCGATATAGTCTCGTGAAGAAGGGCCATGCAAGTCACTGGCGCGGCCTGAGGCTGCTAAGAGCGCAGCTTGCCAGAGGCACAGGTCTTCCAAGCTGAACGCAGCGACCCTGCACAACTAAGGGCGTTGTCGCCACTTCCTTGTGCTGACCCAGCTGGGACTGTGCAGATGCAGGAGGACACGGTGGCCCTGCCGTGATCCTCTAGCGTCCGGATCAGCCTGTTCAAACTCCGGGCAAGGCCCTGGCAGCCCTCCGGAAAGCGGCACCTCGCTGCAGCCAGAGAACAGTCTGCTGAGGGGCTGGGGAATGCCTCAAGAATCCCCACCAGTAGGAGGCAGAGTGACCCCCATGCAGGGCGTGAGCCAAGCCCCATGCAGGAGCTGGGGAGGGGAGGGGTCACCTTCCTCTGCAGCAGCCGCTGTTGGCACCCAGATCTGAGAGCTCAGCGCCCTGCTGCAGGGTGGCAAAGCCAGTGCCCCATAGACTGCAGGGCACAACAGAGCTAAGGCTGTGCCCCCTGGCCATGGAGCCCCTCGGTGGTGGGCTGTGCCCTGCCCCCGACTCGGTACAGCCCTGGTGTGTGTCCCACATCAGTCCCGCGCACCCAGTGGAATGGGGAGCGGCTATGTGAGCCCCTCAGCAGGTACCCTGGGCCAGGTGTACCCCTATGCCAGTGCCCAGCCATGGGGAGGCGGAGAATGCCCCCCACTCAGGGCTGCCAAGGGCCAGTTCAGCTCCCAGCAGGGCAGCCTGGTTCCTAAGGGCCTTGGGGCAGACAGGAAATAACCAGGGTGATGGGGCATCCCCTGGCCATGCCTCTTTCTGCCCTTGTCCCACCCCCTACCCGGCAACTTCTGTGTGGGGTGGAGCCAGGAGAGGCAGCCCCCATCAGAGGCCCCCTACACCAGGGGTGTTCTCCAGCCTGTGAGCCACCCTAGCCCGCACAAAGGAGCCAGAGGGTACCCATGACTGGGCCCTTCACCGCTGGTCAATAGCATGATCAGGAGGCGCAGTTCCCACCCCCTCGGTTAAGGGTAAATCCCAGTGCCCACACCAAGCTGGGGTGCACAGGGGTGCAGAATCGGGGGCAGGAGGAAGGCATCCCCCAACACTGCTCCATGGGGACCTTGCACCTGGACCCTTCGGGGGGGGAGGATCTGCTAGGGCCCTGAGAGCCCTGCTGCCTGGCACACGGGGACTGCACAGACTACCCAGCTCCTGCCCCCCATGCCACCAGTTTCATGCCCAACGCAGGGCACTGCAGGGGCCATCTCAAGGGAAGGCGGGGGAGGGGGTGCCTCCTGATCCGAGCTCCTCCTCTCCCTGCAGGAATGCAGGCAGCTTGGCAGCTCTAACAGGACCCGTGCCCAGCTCATCCTTGTCTGAAGTTCTTCCCTGGATCTGGGTGGGGTTGGCATAAGCAGCCTCTCTGGCCTTTCCTGAAACCTGGCGAGACAACCCCCCTGCCTGCAGCGCCTATCAAGTGAGCAGTTAGACTCCCCAGCCCACGCCTTCCCACTCCAGAGAGGTCTGATCACCGGGGCACTCCCTGTTCTGAGCTATGGGCCGTGACCTCCATGGACCCTGCTGTGGGGCGAGGAAGGCATTTCCTCTGTCTGGAGGTGAGTGGTTTCCTTGTGCAGGGCATGCCACCACACCGGTTCTTTAATCACCTCAACCGCAACAGACGGATAGACAGCCAGGAGGTGCAAAGAAAACAATAATCTCCTCCATCCCTGCGGGGCTTCCCATCCCCAGGGACCCTGAAGTAGCCCCAAGTGCTATGCAGATTATTCAGACCGGGGTCACCTTCCTGCCCCCACACACTCAAATGCAGCCAGCTCTGGGGTGCTGCATGTCATGTCAGGTGTTTAACAGCCACATGGCAACACTGCTGAGTGGATTAAAGGCAGGAAGTGAATAATACCACATCCAACTTGATCCACACAGGGGGGATATGGAGGCACCCCCCAAACCAGAATGGATTTGATTTAAATCACTAGTCAGAAGACTCGATTTAATCATGGATTTCTACATAAACGTGCATTCTCGTTGGTTGTTATAACCTTAATACATATTGTTCCCAACTCAGAGATAGATGAAGATTTAATTTTTAGAAGGTACACACTATACATTTTTAAACAGTGATTTATTTTTAAAACTTTTCAGATGAGTTTTACAGCTATATCAGAAAATGAATGATTGTTTGGTGATTTCATTTACCAAAGGTAATTGAAGCAAATATTTATGAAGTCATTGGGAGGTGAACTATCTCCAATTCAACAGGTTAATCATTAATATTTGGAGGATTTTCTTGCCATGCTGTATTAGGAGGAGAACATCACCAGACAGACATTTAAATTGTTTTATTTAACTAAAACAACGTTAAGTATTTTGGATTTTTTTCTTCAACAGCAAACATATAATATTTTAATAAAAAAAGCATATGTCCCTCGCTTCTCACATTTATCTCCAGATCTATTCCGCCCCCAACAATCTTCTATTCATTGAACTTTTTAAAATTGCACTTTTATAGAGAGGTAAGGGGTTGACTCTGTGTACACAAATTTGCAGAGGGACAATAGAGTTGAGGTCTGTTATTTCTCACCTCTATATATTATTTATTTAAAACATTTTTGCTGTTAACAAGCATGTTACCTCTGGAGACACAAATCCACAGTTTGAGAACTGCAAAACTAAGCATCTCTGATCAGGGCCGGCTCCAGGCACCAGCCTGGCAAGCAGGTGCTTGGGGCGGCCGCTCCGGAGAGGGGCGGCAGGTCCAGCTATTCGGCGGCAATTCGGCGGACGGTCCCTCACTCCCGCTTGGAGCAGAGGACCTCCCGCCGAATTGCCGCCGCAGATCGCGATCGCGGCTTTTTTTTATTTTTTTTTTTTGGCTGCTTAGGGCGGCCAAAACCCTGGAGCCGGCCCTGTCTCTGATGGTATCTTCTAGACTGAGCACTGAGTCCCATTGGGTAGATAGAAAGATTAACCTAAATAATCTATACAGAAGCCCCTGGAACCCCATAAGATTGGGTCCCTAATCCATGAAATATTGGAACTCATTTACAAAACTTTTCTTCAACATTACATGAATATATTGTCTCATACTATAGAATTAGAATTTATAATCCCTATTCCATGATGAGATAGGTTTTTTCCTCAAAAAGCATTTTATCAAAAAAATCTGATTTCAATCAAAAAAATCATTGATTTTTATCCACTCTGCCCCAAACTGAAGCACGTGTCAATTTGGACACATATGTCAAAATCCATACTATGTGATGTCACCGTTTTATGATCAGAAAAGCGACTAGGTAAAAATGTCCCCACCCCCTTACTCTGCTGATCCACTCGGCGCAGCTGCCAATCCCAGTGGCTAGAGACCGCGTCACCACCTGGGAGCCCTGCAGAGCCAGCACTGCTGTGAGGGGCCAGCTTGGGTCTAGTCCCTCTTGTGACGCATCTGCAGGATTGCTAGCCACGTTCGGGCTGCAGGCTAAGGTCAGGCCTCCGTATGCCTGTGACACCCCTCAGAAGGTAACCCCGGAGCCACTGGAGAGGGTAACGGGACATACCACCAAGCTTTGCTACCCCCGGGACAGTGGCCAGATTCGCCAGAGGAAGGAGCAACAATCCCCACAATGGACAATTCTGTACTAACCTGTCTCTTCCTGGCCCCAGTCTGTCAGGGACTGGCCTCTCCCCGGAGCTAGCAGGGTTCATATGCCTGTAATATTTTTACCCTTTGTAATTTCACTGCAGATGTTCTTACTCTCCATATAAATAGCTACTCCTTTTTTAATCCCATCCAAGTCGTTGTCCTCAGTGAGCTCTTGTGGGAGTGAGTTCCACAGGACAATTGGGCACTATGGAAAAGTGTTTATTGTTTTATTTGAACATCCCCTTGTTCTTATCACACAAGAAAGGATAAACAGGAGCAAGTGATCTCCCTTCTCCATGCCATTCGCTATTCTGTATAGCTGTATTACCTCCCCTCTGAGTCATCTACTATCTAACATCAACAGGCCCAATCTTTCCCAATTCTTTTTATACTGAAAACGGTTAAAGGTTTGGAGAGACTTCACACCTGACTCTGATCTCTGTCTGTTTCTCCTATCTGCTCTTTGAGATGACCAGAACAGAACACTGTACCCCAGGTGAAGGTGAACTACAGATATAATAGATATTGATAACATCTTCTGTATTATTCTCAGTCCCATTCCTTATACATC
The DNA here is from genome assembly GCF_028017835.1 of Emys orbicularis. Classification (NCBI taxonomy): domain Eukaryota; kingdom Metazoa; phylum Chordata; order Testudines; family Emydidae; genus Emys; species Emys orbicularis. The sequence goes on along the minus strand of NC_088695.1, from coordinate 28,379,551 downwards.
CTAACAATCTGTTTTATTTACCGCTGCTGCCCACTGAGCAGACGTCTTTACTGAGCCGCTTACAGAGACTCCCACCTCTTTTCCCTCAGCGGTTGAAGCTAGTTTAGAAATGCTCAGGGTGTCTGGGTAGTTCAAATCATTCCTTCCTGGCTGCTTTACCTCACATTGTCTCCAACAGGCAGCGAATGTTATCTGCCACCAAACTGATCAGTCCCCTGGTTTTGTCCGGTCCCTCTGAACTTCCTCACAGTCTCCTCTAGTCTTGACTGCTCCACTAGGGTTACCATACGTCCGGATTTTCCCAGACATGTCCGGCTTTTTAGTCCTCAAATCCCCGTCCGGGAGGAATTTCCAAAAAGCCGAACATGTCCGGGAAAATAGGGAGGCATGGTAAGGGGACCGTCTCCTCCCCGGGGTTCAACTTTCCCGGCTCCCGCCGCTTTCCCCAGCGCAGCAGCAGCCAGAGCCTGGGAGGAGGCGGCTGCGAGCTGGGATGCCGCCGGCTGGAGCCGCTTGGCCGGGGCCGGGCCGGAGCCGCTCGGCCGGGGCCGGTGGGGCTGGGGGTGCGCGGCCGCTGGCCGGGGCTGGCCCGGAGCAACTCGGCCGGGGCCGGGGCCCGAGCCGAGCCGGAGCCACTGGGACCGGGGCTGGGGCTGGAGGTGCTCGGCCAGCGCCGCTCAGCCAGGGCTGGGCTGGAGCTGCTCAGCCAGGACGGTGGGGCCGGAGGTGCTCGGCCTCTGGCCGGAACCGGGGCCCGAGCCGAGCTGGGCCGGAGCAACCGGGGCTGGGGGTGCTCGGCCAGCGCCGCTCGGCCAGTGGTGCTCGGCCAGGGCCGGGGCCGGGCCGGAGCAGCTTGGCCGGGGCCGGTGGGGCCGGGGGTGCTCGGCCGCTGGCCGGCGGCCGGAACCGGGGCCCGAGCCGAGCCAGAGCAACCGGGGCTGGGGGTGCTCGGCCGGCGCCCCAGGGCCCGAGCCTCTTTGTCAGCCGCCGGAGGGAGCCGCTCGGCCGGGGGGGCCGGGTCTTCTCGCGCCGCCCCCCCCCCAGCCCCAGCTTACCTGCTGCCTGCCTGTTTCAGGCTTCCCGCGAACATTTGATTCGCAGGAAGCAGGGGAGGGGGAGGCGCAGGGGGCGGAGCATTCAGGGGAGGGGGCGGAGTTGGGGCGGGGACTTTGGGGAAGGGGCGGGGCCGGGGAAGGGAAGGGGCGGGGTTGGGGCGGGGCCTGGGCCCCTTGGAGTGTCCTCTTTTTCAGGGGCTCCAATGTGGTAACCCTAAGCTCCACCACACTTCCCCACTCCCACGAAGGACAGCAGGACCAAAATACATTAACCAAAGCAAAGGACACTGCCTGTTCCTTGAGGGCACCCAGACCACCAGACAGAACTCCGGGTTTGACAGGAGTAACCCAGGCTCACTCAGTCACGCCAGAGAGCAGAACCTGGGCTCCAAGGGGTGCAGCCCAGCAGCTGAATGGGCCGCTCCCGAAGGACCTGATTTGGGAACCGGAAGTGGCCACACAATCAGCCAGCCAGCGAGGGATCTCCAGCACCTGTCTCCATTCCGAGACGTACGTTTGTGAGTTTGAATAACCGGCTGCATCCCTTTGGGGGCAACGTTCTGGTTTAGCTGCATTGGTTTTTTTGAAGAAGAAAGGTGTAGCCACACCCACTGGGCTCACCGGGCGTCACCTGCCGGCTGGGACACTCTTCTTGCAGCTGGTCATTAGTGGATCAACTATAGTTACTCCTTGAAACAACTCCCGGGTGCTACATAAGGGCAACTTTTTCAAAATTGCCAGAGTGGTTTAGGTGCCACAGTCCCATTGGCTGATGTGATGTAGGCTCCCAAGTCACTTAGGCCCTTTTGAAAACATCGCCCCAAGTCGCGCAGCGCATCCCCCCTTGTGTGCTCTACAATGAGCTGGTCCAAGAGCCAATCACGTAAAGGGGAGAGAAACGACCTCTCTGGCTGCTGTCCTGTTAGGACTCGTGACGGGTTATACGCAGGTGGCTCACACGTCGCTTTAGTGGCCTCTTTGAGCTCCCTCAACATTGTGCAATGAAGGATGTTGTCATGACATGGAAGCCAGCAGTACTACGCCCTCAGATGTCTGCACCCGGTGACTCAGGGCACTGGCCGGACAGGTTTGAGCAGGGGGCCTCCCCACTTGGAAATGTTCCCTTGTTGGATCCTCAGGAGTATCACTGCCCCCAACTCCGGCACCTCATCTGTCCTCCCTGTAGAGTTCACAGCCCGGTACTCACTATCCCACAGGGTCAGTCATTGCCCCATGGCAGTGAGGTGCCCTCCCATTCCCAGGCTTCCAAGCACATCACGTTATTCTTAGTAATATTACAGTAACGCCTGGAAACCCCAACTGAGACCAGAGCCCCCTGTGTGAGGTGCTGGCCGTACATCCGTTGCCCTGAATTGCCTACAGCTGCTCTTTAGCCTCTGGGAGTTGAGTACTCAACTTCCAGTGGGATTTGGGCACAAGGCTCCTTTGCAAATCCCAGCCCTGCAGCTTTTATTACGTAACTCCATAGTCTGACACTGTGCTATGTCCCACCCCTGGGATCTCTCCCAGCCTCTGCTCCGGCTCAGCTGTATTTTCAGCCCCTTCCTTTTCTCAATGCAGAGGTTACGGGCTTACGGCCTGAGAAGGCCCTAAGAGTACAACACTCGACCCTGCTTAAAGCCACCTTCCCTCCAGTAACACTGCGGCTGTTAGGGGGAGTGTTAATGTTCCTCTGCCCACTGAGTTAGAGGCCTGAATTGTGAGTGTGTGTGAGGGGTCCCCTTGGCTGGCTGCTAAGAAAGGATGTCAGAAAGCATTAAAAGAAAGGCCAGTGACCGCAGCACGAGGCTGGAAACGCTACAGTGCCCACAGGAGGGGAGCAGAAAAGCATCGGAGAAAGAAACATGAGATGAGCGGTCTCGGAACAGGCCAGTTCAGCCCGGCCGGCCTTTTCAACAAGCTGCCAGGATGAGCCCATTAAGGGAGAAAAGCATTCAGTGCCGTACGTTCATCCAGCCGGCGGCAAGGAGCGACCGGGGCTCCCACGTGTTGCAGGAATTCCCAGGGCTTCTGCTAGGGCAAGGAACCCGGCATCTGCAAGGAAACGTTTGCCGTCCATTTGTGCAAGCTGCACAGGAGAGCCGAGCGGGAAAGACAGCCGCGAGTCTGCGGGGATACCTCCGTCTGCATGATTTATCTTCCTGGGAAAGCACCGTTCCCCACACAGCCTCTGGCTCCCAGAGAGCCAGTTACCCAATGTCCTAGCTGGAGGCATGACTTAGACAAGTGACTTGGTCACAGAGACTCAGGATCAGAGCATGGCTTTGTTCCAACTGCTCCACAGCAGCATTTCTGGCTGGTGCCGCCCGATTCCTTGCCAGCTGTGTGGGGGATATTCCAGCCGGGGATGAACCCAAGGTAGGAGGGGGCCGAGCAACTATTTAAGGGGCTTCCAAGGGAAATTTAAAAAAAAATAAAAAGCTGAGCAGCCTAATGCAGGCTGGGGAAGTTACACAAGTGCTGTAAATTGCTAGCACTGTTAATTGCTGGGAGAAGCTATTCCGAAGCCTTCAGTCTGATCCTTTATATCCGAGCAAGCACCTCCGGGGGCTGAGCTACATCGCTCAGCAAAGAGAGCCCAGGTGTGGGAGGGAGCTCGAACCGGGGATGCGGCTGTGCAAAAACAGCAGAAGGCTTGCGATGGAGAGAGGGATGGGACTGGGGAGGGGCCAGAGCTCAGCAGAGCCACATTGGCAAGGCAGCGGGGTTGGCAAGGTTGGAAGGGGTGGTTCTTTTGTTACAATTCATCCTGCCCTCTAAAATCCTGCCGCACGGACAGCCAGGAGCAAAGGGACGCCACAGCCCAGCTATGTCTACAGTGCAATAAAAACCCACAGCACTGGATCTCAGAGCCTGGTCAGCTGCCTTGGACCCGCAGGGCTCGGGCTGCAGGGCTACAAATGGCAGTGTAGACACCTCCCGCCTCGCGGGGCCTCAGAGTCCAGGCTCCAGACGGAGCCCAAACATCTCCACAGCCATTTTTAGCCCCGCTGCCCAGGCTCTGAGACTCAGCTGACCCGGACCAGCTGTGGCCGCGCACTGGGTCTTTTATTGCAGTGTAGCCGTACCCATTGTGTCAGAAACCGGGGCCTGCAGAGCCAGTCTCTGGGCAACTTAACGAGCATAGCTGGGCTGTAGCAGGCTGCCTAACTAGGGTGACCAGACAGCAAGTGTGAAAAATCGGGACAGAGGGTGGGGGGTAATAGGAGCCTATATAAGAAAAAGCCCCAAATATCAGGACTGTCCCTATAAAATCGGGACATCTGGTCACCCTATGCCTGACTGGCTACAAAACCTGCTTGATTGGAAGAGGCAGGAGACCAGCTCTTAAGCCCAGCAGCAGCAGTTCAGCGACTCCTCGTTCACTCCCGGCTGCAACAACTTCTGTGCCTGCTTGTTCCCAGCTTTGCTCCCACTTTGTTCCAGTCCTGCTCCAATTCTACTCCTGCCCTGCAGCCTGCCTTGCCTCACGCCAGGTAACCTGGTCCTGGCCCTCAGCTCCAATTCCTGGCTTCTGACATCAGCTCTGACCGTGGACTCCCATTCCTGGGTCCTGCTCCAACCACCAGGCACATCCGCTCACGTCCCAGTCACTGACACATCGCAGAACTCACTCGGGCTGTTGCAGGAACTCCCCTGTGGAGCCTATTCAAGGTGGACCCGTGGCTCGGCCTCGCCCCTGCCCTGGGCTCTGCATGGCCAGCTCAGTTAGAACGTAGCTGGCTCTCTTCTGCGCGTTCCCAGGCGTGACTCCCGGAGGTAGGGTTACCAAGGGGCCTGCTGGGCATTCCGCTCAGAAGAGCTCACACAACCAGTTATCTGTGTGCCACACAACGGGGCTCATTGCTCCCTCCCAAGCTTCTAGCAGCCGCGAGGGAACCGGAGAAGGGGAGATTTTGCTGGCCAGGAATGTGAAATCGACTGGGACGCCGGGAGATGCTCTCAATGGGACTCTTCATTCTCTCGCTCTCACCCAGCTACTCACTGTGCTGTTTCCTAGAAACACAGCCTGAAGTTCACTGCCAGTTCACACTGCTACTGCACGTTATCACACCCAAATCCACCCTGCGGGCCAGATCTTGTATGCAGCTGGGGAGCAGAACGCCCCGGCTTTCACATCGGGGGCTTGAGGCGACTTTCCTAGGGTGGGAACGTTCTAATAGGCTGGTCATCGGCCGAGGTGCGTGGACATGGCAGAGTCCTGCCCAAGCAAAACCCTGGTTCCCAATCCCACCCATTGCTAGGCAAGTTTGGAGCCAGACCTCTGGGGCTCACGTTTGGCTCCAGTGTGCACCAGTGGGTCTATATTCAAATCAAGAGCTGAGAACTGCCCGGAGCGTGTCCCAGGACCTTTCAACAGGCTGCGCCTGTGTAGAAATCGGAAAAGTTGGTTAAGACACCAGAGAGCTGTCAGCATGGAGAGCGAGCTGGGCTCTGCCCTGCCATGCACGATAGCTACAATATTCCTTAGCCTTCCCGACCCCATTCCCAGCAGAGGCACGCAGGAACGGACGCAGGCGACTTGCTCAAGGTCACGGCCTGAGACAGCGGAAGGATTAGGAATGGAAGCTAGAACTCCTGCCTCCCAGCCTGCTGCTCTGACCATCAGCCATCTCCAGAGCACACAGCCAAATAAGGGGAGTGGGGGAATGTCATTTTTCCAAATAACGCTGGGCTCCTCTGCACACCAACGCTCTCCTGCTCTGCACAGGGTTTAATCCGTGCAACTTCCCACCCTGTGAGCCACGGCCCAGGAGTCACCATCACGCTGTACCACTGCCCGGGCCCGTGACATGGCTCAGAGGCAAGGAGCTGGCATTCTGGTGCAGCAGCACCGCCGTGGCGTCCTGATGCACCAACACAGCAGCCCAGCCTCCTGGGCCAAGTCTGTGCCGCAGACAAAACCAGGCCTGTGTCAGAGCACACTGCAGTCCAGCACTGCTCAGTGTTACCACTCACAGGCACAGCTGTCCCCAGCAGACCCAAACTCCAGCCAACAACCTGTAGAGCAACCTGTAGAGCTAGCTCGCAGCTCCTTAGGCTGGGTCAGGACAAAATGTCCTTATCACCCCTTCTTTGTAAAAATGCTGAATACTGATTAGAATTAGGGGCTGGTCTGCAAACGTTCAGCTTGGAAAGGGCTGCTCTGGACAGAGGAATTCGCTCCTTGCAAAATATTAGTGGGTGGAGATCAATGTGTCCATAAAGGCTCCACCTACAAAAATGCTCCAGCATTCCTGAGCCCGATCTGCAAGTTACAAAGCTCTGCTTGGGGTTTCTCCGTCGCCAGCTGTGTGGAGTGGGGCCTTTTCTAACTGGGGAAGCACAAAACAATTTCACATCTTTAGTCGTGGCTGCTGCGCAGGCACAGGAAGGAATGCGCATCTCAGTTAGCAACATAGCCTTTGCCCAAGCGATGGGTCGGACAACTGACTCTCCAAACTTGCTCTGGCTGCTGCTGACAGTGGCCAGTACCTGATGAGTCAGAGGATGAAAATGTCCCACGTGATGTGCCTGGGAGGGAAGTCCTTTGTGACTCCAACAATCATCAGATTATGGCCTGAAGTGCTTTAATTTAGGGCTCCCCCAACCTTCTCAATACATCTTTACAACCCCAACTGATGCAAGGGTTACATGCAACTCCATGGGGCAAAGGGAGCAGGATTACCACAGAGTGCAACCTCCAGCAGAGAGATCTTCAAATGAAAGGAGCTGTGGACTTGCATGAATAGATTGTGGGGCTCTGCAGCCTCCCATAAAACCTCCCAGCTCTTGCATATTCCCACGGGAGATCTTATTTTCCAGGGAGATTAAAAATTGGGAGGAAATTGACGCCACACGTAGATAACCATGGGGGGAGGGGGGGGGAGAGAAATTCAGAGTTAGGGCAGGGAGTTTTTTCCTCCCTCCCTCCCTGCCTAGGAATGCTGCTGTCTTGGGGGGGGGGGGGGGCTCTCATCCTCTCATCATTACACTTATTTACACAGGCAGGTTGTGCCCAACATTACAATAGCAGGATGCATGCTATAAAAGTTACAACAAACATTTGCCACCCATTGCCCCAGGCCCCCAGCCCAGCCTCTGCCTCCTCCACTCCCTGAGATGCCCTCTGGTGAAAGGCCCAGATTATAGATGTGCAGGGAAGGGGGAGATGGGACCCCACGCCACAAATCACAGTCCTGCCCCGAGGCAGCTCCCAGTCTGATTCCATATTCTTCTCTCACAGATCACGGGAGTGTCTGGAGTCTGCATCCCATTGCAGGGCTGAGCTAAAAATCCGCACCCAGTGGCAGCCAGCGCTGGCACAGGAGGCAGGGAAAAGGGCGCTTACTCCACTACCTAAGTGAGGGAAGCATGCAAGCTCCTCGGTGCTCTCAGTAAAGGGGTGAGTGGGTGGAAATGGGGTTATTACAATTCTTCTGCACCTCCCAAGAGACAGCTGCTCATTCTACCTACACTAGCACTAACTCAGCATGAGCAGCTGCCATCACAGCTGCCATGTGGGGAAGGAGCTGGGAAGCCTGGCAGGTCAAGCAGAGAACCCACTCCCAACGCCTCTGATTCTAGCCCGACACGTATGGGCAGGCTCGGTTGGACGGTCTTCTCACCACACTCAGCAATTACTTAATAAATATTCCATTTTCGTCTTCAACGTGCTTTACAAACACTAATCCCACTGATTAGCACTGGGGCTTCCAGGTGACACCCCAGCCACGGAGAGCACTCCCATGAAGTCTCATCCGACACCAGTGCCAAAGGAGAGACAGATGGTACATACTGCAGGAGCTGGGGTACTTGGGCACATGGGCATCAGGCCACAGGGCTAGACACGTTGCCCTCAGCTCTCTCCAATCTATGCACTGTTGTTCCCCAGAGGATCTCAATACACTACACAGGTGGTTCAGTGTCACTCCCTATTTTACAGATGGAAAAACGGAGGCTCAGGAGGATTGCAAGAGATCATATAGGGCCTGGCACTATTCACACAAATAAGGGCTCACAGGACCAGCTGTTCCACTCATGCCTAAACTCTGCAACTTTTTCCACCCAGGCACACACCTGTGCCAGCACATAACCCACTGAAGGCACTGGGGCTCCGCCACACAGGATCTGTCCACACAGAACAGGGTACAGGACTGGGGCCTCACTTATATCAGTGTATCTTCAGGGGAGTCACACAGTGTAGCCGACAGCAGGATCTGGCCCACAGACACAACTCATTCTCCTGCTAAGATAGCCTCTTGTCCACAGCATGCAGCCATCCCCCAGCCTCCTGGCCAGCTGCTTACCAGACTGAGCCCACCTCCTACCCTACAACCAAGCACAGCCGGCCCACCTCTAGCTCAGGAGGTCTTGGCACTGCCAAGCCTGAGGCTTAGGGTGACAGGGTACAGGGGTAGGTGGGGACACACCACTAATGCGACTCCTCAGTAAGGTAAATAAAGATAAAGAGAGGCGTAGAAGTACCAGCATCAGTCTGGCGCATAGGCTGGTCGGCTGGATGCCACTGCGCTGTGTGATTCTGATTGGCACTAGATTGGGAATGGAGTTAAGGTTAGCTCGGGGCAGCGTTAAGGTTAGCTTGGGGGCAGCGTTAAGGTTAGGGTTAGAGAGCCCTGCACCCACAACCCCTGCGCACTGGGCCATGGTTAGGCACCCACCCCAGTGAACCTGGCTAGGCGCCCCTTGCCCCAGCCCATGGGTGGGGGTCCAGATGCCCCATCCTACCTTGAACTCCACGGAGAGTTGTGGGGTGTAGTCCAGTGTCCAGAGCGCCCGGACCAGGGCTGCCAGCTGCTGGGTGACCTCTCCGGGCACGCCGCAGGCACGGTACTGCTCCAGGCCCAGGAACTCGGCCAGCAGGTCGGTGTTGCTCAGGCACTGCACCACAGCGTTCATGAAGCACGTGTTGCCGTGGTTCTTCAGCCCCTGCGCCCCGGGGGGCCGCCCCTCCGCCGCGCCCCCCGGGGGGCTCCAGGAGCGCCGCGCCTCCGGCCAGCCGCTGCCTCCCCCGACCTGCTCCTCAGGCTGGGCTGCCCCGGGGGGCCCGGCCGGCGGGGCGCCCGGTGGGCACCGGAACCCCCCCTCATCGTCCTCCGGCTCCGCGCCCCCCCGGCGGCTCCCCCCTCCCAAGTGCGACAAGGCGCTCAAAGTTTTCAGCAGGCGGCTGACCAGGCTGCCCAGGGCGCGCAGGGGTCTGCGCCGGGACCCCCGCCGCCGCCCGGGGGGCTCCGTGCCTCTGCCGGGCCGCTCCTTGGGGGGCTGCGGGCTGGCCCCTCTCCTGCTCCCCGCCTGCGGCCGGTCGCCCATCGCCTGGCCCCGCCGCTCCCCCGCCAGGCACCTGATTCACCTGCCTCCCCCTGCGCGCTGCGCTCCACGGCGCCGGCTGGGTGCCCGCGGGCCGGCCGAGCTGCCCCCGACAGGTGCCCCGCGGGCCGAGGGGATGCTGGGCATGCTGCCGGCCCCCCTCCCTGCTGGGCGCTGGGTCCCGGAGCCGCTGGCTCGGGGTGTGCGAAGGGGCAGCTCCTCCCCCTGCTGGAATCTGATTAGCCTGGTTTAGTTTGGAGGGGGGAGCGGCTTTTCGCAGGCGAGACGCTGCTGCTGCTGCTGGTGAAAAGCGGCATTGGCTGGAGCCTGCCCTGGAAATGTGTTTTGCCAGGGCTGGGCGTGGGGAGCCTGCCTGAGTCAGGTGTTTCCAAGAGGAAGTAGCACTGCCCAGCACCCTGAGCCCGAGGTAAACAGCTCGGAAGCTGTTGGAAGCGAGCCAAGCTGGCACTGGCAGAGGCAGCTGGTCTGTGACTGCGGAACTCCCCTCCACAAGAGATGAGGGCAAGCAGACAGCTCTAAAGATAGGACTCTAGGTCAATCTGTTCTCTGTGGGGTCTTACACCATGCTCCTCAGCTCACCTAGTATCTGAGCAGCTTCCAGTCCTACTAACAGCAGTCACATGTTTGTTTTCTCATCCTCTCCCTTGTTTTCATTAGCTCTGTCTGTTTACTCCCAGCAGTCAGAATCTCAGGCCTGTCTTAGCCTACTCCGCACTGGAAAAGTTGCACTAGTCTAGGCTATCGCTACACTTTGTGCTTCTTTCAGCAGTGTGGACTCGGGCAGCCCCCCCACCACGGGTTTCAGTAGCAATGTAGATGCTGGGGCATGGCTTATGTGAGTAGAGTTCAGACAGAGCTGAAGGGTATGGGTATGTACCCAAGTGCATACACTATACAGCTCTCTACTCACCTGAGCCTTGCCTCCCCCCGCAGGGAAAGACTTTGGCAGTGGGGAAAGGCTGAGCCTCCCCATGCCAGAGCCTGTCGCTGGCTGGCACATGTAGCTACACACTGCAGTGTGGATGCAGCCACCTGTTCACTGTGACATCTACCTACACACACCTTACACACCACCAAAAGTAGGTGTAGCGTAGACATAGCACTAGTTACACTGCTGCAGACCAGTTCAGCCCTCGCTTACATCAGCTTGCGTCAGTAAATGATCGTTTGATTTAAGCAGGGGTTACGCTGATTTAAGTATCATTAGGAGTTTAAGTCCATCTAGTTAAACCAGTGCAATTTTCCTAGTAGAGGTAAGGCCTGAAATCCAACAAATAATAATCTCCTGTATTTATGGAGTGGAATCGAAGGACCAAGGCACAGACCATAGATAGATTCCATCCCTCGGTCCCTGTGGAGCAGGGCCCCTGGCTTTTGCCATTTCTGTAAAGCTCTGCTGTAAACGTCTGTACATTCCCGCTGGAACGCATTTGCTTGCTGAGGGCTTTGGGCCAAATTCATCCTGGGTGTAGTTTCATTACCTGCAGTGGTGTTTGCAGCAAGGGCTAGTTTGGCCCTATTGCATTTAAAGGGGCTCTCTCAAGATAAAAATCATCTTTGTGAAAGAATAATCCTACCCATCTCACTGAGAACATGGAGAGGACTCAACCAAGGAGAATGCAGGTTATTTTGCCCATAGTGATGCTAAGGTGGATGGGACAATTTCTATTTTCTTTCTAGTCAGTTTTACTTTTCAGGACTCATTCACCAGAGCGGCTACATGCTGACTTCTACCTGCCTTGGGTACCAGCCTGGCCCCCTGTAGCATCTGCAAGACTAACGGTCTTTGATGTGTTCTGTGACAGTGTGAGGTTCTGCTCCCCTCTTCTCTTCTGCCAACACAGGCTGGTCAGAGACCTTTTGTTGTTAACCACCACACTGTAGCTTATTTACAATGCTCTTCCCCCCCACCTTCACTGTCCCATACACCACATGGTTTGCAGCATCCACAGCTCCTCTGCGAAGGAGTGGAAAGAGGAGAGATCTCTCCACCCAGAAAGCCTTCTTGGTTCTGACTCTGCTACCCTGCTTCTCCCACAACATGTCCTCTGCATCCAGGGGCTAGTTAGCTCTTTAGTGCTCCCCAGCCCATGCTAATCTGCTAATAAGGCACAATCAGGTCCAGGTGGGGGGAATTAATTGGTGTTTAAGTGAGCAGAGTGCAGAACCAGCTCTTGGTTCCTAGCACTCTGTCACAAATTCATCCACACAACACCTCTGTGCAGCAGAGCAGGACATGCAGCAGGGGACCTGAGGCCCAGAGAGACTCAGGCCCCACTTCTCAAAGGGATTTAGCTGCTGAACTCCTCCTGATTTCAATGAGGAGCTGGGCCCAAGTGACTTGCCGAAGGTCCCACAGGCTGAGCAAAGCCAGGAATTGAATCCCAGTGTCCCGAGACCCAGACTAGCCCCTAACCATGAAGCCATCAGGATGGAGGGGGGGGGGGGAATGAATTGAATTTCAGACAACAAAAAATAATGGTGGTTTTATTTGTATTTTTAAAATCATGACAATGTTTCTAGCCATGTGAGAGCCTGGGACCCACTTTCCTTTACACAAACCCCTAAAGCCTTGGTACTAGGTTACTATGACAGCTACAGCATCGCACAGCGGCGATTCACAACCACTGCTCCCAGCTAGCTGTGCCACTTCAGCCTCTAAGGCCAGCACTCACCTATGTAACAAGGGGGTGGGGGTGGGGAATGGAGTGAAATGTACTAGTCCATTTCCTGCAGGTGCCATCAGCGAGACATCAAAAAGAAAGTAAAACACTGGGGGATAAATCCACCTCTTTCCCCAGTGGGAACAGTATTACAGTGGCCCCAGCTGAGATCAGGCCCCCATTGTTGGCACTGTATAGACGCACCATAAGAGAGAGTTCCTGCTCCAGAGAGAGAAAATTACACAAGCTGTGGACCCAGCGCAACAAACCATGCTCCCTTGGAGTCCATAGGACTCCCACGTACAGTGGGCTCGCAGGTTGTGGTGTGTGCAGCTATGTAACTGATAGGAGATTTCGCTATGCTGCACTGTTAGACACAGAGGCATCTCCTCCACTTTGCGTTTCATTTCAGATGCAGAGTTTTCCAGAGGAGTCACACACACTGTGCTCTCTCTCTCTGTATTTGTTCTTCCTTTTCTTGTTGTTTTCCTTAACCTGAAATAAAAGTCATCCAGAGTGAAAGGAGGTTTCTAACCGTCAGAGGAGGGAGGTTCTGGAACAGCCTCCCAAGAGGAGGACTGGTGGCAAACAATCCAGCTGGTTCGAAGACGCAGCTTGATAAGTTTCTGAACAGAATTTTATGATGGTGTTGGCTGCAAAAGCAGGGAACTGGACTCCGTAACCCAGGAAGTCCCTTCCAGTCCTATGGCTCAGTGAAAGGACATGTTCTGCTCTTTGTGGGGGTGGGGGAACCATAATACAGGATAGGGCCCTTTCGAGTCATATTGTCCCATTGTTGTGCACACAGCTTTCTTTCAGGATTCCTGGTGCTCCAAGATGTATTGAAAATCAACATTAACAGTCCAGCCTTGTTAAAGGCCTCTCCTATGGGGATTTGAGGTGAGTAGGGCTCTGAAATGAGATTCCATAGCGGGGGAGCCTGGCACTCTGGGACACAGATAGTAGTTGATGAGTCTTCTACTACAGCCTTGGCTAATAGAGGCTCATGTTTAAGATCCAGAGGTTGCAGGTTCAATCCCCATTGCTCATACAAGGGGTTGCATCACACATGCATTAATGTGAAGTGCTCTGATACACTGGACTGATTCCACAGCCCAGGGTGCATAGCCCCTCCCCCAAGTCTCTGTAGCAGAACCATAGGGGTTCCTCTGCATCTAAGGGGCTTCATATCTGGAGATGACAGACCATGATTTCACACCTGGTGCTAGCCTCTCAGGGAGAGCTGCCCTACTCTCTGACAAGTCCCTGGGCTCTGCCTCCGCGCTAACTCCTTGCCCAGTTGCATATCCATTTTTATTAGCAGTGCAAAGCAAATAAAGACACACCCTGAAAAGTTTGCTTAAACAACAACAACAACAACAAAAAGAAGGCTGAGCCAAAGGGGTAGAAAGTTCACGGGTGCAGTAGAGTAGTGCTTCCTCCCTATTGTGGGAGACACGGGTGACTGAGTAACTTACAAAGGGTGCAAGGTCAGGACCCCCAGGGGGATTCATTACCGAGCTGTCAGCTACCAGCTGCCACTTAGCGGCCTGTCTGTTGGCTCTCGTGCAGGGACGAACCGGCTGACAGCTGATTGCAGAGAGGCACGTGTGAGCATGGATCTGGCTGCGAGTGAAATTCTGGCATGTCTTTGGCAGTGACATTATTCCCCCACTGGTTTATGTGACAGGCCAGTAACACAGTGATGTACAGCAGCCAGCAGCCCATGGTTAAGGGGCTCATGAGGGCTGGAGACATGGGAAGGTTCTTCCTCTCCAAGCAGACAGGACTAATGTATGTCACACTTAACAATGATCTATTGTGTGAGGAGCAAACGCTGCCTCCAGTCATGAAGCAGGCCTGTGGGCACATTGATGTGTTGCTGCAGGAGCCTCTTTTGTAGCTGCCCTCAGATTTTCCCACAGATTTTCTGTGTAAGCAGAGTCGTCCGCATGGCACAAGGGCGGCTGGGAATGGGCGAGATGGCAAAAACACACGGGCCACATCCCTGGGTACTGAATCCTCTCCCCCTGCAAAGGCGAGAGGTGTCTAAAGGCATGGCACAGGGAAGGTCACTCCGTCTGCGATCCATCCCATAATGCAAGAACAAGAGGGCACACAATGAAATTCAATGGCAACAACATCCAGCAGGGTGCAGGGCAATCTTTTTGATTTCATACCAGAAATAATTGACCAGCGGAACCCACTGCCACAGGATATCACTGAGGCAACTGGCTTAGCAGGATTTCAAAGAGGACCAGACATTTATGTGGATCAGAGCAGCGGCCATTGCACTAGTCCCCAGAGGCCTCAACCAGCCAAGGGGAGAGAGAAAACCACACCCCCACACCCTTTTTCCTCTCCGTTGTATACCCCATCTGGGCATAGGATAGGCAGGGAGTTCTTAACCTTTCCACAGCTGCTGCTTTCACCCTGTCATCACCCCCCCCCCCACACACACACACACACTTTTCTTCTTTTTTTTTTTTCCACATCACCCGAACAAGCCTGAATGAGAGGCTGTGTCTGAGGTGCTGAGCAGGGTAGGAAGCCAGTGACCCTGCCCAGCGTGTCCAGCAGCTGGTGAAACCAACCAGGCCCGCGTTCCAGAGGTGTCTGCTTCATTTCTGCAAGGATCCTGCATCGACTGATGGGTCTGTGTGAGGCGAGAGCTTTATACCTGGCGGGGTCCCCTTCTCTCTCCCAGCCCTGATCAGGTACTATGGCTCCCTTTCACCACCCCACCATGGTTCCCATCCTACCACTGCCCGATAGAATCACTTTTCCTGTATATTTCAGACCCCAGGGAGAGCACTCTCCCCTCCCCCGCAAAGTTATGCAACTTTCTCCTACATCTTCAGTCCCACCACGCCTGGGCCCTGAAAAGCATGGTAAGCTTTCACAGACTCCGAGCTGGGGCAGGCTGTGCAGGCCCATGCAGCCCTGCTCTCTGCCAGTGCAGGAGCACGCTGCTCAGTGAATTCTCAGCACCACTGTGCAGTTTAACATTAAACACCACAAGCTCTGGAGCTCCGGTCGCTTCCCTGGGGAGACTGTCCTGCAGCCCAGTGGAGCTCAGCGCTAGGCAGCTGCCCCCTCAGCATCAGCCTGTGCTCCCATTCCTGCCAGCATAGGCCCAGGTCCCATGCCCTGAATAACTCCTCTCCCTGCTTCCCCATCAGGCATCCCTCCTTCCTTTGTGTCTGAGGAGAGCTGGGCCAGATGCTCCCAAGAGGGGCAAAATCGTCCTAAAAATTCAAGTGATCCAGGGTAAGTTCTCAGCCCCAGTCCTGCTTCCCCCAGGCAGCAGGATCTGCCAGGGCTCCTTAACCCTGGGGAGAAGGAGAAGGGCAGGGCCACGTCCCATCCTCCAGACATATGAGGATTAAACGTGGCGGTGGCATTCATGGGCAGGAGTCGGGGTCAGCACACGCTCCTGCAGGAATTTGTCTCCTTCCTCCTGGTCCAGCAACCAGCGGGGTGCTCAGCATGGGAGAAACCCCTCCAATCCAGGCAGGCAGGGGAGGGGAACCTACTGAGATTGCCAGCTCTCTGGGGCAGGGGCTGGCATTGTGTGCTGTGTCTGCACAGCTCCTGGCACCATGGGGCCCTGGGCCGCTCCTGGGGCTGCCTCATGGCAAGAAAGAACACCGATCAGTGGGAAGATACAGCCGCGGGGGAAGGAGACGGCAAAGACCCTGCAGGGGACCTGTTCACACCATAGTCTGTTGGGTTCAGGGATGTCTCCACCTTTCTACACCTCTGAGCAACACAGCTCCACCGATCTACATTTTAAGTGTAGGCCAAGCATGAGGTGTAGCTTTACTGAATGGCGGAGGAATGCGCTGGATGCTGTGTGCCAGTGTGAAGGGCTGTAAAAGGGGACAAAGTGATTGTTACATTTCACAAGTGTGGTATTCTATCAGGGGAGCCGGCTCTGTTTGAGTCCAGGCACACAAACCGGGGGCAAGGAACAGGGCTCAAACACCCTCAGAGAGGCAGGGTCCCCCATCCTCCAGCTCACATGGGGGTAGGGAGAGGGGCACAGACATTCCCTGTGGTCAGGGCCGGCTCTGGCTTTTTGGCTGCCCCAAGCAAAAAAAACGGGGCGGCCAGAACGGCAAAGCAAAAAAAAAAAAAAAAAAAACCTGCGGCGCGGCCGGAGCGCGGATGCAGGGGGACCGGCTTGGGGGGGGGGAAAACGGGCGGGAGAGAGAGAGAGAAGGGGGCTGCCAGGGCTACAGCAGGGGCGCTGCTGCCTGCCGCGAGGGCTCCGCTCCAGGCGGGGAGGGAAGGAAGAGGACTGCCCTGCAGGGCGCTCTGGTTCTCCGCGCCGCCGCCCCCTACAGGGCGACCGGAGCGGAACAAAAATAAAAAACAAACAAACAAACAAAAACCAAAAAAAAAGCGGCCGTGAAGAATGGGCAGAATGCCACCTCGAACTATCTGCCGCCCCAAGCACCAGCTTGCTCAGCTGGTGCCTGGAGCCGGCCCTGCCTGTGGTGCAGGGACCCCAGCTCCCATGGGAGTAGGGAGAGGGGCTCAGACATTCCTGGGGGGCAGGGACCCCAGCTCCCATGGGGGTAGGGAGAGGGGCTCAGACATTCCCTGGGGAGTAGGGACCCCAGCTCCCAGGGGGGTAGGGAGAGGGGCTCAGACATTCCCTGGGGAGTAGGGACCCCAGCTCCCATGGGGGTAGGGAGAGGGGCTCAAGCCCCCCCAACTCCTGGCATACACAGAAGGGAAGAATGTGAGGCTGACATCCAGCCCTGCCCCATTCTCCTCCCCGCTCCTCTGCCAGTCATCCTCATGTCCCCTTCCCAGTGTCCCTCCACCTCTCACCCTCATCAGAGACCCACACCCTTCTCACCTCCTCTACCATTTATCCTCCTCCCCTCGATGCAGCCCCAAGCCCCTCTCACCCCTATTCCCTCCCTCTTCCACCCCCTAAAATGTCCCCTCCTGTCAGAAGTATGTGCACGTCTATTTTTTCTTTACGCATTTTTTACATTCCCCCACAACCCCTCCCCCATCCCCCACCAATTGTAGCAATATGCCTCTCAACTGTTCCCATGTTTTTGCCTCAGGTAGGACTTGAACTGACACCAGCTGGGTGGCTCGGGTACAAAAAGACCTTGGGCTATCCAGCTGTTACAAAAGTTTGGAGGCTACCCATCTTGTTAACTCCTCTGTCTCAGCATGCAGGGGAGGCTCACTGGAGAAGCAACATCTTTTCCAAATAATGTTTTAATCGGATTTCCCCCAAAGGGGCCATGCACTCCGTTGGGGTAGCCCTCAAGCACCGGAGATGCTGGTGCGACAATCTGAGCCCTGGTTTGATCTCTAGTTGTGAGCAAAAAAAAGGTTACTAGAATCTTGCAACTTTAGGAAATGCTGTTTTATTTGGGGAGCTGTATCTCAGGCACCCCTTAATTAAATGGCCCCCAAATTGGAACCCTAACAGTACTCCACAACCTCATGAAGCACATCAAATTTCAAGGCAATCCGGGGAACAGTGTAGATTTTAGAGCACTTAGAAGAGTCAGTCTTTAAACAGAAAGCTGTTCTTAGCCCTAGATATAGAAGAGCTGTCGCCCTGCAATAATATCTTCCAGTTTAAAGACAGGGCTGTGGCTGGAGCAGAGCAGCCTGGGCTCGGCAGGTGTCTTGTACCTGCACTGACCCTCTGTGGCGGGTACCAGAGTGGTTCTACAAGGCCCAATGGGGGTTGCTGAGAGCTGCGAAGGGAGGGGCAGCGTCGGGCAGGAGACTGAGGGAGAGGTGAGCTGAGCTGGGTGGTTAAAACTCAGGAATCGTATCTGAGACATCTGGGCTCTGTTCCTAGTTCTGTCTCACTTGTGTGGCGCCTGGGACAAGTGTCTCAGTTTCCCCATCTGTGAAATGGAGATAAGCCTTCAAGAGTGGGGTGGGGAGGCTTCACTCATTGATCTTTGCAAAGTGCTTTGAGCTCCTTGTGGGTGGAAGGTGCTAATCCAGGGCCATGATGGGCCTGAGCCTGGAAGTGCTCTGGGCACAGATTTTTCCACGGAGGTCAGCAGGACAAAAATAAACAAAGCCCTGTCCCCAAGCTGAGTTTCTCCAGCCTGAAAGGACAGAAGAACCAGAGACTCCAGGAGATCTTCTAAGGACTTTACCAGTTGATTTTACGTGGAAGGCACCCAGACACTATGGTGATGGGCCACAGAGAGGCCTGCACTCCAGAACAGGGCCCGACTAGATATTCTGGCCTGATCTTGGAGGCTGGGCCAGGATCCCTGAGTGCCAAGTAGTCAGACAGCAGCACACCCTACAGCTGTTTTAAAACTGCATGTGGCTCTCTCATCCTGGGAGATGCTTCCTGGGTCTTTTGTGGCCACGAGGGGGAAGCCCAGTGCCCTGGCATATAGGGTGGCACTACAGCATGTGAAGGGCACCAGTCCCACATAAGGACCCGGAGCAGTGAAAGAGAATCCTGCCAAAGCAGCCGCCAAAGTCATCTGATGTGGCTGCACTGCAAGAAAGCAGCTTTCGGGTAAATCCAGTGCCCTCCACTTGTCTCCAGCCAGTCCGCTGGGTCAGGTCACTCTCTGGGCCTTAGCTGTGCCGGGTGGCTTTGCAAAGAAGGCAGAGCACTTTATAAAAACCCAGATGTTCTCTCAGGCAAGATCAACCCAAACCCGGTAATGCAAAAGGGGCAGAGAGAGCGAGAACCGAACGGTACAGATGGAAGGAGCTCTCGGATCCCCCAGAGATGACTCTCCAAACCCTGAAATTCTCTCTCCCAGCAAACCCAGACAAGGAGACTGCCATCAGGTCCAAGTCCCGAGGCCACTCCCCAAATGGGGTCTGGCCAAAAAGCCGCTCCATGCAGGAACATGAAGGAAATATGCCGTCTGGCGCGTTTGAAATAGTACCAACGCAGTCCATAGTTTTCCCTAGCTGCCCAGCTGGGATGCTGCCACTCCAGCTCAGTGACAGGAGGGAGGAGTGGGGGAGGGATGTCATTCGAGGACCCTGTTATTTAAGTGGAGGGGATGCTTTCTACTCAGGTCATCCTCTCTGCTGCTCTCTTGCCCCCTTCTCTTTGGTCCCCACGAAATCCTCACCCAGCAGCCTGGTTCCTGAGGAGCTGTCCAAGTCTCCAGCACTGGGACCTCCACAGCTGCCACCTTGTGCCAGGCTGGGCCTTTTGATACTGACTTTTCCCCAGAGAGACTGACATGAAGGGGCATTTCCCCCCTCCCCAAAGAAATATCTTGTGTTTTGAGATCTATGGATGAAAAGTGCTAGATACGAGCTAGAGGAGAACTATTGATGGGTCCAGTCCTGCGTGCCAGTTAACTCCTGGAGTCAGCAGAGCCGAGGGTGTTCTGTACTACCCAGGCTCCAGCCCATCAGTCAGGAGGGAGGTTTATCTCTGTGATTCATCTCAATGTCGGAGGGGAGCAGCCACGGAGCCGTGCAGCCTCTGCTGTGCCCTGGCTAACGAAGACTCAGCTCTTCCTAAGAGTGGTGCATGTTGGGGCAGGTTTCAGTGGGACTGGGATGGCCCTGGTTAGGAAGGCTGGCAACCCTGAACTGCAAAGTCTGACCCCTGGAGAGCCCATAGAGATCACTCTGCACTGCATGTACTATCAGTAGAAAATAGATCATGGAGGGAGGGGACTGGGAGTCGGGAGACCTGGGTTGAAGTCCCAGCTCTGCCACAGACTTCTTATGTGACCTTGGGCAAGTCACTTAGTCTGTCTGGGCCTCCATTCCCCATCTATGAAATGGGGATAGTAACTCCTACCTCCCAGGAGTGTTGTGAGGAGAAGAATAGTAAATAGCAGGGTGGCGGCGTAACACAGACAGCAGCTGTAAGGGAGAGGCTGGTGGTCACTACACAGCAAATGTCAGGTGGGCCTGGAGCTGAGCCTTGGCCTCTGGGGGAGGCTGGATTCAGATCCCACCTCTGAGACTGTTGCAGTGTGGCCTGCTCTCAGGATCTGATCAGAAGCCTCACCACCTCTGATGCTTTGCTTAAAGCCACAGCTCCTGACCATGATGGTTACATGAGAATCTCAGCTTTCAGTAAGAAAAGAAAAAAATGGTTCTTTTAGCCCACAGGGTTGCCGCGAAAAGCTTGGAAGGTGACCTGACTGCACCTGAAAGGTTCAGAAATCAGAAAGAACCCCACATTTCAAAAAGCTCATGATTTGCAGGGCTGGAGTCATGATTTGGAATGTTTGAGCTGGCAATCCTGACTCATTGCAAATCTGCTCATGTCCCTGGGGCTGGAGAGCCCATCTATCAGTACCCACGCAGCCTAGAAGCTGACGGCTCTTTTCCTGTATAAATGAAACCCCCTTCAGTAAAAGTAAGTACATAAAATACCCATTTTATAAATTAAATTTCCAAAAGCCACTCCAGGACTTCACACCGAAGATACCCATGTCAAGCTAAGCCCCAAGAACCACACAGGACTTCCCACAGCATCTCATACTCTGTCCTAAAGGGTACACAATCTGGCCCGGTCTCATTACATCATAGGAATGATGGGACCTCAAAATCATGTAGAAAACCCTGAGACAAAAGTCTGACTAGGCCAAGTCCCCAAGAACTGGGTGAGGAACATTCACTGAATAGTTTAATTGAAAAATATCACAGCATTTCTCATATAGATTATTTAACAAAGGTAGGTTTTGCCTTAAAGTACTGTCCTCCATTCTTTTTACTTCACTAACCTAACATGGCTAGAAATGTCTTCAAGGACTTTTAGCTTACTTAAATGAAAACAATTTGATTTTTTCGGTTGACACAGCAGCCTCCCACAAGACCTAAAGTATCATATAGCAAAAGTGACAGAAACTGGAAAGTGAAAATGACTAGAAACAGAAACCAAACTTGATGAGCCTCAAATAGTGAAATTGACTAGAACTAGAAAGCAACTAGAATCAGAAAGCAAAACTGAGTAGAACCAGATAATGAAAGAATAGAACTAGAAAGCAAAACTGACTAGACCCAGAGAGTGAAACTTCTTAGAACCAGAAACCAAAATTGATTAGAATGAGAAAGCAAAACAGACTAGACCCCGATAGTGAAACTGACTAGAAGTAGTGTCTCTGCCTAGATGGAACAAAGAACAGAAAATAAACCAACAGCATCAAAAGTACATTTGCTTAACAATGTCAGATTTAACAATCTCCAGAATTATCAGCAACACAGGTCAGGCAATGGTTTGACATACTGTGACGGTCCACGCCCCCAAGGTTGCGAGTGGCGTGGACCATCCGCCACCGTCCGTCGAATAGCCCTTCAGTCCAGGGCGGTATGGCCTAACGGCCAGAGTCTATGACGTCCCCTTTTCCTCATGGAGACGCGGCCTGATGGCCGGAGTCTGTAACACAGCCCTCGGCTACAGGGCAGTACGGCCTAGCGGCCAGAAAGCAACCCTCGGGTGGAGGGTAGCATGGCCTAGCAGCCAGAAAGCAACCCTCGGGTGGAGGGTAGCGTGGCCTAGCAGCCAGAGTCTATGTCATTGGGGTGCAACAGCCCCAGTAGGGGGGCCCCAACCCAGGGCCCTAACAGTAGCGTAGTGCTTTTCCACCAGCTCAGCTGGGGGGTTCCGACCGAAACACGCTGAGTTTCCCCGGGGGGGAGTGGGGGGGGGGGGTGGAGGTACCACTCTGTCATCCTCCCGGGGTCCCTTCCTACCAGGGTCTCCGTTGGGGTCTCCCAGGAGTCGTCGGGTCCTTGGTACTCGGTGGATTCGGTCATCCCCTGGGTCTCCTCCAACCGCCGGGGTGCCGGCGGGCCGTGGACGGCGTCTCTTCCCGGTGCAGCCAACGGCTGTGGCTGGTCCGCCGCATAAGCTTCCCCGGCAGGTCCTTCTCCTACGGGCTCTAGCCCAGAATGAGCTGGTCTCCCTCCCTTTATACTCCTATAGCACTTGGAGCATGCCCAGTCCGCCCAGGGAGGCGGGACATCCGCTGCCAGTCCCTGGGGCTTAACTCCTTCCGGGTTAAGGCGGGGTAGTCTGGCCCCGCCACCCAGTCCCTGGGGCTTAACTCCTTCCGGGCTAAGGCGGGGTAGCCTGGCCCCGCCACACATACTGATAAGATTTTTACCTTTATCTAAGGTCAGATCCATTTTGAGTGTCGGTAAGGTGTGGGCTTCACTCCACAGCTGCACACCTTATGAGCTAAGGGTGATGTGCACAGTCCAGATAAATGGGATTGCTCCTCTATCCAGTAGGAATGGCCATGGTACAAATATTAGATTCATGCTCATATTTAATTCTTCCTTGTCTTATTCAAAATTTAACTTTAAATCCGCAGTTCCCACAAGATATTAAGTTAATTTATATTTTTTTAAAAATCAGAAAGGTAAATTACTCCTTCTTCTGGGTTCCCCGGTATGTCTAACCTTTGCTGTGACTGTCTTTTAAGTCCCAGTCCTGAAAACACTTACTAGTGGGCATAGGCCCAGATTCTCCAAGGAATTTAGGCACCTAACTCCCATTGGTTTCCATGGAAGTTAAGCACATAAATGCCTTGGAGGATCTGGGACACAGTGCTTAGAACCATGAGCAGCCCTATTAAAGACAAGGGGACGGCTCCTAAAGAGTAAGCACTATGCCCTGTAGAAAGAGTTTGAAAGATCCAGCCCTAGATGACAAGAGCTGTGTGGCAGAAACCATCTTTATTTTTGACCCTAGTATAAGATCAAACACACTGCTGCACTTAACAAATAAATGTTACATAATAATAAATGACTAGGCTATTGCATTTTGTCTGGTGAGGACAACTTGTCCTGTATTCACTGAGGGTCCAGGCCTTGGCTGGGAGCTGGCAATTTAGAGTCTGATCCTTTGGAAAGCTGAGTACCGTCAGTGCTCTCTGAATCCAGGATCAAGCCTTTAAAGTCTTAGGCAACCAAATGAATGTGGGCAGACCCTTTTGGAACCCCCTTAGCATCCACAGGATTCCACATGGGCACAATGGTTCACTTGCGTGAATCCAATAACAGGATCACAGCCTTACACCTTTATCATAGGTAATGTCATTGCTTATGACCAGAAACAATCATTTCTCATGGCAGGGTGACTGTCAGAAATTCTTACTATGACAATCTTCCTTTCAATAGGAACTTTATTTGTGATCTTTGCCCTTCCTAAAATAGCTGTGTACTCCGTGCCTTGTTATTTGGATTAAAACGAAGATTTATTACAGCTGCAGCACAAAGCCAGTGTTACAGTTCAGGTTGTGAAAACATTTCCCCTCTCAAAGGCTTAGGTCTTAGGCTGGAAGCAAATTTGTGGGAGAAAGTCTAAGGAAAATGGTTCAGACAATTTCAAGTACAAAGAGGGTGGAAAAATACATTTTTGTATTCTAACAAAATTCTTTGCTCCCATTGTATGAACAGTTGCCATGCTTCTGATACCAAGGTTGGGTGTTGGGTCTGGTGTAAAACCATAGATAGTTGATAGATAGATAGAGGTTTGGGGAGAGAGGGTGTGTGTGTATGGGGATAGACAGATAGATAGATAGATTTGCCTTTTAGCAGGGAAATATACTCTAGGCAATAGATCTGTTATAGGGTGGCCTAGTGAAAATCCATTTTGCTTTAGCCAGATCACAAAGGTTTAAAAAATACACTTCCCCCACACACACACTGGATGTTACTGTATGACAAGGAGCTTTTACTAAGCATCTCCTGTTCTACTGGCGCTGCCTTAGTATATGTGTGTAGCTGAGTGGAAATTCTCTACCAATATGCAATCTCCCAACTGTCTATTGGCACTGTTCATGTGTGGGTAAGAATGATGAGTAGGATTTCTCATTCAACATGCAGGAGAATGTGGAATATGATCAGCAAAGGTGTGTTTGGAATGAGGCTCAGCTCAGAAGGATTTAACCTCTGTGTATCTCTACTTACTTACCTAGCTTCAGGAGTGATGTGCAGATTAGCTAGCTAATCTTTGCACAATGCTTTGAAGGTGCAAGACACTAAGTATGTGGTAAGCATTACTGGTGTGTATGCAAGTGCAATTTAAGCCTCTATCCAACACACTTAAGTCAAAATATCCCTTTTAAATAAGACAAGGAAGAATTAAATATTAGTATGAATCTAATATCTGTATGATGGCTAGGAAATTTCTGGTACTGACCTGCTAAGAAATGAGGGCTAAGAATGTGATTGTATCATTACGGGGTGGGGGGTGGGGGGGAGAGAAAGGGATGGGGGAACTGCCAAAACAATTTTTTTTTAAAGCCCAATTTTTATTATTCAAGAGAGAAAGAGGGAGCTCTACCCTGCACCAGCCTCCTTCCTATTAAACTTCTTCATCCTAATGAAATTATAGATTGCCAGCTCAGTTATTTAGTGCCTGTATTAAAAATGTGTCCGTCCTGCCTTTCTCGGAATAAGTGTCTGTATGAATAGCATAGAGGCAGGTAAAGGCTGCTTGACTAGCGATCTCACATCATGCTGATGAACAGCAATGGATATGCTCCATTGGCTTTGAACAGGAAAGGTCAGCAGATAACTTACTGTTGCCCCTGAGCTGCAGTAACTTATGCACGTTGTTTGCAGCAATTTTGCTTTGTTTTTAATGAATATGTATGGCTCTTGGCTGCACTGCTTCACAGAGCCTGCATCTCCCAGCTTATTTTTGCCCATTATCCCCTCCGAAATAAGAGGCTGTGATCCATGATAGAGATGTTGAGGCAGCAGGGGGCAAAGCGCAGGGCAGGGGAAGCTCTGGTCCATTTACATCAGGAGTGAGAGGGGACGGAGGAATCTTTTAACACCCCCACTTTAAAGACATGATCAACAGTCTCACAAACATGGCATGCATCTGGCCAGGCCTGGTCCTTGTGGGCTTCTATCCATTGGAAAGACTGAAGTGGCAACCAATCTTATGCTTCAGGCATGTCATTCATCTGGATTTTCCACAGTAAAAAGGGGGTTTGCAATGCAAGTTACATTACATTCTATAACAGGAGTACTTGTGGCACCTTAGAGACTAACAAATTTATTAGAGCATAAGCTTTCGTGGGCTACAACCCACTTCTTCGGATGCATATAGACTGACTATATGCATCCGAAGAAGTGGGTTGTAGCCCACGAAAGCTTATGCTCTAATAAATTTGTTAGTCTCTAAGGTGCCACAAGTACTCCTGTTATTTTTGCGGATACAGACTAACACGGCTGCTACTCTGAAACATTACATTCTATGTCTGTTTATATAATCTAGGACCTAAACTTTTTCAGGTGGGCTAGGAATGCACTCGACTGCCCTCTAGTGGACACACTAAATAGGAACACAAGTCAATCATTCACCTGCTGCCATCCAGTATCAGCGGTAATTTGGTATGACGGAACAAACACATTCTATTACATTTCTGTCATTGGCTTGTGATACATAGGCTAGAGCATGCACCAAAGGCTTCGCTGGGCTGTGTAAGCCTAATTACTCATTCCGAGACGCAGAGAGTGCTTTTTAAATCAAGTTCACCGGAGTTGCCGCAGAGAGGAGAGTCGCTGGATTCAAGGAGGGGTTAGGTGCTGCTCTTGGTAGTGGGACTGGGATGTGTTGCCAGGCTGTTCATTTCCCCCCTTTAATAGCATGAACTTTTCCTATGAAAAAGCACCTACTTGGGAGCCATGAGCAACAAATGATTCAAAATAAAAAAGGGGCTCGGGGCTGTAAGTTTGATTCTGAGCCAGCCAGGCCTAGAGCGTGATCAGGGTGTAGATTGCTCTGTGCCCCTCCCTAGTGACTCCTTCTGGCTGACTCAAGGACTAGTATTTCTGGGAACCCTGTCCAGCCCTCCACTGCTGGAGACAGGATGCTGGGAGAGGAGGCTCATGGGGAAATGGGAAGGCTGCTCAAGGCCATAAGAGAGATTGAAGGAATTTTCTCTCTCCTGGGGCTGTCTTTAAACCATGTCTATCTAGAGCAGTTCTATAGCCACCATTATGGCATCACTCAGGACCTCACAAGCTTTAACATTCTCAACCCAGGCAATAGGGCAGTGCTTTTATCCCTATCTTACAGATGGGAAACTGAGGCACAGAGAGGCTAAGTGACTTGCCCATGGTCACAGAATGAGTTTGTGATGGAGCAAGGAATTGAATCCAGGCCTCCCAAATCCTAAACTAGTGCCCTAATCACTGGACAATCCTTCCTTTCTGGGGTCAGACTGAATGGGACTTTAGGCTGAGTTTGCTAGTAGTTTTCATTGGCTAATGCCCAGCACCAGGAAGCAGTCAGATGTTGAATATAGGGAGTCTCCAGGAATTAAAAGATTAACCTTCAATTAAAGATTATGTCATGTGATGAAACCTCCAGGAATACATCCAACAAAATTGGCAACCCTAGATTTAGGCTAGCATTTGAAGCCGATCCACTGCAGTGTCCCTAAAGGAATTCTGCTTTCACATTGTTAACTCTCAGTACGCTGTACTGAACACCAAGGAGAGCCAATCGTTATACTCCTCCAACTAGACAGTCAGAGCTGTTCGGCAGCTGTTCAAAATCAAACAGCGCTGCTGGCCCGATCTTCGTTCACACACATACTGCAGCCTGGGAATCTGGCTTGTGCATTAGAAACAGCTCTACTTTAATTTATTAGTTCACAGCAGTTTCTCTAATGCACCAGGTCTGGGAGTTTTTCATCAGTAAAATGACATTTTGAGCAATGCGTTGAGTGGAACATGGATATCTGGACTGTGCATGAAAAACACTCTTGCCAGAGGGGACAGGCTCATAGTCTAGGCATCAGGTTTGAAATACGCAGACTCCCTGGAGCCCGGCAGGGTTAACTCAACCCTTCATACTGCTGAAGGAGGCAAAGGAGTTCCATGCAACTTGCTGTACTGGAGTCAGGGCTGGATTAACCTTTTCTGGGCCTCCAAGGGGGCAATGGGCCATGGCGCAGGGGGGGCAGTCCCTGGAGCAAAGGGCCGGATGGGGCACTGTTTAGAAACTAGCCTGCCCCGCCCTGCACTGCCAGTGCGCATTCTTTCCCTCAGGGGTGGGCCCAGGCACCCCCCCACAATAGCCCCCCCCCATTGCCCAGCACCCCTCCACCCCCAGCCCTACCACAACTGCACAGCGCCCCACAGACCCCCACTGCTCAGTGCCCCAACACATAGACCTCCCACACTTCTCTATGTCCAGCACCCCAAAACACACAAACCTTCCCCACTCCCCATTGTCCCCTGCCCTCTCACTACCCCGCACCCCCCTCAGAGGCCCCCCAGAGACCTACTCCGCATGCCCTGCCCCCCAGCTGCACTCACCGGCTGCGCTGGGAGGTGACCGTTTCTGCCGGGCTGAGCCAGCAGCATGGCTGGGGCCGGTCGGGGAGTGGGGGAATCACTCTGGCCTCTCGGGAGCAGTGAGATCAGCCAGGTCAGAGCAGGAGCGGGTCCTGCCTGGGCCTGGCTCCCTCAGGACCTACTTGCCTGGTGGGGCCCAGCTGAGCCCCCTGTGCTGCCATCCTCGCCCCCCACTGGCTGAGATCAGCCCGGCTTCTGCACCGGGCCCAGGCAGCTTGGCCCTGGGAAAGCAGACGGGCCCCACAGGTGGCGGGCAGCAGAGGCTGCTTGGAGCTGGAGCTGGGCAGACTCCTGGGATGCGACCCCCAAGAGTCCACCCACCCCCATGGCCAGCAGCCCTGTTCAACCTGTATGGTGGAGCCCAGCTGCTGGGTGATGAGCCCCCTAGAGGTGAGCGGGACCTGCTGGCTGGGAGCCGCTCACACAGCAAGGCCTGGGCGCTGGACTGCCTTGGGCTGTAATGGGCCCCTTCCCAGTGTGGGCCTGGCCCCACTGTAAACTCGGTACTGACTGGAGTCTTTTGAATGAGAAGACTGCAAACAATCTAGGTCCTGTCTACTCTATGGAGACATTAAGTTATCTCCAGCTTCTCCAGGGGTGGTTCGAGATGCAGGGGCCAGGGACCCACTCAGCAATGTACAAACCGGACCCGCAGTTGCAGGCTCTTGCCTCTGCAATCTGCTCCTGTGGGAAATGCCTGTAAGGTGAGCCTGCCCCAGTTACAATGCATGGTAAGATGCATCTCATTGCCTAGGCTTTTCATTAATTGCAGGCTCTCGAATCCCTGTCCTTTAACCCTGGGGCTTCCAGTGTATTTGCTCTTAACTCTGCATCTTCTAACAATTGACAGGTAAAGCCTGTCATCACCTTTCTAGCAAGAGCCATTGAAGCCGCACCAGAGACCAGCCCCCCAGTCACCGCTGGGCAGGCCTGGGAATATCATGGCCTGAGGCATCAGAATAGGGTCCTCCCTTCCTCCCTCTGCTTATGCACAGCTGCCTGCCTCCAGGCCAAGCATGGCTGCGCTGCAGCAGAGGGTGAAGTGTATATTCTGCAAAAGCCCTTTGGGATCAATGGGGCGGCTGTTATTCAGCGCAGACAGGTGCCCCGGGTTGCTGAGGATACGCTGAGAGGAGGCAGCAGCCGGGAAGTACGTTAAACATCCATATTCAGAAGCATTCGTATTAGGGATAGGACAATTCAGTAACAATCACTTGCCTTCTAAAAGCTCTGCTCTAAGAATTTTTTCGGGGCCGGTCTCTGGCCTGCGTTACACAGGAGGTCAGACTACATGATCACAGTGGTTCCTTCTGGCCCTGGAATCTATGAATTCTCTGTAAAGCACGTCTCTGATCCAAGCTCCTTGAATGAACTATACTAGACTTTAAAAACAAGCTTCCCTTCAAAGCTCTCCCAGGCCTGTGCCCCCGCAAGTGAGTATTTATCCTAATTGACAGATGGGGAAACAGAGGCAGAGATTCAGGACAAGGTTCAGCTGGAGTAAATCAGTGACTTGCCCAGTATCACATTGTGTGTCACTGGCAGCGCTGGGAACCCAGGTCTATTGCCTTCTAGGCCAGCACCATAACCTCCAGGACAGTTATTTAACCACAGAGAGAGTCAGACATGACAGGGGACTGTCAGGATGCCACTCTTGGCTTTTCTAGCCATCATTAAAATAATTCACAATCGCCACCTTGGGCCTGAGGTCCCCTTACGCAGTGCAAAGGGGCTGAAACTCACACCCACTGTAAGGCCCCTTCACACTGCCAGCGCAGCGTAAGCGGGGCCTTAGTGTAACTGAGAATCAGGCTCACAGCCCTATGCTATTTCTGCACCACCCAAAACCTTGTTTCCTGCTGATGATAGCAAAAGCAATTACCTTGCTAACCAGAAAGCATGTGTTAACCTGGCAAATAGGAAGTGGTTGTAAGGGAGGGATGGAATATGCATGCAGTGGCAGTTCTGTTCACAGACACCTTTTTGCTTCTCTTGATGTGACTGGGGAAACATTAGCTCCCTTTATCTCAGTGAGTAGAGGGGCACAGAAATGCTACAGCACGTTATGGTAATAGCACATTCATAATGGCTGAATTACAATGGGATTCTTATGTAAGAGTGTTATAGATCTCCATTATTAACAGCAGTGTTCCTCATGACTAGGGCTACGGCTTCACTACAGGGGGGGGTCGATTTAAGATACGCAAATTCAGCTACGCGAATAGCGTAGCTGAATTCGACGTATCGCAGCCGACTTACCCCGCTGTGAGGACGGTGGCAAAATCGACCTCCGCGGCTTCCTGTCGACGGCTCTTACTCCCACCTTCGCTGGTGGAGTAAGAGCGTCGATTCGGGGATCGATTGTCGCGTCATAAATCGATCCCCGAGAGGTCGATTTCTACCCGCCGATTCAGGCGGGTAGTGTAGACCTAGCCTAACCCTAGCGTAATGAATACATTCAGATCATGAAGTACAATCTGCCTGCTGCCAGGCAAATACATAATGGGGGGATTTGTGACTGCAGAGAAGGTTTCCCAAACACAACCTGACTCCTGGTGGAAGAATTGCAATGGGTTTGCTCTGCATGTTGACTGCTCTGAGTTATTCATGTAGGTCAGATCAATTTGTAAAACTCAAGTGGCTCTCCTGGGACAGCTGGACATGATGGTGGGAGGCACGCTGCACTTAGAGCATCATGAGATGTGCTGGGAGGAGCAGAGCTGTGCTGGAGGAAGCAGGGCTGCTGAGTTGTACTGGAGCACAGCTTGAAAACTAGGTGAGTCTGCTAAGGCCTAGGGCCCCATTTTTTCCAAGAACTCAGAGTTCACATAGCTAGTACAATACCAGAGTCTAAATAACTGGACTGGAGCTAGCACCTAGGAACTACAGCATGGAGGGCAGAACCCTGAAGGCTCATCTACAGTCAGAGTCACAAAGGTGTGATGTTGCACCGATGTATTTAAACCAGTGCAGCTGTGTGTATGGCCCCTCTCCATTGGTTTAAAGACGGATTTTTTAACGGGGAAGCTAAGCACTTAGAGGAGAGGAAAGTGATCAGGAACAGTCAGCATGGATTCACCAAGGGCAAGTCATGCCTGACTAACCTAATTGCCCTCTATGAGGAGATAACTGGGTCTGTGGATGAGGGGAAAGCAGTGGATGTGTTATTCCTTGACTTTAGCAAAGCTTTTGATACAGTCTCCCACAGTATTCTTGCCAGCAAGTTAAAGAAGTATGGGCTGGATGAATGGACTATAAGGTGGATAGAAAGCTGGCTAGATCATCGGGCTCAACGGGTAGTGATCAACGGCTCCATGTCTAGTTGGCAGCCGGTTTCAAGCGGAGTGCCCCAAGGGTCGGTCCTGGGGCCGGTTTTGTTCAATATCTTCCTTAATGATCTGGAGGATGGCGTGGACTGCACTCTCAGCAAGTTTGCAGATGACACTAAACTGGGAGGAGTGGTAGATACGCTGGAGGGTAGGGATAGGATACAGAGGGACCTAGACAAATTAGAGGATTGGGCCAAAAGAAACCTGATGAGGTTCAACAAGGACAAGTGCAGGACCTAGGGGTTACAGTGGACGAGAAGCTGGATATGAGTCAAGAGTGTGCCCTTGTTGCCAAGAAGGCTAACGGCATTTTGGGCTGTATAAGTAGGGGCATTGCCAGCAGATCGAGGGATGTGACCATTCCCCTCTATTCGGCATTGGTGAGGCCTCATCTGGAGTACTGTGTCCAGTTTTGGGCCCCACACTACAAGAAGGATGTGGAAAAATTGGAAAGAGTCTAGCGGAGGGCAACAAAAATGATTAGGGGGCTGGAACACATGACTTATGAGGAGAGGCTGAGGGAACTGGGATTGTTTAGTCTGCAGAAGAGAAGAATGAGGGGGGATTTGATAGCTGCTTTCAACTACCTGAAAGGGGGCTCCAAAGAGGATCAATCTAGACTGTTCTCAGTGATACCTGATGACAGAACAAGGAGTAATGGTCTCAAGTTGCAGTGGGGGAGTTTTAGCTTGGATATTAGAAAAAACTTTTTCACTAGGAGGGTGGTGAAGCACTGGAATGGGTTACCTAGGGAGGTGGTGGAATCTCCTTCCTTAGAGGTTTTTAAGGTCAGGCTTGACAAAGCCCTGGCTGGGATGATTTAGTTGGGAATTGGTCCTGCTTTGAGCAGGGGGTTGGACTAGATGACCTCCTGAGGTCCCTTCCAACCCTGATATTCTATGATTCTATGAAGCCAATATCCACACAAAACACTGCTGCACCAGTTTAGTTAAACAGGTGCAGCATCACAATGCAGGTTAGGTGTAGACCGTGCACTGTGCTCCCAGCTTTCAGTTCAGGTAATCACTGGTTAAAGAGACTGGCACTGAGCAGCCTTGCTTTACTTGCATTCTGTAAATAGAAGGAAACAGAATCTAGCAGTTAGAGCACGCCTAGACCCAGACACCTACTTCCTTGGGGTCTAATCTGCACTTCTCCACTGACTCAGCGCATGACCCTAGCCAAGTCACTTCCCCATGCTATACCTCTGTCTCCCGCCTCTGTAAATGGGGCTACCTCATGGGGTGCTGACAGTCAGCTAGTGCTTGGGCAGTGCACGTGCCCTGAGAGCCTGAGGTGCAAGGTAATGTAGGAGTGCAATGCTACAGCTCCATACCCGAGGGCAAATGGACAGCTCCAGGGAGACAAGCCTTTCGCTCCTGGTTTGCTAGCTGAATTCCACCCCGCTGGCATTAGAGGCCTGGGAGCTTCTGATGGATAGTGGGTGGCTCTGGGAAATGAGGCAAATGGGTCTCCCCACAATGCCTATTGGACAGGTGTGCACATGACAAAACGCTCACCCCAAAAGGCCCTAAGCATTCTCCTTACTTACTGACAGACGAGGCCAAACATTTGATAGGCTGAACTGCCATCACCTCTCCAGAGCTGATCCCCATTCGCAGGGCAGCACAGGGAAGCCCTCACTGCTACTGCCCACGCCGTTAATGCCCTGGAGGGAAGGACAGGACCTTCAGGCTCCAGGCCTGCCAGCTCAGCAGTCCATTCACTGGGTTTTGTTTCCATTTGCATGGCAGCAGCACACGTTTCAATTCCTTCCTTTCCAGCTTTTGCCATTCCCGAGGTTTGATACTGTCCTACAAGCCAGGATGAACACTGCTGCCCAGCTGGTAAAACCTGCTAGCGTGGCTATCGCTGCAGAGCATCAAGCCTTAAGTCTGCAGAAATAGAAGAGGCAGGACTCAGCAGCTTAATCCCATCCCACAAGATTCCAGCAAGAGCAGAGAAGACATTTAAGCAGGTGAGTTTCTGTACCAAAAGGAGCTTGTGTTAGAGATTCAAAACCCCAGCATGTGCACGCACACCCACGCTGCCCAGAGACCCTCATCTAACTGTAGCACAAGTGACAACCATTCTAGAAGATATCTGAAAATCAGGCCCCTTTGAGGGGTGTCAAGCTGGGCCCCCGAATAATAAGGCACCCCGAATCCTCATGCACCTTTGAAAATCTTGCTTTAAAATCTTAAATTGAGGAGCTCTGTAAGTTACATTTTGGAGTTGAAGCGGAAAAGGCATTTGCTTAGAACCAGAGGAATTAAAAATGGACACAGAAGAATGCATTTACAGACAAGCGATTCACTGTGAAGGAGACAGACAGACCTAGAAAGGTATTTGGACAGAAGATAGCAACAGAACACAAGCACTAATAGAACTGCCTGGGCCTGACTTTGAGCAGGAAGGAGCCCCCCCCAACTTCAGTGGAGTCAATGGGAGCTGCAAGTGCTCAGCACCTGTGAAAGTCAGGCCCATCAGTCTTATCGGACACCAGAAACGATCTCTGAAGGGCCTGGTTATTTCATACTAGCTAATATAAAAACAACGTCTCCTCTATAGTAGGAATGTTTGCATCGTTTTAAGCGGTGTCAACTGTAAGATCAAAGCTTTCAGAACTGGCATATGCGCCTTGCAGCTTCTGTGCCAGGTATCAGGAGGAGTGTGGGTATTTCCATCGCAGGATAGCACCATCCGCACTCACGCTCACAATATATTTGTTCCCAGGACAGATCCTGAGTCGGGTGATGCTGCCACTGTGACCCATGCCGACGTGAGTCACCTCACCCTCGTTATAGTCCCATACCTTCACCAGGTGATCGTCACCGCCTGCGTGGGACACAAGGGAGGACAGATGGTTACATGGAGCCCTGGGGGCTTCTGAAAGAGCCACTTGCTTTTTGTTCATGGTGAAAAGGCAGAGGAATGTCCTGGCTTTGGGATGGGAAAAGGGTGCAATACAAGGTCCTGAGCATTGTGGTTGCAAAGGACTTTTTTCCCCACTAGAACCAGTGACTCTCTGTGTCTGGGATCAGCACAGTGCTTGGCATGGGCTCCTACGCTGACTGAACCTGATAAGCTATATTCAGAGATACAGCCACCCAGCAAAACTACAAATCTTTAGCGAGAATTTTCTCTCAATGCTGATTTAACAGGTTAACTTAAGGGAGTTGGTCCCAGTACATAAACTGCAACTTTCACCACATGCCTGTCCAATCACATGGCTCCACATACTACTCCAGTGTCAGGCTCAGAGGATGTGTGAGAATGGCTAGGGATGAATGCACCAGTGCTTAATTCAGGTAGCTGTAGAACCAGCGTGGGTCATCCTCCACTTTTAACCCTCCAAAGGTTCTCCCACATTACCAGAGAGATTTCCAGGTTTCTGGAGAATGGATGCTCCTACAAGCCATGAAAGACCAAGGATCAAACTCATCCCTAGTGCAACTCCACTGAATTCAATGGTGTTTCACCACGGCTGAAAATAACTCCATACTTTCTCCATGACAGACTAGTTTTTAAGGACCTGATCCTGGGAAGTGCTGAGTGCCCTCATCTCCGAATGATTTCAGTGGGAGCTGAAGGTGCTCAGCGTGTTGCAGGATCAAGCCCATAGTATTTCCCTTCAGTGATTCCTTTTCTTTTCCTCTTCACATATTAGCAGGATCTCATTTTGTTCTTTCTTGCCCACTTTCCTAACCCCTCTGAGGTCCTTTGCATTATTTTTTTGCCTCTCCTGGTGCTGACTTTTCCTCTGCTTCCCTGGGGGTTCTTTTCCATTGTTCCCCCCCCCCCCCATCCTACTTGCCTGTAACAAAGTAAGTCCCATCTGATGTAATATCCATCCCATTGATGGAGCCAGTCAGGGAGCCTTCCAAATTTCTGATTGCAGAACCATCAAATACTTCCCAGTATCCAATCTAGAAACAAGATCAGAAATGAGAGATCACTTGTACAGCACTGGTGTGAAGATTTCCTTTGCTTCTGGAGGATAGTGTTAACCTGGACAGTGATGAACCTAAATCGTACGTTACTGAAGTGCCCAATTCTCTCCCATATAACAACCGCCTTTCTATCATGGGAAAGCCCACACTGGCTTGATAAAGGCCTGGCATGATCGGATTGGAAGCTGAAATCCCTAACAGTGACAAGACTTGCTGTCCTGCCCCTTGAGGTTCTGAGCTACTTCAAGCTGACTTCCTAAAGTTGTGCTTACCTTTCTGTCTGTTCCACTGGTGATTATCTGGTACTCCTCTGGATGGTAACACACACACTGGAACAAGGTGTTGGCCAGGATCATCTGATTCCTCATAAAACGTCTGAAAAATACCCCCAAAACAGCCTGAGTCAGA
Source organism: Emys orbicularis (assembly GCF_028017835.1). Classification (NCBI taxonomy): domain Eukaryota; kingdom Metazoa; phylum Chordata; order Testudines; family Emydidae; genus Emys; species Emys orbicularis. Next base: position 28,344,464 of record NC_088695.1, on the reverse strand, counting down.
GTTTATCAAAACTCATCTCTCTCTTCCTAAGACAGCTTTACCTACTGTGGGTGTGAGGCATCTTCCGCAGGTGACACTCCATCACATACTGGTCTGGGGATAGGGTTTCATGAGGTACAGATAATGTGGAACTCATTTGATCAGGGGAACACCCTCCTACAGGCTATCCATGCTGTCTGTTCTCCCAAGCTGCGCCTCCTTGGCTGCCTCACAAAAGGCTTTATAAAGCAGGGACTGGTATCATAGTAGCAAAATCTTTCATTTCTGGACACCATGCTCAGGGGAACCTTGGCTGCCCAGGGTACCCTGTGTGTGGGGTGGCTCTGCCGAGAGCTTTACAAACACACCCCATACCCCAAAACTGGCAAGGTCAGAGCCATGGCCTAGCTGAGAAGTGCTCTATTGCCGAGGAGGAATAATCTCCTTACACAATATCCCAGATGATGCACGTTCCATCGATGCTGGCTGTGACACACTCCCGGTTGTTCTTCTTAATCTTGATGCAAGACACAGCGGATATGTGCTCCTTCAGAACTTCCTCCAGTTTGCGAGTGTTCTGACCAATTTCCCACACCCTCACCTGCAAACCAGCCACAAACACCTTTGTAATGCATGCTCCTTACTGAGCTAACGTGGAACCAAAAGGGATTCCTGAGCTCAGGGTTTCTCCTGCAGCATTTGATGGCATCTCCAGCACATGGAGCTGAGTGAGATGCTGCATTTCTTGCACTGCTTCCATTTCTCTGGGGATGAGTGAGGGCAGAAATACAGATCCCTGAACTCAGGACCAACTCCTGCTCCCATTGAGGTCTATGGCTAAACTCTGGTCTACTTCATTTTCACAAGGATTTGGCCTTAACAGAATTAAAATGTAGATTTAAAGTCAAGTTCACCACTCATGGAGCCACAACAGAGATTAATTTAGCCTCAAATGTACAGATAAAAGGATGCAGGATCAGGCCCTGTCTTCAGTACAGATTTTCCTTCTAACACAGCTTTGGTCACTCTTGTTGCCAGTCTAGGTTGCAGAGCTATAGATTATAATTATAACCTTGATTTCCGCTGCTTTCAGAACACCAGGCAATATTCCTATTGTGAAAACATACCACTAAAAATAATCTCTTCTATTACAAGTCAGACTATACCTATTCTTTTGACTGCATTTCAATGGGAGAACTGTTCTTCTACCGCGAAACACAGCGACCTCAGCTGTTTGACTCCGCAACTTAGACTGGCAATAAGAGTCCCAAAATACTACCTCCCCCACCTTGTCTCCCTAATATCCTGGGATCAACACGGCTACAAAAACACTGCATCCAATAAGAGTCCCAGGAATTTAGGATGTTACCTACAGCTTGAGGAGCCACATAAACGGGACTTTTTGCCCTGGGCTTTGGAGTTGGGAGAAAGAAAAGGAGGAGGACGAAATGAACCTGCACTGCACAGATCAATCTGAACATGTTAAGTAGGTGAGGACTGGGACTGGATATGACAAAGTGGGGGGTTTTCTTATCTTTTCATGGTTTTCCAATGGTTTGCATGCAGAGGGAGTGGGACTCAGTGTCCCTGGGTGTTACTGGTTTAACGAGGTGAGGGGAGAGGGAGTTTGTTGTTACAGAGGACCGGAGCGGGAACTTGGGACTCCAGCCGATGACCTGGAGGAGGGACACCCCAGCGACTGGTGACCTGATGACCCGGAGGCCCAGCTCAGGAGTCGCAGCCGGTTCTGGCCAGTGGGAGGACAATGGGCTGCGAGGAGAGGACCCCATGACCTAACCAGCCAGTTCCAGCCAGAGGAGGGCGGAGAGGAGAGGAGGCCCAGATGACCCTGTTTACCTGGAAAGAAGACAATGGACAGAGGCAGGGCCTGGGGCCTGTGATAGCAGATGCCCAGCTGGGAAGCAGGGGGGCCCTGGGCTGGAGAAGGGGGGCAGGCAGAGCCCACCTGGATGCAGGGAGACTGGGATATGCAGTGCTGAGGGAGGCCAGGCCTCAGGGTCAGAGAGTTTCCTGTGTTCAACGCTCAATGAACCCTCCTGTTTTACACTGGCTGAGAGTCATTCCGGTCTAGAGAACAGGGTTGCATCATCCCCTTCGGGGGGTGGAGGCCCGGGGGTCCAGAGCGAGTGGACTCCCTGAGGGGGCCCACAGCAGAGACAGATGTGCTAAGGCTCAGAGAGGTGCGGTTCCAGGAGGTGGAGGGGCCAACCCCGAGAGAGAGTGGACCCCCGAGAAGGGCTGTCTCACTGAAAGGGGCACCCCCCACAGACCGCACAGGGCCACGATCTGTGAGTCCGTGACACTGGCAAAGCTGGGTTAGAAGGAAAATCTGTATTCAAGACAGGCTTGCAAACAATGACTGGTGCAGATGAACCAAATATAGATGACAGACAGACTGACAAATGGGATTAAGAGGCATGTTCAGCATTGGAAGGATTTACTACGGCTGGCATGCCAGGAGTAATCAGAAGGTACGGCTCCATGTCACACTATGAGCAAGTGGGAAGATTTACTTACAGCAGACACTAACATTTTGGAACTGAGTCTTGTGCTTAAGTGAGCCAAGCAAAGATGATGCTCAGGTTCTGCCTAGATGGTTACTAGTTAGAATGGCAACAGCACAAGTCAGCCCTGAGAGATTTTAGGCGCATATTACCTGCCCTTCACCTCCTCCACTGATGATCCTTTTACAATCACTTGTTGCAGCGATGGCTGTCACGCCCATGCTATGGGCGTGGTCAATCACATACATGAGTCGGCCGGTCTCTGGTGTGAAGGCACGGATTTTCCCATCATTCCAAGCTGATGCAATATGGAAACAGATCACCCAGAAGGTCACTTCCTTTATATTATTATTATTCTCCTCCCTATGCCCCTCCCCGATCTCCCCCTTCTTTTAAAAAAAAAAAAACTCCTTCACACTGATGTCCCTATTAGCTATCAGCATGTATGTAAAACCCACTGCTGAGTCTATGAACACAGAGCCATAGTCCCAGCCCGCAGGGGAAGACTTCACTCCCTCTAGGTTTCTACCTAGGGAAGAATGTTTTGGTGATGATGGAAGTGAGCACGGTCACTCTCAACAGGGGGACTGCTGTAGCTCCACTGCTACCATGCAGCAGAAGGCAATGGCTAGGGGATATATGTAAAGATGCACCACACCCCTGCCCCACCTCAGCCCCAACCCATGACAGTGTGATGGGAACAACGTGAACCTGGACGCCATAATGTGCCGGAGTTTACACCCTCATGTATGCTCCCCAAATCCTTCCCTCTTCACACACCATTTCCATGGTGCCTGGGGATTGGCAGCTGTGGAGCAGGGTTTACTGGGCTGATCATAAACAGAAACCTTTTGGTCACTGCAATTAGTTGAAACAATTCCAGGCTTTGGTCCTCCCCCATTCTATTAGAGCCTACTTCCTTAAAAGCGGGCAGCAATTTGAGACTGAATCTAAACACGGAGCTTGCCAATCATTACCTGAAATAATGCTCTTGCCGTCCCTCATGAAGTCTATAGCATGGCAGGTCATATTGGGGATCGTGATTCGTAAGAGCTCCTTGTTTTCTGGGGTGTGCCACACTCTGATGTCATTCTTGGAGCAGGTGGCAAACAAGTCAGAGGTTCCCCTAGGGAAGGCAGAGAAGCAGGCTACTGAAGGCCAGTGTTGGGGAACAGTTTCCTTCATTAAATCTCAACTCCCCCTCCATTGCTTCGCTATTTGACGTTACTAATGTTCAACTGTAGCCTTCCCAGTAGGGGACACCACAGTTAAGGCGGAAGGACCATTTTCATTTTTTACTCCTAACTTTCTGACAAGTTCACCTTTTGGGGTGAAACTTTCCAAGCCTGCTCTTACCTCAAAGATGATTTTATGGGAAGTTTAAAGTAAGCCCCACAGTTGAATTTCAAGGGTTTTTGCTTTAAAATAGAATGTATGACTTTTTTTGGCCCCCATATACTAAAAAAAAAGCTGGATGAAACTTCAGATGTTGTGCACAGCCAGCCCTACAAATAGAAAAAACAGTGGGGTTTGTACTGGCATCGTTTTTTGTTAAGTATTCCTTGCACAATACAATCATGTAGTGTCATAGCTACGTATGTTGAGTATCTACAGAATGGTCAAATTTTAGACCCATAGCTTGCATAAAACACACTTTTGCAGCTCTAAAATGCTGCAGCTGGAAGTTTTCCTTTTTCTCCTTCCCAAAAAACCTAAACAAACAAAGAGGAAATGGAAAATTAAACACATGGACCATTGGCAGACGTAAATTGTCACTGAAGTCAATGAAGCTATGACCAATAACACTAGATGAAGATCTGCCTTGTATTACCGCAACACAAATGTTAGATTGTGCATTTGAACACTAAATGTCTGGAAATGAAAAAGTTACATTTCTCTGTCAACAGCAACTTACATTTTGCATACAATACAGTTTCATTAGTTAGGGTGTTAAATGTATACCTCAATAGGCAGCGTGCAGAGAATATTGATACAAGAACTGACAGGTTCATTTCCTGGGTTGCATGTGTGTAAATTTGCAACCCTAAGCTTTACAATAAGTTTGGCTACATAGATACTATAAGAAACGTTAGAATACGAGTGCTTCCAAATTAAGAGGGCTGGATAAAAGAAAGGTTTGTTGATTCCCCAGGACTAACATCAGGTGTCAGTGACAGGCTCCTTGTTGTCAGGATGTATTTCTTACCCCCCCCCCCCCAATGGGCCAGGAACACTGTTGGGAGAATTAGACAAGGCTGCAAAAGTCTGCTGAAATGTATCTCACAATGAGGCACGAGCCTTCACATTTTTAGCTTCACAGAACAAAACCTGCTCAATTTATCTGGAAAGTGAAAATAACGTATAAAGATTTTAGTTGTGTTTAAGAATTTACATATTTTCCTTTCTACCTGATGAGCAGTCAGAAGCCTCATTATATTCCAAAAGAGGGAGAAGTTATATTTGAGAGTCTGCTGGATCTTAATGTTTATAGACGCTGTTGGGGTGGGGAAGGGAACTGCTCTCCATCTCAGTGAGGGCAAGTCACAAGAGTTCTTAGACCCGTGCTGGTGGCAGTCACCCTTGTTTGGGTAGAGAGGGATATCCAGATCACCAAAACAAAGGGGCACATTTCCTGGTGCGCTACGCAGCTGCGTGCTGCTCCAACCCCTGTTCCACCTCTTCCCCATGGCCCCCGCCTCTTCCCATCCCTGCTCTGCCTCAGCCCCGCCTCTTCCCGCTCCTGCTCCACCCCAGCCCAGCCCTTCCCTTGAGGATGGTAAGTGGAGCGACCTGGCCACAGCCCCACCCCACTCCCCTGAAGACTGCAGCGGGGTCGGGCCTGCATTCACCGGCGGTGGTAAGAGCGACCCGGTCCCAGCCCGCTCTGTTCCCCACTGCCCCCAAATCCCAAGGCTGGGAGCTAGGGGAGCAGAGCGGAGCAGGCTGGGGCAGGGTCACTCCTCTTCCTGCCGCCCCGTGAATGCGGGGTCGGGCCCACCCTGCAATCACAGGGTGGCAGGAAATGGAGCGACCCAGCCCCAACCCGCTCCGCTCTGCAGGTGAGTGCTGGGGGGCAGCTTCCCCCCTGTCCCCCAAGCCTGCTCCCCCCCCCCCCCGCGGAGGCCTGGGGCCAGCAAACCCCCCCCCCCCCCAAGGAGGCTGGGGGGGGGGGTGCATAGGGCACCAAAATGGCTAGAGACGGCCCTGGATGTGCAGGTCTGTACACTGGGGTAAAATGAGGGGTTGGAGGGCCTCTTGCATTTCTGTTTTATACGCTATACATTTTGCTGTAACTCAATAGGACTTGGCACTTCATGTCACAACAGTAGCATGCCAAAACTCAAAACCTCCCTCCGGATCAAATGCCACCCTCCATTTGCAGAGCGAGTGACTGAGCTATCACTTTTATGAAATGTCATGATCCTAATATTCACAGCAAAGAGGAATTTTCCTGTCTGTTCATGAGATGAATGTGAACAGAAGGCACATCTGTGAAGTTAGCACCATGCATCATGAGTCCTGAATTTAATATAACATGCCATATTGTTAAACACACAATTACAAGTGATGTTGATACACCCAAAGTCTGTTTTGACAGCAGTGCTAGTCAATATTAGATGACGTTCTAGGCATGAAGTGGATTATAGCCCACGAAAGCTTATGCCTAAATAAATGTGTTAGTCTCTAAGGTGCCACAAGAACTCCTTGTTGTTTTTACTGATACAGACTAACATGGCTACCCCTCTGAAACCTGTTCTAGGCACTGGATCAGAGAGCAGGAATGCAGCCATGTCTGCAAGTATAGACCCTATTCAACTCAGTAAATGCAAGAAACATTGAACGGCACATGAAATTTCAAGTTTCACATTAGTCAGGGCCTGAATAGACCAGGGATTTCAAAGCACTTTCCCCAAGAGTAGGGGTGTTAAGATCAGTGTTACACATTCCAATTTGCATAATTACAGTCTGCCTACTTAAAATTCTCCATGTAGATTCAGTTGGAGAACTTATTTTTCACTTCCTCAAGCTGAACTGCTGCTGACTACCACACCAGATGGGGCTGCATTTCAGTGGTGGTATATGTGGTATATGTAAATCAGTGAGACTTTGGAAACCTTCTGCATAGAAGGTGCTGTACAGATATCTTTGTCAAATCTACAGCTTGCTCCCCCACCCCATCTTTTTCAAGAACAAAAATGCTCCCTTCCAGTCATACTAACGATGGAAAAATGATGTCATGGATGGCTTCGTTATGACAGGTGGTAATGAGCTCCTCTTTAAAGTCATTGTAGTTAAGGCGATAAATCTGGGACTCTTCTGTTCCTACAAAGAACTGGTGACCTTGACCTCTGAGGGTGAGGGAAGTGACGCCACCTTGGACTTGAATTTTCCTGTTAAGACAAAGCAGAAATTTGCACTGATGTGGACCTTGATTTTTCTTGCCTCTCTCTCTCCTCCCCACCCTTGTTTTGTGTTTGGCCTCTGCTGCTTTACCTTCCTGCCACATTAGGTCATGATATCAAGAGGCAGAAACATTGTCAAGTCCAACATGCCATTCTCTGCCATGTTTGTTTGCACTTCATGCGATCCTTGGTGTCTTAGGGATTGTCTACATGGGAAAATAACTGTAATAGCTATGGCAGAATATTTTGCATTAGCTGTCTGTGTGGACCACCTTATTCTGCACTTAACATACACTTTGGAAGTGGATTGAGCTAACGCACACAAAAGCACTCAGTGTAGAATAAGAGCATCCACATGGGGAGTTAGTGCGGAATACCTATTCCACTTTACATTCACATACTAGTTTATTTCACAATAGCTTCCACATGTAGACAATCCCAAATCTGGCAGGGATTGAGAAAACATATATACACACACACACACTCTGTTAGACCAGGGGTCATGTGTAAACACGCCCTTGTTTACTTTCTTATTAGAAGTGCACTTAATTAGCATAACCCCAAGAGTATTCCAGGCAATTCTGAATTCAATGTTTGGGGAATAGTTTAAATCACATATGACTACGTTATCAAAAGTGCACACCTAGATTGCTTGTGGGAACCTGCCCATAGCTCTGTTTTCCATGCACACTGGAATGCTTTGCAAGTACTCAGGCACACAGTTTTGATACACTTGTCTACATAGCTAGTGGCAAAACCCCTGTAGTATCCAGTATCTGCTTACAACCCCTTTTTAAAAGATTTCAAGGGTGCAGACCCCCAGCTGGTGAAATCGACATAATTCGTTGACTTAATGGAGCTATGTCAATTTTGGATCAGTTTAGGATCTGAGACCAAGCCTTTAGAACTAACTGTGGTCATTTAAAATTAACAACGATCATTGGCACAAACTTTTGTAAATGAATCAATAAAAACATGCAGCATGTTTCAATCGGTCACTATTTCATTCTGCAAGATAAATGCTGTCCGTTTTGACAGTGTCTATTTGTGTTTGGAAAACTGATATATTGAGATTTCTCTCTTAATCATTAACTAAAAAACCATCAGCACTGGAAGTTAGTGTGTGCCATTGAAAGTGAACACTACTGCCCTGTTATGTTGCCACTCTGTGGAAACACCACTCACCCTCCTGCTGCTTTGATCTACAAACTCACTTGATTGGTTTGTAGTTTGATCCTTTACAGAGAGCTACAATCCCTCCTCCGGTGCTGACTACTAAATCTCCTGTCTTCAGCAAAAGCAAAGCTGTGACCCCCTATGAGAAAACAGGATTAACAAACTATTGTAGCGAAGCAGAGTCTCTTTACTGGTGCTGCCATGCAGAAGAGCGCAGACAGAGTCTTTGTCATGCTCCCTGTGGTGGTGCTTATGTTGTTCACGCGCTGCTTTATTAGTATTGCTCCACTGCTAAAAAGCAGTCCTTCCAAAATGAAAAGGGAGACAACGTTTATCAGCCACAGGTACATGAACAGCTAGCATACAAACTTTAAAGAAGAGCAAGAAAGTAATGACAGCATTAATCCTATACAAAGGGTCTAGGATTGAGCGTGCACACCCAGGGATAACCATTCTAGCACAGAATACATGCATCCTGCCACGGGTGATTCTTTCATTGGCGTTGAAGAAACACAGGGCTTGTCTACACCATGCAGCTTTTAGCAACAAGGCTGTGTCGACACAGTTTTGTCGCTAAAAGTCAGCGTGTGTGAACGCTCTTTGTTGGCACTTTTGCCGACAAAATACTTCCAGCCCCGAGAGCGGCATTAGCTTTGTTCACACTGCTACTTGCATTGGCAAAACTTTTGTCTTTCGCGGGGGTGGGGGTGGGGGAACAACTTTTTTAAGCCCGTGAAAGATAAAAGTTTTGTCGACAACTTTGCAGTGTAGACATACCCTCAGTGTAACTCAGCCTCGGGTTTTCTGCACAACCTCTCTGTCCCATACCCTACTTCTCACTGCTCCAGAGAACCACTCCCACCTCCCTGTATTGAGGGTGGGATTAACAAGCTCTTCCTATCACTGAGAGCCCTCTGGAAGCAGTCAGCATTTCAATAGAGGGGTCCGACACCTCCTAACACGGGGTAGGACAACAGAAGAACCTACTGCTCTGTCAGAGAAAGGAAGCATTGTCTACTGCAGGGGTCCCCAATGCGGTGCCCGTGGGCGCCATGGCGCCCGCCGGGGCATCAATGTGCGCCCGCATACTGTCCGGCGGATGAGCATCTGCCGAAATGCCACCGACAAGCAGCGTCATCCAGAGGCGTCGCCGCCGAAATGCCGCTGATTTGTCCGCCGGCCACGGTCCTCAGTGGCTCGTCATCCGGCGCCCGCCGGACGAAAAAGGTTGGGGACCACTGGTCTACTGGTCAAAGCACCAGACTGGGAGTCAAGAAATCAGTTCTGTATCCAGCTCTGGCACAGATTTTCCGTATGTCCATAGAGAAGGCAGACCAGCTCTCTGTGCCTCAGTTTTCCTGCTTGTCAAATGCGAGTAATCTGGGCTATGACGCTGAGTCTAAAGATCTCCAAGATCCTCTGAAATAAGGTGCCGTAGAGAGGCAAAATACTAGTACTGGTCCAAATCCTGATGTCCATCCTCAGACACATCCCCCACTGACTTTAGTGAGAGTTTTCACCTCACTAAAGAGGGAGTAAAAAACTGAGTGAAGATGTCAGGATCTGACTCATTATTAAATGAGGTCATTCTTTTGCTGTCAAAAATCTGGACTGTGAGCTAAATTCTATTGCTAAGCAAACAGTGTGCTCCCAGCACGTCAGCTCCATTGTGGGCTGGTGTCTCCCAGCTCCAACGGGACAGTGCCCATACTGCAGTATCTTCAGCTGTTACAATTCCTGGCATTCTCTGACTTACAGGATTCAGTTTAGTTCCCAGAGCCCTCTTTACCTCTCACTCGCTGCTTTTCCTTACGCATGTCTCCGACTGTTGCGTAGAGGGATGTAGTGCATGTGTCAGTTAGGAGCACTTCAACTCAGAGCTCCTATAAGTGGTATTACGGTGGCTGTGTTTTGTGCAACCACGTTTCTGGATGCTTACCGCAGAAACCAGTTAATGCCAATATCCTCCCGTCTCTCTCTGCCTTCTCTCCTTTACAGAGTTTCACTGAATCACTTAGCATAAAGCATGTATCTACCAGTCCTTATGATATTATCAATATTTACAATATTTGGTGTTTTTCCTCAAAGCCCCAGCTCCTGGAGTCATGGGATTATGTGAGAACCTCAACTTTCATTTTAAAAAATTGTACAATTCTAACACTAGCAGTTGTGGAAAAAAAGCATGAAAATGTGAACTCTCAAAGGTCAAAACCCAGAAGGCAAATAAAAAGAACCCAACATTTTTTGAAACTGTCTAATTTTTAAGTCAATTTCATGGTTTTTGAACACATGAGCTTGGCAATATTGTATAATGTATTGTGTCTGAGCCTACAATACTGGTATTCCCAGACCAGCTCCTCTATACACATTAATCAGGCCCAACCCCGGTTAGCTTCCAGGATCAGACACATTCAGGGCAGTATGGCCACAGACAGCAAGTTTACAGGTCCTTTGAGCTGAAACGATCAAGGTTCTATGAGGGTTATGAGGGGAGGCCAAGCCAGAGAGGAAAATAGAAAGGGTATTTGAACTGTTCAGGTCCAGGAGGGGATCTTTAAGAGCATCCAGACAGTATAGACTGAATGATAGTACAATTCATAGAGAAAGTAGGTTGAGTTTGGGAAGACTGCTTTGGTCCACTTGTCCAATTGAGTGGAATCAACTGTATTAATTTTAAAGTCTTGCTTATGTTTCATGGAATAATTTAAAAAAATATTCTCTATAGAGGTACTGCATATGTCAGATTAGCTGTATTACTCATCCGTTCAGAAAATAAACCTATCAAGCATATCTGCATGAAAAAGGGTCTTCGCTTCTATTTACATTTTTCTATTTTTATCCTCTTTGCATTTTTTCTCTTTTTATTTCCATCTGCTCCACTAACTTATCTGTCTCTTGACATCATGATTCTCTGACATCATGAGTAATTGTAGGAAATTATGTCATACACAAAGGCCGTTTTTACCAAGTACAGAAAAACAGTAGGAAGGAAGCCTGTTTTCATTTAACTAGCCTCAGGAAAATGATGAGAACAAAGAAAACAAACACAGAAAATATGATCTAGAAATAGAACTGTTCTAAACAGAATGTTTTTTCAAGTTTTCTATGAGGTGTCAGCAGCTCTTTATGAGTCCTACTATCAGATACCCATCAACTTTGCTTTTGATCTATTGCTTTGCAGTGTCTTTCTATAAAAGTCTTCCCATTTCAAACACCCAATGGGTTTAGGGTTATGGAAGGTGGTGGAATTACAAATCAAATAAACAACGATAGAATTTACATAATTACAGCTCTCAACTACCTGCTAATAAATTTGTGTTTTTATGGCACTCCCAATACTGCTTTAATTTTTCTAGGTATCCTGTTTAATTTCCCTAATTTGGGATTGAAACAGATATCACAAACTGTGAAAATCAAGGGCCTTCAACTGGTCAGAACACATATGGTTAGATGTGTCATCATCAGTCTGATTTCAACCCTGCTTTTGTAAACAAACTTCTTTTCTGTCAAGACTGTTCTTTCAACTACCCCAAGTAAACCGACAGTTTTATAATTTACACTTGTAATTCACAACACCAAGCAATTCACATTAAGGATGCAATTAATACTGTTTTATATCCTGCCTTTTGTAGATGAAACACAGTCTCCTAAGAAACCGCTGTCTTGAAGTTCAGTAATTACAGAGACAAATCTCAAACCAACTCAAGCATGCCTATTTCCCCATAAGGATACTTTCTCCCTTGTCCCATTCTCATCTCTTCCAGGCTTCTTTGCCGCACCGTGAACTCCTGCTCTTCATCTTCAAGTTGTTTAAAGATTTTTTACAATATAAACACTCCAGGAATTTTGAGAAAGGTATTTGCAAGTCACTCATCCCACTTTACACCTGAGCAACCAGCTTGCAATTCCTCGAGCAAATATGAATAAAAATTAATGTAGTGTTTACAGGTCCAGTATTTACTGTCTTTACAGAAAACCCTTTTTTTTAAAAATGCCATAAAGAAAAGCTTGGTTTCAAAAACAAGTTGCCAAGTGAAAGCAATGCACTTTACTATCATGGCTTATAAAACCCAAGCACTTAAATACCAAGAGATGAACAATGAAGGACCTGACTATCCTTACACTGCCTACTTAATAAGTAGTGCAGTTGTAGTCGTGTTGGTCCCAGGATATGAGAGAGACAAGGTGAGTGAGGTAATATCTTTTATTGGACCAACTTCTGTTGGTTAGAGGGACAAGCTTTCCAGACACACAGAGTTCTTCTTCAGGTCTGGGAAAGGTACTCCCAGCGACACAGAAAAATGCCAGGTGGAACAGATTGTTTGGCATAAGTACTTAGCACGCATTATAAGGGACCATTCAAGGTAGAGTAGCGAATTAATCGCCTTCACCAAACAAGGACACTCCACCAGAGAAATAGATCACATCATGGAATGGGCCACTCAAATACCCCAAGAGAACCTGCTTCAATACAGAAATAACACCCCCCTGACTGCAAATACCTAATTGTCACCTACCACCCCACACTGGAACCCATATGGGGTATCATCAAATAACTACAACTTATGCTCAAGGACTCCACTCTGAAATCTTTCCTGAACCCCACTTCTGGCCTTCAAACAATCCCCCAGCCTCTCCAAGCGCATCATCAGAAGCAAGCTCCCCACAGACCAGAACACACCAGCTCAAATCAAAGCAGCACCAGACCCTGCCAGAACAACAAAAGCAAAATCTGCAGACATATCTCCACTGCTACATTGATCAATACCCGCCCACACACACACAACACACTTTTCAAGATCCATGGATCCTACAAATGCCTACCACAACATATGATGTACCTCATCCAGTGCACTAAATGCACCACCAACTATGTGGGTGAAACCAGACAATCACTACGCTCTTGAATGAACTCACACAGGAAAATGATAAAAGTCAAAAACACCCATCACAGACTATAGTTTATATTCTCTCTCCATTGGAGCTCTTTTCTCTGACAGTTTCAAAGCCAGAGAAGCAAGTCTAAAATTAAAATAATAATTTCTTAAACATTTTACTGTTCCTGACCTTGAAATTTTACATGAGCCAGTGAAAAATCTACCTATGGTCCATACTGGGCAGATAGAGGGATATAAAGATAGAGGGATAGAGGGGTATAAAGATACAGATATAAAGATAGAGGGATATAAAGCAATATTTGTAACTTAGCTCATATTTAGAAAAGAAGGCATTTATGTATCATAATTGCAAAGAGTACTTAATTTATTCAAGAGAGAATCTAGCTGTCAGTGAGACTTAACCCTACAAAAGCCAAAGCATGAGGACTTCTCTCACTTTATTTTTTGAGGAGGGGGCTGTTATAAGGTGGTGTCAAGATCAGCTTTACCGGGGAACTCTAACTGCAACCTTTACTATGGAGAAGCAATTGCCTTTTCATTGCAGACCACATGCTTTTAGAGCCAGTCCCAGAACTCTGCTTCTGCAGCTCCAAAAATACAGGCCATTGCTACTTGAGCTAAATGGACTAAGTGTATTGTTCCAGAGAATTCAGGATCAGAACTTGAATCACCACAAGGCAATGCACTGCCTAGCCACCTGTCCGTAACTACTTTTATCATCCTACTAGACACAATACTAAACAACTTTGTCTTTCAGGTACCAAAACGGAGACCTAATAAACCTAAACTGCACATAAAGAATTCAACTGTTACCTCTTGGCACCCAAATTGCAGTCACAAAATATGCAGGTTCTGTGCATGTAACTTCCAATTCTGCACAAGCAAATGCAGAGTTTGCGCATGTAGCAGCTGTACACACCTATTCTGCAGAAGCAGCTCAGGCAGAGTTTGGAAAATTTTCCCCTAATGGCTTCCTCTGCCAGTTTTGCTGTTGGATTTTTGTTACAGTCCTTGCTGCTCACTCATTTTCTCTCTAACCACAAGGTTTGCTTCCCTCAGGGACAGCACGGCCTCAGCACCCAGAGCAGTAGTGCAGATAATACTTTCATCTGCATACCTTCTCTTGCTGCTTGCTGAATTTCAGGGATTCTGACACAACAGAGAAATACATTTACACTTCTGCAAGAGAGATTTAAGGAAGAGCTTGAATTCCTTCGATGTTACACTCTCCATTGGGCATACGCTGAGAAGCAATAAAAAGTCTTTTATAGATATGAATAAAGAGAATCCAAGAACAACTGTTCTAGCCAGAGTGTTCATGTTTAGCATAAATCTCCCATCCGGACTATTTTTTGCACAGGATTGACCTGTTCTGGGGATGAATCAGGGTGTGTAGTAAACCAGGCTGTTGTCTGAAGGACCCCTGCCTCATTTGTTGCAGAATCTGGAAGTCATGTAATGAATGAGGCAGGAAGATAAAGGATGGTTTCATGTTTAAGGCATTTGAATGCTGCCCTGGGGAACTGAATTCTGTTCCTGCGTTTGCCACGGAGTCCCTGTGTGATGCTAGGTAAGTCTTTGAAACCAAACTTTACAGAGGTAGTCACTGATTGTGTGTTCATCATTTTCTGGGTCCTGACTTGAAACCCTGGGGTCTGATTTGCAGAAGTGCTGAACACTTACAGCTGCAATTGAAGTGAGTGATTGCTTTAGCAGTAACTGATAGCAGTAGTAGGTTCTCATCCGCTATATGGACCAGCACTAGAGTGGGATGAGACATGCACTTTGCCAGTGGGTTTCATAGATATTATTTCTGTCACTGGCTCCAAGTCCCAGTCTCTCTCCAGCTCCTAGTCCAGAGGTGGGCAAACTTTTTGGCCTGAGGGCCACATCGGGGTTCTGAAACCGTATGGAGGGCCGGGTAAGGAAGGCTGTGCCTCCCCAAACAGCCTGGCCCCTGCCCCCTCCCACTTCCCGCCCCCTGACTGCCCCCCTCAGAACCCCTGACCCATCCAACCCTCCTGCTCCTTGTCCCCTGACCGCCGCCTCCTGGGACCCCACCCCCATCCAACCCCCCCTGCTCCCTGTCCCCTGATTGCCCCGACCCCTATCTACATCCCCACCCCGACAGGCCCCCCGGGACTCCCACGCCTATCCAACCCCCCCGTTCCCCATCCCCTGACCGCCCCCCCGAACCTCCGCCCCATTCAATCTCCCCCTGCTCCCTGTCCCCTGACTGCCCCCCCCCCCCGGGACCTCTGCCCCTTATCCAACCCCCCCGCTCCCCGCCCCCTTACCATGCCGCTCAGAGCAGTAGGACTGACAGCTGCGCTGCCCGGCTAGAGCCAGCCATGCCGCTGTGCTGCCCGGCAGCAGCTCGCAGTCCCACTGCCCAGAGCGCTGGCGGCACGGCGAGCTGAGGCTGCAGGGGAGGGGGGAAAGCAGGGGAGGGGCCGGGGGCTAGCCTCCCTAGCCAGGAGCTCAAGGGCAGGGCAGGACGGTCCTGTGGGCCAGATGTGGCCCAGGCAGCAGCACCTACAGGGCCTGCACAAGCTGCAGGCAGGGCTTTAAAAAGGGAGAAGAGCAGCTCAGAAGGAGGCAGGCAGTGGAGGGGAGCAGATGGTCGCCCTGAGCGTCGAAGTATTGCCCCAGAGGCACCTTGCCTGCGGCCGCACTACACAGGCCAGAGGAGAACCTACAAAAGAGCACAGTGACTGGGTGTGCAGGTCAGAGACTCAAGAGAAGGGCTTCACCCTGGGACAATCAGTGGGGGCTGGGGTAGGAAGTGGTCCAGGGAGTGCTGTGGACTGATACCCCAAGAGGTTGATTAGAGCCACCCACTGCTGGGCCCTGGACTGGAGCTCGGTGGAGTGGATGGATCTGGGCTCCCCTACCCCACCCAGCAAATAGCACAACACCAGGGGCCTTCACCTAAGATGAGAGGCCTATGGGAGCAGACCGTGATTATTCAAAGGCCCAGCCCCTACTTCCCCAGTGCAGGGGGGGGGGGGGGGCAGAAACCCCTGCCTGACCACTAGGCAGCACTGTGCATGGTGGCACACCGTTTATACTGCCCCAAGTACACTGACAGCACAGAAGAGCCAGGCTCCTGCTCTCAGGTCCAATGTCCAGCCCCACCCCAGCCTGCAGAAACAGGGAGCAGCCATTACATGAAAAGTCCCTGGGAGCCCCTGTTGTCCTGGGCTGGAGCATGCTCAGTTGCTCTGTAGGAATGGTGCATGTGCACTCCAGTCAGCACTGGGAGCTGTGAGAAGCTCAAACATGCTCAGTGAGGAAGGAATCTTCCAAGATTTTAGCTGTTAAGATCTAGCAAGTCTCTACTGAGCATGTGTGAAGTGTGATTTTTCAAAGGCTTATAAATTGGACGAATTTGGGCAGATTTTCATGGGAACAGCAAAAGGCAAATCCCTGATACAAAGGTCACACACCTACCAAATTTCAAGTACCTGCTCCATAGCATGGGGGCGCTAAAGCATTTGAAAAAAAGATCACTAGAATTTTTTAACCTGGGCAAAACAACATAGTTTCCCACAGCTTTGTTCCCGGAAACAGCTGAACCATTTTGGCTGAAATTTTCCAAAAAAAAATTCAATGTGAGGCAGATGAAATGCAGCATGGAAAATTTCAGCCCAAATGGTTAAAGCTTGGCAAATTATAAGTCACTGAAAACAAGGTCTTATGCTGGGAAATGTTGGGCAACCTCTATAGCAGGCAGCACTACTAGCCCTATTACATCATACCCGCCCCCAACAGGGTCCTGCCCCATCCTGGCAACGGAAGTGAGTGGAGAAGATTTAAGCCAGCCTCTGTTCCCATTTCACCATTTACTGATAGACATTTTCTACAGCACTCTTCTCTAGAATAGTTCCTCCCCATTATCCCTGGAGTCTCCTCCCACCACACAGTAATCCGGAGCTGATTTCTGAGGGCAGAGAAAGGTGGTCTTCTACCTCCACTTCCGGGAGGTTGCTAGAAACTGAGTGGATAAAAGAATGTGCTTGTTCTATCTGATGAGGACAAGGGATATAGTCTCTCCTTTTCCCTATTAGGCCAGGGGAGAGGTGTGGGGATGGGGACACCGTGCTTGTGGGAGAGTTATTTTCCTCTCTTTCCCCCAATTTTGCCAGTTAGCAGGACAGGCAGAGTGCTGCTGCTAACATCATATCAGGGGAAGTATGCTGAAGACCCACTCCCACCGAAAATTATTTGGCTGAATTCAGATGTCAAACATTGCCCAACATCCAACCTATTCAGCAATTGTTATGTAATCTGGTTATCCCTACTTCTTAGGTCCTATCCAATATTACTATAGTCCTTGGTTAAAGGAAGTACATGTGAGCTAAGCACAGAGGAGGAAATATCTGCCAAAACTGACTTCTCCTTTCTTTGTGAAATGGAACTCCTTTGGTGCTTGTAATCTGCAATGGCAAAATCAAGAGCATCTGACCTTACTCCGTCTTTATAATTCCTTCATTTTATATTGAAACTGATAAGAGAATCTGCATGATGGCACAAGAGCTATGGATAAAACCCAGCTTCTGGAATACACAGGGAGAGAGCAGATGCTGGGCCAGATGAAGCTGAACAAAGCTGAGCCAGTGAACTCAGTCTTTGGGCTCAGGGTCAACTACACCATTCAAAAGGAACTAATGGCACAGAACTGGGATTAGTTTCTGAATCGGCTTCAGGGAGGTTCTCTTAGAAGGAGGGGAAAGTGCCCCCATGTCAGTTACTAACAAAGAGAGGAGGAGAATGGGAGGCAGGAGAAAAGCTACATGAGAAGTTGGGGTTAGCAAAAGTTACTTAGAAACAACCCCAGAGGGATTCCACTCACCAGGCTGAACTTCTCCTTCACGGGTCCATAGTCACTCATTAGTTTGCTTTTCATATTCAGTTTCAGGATATCACCACTGGAAGTGCCAACATAGAAGTAACTATCATCTTCTGCCATCTGAGGGAAGGTTTAAATAAGGAGATCAAGATCAGGTCATCTATCTATCTAGACATTTATTCCATGCCCATGATTGTGGTGTATGAGTGGCTTTACTTCAGCATATTGTCCAGATTTTATTTGGGATGATGTGGGTAAAGTTTATGTTCAAACACTCACAAAATGTTCCAGAGCTCTGTTGAAAGTTAAGACATTTTCCTAACTAAATCTTGTTAACATTCATAAGCAGAAAAGGGATTCCCAAGAGAAAAATGCTACAGGACACAGCCTGCTACATTATTACAAATAGTCTTGATCACCCATAAGTCTGCTTAGATATATAGTTTCCACAGAAGAATACTTACCATAATACATGTGATTACTCTTTTCAGTGACCCTGTTTGGCATTCTGTTGGCCGGATTTTCCGATTTGGTAGATCTAGTTCCCATACTCGAATAGTCCCACTGTAGCACAAGAACACACATCATAATCAAATTTATATATGCAGGAGTCTCTGAGACCTTCTAATACAGCAGTGTTCAAAAAGGACATTTAGTATGTTCTGTCTGGGATCCCTCATCTTCTTAATATAGAAAGGAAAAAAGTACAATTTTAGAGAGGCAAAAAAGGAACCTGTCCTTTTTATAAGGTAGGTTCTTGGTAACTTCTACTGCACCACTTACACCCATGTTGACTTATCTGGTAGAAGTATAAACTATGCTCTTCGGGAACATGTAACGACCTAGACACCTGCCATTACTCAGAGAGACATGCACTGTGGGGCCCTGATGGCTCAGGTTATTTCTGAGAAGAACAGGAAAGGGACTATCCAGGGCATCCAAGACTATTTTCTAGTACTGTAACTTCACTAGCAACACAGGAGCCACCATATTATTTATTACCCATAAAAAACTACATTAAAAGAACATTCAAGTTGAAAACTCAAACACTCAAAAGTTAGGAAATGCCAGAATGAAAGATGCCCATGAACCTTAATTCAGTCCTTTTGTGCTGATGCATTATGATACGGTCTTTAATTACATGCAAACATACTACTTTTTGCACAGGACTCCTGCATCATTCCTTCTATGGGGAATCATCATTGAGCAAGTCTGTTTCTAGTGGGGTCCCACAGGAATTGGTTCCTGGCCCTACGCTATTTAACATTTTTATCAATGACCTGGAAAAAAACTTAAAATCACCACTGATAAAGTTTGCAGATGACACAAAAATTGGGGCAGTGGTAAATAAAGAAGAGGATAGGTCACTTACACTGAGCAATCTAGATTGCTTGGTAAGCTGGGCACAAACAACCAATGTGTGTTTTAATACGGTTACATGTAAATGTATATGTTACGCTGACAGACCCCAGTCGTCAGCAGGTGGGCTTGAACCTGGGACCTCTGAAGCTTAGTGCATGAGCCTCTACAGCATGAGCTAAAAGCCAACAGCCTGTTAGCTAAGGTCGTAGAGCAGACTCATTTTAACTCGCTAAGTGGCCTCAGTGCCACTAGATCAGTAGTTCTAACTTTTGTATTGGTGACCCCTTTCACATAGGAAGCCTCTGAGTGCGACCCCCCCTTATAAATTAAAAACACTTTTTTATATATTTAACACCACTATAAATGCTGGAGGCGAACGGGGGTTTGGGGTGGAGGCTGGCAGCTCGCGACCCCCCATGTAATAACCTCGCGACCCCCTAAGGGGTCCCGACCCCCAGTTTGAGAACCCCTGCACTAGATGGTACAGAACACCATACCCAGAAGGTGTGTGAGTTACACCTAGGAACAAAGAATGGAGGCCATACCTACAGGGAAGCAGGAACTCTGAAAAAGATTTGGGCAGGGTGGTGGATAATCAGATGAACAGGAGCTCGCGTGGCCAAAAGGGCTATTGTGATCCTGGGATGCATAAACAGGGGACTCTCAAGTAGAAGCAGAGAAGTTATTTTATCTCTGTGTTTGGCACTAGTGCAACCGCTGCTGGAATACTGTCTCCTGTTCTAGTGTCCACAAATCAAAAAGGTTGTTGATAAATTGGAGAGGGTTCAGAGAAGAGCCATGAGAATGATTAAAGGATTAGAAAACATGCTTTATAGTGATAGACTCCAGGAACTCAATCGATTTAGCTTAACAAAGAGAAGGTTAAGGGGCGATAGGATTACAGACTATAAGAATCTACATGGGGAACAAATATTTGACAATGGGCTTTCAAGCTAGTAGAGCACAATTCAATGGCTGGAAATTGAAGCTAGACAAATTCAGACAGGAAATAAAGTGTATATTTTTAATAGGGAAGGTAATTAATTATTGGAACAATTTACCAAGGGTTGTGGTGGATTCTCCATCACTGGCAATTTTAAAATCAAGACTGGATGTTTTTCTAAAAGATATTGCTCTAGGAATTGGGGTGGGGGGAGTTCTATGGCCTGCGTCATATAGTAAGTCAGACCAGATGATCGCAGTGGACCCTTCTGGCCTAGGAGTCTATGAACTATCTTATGATCAGATCATAGGACCACTACATAATTGAACAAAAAATGAGGATGTCAATCAGAACTGTTCTACCACCAAGGCACTGTAACAAGCAGAGAGCACAAGGGCCTACAGATATGTCACAGTGAGCAGTTTGCTTCTCTGTTTCGACCTCCTTGTGGAGAGTACAACCGGAGAGCTGGATGGGGCTGTAGAACCAGAGCTGGAAGTACTTACAATCAGGGCTGGCTCCAGACACCAGCCCAGCAAGCAGGTGCTTGGGGCGGCCCCTGGAAGGGGGCGGCACATCCGGCTCTTCGGTGGCAATTCGGCGGCGGGTCCCTCAGTCCGTGTCAGAGGGAAGGATCGGCCGCCGAATTGCCGCCGAAGAATGAAGCAGCGGCGTTAGAGTTCCCGATCGCGGCTTTTTTTTTTTTTTTTTGCTTTTGCTTGGGGCGGCAGAAACTATGGAGCCGGCCCTGCTTACAATGATAAAACAGCACAGTGCCACTGAAAAGGAATTGCAGCTTTTTCTCACCTCTTCCCTACCCCCCATCCGACCACTATCCTCGAGTCCCTTCATGTCACTCCACTCCTGTACTATCTCCCCCTCATCTCGCACGCTTTGTTCCCTGAGCATTTAGTGCTCACTACATTTTAAAAACCCAACTCTAATTTCTAATTGAAAAACCCATCAGAACCAACAAGATGTGTGGACAGACTGACGAGCAAGTCCGTCATCTCCTCAATCTGCCTTCGTTGGTTATCACTTGCAGTGCTAGGTCTAAATCTAAGCTGAGAGAGCTTCAAGCAGGGACCTTCTCTTTCCTATGTTCTGCCTAGCACACTTGGAGTGCCATTGCCATCATTTTCAGAAGCACCCACAATTCCCATTGATTTCAATGGCAGCTGCAGATCCCCAGCATCTTTAAAAAGCAAGCCATATACAAGTAATAATATATTTAAATGTGGAAATATGACTGTTTTGCATCAAAGAGCTCTCTTATACCGTACGGGGTGATACCCTCACTGGCTGTGATATGCAGTAAAGAAAAAAATCCAGCAATCTCTGAGCTGTCACTGCTCCTGCGTTAACATGCCATTGTTCAGAGCCATTTATCAACTGCTCTTCTCGGGTAAACATTAGGAAGCAAATATTTTACCTGCTGCATGGGGAGTGCTGAATACAAACCCCTGCCATCAGTAACAGAACTGATGCACGCAGTTCCCTGCGCACTGCTTTGAAAACACTCTTTGTGTGGAACAAGCAGAAATGCCTGTAAGGGACAAGCTGATGGATATTCATAGGCCCCTTGACAGTGATAGGAAAAAACGTTAACACTCCACATTGCTTAACTTTCCTTCCATCTAGGTAAACAGTCTTTGTAGAAGGAAATAGCTTTGTGGGTTTCCCCCCCCCCCAACAGTTCTCTACTATCGGCTACACAAGACCTCCTTACTTTCCAGCACTAATGAACGCCTCATCTCTGCAGTTGGAGAACGCCAGGACGGTAGCATTTCCAGCACTACGGGCTGAAGCAGGGCTGCCGCAGATGGCATCTCTCTTAGCTATGCTCCATACAACCACGCTGCAGGGAAAGAAGGGTTTAAAAAAATGTTTCAACTTGTTTAAATCATAAGAAAACGTCACCAATCAATAGAGTGAAGCTATCTTCCCAAACATGTTGCTAGATGAATCCAGGCTTGGGGCCACTTTGCAGAGAAAACGTTCACCCACACTTTTTGTACATAGATATATAGAATCGCAATTCATGTCTCTTGTTCATAAAGCAGCTTAGTGGGTTTGTGCACTAGCCTTTTAACCCCTGTTGGCCAAGATTTTAATCATGTCTTAGGTCATCAGTAGAAACTGATCTGATGGATCTCATCCTGTCCCCATTGTGACAGATAGGACAACTTCCTGCAATATCTTTTGGAGACCATATTGTATTAAGTGTATGAATGGGTTAAGTATCACCGTTGGCCAGGCACTGTATGAACGCCACAGAGGGAGGATTACCACAGTTCCTCCAGGAAGTGAAAACAGAAAACAGCAGGGGAAGATTAAGGCAAATCACTCAGGTTATAACACCTCCAGACAGGTACCACCTCCTGGGGATGCTCGCATATTCTGGTTCAAACTAGATTCTCCAGAGACCAACATACAAAGAAAGGACTTTTGAATAAACAGCCCAACCTTAAACTGACTCAAGATCAGCATTCTGGTTCTAAGACAAATGAACTTGTAATCATGGGGAAAACCCAGTCGTGGGTTTTGAAGGACTAAAACCTGCCAAAGCCTCTAGGTTGGGGTTGAGGTGACCGCTGATAAGCTTTTTAGCATGTGTGTAGTTTCTTTTATTGTTTTAATATGTTTTATCTGTAATGCTTTCACCTTAAGAATAAAGGTAACTGCTAAGAAGGAGCTGTGTTGTAACTTGTAACTGCTGGCCATACACTAGTCAGAGCCCTCAGAGAGCAGGCAAAATGCAGACGCTGGTCTTTTAGGCAGTCTGGCTTGTTGGCGATATGACAGTAAACATCATGGAGATGTGCAGTCTTAAAAACCCTGGTCAGAAGGGAGTGACACATGGGTCTCTGCCTAGGAGTGGTGATGGCTGAAAGCTGGAAACCTTTAAGAGGGTGTCCTCAAGGGACCACAGAGGGGGAAATACAGGTGCAGTTACCCTGAAACTGTGATGCCCACCATAAAGACACCATACCATTTCACATCTTTGGCTTTCGACTGGCCAGGAGTGGAGCAGCAGAGACGATGCAAGTCAGGAATCAGGTACAGTGTCAGAGCCACACAGAACTTGCCTGAAATAGGGCCCAACCACGCAAACACTCAGTAAGCACCAGGGCAGTAGTCCTGATTGAAGTCAACGGGGCTGCTCCTGGTAGTAAGCACTACACACAATAATAAGTGTTTGTAGGATTGGGCCCTACATCTTTCTCATCTGTGCTACAATAGTATTACTTCACTTTCATCTCTTCTCAATTGACTCACAGTTTAAAAATATTATATATTGCCCTGCGTGTATTCAAGTCTTCCTCTGTTATTTGTGTGCTCAGTTTACCATACAGTGTAAACAGCATATTTCAAATAAAAACTAGATGGGCTGTAACACGGCCCAGGGCAGAACTCAATCATGGGGATATCTGCAGAGAGATGCACAGTTTTAGACATACAACTCCCATGAGAAGACCTATGCTTTCAATCCATTGCATAGCTCCGCAGAGAACCTCATCATTAAAGGCATGAATGTTTTTCCCTGCATTTATGACTGGGTGTATAGGCCCCATCCAATGACTGACAAGGATAGAAGCCATGTGCAGAGAAACCCACAGCTGCCAGCCCCTCTCATTGCATGGGAATGTGACTGGCAAATAATTCTGTCATGAGGGACGAGAAGGTGAGTGTGCTCCTGACAGTCTCTTTTGGCCAAATTCAAAGATGAACCTACGCTGATGTAATTTATATCTTCTTCATGTCCATACGTTAAGCCAAACAGATTCCCTAAAACTCAAGCAGTAAGATTCAGAGCTGATGTGTCAGGGGCCTGCATCTAAATGAGTGTGAATTACACTGTATATGAGAGAAGGTGCATAGTATGCCAGCTTCGACTCCCCTCTGCACTGTGGGCTGTGCTGGGAATCAAACTCACAATAGCAGGAGAGGAAGCTGCCAGCAGCATTTTTGCCTTCATTTATTTGGTCCTCAGACACGGGAAGTTTCCTTTTAACCTGGCCCTCTGCTTATGTGACTTCTTTGATGGGGGAGGAGAGAGATTCAAAATTTAATCTTGTTACCTGCCATCATCCTGGCCTCCCAGTGACACCAAGTAAAGTTCATTTGGAGAGAACGCCAGTTTTTCAACTTTCCCCTTGTGAAGTGACAGCCGAGCAAGCAGCTCTCTCTTCTTGTAGTCCCACAAAATTATATCTGCCTGGGGTCCAAAGAACATTAGTTAGAATTTCCTCAGGTTCTTAGGTGCAAAAGGTGCTTCTAAGTTAGGCTTCTTTCCAGCCCAGGACTCCATTTGTATGAATACTCTTCAGATTAGCCACACTAAGGCCATGTCTACACTAGGAGTGCTTTACCAGTATAGGAACAGCGGCATATTATACCAGCAAAGCTGCCCTTTGTACCACGATAGTAAAGCCACCCCCCATGAGCAAAATAAACTATACTGGCAAAAGGGCAGCTTTGCTGGGATAGCTCCACCTATACTAGGTGCTTCTGTCAGCCCAGCTATATTGGGCGGCACTCATCTTTTCATATCCTTGATTGACATCATGATGCTGGTGAAAGTAACTGTGTAGATCTGGTCTAAGAGACATCCCAAAAGTAAAGAAGGACTTCCCAGTTTAAGACTGTGTTTCATTTTAGAGTCAGTGTAACATCAGGGCCAAGAGGACAACAAGGGACAATGTACAAGATTGAGCGGTCCAAACTGGACATTTTAAAATAGTGCAAGGTGCTACTGCCCCTTTCGTACAAGGATATTAGGGTGCCCTACAAAGAGTAATTAATTAATTCATTCATTCATTCATTCATTCCTGTGAAGAAGGCAAAAAAGGGCGAGATTTTCAAAGATCGTGGGTGTCTAAACATGCAGTTATACACCCAGTGGGATTCTCAAAAGCATCTAAGTGACTCTGGAGCCCAAGTCCCATTTTCAAAAGCGATTGATACATTTAGCAGCCTAATGGGACATGGGAACCTAAGTAACTTTTGAAAATGGGACTTAGGCATTTTGGAAAATTTTACCCTAAGTGACTTGCTTACGGTCACATAGCAATTCAGAGGGAGATCTAAGAGTACATGCCTCCCAGTCCCCTGAAATGCTTTTCCTCTTGTAGCAATTTTCCCCTCAAAACAAAAGCTTCAATTATTGTTTAAAAAACAAGAACTCCCACTGCCAAAAGCTCAGCTCTGAATCAGTTAGCCTATACTGATATAGTTAAAAATAACAGGGCCTGCTGCTATAGCCTTTACTCACAGGCTTTGTGCTACTAAGTCAACAGAACTACACGCAAGACTACAGACTACAAGATCTGTCCTCTGAGGAGGAAGATTTCAGTTTGATACTCACCCCGAAGTCATTATTCAATCCCCCAAAGGTTAAAATAATCATTTAAAAAATATTACTCACCTTGAAGCCCATGAAAGTGACCTGTCCAGAAGCAACATAACATCCACTCCGAGACACAGTAACACAGGAGACATTGTTAGTGTGGCCGTGCAGGAAAGCTTGTGTGTTATTGTTCAGGCCTTGAATAATTACAGTACATCCCAGAGGATAGATAAAGTGCTCCCGATCAGGGTGGCAGATCAGACCAAAAGGTATATGCCCTACAACAGAAAGGGAGTAAGAGAGAGAATTCAGAGATTTTAAGGCCAGAAGAGACCATTAGATCATCATATCACAGGCTCTTAAATTACACCCAATTACCCCTGTATTGAGCCCAATAACGTATGTCTGACTAAACACAACTTGCGTTTGGCCAAAGCCTAATTTTCAGAAGAGAGTTATTCTTTAACCTCTAAATCAGGGAAGCATGATCAACGGTCCCACTACTTTCTTATGTGTGGCATGGCTGCCAGAGCTCAGGTTTATAACCTATGAGCACAGTCTCATTCTCATCCCAGAGGGA
Organism: Emys orbicularis; assembly: GCF_028017835.1. Classification (NCBI taxonomy): domain Eukaryota; kingdom Metazoa; phylum Chordata; order Testudines; family Emydidae; genus Emys; species Emys orbicularis. The sequence continues at coordinate 28,318,396 of NC_088695.1, read as the reverse complement.
GGAAGGCTGGCCCAGTGGTTAGGACACTAGGCTTGGACTTGGGAGACTTGGTTCCAATTCCCTGCTCTGTCAGATTTCCTTGTGACCTTGGGCAACTCACTTAGGCTGTCTGTGCCTCAGTTTCCCATCTGCAAAATGGAGATAATAGCACTGCTCTGCCTCACAGGGGAGTTAGTAGGCTAAATACATTAAAGATTGTGGGCTGGTCCACACTAACCCCCCACTTCGAACTAAGATATGCAACTTCAGCTACGTTATTCACGTAGCTGAAGTTGAACCATCTTAGTTTGAACTTACCGCGGGTCCACACGCGGCAGGCAGGCTCCCCGTCGACTCCGCGTACTCCTCTCACGGAGCAGGAGTACCGGCGTTGACGGCGAGCACGTCCGGGATCGATTTATCACGTCTAGACAAGACGCGATAAATCGATCCCAGAAGATCGATTGCTTACCGCCGGACCAGGAGGTAAGTATAGACGTACCCTGTGAGGTGCTCAGATGCTTTGATGAGGGGAGTCAGATAAGTAAAATCAATTGATCGATTCCATCGACCCCTTTGTTCCCTCTCTTCTTCATTTATTCCCTCTCCCACATTCAATTATCACCTCCCTTTTCCTACTCTCACTCCCTTTTAATATTTCCCCATGTTTCTCGCTCCATCACACAAATCCTCTCCTTTGCTCTTCCTTGAAATCCATGGAACCAAAAGTTCAAATCCAGTTCTTGGCCTTATCCATGTTCTTCGTGTGTCTAAGGTAGATACGTGCATTTTGGGGCCGGCAAAGGGATCCCTGAATAGCTATAGTTTGTAAAGGTCCATGAAAGGAGTTCTGGAAATGTAATGTCCCTTCACCAGTATCAAAATGCATCCACCTCTGGGGCACAGAGCTGGGCAGCCTAGAAGATAACAGGCACACTGTGCAACAATGTTGGGAGAGGAGGTTTTGGACAAGAAGCTAGGGCAAACCCCCTTCTCTTATGATAAATGCTTTGGGATTTTAACATCCATGCAGAGCACACACATGGAAGCTTAGTTTTAAAATTCTCATCGGGAGATACACAGTAAAGTGCATGAATTCTGTTGCATCCACCTCAGGCCCATGCAGAACACAGGCAAGGCCAAGAACTAGATTTGAACCTTTGGATCTCAGGATTTCAAAACTAAGGCCATCCCTCTGGAAACCAACATAAATTTCACTGGGATCACACCCTAGTCCAGATGTTATTGTTGATGTAGCATAGCAGGCAGGTGTGCCACTGTACTCAGGGCCGGCTCCAGGCACCAGCTTACCAAGCAGGTGCTTGGGGCGGCCACTTTGGAGAGGGGCGGCACGTCCAGCTGTTCGGCGGCAATTCGGCGGACGGTCCCTCACTCCTGCTCGGAGCGAAGGACCTCCCGCCGAATTGCCGCCGCAGATCGCGATCGCGGCTTTTTGTTTGTTTGTTTGTTTTTGGTTTTGTTTGGCTGCTTGGGGCGGCCAAAACCCTGGAGCCGGCCCTGACTGTACTGACAGGTGCAAGAGATGCACCCCTGCCTTGAGATTACAAAATCGAGACCCAAGACAAAGAGTGATGACAAAGAAAAAACAGGCCAATGTGGGTGACAGAATGAGAGGCTGGGGTGGGTGGGCTTGGTGAGGCCGGGTGGGAAGAGGGTGACTTCATTGCTCTGCAGGCAATTCTGCCAGACAGAGATGTTTTTAGTAAGTTAAAATGAGTGGCAGGGTCCAGAGAGAGGGCCTGGCAGGAGGGGAGCAACGGGGTGTGCATGGGACCCCAAGTTAGCCCTCAAACACACTGGACCCGCAGAGGCAGGTCACCACTCCCCAGGGATGGGGGAGGGGCCTTTTATCAGAGATTGAAATAGATCATGAGATGAGGTCAGGTCCCCCAACCCTGCCCACCACCAAACCCAGCCCTCCCCACTAGATTCCCCCCCCAAACCTCCATCAGGGCCCGCAACCCAGCCCCCAATACAGCCCTCCCCACTAGATCTCCCCAACCCAGCCCCCAATACAGCCCTCCCCACTAGATCTCCCCAACCCAGCCCCCAATACAGCCCTCCCCACTAGATCTCCCCAACCCAGCCCCCTCATACAGCCCTCCACACTAGATCTTCCCCAGCCCCACATCAGGGTCCCACACCCAGCCCCCAATGCAGCCCTCCCCACTAGATCCCTTCAAGCCCCCCAACCCAGCCCCCCACGGAGACGCCCTGGCACCAGGGTCACCCCGCAGCGGCCCGCGGCCGCGGCGCAGCCCGGCGCGATACCGTTGAAGCCGATGACCGCCTGCAGCTCCAGCTCGCACAGCGCGTCACTCTGGGGTCCCGGCTCCCCCGCCATGGCGCTGCCGCCCGCTCCCCTCAGCCAGCGGCTGTGTACACCCGGCGCTATGGAAACCGCGCCTGCGCACCAACCCCCACTCCCTCCCCCGTGCCGAAGGCTGCACATGCGCAGAGCCACAGTCTGGGCCCAGAGGAGAGGAGCAGGGAGGGGATGCAGGAGGGCAAAGGTCATGACCCGAAAGCACCCTGTACGGCTCAGGGCAGAGGTCATGACTCTACAGTGAACCTAATCCCCCATGGACACAACCTGGGCATCTAGGGTGCAGTCCCCAGAGACCAGCAGGCTCCCAGGGCTGCAACCCTGCCTGGAGGGACCAGGCTTCCCCTCCTGCACCCTGGGGTGACCCAGCACCCCCCGAAGATGTGCCCTCCTGGAGGGACCTGGCGTCCCCCAACCCTGCTCTAGGGTGCATCCTGCATGGAGGGACCAGGCATCCCCTCCTGCACTCCAGGGTGACCCAGCATCCCCACCCAAGGGTGTGCCCCCCTGGAGGGACCTGGTGTCCCCCAACCCCACTCCAGGGTGCACCCCATGTGGAGGGACCGGGAATCCCCATGCCAGGATGTGCCCTGCCTGCAGGGGTCCCGGCATCCCCCCCACCCCCTGGGATGCACCCTGCCTGGAGGTGACCCACACGAGGGTGCATCCTGTGTGCAGAATATGCTGGAAGATGCCAGTGATTGATTCCAATGGAACCAGGTCAGGATCAGTCTAAATAGCTAGTTGGCCTAAACACTACAGCACTGGGGAGCTAGACAATCAAATACCTGATTAGGCCTCATAGCAGAGGGCAGTAGGGGACACAGACCAATCAGAATGTTGCAAGTTAGCTCTAGTGCCAGAAGGGATTGAGGAAAAGTGCTCCTGGTTCCGTTGCCTGCTGCCAGTGTTGCTGTGACAGGAGCCAACTTGAGGCTCTGCTGCTCTCTTTGTCTGGTTTTTGGAGATACATGGCAATCAAGCTCTAAATGGAGAAATGTGTACATGCTGCTTATTTTTCTGTATTTTTAGATTTCTTCTGAAAGAGTAATGCTACAATCAAATATTTATATAGCTGCTGCTAACCAATTCACCCATAGTGTCACTCAGGAGTTCTGAAAGTTGCCAGCAGCTTTGCTGATCTGTGTGGTTTAGAGTCAAGAGTATATATTCCTTGGCACTTTTTTCCTCATTGTCAAGCAAAACTAATGTTTGTAAATGAAAATGTCCAGAATTATCCAGTTATGCCCTCATTTTATTTCCCATTTGATCTGGCTCCTATCCCTCTGATACAGTAAGCAGAGACCCTATGTTTAATAGGATTGGCCTACTTTTCAGCAAAGCCACCACTTTTTGCCTCTTCTAAGACAGGACAGCCCAACGTTCTACTTTTTAAGAGTGCTGGTTTACTTGCCCTACTTTCATATGGCAGGTCTACCTGGTACAATGAAAGGAAAGCTTTCTTATGAGGAATCTGTGCAACCCACCTGGGGAATTAGTTTTGTCTTCTAAATCCTTTTGATGTGTGTTTGTTTGTTATAAGGATGGTATCATTTATTTGTATTGTGGAAACACACTGAGGCCTCCACCAGGGATGGGATCCTATTGCTCTAGGCACTGTACAGACATAACAAAAAGACTGCCCCAGACCCAAAGAGCTTACAATCTAAGTAAAAGACAAGAGGCTACAGCTGGCTGTAACAAGCAGATGTCAGAAGCACAAAATAACAGTGAGAGAATTATGATCAGTGTGATAAACAGGGGTCACAGATATGTACCTGCCTCAGATATGGATGATAAGCATGTTCTGCTGTATGTGTGGAAGGGTACCATTTAAAAAGCAAATCAGTGTAGTGTAAATACCTTCGCACTAATGAATCTCATCAATACAGCATTATTGTTGAACTTTTACAGGCACAAAAGTCAGGAAATGCAAAGTTGTTGTTCCCACAGAGACAGTTACTTTCTCACCTGTGTATACAGCATTTTGCATTACGCTGTGTGCTGTCAGATTTATGACTTGACTTAAATGTATAAAGTGACTGAGTTGCAGTTGCTATGGGAATTCTCAATTTGTGTTTAAATTCCCAACCTGAACATCAATTAATGTCAAAGTTTGCCTGAATTTTCTTGTTTATTTTAGATTATAAAAATAAATTTAAAGTATAAAAAGAAAATGGAAAAGAGCCTTCTTGATCAAACTGCCTTTGCAATAAACAGGTGCAGAACTCCGATTCATCACATGTATATATCCGGGGTGCCGCTCATGCATATGTTTAAATGTTGGGGCATTGAAATGAACAAGGGAATATGTGCATATTTCCAGAGCTCTGCATCAGTATATATAATAATGGGACATTAAAATAAATTGATTAGGCTAAATTCATCCCTGATGTAAATCCATGGGATTCTTTGGAGTTACACTGTAGTGAATTTGGCCTATTATACATGTTTGAAATCCTGTTAGATAAAAATAGGTATCCTAAGATGTGTCCATCTTAACGTAGAAGGAACAACTCAGTTGAGTTCAGTCTCCAATGACCCTTTTAATTCTAGGCTTCTCTGTTAAGGCTGTCAGTAAGGGGATTACAGAATGACAGTTGTGCTGGTAGTATATTTGTGATGTGATTATCTGTCCCCTGGAGAATGAAATGAGATCCACCATCTCATTTCACATAGGTCACCAAGAAGCAGCAAAGTTCTGGCTCTGCTGACCTGAGCTGTAGTCAAGTAACAGCACAACAGAGATGAAGGATGATCCAATGGTTAGGGCACTAGCCTAGAACTTGGGAGTGTTGATTTAAATTCCCTGCTGTGCCACATACTTCCACTGTGACATTGGGCAAGTGCCTTAGCCTCTCTGTTCTTCATCTGTACAATGGGGATAATAGCACTGCCCTATCTCACAGAGTTGCAGTGTGGATAAATACATTAAAAGACTGTGACGTGCTCAGATACTATGGTAATGGGGAGCCATATAAGTACCTTAGGTAGATGAAAGATCTTTTATATCCCATTACCAAGCCGTTGAGCCACCCAGCCCTCACTGCTTTATGATTTTTTTCCTTTCATTGTTTTGAATTTTATACAGCAAGAGAATAAAAGTGCAAAGAAGAAAGTAAATAATAAACACATTTTAAAAGTGACAAAGACCACTCTGCAGATCATGGGGACTGAATGTAATAATCACCCTGATAATTTATTGTGATTTACAGCTGAAATCAGCAGATAGCTTGGGTATGCAGCACATACAGTATCACAAAGGTTGACAGGCTTTGCTGTTGCATCAAAGACGGATAATGCAGCCTCAAGTCTCAAGTGTTTTAGGTACTTTGGATGAGACCCAGTTCCCCTTTACAATCAAATACTCTAAATCTTGATCCAGGCAATACACAAAGGCATAGCAAAGATGGACTGCTAAGTAAGAAGAATTTTGAGCTTGGAAGGGGGTCAGGATTTCTATAGAGGCAGCAAACTCAGCCCCGGGAAAGAATGGAGTCTGATGGGAAACCTGATGGGAGACAGGCTGGTCCGGTATGGGGCCTTTGAAAGAGGGAAACACTAGGAAAATCATAGCAGAACTCAAATGTAAAAAAGAGTTTCTCAGCCAGAGGCAAGGCATGAAGTAACACCACTGAACTTTGTGCCTCGCTTTTATAACTGTCAGATCTCATGAGATGACAAAATAGGAAGCTTGTAGGAAAAAGGTGAGCCATAAGAACAGCCATATTGGGTCAGACCAAAGGTCCATCCAGCCCAGTATCCTGTCTACCGACAGTGACCAATGCCAGGTGCCCCAGAGGGAGTGAACCTAACAGGTAATGATCAAGTGATCTCTCTCCTGCCATCCATCTCCACCCTCTGGCAAACAGAGGCTAGGGACACCATTCCTTACCCATCCTGGCTAATAGCCATTTATGGACTTAACCTCCATGAATTTATCTAGTTCTCTTTTAAACCCTATTATAGTCCTAGCCTTCACAACCTACTCAGGTAAGGAGTTCCACAGGTTGACTGTGTGCTGTGTGATGAAGAACGTCCTTTTATTTGTTTTAAACCTGCTGCCCATTAATTTCATTTGGTGGCCCCTAGTTCTTATATTATGGGAATAAGTAAATAACTTTTCCTTATTCACTTTCTCCACACCACTCATGATTTTATATACCTCTATCATATCCCCCCTTAGTCTTCTCTTTTCCAAACTGAAAAGTCCTAGCCTCTCTAATCTCTCCTCATATGGGACCCGTTCCAAACCCCTAATCATTTTAGTTGCCCTTCTCTGAACCTTTTCTAATGCCAGTATATCTTTTTTGAGATGAGGAGACCACATCTGTATGCAGTATTCAAGATGTGGGCATACCATGGATTTATATAAGGGCAATAAGATATTCCCCGTCTTATTCTCTATCCCTTTTTGAATGATTCCTAACATTCTGTTTGCTTTTTTGACTGCCGCTGTACACTGCATGGACATCTTCAGAGAACTATCCACGATGATTCCAAGATCTCTTTCCTGATTAGTTGTAGCTAAATTAGCCCCCATCGTATTGGATGTATAGTTGGGGTTATTTTTTCCAATGTGCATTACTTTACATTTATCCACATTAAATTTCATTTGCCATTTTGTTGCCCAATCACTTAGTTTTGTGAGATCTTTTTGAAGCTCTTCACAGTCTGCTTTGGTCTTAACTATCTTGAGCAGTTTAGTATCATCTGCAAACTTTGCCACCTCACTGTTTACCCCTTTCTCCAGATCATTTATGAATAAGTTAAATAGGCTTGGTCCTAGAACTGACCCTTGGGGAACACCACTAGTTACCCCTCTCCATTCTGAGAATTTACCATTAATTCCTACCCTTTGTTCCCTGTCTTTTAACCAGTTCTCAATCCATGAAAGGATCTTCCCTCTTATCCCATGACAACTTAATTTATGTAAGAGCCTTTGGTGAGGGACCTTGTCAAAGGCTTTCTGGAAATCTAAGTACACTATGTCCACTGGATCCCCCTTTTCCACGTTTGTTGACCCCTTCAAAGAACTCTAATAGATTAGTAAGACATGATTTCCCTTTACAGAAACCATGTTGACTTTTGCCCAACAATTTATGTTCTTCTATGTGTCTGACAATTTTATTCTTTACTATTGTTTCAACTAATTTGCCCGGTACTGACGTTAGACTTACCGGTCTGTAATTGCTGGGATCATCTCTAGAGCCCTTTTTAAATATTGGCGTTACATGAGCTATCTTCCAGTCTTTGAAATATGCGATGGCATCCGCAAAAGGACCTGCTCAGAACATCTACACACATAACTTCGTCTGAAACACTGAAGCCCTGAGTCCATTCTGTTCCTCCAGTTTAAAATCTGTCACGTTCAGCGGAGTCATACTAGCATAAAATTGATGAGAAGGAGTGGAGATTCAAGCCCCATCATATCTTTTATCTTACAAGATGCATTCCGAAGAATAGAGGTAATTGCTAATTATTCACATGGCTGCATAGCTGACTAGTGTGTAAGTTAGCTATTATTCCCTCTTCTTGTCTCATAGCATTTCTGGGACTGCTTCCCTTGGAGGTATTGATTACTTCTGCTCTGAATAGCTGGAGAAAATGAACACAAGAAAAATCAGACTGTAAATGGAAAAATGTATTTGGGCTTTGAATACGTTTTCCTTCTGCAAGCTAAATGGTTTACATGTAGGTTCCAAAACCCATTAAGTGTATTTATCCTACCTGTCAGCATGTATATGTTAATATTTCATCTTTCCTAATGATGGGTCTACTATTATCGTGTTGATAACTATGAGATGTTAGATTAGACTGTTAGATGTGTTAACTATTTAGATTCTTGCAACTACCATCCTAAAGCCTTTTCTCTGAATACACATTTTCATGTGAATATAAACATCACAATGAGGGGGGTTTACAATAAGATATTATGCTGGTCAGCCTTTGATGGCAATAAATGACATAACTGTGGATTTGCATATTTTTAGATGAATTTAGTGTTGTGATTAACAGTCCTGAGAATTGAAGCCCTCTCTTTATCCACAAAACAGGTGCAGTGGCAGGGCGCTTTCTTGGACTGGCCCATTGACATGTTGCAACTCTGATCCTGAAAGCCATACCTCGTGGAGTGGGAAGGTAATTTTGTTCCTATGACAAACCTTTTACTGAAGTGTCGTGATATTATGGAAAACGTTGAGAGGTCTGAAGCCTGTAGAGATGGTAGGCAAAAATATTCCCTCTAGGGAACCTCCTGATCCCCACAGTTCTCCAACCTTTTCATACCAGAGGCCCACTGTGATCTGCTGTTGTCCTGCATTATCTGTCCATTCAAGAAGCAGATCACCTGCCTGCATTCATGTGTAGTGCAAATGCACAACTACGAAGTTATACTTATTCAGGAGTAGAGCCTAGTGGGTATTTGAGGACACCTGCAATTTATCCTGATGGGTTTCATTTTAAGAGATGGTACAGAAAATTAATGGGCACAGCTCTGATGGTAACTATCTGGCAACTTCCATTGCTAACAATGGTAGCTGTACATGAAAGATGCTTGTATAGTGTTATACGAGGACTAACAGGTGTCACTTCTAATAGTGATTGTTGATCCTCAAAGATGATATAGGTTCCGCTCATGGTTATAAGAACCATTTTGGGCTTGGAACCAGGATGGAGATCTTGTAAATTACAGGTCAATCTTCCCAGCAAGATTCATAGCTGGATATCATGAGATCTGTGGTATTTCTACTTCAAAGTGAAGCCAAGAACATAGAGAGATAAGAAAACTGGTAGAATCCAGCCTGCTCCCTCCCCAAAAATTAACTCAGCTTTTTCAAACTTCAGAAAGTTTGGGGTTTGGTTTGATTTGATTTGTGTGTGAAGGTTTTGGACTTTTGTTATTAATGATTATTAAACATTTATAGTATGGCAGTGCCCATAATATAACGCTGCCTTGTGGCACTTTGTTTTCCTCATCCATGGCCATCACAGTACATTATGACAGAGAGGAAAGATATGGAGAATGGCTAACAGCAGTGAGGTTCAGAGCCGCAAGAGAAATCCATGTGTGGACTCCCTCCATTAGAGTCAGGCATTTGTGTGTTATCTGATGGCAACTGGCTCATCACCAGCCATGGTATCCTGTGTAGTGGAGAGGAATCTCTCATTCCTTAATATGGTGCAGGGAGCGGCGATTTCACGGTGATTAGGCATTTCGAAAGCCCCAGGCTTCCAGGAGCTGCACCTGGAAGTTCTCTTGACAGAGAGGAGGGTTGTCAAATGTCTCGCAGTGCTCCGTTCTCCCATAGTAGAGGTCAGCATCAATGTACAGAGCTTGGCCTCCACCACCACCTGCAAAACAAGGTCAGACACTATTGGGGACCTGCTGTCACCAGGTTAATGGGCGAATGGAGAGATCGGCCTGTCTGATAAGAACCCTAACCATACCACTTATCAGTGACGATGCATAACTTTTGATGGTGGGGGGGGGCACAATTTAAAGGTTCTGGGGGGGCACGTGACCACCTCATGCATCGCTTCTGGGCTAAGGAGCAGCAGCAGAACCAGGAGCACCAGGACAGCGGCGAGCAAGGGCCTCAGGGAGGATCTCATGGCAGCTGGGCTCTGCAGGCAGGGGCCCTCTCCACGGGGCCGGCTGGTGCTGGACTCCTTTGGGGGAAAGGCAAAAGCACATCAGGGGTACAGCTGGGAGCTATGCCAGGGGAGCCCGGCTGTGCAGAGGTGGCCTGGCTCAGGGAGCAGGGCAGAGAGAACTGCTGAGCAGCCAGCCAGCACCCCCCGGCTCCGGGCGGCTCCCACCAGCTTCTGATCCGCCGGCTCCTGGCAGGAGGCAGGCAATGGTTTTCAAACTGGGGGGGCACCCCCCCCCCCAGTTTGAAAACCTCTGTGCTAAATGGAAGGCAGAAATCTGGGGGACACACGTGACTCTGCATGGCCTCTCCCCCCCCCTGCCCGCCCCAAAGTCACCTCTACCATTTAAGTCTCAGCTGCTACAGCTTTATTTCTCCTTGACCATTCTGTACAGCTGGAGATGGGAGAGACCTTGGTCTGATATGGTTAGGGTGACCAGACGTCCCAATTTTAGGGGCTTTGTCTTATATAGGCAACAATCCCCCCCCCCCCCCCCCAAAAAAAAAGTGTCCTGATTTTTCACACTTGCTATCTGGTCACCTTTTATATGGTCCACTGCCGTTTATGCTAAACTGGAACTCGTCTCTCTCTCATAAAGTAGCTTCTGTAAGAGTTACCTCATGGGGAAGCTGACAGTACAGGCAGTACATGGGATTGCCTGAGTAGCCCAGTCTAAATTATTAAACTGGGTGGAGACTGGGCAAAACATAATCTTGAATTCACAGACACCAAATTTGGCCTCAGTTTTACTCCTACATCTGATTGCAAGGGCAATGAAACATTAATGCTTCTTAAATTGGAGTGCATGCCGAATGCAGCATTACTTTTGGTGCCCAACATGCTGTAAGGTACAGGCTAGTGTGTCTGTGTACCACTGCCCCCTGGTGGCTGGCCTTCATAGCATAAATGTCTTACTGCTGCTAACAACTCATGGAGATTCTTCTGTAGCTGAAGTGATAGATGCCTGTCTTATGGAGACAGCAAGCCTCATGCATCCTTGGTGTAAGTTTGCTGAAGTCATGTGGAGTTGCATAAGGCACAAGACTCCTGGGTTTAATCCCCAATGCTCTAAGTGTATGATGTAGCTAATGGCGGTGTGGCGCAGTCAGGAATCGTTACAAAGTCACTGATGGAATTTTTACATTCACGTCTTCCTGCTGCTTTACATACAAAATACAAAGGGCTAAACTGCAGCTGGCACTTGTGCGGGGTGTTCCAGACCGTACGCTCACACACAAGTACCAGACACCACTGCAGTCCCTGTGCTTCCCCAAGTGCAGCCACTGCTCCATAGTAGCAGCCAGGAGGGTGCAAATCATGCAAAGAAGGAGGGATCTACTCTGCCCCATGCCACATCAGCCAGTAGTGCTAGCCAGCCATGGAGAGGAGATCAGGCTGCAGCATCCTAAGGGATGGTTAGCATGTACCTTCCCGCTGTGCTCTCAGGAGCAAAGTGGTGCAGCTCCATCCTGTCCCTTCTGAGGGCTGTGTGTAAATTACAGTCTGGCTCACAGTGCTTTGGGGAAGTGGTCTCTCTTGGGAGTGTATGCGGGTATGTAATGGTAGCATAGTTACCGATAATGATTCCTTCCCGAGTCCCGGACATGAACATGGAGGCTGTTTTCGAAGGCAGGAGGAAGTGTCTGATTGCCAGGTATGGGGAGAGGCGACCTTTAGCCCTCTGCAACACGGGCACAGTCAGATGGTTTGAACTGGCTAAGTGGCCACCGGGAGGAGATGTGCTGAGGACAGGGGAGGCGGGAGAAGGAAGGCGCTGGCGTGGGGAGCACGGCACTGCTTTGGTCAGCTCTGGTTTCTTGATGAACACCCACTCGTATCTCTCCATTTCAGGGCGTACCTTTAAAACAAAGGCAACACATGGGCAGCATAGCCTTCCAAATCCTTCTGTTATGGATGATGTCCTGTGGGGTGGTTTGGTTGGCTGCTCAGGTGGATATTAGAGGTAGGTCCATCAGCGGTGGCTGGTCATTAGGGCTTACTAGTGCTAAACTCCACCAATAATGTCACTACGGTGTAGGGTAGTTGTGGTACCACTGGGGGGATCTCCTGGTTGGGCTGGAAGGACTCCAGCTCTGGAGGGAAGTTGGGCAGCTAACAGTTCATGAATACTACATGGTTTTGTCTGATTGTTCTATGGGGTCTTACTGTCTGAATATGAGGTTAATTCAAGAGGAGGCTGACTGCACATAGGCAGGAAAGTGTACTATGACTTCAGATAGTCACTCATTTGCCAACACTTAAGGGATGATGCAAAAGCCATTCCCACTGGTGGTCTTCCTCCCATCCCCTGCTGAGCTCACCAGACCAGTTTGTCAAGGGGACGGGAGTCCGAGTCTGGGAAATTGAGATAAAGGACTTCTGGCTGGATTAAAAGACTCTCTCTAGGGAGGGGAGGCAGTTGCTGCTGAAAAGCTGTTCTCACACACAGAGACCCCCAGTGGAGAGTTGAAGAAGCAATGGCGGTGTTTGTTCTCTGGGGGCCCCTGGCCCCGGCAAAGCTCTGTTCTGGGACTGGGAGCAATTGGGGTGCCGGGAGAGGCCCAGGGAAGCAGTGGGTGACTCCCTCCAGAGCTGGTCCTGTCCCCCACCTTCCCCTGCCTGTGCTCAGATCCTGCTCCCAGCTGGGGGCTCTGCTGTCCTGGCAGTCCAGTTACTCAGCTGTGGCTCTGCCCTGAGCTCCCAGCAGCTGGCTCCCCTCCCTGCTCCCGGGCTGCAGCATCCCTGCGCAGACCCACATTTGAATCTGCTCCCTGATCCCCTCAGCCTGGCCAGGGGAGGGAAAAGGGCCAGAGACGCCAGCAAGGGCCTACTGCTTGGCTCACTGGGCATCAGCTGTTCCTTCTTGTTCCCTACTGGGGGCGCGACTGTAAAGACAGTCCTGCTACCTGGCTGCGGCTGGCTCTGGGCTCCTGGCAGCTCCGGCTCTTACACTCCCTGGCTGCCAGGTGGCCCCTTTCACTCCCAGCTATAGGGCGTCTTCCAGGGTGGGGGCTCAGAGGCAGATCAGCGTGGGAATACTGAGCCTTGGGTGGAGCTACAGCTGGGTAATGGGGCCGTCCTTACAGCAGAGCCCCCAGCGGGAGCAGGAAGGAGTAGTGGACACCTGGCAGGCCAAATGGAAAGCCCTCATGGGCCAGTCTGAGCTTCAGGGTCCCTCGCTGCCTCGGAGCCCTCTGTGGTTGCGTGGTTTGCAGTGGCCTAGCACCGCCACTGTGAAGAAGCTAGACTGTCCTCGGCTCCCATCACAGGGGGCTGGGCTCCGGGAAGATAGACATGCCTGCAGATCTTTTGTTCTCTGATGGTCTCTTTTCTCTCGTTTTGTTTTATTCCTACTGTTAAGATTAAATGACCTGTGTTTTAAGAAGGCTGCTCTGGTGTAAGCAGACTGTCTGGTAACTATATACCCCACAAAGCAAAGCTCCCAAAGGAGGCAGGCACTGAACCCAGGCAGACCTGCTGGGAAAGGCTGATAGCCCAGGGCTGGTCTGAGGCTGCGAGAATTCCGCCCCAGGAGAGGTAAAGGCACGAGGGCTGACACCTGTGGGGATGCAGAGAGACCAGAGAGGGGTCAGAGGTGCTGCTAACACTGTAACTATGACAGAGTACCACTGAGGGTCTCCTGGTTTGGCAGGAGCCTGCTGCAGCTCCAACAGGCTACACTGCACCTTACACTGCAGGGTTTATTGCACTGAGAAGCATGGACTAGAGGGATACTGGAATGGAGAAGAAACTGAGCTGGATGGATCTGACCTGACATAGGGATTTCTGTGTTCCGCTGCATTCTCTTCTATCAGGACTGAGGAGCACTGGCGAATTGTCTCTAGTACCTGCCTGCTGTGCTATCTGAATTCTACAAGGGGTAACAAAAACCTCAAGCAACCTTTAAAATATACAAACCATAAACAAGATACACCAGGAAACAGTCAGACTTACGCTGAAAACAAAGCATTCCCCTGTTCCAAAGAAGCTGGACGTTCCCCCACTCTTTTTCCTTTCATTCCAGTCAGAGGAAAGGAACGCACCACACACCTTGAAGGAGAGAGTAAGAAGAACAGTTTGGAGTTCATGACTCAGTCCAGCAGGAAAAGCATTACGAAGAGTGAATCCTGAAAACGACAGGCTGGCGAGCAGGGGTGGGGGTGGGGGCAAAAGTAGATTTACACACACATTCCTTTGAGTCCCTTGATGTGGGAATTTCGAGAGCAGCAGATCAGAGCTGAGGTCCCCTGTGTGGCTCTTAGGGCAGCATTTTCCCCCAAAGTGCAATTCTACACATAAAGGAAACTAAGGCTATGTCTACACTGTGCGCCTTACAACGGCACAGCAGTACCGCTGCAGCCATGTTGTTGTAAGGGGCAGTAACTTCGTTGATGGGAGTGCAGCTCCCACCCACAAAGTGCTGTCCACACTGGCGATTTTCGTTACTAAAATTTTTGTCATTCGGAGGGGGGGGTTACACCCATGAGCGACAAAAGTTTTAGCGACAAAAGTGCCAGTGTAGACAGAGCCTACGTAAAAATGGTCCCTTCTCACTCACCTGATCTGCCCCATATGTGGATCCAGGGCCACTGCTTTAGTTTTAGTGACTAATATAAATTTTAAATCTTATTAGCCCTGCAGGGCCAGCCCACCTATAGGAGAGGGGGATGGAATCTCTTCCTCCTTGTACACCTTCAGTGGGGTGGGTTACAAGTTCCAATCAGTACTGTCGGTGCAAACCCACAGAAGGCAATGGGACAACCCAGTTATTCCAGTATAACTATCCTGATTCCCGAATAAGTGTGAACACAAGAACAGCGATACTGGGTCAGACCAAAGGCCCACCTAGCCCAGTATCCTGTCTTCCGACAGTGGCCAATCCCAGGTGCACCAGAGGGAATGAACAGAACAGGTAATCAAGTGATCCATCCCTGGTCGCCCATTCCTAGCCTCTGTTTACCAAAGCAGGTGCAGCATATGGCTACCCTCCTATGCATTTCTCCCCAGACCAGTCAGAAGCTGGGACACACTCACAGCGCTCTTCAGTGTTTGGGAAATACTTACTTCCCCCTGGGTCGTTTTTATGAGCAGTACTGTTGGTTCGTAACCTTCACAGCATGAGTAAAACCTGCAAGTGACAACAAAGAAAGTGTATCAGTTTGAGTTTGAAACTGATGAGAGAGAGACATGCTTTGGCAGCTTACTCTAGGGTTACTGGGTAGAGAGCCTAGCAGGTTGGCACATTCCTCGTCACTGGCCTTTGCAAAGCGGGATATAAATATAATACACCCAGCACATGGTTGTGGCCTAACATTTCCTCCTAAGTGCTTCTTTGCCTGACTCCTTCAGGTATTAGAACATGATTGTGACAGGGTCGCTCCTGGCCTCGCAAAAAACACTGCTGGATCCCAGATCAGATGCAAAAGACAAAAGGATTTTACCTGGCTGTCGCTCCCTTCAGGCAGGGCCTCACCTGCAGCTGTCTTACCCAGCAACAACAGACTAGTCACTGGTAGTGAACCGAAGACAACACCATTGCATCAGGCCTACCTGCCCTCCAGGAGGCAGCAGTCTCTAGTCAATTCCTGGCTCCCAGCTCAGCTTCTCTCACAGGGTACATCTGCATTTGAGCTGGGAAGTGACACCCTGGGTAGGTATGTGGGCGGCTAGCCCAAGCTGCCACCCATACTGCTGTGGACACACTGCTATTCTTAGGTGTGGGTACATCTGTGGGAGCTGGGAATCACACTCACAGAGGGAGAGCTGGAGATCTGCTCTCCCACCCAGACAGCCCCCAAATGGGCTCTCCTCTTTTAGCCCCTCCCTTGCCACTGTAGTGGGACAGGGCTTCTTGACTGCACAGCAGCTCGTTAACCCTTTCCAGGCCAGCGTGGGGTTTGTACACCTCATCACAACGTGCTTTCCCATTGGTGGGCAATTTGCAGAATCACTGCTGTTGGCGGTTCATGCAATTGCTCAAACAGGTTAACATTCATAAACTGGTTAATGGAACAGACAAGCAAGGCAGAGGTTGAGGCAGCATCCCGTGCAGAGATTCAGGGTCAGGCTGAACGACACCATAGCTAGTTCTGCACATTGCAGGCCTCAGACAAGCCAATCTAATCCCCACGGCCTGTTGTGTCCCTTCCCTATGATTGCTTATTTTTATCTCCATTTTACCACATTTCCTACCAACCTGTCTCTTGACTTTTCTAATGCTGCTCTCATCTGTTTCCTTGTTTTGGCTATTTTATCCATGATCCATTTGTGCCTTTTTAAATCATTGCAAAGAACCTTGGCTCCTGAATATAATGAAATAAAGACCCATGCGAGGTCTCTTCTGGCCTCCAGATTTGAGTCTGTGAAATTCCCTGTGGTTCCAAGTTTAAAGGGAAGAACAAGGACCCAGTTGTGATGGGAGCTGGTTGAGATCCACCTTGTGTCTTTGAAAAAGAGCAGTCAAAATGCAGCAATTTCCCGGACAGCAGCTGCTCAGAAGGGGTATGACACTAGAGATGGCATCACTAGGAGCAGACAGTCCCACCTGTATCACTGAGGCTCAGGTTGGGAAGGTGAGACACAAAGAGCCAGATCCACAAAGATATTTAGGCACCGAATTCCCCTTGATTTCAGTGGGAGTTAGGCGCCTAAATACTTTCAAGGATCTGGGCCAGAGAGCTCACAGGTACAGGTTAACACGGTTACCATAGCTGTGTAACTGGTGTCACCAGGTGCACCACGGTGGAGTAGAGGGTGAGTGAGTGAGAGAGCTACAGCAGAATGGAGACGGTTAGCAAAGGCTCTGACATCTCCTGGGTCACTTCATTCTGCCGTGGTGCCACACCATAGAGAGAAGATGCCTCATTCCTGTGCCAGTAATGCCATCTGTATCTCTGCATGGTGATATAATTCAGGTGATTACATCTCCTGCTGTAGGACATCAGCTGGTCCCGAGAAGGGTTCAGGGGGAATTTCCCCCTCCTGCACTATCAGCCAGGTGCGTCATAGGGTTTTTCACCTTCTTCTCAAGTATCAGCTATTGGCCATTGCTGGAGGCAGGGTGTTGGATGAGATGGACCTGAGGTGATACAGGAAGTCATCTGTCCCCAGATGTCTAACTGCAGAGATTCCTGATCATTGGCACAGGATTAAACTGATCCCTGGGGTTAGGGGTCAGAAGGAATTTCCTGCTAGGGCAGATTGGCAGGACCATGGGGTTGGGGGATTTCACCTTCTTCTAGAGCACTGAGCCAGAGTCCCTTGTTAGCTCCTAGCCACAGGGGTGTTAGGTATCAGTGGCCCTCTGCCATTCTGCATTTGTTGCTCCATCACATGTATGGGCAGGACTTCCTAGAGAGCCACCATCGCCGTCACATTCACAGGGGCTCACAGAGATGGGGCTACCGACCCTGCAGGGGAGTTAAACAGTCCCTTGTCATTCCACTGTCTGGCCCCTTGATGTGGCAGCAAATTGGATGTGATGTGAAAGTGCTCTGGGTCCCAGCAGTTTGCTTGCTTTCCCAGCAGCGTCGATTATGGTGGCTGTCAGCCCGCAGTTTCCCTGCCATTTGGTTTCCCTCCCCCAGTAACCGGATTTCCCTTCCGAGCCATGTCTGATGCCCTCTCCTCCCCACCTCCGGCTGCCTGTCCTGCTTACGCTGTGGGAAAATAGGAGAGCATTTTATCCTGCACAGCTGCCTGGAGGTGAAGGCTCCTTCCTCTGCAGTGGGGTAGTCAGCAAGAGGGAGCTCGGTCTGTATGTAGAATTGCACCTTTCACCTCAAAGCATTTTACACCCATTCATTGTCACCCCCATTTCTCAGCTGTGGAAACAGCCACAGACTGATTAAGGTCACAAATGGATAGTATCAGAGCCAGGAACAGAGTCCTGGCTTTGGAAGCCCTCACCACAGCATGTAGCTGGCGGAGCAAGGGTTTCAGTTCAGGAGAGGAGAACAAGAGAGCCTCTTTGCCAGCTGGCCTGGAAGGAGAGAGAGACAGAGAGAAGTAAAGCAGCCAAAGGAGGAAGGGAGAGAGCAGCAAGGAAGGAGGGGGTTGCAGAGTACTGACGCGAGCCTCTAGATCAGGAGCCATTTTCATGCACTGCAAGATAAGGTAGCAAGGATCTCTGGTCCTGGAATTGCTGGGCCCAGCACACGTGATGGCACTTTAGATCCGTAAGAGTTACTGATGACCAGGGTTGCATTGATGGATACAGACTTTGAATTGAGGTGTTCTAGCTCCTTCTGTATAGTGTGATTCCAGATGAGTTGCCCCTCCCCCTTTCTCCAAGGCCACGCCCCCATTCTTAGACGGTCCTTCCTTACATTTTTCCCATCACTTCCTCTCTGTGGCTTGCAGCTTGTGTAATTCCCTGTCTGGCTTTTACAGGGGTTTCCATTGCCATCCTGGAGGTGGTGGTGGTATATTGTGGGGGATCAGGCACCCTTGCTTTACACTACTAGCGTTTACAACCCAAGGGCTTTACTCATCCTCAACAGAACCCATGTGATTTAGCTTGTAGGGAAGCACTTGGCCCAGGATCTCTTTGGTTAGGGGTTCAGAGAACCTGTTTCAAACACAGCAAGCCACAGCAACCTGTAAAAGATTGAGGAGAACAATAGCTGCTCTATTGTTATGTTAAACAGCCTGCCTGTGCAAACTCATAAAGGGGGAATGGCAGAAGCAGTTCATCATTTAGCTCCAGCAACTTGTGTGTTGGTGTAGTAACTGAGGAAGTAGCCATATTATGGATATGCTAAAGCCATAAGTTTTGCTCAGCGAAGCAGGTAATTGTTCAGCTAAATCCAGACATAAAATCTCGCCAAGCATCCTTACCTCGATTCCCAGGCTTAGAATGAAAAGACTGAACTGGGTGGTGTGGTTGCAGTGCAAGCTTTGTTTTAACCTGGATGTTTTTCTTAAATGTTATGAGTCTGAGATTCTGTAGTGCTTGTGCCCCTTGAGCGCCCGTTGGGCCAGATTCTGCCCTGTGTTTTCCTCAGGTCTGGAGGCTTTAGGCCACCTAGGGACTGTCGGGATTCCAGCACGTCCCCAGTGTAAGTCAGAGTGGCTGCACTGCAGCACAGGATCTCCATAGCATGAAGCACTACATGAGAGGATCCACAGGTCTGTCTGGAACCTCAGGCCTGCTGGTTCCTGCCATGTCCATGCTGCCACCCAACAGCTCTGGCAAAGTGGGGACTGGCAGCCTGGGAGCCCTACGGGTTCAAGCACCACTGGATGTCCTGTCCAAGCAGGTCCTGACTGATGGAGTTGAACACATTCCCTGATTGGCCCAGGTGCACTATTTAAGGCCTAGGGAAAACACCTGGAGGCTACCTGTCTGTGGTGGATCCATGGCTTGCTGCTGAAAACAGATTCTGTTATGCAATCCAGATACCTTGCCTGGTTCCTGCCCCTGCCCCGATACCTGGCCTCACTCCTGTTCCCCTGCTTCACTCTTGATGCCTCGCCCTGCCTCGATTCCACTAATGCTACTTCATCTGACTCGCTTGGCCTTGACCTGATGCAGCTTGTGGACCTCAACTCTGACCCGATCCTAGAGCATGACACTGGTACGGATTGCTGCTTCTGGCCTTGACCCTCTAGACTGATCTTGGACCATGTTATCAAGTCCCCTCCAACCCAGGCTCTGGCCTTGACCTGCGCCCCCATAGCTGGGGTCCTGACACTACATATACTTCCCTTCCATGCCCCCAGCATGCCCTCCCTGCTGGGATTAGCGAGGGTGGGTGGCAGAGGACCAATTATGTTGGCCCTACAGTGCTCCTGCATCCACTGAAGTCTTCCCCAGCCCCTTGCATGTTATTTGCAGCCTGGGAACAGGCACCGGAGTGGGAGCCAGAACCAACCCATTGCCATCATTCAAGGGCTCATTTAGGAGCACAGTATCAGCTCCATGTCTGTATGCTGACACAGAGAGCCTCCCCTCCCTTTTGATTTGGCTGACTGATCTAAACACTAAAGGAGCAGCGAGCGCGCCGTAGAACATGTTAATTCCATTTAAGCAGGGTTTTGGTGGAGAGCATAAAAATAGCACCTGCTGGAAAGGGAGGGATATAAAATCAGGGCCTGACTCTGATTTTACAGCCATTCTGCTCTGGTGTAACCCCATTCGATCCAGTTTACCCCACGCTAACCAAGATCAGTATAAAAGGCCAGATCCTGCTGAGATCAGTGGCCAAACTCTCCAATGCCAGAGGGCCACAGTTTGCTTTTTGTCTAAACTGTGAAACCTGCATAAATAAATAATTTCACAATCACCCCTAGCTACATGCAGTTAAGAAGAAGCATGGCCTTTTTGTAGCAAACACTTAAGGGAAAGGAAAGAGGAGTAAAAAAGGAGCAGTACGTGCCTTAAGCTACTAGAGGAACCTCGTCAAGGTTGCTAAATATACAATATATTCTACTTTAGCTGTCCTGTGTTGAGAAGCAAGCGTGGCCTGATTGTCTAAGATGAGACAAGGGTTGCTAATGAAAGTGGCATCTCAGTTTTAGCTGAAGCAAATGTTCCAACATGACTGTTTGCCCATCTCATGTAATTATTCTTTGGTTTCTTTTATCCAAAGAAGTCTTTAAATGCCCTTTTATCCAATGCCCCCCACCACCTTCCCCCCCCCGCAAAATCAACAAAAAACAAAACACAAGTCCAGAAGCCCTGCACTTGTGAGCAGCCCGGGCTGGATGTGGTGCCGTAGCCCAGCACTCAGGACTTGGGTTTGATGGGGTCCTCAATCAGGGAGCCCTACAATCTGCTGCAAAACTGGCTCTGAATGCTGTGATCTGGGAAGCAGTGGAAGGTAACCTAAGATGCCTACCCATACTGCAATGTGCTGCGATTGACGCTGTGTAGATGCATGGGGTGGGTGTTTCAAAAGCATTCCACACTGTCCTAACTCCAAGTCAATGGGAGTACTGACGTCAGAAGAGTTAGGTCAGCATGGAATGCTTTTGAAAATCTCACCCATGGCTTCAAATGCAATGTGGGGTGCACCGGTGCAGGCCCTAATGCAATGTGACCTCACACACTCATGGTTGGTTTAGCTAAGTCAGTGTCAGCTCTCCTGGGGCAACTCTTGTGTCTACACAAGCCTCAGAGTGGAGCGGAGGGGGAATCACAGGGTTAGAAGGGACCGTAAGGGTCATCTAGTCTAAGATTATTCTAAGGAAGATGATTATTTTTGGAAGGGGGGCAGTAACTGAAGATCTTTGGAGGAAGAAGGACTGGAAGATGTGGGAGGATATAAAATCATGAGAAAGAAAGGAAGAAAGACTAGGTTAAATGAAGTCAACGTTGTTTGCAAGCACTCAGTAATGACAGGATCAGTAAGTCCTGTGCCTATCTAGCACTTGTAGTGCAGCTACTGCTATTAGCTGGTCCCTTTGGCAATCTCAGTCTGGGCTTGGCTGCCCCAGTGTTTTACATTCTTTTCTGCCCTGGAGGAGGCGCCTCTGGGAACCAGGAACACATAGGAACTGCCTTTTATTATGAAGCATTGTGGGGACAGGAGCTGTGCCCTGTCTGCAAGCTGACATTCCAGCGCTGCTCCCTGCCATGCATTGAAGGCTGCTGCCTTCGCATCCTGTGCTGCAGGCGCCCTCTCTTGTTCTTAGGACACGCTGCAGCTGCACAGGCCAAGGGGTGGGAAAGCAAGTTCTGAGCCTGGCAGAGAAATGTGAGCAGGAGCCAAGAGGGGACAATCAATGCCTGGGCACCGGCTGTCACTGGAGTGAAAGGAGGGGTTGGAAATCCTCATTCACAAGCCCATTACAATTGATGGGAAGAGTCCCAGGGGCTCCACTACCTGTTGGATCGGGGCTGGGGAGCCCATGTAACGCTCAAATATTTGCTAATTTTCAAACTGGAGAGGTGATGGTGAAGTTCACCAATTGCCATTTGCTCTGTGCTGCTTCCATAAGTTGGATCAGAGAGCAGGAGCAATGTCTGACTGCCTGTCTATCTGTCTGTCCAGGCATTTACACCCTGCTCATCACTGTGGTCACTGCATGTCTGGTCCTCTAACACTGCCAGCTAAGGAGGGCTCAGCAGAAGCCACAGCCACATGAAGCAAACAGCAGTTTGGAGTATGAGACTTTACTTCCTCTGCTGGAAGGATGGAGGGGGCAGAACACAGACCGGGGATTGCTGTGCCCAGTACATGCTTGCTCAGGGGAGGAGGAGCAGGACAGGCTTGTTCCCAAGGTTCATACTTAACAAACTCCAAGGGCAAAAGGAGCTTTTATTCCTTATACATGGACTCACAGCTCCAGACACATCCCCTGTTAACATGCCTCAACCTTGACCTAGAGGGACCATCTCTAGAGAGAGAGAACTGAGTTCAGTCTTCATGACCCATTCAGTCCTTGGCCTGTCCCCAGCAAGGATGATAGTGATGGTGGTTTTGTGCTGTGGACACCTGTCCCCAGTGGATTGGACTGAGACCCACCAAACTCATTGCATGTCAGGTAAAACAGCCGTCGAACGGAATATGTGGGTTTAAGATTTAGAAAGGAGGGACTCTACAGAAACCTTTGTCAAGCTATCTATGCCATGGGCCTCAGGGAAGTTCATCCAACAGACCATCTGTCTTAGGAACCTGCTCAGATATTATTTCCTTTCCTTGGCTAAACATATTGGGCCAGATCCTCCACTGCTGTAAATCAGTGTAGTGCCATTAATGTTGACGGGTGTACCTATTGGGTTCCTCCACTGCTAAAGGAACCTCCCCCCAGCCTAAGGGGAGGACCCACAGGACCTAAAACCCAAATGATCACGGGGGACAACTAATGTAAAAACAGGGACAGGAGTGCGATTAAAGGGTCAAAAGAAGGGAACCTGACGGGGACACCGAGCAGAGAACCCCGGACAGCGCCCACTGCTCCTCAAAGGTGTCAAGGGAGCCGGTGGACGCCGCCCAGAGGAACTCCGCCCGGATACATGAACGGACAGAGGATCGGAAACAGGCCCCACAGTCACAGGAACCTCCATCGGCCAACTTCCTCTCCCTGGTTTTATAGATGGCCTGTTTAGCCAGGGCCAAGAGGAAGTTGACCAGAAGGTCCCGTGACTTTGTGGGGCCACAGATAGGGAGTGCATAAATGAGAAGGTGAGGAGAAAAGTGTAACCAAAAACGCAACATAATGTCGGTGAGGAGCCGGTGTAGGGGCTGCAACCTGGCACACTCTAAGTAAACGTGAGCCAGGGTCTCCCTCACGCCGCAGAAAGGACAGGTGTCAGGGACAAGGGTAAACCGCGCCAAGTACACGCCCGTGCTCACGGCCCCATGAAGGAGCCGCCAACTGAAATCCCCGGCGGGCCTCGGGACCAGGGTGGAATAGAGGCTGGCCCACTGGGGCTTCTCACCCTCGACAGGTGGCAGGAGGTCCCGCCACTTCGTATCGGGGCGGGACACGAGGGTGAGGAAGTGAAGAGTGTGGAGCACGAGCGTGTAGAGATGTTTCCTTGGCGCGGTCAGGAAACGAACCGGCTGCAAGTCGTGCAGCCGGCTCACGGAGAAGGGGCGGGGAGGCCGGTTGGGTCCACGGGGCAGGGGCCCGATAAAAAGGTCCGGAGGACCAGGGGTGGAGGGAGGGCGGGGCGTGCCCTCGCGCAGGACGTGGTCGAGGTAAACCCGAGCAGCGGGCGGCAAAGCGGCCTTCACCTCCTGAAGTACGCGCCGGGGAGTACAAGGCCTGGAGAGCCCCATGCGCCGAGCGAGCGTCAGGGGATCCAGCCAGACTCCCCGGTCGTAGTCCAGGAGGTCTCCGACTCTCGTGACTTCAGCCAGGACCAACCTCTGGCACACCGCGGGGGACTCCGCCACCTGCACACGAAGCTGGGGGTTGTGTAGCAGGGGCTCCGTGAGGAGATCTGCCCCCCCGGTGGCCGCCACGGACCTGGTCGCTGAGAACAGTTTCCAGGTCCAGAGGAGGTCCTGGTAGAAGACCGGCAGCCCAGAGAGATCTCGCGGAAGACCTCTCGGATCGAGATAAAAGAGCTGCCGGTCGTATCGGAGCCCTCGGAAGCGCCGCAGAAAGGCGTGCGCCAGTACTCTCCACGCCAGACTACCTGCACCATAAAGGAGCCTCTGCAGGGCCTGGAGGCGGAAGACATGGACCTGAGTGCGAAGGCACTTCAGGCCCTGCCCTCCCTCCCCCAGGGGCAGATGGAGGACCCCCACAGAGACCCAGTGCAGTCCTGGCCAAAAGAACTCCAGAATCGCCCTCCGGAGGTCGGCCAGGAAGCCCGGGGCCGGGACCAGGGTGTTGAGACGGTACCAGAGCATGGACAGGACTAGTTGATTGAGTACCAGTGCCCTCCCGCGAAGGGAGAGGCACCGGAGTAGTCCTGTCCATTTCCGGAGCCGCTCCGTCACCCTGCCCTGTAAACCTTGCCAGTTCTCCGGCGGAGATGGATGCGTGGCAGAAAGGTAAACGCCGAGATAGAGCAGCGGACCCGCGCTCGACCGGATGGCCTGAAGCGCGGGTGGGAGGGAGCTCGCCTGCCACCCGGCCCCTACCACCAGGCCAGAGCTCTTGACCCAGTTGACCCGGGCGGAGGAGGCCGCCGAGTACACGGTCTGGCAAACCTCCACCCGCACCAAGTCGCCCGGGTCCTGGACCACGAGGAGCACATCGTCAGCGTACGCCGACAGGACCAGCCGCAGCTCCGGCTCCCGAAGCACCAACCCCGTCAACCTCCTGCGGAGGAGACAGAGGAAGGGCTCGATCGCCAGAGTGTAAATCTGGCCCGAGAGGGGGCACCCCTGCCGCACTCCCCGCCCGAAGCTGACCGGCTCGGTCAGGGTCCAGTTGAGCCTGACCAGGCAATCTGCGGAAGCGTACAGCACCTGGAGAAAACCCACAAACTGAGGTCCGAAGCCTAACGCTTGCAGAGTGCCCAGGAGATACCCGTGGTCCACCCTGTCGAACGCCTTCTCCTGATCCAGGGACAGGAGGGCGAACGACAGACCATCCCTACACCCAAGTTCCAGAAGATCCCGGACCAGGTAGAGGTTATCAAAGATGCTACGGCCCGGGACGGTGTAGGTCTGGTCTGGGTGGATCACGTCCTCCAGCACGGACCCCAGCCGCAGCGAGATGGCCTTGGCTACGATTTTGTAGTCCGTGCTGAGGAGCGAGACGGGACGCCAATTTCGTAAGTCGCGGAGGTCCCCCTTCTTCGGCAATAAGGCGAGCACGGCTCGCCTGCATGAAAGAGGGAGGACCCCGCTCAGCAAGTTGACGGGTGTAGCGGGGTGGACACCCGCTCCTGCCCTGAAGGGCTTGAAATCAGCCCTGAAAGAGGGCTGCAGCTCTAAAAGCTGGGCTGATTGGGGAAGCGGCCACAGCTGGGCCACACCCCAATCAGGCCACAGCTGTCCTGTATAAAAAGGCTGGGAGCCAGGAGCTCAAAAGTTTCTCTCTGCCTTCAGAGAGAGAGGGGCCTGGCTGCTGGGAAGCTCAGGGTGCCTAGAGTGAGGCAGGGCTGGGGAGCTCCAGGCTGGCAATTCCCCAGGCTGCAGGACCTTGTCCAAGGCCCTATAGAGGCACTGGGTTGCAGAGAGAGGCAGCAGGTCCAGACCCAACCTTGCCTATGATGAGTGGCTGACACTGCAGTCTGCCCCAGGGGGCAAGTTGGTGACTGGCAGTAGCCTACGACTGAGGCAAGGTGGGGATAGGGGGTGGGGGTTCCCTGGGGAGGGGAGAGACTGAGGGGGGTACTGCCAGGGGGCAGCACCCCAGATAAAGGGGCACCGGGGTCCTGGGAGGGACACGGGGCCAGCGGCAAGGCGGATCACTGGCTTGCAGAGGGTGCTCCAAGGCTGGCAGAGCTGATTCCCTGAGACGACCAGCAGGAGGCGCCACAGGGGTGAGTCCGCACTGCTACAAAGGGGCTATGCCTATTTATATCACCTGAGGATCTGGTCCATTATCTCTAATTTTGCAGTTGTCCCTGTACCTTTGCAGACTGTATCCGTTTTCTGAGGTGGAGAATAACAGGACAGGTGGGAATAGGGAGAATCTCTCAGGAATCCAGGACCACACGATGCGCATCTCCTGAGCAGTTACGATGGCGGAGCTGAAATTCAGCATGTCTACTGCCAGGTGGAACAGCTGCCTGTGGGAGGGAGGAAAGATTTCAGAGGCGCAGAGCTACCTTCGCTTTCGGTAGTTCAAGACCATGGGGTGTCTAAAAAATGGCAGACACAGGCACTTATTAAGTTATAACCTAGTCCCCAGTGCTTCAGCTTTTCTTGTGTCATTTAGATTGGAAACTCCCTGTTATTAATAAATTAATATTGCAATAGCTGCTTGGAGCCCTGATCTTGGGCCTTGTTGTGCTAGGTCCTGCAAAGGGGCCGAGGCCGTCTCACCATCTGTTTGTCCAGCACCTACCACAATGGGGTCCTGATCCTGACTGGAGCCCTTGCATGCTGCTGCAATCTTAACGATTAACAGTAATCAACCAAAATGCTCATCAATGTAGCAGCAGATGATTGTGCATGGGGGCTGAGGGCAGCATTGACAGACTTCTGTGGGGTCCCAAGCCAGGCAGAAGGGATGGCTAGGGTGACCAGATGTCCCAGCTTTATAGGGACAGTCCCGATATTTGGGGCTTTGTCTTAAATAGACGCCTATTACCCCCCCACCCCCATCCTGATTTTTCACACTTGTTATCTGGTCACCCTCGGGATGGCACTGGTCACCCTCGGGATGGCACTGGTCACTTGTTATCTGGTCACCCTCGGGATGGCACCCTCGGGATGGTTGGGTATAAGATGCATCAACTGGTCTGTGTGGGTCACCAGCTGGAATAGCAGAGTGCTGCAGGTCAGGCTGAGAAGCCCTGGCAGAGCTGTGTGTGTTTGTCATAGCACATACTAGGCACCAATGTCCTTAGCCCTTCACTGATATTAGTACAGTGCACGCTGGTTAAATAGGAGACACTTTCACAGGAAAGTATCAGAGGGGTAGCCGTGTTAGTCTGAATCTGTAAAAAGCAACAGAGGGTCCAGTGACTTCTGTTAGTCTTAAAGGTGCCACAGGACCCTCTGTTGCTTTTCACAGGAAATGTACTTGATTGGGGACATTTCCCAGGCATGCACATAGTTGGGAGGTGGGGGGGTAACAGAGGGGGCATTGCCAATTTGCCCCCCTCAAACTGCAAGCCTTGGGCACCTGTGGAATTTGCACCTTCCTCCCCCATATGTGGCCCTATTGACCTGACTGAAGCTGCTCCCCCCAAAATAGATGCCAAACTACACCTATGCTCCCAGGGAACTTATTTAAGTGCCATTTTACTTAATAGCTGTGACTGCTGCTTGACGGCTATGGTGGTTCTGTTTAATAGGGACACCATCCGTTGATTTTGTGGTGCTTAGTTACTTCGTGAGTTTCGGATTCATTGTGGTGCTCTGTGTTTGCTTCCTTAAGAGCCATTCTCAGTCTCTCCATAGCTGTGTAACATCACAGGGTGTGTGGCTTGCCTCACAACTGTCTGTTCCTGTCTGCTCCTTCCATGCCAAACACACTCACTGGGCTGCCCCTTGTAGCTGTCCCAGTCAAGCTTAGTTCCTTTCTCAGTGCAGATAGCACTTCTTTCTGACTCCATACTCCAGCCCTCCATTATGGCGGGCTCTGAAAGTCCCCAAACACCAGCATTACTGTTAAAAATGTGGTTTCTGCTCATCAGGTATTCTAATTAACAAGGCCTGCAAGTAAGTGTGTGTGTGTAGGGGGGTCCCAATTCAGCAATTTCTCCTTTATTTAATTTCTTTTCCTTCATCAAAAAAAGAAGGGAACCAGTGAGTACTGCTGTTTTCTGAGTGCCACTCATCCCTCATGCAGTTAGTTACTCCAGGGACAATTTGTCTCTGAGGCAGCTGCACAGATTGCATTGGAGAGAGGAATTAATTTGGCCCAATTTGTATAATTTCTGTTCATTCCCATTCTCTCTCAAGCATTTGTAAGGCCATCTCTCCCCAGGTGGAGTTTGTAGTAGCAGTGGGGAACATCACATGGCTATGTTGGTGAATGAATCAGTCTTACCTGCGCTGCACCACAGTTACACCTTTCTCCGCTAGCGCTTTCCTGTTGGCCATCTGAAGAAGCCAGATTTCCTTGCGGGAGAACAGCCGAATACCAAAGGCTCTCTCCAGGAGCTTGTCAGCCGTCATGTGTTCCCTAATGTTTTGCATGAAAGCCTTCAAATCTCCTTTGACATTGGTCACTTCCAGTTCTCCGGAGGTCATCGAGAGCCTGTGTTGCCTCAGCAAGGCCAGAGCAATCCGGTAGAGGACTTTCTGTCCCTCCAGCAGGTACACATCAAGTACGCGGATAGCGTAATCAAATGGAAGGTCACCAAATATCCACTCCAACCATTCAGAATAGACCTCAAAGACATTCTCAGAGGTGCTGGCTATTAATCTGTGGGCTGCTGGGCAGTGCTTCTTGGCCAGATCCCCAAAAGTCATACAGGAGGCCTGGTGGGCCAGGAAGGACTGGTCTATGTAGCTGGTATGGGAGTCATTACAAGCGACGAGGCGAGAGACATTTTCAAAACATTGAGCTTCATCTTCACTGTAGTGCAGCAGCAGAGCCACAACAGCGGGGAGGATTGGGCTGTAGGTGATGTCGGGGAAGAGGTTGCCAAGGCAGATGAGTATTTTCTTCACGGCGGTTACACCTTCCATAGTCAGGCAGTAAGTGGGCATCCTGCACCCTCCAAGGAATTCAGGCAAGGGGTGGGAGCTCACACTCTGCTTTCCAAACAGCCTGCTTGCAACATCCCTGTAAACCAGAGCGTCGGGGGTCACAAGCCGGCACGGGATGTGCTGGACGATTTGCTGGTAAGTCCGAGCTCTTAATGCATGGTTGGTAGCCCAATGGCCTTCTCTTGCCAGCTTTTTCAGCTCTTTGCTGGTTTGGGTGAGACTCTGACTGTGAGCGCTTGGCTGCTGATCCAACTCGGGCATCTTATCCCAATCCACATACTGTCCACAGCCCATGCAAGAGGATGCATCGATGTCCCAAGTCTCAGCCTCGGAGATGATCAGCACTGGGACTTGAGGAGAATCAGCTGGCCCTATAGAACAAAGACAAGGCGGGTGAGGTAATATCTGTTATTGGACCAGCTTCTGTTGGTGAAAGAGACAAGCTTTCGCGCTTACACAGAGCTCTTCCATAGAACAGACACTTTATTCAACACAATTCATCACCATCTGCCAGAGTGCTTAATTCTGTCTGACAGCTGCGGCTAAGGCTTGAGTCAACCTATTTGTATTTAAATAGCAAGAACATGTTTCTGCCCAAAACAGGAAGTTCTTGTATTGGGTTTGGAGAACTAGAGCAGTTCTCATCATCTTCACCTTTTCACAGGTGCTCTTTTACTGAACCGCCTGAACCAACATAATTGATTAATATCCCACTGAAATAATGGCCTCTTCCTGAATAAACATGATACAGAAAGAACCTGTACCTGGCGCTGGGGGTACCTGGTGCCTTTTTAGCAGCATGGCAGGTACATTAAAAACTTAATTAAAAAAAAAAACTTAAAATATTAAGTCTCAAACTCTGACTTTGAGGCAATTAACAATTTGTGCCACTCAGGGGTAAATCAAACTTGGTGTGTATATGGGATGGACTGGCTGGGCCATAGAACAGGACAATATGCTACAAGTTCAGACCACAGTGGATATACCTCATGCCTGTTGCAGACTCTGTACCACTCAGAGACACTAACAGCTTCCTCTCCAGTTCCCTCTCCCCACTCTCCTCTTCATCTGTCTGGTGAATGGCTGTATTTTTATCTGGTGGGGAATTCTAAAGAATTGTGCCTTGTCGGGCAAAAATGCACTACCAGACAGTTCAGGATGCTTTGAGCTTCTCAAGCAGACTGGACCAGTCCATCCCTTGCTTATGTTACCGGAGATGGATTGAATTAAGGCCGCGTGGCTTCTGGATCCAAATAGCAATGCTGCTGACATAAAGCCAGGCAATAGCAGAGGAGTGCAAACAATAGGCTGTACAGCTTGCTCAAACCAGGCAGGTGACCCCTTCAGAGTTAGGGGCCTGGCTGCTGGTCCCCAAAGAGTCTGTTCTTGGATAATGCGTGAGTAAGTGTGGAAGAAATGTTAATCCTCGTCCTTCTGCAATCTGTCTCTCACCCCACACTCTCCTTCCTGCCTTCTTAGCAGGACTTGCTCAGTTCCACAGAGCAGTGGGAGTCAGCATACAGCTTTGCTGGGGAGATGGGGTGGCAGAGAGGACCCTACCTATCCACCATCTATTCCCCCCAGTGCAGTGGGAGCAGGGCATTGGCAGCCAGAGCCACTGCAATCCTGAGACTGTTGTGGCAGCTGCTGAAGTCGCTGTGGTGTCGCTCATGGTTTGGGAGAGGATTCTGTCCCACCCCATAGCACTTGGCTTCCCTTCCCAGCTCGGGTCTGTGTAATCAGGCTCTGAGCTGGGGGCAGGATTCACCACCAAAGGTGCATGCTTTGGTCCGTGTGCCCCCATCGGAACTCTGGAAAGAGCCTGCTCTAGAGCAGTAGGAGCATTGCACCACAATCAAATATAACAGGCAGCAGGTGCCTCCTGCCAGGGACCTTTTTAGCAGCCAGGAGGCAGGTTACTGGGCCCCATTGATTCCCCAACAATGGCAGCTCAACCACATGCTCTAGAGTTTTCATTTGTCTTGTTATTCTTTATTGTTGACTGAGCGTTGTCAGTGAGCCCGGTGCCATGCGGGGTCATGTACGCCCCTCTGCCAGCATCAATGGAGCTGAGTGAAACCCACTAAAAACCTGCTAGGGGGCCAAACTCGATCGCCTGCTCCCCCTCCCCCTAAATCCCGCAGAAGCCCATGAAAAGTGTCCTCCTGCCTTGTAGGCACCCTGACACCCTGCTACAAATCTCTGAATTATTGGCACCTAGAAGTCACTGTGTCCTACTCTGAGGCTGGAAACTCCTGCCAATCTGCCCCCTGCTTCCAGGCACTTCAGGAGAGACTATGCGGGGGCAGGGGCTGCTGGAAAAGGAGCCCTTCTCTGCCCCTATTCAGGTGTGTCATTGTTTGGTTCACTGTTAACTGCTTACACACAGCAGGCAGCATTTTGTAAACCTGGTGTCTGTTCATGAGTTTGTGTGTGGTTTTTTTTTGTTTTGTTTTGTTTTTTTTTTCCACTGGAGCCAGCCTGAGCCTCAATTTGAACAGATCACCAAGATCTTGGGGGAAACTCCTCATGTTAGAAAGGAAGCCCCTTGTTTCCACCCTCCCTGCTACAGGTCTCAAATCCACATGGGTCTGGCTTTGCACTGGAGTCTGTGTATTAGCCAAAAGAGGGGAAAAGCCACCGTAGGCAGGGAACTCTCTCTGGATCACTCATCTGAGGAGATCCCCACGTGTTCTTTATTTCAGCAAGTTTATACAGTGTCTATCTGTTTATCCTAAGCCTGAGACTGGCTAAGCTCGAGCGCCTCGGAGAAGAACCTTGTGAAGTATTTCCCCTAGAGCTGTAAAGAGAGCTCAACTACAGCCTCTCTGATGGGATGTTAATGGGCTCCAGGTGGATGAATTTCGCTAGAAATTTATTAATTGCAAGGATATAATTGATTAGCAGAACAAATTAATTCTCTACTTACACTGGCTGGGCCCTGCCTTGGCAGGGAAGTCTTTGGGATGGAATATACTGCATTCACCAAGTGTGTTCTGGATGTGCTGCTTTCAGACTGTGTATGTGTATAGCTAGTGTAGAAGGCTACAGCCTCCCACTCCAGTCCAAATTGTACCCACTGTAGGTATTGCTGCTGTACTGATCAATCTCCCATGTAAACAGCCACTCGGACTGAATGGGGGTGTGTGTGTGCACACACATACATACATACATACATACATACACATATAATGAAAGACAGCGGGTTCATAGGTTCAGTGTGTGGGAGAAACACCTATTCTGAAGCAGAGACAAAAATGGAAAAGTCTGATTTTAAAGTCGCTCCAGAGGAAACTCTCTGCCCTGGCCAAATCCACCCGAAGAATTAGCTGGCTTGCTGCCCTCGTGAGTAGTCAGCAATTTCCTTATTAATCTTACATATGTAGCTTGTGAATAATATACCAGGCCAACGGCAGCATTTGCATTTCATAATGCACAAAAATGGTGACACTTGGTACAAACACATGCATGCAGGGGGAACAGCTGTCCCCAAGTATCAAGTCTCCCAGTGCATTCTGGGGGTGGGTTTTTCCGTAGGGATTATATGCATGACTGCTTTGCGCTGATATTGCAGTGTATAGCAAATTTTGCTATAATCCTACTCAAAAGCAGGCACTGGTTGTTTGGGTGGATGATAGATTTTTCTAATGTTTACCTTTCAGGACATCTACAGTAGCACAAGCCAGTATGTAACCAGCATACATGGAGTAATGGCTCCCAGTGAAAATAGGACCCAATCTATGATATAATCTGAGTTTGGTGTCCTTACAACAGAGAGAGTATAACCGAAGGCAGGCAGTAATTTTAGAAGCAGGATATATTCAGCTCACAAGTTTTATTTTGCTCCAATATATCTACATTCAAGGACAAACTAATGGCGGGAAGCTCCAGAAGGACTTTCATGAGACCAGACCCTTCTGGATTACCACTACTTCCCCGTTCTCAGATGGTCAGGAAAATAGATGACTATTTCAGCCCTAATCACTGGCCAGAAACCCTGACGTGCAGTGACAAGAGGAAATTGAAATTTTGGGACCACTAACCAGGCTTCAGTGGGTACAGCATGGGCAGCTGTAGTGCAAGCTTCCCCATCCTATTGCACCCCGTTGTTCCCGGCAATATGCCCCATCCCAGACCTGGGGCAAGGGAGAGTTCAGTCTCCGTGGTCTACTCAACCTTTGGCATCCTTGGGGGCAGTGAGAGCAGATTGTGATAGGCTGTTGTGTTGATTTTGATTAGACGGAGGCCCACCAACTCATTTCACACACGTCACTGAGCAACTGTCAGATAACCAGATTTCTGTCTCTGTCAGTATAGAGCCAAGCCAGGGACCTAGAGGTGCAAAGCCCTGTCTCCTGTTAGCAATCCCTTGAGCCATCCAGTCCCTTGGTTCTCATTTGGGTCAGACTAGTTCACCCATACCTGTTATAAAAGATCTCTGCTTGATTTTAGCCTCCTAGCCGTGAAGCACATTCTTCAAAGCACCAGCATGTCTCTAGAAAGCCAGCATTGCATCGAAACATGGCAGAGCACTAGAGCGGGGTTAGCCGGGCCCAACAGACCTCACACATAATGCAGCACTCGCATGGTTAAAAGAGATCAAATGCATCCTTTTTGTACCAGTTCTCTACCAGCTGCTGTATTTGTCTGTCTAGAAGGACGCGGCTCCCTCTCAGGAGCGGCCTTACCTTGTGTGGCTTCCATATCACCTCCACCTGAGCTCACCAGGGCTGAGTAGGACCTGCTCCTCTTTCCCAGCTGATCCAAAGGGAAATCTTCTGCAGCACCCCTGGGGGAGCCAGGGAGGCCCAGCCCAACCTGTAACATCTCTCCGGGATTATGTGTGAAATTATAACTCACCTAGCAAGCAGCTTCCGCTGGGCTCGTCTCCCACACTGAATTTATTGCACCCGAGTCCTCGTAGGGTTAGCACACCCGCCCCCCGCCAACACTTATTTGATGTAAACAATACAAGGGGTGGAGCTGTTAAAAAGCTCCACCAGCCCCTTCCTAGCCCAGACCTCGTGGCTAGTGACAGGATGGGAGGTAAATCAGCAACAGGGAGAGATAGTGATCGAAACGGCAACAGGATCATTAAACCCAATCATTTTTTCCCCAAGGGTAAACTTTATTTTCTTGTTCTTCAATTTATTCCTTACTTCAGTTTCACAAGAAAATTAGAGCCGTGTGCCAAACAGAGACAAGGTGGCGGGGGCGGGGATTTCTCAATGTGTGTCCTCTAGTGACGATCTGTCCTTGAACTGATGAAACATAAACACAAAAAAATAATTTCCAGCCGCTTCCTGCTGGACTGTTTGGTTCTTGTTGAAGACAGAAATAGAACCATGTGTACAGCAAACGTCAAGTGGCTCACCAGCGGGCTGCAGGATGCAAAGAGGAAAAACAAAATTACAGTCACTTACAGATGTGCCACTTTGTTGAGCTTGTGGAGGAGCTTTTGATCAATAGGACGCATGCTGAAATGCAATTCTGGCTTGAATAACATGAAGGCAATGCTTTGTCAGTAAGTGCACTGGGGCCATTCAGGCCTTGCCTAGACAAGGACAATAGGTGTTATTTAAAATCATGTCAGCTAACCTCATTTGAAACACCACATGGGACATAGCGTGAATGCATGTTTCAGTGGTAGCCGTGTTAGTCTGTATCAGCAAAAAAAAAACAAGGAGTCCTTGTGGCACCTTAGAGACTAACACATTTATTTGGGCATAAGCTTTCGTGGGCTAAAACCCACTTCATCAGATGCATGGAGTGGAAAATACAGTAGCAGGTATAAATACACAGCACATGAAAAGATGGGAGTTGCCTTACCAAGTGGGAGGTTAGTCTAACGAGACAATTCAATTAACAGTAGGATACCAAGGGAGGAAAAATCACTTTTGTAGTGGTAATGAGAGTGGCCATCATGTGCCAGCAATGCCCCTCTGCCATATACATTGGCCAAACCGGACAGTCTCTACACAAAAGAATAAATGGACACAAATCTGACATCAGGAATTATAACATTCAAAAACCAGTAGAAGAACACTTCGATCTCCCTGGTCACTCAATAACAGACCTAAAAGTGGCAATTCTTCAACAAAAAAACTTCAAAAACAGACTCCAATGTGAAACTGCAGAACTGGAATTAATTTGCAAACTGGACACCATCAAATTAGGCCTGAATAAAGACTGGCACTGGATGGGTCATTACAAAACCTAATTTCCCCCATACTAATTTCCCCCTACTGTTACTCACACCTTCTTGTCAACTGTTTCAAATGGGCCACTCTCATTACCACTACAAAAGTGATTTTACCTCCCATGGTATCCTACTGTTAATTGAATTGTCTCGTTAGACTGACCTCCCACTTGATATGGCAACTCCCATCTTTTCATGTGCTGTGTATTTATACCTGCTACTGTATTTTCCACTCCATGCATCTGATGAAGTGGGTTCTAGCCCACGAAAGCTTATGCCCAAATAAATTTGTTAGTATCTAAGGTGCCACAAGGACTCCTCATTTTTTTAGTGTGAATGCAGTTGAACACCTTTAAACCAGATTAGTTGGGGGGGGGGGGTTACCTTGGATTCAGGTTTTGCCCTAGCTGGGTCAAGGCCTCAGAGAAGAACTGCCATAGCATTTCCCTGAGGACCAAATGCTCTGTTGCCCTGCACCTTATACAATCATTTTACCTGTGTAAGATGCGACCATTCTCATTGCACCCATGTGGAGCACCCACTTTGCACTGGTGTGAATGAGCATACTCTCACCACTCCAGGGAACACCAATGTCAGTAAAAGGTGTTCACCCACTTCTGTTGTTGGACAGAAGTTCCTGCACAATGGTTTGGCCTTTGGGCTAAGGATTCTGGTACCAGGGTAATATCTGATATGTCCTCTGCTCTCTCGAGTGTACACAGCCCCTCCCCCCTGCCCCCCAAGAGGGCGGATCTGATGACCTTGCAGGTCTTTTCCCTCTCAGTTCTATACAGTGTAATCTTTATGCTCAATTCTATCCCCTGGAGCAAGGAGGGAATTATTCCTTCCCTGGGGTTGTCCTGGATCAGCACAACAATGCCCCGCCCTTTACTGTGTCCTGTATCCTAAGGCACAATTGTGCTACCCTGACTCATGCTGAGCAGTCGGATGTCCCGATTTTATAGGGACAGTCCCGATTTTTGGGTCTTTTTCTTATATAGGCTCCTATTACCCCCCACCCCCGTCCCGATTTTTCATGTTTGCTGTCTGGTCACCCTAGCAGTCACTGACCACATGCACAGATCCCATGATTTCAATGGGATGAAGGTATTTGCAAAGTAAGTTACTGCTCTGCTTGAGAAAGGGTGCCAGAGTCTGGCCTTTCATGTTGGAAGGTGCCACTCTAACAGCTGTTATATTACAAGCACAAAAGCATAGTAATTCCAGGCACATTTCCAATGCATTATCATTTTCCGGTTTGTTCCAGCTCAAGTTAATACTGATTGATTTATAGAGCCACAAAACGCTTTACAGAATTCCAAACTCTACATATATTCAAAAAAATGTTGTTCAGGTTAAGAGTATAGCTCAACAGTTTAAAGGGGGAAAAAAACTTGACAAGAACATGGGAATGATCAAAAAACAAACATTAGAAACCTAGGAAATTCAGCGTTAAGGTTAAACTTAAAAGCAAGTCACATTTTTGAAAATACAGAAATCCTTCACTCAAGTAACCTTAATTCACTAATGACAGCAACATCTGATCTTTCCTTCTTTGTTCCTTTCGTATTTAATCCTGAATTTGCAGTGTCTTTCTATCTGTCTAATGTATTTAGGTCATGCTCTGATCAGATGTCTTTGTAAGTGTCTTATTTTTGTCTCAAGGACTTCCTCTAAGAGCTTAAAGAAATGCTGTTCAGAATGGCATATGAAGTCCACTCCTCCTCATACATTGCTGGGAGCAGTCTTAGATTGGACCTCTCTATTCTTCATGCCAGCACTTGGTTTCACTCTCATCATTCAGGCTGTGTGCCAAAGACTTTAGGGTTTTCTCTCTTGAGCCTTAATTAATGGAGATATCCTATCTCCTAGAACTGGAAGGGACCTTGAAAGGTCATCGAGTCCAGCCCCCTGCCTTCACTAGCAGGACCAAGTACTGATTTTGCCCCAGATCCCTAAGTGGCCCCCTCAAGGATTGAACTCACAACCCTGGGTTTAGCAGGCCAATGCTCCAACCACTTGAGCTATCCCTCCCCCCCTTAAATCCTTACTTCCAGCCTTTCATAGCAGCAGGCTCCTGAGGATCTGTTTATTTCCTGTACACTTTTCCCTAACTAGTCGTCTTCTTCAACGCTTAGCCGAACGGTCAGACATAGCGATCATTCGCCTTTTGGTCTGTTCCTGTGCAGCCGCGAGGGCTTGATGGCCCAAGAGTCCAACATCGGAACAGACTTCATGAACCCATGTAATAGGGGGTCTGCCTCTGGGCCGCCTCCACCCCTCGGTTGGTGGAATTTTATCCCAGATGTTACAAGCCAGCCGGAGAACAGCATTCGCTGGAATGTCTTGTGGCATTCTCGTAATATGTCCAAAAAGAGCAAGGCGCCATCTGCGGACAATGGCCCCAATAGTCTGTAGACCGGAGCAACCATAAACATCTGCATTACAGATGAAGTCATTCCACTTTATGACCAATAAACGACATTGGCATGTTGTGTGGAAAGCCTCCAGTTTTGCCCAGTCTGAGCAGCGTAGTGTCCATGTTTCGCAGCCATATAACAGTACAGGGAGGATACAGCTCGAATAGATCCTGAACTAGTCTCATTATCCTATATTTCTCTTTATAGATCTGCAGACACCACATGCTCACCTATGGTCAGAGTCTAAGTACATCCGAAGTGTACAATGCTGCTTTTTTTCTAGGTATTTATTGCCCTCTGCTGCCTTGCTCTTGTTTGGCACTATCAGGACTTTTCATCAACCTTCGTCTGCGCCACTGACAACCAGCACGAAGGAGATGGGGGAAAGATTCCCTTCCTTCTTCTAGATGAAACGAAACAGTCCATGCGGAGGTGGGAAATGGAAGCTGATTAGGGACTTGTGAGAAAGGGATCATTGTTTCATGAGTTTTTAATGGAAAAAAATTAAATATGTAGAGGCCCCATTCCCTCCAGATGAGATGTGCAGCTGAACGCAATAAATGTTTCATGGTTACTGCATGTCAGATGTGCACAGAAAAGAATCAAACCTGTCTTCATCCCATTTGCCAAGGAATTCAGACACGTAAAGAGAGCAAAGAGAATGTGGAGGGACAGGCTAGTGGAGCCCAGTGGCTGCCTCGGGACAGGCTATTTTGCTGTCACTGGCACTGAGCATACCAGTGTTTCTCAGCCCAGGGGGAGCAACCCCCAAGTCTGGCATGAGGAGAGTGCCCAGTGGGTTGCAACCCAGGGGTTGAGAAAA
Organism: Emys orbicularis; assembly: GCF_028017835.1. Lineage (NCBI taxonomy): Eukaryota > Metazoa > Chordata > Testudines > Emydidae > Emys > Emys orbicularis. The sequence goes on along the minus strand of NC_088695.1, from coordinate 28,280,235 downwards.
AAAATATTGGCAGGATGCTGCGGTCACTGGAACTCAGCTGGAGCTAGGGAGGAGAAGGAAGCAGCCATTTCCTCCCTGCTTCTGCTGCTGCCCTGACCCCGCTCCCTGATTCTGTCCCTAAGCTGCCAACCCCACCGAAGACCCCCCTCGGTTCCAAGGCAGAGGAAGCTGCACTTTTAGAGGCTGTGGAGCAGGATTTACTGCCACCAGGAGCAGCATTGTTCCAAAGCTGAGTGCTGTGAAGATGAGAGAGGGAAAGTAACCCCAACCAGCACCCAGTCCAGAACCAGTACCAGCCTGCTCCCCAAGCAGCCCTACCCACAGAACTCCTTCTAGGATTGCCAGGCGTCCGGTTGTCAACCGGAACACCTGATCGAAAAGGAGGTGCTGACCGGGACGTTAAAAGTCTGGTCGGCGGTGCAGCAGGGCTAAGGCAGGCTCCCTGCCTGTCCTGGATCTGCACTGCTCCCCGGAAGTGGCCGGCATGTCCGTCCCCTAGGCACAGGGGTGACCAGGGAAGCCCTGTGTGTTGCCCCCGGCCCCAGCGCTGGCTCCGCAGCTCCCATTGGCTGCAGTTCCCAGCCACTGGGAGCTGCAGGGGTGGTGCCTGCGGGCGCAAGCAGCATGCACTGTGCAGAGCCGCCTGGCCGCGCCTCTGCCTAGCCACCTCTGGGAGCAGCCTAGAGCCAGGGCAGGCAGGGAGCCTGCCTTAGCCCCGCTGTTCCACCGACCAGGAGCTGCCTGAGGTAAGCGCCGCCTGGCCGGAGCCCGCACCCCGAACCCCCTGCCCCAGGTTGAAATCTACTTCTGCACCCTATCTCCCTCCCAGACCCCGCACCCCCACCCCAACCCCCTACCCCAGCCCTGAGCCCCCTCACAGAGCCCACACTCCACCCCACCCCCTACACCCCAATTCCCTGCACCCCAAACCCCTCATCCCTGGCCCCACCCCAGAGCCCACACCACCAGCTGGAGCTTGCACCCCCCCACACACCCCAAGCCCGTTCCCACAATCCAAATCCCTTGGCCCCAGCCCGGAGCCCCCTTCTGCACCCCAAAACCCTCATCCCCAGCCCCACCCCAGATCCTGCACCCCCAGCTGGAGCCCTCACCCCTGCCCTCACCCCAGCCGCCTGCCCCAGCCCAATGAAAGTGAGTGAGGGTGGGGGAGAGTGAGTAATGGAGAGAGGGGGGCTGGAATGAGTGGAGGCAGGGCCTCAAGGAAGGGGTGGGACAGGGGGTGGGGCAAGGGTGTTTGGTTTTGTGCAATTAGAAAGTTGGCAGCCCTAACTCCTTACCGTACTGCACCCAAACCCCTTCCATTGTGTCTTTGGTGACCTAAATCCCATGAGCCTTTGCAGCTGCAAGACCCATGGGTTCTGGTACTTGTGGGTTGTTGTTTTTTTTTTTTTTTTTTTTTTTTTTTTGCCATGCTGGGCCTTGTGGACGTGGAAAGGCTGAGAACCAAAGTGCGCAGGTTGAGGGTGGGTTTGGTTAGCTTTATAATTCAAGAAGGTTTATAACAAACTAGGGCTGGAAGTGTGTGTGTGGGGCTGGGGAGTGTAAGCCAACTTGGGGTAATAGCCCTGTCCATTGCTTTTCTCATTTAGCATGGCATGAGGCTTGAGAGGTGGGCAGGTAGTTGCTGCTTTCTCTTTCCCCATGTAGACCTATGAGGGGACCAATGAACTGCCAGAATGGCTCAGCCCTGCATTTGGTATCTTGCTCCACTGTCACAGTTTGGGCGACTGCACCTGTATTCCCCTGCTATAGTCCATCAAGGGCACCCTCGCTCAGGCTTCTGGCTCCCCCGGCTGTCACGTGTCTCATGCCCTTCTAACCAGGGTATCTCCAGCCGGCACAGCTCCCCGATTCTACTGCGACCTCCCCAGCAAAGTCAGACTGCCTGAGCAGGCCTGCTTTGCCTTTCTCCTCAGAGGCGGTTAATGGTGCAATTGCCACAGTCGTAAGTTACCATGCAGCACTTCTTCTGCAAGCACATTTATTCTAAAGGTAAATGCACTACAGAGAAAACATACTAAAGACACTAAAAGAATCTACCCACATGCTAAGGAGTCCAGCAGAGACCCCTCCAACTGTCTCCAACATGGGTTCTGGCATGTGAGTACTTCAACCTCCCACCCCTCCGGGGGTCTCTTGGGGTTACAAGTTCATGACAGCCACAACTGAGAACAAGCACCCTCATGAACAGTTCAGTCCTTCCTTTATTCAGTGGGGCGGGAGGAGGAGGGGCTTTGATCAGGCCTTTCCAGAAGCAGCTAATTGGTAGACATGGATCTCACTCCCCAGGTGTAGCTTCAAAAGGCTGGCTTCAGAGGGGAGAATTTGCATTTTCCATTTCACACGTATTGTACCAAACAGTTCTTTTGAAGTTCCCAACATTCCTCCTAAGGTTTACATTAGTCACTCTCCTAGAAAAGATACCTACAATCCTGGGAGAACACAAACAGTTACATTTTTAATACAATGGATCCAAAGTTATTAGGCTTTAGTCAGTAAGGTTTAGCTTAATTCAGTAAAGTTTATTGAGGATACCGCAGGAAATTGCCAGCATGCACCACATGCTTAAGGGAAGGTGCAAGAAGCCCCATAATGGATCATTATCGAATAACCTGCCCATAGGAGAAGCTTCACCTTAAGCACAGTCATTGGGTAGGTAGCTTACATCTATGATCATGCTTTTGTTACCCAAAATGTTATGTGACTGGGTAAATAATGCTTCCTTATTCACTTTCTCCACACCATTCATGATTTTATAGACCTCAACCATATCTCCCCTTAGTTGTCTCTTTTCTAAGTTGAACAGTCCAGCCTTTTTAATCTCTCCTCATATGAAAACTGTTCCATGCCGCTAAGCTTTTTTTGATGCCCTTCTCTATACCTCTTCAAACTCTAATATATCTTTTTTGAGACGGGGTGACCAGATCTGCACCCAGTATTCAAGATGTGGGAGTACCATGGATTTATATAGTGGCATTATGATATTTACTGTCTTATCAGCTCTCCCTTTCCTAATGGTTCCCAACATTCTGCTAGCTTTTTTGATTGTGCTGCACATTGAATGGATGTTTTCAGAGAACTCTCCACAGTGACTGCCCGATCTCTTTCTGGAGTGGTAACAGCTAATTTAGACCTCATCATTTTGTATGTATAGTTGGGATTATGTTTTCCTAGGTGCATTTATCAACATTGAATTTATTCTGCCATTTTGTTGCCCAGTCACCCAGTTTTGTGAGATCATTTTGTAATTCTTAGCAGTCTGCTTTGAGTTCTACAGGCTAATTATGCTTTGTGTAAGAAATTCCTTTCATTAGTTTTATATTTGCTGTCTTCTTGTACTATGAGAGAAATGGTAAACAGAAGTTCCCGCTCTCCTTTCTCCATGCCACTCACTATTTTGTATACCTCTCATGTCCCCTTTTATTCATCTCCTCACTAAACAGTCCCATCTTTGCAATCCCTCACCCCATTCGAGCTTTTTCAGGCCTTTAATTATTGTTGTCACTCACCCCTGAAGCTCCCCCCACCACATTTCTTTTCTGTTGTATAAGAGATGGGGTGACCAGAACTGAGCACAGTATCCCAGGTGAGGGTATCACATCAGTTTCTCTAATCAGCAAGCCAATATTTTCTATCTCCTGTTTTACACCGCTCCGTAAGTGGTTTGCTTTTCTCCCCATTGCTGCACAGTGAGTTCCACCTAAGCCCTATGGATGAATTTCCCCACCAGTGAATATCAAAGTCTGTAGTTAGGGACTTAGAGAATTCAGCTAGTCTTTGGTTTACCTTCCTTGCTGGGAGGTATTGGTGAAGGATTAAGGGTGAAATTCACAGGGATCTAGAGCAAGGCCTGGGCATTCCTTAAGGAGACGGGGGTGAAATTCTGGCCCACTGAAGTCAATGGGAGTATTTGTCTTTGATTTCAGTGGAGCCAGGATTTCGCTGTACATCTTTAGCGGGTGTGAATCCACGTAGCTCCAGGATCTGATCTCATACCCCAAAACAGTGTTGTGCCTCAAAGACCCCAAGGAGCATCTCTCAGGATCAATACCATTCTCTTACTGCGATTTGTTCTGAAGTCACTACAGTTGGTGCAGATCTGCCATTCTCCTCTCCTTGCAGGCTGCCACATTTGGTCCAGGGCCAGAGGTCACCCTAGGTAGGTTTTCTTCTCTCCAGTAGGACTGTAGAGTTTACCTCCGAGTGCACAAGGACATCATTCTGCTGCTCTCACCTCATAAGTTCCGCTTGTCACACTGTCTAGAGTGGATCACAACTGTGAGTGCCTATTTCAGGGCAGACTGTCAGAAAAGGGCAGACATCCCGAACTGGTGGTATGTTCTATAATTAGATTTCAACAAGCCAGTAACAAAATATGAACTCCTGGATCACTGTACCAGTTTTACCATGGAGTCACAGACAATCCCCTTAGACTCTCCTGTCTATCTTGCCACCCAGACAAACTGAATTTTGTGATAAAAGGTCACTTAAACCCCAAATCAGACCACATCAGGTTTCACCTAGTCCCAAGAGACCAGTCACTCACCCCAAATCAATTGGTACTCTGGATCTTACACCAAAGACAATGCTGGCAGCTAATTCTTTAGTAAACTAATGATAGGTTTATTAGGCTAAGAAAAGGAAATGAGTTATTGAGAGGGTAAAACAGGTAAAATATATTAACAGGTGAGTCACAGTTTGTAAGTCCAAGCAGTAGCAATGATGTAATAAACTACCAGTTTTCCAAAAGTCTCTCAGGGCTACCCAGAATAACTCTAGGGATCTCCATCTTCTAGTTTAGTTATTCTGCCCTGTTAGAATCCAAACAATCCAGAGATGATGGATTATTTCTTGAATCCATATTTATAGTGCCTTTACACAGAAAGCAAGCCAACAGTGTCTTTACCCACAAGGGTTTTTCCTTTGATGATGTTGAGTGAGGAATGCACTTTGAGTTTCTGACCTCAGGTCATCACCACAATGACCCATTTGCTTTGGAATTAGCACCTCTTCTGAGAAAGTCCTTCATTAGCTTCCCCAAGGCTTCATCCAGGTCTGGTGAGTTGTTTTGTTAGAGGGGTATTTACAATGTAAATGTTTGCTATTACATTATGACAAGAACATAAGTGAAAACAATGCAAAGAACATCCCATTAGTTTTCATGAAGTCTAAACACCCAATACAGACGCCCCCCGGGTTACGCAAACCCGACTTACGCAAATCTGCACTTACAGAAAAAGTTCCGTAAGCTAGAAATAGGAGTGTTTTTGTTTTGTTTTGGTTTTTTGTGCATAATTGTCAGATATACGTTTCCGATTTATGCAAAATTCGAGTTAGGCAAGGCGTTCTGGAACGGAACGCTTGTGTAAGTCTGTACACTTTTATACATCTAACCACTACTTTGAACTACACAAGTGAATTGACCTGAATACATTCTAGCATGACCTGGTCAACCAGCGTCACACTGGTGATGGAGCCTTCCTCTGTTTATGGAGGAGAATCAATGTCACAGGGAGCTCCATTCACTGCTAGTCCGGCGCTTCCTCCTGGCCGCTCTGAGGATTAGCTCATCAGATCGATGCCCCTTCCCACGGTTGTATACCATCACTCCACCTCTGCCGCTGGTCTGCAATCCCTCTCACTCCAAGAACTGCAGCATCCTCTTCATGACTCAGTCCTCTGGCCAGGTCATTCAGCGTTCCCTCCTTCCAGCGTATATCAAAGTCTTTCCTTCAGCAGTCCCAGGCAGTTTTCCCATTCACTGCTGCAGGTGCCACTCCTTCAGTGGCTGGTAGGGGAACTCAGACCCACTCTCTACTCTGGGTTCCAGTCCAGCAGTTCTGGGTTTTCCTCTCCCAACCCTCACTGCTCCTTCTCTAGATTGCTTCCTACCACTCCTGGCTCTCCCTCCACCCCCCCGTCCTCTGGGAGTAGCAGCTCCAAACCCTCCTCCCAGGGAGTGACTGCTGCCCCTGTCTGTTGCTAGCTTCCTGGCTTTATAGGCCTTGCCTCCTCCTGCCCAGTTGAGCCTGCTTGCAATCAATTCCTTGCTCCCTGGTTCTTCTTCTAAGTGCAGCCTATGGAGTTAACAGGCTGACCTGGCCACCTTAATCCCTTGCAGTCTTGTGTGGGGTGGACACCCCCCATCACAATCACTTTCATTCAGTGGGGTGAGGTGGGGTCAGGTGCAGAGCACACAGCAGGACCTAACCGCAAAGGCATGAGCGCCAAGCAGCAACATTTACTGAGAGATCAACAGAAGTTGCAGGGAGTTTGTAAATATGATGGCAGGAAACATCTCTTTGTCATAACTTGCAGAAATACTGCAATAATAAGCTTGTGTTATGAGGGCAATAAAGCATTGCTATCAATGTCCCCCAGCAGCTTCTGGAGCATCAATCCATATATAAATATCAGGATATATTTGCAGCAATCATACAGGGAAAAAAATGCACCTGGCAGATCTTGCATGATAAATTCCCCACAACATTTTAGGACTTTGTTCTTATTTGACTACAGCGTATTGGAAAGGAATTGGCTCTAAGAGGGCCTGGAGAAACGGCCTTGTTTTACTGTGTAGACTCACTTGGCTTAGCCTATGTATTTCCCCCTAGTAGGCACCCACATCCAAAATATTTACCATGTCAACATTCAGCTATGTCCTGATTTCCTTATAGTCCAGCCCTGCCAGTGCCCTCCATATCCGGTCAAAACGCCCAGGCATTTCAAATCTAGAGGAGCACACCTGGCGGAGCATGGTTATTGGGGAACCTGTGGCCTTGTGAGAGGGGAAATACTGTCAGGGGGTATGCTGTGAGGGCAGAGACAGCAGTGTCAGCCCGGCCCGCAATCCACAAATGGAGCACCAGCTAAGGTAGGTGTGTGTGTGTGTGTGTGTGTGACAGAATAGCTGGAGGGCCATGGTGGGGTGAGGGGACTGTCAGCTGGCAAAGTCAGAAGGTTTGCCAGCTTATGGAGCTGTCACCAAATAGGTGTTGCCCTTCTGCAAATACTGTTTGTGGTACATTATTTAGAGGCCCTACAGGCCTGGATGCCAAAATATGATATTAATGGGGATTATTATCATAAGATCAGGAGCTGAAACAAGTGAAAACATTAACTTGTTGCCTGTGTGATAGGATCAAGGTGAGAGAGGCTGGGTGAAGCCAAGGAGACAGCCCTCAGTGTTCTCAGCCCACTACAACACTCTGAGGAAGACACAATTCCTGCCTCCAAGAAGCTTCAGGAGATAGGGGTCTTCTGTAAACCGACAGACATACATACAATATGGATACATCGTGGTAGGAGTGACCGTGAACTGGAGTTGAGCGCAACAAGATTTTTTCCCACTAGCTCTAACAGTGCTCCTTTGTTGGAGGCTGCACAGGGTGTGTGCATTTCAAAGAGAAACATGAACGTCTAAAGCTGCGATCCAGCATGACCAAGCTGGTAACCTCTGCTCGTCCTTGTGCTCACATGGCCTGCTGGGGTGTGCAGAGGTGCATGGAGAAAACTAGTCAAGTGTAAATGATCTGAGCCAGCATTATAGTTAATAGTAACAATAATAATAAATAACCTTTCCTATCATACCTCTCATCTCAAAGGATGCCACGTCACTTTATAAACATAACCTGTATCTAGAGATGAGGTAGTGATAAGTTTAGTGTCACTGAATGTAGCCACCTCTGGGGTGGAACATGGCAGCTGTTTGACAGTAAAGAGTAATGCCACACAAACAGTTAAGGACCATGGCCTGCACATGGATGCTTACTCTCATGCAGAGTCCTAGCTGGACTTTTCAATCAATTGTAACTTCAGTTGGGTCTTAGGCAGAATGTAGTTACAGGTTTGGCCGGCATGATGGAGTAAACATCTTCTCTTCCAAAACGTCGCATGGGATCGTTAATGAGCACAAGCAGTCAGGTCACTAGTGTTACAGTTCTCCAGAAATAAAGCAGCTCCAGAATGGCGGCACCAGCCTGCAGACAGCATGCCGTTTTCAGGCTCTCTGCACAGGTACAATGGCGGAGAATGGTTTGAAAGGGTCATCCGAGGGAAGGGATCAGAAGGAGACCCCATCGACCGGAAGGCACGGGATGCATTGTCCTCGGGATGGGGGTTCCACGACCACCACTCCCAAGAGGAGGAGACGGGAGGTGGTGGTCGGGGACTCCCTACTAAGGGGGACGGAGTCATCCATCTGCCGCATAGGCGCCAACTTCCCCTCTTTCCGTGGGTGCTCAACCCCCCACTCTGCCCCCGGCCCTGCCCCCACTCCACCCCTTCCACGAGGCCCTGCCCTTGCCCCGCCTCTTCCCACCCCTGCCCCACCCCCCATTCCAACCCCTTCCCCAAAGTCTCCGCCCCCTCCCTGCCCATATTCCAACTCCTTCCCCAAATCCCCCCCCCGCCCCACCTCTTCCTCGCCTCCTCCCCTGAGCGCACCATGTTCCCGCTCATCCCCCTCCCTCCCGGAGCGTGCTAACGCTGCCAAACAGCTGTTTGGCGGCGGCTGGGCGGGAAGCGCTGGGAGGTAGGCGGAGGAGCGGGGACGCGGCGTGCTCAGGGGAGGGGGAGGAGGAGGTGGGGCGGGGGATGAGGGGAGCTTGGCTGCTGGTGGGTGCAGAGCACCCACTAATTTTTCCCTGTGGCTGCACCATCCCCAGAGCACCCACGAAGTCGGCGCCTGTGATCTGCCGTCCAGACCGGGAAACTCGAGAAGTGTGCTGCTTGCCTGGAGCTAGAATTCAGGATGTGACGGACTGTCTGCTGAGAATGATCAAGCCCTCGGACTGCTACCTCGTCCTCCTTTTCCACATGGGCACCAATGATACTGCCAAGAATGCCCTTGAGCGGGTTACTGCAGACTATGTGGCTCTGGGAAGAAGGATAAAGGAGTTTGAGGTGCAAGTTGTGTTCTCATCCATCCTCCCTGTTGAAGGAAAAGGCCCAGGCAGAGACCATCGAATTATGGAGGTAAATGTGTGGTTGCACAGGTGATGTTGGAGGAGGGCTCTGGATTCTTTGACCATGGGATGTTGTTCCAGGAAGAAGGATTGCTAGGAAGAGATGGGATCCACCTAACGAAGAGAGGGAAGAGCATCTTCACAGGCAGGCTTGCTAACCTAGTGAGGAGGGCTTTAAACTAGGCTCACCAGGGGATGGAGACCTAAGCCCTGAGGTAAGTGGGGAAGTGGGATATCGGGAGGAAACACAAGGAGGAGGGTGCAACAGGGGAGGCCTCCTGATTCATACTGAGAAAGTAGGGCAATCGGCTAGTTATCTTAGGTGTCTGTAAACAAACGCAAGAAACCTGGGAAACAAGCAGGAAGAATTGGAAGTCCTGACAAAGTCAAGGAACTATGATGTGATTGGAATAACAGAGACTTGGTGGGGTAACTCACATAACTGGAGCACAGTCATGGATGGGTATAAACTGTTCAGGAAGGACAGGTGGGGGAGAAAAGGTGGAGGAGTTGCACTGTATGTAAGAGAGCAATATGATTGCTCAGAGCTCCAGTATAAAACTGGAGAAAAGCCTGTTGAGAGTCTTTGGGCTAAGTTTAGAGGCGAGAGCAACAAGGGTGCTGTTGTGGTGGGCGTCTGCTATAGACCACAAGACCAGGAGGATGAGGTAGACGAGGTTTTCTTCGGACAACGAACAGAAGTTTCCAGATCACAGGCCTTGGTTCTCATGGGGGCCTTCAATCACCCGGACATCTGCTGGGAGAGCAATACAGCAGTGCACAGACAATCCGGGAAGTTTTTGGAGAGTGTTGGGGACAACTTCCTGGTGCAAATGCTGGAGGAACCAAGTAGGGGCTGTGCTCCTCTTGAACTGCTGCTCACAAACAGGGAAAAATAGGTAGGAGAAGTAGAAGCGGGTGGCAACCTGGGCAGCAGTGACCATGAGATGGTCAAATTCAGGATCCTGACAAAAGGAAGAAAGGAGAGCAGCAGAATACGGACCCTGGACTTCAGAAAAGCAGACTTTGACTCCCTCGGGGAACTGATGGGCAGGATCCCCTGGGAGGCTAATATGAGGGGGAAAGGAGTCCAGGAGAGCTGGCTATATTTTAAAGAAGCCTTATTGAGGGTTCAGGAACAAGCCACCCGAAGTGCAGAAAGAATAGTAAATATGGCAGGCGACCAACTTGGCTTAACAGAGAAATCTTCGGTGAGCTTAAACACAAAAAGAAAGCTTACAAGAACTGGAAACTTGGACAGATGACATGGGAGGAGTATAAAAATATTGCTTGAGCATGCAGGGGTGTAATCAGCAAGGCCAAAGCACAATTGGAGTTGCAGCTAGCAAGGGATGTGAAAGGTAACAAGAAGGGTTTCTACAGGTATGTTAGCAACAAGAAGAAGGTCAGGGGAAGTGTGGGACCCTTACTGAATGGGGGAGGCAACCTAGTGACAGATGTGGAAAAAGCTGAAGTACTCAATGCTTTTTTTGCCTCAGTCTTCACAGACAAAGTCAGCTCCCAGACTGCTGCACTGGGCAGCACAGTATGGGGAGGAGGTGAACAGCCCTCAGTGGCGAAAGAACAGGTTAAGGACTATTTAGAAAAGCTGGACATGCACAAGTCCACAGTATTCTTGCCAGCAAGTTAAAGTCTTGCTTGGATGAATGGATTGGATGAATGGACTATAAGGTGGATAGAAAGCTTGCTCAATGGGTAGTGATCAATGGCTCGATGTCTAGTTAGCAGCCAGTATCAAGCGGAATGCCCCAGGGATTGGTGCTGGGGCCAGTTTTGTTCAACATCTTCATTAATGATCTTGATGATGATGGATTGCACCCTCAGCAAGTTTGCAGATGACACTAAAATGAGGGGAGAGGTAGATATGCTGGAGGGTAGCGATAGGGTCAGGAGTGACCTAGACAAATTGGAGGATTGCAGAAAAGGACCTGGGGATTACAGTGGATGAGAGTCAACAGTGTGCCCTTGTTACCAAGAAGGCTAGCGGTATATTGGGCTGCATTAGTAGGAGCATTGCCAGCAGATCGAGATAAATGATTATTCCCCTCTATTTGGCACTGGAGAGGCCATATCTGGAGTATTGCATCCAGTTTTGGACCCCCACTACAGAAAGGATGTGGACAAATTGGAAAGCGTCCAGAGGAGGGCAACAAAAATGATTAGGGGGCTAGGGCACATGACTTATGAGGAAAGGCTGAGGGAACTGGGCTTATTTAGTTTGCAGAAGAGAAGAGTGAGGGGGGATTTGATAGCAGCCTTTAACTACCTGAAGGGGGGTTCCAAAGAGGATAGAGCTAGGCTGTTCTCAGTGGTGGCAGATGACAGAACAAGGAGCAATGGTCTCAAGTTGCAGTGGGGGAGGTCTAGGTAGGATATTAGGAAAAACGATTTCACTAGGAGGGTGGTGAAGCACTGGAATGGGTTACCTAGGGAGGTGGTGGAATCTCCATCCTTAGAGGTTTTTAAGGCCCAGTTTGACGAAGCCCTGGCTTGGATGATTTAGTTGGGGCTGGTCCTGCTTTGAGCAGGGGGTTGGGACTAGATGACCTCCTGAGGTGTCTTCCAACCCTAATCTTCTATGATTCTGTGCCAGAGCCAGGGGTGAAAGTAACATAAAAGTCTTACCAGTATGGGGCCCGGCTCTAGGCCCCCCAGAAGGGGTAGGGCCTCTGGCAGAAGAGGTGGGGCCACAGGCAAAAGGGACGGGGCCTCGGGCGTAAGGGCGGGGCTGGGGGTCAGCCTGCCCGAGCCAGCTCTTCTGTGCTGCCCAGCTTGCGCTGCCCGGGCTCCGGCAGCGATTTAAAGGGCCCGGGCTCCGGCCGCTGCTGCAGTAGCTGCGGCCGGGAACCCCAAGCCCTTTTAAATCACTGGGCCCCGGGGCAGCTGCCCCTTTTGCCGCCCTCTCTCAGCAGCCCTGGGGGGGCGGGGGGCAAAAGGGGCAGCGACATTAAAGTGCTGCCGCAGCAGCGCTTTAACGTCGGCTGTGTACGGGCCCGTCCCGGCGGCCACTTCTTACCAGTATGCTGTATTGGCCCGTACCGGCCCACTTTCACCTCTGGCCAGAGCGTAGGTCGTCCACTGCTGAAATAGGAATGAAGAAAAATGGTCACTTTTGTGTTACCAGGGCAAACCCCATTTCTACTGACTTCGGTGGAGTAACACCAGATATGAATTTAGCCCCAGGAGTTTAGGTGCTATCTGAGCAGGTCCCTTCCTGGATCTTTTATTAACCTGGCATTTGGGGCCAGTCTAAAAGCACTTGAAAAATAAATGAAATATATTCATTATAAAATACTAGATGTCTTAACTGGTAAAATCTATTTCACTGACTCTGACCAAGCCACTGTAATGACTAGGGGATTTCAGTAGTTCTTTAGTTGCATGTAACTGTTTATATGGAGAATACAGCTTGATTCTTTCAAGGATAAAGGCCTATTTCACAGCTCTGTGAACGCTGGATTCAGAACTTCCTCCAAGACCTTGGAACATTCATTTTCCCACTCAGAGCAGTAAGTCAGTCAGACACTAGGGATTATTAACTCACTGAAGGACACAGCCCGAAAATTTACATAAATATTGAACAATTGCTCGTTTCTTTGCCTCTACCTGTTTCTTTGCTTCTTCCTATATTTGCCCCTTTATAAAGGAACAAAAGAAGGTTTTCTCTATATTATCATAATAGCATTCCGAAGCCCTAAACAGCATCAGGACTCCCCTGGGCAAGGATGCTATACAAACACCTAAGAAGTGACAGTCTCTTCCCACAAGTGCTTACAATCTAATGTAAAGTAGTTTTTGAAGATTACATAGGAGCCATATAAATTTTAAAGCAACAATTAAATGGATACATTTGTTCCACAAACCCTAGCGCCAAGAGGCAGGTGAAAGGTGGCCTTTTACACAGAAGGATCAGTGAGTTTGTTAGGAGTCTTTCCATTATATTAAAAAATAATGAAGTGGAAATAGCTTTATTAAAGAAATAAACATGCCCTGGCAATGTTTGCAACACAAACACCTGCCGCTTCATGCAAGTACCACCCACTCCCATCTGTGGCTGACCGGAAGGTTGTGCCATTTCAGATGTGGGGGAGGAGGCAACTTTAACAGTCATTCCTGGGGCTACTTAGGCACTTGAAAGCTCTAGTTTTTTGGCAGATAACTTAACAATTAGCTGACAGGAGCCCTGTATCTAATTCCTTTATAAAAGAAAGAAAATTAAATAAATATTAGACCCACTCAACTCTAAGAACATATTCTGACATCTTGTGGCAAGTCAGTTAAGGAACACTGGTTAGGTTTAATGACAGGTTTCAGAGTAGCAGCCGTGTTAGTCTGTATAAATCTTAATGTAGATTCTTACTTTATTACTAACTCTGTGGAGAGAGAGACTCCTGGGTTCTATCCCAGCTCTGGGAAGAGAGAGGGGTCTAGTGGAAAAGAGCAGAGAGCAGATACATCTGGGTTCTATATAAGAAAATCAGAATGGCCATATTGGGTAAGACCAATGGTCTATCTAGCCCAGTATCCTGTCTTCCAACAGTGGCCAATGCCAGGTGCCCCAGGGGGAATGAACAGAACAGGTAATCATCAAGTTGCCCTGTTGCCCACTCCCAGCATCTGGCAAACAGAGGCAAGGGACATGCAGAACATGGTGTTGGATCCCTGCCCACCCTGGCTAATAGCCATTGCTGGACCTATCCTCCATGAACTTATCTAGTTCTTATATAGAATCCAGATGTATCTGCTCTCTGCTGTTTCCCACTAGACCCCTCTCTCTTCCCAGAGCTGGGATAGATACAGGGCTCCTGTCAGCTAATTGCTAAGTTATCTGCCAAAAACTAGAGCTTTCAAGTGCTTAAGTAGCCCCAGGAATGACGGTTAAAGTTGCCCCCTCCCCAATCTGAAATGACACAACCTTCTGGCCAGCCACAGACGGGAGTGGGTGGCTTTGCACAGTGTACTTGCATGAAGCAGCAGGTGTTTGTGTTGCAAACATTGCCAGGGCATGTTTATTTCTTTAATAAAGCTGTTTCCATTTCATTATTTTTTAATTTAATGGAAACACTCCTAACAAACTCACTGATCCTTCTGTGTAAAAGGCCACCTTTCACCTGCCTCTTGGCACTAGGGTTTGTGGAACAAATGTATCCATTTAATTCAGGTTTCAGAGTAGCAGCCGTGTTAGTCTGTATCCGCAAAAATAACAGGAGTACTTGTGGCACCTTAGAGACTAACAAATTTATTAGAGCATAAGCTTTCGTGGGCTACAACCCACTTCTTCGGATGCATATAATTTAATTGTTGCTTTAAAATTTATATGGCTCCTATGTAATCTTATTTAAAAAACTATATGTCTGAAGATCCAAGCATTTAAGGCTAAAGATGACTGTGCATCTAAAAATCTATGCAAGGATTTTTTAGAGATGTGATTTTATAATCTTCACCAACTCACTAATGAAATATTTTTAAAGCAAATTTTAAACTAAGGTCCTGTAGACTAACATGTTCTGGGTAAATATTACAGTAATGCACAACTGTTTTTGTCAGTAAATTCAGAAACTGACAGTATATACCTAGGGGTTGGCAAATGCCTGTTAAATGGCTTCATTACCACTTGAATGGTTCTTTAACAGTTTCAATGTTGTGCTAATAGGTCTAGCAGGCTGGAAGGCTTTTTCACTTTTAAGTTACTAGATCCCTTTGGGAGTAAGTCACCAGACTGCAGCAGCCAGCTGTGGGAGCCTGCAGGAAGAGTCAGAACAGGGATAAAAAGAGGCGCGGGGGTGGACACTAAGACCCAGGGGTGTCCCAAATTTTCAGGTGCCCTAGGCAGCCTCCTATGCTGCTGCGTATGCCTAAGGACAGCCCTGGCTAGATGACACAGTGCCCAGTGGGGTTGTCCACTCTAGCCCTTTCACCATTGCTACAACCAAGGAAGCTGACTGAGGACTGGTCTACACTAGGAGTTTATGTCGAATTTAGCACCGTTACATCGAATTAACTCTGCACCCGTCCACACCACGAAGCTATTTAGTTCGACATAGAGGTCTCTTAAATTCGACTTCTGTACTCCTCCCCAACGAGGGGAGTGTGACGGGTTGGATCACAGAAACCCCCTTGGGAGCTGCCACCCAATGTGCAAAGACTACCCCTGCTTCTGTTTTCCCTGCCAGCTCTGGACTCCAGCACCCCGTCTTGCTGAGCCAGACACTCCAGTCTGCTCTAACAAAGACTCAGGGTCTGAATCACTTGTCCCAAAGCTGCAAGTTTACCCAAACAGCTCACAGGAGTGTGCTTGTCTTTAGCACTCAGATGCCCAACTCCCAATGGGGTCTAAACCCAAATAAATCCGTTTTACCCTGCATAAAGCTTATGCAGAGTAAACTCATAAATTGTTCGCCCTCTATAACACTGATAGAGAGATATGCACAGTTGTTTGCTCCCCCAGGTATTAATACATACTCTGAGTAAATTACTAAATAAAAAGTGATTTTATCAAATACAGACAGTAGGATTTAAGTGGTTCCAAGTAGTAACAGACAGAACAAAGTAAGTCACAAGCAAAATAAAATAAAATGCGCAAATCTATGCCTAATCAAACTAAATACAGATAAGTTCCTCACCAGTTCCAGAATGCTCCCTTTTACAGGCTACTCTCCCTTTAGCCTGGGTCCAGCAATCTCTCACAACCCCTGTAGTCTGTCTTTTGTTTCAGTTTCTTTCAAGTATCCTGGGGGGGTGGAGAGGCTCCTTCTTTAGCCAGCTGAAGACAAAATGGAGGGGTCTCCCCCAGGTATAAATAAGCTCTCTCTTGTGGGAGGAGACCCCCCTCCTCCCTCCTATGCAAAGTCCAGCTCCAAGATGGAGTTTTGGAGACACCTGGGCAAGTCACATGCCCCTGCATGACTCAGTCTTTACAGGCCAACGCCATTGTCCACATGGTATCTTGCATGTCTCCAGGAAGACTTCTTATGTGGATTGGAGCATTCCAAGATGCATTGTTCCCCAAGTGTTTCCTGATCCGGTACTTAACCTGGTGAATTCCTTCCTAAAGAAGCTGACCAAATGCCTCCCAAAGCTTACTTAGAAACCAAGCAGGCATACAGCCCATATTCCCAACCCCAGGTAGAAAATGATATACATATGTACAAATAGGATGAATAGACACAGTAGACCATAACCTTCACGGAGACATGCCACCTGGCACAGGCAGCACAAAACACACTCCAGTCATGTCATACATACATCTATAAGCACCCCCTCCCCATAAAGCCTTATGGGGTACACCGTCACAGGGAGTAGCGCTAAATTCGACATGGCCATGTCGAATTAGGCTAGGTGTGGATGGAAATCGACGGTAATAGCTCCGGGAGCTATCCCACAGTGCACCACTCTGTTGATGCTCTGGACAGCAGTCCGAGCTCGGATGCGCTGACCAGCCACACAGGAAAAGCCCCGGGAAAATTTGAATTCCTTTTCCTGTCTGGCCAGTTTGAATCTCATTTCCTGTTTGGACATCGTGGCGAGCTCAGCAGCACTGGCAACGATGCAGAGCTCTCCAGCAGAGATGGCCATGCAATCTCAGAATAGAAAGAGGGCCCCAGCATGGACTGATCGGGAAGTCTTGGATCTGATCGCTGTGTGGGGCGATGAGTCCGTGCTTTCCGAGCTGCGATCGAAAAGACGGAATGCAAAGATCTACGAGAAGATCTCTAAAGCCATGGCAGAGAGAGGATACAGCCGGGATGCAACGCAGTGCCGCGTGAAAATCAAGGAGCTGAGACAAGGCTACCAGAAGACCAAAGAGGCAAACGGACGCTCTGGATCCCAGCCCCAGACATCCCGTTTCTACGAGGCACTGCATTCCATCCTAGGTGCGGCCGCCACCACTACCCCACCACTGACCGTGGACTCTGAGGATGGGATATTGTCGACGGCCGGTTCCTCGGACATGTTAGCGGACGGGGAAGATGAGGAAGGAGATGAGGAGGACGAGGCAGTCGACAGCGCTTACAACGCTGATTTCCCCGACAGCCAGGATCTCTTCATCACCCTTAGATCCCCTACCAACCGTCCCCAGGCGTTAACCCGGACACAGAATCAGGGGAAGGATCAGTCGGTAAGTGTTTTAAACATGTAAACATTTATTTTTAACAGAACAGGAATATTAACAATATTAACAATGGGTTTTTCATGATTACTTTGCCCTAGGCGCTTAACGTTTCAGTCCTTGGCAGTGCAACTACTGAAAAAAAATCTAACAATGTCCGGTTTAGCATGATTGTTTTGCCCTAGGCGCTCTACTGTTTAGTCCCTGCCAGTGCAGCTACAGTAAAATCCGGTCTATATGTCCGGGGATAGAGCAGAAATCCTCCTGGGACATCTCCACGAAGCTCTCCTGGAGGTAATTGGAAAGGCTTTGCATCAGGTTCCTGGGGAGAGCGGCCTTATTGGGTCCTCCGTGGTAGGAAACGTTTCCGTGCCAGGAGACAATCAAGTACTCGGGTATCATCGCCTTGCAGAGCATGGCGGCATACGGCCCTGGTCTTTGCAGGCTTTCCCGAAGCATCCGTTCTTTCTCCGTCTCTGAAATCCTCATCAGAGTGATGTCGCTCATGGTGACCTGCTTTGAATTAGGTAGGGGAATGTTAGTATTGGGACTGCTTGCCTGTTCCTTTACAGAACTGTAACCGGCGGTTTAGAGCCACGCGGTGGAGGCGGGAGAGGAGCAGCATACAGGGATCTTTCCCTGGGACAGCCGCGAGGGAGTGGGACAGGGGCAGAGTTCATGCTTGCCGGATTGCTGGCAGCAGGGACTGGCATTGCTTTGAACGTGAAAGGAGGCCAGTGCTATTATTAAAGTTTTAAGCAGCCACAAGTCTACGGCTTACCATGTCAGCCTGTTACCCAAATTCCGCTGTCCTGTCCCGCTTGTCTGATCTGCACTGCAAGACCCCAGGCACTGAATGCGAAGGCCGAAAATTCGACCCTGTCCTGAGTGCGCATGTGATAGGTGCTGTGCATGGTCTTGTTCACAGAGAAAGACTATGTTCTTTGTTCAACCAAAAATTTATCTTTCTGAGGAATTCACTCCCTTTTTCCCGTCCCACAGCTGCGACTGTCTCCTGAACTACCCTGGCATCACACTCCCAGAGGCTAGCGCAGATTAGGCGTAGGAAGAAGAGGACACGGGAGGACATGTTCTCGGAACTTATGGGCTGCTCCCGAGCCCAGGCAGCCCAGCAGACCCAGTGGAGGGAGAACTTGTCCCAAATGCACCGATCACACATGGAACGGGAGGAGAGGTGGCAGCAGGAAGACCAGCAGGCGACTCAAACGCTGCTTGGACTAATGAGGGAGCAAACGGACACGCTCCGGCGCCTTGTGGATGTTCTGCAGGACCGGAGGCAGGAGGACAGAGCCCCGCTGCAGTCTATCTCTAACCGCCCTCCCCCGCCACAAAGTCCCATACCCCCCTCACCCAAAGTCCCAAGAAGGAGGGGCGGCAGAGTCCGTGAAAACTCTCACTCCACCCCTGCAGACTGCTCAAGTACCAGAAGGCTCTCATTCCCCAAAATTTGATAAGTCCTTTCCTTCCCGCCTCACCCAAGCCCCCGTCCCAGTTTCATCCCCCAGTTTCATGTGTGGTTGCTAATAAAAAATACGTTTCTGTTAATTACTGTTTCCATCATGTTCTTTTAGAGGAGAGTCTGTTTGAAGGGGGGGAAGGGGGTTGGTAATTGGACAGGACAGTCACCTTTACCAGGGTACAGACGCGGGGGCAGGTTCAGCAGCAGGGCACACACACATTGCATTCACTAGTTACCCTGGTCAGTCTGGGAGGTGGTTTTCATGTTCGGGGGGGGGGGGGGGGGAGGCTATGTGACTTTGTGGCGGGGGAGGGCGCTTAAAGATCTTATGCAGCGGTCCTTATCCTGGATCACAGAGCCACGCAGCAGGGGATCTGTAACCGTCCTCCCTCTGCCACAAAGTCACATAGCCCCCACACACAGAGTCCCGAACAGGAGGGGTGGCAGGCTCCGTTGAAACAACCAGTCCACCAGTGCGGAGCCAGTCATTCCTGGAGTTTAGAAGCGTCCTTTGCATCACTACACTACACCCGCTCCCCACCACAGTCTGCGTCCCAGGTTCAACACTTTCCCGTGAAAACAGTAATAAAGAAAACGGTGTTCATTAACAAATTTCAAGTGATTTTATTTTTAAACGTGTGTTGGAAGGGGGGGAACGGGGGGAACGGGGTATGTAACTGGAGAGGATAGTGAACATTTACTGGGTAAAGAAACGGGGACAGGTTCAGCTTCTCTGTAAACAAACTTAATAGTCACAGTTTACCCTGCTCACTCAGGAACCTAGCTTTCAAAGCCTCCCGGATGCACAGCGCGTCCCGCTGGGCTCTTCTAATCGCCCGGCTGTCTGGCTGGGCGTAATCAGCAGCCAGGCTATTTGCCTCAACCTCCCACCCCGCCATAAAGGTCTCCCCCTTGCTCTCACACAGATTGTGGAGCACACAGCAAGCTGCAATAACAATGGGGATATTGGTTTCGCTGAGATCAGAGTGAGTCAGTAAGGTTCTCCATCTCCCCTTGAGACGTCCAAAAGCACACTCCACCACCATTCTGCACTTGCTCAGCCGGTAGTTGAAGAGTTCTTTTTCAGTGTCCAGGGTGCCTGTATAGGGCTTCATGAGCCAGGGCATTAGCGGGTAGGCTGGGTCCCCGAGGATGACTATAGGCATCTCCACATCCCCAAGAGTTATTTTGTGGTCCGGGAAGTAAATTCCTTCCTGCAGCCGTCTAAACAGACCAGAGTTCCTGAAAACACGAGCGTCATGAACCTTGCCCGGCCATCCAACGTTGATGTTTGTAAAACGTCCCCTATGGTCCACCAGTGCTTGCAGCACCACTGAAAAGTAGCCCTTTCAGTTAATGTACTGGCTGGCCTGGTGGTCCGGTCCCAGGAGAGGGATGTGAGTTCCATCTATAGCCCCACCGCAGTTTGGGAATCCCATCGCGGCGAAGCCATCTATGATGACCTCCACGTTTCCCAGGGTCACTACCTTTGAGAGCAGTAGCTCAACGATTGCATTGGCTACTTGCATCACAACAACCCCCACGGTAGATTTGCCCACGCCAAAGTGGTTCGCGACTGACCGGTAGCTGTCCGGCATTGCAAGCTTCCAGAGGGCTATGGCCACTCGCTTCTGGACAGTCAGGGCTGCTCGCATCTGGGTGTCCTTGCGCTTCAGGGCAGGGGACAGCAACTCACAAAGTTCAAGGAAAGTTCCCTTACGCATGCGAAAGTTTCGCAGCCACTGTGATTCATCCCAGACCTGCAGCACTATGCCGTCCCACCAGTCCGTGCTTGTTTCCCGGGCCCAGAATCGCCGTTCCACAACATCAACATGACCCATTGCCACCATGATGTCCTCGGCGCGGGGTCCCGTGCTTTGTGACAGGTCTGTGCCACTCTCAGACTTCAGGTCCTCACCGCGCTGCCGTAGCCTCCTCGCCCGATTTCTCAGCATCTGCCTCTGGGAAAGGTGGATGATAAGGTGCGAGGTGTTGACAACGGCCATAACTGCAGCGATGGTCGCAGCGGGCTCCATGCTCGCAGTGCTGTGGCGTCCGTGCTGTCACTGACCAGAAAAGTGCGCGAACTGATTTCCCGCCGGCGCTTTCAGGGAGGGAGGGCGGGAGTGACGGTTGGATGACGACAGTTACCCAAAAGCACCCTCGACACATTTTTTTCCCCAGAAGGCATTGGCGGCTCGACCCAGAATTCCAATAGGCAGCGGGGACTGCGGGAACTGTGGGATAGCTGCCCACAGTGCACCGCTTCCAGTGTCGACGCTTGCCCCGTTAGTGTGGACTGACAAAGTCGAATTACTGTCCTTAGTGTGGACACACACGTTCGACTTTGTAATATCGATTCCACATATTCGATTTAAGTAAAATCGAACTACTCTCGTAGTGTAGACATACCCTTAGTAAAGCAACAAGGATTGTTAAACTACATTGCACTATTTGGCCAGTAGATGGCGCTGTGTATAAAAATACCTGATTTAAAGGCATCTCAGCCATACCTGGCAGAGCCTTAAGGGATCTTATGCTGAACACAGTTAGCTGGGGTGTATTAGCGAGTCCTGTGTCAGGCAGCCCAGATCTGGGACAGAAGAATGTGACAGCCTAACAGCAGGCCCTAGGCCACCTGCCCCTCCGTGTTTCATGACAGTAAAGAAGGAAAGTAGGCTGCAGGTGCCAGTTGGTAAGCTGCCCCCCTCCCCTCGGCACGTGGTGTTTATAGGGGGCAGGGCCTGCTCCAGGCACCAGCCTGGCAAGCAGGTGCTTGGGGCTGCTGCTCCGGAGAGGGGCGGCACGTCCAGCTATTCGGTGGCAATTCGGCGGACGGTCCCTCACTCCCGCTCGGAGCGAAGGACCTCCCGCCGAATTGCCGCCGCAGATCGCAATCGCGATTTTTTTTTTTTTTTTGGCTGCTTGGGGCGGCCAAAACTCTGGAGCCGGCCCTGATAGGGGGGTACACATGCTACTAGGTTTAACAGGCACCAGGTAGCTGGAGGCAGAAATGTACAGAAGATTCACAGTGCAGTTGTGTGGGTGCAACGAGGTGGCTGCACTGGTATGCCTGATGTGCACCTAACACTGCCCCTTGACTGTGTGACCTGCCCCCCCACCCCCGACCCCGTGAAGCCCCCGCCACCGGGGGGGGTTGTGTGATCTGCCCTCCCAGTGCAGCCCCCGGGGGTGTGTGACCTCCCCCCAGTGCAGCCCCCCCGGGGGGGGGGAGTTGTGTGACCTGCTCCCCCCATCCCAGAAGGAGAGTCCCCCCCCAGCTACAGGGTGCCTGAGGGGCAGGGCTTGTCTGATGACCCCGCCTCTCGGGCAGGACGCGGATGTAGATCGCCCTCCTCCCCTTCCCTTTCTGAGCCTCTGCGCGCGCCGTAGTCAACTGACCTAGCCCGGAAGCGTCCGGAGCCCGGCTCCGAACTCAGCAGCCCCGACCGGCGGCAGAGAGGGGGAGGGCCCCGGCGCAGCGATGGCTCCGGACCCCTGGTGAGCGGGCGGCGCCCGCGCCCCCTCCCTCCCCCCCCCATCCGAGCCTTTGGTGTGCGACCCCTTCAGCCCCCCCCCCCGCCGCGAAGCGGGGCCAAGCCCCCAGCTCAGGGGAGAGACCCCCGCGGGGGCAGCCTCCCATCTGCGCCCCCCCCGACGGGCCCTGCGGGGAGGGACCGGATTTCCTGGGGCGGGGGACCCTTCCCCTCCCAGGCTTGGTGTCCGTGACACTGACCTTGCTCGGCTTTTCAGCCCCCCACCCCCCTCCGCCGGATCTAGCGCCCAGTCCGCGCTGCTTGAATGTTCAGGGCGTTATGGACAGAGCGGGGGGGGGGCGGTATTATTGCAGGGGCCCCGTCGCAGAGCAGGACCCCCTGCGCTAGGTGCTGTACAAACCCAGAACAAATGGGCCCTCCCTGCCCAAAGAGCTGCCTATCCAAGTCAGGGCTGTTTGGTTAGTGCACAGGAAGCGTATGGCTAGTAAGAATTAGGGTCACAGTGAACATTATACCTTTTCACTTAGCCACATTGTGGGCCAGATTTTTAAAAAAACTCATCCTATCGGAGATAGGTTGGGGGCTGAACTCTTTTGAAAACCGGGCCCGCAATGCGCTTAAGGAAAATTGAAGCTAGCTGACCCTCCTAACAACCTCTCCCAAGCATTTGGGTCCACTGTGACATTTACTTAATAGACTTGGATCCCGACTGACACTTCAGTTCATAAGCAAAAGCTTAGTGTAAAATACTGAAACAAATATATGGTCTTAGCATTGTTCAGTTGACTTGGTTGGATGGGTATCGTGTATATTTCTGTGGGTGGTGAAAGGTTAAAAGCAGATATAAAAATGTTTATTATAAATATATGTAATAGAACTTTGGAAGATTAAGTACAAATATTAGTTCCTAATTCCTATACAGCAGTTTCCTCTTTAAACAACTCTACAAAAAAATAAAACCACTCAATACCTTGGTGATGGGTGTGTTACAAATACCTACTTCACTGCTGTGTGATAGGTAGGTAGCTATTATCCCCATTTTACTTTATTACAGGTAAAGCTCACAGCATTTCACTTAGCCTTACTTGCTTATTAGACTGTCAGATAATGGTCTCTCTGTATATGCAATTTCAACCCCCTCAAGGATTGAGCTGAAAACCCTGGGTTTAGCAGGCCAATGCTCAAACCACTGAGCTATCCCTCCCACCAGTGTCTCATGATCATAGCCTTGGAATCTATGAATCTGTTAATGAAAATTAGTAGATTTTTGGCATCATATTTAATATTGTGTGCTTCTTATAATTGTGCTGTAGGTACATGGCTATAACTTAGTTTACTTTTGCTTTTTTGGCACCCAGATTGCATCTGTTTAGTCTCGTCTGTTGGATTAGTCTTAAACTATTGATCAGTTACTTTTTATAAACTGAGTATATTTAGATCAGCATGCAAATATATTGGTATTACTAAACTTTATTATTGAACTTCTAGATATAAGGGAACTGTGATGGGGTTCCTGGGGTGCAGCCTGGTCTCACCAACCTGGGGTATCCCTCTCACGCTGTGATGCTGTTGTTAAGCCACACCAAACCTCTGGCAGGTACTGCACTTACACAGACATCCATAGGCAGAGACACGTGAATGCTTTGCCAGCCACTCAATAACCAGTAATAGAGAGACTCCAGCCAATTCCCCCCAGCTCTCCAGCCTTGCACCCCAAACTGTAGCGTCTTGCCCTGGTCAGAAGCCTGACCAGTGTAAGTTCATTACCGAGTCCACCCATCCATCAATGTGGAGAGGACACACACCAGCCTTTGTAAACTGAGCTGAGATTTCCCAAGCACTTCAACCAAAACACACTGTTTTAGGTAAAATATAAAACAGATTTATTAAGTACAGAAAGATAGATTTTAAGTGAATATAAGTAACTAGCGTACAGATCAAAGTTGGTTACTTAAGAAATAAAAATTATTTCGCAGTCTGAGTCTACAAACTAAACAGGATTTGAATCAAGCAGTGTCTCACCCTGACAGATAGTACAAGCAGGTTACAGATTCTCAGATCCTGGGACTCTTTTTCCAGTCTGGGACCATCCTTCCCCATTCAAAGTCTTTGTCTTCCAGATGTTTGTTGAGGGTGGGGTGGGGTGGGGTGGGGAGAGAGGTCCAGTGATGATGTCACTTCTCCTCTTTTATAGTTTCTTTTAGCTTGCTGGAAAGATCTATGCTTGTCACACGGGGGTCCGCCCCCATTGGTCAAGCAGTCTCCATTGTCTGTGTTCTCTCTGAGAAGTCTTCTGGGATGGCCTCTGGGAAAGTTGGATTCCCTTGAATGGGCCATCACCACATCTGGCTACTCCTTTGTTGTACCTGGAAGGCTGGTTGTGAGTGTTCCCAACTTCACAATGTATTTCAGTAACACACTCATAGCAAAATGTCATAACTTCCCATACAATGATAACATATACAATCCAACAGGATATTTATGTTCAACAGCATTATATTAATTAATGTTCAATAGATCAAGACTTTTAAAATGATACTTCAAAAGGCATACTTTGTACAAAACTTATAATTATATGACAATGGGGAAATATGGGGATTCCAGAGTGCCACTCTCGGGTACAGAGTGTCACAGGTGCGTCTGTGTGCTGTTTTTTTTTTCTTTTTCTTTTCTTTCAAATAAAAGGATTTAAATTGAAACACTCGAAAGATTTAGTTTATGGAAAAATACATTTGTTGACATATTATTCAAACAATTCCTTCAGCTTACAGCTCCTTATGCTCAAAAAGAAGCCTGTGAAGTTCTGCACTACAGAATTTTTATGGCAAAATATTTATTTTATTCTGTTTCTCTTTGTTTCCTGGGGAATCTAGGCAGTTGTACAGTAGAGGGTGTCAGCTTCTTAGGCAGTAGGATATTGAGAGTGATGGACGCACCCTTTCCTCTTTTTACATTTAAAATGAATTATAATGCTTGTCACTTATAGCAACTTTTAGCCATAGATCTCAAAACACATTACAAAAGTGAGAAAACATCACTATCCCCAGTTTATAGATGGGGAAACTGAGGCACAGAGTGTAAGTATCCTGGCCAGTAGAACACAATGAGTGAATGGCAGGGCTCAGGGTAGTCCAATGTCCTATTCACTGGAACCAATTTCTGGCCTTCGTTGTACCACAAAACCTACTGAAGTCAGTGTGGTTGCAAGGGGCGATGGAGGACTGAATTTTGCTTACTTTATTTTAAGGTACTTCTATTTTCTAGCAGCAAAGAGATTTGGTGGAATGGAAGGATGGCCTTGAGGCTAAAGCACAGGACTTTGAGTCTAGTCTTCTCAGTTTTGCCATGGATTTAGCGTGTGACTTTGGGCATATTCCTTCAACCTTGTGCTGCTTTATTTCATAGGTTCATAGAATTCAGGGTAGAAGGGACCAGAGCTGTAACAAGGAATTTTTGCACCCGAGGCAAGGGCCGGCTCCAGGCTCTTCGGCGGCAATTTGGCGGCGGGTCCCTCTCGGAGGGAAGGACCTGCTGCCGAATTGCTGCTGAAGAATGAATGAAGCGGCGGCAGCAATTCGGCGGCAGGTCCAGTAGAGCTGCCGCCGAAGCACCGCCGATTGTGGCTTTTTTTTTCCTCCACCCCACTTGGGTGGTAGAGCTGCGCCCCTCCGCTTTGCGTGCCCGAGGCAAGTGCCTCACTCACCTCACCCTTGTTACGGCACTGGAAGGGACCACTAGGTCATCTAGTCACACCACTTGGGGTATGGTAGGCCATTAAAATTTACCTAGCTACCTCTGTGTTGAGCACAATAATTTGATCCGTATGTACAGTAAGACAAGGGATAGTTCATAGGTGGGAACAGGGGAGGTTTTGAAGCTAAATTCATGAATGTTTTCATAGTACTCAGAGATCCTTGAATGAAAAGTGCAATACATGTGCAAAGTATTAATATTAGTGATGGGCAGGAAAGAAATGCCATATATTATGAATTAGACTTTTGAAGTAAATTAGCTAATTACAGAGTTGCTTTGGGTACTTTCCAGTCATGATTAACCTTTTGAGGCCGGGCCTTCCCTCTTTACTTCTTTTTCAAGTTATGGCATGGAGCCCCCTTCATTTCATTATGCGATAATTGCCACACCTAAGATGCATCTTAGCTTGAAGGAATGAGGATACATATGTAAAAATTCTTAATGATCCCCTTCCCATAACCTTTTTTCGTTTGTTTGCTTGTTTTGTTTTTAAATAGCCCTGACTCAGTGTGTTGCTGTGTTTTCCTCTTCGCTCTTCTGATTTAACATTAATTGGAGTGAGTCACAGTAATAACTAACTTAGCTTATTAGCACTGTGTCATGGCAGGAATCGGTGACTCGTACCATAAGGCTACTGGTCGGTGTATAATTTACTTTGCATTATATTTCTATAACTGTATCTTTGGGCTGTTTATCTGCCTCAACAATGCAAACCAGCACTGTAAATATCAAACAAAATAACTAGCTGGTGGCTATCATTGACTTTCTTCTGTGTCAGCACTGGGTGTCATTAATGATTGGAGGAAAGTGTGAAGGCTTTCTGCACCCGGTGAAACCAGGGTGTCCGCAAAGTTCTACAGTGGGAGCTTCCCCTTATCTTTATAGAAGAAGTCTCCAAGGGTATGTCCTCACTGCAGCTGGGATTGTGCTTCCCTGTGTGGGTAGACAGATATGTGCTAGTGTGCTAAAATCATGTGGCTGTGGCGGAACAGGCAGTAGCTAGGGCGAGCCACTCAAATATGTACCCAGGTGGTTGAGTGTGATTGTACTTGGATGGCTAGCCTGAGCTGCTGCAGCCACAGTACTAATTTTAGTGCACTAGCTGGAGCAGAGCTAGCATGGGTCTGTCTACCGGTCATGGGAAACACGCTCCCAGCCATAGGCTCTGGAGCTCAAGCACCCATGGAAAAAAATAGGGGGTGCTCAGCACCCACCAGCCACAGTGGTTCCGGCCCTGGGGCTAGCTGCTGATCAGCTGTTCTGTGGGCCCCAGAACTGGCTGCTGATCAGCTGTTCGGCTTGCGGGAGGCGGAGAGGAGTGAACGGTAGGCTTGCGGGAGGCAGGGCCGGCTCTAGGATTTTTGCCGCCCAAAGCAAAAACAATTTTGGCTGCGCCCCCCCCCCCCTGTTTTTTAATTACCCCCACTCCTGGCCCCGCCTCAACTCCGCCCCTTCCCCAAATCCCCAGCCCTGCCTCCTCCCCCCAGGCTCTCAAGCCTGGGAGGGAGAGCAGCGGCGCGCGAAATGACTGTTTCACGCGCCGTGGCCGCTCAGGATCTTCCCTTCCCTCCCAGGTTTGAGAGCCTGGGAGGGAGGGGGAGACTCCGAGTGGCCGCGGCGCGGGCGCCACTTCTCCCCCTCCCTCCCAGGCTCTCAAGTCTGGGAGGGAGGGGGAGCAGCGGCGCGCGAGCGGCAGCGGAGGTGAGCTAGGGCGGCCGGGGCACATTTTTAGGGGCGGCATTCTGGCGCCGGCCATGCCGCCCCTAAAAATGTGCCGCCCCAAGCACCAGCTTGTTTTGCTGGTGCCTAGAGCCGGCCCTGGCGGGAGGGGCCTTGGGAAGAGGCAGAGTGGGGGAGGGGCAGAGCAGGGGTGGGAAGAGGCAGAACGAGGGTGGGGGCTTGTGGGAGCAGGAGCAGCAGAGGCAGGGCCTCAGGGTATAACGGGGGAGGAGCACCCACAAGGGGGGGAAAAAAAGTGAGTGCCTGTGCCTGCAGTGTTAGACTTATCCTTAGAAAACATCGATGCTGTATGAGATGTACCTTCTTGATCCATGGCTCACTCAGTGCTTGCACCTATTCCCTCTCTATAAAATTTCCATGTTAATGAAAGAGGCTTCAGTCTGCTTTGTTTTATGTGAATTAGGTGTAGGCCTTATTCTCCTCACAAGCTACCACTGTGGCCCTTGGTTGAACAAAGTTCTCATGTCCCAGTGATTAGCCAACTTCAAATTACTGAATCTGTATAGAACAGCATCCTGACATTGTTCATTTAAATCCCTTGTTGAGACTTTAACATTCACTGATTCAGAGCTTTCGTATCATCACTGTGATGGGTGCATTAGAAATCCCTGGGCAGATAGGTGTTCGGTGTCACTGAAATATGTTGTTTGCTTTTAGTAATTTGATGAACTAACTCTCTGAGGCTTGTGGCAGACTCTCTAGACACTTGATTAACAGAGGAGAGACTAAAACCAAGATCCTTGGCACAGAGATGACTGGGGAGAATTTTCTTAACTGTCTGAAATCTTTCTGTTTATAGGTTGTCGATGTACGATTCCACCTGTCACATTGCGCAAGAGATTGCTGAAAAAATCCAGGAACGTAATCGATGTCAAAGAAATGGTGAAAATTCAACAAAGGTACCATACCTTCATGAAAGATCTAACGTTTGTAAACATCTCTTTTAACTTAGGTTTTGTATTTAATTATAACACACTCTAATACAATGGTAAAGTTGAGAAACACATTCAGGAAACTCCAAATTTAGGTTTCTATGATGGATCCTCTGTTTTTTGTTGTCTTCAAATCAAGACTGGATATCTTTCTGGAAGAGATGTTTTAATGAAACTCACATTATTTGACTTAATGCCGGGATAACTAGGTGAAAGTCTCTTGCCTGGAGATTGGACTAGACCTAATGGTCCCTTCTGACTTCAAAATCTATTAATCTAATGCAACATTTCATGCTCTGGTTAGGCCTCAGCTGGAGTATTGTGTCCAGTTCTGGGCACCGCATTTCAAAAAAGATGTGGAGAAATTGGAAAGGGTCCAGAGAAAAGCAACAAGAATGATTAAAGGTCTTGAGAACATGACCTATGAAGGAAGGCTGAAAGAATTGGGTTTGTTTAGTTTGAAAAAGAGAAGACTGAGAGGGGACATGATAGCAGTTTTCAGGTATTTAAAAGGGTGTCATAACGAGGAGGGAGAAAACTTGTTCACCTTAGCCTCTAAGGATAGAACAAGAAGCAATGGGTTTAAACTGCAGCAAGGGAGGTCTAGGTTGGACATTAGGAAAAAGTTCCTAACTGTCAGGGTGGTTAAACACTGGAATAGATTGCCTAGGGAGGTTGTGGAATCTCCATCTCTGGAGATATTTAAGAGTAGGTTAGATAAATGTCTATCAGGGATGGTCTAGACAGTATTTGGTCCTGCCATGCGGGCAGGGGACTGGACTCGATGACCTCTCGAGGTCCCTTCCAGTCCTTGAATCTATGAATCTATGCCCTGTGTGGTTTTTTTATGCTATGTTGTTAACATACTGTACGTTTACTAAGGTTTACATAAGGAAAACAGGAACAGAGCTTTTGAATAAACTAACTTTTTGAATGTCCTGAAATTCTATGCTTGATTTCTCCAACTTCAGCCTTTTGGTGAATGCTAGTTTTCTTGCACTTAATGCCTCTGGTTTATTTTACAAAAGTAAGAACTGAGAAGTTCTTAGTGGTGCATATCCAATATTTTGAACTGCTCTAGGTTGTCAGTCAAGAGAGATCTACTACACATTAAGAACCCCCCCCCCCCCCCCCCCGCCCTCAACTCTTGGATAAGGGTACCAGAAAAACTGAATAGCACACTTAATAATGCACTTGCCAGCTTCCTGAATTTGAAGTATAGAGCAGATTTTCAGGCTTGGGTTGTTTCTTCCTCATTTGGGGCTATAAACAGCCAAATATGACGTTTCTAGATTCAGTCATTTTTGTGCAAGTCCAAAAATATCAGAAGAGCAGAGTTTGAAATGTTTGACATGAATGAAAAGGAGACTTCAGTGCTTAACCTGTTACTGTTCGATTCTCCACTTTCGCATTAATTCAGGAGGAAAATCGTAGGCTACTCTCTTTGGAGTTAAACTTAAAATCATAGGCCCGATCCTGCAAAGACATATGCACATGCCTAGCTTTACGTACTCTGACTTCCCCCTTGACTCTGTAAAATTGAGCATAGGTATATCTCCATATATTTATTTATTATGCACATCTCATAGAGCTGGAAGGGACCCTGAAAGGTCATCAAGTCCAGCCCCCTGCCTTCACTAGCAGGACCAAGTACTGATTTTTCCCCAGATCCCTAAGTGGCCCCCTTAAGGATTGAACTCACAACCCTGGGTTTAGCAGGCCAATGCTCAAACCACTAAACTATCCCTCCCCACTGAATAAATCTTTACAGGATTGGGCCTTATATTGTTAATGTATTTTGCATGGGTGAAAAATACTGAATTGACTATTCTGGAGACTATTTATCCCCTATCTCCACAACAGGTCCGGAACTGTGGTGTAAACCTGCCTACAAATGTCTTATCTGGGATTTGAGCTACCTCCTCTCATGAGAGACTAGATTAGCCTGTATGCTTGTCCTGACCGTGGCGCCTCTGCAAAGACTGCCAGCAGGGTTGTTAGTTGTACTGGTGTATTTGTTG
Organism: Emys orbicularis; assembly: GCF_028017835.1. Classification (NCBI taxonomy): domain Eukaryota; kingdom Metazoa; phylum Chordata; order Testudines; family Emydidae; genus Emys; species Emys orbicularis. The sequence continues at coordinate 28,249,694 of NC_088695.1, read as the reverse complement.
AGGATGCTTGTTCAGAAACTGACTCCATCAACTAATTTTTTTTGTCCTTCTCATAATCATCAGAAAGCAACAACATCTGGTCACTATTATACTGGGCCAGATACAGACCACTGACCTAGGCTTGGTTTAAACTGAAAAGTTACATTGGCTTAGCTACGTCCATCAGACATATGAAAAAACTGCATCCCGACCAAGTTAGCTATGCTGACAAAACTCTCAGGCCAGGTCTGCACTCCACCCCTTCCCCCAAGGCCCCACCCCTGCCCCACCTCTTTCCGCCTCCTGCTCACTCTAGCCCCTGTCGCTCGCTCACTCTCCCCCACCCTCACTCATTCTCACCAGGCTGCGGCGGGCAGGAGGGGGCATGGGGCGCGGGCTCTGGGAGGGAGTTTGGGTGCGTGAGGGGGGCGTGGGCTCTGGGAGGGAGTTTGGGTGTGGGAGGGGGGCGCGGGCTCTGGGAGGGAGTTTGGGTGCGGGAGTGGGTGGGGGGCGTGGGTTTTGGGAGGGAGTTTGGGTGCGGGAGTGGGTGGGGGGTGCGGTCTCTGGCCAGGTAGTGCTTACCTCAGATGGCTCCCGAAAGCAACTGGCACATTTCTCTGGCAGCGGCTCCTAGGCGGGGGGGAGGGGGAGCAAAGGCAGCTCCCATTGGCTGCAGTTCCTGGCCAATAGGAGCAGCAGAGTTGGCGCTCGGGGCGGGGGTAGCGCGCGCAGACCCCCTGCTCCCCCCCCCCCCCCGGGGGCTGCAGGGACGTGCCGGCCGCTTCCGGGTACCGACACGGAGCCAGGGCAGGTAGGGAGCCTGCCTTAGCCCCGCTGCACTGCTGGACTTTTAGCACTTAAAGTCTCCCAGTTTGGCTTCAGTAGCCTCTGGGAGATAGAGGGAGGGGGAGGAGTTGATCAGTGGGGCCTGCAGATCCCCTGGAATACCCTCGGGGGCCCCCAGGAGTCTGCGGAGCCCAATTTGAGAAAAGCTGGTATAGACTGTCACAATTGACCTAACTCCCTTTGTGTACAGTGCTATGTTGATGGGAGAGCTTCCCCCCTTGACATAGCTACCGCCTCTTGGGGAGGTGGATTAACCACGCTGACAGGAGGAGCGTCTTTGCTTAAGCACTACAGCGGGGCAGTTACATTAGTGCAGCTGCGCCGATGCAGTGTTTTAAGTGTAGACCTGCCCTCGGTATTGATGCAGCTACGTTGATGGAAGAAAGCTATGTTAATGGAAGCAAACGTTATTCAGGAAGGTGGTGTTTCTACATGGACAGAAAAACTCCTTCTGTCAGTGTAGGCTGTGTCTGCACTACAGAGCTGTGCTGGTATCATCTCCGTAGTGTAGATGTAGCCCTAGAGATGAATGGCTTTGCATCCCATCAGTAATATCCCGAGTCATCCACTCCACACGCTATACTGTAAGTTCTAAGCAATCAGATGTGCACTGTGGCTGTTGCAACAGTTGTTGTTTCTACACCCTGAATATGTACTATATGAAAATTACTGTTATCTGTCTGAGCATATAGCCTGCAGTGTGTCACTTTGATTAGACAATGAATTTAGATAAGCTTTAGTTTTTTAACATAAAATTAATTTAGTTATTTTTCATGTTCTGATGCTCCCTTACTAAGCATGTGGTCTTCAGACTCAAAGAGGTGCTAGAAGTGGGGTATGGAGCATCAGTAGTTAAAGCAAAAGGGCTCGTGGTAGAAGAGCAATAGTCTAATTGTGAATTTTGTACGTGGTTTGTATGGCAGTGGGCTTCCAAAGCCTGTAGGCATCTCTTTATAATCTGGGTTTGGAGTAATACAGTAGACTGTCCCTTGGAGTGTCCTGGAAATAGAATGTTAGCGCTTTATAGAAATAAGAGACTTTTACCAAAATAGCTGCTTTTTACAATGTTCTATTATAATTTGAAAACAGAAGAACGGCCATACTGGTCAGACCAATGGTCCATCTAGCCCAGTATCCTGTCTTCTGACAGTGGCCAATATCAGGCGCCCCAGAGGGAGCAAACAGAACAGGTAATCATCAAGTGACCCATCCCCTGTCGCCCATTCCCAAAGCACAGTCACTTGGCCTCCTGGCTGAATGGGGGAGGGGGAGAAACAACCCCCAAACAAAAATCTCTCATGAAATAAGAACAAAGAATCTTAGGCTGCGGCTACACTACAGCTTAAATCAATATAATTTATGTTGCTCTGGGGTGTGAATAAGCCACCCACCAAGCGACATAAGTTACACCGACCTAAGCACTGGTGTGGACAGCACTATGTCCACGGGAGAGTTCTCCCGTCTCTCGCTCTCTGCCGCTCGCTGGGGGTGAATTAACTAAGTCAATGGGAGAGCTCTCTCCTGTTGGCTTAGGCCAGGCCTGCACAACATACGGCCCGCGGGCTGCATGCGGCCCGCGGGGGCTCACTGTGCGGCCCGCGGGGGCTCACTCTCAAGCCTGGGAGGGAGGGGGAGCAGCGGCGCGCGAATCAGCTGTTTTGCGCGCCGCGGCCGCTCGGGGTCTCCCCCTCCCTCCCAGGCTCTCAAACCTGGGAGGGAGGGGGGGAGATCCACAGCGGCCGCGGCGCGCGAAACCGGCCCCCCTGCCCCAAGCGGGACACGGGCAGGGAGCCCTCGCGCGCTGCCGCCCCCCCCCCCCAAGCGGGACACGGGCAGGGAGCCCTCGTGCGCTGCCGCGCCTCCACCCCCCCGCCCCAAGCGGGACACGGAGCCCACGCGCGGCGCCGCACCCCGCAGGCCTCAAGCAGGACAGGGAGCCCTCGCGCGCCGCTGCCCCTCCCCACTGCCCCAAGCGGGACACGGGCACGGAGCCCTCGCCCCGCCCCCAGCAGGGACACGGGGCTCAGCCACCGCCCCCGTCCTGAGCGCTTTTTGCCCCCCCCCCCCCCGGGACTCCTGCCCCATCCACCCCCCCGCGTTCCTTGATGCCCCCCCCGGGACCCCTGCCCCATCCACCCCCTTCCCTGTCCCCTGACTGCCCTCCGCCGCCCCATCCAACTCCTCTCCTGATTCCCTATCCAACCACCCCTTCTCCCTGTCCCCTGACCACCCTTGGAACCCCTGCCCCTGACTGCCTCCCACCGCCCCATCCAACCCCTGCTCCTTCCTGACTGCCCCCTGGGACCCTTGCCCCCATTCAATCCCCCTGTTCCCTGCCATCTGACTGCCCCGACCCCTATCCACCCCCCCACCCCACCCCCTGAACTCCCCTGTCCTCTATCCAACACCCCCTCCCTGCTCCCTTACCGCGCTGCCTGGAGGTGGCTGGCGGCGCTACAGCCACGCCGCTCGGCTGGAGCCGGGCCACGCCGCCACCGTGCAGTGCCTGGAGCACCGGGTCAGGCTGAGCTTGCAGCCCCCCTGCTTCCCGCGAATCAGCTGTTCACGCAGGAAGCCTGGGAGGGCTGAGAAGCAAGCAGCGGCTTCGCGCTCAGGCCCAGGGAGGCGGAGCAGAGGTGAGCTGGGGCGGGGAGCGGTTCCCCTCCGCGCCCCTCCCCCCGGGTTACCTGCTGTGGCGCGGGCGGCTCCCCCCACCCCAGCTCACCTCCGCTCCGGCTCCCTGGGCTTGAGCGCGAAGCCACCGCTTGCTTCTCTGCCCTCCCAGGCTTCCCGCGCGAACAGCTGATTCGCGGGAAGCGGGGGGCGGGATGGGGAGAAGCGGGGCAGAGTGTTCAGAGGCAGAGGCGGAGCGGAGGTGAGCTGGGGCTGGGGAGCGGGGCGGAGAGCTGGAGCACCCATGGGGTTGGCTCCTAAGGCGCCACTTTTGGATAATGTGCTCAGGGGGAGCAGCCGCTCCCTCTGCTCCCCCCCAGCTACGGTCCTGGTCACTTCAACTTACCAGTTGTTAAATTTAGAAGCCCTTTTAGAACCGGTTGTCCCGCGCAGGACAACTGGTTCTAAAAGGGCTTCTAAATTTAACAACTGGTTCCCGCGAACCGGCTCCCGCTCACCACTGGAGACTCCCCTTGCCGCTCTCACCCTAGGAGCCAGAGACCTCCCAGCAGGGCTGGTGAGTACGGCCAGGGAAGGGGGAAGGGTGTGGTGGAGTGAGTGTCTGGGAGATGTGCGGGGGGTGCTGGGCTGTGAGGGTGTGGAGGGCGCTGGGCAGTGGGGGAGGTTTGTGTTTTTTGGGGTGCTAGGCAGTGGGGGCCTGTTGGGGGGTGCTGGGCAGTGAGGGAGATCTGTGTGTGTCAGGGCACTGGGGGTCTGTGTGGGGCATTGTTTAGTTGTGGTGGTGGGGCTGTGGGGAAGGGCACTGGGAGGGAGGGAGGAGAAATCTGTGTGTATTGGGAAACTAGCGAGTGGGGGGTTCTATGTGGGGTGCTGATGTGTATTAAGAGTTACCAGCTGGATTGAGGACTGATAGATCTGGACAGAGTTTATATTGAATGGGCAAATGAAAAAGATCGCAGGGAAAAACAGTAAGGTTAGTTTAGCCGCCTTTGACATTTCGACCAATAAGGACATTAAAATGCATTTGTAATTACATATCTTATTCTTGGCTGATAATCATTTATTGATATTTTTTAGGAAAATTTTCAATTTAAAACACAAACTTTTGTTTTTCTTTTTTTACTTATGATGTCTATCTGAAAACCCATATAAATTGACACAAATTGCAAATTAAAACTTTTTAAATGTATAAGCATTTTACTCACTTGGGCGCATTTGCCTCATGGCACACAAATTTGAACTCTGCTTCAAAAATTTGCACAGAAGAAATTTTTCTTTTACCTTAATTATACTATCTTAGGAGCCCGCTATAACATAGTACCAAGGTTCAATACAAAGTCATATAAAAGTTATACAAAAATGCATAATGCAGAGATTTATCTACAACTGCATTGATTGACTGCTGTGTGCAGTAATATAGTGACCCCTGGACCTACAGGCTTCCAAACACCGTCAGTGCCTTGCTAGTGTGCCATGCGCCGTGAGATATCTCTTCACTTTGTGTGTGACTGTGAGTGTTTCCCTTGTGTGTGAATTTATTCAACAAAATCTTGAGCTTCATAATGGATACCATGAGTGAAAAGAAAAAGAGAAAAATAGAATCAGAGCACAGAGTTTTCAACACTGAATGGACGAATAAATACTTATATACTATTTCCAAAGACAAAATACTGTGCCTCGTGTGTCGCGAAACGTTAGCCGTTCCGAAAGAATACAACCTTCGGTGGCACTTTGAAACTAAGCATCCCAATCTCGCCAAATTGAGCCCAAATGAAAAAATAATTAAAGCAGCCAGTTTAGCGAAAAACCTTAGTAGAGAACAGCAAATTTTCAAGAAAGTGAGCACTGAGAACGATACAGTTACTAAAGTAAGCTTTAAAATTTCTAAGGAAATTGCTGCTGCTGGGAAATGCTTGACAGAAGGCGAGTTATTAAAAAAGTGTATGTTGATTGCTGTATCTGAGTTATGTCCAGAAAAGAGGGGAATATTTGAGAATGTCAGTCTATCACACATGACTGTACGGAGAAGAATAGCTGACATTTCTACCAATTTAAGTGATCAGTTAAAGCAGAGAGTCAGTGAATTCTGCTTTTACTCCCTAGCTATGGATGAAAGCACCGATTTAAAAGACACCGCCCAACTTCTTATTTTTATTAGAGGTATTGATAAAAACTTTGAAATTACTGAAGAACTTGCTGGCATGTGCTCCATGACGGGTCGCACAACCGGAAAAGAAATTTCCAGTGAAGTGATAAAGTGCACGAATGATAAGTCGGGATTAGATTTCACAAACTTGGTGGCCATTTGTACTGATGGTGCTCCAGCTATGTGCCAAAAAAATGTTGGAGCAGTTACTCTTCTTGAAGAATTTATCGGGAGAGAAATAACCAAACATCACTTCATTATGCATCAGCAGGTTTTGTGTAGCAAAGTCTTAAAATTTGAGCATGTAATGTCAGTGGTAGTTTCCATTGTAAACTACATCCGTTCTAGAGGACTAAAACATAGGACATTTCGAGCCTTTCTTGAAGGGGTAGACACCGAGTGCAATGACTTAATCTACCATACAGAAGTGAGATGGTTGAGTCGAGGAAGAGTGCTCCAGCGTTTTGTTGCTTTGAAAGAGGAGGTAGCAAAATTCCTAGAAAATGGGCCAATAAAATTCCCAGAGCTTGAAAATGAGTCCTGGAATCAAGATCTCTTTTTCTTTTGTGATATTAGAGCACACCTGAATGATCTCAACATTCAACTTCAGGGAAAAAATCAACTTATATTTCAAATGTGTGCAGCAGTGAAAGCTTTCAAAATGAAATTGAAACTTTTCAGAAGTCAGCTGTCAAAAGGTGAAATGTGTCACTTTCCCACTTGTGCACAGTGTATCCCTCAGCACAAACACGCCGAGTTAGGAGAAAAATACGCAAAGCACATCATTCTTTTGATTGAAGAATTTGACAGAAGACTTACTTTGTCTAAAGAAGAAGACGTCCAGTTGAAGCTGATTGAAGATCCCTTTTCTGTGGATCCAGAGGAAGTGCCACTAGATTTGCAGTTGGAGGTTATTGAACTTCAGTGTTCAGCAGTTTACCGAAATAAGCACAGAGAAAGCAGCTTGCGGGACTTCTACAAAAGTCTGGACAATGAAGTTGCACTGAAAACGTTCAGCATTTTTGGAAGCACTTACATATGTGAACAAACATTTTCCATCATGAACATGAATAAAAACAAGCAACGTTCTTCTCTGACTGACGACCATTTGGAAGACATTATGAAAATATCCACTTCAAATATGACCCCCAAATGCGACAAGCTTGTTGCCGAAAAGAGATGTAATATTTCTCATTAAATTTGCAAGGTAATTATGAAAAGTACAAATGTTTTCTTTCAACGGAACAGATGTTTTTAATTTTTCCATGATTAATAAAAGAATTTAAAAGAATTTAAAAAATTGTTTGATTTAATTGAAAAATTCTTAATAAAGTATCACACACCCTCCCCCGCAAACCTTAGCTGTTTCGGCGGTGCGGTGCTGGGGAAGGAGGGTTTGTTTCCGCGGGGCTGGGCGGTGCTGGGGGGGGGGGGGGTGTTTCCGCGGGGGCCGGGAGGTTTCGGCCCTCAGCTGTTTTCTTTGGAGTAATATGGCCCTCGCCGCTTTATGAGTTGTGCAGGCCTGGCTTAGGCTCTCTCTGAATTGGTGCAGCTGCGCTGCTGTAAGCTCTCTAGTGTAAGCTGCTGAAGAACTGTTCAGTCACTGCTGGCGCATTCCCCTGGGGCCAGTGCAGCATTGTGCCTGCAGTGCTTTGGCTTCCACCACTTCCCAGTCTTCACAACTTCACTGTTCTCCACCTTCATTTCCATAAACTCTCAGCAATCTTATTCCAGTTCTACCTGAAAGTGGCTCTGGACTGTGACATGTTCCCAAGCCCAAGCAACTAACAGGATAATGTCAGAACAATCCTTGCTGAGTTTTTGTGCAGCTTTTTCCTAAATGAGTTGTTACAATAAATATACCCCTAAGACATGTCAAAACCCCATCTCAGCTGTCACTCATGAGGGACAGATCTCTTTTTAGATACTAATTTATCCCCTTAGCCTGGTGCTCTCATTGAATTGTTTCTCGGTCAATATTAATAATTGTAATGAAATGAATCCCATTTAGTGTTTTCTGTTGTCTCTCTCTCTCCTTTGTTAGTCATTAGCCTGGTTCACATTGGGCTTAGAAGTTCATTACCTGTCGCATCCTTGTGCATTTAGTTTCCATAGTTTTGCGCACAGTTACTCTTTTCTAGCAACAGTGCTAACTGAATTGTGCTAGAGATTTCTTCCTAGATCCATCTTAACATTGTTCTAAACAAGACTGTAGAATTTTCATCCCTGCCCCTTAGAGAAACTACCAGAACCCGGCTAGTTACAACTGTGTTGCAAGGTAGCATGGCTTTTAAATCCAGTGTGGACAGTATTGTTTTGCCACGTTTAAGCCTTGGTAGATCAAGTTATGTCTTAACTGCAAACAGAGCAGAAGAGCTACATGTATGCTTCAGATTGAATTGATAACTAGACCCCAGTGTATTCAAGTGTTTGGAATCACAATTGCCATTAACTGTCCCCTTTGTAGTCAGTCTCAGCAAAGAGGTTCTCAGTTTCTTAATTTGGGAAGGTACTTAAGCATGTGCCTAACTCTAAGAGTGTGCTTTGTCCCATTGAAGTCAGTAAGATTATTCTCATGTTTAGGATTATTCATGTGCTTAAGCACCTTCCTGAATCCTGGTCTAAATGAAGTAGGGAGATTGATTTTTGGCCTCTGTCCCTAGTGGTGGTTCTCTAGGTCAGTGGGTCTCAACCTACTGACCATTGTGGGCCGCATATGAAGCTCTCGGTGTCATATGGGCTTCATCCACAGAATAGATCTTCTACCTGTGTGGCCCTGAGGATGTCAGATGGGCTGCAGCTGTGTGCTGATTGGGCCGTGGGTTGAGAACCATTGCTCTAGGTCCTGGCTGAGGTATATTATTTGCTAGAGACCAAGGTAGGGTGGAGAGGGAAGCATGAGTATGAAGTTCACAGTACTGCCTGCCCTTGTAGCTGTTCTGAACATAGTCTGGCAGGACTCTCAAACAGAACCAAGCAATTGCAAAAAATAAATTTGCTATAATGATCTTTTCCCCAAATTGCAGAAGTGTTTAAATTGTGCAGCCACATTCACTCCCGAAATGCAGGCAAAGCAAAAACTTACTTGTTTAGTTCATCAGTATTTATACAGGCCGAAATTCTCTGACTTGCATCATCTCATTCACTGTGATGTCCGGCTTTAAAAACCAAAACAAAACAAAAACAAAAAACAAAAAAAGGGCGGGGGGGGGGGGGAGGCTGCATCATTGTTGTCTAATGGCTCTCTTGTATTGTAAGCTTTTTAGCCTATGTATTATGAAAACATTACACACTCGATTAAAATGATTCTGTGAAGAAATTTTTCCATGTTTTGTGTTTTAATGGAGTAAAAGGAATTTGCTCTCAGAACAGTTAAAGACAAGTATTGGCAGTGTTTGATTCTACTATACACAAACTTCCAGCAATGAAATATTTGTTATGATAACAAGAACTCACATTGAGAAACACATGGCTGATCACTCATACTTGCTGTGCCTAGTAAATGTTTTCATAGAGATGTCTTTGTATGGTATTTGCTTGGAAGGGAAGCTGTCAACAAGATCCTGGTTTTTATGGTGTTTTGCCCCCAGTGTGACAAAAAACAAAAATGCTGTGTTTATAATTGAATAAAAATGGAGTATAAAAGCTAAGGTTAAAAAAGGCTGTAGGGTGAGGCTTTCACAAATGTTCAAGCATTGGTTAACTCTAGTCATGCTGAAGTCAACAGTCAAACTTCCATTGCTTTCAATGGGAGCCAAGTGAGGCCCACATGGAATCTTACCTTGGGGAGCTTTTTGGTGGGGGGGAAATCCCTCTCGATGGATGGTGCTGATTAATTACCTTGCATTATACTGACACGTAATTCTTCCCCTTTCCTGTACTCTGGCTAGCTAGGCTGGATAAGGCTAATGCAGCGTTTCCCAGAGAGGAAGGTGCAGGAAATGTATCCGTGAAAAGCCTTCTCATTATCACGGATACAACACCTGGCAGGGTTGTGGGGGCTTGCAATTGTGTTTATTGTCCTGAAGGGTCACTCAGCTTTGAAAAGTGGGGGCAATGTTGCTTAAATGACTGCCTGGCTGTTTTTCAGTGGCACAATTTTTATGCAAATCTCTCCTCTGGCTAATCACATGCTCACAGCAGATATGGCTGCCTCAACATCTGACCCACTCTACCATCTTCATATCTGGTAGGGGTACAAGTCTTATAGGGGTTTCAGGCTCCTGAGTCAAATTTTCAGTGAGGCACTTCTGGAAACTCCACCAATCACCTCTGTGCTGATATCAAGTACACTATGTTACAAGAATTACTAGTAATGGGGAAGTGGAGGTTGGACACTTAACTTCCTCTTTTGCCTGACAAAATGCCTCTCAATCTTCCTCAAGGGGAGTAGACAGTCATTCTGGGGCTATCGAGAACACTGGGGCTGGCTACCAAGGGGTAGAAATTGATGTGGCCTAGTTTGCCGTGAATGGGGAATTCAGAGGGAAGTGTCCATTTGAGTGTAGGCATGAGGGGAAAAGCAACCTGTCCTGCTCCCTGTTTACTCCATAATGCATGTATCCCAGCCTTATTTCTGCTTTCTCTTTGCGTGATCACCCATAGTACAATCATTGCCTTGCAAACAAGAGGCACCTTCAATTGCATGCAAGCCTGTAACTTGGGTGATTACCAACTTTGTTTCAATTATGTGCACTTTTCCTATAGTTAGCCGAATCAAAGCGAACAATATTCAGGACAAGCGGAGGAAAAATGTAGACTTTTCTACAGAATAAAGGTAAACAAGGTGAGAGAACTACAAGGTAGCCAGAATATTGGAGTACTGTTATTAGTTTGCTTGGAGGAGAATAATTTTTTTTACTATGTTTACAGTAGAAAAAGATAAATCTAAGAACCTCATGCAAGCAACAGGAATACAAATTATTACAGTCAATAGTCCGGAGAGGCCAGGAGTCAAGGATGAGCAAATATGGTAAACAAGTGTCTGGCGGTAAAACTAAATAGAAATGAAATTACAGGTCTGGAAGTTATAAGAGAACCAGTGGAAGGAATCTCTGAACCTCTGACAGTAACCTTCACTAAAACACAGGAGCCAGGAGATCTCTGCCTACAGAAAAAGGCAGCATCCATATTTCCCTTAAGAAGTAGAATAAAGAATCAGGAAATTAACTGGACAACAGCAAAATATGTGCAAAATGTTCCAGCCCATAGGGGAATTAATTTGTGAGGATTTGAAAGAAAGATCTCATAATTAGCATGAGTACATTAAAAAACTGGTTGCAAAACCAATGTTAACATCTAATTGTTTTATAAAAAATCCCAAACAGCACCGCTTGTGTACAGCTGAGCTTCTGTGTTCTCAGTGCAGGCTTTTCTCGATGTCAGATGGAATCCTGCCATGTGGTGTACAGTGGGGTTTGTGGGGTTCTGCAGTGGATCATTTGAATATGGATGTTTGTATGGCTACGCTGTAATCTGGTAAAAAAAAACCAACAACTTTTTTTCTTTTTTTCCTTCAGCTTAATGTGACAATCCGATCATTGTTGCAGAATCTCAAGGTAAAGATCGACCAGCTGAAGGACTTATTGCTTCGAGCTATATCAACACGTCAGATGTATCCATATAAACAGTATCTCGCTGTTCTTTCTGGTATTGTAGGAGTGGGTGGAAAAACAGGCTCTTTTGAGAAGGAAGCTGCAGTTAGCCACCTCCCTCCCCTAAACTCCAGGAGGCCCCAATTACTAAAATGTTGCCTGCAATCTTGATTTCTATTTCAGGGACCCTGCACTCACTTTTTAATGTTGTAGTGACTGTGCTGGAACATCTCCAGTGTGTGACAGACTGTAACACTGGCAGCTCTGATGCTCTTTGTTTGAGACCTAATTGGCCTGTGTATTTTCTTACACTCCTTGCAATTCAATTTAAAAAGAAGTTGCAGGTTCCGGTCCTCGTGGTGCTATCCCACAGCCATGTATGAAACCAGTGTCCAAATTTGGAGCTCCTGCCACACCCAGGTATGGTGGGAAGTAAGGCTGCTGTGCAGCGGGCATGGCTATCTCCATGAGGGGAGCTCAGCAGCAGTCCTGATCAAGTACAGCGCTGTTAATGTGAAGGAAATGTTTCTCTGCCCTTCTGGATGGAAGAATTGGATAGTCCTAGAAGACATGCTAGGAATGTGTAACTTCTTCCTCATTCACCAGTGCTCTGGATTTCATGTCCTGACCTAGTCTCTCCTCCACACAGCTGGAAAAGCCATGTGTAAGAGGGGCAAGCAGATAGCAGCCCAACAGCATTCGTATGGGTCTGAAAATCTCCTGTACCAGTACAGGTGACCCAAAATGGAGACATATAGCCAAATTCATCCCAGTGTGACTCCATTCACTTTAATGGGGTACAGTAGGGGGTGAATTGGCTCTGTCTTTATATAGTGGGTCACTTGCTTACTTCCATTAAACTGCTACAACCAATTATATATTCACTTTCAAAAATGAGTAGTGATTTTCAGTGCCCAATTTGAGGCATCTTCAGTGGCCTGATGTTCAGAAAGTGCCGAACACCAAGGGTATGTCTACACTACCCGCTGTATTGGCGGGCAGCGATCGATCCAGTGGGGATCAATTTATCTGGTCTAGTCTAGTCTAGACGCGATAAATCGACCCCCGAGCACTCTCCTGTCGACTCCTGTACTACTCACTGCGGTGAAGACACCACGGTAAGTCGATCTAAGTACATCGACTTCAGCTACATTATTCACGTAGCTGAAGTTGCGTAGCTTAGATCGATCCCCCTGCAGTGTAGACCAGGGCCAAGAATCGGAAAACCAGACCCGTTCAAGGTGCCTCAGAGTGGGCACCCAGAATCACTAATCACTTTTGAAAATGTAGGCCCCTTTGTTTAATTAGGATTTTTATTTCTAGCTCTTAGAAACTCTCTTTTTGCTCTAAGGGCAGATGTTAGAATCTTGCTGGGAACAAGTGCATCCCAGCTGGTGACACTCTACCCTACAAGGGAAGGTTTCGGGTTTTTAAATTATTGTATTATCGTGGTGCCTCGGAGTTCTAGTTGAGGACTTGGGATCCCATTGTGCTAGGTGTTGTGCGAACACAGAGCACACAGACCGTGGCAGCCCCAAAGAGCTACTACAATCCAAGTATAAGACAAACAACAACGAATGTGCTCATCTGCCGCAGGATGAGATACGAGTATTGACCCCAGAAGAAGAAAGATTTGAAATTGACAAGTACCTTTAAACTTTCTGGAACATTCTCTTAACATCATACAAAAGTATAGGACATTTTGGAGTCCTACTAAGCTCTTTGCTGCAATATCAGTGAGATTCACAGGTTGGTTGTGCATTGTGTTAAAAATATGTTTTATATTTGTTACCTTTACACATCATTGGCTTCTCCTTGCTCTTCAGTGGGGGGGAGGTGGGAGGTGTTAGTGCCAGATTGTCCTTCTGTACATTTTTCCATTAAAAAAAAAAAAAAATTGGGTACCTCTATGGTGTCCTCTCTGAGTCTCCTCTCTAACCCACATGTGCCTATGGAAGTATATCCAGTGGCCATTTGAAGGCCTCTTACTTGCAAGCTGCCTTATGGTAACATTGAAAGTAAGCCTTTGGTGTGTTGAACCCTTGTATCCACGTTTGAATCGGGGGCGGAGGGTTTGAAATGGTTGTTTAGCCGCAACAAGCCAGTAGCTTTCATTGTAATGATGAACTTTGAGCATGTTGCACTGAATGCAGGGTACAGTTATACTTTCATTTGAGAATATTACCTTGGAACAGATAAATGGCACTGCTATGTAAGAAAGCAAACATAAGTCATTGTGGTTATGCACCTGCTCAAATTACAACTCAAGGAAGAGCGGTAATCACTTTTAAAATGGGCATCACTGAGTTTATTAAAAATAATAAAAATCGAACAAGGGCAGCACTCCAAGAACTCTAGTCATTCAGTGGCTGAGTGAATTGGGTCATTTTCTTCAAAAGCAACAAGCCCTACTTCAGTTGCTACTGGGGAGTGCTAGTGAGATAACTCTGCAAATGGAAAGAAATCCTTTAAATAACCTCTTGGTAACTTGTTGACCACATAGTGAGCTGGGCGAGGGCTTCTCACCTGGTCTGTATCATCACCACGCAAAATAGTTAACATACTAAGAGCCATGCTGAATCCAACAGAGCTATCCAGTTTGCTGGTGGTGATTTTGTAGTAGCACTTAAAATGTGCTGTATACTAGACAGACATATAGGAAGACTCAGTCCTTGTCCTGTCAAGCTTCCAGTCTACATGTCTTACCATCATATGCTAACAAAATTGTAGAAAAAGTCATTTGCTTAGTGATTGTTAAAGACCACTAATAAGCATAATGCCTAAGAATGATGATATGGTTTTTTTTGGAGTTCACTGCTCTTAATTATTACGTTAATTCAATGCAAAAAAAAAAAAAAATTCTTCCCAAATCTCCTCATCAGTTTGTTTTCTGGATCACATTCTCAAGACAAATCAGGATTTCTTCTTTCTTTAAGGTGTTGTAAATCACAGAAATAGGGTTCTGCTAGACGCCTTTCAGTGAAGGGTAGAGGTGTCCCCATGTTGTATATTAGAGTTCAAGGTGTGAAGAAAATGCCATAATAATTTATGCCCTTTGTCTTAAGAGCCATGCAGCCTGAATCTCTGATGAATGAATAATGTTATAAATCTTTGTCAAGTGAAGAAGAGTGGGCTTTTAGGGTTATGTCTACTTTACGCTATTGCTTTTTGAAAATTCTCATTTCCTGACTGGCTTTGATATTGTAGTAATAGGTGACTTCTGAGAGTGACGCTTTTAACACTGGAAATACAAGTTTTAAATATGCTTTTGTTTCTGTGACTGGCCCTTAACCAAATGCCCCTAGAACACAATTGGAGGGAGACAGAAGGCAAAACTTAGTGGATGACCTTCTCACGCGACAGAGACAACTTCAAGCATCCTATAAGAATGATGGCACAGAACCAGATGTGATAAGGTACGATATTGCAATTTTAAAGGAGCAGTGTGATGGTATGTGTTTTGAACGTGTCTCTAAAGACAGCACTCTAAATGCTTCTCTTGATTACATTTTTATTTACATGTAGAAAACTTCATATCTAAAGAAGTAAAACTGAAAACATGTCCCTTTATTATCTACATGGCTACAACTACACTGCATATATTTATTATCTTGTATCAGTTTAATAGTAACCACCTTGGTGTGTAGGGAGGCCAGAGGGAATAAAGGGTTAATTGTCTTTAAGGCGGAGATGGATTCTATTTGTTAAGTCTTTTTCCATCTCTAATTTTGTGATCTAGTTGAGTCTGTGCAGGTCTCTTAAATTAGCAGCATGTACTGGACTTAGCTGAATGAATGGCGATAAGATCAATTACACATTAGGTTTAACCCTCAAACTGTTACCCATATTTTTGCTAGAAGCAGAAGGTGGTGCTGTAAGGAAGCAGATTCCAGCTGTGATGTGCCAGGGGTAAATGGTCCTTAGGATGGTTTAGATGTGATTACAAATCTGTGCAGTAGTTCTTACTGTGGCATACTTGACTGGAGAAGCCCTGTGAATGGAGTGAATAGCTTACCCTGTAGATCCTTATTTGAGAGATAAGGTGGGTGAGACAATATCTTTTATTGGACCAACTTCTGTTGGTGAAAGAGACAAGCTTTCGAGTTTACACAGAGCTCTTCTTTGTCATTCTAGCCATATCTTCTAGCTGACACATTAACTTCAGGATTAACTCTCCTTTATCATTATGCCTTTATACTGAAGAACTGGCTCCTCCTTGAATTATTGTCATCACACCTTATCTCCATTCCTTCACAGCCAGGAGGAACAACAGCCACTTAATAGCTAGTCTGCAAATTTCTTTCTCTATGCTATGCTTTCCTCTACAGCCTCCTCCTTTCTACAGAAAAAGCTACACCTGGAATCTGCTTTTCTCTCTGGTCTTGAAAATGACACAACCCTGTTAGCTGGTGGGGAAGAAACCTAGTATCTTTCTTGGAGCGTGAAATTCAGGATTGCCGCATGAGAAATTGCCCATAAATTGAGCAGTCGAGAGCTGCACAAGATCCATGTTCTGCCCGTCTGTTAGGGAACAGCTCATGAGTAGACTCTAAATGTACAGGTGGCTGTCATAAGAAGTCTTACAATGTAAATGTTTACAAGCATCACACCCAGAACTGGATGCACAGTAAAATACAGGTGGGTTGGCTGTTTCTAGTGGTTTGGAAACTGATGAAACTGAAAAGGCCATTGATAACAGTTTATCGATACCAGCCTTTTTTTGTCTCAGAATGCTACTCTTTGGTACTGAGTGATGCTAATTCTTAAATGTGCCACTGAAGACTTGATAGCTCAAAGCAACCCATAACTCTGTATACCTGTTGTCTCAGAAACTCAGACAAGATGCGTTAGTTTGTCTCAGCATGAGACACACTCTTCAATCAGTTTTTGTTTTTGTTTTTTATTGAAGATAGAGGCGTGTCTGGGGAGTCCCCTTTACTCCCTAGACCAGGGGATTTCAACCTTCCTCTCCTCTCCCCCCCCCCCCCCCCCATTTGCAGACCCTTAAAAATTTTCAAATGGAGGTGCAGATCCCTTTGGAAATTTAAAATAAATTAAAAAAAACACATGGTGAAATGATCACTCCTGTCTCCTTCCTAAAAGAATGAGGGGTAGATCTCACCTATGCTAAGGCTGCCTTTTGCTGTGATTCTGTTTCTTGGCTTTCTCAAGCAGGGCTGGGCTCTGTCAGAATTTAGATGGAATGCCCCCAAGGACTACATAGGCAGCGTTATGATGATTCACTAAGTGATGAACTTTGATCTCCATCAGAACTGACCCAAGTATTAGAGCACTGAATTAGGGGACATTGCACCATTGGGGATTCTGATTCTCAGATGAGATGTAAAATCCATATTCTGACTCCTTTTAGGTCACTAAATTGCAGTGTTTTGGCCTAATTCCAGTATGGTTATTGCATTCATTCTTCCTAAATTTCGGATCTTCTGTCCTTCACAATAGTTTAGAAGAGAAGTAGAGTTGCGTGCTGTTAAACAGTTGCAGAGGTCGCTGCATTTCTTTGGTCAATGACATGATCCTAGAACATAATCTGGATTTCAGTTTAAATTGGTAAAATTCTTTGGAATACTTTGTAATGAAAGGTCTCTTTTATATTGCATTCTGTTTGTTTAAAATGCCCATCACAGCTGTTTGGGCACGTATACCTACAGAATCAATAAAAAGCTAAACAAATGTTAACTGAAAATAAACCTTTTGCATGAGAATATCAATACACTTGTGAGATGAAGATGTGATTTCCTCCACCATCCGGGCTGCAAGGAGTCTCAAACCTCTGACTGCAAGTTGCTGACCTCCTTAAATACACTGAATCCACTGTCTCTGCACATTGTGTCTGTAGAGACAAACTTGCCAATTTGCAGGTTTGGTTTTGTACATACATGTCAAGCCTGACCCAAAAGCTTCCTACTCCTTGTGCTGACTCCTGAGGTTTGCATGCTAGTTTCATGGCATGACAGTACTTCCTCATTTTGAAACCCTGTGTGCTTTGGGGGAATTGCCCTGAAGGTGTGACACCCCCCCCCCCTCTTTTAGGGAAGAGCTGTAATAGCTTGTCTTCATTGAGCACGTGCGTAGAGCCTCTGCAGGACTATTTTTTTAATCCTGCTCCCATCCCACTCCCACCGCCTCCGGCATTGTTAATTTTTATCCCACCCCTGCTGTTCTGGCGGTGGGCCCTGTGGGACCCCAGTCCCACTGCAGGGCTCTCTACATGTGTGTATGTGCTCAAAGGCAGGAGTCATTTTCTGTAGGGATGTAAAAACAGATGTCAGCTTAAAAATCACACTTCCGAATAAATGTATTGTCACCTGCTGCTCTTAAAAATAACCTGTGCTCACTGAAGCTGGAAGATTAGAGACCACCTTCTTCTTGGGCTTGTTTACTTTGTGCATTTGAGAGCCCTTTTTGTTGATAGCACCAGAAACTGGCCATCAGTGAAACTATCTCAGCAGTAGCATTAGGAGCTCATAGTCTCATGCACTGCTCCAAAGGGGCACATTTTGCCCCAACCCCTGGAAGAAGCTTATCAGCAGTAACTCAGCAACAGAGCTGCTGCTGTTCCTGAGCTGAGGGCCAGGAGGATGTATCTGTCCTCTTTCTACAGATGCCAGCATGTGGCTAGGGATCACCAGGAGTCTGGTGGGTGAGTGGGTGTGTCTGTGTCCCCCTTTACTCCCTAGACCAGGGGATTTCAACCTTCCTCTCCCTCTCCCCCCCCCCCCCCATTTGCAGACCCCTAAAAATTTTCAAATGGAGGTGCAGACCCCTTTGGAAATTTAACCTGTGGTCCATGGACCCCTGCCATAGACATCTTAGACTGAAAACTGACTGAACAGAATACAACTAGAAATGTTGTGGGGAGGGATAGCTCAGTGGTTTGAGCATTGGCCTACTAAATCCAGGGTTGTGAGTTCAATCCTTGAGGGGGCCACTTAGGGATCTAGGGCAAAATCAGTACTTGGTCCTGCTAGTGAAGGCAGGGGGCTGGACTCGATGACCTTTCAAGGTCCCATCCAGTTCTAGGAGATAGGATATCTCCATTAATTAAATTAAAAAAATAATTAAAAATTAAAGTTGCACGTGGTCAGCACAGCATTTGACGCAATGTGAAAAAGGGCACTAACCTGTGGGCTTCTCTGGTATTGACAACACTTCCGGGTTTTGACCTGTAGGTGGGGCATTCACATACTTTTGATCAGAAAAACAGAATGCTTTTCTGGGATCTGAAACTTTAGTTTCATAGTCACCTTTTGCGCTTCTCTTGGACATAGTCTGTGGACCCCAGGTTGTAAACCACTGCCTTAGACTTGTATGGGCAGGATAGCAATGGATGCCTGATGGTGAGGGGGCGCTACTAGCCGAAAGCGTTACTAGAGGAACCAGAGTGCGACGTGCCTTTTATTGCACCAGAACCTAGGAATATAGACCTGAGCTGGGCCTGAATGAATTATGGTTTTCAGTTGTTTGGATGTTAGGCCCAAACACAGGCGACTCTTAGCAGTTACAGATCCTCTGCACCACAAGGTGCAGCGTGTCCCAGCTTATCAGTTTTATCTCAAACCACTGCTCTTGGAACCCACACAGCACTTGAGTGCTTATAATAAAATAAAAATGAGTGTATTTAGGGAAGAACAAAGATTTAACTAGAAATGAGAGAAAGTGATGGAAGCAACTGGTTGTAATACAAAATGGAATGATAAAACGTGAACTTGGCCATACGCTTACCAATAGTTACCTTTTCTATCTAATAATTTAGCTTTCTCCCCAAAGTTCAGTCCTTTGCGGAGCTGGCTGGTTTCACAAGAATGAGGATCCAAAAGTCACTGAAAGCCTCCTGATCCTTAAGGGGTTTCCTCAGTGAAGGGATCCAGAGTGTCCTTTCCTATGCTGTTATACTGAAAAAGTCTTTTGTTATATTCGTAGCCCGAGTGATCTCCTTCCTGCTGTAACCGTCTTTTCCACCTCCACATGGTTTTGATCATTTGCAGTTGTCAATGGAAAACCATTGAAGACTGTTCTGGGATGTGGCAAGGTAGACTATTCATAGATTCCAAGGCCAGAAGGGACCATTGTGATCATCTAGTCTGACCTCTTGTATAGCACAGGCCAGACAACTGCCCCCCAAATAATTCCTAGAGCAGAGCTTTTAGAAAAACATTCAGTCGTCATTTAAAAATTCAGTGATGGAGACTCCACCCACATCCCTGAGTCAATTGTTCCAATGGTTAATTACTGTCTCTGTTAAAAATGTACACTTTATTTTCAGTCTGAATTTGTCTAACTTCAACTTCCAGCCATTGCATAGTGTTAGACCTTTCTCTACTAGATTGAAGAGCTCACTATCAAATATTTGTTCCCCATACAGATACTTAGGGTATGTCTATACTACGAAATTAGGTCGAATTTATAGAAGCCGGTTTTATAGAAATCGGTTGTATGCAGCCGATTGTGTGTGTCCCCACATAAAATGCTCTAAGTGCATGAAGTCGGCGGACCGCGTCCACAGTACCGAGGCTAGCGTCGACTTCCGGCGCATTGCACTATGGATAGCTATCCCACAGTTCCCGCAGTCTCCGGCGCCCATTGGAATTATGGGTTGAGATCGCAATGCCCGAATGATGCAAAACAGTGCCGCGGGGGGTTCTGGGTACATTGCGTCAGGCTCCTTCCCCTCCGTCACAGCAACGGCAGACAATAGATTCGTGCCTTTTTACCTGGGTTACCTGTGCAGACAACATACCATGGCAAGCATGGAGCCCGCTCAGCTCAGCTCACCGTCACCATATGTCATCCGGGTGCCGGCAGACGTGGGACAGCATTGCTACACAGCAGGAGCAGCTAACTGCCTTTTGGCGGTAGATGGTGCAGCATGACTGGTAGCCTTCATTGGCGATCTGGGTGCTGGTAGCTGTGGGGCTGGCAGCCGTAGGGCTGCCTTGCACCAGCCCCTTACCTTTTGCCTTTTGGCAGTAGATGGTTTATTACGACTGGTAACCGTCCTCGTCGTACAGCCGTGGCCATCAATCATTGGCACCTGGACAGACATGCTCTGTCCTATCGAACTGTCTTGACGATGATGGCTATCAGTCGTAGTATACTATTTTCTGCCAAGTATTGTCTGCTAAGCACCCAGAAGAGGCCAAGGGCGATCTGGGTGCTGGCAGACATGTGGCTGGCAGACGGGGGGCTACATTGCTACACAGCAGCAACCCCTTGCCTTTTGGCAGTAAATAGTATATTATGACTGGTATCCGTCATCATCATGCTGCCAAGCACCCAGAAAATGCCGAGGGCTATCAGTCATGCTGCACCGTCGTCTTAAGATCTAAAAAATAGATTTGTTCTGTATTCATTTCCTTCCCCCCTCCCTCCGTCAAATCAATGGCCCGCTAAACCCAGGCTTAGGAGTTCAATCTCGAGGGGGCATTCTGTGTGACAGTTGTTTGTATTTCTCCCTGATGCACAGCCACCTTTCTTGATTTTAATTCCCTGTACCTGTACGCCATGTCGTCACTCGCCCCTCCCTCCCTCTCTCCTTCCCCTGGTCCTTCAGATACTAGTTTCGCGCCTTTTTTCAGACCAGATGCCATAGCTAGCACTGGGATCATGGAGCCCGCTCAGATCACCGCGGCAATTATGAGCACTATGAACACCACGCGGATTGTCCTGGAGTATATGCAGAGCCAGGACATGCCAAAGCAAAACCAGGACCAGCCGAGGAGGAGGCGATTGCAGCGCGGCGACGAGAGTGATGAGGAAATGGACATGGACCTAGACCTCTCACAAGGCACAGGCCCCAGCAATGTGGAAATCATGGTGTTCCTGGGGCAGGTTCATGCCGTGGAACGCCGATTCTGGGCCCGGGAAACAAGCACAGACTGGTGGGACCGCATCGTGCTGCAGGTGTGGGACGATTCCCAGTGGCTGCGAAACTTTCGCATGCGTAAGGGCACTTTCATGGAACTTTGTGACTTGCTTTCCCCTGCCCTGAAGCGCCAGAATACCAGGATGAGAGCAGCCCTCACAGTTGAGAAGCGAGTGGTGATAGCCCTGTGGAAGCTTGCAACGCCAGACAGCTACCGGTCAGTCGGGAATCAATTTGGAGTGGGCAAATCTACTGTGGGGGCTGCTGTGATCCAAGTTGCCAGGGCAATGAAAGACCTGGTGATATCAAGGGTAGTGACTCTGGGAAACGTGCAGGCCATAGTGGATGGCTTTGCTGCAATGGGATTCCCAAACTGTGGTGGGGCGATAGACGGAACCCATATCCCTATCTTGGCACCGGAGCACCAAGCCAGCGAGTACATAAACCGCAAGGGGTACTTTTCAATGCTGCTGCAAGCCCTGGTGGATCACAAGGGACGTTTCACCGACATCAACGTGGGCTGGCCGGGAAGGGTACATGATGCTCGCGTCTTCAGGCACTCTGTTCTGTTTCGAAAGCTGGAGGAAGGGACTTTCTTCCCGGACCAGAAAATAACCGTTGGGGATGTTGAAATGCCTATCGTGATCCTTGGGGACCCAGCCTACCCCTTAATGCCATGGCTCATGAAGCCGTACACAGGCAGCCTGGACAGGAGTCAGGACCTGTTCAACTACAGGCTGAGCAAGTGCTGAATGGTGGTGGAATGTGCATTTGGGCGTTTAAAAGCGCGCTGGCGCAGCTTACTGACTCGCTCAGACCTTAGCGAAAAGAATATCCCCATTGTTATTGCTGCTTGCTGTGCGCTCCATAATATCTGTGAGAGTAAGGGGGAGACATTTATGGCGGGGTGGGAGGTTGAGGCAAATCGCCTGGCCGCTGATTACGCGCAGCCAGACACCAGGTCGGTTAGAGCAGCACAGCAGGGCGCGGTGCGCATCAGAGAAGCTTTGAAAACTAGTTTTGTGACTGGCCAGGCTACGGTGTGAAACTTCTGTTTGTTTCTCCTTGATGAACCCTCCACCCCCCCCCACCCGGTTCACTCTACTTCCCTGTAAACCAACCACCCTACCCTCCCCCCTTCAAGCACCACTTGCAGAGGCAATAAAGTCATTGTTACTTCACATTCATGCATTCTTTATTAATTCATCACACAACTAGGGGGATAATTGCAAAGGTAGCCCGGGATGGGTGGGGGAGGAGGGAAGGAAAAGGACACACTGCAGTTTAAAACTTTAAAACTTTAACACTTATTGCTCGGGAAATCATCTAGGGTGGAGTGACTGGGTGGCCGGAGGCCCCCCCACCGTGTTCTTGGGCGTCTGGGTGAGGAGGCAATGGGACTTGGGGAGGAGGGCTGTTGGTTACACAGGGGCTGTAGCGGCGGTCTCTGCTCCTGCTGCCTTTCCTGCAGCTCAACCATACGCAGGAGCATATCAGTTTGATGCTCCAGCAGCCGGAGCATCGACTCTTGCCTTCTGTGTGCAAGCTGACGCCACCTCTCCTCTTCAGCCCGCGATTCAGCACGCAACCTCTCCTCTTCAGCCCGCGATTCAGCACGCCACCTCTCCTCTCGCTCATATTGGGCTTTTCTAAAATCAGTAATTGACTGCCTCCACGCATTCTGCTGTGCTCTGTCAGCGTGGGAGGCAGTCTGTAGTTCAGTAAACATTTCATCACGCGTCCTTCGCTTCCGCTTTCGAATATTCACTAGCCTCTGTGAAGGAGAAACATTTGCAGCAGGTGGAGGAGAAGGGAGAGGTGGTTAAAAAAGATAAATTTTAGAGAACAATGGGTACACTCTTTCACGTTAAATTTTGCTGTTCACATCACACAGCACATGTGCTTTCGTTACAAGGTCGCATTTTTCCTCTTATATTGAGGGCCTGCCGGTCTGGTGTGAGAGATCACTCACGCAGTGCCAGGCCACAGATTTCAGCTTGCAGGCAGCCATGGTAAGACACAGTCTTTTGGCTTTTTTTAACCTTGTTAACATGTGGGGATGGTTTAAAACAGTACTGCTCTCATTAACCATACCAAGCACCCGTTGGGTTGGCCATTTAAAATGGGTTTGCAATGTAAAAGGAGGGGCTGCGGTTTCAGGGTTAACGTGCAGCACAAACCCAACTAATTCCCCTCCCCCACACACCCAATTCTCTGGGATGATCACTTCACCCCTCCCCCCCACCGCGTGGCTAACAGCGGGGAATATTTCTGTTCAGCAGAGCAGGAAGGGGCACCTCTGAATGTCCCCTTAATAAAATTGCCCCATTTCAACCAGGTGACCGTGAATTATATCACTCTCCTGAGGATAACAAAGAGCGATAAGGAATGGATGTTGTCTGCATGCCAGCAAACACCGGGACCATACGCTGCCATGCTTTGTTATGCAATGATTCCAGACTACGTGCTACTGGCCTGGTGTGGTAAAGTGTCCTACCATGGCGGACGGGATAAGGCAGCCCTCCCCAGAAACCTTTTGCAAAGGCTTTGGGAGTACATGAAGGAGAGCTTTCTGGAGATGTCCCTGGAGGATTTCCGCTCCATCCCCATACACGTTAACAGACTTTTCCAGTAGCTGTACTGGCCGCGATTTCCAGGGCAAATTAATCATTAATCATTAAACACGCTTGCTTTTAAACCATGTGTAATATTTACAAAGGTACACTCACCAGAGGTCCCCTGTGTGCCCACAGGGTCTTGGGTGAGTTTGGGGGTTACTGGTTCCAGGTCCAGGGTGATAAACATATCCTGGCTGTTGGGGAAACCGGTTTCTCCGCTTCCTTGCTGCTGTGAGCTATTTACATTATCTTCATCCTCATCTTCCTCGTACCCCGAACCCGCTTCCCTGTGTGTTTCTCCAGTGAGGGACTCGTAGCACACAGTTGGGGTAGTGGTGGCTGCACCCCCTAGAATGGCATGCAGCTCCGTGTAGAAGCGGCATGTTTGCGGCTCAGCCCCGGACCTTCCGTTTGCTTCTCTGGCTTTGTGGTAGGCTTGCCTTAGCTCCTTAATTTTAACGCGGCACTGTTGTGCGTCCCTGTTATGGCCTCTGTCCTTCATGGCCTTGGAGACCTTTTCTAATATCTTGCCATTTCGTTTACTGCTTCGGAGTTCAGCCAGCACTGATTCATCTCCCCATATGGCGAGCATATCCCGTACCTCCCGTTCGGTCCATGCTGGAGCTCTTTTGCGATCCTGGGACTCCATCACGGTTACCTGTGCTGATGAGCTCTGCGTGGTCACCTGTGCTCTCCACGCTGAGCAAACAGGAAATGAAATTCAAACGTTCGCGGGGCTTTTCCTGTCTACCTGGCCAGTGTATCTGAGTTGAGAGCGCTGTCCAGAGCGGTCACAATGAAGCACTGTGGGATAGCTCCCGGAGGCCAATAACGTCGAATTCCGTCCACACTAACCCAATTCCGACCCCCTAAGGCCGATTTTATCGCTAATCCCCTCGTCGGAAGTGGAGTAAAGAAACCGGTTTAAAGGGCCCTTTAAGTCGAAAGAAAGGGCTTCGTCGTGTGAACGTGTCCAGGCTAAATTCGATTTAACGCGGCTAAAGTCGACCTAAACTCGTAGTGTAGACCAGGCCTTAGACACAAGGAGCTCAATCTATTTAGCTTAACAAAGAGATGGTTAAGAGGTGACTTGATTACAGTCTATCACTGTAAGGACTATTTTCTATTACTTTAATCATTCTTGTGGCTCTTCTTTGAACCCCCTCCAATTTATCAACATCCCTCTTGAATGTGGACACCAGAACTGGACCCAGGATTCCAGCAGTGCCAAATACAGAGATAAAATAACATCTCAAATAGGAGTAGAGAGTCCCATGTTTATGCATCCTAGGATTGCATTCGCTCCCCACGTGACGCTGTGCTGAAAAGAGCTCCTATTTGGCTGATTATATAAACTTGCATTACCTGGCCAGCTGAGTAGGGAGGGGTGACAACTCTCTCTTGCTTGAATGGGTTATCACCGAAACACGGTATGCCTGGTGACTATTTTTTACTCCAAGTCCATAAAGATTACTTTAGATATATGTACATTATTCCTTAAATATTATCTGTACATACATCTCACAAAGATTGAATCTTGTCAAGATATGAGCTTTCTATGGATACCTTATGTGTTACTCTGTGGGTAAATATGCCGTAAGAGATGTTTAGTGTAGTGAGTTTGTCAGGTCTGTGGTGAGAATTGTTTGCAAAGAACGGAGCCATGGAGCCTCTGTGTCACAGTTATATAAGCTTGTTTAAAAAGAAATGATTGTTTAGTAGTTAGAAAGAAATATGGTAAAATAAAATAAGAGGAAAACCTTGATGAAAGGGGTCCAGCCATTAATCTTGACTGGGCCAGAATCTGGGCTTCTGCCCTTAACTGCCTCATCTGGCTTTAGATAAAGTCCAATATCCAGCAATGACATCACTTGTTTGTTATAGTGTATAAAAAGATAAGCTTTTAGGGGGTTGTTTGTCAGAGATTTTCCTTACTCTCCCATCATGACGTGGAAGGGGTATCTTCCAAGATCAGATTGTAACTATGCTTATAACTATATTGTTGCTAGTATATAAAGTATATGTTTATATGCTTGTATTTTGGATATAAACAACCACCAAGTGGCCTTTGGACTAATAAAGAAATACTTGTATGGAAAGTGAGTCGTGGTAAACCTTAGTAAAATTATTTCCAAAACAGAGGCACATTGCATCCTACAGTGCTGCAGCCTGCTAAGTTCAATAAGCTATTCCTGTTCTCTCTTGTTCGCTAACATGGTGTTTTGAAACAGTTAAAATTAAATATTGTCAATACTGCATCGATTGCAGATAGTAAAACTGTGGACTTGTGTCTAATCCATTAATTGTGTTATGGACTCAGACTTGTCCAGAGTCTGGATTTTACATTTAGAGCCGAGTTAACTGGAACATGTAAAATCGCAAGTATGCAAAGGTTTCCCTACGGACTGATTATCCGAGAAGACTCCTGTGCATTGCTTGTTCTAGTCGGTACATAAATTAACCTGAGCTGCTGAAATGTGGTCTTTGAAAAATAAGAAAACACTCCACTCATTTAGGACAGTATTTGGTGTGCTGCTGCTGCAGAGGGTAAGGAAATTCTAGAACATATCCCTAGAGCTGCACTGACATCAATGATGCTGATGCACAAAAAAGGAAATAAACAAAATTCCATGTTAATTTCAAGGTCCTTTAGATATTCTGGGTGTGACAGCTATGGCAATTTCCTGCAATATCTTCAGGAGATCTCACTGTATTATGTTTAGGTTCTTTGTGGGCCAGGGATTGTATGTAATTCCACTGGGGAGGCTAATCACAGCTTCTCTGGGAGCTAATAACAGTGGGGTGTGATTAGGAGAATTGTAGCACTACCTGGAGAAGTTGTAGTTCAAACTGGATTCTCCAAAGACGGACAGACAAACTGACTCGGGGCCTGCTTTCTGATCCAGCAAACGGATAGGACCTTCTGTCAAAGGGAGGGCCCTAGTGCTTAGGGAAAGGTTGGAAGGACTGACAGGAGAGCCCAAGGCTGGAGTGGGGGTGACCCTTGGTAAGCTTTTATTGTATGTGTAGGGTTTTTAATTGTTTTTAATAATGCTTTCATTTTAATAGTAAATGTGCTTGCTTACGAAGAGCTTTGTGGTAACTTTTAACTATGGACATATATGCTATATATAGCCTCTGGAGAGACAGTGTTGTGAAGACACTGACTAGGGCATAGTGAGTCTTGCTTGCTGGGGATATCATAGTCCAGGCAGGGAACTGTGAAGCTTGGAAAAACTCAGTCAGGAGAGAGACAGACTCGGGTCTCTGCCTAAAAGAGGGGCCTGCTGAGGAGCCGGTGCCTAGTGTGGGTGCCCTCGAGGGACCATGGAGGGGGAATACAGGCGCAGTTGCCCTGACTGTGACACACATGGTGGTAGTGGTGGGAATACTGCAGTTGGTCTTGGCAATTCTAAAAGAGGCCAGGGGCTGA
This sequence comes from Emys orbicularis, assembly GCF_028017835.1. Classification (NCBI taxonomy): domain Eukaryota; kingdom Metazoa; phylum Chordata; order Testudines; family Emydidae; genus Emys; species Emys orbicularis. Next base: position 28,222,561 of record NC_088695.1, on the reverse strand, counting down.
ACATGCCTGGCGATTGAACTTCTCTCTGCTGCCCAGTCAAGTCCATGACATATTGGCAGGTCAGTGGAGAGGAAGCATGTGTTGCTGCTGCTCATGCTGAACGCTTTATGGGGATAGAGGACATCAATTTTCCTTGCTGTTAAACAAACAACTTTATTGGCAGGAGATTCCTTTAGAAGCATTGCTTTGGATTTCTTTTTAAGTGCCCATTTTGGAGTTTAGTAGACCAGATTTCACTTTAAATCTGAAAGTTAGCTTTACCCTCCTCCATAAAAAAGAGCCACACATAAAGTTTTAAGATCTAGCTGGGACACACTTTTCTGATTCTGTACCAGCTTTTTTAATTTAATGCATCTCTGATGTGACAGCTCAAATTTTCAGAAGTCTGTCTTTTTCTTTTTTTTAAACAGCCGTTCCCTTCATTAACCTTCTTGCACCAGTGATCACATATTTATCGTCCCCACGGCATATAATTGTGAAGGTTTTACCAAAATTAATCTCCGTTTATATTTGGTCACCATTCAGTGAGCTTACAGCCTTTGAAAATTGCTGTAATGCTGTTTCACGTTGTGTACTACAGTGGCCTTAATACTCTTAATGTTTATTCTAAGTGACAGCTTGGGCCAGAATGCAGAGCAGGGCATTACATTATTTAGTATAGCATTAGTTTATCTTCCGGTATTGTCAGCTTTAATTAGGATGCAACTAGAATTTTCCAGAGGAGCAGTGGTGCTGTTTACTTGACTCTTTGAGTGGGGTCATCTTTATTGCAGAGAGCTCATTTTCTCTCCATTTAAACATTATCTTTCATTGATTTTCAATGGATACGTGTCTCCACCATGACTTCTCCTTGTAGAGTGATCTATGCAAGTTCCTACACCCACTGTCCATACTAAGCGAGCAGATATCCAGAAGTCATCATCAGACAAGACGCTCCACAACATTTGTACACAGGAAGTGAATACTGTCTGCAGCTGAAAAGCAGGGTGTTTTTAGTAAGGCAGAGTATTTACCCAAGCTGGAGTTTGTCCAAAGCACAGGATTTTTGCCCATGTTCTTGTAAAACGTGCACAAGTTTTTTTTAATGGTCACAAGTGGTCAGGACTGCAGTTATGTATTTTTTAATAAAGAGCAAATCAAAAGAATAATGCTTGAAACACACAGAAAAATAAGTCGAAGAACTGGCTTTTTAGCCCTCAAACTTCTGATTGGGTCTTCAAACTCATTACTACTATTTGTACTCCTTAGCCTCAGAAAAACTGGCAGTAGGAGAGCAATTTTCATGGCAGCTCTAAACCTTTGCTCCATAGTTTCAGTTGGCTTTTAGGTTTCTTTGAATTGGCAGGCATTGAGCAAGCTTTCCTACTCTGGTCTGCTTCTGTGTCTGGACTTGCTGCTGCATTTTTTGCCTTGGGGTTGTTTGTTGGTCCAAGACTCAACAAATGAAATGTGCTGGGTTTGTGATGAGACTAAATGTCCATTGTGATGGGCACTGAGACTAATAAACTCATTTCACTTGTGACCAGACAACATGGTAATATGGTTTCAGATCTGAAAGGCTAGTGCTGGAACGTAGTGCGCTGTCTGGTTTCAGAAGTAGTCCTCTAAATGCGAATAAAGGAGGAGTTGCTTGTCTCCAGTGCAGAGAAGCTGCATCACAGGTGACTATGTCACAGATTCATTTTGTGAATGGATTGCAAAAACAGAGAGAGAAGCCATCGTTATGGCCATTGCCTCAGGTGTGATTTTGCAGATGGCAGTTCCCTCTAAAGAACAATTTTCCTTTTGAAAGGAGGAGGAGTGAGAGTGCTTGTCTCAGAGGAAGGGACTGTAAAGTCCAGACTCCTGGCTTCGGCATTGCTGTGGTCCAAGTCATGGACATGCTTTTAGTTGGTGTTTACCCATTTTACTTGAGATCCTTGGAGAAAGGCTCTGCAGAAGGGCAAATGATGACCTAAAACGGGTCCAGATTTGTTCTTGATGTTAATATACTAGGTTAAACAATGTGATTTCGACTTCCTGGAGCGTGATTATCATGGTGTGTGCTTTAGTGCTTGTCTACTCAGGAAAGTTATACCAGTATGAGTTAAGGTGTGAATTTAAACGACTGTAGTTATACAGGGTAATTCCTGTGAGGAGACTTAGTCCAGTATAAAAGTGCCTTTTTTTGTTTGATTCGGTTTAGCTTCTGTGGCTTTGAATGGTGCTTAAGCTAAGCCAATCTCTTATTCTGTCCACACGGGGAGCTTATTGTGATAACTGTATGTGCATAACTGGTAAAACTTTCCTGTGTAGACGAGCCTGTAGTGGCCAACATTTTGTGTTGTGTGGTAGTGGGAATATTATCTGAGTGGCCTTCCTCCACCCTTCCAGTCATCTGCATTAGAACCTGTTCAGGGTGTTTAGGGAGGGGAAGCTGTTGGATACCCTATGATGACAGGGAGGCCCAGAAAAAAAGATGGAAATGTCCAACTGGGTAATTCCCAGAGTATCTCCCTGTCACTGCAGAGTTATTCCTTATAGCTTAGTTTTGTGAGCCAAGCAATGAGGCTTCCACTACTTCCTTTGAGAGACTGTTTCACAGCCTAATCAATCTCACTGTCAAGAAGTATTACAGGCTAGTCGATCTCAAAAGTGACTTTCACATTGGTATGTCAAATGAAAGATTACTTGTGTGTCACATGCACACGAACCTTGTGACTTGAGACTCCAAGCAACTTGGGGTGTGATAAATTCCATATTGTCATTGCTTGCACTCAAAGGGAAAGGGGGAATGAAGAAGGATGGAGAAATAACTGAAGGCTATCGCCGTTCTTTTGATATGGAAGGGAACTGGCTTGTTTTTTCAAGAGCACATTTACTTCAATTACATCTGTTTTTTCTCAGTTACTTTGCCCACACCGTTTACCATATTCACGCTCTAGTCTGCTCCAGTGAAAGTCAGTGGACTCAGGATTAGGCCATTTATCCTTAGGTCAGTCCGGCGGGCTAGTAGCAGCACAGTGTTCTGTCATGGGGAGTTTTTCAGTTTGAGATGCAGGCTCGTTCTTTGCTCCTGTGCTGGTGGGATCTGGGAAGCATTCAGCCCCTATGACTGAGGCAGCATCTTCTGTATTGGCCCCTTAGTGTCAAGAGCAGTTTTGGAGGTGCCTGATGAGGACCTAGTGGGGTGTAAAAGTACAAATTGGTGGTGGTGTTAGTATATAATCCCAGGCTTGGAGGAGTCTCTTGGGCAATATGGTGTCTTTATACTTTAAATCCTTAAATACTGTTCTGATAACCAGGAACTGCTTGAAATGTGAATTAATTACCTAAACTGGCATGTGGGGTGTATAAATGAGAGCACACACTCAGTGGACCACTGTGCTGCTTACATTCAATAGGAATCTGTGAATCCAAGCTGAGGTGCTCCAGACACTGCAAAGAGCTAGTGTATCTTCAAGGGAATGTTCAATTAATCACGCAGCCAATTGTCATTTGACCCAGGTTTTGTTTATCGTTCAGTCTTGCTGATCATTCTTCTAAAGCTGGTAAGCCTTAATGTGTGGCCTTGGTCTAAAGTAAGCACTGGTTGACTAATCTAAGTTACTTGGGAAGTTTTATAAGAATTGTCAGTGAAACAATGCCTTCGGAAAGATAAGCCTCTACTTGTTAAGCAATGACACAGCCCCCTGATTTTAAACCCCCTCATCTTTTATATTTGGGCGCATTGCTAAGCCTTATAATTAGTTAAATCTGCTCCTATAATCAAAAGCTATCTACACACTCCACTGCTCTGTGACGATTTCAAAGATTTAAGTGATTAACTTGGCGGAGGCAGTGGGTGGCTAATTGGATAAGCTTTAATCTTCACACCACCAAAGCGAAACATGGTAAGATCAGAGGAAGTAGGAAGTTATGCGGTACTGTGTGGGAAGGTAGTTACCAAACATGTCAAAAAGATTATTGTAACAAGCAGACCAGTTGTCTTGGCCAAAACTACAAGAATAAGGTGGATTATTAGAAGAGAGACAGTGCCACAAATTGTTCCAAATTTGCTTGCATTAGCTTTTTAAAATGGCAAATATATTTGGATTCTTGCTTGCTGGGCTGCCAGAGTGGAGAGCTTTACATATTCCTCTCATTTTATTTTGACAATATCAGATTAGAAGTCATTACTTTTTTTTTTTAATTGTGTGTATTCTCACTTTGAACTATCAAGCAGAGTAGTTTTTAAATGTCTTTAGATTCTCAAAAGTGTGATGCTTTCATTTTATTGGGATCTGCAAAGAGGGTAGCAGTGACTGTGAGCTCGATGTGAACTACATGGGGTACTTAGGTTTCATTATTGCATTCTGGAGTTAATCTAGAATTTTTTTCCCCATGGTTTATGTATCCCTGTGAAATAAAACTTGCTTCACAGTCATGTCAATAAATATACATAAGTTTGTATGGAGGCTTAAAAGCTGAAATACAGGGATAATCCAAACCACCAACCATTCTAAACTTGTTTGAAAGCAAGCCAATGATTACAGCCATAAACCAAACTGTTTTCTGCTCTGCAATATGTAAATTCCCAGCATGGTCAGTACAGTTAAGTGAGATATCATAAAATAGAATAAGCACTTCCTACTCCTGGATGAGCATGATTCATTATCTAATCCTGGCAAATTCTTTACTTTCAACAAAAGATAACTTGATAAATATTGAAACTTTTATAAGTGAGAGCAGGTGTTAAGTGTGTTCTCAAGTTTAATTTTGACAGAGGATGTCATATGAAATATATAGTATAGCAGATAAATGTGAAGGAATATGTGTGTATGTGTAGCCTTGATTTTTATATGGAGCTAGGGTGACCAGATGTCCCGATTTTATAGGGACAGTCCCGATTTTTGGGTCTTTTTCTTATATAGGCTCCTATTACCCCCTGTCCCGATTTTTCACATTTGCTGTCTGGTCACCCTATAGGGAGCCGTGACTTCGTGCTGAGAAGGGATGTTAAAATATTTTACAGCAGTGGTGGTTCCATTCTTAGCCAGCAGATGTCTCTAGCTTACTGTAAATCCTCACTGAATGGTTAGACGCCACTCCTGAACTTTGCTGAAATGAATGACCCTTCTGCAATGTTCTGTGGCAAAACCCTTCACCGAGAACATACAACTCATTTTGGTTACTTTCTCTGGTATTTTGCTCTGTTAATTTATTTTGTTTGATTTATAGAAGCCACAAAATCTGTGCAAGCATGCAAGTTTGAACTGTACGTCGTTCATTGCATGAACTGATGCAGATTTTTTTATTTCTAATCCTACCTGAAGTTGTAAAGTGTTCAGATTATTTGAGAAAGAGACACTCGAAAGACCGCCTGAGGTTTTTGGGGTGGGCAGTTGGGTAGAGTAGTATTTTAGAAATGTCCTGACTGTTCCTTCATTTTAGCTTAGTATACTATTGGTGAGGGTGCAGGAAGGATCTCTATGTAGGACCCAGTCCTGCAATCTGTGCACACGTAATTTAAACTGGCAGTTTGGGTGCAGGAGGACTGCAGACTGTATTATATATGTTTTCCATACCAGTCAACCAATATGCAGTTGAAAGTAGGGGATCCAGAAATCTGTTGTCATTGAGTAAATATTTAAGCGGAGAGACTTTTTAATATGTTACTGCTTGAATTTATATAACTTAACCAAAAGGGCACCCTAAAAAATTGTTTTCCATTGTAACCAGGTAAACACCTGTAATGCTATAGCTCAGTAGTTCTCAACCAGGGGTCAAGGGCCCCCTAGGGGGTCATGAGCAGGTTTCAGGGGGTCTGCCAAGCAGGGCCAGCATTACTCACTTGGGCCCAGAGCACAAAGCTGAAGCCCCACTGCATGGGGGCTGAAGCCTGGGCCCCCTGAGCCCCACCAGCCAGGGCTGAAGCCAAAGCCTGAGCAATGTAGCTTTGCAGGGCCCCCTGTGGCATGGAGCTCCGGGCAATTTCCCTGCTTGCTATCCCCTAACGCGGACCCTGGCTTTTATATGCAGAAAACCAGTTATTGTGGCACAGGTGGGCCATGGAGTTTTTATAGCATGTTGGGTGGGCCTCAGAAAGAAAAAGGTTGAGAACCCCTGCTATAGCTAACAGCCTTAAGTCATTCTTTTTCTTTTTTTAATAAAATTGATTACTGTTCTGATTAAGAGTGGGAATGTCTGATTTCTTGTGTCGACGTATGTCAGACCAAAAAATGCAGAGAAGTCATTGTCTGACTTCCTTCTCCACAGTTGCTTTTTTGCAGTGCAGAAAGTTGTCACTTGCCAGACTTCTTCAGAGAACAGGGAATCAGTGCACTTGTTTAATCTATAGCTGTACTAGTGGACTGAGCCATTGTGTTGTTAGGGGTATGCATACAGTACAGTACTATTTGAGTCTTAGAACTCTGCATCTTGATTTAAAAATAAAATATTTATTCTTTACCCTATGGGGAAAAAGGGGAATGAAAATATATATCTATATCTATATATAGCAGTATTTTTTCACTGTGTAACAGTAGTCAAAGTATTATGTTGTCTTATGTGCTTAACATGCAAGCAATGTAGTTAGATGTATATACTACCCGGTGTCCTAGAGAAACATGGTAATAATATCTGCTACAAGATCATAATCTCACTCCCTTTTCTTCAGGCGGTGTAATGTACCTTGTAAGGTATTTTGTCGTAATAGCTCAGAAATTGTTCTCTGGCTAATGTGTTTGGGGTGGAATTGCACACAGTATGGCAAGTGAATGTCTTGCAGCTTCATCATTACAAGCCAGTTGCTTGTGAGACAAATTGTAGAGGAAATAGGTTTTATTTAGAGGAATTATTTTAAACTTAAAAAACCCCAACCATTTTCAGATCTAGCCTAATGACTGGAGGGGTGAAACGAGGTGTGACCAACCCATGGCTTCTGGAAGAGACGGAGGAAACCAGCGGGCTTGGCTTTGGTGAGATCAGACAGCAGCAGCAGAGGATCATACAAGGTATAAGCTTCTCTTTATTTTTATGTAATCTTGGTCAGATGTCAGAGTATTAAAAATCCATTCTAATTTTGATTAGATTCGCTGTGAGATCTCAGAACCTTAGTCTCAGTGGGACAGTCTTTGGTTTCTTGCTCCAAAATCCTGGTGTTCTGTGGCAGAAGACTTTCTTGCATTGGCCTTCCCCTTCAAATACTGCTGCTTTCACATGGTTTACAAGAGTACCCGGTTCTTAAGGTCATTGTGAGCAGTGCGTGACCTGACAGTATCGTCTTAAAGCAGCTCTACAAACTTCTCCTCCTCCACTTGCTCCAACCAGCCAATCTATTTTTACATACATTTTTTCATTGTGGTAAATGGTGAGTAGGTTTTGTCTGGGTGTGACACGTCTGCTAAGTTTCTTTAAAGTCATCCGCAGATTACCCCCTGGGTCTGTTAGGTTATGATGCACATACAAACTACAGCCTACAATATGTACACTAGCAAAGTTGAGTATCGCTGCAGTGGAAGAAGTGTTGTGTTGTAACATCAGCTGTGCAGCAAGTAACTATTGGGTACAGTTTGGTTCGGTCCTGATTCAGCCATGTATTTCAGGACATACCTAACTTTAAGTATGTCACTAGTCTCATTGACTTCCACTAAGGCCCCTGCTAGTAGTATTGACTTCAGTGGAACAATATGCATGCTTAAGGTTAGGCATGCTCTAGTGCTGTGAATCATGGCCTTACTAGATGAGAATTGATTTATAATGACAATATCTGTTTTATTCCTTGAAGCTGGATTTTCAAAGGGCCCTTACGGGTTGAGCACCCAAATCTGACTGGGAACTGGGCACCTCACTCCCAGACTGCATGCATTAGATGGCAAATGACGGACACTATACTCGTAATTGTCTGAACAGCACAGGGTCACAGATTGTATTTGGATAAGTGAGAGGGCAGCAATCATTTGAGCATTCAGCAACGAGGTGGCCTCGCCCACAGCCGGAGGTTCGTCCTGTTCTTCCCAGCCCTAACTGGGGGTCTCTGCTCTGCCCCGCTCACTCACTCCCATGACAGCAGGGCTGCAGATGGCGCCCTGTGCTGCTGCAGGAGCCATTCAGCAGCAGGGTGGCCTCCCCTTGGCCAGGGGCTCATCTTCCGCTGCTGCCTCCTCGCAGTCCTGGCCAAGGGTCTCTGCTCTATTAGCCGAACCTCTGCTTTATCTGAAACCCTTCCTTGTCCCCTAGAATGAGAGAGCCGTGGGGGACAGAGAAGGGGTTCGGATAATAGGGTTTCAGATAGGCGGGAGCATGCTGCAATACTGTATGTAATTCAGTGTTTAACGTTGTTGAGGATGATCAAATGAAATAAATCTCTAGGTAGTCAAGTTTTATTTTAATCGCCACATGAACTGGTGTGTGGAGTTACAGGGCAGAAGAATAGCATCAACTCTATTTTGACTGTTCAGGAGTCCGCTTGAAACACTGCTGACATATGGTGGGTATTAAACTTATCCGAGTGCGTGTGTGCGCATGTACAGGCGGGGGGACACACGGGCTGGAGAGGTTCTTTGTTAGGTGGGATGTTGGGCATGCAGCACTCTAGAAGGCAAACAGACTCTGGGCATACAGAGCAACATTTTGACCTCTGATTCTCTGGCTGCAGCTTAGCAATATCTGGCTCTTCACGCAGCCTCGCCCTACATAGTGTTTCTTGCCTTTCAGCAAGTGGTTAACCACAGCAGTTCTTGCTTGCAGCATCCTTTATAATGCCACGTGTGGACCTCCTGTGTAGTGAGAGCTGCAGAGCACAACTGAGGTGTGTTTTCAGGCTGCATGGGGCTCACAGACTGGACTGAGTGTGTGTGCCACAGGTGGGGATTGGGGAGCCTTGACAGAGCTATGTGGGGAAATTTTAAATTGTGGCTGCCCTCTTTATATCCGGCTCTGTTAATGCTCTTGGTCTCTCTCTTGCACACATGCTATATTCTCTCTCCGCTTTAAAAAACCTATTTGAATTCCTTGGTGCTTGCATCACCTGTTTGTCTTTTAGTCATGTTAAAACCTCCTTGGAAAATCAAAAAGGGTAATGAAGGGCCTATATATGTGTGCCAGAAATTCCAGGGCATTTATGATTGAGTAACAGCTGTATGTTCAGTTTCTGGATTTTTTGGGTCTCGGCTGAATATCCTGACCAGAGCAGACAAATTAATTACCCATCATTCACATTATTTTTATTATCCTAAAATATGCTGCTGCAATAGGAATTCATTGTCATGCTGGTGATGTCTCTCTTTGTTAATGTAGTTTAACTGTCTTTACACACACAGCAGATCTTTGCTCCCTTGCATGTCTTCTGGCATAGTTTCACACTCTGGATTAGCTTGCATCCTTTAAAACCACTGCTGATACGCCATGCTGCATCCTGTAATGTATTTTATTTCCTTGTTTCTGCACAGAGCAAGATGCTGGGCTGGATGCGCTCTCCTCAGTCTTATCAAGGCAAAAACAAATGGGGCAGGAAATCGGGAATGAGCTGGAGGAACAGAATGGTAAGAAAAGCAAAAGTTAATTTAATGAATGGAAAAATCATGTTTTTTCTAGCTTATCAAGTTTATTGTAGGCCCTACAGGAAACGCGCAGTATACTGCTGCTATTCAGTCAGTAGCAAGACAATACTGTGAGGGGTTTTGTATCAATAACTGTTTCATCAGTTGATAAAATAATTGATTTATTTTGTTATGCTACTTTCCTTCTTGTAAACAATGTACAGGATTCAACACTTAATGTATTCAGGGCCATCCATATAGGAAAGAATTAGCTAGTTAGGTTACTTGCAAAGAGATGTGTCTTAGCACGTATGGTTACCAGCAGCATCTTGTGTGACAGTAGCCATGTGTGAATAACTTAACTTTTCGTTGTCTTTTATTTGCTCTTGGATCCCATTAGGGTTCTTCCTCTCTTGGTCTCATTAAAAACTTTTGCCTTTTGTTATTAATTAAATGGGAATGTCTGTGGCCAGTGATTAAAGAACAGACATATTGTGTTTTGGATTTTGAGGATTTCATGAAATCAAAGGTAGGATCAAATTAAGTGAAGTACGGGGATCTGTAAATCTATCTTTTCTTTAGATTCTGATGTCTAACTGGTAAAGCTGATAAGATAAGCCTCTTGGGCCTGGGACCATCTTTTTGTTCTGGGTTTGTACAGCACCTAACACAATGGGAGTCCTGGTCCATGATTGGGACTCCTAGGCACTAGGTAATACAAATAATAAAAAATCTGCTGTTTAAAGATGCTATGTCATCAACTTAATTGTCCAAATGACCTGAACTGAATCCTCTGAGAGCAGATCTTCTGGTTTCGCTCATTCCTAACAATATAGTAATGGCTGAGTTAGAACTTTTGAAAACACTGCCAGTTTTCTCTGGCATGAAGATTTGATCCATGTGGTCTGTCGGGCAGTATTGTATCTAACCACTGAGAAGGCAAAGACCCCTTTACTTGCCAATTAACTATGTACTTCAATCTGCCTCCTCCATGAATCAGTGTTCTTCCCTATATTTTGTCAGATGTGATATTAATTGAACATTTCCTATTAATGTTTAGATAATATAAATCACAATTGGGTAGCCTCCATCCCAGCTCCCTGAGTAGGCTTAATATAGTGTAGCTTTCCCCATGCTTGTCTGACATCCTCTCTCTGACCAAACCAGGGATTTGTATCCATTGTTTTGAATATGTTGCCGTTTACTCATCCTCCATATTAGGAAATAGCCTTATGCAAACAAAGAAATTAGGAAAAGATGCTCAGCATAATTAAGTCCCCTCTGCCCCATGTGGATAAAGAAATTTTCAATTAAATATCTAATTTCATAAGTCTTATTTTAAATTATTAACCTTTTTTTTTTTTTTTTTAAATACAAACCAAAACACATTTATTTTCTGTTTTTACCCTCAAGTAACAGAATCCTCAGGAGAGGCCAGTTTTCCAGTTCTGAGTGAAACATCAGTCTTTGACATCTTGTAATCTGGAGCATGATCTATGTTCTTTTTAAACATGGAGGGGTCTCCAAAATCTTTTGTCTGTGTTTTCTCCTATGCAGCTTTGGGGCTCTGTAGTGTTGGTAAGAGTAAGTGTACCCCATAGCACTTTTTGTGTAAAGCTCTTTCTAAACAATGCAGCCTCAAAACATCTTGTTGAAGTAGGCAGGTTATTTAAACCTATTTTTCAGATTGAGAAATTGAGGCACAGATTGATTTGACTTGTCCTAGCTTCTGGCTAGTAAGAGTAGCGTAGAACCCCAGGAGTTCTGACTTCCAGTCCCTTCCGCTAGCTCAGGGGTGGGCAAACTACAGCCCGGGGGCCACATCCGGCCCTTCGGCCATTTTAATCCGGCCCTTGAGCTCCTGCCGGGAAGTGGGGTCGGGGGCTTGCTCCGCACGGCTCCCGGACGCAGTGGCATGCCCCCCCCCCCCTGCTCCTACGCGTAGGGACAGCCAGGGGGCTCTGCACGCTGCCCCCGCCCCAAGCGCCACTCCCGCAGCTCCCACTGGTCAGCACACGGCCCAGTGGGAGCTACAGGGGCAGCGCCTGTGGACGGGTCAGTGCGCAGAGCCGCCTGGCCGTGCCTCTGCATAGGAGCCGGAGGGGGGGACATACCACTGCTTCCGGGAGCTGCTTGAGGTAAGTGCCAGCCAGAGCCTGCACCCCTGCCCCACTCCCATGCCCCGACCCCCTGCCCCAGTCCTGATGCCCCTCCCGCCCTCCAGACCCCTCAGTCCCACCCTCCTGCACCCCAGAGCCTGCACCCGGAGCCCTCATCCCCCACCTTCACCCCAGCGTGGAGTCCCCTCCCGCACCCTGAACTCCTCATTTCTGGCCCAACCTCAGAGCTCGCACCCCCAGCCAGAGCCCTCACTCTCTCCCGTACCCCAACCCCCAATTTCGTGAGCATTCATGGCCCACCATACAATTTCCATACCCAGATGTGGCCCTCGGGCCAAAAAGTTTGCTCATCCCTGCTCTAGCTACTCGACAACACTGCTTCAAATGCCAGTAAAAATGACAACCATTGCCCAAGAGTTCCAAGTGATAAATGGTGACCATCACCCACTTCTTATTGTTGATCTCTCAGAAGATTTGACCAGATTCCGTGTTTGAAGGGAGAATGCTAAAACTGCCTGTCAGTCTCTGTTCATTATCTTACAATCATCATGATAATACCTGGCATTTATATAGCACACTTCAGCTGTAGATTTCAAAGCGCTTTGCAAAAGTGGGGAAATTGAGGCACTGAGCAAGTGACTTAGCTTCTCTCTGTGAATCAATGGCAAAGCTGAACTCCCATGCTTTATTTTCTACCTTATGCTTCTTCCCATGGCATGGGGCACAGTAGCTGGCCATTCCATTCCACTGGCCCACTGGAAAAGCTGAAATCCTTTGCATGTATTATCCAGTGGCTTCCTTCTCCTTTACCCGTTGTATTTTGGTTACTGTATGTAACTCTCAACAGACTTTTCTCACACACTTTGCCAATATTTGGTCACTATTATACAGTCAAAATGGACAAGCGTAACTGCCCCTGTAATCTCCATTGTATTCCAAATCTTTTCCTTCTTAAGGCTGAGTGGTGATGGCATCATACGTACTTTGGTGAAGCAGGGGAAGTTCATCTTCCTTCAATGCTGAATCAATATTTTTGTATTGGAGTCAAAATTTCCATCAAATGTCTATGGGAAGCTCATTTTCCAGATCACTAAGCTAGTCTGTTTTGGAAGTTCCTGCTTCCTAGAACTAGGCTGAGGTCTGTTCCTCACTTGTAAATGATTTGAATTAAATATTTTGTCATTAAAACTTCAGCTGCCTTATAATTGATCTAACCTCTGACAATCGCACTGGCCTACCTCTCTGAATTTTGTTGGTTAACCATTTCCCAAGCAGCCTAAGTTTGTAGGCAAAACCACTGTTGCTAACTGCTCTCTTCCAGCAGCAGCTCAGACAGTCTGCTCTGCTAAGGTTTGGGCTCTTTCTAGTTCATTAGCAATGGCCTGCAGGTATTTTTTCCTTTAATTTAATGCCCGTTGTGTAGCAATGCAATAAGAGGTGCTCCAGCCCCAGGGAGTACTATAGGCATCCCTGACAATTAGAATAATAGAATATCAGGGTTGGAAGGGACCTCAGGAGGTCATGTAGTCCAACCCCCTGCTCAAAGTAGGACCAATCCCCAACTAAATCCCCAAATGGCCCCCTCAAGGATTGAACTCACAACCCTAGGTTTAGCAGGCCAATGCTCAAACCACTGAGCTATCCCTCCCCCGTTTAAAAAAAAAATACTGATTTTTGCCCCAGATCCCTAAGTGGCCCCCCTCAAGGATTGAACTCACAACCCTGGGTTTAGCAGGCCAATGTGCAAACCACTGAGCTATCCTTCCCCTGAAGCTATTCCTTAATCGTGGTTCGTACATGTAAATGCTATTGTGTTTGCTCGTCTGACCAAAAATGATTAAATGTCATCTTTGGAAAGATGGTCTCTTGCCTAAGTCTGACCAAGCTGCTGAAGATAGTAATGCATCCAGGATTCTTAAGAGTCTTGTGGCATATTGTAATTTGGATCACCTTGGGAGATGGGAAGTGGGGAGAGGAGTAGGGGGACGTGCTAAGTATGTTCTTGCCAAGATTGCACTTAGCAGATCTAGACTTATTCCTTGTATCGGTCACAGGGCCTCTATGATCAGACATCTTGATTTCGTTGGGGCACTCTTGAGTTTTAATGGGATTTCACATCATTCCTTACCCAAGTACTATGGTAATCAGTATTCTAGAAATAGGGTGGCTAAATGTTTGCCAGCTGGACTGTATCCCTAGGATTGCTTTTCTGATCTGCTTGGACATCCAGTGCGTGCATGTTATTTTGTGGGAAGCTGCAGTGGAGAACAAAACAGAAACGGTACCAAGAGAAGTTACTTTTGCTGATGTTCAAAGAATAGACCTAGGACTCTGATCACCTTGGTTATCAGGGGAGGGGTGGGAGATAAATGATGAGGGTTCCCATCATTAGTTCCAACTTTGGCCTGGGAAAATTTTCTTCACGTCCTCTTATATTTGTGATATGGAAGAAGAAAAGCATGGAATAGATCAAGTAAGTAGCCTCTGGCCCTTTTGATGAGGCAATCACAATGCATTAATTTTTGGGGAATGCTTTCAGAAACTCTGAATGCTGTTTGTTTTACCCTCCTAGAGATGTTATTTTTCACTGTGGGATACTCGTATGAGAGTATAGTATTGCAAACATACATTATTTAAAGTGGACAGAGGGTTATCTGTGTTTGCAGCTAGTGTTTTTATTAGTTAGGAGAATCTTCAAAATGCTGTGGATCTCTATATGAATAGCCACTATGTTGTTAACTAAAAAGTTCCAACGGATTTTTTTCTGAAGAATTGATCTGTCTTTGTTATCTTAACTTAACTTAACAGAGAAGACCTTTGCGTAATTGAAAGTTAAGAAATGTTAAGGATCAAATTTCCAAAAAGGAAAAAGCTTGGAAATTCAGAGTTAAGGTTATGTTCTTATAAACATAAAATTTGCCCATGTACCTACAATCTTGTGCACCATCCATGTCACAAAGGGACAAATTCTCTACTAGTGTAAATACATGGGCTTCAGTAGAGCTATGCTAACAGAGAATTTGGCCCAGAATTATGTCTGTAACTACCGCAGTTACTGTCTGCGCTTATCACCTCCCCTTTATCAACAGTAATGGAAAATGTTGTAATTGGAACTTTAACAATGTTGCTGCTGTTGCAAGAACCAGAATAGAATCAAGCTTTATGTCTGTATCATTGCAGAGCCCATCCAGCTAATGGGACTAATCAGTACTAGAATACATGCAGTGAATCCTCAAATGGATGGCTCAGGATTGATGATAGGAAATAGGTTTATTTTTTCCTCGTGGTCACCAGTTCAGATCCAGGTTTATTAGTCAGCAAAGGCTATTATTACCATTTTCAGATGCATATGAAATGGATCAGTCATGGGCTACAAGGTCCCAGTTGATACTAATTAACTGCCAGTCTGACCCTGTGGATTGAATGGGAATTGAGACTGACAAAGACTCTTTGTTGACTCCGCTTGGTAGGACAGCGTGGAGAAAAGTCCCTGCTGCTGCCTCTCCTGTACCCATTCTATAGACAAATAGGATGGCAGTCTTGAGGGTTGTCGATCCAACACTTTCCATTATAATTAAATCCACTCCTTATAACTGAACCAGTCTGCTGTCTCTGAAAGATGTAGGGCTATTTATTGCTGAGACGCTTCACTACAATGGTGATGGATGCTGTTGAAACCCCAAATGTAGATGGAAATGAGCACTTGATTTTTCATCAGTAGGACTTTCAAGGCCTGTAACTAGCCTGGCGCACAATATAGCATGTGGATGTGTCAGAAATGACTCTGTCTAGCACATGATTATTAATGACTAGAATTATAGTAGAGGCCTTATCTGAAATTAGAGCTGTACGTCTACCTAGTAAGAGACGGTCCCTGTTCTAAAGATCTTACAATCTAAATAAGACAAGGGGGAGGGGGGGGGAAGAGAAAGGAACTACTATCTGTGGCACAGAGAGATTAAGAGACTGTCTAAACTCATACAGGAAATTGTGACAGAGGTGGGAATTGAACCCAGACCTCCTGAGTTCCAGTTCTGTATCTTTACCAGAAGCCCATCCTTCCTTTCTGGTACAGCTATTTCCCTCTCACCCAGCAAACATTTGTGTGATGAACTACCTCCCTTTACAGGTTGTTCTCATGGCTATTGTACACAGTAGAACCTCAGAGTTACAAACTGAGCAGTCAACCACACACCTCATTTGCAACCAGAAGTACACAATCAGGCAGCAGCAGAGACCAAAAAAAATAAAAATAAAGCAAATACAATGTAATACTGTGTTAAATGTAAACTATTTAAAAAAGTGGGGGAAGGAGCATTTTTCTTCTGTATAGTAAAGTTTCAAAGCTGTATTAAGTCAGTGTTCAGTTTTAAACTTTTGACAGAACAACCGTAACATTTTGTTCAGAGATACAAACATTTCAGAGTTACGAACAACTTCCATTCCCGAGATGTTCGTAACTCAGCAGTTCTACAGTAATTAGAAAGTGGAATCCTGAAGTGGTTTTACATTTCTGACTATTAAGAGCATTATTTTATAATCAAAACCAATTAGCATTGTATACAGAGAATATGTCTGAGCTCTGAATACTAAAGAATTGTGGTTGGGGGTATTATCTCATTGTTAGCATTAGCTTGATAAATAAGGAATGATTTAAGATATTCTTAACTTTTAAAATGTTAACAATCTTGTTTAAACAATATTTGTTTCCTTCATTTAGGGTCTGATCCTGCAAAACAGAGTTTCTTCTGAAAGGGGTTGAGTTCTCTCAGCTCCCCTTGTCACTGGGATTTGAGGGTGTTCAGGAGCTGCTCAGCACTTTGCAGGATCAGACTTAAAATAATCTCTTGAGAGGCACATGGTTCTAATGTTCAAGTTTAAAATAACCATAACCCATGGAGTGACTGACCTCAGGCAGCAGTTAATTTTTATCTATCCTCCCTGAGCTTACAGTCTGAGAGCAGAATTGCCGTCTGTTTAATTGCGGAATCTTTCTGTATCTTAATGCATATTGTTTAATTAGAACTAACCTGATACTGGGGGAAAAATTAACACCCTGTGTCAGAGAATTTTTTGTCCTGAATCATCTCATTAACAGAATACACAGCCTCAATATAAGAAATGCCAGAATCAAGGTTGCCAGGTCCCCTTGTGCGTATGCATTATGATAGTCTTTAATGACATCGTCACATCTTTTTTTTTTTTTTTTTTTTTTTTTTTTTTTTCCCCCATAGGATCCCTTTTTCATTCAGTGTTCAGGATGGATGGTGCTCACTTAAAGAGCAGCTATTTGTGGTATCTGTTTGTTTTAGCCTCATTGTTAAATGTGTGGCCCCACATATCCGATTGCTTCCAAAACATAAATAAATTTATTTTCAAGGAACGTCTGTGAGGTGAGGAGGTGGTACTATTCCCATTTTACAGAGAAATTAAGATCAGAAGTGTCCACCAATTTTGGCCCAATTTGAGATGCCTGGGACCTGAATTTTTCATGGTGCTTAAATGGTTAGCTGTTATGTTCAAAGCACAGCTCCCATTGACTTCAGCTTGCAGCTGTGGGTGCCCGGTGCTTCAACCAGTCAGACCTATGTTTTCAAGGTGGGGACCAGGGCCGGCTCTGGCTTTTTTGCCGC
The DNA here is from genome assembly GCF_028017835.1 of Emys orbicularis. Lineage (NCBI taxonomy): Eukaryota > Metazoa > Chordata > Testudines > Emydidae > Emys > Emys orbicularis. The sequence continues at coordinate 28,205,308 of NC_088695.1, read as the reverse complement.
CCCAGGCAAAAAAGCCCCCCGTCCCCCACCCGCGGGGAACGCGGCAGGGGAGGGTGCCAAGCGCCGCGGGGAGGGCGGCAAGCCCAGTCGCGGCCCCGCTCTCGGGCCGGAGCGCCGCGCCGCCCCCCTCCAGGTGCTGCCCCAAGCACATGCTTGGTGGGCTGGTGCCTGGAGCCGGCCCTGGTGGGGACCCAGTGAATGACGAACACACAATTAGTGACCACCTGTGAAAAGTTTGTTTTAAGTGATGTGCCTAGCAACACACAGGAACTCTGTGGCAGAGGCAGAAGAAGAATCCAGTTCTCCCTGTCACTATGCAACTCTCTTAACCACAAGACCATCCTTTCTTTTCCTGCAGCCCCCCCTCCACTCATATTACGCACACCCACACATACATACACCCCCCTACCTCCACCCCCTCCCCACACAATATGTGGAGTCCATCCTTTTTCTCCTTCAGCATTTGTACTGCTTTATTTAGTGCTTGCAGAAACAGATCATCCAGTTTGTGCTTTGGTAGTTAAGATAAAAGCATTACATTTCTGAAGCTTGACTTGTCTGCTCCATACTAATACATACACACAGGGAATCTGTCTGGCCTCTTGGCAGAGTTAACTTTTTTCCTTGAATAGTTCAGGCTGTAAAATAATTGTTCAACATTTGTCTTCTCAATTATGTGGATTTTTCCATGGTTAGTCAGTCTCTAACTCACCCATCTCATTGTGTGTGGGGGAAGCTGTCTCCCTCCTCCCATCTTAAAGGTGATCAGCAGTGCATAAGAAAGACTGGTTGTGTAACATTGTTTTATTTCCTTAAGATCGATAAAGAAGCCCCAAAAGGTTTCTTAAAAGATTTTCTCCCTTCTTGTTCTTTATACCTTAAGCATCAGGACAGTCAGGTCTTACCTTTGGCTTTGCTGGAGGGCTTATTGGTGGGTCTCAGATGTGAATGGCAAGCTTAATCTGCCATTTAAGAAAAGAGCTTTTTCCCAACTGTTTTTGTTCATGTTTTTGAGTTAATTTTTTTTTAAATGAAACCAACAACCCACCCCCCCGGTTTTTAATAGTGTGAATAAAATAATTGTAGTGCCACTATCCACCTGGTTATCTCTTGAATGCCAGTCTCCTTATGGCTTTTGATGGACTGATCTGGGTTCATCTGGATCAGCTCAGCAGGATGTAACTTTCTTACTCTCTTCCCAGATAAACTTAATTGGTGGTGCTTCCACCCCTTCACTCCTTCCTGCCGGGATCACCGGGGCATCTTGGAAGGAAAATTCTAACCACAGGGTAACCCCGAGCTACCTGCCAGATAGTTGCAGACTCCCAAGGAATAACTTAAACACACACAATATAGTCACAGAGTAATTGTATTGAACAGCAAATAAATATAACAGGGTAATCCAATATTCTCAGGTCACCTGTGCCCTCCCCATGCTGATAGTAGCCATGAATTTCCCCACTAGTGATCTGATATAGCAAGAATAAAATTTTGTGTCCTATTGGTAAGTGTTCTCCGGGGCGCCCTTGATGACCTGAGACAATCTCTTCTGTAGCAGCAATAAACAGTTTAGCTGACCTGGTTCAGCACAGCCCAAAAGACTCACATGGGGGATAAGATGGCAAGTCCCTCCACAGGTTTAATAGACAGTAGGTAATAAAAGCCCTTACCTCCTAGCTCGAGGATGCAATTCAGGGAATGGGGCGGGGTGTCTCCCAAACAATTTATCTGCTTATTTAACTAAAAGATGGTACCCTCACAATTCTGACTGATTCTCAGGTTTACAGCTGAATCCGGACTCCTCAGAGGAGCTGACAATCACAGTTGGCAGCAGGGCTCGGGGAGGGGGGAGGGCGCAAGGTGGAAATTTTGCCTAGGGCGCGAAACATCCTTGCACTGGCCCTGGTTGGCAGGTGTTCTCTTCAGACAGGAATCAGGCTGCTTCTGTTCCCAAGATTTCCCCTCACCATAAAGGGACAGAGGGATTAGGGTGCAGATTATAACAACAGTCCTAAAAACTCCTAACTCCTAATCTCCTACCATAGAACTCAGATACAATCATTGTAGGCAGGCAGCCCTGACCCAGCAAGGGTAGCACTTGCCAAGTGGTAACTGATTTATCTAGGGAGCTGAAGGCCTACCTCAGCTGGACTGGATTGGGAGTTTTCCCTGTAAACTGGGAGTTATCTTGAGCAGGGAAAGGACCAAGTGTAGGGGTATTGCTTCCGGGCACCCAGAGGCCAGTTCTCAGGGGGACCCTGCGTGCACCTTGGGATGTTCAAGCTCACCAAACAGCAAGTCCTACCCTTTCAGTGGCTGGCTCCACACTCTCCCCAGATAACTTCTTTCTTCTCACAGTGCTCCTGGGGAGGGCATCTCATTGAAGACCTTTGTGATAGGCCAGGCTAGCTCTACTTTCCTGAGCATTTTCTTGTTCATCGTTTGACTCTCACCCCACTTTTGCTCAGACACTGCTCCTCCTCTGAGCTGGTCTGTCGCTTGAAATAGTGTCTCTGCTCTCTCCCTCTGGCTTGCCTGGCAAGCTGTGTCTGCCCTTGGCCCCCTAACATCCCAGGGACAGCATGCACCTCCCTGAGTTATTGGCACACAGACACCCAGGTAAGCTCCATGGGGGGATACGTAATGTTCTCCGTTAATTTCACTTCGTAGTTACCATCTCGTGTTCCCTAATGCTACCAACTCCACAGCCAGCCTTAGTCTTCCAGGAAGGGCAGAGGGTCAATGGGCAGACAAGACCTGGATTTCTATTTTGTGGATATATATATTTGTTTTACACACTTCCCCCATCTTTTTATGATGTCTGAAGGTGGTCTGAGGAAGCAGAAAGGCACAAACCCAATCTCTCTTTCTATACAGGCCATATTTAAGGAAATTTCACACCTGAATATGACCAGCAATTGAGTTGTATGTCTCAGCCTTTCATAATCTATATATGCAGCAAAGTAGCAGTAGGACTTAATGGACTCAGGGTGGCTTTTGTGTGAAAAGCTAGGAAATGACTAAAATAACTAGCCTTTTTGATCATCTTCCTCATAGATGCCTTGATCTCAGGCATCCAGCTTATGCTCCTTGGGCGCAGGCTGTCTGGTGTTTCTCTAAGGGCAGGGAAGTGTTCCAGACTGGGTTCCAAATCCTCTCCTATCTGTCCCACTCACTGGATCTGATTGATCCTCCTGTGGATTTCCTTTTGAGTGTCATGCCTCTGAGATGCTCTGATATGGTACGTTAGATGTCATGTCGTCAGTGTTCTTAAATGATTAGTATTTCTTATACAACCCCTTTCAAGGCTCTGTTTAAAAAGACACTGTTACACAAAAAGAACATGACACTTTCTTGGGCCTACTTGCTTAAGATAATTTACAAATGGTAGGGCTATGGAATAAGCTAGGAGAGTTTTTTCCTTATAAAAGTTATATTGCTGTAATGGTGACCCTCAGTCCTCTCTACCGTTTACTTAGGGGACTTGTGCAAATGTGGCTCCATCTGCTGCCTAGAGGATCAGTCCTCATGGCTTACTTACACAAGTCCTGATGGATATTTAATGTTCAGCAATAGGGGAGAGTCAAGACAGGTGGGGACCATGTGCCATTGCATCGTGGCGATTTCATCTAGTGGGCTGTTGGGTGCTTAATACCCATTTAATGGATTTTGCAGATAGCTTGCAGGAGAGTCAAAGCCTAGGTGGTTACAACATAGAGGAAGGAACCCACATCCCTGGTCATTCGATCATCATGAGATGTTACTGGAACCAGTAAGGACATTTTGAAGTCAGTTACCCATTAAGCCGTGAGTCCATTTGTGAACTGTACCTGTTGGATTCTCCTGTATTTCACACTGACCCTATGAAAATAGGCAAAGAACTGCAATAAAGTACTTTATTTTGTAATAGAAAAGGTCTCAGAAATCCTATATCCTGGATTATGAGAAGAGCAGTCACTTTATGCTGCTATGCAAGCTTGTGTTCTGGAATTCATACTGCCTGGAAGTTAGAAGGCCTGGTTGAGAGGTGTTGAACAGTTTTAGGAGTTGTCTTACTGTGTCTTTTCTTTAAATCTTTGGATTATCTTTTTCTGCAAAAAATGAAAACCTGTGCACATCTTGGAATATCAAACAGCCATTTTACCTTTTACCTTTTGGTTCATATGCTTCCCAAAAGAGCTGTGGCCCCGCTGGGGTGTGTGTGTGTGTGTGTGTGTGTGTGTTCAGTGAGTTGCAAGTAAGGAGAGAGCAGTGTTCAAATGGTTGAATTGCAACCTTGCAGGTGAGTGGCCTGTATATTGGGAATGTTAGCAGAAATATTTTAGTGCCTTTTCTGAGCATACGTGGATTCTTCAGTTCATTTTCCCCTTATCTGCATCACAACAAAATCTGAGTCCAGAATGAAAGTGACAGGTTACTTTCAATCTAATGGTGGAATAGGGAGGAGGGGGAGGGAAGGAAGGAGGAAAGAGATCCCTGCTTTCTCAAAGTTCGTCTCCTGTCATCTCCTTAATCACTAATCAGAGTGTGTAGTTTCTCAAGCATGGTATTGCACAATCCTTTAGAGCAAACAGAAGAGCTGACCATTATCATTTTTGCCTTGACTCAAAGCCCCAATGACTATTACTAACGTTAAAAGAACAGGAGTACTTGTGGCACCTTAGAGACTAACAAATTTATTAGAGCATAAGCTTTCGTGGGCTACAACCCACTTCTTCGGATGCATATAGAGTGAAACATATATTGAGGAGATATATATATACACACACATACAGAGAGCATGAACAGGTGGGAGTTGTCTTACCAACTCTGAGAGGCCAATTAAGTAAGAGGAAAAAAAACTTTTGAAGTGATAATCAAGATGGCTCAGTACAGACAGTTTGATAAGAAGCAAGTGTGAAAATACTTACAAGGGGAGATAGATTCAATGTTTGTAATGGCTCAGACATTCCCAGTCTTTATTTAATCCTGTGTTGATTGTGTCTAGTTTGCATATCAATTCCAGCTCAGCAGTCTCTCGTTGGAGTCTGTTTTTGAAGTTTTTCTGTTTTAAGATAGCCACCCGCAGGTCTGTCATAGAATGGCCAGACAGGTTAAAGTGTTCTCCCACTGGTTTTTGAGTATTATGATTCCTGATGTCAGATTTGTGTCCATTAATTCTTTTGCGTAGAGACTGTCCGGTTTGGCCAATGTACATGGCAGAGGGGCATTGCTGGCACATGATGGCATATATCACATTGGTAGATGTGCAGGTGAACGAGCCCCTGATGGTATGGCTGATGTGATTAGGCCCTATGATGATGTCACTTGAATAGATATGTGGACAGAGTTGGCATCGGGCTTTGTTACAAGGATAGGTTCCTGGGTCAGTGTTTTTGTTCAGTGATGTGTGGTTTCTGGTGAGTATTTGCTTTAGGTTGGGGGGTTGTCTGTAAGCGAGGACAGGTCTGTCTCCCAAGATCTGTGAGAGTAAAGGCAACTCCCACCTGTTCATGCTCTCTGTATGTGTGTGTATATATATCTTCTCAATATATGTTTCACTCTATATGCATCCGAAGAAGTGGGTTGTAGCCCACGAAAGCTTATGCTCTAATAAATTTGTTAGTCTCTAAGGTGCCACTAGTACTCCTGTTCTTTTTGCGGCTACAGACTAACACGGCTGCTACTCTGAAACCTATTACTAACGTTGCAGACAAAGTAGATAAGGTGGTAATAAAAAAAAAATCTTCTGTTGGTGGAAGGTACAGACTTTCAAGCTATACAGAGCTCTCTTTAAGGTCTGGGGAAGAAAATCAGAGTGAGCTAAATATAAGCTGGGACAGATTGTTAAATAATGCATGTTGTAGGTGGGCACTTAAAATGAAATGGGCAATTGAGGGTTAGAATGTTTTATAAATAAGGGGTTTGAAGTGGGCAATTAAGGGGAGCGGGCAATGTTGGTGTGTTATAAATTGTTGTAATAAGCCATAAAACCAGCGTCCCTGTTGAGTCCATGGTTTTTCCTGTCTAGCAGAGTTATGTATTTAAGTTCTCAGGCTCTTGAAGGTGTTGGGCTGATTTCCTTTGAGGATGAGTATTGAAAGATCAGATATGGAGTGATCACTATGAAAAGTGTTTGTCCCAAGGTGATATGGTGTTTTTGTTTTTATCATTTTTCTGTGCAAGTTCATTTGAGGACGTAATGATTGGCTGGTTTCACCCACATAGTTGTTGTGGCATTATTAATGTTTTTCTTTTCATTTGTTGAACACTAACATTGTGCTTGGCCACTGTACAAAATATCCAAGAGATACAGTCCCTGTCCCATGGCCTTATAATGTAAATGGATGAACAGTGGGCAACAATTTAGATGCACAAAGCATTGCATGACCAGAAGGTGGATTCTTCACCCAATTTTGCAGCAGTGTTTGACACAGTAGAGCTACAGAGCTCCACTGATAAGCTTTGTGGGACAAGTGTGTTGTGAGGAGGGTTTTCACAGCCTTCCACAGCAGCGTTGGGGGGACGGGGGAGGGGGAAGTTCCAGGGAAGGGCAGCATGAAAGGAGGGTCAGAGAGAAGTGACGCAATGTGAAAGGAGTTCCTGGGGTGGAAGGTGTGTATTGAGGATCGAGGTCAGGGGGAGGTGGAGAGTGGAGCGAGATGTAGGGTACCGCAGAGTTGTGTGGAGCTTGAAATCTACAGGGAAGCATTTAAACTTGATGTAGAAGGTGAGATGGTGTTAGTAGGATTCAGTTAGACGGCTGATATGTTCAGACCGGTTGAGTTAGGAACGTCCCTCCAGACTGACGTTCAGACCGTTCCAGCCCATTTCCATCATTGAGCAATTCCCAAAAGCAGAACTATGGCGGCTATGTCAAAAATTGATCCCCTGTAATGTTTACCAATTGCCAGACAGTTAGAATTCTTCCCTGGTCCCTTCTACAATAAATAAATGTAACATATGGAAGCACTTTAGTAATCAGCGCCTCACTGGACCAGAAAGCTGAACTAAATGACTTCTTGTAATGTTCCAACCAGAGTGAGAAATAAAGCAGGATAAAATTGGATATTCCACTAACATCTTATGTATAAACAGAACTCTTCGCTGTGCAACACTTGAATAGAAGATATAGCTTTCCTGCTTGTTTAAATAGCACTGTAATATAGTAGAGATCTGCTTTCAGAAATAGCCTTGAAAATGGCAGGTAATGCTCAGCTAAACTCAAACACTGAAATGGCACCATGAGTAGCGATTTCTAGATTGAGCATATAAAAAATTAATTGTTGCTAGACATCTGTAGAATTAGAGCAGCACTGGGCACAAGTGTTTGCTTAAACTAGATTGTATATTTCAGTTGTAAACATAATTGAGGTTAATGTGACCAGATTAAAAAGATACCATGTGTTTCTAAAGTGTTGTAAGTTAAGGTTCTAAAGAGACAACACTGGGGTGATTTTAAAACAAATAACCAAATAATTGTATTACGATTCTGATTCATTACCCAGTGTTATGACATGGGGATGGATATGTTTATCAAGTGAAATAAAAGGCAAATTCAGATAACGAAATACCAATTCGTAATTCATCTGGATGGAGTAAATCTATTATGGACTTTGAACTCTTTTGTGATCACTAACATTGTAAATAGATTTTCCTTCCTAAAAAATATCCATAAAGCCCAATGCACTTAGATGCTTCATTGTGATACCTCGTTGCCTGACTTGTAAGCATATATCCTTTGTACTGCCTTAGAGTTACAGATGACTGTGCGGGGGGGGGGGAAAGGACACTACACTCTTTCCAATAATTTCCTTCTGTTGCCACCCCCACCAGTCAGCTCCACTGGGCATGTTAGTGTAGATAATTCTGCTGGTAGCCTCAGGCATTTGAGTATAATGTATGTGTGGTTTTTTTTGTTTTTTGTTTTATACCGCTTAGGTAGTAGTAAATGCTACAGACAGTTTATCAAGGACTAGCATGGTTCTCTGTTATGCCATAGACCAGGGGTCTCAAACTCAAATGATCGCGAGGGCCACATGAGGACTAGTGCATTAGCCCGAGGGCCGCATCACTGACATCCCCCCTCGCTGCCCCTGGCCCTGCCCCCACTCCACCCCTTCCATGAGGCCCCGCCCCTGACCCGTTTCTTCTCCACCTCCTCCTCCAAGCGGTTTTAATAAAATATATACACTCAGTAAAGCCCCCCCACTGCACTGGGCTACACCACCACTCCCCCCCTGCTCTGCCTCTTCCAGGGTGGCAGGTTTGTAGAAATTTTGGTGGTGCCCAGAACCTGCCCCCCCAAACTCCACCCCCACCTGCCTAAGGCTCTGGGAGGGAGTTTGGATGGGGGAGGGGGTCTGGGGTGCAGACTCTGGGATGGAGTTTGGGTGCTGGGTGCAGGCTCCAGGCTGGGGCAGGGGGTGGGGGTGCAGGCTCTGAGATGGAGTTTTGGGATAGGAGGGGGTGCAGGGGTGAGGGCTGTGGGGCTGGGGATGAGGGGTTTGGGAGCATTGGAGAGGCTCGGGGTATTGGAGAGGCTCAAGACTAGGGCAGGGGAAGGGCAGCCTGCCCTGGCCCTAGTGGATGGGGGCACTAGGACCCTGTGGCAGCAAGTGATGCCAGAAGCTGGCAGAGCAGAGTGTGAGCTCTGGGGCAGTGAAGGGGCAGCAAGTGAGGCCGGGGGACACTCGGGGGAGGTGCGTGGGGGTGGCAGGCGGGGCCGGGGGAGAGACCCGGCCCCAAACATTGGGGAGCAGTGCTCGGGGAGCTTAGCTGCCATATATAATAACTCGGGGGTGAGGGGAGTTTGGCGGCGACAGGAAGTAACGGGGGGGGGGGGGGGTTTGCAGGGAGCTTGGCGGGCCGCAGGGAAGAGCTCCGCGGGCCGCGTGTTTGAGACCCCTGCCATAGACAATGGTGATCCCTTGTTCTGGAAGCAGACAAAACTAAATCATGCCCCTCTGCTCACCCCAGCAGAGCATAATCTTGTAGGTAACATTTCAACATGTCATGGTAAAGTAGATGCCCGGTCAGCTCCGATCCACGGCATCTTTGTTCAAGCATCAGGGTGAAAACGAATTCTGAAATATAAGTCCTACAAATATGCAGATTGCAGTGTTCTGAAATAGGCTGTAATGCAGGAATGAAACTAAAGATGACAATAACACAAGGCAGCCAGCTATCATTTATCAAGCCATGTGTTGTTCTGCCATCAACTTTCCCTTCCAGTGCCCGTAAACATGCATTGCCCTCTAAAGCCCTTAAAATGTGCCCTGCACATTGAATCTTTCTTTTCATAAGATCTCTGCCTAGAGTCTGCTGAATTCCAATCATCTACAATACTTTTTGTTGATTACACGGTCTATCCATGATGTTTTCATAATTCTTTTATAACACCGTCATTCGATGGATTGTAGGTTCTTTATTCTCAATTGTTTGAGTGTCACCGCTGTAATTTAACACAAACCAAATGTAAGTTTTTTAAGAGTTGGAATATAAACAGATTTATGTTCCCTCTCATCAAGTGTTTTATTATTCCAGAATGTGTCTTTCACTCTTGCTACTCTGGTGCTGACTTCAGTATCCAATCTTCCATCTTCTGTAATGATGCTTCCTAAGTAGCAATAATTTCTTACTTTGTTGTATGGAGGTGTTGTTCATTGGAATCTTGCATATTTTCACAGAATCCTTGCATGCCACCATAATTTTCTGTCTTGTCGACATTCAACTCTAGGCCATATTCATTTGTAAACTCCACTAACTTCATCAGGCCTTCTGAATCCGCCAACAGCACTTTATCATCTGCATAGCCTTTCTTCATTCCTGTCAAACTTTGCCCATATTTGGCTACGTTTTGAGCCTTTGAAAATCTCACTTGGGATATGCTCAATAGAGACTTTTTAGAGTTTGGCAACTAAATCCTCCAAAGATTTAATCTGTACTGAGTGTGGCCCATCTCAGATCTGCAGAGGCTGAGCAGGTCTTTCCCTGCAGTTGCACCTCCCAAGTGCTAGGGACCACCCTGGTGTTGGGCACTAGAATGAGAGTGCAAGGACATGCATGCTCTCTCTCTCTTCTCTCCCCCCCCCCCCTCCCTCCCCACTGCTTTTAATGCTCCCCCTGCTGGCAACCAGGCAGCAAGGAGGAGAAATAGGTAAGCTGCCTGATTGGAATGCAGGGAGGTGAGGAGCTGGACCGGGGGGAGGGGTGGGACGGAGTAGGAGAGGGGGAGACTGGGATAAAGAGTTAAGGGAGGGCCAATGGGGCACTAGGATGGGCAACCTTCATTCTAACATTCCTTAATTTTTTTAGTCCTTGACTTTACATTAAACAATGCTAAGTTTGTAGTTGCTTTGTATGTAATTTCAAACAGGCTTGTTACCTGCCTTTATTTTTTGACGGTTAAATTTTTCCATGTCTCTCTCTTATCCTGTTTCTATGTAGCAGGGTGTGGGTATCGTGTTACTATAATTGGGATTTTAGCTGGTGTTTATAGATAACGTGGTCTTTTGCCAAAGAAAATCAGCAGTGTGAATTGTACTCTAAAGTGGCTTTCCCAAACTTGATAATTTTAAAAGAATAGAAAATCAGATAGGTGGGGGATATTTTCTTTTGGCTGAGCTGTGACAGTCTCTGCCCCCCTCCCCTCCAAATGTAATAGTTCATATTAAAATAAGTATTCTACACAGTACTGTTTTGGCTTGCTCAGACCTCCAGCCCGCCGTTAGGCGGCAAAGATTGCTTTTAGATGGTCTGAGTTTGAGGCAAAGACGAACACTAGGCACGTTGGGCCAGATTCTCCTCTCACTTACGTTGGTGTAACTGTGGAGTAACTGGGTGCACAATGAGATCAACTGGGTTTCTTCTGCTGGTTTATGGTAGTTTGGTTCATTGTAGTAGGAAGCATATGGTAATGTCTAGCCTTGAATAGAATCTATTTAGCTTATGCACTGTCCTGTTCTTGTGCTAAATTGATGTTCTGATTGTTTATTGAAATGCCCAAGGGATGCTTTATTTTGACATTCATATTGCTAATGCTTTTGTCAGACAAGGTTATTTGCTCTTAAAGGAGAGCAGTGAAGACCTCTCTACGGCCAAGGTCTTATATATAATGTACAGTAGCTCCAGGGACTAAGATTAGTTTTATTTTTGAATGCAGTTTTTGCTCCCTTGCCCCATGCAGCTGGGATTTCTAATAGCGCTTTCTTTTAGTATCAGCTTCTGACTGGAGTAGATGACTTCAAGCTGCATTTCCATTTAGTTCTACAGAGGAGAAGGAGCTTCATCTTGTCATTTCCTACTCTCCGAGCATTCTGCCTGCTGTAAAGAGTGAACAGGGAAGTGGGCTGTGGGATCTCCTTCTTGAACTCTCCCTCCCAGCCTTTTTTGGGGCACTTTGTCATAAGAATAGCTCCAGCCTAGCTTTAGGCAAGCAGCAGTGGCATGAAATTGACGTGATTGTTGGTAATTTCACTGTTGCTGGCAGGATTCTGAAAAGCCAATGAAACTAAAAAGAGTCTTGGTAATTTCACACCTTTGCTGTTTGGCAGAGCTCTAAGCAGCAACATAGGCAGGAGGTGCTTTGCAGGTTCCCCTGTGTGACCCTGAATCAATTTGCACTCCATTCACATTCAGAATTCATCTTCACAATCATTACAGCCAGAAACTTATTTTAAGAGACACCATGGCATTGGTTCTCTCAACACTTGTTAAAGTAGTGAGAAAAGCAACAAAGCAAATTTAGTCACTCTTGGAGTTGAGGGAATATTTTACTGATTATAGATCCTAATCCAGTTCCCCAGATTGATTATGGTGGTAGTCGTAGTGAGACAAGTAAAATTAGTATTTGTTTTCTTTCTGGCACGCAAGATGTTTTTCATTTTTAAAATTAATTTTAAAAAATCTTAAATATACTCTGTATTCCCAGACCAAAAGTACATTAAGATGGAGGTAAGTTTGGGAGGACATGTCAGTAATTTAGGGTAAAAACAAATTACAGGGATAGTGCAGTTTTCTCAGAACCAAGCATTATAAATCCAAGAACTTCAGAGTTAAGGTTAAACTTAACAGAAATCCATCATATTAATGTATGGCAAGTTTCCCTTTTGGCATTCCCTGTTGAGTAGATCTGATGCAGCAGATGGTATTTGAAAAGAAACTTTAAGATTAATGGACATGTTTTGCTTCTGTTCCTCATAATTGAGAGGCTGGCACATAAAACTTCATAAAAACTCAGAGGTATTGCCCTTTCAAAATGCCTACCAATATCAATTGTTCTCATCAGGACTGAGGGCGTAGGCAGCTCTGAGTTAAGATGTCATTTTCAAAATGTCCATGATTGTTCTTAATGGGACTGAGACAACAGACTGACCAACGACAGACAGCAGCCATTTTGAAATAGGGCATTTCTTCGTGAGTTTCTCTGAGGGAGAACACTCTCTTTCAGCAAAGGCTGAAGAATAAACATTCAGTTGTAAAGAATAATGAAAAAAAGACCATTTATCCTAAAAATGTCTTTTCAAAAACGACCCACTGCAGTAGATCTATTCTATTTTTGTCTGCCAACTTTTGTTTTTGTTTTTTTTGTTTGTAGATAGACAACTACCTGAGATGAGATCATTCAGGACAAAAAAAAGTCTTTCTTTTTAGATGCTAAATTTCTTACAGCATACACTCTTTAAAATTTTAACTCATAAACTAATTAACTGATTTACTTGTAAATCCCCAGAAAATTCATTTTGTACTTGCCCAAAATTACACCACTTATTGTTTAAGATATGTCCTCCTTAAAACAGCACTCAATCTCTTTATTAAGTGCAAAACTCAACTTCCCCTTAACTCTGTTAGAGCTGCAACCAGGGCCTCCATAATAAGATAAAATTTAAAAATGTCATGCATGAAGTACTTATGAATTACTCCTGGCTCTACAGCTATGTGTCCTGATGACTTTTACTGACAACATCCACTGGGATGAAGACCTGATTAAATGGTCTCAGTTAGTAGGATAACTCAGGTATTTTGTTGGAATGAAGACATTAGATATTCTCCAGGACTCGGGAACATTTTCAGTCTATTGGAAAGAGAAAATCAGTAGACCTTGTTTGAATAAAGACCATGAGAATTGTTGTGGGATTTGGGGAATTCTATGGCCTGGCTTGTCATCCAAGTCATTAACATTTTCCATGCTCCTAAATTGTGGCTGCCTGACCGTTTATTTTGTGGAGTTAGAAGAAAGATTAAGAAAAACATTTTTATTTCAGAGTTGCTGGGAGTTGTTTGAGAGCATTTTTTTTTTTTTTTTTTTTTTTTTACAAGTCTCCCAGGACAATAAGTTTTAAAGAAGCCTGGTAAAAAACAAACCAATCTTAATAGAGTTGGATGCTATCGACAGAGAATTATAAACAGAGATTGTCATCCCCACCCCCCACCAGTTTATCTGTACTGTATGGCTTGTCCCCACCAAACCCCCCCCCCCCCCCCCATTCAATAAAGAAGAAATTCTTCAGCTATGTCCTGTAAAAACATTTCATATACTGGCCAGCACTATTGACTTTAGCAAGAAATTTGTTTTTGGAAAGGGGGAAAAAAAGGTTTCAAATGGTTCCTGCTAATAGTAATGATAAAAAAAAATAAACTTTAGGCACTGAAAAATGGCAGCCTTGCCATTTCTTTTTAACCTTCCCAACCTTTCTTTTTAACCTGCATTATTGATTACTGCTCTGCTTAAGTTAATATTAGAAATGGGTGTTTGACTTGTGGAGTATATTCTGATGGGGGGCGGGGGGAGGTATGCCTTATGTTTTACATGGCACTTCAGATCAGAAAACATTGACATGACCATTCAGGTTACCACACTGTGGACTTGCTCATAGGTCCCCATCTACACGAGGAAAACTAATCATATTTGGCAGTGGTGGTCTGCTGCTGATCCCCTCTACTCCGCCGGGGGTTGAAAATGGTTTAGCTGCTCGTAGAGATGGGTTCAAGTATCAGGGGGTAGCCGTGTTAGTCTGTATCTACAAAAACAACAAGGAGCCTGGTGGCACCTTAAAGACTAACAGATTTATTTGGGCATGAAGTGAGGTTTTTACCCATGAAAGCTTATGCCCAAATAAATCTGTTAGTCTTTAAGGTGCCACCAGACTCCTTGTTGTTTTTGTAGAGATGGGTTGAAACTGTTTATAAAAATGTTAGTAGGTACCCAGTTCCTCCAAGCCCCTCTCTCGCTCTCTGCAATGGGGTTGAAGGATTTGTTCCTCTGTTCACACTACTGAGACATTTTCAGTGTCCGCTAAAGGGCTGGGAATGAACCTTCTTGCACTCACCATTGTCTGTACCCAGTCACACTCGCACTATAGATGAGGCCATAGAGGAGGCAAATTCAGTGCTAGTTTGCTATTCATGTGCAGTCTAACTTTCATACAGGTTTGGGGGGGCTTAAAGATCTCCCCCAAAGACTGAAATATGGTTGAATGTTAGTTTGCATCTTTCTCCACACCCTAAAAATGAAAAACATCTTTTGCCCTCAGGGAAGGGAAAAGAAGTCTCCAGCTGGAATTCATGATATTTTATTGAGTAAATGAGCAGTGTCGTGGTTGTGTTGCAATCTCACTGGCAACACAAATGGTGTTTTGAGAGGGAACAGCCGTTTCATACACACTTAAACTGTCTTGAGCCACCACCCTCCCCACATGATCCTTCATCTTTTCCCTGGAGGGGGAGAAGCATAGACTAAACGAGTTAAGGAGGAGAGTTAAATCAAAAAGCTGCATTTTGTCCCTTAAAAACAGTGGTTTCCCTTTTCTCTTTGCTTGTTAATACCGCATGAAATAATTCATATTTCATAAGTGTGTTTTGGAACATGAGGTCCCAAACTGGTGCAAACCAGTGGTTCATCTTATCTGCTTTCCTGGGACTGGCAGGAGGAATGTGCAACTGGCAAATTGGGGTGTGTGTGTGTGTGTGTGTGTGTGAGAGAGAGAGAGAGAGAGAAAGGGGGCATAGGGTGCAGAGGAAAGGGTTCATTTCTGACCCCAGTGTTCCACAGCAGTATGAGCACATCCAGTTACTTCAGCGTTGAATAGTATCTTCCGTAGTGTGACTTTTGCTGGATGATGGACACCTTAGATCCCTTAGGTCCCTTTAAAAAATCCAGCCATTATGTCTGATTGGCGTGGGTCTTGGGTGTGTTACGAGGCATGGGACCAACGTTCTGTTGTCTTCAATAGCCCGAGAATCCCACCAACACCATTCCTCTTTTCTAGTGTGAATCATTCCCTTCAGGAATTTAATTCTATTAATCTATGAGCTGGTCTACATCAGAGCTCTCAGGGCTATGAAAAATTGACACCCCTGAGAGATGTAGCTATGCTGACCTAATCTCTGGTGTAGACCGCGCTAGGTCGATGGAAGAATTCTTCCGTGGACCTAGCTACCCCCTCTCGGGGAGTTGGATTAACTATAGGGACATGAGTGTTTACACTGAAGCACTACAGTGGCACCGCTGCAGCATTTTAAGTGTAGACATACTCTACGGCGATTTACTTTAATATTAATCTTTTGGGAGGGTTTATGCAGCATATCCTGCCATGACAAATTATTCCTGGTAGCAGAGTAAGAAAAAATAGGGAAAAGGTTAACACTTTGGGACATATTCTGCACTTACTTAAATTAGCATAAATCCAGAATAACTGTACTGGAACCAAAGGAGTCTTGTGTGACTCATACCAGTTTAAATGAGAACAGAATTCAACCTCTTTTCACTACTGCTTTGAATATATTTGGTTCCCTGGATCCATCTGGAAACTCTGTTGCCTTTTCAGCAGTAGGCCTGTTTCAGCTTCCTTACAACTGGAAAATAAAAAAAAACCAAGGCCCTGATCCAGCAAGGAGCTCCATGCGAGTGGACTTTCATACAAGTCACTGGAGCTCCTTGTGATCTTAGAAGTCTGCCCATGCAGAGTTCATAGCCAATTGATGACTTACATTAGCAATGCTGTGTAACTTCTACTGTAGAAAGTGAGTTAAGTGGAAGGTGCAGGGTTGGTTTCCCTTTGAAGTGCTGATATCAGCTGCCTTCTTAGCCCCACTGTGTTGACTTGGGGCAAAAGAGAAAAAGGGAGCAGATGATGATTACTCTGTCTCTCCCCGTTTTCTCTTTGACGTAGATGTTGGGATCTTCCTCTCCTCTTGAGGTTAGTTCCCTGTGTTGCATTGTTGTAGATGGTGACATCAGGTGCACCTGACCCATCAGAATTTGGCTTTGCAAGATCAGATTCTGAACATGGAGAGCACATGGAACTTCTTGCATGGGATCCTGCATGCCTGCTGTGAGTAAAGGGAGCAGATCTAACTTTCCAGGTTCTCTGCTCACAATGCCCCCAAGTTCTGAGCCAGAGCCGGCTCCAGCTTTTTTGCCACCCCAAGCGGCGAAGCGAAAAAAAAAAAAAAGATAAAAAGTCAATTTTAAAAGATAAAAAGTCAACTTCAGCAGGAGCTCAATCACGCCGCAATTCGGCAGCGGGTCCTTCGTTCCCTATCTTCCTCTTCGGTGGCACTTCGGCGGCAGCTCAAAGAGGAAGAGAGGGACTGAGGGACCCGCCGCCGAAGACCAGGATGTGCCGCCCGTTCCCATTGGCCGCCCCAAGCACCTGCTTCCTTCGTTGTTGCCTGGAGCCGGCCCTGTTCTGAGCATAGTAAGAATAACTCTGTGTCACACACACAAACAAGCCTCTCTGTTCTCTGGAGCTGTCAGTGTATCCTGTCTTCTCTCTTGTGTGTGTACATACCTCAGAAGCTCTGGGGCAGGAGATGGCTGTGCTTTGCTGAGCTGTGCTGCACCCAGCACATTGTCAGCCTTCAGCAGTAAATAGTAATTAGTAGTCACTACAGAGGGAACTTTGAACTCTGAATGGCCAATCTATTCTATAAGAGCTGGTGAGGTAAATTCTTTCCCAAGTCCTCTCCATATGTACAGGAAAGGGAGTCTCTGTGTGTTGAACAGGCAGTAACCTGGAAGTGAGGCCAGCAGATCACAAAGCATTGCATTTTTCCACTTACTCCCAGTGGATGCTGTGTGAGATGATTAATATTTTAGCATCTTTGTTCTTTCTGTTTTACTTTTAACACTGGAGTAGTTTAAATCACTCTGGAAGAAAGGGCCTGACACGTCTCCAGTTACACAAACAAGCAGTGGTGCTAAGGCTAAAAATGAAAGTAATGTTTTGGGAGAGATGAGGGAGACTTTAAATGTCTGTCTTCGCCAAAGGTCACTCTCCAGTTCTTCGATGGGAAACAGGAGTTAAGCTCATAGGTATTGCAAGGACTGGGGCTTAACTTGTTTATCCTAGCATCTGGGTGCTTCCTGTTAACCACATGTATGCCTGAAGATAAAGTGTACTACATCTATTGGACATACACAACACAAGAACCTGAACAGAGACTGTCCTGTCAGTATGACACCTTCTGATGGGCTTTCTCACTACTTATGGAATTGAACTATGACTTGCACAGTCTTAGGCCTCTCAGTAGACAGATTTTAAGAACTAGAAGAACGGGAAAAGGGATGGTTTTCCTTTAAACGACGATGTTGCTTTCTCTTAGGAAAACCAGGATAATTCTTTGGGAAAGCTTTGTTTATGTTCTAGGTTTCATGTAGCTAAAGAAATAAATGAGATAAAATGCAACTGGTGGATCTCCTGCCTTTTACAAGAACAGCAGCTCAAATTGCACAGTAATTGCTAATTCTCATTTTTAGTTTGGGTACGGAAAAATCCGAGCTGATATTCAAGCTGCTGCTTATCCCACACACACCTAAGAAAACCCCTGGTTTTCTGGCTGACATTGTACAGTTGTGATCTGGTGGTCACAGCAAAGGACTGGCCATCGGGATTCCTGGCTTGTCCACTGACTCACAGTGTGACTGTCAGATCACTTAATCTCTCTGTGACTTTGTTCCCCACCTGTGAAATGGGGGCATACTACCTTGCAATGCTGGTGAAGCTTAATTGTTTGTAGAAGTTGCAAAGTAGTCATCTTGCTAAAGGGCTTTGAAATCCTCTGCTACAGAGTGCTCAATGATGCAGCCTGGGTACAAACCCTGGGAAATGGGATTACAGTAAAAATGCTTGGCACTTTAAGGTGCACAAACTATGCTGCTAAAGTCTCCCTGCTGCGGAATTAGTGATCCCTCTTTTGCTCATAGATTTTAAAGCTGGAAGGGAAACATGATGATCACCTAGTCTGATCGCAGCCCCAGAACCTCACCCACTTACTCCTGCAATAGGCCCATAACTTCTGGCTGAGTTACTGAAGTCCTCAAATTTTGATTTAATGGCGTCAAGTTACAGAGAATCCACCATTTTCTCTAGTTCAAACCAGTAAGTGACCCATGCCCCATGCTGCAGAGGTTGGTGCCCTCTCCCCCCAGGGTCTCTGCCAATCTGACCTGGGAGAAAATTCCTTCCCAACCCTGAATATAGTGATCAGTTAGATCCTGAGCATGTGGGTGAGACACCTGGGAAAGAATTCTCTGTAGTAACTCAGAGCCTTTTCCCTCTAGTGTCCCACCTCCAGCCATTGGAGATTGTCAACAGCAGTAGCAGATGGGCTATATGCCGCTACAAGCAATCTCATCATACCATCCCCTCCATAAATTTATCATGATCAATCTTGAAACAAGTTAGGTTTTTTGCTCCAACTACTCCCCTTGGAAGGCTGTTGCCATTAGTGTCTGCACTGCCTATGGCACTTATAAAAACTGGATTTATCTAGGTGAAAATTATTGGTGTCTGAAATTGCCATTTAATTCACAACTGACAACACTGAAAGTGTAAACAGGTCTCTGAAAAAGGACATGTCATCTGGCTTGCCTTATCCTACAGACTAACAAACCTGATTGCCGTGTTTAAACTTAACATAAAAAAAATTCCCTGAACTAATGATTCACTATGAGCAGATGTAATTATCTATGAAAAGGAATGAATCATGTCACTGGGGCAGGTTTTTTTCCCCTTGCAGCTGCCTCCAATTAATACGTCTATCAATTCTGGGATAGTAAAAACATTTTAGTCCTACTGTACAAGTACTGTACCGTCATTCTTATATTCCACTTTGTGGCTGTACTGATTAGCGGAAATCTCCTAGTTGAGCTTTGGCCATAGAAGCTGCCTGTCCTTGGAAACTAAACTTTGGAGAAAATATACTTCAAAGTTGTAGTCCTTTTGAAAATATCCAATATACCATTTACCAAGAGGGATGTTAATGGCTTCTCTTAAAGGCTTTTCCCTAGGTCCTCCTTTGGGACACAGAGAAGTAGGTTAGGCCAGTGATTCTCAAAGCCGATCCGCCGGTTGTTCAGGGAAAGCCCCTGGCGGGCCAGGCCGGTTTGTTTACCTGCCGCGTCCGCAGGTTCGGCCGATCGCGGCTCCCACTGGCCGCGGTTCGCCGCTCCAGGCCAATAGGGGCTGCAGGAAGCGGTGCGGGCCGAGGGACGTGCTGGCCACCACTTCCCGCAGCCCCCATTGGCCTGGAGCGGCGAACCACG
This sequence comes from Emys orbicularis, assembly GCF_028017835.1. Taxonomy (NCBI): domain Eukaryota; kingdom Metazoa; phylum Chordata; order Testudines; family Emydidae; genus Emys; species Emys orbicularis. Next base: position 28,185,780 of record NC_088695.1, on the reverse strand, counting down.
GCCAGTGGGAGCCGCGATCGGCCGAACCTGCGGACGCGGCAGGTAAACAAACCGGCCTGGCCTGCCAGGGGCTTTCCCTGAACAAGCGGCGGACCGGCTTTGAGAACCACTGGGTTAGGCAATTTTTCAGCACTTAACAGAAATGATGGAGGAAGCTGAATCTTTAACAAACAGATCTTTTCATCCAGCTGCAGGGTATGTGAGTTAAATAGGTATTAAAGAAAAGTTCTAAGCAGTCTAAATATAAATCACTTTTCTTCTTAGTCATTCAGGTTTCACTTGTTTGGTACCTGGGTTGTTATAATCCAGTTGTCCATATAGTTTTCCAGTCCAATGTGTTTTTTTAATGTGTGAGAACCTTAAGCAAAATCAAAACCTTTTTTGGTGCTTTATACACCATTAAAAGGGCACAAACCTTGTATTTTCCCTGCTCCTCTTCACTTTGGTAACCTAAATGTAAAGATGGTGGTGTACTTTCCTCTCTACCCTTTTCTGTCTCCTCCAAAAAAAAAAAAAAAAAAAATCATATGGTGTGAATTATCTCATCTCTTACTTATAATTAAAAGCAAATAAGATTGAGAAGAATTGTTTAAGAATTGGATGACACATAAAACAGATATGGCCCCAAGGCAGTCATGGTTGGGAAATAGATGCAATAAGAAGTTTGTCATCTTCTGTTTTCCTGGAACTGTTGCTGGCATGTGTATAGTAAACCGTGGGGTCAGCGAGCCCTAAGGGAAACAACACAGTACTTGCAACTATTCCTTTCAGTTTATTTATTGATCAGGAGTTGTTAGAACTGTGAGTTCCTTAGAAAAGTGTAATCACTGGTGAACTGTGGTCTGCTGAAAACTATTTGCATTGCTGAAATGAAGCAAAGCTAATAAAATTTAATGAAAGTTTCACTGTTTCAGAATAACAAACTACCGCAAAGGCACCTGAAAGGAGAAGCATGGCTCAGATTTCAAGGCTCCAGATTTATGTGGACCAAGGCAGACGTTGCAAAGCTGTTGTAGTTGTCATGTGGTCCCGTAAGCTTTGACTTGACAGATGTGTGTGAGACATGGGAGAGGGCTGTGTACATGTGGTCATGGTTTAGGGGTAGGGCACAGAGGAGGTGAGACGCAGATGCCTTGCTTTACGGATATATGGAGAGAGCAGTGCTGCCTTTGTATTCTAGCTTGAACCAACTGACCATATTTTAGCAAGGATGTTTGATGTTGTCATGAGGAGTCTAGCTCATTTGTAGCAGTTACCCCTGCTAGAGAAGAACATACTGCTGCCTAATATAGATTGGTCTCCTGCTGGGTAGCAAGTCGTTCCACTGTAGGCTCACAATAACATTGGCTCTTTACTGCATTATTTGACTGCTAGTGACATATTGATATGAACTCCTGTGAGGAGAGCATTGGCTAAAATGAGGATTAAGGAGGGAAGTAAGCAGATTGCAAGGGTATTAACAATTTGTTCACATTCCGGGGGAGAGGAGGGACGGGACTCTGTCTTCTATGATCTCTGTGTGTTTTTAAAAGGATATTTGCTTTGTGATTATTGCTGCTGAAGAAAGGAAGTACATGAAGTTGCCTTTAGAAAACCAGAAGGGAATAAGAATGGCATTTAGAGAATGAGGCATCTATCAAACATATTGATGTTTGAACACCTATAGTTGTAATTAACAGCAATAACACACAAGGCCACTGTGTTGGAGGCAGGGAAGAGTAGAAATAGGTTCGATCTAGAGTGGCATGGAGTAGTGGGTGGGTAGGTAGGTTGATAGGTGCAGTATAGGTATTTTCTACCTCTGTACAGGGATTGTCATAAACACACAGTAGTTAATTATCAGACTGTCTCACTGATCAAAGCCAGGCAATACAATGTTTTTGTGTGAGCTTAACATAAATGTCTATGAAAGGGTTATATAGTATTTGTTTATGAAAGGGCAAAATCCACACTGAAAATGACTAAGGAGTAGCTATTTTTCCTTTTCCCAGTGAGAGTGTGATAGAAGATGCAGAATGTTTAATATGACCTCAAAAATAACTTTAGTCACAATGTAAGAAAGCCAGACAGTTTCTTGCACCACCTGTATTGCGCTGTGTTCTCTTTGGTATTTTAATAGATAATTAATCTTGATTTTGTTGGATTTAAGTGTTTTATTTTTTGGCACATATGCACAACTTATTATACCATAAATCCCACACATTTCAGCAAATGTCATCCCAATTGTTCCCTACAGCATAGACTACTACTAGTAAAACAGTCAAGGTCAGGAACTTGGATTCTTTAACCACTGGATTCAAGGAAACCAATTTATTCTGTTGGAGCAGAAAGGGGTAATTTCTTTTGGACCTATATCATATTGGCAGTCAATCTAGGAAAGCCATAATTGCCTTAATGCAATAGGTTTTGTGGGTGCATTAATCTGTCTTAATTAAAACTGTTGCACCCCACTGATAGATATGCAGTGAATTTCTAAGCGTACAGTATTTTATGTTCCTTTACAAGCATGAATTATTTGTCGTTCACTCAGTGTTTGACCTGTGTCTTGCATCATAAAATCGATAAAAGTATTCTTTGTACTTGCATCAGTTAAGGGATTTAGAACAGTTTGCCTAGGATTGTATGAAGTGACCTTCATATCGAATGATCCTGAATCGACAAACGGGTTCTTGGTAGCTTTCTTGTGGCTATTTGTGCTGTGAAAGCTAGATAAAAAATTGCATCTTAAAGAATCTTGCAACCTAAACCTTAAATTGGGTGCATGTAGATGTGGGAAGAGCATTCGCAGTGTATCCTGATTTGGAAATGAATGTTGGATGCTTCTTGTTCCTTATCACTTTACTGTGTGTGTAGTAGACAGTGTTGAGTCTTTTTTCCCCAGGTTGTTCAGAAAGATTGTGGATAAGACATCAGAATATATAGTAGAATTTATTAAAACATCTAGTATGCAGGGGATTACTTTCCTACTTGTTAGAAGGAAGGAGGGAAGTCTCTTTAATCCTACTGTCTGTTCAACACCTACATTAGCATTTAGCAAAGAGCAGGACGATTGTTTGACCAGTGTCTCCTTTCACTTTATTCCCAATAAATAGCTTAGGAAAAATTCATCTGCCTCTGTTACCAAAGTTATCCTCTTTCATGATGTTTCCATGATTCCACTGCTTTTTGTTTTCCTTGCCCACTTCACTGCATGCAGTGTTTCTGCCCCGATGGCCGGTGGTCCCTGCAACTAAATAACGGACGTTTGGATAGTGTCTGTAAGGGCTGATCTACTGTGGGAACGTACGTTGGCATAGGTACTTTTCTCAGGAGTGTGAAAAATCCACACCCCTCAGAGAGAGCACTAGGCTGACAGAAGAATTCTTAGCTACCATCTTTCGGGGAGGTGGATTACCTATGCCAATGGGAGAACCCTACCCATTGGCGTAGGCAGTGTCTACACTGAAGTGCTACAGTGCTGTGCCACTCTTGTGGTTTAATTTAGACATACCCTAATTTCATACAATAGTAGGGTCAATAGAAAAACTTCAGTGTGTTTTCATGAGGCATTCTAGGATTTAGCAGTTAGCCATACTTATATGCTGTGGGATCTACTGATTTGCAGCTTTTTGGGATCTACTGATGACAAGTGCTATAGAAAAGCTAGGTATTATTATTTATTTATTGCTATAATAAACTGTATTTTACATCTGTGGGGCGTATCTCAAAATGACTTACGAATGACTGATTAGAATGAAAACAATACGTGTTCCAATTGCTCTTGAATCCCTGTAAGCTTTCAGGCCAGTAACGTATCACACTTCTTTCCTTTTTCCTTTTTCGTAGAACATTTGTTTTGTAGACCTAGTACACTTCCTGCCCCCCCCCCCAAAAAAAACCAAAAAACGCCCCAGCACATCTGTCCAATTTCTTTTGAATATTAACAGTTGATAGACATGCCTGGTTTGATACATATAAATATTTTCATTCAATTTTAATAAAACACCAGAAATAGCATGTTCTGGATGGTGTGTAAAGGCTTGCTTTGTAATACTGTACCACCTTGGTAAAGAGCGACTTGATGATTACACTACTACATAAGGGTTCTCTAAGTAAAATAAGCTCACTGTTGTAATGATTGTTTTGTTTCTGATATTTACATGGCAATGATTTGTAAACCTGTTAAAACTTCCTAAATAAACAGTTTATGAACGCTCCAGTTGGAGTAGCAGAGGGAGAAATATGGTGCAGAAGCAAAGCCAGAAAGAGCTATGATGAGATTTGAAGAGATGTAGAGTCAGTATGGCGGAGAAAGTGGAAGATTGTTCTACATACTCGATGCAGCAGGGGAGGATTTTGACCCCAGCAGTTTGGGGAGGGGCTATGTCTGAAAGGGGGTGCTAGTGCTAGATGGGGGGGAGCTGCAAACTGGGGGAGCTGCAAACAATAAACATGAATCTTTAGAATGTCTCTGGCAAACCCCCACGTTGGGCAGATAGTGCTGGAAAGGTTGATTAAATCCCTTGAATTTTGCACAGCAGATAGAGGTGTAATTTATGGGGCAGGTCAGTCTTTGATTTCAAGATGTCTTATACAGTTCTGAGCAAGTAGTCAGTGCTTAATTAGCAATAATGAGAATGGACCAAACCCTGCGATGAGTGCTCAGCTTTTATTTGAGCAAACTGTCTCCCTGATATCAGCAGTAATTCTAGCTGGGAATAGGCTGCAGGATTACGCCCCACTGGGGATGTGGTGTTGCAGAAAGGGGCTTGAAAGGAGAATGAGGTCCTTCTAGATTTACTAATGGAATAAGTTAATGCCTTTGGCCCAAACCAGTGTCCTTCAGCTTTGATCGCAAGAGATCTCCACTACGGGTGAAGGATAGTCCAGTCGCCAAAGCCCGTTTAATCCAGAGTGGATGTGTGCTGCGGTCACACTGAGGGACTGTGAACACCAACTCCCTTCTCAGCACTACCCCTTTTGGCCACTACTCATCTTGGCTGGATTTGAACTAGTAACCAGAAGCCAAGAACCGTCTGTCCCCAACAATATCCTGACTCTTCCAACTGTTCTTGTCTCAGTGACAGTAGCAGGCAGAGGGAAACTAATGAGAGAGGTCCCAAATACGTCAAAATACTTCACATGTTTCACAAGATGGAAAATGAGCTAGAAATGGCTGTTGAGCCACTTGTCATTTCTAAAAGGGCGGCCGGGCTCCTGGGAAGAGGGTCCCAAATCTGGTCCAGCAAGCCCTGGAGATTGAAGGTCAGAATACATTACTAAATAGTGATTGTATTCAAAGTAGTGGAGAAAAGGGGCTGGATCCTCAGCTGCACCTGAGCTATGTGCTGGGTGTGGGGGTGCATAGGTAGGGGAAGCCATGGGCTGGATTGCTGGCCCAGGATGGCTAGGGCACAGTATGCTTTGGCTACATAGCCATCTGCCCCCTACACTGGGCAGGCCAATGTTGGTGCCTGGTGTAAAGCTGGCTTTGCACCATCTAGGGATTCACACATGCAAGAATAGTCCTCAGCTGGCTTTTAAAACTAGATTTCTGCATCCTTTGCACTGCTCAGGCAGAGCAAAGAGTTGGAGCAGGGCCCTGATCAGGTCTGAGATTTTTAAACCTTTTCTCTTCTGTCTCCTGGGCACTATTTTTATAGTCTCAGGATACGTTGCCCTACCACTCCCCCACCACCACAACTGCTCCAGTGTGTGGGCTACAGCTGCACTTTTTAAGTGGCTGAAAGCAGTCTGCCTCCAGCATCATATCTCCTCATGCAACCGGGGGCTGCTCCCTTTGCCGGCTACCCATTGCTGTGGGCTAGCTGTGAGGTAGCACAGTCCAGCAGGTGTTCTGAGATTTGCCTCTTAGTTATAATTTCCCTATACTAGGTGTTTCATAATATTTGGACCTTCATGCCTTTTATTTGGAAACTCACTACAAGGTTTAATGAAAGCTTTCCCGTTCACCTCTAAGGCAAAACAGGAGGGAGGTGTCTTTGGAGGTGCACGTGCAGCACTGTCCTCTGCTTCTATAGGAAGCTTGTCTTACCCCATATTTGACTTCTCAGCGTTTTACTTCCACTTTAAATCGGTGGAAAGGGGCAGAGGGGGAGTTGGATACAGATTGATTGCACGACTTCAATGAGCGCCTGCATTTTCTAAACAAGCTGCAGCTGTTGAACTCACGGCACCTTGGTCTTCCTCTTATGTTGGCCACTTGAAGGGTAACCCCCCAACCCGAACCCGTTAATATTGGCCTGACAGCCTGGGCCAGGCTCACGGCAGGAACTCGCTAGAAACTATTCATCATTTGTCATTTCTGACACTGGAGGCGAAGCCGTTTCGTTAAAGCAACACGCTTTCCTTGTTTCTTAACAGTTGCTTTACACACTGCACTGGGGACAGCCTGCGAGGAGACTTAATAGAAATAAGCAAAAGTAAATAAGACATTGGTGTGTCTGTTAATCCGATCTTGTTTGCAGGAGGTGAGTTAGTGGTATTGCTTGTTCCATTTAAGTTTGTGCTTGCCCTCATTCGTATAGCACTATAATAGCAAAGGATCTCAGCATTTCACAAGTGCTTATAAGGTCTAATAATGCCAGGTAAGGAAGTATTGATAAGTAATTGATGAGGGACCGAAAATACAGAATGGTGAAGCGACTTGGTCAAGGTCAGATGACAAGTCAGTGGCAGAGCTAGGAGTAGCACCCAGGATTCCCAACTTCCAATACCGTGATCTAACCATTAGACCACACCTCCTCACTGCAAGGAAAGGTAGGCCAGAGAACTAGAGCACCTCGCTGGATGTTATTGTGCTCCTTTTCTTACAAATATACAGCAAAACATTAGTTTCCTGTATGCTGCTGTGCAGACTAGGCTCAAATACTGCATATGGTCAATATGTTGCCATCACAAGATGTGACGGTGGAATCTGCTTGGCGCAACAAGTGGTCAGTGGCGACAGTTGTTAATCACTCTCTCGTCACTGACCCAACCATCTGCCCACCAGGTTTTGATCTGCCAAGGCTCCTGTGGTCATCTCTGAACCGGTTTCGAACACGACAGGGCAACTGTGCGGCCAGTCTCCTTAAATGGGGTTTTTTCTAATGACCTGCGATCCAGTAGCGGTCAGCTTCAGACTGTCGCATATCATTGTCGAGTGCCCACAGACTTATTTCGATAGCAGGCTACCAGCTCTCCACCTGTGATGATGCAGTTAAATGGCTGGGCACATTGAGCATACGTCGGTGATGATGGTGCTGGATTGAAATTGGAATACAGTATTTTCCTGAATTCAGCCTGCCTATTTGAAGGGGCACTGCATGTGTGCATCTGTCATTTTTGCAACTAAAATTGGATTGGTGATCGCTTAGGGCTAGAGCTCCCTCTCAATGCCGACACATGGCAAGTGCATGTGCATGCTTGATTTGTGTGTGCAGTTGCTCACGGTACTGAAAATTGCTTTAATCTGAGGTTGTCCACTTCCTAGGGGCAGGCAGAGGCTTATCTGCTAACGACCTTCTCTTAGCACAGCAAAGCAGACACGGTCCCAGCAGAGGCCTTGCTGGAGCCCTCCAACAGCTGAATGAGCAGTTCTCTCTCTATCTAGTCTGTACATCCGGCTCAGGGATCCAGACTGTGCGGGGAAAGGAAGATGGTGGAGGTGGTTGGCTCACTGAGCATGAGTTGATGTGTAAGGAGAGCGGCTATCAGGACCACGACGGGGCAGTTCTGCTTCTTGCACCACTTAGAAGGACTCCTACAGAATAGGAGAAGATCTGACGTGTGGGTGTGCGGGGCAAGATACCGGCATTGGTAGTGCCAGGACCAGGAACTAGCTCCTATTCTTAGCTTGGGGCCGCTGCTGGGGATACATGGTTTCATGACCCATCTCTGTATTAATCTGGAGAAGCAGCTGGCAGTTCTATTGATTTTTCTTGATGGCCACATTCAACTATTCCATCTCAGATTTGTACCTGCTCCTCGGCTACCGGAATGCTATCTCCTGCAGACTTTAGCTGTATCAGCAGAGGAAGTTGAAGAGCAACTTTCCTCTTGGCTGCAGGAGTGTCCCATCAGACACTGTGCTGGGATGCTATCTGCTGCTGACATCCCAGTAATAGAGCGGAAGGTCCCCTGCCCCTGCTTTCAATCAGGAAGTGGTGCAGAGACTGACTAAAGAGCAAAACACTACCTCAGCTGAAACTTAATCTGTTTTTAGAGGACTTCCTCTCCCCAAAACCAAGTTTACTTTTTTTTAACAATCCTACCCTGAAAAGTCTCTTGGGGGGTGCCTCATTCTTCTTTAAATGTGATGAGGTTTTCCCTCAATGCAGTTCTGGAAGCTCGATAGTTCTCTGAATTGTACATTTTTAGTCCAAAATGCCCTAATGAGTCTCTCCTCTTCAGAATCTCAAATAGCATTCCACAGGGAAAAATTTAAAAAACAACATATGAGCTTTAAACAATTTACTCTGAGAGTAATTGGGTTTATACAACAGTTCATAAACCTTTAGCTGGTAAAAATCAAAGTACCATAATCTGAAAAGCAGATGGAGGAGGGGGGGTTGGGGGGTCAGGGTGAAGGCTTATAGAGTTTTCAAAGACAAATTGTTTAATTCTGTCACGAGCTAGGAAAATAAATAGTCCCGCTGCTAGATCGAAAACAGAAACATGTTAGAAATGAAACTTTAGTAGCTTTAAAGCATTGTTCATTCCACAACAAAGAAATCAAAAGGACCTTAATGGAAATATGTGATCTAGTTTATGAGAAATGAAAGGCGAAAACTTCTAAACCACATTTTACAATTCGGACTGAATTTTAAAGTTTGCTCTCTCCCTCCCCTCCCCCCCTTCCATTGGCTGACATTTTGCACAAGGCATCTGTTTTGTGTGAATCAGTAAGGGCTATGATGTTTGTAGGTCATTTCCTTCTATCAAGAGAGGTGGCAAGACTAGCCATAGTGTCTGACTAAATGGTAAAGCGGTAAATGTGAAATGTGAGACACTATTCTGAAATCCCACTTTTCAGTGCAGCTAAACTGTTTGTAGCAGATTCAAAGCTAGAAGCCATGCTCTGCCTATGTAATGAAGTCTGCATTTGTACCCCATATTAATGCCAATCAGTGGCATTTAGTCAGCCCATCCTCTTGCCAGTGATGGTCTTGCTTTGGCTGGGTTAACAGACTGATGAGATCACCTCTAATTTGTGTATTAAGCTGGTTTGTATCACATTGTTCAAAAAAAACCAAAACAAAACCCCACACAAAGCAACAAAATCCTCTTTATTTTTTCTTATTGGACTTCAAAAGCTTGCATTATAAACAATGAGCTCTGCCCAGTGAAAGCAACATTTTCTTGCTAAAAGCCATTGCCTCAGCCAATAAACAGCAGAAATTAAGAGTTCTCGTGGTATTTGGTTTTCATTTATTATGGCATGCTTTTAGGAACAATAGTTTTGTCCATTTCTCCACTGGGAAAATATTGAAGGTAAAATCTGCTTTTAAATAAGTTGGAACTAAATCTTTTGCCAGTTAAGGGGTTTATTTTCTGTTCTGCATGCATATGCATACCCCCCTTCTCTCCTGCCTCTGCCCCCTTGTCCCAAAAAAGTAAAAGGCAAGAAGGGTCAAGATGTGAACTTCAAATGTGGGGAACTCTGGAAAAGTGAAAAATATATCGTTCCAGTGATTTGCCTTTTGGTAACTGTTCACAGCACATTGGCAGCTCATGTAGGCTGGCATTTTCAAAGGTGCGTGAGGGAGGTGCCTTCCAACCCTGATATTCTATGAAAATCACATTGACTTTCAATGGGAATTGGGTGCCAGATTTCCTTAGGCAGCTTTTAAAACCTCAGCCGTAATAGTGAAGTAGAAGTAAGGGATGGGAATGCCATGCAATAGTAAACAAGTGGTGGAGTCCCCAGCCTTAAAGGAGGACTTAACACTGGAAATCCATCCCGTGTGAAGATGAGAATTACATCTGGGAAGCCATGCTGGACATGTGCCACATTTGTGTACTTAGGGAATTAAAGAAGAGAAGAGAACTTTCTCTCCTTCCTCTTTCCCGAATCAGTCTTCCGCTTGAAAGTTCAATTGTAACTAAAAGCTGCATTCTCTGTCTGACTTAAGACGTGTGCTGTGTTCAGTTTTCACATTGCAAATTGTATCATTCAGTAACTGCTAGACAGTGCACACTTCTGTAGTCTTTCCTACAAAGACCATTCCCAAACGCTTCAGTCAAGGGAGAAGAGCGGTTTTCATTTGAACTTGGAAAATGGATTGAATGTTGATGAGGCAGACCTGTAGGAAAGCAGTACTGGACACTAGCAATGTGTGGCAAGGTGGTTCCTGATGTTTGTTCAGACATTGAAAATACAACAAAAAAGAGAACTAAAGTTGTGACAAATGGGTGTTCAGCATGCTGTTCAAACCTCCTTGAGAAAGAAGTAACACAGAACAGTCGCAAACCTCATTGTGGAAATTCAAAATTTCTGCTGCAACCACCATCAGCTTCATGCTTGGGTGACTGAAAAAGGAGGGTTGATGGACCAACTTTCCAACATGCCATCCCTTTTGGCCAGTGTCCGTTCCCCTCAGACGCCTCTTCTTTCTCCTGCCTTTCTGCAATTCTTTCCTGCTCCTCTGCTCTCTTCTCATTGTATGGCATTATATAAATGATAGCAACGGGCTGCCAGCATTGCTCCAAGTGGAATCACTGGAGAGTAATCTGCTCCCTCCCTCCCTCTTCTCAAAGGGCTGTCTGTCTCCACACCACTCTCCCAGCGTATGTGGTACAGTATTTCGGTTGCAGACTGAATTGATCCGCTGTTCTATTCACATGGAGTCATTGTCTGAGTCTGTTCATTCAGCCCCTTCCCTGCTGATCCTTTTGCTCCTATGTCTGCTGTGGCATTGACGTCCCTTTGAAATGTCAACGGAACGTTGCGAAGTTTATTTTTCTTGATACACCTGATGCATTAGGCAGCAGCAATGTGGTTGATAATTGAAATGTTAGCTAACACTTTCCAGCTTGCAAGTCATGGCAGGTGCACTTCCTATGGCTTTTCTGGCTTTTTCTTTTGCAGAGCACATCTTGTATCATAAGCAGGGAGTACTCTGGGCTCGCGGTACCCAGCATACAATGGTTGGTAAAGTTCTTTCCGCCAATGCAGTTAGACTTAATAGCATCAATTAGAGATAGGGAGAGAGATGTTATTGTGATGAATGTATCTTCACCATATCAGAGAGGTGTAAAGCATGTCTTGTTTCAGCATGTCAAAAATCAGGTGAATAAAAATTTACCACTGCAGCTGGAATAGCCTTTAACAAACATGTATCTTGCTGCCAGCATCTGCTTTTATAGCCCTGAAACCTGATAGGAATCAAACCACAATCCTAATAAAAAGAAGTTCCAAACACAGTCGCCTCAGTTAGCTTTTAAACATATAATTCTGTCTGCTTGTAGATGGGGGAATTATAAAGTACATCAGACATCCTCCCAGAAGGGAGGACACAACACAGACATAGAGCTACCTGAGGTGTAGTAAAATAAAGAAATTAAGAATGCAACACAGCCATTTCTCCTGTGTCTGGCCTCTAGCAATAGACACCCAGGCGTAATCTTACTGCAAACAGATATTGATATTGTGACAATAGTCCAGGCAACTGGTGTGATATCATTTTAAATGTATACTTTTAGAAGAGCTGTAATAAGATACAGGAGATGTCCAATAGCAATAACCAATACATAGATCGTAAAGTGTTACAGGTTGAAGACTGACAAGGGAAGCAATGGGGGAACGCAATGGACGATGAGCGATCAGAGAAATGGTAGAACAGGAAACAACAAAGTGTGATAAAGGAGGAGGGAGGAACAGAGTGGGAAGTGCTTGGATACTACGGTGATGGGTGCTGTACAAGACCCATAGATTGTAAGTAGTCTGCAGTAAACCTGGATCCCTAATACTACATTATGGTGGTCTGTAGTAGTAGTATATACCTAGCTCTTATTGTGTTTTTCATCAGGGTACCAAAGGGAGTTTTCCCAGATCCAGGGCCGGCGCAACCCATTAGGCGACCTAGGCGGTTGCCTGGGGCGCTACAATTTGGGGGGCGGCGACCACGGCGGTATTTCGGCGGCGGGACCTTCCGCTGTCTCTGTGGGGGGGCGGCATTTTGGGGCAGGACCTTCTGCTGCCTAGGGCGGCAGAAAAGCTGGCGGCGCTCCTGCCCAGATCTTACCTTAGTTGGGAGCAAACTTCTGCGCACTTTTCCACATGTGATGAGTCAGTGTTCTTAAATGCCACCCATGGAGAGAGAGAGAAAACTGTCCTGCTAGCAAACTAGCCACATTTTTGTATATTATGCAGCAAAACATTTTTGCAAACCAAATGTCACTGCACAATGTGGCAGTAATACAGCTAATTGAACAAAACCGCTGGTTTACAAATCAGAAGCATGACGAAAACTTTCGCTTTTTGGAGAAAGCTAGAGAAATGGGGAAAGTTATTCAGCCGCCAACTGTGCAAAGGTGAATTAATGCTCGCCACAGATCAATAAGAGAGACTGCCAAGAAGTTAGGGCTAGAAGAATGAAGTAATCTTTAAATCACATGCATACAAGACAATGCAGTGTGTTTTTCACAGGAAGTTAGATTTTTATAATGCACTGGCTCTTAAAATATTAGAATAAACTGAATTAAAGGCTCCGCAGTGTTTGTAAAGAGAGAGTTAACAGTAACCAGAATTAACCAACCTAATTATTCTTGCTTCGATACCTTCTACTGATCAGCCAGCAGTCCCTTCCCTGCCACTAAAGAGCTGAATTAATATACTAAAATGAAACCAGGTATAAAGAGTGCCCTTCTTCCAAAGGAAAGGAAAATTAATGGCAAGGAAAGGAAATTTTTTTAACAGCTAACTTACAAATATAAAACCTGGATAAATAAATGGTGCAATGATCAAAATCTGTTAATTAACACTTATTATATTAGCCAAGACACTTTGATAGTATGCTGTTATCCTGAGGCATTAGTGAGATTATTTTTTCTTTTTTTTTTTTACTACAGTTTTATCCTTCTAAGCCCTTTTTGCTGCTGGTTCCCCTGTGCACTTGATATGCTGATGTCTGATACTTGAAGTTCCATTGACACCAATGTGTTGGAAGTGGTTTTATTCTCCAGAGCTGGTCTATCCACTTACTTTACTAGCCATGAATACACTTAGGGTATGTCTACACTACGAGAGTACTTCGATTTTAGTTAATTCGACTATGTGGAATCGATATTACAAAGTCGAACGTGTGTGTCCACACTAAGGACAGTAATTCGACTTTGTGAGACTTTGTGAGTCCACACTAACGGGGCAAGCGTCGACATTGGAAGCGGTGCACTGTGGGCAGCTATCCCACAGTTCCCGCAGTCCCCGCTGCCCATTGGAATTCTGGGTCGAGCCCCAAATGCCTTCTGGGTAAAAAAATGTGTCGAGGGTGCTTTTGGGCGCCTGTCGTCATCCGTCCGTCACTCACGCCCTCCCTCCCTCCCTCCCTGAAAGCGCCGGCGGGAAATCAGTTCGCGCGCTTTTCTGATTACTGACAGCGCGGACGCCACAGCAGTGCGAGCATGGATCCCGCTGCGACCATCGCTGCAGTTGTGGCAGTTCTCAACGCCTCGCAGCTTCTCCTCCACCTGTACCACAGGCAGCTGCAGATCAATCATGAGAGGAGGCTACGGCACCACCGTGACGGCATGAAGTCGGACACTAGCTCCGACCTCTCTGAGAACATGAGACCCAGCGCCCAGGACATCTCGCTGTCACTGGGTCTTGTTGATACTGTTGAACGGCGATTCTGGGCCCGTGAAACAAGCACGCAATGGTGGGACCGCGTAGTGCTGCAGGTCTGGGATGAATCCCAGTGGCTGCGCAACTTTCGCATGCGGAAGGGGACTTTCCTCGAACTGTGCGAGTTGCTGTCCCCTGCCCTGAAGCGAAAGGACACCCGGATACGGGCAGCCCTGACTGTCCAGAAGCGAGTGGCCATAGCCCTCTGGAAGCTCGCAACGCCAGACAGCTACCGGTCCGTCGCTAACCACTTTGGTGTGGGCAAGTCTACCATGGGGGTTGCTGTTATGCAAGTAGCCAGGGCAATCGTCAAGCTACTGCTATCTAAGGTAGTGACCCTGGGAAACGTGGAGCTCATCATAGATGGCTTTGCCGAGATGGGATTCCCAAACTGCGGTGGGGCTATAGATGGGACTCACATCCCTATCCTGGGACCGGACCACCAGGCCAGCCAGTACATAAACAGAAAGGGATACTTTTCCATGGTGCTGCAAGCACTGGTGGACCATCGGGGACGTTTTACCAATATCAACGTCGGATGGCCGGGCAAGGTTCATGACGCATGGGTGTTCAGGAACTCTGGTCTGTTTAGACGGCTGCAGGAAGGTCTTTACTTCCCGGACCACAAAGTAACTGTTGGGGATGTGGAGATGCCTACAGTCATCCTCGGGGACCCTGCATACCCGCTAATGCCCTGGCTCATGAAGCCCTACACTGGCGCACTGGACTCAGGGAAAGAACTATTCAACTACCGGCTCAGCAAGTGCAGAATGGTGGTGGAGTGTGCTTTTGGCCGTCTCAAGGGGAGATGGAGAAGCCTACTCACTCGCTGTGATCTCAGCGAGACCAATATCCCCATTGTGATAGCTGCTTGCTGTGTGCTCCACAATTTGTGTGAGAGCAAGGGGGAGACCTATATGTCGGGGTGGGAGGTTGAGGCAAATAGCCTGGCTTCTGATTACGTCCAGCCAGACAGCCGGGCGATTAGAAGATCCCAGCGGGACGCGCTGTGCATCAGGGAGGCTTTGAAAGCCAGGTTCCTGACTGAGCAGGGTCTCCAGTGACTGTTTACTTTGTGGACACAGATGCTGAACCTGCCCCAGTTTCTTTACCCAGTGACTGTTGACTATCCTTCCAAGTTACATACCCCCTTCCCCACCTTCCCAGCAAATAAAATCTGTTCCGTTTTTTTAATGAACAAGGTTCTCTTTTTTACTGTTTTCGCGGGAATGTTTTAAACCAGGGACGCAGACTGTGGCGGGGGGCGGGTTTAGTGTTTTGATGCAAATGATGCTTCTAAACTCCGGGAATGACAGGCTCCGCAGTGCTGGATTGGTTGTTTCAACGCAGCCTGCCAGCAGTCATGGGCGGGACTGCATGTATGTGTCGGCCAAGTGACTTTCTGGCAGGGGGCGGAGGGTAACAGATCCCCTGCTGCGTGGCTCTGTGATCCAGGATAAGGACCGCGGCATAAGATCTCTAACTGCCCTCCCCCGCCACAAAGTCACAGATCAACCCCCTCGCACCCCAGAACATGAAAACCGCCTCCCAGACTGACCAGGGTAACTGGTGACTGTACTGTGTATGTGTCCTGATGCTGGACCTGCCCCCGCCTCTGTAGCCTGCTACTGGTGACTGTCCTGTCCAAGTAACAAACCCCTTCCGCCCCCTTCAGACAGAATCCCCTCTAAAAGACACTCTCGGAAACAGTACTTAACAGAAACAGATGTTTTATTATGAACCGCACATGAAAAGGGGGGGGAGGAAACTTGGACGTGGGCTACTGTGAGATGGGTAGGAAAGGACTTTTCAAACTTTGGAACGAGAGCCTTCCATTGCTGCAGCAGTGTGCAGGGGCCGACTGAAAGTTTTAACGGCCCTTGCCGCCCCTCCTTCTTTGGACTTTTGGTGAGGGGGGTGTGGGACTTGGTGGCGGGGGAGGGCGGTTAGAGATAGACAGCAGCAGGGCTCTGTCCTCCTGCCTCCGGTCTTGCAGAACATCCACTAGGCGCCGGAGCGTCTCCGTTTGCTCCCTCATTAGTCCAAGCAGGGTTTGAGTAGCCTGCTGGTCCTCCTGGCGCCACCTCTCCTCCCGTTCCATGACTGCTCTGTGCATTTGTGACAAGTTCTCCCTCCACTGTGTCGTCTGGGCTGCCTGCTCTCGTGAGCAGGCCATAAGTTCATAAAACATGTCTTCACGCGTCTTTCTCTTCCTTCTCCTAATCTGCGCTAGCCTCTGGGAGTGTGATGCCAGGCTGGGTTGGGAGACAGTTGCAGATGTGTCTGTGGGAATGGGAAAAAGGGAGTAAATTCCTGAGACAGATAAATGAATTTGCTAACAAAGAACATAGTCTTTCTCTGTGAACAACACCATGCACTGGACCTTTCACATGCGCACTCAGGACAAGGTCGAATTTTCGGCCCTCGTCTTCTGTGTCTGTGGTCCAGCAGTTGCGATCAGAGAAGCGTTGCAGGACACCTCTACTTCTGCTGCAGGATAACATGGTAAGCCGTAGACTTGTGGCAGCTTAAAAATGTAATAGTAGCACTGGGCTCCTTTCGCACTGAATGCAAGGCCACTCTCTGCTGGCAGCAATCAGGGAAGCATGAGCTCTGCCCCTGTCCCACCACCTCGCGGCTGTCCCCGGGAAAGATCCCTGTATGCTGCCCCTCTGCCGCCTCCACCGCGTGGCTGTAAAGCAGTCCCAATACTAACATTCCCCTCCCTAATTTAAAGCAGGGCGTCATGTGTGATATTACACTCATGAGGATCTCGGAGACCGAGAGGGGAAGGATGCTTCGTGAGACCATGCAGAGGCCAGGGCCGTATGCCGCCATGCTGTGCCGTGCATTGATCCCGGACTACCTGATGGACTCATGGCGTGGGAACGTGTGTTACCACGGGGGACCGAACAAGATCGCCCTGCCTTGGAACCTCGTGCGCATGCTTGAGCGGTACCTCCAGGAGAGCTATGCCGAGCTATCACAGGAGGACTCTCTGTCCATTCCCGGGCACATTGACCGTCTTTTCATTTAAGTGCAGCATACGGGACTACAGAGTGAAGCGTCCAGTGGTGGACTAATCATGAATATCCGGACAGTATTTGATTTTCTATACATAGTTAGGAGTAAATAGTTCACTAAGCCAACTAAATCATGAACAACAAATTACTAATATAGTTAATATTCCTGTTTTGTTATAAATAAAAGTTTCTATGTTTAAATGAGTGAATGAAAAGCCCATTCTTAACAATATAAATATTCCAGTTATGTTAAAATTAAATGTTTAGATGTTTAAAGCACTCACTGCTTGATCCTTCCCCTGATTCGGTGTCCGGGGTAAGGGCTGTGGACGGTTGGTAGGGGATCTCGGTAAGGGTGATGAAGAGCTCCTGGCTGTCGGGGAAATCAGCGGTGCAAGCGCTGTCGACTGCCTCGTCCTCCTCATCTCCTTCCTCATCTTCCCCGTCACCTAACATTTCCGACGAGGAACCGGCCGTGGACAATATCCCATCCTCAGAGTCCACGGTCACTGGTGGGGTAGTGGTGGCGGCCGCACCTAGGATGGAATGCAGTGCCTCGTAGAAGCGGGATGTGTGGGGCTGGGATCCGGAGCGTCGGTTTGCCTCTTTGGTTTTTTGGTAGCCTTGTCTCAGCTCCTTGATTTTCACGCGGCACTGCGTTGCATCCCGGCTGTATCCTCTCTCTGCCATGGCTTTAGAGATCTTCTCGTAGATCTTTGCATTCCTTCTTTTGGAGCGCAGCTCTGAAAGCACGGACTCATCGCCCCACACAGCGATGAGATCCAAGACTTCACGATCAGTCCATGCTGGGGCCCTCTTTCTATTAGATTGCACGGCCATCTCTGCTGGAGAGCTCTGCATCGTTGCCAGTGCTGCTGAGCTCTCCACGCTGTCCAAACAGAAAATGAGATTCAAACTGGCCAGACAGGAAAAGGAATTCAAATTTTCCCGGGGCTTTTCCTGTGTGGCTGGTCAGAGCATCCGAGCTCGAAGTGCTGTCCAGAGCGTCAACAGAGTGGTGCACTGTGGGATAGCTCCCGGAGCTATTACCGTCGATTTCCATCCACACCTAGCCTAATTCGATATTGCCATTTCGAATTTAGCGCTACTCCTCTCGTTTTCGAGGAGTACAGAAGTCGAATTTAAAAGAGCTCTATTTCGAACTAAATAGCTTCGTGGTGTGGACGGGTGCAGGGTTAATTCGATGTAACGGCGCTAAATTCGATATAAACTCCTAGTGTAGACCAGGCCTTAGAAAGGATTTCCAAAGTTTCTTAAAGGAGTTAGGTGTGCAGCTGCTATTGAAATCTGGTGGGGGTTGAGTGCCTAACTCCCTTAGGCATCTAAGAATTCCAGCCTTTTAAAATAAAAGGACAGAGGATACAGGGAAGAAACAACCTGCATTGTTTTGGGTTTTTGTTTGTTTTTCTTGCTGAACTGCACCCGTAATTAATGCTCAGTTGCCATTTCCATGACAAATCCTTTTCTCTGAGATTTATAACTCAGCTGTTTTCTTTTGTCAGGCTAAAGCTATGGAATGCAGGTTGTCAGTCCAGATGGGAAACCTTTGCTTAAATAGAAAGAAAGGAATAAATGTGTTAAAGTTTTTATTTAAGATAGGCGGCCAAAAAGTAGGATCTGAAATCTTGAAATAGGTCTCTCAACTGCTCTTTAACCAGAGAGGTTAAACTTTAAAATCTGAAAACTAGTCCGTATGTTATCCTTGGTGTGGGTGTATATACTGTGTGGATTTCTAGTGCACCTGCCACTGGTGATGCCAAACACTTAACCCTTTTTTCTTTAAAATGGCCAGATTATGTATCTTTAATAAGCAATAACTGCAGGCACAGTAGCTCCTTGTTCTTGTATGTTGCTAAAACTTGTCGATAAACACATAGTCGTGTACTTGATGAATGGGCCTGATACGTTGTGAACGCTTCCATTGTAATGACTTAGAAACATTGTTAGTAGAACAAGTGGGACACCTTTCCTTGCTATTGCTGGCGCCATAGACCTGGGTCAGCAACCTGGCCCCTCTTCTGGTGACACAAAAAGGGACTAAATCTGGCTTAACTGGCATTCTGAGGATTGCTCCCGCAGAGGGGAGATCCCCAGGTGGTGTAGAGCTAGTTTGGTGCTCTGAAGATCTCCAGCTGCCAGTTGGCTCCAGTTTTGGTAGGTGGCATAAAGCCATGTTTTAGCTTTGCCAGACCATAGCATCTGGTGCTTTGTATTAATGGGAATGGCACATACAATGCATCGATGTGTTAAATTATCTGGACCTGATTAAGTTTTTCAAGGGAAAAGGGGAAATGTCCATATATAATACAATATCATATATATTAACATATACTGACAACAGAAGTTGGTCCAGTAAAAGATATTACCTCACCCGTCTTGTCTCTCTCACATCCTGGGACCAGCACACCTACAGCAACACTGCAAACAACACACGAGTAGACATGTATTTGTATCCATACCAACAGAGCATTTATCCCTGGATATTCATCCATTGTCTTCAATAGTTGTTCTAAAATCAAACAGCTCACTTTTAAGTCTTGTTCCACAAGTTAAAATGCTACCTTTTAAAGCTTTACTGTTGCCCTGAGAAATATATGAGAAGTTAGGGATGTCAGCATTTACAGAGTGCTGTAATCAAGCCAGCATTGTAAACCAAAAAAGTGTTTCTCGGGATACAATTGAGAATCCAATACCATGATTTCTTTTAATTGCATCTGGAATCCTCTGTTTGACTTCAGAGATATTGAAAGAAGACCTGAAACATTTTGTTTATTCAACTAGTATTTGTCCTAGTCAGAGAGATGTCCCAACCCCCTTCTGACTTCATTCTTTTCTGTTTCTTGTAAAGTGTTTTATGACCCTATAAATCCTTCAAAAAATCAGTTTTTTAAAAACTGACAAAAATAATTTAAATGTTTACTGTTTTAGCTGCTTTTTCCTCAGTATTAACACAACTCTCATTTTTAAGGTGAAATATCACATGCCCTGAGTCATTAAAAATGTTGACTTTAAGAGCACATGCACATACGCACAGCTAATAGAACCTTATGGGCCCCTATATTCTTATTCACACTCTTCCTTAATAGATCTTTTCTTTTTTGAAAGCTGCTTGAATTCTTGTTTGACTGAGTTATGAGCTCCTGCTGCTGCTTCAATAAAAGTTGGCACACAAATTCGCACCCATGCATTTCAAAGCGATCAAACTGCTAGCTCCTGTACGAAACAGAACTGCAAAATAAGTGGAGTGAGCACTGATAATCTTATCACAGACTGAACAGATTATGTATTTATGTAACTTTTGATAAAGAGGAGGCTTAAAATTTCCTTCCTGGGCTGGAGTTTGTCACACTCTGGAATTCAGAGCTCGTGCATGGAGATTAAGGAAGTGTTTCGCCACAGTCTTCTGAAGTGTCTTGTGGACACTTCACTTAATGGTACTAAAACCTAAGCTGTGTATAGCTCTTGTTTATGAATCATACTGGCCCTCTCAACAAATGTGCTGTGTGGAGGGGGGAAATTCACGGAGGCAGAGAGCAGCCCTATGGGATGCTCCCTCTATGGAGCTGCCTTCAGGATTGAGGGGAAGAGCCACACTAAACAGCATGCTTGGACCCACAGCTGCAGAAAATCCATGGGGGAGAGTGTGGAAAGTTGCCATGGCCATGGGCAGAGGAAAGGGAGAAGGAAGAAATCCTTAGCTACAGCTGGCCAGAATCCAGAGGTTTGGGAGCCCATTATCTGTGGGTGCCTGGCTCTCTCCATGGTTTTTTTTTTTTAACCACTTTCCTGGTGCATCTGTACTTCTACCCATTCTACAGACTTGCAAGGGAGAGTGTGTGAACTCTGGCTCTATTTTTAAAAATTATGCTCTTCTCTCTGGGCTCTTGGAGCTCCTGTCTATAAATGTGTTAAACTGTGCTCTCATCTATTTCTTTCACATAAGTGTCTTTTGTGTCTTATGGTACAGACTTCTGGTTTAAAGTTTCACGGTTTATATAGAAAGGAGGACAAATGCAACTCCTCGAGTTTGGGTTGGTATCAAAGAAATTCTGATGATGCTGTGGGAAATTTGGGTGATGATGTGTGCTAGATCCAGGCCTTTCCTGGTTGGCAAAGGCCACTTTGATGACAAAGGAATGGCTTCCCTTAAGGAAGGACTTCTGAGACATCTGTGCAAGAAGCCATCATGTGACAATTTTGCCTGACCTAATTCCATCCTCCCTTTTGGGGAAGATGGTTGGGAAGGTTGAGTTACAACAGTTCTGGTAGTGTCAGGAATCAGACAGTCAGTATGATTTTCGACCTTGGTATGGGGATGAAATTGTGCTAGGTAAGTTAGTTGTTGAGCTCCTCTCATTGATGGATGCAGATCAAGGATCAGATCCTCAACTGGCATAAGTCAGCATTGACTTCAGTTGAGCTATGACCGTTTACACCAATTGAGGATCTATATCCAGGAATCCAGGTTAATTCTTTTTGATCTATCAGCTATCTTCAATACTGTGAGCAGTTCATACTGTTGGTGAATTGTTTGTGGTCTCTGACAGGGGTTGACAGAGCTTCCTTAAAGTAGCTTCACTTGTTTTTATCTGTGATCCCATAGGGTGGTGCTGGGTAATTGTCCACCCCAAGACACACTCATGGGGAATACTGTAAAATTCTGTCTCTTAGGCCAGTAGGTGTGGGCTGTGGTGGCTCTAGTTCGCTGACACTCAGCCCTAGATCTTCCTTCCATCCAGCCATTTTGTGTGTAGCTGAGCAGATCATTCAATGCCCAGATGAGACTGGACGTTTTGAATGAGGCCGAGCTGTCTGAGGCAGAAAAGGCAGAGATATGATGTTCGTAGGTTGGTGGAAGTAACCTGAACAATTAGCAGAGAATATATCAGTCCCTTTGCGGGAGGGCACCTATCCTCTGTTTTTCAGGTTTTGTTGGACTCTCGTCACCCCTGGATGCAGCAGTTGTCAAAATCATTTTGCCATCTGTGCTTGGCAAAAAGGCATACCAATTTTTTCTGTGGGATGCAGACCGTGCTACCATTGTGTGTGCTTTGTCACCTCAAGATTAGATTACTGCACTGCGGTCTTTGAGGCTAAACCTTCAGATCAGTTGGAAGCGTAAGGGTGAAAGCTGGGCCCCGTTGAAGTTACTGGAAGTTTTACTATTGACTTGGATGTGGCCAGGATTTCATTTCTTTTCTCTTTCAGAGCTAAATCCTGCTCCTTTTGTGTGAGACCCTCATGAGTTCGTTAGAGTATTTATGAATCAGGGGAGACAGAATTCGAACCCACAGTGATAAATTAGTTTATTACCCTATGAGACCAGGGTTGAGCCTGGCCATTGTGGTCACTGCTCCTCGTGCCTTCTAATCTTGGATGCATCATTGAAGAGACTTTGCTGGTCTCTAGGTAGACAGACGTGGTGTCATATTAGCACATGAAATGATAAATGTACTGAAGTGCTGCTAACAGTGCTTCTAGAAACTCTTGAGATTGTTTTTTCTCCTCCCCCTAGATAATTCACCCTGCTTTGTTGAAACTCTGATAACAGCTAAGAATGAAGCATGAAAGCCCTGCCATTGGGCTTACACCAGATGCACAATGAAAATTCCTACTTTTTTAATTTTTAAAAATTAAATGTTTTGCATTACTAAACATGAACTCTGCCTTGGAGAAGGCGGATGGCTATGTCTCTTCCCTTACTGCTGTGAAATCACCCCTTCGATGGCAGTCCAACACTAGCCCTGGGCAACTAGGATAACAGATGGAATCTGAAAATGGTACTGCTCCAGTGATTAAAAAAAGAGAAGCTTAATGAAAAAGGAGCACCACCTCGGAAAGAAACAATAAAGCCAGCATCGGCACATATTCCATTTTCTCTCCTTAAATTTTACATTCTGTGTAATATACTTTTGGTA
This sequence comes from Emys orbicularis, assembly GCF_028017835.1. NCBI lineage: Eukaryota > Metazoa > Chordata > Testudines > Emydidae > Emys > Emys orbicularis. Next base: position 28,162,993 of record NC_088695.1, on the reverse strand, counting down.
TTCCTAGAACTGTAGAATACCATTGTTCATTTTTTTCCAATCCTTTTAAAAATCTACTTCTAAACCAAGTGCCCTTAATTCTTAATTGTTTAAAAATTCTCATTTGTAGAAACTGTGGTGGCAATTAACAGTGTTTCCGTAACTTATAAAGTACGTTTTAACATGCGCACACAGAATATGGGAGTTCCTACCTAAATTCTGGTCAGTTGGGAATAGTTGTTAATAGTTTTGGACATGTAAGCCCTGCTTTTTTTGGTCAGATTTTCTTTAATTTGGGTAGGAATAACTTTATGAATTATACTCCCATACAGATTGGACATCTCAGGAATTGCAATACTTGAACTGTCTTCTGCTTTCATGTGTTTTAAGTCTTCTGAAGGGCTGCTCAGAAACTGGAAAAACTACTATTTTACTTGAAAGTTCTTGCATGTAAGTGGGGCAATACCGGTTATCTTACAGCAAAACCTATTGACTCTGTAATTTTTCCTTGGGGACAAAACGGTATTAGCCCTGTGATCAATGGCGTAAATCTCTTTGCAATGGAACGAATAGTTTCTTCAGATCTAGGCAAGGTCTGAGAAATTAGACTCCTTGCAGGGTGCTTGGGAAACTTCTACAGCAACTCCCAAGTGGATAGGCCTTTGTCCTCAAGGAAGAAGCCTGCCTCTGAGGGTTATCCATCAACATGCTGCTAAGATCACTCTCTGCTGCTATAAGTCAAAAAGAAAACTTCACAGCTGTGTTTTAATGAGCAGTCGGCTTTTTCTAGTGGTCCTTTCATTAGTGATGTCTCGTTAGGCAGACCAACAGCGTGCAACTTCAGTGTAGATTTTTTTTGCCCACTGTATGGTTACGTATGTCTTGGCTTTTGAGTAAATTCATTATATATCTGTTACAGGAGTATAGTGATAGTGCGCAGACTTGGGAAGATAGTGAGGTAACGTCAAGAAACTTTTATAGCTATTGTGAATTTCCTTCTGATATTGGCACATTTCAGATCATGCTTCCGACTGTGTTAAAGGGGGAACAAAAATGTGAAGTTAGGGCTAGTTCCTTCCTTTTTCTTTATTTTTCATATCCGTTGTTTAAAGTCCTAGTTTATTGAATGAAATTAATGAAAACTCAGACATATATATGCCTGTGCAGGCTCTGCCATAGAGTACATTACAAATACCATAGAGTGCAGGACAACAAGCCAATGGAAAAGGAAGAGAAACTTTTCAGATAGTGACCCTCCTTTACCTGATTAACTGGGGTGAACACAACTATGTAAATGTTCATGGTTAGACTCCAGTGTTTACTACTGGATAAACACTGTACTCACAGAGTTTATGCTTTCCATTTAAACACAATTGTGTGGAAAAATTACTCAATAGCATTGCACCTGAAGTCAGTGATTTGAAGATCTCACTGCATGTTGGGAAGCCTTTTGGTCTAAAAGTCTTTTCCTTTTTTCATAGTGAGAAGAGCTCTTTGGCTTCCACCCTGAGTACATAGAAAAGATATTTACGGAACATAGAAAACATATTTACAAGACAATGGGCCAGATTCTCCTACTGACTTATAACCCATGACACCCCATTGCAATCAGTGTTGTTGCATGGGATCTATGCTAGTGGCAAAAATAGTTCAGTGAGTTTTGTAAACTGGAGTTAATTTGTTATAATTTGTATGACCGCCTTTCTGGTTGCAGGGTCCATGGATTACAGTTAGTTAACTCTGCTAACTGGAGGTCTGTTCTACACACACGCAGCCTTTAAGTCAATAAAAGCAAGGGAAGCAAACTTTTGTTGGGAATGAGGGGGAGAAACAAGTGACCTGGCTTTATATTCAAATGCTTCCAATTATGGGGACTGTTATCTCATCCCAGATAGCTGCAAAAGGAAACTCAAAATACTACTTTGTGTAAATATAGTTATTGCCTGCCTTATATCACTGAGAGTTCTCAACACATCTGGATTGAAAGTAGTTCCAGTAACATTAAAGCGTACTATTTTGGTTGGCACACTGAGATTATGGTATATGCCAATTAGTAATGGCTCTTGGAAACAGGCTGCGTTAAAACTCTCCCTGAACTATTCCCTTGAGAAATTATTCAATTAAGTACAACTAAAATTAATGTTCATGTTTTTTGTTCGAATGAAACAAAATAAGCAGCTGGAAAGGGAATTTTTTGGTGTGTGTTCTAAAATAACAGTTGTAGTTAATAATTGTGTATCCTGGATTCAGTGTTACCGTTTGTTTTCTTGGTACCATTGTTTGATTCTGAATAATCTGATGAACATTTACAGCTGATGGCCTGGGACAGTTTTTCCATTGTCTAGGATGGTTTGCAGATGTATCCATTACCTTCAGACATAGTATTTGGAGATGATATAAAGAAAAGATCCATTTTGCTTGGATGTTTAGCAAAATTTGACTTGGCTATATATCCATCTCTTGTGAACTATTTTGGGTCTAAACGAGTGATAGTGTCTATTTGGCTGTGTTTGTTTAGTACCATGTAACGGGTGTGAGGGATATGGCAGTCCTGGAGATATTCCATCAATACACATAGCAGATAATAAAGTACACTATAGTGGAGCAAATATTTTTCTCTGGTCTCCACAAGTAGGAACAACATATATGTTGTCCTAAAGTACACCAAGCTTACACAGATCCATCACATCAGATCACGGTGGCATCCGGCAGTAGTGCTCACCCTCTTCAGGGTGGGCCTGGGGACCAAACAGTCCAAAGAACAAGGGTCCACAATCAATACTTGGGGAATAGATTGCTCTGCTTTGCTCCACTGCTCTTGTGCCTCTCATGGGGTATGACAGGAGAAGTAACATCCATAATTGCTCCAGTGGGAATTCCCTTTGTATAGAAGAGTCCCTGGAGGGTTCAGGAAGAGTCACAGCCTGCTCCTACTGTTCCCTGCCTGCAACCCTTGGAGCAGTGGGCATATGGAGGAGGGAGGGAATCATTGTACTCTGTCTGCAGCTGATGTGTGGTCCCTGGTTATCTAGGTATCTGGTTGCAATTTAGAGTAGCCCCTGAGCTGGGGCAGAGAATTGGGGTTATCTAGTTGTGAGGGGAAGAGGAGCCAACTTTTACTAGGTGCTTCCCTAGGCAAAGCCAGTCAAGCTCCTGTTTGTAGTCACTGGGACATGGATGGTCATGCCTAATGGTCAGAGCGGGGGGGTCAGAAGCCAGGAATCAAAGCCAGAATCAGAGCCGGAGCTGGGGTCAGGAGTCAGTCCAAAGGTTGAGCTGGAATCAGTGTTGCGTCATGAGAGGGTCAGGATGGGAGTCAGAGTCAGACAGCCATGTCTAGGATCAAGCCGGAGTCGGGAACCAGGGAACAGTGCCAGGGTCAAGCTGGAGTCAGTCACATACAGTAGCAGTAGCAAAGGTCAAACCAGAGTCAGGGAACAATGGCAAAGTCAAACCAGTGAGGAGTTAGGGTTCAGTACAACAACAGATCAGGAGTCCTCTCAGCTGTTCAGACAACTTCCTGTGCCGCCTCCTGGCTTAGGTAGTGTGCCTGGGTTAATTGGTGGGGCTGGATGTCTGCTCCAATCAGGATCTTCACGGGTGGAGACTCTGGTGGGCCAGAGTCCCACTAGCTCTCTTCCCCTCCTAGTTCCAGAGAGCTGTTGGGTGGCAGGGGTGGTCTGGGCACCACTTGGAAATGCCTGGGTTCAAGACCTGCAATTCCTCTCACTGTCCTGCTCTGCCTGGGGTTCCCACACCCAAACAGGGAATGGGTAATGCAGCAGCCAGAGCTACCATCCTCCCTCCCCCAGGATACAGTGGGGGAGCAGCTTAGCAATTACAACAGTGGAGGGACAGCAGGTTCTTGGGGCACACCCTGCTCATGCCAGAGATGCTGGGAAAGCAGTTGGGGAGGTGGCATGTAGCAGGAGAGCGGATTCAAACACTTCAGTTTATGAATCACAGTGTCTGGCCTCAAGGAACATCTTTAGTGCATAAACAAATATACATTTTCTTTTTAACACCGCAACCTTCAAGGGCCATTGATCAAACACCCCCTGTATTAGGAGGGACTCAAAGAACTGTGAGAAAAAGGAGCATTTTAATTGTTTCCTCTGCAAAAGTTAGTAAATATATTCCTTAAACAACAACAACAACCCACCTCTGGAAAATTCAGTTCTCCCTAAAGTGGCCACTGTGCCAAAGTGGAGATCAAATTGGATCAGTAGAGTGTGAAACAGTCCTTTGAGTCCTGCTTCCAGTGCAAAACTTAAGAGCCATAATTATGGAGTCCCTACTGATGCCTCCATAATGATAGTTTTATTAAGCAAGGCAAAGTTGAAATTAATAGAAATACTAATGTGACTTTGAATTTTAAGCTTTGGGGTTAAATTGAGAAAAAGCACCCATTTATACTGAGGCATTGCCCATGGCACGTCGCATCACACACACTTGAGATCCTTGCAAAACTGGGCACTTTAGCTGAATTGAAGATAGATTGAGAAGCTTTGCTCTGAATTTCCTTCCCCTATTTTTCGCCTTTCACTCAGTATTGATGTTACAGTTGGCATATAGTACTTTAGGTTTCTGATGTACTTACGTTAGTTGCAATCTTCATTTCATATCACTGCCATTGAACAATGCTTTCTTTCTTATTAATGTGTAATTGTGAGGTTTTGGATGTGTACAGAATGGCATTCAAAGTGTAATTCATTTTCTTGGCATCTTGTTCTTCTCTTGAGGCCCATGGACCTGGAGAGGGGGAACATACAGATTGGTTGGCTGCCAACCTAGATTCTTGTCTTATTGTTTTTTGGGGTTTTTTTTGCAGAGCATAAAGTATTATGTATTTTAATTTTCAATATATTTTTCTTAAGGCTAACTCCAATGTCCATATAAAATTGCATATTCTATGACTCATGCATTGGGAAGTACTGTAGAGATACATTATGTGTTGATAAATATTATAAAGCGACCAGTAAATTGAATCCACAAAAGCACCATCACACTGGGGAAAAAATCCTTTTTGGAGGAAAAATGTTTGGTCAACATGCTGTTTGTTTAAATTGAAGAATAAATCATTTTGTAAAGATCTTTTTTTGTGTGCGTGCGCCTGTACTGTGTTTCATGTGGCAGTTTCTTCTTGGCTTTACTCAAAGGGCAGAAAGAGCGAGATTCGAGACATAGTTGCCAAAACCAAATGAGGCTTTTACGTGTTTTAAATAAATCAGAAAATCGTTTAGTGTAAAGCCTGGTATGAAAGTGGGAACTCGGGCTGCAGAGGGCCTGTTTTCTGTAGAAATTCACTCTTCCTTGGGACTCCATATGTGGTTAAGGAGAAAGATAACAAACTCCAAGCCTATGGGGAAAGGGCACACCTGAATATGACATGGGCAGAAACTCTGAGTCATGTTGGGATGTAAAGAAACCCAAACCAAACAAATTCCTTTCCTGCTTCAGGGAGCAGGCTGGGGGGAGACATTGTTTCCTGTAGAAGGAAAATGCTGTTTTCTTAAATAGTGCAGTTTTCAGCTCTCCGGCTCACCCACTGTCTCACTTGCACTTGTTTAATGGAGTTCGTACTGTGCCTCTCCCCCTGTCCACACTCCAAGCCCCTCTCTTTCCTGATTAATTCATGAAAAAACCAGGAAGGAAGGGAAATAGTAATAATTACTTTATTTTATAGCACCCAGTAGTGTCCTAAGCACCTGATATGTGCCTCATAGGCTGCATTCATTTGGCTAATGTATGTCATAGTTGCCCAGACTTTGCCCAACTGAGGACTGCAGTGGCAACTTTCCAGGAGCCAGAGGGTTCCACTGAAGTTGCATAAAATAAAGCAAATTGCAGCTGCTTTCATTAGCAATAGGCAGCTGCTGCCTGCAACGACCCCCCACTTGGACCAAACTGGAGTATTGTGTATTGGGATCTGTAATCTCCGCGACTCTCATTTCTTGATTAAAGTGTGTGGCATCCATGCTCATATGTTGCACTTTGACTACTGGCATAGGTTATTGCTGTTAGTCCTTTCAGGACTCAGTACAATATTAATAGGTAAATTTCATGTTTGTAATGAGATTTGCATGATCTAGAACAATGGTTTTCAATCCATGGTCCACGGACCTCTGAGAGTCTGTAGAGCATGTCTAAGATTTCCAAAGAGGTCCACAGACCAGTTGAAATTTTTTAGGGGTCTGCACTTGAAAAAAAGGTTGAAAAACACTGATCTAGAAGTATGTCATGACCCTTCCTTTCTCCAGAGTTGTTCAGCACCCCAGGAGCTAAATGCAGAGAGTGAGCCAGGGTGAGGATTGGTGGGACTGACTTTATTATCAAACAGAGACCAAGAAAAGGAGTTGAGGGTTCTCGAGAGTGAATTGGAGCCGTCAGAAGAGTGGCATTTCCGTCCTGCAGGAAATTCTGAGATTTAGAAATTTCCTTCAAAATCAGGAGAAAAAGTCAATCTCAGAACTTTTCGCTCAATGGAATATACCGAGAGATTTAGATTTGACCTTATGAAACATTTAATTTCAACTGTAATGTTTTCACCATATATTTGTTATGTATAATAATAATAAGTGGAAACACAATGATAAAGTTGACATGAAATGTTTGGGCCTGATAAGAAAAAAAAACTTTCAATAATTTCCTGCAGAAAGTGTGACAAAAGTGATACATTCCCATGAAACCTGCAGTATGGCCACTGGACTGGGACTTGGGAGACTTAGATTCTATACCCAGCTCTGCCACTAGTCTGCAGGATGACCTTGGACAAATCACTTCACCTCTCCATGCCTCAGTTTCCCCATATGTGAAATGGGGAATAATACTGACCTCCTTTGTAAAGCACTTTCAGGTCTACTGATGAATAGAGTTTTATACAAGAGCTAGTTGATATTATTTATTCGTCAAACAGTATTTTCCAATGGACGACTATTCTATCAGAAAATATTCGACCAGCTGTAGAGTGAATGGCAATGTAGTCTACAGGGGAGAGGGAGAAGGGACCATGACGAGGGGTCTGAGAAATCATGGATCTTGGAAATCACAGAGAGGCTTGTTAGAGACACGAATGATGGGATAGGTGACCTTATGGAAGAGCTTATAGAGCGTCTAAAAATTGCAGTCTTTTTTTTTTTTTTTTTTTTTTTTTTTTTAAATCTTACTGCATGCAACAGACTCTTCTAATACCTGGCCTGGGTTCAGTTCAGGGTTTGCTTTTGTGTCTCCCCCAGATCCTGGATGCAAGTGACCAGACGTAGTACTGTGCATATCCATTTCCTTTGGAAATGACTTATGGCCGTGCTAACGTGTGGTATGTCCATCCCAGGGGAAGCACTGAAATTATCCATGCCACGGCTGGAGAGAATGAGAGCCACTCTCTTTTAGAGAAGGCTTGAATGTTTTTCTGAATTAAAGCAAAACTTTCTCTGGTTTACTTAGTTTATGATTTCATTGTACTTTTCTACAAAAGCAAAATCTTTAAGCAAAGGGGGATACAGAGTATTTAATAGTTTCCCTGAAAAGAATATTGTAACCTTTTTTTAAAAAATTCAGCTCAGCACCATTTTTATTCCCTGCCTTCTGCAGTGGTCTTTAGCATAGTTCTATAGATTCCTAGCTGTTAACAAAGCTGATCTAGATTTCATTTTTACTCATTTAAATTGTGTAAATATTTCCTCCTCCCCCCACCCTCTTTCAACTGCCAGGCTGTTATTCCACTGTACTAATTTCAGAAGGTATTTTTCCATGGTGGTGGTCAATTTCATTTTAATAATTTTAGCCATAATTGCACATGCTTGAATGGAAACCAAAATTCAGAGTGTGAGTAGGCTGTGATGCCACTGTCAGTCACACTGCAAATATTTAATTCAAAGACACACAGTAAATACACAGCAATGATGATTTTAAAGACCTTATTTCTCCACCATTAATTTGAAGTTTCAGGATTCTGAAGCCCGGTGATAAAATGTTGTTGTTTGTTGTTGTAAGTAGTAGTAGTAGTAGTAATCCATCGCTGACAGTGATGACAATATTGTCGCAATTCTCATCTATGTCTGTGCATACGACTCTGAAGTCCAAACCCCAATGCACGGAGTCAGCCGCACTGAGGGCATGGGTAGTCCATATCCGTGATGTTTGATGATGCAGATCTATAGCGCCTTTCACGGGCAGCCTGGAGACAATTTCATCGATCCCACTTGAACCTGTTGCATGCTAATCTTGTCAGACCGCCAGCGAGTCCTGTTTTGAACTGTTTGCTCGAGTTCTTTGAGATGGATGCCAGCCCACTGGAGACTGCTTTTCAAGTAATCTTTGAAGCGCTTATATGGATGACCCTGTGACAGGTTGGACCCCCCCTTCCAGGGTGCCACCTGATGTGCTGGGATCCCGCTGAGTCCGCCTGTCCCACCAGCCTGGGTTCCCCTTACTCTGTGCTGCTGTGACAGGCTCTCAAGCCCTCTTCCAGTGCGCTCACACAGGTAGGGACACACCCAGCTGTAGAATCATACAGTGTCTGCAATCAGCTCTCTGTGGGAGGACTCAGCTCGGGGAATTGCCCAGCACTCTGGTGCGCACACCCTCCAGTGTGTAAACCCAAAATGATATTGCCTTGCGCTGTATAGAGATCTATACAGCGTAAGCTCGTGAAATTCGCTCCCTCCCTCAATGTGGAGGAAGATATGCACAGCTTCTCCCCGCTCCCCCTTTATAAATTGCACAAACTGGGTTTTGGAATAAACAAAAACCAAGTTTATTAACTACAAAAGTATATTTTAAGTGATAAGGGATAGTAAACAGATCAAAGCAGGTCACTGAGCAAATAAAATAAAACACACAAACTAAGCTTAATACAATAAGGAATACTGGCTACAAATAATAATTTCGTACCCTAAATGTTGTTTCAAGTGGGTTGCAGAGTTTCTTGAAGGTAAACTGCATCACTTACAGCTTAAATCTTCAGGGATTCCTTTTACAGGCTGACCTTTCTTGCCTGGGCTCAGCCCCTGCCTCCCCCAGATCAGTTCCTTTGTTTCTTCAGGTGTTTTCAGCAGTTTTCCTTCTTGGGCGGGGAGGCTGTGGAGAAGAGCCAAGATTAACTCACTCCCCAGCCTTAAACAGGATTTGCATATGGCGGGAATGCTTTGTTTTCTAATTTGACCCCCACCCCCTTCCCGTGGAAAAGTACCAGCATTTCAAGATGGTATCCTGTACCAGGTGACATGATCACATGACCCTGCAGTGTCAAAGCAGCATCCCAGGAAACTTCTCAAGAAGGAGGGAGATTAGTATCTTCAAAGTCCTATTGTCCTTCCAGGCTGATTGCATACTGTCTGGTGGATGTTCCCCAAGTACACACACAGTTGTAATTGTTGCATAGTCAATATTCCTAACTTCAGATACAGAAATGATACATACAAATTGGATAATCACATTCAGTAACTCATAACCTTTCCAATGATACCTCACATGAGCCATCTTGCACAAAACACATCTGTTTTGCCCTATTCATATCATAACAATATTTCTATGAAGAATATGGGGCATAATGTCACAGACCCTTCTTTCTTTTGCCCTGCCTCAGCTCCTCCCATTCGTTTTGGGAGGCAATAGTCTTCATTCTGATGACATGTCCGGTCTACCTAAGTTGTGCTCTCAGTAACATTTCCTCAATGCTGGTTGTGTTTCCTCTCTCAAGGACCTCAGGGAGCGTGTGTGAAATTGCTTAAGCTGTTTAATGTGCTATCTATAAAGAGTCCATTTCTCAGAACCATACAGGAGAGAGGTTAGGACCACTGCACTGTAGATCTTCAATTTGGTGGAGAGACGAATGTTATGTTGGTTAAAGACTTTTATTTGAAGTCGGACAAGGGCCTGGCTGTCTTTTCTGATTCTGGAGGCAATTTCCTTATCAAGGGAACAGTCACTAGAGATGGTACTGCCCAAATACTTGAACTGGTCCACATTTTTCAGTTGTGTGCTTTCGATGGAGATGGCTGGCACTGGGGCATTGGAATGAGGTGCTGGTTAGAACAAGACTTCTGTCTTGCCAAGACTGGTGGTAAGGACAAAGAGCTGGGATGCTTCAGAAAATCTATCAACAATGACCTAAAGGTTATGTCATGTCTATGGGCCATCAGAGCGCAGTCATCTGTAAAAAGTGCTTTGACAAGCAGGGCCAGCTCCAGGGTTTTGGCCGCCCCAAGCAGCCAAAAAAAAAAGAAAAAAAAAGCCGCGATCGCGATCTGCGGCGGCAATTCGGCGGGAGGTCCTTCGCTCCGAGCAGGAGTGAGGGACCGTCCGCCGAATTGCCGCCGAACAGCTGGACGTGCCGCCCCTCTCCGAAGCTGCCGCCCCAAGCACCCGCTTGGTAAGCAGGTGCCTGGAGCCGGCCCTGTTGACAAGAACTCTCTCCAGTGTGGTCATAGATTATTTGTATGAACCTTCTTGGACAGCCCAGTTTATGTAAAATAACCCATAGACCCTCTGTTGACTTTATCAAAGGCTTTGGTCAAGTAGATGAAAACTGCATACAGGTCCATGTTCTGCTCTAAACATTTTTCCTGGACTTGCCTTACCGCAAAAATCATGTCCGTAGTACTGCAACCTCGTCTGAAACCACATTGCGCTTCAGGTAGATTCTCAGATATGTTCACAATGAGTTTGTTCAGTAGATGTGAACTAGTATTTTCCCTGCTGTACAGAAGAGAGAAATGCCTCTGTAGTTTTTGCTGCTTTTTGTTTTTAAACAGTGATACAATAATAGCATCTTTAAAGTCTTGTGGCATTTCTTCTTCTTCCCAAATGCTACTCAAGATGTTGTGAAACACCTCGATAGTCTTTGGGCCTGCTGCTTTGTACAGTTCTGCTGGAATTCTATCCTTTCCGGATGCCTTGCCAGAGTTCAGTTGCTTGATGGCTTTCATGACATCTTGATGGAGGGAGGTCAAGATCTTCTTTGATGGGTTTTTCGGGTAATACTAAGTAGAAAGTATTTAACAGTTGCTACTCAGGCCAGTTTTTCCATTTTTGAGAGTAAGACTTTGAAAAGGAATGTGCACCATTTATATGGTAGATAGGTGATTCAACTTGTAAAGGATCACTGCAGCCAACGATATTGCTTTGAATTTGCCATGACTGATGCAGCATGACAAAGAGCTAGCTTTTTAATCCTTCTGGTTCATCAAATGCAGTTAAGTTCTAATAATTAGGCCCAGATGGATGGTGCAGTGACGGACTAAAAGTATGACACTTTTTTTAAAACTGAAAAAATGTTTAAGTATGTATGGTGCCTTTATGGCTTCAGCGAGGTATCTTGGGCTAAAGTGAAATCAAACCTAAACACATTTTCCTTGGTATTTTTTTTTTAAATGGTCCCATTATACACTGTCCTCCTTTAAATACCTCTGTCTCACTGAGCAATAGTAGATGGAGCTCATTTTGAGGCTGTCAGTCACTTTACTTTATTTCCCATGAAGGCTGCTTTTTATCAGTACATGGGTCTCCTTCGCTGTCCTCCAGGAGCTGGTCGTGTACTTTCTCCCTCCTCTGCTGGTTCGGGAACGAGTGACCAATAGTGGAGCCTGGCTCTCTTGTAGTGCCACAAAATGCACTATGCCTAGGAATGAAACATTGCTTTTTTCTGAATTGCCTGACACTATTTTATTTTAAAGCAAGGTCAATCTGCCTACTTATCCACACAGACCACCAAGAACTCCTCCTCTTCCCACCCTTCTCTACCCTCCTCACTGTCTTTTCTTTGGTATTAAGAGTTGTTCAGGGTTTTGGCCCTTATTTACAAACACCTATATGGGATTAATTCATGTTACTTGAAGGTAACCTGAATTAATCCCAACCTGTTGCAATCTTCATAATCATGAGATCCATGACAGCTAGAACAGTGGAATTGACAACCTGTAGAGCAGAAGTTATACACACAGAAGGAACTTTTGTGACAATTGTCCCATACAGAGACTATCTTGTATTCACCTTGGTAAATTGGTAAAGCGCTCAGAAAGCATTGTGACACTGTAATGTGAGAAATTAAATCTCTGAATAAAACCTGCCATTACAATTTACAGCCCAGATTTGCAGAGTTTGTCTCCAGAAACATTTTCAAAATTTCCAGAAATCTGAGTCTTTAGGAGTCCACATTTCTCTGCTGCCACCTTCCAAGAAAGGGATCAGAGGCTGGTTGGTGATAGGTGTTCGTATGCTATAGAGTTTCACAGTTAGCTATCTCCACAATTCTTCCTCCAGAAATCTAGCAACTGTGTAGTTACCTGGGTCACCCAGCTCATCATCTGGGGTTTGAAAATGGCTGCAATTCTTGCTTTGGTAGCTGATCATTTTGAATATAGTATCATAGAATATTAGGGTTGGAAGAGACCTCAGGAGGTCATCTAATCCAATCCCCTGCTCAAAGCGTGACCAACACCAACTAAATCATCCCAGCGGGGGCTTTGTCAAGCCAGGCCCTAAAAACCTCTAAGGAAGAAAATTCCACCACCTCCCTAGGGAACCCATTTCAGTGCTTCACCACCCTCCTAGTGAAATAGTGTTTCCTAATATCCAACCTAGACCTCCCGCACTGCAACTTGAGACCATTGCTTCTTGTTCTGTCATCTGCCACCACTTTGAACAGCCTAGCTCCATCGTCTTTGGAACCCCCCTTCAGGTAGTTGAAGGCTGCTATCAAATCCCTCCTCACTCTTCTCTTCTGAAGACTAAATAAGCCCAGTTCCCTCAGCCTCTCCTCGTAAATCATGTATCCCGGACCTCTTATCATTTTCGTTTCCCTCTGCTGGACTCTCTCCAATTTGCCCACATCCTTTCTGTAGTGGGGGGGTCTAAAACTGGACACAATACTCTAGTGCCGAATAGAGGGGAATAATCACTTCCCTCGATCTGCTCTCAGTGCTCCTACTAATACAGCCCAATATGCCGTTGGCCTTCTTGGCAACAAGGGCACACTGCTGACTCATATCCAGGGATATATCAAAGGAATGTCTGTGCATTTTTAAGGGAGGGGTCCAGTTTTATTAAAGGCTGGTCAACCTGCTTGGAAGGCCAGATCACATCATCAGTTTTTAAGCAGAAGTTCACATTGATATAAATGGTACAATACGACCTAATTTCTAACTGATTTAATGCATATTTTGTGTTGTAATATGCTCCCAAACTTCTACCACTTCAGCTGTGCCTGGATTACTGAAACACTTTAAGTGCTAGCTTTATCCAGCACATTTTATCTTCTGTTCTGTGATCCTGCTTTCCTGAAAGAAAAATCTCAACTAATTTGGGTGAGTTGGCAGTTAGCGGGGCATCTTAAAGTGTGGTTTGCAGTGCAGTGTTACAGACACGTCCTTCATGAGGTCAATGGCAACCTTTCAGTGTTCAGCTTGCTTTCCCATTCTGCTGTGTAGGAAAATAGGAAGCTTTCATTCCTTTGGTTGTCTATCAATCTCTGCCAACTTATCTGTGCTCCTGCATTGTAAAAGGATGGTGCGGGGGAGAAACTTGCATTCAAAAGCTAAATGGTGTCTAAAAGGGTGTCATAAGGAGGAGGGAGAAAACTTGTTCACCTTAGCCTCTAAGGATAGAACAAGAAGCAATGGGCTTAAACTGCAGCAAGGGAGGTTTAGGTTAGACATTAGGAAAAAGTTCCTAACTGTCAGGGTGGTTAAACTCTGGAATAAACTGCCTAGGGAGGTTGTGGAATCTCCATCTCTGGAGATATTTAAGAGTAGGTTAGATAAATGTCTATCCGGGATGGTCTAGATAGTATTTGGTCCTGCCATGAGGGCAGGGGACTGGACTCGATGACCTCTCGAGGTCCCTTCCAGTCCTAGAATCTATGAATCTATGAATGTTATGCTGGGCAGAAGGGTGCCATGGATTCTTCTCCCTCTGCACAGTTGGTGGATAATCTGATTCCTGCCAGTAGATGAAGTGTGTGGACTGTCAGTGCTCATCTTGGTTTCTCTGAAATGCAGCAGTCTCTCTCCTACAGCCAAGGGCGGCTCCAGGCACCAGCGCACCAAACGCGTGCCTGGGGCGGCAAGCCGCGGGGGCGGCCTACCGGTCTCCGTGAGGGCGGCAGTCAGGCTGCCTTTGGCGGCGTGCCTGCGGGAGGTCCGCCGGTCCCGCGGTTTCGGCGGCAATTCAGCGGTGGGTACGGCGCACCGCCGAAAGCCGCCTGACTGCCGTGTTTGGGTGGCAAAATACATAGAGCCGCCCCTGCCTACAGCTGGCTCCTGCTGCCTAGAAATTTACAGATATTTTAGCAGTAAAATAGAGAGTTGGAAAATCTATCTTTTAAAGTAAATATACATTGTAGTCAAATCATACTTTATTCTGTTGAGCAATTTCTCTTAATATACATGATGGTCACGCGCTCTTAGGAGCCTGAACTGAACTGCAGTGGAGATGGAGGAGGTGCATTGCCCAAGCAGTGGTGCTTACAGGTTTTATTCCTTTAAAAGGCTGTGGGGCTCGGGGGGAGGGGCACTGCTTGCTACACCTGCTTCAAGAGGTATAACCCACACTCTCGAAGCACAGCTATCAGAGTACGTGTAGGGACACAGACTTCCTTCCTGTTCCCAGAATTGCCCTCAGCAGGGGTGGCTAGGTCTGCCAAGCGTGTTGGTTTCCCCTGCTGCCCTTTGCATCACAGCCTTTGGGGCCAGATTATGTTTGGCCTCCTGAGCAAGTGATTTGGGAGGGGGCTCTTTCTGCTGTCTTTTCCCCCTTCTGCCGCAGCACACCTGTACAAGGGAGGCCTCACTTAGTCCTTAGTACTTATGGTTATTAAGTTCTGCCAGGAATTTCGTGGAGCTCATTATCTTGTTTAAAAATGTATGTCGTGCTAGAAGATTAGGACACTTGTGTGGTATTGTATTGGAATTGAAATGAAATTGGCTCAGCTGAGCTGATTCCATTTATAATTAAAGCAAATGGTGACAGAAATCTTTGGGTGTTCAAAACATTTCACCCAAACTAGATGCAGTCCAGCTCTTTGGGAAAAAAAAGTCTCTCTCTCTCTCATATATATTTTTATGGGGACATGAGTCATTGCTAATATCCTGATTCAGGTAGTGCGGGACGAGAAGGATTTAGAAAGGATCCAAGCATAATACCTTGAGCTTTTAGACAAAAAACACTCCTGGTTGCATTTGTTTCTCCTCATTTAGCTGCAGCCTGTTCGCCAAGATGTTTTTCAAGGAGGATCTGCTCGGTGTTGGCAAAGGAAAGTATCTTATTTCCCAAGCGTGCTTATCGTTCTGTCCTTGACAACGATGGGAAGCTGAATTGTGAAGGGAACTTTCAGCACGCTTTTTTTTTTTTTTTTAATTTAGAGGCAAACATGAGAAAACTCTCCTCTGCAATGCATGCAGCATTGTGCTGGCTTCCTGTGTGCCCCATCACACAAAACAGATACAGCTTTCCAAAAGTTCTGTCATTGCAGCCTTTAGGCTTGAGGAGGGGAAAGAAGGAAAGGGAATTAACATCCTGAGCTAAACCCATGATTCAAACCTTGTGTCTGAATAAGTGGTGGTTGGGAAAACAGTTTGATGAACAGTCAGCAAGATCTTCACTAGTGTAAAAGTCACTCATAGCTAAGGCTACGTTTTAGTTATGGGTATTTTTAGTAAAAGTCATGGACAGGTCATGGGCAGTAAACAAAAATTCACGGCCTGTAACCTGTCCACGACTTGTACTATATACCCCTGACTAAAACTTGGGCTGTGTCTCCACAGATGCTGGGGGGTGTGGGTGGGGGCGCTGGAGGTGCTCGGGGGTGGCCCAGGACCCCCGCTGGTGCGGGGGGGGGAGGGGAGTGGTGGTGTGCAGCCCGGGACCCCCGCTGGTGCTGGGAGTGGGGGGTTGGCAGGGCTGGCAGGTTCCCTACCTGGCTCTGCGTGTCCCTGCAGCTCGTAGGGGGACGGAAGGCCAGGGGGCTCCCTGTGCTGCCCCCACCACGAGCTCCAGCTCCGCAGCTCCCATTGGCCAGGAACCGCAGCCAATGTGAGCTCCGGGGACAGCGCCTGAGAGCATGCACAGCACATGGACCCCCTGGCCCCTCCGCCTAGGAGCTGCAGGGACATGCTGGCTTGTTCCGGGGAGCCCCCCAAGGTAAGCGCCACCCTGCACCTCAACCCCCAGCCCTGAGCCCCCTCCCACACCCAAACTGCCCCACAGCAGCTGGTGCTGCTGGCCCAGGAGTTGCCTGATCTGCTTGGGCAGCCCTGGAGCCAGACGCACCAGCTGCTGCAGAAGTCATGGAAAGTCACGGAATCCGTGAATTCTGTGACCTCCGTGACAGACATGCGGCCTTACTCATACCAAATATAAATACAGTAGAAACCTCAGAGTTATGAACTGACCGGTCAACCACACACCTCATTTGGAACTGAAAGTACACAATCAGGCAGCAGCAGAGACCAAAATAAATAAATAAATAAAAAGCAAATGCAATACAGTGCTGTGTTAAACGTAAATACTAAAAAAAAAAAAAGGAAAGTTTTTAAGAAAAGATTTGACATGGTTAGGAAACTGTTTCTGTGCTTGTTTCATTTATATTAAGATGGTTAAAAGCAGCATTCTTCTTCTGCATAGTAAAGTTTCAAAGCTGTATTAAGTCACTGTTCAGCTGTAAACTTTTGAAAGAACAACCATAATGTTTTGTTCAGAGTTACAAGCACTTCAGAGTTGCAAACAACCTCCATTCCTGAGGTGTTCGTAAACTCTGAAGTTCTACTGTTGTTCTTTAATTCTGCCCCAGATAAGTATACAATATTCCTGCTGGTTTGTATAAAAATGCTACTTTGGCATTGGAGTAATGGGCAGTCTAGATGAGGAGAACAAACCGAGAATGAGGGGAGATGCGAAGAAAGGCAGAAGTAGCTAATGCCTGGCCGTAGAGCTCTGTTAATATAAACATTAACCAGTTTAATAGAGGGAAAGAAATACAAATGTAATATTTTAAGATTCAAAAGTAGTACAGGATCCTTTCCAATTCCGTCACCTAGAGATGACTTGGACCTGATGCTGTGCATTTTTGCCCTAAAAAGGACTGTGGGGGAAGCTTTCTACGTAAAAAAGGCAGAAAGATCCTTAACTCCTATTGACTTCCCATGAGAGCTAAGCATCTCACTGCCACTTGTGCTTATGGAAATCTCTCCCTGTGACTTCATAGCTACTCTGTCAGCTACATACGAAGGAGAAAATCATAAAGTGAACTAAAATCCTGATTTTTTTTTTTCTCATGTAATCCACTGACATGGTCAGGCACAGATTTAATTTCTGTGTTTCCATCCACAATTGCTCCTTGGGATGGAGGAAAAAAGGAAAAAAATAGATATAGTGGAAATATGCGTAAAGAAAGTTTATTTTCTTGCAGCAAAAGCTAGAGAATAATTTGTTGCCCAAGTTTTATTCTTTCATACATCAGTGGAGAGCTATGTCTGGTTCTAGACATATAAAATAGTGTTTTCTAGAAGTCATAAGAACAAGTAATGACATTAACAGTGTCAACTGTGCTTAATTCTGCATTCCTTGCACACCCAAAAACTCTTTTTCAAGTTCATTAGAAGTCTTGGGTTATTAGTGTGTAACCACTTGTGTACGGAGCAGAGAGGAACTTGGGAAATCTCTGGTTTAAAATAGCTTGCCATAATACAGTCAAAGCAATAAAGGTCTCACACTGCATTTGGTAATTGTGCTGTCTACCCCTCAGCCAGTGTGTAAACAGGATATTATATGCATTAAAAAATTAGCAAGATATTAACATATTTCAGTATCACAAATGTAACATAATTCAATTATGTGCTCTTCTTACTTTTGGCTTTTTTTTTTTTTGCTAAGTCAATTAAGTCTTGAAGTTTCATTAGCGCTGAAACTGAGAAATACAATACTAGGATCCTTTTGTGCACAAATGACTTCATAAGTCACCACCTGCCAGTTGGCACTCCAGTGAGCCCAGAACTTTTATGAAAAGATACTGAATTGAATTTATTAAGACCTTGATCAATAGCAGGGAAAGTGCAAGAAGTGTAACCAGAGGAAGATGTGCTGAAACCTTATGCAGTTTCTGGCTGCTGTCCCTCTGCTAATTTGTGCTACTTGATTTCATTCATTTGTCACATGAAACTCATTCCTAACTGCATGGTGGAAATCAGTTGAAATGTAGAGGATTCACACTCCAGAAATAAGTAATGCGTGTTCATTTCTAAACAAAATCTAGAGGTGCCGACCATTAAGAAAATGATCTGAATTTGATTTTTAGTTGGCAGGATGAATTCTGAGGAAATTTTAAATGGTGAAGTGGTCTTCTTTAAGGTCCATGAGGATAGCTTTGTACCGTATGCCTAGATCTTCAAAATTGGGTGTGTGTAAGTTTCAGCACCCTCTTCTGGAAATCTCAACCCAGGCTTTTTACCTCGTTCGGTTTTTAGAGCAAGGATACATCTAGTGAGTGCATGGGACTGGGCAAGGCTTGGCTTGGAATTTCGTTGTCCCTCTGTTAAGTATATACAGGAGAGTCGTCTTCTAGTTAATCAGCGTGTTGTTTTTGTTTTGTTTCTTCCGCCACCAAACAGCTTGGCTATAAGTAGAATTGCCATTTGTACATTGCAGTGTATTGAAACAATGTGAAACTTCCATTTTGTCCTGCTGCAATCACTGCAATGGAAGTAGTGCTTGCAGAAACATTTACAAAAACTGCAATTGTGAGCCTCTTATATAAGAATAT
Source organism: Emys orbicularis (assembly GCF_028017835.1). Lineage (NCBI taxonomy): Eukaryota > Metazoa > Chordata > Testudines > Emydidae > Emys > Emys orbicularis. The sequence continues at coordinate 28,144,260 of NC_088695.1, read as the reverse complement.
ATAGGAACAGCCATGCTGGGTCAGACCAGTGGTCCATGTAGTCTAATGGCCTGTCTTCTGACTGGTCAGAGCCAGATGCTTCAGAGGAAATTAAATAGAACAGGGCAATTCTCGAGTGATCCATCCCCTGTTGTCCAGTCCCAGCTTCTGGCAGTCAGAGGTTTAGGGACACACAGAGCATGAAATTGCATCCCTGACAGTCTTGGCTAGTAGCCATTGATGAACCTATCCTCCATGAAATTATCTAATTCTTTTTTGAACCATTTATACTTTTGGCCTTCACAACATCCCCTGGCAACGACTTCCATAGGTTGACTCTGCATTGTGTGAAGAAATACTTACTTATGGTTGTTTTAAACCTGCTGGCTATTTAATTTCATTGCGTGACCCTTGGTTCTTGTGCTATGTGAAGGGATAAATAACACTTCCTTATTCACTTTCTCCACACCATTTGTGATTTTATAGACCTCTATCATATCCCTCTCAGTTGTCTCTTTTCTAATCTGTACAGTCAATCTTTTTAATCTTTTTAATCTCTCCTCATGTGGAGGCTGTTCCATCCCCTAATCATTTTTGTTGCCCTTCTCTCTACCTTTTCAATTCTAATATATTAGGGTTACCATATTTTGAGTGTCCAAAAAGAGGACACTCCACGGGCCCCCGGCCCCGCGCCCACGCCCCAACTCCACCCCTTCCCCAAAGTCCCCGCCCCAACTCCGCCCCCTCCCCTGCTTCCCGCGAACACTTGATTCGCGGGAAGCCTGAAGCAGGCAGCAGGTAAGCTGGGGGGGTGGGGGGAGGAGGCGCGGCCCAGTCTGGGCCCCCCAACCGAGCGGCTCCCTCCGGCGGCCGGCCCCGGCCCCAGCGTCTCCAGCCTGGCTCGGCTCCTGGGGTGCCGGGCCCCGGCCCAGCACCCCCGGCCCCGCACCCCCGGGCCCGGCCCGTCCCCGCACCGCCGGGCCCGGCCCCCGGCCCAGCACCCAGCGGCGCCGGCCCCTCCCTGGCCCCGCACCGCCCAGCCCCGCGCCCCCGGCCCAGCACCCAGCGGCGCCGGCCCCTCCCTATTTTCCCGGACATGTTCGGCTTTTTGGGATTTCCCCCCGGACGGGGATTTGAGGCCCAAAAAGCCGGACATGTCCGGGAAAATCCGGACGTATGGTAACCCTAATATATCTTTTTCGAGGTGGGACAACCAGAATGGCACGCAGTATTCAAGGTGAGGGCATACCTTGGGTGTATATAGTTTATATTCTGATATTTTCTGTTTTATTATCTATCCTTTTCCTAATGGTTCTTAACATTCTCTTTGCTTTTTGACTGCTGCTGTACATTGAGCAGATGTTTTCAGAGAACTCTCCACGATGACTCTGAGATTTTTTTTGAGTGGTAACAGCTAATTTAGACCCCAGCATTTTGTGTATATAGTTGGGATTATGTTTTCCAATGAGCATTACTTTGCACATGTCAACATTGAATTTCATCTGCTATTCTGTTGCCCAGTCACCCAGTTTTCTGAGATTCCTTTGTAACTCTTCACAGAGAGCTTTGGACTTATCTATCTTGTGTAATTTAGTATTGTTTGCAAACATTGCTACCTCACTGTTTATCCCCTTTTCTAGATCATTTATGAATATGTTGAACAGCACAGGTCCCAATACAGACCCCATGGGGACCCCATTATTTACCTCTTTCCACTGTGAAAATGGACTGTTTATTCCTACTCTTTTTGTTTCTTCTCTTTTAACCAGTTACTGATCCATGAGAGGACCTTCCCTCTTATCCCATGACTGCTTACTTTGCTTAAGAGCCTTTGGTGTGGGACTTTGTTAAAGCTTTCTGAAAGTTCAAGTACACTGTATTACATGGATCACCCTTGTCAACGTGCTGTTTTGACACTCTCAAAGAATTCTAATAGATTGGTCAGGCATGATTTACATCGCAAAAGCTGTGTTGACTCTTCCCCAACGTATCATGGTCATCTATATGTATGATGATTCTGTTCTTTTTAGTTTCAACCAATTTGCCTCGTACTGAAATTATGCTTACCGGCCTGTAATGCCAGAACACCTCTGGAGCCTTTTTAAAAATTGGAGTCACATTAGCTATCCTCGAGTCATCTGGTACAGAGACTGCTTTAAGCAACAGATTACATACCACAGTTAGTAGTTCTGCAATTTCATATCTGAGTTCCTTCAGAACTCTTGGGTGATTCCCATTTGGTCTTGGTGACTTATCACTGTTTAATTTATCAACTAGTTCCAATAACTCCTCCATGGACACCTCAATCAGGGATAGTTCCTCAAATTTGTCACCCAAAAAAGAATGGCTCAGTTGTGGGAATCTCCCTCACATCCTCTGCTGTGAGGACTCTGTAAAGTATGCATTTGGCCTTTCTGCAACAGCTTGTCTTCCTTGAGTGCTCCTTTAGGACCCTGATTGTCCAGTGGTCCCACTAAGTGTTTGGCAGGCTTCCTGCTTCTGATATACTTGAAAATATTTTTGCTGTTTAGTTTGTGTCTTTTGCTAGTTGCTCTTCAAATTCTATTTTGGCCTGCCTAATTATATTTGTACACTTGTCTTGCCAGGGTTTATGTTCCTTTCTACTTTCCTCAGTAGGATTTGACTCCCGGTTTCTAAATGATGCCTTTTTACCCAAACCACCAACTTTAGTCTGCTGTTTAACGATGGGGCCATGTTTTTGGTCCTCTTGCTGTTTTTTTTTTTTTTTTATTTGGGGGGTATACATTTAGTTTGTTCGGAAGTGATGCAGAGAGCGTCAGATATTAATTGTTGTGTTTTGCTGCTCCTTTTCCCCAGAGATCATCGATGACCTCACCAATTTGGTAGCAAATACGGATGACAAACTGCGCAGTCAAACCCGGCATGTGAAGATGGTGGACAAAAAGTCAACTTCCTGTGGTAGGAAATGGCTTGTGTTCCTTCTATACTCATGTTAAATTCACAGGAACAATTTTATCCCTGGTGCCAAGAAGGTTGTATGTGCTATGGTTCCCCTCTTGATATTGTTAATTGATGAGATTTCAAATGTGTTATTTAATATAATTAGGCTCCCTTAAAGTATTTGACTAATTACCACAATTTTCTGATTATAAATATAGCACTATACAAAATCAATGCAGTACACATTAAATGGATTAAAAATGGATAACTGATTGATCTCAAAAAGTAACTGTAAATGGCAAATCATCATTCAGTGCTGGGAGGGGACATTTCTAATGGGGTCCCACAGGGATTATATGTTGATCTGGTGCCATTGCTGGTGAAGTTTTCAGTTTACACCCAAATTGGTGGAGTGGTAACTAATGACAGGTCAGTTCTACACAACGATCTGGATCACATCGTAAACTGGGAGCCTCACTTGAACAACATGTATTTTAATACCACTAAACGCAAGGTTGTACGTCTAGGAACCAAGAATCTACATCATATTGATAGGATGGGGAACTGTATTTTGGAAAGCTGTAACTGAGAAAAGCACGTGGAGGTTGTGGCAGAAAATGAACTGAACATGAGCTTGCAATGTCATGCAATGGCTGAGAACAAATGTGATCCTTGGATGAATGTCAAATAGAAGTGGTGATACTACCATTGTGTATGGCATTGTTGAGACCATTACTGGATTACTGTGTTCGTTTGTGATGTCCACAACTTCCAAAAGGGTGTTGACAACCCAGAAAGAGTTCAGAAAAGAAGTATGAGAATGATTTTGAGCTCTAGAAAACCTACCTTATAGTGAGACACTAAAAGAGATCAGTTTATGTGGCTTAACAGTGAGAAGGCTAGGAGGACACTTGATCACAGTCAATAAGTGCCTATATGAAGAAAAGATTTTGTTGTTGTTGATAGAGGGTTCTTTAATCTAGCAGGCAAAGATCCACTGGCTGTACAAATTTAGATCAGATTAAGGCATAATTTTTAATAGAGCGTAATTACCATTGGAACAATTTACCTAAGGACGTGATGAGTTTCATTGGATGTTTTTTTCCTATGAGATGATATGCTCTAGCTCAGTCAGAAGTTATGGGTTTGATACAGAAATCACTTGATGAATTTGTATGGCCTGTGTTATGAAAGTTGTTAAACTAGATGATCATAATGGTCTCTTCTGGCCTTAAATGTATGAATGTGTGAATTCAATTAATCTGCTTGTTTTTAATCTGTTTAAGTGAAGCTCAGAATGCCAACTACAGATTAGTTTGTCGGAGGAGTACTTGTCCACCTAACCCAACAATTACCAGCTGTGGAAAGAATCATAGATATGACTGACATTTTTATTTTGTCATTTTTTTGTATGTTGAAACTCAAAATCTAGGCAGTCTAAACAAAATTAAACTTAAAGTAGTATCTGATATATTTGCTCCTTCCTGCCAATTTCTGTGGTTTTACATTTATTTTCTATACCAGTGGTTTTCAACCTGGGGTCTGCAGACTATGTCTAAGATTTCCAAATGGATTTACACCTCCATTCAAAATTTGTTAGTGGTCCGCAAATGAAAAAAGCTTGAAAATCACTGTTCTATATAACCATGGGAAACTGCCAAATTAAATGACAATTCAGGGGAAGTAGTGAAAATGACTGCTTATGGAATGCTATCAAACAATATCTAGTATGTCTGTCTAATAATTTCTCAGCTCTTAGATATATTTTCCCCCTTTCTGAAAGTTTCTTAATATAAATGTAGTATCCAGACAATGTTGCAAGATAATTAATCCCTCCCCAACAATTAAGGTAGCAACTGTGATACAGGTTTTGAGAGCAAGAGGCTGTAAAACTGGAAAATTAGGAGGATCCACAGACTACCCTCTTACCTGTTGGCATTGGAAAAGAAATTCTGTGGGTGGAGAGGTCTGCCTGCTGCAATATTGCCCTTTTGAATCTACCCCAGTGGGTCTTCCTGCGTTTGCATAATAATTTGTGCATACATAAACAATATACTGGCCTCAGCTAGCTAGTTACTCTTTGACTGTCTGATCATTAGGTTATCTTGTAATAACTATACTGGGCAGTACATACAGTAGAACCTCAGCGTTATAAACACCTCGGGTATGGAGGTTGTTAGAAACTCTGAAATGTTTGTAACTTGGAACAAAACGTTATGGTGGTTCTTTCAGAAGTTTACAACTGAACATTGACTTAATATAGCTTTGAAACTTTACTATGCAGAAGAAAAATGCTGCCTTTTAACTTTCTGTGATTGTTTTATTTAAATTAAGAAAGTTTCCTTACCTTGCAAATCCTTTTTTAAACTCTTCCTTTATTTTTTTAGTAGTTTACGTTTAACACAGTACTATAGTGTATTGGGAGGGGAGGGGTTTGTTTGGTTTTTGGGGTCTCTGCTGTTGCCTGATTGTGTACTTCTGGTGCCAAATGAGGTGTGTGGTTGACCGGTCAGTTTGTAACTCTGGTGTTTGGAACTCTGAGGTTCTACTGTAGTTCTAACATGTTACTGTTAGCATTTCTCACTCATTCTCCCCCACCGCCAATCATGCCCAGCACCAAGAAATTTTAAAGTCAGAAAATGTTTTCAGTGTTGTTGTAGCCGTGTCGGTGCCAAGATATTAGAGAGATAAGGTGGGTGAGGTAATATCTTTTATTGGACCAACTTCTGTTGGTGAGAGAGACACGCTTTCAAGCTTCACAGTGCTCTTCTATGGGTTTGGGAAAAGTACTCATACTAAACAATCTGTTCAACCTTGTGTTTAGCTGTGACCATCTGAGTACTTTCCCCAGAGCCGAAGAAGAGCTCTTACTTCACCCACCGTGTCTCTCTAAAGTCAGAAAAAGCTCGCAAATGAACATTAGCTTTTCTAAAGAACTGGCACCTCACAGGTAACTTTTCAAATCAGTTTTAGCAGTATGAGGCCCAATTCTGATCTCAGTGACATTGGTTTAAATGCAGACTAACCCATTGGTTTTCAGTAGCGTTACTTTGGATTTACCAAAAAATAATTGTGATCTTTGCATGAAAACAGTATCTTTGTTATTCCAACTCCTATCTGTTCCTGTGTGGTGTTCCTCATTTGAAATCATGATGTCTTTTTCTGACAACTGTCCTTGCAGAGGATTCTGACTTCAGCTGAGGAATAATGTAAGAGCATAATATAATGTATTAGTGTGTTTGACATGGCATCAGCAATATCCATATTGTCGAAGAATGTTAGCAACCAATGTAGTAATAAACCAGAGAATCCCTGATGCAATCAGAACTTTAAATGAAGTTCACACACAATCTCAATGTTTCTGTAGCTGTCCTATTTCTGTGAACAGAATTTCAGGTTCCTTAATGGACTTTGTCTCCAATCAAGTGGTGGGATTTATGCGCTAGTCTTGTCTATGCATTGAGAGAGAACTGGTTTTAAATGAAGAGATCTGTTGATGGGGGCTGTTGCAAAGAGCTGCTACTTTCTTTTTACTGTCTCATTGGTCATGTACAATTGAGATAGAAGTATTAGGGTTTTTATTTTATTTGCCTTGAATTTGGGGTTTTATAAACACCTCAAATGGAATTCTCAAAAACGCTCCACGTTGGTCTGAATATAATCCTAGTGAGGTCAGTGGTAAAACTCCCTTTGACTTCAGTGGGGGCAGAATTAGGCCACTGTTGAGTGCTTATGAAAATCCCAGCCTAGATTCCAACAAATTATGGCCTATTGTGCATCCCCTTGGAGGCCTAGTGACCCCCATATTGAAGTCAATGACAAATCTTCCATTGATTTCAGTGGGCTCATGATTGAGCCCTTGGTCAGGGTGCTGTTTCTACTGAAATTGTTGTTGACAATCCTCTATCTTCCACAAGCAGATGATGTTTGTATGCTGCTTGGCTCTGTTTCATTTCCATATAAGTGTATGCCAATGGAGTATAGCTGATGACACTTTCCACTTCCATTAAGGAAGTCTTAGCAGTTGCATTGTCATTCAGCTTTTACCATAATGTTCACATAAACCATTGATCAAGTAAGTAAAAAGCAACATAAGAAATATACTATTGATGCTTAGCAAGTTGGACAGCACAGGAATGGCTTAGTGCAAAATATTTGCTTTTATAATGGAATTATTCCATAAAATTTTGTGGTCAGGTTTTCAAAGGAGAATGTGCTAAATTGCATCACTGTTTCTTTGTATTCAGAACTCAAAAGCAGTTGCAAATCATGATCTTTATACATTTGATTTTGTAGGCACAATAAAGTACATACACAATTTATCATACCAATTTTGGGAAATTTTGGCTCTAAGAAAAAACCCTAAAATATGGCTTTAAAAATATTAAGGGTAAAATTCAAGTTGAGATGCTTCAAAAAAATCTCCAACTGGAGGTTTGAGAACACTAATGGAACAGGTTAATTTTGTATCAAAGACCCTGATGTAAAAATACAGGCACCAAATAATAAGGTCTTATGAATGCTAGCATAGAGGTCTGCTGTTCAGTTTCACATGTATAGATAAAGTTAAACACTGAATTTGGAAGAAAAAAAAAAAAAAAAAAGAATATTTGCATTGATCTAAAAATCTAAAATGGATCCACTGAATAACAAAGCAGAATAATGGTTTGGTTTTTCTGTTCTGTTTTTTTTTTTTTTTTTTTTGGTTCTTTTTTCGGTAGAACTCAAGGTTAGACTCTAGTCCTGACCAAGGTCATAGACAAGTGCCCTAATGGGATGAAGTCTTCTAAACAAAAGATGGGAGGGGATTGGAGTCCATGTGATCCTATACCATTTCTCATTCAGAGGACACTCCTTGGGTGGTCTCCTATAGCAGGCTCTTGGAGTAGGATTAAGAAGAAAAGGCATATTTCTTAAGGAGGCAGCAAGGAATGGGATGGCTTCTTCGCAGTGAAAGAGAGTGCAAAGAGAGGAGCAAGTTTTATATTTCTGACATCATGGTTATATTGTCTCATTCTTAACAGTGGTCTGGGGAGGAGCCTGTCTTCGGCATTGTTACTCAGGACTACTCTGAACTTCCAAGGAAATAAGAAGCAACCATGAATGAATTTACATACTAGTTGTGCCCTTGGCAATCTTTCTACCACTGTAAAATTAGATCTAATCAGAGAAGTGGTGGTCGGTCAGGGTTTGTTTCACTTTTAGATTTTCTCCTATTCCACAAGGTGGCGTTGCAATCTAATAGCCTTTCTCTGGGAACTCATTCGTTGATGGACCCAGTTAGATGTGTATCTAGTGTTCATTTCACTTATCTTTTGATTAAGGTTTCTGAAGAAGTTGAAACTATGACTCTAGCTATTGTAGAGTAAGTTGGGAACAGGCTTCCTTTTTATCTTAACCAATCACCAATTAAATTGAATTTTAATGCAGCGTTTTTGCCAAACTTGCTAGTTTGTTTTTAGTTTTCGGGAGGTTTCAACTATTTTAAAATAGAGTAGCCTGGATTATATAAGGTTTCCTCTAGAAAGTAATGATTCACGCAGACTCTGGCCTTTTCCTGCCAGACTCTACGATCCCTCTGTTCTCAGTAATAGTTATTTTTGCCATGAACTTAATTTGCTTTATAAATTATGGATGACAGTTACTCGGGTTTGTTCCTCTGACGTACATTGTGTGTTTAGATGAGCAAGTCTCCATCAATTTATTTATTTATTTTTAGAGCAGTGGAGAACTTGGTCTAGTGTGACATTAAATCAACCTTTCCTGCACTCTGTTTCTCTGAAAGGTTACACCAATATTCTTCCAGAAAGCTGCATTGGTTCTGAGTCACCTGTCCGTGCTTGAAAGTGATTAGTTTTCTTGGCCTGGCGAGTTGTACTTTCTGTGTGTGTGTTTTTCCTCTTGAGTTTCTTCCATTTTTAAGAAATGCTGTCCGGAAAGGTGTTTCGTGTGAACGACTGAGACAGAATGCTACAAACAAAAGAAGTGTATTGTGTACAAAGTGCAAATTGGATCAGCAGCACTGCTCCCTCAACAGGATGGTGTGGGACAGGGAAATCGAAGCCTCCACTTTCCTGCTGCTTAGCACTAACGTTAAAATCAGTGTATTCCATATAGCAATGCCATGTTAATCATTTCTCATAATCAAGGAATCTGAACTTCCCCTGCAATGTAGCTAAAAGACTGCAGCATTGTATTTGATACAGGGATGGATTAGAAGAACCTAGTTTATGCCATTTTTACACACATGGGCACACGCACAATCAATTACCTATGGCAGTTACTCGGGTTTGTTCCTCTGATGTACAAAATATAACAAAAGGCAAGTAAGCTGCAACACGAATGGAGGTTCGGTTCAAGTTTTAGCTTTCTTGTCTTTTGCTGTACATTGTCTCTATACAGTACATGGTTTCCTTCTTTCCTTCTTGTATTGGAAACATCGTCTGCACCTCAGTAATGCATTCCTTCTCTAATCTGTTTTATGTTACTTTATATGAAAATAGACTCAGGGCCGGCTCCAGGCACCAGGCACCAACCAAGCACATGCTTGGGGCGGCGCCTGGTAAGGGGCGGCCAATCTTGGGGTGGCGGGGGGCGGCGCGGCGCGGCATTCCGCGGGGGGGGGGGCGCTCTGGCGGCGCGGCGCTCGGCGGGGGGGCGGGCTCCGGCGGCGCTCGGCGGGGGGGTTCCGGCGGCGCTCGGCGGCGCGGGGCGTGGCACTCGGGGGGGGGGGGTCCGGCGGCGCAGCGCTCGGCGGTCCGGGGCGCAGCACTCGGGGGGGGGGGGTTTCCGGCAGCGCGGCGCTCGGCGGGGGAGGAGGGGAGGGCGGCGGCGCTTTTTTTTGCTGCTTGGGGCAGCAAAAAAGTTAGAGCCGGCCCTGAATAGACCGTAACCGAACAGTAAAGCATCCACGCACAGGTTTTCCACAGCTTTCTGTAGCAATGCTCACAAACTGTACAGCTCACAATAGAGAGGAAGGATGGTCCACTAGCCTAGGACTTGGGAGACCTGAGTTCAATTCCCTGCTCGGCCACCAACTGCCTGTATGACCTTGTCCCCAAGCCTCACGATACCTCAGTTCCCTATCTTTGAATGCAGACAATAGCACTGCCCTACCTCACAGAGGTGTGTGAGGACGCATACATTAAAGATTATGAGGTACTCAGATACTATGGTAAAGGCAGGCAGGTAAGCATCTGTTTCTGTAGGGTGCACTGTTAGGATGTTCGGACGCTATTCATTTATATTTCAGTAGTGTCTAGAGGCCCCACTTTACGCACACATGATAAAAAGGCAGTCCCTGCCCGAAGGAGCTTACAGTCTAAAATGACAGCAGCAGGTTCATCTAAAAGTGCAGTGCGGAATGGGGAGCTGGAGGTACAGGAGCAGCGACAGGAAAGGTACCTCTTGTAGCAAATTGACATGAATGATTTGTTGCAACATTCACAAAGGAGGAGAGAGAACTGATTCAAGAGTCAGAAACACGTGTTCCAAGGGGTGGAAGAAGAAATAATGAAGGGGATCACTCAGGGGGTCACACCAGAAGAAAAACTAAGGAAAGGGGTTTAGAATTAATTAAGTTTAAAGTCTGGGTTAAAAGTATTTCCAGGTACCACACCTCTCTGGTTGTCCTCCCTGCCAATTTCTGTGGTTTTACCACCACACTTGAAATGCTTTCACAGCAGTAGGAAAGAAGAAAAGACCCATGCATGCATGAGGAGAAACTTATTGGCTACTTGCTGTACAAGTGGAATGTGAAACAGATGACAGGAAAAATGCTGTCAAATGGAGACCATATACTGGGGAGAAAAGGAGAACAACATTTTCTTCTCGAATCTTTTGGATAACTAAAAAAATAAACAAAAACAAATGGGATGGGGTGGATTGTGCTGTTCAGGGCAGAAAAATGTAAGGTAATGAGGCAAGGCACAGATTTCAAAACCCAATACAGTAGAACCTCAGAGTTACGAACACCAGAGTTATGAAGTCAACTACACACCTCATTTGGAACTGGAAGTACACAATCAGGCAGCAGCTGAGGTGGGGGGGGGGGGGAAGCAAATACAGTACAGTACTGTGTTAGACATTAACTGCTTTAGAAAAAATGAAAGGGAAAGCAGCATTTTTCTTCGGCATAGTGACGTTTCAAAGCTGTAGTAAGTCAGTGTTCAGTTATCAACTTTTGAAAGAACCACCATAATTCAGAATTATGAATATTTGAGTTACGAACAACCTCTATTCCCATTACATTTTCTACTATACATTTTCAAATCTATACATTAGCAGCTGCAAAACTGCAAAACTGTAAATCTGTAGTAGGATCTAGGGACACGAGTGGATGGCTCTCAAACCTTTGGCACAAACCTAGGAAGTAGCTGAAGCAAAGAGTTCTGGGTTTATAAATAAACTCATTGAATTCAAGTCAGAGGACAATATTCTAGTGCAGCATCAGTGACTGATGAGACTAAATTTGGAGTAATGTATGAAATTCGTTCAGGTCATCTGATTTAAAAGTATCTGATGGAGAAACAGGTACACTGGATCACAATCAGAATAATTAATTGGAATGGAGAGAACTATGCAGAAACAAAATGTTTAACATACATCAGTATATAAATAAAAAATACAGCGTAATGCATGCAATGCACTATCCTGGGCAGTGACAGGAGCAGTGTGAATGAGTTACTAGATACAGTTTGTAGAACAGTTAGTTATGAATAGAGCTGGTTGGAAAATGGGTTTTCTTCCTGGGTAAAATTTCCTTTTTTTTGGTTGGAAATTCAAATATGGAGATTAGAGCTGTCGACTAATCGCAGTTAACTCACGCGATTAACTCAAAAAAATTAATTGCGATTAATCACTGTTTTAATCACACTGTTAAACAATAGAATACCAATTGAAATTTATTAACCCTTTTGGATGTTTTTTCTACGTTTTCAAATATATTGATTTCAATTACAACACAGAATAAAGTGCTCACGTTATATTATTTTATTACCAATATTTGCACTGTAAAAATGATAAAAGAAATAGTATTTTTCAGTTCACCTCATACAAGTACTGTAGTGCAATCTCTTTATCGTGAAAGCACAACTTACAAATATAGAATTTTTTTGTTACGTAACTGCACTCAAAAACAAAACAATGTAAAACTTCAGAGCCTACGAGTCCACTCAATCCTACTTCTTGTTCAGCCAATCACTAAGAAACAAGTTTGTTTACATTTACGGGAGATAATGCTGCCCACTTGTCACCTGAAAGTGAGAACAGACGTTCGCATGGCACTTCTGTAGCCAGCATTGCAAGGTATTTATGTGCCAGATATACTAAACGTGCATGGAAGCATGTCCTCTGGGAATGGTGGCCAGAGCATGAAGGGACATATGAATCTTTAGCGCATCTGGCACATAAATATCTTGGAACACTGGCTACAACAGTGCCATGTGAACGTCTGTTCTCACTTTCAGGAGATATTGTAACAAGAAGCGGGCAGCATTATCTCCTGCAAATGTAAACAAACTTGTTTGAGCGATTGGCTGACCAAGAAGTAGGACTGAGTGGACTTCGTTTTTTATTTTTGAATGCAGTTATTTTTTGTACATAATTCTACATTTGTACGTTCAACTTGCATGATAGAGATTGCACTACAGTACTTGTATTAAATGAATTGAAAAATACTATTTCTTATATTTTACAGTGCAAATATTTATAATAAAAAATAAATATAAAGTGAGCACTGTACACTTTGTATTCTGTTGTAACTGAAATCAATATATTTGAAAATGTGGAAAACATCCACAAATATTTATACAAATAGTATTCTATTGTTTAATCGTGTGATTAAAAAAATTAATCGTGATTAATCATGCTGTTAATCACAATTAATTTTTTTAATCACTTGACAGCCCTAATGGAAATACTTCAGCTGAAAACCTAAATAATTCACAGGATGACCTAATCTTTAATAGCAAAGCCCCATATTTTAAAGGCATAAAACAATGATGGGGGTCTGGAGAATGGAGTCTCTGGGACTCATCTATAAAGGTATAAATCACACACTCTATAAGAGCTCATAAAAGTTAGGCCCATTTAGTGAGCAACAAGTGGTCAGATTTTTCTGGGGAGGGAGGGTGGAGCACAGTATGCCTATGAGAGTAAAGGGTGGGTGAGGGTGAGGCAATAGACCGAAATCGGTGCAATAAAAGATAGTACTTCATCCACCTTGTCTCTCTAATAGACACCTAGTTAATTACATTTGCATATGCAGCTGTTCAAATAGACTGAACTTCACCAGTGCTTGTTCGCACCTAGCAGATTTAGAGCAGCTGTTGGCAACCCACATACCGCTAGACTGGTACAATCAGCCTAAACTGAGACGCTGAGCACGTACCTCACCCAAGCCGTCCATCATCCCAAAAGGCCAAGTAATTAGTTATATTTGAATATAAAAAGGAAAACTTGGAATTGTCTGAAATATCCAGGGGTAACTGCTTACAGTTTTGTTTCCAAGGGTACATCTCAGGATTAAATCACCAATTTGTGTTTCCAGAAATAATGCTGAAACGTGTTAATTGGTAGGTTATCAGAGTCAGAGACTAACTTGATTGTGCCCATTCTTTCATAGCATGGTTGGTGGCTTTGTGTGTGGGGTTTTTATCATGGCTTCCATGTCATGACTTTGAATTGCTTAAAAAAAAAGTCCTGATTAACTATTTGCACAAAAGTACTTTTTTTAATGTTATGATAGGATTTTGAAACGCTGCTTCAGTCCTTTGCTCCTCAGTCTGCAGTAGACAGGAGAGTCGTGGAGGCCACATTCTCTGTCCCTCAGAGGACTGAGCACCTTGTGTTCTTTTCAAGGTAGATGCCTCCAGCCCTTCTTAGCTGGAAGGTGGTGGTAAGGAACTAGAGGAAGTAATCTTGGAACCACTAGCAGTTATCTTCGAGAACTATTGAAGGGCAGATGAGGTCTCACAGGACTGGAGATGGGTCAGTCCTGGGTCTGGTATTATTCAGTATTTTCATTACTGACTGGGATAATGGAGTGAAGAGTGTGCTTATAAAATTTGTAGATGACATTAACCTGGGAGGGGTTGAAAGCACTTTGGAGGAAAGGATTAGAATTCAAAACAACCGTGACAAATTGGGGAATTGGTCTGAATTGAACAAGATGAAATTCAATAAAGACAAGTGCAAAGTAATTCATGTAGGAAGGAAAAATCAAATGCACAACTACAAAATGGGGAATAACCGGCTATGTGGTAGTACTGCTGAAAATAATCTGGGAGTCATAGTGGATCGAAAATTGAATGAGAGTCAACAATGTGATGCAGTTGTAAAAAAGGCTAATATAATTCTGGGGCTTATTAAGAGGAGTGTTGTGTATATAAGGCATGGGAGGTAATTTTCCCACTCTGCTCAGCACTGGTGAGGCCTCATCTGGAGTACTGTGTCCTATTCTGGGTTCTACTCTTTGGGAAAGATGTGGACAAGTTGGAGAGAGTCCAGAGGAGAGCAACAAAAATGACAAAAGGTTTAGAAAACCTGACCTGTGATAGGAGGTTAAAAAAACTGGGCATGTTTAGTCTTGAGAAAGGAAGATGGGGAGGAGGGGGGGGAGGAAACGTGATAGTCTCTAAATATGCAAAGGGCTGTTCTAAAGAGGACAAGGTAGGAGTCTGTCACTGAAGAAGTAAAGGGCTAAATCTGCAGCAAAGGATATTTAGTTTAGATATTAGGAAAAATAAGGTTTGGACAAACACCTGTCAGGGATGGTCTATGTGTATGTTCTGCCTCAGTGCATGGGGCTGGGCTTCATGATCTCGCAAGATCCCTTCTGCCCCAGCCAGGGCCGGTGCAAGGATGTTTCGTGCCGTAGGTGAAACTTCCACCTTGCACCCCCCCCCGCCCGCTCTGAGGCACCACCCCCCGCGGCAGCTCCCCACCCACCCCCCCAGCCCGGGGAGCTGTGCGGGAGCTCCCCACCCCAGCTCACCTCTGCTCCGCCCCCTCCCCGAGCCCTGCGGCAGCTCCCCACCCCCCCTCCGCCCTGAGGCACCTCCCCCGCGGCAGCGCCCCACCCCAGCTCACCTCTGCTCCGCCCCCTCCCCAAGCCCTGCGGCAGCTCCCCACCCCCCCCACCCTGAGGCACCTCTCCCGCGGCAGCGCCCCACCCCAGCTCACCTCTGCTCCGCCCCCTCCCCAAGCCCTGCGGCAGCTCCCCACCCCCCCCCACCCTGAGGCACCTCTCCCACGGCAGCTCCCCACCCCAGCTCACCTCTGCTCCGCCCCCTCCCCGAGCCCTGCGGCAGCTCCCCACCCCCCCTCCGCCCTGAGGCACCTCCCCCGCGGCAGCGCCCCACCCCAGCTCACCTCTGCTCCGCCCCCTCCCCAAGCCCTGCGGCAGCTCCCCACCCCCCCCACCCTGAGGCACCTCTCCCGCGGCAGCTCCCCACCCCAGCTCACCTCTGCTCCGCCCCCTCCCCGAGCCCTGTGGCAGCTCCCCACTCCGCCCTGAGGCACCTCCCCCGCGGCAGCTCCCGACCCCCCCCCCCCGCCCTGAGGCGCCTCCCCTGTGGCAGCTTTCCCTTCCCCCCCCCCGCCCGGGGAGCTGTGCGGCAGCTCGCCACCTGAGCTCACCTCTGCTCCGCCCCCTCCCCGAGCCCTGTGGCAGCTCCCCACCCCCCCTCTGCCCTGAGGCGCGCCCCCCCCCGCCCGGGGAGCCGTGTGGCAGCTCCCCACCCCAGCTCACCTCTGCTCCGCCCCCTCCCCGAGCCCCGCGGCAGCTCCCCATCCCTCCTCCGGCCTGAGGTGCCCCCCCGCCCGGGGAGTCATGCGGCAGCTCCCCACCCCAGCTCACCTCTGCTCCGCCTCCTCCCCGAGCACGCCGTCGCTTCTCCACTTCTCCCGCCTCCCAGGCTTGCAGCGCAATCAGCTGTTTGGCGCCACAAGCCTGGGAGGGAGAGAAGCAGAGCAGGGCGGCGTGCTCAGGGGAGGAGGCGGAGCAGAGGTGAGCTGGGGCGGGGACTTCTCCTGCGTGCCGCCCCCCCCCCTTACTTGCTGCAGGCGACCCTTCCCGCCCCCCCCCGCCCCAGCTCCTTCCGCCTAAATGCCAACAATGACTGGGGCGGCCGAAGATCCGGCCACTGCGGTCACCGCCGAAGAAAATACCGCCCCCCCAAATGCTAGCGCCCTAGGCGACTGCCTAGGTCGCCTAATAGGTTGCACCGGCTCTGGCCCCAGCATTTCTATGATTCTGTGAAACCCACGTTACACTTTTTTCTTTACAGCCCTTTGTGGCTGATCACTTCAAAAACACCTTCACGCCCTCTTCAGAAAAATGTTTGAAATAATGTTACTCTTTTGATTATTATTTTCCACTTCCTTGGATGGACAGGTTTATATGACATAGGCCATAAAAATGGTAGGCAATGTCTGTATTGTAGTTTGCTGAACACTTGTTCTTGCCCATGAGTTGGCTAGGTTGAAATGCCCTTCACTTGTTCATTAAATGTCTGTTTAAAAATGTGCATGCAGTGTTAGTTAAGAGCATGGATGAGTTTTTATTTTAGGTGGTGAAGGATGTGGGGGGAGATCAGTTTCTTGTCTTTCTCATTATCAAGCAGATGCGACTGCTTAGGGCCTGGTTTATTTACCTAATAAACTGGCTCTTGTATTGTCTAGGAAATGCTTACATTTTTCAGCTAAGAAATCCTAGTAACAGGCAAACAAGGGTCCAGCAGTCAGGTCTGGAGAAACAACAAAATGAAGGTCAGTTAATATCGCTGTTCTTCTCTTTCCCGGTGGCCATGACAGCAGAGGTGGTTTATTTGAAGATCCCAGACTCGGAGTCATTGCTTGCATTGTTAGCCTCCTGAGTATTTTAGGCTGTGCCAACAGTTTAGGATATTAATGTATTCTACAGATCAGTGAATGAAGAATTCCTCTGCACTTCTTTCTTCTTTCAATTTTTTTTTCCGCCTTCTCCATGCACTTTGTTTGCAGTGTCTTTGTCTGGTGGATGTTGCTGGGCATTTCTAATGAGAAAGCAAAGAATTGCTGTGGAGGAGGAGAAGCAGGGGGAGGGTGTGTTTAGCACTTTCAGCATTTTAAGGTGAAGCTTTTACAAGATGGTCAGGTGCATAGGAATTCCTCTGGTTTGGTAATGCAAATATACAGTAAAAAGCTCCCTTTTTGACACGTAGAGCTCCTTGATTTGCTTCCAGCAAGGAGAAAATACTTTTTTTTTTTTCTCTGCAGGATGCTATGTCTCAGTGCTTCTTTAGTATTCACCCCAGCTTCACTACCACAGCCACCTCGCAGCCCACCCTGAGCAGCTGCTAAAAGGGGGCAAAATTAAAGCAATTCCTACTCCTGGTGACTTACTGCCAGGGAATAATTAGGTTCTGTTTGCAAGGAGCGTTATCACAGGGAAGCTCAGAAAATCTTGGGAGGTGGGGGTTCACTGGAATAGATTTATTGAGACTTTTACAGGATTTATAGACCGGCAGCTCAATGGAAGTAAAAACTGGTTTCATGAAGAGACGATTATCTAATAATAATGAAGCGGGTCAGGGAAAGGAATCTGAACAGGTTTTTTAATATATTCTGGTTCCCTAGCAGGAATTGTACTTACACTTAGATATTTTTTTAATATATTCTTTGATCCCTCATGGAAATGTTAATGAGACCAAAACGGCTAAAGAGCTCTCCAGACATTGCCCTGCTTTGGAGAAGGGTGGAATGAAACGCAGACCCTGTGGAGGGCTGCCGACACACAAGAAGTCCCTTTGTTTCCTGTTTTATAAACCAGAGACATGTCTAAAATTGCAGGGAAAATGAGAGCAGGCTGAAGAGGCTGCACAGAAGGCAAGGCATTCTATATTTAAAAGAGAAAAATTGTCAACTGGCTATTAATGCTTTGGTCTGACGGGCAGTGTACTCTGTGTGTGTTTGAAGTCCAGAATGAAGGTACTCTGAAGATGTAAGCGGGATGCTTTTAGGCTGTCTTTCACTTAGACTTAATTAAGAAACTTTCAGGCTTTGTCTCTAGGGGGCCCATTACGTGTGAAGCTCCAGCCCACTCTGAATAGCCGGCTCAGCCTGGAAAGTGTATACATGCACGCTGCTTTTGTGTTGTGTTGCCAAACTGAAGACAGTAGCAAGTGCAATCTTGGCATTGCCAGAGGTCAACCTCTGTTTATAAAAGTGAACCCACATCCCCCAACAGAATGCTAGAGCGATTGTCTGAACGTTCCTTCAGGACCCAAAACTACCCAGCCTTTATAGCCGATGTATATGGGTAAACAAAAAAATTAGTGGGGGGTAGAAGAAGTTTTGTTCCACAGCTTTGTTCATCAGTCTTAATGGTGGGTCGGAGGTTAAACCAAAAAGGGCAAACACTGTTCCTTAAGTAACTAATGCCTGTGTTTTATAGAGGGAGGAATACTAGCCTTCAAATTTCATGGGGTTATTAGTTGAAATGACTTGAATAACTAAGTAATATAGTAATCTTGAACATCACCTAAAAGAATCTAATCTTGCTAACATTAAAGTAAGTGGCTTATTTTAAAGCCTGTGGAATAATAATTTGTGAAACTTTCTCAGCAAGCTGAGAGCAAGTCCCGATAAATATTGAAACTCTTCACATGATTTCCTGTCTTCACATCTCTTGGCTGTAATGGACCAGTACTGACATGGTTTGCATCTTTATTGGAAAATGTCAGTTCTGAAAAACCCAGTTTGACTAACACTGATGAAGAGATGATTATGGAAGGCAATTAGCTCATCTGTAGTAAATCATCCCTCTCAATCTTCTGAGGCACAAATGTGGGCCCTGTCTACAACCACAACCCAAAATGAGGAACAAATTATAGGTTGCTAGGCCAGAAAATGTGAAATGATTGATAATGCATGTCGTGCTGTAAACTTACATGGAGCTTGACAAACATAGGTAGTCGTGTTCCCTTCCTCCAAGATTTGCAATCCACATTACGCAAAGCAAGACCCTGTGTACCAGTGCAGGACAGGGAGATGGGGGTGTTTCTGAAGATGAGCAGCAAGTGGCAGGATTGCTTGAAGAGGTGAATTTCAAATAGGGGTTTGAAGGAGGAAACAAAATGGATGCTTAGTAGACAAGGACCAGTAGGATGGCTTCTGATAGAAGCGGCAGCATAAGAGAAGGTACAAAGCCAGCAATCAGAGAGCAGTTTTGATGCAAAATACTTGAGGAGTGCATAGAGCAGTGCTGCATAATGAGAGATGAGACATGGTGAGGAGAGACTGAGGAGTGATTACATAGGGTGTGGTAGGTGAGAACAAGAAGTTTGAATTTGATTTTGCAAGTAACAGAGATCACCCAGTGGAGGTAGTCAAGAAGTGGTGATGTGGATGGAGATGAAGACTCGCAAACAGTGCTGTTTTGAGTAGATTGTCAGGAGAGAGCTGAGGTTTGATTAGTTCAGCCCCAGGTTGTTATGGAGATTATGTCATTAGCATAGAAAACATTATCTGTAATCTCAGTTTAATTAATTGTTCATAGAATCATAGAATATCAGGGTTGGAAGGGATCTCAGGAGGTCATCTAGTCCAACCCCCTGCTCAAAGCAGGACCAATCCCTAACTAAATCATCCCAGCCAGGGCTTTGTCAAGCCTGACCTTAAAAACCTCTAAGGAAGGAGATTCCACCACCTCCCTAGGTAACCCATTCCAGTGCTTCACCACCCTCCTAGTGAAAAAGTTTTTCCTAATATCCAACCTAAACCTCCCCCACTGCAACTTGAGACCATTGTTCCTTGTTCTGTCATCTGGTACCACTGAGAACAGTCTAGATCCATCCTCTTTGTAACCCCCTTTCAGGTAGTTGAAAGCAGCTATCAAATCCCCCCTCATTCTTCTGTTCTGCAGACTAAACAATCCCAGTTCCCTCAGCCTCTCCTCATAAGTCATGTGCTCCAGCCCCCTAATCCTTTTTGTTGCCCTCCGCTGGACTCTTTCCATTTTTTCCACATCCTTCTTGTAGTGTGGGGCCCAAAAACTGGACACAGTACTCCAGATGAGGCCTCACCAATATCGAATAGAGGGGAATGTTCACATCCCTCGATCTGCTGGCAATGCCCCTACTTATACAGCCCAAAATGCCGTTAGCCTTCTTGGCAACAAGGGCACACTGTCGACTCATATCCAGCTTCTCGTCCACTGTAACCCCTAGGCCCTGATATAGGTTCCTGATATCAAGTATAATTAAATGAGAACACTAAGGTGAATTTAGATTTGAAATGAGAGACAGGTGAGAGGTATGATTATGTCACTTCTACGTGACGATTACCTCTCCTCATCTTTCGCCTCACCCCCACCTATTTGCCTGCCTGCCTGCCTGCAGACACCCCGACGCATTCGCGTAGCAGGGAGTTTGGTTAATTCTTAGATTGACTCTTTGTGATGCCGCATTGCCACGTCTCTCTGTCTCTGTGTCTGCGTGTAAAGGATGAAAGGCAAATCTTCTGTAAAATATCTTGCTTCATCACAAGGGGCACAGACTTTAGCAGCATCTTTTATTCATTCATCTTGCAAGCTCCACAGGATCAGAGAAAACCACCCACTTCATAGATTCCAAAACAACAAGGGACCATTGTGATCATCTAATTTGGCCTCCTGTATAACCCAAGTCATATAGAACTTCCCCAAAACAATTCCTAGAGCAGATCTTTTAGAAAAACATCCAATTTTGATTTAAAAATGGTCAGGTAAGGAGAATCCACTATGAGTGACCTATGGTAAGTTGTTCCAATTTGTTAATTACTATCACTGTTGAAAATGTATGCCTTATTTCCAATCCGTATTTGTCTAGCATCAACTTCCAGCCATTAGATCACATTATACCTTTTCCCTGATAGATTGAAGAGCCCATTATTAAATATTTTTCCCCATGTAGATACTTCTAGACTGTAATTGAGTCACCACGTAATCTTCTCTTTGTTAAGCTAAATAAATTGAGCTCCTTGAGTCTGTCACTATAAGGCAGGTTTTCTAGTCCTTTAATCGTTCTCGTGGCTCTTCTCTGAACCCTCTCCAATTTATCAACATCCTTCTTTAATTGCGCACACCAGGACTGGACACAGGATTCCAGCAGCAGTTGGATCAGTGCCAAATACAGAAGTAAAATAACCTCTCTACTCCTACTTGAGATTCCTCTGTTTATGCATCCAATGATTGCATTAGTTCTTTTGGCCACAGCGTCACACCTGATTGTTCACCATGACCCCCAAATCTTTTTCAGAGTCCCTGCTTACAGGGTAGAGTCCACATTCTGTAAGTATGGCCTCCATTCTTTGTTCCTAGATGTGCAGTTACATTTAGCCGTATTAAAATGCATATTGTTTGCATGCACCTGGCTTACCAAGCAATCCAGGTGGCTCAGTATCCGAGACCTGTGCTCTTCATTATTTACCACTCCGTCCATTTTTTTTGTCATCTGCAAATTTTCAGTGGTGATTTTATTTTTCTTCCACGTCATTGATAAAGGTGTTAAATAGCATAGGGCCAAGAGCCAATCCCTGTGGGACCCCACTGGAAATAGACCTGCTCGATGACGATTCTCCATTTGCAATTACATTTTGAGACCTATCAGTTAGTCAGTTTTTAATCCATTTAATGTGTGCCATGTTAATTTTATATTGTTCTACTTCTTAATCAAAAAGATCAAGGTCAAACTGCCAGGACCGGAGAGACTTCTGGCCCCATCAGTTCTCTGTGAACCGTGAGAATTTATAAATGCCATATGGTTTCCAGCCCATGCAGGTCTCTTTGTGCTGCACCGCTTATAAGCCCGTTATGAATCCAAGCACACAGAACTTTTTTCATTCTGACTCTTAGGACATCTTAATAGTAGACTGCTCTGGAACAATGAGCAAGTGTTGCAGTCCTGCTGAAGTACTTATACTAAGCACCATATCAGAACCACAGTACCTGTAAAGACCATTAGCAGTGAAATTTTCCTTAACATTAAATGCAAAAATTAATTTTAATTCAGCTTCAAAGTGAAAAATCAAGGACTCAAAAGTCAGGAAATTCTAAATTTTGGGTTCTTACAGAAATGTTAACTGTACAATATGATTCATCCTGCATATTTTTGTCAGATCTTTAATTACATAAACTAGCATATTTAAAGAAAAAACATTGCATATGAACATTAACATTTGAATTTGCTGTTGTCTGTGTGCTGAACTTCTCTACCTCTATCTTGCATTAATTTTTTTCTTTTAATAACACCTAATAAATTTCAGCCTTTAAGCAATGTAGAAAATTTTAGTAACACCTGTTGGTGGAAAAAAATAGAATCTAAAATTATTTTTTTTGATTATTATGATACCAAAGATCTAACGGGAAAATTAACTAATTCTATGTTTTTCTGCTTCTTGCTTTCGGATCTTCTCAAGATGAGAGGTGTGTGTATAAGCATTATGTTCAGATAGTTTTTGAGTTTGATTAATTGCAACTAAACATTTATCACCAATATGTATCATTGGAGAAAACCTGAGGTTTGATTATGAAAGAAATAGGACTGAAGTGCAAAGTTGGATGGATTCTCACTCTGTCCCTGCATCCTACCTTTTTGATGTCTGTTGAGAAGTAGCTTGGTCCCCAGGACCTTGGTAAATTTCATCTTACTATTATATTCTTCGTTTTAGTTATGGTTCTTACAGGCTATAATTTCTTCTCTCCTCTCTTGGTTCCACATTTGCTTCTTAAACTCTCTTAGCGCTTGTCTACATGGTGAGTTAGTGTGCACTGCAGCAAACCAGTGTGACTACAGTTCACTAAAAGTTCCTTAAAATGCACTGTAGCAGTGTCCACAGAACAAGTTAGGCTGTGTCTACACTGTGAGCTAGGGATCTGATTCCCAGCTTGCCTAGAAATAATCATGCTAGCTCTTGTGTGAGTTAGCATGCTATAAATAGTAGTGTAGCTGCGGTAGCCTGGGCAGAGGCAGCAAAGACATGGGCTAGCCGCCTCTAGTATGCATCCACTTGGTTCAGGTGCATTTGTACTTGGATCCGATTTTCTTCTCACTTACATTGAGTGCAATCGGGAGTAGCTCCATTTTAGTCCATGGAGTGTAAGTTAAAGGAGAATCAGATAAACAAAAGAAACAGTATTTTTCAATTCTCCTCATACAAGTACTGTAGTGCAGTCTCTTTATCGTGAAAGTAAAACTTACAAATGTAGAATTTTTTTTACATAACTGCACTCAAAAACGAAACAACGTAAACCTTTAGCGCCTACAAGTCCACTCATGCCTACTTCTTGTTCAGCCAAATAAGTTTGTTTACATTTATGGGAGATAATACTGCCTGCTTCTTATTTACAGTGTCACCTGAAAGTGAGAACAAGTGTTCATATGGCACTGTTGTAGCCGGTGTTGCAAGGTATTTACATGCCAGATATGCTAAACATTCGGATGCTACTTCATGCTTGGATTTGTAGGTTGCACTATTTTTTTAACTTTTTTACAGTGCAAATATTTGTAATAAAAATAGTAATATAAAGTGAGCACTCTACACTTTGTATTCTGCATTGTAATTGAAATCAATATACTTGAAAATGTAGAAAAACATCCAAAAATACTTATTATAAAGTTAAATTGGTATTCTGTTATTGTTTAACACTGCCATTAAAACTGCAATTAATAGCAATTAATTTTTTAAATCTCGTGATTAATTTTTTTAATCGTTGGACAGCTCTAGAGCCTATATATCTGCCCTGAGGTCAGGTGGTTAGACCCTTGCTTGTGGATTGGCTGGACTCTTAGGATGTGTAAATAATGACCTCGGGGGACTCATCAGGCTCAGAGACAATTCATCACAGGCAGGCTAAGAGAACTAGAAACCTGAGAACCAAGGGATGAGGGCTACTAGGATGATCAGAGGAACGGAGAACCTGCCTTACAAGAGGAGACTTATGGAAGTTGGCTTGTTTAACCTAACACAATGAAGGCTGAGGAGAGAAATGGTTGCTCTGTATAAATACATCAGAGAGAGAAATGCCATGGAGGGAGAGGAGTCAAGTTAAGGGCCAATGCTGGCGCAAGAACAAAGAGAGATAAAAAGGCCATCAACAAGTTTAGGCTTGAAATTAGATAAGGGTTTCTAGCCATCAGAGGAGTGAAGTTCTGGAACAGCCTTCCAAGAGGAGTAGTGGAGTGGGGAAAAAAACCTAATTGGCTTGAAGACTGAGCGTGATAAGTTTATGGAGGGGATTGTATGGCGTGGTTGCCTCCAGTGGCATGTATCCCATTCGTAACTGCTATTAGCAGATATTGCCAACGTCCAAAGATGGGACACTAGCGCAGGAGGGCTGAGTTACTATAGAGAATTTTCTCCCAGGTGTCTGGCTGCTGGGTCTCACCCACATACTTAGGGTATAACTGATCACAATATTTGGGCTCAGGAAGGAATTTTCCCCCCGGTCAGATTGTTAGAGAGACTGGGTTCTTTTTGCATTCCTCTGCAGCATGGGGCTCGGGCCACTTGCTGGTTTGAACTAGAGTAAATGGTGGATTCTCTGTAACCTGAAGTCTTTAAAACAAGATTTGAGGACATCGGTAACTCAGCCAGAGGTTATGGGCCTGGTGCTGGAGTGGGTGGGTGAGGTACCATGGTCTGTGTTATTCAGGAGATCAGACTAGATGGTCCCTTCTGGCCTTAAAGTCTGAACGTCTATATTTCCATGGAACATAGGGAGCTGTGAGTAATGGAAACTTATTGATAGCTTGATGGGAGATGTGTAGTATCTCAGATAGGTCATCTCCTGCAGGATGTAGCCAACTTTAGTTATCTAGGCTGTTGGCAGTAGGAGCTAATGATCTTTTCATCCATCTTTAGGTGTTTTTATAGCCCTCATTACTATAGTATAGCCGTGTCTCACAATCTTTAATGTAGTTATCCTCACAACCCCCCTGTGTGGTAGGGCAGTGCTGTCACCCCCAGTATATAGATGGGGAACTGAGGCACAGACAGACTGAGGCACAGACAGACTGAGGCTATGTCTTCACTGCAGAGTTTACCTGGGTAGGGCACTTAGGTTAGCTAAGCCCACCTGTGAGCAGCCACACGGCAGGGTCACACTCGAGACATACCCATGTGTCCACTGCAGTAACCTGGTGAAAGGATTTCTGGTGGTATGTTCTAGGGTTGAGCAGCTCTAGGAATTGTTTCATGGTGCATTGTGGGACAGCTTGTCTGTCCAACCCAAGTTCCTGTGCAAAAGTATTCTTAGTCCTTCAGCACAGCAACCTGAAGCACTTCCAGCTCTGCACACACTTCACTTCTGTCTATTCCAGCCTCTGCCAGAGCATGGATCAGCACAGGGTGATGAACTGTTCCTACTTGTGGCTGCACTGTTAATGCAGCAGGATGCAGTGGAAAGCATTTCGGCAGTGGTTTGCAGTCCTCAGAAAGTGGAGGTGGCAGTTCTTGGCGAGGAGATTATGCCGACTAGATGATGACATGGCAGAGTGGAACCAGCTGATGCAGGTTGCTGTCGCTGTGGATTCCCCCTATGCCAGTGGTCCCCAAACTTTTGAGGACCAAAGTATATCTCCCCTTTTACATACTATGTCACGGCAAGGCCACAAATTGATACTTGGGTAGGCCTTTATTTCATCTCTACACGTTTGCCTGGTCAGCAGCAGCTGCATCCATGTTACCAGCCCATAGAGACTATGGAAAGTATTTCATATTTAATTTATTTGAAAAAAAAAATTTGAAGTTTTTTGGACTTGGGAGAGTGGGAAGGTTATTGGACTAGGACATTGGACTAGGACCTGCTACTAGTTAGTCTTAGCAGTATTTCAGTCAGCACTGGAGAACGTTAATCTGCCAGAAATCCCAGATTTGAAGAGAATAACTCTTCAAGTCCTCTGGTAGAAGACCATCTGTGTACGCCAAGGAGATATTTCATTGCCTGGTGACTGATCAGCAAATCAATGTCTGGAAGTGGCTAGTAAGGGGTGGGCATAGAAAGTTTGCCTTGCCCAGGAATCTCCTGTATTCAAAATTTGCAAGCATCATCAGCCAAGATCGGTGAATAATTTACTAGATAACTTGGTGCGCATAAGCAGGATGTTGAACTGGGATGCAAAGCATGCTAACAGATCTGCCTTTTCACACACACCTGCTACCTGGACAGCATGCCAGAAGTGCCAAAAGCCCAGCACCAGAGTACTTTCCCACTTAGTACAGCTGGTAGGATGTAGCTGAACCCATCTTTAATGCTAGTACCAGTACTGACTGTCTGCCTGTGAGAGAGAGGGACACATTAATGTCAGATAAGCATGTAATCCCATTTTTGAAGTAATTTGTTAGCAGTAACCAGTTAAATCCTAGCTAGAATAAATCACTAGTTGCATACTTAAAAGTTTTTCTCCTGTTGGGATCACAACTGAAGCAAAGGCTGCCCCATAGCACATAATATTCTCCATAACAATAATTGCATTGCTCACAAGCTGGTGATACCCTTCCTCTTACGCTGTAATTCCCCCACTAAAAATAACAAAGCTTACCCAGCTTCTCCACTTTCTTTTCATTCCCAGTTGGATTCACAAAGCTTGAATTGTAACAATTCTGCTTAAGCGCTTTGCGGTGACTTCATAGTGAGCAACCAGCTTCTGAATCTTGGCAGATGACAGGAAGACAGTGTGCTTTGTGTCTAGGTTAAGCTGCAGGGACAGGTTTTATAAAATTAACTTGGGCCATTTTCTTCTTCCTAGCTGTGAATGAATTCTGCCTTGGTCGTACTTTATGCTTCTGTAGCATCACACAGAGTAGCCTAGGAACAAATAATAAATAATAGGAAGGAGCAGTTTCCTTTTCTGTCACTGCATCTTGTATGAAGGCAGGAAAGGAGAGAGGTATTAAATTGCCATCTGGGAGTGTTATCTGAAATGTGTATTTTGAAGATCCATGCACAAGATGCATGGCCAGATGTGGCCATGACATCACTGTTATTACCAGCAGCCTGAGCTGTTACAGTGGAGAAGAGATTTTAAAAAATCAGTCATGGGCTATGATTTATGGGCTACAAAGAAAGTCCCCACAGGTAGGTTTAAAATATGCTATGTTGCCATGACATCTGGTGGCTGGTGCCTTAGAATGGGGAACCCAGGAGGTATCTCACAGAACAAGTAAGGGATTTATGGAAAGCTTGAATTCTTCCCAGAGCATTTCCTCAATTGCAGTCAATCCTTTGCTAGGTCTGAGGAAATTTAAGGCCTCAGAAGTTCTGCCTAAGGCTGTAAGTATTGTCAGTGACCACTGGTTGGCCATTCATCTTGGGTAATGAAGTGGAGGGCTTTATTCTGCCAAATGCCATGTCCTGCTCAGCTAGAGCAAGAACTCCCTACCCAGTAGCTTGTTTCTGTTTTTGAGGTGGGTCTCCTGGCTCAGGATGATGCCTGCCAGGTTGCCAACTTTCTAATCACACAAAACAAAACAAAACACCCCTGCCCAGCCCCTTCTCTGAGGCCCTGCCCCCGCTCGCTCCAACCCCCCTCCCCCCCCCATCGCTCACTCTTCCACACCCTCACTCACTTTCACCGGGCTGGGGTTGGGGTGTGGGAGGAGATATGGGCTCTGGGCTGGGGGTGCAGGCTGTGGGATGGGGCCACGTAATGCCCTCAGGAATGAAGAGCAAGCAAAAGGATAGTCAGACCGTCACTCTCCTGGGACTGCCGCACTAGATCGCGAAGTGCCCAATGCAAAGTACATTATGGCCAGGTGGAGCACCGGCATGAGGAAGCGGACTACATGTGTGGATTAAAGTATGGTTTCCCAGGATTCACATTGGAATCACCATACCTGATCCTTGTCTAGCTTCCAGTACTTTCTACTTGCTGTGATGTGAGCTGACTCCAGTACTGGGGAGGAAATCATCCACATGGTTCAAGAGTTTGTTAAAAAGAAATAACCTCTAACCCATGTAGTTGCCTCTAGATCCCGCTCAGCTGGTTTATCCTCTAGATCAATAACCCTAATGTTCTTTCAGGTGGCCCCCACGTATTCCTACCTGCATGATGTGCCCCTGACACCACTTCTCCGTGCTCACATCTTCTTTATTTATACATTTAACATCCCACATCAGAACTCTCTTCCTCCTGTGACTGTCTTATGGAGATTAGTCCTGTACACCAGTTCAGTGACCTGGTTCCCAAGGCCTTATGCTTCTTGCTTATCGGTTTAGTGTATCTTGAAGATCATCTGTCTGCTTATGCACAAGGGTTGTACTTTTTTGAAATCATTTCACTGTTGTCCTCAGGCAGATTGAGAGGGAAGGAGGTTGTCACTGCCCTAGAGGGTAAAGCTAAATTACTGGGATTGAATAAGACTTTGGTAGTGCTGGAATTTCCTTTTAGCAGCTGTATCCAAGTGTGGCAACCTCAGATCCTCTCCTTTCTCCTACGTTTTCGTTCATTTAAAAAAGTCTTTAGTAAAACAGCATCAGGTGACCAAAGAGGGAGTTCAAGCCAGTGCTATCCTGCATATGCCATATTGCTCACGCCTTGTGTTATTCTCTTTCCCTTTTGATTTACACAATTGCACAAAAAGTGGGACGCCCCAAATTCACTAAAGAAGGTAATGTACCAGACGAAAAAAAATGGACTCTTCTAAGCTAAGATAATCCTGTCCCTTAAACAAATAAAACCCCATGACAGAGCTCATTGACTGAAGCTGCTGGGGAGCAGCCTTTCTTAGAGGCTGTATTTCCCAGCAGTCCTCTTCTTGCCTAGAGGGAGTGGCCACAATAGAACATGAGCTTCGTGTTTGTCTTCTACCCCTGGGCATTGACTCTTTCCTATAACTTCCTGTGTAATACGCGGTACAAAGTCAAACACATAAGCTCTTTTCACTAGAGCATCTGACTTCCTTGCCACAACTGTAACTTTTCTCCTGGTCAAATTGAAAGTTGCTCTGTTAGGTTGTATTTATTAAAATGCGCACCCCACTGTAAAACAGCAACTCCTTTCAGAGATAACTGCTTCACTCTGTGTCTTATTCGCAGAGGCCCATCCGACTGTACCCAAAGGGAGTCAGTTGCCTATGTCCCGTGTGTGTGTATTTGGATTTGGTGGTGATAGCATTTTTATTTGGAGAATGATGGAATTTCTTTGAAGAAAATGGCTGTTTTACTGGTGAACTGCTGAGTGTGTGCTTGCTTTGCTGCTGGAGCACTCTCCCTGCAAAATTAAAATGTAGCTCCTCTTTGAAAAGTTAAATGAAAGTCCATTGGAAAAGGGATATTTAATGCTGCCAGAGAAGTTCTTGATTGCAGATTGTCCAGAAACTGGTAATGAATGTGCACTGTCAGGGCCTAGGGATTTGCAGTATGAATTTCCCAGGGTCTAATCATCTCATAAGGCTGCTGAGTGTGACTCCTTCCCCAATAATCTACTTAACTCAGTAATTTACCCCTCCTTTCACATTGCAATGAGAATGAGTCTCCCAGGTTGTTTGCATGACAAGCAGCTCTGAATTGTGCGAGCCTTTGAAGGGGAAGCTGTGAGTTAATTGTAGCAGCTTGAGCTAATGGTTTCCCATGTTCACTGGCAAGTTAAGTGAGGAAGGGGACTTAAAATCATCCTTTATTGTGAGTACTATTATAGGCCACACCATGTGTTTCGAAAGCTAAAATGTTAAAAAATGTTTTGCCTTGCTAAGGATGTTTTCCCTACCAAAATCAGTCTGGGACAGTGGTTCTTAACCTGTGGCCACTTGTGGCCCAATCGGCACACAGCTGCAGCCCATGTGACATCCTCAGGGCCATACAGATACAGTAACTCCTGGCTTAACGTTGTAGTTATGTTCCTGAAAAATGCGACTTTAAGCGAAACGATGTTAAACTAATCCAGTTTCCCCATAAGAATTAATGTAAATAGGGGGGGTTAGGGTCCAGGGAAATTTTTTTCACCAGACGAGACTTTTATACACACACACACACACACACACACACACACACACACACACACACACACACACACACACACACACACACGTATAAGTTTTAAACAATTTAATACTGCACGCAGCAATGATGATTGTGAAGCTTGGTTGAGGTGGTGAAGTCAGAGTGTGGAAGAGGGTGGGATATTTCCCAGGGAATGCCTTACTGCTAAATGATGAACTAGCACTCGGCTGAGCCCTAAGGGTTACCACATTGTTGTTAATGTAGCCTCACACTCTACAAGACAGCAGGAATGGAGGGAGGGGAGACAGCATGGCGGACAGAGAGAGACACCCAGTGTGTGTGTGTGAGAGAGAGAGACGCGCATTGCCCCTTTAAGTATGCTGACCCTACTCTAAGTACACTGCCTTTTAAAGTAGATTAGCAAGTTGAGACAGCAGCAGCTGACAGCAAGCTCCCTCCGTCCTGAGCCCTATAGTGTCCCCCCCACTCTATGGAGATGGGGTAAGCGGGGGGCAAGAGCAGGGGGGAGGGGGACACCCTGACATTAGTTCCCCTCTTCTCCCCCCCCCCCCCCCCCCGCACAGCAAGCAGGAGGCTCCTGGGAGCAGCTCCAAGGCAGAGGGCAGGAGCAGCACATGGCAGTGGGGGGAGGGGCAGCTGAACTGCCGGCAATTGGTAGCCTGCTGGGCGGCTGCAGCACAGGGAGCTGATAGGGGGGCTGCCGGCCCACCCTGGTTCCAAGCCCCCACCAGCTAGCTGCAATGGGCTGCTCTTTCTACAAGCAGTGGACAAAGCAGGCGGCTGCCAAACAACATTATAAGGGATCATTGCGTAACTTTAAACGAGCATGTTCCCTAATTGATCAGCAACGTAACAACGTTAAGTGGGAGGACTTTAAGTGAGGAGTTACTTGTAGTATATATATATTGTGCAGATACGGCCCACATAACCCACAGAGAGCTGCGTATGTGGCCCACAATGGTAAATGTTGAGAACCACTGATCTTGGTGGAAAATTGTCTTGTCTCTTTTTTATAAATTTGGATTTGCAGATAGAATCTGCTGTGCTAATGTCAGCTACTGACTTATGACCAAAGGACGTTAACTGGGAGATGTTTCTTGGCAGTTGATCTTACTAAACATCTCTTCTCAAAGTCTTTAAAACCCCCATAGAGGTTTAAATGACTTCTGTTAGCAAGCAAACTAACTGCCACACCCAAACCTTCATTTTTAAAGAAATTAATGACATCCCATCAAAAGTATTAACTTTTAAACTTTATTAGGTTCACCTCACACCAACCTTCATTGTACTTCAGAAAAAAAAAAAAGAGAGCGAGAGAGAGGAAAACCATCCTTTCCTCCCTATAGTCTTTTGTTTATTTGCCTCCTTCTAAAAACAGGCATTGTGAATAGAATTCCTATTTCAAGATAAAATACATGGTAGGTGGTAACATTTTGTCGACTTCTACCCAGAATTAAAGAGAGAAAAAATGTAATTGGAGCAAAGAGCGAGGACGCTTTGGGTAAATGTGGATTTTATTTAATTAACGTTGATGTTCCATGGCTTGTCTTAAATCAGAGGTTGCCCATTTGAGGGCTGCATCAGCACCTTGCTGCAGTCCCACGGGCTGCACCTAGAAAAAGTAAAATCAGGCAGTCTGCAGCTGCCCTTATCTTTAGTACAGCATGTAGCCTGCACGGACTAAAGGTGCCAGCATGACTGAGCTGGAGCAGGACCTGTTGGACAAACTGCATTCCACTATTAACAAGCTGTCAGAAGCCACATTGTAAAAGCCCATTGGCTCCCTTCAGCCACCTCATCTAAATATCGAGCACCATGTCGTTCTTGACCCAAAGCCCATTGAAAGCGATCTGGTTTTTTACATTGACTTAAAGGGCTTTAGATCTGGCCCCTGAGCCTTGATTCTGAATGTGAATCCAGGTAGGCAGACCCTTGTACCTATGTGAGGCCCAGCTGACATCAGTAGGGCTCCACATGGATGCCTGGATCAGCGCCCCAGAGAGCACGGGATCTTTTCATAGTGCCCCGTCCTTAAAGGTGGATCGATCTTCAGTAATAAAACACACCCTCAGGTGATATAGATTATAACAGAGGAATGATAAATCTGAAGTATAATTTTAAAATGCATCTTTGTATAATCTGATTGAAGACAAGAATTAAAAAACATCATTTTACAGTTTGAGACACACCTTTATAAGAATGCAATGAAGGGGATCTGTTTTTTTCATTTGAAAAGACTTTTAATGTTGGTTTTATATGTGAAACTTCTGCAGACTTGCACCA
This sequence comes from Emys orbicularis, assembly GCF_028017835.1. Lineage (NCBI taxonomy): Eukaryota > Metazoa > Chordata > Testudines > Emydidae > Emys > Emys orbicularis. The sequence continues at coordinate 28,112,096 of NC_088695.1, read as the reverse complement.
TCTGGCTTGAGTTACTGCTCTGCAGATAGGAGAGTCCTCCTAGATTAGAAGTCATGTAAACAACATTACTTTTTCAATGGTAGCATTCGTGATCTTTTTGACTATTATACAAAGCAAAACATCATATTTGTTCAATTATTTGAAATTTTGATATCCAGCATATTTTTCTTGGGGTGAAGTAGGTCCCCCAGATTCCTTTAAGGTCCCATATTGCAGTCACCACTCTTCTGACCTGAAAAACAACACATTTGAAACTGGTAATGCAGTACATACCGTAATTAACCTGTGGAACTCACTAACACAAGATATTAAAGCAGCGAAGAGGGGCTGCTGTTAAACAGCACAAGGCACTCCCATCACCACCCGCATGATCAGTCTTAAGATCTTGTCTACAATTGCAGCAGTGTGTAGGGTCCAGGTAGCTACACGGTCCAGTGAAAGGCAGGCTATGTCTGGATTCACTGCAGTGTGTAGCTGTATGTGGAAGCGAAAGGATCTGGCAGGGGTGAGGCAGTGGGGATGCCAGAGTCTTTCCCCACTGCCGAAGCCTTTCCCCGCAGCAGGGAAGGACTTTGGCAAGGGGAGCTGCTGGAACTTCTCCCCGCTGCCAGTGTCTTTCACTGTATCGGGGAAAGGCTCTGTTGGGGGGAGGCAGTGTGACACTACACTGCTAAAAACAGCAGTGTAGATGTGAGAGGTACTGCTTGGGTGTGTAGGGTACATACCTAAGAAGTGCCTCACCGTCTACACTGCTATTTATACCTATGCTAGCTGGGTGTGCAGTGTCTGTACACAGTCCCACATGGCATTCTGATAAGTAAGCTGGAGAAATGCGGGCTTGACAGAACTACCATTAAGTGGATACATAATTGGTTAAACAACCGCAAACAAAGAGTAACTATTAATGGAATGATGTCAGATTGGAGGGAGGTCTCAAGAGGAGTTCCACATGGATCTGTTCTGGGTCCAGAGTTGTTTAACATCTTTATTAATGACCTGGATGTAGGTATAGAGAGCATACTGATCAAGTCTGCAGATGATACAAAGCTGGGGGGGGGGGGGTTTGCCAACACTTTGGAGGATAGGGCTAAAATTCAGAGGGATCTTGATTAAATTGGAGAACTGGCCTATAGACAACAAAATTAAATTCAACTAAGACGAATGTAAGGTGCTACACTTAGGAAAGAAAAACCAAATGTACAAATACAGAATGGGGGATAACTGGCTTGGCAGCAGCACTGCTCAGAAGGATCTGGGAGTTGTGGAGGATCACAAGCTCAACATGAGTCAGTAATGCAATGCTGCTGCAAAAAAAGCAAATGCAATTTTAGGTTGCATTCTCAGAGACCTAGCATGCCAGTCAGGCGAGGTGATAGTACCGCTCTACTCGATGCTGGTTAGGCCTCAGCTGGAGTAGTGTCTAATTTTGGTCACCAATGTACAGAAAGGATGTAGAGAAACTGGAAAGGATCCAGAGGTGAATGACAAAGATGATCAAAGGGGTGGAACGCAAACCACACGAGCAAAGGCTGAAGGAACTGCGTATGTTTGGTTTGAAAAAGAGGAGATTAATGGAGGACATAACGGTCTTCAAATACTTGAAAGGCTGCCATAAAAAAGATGGAGAAAAGTTGTTCTCTTTTGCCACAGAGGGCAGGACAAGAGGCAATGGCTTCAAACTACAGCATGGCAGATTTAGATTACATTACAGGAAAAACTTCCTAACTGTAAGAATAGTAGGACAATAGTAGGACAACAGACTGCCTAGGGAGGTTGTGGAAGCTCCTTCACTGGAGGTTTTCAAAAGGAGGCTGGATAGCCATCTGTCTTGGATGGTTTAGACACAAAAAATCCTGCACTTTTGCAGGGGGTTAGACTAGATGACCATTGTGGTCCCTTCTAGCCCTATGGTTCTATGATTCTAAGGGTATGTCTACACTACGAGAGTAGTTCGATTTTACTTAAATCGAATATGTGGAATCGATATTACAAAGTCGAACGTGTGTGTCCACACTAAGGACAGTAATTCGACTTTGTGAGTCCACACTAACGGGGCAAGCGTCGACATTGGAAGCTGTGCACTGTGGGCAGCTATCCCACAGTTCCCGCTGCCCATTGGAGTTCTGGGTCGAGCCCCCAATGCCTTCTGGGGAAAAAAATGTGTCGAGGGTGCTTTTGGGTAACTGTCGTCATCCAACCATCACTCCCGCCCTCCCTGCCTGAAGCGCCGGCGGGAAATCAGTTCGCGCACTTTTCTGGTCAGTGACAGCGCGGACGCCACAGCACTGCAAGCATGGAGCCCGCTGCGACCATCGCTGCAGTTATGGCCGTTGTCAACACCTCGCACCTTATCATCCACCTTTCCCAGAGGCAGATGCTGAGAAATCGGGCGAGGAGGCTACGGCAGCGCGGTGAGGACCTGAAGTCTGAGAGTGGCACAGACCTGTCACAAAGCACGGGACCCCGCGCCGAAGACATCATGGTGGCAATGGGTCATGTTGATGTTGTGGAACGGCGATTCTGGGCCCGGGAAACAAGCACGGACTGGTGGGACCGCATAGTGCTGCAGGCCTGGGATGAATCACAGTGGCTGCGAAACTTTCGCATGCGGAAGGGGACTTTCATGGAACTTTGTGAGTTGCTGTCCCCTGCCCTGAAGCGCAATGACACCCGGATGCGAGCAGCCCTGAGTGTCCAGAAGCGAGTGGCCATAGCCCTCTGGAAGCTTGCAACGCCGGACAGCTACCGGTCAGTTGCGAACCACTTTGGCGTGGGCAAATCTACCGTGGGGGTTGTTGTCATGCAAGTAGCCAACGCAATCGTTGAGCTACTGCTCTCAAAGGTAGTGACCTTGGGAAACGTGCAGGTCATCATAGATGGCTTCGCCGCGATGGGATTCCCAAACTGCGGTGGGGCTATAGATGGAATTCACATCCCTATCCTGGGACCGGACCACCAGGCCAGCCAGTACATTAACTGAAAGGGCTACTTTTCAATGGTGCTGCAAGCACTGGTGGACCATAGGGGACGTTTTACAAACATCAACCTTGTCGGATGGCCGGGCAAGGTTCATGACGCTTGTGTTTTCAGGAACTCTGGTCTGTTTAGACGGCTGCAGGAAGGTATTTACTTCCCGGACCACAAAATAACTCTTGGGGATGTGGAGATGCCTATAGTCGTCCTCTGGGACCCAGCCTACCCGCTAATGCCCTGGCTCATGAAGCCCTATACTGGCGCCCTGGACACTGAAAAAGAACTCTTCAACTACCGGCTGAGCAAGTGCAGAATGGTGGTGGAGTGTGCTTTTGGACGTCTCAAGGGGAGATGGAGAACCTTACTGACTCGCTGTGATCTCAGCGAAACCAATATCCCCATTGTTATTGCAGCTTGCTGTGTGCTCCACAATCTGTGTGAGAGCAAGGGGGAGACCTTTATGGCGGGGTGGGAGGTTGAGGCAAATAGCCTGGCTGCTGATTACGCCCAGCCAGACAGCCGGGCGATTAGAAGAGCCCAGCGGGACGCGCTGTGCATCCGGGAGGCTTTGAAAGCTAGGTTCCTGAGTGAGCAGGGTAACCTGTGACTATTAAGTTTGTTTACAGAGAAGCTGAACCTGCCCCCGTTTCTTTACCCAGTAAATGTTCACTATCCTCTCCAGTTACATACCCCGTTCACCCCGTTCACCCCCCTTCCAACACACGTTTAAAAATAAAATCACTTGAATTTTGTTAATGAACACCGTTTTCTTTATTACTGTTTTCTTGGTAAAGTGTTGAACCTGGGACGCAGACTGTGGTGGGGAGCGGGTGTAGTGTAGTGATGCAAAGGACGCTTCTAAACTCCAGGAATGACAGGCTCCGCACTGGTGGACTGGTTGTTTCAACGGAGCCTGCCACCCCTCCTGTTCGGGACTCTGTGTGTGGGGGCTATGTGACTTTGTGGCAGGGGGAGGACGGTTACAGATCCCCTGCTGCGTGGCTCTGTGATCCAGGATAGGGACCGCTGCATAAGATCTCTAACCGCCCTCCCCCGCCACAAAGTCACATAGCCCCCCCCCCCCCCCCCCCGAACATGAAAACCACCTCCCAGACTGACCAGGGTAACTAGTGACTGCAATGTGTGTGTGCCCTGCTGCTGAACCTGCCCCCGCCTCTGTACCCTGGTAAAGGTGTCCAATTACCAACCCCCTTCCCCCCCTTCAAACAGACTCTCCTCTAAAAGAACATGATGGAAACAGTAATTAACAGAAACGTATTTTTTATTAGCAACTACACATGAAACTGAGGGATGAAACTGGGACGGGGGCTTGGGTGAGGCGGGAAGGAAAGGACTTATCAAATTTTGGGGAATGAGAGCCTTCTGGTACTTGAGCAGTCTGCAGGGGTGGAGTGAGAGTTTTCACGGACTCTGCCGCCCCTCCTTCTTGGGACTTTGGGTGAGGGGGGTATGGGACTTTGTGGCGGGGGAGGGCGGTTAGAGATAGACTGCAGCGGGGCTCTGTCCTCCTGCCTCCGGTCCTGCAGAACATCCACAAGGCGCCGGAGCGTGTCCGTTTGCTCCCTCATTAGTCCAAGCAGCGTTTGAGTCGCCTGCTGGTCTTCCTGCCGCCACCTCTCCTCCCGTTCCATGTGTGATCGGTGCATTTGGGACAAGTTCTCCCTCCACTGGGTCTGCTGGGCTGCCTGGGCTCGGGAGCAGCCCATAAGTTCCGAGAACATGTCCTCCCGTGTCCTCTTCTTCCTACGCCTAATCTGCGCTAGCCTCTGGGAGTGTGATGCCAGGCTAGGTCGGGAGACAGTCGCAGCTGTGGAATGGGAAAAAGGGAGTGAATTCCTCAGAAAGATAAATTTAGTTGTGAACAAATAACATAGTCTTTCTCTGTGAACAAGACCATGCACAGCACCTATCACATGCGCACTCAGGACAAGGTCGAATTTTCGGCCTTCGCATTCAGTGCCTGGGGTCTTGCAGTGCAGATCAGAGAAGCGGGGCAGGACAGCGGAATTTGTGTAGCAGGCCGACATGGTAAGTTGTAGACTTGTGGCTGCTTAAAACTTTAATAATAGCACTGGCCTCCTTTCACGTTCAAAGCAATGCCAGTCCCTGCTGCCAGCAATCCGGCAAGCATGAACTCTGCCCCTGTCCCACCCCCTCGCGGCTGTCCCAGGGAAAGATCCCTGTATGCTGCCCCTCTCCCCCCTCCACCGTGTGGCTCTAAACCGCTGGTTACAGTTCTGTAAAGGAACAGGCAAGCAGTCCCAATACTAACATTCCCCTACCTAATTCAAAGCAGGTCACCATGAGCGACATCACTCTGATGAGGATTTCAGAGACGGAGAAAGAAAGGATGCTTCGGGAAAGCATGCAAAGACCAGGGCCGTATGCCGCCATGCTCTGCAAGGCAATGATCCCGGAGTACTTGCTTGTCTCCTGGCGCGGAAACGTTTCGTACCACAGAGGACCCAATAAGGCCGCTCTCCCCAGGAACCTGATGCAAAGGCTTTCCAATTACCTCCAGGAGAGCTTCGTGGAGATGTCCCAGGAGGATTTCTGCTCTATCCCTGGACATATAGACCGGCTTTTACTGTAGCTGCACTGGCAGGGACTAAACAGTAGAGCGCCTAGGGCAAACCAATCATGCTAAACGGGACATTGTTAGATTTTTTTTCAGTAGTTGCACTGCCAAGGACTGAAACGTGAAGCGTCTAGGGCAAACTAATCATGAAAAACCCATTGTTAATATTGTTAATATTCCTGTTCTGTTAAAAATAAATGTTTACATGTTTAAAACACTTACCGACTGATCCTTCCCCTGATTCTGTGTCCGGGTTAATGCCTGGGGATGGTTGGTAGGGGATCTCTATAAGGGTGATGAAGAGATCCTTGCTGTCGGGGAAATCAGCATTGTAAGCGCTGTCGACTGCCTCGTCCTCCTCATCTCCTTCCTCAGCTTCCCCGTCCGCTAACATCTCCGAGGAACCGGCCGTCGACAATATCCCATCCTCAGAGTCCACGGTCAGTGGTGGGGTAGTGGTGGCGGCCGCACCTAGGATGGAATGCAGTGCCTCGTAGAAACGGGATGTCTGGGGCTGGGATCCGGAGCGTCCATTTGCCTCTTTGGTCTTCTGGTAGCCTTGTCTCAGCTCCTTGATTTTCACGCGGCACTGCGTTGCATCCCGGCTGTATCCTCTCTCTGCCATGGCTTTAGAGATCTTCTCGTAGATCTTTGCATTCCGTCTTTTCGATCGCAGCTCGGAAAGCACGGACTCATCGCCCCACACAGCAATCAGATCCAAGACTTCCCGATCAGTCCATGCTGGGGCCCTCTTTCTATTCTGAGATTGCATGGCCATCTCTGCTGGAGAGCTCTGCATCGTTGCCAGTGCTGCTGAGCTCGCCACGATGTCCAAACAGGAAATGAGATTCAAACTGCCCAGACAGGAAAAGGAATTCAAATTTTCCCGGGGCTTTTCCTGTGTGGCTGGTCAGAGCATCCGAGCTCAGACTGCTGTCCAGAGCGTCAACAGAGTGGTGCACTGTGGGATAGCTCCCGGAGCTATTACCGTCGATTTCCATCCACACCTAGCCTAATTCGATATGGCCAGGTCAAATTTAGCGCTACTCCCCTCGTTGGGGAGGAGTACAGAAGTCGAATTTAAGAGACCTCTATGTCGAACTAAATAGCTTCGTGGTGTGGACGGGTGCAGAGTTAATTCGATGTAACGGTGCTAAATTCGACATAAACTCCTAGTGTAGACCAGGCCTCAGTGTAGACCTTTCCTTAGTATACTGTCTACATAGCACTTCTAATCGTTGCTGGCTCACCAAGTGAGAACCAGGTGATCATCAAATACAGGACATGCGTAGATCTATGCTCCACTCACTGCTGCTCAATCATCAGCTTAACAACCTAGATGTTTTCATCTCTCCTTCATCCCTCCCTACTTGCTGAGGTATGCAGTTTGTAACATCAGCTACTGATGTATGAAAGGAAGAACAATGAATGAATTTCATTTAGTGGGAAAATCTTGCTTTACAGTGCTTTGTCACTGTATTTATTAACCAGTTGGTCTCAAATGTCCTAGTTATAATGAACCAGAAGACCCCACAAGCTGCAGTTCCATAATATTTGGAGATGCATTGTACACCGTAAAGGCTTTGACCTGCTGGGTGGTGATACTTTATCCTTGATCCGGCAAAGCATTTAAGCACGTGTTTAAGTATATGAAGGGTCCGTAGATCTCTATACCTTGCAGGATCGTGCCAATAAAGAATTTATTCCAAACTTCCTGACTCAAACAGTAATATCCAGGAAGGTATTTCATGAATTTTAATGTCACCTTAAAAGGAAACATTCCTAGCTACAAATCCTTAAATGTGTAGACATATTTCTAGACCAAGACAAGGCAGAACCCCAGCGATTCTCTGATATTTGGGGAGTGGAGGAAAACTGGGTGGGATTGTCTAAATAAACATAGGTAATAGGAAAAAACCTCCTCTCTCTTTTGAATTCTCCAGTGGCAGAAGTTAGTTTTGAATGTATTCGTCTTTGGTGAGCTTTTAATGAATTAAGAGTCCAGGTCTGTCGCATCTTGCGCTGGGGTTACGTTCCGCAGTCAGCGCGTAAAGCGAAAATCGCGTATAGTCAAAATTACATTGAGTGTAATGGCGGGCGGAATCGTCCGCACTATAGGTACAGTATTAAAATTGTTATTTTTCTCCTTTTTTTGTTTTTGTTTTTGCCGACCGCATAAAGCTGAAATCGCGCATGTTAAATGACGTGTAAACTGAAACAGATTAAAAAAGTCTATAATAAGCAAATGCTCCAGAGAGACTCTTTAGTGGCAAGGTGATTAATAAGGGACACTCCTGGTAATACCATCAAAACAGTGGTACTGGAAAAGCATGTGGAATGTCCTAAATTCAGGGGAAGCAGTAAAATTCAGACAAATGAGCCACAACGATTTATATGCCTCTTTACTATTTTTCTTCCTGGAGGTGCAAGGGGAATAAACTATGAAAACTACTACAGCACTAGATTCAAGGGAAAATTCAGTATAGTAAGAGAAGCAATTTAATTTCACGTCAAAATATTTTGTACTGATCAATTTTTGTCTTACAATGGGTGCATTCACTATATAGACTTCTTTTTTGTGAAGCTCCATATGTAACTATGGCACTATCTAAGGAGTAACACTATAAAGAGTTCAAAAAGTTGGACATGTTTCAGGGTATGAGAACACGATACAGTATATATGAGGACATGGTTTCAAACCTTATTGCCATATGCAGGTTCTCCCAATTCCCCTTCTGTTTTAACTACCCTTCTCTGTTGGGAACAAAAGTCTCCAGTGGTTCGTGAGTATAGAGGGGGTTACCCCTGTATTAATCTGTAACAAATACCACATTCAGTCCCATGGGTACATCCAGTTCAGCCTTGCATTACTCATGTCACCCAGTCGGCTTTTTTTTCCTGCTCTTTGTTCTTAATGCAATTATTTCTTTATTTCCTTTAAAGACATTTATTTTGCAGCTGCTGTGGCAGCTTATAGTTGTCATGTGTGATGGCAAAGGCAGAGAACTAGAGCTAGGAGCCGATAAACTTAACAAAGTTTAGAAAAGTATTGAGATGAAATAACGTGAGAATTTTCTGTCTTTTTTGTACTTCATTTTTGTAAAATGAGAGCGAACCTCTTGTACTGTACTTGTATAAATTTTACAGTTTTGGCACCGCTCAAGACAGGGCCTTAAAAAAATTAGCCACCCCAACATGGGAGACAAAGCGGTTTTCCAAAACCAAAATAATTATGTGTTGTGCACTAGCATTTAGGAATCAAAGATCAGTGTGTGTGGGCTCTGACAAATGCTTTTTTTTTTTTTTTTTTTTTTTTTTTAGAAGAAACTTCTGTTAACAGTTAGATTACTTCAGGAGTTCAGGAAGGACTGAATTCCCTACTTGGTCTACATGAACAAGGGTTTTTAAATTGCTACTGAACTGCGGTATTTTATCAGCCTTCTATTCTTCAGACTCAGTTACCCATGGACTTTTTAAAAATGATTGTGCAATTTGAACGTAATTGCTCATCACAATTCTGTGTTTATTGGCTGGAGGCTATTTCTGAAATAACCCGGTCTGTTGTTTCCATTGGCACTTTTAGAAGGGTTGTTTCTTATTAACAGCTGTAAGTGGCATTAATAATCAATATTTAGTTGCTGTTTTCCGCAGTATTTAGGTGCTCTGGTTCCTTTGGATTGCCAAAGGGTGATCACGTTTCTAAGAATATTGTTCCTGTTTGAATTATTAATTAAAACATTTTTCTCAACAAAAGTGCCATATTTATATGTCAGCAAATGTACAGATATTAAAGATATGTTTCAGGAAAAGTTGGGGGAAACCTTTTACTTACCCAATTTACTATAGAACACATTTTGAGGTTTCTTAGCAGTGGGTTAATTGTATTTAAATTTCTGAGGATCATGGGGAAAGATGTGTTGCAGTTGTTTCCACCATCATATTTGTGAGATGATAAATATTTCTCCACTTGAGTGTTAACCTTATCAAGGTCCATCTACTGTTTAAGTCTTCCTAAAATAGTTGAGAAAAACATCACCCCAATAGCTCCATGCCTGTGTGAGATTGAGCATGCATTGGAAGGATTATGCATGTTTCTGTTCTACTTGATGCTCATAAAATTTCATATAAAACTACTAAATGCTTAAGGCATGAAACCTAGGAACACTATAGCATTGTCTAGAAAAACCGTATGCAGGTGCTCCTTGACTACTGCAGCAGATGGTTAGAACAGGTTTTGATTTTTTTTTTTTTAAGTATTCTAAAAAAAAAAAATCAAACTTTCCCCTCCTCAGAACACCTTGTATCAGTTATGAAATCGGAATATAAAATACTGCACAAGTAGACTTGTAACTGTTAAGCACTTAAAATAACATTTACTTGCCTTACATCAGCTTATAAAGGAATTGATCTCGATGTATAGTTTATAGAAAAATTTTCTTAAGGAAGGTGTGCTGTGCTAATAGGCTTACATACAACATGCATGTCTCATATTTAGTGAAATTACTAGAAACTGAAGAAATTAAAGCACAGTAGTTTTTACTGAATGAAAATGAAGCTGTCCATGTAAAATACAAAAGGACCTCTATTGTGTGTGGGGAAGTGGGCCCTCAGATTTTCCTAACTATGAAAAGTATGGCATTTGATTTAAAAATACAAAGCCTAACACAATTAAAAGTTAATAAAGATAAGGCGTAGGCTTTGCTACATTCAGTTCAACAGCTGCCGGAGCCGAGTTGGCCTGATCAGTTCATTTCTTTTAGCCTTGCTGAAATGAAAAGTGAGGGAATGGTGTCTGAAATGAATGTTTGGATACTAGAGGGAAAAAATCTTTTAACAAAAAATCACATGACTCGTCTGTTCAAGTCTTATTGGACTGGGAGTGAACACTTGGCAGACAATAATAGAGGATGCACTAGGTCTCCTAACCCATAGGTCAGGTACTAGTATTGGATGAGACATCACCCTTATAAAAACCAGAATGCAAAGACTTCCATGTGTTTGGCACTACCTCCAGGAGCACAAACCAAGGGTCTGCGGCTGCACACACTTAAACACACAAGGCGCATGGGAGTGCTCACGTGAGTTTACTTGCCTACGTCTCAGTAGGACTGAGGCCTGATACTGTAATTGCTGACTACTGGGCATAGTGCTTACTAGCATGAACAGATTCAGTAACGTCAATGGGGATCCTTACCCTAGGGGGCTGCGCAGAGCAGGAAGTGCTTCACCCAGTAGTAAATGCCCGGAGCGATAGGCCTGGAAAGCATTGTGCTTATCATCCTTCTGTCCATGAGATCATATATTAGGAAGAGGGAAACGTGACACAGTATCTATCATCATCAGGTAAATGGTTACCTTTGTTTCCACAGGGTATTTGGTACTGTGGTGGAGTTCACAGGCCCCACAATAAACCAGAGCAAGGCATGGGGCAGTACTGGGCTAGGGTGGCTCGGCCCCTAAGCAACTACAGGGCATGCTCCATGTGGAGGAACAGTTTAAAAGGGTACAGGTAGGGGCCTGGGGCAAAGAAGTTACAGGCTGCACCAGGAAGTGAGGCTGATCCTGGAGCTGTTGGAAGAGTGACTACAATGTTGGTAAGGCCACTCTGGAAGCGGTGACCCATATTATTCCCCCCCCCACACACACCCCAGTTTTGAGTTGGAAACCCACAAGAGCCCCCAAAGAACAGGTCATTGCCCCCCTGGCAGGCTAAACTCATTCTGCTAGGAATGTGACCATGCTCCAAATAGAGGTGCCACAGCCTGGTAGGAAGTGTCCCAGGGGAGTGTAACTTGGGTGGACCGGTGAGTGGTCTGCACACTGCAACACCCCTTTGGGCCCTGAGTCAGGAGCCGGTGGAGTGGGAGGGCCTGCTCCCCCTCCTGCTCCCTCCCCATCATCACAGAACCCAAAGGGGAGAAGAAGGGGGATGCAAAAGGGACTGGGGCTCGCTGTGTACACCCTGGCAGAGCCCCCGCCAGAACAAACAGACAGAAGAGAACTGTAGTGCCATTGCCCGACCAGTAGGCCAGCTGGCTGTTGGATGGACCCGCTGGAGGATACGTAAATGGCTCCCATCACTGTGGCATCTGAGTGTCTGTTAGTCACTTGTGAATTTACCCCCTTAACCTTCTTGTGAGCTAAGAAGCTATTATCTCCATTCTACAGATGGAGAAACTGAGGCACAGAGAGATTGAGTGACTTGTCCCAAATCTCCCCCAGAGTCTGTGGCAGAACCAGATATTGATCCAAGAATAAGTGCCCAGTCCAGTGCCTTAACCAGAAAACTGTCTTTCTTCCTTTAAGGCCCCAGTTCAGGAAGGTACTTACACATGCGTGTTTCTTTAAGCACAGGTCTAGTCTCGCTGAAGTCTGTTAACACTTGTGCTGAGCCTGAATGTGAATATTGTGACCCAGATGAGGATGTATCTTGCAGTCCCCAGCTCCAAAGGAGCCCTTCCCCCATTAGGCCACAGCGTCCTGTTGTTTGTGTGCCAGACTGTCCACGTCGTATATTTTGTTGATACCTCATTTTATAAAATAAACATTGGTAGACAGAGCTACCAGAAAATAACCATTGGTCCTTTATGCAAGTTCTCTGCTGCATGAGAGATACACCAAAGGGGTAAGAGTTCTAGAAAGTATGTGTGCTCTCCTATGAGTTCATCAGGGGGAGAGAAAGGGGTTGGTGGTAAATAAAGCTAATGCCAAGTGCATCATGCGCTGCACAGAACTAGCTGTCTGCAGAAATCTTACTGCATGTGACAGCAGTAGGCAGACAAAAAGAAGTGAGAGTGTGGGCATGTCTAGCTATAAACATGAGCAAAACTAAGCTCAATTATTAACACAGTTTAGTTTACCATAAACTTTTGAAATCCCTGAGGGAGGAAAACAAATAACTTGTCCCATCTGCACTACATCTTGAAGTCAGAGGTGGAAGCCAGAACACATCTCCACTTAGGGTGACCAGATAGCAAGTGTGAAAAATCGGGACAGGGTGTGTGTGTGTGTGGGGGGGGGGTAATTGATGCCTATATAAGAAAAGCCCCAAATATCGGGGCTGTCCCTATAAAATCGGGACATCTGGTCACCCTATCTCCACTCCACCATCTAGTCCTCAACCATAGCCGCACAGCCACTTCTAAAGGAAAAGCTCCTTCTCCCAGAGCCGACATAGTAACATGGGTGATGTTTCAGCTACTCTAGCCTTATATTCAGCACACCAGAAAATGTACGTTTCTGCTGCAGACCACTGGAAATTGCAAAGGGAGGCAACTGAAGGGTGTAACAATCCAACAGTAATACAGGCCTTGAGTGAATTAAGAATGAAAGAAACAGCTACGCAGAAGTGGACGTGTGTAACCGCTTTAGATGTGCTGTATGTAATTAATCCTCCTCCGTGATGTTTGTTTAGACATTATAAACGCATGTCTCTTTCTCCATGCAGTACCCCAAAGAGCATATTCCTTTCTGGTAGGTTTACCTCACACAGATATTCTGGAGCAGTGCTGCGTACTTGTGCATTTGCCATTTTATGGGTCCTGCTAGTAGCTCCATATTTGAGGTTGCCAGAGTCATTCCATTTTTGACTGTATTTTTCACCCATTACCAAAAAAAAAAAAAAAAATTAAAGAAAAATCCACACTCCTTTTGAGCTGGAATTTCTCATGCTTAATCTGTGCACAGGTGATTTATGGTGCTAGTGGGGCTATAACAGAAATGCACAATATTATGAAGTGAATTGAACAGACCATGCTGAAATGTTTATTGCTGTCTTTGAAATGTAACACATTGGGATGATGGTGCCTCTCCAAGAAAGAGTGAGAGCTAAGCAAAGCTTGGCTCTCAGGGTATTTTTAGTATTCCAATAAAAGACCATGCTTTTAAAGGAAATCGCTTATTGCCATCTTGCAATCAAGAATGCACAAGTGTTCCAGGGAGTGCAAGAAATATGCTTCAAGAATGTAAGAACCATAAGGAACTAATCATTAAATATTCTCTTCTCCTTTTCCACTCCCCATCCTCCTCTGATGGAGACACTGGAAGTTTTGTTGTCTGTATGTAAAACTCAGCCATTATGAGTTTAAAAAAGAAATGAAGTGCCTTCAAAGCTTGTCCCATTTTCAAAAGCTCCTATTCCCCCGTGACTTAAGTCCCATTGGCTAGGGATACCATTTTCAAAAGTGCCTGAGAGCCAGGTTTTTAAAGGTATTTAATCTGGCCCTAAGTCCCAGTTTCAAAAGTGACTGAGGTGCTTAAAAGCCTGAACCCAGGTCCAGGGCCGGCTCTAGCGTTTTTGCCGCCCCAAGCAGCAAAAAAACAAAAAAGTTGTGATCGGCGGCAATTCGGGGGCAGGTCCTTCACTCCGAGAGGGAGTGACGGCCCCTCCGCCAAATTGCCACCGGACATGCCGCCCCCCTCTTCATTGGCCGCCCCAGGCACCTGCTTGCTACGCTGGTGCCTGGAGCCGGCCCTGCCCAGTTTTATGCTATTCAGAGCAGTTTTTCATCCCAGATCACTTAGAATAAGTCTGAGCAGAGACTTGAATCTGTATCCCACACCCCTGGCTAGTGCCCTAACCACCAGGAGAGACACAGCACGTGCTCGCGTCCAAAGCCAGACATATCCGCCAGTTTTGTTTTCATGGAAATGTTGGGAAGGTTTTGGGTTGTTCCAGTGCAGAACAAAAACAGATTTGGAAACCTTGAAAGTTGCTACGAAACAGAGTTGTCACTTCTGGCCAACTCTATCATTGTCTATATTTCCTTCTGCTTTCTTCCTTCCCACACACGCCATGTGTAATGACATGGGCATGTTAGCCAGCGCCCTGCTGCTTTGTTCCATGCAATTGAGGTGGTTAGAACCATATTTTTCAATCAAATTGTCTCCATTCAGATGTTCAGACAGGCTTTAAAAAGCCTAGAAGTGCTTGTAACTGCCATCACACGCAGCAGGCATGGCAGCCCAAGCTTGTGTAATTGTCCCCCTTCACCCACACCCGGAACTACCCTGGAAGCTATTGCATAAATTGGCAATAGCAGCATGCCCTGCGTTGCCGCTGCATTCGCTCGTGAAACATGGCAGTGGAAGCCTTGTGAGGTACATTGTCTGACGCCATTTCCCCATCTTTGCTTGCTTTCCCTGTTTTTCTCTGTTACGAAGAGCTTGACTGGCATGCTCAGCACAGTGTGACACACAGAGGAAGACACGCATCTTTCCTCATAGTGCTTACAATGAAAGGTCAAATTCAGGGCTGGTGTCTAAGCGGGTGTAACATACCTCCACCCCCAGAGTCCTCAGCGGGTAAGTGACCCCAATATAGGCCAAGTCAGGATCCCTTAGGCGCCAGCGCTCATCTGCTTACTGATGTGTCACTTATGCCCTTGGTGTTTTTTGGCTCGCTGAGATGGACTGTAAGGGAAGGCCTGCTGGTGTAACTCGCACGCTGAGGGGCCTGGAGACACATCTGCCAACAGTCCTGGTTTAGCTGGGATTGAACACCCATCCCAGGCTCTTGGTGTCCCAGCCAGCGCCCTAGGGTCATTGGCACGTATGCTCCCCACTTGGCTGCCCCGTCTGCTCAGGCAGTTCTAGCCTAGCAGGGAGGGTAACCAATGTTTTTTGGGTTTTTTTTCATACTAGAGGGAGGAGTGGAGTGCCAGCAGTTCCCTGGCCTAGGACCTCCACAGCTGCCTGCTCCACACTCCAGGAAAAGAACTAGCATCTCAGTGGTGCTCCACTCTGTCGCCCTCTTCCCTCCGGGAAAATCGCTTGCAATCCCCCTGCTGGCCTGGGCTCTAGTTATTGTGCTGGAGGGGAGAGGGTAGCAGAGTGAGGAACCTGTCTGTGAGGGTGGCAGGGTCTGAGTTTGGGAGGGTGTGTGGATGTGTGCACACAAGGAAGGGTGTGCCAGAGAGGGTGTGCTGCCCTGGGGCGGCAGGCAGGCAAATTGCTGGAGTGCTGCTTTGCTTACCTCTCTCAGCTCCGCAGTGCCCCTTGCTGGCTGCCTCCCCTTGCAGGAAGCCCCCCCCCCCCCCCCTGAGGATGAGTGGCACCCAACCATGAGGACCTGGTGGGAGGCCTGTCATCATGCCGGTGCAGAGAAGTCCCTTTAGTGTGAGGAGCAGAATGAGGAGCAGTAACGTTTTCACAAGACAGTTTTGCAAGGAAGCAGCTGGAGCAGCGTTGTGCTGAACTTTAGGATTATTTCTGCTTTTTTTTTTTCTTTCTCTTTCCCTCCTAAGAAAATGGTCTAAATTCACCAGATTGTCCACATGACCCTTCAGCGCTTGGGAGCCTCTCGGCCCCCACGCCCCAGCCTACTAAACTAATTGTCCCTGACAAATGTTTCCTATATTGGCAACTGTGGGTGCACAAGAGTCACAGGGAAGGTGACTACCAGAGCGCATGAAAAGGGGTAAAGCTTACTCTTTCTTATCCCCCTCCCCTGTTTTGGTTTTTTCCCCTGACCCACCCCGTCTTCTGGCACCTTGTGAGGTGCAAGTCTGACTGAGCCTACGTTACTGTATCTTAAGCTGTGAGGAGTCTGGAAGAAAGCGTAAACCAGTTCAGACTCCCTTAGCCCTGCCTCTCAGTTTGGTCCAAAGTGTAGATGTTCATAGAGAATCTCTCCTTGTTAGCTCTGTAATCAGCTTTTGTGTTCTGAAGGGGTAAAATACGCCTGAGCAGGGGAGGCCTGTGAACCATTTAGGCACTGTTTTAAGGGGTTAAGAGGGATGTAAGTGGTGTCCAGGCCCTGTGCTAGCTCCTTGTGCAGGGGGTGAATTTCACCTTCAGTGTCGCAGGTACAGAGGAGATTTTCTCTCCTTGTTATCCAGCGTGGATGGTTTAGTTGGGGTTGGGTTTTTTCCTTCTGGTAAAACTTAGTGCAGGCTTGTGAGTTTCTCAAACCTTTACGAGTCCCGTTCCAAAGTATAACGCAGTTATTCAGAAATGCAGCACGTCACTTGACCCGTCTTACATCCAGGTCTCGCTCATGTAAGGGAAAGGCAGCTGCAAGGGGGAAAATTGGAAAATGTGTGTGTTTTTAAAAAAGAAAAAATAAGCCACATCTGAAAATCCAGTAACTGTGTCAGCTGATGACCTTTGGGATTGGAAATAGGTTGATAATAGCAATGTGGGGATGGACAAGGAAAGCCTATGAAGTCACACTACTGAGAACAAAAGGAAAAAGCATTTGAATGTTTCCAGCTTCTCGCTTTATGAGATCTTGGTGACCTTCTATACAAACATCTATCTGATGCTTCCGGTAGAACAGACATCAATAAAAGGCATCAGACAGAGGTGAGAGGATGTTGCCAACTCCACCCAGAAAACAGGTGATGTGTGAAAAACACCCAAACTGACTCTTAGGGGAAACCTGTGTTTTTACATTGTTAGTTTTTAGTATTTGTATTGTGGTACTACCTTGGAGCTCCAATCACAGACCAGGACCCCGCTGTGCGAGGTGCTGGGGAGACACAACAAAAGGATGTCTCCTGCCCCAAAGTTGCTTTCTTGTAGACTGTAATCAACCCGGCATCTCAATAACAGTATAGAAAATTAAACACACAATTGCCTAGTCAGAGCTCTCTGCTGAAATGTGAGAGCAATATTAGGTGGGAATATCAAAAGTGTTTATAAGTGATGTTTATGTTTTTGAATGGTTAGAAAAAGCTTAGACCATCCTTACTAGTAAATCTACACCCAGTATGTCTCTGGGCAGTGATGAATTGTCTAAAACTGTTTTCAGTTGCATTTGTTATGCACTCATATGGAAGTAGGGGTAGTTCAGGTAGCTAATTGCCTGAATATCAATTGTTTTAATGTGCTTCACTGCAGCTGCAGTAATCCAGTAATGGTGGTTTGAAAAACGTAAGTGGAAATGCTTCTTCTGTGATTGTACTATGAACTTATTTATATTGTTTATAAAAAGTGCATAATAGTTCAGGTTAACCAGATCTGGCTCCATGCTCCCTATCCAGCAGACTAGCCTGGAAGTCAGGACTAATAGATTTTATTGCCAGCTCTGTCCCTGTCTACTTCTGTATTTCTTAGGCTTTGTCTACACTGGCACTTCGTCTGCGCAACTTTTGTCATTCAGGGGTGTTAAAAAAACAAAAAACACTGATGAAAAGCGCCGGTGTGAATAGTGCTTTGTCGGCAGAACTCTCCTGCTGACAAAGCCGCTGCCACTCGTAGGGGGTGGACGTTTTTTGTCGACAGGAGAGCTCTCACCTGCCGACAAACAGCTACACTGTGCGCCTTTTAGCAGCACGGCTGTAGCGGCACAGCCGTGTTGCTAAAAGCCTCGTAGTGTAGCTGTAGCCTTAGGCAAATCATTTAGTGTGTCTGTGCTCCAGTTGCCCTATCTGTATAACAAAGATAAGATGCACCCACCCTTCTTTAAAATGTTTGGAGAACCTTCTGTTCATTTTTTACTCTCTCAAATACCTGCCTTCTAATGTAACTGGTTGCTGACTTGGTGTCTACAGCTAAGTCATGCTTACATATTGTTTTAAAGCAATAGACCTCAACCACTCTAGTCATTGCCAACATACCTTAGCCCTGGTCTACTCTAGGGGGGGATCGATCTAAGTTACGCAACTTCAACTACGTGAATAATGTAGCTGAAGTCGACGTACTTAGATTGACTTACCGTGGTGTCTTCACTGCGGTGAGTCAACTGCCGCCGCTCCCCCGTTGACTCCGCGCCTCTCGTGGTGCTGGAGTACAGGAGTCGACAGGAGAGGGCTCGGGGGTCAATTTATCGCATCTATACTAGCTGCAATAAATCGATCCCCGCTGGATCGATCGCTGCCTGCCGATCCGGTGGGTAGTGTAGACATACCCTTAGAAAAGTGTGTACCTTAGAAAAGATAAACCAGAGTGTTTTGTAAGGACAAAAGAGGTATTTGGAAACTATAAAGAGAAAAGCTTCTGGTATTTAGAATGCTATAACTATGCTCAGTGAAGTAATCCTCCTCACGGTTAATTTGAAGTTGGATATTAAAAATCAAATTTTCCTGAAAGAACTTGGAAAGTCTTTGAAATCCCACTTGGAAATAGCTGAGTACACCCTCTGGCATTGATTTGTTTTTAAAAAAGTAGCAACAGATTTAAAAAATAGCTCCAGAAATGAATTGAGATAGAACAATGATAGCTTAGGGGGAACACTTATCTCATTTCCTTTCATTCCGTTGGGGTGTGCATGTGGTTTGGGACCATAAACTCTGGAGATTATTTGATCATGGAGACACTAAACATTTTGGATTTAAACTCACTGCACACTTCTTCTGACTGTGACATATGAATTCCCATCTCATTCTTTCTTTTGCTTTTGCTTCATCCTCACTTTATTTCCTTTGCCAGCAGTCGTCACTTGGTAGTAAATACTAACACATGTTCAGGCTCTAATGGCAAATGATGGTATTAATGGTAATTATAAGACTTTATTGTGACCAAGCATCCACTCTGGTACTACAGCTGACTTCCAATGCTACGTGGCAAAAAGGAAGAGCAGGGGCACCATTTCAGTCATACATTTAACCAGATGGAGTGAAGGATTGTTACAAAGAAACACAAAACCTCACACATTTGCACTCAGATCATTAAAGCTTTTGATAAGATTATCAGTTAATATGGAACTTTATGTGTAACTCCAAATTTGATAACTTGTCATATTTTCATATCGCAGAGAGTGACCTAGCTTTTGCTTTCCTCCAAATGCAAATGTTCTCAGAGCACTCAGCTTCTTTCAGACATACTCATTTTTCTTTAGACCCAATGAAACATATGGCTCTCTCAGCCTTTATTAGCTGTTCCCAAAGTCTGTGCTTGATTTGTTGGAGGATTGCCAATGATTTTGGTGTCAGAGTTGAGAAGTACAATTGTAACATTAAATTTCTCAAGTCATACCCGTTAAAAAGAAGGTCAAAAGCAATAAAGTGTCTAGGTTTCTTTGGGTGGGTGGGGGTGTAGGATAATGTGAAATTGCTGCCTTGTACACAGACATATCACACGGGGGGGGGGGAAAGTTTGGCTGTCACAAAATTAATAAAGAGCAGGCCTCTAGAGGATGTGTTTCAAATGATGCAGGTGTAGCAATCAGGGAGTGTATTTACATACAAGCCAGCTTAATAGTGTGGGATTTATACTAAAGTGGTTCTTAATGCAATACAAATCGAATACCCTGTCTCACATTAAAACAGAAAAATGTTAGACGGAAAGGTTTTATGGCTTTTGGGATGGGGGGGGGAGCGTGGGGTTGTGATTATTTTTTTAGGGAATATGAAGGAAAGATGAATGTGTTAGGTTGTTTGTCATATAAAACTAGTGACTTTGGTGTATAAATTGAATTTATAGCCTTCCAAGTTGGTTCTCTAATGTCTTGAAGATAAAGGGTTTTTAACAGATTTTTTGCCATATACCTGGCAACTCTGAAAAATTCACTTAATTAAAAAGCAGGTAAGGTATTTTTCCTTAAACTGGGACATTAAAAAGAAGTTCACAAAGAAGGCAGCAGTGACACTAAAGTCTCTCCTTGAAACTTCATCTCTTCCCTGCTTTCCCCTCTGTAAAGCAAATACTGTGTTTATAAGTTAACGCTCCATGTCATTTGTGATAGATCTGAGGACTTATTCCTAAACTCTGGGTACACAGTTCTGCAGGGATATAATTTTCTTGGCATGGGTAGCATTACATCCAGATAATGTAATGTTACACCGGGCTCTTTAAAATCATAATCTGATATTTTTATTACTTTTACGTCACTGCATAATGACACAGAAGAGGTACCTTTGATGTCACTGAGAATAGCAATACACCTAAACCAGCAGCAAAGCATCAGAAAACCCTCCAACAAGGCTCCACTCCCAATGGGCAAGGTTCTCCCCACCAACCCTCTTCCCCATAAATGATCACCACAAAAGCAAAAAGAAGGGCCTTGCAGGGCTCCCCAAAGGTCAGCAGACCTGGGCTACTTTAAGTCAAGGCATAAGATAGTTCCACAGCTGAGGGCTTCTCATAGAGAATGCTCTGTAGAGCTGGAGTCCCCTCTACAAGCACCCACATTAACCACAACTGTGGAACCGATGGAGAGTTGCCTCTTATGAAGGCAGGTCCTAAACCATCTAGGGCTTTTTAGGTTGAACTAAGCACCTGAAACTCCATCCAGAAAACCAGCAGGCAGCTAGCACACAGCACTGAACCCTAGTTTCCTGTGTTCTTGATATACAAAAAAACCAAGCCAAAACCCACACAGCTTACAAAATGGGTGGTCCAATTTGGCATCAAGTTCAGTTTCCAGCTGGCTTTACGGTCTAGCCCTTGTAGAGTTCATCACACCATTCCAAGTGACAAAGGCATGGATTGCTTAGTCAAGTTCACATCCAAAGGAGATGTTTCCCACAGCTGCTCTGATGTGGAGAAGAAGAAAAAAGCATTCCTAGTCACAGCAGTGATATGATTCTTTAGCCACAGCTGGGGCTTTATGGGAACCCCCAGACTGTGAATTCAAATGCAAAGTGGTGGACATGAGCCATCAGTAAGAGGGGAAGAGCCTATCCTTGCCATATGCTTTTATTTATTTCTCCCTGATTCTAAAGGTGCCACCAGTGTTCTGTGTGCAGAACACAGATTATGAATATGCTTCAGAACTCAGCAGGTTAAAATGACCATAAAAGGACTTTCACAGTAGAGTTCTCACCCTCCCTCCTTTCTCCCCTCTCAGCTGCATCCAGCGCCCCGTGGTCCCTCTCTCACCATCTTTCTCCAGAGAAGCCTAATAAAACAGATGAACCTCTCAGCACCAAACCTGGATTTGCCAAACCAAGGGGGAGTGGCAAATTCCATGGTTGAAAATCAGACGCTGTGAGATATTTGCAGAGGCCGTGGTATCACCTTGGGGGCTGGAGAAGAGATTTCAGACCTTTGAGGGCCCAAGCCCTTTGGGTTTGCATAGGTCAAAACTAGTCCTTTAAATTTCACCAGGACATCAGTTGCACAGAGCACAAGTGTAGTGTGTTCTCTTGAGTGAAATGCTTTAATACGTCAGTAGCTGCGATCTGCGCTAGTTGCAGTTTCTGGCCAGCCTTAAGGTGCAGCCCCATTTAAAGCACATTACGACAATCTAGCCTCAAAGTGGTAAAGGCCTTGGGAAGCCTCCATCTGAAAGGAGAGGGTGCAACCTTTGTGCTGAGCTCACATGGTAAAAGTTGTTCTTGGGAGGTCCTGCTACCTGGAGGTACAGAATCAGCCGCAATCTAAGATGACCCTCAAGTTGCGAGTCTGAGAAACGAGCAGCAAACGCACTGCCCTCACTATATTCTTCTTTCACATTGTCTTGTTTCCGCTTGCCTGCGAACCGTACGGCATTCTTACCTGTGCTGTGGCTTAGCCAGCTAACCCCCATTCTCTGGTTGGCAGTGGGTAATTCTCTCAACTGCACACAATGGGTGCGGTGAAATGGAGAGGTGGAGCTGGGCATCATATCTGTATTGTAGACACGATAACACCTGTTCCCTCATTAGCTCTCCTGACAGCCCCACGGATGTGGTGAGCAAGAATGGTGACAGGATGGAACTGTGCGCTGAAAATGCAGGAGAGCTGCCCAGGCAGGAGGACAGTTATCCAACACTGTGCCCTGGGACCCCTAAGAAAGCCAGGGGCAGAGCCATTCAAGAGTAACCTATCCACTCCTTCTAGTGTCTGCAGATGTGTCAGCACCAGCGCCTCACTTCAAGAATGTCAAACTGATAAGGGAGTAGGTGGCTCAGGGGACTGGGTCAGATATGCCCAGGCATTCCCGCTGGCGTCACTTGTTTGTATCTGACGCAGCTTGGTAGTGACCTATCCCACTGCCATAGGGTATCTATGTGAAATGAACTGGGGGTCTTGCAGTTCTTAATAGCTATATTCACTCCCATCTAGCTGAGGCAGATTGATGGGGTGGTTGTGGGGAAGCTTCCATTGCTGTTGCCTATACTGTAATCAGGGTCCCAAAGACGTCCCCCCTCTGGATCTAGACTCTAGCAGCAGAGTGAGTTGTGGGGCTTGCATGCAGGGTGAACGAGAAATGTTTTTCAGCTACAAAGCAAATGCCTTTTCATTATAGAAATTAAATGAATTGCTTCTTGCTTGCAAATGATACACTGAAGAGAAATATCCTTAACTTAATGTTATGTTTTCCGACTGTCTATCCAGCATATCCTCAGACTGTTGAAACTTTTGCATGTAGCCAGTAATGTTATATGTCCCCTTTTAGAAGCTTATTACTGTATGTCCTAATTGGTACCATATTAAATGTAAGTAGTCAGTATACAGCAGGTATGGAGTGACTTTTAATGGTAAATCAATAGTCTGATAGAAGCAGACCAGAAATTTTTGACACTTATTCAAGAGGGAGTTGTCAAAACAAGACATATTTATGACAGAGTTCCTGAATGCCTTTTCAAAGGCTCTTGAATTGCTGCCAGACTCTAAACACGCTCAACTTCCCAGGAGCTATATTCAGCACAATAAGTGGATATTTCACAGTAAATATTGGCATGCCAGAAAATGGGCATTAAACGTTGACTTGACAAGCAAGAATTGGGTGCTTGTTATATGGCCGATGTGAAGAGCTGTCTCTTCATCACGTTGTGCTCTTGTGCAGAAAGTTCTACTAAGTTCAGACCATCATTACCGTTAAGAATTAGAAGTATGCTAAAGAAATGGTGAACCTCAGGTGCTCCCATAGCTTCCATTCCAAAAGGCAGCAGGAGTAACAGAGATTCTTGACAAGTGATGGCAAATGCAGGGTATGGCTCTGGTTGGCAGTAGGCATTCGCAGGTGAAACTAGTGTGGTTCATTATCATTTTTAAGGCAGATTGTCTTATTCAGTAAATGACATTGTAAACTGCTCTGTAGCGGGAGGGTAGCGCTAAATCCTGATGATTAGATTATAAATGGGGAAAAGAATTGTATGGTCTCATTCTGCTCTCTAGCAGGTATTTCTTTACCCATCTTTCCAGCATATCTGAAACTCTTGAATGGATGTTGTAAAGTTACATGTACAACCAGTACCTGCAGCCTGGGCCACTTTTCAGCTCAGGACATAAGCTCTCACAAGCTAACCAAAGTGTGTCCAGGAATGGGACTCTTCAGAAGCGGTGTTGAGGTTTCACTCAATGTCTCTCTCACCCTTTGGCATTGGTGCGGGATCAGCAGGGGGCTCTGTACTGCTAAGGGTTTGCTCCTCTGAAAAAGATGGACAGCCCTGATTGCTGCTTGTTAATATCTGATCATAGTCAGGGGTAGAGCTGGTCCAAAATTTATTTTCACAAAACACGTTGAAGTTGTTTCCATATTAAAGTGTTCAAAAAGGACCCATTTTAACATGGCTTTTTTCAGTTTTTAAAAATATTTTGAGTTTTTTATCACACCCATTATTGAAACAGTTATCAAAAATTTTCATTTCAATCAGATCTACATACAAGTAGAATGTTAAAATGTCCTGCTAAATCCCATCTCATGCCTTCTTGAAATTCCTCCTGCAATTTCAGATGGAACAGATATTGGCCTCCTTGCAGATCCTTTTCGTGGTGCTTCTGTGTGTTAAACAGCTGCCTAGTTTCATCCCAGAGGTGGCTGCATTTCAGTGGTGGATGAAGTGACTCCTATGTATTGGTTGTATATCCCTCCAAGCGTGTTAGGTCAAAGACAGTATATCAATGCAAGATTATCCTAATCATAAACCATACCAGAATGAATCACAGTTGCCTCCAGTTTCCCAACCCCCCACTTACTATCTTCATAGCATCTACCAACTGACCCAAGTGCTTTCTGAAGACTTTTTTTTTTTTTTTTTTTTTTTTTTTTGCAGGGGGTGGGGGGATTCTGCACTCCCCTCACCTGGAGGCTGGGAAGAGAGGGGTTAGTGAGCGAACCTTCTCCTGCTCTGGGGTTGTGTGCGGGAAGTGGGTATGTTTCCCAAGGGCGAAGGGGATCTTCACTCCCTAGGGTGGAGTAGTAAGGGGTGGGGAGAAGGACCCAGTGGTTTGGTCACTAATGAAGGAAGGACAGACTGGTGTTTTCTGTAGCTGTGCCCGGCATACTAGCAAAGAGTTATCAGCTCACAGCCCACAGGTTATGGTCTGTTAGTATCTGTGAACCTGCTAGCTCCCCCGATATTCAGCAAATGTATTATTCAACTCACCCTTGCCACTCTTGGATGGGTGAGCATCCTGGTGGATCCAGTTTGTGTGCTGTCCAAAATACAAGTGGAGCTCCTGTTTTGGTGGAGATTCAAAAGCTTAGCCTTATAGCGTAGCATTTCCTTGCTAATGTCTGCGAGATTTAGACAGAGGGCCTGTTGGGAGAGAGCATTCTGGATTCCCTACATCTCCAGGATTGGCTGTCCTTCAGCAGCATCCATATTCCAAATTCGTCGGACTAAGGAACTACAAAAGGGCTGGCCATTCTCCAGTGGTTCATGTTTGCTGATTTGTTCCATTGATTATATGCAGATTACAACTTGCTTTTCTCACCTTCTCCTCTTTGTAAGCTTGTTAAACGAAGGTCTGCATCAACATTTCCCATACTATTCACACATGCATCTGTTGTTTCTTCCATTCTCTGTAAGTCCTGCTTACCTCATCACTGAGTTTGTTCCATGTGAACTTTCTTTGAGATGTTCCTTAGTGATTGGGATGTTTACACTTCACAGTCCTGAAGCAAGAAAAGCCCAACAGGCAGAGAATCTAGAGTGCGTAATTACTGTCAAATCGTGTCAATGAGATTATTTATGAAAGCATGTCACACATTTTGCAATGTAATGGGTACAAAACAACTTTATAAATCCATATCCTTGTAATTGTCTACTCCATATAGGCTTAAAAGTATTTGTTGATGATGCACATCATGTGTGGTCATCTGCTGCTTACTTTTGTGTTTCCAAATGAAACGCCTAACTTTCTGTATACCAGTTTCCTTCAAGGAGCAAAACTTCGTTTTTTATTTTTCACCATGCAGTGCTGCTGCGGCTGTTGTATTTCACTTTCTTTTAAATCTCCTGGTCATTCTCCTATTGCATGTTAGCAACATTTTGATTAATCCTCTACTTTCCTGAAATCCTTCTATAGAATAATTCTGTTGATAAACAGATTTTCTTGGGAGTTGTCACAGAATAGTTATGCCCAATTAATTTTAGTTTGTATCATTACAAATTCACACCTGTATTTTGCAAGAAACCAATCTCAGTTGTCTATTAATTGCTAAAACCTCTGAATTCAGTTACATCAAAACTGCACTGAGGATTTTCACCCTCTAAATCGTTTTCCTACAGCGCAAAAACATATTGGACAGCCAAAGTGTGTCACTATAATCACATGCCTTATTTCTTCCCAATTCCAGCAGCATAGTTCACTCCTAACCATGCCATCGGAGAGAAACACCCCAAAATGTACAGTAAAATTTAAAAATTGAGACACATTTTAACCATGTTTGAACTCAATCATATTCTAAATTCCATCTAATGCC
This sequence comes from Emys orbicularis, assembly GCF_028017835.1. Lineage (NCBI taxonomy): Eukaryota > Metazoa > Chordata > Testudines > Emydidae > Emys > Emys orbicularis. Next base: position 28,086,006 of record NC_088695.1, on the reverse strand, counting down.
TTTGAAAGTTAATGGCCAAAGTACAAGTTTCCAAGTTAATTGGTTTGGTTAAATGCACCATTCTTTTTCCTTTAATAAAGGAAAAACAAATCTCTCTCTCTACCTATCTATGCTCATGTTTTAGCATCCATCACTGGAATATCTACATTAACGTGCACTAAGGAACTTGGAAAGTGTGCCAGCAGGGTACAGTTGGTGCACGACATCCTAATACACACTAGAGTTTACACTCCTCTAGTGTGGACTAATGCACAGTGTAGACAAGTCCTCAGTGCCTCTACAGAATCGCAGATAACAAACCTCAATCTCTCTCTTCCTTCTTGGGGAGCAAGTTCCCTGATTACGGGCCAGAGCCTCACCTGCTGCAAGTCTGCATAGCTCCAGTGGACTCATCTTGCTAGCTGAGAATCAGCCCTGCAATGTTGTGGGGGAGGGGTGTTTGTGTCTGCTCTCTTCACCTTCCAGAGATGAATTCCATAGGTTAAGTCCAGCTCCCGCTTATGTCTGTCTCCTGCCCTTATGAGATTTGGTTTGTTGGCTCATGGCTTCAGTGATGCACTGCTGTCATGGGAGATGATGGTTATGGAGGGAAAGCTGATCTCTTAGGGTATGTCTACACTACGAAATTAGATCGAATTAATAGAAGCCGGTTTTATAGAAATCTGTTGTATACAGCCGATTGTGTGTGTCCCCACATAAAATGCTCTAAGTGCTCTAGTCGGCGGACCGCGTCCACAGTACCGAGGCTAGCGTCGACTTCCGGAGCATTGCACTATGGGTAGCTATCCCACAGTTCCCGCAGTCTCCGCTGCCCATTGGAATTCTGGGTTGAGATTCCAATGCCCGAATGATGCAAAACAGTGTCGCAGGGGGTTCTGGGTACATGTCGTCAGGCCCCTCCCCCTCCGTCAGAGCAACGGCAGACAATAGATTCGCGCCTTTTTACCTGGGTTACCTGTGCAGACAACATACCACGGCAAGCATGGAGCCCGCTCAGCTCAGCTCACCGTCACCATATGTCATCTGGGTGCCGGCAGACGTGGGACTGCATTGCTACACAGCAGCAGCAGCTAACTGCCTTTTGGCAGTAGACGGTGCAGCATGACTGGTAGCCTTCATTGGCGATCTGGGTGCCGGCAGCCGTGGGGCTGCATTGCACCAGCCCCCTTGCCTTTTGCCTTTTGGCAGTAGATGGTTTATTACGACTGGTAACCGTCCTCGTCGTACAGCAGTGGCTGTCAATCATGGGCACCTGGGCAGACATGCTCAGTCCTATGGAACTGTCTTGATGATGATGATGGTTATCAGTCGTAGTATGCCATTTTCTGCCACGCGCCCTGTTGGCTCATCGCACGTTAGCTGAGTCTTCCCTGAGCAGCAGATCGTGCAATAGGCCTGAAGGCTAACTGCCAAGCGCCCAGTATTTGCTGCCAAGCACCCAGAAAATGCCGAGGGCTATCAGTCATGCTGCACCGTCGTCTTAAGATGTAAAAAATAGATTTGTTCTGTATTCATTTCCTTCACCCCTCCCTCTGTCAAATCAACGGCCTGCTAAACCCAGGCTTTTGAGTTAAATCTCTGGGGGGGGGCATTCTGTGTGACAGTTGTTTGTGTTTCTCCCTGATGCAAAGCCACCTTTCTTGATTTTAATTCCCTGTACCTGTACGCCATGTCGTCACTCGCCCCTCCCTCCCTCCCTCCTTCCCCTGGTCCGTCAGATACTAGTTTCGCGCCTTTTTTCAGACCAGACGCCATAGCTAGCACTGGGATCATGGAGCCCGCTCAGATCACCGCGGCAATTATGAGCACTATGAACACCACGCACATTGTCCTGGAGTATATGCAGAGCCAGGACATGCCAAAGCAAAACCAGGACCAGGCGAGGAGGAGGCGATTGCAGCGCGGCGACGAGAGTGATGAGGAAATGGACATGGACCTAGACCTCTCACAAGGCACAGGCCCCAGCAATGTGGAAATCATGGTGTTCCTGGGGCAGGTTGATGCCGTGGAACGCCGATTCTGGGCCCGGGAAACAAGCACAGACTGGTGGGACCGCATCGTGCTGCAGGTGTGGGACGATTCCCAGTGGCTGCGAAACTTTCGCATGCATAAGGGCACTTTCATGGAACTTTGTGACTTGCTTTCCCCTGCCCTGAAGCGCCAGAATACCAGGATGAGAGCAGCCCTCACAGTTGAGAAGCGAGTGGCGATAGCCCTGTGGAAGCTTGCAACGCCAGACAGCTACCGGTCAGTCGGGAATCAATTTGGAGTGGGCAAATCTACTGTGGGGGCTGCTGTGATCCAAGTTGCCAGGGCAATGAGAGACCTGGTGATATCAAGGGTAGTGACTCTGGGAAACATGCAGGCCATAGTGGATGGCTTTGCTGCAATGGGATTCTCAAACTGTGGTGGGGCGATAGACGGAACCCATATCCCTATCTTGGCACCGGAGCACCAAGCCACCGAGTACATAAACCGCAAGGGGTACTTCTCAATGCTGCTGCAAGCCCTGGTGGATCACAAGGGACGTTTCACCAACATCAACGTGGGCTGGCCGGGAAGGGTACATGATGCTCGCGTCTTCAGGCACTCTGTTCTGTTTCGAAAGCTGGAGGAAGGGACTTTCTTCCCGGACCAGAAAATAACCGTTGGGGATGTTGAAATGCCTATCGTGATCCTTGGGGACCCAGCGTACCCCTTAATGCCATGGCTCATGAAGCCGTACACAGGCAGCCTGGACAGGCCCCCTAGAATGGCATGCAGCTCCGCGTAGAAGCGGCATGTTTGCGGCTCAGCCCCGGACCTTCCGTTTGCTTCTCTGGCTTTGTGATAGGCTTGCCTTAGCTCCTTAATTTTCACGCGGCACTGCTGTGCGTCCCTGTTATGGCCTCTGTCCTTCATGGCCTTGGAGACCTTTTCTAATATTTTGCCATTTCGTTTACTGCTTCGGAGTTCGGCCAGCACTGATTCATCTCCCCATATGGCGAGCAGATCCCGTACCTCCCGTTCTGTCCATGCTGGAGCTCTTTTGCGATCCTGGGACTCCATCACGGTTACCTGTGCTGATGAGCTCTGCATGGTCACCTGTGCTCTCCACGCTCAGCAAACAGGAAATGAAATTCAAACATTCGCGGGGCTTTTCCTGTCTACCTGGCCAGTGCATCTGAGTTGAGAGTGCTGTCCAGAGCGGTCACAATGAAGCACTGTGGGATAGCTCCCAGAGGCCAGTAACGTCGAATTCCGTCCACACTAACCCAATTCTGACCCCCTAAGGCCGATTTTATCGCTAATCCCCTCGTCGGAGGTGGAGTAAAGAAACCGGTTTAAAGGGCCCTTTAAGTCGAAAGAAAGGGCTTCGTCGTGTGAACGTGTCCAGGCTTAATTCAATTTAACGCGGCTAAAGTCGACCTAAACTCGTAGTGTAGACCAGGCCTTAGGTAGTTAGGAGCTAATGCTGTGGGAGGGCTTTGACTATAGCAAGGTTCTCTATTAAATGGGCAGCCAGGGCGATGTGTCAGTGACAACCTGTGTAGCTAAACTGACAGGCTGGAATGTTTTGTGCTGCTGGAGCTTTTTTCAGGGCATGTGGCTCCAGTATTTGATGTGAGTTGTAATAATCAAGGCTGAAGGTCACAAATGGATAGTTCACCAGGGCAGTGGTGAGCCAGGAGGCTGGGGCACCGTTGCATAGTTTGCCATCCTGGCTCTTTGGAGTTTCCAGTAGTGTTGAGAAGGCCCAGAGGGCCCCGACGCTGCAGATCAGCTTACAGTTTGAAGGCAGATGCTCGTGATCATGGGGGATGTTGCACAGGGAGAGAGGATCTGTGAATCACTTCTCTCTTCCTACTGGCTTCTCCTTAGTGCTGCCTGGGTTTAGCTCTCAACAGCTGCTCTTCCTCCAAATGCTGGTGTTGGCTAGTGTTGGGAGAGCTGGGGGGCTTACATGTCATGTACAGAAGAGGTAAGAGTCACGTGTCGCTTGAGTACTCTGCCAGCACTTCAGCCAGTTTTTTCTCACCATGCTGTATGTGACCAACTGGGCTATCAGTTCTTATCACAGGTCATTCGGGGAGGGATGGGGAATGGCAAATAAATTTCGTGAAACAATTCCACTTCAAAATTAGCAGCCGCCATGTAGAAATTGTTGGGAAGGGTTCTGTGTGTGAGTTACTCTGCACGGATCTCTTGCTTTCATTTTCCTCTTCCGTGGTAGTCAGTACCAGGGGTGTGTGTATGGTAACAGGATCGTTAACGAAAAACTCCTCTGGCCCTGTGGCTTATTCCCCCGTGAAATGGCAGTGCTCCGTCACATGGTCATTGGTTGCTGTGTAAATGAACACGAGGGGGAGAAGGTTTCTTGACTTCAGGTACAGATAAGCAGCAGTAGCAGGTGTTTTCAGAGGTGCTTAAGGAAGTTAGGTTCATGCCCCCTTTGAACATCAGTGGGTGTTGTGGGGCCTATGCAGCACCAACCGCTCTTTAAAGAGTCTGTTATCTACCCTGAGATTTATGATTATTCCAGGAGTTTCCCAATTAGAATCAGAGATGATGGCCAAGAACAAGTATTAGGCCAAATTAAACATGTCTGACACTCTACAATAGTTGACTTGTTTATCACTGGGTAAGCATGCTAATATTGGCTTCTCTGGTGTGTTAATTTAACAAACAACTTTATTAGGAAGAGCCAAATGCATGTCTAGTGCTATGAGATATTGACCGGGTCAGACTGGGCAAGTGGTACTAGTTCTAAATTCAGATAAAAAATAAAGTTGGTGGCAACCACATTTAACTGGAAAAAAATATGGCCCACTGGCATAGAAGCCGTTTCTGCACAGAAAACATGACACTATTTATGAAGAGCCATGTCTAATATCCTTTCCAGTTTGGAAAAAGAAGTTTATTTTAATACATCCTTTTTAATTGCTATGAGCTGGACTTGTAAATATTGTAAGTGGTTGAGTAATAGTCATCTGTTAGCAAACCAAATAGAAGGGACATTTTTTCCACTCTTTGAGCCCTAATATGGTTCACCCGACTCTAAAGGGGATACTTTAGTGCGGATGTTTTAAAAAAAAAAGTCTGTTTAATAATTCAAAGATGGTTTAATCTGCGGGGAAGCCAGTGTGTGGTGTTCTGTTGAGTGAAATGCATAGGACATTGTGAAGCTATCCAGGAGGTTTTGCCAGGTGTTCTAATGCTGGGGGACTTGTCATTGTTTAGGAAAGAGAAGGGTTTATTACCAAAACTTGCAATGATCCACTCCATTTGCAAGATGTAAAACTTGTATTTCAGCTAAGAGGGGCAGGTTATCTCCCTTATGTTTTGGAGGTTAGAGAGTACTCCAGCAGAACTAGCTTCATCTAGCAAGATATCACAAAACATGGTCTGGGAAAACCACTGTCCTTTTATCTCCGGCTTTCAGTCAGTCCGTATTGTGAATGAGAAAGAGCTTTGTGAGACTCAAATGCAGAGGGCTTACAAAATTCTAGTCTGTCATTTTCCTAGAGCAATCTTTTTCTTTTTAATATGTGAATAGTTTTGTCCCTCTCCTCCTGCTAAGAGTGAATTTTGTACCTGAACTAGTAAATTGTCATAACATTTTGTAAACCCAGATTGTCAGTAATGTGCAGCATATCGCACAAAGCAGGTTTGCTGCATGGTTTGGCACAGTGCTCTCAGATTTTTTTTTTTTTTTTTTTTAATGTTCATCGCTGTTCATTTTCCTAAGTCAGATTCGTTTTGCACAGGTTTGTTGTGGTTTTTTGCTTTGCAAATAATTTTGCCTTGTTGTAGTAAAACTATTTAGGTCCTGGCAGCAATCTTGCTACGAAATTTTAGCATTCTCATGTCTTAGAGAGAGAGAGAAAAAACTAATTTATGATTCCGTAAATTCTACTAAACTTCATCAGTCCTGCATGTTTTTAACTAACTGAATGGGACTGCTTGGAGTGTGTCATGATAATCTTGTGTATAAAAGTCTCTTCAGGACAGGGCTGAAGTTGTGTGGTGACTTTTTAAATCATTTACCTGTAGAATAGTTGAATTATTCTTAGGGAGACAGAACCAGAGACCAAATATACAGTGTCAGTCTTGATAGGTTTAAGCAAACTACCCTTTCATAAATGATTTTTGTAGTCCGATTTCTATACATATATAACATGTAAAGATCTGGTTTTAGTTAGAATTGAAAACTTTTGGGTAGCCAAGTTTCTAACCCTTATTGTTTAGGGTGATGTAAGGGGACTCAAAAAGTAAGTTTCCTTTTTTTAAAAAAAAAATCCTTCAGATAAGATGAAGAGAGTAACTTAATTTTGCTTTGTCTGTTTCAGGAATGTTGGTGGTGATTGTGTTGTTGCTGATTGCAATTGCTGTGGTTGCCGTCTGGCCAACACACTAACGCAAATGCGGGGACCATCAGAGATGCCACTTAGCAGCGGCAGAGCTGGACAATATCAGAGGCTGCGAACAACTCCACTGCAAACACGTTTTGTGTGTTAAGTAAACTCAGTATTCGAATGAAGACGTTTCTGCACGCAATGCACAGCCAGAGGGCTGTGGCTAGTTTGGAGCATTTGAACTTCAAAAGGACTCTTTTCCTTCCTTGATTTTGTACTTCAGAGGGACACAACTGGAGTAGATGCATCTTTAAGAGATTTACCCTTCAGTGCAACTGACTCTAAGCAAGCAATCTGCCCCTTTTGTTGAGAGATCAGTCATCCTGAGGGTTTAATATACTGTATACTGCTCCTACATAGCTTGTGTGGTATATGTGTGGAGTTCCCCCCTCTTGCTAAATGATGATCTTTTGAACCAAGATTTTGCATCTTATAAAGAAGTGAGTGTTGTAAGGAACTGATTGATGAAGTTGGAGGGTCAGAGAGCAGGCCCAGCTTGAGAATGAAAAGCCTGGTGATGAGGGTAGAACGGAATAGGGGGACTCAGATGTACCTTACAAACATAAGTATGAGGCAATCTTTGGCTGTTGTGAGAGAATTACCAGTGTTGATCTGCACCGATCGAAATGCAAACAGCAGTGGGGCTTTCCAACGTTTAACACAACCGGGTGTAGAACAGTGGAAAGCTCTGCCCAACGTGTGCTCATAATGGGGGAAAGTGTCTTTCTGCTAACTGTACTCTGGGGGAAGTTTACCCCAACTGACTAACTGCAGAAGTCCTGATACAGCGAATAGACTAGGCTCAAGACCAGAGATGCGCACAGCTTTCTTTTAGCATTTTTCCAAAGGAAAATATTACGAGTATTAAAAAAAAATGAAAAAAGAATGTAATGCTCATCGCTGTCCCCAAAATCATTATTTTGTTATGTGCCAATTTAATTGTCAGAACTGATAGAGCAATAATAACACTGAATAAAAGCTGATCCATTTACATGCTGCTTTTTATTGGCATGTTTTTTATTGTTTCCAATAACATCTTAATATTTTAAAGGTCTTTTGTTTGTTTCCTAGAGATTGATATTGAGGAGAGAAAGAAACTGGTTCCTTAGACTTCCAGTTTCATTTGAAATGTCTCTTTTGTACTTTTCAATGTTGTTGTTGTTGTTTTTTCAGCCCCAAGCTGGTGCTCATGTGTCTTACTCCTTAAAAATGGAATATGTGCAATTATAAATATGAATTTAATTCTTGGCACTAGCAATCAAAACCCTGCCTCCCCCAAACCAGTGCAGTGGGTAGCAGCAGAGCAAACCTAGTGTGTAGCGCACTGGGCTGAGATTCAAGAGACCTGGGTCCTAGTCCCAGCTTTGCCACTGGCATGATGTGCAACCTTGCACAAGTCATTTTAATCGCTGCGTGCCTCAGTTTCCCCATCTGTAAAATGGGGATAATGACACTGATCTCCTTTGTAAAGTGCTCTGAGCTCTGTGGATACAAATCACTCTAGAAGAACTAGGTATTATTCTTGTTAAGCTTCCCCAAAACCATCTTCTGTCACTGTGCCTCAACCAGACCTAAGCGTTCAGGCTCCATGAGCCAGTCACACCAGGAGCATATACTGAAACTATGGTGCTAATTGTGGTGGTGGTTTTTGTGGTGCACAGGTAACTCTGGAAGCTGGATGGATCTAGAAGAGTTATTTCAAAATGATATTCATGCCAAATTTTCTTTGTTTCATATAAAATAAAATAAAAAAGGTCAAAATCAAATAAGTTTTGATTGATCCGAAACGAATGTTTTCAGAATTTTGATTTGGGATGAAAAAAATTTCAAACTCTCAATTTTTTTTCATGGGACAGAAAATCTGTTTTCCATCCAGCTCTTCACAGCCTGAGCTATTGCACTCCTTGTTGATGTTTCAGTGTATGGGTAGCCAACGTGGGGAATACAGATGATATGGGAGGCGGGTACACAGGAATAGTTCAGGTGAACAAACCACTAAGTGAGTTTTAACCTGGCGACTACCAAGGGAAGTGGGATAAACACAGCCGTGTATTAGGGAGTGAAAAATACCTTGTCTTCTGTGCAGTAAAACCCAAGGACTCAGCGCACCTCCATCCTGCATTGCTGGGGAAAGGCTCTTCTGAAAAGATCTGACCAGTCAGTTAAGTCAAAATTGTTTAGGCCTCAGGGTCATGCCTGTTTGCTCATTGTCACTTGGAAAGGAGCTCCGTATTCAAACAGCTGGAGGAGAAAGCAAGAGGCCGTTTAACCGCTGCATGTTTTGCAGGAAGTTCTCAATGATCTTATTGCTTGACTTTTTTCCAGTACAAATGGAGCTTTTAAACCCAGCCACTCCAGCTGAAAACAAATAATTGTGGTTCCTGGTGTTGTGTTTAAAATCTGCATTCGAGCAGTTTCTGTGTTAACGAACCTGAAGAACCCGGCTTTTAATTAAAACTGCCATTTACAGGGGGGGATTCAGGTTTTATTTGAAATCCCTGGATACACTGATCAGAATAAATTGTGCTACTGTTCTGTGCAACATTCTGGGTCCATTCTGTAGGGGCTTTTTAAAAGCTGCTTTCTGATTTGTTGTAGTCTTGGGGGACAAAATTTCTGGGGCATAAGGAAGGAGGAGAACCAGTGAGTCTTATTGCTGAAATATTTAACAAAGAGGTCCTTAGATTTGCCCTTTAAATAACATTAAACATGGCATGTGGGTGAGGAGTTTTATTAAAAAAGAGAGAAGTGGATTTGGCAGGGCTTTCATGGTGTATGTGGAAACCTTTTCTGTTTTACTGCTCTTTGGAAGGGAAGACTAAAATAAACAGACTGGTTTCATTGTCTACAAGCGAGTGGAACTGAGGAGTGCAAAGTGTGATCAGTCTGAGTTCAGTGCATTTTCGGTTTATTCTATTTAATGAATTTTATGAGCTGGTTGCTGTGACATCTGGGCACGTGACACAAATTAAAATCAAGCAACAGGTTTAAATTGCCTAGAGTAGACACCAAGGACACCCTCACTCCCTGTACAGAGCCATTCCAGCCCATCATAAGCCAACCACCACCATCCCCAGCAAAGGTCCATATAATCAGACTCATGCTTGATCAGAGAGAGACGCCTTTCATTGTGTGTTCATGTTGAGACTCCCCAACTGCAGTGGGCCTGATGGCCGATGGGAGCTTATCTCACAGCTGGGAACCCTCTGTCTCCAATCTCCCAGGAATGCATTTTAGGGGAGGATGAGCCAAGGCAGCTTAGCTTAGTGGTGCACAGACAGAGGGGTCACCTCTAACAAAGCCAGGACTCAAACTATAGCTAGGACCTTAGAGCTGGAAATCAATGTCTTGAATGTCCCCTAGCGGCAATGGGGAAAACAGTGCAGTTCAATATGCTTATTAATTTGGTTTTAAATACACTCCAAAATACACTCCAACTAGAAATAAGGGTCTTTTTAATAGCCAGGGTAAGTAACCATTGGAACAACTTACCTAGAGATGTGGTGGATTCTCCATCAACTGAAGTTTTTAAATCAAGGCTGGATAGCTTTCTAAAAGAGGTGGTCTAGCTCACCTGGAAATTATGGGCTTGATGCAGAAATTATTAGGTGGTGATCTTAGGCCTGCTATGCAGGAGGCCAGATTAGGTTAACCCGATGGACGCTTCTGGCCTTTAAAAATCTGAGAGTAAAAGAGCCCACCCTGGGGTTGAGGCACCCTGGCATGAATTAATACGGTGTGTAGCCCTGCTCAAGCCTTACCCAGCCTGAAAGGGAAATGAATCCCTGGGCTCTCGTAGCTGGGAAATTCGACATCTGGCAGACGGTCAGCTGTTCCACATGCATCCTGGCCAATAAAGCCTCAATCCCCAGGTGCTCATCCCCAGGGATCTCACCAGGTTTGCAGAGGTAGAGAGTTCTTTCCTTCTGTGCCAGCCTGAAATGTGATAAGCAAAGTGCCCTGTGCTCACTCTGTGTGGTCAAGCCCTTAATATTTACCTTGAAGGGATGAAAACATTCAGCTCAACTAAATGCTTCTTCATAAGAAGGCCGAGCATCTCCCAGGGCCTGGGATTTCTGGATGGAAGCATCCTCGAAGAAGAGATCCTTTGTCCCCTCTCAGAAAAGTCTATTAGACCAGCAGTGTAGCTGCAGCTGCGTCAGTTCCAGGATATTAGAGAGACAAGCTTTCGAGCCACACACCACTCTTCTTTAGGCCAAGAGCTCTGCATGGTTGGAAAGCTTGTCTATCTCTCCCTCACCAACAGAAGTTGGTCCAATAAACGATATTCCCTCACCCACCCTGGTTCTCTATTACACAAGGAGTCCAGCAGGACAGGATGGCGAGATGGGTGACTACAATCAAAGAGGTTATAGGCAGGTCCCTTGGAGGCCCATCCACTCCATAACTAAGTGTTCTGGGTAGGTGTCCATGCCTACACTGATGCAGCTTTCTGCCAGTGCGTTCGCAGAGCTGTGGTTTATTAACCCAGCAGACAAGTTGATAGGTTTGTTTTCCCTTCCCTATTTGACTCATTGGTGCTGCTGTTAAGAGCCAAAGAGTACAGACTGCTGGAGGCTCTCGCTGCTGAAAAGGGAATTTCCATTTCCTGTAGCTAGCTTTGGGTGCAGGTAGCTCTGACATACCATACACCTGTGCAGTTATTGGTAGGGTGCATCAGCGATGTTTTATGTTAATCGTTTTGGTTGATCTGCTAACCCTAGAGGAGTCACTCTCATGGCTCCTGGGTGTGCTGGCGCCACACAACTCTTATGCTGGGAGAGGATTCGTCTGATTTGTCCATCTGCCACTCAGTCACCATTGGAGGTGGGATGATGTGACTTGCTAGTGTGGACCACTGGAACTGCTCTCGCAGAGTCCAATTGCAAAGTAGACAGAATTCCCTTTCTTCTGCCAGTGCCTGATCCTGCATTGCTTGTACTTCCACACTGGAGTCGCAGCTTGCACTAGCTGTGTATGCATAAGGATCTGAAGAGAGATTTCAGATGATGATGTGAACCCATTAACTGCCTGGAACACATTAATGGTATTGGCTAGATTTCTATGGGAAGCGTTTACGTTGCTTTGCCAGTGGACGGCTCCCGTGCTTTGAGCATTTCCTGGTGTTTTGATTGTCGCATTGTTTTCTGTTGAATGAACATGTGCTCTGGAGTCTCAAATGCTTTTCTCTCTCTTCACTGTTTCCAATTTTAATTTCTCTTTGTTAAGAGGATAAAATACCAGAGTGGGCCAAAATGCAAAGTGCAAACTCTCTGATGTTCTGCTGTACAGTAAATCTGCTGTGAACAGCACTTATTTCTGTTGGAGTCTAGTTCCTACGCTCAGAATAAATGAGCCCTTAAAAGCTGTTACACCTTGTTAAATTACCTTTCTTATTGTTTATTTATACAGCGCTCCACTGATGCAGCAGCTGCTGCTGCTGCTCCAGGAAGGGTAATTTCATTAGGCACTGAGCATGTCAGGCCAGAATTCACATCCCAGAGCCAATCGCCAGCCAGGGTTACCCCAAAATTCACATCCCAGAGCCAATCGCCGGCCAGGGTTACCCCAGAGCCTTTTGTAGGGACTTCTTTATACTTTGGGCTGTGAGGAGAAGTGAGAACGCTACTGAGAGGTTCTGGGACTTGTGCTGAGAGCGAGGGACGAAAGGCCAAGACAGGTGCTAAGGCCGCATGTACACCCATCGTTCGTCTGGGAATAGGCTCATTTTCCCCCAGTTCTCAGAGCTGCTGCCGTTTCTCCTTCACAGACAAAAACCTGATAAATCTATTTTCACTTTTTTTAAGCTTCAAGCAAGATTTCCAAAGAGGAGGTGGCAGTGTGTTTGACCCATGTGCCTCTGCCATAAAGATCTGAGATTGCTGATCTCCAAGATGTTTTTGAACTAATAAATTATCATAGACATTAAGGGCTAGAAGAGACGGTTTGGGTCGCTCAGTGTGACCTCTGTGCAATTCACAGGATCTTTGCCCGCACTATTCCCTCTCACAGCATTTGGCTGTCTGGAAGTCTCCCCTCCAAATACCACCCTTTGCTCTGCTTAACTTGTCATGTAATGTTTTAATTCTTGGCTCATTTCTTCCTGAAGAAGGCTGCCTGGTATGAAATCTAGCCACGCTCATGGTCGTGCAGCATCAGTAACCGCTGACATCTTGAGAGCTTTATTGCAACTGATAGGGGGATTTGTAGTTTTCAACACAAGTTGCTCTCAAAACGAGCCTGGGCCGGATTCCTGAAGGATGCATGTTCCTTTGCTGTTCTTACACCTTTTCCTCAGGCTACATTTCTCCATGTCTTCTGATGAGTTTGCCTGGGATCTTACCAGCATGTTCAAAACCCCACCACCTCAGAAACCTAACTTGAAACGCTGTGGGGCCAGCAGAATGGCTGGAGAACATGGAGGGGGAGGAGGTGCAAGGATGGGAGGAATGAGTGGAGGGGAAATAAGACAAGGGAGTAAATCATTATTCATGTCAGGGTTGGCCCTGGCCACGGTTCTGGGCTTTGCTTGGCTTTCTCAGGGTGCTTGCTGCGCAGGCTGTGTCAGCAGGGAAAGTCCTAAGGTGTCCTAGCCCTGCCCCCACCATGGGAAGGGATTTCTTTAATCATCCATCGGTTCCCACGTGCACGGAACTGGATGTGGCTGGGAATGCCTGGGAGCAGAGCGGAGTCGTGCAGGGTGGCTCAGAGACTTGCTAATGGGACACAAGAACCTAAGTCGCCCATTCAAACCCATCCCACCCCATTAGTCAGTCCCATCCCATGGGATACTCAGTGGCCTCTATGTGCTACATTGGATAGGCGGGTTCCTGCTGGGCAGGCGTCTGCGTCACGGAAACCACCACCTCCGGCAATAATTCATACCACTGCTGGCATCCTCAGGGAGGCCATTTAATGCAGCGCCCTTGGGAGTCACTGGCCTGGCCGGGGCTGAGGCATGGTACTGGGGCAGTGGAGGGAGGTTAGCTGTGCTGCTGCTTGTGTTTGTACCAAGGGCCGGAAACCTGGCAACTTTCACCAGCACTAAATCCCCAAATACTGCTGTTTGCTGCCGGCATGGACTGGAGCCAGGCTGCTATTTTACTGTTAGGCTTTTCGCTCCTCCCTCAGCACCCATCCCAGAAGTGTTGATTGCACAGCGTGTTAGGGAACGCCCAAAGGCAAGTCCCGATCCACCAGGCTGATCCCAACTCTGCTAAGAGCTGATGGGGCCTGTATCCCACAGCGTTAGGGCCCCTCTTTCATCGCCACGTAACTAAAGAGACTGGCCTAGGACGAGTACAGTTTACAAGAGTTTATTCAACTGGTTTCTGACTTTAGTTCTACCAAGTGGGTGCTGAACAGTTACAAGCTCCGTCTGGTTCAGTTACAGCCATCTAACAAAACAAAACAAAAAGACAACTTGGAAAAAAAAATAAGAAAATCCACAACTTTTTCACGTCATTAAATATATTCATATATAATAACCATAATATATTAGTATGCATTGTAAAGAAACATTGCCCAAAACAGTATGTAATGGTCATAACTAAACAACATTTACAATTCAAGATATTAACAGAGATAAACAAAAAACACAGGTTTTTCTGCCAGGTCTGTGTAACAGGAGAAAAGGCGGGTGGGTGTATGCGGGGGCAGGGAAGGGACACAGAATGAAACAAACAAACCAACTTTTGTTTAATGCTACTGTCGAGTGATGATTGTTTTGGCATTTCAGCTGCTTTCCAGAATCACTTGGTTGGCACTGCAGCCCTTTTACCCTGTTACAAATTCCACGTTACAGATATTTACTTATTTTTGTGTTATTCAAGTTAGCATAACGTTCCACCGCTGTGTGTGACCCTTAATGATAACTGCTGGTACAGAACTCTCTGAAAGCCCTTCGCCCTCTCCCTGGGCCCCCGGGTTTTTCTCTCGTCCTGGATGACGATTTTGGTTCTTTCCCCTGTAAGACTCAGATGAGGGTTTTTTTCATTTCAGTTGAACGTTCTGACAAGGCGCTCGGTTTCCGGGGGGAGCAGTACAGCGTGACATTTAATTCACATCAGCCACTGGGCTAGCAGGCCTGAACTAATCAGCCACTGATCCGCTTGCTTTTAGGTGGTGGGTATAAATTCCTTGCTGGCTGTGATATGGGGTTGCCTTATTGGCTACCTCCAAATGAAGAGCTGTAGGATTCTTCTGAGGAGCAGCCACCCCTATGGAAGTTGTTACTCAAAGAGTATAATCCGGGCCCTACTAAAGTCCAGGGGGTTTGTCCTTAAAGAGAAGCCAGCAACCTGTAGGAAATACTTATTTCATAAGACACCTCCTGAAAGGTAGATTGTTTTGCTTCGCTTTACCTAGTAGTAATGGAGATTGTATATGTTATACATGCTCAGTATATTCCGTATGAACGTATTTTGCACAGCTAGAGGGATACTTGTTAGGTGTGGGCGGAGCCAAACAAGGCCCTCAGACTTGTTGGCAAGCGCAAAAGTAAAAAAACAAAAACCAAAAAGACAGTATTTCTTACTAGGCTTGCACGGCAGGGGAGGGGGCTTGTTTAAAAAATCTACAATATTACACTTCTGGTTAACAAAATTTGAGCGCTAGTTTGTTTTACATCTCATACTAACTATACAAACAAACTTCTTGGTTTTCTTTTTATTTATTTTCTTTTTACTGTCTGGAGTACCCATGGCTCTTTGCAGCGTTTCAGCCTATAAATATCCTTTGTTGGAGGCGTGAACATTTTCTGCATGTTCTTCCGGGGGTTCTTCCAAAATGTTAAAAGCAATAGCCCAAGGGCTGGGGGTTTAATTTTTTTGTTTTGAAAGCTATCCTAGGTGCCGGGCTCCAGGTTAATAATGCTAGCTCCACAAACGCAAACGTGGACGTGTCTTTTATTGTACGGCTAGCCATCGTGGTGAATGCAGCAAGTCCGCTTGAAAGGCAAAGCTGCTGCCCCGAGGGACCCTGCAGCAGTTCAATGTGCATTTGGGAAACGCGAGTGCAGGAGGAATGTGCCGCATGCCAGCCAAACCTCAGGGACTGGGGCGGGTACCTGTGTTTTGATGTCATACTAAACACAAACTTGGGAACTGGGGTTGTAAAAGGCACCGAAGGGTACCCACCTACCACTGAAACTCCCTTCTCACTCCAGCCACAGGCTACCTTGGAAATCTGTTAGAAAACCTCATTAGCCGGTTGAATGAGCTTTGGGATTATCAATAGAGCATCCTCCTAGCGTTACACAACGGCCTGCCTAGAGCTCGCCTAGAATAGCGGGGTTTTGGGTTTTTTTGCAAACATTCCTTAGCTGTAGATAAGGCTTTACCGCATGTAGTGGCTGGCAGCTGCAGGGTGATGGGATTCAACTGGGTGTGCTGTACCTAGGAATATCCCGCACCACAAGGGCATACAGAACAGCTGTGTGCCATGAAGCACAGACAGATCTCCAAGCCAATGCAGGCTCTCAAGGACTGTACTTTGGCCCAGTCCAATTTAATCAGTTTGGCCAAAATTTTATGCTCTCAAGTACATATTTAGGCACCTGAGGGTGAGATTTTCAAAAGCATGCAAGTGACTTAGGAGCACTAGTCCCATTGACTTCAAAATCGTTTGCCTTTAACACCAGATGCCCTTCTTCTTTCTGGCCGGTGGTCAGTAAAAGGGGATGCGGGACAAATACTTGGTTTTGCCGAACACTCACTGCGGTGGAGCGTTCTGTATATTTTCTCTCCTAATGACTAAATTTGCTTTAGTTAAGCCTTGTAATTCACACCACGGGTCAGACAAGCTCAGAGGAGCTGGTTTCCCCATCCCAGCCATGAATTTCAACTCCCCAAGCCCGCTCTGCGTTTCACTGGGCACCTCTCCATTTTATACCTATTTACATCGCTGCCTTGCTTTAGGGCAGTTTATGTCATTATATAAATATTGTCAATTGCTATAAAACAAGGCAAAACTGCTGGAAAATGTCATAAAATGGATGTTTCCAAGTTTCCTAACAGGAAAAGTATCAGGGAGGTTTTGATTTTTGTACCATGGGCATCGTAGAGATTGAGTCTGAATTGTGCACCCAATTTGCGCCCGTTTTTTGTTGTTGTTTTACAAGCAGTTGCTTGTACAAGTTGTGTGTGAGTGCAAACCTCCTTCGCCCCTTATGAGCCTAATGTGGAAGCTAAGAAAAATCTGCACCGTGGCTTTAACAAAGCAGAAGTGCCACAGGCTCCATGGAGGAGTTAAGCCCCTCAAACGCGAGTCTGAGCTGATCTGCCCCAACCGCTCCACCATAGCAGTGTTATAATGGTGAGGTGCTGAATATCAGCAATGCCTACGGAAGCCAAGAGAGAGCTGAATACAGCCTCTGCCTAGAAGAATTGACCTCTATGGACTACAGAGGTTCTCTCATTTATACTGGCAGATTATTGTTCTGTTTTGGGAAAGATTTGTTTCTACAGTGGCTAAATGGGTAGAGCCTTTTGCATCTAGTCACTTTGGCTAGTGTTTCTCCCGGTGCAGGGCTATGCATCATTTACATCAACTGGGGCTGAAGTAGTACACAGGCCTTTATGCACAGGTGTGAATCTGTGTTTGAAGCATTGCATTATTACCTGCTGCTGTAGCACAAATCCCCAAAAGACACACCTTCAACCTGATGCTGAACAAAAATCTCCACCTCTCATTGTCACTTGCATGAGAAATGAGAAGACAGGTGGCCAGCTGTCTCAGGGACTCATGAGGACTCTCGGGGGCAGGAAGTAATGTGACTGTGTGGGCTTCCCAGCAGTTTGCCCAATGGGGCCTTCATCTTCTGAGTAACATTTAAAGGCCGGGACGGGGGCGGGAGGGTTGGGGAAGGCGCAGTGGATTGTGAAGGGCTAGTTGGGTATGGAAGTGAAGCTACTGCCAGCAAAGAGTTTGGAAAGAAGCCTCCAAGCAAAGCCTGGGCACCAACCTCCCTTAGGTGCTTCTGCAAATCTTATCCTCCTGTCTCCTCCACTCTCTGGATATAACACAGCAATGATTGGCCATTGGCAAATGGGACCTGAATTATTAAACACTAGACTGAGGATTGTCAGCTGGGAGGTGGATCCATGTGTACCGCGACGTGGTTCAGTGCATATCTTGTGCTAACCAGCTGGCATCTAAACAGCATGCAGCTCTCCTTTGAAAATCTGGATTTGAAACCGACAGGAATCGCTGGGCCATGCTTTCAAAGTTAGGTGCATGTGTAACACACCGACTATTGTGTCTTCTTCTAGTGGCTGCTCCACACACAGTGTAAGAGGCACACTGTTGTGTGGGTGCAAGCAGGTACTAATAAGCAAGCACCATCACACGCCCAACTTTGAAAATCTAGCCCTCTCTCTTAGATACTGTACAGCAGGCAATTGATTATTAGAACTATATTTTACTGAAGACCATTCAAGTAACCAGTGTTAATTGATCCTCAAATATGTCCTCAGTGATCAATTTCTAATTAGTTCCCCTACAATAATTGTCTCGTTCAACCTAAGATGAGAAAATGTGATTCCGGGGTAGGGAAGTTAATTTCCAGCATTGCCATTGGTTAGTTTCTTGGCTTTGGAACTAGCAGGCGTTAGCAGTTTTAAGGCAGTTTGGCGTCTGTGATCTCTTCGACACAAAGGGGCGAAATAAGTAAGGGGACCACGGGAACTGGTAACTGAACAAGCCTGGGTGCTGTGGCGATCGAGGCAGCGCAGGCCCCAATCCAGCCTCGTGGCGCAAAGGTTTGTGTGTGTGTGATTTTTTTTTTCTGTACTATGAGGTGCAAACTTGGCAGTCCCACAGAAGTGATTCCCCTACATCCCACCCGCCCGCCCCCCCGACACACACAAACTGCAAAGTGAGTTCCTTCACAAAATCCCTAATCCCAATCCCTATCTGCTCCAGGTTCTACACAAAGCAGCATGCACAGTCTCTCTTTCTCTCGCGCTCCGCTGCCACCTCTTCCTTTAGGCTTTCTTACACTTCCCCTTCTTCTCCCGTTGCTGGAACTTCCTGAGCCTCCGAGCCCATGTGTCCCTCCACTGTATCACCAAGCTGCTCTTGTCCGCTACGATCCCGTTCTGGTCTGGCGAGTCTTCGTCATTGCCCAGCAGCAAGTACTTCTTCATGGGCTTGATTTTCGGGCACTTGCATGCTATGTCCTTGGAGCGGATCCACAGGATCTGGTCTCCACGCCGTATCCGGTTGGTCCCTTGTTTGTACACAGAGATGATGTTGACGGTGAACTTCCACCAGTCACCAGCTTTGTCGGCCTTCAGGATGTGGATCTGCACAGCTGGAAAAAGACAAGAAAAGGAAGCAAGTTGAGGCTTGATTTTAACTCCAGCTAATAAAGCACCTGGGACAAAGACCCTTCACCTCTGGTGACCAGCCTCTGGAAGGAGCAGCCAGAGGTCAAATAGCTTTGTGGTGACCACATGTGAAATGAGCTATTGAATGAAGCTAAATCCCCCTGAACCAAAGTCCATGTTGCAAAAGCCACCACAAGAGTCACTGCTAATTAACTGCAGTGCAAGCCATCTCTAAGCAATGATGCCAACTATTGCCTGGGCCATAAAGAATGCACTCCGGTCATACGCCCTAGGCATGGTCCTAGCATGTCAGGGATGAGGCTTGTTAGTGAGATGCTTGGAGAGAAGTTTTGCCCTGCTGCTCATGAGGTACGTATTCTGAGGCTAAATATAGGGCATCAGGCACCAGGGCCGACAGTTCAGGAGACTTTCTGAGCACAAACATCTGAGACACTAGAATTAACCCCTCCCCCAAAGTACTTCTTGTGGAGCAGTGGGGGTTGCTGCACACACAGCATGTTTGAGGCTGAACCGTAAAAGCAAGGAAGGGAAAAATGCATCTCCTCTTCTCTGCTCAGGCACCCACCTTACCATCACCGCAGCTACTGTACACCACAGAGCATGCACTAGTGCCTTAACACCACCCCCTGGGTCCTTCTGCCCCAGACTGTTCTCCTCCATAATCCATTACTGGTAGGTGTGAATGTCTGGGGCAGTGGTACAAAGGGTGATGGGACCTGGCAGAAAGGTCTGAGCTTTGGGGGTCAGTGGAGGTTTCAGCCAGATGGGATAGGCTCACTCCTATCTGAGAGTGGCAATTAAAGGGGCCTGGTTCAAGGTGGTCATTTGACTCATGGCAGGGAGAGGGGCCACAGGGAGATCCCCACCAGCAGGTCAAGGAGGAGGCAGACATCAGCAACCCAGGTGCAGAACCTCCAGCATCCTAGCAGGGGGTGTCCCACAGAGTCAGGGAGTGCTTGGCCTGGGTATCAGGAAATGGTTCCTGGGATGGGGTGTCGGCCTTGGAAGAGTCTCCCAAGAGAAGGGATGGAAGCCCCAGTGCCTGTGACTAGAAATGGGGCTGACTGGCTGATCTGACAGGCCTTCATCACTCCTCTCTAAGTGGAAGGAAGAAAGCTAGAAATGCGGTGGCTTCTGAATGCTGCCCATGGGAGCCCTGGTTCCAACTAGTGCCCAAGTGCTGGGCACTGTGTATAACACTCAGATACACCACAGGTGCACCCAGGGCACAGGACTTCCATTCAGCCCCTCAGAGCCTTCAGTTTGCTGTCGTAGCTATGGAGGTACCTTAATAGGTGTGGCCCATGGAGACTAACAATGGAACAAGCCAGAGCCCTCTCTGCCTGATGGCTCTGTGACCACTTTACTGCTTGGTTTCCATGGGTGCTGATCTCTCCCAATAAGCCATTTGTTTGTTTACCAAGAGGAGCACAAGTAGGAGCAAGTGTAACAGTCTAGGACCATGGAGAGTTGGCTCCTTAGCTGATGTAAATCCACACAGTTCAAACGGCTTCAGTGGAGCTACGCTTGATTTACTCTAGCTCAGCACCTGGCCGTTATTATTTCTGGTAGAATTATTTGCAGGCCCCTGTTGGCATTTGGTGAAGCCCTGGCCTCCAAGGTAGAAGCCTGTCTGGGCCTGGGATGTGCTCTCCTTTGGACCATCCTGCCTTCAGATAGCTCAGGGTGGAGTTCTGTGCTGTGATTCCCTCCATACGTGCCCTTCTCCATTATTCAAAGCACTGCTGTTCCACCCGGGGGGTGGGGTGAGGGGCACAGACAAGGGCCAGGGGTGCTGAAGATGCACACGGACGAAGTTCAGAGTTATTTGTGGTTCTCGTGGCGAGAGAGACCCATCCAACTTTTCTCTCCGATGTTTCTGGGCATCCTGAACTTTGCACTCCGGGCTCCATGTTCCAAACTCGGCTATGATGGTAACCGTTGCCATGTTTGCCTCACCAAGGGATTTGACGCTCATTATGAACTTTGAAACAATAAATAAAATAAAAAGTAAATTGGGTTGATGTTTGACTGAAGTCATGAAGGTAACCATGGTGACAAAATGCACCCCTTCCGCTTAAAGCAACAGGGAGAGAAGTGGGGGGGGGGGAATAAACCATCCAGAACCCTTATTTTCCTTGGACAGAGCTGGCCAGGACTGTGCAATGAATTTTATTGCAAGATATTCTCAACATTTACTCAGCAAAACTGCTGCTTGTTAACCTGCTCCTAGGGCCCATTGCCTTCTCCTCGGGTGCTGGAGGACTGGGAACACGCAGCAGAGAACAAACACAATTCTCTCACACACCCGCAGCACAGCTAGTTCTAGAATCCTCTACTATTTGAGCAGCTAGAGCGCCTCGAGGTGGCACTAATGCGCTTATCCTCCTTGTACACCTGCCACTAGGTGGCAAGGTGATCTCTCACACCCAAAACCAATACTTGGCAGTGCGAGTTAGGCATGTACATAAAGGAATGGCCATAAAATGGGAGTGGCAAAGGTACCTAGGCGCCTAACTCCCATTGAAATCCATGGGAGTTAGGTGCCTAAATATCTCCCCTAGATTGTGACATTGCAAATCACTGTTTTTCAGATGCTGTCCCCTGTACATGCCACTCCTGGAGCATGGGGAGTTCATCATGTTGGATGATGCGCTACGTGAATCTACATCAAATCTGCTATTGAGTCTGATACCAGAGCTGCTCTGAAGTGGTATGTGGGCCTATTGTGCACAAATCACCAGCATGTATGGAACATACAGCAGGCCGGATGCTCACAGGACAAGATCCGATGTCAGAATGCGCCTCAACACCATGACTTTGCAGCCAGGACTGCTGGGTTGGGCGTGAGAATGGCCCTTGAAAATGGAAGGCCTGTTACATGGCCGTGAGTGAGTGAGCAGTGGGATTTCTGTGGCTGGAGAATTTGGGCTTGGCGGTTATCTTGACTGTCATTCATCACTTGTTTAGGTTTTTGAGGAATATTTTGCCTTTGCCTTGCAGATGAGTGAGATTAGCTCAGGAGAACGTAAAAGTTTGATAGCAGCCTGCAGCTCTGCATTATCTGGACTAGTGGCTCAGTGTCCTAAGACGTCAATGTCTTTCCAGACCTAAACCTGAACTGCATCACAAGTCACGTGAGTATGGGACCTCCATGTGTGTACATCTAGCCATGTCGCCCAACCAAGAGGCACACGGACACCATGGATAGTCTCTGGTTAGAAGAGGCTCTTCACTGGAATAGCAAAGGAGTGCAGCTGGTCAGGAATGTAAAGATGCTGACGGAGCTGGAGGAGACCTGGTCATGGCATGATGGAGGGGGTGGAGGGTGCTGCCACTCAGGACAGAGATGTGGCCACAGCGCTGTGGGGGGGATGCAAGGGAGTGATGTGACCATACCTTTTGGGGGATTAGCTGCAACAGAAGCTGGGCTGGCCCAAGGAAATCAGAGTGGGCCAGCAGAGGGCAGCTTGGGTAACAGCTGGGACAACTGCCCAATCTCCTTGCACAACTGGCCTGTTTTCCGGGAGAGAGTCACAGCCCAGGCTGAGGCAGGTTCTGGTAACAGCACTTGCAAGCAGCCCTTTCTTCCCAAGACTTTGATTTCCCCATTGGGAGGCTATTACAGGATGCGTTTAGCAGCTGAGTTAACTGTCCAGCATCTCCTGTGAACTCAGCCTATTCCCTTTCTGAAGGAAACAGGATCTAGGAAATCTCCCACAGAGATCTCTCTTCACAGGAGAGAGGACACACCTGGGGTTATATTGACCAGCTGCGCAGAGACCAGGTGGCTGGAAGACAGTTTAGACTAGGACGGCCTCCCCATTATTAACGCAGGACTTCAGCCAGTATTAACAGTACAACATCCTCATCCTCCCTCCCTCCCAGCCAGTTTGTTCCAGCTGTTTGGACAACGTGCTTTTGGAAATAGCTGCGTGTTCAGAGCTGGATCCCAGCCTTCGCGACTGCTCAGATTCGGCGGTATGCAAGGGAATTGGTTTGACACATTCTTGCATGGGCCCATCCTACACTGAGCCCAGGCAGCACGATCTAATAAGTGTCCCCCCTTTCTAGCTGCATCCTGGCACCACTGAGCAAACAAGACATTGTCCTTCTGTTCACGTCACTTTCTGCATGGGAGAGAAGTACCGTACCTGGAATGGAGGAGAACAAGCCCTAAATCCCAGGCTGACCCCAGGGTTTCAGCTTCCCTTCTCGGTGGCCCTGGCCTGTTGCATTCGATCTGAGGCAGCGTCTCAGGTGCCATTCAACTGAATTAGAAACTGAATAAGTGGATCCGGCCCTTCCAGAGCAGAACACTAACCCCACTGCCCAAAACATGAATGGATGTTACCAGCTGACTCCACACAAGTCTCCTCATACCGCACCCTCCCAGTCTAACCCTCCATCTTCACAACCCCGCTACTGGTGACAATGGCTGCCCAAGGTGTGCACAGCATGGGATGGGATGTAAGCCTCCACCAAGCTGCAGAAGTTTAAGCTCCCTCCGCTTATAACCTGGGGACTACAGGAGGGGATAGTGCATCTGAGCTCAGCCTGGCTGTGGCAACTCCAAGAGGAACTGGTCCAGGGGAGTTGTAACTACCTTCCTTTTTATGGGACAGGAAAGGAAAAGGTCTCTTACTATGGGGGGAAGGGATCTGTAAAGGGAGTTGAGGAGCAGCTATTGTGCTGTCTTGCAGAACAAACTGCTCCTCCCCTATGATGCTCACTCATGTGCTTGCCAAGAGTGCAGCATTCTGCACCCAACGTACATCAGTCCGGGCTTAAATCAACAAGGTCTGAACATCGGATGGAAGTCATGCTGGGAAAAGGAGCTGGGTGTCTGCCGATTGCCCAGGGACCTGGATTTCCAAGAGCATCGAAAGGTGGTCCCGACGTCCATGAGCAATCTGGGATTGCTGTCTTATTAGCACTTCACTGGCCGGGCTCTGGTTTTGTCCATCTTGTCTGCAGAGGCCGTCTGAGGCCGCAGCACTGATTGGCTGCTGGTGCCAACACCACCAGCCAGCTGGAAATGCTGAAGGCGGAAGGAAAATCAGCTGGGAGTCAGCTCAGAGAAGTGGACTGGAGCTGGAGCCCAAAGTCCCTGGTTTTATTGCACAAGATTCTCTCCTGCCAAGGGGAAGCACATGCTGTTGGTCAGTTACCATCTATTACATTTGTATTAAAAATCAACCAAGCAGGCTGCTTAGCCCTGGGCAGGGATGGGGCAGAGACTCCTTCATGGGGATGGTGCTGAGGAGCAGTGCTGGCAGCTGGATCTCAACTTCCCCAAGGTTGAGGGAAAGGTTCTGGCTTGGTCCACTGTAAAGAGATTGGCTTGAGCCAATGTTTGGCCCTAGATCTGAATCTACACAAAGTCCAAGGGGGCTTGGATCTGGGGTTTGGTGCAGGCTCATCTCTCCTAGCACTGTTCAGTAATGACCCCTATTGCTAATTACAGCCCACCGCTAATGGTCTTGTAAGGACGTGCTATCGAGATCTGCACAAGCAGAGCAATGAGGTAGCGATATAGGGCTCAAGGGCTGCAAACTCCAAAGCCATGAAGTTCAGGTGTTCATAAGTAAGAATTTTGGATGCTTATCTGTTCCTTTGGAAATGTTGGGATGAGGAGGTGGTTCTTGGTTTAGCTGAGCCAGTTCACCAATCTCCGGCTGGGGTGTAGAGAGGCAGAAATGTAGAGATGGGCCAAACCAAATCCCCAGATCCAAACACCCAGACCTGGATCTGGCAGATGATGGGTAGTTTGTCTCATATCAACAAAGCCCAGTGCATGTTTCTGATCAATGTTTTGATTGGCCAAACAGGGCTGTTCCACTCCTGCCCATCTCCCACTTCCTGAGCATACAGGTACAATGCAGTGCTGGTGTGTGCCTGTGTAAAGATGAGATGGTTCTTTTTGGCCTACATTATGTGCAGAATCCGTGATCCAAAGGTTCAGTTCCTAGTCTAAGAGAGTTCAGTGCAGAAATGGTGCTATCCTTTCAGCACCACAACTGACATTTCATAGCCCAAGCGGAGACACGGACAGGTGCCATCCGGGCACTCTCCGCAAGAAAATGGGAATGTCAGCTGACTGTTCCTGGGAAATCTCTCGCTCAGTTTTGGATACTGTCATTTATGGGACACAGGGAGGGGAAAGTGGAATGACGGTGACATCTGTTAAGACATTCAGCAGTGTGCTGCGCTGCTATCTCCCGTCCCTATGGCATCTTTCACACTGAAGGACCCAAAAGCACAGTGCAAACTACGACTTGTATATTGCGGTATCCTTTCACCCACATGCAGTCACCTCCGGGGCGGAACGCAGAGGCTGTTTAACAGTGCCCAATAGCACTACTCCAACATTACACAACGATGACGTTACATCATGATCTGAAGATAGCGGGAACAGGCCTCTTCCTGGTCTTCTTTCGGAGGATCCAAAAACTAGGCCCTGTGATTGACAAGGGCTTTCTTCCAGCTCCCTTGAGTTTACACCTGTGTTCCGATACCTGCAGGATACTAGACTGCGCCTGCCATGATTCAGAAGGTCCAGGATCGATCATAGTTCTTCCATGCTGAAGAGCTGGTTGATCAGAGCTAGGGTTTTGATCTGGCTCAGGCGCTGAGTGGGATGCAGTGCAGGTTATGAAACATCTTCAGCTACACCGGATCATTGCATTATGCACTAGCTTCAGCCCCTTTGTGAGACAGTGTCTGGACCTAGCCAGTAGGGTGCTGGGTACTGGTGTTGGTTCTCATCCACCCTCCAATGGTTCTGGGCTGGACTGGAACCTCCTTATGGAGGAGGCAGGCTGCTCTCCAGAACTTGATGCACTGGGCTGTTTGATGTTTGTCACTCAACCACCTCCTTCTGTTACCACCAGCCCCTTTTATCGTTTGCGTGCCCACTTCTGTGGATGCTGCCTCTGTCCCAGCCCACGTCCATTTCTTTTTGACAGGTGGCCCAAACTGAACACTGTAGTCGGTCACCCTGTCCTGTGCCCAGGGATCCACTCCACTGCCATCTTCGCCCAGATGCTCCGCTACAAGCCATCCACTCAGGCAACTGATTTAATATGTCTCAAGTTGAGCACTGAAATTGTAGCACCAAATGTCTAAAATCACTTCTGAAAACCCTAGGTCATTGTCCCTACTCAGAGCTCACCCAGAGCAATGGAGCCAGAGGTGCATTATAAAGCCCTATCCAACTCCTTTGGTTACCAACTGCCCGATAAGAGTTTTCGGCAGCTATTGTTCACCCAAATAATTCACTGCACATGCTACTTGCTTTGTTATACTTATTTAAAGCACCAGTTCGTGATATAGATACAGACATTTCCAGGTGGAGAAACCCATCCATTCACCTAGTCCCTGTGCCACTTTCACCAGAAGTGAATGCATTTCAAACAGGAGACAAACACCGGCTCTGGGCCCTGAGGTCTGCACAGAAAGTTAGTCTCCGTTGCTGCCATGAACTACCGTAGGGTTGCCAGATTGGTGATGCGTGGTGCAGTCGGAATTTCCATTCATAAAAATGTCAGTGTTGTGGATTCAGTTTCAACCCACAAGGAGGGAAGGAAAACTGCTTTCATTACTCGAGTAATGGAGCATTTTGAGTGGCGCTGTGTTGATGAAAGAGACGAAATCTGGAGGCACCTTCCTTTGGCTTGTTAACATGTTTGTTTCCTTTGAAGAGCTGTCAGTCAAATAAAGCTCATGGCAGCTGTAAGCAGAAAATGGGGGAGGAATGGGCGACCCTGCTGTATGTTGCAAAAAGTTGACACAACATGTCTCTTATTTTTGTCTTTCCTCCGACGAGGGAACGGTTGACTTCCAGGAAAGTGCCTCGCGGGGAAATGATTATGCAGACTTCATGTATTTATTTGCTAATTGTGAGCTGAGAGGAATCAATAAAACCAGAGAGAGGGAGAAAAAAATCCACTGGACGTTACAGCACTGGACAGGAGACAAAATAAAGAGAAATCACTTTATGGGAGATCCAAGCTGGCTCGGCCCAGAGGATGTAGTCATGCTACTTTTTCCGTTTTCCAACCTGCCTTTGTAGTTCAACAACAAAACACTTTTGATTGGATTTTATTTTTTGCCTTCCAACCTCTTGATTTACAATGCAGCCTCTCTATCCGTCTGTCTGTCTAAGATTTACCCTGAGCCAGGTCAATGCTGGAGGGATGCAACCTTCATTATGTAGGTTGAAAAAAGACCTAATCAGCCACCGAAACAAAAATCTCTGACCTGTTTAGATGACAAATGAACATTCAACCTACTGAATTAACACTTGTAGGAGCAACACATCTGCATCAAAAACCTCATACGCAACATGATTTAATGCTAAAAAGTTGGGGGAGGGAGAAAGCTGGTAAGTCCACAAATACCTTAAAAAATTGCAAAATACATATTGTTTTTAAAACGTGCGTCATGAGTGCCAGATGCTTTCATGAAATCCGAGCTCTGACCACATATTTCCCAGACTAGTGTGAAGGTAAGAAAATGTGAAGATGAGCCAGTTTTTTATTTTTTTGGAAACAAGTCTTTCCAAAAAAACTTAAACCTTTGGCCGGCCCTGATCCGCACTGACAGAATGGAGAAAATGAATGCGAAGGAACTGAACAGAGGTGGTTACAGGAAACGTGGTTTGTCTAAAAATACAGGCTGTATATTTTGATGTCAAAGTTCTCTCTTTTTTCTTTTTTTTTTTTAATTAATGAAGTGGAAGGACTGAAGGCTTAGGTGAAAGCTTGGCTGGCACAGCCACTGCTGTTTTCATTGACAGAAAGTTTTATTCTCCAACCTTGCATCTAGAACATGTGGTTTCCCTGGAGCTGAAGGAAAAGGAGTGGCCTTTCAAATATTGTTTCCTCTAACTGGTAGGTGTCTGTGGCCAAACATCTGTCACCCACATCTGGGGTTCCCGAAGGAAGCTCCTTCAGTCAGAAGGGGAGTGAAAACTCACCCCTTTGTCTTTGGTTTTACAGTGGTAGCATGGAGTCACCTTCCCAGTCACCAGGGAGGGCTGAGTTTGGGCAGGACGATCCCCCGATGGCATATGTAGATGGACTTCTGTGCTAGGGTGTGGGGAGAGACTTTCACTGTCTGCCTCTGGAGCAGGTGGTTAGCATGCTAGCTGGGCCCCAGCCACAAAGGTCAGGGGGTCGGTTTTCAAAAGTGCCTACATGACTTAGGAGCATAAGTCTGATTTTCAAAAGTGACAAGAGCCCACTGACTTTCAATGAATCTTTAGCTTTCTAAGGGCCAGATGTTCAAAGGTATTTAGCAGCCTACAGATGTGGATAGGCATCTACTGGGATTTTCAAAAGCACCTAAGCAGGTGAGGTGCCTAATGCCCATGGATTTCATTAGATCAGGTCCCAACCTGCTTTTGGAGCCTAAGTCACTTTGGTGCTTTTGGAAATGTCACCCCAGATCACCAATGCACACCCCTAGTGTAAATGAGCTGCTTTGGTGCAAATTACTCTTTTTAACTGTCTGGAGTAAATCACACTGGGGTAAGCCTTCTTGTACATCAGGGCAGCACATCTGCATTGGCGGTTGCACCAAGGAAATGGCATTGCTTTAGTTACCCCAGTGCATTAAAAACACAGGGCCTAAGACTCAGGGAACAATTCCCTGTTGCCCCGCAACTTGTGTCCTCATTTACCCCCCTGCAAAGCGGGGGGTCAGTGTGGAATGTTAGCAGGCCGGGGTTTAATACCCACTTCCCGCTCATTTGCATGGATGTAAATGATGCCATAAATTGCAGGGTAACATGGCAAGAATAGTCATAAGCAATAATAATAATGTTGCTATTGTTATAAATTGCCATAGACAAGTTGTCACCTAGACAAGGTGCAGGGCAATGGAGAATGAGACACGAATCTTCAGACTCAGATCCTCAAAGGTGCCTAATTCCCACTGAAATCAATCCCATGGGAGTTTTGAGGACCTCGGCTGAAGTCCAGAGAGAGGCGAAGGCCCTGTCTTGGTTAGGAGAAAAGGTGCTTTTCCAAGGAGCGTTCTCGAATATGGTGAGAACCACTGAGGGCACCCACTGCCTCTCACCTGCGCAAGGCCATTAGCTGCGTGTGTTGTAACCCGCATCGAACCCAATGAGACGCTTGTTTCCATAGCTACATGTGCGCTGCGTACCATAACAGATGTGGGTCGGAGGGCAACTGAGGCACCAAACCCACATCTCAGACTGTTCTCCTCAACTCCACCTCACTGGCAACCACCCAGCTCACCACACAGCCTGTCTCCTGAACAGCCTCCCTAGCCTCATGTGATCCTAAGAGCCCCTCAATGCCAGCTGGCCAGGGCAATACAGGAATATCCTGCTCCTGGGCTATACATTCTGGTTCGCCAAAGAATATAATGTGAGGTCTGAAATGAAACGGTCATTAATACCATTGTGAAATGTACAGACAGATACTATGTCAGGTGTTGTGTCTCTGCTGGTACCACGTCCCTGCAGTCTGTGTCAAGGGCAGCACTGACAGGTGGGTTTCTGCTGGACACAAGATGTTTATTCCTGTCTCTGTCGTTCACATGTATATTAAGCATTGTAGGCTAGCACAGTGGAAGCTTCATTTGCATATGAAGTCAGTGTGGGATGGGAAGTTAACAGGGAGCGTGCACACTGGAGAATAAGCTCCAGGGGCTCATCCTGACTCTGGGAACGGACCATGAACTTTGCGTCTACAAGGAGAAGGCCAGGGTGACACTCTTTCTCTTGCACCTGAGAAGCAAACAGTGCATTGATAGTCTGAAAACGCCAGAGGACATTTGGGGTAGGATCAAATGATTTAGTCTGCAGGTTAGCCTGCAAGGGTTAGACTGTAGGAAGCATGTTATAATTTGGTTTTATATGTAACCCTTTTCTTACCATTATCCCTGCTCACCCTCTCTGAAATGGTGATCTGTGATAATGAATTGAAGGCTGGTTTCACTATAACTATATCTCAGTGCTGTGGTATTAAACGAGCAGCGGTGCCTGTGATGACTCTCACATGCTGGTGTATGCACTGGTTCCTTGGGGACAGAAGACCTGCTAGTTCTGTGAATGCTCAGTGGAGAAGAGGCTGGGTGATACAGGGGACCGCCTCAAAGGGGCGCAGGGATGGGGGGTGCACCTACTGTTAGCCTGCAGGGCAAAGCCCAGAGGTGCCTGTTTGGGTGGCTAACAGGCTGGTGGTGTCAGGGAGCTGTCACACCTTGTCTCACTGATTTTTCTCATTGGGCTCCATTGGCTAGGCCTGCAGGTCTTGTCTGAAAATAGCCTAACATCAAACTCTGAACCCAACAAGAGGAAAGTCAGCCCTGTGCATCGCTGCGGGGTGGGGAGATAAAGGGGTGCGACTGCAGTGTGGCCTCTGGGGGCAGCTCCAGTGTTTTCCAGTCACTTGGAACCTCCCAGAGGGCAGAGAAGCCAGTGATAAATGTCATTGCCAGGCGCTGTGGCCTCTCTGCAATGCTGATCCCGCTGCGGGGGCCCATGAGCCCAGCACTCTGGTGTCGGCAGACAGGCCATGCTCCTGTTCCACAGGGCGATTAATGGTGGCAGGGAAGGGGTTTACTCCACTGGCTCCTGAACCGTTCCCCCTGACACAGCTGGACAACCAAGACCTAGGGCACGGCCTTGTCACGCTTCCGATCTCCGTGCTGGGCACCCTTGTGGAGTATGATCTCATCAGAGCCCTTTGGAGTTAATTAACAACTTAACTGCCTCCCACTCTTTCCCCCTGCCTGACCCCACTGGGAACTGGCTTGGCGAAGCACACGGCCAGGGCAGCGCAGCAATGCTCAGAAGAGAGACATGCACACTCGCAGCCCGTTCCTCCTCCCATCGTTGCTCGGAGGCCCAGCCAGCCAGCAGGGAGATTAAATCAGCATTTAGCCAAAGGAAGCTTTGACAAGCCAGCTGGTTAACAGGGCTGGTAACCTCTCCCAGCGGGGAAGAGGGGAACTTCCCGCTGCAAGGCATCACCCCCATTGCATTCACAGTGGTGCTCACACGGCAAGCCACAAAGCCCACCCGATGATCAGAGGCAAAGTGGATTAGTCTGAGCCCTGGCATAAGAAATACATGATGGGCGAAATTGCTGTGATTCGTAATTGAGGCGAGCTGTTGAAGCAACCAGCGGGTGCCCCGTAAGCAGCCATGTGATGCTGCTAAGTTCCAGCAATGTACCCCCTGAGGGGAGAACAAAATCAAATGAGTCACAGCTTTCACAGAACTCTGGCTGCAGCCTGGGCTGATGACACTGGTTTTCAACACGGAATGGCTCCTGTCCAGTTTCTGAATAGAATACCTTGGGAGCGCACAGCTCCAGCGGCCGAGAGGAGAGCAGAGCAGAGCAGGCAGCCCTCTGGCTACCTTCGCCTTCTTGTTTGCTTTGGGCTTTGAAAAATCAGCTAGCCACCTTCTTCTTAACCTCTCCCCTAGCCCTGCATTTGCAAAACTGGCTTTGCTTTCCAGGCTCCCAGCCAGTGGCGCGGGTACCCGGGCAGGCCCACTGCTATCTCAAGCCAGTGAAATGTGCAGGTGTGGTTAATTCCACAGGACAGCGCCTCACTTGGATCAGCAATGGGGTTTCTTTCCTTAGACCAATGGGTCTCAAACTTTTGCATTGGTGACCCCTTTCACATAGCAAGCCTCTGAGTGCGACCCCACAGTCTACATTAAAAAAAAACCTTTTTTTTATATTTAACACTATTATACATGCTGGAGGCGAAGCAGAGTTTGGGGGTGGAGGCTGACAGCTCGCGACCCCCAGGTAATAACCTCGCGACCCCCTGAGGGGTCACGACCCCCGGTTTGAGAACCTATGCGTTAGACCATTTGCTCCATTTATACACTCCTCCCTCAGGCAAAAGGCACATTGGCCTCGATGAGATGTCGGTCTGACTCAGGAACGAGTCAAACCAGAGTAAAGACTTTGTTTGTCTCCAAGGCCTGGTCTACACACACAGTTGCTTGGATTTAACTGAAGATGTGGTGTGAAACTAATTCAATTAAACCAGTGCAGCTTTGTGCGTGGACGCTGTTAACTCGATGGAAACCTGGTTTATAGCTGTTTGGCTTGCCCCTGCAATTAACCAGTTTTGAACTGATACAAGTGTGTCCACACACTGGTTTCAAAGTGAAACCAGTGCAACTTCCAACTGTTGCCGGGCCTTTTGTTGTGGTTAAAGCTCTCAGAGATACAGTCCCAGAGAACGAAATGCTCTGCTTAAACACAGGACAGGTACAGCACAGGCGGCTGCAGGGCCAGCCACCCACCCCTGCACTAAAGCACTGACATGCCTCAGCCAGGATGGTGAGGTACTGTCTCAGAGATGGGAAGATGCTCAGTTGTTATGGGCCATTCTGCCCTAGGTCCCTCTGAAGTTGTGGTGGCATGGACACCTCGTTACTGGGAGCTGACTCGAAACCCACCAAATTTACTTCGGACATACCCCGAGACAGCCACCAGATGGCAATACACTGTTGTGATCTTTAAACAGGGCAACAACTGGCAGCCCCTCCCACCGTAGCGCAGGTTACAGCCTCATGTGACAACGAGGAGGATGTGAGGACCTGATATGTCAATTAAAAAAAATAGATTTTAAAAAAATGTTGGAGGCCATCATCATAAAAGACCAAACGAAAGCAGCACTGTCAACCCCCAGAGTTCAAAACGCTTGAGTCAGGTCCTGAAAATCATGAGGTTGCCTTAAAAAAAATCAGGAAATTTTCAAATATAACCAATTTGGGGTTCTTTTTATTTGCCTTCTGGTTCCTGAGTTTTTAGGGTCCCTGCTTTTAAGCTTTTCTCCTCAGCTATGATACTTAGAAATTTACTTTTTTTTAAACAAAAACAACCCCCCCAAAAATGGAGCTTCTGACATAATCACAGGACTCCAGAACCTAGGGCTTTAAGAAAGGCATCAAATAGCGTGAGAGTTGGCAATACTGTAAAAGGGTAACATTTCCAAAAATGTTCTAGCTTCAATGTTCATCTTTACCTATTATTTTTAACATTATCATTAATCAGGCAGGCTCAACTTACTGCTGGGTGGTGTGTGTGTGAATTTGTTGCAGAGAAGGTCTTGGTATCTTGTGGAAGGAGTCTCCAAAGAACCCCAAATGGCAGGTACTTGATGGAAAATGCCACCATGCAAGCTGGGGTGTCTAGCAGCTCATTTTATTGTGAGTGATAACATATTAAGGAAAATACACTGATTGCACAGGACTACTGAGATGCTTAATCAGCCAACATTTGTAAAACACTCTGAGCGCCTCAGATGGAAGATGCTGGCGAAGGCTAAAGTGTGGCTGGGTTGCATCCTGGAGAATCTCAGATGGGTTTTGCTTTTGCAAGCCCTAACCTAAACCCAGCGGTGGCTCGGGGTCAGGTTCCATGTCACCCAAGCACCCTAAGTTCATGAGGGTTTGACCTGTTTTTATAAGTGACACAGGTACCAGTTTATTCACTAATAAGCCTGTCTATGGGCACCACCCCACCATCCCTGTGGTAGCTGGGCACCCCACAAACACTAATGTATTTACCCTCATTGCACCCCTGTGCTGTAGGGACGTAACATCATCCTTGTTTGATAGCTCAGGAACTGAGCCACAGAGATCATGTGACTTGCCCAAGGTCACATAGGAAGCCAGTCACAAAGCCAGGATTTGAACCTAAATCTAGACAACTTTAGTCCAGCCCCTTATGTGCATCTGTTCAGTTTTCACTAACCAGGGTTGGGGAGTGAAAATTCTGCTGCCATTGAAGTCAATGGCTATTTTGCCACCGATGGCAATAGCAGCAGAAACAAATCCCAGTAATGGCTCTGATCCCGTTCCTAGCTCATCTAAACTCTTCACGTTTAAGGGCAATCCAGTCAGATGGTTCTGGTTCCATCCTGCCTCTCCAGCAGCATTCATACCAGTATTGGAAGACGGCGTTCACACTGCAGCATTGTTTTATTGGTTAGGTTCACCCGTGTCATACCAGTTTAATATCAGAGATTTATGAGGTTTAATCTCTTGCTGTTTGAGAGGGTGTGACCCATCCAGGCCCTTTCCTTTTCGCACGGTCTAATTCATTCTTGCGCCAGTTTTATTACAGTCCTGGAGGAGCAGGTTACCTCAGTGTTCCTCTCCCCCAGAATTTTCCTTTGCCACACAGCGTTCCAGAGCATATGGACACAGTTATGCTGGGGATTTCACAGCAATTCACTCCCGCTCCATGGACTTTCCCCCTGCATTCAGAAATATGGTTTCTCCACACTAATACGGACAGGAGGTCTCTCTTCTGGAGAGAGGCTTTATAAAAAGCAGAGGTATGGGTTATCCCCTCACTCTCACAGTCTGTCCCTAGGGGCCACCTCAGAACGGATCGGTTTAGGTTTCCATGTGGAATACTTTTAAAAAGTTGCCTTTTCAAAACATATTTTGATTTTTCCATGTGCCGCTGCCAAGATGCCTTTCAACAAAGGGGTGACTAACTGAAGTCTCAGTGAAGGAAGGATTTTTCCAAGAAAGGGCAGAGTGAGAAGATGATCTCACCTTTTCGAATAGGATCCCACCATCTCCCCCCACCCGCCAGCCCCTCTTCCAAATGTTGATTGGGAAGGGACTGGTGAGTCAAGGGAGCGGGGGTGGGCCAGCTGCCGGGCAGCACACTGTGCAACGGCAGTCAAGCGACTTTGGAAGGCCGCCCCCCATCCCACTAATTCCCTTCGCTCCCCTGGGTGTGCTAAAGGGATGTGGGTGTTGGGGGGTCATTTCCTGCTACACTCAGAAAGGGGCTGAGCGCTCTGCTCTCAAGGAGTTTGCTGCACAGGGCACAGGGAGGACAGCTTTGGATCTTGCTTTAAGAAGGGGCTTGTGGTTGCCGCTCGTTCCTGGGCAAGCGAAGCTGTTCAAAGCCGAAGGGAACTCGCATGCAAGGCTGGATAGTGTCAGGTGTGGAGCAGCCCCGAGATGTCAGTGGGAGTGGACAGGATCAGGTCCCTCTGGAGAGGCAGGAGGAAGGGCTCACTCCTAGTTTGGTGACACTGTTCACACTGGGGTCCCCATGAAGAGGCTACAAACCTGCTCCCTCTGGCTTCAGTTGTGCAGGATCGGGCCCATGCTGGGGCAAAGGGAACCCTCCCGAGCGAGGTCAGGACTGTGAACAAGAAGTCTCAATGCCCAGGGTTTCTGTGGGTAGATTTATTTTTGCATTTGGAGAGGAAGGGAGGGGGGGTAAGAGAGCGAGGAGGGGGAGGGGGAGGGAGAGAATGTATAATGCACATGTCTGTAAGAATTAAGAGATTAACAGCTCTGGAAATTGAAACCCTCTGTTTATTCACAGGCCAGGTGTGGCGCAGCACAAACATACCGCGGAGCAGTTAATCTTTCCTTCCCTGGCCTCCTAATGACCTCAGCTTTGACCTGGAGGTGCTACCTTCTCTAGAGGTCAATACCCAGTCACTTTCTATGCTGCCCCAGGCCTGTCCTCAGCCCCTCCAAAGCCACCAATTAGCCCAAATCCTATTGTGCTAGGGAATGGAGCCGGGAATCCCTACAAACGCAGCCTGTGGTTTTGCTTTCTCCTTCATGGCTGCTCAGGATTTGGCTTCACTGGGCCTGGTGCCAGAGCCTTCAGGTGAGGAGAGAGCGTCTGGGACTGCCAAAGAGATTGTAATGGAGATTCCGAAGCTGAGCTGGAAATGACAGAATCCTTCCCTCCTCAGAGAGTGGAACAGCCAGAGACTCGAGGGATGGAAACTGGCTATTTAATCCCGTCCATCTCCCTGCCAGTGCCAGACTGGCCTGTCCAGTTCTGTGCTAAGTGGGCCAGGCAATAGGGGGATCCCTTAGGAAACTTATTCCATGGGAAGTTTATATTCAGTCTAAAAGTCTCCGTACTTCCCTAAATTATTCCTCTGCCTCTTTGGACTTCAGACCCTTCTAATAACCTGCAGCTTGTTACTGTGCTTCGGGCTATGCAGATTTAACTTCTTCAGCTTGGCCACATGAAGCTATAACCACTTTGGGTTTCTCTTCTCTGAACTCCCTCCAACTTGCCTATCTCTTTTAGTAAATAGCTGCCCAGAAATGATCACAATTGACCCAATTCTCTTCTCCCTCCCAGTAGTGTAAAACTGGAGTAACTCCACTAAAGCCCATGGTAAGAAAAGAAGCAGGCTAATATTCCAGAGCTGCAGAGAGAAGGGCCTGGGGCTTTGTGATGATGTGTGCCTCTCCATCTGCAACCCCAAAACTAGACTAGCCCTTTTTCTTTTGGCAGCTGCATCACATTGCATATTCTTGCCTAATGTGTCATCCATTTTCAGCTTGAGGCACTCTCACTCTTGCTTCCCTCTAGGTTGCTCCTTCTCACACACTAGGTATGTGTCGTGCTATTTCTCCCAACATGTATTAGCAGCTGGGTTCCAAACTGAATCTCGTAGTGATATTTCTTGCTCAAATCTCTAGAGGCCTTGGCCCAGATCCTCAACGGTATTAGGTACCGAATTCCCATTTTCAATAGGAGTGAGACACCTAAATACCTTTGAGGAGTGGGATCCTTATTCATTGCCCATTGACGCCAGTAACGAGACTCCCACTGACTTTCATAGGCCCTACCTCCCTTTGCGTTATTTTGCTCCCCTCACTGCTCCTTCACAGATTCATAGATCCCAAGGCCAGAAAGGACCATGTGCTCATTTAGTCTGACCTCCTGTACGACGCAGGCCAGAGACCTGCCTCAAAACAATTCCCAGAGCAGAGCTTTTAGACAAACATTCAGTCTAGATTTAAAAATTGTCAGGGAGGGAGAATCCACCACAGCCCTGGGTAAATTGTTCCAGTGGTTAATTACTCTCCCTGTTAAAAATGTACGCCTTATTTCCAGTCTGAATTTGTCTAGCTTCAACTTCCAGCCATTGGCTCATGTTAGATCTTTCTCTGCCCACTGTTGGATTGAAGAGTCCACTGTTAAATAGTTGTTCCCCATATAGGTACTTATAGGCTGTAATCAAATCACCTTAACCTTCTTTTTGTTAAACTAAATAGATGGAGCTCTGTCAATATAAGGCAAGTTTTCTAAGCCGTTAATCAATCATTCTTGTGGATCTTCTCTGAACCCTCTCCAATTTATCAACATCCCTCTTGAATTATGGATACTAGAACTAGACACAATATTCCAGAAACAGTCACAACAGTGCCAAACACAGAAGTAAAAAAATAATCTCTGTAATCCCACTCAAGGTTTCCCTGTTTATGCATTCAAGGATTGCATTAGCTCTTTTGGCCACAGCATTACACTAGGATCTCATGTTCAGCTGCTTATCCACCACAACCCCCAAATCTTTTTCAGAGTCACTGCTTCCCATCCTCTAAGTAGGGCCTACATTCTTTGTTCCTAGATGTATATATTTACATTTAGCTCTAGTAAAATGCATAGTGTTTCCTTGCAGCTAGTTTACTAAACAATCCAGATTGTTCTGTATCACTGATGTGTCCTCTTCATTATTTTCTACTCTCCCAATTTGTGTCATCTACAGACTTTATCAGTGATGATTTTATGTTTTCTTCCACGGCATTGATAAAAATGTTAAATAGCTTAGGGCCAAGAACCGATTCCTGTGGGACCCCACTAGAAACACATAGTTTACAATTACATTCTGAGACATATTGGTTAGCGAGCTTTTCATGTGTACCATGTTAATTTCATATCGTTCTAGTTTTTTTAATCAGAATATCATGTGCTACCAAGTCAAACACCTTACAGAAGTCTATGTATATTACATCAACACTATTACCATTAGCAGCCAAACTTCAGAAATAGATATCAAGTTGACAGCATATATTTTCCATAAACCTGTCTTGACTGGCATTAGTTATATTATCCTCCTTTAATTCTCTATTAATTGAGGCCTCTCACCCGCTTAGTGCTGTCAGTGAATGCTCCAACATATCCAGCATCTCTAGCTGCTTGGGCTCAGCCCCTTGGAGCCGGGGGCACTGTTTAACATAGTTCCTGTTCATCACTGGTTAGGCACCACAGGTAAAAGACACCTACCGACAGGAAAACCAAGGCTTGAAATGCAGGGATCTAAATAAGTGGCTGGCTTTTCAGAGGTGCTGAGCACCCATCACTCCCTCGGGTCAAATACTGATGCCAGGTACCTGATCCAGGTACCCAGTTGTGCTGGTAGAAGGGCAGACTCTCTAGTGATGCTGATGCAGCCAGCAGCATCCTGGACAAATGTAGCTCGAAATTCTCACGGGTGGCCACAGAACTGCTGCTGAGATCTCCATGGGCTTGGAGTCAGGCACCAATGCTCACCCTGGAGTCACATGGGCAGAAACTTTCCTGGGCCAAATTCCCTGGCCAGTTATGGTTGCTTTGTGTGTCTCTCGTAGGGCAAAACAGCTTTAAAGCCAGCTTAACTGGCCAAGGTAGGATTCCTCTTGCATTAGGGACCCCTCCATGGTGTAAGGCTAGCAAAGCAGCTCCAATGCTCCCCCCACTACCCAGCACTTGGGGCCAGGCTGGGGAATCTCAACACCTCTCTGATCCCTGGATTTGGGATTGGCCCTCTGAGACCACAAATAGCTTGAGTAAAGTAGAGCAACCCTGAGGCTGATCTAATTTGCCCGGGTAGCAGCCTGGTGGTCGGACAGCTCTGAATGGGGTAGGCACAAAGGGTGGCTTAAAGAATGGCTCAGTACTTGAATCTGATGGGGGATTGCTTCACATTCTAATGCTGAGCACATCTCAGTTGGACCAGAGTATTTGGTCTAAGTCCAGGCCTATGCTTTTACTAGTATAGCAATGTTGGTTAGGGGGGATGATTTTTTTTTCTACATTACTATCCTGGCAAAAGCTCTAGTGGAGATGCAGTTATACAAGCCTAAAAGGGCTTTTGCTGGTATAGCTTAACTTTTTTGCCAGTATACCCACACCTGCACTAGGAGCGTTTGCTGGTGTAGCTATAGAGGTAGAACTAAACTGGCAAATCTTTGCTAGTGTAGATGTGGCCTAAGCCACTGTGAATAAACAGGAGACAAATGGAGCTGCAGCAAAACAAGTACATTTGACTCCAGGGGCTGGCCTGCAGAGAAGGCTGCACCTCCATTAGAATGGAAACCAGGGGTCTAATTCTCCTTTGCCTTGCACGCTGCATGTCATTCACCCCTGTGGAAATGGGAGTAAAATGCTATCCTGTCAGAATCCTCCGCTCATAAACACCATAGTGCAAGTGTCCCACACCCTCTTTGCACAACTGTGAACGACCACACAAGGTGCAAAGCAGCTGAGAAGTAACCTCTGCCATGCACTTCTTCACTAGGCCAGGAAAATTGGGGGGGGGGGTGTCTCCTCACCAACTTCACCCCCAAACCTAGATACCCCCACAAACCCAAGGCTTCCCAGTGCATTGCTTGCAAAGCCCTGAGCGCAGAAAGTTTAACAACCTCCCAGTTTACCAGCTCGGTCTTGTTTTCTGTGTAATGGGGATTTAGCAAAGTCATTAACTAATTCCACTTAGTAGTAAAGTAAAAAGAATTTTGTTCTACCCCAAGTCTCATTGAGGTTTAAATTGAAGTTGCATCCCTCTTACATGGCTTAGCTCAAAATATTTGTACAGAATATACTTTGCGGGAAACAGCCTATTTAAAAAAAAGCACAAATAGATAAAAATAAATAAATAAAAAGATCCGCTTTGAGTCACTGAATTAAAAAGGAAGATAAAAAGCCCTATTGAGCAGAGCTATCCAGATGATAGCTCCCCGCTTTAGCTCACAGGAGAAGTAACCATGTTCAACCTAATTGGGGCTTTTTAGGACATTCAGAGCTGCTATCATTCCGTAAAGTTGAGGCAAACTGCTTCCTAATTGGCTTCCCGCTGGGGTGTCAGTCAAAAAGTCTTTATTATCACTCCGGGCGCCTTTTCAATCCTTTATTCCCTCCTGGAATGTTTCGGAAGCTGGGCTGCCCTCACCTAATGCATGCTTACAAGGCCCCACCAGCATGAGTGCCGGCTAGCCTATGTGGCTGGGCTCCCTTGCCCCCACCCTCTTCTCCCTGTGCATAGCCAAGGAGTACACATTTTTGATGCCCTTGGATGTTCCTTCATTTGACTTGATACCGTTTGGTACGTTCACTCAAACATCACTGCTTGAAAAAGTAGAGTCCCAAATGTTCTTTAGCCCCAGCTAAGACGATCTACTGACCGTAGGCCTGTTTGGGCATGGGAGAATGGTATGAACTGCATTACAGGTGTGATCCTGGGGGGCCTGAGTGGAGGTGAAGGGACGCTCCACTTCCCAGCAGGGTCTCAGCACGTCTCAGGATCGGAACCCAACCCCCTACACAAACTTCCTTGGAAAGTTTTTGTTCTGGTTTTTTTTAAACAAATGTTGCCACTGGATGGAACAAAAATAAACAAAATATTGCAACTTCCATAGCTCCCTCTTTCTGCCTATGCATCCCTCTAGAATGCTTCATTGCAAGTATAGGTTTTTGTACTGTTCTATACAGGTTTTTATACTGTATTCACAACCGTAGTATCTGACAGGACAGCATCTTAAAGCAATAGCATGAGATTGTTGAAGCCCAAAACTTTAGTTCTTCTTTTAAAAAATGTTTCACAAAACCTAATAGAGATTTTTTTTTTAAATCAATAAAAACAAGAATTTTTGGGGGTGAAACAACCCTAACTGTTGCCATGCTGTAAAATTCCTACATTGCAAGACTGCTAGTGCGTGAGAACCAGGATCTGTAACTGACTGGAAATGATGTTGAAACTAACTTGTGAAATGCAAAAAGTCAACACCCAGCTTCAAAGATGAAAAGTGCTTGTGATTTTTAAAATTATTTCCCTCTAATAATTGAGGGCGCTACTTGTAAGTAATGCTAAGGAAAGACATTTGTGGCTGATTTTAAAATAGGATTTCAAACCCCTGGTGGCTCGTGTATCAGTGGGAGCAGAATTTGGCAGGGTCCTTTTTAATATTCTGTAGTGAATGCATTCCAGCCCTGCCTGTTCATTGTTGCAGAATGGGGATGGTCTTGCAATTAAACTTCAGAACACATTTGCCATGTGGTATAAAGCAAGAATAAACAGGCAGATTTTGCATTCAAACCCTGCGCGGTGGGACTGGCTGGGAAAGTCCTGATTGCTGCTGTTTCAAAGTTTGCCCCCTCTCCCCACCATGTTAGAAAACAAAGATTATAAATTATTCAGGGTTTAATTCTGTAAATGCACGATGGAATTTTATTTCACAGGGAGGGTGGGTGGGAGCTGGGGGGTGGAAGAGGAGGCGGGTATATGTACAAGAACAGGGCCCTCTTCTTACTGCCCCTCTGTGCGCGCTTGATCGCGTGAGTTGACGCGAAGCTGTCAGAATACAAAGCCAAAGCAGAGCATCTCGGAACACAG
This sequence comes from Emys orbicularis, assembly GCF_028017835.1. Taxonomy (NCBI): domain Eukaryota; kingdom Metazoa; phylum Chordata; order Testudines; family Emydidae; genus Emys; species Emys orbicularis. Next base: position 28,044,818 of record NC_088695.1, on the reverse strand, counting down.
CAATTTCTGCCACTGCCAGGAATTCCCTTGTATGAAAAAGATGTTGTGAAGGAGTGTTAAATGGAAATTAGTTCTGCGTTTGCAAACACTTCCAGGATGTGCCGTGCGGCTGGTGTGACTACACGTTCGGAACGAGGAGGAGGAGGTGCCATTACCACTGCTGCTGGAAACTTTGATACAGAGAGGATGCCTTTTTTTTTTTTTTTCCAGAGGCCTCCAGCATTCAGCTGAGCTCATCTGGGCTTGCTCCAGGCATCACATTAAAAACTGGCCCTGGATTGACATAGCAACAGTTTGAAATCGACATGCACAGGTATGCTGATCAACCCCAAACATGACATGGGTAGGGTACAGGGCTTGGATGATAATATCTTAGCCCCCAGCAAGGGAGACAATGGGATGGGGATATAATGTGCTACTTGTGAATAGGAGTGGTGGGGATGAAATCAAGACACCCACAGAAATAAAACATGGCCAAACAGTATCTTTTAATTATTTCATTATTCATTAGTTTAAAGAACTGATTTTAAAATATGCCCGGTACATCTCTAGGAGCATGTACAATACTGAACCTAACAGGCAACTATTACAAACAAAAGGTCTTAATATATACCCTAGACCGGCTCCTAAGTGGATGTAGCACTGTTGACATCACTGGAGCAGCGTATGCAATGCATGCATGTGTGCCCTTGAACCAGCTGTGCCCATGGGACAATTCCATTTGGCCCCCAAACACACCTGGAGGACGCCACGTTCTAGACCTACATGGCAGGCTTCGCACAGGGTGGGCTCGTACGCACCATATGGACGAGGTCATGCTGCATGGAGGATGCCATTTTGAATGCCAGTGTAGAACTGCATGCCTGACTAAAAACGTCAGGCCCTGCCCCTGCAATGTGCTGAGTTTCACCAGCTGTGGATCTGAACCCCTTTACACAGTGTATTATACATCAGTCCACTCCCCCACTGCATATAGGCAACAGCCAGTGCTTAGAGATGGACTCTGAAGATCAATATACACAGGAAGCTGATCATTTACACAAAGGCCTCTTTACCTCACTCTGGCAGCATCAAGGGGCTTTAAAGTGGATACAACTGTAATTCACACCCACTTTAAGTCTTCTTTACACTGCCAGGGTGAGGTAAAGGAGCTTCCATGTAAGGGAGAAGGTGGCCCAGGCTCTGCCAGGGCCAGGGCCGGCTCCAGGCACCAGCTTGTCAAGCAGGTGCTTGGGGCGGCCACTCCGGAGAGGGGCGGCACGTCCAGCTATTCGGCAGCAATTCGGCGGACGGTCCCTCACTCCGGCTGGGAGCGAAGAACCTCCCGCCGAATTGCCGCCGCAGATCGCGATTGTGGCTTTTTTTTTTTTTTTTTGGCTGCTTGGGGCGGCCAAAACCCTGGAGCCGACCCTGGCCAGGGCCCAATCCAGTTTCCATTACAGTCAACGGGAAGATTCCCATTGACCTCAACAGAAGTTGGCTCAGGGCCTCATCCTAGTGAAGGAAGTGAATTCAGGAGTCCAGAGTCCTCAACTTCACACAATCTGCTGCCTCCAGTCCCCCCACCCTAATGGGAAAGCCCCATGGAATTAAACAGAAAATGATCACTTTTCTGTAGGATTTTTGGACTATCCTATAAAATCTAATAGAAAATTAGATCCCTAATATGGAATTCTATAGGTGACTTAAAAAAAACCCTATAGAAATGGTCTCAGTCCCTGTAGGCATGTTTGAAGTCATTGCTACAAACTTCAGTTACATTTCTACAGAGCCCCGTTGATTCCATCCTTAACAGATTGCACTGGAATTTTCCATCAATCTGGTTCCTAACACCTAGAATACCCCCAGCTAATTTCAACTGCAATGGCAACACTTGGGAAGCAGGGTTGATCTCCCCGAAAGCCAAGACAGATTCTAACCTCATTTAACTTCAGCTAAGCCCACAGTAAGTCTGTTGACTTCTTTGGAGACCCCTCAGTGAAATGCTACCAGAGTATCTAGGATCAGAATGAGGCCCACTGGGCTCTATAGATGAGACTCAACACTTTGAATTGCAGCTGACACTGGCCCGAGAACTTGTCAAAGATATTGATGATGTAATTAAATCACAGCTCCATTACAAACTTCTTTTTGTAAAGATATCTTCATGACCAAGGATCTAAGCATCAACGTATCATTAAAGGGTATAAGAAACACAAAGGATTGATGTTTGACTCAATACAGAAGTAAAATTCTATGGTCTGTGTTTATAGACTACATGATCTAAGAGTCTCTTCTGTCCTTAAAATCTATGATACTTCTCTCACATACACTGGTGTGAATCAGGAGTAACTCCATAGAAGTCACTGGCAAAACTAGTGTTACAAATGAATCAGACCATTTTGCATAAGTATATCGGTACCATCTGGTATTTAGCTGTGACTATCTTAGTACCTTTCCCAGACCCGAAGAAGAGCTCTGTGCAGCTGGAAAGTTTGTCTTTCTCACCAACAGAAGTTGGTCCAATAAAGCTTGTCCCCCTACTTCTTAGGGGCAGATAGTTTAGCTTAGGAGCTCATTGGGATTATTTTATCTACATTAAATCAAAACAAAAAACGGAAATATGTAACCAATAGCTAACCCTTAGAGACCAGGCTCTCTGCTGGTATTAACTGGCACTGCAGCATTGACTTCAGGGGTCTCTGTACTGCTCAGTCATGTGATGTGACACACCACCACCCCTCTTGCCAAATTATCCAGCTACTCTGCCTGGTAAGTGCCAGAGCATAGGAAGTTAGGGCTCTGGAAGTGGAAAAGTATGGATGATCTTAACCTTGAAGCGGGTCTTTTGATTAGATGTTCCCATCTCATTTGGAAAACTGTAACTTTCCAGACGGAAGAGCTTTTGATTGTGCATGGTCTGACTTTTGGGAGGTGTCCCAATGAATTGGATGCCATCCTCACTTGAACAATCATTAAAATCCTATTGTATAAAACACACAGTATTCTCTTGCTAAGACACAGCAGACCGGTCACTGTGTCTGCAGACATTTCTCTTCCCCTACCCCTTGTTTCAGTCACTCTGAAAATTGCTAAGTGCTAATGATAACCTATAGCATGGAGACCAAACCATGAGCCTTCCGTGCTATGGGGAGAGCTGTGCCTGGTGTAGCTGGATGGGGAAGGGTATATGCACTCAAATGACAAAGAAGCATTGGCCACTAGTTTTCCGAAGCCTAAAACAATTTTAAAAAGTCACTGCCGTCACAGAGTATGCATCACTTGGGCTGAGGCGTGGGCGTGGCCCCAGAGGACTCTAGGGAACAGAGAATGCAGTGTTGGGGCTGGGCAAGGACCCTGGGGGAATTGTGTTCACTGTTCATTGCACATACTTTTAAAGCATCACTGCATGTTTTAGAAGTGTCATTGCACACACATGCATCACTGCGATTTAGAGCGCCTTGTTTAGGGAGGCTGATTTCATCTCTAAACCATAGAAAAATAATGCCTAAAATACAGGTTACAACACACTCAGAGCATGGGGCAGGAATGAACAGAGATTGCACCAGAGCAGAGATGAAGCTGTACGGGAATCCTGACCGCTCTGCTCCTTCCATATGTACGAGTTCTTCCGAGGTGCACCTGGAAATGCACGTGGTCCCTTCCACATACACGCCCCTCTCTTGCACAAGCTGTGACTATGCTGGGCAGAACAGGTCCTGGGTTCAGACATGCTAGAGCTCATCCCTTGCAGTCTCATCTAATATGAATGAGGCCAATTGCATTTTAGGAAAGAGATGTTTTTGTAAAATCCCCCTCATTTTAAAAACGCTGGGAAGGCCAAGAACGCACAACTCACCATAGTCTTTCTTGCAGTATTTCTTCATGTTAATCTTCAGCTTCCCCTTGGACGCCTTGCAGTATGAGTCACAATCTGTAGGGGGGAGAGAAAGCAGGAGGGCAAGAAAAGATTAACAAAACAAATTAGCCTTAAAAATGCATAAAAGGCTGGGGGAGGGGGAAGCGAGAAAAGCTGCAGGCTGCCATGAATAAGCAGCATGCCTGTGATATCCATCTGCCAGGCCCCGATTGGGTCGTCTAGCAGGGGCATTCAGCAAAACCTTCCTTTCTAAAGAAAGCCTTTTACAAAGGAAGCCATCCTCCCTCCTCCCCGCCTGACGAATCCCTTTAGCTGTCTTCGCCGGGCTGCCTCTGCCTTCATGGGAGAGCCCGGGGCCTCCCTTATTGTGCCACCCAGCTCTTTTGAGAGCCACACAAATTCCCCCTGTTCTTAAACTGCAAACTGGAGCCTGATTAAAGCCCACAGAGGCCTCATTGTAACCCCTAACCCAGGCCTGTGGCAGGCTTTGGCATTCATTGCAGAGAGATTCTGGCTGGGGTCACACTCCAACAAAAGAGGTCAGAGAGGAAATTAGCAGCCCATGAAGCATTAGCAAAGCCTTTTGGTGTCCACTCTACTGGAGTGTGCAAATAAAATACCCCAGTAGGAACATTTCATTTCTAATGGGCCCTACTGCTGTGACATGATGATTTTACTCCTCCGAACACCAGCCTGTGTTCCACTGCCACTAATGTGATGGAGCCGGGACTGTTGCTCTGGCAGCGCTGGCAACATAGTGACTGTGTTTGCTGTGCTGGAGCAATTCCATGCATTTCAACCCACTGGATACTGACTTATTCCTGATACATTGGAGGCTCCTCCCTGCTTGGATTTTGGCAGAGCCATCCCAGTTTTGACAGGGCGGTTCTAAGTCTGGCCACGTGGCTGGAGCAGACAACACGTCATGATGCAGCCGTGCTGCAACGTGATGATGTAACAGCAGTACACTGCATTGCCATAAGAACATAAAAACGGCCATACTGGGTCAGACCAAAGGTCCATCTAGCCCAGTATCCTGTCTTCCGACAGTGGCCAATGCCAGGTGCCCCAGAGGGCATGAACAGAACAGGTAATCATCAAACGATCCATCCCCTGTCGCCATGACACTGCACTGTGATGTGCAAATATATTGGCACAAGGTGGCGACAAAGTAACGTCACATGCAACCATGCGATGGCCATGTTGCCATGGCCACACTGCACCTTGGCACTGTAACAATTTTAAATGACTTGGATGTTGGTGCTTCCACCATTGGCCTTAGAGGTTCTGGTGCACATGGCTGCTCTGCTGCAAATGGGCCCGATGGGAGGGGGGGATGTAAAGGGAGTGAGAGTTTGACTCAGGCAGGAGGCCAGGCTGAATCGGGGCAGATATCCACACAAAAATACCCCTTCTGTAACATCTTTCTTACCTCTCTCCCATTTTTAAGCAGTTTTTTGGTAATCCTTAAAAAAATGCAAATGCCACTGAGAGACACCAGAGCTCTGTGACTAAGGGCCGGGGAGGAGGAAATCAGGAAAGGGAAGCAGTGTCAGTGAAGGGCAAGGCTGCCAGGGCACAAGCAGATGAGCCATCTGCCACTGGTCCCAGCAGGGTTTGCCCAGATCCTGCTGATGGGAAGTTGCAGGTGACTTTCTGACACACCTCCCCGAGCTCATGTTCTGACCTGATGCAATTTGCTGCTGGAGATAAGCCTTTGGCTGGAATGTTCTAAACAGAACCGTGCAGTGTCTGCCTGCATCTCCTCCAGCGTTGGACCTGATCTTCTGAAGCTGCTTGTAGCACTATTGCCGCTTACAACCTTGTGACCATTCCACCTCTATTTCCCCTTCATACAGGCCCCTTTAACTCACTCAGTCTCCAGTGACCTTGTAAGGTCAAATCCCCTAATTTGCTCTTCACCGGCACTCCTCAGGCTGGCAACAAACTTTGTCAAATGTCCAGAACAAACACACAGCTTCACAGCTCACCTTCCCTCCTGTAACTCCAGCGTGGTCTGGCTAGGACTCTGCAGCAGCACAACGTGCTCCTCATAGCTGCTCCATCCACCAGCCCCAGCTCCACACAACGTCCTGTTTCCCAAGCATCCCGTTTACAGCCAGGCCAGCTGTACTGCCTCTGGCAAGCTCAGCTACTTTCCCAGCCATGCCCCTCTTTGCAGCATCCTGCTGCCTTTTATATTGGAATCACTAGATTGCTCTCAGGTGGGGCTCCTCTTGCCATCAGGGCTGCCTGAGCTCCAGGCTCTCCAGCCCACACACAAGCCACCCTGTTACACTGCTCTTATTATTTGCATTACTGTAGTGTCTGGAGGCTCCAGCTGAGACCAGGGCCCCATTGTGGTAGGTCTTGTCCAAACCCATAGGGAGAAATGACCCTTGCCTGGAAGACCTCACAATCTAAACAGACCAAGGGTAGAGGGGTAACAGAGGCACAGCGTGGGGAAGTAACTGGGAACTAGGAACACCTTACCCACCACTCTCCTAACCTTGGAGAGGTGCAGAAAGAACGAGAGGTTTCTAAGCCCACTAGAAGCAGCAAGGAGTCCTGTGGCACCTTATAGACTCACAGACGTATAGGAGCATGAGCTTTCGTGGGTGAATACCAGGGCCTTTGTAGCTGCAATAGCTATTTGAAACGGGAGTTACTCTCCAGAATTGCTGGGGAAGTTTGTTCTATTGAACCTGTGCTGACTCTGGTGGGAAGTCAGCACTCCAATGCGTGATGAAAACACAGACCTCTGCATTAGCCAACTGACTTCTGCTGGGACATACCAGGCATGCCTAAGTAGAAAGCATCAATAGTGCCACCCTTACTCCTCAACGTATGTATCCTACTCCATGAGTAGTGCCACGGATTTCAATGGAACAAGTTACTACTCAACAGGAGCAAGAGTATCAAAATCCGGTCCTGTGTTAGGTAGAACCAGTTGGAATGCACCTCCTGTATTGCTAAATATACAAGGTACAGCCAGGAGAAGTGCAGTTGCCCAACACCAAGGGACCAGGAGTCAGGTTTTCAAAGGTATTTAGGCCTCTAAAGATGAAGATAGGCACTTAGTGGGATTTTCAAAATGTTTAGATGCTTAACTTGATGGGAGTTAGGGCGCCTCGGTGCTTTAAAATCTGGGAGAATTCAAATCCCCTGATCCCAGACCCGGCCAATTGTTTTGGTGCCAGGTCACGTTTAAACTCAGAAGCAGATTATTTTCTGGTTCTGGTTGGGATGTGGCCACAGTCTTGCTAAGAGACCAAGATGATAGAAATTCCATAATGGCTAATCTTCCAGACTTCCAGCAGTTAGGGCTAAAATCTTGCAAGATCTCAAAATCTAACTCTGATTCCACCTCCAACCCAACCCCTAGCTCCCAGTCTAATCCTAACCAAATACACACACGGCCTCATCAGCCCATCTCCATTCGCTCCTATTGTTCTCCAGACACTAGTCTCTTGACTGCTATCAACTTTATTCCCATCCCTCAGAAGAGTGCAAATGATGATAAATTGCTTTGTTCTCTCTAAATATGATCTAATCAAAGTCGGGGCCAGAAGCAAAACCTATCATTTGAAACAACACGGTTTTCCATGCCAGAAGCCCTGCTGAGATTCCCTACCATGCTCCCAACCTGCCAAGAACCTTTTAAATGGAAAAGAATAGCCGAGGGCCAACGGATTATAGAAATCATTACGGCTCTTTGTTTTCTTCTTCTAATGTGACCCTGAATGTCAAGCAAGACTTGAAGTTTGTCCAATAAAAGATATTACCTCACCCACCTTGTCTCTCTAAGCAAGACTTGAAACACACTGGAACAGAGAGTGGATATCCCATAAAAGCATTGGCACAAAGCTTTAGCTGGAATCTTTTATAATATCTAGCCCTTTCTTTCACTAACCCTATAGGGCTTGCATTCTGACAATCATTCAACTGCCCGTCCTCAGAGGTTTCCTCTGTAATCCTTAAACCTGTCTGCGTGTCATACCCTCTGCAGGGGTAGAGAAGGGCCAGAACTTGGTTGCAATTCATATAAAGGAGATTTTTTATGGAGGCTGCAGTCACAGACAGATCCCGTGGTTCTCTCTGGCTCTCAGATTGTGCTGACTAATGTCACCATGAAGGGCTACCCTAAGTCCTGGCTTGAACTTTGCAGCCACAGGAGGAACTGCTGATGACCCTGAATTCCCTTTGTTCAGACCACGGGAGATGCACTCTCCTCTTTTTGCAGCAACACTAAATGGCAGGCCAATGTTTGCAATGGGCCAGACAACACCAAACCATCCTTTGAGGGCACAGGCCATGTCCAGGACGGGTTATTTTAATGTTGACAATGCTGAGGACCTGTGAAAGATTCCAGATGATGAACACTGAAAGAAAACTTGTGTGGAAGAGTCTGCAAAGAGAACAAGTCCTAAGGCCCTGACCTAACCAGAACAGACAGGGCTCTGACCAAACGCATCTGGCTAAGCAACATGCAGATCTGAGACAAGCAATCGGATTCATTGAATATGCAGCTAATGGGATTCTAGTCAGGAACAACAGCCAGGACGTTTTCTGGATACTAATGCACTACGATGATGATTATTACCAACGCTTTGCCCTCCTATAGCACATGTCATTCAAAGATCTCTAAGCTTTATAAATACTCACTAATTAGGCTTTGTAATACCCATTTCACAGAAGAGAAAATGATGCACAGAGAGATGATTTATCCAAGGCCATACAGCAAGTTAGTAGCAGAAGAAACTAAAACCCAGGAGTTCTGTCTATCAATCTGCTGCCCTAACTGCAGGTCAACACAGGGAGCAAGTTAACACATCCTGATACTTGTACCAAATGAAATGAATGAAAGGAGCAGCAGGGATGTAACGTTAGTTATAAGCTAGAGCAAAAATGCCCTCTTGGATGAATGGCTAATGGTCGCCCAGCCCAATCTACCCAAGATGGCAGAGGCTGCCTTGTGTCTGCTAGCTGGTGGGGGGACATGACCAGTAGACAGAGTCCCTGATCTGGGTCAAAGCTCACTTTGGGAGTGCAAAAACTCCAGCCAGGACAAGTGTGGTCCACAAGCACCACCTCTACTAGAACCAAACAGGAGATTCGTCACTGGCTGAGCCAGCGGGAGCCGTTCTGAGCATGTCAATACAGGAAGGCTTTCTGTCCATCTCCTATAGCTTGCCCTGTCTTAGCATCAGGTCCAGAAGTACTGCTGCTAGAGAAAGTGGGATTAATCCCAGACCAAGAATCACCCTGGAGTTTGTCTGGAACCATGCATGGAAATGAGCCCACATCTCTTCAGGAGCTTCAGAGAAGTTCGGCAACCTTTTCTCGTGGCTTAAATTCTCTGCACTTCCCAATCACCAGGCTGTTCTCATAGTATTTCCAGTTGGGCTGAGATTAGGAACTCCAAGAAACCTGCCCTTGTGAGGTTTCCAAACCCAGGAGCCTGGGATAAGATTCAGAGAAGTATCCAAACTTGACTGACTCTCCAGACCTTGGCCTGCCAGTATGTACTTCCTAAACGGATATCGCATTGAGTCAGCAATCAGCACATTCGAGCACCCTGGGCTCATTCCTGCTTTTAGGGCAGGGAGTAGCATCAGGGCCGGTGATTCTTAACATGACAGGAAACAGCCTAACGGTGCCCAGCAAGGATTGCTGGTAGCTGTGGTGTGAAAACATCCTCTGTGCTTCAGCAGCTGTGGATATGAAGATACTGTGAGCCTCATGCACCAGGTGGAACCACTTTAGTTCTTAATTAACTATCTAGTTCTATGTTCTGGGCCTGGCACTCCCTGGCTTTCACCACTGTCAATGAAGAGTAATTCTACTGAAGTAAGGGAGAGCTGGATCAGACCTTCCTACTCTGCCCTCTCTTCCTTTTTCCTCCCTCCTCACTTCTCTACTTTCTGGGCCAGTGCCTCAGCTGGTTTAAATTGAAGTCAATGGGCCAATTCCCCAGCTGGTATAAATCAGCATAGCTCTAATGGAATCGGGAGGGCCGGATCCCAACTCATGTAAATCAACGTAGCTCCAGTGAAGTCAATGGGTCACATCCCAGCGGGTGTGAATCCGCAGAGCTCTATTGGTTTCAGTGCTGATTTACATCATCCCTGGCTCTCTCTCTGTCTTTCACCTTCTGAGTTCCCTCCTTTCTCAAACTGCTAGAAAACCCACTGGAGACTGTTTCGGTTGACAAATTAAATCTCTGAAACAAAGCTCAGATTTTGTGCTTGCGAATGAGCTGTGCTGCATACTTAATATTAAAAAGGTCACCTCTTAGCCAAGCCAAATGCACACAGAGAGCGCTGTAGTCTATTACACTAACGTTGCCTAATGATTAAAAAAAGATTCCGCTCGAGTCCATCAAACATAATTTCAACAGCTCAGACTCCGGTGGAAAGATTTACTGTGCTGCTGCTCCCTTGCTGAAAGCTGATCGCCGAGCCAAGCTCCAAGGGTTGCTGGGTGCGGGGGTCGGAAATGGGGAGGAGACACGACTTGCTGACAACTGGAATACACTGAGCACTGCTGCAACACATACAGGCCATTAAAGGGATGTAGGATACTTCCTGCCTCAGTTATTTCTCCCTGTGTTCTTCCTCGCCATACGCCCATTGCCTACTAGGCTGAGTGGGTCTGGTCTGATTGTGAAAGGTGCTGAGTATCTACAGCTCCCACTGGCTTCCATGAGAGATGCGGGTGCTCTCTTGCACACCTCTTGGGTTAACGAGGACCAACCATGGGGTAATCCCCCTCTAGACGAAGGATCCCAGAGACCAAAGGACATGGCTGAAGCATCGAGAGCGGGAGCTGCCTAGCAAATAGGTGAATAATTTTCACCTTAGACATTCTACTCACCCGCTGTCTCCAGACGGAGTGATAGCGACCAGGACGACACAGGGCCTGCTGCGAGAGGGAGGGGAACCTGTAGTGTAGTGTAGGAACTGAGCTGTAAGGGCAACGGGGAAGAGTCAAGTTGCCATTTGTCCCGGTCCCATGGGGAGCAGTTCTGGGCTGGAGGTTTTGCCCTCTGCTCTGCCTCTCAGGGATGGGCTGGAGGATAAAATCAATCTTAGCTATTTCTTAACCATTACAGCTGCCGCCATGTCACTGTTCGGTCATGTTTTGGCGGCCATACTGCTAATGGGTCAGGTGACTTCCTGGAGTGGGTGGAGACTTTCCACCCCAAACAACTCCTTTGTTTTGAGCCTTGCTTCTCTGGCGAGAAAGCTGGGTTCTCCTGTCTCTTCCTGCCTGACAGACATGATCTCTTGCTTGAGAACATAGCGTGCTCTCCCCCTAAACCCAGCCAGCACAAATTGCATCTGGGACCCGCTGACTCACAAGGTTACCCATGCGCTCTCCTGGATTCAAATCTATTTAACAAGGAGAAACTACAGTATAACTCCGCACTTGTCACTAGTCCAGCACCTTCCGTCTGAGGGCTCAAGTGCATTACAAACCTGAATTAACCAAGCCATACAAACTCCTTTCATTGTATCATCCCTGTTCCCCACAGATGGGGAAATCAGGGCACAGAGAGGTTTAAAGAGCCAGTTTTCAAACGTGGACACCTAAATCCATATTCTTGACCCTAAATACCCATTTTAAGCACCTAAATTCTGATTTAAGGGAGTAGATCAGCACTTGGGTGGTGAACAAAGGACATTAAGTGCCTACTTTAGGCATCCAAATTAGGAAATTGAAAATACAGGAAATTTGAGGCAGGACTAAAACCCAAACCTCAAGATTCCCAGCTATATGTTCCTCCCACCAGCCCATGCTTTCCTTTTCGATGGGCTGTAGACCTGCCAATATCAAAGAGAGGGGAAACATCATGAAAAAAAATCTTACCATATATCATGGGAGTGACTGGATGGTTTTCCATGAGAAAACACGAACAGGGAAGGCAGTTACTGAGTCTCAGTGGTAAACTGAGCAAGAGGGAGTTTGGGAAAGATGCAATTGGTACTACTTGTTCTGAGAGCGATCCAAGGTCTTACAGCAGGTGGCAGGAGGCTGTTTTGTGTCCATGTCAGCTTAGTAAAATATGTCAGCAATGCATTTACAGGCTTTATGGCGCTGCCGGTCCCTTTGATCTAGCTAATTCTCTGGCCGTGTGAAGGGCTTTCACGGCTAAACACCTTGTTTGTTTTATTAATTTTTTTTCTCCTGAAAAAAGTCACTTTAGTTTAAAAAACAATGTTTCCCTTCCATCTTTTTAGGGAGTGTTAGTGCTGGTGAGAGCCAGGCATGGTGCAGTCAGGTGCTGGACAACCAGCCACACTCAGCTCTACCAGTGCACCTCCTTCCTGATCTGGGAGAAAGCTGAATGAATAATGGCTTTTTTGGTTCAGGAACTAACCTGAAAAATCCAAAAAATATCACAGATCGATTCAAACTGAAACTGTATTTTTGGAATTTTTTTGCTGAATCAAAAAAAAACCTGAAAAAATTTCATTTAGGTTAACCCAAAACAAATTTTTTTGGTTTTTCATTTTGTTTTGGTTAATTTTTGGGTGGTTTCCTCCCCCCCCCCCTTTTTTTGTTTTCTAAATGAACCACATTTCTAAGAAAAATGCTGTTTGGAACTAAAAAATGGAAATAAAATGTTTTGAAATGGTCAAAATGAAATATTTTGACTTTTCAGAATTGTTTTTTTTTACATTTTTTTCAGGCCAAACTGTTGTCAAATTCAATCCAAATTCACTAATTGTTTCAGTGCTCCTCCAAATGCATTTTTTTCTCCAAATTTAGTATTTGCCAAAAAATTTCTGCCCAGTTCTAGTTGGACCAGTGCAAGGCAGGGACTTCCCGTCATGCCCTGGCTAAGCAGCAACCAGGAAACTTACTTCACTTGTGATTTAAAGATGATCTTCACAACTCTACTAAAACCACCCTGCAGTAGTGGAAACCAAATGCCGTTCAGATATAAAGAGTTAGAAACATTGAAAACCATTTTGAGATTTGTGTGCCTAACCTAAATACTGATGTAACTGCCTAAATATAGATTTAGGTGCTTAACATTAAGCACCCAGATCTGAACATTTGGCCTCAGCACATCAGTGACTGAAACTCACCTCCCCCCGACTCCTGCTGCACAGTCACAAGGTTCAGATGCAGCATGGATTGCCATCTTTCACCTGATACAACTCAGAAAGCCTCCCCTGCCTGAGAAGGCTGCAGTAGTTCTAGTATTAGTGCGTACAGGCTGTCTGTTGGTGTGAGGTGAATCTGGTCCCCGGCCTTGTCCCCACCCCTCCGGTAGTAAGCATTCTTCAAAGTGTTCAAGTTTCTTGTTTTGCGCCTTGAAGGGTATGAAGGCAGGCTGTCACAGAGCAGAGCAGGAATACAGAGTGTTTGGATTTCAAACACTCCCAACTCCGGCACTTCATCCCATTACAAAGATCGGGTTGGCCTGAGAAATTCAGATCTGGGTCCTGCTTTGTATCTCAGACACCCCCAAAGGGTTTTGGATCTGGGGTGTTGGTTTGGGCCTCTCGGTTAAAAAGACAAGACTTCAGGAAAAAACGGGCTTCACTTCCCCCTCCTCTCCATCCCCCTCCTTCACCTTCTCCCCCCATATGCAGCCTGTATGCGCCAATGCTGCTGTATTGTAGATGTGACTAGAAGAATGAATGAGAGGAAGGCTGTATCAAGTAAAAGGCCCCATTTCAACTCGTTATGCACCAGAATGGCTCCTACCCTGTTTATTTAGGGGATTCAGAACCCACCTCTATTGTGCAGGTTTTAAAGAAAGGCTAAATGAGGTTTATAAAGTGCTCTGCAATTAGGGGTTGCCAACTTTCTACTCGCACAAAACCGAACACCCTTACCCCACCCCGCCCCACTCCCTCCTCCGAGGCCCCGCCCCTTCTCCGAGGCCCTGCCCCTGCTCACTCCATTCCTCCCTTCCTCTGTCGCTCACTCTCCCCACCCTCAGTCACTCGCTCATTTTCACCGGGCTGGCTCAGGGGGCTGGGGTGTGGGAGGGGGTGAGGGCTCTAGCTGGGGGTGCGGGTTCCGGGGTGAGGCCAGAAATGAGGAGTTAAGGGTACAGGAGGGGGATCAGGGCTGGGGCAGGGGGTTGGAGCACGGCGGGGGGGTGAAGGCTCCGGCTGGGGTTGCAGACTCTGGGGTGGGGATGGGGATGAAGGGTTTGGAGTGCAGGAGGGTGCTCCGGGCTGTGATCGAGAGGTTTGGAGGGCGAGAAGGGGATCAGGGCTGGGGCAGGGGGTTGGGTTACGGATGTGTGTGCGAGGGCTCTGGCTGGGGGTGCGGGCTCAGGGTTGGGGATGAAGGATTTGGGGTGCAGGAGGCTGGGATCGAGGGGTTCGGAGGGCGGGAGGGGAATCAGGGCTGGGGCAGGAGGTTGGAAGTGGGTCGGGGGAGCAGGCTCCGGGCGGCGCTTACCTCAAGCAGCTCCCGGAAGCAGCGGCATGCCCCCCCTTCCGGCTTCTACGCGGAGACGCGACCAGGCAGTTCTGCACGCTGCCCCGTCCGCAGGCACCGCCCCTGCAGCTCCCATTGACCGCGGTTCCTGGCCAATGGGAGCTATGGAGGTGGCATTTTGGGTGGAGCAGCACGCAGAGCCAACCGGACAGACAACAGCCTGGTCAGCAGTGCTGACCGGAGCCGCCAGGAACCCTTTTTGACCGGGTGTTCCGGTTGAAAGCCAGATACCTGGTCACCCTATCTGCAATGCTAAAGTACCAGGTGAGTGCTACCTATGATTGCTAAGGTTCCCAGCTAAGCATGAAGAGGGGAAAGGCTGGTGTATTTGATTTTTTTGATGTGAAATTCACCGCTGTGCAGGAGGGCCTATGCACCCTGGAAGACCCACTTAAGCCCTATTTGGGGCACTTAAATGAAACTTGAGTGGGGTCTATGCACCCTTGTGCTGTCCCTCTGTGCAGCGGTGAATTTCACCTTAATTCTTGGCTTCTCTTGTGAGATTACCAACAAAGAGGCCTTTCTAGTGACATGGACACATGCAGCCCACTGGAACTGGACTGAGATTCACCAACTTAGTTTGCACAGACCACCAAAGAGTCATCAGATGACACTGACTTTAAGTCACTAGTAACGTGGGCTTTGTTTGAGCCACGGACGTCAAGGTGAAAGGCGCTGTATCCCAGTGCCTGTGCCCTGAGCCACTAAGTCTGCCAAAAGACCTCTCTTTGCCACCCCTTTTCAGATCCTTTCCCATTTCCTTTTTGATTCTCGGGCACATCACACAGTTCTTGGTTCCATGAAACTCACCTACTTTCAGGTTTCATTACAAATGCAGCATTTGCTGAAAGATTCCCCCCATTTCACAAGGACTTTCAGGTAAATATGAGCTGAGATTCTCCCTAGTATTTTATTGTTTTGTGTGGAAACTGTTAAAAATCCAGGTGTAAACCCCACATCTGGAAACAGGGAAACAGTTTACTTTATTCCTCTGTGAGCCAAAACTACAATATTTTGCACAGTTAAGTTTACGATGCTAAAACTAGAGATAAACCTGAAGAAACCCTCCATCCCAATCTTAAATTGGAGGAAATCTCAGATCTAGCTCTGGATCCATATCCTGGCTTTGAAGCCTGCCTCTGCGTCTACAACGGGCTGGACCAAACCCTGGATCTGAACCCATCTGGATCTGGATCCAAACTTGATGGTTTGAGCCCACCTCCCATAATAACTAAGCTATCTAATCTACATGCTGTCTTCATACAAGCTACTCATGTGACATGTAATCCCCTGCCAATGGCCTAGGAATTGATCCTATATTACATTGTACCCTGCCTGTAAAGCCAATCAGTCCTGGAAACTGGACTGCAATGGGGATTT
The DNA here is from genome assembly GCF_028017835.1 of Emys orbicularis. Lineage (NCBI taxonomy): Eukaryota > Metazoa > Chordata > Testudines > Emydidae > Emys > Emys orbicularis. Next base: position 28,029,109 of record NC_088695.1, on the reverse strand, counting down.
CTCAGCAGGGCCAGAAAATAATATCGTGACCATAGCAGTGCAGGCTGTGTGCATGTGAGTGCATTCCATTAAACGAATGCAACACATTCTGGGGATGGATTGTTTGGTAGGTAAGCCAGCGCTCTCTGTGTTTTGCACATGGGAAAAGCACTGGCCAGCACCACAATGGATCAGCAGAATTTTTCAGCCTGAATTGATTCCTGTCTTTGCAAGGCTGGGCACTTTATTTGACTCATGCTCAGGCTGCGAATCAAGTCTCCAATCCCCTTTATAAGGAGAGCTTTCAAACCAAAGGCCTGCCACAGTGAACATCTTCAGCATGTGGTCAAGGATGCAAAGGAAAGAACCTGGGGTGGGAAGGTGGTGTTTGCAGGATTGGAACTAAGATTGGGGCAGGAGTGAGCGAGTGGACCCCTCTCCATGGTTGCTCATGAAAGCTGAGGCACACATGTGTATTACACAGAGATGGGGGATCAACACAGAACGATGAACTGACGTGAATCTTTGCCCGAAGCGTGAACTAAAAAGAAGTTACATTTGGAGTCGGTGGATGGGTCAAATATGAAAATGACATTTACATAAGCCATGCTGAAGCATCCCAAAGCATTGTACCAACTATAGAGCAGGAATCAAACAGCACACCACTGTAATGCAGCCATCTCTGTGGTACAACTATTTAACAACAGGATGGAAGGTAAAGAATATCCTATTCTGTTGTACCTGGGGCAAAATTCATACCTGACCGTCTACTGAAATCAAAGGAATTAGAGCAGCGAGGAATTTGGCCCTGAACTTTTGGACACTTCTTCAAGATGACCATCCAAACCTTTTGTGCTTTGCCCAGCACTAGAACCACCGCACGCTCCCATCCAAGGAGGACGGTTTTAATATTTCTGCAGTTTTACCACAGCTGATGTTTCCGTAGCAACCATTAGACTAATTCTATAGAGTGCCTGTTGTGCTGCCCAAACATGCTCCCTCCAAACTAGCTGCTACTTTATGTCCTTTGCTGGCCTTACATCCCAGGGTAGGGCAGGGAAGGGGATGCTGCAGGAATTGCCTTTTTATTTGCATACTTAGATATTGGACATGGATGGGGGGGTGTAAAAAATGTACTGTGTATAAAGCACAAATGGCTGATCGCTCTGGCACTGCAGAGTAATTCAATACAAAGCATGGGAGGGTTTATTAGAAGGGTGAGCGACTTGCTGATTACTTTCAGATTTTGCATTGTGTGAATTGCAATGTGAGGCATGGCCATGCAGGGGACATCATCTCTTGGGATTCAGACAGAATTGTGGAGACACGGAAAGGAATATGTATTATTCTGATTATTTATTTTGGCTTGGAACAGATCAGATTATAACATTTCGGAGCGTCCTTCTTTCTTTAACATAAAAGCAACCTAGTGACAGAGAATCCCTTACTGTAGTCACTTTAAGAGCTATGGTTTCCACACTGTTAATTTCTTCTGCATCACCCCACATACTTTATAATATCATTGACAGGGAAATGCTAAGCATTACCATGAAATATGGTTATTTGCAGAGTCAGTTTAAATTAGAGTGGACCCCTGTAGCTGTGATGAATTATGGTAGTTAATACGTGTAATGTGCTTTGAAAATATGAAGTTCTATGTAACTGCAAATTCTAATTCTTAATTATTATGATGATTGCATGAGACTGAGCATACTCAGTCTGTGTGGAATTGCACCCCACTGATATGAACCCCAACTGCACCTCAAAACTCAAAGTTTGGGCAACATTTGCAAGCTCTTGTATTGGGCTGAGCCTGGGAATAAGGTGCCATAATATAATAATACTTAGTATTTTATAGGGCTTTCTATGTGCAAAATGCTGCACAGATATCCATGAAGGTGGGTTAAAGGAAGTGGATAAATATTATTAACCCTATTTTACAGATGGGGAAACTGAGACAGAAAGGTGAAATGACTTACCCAAAGCCACCCGATTCTTCGGTCTACACTGGGCAATTACAGTTAGAACAAAGCACCCTAGCATGATATTAAACACTCAGGCTCTGCTCAGACTAGGAAAAGGAAGTGTTTAGCAAATGTATCAGCTAAAATACTTTTTAACACCACTTAGAATAGGCCAGGAGAATGGTGTTTAGAAGGGGTGATGGTCACACGCCCAAGGACATGACAGTGCTGGTCTATACTGAGTGCTGAGCCATGTTTAACATCTAGTTAGTTACATGTGTTCTAATATGATACAGTTTTCCAGTGCAGACAAAGCCACACAGAACCAGGATTCAGAACTCAGGACTTTCCATGGCCCAACACTGGTCTCGTTCCTCCAGGACACGCTCCCTAACATCTGCCACCTCCTGACTTTGTCATTGGGCCACAGGCATTGCACCAATGCACACTGATTCAAACGTTACAATGTAGCATTGATACAGTGTCACTAGCCCAGTGTTTCTCAAACTGGGGTTCCTGACCCAAAAAGGTGTCGCAAGCTTATTGTAGGGGAGTCGCAGTATTGCCACCCTTACTTCTGCGCTCCCTTCAGACCTGGGCGGCCGGAGAGTGGCAGCTGCTGGCAGGGTGCCCAGCTTTGAAGGCAGCGTCACTGCCAGTGGCAGCGCAGACGCAAGGGTGGTATGGTATGGTATGGAGTGGGGGAAGGGTCATCACAGCCTGAAATATTTTCAAAAAGGGGCCCAGCAAAAAAAGTTTGAGAACCCCTAACCCAACCAGCCACGCCGAGCCCGAGGGTACAGCAGGATTCGTTCACTGTCCTCTGAGTTGCAGCTCCCTCAGACTCAGCCTTGTCTACACTAGCAAGGGTTGTCCAGTAGAGCTATAACGGCAAACTCTCCTAAGACTTATTTTGCAGGTATAGCTGATACCACTTCCTTGAGATAAATTAGCTACACCTGCAAAAGGACTATTTTGCCTGCATAACTGCATCTACAGGGCTTTTGCCAGCACAGCTGTGTCAGTTAAGGGGCAGGGCCGGATTAACCCCTAGGCTAATAAGGCTATGGCCTTAGGCCCTCCTATTTTTAGGCCCTACTGTAGGCCCTCCATTCCATATTGAAGTAACAGCTGAGTGACGGTAGCGGGGCCATCGGAAATCTTCTCATTAGATATTGCTTTGTACAAATTAATCCATCAAGATTGCGAATTCAATTTATGGTGGTTGTAATTTTTTTGGCAATATGTAATTCATACTTAGGCCTTTCCCTCCCATTAGCCTTAGGCCCCTCATAACCTTAATCCGGCCCTGTTAAGAGGGTGATTTTTTCATACTCCTGACATAGCTATGCCAGCAAAACTTTGAAGTGTAGACCAGGCCTAAGGCTACAGGCCAAAGACCTAGGGCACGTCTTCACTACCCGCCGGATCGGCGGGTAGCAATCGGTCTATCAGGGATCGACTTATCGCGTCTAGTGAAGATGCGATAAAATCGATCCCTGATGGCTCTGCCGTCGACTCTGGAAATCCACCGCGGGAAGAGGCGGTAGCGGAGTCGACGGCGGAGCGGCAGCGGTCGACTTGCCGCCGTCCTCACAGCCAGGTAAGTCGACCTAAAATACGCCACTTCAGCTACGCTATTCACGTAGCTGAAGTTGCGTATCTTAGGTCAACCCCCCGCTATAGTGTAGACCTAGCCCTAGTCTACACTTTAAAGTTATGCCACATGAACTACGTTTGTATGCTTAAAGTGGAACCCCCTAGTGTAGATCCAGTTATACTGGTATAAAAGTGCTCATAGCAGTGTAGTTTCTTCAGGGTCAGCAAAGCAAAATAAGCTATACCAGTGCTTTATATCAGTATAACTGCATCTGCTTTAGTGCTTTCAATTCAAAAAAGAAAAAGACAAAAAGCCACAGCCCTCACTGACATAGTTATGCTGGAAACTTTTAGAAGTGCAGACCAAACCTAAGATCTTGTCTATGCAGGAAAAGTATACTGATTTAATAAATCAACTGGATTTACTGACCCAGTCTAACCTGATCTGGACAAAGCTTAACCCGGTTTAGCTGAAGGTCTGCAGCGGGGGTTTGCACTGGTTTAACTAGATTAACTTTGAAATGGATCTAGTTAAACCAATACGCTTGACTAGCATAGATAAGGCCTGGTTCAAAGAGACACTTATGTTACAGCTGGGCTGTTCTGTAGCCGAACAACTCTGCACTGATGAGTGCTGTAGGAAGATAAGGTTCAAAATGACACTCACTCAGGACAGGTTGTGTCATATGCAAACAGGGAGCCAAACTGAGTGAGGTCTGCAGCCCCACAGGCAATTCCAGCAAGGATAACTGCCATTAACCTCACTCTTGGAACAAGAAGGTGCAAATAAGCCCACAGCAATGTCCTTTCTTCTGGCTGAACAAGATTGATTGAAAAACAAATTGGCGCAAATAAAGCATGTAATTAGATTAAAGCCTCTTGCCCGGAGCTGCCGGGTTGGAAACCGAAGCCCAGGTTTTTTGCAGGAGCCAAGGCCCCATTAGTATTCCCATCTCTGCCCCTTTCATCCCCTGCAGCCCGGCGAGAATGCCACGTCCAGAAGGTTCTGTTTGCCACCATGTAGTTATAACCCAGCAAGCAGGATCCTTTTGCACCCTACTGAAGGATGCATATTGGAGTCATCACCGAAAGTCCCTGCCCAGAACCTCTCTCCCCTCCCCTCCCCTGCTCTCCCACGCTTTGATGAGGAAACAATCGCAGCTGGAGCTTCCTCTGGGCAAGAGGAAGGCCTGACGGCTCCAACACCACTAGCTGAAGCCAAGGTGCCCCATTTAGAGCAAACGTTTCGATGGAGCATCCGCCTGACTCTCTTTCAGTGTGTCTTTCAGTCTAGGGCTAATCTGTGTCTGGCTCAGGGGAGTGACACATGGCTCACTCAGCTGTCTGGTTCAGAGGCAGCAGATCCAGAGCTGGGCCTGGAGGCTGAGGCTTCCTTCCTGCAACATTCTAGGTTCACTGGATCAGGCGCTGAGGTTTGCCCCAGTCTATTGTTATTGTTCCAGATGCAGGCAGGCAGAGGGGCCCTGAGACACATATTGTAAAGCGCCAAAGCAGAGGCAACAGGGAGTGATCCTGAATGAATTGCACCTCTGCCCCCACCACTTGCACATGGCAGTGAACGTTACATCGGAATCCCCCGCACTGCATGCTCCCATGGGTGCCTCTTTGCACCTCCAGATTCCACAGCTGAGAATGCCACGGTGCCCCCTGCGGAGAATGATGGGATAGGTTCCTGGGACGCTCAGCTGCCTGGCAGACACAATCTGCCCCGGCATGCCCGGGGTGCTCCAGCTACAGTCAAGCAGCTAACGGGAAAGTCTGAGCACACCAGGACACTAGAAAACAAGCCACCATATGAGCAACTAGGTTTTGCAGTCTTTGTGCCTCCATGTCAATGGGTGGCCACCTGTCACCCCCCCCTTGTAGCCTCAAGTCACTCTGCAGGCAGCCTGCCTCGGTTTCCCCCATCAAGGAGCTTCTTAAATATATGCCACACACAGGCTTTCCATCCAGTACCACTTGTTCCTTGGGGCCTGAGGTTTTATTAACAAAACAGCTCAAAATAAAATTCTCAAATCCCTGCTCAACACCATCCATTTACCCGTCACTCTCAGGCCTTTCCTGCCTGTAGTCTCACTCCCAAGCAAGTTTCAGCAGCCTCTGTAATCCACCCTAATCTCCCTGAACTCCCCCCTCTGCAGCTTCCTGCTGCTCTTTATAGGGGAATCAGCTGCTTCCTGCTCCTTAGCTACAAGATTGGCTGGTCCCAAGCCTCTAGCCCTTAAGGGCAAGCTAGGGTGACCAGATGTCCCGATTTTATAGGGACAGTCCCGATTTTTGGGTCTTTTTCTTATATAGGCTCCTATTACCCTCCACCCCCGTCCCGATTTTTCACATTTGCTGTTTGGTCACCCTAGGGCAAGCCACCCTGTTACACTCCACCAGAGTCTTTACTCACTTGCTTCCTTTTAAATTTGAAACAGCCACAGTCCCTATCTGCAGATCCAAACCACACAGATACTGCAGCCCTGCTCCCCAATATTTCTTTGTACGCACTGTCCCACCATTAACCGGATCAATTACATCCCAGCCAGCCAGGACCCAAGGTGCAGTTGCCATTGGCAACTTCTCTCCAGAGTGAATTAAAGCCCTGAAGCTTTTGGCTTGTTTACTAAGATCCCTATGTCAAACTGCAAGTGCCCAGCCTCCTGCATCCTCACAGGAGAAAAGGATCAAATCCGAATGGTCAAAAATATTATATCATCTGAAGTGTGGGGGGAAATGGATCAGCCTGCAGCAAGTGCCTGGAAAATGCCCCCTATATCCGCGGAAAGATACAAAGCAAATGAATGCAAGTGTCTCTGTTGGGCGAGTCGGAAATCTCACGGGGGCAAGGAGTGACCAGGTGTGAGTCCACCCTTCACTCCATCCAGCAGAGCTCACCTGGTGCAGGGTAGAATGCGTACTGCATCCTATAAAATGGAGCAGTAGTGGGAGTGTTTCACCCTGCGCTTTCATGTCACCATGCTGGATTCAGGCCACTGCTCCTGAGAGTACGTCTACACTGCAGCTGCTGGTGTCATTTCCAACTCAGGTGGATGGACGCATACCAGCTTTGGTTGAACTAGCATGCTAAAAATAGCAATGTAGCTGCAGCAGCACAATCAAGACACCCAAGTACAACCCCTTCAGAGAGCCTAGGCACATACTCAAGTGGCTAGCCAATGCTGCCATGGTTACATGTTATTTTTAGTGCATTAGCTCTATCAAAGCGAATGTATGTATATATACCTGAGCTGCAGCTGCAGGACATACCCTCAGGAGCCAGGCCTCTTGGAGCTCGTACTGCAGCGGTGAGTTGCACTGGTTTAACTTAAGGTGGGATTTTCAACGATTTAGCTAAACCACTGGACAAGGCTGAGGGGCAACGCTTATTTCACTTTAATCCAGGTTTATTTTGATTTATTTTAAAGAACAGGTTTACATTAAGCCAAAATAAGCCGCTCTTTAACCAAAAAAGTATCCAACCAAGGGTTTGCACCAGTTTAAGTAAACTGGTTTAACAAAACCAATTTAACTGAACCGATGCAATTTTGTGTGTAGACAAGGCCTCATATGCACAAACATATGCATGCATGCACAAATGCACGCACACAGGCATGAATGCATGTACAGAGACACAAACACACATGAGCGCACACACACACATACACACACAAACACACTCATGCACATACACAGATATGCACACGTGAACAGATATGCACACAGACATGCATGCAGATACACAAGCACAGAGACATGCATGCAGACGCACACACATAAAAATACAGAGATATGCATGTGCACACACACAGAGACATGCATGCACACACACAAGCACACACAGAGACATGCATCCACACACACATATACGGAGACATGCATGCAGACGCACACACATAAAAATGCAGAGATATGCATGTGCACACACACACACACACACACACACAGACACACACACACACACACACACAGACACACAGACACACACAGACACACACACACACACACACACAGAGTGAGGCTTCACGCCTCGGTTTAATCCTATGAAATTTACAAAACACTTCACTCCAACCCAAACCGCATTTTGTCACCAAGGTAACACAGCCGGGAGCTTTTCCTCTGGAGAGCCATCCACAAGCCAAAAGCCTTTATTCCTATTCCCAGCTTGAAGAGCAATAGCCCCCGAGTTTGTGCCCCAACTGCTGACATACTTCAGAATTCCCTATTACAGCTGCCCTCCAGGATACCAACTCGCAGAAAGCTCTAGTCTGCGTGATTAAATACATTAATAGGAAACCATCTGTCTTCAGTAGCATTGGCCACTCTATAAATTACCAGCCAGCCAGCAACTCCCTGTCAGAACGGCCCATGCACTGTACCAGCGCTGTGAGGCACGGAGCATGTACAGATGAAAAGGCTGTAACCCAGAGGTGGAGTCCGTTGCTCGTTGGAATACAGTGAAAGTTTCTCTTTAGAGGTGAGCTGAACATTTTAATCCATCAGTTGACGTACTTACAATCCAGGATCATTAGCAGCATAGACACACTGGGCAGAATTAGTTACGCAGAGACAGCAGTGTAAATCCAGAGTCACTCTGCTGACATCAACAGAGTGACTCAGATTTATATCAGAGAACCTTAAAGTAGAATTTAGCCCATAGCTTCTAACATAAATTGTTTTAAAACATTTATACTCAGTCCCCTTTCATTCCCCTAAACTGAGGCCTTGTCTGTGGTTGGAAATTGCACTGGTTTATTGGTTTAAAAAACGGTTTAGCTAACCCCATTTAGCAAATCCTAGTGTGGACACACATATGATGGTTTAAAACTAGTTATTGTGGAATGGTTATAGAATTCCTTGTCCTCCACAATTACCAGAGAGGACCGGCATGTGTTGCAGCAGGGAGCCTAAAAATGTCAAAACTTCCTGGTTTGGGAGGTCTCCAGGTGCTGTTTAAAACATGGCTCTTGATATCGGTGTCTACGTGGTGTCAGGAGTGAATCCCTCTCTCGAAAGAAGGAGTTGTGACGCTGGCAGGCCAGGTGCCAGCTTGTGCCAAGGTCCCCATGTCTCAGCCGGACACTAACAGACACACAGCTGGAATTTGTCTGGCCCACTTGGGGGTTATGATAAAATAGGTATTAGAATTATAAGCAAGTGTGTAATGTCTGGACTCTTATTGAATACCTTTGAGTTGCTGCCTGTATTAATCTTACTTGTAATATCTGTGCTCCATATTGTAATGTAACATTTGAGCAGTTGTCTTGTGAGCCTCTGTGACTGTGTGATCGCCATACAGGGGAGGGACATTAATTAGTGTGAAGATTTGCTCTTCTACAGAAATTGTTATGCCCCTCCCAAAACAGGAGACCCATCAATACCAGACAGTCTATGGGTGGATCTTACAACTGGAAATGCTCCACATCTGGATTGAGGAATCGTCAACAAAAGGACTAACAACTCCTATTGTTGTATTGCTCTCCTCCCTGAGAAGATGAGTCATGCAAGTGGACTCCTTCCATCAGCTGATTTTGCAGGTCAGAGCACATGGCAGGACAAGGATAAAAACCCCAAATCAAAGGAACTAAGGATATCTATGCTGCTTGGACTCTGGGGGGCAAAATGTTTCTAGGCATAAGCAAGAGCTCCCCAGCTTTTTAGCCTGAGTTAGCCTTAAAGATCAAATAGAGCTTGCTGATGATAGAAGTCTATATTATCTTTTGAAACCTAAGTCAGTAACTAATTTGTGTGTCTATGTTTGCTTGTTTTAACCTTTTAAATAACTCTTTAATTTCCTTTTCCTATTTAATACATCTTTATATAGTTTATTATAGGACTGGCTATAAGCCAATATACATCTGGGATTAACTGAAGCTGTGCAGATAAAATGGTGTTTCTTACACCAATAACTATCAGTTAGACCCAGATCTCACACTAGCAAAAGTTATAGCAAAAGTCAGAATGCAAGAAACTATAAAGAACAGCAATGTGACTTACATATTAGCAGCAGAGGGGACAATACTGATACAGTAAAGAAAAAAGACAAATGTGAAAGGAGCAATCAGACCAAATTTATAACATACGTAAAGTGCAGATCTAGAGAGTCTGAGACCAAAAAACCTTAATAGGAGGAAAGCTTGGGAAAGCTCTGGAAGATGTGGCAAGACACCAAGCCACAGATGGCAAAAATATCCAGCAAAAGAGACAGAATGTAGTAGATGTTATAAAATGGGACGTTTTGCAATAGCATGCACGTCACCAAGAGTAGTGGAAACAATCCCAGAGGGGGTGTTATCATCAGTTGACTATGAGTCCATACTTCTCAATAGAACAGACAACACCTTGGTACACAACCATTAATCTAAACAGTGAAAACCTTAAATTTAAAATTGATACTGGGGCAGCCATCACTGCAATTCTAAAAAAAAGATTATAACTGCTGCCAGGATGGATATCTGCAAAAACCAAATAAAATGTTATGTGGGACTAGTAACAATACATTGGATGTTTGTGGCCGGTTCCTTGGGAAACTAGAGAAATGATGGAAAATTCTTCATCAAATAATAAATGTAATAAAGGAACTGACAACTCCCCTACTAGAGTTGCCAGCAATGCAAGACTATATGTCATAGAGAAACTGCAGTGCATTAATGGCAAAAAGCAAACTAAACAGGAGATGTAACCACATGTCTTCACAGGGCTAGGAAAGCTGTCAGAGCAGTACAAAATAAATTTGGTCCACAGTCCCACACTGCATTCCTATACTCTTGCTAGGGAAAGTCGAAGAAGAATGAAAGTGAATGGAAGATATGGGAGTTATTTCCCAGATAGAAGAACCCACTCACTGGTGTGTGTGGACTGTAGTAGTACCAAAGCTCAATGGCAAAATCTGAATTTGTGTCAACCTGACACAACTTAATGTAAGTGTGTGCAGAGAAAGACATGCATATTTTGTACTGCCCTGACAGCTTTCCTAGCCCAGTGGACCAGATGATAGGTCAGTTACCAGAAGCCAAAGTCTTCTCAAAGTTAGCTGCTACAGCAGACTTCTGGCAAATCCCACTTGCTAAAGAATCTAGACCATTAACTACATTCATCACCCTGTTGGGAAGGTACTGTTTCACTTGTCTTCCATTTGGCATATCTTCAGCACTAGAACATTTCCAAAAGAGAATCTCTCAGATTGTGTCAGGTTTGCCTGGCATCCTTTGCTAGGCAGATGATGTGTTAGTATTGGTATATCATAGCTATCATAGTCAGCTTCCTCCGGGCCCTGGGGGTGCTCAACCCCCCCACTCCACCCCAAGCCCCATCCCCCCCAACCCCTTCTCCCAAGTCCCCACCTCCACCCCGCCTCTTCCCATCCCCACCCCACCTCTTCCCACCAAGTTCACCCCCTCTCCAGAGCATGCCCCCTCCCCACTCCTCCCCCTCCCCCCCAGCACCTCCTGCATGCCGCAAAACAGCTGACCACAGCAGTTGGGAGGTGCTTGGAGGGAGGGGGAGGAGTTGATTGATGGGGCCACTGACAGGTGAGAGGTGCTGGGGGGAGGGGGAGGGGGAGCTGGCTTCCAGTGGGTGCTAAGCATGTGCTAATTTTTTCCATGGGTACTCCAGCCCTGGAGCACCCATGGAGTCAGAGCCTATGTGGTATATGACAGAGAGAAAAATGAACATGATGAACGACTACATGCAGTTTTGAGATGCTTCCAACAAGCTGGCCTCATTCTGAATGAGAAATGCGAATTTGGAAAGGAGAAGATCAAATTTGTATGACACATAATTAGCAAACGGAATTCAGACAAACTGAAGGCATTACTCACCTTACGCAAACCCAAAGATATTTCTGCTGTAAGAAGATTCCTGGGCATGCCATTTCATTTACCAAATGTAGCTCATCTAACAAAACCCATAAACGATGTCCTTAATGGTCACGATATGTCTATTTAGAGTAGCCAACAACTAAACGTATTTAATAAAATAAAAGAACTACTGACATCTCCACCTGTTTTGGCACAATATTTGGTAAATTATCCAGCAACGGTAGCAGCGGACACATCTTCATATGATTTAAGAGCTCATACGAAAGCAGCCAGAAGGAGACCAGAGACCTGTTTCATTCATAAGAAGAAGCCTCACAAAAACCGAGCAATGGTATGCTCAACTGGAAAAGGAAGCTCTAGCAGTCACTTGGACCTGTGAACTGCTCAATGCATATCTGTTTGGCATGAATTTTAACATAGAAACAGACCACAGGCCCTTAGAGACATTATTGGGTTAAAAACCACTGGCTGACCTTTCCCCTAGGATTCAAAGATTTTGACTATGGCTGATGACGTGATTTTCTTTCAACATTGAGCACATACCAGGGAAAGCACTCACAGAAGCAAACACTCTATCCAGAGCCCCAATTGAGCATCCATCAATGGAAGGAAGGAAGAAAAGCTTTAGAGAAAGATGTCAAAATCTACACTGACCTTGTTCTGCCAGAAATTCCAGCATCTTCCAGCTGACTTCAGCAAATTAGAGATGAACAACTAAAGGATGAGACTTGCCAGAAACAGACTCAACTCTGCCAAAGAATTCGGCTGGGAGTCAACTTCCAACAGATCTACTACCATATTGGCAGGACCAAAATGACCTTCACATGGCCAGTGGCTTACTTCTGAAAGGATGGCACATTCTTATCCTTGCAGTAGTTCAGAAAGTGATGCTCTCCGAAATCCATGAGGGACACCAAGGTATAAACTAGTGCAGTGCACACGCACAAAAATCCATATGGTGGCCCTGTCTGAGTAGGCAAATTCAGATGTTAGTAGAGGGCTGCAACTTACGTAACAAGGGGGGGGAAACTAATAACCAGAACCATTACTTTCTACAGAGCTACCTGGCAGACCTTGGCAGGGGGTAGCCACAGATTTGTTTTTCTGGAAAGGACACACATACATTTCTGTAGTTGACTACTTCTCCAGATACACTGACTTGGCTATACGTACGCAGACATCATTGGCACAGGTCATCCAGAAACAAAAGTCAATCTTTGCAAGACCTAGAGTCCTGAAATCCTAATAGCAGATAATGGGACTCAATTTACTGCTGAAATATTCCTAGCATTTGCTCAGGGCTTTGATTGTGAACATTGTACTCGTGGTCCACATTTCCCCCCCAAGCAACGGGGAGGTTGAGAGAGCAGTACAGACTTTAGAAAGACTTCTAACAAAATCAGTGGACCCATATAAATCACTCCTGGCATATCAGTCAACACTGCTTGAGTCTGGACTATCGCCAGCAGACTAAGGATACCTTTACCTGTGGCACCAATGCAGCTTAAACCTAAGTGGCCTGACCTGTAGGAATTTCAAAAATGGGATGCTGAAATAAAAATTTGGCAGCAACAAAACGTCAATGTTTGGCCCAGAACAAAAGCACTATGTGAACTGAGACCAGGGAACAAAGTTTGGCTCTAAAGCTCCCAGACGTTTGGAGCTGTTCAGAACCAGGCAGAAACTCCCAGGTCCTACCCAGCGGAAACTCCAAAAGGACTTCTTCAGGGGAATTGGGTTCATCTTCAATATTTCCCAACACAATGAAGAGACAATCTGGGACCTGCAGGTACTCTGTCAGGAAGTTCCACAGGGAACTTCATGTGCAAACTTAACAGAAGTGAGAACATGCTCTGGAGAACTGCTCAGACCCCTTCCCTCCATTCAAAGACTCGATCTTTAGAATACTGCTCAGGACTATTTAAATGCAACTGATAAGGGAACAGAGTAGTGTAAATAGTTTTAAGGAATCTGGAGTTTATTTTGAATTGTTTGTATATATATTGGTTTACATTTTAAGTTTTAATCTTTTATTATAAAGAAAGGGAGATGTGAAATGGTTATTGAGTTCCTGGTTCTCCATAGGTACCAGAGAGCACAGGATGTGTTGTAGAGGGGAGCTTAATAAATGTAGGAACTTTCTGGTTAAGGAGTTCTCTAGTTGCTGTTTAAAGCATGGCTCTTTGTTTTTATGTCTTCACACTACACTTATAAAGGTTTAGTAGTGTCTTAACGTTTACCACACAAGCTAAACTGATATATGCTGGGGTTAAATCAGTATAAAACTAAGGCTTCACTTCCCCAAAAGGTGGTTCTTTAAAGCAATATAACTAATGTGCATTAGCAATCCCACTGTATGATCCTAGTGGAGACAAGACTCAGATAGGATTTACCGTGATGTAGCTAGGCAACCTCAACACTATGTTTCACCCCTGGAGGGTTGATCTTGCTGAGCTATAGTGCCTTGTTTCCACAGTGGGAGAGGTAACACACCTGAGCTATCTTGCTGTAAGAGCACACCTTTTTCGGCAGTGATGACATAACCTAAGAGTGCCAACTCAGGGTTGTACACTGGTTTAACTAAACTGGTTAAAAAATGAACTTGAGTTAACCTGGTACGACTTTGTGTGTAGACCAGACCGGTAAAGGGCAAGCACCTTTCTGTGCATGTCATTTTTAATACTCCATTGTGACAATAATACTTACCCATTTGGTAATACCAAATGGAAATAGCACCACTCACCCACTGGCTACTTACCCACCTTTGTAAAGCTCTTTGAGTTCTTTGGATGAAAAAGCAGAGTGTCATCATTAGAACCTCATCCTCATTAGAGCAAGAAACAGTGATGTGTTAGGCATGTGGGCTCCCTACTTCATTTGCATTCAAGTGGGTTGTGATAATATGCCCAGTCTGCTGAGATGGGGCAGGACTGTGCTCAATAAAAGAGACTGCTGCTCAGAGACTGGCAGTTTCTAGCCACCACAGAAATCCCTGTCCATCCATTTTCTATGATCAGAGAGCCTTTACCTAAAGAGGAATATTTCATAACCCTGCACATTGCTCCGTTTTAACTAATCTGTGTGTATGTGTGCACACCTTTTCACCTAATATAATACCCAGCAGACTGCCAAGACGTTACATTTTAGACCTTAATAAACTAAGGCTAATCAGTTAGTTTCTTACTATTTTATGAAGGTTGGTTGTGTGCACAGTGGAAGGGGAATTCTGTGATTTCACCAGATTTGTGGACAATTCCAGTTTGAAATCAGATACCTCCTTAAGCCTTTCCTTACCTGACATATTGTCCAGGAAGAACAAAATAAAGCTGTATATGAGATATTTTGCTTGTCCTTTTAAGTCTGAATTTGCAAGCGGAAAAATATAAAACACGATGGGAAGCTGACCTGTTAAAACAATCCACTTCCCGTGCACAGAAACAAGCACACATCAGAAATATTTCAGACCTGCTAAAGAAATAACACGAATGCCTGGCACTGCTGGGCACTGTTCCCCACTCATTCACATCCTGCACAGCTGCGCTCCTGTTTGGTCCTGTTCCCCTGAGAGGGCTGTGTAAGCACAGGCCTCTCCTGTATAACTTGTGCCAAGCCAATCCTTTGCCACCAGAAAACCCCACAGCATCTCAGGGCAAGGGCAAGATCCACAGGACGTGGCTGTCGCTGCAGCTGTGCATGCTGAGGACAGTTAAGGCAAGATCCTTGGAACACAAGGCAAAGAGCCGGCCTCTGAGTTTGGGATCATGAAGCAGTGAGCCTCAAGGACCTGCCTCTGTAGTGAGGGAGCTGAAAACTCATCCCATAGGCCTGCTGAGCCAGCTGCTTGGCCCCAGCCTGAGAGCATGGGAAGGACCACTCAGAGAGGTCAGCACAAAGACCTGGTGGCATCCTGGAACTGACATGCCTTCTGCTGCTTACCAAATCCATCCCTCTGCTGGTGTAGGTCAGATCTCCTGCAGGCTGCCCTGAGATGTGCCACTGCCCAGTGCAGAATCACTGGTGTGTAAGAACTCCCTGCCCACTCCCAGTCTGTCTCAAAGAATCCTCTTCTCCTGGGGAATTCACCAGGCAGCCTGGAAGGGCACTCTGGGTGGATGCAACGTTGGGGATTGGCGACAGATTTGACAGTTCTGAAATCTTGGCTGAAATGCCATAAGCTGAAGCCAACAAATAGCTCCTGTCCAGTCTTAGATCAGACCTGGAACTACAACCACAGAGGAGAGTCTGGATCTGGAAGTTCCGATTTTAACTTAACCAAAGTTCAAAGGGCTTCAGGTTCAAGGGTCTGGTTTTGGGCCAACTCTGAGAAAAATACCTTGGCTGTTTTTTGACTCTGAGCCCTGCATCACTTTCACACTGCCTTGGTCTTGGTGCTGGAAATCCAAGAGCCCCATGAACTGGGAGCACAGTCTGTAAGTGAAGGAAACATCCACGGTTGCTTTCATTCCACTTAAAAATACGAAGCAAAAACCAAACCTAGCTGAGGACATCTTCAGTGCACACCCCAGAGAGGAAACCTCCTCCTGCCTCCAGCATTTTCTTTCAAGATGCTTCAATCTCTCCATGGGAATGCCATCAAAAATAATAAATTCCTCCCTGGCAACAGAAAAGCTGATCTTGGCTGCCTCTGAGGAGACCGACACAAAGACTCCAACAAGACTCGACTCCCAAGACAAAATAAAAGCCTCCATAGAAGGACTTTTGCTTTGCAAGGGATAAGGGTGGGTGTGGGGAGGGGGAGTGAGGTGCCCTTATAAAGGCCATCCACGCTCACTCCCCCTGCCCTCCAACTCCTACCAAGATGCCCCACTGTTGCAAAGTAGCAGCATCCACCTGCAAAACCAAAGGAGAGCGAAAATAATAAGAACTGGAGGGGGAAAGGCAGACAGCTTTCCTTTGTGTTGGTGGGGGAGTCCCCAGTGACCCCTCACAGCCTTCTAACCTTTGGCACAACCTTTGGCTTCCTCCATTGTAAAGGGATCCCACTGTGAGGTGTTATTGTTTAGAGCAGGAGTCGGGTGTTAAACATGATGAACGCAGCAAAGGAGCCTGGAGTTAAGAATGGTTTCAGAGCGGTAGCTGTGTTAGTCTGTATCAGCAAAATCAACGAGGAGTCCTTGTGGCACCTTAGAGACTAACACATTTATTTGGGCATAAGCTTTCGTGGGCTAGAACCCACTTCATCGGATGCATGGAGTGGAAAAGACAGTAGCAGGTATAAATACACAGCACATGAAAAGATGGGAGTTGCCATACCAAGTGGGAGGTCAGTGCTAACGAGACAATTCAATTAACAGTAGGATACCAAGGGAGGAAAAATCACTTTTGCAGTGGTAATGAGAGTGGCCCATTTCAAACAGTTGACAAGAAGGTGTGAGTAACAGTATGGGGAAATTAGTATGGGGGAAATTAGGTTTTGTACTGACCCATCCAGTCCCAGTCTTTATTCAGGCCTAATTTGATGGTGTCCAGTTTGCAAATTAATTCCAGTTCTGCAGTTTCATGATGGAGTCTGTTTTTGAAGGTTTGTTGTTGAAGAATTGCCATTTTTAGGTCTGTTATTGAGTGATCAGGGAGATCGAAATGTTCTTCTACTGGTTTTTGAATGTTATAATTCCTGATGTCAGATTTGTGTCCATTTATTCTTTTGCGTAGAGACTGTCCGGTTTGGCCAATGTATATGGCAGAGGGGCATTGCTGGCACATGATGGCATATATCTGGATGGGTCATTACAAAACCTAATTTCCATTAGTTGTTTCCCTTAGAATATTAGTTCTAGGTACTAAGTCACCTAGTGGTGGAGTGACACTTCCCTCGTATAATTATGGATTTTATTCAGATTACGGTTGTACCTCCAATGTGCTGCTAGTGCTTTCTAAACAAGGAATTTACAGTCTATGAAAGCACTGTTGGCTCTTGGGACGTATCCACTGGGAAATGGGAAATAGCCACTGGGAATTGCTTGGCATGGGCATTGACAAGAGCTTAGAATCATAGAATATAAGGGTTGGAAGAGACCTCAGGAGGTCATCTAGTCCAATCCCCTGCTCAAAGCAGGACCAACACCAACTAAATCATCCCAGCCAGGGCTTTGTCAAGCCAGGCCTTAAAAACCTCTAAGGATGGAGATTCCACCACCTCCTTAGATAACCCATTCCAGTGCTTCACCACTTAGTATGAGATTAACTGTGACCAGTAGAACGCGCCACCCACTCTGCACACAAACACAAAGAGATGAACACACTATGTGCCTGTTTCATTCACAAGCAAGAGCAATTTTGGGATGAAGAGCAGATATTTAATCATGGTAAAACCAGTCATGTTACTGGGAGGGGAGACCATGGGTCTAGTAGGATTGGGACATTTGGTTTATGTTCACGTTTGATTTATGACATTATCAACCCCTGAAACCTTTTAATAAGCACTTCCTCCAAATCCCCCCCTCTAGGGTATGTCACCATAAGAACTTGGGTGCAGCCAGTAACCCCACTCCCGTCCACACACAAAACCCTCTCACCCACGCTTTGTGGTGCTTTCAACCCAGGCTAGCTGGTTTGGCTGGGGATGTGGAATAGAGCCTGGGTTCTTCTTTCACTTGGGCTGGGAACCCATCCACTTTGCAGTGAAAATGCAGCTTAAATCCCTTGAGTGTTGATAGTCGTCCACTGCCTTCCGACAATTCACCCCGTATGCCCAGAAGGGCAGACAAGATTTCCCACAATTCATGAAGAAAGACGCATACAGAGGCTCTGCTCTGCACAGAAAACCATGGGATATAGTCCCAGAAATCCTGGTGACACACATGGGAGAGTGCAGCACCAGTGAGGACGTGATAGGGCTTTGCCATGCGGCTGCTCACACCCAGGCTAGGCTAGCGGAGGGGCTCAAACCCCGGTGCCGATCACCCTGGTTAACTCTAAAGTGAAGACATACCTTGTGATTCACAGTGACCAGCCCCCCAAAATATCTGAGCCATAAGATGTTTCCTGTGGATACAATTGTGTGTTATTTGTAAGGATTTGGGCATTTTAAATGGTGACATTTCCATACAAATGGGTGGATAGTTGACATGTTTTGAAGAGAATGACAATGCTGTTCTCTAAATTAACACAAAGATGGGCTCACAGGGGTTGATTTCAATTTCTATGAGCCCAAGATAATAACCAACATTCTCTTGTGTCTCTGCTCCTCCTCCTTCCCCTCCACTCCCCCTCCATGAGATCACATTTGCATCGATTCACAGAAATGGAATTGACTTTTTAGGTCAAGCATAGTCCATCCTCCGGCTGGTGCAGGGATGTTCCCTACAGTATGTTCTCCAGAGTTTTTCGTGTCCAGTTTTCAATAACCCTGGCACTTGCATAATCATGTTTCACAACAGCTCTTGCAAATTAAATGTCACAGTTTTACACAACAAAGGGGATGAGTAAGGTCATTGGAAACCTCCAGGAACTGTTGCTCCATTCTGCACCCGGGTCCTGTGGTAAACCTTGGAAACATGCCAAGTCTGCCCACCCTGCACTGTGGAATTTCTCTGGTGTGTTTTTCCAATTCCCTGAGGGTGACTTAGCAGTGCGTCATTGGCCTGGGATGGCATCTTGCACAGAGGCTCTCAGTCCAGGAAGGAACTTGGTATCAGAAGGAGGGGATGTGAGTGTGGCTGTCTGGGGACACAGCAGGAAAGCAGAATTACAGTACACCAGCCAAAGGGCGGTCCTGTAGGGATGAGAAGCCGATTTGTGAAATGCCCCACAATGTTATTAGAGAGGAGCCTCAATCAGAACCCCAGACATTAGTCCTCTCAAACTTGGGGAAGGACTAAATATAGTGCCCATATTTAAAAAAGAGAAGAAAGAGAACCTGGGGAACTACAGACCGGTCAGCCTCACTTCAGTCCACGGCAAAATCATGGAGCAGGTCCTCAAGGAATCCATTTTGAAGCACTTGGCAGAGAAGAAGGTGATCAGGAACAGTCAACATGGATTCACCAAGGGCAAGTTATGCCTGACCAACCTGATTGCCTTCTATGATGAGATAACTGGCTCTGTGGATATGGAAAAAGCGGTGGATGTGATATATCTTGACTTTAGCAAAGCTTTAATACACTATTCTTGCCAGCAAGTAAAAGAAGTACAGATTGGATGAATGGACTATAAGGTGGATAGAAAGATGGCTAGATTGTCAGGCTCAACGGGTAGTGATCAACGGCTCCATGTCTAGCTGGCAGCTGGTATCAAGTGGAGTGCCCCAGGGGTCGGTCCTGGGACCAGTTTTGTTCAACATCTTTATTAATAATCTGGATGATGGGATGAATTGCACCCTCAGCAAGTTCGCAGATGACACTAAGCTGGGGGGAGAGATAGATACGCTGGAGGGTAGGGATAGGGTCCAGAGTGACCTAGACAAATTGGAGGATTGGGCCAAAAGAAATCTGATGAGGTTCAACAAGGACAAGTGCAGAGTCCTGCATTTAGAATGGAAGAATCCCATGCACTGCTACAGGCTGGGGACCAACTGGCTAAACAGCAGTTTTGCAGAAAAGGACCTGGAGATTACAGTGGACGAGAAGCTGGATATGAGTCAGCAGTGTGCCCTTGTAGCCAAGAAGGCCAACGGCATACTGGGCTGTATTAGTAGTAGCATTGCCAGCAGATAAAGGGAAGTGATTATTCCCCTCTATTCGGCACTGGTGATGCCACACCTTGAGTATTGTGTCCAATTTTGGTCCCACCACTGCAGAAGGGATGTGGACAAATTGGAGAGAGTCCAGTGGAGGGCAACAAAAATTATTAGGGGGCAGGGGACATGATTTACTAGGAGAGGCTGATGGAACTGGGCTTATTTAGTCTGCAGAAGAGAAGAGTGAGGGGGGATTTGATAGCAGCCTTCAACTATCTGAAGGGGGGTTCCAAACAGGATGGAGCTAGGCTGTTCTCAGTGGTGGAAGATGACAGAATAAGAAGCAATGGTCTCAAGTTGCAGTTGGAGAGGTCTAGGTTGGATATTAGGAAACACTATTTCACTAGGAGGGTGGTGAAGCACTGGAATGGGTTCCCTAGGGAGGTGGTGGAATCTCCATCCTTAGAGGTTTTTAAGGCCCGGCTTGACAAAGCCCTAGCTGGGATGATTTAGTTGGTGTTGGTCCTGCTTTGAGCAGGGGATTGGACTAGATGACCTCCTGAGGTCTCTTCCAATCCTAATATTCTATGATTCCATGATTCTAAGATTTGGATCTGGCCCCGGACTTTGCAGCTCTGGCCCAACTCTAGTCGTTATTGAGGTGTTGGCCCACTGAAGAGGAGCTCAGAGCTGGGGAAAAGGGTGCTGTAAACACATCTATTCGCACAACATACCAGCCAGTCCAGGTTGCTCACATGGCTTGGGCTCTCCCAGGGGTAAATCATCTGCTCCTTTACCCAGAAATAATTGTTGGTGAGAGAAGGAGGAGCTAAAAGGAGCCAAATCCAGTCTTTCCTCAGCCCAAACTTCCATTGACTTCAATGGGAGAATTTGATCCAAGGTGATAGAAGACAGGGGCTGGCAGGAGCTGACTGCAGCTAATGCAAACACAGGGAGACAAGGCCCGATTCCCAGCCCATGGATAATGTGTAATGCTCTGCCCATGCTCCGACTTTCAGCCAGCGCTGTGTAACCATTTAGCGGCATCATCACTTTAACCAGTTACAGGTCACCTGGCTCAGTTTGTGTCCAACCAGCAGTGTTACTGCCATCCTAGCTGTGTTTGTCACGTTGACTCATCCAGGTCGGTATCAGTGCAAGTCCCACTTGACATTGTCTTAAAAAAACTAGGAAAATGTGGTCTAGATGAAATTACTATAAGGTGATGCACAACTGGTTGAAAGACCAGACGCAAAGAGTAGTGCTCAATGGTTCACTGTCAAACTGTGAGGACATATCTAGTGGGGTCCTGCAGGGGTCAGTTCTGGATCTGGTACTATTCAATATTTTCATTAATAACTTATATATTGGAGTGGAGAATATGCTTATAAAATTTGCAGATGACAACAAGCTGGGTGGGGTTGCAAGCACTTTGGAAGACAGGATCAGAATAGCTGGCAAGGTGACAGTACTGCTGAAAAGGATCGGTGGGTTATAATGGATCACACATTTATTATGAGTCTAGAATGTGATGCAGTTGTGAAAAAGGCTAACATAATTCTGGGGTGTATTAACAGGAGTGTTGTATGTAAGACACGGCAGGTAACTGTCCTGCTCTACTCGGCACTGGTGAGGCCTCAGCTGGAGTAGTGTGTCCACTTCTGGGTGCCACACTTTAGGAGAGATGTGGACAAATTGAAGAGAATCCAGAGGAGAACAACAGAAGGGATAAAGGGTTTAGAAAACGCGACCTGTGAGAAAGGTTAAAACAACTGGGCATGTTTAGTCTTGAGAAAAGAAGACTGGGGGGGGGGGGGGGAACCTGATCACAGTCTTCAAATATATGAAGGACTGTTCTAAAGAGGATGGGGATCAGCTGTTCTCCGTGTCCATGAAGGTTGTACAATGTTGGGCAACTGGGATGAGGACAGTCTAGCCTAGTGGTCAGAGCAGGCATTGGGAACCAAGCTTTGGAACCAGAGACTAAGCTCAAGCTAGAGTCAGTAGTCGTTAGCCAGAGCCACGGGGCAAGCTGGAGATCAGGAACTGGCTATCAGAGCTCAGGGTCAAGCTGGAGTTGATAGAAGCTGGAGCCAAGGGTCAAGCCAGAGGTCAGGAACTGGAGGGAGCAGAGGAGCAGGCAAGGATGGGTGTAAGGCAGGAGCGGCAGAAACAAGGTAAGATAGGAGCAAGGGCAGTGGTGGGCATGAGCATGGCAAAGCCAGTGAGCTGCTGCTGCTGGCTTAAGAGCCAGCCTGCTGGCCCTCCAGTGGGCCGGCCAATCTGGCTGTCTGCTGCAGGCCAGCTGCATTGATGGGGTTGCCTCAAGACAAGCTCTGATGCAGGCCCTGATTCCTGACAGACAAGTAGTAATGGGCTTAATCTGCAGCAAGGGAGAATTAGGTTACGTATTAGGCTTTCTAAGTCTAAGGGTAGCTAAACTCTGGAACAGGCTCCCCAGGGAGGATGTGGAATCCCCATCACTGGAGGTTTTAAAGAACAGATTGGACAAACACCTGTCAGGGATGGTCTAGATTTACTTGCTTCTGCCTCAGTGCTGGGGGCTGTACTTAATGACCTCTCAAGGTCCTTTTCCAGCCCTACATTTGGAGCAGAGTACCCAAAGGGCATGCCCAAGAAATGCCAATGCACTCTGGATGGTGTCCTAGTGCACACAGAGCAGGGAGGAAGAAGGGCCAGCCAAACTAGTTACACAGAGTTAGGGTTTCCTGTCTGAATTGGAATCTGAATCCTTCCCGCATGATCAGACATTGCTGTCTGGACTGCTAGAAAACAGTGTCTTAAAGCGGTTCCTGGAAGATGAGCATGTGCTTCCAGCCAGGGTGGCATACTGCCATGCTTACTGAGTATTAACCACCCGGCATGTGGGCACAAACCACGCTCCAAGCCAACGCCGTCACTAGTTGGTGACAAAGTCCGATAAAGGTTGTACTGTAGAGAGGACTAGTATGCTGATGTCCCTGGAGTTACTGCAGATTTACATTGGTGTAAAAGAGCAGAATCTGGTCCATGGGTTTCCCCAACTAATATCAAGTGAAGTATCCTACCTTCAGCAGCAGCCAATATGTTATACTTCAGAGAAAGGTGGACCCCTCCCATCCTTCCCTTCATGGGCCTGCACCATTGTGTAGGTTGAACAGGAGAGTGTGGGATTGTCTCCTAACCTCTGCAGTGACCAGCTGATTGCCCCTCCCAAACAGTCAGATATGAGTGCCCTTATCTCAGCACATGACTACAGACATTATTACCGGCCCAACGAAGTCTAGCCACCATATTGCCTCAGGGGCTGAACTCCACTGAAGTTAATGGGAGGTTGCCACGGATGTCTCCAGGAGTAAGAGTGGGTCCAATGATTTAGGTAATCGATCAAGAATGGGCCCAAGTTTCAAAGTTTAGATCCAGACCCAGACTATCCCCAAGTCTGGGGTGCTTGGATATCTGTGTTTTGGTTTGGGCCCTAAGTCCTGGAGGGGCTCAGTGGAATTCCATAGACCATCAGCTGCCAAACTGTACTCTGTGTTCCTTGCACCCCTTGCTGATGTTACTTCAGATCAGGAAGGTCCCACAGTGCTGGCCACTTGTTTCCAGATGCTAAACCATACTAGAAGACGCTAGCAAGACATTAAATCCTTTCCTAATGGCACTTTGTTATGCAGGCAATTGCTGCAGTTACTGCCAGGGGAGTTATGTGACCATGAATGGGAGGCTCATGTGTCCATGAATGCGAGTGGAGGTTGCTGTAAGATACGCTCCCCATTAAGCTGTGCTCAACACTATGGAAACCTCCATTTAACTTTCTGCCATAGAGTCTTCCTGGCCACAGGGCATGTACATCTGCGCAGGTGGAGAACACTGTTGGCTTCCTGTGGAAGCCCCCTAATCTCTTTTACCATTCTGGATTGTTTGGGAGCAATGGTGGCTGGTATGTCTCTGCAATGCTGATCTGCAATGGAGAATGGGCAGATGAAATTAACCTCCTCTGACCCTTCACCCAGACTGGAACCTGGCATGTTAGTTATTTGTTGATTTATTTAGTTTAGGTTCAGAAATAGTTTGGTCACTTGATGCTGCTGATGTCTCCCTTTTGCACAGTATTTCTTTCAGGCTTTCTGGTCCTGGCCAGACCCAGAACACCATGAGAAAGGCTGTTTCTCTTGTTTTCCTGGTCCCACTGCAGGCAGGAAGTACCAGCAAAGTCACCAGCAAAGTCAGCTTCAGCTGAAACTTACAGACCCAGGAGGTTCGGAGAAGCAGTGAACGTTTTGCAGGCAGAGGCCAAAAATGCAGTGTAAAGTGGGTTTCTGCTTGGCTAGGGGAATGCTGCCTATGCTTTCCCAAGTATGTCAGAAAGTGATCTGAGCCCCTGGATGAATATGAGGGACCCAGTCCTGTGGTGTGCAGAGCCCCTCTCGAGAAGTGCTAACCCCCCTCAGCTGTCACAGAAGTCAGTGGGAGTTGAAGGTGCTCAGCACCATGCAGTATCGAGCCTTTGGCTCCCATACTCTGCCCGTCCTTGCCAACTGGCAACTCCTGTATCAGAGTCCTGCATTGATCTTTATTTTGGAGTCACTTTAAGGACAAATACAAAACCAGCGATAAGGCTGCTGGGCGGATCAGCTCAGCACACGAGCTGGAAAGAGAGTTTTCCCTCCTGGAGAAATGATGTTTTTAAATGAATGTTTTCTAATATTTCTTATAAAGTTTCTGTTGCCCAGACTGGAGCCAGAGCCTGTGTTTGTGTTTTTTTCCAACTGAGGCTTAGGAATAGGAACAGTCTCGAAAGACTCTCACAGCTTGCAGGGGGTTTGTTTTTTTCCTCCCCTCGAATCTATTTCAAATTGTTCCAACACAGAAAGCAGCTGCCCGCCTCACATCTCAGGAGCTGATTCCGGAAGATATCAATCCTGCCTGCACACTACAGGAACTCCAGCTGGGCCTGATTCAATCTCCATATTGGATCCCCCCCCAAACAGAGGGAACATTTGGATCTGGAGCCTAACTTTGTAGCTGGCTTCTATTTCTCTACCAGCTGCATAGAGCTTTCCATGGCTGATGAGTCTAGGCCAGGATTTAGGAAGACCCTATGGACGTGGCACAGTGTGTGTGGGTCAGCTTGCAGGACAGTCAGAGATCCACAGGGTCTGTCTGTGTTCAGCAGCCTCAGTAAAGAGTGTCTTTTGTATTCACTGCTATAAATCCCAACTCTTCCTTACCGGTAGGAAATCAAAGGGCCAAACCCAAACCCTGGATCTAATCACCTTTTGGGAAAGTTCAGCTCTAGACGTGGAATTTGCTAGATCTATTTCCAGTGGGAAGTCATTCAAGGCTGCATATGACCCCAAATCACCTGTATTTATTTATTTAGGTAAACTTACTAGTTGAAATCATCCACGTAAGATAATTGTTTCCAAGCCAATCTGGGCTAGATTCAGATAACAGAAGAACTGACTGGCAGCTTCGCTCCAGGTTTGTAAAACTTCCCCCACCCCCCATTGTTTTTCTCCTTTACTGTGCCTCTGTCTGGACCTTCCATGTTGCAGATAGGACGGGATGCCAGGAAAGGCTGTGCTCATTTTTGTCCTGGCTAGCAGCAGGCAGCAACCAAAATCCCCCGATATCCTGGCGTGTGCAGTAGACCCTAGAGGGTGACAGAGTGTGGACACGCTTCATACAAGCAATAGAATTTGAGCTGCTTTACCAAACTACTCCAGAACTGTTAGGGACAAACAGAACATTCTGCAACCTCACTGAAGTCAATCTTGAGACTAGCCCAACTGTAACTTAGATCCTCAGGGACTTTAAGGCCAGAAGGGACCATCGTGATCCTCTAGTCTGACCTCTTGCATATTGCAGGCCACACAACCTCACCCATCCACTCCTGTAACAGACTCCTAACCTCTGGCTGGGTTACTGAAGTCCTCGAATCTTGATTTAAAGACTTCAAAGCACAGCGCATTCACCATTTGCTCTAGTTCAAACCAGTAAGTGACCCGTGCCCCATGCTGCAGAGGAAGATGCAAACCCCCAGTGCCTCTCTGCCAGTCTGACCGGGGGGAAATTCCTTAGCAATCTCAAATATGGTGTGTGGGCAAGCCCAACCAGGAAGACACTTGGGAAAGAATACACTGTAGTAACTCAGAGCCGTCCACCCCAGTGTCCCATCGCTGACTGTTGGAAATATTTGCAAATAGCAGTCAGGGATGCGCTGCATGCCCCTGTAGGCAACCTCATCATACCAGTCCCTCCATAAACTTATCAAGCTCAGTCTTGAAGCCAGTTAGGTTTTTTGCCCCCACTGCTCCCCTTGAGAGGCTGTTCCAGGACTTCACTCCTCTGATGGTTAGAAACCTTTGCCTAATTTCAAGCCTATACTTGAAGACTTGATGGCCAGTTTATAACCATTTGTTCTTGTGCCAACACTGGCTGTTAACTTAAATAACTTCTCCCACTCCTTGATATTTATCCCTCGGATGTATTTATAGAGAGCAATCATATCTCCCCTCAGCCTTCATTTGTTAGGCTAAACAAGCCAAGCTCCTTAAGTCTTCTCTCCTTGGAGACACTAATTCAGTTGTTGGCTAGGAAGCCACTTTCTGCCAGTCTTAGCTACAAACCAAGTTAAAGGGAGCATCTTTCCAGGAGCTGGTTTCACAAAACCTCCCCCTAGATTTCTCTCTGGATTTCAAGCTGCACGGCCCTTTGTGGCCGTACCACAGGAGCCCTGGCTACTTCTCCTGGAGCAGCAGCCTGCAGAGACGCTGACTTACAGATTGTCTAGG
Organism: Emys orbicularis; assembly: GCF_028017835.1. Taxonomy (NCBI): domain Eukaryota; kingdom Metazoa; phylum Chordata; order Testudines; family Emydidae; genus Emys; species Emys orbicularis. The sequence goes on along the minus strand of NC_088695.1, from coordinate 28,002,300 downwards.
AAATGCTGCGGATTTCAGCAGGCTGCCTTGGAGGATGTGTGCAGCGGTGGAATCTAAACGGCGCCGAGATCCAGAGCCGTCTGACGCGTTGGCCAGATAATGAAACGGAAGGAATAAAATATGGGAGGTTCAAGCTCCCCAGCTGAAGTGGTGCTTAAAAAGTCCAATAAAAATTGTTATAAAAAGAATTATTATCAGGCGCTCTGGCATACCCAGCCAATCAGATTGCTCAATTTGGCTGAACCTTCCTTGTGCTTTTAAAGAGAGGGCGCCTTGTGCTATGATCAGTTTCTGAAAAGATGGATTGTTCCATTGTAACTGATCCAGGCAGGGGAACGAGGAAATCCTAATTTTAAACAATACAGGAATCCAAATGACACCGCTGAGTCGTTTTTCATAGTTCCCAGATTGTTGGGATTCTTGGTTTGCTCTCCAGTCTGTTTGTAACTCTCTTCTAGCAGTCTGAAAACAAGAATTTCTTTTCCTGCTTTAGCCCTCAATCAACAAAGCACTTAAGCAGGTGCTTAACTTTGTGTTTTGCCTGAATATAGATTTAAAAAAATATATTTTATTAAAGCTCAGAAAAATAACAATAATCCATATACAAGCAGATCACAAAATAAACTGTAGCTAGATCCATCTCTCTGTGCAAGAGGCACATGGCTACAGGCACTGGATAATGACACTGTGGACATCAGTGAAACAATGAGTAATAACAAATGCTCAGCTATATTCCCATGGGACCTTTCATTTCAAAATCCCTCAAACTGTTATACACAAGGATCACTTTGCCTGTCACTGAAATGCAGGCTAAACAGGGCAGCTGTGCGGTGCTTAATTTGTAACAAAAGAGGTGCCGGGGCTCATTTTTTTTACTTTCCTAACTGACATGGGAAGCCCAGAGGTGCCGGGGCTATGCACTCCCAAGCCCGGAGGTGCCAGATTCAGCCCTGGCACAAATTAAGCACTGCAGCTGTGTAACTGTACAGCAATGCTAATAGGGGTGATGAGCACTGATAGAGGGCTTTAAATGTTCAGTGTTTTGAGGCTCTGGGTTCAATTCATCCTGGCTGGTGCACCAATCTGTGCTCCAGGATGATTCTCCTCTACACACACCTTTCAGGAGGCATGGGAGCAGGCGGTCTTGCCACTGGCGCCCTCCCGCAGAACTTACACCAAGAGACCAACTTCTGTTGGTCGAAAACTTGTCTCTTTCACCACAGAAATTGGACCAGTAAAAGATATTACCTCCCTCACCTTGCCACTGTGGAACAACTCAGGGCAGGGTGTGAAAAATACTGTATCCTATCAATGTGGCAAGAGGAATTTTGGGTAGTCAGATACAATTACTCTAGTTGGAATTTGGCCAGGTCATTGCAACTGGCTCTTGACTTTACAAAAAGAGCTATTTCTCTCCGATTTTCTCCTGACTTTGAAATCAGTACTCAGATTGGGGACGCATGTCACCCGCAGACACTCAGCACTGAGTAGTCACCTGAAACACCGGTAGAGAAAAACTGGGTGGGCTGTCTATTGTGTCCCTTTAAATTGGAGTGCTGTCTGACAGAGACTGGCAAAGACAGCCAGAAATATCCACCCCGCCTGGATTCATTGGGGCTGCATGTGTGTCCCCTTTGCATTCACTCCCTGTGAAGATTTGAGAGGTTGAGTTTACTGGCAGGAAGAATGGCCGTGAAGGAGGGAGTGAGCATTTGCAGAAAGCAAATTTTGGGCTCATAAAGATGAATATTCGCAGCAGAGACCCAATCCCAAGAGTTACACTCATCCAATCAGAGGACAAAGAGTCACCAGGTGACCAATCAAAACTACTGAATAACTTGAATTTCTGATACCAAATCTTTGGGCTTTAAGGTGCTTGCTTAATCCCCAGGCTAAGGATCATGTTTAGAGACGAGCTGACGGGTGAGGTGACCGATGAGGAATGTATCGGAACAGACTGCAGGCAATCTGCACACAGAGACCTGGACTGAACCAGTTCCTTGTGCAATGCTCATCATCATCTTCCCATTACACCTCTGGCGGTTAGGGCAGCGATGAAGCTCCTTCACTCCTGTCTGTTTCTAGCAAGTCTTTCAATGGTTTCCCAGCTGTGCCCCAGGTTTTTCAGCTCCGTTTCCACAGCTCTTCTCCAGGTTGTTTTCGGGTGGCTTAATTTTCGCTTGCCTTCAGGTGTCCATCTTATTGCTATTCTGGTGATGGAATCCATTTCCATCTGAAGCACGTGCCTCCTGGTAATGATGGTGCTCATATCTTCTTGGCTGGACTGTGTGAATAGGTCTTGGTTTGAGATTGTTCTGGGCCAAAACATACAGAGGATTTTTCTGAGGCAAGTTATATGGAATGAAAACAAATTGGACATGTCATACTTTCTCATTCCCCAGCATTCTGTACTATAAAAGTACGCAGATCTGATAAATCTTGAGTTTGATTTTGGTGTTGTATTTTGATGATTTCCAGACTGTATTTAAGCTCCTGAAGGTGTTCCTGGCTTTACTGATTCTGTTCCGGATGTCCTGGTTTGTTCCAGCGTCCTGGCTGATGCTGCTGCCCAATTATGTGAATGTTTCAACATTGGTGAGAACATAATCCTCTATCCATACTGGTGATTGTGAGGCAATATTAAAGGTCATGATATCTATCTTATTGCAGTTGATTTTCAGTCCAATTTGCTGGCTGAATGCGTTGAGTCGAGTTGTTTTTTCTTGTATATGGTGTTGGGATGTAATAGGAGAGCGAGATCATCTGTGAAGTCCAGGTCTTCAAGGGATGAGAAGAGTGTCCATTTAATGCCTCTTGGCATGTCTTCTGTTGTACGCTGCATTACCCAGTCGATCGCAATGTTGAAGAGAATTGCAGATATGACACACCCTTGACGTACTCCTTTTTGACTTCAAAACTGAGCTCACTGTGATCAACACTGGATGTAAAGTTGGAATAGAAGCTTTTGATGATGTTGATTGTATGGAGAGGGATTCCATATGCCCACAGAAAGTGCCATAGGCTGGTCCTGTGAATGCTATCAAAAGCCTTCTCAAAGTCTATGAAGTTATGTAGGATTGCTGTTGCCATTCTAATCATTGTTCTATTATGTTTCGTAGAGTGAAGATCTGGTCTGTGCATCCACGCCCTTTCCGAAAACTGGCTTGCTCTTTTCTGAGAACGCTATCAACTGTCTCTGATATATGCTGGACTATGATCTTACACAATATCTTGCTTGGCACAGATAAAAGTGTGATACCAAGCCAGTTATTACAACCACTGAGAATCCCTTTCTTTGGTATCTTCACTATAGCCCCATTGGTCCACTCATCTGGCACTTTTTCCCTTTCCCAGACTGCTGTAAATAGAGGGGCCAGGATAGATGCTGTTAACTGAGGATTTACCTTGAACAATTCTGCATTCCAGTTATCCTTGCTAGGAGCTTTCCCATTTTTTAAGGATTTGAGGGCTTGAATGGTCTTTTCCTTAGTTGGTGTGTCTGTGTTGATACCAAGATCTTCTTCTGCTTCTCGGATGTTTGCTTCCCCTTTATGTGGCTTCCTGTTTAGCAATTCTTTGAAGTGCTCTGTACAGCGCATTTCTTGTTCTTTTTCTGTTGTCAGTAACTGGCCTTGTTTGTCCCTGATGAGAGTGTTTGTTGGTGTCTGTTGTTTACCACTGATAAGCCGTGTTGCCAGATTATCAATATAATGTCGTTTGTCTGCTTTCACAAGGCGTTTGACCTGCTGGTATGCCTTGCTATACCGCTCGTGCTATTTGTCCTTTAGCTTCTGGGATTTTGTGTTTAAAACTTTTTTCTTCGGGGCTCATCTGGTTTCTATGGCATTCCGTGAGTGGGATGTAATCCACTCCTTTCTTCTCTTCTGCCTGTAGCCTAGACAGGCTTCACTGTTCTGTTTATAGATTGTTGTTACTTTGTCCCACTTCTTGTTGATCTCATCTCCAATCCCCTCCTCTTTATCAATGTCTGCAAGTGCCTGAAACCTGTTGTTTAAACACAGAACGAAGGCTTTCTGTATTTCAGGGGACTTTAGCTTGTCAACATAATCACATCTATGGCCCTTGTTTGGTGGACCCACACTTCTCAGTTTTAGCTTGATGGAGGCTGTCACAAGGTGGTGGTCGCTGCCAACATCTGCTCCCCTTCTCACTTTCACATCTGTCAGTGAGCATTGCCATTTGCCATCGATCATCATATGGTCAATCTGGTTCTTATCTCTGACATTTGGAGAACACAATGTCAGCTTGTGAATTTCACAATGTTGAAATAGGGTTCCAACGATGACTAGGTCATTCATATTGAAGAAATCACAAGGCTCTCTCTGTTTTCATTCATGGTGCCACACCAGGTCTTCCCATTGCTCTGTCATTGTTTGTGTTGTCCTTACTGACCTTGGCATTCAGGTCTCCCATGACAATAGTTAGGTCGTGGCGTGGTACTCTCCCTAACTCCGCCTGTAATGTAAGGTAAAATTTGTCCTTTGCTTCTTCCTCGCTGTCATTTGTCGGAGCATAACACTGAATAAGGGTGATATTATTGTATTTCCCTTTCAGTCTGGCTTTCATAAGTCTGCTGCTGATGGATGTCCATTCAAGCAGGGACCGCTCCACCGCTTTCTTCAAAAGGATGGCAACACCCTCATGGTGTTGTCCATCATCCTGTCCAGAATACAGAAAAGTTTCTCTGAAGGCTGTTGTTAATCTCACTGATCCTATCCATCTGCTATCGCTGACACCCAGTATGTGTAAGCTGTAGCGTCTCATCTCTGCTGTGACCTGATCTAGCTTTCCTGTTTCATACATTGTCCGTACATTCCAAAAACCAAGTTTGGTTTTTGTCTTGGTGTTGAGCATTTCAGTCTTCATGCCAATGGCTTCCTTTTGGCTGTCACCACTGGCAGTCACATGGGTCATCACGCACAGTAACGGTCGATCTCTCCACCACTGCTTCCGTAACATATTTTGTTTTTTACGGGACAGAGTTGTTAGCCCTGTGCCTAACCCTCAACCTGGAGGACCAGGGTGTCTGTTTTGTCTGGCCCCTCCCACACGAACCAAATCAGCATGGTTGAACCTGCCAGGAGAAAAAGCCCACACCGACACAGGCTCTGGGGATCATTAGAGCACACAAGCTGCCCCGCCACGACAAGGCACGGACACCAGAGGACAGCAATGCAGCAGCAACAAATTCAACATACTGGTATATAACCCCTTAAGCTTCAGCCTGTCCAGCGCAGGTATGGAGTGTGGCATGTATTTGGGCATAGGTAAAAGTCTGAGAGCCTGCATTCATGTGTGCTGCTTCGTTGCAACTGGGCCACTCCAGCCTCAGAGCAGGAATAGGGCCTGCAGAGGAGCCGACTCACCCCTGCGGCGCCTCCTGCTGGTGACTCTGGGAATTAGCTCTTCCAGCGTCCTGGAGCGCCCTCTGCAGGCCAGTGGTTCGCCTGTCCTCTTCTGGCCCCCGTGTCCCTCCCAGGACCCCGGTGCCCTTATCTGGGGGGCTGCCCTCTGGCAGAACCCCTTTCCACTGGGTTTCCCCTCCCCGGGGAACCCCCACCCACTATCCCTACCTCGCCTCAGGATAAGGCCACTGCCAGTCACCAACTAGCCCCCGCTCCCTGGGGCAGACTGCAGTATAGGCCACTCATCATCAGCAAGGTTGGGTTTGGACCTGCTGCCTTGGACTAGCCCTGGGCTGCCCTCTGCAACCTCCAGTACCCCCTTGGCCTTCTCCTAGGCTGCAGCCTGGGGCTTTCCAGGCTGGAGCTCCCCAGCTCCTCAGCCTTTCCCTAGCCCTGCTTCACTCAGGTACCCTGTCTCAAGCTCCCTGCAGCAAGGTCCTTCTCTCTCGAAGTGCAGAGAGAGACTGTTTGGGCTCCTGGCTCCCAGCCTTCTTATACAGGCCAGCTGTGTCCTGATTGGGGCGTGGCCCAGCTGCAGCCACTTCCCCCAATCAGCCAGGGTTTTACCTTGCCCAGCCCCAGCCCTCTGCAGGGCTTTTCTAACCCCTCCAGGGCCGGAGCAGATGTTCACCCCGCTACAGGGCCTGAATGGGGAGAGCATTGCTAAGCACCTCAGCAGCAAGATGATCATCCTATGGCCAGTGTCATCTCAGACACACCCGTTCTTTGCCCTTCATGCTTTCTGTTAGCCTTTGCTCTTGCTATACACTTACCACAGCTCACTGCAGCAGGCTGAACCTTGCATACTATAACTCATGCCTGGGCATAGCCTCCTCTCACCCTCCACCTTGAGCTAGCTTCTGCACACCACACAAAGACTTGCAGAATCCAGGCCCTTTCATCACCCCAAGCCATCGCTGCATGTGTTCCCAGCAGCCCTGATGGGCGATGCCGGGGACGGTCACGTGAACCAGCTGCAACAAAATACCACACAACCCAACCAGTTTTGTAACATACGTGTTGATCTGTAACAAGTCCCCAATGTCCTGGCTGAAAGTAGCTCACTTTCAGTTTTAGGGCCAGAGTCTGCTCTCATTTACACCAGTGTAAATCCAGAGCTACTCCACTGAAGCCAGGAAGGTAACATCAGTGTAAAGCCCAAGGGAGATCAGAATCAGGCCAACAGATGCTTTGGACACAACTCAGGCAACCGGGTGGGACCTGCCCAGCTGATCTGCTGGCTGCTCAGATGAGCATGTGAAATGAATTGTTGGTGTAAGTCCAGTTCCGAGAGAGCGAGCGAGTGTCCATGGTACCAAATGCACCATGACATTGGGCACTAACTGACGGTCTCTGTAATTCAGGGCAAATACTGGGGACCCGTGCAGACTGAATCACCCTCTCAGCCCCTGAACCCAGGGCACGGCTGTGGTACATTGGTGGGGAAGAGGGGGTAATGGAATATTGGGATGGGACAAGCTTGTATCACTGCTGCCAGTGGCTGGGGAGGACGTGAGCCTCCAGCACTCTCAACTCAGCAGAACGGCCTCCTGAGATCCATGCACAAAGCAACTCGGGGGTTACCCATTAGCCGTATGCACTGACACTGTCACCATCACCATGGTTTATGCCGGCAATCAGTACCATTGCCAGAGCTCTCTTTGGAGAGGCACCCCGGACCAAGCTGGGCAGAGGGGTAGCCATGAGAGTCCACGTCTGCATCTCCTCGGCTACAGAATGTCCATATTCATCGGCATGGCCTTTGAGACACGCACCAGTGTTTTGGTTTGACATTGATCACACTGCAGTGTATTGGGAAGTGCTTGTGAGAGGGCCCCGAGGCATAACATAAAAAACACAGTGTTCCCTGGCCTCGAGACAACATGCTCGTTCCATCTGCGAGTCACCCCACGATAACCAGACCCTGTGAGCATCAAATTTAATATTCCATCTGCCTTGCTCTGACCGGGTCTGAGCCAGACCTTATGCTCAAATTTACCATTGTCTGATGGAGCCGACTCGGTGTTACTACAAACTGCAGCCTGAGGAATCTCCTAATGGACTTGCTGTCAAACCCCCACTGGCATACTGTCAGGATTATCCCCTTCGCTTCCCGTTGACGTACACTTATGTACTCCTCTTAATCTGAGACCTTTTGGGGTCCCCCAGACTAAGAATGGGTTATTGTACATTCCCACACATTTCAAGAACAGCCAAGATGTCCCTCAGCACCTTAATGATATGTATCGCATCCCAAAGGAGTCTTAATTTACAGCACCAGCAAGGGCTTTGGGTTTAGCTCCTTTGGCAATTTGCTTTTCTGTCAAGGGAGAGCAATGGGACAAAATTTCCCTTAGCATTCCAACCAGATTGTCACAAGCATATTTCCAGATTAGCCCTTTAGATCCTGTTCGCCCTGGCACCTGTCACTGCTGTCACTCATTCGCATTCCATGGAAATCATTAGAGGTTTTGGATACACCTGATATTGTGCATTCAGCAGCAAAGCAGTTGTGCTGCCCATGGAAGTTCCTTATGCATTTGGTAGCTTTGGCTGGTGTGTTTTGCCTTGGGATGTATCATTCATTTAGTAGCAGCCCAGCAAGCCTGCTCCACCTATATGCACCTGCAATGATTAGCAGCTCAGCAGGTGTGCTCTGCCCAGTTTTACCTGGATCACTCAACAACACAAGCAGATGCACTCTGCCTGGATGCGTCTAGATGGTTTGGCAGCTATCAGACAGCTGACGCCTTTTAATCTTTACATTTCAACAGATTAAAAATTGTACAACATTTCAAAGGTCCTAGAAAGGGTCATTTTCCTCCAGTATTTCATAGCACACTACTGGGGGCGAAGGGATAATCAGATGCTTTTCGTCTGGACAGCTAAACAAATAAACGACATGGTACATCTTATTCATCTCCTCTCCATTTGTGATGCTCACTTTCTTACCAGTGCTGAATCGGAGGATGGTTATCTGTGATCAGTCCCAAGTTGCTTTCTTTCTCTAAATATAGATTGTCTGAAACCACTGCCACAGTTATCGGTTAAACTTCAAAAACACATTACAAAGAGATATGCCAATGTAAAATACAGCTCTTATCCTTATTCTCAATCCAGTCCATTTTGTCACTGTCAGAAACCTTGGTAAGGCCACGGGAGTTAATTTTTTGCAATATCACCCATTGGTACATGTTTTCCCATAAACTGGTGGCATAGGGTCATTGTTTGGTCATTTACTTATGTCAAGCATTTCTTAACTCTATAGCCTAGTATGGCTAAGCTAAAATCTTACAGGCCTCAGCCTATAGGCCTTGTGTTTCAGTCCTACTTACTTATATACCAAAAACCTAATTATCTCTTCTAACTACTGATCCACCTTATACTTCTATAATCCTATAATGTGTGGTCACTACCCTTGGACTTTGTGTGCTCCTAGAGACTCTACATCTGAAACAAGTCGTAGAGGTGACTTTCACTCTGCTGAGCTTGAAACTGTAGCCCCCAGAGCTGAAACCACGATGGTGTAATACCCCAGTACAAAATTTGCTTTAAATAAAATAAAAGGCTACACATGCATTTCCACTGAGAATAACCAGGTCCCTAGGAAGGAACTATTACCTCTCTTCAGTATCAGTGAGAGGCTTTAGTCAGGGAAGCATGTTTAGTACTGGGGACTTTGCACAAGAATGGGGTGTTTGCAAACTGGAAGAAACTCATAACAAAGTAGCAAAGACAATGAAAAGCTTAGAAAACAAACTTCTGGAGGAACTCTAAGAGTCTGAGAAGATAATTGCTCAGAGGTTCACCATGACAGCCTAAGGACGAAAGGGAGCAATAGTTCTTCCCAGTGAAAGATGATAAGACAAGAGAAAACAAGCTGGAGCTGTAACAAGGAAGGTTTAGATTCGTGGTTGTGAAATGTGTAACAAAGACCCAAACATCCAGCATTTTCAACTTTCAATTCTGCACAACTGCCTCTGTTGCTAATCCTTACCACTGCTTTATTTATTGTTGAAACACCTGAATCTCCTGTCATCACATATACGAATTTGCTAACCTTAAAAGACAACAGCTAACAAACTGACCTAAAGTCAATGCAAGCTCTCAATACCAAACTCAGGTTAAGGGGCATACAGTTTGGGAGGAGTTTGGTTTTGCACGGATTCATACTTCGTACCTGGGCCATGGAGACTGCAGTTCAGTGAACAGTCTTCATGAGGCACAGATGAGAGTTATAGACTCCAGGCCCTCAAATATTTCTTGCCCTGAGCAACAGATTTCCCCTCTTTAATCCGGGCCACCAATCAACCCGACAAGACAAGTTGAAATGCAGGGTTGCTGCTGCTGCTGTGACTGAGTGACACAGGAGGAAGAGAGCAAAGGCTTAAACGCCAGTGCTAAAGAAAACATTGAGAGGCCTTCAACTTTCCATGACACTGCAAACTAAAGCCTTCACCCTTTCGCTTTCCAGGTGTCCCTGTCGTGGAAAGGGTTACTAAGTATGGAGCAATGTGTCTGGCCTGAAAATTCACCGGGTGAAAAGTCCTGCCACCGAACAGTGTGAGGGACTCCGAGTTCAAGTCAAGGTGACATCCATCACTTTTAGTACAAAATCCCTAATTTATGAATCCTCCTATACTGCTGGGACAAAAGTAAACAACCTCTGCTCCCGAAGTCCCACACAGAGACAGTTCTGTTCAAATACTGCAGGAATCTACAAGCCTTTGGACATCATCAGTTACCATGTCCACTTTCCTGGGGGCCTCTTGCTTGCATTGTAATTGCCTGTTGAGACATGTTAGGCCTCCAGGAAACTATATATAAATCTCTGGCAAATCACTTTGTGACACGGGAGCCGGGGTGAGGGGTAGGCATTCTTCTATGACATACGCTGGTATTAATCAGGAGTAACTCCATTGTAGTCAGTGGGATTGCACTGGTGTAAAGCTGGTGTGAGTGAGAGGAGAATCAGCTCTGGGGTCTTCAGCACCGACATCTGCACAGTATAAGAGTATTTGTTTCTCGTGCAAGGAGGAGGAGCGTGGATGGGAAAATAAGAGGGTTCGCATGTCATGAGGTGCCTGGGCTTTCTCAGAAAGACTCGGGTTTATCCTGGATCTGGGACATTGTACTGAGGCTGTCAATCTGGACATTATAACAAATCCACAGCCACCTAAATATTCCATGGTTATCCCACGGCCCCTTGGAACTCCATTGCAACAGAGGGGCTACAAACCAGATGATCCTGCTTTAAAGCTCAGACTCCTACTGTGATTATCCTCCTGCCCTTACTAGTGTTGGGCGTAAGGCAGTGCAGGACAGTGGTGCAAGTGCATGCACATCTATCCACGCCCTCCCGCCCAGGCCACCACATTGCACTGAATCTCTGTCCCAAACCTAGCCCAGCTGGTCTTTGACGATGGAGGGAACCCCTCCCCTACACGCCCTGGCTCAATCAGCTGTAAGGAGGGAACGTGCCATCCTGGCTTGCCCATGCGTTTGGGGCAAGCAAAAGACAATCACTTTTGCCCTGCTGATGAAGAACAATTGAGCTGGGCACTGTGGTGCCATGGAGCCGTTTTTAGCCTCAGTGTCACTACACAAGAGAAGATTTGTAACCATGCAGGTGAAGCTTGGCTTCTAGTCCTCATCTCAGTCTGGCCATGGTGTTTCAGTTCCAGGCCCACTCTGGGCAACCCCAGACTAGAAGGTCATATACACAGGCAAATACATACAAACCCAGTCAATGCAGTCAGAATGTGCCTCTTCTGAAAAGTCTCCCTGCGTTTCTATCTGTGCAGCCACATGATGCAGGGTCCCGGAAGCGCCCACCTGCACAGGCATTTTGGAGCTTCTCTCTGCGAGCACGTCTTGGGCTTTAATTGGTATTACCTATACTGAGATAAACTAACAGAACCAAGGGGGTACTTGTGGAGCGATAACCTCCTATTTCCCCTGCCTTCCTCCCCAAAATGGCTTTCACTCTTGCTTGTCTATCCAGGAAGCCTCCCTCCTCTGCACTGAAAAGGTATTTTCCATCAGTGCACCCATCAGTGGAGTGGATTAAAAAAGAAAGGAAAATAACATACCTGCGGGTTCTTCTGTGCTGCTGGCCGCAGTGGTGGGTGGAGCAACAGGAATCTCTGTGCAGGAGAACGAGACACAGGAAGGGAAGAGAAAGGATTAAAAAAAAAAAGGGGGGGGGGTGGGCATTATTTCAAGTTCCAGATAAGATTGGGCTATGCACACATCCCACTTGCTTTTACTAACTCCATCTGCATGGGAGTTGCTTGCACAATCTTACATGTGTCACAGTGAGAAAGCAAAGGGTTACACTCGAGAGCCAATGGTGCTCTTGCGGGATACAGAACCTGCCCCAGGTTGGCAATTGCTTGTGTTGCCCAGATGGGTGTAATATAGGACTTAGGAGTTCATCTGTTTATTTTTTTTAATAAATAAGAAAAAATGCTTAATTCAAGATATGGCCTGGGGCTAAAGCAGCCAGTTTTAACTGTATTCTAGGCTATGTCAAACAAACGGAAAGAGAGAATGATGCTAATGTTTGCTTCTTCTGCTTAGTTGTTGTGTGGATGCATGTTTCAGGAAGTGATCTTTGCAAATCATTTATTTCCAGTGCAGTAGGCTATGCCATGTGTCATGTATGAACCCTATTGTATCTCCTTGGTGGGACAGACATTTTATCTCACACCTCGAAGGAAATACAAATACCTCTATTGCTAATGAAATGTTCCCTGCTTTAATTTCCTAGTCACAGGATTTTATGTATTTTGATACACATTTGAAGCCCAATAATGCCCTGGATCTGCATGCCCAACTCTAACTGAATACAGCGATGTCAATAGGATGGAGTGCAGGGTATGATCCTAAGTGCAGTGAGATCTATTCTTCCCTCAGTGCACATGGAATGAAAACTTTTGCATATTTAAAGAAAAGTGCTGGGATTTCTGTTCATATGTGAAAATCTCAGTAAGAGAATAGAATATGAGTCAAAATCCTCCATGTGAATCTGAGAGCAGAATTTAGCCTGAGGAAAATAGCATACGTACTAAGGCTTGAAATCTCTCTCTTCATAACTTGTGTGGCTCCCTCTGAAATCAGTATAAACCATACAAATGTATGTGTGTCATATATTTGGCCATAAGTGTATTCCTGTTCGTTACATGGGCTGTGAATTTTATGAAAGATGGAAGTCTACTGGATTTTGAATGCGGAAAATATAGGCAATGGTAAATCAGAGAGTTAAATCAGAAAGTTAAAGACAGATGGAGGAACCTGTTCTAGACAAACTTTACCTGCTCCCTCCCTGTGTCATGAGAAAGATGCTTAGTACAAAAACCATTGCTCTGCATTAAAAATATCTATTATGCTGGTTGACATTTTCTAAGGATGAAACTGCTATTGCTTGAAAAAAATCAGAGATCATTGTGAGCAGAATTTATAAAGGTTTTAACACTTTTGGCTGCATATATTTGGCATATGTATATTTCATTATATATCGGACCTGCAAAATTCTAGTTGTCCTCTTGCCCTGGGGCAAGTAATTTTTACTGATGGGCAAGTAAAATATTCTTTTCTCCCCATGATCATCATTGTAAAGAATGCTCACTGGTTCGTAAATTGTCGTGACAATGTATACATATAGGAACAGGATTTGTAACCAGTCCTCAGTTCTGAAATTATTCAAAATGTACCCCCAAAATGTGTGGGTTCCTTAAAACAATATTTTACAATGAAAAGAATTAAAACCCAGTAATAACGAAAAAAATCTCCTGGGGAACTAATCAGGGAAGTGCTTAAAAGCCTTCAGACACCATCACTTTTTCTGTCAAAGGCAGAGCAGAGTGCCTGCATGTTCTTTAAAATGCCAGCAATATGCAAAGCCAGACATCCAGCCACTAGAGAGCACCTTAGCATTCTAGTAGGCTGATACTCCAGCCACCTGACTGTCTCGCAGGCTGATTCCATGAGTTGGCATGAACATGCTCCTCATTGTGCTCACTTTGATCACATTGAAATTCTGTGTCTGTCTTTATTTAGTTTTAGTGCAATGCAACCCAGGGGAGGTGATGCAAGGAGCAACTTACCCTCTGATTTACCATGGCTGTTAGGGACGGTAGTGATAAACCTTTGCACATATCCATTGCAAAGCACAGTGGGGTGTCAAGATTATGGCATCTTGGGAAACAAGCATCTGCTTTTGGCTCCTGCTGTCCCATTGCAACATGGGGAAAAATGAATCTCAAATGACCAAAACCCACCATGGAATGCATGCTTGATTCAGTAATAAAAGTGGAGAAGGAGTATCTCTCCATACTATGGGCTGGTCTACACTGGGGGGGGGAAATCGATCCAAGATACGCAACTTTTAGCTGAAGTCGAAGCATCTTGGATCGAATTACCTGGGGTCCAGACGGCGCGGGATCGACAGCCGCGGCTCCCCCGTCGACTGCGCTACCGCCGCTCGCTCTGGTGGAGTTCCGGAGTCGACGGTGAGCGCGTTCGGGGATCGATATATCGTGTCTTAACGAGACGCGATATATCGATCCCAGATAAATCGACTGCTACCCGCCGATAAGGCGGGTAGTGAAGACATACCCTTAGAAACAGTCATCATCTCAGGCAGGCCTTGGGAATGGACAATGCTGAAATAGACCCATGGTCTCTGATAAAGACTTGATTCTTTCAACCTTCATCTTCCTTTTTGTCTTAACACCAGGAAGTTAGCATAGGCAAGGAAGGCTGCTGTCTACTGCCCCTCCTGCTTTCTGAGACTACCGTGGTTTTATTGTTTTGTTTTGATTTGAACGGTTAGAATTTTGTCATTTGGTTTCTTTAACACAAGTAGAGAAAGAGACTGAAACAACCATATACACACACGGACGGACAGAGTTATCCAACAACAGCAAAGACAACAGGCAGCACAGCGAATGGTTCAATTGAAGAGATTAGGGGTTAGCATTCGACTGAGACATAGAACACACTATGGCTGGCTGTGCAAATGTGGATCTCCCTAAGGTTGGTTCATAAGGGGGTATAAAAGGGGGGGAACTGGCGTTTTACAAAGGGAAGAAACTTTGGAGGTTGCAGCCTGGTGCTTGTTGCTGTTGTTTTTAAAGTGTATTTTAAATCGGAAGATTAATAAAAACTTTAAAAGAAATAAAAAAGTCAAATGTTCCACATTTCTGGCTGGATCATGTGAGTGTACAGTCCCATTTAACAGTCTGGGTGTGCGTGCTTGTAGAGTGCTCAGCTGCTTTCGATATGCTTTCAGGATGACAGCAACTGTTAATAATGAACCCTGGCAATCTGCTGGTTTCAGTTGAAGGACCTTGACAATACAAGGCAAGGAAAGAAAAACATCATAGCAATTTGCCATAGGAACCAGGATTGTGGTGGCATCTCAAAGGAAATAAACACTCAGGACACCCTTTGCATTAAAGAAGTGTTTGCAAAGCAAAAAATCAAGCCCTTTTTTAAAGTACCCAGCTGTTTGACTAAGTGGGTTTTAAATTGCACTCACATAAACTAACCAGTGTGGCAAATGAGATGCATGTAATCTGTGCATATATCTACGGCATATTTGCACACAGTACATGCAATCTGTCCAACTAGGAGTTCACAAATGTGTTTTCAATTAAACACTGGAAATTGAACATATAAAAACTGGTGTTAGTAACCATTTGACCCATTCGGGTCTCAGTGGCTGAGTTGCTGTTTTTTTTTTTTAAAAGGTTAATTCCACTATGCTACAGACTTCAAAAAGAGTGGTCCACGTACTTATGCAAGGGGCAATGGGAGATCGGCTTTGCTGGTAGCCTTTGGCACATCGATTGCACGTGATGCCAGTCACACCATCTTTACAGGGACATTGACCTGTGGTTTGATTACAGGTTTTGCCAGCTGCACCCACGGGATGGCAATCGCATGCTGTGGGGGGAACACACAACAAAAGGGTCAGAGGTGGGGGAGGGGAAAAATGTACAATGTCATCTAGCAACAATATCAAAGAGCGCCACCTATGGTATGAGACAGTATTATACTAGAGCTGCAGGACTAGGTAGAAGTAGCAGTGATTGCCACAAGGTTTCCACAGCTATCCGTCCAATCTAACGCTACGGCATGTCTGTAGCCAGCAATCCCGTCAACCTGAAACGAAGGTGGCAATTTATAGAGGTGGATTTAAACAGTCACTATGCAAGTCAGAAACCATGACAAGGGGATGAACAAGCCCACAATCCAATTGCTGAGGACATGGCTCAGGCCAAACACGTTTTGAAGGCAAAACACGCACCTAGTTATGTCAAACCAAGTGGATAGTGTTTAGTGGAGGCTTTATCTGCCTCCAGATTATGTAGATCTGAGCAGCCGAGGTAGCACGGGGTCTTTTAGAGCATTGCTGTGATGACATCCACCCTGTGATGTTGCAATTGATTAATTCCAGGAGTTTTTGGGTTGGGAGTGTTGGTCCCATGGCTGGGAGTGCCAGGAGAGGGAGAGGCAGATAAACATGGTGATTCAGGAAACCCACAGTGCCAGCTGGTCACGGCAAAGTCACACAACACATGCTATTGGCCAGTTCATTAAGAGAGGAGAACAAATTCAGGGAGGAGTTTCACACCTGCTGGTTGTAAGGGATTTTAGCTGGAAACCATTCGATTTCAGACAGGCTCTGAATTCATTTCACCTCATGTAAAAACCTACTTTTCTTACTTTCCCTTTCACCCTTTCCCTGCTGAGCAGTGTCCCCTGCAGCTGGTACTGTGGGCGCAGGAAGAAAATGCCCTTGTCTTTTTTTCCCCAGCCTGGGGTACCCGCTTGCTGGCATGTCCTACTCTTCCATTTCAGGTGGATGGAGGTTTGAGTGCAGATGTGAAGGGCGTGAAAGGAGATGCAAAATCTGCACTTGAAATGACACTACGTTAATTTCCCACAATGTCACTTACTGTGCAGCTGTTTGTAAAAAGCATCAGGGACTGTAACCATCACAGTGCTTCATGAATACAGGCGCAGAGGCTCATTAATGTCCCTGTTTTTCATATGCTACACACTTAGGGCCAGATTGTGGCCTGCCCCACCGAGATAGGCAGCGATGAGAAAGATGCGAGGAGCCCTCCTTCCCTCCTCTAGCATTCTCCTGCAGAGTCCAGTCACAATCCCCCTAAGCAGCGCAGACCCTGCTCCCTCTGAGTGTCCCCATTGGTGCTAGCGTCTAGAGGGTTTGGGTGAGGGCAAGGCAACGGCTGGCTGGCCGGCCCTGCTGCCTATGCCCAAAGGCCAGCAGAGCTGAATGGGCATGGGAAGGGGAGTGTGTGGTACAGCTGAATTCCACACAAGGACTCCAGCCTGTTAGCATCAGTTTGAGCATGTAACTCCCACTGGTGCTAATCATGGACTCTTGAGAGGGCCCAGCCAGTAGGTCCTCTTGTGCATCCCCGTTTCCCATTGTGGCAATCTGGATTCCTTCACCCCATCAAGGGGAGACCAGGTCTCTCTGGGACACACTGTGCTCTGATCTGCGCTATGGCCCCCCTTTTGTACAGCCAGTGACCATCCCGTGCATGCAAGCTTCGCACCACGGAACCTCGTGATTCCCACCAGTTTGTCCCGATGCCACTCGACTCACTGAATACATTGCCAAGGCCCCATTTTCTGGGCTTTGTTTGTGCATATTCACTGCAACAACACCTCTGAGACATCTAGACTGTTATCCAGACGTCCCTCCCCATACACATACATGCCGGTCATCTCTTAACCACACGTTACATAGTCAACGCCTCAGCTTTAGTGGCGTCAGTCCCTCCATCCCGCTACATGTTGTTGTTCCTCTCTTACCCCTGCTCTGTTTGGCAGGCTTGCCTGGGATGAGGTACAGAATGGAGCACAGTGTCCCAGAGGAAGGGCTCACACCCTAGTGCATAGAGGGGTCCTGTCCCCCAGAATCCTCCGACAGTGGCAGCCTGGAAATGCTCCCAGCTGCCATGGCAAGTAGAAGGCGGTGGCCACAGACCCCTCACCCCTACACTGGCACCGGAACTGCCCCAGCCTGTCCTGACACCATCAAGGCAAATCTTCTCTGAACTGCCCCTCTCAATTTTAGTAACACGTTGGGGAGACATTTGGGCCCAAAGTTGGGGGGGGGGAGAAGAGTGGGGCACAAAGCTGACTTTATAGACCTTAATTCCTGCTGCCCTCCCACTCTCCTCACAAGATCCCCCTGCCCCTCCCCCAGCACCCTCCCCTCAAATTCCCTCTTGCCCCCCTCTGGCTTCTTTTTTCTTGCTCAAATTCCCCATGCCCTAGCTCTCCTCTGACTTCCCCTCCTCTATCTGGCTCTCTCCTTCCCCCTCAAATTCCTTCCTTTCCCTGCCATCAAACTCCCCCTCCACCACACTCTCTGGCTTCCATATTCTGCCCTGGAGTCTCTCTCCCCCTCTCTAGTTTCCTCCTTCCCCTCCCCCCAGCCTCTTTCTCCCCTCCCCCATCTTTCCCCTTGAAGTTCTGGGAGGGGCAAGTGGGCAGCCTGCAGAAGGGCAGCTGCCTTGTCTCTTCCTCTGCTGCCCAGCTGCGGGCAGAGCCAACAGCCAGAAACTGCTGAGCTGCTCTTCAGCTGTCAAGGGGCGGTTCAGGTTGGAGGGGGGAGTGCAGCAAGATGCACCATTGTCCTCCCTTCCCCCCCCCCGCCCAATGCCTTCTCCCCACTTCCACGTCTACATGGCTGAGAGTTTGGGGGGGGGGGAGAACAGGTGTCCCCCTCTACTTGAAATTTAGGATGGATGAAAATGCCCCTTCCACCTTCCCTCTATTCATGTCCCTGCTCACTTGAAGGACTTGTGGCAGCGTGAGGCAGAGGAGAAAATCTCTCAGGGAGGCAGCTGGGAGGATGGGTAACCTTCCACCCTCCCACTGGCCTCTCGCAGAGCTGGTTGGGAAAAGAGGGAGGGAAGAGAGTTTCCTGCAGAAAATTGACAGAAATTGAAATTTTAACCAAAAAATTTAAAACTGCGAGTTTTTTTCCCCCTGATTTGGGGTGGATTTTTAACTTAAAGTCAACATTTTTTACAGAAAGCAGGCACTTTTGGTGAAACATTTAGTTTGATCAAACCCCAATTTTCCATCAAAAGACAGTTTTGATGGAAAATTTTTGACAGTCCAGACTTAAGATCAAAAGAGACTGTCTCCTCTGGGGAGGGAGCAGTGTGAGGAGGGTTATCAGGAACAAGCTAATCAGAAATCAGGGAAGGGTTAGTAGCAATAAGGTATAGTTTAAAACTGTAAAAGGTTATAAAGGAAAACAATACAAAGGGAATTGGGGAAGGGTTGAAAGAAATACAGAGTAAGGAAAGGGTTAAAGATCAAAGACTAGCCAACAGGGCAGGGTTCAGAACAAAGAGTAGCTAGGCAAGGGTTAAATGCAATAAGGCAAATCAGGCAAGGGTTCTGAGTGGAAGACAAAACGCCTTGTGATGCATGCTGCCTCTCTTCCCCTTTGGGCCCATGTATTGTTCATATAGGGCAGGAGCCCTGCAAGCCCTCCATCCTATGAGTAATCCTTATCCACAGGAATGCCTCCATTGATTGCAATAGGACGGCTTCAGTGAATAAAGATTGCTCATCATGAGTAAGACTCTCAGAATCAGGCCTCAAGGGTAGGGACCTTACAGGAGAGGGGTCTGTCTGTAAAGGCAGGACTTTGTGGGCACCATATAAATAAATAGCAATGCCACCTCCCTCTCCCATGATGGGATACTTTTGCGTATCCTGTCCAAATCTGCTTTTGTCATTTTTACAGCCATATCACATAGTAAATTCATTAGCAAGATAAGGTGCGTGAGGTAAGGTTGTCTCTCTTTCTAACAGAAGTTGGTCCAACAAAAGATATTACCTCACCCATCTTCTCTCTAAAATCCTGGGACCAGCACAGCTACAACAACACTGCATATAATCAACTCATGTCTAACTGGTTGTCTACTCTCACCCCTAGGTCTCCTTCAGCATTAATTATACTTTGCTCTTATAAGCACTTTACAAAGGAAGATCAGTAGAATTACCTTCATTTTGGACGTGAGCACAACACAGGCACAGACAGAGGCAGGGATTTGCCCAAGGTCTCACAGAAGGTCAGTGAGCCTGGAATGGAACCCTGGACTCCTTATGGGCCCTATCAAGTGGCCCCACTGAGTCTCTTCAGCATGGGATCTCAGAGGGGAGAGGAGATTGCTCAATCCAGGATCTGAGAATATGCAGAGTTGTGCAAAGATGTTAATAACTAAGCAGAAAACTAGGTTTCTGGAGGGGTGTGAATCTTTCACTAAACTTAGGCAAAGTTGAAGAGTGACTCTGGGACCTGAGTTCCAAGTGGGCCCATGCTGACAGGTGGAAACCATATAAAACTCTGGGGTTTTTATACTGATCTAGATCAGACAAAGCTTGGTCAGTCTTCACTGCAGAGGATGTTGAGGAAATGCTTATCCCAGTCTACTTTCTGAAGGTAATAAAGTCAGGACACTGTCAGAGGCTTTGGTATCAAAAAACAAGATGTTGAAACAAACTGATAATTTAAACAGTAACAAGTCATCAGGACTGGATGGCGTATGTCCAAGCAGCAGAAGGAATTTAAGAATGAAGTGGCTGAGCTACTAAATAAAAGATGCAATCTCTCATTAAAATCTGATATGGTGGAGGACATGAGAGTACCTGATGCTATCCATATCTTTCAAAAACTCAGCAGAAGTTATGCTGGAAACTCCAGAACGGTTGGTCTAACTTCTGTACTGGTAAACTGCTTAAAACAACTGTTAAAAATAGAATTGTGTGACACCAAGATGAGCATCACATGACAGGGACAAACCAGAGTGGCTTTGATAAAGGAGAACCATACCCCTCCAATCTATTTGAATTCCTTGAGGGAGTCAACAAAATAGTGGGAAAAGGAGAACTAGTCAATATTATTTATTTGGGATTTCAAACCGTCTTTGACAAAGTCCCTCACAAGAGTCTGCTGTTGTTATTATTAATTACCTACTAAGGACACCAAAGAGTCATTGAGTGAGGAATAAAGTTCTGTGATAGTTTAGAAACTGGCTAAGAGACAGAAAACAGTAGGAATGCATGGTCACTTTTCAACATGGAAAGAAATGAGGTGCTTCAGTCTACAAGGTCTTGTGGTGCTTGTATTGTATTTATTAGTGAGCTGGGTGAGAAGGGAGATTGCAAAGTTTGCAGATGACTCAAATTTATTTTGCTCAGTTAAGACTAGAGATGACTGTGAAGAACCTCCAAGAGGCCTAATCACCAAGCTAGGTGAATGGGCAACATAATGGCAGATGAAACTCAATGCGAAAGCAAATGCATTATTGGGAAGAACACAGTGAACTACTCACACATACTGAAGGGTTCTAAATTAAGCATAACCACACAGGGAAAAGATCTAGGAGTCACTGAGGACTGTTCAGTGAAAAACATCTGGCTGATGCATAGTGGAGGTCAGAAAAGCAAACAAAATATTAGGTAGTATTACAAAAGGGACAGTGAATAACAATGAATATAATATCATATAAATCAATGGAACGTCCTACCTGGAACACTGTGTTCATCTCAAAAAAGCAGGAATAGAGGCAGCCAAGCAAATCAATAAAAGGCACAGAAAGGTTTCCACACAAGGAGAGATTGAAAAGATTAGGATTGTTTAGTGAGAAGATGAATAAAACACTATTGAGGAATGCCAAATAATATACAGAACATGGAAGGTCAATCAAAATCCAAGAATAAGGGGGCATTCAATGAAATTAAAAGGCAACATATTTTAAATGATAAAACAAAATGCTTCTTTTGCGCTGCACATAATTAACTTGTGAAACTCACTGCTACAAGACATTATGGCAAAGGCCCAACAGCAGGATTAG
Organism: Emys orbicularis; assembly: GCF_028017835.1. Lineage (NCBI taxonomy): Eukaryota > Metazoa > Chordata > Testudines > Emydidae > Emys > Emys orbicularis. The sequence continues at coordinate 27,980,948 of NC_088695.1, read as the reverse complement.
ATTAAGAACATCTGCAGTTTCACTAGCTAGGATTAAAATATATACTTGGGACATACAAACCTCCTGTTTCAGGACACAAGCCAACTACTAATTGCCTGGAGATTGGAAGAAATTTCCCCCATGGGCATGGGTTATTGCAAAATTGTCTGTTGTGAGGTTTTATATCTTCCTCTGATCCAACACTGGCCACTGCTATAGACATGATTCTGTATTTAGACAGACCACTGGTCTGACTGAGTATAGGCACTGTTTTGTTTTTATGCTTCAGCTGAGATTAGAATGGAGTTTTCAGGCTTTCGAATAAAAAACTCAAAGCAAAACTCAGGGCTGTGAATGAGAGAGTGAGAAAGAAAGAGAGCTACTCCCTTGAAAAGTTTTAGAACTTGTTAGGATCTGTCTGGCTTGTGACAGGTCACCAAGCAGCCATTACAAAAATGCAAATATTTTTCCATCCCTGAATTTTTGTCACAGGTATTCTCAGCCGCTAATCTCCAAACGCATGTGTGTTGAAAGATAACAGGAGGACAAATTTCCAGGATTATCTCTTGTCAAGTGTGACATTTTTGAGAAGGTATCCAGTTCACCCAGGGGTGGGAGACTGAAAGGACTTCACATTTTTTTGAGAATTTGCATCTTCCTGCTTTAAAGGAACTTGTTTCTTTGCAATGTGCTGAGAACAATACAAAGCCCAGTTCATTGGATAAAAGACAACTTAATTTCCTGGTAAGTGTTTGGATTTCTTCATGTTGCACCATATCTGCAATGATAACATCATAGCTTTCAGACCTTCCAGTTTCAGAGGTAAAACCCAGGGTTTCGAGTGACGTGTTCTGTGCTTTGTGGTGAGCAGTAAAATGTTAATATAAATACTGAACTAAGCCCAGAGAAATATCTATTCCTTTGCAGTGGTTAGTGAGTAAGGACCCAATTCAGGAAAGTATCCTCTCTCAGGAAACCACTTAAGCATATGCTTAACTTTACATATGTGCTTAAGTGCCGCTGAAGTCAATTTTTCTAAATGTTTGTTGTGGGAAATTTTGACTTTGTTCTGATTCAGAATCAAAACAAATTTTGAATTGTCAGACTATCCCATGGAACAGAAAGTCTGGTTTCTCATGAGCTTTATCTCGAATGACAGAAGAATTATTGAGTCCAATCCATCTGGTATATCATATTTAGTAACTCACATACCAGTAAAGCCTGATTCTACTAAATTCACCTGGCTTGGGACTGAAGGTCCATGAAACCACTGAGATCTGCATGATTTCCCCCAAAAGCCATAATAAGGCAGATGTTCATCTGAAACTTGACCCCAGCCTCAAAATTCAGCCACCCATTTTCCAGAAGATTCTGAACCTTGGCAAATGATTTGGTGAATTGCTTTTGGCTTTTAGGTTTGCAGTAAAATCCCAGAACAGGAAAGTGTCACATTGTTTGGAGATTCAGAGACATTTCACCCACATCAGACATCCACAGTTTCACTTTGAACATTAGACACACCCAAGATGGTGCAAAGAGATATGATCTATAATACCCTAGCTGGACTCTTGCACCGCCAGGTTGATTCACACTTAGGGAAAGCAGACAACCCTCCCTTAGGGTTTCCAGCAAAGGCAGATTATGTTGTGGAGAGAATTCCATGGAAGCTGGCTGCTCATGGGAATGCACCAATCCGTCACATCCCTTGGCAACCCTGGCCACATCCCTCCCCAACCAGATCTGTTCACTGGGAGGTGACGCTGCAGCAGAAGTCATAGCAGCTTCAGCGTGTTGACTCTGAACACTAATGATGACTATTTAACTACCAACATTGTTAGCTAATTTACTGCTGATCATTTTAGCAGAAGCATTCAGCTACATTACCCCTGCAAATGAATATCTATTTCCTTGAGTTTAGTGCAGTATCGCCTGGGCTCCTCTTTGCATCCCTTAGGAGATCCCGAGGTTTCTGGCCAACAGAAATACTAACTCACTTCCTTATCAGGTAAAATCAAATAGCTCCTTTCCACTTCAAAGCGTACCTGCTACTGTGCTGTGTATCAATGCCCTAATTTCCTGTTTATGGAACTAGAGCTCAGGGCAGCATCGTTAGTGGCCTTATATTTCTCACCTCACAACTCAGTCCTTCTACTGGGCATCTTCTCTGTGACGTGCCACCAGGCAGGTTCCACAAAGCCCCCATGGATCAAGAAGTTTGATTAATTGAGAATAAGGTTTTGAACAACTATAATAAATCGTGTCTTTGGTCACTCATGTTTGGGCTGGCTTTGGAGATGCAAACAATGGGACGATTATTAGGGAGCTTGCAAACAAAGCCCATGCCCAACTGCCTACAAGCGATGATCATCATATTAAAGTCCCCACCCCCAACAACCTGGCAGCAATGATCTCCGTATTACTGACATTTTCAGTAATGAAAAGCTGAAAAAAAATCATTTTGTGCTGCTCTCTACGGCCTGCTCCACAGTTAAAAATTAGATCGACCTAACTACATCACCTAGGCTAGGTCTACACTACCCGCCTGAATCGGCGGGTAGAAATCGATCTCTCGGGGATCGAATTATCGCATCTCGTCGGGACGCGACAATCGATCCCCAAATCGACGCTCTTACTCCACCAGCGGAGGTGGGAGTAAGCGCCGTCGACGGGGAGCCGCGGAGGTCGATTTTGCCGCCGTCCTCACAGCGGGGTAAGTCGGCTCCGATACGTCGAATTCAGCTACGCTGTTCGCGTAGCTGAATTTGCGTATCTTAAATCGACCCCCCCCTGTAGTGAAGACCTGCCCTCGGGCTGGTGAAAAATTTTGCGCCCTGTGTGACATAGTTAGGTTGACCGAACCCCTGGTGTAGATATGGCTAGGTCAACGGAAGAATTTTTCCATCAACCCAGCTACCACCTCTCGGAGACATGGATTACCTAAATAGATGGAAAAAACCCCTTCCGTCGATCTACGGAGCTTGTCTAGATTACTGCTAAAGTCGATGTAACTTACGTCGCTCAGGGGTGTGAAAATACCGCCCCCCCAAGCGACGTAAGTTACACCGACTTAAAGCAGTGTCTACAGCGCACTATGTCAGTGGAAGACGCTCTCCTGCCAACATAGCTTCGGCCTCTCGTTGAGGTGGAATAGTTATAGTGCGTCTTCACCACATGTGCTACACTGTTGCAGCTGTATTGATGCAGTGCGGTAATGAAGACAAGGCCTGTCTTGGTACAGTGGCACAGCTGCAGCAACTTACCTGTACTGCTGTAGTGTAGACATGACCGAAGTGCTTGCATTCTGTTGCTGCTATTATACAGCTGTTACATACACAGCACTTCACTCTCCTTGGCGTATCGATCAAAGTGTACTTGCTAAGCACAGAGGATGAGAAAACTCTGGCAAAAGCACAGGGCAGACTGTGGAGAGCAGGGAGCTCCTGCAATACTGGAGAGAAAGGGAAGCAGGCCTGCAGAAATGTTCCGATCGGACTGACTACTTCAGTCATTTCTAGAGCTTGTTGGGAATTTTCTGACAAAACATTTTTCATGAGAAAATGATGGATTGTTGAAACCGAAACAGTTCACGGACAAGGGTCAGTTTGGACCAATTTTTCAGCTCACAAACATTTTGGCAATAGTTTCAAACTTCTCAAAACATTTTGTTTCAACAAATGCACAACAAAAATTCTGGTTTTCTAGTTTGAAGTTTAAACTAATTATAGTAAAAAAAAAATTAATGGTCAAAAATCAAAATGATGAAAGGTTTCAATTGGCCTGAACCATTTTTGTTTGTTTGCAAATATTTTTGAGGATTTCAACTTTTCATCCTGATTTGGGACAGGAATTTTTTTTTCATTTCTCAGTGTTTCATGGGACAGGAAAACCATTTTTCGCCTAGCTCTACTTTTTCATTCTTCTTTCCCTTTTTCCTAGATATGCATAAAGTGCCAGGTTTTCAAAAGTGACTAATGATTTGGGGTACCCAACTTGAAACCTGAGGGGCAACTGATTTTCAGAGGCAGGTACTCAGCACTTTGGGAAAATCTGGTCTCTTTTATGGTGTTTCAAGTTGGTCCTCCAATATGTCTACACCTACATCACTAGTCATTTCTGAAAATCTGGGCCAGAACATGCCGTTACGTTACAAAATGAAATGTTGTTCTTGATGAAAGAATTAAATATAAAGGCCACAATTTTCAAACCTGGGTGCCGGAAGTTTGGCTCCTAAATCTATTTTTAAGCAGCAAATTAAGAATGGCCTGAGTTTCTGAAGTGCCAAAACCCCACAATGCCTATTGCAGTCTGTTGGATCTGCATGTGACAAGCATGCTTAAAATAAATAAATAAATAAATAAATAAGGTCACTTTTATTTAGAAGCCTAAATACAGATTGGGAGCCCAACTTAAAATATATTTAAATACATATTTTAATTATATATTGTGACAAAGTTCCTCCTCTACTTTGGTGGGTCCTGTGCTTATTGGCAGGTTTGCTTGCCTCAGAGATTCACCAGGTGGGTCAGGAAACAGAGACCTTCCCCTCTGGTAGAAGCCACCGTCCAGGTCAATTCCTCCTGTGTCCAATCAGGAGTTGGGAGGTTTGGGGGGAACCCAGGCCCACCCTCTACTCTGGGTTCCAGCCCAGGGCCCTGTGGACTGCAGCTGTCTAGAGTGCCTCCTGGTACAGCTGCGCAACAGCTACAACTCCCTGGGCTACTTCCCCATGGCCTCCTCCCTTCTTTATCCTCACCACAGGACCTTTCTCCTGGTGTCTGATAATGCTTATACTCCTCAGTCCTCCAGCAATATGCCTTCTCACTCTCAGCTCCTCACATGCACACTACAAACTGAAGTGAGGTCCTTTTTAACTCACGTGCCCTGATTAGCCAGCTTGTCCTAATTGATTCTAGCAGTTTCTTCTTAATTGGCTCCAGGTGTCCTAATTAGCCTGCCTGCCTTAGTTGGTTCCAGCAAGTTCCTGCTTGTTCTGGAACTGCCCCTGTTACCTTACCCAGGGAAAAGGGATCTACTTAATCTGCGACTAATATATCTGCCTTCTAACACTCTCCTGTAGCCATCTGGCCTGACCCTGTCACAATATTTAAAATAGATTTCCCTTCATTTTCATGATTATGGGGGAGATTTTTGAAGGTGCTCAGGGGAATGAGGAGCACAAGGCCCATATAAAGTCAGAGATGTGTGCTCCTAGAGCCCTTAGGCAACATTGAAAATCTCTTCTTACATATATAGGATGAAAGGCTGGTCCTACTGAAGTCAATTGCAAATCTCTCATTGACTGCAGTGGGGCCAGGATTTCCCCCAAAGTTTCCAGTGCAGTCCTTGTTCCTTTTGGAGGTGCTCTGGATGCAGAATATTAGTTTTATGTTAGCGCTGTAATTGTTAGGTCCGGGTTTCTCAATCCTGGCTACCCATCCCTGGTCCTTCATTCCCCCCCAAAATGTCAGGGCTAGCAGCAAAGTAAAGGGTATTTCTAGTCAGCGCAAAGCAGCTTCCTCTGGATTTCTTCTCCACCATGGCTGTGGTCATGTGACTGTTGTTGTGCATCCTGCTGCTTTTATTTTGTTGAATGAAACAAGCTCATTCCTGAAAGCCAAATGCCGATGCTATTACAGAGAGAGCATCTGTGGAAGAGCAGCCTCTCGGCGTTCCAGCAGGCAGGACACTCAAACACATGTGCCTTGCTGCTAGGCTGAGATATGATCAAAAAGCAGGGGGTCTGGGAATACTTCTGATGTAACTGGGCACACTCTGACTTCGGAGATTTCACTAGGGAAGTCAACCGGACATGTCGGAGCAACATTCTGGGAACTGCACCGGAGGTCAGACATTGTTCCAGTGAGATACCGTCTTGTTTATGTCCAGATGTCTTCTCAGCCTTTTTGAAGGGATGTCAAAGGCCCCATCTTATTCCTGGTCCTCCCCTTCCCCTAAGCTCTATCTGTTTTAAATTTGACACCAGGAATGTAAGACAGTCTCAGAAATTTCTGAATGTTCAAGAGAAGATGTCCCAGAAGAAAGGGAGGTGTTGCTGAAGAACACTGTGGAAAGACGGTTTTATATATGGCATGGTCTTCTGAAGCAATACCTTGGTTTAGAAATTAACTCATCACCTTGTACTCCCTCTCCCCCATAAAGAAATAAAACCTCATAGCTCCAGACATGCACAGGGTGAAATCTGACAAAGCCAGAGTTCCAGAAAGAGCCACCTCTGAAGAGTTTCTGAAGAGTTAAAAGGGTTGAAAGAAAATAAAATTATACCAGGATGGAGGCTGGGGAGGAGCAATATGTGAAATCACTGGTTCCCTGGAGCCTTAAGCCATCTGCAGCTGAAGTGATTTCTGGCATTGATGTGACCTCACTGTGATGTTATTAGCAGGTGTATCACCCAAGCATGGACATGCTTTTGTGTGTGTGTGTGTGTGTGTGTAATGAATTACTGGGCCAACTGGGGAGGATCTGGCGTTTAAGGTTCTGCAGCAGCAGGGAACCGGTGCAAGAGGCAGATGCCTTCAGTCTTCAGTGTGCGTGGCAAAGAACATCACCCAGCTCATGTTCCTTCAAGGGGAGATGGCTTTTGCAAAGCCCTGGTCTCTGCCATTCCGCTCGCCCTATATGCATGGTGTTTTCTGAACGTACTGGCTCCAATTCAGAATAGCATTTAACTATGTTGTCCTGAACTGAGGTCAGGGAGAGAAGGAAGTCAGAGAGGAGCAGGAACTGAGAACAAGCACTGACACAAGGACACCTACAGGGTAAGAGATAGGGAGGATTAGTGTTCAGTGAAGAAAGAAAATACTGAAAGCTTTAGCTAAACAAAGATTAAAAATACGAAATGATGTCATGCTGTCTATGGTTCCTAGCAATCCTGGGGAGCAGATCTCAAACACACACCTTTCAACATAGCCACGCACTTGAGTGGAGACGGTGGGTCGCTGTTGGTTGTGAAGAGAAAAGGGCCTCGTGTGGTTTCCAGTATTCGCTTTTGTTCCTTGCTAATGATACAGGTGGATTATATTTCATTAGAACGAGAACACATGCACCAAGGGGAGAACAAGATTGAGGTTTTCTCATGGGGTCCCATCTGGCTTGAAAGTATTAGAAACCTCTAGGTAACTGTGCCGAGCAATAGAAATACTTCACTGTAGCCCTGATTCAGCAAATCATCGCTATTCAGCATAGTACATAAGCATCTGCTTAACTTTAAGCAAGTGCTTAAGTCCCATTAAAGTAAATACACTTAAAGTTATGCATATTAAGTGCTGTATGAACAGGTATGGGCTTTAAGTGTTTTGCTGAATTGGAACCAATATCTCCTCAATTGGTTAAAAATCACTTTAAAGCGCAATCATACTTAGTACTTTCATCTGAGGCTCTCAAAGTGCTTTACTAAAGGGGCATAAAAATGATCATCCCCATTTTACAGACACGGAACCTAAGGTGAAGTGACCTGCCCGAGGCCAAATAGTTAGCCAGTGGCACAACCATCCCAAAGAGAGAGTTCATTTTACAATAGAACTTGCAGCAATGTTTTGGACAATGACTATATAAAATTTATAGGAGTTATATTGTTGTATAAGGAAACCTTCAATGTGATGGTCTGGCACTTCTGTAATTCAGCTCCTTCACCGAATTTGTTTTTCTGATGACAATGTTTATAAATAAAACGATGACCTAGTGGTAGATGTTTGTAACCCTATCAAAAACTAAATAACCTACTTGGTCACATGGATCTGGAATGCCCAGACATAGACACTGCAGTGATGAGGGTGGTATAAACATTTAGCTAGATTAGATAAAGTAAATGCATGCCCTGGAGAATCTCGTAGCTAGGCTTGGCAGAATCCAATTTTTTATTTTTGTATAATTTCAATGGATAATAGCAATGTTTATTTTGAAGCACTTTTAATTTTTTAATCTATTTAAGTTTTCACAGGTATGCAAAATTATGGGGGCAGATAATAATTATACAAGAACAATAGACGCTGAGATTCGAAAAGTTAAAGTTACAACACAAAGTGTCAATATCACATATCAAAATACGCAAAGTAAATATCCTTCAATCAAATGCTAATGAGTTCTCAAGTAGCATTTTTCTTACTTTGCCTATCTGTAAATTTTGATGATTATCGATGGGAATAGTTTTTGTTGGTTGGTATATGTATGGTTCAAATCAATGTTTACTGACATTTACTGATAATGATCTAATCCTTCCAAGCCTCGATGTAGAGCAACGCTAGGGAAGTTTTGGGTCAGTTGAATGTAGTAACAGGAGTTCTTGGGAATCCTCATCAGAAGTTGTCCTGAACAAGCACCAGATCCAAACTCATCCAAACACTGAGGACTGGGCTCATCTTTTGTCTTAATATCAGACTCAGATCCAGCTTCAAGAAGGAAGGGAAAGGAAAAAGGGGGAGCTTTTATAATGAAGGGTGACTCTTTTGGGCCCAATTCTGCTTCGGACACACAGGGTAACTCCCTCCAAAGGAAATGAGATCTCCAGGCATGCATCTAAGGGCAGAATGTGTCCCTCTTCCTCAACCTGCTGAGGCCAAAGCGTGGTGAAAGTTCTGACAATGAAAGGCATCAGAGCTAGAGCTGTGCAGGAAGCACAATTTCTTCAGCATATCTAAGTATTGCCTCTAGGTTCAGTTTCACGATGTAACATTTTGATGTCAGCGACTTGCAATCATAAAAGACAGATGACTAGCGATGGGTGATTTCTTGCCCAATTTTCCAGATGCAAAAAGACTGCAGGTGACACAGAATTATGGAGGTTAGTTAAGAATGGAGAAGACTGTGAGGAACTCCCGAGGGATCTAGCCAAGCTAGGTGAGTAGGCAGCATGCTATCTGATGGAATTCAATGTTGGTTGATGTTATGCACCTTTGAACGAATAATTTGAACCACCATACTTAGTTCTAAATTAATGTAACAACTCTGGGAAAAGACCTGGGCATCAGTGTGAACATCTACATGGAAACCTCTGCTCAGTGTGAAGCTGCGGTCCAAAAAGTAAACAAAATGTTTGGATGAATAAGGAATGGGATGGAGCATAATACAGAAATATTATGATGCCATTATATAAATCAATGGTTAGCTCTCACCTGGGGAACTCTGCTTTGTTCTGGTCACCCCATCTCAGAAAGAAAGCAGAAGGAAAAAAGGAGGCAATTAGAATGATGAGAGTCATAGAAAAAACTCAGATAACAATTGCAAAGACTTGGATTGTTTAATTTAAAGAGGAGATGAATAAGAGCGGACATAAGATATACAAAATACTTAATGGCACACAGAAGATAGGTCCAGCAATTCCATTCACCATTTCTCAAAGTACAAGAACAAGGGGACATTCCATGACATTAGAAGGCGGCAAATTAAAAATCGATAAAAGGAAATTCTTCATCGCACAGTAAACAATTGTCCAGGGAAACTCATTGCCACAATATATCATCGAGGCCAAGAGCTTCTGAGGATTCAAGAAAGGACTAGACATTTATAGGGCTAACAACAGTATCCAGAGTTATAATACTAAGGATTTAAAAAGCAAAACAAACTACTGAATAAAAAAGCAGGCCAAGTGTTCTGGGAGGGGGAAATAAACATTCCTGCTTCAGGGCATCCTCTGAATGAGGATTAGGAGTGACTTTAACTGTGGGCATGTTATTCCACAATTGTCCATTCTGGGTTTCCTTGAACCTTCTTCCAAATCAGCTGGTAATGCCTACTGTTGAAGACAGGGCACTGAATTAGATGGACCTGTGGTGTGTTTCAGTCTGTCACTCCTGATGTTCCTGTGATTTGATAAGCATAAGATACCTATCCAGTCACTTGTGTGCATTTCCTTACTGACCCTGCGATTTGAGCCTTCTTCTGAGGTTTAACCAGCACTAAGCACCCAGTTGGGAGGAAAGGAGGTAAATCTGACTCTAAAACATGAGACAGTTGGGAACAGAGCTTAGGAACACAGGTGTTCCCATCAGATCATTGGTCCATCACATCTCGCATCCTACTTCTGGCAGTGGCAAATGTCTTTGTAGAGGAAAGCAAGAAAAAAACATGGGTGATGCTCCCTTTAAGTTGTGAAACAAAAGCATTGTACAGATAGCCCATGCAAAAGAGTGGTGCAGGATCAGAACAGAATCTTAACACTTAGCACAACCTTCAACAAAGTCTCTGCTGTGTCTTGTTTTCTCTTCTCTTTCCTTTAATTTATTTGCCTTGTTATCTGTTTCATACTCACCCTCTCCCTCGTTTCATATTTTCAGTCATTTTATAACAACAACAACAACAACAACAAAGGAGCTCAGTATCATTATCCCCATTTTACAGATGGGGAAACTGAGGCACAAAGACTTGCGCAAGCTTACTCAGAAGACCAGTGACAAAGCCAGGAATGGTCCCAATGGGCAAAACTCCCATTGATGTTCTGAGGAAAGGGCCAAAGTGAAACAGCAGAGCTAGCTCTGGGCATTTGGCGGGGCTATGGGGCCCTCTTCCGACCAGGCTGCTTAGAGCCCGGGAGTGTCAAAGATGCTGCCCCTTTAATGTCTGAAAGGCCCCTTAGGTGGTGTTAGTGCCTGCACTCTATTTCCTGATACCGAGTAGGAGTTAGGATGGAATCACCCTGTTATTTAACCAAATGACAGCACAAGGCTTTCCTTAAAGCAAGCATGTTTAGTTGCCATTAGGTGGTTCCCTCTTGATCTCAAGGACCCCACAGTCCCCATCTTCATGAAGCTGGCTCTGAGCAAAGTTACTGGGATCCAGGCCTGGTGATTATCTCAGCAATAAATAACATGCTGGAGAACAAGTTTCAAGTGGCCTCTTTCACTTCACCTGCAGTGTCTGCCAGTGCATCCATTAGCAGGTGTATTACCATTAGCAGCATGCGTGTGTGCAACCTGGAGAAATCGTCACATGCACAGATACCAAACTGTGTGTGCAGATACAAAACTGGGGGCTCTGCACACACACACAGGTGGGAGTGCACACAGCAATCACGGAAACTACATGACAGTTGGCCCAATCTGTCTCCAAAAGGGAAACTTCCATATTGTGCCTGGATGAGTGAAAGGCAGTAAATTCAGGAAGGATAGGGTCAAACTTTTTACGCAGGGTGGGTAATAATCCTTCAGTGAAGATTTACAATTCTGCTGAGACTCTGTGTTGATACTGAGCTGAAATTGCAAGTTGGAGGGGGAAGATTCGTTTTCTTAATGAAATTTTTAATCTTGCATTAGGCGATCTAGCTGTTTCTCCTACCTATGCCAAATCTCACCCCTCTGCAATAGGTTTACATTGGCAACTTCAGCACAAGTGCATTCATGGTTCATATCACTTGTCGTCTTTTCATCAAAAGCATGTAAATCCTTTCCCCTCAAAGTGCAGAACTGTTTTATGGAAATGCTATAAAACCCTACAGGTTCTCTGTTTCAATATAATTACATTAGGACCGATAGTCTGGCAAATATCAGGACTGAATTTAATCAAAAGAGCTAATGGAATCTACTCTACTTATAATAGCTTATGACGGAATGGGTTTACATAGGCTGGAGATGTGGAATTTCACTTGCAACATCATTGAGAGGTAAGGGTGGGTCGGGGGGAAGTAAATCAAAGTAAGCATGGAGCTTTATTTCGGAGGAAAGACCAATTTTGATTCCATGGTTTAGGGCTTGATCCTGCTTCCACTGAAGTCAGGGAGAGGCTGGGACACAAATGTTTTAAAAAGATATTTGTATAGGTTTTTGCCCAACTGTTTTTCACACACAGTGTCAAGCATATTGGGATAAGCTGAAGAGATGCAGAAAGGAACCCCAGTTCCTAGTTCAGTTGCTAGAATATAGGAGCATCATATTCATTTAGGGTTGATCCAAAGCTCACTGGAATCAACAGAAAGACTCCTATTCATTTCAATGGGCTTTGGATCAGCCAAGAGATACCGGGCTCACTCATGCAATCTGACCTCTAAACCTGAAAGACATGAAGGCCCCTTCCTGACCCACTTGCTTCTCTCATTTTGTCTGACCACCCACCATCAGAAGTAATAGGGCTGCTCCTTTTGCTTCCAGGCTCTGCCCTGGAGAGCCTGGCATAATCCCAACACTGCCACTTCATGCAATATCCCTTCTCAATCTGGCTCCAGTTCCCTTGCATGTGGTTTGCAGCCAAATTGCAATGTCTGGCTGAGCAGGCTGCCAGTCTAGTAAAAAAGTTTTCCATGTGCCTTCATGCCATGTGCTGGCTCTTGCATGGGTCTGGGAAGCAGCCTCTGCATCCATTGAAATCTTTCTTTGTAAGAAGATAACAGGAAGGAAGCAAATGTACAGTAAATCAACATGAGCATAAGAGCGTAACTCTTTAACAGGACACTGTCAGGTTAAAAGTCATCCTTTCAAGCCCCAAACAAACACACGTTTCCTTACCTGCGTTTCCAAGCCCACAGTGGATCATTAAAACTGAAATATTTTTTTAAAAAGAATGCATTTTCATTATGCCCTTTGTTCACTGCCCCCTCTCCCCCTTTAACAAAAGCGTCACTTAGTCTGGACAGGAGAACTACCTGGGTCATTTTTACTTCCTGTTTACAGCTCATTCACAATTTGATCTTCATACACTTGCCCAATGTGCAACGCTGGGAACCAAAACACAACAAGGGACCTATTTATGGGTTTTTTTAAAAAATGTTTTAATTGAATTTTTTTTTAAAAAATCCACCCTGCAGACATTTCTAAAAACTCTTTGGTAAAACCCATTTTGTAAAAACCCATTTCTGAGGAAACCAACTGGGTATATGAAAGTGTCCCTTTAGAGAACACAATTTTGTTCATCCAGCATTCTCTTTTACCTTGCCATTAGATATAAAATAAATCAAGAAATGCAATCCTGTTATAGTATGGAGTGAAAGATGAATAACACACGTATGAGGAAAAGCAATTTAGCTAAATGTGTCTGTTAGGTTGAATTAATGAAGTTGAATTATTACATACAAACATATCCAACAGATCCTTTATCGAACACGTGTTATAAGTTCACACCAGGCAAAATATGCTTGCAAGAATGATTAAGTATGCTGCATGCTGGCTTGACAGTTCTCTATCAATTTTAATTTCACAAGACACTGGTATTTTATTAAATGTGTTAAACGTAAAATGTGAATGGAGCATTGCAATGGTTGAAAGAATCAAGTCTTATAGAGAAACATGAGTCATTTGTAAGGCTGATGGCAAATGCAATAGAGTGGTTAATTTCTTAATTTTAAATGCATTCAGTCCACATGAGATTCTGGGGGAGCCAAGCCCATCAACAGATGGTTTGGTGAGATGATAAATTAATATTGTTATCAATGGAGAAATGGCTGAAATCGTTAGATGATAGCTCTTTTTAACAATTATTTTACCATTTTAAAAAATTATTTTATAATAGAGCCAAAGTTCATAAAGAACAACAGTGGAAAACGAAAAGCCTCTGTATTGTAAAGAGCTCAGGAATACGATGGTTCAAAGGAATTCCCCTTTCTGCAGGAAACTTCATTTCATCTGCGTTTGTATAGGACAATAGATTATACCAACAATAAACCATTCCAACTACTGTGAAATTGTGCTGAATAGCTGGAGAGTCAGGGGCTTCTCAATCGTTAGCATATTTATTACGTACCTTTGTATCTATTAGCTCCAATAGCCGGGGTTTTGTTATAAACTATAGAGGGTGGGGGAAAGTACTCAAATTTGTTGATCTCTAATGCAAGAGCAGGAGCTATTCAGGAACAAGCCACATCAAGATAAATTCATTGCAAAGTGAATTTAGTAGAATTAATTAGGATTGCAAAGTGTTTTACAAAGGTGGGTAAGCATTATTCTCATGGGGAGACTGACACATAGAGGGGTTAAGTCACTGTCCAAACAGACACCAAGTCACTGGCAGAACTAGAACTAGGATCTCCTTAAGCTTAACTATGGGCTTTAACCACAAGACCATACTGCCTCAATCAGGTGGAACTTCATTTTTATGCCAAGAGATAGCACCTGGTGTATGTACCACCATGGGGGTGCTGCATGGGACTTGTGCTGTCTCTTTTTACAGGGATGAATTGCACCTTTTGTGCCTGTGGAAGATGCTGGCTTGACAGGCATGGAGAATAGGTACATCAGTGGCAATGGAAAACTGCTCCATCAGTGAGCTTCAGGGAGGGGGACACCTCTGGGGGATAAAAAGATAAGTCCGTTTTCATGGCCATTCTATCCTATGCCCAACCAAATATTTGTTGTGAGAAGGAATAGTCAGCAGTAAAGAACCACCCACCCGTTCCCCTAGAACACTGATATCAGAGTATCAACAGCAGTCAGCACAACCCAGCACAGGGACTCTGACCATTGCTGAAAGGCATAATGGAGGCAGCCTATTGATTTGGGCCAAATTTAAGGGACTCCAGAGCTTGGAGGATGGGGAGGGGGAGGAGCATTGGTGTAAACTGCCATTTGGCTGACTGTAGTGAAGTGATCCTGAGCTGATGCTACATCAAAAGTCTTTCCTTCCACACAGCTGGGCTCACAAGAGCAGCCCATTCCCTGCATAATGGAATCCAATCCTGCTATCACCAAAGTTGATGGCAAAATGTCCATTGACTTCACTGGAAGCAGCATTGGATTTAGACCCTGAACATTGTGACAGCTGGATTTGGTGCACTGGGGAAACCCCCTTAGATAAGAAGGGTGCATTCTGCTACCATCACATGCAGCCAGGAGACTTGGCCCTGGTAAAGCCAAGCCAAAATAGTTCCTTTCCACTCGCTAAAGCTTTAGTGCTTTGGACTGAATATTGGGCATAATATCTACCATGGGGGAAAGCAGCTAAGACACTTAGGAACCTACGTTCCACTGGGATTTAGGTACTTTGGAAAATTTTATCCGGTTTCTTCCAGAGGCAATAAAATAAGTTTTATGTTCCACCTGAAAAAAAAAGAACAAGTTAAAAAGGCAACAATCCCGGCTTCCAGAGACAAACTTGCATTCCTTTGAGATCCAGTAACTGACAAAAAATGACAAGCCTGTGTTGAAAATAAAAGTAAATTAGACATGGAGTTTGCAGCGGCGCTAGCATTAGCGGATACCAATGGAATGCTCCCAAGAGTAAACAAACAGGAGCAGAATCATCGTTGTGACATAATTAGAAGCATGTGAGCAAATCACTGGGTATTTCAGGAGTAAGGCCATGTCACCAGCTAGTACCAGGCAATCATAGTGTAAACACCAAATTCGCAGGACTTGACTGCTGCCTATTGCAGGGTATTAAATGACTGTCAGGTTTTCCTTAGTAAGCAGGGAGGTGTCGCCCCAAACACCACTCTTTTGGTAAAAATCCCATAGCCAGCTGCTCCAGCGTACCAGGGGTTAAAGAGAATTATGTCTATTTCAGGTAAATTAGAGGGAGGATTGGAGTAGCTGAAAGTGACCAGGCCAGGCTGATGGGTCAAGATCTGAATCCTACTAGAAGCAGGTATTTAGGGTGTATGGAAGAATGAGGGGTGAAGAGAGTGTGACACAGAGGCCCACTGGTGGTTCACTGTTCTGTGTTAGCAACTCTTGTTAGGACTGATACACTCACTGCACCTAACACACTGTTGTCATGATATATACTTAAAGTGGCATGTAATACATCACTGGAAAACTAATAACTCACTGATTATTAATATTACTTCGTGATGTATGTATGGGGTGTGTACGAGGAATTATGAATATGGGCTAGAATTATGTTCTTAAAATGTATTTGGCAAGCAATGCATAAGCCCAGTCTGCCCTAGACAAAGAGATGTGTGTTTGGTAGTCTAACCAGCCTGGTCATCAGGCAGAGACAATGAAAGTACATTTTACATAAAAGGTAAACAAAGCCATCAACCTAACAAAAAGGTCTGTTTTCCATAGAAAATTTGGAGTTTTAATTGAAAAAATGAAAACCCAAGACTTTTCAGCCAAAACTTGCCATTTTGGGCCAAAAATTTTCAGTTTTCAGTCACCGTTTTTCAATTTTTTCCATGAGAAGACAAAATTTTCCTGTGGAAAAGGAATCCATTTTCCAGCCAGCCCTACGAACTACCTATTGTCAGTTGGGTATCTTTGTTTTCTGAACAGGGCATCTCAGGCATGTAATTCATCTTCCTCCCACCAGCTTGGCCGAGAGTTGAAACCAGGCCTGATTTTCATGGTCTGATCCTTCCTTACCCTGTATACCCACAATTTAGAAAAGGCTGAGCAGGACTTGGGGTGCTGAGGACTCCAACCCAACGATAGTGAGAGGTTAATGTGCAGCCACCACCTACACCTGGCTAGTACAAGGCACGCAGCCTAGAAAGTAGACAGCATTGCTAAGCACCTCATGTACAGGGTCAGAATCCCACCTAAGCCCATGTATCCTCAGACATGCCCATTCTCCACCCACTCCCTGCCTCCTTTGACCATGAACTCTTAAGGGAGCACCTCCCAAAGACTAACTGTTGCTCACTGTAACCTAAGTCACCGCCCCCCCCCCATCGCCTCTGCTCATACGTACACAAAAGGACAGCTGCCTTCGCATTCTGCAGCAGGTGCCTGTCTCAATATCGCCAAATAAAAATGGTTTGAAAAATCAATTAAAGGGCATTTGAGCAAGCCCAGATCGAATGACGACACAATGTCTGTGGAATTCCAGAGTACTAGAATTTAGGGGCTAACCCAACAGATCCTCCTATGCTCTCAAGGAACCCTTAGAGTTCTGGCTCGAGCCCAAATCACCTATGGCAGTTTCATTTCCAACGAAGGGGAAAATTAAAACATCACATCAGAAAAATTAAATGATTATTGCCTGGTCCGCTGAGCTGTAATAGATCCCCCTGCCTCCCTTTTTATTATTATTTTGTCCAGAGGAACAAAGCTGTTGGTACATGGATTAAATATTCTCTTTTCCTTTCTCTCCCTAATGCTTGCGACCTATGTTGTGTGTACAGCAGATATATGGATTCGTAAGAGATATGACCTTTGTCCTCCCTGATGCTAAGCCTGTTGAATGGAGCCCACTGTTTGCTGGTATGCACACCTGTGAGAAGGTGTGGGAGGCGGGGGACCAGAGCTTTGGTTTTTAATGTCAGAGATCCCTTTGCTGATCTGAATAACCGTAGCAATCCGTGAACACCTTTGTTTTTCTTCTCCTTTGGCTGCGTTTTCTTTTCCATTTCATTGTTTGTTTTTGCTTGCCTGGTCACACGTGTTGTGAATAGCCGCTCAAACCCACTGAATATGTGAGTGTATATGTGTCTCTCTCTTAAGCTATGACAGGTGCAATAAAAGACCTTTTTTCCCCCAATGAGTGAGATTTGAGCGTGTCACCCATTTGTCAGAAACAGCCTCTAAATCTGCACAAGTCAAATTTGTGTCCATGCACATCAGGTAGTTGTGGCTTTGTACCATCTAAATGGCAGGCGCAGCTTGGTGTTTGGTTAAGATCGCTTTAAAAATATGATCCAAAACATCTTCTTGAAATAGACATTGCAAAATCTTTCATCCTCAGAGCAGAGATGCTTTTAAAAGCTACCTTCAAACTCTCTTTCTAAATAGCCAGGGCTTGGCAGGTCTGGTGAGTATGGCTGTGGGGAATAAGGTGAGGTGGAGAAAAAGGTGTGAGGGGGTGAAGGAAGAGGTATTTTTGTGGTTTGGCCTTTGAGAAGGTAGAGTGGGAATAGACTAACAACAGAAACAGCTATGGAGATAAGACAGGAAGGGAAGGGTTGGGGGGAACAGTCTGTTCAGTATCCCAGACATCACCTTAGGCATTCCTTCCCTGCATACCTTTGCATGCTTTCCTGTGGGTGATCGGCTTGGTCATGTCCCGGTAGTAGCCCTCTTTGCAGTAGTGGCAATGGCGGCCCGCCGTGTTGTGCCGGCAGTTAAGGCAGACCCCTCCACTCTTGCGGCCTGAAAGCTTGTAGAGCTCCATGTTAAAGCGGCATCTCCGGGCATGAAGGTTGCAGTTACAAGCTGCAGGAAAGGAGACAAAAAGCAGAAAAGTTGCCACTTGTGGTACATGAGTCTCATGAACCAATGCAGAGCTATATCTCAGCCCCTTGATTCCTAATGACAGACTCAACCCCTGATCATGGGGAAACTGGATCTCAGTATGCCATGGACCAAATGTAGACTACTGGCCATTACCACAGAGGCTAAGGAGGGGGAGGAAGCTGGACATTAGCAGGTCAATCTGGTTTCTATGAACAAGAATCAATCTGAAACTCCGTACAAATATGCAAAGGGACCAGATTTTTCTTTCAGACACTGGAAAACAAGTCAGTGGTGTTGCTCCAGACTTACACAGCCTAGATTGTAAGCCCTTTGGGGCTGGGAGTGACGTTAACCATATGTTTATACAGCAGCTTGAACAATGGGACCCAGCCTGGTTGGCCCTCAATGCAACGTGCATGTTAAATTTAAAAAGACGGTAATTTGTTACATTCATGATCTTGCCCTTGCACCTGAGACTGGGAGTGGAAGTGCCAAAATACCATGGGAAGGGTTGCTTTCCCAGCCTTAAGGGTAGCAAGCCACTGAAGAAACCAGCTCCTGAGGGTATGTCTACCCTGCAATTAAAATCCCGCGGCTGGTTGGTGCCAGCTGCCTCAGGCTTATGGGGCTCAGGCTACGGGGCTGTTTAATTGCAGCGTAGGTGTTTGGGACAAGCTGTGACCCTCTCACCTTGCAGGGTCCTAGATCCCGGGCTCCAGAACAATCCTGAACATCTGCACCACAATGAAACAGCCCCTCAGCCCAAGCCACGTGAGCCTGAGTCAGCTGGCACGGGCCAGCTACAGGTTTTTAACTGCAGTGTAAACATACCCTGAGAGATTTCCAACTGAGTATTGGAGACTCCTGGGGCATGGAGAGTTTGGGGAAGCACATCAGCTTCAGAGGGGTTATCCCATCCTTCTGAGGTTACACCCTCACAACGGGATAACAGCGCAGGAAGTGGAACCCCTTGACCCTCCCCTCTTATAGTCAGCCAGAAGGAAGAGCCTGGATCAAAATGTGCTTGAATTTTGGATGCAGATTTGAGCTTTGGGGGCGAGGCCCGTGTCTAGTTAAAATGGTGGTGCCTGCCTTTGATAGGCTTCTGCCATTTGCAGTCAGAAACATTTGTGACTGTCAGCTTCACTGGAGTAACATTTGAGCGCCATGCAAACTGTTATCATCTACCCTCTGATTTGCTCTTGAAGCGACACTGCATTAACTAGTGTTAAATACAGAACATCCTGCAGCCGGACAGACATCTCCTGAGCCTGTGGAATCCAGTTCACCAGTATGTAATTGTTCAGCACATTCCTAAGACATGCCTCCCCTCTCCCCAGTCTCTACCCCACTTTTAAAGTGTCAGAGGCAAACTCTCCTTTCCCACCACACACACTTGCTGTACAGTTCGGAGATGCTCAGTTTGTGTGCATTCTAAGGATCTGAAATAGTTCTATCAAACCTTCCCCTTTAACATTTCTAGAAAGGTTTGGATTCTGTAGTCTCACCATTCACTGTGTGTCTAGATCACCATTACAATGCAACCTCCCGCTCCTTCACACCAGCCGTTCTCAGCCTGCTGCAGGGATTGGGCCAACCTGACATTGTTAGTTAAATACCAAGCAGTCCTCTCTGTTGAGTAGTTACGCCATGATTGAACCTGCCAGGAGATGCCAGATCTTTCTGCCATATGCAACCTAATGTCAACATGGTGGCTATTTTTAACAAGGGCCAGTACAAAAGAAAACTAAGAAGAGAACATCAAAAGCTCAGCCCCTCCCCTGCCATTCCCCAGAGCTGTCAAGAGGCAGTTGCAAGAACTGTGTGCTTTGCAGAGTATTTTATAGCTTGTTTTCTTTTCCCTTTGCTTTTATTTGCCCTACAGCGTTGAACAATGCAGCAAAGCAATGCAAACCCACATCTGGGCCTCTCCGTTCTGCGAAGGGAAGGTGTCAGAGCTCTCGTCACCTTCCTTTAGAACAGAGACATCTTAATCCCATTCCTTCCTGTTTACCTCATGCTCCTTGCCCAAGACAAAGACCTGTGGTATTTGCTTAATTATCAAATTTCAGCCTAAAAAATTACAGTGCGGTTCCATTTTATTTTTTCTGAGCAGTTACTGTTCTGCTCCTGACTTGCAACCAACCTATCCCTATTGGGGAGCAAAATACCCTATCTGCCTAGAACAGCAGGGCAGAAAAGGCTTTCTGTGTTTTTGTTCTGTATTTTGTTTCATTATCTGATGCTGTGAGGCCTGCTGGGGCTTGAACTAGCCCCCTCCAATCCCAAAGCAGCAGCTCTGCCCCGTGAAATAAAAAACTTTCTTAACACCAGGAGCAGCACTGAGATTATCTTTCAGGATATTCCCGGCCACTGGAATCCATTAACACCAACCGGCTATGAGACTTCAAGCCAAACACTCAGACTATCTCCTTAGCCGGGCTCACCTGCTATATGTGCCCTGCTAGGAAGACAACGACCTGTTGGCATGGGGGGGATTTCTGATGGTAGGATTTTGCCTGCACAACAGATACATTCATAGAATCATAGAATCATAGAATATCAGGGTTGGAAGGGACCTCAGGAGGTCATCTAGTCCAACCCCCTGCTCAAAGCAGGACCAATTCCCAACTAAATCATCCCAGCCAGGGCTTTGTCAAGCCGGGCCTTAAAAACCTTCACAAGTAGTACAAGTGCAACTAACGAGGCTCTCATCTAGAACAAAAATAGGATCCAGGCATTCAGCATGTTCTGGATTTTATTTTTCTTGCAATTTTTTTCTTTATACAGCTGAAACTACAGTAAGAGGACTTGGGGTGGGGGGTGAAGGTGTTACACTTTTTGTGAGGGGAAAGCACTGAAGTGTTTTGTTGCCAATGTCTCCAAGCCCCAGGCCCACTCCCCTGTGCTCTGCCATAGCCAGCCTTTCAGGCCCATCATAGCCCCCTCTCCTAATGCAGGGGCAGGTGAATCTCCGCTCTCACTGAAAAGAAAAACTTTCTAGCCCTTTTCCCTGCAAAGGACCTTGGAAGCAGAAACCAACAGCGGAGGCTGAAAGAAGCAAGCAGCTCAGGCTCCCCGTCAGCAGCAGGAGACTAAGGGGCTTAAAGATTCGCATGGCACATACACACTCACTGCTCATAGAATGTTTGGAGGTACCTCAGCGAACCCCTGGAGGGGACTCCATAGCCCTGCACAGCAGTGGGGAGGAACCGTTGCTGTTGGGGGGCCAGTTCTGCATTTTACCTTCCTCTCTCTCATGGCTCTTTCTCATGTGCGCCATTCTGCAAACCCTGCTCACTTCCGTCTGCCTGGCCTCAGCCTTACCTTCGATGAAAGCACCTTAGTGCCAGCCAGCCTACCCTTCCCAGGAGATTCCCCTCCCCCGCCCACACACTGCTCACACTATTGTTAGCTCCCTCAACATACCAAATGGTCCCCTCCCTCCACCCACACACCAATAGCTTCCACAAGCTTTGTTTCTGGTTCTCTCACCCTCTCCGCCTCCTTTATCTCCTCCCCTTCTCTTCTTGCTTCCCTCCTCTGTATGTTCAAACTGCCAAAGGATCTTCATTCCCCACCGCTCCATTTCTTGTACACAACACACCCCTGCACTTAGAGCAAACTTCAGCATTGTTTGGGCGGGGGAGGAGGCTGCACCAGGATTCACGTCTCCATCTATGTCCAGCTCAGATACAAAACGTGGGAACAAAGAACCTTCTTCCCTCCCCCACCCGCCACCCTTCCTTTCTGAGCCCGGAGAAGAGGGGGAACCATGAACCATAACATTTAATTTTCCTGCCTCCTTATCCTTGCTGTGGAATGATTCCTATGGAGTGTCAGGCAGTGCCAGCTCTGTGGGCTTTTTGTTGGGCCTGCAGCTCCATAATCGTCATCCTATTGCATACTGCTGCAGACACACACACACACACACACACACACACACACACACTTGTGCCCATTTATTCCTTCCCCTTCCGATGCACCTGTTTGCAGAAACCATGGCCTGTTAATCAGGCCGGCCATTGGAAGTGCGGCTAATACGGGCTCTAATTTCATGAGAAGACCGGATTTATTAGAAACTATTGTCTTCCATCCTATTCCTGAATGCCCAGTCACTGAATACTCTGGCACTATGTTCAGCTGGCCACCGGCCAGGACTAACTGGCAATTACAGTAGTTAGCCTGCTGTGCTTTATGATGCCTGTTGGGAAAGGTTTGATCTGACCGAAAAGTAGCCATGCCATTTCCCTCTTACAATAGCATGCAGGGAGGGTGGAATAATGGTGGCACATTGAATAAAGATAAATGTGAAGGAACTGAGGCCTAGATGGGCCTTTTGCAAGAGCCATGTTGGGGGACATGGCTACACCAGAGCAGTCCCCTGACACATCACTAAAAGCATGGTTCATCTTTAAGTGTAGATGAGACTGGATCCATGCTTCAGCCTTGAGCAGAGCAGAGCTGGAAGGATTTGAAGATGGTTGGCTCCCATCTATACCTTGGTCATGAGCTAATTCAGGGAGTTTGTCATATCAGAACTGGGTCTCCCAACGCTAGTTTATACATCATATATTTTCATAAATTTTATGTCCAAAAGGAACCATGAGATCATCAGGCTACAACACAGGCTAGAGAATTTCACCGTTTCCCCTGTGTTGAGCCGAATAACTTGTGTGTGACTAAAGCATATTTTCCTGAAAGGCCTCCGGTCGGCATGTCAAGACATCCACCACTTTCCTTAGGAGTTTGTTCCAATGGTTAATCACCCTTTTGTATCTTATTTTTCATTTGTCTTTGCCTAGCTTTAACCTCCAGCCATTGGTTCTTATTATACCTTTCTGTGCTAGATTAAAGAGCTCTTTATTACCTGCTCTTTTCTCTGTGAAGGTATTTGTACAAAGTAACCAAGTCACCTCTCGATCTTCCTTTTCATGAGCTGTGCCCTAAAAGGCTACCAAATCTTTCTCATGTTATCTCCCAAACTACATAATTTCTTCCTTTTGTCAATAGGAATAATAATAATTGTCAATATGATCAGCAAATGCCTAGCAGACACCCAAACCTACAGGTTAAGTACAGAACAGAAGAACACTGTCATTTGCTGAGATCTCTAGAATGCCATTGGGTGTCTCACCGTGCAGTGATACTTGCAGCGACTGTTTGTCTCCAACGTTGCCCGGGACCTGAATTGCCCTATGTTGGCTAATTTTATTCTGCAAACATGCAAATATTTCCATCATGTTCCTCTAGAAAGGGCCTTTACCTGGAGAACCAGGCTTAAGTGTAAACTAGTTAGTACCAGCTAAATGCAGATAGTACAAAAAACAGAGAAAGCCAAACCTCAGAAGAGTCAGAGGTTTGGTTTAGGGCTGGTTGAAAAATTTCAAATGAAACATTACTGAAAAATGACTTTTTGTCAAAAGTTTCCACAGCACAAAATAAGTTTTGGTGGAATTTTCCATCAGGAAAACCGAAACGTTTCATTTTGGGTCAGATTCATATTAATCTCTGCATTTACATGAGCTGCCGCAGTGCCTCATGGGAGTTGTAGTTCCAGTCCTTCATGCTCCCATTTGCTCCTAAGGGCCCAGCTTCCCAGGGGGGTGGCATCCCTCATGGCGCACCACAGCCTCTCCATTTTTCAATCAGCACTACTTTAGCTAAGCTTCCAAAAGTCTGGTTGTTCATCAAAGCCAGCTGGGCTTGCAAAATTCAGCTGGAAATCTTCAGTTCAGTCAGGAACACAGAACTGCCTGTGACACAATAGAAGCAAACCGCTTTTAAAAGCTTTTTCGAACCTTGCATAAAGTTCAGATTGTGTTGTAGGTGAAGAGACAGGCTGTGGTTTTAGATGAAAATTTGGGTCAGATTTTATTTTATCTAAGTTCTACCATCCCTTGGAAGAACACGCATAAATAGGCAGTGCATTGGCTAATGTCGGGTGGCCTGGTCCCTGAGGAAAGGGGGATCTGGGAGAGTTTCTTCGGTTCCTGCAGACCAGCTAGTCCCATCAGGCACATGTGGTTTCATTTGACATATCAGTTTGAGGTTTTAGGTGCAGAAAGACACAAAACCAGAAGCAAATGCAGAGGTCCTGAAACTCAAGCAGGCCAAAGCCAGCAGGCTTTGCACGGCACTTCCCCTCCCCAGACTGGCAGGAGCTGGGTGTTTTCACTGTGCACTGACACTCCCCTTCTCTTGCTTTCTGGGCCAGCAAGGCTTGAGTGTGCAGTGGAGGCAGCCTGCCCACTCGGTAGCAAGCTTGCCACCTTCATAAGGGCAAGCTCATTGTGTTACGACATTGCCTCTTCACCCCGTGACGCAAACAAAGGTGCGCTGGTCTGTCCCTGGTGCTGCTAGCCCTCCCTGTGCAGGGACCCCACCCTGGAGGAATTGAAAGGCTTCCTCAAAGCAGGCAAGGACCCAGCAATGACCTCCTTAGTTGACATCTCCATAGGTCTGCCAGTGACACCAGCCTCACCCAGCCCTTGTAACCGAAGTAAACTCCCTGTAACCCAGTGCTTTGGGGAATGGGGCTGGGATGTGTGGCAACACCCTCACCCCCAGTGCAGACATTACAAGGAAGTTCAGAAAGTCATCCCTCTGTGGAAGATCCCTCACTACATCACACTGAAATAATAATCAACAGCAACCAGCAATCTATTCCTACTTGCTGTGCTGGCTGACGCGCCTCTGCCTAGTATAGCGGTTACACAGGCCACAGGGATAAGCCAGAGCTATCCCCACTGCTGGATATTTGTCATCAACCATAGACTCTCGCAGCCTAAACCGAATGTAAATGCTTGCCTGGGACAATTTATTTGCATGTGCTGCACATATGAGTAAGGGAGAGGGGATGAAACAGATTTGGTTTGCCTGAGCTAAGCCACTATGGGGAAAAAATACACCAGCATATTGGGGCTGTGAAAGGGAGACCTGCTGGCAGCATGGACAGTCAGAGTGCAGGAGTGCAGTAAAGTCCACGTGATAGAATGGAGACACTACATAATAAACAGCTATGCTTTGGCAGAGTCCACGAAATCTTCGCTATGAACACGGGCTGCAGAATAAAGGAAGAATGGGCACTGTTTATGGACAAATAATGACTCATTAATGTCAAGTCACAATGGAATTTCCCATTACTGCATTGTCTGAGGCTGTGCCAGAGAAATTTGGCGTGCTTATCACCCTAGCATGCCTGCATCACACCACGCTGAGGGTAGGTCTACAGGGCAATCGGGAGGTGTGACTGCAGCCTGTGCAGACAGACCCGAGCTAGCTTAGGTGTTAGGCATGTTGCTTAATGCACGACTGGCAGGTGTTTGGATACTGACAAGCACAGCATAAGAACCTATTGAGAACAGAATAAATTAGTGCACAGAGTGATTGGATTAGCAGCTGACGAGTCGTGCTCACTCAAGCTGTAGCCTGAAGCCCCTGAAGAGCCAGCCAAAGCACCACCACACTTGAGTGAAGGGATTCTGTGTGGGGACGGGGACTCAAGTTTGGCCAGGGGCAACACTTGCATTATAACTCGAGTTAACTCTGCAGCGCAGCCAAGCCCACAGATCGTAATAACAGTAACAAACAGGCACCTCTCTGGGGCTCAGTGTTGCCCCATCTGGAACACAGAGACACTAATACTTACGGGAGCTGGGTGACTAGCGCAAAGCAGTCTGCAAAACAGTCACTGCAATGAAAAGTGGAATGTGCTTCCTCTCTGCTTGCTCTCCTTACAAGACTGTTTTCCAAACAGCTTAGCTTACTGGCAGGGAGTTCAGAGAAACAATGAGGCTTGGTCTACACTTGAAAGTCAATCAGCACAATTACCTTGGCCAGGGGTGTGAAATGACACACCGCTGACTGATGTAGCTATGCCAACAAGACCCCCAGTGTAGACCCAGCTAGGTCAATGGAAGAGGGCTTCTGTTGACATAACTAACTGTCCTTTGGGGACGTGGTGTTCCCAGGCCAACAGAAAAACCCCTTTGATCTGTGTAAGCTGCGTCTACACTACGGGACTAATACCACCATAGCTACGCAGGAAGGGCCTCCGTAGTGCAGACATACCCAGAATTTTTAAGCAAATATTAGAAAACATTCACAGAGCTTTGGAGTGGGAAGTATTCACCCTCCAAAATCTGACTGGAAGAGTTCCCCACATCCAATCTGAGGATAAGAACAAATCAATGACAGCTGGGTGCCAATCACCACCAACCACCACAGTTCAACGTTTCGATAGCAAGAACTCCCAACAGACAATTTGTCAAAAATCTACAGGCCAAGGACTATTCGCTGCAATTACCTGGCAGATCATTTGAACAACAAACAGTTAGAGAAAAGCCTAACCTGCTTGTGAGCAATTTGCAAAAAGAGAAAGGGACAAACCTCATCAAATCAGTTATTCTGAGGATTATTTTCTCAGCTCTAATATTTACCACCTTTGTAAAGAGCTGCAAGATCATAGAATCATAGAATATCAGGGTTGGAAGGGACCTCAGGAGGTCATCTAGTCAAATCTCCTGCTCAAAGCAGGACCAACGCCAACTAAATCATCCCAGCCAGGGCTTTGTCAAGCCGGCCCTTAAAAACCTCTAAGGATGGAGGTTTTTGATACCACAACAGACCTTTGGATGCTGATCAATAGTCACTGCAAACATAGGAAAACCATTCCGTTTCAATCATTCCAGCACCCTGAGTGGCATACGAACCAGGTTGGATAATAAAAGAACTGACTCGAAACACTGCCTATAATGGGAATCTGTGGTTTGAAAAATGTAGGTTAACTTTAAAAAAATGCATCATTTTCATAACTGCCTTTGCACGGCTTAGTTCCCGACAGGACTGGAGTGCTAATATCAAGAGATATTCCCAGTCTGTCCACATGGTATTTCCGGCCTGGCAGGAAGCACCAAGAATCTCACGAGAGAGCTTGTTCCTGTGAGACTTACAGCCCCACTCTGCAGACCCAAAATGTTCAGATAAAAATCCAAACTCTGAACTTTTCAGGTCTGCCCATCACCAGCTGACGGGTGGCAAGTAGCTCTTTCAAGCCAATGGGATTCTAAGGTGTCATATATTCCTAACTTTTATTCTATGAGACACTTCCAATCATATAGAATGGCTCCTGTGGTTCATTATATTAAATATCAAATAATAACAATATCTATTTCCAATTACAGTGGATCAGAGTCCTCAAGACCTTACCCTTTGGATCCCATGCATTGTACTGAAATATTACTGGATTCATTCACTCAAAGCCATTTTCTGCACAGAGAAAAACAGTCTGCAAAGCAGCTATCTGCCCTTTGGAAGTTGCCGGTCCATTTGCATCACATCAAGATTTTGTCCAATATTTGATTGTTATTACCAATGTCTATGAGCTAGCTCTGATGAAAGCTACCTAATTGACAGCCCTGGAGAGTGATGTTTTCTATTAACTCACATTAAAAGCAGGGCATGGTTTTGCAAATCATAGTGCATGCACAGCAGTAGTGTGCAGAACATAGTGCGTAAGTCTGTGCAAGTTAAAGACACTCATGCACCTCAACGCTGAGCTAGCGGGACCACCTCTGCGGGATGAGAAAGGAGTTCAGTCATTGGGCTCAATGCTCAGATTAATAGCAAAGAGGGAAGCTGCTAATGGTGATTATGTGATGTGGACACTTGTTCACAAAGAACGGGACTGAAAGCACCAAACATTTATCCCCTCCTGACTCTCAAACGGCTACCAGACATGGACAGTGTTCAATTCACCAACCTGGGCTGCAATTGAACTGTCAGTCTAGAGGGAACACTTTGTTTCTTGTCAAAATTCTCTCTTTTTCTTTAGCTGGGTTCCTTGCTGCATTGCCCCCACAGCTCATGTGTCTTTGTAGAGGTTTGCAGACCAGCACAGGCCTAGAATCAACCTGAATTATTTCTTGTGAAAGGAATGAACAATGTATTTCAATCCAAGTGATGATACTAAAGCAACACTGGTTTTTTATTTTTAGCACCCTGCACAAATCAAGATGTGTGATTCTTGAAACGATTTGAAAAGCATTGTTTATATCCAGTAGTTCAGACTTCAAGCCTAAGGCAAGAGTTAATGCAAGGTTATCAGAGAAAGTACACAGCCATTGGCCCCTGAACTTCCGGCTCAAGCTAAACTCTTAGGTGTTTGTTAAGTGTTTATTTAGAGTCCAATTGGAATCCACTTGGGAGCAATTTGTCCACTTAAAAACTGCTTGCCCCTGTAGTTACACTCTTATCTGGTGCAGATCTCAGCAGCAGCCTTCCCATAGCCACAGGGAGAGAAACAGTGTTTTGGAGTAGTCGAACCTTCTTCAGCTAACTGCTTCCTACAAACACTATTTGCTATTATTACCAGGCACTTATGTAGTGTTGCGAATTTGCATGATGCTTTACAGGAAGCAGAGGAAGCCAAGTTCCCAGCCCCAAAGAGTTTGCGATGTTATTCAACCCCTAACATTTTTTGCACTAGTGTCTTTGAGCTGCTCCGGTAAGAGTTTAAGGAATGAGCCTAAGCCACGAAATACAGGTCTGGGTTTGAAAACCCCACAATTGAGGTGTGTTCTGACCCATGGTTCTGGTTCAGACCCACCTCTAAGATGAAAAGGCCAAGCCCTGAAACTGGATTTATGGAATCAGTACAGCTGCTGCAAAGTGCGCCACTGGCACAGAGGTGTTACAAAAGCCATTGTTATGCACTTTGCTCTCCTTCCCCAGTAGGAGTATTTTACCTGACCAAAACCATCGTTCATCTGGAGTCTCAGGTGAAAGGGCAGATCAATAAGTAGAGTGTTAGAGGCATTGAGAGAACACTGACTTATCAAACACGGCAAAACTAGTAAATTCAGAGTTAAGGTTCCAAGAAACTTGAAAGCACACTATAGTTTTAATTAAAATGCCCAAGACAATAAAGTAGCAAAAAGACAGAAAACTATACATTAAAGTGAGCATCCCAGAAAAACCAAGAATGGAGATTCACAGGTAAGGAACTAAAAACTATCTTAACACTGCTCCTATAGTTTCCCTGAGAAAATCAGAAACTTGAACTACTTCAGCATCCATAACAAACAATTTAATATTAATGGTGACCAAAATCTAGAAATTCTTACTCTAACTGAATAATCTATTCTCCTGCATGCATAACTGCTTCACTGTGTGACCTGGAGCTATTAATGTGCCTCAAAAAATGTCCCACACTGAACCACTCCGGAAGCTTATTTCATTTTACATTGCAGGTCAATAGAGCAGCTATGGTGACTGATGCTCTACAAACGCAACAGACAAGCTTTCAGTATGAAACCTGAAGCCAAACAAAACTCCTCTGGTATCAGGTTTTGTTACAAATGCAGAACTCATTATCTGCTGAGTATCCTGGGACTTTCAAGAGAGTCTTGGTCCATTTGTGGTTTCACACTAAAACCAGGTGAAAATCAGCAGCTTCTGAGTTTCACCTGGAGGTCTGAGGTCTGTCTGAAATCAGAAGCAGCATGTCTTTGGGGGGGCTACGGAAAGGCCGAGGAGTTACAAGCACCTGAGTTCTAAGAACTGCTGAGCCACTGACTTGCTCTGTGAACCTGGACGAGTCATCCTGGCATGGAAACATTTTCAGCAAGGTTGGGTTTGACAACATTTTGTTCTTACAAACTTAAATCTGAGGCCTACATTGATGTGGCTTTGCCCCTTTGAAGTATTTCCTGCTCTTAGACCCCGTGGGCCCATTTGCACCAATTTCAGACTGACTCCAGTGGAGTTACTCCTGGTTTACACCAGTGTAACTGAGAGCAGAATTAGGTCCAACAATCAAGAATTAAGAGTGCTGAATATTCTTCTCTTTTCCTAGATAAGAGGGGCCAGGTATTCAGCTGTGGTAAGTGGGTGCTTTTTCATTGACTTCATTGGAGCTGCACCCATGTAGATCAGTGGAACACCTTGCCCTATGCAACATCAATATTCTCAAAAGGGATGCTCTGCCTAGGTTAAAATATCTGACATGGTGCCTGTTAAACTCTGCGGAAAAGACCCCTCTAAATACAGCTGGGTTGAGCAGCTGCATTAAATAAGAGGATGATAGCCCCGTCGGAGAGGGAATCAAGGAGGAGCAGCTTTGCCTCACTTATATTGTCCCTCAATAGATAAATCCCGCAATCTGGCTGGGCGGAGGTCCCTCCTGTCTGTGCCGAGATGGCCATTCAATCGCCAGGATTGACTTTTCCCACAGCCAGCTCAGGAAACTCACATCTTTCCCCTTCTTGGTCTCCTGCTTTGTGCAAGAGAAACGGAACACAGTGCAAGCCCTTGGGGAGCATTTATCGATCCCTCCTCCCCTTTCCGATGATTTACAGACCTTGGCTCGGCCACTTGATGTGCCAGACACAGTAACACAGGCTTAACAGATTACAGCTCTTGGGAGGATGCGTTTTGGTTTCCCTCAGAGGCCAGGCTGGCTCAGGGCAATGGCTGGCAGATCAGCCTGCTCATCCAACAGAGCAAATCGAGTGTTTGTGCTGCCACAAGGGAGCAAGGCTGAAGAGACTCCATCTCCTGTTACAAGGGGGAATTTGGAGTTTGTTTCATGACGGGATAAGCAACATTCAGCAGCTGTGCTCAGTTGCTGTTTTTCCAGCAAAGGGAAAGTTTCCCCTAAAGCTTCCAGCACTGACTATAGTCTGAAAAAGAGGGCCAGCCACCTGATCTGCTATGGTACCTCCTATACTCTTACCTTCACCGGCCCTACGCTCCAGATAAGGAGGACTATATACCACTCCAACCACCAGCCAAAAGGGGCTGCACAAGAGCAAGGAGAAGTGCTGTCATCTACCCCCACCTCCAGATGGTTTAGGCACTTCTAACCCTGTCAAGAGACCAGAACGGGGACCCAGGTCGTTGTGAGGGCTTTAGTTGCTTGGGCTGACCCAAATACCCCCTTTTATTTTAATTTAAATCATAAAATGTTTTCCAAAATATGAGAAACCTCCAAAGGGAATAAAGTCTCCTAGATTGATTAATGGTTTGTTGTGCGAATAAAAGTTAATGTCAGGGTCTGGTGATCAAAAATGGGCTTCTGGCCTTCATACAGATGTTCTCTAATCAGCAATGAGGTTCTCTAATCAATTTGAGCTGGTCATTCACTGCTGCTGAATGCATCACTCCCTTGCAGCAGAAAATGCACTGCTTTAAGGGTTAGATCTTGCACCCGTTGAAGTCAGTGGGGGTTTTGCCACTGACTTCAATGACTGCAAGATCAGGTCCTAAGACAGGAAAAAGAGTGTCTTCAATGGGACAGGGACTTCTCCTTTGCCAGAGAGGGAATAAGAAATGTTCAGCATCTCAGACTCTGCCCCGTCAAAACACCAGGAACAAATCTGGCACCACAGTAATTCCCAGGCATCTCAAGCTGTTAGTATTCCTAGAAGAAACTCCATTTCTCTCTGTATTGTCAATACTGTTTGTCACTGAGGAATCTCTAGTAATGTAAGAGACAGTAAAACATCTTGGCACCAGAGTACAGCATACGGCAGCATAGCAAGGAGCTGTTTCAGATTATGCTAGCCAGATCTTGGATTTTACTAGCAAACCACTCTATTGATCCAGATGTGTATTAAGAAAATGGCATTCCAGTAAGCCCAGGAATAAATATTAACGCATCTCCTTGCCATTACCTTGATGAAATGTGTTAGGCTGGTGAGAAATGATACCTCATTCAATCAACTAGGCAGTGCCTAGATAGCATGGTGATTGGCACTGTGTAAACATCTAGCGCAGACAGAGACACACACAAGGGAGGGTAGTTGTGTTGTAATAACAATGACAAGCCAAACGCTGACATATTTAGGTACATATAAAATGATGGGGTCTAAATTAGCTGTTACCACTCAAGAAAGAGATCTTGGAGTCGTCCTGGATAGTTCTCTGAAAACATCCACTCAATGTGCAGTGGAGGTCAAAAAAGCGAACAGAATGTTGGGAATCATTAAGAAAGGAATAGAAAATAAGTCAGAAAATATCAGAATGCTTCTATATAAATCCATGGTACACCCACATCTTGAATACTGTGTGCAGATCTGGTCGCCCCATCTCAAAAAAGATATATTGGAATTGGAACGAGTACAGAAAAGGGCAACAAAAACAATTAGGGGTATGGAACGGCCAAAGGCACCAACTCTGTGGGTGCTCCAGGGCTGGAGCACTCACGGGGAAAAATTGGTGGGTGCAGCCAAGCTCCCCGCCCCAGCTCACCTCTGCCTCCTCCCCTGAGCGCGCGGCATCCCCGCTTCTCCCCCTTGCTCCCAGCGCTTGCCGCCGTGTAACAGCTGTTTCTTAGTTCCTTGGACCACATCAGGAAAGTGACCCCTATGCAGATCGCACACACCCCTCAGCAAGGAGCAGCTAGCTCCTCATTCTGAAATGCCACCCTTACACTACTGAACGGAAACACATTTGCCCATTGTTTTCTGCATAGGGGCACTGCAATAGAGTTAATTCGTGTATGCCATCCCTGCAGGAGCCCTGCAACCTTCTCCGCTCTTGCTTCTCAGTAAAACAAGACCATTCCCATCACTCTACCCCCCTCCGTCCTATCACCCCCCACACCTCCAGCAGACTGGCAGCCTCATCCATTGTGAATGGTAAAATTCTGTCCCCCCAGACTAATTAGTGCAGCTTCATGTAGTGTAGTAGATCAGCCTGTAAATCTGGGAGTCAGGACTCCTGGGTTCTAGTCCTGGCTCTGCTACTTACTAGCAAAGCCATCCCACTTCTGTGCCTTGGTTTCCCCCTTCCATGACATGGGTGTGATATTTCTGTACCATACCTCATGGGACTATTATGAAGCTTTTTTGATATTTGTAAAGAATGCTGAGCTCTTCAGATCAAAGTGGCACACAGGATTATATTTAGAGACAAACAAGCAGATGGTTTCCTATCAGTCAAAACTGTCTCTTTTTGCAAGAAGAAAATTGAGGCAACAACGGAAAATGTTCTGTTTTCTCACAACCCCCTGAAAAAGGTAACATCGGAGTCAAACTGGGCTGGGTGAACATTCAAAACTAACTGGGATTGGGAAAGCCTTAATTTGAATGGATTTGTAGTTCTGCATCAGAGTTTTCCAAAACTGAGATAATTTTGTAAAAATGTGTTGCTTTGTCACCTATTTGAAAATATTTATGAACTGCAGACCCAGCGATCTATCAGGTAAAGCATTATGGACTCGTTAAACAGCCTTGAGTGTTGATTACAACAAATCATCCAAAGTAAATCAATACCCCATTGAAGGTGCGGGCAGAACAGCAGCACTTTCACTAGCAACTCTGTCGCTATGAAACTACCCCTCCACTGCATGTACCCAGTGAGGGGTTGTGCTGCAGCCAGAAGGGATCCCCCTGCTTACGGTCACAAGACAGAAGAGTTACATCTGAAATCTGCTACAGGAAGGAGCGAACTTCCCAGGCAATGTACCATGCAACCAGCTTTACTGCCAGTAGTGTTAACAAGGCTGGTCAGAGAAAGCTAGACACCGCCCCCCCCCCCCATCTGGAATAGTGGGGGCTACATGCAAAGGGCCTGTGATCTACCCTTCTTTGCTTCCTTTCTTCTTCCCTGTTGTTTGCTCTGCTCACAAAGCCATTAACCCTGGATCCCTCATGTCAGGCCCGGGCTGTGCTTTCAAAACATCGAACAGGTGTGAAGAGCTTGTTACAGTTGTATTTGTTCAGCTATATTCCTGCCCCTTAAGGACTGTTGACATAGTGCTCCTTTGTGACCAGAGGCTAGCTAAACCCACAATCAACACTGCAGAGGTATGTCCAGGGATTTTATCAATAAGATCTAAGAAAGGAGGAAAACTGCAGCTTATATGACTGACACCTCGCTCAGTGTTATCACTGACTTGGACATGAAAGTGTTTGAAGGTGTCAGGACAAGCTATTTTCTCTCCCTAGTCCCCACAGCTGTTTTGATGTTTCATGTCTGTTCAGTACACCCATAACAGAGGAGAAAACAAGCAGGCATTACACAAAATAGAAGAGCGATTGTAGCTTTGGGGTTTTGTCTCCTGCAAGTCCCCGTGCATTTTATGCTGGAGATTGGGTTTATCAAGAGTAGACAAGTTTAGCCAGTGTAATCAGACCAAAGCTACTATTCTCTGCAACAGATGCTCCCTCTGGGCAAAATCTTGGACTGCTGTCTCAGCTTGATCAGGTCTAGATGGGGAATTTCAGGGAAGGTAACTTACAAGGTTGAGGAGTCAATGGATAATTCCTTTGCAGAAGATAATTCCTTTGTTGTCTCACTGGTATGCATGGGAGCTACGTGTACTGTTCAGTGATGCAGAAAACCAAGGCCCTGACCACTTGTGAACATTAAAGATCAGATAACATCTTCCACAGAAGCAAGGTTAACCCAACTGTCCTGCATAAATCCCGGTGGGCTATTGTATTTTGTCTCCCAAAATTCCTCTGCAATTGCCACTGGATATTATTTTTCACTTCCTGTCCCAAACTGCTGAGCAGTGACACTTTGCACTGTCTAAAAGCTCTTATGTTTCACTCCAGAAGTGGCTTCAGTCCAGTGATGAATGAAGTACTATTATTTATATTGCAGTAGTGCCTATCTATCTTAGGTACTTCTGTGTCCTGCATTACCATAGTATCTGTGCCCCTCATAATGTATTTGTCCTCACAACACTTCTTTGAGCGAGGACAGTGCTATTATCCCCATTTCACAGGCAGGGAAGTGGAGGCACAGAGAAACTAAGCGATTTGCCAAGGTCACACAGGAAGTCTGATGGAACAGGGAACTGAATGTGGGTCTCTCACATTCCAAGCTAGTGCTTGAACCACTGAAGTACCCTTTCTCCTAGGAGCCACAGTCATAGACCAGGATTCTGTTGTGCTGGACTCTGTACAAAAACATCTATAAAAAGGTCACCCTTGCCCCCAAAAGCTTACAATCCAAGTATAAGACAAGAGATGGATACAGACGGTCAGGGGAAGCACAAGGGAATAGTGAGGAGATACTGGTCAGGAGGGCAGGCAGCGGATGCCAGCAACGGCTCCCCCTGAACTAGCATTGAAAGCCATTTAGCTGCCAGTGTAGATGGTCTTTTCAACTTGTGACGGGTTGGATCACAGAAACCCCCTTGGGAGCTGCCACCCGATGTGCAAAGCCTACCCCTGCTTCTGTTTTCCCTGCCAGCTCAGGACTCCAGCACCCTGTCTTGCTGAGCCAGACACTCCCGTCTGGCTCCAACACAGACCGAGGGTCTGAATCACTTGTCCCAAAGCTGCAAGTTTACCTGAAAACAGCTCACAGAAGTGTGCTTGTCTTTAGCACTCAGATGCCCAACTCCCAATGGGGTCTAAACCCAAATAAATCCGTTTTACCCTGCATAAAGGTTATGCAGGGCAAACTCATAAATTGTTCGCCCTCTATAACACTGATAGAGAGATATGCACAGTTGTTTGCTCCCCCAGGTATTAATACATACTCTGAGTAAATTACTAAATAAAAAGTGATTTTATTAAATACAGATAGTAGGCTTTAAGTGGTTCCAAGTAGTAACAGACAGAACAAAGTAAGTCACCAAGTAAAATAAAATAAAATGCGCAAATCTATGTCTAATCAAACTAAATACAGATAATCTTGCCCTCAGAGATGCTTCAGTAAGTTTTTCTCAGACTGGACACCTTCCAGGCCTGGGCACAATTCTTTCCCCTGGTACAGCTCTTGTTCCAGCTCAGGTGATAGCTAGGGGATTCTTCATGATGGCTCCTCTCTCCCTCTCTGTTCTCTTCCACCCCTTTATATATCTTTTGCATAAGGCAGGAACCCTTTGTCCCTCTGGGTTTCCACCCCACCCCCCTCACTGGAAAAGCACCAGGTTAAAGATGGATTCCAGTTCAGGTGACATGATCACATGTCACTGCAAGACTTCATTGCCCACTTGCCAGCACACACATATACAGGAAGACTAACAGCTAAACACAGCCATCTGCAGACAATGGTCCTTGTTAATGGGAGTCATCAAGATTCCAAACCATCATTAATGGCCCACACTTTACATAATTACAATAGGCCCTCAGAGTTATATTTCATATTTCTAGTTTTAGATACTCTGTTACAGAATGTGCGACTGAGACTTGTTGGGATGAGCCCTCTGTCCCCACTTCTGTAACAGCTTTGCCACGTCTAAGGAACTGACCTCTTGGGACCACTAAGGACCCAGTCCTGCGAGGGGTGGGGCATCAACCCTGCGCTCAGCTCTTCAGAGCATCAGACTCTAAACCTTGGGGAAACCATCTCCAGCACTAGGCCGGGGAGCCAAAGATGACTCATGGCCAGTAGGCACTCTCAGCAATGCGTCATTGTTCTAGTGTAGACTGACCCAAACCAAGGGACACCCACTGAAATATACTGATGCTTTTGCAACCTCAGCACCTTTCTGAAGGCTTCCAAAAAGAGAGCACCCAGTAAGGGTCGCCTGTCCCTTCCCCAGGAGTGTCTGGTATTAAACAGCACAGCTCTCCCACTGAACAACGGCACACTTGTCAAGCTCTCATCTCTGGATTCTGAGGTAGGACAGGAATGAGGTAGGCAGACATTTGGATGCACCCGAGGCAGGCCCAGCAGCCAACAACTGGAGCTATAGCTAGCCAGAGACAGTCACTGTTCTGACTGTAGTGGCTACAGCCCCAGGCTAAGAATGTTACTGAAAACTGGAGGCAATGCAAATATTAGAAAAGCCCAAAAGCTTTTAAGAGCTGCTTTGGGCAAATTTTTACACGTAGAAGCCAAACACAAGAATTCAACATTCATGCGTCATTTTCTTTATTTCTTCTGATATTTTACATTTTTTTGGCAAAGAATGATCAAGGATGGGAATTTCCCCATCCCAAATAGAGAGAACCTGCTCATCCCACCTCACCCACCACATCCCTCAGTCTATCTCCCTCATCTTTGCCTCTCTTCCCCCTCAGATACGGGATTAATGTGGGCTACATTGTGAAAATGAGGAACACAAAGACAATCATTTTGCTGAGAGCTCTGACTGATGCTGGCTACATTTCCTTAGCATCAGTTGTATACTGCAGCGGGGTGATCACCCGCTCCAGCCCTGAAGGGGTTGGAAAAGCCCTGCAGAGGGCTGGGGCTGGGTAAAAAGGAGCAAAACCCCGGCTGATTGGGGAAGTGGCTGCAGCTGGGGCCACGCCCCAAACTGAGCCACTCAGCCTGATAAGAAGGCCAGGGCAGCCAGAGGCTGGAGAGTCTCCCTTTGACAGGAGAGAGAGAGACAGGCCTGGCTGCAGGGAGCTCACCTGGGGACCTAGAGTGAGGCAGGGCTGGGGAAAGACCTTGAGGGCTGGGAAGCCCCAGGCCAGCAACTCCCCAGGCTGCAGGGCCTGGTCCTAGGCCCAAATAGGTATTGGGGTTGCACAGGGCAGCCAGAGGGTGGGTAAAGGCAGCCAGTCCAAACCCCTTGTTACTGGTGCTGATTGGCTGATACACTGCAGTCTGCCCCAGGGCGTGGGGGCTAGAGGGTGACTGGCAGGAGCCATGACTGAGGCAACCTTGGGATAAGGGGTGGGGGTTCCCCTGGGTGGGGAGACCCAGAGAGAAAGAGTGGGGTACTGCCAGGGGGCAGCACCTAAGCTGAGGGCACCGGGGTCTGGGAGGGACATGGGGGCCAAGGACAGGTGGATCACTGGCCCGCAGAGGGCGCTCCAGAGGCTGGTGAGCTAATTCCCTGGATGACCAGCAGGAGGTGCCGCAGGGGTGAGTCCATGCCTGATAAAATATACACTATGTCACCTCCCAGTTTTTATGCTGTCAGATCTGCAGTTAGATAGAGGCAAATTTGTGTCAGAAGAAAAGGGTGGTTGCAAAGCACCAGGCAGTAGTAGTAAGGGAGATCTGAGAAATATCCTACTAATAGCAATGTATCAGATCCACACCTGCCAGAATCCTAGCTGACATCTCACAATGTCACCTTCTCCTGGGAGCTGCTGTGGGGCTGGGTTCCTCCCCAACCCTCCATCCCACTACCCCATGGGCATTAGGCCAGTATGGAGCCTCGACAGCTTCTCTGCATGCCTGGCAGGGGAGAGGGGACTGAAAGCAGCGGCAGCACCAGTGCTCCAAGAAGGTGCCTGGGGCGGCAAGCCGTGGGGGGCGCCCTGCCAGTCCCTGTGAGGGCGGCAGTCAGGCAGCCTTCGGTGGTGTGCCTGCGGGAGGTCCGCCGGTCCTGGGGATTTGGCGGCGAGTACGCCGAAGCCACGGGACCAGCGGACCTCCCACACGCATGCTGCTGAATCGGCGGGACCGGGGACCTCCCGCAGGCATACCGCCAAAGGCAGCCTGCCTACCGTGCTTGGGGCGGCAAAAAAGCTAGAGCCGCCCCGACTGAAACGGAAGGGGCACTCCCAACAGCCCACCAGAAAGGACTCCCACTGCCCCCCAAACTGTCCCCCTGGCTCCTACTGTCCCCCCTCAACTCCAAGGCCTCCATTACCCCCCAAGCTTCCAGCCTCCCATTGCCCCCCAACAAACCCCAGGTTCCCATTGTCCCCCCAGTAGGGTTGCCGGCGTCCGTTCAGGTCGAAAAGGGACCCTGGCAGCTCCGGTCAGCACAGCTGACTGGGGCGTTAAAAGTCTGGTTGGCGGCACTGGCAGGCTCCCTACCTGGCTCTGCACAGCTCCCAGAAGCAGCGAAATGTCCCTCTGGCTCAGAGGTGGCCAGGGAGGCTCCGTGCGCTGCCCCCACCCCTTGCACCAGCTCCACAGCTCCATTTGCCAGGAACTGCAGACAATGGGCGTTGTGGGGGCAGTCCCTGCACCAGCGGAGGCAGTGTGCACCTCGCGGAGCCGCCTGGCTGCCCCTATGCCTAGGAGCCAAGGGACATGTCACCGCGTCTGGGGAGCCCCCTGAGGTAAGTGCTGCCCAGAGCCTGTACCCCGCACCTCCTCCCACACCCCAACCTCCTGCCCCAGCCTGGAGTCCCCTTCTGCACACAAACTCCCTCCTGAAGCCCACACCCTTTCCTGCACCCCAACTTCCTGCGCCAACCTTAAGCCCCCTCCAGCACCCAAACTCCTTCCCAGAACCCTCCCCCACTTCTGCACCCCAACCTCCTGGCCTAGCCCTGAGCCCCCTCCTGCACCCAAACTCCCTCCTGGAACCTGCAACCCACACCTCCTCCCACATCCCAACCCCTTCCCCCAGCCTTGAGCCCCCTCCCCCACACACCTCAATCCCCTACCCCATCCGGGAGCCCCTTCCTGCACCCAAACTCCCTCCCGGAGCCCACACCCTCTCCTGCACACCAACTCCCTCCCTCACCCCCTCCAGCACCCCAACCCCCTGCCCCGGCCCCCCTCCTGCACTCTGAATCCTTCATTTCTGGCCCTACTCAGCACCCCCAGCTGGATCCCTCACACCCTCCTGCACCCCCAACCCCTGTCCCAGCCCGGTGAAAATGAGCAAGGGGGGGGGGGAATGGAGTGAGAGGGAGGTGGGGCAAGTGTGTTTGGTTTTGTGCGATTAGAAAGTTGGCAACCCTACTAAGCTCCCAAGCTCCTATCCTCAACACTCCCCTAGCTTACCAGGCTCCTGCTGCTCTCAAAAGGCCCCCCCGGTCCCCATTGTCATCTCCCTCCAACAAATCCCTAGGCCCCAACCTCCCACAGCAGCCCCCCCCCCCGAGGTGCTCACTGATTCCCTCCACTACAAACAGCCCCCCAGGCTCTCCCATCCATTCAAGGCTAACACTGCCCAGAAGGGAGATCTTGCCTTTTTGCTTCTAACCCAGGGACAGCCTATAATGGCCAGCTGCAGCTATGACAGGGATCACAGCATCGCAGACAGGTATTTTTGGTTCACTACACAGCATTGCGAACCCTCGTGATCTTATCACAAGTCTTGTTTTGTCAAAGCCCTAGCTGCTGGAGTCATGTGATCACGTGAGAATCTGTTTTCCTTTTTAAAATAAATACATTTCTTAGCCCCTTGGTTGCAGAGAGA
The DNA here is from genome assembly GCF_028017835.1 of Emys orbicularis. Taxonomy (NCBI): domain Eukaryota; kingdom Metazoa; phylum Chordata; order Testudines; family Emydidae; genus Emys; species Emys orbicularis. The sequence goes on along the minus strand of NC_088695.1, from coordinate 27,940,889 downwards.
AGCTTGACAAGGTGACTCCAGTGTAACCAAAGAGCTCTGAAATTGAGCTGAGCGAATAATTTATTTTGGTGGCTGAACTGCAAAATCTGGGGGGGAAACTGGGGTTATTTTGAACCAAAATGAAAAACTGAAAAAATCTGTTTGGGTCAAATGAAACAAACAATTGAAATGGCTCCATTTTGGAAATGTTGAAATGAACCATTTTCAGAAAATGTTCTTTGTTTTTTGTTTGGTGGAAACTATTTGCTAAATCTGACCCAAACTTGTGAATAGTTTTGGTTGCCCCTGCAATTTTTTGGAGAATTTACCATTTGCAGGAAAATGTTTCCCCAGCTCTCTTCAGAAAACAGAAGGCAAATAGAAAGACCTCAAAATGTTGGTTCCTCCCCTCCAATCTCATTTTTAAGCCAATCTCATGAATTTTGACTCATACTGTCCTCTGTTTTAGGAATAGGAAAAGCAGAAGAGAAAAATCCCCTTTGTACTTTAAGTTCTTCAACCTCTACTAGGGTGACCAGACAGCAAATGTGAAAAATCAGGACAGAGGATGGGGAGTAATAGAAGCCTATATAAGAAAAAGCCCCAAATGTCAGGACTGTCCCTATAAAATCGGAACATCTGGTCACCCTAACCTCTATCTCAGTGGAGATTCTCCCTGCGAGACCAGAAAACAAGCCAAAGTTTAGGCCATGCCTTAGATCTGGGACAATCCCCTATAGCTTTGAAGCTTCAGACCTGTGGGTTGCACCTGCTTGTGTAGGGAAAAGAAGCTGTTACAAGTTTCCCAACTCCATTCTAAACTAAGAATATTTTCTGCTAGTAACAGCTGTCATTGGGTGCTGGTTGGAGTTTATGGGGAGCTCATGTTTCAGAGATGGGGAGATGTTGCTGGGGGGGAAGGGACCTGGGTTACTGATGTTCTGGGGAGATGATTTTGCAGAGGACTGTCTTAGGTTTGGAGGAGTGGGGCCAGAGGAGGATTTGCACAATTTTAAACAAGGCCGTTAATTCTCTAAAGTACCTATATCCAGGCAGATTCAGCAGGAAAGAGCTTGCAGTAAAAAAGGTAACCACAATGCTGTTACTCCAAGTGCACGAGAACTCGAAAGCCTCTTTTCTTCGCTTTCATTTTAGCAAAGAATTAAGAATTGCACATGGCTGTGGCATTTCCGTGGATCTATTTGCATGCTTTGTGGCATTATCTGGGTGAAGATATATGCGTGCCAGAGCCCTCCAACGCCTCAAGAATCTGTAAGAGTCCAGCAGAGCTGAGCCTTCTGCAAGGTCCCATGTGCCTGCCTGGAGTACCTCTGGTCATGTTTATAACCCAGCCTCTCTGTCAAAAACGAGTGCTGGGGAGTGGAACTGAAGAATGACAAAGGCGGGCAAGGAAAGGAGCTAGGCTAGGCCACGCAATGGTGTTGACAAGCTGTGGAATGAGGGGAGCTGGGAGAGAAAGAATGAAGCGATTTGTGCCGCTCAGCCAGCCTCTCTCCAGCTCCCCACTGGGGAGGGCTCAGCCACTGGATTCCCAAGAGTCTACAAGGCAGATTTTTATCAGACCCATTTAATTAGCTTATCACAGGCAATTAGCTTCATTGCTTAGACTCCCCCTAGAGCAGTTTACAGATCTGGAATGTGTCAAAGCCATTGACTTAGACTTGTGTTTCTCAAGCCAAGAAACTAGACATCCTGGAAACAGAAATCCTCTAAACCGCCACCAGGGGAGAGGCAGACGGTGATGTCTCATGGCAGGGTACAGTGGGTCTTCTGCCTTGGGCTGGCACAAGGAGTCTTGGGTTGCTTCAAGAGCTGATCCGTTTCCATCATGGAGTGGCTGGCAAATGGGCACTTTGCAGGCTCCTCAGAGCTAGCCGCTTATTTCAAGCCGCCATCTGGGAGAGATCACATGCAGGGAGGGCGGCTGCTGTGGGCACATGGCGATGAGAAAGGCCCGGTCACAGATAGGGTCCCCTCAAATCCTAAAGCCATTCACATTTCTATATAAGCCACAAACACTCAGATACAGTAAAAATGGTCTTTGGTCTTACTGAGCTTTTGGGGCCTTCTGTGGGTGCCAACAACGAATTGAATGCTCCATTACCTTGCGCCTTCTCTACTCTTATACTTTATACTTTTACAGAGTGGTGTAAAAAGCTATCACTGGTGTGAGTGAAACACCAGAATTCTGATCTGGATCATTCTACACTCACCCCCAAGCACAAGGGTGAATGGCCTGGGAATCTATGAAACAAGAAGAGCATGTCCTTTTTGTTTCCTTTTATCTTTTTTTTAAAATACTCCACTCCCCTGCAGTTCAATCCACTGTGTTACCTACCGTGGTGTAAGAGCAAACATCTCTTCGGGAGACCTCCTCTCTGCTTCGGCTTTGTTCATGAATTCAGCCTGGTACAGAATTTTGCCCAGGTTTTGCAGAGAGGAGATTGCATTTCCACTAGTTACCGGAAGATACTGGGAGTGAAGACTCCTGTGCTTTAGTCTGGGCTCTTACGCTGACTCTTGGATGCTTCCCTGAGCCACACCTTGGGTCCTTTCACGGTTCATTTTCCGGTGCATCTGCCCTCGCAAACTTTTAAAATTAATGTTTCATACAGAATTCTTTTTTGCTTGATGGATGCAGTGGGAAAATCTTTCCCAAACAGGAGAGAGGATTTTTCCCCCCTGGTGGATGTTTTTAATAATAATCATCTGCAAAAGGCTTATTCCTTTCTGACCTCAAAACAACTCCTGGGTAGTGCATTCCACCCAGGCCACAAAACCAGTCTGAATTACTCCACATGGGCAGTTAAGAAGTTTTCCATAACAACGCACAATTAACAAAGCCCAAGATCCTGTGAGATGCCGAACTACCTCTTACTGTCATTGACTTTGATGGGAATGGTAGACGCTCAGCACCTCTCAGGATAACACCCAGAGTGCCTTGTGCCGGCTGTGTTTTCATCGACCTATCAGTTATGGCAGAGCTGCTCCAGACAGAGTGCAGCCTCCTTAATTCTCAGGCATTTCCTTCCATCCTCCACGTGTGAAGAAGCCTGTAGCCTGTAAGGACAACCTTGATTGTCCTGGGCCGCTTTGCACAACATCACTTAAAGATGTTGTGTCAACCAGTGTTTCCGATGCGTGTGACTGGCTCTTGTTTTAAGGAGGGCGTCTCGAGCAGAGTAAACATGCATTCTGAACATTCCACCACACTCAGCCTTCCCACAGGGCGGGCGATCGAGGTAGTGAGCCATGGTGGACAGCTGGGAGGTGACAGACCATGCCTCAGTATCGGGGCTTGGGCCTTCTCCCCTGGCTGCTAGTGCTCATTTCCTCACATGGCTGAAGGCCTGTCAGCATCACACCCTGAGGACATGTGAGGCATGCTCAGAAAAGCAGCCGAGATACACACTAGTGCAGCCATTGAAACACATTTCTAAGATCCTGCCAACCTGGCTTTTTCCAGTGTGGCTGGGCACTACTAAATACCATTACCCCTGGGCAAGCAACTCTTCCTGTGCCCTGTACTGCACGGGTACGGACTGTTGCAAAGTAAGACACATTAAGCAGGACCAAAAAATCATAATTACATGCACAAATCAACTGTTTCTCACAACAGCCAGTCATGCATCTTACTTGTCCTTTATGTGTGCCAATGCCTGGCTTGGGTGGATGTGCAATCCTAGTATTAGTGCATGCAAACTAGCCATTCCAATGCACATCTGGCTTCTTGAGAATCAGACCCTGTGTGACTGGTTCAAGGTCACAGACGTATGTAACATAGTTAGGAAGAGAACCCAGGCCCCCTGACTTGCTGTCCTCTGCTTTAACTATTAGACCACCCTTTCTTTCATACGTGACAGCTGAAAAATTTAAGGGATTGTCCAAACTGGAAAATTACATAGTGTTAGGCCTTGTCTTCACTGCAGAGTTCACTCAAGTTATAACTCAAGTGTTGCTCCTAACTCGAGTCCCATGCATGTACAAAAGTCCTTAACTTCATTGTGGTGGTGTTTTTAACTCAAGTTGGCTGACTTGAGAGGGGGCATGGGCTAAAACTCAAGTGAGTACAACTCATCAGCTGCTAACATGACCACCCTATAGTTTGGCTATATGATGAGTGGCACTCAAGTGCAGATAGTCCTCCAATGCCTTCCCACAATTTCCCCCCCCCCCTCCCGCCCAGGAGCCCAAAAAGGATAGATAAGTTCTCCCACAATTCACAGGGAAAGAACTCTTAGTACCAGCCCTAAGAACCAGGGGATGTGCCCCTAGAAGTTCTAGCAACACATAAGAGTGAGTACAGCACCAGTGTGAACCCAGCAACTTGTGTGACCAGTCTCGCTTGAGCTAGGCCAACTCAGGTGGAGTAACTCAAGTGTTGATAACTCTGCAGTGAAGATAGATCGTTAGTTACCGTGACTCCTCGAGGTCATGTTGTAAAGGCACATTACACATACAGTGCAGCTGTGCCGCTGCAGTGCATCTGGTGAAGACACTCTATGCCGATGGGAGAGAGGTCTCCCATCGGCATTATAAAACCACTTCTGTGAGTGGCAGTAGCTATGTCGGCGGGAGAAGCTCTCTCACCGACATAGCACTGTCCACAGCGGCACTTCTGTCAGTGTAAATTAAGTTGCTTGGGGAGAGGTGGTTTAGAATCATAGAACTGGAAGCGACCTCGAGAGGTCATCTAGTCCTGTCCCCTGCACGCAAGGCAGGACTAAGTTTAGTAACACCCCTGAGTGACATAAATTCTGCTGACATAACCTGTAGTGTAGCCATAGGCTAACACTAAGTGAAATGTGAAGTAGCATTCAATGTAGACAGAGACTACCGTGTTTAACACCATGGCAGTAGTGGAGCGCATCCAAATGCTGTGCTAGGAGAGAGCAACAGAGGGTCCTGTGGCACCTTTGAGACTAACTTCTGTTAGTCTCAAAGGTGCCACAGGACCCTCTGTTGCTTTTTACAGATTCAGACTAACACGGCTACCCCTCTGACACTTGCTAGGAGAGAGATGCTCAAAGAGCCAGCCTGGAGCTCAGTGCTCAGGGCCATGCATAGCAATTAGGTGTGCAGAAACCACTCTTGCCTCTGTCCTTTGTTAATGGCTCAGAACTCACATTTGTAAGCAGTAAATCTTAATGGCTTCTCATTACCTGCAAATAGAGCCCTAATAATCCTCTTCTAAACAATCGCCCTCTTACAAACAATGCTGCTTAGCCAGTAGTGGCAGTTAATGGTGGGGAAGTGGGTCGGAAGTCCCCTGTTGAAGACTCGGGGCATGTCTACACTGCGGGTGCTACAGCAACATAGCTATGACATTATAGCACTGTAGCATAGATGCTTCCTACAGAGACTGAGGGGGGGTTCTGTAGCTGAAGCATTTTTCCATTGACCTAGCTGTGTCTACAACGGGAGTTAGGGCAAAAATAGCTATCATGCTCAGGGGGGTGAATCTGAGTACTGTTGCTATGTCTATTTCAATGTTACGTGCAGACCAGGACTTAGCATGTCTTAGGGTACGTCTACACTGGCAAGTTTCTGCGCCACAAGTTATACCACTTTTATTAAAATGCTGGAATTAAACCAATGTTGCATCTCCACACTGTGCTCCTTGTGATGCGGAAGAGCATCCACGTTAGCAGCTCTTGCAAAGATCGCTATCCCATTGTGGTAGCTATCCCACTGTGCAACTGGCCACAGGGTACTTTGGGAAGGGTTTGCAATGCCTCATGGGGGCAGGCACAGTGTCACATGATGCAGGTTTCCCAATCCCAGTGTTCCATGGGTATCCTACTCCATTGCCAGCTGCTTTTCAACTGAAGAGGGGGAGAGTGTGTGTGTTTGTGTATGGAGGGGGGGAGAGAGACAGTGTGTTTTGGGGGACAGGGAGTGTGTCAGCATGCTGTCTTGTAAGTTCAGACAGCGGCAGGAAGCAACCAGTCCTGAGCCAGGGGGAAAACCGGACATCAGCCCCCGCCGCCCTCCCTGGGCCCTCTGCGCGCGCACACACACACACACACACACACACACACACCCTGCCTCTGTGTTCAACAGCACCCACATTAATGGTTTGCTTTGTATCCCAGAGCAGATCAGCATAGCACGCAAGGGCTGTCAGAAACGGTGCTTTGAAATGGGAGGGGCGCATGTCTCCAGGGCAGCCGAGTTCAAAACAGTGAGCAGAGCGGTCACTTGAGGCATTATGGGAAAGCTCCAGAGGCCAATCACAGCGCAGAAAGCAATCAAGTGTCTACACTGGCAATAGAGTGCTGGAGCCTCTGTGCAAATAGCCTTACGACTCTCATTGAGGTGGTTTTTTTTCAGCGCTGCAACTGAGGAGTTTCTGCGCACAACGTGACTTGGCAGTGTGCACACGTCTGCAGTTTGAGCGCAAAAAGCTGCTTTACTGCGCAGAAACTTGCCAGTGTAGACAAGCTCTTAGGGCTCATCTATACACAGACTGAAGCCAAACCAATGAAATCAGTTTACATTCACACCTTTTGTTATTTCAGTGCAAGCTTGTGTGCACACTGATTTCAGATTAAGAGGATCAGTTCAATTTAACTTGTCTGTTTAAAAAAAAAAAAAAAGAAAAAGAAAAACACACCTCTCCCCCTTGCACTGATCAGAGGTGCTTTAGTTGGGAGGATCCAGTTGGAAATAGTTTTCTCTGATGATTTCAAAAGCAGGAGAGAGCTTTCCCCATTTCAGAGCGAAGCTTAGCTGCAGGTTAAGAGCTTTCCACTTGCAGAAGGCGCATTAGAGCCAATTCTAACTTGAGTGACCTGGCTTGGTATTAAAACAATAAGCCAAGTTTGCTCTCTTGGTAGAGATGAGATTTTGCCTCTTTGCTTGTGCCTGATTTAGGAAGCTGCAGGGTCATGGATCTGCTCCAGCTGAAGGGTTCTGCCATTGACTTCGGTGACTGTCAGTCTGACACATAACATGACAATCATAAACCATTATGGGCCAAATTCAGCCCTGATTTAAGCTGTTGCAGTTCCACTGACTTCAACAGAGTTAGAAGTGTTTACGCAAGGCCTGAGTTTTGCCCTTGGGTAGTTTCAGCCAGAACATCCCCTTAGCACCTCAGACACATCATGAGCTCTCATCTTGCCCAAACCTGTATTGCTTCATCCTGAGAATTTTATCCTTGGTTTATAATCCTTATTGGAGTAAATATGTCACTATTGCTCTGGTTTCCCCCTCCTCTACCAACCCAGATGTTATAGTCAGGGTGATATTCCAATGAATACCATAGGGCGAGTCTTCAGCTAAACTCTGTAGTCTGTAAACAGCATTTAAACCACTGTTTCCTAATGTAATAACATTCCTCTAGGCCCTTAACATTCCTGACATCAGCCTGAATGCAATGCACTGGAGCAGTGCTTCCGTTACAAACATCTGGGTTCCTAGGAAATGCAGTGCTTTGCTACCCACTCTGCGCTCTCTATTAACACTTATTACATTATATTTGTTTCCTGCTGCGAGGATCATGCTTCAGCTTAAGGTTACTTGCAGGGCTGTGGTGAACTTTGTGCCAGAGATCCAAACTATGGCAAACAAGCCCTTGCCAGTTTATGGTTCAGTGATGGGCAAACCACAAACACTTCAGAGGTCTGGGTTTAGAAAACAAAGCTCAGAAAGGAGGCAAGAGAAAGTGACATACAGGGGGGATCAAAATGTATCTGACTCCAGACTAGGGTAGATGCTTTTCTGCTCTGAGGAGCCTCCATTGTCAGAAGCATCAGCATTCAGATTATACTCTTCTTATTCAAGCCTCTTTGGGCTGATGTGTCCTCATGAGAGCACATTTCCCAGAGCGATTCCTAGTGCTTTGTGGTATTTTCTGGTTCAAAATCATTACAATAAACATAGCAGCAAGGACTTTGCATTTGAGTTTCTAGCCCTAGCTGATTTATTTGGGCATAAGCCTTTGTGGGTAAAAACCCCACTTCTTCAGATGCATGGAGTGAAAATTACAGATACAGGCATAAATATACTGGCACATGAAGAGAAGGGAGTTACCTTACAAGTGGAGAACCAGTGTTGACAAGGCCAATTCAGTCAGGGTGAATGTGATCCACTCCCAATAATTAATGAGGAGGTGTCAATACCGAGAGAGGGAAAATTGTCAACATAGTGACAACTGTAAAGTCGTGGTTAGCTGCAGATTTGTTACACCAGTGTCAAGCGTTGGATTGTAACGGGTGTGAATCCTTAATGCTGCATGACAAGCTTTGTTTCACTAGTAGCCTATGTAATGATCTGCCCAGAGTATATGTGTAACCAGTACCCTCTACTGAGTGGCGTCAACCTCTCAGCTGTGTGTCATGTCCTCTATACTGCTAACAGCCAAAGGAGAAGTGATGGCAATTTAATGAAACAGCAGAATCCCATGAAATTTCCAGAGCAAAGCAGTTCTGACAAGTTCAGCTGATCAGACCTTTTGAGGTCACCAGCCTTCAGGGTGCAGATAGTGTGTTAGCAAAGCTTGTTTTCCAGTTAATAGCAAGGCTATCATCCTCAGTCCTACAAAATGTGTTTATTAAAGGCAGTATCTGGCAGGGTGGACATGCAGAAGGAAATGTGAATGGGAGAGTGGCCATTTGTGTTGACAAAATATTGTTGCAATAATAATGCTGTGCGTTTCTATGGTGTTTTCCCACTACAGATCTCAACGCGCTTGACAAACATTCATGAATTGGGCCTCAGAAGTCCCCTCTGATTAGGTATTACAATCTCTAGTTTACTGAGGGAGAAGCTGAGGCATAGGGAGTTTCAATGATGCTCAGAAATTCACACAAGTCAGTGACAGAGACAGAAAAAGAGCCCAGATCTCCTGATTCTCTGGCCTTAACTCTACATTTCAACTTCAATCTCTCTGGGGCAGGAAGCATCTTTTTGTGTCTGGGTTTACACAGTGCCTAGCCTAATGGGGTCCTAGTCCATGACTGAGTCTTTTAGGTGCTACCACAGTAGCAATAATAAATATGCTTATTGAAGTCAATGGGAAAGCTCCCATTTACTTTAATGGATGCAGACTCAGGAAATAAAATAGATCTGGCCTAGGAATTATTCTGGGGAAGTTCTATGGCCTGTGTTATAGAGGAGATGAAATCAGATAATCACAATGGTCCCTTCTGGCCTAAATCTATGAAAAATAAACACTGTACTGCTACTGTGATCTAAATGGGCTTTGTTGTCTCATAGAATCATAGAACTGGAAGGGACCTCAAGAGGTCATCTAGTCCAGGCCCCTGCACTCAAGGCCGGACTAAGTATTATCTAGACCATCCCTGGCAGGTGTTTGTCTAACCTGCTCTTAAAAATCCCCAATGATGGAGATTCCACAACCTCCCTAGGCAACTTATTCCAGTGCTTAACCACCCCAACAGTTAGGAAGTTTTTCCTAATGTCCAATCTAAACCTGCCTTGCTGCAATTTAAGCCCATTGCTTCTTGTCTTATCCTCAGAGGTTAAGAAGAACAATTTTTCTCCCTCCTCCTTGTAACAACCTTTTATGTACTTGAAAATTATCATGTCCTCTCTGTCTTCTCTTCTCCAGACTAAACAAACCCAACTTTTTCAATCTTCCCTCATAGGTCACGTTTTCTAGACCTTTAATCATTTTTGTTGCTCTTCTCTGGACTTTCTTCAATTTGCCCACATCTTTCCTGAAATGTGGCGTCCAGAACTGGACACAATACTCCAGTTGAGGCCTAATCAGTGTGGAGTAGAGTGGAAGAATTACTTCTCATGTCTTACTTACAACACTCCTGCTAATACATCCCAGAATTATGTTCACTTTTTTTGCAACAGTGTTACACTGTTAAACTTATATTTAGCTTGTGATCCACTAACCCCCAGATCCCTTTCTGCAGTACTCTTGTCTAGGCAGTCATTCTCCATTTTGTATGTGTGCAACTGATTGTTCCTTCCTAAGCGGGGTACTTTACATTTGTCCTTATTGAATTTCATCCTATTTACTTCAGACCATTTCTCCAGTTTGTCCAGATGATTTTGAATTTTAATCCTATCCTTCAAAGCACTTGCAACCCCTCCCAGCTTGGTATCGTCTGCAAACTTTATAAGTGTACTCTCCATACCATTATCTAAATCATTGATGAAGATGTTGACCAGAACCAGACCGAGAACTGATCCCTGCGGGACACCACTTGTTATGCCCTTCAAGCATGACTGTGAACCATTGATAACTACTCTCTGGGAACGGTTTTCCAACCAGTTTTGCATTCACCTTATGGTAGCTTTATTTAGGTTGCATTTCCCTAGTTTGTTTATGAGAAGGTCATGCGAGACAGTATCAAAAGCTTTACTAAAGTCAAGATATACAGGCAGTCCTCGACTTTACGACATTCGACTTACAAGGAACCGCACTTACAACGTTTCTGAATTGACATCCTGATTCAACTTACAACAATTGGTTTAGACTTTACGACACTCGGTCCCGCAATAGAGTGTATTGTGGTTCCGAGTTAAGATGTTTTGACTTACGACGTGATTTTCAGGGACCAATTGTGTCGTAAGTCTGAGGACTGCCTGTACCATGTCTACCATTTCCCCACTATTCACAAGTCTTGTTACCCTGTCAAAGAAAGCTATCAGGTTGGTTTGACATGATTTATTCTTGATAAGTCCATGCTGACTATTACTTATCACCTTATTATCTTCTAGATGTTTGCAAATTGATTGCTTAATTATTTGCTCCATTATCTTTCCAGACACAGAAGTTAAGCTGACTGGTCTGTAATTTCCCCGGGTTGTCCTTATTTCCCTTTTTAAACATTGGCACTATATTTGCCCTTTTCCAGTCTTCTGGAATCTCTCACATCTTCCATGACTTTTCAAAGATAATCGCTAATGGCTCAGATATCTCCTCAGTCAGCTCTTTGAGTATTCTAGGATGCATTTCATCAGGCCCTGGTGACTTGAAGACATCTAACTTGTCTAAATAATTTTTAATTTGTTATTTTCATGTGGAATTTAACAGAAAATGATAACCTTACTGAAGGCATTTTTGAATCAGCCTATGGAATTTACTAGAAAATTATACCCCTGTTCCAGGGGAAAATGCCTAGAAAGGAATTTATTCTCTATTACAGTTTATAGGTTTTTAGAATAATTCCTATAGAACCTTCATCTCTTGACTTTGATGGCCCTGATCCTCAAAGGTATTGATTTAATGGGAGTTAGATACTTAAATACCTTTGAGGATCTGGGCCTATGGGACTCAACTCGGGGCCTGCTACTACAAGCTGCTATTCCTGTGTGTGACTGTGGCTATGTCTTCGTGACAATTGGAGGTGTGCTTGCAGCTCGGGCTGGCATATCTGCATTAGCTTTAATCAAGCTAGCATGGCTAAAAATAGCAGTAATTCCTTTCTCCCCTTCCAACAGAGGGGGGAATAGAGTCTCCCACATCTCAGGTGAGAGCTTTAACCACTGGGATAAAAGTGATAAGGTGGGCACCACTTGCTCCTCTGGCAAGATTTTAAATGGGACCTAATCCAATAGGTAGCCTCTGAGCATGCCTACCAGATTGGGCCCCGCAGGGAAGATAGACATTCATCCCCCTATCTTCCCTTGGTTCAAGTTTGGGGTTTAGCACCTAAGTACCTTTACTGATCAGGTCCTCAGGGCCGGCTCTGGCTTTTTTGCCACCCTAGGCAAAAAAGCCACCCGCCACCCCCCCCCCCCCGTCCCACCCCAGCGCGGCAGGGGAGGGTGCCGAGCCCGGCCGCGGGCCCGCAATCCCCGGCGGCCAGAGCGCCGGGGGGAGGGCGGCGAGCCCTCGGCGGCCAGAGCGCCGGGAGCAGGGCGGAGAGCCTGGCCGGGGGCTCTCCGCTCTCCCTGGCGGCCAGAGCACCGGGAGGACGGCGGCGAGCCCGGCCGGGGGCTCTCCGCTCTCCCCGACCGGCCGGAGCGCCGGGGGGAGGGCGGCGAGCCCGGCCGGGGCCCCGCTCTCCCCGACCGGCCGGAGCGCCGGGGGGAGGGCGGCGAGCCCGGCCGGGGCCCCGCTCTCCCCGACCGGCCGGAGCGCCGGGGGGAGGGCGGCGAGCCCGGCCGGGGCCCCGCTCTCCCCGACCGGCCGGAGCGCCGGGGGGAGGGCGGCGAGCCCGGCCGGGGCCCCGCTCTCCCCGACCGGCCGGAGCGCCGGGGGGAGGGCGGCGAGCCCGGCCGGGGCCCCGCTCTCCCCGACCGGCCGGAGCGCCCCGCCGCGCCGCCCCCCTCCAGGCGCCGCCCCAAGCACATGCTTGGTGGGCTGGTGCCTGGAGCCGGCCCTGCAGGTCCTCACCCTTTCTGTGCCTTAGTTTCTTACCTGTACAGGGAGGATAATAGCACTGCCCTGCCTCATGGGAGTGTTGTGAGGATAAATCCATTAAAGATAGTGCTAGACTCAAGAAGATCAATTTATCTAGCTTAACGAAGAGAAGGTTATGGGTTGGCTGGATCACAGTCTATAAGTATCTATACTGGGAATATTTAATAATGGGCTCTTTTCGCCAGCAGAGACAGGTATAACATGATCCACTGTGTAGAAGCTGAAGCTAGACAAATTCAGATTGGAAAAAAAGTGCAAATGTTTAACAGTAAGGATAAGTAACCATTGAACAGTTTACCAAGGGCCCAACCCTGGCCATATTTAAATCAAGACTGGATGTTTTTCTAGAAGATCGGCTCTAGGAATTCTTTTGGGGGAAGCTCTGTGGCCTATGTTACATAGTAGGCCAGACCACATGATCACAGTGGTCCCTTTTGGCCTTGGAACCTACAAATCTATAGAATTGTGAGGTGCTCAGATACTCATGGTAATGGGGACCATATGAGAACATAGGATGGATGGATTCAAACATTTGTATAAAAACACAGGTATTATTCTCTAGTGAAACCTAACCAACTCCCATGCTGAATTGAATCAATTCAGCATGGGAATCAATTGAATCAATTCACCTGTCATTTATACCAGAGAGAGAAAAAGTACTACACTGGTGCTGAGCTATAAACACACATTGGGGACACTTATAACATCACAGTGACTGAGACTTTGAACTTCATCCAGCTTGGGACCCCTGGGGATGCCAGACACCTGCACAGATTTAATCGCAATTCTCCTGTCACATATCTTGATATGTTTGAAGGGCACACCACAAATGATGACAAAGTAGTGAAAATCACAAGTAAACTGTTCCTTTGCCCAGGTCCCGCTGAACCTGAATCCAAGCCCGTTGGCCTTGAATCTCTTCCTATATTTATTTCTTGCAAGATTTTCTCTTCCTTTCTTTGTTAAGAAACAAGGGGGTGCTGTTTTTAAAATCAGAGTTTGGTTTCAAGACAGGTCTACACCTGGAAGAGCCTCTGTGACCTTCTGTGGCTAAATGACTTCCCGAGTTTCCCTGGCCTGTGATTCCAAACCCTTTCTCTAATTAAACAGTCAAATCCTATTCGCCAAGCCTCCTAGCTCCTACCCTGTATCCCTGGCTATATGCAGAATCTTCTCCCAGAATCTTAGCCGACATTTGTAACCCTCTGGCTCTAGCAGACTTATAGATGACCGTGTGTGTGGCCTATTTTAACTTTGGCTCTCCTGTGTTTGCCTCTGCAGATTGCAACTGGCCATGAAATGTCTGTAATACTTCTGAGTAAACCACACTGCAAGAAAAAGTGAACTGAATTGTATTGCATTCAGCTCCTTTTAGTTGGTTGGGCTCAGCCAGCCAAGGTAACTCAGCCAGTTACATACAGTTTGCTTCATAGAGTGTTAGAAGGAAAAAGTATAAAAGACTTTTCATATCAGCCTCCAGGACGAGTGCAAGATTGTTCTAGTAATCAGCAACAAGTTTTCTAGTGTTCTGTCCGATCTACTTTTAAATGCACCAAGAGATGAGGCTTCCACCCCTTCCCTTCAGCAACAGTTCCACAACCTAACAGAACTCACTATTAGAAAGTGCTTCCTAACGTCCAGTCTAGCTTATCCCACGTTTTAATTTCATTCCCCACCATTACTTGTAAGTTACTTAAACCCCTCAAACACCTATCATAAATTCCAGTGGTGATTCCAATGGATCTTTAGTGGCCACAAATGGCCAGGACCCCTGTTCTAAATCTCACCTGGAAGACATCACCCCCAGCTTCCTGCTGGTGCACTGAGCCCAGATCCATGAAGGGACTTAGGCATTGCAATGCTGACCGTCGCGGTGCCTAACTTTTAGGTGCCTAGTAAAATCACAGGAACTAAACTGTGAACCACAAAGGCTGAGTCAGGCACTTAGGCTGCCTGTACAATAAATGGGGAGAGAGCGGCGCTTTTAGAACGTGATCTACAAAAGCCAGCATGCTAGGCGGAGAGCCACCTCCACCAGCCAACGGGAGATGCCAATGATGGGGGGAGGGGTACTAAGCCCTGCCCCTCTCACAGAGACAAGTGCTTAAGTCTGGGCACCTCTTTCTGTTTGGCAATCCGCAAATGGGAACCTGTTTCCTGGAGCCAGGCAGCTTAGGCACCTAAGCAGCTTCCTGAAGGAATGAGTTAGGGGCTGGCCTCACGCCACACAAGACCAGCGGTGGTAGTGGTACCCACCTTATAACTTTTAGCCCAGTGGTTAGAGCACTCACCTGGGATGTGAAAGACTCAGATTCAATTCCCCCCTCTGCTTGAGGGAGAGAGAGGATTTGAGCAGAGATCTCCCACCTCTCCAGGGAGTGCTCTCACCAGTGAACTCTGCTATATTCTGATGTGGGGCTCCCTCCCTCAGTCTCTCCTCTTGAAACTCTTCCACTATGAATAAATAATGAAAGAGTGGTTGGAGCAGGGGGTCTAGACCAAGGGTCTCCTTCCTCGCAACTGGATGCTCTAGCCAATGGACTACAGAGTCCGTCTTGCTCGCTCTCTTTCTCTCTCCGAGAAATAATGTGGGCAGCGGCACCACCACCTTCAGCGGCCAGATTCTGAATGGGACGCAATCCAGTAGGCGGCCTCTGAGCACACCTCCTGGATTGGGCCCCACACACAACTTGGACGGGCGAACACCTGTCTTCCCCTGGTTTGTGGCTCACTCTGGGGCTTAGGCAGGAGATAGGCGTCCGGACGACAGAGGCAGCAATGTGCCTGCCCAGAGCCAGGAACACAGGTGCCGAGGAACTTTTACCGTGAAGACTTGGGCACTGAACGAGTTTAGGCACCTGCAGGGTTTGTCAGGAGTTTTAGGGGTGGTAGTGAAGCCTAAAAGTGGGGCTTAGGCCCCCAAGCCCAAGACTTCGGTGCCAACATCTGGGGTTTAGGTGCCTAAGTCCCCATGTGCATTGGAGCTTTGGTCCAGCACTAATTCAATCAGTAAGACAATGTGTGTCAGCTTTTTAAAACAAACTGTGTCTTCAGGAACTGTCCAAAGAACTGTCAATGGGTGACATATGTGAACGGTGAGCTGTGCTTATTAGTTAGCTCAGCCAGTGTATTACCTTTGTGTCTTCTATCTTGTAGGCTATTCTGTTCTGTGCAGGTTCTTATACTGAGCATTCATCATGGCCCCCAGCACCACAGCCTCACACCTCCCCGTGAGGTAGAGAAACAAAACACACTAAGAGCTGGATTTTCAAAGGTATTTAGACACGTAAAGATGCAGATAGGTGCCTTGTGGGATTTGCAAAAGCTCCAAAGCAGCTCAATGTCTAACTCTAATTGAAGCATATGGGAGTCAGGTGCATAACTTATTTCAGCATTTTAAATAATCCCACTAGGCAACTATCTGCATCGTTAGGCCCCTAAATACTTTTGAAACGCTGGGTGTAAATGACTTTCCCAAGGCCACACAGGAGGTCTGTGGCAGAGCAAGGAACTGAAGGCAAGTTTTTGAGGCTGGCACCCTAACCCCTGGACTAACCACCTGTGGGCTAGTGTGTCGATGAAATCGCCCCTCCCGCAGCAAGGCAGAGCGTTGCACCAGAGTTCACACAGTCCTGCTGGGGTGTATGTGTTTTCTCCTTAGTCCTGGCAAGGTCAGCTGGTCCTGGTGCCCAAGGGGTCTGGAAATCCCCACAGTTCTTAAGTCTCTGGTAGGGTTCCAGGCAGGGCCCTTAAGCCAGCCAGGCGGGATCAGAACTTAGTGACTCTGGCCATGTCCCAAGCTCCTTCTTACCTTCAGGGCTTAATTTGTAATGAGAGGTGCCAGGGCTCAAGCAATTTTTTTACTTTCCTAACTGATGCAGCAAACCAGGGATGCCAGGGCTATGAACTGCCAAGCCCAGAGGTGCTGGGACACAGCCCTGGCAAACCTTGGCACAAAGTAAGCCCTGCCTACCTCCCCTGGTTTCCATAGCTTTTCATCCTGTAGAACCAGTTGTCTTGTCTCAGGGTGTTATCCCTGCGCAGCTCTCAGCAGCCTGCTGGCAGGAGTTCTCTTCTCCAGCCAACTCACTCCCCTGGCAGCCACCCTGCCCCTTTGCTTCCCAGTTCTTTTATTCTCCCAGCTACTGTGAGGCTTCCAATCAGCACTAGCCAGCAGTACCTGTATTAACCCTTTGGTTGCTGAGTCAGCATGGGGGTATATACACCCCTTGACACCATCCCATTGAGATCTACACTCCCTTACAAAGGAAAGTTTCACTGTGGTATCTGACCACACTGCAGTAAGGTGGGACTTAAGCTAACTTCTCGCTAGCCATCAGGATAACAGGTCCAGTTTAGCTGCATTTTAGGCAGAGATGGAACCGAAATGGAAACCCACATCCAAACTTCTTGGGCCTGATTCTTATCTCACTTAAACGTAAATCAGGAGTTAACTCCACTGGAATCAATGGAATTACACTGGTGAAAATACAGTCTGAGTGAGCTCTGAATCTCTGGCTTCAATGGGTCAAATCGGTCCCAGCCTGAAATCCAGCTCAAAATCCAAACTTTCCCAAATGCTGAGGGGCTGTGAACTCTGTGTGAAGACTTGGTCTGATTATGGACAAATATTTGAGCTGCCAAGTTGGATCTGACTCTGAATTTGGGAGTTTGAGCCAGGCCCTTCATTGATCTCAGTTTGGGCCAGTCGTTACCCATACCGGTCACAGCCAAAACAGCAACGAGACAGGGAGGTCTCTTGTCACCTGATTGAGAGCAAGAGGCCAGATCCTCAGCTGCTGTACTTGGATTGGAGCTGCAGCTGCTGGCTCTAGGAGTGTAATGTAAACTGTACTGCTCTAGTTTTTCCTTCTCACTCACCTTCCACTGCCTCCTCCAAAAACTGACTGTTCGCTTCACCTCTCTCACTCATGGCTATTTGGGCCAAAATGAACAAGACCTCACAGTGGAAGCAGCTATGAGCTATGTCTGTGCATAGTTCTGCTTAAGTGAAAACAACTATGCTGTGCCAGTTTAAATACAATTACCCTTTTCTTACTTATAGAATGTGGTAACCTTCTTTCAGCAAATTCACTTAATTCCCAGCCCAGTGTACTACGAAGCCCTTAGATTTCTTGGTGACAATGGCAGAGACTCTCAGAGGATAGCAGAGCTGCTACAGTCAGTCTTGCTAGTTTCGTGTTAAGTGCTGGATGTTTGCTAAGTGCCCTGGGTCATCAGTAAGTACCTAGGGCCTGCTCCTTTGCCCACTCTCTGTTTTGAATCACTGCATGGTTTCTCTTACTTGGGACCCACTCAATGCACAGGTTTCATGCCAGTCTGCCAGGTTGTTTGACTGCGCTGTTTGCCAGAAGCTGGGAATGGGTGACAGAGGATGGATCACTTGATGATTACCTGTTCTGTTCGTTCCCTCTGGGGCACCTGGCATTGGCCACTGTCGGTAGTCAGGATACTGGGCTGGATGGACCTTTGGTCTGACCCAGTATGGCCACTCTTATGTTCTTAGGCGCTGCCTTTATGCCAGCTCACCAGGACCACCTGGCATCCTCTCTGGCCACATTCCTGAACCATTATGGAAAGCTCCCTGATTTTGTTTTCTCCTGTGAGGCTGGGATCTTGGTTTTTCACAAGGCAGAGCAGGGTAAGGGCTTGCCTACGCTTGAAATGCTACAGCGACACAGGAGCTGCACTGCTGTAGCACTTCAGTGTAGACACTACCTATGCCAATGGGAGCAGAGGGGTTCTCCAGTTGGCGTAGGTATTACACCTCCCTGAGAAGTGGTAGCTAGGTCGACAGAAGAATTCTTCTATTGATCTAGTGCTGTCTGCACTGGGAGTTAGGTCGGCTTAACTCTCAGGGGTGTGGATTTTTTACACCCCTGAGCAACGCAGCTGGGTCGACCAAACTTTTTAGGGTAGACCAGGCCTAAGATTTCAGCCTTGGCCCTTGTGATGGGGTGAACAAACCCCACAGTGGAGAGGAAGGGGTTAAGGAGCTGCTTTGGGCCCAGGCACAGGCTGGAGAAGGAACTTGCAAAGGGGAGCAGAGTAGCTCAGCAGCAGGCAGACAATGGAGGTGCGCTGCCCTGCACTAGTTCCTGAGAAGGAGCACCACAGGGATGTTGCCTGAGGCCTTGTTATAAAGACCTGACCAAGCCTGCAGAGGAGGGATTTGTGACTCTCTGTATTTAGTTTAGTTCTTTACTTTACCCTGGGAGAAGAGAGGGGATGGGTAGGAAGCAATGCAGGGAGGCAGCGCATAGCATCCCAAGGTGCAGGGTGCTTGCTAGTGGGACCTGGATTGGAGCCTGGTGCAGAGTGTGGGCTGGGCTCCCCTACCGCCCCCTAAAGAAGAACAACGACAGAAGTCTATCCCTCACCCGGGAACCTAGCTGGGGAAGACCCTGTAGGTACAAGGGTTTGGACCACAAGACCCCGACGTCAGGGGAAAGCCCTGAATCCATTGCCAAATTCTGAACACTTCTCCATTATCGGACCCTTTATCACACTTTCAAGACTTGAAAGTGTGACTTGGCTTTAGGGCTAAGTCACTGAAAGGCCAGACCACCATGGGGCAGAGCTGTAGGAAAAAAAGGGGGACGCCCAGGAGGAAGACAACCTGCCACACATTAGATGGCAGTGGATGTCCCCCCTCCCAGCCCCTCACAATAACACTGTAACAGAGTCCATATCCACAGGCCATAGACAGGGGCTCCAAATGGAGCCCGGGGTGACTCCTGAAGAAAGCGAAGTATAACAGGCTTAAGAGCAATGGGAGAGCTTCCCATCACCAGCTCCGGGGGTGGTGGGTGGGCACAGGTGGTTGCATGAGATCCGAGGGAGAAGAGCAACAGAAGTGGATCTCACTCTCCCACTGGATGGTAGGTAAGTGCCTGCCCAGCCAGTTCATTAAGATGGCTGTTGTTTTGGAAAGGTGTCATTAGCCAGTGGTTTTCCAAGAACCTCAGAACCCTGGCAAGACCCAAGCCGCAGTTTATTAGGTTAACAAAATAACCTTGTGGTACAGACAAGATCTCTAATTCCTCAAAGAAACCTTCTTGGGGCAACTCCTGTCCTTACCAAGGGGACTCGTCCCAGTTAAAGAGCTGTCCCATTCCCTCTCCTCCCCCAGCCCTGATGGAGTTCCACTGTCTATCCATGGAAACCCTTGTGCTATCCCTATAGACTCAGACGTGGCTGTTCTCCTCAACAGTCCAAGAGACAGCGAGTGCCTCAGCTCCTACAGGCACTTATCCACTACAAACGCAGGCTGCAGCCAAGAGCAACCTTGCAAATGCCCAACTCTGTCTCCCTAGGAGGTATTCAGCCTGAAGCAGCAGCGGGAGTCTCCGGGGACAGGCCCTGCTGGAAATGTCATTAGCATGTGTCACCTCTCCCTGCCTGGAAGGATTAATCAGTGTGAGAAGCTCAGCTTTAACAAGCCCTTCCTGGTGTGTAATTGGGGGATATTTTAAAAGGCCTGACCGAAACAGATTTTCCAATAAAATTTATAGAGCATGAAAATGGCTTCAAGCTGGTGCCGTTGGCATTAAAGTTCAGAGGTTACTGGCCTTTCACATGTCAAGGCATAACCTCCTCCTCTGAGAAGAAGAAAACAAGCAAACAAAGAACCCCACGGCCAGATGAGTTAAGTCACCTCTGCAACCAGGAATGAATGAATCACTTTTGTCTGTGAATGACGAAAGGTGCAAACATGTCCTTTCCAGAAATCTCTGCGTAGTGCTGTTACTACGCAGGCTGTATCGCAGGAGCACCTGGAGACCTCAGCCAAGATCAGGGCCCCATTGTGCCAGGTTCTGCACATACAGAGGGCAGGAAATAGTCCCTGGCCTACCGAGTTTATACTCTAGATAGATGAGACAGACTGGGAGCTGGACTGAAACCCACCAACCTTCATCCACTACCTGCTTTTGGGTACCATCCCTTGAGGCATCCAGTCACCACTTGAGCATAATATTTATGATTTTCTGGGAGCACCGTTTTTTATGGCAAACACAAGGTGTGTTTTCATCCTTCACAAAGCCGTCTATGGACACCCTGCTGGTTCCCTCTGCCCAACTGCCCCCTCCATGCTAGAGATCAGAGCAGGCCTGAGGCTGGACATGGGAACTCTGTGTGTGGAAGGCTTTCAGGATTGGGACCATCGTGTGCAATAGCCGGCCTGCTGTGAGAGTTCATGGTTCCCCTGTGGGGTTAAGGGGAGAGAACAGACTACATCTTCTCTCCAGTGCCCAAGTTCAGGTTGTCAGGACCCACAATTCCTTTGGGTTGTGGCAGGTACTCTTCCTCCCTTTCAAAGAAATGTATTAATCGTAATAGTCTATAAATCCTTTGCTGCCTTTGTGGAGGGCAGGCACAAGTGCCAATTCTCAGAGGATCTCCATCGTTCTGTATATATCTGCAGTCCTCAGAGATTCAAACTCTGAATCCTGCAGTTCATACAGACTCTCTCGGGGGGACAGACTAACCCTGTTCAAACCACAGGTAAAGTAATAATCATGGAATCATAGAAATGTAGGGCTGGAAGGGGCCTCAAGAGGTCATCTGGTCTATCCCCCTGCAGTGCGGCAGGATTAAGTACACTTACACCATCACTGACAGGTGTTTGTCTAACCCGTTCTTAAAAACCTCCAGTGATGGGGATTCCACAACCTCCTCAGGTAACCGGTTCCAATGCGTAACTACCCTGACAGTTACAGTAGAACTTCAGGGCTTGGCTACACTGGCGCTTTACAGTGCTGCAACTTTCTCACTCAGGGGTGTGAAAAAACACCACCCTGAGCGCAGCAAGTTACAGTGCTGTAAAACGCCAGTGTAAACAGTGCCCCAGCGCTGGGAACCGTGCTCCCAGCGCTGTAAGCTAATCCCCTCGTGGAGGTGGAGTACCTGCAGCGCTGGGAGAGCTCTCTCCCAGCGCTGGCACGCGACCACACTCGCACTTCAAAGCGCTGCTGCTCCTGTGGCAGCGCTTTGAAGTTTCGGGTGTAGCCACGGCATTAGAGTTATGAACACCTCGGGAATGGAGGTTGTTCGTAACTCTGAACAAAATGTTATGGTTGTTGTCTCAAAAATTAGCAACTGAACATTGACTTAATACAGCTTTGAAACTTTACTATGCAGAAGAAAAATGCTGCTCTCCCTTTATTTTTTTAGTAGTTTACGTTTAACACAGTATTGTACTGTATTTGCCTTTTTTTTTTTTTTTTGTCTTTGCTGCTGCCTGATTGCGTACTTCCGGTTCCAAACGAGGTGTGTGGTTGACTGGTCAGTTCGTAACTCTGGTTTTCTTAACGCTGAGATTCTACTGTAGCAAGTTTTATCTAACCTGTTTCTTGCTGCAAACTAAGTCATTTGCTTTTTGTTCTACCCTGCTGGACATAGAAAACTCTTGCAATTCAGACCTGTAACTTCTTTGCCTCTTATTTGTTTAACAACTTATTTTTCCTATTTGATTTTTAATGCTTTGGATAATAATAATTACATATCAGAGGGGTAGCCGTGTTAGTCTGGTTCTGTAAAAAGCGACAAAGAGTCCTGTGGCACCTTATAGACTAACTAGCATAAGCTTATGCTCCAATACGTCTGTTAGTCTATAAGGTGCCACAGGACTCTTTGTCAATAATTACATAGAATACCAGCTTCTTTGGCATTACTTAAAAATAATGAGAAGCAAACCAAGCAGACCAATTCCAATTATTACTGTCCCTGAGGAACACGCAAAGTTCTAGTGAGCTATTTTCAAACTTTAACAGAAGCCATTTGAATTCTGTTCTTAGCAGGATCATTTAGCACACACACGCTCGCCCCCTTTCCCCCCCCCCCCCCAATCAACCCAACAATGCTCAGCTGATGTTCTTTAGATAAAAGTTAAGTTACTTTTTTTCCCCACTGTTAGGCCAGAATTTTGGGATTCATGTTTTCCTTATTAGTGTCCTTCGGGGTAGCCCACATGGAGCCAACAAATACAAACAAGACTGTTAGGGGGATAGCCACTGAACTGGAATGCCTGGATGAGAACTAATTTCTGTAATACTCTGAATCTATTAAACTCCATTTTGTTGGAGCACTTCTAAGCAGTCCTGGCTGTGAAGAGTTGTTTTTCTGCTCTCATTTACACTAGTGTAAATCTGGATTAGAACTGGTCAGATTAACGGTTGAGAATGATATTCACTATGAGTTTAGATCTTTCTTTTACTGAATTGCTAAAATGCGTCTATTTGCTGTTCAAAATTATACAGTTTGTGCAAACAAATTTCAGACTCTGCATCATTCTCAGTCTGCTTGCTTCAAGGATTCACTATTGGTGGTGTGTGTGAGTCATCATCTAAGTCACATGGTATTCCTGCTCCTCCCTGACTGGATGTCTGAGGGGGAGAGATTTGGGTTCTCTCTGCTCCTTTTCAGGTGAAACAAAGGGAGTCAAAACCTCTGCTGCACATACTTCTGGTTGGGGGAGCAGGTGTAAATACAGTGGAGTCAACTCCTACCCCTCCCTCAGAGAGGGGGTGTTGGGATGGGCAGGGGAGCAGCCAAAGGATTTCAATCCCTGTTGCCTGGTCCTTTAGGAAGCCCCTAGGAACCACAGACCATCTGGTGCAGTTTAGAATAGTCTCCAGGCTCCCCTAAACTGCTCTGGGGCCAGAGCAGATTCTCCGGGAGCCATGACTCGTTCCCTGACAGTCTCCCCCTCTGCTGTGCCCAGCATGAAATAGACACAAGAGAGAATCTCTCCCTGAAACTTCTTAAAAAGGGGAACTAACTTATAGGGAATAATAAATAATGACTAACTAATGCTCTGGTTCACTCTAACTGCCTTTATTGTATTGCACCTGAATACAGAGAAGAGAGACCTACAGAGAAGAGCGACCCCCAAACATCTGTGCCAAGAAAACCCACTGCCACAAATGTTTCAAACAGAAAGCAACAAGATGCTCCTAAATGTAGCCACTGGAGACACTGCGCCTGGTCAGATCATGAGTGTGGGGCCATGAAATTAAGTCCTGTTTCCTGCCAGCAGGCCTGAGCGTCACACCGAGATGATCAAAAAATCCAATTTTATTTCTGCAAAAAAAATTCAAATGAAACAACTTTGAATTTTTTTGTGGGAAAATTTTGAATTTCCAGTGAAAAATGTGTAAATGAACTACACCTCTACCCCGATATAACGCTGTCCTCGGGAACCAAAAAATCTTACCGCGTTATAGGTGAAACCGTGTTATATCAAACTTGCCAGAGTGTGCAGCCCCCCCCCCCCCCCGCCCCGGAGCACTACTTTACTGCGTTATATCCGAATTCGTGTTATATCGGGTCACGTTATATCGGGGTAGAGGTGTAGTAAAAAAACACGTGTTCCATTTCAAATGGAAATTGTCATTTAGTTTTGGTTTTCGAAAACCAAACCAAACCTTTAATTAAAAGCAAAACAAAAAGATTTCTGTGTTTTTAATTTTTTCCAGCAAAAAATTAAAAAAATTCATCAGAATCAAACAGTTTTCACAACATGTTTTCAATAAATAAAAAACAAACATTTGAAAATTGTTGAGCAGCACCCTCATTACAGGCACAGCCCTAGTCCAACTGGAATGCCCGTGAACACTCTGCAGTGCTCCACCAGCTCTGGCGTGGAGTAACTCCAATAAAGCATCCATTCATTCAGGTGTTGCGATTTTTGGGTGCCCACTTGAGACACACAGGATTTGACTTTCAGAGGTGCTGAATGCCCCCAACTCTATTTGACATCAACAGGAGCTGTGGTTGCCCAGCACATCTGGAAATCAAGCCCCTGATGTCTCCACTGGATACTGAAGTGCCCAAAATTAGTAGCTCCTGTGGAACATTTTGGCCACAATCTTGTGGTTGTATATGATTATTTGTATTCCCATAGCACCTAGGAGCCCTAGTCATGGATTAGGACCCCACTGTGCTAGGTGCTGTACAAACACCAAAGAAAACAATGGTCAATTACAATTACAAACTGTAAAATGGGGATAATAACATTAACTCGTCTTTGCAATCCAGGGATAAAAAGTGATACAAAAGTGCTAAGTATTATTAGTATTTTATCATTTCTGCTTTCTACTATTTTCTCCTTTCTTCTTCCCTGTTTAGCAGAGGGCAGAAAGGACTCCTGAAGCTTGGGGGTTAATTTTTTAATCCTCGCAATATTTATTAAAGAGTTAAAATGGGGAAAGGAAGCGGCCAATCGCGTGCAGGGACTGAAATGAAAAGATCCCGGATCCCCAGTGGGACAGGAAAGCGTCTAAGGGGAGGCACACGCAGCTACACATTGTTTCTCGATTCAAACATGGTATGGTGCACAAAAGGGGGCGAATAATATCACTCTCCCATGCCTTGCTGGTGATAATAATAAATAAAAAAGATGCCAGCAAGAAACATGATTCGGGATTAACAGCTCCCATGTCCCACCTGCTGGCTCGGGGTATTCTTCCATTTAATAGGCCTCCAGCTTCCTCCAACCCCACGCACTCCAGGAGAGGGTCTATCCCTTTCCGGGCCGCCATTCACATGCTCTGGGATCAAAATGCCTTAGGAAAAATTCCCGGGGAGCTGATTGTGTGAATAAAAGGACAATCTGTCAACGACTCCACTTGAGCACAAACGCTTGGGAAATGGAGATGGGGGGAGCTCGGATTTCCTAGGAGGTGGGGGCCGGGGGGGAGGGAGCAGCACAATAAGTTCCAGTTAATGCCTCAACTGACCAGCGTGTGCTGGTCCCAGGAAGTGCATGCGGCTCAATGACTTCCCATGGACTCCTCCTAATCTGCCATTATGTCGCCTCTTTAAGACGGCTTTCCTCTGAGCGTGGGTCCCCCCTTGGCCGCTTTGCTCTGAGGAACGAGGCAGGGATGGATTGCCGGCCCCTTCCCCAACACCAAGATGTGCTGACAATGGTCAATTTTCTACTGACTTGTCAATTACACTGACAATATTCTGAGCACAAAGCAAGGCAGTTGACTGATTGGCATGACGGCTGCTACCATGAATAGGCGAACCTCAGGGAGCTTGAGGGCCCAGTGAGTTCCTGAGCTCGTCTGGGAGACTTTTCAGTGATTTAACACTTGTTTTTTTCTCCACAAGGTGAATAAGTTAAAAAAAATACAGAGCTTTTTGAACTGGTGTGCAGCCTGGGCCCGCTGGGCGAGATGGTGCTGGAGGAGCCGGCAGAGTGTTAACAGCACTGCCCCAGGAATGTTACAATTCCACCCTGGGCTCCCTGGTAGCAATTTTACTGCAGTCCTGAAAAAGGTGCAACTGGCATCTCCCCACTTTCCACCCCTCCTACCTGCACCCTGGAAGGCACCATGCAGAGCACAGGACTGGGATCCAAGCTCCTGGCAGCCCTAAGAGAGTCCTATGGGGAATCCTTACTACTCTGCTGCATGGTCACTTTAAGGGGAGGCAAAATCTACCCCTATTTTGGAGACAGAAGTATCCCCCCCAAGGACAGGCTGGTCAGAGGGGGTGCTCTATATACAGAGGACCTAATTCCCATGTACACAAAGGCCATTTTACACCACTCTGGCCAGGTAAAGGGGCCTCAGAGTGAGCATGAATTACAGAGTAACTGAGAATCAAGCCTATGGTGTATTGACTGGTTGTTTTGTCCTTGGAAAGTTCTGCTCTTCCTCTTCTCGCTGTCCCTTTGCTCACACGCTCTCTGTAGCTGGCTTTCGTTCTGCCTCCACTCTCTCATCCATTTTCACTACAGGTGTTGTCAAAACCTTTCTCTCTCTACTCCTTTCCCCACAAACTGCCCCAATCCAAGCACAAACCCTCTACAACTGGAGCCTGAGAATCACACCATGTTTCAATGGGTCAGAAATGAGCCAACCCCAATTTGCCTGGCCAACATTCATACAGTACTTCCTACGGTATGCCTGGTGCACTGCAGACATGGGGCCTGTCCTCAGGAGGCGCCAAGAGCCTTTAATTATCTTTGAAATCAGGAGGGCTGGACGGACACACCAGCCTATTTCCCAAAGCACCACAGGGAAAGATTTGGATGGGTTCTCATTTAATCCAGGCAGATTCACTCACCCTTCGAGGTGGGATCTTCCTTTAGAAACACCAAGGGAAATGGAGGGCCCAGGATTTCAAGCCACATGGAGAAAAATGCTCCATTTAGATTTCCAGAGTGAACCTTTCTGTCTTCCCCCTGCAGCCACTGTTCTCTCTCCACCTCCTCCCCTCATCCTGCCCCATTGCCCCCTCTACTCCACGAACTTTTACAATGTGAACCATAACCTGAAATGACCTGCAATGCAGAGACCCCCAATTTCATCCTTACTCGCTTTGCCATGAGCAGCCTCCAAATCCCAAACATCATAGGATTGCAACATGCTGCTTTGACAGTCTCTTGTTCTTTTTTTTTTTTCCTGTCCAGTTTTGTTACCCTTATTACACACACAGGTCCATGAGATTGTCACTTGAAGCACAGCTCTGGGTGAGCGTGGTAGGGGGGCACATAAACTGCACCACTCCAGGAGACATGACAAAGACTGGGGTCTGTGGAGTGCAGAGTAGATGCATGAGTGCAGGTGTGAGACCCTTGTCCAGAACCTGTAAACCCAGGGTCACTAATCAGTGTGGACGCTCAAGCATGGGCTTAGAAATACCAGGTCTATGGGCTTGAGTCCTATAGACCCTGGACTTACACTGCTGTGTAAATATACCCAAGACACACACCTGAGTCACAATTCCACCCAAGCTTGTTCTGGAGGTGGGGTTACAGTGGTGATGGTAATTTACTGCTGGCCTATACCAGCAATATCCTGTTCATCTTTAACAACAATCCCTCGCCCCCACATAGACCCTATTGCTTAGTCTTTCTGGTTTTCAGGGACAGAGAAGCCATCTTTATCTGCACTGCAAACCATCTACAACTAATAAATAATAAATGAGGGAGGATGACAATTTGATCAAGTACCTTAAAGCAGCAAAGGCTCAGTTTAGCAGCTTGCCAATTTGGTGGCAGATATCTGTCTATTTTAGGAGTTGATAGGATGCCACTCGATACTAGCTAAGAGACAGTTATTGCGGTATTATCTAGTTACAATGAGAGCTGTGCAAATAACAGATTTTTCAGTTCACTGGCAATTCCAAAACATTGCGGGGGGAAATCATTTCAGGTTGACTCAAAAACGAAATTTTTGGTGATCCACAAAGTTGGGGAAAAAATCATTTCGATGTTGTGCTTTTTTAAAAAGGGTTTATCTAAAAATAGCTAAAATTGAAGGAAATTTTGAAATGAAGCATTGTTTCAAATAGAAAAATCAAAATATCTCATTTTGAAAATGTCAGAACAAACATTTTGCTTTTTTCTGAATTTGTGTTTGTTAGTTTGTTAATCGCAAACTAGTACTTCCTCACCAATTTCTAAACATCTAACAAAAACTGTTACCCCAGAGCCATTCAGAGTTTAGCTGTGCAGTCCTAAAATTAGGATGTCCCACTGGATAGGCTTGTAATAGTCTCACGCACCTACTCAAGGCACCTACCCAGGAATTCTCTGATTTCCCTGCGTCGGCTACACCATTTGCAGGTTCTAGTGCTGGAGGGAGCGCAGCCTCCTGGGCAAGTGAGCAGGGAGTGGGCAGAGCCCCCCACAACGTGCCAGCCATCACAGCTAGGCCAGGACATGGGGGGGAGGGGGAGTAATTGGCACCAGCTATAGGACTAGCATAGATCATTTCCCATCCAGCCCCAGAGAAAGGGGAGAACTGAGGACCAGACTGTAACTCAATCTGAGTCACAATCTGGTTGTTGATATGCTCATGGGGTGGCACAACTGTGCTCTGCCCTTACTCAGAGCTTGTAGCAAAGCCACAGTTTAGCTCAGAACAGGACAGGAGGAAATGAGGCAATGTTTTTTTCCAGCAGATATCACCGTGATTGGCATGTTAAGGGCCTCGATAAAACAGGGAAAAGAGAAATATGGGCCTGATTCTCTTCTCATTTACACCTATTTTACATCACTGTGACTCCACTGTCTAGAATAGATTTACTCCTCTTTTGCACCAGTGTGAGTGACAAGAGAATCAGGCCCTCAGAGTCTTTTGTTTGTAGAGCTGTCCTGGGACTGTCTGCTGGAGTGTTCCTCACAGTTTGTATGATATTTGCACCTGGGGGGAGAGTTGAGTGCATCTGTCCAGAAGAAAATCAGAACCCCCCCTTGGGCCATTTTGAGAACCAAATCTTTCATCAAACTGTTTTCCCTCCCTTCCCATACCACCCCCACTGCAGCCCCCATTTTCCATTCAGATCAGGATTTGCAGTGGGATTTCAAATTACTTTGAAACACTCTGGTTCCTGAGCTAGTTTTAAAGCACCCTGCTGAGAGCTGACCAGGCAATCTGGTATGACACAACATGTTACTGAGTGTGACTCTCAAATTCAGTCCCGTGCCACTGAGTCCAGCAGTGTTTGGGAGTGCTGCTGTTCAAGGAGCACTTTGTATCATCCTGTAGCAGTGACTTCTCTGGCCAGCTCAGGAGTAGCCCTGACAGCAGGTTCAGAATTAAGCCCCATCCAGTCTTCATCAGCCAGATAGTCAGTTGCACAAAGTGCTGGGACAGTAGGAAGAGGAAAAGAGGGGAAAAAACAGTGTTGGGGGATGATGGGGGGACTGAGATCTGGCTGAGCCTCTGTGGAAAATAAAATAAACACTCTGTGGAGTCTCCCAGCCACTTTGGAAACTTCCATAGGGAATCTGAAATGGAGCGTTCTGCCCTTTAAATTAAATGCAGTGGACACTGTTCAGACAACATCCCTTTATTCAGCCATGACGTGGTGTGCATCAAGGCACACGCTCTGAATATAAAATACAGGTAATTTTGAGTGTAGGGCTAGGATTGCTCTGTGTGTGGAGAAACATAACACTTTCTATCTTCTGGCCCAATCCTGCTCCCATGGAAGTCAATGGCATAGCTTCAATGGCCCAAGCATCATAATCTGCTCCGTGTATCTTTACTCAGCACTGAGTGCACTGTTGGCACTCCATAAATCAATAATAAGTAGTGTTATTATATTATTTTAAATCAAAGCCTGGTAAGAAACCTAACCCTTTAATAGCCCCGAGGGACTCTGCTATTTGTGCATAATGTGCCTGGTTTGTGCAACATGTTGTGCAACTGTCAGGTGTTTTAATGAAAAATAATTTACATGCCACAGCTGTAACCAGATCCCTGGATAATCCCCCGACAGGTTATATAATGATACACTACTTTTCACAACTTGGAAGCAGGGTTTGACTCATACCACAATGCGTAGCTAAGATCCCAGAGGAAAATGAAAAGGACGTATAAAGGGTCTCTGGATTCCAGGAGCTCAGCTTTGTCGATCACAAAGGCAACAGCTGTATAACAATCATTAGGAAAAGATCAAGTGTTCCCGAGTGCATAGAGTAAAATTCCTATGTGTCCTAAAGACGTGTGTCATGGGATGAGCTGGCCCTTTAAGATGGGTTCAAGGCCCAGCTCTGGCCCTGTTCCTAGTTTAGCCCAGAACAAAGGTATTCTGGGACTTGTAGTCCAGACAGACCATTGGCGTTGTAGGCTGGGTATGCTTGGAAAGCTGGCAGGGATATAGCTGAGCTCCTTTTTCCCTAGTAAGAGAGAAACTGGAGAAAGGTGAGACATCTGGTTGGCCTCTCTACCTGAAAGGAACAGGACCTGCTGTTGGGTCTTCCTAGGCCAAGAGAGTGGAGAGAGGTCTAGAAGGGCAACCAAAGGGTGTTTTGAGCTAGGAAGAATAAAACTGGGGGGAACCTTAAGAGAGCAAGAGCAGCTTATAGGTGTGCCCACGGGCTGTGGGAGAAGCCCAGTGGCAATGGACTGACCGGGGGTGGGGCACTGAAGGCTGAGGGTTTGCAGCTTGTGTTGGACTTTTTATTTTGCTGGACTTTTGAAGGGGAAGCATTGGGGGATTTGACCAGAGGGATAAGCTACCCGACCATTGAGGGGAAAATGAGGCAGAGACTGTGCTGCCAGGAAGAAAAGTCCCTGCTATGGTCTCACACACAGCGATGCTGGTAAAAGACTGGCCTCTTCTCCTTCACCCTAGTCATAAGTCATGTCTCAGGACTACAAAAGGTTAATATCCCTGTGAGATGACAGAGGTTGGTGTTCACTGACTCCAGCGGATACTGCTACAACCTCCCCTTCGAAAAGACAAACCAATCAATCAATAAAACATAATAACAACTGGAAACAACCGCCAAAAACTAATACAGCCCGTTAATGAAACATAATGGAGATGTCTAGCATGGAGGAAGGCAGCGGGAGGACCTGAATCCCACTGGCAATCAACGGGATTATTCTACCTTTTATTGGGCATCGGTTTAATAACCCCCATTTCTGACTCTCTGGCTTTTGATCATGCAGCCACTTCTGGTT
Organism: Emys orbicularis; assembly: GCF_028017835.1. Lineage (NCBI taxonomy): Eukaryota > Metazoa > Chordata > Testudines > Emydidae > Emys > Emys orbicularis. The sequence goes on along the minus strand of NC_088695.1, from coordinate 27,910,082 downwards.
CTCAAAACAGTTCAGACTGAGGCAGCCAGTTCAGACGCTAAGATGGATCCACCCCTTGGAGTTCAGGTTTGCAGCTCTCTGATGTTTGTCATTTTCACTGATTGGGTGGGCGGATGCTGCTTCTGTCAGTCCACAAGCGCTGTCTAGCATTCCTCAAGAAGCAGTCAGAGTCCACCTTGGCTTTTATTAGATGTTTAAGGACCAATGGGACATGATGGCATATGTCCTAGCTAGGATGGTATAGCCGTTACCTTAGTAGGTTTCCAACAACTTTCTGATTGGAATCCAACATTTTCTCTCACTTGCAGTGGGGTAACGGTTCAGCATTCCTGCCACAGTATTTCTTCTGTTGTGGTTTCCTGGCATGTAACTCTTGTGTAAGTATTTCAGGTAGAATGTTTTTAACTGTAGAAATGTGTTAGATGTTGACACCAAGGGGCTTTTTCTTCTTCCCATACCTTTCTGAACTGGTGATTCTAATAAAACATGGAGAGGCCTGTTCTGACCTAACAATGTGTCCTGAGCTGACCATGCCAAGTATGGACCCCTCCAAGCCCCCAGGCCCTTTTTTCATAGATTCATTTTAAAGCCAGAAGAGACCTTTCTGATGATCTAGTCTGACCTCCTGCATAACACAGTCCAGAGAACCTCACCCAATAATTTCTACATCAAGCCCATCTTGCTGGGCTACAATATGCCTTTTAAAAAGTTATCGAGTCTTGATTTAAAGTCTTCATGTGGTGGAGAATTCATCTTGTCCCTAGCTAAGTTATACCAATGGTTAATTTCCCTCACTGTTAAAATTTGCACTTTATTTCTCTTCTAAATTTGTCTAGCTTCAACTTACAACCATTGGGGCTCTTTCTCCTAGATTAAAGAGCCATCTACTATATTTTGCACCTAACTCTTTCCTATTGAATGTGAACAAAATAGGCTTGAAGTGATGACCACATGAACAGATATGTCAAAGAGAATTGCCAAAACAAGTCACTTGTGAACTATGGAGCTGTTATCTGTTGTTGATGCCTCTCGAATGCCATGGTGAGTGAGGACACGATTTAAATATATTTTTGCATCACTACCCAAAGTGTTGTGCAAAAGCTCAGTTTAAACACAGCTCTGAGCAGTAGTACGCTACTAAGAGGTAATTTTCCCATTTAGTTCAAATAGATCTGCACCCAACTTATACCAATGACAGCTGGGAATCTCCTGTGGTTTCAGTGGCTCTTTTGTGTTCTATCGCCTATATTTATTGCAGATTTCACACTGAGATCTTCAATGGTAGCATTCACACATGGCCAGAATAGGATATCTCAGGCTGTTCTTAAACTGCTCACTACCTAGATACGTACTACGGATTATGCTTAGACCTTCTAAGTTTATGTTGGTGCAATATTATGACACAATATCCTTTGCACAGAATCTATCCTGTGTAGCAATTTGATCTCAATAGTCCCGAAAATATTTTATATTTGGAAATGTCTGGGATTTCCTGTTATCCATCTACCATTATTTCTTCAAATTCATGTAAGGTTGTGTTGTGTTGTGGTTTCTCATTTTAATTCTTCATATTTTGTTTTGAAAACAGGCAGTTCTTGAGTCATAATTACTTCAGTCTCCTGCTGCTCTGCTCAATGGCTTTTGTAATATGGCTTCTATAAACTGATGGGGTAAAATCCTGGCCTCATTGAAATCAATGGCAAAACTCTCTTGACTTCAATAAGGCCAGGATTTCACCCTTGGTCTGTTTCTACCACAACCGATTTCTGCCCATAAACATCCATAAAACTGCTCACTGGAATAATGGCCTGCATTTCTTCTTCCATCTGAACATAATTGTGGTGTGTTTCAGTCAGTGGTTTGGAAGCACATGACTACAAGCCATCATCTTCAAGAAGGAGGCCTCCAATCCATGTCAGCTTGTATGTATTGAGATCATAGGTTCTTTGTTAATCTCAAAATATTTCAGTACCAGTCTTGTAATATTCTGTGACAACATTTTACTTTCCAAGATCTTATTTCTTGCAAATTATCCTAAAACTGTATTGCCTATATTGCCCTCAGGCAGTATTCTGGGTGCCACTTTCAAAACAAATGAAGGGTAAATTTGCTTAAATATGTTAACATGCCCATGAATCCCCTCAAGCCTCCTTGTTCTGGGATCTTACCATTTGTACAATTGTCCCATTTCTTCTGCTGAGACAAACTCTTTGTGTCACTAAGTATGTGTCCTACATAACTAATCTAATTTAGCCTGGTTGGGTATTTGTTCCCATTTGATTTAAGTTTCTTTGCTTTGATATGCTTCTGGACATTGCACAGTTTATCACTGTGTTGTTAAATATTTGCATCCAGCATAGTATTAACAATTATCTCCAGTCGTCCAGATCTGGAACGTGATGATTTGATATACCATGGGTGCTGAGGCAATCCCAAAGGGAAGCTGCTTAACCCTGTATCTACCAAAACCAGAGTTAAAGGGTCAGGGTTTTGCACTTTCTGTTTCCAGTTAAACCTGCTAAAACCTTTGGCTTGCACCCAAAACTTCATTTGAATGTGAAACTGGAAACGGAACTCAAGTGTGCAAACCTAATGCAAACCTGAAGAACATGAAGCCCTTTGAGTGAAATTGATGAGCTTCTTATAGAGACAAGCCTGAGCCAAGGGATTCAGATCTACTTCTACACATCCCCGAAGCTTGGAAGTATTTAGGTTTTGTGGTCCTTCTTAGGGCGCATCTCTTGACTCCAATTGTGCCCACTTGCCTTTGAAAGTTCTAAGCCAAGTGACTCCCCATGGCAAGATACTCCCTCATTCCAGCTCTCCTAGCTTTTCTATTCTAATAAGAACCCTATTTTCAAGGTTCTGCATTTCATCTCATTTATAAAATTAATGCTAGGCGGAATACTTGGCTCAGCCTAAGGATTGTGAGCTATAAATCTGCACAATTCCCCCGTTTACGCCCCCACTGAGCTGCTGTCACTTTTCCCATTTTAAGTTGAAAAACAAATCATGACATTTCCCAGATGCAGATGCATTTGCCTCTTTGCTCTGCTCCTTTCCAGAGTTCTTCGTCCTCTCTCTCTTTTTAATAAAGAGATTTTGCAGGCGCTTTATCTGAATGGAAATGCATAGCCTTGAATGGAAAGGAAGGAAGGAAGGAAATCATGGCTTGTGGCACTGCAGCCACGCTATTAAATTAATCTGCTGAGTAGTGGGCCTGGAAGTCGCATCCTGCTTCAGGAGAACTATAAAGGGAACAAGTTTTCATTGTCCCACTGCAGAGAGAGGCAGAGATGTTTAGGAGGGTGGCCAGGTGCTTGCAAGCTAGTAGCTACATCAAGAAGCAAAGCAAGCTGACTAGCACTGGTGTGAACATGGCAGAGCCTGCTGACTTGCCCCAGAAATAGTGGGAAAAGGTAGGACAATTATAGAGGAAGCTGAGCTCTCAGGAGTTTTCTGCCAATGAAGTGTGTTGGACATAGTAGAAGGAAGGCTGGTCTTGTGGTTAAGGTATCGGACTGGTGTTCAAGTGTTCAGAGTTCAATTGCTGCTTCTGCTACAGACTCACTGTATAACCTCAGGCAAGTCTTAATGCCCAGTTCTCCATTGTCCTGCAACTTATGTAGTTGGTGTCAAATTTCACCAGCTCAGAATGGCAGTCTTACACACCCTTTGCTCTGATGTAAATGATACAAAGGTGCAGGGCAACTGAGAATGAGGCCCTTAGTCTCTGTGGCCATCTCGTCACTTGGGAAATGGTGTCTTTTTAACATGAGTTAGTTAACCTGTGTTAAAATTGTAGTGTAGACAAGGCAGCTGTAATTTTAACATGTGTTATCCAGTCCAGGTAAGGGGGAGCCCAGCTATGCGTCTGTGCAGTGCCTAGGACAATGGGGCTCCCATCTCATTTGAGGCCTCCAGGTGCTATCATAAACCTAACAGCAATAAAATGGCCAAGTTCTAGAGAGATGTGCATGTATTGCTCCTCTGCTTGGCCAAATGCTCTGTCAGCCAACTCTGTGGGGGTGGGGGAGCTCCAGCATCCCAGGCCATAAGGCAGCTGTGTGATAGTTATAGCTTGTTGTCTGCTTGGTGCCAGAAGTTGGTCTGTCTCTTAATACAATTGTCAAAAAGGGGGAGGGTGTCTTATTTATTTATCTGGTGCCAAAAGACTCCTGTTTGGATTGAACGGCGATATGAGATGACTGCGGCTCATCGTGACATTGCTTTATGAGCTGATGACATTTTTACGAACTACGAAAGTCTCCAGACAATTCTACGTGTTGATGCATCGGAGATGCCAAGATCTTCCCAAGCAAATGAACTTTCTCCGTGTACTTTTTTAATAGCTGGAGACTTTGGAATGTGGTTTCTCTTTTCCACCGTACACTGGAGTCCTCTACGCTCCTCCTGCCCAGCCCAGAGATGGAATTCAACCATCTCCCTTCTCTGTAATCTCTTTATCTTTCATCTCTGTCCCTCCCTGCAGTGTCTTCACTCTCATGCTCCAGACAAGGAGTACTGAAAGGGACTCCTTTGGAAGCCTTCTAACTGACCAGTTACTCTTTCCTGGTGCCCACTGCCCTGTCTGTGATTATGGCTCCTACTCACCCAGAGAGAGGCTGGGAAGTGACTGCTTTCAGCATCACAGAAACCTATGGGGCTTTGCTGGTTTGCATTTGCTGAATCCAGAGCTTTTGAGATCCGACTTCAGGAGAACGGATTATTAAAACACCTGTAGCCTAGCATATAGAAACAGCCGAGGAGCTGTTCACTCGTATCAAGGAACTAACTGAATAGGGAAGGAGGCCAATAGATGGTGAAGTGAAAGTGAATTTAGGGTTTTATCCTAATCCCTGCCTGCAGACACTACAAAATTAAGGAACCATTTATACAAATCACAGGATTGGTAAACTCCCGGGACTGGCAAAACATCAATGATACAGGTCAGGATTGGGACCCATGGCAGAGCCATGTCAGGGGCTGGAATGGACAGTGGGGGCCACGGGTGATGCAAGTCAGGATTTCGTCCATTTTTTGAGGGGTGCAAGTTCAGAACAGTAGCGGGGTTGCTGCAGGTGAGATCTGAGGTCTACTTTGGAGCTGTGTGTACTATCATAAGGATAAATCCTACCTCTCTAACATTTCAGAGGATATAAATAATCCAGACTTTTCAAAGAGTTTGATAAAGTTCTCCACAAAAATCTATTAAGGAAACTTCATAGCCACAGGGTAAGAGGCAAAGTCCCTTTGTAGATTAACATTTGATTCAGAGAGCAGAAACAAAGGGTAGGACTAAATGGCCAATGCTTGGCATGCAGAGAGGTTAATAGTAGGCTATCCAGGCCTCAGTAATAACTAATAATAATACGTAGCACTTTTCTCTGTTTTCAAAGCACGTCGCAAACATGAATTAGCTAATTAGTCAGTAATTTACTAATTAACTAGCACAGGGACCAGTGGCACTCAATATGATTAATGATCTGGAGAGGGGCTAGATAGCTTGAGGCAACATTTGTTGATGAAACAATAATATTTAGTGCGAACGAGAGCAGGGAGGATGGAGAGGAGCTTGAGGATCTAACAAAGCGAGGTGACTGGACAGCATGAGAAAAGAGATGTTCTGATGTAGACACGTTTAGGATATTATTTAATAACCTCACAGTCCCAGCAAATAGAAGGGGAACAAACACTGTACACCTACTCTTTCAGAGCTGCTGTCCCATTCTCACCTTACGAATAATGGGTAAAAGTTTCAGAAGTATCTTAGTCAATTGGGGTTAGATTTTTAAAAGTCTGTAAGTGCCTCCTGTGGATCTTTCACTGCCTCTTACGTCATCAACTCCCCTAGCTGGCCAGGAATCCCCAGGAAATACCCTGCACTTGAACCTTAGTTTTAATACCACATGATACAGAGCTAGGGAACCCAGTTCTCATCTCACATCCACGGGTGTAAATCAGGAGTCAGAATTACACTAGCGCACAATCAGTGTAATGAGAGGAGAATCAGGCCCAGGGTTTCTAGTGGCTCACATAGTGGAATGGGAGCTGCCACTCTTTGGGGGCAAGTCCCACCCCCTACTCCATGCCTCAGTTTCCCCATCTGTAAAATAGGAATATTATGTATGACACGTGCAGTAAGACTTCATGCTTTAATATCTCTAAAGCCATGTTGCATTGTTAATCATGGATTTGGGTTAGAAAATCACAGGAATCAGGTCAAAGGCATTTCCCCAAAAGGTAGCCCCCCCTTTTCTCTCAGAAAGTACCTGACAACTTCTGTGGAATGTGTTAGTCCTGGGAACACCACCACCCAACTGTGCGGTGCAGGTTTTTTGAAAGGACATAATGATGCCAGAGATTCTGTATTTCTATCAATATAAATTCATGGCTTGGAAAAAACCTGCACTTCACTTCCTGCCCTAAACTATCACATGGCATTGCTTTGTGTTATTACACAGCTGCCATGTTCCACCCCACAGGTGGCTGCATTCCAGTGGAGGAGGTTAAATTATTCTTGTCTAAAGTTTGTGTATCAATTTGTCGAGTCTGTAGAGCCCTTTTGAATTCTCTGGATGAAAGTTGCAATATAATTAAAAACTGTAAATATATACCGTAGTATATTACATATATATTATAATATAAACAAACAAAATATATTCCTATCAACGCAATGTTATTAAAATGCTTAACCATATTGATTCTTTCTCACAAGTGCAGGGTTGAGCTAAACATCAAATTAGCATCTGGAAGGAACTTTCCCTGAGAGGGAAATTAGCAGGGGTTTAGGGAGATTTTCTCTGCCCTCTAGGGCATTGAGCAGAGGTCAGCTGTCAGGCTCATGTAGGCATCCCTTATGGAAAATTCCTATCGAATGTAAGCTTACTGTAGACTTTTGAAAACTTCCTATGCAATCAAATATCTGTCTGTCTGTCTAGACTCTGTGGTATCTGAGCACTTCACAAATTCATTAATGTGTACACAAAGTATAATGGAAAATTTAAATCTCTGCCACAGAATTCTATTGGACGGCTGTAAAAACCTACAGAAAGGGTCTGATTTTAGAGTGATTTCTATAGAACTCTATTGGTTTCATTCCTATTCAGGTCTATGGGATCTTTTCCCTAAGGGGAATCCCCATGGCCGATTTGACAGAACATGATTCTACTCATCTTCTCTTTCTGCAGCTACCCAAAGGAATGACCTCAAGAGCACAGAGCATGTAATGATACAGGTATCACCCTGCTAATGGCTCTGGGACAATCTATCCTTATTGGGACCTGAACCATCACAGAGGTATCTGGATAAGCTTTTTCTCGACTGTCCGCTGGGCACTGAGAATTTCAAATCTGGCCTGCCATTGGCCAAATGGCAGCAGACTGAATTAATTGTTTGCTGGTGGGTAGCAAAAGTTTTAAACTGCAAACACTTGATTCTGCAGCGAAAGAAAGAAAGAAAGAAAGAAAGAAAGAAAGAAAGAAAGAAAGAAAGAAAGAAAGAAAGAAAGAAAGAAAGAAAGAAAGAAAGAAAGTTCTCCCATGCAGAACACTGTTCCAAGGTCAATAGAGAAAAACCCTGTGGCCTGAATACCCAATCCGGGGAGAATTTGGAGCCTGGCAGGAACCCTTGAGGGTTGGGTGTCTGTGTTGTCACACTTGTAGCCAGGTTACCATGGCTCATCCATCGTGCATCCACACCCTGGGGGTCCGCTTCTCTCCCTCATTCAATGGGGCTCTGCTCTTCCAGCATTGAGGAGGACAGTTGATTTGCAGAAGAAAAGAGAGTCCTTAGTGGTGCTGTCATGTCATCACCCCAGGGTTCACAATGGATTGTGGGTGCCGTGCATAATAGAGCTGGCTGCCTCTGTCCGCGCTGTGCTGGACCGTTCTCATGGCTCGGATTCCCAGGAGACACAAATCCCATTCTCATGCTCTGCAGATGGATGCTGAGCAGAGAAGAGAGTGGAGTGTGTGCTGGAGGGAGAAGGGGGGTCTGTTCTTGAGGATTTCTCCTCCTCGTTCTCACCTTTTCCTGGGGTGCCCACTGAAAACCATCTGAAGTAGTCAAGGTAAAATGATATTCGTAACAGAACAATTCCAAACTGATTGCTCTCTCGACTTGCCCCTAGATGGCTAACACCTAGGTTACTTCTCAGGATTCCCTGCCACATTCTCTTTGTGTCCTAAAAAACTGTGGGCGACATCCTCAGCCACTGTAAATCGGCACGGACTTCAATAGAGTTACACTGATTTAAATTCACTAGATATATGTCCAGTTTGATAAACCACTGACCCCAACCCACAAAGGATACAAACAAGGGAGGTGAGGTTACCCTTCCTCTCTTCAAACCTGGCTAGAGGATTGAGACAAGAAGTGATGGAAGAAACAGATCAGGGAATTTGGTAATGACATTCATACTGCATCTGAGCTGCATGCGCCGGGAATCTGAATTCATTGCTGGCCCCTCTATGTCCCCTCCATCCCCGCCCTTGGAGCCAGCCTCTTGCTTGGCTGTTCTGATGGGGCTTCTCTCCATGTAATCTTGTTGGGACTGCGTTTGGGATTCTAGGTCTGTTGCTGGTGGGGGAGGGGAGTTGGGTGCTTTGGACTTTGCTCCCCTTCCTACCTCCCAGGGAAGAAAACTGAAATAAAAGGTCCATTTCTTTAGAAAGCAGAACTGACTATGTTTCCATGCAGCTTTCCCATCCTCCCCGTCCGCTTTGAGTAATCTCACTTCTGGGCCTGAATTCATTCAGACATTGTGAGGGATTAGCTGACCTTTCTTTCAGCGCTGGGTAAGCTTGTGATGTTAAAGCTTCCCAAAAATTAAACTCTCAGGAGAATGTTTCAGAGGCTGGAAAGCCTGGAAGCTTGTTCATTTTGTACCAACTGTTTCCCCATTGTCTGTTTCCGGGGCAGTAACAGTCAATCATTCACAGAAGATGTATTGTCCATTTCTGCTGGAAAATGGAGAGTTCTACCAACGGGCCTATCAAATGTTAGAAAACCAGTTAACGACGGTATTGCCAACCCCAAGTGTTAAAGTGACTTGGAGTGGCTAGAGGCATTCTATATGCGCAGTCAGAGCCAAATCCTGAGCATAAAGTGGTTTGACTTAGTGCAAAATGTCACAAGCTCGCAAAGAGCTCGCTCTCTATATTGGCATAGCATGATCTCCAGCCATGTCACCAGGATGGGCAAAAGCATCCCAGCACACAGTGCTCTCAAACTCCCCATGGACGCGTGATGGGGTGCATGCCCAGACCCCACCTGGCATCACCCGTAGGGCCACCCAGGGGATTCGCACAATTGAGCCAGATCTGGGAACTTCACAACACGATGCCTAGTGCGATGCCATCAACCAAGTCAGGCTGACACAACGGGCCTTAGATTATGCATGTTAGATGATGATAAAGTGTTAAAAAAATCACAAGTTAACCTTCCCCCCCAAAATCAGAAGATTGGCTTACCTATCAAGGGATTTTTAAAAAATATATAAAATGTAGGTTGTCTTTATTTGCCACCTGGTTTTTTAACATCTAAGAAGTCACATTTTCAAGCTTTTCTCCACACCAATGAGGGCTAGAAACTTACTATTTTTTAAAAAAATGTTGAGATTCTCATGTGATCCCATGACTCCAGGAGCTGGGGCTTTAGGAACACCGGTGGCAGGGCATACATAAAAAGGGCCAAAAATTACCCTGGTGTAGCTTCACTGATTTCACTGGACTTCCATAAGTGCTGAATTTGGCCCAATGAGTCCAGCTGGAGGAATCTGCTAATCATAGAATCATAGAATCATAGAATATCAGGGTTGGAAGGGACCTCAGGAGGTCATCTAGTCCAACCCCCTGCTCAAAGCAGGACCAATTCCCAACTAAATCATCCCAGCCAGGGCTTTGTCAAGCCGGGCCTTAAAAACCTCCAAGGAAGGAGACTCCACCACCTCCCTAGGTAACGCATTCCAGTGCTTCACCACCCTCCTAGTGAAATAGTGTTTCCTAATATCCAACCTAGACCTCCCCCACTGCAACTTGAGACCATTGCTCCTTGTTCTGTCATCTGCCACCATTGAGAACAGCCGAGTTCCATCCTCTTTGGAACCCCCCTTCAGGTAGTTGTAGGCTGCTATCAAATCCCCCCTCATTCTTCTCTTCTGGAGACTAAACAATCCCAGTTCCCTCAGCATCTCCTCATAAGTCATGCGCTCCAGACCCCTAATCATTTTTGTTGCCCTCCGCTGGACTTTTTCCAATTTTTCCACATCCTTCTTGTAGTGTGGGGCCCAAAACTGGACACAGTACTCCAGATGAGGCCTCACCAATGTCAAATAAAGGGGAACGATCACGTCCCTCGATCTGCTGGCAATGCCCCTACTTATACAGCCCAAAATGCCGTTAGCCTTCTTGGCAACAAGAGCACACTGTTGACTCATATCCAGCTTCTCGTCCACTGTGACCCCTAGGTCCTTTTCTGCAGAACTGCTACCTAGCCATTCGGTCCCTAGTCTGTAGCTGTGCATGGGATTCTTCCGTCCTAAGTGCAGGACTCTGCACTTGTCCTTGTTGAACCTCATCAGGTTTCTTTTGGCCCAATCCTCTAATTTGTCTAGGTCCCTCTGTATCCGATCCCTACCCTCTAGTGTATCTACCACGCCTCCTAGTTTAGTATCATCAGCAAACTTGCTGAGAGTGCAGTCCACTCCATTCTCCAGATCATTAATAAAGATATTAAACAAAACCGGCCCCAGGACCGACCCTTGGGGCACTCCGCTTGAAACTGGCTGCCAACTAGACATGGAGCCATTGATCACTACCCGTTGAGCCCGACGATCTAGCCAGCTTTCTATCCACCTTACAGTCCATTCATCCAGCCCATACTTCTTTAACTTGGCAGCAAGAATACTGTGGGAGACCGTATCAAAAGCTTTGCTAAAGTCAAGGAATAACACATCCACTGCTTTCCCCTCATCCACAGAGCCAGTTATCTCCTCATAGAAGGCAATTAGGTTAGTCAGGCACGACTTCCCCTTGGTGAATCCATGCTGACTGTTCCTGATCACTTTCCTCTCCTCTAAGTGTTTCATAATTGATTCCTTGAGGACCTGCTCCATGATTTTTCCAGGGACTGAGGTGAGGCTGACTGGCCTGTAGTTCCCCAGATCCTCCTTCTTCCCTTTTTTAAAGATGGGCACTACATTAGCCTTTTTCCAGTCATCCGGGACCTCCCCCGATCACCATGAGTTTTCAAAAATAATGGCTAATGGCTCTGCAATCTCATCCGCCAACTCCTTTAGCACCCTCGGATGCAGCGCATCCGGCCCCATGGACTTGTGCACGTCCAGTTTTTCTAAATAGTCCCGAACCACTTCTTTCTCCACAGAGGGCTGGTCACCTTCTCCCCATATTGTGCTGCCCAGTGCAGCAGTCTGGGAGCTGACCTTGTTTGTGAAGACAGAGGCAAAAAAATCATTGAGTACATTAGCTTTTTCCACATCCTCAGTCACTAGGTTGCCTCCCTCATTCAGTAAGGGTCCCACACTTTCCTTTACTTTCTTCTTGTTGCTAACATACCTGAAGAAACCCTTCTTGTTACTCTTAAAATCTCTTGCTAGCTGCAACTCCAAGTGTGATTTGGCCTTCCTGATTTCACTCCTGCATGCCTGAGCAATATTTTTATACTCCTCCCTGGTCGCCCGTGATACACCATCTGTCCCAGCATGCACATGGGGCCCTCTTCTTTATTGCTTGACCAGAAGCTCACAAGCACTCCTGGAACAGGACCAACAATATGGGATACACCTAGGAATGACATGACAATATGCAAAGAAACTGATTGGCTGATACTTTGTGACTTCATGGCTGGAAGTCCCACTTCCAACTCTAAGAGGTGGTATTTCTGGAACTGACACAGGTTTCCACAGGTTTGGGCTTCTTCTGATGCACGTGTACTGCGTGTGTGCATGCTTGTAGCACACCTGTGTGTGTCTCTGCAGCTGTATGGGCACGAGTCTCCTGTCGTTTGCAGCAGTGTAACTCCACTGAGTTCAGTGTCATCACTCCCTGAGGGCAGGGCCCTGGCCGCATTATGTGTGCAGCCAAATAGCAAGACAGCTTGCTTCACAATTTCATCTCAAAGCCACATCAAAAACACCAGCTAAAGTCAATTCCCCATCCCCTTTTCTGAAATAGTTGAGCCTCTCAGACTTACATCAGACATGACCTTTCTAAGGAACCAAGGCACCCGAAGGTACGGGACTATATTTTGGATCAACGGCGCATTTCTTGGCAGATAGACAACTCAGATCTGCATCCCCTCATCTCTCTGGATCAGCTCTTGCATGCTCCTCAGAACAACCCCATGAACCTAAAGATCCTTCTGTCTTACAACAGGATACATTGTGGTCACGGGGTGTTTTAACTCACAGCTTTACCACTGGGGCTTCTGGAGCTCCCTGTGGTGCTCAACAACAAACAGCTATCTTATTATGAACTGCCCTCTTTAGTATCTTGATAGTGGATGGATGTACTTGACATCTCTAATGATGCTGCCATGACAACGGCTACATCACTTACACATCTAATTCATTGTTTGTACCATCAGACGCTAATGCCAGAAGAAGACTCCCTGATTTTCACTGGTGTCAGTAAGAGGAGAATCAGGCCCTACATATACATACAGCTATTAGACATTTAAACACGTGTGCTATCATCTTCTCTCCTGAAGAACCATCTCCTGAAAGTGGGTTTACAGGAATGGTACCACACTGTACTGGTGGGTCGGTCCTGCCAGACACACGCTTCCTAAATGCATCTGCCTTTACTGAGCCTTACTTGATCCATGTTTATGACTTCATAGACTATCTGAAATCTAATTATATTTACTATGAGGAAAAATAGCCAGTTCATCTATGTCTGTGCAGTGCCTAGCACAATAGGGCCCTGATCTCAGCTGGTGCCTCTAGGCATTATAGGAATACAAATAATAAATAATAACTGAATAGTAGCAATAAGGACCTGACCTAGATCCTATTGAAGTCACTGGAAATACGTAGTCAGATATAAGGTAGAAGCCCCTTCAGTCTTCTCATCCCTCTTGGTTTCTCTGTACATCTAATCTGACCCAAAATGTTTCCCATGCCAAATTTTTTTTTTAATTCCAAGTGATCTGATGAACATTGGAGCCAAAGAACAATATGTTTTTTGGTTTTAGTTTGTTTAAAATTTCCAGGAAATTTATCAGTAATTTAAATGTTAAAAGAGTTGAAAATTGGTGCAAAAAATTAACAGTTTTCTGGGTAAATATCGGGGTTAATATTGGGGGACAGGAGGACAATCTGTACTGCCAAGGTTACCTAGCTGCCATCTCTCCTTCTGGAGGGACGAGCCAGGTCCAGGGAGTTCCTGCACTTCCAAAATTCAGGTGAAAATTTATAAAAACCGAATAATGGCCTTTGTAGAACCTGGGAAATTTTCAATAAAAATCAATAGAAACTGAAAATGAAGAACTTTTAACAATGCTGTAATCTCTATAAAAGCAGCCACATTAGAAAAGGCTAGACCTTGAAATGGTCAAGTTAAATGTGGCTACTATATAGGATCTGTGAATTGGGGAAGAGGAACTAACGTCTAGTTTAAATTGTCCATCTAAATGGATAGTCTCTTTCCGAACTGGCTAGTTTTACAGACCTCATATCCTTACATGGCTGTTCTTTCTTTAGAGCCTTAACTCCCCACCCATCACCTCCAGTATTTGAACTATTTGGGATTAGATAATACTTGTAGTTGAAGTATGAGTCTGATGTTAAAATCAGGGTAAAAATGAACACATCTATAACTGCATGGAGGGAAAAGTTACAAGTAATTTGAACAACCATAAGTACAATTTGAGGTAGATTTGAATACAGCACGTTAGACACAGGAGCTGGTTTGTTTATCCACTAGGCTGCAGTCTTTGATTAGTCTCTGTTGGAACTTATTTACTCTTTCACAGAACACAAGAGCCAGGGGTCGCCCAATAAAATCAATAGGCAGCAGGTTTAAAACAAACTAAGCAAGTATTTCTTCAAACAACGCACAGTCAACCTGTGGAACTCCTTGCCAGGGGATGTTTTGAAGGCCAAAAGTATAACTGGGTTCAAAAGAATAGATAAACTGGCTATTAGCCAAGATGGTCAGGAACACAACCTCATGCTCTGTGTATCTCTAAAAGCTCTGACTGCCAGAAGTCGGGACTGGACGACAGTGGATGGCTCACTCGATAACTGCCCTGTTCTGTTCATTCCTTCTGAACCATCTGGCACTGGCCATTGTCAGAAGACAGGATACTGGGCTAGATGGACCATTAGTCTGACCCAATATGGCCATTCTTATATTCTTATCTTTGATAAGCATTACAGGTTCTTCTGCTGAGCCTTTCAAAAATGGCCTCTGGATTCCTTCACCAGCTGGAACTCCTACAAGTACTTGGTGTGTCTAAATGGTGAGTGAAAGTTTGTACTAAATTGCTAGCTCGTGAAGGAACTGTGGGCTAGAGGTTGATCTCAGCTACAGTGGTATAAATCTGGACCCACCACCCTGAAATTAGCTGGAGTGACTCTGGATTGTCACCATTATGAACAGGTTTTGATCTGGCTCTGGATCTCTTTATATGTTTGCACAGTGCTGAGTGTGCGGTTGGCATTAAATCAATAATGTTAATTTGCCCATGAGAAGCCGGATATAATTAGCCTTCAGTGCTGTATAATTACACTGAAAATTACAGGAAAAAAGGTGAACCTATGGGCTATGGTATTGAAACTGGAACTAGAATTTGCCCTTAGATACGTATACTCATAACTGAAGGCCCCCAAAGCATGTTTCCTGATTCATGACTTATCCTGCAGAAGTGCAACTCTGAATGAAAATCTTGTTCCAATTAATGCATATTTTCCTGCAATAAAAAAACAAGAAGCCAAAAAAGGAATGTTTGCGTCTCCTTTTCTACATGTTTGCTCTACATTTCCCCCCGTTAATAGGGAACCTATGAATATGGCTTTCCTGCATGTGAAGCTGCAGTGATTATATCTGCAGAATCACACAAAGAATACAATCCGAATGCTTAATATTGTCAGGGCAATGAGAGCCCAGAGCCCCGTGAGCCAGCTCCTTTATAGCTAGCAACTCTTCTCAAGTCCTCACTGTGAGTCTCTCTGTTCTTTTGCTCTTTCCCACACTTTAGCAGGGCAGTGCACTCCTGACTGGTGACCTCTGCATTATTTTAACTAGCAAATATCTATGTATCAGTGTATACACATCCTTTTTCCAGTTAGCCGACGCTGTCCAAACACAATGTAACTAACAAGGGATCTTTCACCAGCAATGAACGTGCGGTTATTCTGCTTCTCAGACCCAGGCGAGAGGGAAGATTTTAGAATACACTGGAAATCCACTAAACTGTGGCCTTGACTGCATTTTGTTTTTTAAGGAAACAGAGTTATACTGCTCCGGCATGACCAGCCCCACGCTGCAGTTCTCTCATTAACAATCCTGCAAGCCTGTTTCTAATCCCAGGGCTTGCTGTGCATGCATGAAGACCCCACTAGCTAACAATTGTGAAGAAAGCTGCTGGTCTAGCACAGGAACAGTTTCAACACTTACACAAGGCCAATGACCTCACATTTCAGCACATTTTTCTTCCAACTATCCCAAACATGATCAGTTCAGGCTGGCTCAATCTCACTTAGCCTTTCCTTCAGAAGCATTTCAGAGACTATGGGCCTGAGCCGTCTCCTACTGAAGTCGATGGAAACTTTGCCACTGATCTCATTAGGAGCAGAATCAAACCCTCTGGGCCTGATTTTCACAGGTGCTGGGCACCCACAACTGCAGTTGAAGCCAGTGGAAGCTGTGAGTGCTCAGGGCCTCTGGACATCAAGCTCTATGTTAGCTAAAAGAGAAAAAACAATGTGTTTTCTTCCTTCCTTCCTTCCTTTCTTCCTTTCTTTCTTTCTTTCTTTCTTTCTTTCTTTCTTTCTTTCTTTCTTTCTTTCTTTCTTTCTTTCCCTGGGCAGTCTGCACAAGGCTCAGCTGACCTACACGTACTGTACTTCCTATGTCTGTAGAAGTGCTGCATCTCCAGGCCCCACTGACTCTGACTTTATGCTGCTTTGCAACTTTCACCCCAAGCTACTGTGCTGTGTTAAATTTTACATTTCCCAGCTTGTCTGGAGCAGGTAGTGAAATATCTGAAAGAGTCTGAATAACGGTTAGAGTACAGTTATTTTGTAAGCTGTTTAAAAAAATGTGGTGTGATCTATGGAAACTCCTTTAAAAATGGCCGAGTGCCATGCTAAAGTCTCCTTCATTGAAAATGTTAATTCGCTGACACAGTGCATGTAAAAGCTGTAACTTTACAACAAGGTTAGAAGCATGTAAATTTATCACAATCATTGATATTGACTCAGAAACATCTGGTAAAGTTCTCCCCATCATGGAAACTCCATCTGCCCTAAAGCATCAGGGGAAAATACCAAATAACATAAATCTAAAATAAATGTTCAGTCTAAAGCCGGATTGCTCAAGGACAATCTGAAATTTACCAAACTCGGACTCCTATGGACCAGCTGTTACTGAGTATTCACACCAGCAATAGCAGGAAACTTACTGCCTACATGCAAAGAATTACATGGTCTCCTCAGTTCTTTTCATGAATACTCAACAGATACTAAATGACTCTCCAATCAAGGCTCCATTCAAGCGAGTCCAGAATTGGATCCCAAGTATCTGTATTAGACAATCTAATGTAACGCCTACGGGATGTGGGATGTCTTGCTGCCACTAATCAACATGCCGACCTTTTCAACCATGACTTGGGTCAAGCTGGTTGTACTATTCTTTGCAAATAAATTAACCACAAATTTACTCCCACTGTAAGTCTCTTTAGCACTGCCTTGGTGGTGCAAAAGAGCCTTAGTGGAAATAAGAATCCGGCCCAGTGCAAACTCCAAATCCAGGTCTCAGTCTTTGCTATAATGACACTATAATGTATTATTTTACATACATTAAACTCATCCATATTGGTTAAACTCTCTGTTATAAAATTATACTAATTCTGCATTTAGCCTTCTTTGGTTAGCAAATAATTCACGTGCCAGTCCTGATTCTCTTTGAATGGATTCAATATCTATAAAGATTTACTACGTAATTTGGATGAATCATTTTTGGTTTATGGGCTGTTCACAATTTGTTCACTTCAGCTATTCTCTAGTCATTATTTGTCGTGTGTCATAGGTCACCCAAGTCACATGGTATTGTTTTTGCTTCTTGATCGGCTGATCAAATTTTTTTAAACAGGAGACCAACAAAGCACAAACAAAGCACTTTTGGGCCCAGATGTTTGGATGAATCATTAGTGATGAAAATTTCTGATCTCATAAACATTTTTGTGACCATCTGGTGATTGTCCAAATACTTGTGAAATACAAATAACATGAAGTAAAGTTATAACTGGGTATTATATTTATGGTTTTTAAATTTTCAACTATTTAATTAGCTCTAATTATTTTTAATCTGATTATTAAGCAGCCATGTTTTTTTTCAATGACTGCTGCTCACTTGGGAGAAATCTTGTTGCCACTAAACTCTTTGGCTAGAATATTGGTGGAAAGTGAACTTAAAAGCGGCACAAACTCAGCTGAAGTCAATTTGCTTTAAAATTCTAATGAACAGTTGTAGATTATTTAAAGATACAATTCACCAAGCTCTGCTTATCACAGTCATTTTCACAACAGAATAAGGCCCTGATGCTACATTATTGAAGACAACAGAGGCTCCATGTGACTGTAGAGTTCCTCCAGCACATAGCTCATAGCAGGATTAAAGCCTACCTCTCATGAGCACAACGCCATGTCTAGAGGTGGATGCATCCAGTTGGAAAGAACACACCTGAATAATAACCCATTGCTAATGACATTTAGCTCTTTGCAGTTTCAAAGCACTCTACAAGTATGAACTAAATCGTTGTCCTAGCAGCTCTGTGAGAACAGGAAGTATTAGCCCCACTTTGCAGGTAGGACAGCTGAAGTCCAGAGAAGGTCACACTTGAGTGTCTGAAGTTTGGCCCCTAAATCCATGCTAAGAAAAAGTGGCCAGCTTTTCAGAAGTGCTCTATGCCCACAATGTCTACTGAAGTGCGTAAGAGTTTCAGCGCCTCTAAAAAGCAACCCAGAACTGACTTGCCCAGGGCTACAAAATGATTAGAGCTGTATGAAAGTATTTTGGCAAATAGTAAATTTGCCCCAAAAATGCATTTTTAGGGGCACGGAAACGGTTTGCAAATTTGGGTTGAATCTGGCGAAAAGTTTCAGCCCAAAAGAAAAAATGGGGAAAAAAATCAGAAATGTTGAAACAATTTGTTTCGACATTTTTGAAATAAATCGTTTCGACATTACATTTTAAATTGACTTTTTTCAAAATGATGTTTAAAAGGTTTCGTTCGACCCCAAATGAAATTGTTCTGGTTTCACATTTCAGCGAATAAAACAGAAAAAATTCAGTTTCAGCTTGAATCAAACTTAAACTGAAATTTTTTTTATTTGCTCAGTCCTAAAAATGAGCAAAGCTGGAGCAAAGTTGACATTAGAACCCAGGAAGTCCTGATTCCAGTCCTGTGATCATGGCATTGCTGCATCATACTGCATCCTAAAATCACACTCCAACAGGCAATTGGCCAGATCCTCAGCCAGTATAAATTTGTGTAGCTCCGTTGAAGTCAAAAGGGCTATGCCGATATGCCAGCCAAAGATCTGGACCAATACTTTTAAGGTTTTGTCAATTGTTGTATCCAATTTTTCTCTTACATGTTCTGGAATGGAAAGTGCTGAAATAGCCCAAGAACTGGTTGTTCTCACACCACTACTGGCTCAGACCAGATGCAGAAGAGCCTGGAATCCAGCAAGAAAGCATGCTGTAGCCCAGTTTCTCAGACTCAAAAGCTTACAGCATCCAAATTCTGAGGTGCTTATCCAAACCCAGCTCTGAACCTTGTGACATTTCACTAACCCCAATTACAACTCCAGCGCAGAAGCCTTTGTGAAGGAAAAACACTAGATTCCAGAATGACTGCTGAAGTATTAGCTGAGTTACAAAAACAAACAAACAAAACCCCATATAAGGCCATTTCATTTATCCTCCTTTGTCCAGTTTTGCTTCAGTGTGAAAGTCGCTCTTTAAACTTCAGCAGTTGGGTTACAACTGGCTGGGTCTCTGCTCCAAAGCGTCGCGCCGAGAGCTTTCCAATGGAATGTTTGCACAGTTCAATTTATTTCAAAATATTCAGCAGTTTCCCTCCCTCCTACCCTTGGATGACTCTCTGCCCAGGATCGGAGGGTGTAAAGTAAAGGGCCTGGGATCCTGGTCTACAGAGCCATTGTGTGCAAACACAAGCTGCTGTTTGTATTTGTCTTCACACTGTCAGAACTCAATTGTGCAAAGTGCAATGCCTGCTGCCAGTCTGCCTTCAATATCCGCTCATCTCTCCCTGCCTGCCAGAGACCCTCTCCACCTCCCTCCACCCCACCCCCCCCAACCCTTTTCACTGTGAAGCAAAGTGATTTATTTCACGAGACTTTTGGTAATCATATTACAATCTCAAACATTAACCAGAACCAACTTCCTACTGCAGAGGGGGGAAAAGACAGAAGAAACAGCCTGGCTCAGGATAGCCAGAAATACAAGAGGAAGACAAAAATCAGAGCAGCTGCCTCGCTGGTTCTCATGTCAGCATCCGATTATGCCAATAAACAATAGCCTCTTGCCAAAGGTTTGAAAGCAAGGAAGCTGGGTTTGGCAGGGTCTGAGGCTGACGCTCAACAGGTTAATCAACTAATTTCACAGGATGTTTGTGGTGCAAGATTAGACTTCGTTTTTAAAAGCAGCTCTTTTCCCTCCACTATAATCGTTTCCTTGCATTCCTCCACCTCTAATCACTGACTATTGCATATATAGTGTAGCTATACCTCTGTAAAATCCACCACAGTGAACTGGCTTCTGAAACAAGCTCACCTGCTCAGGTACCTTCTGACTTTCATTTATTATTTATATGACAGTAGCTGCTAAAGAATCCAACTGAGATCAGGGCCCCATTATGCCAGGTGCTGCACAAACACAGACTAAGAGACAGTCCCTGACCTTCCATGCAAGAAAGGGGAGCTAAGACAGAGAGAGATTATGGGTACTTCTACACTGAAAAAAAAACAACCCGTGGCAGTGAGTCTCCGAGCCTGGGTCAACTGACTTGGGCTTGCAGGGCTCGTGCAATGGGCTAAAAATAGCAGTGTAGACGTCCCCGCAGGGGTGAGGTCTCAGAGCAGGAGTGGGAACAGCTACACTGCTATTTTTAGCCCCGTAGCGCAAGCCTGAGTCAGCTGACCCAGGCTTTGAGAGTCAGCGTGGAGGATTTTATTTTTTTTAGCAGTATAAACATACCGTAAGTGTCTTGCACCAGGTCACACTCAGGGTCTGTGGCCTCACAGGGAACTGGATCCAAACCTCCTGATTCCCAGTCTATTTCCTGAATCACAGTGCTTTCTTCCACCCCTGACCTGGATGAGCTGCTGCCCATGACCCCTGAGACTCCCGCTTTCAGCTTGGACTACGGTACCACTCAGGATATTCACACACAGAGGCCTTATCTTCACTAACATTGCACTAGCATCTGTATGGAATCCCATAGTGGACAAGACCATGGTGAATCTGGCTGCTACCTGGCGGGGCATTTTGCTAAATGTGTGTGGCTCCTAGCTGGAAGACTTTGTGGCCTCCTCCATTTTTCTTTAAAAAAGTTTATGGCAGCTGGGGAGATGGGTCAGGAAGGGTGGATGGATGGAAGACTGGGTGTGGGGAATGACAGAGGAAGGGTTTGCAGATGTTTGTTGAGTTAGTGTGTGGCCTGCTCTATCCACCTCTGGATTTTCAGGGAAGACCAGTGAGTTTCATGCTGACCAGCTATCTAAGGAAGACCCTGTAAATTTAATGCTCCTCTTGTCCAGGGGTTCTTCCATGACATGAAATGCAACAAAGCATACCTGACCTGATTCCAAACAGGAGCGTATCTTATGTGGTAATTATCATAATTGCAATTTGAGCAGGGTGTTTCTTAACTGGTTCTTTTTTACTTTTGCTATTCTTAAACTCTCTTTGTCTATCAAGACATGGGAGACAAACAAAAAAAAGTTAAATAGCTCGGGGAGGGGGGAATGAGAGAGTGATGCACACAGAGAGCGAGAGAGAGAGCAGCAAACACTGCCTATAAACAAATGCCAAACGGGATGGTGAGGGAGAGCCCAGCACTCCTAGGGAATTAGAATAACTATCAGAAATTATACAGCTACACTGGCAAGCTTTGCTATACGAACAGAGAGCCACACAAGGGCAGAGCCCTGTTGAAAATAGAGCATCAGGTCAACTTGGACTCTAAAGAGCTGGATTTAGTTCCTGGCTCTGCCACAGGCTTCCTCTGTGATCTTTGGCAAGGCACTTAACCTCTCTGTACCTCAGTTTCCCCATCTATAAAATGAGGATAATAATGTTTCCCAACAATTGTCTGTCTTGTTCATTTTAATTGTAATTCTGTGTTGAGGCCTCTAAGCACTACTATGGCATTAATTATTAATTTATTATTATTACATTTAAATAATTGAATGCCCATACAATAATAATTCTTTTAAATTAACTGCACCAGCAAGCTGTGCACACTCCTAAACTGCATAACTCCACAAACCTATTTTGTTTGCCCTCCATCAGCTCACCCTCTTCCTATTGTTTGTCGCCCTCCACCTCATGTCTTTTGTTAGACTCATCACATCTATAATATAAGGGACAAAAAGATTTAAGGGATCCAGTTGATCATAGGTGGATCACAGAGGGAGAGGGGAACTTGGGGCTTTGGATAGGGTAACTAGCACCTTGAATTTCACCCAGAAGATGATTGGCAGCCAGTTCAGATTGCAGAGTATAAGGGTAACATTCTCTTGCTGGTTCACCTTGCTCAGAAGGCAGCTGTGCTAGCTTTCATGACAAGCTGCAGGTAGATCCTGATAAAACTGTCCACCTTAGAACTGTCTAGCAGCAGCATAGATGCATGTGGCGAGGCCTGTATCTGAGAGGAATGAGTGCAACATCATGGGCAATCAAAGATGAAAAGAGAGGCGTTTCTCTCATTGATGCACTCTGGAAACCTAGGGGCAGAGATGTTAGATCCTGAGACTGAAAACCACTGTGACAATAGATGGGCTGATGTCCTCAGTGGAGGGAGCCATCACAGACTCAAAATATGTCCACTTCTCTGTCAGCGTCACCCCTGCCTTACCCATGTTGGTCTTGCACCAGCTGGCTTTCCCCCAGGCGCCTACCTCTGCCAGACATCAGGAGAGCAAGGCAAGGGATACACCTAGGACTGATGGAAAGGCAAGACAGAAATCAAGGCAGTGCAACCCCCGCCACCTCTCAGCCTCCCCCAGCCATTTCACATAAATGAGGAACAGGGATGACAAGCCTGGGCCCTATGGAGCTCCACAGCTGAGGGTTCAGAAAGGAAAGCAGCCACTCATCATTCCCTCTGGGACCTCTCTGACAGAAACGAGCAAAACCTTCTGAAAGCTTGTTCCTTCTGCCCCTAACTGGTGCCACAGTCACCTCATGGTCAGTGGTCCCCACGTTCACTGAAGGATCTAGCAGTATTAGCAAGGATGTCTGACATCTGTTTACTGCCTGAGATCATCATCTAGAGAGGCTAATCTTGGTGTCGTAGGTGTTTTTACTGCCATGTAGATGTACCCAACAAGGTGGCAACCTGAGCTGATCAGATACCCTCTCAGTCCCACCCGGGACAATTCCACTGGGCAGGTGAAAGAAGAACTCTTACCGTCCACTGCATCAATTGTTCTACCCAGTACTTGACTTCAAAGTTAAAATAAATAGGTGGCATTTAAGGGAACTTGCCCTCTGAATGGACAGACAGCAGAAAGGTAAAGATGGAATTTATTAAGAAAATTGGGAAACTAGACGCGTGTGTGTGTTGTGTGTGCGTGTGTGTGTGTTTAAAATAATTACAAAAAAATGCCATCACCAAAGAAAAGCTCTTGTGAATGGCCAGCTCCACACAGACTAACATTAGGTCTATTGGCAACAAAGGAACAGTGATTTGACACCCTTCCATCAATCAAGAATGGTCCCGGGCTAAAGAAATCAATCCCCTGGTGATACAGCAGGATGGACTCAGTGAGCCAAGGGAGATTCCTTCCAACACAAGTGATGGTTCTATGACCAAGGGATTATAAAAAGCTCAGCACCATCCCACCCTCTCCACGCCCCAAGGAGGTTTTCAGCCATTTGGCTACTGCACAGTGATTGATTCGTGCTGGACCTGTCCCAGTCTCTAGTGGACAGCTGCAATGTGAATAGCTTATCTGTCCTAGGTGTTAATATAGTAGCAATCGCCGTAGTACTGAGGTGCTGACATATAGGTCTTGGCACATTGGTGACATTGTAAATTGCTTCCTAGCCACACAAAAAAGTGACTTGGAGATCTTCTCCTCTCCTTCAGCATTACCCACTCCCGTCAGCTCGGACCCATCCTGTTGCCACTGCCATGATTAGACCCCCTGCCTTTGGAATGCCATCCCTGCGTTCTCTGCTGCCCTTGAGCTGCTCCATCCCCCTGACTCGCTCAGCTCCAGTCTCTTCTCCATGGGCAACAACTTTCCCCTCTGCCCCAGCCCAGGGCATCCAAACCACAGCCCTGGCTTGCACCTGGCATCCTCCTCTTTCACTGCTTCTCCTGAGCCACTGGAGGAGATCTAGGGACCGTGCAGAATGCCTGCACTGCAAATCCAACCACTCCTCTTCCAGCACTGCCCCCTTCCTAGCAAAGCAGCTCTACTCCTCCTCTCTCAGTGAATCCAATGCTTACAGCCCCATGGCCTGATTGTCAGCTCTAGCTCCTTCCTCCAGCCATCTCTCTTGGTCCCCTCCCTCTCTCAGTTCCGCCATGTTTCGCCCTTCACTTTTCTCCCAACTCTCCCTGCACCTCCTTCCAACATCCTCTCCTCCTCCTCCCCCCCCCAGCCACATACATTCAGATCTCTCCTCTCTCAGCCTTTTGTCCCAACACCTTGCTCCTATCCTGTCCCAACTACTAACCTTACTTGATCCTATGCTCCACCTCCCTCACCCCGAATCTTCCCTTCCCTCTGGATCCTTCACCACTCTATATAAGCATGTCCTAGTCTCACGCTTTTCCTGTTGCTAAGAGAAAACACAGAACTCTGAACCCAACACTTGGCAGGTCACAAGGAGATTTCCAGCCATTTCATTTTAAAATGTATTGATCTGTAATTCTGAGGTCTGTGCATAGATTCTGTTGATGAGTCGTGAATCTTAGACTTGTTTAAAGCTTTGCAGTTCACCTCCAAAGACTGGTTTAATTTTCATTTCTTGGGGATTGTTAATGTTTGTGAAATGATTGAGTGGTCTCGTAAAAGATCATTTTCTTCTTGCATAATTGTTAAACCTAGCAGGGCCACATTCTGCTCTCATTAAAGTCAATGGCAAAACTCATTCTATCCAATAGGAATAGGGCTGGGCCCAAAATAGATATTTTGAATAATCAGTCAGTATGAACTATGATATGCACAAATAGTCTTAACTGGTCAAAAATAAATGCAGATTGAAATTACTCATTCAGCACCTGATAGTGCTGGCTTTTTATATATATGGCCCGTTGATAACAAGGTGATAAGTGCTCTAGAAGTACCATCAGGTACATTGGGTAGACTTTTCAGCTATGCTTTTGTCCACATCTGTCACTTTCATTGGAGAGACATGTGCAAAGATAGTGACCAGAGAACAATCAGGAAAGTGAACAACTACCATCACCTTACAAAATGTTAGGTTCATTATCAGAGTCCAGATGCATTGCAGGTAGGGGACACTGCATAGTGTGATAAACCTATGAAATTTTGAAACAGCTTGTTTCTTAACTTCCCTGTGCATGTCTTCTTCCTATGTCTAATTCCCATCTGGGGACAGCAACTGTCAAGTCCTGCTAACACGTCTGCATGTGAGCAACTGGGGGTGATCTTTTCTGGCTATGATACAGATTTAGACAAATCAACCTCTTCACTTCTCAGTGCATGAGGCAACCAAACAAGGGGTGACAGTCTGATTTCTCATCCCATCTCCCTTGCGCAGATAAAAAAGAATCAATTTACTGTTAAAACAAGACAAACAAACCCCATTTACTCAATCACGTACCCATGCTCCAGTTTGATGATTCAACCTCTAGCCTACAGATGGGCTTGTAGGCTTCACCAGGTAGCCCTTAAAGGTGAAGATATTGGCTGGTGAGTCAGTGAGTCAATAAGCGCTAGGGGTGTGTGTGTGTATGAGCTCATGTTCTTCCTACTCTACCAGGGGAACATTGCAGCTTTTGTCCTGGGGAAGGGAAAGAGCATCTCACAGGCTTGCATGAAACTTCTTCCCCAGTGAGTTCACATCCCAAGAGGAATGTGCCAGCTCACCTTTCTGCCCACGCATCTCATCAGCGCACTGCCCTACCTCACAGGGGACTAAGGACGAGGCCCAAGACTTTTTCTTACAGCTCATCGGATCACCTGTCCCTTAGCTCTGGAAATTACTCAGCTGTAGATTTCATGCCTAGTGGGGTAGAAGCAGAGATACTTGACTCACACAAAACTTAGATCATCTCCAATAAAATCTATATGTCAGAGACATCCATTGCTCAGTGAGTTCCTGATAGTTTTGGATATTTATTGAAGTTGGCCTGAAAACTACATGAGTGTACAGCAGTCCCTGAGACCTCTCTTTTCTGCTCTATTTTTCCATTTGGGTGTAAGAGAAGTCTAAAACATCCTGGATACAGCTGGCAAAATTTGTCCTCAGCTACAAATCCCCTTAAGGTCAACAGGAGTGGCAGGATTCAAACTAACTTTGGGCCCAATCATTGCCCTGTGTTGATGGGTGCAAGGATTAAGGGGATGTAAGGGCCTGGCACTGGCTACCCACATGAGAAACACCTATGGGCCCTCCCTGTGTAGGCAGGCAGGAGAGGGCAGGGAGTGGGCAGTGCCTTTGTTCTGCCACCTCGAAGTACTAGCCAGCTGGGGCGTCAAGCAGCATGCAACTCACCAGATACAATTGCAATTCACTACCTCTGTGGAGCAGTGGAGAAACTGACACGGACACTGTGATTCCCTGCACTGCTCCAGACACAGCTGAACAACACACTGCCGCTTGCTCAGGGCCAATCGTATGGTCACAATCTGGCCCTGAAGATGCCTCTTTGGCTTATGTTATGCAGGTCAGGATCAAATAGATCCCTTCTGGTCTTAAATTCCATCAATCTACTGACTGCTTTAGCGAGGCCATCTGCTTTTAATGGGGGAGTGAGCTATTCCATCAGCCTCAATCACTGTGTCAAGCACAGGTGAATCGACTTAATTTTTAACATTCCAGTATAAGCAATATCCCTGAAAAAAGTTTGAAAGTGAAAGTCCTATCCCTTCAGTGGTGTCCTTACCCGTTTAAGGCAGAGTGATTTTCCATGCTTTCCTAGAAAAGTTTGACATTAAACTTAGCTCTTTTTGTATTTTGGTGTTCGCTCACTGGCCTCTCCAGTGATGCCTTCCAAGCTCTGAGAACACTGTTTGTAAGTTAACAGAGACTATCAGTAGAGAGGGGGCTGAGCCACAAATTTCAGATCTGGATCCAAAGCTTTCCCAAAGTAGAGAGCCAGAGTTCGGCTCCAGAGTTTTGGTTCAGGTTCTTTGGCCCGCAGAGAGAACCAAAAATGCTGCTTTTTATGGGTAGGCTCTAATGAAACCACAGTTTGTGAGCTGCTTCTGGGTTACACTGTCTCTTAGGATATTCTGTGATTATCAGGGATCCTCCTTTGTAAAAACTTCTGGAGTTTAGGGTTTTATCTTGACTGATTTCTCACTTACACCAGGGCTGCTAGGCCTTGCATTCTGGGTGCCAGTTCCAATACAGCCCATGAGTTTGTCAGGTTTCCTCCTCCCACCACAGGCTATAGCCTAAGAACAGATGTATCCAAGTCTAGGCAATAGGAAAGAGAATCAATGAGTTGGGATTTGCCAGAGCCATGGTTGTATGCTCAGTGGTTTCTCCTGGTTGGAACAGAGCTGAGACAGCAATGAGGAACCCTCCGTGGCCACCCCCAGAACAACCCCAAGAATACACTGGTGCATGACCTGGGAGTGAAGCTGAAAAGCTATTCGTGTGAAGGGAGGAGAGGATGGGTGAAAAGGGACATGGTCAGCGGACAGCTGGATGCACCCTCCAATGGCGTGCCAGCTGGGAAGCAGCCCAGGTAAAAAGATCTAAGCCAAATGTTGCCCTCAGCCACATCCACACAACCCAGGTAAAAATAGAACATAAGAACGGCCCTACTAGGTCAGACCAAAGGTCCATCTAGCCCAGTATCCTGTCTTCCGACAGTGGCCAGTGCCAGGTGCCCCAGAGGGAATGAACAGAACAGGTAATCATCAAGTGATCTATCCCCTGTCGCTCATTCCCAGCTTCTGGCAAACAGAGGTTAGGGACACCATTCCTGCCCATCCTGGCTAATAGCCATTGATGGACCTATCCTCCATGAATTTATCTAGTTCTTTTTTGAACCCTCTTATTGTCTTGGCCTTCACAACATCCTCTGGCAAGGAGTTCCACAGGTTGACTGTGCGCTGTGTGAAGAAATACTTCCTTTTATTTGTTTTAAACCTGCTGCCTATTAATTTCATTTGGTGACCCCTAGTTCTTGTGTTATGAGAAGTAGTAAACAACACTTCCTTATCTACTTTCTCTATACCAGTCATGATTTTATAGACCTCAATCATATCTCCCCTTACCCGTCTCTTTTCCAAGCTGAAAAGTCCCAGTCTTATTAATCTCTCCTTATATGGAAGCCATTCCATACCCCTAATCATTTTTGTTGCCCTTTTCTGAACCTTTTCCAATTCCAATATATCTTTTTTGAGATCTGCACACAGTATTTAAGATGTAAGCGTACCATGGATTTATATAGAGGCAACATGATATTTTCTGTCCTATTATCTATCCCTTTCTTAATTATTCCCAGTATTCTGTTCGCTTTTATGACTGCCGCTGCACATTGAGTGGATGTTTTCAGAGAACTATCCACAATGGGATTGTGTAAGTGTAAATGGAGGCCCAATTTCAGCCTCTATATTTAAAATGTCTCCTGGTCTGTTGTGACATTTTTCTATGGAAGACTACACCCAGACCCTGTGAGGTGCCGAGCATTTATACTGAGGTTTAATAACATGGGGGGGTGGGGTGGAAAGTTCAGGAGCCTTATGTCAGAGTGCTATAACAGAGAGGCCTATAAAAGAGGGACAGTGTGCTGTACTAGACACAGATTCTGCTTGTCACATGTCAGTGGTGGATTTTTCAGAGGAAAAGGTAACGCCCTGATGTTGAACGATTTATGCACTATTACAGTATGTTCTTTCCGGACTGTGGCTGAGGCTTGGGGATTGCTAACCCTTATCATTTTCTCCTACATAATACGGCTTAGCATTTCTAAACCTACCTAGAAAGGGAAAGATGTTTTAATGAGTTTAATAAATATGCATAAAATTAATCTTAAAATTGATTAATATGCATACCATAAATTCTCTCTGATCTGTCAGTTCTTTGCGGCAATGAACTTACTCTTTATGTTAAAGAACCAAATAATTTTTGTCATCATTTTAATGATTCTTAGTAACAACAGTTTATAAGCATTTCCTGTCCTGATCTTCGTCTAAGGTGTGGCAGCCTGAGAGGTGTCGGCTTTGGGAGATTGGGTGTATTTTTGTTGGCGTACACTCCACTGAAGGCAGAAATGAGGCCGCATCAGTAATTGCTTCCTAGACAACATCCCAGTATACAATATTGCATTTTGGAGTGTCCCTATGCCCTGCCTGGGGCCATTCCACATTTATTTCTGCAATTCAATAGCACCAGAAAGGCTAAGCTGGCCACACATTTTCACAAAAAACCTTACAGACACCGGAGAAGATTTCACACCATTTCAACGGTCCTGATGTAAGGCTTGTGCTTCCCCACTTCAATAATCCTTGCTGGGTACCAGAACTGGCAAAGAGGGGGCTAGTTCCCAGCCGGGAATTCTTGCTTCCCACATGTGGCCATAAAGAGAAAGTGTTAGTGTTAGGGAAAATAATATACCCAGCAACCTCGGTATAATTGGGAAACCAGTCAAGAGATAAGAGCCTAAACTCCAGATGCTTTTTTCAAAGCGGGATCACTGATAATCACCGAAGATCGGATTTTGCTCAGTCCTCTCACAGGCTGAACTTCCCTTGTAGCCAATGGGAGTTTGTGTCAGTAAGAACAGAATAAGGATGTCATGCTTTGGCCCAGAGAGAGGAGGGCAGAGATTAGCAGTGGACAAGCTAAAGGGAAGGCAAACCTCCAAGGCTGGTTTTGTTTTAGCCTAACTGTGCTGGTTTTGTTTGTGTAAAAACCTTTTTGTTGAAAATCAGTTTAACTTTAAGCTTCCCGAGAATAAAAGGCTGTGAGAAAGCTCTCCCAATGCAAGACTCACTTGTGAGACTACAATTAGCAACTCTAGCATCTTATAGGCCCATACTTCTATGGATACTGCTTCCCATCTGGTCCTTCATAACAATACCATCCATACCTATTATACCATTCTGCCTCGTGTGGCAGAATGAACCTGCTTTAGGCTGTCCCGATCCTAAGGGTGTTGAGAACTTGGAAGTTGATCGAAACTATGGGTGCTCAGTAATGCTTGGGATCAAACCCTTCTTCTGCAGCAAATTCTCCTACATGGACTTGATTCTGAAGTACAATTCCTGTAGACCATCCCAGCCAGAGGCTTTGCTCTTACTCCATGTAGCTCATTTGACTGCATCACTGACCACACTTGCCATTTTTCTCCTGAAAAAACTCATATTGAACACATAGGTATAGTAATAATAAATAGCACTTTTCACCCACGCTCCACAGCACTGTACAAGAGAGGGCATTGTATTGCCCTCACCCCATCACAGATGGGTAAACTGGGGCACAGAAAGGGGGAAGAGGTTGATTTCCAGAGGTGATGAGCACCCACAATTCCTACAGAAGGCAATAAGTTCTGTGGGCTTTCATCACCTCTGAAAAGCAGGCCCTATGCAACTAGCCCTGTCTTTGTTTTATGGCAGTTGTATATAAATGCTGTTATTTCAAGCACCACACTGATGTGTTGCTCTCAGACAGGATAAGAACATCTGCAAAGACAGCTTGAAAATCCTGCTTCAAGGGTCTGTGGTTAGTGAAGTGCATGTGTCTCCACTCATCACAGGAAAAAACAGCTGCTTCAAAGCTTCCACCTGCCATCAGCATGTGATAGCCACCAATGCCCAGGCTGCAGTACTGCTTCTGACTTCCTGGAGATTTGCATGGCCATTTCTTCACCGCTTCTTTCTCATTTCTCCTCCATGGGGTACTGAGCTGAAGAATGAGTGTAACAGACCCTGCCCCCAACCAAATGATTATCTGTGCGGCTGTTTGACGACAGCATCCAAACCCCTTCATGACAAGTACCAGCTCTGGCTTCTGCTCCAATCCATGTGTCTGAAACATTAGCCTCTGTATTAATAATCCCTAGCTTTTATACAGAGAGCTTATCATCAGTAGATCTCAAAGTGCTTTGCAAAGGAGATCAGTATCATAAGCCCCATTTTACATAGGGGAAACCGAGGCACTGGGAGATGGAGTGACTTGCCTAATGTCACCCAGCAGGCTAGTGGCAGGCACAACTGGCACCCAGAGTCCCAGTCCAGTGCTCTAGACACCAGCCCACACTGCCTCTAAGATTGAATGAGGGTAAAACTCAGGTAAAGGTAAGAAAACATGAGGTGAAGGGTAAGGAAATACAACACTTTGGATGTTCGGTCTTTGCCCACTACGATTTGAGAACATTGTCTACACTAATATAAAAATACCAAATTCAAGCCCATATATAGATGCTGGCACACTTAGATCACAGCACCACAGAATCCACTGGCTCAGAAGGGGCTCCAGAGCTATGCAAATCCCCCTCAGATTTGCTTCCCATGAATTTCAGCATGAAATCCTGGAGCCACCTATCTCACTGACTGAGTCTCTCTTCACTCTGTGAGCCAGATCCTCAGCTGGTGTCAACTGCTGTAGCTCCACTGAAGTCAAAGGAACTATGCTCAGATACGCCAGCTGAGGATCTGGCTCCTTGTCTTCAGTGCTGAGGAAAGCATGGTCTGTCTTCTGCTCGTACTGGGAGATATGAATAGACTCAGTATTAACTGTAACTGTATTAGGGCATGTCAAATGTGCCCAGATACCACCATGATGGGCTCCCTATGTGCATGTAGTAAATAAATATAGTTGCAGTGGACCTGGTCCCCAGAGCCTCATGAGCCTCAAGTTCAGAAAAAATTAGGCACGTTAGTGGTTTCACTGAGACAGAAGAATTTTATCCTGAGCTGTTTGTTCCATTGCAGAACTGTCCTCTGAGTTATTATAAAGTTTAGTCGAATGTTTAACCTTTATTTTCCAATCCCTGCTTCTTCTCTCCTCATTGATTAATGAGAATATTTTTCATGCAGCAGGTTTTCTATAAATAATCACTAGAATCAGGCATTTAAATTGGCAAGTTGATAAATAACTAAACGTGTTATAATCCCCAAAGTACTGGTCCTCATTGCCAGGCAGGCATCTGCATGCATTTTCCAGGCCAGCATGGGCTGCGGGGTTGGTCCAATGGCCTATGGAATAGCACCATGGGTTGCCACAGGCCTGACTCGGACTCAATTGCCAGTCTCAGCGTCCCACTCCTTGACCCACAGGGGCTGGGAGAGATGGTCTTCTGCTGCTCAACTGCATCCCCTCAGGCTGATTGAAGAGAAATGTTGATGGGAAGAATGCAGTGCTTCATTTGTGCCAGGGCTTGCCAGGGCTGAGCCCCGCACCTCTAGGCTTGGCAGTTCACAGCCCTGCCACCTCTGGGCCTGGCGGTTCACAGCCCTGGCACCTCTGGGCCTGGTAGTTCACAGCCTCGGCACCTCTGGGCTTGGCAGTTCACAGCCCCGGCACCTCTGGGCCTGACAATTCACAGCCCCAGCACCTCTGGGCCTGGCAGTTCACAGCCCTGGCACCTCTGGGCCTGGTAGTTCACAGCCCCGGCACCTCTGGGCTTGGCAGTTCACAGCCCCGGCACCTCTGGGCTTGGCAGTTCACAGCCCCGGCACCTCTGGGCTTGCTGCATCAGTTATGAATGCTTGAGGCCCGGCACCTCTTTCATTACATATTAGGCACTGGAATAATGAGGACTGTGACATGAAGCTTTGAGGGCAGGAAGATTAAAGCTGGTTAAAATGAAGGGTACCCCAGGGTTTAATAAAGCACCCGGGGAACTCCTTGGGGAAAAATACAACAGACCTCAAATGCTTGTGTAGAATTACAGCCAGATCCTCAGCGGGTGTCAATCAATGGAGCTCTGTTGAAGTCAATGGGGCTAGGCTGAGTGACACGAGCTAAGGATCTGTCTCAGAATAGTTTTTCTACTCCGTTTGCCCTGAAAACTTTTTCCCAGCAGCAACAACTGAAATACTAAAGTCCAGCCCCAGATTCACTGGAGAGGAAGCTGTTCATTGGTAGGATTTTGCATTGACAGTTTTACAAGAGTTTATCAGTCACCCCTCACCCAGTAAGCCTGAGCTGTAGTTTCCCTTTAACTGAGGAACATCGTTACCAGCGGACTGTTCTCACATCTAACTGTAGGATACAACTCAGGCATGGGAAGGCTACTGTGGCAAACAAGGCTATCTCCGGCCTAATGCAACGAGAGACTTAATGTGCATCTTGTGCCAGCTCCTGTAGCTGAAAAAACAATATGTTTCCCTTTTCACACTGTGATTGCAGTTGTTATTGTTAAACATTTTCTAGGAGAACAAAAATATAGAGCCAAAATCTGAAAGGCACAGGGCACCTGCAAGTGCCATTGACGTCAGAGAGATGTGCAGGTGCTTACTTCATCTCACGCCCTGGCCCCATAGATTAAGCCAATGGTATGGGAACAAATTACAGAGGTCATGTTCAAGTGCTCGCTCAATACAATGCAGTATATATTTATCTAATCGTGTTTCCCATATCCAAGGCAACCGTGAGGGAATTTTATTCATGTTAATGGGAGTTTTAAAAGTGTTTTACAGCAGTTCTTATCTCTAACACTAAAAAATTTAATGAAAAGTTACAGAGCAAACTAGTGGCTCTAATTTACTGATGCTACTAAATCTGTTAAAAGTACATGCAAGATTCCCTGGCCTCTTTCGAAAGCGTTACCATGGTCTAGCAAATATTTGAGCTCAGAAGCCATTTCACTGGTGGATTCTTTCACTAGCCCCTTCCCGCTATAAAGGACTTGGGTGCTTTATAAACAAGAGTTTGGGCTGGCATGCAATTGGCTTGGGTTGGCCAGAAGCTGACAGGAATGGAACAGATCAAATAGTGCAATTTGCAGTGTTGTTGTAGCTGTGTTGGTCCCAGGATATTAGAGAGACAAGGTGGGTGAGGGAATATCTTTTATTGGACCAACTTCTGGTGGTGAAAGAGACAAACTTTCACGCTACACAGAGCTATTCTTCAATGCAGAGCAGATGATACCTGAAGAAACAAGGTTGAGAGGGGAGAGCAACACAGAAATATTATGTAACTAACTACTAGCACCTTGGTATGCCCTCTGCAATAGTCAACAAACCACGAGTCCAAGTCTGTACTGAGGCAGGACTGTGTTGCTTGAATCACTTTAAAACACTGTTAAAAAATATCCTATTTGAATTCACCAGGTTGTACATTTAACTAAACTAACGACAATAATATATCTCCAAGCCATGTCCTTTCTCACTCACCCTCCTCTTCCTGGAGTATGTTACCGTCTCACTTCCACGCCACATCCATCCTTTAAGCCCTGATTCTGCAAAGAGGTCCACATGCGTAGATCAGGTCTGGAGGGAGTTCCACTGATGTTTGATGGGACTCCAAAAGGGTGAAAGGGTTTAGGTGTGTGGATCCCTTTGCAGAATTGGATCCTTAGATGATAAGCTCTTTGGGCCCAAGACCTGTCTTTTCCATTTGAAGATTCTAATACACTGGTGGGCCCCATGAAATAATAAATAAGAATTAGAACTGGTCAGGAAAAATGTTTTTTCCCCCCAGGGAATATTTTGACTTTTCATCAAAAAGCCAAAAGCCTGAAATTTTTTTTTCCAGTTAAACAATACCAAAAATGGAAACATTTGAGGCTTCTCAACTGAATTTTTTTTAGTTTTTGGCCAAAAAAAATTTGTTTTTCAGGTTTTCTGATGAAAAATTGAAAATTTTCAAGGAAAGCAGATACTTTCTGTGAAAATTTTCATTTAGTTGAGAACCCAATTCTCTATCAAAGGAGACAAAAATGTTCCAGTGGAAGATGTCTGACCAGTCCAGTAATAACAAAACTGACTTCAGGCTAATTCAGGTTTCAATACGGGCGGCATGGCTGGGAACCTGGCATTCTGAACACTGCTGCTGTGAGGGATTTCACCTTCTCCACCTACTGAAGAAGATTTCAGAGTGAAGCAGGAAGTATCACTCTACTTCTGCTGACTTTTTCACCTTTTGTTCCCAACCTCTGTCTGCCTAAGCGCGGGTTTGTTACCCTTCAATGCATGTTGCAATTCCCATCTTTGCTCTCTGGATTTTGATCATGAGCCTGCTGCTGAGAATGGGATGAGGATTGCTGGGAAGTCGGTGGTGGTTGAATAGGTTTATTATGATTGTTATCTATGGGTGATTATTCCAGGCTGTACGGTCTTGGCAGGGCAGTTTGTTTGTTTTGTTGTGTTTGGTAGGGGATTTTATTTAGAACTGGTGTATTCTAATACATACAGTACCTAGGGCGCTCTACAAACTGAAATACATAATCCCACTTTGAAATGTTGGTTTATAGCAGTTTTACCCTTCCAAAGCACTTGCTTCCTGATAAGTGTAGGGCATTTGTTGGAAAAGATGAACTGGTGTGTAACTCAGAAATCTGAGGTCTAAGATCTGCTCTACACTACAGAGTTAGGTTCGTGCAAGGCAGCTTATGTCGACCTAACTATGGAAGTGTCTACAGCTAAATTTTGCTCCTGCCAATGTAACTGCCCCACGACGCCAACTTAATAACTCCACCTCCACGAGTGACGCAAAGTCAAGGTCAATGTAGTTAGGTTGACACAGTGTCAGTGTAGACACTTTGTTGATTATGTCGACTGTTACTGGAGCCATTCCACATTGACCCACCCTGACAGTACAATCGATACAAGCGCTCCTGGTGAGGAGCTTCCGACACAAGGAGCAAAGTGAAGACATGCACAAACAATGTAATTACTGCAGCAGCTGTATGCTGACGTATGTTAGGTTGACTTAATTTTGTAGTGTAAACATGGCCTAAAAGAGAAAGTGGTGTTTTCTGAAGAATCCTCCAGTAGAATTATAAAACAAATTTAAGCCCAATACACAGTAGTTTCTGGCATGAACTCCATGAGCTTCATCAGAATTACACACTCATTTCCTCTTTCTCACAAGCTAATTTGGAACAAGAAAAGAAGGTGAGTGTCATATTGACTCCAGGAATGGCTGAATGTGCTAGGGCAGAGGTTCTCAAATTGTGGTCCATGGACCACCAGTGGTCCACAAGCTCCATTCAGGTGGTCTGCGGATAGTTCCTTCTAAGGTGTGCACCTGGGCTGCCACACACGAGAGAATGAAGGGCCACCCACCTAATTAGTGGAGCTGCGCAGGCGTGACTCCACTAATTAGGTGCCTGGACCCTGGAGAAGATGCACATGTCAGGTGAGGCGGTGGCCTTGGGGGGAACAGGGGGTTGGTGGGAGGGGGCAGTGGGCTGAGAAGAAGGAGTGGGGGGAATTTGGGACATGCAGGGCTGCGGCGGCCAGAGAAAGAGGCGACTTTCCCCAGCTCCAGGGCTGCGGCTGCCGGGGAGAGACAGCCCTCCTTCCCAGCCTCAGCTCTGTGATGGCGTGGCGGGGGAGAGACCCCCCCTCCTTCCCAGCCCCAGCTCGGGGGCTGCCGTGGTAGGGGAGAGAGGGAGAAACCCCCCCTCCTTCCCAGCCCCAGCTCAGGGGCTGCCATGGCGGGGGAGAGAGGGCACATCCATTGCATTAGAAAGGTAAGACTACTCATACGTTGTTATGTTCTTATATTAAAATATGAGTTGTGTGCTTTTATTTGTAGAACAAACAAAAAATTTTAATTATTATCATTGTTTTTTTATATAGTGCTTTTATCCAAAGCGTTTTACAATAGTAAGCTAATGGTACAAATAACATTTGGAAATATCATTAAGCGGTCTGACAAGACCCTCACCAATTTTCAAGTAGTCCACACAAAAAAACGTTTGAGAACCACTGTGCTAGGGAATTTCCAGGAAGTACTACCAGTTCAAATGTATTGGGCCCTCTTACTCAGGCAAACGGATCTTACTCACACAGGTAATCCCACTGCAGTCAATGGAACTACTCCTGTGAGTAAGGACTTGTGCAAGTTGTAAGATTGGGCTATATTTTAAGTGTTGTCTATAGTGGTGAAGCACATAATTGGGAGTCAGGATTGAATCAAGGGCTTGGCTCTGTGTCATCTTGTCTGTGTGTCATCCTGAGCAATGTTGTGGCCGTGTCAGTCCCAGGATATTAGAGAGACAAGGTGGGGGACGTAATATATTTTATTGGACCAGTTTCTGTTGGTGAGAGAGACACGCTTTTGAGCTTACACAGAGCTCTTCTACAGGTCTGGGAAACTTAGGGCTTGTCTACACGATGGCACTGTGATGCTTCAATGTGGACACTACTTACACCAACACAGAATGGAGAGGGATTCTCCCATCAGTGTAGGTATTTCACCTCCCCAAGAGGCGGTAGCTATGTCAACGGGAGAAGCTCTACATGGTCAGTATAATTACATTGCTCAGGGGTGTGGCTTTTCACACCCTTGAATGACACAGTTATACCAATATAGGTCTGTAGTGTAGACCTGCCCTAATTTTCCAGTGTAGACCAGGCTTAAGTGTAGACAAGCACTTACTCGGAGTGTCACAGTTAAATACAAGATGGAACAGATTGTTTAGCATAAGCAGTTATCACATATTTCAATAAATTTGTTAGTCTCTAAGGTGCCACAAGTACTCCTGTTCTTTTCACATATTTCAAGGAACCATTCAAGGTGAAGTGGCCCATTATCACCTCTCCAGTCATAAGGAGGAAAGGAAGAGGGTTGTTAGTGGGGTTATAGATTATTGTAACAATGTCTAGCAAAGATATGAATTTAAGCTCCTAGATTCATCATTTAAAATTGTTGGGCAGGTTTCCTCTGAGAATGAGGATACTGGATTTATGGCTTATTATAACCCTCTAACAAACTCCCCAGCTCCCTATGACTGAAGGGGTGTTAATGGGCCACTTCACCTTGAAAGGTCCCTTGAAATATGTGTTAACTACTTATGCTAAACAATCAATCTGTTCCACCTTGTAGTTGGCTGTGACACTCTGAGCAAGGCTATGTCTACACTGCATTTTGTGGTTAAAACTTCTGCCGCACAGAGGTGTGAAAAAACACCTCCTCTGAACGACAAAAGTTTTAACCATGAAAAGCACCGGGGTGGACAGTACTTCGTCGGAGCCGTGCTCCCATTGATGAAGCTACTGCCCCTCATTGGGAGTGGTTTTATTGTGTCGTCAGGAGAGCTCTCTCCTGGCGACAAAGAGCAGCTACACTGTGTACCTTACCACAGCGTGGCTGTAGCAGCACAGTTGCGCCGTTGTAAGGTGTGCAGTGTAGACATAGCCTACGTTTCCCAGACTTTACAAAGAACTCTGTGTAGCTCAAAAGCTTTTCTCTCTCACCAACAGGAGTTGGTCCAGTAGAAGATATTACCTCACCCACCCTGTCTCTCATCTTGAGCAAGTCATTTTATATCCCAGTGACTATTTACCGATCTCTAAAATAAGGACAATAGCACTCTTCTACCTTACAGTGGTGTGATCTTAATTAGGAGTGAAATTTACGCTAGGGAGCAGAAAGAACAGGAGTACTTGTGGCACCTTAGAGACTAACAAATTTATTTGAGCATAAGCTTTTGTGGGCTACAGCCCACTTCATCAGATGCATAGCGAGCAGATTATTCTGTAATTATCTTCTACAGGGTTTCTTGCACCTTACCCTGAAGCATTTAATACTGGCCACTTTCAAAGATAGGATATTGGACTAGATCAGGGGTCGGCAACCTTTCAGAAGTGGTGTGCCGAGTCTTCATTTATTCACTCTAATTTAAGGTTTCGCGTGCCAGTAATACATTTTAACGTTTTTAGAAGGTCTCTTTCTATAAGTCGATAATATATAACTAAACTATTGTTGTATGTAAACTAAATAAGGTTTTTAAAATGTTTAAGAAGCTTCATTTAAAATTAAATTAAAATACAGAGCCCCCCAGACCAGTGGCCAGGACCCAGGCAGTGTGAGTGCCACTGAAAATCAGCTCGTGTGCTGCTTTCGGCACGCATGCCATAGGTTGCCTACCCCTGGACTAGATGAACCAATGCTCTGATACGGCAATTCCTATGTTCCTAACAAATGCTTGTAAAAATGCTTTGAGAATCTTTGATTAAAGAGCTGTATGCATGGAAAGTGGTTAGTTTTGGGGATGTTTCTTATGGGTAAGAAAGCTATTTGGGATTCATGTAACTATAAATTAGACCCATAGAGCAATGTAATGTAGTGATTGTATATTGTACAACAGACATAGAAAGAAATTATCATGATGACAGGGAAGAAAATCAAATCAAGTGGACTTTTTGAAGTGTAAACATATAAGACTATTAAGGATGTGATCTTGAGTTAATCCCAAGACATACATTCACTTAATAAAAAACATAGCTCATCTTAAGGGGGAAAAATAGGTACCAGCTGTGGTGAGAAAGGCTGGCATTCCCCAAGAAGGAGAGATGATTTTCACTGCCTTTCCAACAGCCACACTGGGAATACACATTTTAAAGCACCTTTTTCTGTGTCTTCTTTTATCTTCGGCCTTAGGCCGGAGAGAAGTTTCGGTGATTGCTTTTAAGAAGTAAAATACTCAGAGAGACCAAAGAAAAGAAACTGGCTTATTGAAATGGCAGCTCTGGCATGACAAAGGCAGTGCAGCATGGCGGAAAGGGGCTCTCTTTAGCTTGTGGCAAGCCTGGTATATTGTTCATGTGAATAGCTGGAGGATCCTGGTCACTAGGTGTTAATGGGAATCCCAGCAGTGGCTCTGCTCCAGATGTTATAGGCTAACTGAGATAAATGACAGCTCTATACTGTTTACATATTTAAACAGCACTTACTAGCTTCACACTAGGGACTTGGAGATGCTATTTCCCACGGAGACCCACTGGCTAATCATGTTGCACCTGTTAACTCCTTCGTTGCTGCTAGTCTTTAATCTAGCCGGTTATTTCGATGCTGGTCATTACTCTTGTTAAAAATGAAAGTTATTCAGAACTCCATAGAGTTTGGGGTTTCACACCCAGGGGCGGCTCTATGTTTTTTGCCACCCCAAGCACGGCAGTCAGGCAGCCTTCGGCAGCATGCCCGCGGGCAGTCCGGTGCTCACGCGGATTCAACGGCGTTTCTGCGGGTGATCTGCCGGTCCCGCGCCTTCGCCGTACCCGCCACCAAATTGCCGCCGAAGCCGCGGGACCGGCGGACCTCCTGCAGGCATGCCGCCGAAGGCGGCGTGACTGCCGCCCTCATGGTGACCGGCACGCTGCCCCCCGCAGCTTGCCGCCCCAGGCACACGCTTGCTGCGCTGGTGCCTGGAGCCGCCCCTGTTCACACCATGCACAGAGCACAAAACCAAAGAAATCTAATTTCACAATAAGAGGAGGAGCTAGACCATGCTTCCCTGTAGCCCTCAGATTTTTAAGGCCAAAAGAGACCATTGTGATCATCTAGTCTGACCTCCTGTATAACACGGGCCAGAGAAATTCTACAAAATAATTCCAGAGCAGATCTGTTAGAAAAAAATCCCCTCTTGATTTAAAAACTGTCAGTGATGAAGACTCCACTACAACCATTGGTAAATTGTTCCAATGGTTAATTACACTCAGCGTTAAATATTTACACCTTATGTCCAGTCTGAATTGTCTAGCTTCAGCTTCCAGCCACTGGCTCACGTTAGACCTTTCTCTGCTAGACTGAAGATCCCGTTATTAAATATTTGTTCCCCATGTAGATACTTATAGACTGCAATCAAGTCACCCCTTGGCTGTCTCTTTAAGTGACATAGATTGAGCTCCTTGAGTCTATCACTATAAGGCATGTTTTCTAATCCTTTAATCATTCACATGGCTCTTTTCTGAACTCTCCCCAATTTATCAGTATCCTCCTTAAATTGTGGGCACCAGAACTTGACACAATATTCCAGCAGTGGTCACATCAGTGCCAAATATAGAGATGAAATAACCTCTCCCATTTGAGATTCCCCTCTTTATGCATCCCAGGATCGCAGTAGTTCTTTGGACCACAATATCATATTGGGAGCTCATGCTCAGCTGATTATCCACCATGACTCCCAAATCTTTTTCACAGTCCCTGCTTCCCAAGATAGGATCCCCCATCCTGTAAGTATGCCTGACATCCTTTGTTCATAGTGGTATACATTTATATTTAGCCATATTAAAATGCATATTGCTTGCTTGCGCCCAGTTTACTAAGCAATCCAGATTGCTCTGAATCAGTGACATGTCTTCATCATTATTTACCATGCCCACCGTTCGTGTGTCATCTGTAAACTTTATCAGTGATGATTTAATGTTTTCTTCCAGATCATTGATAAAAATGTGAAATAGTGTAAGGCCAAGAACTGATCTCTGTGGGACCCCACTGGAAACACACCCGTTCAATGACAATTCCCCATTTACAATTACATTTTGAGACCTATTAGTTAGTCAGTTTTTAATACACATGATGTCTATTGTATTAATTTGATATCATTCTAGTTTTTTAAAGACATAGGGCCAGATTTGCCAGCATGCTCTGGCTGCTATGTGCTGTGCCATTGACAGAAAACAGCCATCAACCCAGTTTAACTGGTCAGAAAAGGTATTGTGAAAGTGGGACAAAGCAGTCAGAGTGTATAGGTGAATCTGGGCTCTGCTCCCTTTGGCCACTTCTATACCCTGGCAATTCCATGGACTACACTGGAGCTACTCCAGATTTACACTGATGTGAGTGGGATCAGAATCAGGCCCTCGGGGATTGGTTTTACCACCTCCTTTGAAGACTTGGGATTTGGTGTCCTCAAACAGGTTAATGCCAATAAGCCACTTTTTACACCAGGGTAGAAATTGTAAGCATAAAAACCAAGGACTTTGTGTAATGAGCACGCTCAGGGTAAAGAGACAAACCTTTCCCTTTGTAGTCATTCTTCTCCTGTGTATTTAATCTTCCTTGTATTCCTGTGACCCAGGATTCAATTAACTTACACAGTGCGAATTAAACACTAATATTATTCTGCATCAAAGCTATTCCAATATACTCTACAGAATTATCTTCAGCAGCAAAGCATTTGAGTCCTGCAGCTGAGAGAACAGTCAAATAAAGAGCACTCTCATACAGCTCTGTTTGTGTCATTATTACCATTGTATCACAGGTACACACTACCAATAGACAAACTGAACTACAGGGCACTAAAGAGCTCATTTCACACAGCCGTCTTTGCTGTGGGGTTTAAATTACAGCTGTGTTATGCAAATCCGTGGTTTCGGTTGCAGAACTAGTTTTCATAAACTATAGCCCAGCCACAGACTTGGGAAGATCTCGGAGCATTTGTCTTGTGTGATTTATTTTTAATAATAATTGTCAGCAAAAAATTCAATGCTGAAGTGGCACATAGGAAGTTCCAAATTTCATAGGAAGTTTATTAAAACCCCAGTCACTCATTTATGAAATATAGCTTCTTGTCTTCAGTCTGTGAAAACCAATGGTGCCTAAAAATTCACAG
Organism: Emys orbicularis; assembly: GCF_028017835.1. Classification (NCBI taxonomy): domain Eukaryota; kingdom Metazoa; phylum Chordata; order Testudines; family Emydidae; genus Emys; species Emys orbicularis. The sequence continues at coordinate 27,867,920 of NC_088695.1, read as the reverse complement.
GGATCGTCAATACCCCTTCCACAAGCCTCAACTCATCCGGAATAGAATATCCATTAAAAGAAAGATCAGTACTACCACTCTTTCAGATTACACACACGTGTGTATAGATTACATATACCTACATACACACATTGGACTAGATCCTCATATGGTGTAAATCGGCACAGTTCAATGGACTTTAACAGAACTCTGCTGAGTTACCCCAGTCGAAGATCTAATGCATGGCTGAATGCAAGATTTCCTGCATTCTGCTGTCACCAACCCTGAAATCTTATATTTTTCTCTTTCATGCTGTTTAGGATTATTTCTGGAAGAAATTCCAAGTTTCACTAAAGAGAATAATCTAGCTTTCCTACATCCATGAGTATTTTTTTTTATTGTATACACACATACATCGGTAACTGCTCCACAACTAAGACTGTGTTGTGATTTCCATTTAAAACTGGACTAAACTCTTCTTTTTCTATCTATCTATCTATCTATCTATCTATCTATCTATCTATCTATCTATCTATCTATCTATCTAATCTAGTAGATTGATAGCAGAAGAGAGAGAACATATGTATGTTGGCAGAGTAGAATTCTACTAAAATGTAGAATTTACATGTATATGGAGCTAAGCTTTAGTAAAGGTTTTGCAAAGCACATATGTCTGCATTTTGTATTAATCTTGAAGTATCTTAGCTGTATTAATTTGCTAAAGGAAGAAGACTTAGTGAGCCAAATAACCCTGTGCATTGCCAGTATTTTTCTTTGTTATTATTCTTGGTGTTCAAGAGGAAGACACAGAAATTAAATACTCTTCAAAGTCACATCTGATTATGATTTAAGCAAAGGAAAAACAAACTGTTCGGAGATGCTGCACAATGTTATTCTTATCGCTGGAGCGGAATATTCTGGATGACAGGGCAAGTGATATATACTTTCTTTGTAAATAATGTGATTAAATATTCACAAATGATAGAGGCACTCAGAAAAAGTTTCCCTCCAAGGGCTAGATTCTGTTTACGGTGGTGTAACCCCAGAGGAATGCCATCAATGTCAATGGAGTCACAGTGGTGGAAAACCGGTGTAAGGAGGATCAGAGACTTATGTATCATCAACGGCTAGAATTTGCCGCATAAATAAATAATACAGCATTAAGGCACTTTTAATAAAAGAGGTCCTCAGCTAGTGTAAATCAGCATAGCTCCACTGACTTCAGCAGAGATACTCCGATTTACACCGGCTGACAATCTACCCAAGATATGCAAGTGCTAAAACACATGTGATGCTGCTGAAGCATTTTATAAGTGAGTATTGTTATATGTTAACTAGGCTTGGAATGTGGCTCAGATGACAAGTAAAAATGAGTTATAGCTGAGTCTCAGTTTAATCTCTGGTGGGCAAGTTTTCATACCGCAGCATTACCAGTGTGTGACATGACTTTAAGTCTCTGGCTAGAAGACCCCAAAGACTAGAATGGTAGAACTGGCTGGGGATTTTTCATAGGAAAATGCTGATTCATCACAACTGAAACTTTTCATGGAAATGTATGAGAGAAAGAGATCCACCACAGAAAAGCCATGGCCCAGGAGCTAGGGCACTCACTTGGGTCTCTCACATTTTAGGTGAGTGTCCAAACCACGGGGCTATTTTGGGGTGGGTCTCACTCACTCTTGCTCTCTCTGATTTTTTGCACAAATATTTTGAAAGGACTAGTTTTTGCTTCAGTGCAGAACAAAAACAAATGCTGAAACCTATCTTTTTTTTTTTCTTTCTGGCCAGCCCTGTAGAACAGGGTTGCTAACAGGGTCAACTTTAAGATGTATTAATAGGGTGTGGGGTACGGGAGCATGACTGGGGGGTTGTAGGTTAGATTAGAAGTTTACTGACAATGCTGGGAGTGAGGGGCAAAAGTGAAAATTCCTGCAGGTTAGAATTTAGGTGAATGGGCAAAGCTGGGGGAAGGTGCCCTCAGGACAAGAATGGGAGGGGGTTTGCTGCGGGACAGGATTCAGGTGCATTGGCAGAGATGTGGGGGACTCAGGACAAGGGAGTGCTGCAGATCAGCATTGGCAGAGCTGGAGGCAGGAGCCTCAGGATCAGACTATAAGGGGGTGCTGGAGATCATGAATAAGGTGCATGCCAAAGCTGTGTGGGAGCCCAAGAATGGGACAGCAGGGCATGCTACAGGCCAGGAGAGAGGTACTTCAGCAAGAGCTGTGCAAGTCATGGGCTAGGAGAGGAGGGGTTCCTCTGAGTGGTGTTTGATGAGCTATCTGTGCCCACCTTATCCTTGCCAATTTCTCACTCACTTGTCTTCTTGAATGTCAAAATCACCTTTTAAAGGGAAAGGGAAAGGGAAAGCTGGGATGGGTGAAGCCTTCCTAACTGCTCCAGGAATATCTGCCCCTTGTCTGAGAACATGCATCTACACACCACCAACCACACAGCCTCCTCCTGCCTGTCATTTTCAGGAATGACCCACGCCGGAATATTGCAGCACTGCCTGTAAATACGCTAAGAATCTTTCTTGAATGATAACCTAGATTATTGGAATTGTTTACAGCCAAGAGGATCTATATTTCTTGCCTCAGACCTGGTGAAATAAATCATCCCTCAAGCACACTGCTGTTTCTCATTTCAGCCTTGGTCCTCATTCAAGTCCCTCATTAGAGACCCACAGTATTATTGGCTTGGCCAGTGTTTCTGCCTGAGACAGAAATGACACAAACACATCAACTCCACACAAACCCTCCTTTGCTCTCTCCTATTCATGGATCAATTGAAGGCACTTCACAGGGCTGGGACAACATCTTCAGAGGGAGGTGCTGCTTTAATTGATTTCATATAAAGTCAGCTGGAGAAAACACCACCTACTGTGTTCTCAGAAGGAGACTCATTGCCAGAGCTCTGTCAGTTCTTTGGAGCTATAAAGCCACTGAAACGTTTCTGATGCACAGCTTTATGAGCTGGAGGCTTCTGAGCGAGACTATAACAGTCTGCCTTAAAAGCCGCCTGGATGGCCCATAACCGAGGAATTATTTACATTTAGGCAGGACTAGAAAGTGACCCTGCCCTTCTGGAGCTGTCATTAGCTAAATATTTACTAACAATCCCAACCTCGCGCACGTCTGAATGCAATTCATTTCAGTCAGGCATGTCCGTGTATAGTCTGAACTAACCGATGCAATTGCTCCCAAGGCTCAAACTCCTCTGCACCGCAACTTATGGTGAGGCACCTGTGTACCGTGGGTTGGGGCCTTAGTCTGTGCCCAGTAGATGTGTCACTAGGAGGCTTATTCCCAACCCAGAGCGCATGAGACATGACCTGTCCCGGCTGCAGCGGGTTATGTGATCGTGGTGAGACGGGACAAGGCGCCTTTCTGCCGGGGCTTTCCCCAGCCATCTCTGACCCAACAACGTCAGCGTGCGGGGCACTAAGCCCGACTCCACTGGAGCCTTCCTCTCGGCCAGCTAACACCTGCTAGCAGCTTGGGGGGCCGACGCCGAGCCCTCTGATCTGCCTTCCTGCCTCCCCGAGCCCCCGGGGCACCGGGCATGGGAGCGGAGGGGATCAACGTTCACCCAGGGCTTGGCCAGGGTCGGCGGAGCGTCTCCTCCTAGATCTCAGGGCTGGAAGGGAGGCTCCATGCGAGGCTGGCTCTCCCGCCCGCTTGCGAGCCTCCCCTAGACCAGGGGCCCGCGCCATGCGTCCCGTGCTCTCCGGGGTCCCTTCGGCCAAGCACACCCGCCTCCCCACGCACCCGGGCCCCTTAGCCCCGGCGCTGCCGGGCCGGGGCCGGGGGCTTGACTTACCCACGCACTCGTTGGCCTCCCGGGCCGTAGCCCGCTGCCAGGGCCGGTCGTAGTGGAAGGGCTTGCAGCGGTCGCACTCGGGCCCGGCCGTGTTGTGCTTGCAGTCGCAGACCAGGTTGTCGTCGCGGTCGCGGACGCAGCGTGACGCGTGGCCGTTGCACTTGCAGCGGCCGCCCACCTGCAGGTCGGAGACGGCGTAGAAGTAGGAGTCGCGGGCCAGCTCGGAGTCGTCCTCGTTCTCGTCGCCGAAGGTGTGGAGGCGGCTGAAGGCCACCTTGATGTCGGTGGCCGTAACCCAGTCCTGCAGCACGGGCGAGTTGTCGAAGTCGTGGGCCGAGGGGCGGCCGTCCAGGGTGCTGAAGGCGATGAGGCCGCCGGCCAGCGGCCGCATGTCGGTGTGGGAGTCGGTGCAGATGGCCTCCTGCTCGTTCTGCTTGGTGATGGCGGCGCGGCTGGGCTTGGCGTACATCTTGCGGCACTGGGCCGAGTAGAACTGGAAGGGCACCCAGCTGCGGCCATAGTCCATGGACTTGTAGATGGCCATGGACTCGGGGCGCGGCGAGCAGAACTGCAGGCTCACGTAGGTCACCTCGAACTTCTTGCCCAGCGAGAGGGTGAGCGTGACGTTGTGCGGGTGCTGCACGAAGTTCTCCGACTGCCAGCACGTCAGGTTGTGCGGGTTGTTGAGGTCGGTGAGGAAGGCGGGCGGGTGGGCCCGCCGCGGTTCCGAGGCGTTGCAGAGGTGGCAGGTCCGCACGCGCTCCTCGCCCTTCTCGCTCACCACGCAGTAGCGGGCCGGCGGCCTGCCGCAGGTGCTGGACACCTTCACCTCCTTACCGAAGGCGGAGTTGACGAAGTCCGGGATGCACCGCCGCGGGTGGCCGTTCTCGTCGTAGCACGGGTCCGGCTGCGCCGTCTGCACCGCGAACATGCTCATGCCGTAGCCGCCGCGCGCGCCGCCCGCCAGGCACCACAGCGACACCAGCGTGACCAGAACCCGCCAGCACTTCCCGGGCATCCTGCGGGCGCCTCCTCCGGGGAGCCTGGGGGCAAACACAGAGAGAGAGAAGCGGGGAGGTGAAGCCGCCGTCACAAACCCAATTGCTCCGCTACCGGGCCGGGAAGGGGAGGCTGCAGCCCGGCAGATGGGGCGCCGAGCGCAGCCCGGCCCGCTCTGCAGGGGACCGGCTCTACAAGCCGGGCGCTTCCCATCCAGCGGGATCGCTGCCCAGGCAGCGAACGGGAAGAGCCTCCCGTGCCAGGGCACTGCCCAGGAAACCCAGACTGCAGCCCGGCGGGAAGCTGGCGGGTTGGAAGGAGAACTTTGCGCCTGGAGGCAGAGAAACCCTGGCTGGATCAGAAGCGCAAAGCGACCCTGGCCTCCCCTCCCAAGCTAACCCCCGCCGCTAAGGCTGGTGGCTTTAACCCCCCTGCAGCTGTAGCCATCAGAGACCAACAGGTGGGACGCTACCTTCTTCGCTCGTTTGGTTTTCCTCCTGAGGCGCAAGAGTAAAGTTTCTGGAGCTCCCGGGGAAGGTGGCACGCACAGCCCGTCTTCAAGCTCTCAGCCGAGCGCTCCTGGCTTGCGGAGTGGAAGCGCTGGATGCTAAACGGTGTGTGGTTCAAAGAGCCCAGAGCATTCCCATCCTCAGACCAAAAAAAAAACAACAACACCCAAAACACCCTAGTGGCGGGGCTCTGTCCTTCCCTGCCTCCCTCTCCGCGCCTTGCAGAGAGCCTGAATGACGTTCCCAGCTTCTGCTGAGTTTGAGGTCATCTTAAAGGAGTGACATTCCGCTCACACAAGGAACAGAACAACGACATCCACTGGTAGTTTATCAATAGGATGGGGAGGGGGGGAACCCAGGCAAAGCATCTAATTCAGAGAGATGGGAGAGGAGCGCGTGGGGGAGGGGGGGGGGACGGAGCAGACAGAAGGAATCGGTGCGAGCAGGCTCTTCACATCGGCTGTTTGAAAGCAAAGTTTTATAGCGGAGCAAAGACGAACTTTAGGCAAAGGAAGAGCGGAGCCGAGGCAGGGGGAGGGGTTTGACGTTCCCACCCACTGCAATGGCAGCAGGATCGGGCCCTGCTTTCTTCCTTTGACAGTGGCAAGGACCTTCCTCGTGCTCTCCCTTGTGGAAGTGCTGGTGTGTTTGGGGGTGCCCTCAGGCACAAACTCTGCTCTCGGTTACTCTATCGGCTCCGCAGGGGGTTGTACTGGGGGTCCTGAGGGGACCTGGCCGTAAGCCTTTAGCTCCTCATTAGGTCCTTATTGTTATTTACCTCTCTGCACTCTGTCCGCAGGGCGAAGGGTTTGTGTCACGCCAGGCACGGGGTGTAAACAAAAAGTCAGAGCAGAGCTTTCTGCAAGTCTGTTCGGGAAGCGATTGGGAAGGAGCAGCTGCGCCTGTTCAGAGGGAGCCGGGGAAACAACGTGTAAATAAACAAGCAAGTGCTGGGAGGGGGACTGTGCTGGTGTCTGAGGTTGTGAAAAGCCTTGGCACGCTGCTGAGTCCGTGGGAAGAGGAGTCTACAGAAGCTATAGCGGAATCGGTACCTATCGGCTTCAGTGAACACAGGATCGGGCCCTTTCCACCCAGGGTTCAGTCTCGCTCTTCGGGCTCAGGCAGAACTTCCATCAGCTGCTCTGACCTCTCCCTGGGCGTTTTGCCCCAGGAAGGAGTGCAGGATCGGGCCCTTACCATATAGCTGTGCTCTCAAGGACAATCTTATGCAAGGACCTACGGGGCACTCGGTGATTATACTGGGCGAGCCGGCACGAATTGGTCACTTTTAAGGTAGAGAACAGAGGCAAATCTGCCCCGCTGGGAGTAGTCAGAGAGTCTGGGAGATGACAGGGACCCTAAGGTCTTGGCTACACTAGCGCTGTAAGATAGGATCCATCCAGGTTTATAGCGCTGGAAATATCCGCAGGCACTAGCAGAGCCCCTGAGCCCCTCTGAGGCCTGGGCAGTAGGGTCTTGGCAGCCTCACTGGTTCCCGTCTCAGGTATATTCTCCGGGGAGCCCATGGTCCGGGTGAAATAAAAAACACCTGCTAGGAAATTGTAGGGGGGGGGGACTTTTTAAACTGCGTAAAAGAAGTTCCCAGCGCCTGTTGGGGGGATTGGGTCCTGGCAAGACAGGGCCTCTCGGCCTCCTACCGGGAAGATGCCAGAGAGGGGCGCAGATTTCAACCCGGAGGCTGCTTTCTGAAACCCGGCTAATCACTTTATCGGCCCACACACACACACATACACCCAGAATCAGAGAGCTTCTTCCACCCCCATCGCTTTACACACACACACACACACACACACACACACACACACACACACACACACACACACACACACACACACACACAGTACCCAGGCGCGCTGTATAAAGTTCAGCGTATTTGTGCCGTTAGTCAGGGCACTTTCCATGGTGGAGGTCACTTCGCTGAAGGTGACGAGGATTCACTTATGACCAGGGCCGCCCCAGTTATGAGGGCCCCTGCAGACTGGCTTATTGTATTGGTAGCGCAACGCCTGCTCCTGCACCCCTCGCTCACCCCCAAACTCCTCTGGACTCCAATTCCCCCTGCGCCGGGTGTTTTGGCGAATTGTTACCTCGCTTCAGAACAGCTACGAGCGCTAATGATGCTGCATTAGCAAATGCAAGAGCTCCCGTCGGGCATGGGAGGGGAAAGGTCCAAATCAAGCACTTGTTTGCATCCCGGGGATGAATCACAGCGTGTTTGGGCTTCAGTGAGACACCTGGAAATGCTTCTTGGAACGTTCATTTCCACCGACAAGTCACACCCTGCGGGGCGCGTGGAATGAGCTCCCTGCTCTGCCCTGCCTTCCCGGGCCCGGCTGTCTGTAAAACACAGCCGAGCTCACCCCGTCACCCCGTAGCCCTTTCTTCCAGCTGAGGCTGCATCTCATGCTCGCTCTCAAGTGTGCAAATGAAAGGAAGCCCCCAGACTCCGCATCTGATTCCTTATCACCTGTGCTCTGGCTTTGGTAGTTCCTCACTAATTAAACACACCGGATTACATTACAATGTAGATTATACAATAGAGGTGTCCTTATAATTAACAAATGATCATTAATAACGAACAAATAATCATAGTTCATAGTTTCATCCTGAAAGAGTGAAACATATCTATATTCTGAATGAGCCTATGAACGTGTTATTAATACACTAATATTGATATGGTGTGTGTATTGTGAACAGCGTTTCACTCTTCCTTACTGAATCTCCCAGCTCCTGGGGCACCGATTACAGGTAAAGAAAAAGCCACCAATAACTTAAGAACAAAGAGAAGAATGAATCAAAATGAGATCAAGGGACAGGCCCGGGTGACTTTCTATGGAATACCAAGATTTTGGATGTGATCCTTCCATCCAGGATCACAGAAGATAACTTGGGGGTGGGGGGCTGGACTGCTTGAGTTGTCGCTAAACAGTGCACACTAGTCTGTCCTCAGCTCACAGCGCGGGACCCCGGCAGGTAGAAGTTATTTTGTCGGTTAAAAGCGCGGCTGCCCCTTTAAAATCTTTCAAACCAAACTCTTTCTAAAAGGCACGCGTGTGTCATTTTCACGTAGGCTGTTCTCGTGGGTTGAATTCCCTCCGGTCTCAGTCCCACTTGGGGCCGCATCAGAAAACGAATTCGTCTCCCCCGTCCCGTTTCTCTGCCAGGCGGATCTACTAACTCCGGAAAGACAAGGGGACTTGTTCAAAGTTGGCGTGGGCCGAGCTGTTCTCGCGTGTTCCCCGCGGCTCTCGCTAGTTCATACACACTAGTTGCGTTTGACTCCATGGGGGTGTTCACCCTTAACGGGTTATTACCTCTCCCTCGCTCTAAACCCAAGATGTCATTCCCGTGTGTTTGGGAACAAGCCCATTCTCCGGGAGCATGCCAATGCTCCGATCCGGGGCGGCTGCTGGGTTTCTGCTCTAAAGCGTGTAGACAAGGATCAGACGCCTTTCGGGGGGGAGGATCAGACATGATTTTGTGTAGAGGCTCACTGACAAACCCAGCACATTCCCCACACCTTGCCACAGGCCAATAAACAGGTGAGATATCGCTAGACCTAAACGCTGCCAGGTACCAGGAGAGTCAGATCCAAAGCCACTGAGTCCATGGCAGCCTCCCCTCTGTGGGGCTCTGAGCATCCCCGGGAGATGGCTCCCTGCTGGATAGGTGCAGGGGTGGGGGGTGTCCGCAGGGCGGGTGCTGAGCCGAGCGCTCTAGCCGGGTGGGCTTGGCTGTGCACCGCCAGGCTGCCCTCAGTGGGTGCGGGGCTGGCTTAGACCCCCCCCCCCATTCCCAACCCCAGCGCCCTGCCCGGTTTGCTATCCCCCACCCCAGCTGCGTTCCGCCGAGCCCCTTGATTAAAAGGGCAGTTCTATTTTTCCAACGGAGGTGCCCTTTCTGCGCGGGCTCCCTATGCATTTGTCACTCAATCGCCTGGGCTCTGGCGCTCCGCGAGCTGCCCCTTGTTTCTGCAAACCGCCGCGGTGACAGGCATTGCTCGGGGGATGGGGAGCGAGGCGAATAGCCGCCCCCTCCCCCCGCCCCTCTCCCCCTTTGAATTCCTTGCCACCGAGCTGAATAAAAGGGGTTGTTGTAAATTGAATTAGGGCCTGATTAATCTGCTCCCGCTCCTGCTCAGCCCAGCGGGGTGGCTTTGGCAGTGCAACCGCTCTCCCTGCAGGGCAGCCGGGCTCCGGCAGCCTGAGCGCAGCTTCCCTCCGGCCCCCAGCCCTCTCCCCCTTGACAGCCCTGCTGCTGGATGGATGTGTTAACTCTTCGCCGTGAAACAACCCGAAAGCCTCCCCCCGGGCGCTCTTACAGCTCCATCTCCCCGGGCAGCGCCGGGGCAGGATTACAGGAGCCTCATTAAAAGCCACGTTAACCCAGGACGCGGAATCGCCCCGGGAGTTACAGAGATTTGCCTGTCACACCCCCCACCCCAGCTCCGCGCACACACACCAAGGCAGGGGTACAAGCCCCATTCCCGGAGCCCCCCCCCAAAGCCATGGCTCTACGGAGAGGCTCCCCCTTTATATGGAGCACATTTCAGGGAGGGGGCCAGCGGCAGGGTCCCTGGGGGGCTGGCTCAGGGAGAGGGGCTGGGGTGCGGGTGTGGGGTTACACTGTCCTCTCTGCAACCACCCCTTTGTTCAAAGCATTTTCCAAAGCAACCGGAGGGTGGGGATGGCTCCAGATCGGACGCATCCTGACTTCTCCGGGAGACCCGCCGGAGGCTCCCTGCTCTCTGGGTTTCTCCCCCCCTCCCCCGAAAAGGAGCTTGTTTTAAACTTCTGTTTTTAAGCGTAGGGAAGTTTGGGGCTCCCCTGCCCCGAAAGATCCGGTCTGACGGATCCTTTTCTAGTCCGTGAAACTGACACCCAGGCCAACTGCGTGGTCTCGGCTCGGGGGAGGAGGGGCTGGGCGGTGGGTTTGATGTTAAAATTATAGGTTGCGCAGCGTGGAAGCTGCGGGGTTGCTTAGTTTTATTTTCTTAGCCCCGGTCCAATGACACCTTCACACTCAGCCAAAAGCCGAGCTAGAATTTAAAATACAAAATAGACCCCCGCACACCCATCCCCTCCTATTGTCTTTGATTGATTTCCCAAGTCAGTAGATACTCCGGTTTCAAAAGTTTCGTTTGAGACTTTCAAAAGTCTCCGGTCGGGCTAATGTTAAGGGGTCCCGATGCAGTGAAAAGCGTGGCTAGGCACGGGGAGATATTACATGCGTAATCGTGTGTATGCAGCATATTACATATAACTTTACACGTGTATGAGTTTTATATATGTGAGTACCAGAAAGTGCATTTACAAAAACCAGGCCTCTTTCTCCCTCTTTACCATCGAAGTAATTTTTAAAAAATCATACGAAATGTTACACAATTACCCCGGGACCACCGTCTAATTTAACGGTTCGGAACACTCTGCAATCAGTGTAAGCCAGGATGAGTAACAAGAAGTATGTCCTAGCTAGGTCAGATGGAGGTGCAAAGGGTTTTTCAATTGAGGGGCTTTGCAGACGTCAATCTGAGCGTGGAGATCGTAGACGCTTTAATAAAAGCCGGCCATTGGAAGCTGCATTTATTGATGAATCCGAGTTGTCCTGGATTTATTTATGTCTATTTTTTCATGCTTGGTCGGCAACCACCGTGTAAATGTCAAAGTTTCTAGCCGCTTGTTCGCATCGCTTTACGTCGCTGTGGCTTTATCGATTTGATCCTGTACAAATCGCTTTCTCTGGAATAAAATCTTATTCTCAGATTTAAAGGTGTAGAGACGACACAAACAAAACAGCGGCAAATTTAAAATAGTTAGTGTACATGCGAGGCCCTGAGACACCTCAGGTTTAAACCAGTTCGCTTGACGGGCCTTTTTATAACTGGAGAGATTTGAAAACGAATGTGGAGAAGCTGTGGCTGTTTACGAGATTCCTGGGCTTTGTTCTCATGCTCGCTGTGAATGTTGACAGTACTAGTTGGTTTTGCTTTCCAGGGAATTTTTTAAAAGATGTTTTTGCTGAAGTTTAGCAAATGCAAAATATTGTAATCTATCCTGTCTGCAATAACTATAATGCCCATTAAGATTAATCGGGGGGAAAATCACTTGCCATCTATGGAAACAATGGGCCCTGAGTTGCAAGCTGAAGTCCCATTGCCGGATCTCAAGTGAGTTGTGCCTGAGGGCCCGAGCCTTCAAATCCTTACCCAAGTGAATAGTCCTTGCTCATGCCATGGATTGCACAGAGAGAGAGAGAGAGGAAGACTCCTCCGGTAGCTTTTCAGCTGGCTACGGGTTTGCCGGATCGGGACCTTCAGGATGCGACTCTATTTAATTAGCATCTTTTTGTATATATAAAAAAAGCGACACACCCGGGGGCCCGATCCGGCAGTTCACCTAGGACCGCGCGGGAAAGCGCCGCTCAGGTTGGCACTTTCCGATGCAAAATTCCTCCTGGTAACACGAGTGAGCGTTAGGGTGGGCGCTGGAGCCGGACCCCGGGCGGGGGCTGGGGAAAGTGAGTGCGGGGCGGGCTACCCTCAAGACCCCTCCCGTTAGCTCTGGGGGGAAGGGGGTGTCAGGTACAGCTACCCCGCCTCGCTCATCGCTGGAGTCAGCACAAAAGGGCCCCTGTTTAGTTGGCCACTTGTCCAACAGCGGCCGACTGTAGCTCACACCCGTTCCCTTTTGATCAGCCCCGTCGCGGGTATCGGAGCGGACCCAGAGGCAGATGCACCCACGCGCGGTTTGGGATAGCCACGCAGAGATCCTCCCAGAGAGGTTAGAAAGCCCAGATATTTGTGCTTAGGAAAGGAAAGGGGTAAAGTGACTGGGGTGAGTGTGTGTGTTTTTGTGTGGGGGGGGGGAGGGGTTAGTGGTACTAAAGGAAGGAGAGACAGCGAGATTTCATTTGTTAGACAGCAGCAACAAGTTTTCTTTTTTAACGCCCTCCCGTGTAAAGTTAGACCTCAGCGCTCCGGATTCATTCAGTACAAAAATCCATAACAACTGGATTCAGTGACACCCAAGTGCCGAAGTCTGGCAGTACAAGGACGTCAGGATCCAGCCCTTGGTTCCACAATTAATGCAGCACCTTTTAGTGGCATTTCTCTAATTCAGTTAAATAAGTGGCAGGAGCATTTAAAAGAATTGTATTGGTATCGGAGTGAAATCTGGAGAGTGGCGTATCAGCAGGGACGGCGGATTCTAACTTCTACCTCCTCAGTAGCAAACGCTGTAAATGGGAAACCTTTGCATAACACGTTCCTATTCATTATACTACAGCTAGTCTTTTAAATACACAGCGAGTGATTTCTTAGGCCAGACAACTCACAGCAAATATTTCTTCAGTTGCCTTCAACTCTAGCATATGTTTCTAGCTAATCTACTCCAGATCACGTTGCTGTTGTTTTTAAAATGGTTGGTTATGAACCTGATCAATGACACAAACCATTTGACACGAAGGATTAACACTCTCCTTTTGCCTCCTTCAAACCAAACCTGCAGGAATTCATGGCCAACCTGATATCCATGAACAAGGCAGGACAAGGTACAGTATCAGAGGGGTAGCCCTGTTAGTCTGTATCAGCAAAAACAGCCAGGAGTTCTTGTGGCACTTTAGAGACTAATAAATTTATGTGGCCATAAGCTTTTGTGGGCTATAACCCACTTTATCGGATGCATGGATGCCCACTGTATTTTTCACTCCATGCACCCGATGAAGTGGGTTTTAGCCCACGAAAGCTTATGTCCAAATAAATTTGTTAGTCTCTAAGGTGCCACAAGGTACAGTATGTCACACTCTGAAGAGACCTATTTCTCTCCTGCTACTGAATATTCCTCTTGAATAAGATGGCAAAGCACATGACTTGACCGCCTGTATCTCTGCCCTGGTTTCCAGAGGGAAGGCCAGTTCGTTATTTAAATATAGCCTGACAAAGGCTTTGGGGCAACTTTGTGCTGGTAAAACAATGGGAGGTGAATGGAAAGGAGCAGAATGTGGGAATGTCAGGACGTGTTGATGTGTGCTTGCATGCTTGTTTTTCCCCCTCCCCTCCATGAAAAGGGTCTGATTTTCACATCATCTGGATACTTTTAGCTCTCCACAGCAATGGGATGAACTGGGCTGACCTTCCTGGAGGTTTGCTTAGGGACAGAACAATGTTTGTCTTGTCCAAACACTATGAATTACTCAGTGCTCCATGACCAGCCCCACAATCAACTGATACAAATAACATGCACAATTAGGGGAGCCCTTTTAGAAGAGGGAAAACAATATATAATAATAAAGTGCCGTGAAAGGGAGAGGCAGGCTTAATCCAGCCGCTATGGCTGGGCTGAGAATGGGGTGTCTGTGTTTATAGCAGTGTACACAGACAAGTGAGTTTGTGAGTACCTGCTAATACATGCTTTATGGCTGGAGTTTTCAAAGGAGTTGGGTGGCCAAATCCCTATTAATTTCATCAGCTCTTTGGACATCCAAGACATATGTGGGAGTCTCTTGTTCAGACAAAAAATATTGGGTGAAATCTTGGCCCCACTGAAGTCAATGGCAAAACGTTCACTGACATCAATAGAGCCAAGATTTCACTCAAAATGGAGTGACAGATTATTTTCATCAGATGGCCTAATAACCCACCACTGGTGGAGGAAGCAGATCCACCTCTGGGTTATGGAGGGTCACCAGTGAGGAGCAAGGATAAATAATGTATCCAGATCTAACTCACCGTACACTTTGTTTACATGGCACCATTTTGACCTTTTCTTCTTAGTGGGCTGGGAATAGAGCTGGGTGAAGTTTTTTTGCTGAATAGCAAATGTGCTGAAAAATGCATTCTGGGGGCACTGAAGCTATTCATGAATTTGGGCCAAACTCAGCAAATAGTTCTGGCTAAAACCCCTCCCTGACAACAACAATTTTTGAAATATCAAAATGATTCATTTTGAAAAAGAAATCAAAATGAATTTCAGAATGAAGTGTTGACTCAAAATGATATTTTCAGAATGGAAAGTGTCATTTTGATCCCACATTTCATTTCACAATAACATTTCAAATCGACAGTCAAAATGTTTTATTTCGATCCACTCACCCCTATTTTTTTTTGTTGGTTTTTCATTTCAATCAGAAAAAAAAAAAAAAAAAAAAAAACAGGGCAAAAATCAGTTTGGGTTCAAAATGAACAGATTTTTTTGTTTCACCTTCTGAACCAAAAAATCAATTATTTGCTTAGCTCATTTGGGAACAATCTGAGTTTTTAGTTGCAGCATCTGGTGCCCCAACAAGGAGGAATAATATGGGAAACAGGATGCTTTGAAGTGTCTGAATATATAAATGACATTTTGGTTGTTTTTTCCTTCCTGTGGGATTTTTAAAAAATTAAATAGCTCCCAGGATTCAAGGAAGGCTTTTGACTCTCCAGTGGTGGTCAGAAGTGACAAAACAACAAGGCAGAAAATGTTTAGATAAGGTTATTTTACAGCTATAGACTTATATACACTGGGCAGCGATTCATGGTTAACCAAAGGCACCCAAAACAGTACTTCCTAGATGCATAGATTAATACATTTTAAGGCCAGAAGGGACCACTGTGGTCATCTAGTCTGACCTCCAGCGTCACACAGGCCATAGATAATTCCAGAATAATTCCTTTTGAACCAGACTATATCTTTAACAAAAACCAAAACCCAGTCTTGATTTAAAATCTCCAGTGACAGAGAATGCACCATGACCATTGGCACACTGTTCCAATGGTTAATGACCCTCCCTTATGCATATGCAGTGGTGACAGCCACCTGATAAACTGCGTCTACCATTCACCTGTGACTCCTTCCTCTTCACTCTGCCTAGGAATCCAGGGCTTCTCGAACATTTTCAGTGGGTACCACATCCTAAAGGAGATTGCCTGATAGACACTTTCCCCCGCATTCACCATCACACAACAGCCCTGTTGCAACTACAAAAATGACTTTCATGGAAATGTCTTATCAAGAAAGGATTTAATGTATTTTTATTTTCTTTTAATGTCATTTAGAGTCTGGAAACAACCATGTGTTTGTCCATGTATCCATTTTAGGATTTTATATCGCAGTTCATCACAGTATCTGAGGCCCAGATTTTAAAGGTATTTAGACACCTAACTCTCATTCAGTGGGAGCCAGATATCTAAATAGCTTTGAGGATCTGGGCCCCAGAGACTAGGGTGGGATCCACCAGAGTATTTAGGATCCTAAACCTCAGACTTAAGTGCCTAATTCCCAGTTTGGGCCCCATTGTTACCCGCAGAATTCCTGCTGAACCCTGCAGGTGCCTAAACTCATACAGCAGCCAAGTTTTTCAGAGTAAAAATTCCCTCTGCACCTAGGATTCTGCCCCTGGACCTGTGCACTGCTGCCTCCCTGTGGTTGTCTGGGCACCTATCTCCCATCCAACCCCTAGAGCAATTCACAAACGGGGGAAAGATAGGAGTTCATCTGCTTAAGTTGCGTGCAGGGCCTGACCCTGTAGGCATGGAGAGAAGCTGCTTACTAGATTGGGTCCCATTCAAAATCCAGGAGGAGTTGCTCACCTTATAATTTTCAGCCCAGTGGTTAGAGCACTCACCTGGGATGTGGGAGACCAAAGTTCAGTTCTCCCCTCTATGCTCAAGAGAAAGGGTGCTCCACCATTGGTCTATGGGATATACTACTGTGGGCTCCCTCACTCTCTTCTGTTGAAGTCATTGCACTGAGGATAAATAATGAAAAACTGAAGCAGGGAGGCTGGCCGTGGGGTCTCCCATCTCCCAGGTGGGTCCCATAACCACTGGATTACCCATTATGTCTCCCTCGGGCCCAGTGACTATTTTAATATTTATCCACAGTGGAATAGTAATTGGCGAGTGTGTCTGAGGTCAGACCCCTGCTCCAGCCACTCTTTCATTATGCATCCACTGTGCAACAGCTTCAACATGAGAGACTGAGGAAGCCCCACATCGCAAAATCCTGCAGCTCAGTCAGTGGCTAGAGCATGCTTGAAGGAGACCCTTGTTCAAAGTCTCTCTCCCCCTCTGACAGAAAGGGAGGAATTCAACCTGGATCTCACACACTGAGAGGAGTGCTTGAACTACTGGGCTAAAAGTTATAAGATGGGCACCGACACCACTACCACCATCTCCTCCATTTGGTGTGGAGCGAGGCAGGCACCTAACTTATGCCACACAAAGTCAGCTTCTCCCAAATGTGCAATGTCCTATCCAAACCCAGAATGGACTGTGTAGTAAGTCAGAGTGGCCTCCCTCCAAGCCTGACAGTGAGGGACCAGTACACACCCTTGGTGGGTGGAACCAAACCAGCCCCGCCCCTGCCAGAAGTGCATGGGCGGGACAGGAAGTATAAAGAGAGGTCCCCACAGCTCAGTTGGGGCCAAGCCAGGGGAGGAGGCAGACTCTCAAGCCCTCTGAAGGACTCCAGACTAGGCCCCGAGCCGTCCCATACCCTGCCACCGGATGAGAGGAGTTACTGGGACGGCCATCAACCATCTGCCCAGAAACCACTGAGGATGTGTGGCTCATGGCCTGCAGTAGGAAGTAGCCTAGGAGAACCAGATGTTAGTCAGGTTTGTGCTGTTGCAGTACAAATCAGTGTGTTTCGATGGGATCCACTCGCCACTATTAGGACCCTGGGCTGGGACCCCCTGCCGCCAGCCCTGCCCCTGGGTTGGCTGCCTACTCACCCTAGGCTGGAAGACCTGTGCCTTGTCTGTGGCCTGCCCCAGCCAGGAGGCTGTGGGCCCCTAGACTGTGATTGCTGTCTGCTCCAGCCTGAAGGCTGACGCTAAAGACTGCTTGCTGCTCTGCCCCGCCCAGAGGGTCAGAGCCCCAGATTAGTACTTGCTGTCTGCCCTAGCCAAGAGGCCTTTGGCTAAAGACTGCTCCTGGCTCTGCCCCGCTCAGAGGGATCAGAGCTATAGATGGGGAATTGCTGTCTGCCCCTGCCAAGAGGCTTGGGCTCGAGACTGCTTGGCCCCACCCAGAGGGCCAGAGCCTCTAAAGCGCCAATTGGCTGTTGTTTGCTGTCTGATGCGATAAGGCAGAGTGGCCTACCTCCAAGCCTGACAGTGAGGGACCACTACAGACTACATTACATTTGCACATCTGGTAATACTCATCCACCCAATATGGGCTAATATCTCATGAAATGCTGGGGTTAGAAATGGGTCCTTGATTTTACAGATGAGCCGGGACTGCCCCTTTCTAACGGAATACAGCACTTGTTTCTAGCTCTGGAGATCATGAAATAGCAGCTCGCAAGGGCTGGGAATTTCAAAACAGCTTAAAGGATTTGTACACTTAGTTCCCATTAATTTAAATGGGGACTAGGGGGGAGGGATAGCTCAGTGGTTTGAGTATTAGCTTGTTAAACCCAGGGTTGTGAGTTGAATCTTCAGTGGGCCACTTATGGATCTGGGGCAAAAATCAGTACTTGGTCCTGCTAGTGAAGGCAGGGGGCTGGACTCAATGACCTTTCAGGGTCCCTTCCAGTTCTATGAGATAGGTATATCTCCATATATTTAAATCTCTTGGGTGGCTTTGCAAATGTCAGACTAAACCTGCAACATTACTGTGTATTGGAAATAGAGCTGTTTACAAATTTAAAAGTTTCAACAAAAATAAGGAGGGGAGGAATTTAATGAACTGATAATTTCTTCCATTTTTTTGCCAGCTCTGTTATCGGTCAGAAATTTCTGAACATTTCAAAATTTTGATGAGAAAAATTTGCTGTGGATTTTTGGGGGAAATTTTATTTTTATTTATTTATTTTGCAAACACCTTTACTTTTATTAAAAAGCTACTTTGAAGACTTAGTGATTTTATTTGAATTTTTAGCACAAAGGCGGCCTGGCTCTAGAAAGGAAAGTTATTAATTTTAGGCCACAGTTTAACAAGGTAGGAAAATAAAAGATATAAAAGACTGCAAAGTGACTGTGGGGGAGACTTATGAGTCAACATAGACCTCTCATCTTAGATATGTTTCTTAAAATGAAGACACAGAGAATATCAAAGAGGGTAATACCACAGATAAGGTAGCAAACACTACAGGCTGAGAAGGCTTTTAGTGAGTTGATTATGGAGAAGATGAGGTCAGCAACACATGAGGAAGGAATGGATAAATTTGGGAATTTTGTGGAGACAAATATATTGGAAAGTGCTAAACAAATGGTGAGTGAATCAAAAGGGAAAGTCTTTATTCAAAAAGAAACTTGGTGGTGAAGCGAAAAAGTACAAGAAGTGATTAAACTTTTTTCTCTTATCTTTTAACTCTGGCAAAGGAGTAGGAGCAAAGGACCTAGGGGACTACAAGGCAGTGAAGAAATTGGCCTGGAATGTAGTTGAGAAAGCAAAGGTCTTTGAAGAACTTTATGCTAGACTTGGAAGAAAGAAAGGGGAAAAAGATGCATATAGACTGGTGACAGCATAGGACAGAAGTACTAAATATATAAAGGAACTAAAGTTCATCAAAGATGAAACTGGTATTGTGTTGACTGATGAGTCGCATAAAAGATCAATGGAAAAGGTATTCTGAACAGCTTTTAAATGAAGAAAACCCAGGAGAGCAATGCAACTGCAAAGTGATGAATTTAGATCTAGTGGAGCCTATCACAACAGATAAAGTGGCAAACGCTGTGAAAGAACATGAAAAATAATAAGGTCCTAAGCTCAGATGGAATCCCTATATAGGCATGGAAAAAGCTTGGAATAGAAGGCATCCATCTCCTGAGATCCCTGTTCAATTCAATCATGAGAGGGGAAAAAGATACCAAACATGTGGAGGAAAAGTATCTTGGAGCAGATATACAAGGGAAAAGGTGATGCTGTTGGCAGTGGTACAAATTATAGAAATATAAAGCTGATGAGTCATGCAATGAAATTGTGGAAGAGAGTCATCAATAAGAGACCAAGAAGGAAGTAGATATTAGTGCAAATCAATATGGCTTCATGCCAGGAAAGAAAGTTGGCAATAGATGCTGTTTTTGTGCTGAGGCAGCTAGTAGAAAAAAATTAGAGAGAAAAGGAAAAATATTCACATGGTGTTGGTTGAGCTGGAAAAGGCCTTTGACTGAGTTTCTAGAGAACTCCTCTGGTGGGGTCTGAGGGAGAAAATGGTACCAGAACTTTATGTGTGGCTCTTTCAAACCATGTATATAGTCAGAACCTCTAGTGGTGAAACAGATAAACTATTGGTAAAAGGTCAGAGTGCATCAGAGATCAGCACCAAGCCCTTTCTTGTTTATCCTTGTCCTGAATACCCACACAAGGAACATATGGGAGGAGGCACCTTGGTACATGCTGTTAGCAGATGCTGTCATTCTATGCAGTGAAGGAAAATATAGTCTAGAAGAGGATCTTGATAAATGGAGAAATGTGTTGGAAAGACATGGGCTTAAAATACGCAAAGGGAAAACAGAGTATTATGGTATGTAATTTCAGTATTGTGAACACTGAAGAATTATCCTTGAAACTAGATGGGCAAACAATACCAAAAACGCAGCTTCAGGTATCTGGGTTCCAGAATCCAGGAATATGGAGGATGAAATTAGAGCTGGGATAAAAAATTCCTGGCTCAAATGGAGAGAGATAAGTGGTGTGCTACATGACAGGAAGATACCAGTAAGATTAAAAGGGAAAGTCTACAAAACGGGGGTCTGTTCAGTTTTAATGTATGGCACTGAGTGCTGGGCAACAAAGAAGAAATGTGAGCAAAGGATCTGTTCCACAGAAACGCAACAATTGAGAAGGATAAGTGGTGCAAGCAAGAAAGACCATGCGAGGAATGTATGTATTAGAGACATGCTCAAAGTAACACCCACAACTGAAAAAATGAGAGAGTAAAGGCTCAGATGGATCAGTCATGTAAAGCTCAGTCCTGACAACTAAGTGGATAAGAAAGTCCAATAGACAGAAGGAAAGTCCAATTCTGAAGGAAAAAGACAAGAGAGGCCGTCCCCAGAAGAAGTGGTGGGATGTCATAAAGGCAGATACGTTAGCATGTGGTGCCATAGAGGATACGGCATTGAACAGAGGGAGGGAGAGGGCTCGCAGAGTGGACCCCATTTGATGGGACTAACTCAAGGAAGAAGAATTTAACAAAGTAGATAAGCACTTGGCTGACTTTTAGCACGTCAGTCCCGCTCACTCCAATGGGACTATTCACACGCTTAAAATTAATAAGTGCTAAATACTTTGCTGAATTGGAACCATAGTAACCAAATCATATTATCATCATTTTAATTGCCTCAGCATTTTGAAAATAATCTTCCTGTAAAACATGGAAATCCATGACACTGTGGCATGATTTTCTCTTTTCCCCAGTCTAAGTCCCACCCTAAAAAGCAGCTAACCTGCAAAAACATATTTCCAACCACACATCAGCCTGCCCTGCTGCTACAGTTGTAGACAGATGTTAAAGTGGCCAGGTCATACGTGAGCAGCAGGCTGATGAGCCAGTTGAGATGGTACAGGAAGGGTGCCAGCTCATGAGAGTTCTCATGTTGAAAGCCCATTGTGTAAGGAGTTATGGTTTATTTGCTGCTATCAACTTCTTAGTGAAAAGGTGCATTCCCATGTGGCAGTATGTTTGTCTCCCCTTGGACTGGTCTGTGCAGAGAGTTATGACCTGTTTGCTTATTTGGCACCTGTACTGCTTGCACTGGAATCAATGAGAGCTTTACCATTGATTTCAATGAGGATCTAGTCTGTGATGCTGGACCTGATCTCCATGCTCTCCATCAATGCCTAAGATCCAGATCCTGCAGAAACTTATGCACATTAGTTTTACACACTGTGAGTAGTGCTATTTATATTAATGGGACTACTCCCAGTGCAAAACATTGAGCACATGTGCAAGTCTCTTCAGGATCGATGCCTGAGTCAAGGATGCAGAATCAGGCCCACAGTGATAGGCAGTGTTTAGTTTTGTATGGTTCTCAAGCTGCTTCCTTACCCAGTTTGAAATCAGGATTCTCCACCCTCATGGTGCACTGCTTTTCTTTTATACTTACATGAACAAGATGTGTGCAGAATGCCTGGTGTGTATGTATAGTTTTTGGGTAACACTATACTTAGGCTTGGAAGGATTCGATTTTTATCTGTAAATGTCGATCAATTTCACCATGCACATACACTGATGAAAAAATATTTCCATCCATAATAATTGAAATTTACAGATAGGCAAAGTAAGAAAAGTGCTGCTTGAGAATTGATTAGGGTTTGATTTAAGGCCATTTAAATTGTGTATTTTGATGTATGATGTTGACAAATTAGTGTTTTAACAGTTATAAAACTTTAACGTTTTGAATCTCAACATCTACTGTCATCAAATAAGAATGGTAAAACCCATAATTTTGCACTATGAAAATTAAATTGATAAACATTTTAAAAATGCTTAAAAGTGAACATAGACATGATCTGTCAAAGTTATATAAAAAAATATCGAATTCTGTCCTCCCTGACTTTACTATATAGATTGAGGAGCGGTGGCCGAGTTGTTAAGGCTCTCGACTACAGTTGTGGGTTGGACGATCTCACACTTAAAGGCTTCCTCCAGTTCATCCTGCTGCAAAACAAGTGCCTGATCCATTGTGACGCTGGCCAAATCTCTCCCTTGTGTGTCGAGGGCTATGGAAACTGATGCACCTGCATCAGCCTCATGAACCATCTGTAGCTTAGATCAAACTCTGACTTTGATACAAGCTGGGCATTTATAGGCCCTAGTTCAGCAAAGTAGTTAAGCACACGCTTAAAGTTAGGTATGTGTTTAAACACCTTGCTGAATGGGGCCATAATTATCCCCAAATGGAGTGCAATTAATTGCTCTTCTTATATGCTAAGTTTCACTAATTGAGTATTTGATACTCACCTTGTAGAACCTTTCTCAGATGCATTTCTCTAATCCACACACTTTATGATCCTTCAACAAAAAAAAAGGGGGGGGCAATCTCTAAACACTTCTCAGTAAAGTTTTACTAGCAGAGGTGCCATAGCAGTGAGGGCTCATACTTCTAGGATTTTGTTATTTTTACAAAATATACTGTACTATGCTTACAAGGGCCTTATGGTGGGTGGCCATAAACCACACTGAACAATTGTCAAAATAAATGGAAAAAGTAGATCTGGTGATGCATTAGTCTTGATTTTTTATGTATTTGCTAACTTACTTGGTAATTCAAAATAGTCAGTAATTTGTAACGGTCTTGTTGTCATTAATGTGAATTAGTAAGAGTCTCATATTATATATTCTTGGGAGCATTCACTTCTTGAGCGCCTCTGGCTGCTGCATGCAGTATTACAGGCCTTTTCCTGCTCCTGGCTACCCCGTAGGTTATCAGCCTCGCTTGACAGGAGTGGCTCAGCCCTTCAGCCAGGTCATACAATCAAAGTGAATTTGCAACAAACCTATCTGCCCTCACTAGGGTCTTCAGCCCCAGCTCTTGGCCCTTTAAATTCAGCCCTTCACTTGGGCTTCCAAACAAGACTTGTGCACTTCTCTGGGCCAAGTCCTATATCTTTACCCATTCCTTCTAGATTTTAAGATATCTGGGGGAGGAACTGGCTTGATATTGGAGTACAGTACCGCACAGAGGACATTGATCAGATTGGAGAGATGATAAATAGGAATAACAATTCCTTACATAGCTAAAACTCCCATTTCATTGACTATTTTGAATGAGTAAGGCTGGGCAGGACTGGGCCCTTTAATAGAGTGGGTGCACACACACTGCAGAGAAAATGCCCAGATTTAACTCACAAGGAGAGAAATCTCCAGCCATGTATGTTGCTTGGGGCATGATGTGTACACTAGCCAGGTTTTTTTTTTAAATGATCTAGAGATTATCACAATGGTCCCTTCTGGGTTTATAATCTATGAATCTAGAACACCAATTCAGTATCCAAAGTAATGAGTTTAAATGGCAAAAACAAAACTGCAGTCTCTGTAGAGATACCCTTAGGCATACAAAGACTCCAGAGCCAATGAATAATTGAAATTTGCTAGGGCTTCAGTGTCACTCCCTAATCTTAAATTATAGAATGATAGAAACGTAGGGCACGAAGGGACCTTGAGAGATCATCTTGTCCAGTGCCCTGTGCTGAGGACAGAACTGAATAAACTTAGACCATGCCTGACAGGTGTTTGTCCAACCTCTTGTTAAAAACCCCCAATGATGGGGGATTCCACAATCTCCCTTGGAAGCCTGTTCCAGAGCTTAATTATCCTTATTGTTAGAAAGTTTTTTCCTAATATCTACCCTACATCTCCCTTGCTGCAGATTAAGCTCTTTACTTTTTAACACTAACCTAACCAGTGGACATGGAGAACAATTGATCACCTTCCTTTTTAGAACAGCCCCCTTAGCATATTTGAAGACTGTTATCAGGTCCCGCCTCAGTCTTCTTTTCTCAAGGCTAAACATGACCAGTTATTTTAACCTTTCCTCACAGGTCAGGTTTTCTAAACCTTTTATCATTTCTGTTGCTCTCCTCTGGACTCTCTCCAATTTGTCCACATCTTTCCTAAAGTGTGATGCCCAAAACTGGACACAGTACTCCAGCTGAGGCCTCACCAGTGCCAAACAGAGAGGGACAATTACTTCACGTGTCTTATGTACAGCACTTCGGTTAATAGACCCCAGTATATTAGAGTTTTTTGCAACTGTATCATATTGTTGGCTCTTATTTAATTTGTGATATACTATAACCTCCTGATCCTTTTCAGCAGTACTACCACCTACCCAGTTATTCCCCATTTTGTAGTTGTGCCTTTGATTTTTCCATCTTAAGTGTAGTACTTTGCACTTGTTTTTACTGAATTTCATTTTTATTGCTTTCAGACCAATTTTCCAATTTGTCAACGTCTTTTTGATTCTAATCCTGTCCCCCAAAGAGCTTGCAGCCCCTCCCAGCTTGGTCTGATCTGCACATTTTATAAGCAATACTCTCCACTCGATTATCCAAGTCATTCAAGAAAATGTTGAATAATAGCAGACCCAGGGCAGACCCTTGCAGGACCCCACAAGATACGCCCTCACAGTTTGATAGTGAACCATTGAACAAGTTTTTTTCAGCCAGCTGTGTACTCACTTTATAATAATTTCATCTAGACCAGTGGTTCTCAAACTTTTGTATTGGTGACCCCTTTCACACAGCAAGCCTCTGAGTGTGACCCCCACCCCCATAAATTTAAAACACCTTTTTTATATTTAGAACTATTATAAATGCTGGAGGCAAAGCGGGGCTTGGGGTGGAGGCTGACAGCTTGTGATCCCCCTGAGGGGTCACGACTCCCAGTTTGAGAACCCCTGATCTAGACCACATTCCCTAGTTTGCTTATGAGAATGTCATATGAGACTGTGTCATAAGCCTTACTAAAATCAAAACATAGCACATCTACTGCTTTCCCCTATTCACTAGGCCCGTAACCTTGTAAAAGAAAGAAATTAGATTGGTTTGGCATGATTTGTTCTTGACACATCCATACTGGCTATTGCTTATTACCCTATTATCCTCTAAGTGCTTACTTAGATTATTTAATTATTGATTATTTAATAGTTAAATAATCTTATTGATTATTTAATAGTTTTTTTCCAGTATCTTTCTAGGTATTAAAGTTACGCTGACTGGTCTATAATTCCTGAGGTCCTCTTTGTTCTCCTTTTTGTAGTCAGGTACTATGTTTGCCCTTCTCCAGTCCTCTAGGACCTTACCATGAGTTCTCAAAGACAACTACTAATAGTTTCAAGATTTCTTTGCTTAGTTCCTTAAGAACCCTAGGGTTAATATCATCAGACCCTGCCGACTTGAATACATCTAACTTATCTAAACTCTTTAACCTATTCTGGTTTGTGTTCCTTCCCCTGTATTGTTAATATTGTGTTGAGTATCTGGTCACCATTAACCTTTCCCCCCCCTATCAAAATAGGAATTAAACACCTCAACTTTCTCAATGTCATCCATGATTAGTTCTTCTTCCCCATTAAGTAGTGGACTTACACTAGCCTTCATTGCCTTTTATATCCCTTGCTACTTGTAACTCATTTTGCTCCTTAGCTTTTCTGCTTTTGTAGCCATATGCTTGAACTATTTTTTTTTGTACTCATGCTTAGTAATTTATCTATGTTTTCACTTTTTGTAGGACTTTTTTGATTTTCAGGTCATTAAAAAGTTCTTGATGTAAGCATATTGGCCTCTTAGGGTCTGTCTACACCACGATTAAAAACCAGTGGCTGGCCCATGCCAGCTGATGCAGGCTTATAGGGTTCAGGCTAAGGGGCTGTTTAATTGTGGTGCCCCTTAGCCAGAGATCTGCAAGCCAGACTCAGCTGGTATGGGCTGCT
The DNA here is from genome assembly GCF_028017835.1 of Emys orbicularis. Lineage (NCBI taxonomy): Eukaryota > Metazoa > Chordata > Testudines > Emydidae > Emys > Emys orbicularis. The sequence goes on along the minus strand of NC_088695.1, from coordinate 27,842,226 downwards.
GCAGGTGTCTAACTGCAGTGGAGACATACCCTTACTGTTCTTTCTTTCCTTTGCACTGGGATAGCTTTCCATTATGCCTTAAATATTGTCTCTTTGAGAAATTGCCAGTTCGCCGCAGCTGCTTTTTCCCTTCGATTTTCTTCCCATGGGACCTTACCTACCAGTTCTCTGAGGCTGTTAAAGTCTGCCAACATGAATACATCTAATTATCTAAGTAGTCCTTCACCTGTTCTTTTATGTGCTTTCCTGAAAGAAAAAGGAATAATGGGGAAAAGACGTCCTACATAACCCAGCGATATTGGCTCTGTAACTGGGGAATTAAATAAGAGTTGTTGCTGTTCTGACTGCATATGGTTATGTTCTAATCTCAGTCATCAAGCCATGATCAAAAAGAAAAAGGAATGGATGAATCTCAGATGGGAAATGCCTATTATCACCATCCTCATTATAATCAAGGATAATATATAACTACATGCAACATGTCTCTGAGCCTGGTGACATACATGGCAGCATTTTAAATGGACATTAAACCTTTTGAGGATATATCAGCTTATGGTTATTAACCGTTATTTATTAATTAATATAATGTCAAATTAACCTTGCGCTGAAATATCTTTCAAAGGGTTTAATGTCAAATTAAATCACTAATCAGCAAGACAGACAGCAGGTAGCAACATATTATCACTGATTACTAAGATAAAATATTTCCCCCAGCTGAGATTCATAAATTTCTTTTTCTTTGCAATCAATTTGTTATAAAAAGGTATAGAAGAAGGAGAAACCGCAGCAGCAGCAGTATAGGACACTATAAAAGCAGAATCTGTTGTGCTTTTGGGCTGGTATATTCACATAGAAACTGTAAGATGCCTCACTACAATTACAAGACCCCTTTTGCCCCCACGTTTCCTCTCCCCTTTAAGGCAGCGGGATCCCCCCTCCCCCTTAGGGAGCAGGCCCTGGACACAGGAAGCGTCAGGCAAGGCGCTACGCTACCATATGGCTGTGCAGCCCACCAGGAGGGAAGTTGCTTGCCTGAAAAGCCGTCGGCTTCGGGGCTCGCATAGAGGGTTGGGGGCCAAGCCTGTCACGGGGGCCATGTGTCCCGCTGACTGCGGGGAGGAGCGGACGGGGCTGCCGGTCGCTGGGAGGGAAGGTGGGTTAGTGGAGGGGGATTAACAGCGACTCTCCTTGCTCCGCATGGAGCCCGCAACCCGGGGAATGGCCCTAGGAAGCGACCCCGGAGCTCACAGCGGCTCAGCCGGCTGGGTTTGAAGCCCCGGCTGCACGCAGCGCTCCCGCCGCCCTGGCTCGCTGGCCGGCCTGGGCTGAACGCGGGGGCCCCGGAGCGCGGCGCCCTGGCTCGGCTGGAGGCGGACACCTACTGCGGGCGCAGCCGGAGCTCCGAGCAGCCTCCTGCCCGGGGCAAGCTGGCACTGTTCGCTCGGGAAAGACTCGCGATCCCTGATGCGCTCGGGGCCTTTCGAGCCCGCGCCGCTGCTTTGCAATCTTGGTCCGCATTGCAGGGCACCCCCCGACTGCACTGGGGCGCGCGGGCCCGGGGGGTTATATGGAGAAGGAGCCGGCGCCTGCAGCTCTAGTGTTAATGTCCTGCACAGATTTCTCCCTGACGTGAAGAAACCATCCGCTGCCAATATCTAGGGGGAAAGGGGCCAGTGCCTTGAAACCCGCCCAGCAAACAAACGGCTACGAATATTTGCTTAAAACCCCCAATACTGGGGTTGGATTGCTATGGAACAACATAACCACACGATGCAAACGAATCCGATGGGATCTTAATTTGTGCGGGTTTAAATTATGAGCTGCTAATGCAGGGACGAGGGTTTCGGGGTTTCGTGGAGTAACTTTCAGAGAGAAAAACATATCAAATGAATTTACAGAGAGAGAGAGAGAAAGAGAGAGAGAGAGAGATCTAATTGATTAGCTTTCAGAGGATATACCATTACAAATACATTGATATATTTATATTCAGAAAGGAAAATTCAGATAGATAGATAGATTAGATAATTCTGAATGATATAGAAGGCTGAGTTTCCATCGGTGGATCTATTTAATGTTTTCTTTAATTCGTTAAAGGTTCTGAGGACACGGCATATCCTCTAAGCAAAAAGTGTTTGTAGAATAGATTATAAGGGAAGAATTTACTACGTAAGAAAAGTGTGTGTCATGTCATAGCAGCGTTTTCTTTTGAACGGAGGGAATTCTTTTAGCCTTTTTCTTTCTTTTCTCCGTGCGCGAAGCAGGAATTGATAAAACGGCCCTATTTGATAACTGGGGCTGGATCTAGGCAAAAACTCTCCCCATTTTTTTTTTAAAGTTGTGCAAACTGTAACGCAGAGCCTGTGAGGCCATGGTGCGTGCTCTCCGATGGGTTCCTTCCCTCCTTTCTCGTGACTCTCGGGAAAGAAATAGCTAATAGTGCACTTAAAATCCCGTATTTTTCCCCCAGGTTCTCCTTCAAACACTTGTTGCTCTTGTCTGCACAGAGATATGGTGACTGAGGAAAACCCGTAGCATTTTTTCCAGTTGTGCCCGCTCCCCCTCCCCCCCCAAAAAGTTCGCATCATTCAGCTGCCTTGCAAAAATTCCTCTGTGGGGAGGGAAAAAATGGGTGCTAGCATAAGATAGCTCTACGGGTTCATTTTATCAATGAATATTCCTGCAGCTTGCTCTTTGGTAACCCCCCTTGCTCATATCTACAAGAAAGAGGCTGTGAAAGAATCTCTCTTGTCTAGATCAAACTGGGCTTTTTTTGGGGGGGGGGGGGAGGTTTGCAAACTGAAAACTCTCACTTCGAGCTAAATTTCACCGTTGCCTCTCAGCCTTTCAATACCTTTCCCTAAAGGTACCGGTTCAACCCTCTCCGTAATTAGATCCAACGTGAAACCAATTGATCTCGCTCCAGTCGATTTCTTCCCTCTAACGGGAGCTGCTGCCTATTCGGTCAGTTTCAGGGCTAAATATGATTCCCCACAGGAGCCTGTACACGGGGTTATATAACCCCTCCACCCCACCCACACAGACACACAAAGTATTAAAAAGAATCCTAAAAATCTGAACATTCTAAAGCGGCTTGTAGGGGAGTTCTGCCTCCGAGGAAACTCCCCTGAAGTTAACGGGATCTGATCCTGCTCCCAGTAAAGCCAATGAGGAGTTTTGCCAGGCTATGAAGTGCAGAAAACGACGGCCCTGCCTAGAGATATGGAATGGCAAAGTTTAATCGGTCTCAGAGTTGAAGGGCAAATGAATATGTTCTACTGCTCTGATACTGTGATCATTTTGTGGGGCTCAATTTTAGATCCCGCTCCTTCCACCTCGGATTTGAGGCCATGGTGAGTTCGAGGTGAAAGGATTGGGGGGGGGGGTGAGGGGAGAAAAAAGGAGGAACTCGAGGTAATGTATTTAAATCGCAACTTTTAATAAAATCTACACTATTTTAGAAGTCAAATAACTTTCGATGTTTGCATTCTTTACAGCTTTTTTCTTCTATTTTTAGCAATAAACTATTATTTTCACATCGGTCTGCAAACTATTTATTTTTATTTTTTAGGGGAGGAGAACATGATAAAATCTTCCCCTCCAAAAAAAAATATTTTAAAGCTTTTTTTCTCCCCCAAGTAATTGTAAGTTTTATGGAAATCCAAAGAAGACCCCAGTTTGAAATAATCAGGAGCGATTTATTCCTATAGAGTGACAGTTCTTTTGAACAGTAACCGAATGGCATTTTCTGTCTTTCTGAAAGCTTTTCTTCCAGATTTTGTTCAGATTAGGCTAGGGAGATGAATGCAGGCATTATCCAGCCCAGTAGCTATTCTGAAATGCCAAATTAATTACCAAGGGCTGAATCAAGGCGATGGAGACTGGAAAGAGGGGCGGCGAGGTGGGGGGAACAGTTTTAGGTGTGAAAATATCTGTGTAATATTTTAAATCCAGATCATAGATTAAAAACGCGGAAATTCTGACTGGTGTGATAGCGGGCAAAGGGTAGGAGTTCTGTTTGGTTCGGCATGGCTGGGGAATTCTCTGAAACCCAGGCCCCTCCAGCCACTTGGTGACTTGCTTTAAATTATTGTTTCCTGTCGCTCAGAAATCAACACACTTTTATAAAGCAGCGATGACCTTTCAGATTTCAGGTGGAAAATGATGTCAGAGGGAAATAAAATCTGCTTGTACTAATAACTAAGTGAACACGATTAGCAGTGGAGTGGGGGTGAGGAGGGGAGCTCCCCTTAGGAGTTTGATAAATTGTTTTTGGCAACAAAAAGAAAGGAAAAAAGAGTTGAAATAAAGGGGGTAAAGACACCAAACTTCAAACTCAAGGACACTGAATCTCATGACCCAGATATTCACCATGCTTTGCTTTTATGTCCTCCAGGGCCAGGAGGAGTTTATGTCTGAATTTCCAAACCCGTAGTTTGTTTTGTCTCCTTTCTCACAATAGTAAACAAGTCCCCACGAAAAGACACGGGGCTTTTTCTGCCTAAACGATACAAACAATTATCTAGACCCCAGCCTGCATGTAAAACGATAGAGCGGACACACAGATACACACGCACAAAGTTTAGCCCTCAGGAAATTCAAACACGAGAAAGCAGAACGAGAAGCAGCAGCAATGTCATCCTATTATACATCAAATAAAAGGCACTGGATCTCCTCCAGGCAGAGTGCAGCCGGCTCTTACCTTCTGAGAGACAGCCCAGTGCTGGAGGAAGTATTAGTGTATTCCGCTATTTAGGTCTCACAATCAGAGAATGATCAAGAGTTTGGGGAGCACGTCCCCTTTAAGATGCTCTTCCAAAATAGCCCACCACGTGGTGTCTAGCCGACTCTCCTCCTTGCAAAGCAGTCCTCTACCTGCAGAGAAGCCCCCAGAGCTGCAAAGGAGACATAGTGAGCTAAGGAGTGGGAACAAGGCTCTGAATGGGCAGGCTGTGTAGCTGAAATTTGTACCATGTCTGCTGTGGCATCTTGCCTTCGGCTGGGCCATTGGGGAGGGAGACTGTTAGGGATTTCATGCTTCTGTGAGCTCCAAAGGGCTAAATCAGGGAACCCTCGCACATCCAAAAAATGATCAACCAGTTGATTCTCTTGGGCCAGTTTTGTTTTCAATGAAAAGATAAAGGAGGAGGGAGGGGGAGTGTGCGTGTGTGGTGGGGTGTTGTTCCAAAAACTTCCCAGCACACAAACATACCTGGCATGGTTTGCATTGCCCAGTGCCGAAGGTTACAAAAATACCACAGAGAACGGGTGGAAGAATAGAATGCATGATTTAAAACTCTCCTCACAGGGACCAGGAATGCTGAGTGCTTTCAACTTAGCAAGTGCCGGAAAAGGCTGGAAACTTAGATTGGGGGGGATGGGGGGACAAGGACAGAAAAATAACTCTGTGTGTGTGTGTGTGAATTATACTCCTTAGAAGTTGCACAAGTAGCAAATTTGCAGGAATGTGTTGACATTTTCATTTGCAATTAGCAAACAGGGAAGGTTTGGTACATAAGGTGTTTAAAAGCTCTACACCCCACTAGGAATCTGAAGAGGGATATAACAGGGAATATTAGAAAAGGAATTCTGGCTAGCAGAAATTTTCTCTGCTGTATTCATACCCCATGTCTGTGTTGTTACTAATATAAATATATTTCAGCTCCCAGTTACATTTTATTATTAGTAGCAGTATTATAGCACTGCCTAGAAGCCCGGATTGATCAGGGCCCCGTTTTGCTGGGTGCTGAGAGGACTGAAAACTTGGAAAGCACCTGGACCAGATGGGGTGCATGGATTCTGGCTGAAATGCCTAACAACTCACCATGACTGTTTACTTGAACAACTTAATAAAATGTTTGAAGAATGGGTGCCCAAGATGGATGGTGTCAGGGAGAATCATCCTCATACAAAAAAAGAAAGAAGGCCGCAGTGATCCTGTGAATTATAGACCGATCACGTATTCACCAGCTATGTGGAAAGTTCTACCAGCAATTCTGGCAAAGAAGATCCAGATAGTGCTAGCTCACAATGGAATACTGCCTCCTAAGCAAAAAGTCTGCATAGTAAACATGAGAAGGATGAAAGACTGACTCAGGCTGAACACAAGGATCACAGAAGATGCAAAACAAAAAAATAAAAATGTAGAGATGATGTGGCTAGACTACCAAAAAGCATAGGACAGCATCTCACTTTTGTGGATTGTTGTAACATTGAAATGCACAAGGTTGATCAAAAAATCATTTCCTTTCTGCAGCAATCTATGGTTAACTGGAACACATGACTCTAACTGGAAGGGATTCTCATTGATGAGGTCCAAATTAAAAGCGGAATCTTTCAAGGGGATTTCTTATCATCAATGTTCTGATGCTGCCACTGACATCCATGCTCTGTGAGATAAACTGTGGTTATCATATCAGCAAAGAGCAACCAGTTAACCATTTGCTATACATGGATGATCTGAACATATATGTATGGTTACAAAAGGAGATGCAGAGATAGATGAGGTGTAGAAAAGTTTGGTGAAGATAGAAGGCCTAATTATGTGTTGGTGTCTGTAAAGAGGGGTAAATTGATACCATCAGATGGCATATAAGTTAGCGAAGATACTATCCAAGATATCTCTGAGCATGGCCCCTCCAAATACCTTGGAATCAGGGAACTATTGGAGTTACTACATAAGGAAGTCAAAGAAGAAGTGAGGAAAGAATATTACAGATGAATAAGAACTACTCTAAGGACAAAACTCAATGCAAAGAATTTCATCCAAGCCATAAATATGTGTGTGATACCAGTAGAGTGGTACACTGCCAGAATGATCAAGTGGAATCAAGAGGAGAAAAAAAAATTGATATGCAAACAAAAAAGCTCCTGGCGATGCATAGAGCAACAAATATCAAACCAGATGTGGATGGAATGTGCATCTGATGATGTGATGGAGGAAAAGGTTTTCTAGCTATGGAGGAAGCAATTGACAATGAAGATTACAACATCAAAATGAACAAGGAGTCAGTCAGAGTAAAAGATCATCTGGCCGCGATAACAAGCAATGGCCAAGTATGCATCCCAGACCAAGAAAGCATACAAGAAAGGAGAAAGCATGATTATGTTTGAAACAAAATTGACCGATAGAACTGCTCCCTGAACTGCAGAATGTGTTCTGGAAAGGAAGAGATGGTGGAACATGTGTTCAGCACCTGCAGGAGCCTGGCTGGGGGAGAATATATAAACAGACACAGTGAGGTCGCCAAGTGTTTGCATTGGAGCCTCTATGGCAAGTACAGATTTAAATGAACCATGCAGTATTAAGACCACCAAATTGAAAGCGCTCTAGAGAACGAAGAGGCTAAGATTTTATGGGATCTGGCAATTGTCACAGACCAAATGGTGCAGGCAAAGAGGCCAGACATAGATGTTGTAGAAAAGAAGACAAACCAGCCCCTGTTAATTAATATTGCCATACCAGCAGACAGAAATATAAAAAAGAAACAAGAAGAGAACAAGAAGTGTGAAGAACTCTGCCACGGAGTGGAACGATTATGGAAAACTAGAACAAAGACACCTCCAGTGATCATGGGAGCACTTGCAGTGATCCCTAAGGGCATGAATGAGCAGTTCAAGCATATGTTAGGAGTGCAAGACATAATGATCAGTGACCTCCAGAGGACAGCGCTGTTATGCACTGCGAGAATTTTAAGGAAAGTCAAAGGAAAATGAGTGCATCTGAGCACTTAAAATACAGGAATTCTGCAGAGCGTTTAACAAAATTTCTGATTACCCAAACCTACTGTGTTGGTTTGAGGTCAGGACTTATCATTGACTCATAGGGATGAATTTTAGACAGTAGCTTTCCCATTTTTATGCTTAAAGATCATGCATGCTGTGAAGGCTGTGTTTAAAAAAAACCCCAAATATCCCCATGATGTACTGCTGAGTGATAATAATAATAATAATAATTAATAATAATAATTAATGGCAATGGCTAGAAGCCACAGTCAGGGGTCAGGGCCCCATTTTGCTGGATGGCGCGCAAGAGAAGCTGAGCTGGTTATTGGTTAAAATCAAGATTCCTGGAGTCTGTTTCTGACCGTTGCTTAATTATTTATTATTGTATTGTGGTAGCCCCTAGGAACCCCAGACACGATCCAGGATCCCATTGGGTAGGTTCTGTACAAACACAGAACAAAAGGTAAGTCCTGTAATTGACCCCTCCTGCATCAAAGCCAGAAAGAGACTGGGTGTAACAGGGAGGAAATCTCAAGGCTTTGCTCACGGGGGCTTCTCCGCAATTGTTCCATGGTGGCAGTGGTTCCCAAACTGGGGTTCGTGAACCCCTGGGGGTTCATGAAATGTTAGAGGGGGTTCTCAGGAAAAAATTCCCTAATGGCGGACAGAGCTGTCGCTAGGGACCCCGGGCAGCGTGGGGCCAGCAGCCCAGAGCCCTGGAGACTTCCAAGAGCTAAGCAGATCAAAGCAAGCATAATCTATCACACTAAGGAGATTTAAACTTCAAGACTCCTTATAAGAAATGGAAAGGGAGGTGGATATTTTTTGCTGTTTTTAAAATTAAATAGGCAGTTAGTATTGTTTTTAAAATTATTATGAAGAACAAGTTTAAGCTTTGTTGTAACGTGCATTGTTTGCCTGGACTGCTCAAGACCTGAATGCTTGTGTAGGAGGAACTCTTTGAGTTGGCTTCTTAAATACCTTCATGCTGTTTCACATCTGATGCTCCTTGATGAAACATAGGAGCCTTGTCTTATAACAGGCTTATTCGAAGTGATACAAGCTACGAAAGTGAGATCTTGGAAGAGTGTTGCCATTTTCATAATGTAATAAAAATACTGTAATGATAAATAGTAATTAATAATAAATAGTGTGTAATAAGCATGTCATACAAACAAATTTTATATTTCCAAGATCACTGCTTTCATAATTTATACTCAGGTAAAGGAGAAAGTCCCTGGAAATATTCATTTTTAGGAGGGGGTTCGCGAGACTTGACATTTTAGTGAAAGGGGTTCACAGATTGTTAAAGTTTGGGAACCACTGCATGGTGGAGAGGTGGGATTTGCTTTGCATTACAGGCCACAGTGCTGGCCCCTGACCCCTCTGAATCTGGATGGATGCCAGGGACAGACATGCAGCGGCTGTCCAAGTAGTTTTGACATCTAGCTGACAAAACGATTTGGGGCTGAAATAGTTGAAATGACAAATAATTCCAAAATTAGAGACATCCTGCTGATGGAGAAGGATTTAATCCTGAATTAGGCACTGTTAGTTATTCTAGTGAATTGAAGTAGCTGTTGAGGATTCAGTCCTTCTCTCCCACACAATCCACACACCTTGATGTCAGTGCAGTAAACAGGAATGGCATTACGGGGGAGGAGGGGAAGCTTTCCTGCATGAGCCACATTATAAAATCCTGGCTTTAGCTGTGATGGTGCCAGCCATCTGGCTGGCTCTCTAAATGCCTTGCAGACAATGCATATGGCAAATGATGGTCCCAATTCTGCTTGGGATGAAACCAATGGCAAAACTCCCGTTGACTACATTGGGAGCAGGACTGGGACATACTGCTAAATTGTGCAGATCTTGCATGAATCAAATAAGCACAAGCAAATAGTCTCTAAATTGAAAAGCCGGGTGAATTACACTCTGTGACCTCAGCCGCCGGTCAAGACCCTCCGTGCAAATTAGGTATGGCTGGTATTGAACTATAAATACTAGAAGCCTCAGGATCTGCCCTGGGATGAACCTGAGACCTTTTGAAAATTTTCATGAGAAACAGGATGGGGGCACAGGAGAGAGAGCAAACATAAGCTCTCACAAGAACAGTGATAGCTCAGTGGTTAGGGCGCTCAGCTGCATTATGGGAGACCCAGCTTCAAGTCCCTCCTACAAAAAAATCCAACAGGCATTCCCTTATGGGGTGGGTCTTTCTCCATCAATGCCATCCCAGTCTAATACCTTTCTCCAAAAGGTTTGGGTTGTGACAAATAGGCATTTTCCAATGAAAAAATGTTTTGTGGAAAAATCCCCGATCACCTTTACTTCTGAGGCTGCTAAATGATTCCCAGAATGCTTCACATCCTCTGAGATTTGTAGACAGATTCAGGCATTGTATAGAACTAAAAAATGGTGCCACCCACGTCTAGCACAGAGTAAGAAATATTCCGGTACAAACCCTTATAGATGGAAATATGGAGACTCTGTGATGCTAAAATTGTTGAACCCAGTGATTCATGAGGGTGGGTATCTCCAGAAACAATGGACTAATATGGATGTGCAGAGATGTGTGATACCAAAAAATCAATGAAATGCTGATCAGCCTGAAGAATACAATGGTGTTCCGTCCCATGAACTTATCACCAATGTATCATCATGTACCTTTGACATTATATGGCATTTGTAACAGCTGAAGGATTTTTTTCAGAAATATACATATGCTCTTTGGACTTGCTTCAGTAGCATCTGCACTCTGACAAATGCTACATGAGCTGTGTAAGGCAATTCCAGAGTAAAGCTACTTTCACAACAATATACTTGGATGTCGAGCAACTCAGGGATGACTTAATGCAACTTTAAGAAGGTACCACACATGCTAAAACTTTTGGGGGCTCAATGTGAAACATGGCAATTCAATGTGCAGTCCACCTATTCAGAACACACCAGCACAGCTGAAGAAATACAACCAAAATCTGATTTATGGAGAGCCATTGTGGAAACACCTGTCCCAGATGGAATGGATAAGCTAAGTTAGTTCCTGAGTTTATGTGATACTATTCCAATTTCACAGAACACTGACACAAATGTCGCACCCGTAAGAAAATGTTTAAAGAAAAGTACATGGAAGAAGTGGGATGATGAAAACTGTTTTCAATTGCTTTGAGCAGAATATTGTAGAAAGTCCAGCCCCGGGGGAAGGGGGGGGGAGGGGAGAGGGACTCAAGCCTGAAAGCAAAATAATACTTATTCTGGGTCTGACCCAAAACCTATTGAACTCAATGGAAAGACTCCTATTGACCTCACTGGGCTTTGGATCAGCCCCTTAAGGATGCAAGTGGGTATGGACTGAGTGGTATATTTGCCTGGATAGTTAATAATGGTACAGAAACTACAGCACTGTTTGCCTTATGATACAGCAGGAAGTTAGTCAGTACAGGACACATTCTTAACCCAGTGTTTAGAAGAAGGATCCTCTTGTGATTAAGGCATTAGCCTGAAACTCAGGAGAGCTGGGTTTTAGTCCCAGCTTTGCTATAGATTTCCTGTGTGACTTTGGGCAAGTCACTTCATATCCAATTTTCAAAAGTGCCTATGGATACTTTTACACAGCCCGCAGCAGCGAGCCGCTGAACCAGGGTCGACAGACTCGGGCTTGCGCTACCATGCTAAAAATAGCTGTGGCAGCTCAGGCTGGAGCTTGGGCTTTGAAGCCTAGGGAGGGACGGTGGGCTTCAGAGCCCGAGCTCCAGCCAGAGTCAGCTTACAAGTGTTGTCTACACCAGTGGCGGATTAACACATGGTCCCCAGCCAATTTGGGGGCCCCCACAGAAGCGCTGGAACCTGGGTAGAAGTGTGTGTGTGGGGGGGCACCAGCACCGGAACTGTGGCCCCGCCTCTGCTTCTCCTTTTTCCCTGAGGCCCCGCCCCTTGATCTTCCTCTTCCCCCCAGGCCTGGCCCCTGGCCAGGCAAGAAGCTTGAGCTGGGCCATGGTAAGAGACGCCAGGGAGCCCAGGCTGCTGTGGGAAGCCCTGGACCCTCCCCCTGCCCTGGGAGGGGGGCTGGGCGGCCCAAGAGCAGTGCCTGGCTCATGCCTTCCCCCCCAGGGTGCCCCACCCAGGGCAGGTGGAGGGTCCAGTCTCCCCACAGCAGCCTGGGTTCCCTGGGCAGCTGTGGCTCTTACCACAGCCCAGCCGTGGCTACCGGCCTGGCCAGGGAGTGGGGTCTCAGAGGGGAGAGGAGGAGCAGGGGGCAGGGTCCTGTGGCAAAGGAGGTGTGTGGGGCCCAAAAGTTCTTTGTGCCCTGGGCCCCAGTAGATCTTAATCCGCCTCTGGTCTTCACAGCTACTTTTAGCGCAGTAATTCAAGCCTTGTGAGCCCAAGACTGTCAGCCTGTGCAGACACACCCTTAGGCATTAAGGTGGCTAAGTATCATTGGAAATCAGTGAAACCAGGGCTATCTTTTTAAAGGTATTTAGGTGCCTGAAGATGCAGACAGGTGCCTAGTGGAATTTTCAAAAGTGCCTAGGTCCCAAACTCCCATTGATTTCAGGGATGTTGTGAGGATAAATACATCAATGCATGCTCAAGCACTATGCTGAAAGGCACCATAGAAAAGTCTATAAATAAATACATTCATAGATCACACAGACTAGGCCTTTGGTTCATGCTGATTAATGCAGAGCAGCTGGTTAATAAAATACCAGTTATCCATGATCAGATCCAGGATGAGGCCCCTGAGTTTGCATATGTTAGCTGAAACCTGGCTGGCTGCCTCTGCTGGGCTGGTTTTGCCACAGTTGACTCCAGCTGGATATTGGACATGGTGTGAAATGAAGGGGGATTGATATTTGTGGATTTGGCTGCCTTGTTAGCATCCAACCCAAAATACAGGAAGTCTCCTACCCCAAAACTGGGCGAATTTTGGGATGGAGCCAAGATTGGGTGGTGTTAATGAACCCATCAGTATAATATCCCTAGAGGAGCTGTTCAAGTTCTTCACTGAGGTGGCACTGGAGTCCTCAAGGTTATCAGTGGTGGGTAACTTTAATATCCATGCTGAGGATAATTCTTCAGAGGCAGCTCAGGATTTCATGGCCACCAAGATGACTATGAGACTATCACAGAGGGTTACTGGCTCAACTCATACAGCTAGAGCTTTGGTCTGATATTTGGGTTGGAATTCATAGAACCAGAGAAATGTAGGGCTGGAAGGAACCTCAAGGGGTCATCTAGTCCAGCCACCTGCCCTGAGGCAGACCCAAGTAAATCTAGACCAACCCTGACAGGTGTTTGTCCAATCTGTTCTTAAAAACCTCCAATGAAGGGGACTCCGCAACCTCCCTTGGAAGCCTGTTACAGAGCTTAGCTACCCCGAGGCCTGGTCTACACTGGTGGGGGGGGATCGATCTAAGATACGCAACTTCAGTTACGTGAATAACGTAGCTGAAGTCGATGTACTTAGATCGACTTACTGTGGTGTCTTCACTGCGGTGAGTCGACTGCTGCTGCTCCCCCGTCGACTCTGCTTGCGCCTCTCGCGGCGGTGGAGTACAGGAGTCGATGGGAGAGCGCTCGGGGATGGATAAATCCCCGAGAGCAGCATGGATAAATCGACCCCCCGCTGGATCGATCGCTGCCTGCCAATCCGGCGGGTAGTGTAGACATACCCTTAGAATTAGAAAGCTTTTCCTAATATGTAAACTAAATCTCCCTTGCTGCAGATTAAGCCCATTACTTCTTGTCCTGCCTTCAGTGCACATGGAGAACAACTCATCACTGTCCTCTTTATAACAGCCCTTAACATATCTGAAGACAGTGATGAGGTCCCCTTTCAGTCTTCTTTTCTCCAGACTAAACATGCCCCGTTTTTTTAAACTATTCCTCATAGGTCAGGTTTCCTAAACCTTTTATCACTTTTGTTGCTCTCTGTGATTGGGGGTGTACCTGGCCCTTTGTAGCCAGTTGCTGGAGGCCCTGCTGTCCTACCACACCCTGCCCCAGAAAGGAGCAGTAAAGGTGGGTCCTCCAAGCATGCCTAGAAAGCAGTCAATCAGAGCCCAGCAGACTCAGATAAAAGGAATTAAGGGGGCTGAGCAGGTCAGTTCCTGGCTGGGACCAGAGCGGTGAGGAAGCGGGCTCTGCTCTGGCCAGAGGAGCTCAATGGGCTGATTTACTGGCCCTGGGAATGAGAGGACCTGACAACTGTAACCCCCAGGTAATGGGTTAAAGGAAACAGGCAATGTGGGAAAAGGTCCAGGGAATAGTAGCTGTTAACTGGAGGCAGTGGTACATGGCTGCTGTTTACAGGGTCCCTGGGTTGGGACCTGGAGTAGTGGGTGGGCCTGCGTTCCCCCACTGGCCACTAGTGAAGTGGCCTAAGCCTCAAGAAGGGGACAAGTTTCCTTTACACACCCATGTGAGGGGCTGGATTTAAAGAAGCTAAGGAGGAGCAGAAGAGAGAAGTACCCACAGGAAGGAAGGGCCAAGTCCGGCTTGAGCCTGGGATTAGAAGACTTGTTTTGTGTTCCTTTGGACTTGAATACCACAGAATGGTTTCATCCATTGTTGTCTGTGTGACTTAGCTGGAGGGCTGAGCCACTGAAGACGTGCCTAGTGAGGTTGACAACCTACAGGGGGCAGCGGAAGAAAAAAGATTGCAGTACCACACCCAGCCGACAGGAGACACTCACAAGAGTGGCCTTTTCAGCAGTACTCACACTTAGCCACTTATTCCCCACTTTGTAGTTGTGCATTTCATTTTTCTTTGCAAACTGTTGTACTTTGCACATGTCTTTGTTGAATTTCGTCTTGTTGATTTCAGAACAATTCTCCAATTTGTCAAGGTCATTTTGAATCCTGTCTGTCCCAAGTGCTTGCAACCCCTCCCAGCTTTGTGTCATCTATACATTTTATAAGCATAAATTGCCACTCCATCATCCCAGTCATTAATGAAAAATTGAATAGTACTGGACCAGCACTGATCCCTGTGGGATCCCACTACATACGCCTTCCCAGTTTGGCAGCAAACTACTGATACCTATTCTTTGAGCATGGTCTTTCAACCAGCTGTGCACCCATCTTATCAGGGCCAGACTAACCTTTTGTGAGCCTGGGGCCAAACATATTTGTGGGCCCCCCTGGGGGAAATGGGGCATGGACCAGGGAGGGTGGGAGTGGTCAGTCCCCAGAGCAAGGATCAGCCAGGGGCAATGGGGCACAGCACAGTGGGGCAGCCCCACTCCCCCCAGCCCAGTGTGAGGGCACTGTTTACAAACCTTGGGGGCAGGCCTGCATTGCGTGCCACACTGATCCCCCCCCCAGAGACCCCTATGCCCAGCACCCCCCTGCTGAAACACCTCCCTCCCAAACCCACTATGTCCAGTGCCCCCCTGGACCCACAATGCCCAGTGCCCTCCTGCCTAGAGACTCCCCACAGATGCCCCCACCACAACTGCACAGAGCCCTGCACACCACCACTGCCCACCCAGCGCCCCCACAGCCCTCCCAGTGCCTCCCCCTTCCCACAGACTTCCCCTTCTTCAGTAGTCTGGGACCTCACCCATCCTCCATGAGTTCTAATTATTGCCCCTTGTTACTCAACACAATTAATATTATTTGGTCCCCATTAACCTTTTTAGTGAAGACTGAAGCAAAACAGGCATTAAACACTGCAACTTTCTTATGTCATCAGTTATTAGCTCTCCTTCCCTGCTAAGTAGAGATCCTGCACTTTCCTTCATCTTTCTCTTGCTCCTAATGTATTTAAAGAACCTCGTCTTATTGCGTTTTATATCCCTTGCTTGGTGTAATTAATTTTATACATTAGCCTTTCTGCTTTTGTCCATACATGCTTGTGCCACTCATTTGTACTCCTCCTTAGCAATTTGGCCATGTTTCTACTGTTTGTAGGATTCCTTTTTACTTTCAGGTCATTAAAGAGCTCCTGATGGAGCCATTTTGGCCTCTTACTAGTCTTCCTGTCTTTCCTTTGCATTGGGATAGTTGGTAGTTCTGCATTTAATATTGTCTCCTTGAGAAACTGCCCGCTCTTCTGAACGCCTTTATCCCTTTGATTTTCTTCCCATGGGACCTTACCTGCCAGGTCTCTGAGTTAGTCTGGTTTTTTAAGTTCATTGTCCTTATTCTACTCCTCATTCCTTCCTTTCCTTAGAATCATGAAATCTATCATCTCATGATCACTTTAACCCAGATTGCCTTCCAGCTTCAGATGCACAACTAATTCCTCCCTGTAGGTGAGAATCCACTCTAAAATGGCTATTCCAGGGGTCGGCAACGTTTGGCACGCGGCTCGCCAGGGTAAGCACCCTGGCGGGCCGGGCCAGTTTATTTACCTGCTGACGTGGCAGGTTCGGCCGATCGCGGCCTCCACTGGCTGCGGTTCGCCGTCCCGGGCCAATGGGGGCGGCGGGAAGCCGCGGCCAGCACATCCTTCGCCCGCGCCGCTTCCCGCCGCCCCTATTGGCCCGGGATGGCAAACCACGGCCAGTGGGGGTCACAATCGGCCGAACCTGCCGCGTCAGCAGGTAAATAAACTGGCCCGGCCCGCCAGGGTGCTTACCCTGGCGAGCCGCATGCCAAACATTGCCGACCCCTGGCCTATTCCAATGGTTACTTCTTCCACTTTATGAAACAGTTAGTCCCCAATTCCAATAACTTACTGGTCATTTCTGGTTTTGCCATGTTACTTTTTTAAAGTCCCCCATTATTACCAAGTCTTGTGTTTTGGATACTTCTGTTATTTATTCTAGAAATGCCTCATCCACCTCCTGTTCCTGATTTGGTGGTCTATAGTCGACCCCTGCCATGACATCACCCCCATTTCCCCCCCTTTTATCTTTGCCTAGAGAGGTCTGCCTCTCACCACCTTCTGGACCTCAGAATGAGTGTATATATTCTTGATGTATAATGCAACTCCTCCTCCCCTTTTATCCTGCCTGTCCTTCCTGAACCAGTAATACCCCTTTATTACAATATTCCAGGTGACATGTATCCCACCAAGTTTCTGTGATGCAAATTAAGTCATATTTTAGCATATGTACTAACACTTCGAGTTCTTCCTGTTCATTCTCCATACTCCTTCTATTGGTGTATAGACATCTACGATGCTGAGCAGATTCCTCCACTGATTTCCCTCTTGTTGCTCCTGTGACCCTATTTTAATTTTCCAGGTCACCCACAACATTTGTACTCCTTCACACAGCACACAGTCAACTTGTGGAACTCCTTACCTGAGGAGGTTGTGAAGGCTAGGACTATAACAGCATTTAAAAGAGAACTGGATAAATTCATGGAGGTTAAGTCCATTAATGGCTATTAGCCACGATGGGTAAGGAATGGTGTCCCTAGACTCTGTTTGTCAGAGGGTGGATGGAGATGGATGGCAGGAGAGAGATCACTTGATCATTACCTGTTAGGTTCACTCCCTCTGGGGCACCTGGCACTGGCCACTGTCGGTAGACAGGATACTGGGCTAGATGGACCTTTGGTCTGACCCAGTACGGCCGTTCTTATGTTCTTATGTTATTAACATCTAGTCCTTTTTTTGTGCTTACCTATGGGCTTTTGTCAGCTGCCTCCTCTGAATCTAGTTTAAAGTCCTGCTCACTAGGTTGGTGAATTGGTGTCCACAGATGCTCTTTCCTTCTTGGTAAGGTGGACCCCCTTTCTTTCCAGCAGTCCTCCTTCCTGGAACAGCATCCCAGGATCAAGGAAGCCAAAGCCCTCCTATCAAAACCATCTGTGCAGCCATGCATTCATCTCCAGAACGTGCATGTCCCTGCCTGGGCCCTAACACTGAACTGGAAAGATGGACGAGGACACAACTTGTATCCCAGACTCCTTCACCTTTGCTCCCAGAGCCCTGTAGTCACTGCTGATCTGCTCAGGGTCAGACCTGGCAATCTCATTAGTGCCCATGTGGATGAGTAGCATGGGCTCATGGTCAGAGGGACAGATGGGTCTCGGCAACCTTTGCATAATATCTCGTATGCGGACTCCAGGCAGGTGGCACACCTCCCAGGATATCAGGTCAGGTTGGCAGATGGATGCCTTTGTCCCCCTCAGAAGGCAGTTCCCAGCACCTTAGTCCTACTCCTTTTGGGTGTTGTGGTCATGAGCCTCCCAGCCTTGGGGGCAGATGGCTCGTCCTTCTCAGCCATTGGGATCTGTTCCTCACCAGTACAGCATACTGGTTCTTGGCCACAATGGATGGGGGGCCTGGGTGTGGGGTGAAGCACTATCTACTGCATGAGTTGGCCAGCAGCC
Source organism: Emys orbicularis (assembly GCF_028017835.1). NCBI lineage: Eukaryota > Metazoa > Chordata > Testudines > Emydidae > Emys > Emys orbicularis. The sequence continues at coordinate 27,824,217 of NC_088695.1, read as the reverse complement.
AGTCTCCTCCCCATAGAGCAGCTGGTTCTCCTTCCTACTCTGGTGCACTGTAGTCATCTATAGTTGGCTAGCATCCTCTATCCCAGACATGTGTGTCCTGTCAAAGTCCTTGTGCTCCCAGTTGTTACACAGACAAGCCACCTCTTTCTGCAGCTCTCTTACCTGCTTCTTGAGGGATTCCACCAACAGACACCTTTCACAGTGGGTGGTTCCCCCACCTGGCTTTTGTTGGCAGGGACATGCAGGATGCATTCCCAGCAAGTCAAGACCAGGGCCTGGGTGGAAGCCTCCAGAGTCAGGCTGCGTGTCTGACGCAGACCCCCATGTGTGCAGGCAGAGGAAGAGCTAGCAGTGGTGTTGATGACACCATTTTCCTCTCATTGTGGGCTCTTCCTTGTAGAGTACCTGCAAGTTAAGGAAAGGAAATAAATAAATAAAACAAACCCCTCCCTCCTTGTCTTCCTTTAATGGTCAACTCAGATGGCTTATTTACTTTTCTCAGTTGCCTTTGTCTCACCAGCCATGTGTCTGGTGTGGGGCAAATCATTCTCTCCTGTGATTCGAGGTTGAGGTACACCAGTCCTATCAGGGTGATGGTCCATCTTCAGAGATTGATGCAACCGGAGCATTTGCAGAGGGCTGGACAGGAAAAATATGTATTGTGCTTCCAACAAGCCACTGTATATATGTGTTGGCATAACTTTATAACTATGTTTTGTCCTTCACTATTGATGAAATGGGCACTAGGTGACCCCCTTCCCTGGCTTGTCCCTCACAGATGTCTACAATTCATGGATGACCCATGACAAACAGAGAAGAGGGTAAGACAGTCAGCAGGCCAGTGGTAGAACTCTTGGGCTTATTCTAACCAACTCTGTCATAAGTATTCCTTGAAATCTTTAATGCTGTGACCCTGCAGGAAGCAAAGCAAAGTTTCTTTGCCTCCAGCAGAGTGTCTGCTAAGTCTCAATCAGCAGATTTGGTTCAAGTAGTGGCTTGAGCTGTCTTAATTCACTGGCTCTTACAAGCCTCTCCTGTTGTGAAGAAATTTCACATTACTCAGTGGGTAAAACACAGAGGATTTGGAATGAACTGGCTGCTTCTGTGGATGCAGGGTAATATCTTGAGGGGACAAAGGCTAAGTCTTCTCTGCTTTGAGTTTAGGCTGAAGTTACTCGATGAAGCCAGATTGTGCCCCCTTGCTTTGTGCTGAATAGTACCATATTCACTCCCCGGAGCACCACTAGGAATAGAAATGTTGTCATGGCTGTTTAAGTTTCAATGAAAACATCTTTAGTTTAAATATTCCCCTGCAGTTAGCAACAGTGACCTGGACACAACAGCCTAGTTCTAGTATCATATTAGCAAACGAGAGCCAACATGAAACTAACCAGTCTAATTTCAATGTCCAAGCCAGGTAAACATTTAACAAAATAAGCAAGGAGCGTCAATGATCAGAACGCTAAAATAAACAAAATAAAATCTTATAATTTCCATAAGGCCACGTTTGCAGCTCTGACCTTTATCTTGCCAGCATCTCTGTAAATTACAAAATATCAGTGTGATGGGGTCTGTGCCCTACAAAGGTGACAAAAGGGTTAATTTGGGCCTATGAGGCCAATTATGCTACCTGGCTGCAGCTGGAGGGTGGGTGGGCCAGGCTTTTAATGAAAGATGAGGCCCACCTGGGGACGGAGCTGGGTGCTGGCTACAAAGAAGGGAAGTGCAGATTAGTAGGAGGCTGCAGGGGAAGAACTGCAGTCCCTTTCTGAGTAATAGAGAATCATTTGTAGGACTCTGATGTCTATTTTTAATATGAATCTTGCTAAAGGCTCAGAGCTGAAGCCCTGATCTTCTGGGCTTGGTTTTTTCTCAGAATAGACAATGAAAAGGGATTTGATCTACTTATGCTGGTGCAAAGTAAAGATTCCACCTGAGCAAGACTGAGAGGGAGGGAGCATGGCTTAGATTCAGCATTAGAACCAGAGTTAGCCTTCTCGCAGATCAAACGGCACCCTGATCGATCTCTAGATAGGTCTGAAGACAGTCTGGCTGGCTGTTCAGTCTGTGTCCCTTATTGGTCATCTTCTAATGCCACTGGAGCTTTTGGTGACCTTGTGATCACTAACCGTGTAGTGGCATTCCGTGGTAAATGCACCACAAGGAGGCTATGCCCTTTTGGGGCTTGCCTTGAGGATGACAGGACTAGAGATTGGACTGGTGGCAGGCTGGAGGAAGGCTTTATTTGCCCTAAGAGCAGTGGTGTTGAAAGCTGGATCTACAGAGCACTTGGTTATAGACTGTCTGTGTGGAAACCAGCACAGAACAACATCACAGGAAATATCCTCATTGTTTCCCTGCCCTGTAATAATTCGTGTTGGACAACTGCTATACAAGCAATGCTTGCGAATGGCTGTCTGAATTCTGAATTGCTGTTTGATTGGACCATATTCCTGCTCGTGGTTATTCGCTCTTTGTGAGCAGTTCAGGCAAACACAAGCCCAGTACTGCAGAACAGAGTACCCCTCGCTGCCAATAAACAAGAGAATCCATGTGCCACCAAAGGTATTTGCTATTGCTGTTTCCTGTCCTCAGAATCCAAGGATTGAGGGTGCCAGAGTGTCTCAGTCTGAGACAGCTCTGCTAGGTATGAATCAAGGGACTTTGGGGGTGGAGGGCAATGGGGGGCAAACCTGTCCTTCCACTTGCCAGACTGAACCTATATTGTGGCTATATAGAACTCCAACCTCAAATGTGGTCAGCCTAGCACCAAACAGACATAGCTCTAGCTTGCACAGTGTTGAGATGAGAAGAGGTGTTTTAGGGGGCAGTTAGAAATATAGCGGGCAGCCCTGAAGCGTGGTGCATGGTACAGCTGGCTACGTCTGGAGCTTTGCAGAGCTGGGGGAAATTTTCTGAATTTTGACACTTTGACAAAATTTGAATTTAAAAAGAAAAAAAAAAAAGAGCCCTGGGGAAATGTTAGGTGACTTTGTTTCCATTTCTCACCCAGTTGGAGAGCTGATCAGTTTTTTAATTTAAAAAAATTGTCAAAATTTCAGACTTAGGCAAAGCTCGGAAACTTTTTTTCACAATTCCACTCCCCCATCCCATTTTTTTAATGTCTGACCAACTCGAGTGCTTAGGCTTTACAGGCTTTAAACTGAGCAGCTGGGTTGAGCTGATAGCACTCGTGACATGGAAATGCCCCTTGCCATATAATTGATTGTTTATATTGCTTTACAATGGTTAGTGGGACCTCAGGGGCTTCTCACAACTTGTAACCTTGGCTGTTCCTTTGGCATTGGGTAAACAAATCTGCCATTTCCACATTACTGGGGTGAGCAGTTTTGCGGTTGGTTCTGTTGTGTTTGATTGTTATGGAGAATCACAAGCTGAGGGTGAATCTGCTTGGCTCAGAGGACATTGATTCAGGCCAGACTCAGAAGGATTTGACCAGACCACTGGGACTAGCAGCTCTGTTCTTGCAAGGAGTGTGGTGTGGTCAGTAATGATCACAAGTGGTCAGGGCTTCGGTTTAATAAGTTCCGGCACCCTCTAACTCCCATGTTAGAGCATTGCTGACCCTAAGCATCACCTACTGAGTGACCAGTACTACTCCCTTCAGATTCCTAGGAGGTCTTCCAAGCATGGGTTAGGCTGAGCCCTGCTTAGTTTGTGAAGTCTAATGGTACAACTTGTCAGGGTTGTATAGAGGGTGTCACGTAGGTAGTACAAAGGTATTAATCTTAGCGTATGCGCAACGTGGTTCAGATGACACGTGACCAAGATTCATCACTGAATTTGGTCCATTGATAGGATCATTAGCTTCCCCGGCCGGGTACTGACTGGGAGCGCAACGTGAACGCTGATCCGAGCCCCTCATGGTATCACATGTCAGGGTGCTATAGATGCAGGGGATAAGTGGAAAATAGATATAGCTTAAATAGAAAAAGTGGAATAAAATCATGCCAAAGCTTTGCAGACATTACTGCCCATGCATTAAACAGAGCAAATGGAGCCATCCTGGTTGCTGGATGCTGTGAGTTGATCTCTTTAAACAGCAGGAATGGAGTACCATGCCGACTCCTAGGAGCAAAGGTAATATTATAATAATAATGCAGATTGATGACTAAGACTTTCCCTCCTACCACCTACAGATCAAAAGGCCCCGAACACCTGTCAAGCTTAAGCCGCTGGCAGTGGCAAGAAATGCTCTGGTTTTGTTTGATGTCCCTGTAACCTGCACAGACTCATTAGGCACACACTCACCCTGTTCTTCGGCCCGACACATGTTTCCACTGTCTGATCAAATCTGGAGGCCTGGGCTGAGAGCAGAGGTGTCCCGCTCGTGTTCTCTTCCTGTTTTTGTGCTGGCTCCGGGCTGGCTCAGCACACCAACCTCTTTCTCTTTGGAAGCTGGCCCCGTTGTCTCTGATAAGGCAGTGGAACAATCCAATTAGGCTGACTGCAATGCTACTACTCTTGAGCCATGGTGGACTTTCCTCCTGTCCTTTTAATATACCTTTAGGAAGCAAGGCTGCCCACACTCAAGGCCTGCTCACATTCCCATTGAAGTCAATGCCATGACTCCTATTGACTTGGTGAGAGCAGGAGCTAGACCCTCTGTCTACTGTGATAGGATATGTCTAAATGAAGGAACAGGACAGTGGGAAACCTGTTTTTCATTAGCCTTACCCAGAATTCTCTTTTTGCTTATTTACGTATTTATTAAGCGAAGATGAAATGGACTTGGAGTGGATATAACCTTTTTTGAAAGAGGAACACACATCCAGGAGGATGGAGTGGAGTGTAACTCATTCACACCAGCTGGGTTGCTTGTGGAAGGGCGATAACAATATCCAGTTGGGGAGACCTCCTGTATTTCCTGTTCCGAGGAGATAGACCGATCAAGTTGGGTGTGAAAAGTCACTAGGCTGTATTGGCTGCAAAGAGCTCCCTACCACTGGTCCTGGAAATGGCACTGTACGAACAAAGCCTTATCTAAGGGCTGTCTCATAACTTCCTCTCTTTATCAGTTTCATTAATTCTTATTGTTGTCCAAGCCTGGCTAATCAGTGCCCATCAATAGGGTAAGCAAGAGGGGATGGATGCATCTGCTCTGAGCAAGCAGAGTGAACAAAGCTCTGTGTTTGCCCTGGCGGTGTGCTCAGTGCAGTGCAATAATGGCCTGCATCATTCTTGGTTACAGCCGATAACCCCGAGTGAGCTCCCCCTTGCCCAAACACAGCAGGTTGTCAATGCCCGGCACGTTTCGGTGGGTACCACCCAATCTGATCCATCTTCTTTGCAACAACAAAGTCATTTTGAGATGGTTTGTTTGTCAATCCAAATTCCAAGCTTTTTGCTGCGGCTAAGTCACACGCCTACCTTCCCACCCCTGTCCTCTCCCCACTATGTACACACAGTTCCTGCTGGCAGAAATGGTTTGAGCTCAATGTGATTCCAACTGAGCTAGCAGCAAGCGAGCTGCGGTGAGCTGAAGATACTGCTGAAAGCCCTTGCTGGGAGACAGCAATGGTAAGATGCTGGACTGTGATTCAGGAGGCCTGGGATCTATTCCTACACTGCTAGTCGGTGTTCCTGTGTTCTATGGCAGAAGCCACTTGAGACAGCAACAGTGTATATATGTAGGTAGTTAGGCCTGGTAGGCTTGCATATAGTTAGAATTCACACTTGTTTAGATGTCTGTGTGGTTTCCCCGTATCCTTAACCTTGTGTGGAGAGCGAAGGCTTCAGCCAGGGACTTTGGCCAAGTCACTTTACCTCTCTGCCTCAATTTCCTCATCTGTAAAGCGGGGATGATACCTGCCTTTTTAAAGCTCTTTGAGGGCTACGGATGCAAAGCACAGTGCCACTGTTTATCACAGGGAGCGAGAACCAGGCTCCATAGAGTTACTGTACATGGTTCCATAGTAACATAAGGATAGGAGGAGGCAATGCGTCTTTCATGTCTGCCATGGTCTGAGAACTCAAGAGACAGACATGACCTGCTGCCTGAGCCAGAGGCAAAGTATTGCAGTGACTGCTGCCAACCGGGCTGGGTTAGTGGTTGGTTACTTAAAAACAAAACTATGGGAAAGGAGGAGGCTTATTCAGATATTCAGGGTGGTTTTTTAACCGTTCCTTCCATGCTAGAGACAAGCAAAAAACACTCCCCTGTCAACACACAACCAACCCAGCCTCCGTTTTCAGTCCAGATAGAAAACAGCACAATCATCCTAAATTCGCTCCCCACCCCCATGGCAGAGTATGGCTCCTAGTTCTGAACACAGAATTCACTAATGCCCCCTTAATAGACTAAACTCCACGTAGTGAACTCATTGACTATCAATTCAGTGCATCAGTGCTGCTAGATTCTATCCCAGCAATAGGAAACCCATTCCACAAGTTCCCTGCCCCCTCTGTGAAATAACCCTTCTTTAATGTAGGGAATAAATACAAACCCCTTTCTAATTCTGGCCTGTGAGCCAACCTCAGATAGACCAGCAGGCTTAATTTTATACTAATCCTTAGCTCATTTAAACACTAGGGGCCAGATTTTTAAAAGGCACTTAAAGATGCAAATAGGTGCTTAGTGGGATTTTCAACAGCACTTAGGAGCCTAGTTCCCCCTAGTCCCCATCTGCATTTTTAGCTACTTCGATAATTTTGAAAATCTGGCCTTAGTGTAAATGAGACTCAGATCCTGAGGGTGAAATTCACTCCTGGGCAGGGAACCTGCACTAACACTATGAACCATTTATATCAGGCTTAAGAGGGACTCAAACAGTGCATAGCCCTTGTACTGCCCCCTCGGCACAGGGGTGAGTTTCACTTGTAATCATCTTCTCTGAAAACCAAATGATCCCCAGTATTGTCACTCTCCCCTTCTCGTGCTACACTGGACTCCCAGCATCTCACTGGAAGGACAGTCCAGTGGTTAGGGTAGGGGTGGCCAACCTGTGGCTCCGGAGCCACATGCGGCTCTTCAGAAGTTAATATGCGGTTCCTTGTATAGGCACTGACTCCGGGGCTGGAGCTACGGGCACCAACTTTCCAATGTGTCGGGGGGTGCTCCCTGCTCAACCCCTGGCTCTGCCATGGGACCTGCCCCCACACCACCCCTCCCCGCCCCCTTCCCTGAGCCTGCCATGCCGTCACTCCTCCCCCTCTCCCCCAGCGCCTCCTGCACGCCATGAAACAGCTGATCAGCAGGTGCGGGGAGTGAGGGGGAGGTGCTGATCGGCAGGGCTGCTGGTGGGCGGGAGGCGCTGGAAGCGGGGGGGGGGAGAGCTGATGGGGGGGCTGTTGCTCTTTGGCAATGTACGTTGGTAAATTCTGGCTCTTTCTAGGCTCAAGTTACCCACCCCTGGGTTAGGGGGCTGACTTGGCAGACCTGGCTTCAAGTCCCTGCTTTGCTGCAGATTTCCTACATTGCACTAGATGTCAGTACAAGCTCCGGGGGGAGAGAGTGGATGAGTCATGTAACCGCTCCATGCCTAAGTCTCCTGTCTGTACCACATGAATAATAGCACTGTCCTACCTCGCAGATTTGTTGTGAGGGTGAATACATTAAAGCTTGTAAGGTGCCCTCATAAGCGGGCCAGATAGATTAAATGGGACATGTGGTGCTGATGTGGTGTCCCTGAATGTATACACCTCACTCTTTTTGGTACAACATCGCTTTAATCTTTGCCTGGAGTTGTCAATTGACTTTCCTGCTCCCATCAGAAAAGCCTCTAGAAAGTGAGTTTCCTTGGCAAAAACCCTTTGATGCAGGAGAAAACTGTCACAGTAGGAGCTATCTACACTACAAGAGCAATCATACTGGAGAACTGCAGTGGTGACAGTAGATCATTTAGTATCAATATTGGCATGGAAGCAATCTTGCCAGGTAGCTGTGGAATGAGAGCGCTAAAAAAAAGAATTACCAGCATGAGATAAACGCTGGACACTAATTGCATTCCTGTGGCGCTGTTTCACATTTGCATGAATGAGCGACGGTACAGAATCTTGATTAGACCTGTTAATTTTCCAAGCCTGCTCTTGACTGCAGCTCCTCAACACTAGGATTACACGAAAGCCTTTCCTTTTTATTTTCTGGGGGTGTAATCTCTCCGCGCTGAGATCAAGGACAAAGGGCTGCTCAGATTCCACCTTCCATGCCCTTGCTTAATGCTTTGCACCTGCTCCCCGAGATTCAAAAGGAAAGGTTTAAATATCCCAGCAAGCTTCCTAACAGAGGAGAGCACCTGGCTAATGCCCACCCCGTCCATTCCCACCCAGTTTCTCTTCCTTTCCATGGGAGTGTTATCTCTGTTCTATAGATAAATGCATGTCTTCCTTTCTGCCTTCTTCTCTCGCCCACGCCTTGCATGTTCACTGTTCCATTGGAGAGTGCTGAGGGCCCCGAGCCTCCTAAGGGGTGTGTTTTACTGGCTCCCATGATATTGGGGGGGGGGGGGGCGGGAAAGGAGAGGACGGGCCCAGTTCTGTGAGACTTCCAGGTCAGTTTGAGGTCTCAGGGGATTTGGCATGAGTTTTGGAGCTATGATAAGAGCCATGTGCTCAGGGCCACTTCCTGTTTGCTGGTTTCCAGGAGCTAACCCTCCCTCCCTTGTCTGGGTCTCACCAGGCTGTGCTAGTTGCTGCTTTGGGGCTAGGAAGCAACTTCCCCCCCCCCCCAATATCTGCAGATGCTGGTTGGGTTTTTTTACCTTCCTGGCAGTGAAACCTAGGGGCTGAGTTTTGTGAAGCCAGAGGGCTGGAATTCTCCCCTTGCCGGAGCACACAGTTTGGAGTCTATGTGAGAGTCATTTAGTTGTCGCAACTTTTGGCAGGTGCCCAGTGCAGGAACTCACTGATTTAGGCTCCAGATCCGAAAAGGTAACATAGTGGGCATGCCGAGGGCATCTCCTTATGAGATTGGGGCATTGGAGCAAATGCAAAAGGGGCCAGGACACTACCCCAGTATGTAGTAAAGAGAAAGAGCCTGGAGCACTGGGTCTGGTGCAAGAGTTGAGGCCTGAACCAGAGGCTGTGAAACCAAAACCGGCCGTGTATTAAAGCAGACATGTACAAAATCACTGCCCAGTACATGAACTTGGCAAAGTTGTTGCTAGTGTACTAGGCACTAGAGATTTATGTAAATATATTCCCACTAGTACAGATATATTCCAATGTAGCACAAGATAAAATGGTTTAACAAAATAATGAATAGGGATGTTTGATCCACATTATACGCTTGATGGTGGTGCTGGGTCAAGGTCCCCTCTTGCCTCAACCCCCGAAAGGGGGAAGGGATGCTAGCAGGTGAGTGAAGGCAGCCAGAGACTCTCCCAGTGTGATGATTGGTGCCTCCTAGGGTAGGAACGACCAGGTTTGGCAAGGGATCCAGGGGGTGTGAGTGACTCGCCGGGCTGTCCCCCATGTAATTTGACTAATAACATTGTAACCTGGTTAAAACCAGCACCATGTGTCCTTGCCTCCTTCTGTGCGGTGAGCACACCAAGTTCCAGCTATCTGGCCCAGAGTTGTGCCTTCTGTGGTGATGATTTTGCATTAAAGAGTCCACCGTATGAGTGGATTAGTGTGTAAGCAGGCTCTTCCTCTGCTATTGGCTATGCTGAGTGAGAGTTGTTAGGAGTATGGCTTTGACGGGTTCAGCAGAAGGGAGGTTCACTTTTGGCTCATTTGCAAGAGCTACTGCCTATGGACCCCCACCCAGCCCCCTGGCTCGCAGTTTGAGTCTCAGGAGAGCATCTTGGGGTGGGTTGGGTAAGAGACCCAGCTAATTGAGTTAAATCAGCTCTAGCATCTGGCCACCAGCTGGTTCAATGAGCAATGCCAGTGAAGGATAATTAATGATTAATTCACACGGCTGCTATTGTCATTACAATCCCGATTCTGCAAAGTGTTTAAGCACATGATTAAGTCCGTTCCTATTCGGCCAAGCACTTAACCATGTTTAATGTTTGGCATGTGCTTGAGATCTTTTGAAGTCAATGGGACTTAAGTGGTCTGCTGAATGATGCTGAGGTGGGAAATACTTGGTTACTTATCCAAGGTATGGATACCTGCTTTCTCACCATTTGATTGATTCTTGTAAGCTCACTGGGACTTCATTCACTCCTTCATCATATTAATGACTGTTTCTTAGAGCAGCTAGTCCTGGATCCCCCATGGGAAAGGCACTTCTTGATTTAGTCCCAAGTGGAGCACAGGATCTGGTCCAAAAGGTGAGTATAAGGCTTTGTCTACACTACCAAGTTTTGTCACCAAAAACTGCCTTTTGATTACAAAACAGTGAGTGCGTACACACTGCAATGCAACTTTTGTCAGGAAAAATGACTGGTTCCAGCGACAAAATACTTCCACCCCTACGAGAAACTTTTTTTTCTTTTCCCTTCCCTTTATTATCGACAGAGCCAGAGTAGACACCACATCTACTTTCATCGCTTTATTTGGCCTCCAGGAAGTGTCCCACAATGCCCATCCTGACCGCTCTGGTCAGCAGTTTGAACTCCGCTGCCCTGCAGCCAGGTAAACAACAATCCGCCCATCCCCCTTGCAAGCCCTGGGAATTTTAAATTCCATTTCCTGCTTGCTGGTTCAGTGTGGGGAAGTCTCATCGTGTCTTCACAGGTTACCATGGCTGGCTATCGCACCAAACGCTCTCCTTCATGGACCACTGTGGAGCTGTTGGATCTGATCAGTGTATGGGGAGAGGAGTCTGTGCAGTCCCAGCTGCGCTTGACCTGTAGGAATTGGGATACCTATGGGCACATTTCTCAAGGCTTGTGCGAAAAGGGCTATGATCGGGACACGCTGCCGTGCAGATAATAGATAAAGGAGCTGAGGCAGGCGTACTGTGAGGCGAGGGAGGCAAACGGTCGCGCCAGTGCTGCGACTAAGACCTGCCATTTCTATAAGGATCTGGACGGTCTCCTTGGTGGTGACCCCACCTCCACCACCAAGAGCCCCATGGATACTTCGGAGGGAACGGAGGTGTCGGAAAGAGGACCTAACCCAGAGAATGAAGTTATTGATGAAGAGGTGGAGCTAGATGAGGATGTGGAACTCCCGGCAGGGTTGCCTGGTGGGGCTGGCAGCCAGGAACTTTTCTCCACTCCTGAGGTGCCTAGCCAATCTCAGCAGTTGCTCTCCAGCGAACAAGATGAGACACCTAGTAAGTGGCTGTGGCTTGTGTAGTGTGGAGGTGGGTTCAGGGCAGAGAAATGTAAGAGGCTGGCTATGTTTCTGTGAGCTGGACATTTCCCTGTGTAGCTAATTGGTACGGTGGAACAGGGTGTTGATGCACACCGAGGTCTCACAGGAATCCTCCAGAGAGATCTCCAGGAAAGTTTCCTGGAGGTACTCACCAATCCTCTGCCGCAGATTCCGTGCCAGAGCAGCTTTGTTCCTTCCCCCATTGTAGGACACTTCCCAAGCCATTCGGCAATCACTTGTGCAGGGACCAAAGCAGCACATAGGTGAGCTGTATATAGAGCAGGGCGGAAGCCGCAAGCATGCAGTAGATGTACCCTGGTTTCCCTGCTTACCCTCAGCAGTGAGATGTCGCCTAGAATGACCCCTGCCTGTGGAAAAGTGTGGGATAATGTTAGAATTATTTCCCTGTAAACCTGCACTGCAACCCCTTCAAAGACTGTATGTTCTTCTGTCCAGGTGCAGCCCCCCTGGCCAACACTCACTATGTTTTGGGTGCTTGTAGAAATGTGTGCCTGGCAAGGGTCAGTGAGAAAGTGATTGGTATGTTGCAAAAGGTGCATATAAGTGAAATGTTTCAATGCTGTGCTTGAATTTAACAATCCCGCTTCTGTGCATTGTCCCCTGTGCTTCATCAGATGTGGCCTTCAGTAACACCCCATACATCCCTGCCGACCATCTCTGCCAGATAAGAAAGAGGCCAAGATGCATCAAAGACGACATGTTCTGGGAGGCACTGCAGAGAAAAGGGACTGAAAGGAGTGCTGGGAAGCCGAAAGGCAGGACAGAAAAGACAATCAAGCGTTTGCAACCAAGCAGATGATAAAAGTAATGGAGGAGCAAACAGAGATGCTCAAGTCTTTAATAATGCTGCAGAGTGAGCAGGCCCAGGCTCAACCTCCACTACAGCACATGCACAATTCTTTACCAGGACCGCCCCCCACACACTCTGCCCGCACATTCCTTTCCACTTTCTGGGACTCCTCAGTTTTCCCTTCACTCCACCCCCTCGCACAACTTTCACAATGATAGCTGGACCGACACACAGTTGTGAGGGTCTGCCCTTTTCCCAGTCCCGCCTTTCCAGCAAGCACCTGTGGTTTGAGTATCACTATGCTTTTTCTTGATCAATAAAGGCAAAGCTTTATAATGATAAATTATCTTTATTTTGTTTTCTACAAATTCACATTGCAATCACTACAAGTACATGTACAGACATTTTAATCATTTTCTTACTGGGATATGCGGCCCTAAATGTCAACATAGCCTCTGAGGAAAAAAACCTGGAATGCACCACGGAAGCAAAGATATATGTTAATGCTGCTCGTTGTCAAAGTGCTTCCTCAAAGCCTCCCTGATTTGAATTGCCACCCTCTGCGCTCCTCTGACAGCCCTGGTATCTGGCTGCTGAAACTCAGCAGCCAAGCGCTCTGCCTCACCCTTAGATTCACAGACATTATGCAAAGTGCAGCATGTGGCTATGATCATGGGAGTATTCTCCTCATTAAGGTCTAACCTGCCATAAAGGCAACACCAGCGTGCCATTAATCTGCCAAAGGCACATTCAATTGTCATCCGGCACCTACTCAGCCTGTTGTTGAAATGCTCCTTATTGCTGTCCAGGTGTCCCGTGTAAAGTTTCATGAGCCTGGGCTGCAAGGGGTAAGCCGGATCTCCCAGGATCACTATGGGCATTTCCACATCCCCCACTGTAATCTTGTGGTCTGGAAAGAAAGTCCCCGCTTGCAGCTTTCTGTACAGGCCAGTGTTCCTGAAGATACATGTGTCATGCACCTTTCCAGACCACCCTGTGTTGATGTCTGTGAAATGCCCATGGTGATCCAAAAGTACCTGCAACACCATGGAGAAGTACCCCTTCCTATTGATGTACTCTGTTCCAAGGTGGTTGGTGCTAAAGTTGGAATATTTGTGCCATCTATCACCTCTCCACAGTTAGGGAAACCCATCTCTGCAAAGCCATCCACTATTTCACACACATTTGCCAGAGTCATGGTCCTTCGTAGCAGGATGAGATTTATTGCCCTGCTGTGACGGGTTGGATCACAGAAACCCCCTTGGGAGCTGCCACCCGATGTGCCAAGACTACCCCTGCTTCTGTTTTCCCTGCCAGCTCAGGACTCCAGCACCCTGTCTTGCTGAGCGAGACACTCCAGTCTGGCTCCAGACACAGACCCAGGGTCTGAATCACTTGTCCCAAAGCTGCAAGTTTACCTGAAAACCAGCTCACAGGAGTGTGCTTGTCTTTAGCACTCAGATGCCCAACTCCCAATGGGGTCTAAACCCAGATAAATCCGTTTTACCCTGCATAAAGCTTATGCAGGGCAAACTCATAAATTGTTCGCCCTCTATAACACTGATAGAGAGATATGCACAGTTGTTTGCTCCCTCAGGTATTAATACACACTCTGAGTAAATTACTAAATAAAAAGTGATTTTATTAAATACAGACAGTAGGATTTAAGTGGTTCCAAGTAGTAACAGACAGAACAAAGTAAGTCACAAGCAAAATAAAATAAAATGCGCAAATCTATGCCTAATCAAACTAAATACAGATAATCTCACCCTCAGAGATGCTTCAGTAAGTTTTTCTCAGACTGGACACCTTCCAGGCCTGGGCACAATTCTTTCCCCTGGTACAGCTCTTGTTCCAGCTTAGGTGTTAGCTAGGGGATTCTCCATGACGGCTCCTCTCCCTCTCTCTTCTGTTCCACCCCTTTATATATCTTTTGCATAAGGCGGGAACCCTTTGTCCCTCTGGGTTTCCACCCCCCCTCACTGGAAAAGCACCAGGTTAAAGATGGATTCCAGTTCAGGTGACATGATCACATGTCACTGCAAGACTTCATTACTCACTTGCCAGCACACACATATACAGGAAGACTCACAGGTAAACACAGTCATCTGCAGACAATGGTCCTTGTTAATGGGAGTCATCAAGATTCCAAACCATCATTAATGGCCCACACTTTACATAATTACAATAGGCCCTCAGAGTTATGTTTTATATTTCTAGTTTTAGATACAAGAGTGGTACATTTATACAAATCAGATGATCATACTCAGTAGATTATAAGCTTTGTAATGATATCTTACAAGATACCTTTTGCATGAAGCATATCCCAGTTACGTTACATTCACTTATTACCGTATTTTCTCTAAAACTATCCCAGTTACATTATATTGACTTATTATCAAGTTTTTATAAAACCATATAGACTGCACAACGTCACACCTGCAAACTTGCATTAACGCAGCCCCAATGGTCAACTTCCCCACTCCAAATTGATTTGCGACCAACCGGTAGCAGTCTGGAGTTGCCAGCTTCCAGACAGCGATTGCCACACGCTTCTCTACTGAGAGGGCAGCTCTCATTCTGGTGTCCTTGTGCCACAGATCTGGGGCCAGCTCAGCACACAGTTCCAGGAAGGTGGCTTTACGCATCCAAAAGTTCTGTAGCCACTGCTCTGTGTCCCACACCTGCATAATGATATGATCCCACCACTCAGTGCTGGTTTCCCTAGCCCAAAAGTGAAGGTCTACCCTATGCAGCCAAAAGCAATGTAAAGTTGCTGCTATCCATATCACGCAGAATGTCAGGTGCCTGTGAGTCTTCCTCTGTCAGTAATTTCACGATTAAGTGCACTGCCATGTGTGATGTCCTCATGACACTTAACAGAGCATAGGATAGAAGTGCGGGGTCCATCCCTTCTCACTACAGATGCCGGGCTGCACAGCAAAGAATGGCCATTGAAAATATGGCACGAAAGAAAGCCAGAAGCCTATGGAGGGCTTGGACACAAAGCAATGCATGACAAGACATTTAGCACAGTCCCAAGATGCGCCGCGATCCACTCCGCCTTCCCACAATACCTAGTGACAGAAGGTGTCACCCTGCACTGTGGAATACATACCCACAGTGCATTGCTCACATTTTCGATGATGGTGCCCCCAGTGTGGATGTGATCTGTTGCCAGAGGGTGCTAGTGTGAGCAATCTTTTCTGATTTTTATTAAGTCGACTTTTGGGTGTCAATATAAGTGTAGTTGACAAAACTTGGTAGTGTAGACAAAGCCTAACTGAACCGTGCAGTAATAGCAATCATCATGTAATTAAATTTAACATCCTTGTAGGGGGGAAATTACCAAAGAAACCCAGCACAGTAGCATTAAACTTCAAAAGGGGGAACTACTAAAAAATGAGGAAGCTAGTTAAGCAGAAATTAAAAGGGACAGTCACAAGAGTGAAATGCCTGTAAGCTGCATGGAAACTATTTAAAAACATGATAATAAAGGCTCAAATTATATGTATACCCCATATAAAAAAACCTGTAAGAAGACCGACCCCCCCCCCCCCCAAATGCCACCAGGGCTTAGCAATAGAGTAAAAGAGAGGCAGTTAGAAGCAAAAAGACACCCTTTAAAAATTGGAAATCAAATCCTACTGAGCAAAATAGAAAGGAGCATAAACACTAGCAAGTCCTGTATAAAAGTATAATCAGGCAGGCCAAAAAATAATTTGAAGAGCAGCTAGCAAAAGACACAAACTAACAGCAAAATTTTTAAGTACAACAGAAGCAAGAAACCTGCCAATCAATCAGGCTGCTGGACAATCAAGGTCCTAAAGGAACACTCAGGAAGACAAGGCTGTTATGGAGAAGCTAAATGAATTCTTTGCATTGGTCTTCACTGCAGAGGATTGGAGGGAAATTCCCACAGCTGGGCCATTCTTTTTAGGTGACAGATCTGAGGAATTGTTCCAGACTGAGGTGTCAATAGAGGAGGTTTTGGAACAAATTGATCAATTAAACAGTGATAAGTCACCAGGACCAGATGGTATTCACCCAAGAGTTCTGAAGGAACTCAAATGTGAAATTGCAGAACTACTAACTGTGGTATGTAACCTATAATTTAAATCAGCCTCTGTAGCAGATGACTGGAGGATAGCTAATGTAATGCCCATTTTAAAAAAAGTCTCCAGAGATGATCATGGCAATTGCACGCCAGTAAGCCTAACTTCATTACCAGGCAAGTTGGTTGAAAAAACTATAGTGAAAAATAGAATTATCAGACACAGAGATAAACACAATATGTTGGGGAGGAGTCAATATGGCTTTTTGTAATGAGAAATCATGCCTCACCAATCTATTAGAATTCTTTGAGGGTGTCAAAAAGCATGTGAACAAGGGTGATCTAGTTGATATAGTGTACTTGGACTTTCAGAAAGCCTGTGACAAGGTCCCACAACAAAGATTCTTAAGCAAAGTAAGCAGTCATGGGATAAGAGGGAAGGTCCTTTCATGAACCAGTATCTGGATAAAAGATAGGAAACAAAAGGTGGGAATAAATTGTCACTTTTCACAGTGGAGAGAGATAAATAGTTGGGTCCCCCAAATATCTAGACTGGGACCAGGGTTGTTCAACATATTCATAAATGATCTGGAAAAAGGGGTAAACAGTGAGGTGGCAAAGTTTGCTGACGATACAAAATTACTCAAGATAGTTCAGTCCAAAGCTGATTGAAAAGAGTTACAAAGGGATCTCACTAAACTGCGTCACTGGGCAACAAAATAGCCCATGAAATTCAATGTTGATAAATACAAAGTAATGCACATTGGAAAACATAATCCCAGCTATACATACAAAATGATGGGGTCTAAATTAGCTGTTTCCACTCAAGAAAGAGATCTTAGAGTCATCCTGGAGAGTTCTCTGAAAACATCCACTCAGTGTGCAGCGACAGTCAAAAAAGCTAAGAGAATGTTAGGTACCATTAGGAAAGGGATAGATAATAAGACAGAAAATATCACAATGCCATTGTATAAATCCATGGTATGCCCACACCTTGAATACTGCATGCAGTTCTGGTCACCCCATTTAAAAAAAAGATATATTAGAAATGGAAAAAGTACAGAGAAGGGCAACAAAAATTATTAGGAGTATGGAACACTTCCGTATGAAAATAAATGAAAAAGGCAGGAACTGTTCAGCTTAGTAAAGAGATGACTAAGGGGGATATGATACAGGTCTATAAAATCATGACTGATGTGGAGAAAATGAATAGGGAAGTATTATTTACCCCTTTGCATAATGCACGAACCGGAGTCACCCCATGAAATTAATAGGCAGTAGGCATAAGGAAGTACTTCTTCATACAATACACAGTCAATCTGTGGAACTCCTTGTCAAGGGATATTGTGAAGGCCAAAACTATAACTGGGTTAAAAAAATAATTAGATAAGTACATGCAGGATAGGTCCATCAATGGCTATTAGCCAAGATGATCAGGGATGCACCCCCATGGTCTAGGTGTCCCTCGCCTCTGTTTGCCAGAAGCTGGGAATAGACAAGAGGGGCTGTATCTTTGGGGAGGGATAGCTCAGTGGTTTGAGCATTGGCCTGCTAAACCCAGGGTTGTGAGTTCAATCCTTGAGGGGGCCACTTAGGGATCTGGGGCAAAATCAGTACTTGGTCCTACTAGTGAAGGCAGGGGGCTGGACTCGATGACCTTTCAAGGTCCCTTCCAGTTTTAGGAGATAGGGTATCTTTATTTATTTATTTTTATTTTATCACTTGATAAATGCCCTGTTCTGTTCACCCTCTGAAGCACCTAGCACCAGCCACTGTCAGAAGACAGGATATTGGGCTAGATGGACTATTAGTCTGACCCAGTATGGCCGTTCTTATGTTAGTATCATGATACTTTAATTTCATGTCCTTTTAATCATAGACATAACAAGATGCTCACCTAAGTCATCTACATCTAATGCCAACCATGCAAATTCAGATAAACTCAGGACAGACCCAAAGCTCTCTCCCAAACCCAAAGATCACACAAATGAGATTCAAAGACTGCTAAGGTTTGTAGAACTTTTTGGGGGGGTGGGTGGGGAGAGGGGGCTTGGCTTGGCTTAGTTCCGTAGGTCCTGGATTTGCCTGGGCCTGGAAACACCCAGACTCTTCTTCTGAGACAGTTGAGAGTGCGATGGGTGAGATTTCCAATCTGAGGTGCTTTCAGATTCTCAGGTGGAAGGTGCTACAAAAGGGTCAGATATTAGTTTACCCAGCTGAGATCACCACCTCTACCAGCTCCCAGTGAATCCCACACTGCCTGAGATGAAAATGGGATTGGACTTTACCAACAACAGCAACAGTTCCAGTCCATCTCTACTGGTAGAGTTAAAGTGGTCCAAGTCTCCTAGTGTGGACAAAGTTATACTGGTATAAAGGTGCTTATACCAGTATAGCTTATTCCCTCAGGGATATAACCATGTCCACTCTAGGGGTCGTACTGGTGTAAGTAGTTTGGTTAAAAAAAATCACCCCCTACTGCAATAGTTATACTGAGACAAAACCTGTTTGCAGAACAGGCAGAAGGCAGACATGTTTCAGTCCAGAATACAGTTATTACCATTACTATGTAATATCTCCAGTGTCCTATCTACCAAGCACTGTTCAAACATTAGTAGCTTGATTTTCTGCAGCATTGGCCACCCATAAATCACACAGAAGTCAATGGGAGCTACAGGCATTCACCACATCTGAAAAGCAGCCTGTAACTAACTCACACCACACCTGTCTGGTAGGTTGTGTTATTCCCATTTTACAGAAGGGGAAGCTGAGTGACATATGGATTAAAGGCTCGGTTTTTTGGAAAGAGCTCAGCCGATCGGGTGCAGGCTGGGTGCTGAGGACTTCTGAAAATCCAGCGCAATTGTGGGTGCTGAACAGCTGTGAAAACCTGACCCTGAACGATTAGTGCAAGGCCTCACACTAAGTGTGCAACAGAGCTGGGAACTGAACTGGCTGCCAGGCTTGCACCCAGTCCATTAGACCAGGCTGCTTCTGGGCCTCACTGCAGAACTGGCTTTGCTGTGGCCCGTTCAATTCACTCCTAGGACATTAGTGCTGCTTTGATGTTGCTGCATGACTCCATGTTTGCTGGACCTTTGGGGACAATGCCATAAGCAAGTTGCCATCCTCCCTCCTTAGGCTGTACTGACATCTAGTGGAATGCAGCAGAGTGGACGCTGATTGTCTTCGGTAGCATCCAGCTGGAGAACAGGGATGATACAACCTGATGTGACTGGCCAGGAGGCCAGAAGATGAAAATATAACTTGGACATTGATATCTGATAGGGGACAGGCTGTGTTGTGGATGGTGGTGTGAAAATGCTCCTATCTAGACACAGATGCCTGCAATAACTTCAGGAGTTTGGGGAAGGCAATGCAGAACCTACCAGGCCATGACTAGATACATTGCTCTGCTGGAATATTCACTCCCTCCTCCCAGGGTATCAATTCCTCTTTTATGAATGTTAATTGCCTTGATGCTGTCAGGTAAAGGCAGGACTAATGGGTGGATTAGCCTTCTTCAGCTGGAGACACCCCAGCTGAGAAATGTTATCTGCATTGGGGGACAGAGAATTTGCTACAGGGTCATGGACCCTGAAACCTTCACAGCCCCCATGTTCGTCTCTGGGTTTTTTTCTTAGATGATGTCTTGTGAGATTATTTCCAGTGTGGTGGTCATTTGTCATACAACTTATATTCAAAACACACTTCTATCTTATCGCTATCTGTATTACCCGATGAAAATCGGAATGAGGTCAGGGCCCCACTGTGCTGGGTGCTGTACAAAGGGCGTGAGGGGAAACAGAGGCAGGACGTGGTCACACAGTAGGCCAAAGCTGGGACTCGAACCAAGGTCTCTAGACTCCTACGTCCTAGCTATTTGACCACACTGTCTTTCTAGTGTTCATACATTTAAACAAACCTGTGGATTTTAGCACTAGTGAAGTGTCTTCGCTTGTCAGCCTTGGAGACTGTCAAGGCCTCTGTGTACCCTTTAGCTCAAGCCCCATGAACAGCACTGCACAATGCCGGTCGAATTTGCCACCAATAGAGACATCAAAAACAAACCTCCCAGCAATTAGGTGATGCAGCCCAGGCCTAGCATGGAGCATGAGCTTATTGGTTACAACCAGGGCCAACGAGGGGGGGGGGGGGGGGGGGGGGGAAGCCGGTACAAATTACCGGGGCCCGGCGGTCCAGATGGGGGCCTGGGGCCTGGCTTCCCCGGCTTCCTCCCCCTCTCATCGGCCCTGTTTAGCTGGTCCGCCCTTGCTGGGGGGCCCGAAAAAATGTTTTCACTGGGGCCCGAACCTGCTCTCGGCGGTCCTGGTTACAGCCAACATTTCCAAACCCATGTGCCTAAAATTAGACTCCCAAATCCATATTTAGGCCCCTAAAGAGAAAACTGTGGAGCATCCAGGGCTGGATTAACCTGTTGTGGGCCTGGCACCAAAAATATTTGTGGGCCCCCATGGGGACAATGGAGCATAGTGCAGGGAGGTTGGTCCCCGGAGCGAGGGGCCGGCCAGGGGCAATGGGGCATAGCATGGCGGGGGTGGCCCTGCTCCGCGCAGCCCAGTGCGAGGGCACTGTTTACAAACCAGCAGCCACCAGACGCACACTGGCCTGCCTGGCCCTGTGCTGCCAGCATGCCTCTTCCCCTCAGGGGCAGGCCCATGCTGCACCAGACCGCCTCCCCCCCCAACAGCCCCCGACTCCCTATGCTCAGCGCCCCCTGGACCTTCCTGGGTGTGTGTGCTGGGCTGTGAGGAGGCGGGGGGTGCTCGGCAGTAGGGGAGGTTTGTGTGTTTTGGAGTGCTAGGCAGTGGAGGGTCTGTTGGGGGGGGGGGCACTGGGCAGTGGGGGAGGTCTGTGTGTGTTGAGGTGCTGGATTTGCCTGCCAGCAAGGAGGGTGGAGAGGAGCCCTGGGCCGGTCGGCCCACCAAGAGGCGCAAACGGTGGGGGAGGAGCCAGGGGTTCGGGGTGCAGCGCAAGTGGAGCGAGCCGTGCCAGGGACCCTTTTGAGCATGGGTCTGGCGCCATGGCACCACTGGCACCATTGTAAAACCGGTACTGTGAGCATCTGTAATTCATGTGAACGTCAGGGGGGCTGGGGATATGCAGTGTCTCTGGAAATACTACTATTGCTATGTAGTGGCCTAAGTATGGATTTTAGGCACCCAGGTCTGAATATTTTGGTGTATGAGCACTGGGGGGCATCTTGTCAAAAGAGATTATTTTTTATCCCTTCCTTCATTATCCTCATCATCAACTTTGTGACTGAGACTGCAAAAATCAACCAACCAACCAACCCAACAACCAACCAACAACCAACAAAACCCTACCTGGTTTTCACAGAAATATGTTTGCTGTTTCACTCTGAACTCTTGTGAAGCCCCCAAATTTTGCAGTTTTACAATATTTTTGTGCAGTGGCAGGTTTGGCACCGAGACAGTCACTGTTTTGAAGTTCCACATATTTTGTTGCAAGAATCAGTGCATGGAATTTAGAAACGTCAGCACTCATTGAGCTACTTTCTTACAAACCGGGTGAAAACTGCTCTGTGCCAGCAATGCAATGCAGTATTTAATAGGGCTGCCATGAAATGGGGTCAGTTTGGGTCATCCGGAGCTGAATTTGAGAAAACCACAGGTTCCGTGATTGTGGATATTTCTCACAGCCCAGACAAACCGCAGCATTCAGCTTATTCTCCAAGACTGTCTCTCTACTGGGATGTGAACTCTGCAGCTGAGCTCGTCTAAGGCACTTGTGCTGAAGGTACAAACAAGTGGAAACTCTTGGGGGCAGAGCATTCTCATGATGGGGTCCTGGGCTTTGGAACTTGCTCTCCCAGAGCTTGGCTTTGGTTGCCATCAGGGCATCCTATAAGATCCACCTCTTTCCAGAGCCTTCCTTGCTGAGGTTGTCAGGGGAGGCTGCATTGGATGCTGACCAGAAGCTGAGGGAGGCCAGTTTCTTTCTGATGCTCTAAAGGTGCAGCCTTTGTCTGGGCACCTTGCCTTGCCTTTTTAATAATGACTCCTGCAGTAGGGGCAATGGGTCACATCTCTTGCCCCCATGCCAGCTCCTTCATATTGCTGAAGCAACACAAGCCAGCCTGAAAGCCTTTCCAAAGGGGCAGCTGGGAATTCCTCTGATGTTGGGGAATCCTTGGGTGGTGGAAACCCAACATAGCCCCCCAACCTTCTCTATTCCATGGGGGGTGGGTGGAGGCTTGCTGGGGCAGGGGAACAAATGGAGCGCCAATGATCCTTGTCTGCCAGAATGATCTTTAGGGAATCGTTCCAGCTCACAAAATTTAAAGCAGCCCTGAGGCTGCACTAAGTTACTCCAGGGGCCAAAATGTACCAGGGCTGGCCCCAGGGTCAGGAAGGTGGAAAGAGGGCTCTGAGCTCCCCCTGATTCAGCAGTACTAAGCAGAGCTTGTCTGCACCTGGCAGTCTTGCTCAAGTAATTTAAATTAATTACTTAAATACATTTTCCCATCCTAGTGCAGTTCAGGACCTGGACCACTGTGTGTCAGACTTCACCAGCCAGAAAGAGGCTACCTGCTTGTCCAGAACAGAGACAAGGTAGGTGAGGTAATATCTTTTATTGGACCACTTTCAGAACAGGCTGTTTTCCATTTCCAGTGATTTCTGTGTGGGACTCCTAAGGGCGGGTTCCAAAACGTATTGGGAACAACAGACTCAGGGAGCTCACATGCTGTAACGTACGTAGGAAATGACCATGATACACAGCCCAGGAAAAAGGTGGAGGAGACTGTAGTAGGAAGAGAGCCTGAGACATAAGTCCTTGTATCAAAGGCCTGGTACGAGGCAGGACCTGCTCACAGAATTTGGCAAAAACAGGACTGATATTGCAGAAATACACATTCCTAACAGAATGCCCCCCAAACACATCCCAATTTCAAGTGGTACCAGAACATCCCAATATCAAGGATGGTACAAAAACATTCCCCGAGGATAACAGGAACACACTGACCCCTCCTAAAAAATAAGGTCAGGATGACAGTACATAATAGAGATGTTTTAATTAAACCAACATGTACAAAATGATGGGTGATAACTAGCGACGTCAGGGGGCAGTAACTAACTATGTTAAAGGGGCAGTACTAATTTGTTTGTATCGGGGTCTAAAGATGTATCTCAGAGGGAGTATCTTTGCCTGGCCTTAGGAAGGAACAGAAAGTCCCGCTGTTCACTGAGCTGGTCCATTGTTACGAGCATACAAGTATTAATGGTCTGGTAGAGTCTGTGGGATACTAGTACCATGCTTTGTCAACAATAACCCTGGCTGGGTGCCTTTATCTCTTAATGGATCTTGTGGTTATTGGGTGGTTCGCGCGAGATCTGCCGTGCTGGCTGGGTGTGCAGGGCTGGGGTGGCACACAGAGGGAACACACACACAGCCAAACATCTATCAACATCTAACCACAGAGACGATGGTGGCTGGAAAACCCTCATTTCTAGTGCAAGAAATGGTCTATACTGAAGCAGTGAAAGAAGCTGCTCAGGGATATCTGCTGCAAAACCAGCTCTCCTATTGTACACACTGCAGCATTATCGTTATCTCTGTGAAATCTGCACTAGACACAGATACCTCACTCTACGGGTTAACTCTTTCAGCCTCTGTGTGTGCTGTGTTATGCCAATAAAAATATTAATGTTCACCTACATTGTCGCTGTTTCCTTCCCACCAGCCACTGATGATGGGAAAGCGGAGTGTGCATCTTTCGGCATAGCATCCCATGCAGGACACAGTCTCAGCTTTTGGTGCCATGTGTCCTAGGGAGACAGAGCCTGTGCTTCCCAAGGACAGCACCCAGGAAGTAGTTATGGCTCAGGAACTCCTGTGTGTCTCCTCCTTTTATCAGGGCTGAATTTGTGGAACTGTAGCTTTGCTCCAGCTTGTGCATCAGTGTCAAGGATGCATTTATACAAGCGATGATACACCCGTTGCCAGAGAGGCAGTGTGGCTTAGTGAATACAGCACTGGACTGAGACTTGGGTTCTATTCTTGGCTCGGCCACTGACCTATTTGGTGACCTTGGGCAAATCACTTCAACTTCCCGTGCCTCAGTTGCCTCATCTGGAAAATGGGAATAATGGTGCTTGCTATCTTTGTAAAGCATTTTGGTGTCTACTGATGAGAAGCACTAGATCAGAGCTAGGTGGTGGTGGTATTTTTCTCAGCCTGTGTAAATTGGCATAGCTCTGAGAATTGTTAGTTATTATTTGTATAGTGGTCATGCCTAGCAGCCCTAGTCCTGGAGCAGGACCCCATGGTGCTAGGTGCTGTACAAACACAGAGCAAAAAGAGCCTCGAAGAGCTGACAATTTAAATAATCTGGACCCAGGGCTTCCTGTGCCTTTCTTGGGTTTAAGTGTGTCCTGTCTGCTCAGAAAGGCATCAGGGTCTGTTAGGTATTAGCCCCCCACTGTCCACAGGGTAAGTGAATTACTCCCTTTTGCATCAACATTGCTATCCAACCCACACGTCCTATCCTCTGCTGTATATGCAGTGAGGCATTATGTATAGCTTCAGTACCCAGGCACTAGCCATAAGCACCAGCACACATGAGCTGGGAGCATTTACAGTTGGTGTGCTCCAGTGGGTATGCAGGGAGAGGCTACCTAGCAGTACTAGGTGCAGCCCTCCCCACTGAGCTGTTGTGAATCTCAATTCTGCAGGGCTCTTACTGTGGAGTGCATGGCAAAAAGGGTGGGAGTGTAGAAGGAGAGTGGAGGTGCCTGCCAGGATGTTAGCTCACGGGGGATCCTCACTGCTTAGCAATGACCTGCCTTCTCAGGCCTCCCTTCTGCTCCTTGGCCAGAGTAACCAATTGGATGCGTAGCTGCACTCTCTCTAGTGCCGGATCAGGGTCTCTATCCAGCTTGCATCTCTCTGCACCTATGCTGGCAGGATCAAGCCCTTTATGTTTTAGTATCTGCTTTAAAAGTACTTAGTTGCCAAAATGATATGGCAACGTGTCCAAGGCTGGCAGTCATCAGACTGCTCTAAGGAGGGCACCAGGCAGCGAAGCGGAGCAGTGGGGGTAGAGGACATTGCATGACTTCCATGGCATGACACCGAAAGCCTTCCAACACCACAGTGACCCCTGGCGTATCTGCAATGTATCGTGAGTCTCTGGTATGGTAGCTGGGCACTACACCATGGGCTAAGCCTATGTCTACACTGCGCCCCTTACAACGGCACGGCTGTGCCACTGCAGCTGTGCCATTGTAAGGTGCACCGTGTAGCCAGCCAGGACTGGCAGCTTCATCACCAGGAGCGTGGCTCCCACCGACGAAGTCCTGTCCACACCGGTGCTTTTTGTCGCTAAAACTTTTGTTGTTCAGGGAAGTGTTTTATCACATCCCTGAGCGACAAAAGTTTTAATAACGAAAGTGCCAATGTAGACAAAGCCTAAGAAAGACGCCCTTGTGCCCAGCTCTGGCCTCTCTTTCTGCAGTTTAACTGAAAGCCTCTGGGAAATTCACTGTCATTATCACCTTTAATGGCAGAGATAGTGGGTTCTCCTCTGTGTCAGACGAGGAGGAGGGGACAATTACAATGAGACTTGGTGCTGGTTTCACTATGTTAATAACAGTCGAAGGCCTCTCTCTCGCTCTCTCTCTGAAATGATGGTCACTTTTCAGGGCTTTATTCATGGAGAACCCATAAGTGTAAATACTAAAGTGAAGGCCGGGGGCAAAGCCTGTTCTCCCTTACTTGATTTTTTGCAATGGGAGCTGTGTGGGGGCTTCTGTTCCTGGATCTGGCCCGAGACCAAGCCATGTATTACTGAGCACGAGTGAAAGTAGAAAGCAGCTCACTCTGTAGACCAGAGAAAGGAGCTGTGGCAGGAGAAGGAAGGAGAAAGAAGCCATGAAGTATGAGATGGGACCAACTACCACACAAACAATGGGGGGGCACTGCGAGATGGAGTTCTGACACTAAGACTCATGGGAATGTATCTCTGCTCCGCATTTCCTGCTTACACTAGCTGCATTTGGGACCTGATTCTACAGAAAACACTTTTGTCTGCAACTCAGACAAACTTCAGTTACTCCACTTATACCCTAGCCTGGCAGGGGATTCACCGATACTCAATAACTTCACCCTTGACCCTGTTTCACTTCAGTTCCAGCATCCCATCTTCACTGCCATGGGCACCACCTCAGCAAGACCATCCTGTTCCTCATGTGGCTCATCCACCTCTCCAAGCCACCCAGCCCCACTTGTTCATGTTATTTTGGTGACAGTAGACTGACGGGGCGCTGTGGTCCCTCAGAGACATTATCTGATCCTGTGTGGGGATGATCTCCGTAACAGGACACCTGGGCACCAAGTGATCAAGAGGTGACAAATCGTTGGCAAATCATGGCAGACGTGACAGCCACCATAGCTGGCGGTCCCCAGTGACTGCCTGACCATGAACCGGACTGTGTCCTTTCTCATCTTGCTCAATTTTAGTTCCATCTCCTCTTGGCTTACTGCTGTGGGCTGGCCAATCCTGTATCTCTGACTGTCTGTCCTTTCATTTTCCTCCCTTGTGCCTGGAACTTCCCCACTCCATTCATTTCCAGGCCCATTTCTGAGCCTTCTCCCATGTGGAAAATGCCCTCCCTAGATCTCTTTACCCAGCCGCCTCCCCATCCTCATTCAAATCTAGCTGCTGTCTTAGGCCCTGATCCTGCAATCTGATTCACATGGCCAGACCCTTGTATCTGCTGTGGAGTCCCACTGAAGTTATACCAGAAGTATGCAGAGTAATACGGAGGGGACATTTGTGGTTTATTATAAATCTGCACACATAAACTAAATACCCCCTTCTGTCCTGTCTCCTTCAAGGAGTTTAAAAAATGACTACAGCACTATGGCTAGACTGTCAGAGCCAACTGAGAACACTTTGCTTCTCTCTAGCACTCTGGACAGCGCCCATGGACCATCCACCTCATCTGGAGCTAGCATTGCAGCACCATACAATCCCAACAGAGAACAACTTCATTTGGATTCAGAGCCCGACCTGACCAGCCAGCCAATTACCTGCATTCAGACTTGCTCTACTCCTGCCCATCCTAATGACAGGCAATGATAGTGCCTTTGCTGCAGTGTCTGTACATGATGTGGGTTTGGCATCCTTTGTCTCCACTCGGAACCAGTCAAGATCCACAGCCTGATTCTGGTTAGATAATGGATGCTTTTTGCCTGCAGCACAGACCACAAGGTTCACAAAAATTCCAGTGAATGACCTAGCTGTTACTCTGTGCATGGTACAAACAGCATTGCTAGCAGCTAGAACAAACTGCTCCTGAAATGCATGACTGCTACACTGTAGGCAGGACATGAATCATGGCTAGGTCTGGCTGCTCTGAGCCTGATACACAATTTTTACAAGTTTGTAAATAGGCAAGCACAGAGTGCAAAGCTAATTCAGAACACAGCACTGGATTCACCTACTGGCTTGTGTGAGGTCCTTGAAGCAATGGAGGAGGCTGTCTGTAGCAACCTCAATGGAACTTGGAGGAAGGCGTGCAGCTTGCAGGAAGGAAGGGTTTGGAGGAAGCACCAGGAAGTCAGTCTGTGTGCACATGGCTGGAATGCTAGCTGCAGTTGCAGCATTGCTATATTTCCTTTTCTTACTAAAGAGCCAGTTTAATTTTATAAGCATGGAGTTCCCTTATGTTATTACTCAGCACACGGTACATGGAACACTGCCTGACACTGGGTTTGCTCCTTCCTGTTCGGAAGTTTGCAGAGGGCACTGCTAAGTAATTCCTCTCCTACATCTGAGCTCCCTTAGATCATTCCTCTTGCTCAATGGATATGTGAGGCTGCTAGGGCTGTTTGCCAGGTGATGGACAGTGCAGTGCCACCAGTATGATACTGATACTCAGCTCTCTGTCTCCTTTTCATTGAGCCCAGATTCTAATGTCTATGGGCCAGATCCTCATCTGGTATAAACTGATGTAGCTCCATGAAAGTCAATACAGCTACATTGAGTTTCACTGGCAGTGGATCTGGCTCTATATGATCCCCCACCCAGTGCTTCACCAAGACCAGGACTTGGGTAAAAGGGAGCTGGGTAAGGCTCAGTTCAGAAGTGCTGCTGGTTGGCTGGGGGGAACATCTGGAGGAATGGGTGGGAGCAATGTATGTGCCTCTATTGTTGTCAGGAGACCAGATCAGAGCAGGAGTCATGCCTAATGGTCGGAGCAGGCATCAGCATCTGAATGCCAAAGCCAAGGGTTGAGACAGTTATCACCAGGAACCAGGGCCAAGAGTCAGAACCGTAGGCAGAGTCTGAATGCCAGAGCCCAGGGGTGAGATAGAATCAGAGCCAGGAATAGGAGCCGAGGTTCAGAACCGGATTCTCTGGAGTCAGTGAAGGCAGGAGTGAGGCTGGGACAGGACTGGAACAAGGGTGGGTGCAGGGCAGGGTATAGGCTGGAGCAGGGCTTCGAGTGGGGTGAGCAGAGGGCATGTGCATTGAGCAGCGAGCGAGCTACTGCTGCTGCTGGGCTAAGAACCAGCCTGCTGGCTTCCTCAGCCAATCAGGACTCATTAGGAGACTGAGCAGGTGCAGCTGTAGAGTTGTACTCCTGACAATCGTGCAATGACTTTGCTATTAGCTTTGGGGTCTTAGAGGATCCCTCATCGCCCCGTCCCAAACACCACAGGCCAGTTAGCTATAAGCTTTGGCTGCAGCCTTTCTTCTCTGAGTCACACATTTCCAATAGCTGTCACATCCAGGCTGGACTACTGCAGTGTGCTTTACATGGGGCTGCTCCCACAATGGCAGCTCCTGATGGTGCCTTTCTGTTACGTGCTTGTGCAGTGGGGCCTCGGTGTAGCTCTTACATGCTCCAGCGATCATCGTCATCATCATCTGCTCCTATGAAACTGAGCCAGCCCGAAGTGTGCAGTTTCTGAGCTCAGCAGTTTTTGAGTTAACCCCGTGGAAAAATAAAAGTAGCCAGAATTATTATTTATTAGTAGTAGTATTTTGTAATGGGAAAACATATTTTGGCCTTGTTCTAAATCCAAAATTGTACTCAAATTTTAACCCCTCAACTCCGCCCCTCAACCCCCCACCCCTTGTGACAGAATCCAACCATGGAAAATTTCAGTCATGGCTCCAGGAAGCTAAGAGAGTGTGAAGACAGGGGGCTAAAATAGAAACTGTTTTTCAACCAGTTGCATGACCACTGTCAGAGCAGTAGGTGCTGAATAGTCACACGTAATAGGAACTTGCAAAGAGTGTTGCTGCTCATACTGTGGTACTGATGTACTGTGAACCGCTGTGACCTTGTTTTGAGTGTGATGAGCAGGGTGGATAAAACTCAATGATTTAAAAAAAACCTAAATACATAAATGGATTTTTTTAATTTAAATTGATTTTTTTACTTAAATTGGATTTTTGTCATTTACATTAAATACAGGTTTATTTTTTTAAAAATAAACCCATTTAAAATTAAAATAGAAATTGATAACCTATGTTAAGGCCTAAACTTATTATAATCTATTCAAATAATTTAAATACAAAAAATAATATTAAGTAGTGTATATTTACTGCCAAATTTTAAAGAAAGTCAGACCACTGAATGGGTGGAAGTCATTGGCTAAGCACCTGGAAACAGAGTTTGTTGAAGTGCTAAACCAGGTTTTGACAACAGTAGCCTCTTCTGCAGGTGCAGAGAGAGATTTTCTTTTCATTTCAGTTTATTCAGCTAGTTCATTTGAATTTGAGAAACTGATTGGGAGTTGAAAAGCAGGGAAGCTTGTTTTCTTCTTCCAATCTATTAATAAATATTAGGTGTGAGAGGATAAGATCTACTAGTTCTCAAACCCTCAAAGACATTACCAGAAATAATCCGTTAAACTCACTTAAATTCACTAACTACAGATAATACCTTCTTTGTTTAATACATCAGTTGGTTTTAAATACAAAACATTGTGATAAACTTTTTTTCCTTGTGCATCCATCACATTTAAGGTAGTTTTATTTAATAACAAAATTGAAATGATGTTTTTGTGCATTTTTAATTGGACTTGAATTTCCATTCAAATATAACTTGACACACATCACAAGTAAAAAATTAATCATCATCTAGTAAATACAAAATGCATCATTCGCCATTTTCTAACATAATAAAAATGTAAAAAATAAGAATTTGAATACATTTAAGCTAAGCTATATAATTGCTTAAATAAAAGGTATTGGAATAGTTCATCCTCCTGGTTAACAAAAAGAAGCACCGAATTTTAGTGTAAAGGCTGTGTATTTAGTTGCAAACCAACATGTTTTAATTGTTACCAATCAATGAAAACCACCTTTCTTTAGGAAAATAACTAAAAAGAACGAATGAACAACACAATTAAAATTGATGATATAAATCAAAGTTTTCTAATTGCTGATTCAAATGGCTTTGATTTAAATCAATCCATCCTGGTGATGGATCTCTATCTATGGTACTTATCTGGCTGCCATCACCACAGCTTCTGAGCACCTCACAGTCTTTAATGTCTTTATCCTCACAGCACCCCTGGAAGTGCTATACTCACCATTGTACAGATGGGCAGCTGAGCCACAGAGAGGCTAAGTAACTTGCCCAGGGCCATACAGGAAGTCTGTGATGGAGCAAGGACTTGAACTCAGGTCTTCCAAGTCTGGCTCTCTAACCACTAGAACGTCCTGCCTCTCTTGAGTCAAGGGCTAGAGCAGACCTCAGAAATTAACAGAGTTCCCCCAACTCATGGCTGAACTTGCTGAGTGTGTCCTGCACGTGACGGTGGCTGTGACTGTGACTCTAGCCAGGACCCTCAGGGGTCACACGCTCTCACTGATATGCCAGCATGTGACTGCTTCCTGGCCAAGTCAGTAGGAGCTGTGCTGGGCTTGCGGATGTCACTCCGCAGATCATACTGCAGGATGCTTCGCTGGGAGAATTAACTGTTCAGGGCCTGATCTTGTAAAATGCTGAGCAGCTTCCACTCTTGCTGAAGAAAACAGGAGTAGAGGCCATTCAGAGACCCACGGGCAACTTTGCAGGATTGGATTCCTAAAGGAACATCTCATATTTTAATCTACTGTATCTTTATAATAGCGTGGAATAAGATCTGGGGTGAAATCCTGGCCCTATTAATGTCCATTGCAAAATTCTCATGGATTTCATGAGTCCAATTATCCATTTAATCTTTTAAATTCCACCACTGAGAAATAAAAAATTCAATGGAAAATCCCCATTTAGAAAGAACAGCCACTGTTTGGGTCATATCCTGGAACCAGGCAGGCAGGCAGCTGTCCATCTAGCAGAGCACACAGGTTACCAAAGAAACCTTCCCAGGGCTGGAATGATCAATCATTATGCAAGTGCACAAACAAGGAAGTAAGAAACATATTTAGAAGGAGCTGTGTTAACTATCCACAGCTGTGTTAACCTGCCACAGCAGGAGCAAAAAACAAGTAAAAACTCTGCCAGATGGAAAAGGACAAAGTTAGTCATCTTATTTTCAAGCCTCTTTGGGGTTTTACAAGCTAGACAGTAGAAAGTAGGACTGTCAAGTGATTAAAAAAATTAATCGCAATTAATTGCGCCATTAAACAATAATAGAATACCATTTATTTAAATATTTTTGGATGTTTTCTACATTTTCAAATATATTGATTTCAATTACAACACAGAATACAAAGTGTACAATGCTCACTTTATATTTCTTTTTAATTACAAGTATTTGCACTGTAAAGAAACAAAAGAAATTGTATTTTTCAATTCACCTAATACAAGTACTGTAGTGAAATCTCTTTATCATGAAAGTTGAACTTACAAATGTAGAATTATGTACAAAAAAAACCCGCATTCAAAGATATTTACATGCCAGATGCGCTAAAGATTCATATGTCCCTTCATGCTTCAACCATCATTCCAGGGGACATGCGTCCATGCTGATGACGGGTTCTGCTCGATAACAATCCAAAGCAGTACGGACCGACGCATGTTCATTTTCATTA
The DNA here is from genome assembly GCF_028017835.1 of Emys orbicularis. NCBI lineage: Eukaryota > Metazoa > Chordata > Testudines > Emydidae > Emys > Emys orbicularis. Next base: position 27,792,078 of record NC_088695.1, on the reverse strand, counting down.
TCTGAGTCAGATGCCACTAGCAGAAGGTTGATTTTCTTTTTTGGTGGTTTGGGTTCTGTAGTTTTCACATTGGAGTGTTGCTCTTTTAAGACTTCTGAAAACATGCTCCACACCACGTCCCGATCAGATTTTGGAAGGCACTTCAGATTCTTAAACCTTGTAGCTATCTTTAGAAATCTCACATTGGTACCTTCTTTGCGTTTTATCAAATCTGCAGTGAAAGTGTTCTTAAAATGAACAATATGTGCTGGGTCACCATCGGAGACAACTATACATGAAATATATGGTTAAATGTGGTTAAAACGCAGAGCAGAAGACATAGAATTCTCCCCCAAGGAGTTCAGTCACAAATTTAATTAATGCATTATTTTTTTAACAAGTGTCATCAGCATGGACGCATTTTCCTCTGGAATGGTGACTGAAGCATGAAGGGGCATACAAATGTTTAGCATATCTGGCATGTAAATAACTTGCAATGCCAGCTACAAAAGGGCCATGCAAATGCCTGTTCTCACTTTCTGGTGACATTGTAAAAAAGAAGAGGGCAGCATTATCTCCTGTAAATGTAAACAATTTCTTAGAAATTGGCTGAACAAGAAGTAGGACTGAGTGGACTTGTAGGCTCTGAGGTTTTACATTGTTTTGTTTTGAAGTGCAGTTATGTAACAAAAAAAATTCTACATTTGTAAATTGCACTTTCATGACAAAGTGATTGCACTACAGTACTTGTATGAGGCGAATTGAAAAATACTATTTATTTCATTTATCATTTTTACAGTGCTAATGTTTGTAATAAAAATAATATACACTTTGATTTCAATTACTACACAGAATACAATATATATGAAAATGTAGAAAAATGTACAAAATATTCAAAAAAATTCAATTGGTATTCTATTGTTTAACAGTGCGATTAAAACTGCGATTAATCGCAATTAATTTTTTTAATCGCAATTAATTTTTCTGAGTTAATCACATGAGTTAACTGTGATTAATCAACAACCCTAGGAAAAAGCATAGCCCTTAACTGTTAAGTTCCCAGCATACACACAGAGAAGTTAGGTGAAAACATAAAATCCTCTAGCTGAAAGGGTGCAACATAACACAACTTTATTTCCAGGAATTCAGTACAATAACACACCAGAACCCCAAAACAGAGAGAGACAAAGCAGGCTGCTCCCTAAAGCAGAGGGGCACAATTCACTTCATGTTGTTCTAGGCTGGATGGTACAGATTGACACCGATCATTGAACACTTCCCTTGGGGTCCCCTAGCCTGCATGCAAGACCAGGACATGCCTTGGAATTTAAAGTGGTAGCTTTTAACTCAGTTTACAATGCATCACATTAACAACTGTTTTAAGGAGTACACAGAGTTCTGTTTTGCTTAGAACTTCAGCACAAGGCAGCTCTCATGATTTTTTCTAAAATTTCCTCCAATAAAACTGGGCTGTAATTGTTTTGTGAACTACATTATTATAGTGAGACAGCTTCCAGTGGGATGGCCAGTAGGGCTGGTGGGCCTAAGAGCCACCATGATACCCCACCTGTCAGCCACATTAGTATGTATTATTAATCATGTTTAGTATGGTAGCACCTAAGGACCAACCAAGATTGGGGCCCCACTGTGCTAGGTGCTGTATAAACTCACAGTAGCAGACAGACCCAGGGCAGGGGAAGGGGTCGAACACACCAGCAGAGAGAACAATGTGATGGCAGCAAACAGCATGTTGGTGCCACAGTTATTTTTTTGTTTTGGGTGGTTTAGTTCAGAGGGGATCAGCTATAGAATAAAAGGGCATGGGAGGAGAGGGTAAGAGTGCAGTAATGCTAAGGTGACGAGATGGGGGAAGGGAGGCACTACTTGGGTGCAATTTCCCCAGAGTTGGGGGGGCTCCCCTGCAGTTCTGAATCCGAAGGTGCTGGGGGCAGGAGAGGATCCCATTTCACCCTCTCCCCACCAGTGCAGCACTCCTGGCTGCTTCTGCAGCTGCTTCCACAATAAGAGCCATGATTATATTCCCTGATCCTTAATGCTCCCTGGATAATGTACAACAACCTGCCTCAGCAGTCTGCGTTACTGGCTACATCTGGCCTCTGCTATCTATAGTCTCTAGTGTGAGCTCTGTACTACAGGGTGCAGTACCACCCTCTGCCACGTGGGGGACACCTGGTCTCTGGAGAAGGCAGTTGCAGTAGGAGCAGGCTCAGTGCAAGGATTCCAGGCTAATCCAGATTAACTCCTCCAAGGCAGGCATGGAAACCCCCCCTCCCCCCCCCCCACACACTGTGCTCCTGCTTCTTTAGGCCCATCAGCAAGTAGGGGCAGTTCTGAGCTCTATGCCACCTGGCAGGGCCCTTGAGTGGAAGGAGAGATATTTCTCAGCCTTAGGGAGATGTCAACATGTGGTGTGGGTGTGGGTTTGAGCTGGGGGTGGGGTTCAGAGCCAGGGGTGTGGCCCTAAGGTGTGGAGGTTGAGGAGGGAAGGGAAGTTCACAGCCTGGGCAGGGGCTGTTTTTGGAGGGGCTTCTGCTGGCTGCCTGATTTAGGTGCTGCCTAGGAAAAAGGAACCTTCCCCTTGTGTTCCTGGGAAGAACAAACAAGTATCAAAATGAAAGCTCAGCTTTGTGTAAAAATCCCCCATAGACGATAAACCCAGCACATCCCAGCTCCGCTGCGGGCCCCATCTGGCCAGCCCTGGCACCCCGCACACACACTCAGCTGCAATGACCGCCAGGGAGCAGGCTGATGCAATGACTAGACAGCAGGTTTGAGAGCACTCGTGGGGTGGTCTGCAAGCCTAGTCCTGGTCTGACCTGGATGGTGCTTGAGAATATCAGCTCCGTGCCTGCAGCTCCTCATACTCTGCCAGCTGCTTCTCCACATGGGTCCGGAGTCAGTCCTTAATATGCTGTTTTATGCATTTGGGTGCTTCTGCTATACTTGCTTTTATAACAGTGAAATAACAGTGCCAGTCTCCCAGGACCATGTGTTTCCCTCCAGGAGAATAATAATACGGACACCATAGCACTTCCATTAATAGCCCCAGAGCGCTTTACAAAGGAGAGGCAGGTGTCTCCATTTTACAAATGGGGAAAGTGAAGCACAGAGCAGTGAAATGACTCGCCCAAGACCTCCGCCACAGAATAGGATGCAGGTTTCCTGTCGTCTGGTTCACTATGCAGAAGACTGGGCCCATTGCTTGGTCCATTTTACTGCCCATTGGGAGTGGGCCAAGGTAGTGGATTAGACCATGTATAAAAAGCTGTGGGAGGGACACACACCAATTATTGTAGTTGTTCCCAGCTCCTGGTGCACACACCAGTGCAGGCTCAGGCTTGTGGCACTTGCTACCTTGAAGTTGAGTCTCTGGGCAGGGTACCATGCCGCATATTGCCCACTTCCCATTTGGCTGTGCACACTATTTTCCTGATTGCAAGATGGGTGAGCTCACTCTTCATTACAGTGCAGAAGGTGCATAGCTGAATTGGAGCTTAGCTGGTGCAGTGAAGTTCTCAATCTGGTGAACAGCTGCATTTACATATAAGAGTCAGGAACCCACTGGATAACTGAGTTATAACTTGGCTTGGCTACTCTGCTGCTTAGCTTTCTCCCCACGATGGATGGCATCATATACACACAGCATGTAAAAGGTCCTAGTACTGCAACAACAGGCTCTTATGCAAATCATCAGAGAGGGTGGTGGTTGTGAAATGAGCTTCCTCCTTTACAGTTTGTAACATCGTCCAAAGCGAGTAGTGGAGGGACAGACTGGTAGTTGTGTTTATATCCCCCCTTCGCTTCTCCCGCACCTACTCTGTCACCACCCAGCTGATCCCGTAGGAGAGGACCTGCCAACTCTGCCATTGTAAATCCAGAGATACAGGAACAGGGCGTGTGCCCTTTTTGACTCCATTAGGGTGTATAAAGAAAGCCTGAAAGGGATTTCTATAAAGAGTTTTTCTGTCTGCTTGTTTTTTAACCCCAGGAAAATCAAGTCTTTCCTTCCCTGATTTTGCAGCAAGTGTCCCTTGGAGGACACGGAGACACGGATCGGGAGCCTTGCAGCTCTTCATGGACCAGGCCGGGGTGAGAGTCTTTTAGTTAAATGGATGTTCAAAAAACCTCAGACCAAAGAACTCCAAGCAGTCTGAGTACAAACCACTCCCCTTCACAGTTAATCCAGTCTCACTCACCTTGTGTCTATGATACCACCATCTTGCCACTTCTCCAGTTGTCCATAGAGTGCTCTAGGGAAAATGATGTTGACAAGACCTGAATTCTAATGTTAATAAAACAACTAGACAAAACCCCTTTCAGGCCCTTTTTATCCACCATAAAGAAAAAAAAAAACAGTTTCTTTCATTTTGAAGGACTGAGGGCCTGATCCAATGCCTATTGAAATCAATGGGCTGTGGATTGGTCACTTATACCTTGATTGTAAACACCGTGCTCTCAGCTGAAATTTAGGTTACAAAAGCTGCAGCACAGAACCAAATTTCATTTATTGTGCAAAATTGCAAACACTCCACTGAGTCATTCAGGCCCTGCTTCAGGAGTCCATCCCTGTTCAGCAAAGTACTTAAGCATGGGCTTTAAGTGATTTGCGGAATAGGGAGGGATGTAAGCCTGCAGAATAACATCTTCAGAAGCAACTGTGAGATTTAGGAGCTTAAATCCCATTTACAAAAGTCACGTTATCAATTTTACTGGTGCTGAATGGGGCCTGCTTAACTTGGAGGATGAGAAACTACAAATAGCAGGTGGGGCAAATGGAGTAGATGGATTTTTGTTAATGTTCCTTTAACTGGAAAATAACTTTTAATTGAGCTAAAATGACTGACACTTGAAGGGAAATGTTTTCCCTTTAAGGGAAATGTTTACAGCCTGCTTGTCTTTCAGGCAGCTCGGTCCCTTTGCATATTCCATAATGATTTGTTTAGATAAGGAAAATGTTGTTTATGCAAATCACTTTCTGCACCTAAAGGTTGATTAGGGTTTTTGAGGTCTTTGTGTGGGTGGCAACTGTATTGAAGCAAGTGATCTGTCCTAGCTCATTCTGTATTGCAGAATCCTTACGAACATATGTTATATAGAGGAGAGGCAACATTTTCAAAAGGTCCTAAGTGACATAGGAGCCTAAGTACCATTTTCAAAAGTGACTTAGGAACCTGAGTCCATTGAGACTTAGTCCAATGAGATTTAGGCTCCCAAGTGTCTAAGTCACTTCTGAAAATTGGATCTAGGCTCCCGAGTCACTTAGGACCTTACCCTAGTCTTAATTACTTTCTGCCAAGCCTCGGATCTTTTACTTCCATGTCCCTCACTGTAGGGGAGCTGTTACCCTCTATGGCTGACAGTTCTGCAAATACCCACTTGTATGGGGAACAGCGTAATCCTATGGCCGTAGCCCCAGACTGGGAGATGGAGAGACTTCGAACAAGTCTCTGCATCTTAGCTTTCCTCTCAGGAAAAGTGGGCCAATGCTGTTTACTCTCCACTGTCAGGTTCTTTGCTGTCTGTGGAGCAGAAGCCCTCTACAGGTGTTCGGTATGAGCAGGATAGCTCCTGGTGGCTCGGATGGGTCACATAAAACCAGCCAAAGTTGGACATGATATGCTCACCAGGCTCAGCCTAGTTTTCCATCTTACTCAATGTCCATTCAACGCTCACAGTGGATTTCCCCGAGTGGGGGAGTTTGAAAAAGGAAGCAGAGAGCAGCCTGCAGTGTGATTCTGGCTGTCCCCTCCCCTCACAGTCCTGTTGTTTCCAAAGGCTGCATTTGTGTCACCGGTAGAGCTGGGCAGGAAACAGCTTTCACGTCCCAAGAACATTTTTGAGATTTTAAGAAAACCCCCTTCCACAGTGAGACCTTTTGCTATTTTCATGGGGCCCTCACCTGAGCTGTGGGGGGAATCCCTGCTCCAATGACTTCTTCATTATGTGTACAAAGCTCCAACCAAGAGATTGAGAGTTTTGAGACCCAGCCCACAATAGCCCCGTGGTTAGGGGACTCACCTGAGAGAGCGAGACCTGGCTTCAAGGCGCTGCTGCAGATCAGGCAGAGCAGGGATGTGAGCCTAGGTCTGCCATAGCCCAAGTGACTGCCCTAACCACGGGGTTATTGGCTATCAAAATGGGTCTGTTCCTGTGAAAAGTTTCAGTTTTACCATGTCAGCTTTTTCTGATGAAAAAATGTTTCATAGAAAAATTCCTGAGCAGCTCTAATCATTCCCCTGTGATTCAGCTTTCTCTAGAAGGCAAGGAGCTAGCCACCAGCAGCCTCCTCCTCTGAGATCTCTGCTACAGTCAAGCCGGATGGGAGATGCCACCTGGTGTGTGTCTTGTTTATAATTCTTGTCAGTGCACACTGCAGCAGACTCCCCAGCAGTGTATGTGTTATGGTGTTATACCTCCCTGCTCTTTCTCCACATCCTTCCTTCAGACTGAGTCCCTTGAACCAATACCCATGTTTGGTAATTTCCTCAAGCTCACATACACACAAGGAAGCAAAACACACAGGTTACAATACATATAGTATGTCGGGTTGGGAAGTTGGAGTGTATTCAGAGATCATTTTGCAATGCATACAAATGGTGCATGATCACAATTCTTTGCAGATTCAGAACTGTTCCCTAGACATTGCCTGATTGGTTTTGATTAGAGATGGGCCTGAACTGAAACCTCAGATCCAGACCCCTCTGAATTCAGGAGTATGGGGAGGTCAGATTTGAATCCCTAGATCTGAACCTGGCTCCATGTTTTTGGTCACAGACCACACCCCAAACCAGAAAGACCCTGGGTAACAGTTCCAGTTTGGATGTGGCTTAAGATGGCAGAAATCTTCTGAGAATGAATGATGAGATTTCAGCATCATTGAATCTGTCCCCAAGTCCTGGCCTGACCCTCATCTATACCTGGACAAGCCACAGCCCCCCCCCCCCCCCCCCCAGCCCCTAGCTAGCTTTTCTGATCTGTTTCTAAAGAGCCAAGTCAAAAAGGCAGTTACACTCTCAGGGTACGTCTACACGGCTATTAAAAACCTGCGGCTGGCCCGTGCCAGCTGACTCAGGCTTGTGGCGCTCAGCTTAAGGGGCTATTTAACTGTGGTGTAGACATGCAGGCTCGGGCTGGAGCCTGGGCTCTAGGACCCTGTGAGGTGGGAGGGTCCCAGAGCTCAGGCTGCAGCCCGAGCCAGAACAAATGTCTACACCGCAATTAAACAGCCCCTTAGCATGAGTCCCGCGAACCTGAGTCAGTTGGCATGGGCCAGCCATGGGTGTCTAATTGCAATATAGACATACCCCTGCAATGATCTCAGTGCAAGCACACCTCTGCACCCATTCCATGCAGCGCTGACATCAACAAAGCTCTGCTCAGTCACAGGGATTTGCCCACTTGAAGCACATTGCATGACCGGGGCCTTAGCTTTTGAAAACAGCCTGGTAGATGCAGGGACCTTTGTCACCAAGGTTTCAAATAAGTGTATTTGTATGCATTGTTGTTCATGCAGAATCATCACAGGATATCGCCTGTCTCTGCAGGGTTGCATGGGGCCAGATTTTTAAATCACTCCATGCTGGCCCAATCTGCTCTCATTGCTGTTTTGCCAGTGAGCACAAAGTTAGGCCAATGCTGAGCACTGGTGAAAATCTCACTCCGTGGTGGTAAACACACCAGCACCCTGTATACACTAGAGTTTCCACTGTTATTTTCACTGGTGGAGATTTCTTGCAAATTGCCAGTGTAGACTCAGCCTTGGGGCTAGAGCACCCCTCCCGACACATCACTCCTTCAATGTTCTATGGGGTAAAGTTTTTCCCTACATGAACTGTAGCAATCATTTGCCATTGTACTGTTCTGGTGACTGTATGAACCAGTCCCGTCTCCAGAATCCCCATGCTGGACCCTGCTGTGAGGGGGACCACCGCCACCTCCCAGGTCAACAACCTCACCAGACGCCTCAGCGACCTCATAAAAACCATCCGGCACAACACGGACACGAGACGCTGCAGCGCTCCCCCACAGGTAACCTCATGCCGCCCTGCCGTAGGAGCAACTAGCATCGTCCCCCAGGCTGCACGGCGAGATCCAGCCAATGGAGGAGCCTCCCGTAGCCCCGAGATCCCACAGCCAGACCCCGCCCCCGGGAGTCCCAACACCTCCTCCAAGGCTACCCAAAGAGCCTCTGACCGCCAAAAACCCCATGCCCCACCGAGGACCCACCAGCTGGATGCCGCCCGCAGAAGAACCAGAACCATCCCCAGCGCTTCCAAACACGACCGCGCCCCGACAAAGCCCAGCACCAGTGCTTCCAGAACCCCACTCCCTCCCGGAAGATCCAGTGCTGCCTCGGAGACACCGAGAGCTGCCCTCCCCACCACACCAGGACCCCGGCCTCAAGACCCACCTGAACACCACTCCATAGTCCGAGGGACAAGGCTGCAGACCGTCCCCGCAGCACCTGAACCTGCAGAGACAATGCAGCAGGAGGAGCGACGGCCACGAGCGAGGGTCGCCACGCCGTGGCAATCTGCCTGGATGGAGGAGCTGGCAAAGGCTGAGGACTTTGAGAACTTCGACACCCTGATGGACAGACTGACTGCAGAACTGTCTGCGGAAATTACGGCCAGAAGGAGGGAACCGCGGGAAGCCGCACAGGCCACTCGCAGATTCCCTGCGCCGAGCCGTAACAACACCGCCAGAGAAGGCAGGAGAGGCGACGTCGGCCGCCGCTACGATCCGGCGGCTGCATCCCGTATTCAGAAACTATACAGGATGAACCGGATGAAAGCCATGAGGGAGATCCTCGACGGGACCTCCTCCTACTGTGCCATCCAGCCTGAGAGGCTCTATTCCTACTTCAAGGACGTGTTTGATCACGAGGCCCAGACCAACTTGCGACGCCCAGAGTGCCTTTCCCCGCTACCCCGGATCGACCTCACGGAGGACTTGGAGCGAGATTTTTCCCCGCAGGAGGTGCAGGCGAGGCTGTCGAGGACCAAAAACACCGCCCCTGGAAAAGATGGCATCCGCTACCCCCTGCTGAAGAAGCGAGACCCCGGCTGCTTGGTGCTCGCTGCCATCTTCAACAAATGCAAGCAGTTCCATCGCGTTCCCCGCTCCTGGAAAACGTCCATGACCGTGCTCATCCACAAAAAAGGCGAACGAGATGACCCCGGCAACTGGAGGCCCATCTCCCTCTGCTCCACCATCTACAAACTGTATGCCAGCTGCCTCGCGGCAAGGATCACAGACTGGTCAGTGTGCGGGGGCGCAGTCAGCTCAGTGCAAAAGGGCTTCATGTCCTGCGAGGAATGCTACGAGCACAACTTCCTCCTTCAGACAGCCATCCAGGAGGCCAGGAGGTCCAAGAGGCAGTGCGCAGTAGCATGGCTTGACCTGACCAACGCCTTTGGGTCCATACCCCACCATCACATCTTTGCCACCCTGGGAGAGTTCGGGATGCCAGAAACCTTCATCCAGATCCTCCGGGACCTCTACAAGGACTGCACCACCACCATCCTTGCCACGGATGGAGAGACGGACGCCATCCCCATCCGCCGTGGCGTGAAACAAGGATGCCCCCTTAGCCCCATCATCTTCAACCTGGCCATGGAACCGCTCATCTGAGCCATCTCCAGCGGCCCGACCGGCTTCGACCTGCATGACAAGAAACTCAGCATTCTGGCCTACGCGGATGATCTGGTCCTGACCGCGGACGACCCAGAGAGCCTCCAAGGTATGCTAGATGCCACCAGCCGAGCTACTGACTGGATGGGGCTCCGCTTCAATGCGAAGAAGTGCGCAACTCTGCACATTGACGGCAGCAAAAGGGACTTGGTGCAGACAACGGGGTTCCAGATCCAGGGTGAGCCCGTCATCCCCCTGGCAGAGGGGCAGGCATACCAGCACCTGGGCACGCCAACAGGGTTCCGTGTCCGGCAGACACCCGAGGACACCATCCAGGAGATCTTGCAGGACGCCGCCAAGATTGATGCCTCCCTGCTGGCACCGTGGCAGAAGATAAATGCCCTGAACACCTTCCTGATCCCACGCATCTCGTTCACCCTAAGGGGATCTGCCGTGGCGAAGGTGCCCCTCAACAAGGCAGACAAGATCATCCGGAAGCTGGTGAAGAAGTGGCTGTTCCTTCCCCAGAGAGCCAGCAGCGAGTTGGTCTACATCGCCCACAGGCACGGCGGCGCCAACGTCCCCCGCATGGGTGACCTGTGCGACGTCGCGGTGATCACCCACGCCTTCCACCTGCTGACATGTCCCGACACCACAGTGAGGAACATTGCGGCGAACGCCCTGCGTGATGCGACAGAGAAGCGGATCGGCAGAGCCCCCTCCAACCAAGACATCGCCACCTTTCTGAGCGGCTCCCTGGATGGGGAATTCGGACGGGACGGGCGCGACATCACTTCACTGTGGTCCCGCACTTGCAACGCCACGCGCCGCCTGGGGAAGTGCATCGGATGCCGCTGGGAGTGGTGCGAGGAGCGCCAGGAGCTGGGAGTCCGGGTGCCGCAGATCAGGTCCGACGACAACACCATCGTCACCCCGATGGCCAGGGGCTTGCTGGAGAGGACTCTGAAGGCCGTCATCTGCTCGCTGGACGTGGAAACCCTGAAGCGTAAACCGGACCAGGGTAAAGCCTTTGAGTTGACCAGCAAGTGGGACGCCAGCAACCACTTCCTCGCCGGGGGAGGCTTCACCCGTTTCACCAACTGGCGGTTCATCCACCGTGCCCGGCTCAACTGCGTCCCGCTCAACGGAGCCGTCCGCCACGGGAACCGAGACAAGCGTTGCAGGAAGTGTGGCTACTCCAACGAGACCCTGCCCCACGTCCTGTGCAGCTGCAAACCCCACTCCAGAGCCTGGCAGCTGCGCCACAATGCCATCCAGAACCGCCTGGTGAAAGCCATCGCGCCACACCTGGGGGAGATCGCTGTGAACTGCACCATCCCCGGTACCGACAGCCAGCTACGACCTGACGTGGTCGTCACCGACGAGGCCCAGAAAAAGATCATCCTCGTCGACGTCACGGTCTCCTTTGAGAACAGGACTCCGGCATTTCGCGAAGCCCGAGCTCGTAAGCTGGAAAAGTACGCCCCCCTGGCTGACACCCTGAGAGCGAAGGGCTATGAGGTGCAGATGGATGCCCTGATTGTCGGAGCCCTGGGCGCCTGGGACCCCTGCAACGAGCCTGTGCTGCGGACCTGCGGGATCGGTCGACGCTACGCACGTCTCATGCGGCGCCTCATGGTCTCAGACGCCATCCGATGGTCCAGGGACATCTACATCGAGCACATCACTGGCCACCAACAGTACCAGGAGGCGTGAGCCAGAGTGACATCGTTCTCCCACTACGAGAAAGGGACCAAGTGATCTTCTCCGTTGGATCATATGAACTGGAACCATAAACTCCCTAAACATTAAATCTCACCAAATGAGGGTCAGTCCATCCTCATCATCATATCCACTCATTATACTCCACACCGGAACAGAACCACTCTATGAACTTCATACCCTCATACCTCAATGTCTGTACTTTGACCCATCAACCTTTTACCCCAATCGGGGATATTGCAGATTATGTATTCCTCATGCCACCTGACCTTAACCCAGACTTTGCACCCTCGATAATCTGTATGTTATTCCCTGATAACCAGAAACTTCTATGCTCAAACTCTGTTAACTATTTTTTTTTTAACATGATCTTAATAAAATTTTTAATTCTGGTGACTGTATGAACCAGAGGTGGCAGAACCCAAGGGCTCCAGAATCCCATTTCATTGGCATGTCACTGGCTGGAAGTTGAAGCTAGGCAAATTCAGACTGGAAGGTACCAATTTTTAATAGCAAGGGTAATTAACCATTGGAACAATTTACCAATGGCTGAGGTGGAGTCTCCATCATTTTAAAACCAGATTGGATGTTTCTCTGAAAGATCTGCTCTAGTTCAAACAGGAATTAACTCAGGGAAGTCTTATAGCCTGTGTTATGCAGGAGGTCAGACTAGATGACCGCAATGGTCTCTTCTGGCCTTAGAATCTATGACTATGAGTCACATGTGCCAGTGTAATCAATGAAGGGGGGATTTTTTTCTCTGTCCCTTTCAGCTTCTTTTGAAATTCACTGGAATCTCACACTGAAACCTGCGTCTATTTCAGCCTTCGAGTTTCTTTCGGATCTTGCCACACGAACGACCTGCGGTCGCTTTCTTAAGAAAAACCAAAACCGCAAGGAAACCCAATGCAAAATCCCTAGTTACTACCCACCTTGCTAGCTGTGGCCTCCTATGACCCAGTCCCAGTGCAGCAGCAACAGGAACATATTTCATGCATGATGGCAGGGAGGGGGGCAAGTAGGACGTATGCTCCTTTCCCCCACTCCTAACGCCCCTGTTTGTAGTTGAGAGGATGGCAGCTGTCTCTGAAGATTGAAGATCATAGAATCATACAATCGTAGGACTGGAAGGGACCTCAAGAGGTCATCTAGTCCAGTCCTCTGCACTCATGGCAGGACTATGTAATAACTAGACCATCCCTGAGAAGTGTTTGTCTAACCTGTTCTTAAAAACCTCCAATGACGGAGATGGGGGAGGTGGCCAATTGGCCGCTCTCTGAAGACACTGGAGAGGAGATAAGAAGAAGGTCCCTGGCCCGCCACTCCAGAGAAAGGGCTTAAAGCAACCTGGGTTTGGGAAGCATTGGAACTGGGGAGCAAGAGAGTCTGCAGAGTAGGTCTAGGCTGATACCTGATGATATTTTGAATGTGGGGGTCTGAAAGTTAACCCTCCTGAATGTGAATATTGTCTGACTCAGAATAGTGCGGCATCTGCCTATCTCTGATCCCACAGGAATGATAACTCAGTCATGCAGAGTCTCTGTATCAGTGACATAGACAGTGGCATTGTACAGTGTGGCACAGCTGGCCTCTCCAGCATGATGTTGGATGTCAGCAGGTGATGGTGGATCTGCTCAGCCCTCCAGTGTGAAAATCCCTCGCCACTGAAACCCACCAAACTTCATCTCTGCACACTTTGAGGAGTGCCTGTAAAGCTCTTCAGTGTTTCTTCAATAACCTGGACTGGCCATTTATCCCTCTTCTCTTTCAATCCCTCTCCTGGACTGGGCCCATCCTGTGTTTGTACATTCAGAGCTTAGCATTTCAAGGTGGACTAATTCTAGTGCACGTGTTTCTATTAGGTTGTATGGCACTCCAGACACTTTGACTAGGGGCAAGATTGGCAGTATGCCTACAATTAATGATGAATTGAAATATAAATTAATTATTATTATTATATGTGTCTGTAGTGGGTGAGAGGTATGAAATATGGCCACTGCAAGAACCAGATGTTCGCATTTTTTGGATTTGTGATGCTTTTATATTAATAGCCAAAGAGTTGCAGAGTCCTAAAGAAATGATTAGCCAGAGAGACCAGCGTTCTAGGATCTAGGGAGGAGAAAAAGAGATTATATAAAATGCTGAACAAGGCAGGGGATAGACAAACAGAGGGTGTGTATGAGGATAGATAGATGTGTATGGGGACAGATGGATGTGTATACGAACAATTAGATAAATAGATGAGTATGAGGACAGACAGAGTGGTGTGTATGGGGATAGACAGATCTGTGTGTGGACAGACAGAGCAGTGTGTTTGAGGATAGATGTGTATGGGGACAGACAGACAGAGTGGTATGTATGAGGATAGACAGATGTGTATGGGGACAGACAGATAGAGCAGCGTATATGGGGAGAGAGAGGTGTGTATGAGGATAGACAGACAGAGCGGTGTGTGTGAGGATAGATGTGTATGGGGGCAGACAGACAGACCAGTGTGTATGAGCACAGACAGCTACGGTGTCTGGGGACAGACAGACACGAGTGGTCTCTCTCCCCAGCGCTGGCTCCTTGGCGCCCCGTGCCGTGCAGTGGCGGTCCGGGCTCGGCTGCGCTCCAGGGCAGAGGCAGCCGCTCAGCCCCGCCCCTCCCGCCAGCCCGCAGCCCGCCCCCGCCCAGCCAGTCCCGGTCCCTCTCTGGTGCAGCCCAGCGGCGGCTGCGTTGCCTCGGCTCCATCCCGGCCATGGAAGCGGCTCGCTGCGGAGACCCAGCCCGGCGCTGCGGGCTGTAGCGCTGCCGCGGGACCCAGGATGGGCAGTGAGCCCCGGCGGGAGCTGCCCTGCAGGTGGGTGAGCGGCGCCCCGGAGCCCGGCTGGGGCTGGACGCCGGGGGGCGATCGGAGGCCGGCTGGCCGAGCCGGGCTGCAGGGGGGCGGCTGGGGCAATGGTGGGGCTGGCGTCCCGGCAGGACCCGGGGGAGGGGGACCCCGAGCGGGGAGGCACCAGCTGCCCCCGGCCGGACATTTCCCCTCAGCCCGGTGCTGCCCACCCCGCGACCCAGTTAGCACCCTGCAGCCGGGCCAAGGGCGCCCTGCGTGGGGTGGGGTCTGACTTCCAGGCTTGGTGAGGTCCCGCCTGTTGACAGGACCGATGGGGAAAGGCCCCGGGTGGTGAGATACAGAGGTGAGTCATTTCTGAAGCTTGTTTTTCTACCCGAGCCTGGGTGGGTGTGAAAAGTTCCTGGGCTGTTTATGGGCCATCCCAGGTGTGGGACCCGGTTTGGTGGGGATGTCCCAGCTCAGCCCTGCCGGCGGGCGGGGAAATTCCAGGGGCTCTCCAGCCTGTCATTGCAGTGGCTGGATTTTTGAGCCTCTGTCTCTGCTGCCCCAGGTGGGAGAGCAAGCAGTGACCTGCTCCCCCACTGCAGGAGGATGTTAAACAGTAGCCTGTTATGGCAGGATTGAATGCACTGGCTCTCCCAGGCCCCAAGCCCTGGAAATACCTGGATAGCATTTGGGACCACATGCTTTTGATCAGTCCTAATCCATGTGTGATTTGTGAGAGGGGAGCTGCCTTCCCCTCCGAAGCAGCAGGGATCAGGAGGACATGGGGGTATGCACTAACAAGGAGACAGAATGCATTAACAACGGCGCATAGGGAATGGAAAGTGGTTCTGGACTCTGCCCAGATGGACACAGGAGTAAATCATACTCCTAGGAATGTAGAGTCTAGAAGCAGACAAGACCCACCAGGTCTTTTACATCCACGTTCCTATCAGCGTGGGATTGTTCCCTGTGGAGCTTCATCCAATCTAGTGTAAATCTGGACACCGTCCCTTCACCTTTCTCTATGGCAGGAATTCCTCCAATCTAATGGAGACCAATGAGCTACTCTCCTTTAGTGCGTCTATCTCCCATCCCTAGTTAAACTTCACCGCAAGGATCACTTCGCTATACAGCTGCAACTGGCTGGAGCTTGGATCCAGGCTGGTGCCTGTTTTGCTCTTGTTTGTCCTGACCACCTCCTAGAAAGGCTTAATGCAGATGTTATAGGAGGGAAAAGACTCAGTTGATTGAACTAGATGCAGCGTAAGAGATATACAGACACAACCTCTCAGGCCTTTATCTCCACTAGCATGTTTGTTAAAATTGCACACTATTACTAGCACTAGCTCAGCTTCACTGGCTGATTGTCTGTAGCAGTGTGCCCCACTGTCACTACCAGCAGTCATGGTGCAACAGTGTGAGATGAAAGTTGGAGTTGCCTGTGTTGCTGTGACATGGGATCTCTGGTAGTGCTAAGCAGCGACAGTGTTATTATTCAGTAGTGAGTTTTTTAAATAATATGTTTGATGTATATTATGAAAGCTTCCATTTAGGAAAATGAAAAATGCCATTTAAAAAAAAATTACATTTTGGGGGGGGAAAAACACTATTCCAGTCTTTTACTTTTTTATAGTAATACTGAGGTGGTTCTGAAAACTGGTGCAGAAATTTGAATACAAACAATTCCAGAGCACGACGCAGATGTGTGAATTTCAGATCAGAGTTTGTAATGAAAATTTGGAAGGGAGGAGGATAAAAATATAAAGGAGATTTATATTTGGCACCTTCCAAGCTACATATGATAATCTTCAGAAGTTTGAGAGTTGGGCACCCCTGCCAGGGCTCAGAGCTTCTGAAGCCCCAAGCCCTGGCAGGTGCCTCCCGTGGGGCTGAAGCCCCTAGACTTCCCTCCCCACTGGGCAGAAGCCCCTAGCCCTACCATCCCCTGACGCTCCCCTCCCCTCCCCTCCACCCAGGAGTGCTCAAATTACAGCCAGCTGGATAAGTATAGCTCCTGGATCTGTGCTATACAATCCATAGGTGCCCTGCTCTTTATGACGGAGGAGAAGTGGTGTGGAAACACAACAGATCCAAGCATGCAATGCTCCATTTTGGTCCAGGTGTTCAGGCCCCTTTGTATGCCTGGCTACGCAGCCTCCATGGATTGTGCCTGTGAATTAAAGATGAAGGCAGCTGCTATCTGCGTCACTTCATGTAAACTTGATGCAGCCTTTGGGCTCCTGTTGAGATGCCAACACAGCCTGTCAGTTGGGCAAAGTTTGGACATCCCTGATGTGATGGGAGGGGACAGCAAACATGTTGGAGCAGGGTCCTGAGGTTCTTAGCAGGCAACCAAAGAGAGAGGCTACATGGGAGGCAGGGAGAGAAGCAAAACTAAACTATGTTGTGGCTTCTTCTACTTAACTTTATAAATAAAAGTTCACGTTGTGATGAAAAAGAAGAACTGAATCTAGATGAAAGCGTCAGAGGAAAATTACCACACTCTGCTCTCAGAAGATCCTGGCTTTAACAACAGCAGATGAGTGCTTGCGGCTTTGAATAAACTAGCAAACTCTGTAGCTATAATTACACCACTGGTGTAGCTCCGCTAGTGAAAGAAACACTGTGGACACTAGCATAGACAAGACTGGGGCATCTTTGTCTTTGTGTCAGCTCAGTGACAGGAGTGCTTGCAGCTTTTGTATGCTACAGCCACAGATCAAGTGGGGATAGGTTTCAGCTTCTATATTTATTTAATAAAGTGGACATTTACCTGCCCCTAATGTGTGGGGTGCATAATTTATGTCTTGGGGTTTTCCTTGTAAACTTTCAAGTGGATGCCCAGACGTGGGACTATGTGCAAGGCATATGGGGCGAGGAGACCATGGGCTGAGCCCTGCAAGAGCGTGTGTGTGCCTGGAACAGTGTAGATTCTGTTGACTTTTAAGCTCCGCTCCTCTTTAAATGCTTCAGAGCTCTGTAGTTCCATTATCTGGAATAGGTGAGAGGATTGGATCAGGTTCCTATGGAAACAGGGGCTCCCCCACTGGCTTCGCTCCACGGGTCCGACGTGTGTTTTTCATCGCTAGCTGAAACTTTGATGCACAGTTGTGTGGTTCACAGAGCTGTTTAGCTGGGGAGATTTTAGGGTTGGAAATTTCATCCTGATGGTTCTGGGAAATATTACTGCTCATTGATACACTCGCTGATCTCATGCTTTTGTTTCTCGCTCAAAGAAGATTCCCTCTCCCCTTCCTCAGAAGGGCCTGGAGGATGGTGATCTTCCATTGCCAAACGGAGTCCGTCAATGCCACTCTTAGCTTGATGTGTAGCGCTCCTTCCCCATCCAGGATCTGAGCAAACTCTCTTTGCAGCACTGCCATCCTTTACCAGCCCAGTGACTGAGGGGGCTGGGCCTGGGGCTCTTAAATGTATGAAAGTGTGATGAGTTAGCTCTAGAATCACCAGGCTGCTCTACCAGCTACTTCCTGAAACCACACAGAATGACATGCACTTCACGGGTGCTGCATGGCTGTGTGTTTTTGGTCAGCATGCTTCCGCATTGCCCACTGAGCTGCTGCTCAGGTGAATGGGCAGTAGTTAGCAGTAGCATTCTTGCCTTGTGTACTGTGAATGCCATGCAGTAGTGAAATGCTTAAAGATACACAAGGGCTGTTGCACAGGCAACTTGGTGCCGTCATCGTGCTGTGCTGTTGCCCCCTCTGTGAGGTGTCCCAGTAGGGTGGACACGACCTTCCCTGTCCTGGTCATGGGCCTAGTTGTTAGGGAAAAATCCATTTTTTATTGTCCTTCTGGGGAGGAGGGAGGGAGAGCAAATGCAGTTTCCAAACTCACTTCCCGTTATAGACACCAAAAGGGGGCTTTTGTGTTTTGATGATCTTGTCTTTGCCTGCCAATTAACCCAGCATGAGAACTTGTCTCCCTAATGATGCTTCCATGGGACTCCTCTGGTGTTTTAATTGCAAAGGTTTGAGCAGTTAGCAAGCGATGAACATGGAATGTACGCTGTGCAGTAGCTAAAAGACACAGCTCTTTGGCAAGCCTTCATTGGGAAATAAGGACGCTGGCAGGAATGCTTCGGAGATGCAATTTTCTTAATGAAAGCTACTGAATAGGCAGCCTCATGGGGAAGAACAGGCTCTGGCAGGGCGCTGCCAGTTGCGCCTCTGTAGTGTTAATTTTGTATTTCCTCTTCATTGTTTCTAATACCCTCTTGGAAGCTTGCAGATAAACACTTTGTTTTCCTACTAATTGTGTCCTGTTTGGCAAGCAGTGGTTATAACACATGTTTTTTTTGGACTACATGAACTCCTCCTAGGTTGTTAGTCTTTGATTTCAGGCTTTGCCATTTAAAAGGCAGCTTACATTTGCAGTAAGATGATCCCTATCATCAATATCACCATCTCTCAATGATCTCCCCATAGAGATTCTATAGGCAAAAGCATAGCTGAGTTTTAAAATATATTTATGAGAACTGTAGCTGGAGCTTTCATGTGTGAAATTGATGCAGTTCCCCTGTGAAAAGTGGTTTTGTAAAAAATGGGTTGTCATGTTTGTGTCTTGATTGTTTCTGTGCCCAGTGTGCTCTATTTTCAAGAAAGGTGTTATCTAAATGACAGCCCTGAAATCTCTCCCAGAATCGGAGAGTTAAGCTGGGTTCTGCCTTTCGTGCCTCATGACCTGTAATAAAGATTCAAATTCTTCTCTGGGACAGTTGTGCAACCTCACTGTTTGCATTGCACGCACACCTGTAACTAATTGGTTAGCTAAGCTCCAGTTACAGGGATGATCAATTTATGCACAAGAATGGTCTTTCTCTCCCAGTTGTGCTGGTCCTGCAGGGGAACAAGGGGTAAAAGCAGAACACGTGTATTTTTGCCACTAATGTAAGCATATGCCAGTTTTTGAGTTAAATAGGAAAATGCCAAATGTTACTTGGCCAGCTACTTATAGGTCATCCTCACTGTAGATCCACAGAGGGAAAGCTCTGTTGAAATGCTGCTGTCTGTGACACACAGTTCTCAGCTGTCCTTGTATTAGGAAGGATGTAACTTTCTTCCAGTTTTCTGTGTCTTTTTTTATTTTTATTTTTTGATCAAACATGCTTCTCCCAAAGTTCTTTCTTTCTAACCGGTATCTTGATGACATTGTATGTCCTTTAACCTATTCCTTCAGTCACTGATGGTGTGTCTATTTAAACCATATCCTTGAATCAGAGGCTACGCCACAAACAAGTTCTCATCCTTTCAGGTGACATTTCCTTTTTCTCATTGTTTCTGGCAATCTGTATAAGTGAAGCTGCACATGTGTTTCTTCACTAGCAGTGCTTTTGTGTTGCTAAACTTGGCAAATAATGGCTCAGTGTGTACTGAGGAAGGCTGAGCTCCTTAATACAAGAGGGAGCATGATCCATTTGGGTAATGAAGTTGCAGTTCTTGGGTGAAGATAGGACTGCAATTCTGATTGAACATATTATAGCACTATAAATCATGCCTTTTTAATACGAGGCGGCCATCCTGCATTGGATCTATGCAAATGGACCCCCCACAGAATGCTCTAGACATATGTGGGGCTCTCCTTGGGTCTGGCCACATAGATCCAGTTGAAAGATCAGGGCTTAAATTGCTGCTGAGACACTTGAGAGTCCATAGGAGATTCTCCACCAGGTTAGAATCATTTTAAGGTGGATCCAGTCTGGGTCGCTGTTGTTGCTGGGTGAAGGGCAAAAGACACAGTAGTCTGAAGAAACCACAGGGGCACAGTGGGGCTCCAAATAACTCATTGAACACAACATGCGGGGCCCAATTACTCAGACATGCTGCAGCTCTGGCTGAGTTTTTTAAAGTAGAACATAGTGGGCTCACTAACTATTTAAAGGGTTACCGCCCTACTCCAAACTGATATCAATAAAGTACCTTTATAAAAGTTTTGTGAGTGCTGGTGGTGGTGACCTCAGGTTCTAGGCGTTTGCAAAATTAGGTAACATCTCAGTCCCTAAAATTCCTCCCCTGCAATGAACTATTGAAGGCACTGTGGCTCTCAGCAGCGTAGTATGAGCACCTTCCAATCTTTGTCTTCCCCCTCCTGCCGGATATTTAGCCTCACATCACCCCTGTGAGATAGGGAAATGCTGTTATCCCCACTGTACAGATGAGGGACTTTGGCAAAAGAGAGACTAAGGGTATCTCTATGCTGCAATCAGAGGTGTGACTGAAGCACGCGGGCATGTACCTGAGCGGCAGCATGGGCTGTATAAGCCCATCCAGGACTCTGGGTGTGTACTCAAGCAGCTAGCTCAAGTTGCTGCAGCTTCGCTGCTGTTGTTACTTCAGCTAGCTAGATCAAAGATAGCATGGGTATTTCTACATGTGCTGCAGTCACACCTCTGACTGCAGTGGAGACAGAACCAAAGTGACTTGGCCAGGTGACACAGGAAGTCTGTAATAGAGGAGGGACTTGAACCCAGGTCTGTTAAGTCCTAGCACCCTAACCCCTGGGACATCCTTCCTCTCTTCAGGTGTGTGCTGGGATCTGCTCATCTAGACGACGTTGCAGGACTGGAGCTTTGGTATATAAATATGTTTAATTCCCTAGCTGCTCCTCGTATTATGTATTTCATTCCCTAGCTGCTCCTTGTATTATCCAAAAAAGCAGACCTGGGCTTGTATAGACTCCTTCTATTCTTGTACTCTTTTGTTCCAGAGACTGCTGAAGGTGACACACACAGAATTCCTTGATTCTTTTGGTATTGTGGAGCCCTGGTTGATGCTGGCTTGCCTGGGTGGGTAATTGGATGGATGTTGGATATTAAAACCCACCCCATCTTTAGAAATTAGGAAGACTATGCTAACCCTAGCCCATCTTCAGGTCAGAAGGTGGAGTGGCTTCATCTTCAGCTGTAGACTGTACAGGTGTTGCTGTCAGATCCATAGTTGCAGTTGCATGCAATTTTGCAGGAGAAATTCATGCAATTTTGCAGGAGAAATTGGGTTTAAACCCCTTTGTCAGCCATGAAAACAAATGTGGATCAGAACCAGAATTTACTCTCAGGGTCTGTCTGTACTAGGGGAACTTTTGAAAAATTTCTCACTGTTGCTAACAGGTTTCAGAGTAGCAGCCGTGTTAGTCTGTATCTGCAAAAATAACAGGAGTACTTGTGGCACCTTAGAGACTAACAAATTTATTAGAGCATAAGCTTTCGTGGGCTACAACCCACTTCTTCGGATGCATATAGCTATATGCATCCGAAGAAGTGGGTTGTAGCCCACGAAAGCTTATGCTCTAATAAATTTGTTAGTCTCTATGTTGCTAACAGTGGCTTAGCCAAAGGTCAGTAGTGATAGGAACCCTAGCATAGATGAGGTGTCGGCTTTTGACATGGCTTTCAGTACCACTCAGTTTAACCTTGCTAGGAGCAGATCTAAATGATTGATAACAATGACAGCAGCAGTTGAAACAGTGTCTGTGTTACCACTTAGGGCTCCCTCTCAGTGGGAAATGTTTACACAAAGGGAGTTTTAGAAACAGGGCCTTAGAGTAAAGCTTTAATTTTTTTTTTCCATTAAATTTCAAGCAAATCTGTTTTGTACCGGTCTACACTACGGGGGGGGGTGGGGGGTGGGGTGGGGGGTGGGGTGGGGGTTGACCTAAGATACGCAACTTCAGCTATGTGAATAGCGTAGCTGAAGTTGCGTATTTTAGGTTGACTTACCTGGCTGTGAGGACGGCGGCGAGTCGACCGCTGCCGCGCCGCCGTCGACTCCGCTTCCGCCTCTTGGGGCAGGTCTACTCTAACCCCCCAATTCGAACTAAGGTACGCAACTTCAGCTACGTGAATAACGTAGCTGAAGTTTGAAGTACCTTAGTTCGAACTTACCTCGGTCCAGACGCGGCAGGCAGGCTCCCCCGTCGACTTCGCGTACTCCTCTCGCCGAGCTGGAGTACCGCAGTTGACGGCGAGCACTTCCGGGTTCGACTTATCGCGTCCAGACAAGACGCGATAAGTCGAACCCAGAAGTTCAATTTGCTTGCCGCCGAACTACCGGGTAAGTGTAGACCTACCCTTGCCGCGGTGGATTTCCAGAGTCGACGGCAGAGCCATCGGGGATCGATTTTATCGCGTCTTCACTAGACGCGATAAGTCGATCCCCAATAGATCGATTGCTACCCGCCGATCCGGCGGGTAGTGAAGTCGTGCAGTTTAAAAAAACCACTCAGGAACATTAGGGCTGTTTTTTTTTCCTGACCATTCTGTCCTACAGTGTCTTTGTTTCACCACTAGAGAACTTAAGCCGACACAAACTGCATATGTAAGCTAGTTTTTAAAAATAACTAAATTGGGCAAAGTCATCACTCTATATTCATACCATGGAATTCACCAAAGAGAGGCAGTGTAGAGTAGTGGGTAGAGCACTGGACTGGCACATGGGAGATATGGGTTCTATTCCCCACCCCACTATGTGGCGTTGGGCAATTCATTTAACCGTCCTCTGTTTTTTCCCCTCTGACCTCCTTATCTGTCTTGCCTTTTAGACTGTAGTCTCTTTGGGACAGGGAATGTCTCTTATTATACATATGTACAGCACCCAGCACAAAGGGGCCCTGATCTCAACTGGGTCTCGATGTGCTACCATAATGCAAACAGTACAGCCAATTGGCAGGAAGGGGAATGACGTACCATGTTATCTTTTATGTGCAAAGTCTCTGGGGCTTTTAATTGTAGACTGGAGCACTTTGGAGAGACAAATGAAGCCGGATGGCCAGTGGAGCAGTGAAATAATGGGAGGGGGATGATTACATGGTATTGCAGTATCACTGTTTTCACTTATTCCTGGTACAAACCTACATGATGGGACCACCCACATGTACCTCTCACATGTTAAAACTCTGGTTTTCCCTTAATGCTCTGTTCTGGTGGAGCTGTTGCCATGTGTCCTTTCTTCTGCATTCTCCTTTTATCTTTCCTTTGTTGCTGCTGTGGGTATCCATGGTTGACCCCTTGAAGCTGGGCAGAACTTGGGCAAGTGGCTGGGCATAGTGCCACAAGTGCAGGGAAGCAAAACTTGATCCAGGGGAGCTTGCTTTCTGAGCCTGTACCCCAGGGGAGCTGCTTCTGTGGCTGGATGTGTTGAGGCCATCATGGGAAGTAGCTTCATGGGCAGTGGGTTATAAAAGGCCCAGACACCTGGGCCATGGTGGCCACACCTCTTCCCCTCCCTGCTCTGCCCCTTCCCTGAGTCCCCCACTGCCTGCTTTTGCTGCCTGTCTGGTAAGTCTTCCTCTACTACACCACCCCTCCCTCCCAGAGATCACCACCGCGTTCCTCCTCACCCACTTTCCCCCGCTGGGGCAGGAGGTGTGAAGAGGGATGCAGCGAGCCAATGGCAGGGGAGGGGGGTGGGCAGGTGGGAGAGGGGTCTCACAGCAGCCAGGGGTGTGTGAGTAGGGATGAGGCAGGCGAGGAGGGACCAGGCAGGTTGGGGGTCTTGTGGCGGGACACGGCAAGTGGGGAGGGCCTGGGGTGGGGCCGAGGGCAGAAGAGGTGGGGCAGGGAGCTAGCCTTCCCCAGGGGAAGCTTCACCTGCCACCTATGAGTAGCTTGTTGGTATAGGCATATGATTCTTACCTTGCAAGTGGGAGTGCTCCTGGGTTCAAATCCCCAACAAGCCTTTTTAAATGCCAGTAATTATCCTGTGCCTTCAGGATAGGCTCTAGTTCAAACGAGTTATTTCAGAGAACTTCTGTTGCCTGTGTTTAAACAGGAGCTCAGGCTCGATGATTGCAGTGGTCCCTAGACTCTAGGGGTAGTGCTTTGGATTTAGACTCTATGAATGGATTTGGGTCACTTTTAAACATTTTCCCACTAGGTCTGGGGCAGGCTCAGGGTCCTGCAGTGTTCCCCATCCCCGCTGCTCTATGCTCCCCAGGTTAGGGAGAGTTGCTTTAGCAGGATAAGAAGCTAGGTATTATAAAAGTGTCCAGGTGCTTTATAACTTCCTTAACAATTCCCTTTCCTATGCCCTGTGAATAGCAATGGAGGAGTTTCCATTGCGTGCCAGTGACGGAATGCTCAATCCCAGAAGTGAAACTGTCAAACCCCACCGCTATCTCAAGTTAAATCTTCTTCAGGCTTGATACTGAAGTTGTAGTTGAGAGTATCATACCAAGTGAAACTAAGCTTCACTGCTATGATAAAGACTGATATGTGCTAAAATTAACTCTTCCATCCTGTAGCCAAGGTGGGTTTCTTTTTTTGTAATTGATGCCAGGAACAAGTGCATTTTCTCTCTGAAAAGTGACTATGTACTGACCTTTACTTAATCGTCAAATCAGATATGAGTTTGTGTTTGGAGTCATTGCTGCTGTGAGGAAAACAAGCTGCCACCCACCACAGTTAGCCTGACATATCACACACAGCGATGGAGGAGTGAACTGGATTGTGTTCAACAGGATGGTTACCGAGTTCAGTTACACCTGTGCAACTCCGTAAAAGGCAGTGGGACTGCTCAGGTATTACTGAGAGCAATCTTTGTGAGGACAGCTGTTGCCGAGGACACATCTTATACTATGTGACTTTTTATTACTGGTGAAGATGCTTGAGAAAGGAAGAAATCAGCTTGACTCTCAGATCCTAGGCTTAATCTGCAGGACTGACAGTTAAAACATCTTTTGATTTGTAAATTGAGCACAATTGATCTAGAATTACTGTGCAATGAGAAACAAGGAGCACCATGGTGTTGTTTTTACAAAGTTACTTTTCAGAGTAGAGCTGCACTTCAGAAAGAAGAAATCCCAGCATATAGTGAGTGGTAGCTTTTAAGTAACCATAGATGAGACCTATTAGGTCTTTTCTACCTCCCACATCTAGTCCATTTTCTACCAGTGCATATTTGTTCCCTATACTACAGCAGTCTTTTCTAGTCTAGTTTTTAAATTTCTTAAGCAATAGGGCTTCCATAGTTTCCCTTAGGAGCTTATTTCAGAGACTAATAGATTCCTCATTAAGATATTAGAATGTTACCTCTATGCTATGAATCAATCTAAAGAGCTGAGATGTCTTTTTCTGACTGCCCTACATTTTTGACACTTGTAACAGTTGGAAGGAATCCTCTAATAAAGTAACGTGGGAGGGAATACCTTCTTCCTAGAAATGATATCTAGAATACAGAGCTGGTGAGAAGAATATAGGTCCATTCTGCATTTAGCTGCTTTCTGACAAGATGCATGTTTGTTTATAAAAACAAAAACAAAAAGTGAGTGCGTCTCCCATTTGAAGACTACTCTGTGTTGCCTGTCTGGGAGATTAGCATGTGATATATCTTGATTTTTAGTAAGCTTTTGACACAGTCCCACATGACATTCTCATAAGGAAACAAGGGAATGTGGTCTAGGTAAAATTACTGTAATGTGGGAGCAAAACTAGTTGACAAAAAATTACTCAAGCAGTAGTTATCAATAGCTTGCTGTCAAACTGGGAGGGTGTATCTTGTGAGGTCCAACAGGGGTCAGTCCTGGGCTCAATATTTTCATTTCCACTTATAAAATGTATGGATGACACCAAGCTAGGAGGGGTTGCAAGCTCGTTGGAGGACAAGATTAGAATTCAAAACAGGCTGGATATATTAGAGAGTTGGTTTGAAATGAACAAGAAGAAATTCAATAAAGACAAATGCAAAGTACTACATTTAGGAAGTGCAAAGTACTACATATAGGAAGGAAAAATCAAGTCCCCATATACAAAATGGGGAATAACTGGCTTGACGGAGTAGTACTGCTGAAGAGGATCTGGAGGTTATAGTTCATCACAAATGTATTATGGTATGATGCAGTTGTGAAAAAAGCTAATGTTCTGGGGTGTATTAACAGGTGTGTCATATGTAAGACATGGGAGGTAATTGTCCCTCTCTACTTGGCACTAGTGAAGGCTTAACTGGAGTACTGTGTCCAGTATTGGGCACACACTTTAGGAAAGATGAGGACAAATTGAAGAGAGCCCAGAGGAGAGCAACAAAAATGATAAAAGGTTTAGAAATGCTGACCTATGAGGAAAAGTTAAAAAAACTGGGCATGTTTAGTCTTGAGAAAAGAAGACTGAGGGGGATACCTGATAACAGTCTTCAAATATGTTATGGGCTGTTATAAAGAAGATGGTGATCAATTGTTCTCCATGTCCACAAAAGGTAGGAGAAGTAGTAATGGGCTTAATCTGCAGCAAGGAAGATTTTGGTTAAATATTAGGAAAAACTTTCTATCTCTAAGGGTAGTTAAGCTCTGGAATAGGCTCCGAGGGAGGCTGTGGAATCCCTGTCATTGGAGGTTTTTAAGAACAGGCTGGACAAACACCTGTCAGGGATGCTCTAGGTATGCATGTTCTTGCCTCAGTACAGGTGGATGGACTAGAGCAGGGGTTCTCAACCTTTTTTTTCTGAGGCCCCCCCAACATGTTTTAAAAGCTCCAGGGCCTGGCAGAGGATGCTCAGGGCTTCTGCTTTGGGGTGCTGGGGTTCAGAGCTCTGATTTTTCTGCCTGAAAGCGGCTGGGGGCTGCGGACCCCCAGTTGAGAACCGCTGGACTAGATGGCCCCTCAAGGTTCCTTGCAGCCCAACATTTCTGTGCTTCTATGTGGAATAGCTTACGCAGAGGAGAGTCTCTTGGAGGAGGATTTGGTCTGGTGGGCAAGGTACGGATTTGTTGCAGTCTGTGCTGGAGATGACTTGATGGGGCAAAATTAGCAACATTATTTCTCAGCGTGATCAAAATCCTCCTTCATTGCTTTAGAGGGGTCGGGAGTGGAATTCCCCCCTATCTTTCTGTACATCAAAAACAAAAATAGAGCTTGTCCTGTGACAGTGCTAATACCAAGAAAGATGTTTTAAAAATAAGCCTGGAGGAAGTGATAGTTTGCACATCTCCTTTGCAACCATTCTGCAAACAGTTCTGTCCTGGTCAGTATCACATTGTGCTGATTCCCCATAGTCCGCATGCATATGTGGTCGCCCCATCTATAAAATTATGACTGGCGTGGAGAAAGTAAATAAGGAAGTGTTATTTACTCCTTCTCATAACACAAGAACTAGGGGTCAGCAAATGAAATTAATAGGCAGCAGGTTTAAAACAAACAAAAGGAAGTATTTCTTCATATAATGCAGTCAGCCTGTGGAACTCTTTGCCAGAGGATGTTGTGAAGGCCAAGACTATAACAAGGTTCAAAAGGAACTAGATACATTCATGGAGGATAGGACCATCAATGGCTATTAGCCAGGATGGACAGGGATGGTATCTCTAACCTATGTTTGCCAGAAGCTGGGAATGGGAGACAGGGAATGGATCACCTGATGACTGCGTTTTCTGTTCATCCCCTCTGGGGCACCTGGCATTGGCTACTGTTGGAAGACAGTATACTGGGCTAGATGGACCTTTGGTATGACCCAGTATGGCCATTCTTATGTTCTTGCTGCTGGCATCTAAAGCTAGACCTGCTCTCTGTGAAATCTCATCATTCATGTTGCTTAGTTAATTGTGGGGAGGTTGTCTGCTAGGAAGAAGGTGTCCCCTGATTAGTGTCTTTTAACTTCTGAAAGCCTGCAAAGTACCTCATGGTGCTTCCAGACTTCACTAGTCCTGTTGACAAGATGTTATGCAGTTATGTCTGAACTCAGGTCTCTAACATGGAAGCATATAGTTGTAACAGCCAAAGCACTAGTTTGAAGTCACCCAAACTCCTAGATGACACTCAAGTCTTGTTTTCCCCAGTTGCTGTATATAATTGATCCTATCAATACATATTTTTGAGGGTTCAAAAAGTAGAGTCTGAGGAGGGAATATGCTTTAGTCAAACACAAGTTCTTGAGCTCAGTAGAGGGGTAAGTAGGTGAAATTGAATGGCCTGTGATATACAGGAGGTCAGACTAGATGATCTAATGGTCCCTTCTGGACTTAAACTCTATGAAATCTGCCCTATTTGACATCAACACTGGACTCAGGGAGGAAGATGCACAATCCCCCATACTCTTTAATGTGGCTGTGGAAAGCAGTACAATCATTGCAGAATTCTTAGGATGGGGTGAATTTAAATGGGCTATACCTCCTTTTTGGATATGCTGGTGGCCTGGCTATTGTAAGAGAGAGAGAGAGAGAGATGATGTGGTACAAAGGATGACTGGAGATGTGAAGGAAGCAGCAAGAAAAATGCAACTTACGTCAATGAAGATAAAACGTAATATATGGTTGTGAGCTGGTGAGAAAATCTTGAGCAAGCTTACCTAGCTGTCAGTACTCCTCGGTATCAACAAGTTAAACCATTTTAAATACCTAGGAGCATTAATTACCAATAACAATTTGATGAGGGAGGAAATTAAAGCATGGATGGAGAGCAGGAATGCCTGTTACATTTCTCTGCAGAGAATTTTCAGCTACCCACTTCTGAGAAAGACCAAGCTTCAGACAGACAAGAGACCATGATAAGGTCTGTTGTTTTTTAAGGATGGGATACCTGAGCACTTACTAAGAAGGAAGAAAAACCGCTAAATACCTTCAGAAATAAAGTGTTGAGATTAATTTTTGGTCCAGTAAGGGAGAATGATGTGTGGACAAGATCTAATAGGGAACGGTGGGAGTTCTATGGAGAACCAAGTATAGTAAATGTAGCGAAACAGCTTTAGGGGATAGGGTTAGGATGATGAAAGACCAATCAGCTAAGTTTTTCTTAGAAGGACATTCTTATGGTGTCCGACCTCATGGCCAACCAAGGAGAAGATGGAGGGATAACAGGGCCGGCCTTAGGGGTGGGCCACCCGGGCAACCCACCAAGGGCACCATGGTCAAGAGGGTGCCATGTGGCAGCACAGAAGTGCATGCTGCTGGGGTAAAATCAGAAACTGCTCCCAGCTGGCAGGGGAGCGCTGGGTGGGGTGGGGGTGGGGGTGGGCTCCAGATTTCTCCCTGCTTCCTCACAGCAGAGGAACATGGGGTGGCAGGGCGAGCGGTGGTGCAGATACTGCTCCCCCCAGTGTTCCTATGTGCCCCCCCTAGGGAGCTGTGAGGTGGGGATCGAGGAGCAAGACCAAGCGCTCTGTGCATCAAGGTCACTTTCCCCACCTGGGCTATGCTGTGAGGCGAGCATCAGGAGCTGCTGCTCTCTGCCCTCCCCTCATGCAGCCGAGGTGGAGAAAGTGGGATGCAGGGATCCCTGATGTCGCTCCTCACTCCCCGCTCCCTCACAGCCCTTAGGCGGGCGCGGAGGAGCAGCATTGGAGAGGGTGAACGAGCAACAATGCCAGCTGCTCCGTGCATCCAGGTTAGTTTCCCCAAGTGGGCACAGGGGGGTCGAGGGCAAAGGGGGCACAGTGCAGGGATTGGAGCACAGGAGGGGGGTAGAGGTTAGGGGTGCAGGGGCACAGTGTAGGAGTGTGGGGGGCAGGGATTGGGGTGAATGGGGACAGTGCGCAGATTAGGGGCACAGGCGGGAGGGGGTTGGGGTGCAGGTGGGGAGTGCAGGAATTAGGGGTGAAGGGGCAGAGTGCAGTGGTTAGGGGCACAGGAAGGGAGTGTAGGGAGCATAGTGTAGAGGTTAGGGTGAAGGAGGGGGCAGGGATTAAGGGCAAAGGGGGCACAGTGCCGGGGTTAGGAATGCAGGAGGGGTGACCAGAGTTAGGGGCACAGTAGGGGGGCACAGGGGTTGGGGAGCCTGGGAAGTCCACGGGGGCCAGGGACAATGGGGGGCATCGCACCCATGGGGGCACCAAAATACAAGTTCACCCAGGACACCATTTTCCCTAAGGCCGGCCCTGAGGGTTAATACTGAGCAAGTCCTAATAGCTGTAACGTAAATTATCTTCACTGGGGAAAACATGCCTTGACAGAGAGAGGTGGGGACAAATTGTGAGAGCAGCAAAGACCTCCTTGGCCTACAGTGCCAGGGGGCAAGTGATGCATATTGCTAGATTTCTGAAAGTGATTTTTAAAAAGATCTGTGTGAATTTAACTCTTTGTATTCCCATAAAACTGCTCTCATTTTATCTGCAGCGAATTCGAACATATCTGTGCAATAATTAGAGAGATTTATGCCACACTCTGTAGATGGTTGTGATAACATCACGTAAGTTCCTGTGTTTCACAACCTGCTCTATCAATTGACTCTGTGGGTAAGCTCCACCCATCAGCGTGATCTCTGTGTCTGTAGTAACTTGCCAAGTTGGAGTAGGGGGAGGAGATCAAAGGAAGGCAAAGCTGAATTGACCGGCGTAAACATGTGATTGGGGTGGGTGGGCAGGGGGCTGGGGAGGTTGGGCCCAGTAAAACTGTAACTGCCCTGCGTTTGGGTGTTAGTTATGAATGGTGGAAAGGGCTGTAAGAGCTGTTGTGCTGTTCTAAGGGGTGTGAGCGAGCGTGCCTGAAACCAAAAGCAGAAGTCTAGAGTGGGAAACTGTGTCGGGGGGCCAGAGGGGGGAAGTCACAGACCATATCCAGCTCCCCACCCCTGCTCATGTTAAATGCCTTCCTGGTGAGTTCACTGCTTGATTTGCCCCTTCTCCTCCCACCATCGGCACACACCGTGAGAGGGAAAACCTGTCCCTGGTGACTAGCGCCCTGCCAGGACCCATGCCTACACATTGCTGGCCTAGCATGTTACAAGTACAAGGATCTTCTAGACAGCACCAGTTATCCCTTCATTCGCTGTTCCCACCGTGTGGTTCTGTCACGCACCAATTCCCCATCAATTTAATATTGGGTACCCCGATGGTACCTGGCACCTGGGCATCTGGTGCCAGGCAACCAGTGAGAAGCACTGAGCCCACAAAGGGCTGGGCTTTTTTAGCATCCCCCTTCCCCCAGGGACGTTCTCACGCATCCTTCCCTTGAGAGGAGAGATCCTCCCCCTCCTTGTGGCATTTCCTCTCCTCTCTCCTGTTTGTCCCCATGTGGGTCTGTTGGAGGGAGACGTTGTTTTGAGGGAGGGGGGAATGTCTCTATCAGACAGTTGTGGCTGGCTGGCATTTGGATCTCGGGACAGTGAGGGTTGGGCTCAGTTTAATCTGTAGCTAGGGGCCCTCTGCTGAGAATAAAGATCCTGCAGCTCCAGCTCCTCTCCTCCAAAATGTGGGGTTCTAGCCCCATTCCCTCCTTAACACATGTAGGGTTCCAGCCCCACTTCCCCTGCCCTCCAGCCCCTCTTGGCCCCTTCCAATTTCTTCCTACAAAATGAAAAATATACCTGGTAGCCCAAAGGCTCCTTCTGCAAGGAGGGCACCAGGACCCCCGGAGCAGTTCTCATAGAATATCAGGGTTGGAAGGGACTTCAGGAGGTCATCTAGTCCAACCCCCTGCTCAAAGCAGGACCAATTCCCAACTAAATCATCCCAGCCAGGGCTTTGTCAAGCCTGACCTTCAAAACCTCTAAGGAAGGAGATTCCACCACCTCCCTAGGTAACCCATTCCAGTGCTTCACCACCCTCCTAGTGAAAAAGTTTTTCCTAATATCCAACCTAAACTTCCCCAACTGCAACTTGAGACCATTACTCCTTGTTCTGTCATCAGGTACCACTGAGAACAGTCTAGATCCATCCTCTTTGGAACCCCCTTTCAGGTAGTTGAAAGCAGCTATCAAATCCCCCCTCATTCTTCTCTTCTGCAGACTAAATAATCCCAGTTCCCTCAGCCTCTCCTCATAAGTCATGTGCTCCAGCCCCCTAATCATTTTTGTTGCCCTCCGCTGGACTCTTTCCAATTTTTCCACATCCTCCTTGTAGTGTGGGGCCCAAAACTGGACACAGTACTCCAGATGAGGCCTCACCAATGTCGAATAGAGGGGAACGATCACGTCCCTCGATCTGCTGGCAATGCCCCTACTTATACAGCCCAGAATGCCGTTAGCCTTCTTGGCAACAAGGGCACACTGTTGACACATATCCAGCTTCTCGTCCACTGTAACCCCTAGGTCCTTTTCTGCAGAACTGCTTCCTAGCCATCCGGTCCCTAGTCTGTAACAGTGCATGGGATTCTTCCGTCCTAAGTGCAGGACTCTGCACTTGTCCTTGTTGAACCACATCAGGTTTCTTTTGGCCCAATCCTCTAATTTGTCTAGGTCCCTCTATATCCTGTCCCTACCCTCTAGCGTATCTACCACTCCTCCCAGTTTAGTGTCATCTGCAAACTTGCTGGGAGTCCAGTCCACGCCATCCTCTAGATCATTAATGAAGATATTGAACAAAACCGGCCCCAGGACCGATCCCTGGGGCACTCCACTTGAAACCGGCTGCCAACTAGACATGGAGCTGTTGATCACTACCCGTTGAGCCTGACGATCTAGCCAGCTTTCTATCCACCTTATAGTCCATTCATCCAGCCCATACTTCTTTAACTTGCTGGCAAGAATACTGTGGGAGACTGTATCAAAAGCTTTGCTAAAGTTAAGGAATAACACATCCACTGCTTTCCCCTCATCCACAGAGTCTGTTATCTCCTCATAGAAGGCAATTAGGTTAGTCAGGCATGACTTGCCCTTGGTGAATCCATGCTGACTGTTTCTGATCACTTTCCTCTCCTCTAAGTGCTTCAGAATGGATTCCTTGAGGACCTGCTCCATGATTTTTCCAGGGACTGAGGTGAGGCTGACTGGCCTGTAGTTCCCCGGATCCTCCTCCTTCCCTTTTTTAAAGATGGGCACTACATTAGCCTTTTTCCAGTCATCCGGGGATGCAGGTAAGAAACCCCACAGTGAGGTGCCAGCACCACTACCCAGCTCTGCTACACAGACTGTTCACTTTGGAAAGGCTCGTGCTACTGTGATAGCACCTCTTGCATCAGCTGTGCCATGCAGCTATGTAAGGCACCAGGGGCCAGTCTCTGCTCTTTGGTATCTGGGGCGAACCCAGAGCTATTCCATGGAAGTAAAATCTCTTTGTTATTAAAGCCAGGGGGTTACCCCAGAATTACCTGGTGTAACTGAGAACAGTCTGGCCCCAGAACTGGACAGGGCCGGCTCTAGGATTTTTGCCGTCCAAAGCAAAAACAATTTTGGCCGCCCCCCCGCCCCGTTTTTTAATTACCCCACCCCCGGCCCCGCCTCAACTCCGCCCCTTCCCCAAATCCCCAGCCCTGCCTCCTCCCCCCAGGCTCTCAAGCCTAGGAGGGAGGGAGGGAGGGAGGGGGAGAAGCGGCACCCGCGCCGCGGCCACTCGGAATCTCCCCCTCCCTCCCAGGCTCTCAAGCCTGGGAGGGAGGGAGGGGGAGCAGCGGCGCGCGTGTTTCGCGCACTGCGGCCGCTCGGGATCTCCCACTCCCTCCCAGGTTTGAGAGCCTGGGAGGGAGGGGGAGACCCCGAGTGGCTGCGGCGCGCAAAACAGCCGATTCGCGCGCCGCTGCTCCCCCTCCCTCCCAGGCTTGAGAGCCTGGGAGGGAGGGCGAGTAGCGGCGTGCGAATCGGCTGTTTCGCGCGCCGTGGAGCGCGAGCGGCAGCAGCAGCGGAGGTGAGCTAGGGCGGCCGGGGCACATTTTTAGGGGCGGCATTCTGGCGCCGGCCATGCCGCCCCTAAAAATGTGCCGCCCCAAGCACCAGCTTGTTTTGCTGGTGCCTAGAGCCGGCCCTGGAACTGGAGTAGGATGCACTTTTCTTCTGACCCCTCCAGTTCAGTAGCTCCATTGCAAACAGAAATCTTTATCTCTGACTTTCAGTTCAGTCCTTAGTGAGGGCATCCTGTCCCACTTCTGAAGGGACTAAAAGCTCTAGAGCAAACCTCAGTGGTTACTGAGTCTAATCAACAGAATTATAATGCGAATGTTTCTGTCCATTTTATACTAGTGGTTTTACTCTGAAATAACTAAAATGGTGCTGTGGTAACATTTTGCTAACTTTTGGTGCAACCCCACCTGCCTGTCTCTAAACTTTCCCACCAAGAAGCGATGTAAGCTGTTCTGTGAGGTCAGGGTTATAGTCTTAATATTTAAATACTTAAAACAAGAGCAAAGAAGAACCCTGTTGCCCGTACAACTCTTGGGGAACTGAGTGAATTAGAGGATTGGGGTATATTGAGCCTCTCTTTTTGATTCAGACCTTACTTGTCATTGGCAATCTTACTGGTAGCCTCCATAGAGGTGTCAAGGATTGAATTAAAGATTGGACTATCTTTCTTTTCTTGAGGGGCTGGGCTGGGGGCTCAGTAGCAACAGACTGGTGTAACTCCATTGAGTTATACTGATTTACATCCATTGAAGATATGGGGCGAAATTCTGGTCTCATTGAAGTCTACAGGAGTTTTGCCATTGAGTTCAGTGGAGCTAGGATTTCACCTATGGCCTGGTGTCTCCAGGGCATACATCTATGATGGGGCCCATGGGGAGATGAAGTCTGTGCTGCCTGTTGTGTATCTGTTGGACTTTGTCAACCAGGATTGTCAATCCAGAACCTTTCATCAGCCCTAAAGTCATATTTAATTTGGAATTTACTCACTCTTTGGTTTTGGCTACACTGTCAATCATCTAATATAAGTTGTCCATGAAATGTCTGTTAAAAATTGACTCTGGGTGATTATGAAGTACACATTCTTTATGATGAAAGCGGGAACAAGCTTGGGTTTTTTTATGGTAGGAATCTGCATGTCGTACGCGTCTTACTACCTGCCCGGTTCTTCGATTTATAGACTGCTCTTCATTACAGTAGCTGGATGCGTCTTTACAAAGTTTACACCTCACTTGCCCAAAAGTGAAGGTACAGTGGATACCCTTGGAGAATTCTAGCTGCTGTGGCCACCTACAGAAAGGTTGACTTCTGTTGTCATTTTTGACAAATCAAACTTTGCAGACACACCAAGTTAAAGCAAAACCAGATGAATCTATCTTGCACACTTGTATCGTAATGTCTGAGCTCCTCCCAATCTTTAATGTGTTTTATCTTCACAACACCTCTGTGAAGTAGAGAAGTGCTGTTATTTCCATTTTGCAGATCCAGAATTGAAGCACTGAGAGACTAAGAGCAGAATTCATGAAGGGACTTAGGTGATACAATGCTGGGCATTGCAGCACCTAACTTTTAGGTACCTAGAAAATCATAGGAACAACACTGCGATCCACCAAGCTGAGTTAGGTGCCTAGGCTCCCTATAGGATGAACGGGGAGAGATAGGAGCCTAAGCAATCCACAAAATCCAGCATGCTGGGCAGGGAGCTGCCTAAGCTAGCCAATAAGACATGCTGACAAGAGGGGCCCCACCTAGGCCCTGCTCCTCTCTTGGAAATAGGTGCCTAAATCTGGCCTACTGGGAAATGCCTATCTCTGCTTGTGATTCATGAACTGGTGGAGAAGTGGAGGAAGAGGGATGTCCGGTGGCCTAAATTGTGGTCAGGGCCTAAACCAAATGGGGCTGCAGGAGGAGAAGGAAGATCTCTCTTATAACCTTTAGCCTAGTGGATAGGGCACTCACCCAGGATGTGGGAGACCCCCTCCCCCATTCAAGTCCCCCCGACTGAAGGAGGGAGAAGAGATTTGAACAGGGACCTCTCAGTTGAGTGCCCCAGACACTAGGCTATAGAGTCATTCCAACTCTTTTTCTGGCCTCAGTAATATTTAAGTATGCCATTGTTAATTAAAATGGAACAACTTCAATAGGAGTGCTTGAGGGAGCCTCACATCAGAATTATCCTGTGGCCTCGTGGCTGGGGCACTCACCTGAGAGGTGGCAGATCCCTGATTAAATCCCGTCTCCCCTTCAGGTGCTGGGGAGACTTGAACCCGGGGTCTCCCCCAGCCTGGTTAGTACCCTGTCCACTAGGCTAAAGGTTATAAGGGAGGGCCTCCCCAGCTATTTTGCGTGTACTCACCTGAGGGGCTCGATCTGGTAGGCATACTCACAGGCTGCCTGCTGGACGGGGCCTCCACATGCAACTTAGGCAGCCGAACGCCTATCTATCTGAGTTTGTGAACTGCTGTGGGGCTTAGTTGGGAGACAGATGCCCAGGTGCCTAGAGGGAGGCTGCAGGTTAGGAGGCAGCTGAGAGGAGTTTTGTGCTTTGCAGTGTTGCCTAAAAATGGGACTTAAGTACCTTCATGGATCCCACCCTAAGTGATTTGCCAGAGGTCCCAGAGAAAGCATGTAACAGAGCAGGAAATTGAACCTGGGTCTCTCAAGACCTAGGGTGACTCCCTGAGCATTGGACCATCTTTGACCTTTACCCCCTAAATATCTTGCATCAGAGCCTTACACTTTGCTATGTTCTGGCTGTGATGGAATGGCAGGTGCCCTTATGTAGCTGTACCACCAGTCCTGGAGTATTCGGAACAGATGTTAACAGCTTCCCAGCCAATCTTAACTGCACTCGTGGGGCATTGGGTGACAGTATACAGTGCGTAGTGTATATTAGATAACTGGCTCCCAGGACATTCAAGGCTTTAAAGATTTTTCACCAGCACCTTGAATGGTGCCCGGAAATGAACAGGAAGCCTTTGCAGAGACTTTAGCATAGATGGTGAGACTCCAGGGGCATTCATGAGTCCAAAAGGAGATGAAAGCAGTAAACCACTGTGGTAAAAGGTGTATGTATATGCCCACAATAGATGATGTAGATGCAGCCGTGACCCTTTAAACTGACCTCCTACCAACAAGCAGTACTCCTTAAACCATCTGGGTTGAGCTGTAAAGAGTTCACTTTCGTCTGGATCCTTATCTTGGTCAGACACTGTGTGAGTGTGTAGTGACACCAGACTCTGGGTAGCCGAAAAAGATGCATAAAGCTGGCCGTCAGCATATGGGTGACCATGCAGTCTACAGTTATTTATCGTCTCCCGTAATGGCTTCATATACACATTGAACAGAGGGGAGGTCACAAAATGGAACCCTGCAGAACCTCAAGTTGGGGACTGCTTGGGGAGGAAAGACCCCACTGGGGAGTCTCTCAGTCCATCTTGGAAGATCCATCTTGTCTAGTGGGAACAAATGTTTCAAAACAGGCTCCTCAGAATATCAGACAAAGGTGTAACAGGATCCAATGGCTGGAAGTTAAGGCTAGACCATTTCAGACTGGAACTAAGGCATAAATTTTTAACATTGAGTGGAATTAACCATTGGAATAATTTACCAAGGGCTGGGGTGGATTCTCCACAGGGCCAGCTCTAGGCACCAGTGCTCCAAGCATGTGCTTGGGGCAGCACTTTCCAAGGGGCAGCACTCCGGCTCCTTTTTTGTTGTTGTTGTTGCTTGGGGCACAAAAAGCTGGGAGCCGGCCCTGAGTGGAGGTGAGCTGCGGCGGTGGGGGGCGCGGGGAGGGCCGCAGGAAGTAACCCTTTGGAGGGCAGAGGAACTGCTCCCCCCCAGCTCACCTCCGCTCCACTGCCGCCTGCTCCCCTGAGCGCGCCACCGCTCCACTTCTCCCCCCTCCCTCCCAGGCTTGCTGAGCGAATCAGCTGTTTTGCGGCAAGCCTGGGAGGGAGGGGGGAGAAGCGGAGCGGTGGCGGCGCGCTCAGGGGAGCAGGCGGAGCAGAGGTGAGCTGCGGCGGTGGGGGGCACGGGGAGGGCCACAGGAAGTAACCCTGGGCGGGGGGGGACAGAGGAACCGCTCCACCCCCCCCCAGCTCACCTCCGCCTCCTTCCCCGAGTGCGCCGCTGCTCCGCTTCTCTCCCCTCCCTCACAGGCAAGCCTGGGAGGGAGGAGTAGGAGGGGAAATGCGGCGCGCGCCCGGGGGAGGAGGCGGGGATGGGGATTTGGGGAAGGGGTTGGAATGAGGCAGAGAAGGGGCGGGGGGGGGGGAGGGAGGGGCGGCACCAGAAATTTTTTTTGCTTGGGGCGGCAAAAAACTTGGAGCTGGCCCTGATTCTCCATCACTGGCAATTTTAAAATCCAGATGGGATTTTTTCTAAAAGAGCTGCTCTAGAATGATTATGGGGGAGTTCTATGGCCTATGTCATACAGGAGGTCAGACTAGACGATCACTTGGCCTTGGAATCTCTGAATCTGTTTATGAATCAAAAGCTAATAAAAGCTGCGCGTATCATTACCTTTGTCTGCTGTTGGTAGCTCATAAGCAGTTATTGATATCAATGCCATCTACCCTCCATACCCATAACCGATACTGATATGGGTCAAGAAAATGACTCATAAACTTTACCCAAAGGAGGGAGTTTAAAGACAGGGCATTGGCATCATGACAAGGTCATTAAAGATGGCTTCTTGAGCAAGGGTCTTATTGTAGCTTATGTAAGTGTGACTGGCCTTCACAGGGACACACTTATCAGTCATAGACACCTAATATCTCCACTGTCCTTAATCAGCCATGAAGAACTGGCTCCATCACCCAGGGGGTCAGATGCACACTTTCAATCCTGAGAGACTACATGTATCAGTTGTCAGAGTATGTGGAGCCATTGCAACTGAAATACAGATTAATACTTATACATAACACTAGCAATTTCCTGTACAGGCACAGAAGCCTTTGGATGTTAACAAGACCATTTTGGCCTTTTCCTTTAACAGCCCTCAGATCCGCAATTAGATTTGTTTCAGAAGTGCCAGATGATTGTTCTGAAAAGCTGGAAGTGTATTTCCAGTGATAATGGAGGTGAAGCGGACTGTGTTCTTACCATGTTCTTTGAATTTGCCCTCCATGAGGAATCTGGACATCCCAAACTCAGCAATAAAACCTTTGTTCCACACCATGTATTCTGTGCAGGTGGCAGGGACAGAAAATAAGTGTGCTGCGGGGAGGTGAGAGGTCTGCCTGGCTTAAGGAATTTTTTATGACAAAACACACCTGCCTTTCTAGCATTTTCAGTCCAAGGGCAGATTCTCACACTTCCCAATTATGCAGTAGACTAAACAGGGTGTGAATTACAGGCATAGGTCTTTGGCCTTTGCTTGCTAATTAATACACTGTAATTCCCACACTGAAGAGTCATAGGGTGATTAGGAAATATTACCTCTAAAAATATTTAGACATGTTAATCTGGTGATGAGGCTACAACAGTAAATTCGAAGCAGGGAATATTTTATGAATCAAACCTGACACACAGCTCTGCTATAAAAAGGTTTCTACTGATGGTTTCTTCTTGACGAAGCCCCTTGGCAGGTTGGAGAGCAAGAAATTTTCCCTAGTAGGTACAGGGAATCTACCCATCGACTCTTTTGGACCTAAGCAACTATGGTTTTGACAAAAGCCTTCTCAGTGTAACTGAGGCAGTGATACCTGCCTGAGTCTGCAGACAGCCTGAAACAGCAGTGAGACCTGAACTCTCTGAGGCACTGCAAATCCTGGCCTCAGTGCATAGGCTGAGCAGAAGGACTGCGCCCTAGGGAATTCCTCTGGGTATGGAGATGGAAGGAGTCTTTTCTTTAGGACACTTTATGGCAGCCAATCTGCAACTGCTACTCTGATGTCAAGGTTGGAATAGCCTCTGCCGGGAAGGTGGTGGATCCCTTGTCCC
The DNA here is from genome assembly GCF_028017835.1 of Emys orbicularis. Taxonomy (NCBI): domain Eukaryota; kingdom Metazoa; phylum Chordata; order Testudines; family Emydidae; genus Emys; species Emys orbicularis. The sequence goes on along the minus strand of NC_088695.1, from coordinate 27,752,476 downwards.
CAATCCCCACTGCATTGCAACATGCAGGGAGCCGAGGGGAAGCTGGATTTCTCTTAGTGCAAGGAGGGGGCATCTTTTGACTTCTTGGCTGTCCAAATCGTGCCCTCTCTCTGTACGGTGCAACCACACTGGTTCTACAAGGGTGGGGAGTATCAATGGCTGTGGAGGAGGGATGGCATTTGTGGACATGGAGTGTTGGCTGTGAATCCTCTCACCCCCTGTGTCTGTATCAGTTTCATTCTCCAAGCTTCTGCCAACCTTTGACAGGCTCCCCCGCCCCCCCCCCTTAAATCCTGCATCCCCTTTGGTAGCGAGTTGGATAATTCTCTTGGTGAGTAACCTGCTGGGTGATTTGCCTTTTGATAATGTGGTTATTTCTTGGCTCTGAATAACTTGTGTGTGGTTTATTTTTCTCTCGAATACTCACACACGCACTCTCTCTACGTTTCCTGGTACTGTACAGGCTAGACCAAAGTCCTTAGCTGTTAGTGACCACACAGATCAGCTGCATAGTGCGAAGGGATAACATGCGTGCATCTAAGCAGTGGGAGGGGGGTGAAGTCATAGCCCAGAATAGGAAGCTGCAGCAGAACTTCCTTCTGAATCCAGAGTGCTTCCCCTTTGGGGTGATCATACGAGAAGGTGAAGTAAGAGGATCTCTTCAGAAAATGCAGAAGTGTAGGATGCTGGTGGAAACCATCTTTAGCTAATGGAAGCTTCCTCTTCAGGCTCCAAAGCATTTGGGCCTTGGTACGTGTATTCATGAGGATGGATTCAGCCACACAGCTTGTGGCTTCCTCTTCAGACAGGAAGTCTATTGGTATAAAATGAAAGAGGCTGAGAGGAACTGGCTGTTTTCTCTGAAGAGTCTCTTTCCATAGTGCTGTTGGGAATTATTGGGGAAAGCTCCCCACCTGCCACTTAACTGTGTCCTGAGTTGAAGTCTAGTCTGCTGTAAAGTGTAAACTCTTCAAGTTTATTCTGGACCCAAAATGGCAGCTCAGGTTGTGTCCACTGTTTCTCTTCTCCCTCGTCAAAGGGGAAGGGAGCGAATTGGCAGACTGCTATTGCGCTATTTAGGATGTCAACAATTTGTTCATCATTGTCGCAACTGGGGAAAAGGCTGACATGTCGGGTTTTTTTTGTTGGAGTTTTCTTTGATGTAATTTGATTACTCAACTCTACGATTTCTGAGCAGCGGATAAAAACAACACAGAGAAGTCGCATATGCAAATACATATCTGAGGCCAGCACATTCCAGATATGTGAGTGACATACCCAAAGTCACACAGCCGGTCGTTGTCAAAACCAAGATTAGAACTTGGGTTTACTGATTCTGTAAGGTTTTTGTATGGTTTCCCACCCCAGCGCAAATGGGGCTGATGTGGTGCATAAGGTTCATAGAAATGTAGAGCTGGAAGGGACCTCAAGAAGTCATCAAGTCCGGCCTCTTGCACTGAGGCAGGACCAAGTAAACCTAGACCATCACTCACAAGTGTTTGGCCAACCTGTCCTTAAAACCTCCAGTGACAGGGATTCCACAACCTCCCTTGGAAGCCTGGTCCAGAGTTTAACTACTCTTATTGTTAGAAAGTTTTTCCTACTATCTAATCTAAGGCTTTGTCTACAATAGCATTTTTGTCGGTCGGGGTGTGAAACCCACTCTCCCGCTCCCCCTGCTGGAAACAAATTTCACTGACAAAAGCGCCGATGTGGACAGTGCTATGTCGGTGGGAGAGCATCATGTAGTATCATGCTTTGCCCTTATCTTTATTGAATTTCATCTTGTTGAATTCCCAATTCTCCAATTTGTCAAAGTCACTTTGAATCCTGTCCTCCAAAGTGCTTGCAACCCCTGCCAGCTTTGTGTCATCATCAAATTTTATAAGCATGCTCTCCACCCCATTATCCCAGTCATTAATGAAAATATTGACTAGTACCAGACCCAGAAAAGACCCTTGTGGGACCCCACTAGACATACCCTCCCAGTTTGGCAGTGAACAATGGATAACTAGTCATTAAGTACAGTCTTTCAACAGTTGTGCACCCACCTTATAGTAATTTCATCCAGACCACATTTCCCTAGTTTCATTATGAGAATGTCATGTGGGACTGTGTCAAAAGCCTTACTAAAATCAAGATATATCACATCATTTGCTTCCCCCTATCTGCTAGGCTGCTAAGCCTGTCAAAGAAGCAAATTAGGTTGGTTTGGCATGATTTGTTCTTGAGAAATCCATGCTGGTTATTCCTGATAACCCTATTATCCTCTAGGTGCTTACAAATTGATACTTAATAATTTGGTCCACTATCTTTCCAGGTATTGAAGGTAGGCTGACTGGACTATAATTCCCTGGGTCCTCTTTGTTCCCCTTTTTAAAGACAGGTACTATGTTTGCCCTTCTCCAGTCATCTGGAACCTCACCCATCCTCCATGAGTTCTCAAAGATAATTGCTAATAATTCCGAGATTGCTTCAGCTAGTTCCTTATGTACCCTACGTTGAATTTCATCAGGCCCTGCCGACTTGAATACATCTAACTTATCTAAATATTCTTTAACCTGTTCTTTCCCTATTTTGGCTTCATTCCTTTCCCCTTGTTGTTGTTAATTGTGTTTAGTATCAGTCACCACTAACCTTTTTAATGAAGACTGAAGCAAAATAGGTATTAAACACCTCAGCCTTCTTATGCCATCAGTCATTAGCTCTCCTTCCCTGCCAAGGAGGGACCTCCACTTTCCTTCATCTTTCTCTTGCTCCTACTGTATTTAAAGAACCTCGTCTTATTGCCTTTTATATCCCTTGCTAGGTGTAACTCATTTTGTACCTTAGGTTTTCTGCCTTTGTCCCTACATGCTTGGGCTACTCGTTTGTACTCCTCCTTAGCAATGTGGCCATGTTTCCTCCTTTTGTAGGATTCCTTTTTATTTTCAGGTCATTAAAGAGCTCCTGATGGAGCCATATTGGCCTCTTACTAGTCTTCCTGTATTTCCTTTCCATCAGGATAGTTGGTAGTTCTGCATTTAATATTGTCTCCTTGAGAAACTGCCAGCTCTCCTGAACACCTTTATCTCTTTGATTTTCTTCCCATGGGACCTTACCTGCCAGCTCTCTGAGGCTGTTGAAGCCTGCTTTATTTGAAGTCCATTATCCTTATTCTGCGTCTCACTCCTTCCTTTCCTTAGAATCATGAAATGTATCTTCATCCAAACTGCCTTCCATCTTCAGAGTCACAACCAATTCCTGACCGTTGGCCAGAATCAAGTCTAAAATGGCTGTTCCCCTGGTTACTTCCTCCACCTTCAGAACCCAAGGATTGGCCCCAACTTTTTGGTATGGGAAAATTGAGACACAGATGCAGTAAATACTTTCCCTCAGGGTGAGACTGAGGATTGGATTTGGCCTTGGAGTCCGGAGATCCAGGTTTGATAGTGACTTGTTGTGTGACCCTGGATAAGCCCTTTAAACCTCTCTCAGCTTCCATGTCCCCATGGTACAGGTGGGGACGATGATGCTTACCTGCCCGGCAGCACCCTGTGTGCAAACATCGTCTTTAGAGCACCAAGGATTAAATTTAAGAGCCTTCTCTTTTGTTATATTAAGTGCCTCCTGCAGCTTGGAGGAAGAGAGCATGTTCCTGCCTAATCATCAGTCACCCCTTTTTGTGTCCTGGTTCTGTCACCATCCACAGAGCCGGGAGGGGTGTGACATGTTATGGGTGTGTACAAAGGGGAAGAGAGACCTGGAGGGCCTGGGGAGGAGGAAGCGTTTCCTAGAATTAGCAGGTGCAGTCACAAAGGAGCTTTTAGCTAGGCAGGTTGGTGTGGGAAACAGGAGATCCAGGTTCTATTCGCAGCTCTGCCACTGTCCTGTTGTGAGGCCCTGGGCAAGTCACTTCCCCACTCTGTGCCTCTGTTTCCTCTTTCAACCTTCATCTTGCTCTATTGTGACTGTAAGCACTTTGGGGTAGGGAGTCTCTCGCTGTGGCCAGGTTTATACTGAAAATTTTTGCTGGCCCATCTACGCCGGTCGGGGCTGTGATGAGCAGCAGCTCCATTGCAGTTCCAGACTCCTGTGTTATACTGGCAAAATTGCACTTTTGCTGGTATAGTTTATTTCACTTGAGGGAGCTGAAATAAGCGATACCACTATCAACTGTGTCCCCAGTAGCAGCGGTTGGCCAGTATAGTGTACTGGCATAGTTATACCAGCAAAGCCTTCCAAGCAAGTCTTCCAAGTCCTGGCCCTGCCTCTACGTCTGTACACTGCCTAGCACAATGGGGCCCTGATCTCGGCTGGAACCTCCAGAGGCTGCTGTAATCCATATAATAGTAATAGATTTCAAGGTATCGAATCTCTCACTGCTGAAGAGTCTCAGCTCAGTCGATGTTAAAACACTCTAGATTGGAGCTGATCCAGAAGAATTTTCAACTTGATTTTTCCAAGTTCCTAACTTCAAAGCCATTGGTTTACTTTTCTTTAGTCACTTGTCTTGTAGATTTCACTGAGGTTTAAATACCAAGCCAAGATCTCAGGCTACAGCTCCTGAAGTTCACTGTCTGTGATAAACTCCAGTGTGGTACTGTTGTATGAACTAACAAACTATCTTTCCACTTGAATTAGGGACTTCATCCCGCTGTGTTTGTAAAGTTCAGCCTAATATTACCATGTCCTGTCTCTTGAGGGCTTGACTTCCCAGCCTTATTGTTGTGTTAATGATAATGTTTTGTGTGGCTCACAGACTGAGTTCCTGTGGAGGATGATGAGGGTTGCAATGTGGCAGAGTAAAGATCGGTCTCTGTCTATCTAGGTACTTATATGGGCCCTATCACTATAGTATCTGAGCATCTAACAAACACTGAATTTAGTCTCATATGCTCCCAAGGGAATATCTTTGACATTAATGTTCAGAGGAGGAGTCGGGGCCAAGGGAAGTAAGTAACTCACCCAAGGTCATACAGGTAGTCAGTGGCAGAGCTAGATTTAAACCCAGATCTTCTGAGTCCTAGCCCAGAGCCATAACCACCCCACCATCCTTTCCCTTGAAGGAGGCATTGTAACCATAATGCTGCATTCCAGTATTTTCAAACTTTAAGAGCATTTGTGAATTTCCTGCCTTTGGTATGTTCCACTCCATGCATCTGACGAAGTGGGTTTTAGCCCATGAAAGCTTATGCCCAAATAAATGTGTTAGTCTCTAAGGTGCCACAAGGACTCCTCATTGTTTTTGCTGCTACAGACTAACACGGCTACCACTCTGAAACCTGCCTTTGGCAGGCTTTCTTTAACCAACAACTTTCTGTACAAAATTAGGATCTTAATGCTACTTTTAAAACAAGTCCTTTTTTCCCATCACAGTTTGCATTTTGTTAGATCCCCAGCCACAAGCAAAATGCAGCTGAACTGGGGTGCTGTGTACAGCATTATTGGGGTGCTGTCTATGATCTTATCCACTTCTGCCCACTTTAGCACAGCTTTATATAAGAGATAAGCAGATTTATGTGCTTGTGTTTTGAAAACACTAATCTGTTTTGTTTTTTCTAATTTTTTGCTGTTCCTGCATGCTCTGTGCCAGGTTCCTAGCTCCCTTGTCTGGAGTAGAGACCAGCCCATTGCCACTGCTAAATCTTTTATTTATCTATTTGGCAATAGCGGGCAAAATAGCTAGCAAACTAATTAAACTTTTCATTGCTCGTGAATTAGATTTCGCAAGCAGAAATGCGAAATCTCCAGGGGCCAAATCCTCAGCTGTTCTAAATTGGGATAGCTCTGTGGACTTCAGGGGACCTGCTCTGTTTTACACCAGCTCAGGATCTGACCTTAGATAGCTTTGCATAGCATAGCTTTGCTTTCTTGGTTGAAGTGATCTGAGCTCTTTTGTGTATTTGAGTGTTTAACCTAATTACGCTACTTTAAAGCTTCAGTCATTGGTGTGTACTGCTTCTGAGGTACCCCTGACAGGATGTCTTGGTTAAAACAAGTGGTTCTTGTGGGTTAGAAAAAAACCTCTATGAAATATAGTTTGTTTGTCTTTTTTAAAAGAAGCTTTCAACGTATGCACCCTGCTCCTTTTAAGGTCAAAGAAGGGTCTTTATTCTCACTAAAAACAAGATGGTGTAAGAAAAAATAACGCTTCTCATCTGCTGCTTTGCAAACCTTAACTATCAGAGCCTCCTAGCACCCCTGTGAGGCATGTAGGGCATTACCATTTCACAGAGGAATAAACTGAGGCACAGACACATCACCTTAGGTTGTGCAGTGACTCACTCGCAGAGTCAGAAGTAGAAGCTAGGAGTCTTGATTTTCAGTTCTCCCTTCTAGCCACTAGGCAACACTGTCTTACTGTAGTTGTGATATCTGGATGGTACACTAGGTTGTTGGGGAGACAGTGTTAGGGTTTTTGCTGGCTTTATCTGTCTCTCTCTGCCTTAGGTACTTATCTGGCCCCCATTACCATAGTCTTGGAACACCTCAGTTTTTAATGTTTATTTTCCCAACACCCCTGAGAGCTATTGAAACCCTGTTATTACCATTACCCCCCCCCCATTTTCCCAGAGGGTAAACTGAGGCACAGAGACTCAGTGATTTGCCACTGACTTCTTGGGTGACCTTGAGCTGAGCGGTGAATTAAACTACATCTTCGGAGTCCCAGCCTAGAGCCCAAACCGTTGGACTGTGCTTCCTCTTTGATGTGCCACCAAGTCCAGTCGATCTGCTGAGTGTGTGTGTATGCATCTTACAACGTAACACTTTGGAGGATGAAATGAGAGAGCTGCTGTTCCATATGGTTGCCCAGGATTTCTCTGTAAGGGTTACATCTAAGCGCAGGCTAGATTCGCAAGGTGCTGTGCATTGCCTTTGGACAAGTGGGCAGGCAGGTCATGGTATTCAACCCAGATCGTTTTTGCACTATCTGAACTTGATTGCCGTGTTTAACCCGGGAGTGGAATTTCCTTGTAATGGCTGGCTGGTAATTGATCACAATAACAGGCAGAGCCTTTTCTTGCAGCTGAGCGGAGAGGTTAGTTAGGGGTGAAAGAGCAGTAGGAAGCTGAAGGACATATGCAGTAGAGGGCCTTTGTAACAGAGAGGGGTGTGGCACATGGTGAGCATGTTGTGTAGCCTTATAGGGGTTCTTGGGTAAGGTGACACCCACCTGTGCTATTCTTCTGGAAAGCGTGCAGTGTTCCACTAACTTAGATAAGTCAGGCCAGATCCTGGGGCTGGTCTGCAGCCGTTTGATTCCCCGGCCTGCTAGTCTGGTTCTACCAAGGAGCAGCTTAGAGCAGCTTTGGGACTATGCTAAATTGTGCCAGCAGGAGTGGCCCCCATGGGTCTGGAGAGCAAAGGGGCTCTTGTCCTTGCCCCCTTTTCCAGGATTCTCTCTCCTGTGCCAGGGGCTGCAAGGTTGGGGATTGCATAGGCCCGGTTCTGTGCCACTAAAGGACTCCTCTATGCAGGGGGACTCCTTAGCTAGCCATTTACAGGAGCTTTAAATCTGCTCTGCACTATTGGGTTGGCTGAAAGGGGCTGAGGATCAAGCCTATAGGCTGAAATCCGAGACACCCTTAAAGGAGCCTGATTTTCACAGGGTTGGGGCTCAGCACCCATAATCTCTCGACCCTTTTGGAAACTCTTAGAGATAGACCCTAAAATGTGGCCTGGCCTGCTGTTGGGCCAACCAGTCAGGATCTTCCAAGGAAATGACCACTCTGATCATGTCCCCAAGGCTCTGTACGCGGTTTTGCCACTGCAGCAGATGAGGGAATTAGGGTAGTTGCTGTATGCAAGATTATTTATCAATAGTCCCTCTGCCTCTCCCCCCCCCCCAAAAAAAATCCTGTAGTCACATTGTTCCTGCTGCTGAGTCATTTTGAGGCATGTTTCTCTCTTCTCTGGCTGATACCAAGAACAATACCTTTGGTGATTAGAGGATAGTTAAATTTGTACTCGTTAAGGATGACAGATGGGGAAATTCTCCCAGCTGGTACAGTTACTGGAATGAGTTTTGCAGATGAATGGTTAGAAACTTACAAAAGATGTGGCAAAAGAAATTTACATGTAGCATAACATTTGTCCTTTCAGAAAATGAAAGATCAGTTTTCTGCCCTAAGAGTAAATTGCTGTTTGATGCAAACTCTAGGTTCTAAGGAGTTTCTTTGCTAAAAGGATTGGGGATTGTAGTAGCTAATCTCATGCAATCTCATGGTTATTTGAAAAGTAGGGCGTGGTGCACATGAACAACCCCAGGGTGGCTAGCTTTGTCAATTTCATCGAATTTTGTGATATTTGGTGTCTTTCTGGTAGCTCCAGCTCTTATCAGCCACATGAATATGTGAGAATCTGACTTTTTTTTCCTTTTTAATGGACGTTGAGATTCTAACCCTCCTGGTTGCAGAGAAAAGTTGGAAAATGTGACTCCTGAAGGTTCAAACACCAGAAGGCAAATCAAAAGAGTAAATGTTGTTGTTTGGCTTAAAATCTTGTTGGAAGGGGGGAGAGGAGGAAGGCCTTACTTGAGGTTTTTGAATGCTTGGAATTGGTAACACTGCAGGCTCATTCTCTGAGTCTCCTTGATGTTGTGTTACAACAAGACACGGTGGTGCTGGGATGCAGCACCTGAGCTATTTAGCTTCTTTTGAGCACCCAAAAGTGTGTCTAGGCGTGTCACTGAAATAAGAAACAGTCTCTACTCCAAAGAGTGACCAGCTGAATTCAGACATGATCCGAGGAGTGAGGGTCATAGATCAATAAAATACGAGGAGGAGGAGGGGTAAGAGGAAGAACAAGAACCCCAAATCGTGGTTTTATACCCTTATTGAAGCAGGAAGAATAGCCCAATAGGGCGCTAGCCTGGGACGTGATAGCCCCAGGCTCAATTCCTCGCTCTACCACAGACTCCCTGAGTGACCTGGGGCAGTTCCCTAGCTATAAACTGGGGATACTAGCACTCCCTGCCTTTCTACGAGGATAAATATATTAAAGACTGAGAGGTGCTCAGATATTACAGTCTTAAAAAATGTCCAGTGATGGAGAATCCACCACTTTCCTATGTAAGTGGTTCCAATGGCTAATTACCTTCACTATTGAAAATGTGCACCTTATTTCTGTCTGAATTTATCTAACCTCATCTTCCAGCCATTGGTCCTGTTTGTCTGCTAAATTGAAGAGCCCTCTCTTATCGAATACAGGGGAGAGCCCAGAGACACAGGGCCTTGAAAACAAGGGTGAGGAGTTGAAACATGGCTGCAGAAGAGCGACAGTACTGAGGCAATATCTGTGTGTAGCCCCCAATGGTTCTCAGGGTCTGGCACCCAACTGTAAGTTCTCAGAGTCCTGCTCCTCTTCAGCAAGCTCATGTGAGAGACAGCTGGCGCGTAACTTAGCCACATCTGTGTTTGTGGCGTGGTGTTTGTGGAAAGGTTTGCTTTTTCAGCAACTGGGTTACTGCTCTTGACGTGAAGGGCAGGCTCAGTCTGTAGCCCTTATTTGACCTGCCTGGAAAGGATTCTAAATGGTAGTCTCTGTCTGTCTGTCTGTCAGGGTATGGATTGGGTGGTGAGAGGGATGGGACCATGCACAAGGAAGACCTGGGGAAGAACACGAGTGAGCCTTGACCATACAGCATGTCTGTGGGAGTGAATAAAGGAGAAACCCTGCTGAACTGGATCTAACAGGGTGTTTCCAGCTTTCTTCAAACTGCTGGCTGTGCTCTAGGGGTAAGGCCTTTGGCACGGCCGACCTGACTGTGAAGATCCTGCCCCGAGGTGCCAATCAGGGTGTTTGCCTGTGCTCCTGCCGACAGAGGGAAGGTCCCAATGACGGGCCTCCACAAATGGAACAAACAAAGGGCTTTTTGCCAGCAGCATCTTGCTGCAGCCTCTGCACTTGGCTGAAGTAACTGTAGTTTCCACCATTTCAGATCTGCCAAATTAGACACCAGAACTGGTTTGCATGTGTTGTTAGCAGTGCATCACCTGACAGCGCTGCAGTGTTAAACTGAGAGCCTGGTGCAATGGAAGCTCTTGAGACAACAACAGAAGCATGTGATGGGCAAGAACAATAATAGCTGGCTGTTACAGAGCACTTGTCATTAGTAGACCTCACGGTGCGTCACTCACTCTAGTGCATTTCTCTTCGCAGCACCCCTGTGTTGTTATCCACCTTTCACACGATAGCTGCAGTTGTAAGGATGGGTTGCTTTCCAATAATGGGGGTGAAAAATCCTACAAACTCAGACATATGAGAGCTGAACTGGCCCGTCCCCAGTGAGAGCCTCTTGCCTCATTGCTGCTTTAGGGTCATGTTCATCCCTGGTGTAACTTCATGGACTTTTAGTGGAGGCACATCAGAGGTGAATGTGTCCCTTCAAATCCAGACAGTCCAGAGCAGCTGTTGTGTGTTTTTTTTAATGTGTTGGAGCAGACGCCAGTATGGTATTATGGCTTTTAGTTTTGATCTGAACCTGGTTTGTTTGAATGTCAAGGCTTCAGTTCTTTTATTAGTGAAGGGAAGTTAAAAGCCCAAATGCATAACCTCTTCACCCTCCTCCATGCAAACCATGTATCACCATCACAACAATTCAATTTTTGGAACAAAGACAGAGAAAAGAGACAAAGCTAAAAACAGGAACTACTAGATAAACACCACTATGGGCTCTCTGCTTGTGAGACTAGCTTTTTCCTGCCCTGAGACATCTGTCGAGGTAGCAGTAGCTCTCTTGGGACCTAACAGGCTTGCGGAGTTCTGTTCTGCAGGTCGTCTGGTGTTCATTCTTGTAGTTACATCTTTCCCTCCAGCCACAAAGCCAGGTGGTTAAATGACTGAAAAGTTCTTCCATTCATGAGAAGTTTTAGGAGCATGATCTTAAGTATAGGCTTAAATATAACCCTTCAGCCTGTGTACAGGAGATGGTTAGGGTGCTAGTGGGGGACACCAGAGACCCAGGTCAGATCCCTGCTCCTCTGCAGGCTTTCTGTGTGACCTTGAGCAAATCAATTAATCTCTTGCTGCCTCAGTTCCCCATCTGTACAATTGGGATACTGCCCTACCTTGAAGGGATGTGACGAGGATAAATTCATTAAAGACTGTGAGGCTCGCAGGTACTACAGGCATGGAGCGCCAGGTAAATACCAGAGCCAGACATTCAGCTGTGATGTCTTGAATCCACTGTTACAAAAGAATTCTATGAAGTCTTCAGGCTCATGAGCCTGGTTTCTTTGTTAAGAGGAAGATTTAAAAAAACAGTCCTGAGAAGAAAGAAACTTAAGAAACCAAATAGGAAAAAAAAAAGGACAACCATTATTATTTGTGTTACAGTAATGGCTAGAGACCCCAACCAAGATCGGGGTGCAGTGGCGGCTAGGCACAGTACAAACAAAATGTGAGACCGTCTCTGCCCCAAAGAATTTACAAACTAAACAGAGAAAGGAAATATCCCCAGTTTACAGACGGGGGACTTGAGGCACAAAGGGCCTGATGTCAGAGGTATTTAGGCACCTAGTGGGATTTTCAAAAGCACGTAGGGGCCAAAACACCCATTGATTTCATTGCATCTTTAGGTGCCTTTAAAAATCTGGCCCAGAGGCTAGAGTAAAAATTTCAAAAGTGCATGTAGTGTACATACCCATGTAGCCCCCCGGCATGGGTATAAGTAGCAGTGTAGACAGTAAGACATGGTTTAAGTAAGTAAAGACACGCATGAAGGATGTGGGTATGAACCTGAGTACACACCCTAAATGGCTCTCCACTCACCCAAGCTCTGCCTGTGTTTACACCGCTGTTATTAGCAGTGTAGTGTCCCACTGCCTCCCCACTGCTGGAGCCTTTCCCTGCCTCAGGAATAGTCTCCGGCAGCGGGGAAAGGCTGGGGCTCCCTGCTGCTGGAGACTCTCGCAGTCTCCCCTTTGCCAGAGCCTTTCACTGCCACTGTAGCTATACAGCACAGTGTGGATGCAGCGTGCTTTCACTGTGGCGTGTAGCTGCACATATGCTACACGTCTCCGCCAGTTGTGTGTAGGGTAGACGTAGACTGAGTCTCATTGAAAGTCAATGAGATTTAGGCTTCTGTGTCACTTAGGTGCTTTTGAAAATATTACTCTACGTTATTTGCCCACGACACTGATTTGAGGCTCGCATAGCAATGCAGTGTGGACACTCCAGCACAAGCTTGAAAAGAAGGGGCTGCAGGCACAGGTCCCACAGAGCCGGGTTTACTATGCAATGTGGACATACCCGCAGGGAGTCTGTAGCAGAGCTGGGAACTGAACTCAGTCTCTGTTTTATTACCCACCCTGTCTAGTCTCACACAGGGAAACTGGCAAAGTCAGCCACTGAACCTAGATCTTCTGGGTCCCTGGAAGCCACGTCAACTTCTTGGATATTTGATGTTGATAAGTATGTCTAGTTTTGGTTTTGCAAGTTTGTGGTCCCTCCAGTGCACGAACCCTAGCATTAAGCGACTGCTGATGATGCAATTAATCTCCAGGGTGGAATTAGGGAAATCCTGGTAAATAATTCCTATTTTCAGCAGTGTGAAAGGCTTGGAGAGAGGAATTTATGTGGCGATGACATTTCTTAAGCAGCTCTCAGCTTCCTGTTGGCTTTCTCTTTTGATCCCCTTATCTGTAGGCACTTAGTGAAAGCTAAGCAGAAGAAGCTGTACCAGAGGGAGTTGGAGAAACCACACATGACTAACACATTAAAAAGGGCCAGCACTTTGGTATCCAGAGCTGGAAAATTAGTCACCCAGGTTCACTGGTGTGTGTTTTTTAAATATTTATCTCCAGCAGCTGGTAACGCTTCAGGAAGTTGCTCTTTCTTCTATTTCTGCTTAATAGGGAATATTTGCACTATAATGTTCTGGCTCTTTTGCAGGTCAGTGCACTTGGCCAACCTTCTCTTTCATGATCACAATACATGCCCCTCCTTTGGAAGGGCACCGTTGATTTTTACTTCCTGGATACCTAGTGCTGAGCTCCAATACATCCATAATATTGAGTTTGAGACAAATCATAGTCCCTCCCGTGCCTTGTTCTTATGCTGCAGTAATCCACATGGTGGTGCAACTTTCTGCCTTTACATTTCTACAGCACATTTCATCTAGATGGGTAGCAAAGCACTCTGCAGATTGATGTAGAATATTCTACGGGGCTTGACTGTGGCCAGAAAAGTAATATGAAGTAGTAAAATCTAATACACCACTAGCTAAAAAGACATCCCATTGTCAGTGTACATGACAAACTGGAGAAGAGCAGAAGCATGGGTCTCCATTTTGGATAATAGAAAGCAAGCATTATTGCAGGGTTATTCCATACTGGGCATGTGTGTGTTCGCTTTGTCCAGTTCAATCTTAAATGTCCCCAGTGTTGGGACTTGGATTGCTTCCTTGCGGAGTATAATCACTAGCTGAAGAGCCGTTGCTATTGGAAAGTTTTGCTTGTATTCTATAAATGATTCATTTCTTTAAGTTCTGCCCCATTATCCCTATATATATCTATACCTGCGTCTCCTCACCCTGAACTACATAATTTCTTTCCATATTTGGAATGGGATTCTTGTAGATGGCCACCCATGTTCCATATTCTTAGGTGTTGCTTAACCAAGCCGTACATCCTTAGCTCACTAAGGCCTGAGAGTTGCTCAGCAGCCTCAACGCTCAACTGAAGTTAAGATATTATAGGCTTCATGCTCCATTTAGGAAGAAAGCATGAGTGAGTGGCACCTGCTGGCCTAATTGGGATGGAGATAGCGACCTGCTCTTAAAGTCTCCTATGGCCCTTGAAGTATGAAGTAGACTAGTAGTAGGGAGCTGTGTGATGCAGTGTGGTCTTGTGGCTAAGGCACTAGACTCTGGCTCAGGGCAGCTGGATTCAATTCTTGGCTCTACCACAGAGTCCGTGTGTGACCGTGGCCAAGTCTGTTAATCTCTCTGTGCCTCATTTTCCCCATCTGTAAAATGGGGATAATGTTCCTTCCTTTTTGTGTCTCATCCACTTGGATCTTAACCTCTTTGGGGTAGGGGACTGTCTCTTACTATGTGTATGTACAGCATCTAGTGCCATAGGGACCTCCTCTTGGTTGGGGATCTATAGGCACTACCCTGTTCAAATAATCATATCATTCTCGGTGTACAGATAGGAAAAGTGGAGCAGAGATGGTCACACAGTGAGGGCCCAGTACTGCTCCCACTGACTTCAGCAGGAGATGGGTGAAGTCCTGAAGAAGACCCAGGAGCTGTTGATTTTCAGATTTAGGCCCATGCTTCCTCTCTGTGTCTGTGCTATTATTAGGGTTGCCAATTTTGGTTGGATGTATTCTTGGAGATTTCATCACATGACATAATCTTTCATTAAAGATTAATCTTTAATTCCTGGAGACTCCAGGCCAATCCTGGAGGTTTGGCAACCCTAGCTATTATAAACAGACCAACTGGGCCCACACAGCCACTTGTGCACTTGGTTTTTACATGATGAATCAAAACAAGTTCACACTTCTCTTATTTCTAGAGGACCCGTCACATGAGGCCTAGCCATTGGTCTGTGACCACTGCGACCTCACTCCCAGGCTATGTTAAGGGCTCGGTTTGTGACTGAGGCAACCCCTCCCCCTTTGGCTGTGGGGAAAGACCCTCTGATTCTGTGTCAGATGCTGGTTTCCCCTCTGAGGCCAGTGGTGATTCTCAGATCAGTGATGAAATTTGAGTACCCCATGTCATCAGGGGGACTTGGCTTCCAACAGTCTGAGTGGAGAGAGTTGCTCCCAATCACATGCTTGGGCTTATGTGCTGTTGTCTTCCAACAGCCGCGCTGTGCGATCAGCTCACTTCCTACCCCAGTAGGCCAGGAACCGGTGACCCAATAAGGAAATAATGTTTACAGCCTGGGTGTTTGGATGGTTCACTTGCCTTTTGCGAGCGGATGTTTGTCAAACCTGTTGCCTTCTGGATCCTTTGATATGCCACCTTTGCAGGGTTTGAACGAACTTCTTATCTTATTCATCTCCCTGCCCTTTGATGCTCTGTGCGTACTTGAGCATAAACACAGATGATGACTGTGCCTGAGCTGTGAGGATCATAGAAATTGTGGGTTTCTCCCTGCTGTGCCCCGAATCCCACAAGAAACATTCTACGGCTGCTCAGTCTTTCTGCTCCGGGACTCCACCCTTTGACCCTGGTACTTAGGAATTGTGTGCACAGGAGGAGGAGGAGACCCTAGAAGCTGGGATGTTAAGAATGGCAGAAACTAGGACTTCCTCTGTGATCTAAGGAAAAACATGGATTTCATAGAAGGAGTAAGTGCCACCTGTGCGGGGCTGGCTGCTTGAAGCACACATGTACACGCACACATGGGTGCTCTCCTTGCTTTCTAGACCTGTGCTCCTGACACAAGGACTGTGCTTATTCCCAAGAGGCCCACTGGAACTCCTCAGAGTCAGAAGAATCCAGGGCTGAGGTCAATACAGGCTTCAATCAAGGGAGGCTTTAGGGTTTTGTGCCTCTCAAGGAGTGATCACTGGCAATAGCTCCTACTGGGACATGACCTGAGTGAGCTGAGCTCATGACACCTTCCTGTGGACGGCTTGGTTTCTGATCCCTGCAGGCTGGCGTGTGATGCGAGAGATGTGCCAATACAATCACTTGCTTCTCCGCTGGTGCCGAGCTTCCAAATCTCTTTGTGGGAGGGGACTGGGGTGGAGAGGATGCTTTGCATTGCTACTTCAGCTTTCGTACCACTTGGAGTGATTGATCTGCTTGGACCTTTGTTCTGGTGACATTGGTTTATTTCTGCACCTGACCCCTGATTCAGAGTGAAATGGGGAAGGCGGAGAGATGAGATGTTGTCAAAGGAAAAAAACGAATTCACTGTAGGTTCTAAATGACATGTGCATGGGCCTGGGAAACCATTAGATGTGATCTGGATGCTTTTAAGTCCAAATTAAGTGATTGCTGCTGCAGTTCTTCTCCCACCCAGCACACCTGCATGGATTCCTCTGTATCCATGGTTTGGTTTAGTTTAGTTTCCATCCTTTGGCTCAGATGAGCCCTTCCTCTCTCACTTGCGTTAAGGTGAGGGCTGGGTGAGAAGTGACAGCACTGGAGGAGCCGAGTCCATGAATGAGACACAGGGCAGAGTAGCGTTTGTAATCATGCCAGCACTTAGCTCCCTGCCCATCGGACTTCCCAGTGAAAGCGAGTGTGTTTGCAAACCAGGCCTCTGGGCTGAGTGGTTTTTTTCCCATTTCCTACTTTGGCGTTGCAGCCAGCAGCCTCTGAATTAGCAGGGCAGGAAGAGCTACTGTCTTTCCTTGAATGTGCCCTGGGGGCTTTCTTGTATGACCTGAATGCTTGGATTAAAGACCTTGTTCCATGCCGTGGGTTTCCCCTCCACTGAAGGAGATGATTGCAGGCACTCAGCGGGCCAGTTGCTTTTTGCACGTGTGTCTTGGGGAGCTGTCGCTGGGATTGGATGTAATGGAAGGGGAAATCTCAGATTGTGATACAGCTGTCTGGGTTTCTTCTCTTGGCGTTTTGGTGGAAATGGAAGAGAAAGAGTATTCATATAGCCAGGATGCATAGGGCTGTGCCCTCTCCAGATGTCTCGCTGGAGTGGTCTTATTTGAAGAAGTGTGGGGTGGGGAATTGCCCCTTGTGGGACAGAAGTCTCTGTAGCCTGAGCCAAAGCAGCTGTGCTAATGGGTGCAGCTCCATTCGCTGCAGTGGAGTTGTACCCATTCACATCAGCTGAGGATCTGACCCTTAGGCTTGATTCCCTTCTTGTTTACACTTGTCCAGTGGAGCAACTCCTGACCCCCCCCCCCTTCCCCAGTGGAGGAGCTGAATCTGGCCCTATGTTTGTAGGACATGCTGTACATATTAGACCCCTCTGAGTCAGTATAGGCTCTTTTCCTATTGTAAAGCCCACATGCATTTCAGATACATAGCATACCGGGTCCTATTCACGTAGGGTCTATTTTGAAGTGCTAGAGTGAGATTTCCACAGCCTAAGCCTCCTTTCTGTCCTTCCAATTCTGGGCTGCTCCAGGGACCAATGAGGCCCCTGGCATAACTTACACAGCCCTAGGGGAGTGCCCAAGTTATGGCAGCCTGTTCCGACTTCCTCTGGGCAACGGTGCCACGAGAATGCCGACAGTGCTATGCATTGTACCTCTGCCCTGCCCTATACGCTGGGGCCTGAGGCAGCAGCCTGGTAGGGCTGCATGAATTGCCCTTACCCAAAGCCTATGGCAGGGGGACTTCTCCCTTCACTGACCCTTTGACATTGCCACAGTATAAAAGGGCTGTAGCAAAGGGGTGAAGCCCTCACCTAATGTTTAACCTGCGCATTCCCACCTGACTATTTCTGCAGTGCTTTCTGGCCTGGCTAATAGAGATGAAACCCTCTGCTAATAACTGAAAGATGGCCTCAAATTGCATGGTTCAGATCTAGAACTGGGTAGGAAATTGTTTTACTATCCCATGAGAATTTTCAAGATTTTGAGAATTTATCTGCCCTGCACCTGGGACAAAAAGTCGAAATCTCAGATTCTGTTTTGTGAACAGCCAGTCCAAAAAAAAAAAAAAAATTGGAATGGGTCAAAAAGTTTCCTTTCAATTTTGGCCTTTTAAAAAAATTAAACTTTTTGTTACTATAAATTAACTAACATTTTGAAACAAAAAGTCGTTTTGGACCAAAGCTCACAGCTCTTTGGTTTAAAAAGGTTGATTTCCCCCCCCCCCCAAATTGGGAAACTTGGCAGATCCGACTCTTTCCTGCTGACCATTTTGGTGTCGACTAATCAATATTTTCTGATGGGGGAAAAACTCATTTAATCAGAAAATTCCCAACCAGCTCTATTCAAATCCAGACTTCTCCTTAGTGGGGCTCAGCTCTGGCTCTGCTTTGGGCCCATCTCAGCTTGTATCCTCCAGACCCCATCTCTCAAACACCAAACTAAACCTAGCAAACATTGCATAGTTGGTACTCAAAAAAAGTATGCTGCTGTGAGAGGCAACGCGGCTTTATTTTGCTGTTGCCGCTGTTAAAGGCGTTTAAAATGCTGAGCAAAACTTGCTTTCTGTGAACTGATCACGCTACTTCTTTGTAATTCACATAGTTGGGGGACAATGATTCTAAGCTTCCCTGTTGTCCTCTCATTCTCAATCACTTCCCATTGATCAGTAAGAAGCTGCTTCATTAATGAATCTAGTTGTGCGGTGCCACTTATGGGTGGGGAAGAGAGAGGCTGGTTCTTCATTGTAGCATGTATACCGGTAGAAGTCTGTCCTATCTGATCAGCTATCAGTATGTACTATGGTGATGAGTTGCACTAGAAATCTCTGTCTAGCGAGATTATCTGTCTCCTTTCAGAAGACCCAGGCTTCAGAGGGGTAGCCATGTTAGTCTGTATCAGCAAAAACAACAAGGAGTCCTTGTGGCACCTTAGAGACTAACAAATTTATTTGGGCATAAGCTTTCGTGGGCTAAAACCAAGGCTGCCCAGATGGGGGGGCAAGTGGGGCAATTTGCCCCAGGTCCCGGGCCCCGCAGGGGCCCCGCGAGCCCTGGCCCGGCGGTGGTCTGGGTCTTCGGCGGCATTTCGGCGGCGGGGGGCCCTTCAGTGCTGCCGAAGACGCGGAGCGACTGAAGGGCCCCCCGCCACCAAAATGCTGCCGAAGACCCGGACCGCGCCGGGTGAGTACAAGCGCCGCAGCTCCCCCGCTTTGCCCCAGGCCCCCTGAATCCTCTGGGCGGCCCTGGCTAAAACCCACTTCATCAGATGCATGGAGTGGAAAATACAGTAGAGGGGTATACACAGCACATGAAAAGATGGGAGTTGCCTTACCAAGTGAGGGGTCAGTGCTAACGAATCAGTTCAATTAAGGTGGAAGTGGGCTATTCTCAACAGTTGACAAAAAGGGAAGAAAAATCACTTTTGTAGTGCTAATGAGTTCAATATAATCAATCTCCCTGGACACTCAATAACAGACTTAAAAGTGGCAATTCTTCAACAAAAAAACTTCAAAAAGAGACTCCAATGAGAAACTGCAGAACTGGAATTAATTTGCAAACTGGACACCATCAAATTAGGCCTGAATAAAGCCTGGGAGTGGATGGGTCATTACAAAAACTAATTTTCCCCCTGCTGATACTCTCACCTTCTTGTCAACTGTTTGAAATGGGCCACCTTGATTACTGCCCCAGTGGGTGGGCTTGTACAGCCTGGGTCACTGTGGCTTCACTGCTCCAGTACCTGAGCTAAGTAGAAGAAGGCTAGCTCGGATACATCTACCTCCCCCTGCAGTGTAGGCAGACCCTTAGCAAGGCCGCTTGGAAAGTCTGACTTGCACTTTCCAGTACTGTTCCCTGTAACGAAATTTTGCACAAGTTGTGGATCTGTTTTGGGGGGGATGATGTGAGGGGGAATGAAATGTTACTAGTTCACAATTCTGGACACATTCCAAAGTCCTTTTTACATTAAATTTTCAACAGACTTTGTTGAATATGACGAGCCTTGGAGACGTGTGTGGTCACCATAGACACATTAGGAAACAGACAGATGCATCTGTGCTTTGTGGTTTGAAAATTACGGTAACAACTTTCCCTTCAGGTCCCAACGTCAGCTTCCTATTTCAAAATCCAGGGGCATAAGGGAAGGAATTCTGCCGTTCTGGGACAGTGCGTTGCAGGTGGATCAAGCGTTCTCAATGGGCAAGAGACATTTCCTAGTCTTTCTTTGTTGAACACTAGACTAACATTAGCCTTTCTTCAGATGATCCAGATGTGTTCTCGAACAAGCTGACATATAGGATTTTTGTGCCCTGTGGCAATGTGCTGGGTGATACATGAGTCATTGCCTTCTTAGTCACCGCTTTCCTTTTGACGCTTGCCACGAGTCATGAGTGAAATGCCAAGCGGATCGGAAGATGAGCACATACTCTCTGTCTGTTCACTTCAGACACTTTGTAGCAGAATCTCTTCTCCCTACACTGCCATAGCAGAGTCAGTCGGTGGGAGTGTACATGCTCGCTGACAGGAAACCAACCCAGTCCATGGCAGAGTCTGATGCCAGCATGCCGAAGAAGCTCTTCACTTCCCAGTAAAGCAGAGTGCTTTCACCTGCCATGCCTGTGCGTCAGTGCCACTTTTCCCTGGAAGGACCCATGTGTGGATTCTCTGAAGTGTGTATGAGGTAGGAATAGGGGCTTGATTCTCTGACTTGCCAAGTTCATTTTGCCCTGCTTAGGAGCCCAAGGCAGCTAGAGGCCTCCATTAGAGACTTTCCCCTGTGCGGGGCAATCTCCACCAGCATATAGCTGATGGTGTGGCTAGGCCAGCTCTGCCATGCCAGAACCCTCCTCCCTGCCCACTGACGTGAGGGAGGTAGTGGGTGGGCAGGGAGGCATAGGGTGGAGCACAGCCCTGTTACACTGGATTCGCCACTGAATGTAAGCTGCCCACCGTGGCTGTGAATTGAGGAGCCATGATCGCCGAGTTCTGCTTGGATACATTGGAGAATCAAGCCAAGAGAAATGCTGGGATGCCCCAGACTCAAGTTCAACACTTCGAGGCTCTTCTAGGATCCTAGTGTGTGTAGAGAATGAATAGGAGGCTGCTCCTGCCATCCAGAGGCAAAGGCTGCACTGGCTAAACCTTCCTCCCAGGAGAGATGGATTTTAGATTATTTTTTTTTAATCAAGAGGCAAGGAAGCTCTGAGACC
The DNA here is from genome assembly GCF_028017835.1 of Emys orbicularis. Classification (NCBI taxonomy): domain Eukaryota; kingdom Metazoa; phylum Chordata; order Testudines; family Emydidae; genus Emys; species Emys orbicularis. The sequence goes on along the minus strand of NC_088695.1, from coordinate 27,731,757 downwards.
CCACTGAGGCCTCCGGCTAGAGAGGGGAAGGTGCACACCCAGCAGTAGCCATCTGGATGTTCAGCTCTGATTGCAGGGGAGGTGGCCTTAACACAGTAGTCTCTTCATTATTTGTAATAGGAGGAGATACATGATCACTGCCATGATGCTTAACTGAAAGGCTAGTTTTCTTACCACCAGTGTGTCACCCGCCACTCCCTTGAATTGGGTGTAATGCTGTAAGAGGGAGGATGCCACGTCACGTGCGACTCATTGTGTGTTGGCCTGCCTAGTGGGTTTGATCCCTAAGTAGTAGGGGTGGAAGGGTATTTTCCATACAGTGAAATCAATGGTGAAATGTGCGTGCAATCTGCTATTTCAACATGGCTCTGACCATCCTGCATGACGAGATACTCTATCCTAGAGCCCAGATTCCATGACCGTGTGTGTCCTGTGTTACCCCAATAGCCTCTTGGCTTTTGCCTTACATTGGCCAGTCAGCAGCAGGGAGTGGCTGGAGAAGGAGCAGACCCAGCTCCCCTTTGCAGTCCCACAGGTTGTCTAAGGCTAGAACTATGATCTGAGCAGAGGCACTGTAGGATGAATCCATAGCCACCAACAATGTCCATCACGGTCACCATTTAAATTACACGCCTGCACTATGGGGTGGAAAGAACTTGGAACCATCTGCTCCCTTTACCATCTAAGCCACGAGACTTCCTTAGCTGTCAGTTATGTTAAGGCTCTTTGCCAGCCTGTAGCCACTAGACTTCATCATCATTGCAAACGCATGAGCCAGTCTTGCTCTCTCCAGCGGAGGGTAGTTGTGAGAAAATGCACGTGCACGTACTGCAGTTCTGGAGGATCTTACGCCCCCTGGTCACGGCAAAGAGACCCTGCAGCTCCTCTTGATTGAGTTGACAATGTCTCTTGCTTTGCTGACAGTTGGGAAGGTAGGGAAGACAGGCGATTGGCAAAGAAGATTACAAGGTAGCAATGATAGTAGCTGAAAAGGTCGGGAAGTGACTCTTAACTGGGTGAAATTTCAAAGCGGATGTCCTTGCTTGTCAAGACTTCGGGGAGTTCTTTTGTGTTCTCTGCTCAGCAGAGTGCTCCTGGGTACGGCCTGGTGATGTTAACTCTCTTCTTTCTTTCTCTCTCTCTCTCTCCATTTAGGAGATGAACTAAAATGCAGCACACAACTTGCACAGAGGACAGGATCCATCATGCACTGGAAAGATGTTTGCATGGGCTGAGCAGAAGTACAGCCTCCTCCACCACATGGACCGGTAGGTGACCCAATATTCATATGCTTCCTGAAGGCCCCGCATATCCTCACCAAACCTTGTGGCATAAATGTCCTGGGATTCTTCCTGCTCTTTCGGTTGATATTTGTACATCTCGTCCTTTGCCTGGTAACATTCTGACCAAGCAGCGGGAAGGTAATGTGGCTAGGAACTACCACCCCATTCCTCTAGCGACTTTGGGGCTCAGAACCACCTTTCCTTCAATACGTGAGTTAGAGATGGGTCCGCTCTACTTACCCACTTGTGCCTTCCCAAGTCCTTCACCTAGCTGGAAAGATGTGCCAAGATGTTGAGAGATTCATGTTAAGTTTAAGGCAGTGAGTAAAAGTACCATGGTGTATGCAAACTGGTCAGAGCACTGGCTGAAAAGGGTAGGAACCTCCATTCACCACAAGGGATGACGTCTGTTCTTTGACTAGCTGGTGTGGTCTTGCTTGGGGCAAACGCAGCTCAAACCTGTATTTCTGGGGGTGGGGGTGGGGTGTTCACTGCAGTTTTGGGACAAGGGGGACAATGAAACATGGTGGATGGCATTTTCCAAAGGACCCAGTGCTGGCCTAGCTCTGTCCCATTAAAGTCAATGGTAAAGTTCCCATAGACTGCAGTGGGAGCAGAGTTAGCTCAGCACTGACTGTTCTGGCAGTCCCACCTAGCATTCAGTGCCGGGGGGTGTGACAACATTCAGTTAACTGGGGGAGTGGGTGTTCTGTTAACCAGAGATTAAACGGTTCCATGGAACTGCAGTTACATCGTCTCATTAAAATATTCCCCCTCCCATGTCTGTCGTTTAGTCACGTCAGGCAGCATCACTGAAGACATGGAGACTGCGTATAGAGTAAGGTATTACTCTGTGAGAGTAAGCACATCAGAAACTGGCCCTGAATTTCTGTCTTGCTACTGGTACCTCTGTGCTTTACTCGCTGGTCACTGCAGTTCAGGGACTGTCTGTCTTTGCTACCCTTATTTTCAGGGTTTTATAACTTGGATATCAGTAACTCTGGATCGAGATCTTAGAGCCAGGTTTCAGCCTGGGATAACTACATCCATTCCTTACCAAACTTCTTCCCGTTCCCCCGAGATGACCAAAGTATACAGCTCTTTTTCAGCCAGCTGGGCCAGCCATCTTTAAATCAGGGAATGGAAAAAGAATGGGTGTGTCCCAGCTTTGGGTGTGCTATGTTGGTGTATGCAACTGTCACGGGTTGTTTTCAGTACCCCGGCACCTTTATGTTTCTAGTTGTGTGCTTGTCTGCAGCTGCTGTTTTGTAAGGCAGAGATGATGCTGCATGCTATCAGGGAGTTGAATGTTGCATTTTTTTGTAGAGACTTTAGATTCATAGGTTTCTAAGACCAGATGGATCGTAATGATTATCTAGTCTGACCTCCTGCAAAACCCAGGCCAAAAATGCTCACCCTGAAACTTTGGCATCAAGCCCATATCTTCGGTTTGAGCTATATCATATCTTTTAGAAAGGTATCTAATTTTGAATTAAAGACTTCAAGTGATGGAGAAACCATAGGTAAATTGGTTAATGACACTTGTGTTTTAAAAAAAAAAAGTGCCTAATTTCTAATCTGAATTTGTCTAGCTTCATCTTCCGGCTATTAGATCTTGTCAAGCCTTTATCTCCTAGATTAAAGATCAGTCTGTCAGAAATCTCTTCCCACATAGATACTTGTAAGCTCTGATCAAGTCACCTTTTAACCTTCTCTTGGATAAACTAAATAGATTGAGCTGCTTTAATCTCACAATGGAAAGCAGGTTTTCCCGACCTTGAATCATTCTTGTACAGGTTGAACCTATACCCCCATAGTCCAGCACCCTTGGAACATGACTGGTGCCGAACCAGAGAATTTGCCGAACCACGGGAGGTCAATGCAGAGTGCCAGCAGGTCTCCATAGGTGCAGGAAGTAGGTTATGGGGGCTGCGGCAGCACCCCCAGGCTTTGCACCCAGCATGGCCTCCTGCTTGGGGGCCCCGCTGCTGCCCCCCCCCCTCCGGGGGGCTCTGATGCCAGCCCCAGGTCCCAGCTGCCAGCCCTTCGCCTGGGGTCCTAGCCACTGGCCCCAGGTCCTCCGCCTTCCTCCCGGAGCTTGAACGCTGTGAATCAGCTGTTCACGGAGCTCCGGAAGCACTGGGAGGGAGGAGGAGGAGTTGGTAAGTGCGGGGCCGCCAGCGCAAGAGAGGCGTGGGGAAAGGGGGGCAGAAGGGGGAGCTTGCCGCCAGTGGATGCTCTGCACCCAGTAATTTTTCCCCGTGGGTGCTTCAGCCCCGGAGCACCCATGGAGTCGGCGCCTATGCCGGGCCATGGATGTTGCTGGACCAGGGAGTGCTGGATTAGAGAGGTTCAACCTGTAGCTCTTTTCTGAACACTTTCCAGTTTTTCAACATTCCTTCTTAAGTTTGGACACAAGAACTGGGATAGCATGAAGTAGTGATCTCGATAATGTTGTATATAGAGGTAATATCACCTCCCTACTTCTATTCAATATTCCCTTGCTTATATATCTAGTGATCGCTTGCAACCTCTTAGCTACAGCATCATGCTGTTAGTTTATGTTCAAATGGTTATTTACCATGGCCGCTAAGTCATTTAGTGTCACTAAATTCCAGGCTATAGACCCTCAGCTTGTAAATGCAGCCTACATTCTGTGTTCCTGGTTGTATGGCCTTGCATTTGGCTGTATCTATTAAAACACGTTGTTCAAATGACCCTGCCTTGCCAAGCAATCCAGGTTGCTCTGTATAACTGACCTGTCCCCATCGTTATTTACCACTCTATCAATTTTTGTGCCCTCAGCAAATTTTACTAGTATTGATTTTATATTTTCTTCCGATTCACAAATAAAGATATTGAACTTAATTGGACCAAGAATAGACCCCCTTAGAAACACCCCCGTTCAATGATGATTCCCCATTTAAAATTACTTTTTGAGATCTATCAGTTAAACTGTTTTTAATCCATTTAATTTGGGCTACATTTTTATCAGAATGTCACACGGGTCTAAAACATCATCCAGAAGTATAAATCTGTTATGTCAACACAGTTACCTTTACCAGCCAAACTTGTGATCCCATTAAAAAAAACCCAATTTGACAAGTCTTGTTTCCATAAAACTATAGAATATCAGGGTTGGAAGGGACCTCAGGAGGTCATCTAGTCCAACCCGCTGCTCAATGCAGGACCAATCCCCAGACAGATTTTTACCCCAGTTCCCTAAATGGCCTCCTCAAGGATTGAACTCACAACCCTGGATTTAGCAGGCCAATGCTCAAACCACTGAGCTATCCCTCCCCCAACTATGTTGAGTGGCATTTAATTTTATTACCATTCCTTAATTCTTTACCAATTTGCATCCCATATCAGTTTTTCCATGATTTTGGCGAACATTAGTATCTGACTAGCTGGCCTATAGTTACCTGGATCCTCCTGTTTACCTTTTTAAAATATTGACACAACATTTGCTTTTTTTCCAGTCCTCTGCAACTTCCCCAGCGTTCCAAGATTTGTTAAAAATTACTATTAATGGTTTCAAAGGCTCGTCAGCCAATTCTTTTGCTACTCCTGGGTGCAACTTCTCTGGTCCTGTCGATTTTAAAAAAAAATTAACTTTAACATCCTCAACTCTTTCACATCCTCTCTAGTTACTGATGGAATAGAAAGCATTTCATTTTCACTGTGGTATATGAATTCACCATCCTGCTTCTTTCCAAATACAGAACAGAAATATTTATTGAATCACTTCTGCTTTTCCTGCATCATGAGTGACAATTTTACCATCCTGGTCTAGTATCAGACCTATACAATTGCAAGGAGTTTGTTTATTCCTAATATATATTTAAAGAATTCCTTCTTAACCTTAACCCTACTGGCCACAGTTTTGCATTGATGCTATTTGCATCCTTTATTAATTGCTTTGCCAATTTACTTTGGCTCTTTCTTGCTTTTGCTGTGTTCCTTAATCTGAAATAAGTAACTGACTTGAAAGGAAAGCAATTGCTGTTTGTGCTGGAAACATAGGTATACCTGATCCTGATTCTATGATCACAGATAATTTTCTGCATGTCTACATATTTAATACTGAATTTTATTTTCCAGTACTATGCTTGCAAGCCTTTGCTCCATAGTGAGTGACTAATCACTTCCAATATTTCACCCTCCCCTACCAAAAAAAGATCCGACTAAAAAGTTGAGATTTGTAAAGTCAGCAAGAAGCAGGCATGTGAATTACAACAGAGCCTATGGTGACCAAATGTCCCAATTTTATAGGGACAGTCCCGATTTTTGGGTCTTTTTCTTATATAGGCTCCTATTACCCCCCATCCCCTGTCCCGATTTTTCACACTTGCTGTCTGGTCACCCTAACAGAGCCCAGCAGGAATCCCAAGTTGGTCAAGGAATAGCTTCCCTGAGGTTGCAGGTTTATTTGCAGGTTTTCTGGAGCAATCAAATTGAAACAAATCGGCAGAGTCTCTGGCTGCATTCCCTCAATGCAGCTAAAGAGGCTTCAAACACAAAACAAAATTAAACCAAGGCAGCTCCCATTTCCTGGCTCCTAGCTGGAAAACCCAAGCTGTTCCCCTAGGGGTCAGAAAAGAGCTGACCTCTGGGAGCCCCTCCCAAGATGGGGCTTTGAACCCTTTTGGGAACCAGTGCTGGGAAGTAGCTTGGCAAGACCCACTCCTAGGGGGGCCACTCAGCAAAGGAATTGAACATCTCATCATCACGCCCAAGTGTCCTCTTAGCTCCACCTATAGCGCATATTAAACTCCCTGGACAGGAGGGACGTTAATACACAGCTATAGATTGTTGGTTAGAGATCTAAGGAGGAAGGGCGGGTTGTGGTGAAAGCCCTGGACTGGAAGACAGGAGATCCAGATTCAATTCTCAGCTCTGCCACAGACTCCCTATGATTTGGGCAAGTCACTTAACTCTGTCTCAGTTGTTATGAGAATAACAAAGCTACTAATGAGAGTGTTGTACGATAGCGATAAAATACCTGGCTAGATTGTAAATAATACCTGTGCATAGCATGAGCTGCCAATATGCTGCACATGCCTGGACTAGACTGTGGGGAAAATGCCGCCTTTTCTCGTGCTTTAAGTGTATTTTCAATGCTAATTGGGGGCGAGGGGATACGAGTCATACACAAATATAAACAAAATGAATAATGGAAACTGCTATCTTCCGCTAGTGTACAGACTGGTCTGCTTTTTGCAAATTTCCTGTGATGTGTCTACTGGCTTAGCATAGGGCTGCCCCGGGATACAGGGTTACTGTTATTCTTTTGTTTAGATCAAAGAAAAAAGCCCATTGAAATATTTGCCTTGTGGGGAGAAGTGGGAGGTGTACCTAGAACTCAGTGGAACAAAAATCAAGGGAGGGGACTAGGACACATTTTAGGGATATGAACCCTGACAATGAGTACAGTCTTCAAAAGCACCTAAGTCCCATTTTCCAAAGTGACTTAGACGCTTGGGAGCCTAAGTCCTATTGACTTTCTTGATTTTTTTTCAGTGGGACTTAGACACGTTTTGAAAATTTTGCCCAATATTCCTTTAACTTACAAGACTTTAAAGATTCACACACACGGGCAAATTATTACAGTGAATTGATTTAGTCACAGTGAGACATCAAGTGCACAATGGAAACAAACTGAAAAAATAGACAAATGTTTTTCACTCTGGCAACCTGTGTCTGTTCTACTGATCCTGGGTGTCACTTGTACCAGCTGGCTCAGAGTCATGTGGCAAGTTTGGTTTATTTTATTTTTTTTGAAGTTGACAGTTGTCCCTTTTAACAAGAAGCAAAGGGGAAGCGTTAACCACAGCTGCAGAATTCAGGAGGTAGCAGCCGCTGGAGGAGGCGTGCTGATGCCAAGTATTGCATTGTAATTCTGAGAAAAGAAACCTTCAAGCCTCATCCTTCCTAGCCACCTCCCCCCTCCCCCGGCCCCGATATTGGCCTGGCTGTTGCTCGATTCGAGGTGTGATGTTGTAATCTTTGTTGACACTGGAGATCAAAGCAGAAACATTTCAAAGTGCTATTCTGCACATGCCTATGTAGTGATTCAGGCGCTAGTCCAAACTCAGTGTTTGTAATATTTAATTGTATTACCCTAGCACCTAGGAGCCCCGGTCGTGGACTGGGACTTGGTTGTGCTAGGTGCTGTACAAACAAACCAAAAATGATGGTCTCTGCCCCAAAGAGCTGCTGGTGAGTCTCTGTTTCCTGGAATAAAGTGAGATTTCTCTGGGACTGGCTATTCAGTCACAAGTTGTTGGACTTCCTTGTTAATTTCTTTGCTGCAAAAAACAGCTCAGCCTATCCTGACATGGTGTTGGAGGCAGCATGGTCTGCTGGTTGGAGCATGGGACAGAGAGTGAGGATCTCTGTGATCTAATCCCACTTCTGCCACTGACTTGCTGTCCTTCAGCAAGTGGCTGATGACTTTGGCTTTTTTCAGAGATTCTGAGCTTGCGAACTACCATGGGACTCAGGAGCGCTTAGCACTTCTGAAGACAAGGCTGTTAACTGATCTGTCTCTGTTTTCTCATATGCAGAGTGAAGATGATACTGACTTATTTACCTGCCTACTAAACTTGCAAGGGTCTTGTGAGGATTAATTAATGTCTGTGAAGTACCGGTAACTTATACGTGTAGCGCACTTTAGAAGTGTCTGGTGGTGATAACCTTTCAAGTCAAGCACCAGTGCTCTGACTGGGCCAATGTAGTTTTCGTGCTCTGGTTCTGAGCCTCTGATTTAGAAATCGTGAATGCAGCTCCCTGTGTGATGTTCCCATTTTACAGACCAGGAAAATTAGGCTGAAAAGTTGACTTGCCCAGTACCCCGTGAGGTTGGTGGGAATGGACCTTGGGAGTCCCTGGATGACACCATGACCTGATGCTACTTTAATTTTGTAAGGAAGCATTTAGGATGCAATAAAGCAGCAGAAGAGGCTAAGATTTGTCAATGATCTTTTCTCCCTGCAGTGCCTGCATCCTGTAGCAGATTATCTCCACTGGAGACAGTCCTAACTGCTATGGGAGCTACTGCATCTGAATTCTCTGGATTTGAGAATAAAATCAGAAAGAGATGCTTTGTAATGGACAGCTCTGTATAGAACCCTGCTGCTGCTCTGCGTTTGTCCCAGCATAGTGTGTCCAAGGAGGGAACATTGCTACTGGGATACTCTTCCAGGCCTCACCACCTTCTTGCCTGTCTTAATTCTTTGTGTATGCCGGAGTGACTGCACTGCAATGCTCCAACTCAGTGTGCATGGGTGATATCACCCTTTAATGACCTGCCCATAGACAGGCTATAGGACATTCCACCATTATTCCAACTTCCCTGTTTTGGGGTCTTCTATAGTTTAGGTGGCAGAGATGTGTGGTTTTGGAGCAGAAGGACTAGTCCTAGGTCACTATGCGAGCTTATATATAGCGTCTGTTCTCTGCAGTGCATTCATCGCTCCTCCACTGAGGTCAGCCCAGAATCAGTGTGCTGTAGAACAATGTAAACGGGCTCTCATTGCTTCAGATTGCACAAAGTCAGTTGTCATCCAACTGAGAGAAATAGTCAGCCCACCTGCATGCCCCAGAAGAAGGAACGTTTTCCTTTAGGATATTAAACAGGTTTTGTATTTAACTTTCCAGTGCCCTCAGCTGGCAAGTGCCTGACCCTGAGCTGGGTCGGCCCTGCCTCGCTAATGGGCTTAGGTTGGTAAGGATGGTAATTTTCACTCTACCAACTCACATTGCCTGGGCTGGTCTTCACCTGAGAACAGCGCTTCATTAAGAATGACTGACTGATTGCAGACATGTATCACCGGCACGCCTCATTTCTAGGGATGTCCCTCATTACAGACCCAAAGTTCAGTACACACTGTGCACATCTGGCCTCCTTCACTTATTATGTTGAGAATTATTTACATCTGAAATCAGGGCCGGCTTTAGGCCGATTCCCCCGATTCCCAGGAATCGGGCCCCGCGCCCATGCCTAAGAGGGCCCCGCGCCTTAGGCGGTTTTTAAATTTTTTTACTCACCCAGCGGCGGTCCGGGTCTTCGGCGACACTTTGGCAGGGGGGTCCTTCACTCGCTCCGGGTCTTCGGCGGCATTTCAGCAGCAGGGGGTCCTTCAGTGCTGAGGAAGCCCGGAGCGAGTGAAGAACCCCCCGCCGCCAAAGTGCCGCCAAAGACTCGGATCACCGCCGGGTATTCGAATTGGGCCCCGCAGTTCCTAAAGCCGGCCCTGTCTGAAATGAAGAACCATGGTGCAAAAGTCAGTTAGATACCCTAAAAGGACGGGTCCCAGAGCATTGTCAGTTTCCTGCATGAATAATTTCTGTGCCCTTCACTATGGGTCTTTTTCATGCATTTGGACCGCAGCAGGCTGAAATTCAAAGATTTTTAAGGCCAGAGGGGACCATTAGATCAGCTAATCCAACCTCCTTTATAACACAGGCTATAGAATTTCACTCAGCTACCCCTGTATTGAGCCCAATAACCGTGAATTAAGGTGTGGTTATAGCATTCGCCACTGGCTGTAAAACATTGTCACTGATAAATTTCTATTCATGCATTTGTGGCTTTGTTGGGAAAATCAGACTTTCAGGTTTGGTCTCCCACCTAAGGTGATTTGCTCCTCTTGGTATATTTCCAGTTGGGTTCCGCAGATCAGTTCTTGGCCTTATGCTATTTAACATTTTTATCAGTGACCTGATAAAATCGTTCCGATAAAGTTTGCAAATGACACACAAACTGTGGGAGTCGTAAATAATGACAAGGACAGGTCACTGATACAGACTGATCTGGATCGCTTGGTAAATTGGGCGTAAGCAAACAATATGCATTTTAATACGGCTAAATGTAAATGTCTCCATCTAGGAACAAAGAATAGAGGCCATGCTTACAGGATGGGGGACTCTATCCTCAAGCAGGGACCCTGAAAAAGATTTGGGGGTTGTGGTGGATAATCAGCTGAACATGAACTCCCAGTGTGATGCTGAGGCCAAAAGAGCTAATGCAATTCTGGGATGCATAAACAGGGGAATCTTGAGTTGTAATAGAGTGGTTTTTACCTTTCTATTTGGCACTGGTGCGACCACTGCTGGAATACTGTGTCCAGTTTTGGTACCCACAATTCAAGAAGGATGTTGATAAATTGGAGAGGGTTCAGAGAAGAGCCACAAGAATAATTATAGGTTTAGAAAACCTGCCTTATAGTGTGAGAGACTTAAGGAACTCAATCTATTTAGCTTAACGAAGAGAAGGTGGAAGGGTGACTTGATCACAGTCTATAAGTAGCTACATGGGGAACAAATGTTTAAAAATGGCTCCTTAATCTAGCAGAGGAAGGTATAACACAATCCAATGGCTGGAAGTTGAAGCTAGGCAAATCGACACTGGAAATAAGGCATAATTTTTTAACAGTGAGAGTAATTAACCATAGGAAGTATTTACCAAGGGTCATGGTGGATTCTCCATCACTGACCATTTTTAAATCAAGATTGGAGGGTTTTTCTAAAAACTCTGCTTTAGGAATTATTTTGGGGGCAGGTCTCTGACCTGTGCTATACAGGAGGTCAGACTAGAGCAGGGGTAGGTAACCTATGGCACGGGTGCCGAAGGCGGCACGTGAGCTGATTTTCAGTGGCACTCACACTGCACCCGGGTCCTGGCCACCGGTCCGGGGGGCTCTGCATTTTAATGTAATTTTAAATGAAGCTTCTTAAACATTTTAAAAACCTTATTTACTTTACATACAACAATAGTTTAGTTAAACCTTATTTACTTTACATACAACAATAGTTTAGTTATATATTATAGACTTATAGAAAGAGACCTAAAAACATTAAAATGTATGACTGGCACGCGAAACCTTAAATGAGAGTGAATAAATGAAGACTCAGCACACCACTTCTGAAAGGTTGCCGACCCCTGGATTAGATGATCACAATGGTCCTTTCTGGCCTTGGAGTCTATGACTGGAGTGGCCTCTGCTTTTAGGTCCAGAGCCCCCAAGTTCAATCCCCAAAGAAAACCCTTGGGACTTGTTTTGTTACACCAGGAAAGGCAAAAAGCTGACTGAGAAGAGTGGGTCATAATGGGGGGATGTGAGGGCAAGAATTCAGCCTTAGCTTTAGCCAACAAGTTCATTAATTATGTGGTGATGGTGCAATGGTCACATGTGCTATGTGCTTGTGGCCTTACTTTAAAGGCTTGTTCACAAGAATTGCAGAAAGGGGCTGCTATTGGCATGACTGGGATGTGTTGGCTACATGTTACAGCGGATACATCTCAAATTACAGGACACTGAATTGCTTTATGCTGTATTTCATAAAAATACCCTCTTGTCGCAGCAGAGCTGAGGTGTGCTCCGCTCTCCCTTCTCGGCAGACTGCATTGCACCCCTCGATGACACCTGCAGAAGGAAGGGGAGTTTGTGACTAAATGTCCTGTTTGCTTTAAAGGTAGTGTCAAGGCTGTATCCCCACTTTGAACTTTAGGGTACAAATGTAGGGGCCTGCATGAAAACTGCTAAGCTTATCTACCAGCTTAGCTCTGGTCCGCTACCACCATCTTAAGAATTCCCTCCCTGGGAAGCCTTGAGAAACCTTTCACCAATTCCCTGGTGAATACAGATCCAAACTGCTTGGATCTTAAACAAGGAGAAATTGACCCTTCCCCCCTCCTTCCTTTCACCAACTCCTGGTGAATACAGATCCAAACCCCCTTTGGATTTTAAAACAAGGAGAAATCAATCAGGTTCTTAAAAAGAAGGCTTTTAATTAAAGCAAAAGGTAAAAATCATCTCTGCAAAATCAGTATGGAAAATAACTTTACAGGGTAATCAAACTTAAAGAGCTCAGAGGAATCCCCTCTGTCTTAGGTTCAAAGTATAGCAAACAAGATAAGCACTCTGGTAAAAGGTACATTTACAAGTTGAGAAAACAAAGTAAATCTAAGACGCCTTGCCTGGCTTTTACTTACAATTTTGAAATAAGAGAGACTTGTTTAGAAAGATGGGGAGAACCTGGATTGATGTCTGGTCCCTCTCAGTCCCAAGAGCGAACAACCCCTTAAACAAAGGACACACACAAAAGCCTTTCCCCCCCCAAGATTTGAAAGTATCTTGTCCCCTTATTGGTCCTCTGGGTCAGGTGTCAGCCAGGTTACCCGAGCTTCTTAACCCTTTACAGGTAAAAGGATTTTAGAGTCTCTGACCAGGAGGGACTTTAGTACTGTACACAGTATGGCTGTCACCCTTCCCTTTATAGTTATGACAGGTAGCCTATGATCTTCTGACCAATCCTCATAGGCAGCATGTTCATGTCTAAATGTAGCCGTAGGGTGGGGTGACAGGGTTAGGGATCCAGGACTCTCCAGCACTCAAGTCAAGGTCCTGGATACTCATGATGCAAAGCTGGTGTGGAAGTAACATGGTGATGGTGGTCGGAGTCCAGAATTCCTGCAGAGGCCTGGAACCCTGAATCCATGGTGATCACTGCTAGCACAGTACTGCTTCACTGGGCCACGTGTTCCTGGCTTCCCGTGTCTGCGGATTTCAGAGCCAGAATGCTTTCGCTTCAATATATTTTTAACAGGGACACAGCACTGCCCTGGCTTACCGAACTCTGGTAACTGAAGGCTGCGGATGTCCCATGGAGTTATGGTGGCCTAAGCTCTGCAGCAGCTGTCCCCTCTGCCCGAGTCATCTGCGTTCCTGCTGTAACAAGGAAAGTTTGATTATCCAACCCCCTGTATCAAACAGGTTCCACTCTACCTCATGGGGTGGGATTTAAATATTGCTTTGCCGCATCATCGTTGGGTTGGCCCTACGTTCTGGGAGACCCTGTGATTACAAGAGTGGCCCATGTGATCTCAAACCAGCTCTGCATCTGTGATACTTGCCTTAGCCCCCACCCTCGTCCCTCCTTCCTCACCTTCCCTGTTGTCCATTTTCTAAGAGCTTGTCCTCTCTCTCCCTTTGGAAGGAATCCAGCCCCCTGTCCCCCATCTCATTCAGTCCAGCATAAAGCAGCCAGACAGCACTGTGACTTCCTTCTCTCTTGCTAGTGATGAGAGGAAGGAAAGAGCATGCACCTTGTTGAGCTATTTGTACTTGTGGCTGTGCTTGCACAGGAAATGGAGTTCTCTTCATCCGGCAATTTACCGAGGTGTATTTCAGTCCCCGCCACTTTTGCAAATTCCACTTTGTTGCCTTGGACTTTTCCCTTCTCCACAGTGAGGCAGCTGGTCTCGAAGGCATCTGTTCCAAACAGCCTGATTTGCTTTAGCAATAGGCAAACCCGCCTGACCCCCACTGCCCAAATCCGTCTAGCTGAAGGCAGGGGTGGTTTGCATCCATATCAGTCGAGATCATGCCCAGCCCTTGCCCCGACCTGTCCCCTGATCCCAACATCCTTCTTGCTTTGCCAAAATCAGCCAGGTTCCCAGCAGCTCTGGGCCTCCGTGTTTGGACAGCTACTTTCTTGAAAATCTTTTGTGTCCTGGGACTTTCCCAGGAAGGTACTGCAGTCTAGGGTGACGCTGACAGAGGGAAACCCCACTGTGTGAAAGATTTGATTACAGCGACTTACCAAAGCCCAGCAAAGAGAGTAGTAAAGTTCAGGAAATGTGTACTTCAAATCACATTGGCTTCTGAGACAAAAGCCGGTCAGAGGTACTGTTGAATGAAAAACTGAAACATTGTTGAATTAACTATTGAGTTGCTAGCCATGCCTCCTATAGCACACAGATCAGATAATAAACAGTACCACATTAAGAGCACTAATGTTGTAAGCAAACCAGGCAGAAGTCGGGAAATGTCAAAGGTAAGGTTACAAGTGCAACTTTATTTATCTTCTTAGTGGGTAGGGCTTTTGCCCTGAAATCCGATGTTGTTTCTGCAGCCCCTTGCCTGATTCAGTGCTCGCTGCATGAGGCAGCTGTTCGGTATTTATTTGTCAATCACCTCTTAGATCAGAAGAGGGAAGTTGCGCATGCTGTCAATCTCTCTGTCAGCCTTAAAGCAGATCTAAATGGATTGGAGCTGATCAGAAAGTTGGGGTTTTGCAAAATGCTTTTTCTTGACCCAATCTTCCCCCCGCCCCTAAATCTTGGGCCTTCACAGTGTGGTGTCCTGCCCACCCAAAAGATGAAGCAACCTCCCTGAAATCCGCAGCCTGGGGTGTCTTATCACTGTTCTCACATGGAATTTGTGCCTAAAAGCAGGACAAACCTGTCTGGATCCTGCAGTTATGGAACTTCACTGACATAAGCATAACTGGGATACTGTATATTATAATCAAGTATCAGGGGGTAGCCGTGTTACTCTGTATCCACAAAAACAACAAGGAAGAAGTGAGGTTTTTTACCCACGAAAGCTTATCCCCAAATAAATCTGTTAGTCTTTAAGGTGCTACCAGACTCCTTGTTGTATATTATAATGTGATTGTGCAGCCACATTAGTTAATGCATAATTGTCTTCCTTACTGGATATGCAGAACAACTCTCTTCCCCAGAATCAGCTTTATTATTTATTAAATGTGTTTAACCACTAAAGGCTGTGAAGAAAACCTTCAAAATGTGACCCATGGGTAATGATGTAGTGCTGCCTGTGCAAATCTTCTGAAACAACAGAGCTAAGAGGTGGGAACTGCCCCAATAATCTCAGTTTAGGGACATTAACTCTGAAGGCTAATGTTGGCATTAATGAAAGATAATGTTGGCATTTCAAGTATTTCACTGTAGATCATTTTATTTAAAAGGTTAAGCTAATATATTTGTCTGCCAGTTGTTGGAAGTGGCAGCAGATATTGCAGTGGGGAGCAATGTGACGACTGGTTGCTATTCAGCTTTGTTGGGGGTGGAAAACAAGGAATTCAGACCCTCCCCCCTCCAAATTTGGAGTAACCTCTACCCAGAAAGAGGAGGGAAAGAGGAGCTGCATCTACCTCTCCAGTACCAAGAAACTTCCATCCTCCGCCCGCATTACCCAGCAACCTCTACAAAGCAGTCCAGTGTGTTCAGTGCAAAAATCTGCAGCCGCTGACAATCTAGAGGCAATGTCCAACTGAACTTGAATTGCAAATTAAATTAGTATTGAGGGAGAAAGGGGTATTGGAGACTTAGCAAAGCAGTAAGGAGGAGAGGGCTTAGTGGAGCAAACGGTGGCATAATTCAGGGGTTTCTGCCACATAGGTTCCTACTGCATAATGTGCTGCATAGGACTTTGACTGTAACTTCATTGACAGCCAGACAGTCAGAATCCAGTAACACCCAGCATGCCAGTCTAAAACCTTCTTGTGCTGTCACATGTCACTTAGGGCATAAACCACTATCCCTGTCTATCCTGGGCTGCTCTTTGCTTGTCCTCCATGTTGTTAAGTCCCTGAAGTTTTTCCTCTCTGTCTGACACCGGGATTCTCTCAGGGCTTGTCTTCACAGGCGGGTAGAAATCGATCTCTCGGGGATCGATTTATCGCGTCTCGTTGGGACGCGATAATCAATCCCCGAATCGACGCGCGTACTCCACCAGCCCAGGTAGGAGTAAGCGCCGTCGACGGGGGAGCCGCGGCGGTCGATTTGCTGCCGTCCTCACAGAGGGGTCAGTATCGGATCAGATACGCCGAATTCAGCTACGCTATTTGCGTAGCTGAATTTGCATATCTTAAATTGACCCCCCCCCTTAGTGTAGACCTAGCCTCAGTCGGCCTGTTTTGCACATTCCCTACCCAATGGCAGACGCCATTCATTCTTAACATGAGATATTTCCATCTTTTCTGGGTAACTTTAGAGATAAGGGGTTGTTGAACACTCTGATGGATCTCGACATTTGTTATAAATTCATTCAAGTGAAT
This sequence comes from Emys orbicularis, assembly GCF_028017835.1. Taxonomy (NCBI): domain Eukaryota; kingdom Metazoa; phylum Chordata; order Testudines; family Emydidae; genus Emys; species Emys orbicularis. The sequence goes on along the minus strand of NC_088695.1, from coordinate 27,715,603 downwards.
ACCTAGTATTTGTATTTAATACCTAAGGCATTTGCCTTCTAAGGCACTGAGATGTCGGTACCTTTGGGAGGATTTCTAGCTTGCACATCTGTATGTTAAGATGGCAGCGACATTGGAGTTGAAGATTTGTAGTTTCGTCTTTAAGTGGTAGATTTTTGATGATCAAATCTTGTTTAAACTGGTGAAGTGCGAGGTTGTGACATTATTTCTTCCTGGACATACCCACTGGCTTGCATGTTACTGCCAAAACATGTGAACTCTTACCTTCCTTTGCCTTCTAATGTAACACGGGAGTTGGGAGTTGCTGGGGTTCTCATTAGATTTAAATCCGTCATCCTTGCGCTGCTGGGCATTCTTTGCTTATATATTGGTGGAGCTGTCATTTAGAAGAGCTATGTCGCCAGCAAAACCTAAATTTTCGAACATACTGTAGTTAAACCACATGAGGCTCGTATTGTATTCATCCACGCCTCTCGTCATGAAGTTAGTGGCAATGACAAACAGGAGAGGAGAGAGAATGCATCCTTGTTCGACACCAGTGTTTATATTAAACCATTTATTCAAGCTCTTTTCATAATTAAGACAAGAGGGTCTGGTTTGGGCATCTAGACTAGTTCTGAAACAACAGGCTATTGAAGCATTATGATCGAGCTTTTCAAATTAAAATTAATAGGAACTGGACACCCTTTGGTGGCTTTAAAAATCTCAGCCTCTGAGTCCTGTAGCAACTTGCAAAGGTTTTAGTTAGAACAATGACTGTGGGGGCTCTTTTATTCTGCACACCTGTTCTCTTGCTGTGTTCAGAATCCTGCTGCTGACATTAGAGCCCATAATACGGTTTACTGCCGTTTACATTTTAAAGCCAGTGCAGCTATTGGGGAGGGAGCTGCAGTTTTGTTTGGTTTGCACATTATTTACACAATTGTTAATTCAGTTCCTATGGCAGCATCTTTCCTTCTAGGGGCAGACATGCATAGCTTAACCAGAGTAATAATATACCACAGCTGGGTCAAGGTGCCTGCCAATGATGCATGACATAGAAAGAACCAGACTTGACCCAGACTTGCAGGGTGAGCTGGCAGTAGGGTGACCAGATGTCCCGATTTTATAGGGACAGTCCCGATTTTTGGGTCTTTTTCTTATATAGGCTCCTATTAGCCCCCACCCCCTGTCCCAATTTTTCACATTTGCTGTTTGGTAACCCTAGCTGGCAGTTAGGAAAAAATATCTTTTTCTTGCCAGCTGATCATACTTGATCCAGAGTCTCAGAGATCCAGTAAATAAGGAGCCTGACTGTACCCCTTTTCAGAATAACTTTTCAGAGCAAGACTGCACTTTGAAATTCCACGAGTGTTTCTCAGTGAAATAGCTTTGCTAGTAACAACAGCTCCACTGCTCAGTGGCCCAGGTAGCGAAGCCAACTGAATCTTAATGTTTGATGGTACGAGCAGGAGTGGGGAGGACTGGCAATGAAAGGGTTCCCGCAGGCTGTTCCAGTGTATGGTGTTTCCGTTCCCCAGGCGGCTTTGCTCTATGGTGCTGTGTAAATGATACACCGGTCCTTGTAGGTCACAGGGCAGGCGTCCTGCAGTAGTTCTCGTGCAGCAGTTTTGCTGCACCAGTCGCTTTCTTTGGAATCATCTTTGCTTGGCTGAAATACAAAACCAGCCGAGCCAACAAGTGAATCTCTTAGCCCCTGATCCCCTCCTGCACTCCTATCTTAGCACAGAGCATTTCCTCAGCAACCGCCTGGGAGGAGTTGGGGACTGGGTGACCACCTGATTGGTTGCTGACACAGGAAGAACTAAGGAACTGGGAAATGCCCTGCGCCATTGTCAGCGCTAGGGCTGTGAATTGATAACGAAGGAAGCAAGTGTCAGGAGATGTATTCTACTGGTGATGCAGTTTCAATTGGTCTGGATAGAGGCTTCTTTATCCTCCCTCTGTGACCTTTCTCCGCTCCCTCAGCATCTCATAAATCTCCTTCAGAAATCATTTAATACCAGGGCAGAAATAAGTTGTGTACAGGCCTCTGTGAAGGTAGTTATCTGAGACCTGAGATGGCTTTCTAGGTCTCTTGGGTAAGATTAGTGGCAGTATCCATGTATTGGAGGCATTCTCTGTCTGAGGACTTTATCCTCAGCTCGCTCTCCAGGTCTTTTCTCTCTCTAACGTCTCTGCTCTCCTACCTGCTAGCTGCATGGGTGGGAAGGTGAGTGGTGATAACGGTGTGAGACTTGGAACTGAGGGATATTAAATACCTGGGTGGCCACAATAGGAGTTACTTGCCTCATGACCTTCGTACCACGTACATACCATCGCAATCAGGCCAAGTTCAAGTCCTTCAAGGTGCTCAGGGGCCAGGGCCCGGAGCATTTAAAAGAGCCTAAAGCTTCTGGATGAGGAGTGTGGGTGATACCGCCGCTGCTGTGGTACAATGGAGCTCTCTACCGCAAAGGTAAAGCTCATCTGTGCAGGAGATGGAGATTTTGCGGGGCCGGTCCCAGGCTGTGGAACAGACTCCCCCAGGAACTGAGGACCATCCCAAACCTCCCAACCGTCCGCTCCAAGTGCCAGGTGCACTTCCCTGACTTGCCTTCCCTGATACCACCACAGAGTAGCGTGGACACTGCCAAAACAATTCCCAATGAATCTCACGTGACAGACATTAGTCACGTCACTTGATGGTGAGTGGAAGCTACTCAGATACTGTGTCAATGAGGGCAGGATAAGAACCTTGTAGAACAGAATAGAATGAACACGATGGGTTTCTAGCTCTCACTGACACAAAGTGCTAGCCCCGTACTCCATGTGTTAGCGGTTCCTTCTGCGCACCCCCACTGCCACCTCTGGAGTTCCTGGTGCATTTGAAATGTGGTTTTCCTTTCTCTCTCTGATAGCTGGGCTATGTCTGAACTGCTGGAGCCTGCAGGAGCTGGTCAGCCGAGATGCAGGAAACTACCTCATCCTCCTGGAGAAAATCCTGCAGAAAACCAAAGAGGTAAGGCCCTGCCAGCGAGAATGAAGGATGCCCCAGCAGGGAGGAGGCTGAGGGCTTCTGCGAAGGGGGCAATGAGTGCTTTGTTGTCATTAGGGTGGAGACTGGCAAGGGGTCCTGCTCTGAAGTCTGTAAAGAAGCCTCTTCCCCCAGGTACTTTATAATTTGGATGCATGCATGAAGGGTTTTAGGCTAGGGTTATCTGAAATGCTAGGGTAACCCACTGGCGAGTATGTTACAAGATTCCCTCTGTGCCCAGTCTGCAGGGGATCTGAGTCTGTTACAGGCCACACAAGGGAGCCCTGGCTCTGTAGCTCCAGATGTAGCAGCTGGTGCTTTTAGAGCTGGATGGCCCAGGTTCAAGGTGGGGGCTGTTGTACTAGCATTGGGACTATTGCACTAGCATGGAGCTCCCTGCCATCACTTTGGAACCTGATCCAAATCCCACTGAAATCAATGGAAACATTCCAGTTGGATTTGAGTGGGTTTTGGGAAAGGCACTTTACTTATATCTTGTATCCTCTTCCCCCACACTTTGTCTTTTTGTCTTTAACAGTAAGCTCCTCAAAACAGGGACTCTGTGTGTGTGTGTGTGTGTGTGTGTGTGTGTGTGTGTGTGTGTGTGTGTGTGTGTGTGTGTGTGTGTGTGTGAGTGCACATGTGCATGCATGTATAGCACCTAACACAATGGGGGCCCTGAGCCTGACTGGAGTCTTTGGGCACTATTGTGATATCGATGATAATCTCAGTGAGCACTTGAAGTCTAGGAATTTGAGGGCATTTGCATCATTTCTGGAACTAGTTCTTTCCCGTACTATAGTCCTGTTGGTGCTAGGTTATTTCACAGAAATGAGAGGCGACTGTGTTAGTGAAACCCCTTCCAAACCAGCTTGAGTGCACTTACCTTCTTCCTTAGACAAGAGGCTGGGCCCAGATCCTCACAGGTATCCAGGTGCCTAACTCCCCTTGAAGTTAGGTGCCTAAATCCCTTTGAGAACCTGGGCCTTAGGGCTTTCAGCATAGTGCCTAGAGGGGCAGAAGCAAACAGTGTTAGAACCATGTTCACAGATCCCTTCCTGCCTTTAGTAGGAACAAGTTGGTAGCATGGCTTGAGACTGGAGCTGGGTGGTTGATGCTGCAAAAAAAAAAAAAAAAAGAACCAAAGGTTCTGATAAATCCCTTTGAAGGCCTTTGTGTCCTTCTTGTGGTGTCTCTCCGTGAATGTTCTCCCAAACAGTCGCTGGTAGGAAAGTTCCTGGAAACGGGGAATTTTAAGTGAATGTCGGAAAACGTTTGCAGAATATGAACGTTGAATTCCTAATAAATCCTGGCAGCTGATTCTAAGAATTATGCACATGCAGCCAGGCAATGGAAACATACCATGTGACTTGTGCCCAATCAGAATTAACCAACACAGCTTGAATTTCAAATATCACACACGAGTGGTGAGGCCTTAGTAAGGCGCGTGTGAGCAAGCTCCAGGTGACTGTGGAGATGAAGGCGGAATGAAAACTGAAATATGACTAAGTACTCTCGGGCCTGGTGCGCCTCGGTCCCTCCTGTTCTCTGTGTGTGTCACGGAATAGTCTAGTCTCCTGTAAGATTTTGGTCAGATTTCAGTTGTTGGGCATAGTGTGCGGGTGCATGTGGTGTTGATGGCCTGCAGTATACAGGAGATCGGAGTAGGTGGTCTGGTCATCCCACCTGGCCTGAAACTCTATGACTACACTAAGAATTACTGGCAGGAACTGGCAAATAATTCAAACAACAAATTCAATCACATCATAAGCTGTTTACAGAGGCAGATGCTTGTCAATTAAATAAATTAATCCACCTGAGCTGAGAGGTTTGCCCCATCTCTACTTGTGGACTGCACAGAGTGCATAATGCCACATGTGCTACCAAATGCCAAGCAGCATCGCGTTCCTCCAGCAAGGTCAGTCACAGTAGCATGAGCAGGGTGTCAGTGCTTGGGAAGAATGGAACCTGTAGCTCAAACTGACACCTTTCCCATGAGCCCTCACAGCTAAGTTTCTTGCTTTCCATGGAGGAAGGAAGCCTTTGAGCAGGAGGAAGTCAGAGCGTTATGCCCAGTGAAAGAGAAGCTGGTGTCTGGCCTGCAGGCTTGCTGATCAGTTGGCCGTGTTCTCTCTCTCAGCACCGGAGACACCCAACTCTGCGTGCGGACCCCCAAATGTGAATCTGATTTGCCGTGAATTGGCCCCATTCCGGCTTGCCCCACTCTAGTCAGCGTGCAAAGGTGTCCGCCTCTGTGCCCAAAACTATTTGAATTTTGCAGTTTTTAGCAGATGTTGTAATAGCACATGACTGAGCATGAGCGCCTGGAGATAGTCGAGCTGGCCTGAGGTCAGACCTCTGGAGAGCAGCTTCTGGCATGTGGGAACTGCAGAGAAAAGGGATGTGGTAGTGCACTGGGAAAAAGAGCAAGCCTGAACATCTGCACTTTGAATAGCATCACAAGACACAAGGAGAGGTTTCCTACTTCCTGAAGTGCTGCTATGTGCATGACCTCCAATCCCACAATAGCAACCCCCCTCCTATGCACTTGGGGAGCAGCCCAGATTCCAGTCTCATTCTCCATTGTGTGCTGGCCATTGTGCAGGGGGAAGCCGGGGAAGGGAGATCCCAGCCATACGGTTCCAGGAGTCCTGGGCATGCATGTTTCTAGGGGCAGAGCTGCAGTTGGTTTGGTGCGCTAGGATTTATGAGGCTTGGCTTCCTGAGACCCTCCCCTGTTGCAAGCTTTTCTTTTTTAGCCTGTCCAATTCAGAATGAATTGATGGCTTCCTGCTATTTTAATGGAAGCTTTGCCTGGGCTATTCTGGTTTGCTTTGCAACCAAAAATACATTTGGAACTTAGGGACTGAGCAAATGCTAGCAGCTGTAGTAAGCAGCAGGCTGCTAGGGTTTGCTATGTCCAGCTAAGTATGGTAAGTGAAGGATCAGAGGTGCTGAACTGTTAACCTTCAACAAGTCCATCTTCTGATGTGAGGCCATCAGCTCTCCCAAGTTAAGTAGCCTCAAGACTTGGATGGGAGACCTTAGCCTGGCAGGAGGTGGTGCTAGGGACTCTGGAGTTCAAGCGAGCAAATAATTCACATTGCAGTGTTGCCAACCCTCACAATTTTATCATGAGTCTGGCAATATTTGATGTTTTTCTTACAGCCCCAGCTCCTAGTCGCATGTGAGTAAGTGAGAATCTCAGCTTTCATTTTTGTAACAGGTTTCTAGCCTTTCTAGTTAAGGAGAAAATCTTGAAAACGTGACCCAAATGTACCTACCCTAAAGACTCAAACCAAAAGAACTAAAATGAACCAAAAATGTCTTTTTTTTTTTTTTTTAGGCCTGATTCATGATTTTTAAATGGTTGGGGTTGGCAATGTGGCAACTAATAAATTGATTATTTTTAATCTTTACTCTTTCCCCCCCTTTTCTCCAATTGTTCAGGAACACCTCATGCTATTCCTGTATGGATTCATAATTATTGGTGAATTTCCTCTGTGAATAATTCTTAGTCTGCAGATTGCCCATAATTGGTTTTGTTACAAACTTCCGCAGTGTTGCCTAGTGACATAAGTCAGCTGGTGTTGTTTCTGTTATCTGGTTGCATGATTTACATTCAATGCACAGCACACATTGCAACAAGTGTGAATAAAGTTTCCTCACACGGAAAATGTAAAGGGTCACAAACTTGGCTGAATATAAATTCCCTTTTGAATTTGAATAGTTGCAAAAATATTTTCCATTATTCACTCATGTGGTGCTCATTCCTCCCAGGGGAAATCTAGGATTGACTGGCACCAGCTAATGTACATTTTTAAACATGACTATATTTGTCCTCGTTGGGCGCTAAGTAGCATTTAACAGAGTGTTAATTTAAAGATTGCAGTTAACACATTTTCTAATGTTCCTCACTTTCCTGGAGTAGACAAAGATGGGATGTGCTGTGCCAATGGTCTAGTCTGTACTTACATAGCTAGGTTGATATAGCTGCATTGGTTAGGGATGTAAAAAAATCCATGCTCCTGACCAGCATAGGTACGGCAACCTAATCCCTAGTGTAGACGCGGCGTAGTTAAGCCAACCTAAGGCCAGGTCTACACTACAGACATATATCAGTATAACTATGTCACTCAGGGGTGTGAAAAGTCCTGTTATACCTGTGCAGTGCCTGTTGAAGTCAATGGGAATCTTAGCATTGTTGTCGTTGGGTGGGGTGCTGGACAGGAGCAATTCTTGCAATCGGATGGTATCCTACAAAGCTTCCTTCCATCTCCTGATAGCTTTTGGGTATTTTTGTAACCAATAGCACAGCTGATCCTCCTCTTCTCGTGTGTATTTCCTGCAGGTCCAAGAGACATGCAACTATGATCTCCTCACTCCATTGGCTCTGCTCTTCTATTCTGCAGCTCTGTGTGTAAGTCCTAAAGTTTTTAAATAAATAAATAAATAAATAAATTAATGGAGATATCCTAGCTCCTAGAACTGGAAGGGACCTTGAAAGGTCATTGAGTCCAGCCCCCTGCCTTCATTAGCAGGACCAAGTACTGATTTTGCCCCAGATCCCTAAGTGGCCCCCGCAAGGATTGAACTCACAACCCTGGGTTTAGCAGGCCAATGCTCAAACCACTGAGCTATCCCTCCCCCAATTTTAACTGATTGTAACTTCAGCTTCAGGGACAGGCTGAGGATTGGCGCACTGCCCTAGCTGAAAGCAGAATAATGTTGTTATGTAAGACATAAGAACTGCCATACTGGGTCCATCTAGCCCAGTTTCCTGCATCCGACATTGGCCAGTCCCAGGTTTTCAGGGGAGTGTACAGAACAGGTCAGTTTTGGATAGATCCACTCCGGCTTCTTGTCCCAGCTTCTGGCAGTCAGAGGTTTAGGGTTGCCCTGAGCATGGGGTTCCATCCCTGACCATCGTGGCTAATAGCCATTGATGGACCTATCCTCCAGGAACTTATCTAATTCTTTTTATAACCCAGTTATATTTTTGGGATATCCTCACCTGAAGTACTGTCCTCTGCCCTGGTCTTCTCATCTGGAAAAAGATCTAGCAGAAGTGGAAAGGGATCAGAAACAAGCTACCAAATAGCATAAGTCGGAGAAACTGAGAAGTTTGGGTCCATTTATGTTTAGAGAGGGGACGTGATAGAAGTGTACAAAATAAGGTGTGTATAGAAGGTGAATCGGCCCCATTTGCTCTGTCTCATAATAAATCAAACCAAGGGAACTTCTAATGAAACCCAAAGGCAACACACTTAAAACAGATAAAAGGAAATACTTTTTTTTCACACAACATATAATTATCCTGTGCAGTTCATTGCTCCAAGAGCTCATGGAGGCCAAGACTAAGCAGGATTCATAAAAGGGTTAGGCATCTGAAAGGACGAGAACATTCATGGTTGCTAAGAATGTTTTCTTTAGTAAGAGGGAAACTCTCCTGCTTTGGAGTATAAGCCACTTAACTGATGGCACTTAGGAAGAAATGACCCCAACAGGCAGGTTATTCTGTAGTTGTCCAGAGAAGGGTTTCTTGAACCTTCCTCGGAAGCATCCAGTGCTAGCTACAGTCAGGGAGTGGACTGTACGACCTCTGGTCTGATCTAGACTGAGAGGTTTTTTTTATTATCCTCCCAGCGCCAGCCCACATACCTGTTTTCCCATGATGCTAATGGCCGCTGAAACCTCCTCCTCTTTTACTTGGGCTATCGAGCAGCTCAGTTTGGGAGCCTAGTTTGGGACCTGGGAGGATCTGAATCTGTCTAAGTGGTGTCGGGGGGCAAGGCCGAAGAGGAAGGACAGGCCTCCATGACTGTGTCCTTGGCCCGCCTTGGATTGTAATCCTCATGCTATTTCTATTTCCCCTATAGACTCCTCACTTCCCACCAGACTCTGACCTGCTTCTGAAGGCCATTAGCACCTACCACACCTTCCTTACCTGGCCTATGCCCTACTGCAACATCTACCGGGAGCTACTGACCTTCATCAGCGATGAACTCAAGGCCCCAGGTAGGAATCCAAACGGTCCATCGTTTTACAGATCCCTCTGACCCGTAGTTTTTGTGGTGTTGGGTGCAGCTAACTTAGCCTCAGAGGGTCTGAGTGAAAGTGACTGTTGTTCTTGCCAGAAACACTCACCACAGTGGCCAGGTATGCACAATGTTCTCTCTGAAATTCTCCCAGTGTTGCTCTCATACACACACGCTGCGTTTAAATAAGTCATGCAAAGCTCAGGACCAGCAGCCATGCAGCAAACTGTGGGTCCATTTGCTACCATCTGCTCTGTGTTTTCCAATACAATTGTAAATGGGCTTTTGTCATCTGGGAGGAGCGGGCTGAGACCGCTGAACTCATTTCACTGGTGCCCTAACACAGATTGGAAGCCAACTCTCCTCCAGAGGTGAAAAGCTGAATTGACACAGTTATGTTTCCAGGGGCATGTGTTTAGCATTAATGCTGTCATGTAGAGGAACCGTATTGCATGGCACCGGACATGTCTCCATGAATGTTAAATTCAGACAGACATGCTGATCTCGGTGGATTAACTAAGCGGATGAGCATTTCCACTGCAGCCTCTTTGTTCTGGGGGTATCTTTTGCATGGCAAACCAGCTCTGGTTGCTCCGTGCTGCTATTCCAGCTAGCCCTGAACTTTGCTTTGAGAAGGAAAGTGACTCAGCGGCACAATTTGGTTATAACAGTGAATCCATTCATTCCCATCAAGGTGGCGTTAGTCTTTGAGTGTGCTGCTTTGTAAAAAATTTTCATACAGTTCCCTGGAACTCGCAGCCACTGCTTTGTGGCTGAGGTGCCATCTCTGTGTAATTGGACTTTGGGCTCAGCTGTAGCCGAGACCTGCAGCATGTAATCGTATCTGTCTTTATGCAGTAGAATCATCTTAATTAGACTATGCTGGTGGATGGCCTATTGAGTCCAATTAAGCAGCTATTCCAATTAAAAGAAGAGGTCATTTAAAAAGAGTCTTACGCATTAGGATGGGACACAGAGAATCATTTTTCTTCAGTACTGTATTAGAACAGATTGTAGAATTTCACACCCATTTAACATCTGGTTAATCGCCACGTTACCCCTTGGCACCGTTTGATTGCTGATGCAGGATTAAGTGAGCTCCAAGCAGGGTTAGGGGACATGCTGTTGAAAACCTGTGTTGGCAACGCTCAGGCCTTGTCTACACTAGAGACCTTACAGTGGCACAGCTGTCCCGATGCAGCTGCGCCGCTGTAAGATTTCCCGTGTAGCCAGTCTATGCCGACGGGAGAGAGCTCTTCCGTCGACATAAGTAAACCACCCCCAACGAGCGGTGGTAGCGATGTCAGCAGGAGAAGCTCTCCCACTGACATAGTTCTGTGCACACTACCACTTAGGTCGCTCAGGGAGGTGTTTTTTTCCCTGAGCGACATAAATTTTGCCCACATAAGTGGTAGTGTGGACACGGCCTTAGTCTGCACAGCAAAGTTTTACTGGCATAGCTATGAATAAATCACACCCAGCGTAGCTATGCTGGCAAAACCCCCAGTATAGAGAAGACAGATGAGTGCATCTGTCGGTTTAGCTAATGTTGTTTGGGGAAGCGGTGTAGCTATTGTCGGCAGAAGAACTCCTTCTGTTTGCCTCTGCTGCGTCTCCACTTGGTGTCTCTGCCATCCTAGGTGTACTGGCAAAGGTTCTGTAGTGTAGACGAGCCCTGAGGCACCCATCATTGCTAATTACTAGCGCAGACAGGGTCAAGAGGAGGCCCCATACACCAGAGCTGAAGCTCTCTGGGAGGGCAGTGGGGGAATACACTGTGTGCTTCTTAACTGTGACGTTACCCAGGGATCCAATTTCTGCTGGTGATAGTGACTGGCAACAACTGCAGGCTAATTATCAGCAAATTATCAGTATCAGCAAAGATTCTTCAGCCAGTGCCAAGGGGTTAAGTAGAGATTAACCAGGTGTTAAGTGGGGGTGAAATTTGAGGTACCAGAAATGAGGGTGGAGAGAAGATGCTTTCGAGGGAAGCAAAAGGATAAAAAAAATCTTTGTAACTGCCATCTAAACCACATCCCAGCTCAGAGCTGCCCTGGGGCCCTATGATGTTAAGAATAGTGCACTGATTGTATTAAGTGAGGTGGCAAATGAGGCCCAGCCAGCAAGCGGGTCTGGATACGTTTCACCGGTTGGAGCTCTCAGGCCCTCCCAAACAGGGTTCCCAGTGAAGCAGCCCAGTGGCTGGGGTTGGCCCTGGTCTACACTACAGAGTCAGGTCGATGCAAAACAGCTTATGTCCGTTTACCTTAAATGGGCAACCAGCTCCAGTAGGTTCAGCCCCTCCTGGGTACCGCTGCGATGGTAAACCTGGCCAAGCATCCCCCACCTTTCCAAGGGGTCTCCGGCCCTTCCCTCTCATCTGGCTGGGCCTGGTCTCTGGAACGGCAAAGCCACACAGAGCTGGGCTGCAATTCTGCAATGTCAGAACCAGGGATGATTCAGAACTGGGTCCCATTTTATCCAGACCCCTAAAGTGAGGGCGAGCAGGTGGGAAATTGCTCTGGATTTGGCCAGAGAGAGACTGTGAAGGTCCCCAAAGAAAGCTGCCTGGCTCCGGCGTTCTCATCTTGATCAATCCGCCTAGGCCCCCTCTGCTGTGCACATCTCTGTGGCCATGGTGTTTCCCACACTGCCTGTAATGAGAACCAAACCCAACAGAGCAGGCTGCACTGGCCAGGAGACCTGCTGGTCCCCATAATGGGCACTGCTCCCATGAAAGCAAGTGATTGAGGACTCCGGAGGGATAAAAGGAAAAAGCATGAGGCCAGACAGTGACAGCTGGGGAATGGCACCAGCAAAACAGGGAAGTCTTCTGTAACTCAGTGCAGGCTGTTGGCCAGTTCCTGTTTGCTGCGGTGTGACGCTCGGTTGCATGGGAGCAGTGATGGGATGCATTGCTCAATGCTAAATTTCTGGCAAGGTAGGAAACTGCAGTATTCTCCAGGGGGCAGTGTGCTTTGGGAATGCCTTTTTCTGATTGACAGCCGGGCTGGGCTACATGCTCCTGTCCGGAGATGGTGTATTCTGACCCCGTTTAACGGCAGCACAAGTTCCAGTATCCTGTCGCGAAAGCTGTGGTGTTGGGATGGAGATTATGCTGATTTCACAGGGCTGTCTTTGCGGGGGAGTGTGTAGGGGAACAAAGACGTGCAGGAAGGCAGGGCTTAGTGATAACCTCCTCCTCGAAATGACAAGTCTGTTTTAAAATGTCAGTTTGACGTGCCCTCCCCCACCAATCGCTTCCTTCATCTTCTGGGCTCTGGAGTTAACCCTTCAAAGCCTGCCTCTTCCACGCCGCCAGACTGATGAAAGCTGCCGAGTGGTGTGTGCAGTATCCAGAGGGTTAATGTTTCCCCCTCTGAACTGTGCGGTGCCCACCGGGAAACTGGGTTTGCTGTGATGACAAATCTAGTTTCTTTCATTCACGGGGGTCTCTCCTGCACCCTGGACCGGCAGGCGCGGGGGACATGGTGCCAGTGAGAGGCAGACTGCAGAGTGAGGTTCAGACTGGGACGTTTGTCCTGCAGACCTGACCCCCAGGCTGGGGGAGGAGATGTTGGGGTGGCTTATGTTCCTACTGCTATGGCAGCTCCATGCACTCATGCAGCCGCAGGATCACAGGGGAATGTGGCAGTGCAATATGGAATAGGAGAAGGTGGTTGGAAGTTAGTCCCAGTCCTGATAAAGTCTCCCATCTGAACCAGGTTTGGGTGCACTTTGTCCTCTGGACAATTTTGTGCTGAAACCAGGAAAGGAATTATGTCTACACAACAGTTGGGAACCGTCCAGTATCTGTAGTGTGGATGGGCTCTAGAAGTACCGTGTGGCTGGTCTGGTGATGCCATTGATGATGCTGTCCCTGAACTTCTGTGGAATCTCCCAGCCTCATCTCTGTGGTCCGTTATCGCTGTGACACCAGTTCAGGAAGCCTGTTTTAAACACAACTGCAACCCCCTGGGAGATCCCCAGGAGCCTTCAGTGCATCCTGCTCTCATCATTACACCACTGATGCCCAAGAATAACTTGGCTGGGGGCTTGGAGCCAAATTGCTCTTTACACCCTACAAGAAGGCAGATGGTTCGACAGCCATGGAAACAGATAAAGCACAGGGCAGTGCCGATGTGCCCCGATCGTGAGCTGGAAGGACCGCCTTCAGGGACCAGAGCCTCGTTCTCTCTCCATGGCACATCCGATCCATGGCCTTTCCACTTCCAGTTCGCACCAGTAACAGTGATGGCTTTGTGGAGATGACACTTGTCCATTGGAAATCCAGTCAAGACCTTATAGGCTCATTCTGTTTGCCAGGCACTTCCGGAGCTGTTTGTGGTACAGTATCACCAGATACTGTCCAAATGCTTCAGTTTTCCTGGGAATCTTATGAGGTCAAAGCCAAGAGGTAAAGATTAACCAAGACAAAGGCGCTGTCGATATTTGCCAAGAGTTCAATAAACTTTGGTATTGTCTGAGAGCCTGGGTCGGTGTGGATTGTTCTGCAAAGCACGATCATTGAATGAATCGATGAACAAAACATCAGCTTGGATCGCACAGGCCGCCCCAGGAAATTGCATGGGAAGGCACCACTCAATCAGGGGACGCTGCTGCAGGGGCTTTATGAGGCCCATGTCTGGTAGCTGCTTGGTGTCCTGGCTGAAATGGATTTGGTAGGTCTCAGCCCACTTCCCAGGAGCCACAAATCCAGATCGACAAAGCTGTCGGCACACTTGAGACTCATTGAGGGTGGCCGGGCATGCCACATGGACTGAGTGCCCGTCTGGTGCTCCTGGTTCAGGGGGGAAGCTGTGTGGGGGAGGGGAAGCTTGCACGACTGCTGCCTGCATGGCAACTTGTTCTATGGACAAATAAAAAGCCTATGCCCAGGGCTGAGAACGCAGGCGGGTAGGTGCTGAATTTGCACATACAACCTGAGAAGATTTTAGAAGTCATGTTGGGGAAGGGGGGAATGGGATGCAGGTAAGAGAGAGAATTTTGTCCCCTCTCCTCCCCCCCAGCACCTGGGACCCCTAGTTCCTAAAGCACGTTACAGACGCTGAATGAAATAAATGAGAGAAAATCATTGCAAAGTCTTCTCCGTCTAGTGAGGCCTCGTGGATGTCCTGGGGAAGCGAGTGGAAGCTGCGAGTGGTTGCTGGTTGCAGTTCAATAGTGCGAATCTTAGTGGCGTAGGAAAACTTTCCCTGCTTATTTTCCCCCATGACTGGTCCTATTAAACCAATGGGATTGCCTCACTGGAATGGACAACGTCCTGCCCGCAGCAGTGACCCATGTCAGAGGCGTCAGAGACAGAACTGTACCCTGGTGTAAAGCCCCTTATTTTATCCTGGTTCCCTGCTGCTGATCAGCTGGTGTCCTGAAGATCAAGAGCTCGTCTCCTTTAATTCTCCCTCGCCTGACTGTGGAGGTTGCTTTTGGGAGTCATGTGGCCAAGTCCCTCCATGGCACTTCAGAGAACAGTGATTCCCACTGACCTTGGTACCTGACTGTTCTCCACCAGCCTAGAGACTGTTCTTGACACTGATATGCGGAGCTGCTCAGCACTGCTGGGCCGAACGTGGCTTCTCGTGGACTGGTGCAGGCTAGAGCATAGACCGTGCAATGGGGTGAGATTGGTCAACTGCATGGTCATGTGATCCTGATGGCCTCGGCAGCCACCCGGCTGAGGCCACACATCTTACGCCTTAGCAGTGACTCACCTTCCTGGTCCCCGTCTGCTCAGTTGAAGGGGATCCTGGGGCACTGTAAATGAAGATTGGACAGAACAGTAGAAAACGTAGCGCAGGGCATGGTCTGGCACTGGCAGAGGGATGCGACCTACTGGGTTTTCTCTGTTGTGTGCCCCAGCTCTCCATCGCATTACCTTGCTTTCTCTCGTTAGCTGAACGTAGTTTAGACTTGCCTTCAAATCTCCCTGGAGTTGCTCCAGCTTCATAGCTATCTGCTCCCGGCTCTTCTGCTTGCCAACCTGCCTTTCAGATTTTTTGTCCTCATCTTTTACCAACACGCCCTTGCACTCTGCTCCTGTGATTTCTCCCTCAGCCTCCTGCTTGCCACCTCCGTCTCTCCTGTCTCATACTCACCTCACACCCAGCCCACTGCTCTGACTGCCATACGCCTCACACTTCTCCTCCTTGCTCTGTGTGAGCTCCCCAACCTGCTCCATGCTTACGGTTGACGTTGTCTCCATCTCCTTTGGTTTCTATCCCATCACTCCAGCCTCTTGCCCATATTCATCCTTGTCTGGTCCTGACCACCCCTCCATTCCCTCTCCATAGCTCTCGCACAGTTGAAGTAGGGCCGGTAACTCACCGCCAGCATGACATCTCCTATCACTTCGCCATAGGCTTTGTTCCCACCCCACCCCACACCTACCCAGGTACGATCGGTTCCACCTGGAGAGTTGGGTGAGCCTCTGAATGCAAGTTACCTCTCAGGCCTTGTCTAGATGAGGACTGAAGATGTGAAGTTAGCGTATGATAGCTAATGCGTTTTAAAAGATCAGGCGCCCTCCTGGTCTTTACCTCGGCCAGTTCAGCAAATGTTAAAAAGACACGCTTGATGCCAGCAGTTTACTGGCTTCTCTTGCTCCCGTGTGATCCAAGTTGCTGCCATCAGTGAATTGCTTTTCTCTTTCCCCACAGGGATTTCGTACCAAAGGCTGGTGAGGGCGGAGCAGGGACTGTCCATGAAGAGCTGCCAGAGCTCCACCATGTGAGTGCTGCTGTGGGGAGATGGAGGGGATCGATGGGGGTGGCTCAATGTGGTCTAGTAGCAGGTCTCCCTGGAACCACCACTGCTCTTTCCCATGTGCTCATAATCAAGGGGCAGATGCCGAGCTAGGGCAAGTGGCCCCTAGAACGTCACCCTAGATGCAACTGCGGCTGGGTAGGGTTCAGGGGGAGAAGGGGCAGTGGAGAACAACGCCGAACTAATGGTCAAGGCATTTGGATAAAGTGGAAATCACAGCATTCCCGTAGCGGCCGTCCTGGGCCCTCTCCAAGTCCGGTGTGTGTGTATGTGTTTGCTGACGCCCCATGGTGGGAAGTGCGTGGTCTTGACGAGAACAGGATGGGGAAAAGAAGGGGCTGATCCGTGCCTCTCGCCCAGAGAATGCTTGGTCTGATTTCCATGCGTTGGAGAGCAGAGAAGATCCAAGGTGACGTGCATTAGCCCGAAGGGATGTGGGGCAAAGGTCAGAGGGAGGGGAACAGCTTCGCCCCATCCCGGGCAGGAAGTTTGACAGGGTTCATGCTTGATCAATAAAAGCGCCGTCTCTTGACAAATAAACAAGCCAGCACATAGCCAGAAGTATGTGACTGTGACAGACAGGGAAGGAAGGGGGGGGGCTTATCTGGGCCTTCGATCCCTTCCTCCCCGCGCTATCACCCTCATCTGTAAATATGAAAGTGTGAACACAGAGCTGATCTCTCCCTAGCTTGCTATTAGCAACAGCCGCTGGCTCATGTGCCCTTACTGTGCGCATTTTTTATTACGGGCTTGTCGGCATGCAAGTTGTACTGCTTTAAATATACCCGTGTGGTTAAAATGGTACAGCAGCATGCCTCCCAGTAAGGATGCAGTGATAAAAGCATAAAGGTGCTTTCTACCAGGCTAGCTATCCCTGTATGGGAAAGGGACTAAGTTATACTGGTATTTGGTGTGTTAATACCAGTGTAACCACATTCACACTAGCAGTTATACCAGTATAACTGTGTAGGTAAAAAAAAAAAAAAATCATACCCCCTAACCCACATATTTCTACCAGTACAAAATCTGTGTATAGACCAGGCCTGGGCGTTATACAAAACCTGTGCCCATTGCCTGAGGCTGTGGGCCTGTTGAGGCCCCGATCCTGCAAACCCTGCAGCATGTGCTCAGCTTTAAGCAAGTCCTGTTGAGTACATCGGGACTGCCCACCTGCTTAAAGTTAATCACCTGCTTAAGCACTTTGCTGGACCAGGGCCTTAGCAATTAACATGCAATTAGAGGCTGCTGTTAGTATGGAGAAGAAACTCCATTGCCGTGCTTAAGGAGTGCCTCTGTTCCCCACCGCTGTGTCCTGAAGGTTAACGACCTCTGCCTCTGATGTAATAGCTGGGAGCCCAGGGGCCTTCCTCTGAGACCATCCACCCCAGGTGTTTAAATCTAGGGACTCTTAGTTTGAGCACCTTGGTCAATCTCTGCAGCAGCAACTGCACATTAGGAGAAAGACGGGTCTTGTATGGTCTATACCCTCTCATGCCATGGATACGTTCAATCACACCTGGAAGCTACCAAGGATCTGGTGCATCTGTCAAGATCTCATGTGGGCCCGGTAGCCAACCCCATTAACCAAGATGCTCTCCCAAGGGCAAGTTTTGTTTTCCTTCTCTTACTCCATTGCCCTTTCTGTCCTTCCCCAATCGTGTGTGATCTGTCTCATTCAGACTGCAGGCTGTTTGGGGGAGGGACCTGGTGTCTGTCTGATGAAAGGGCCGTAGCGCTGTGTGCAATCACAACGGTCTAGATTTGGGCCACTGTCAACATACACTTCCTGCTCTGTGCCCAGCCTGTGCTTTGGTAAAACAGCCTGTGGCCTGGCACAGTTGGCAGCTTGTGCTGATGGGAAGCCCAGGAACCAGAGTGCTGGGGCCCATCTGCCAAGCACTGACAGGGCAAAGCTGGTCTGTAGATGCCATTGCTGACAGTGCATAAGGGTGCAGAGAGGGAGAGCTTGGCAGTGCTGTGTGTGTACAGTAAACTGGGATAATGAGGTGAAGGGCTTCTCTCAGGCTCCATGTTCTTGTAATGTGGAAGGATTTCACCATCTGGTGAGTGGAATAGTTTGGAATTGATCAAATCCAACACAAAGCTCCCAAGTTCCTCTTGCTAACAGTGCAACTATTATTTATTACATCTATTCCCATGTCAGGGTCCAGTTTGCAAGGGGCTGTTTAATTAACCCTGGAGCTGCAGTGAGTTGATTTTATCTTATGCTCACTAACCACCATCCCATGTTGCCCTTAGCACGGTTCTGCTACTCAACCCCTCTGAGGTTCAGAGCGAATACCTGTCTGTCGCCAAGAAGATGAGCACCACGGAGCACACCCAGCACAGCACCTTCGTCATGCTAATTGGACATATCTACCAGGCCACTTTTGGGACCAAGTGCGATATGGGCAGCTTACAGAACATCCTGAAGGTAGAGTGAGTCCTGCGTTCTGCATGGAGGCCTTTAAACAAGAGCAATTCTATCCCCGGCACACAGGGTGATTTTTCTGTGTGCTTTTAAGCAGTGGTCTCCATCCCAGAGATAGCTGCATTTCCATGCTGACCCTTGTGCAATTCACGGATCAGTTTGGTTGCACAGTGCTTCTGGGGATGCTGCATGAATGTAAATTGTCTCGTGAGTTGCAAGGGGGAGGTGAGATCTCGCAGCAGTTCAATTCAGAAGGTAGAAACAACTATTCATTCCCATTATTTTACAATGAAACAATGGGAAACAGTGATGAATAGAGCTGGTTGAGTTGTCAATCAAAATTTAAAACAAAACAAAACGTGGTTTCAACGACGATTTCTCAAGGAAAAAAATGTGTTGTCATACTTTCTTTTGTTTAATTAAATTTAGAATGAAACTTTTAAAAGTACTTTTTGAAACTTTTTTGTGGTGCGGGGTGGGGGAGTCCCACTTTTTTCTCACTACTTTACTACTTTGCCCTGCCCTGCCCTGCCTTTTCATTTTTTTAACCCACTGGAAAAAAAAAAAAAGGGGGCAGAAGGCAAAGAAGGAGGGAGGGAAGAGAAGAGACCTAAAATTCAAAGTGAACAAAAATTCCCATTTTATTTTTTTAAAATAGTTCAAATTTCCCCCCCAAACAAAAAAAAAAGGATTTATTTGAATGAAATTAAAACATTTCCCCCCCAAAATGTTCATGGGGGTTGGGGGGAGAAGGGGGATTCACTTAGCTCTGGCCAGGAGTCTTTCTAGAAGAAGTGGGTTATGCTTCATGGAGAGAGATCCATATGTTGACAAGCTGTCTCTGAATCTCTATGCTCTCTTTAGTCCAAGACCTTAGAGGAGCTCTCAGAGATCCATTCTCACACCACAGAAGCTCAGGAGCTGGCAGCTGTTACCAGCGACCCTGCCGCAGCCAGGGAACAGCTGCAGTCCATGCTGCAGGACATTGGGGCTGAAGCAGGCTTTCCTAAGACCACAGGTATGAGAGTGAGTGGGGTTGTTCTAATTTATACAATGTTCTACTTTTCTTTCTCTAGCCTGGTCTGTCATGTACGTTAGCTGCTCTATTTTGAGAGATAAGGAGTGAATGCTATGAAGCATGAAATCCTTGATTGGACTACGTTTCAAAAGTAGAACAAAAAATCTGCTCTGGCTCACTCCCTCATGATGAGCTGGTCTTTGGGGGTTTTTTCTTGCTTGTTTCTTTTTCTGCACCAGAATCTCAGCTTTTATTTAAAAAAAAAAAAAAAAAAGTCTCTAACCCTTATGGTTAGGAAGAAAACTTTCAAAACACAAACCGATTGTAACAATGACCACTGCCTGGGTCTGCAGACAGCCTGAAATTATAGCTCTGAGAGCTCTGAACTGCCCCATTCATCTCAGAGTATCAACACTCATGCCTAGCAAGGATTGCTTTAAACGTCGATGTTGTGAACTTTTTCACTGCTGCTGAAAGCACTCTCACAAGGAGAATGCCTGGCTGTATGGTGAAGGTCTGCGTGATCGGCTGTGAGCGATGGCTCATTGTGGTGTCATGATGGAGTGTGGCATGGGTTGTGGGCGGAATTTGAGAGTACCATTCCAACCTGATCTCTGGTCCCAGCAAGGCAGAGGGGTGGAATGGAGCACAAAGCGGCATCTTAGCCCCATTGAGGGCGGACAGAGTCCAAGGAGCCCTCCAGCTGAGCTTGGCAGAGGCTGTTTTGTTTAACACTTGCACTGTCTGTGGTGAGAAGCTTCTCACGTTGCTGTCCTACATGGGTGGAGCTCACTTTGTGGGAGGAGCTAGTGAGAATTCACTACTTTCTTTCCTCCACACATTCATCCCTGGCTGTTAGGATGAATGGCTGGTGGCATCACTTGCTGGAGGGGGGGGGGGGGGTCACAAGTGGAAGAGGGGCCTTGATGTTGGGACTTTTCACTTTAGTTGACACTTGCTTGTGCTGACTTAAACTGGCCCTGAATAAATTTAGGCTGGACATGAAAGACGGTTTCTAACCATCAGAGGAGAGAGGTTCTGTAATGGCCCTTCCAATAGGAGGGGAGGCGAACAATCTAAATGGTTTTGAGATGGAGCTAGATAAATGTATGAATGGGATTATGAGATGGAGGGGCCTGCAATAGCAGGGGACTGGACTCAGTCACGCAGGAGGTGCCTTCTCACTCTATGTTCCTAACTTGCCACTTGCTCTTCTCTCTTCTCAGGGGTGGCCCAGTCGTGTAAACTCCACACTGTCCCCATCCCCGTTGCTCGATGCTACACTTACAGCTGGGACAAGGATAATTTCGGTAAGGCTAAAACTCACCCACAGCGGATTGCCAGCTTGGCTGAGGAAGAACTCCCCTGGCCCCCATGGCACAGGCGTGCAAAGAGAGCTGTATTGTGGGGAGTTTGACCTCCTCAGAAGCACGGGGCCAGTGGCGGAGGCAGGATCCTAGACCAGAGAGGCTCTCGAGGCCCAATCTTGCAAACACACACGTGCTTAATTTGAAATGTGTTGAAGTCATTGGTGCTCCTCTCAGGATTAAAGTTAAGCATGTATGTGGGTGTTTGCAGGACTGAGGCCTGGCTCTGTGCTGATCTGGTACCTTCCTGTGTTCCTAGAATGTAGATAATGTCATGAGAAATAATGGCCCTTGATACTGAAAATGTACGTTACTGGAACCTACCCAGTACTTCGATGGGACGTTCTCTGGGGCAGGGGCTGCCTTTCGGTTCTGTCTCTGTACAGTGCCCAGTACAATGGGGACCTGGTCCTAGGTACTACCACTATACAGACAATTAATAATAATGCAACTGTAATAGGGTGGTGTGCCCCTTTAAGGGTCAGGGAGCCTGTGGCCAGCCAGCCCTGGCTCCTTATCAGACACAGCTGGGGAGAGGTCAGTGATTGCCATAAAGGGCTGAAAGGGCTCAGTTGAGGAGGGGGGCTGCAGGAAGAAAGTTGGCTCCTAGCAGGTCCTGGAGCAGTGGGGAGAGACACAAGGGGAAAGGCCCCTGGGTCCCTGCCGCCTGCTTGGGTCTGGGAAATAACTCTGTGTTACTTGGCGAGTTTTGTGTTCAAATGAATAAACCACACCACAAAGCACGGGTCTGAAAGAGACTTGGGGCGCTGCCTCGGCCCTTCCAGGGCTGGGCAGACAGGCCAGCTGCCCTACAGCAACTTTGCCAAATTGTAGTGGCCCGCTTGGGGGCAAGTTTAGCTCCCTTGGCGGAAGGCCACACCGGAGCTGGAGGTGTGAGTCCCAGTTTGAGGACTGTGCTAAAAATAGACGTTCAGCCGCCACAGCAGGAGGGCTAGCCCCGCTGAGTCGGTGCCTATGGTCTAGGATGGTGTGACGGTGCGGGACTCACCGCTGCGCCGCCTCCTGCTGGTGGTCTCAGGGAATTAGCTCTCCAGCCCTCGGAGCGCCCTCTGCAGGCCAGTGTCCCGCTGCCGCTGGCCCCCGTGTCCCTCCTGGACCTGGTCGAGGGCTGCCCCCTGGCAATACCCCCACCAGTCTCTGTGGGTCTCCCCTCTCTGGGAACCCCCAACCCTCTAATCCCCACCTTGCCTCAGTCTGGGCTACTGCCAGTCATCACCAAGCCCCTGCTCCCTGGGGCAGACTGCAGTGTAAAAGCCACTCATCATAGGCAAGGGGGTTCGGACCTGCTGCCTTCCTCTGCCTCCCAGTACCTCTATGGGCCTTGGACCAGGCCCTGCAGCCTGGGGATTTGCCAGCCTAGAGCTCCCCTGCTCCTCTGGCCTTTCCCCAGCCCTGCTTCACTCCCAGTACCCTTTCTGCAGACAGCCAGGCCCTGCTCTCTCCCAGCCTGGAAAGAGACTTCTTTTAGGCCTCTGGCTCACAGCTTTTTTATACAGGCCAGCTGTAGCCTGATTGGGGCGTGGCCCAGCTGCGGCTGCTTCCCCAATCAGCCATCCCCAGGCACAGCCCTCTCCAGGGCTGCTTTTAACCCCTTTTATTTTAGGAGCGGGGTAGCCACCCCACTACAGATGGGTACATACTCGGGGTGGCTAGCCCCTCGCACAGCAGTGGCCATGCTCTGTTTTTAGCACACTAGCTCAATGAAAGCTAGTGTGGGTATGTCTACCTGAGCTGGGAATTTCACCTCCAGCTCCAGTGTGGGGCGTACCCTTTGGGCACCAAAATACTGGGGTTTTCCATTGTCCTCAGGGTAGGGTCAGGTGAGCAGGGTTTTTTGTGCCTAGCCTGGTAATTTCCTCTCCCCCTCCCCCCCCCCCCCCATGGCAATTTTGCAAGCGAAGCTGCTACTTCTCTTTTACTCCCAGTCCCTGCTTATGGCAAATCTCTGTGTTTCTGTGCAGTCAATGCCAGCAGGCCCCAATAAGCTACATCGATTCTGTCGCTCTCGAAAATTGTTGGCCCACCTTCTCCTCCCCTGGGCTTGTCTGTTTCATTCTTCTCACTGAGTACATTTTTGTCAGGGAGCCAGTCACCTTTAGGTGGCATTATCGCTTTCCGACCTGGCTGGTTAAATAAATTTTTTAATGGGGTGTGGCCATAAGTAGAAGAACAAGCTAACAATCCAAGTTGAAAGGAAGCGAAACAAATGTTAGTTTACTTTTGTGTTTGAAAACAAATGAAACAAAAACTTCCATTTGAAAGAAAACAGACTTTTGTTTCAAACTTTTTTTGCATAACAAATTTTATTGAAATCAAACAGTTTTCATTAAAGTGTTTAGATTTTGACAAAACTGCTTCCCCCCCCCCGCCCCCCACCAAAAACACTTTTTTGGTCAAAAAACATTGACAACCTCTGACAAGACGACTTCTGGGCACAAGTGCATTTGGTATTAGTGTGGGACAGCCTCAGACAGGAAGTGATGGAAGTTCCACCACTGGGGTCATATGAGGCTGGACAAAGTACTGGAGAAAACACTGTAGAGGACCGTTCTTCACTGGCCCTAAGGTGGTTGGGCTGGGAGGCCCGATATACCCCTCCCATCTTGTGTTGTTTAGGATTCTGTGCTGACTCTGATTCTTTCAGATATCCTCAGAGACATACTCGACAAGGAGTGTGATGTTCTCAAGCCGGTGCTCTTGGAGGATGAGGAGGAAGAGGAGACGGAAACTGATGGCTGTTCTCCACAAAGAGACTCGTTCCTTTCCTCCATTTCAGCGGTTTCCAAGGACTCTGTGTACTCAGAGTTATCAGAGGAGGCATCGAAGCATTCGCGGATGTCTCTCTTCACCACTTCCAAGGACTCCATTTCGGAGCTGTCGGTGGTCTCCAGAAGGTCCTTGAAGTCCTTTGTGTCTAGCCTCAAGGACTGCATGGACAGTGGCTATGCCGAAGACAGCGACGAGAGCTCTCTCGATCTGGTGGTGAGGCCAGACCTGAAAGAGGAGACGACACTTCACAAGCAGAGGCAGAGACTGACCAGCAAAATCTACAAGCTGTTCAAGAGCAAAAGCCAGTTGGTCTTGCGGAGAGACGTAAGGGACTATCCCGACACTGGTTCGCTCTCCCTGCCTCTGCGCCGGGCCGAGAGCCTGTGCAACCCGGAGGCCAAGCACCGCATCCCAGCGCGCTCCCGGAGGGCTCTTTCCTTGCCCCAGCATGTGCTGAGTCAGCGGCTCCCGCAGCGCCATGCAGCGCAGAACGTGTGCATCCAGCGCAGGCCCTTCCTGAGCTACGACGAGGACACCAAGGTCTCCACGCTGCGTGTCGTGGTCTTCGGGTCGGACCGCATCTCAGGGAAAGTGGCCCGGGCATACAGGAACCTTAGGTGTGTGGGACGGCGCCAGAGGAACCTAGCTCCCATTCCTCGTGCATATTTACCCAGCCCTCCCACTACATGTCACCTTACGGAGTCCAAGGGCCAGAGCCTCCACTGGTGTCAATGGATGTAGCTCTGTTACTGTCCATGAAAGGTGGGCCCAGATCCCCTGGCTGTGCCCCAGTGCAGACTGTGCTGTGAGGCGATGATGGGGGATTGGGGTCCCACTGTTAGCCTCCAGGACTGAGGCCCGGTGATGTACCCTTCACCACACTCAGTGCTGTCCCTTCGTGGTGCACGTGGCAGTGCCTTGTGCTGTGGTGTTGTGCAGATCCCCTTGTGTGACACACTGTGCGAACATCCGACAGAAGGACAGTCCCTGCCCCAGAGAGCTTACAAGCTAAGTAAAGAGTGTTGGGCCGCTCCTGCGCTGTTTCCCTCACCGTGCACACGACTGTTTGTGTGTGGGCAGGGACCGCGCGCGTGCCTTATGTACCTGACACTAGCCACACCTCATTCGTGCTGACACAATGGCCTCTCTCCCTCCCCCTGTTCTAGACTACAAGAAATCGATTGCCCATTACTGACAAGGTACTTCAAGCTGCAGTTTTTCTACATCCCAGTGAAGAGGAGCTGCCTTACCTCATCTGCACCACTGACACATCCGCCTCCTTCTCCAGGAGATCCTCACCTGAGAGCCTCAGGGCAAACGGTACGTGCTGTGCCTGCCGTCAGACCAGCTCCTAGCGTAGAGACCTGCCTGCATCGCACAAGCAGCGCCACACTTGGCCCTCACTGATTCCCCTCGCGGCTGGCTCAGCAGAGGCCAAGTACTGAATAGGCCAAGGGTTGTCCTGTCCCTGTCTGTTCTGCAGGCAGCCTGCCCTCTCGGCCATTAGTGCAATACCTTCTGCCAGCTCAAAATTCACGTGCAGTAAGAAAAATAAATGAAATAAACTGGTCCAGGAGGGTATGTCTACACTACAACTGGACACCCGCGGCTGGCTCGTGTCCGCTGACTTGGGCTTGGGCTACAGGGCTGTTTAACTGCAATGTGGAAGTTCAGGCCTGAGCTCTGGGACCATCCCGCCTCCCAAGGTCCCAGAACCTGGGCTCCAACCTGAGCCTGAATGTCTACACCACAGTTAAACAGCCACGTAGCCTGAGCCCTGCGCACCCGAGTCAGCTGACGTGGGCCAGCCGCAGGTGTTTATTTGCAGTGTAGACATCCCCTGAGTGACTCTGTCTGTTTGGTTTCAGGAGTCCAGCTCAGCTGGGGCACAAAGCAGCACCAACGATATCTCCCACTACATTGGGATGTTGGACCCATGGTACGAGCGCAACGTTTTCGGGCTGATTAACTTGCCCACGGACGTCCTGTGTCAGGTATGTCCAGGAGCTCAGGAGGAAGTGAGTTTGGCTTTGGGTCCTTACCCCACTGCCCCTTTCCATGTGTTGACATGGGGCGAGGGGGGGGGTGTCTCTCCCCTTCATTTGGAGTATCCACCATCAGCTGCTAGTGTTGGACCAGCTGGGCCAATGGTCTGCTCCAGGATGGGTCTAGTTTTGAGCTGTCCTGCGAGATCCAGGTTGGGAGCCAGCTTGAGGCTCTCCTGGGGGTGAACATTGCCTGCCTCTGGGGAGCGGCTGGTTCCAGCCTGACCCACCCTGTTGCTCTGCCTCTTCTGTGAGTCTGTTCACAGGACAATGCACTGGAGGCCAGCATCCCCATCACCCCTGCTGTGCATTAGGAGACTAACTGGCCAATAGGGAGACATTGGGGGAAACTCCAGGGCGCAAATTGTGTTCTCGCTGTTACGCCCCACATTGGTCACCCCCTGGGCGACAGTCTCAGCAGAGCGGCCGAGGAGGCTGACCCGGTCCCAGCAAGATGGGGTGGAGGTATGTCTGTGAGGGAACTCGCCTGGCCGCTGCACCTGTTCAAAGGGTTTTAGTCTCCAGGGCTGCGACTCCAGCACCTTTCCCCAGCACCCACGGCCTCCCAGCCCTGTGCTGAACAGCAGGTGCAGAGCGGGTTTTCATTTCACCTCCTTGTGCCTATGCCAGCAATCTGCCAAACCCGAGGTGGAGCCTACGGAGGAGTCCAGGGAGCAGCTACCCATCTTGGCTGACATGGTGCTTTACTACTGCCGATTCGCTACTCGCCCGGTGCTGCTGCAGCTCTACCAAACAGAGGTACGCAGGACTGGGCCTTTCCATCCCACCTTGCACTGGGGTTTGTGAGCACTTCTGTCTCTGCATAGATCAACTAAGGACTCCAGTACCAACCTCTACGAGGCAAAGGTCTCTTCAGGACTGATACGACCATGGTGCTCAAGGGTTCAGCCAGTTCCTCCCCGCACCTGGCTATTGTGGGCCGGTGAGGCTGTGCTTCCAGGGGCATGCACAGGAATTTAAATTTGAATGCTTTTGGAGGGGCACGTTAAACACACACAAATGAAAGGTTTGCGTGACCCCCCACCACCATCATTTCTCGGGACGCCTCTGGTAGGGATGCCCAGCAGAGATTACGTGGCAGCAGCTCCCCCTGCAGGAGGCACTCTCCATGTCCCTCCAACCCTGACAAGGAGGAAGCAGCCAGGCAGCTGGCTGCAGGGTCCTTCCCCCCACCCCTACAGCTGCAGCCTGCTGCTTCTCCTTCCCTGCTGCTGGAGTCCCAGCGCTGCTGCCTGCTCTGCAGATGCCCACTGAGGTGAGTCAGGGGCTGGAGGCAGAGGCAACACATGGGACTCCAACAGCAGGGAAGCAGAAGCAGCAGGCTGCAGCTATAGGGGTGGGGGGAGGAGGAGCTCAGCCAGCAGCCGCCCTGTTGCTTCCTCCCTCACCGGGCTTCAGGAACACACAGAGATTTTTTTGGGGGGGGCAGCGGTGCACCTGCTTGCCCCTCCTTGTGCATGCCCCTGTGTGCTTCCATTAGTCAAATCCATCTCCTTCTGCTTTATCACCATGGTAGAGCCTGGTATGCAATTGCCCCTTCCTGCATTAGCTAATGGCTCATGATGGACTGATGCCCCTGCAGATCCTGGTGATGGAGTGGGTGTAGGAGGCTCCTGGGTGATAAAGCTCTGCAGGAGCGCCTATTAACCAACAGCGACCTCCACAGAAACCGATCTGCTGCTGTTGTAGAATGCAGTGGTTCCCAGCTCCCTGGGGATGGTTGAAGTATAGTTCAGATCACACCATAAAGTCTCCAACCTCCCCACTCTGCTCTCTCCTGATACCCTGGTCCCTAAGAGAGATTGGGTGTCCCATGGACAACTTCTCAGCTAACTTGTCTTCCTTTCCCCTTATACGTGTGGCTCTCACCAGTGCTAACAATTACACACATGCTTTGCTTTCTGAAATCCCTGCCAGGAGCCTGTTCCCCAAAGCCTGCTCTGTCCGGCATGCAGAGATTGAGAGGAAGGTTCTTGTCATCCTGTTGCTCTGATAACCAGGTGATGGGCGTGGGATGAATACGTAGGTAGTAATGATAGCAGGCATTTCTCAGAGTAGGAATGCTGCTGTCGGGTTGCTGTGACGTGCACTGCTAGGATTTTCTAGCTTGAGGGGTTCTCTCTCCTTGCACTGCTTCATTTGAAGGCATTGTGCTATTAGGAATATGCCTGGCTCGCTCATTGTGCAGCGCATTCATAGCGCATCTCTCTCTTCTCCCCCTCCCCCAACAGCTAACCTTCATTGGTGGTGAGAAGAAGACTGAGGTCTTCATTCACTCCCTCGAACTGGGCCACTCGGCTGCCACACGGGCCATCAGGGCGTCGGGTAGGTATCAGATCTGGACACGCATGTTTCCTTGCTTTCCTAAAGCCTCATGCTTCACAGGTTCTGTAGTGATACAATAGCAGCTTTAGAAATCTGGGCACAAATAGATTTGATGGTGAACGCTTAATAACCAGCTCCTTAGGGGAGCTAGAAAAACCCAGATGAACTGCACAGAGAAATCGGATTCACATTTAGGTTGGATTGCAGATGGCTGGGGAGAGTGTTGCTCCAATAAACTCTGCGGTCAGTGAGCTGGGATATAGAAAGCGATTTTTACAAACCTGGAAACTAAAGCATCATGAAACCTACATTTTCCCTTCTGTAACAGCCTTTACGATTTCTGCTTCTCAAAGACGTTTTTTGTTACTTTTCCCTTGATCCAAAGTTAATTTATTTTAGCATAACTAAAAACAGGTCCTTTCCCCTTCATCGGGTCCTGGCACAGTACAGTGTCTTGGAAGCCAGCACTTCCTTTTTCTTTCTTTCTTTTTTTCTTTTTTTGTTTTTGTTTGGCCTTTACTCACAGTTTCTCTTTCTCTCTTGATACTTCAGTTATAAAATCTCTTGGTTATACTCTTGTAAGCCTTAATTAGGCAAAGGAAAGAAACGGATAGATTCATAGAACTTTTAAAACAGGAAATATTGTTTAGTAGAAAACAGCTTCAACCACATACACACAAGCAGGCATCCACACAGCTTCAGTTCCAATTTTGTCTCACTTGTTTACCAGAGACCGCGTTCTGTTTGGAGCTCTGTGCAGCACACAGAGACTCTAGCAAACACATTATTAATTTGTTTTTTCTTTTGACACTGATTCCTTTTCTGTGCCCTAACTTCCTCTTACTGTCTCCAAGCAGAACTTACAAAGTGCTCTCCATTTAACTAGTTGGCCATATCCCCATAACTATGGACTTAACCAGGTTATGCTTCAATAGTGAAACCCATCAACCATTTTCATCTTTAAACAGTTAGGGCATGATTTTGAACTGGGTTTTGATGATGCAGTTTTGCACCCACCCTTTTGCACCTGCAATAATTTTGTCTGGAAAAAGCATCAGTGAACTTCAGGCACAAAATTTAAAGCCCAATTTATGATGGGTACAAATATGCAACAACAACAAAAAAGGAAGCCCAGCTGGTAAACCAGCCCTTTACAGCTTTGTATTTTCCCCAAGACCCAACACTTACCCAACAGCTCCTGCCAATTTAATTTATTTTTTTTTCATTCTGTGGTGAGGTCTCCAGCTACTTATTGTGTTTTATGCTGAAAATCCCCCATTAGCTTATTCATGTGAGGCCACTTTTAAGCGAACTATAATTTTCCTTTTTGCTCCTCTGTCACATTCCAATAAAACAAGTGGGAGGCGTTTGATACAATGTAACAGGTTAACACTGATCCCCTTTACATTGCTTGGCTATAATGGGTATACTGAACAGCATGTTTTGACAAAGAAATGATTTCTGGAAGTGGGAATGGGTGTCTGGCCTGGGATGGAATAGTAGAGCCCCATAAGACCAGGGTTCGAGTCCTGAGGATGGTCTGAAGTAAAGTATTTGGTGGTGTTAGCTCTGTCCTTAATAGGCAGCAGTCTTTATCAGCCAAACCACCACACGCAACGGGAGGGGTGACTGATCTTTCCTCTGAACTTGTTCGCCCATCTGTAGTGATGCCCCATTCTGCTTTGTAGCAAGCCGACTTACTCTAAGGCCACTTGTTCTGCGGTCACCATGACTTGAGAGAGAGCGAGAAGCTGAACTCCTCAGAAACGGGGCAGCTTTTCCTAAGGGGAGAGGGACTGGTGTGAACATGTATTGAAGGGCGGGGAGAGAAAAGGCTGGTGTGTGACTTTAGCTTCTGTTTGTATTACAAAGGTCCAGGCAGCAAAAGGCTGGGAATAGACGGCGACAGAGAAGCAATCCCTCTAACACTACAAATCGTCCATAGCAAGGTAACTGGGTGATAGTCCCATGATTGGTGTCGTTTGCAGCAAGGGAGATTTAGGTTAGATATTAACCTAAAGCACTGGAGCAGGTTCCCAAAGGAGGCTGTGGAATCCTCGTCATTGGAGGTTTTTAAAACAGGTTGGACAAACACCTGTCAGGGATGGTCTAGCTTTGGTCCTGCCTCAGCATTGGAGGATGGACGAGATGACCTCTTGAGGTCCCTTCCAGCCCTACATTTCTGTGATTAGGAGAGTGTGTTAATATCAGTTGATGGGGGATGGGGGAGAATATCTTGTGATTCAGGATGGAAGCTGATCTTTCCTCTCTGCAGAGTAGGGAAGGAATCCCTCATACTATATTGCCGAACAACCAAGTGCATCGTGGGGGGTTTTTGCCTTCGGATATAGGTCGTGCATGGAGAGGGAGATCTGACAGGCTATCATGTCTGGGAACCTGGTTACAACATGAATATGTTTTGAAGTGTAGACAGGACTTTAAACTTAATACTGAGCTGTGGTACAGCCCTGGAGAGTCTGTGCTGTAACCAGGTCTCCACATATTCTTCCACTTGCAATGCAGAGAGGTTCTTTATAGCCATGTTGCCTGATAAGGGGGATTCTTTGAGTTAATTGATTCTCCCTGTTGGGGCAACCCTGGGTTTAGCAGGCCAATGCTCAAACCACTGAGCTATCTCTCCCCCCCCCCCCCCCACTCATCTCCTCCATGTGTTTGTTTCTGGAACATGAAGGGAACCTCATCTGAGACCAAAAGAAACCAAAATGAGGTGATGTGTGAGGCTCTGAATTTCTGAAGGATAGTGGCAATTTGCACTCTTCTGGCACTTGACAAACCCTAACAGTGTTTGCTGCATTTCAATAGATCCAGCAAATTACTTTGACCCGTGCTTGACATTAAGCCCATGAGTTGGCTTCAATGATCTAGTCTAGTGCTTACAGTTAAATGTGGACTTAAATGCCTTGCTGGATCACAGCCTAAATGAGCTGAAACCACTTTGACTCCCTGTCCTTTACTTTTTGCTTCATTTATTGGCATAACCAATGGTGGCCTCCAAGTGAGCAGGAAGTGTGGTAGGCCCTATATAAATACTGGCTCTTATTTCATGCTGGTGGATTTCCTTACTAAAGTAGTAAAAATCCTGAGAACAATCTCCACCTGCCTATACCAATCCTGTTGTTGCCGATTCAGCACCCTGTTTGGCTATCGAGCTTTAACCTACTATTGGAATGAATGGGCAGCTTGAGTGCACAGCAAGTACATTTAACTGCTGCTAAAGGTACCAGGACCATCCAGCTCAGTGTAAGTCCAGTTCTGAGCTATATCAGCAAGAAGGTCAGAGATGAGCAGAGCAGTATCAGGGTGGAATGTGACCCGTCTCTCTGACTTTTGCCTCGTCTCTGTAGACAGCAATCAGTGGAAGGAGCCGCTGGAACAATGTTGAAAAGGTCTGCACCTCCGTCAACCTCAGCAAGGCCTGTAAAAAGTACGAAGAGCTAGGTGAGTGCTGGTGCCCTTAAACCTTTACGCGGGGCAGTGGGAGAGGATGGAAAGTGGACAGCGGTGGTGCTTCTGGCATGGTGAAGAGTGTGTGTGTGTGTGTGTGTGTGTGTGTGTGTGTGTGTGTGTGTGTGTGAGAGAGAGAGGGGCAGGAGAAGATATTAGAGATGCCCTATGTGCTTCGGGGCAAAACAAGCCATACCATCCTGATTCAGGTCCCCTCCACCTTTAAGGCCGTCTTCAGGGATGAAAGGGCACTGCACTCTGTTCATTCCACTGAGCCTTCCCCCAAAGGGTGCCATATGTGGCTCTGAGATATGAATGTCTCTCCATTGGGAACTGGATTGAGACCAGCAACTCCTCTCGTGCAGGCAGCGGAACAGCCATCAGAGGGTGGCGACCTTCAGTCTGTGCTGACCCGATCTGGGATGAAATGGGTCACAGAGGTGAAAGCTTCTGTGTCCCATTAACAAACCTCAGAGCCAGGGCTTAAATATTGTTTCCAAAACTATTCTGCATGGTGGACAGGTGCACATGGGATAAACATACTGCACGCCTAGGACAGGCAACAAAGGCCAGGAATGGGATGGTGCATAGGATCGGGGCATAGATTTTCCTAAGCAGTTTTTTTTTCTGCATGTTTTGTTGGTTGAAATGTTGTGCTGAGAATAGTTACATTTGTCCCTTAGTAAGAGGCCTGGATTCGGACCCTCCACCCGGCTGGCAGGAAGAGCCTGTGGAAACCTGGGGAGAGGTTGCAGGCCTGTTGGCTAAAGCACTTGACCCAAAGCTCTGCCTGGCCCTGGAATAACTTTGTATAGGGTCCTTGGAATGAACTAGACCTCTGCTGTGTCCCGAGGGAGGCCCAGGGCTGGCTGAGGGACTGCCGGGCGGAGATGTTCCAGGGGTGAAATCTGCCTAGTAGCCATCTCCTCGCCATCCCTGCCTCGCTCGATCTGAAGGGACCTGACCCATATCTGAGAAGGAGCAATTCAGTGACACAGTCCAGAGCCTGCCACACTGCCTGTCACTTAGGTGGGCTGCCAGAGGGGAAAATGGGACCATCATGGGAACTGCCAAATTAGCAGAGGGGCGCGGTGTCCCTGAATGCATAGTCGTTTGTTATTTTACTGTGCAGATTAACATTCCTCCCCTTCATGGCAGCAGCCCTACAGCAATGGGGGGGCCTGGGCCTATTTCGCTTTACTTCTGGGTGTCCCAGCTCACATCTCAGCCCACCGCTGTGGCTGGTGCGGCCAGGCCCATTCCAAGGAGAACGTGCTCTTGGTGTTGCCGTTCAGTTCCTCTTGTGTGGCTGTTCATCCCAGCCCACTTAAGGGACGGCCAACCTAGCAGCCTTGGTGCTGTGTTGCTGAACTGCTCCTCCGATATGGGTCAGGTCCCTTCAGGCCAAGGCTCAGACTCCATGTTACTGAAGCAGCTTTTTTGCCCTGGGAACATGAAAGTGTTGCTGAAGCAGGGGGGAAAAATATAGACCACACCAAGCTTGGGATCTGCCCCGCTGGTTATGGCAGCTAATTAGGGGGTTGAGCAGTATCGCTTCCACAAGAGCTGTAGCGGAAACTCACTATGTCAGGACCATTGGACAGCCTGTCTGGCCTGTTCAGTGCAGGGTACGAAATGTAACGTACTGGGGATTATAACACTCAGCTCTCCTGTTTTCAAAGCCAGACGGAACGGTAAATCCATCTGTACCTTACGCTGACAGTAGCTAGCCTGTAAAACTCACTGCCAGAGGATGCTGAAGCCAGAGTTTAGCAGGATTCAAACTGTATCAGACCGGGATCTCTCCAATAAATAATATGAATAGTAACCTCATGGCTATAGAAGCAACAGCCTGCTGTCTGGGGTTAGGGAGAACTTCCCCTGTGGAAGTTTGCATAATGTTCTCCACTCCAGAATTTCTTGTGCCATCCTTTGAAGCAGCTGGCACGAGCCACTGTTGAAGGCAGCACATTGGACTCGGACCAGTAGTCTGACCTAGGCTAGCAATTCCCATTAGGCAGAGCTGTGCTCTGGTTCACCAAAGGTGGAGGTGGGGCTTGGTCCAATCAACCCAGAGCTTTGGGAGATGTTTGAAATCCAGAGCTTCTCTGATCTTTTGCCAAGAGCTGGGCTCGTGACCCTGGGTGAACCCAGCCTGAGTTTTGGGGTTGTACCAAACATGAGTCCTGGTGGGTTTGCCCTGGTTTGGGGTTTCTTCGCCAAAGATGACCAGAGCAGGAATTGGCTGCGGTAGAGAGGTGGCCATTGGAGGCTGCACAGCACCTAAGTAGAAGCACCAAAGAAAATAATGCTCTTGTAGGTGCAATGTAAGAACCAGGGAGACGTGCGCTTAGGCTTTTATCTGTCTGTCCTGCCGTCCTTAGCAGCTGAGGCTCCCCAGTAGCGTTAATAACTGAACTCCCAGTAGGCCAGTGCTCTCATTTCCTCGCTGCTCCCCCATGGCAGTTGGGTCTGTGTGTTTGTTTTGTTGGTTAAATTTCTTCCTTTCTTTAGACCCCCGGTAGTACAATGTGCCCTGAGCCACCATGTTAAATGTTTCAGCACTGTAGCCTTCATAATGAGAGGTTATGGCTCTTCTTTTGCTTGAACGCAGAGCTGCTTCAGCAGATTCGCTTGAGAAGATCGTGTATTATTCTGTTTCACTAAAATGCTCCATGTGATGTGCCTGGCACATGTAAATTTGCTATAGAGGCAGCAATTGGGACCAACCATTCAGATGGAGCAATAGCCAATGAACTGGCACTTCTCGGAGCCGCTCTATCTAAAACTCTCCCATCAGCTCAGACACCTCCCTCCCTCCCCCTGGAAAAGCTGAAGCGTTGCTATCACTTATTTTTTGTTCACCACCACCACGTAGCAGGCTGCAAATATTACAAAGCTGTATATTTCTGTTCTATTTCTGGAGCTTAACTTGCTCATCTGCCTGCAAGCTGAGTTCATTCTGGGTGTCTTTCTGCAGGCTATGAGATGTCTAGGGAGAGCTTTTCCCATCGCACTTGAATTCCCTACATGCCACAGAAATCTGGGATTATCTTTCACATTCACTGCTCTGGCCACAGGATGTCACTGCAGCTCCAGACACCAGCTGCTCACAAAATAGCTGAAAGGTGTCAGGCCTTCAGTGAAGACATGAAAGTTTTTAGGTCATTTGGCCTGCACCAGCTATGGAGGGAGCTAGAATTTGTTCCAGCCAATGTTGCAATTGTCTCTTTTGTAGATCCAATTTTTTTTAGCCCTTAATGAAGTCAGTTGGTTTTCGGGGTAATGTTTGTAAAGCTGGATCATGTTTGAGGCTGGATAATGCTAAGTATTTCTGCCTGCTTTTCTGGTTTTCTCTCTCTGTCTGTCTGGGGGGAGGGGGGAGGGAAGGAAGGCTGGAAGGAATGGAAGGAACATCTGTTTGATTTAGCTCAGGCTGTATAGCGGGAGGCTGTTGTAGGTGGCAGCAGAGCAATCTCTTGTTTTGTGCCCTTTATTCAAAGATAGCTAATTAACTCTGTAGAGCTGGGATTTGGGATCTTGTGGCTCACAACTGTCCTGGAATGCTGTGGTGTCTAGCTGGGGATTTCCAATACAAACAAACAATAATAATAATACTAAGCTCCTGTAATAATCTCCCTTTCCAACAGTCAGGTGGCATTTTAAGGCTCCATGGTTGTATGGGGACCTCTGGACTGGCCCATTCAAAGGGGTTATCAGACTGAGGGTAGCCCTCCGACTATCTGGTATGGGCTAACTTCTACACTGCTTTGAGTTGCAGGTGTATTTTGGATATTGTCCTCGTGCAATATCCATCCTGACAGCATGACGGATCCTTGTTAGAGATACTTGGTGGAGAATGTGGTCAAGAGATCCCTTCTTGACTTTCTCCCGCCCACCCCCATCCCTTCAGAGACTCTGAACTTTGCCACCTGCCACTGGCCAAGCAAAGCTGGAGGCGTGGCAGTTCTATGCCTTGGGTGCCAGAGAGACCATTTCAATTAAAATCCAAATCCTTTCGAATAACCCAAGCAAACCCCCCTCTCCTGTGTTCCAGACTCGAAAACGGAGTGTCTGACTTTAACCATAACCGAGGTCGTCAAGAGGCAAAACTCCAAGTCAAAGAAAAGCTTCAATCAGGTAAGTTGGATTTGCCATATTTGTATCCTCGTCTAGGCTGGCAAGGAGGGAGTAACTGTGGCTCGTTCGCTGTTGGGGGAGGAGAAGGTTTGAGAGCTTCGGAGAGGCCAGTAACTTGCACCCGGATCCCATCACAGTTGCCATCTCCATGAACTCTGGAGCCCTCACTTCCAGATTGGCAGAAAGGCCCTGCGTGTGCCTAGCCATGGCCTGTATTTGCTGTGCCAAGCAAGCCTGTGCAGCCGCAGCTGAGTCTCGTGGCTTAGGGAGTCCTGCTTGTGGTAGCACCAGCACAATGAGAACTAGGATGCCAGGTGGCAGAGGGAAAACCCCAGGCAAAGCTGCAGCTGGAAGAGTTCCCTGTTGTGTACCCAGGGCCGTATCAGCACCTGGAAGTCAGGCTGGCAGGTGCGTCCTGCCAGCACAGCAGGTGTTCAGGGAGCAATGCACTGCTGGCTCCGGCCAGCACTGGTACCTGAGCTTGTTGGGAAGCTGTAGGGAATAACTGCTCCGTGTGATGGCTGACGACTTGGTCTGGGGGCCTGGGATTTGGTGCTGTCTCTTGCAGATGTGGCCTGAGCACCTCACAGCTCCTGTGGAAGTCCATGGAAGCTATCGAGTGTTCAGCACATTTGAGAACAGATCACGTACGCAGGTGCCTAAATATGACCGAGGGGCCTTATTATGGGGCCCCTTCTCAAAAAATCTTGGCCACTGTATTTTAAACCCATCAGTTACTTTAACGGCCTGGAAGGGAGAATCTGAGCCCTCTCTGCCTCTAGCACCCAAATGCAGCTGTGTAAATAGATAGCTGTGTAAATCCTGCTTTCAGAGCGTGTTCCAAGGCTGGGTAGGTTCCTCTGTGTTAGTGTGTGAGGCCAGCAGTTTAAATCCCAGAAGAGGCCCTTGCTCGTAACTGGGGACTCTAGAGCTAAGAGAATGAGCTGCTACAGCTTGAGCTAAAGGACGACGTCCCCAAGCAGGCAACTTAACAGACTTGTATCCTCAATGGACTGGACGCCCCCCCGCAGTGATGGGTTACACCAACATGGACACCCAGTCTAGTGTATTATTTTAGAGTAAGGCAGACAAATGTCTCCATGCATACGTGAAAGTCCAGGGTGAGTCTCTTACCCCGTGAAATCCTCCCTCTTGAATTGCCTCATAGCCCTGCCCCTCCGGGGCCAAGCCCTGACATTAAGGCCATGTCTACATTTGGAGCTGGGGCTGTGAGTCCCAACTTGCATAGACGTACTCGGGTTGAGTCAAGGGAGAGAATTATTGAGTCAAGGGAGAGAATTATTCCAGGAGTGGGTGGGTCAGCTTTTGTGGCCTGCATCATGCGGGAGGTCAGACTAGATGATCATAATGGTCCCTTCTGACCTTAAAGTCTATGAGTCTATGAGTTAGCTCTCATTGTGGTGCAGCTGGGGTAGCAGGGGCCAAAGTGAGCAGTGGCACGGGCTAGCCACCGCAGTGCATACCTACTGGTTTCAGGCGGGTTTGTGTTTGGCACAGCAAGCCTGTGACACGCTGCTGCCTGAACTACCGCGGCTACACTACTAGCTTGAGGAGAGCTAGCCCGAGTATGTCTAGGCAAACTCTGAGTGTAGACATACCCTAGAAGGCGCAACATACAGTGAATGGGATCCTGGCCCCTGGCTGCACATGCCACAAGGCCAAGCTGTGCTGGCTGGAGAGCATTCCAAGCCTGACTCGCGGTGTTTCTCTCTGTCTCTCGCAGCAGATCAGCGTGTCCCAGATAAAAGCAGACAAGGTCCAGATCATTGGGGTCAACTGTTCCTTCGCCGTGTGCCTGGATCAGGATGAGCAGAAAATCCTGCAGAGCGTCACAAGGTAGGAAATGGCCAGCATGTCTCTCTGCGGCTGTGGCCAGCCTTCCTCTGGGGACATGTGCTGTAGGTAAGGCGCCCCCAACGAGTCATGTGAGCCCTGAGGGGACTAACCCCCCAGGCTTCCCAGACCCAAATGTGCTGCTTACGCTTCTGAACCTGTGTGGACTGTCTGTGGCCAACGCTCCAGTAAACATGCATTCGAGGGGCTAGGTGGCCTAAATGGGGCTCTGCACTGCATAGCAACGCTGCAGATCATGAGCCCTGGCAGGAGCCACAGTGTCATTCAGATCACGACAGCCACGTGCAGACGTGGGTACAACTAATACAGCCAAGCAGGAATGGAACCTCAGTCCTCTGTCCCAGGATGGATTCAGCACCAAGGCGCCCTGCTGTTACCAACAGGTCTCAGTCCTTATGCTGCCCCTCTCCAATTCTGCTCCAGGCTGGAAACGCTGAGAAACTGAACTTTTACCAAGAGGTTGAAGGTTTGAAATAAGATCTCCAGTTCCTAACATTCAGTCACCCACCTAGGGGTACAATGCAGTCAAGGATCTCCAAGCAGAAAGAGATCTTCCAGCAGGACTAATCAGTCAACCAGGGAAATTCAAGGCACAATAAATACTGTGACTAGTGACTGTGCTGAGCATATAAACAGCGCAGACAGCTTCCAAACCTTGCATGGATTCTGCCCTGGTATTGGGATACCCATCCCAGATAGTCCACATGACCTTCAGTGGGGAGATTGTGGGGGAAAGGGGAAAAGACAAATGCCTGTCTGTCCATGAGTATAGCCTAGGGTAGGGGTCAGCAACCTTTCAGAAGTGGTGTACCGAGTCTTCATTTATTCACTCTAATTTAAGGTTTTGCGTGCCAGTAATACATTTTAATGTTTTTAGAAGGTCTCTTTCTATAAGTCTATAATATATAACTAAACTATTGTTGTAAACAAAGTTTTTAAAATGTTTAGGAAGCTTCATTTAAAATTAAATTAAAATGCAGAGCCCCCCGGATCGGTGGCCAGGACCCGGGCAGTGAGAGTGCCACTGAAAATCAGCTCGTTCCATAGGTTGCCTACCCCTGGCCTAGGGTATCATCTCCAGTGGGGTATTTCTCCTCCTCAGAGAGGACCAAGCTGTATTACCAAGGATGAGATCAGATGACATGACACAGAGCAGTGCATTTTCACTTGAGCTCAATACAGGGGTAACTGGGTGAAATTCTCTGGCCTGTGTTAGGCAGGAGGTCAGCCTAGATGATTGAATGGAATCTATGAACATTTAAATTGACTGTAAGCAGTGTTGTAGCCATGTCAGTCCCAGGATATTAGAGAGACAAGGTGATTGAAATAATATCTTTTACTGCACCAATTTCTGTTGCTGAGAGACAAGCTTTGAGCTACTCAAAGCTCTTCCTCAACTACTTATGCCCCAGCTCTTCTCTTAATTCCTTTATTGCTGCAAGATCCAAAGGCAATCTTTTAAAACTTTGATACAGAGAATGCAAAAGAAAAAGTGTTCCACACTTAAATTCAGAGAATGCAAAAGTTTTGTGTTGTATTTTTTTTTAGGGTGTACATTTTCAGAAGTGCCTGTTGATTTTGGATGCCTCTGCTTCTGGGTCCCCAGTCTGAACAACCTTAAAGGGGTTGGTTGGGCAGGTGCTCAGCACTTCTGCCAATCAGGCCCCTCTCTGAGGGTGCACGTGGTCCCTGTAACTTGAATTCCATGGCATACGTTTTTATTGCACTCCCAGCCTGTCCCAGCTGTGATTTCCATTGCTCATTTTATCTGCAGGTGCGAGGTCTCCGCGTGCTACAAACCCAGGGATGGTGAACCCTGCACACTGAGGACATCCCCTTTGGATCACCTCCCCCAAGACCAGCCTGAGTTTTGTTCTCTTCTGTGCTTGCCCATTGCCACCTTCAGCGGAGCACTGCCATAGAAGAACCAGCAAGGCCAGGGTAACCTCCCAGGCCCCATGCCACCTCAGACCAGACATGCCTCCAGCCAATCCTGATAGTTGTAAAAGCAGCCCCTGGAAGAGGAAATGTATTGCACTCCCTTGGGTCAGGGAACTAGAGCTTCCTGCACCCAACCATCTTGCAACATGAAGCATTAGTACAATGGATGAGCTACCCCTGGCATGTGTTTAGCATGCCCTTGAGAAATGGAGGAGTCACTTCAAAGCTCTGGTAGCTGTCACAGTTCATGGCCTCTGGGAGGGAAGTGGGTTCCTTGTCATCTCCAGATGGCGCTGCCGTTAGCGGGGTGGGGCAAGGAGAGGAGTGCCACTTTCCTAATCAGCTGTACTTGGAGTGAACTTGCAACCAGTGTAGATACTGGAGAGACTGTGATGGACGGTTTTGGGGACACACAAAGATAACGAGTCTCCTTAAACAGCTGGAGAGTTTCAAACTAACCTCCAGACAATGTCCTGATGATGCTTCACCCAAAGCAAATTTGAAGATCTCTGTTAATGTTACAAATTCTTTGGAGTCAGGGGACAAGTTTACTCTGAATTATTTTGGGGCTTATTTGTCCTACAGGCACAAAGATGAGGGCTGCATTTAGGGCAAGGAGGAGTTGAATGCGGCTTGCAGACCATGGCTTGGGTGCCAGTGATCTAGTACAATAGGCAATTTCTGGGCATACATTGGTCTATGCACCGTGTTACAGTTACTGTAAAGCTAGGTCACCAGAGTGATCAACCTCTGTGTCCTGCTAAGTCTCTGAAAGCACAAATTCTGGGGGAGACACAAGCTCCCTTGTTCAGTTAATGCTCCCGTGGCCAGCTTACCTGCACTGAATGCTGGGTTAGAAACACCCTGGAGAAGTGAATGTATAGTGCCAATGGAATTGCACTCACAGTTCGGGGGGAGGGGGGAGGCAAGTA
Organism: Emys orbicularis; assembly: GCF_028017835.1. Classification (NCBI taxonomy): domain Eukaryota; kingdom Metazoa; phylum Chordata; order Testudines; family Emydidae; genus Emys; species Emys orbicularis. Next base: position 27,675,416 of record NC_088695.1, on the reverse strand, counting down.
CTGGGGAGGCCACAGTATTGAGGGGGGTCAAGTTTAAATATACCAGAGAGACAGCTTTGCTGCAGAAGGCCCTGGAGCCAAAAACACTAGGGACACAGCGGTTATAGGTTGCCGAGCCCCCTGGGAGAACCCCTCTCCCAGCAGGAGACAGTTAACTCCCTTCTTTCTTGTTAAAAGGCTCTAGGTGCAAGGTGCCAGGAAGATGCAATGGCTGTGGGTGCAATCTGACCACAGAAGCAATGGGAGGTGGAACAGCCTTGTTTGCTACTCTTCATCGCAAAGCTATTTATTAGCGTTGGTTGGCTTACTGCCCTGTTACTAACACGCCAAAGCACGCATGCTTCTGCTGCCTCACATGGGTGCAGGCAGTTCCGAACACCAGGGTGGGCTCAGTCACCGGCTAAAACGCCCTTTTACCAGTCCAGAAGGGGATCACTGCACCTTATCCTGTCACAACAGTGTAATATGTGATCTTGGCATCCATGGCTAAGTAGATCTTGCCCCATTAACATTGTAAACACTGATGCTTTGACGGGCCACACAAAAATATTGGAGAGCAGAATTTCTCTGTGATAAAAACAAGCACAAAACTCTAGGAATATATAACCCCAGTAAGGATTTTGGGCCTGCAATGCTTTTTTTTAAATGATAGAAACTCATTTCAGGTTGAACTGTATATATGTTGGACATCAGCAAGTTTGTCTGTCTGTGATCATTTGTAAAATATTGTTCAAAGAACTTTTTAAGAAAACTGTAAAATATTAAATGTTGATTTATTTCAAGAGCAATGTGAGTGCAGAGTTTGTGTACTCAATAAAACATGGTGCGTGCCAAGCAATTCCTGATCCTGAAAGGGGAATGATGTGAGGTATTGGGGGGAGGGATAGCTCAGTGGTTTGAGCATTGGCCTGCTAAACCCAGGGTTGTGAATTCAATCCTTGAGGGGGCTGCTTAGGGATCTGGGGCAAAATGAGTACTTGGTCCTGCTAGTGAAGGCAGGGGGCTGGACTCGATGACCTTTCAGGGTCCCTTCCAGTTCTATGAGATAGGTGTATCTCCATATTTAAAAAAAAAAAAAAAAAGGAAGATGAGGAAAAAAAGAAACAAACAAAAAATAAATACAAACCAAAATGGAACACTTTTGGTCGACTTTTTTTTTTAAACAAAATGAAAAATTCTTGTTTCATTTCTAACTTTCCATGGAAAATACTTGCCATTTGTCAGCCTGGACTAATTCTGATCCTCTAAGCACAGTTACATTCCTTGGGGGTTTAGGAACATTTGCCATTAAAAGGACTAAGGTGTGGTCTACACTAGAAAATTCCTGTATAGCTACACCAGCAAACCCTCCTATTGTAAGTGCAGCTTATACCAGCAAGGGTGTGCTTTTTGCCAGTATAGTTTATGCCAGTTCCTATGCCAGGATAAAAAGAACGTTTATAGTGCTATAACTGCATCTACACTAGAAACTTCTGCCCTTACAGTAATGTATCAAAAAGATACATATATCACACTCCTAACCCACCAAAGTTTCTGTTGCAGACTTGGCCTGAATTCCCTGTACTTCGTGGAAAATTTCAACTTCTCAGTTTGTGCTGCTTAGTGGAACTGAAGCCCATAAACTTCCTCAAATTTGTGCCATGGCTGAGTCATCCATTCCTTTTCTTTCAGCCTGTTCACCTGAGTGGCATTTGTAAACCAGGATTTGTCTGACTGGAGCCTGCAGCACCTTCAAATCACACACCATCCTTCCTACAAGGAAACAGCAACCTAATTATACCTATAAAAGCATATTGTAGTCCTGCCAGTTGGCTAGCAAGAAGAAATTACTTTAACAAACAGGTGGGTACCATTACACCCATCATTCAGAGTAGGCTGAAAAACGGGAACTTTGACGGCTCGTGTACGCAGGAAAAATTACGAGCATAGCTATACTGGTATAATTATATAGCTCTGCCGGTAACTTTCCCTTTGTAAACAAGCCCGTAAGCCACAAAGTTCCAGGAAAACTTGGCTCAATAATAATTAAAAAAAAAAAACCTACTCTTTGGCCCTGGGGCAGAAAGCCTTGGTGAATGAAGTTCCTACTAGTACCTGTACCTTGTGTACAGCTTCATTTCCCACTCCAGCTCACAGCCCATTACCATTTAGAAATAGATGTAATACTCCTGTTGTGCCCAGTATCCTGTTCAAAACCATGTCGGCCTTCAGCTGTAAAAAAGCCCTTGCCAAGGGTCCACTTGCCCTTTTAACACATGGGGTGCAGACTATGGGAGGGATGGGTTGCAGTTTTTAACAAGAACAATGTGGGGAAGCCTTGGCATTGGAAGGGTTTGCCTTCTGTTCTGCAAGCTCAGCTCAGTCGTAGCACCTGCGGGCATCTCATCAGCTCTTATAGCTAAGCAGGGATCTGCCAGGTAAGGATTTGGATAAGTGAACCTGGGGAAACCAAGATGGTACAGGAGCTGTTTGTCATGTTTGGGTGGCGGAGCAACATGCATAAAAGGTTGTTGTCAGGGTTTTCTGCCATCCAGGTTAATGAGAATTGGCTCGGTGGTGGGTAGTTCTTGTTGCCCACTTGTTTGTTCAATGTAATGTTTCCAATCACTTCCTCTTGCTAGGTAAGTGGTTCTCGTAAGTGACAAGGTCAAAATGCCCTCTGTACTTTTTCTGCTTCCTTGTAGACAAGGTGGTTTGTGGTTTTAAGATACAATGTGCAACATTCAAGTAAATTCTGCCTATTAGAAGGAGTGAAGGAGATGGTGCCCCAGCCATGGTGTTAATTTGACAGGGCTAATCCCCAGAATTAAGTTTTATGGAGCTGAGCTTTGCTGCTTTTCATGGAATAATGTATTGGAATTGTTTGCAGATATTTAATCAGCTCTAAACTGTAAGGCCCATTAGTAGAAGAATGATCCAGCACTTCCAGCCATGTTAAATGTTTAATTGTTTGTGTTTACAGGATTAGAATTAACTAGATCTTAATGCATAATTGGTACAAATAATTCATAAACCCATGACATAACTTCACCTTTTTACTGTGTGCTCCATTTGTCATTTTCTCAAATTATTTGTTTGAAATTAAGATACTGAGAAATTCCTGGGAATAATTCTGATCCGTAGCTAGAGCTGGGTGGAACAAAAAAAAAAATTATTATTAAAAAAAATGCAGATTTGGCAACACTGAAACATTTTGTGAATTCACGTTGGTTTCACTGAATTGTTTTGGTTGAAAAAAAATTAAATGTTGCATTTTGACACTGTTGCGATGAAAGCTTTAGATTTATTTTGTTTGAAATGCCTTAGTTTTGAAATTTCCTTTAATTTTGTTTAAAAAATAACATTACCAAAAGGCTCAAAATTAAAATTGTTTTACATTTTTCAGAATTCCCAGTGACCCCAAAAGTCCATTGTTCACACAGATCTCTCCATCACCCATTTGCAACCCCTTTGCAGTGGTGAGCATTCAATAGGTGAAGCTGGAGCTGCTCTGATGGGGCCTATTGCTCATGAGGGGCCTGACCCTGCAATGGCAAACCCCGTACTGATGGACCCAATGGAAGGATTGAGGCCATGCTTGGTTCTGGAAGAACATAACTATCGAATCGGGTTTCCTGTGTGAATACTCGTGATTAGAAATTCAGTATTTGCTTTCCCCAAATATTCTCAGATATTCGCTGTTCCTCTCAGTAAATACGCCGACTGGAAATCTACGTGAAAAGCACAGGGTGGGAGCACGAATGGAACAAAATCATTGAAACATTCACACTATCATGGAACACTTTTTCAATATTTGCCCAGGTCTGGAATGAGCCCATACTAGCACTTGGCATAGTAAGACGCTCCCCGATGAGGGTGGACTGATGCTACCAATCTTTTTCACATAGACCATCAAACAGTCCTCAGAGGGGAATGATTTTTTGGCTACTACTAGACTAGCCCGATTGTAATAGTGGACCTGGTCAAGAGTCATAGGTCACGACATCCATTCCTGTTGTAAACAATCTACAGGTTGCTGCAGCATTAAAAGAATCCATTGGAACCTTTGCCTTTGACTGGCATATCCTCATGATCAAGGCTGCGAGTCTGTCACGGAGGTCACAGAAGTCATGGATTCCGTGACTTTCCGGGACCTCTGTGACTTCTGCAGCAGCTAGCTGCACCGGCCGCTGCTGGGCAGTCTCGGGCCACTGCGCTCCCTTCCCCCCCCCCCCCAGCAGCAGCAGTGGTCTCGGGCCGCCATGCCCCCCACAGCAACAGTGGGGGTCCCAGGCTGTGAACCCCTCCCCCCCACAGCAGCAGAGGTCCTGGGCCATGTGCCACCCCACACACACACAGCAGCGGGGGTCCCGGGCTGCATACCGCCAACCCCCTTCCCCCCCCCCCCAAGCACTCATGGCACCCCTGGGCCGCCCTCTGCCCCAGAGCACCCATGATTTAGTCAGGGGTATCTAGTACAAGTCATGGACAGGTCAGGGGCTGTGAATTTTTGTTTACTGCCCGTGACCTGTCCATGACCTTTACAAAAAATACCTGTGACTAAAACGTAGCCTTAGGCCTGGTCTACACTAGGCGTTTATGTCGAATTTAGCGCCGTTACATCGAATTAACCCTGCACCCGTCCACACCACGAGGCTATTTAGTTCGACATAGAGGGCTCTTAAATTCGACTTCTGTACTCCTCCCCAACGAGGGGAGTAGCGCTAAATTCGACATGGCCATGTCGAATTAGGCTAGGTGTGGATGGAAATCGACGCTAATAGCTCCGGGAGCTATCCCACAGTGCACCACTCTGTTGACGCTCTGGACAGCAGTCCGAGCTCGGATGCTCTGACCAGCCACACAGGAAAAGGCCCGGGAAAATTTGAATTCCTTTTCCTGTCTGGGCAGTTTGAATCTCATTTCCTGTTTGGACAGCATGGCGAGCTCAGCAGCAGTGGCAACGATGCAGAGCTCTCCAGCCGAGATGGCCGTGCAATCCCAGAATAGAAAGAGGGCCCCAGCATGGACTGATCGGGAAGTCTTGGATCTCATCGCTGTGTGGGGCGATGAGTCCGTGCTTTCCGAGCTGCGCTCCAAAAGACGGAACGCAAAGATCTATGAGAAGATCTCTAAAGCCATGGCAGAGAGAGGATACAGCCGGGATGCAACGCAGTGCCGCGTGAAAATCAAGAAGCTGAGACAAGGCTATCAGAAGACCAAACAGGCAAACGGACGCTCCGGATCCCAGCCCCACACATCCCGTTTCTACGAGGCACTGCATTCCATCCTTGGTGCGGCCGCCACCACTACCCCACCACTGACCGTGGACTCTGAGGATGGGATATTGTCCAGGGCCGGTTCCTTGGACATGTTAGCGGACGGGGAAGATGAGGAAGGAGATGAGGAGGACGAGGCAGTCGACAGCGCTTACCAAGCTGATTTCCCCGACAGCCAGGAGCTCTTCATCACCCTTACAGAGATCCCCTACCAACCCTCCCCAGCATGTAACCCGGACACAGATTCAGGGGAAGGATCAAGCGGTAAGTGCTTTAAACATATAAACCTTTATTTTTTACAAAACTTGAATATTAAGAGTAATAACAATCTGTGATTCATGATTTCTTCCCCCTGGGCGCTTAAGTAATCAGTAACAACTATTTATAAAAAAATCAAACAGTGTCCGGTTGTGCATGATTGTGCTGCCCAAGCTGCTCCACTCTTTAGTCCCTGCTACTGCAGCTAGATGAAAATCCGGTCTATATGTCCGGGGATAGAGCAGTAGTCCTCCACGGACATCTCCACAAAGCTCTCCTGCAAGTAATGGGATAGCCTGTTCATCAGGTTCCTGGGGAGAGCGGCTTTACTTGGTCCTCCGAAGTACGAGACGTTCCCGCGCCAGGAGACAAGCAGGTACTCTGGGATCAGTGCCTTGCATAGCATGGCGGCATAGGGCCCCGGTCTCTGCAGGCTTTCTCGAAGCATCCTTTGGATCTCGGTGTCCGGGATCCTCATGAGGGTAATGTCGCTCATGACAACCTGCTTTGAATTAGGTAGGGGACTGTTAGTATTGGGACTGCTTTACAGAACTGTGACCGCTGGTTTACAGCCACGCGGTGGGGGAGGGAGAGGGCCAGCATCCAGGGATCTTTCCCTGGCACATCCGCGAGGGGGTGGGACAGGGCCAGAGTTACTGCTTGGCCGATTGCTGGCAGCACAGACTGGCAGTGCTTTCAATGTGAAAGGTGGCCAGTGGTACTCCTAAAGTTTTAATCTGCCACAAGTCTACGGCTTACCATGTTTGCCTGCTACAGAGAGTACCGTGTCCTGCCCCGGTTCCCAGATCGGCAGTGCAAAAGCCCAGGCACTGAAGGCGAGGTTCGAAAATTCGACCTTGTCCTCAGTGCGCATGTGATAGGTGTGGTTCATGGTCTTGTTCACAGAGAAAGACTATGTTCTTGATTCACAACTACATTTATCTTTTGGAGGAATTCACTGCCTTTTCCTCATTCCCACAGCCACATCTGCAACTGTCTCCCAACCCAGCCTGGCATCACACTCCCAGAGGCTAGCGCACATTAGGTGGAGGAAGAAGAAGACGCGAGAGGACATGTTCTCAGAACTAATGGGCTGCTCCCGAGCCCAGGCAGCATAGCATAACCAGTGGAGGGAGAATTTGTCCCAAATGCACCTGACACACATGGAACGTGAGGAGAGGTGGCGGCAGGAAGACCAGCAGGCGACTCAAACGCTGCTTGGACTTCTGAGGGAGCAAACGGACACGCTCCGGCGCCTTGTTGATGTTCTGCAGGAACGGAGGCAGGAGGACAGAGCCCCGCTGCAGTCTATCAGTAACCGCACTCCCCCGCCACCAAGTCCCATACCCCCCTCGCCCAAAGTCCAAAGAAGGAGGGGCGGAAGAGTCCGTGAAAACTCTCACTCCACCCCTGCAGACTGCTCAAGCACCAGAAGGCTGTCATTCCCCAAAATTTGAAAAGTCCTTTCCTGGCAGCCTCACCCAAGCCCCCGTCCAAGTTTCACCCCCCAGTTTCATGTGTGGTTGTTAATAAAAAATACGTTTCTGTTCATTACTGTTTCAGTCATGCTGTTTTGAGGGAGAGTCTGTCTGCAGGGGGGGAAGGGGCTTGGTAATTGGACAGGACAGTCACCTTTAGCAGGCTACAGAGGCGGGGGCAGGTCCAGCAGCAGGGCACATACACAGTGCAGTGACTAGTTACCCTGGTCAGTCTGGGAGGTGGTTTTCATGTTCTGTGGGGGGCGGGAGGGGGGTTAGTTGCTCTGTGACTTTGTGGCGGGGGAGGGCAGTTACAGATCGTATGCAGCGGTCCTTGTCCTGGATCACAGAGCCACGCAGCAGGGGATCTGTAACCCTCCTCCCCCTGCCATAAAGTCACATAGCCCCCACATACACGCAGTCCCACTCAGGAGGGCTGGCAGGCTCCGTTGAAACAACCAGTCCGCTACTGTGAATCCTGTCATTCCTGGAGTTTAGAAGGATCATTTGCATCAGTACACTACACCCGCTCCCCACCACAGTCTGCGTCCCCGGTTTCAAAGATTCCCGCGAAAACAGTACTAAAGACAACGGTGTTCAATAACAAAAGTAAAACTGATTTTATTTTTTTGGAAGGGGGTGGAGGGGGTCTGTAACTGGAGAGGATAGTCATCCTTAACTGGGTAAAGAAACGGGGGCAGGTTCAGCTTCTCTGTACAGAAACTTAAAAGTCACTGGTTACCCTGCTCACTGTGGAACCTGGCTTTCAAAGCCTCCCGGATGCACAGGGCGTCCCGCTGGGCTCTTCTAATCGCCCGGCTGTCTGGCTGGGCGTAATCAGATGCCAGGCTATTTGCCTCAACCTCCCACCCCGCCATAAAGGTCTCCCCCTTGCTCTCACACAGATTGTGGAGCACACAGCAAGCAGCTATAACAATGGGGATATTGGTTTCGCTGAGATCACAGCGAGTGAGTAAGCTTCTCCATCTCCCCTTGAGACGTCCAAAAGCACACTCCACCACCATCCTGCACTTGCTCAGCCGGTAGTTGAAGAGTTCTTTTTCAGAGTCCAGGGCGCCAGTGTAGGGCTTCATGAGCCAGGGCATTAGCGGGTAGGCTGGGTCCCCAAGGATCACTGTAGGCATCTCCACATCCCCAAGAGTTATTTTGTGGTCCGGGAAGTAAATACCTTCCTGCAGCCGTCTAAACAGACCAGAGTTCCTGAAGACGCGAGCGTCATGAACCTTGCCCGGCCATCCAACGTTGATGTTGGTAAAACGTCCCCTGTGGTCCACCAGTGCTTGCAGCACCATTGAAAAGTAGCCCTTTCGGTTGATGTACTGGCTGGCCTGGTGGTCCGGTCCCAGGATAGGGATGTGAGTTCCATCTATAGCCCCACCGCAGTTTGGGAATCCCATCGCGGCAAAGCCATCTATGATGACCTCCACGTTTCCCAGGGTCACTACCTTTGAGAGCAGTACCTTGACGATTGCGTTGGCTACTTGCATCACAACAACCCCCACGGTAGATTTGCCCACGCCAAACTGGTTCGCGACAGACCGGTAGCTGTCCGGCGTTGCAAGCTTCCAGAGGGCTATGGCCACTCGCTTCTGGACAGTCAGGGCTGCTCGCATCCGGGTGTCATTGCGCTTCAGGGCAGGGGACAGCAACTCACAAAGTTCAAGGAAAGTCCCCTTCCGCATGCGAAAGTTTCGCAGCCACTGGGATTCGTCCCAGACCTGCAGCACTATGCGGTCCCACCAGTCAGTGCTTGTTTCCCGTGCCCAGAATTGCCGTTCCACAACATCCAGATGACCCATTGTCACCGTGATGTCCTCGGAGCTGGGTCCCGTGCTTTGTGAGAGGTCTGTGCCCCTCTCAGAGTTCAGGCCCTCACCGCGGTGCCGTAGCCTCCTCGCCTGGTTCATCTGCATCTGCCTCTGGGAAAGGTGGATGATAACCTGCGAGGCGTTGACAAGTGCCACAACTGCAGCGATGGTCGCAGCGGGATCCATGCTCGCAGTGCTGTGGCGTCCGCGCTGTCACTGACCCGAAAAGTGCGCGAACTGATTTCCCGCCGGCGCTTTCAGGGAGGGAGGGAGGGCGGTAGTGACAGACGGATGACGACAATTACCCAAAAGCACCCTTGACCCTTTTTTTTTACCCAGAAGGCATTGGCGGCTCGACCCAGAATTCCAATGGGCAGCGGGGACTGCGGGAACTGTGGGATAGCTGCCCACAGTGCACCGCTTCCAATGTCGACGCTTTCCCCGTTAGTGTGGACTCACAAAGTCAAATTACTGTCCTTAGTGTGGACACACAAGTTCGACTTTGCAATATCGATTCCACATATTCGATTTAAGTGAAATCGAAATATCCTCGTAGTGTAGACATACCCTTAGTCATAAGAACTGAAAAACTCTCATGAACTTTATCCTCTGTGTAACTTTGGACGGTGTGTGCAGAGACGTCGTGTCACAGTGAAAGGAGGTGACAGCCCTTGTGTAACTGCTTTACTACTTGTATTCCAGTAGGCCCCAAGGTCCCACTGCAAGCATATAGCAAGAGATAGTGCCTGCCCTGTAGGGCGAGATCCACAAAGGGACTCAGGCATCACAATGCCTAGCTCATAGGAGCCCTGCTATCTAGTGGAATCCTCAGCCCTGACTGAGGCACCCACGGCGTGGGGAGAGAGAGGTGCCCAAGACTGGGATTCTCAGAAGGCAGCATGCTGAGCGGGGAGCTGCCTGGGCTGGCCAGGAGTGAAATACAGAGGAAAAGGGTGGAGCGCAGTCCCAGATGGTGGAAGGAAGGTAGGCACCTAACTACTGTTGATCTGAGGCTTAGGCACCTGGCTGACAGGCAAGAGACAGGTGTCTATCTCTGCCCAGGAGTCTCAACCATGAATCCTTTCCTGGAGTGAGAGTGAAGGACCCCTCCCCCGGGCTCCCTAGCCCAGTGCTTAAGGCACTCACCAGGGACGTGGGAATCCCAGATTCAAAGCCTTGTTCGGCCTCAGGTGGGGCAGAGTTTTGAATTCATGTCTCCCACTTTGCAGGTGAGTGCCCAAACCAATTGGCCGGGTCTCTCTGTCTCGCCTGGTGAAGCTGTGCCACTTTGTGTAAATAAATATTCATTGGGGGGCGAGGGTGGAGCAAGAGAGATTCTATAGCTCGGTGGTTAGGGTACTGATGTGGGAGAGTTGGGTTCAAGTCCCTACTCCCCTGACTCTGTGATTCAGATACATGGATTGAGAGTGGAGGCTGATACTGTATATAACACACCTCAGCCAGTAGGCTGCCTTTGCCTTTCCAAACAGGTCTGTGCTCCCTTTTGTACTTCATTCCTATCCTCTTCCCACTTTATATTATGGGTACTTTTACCAATAGTTGAAAAGATTAATCGATGTTTAGAAGCATGCTACAAACATAGAGAAGTATGTGATAAAGATGGTTATAACATAAGCAACCTGTTGGACTCTGTAACAATTGATCCAAATCTCTGTCTTTTATTAGCCCTTTGGGCACGATTTATAAATGTACCCTTAATAAAGTGTGATCCACATGCCCTTTGCTCACACCCTCATCCTCCACAAAACAGGAAAAGCCAGAAAAGCAAATGACCTGAATCACTAAGGAAAAAAATCAACAAATAAAAATCCAAACAGCCTTGTAAGATGACGGATTACCCTGTCACAAGCTGCTGTCATTCAGTTTCAGAAATACTGGTTCTTTAACATCATTAGCTCCTTTTAAATACAGCTAGAGAGAAACTTTAATTGTGAGACCCTTCAGGCTTTCCACACACCACCCCCAGTTTTTTTTTGGGGGGGAGAGAATTTGTAAACATCACAGGATGTTACAGAGGTGTGTGATGTGAGGCTGAACGCCCACTCAGCACATCCTCACAGACCGACCCGGTGGAGCTGTATGTGCAGCACGCTACACCTCTGTGAGAGAGACATCACCAAAGAATTAGTACGTCCTGCTATGCATGTTAGTTTGTCCCATATTACTAGTGGTGAGGAGATGCCATTGATAGCCAGTGAGTGAAAAATTAAAAAAAAAAAAAAAAAACTATTTCAAAGTTGATTTTGTTGTACTGGGCTTGAAAAGAACCTTTTGTCATTGACTTCCTGACTTTTTTTGAGTGAATTTTTAAAAATATTTTTTTCATTTCTCCTTTTTTTACTCTCTACTGTTGTCTTTTCTTTTTTCCTTCTCCCATCATTAATTCTCTCTCCCCCTCATGCTTGCAAATGACTGGGAAACTAGGAAAGAGGAGGAATAAAAAGAAAAACCCAGTACATGAAAAACTTAAAATAAATTGCAAAACATTTTGCAAAATATCTTTAAAAAACAAACTAATTTTTGCAACAACAAAAAAAGATTTTTTATAGCCATAATTTGACAAAAATGTTTCTGAAATGTTGAGTGGGTCGCCCAGTGACATATTGGAGTGAGCTCCTTCAGCGATGGGAAATGTGTCAAAAGAGGATTCTTCACAAGACTGGTATGAATGTAAACAAAAGAGTATGGGAGATTTCCCCAGGTTATGTGCGAGCCTATACTCCTGCCTCTACTGGAAGCAACTGTGGGCCCTGCATTGTATGTTCCACCATCACTGACGTTAGAGCCCTTTCAGCTGATGCAACAGAACACTCTTTGATTCCAATTGGAGAAGGATTTGACCTGAAGAGAGGTAGATCAAATCATTTTAAACTAGATCTGGGAGCTATTCCTGTTGGGTGATCTTGGGCAAGTCATTTCACTGCCCTGTAACTCAGTTTTGGGGATAATAATATTGACCGCCTTTGTAAAGTGCTTTGAGATATACTGATTAAAAACACTATATAAGAGCTAGGTATAACTGTGTATTGTTAAACACAGCAGGCACCAATCTTTAGGGGATGTAACTGGCACAAGGGACAGCATTGTGGATGCAATTTGCCTGACGAATCAGGCACATGCAGGAATCTCTCTATGTTTAAGCAATGAACTTGAGCTTTCTCTGTCTTATACATCAGGTTGGAAACTCATGCAGTGTCTCTAAAGTGTTGGTGACACAGAGTCTGAAAAGTGACTGTAAAATGGCCCTTCCAACACAGGTAAGCCGCTCCCTGGGTGTCTCTTGAGCTGACTTACTTTAAAAGAACAATTTTTTTGCATATTGTATCTCTTGCAGAACCAGTTGGAGAGTAAGCTGGATTTGACTCCAGTCCATAATCATCACCTAAGTACCATGAGCAGAGTCTTTATTCCCAGTGAAAAGGATCCTAGGTGGAGTTTGCAGTGAGGGCACTTGAAAAATATAGTTCTTGATTTATGTAAGCGTATCTGGAGAGCAGACCCAAGAACCACACGAGGTCCTTTCTGCTTCTCGGTCGAGAGCTCCCACTTTAAGGAAGTTATTGCCAAGACCTGTACTCTTCCTCTTTGAGCTACTTAATCTCCTTTCATTTGTGGCTTGTTAATTGGAGATGATTGTGTGTTATCAAACGTGATTGAATTCACCAGGGCTGGGAAGATTGGAGATTAGAGTGAAAAGCTTTAAAGCAGGTGTGGGGAACCTTTTCTCTATCAGGGGCCATTGATCCACAGAAAAAAATCAGTCGTGGACCACACACAGTCCCATGGGGGGCACAGATGCTCGGAGCTTCCCCTAGGCTCTGGGATGGGGCCAGAAATGAGGGGTTCAGGAGGGGGCTCCAGGCTGGGGCAGGGGGTTGGGGTTCTGGATGGGGTGAGTGCTCCAGCTGGGGGTGCGGGGTGGGGCTGGGGATGAGGGGTTTGGGGTACAGGAGGGGGGTTTGGGGTACAGGAGGGGACTCCGGGCTGGGGCCAAGGAGTTTGGAGTTGGGAGCAGGCTCAGGGCTGGGACAGGGGGTTGGGGTGCAGGGTCTGGGAGGGAGTTAGTGTGCAGGAGGGGGCTCTGGGTTGGGGCAGGGGGTTGGGGTTCTGGATGGGGTGAGTGCTCCAGCTGGGGGTGCGGGGTGGGGCTGGGGATGAGGGGTTTGGGGTACAGGAGGGGGGTTTGGGGTACAGGAGGGGACTCCGGGCTGGGGCCAAGGAGTTTGGAGTTGGGAGCAGGCTCAGGGCTGGGACAGGGGGTTGGGGTGCAGGGTCTGGGAGGGAGTTAGTGTGCAGGAGGGGGCTCTGGGTTGGGGCAGGGGGTTGGGGTTCTGGATGGGGTGAGTGCTCCAGCTGGGGGTGCGGGGTGGGGCTGGGGATGAGGGGTTTGGGGTACAGGAGGGGGGTTTGGGGTACAGGAGGGGACTCCGGGCTGGGGCCAAGGAGTTTGGAGTTGGGAGCAGGCTCAGGGCTGGGACAGGGGGTTGGGGTGCAGGGTCTGGGAGGGAGTTAGTGTGCAGGAGGGGGCTCTGGGTTGGGGCAGCAGGTTGGGGTGCAGAAGGGGGTTGCGACCTGGGGCCCCCACGAGAATATAGTATTCTAAAGTATTGCAACTTATTTTTAATGGAAGGGGCCCCCAAAATTGCTTTGCCCCAGGCCCCCTGAATTCTCTGGGCGGGCCCTGCACCTACTAGGCCTTGCCAGGCCTGCAGCCTGGGGCTTTCCTAGGCCGGAGCTCCCTGGCTCCCTTGGCCTTTCCCCTAGCTCCTGCAGCCAGGCCCATCTCCCTCTACAAACAGAGAGAGACTGTTCTGGGCCTCCGGCTCACAGCCTTTTTATACAGGCCCAGCTGCAGCCACTTCCCCAATCAGCCCAGCTTTTAGAGCTGCAGCCCTCTGCAGGGCTGCTTTTAACCTCTGCAGCCCTCTTTCAGGGCTGGTTTCAAGCCCTTCAGGGCAGGAGCGGGTGTCCACCCCGCTACACCCAGTACGGCCATTCTTATGTTCTTATGTACAATTTTCAACCTGCTCTACTCAGAATTGTTTCTCCTATCTTGGTCTATCTGCACTCATATACAGGAAACCAGGCTGGATGTCTGCTTTAAGACTGATGAGCCATGACATTTTTAGTAAAGCATGCAATTCTATACTTGCATGCATGGTGAGTTCTCATACGTGACCACTGTATGTGTGAGGTCACCATGTGGAGGGCGCCATTTTTTGTGGAGGGCACACTGTGTGGAGGGTGCTTTGGCTATGAATATCCATGTAGCTGATCTTGTCCTACCACTTAATATGGAGCAGCTGATGAAGATGATGGGAATTGTAAACATGAATCTACTGCTCTTCAGCCTTCTTCTGTACCCATGTTTCACTTGTGACATAAATGATATCACAATAATGCACAGCTACAATCTATTTGCTTGGATACCGCTGTCAGGATGGAAGATGTAGCAGTCAGGGGAGTTTTCTACACTTCAGGGCATAAGGACTAGCGAGTACCCTCGTCCCAGCATCTAACATATGGCTTCCTCAGGGAAAAGGGACTCAAATCCCTTTTTTCGCCTATCTCCAACGGAATGTCCTGAGTTAACAGCCCTGAAGACCCACATTCTTTAGCTCTTCGCCTGACCAGGTCCAGCACAGCTCCTTCCTCCCTGCCCCAGAAGGACAACCTCACAGGGGGAGAATCTCCATTTGCCTTTCACTCCTTGGCTTCTCTGCTGATGCTACCAATAAAAAGCCAGTTATAATAGTGCCATCTGCAGTGGTGGTGGTTGTGATGGAGAACCACCGCCTCATTTCATCCAACAGCCCCACAGGATCCACCTGTGCAAAGCTTCTCTCTGAGGGGATATACCTATCTCATAGAACTGGAAGGGACCTTGAAAGGTCATCGAGTCCAGCCCCCTGCCTTCACTAGCAGGACCAAGTAGTGATTTTTGCCCCAGATCCCTAAGTGGCCCTCTCGAGGATTGAACTCACAACCCTGGGTTTAGTAGGCCAATGCTCAAACCACTGAGCTATCCCTGCCCCTCCCTGCACTCCCAGGGGGTGCAAGTGCAGAGTGTAAGTTAATGCCTGATGTAGAATATGGTCCTCCAAAGGGTTTCATAGATTCTCAGGCCAGAAGGGACCACTGTGATCATCTAGTCTGCATCACACAGGCCAGTGAACTTCCTTAAAATAATTCCTAGAGCAGAGCTTTTAAAAAAAACATCCAATCTTGATTTAAAATTTGTCAGTGATAGAGACTCACTAGGACCCCTGGTAAATTGTCCCAGTGGTTAATTACTGTCACCATTAAAAATGAACATCTTATTTCCAGTGTGAATTTGTCCGGCTTCAGCTTCCAGCTGTTGGATCGTGCCAGACCTTTCTCCGCTAGATTGATGAGCCCATTGTCAAATATTTGTTCCCCCTGTAGATACTTCTAGACTCGAGTTGTCACCCCTTAATCTTCTCTTTGTTAAACTTTAATTAGATTAACCCTATCATTATAAGCCATGTTTTCTAATCCTTTAATCATTCTCGGTTTTTCTCTGAACCCTCTCCAATTTATCGACATCCTTCCTGAATTGTGGGCACCTAACTGGATATGGGATTCCTGCAGCAGGTCACACCAGTACCAAATACAGATGTAAATTAATCTCTCTACTCCTACACGCTTATACATCCCAGCTCTTTTCGTCACAGTGTCGCACTGGGAGCTCATGATCAGCTGACTATCCACCACAATCCCCAAAACTTCCCCCATCCTGTAAGCATGGCCTGCATTCTTTGTTCCTAGAGGGACACATTTACATTTAGCCATATTAAAACACACATTGCTTGCTTGCGCTCAGTTTACCAAGTGATCCGGAGGGATCTGTGCAGCCTCTTGGGGTTGAGGTGAAGGAGGTAAGAATGCCATGGAGAGCCACTCCTCTCCTTTTCTCTCCAAAACACCACAGAGCCTGATTCCCACAGAGCACTTGGAGAAGGGCTTCCATGTGGTCAGATGAAGCACTGGGGGTGGGGAAGACACATATCCCAACAAGGTGGCAGATTAATATAATGTGAGACAGGTTGGCATGCAGCTGCTAGCACCTTTAATATTTGCCATGAGCCATTAACCTCGCCTCAAAGAGCTGGCCAGGGACCTGTGACGGGGAGAGTCGGTGTGAGGGGAAATGCGAACCTCATTGACAACCCCTGTGCTATTTAAGGATCCTGTGAGCAGAGCTCTGGTGCTCTGGACCAGCCCTCTGTGGATAGGAGCAGAGGTGAAAGTGGGCCAGTACAGGCCGGTACGGCGTACCGGTAAGAAAGTGGCTGCCAGTACACAGCCGACATTAAAGCGCTTTAAGCACCATACCAGCAGGCCGCTGATGGGGGTGGCAGCTGCTCCTTTATATCACCGCTGGAGCCCTGGGCGGCGCGGGCCGGGCAGTGCTGAAGGGCTGGCTGGGGGAGTTTGGCCCCACCCCCACCCCTTCTGCCCAGGGCCCCACCCCTTCCGGGAGCCCAGAGCCACGCCCCCACCTTGCCCAGGAGCCCGGCTGCCCTGCATACCAGTGTAACCCCTTTGGGGTTTAGAGAGCATGGCCCTTTAAATCTTTTTCCTAAGGGGGAGAGTAAGAAAAAAGGAGGGAAACTCCAGGGGGCAGCGCTGGAGCTCCAGAGAGAGAGAGAGGCAGCCGGAGGCCCTGGAAAAGTGAAGCAGGGAGAACCTGCCTGAAGCCTGGGAAGGACAGGGCCGATCGGGGACAGCCCAGGACAGGAGCCAGGAGGAGCACTGTGCCAGAGAGGAATCGCCCGAAGAAGCACAGGCTGGAGCTGGACCCAGTATCACTGCTGCCCAGAGCTGCATGGGGCTGTGAGTACTGGGGCTTGTGACTCTGCATTGGGGACAAGGAGGGAGGCTGTAGCTAGTTAAGTGGGGAGGTGGTCGCTCTGTGTGGCTTTGCAAAGAGCGGCAGAAGAGGGCACCGGAGGGGTTTGTTGGGGGAAAGTTCACTGGCGCCGAAGATGACCAGGAGCACCCAAGACTCACCACTGGACTGGAACTTTGCTCAGGACTCCTGAACTCTGTGTGCAGACACGTTGCTCGGTGTCTGCCCTTCCAGACTGTGCTACCACTGGGCCTGTGGGGCCTTGGCTTGGATGCAGCCCTGTTTTACTGCTCCCCCTCTATTTCCCCTTGTTGTTTTTCTCCTCTCATCCCTCTGTAAATAAATATTTCCCTTGTTATATCCACTGTACTTTTCCTGTGGGTGGGTGTGTTCACTCTGGGGGTTTGGAACAGGTGCCCCTGGGGTGGAAGGGATTTCTCCTGCTGCATTCCTGCGCGTGCTTTCTCTTGGCCAGAGCTGCCTGCAGAGCAGACTCCATCTTGGCCACGAGGGCGCTAAAGTTATACCAGTAAGTCCTTTAAGTTACTTTCACCCCTGGATAGGAGGATCATTTCCCTCAGTATGGGGCAGACCAGAAAAATTCATCCATTTTCCAGGCTGCAAAATTGTCCCTTTACCCAGCTTCCCCTCCCCCACACCTCTCCCAAGCCCGTATTTCCCCGAGATGGGACAAAACCAAGAATCTTAACTCAAATCTCCTTGACTTTCAGGTGGGCAAGGGAGGAACAGGGGATAGATTCAAATCCCTGGCTCCAAAATGGCTGCTGAGATCTTAGGGCTTGATCCAGCTTCCCTTCAAGTCAGTATAAAAACTCCCATTGACTTGACTGGTGCAAGATGAAAGCTTTGGGCTAGGCTATTTTCTGGTTCTGGACTGGATGCAGCCCATGTCTTCCAGGAAGCGCTGTTCATGCAGCATCTTTTCCTCCCTCAAGCTCCTTCAGCTCTCATCACAAAGTCAGTGACCTGGGGGGCCTGTTATGACAGTAATCACTTAGTGACAACATGCAGGTAGGGGAAACGAAACTCTCCACGTGTGGCAGCCGAAGCACAAATATGATTCCAGGAAGAATTTCCCCTCGGACAGGAGCCCTTCTTACTTTACCGCGTGTGGGGGGAGGGTGTGGGGTGGGCATGGGTGGTGTGGGGGTCAGGGCCGGCTCCAGGCACTAGCTTAACAAGCAGGTGCTTGGGGCGGCCAAGGGAGAGCGGCGGCACGTGTGGCAATTTGGGGGTGGCAGGTCTCTCACTCCCTCTGGGAGCGAAGGACCTGTCGCTGAACTGCCGCCGCTGATCGTGGCCTTTTTTTTTTTTTTTCCAATTGCCGCCGCCGATCGCGATCGTGGCTTTTTTATTTTTATTTTTTTGCTTGGGGCGGCAGAAATGCTGGAGCCGGCCCTGGTGGGGGTGGCTGCGTGTGAGTGTGGCTGTGACCAAAACAGGAACTGAGCTCCTACAAGCAGTAGGGAGCGAAGGTTCAGTGGGCTTCACTCTGGCTTCTTGTCTCATTTGCTATGAGGGCTTTTGACAACAGATCCTGGTTGCTGCAAGTCCCAGCGTAGCTGTAAACACTCCTAGTGCAATGCTGCTGCTCAGGGAGACTCTGAGTCAGCGGCTAAGGGCACTACGTTAAGGGCTGACGGGGAGGAGGAACAGGGTGTGCACCTCACAGCAAACAATCTGCGATCAGCATAGCTGGGAACCAGGGAACTGGAACAGCAAGGCTGGTTTCTAAGCAGGGCAGGATCTGGCAAATCTGTAGAGCGCACGCTGTCAGGAGAGGTGGTGGTGTTGGCAAAATCATAGCGCCTCATGTCTTCAATGTCTATCATAGGAGAAAAAGTACAGCGCTCTAGAGCAGGAAATCCCTTTTCCATTTGGTTTGAACTAATGTCAGAGGCGAGCTCTTCACCTGTGCCTGATCTGTGGGGAGATATTTCTAACAAATAAGGTTAAATAAAACGGGACAGAATGGCACCAGGGCATAGGCGTGCGCACGGGGTGTGCCGGGTGTGCCCAGGCACACCCTAATGCACGGGTGGGCAGATGGCTCCACTCCCCAGCGTGGCAAGCTGCGGGGTCCGCGCTCCCGGGCCGGAGCGCCCGGTCGAACGTAGCAAGCCACCGGCCCCTCCCCCGCCTTCCCTGGAGCCATACTGCTGCGCGTGCAGTGCTCTGGGGGCCGGGGCTGCGTGCTCCCGTGGGGCAGTTGGATAGGTGTGGGAGTCCCGAGGGTCTGTCTGGGGGCAGGGGTCTGGATAAGGGTCGGGGCAGTCAGGGGACAGGTAGGGGGTAGGGTCCTAGGGGGGCAGTCAGGGGACAAGGAGCAGGGAGGCTTAGGTAGGGGGTGGAGTCCTGGGAGGGCAGTTAGGGGCAGGGGTCCCAGGAAGGGGTAGTCAGGGGACAAGGAGCAGGGGGGGTTGGGTGTTCTGGGGGTGGGAAGTAGGACTAGGGCGGGGCGGGGCTAGGGCAGGGCTCCCTGGGTGCACACCCTAATGAAATGGGCTGCGCATGCCTATGCACCAGGGACAGGTAGCAGGACTGGGAATGTGCCATGTCTTTAGAGATGCAGCCATGATGCCTTTGTTTTCCATGTAATAGAACCTTTAAATCTTGAAGGACTCTGTTATCTGCAGTGACAAAGTGCCATTCTGAGTTCAGTTTCAGACATACTGCCACAGAGGATAAACACTGTGTGTTCCCCCAGTCAGGGCCATCCCTAGGGGGGTGCAGGGCCCGGGACAAATCAGCCTCTATGGGCCCCCTTAACATTTTTTATACAGGTGAAATCTGGTTGCAGTGACCTTCAAGGGCGGCTGCAGGTTAAATATTGATAGCGCCCAGCTGTATAATTATAATGTAGTTATATTATATTGTAGTTCTTATGTATAATTATAATGAAGTTTATATAATTTAAAAAAACTCACCTTGAGGCAGCCCTGTCCCAGGGCTAAGCTGTGCATCGGCCCGCTAGCTGGAGGCCAGTGTCCGAGCTGCTCCGCACCTCCTCAGGGAGCTCATGGGCCAGGACCCGGCACGCCGGACCAGCCTCCTGCCCCGCACAGAAATAACCAGCCACAAAGGGGCCTCTCACAGGCTCCCAGAGCCGGGGCCTTCCCACAACCCTGCTGCCGGCGGGCTGGGCTGGGGACCCTGGGAGGGCAGCACTGATCCCCGTGAGATGGGGCTGGGAGGTCCCGGCCCATGGGACGCCCCCGCCCGGCTGCACTCCCCCCTCCCACCCCTGGCCCCACACTCACCCCCCAGTTCTCCCCGGTGCCGCCTCCTGCCTTTGATCCCGCCGCCACTGCAGCCCCACTGTTTCTGGGGCAACCGACCACGGGGCCCGCACAGGGACAATCGCTGCTGCCTCCAGTGCTGTGGGGCGAACCCGAGAACCACTGCCAGGATCCCCCCATGGATCGATACCGGTCCCCCGGGATCCCCCAGCCCCGATCGGCCCCTGGGATCCCCGGACCCCCCGAGCAACACACACACACACTCTGATGGGTGCGTGCTAAGTATTGCATCTGACACCATGATGTCGAAGCACGGGATCCCCAAAGCTTGGGGCCTGGAGCTGTTGCCCTGATTTGCCCTACCCAAGGGATGGCTCTGCCCTCAGGCATGGAGACTTGACTTTTGTTCTTTCTTGCTTTCTTAATCTAAACTAAAGGTAATTCAGACTGTTTTCGCTTTGTGTCATAGCAAAGCCTTTCACCTCTGGGTTGCCAGTTCAAATTCAGCTCAGGCGGGCAGTGAGTCCGAGTTGTCTAGGAGCTGTTTGGTGGACTATATAAAATGATTTTGATGACCCTCAGCCCAATTCTCAGGAGATAAATGTCCATATCTTAAAAGCCAGCACGCAACTGGCGCCAATGGGCAGTCTTATCGGAGAGGCCAGGGAGGGGCTAATTCCTTCCACTTGGTGCTGTGTGTCACCTGCCAGAGAAAAAATATTAAGCTAAGCAGATAATGTGGAGGCTCGGACTGAAATCCATTCGTTTTAGTGAATAGAAATCTATGGTATGCAGAGACGTCATCCCCCTCCAGGAAAGGCTCCCAAGCAAGAGATACATGGCTTCCTTAATCTAAGTGGATTTCATGGTGGAAGAAGATTGGGGATTGAAAGGAATAGGGATGGTAAAATTCAGGGTGGGAGAGGAGTCACAGACCAGAACAGCTGATGGCTACAGCAACGTATATAGGCCCTGCAGTGTTCCACGGGAACTATCTGCAAGCCAGGGTTGTCAGTGTCAGAGTGTGAGCAGGCAGATAGGGAATGTGGAGTTCCTTAAAACTGTAAAATGCCAAAACTTGCCACTTCAGCTCTGTAAGGAAGAAATGCAGACCTGACCTCCGCTGCTCATGAGGAAGCTGATTTGAACCCTTCAGCAAGGGGGAAATCTGCCAGCAGGTTAGCTCAAGCGATAAGCTCTGCTTCTGCATTCTGAGCCCACCGCAGTCTCCAGCCCCATAGCGGTGCTAAGCTACAACATGTAACTAAAGGGTCAGCAAAAATGAGTCAGAAATGCACACATGGAATGGAGCTGCTGTGTCATTAACACAGGAAACTGGTGAGATGACTCAGTGTCCTCCTCCTCCTCCTCTTCTAACCGAGCTCCTTGAGCAGCCAACTGATCCTTGGACAGTAAATAATGGGGAGGATGAAAGTTCCGAAACTGGAAATTGTGGGTGAAAAAGGAACTCTGAAGGTATCAGAAGGAATGAGAGCGGCCAGAGTACGTCTTGTCAGAAATCTGCTGAGTGAGATTTAATGAATCAGCAGGTACATTTGAAGGAATCGTAGAAATGTAGGGCTAGCAGGGACCTCAAGAGGTCATCAACTCCAGCCCCCTGCACTGAGGCAGGACCAAGTAGCCCTAGACCATCCCTGACAGGTGTTTGTCTAACCTGTCCTCAAAACCTCCAATGACGGGGACTCCACAACCTCCCTTGCAGCCTATTCCAGAGCATAACTAGCCTTAGCATTAGAAAAATGTTCCTAGTATTTAACCGAAATCTCCCTTGCTGCAGATTAAGCCCATTACTACTTGTCTTACCTTCAGTGGACATGGAGAACAATTGAGCACCACCCTCTTTATAACCGTTCTTTGCATATTTGCAGAGTGTTTTCAGGTCCCACCTCAGTGTTCTTTTTTCAAGACTAAACATGCTCAGTTGTTTTAAGCTTTCCTCGCAGGTCAGGTTTTGTAAACCTTTTATCCCTTTTGTTGTTCTCCTCTGGACTCTCTCCAATTTATCCACATCTTTCCTGAAGTGTGGTGCTCAGAACTGGACACAACACTCAAGTTGAGGACTCACTCGTGCTGAGTAGAGTGGGACATTTACCTCCCGTGTCATACATACAATCCTCCTGTTAATATACCCTAGAACGATATTAGTCTTTTTTGCAACAGCATCGCGTTGTTGAGTCATATTCCATTTGTAATCCACTATAATCTGCAGATCCTTTTCAGCAGTATTACTGCCTAGCCAGTTATTCCCAATTTTGTAGGTGTGAATTTGAGTTTTCCTTCCTAAGTGTTATACTTTGCACTTCTCTTTTTTGAATTTCATCTTATTGATTCCAAACCAATTGTCTAATTTGTCCAGGTGGTTTTGAATTTTAATCCTGTCCTACAAAATTCTTGCAATCCCTCCCAAATTGTTGCCACCTGCAAATTTTATGAGCATACTCCCACTTCATTATCCAATTGATTAATGAAAATATTGAATAGAAACAGACCCAAGACTGACCCCTGCAGGGCCCCCCAACCCTCCTAGGTGGACAGCAAACCATTGAAAATTACTCTTTGAGAATGGTCTTTCAACGGTTGTGCACCCACTGTATAGTAATTTAATCTAGACCACATTTCCCTAATTTGTTTATGAGAATGTCATGTGGGACTATGTCAAAAGCCTTACTAAAATCAAGATATATAATTTCTGCGGCTTCCCTCCCCCCCCATCCCCGTCCACTAGGCCAATAAGTCTGTGAAAGAAGGAAATTAAGTTAGTTTGGCATGATTTATTCTTGACAAATCCATGCTGGCTATTCTTTATAAACCAATTATCCTCCAGGTGCTTACAAATTGATTGTCCCAGTATCTTTCCAGGTATCAAAGTTAGGCTGACTGGCCTATAATTGGCCAGGTCCTCCTTTCCCCACTTTTTAAAGATAGGTACTAGGTTTGCCCTTCTCCTGTTCTCTGGGACCTCACCCGTCCTTCATGACAATTGCTAACAGTTCCGAGATTGCTTCAGCTAGTTCCTTAAGTACCCTAGGGTAAATTTCATCACATCCTCCTGACTTGACTGCATCCAATTTATCTAAATATTCTTTAACCAGCTTGTTCCCTACTTGTGTTCCTTCCACCTTGCTGTTAATATTAATTGTGCTGAGATCTGGCCACCATTAACTGTTTTAGCGAAGACAATGAAGCAAAATAGGCATTAAACACCTCACCCTTCTTGATATCATCAGTTATTAGCTCTCCTTCACAGCTAAGTAGAGCATGTACACTTTTATCTTTCTCTTGCTCCTAATGTATTTACAGAACCTCTTCTTATTACCTTTTATGTCCCTTGCTTTGTATCTTAGCCTTTCTCATTTGACCCCATCTGCTTTGCACTATTCTTTTGTACTTATCCGTAACAATTTGTCCACGTTTGCGCTTTTTGATTTTCAGGTCATTGAAGAGCCCTTCGTGGAGCCATATTGGCCTCTTACTATTCTTCTCATCTTTACATCAGGATAGCTTACAGCAGTGGTCCCCAACCTTTTCCGGGTGGCGGGCGCCAGATGATGAGCCACCGAGGGCCGTGGCCGGCGGACAAGCATCCGCCGAAATGCCGCCGAGAAGTGGCAACGTCAAGAGGCGTCGTTGCTGAAATGCCGCCGAAAATCAGCCGCATTTCAGCGGTGATGCCTCTTGGTGGCGCCACTTTTTGGCGGCATTTCGGCGGATGCTTGTCCGCTGGCCAGTACGCGGGCGCACATAGATGCCCTGGCGGGCGCCATGGCACCCACAGGCACCGCGTTGGGAACCACTGGCTTACAGAGTTGTGTCTTTAATATTGTTTCCTTGAGAAACTGCCAACTCTCCTGAACTCCTTTATCCTGTAGATTTTCTTCCCATGGGACCTTACCTGCCAGCTCTCTGAGTTAGTTAAAGTTTGCTTTTTTTATGTGCATTGTCTGCTCTCACTCCTTCCTTTCCTTAGAATCAAGAAACCTCTCATTTCATGATTACTTTCACCCAACTTGCCTTCCATCTTCACATTTTTGCAACCAGTTCCTCCTGTTGGTCAGAATCAAGTGTAAAATGGCTGCCCTTTTGGTTACTTCCTCCATTTTCTGAAACAAAAAGTTGTCCCCAATACATTCCAAAACTTACTGGAAATTTTATATTTCGCTGTATTACTTTTCCAACAGAAGTTTGCATAGTTAAAGTCCCCCATTACTACCAGGCCTTGTGTTTTCGATGTTTCTGTGAAAAGAATGGGTTGCCGGCTTTGAATCAATCAGCTAACACATCAAAATAAAGCCAGTGAGTCTGCTTCTCAGCTCTGTTTTGCACCAGTATTTGGATAACAAATGATTTATTCCAGTGGTCCCCAACCTTTTTCGTCTGGCAGGTGCCAGACGACGAGTCCCGGAGGACCGTGGCGGCGGACAAGCATCCGCCGAAATGCCGCCCACAAGCAGCGTCATCCAGAGGCATCGCCGCCGAAATGCCGCCGAAATTCGGCAGATGCTCGTCCGCCGGCCAGTACGCGGGCGCACTTAGACGCCCCAGCGGGCGCCATGGCGCCTGCGGGCATCGCGTTGGGGACCCCTGATTTATTCACTAAAGTGTTCGCAAACAGTGTAAGTCTTGGTGGAGACAGATACTCCATGAAATATTGCTGTATTTATGGAAAGATGAGGGGATTGTTAAACAGTGACACAGCAGTTCCCAAAACATGAGGCCAGAGAGGTGACATCCTAAATATAGCTATTCCCATGGCACTGACCAGGGTGCGTGGCTTTACCCTTTGCAGACAGGAGCGCAAAAGCATATGCAATAATTAAAACTGTCAGTGACAGAAGTGAAAAAAGTGATAGAGACTTGGCACTAATGCAGGTAATACATCGAGAAGGGCCGGGGTACATGAAAGCACCGTTTGCAAACAGCAATGCACAGGTACAGGTAGAGAATAGATTGGGAATGAAAGCATGGCCAAAAAATAATAGCAGTAAATTTCAATCCACGCCTTTGACAGATAGTTTGTGTGGTTGTATATGTAATTTTCTCCTAAACACCCCTGCCTAAGTCACTGGCACTTAGGCAATTAAATGAACTAGGCAAGAATCAGAACAGTTTTATAAAGTGGACCATGCACATCCACATACAATTACTTGGTGTTAATTTGACAAGCTAATGTGTAAGACAGCCCATAAACCTAACCTTTACCTTTGTCTTCCTCCCTCAGTCAGGAAGGAAACTATCTATTTTTAACTCTGGAGCCCACATATGTAACCAAATATATCACACTTTCTAGAGTAAATGAGGACAGAACAACACGTAACATGGAAGGCTGTTCCATTGACCTGCTCATCACCTGACAGCTCTACCTTCTTTCCCCATTCCATCCTCTCCCTGAGAAAATCAAAGCTTCAGTGGCTGGTTTGGTCACTTAAGTCATCCAGTCAAAGGACAACAAAAATACCGCGTGAGTTACGAGAACAATCATTCATCTCCAGCCATGAATCCTGATCAACAAATAATCATGTTGCTTATTTCACAAGGCAGGAATCTATTGTATAAATGAGTCAGTGAATAATCATGAATAATGACCATGAAAGCTGTGTCCTTTTTTGTGGTTACTTGGCAAGCAGAAGAATGTGCTAAATTAACCAGATAAACTATTAGCTACAAAGAATTGAACCTAGTAGATCTAGTAACAGATCTAGTAGAAACTGTTTTTTATTTATTTGTTCAGATGTGTCACCTAGCAACAACCATCCCATGCTCTCGGGAACTCTTACAAAATGTCAAATTCATAACATAAATGTTTATAGCCCACACAGACATCATGTAATGAACTGCTCCACCCATGCATTTCATTGTACTTGGCACCAAACCACTGATCAATAAGACTATTGATGGATAAAGCAAGTCCTGTCTCCATCAACCTGAATATTAAGTAACTTCGTGCTATACCACTTACACGGGTTAAAACAACAAACTCCAGACAGCTTAACTCACAGAACTCTGGTGCCATGTGTTTTTAGTAGGGCTGTCAAGCAATAAAAAAAATTAATCACGCAATTAATTGCGCTGTTAAACAATAATAGAATACCATTTATTTAAATATTTTTGGATGTTTTCTACATTTTCAAATATATTGATTTCAATTACAACACAGAATACAAAATGTATAGTGCTCACTTTATATTTATTTTTATTACAAATATTTGCACTGTAAAAAAATAAAAGAAATAGTATTTTTCAATTTCCCCATTACAAGTACTGTAGTGCAATCTCTTTATCATGAAAGCTAAATTTACAAATGCAAAATTATGTACAAAAAAGTGCATTCAAAAATAAAACAATGTAAAACTTTAGAGTCTACAAGTCCACTAAGTCCTACTTCTTGTTCAGCCAAATGCGCAGACAAACAAGTTTGGTTACATTTGCAGAAGATAATGCTGCCCACTTCTTGTTTACAATGTCACCTGGAAGTGAGAACAGGTACTCACATGGCACTGTCGTAGCTGGCGCCGCAAGATATTTACATGCCAGATGCACTAAAGATTCATATGTCCCTTCATGCTTCAACCACCATTCCAGAGGACATGTGTCCATGCTGATGATGGGTTCTGCTGGATAACGATTCACAACAATGCAGACCAATGCATGTTCATTTTCAACATCTGAGTCAGATGCCACCAGCAGAAGGCTGATTTTCTTTTTTGGTGGTTCAGGTTCTGTAGTTTCTGCATTGGAGTGTTGCTCTTTTAAGACATCTGAAAGCATGTTCCACACTTCGTCCCTCTCAGATTTTGGAAGGCACGTCAGAGTCTTAAACCTTGGGTCGAGTGCTGTCTCTATCCTTAGAAATCTCACATTGGTGTCTTCTTTGCGTTTTGTCAAATCTGCAGTGAAAGTGTTCTTAAAATGAACATGTGCTGGGTCATCATCCAAGACTGCTATAACATGAAATATATGGCAGAATGCAGGCAAAACAGAGCAGAAGGCATACAATTCTCCCACAAGGAGTTCATTCGCAAATTTAATTAACTCATTCTTTTTTTAACGAGCGTCATCAGCATGGAAGCATGTCCTCTGGAATGGTGTCCGAAGCATGAAGGGGCATACAAATGTTTAGCATATCTGGCATGTACATATCTTGCAATGCCAGCTACAAAAGTACCACACGAACGCCTGTTCTCACTTTCAGGTGATATTGTAAATAAGAAACTGGCAGCATTATATCCCGTAAATGTAAACAAACTTGTTTGACTGAGCAGTTGGCTGAGTGGACTTGTAGGCTCTAAAGTTTTACACTGTTTTGTTTTTTGACTGTAGCTATGTAACAAAAAAAATCTACATTTGTAAATTGCACTTTCACGGTAAAGAGATTGCACTACAGTACTTGTATGAGGTGAACTGAAAAATACTATTTCTTTTGTTTATCTTTTTTACAGTGAAAATATTTGTAATCAAAAATAATGTAAAGTGAGCACTGTACACTTTGTATTCTGTGTTGTAAGTGAAGTTAATATATTTGAAAATGTAGAAAAACATCCAAAATATTTAATACATTTCAATTGGGATTCTGTTGTTTAACAGTGCGATTAAAACTGCGATTAATCGCAATTAATTTTTTTGAGATAATTGCATGAGTCAACTGCGAGTAATTGACAGCCCTAGTTTTTGGTGATGTCCTGCTCTGTAGACCTGGTGATGTCCTGCTCTGTTGAATTCTGCCCTAGCCTGAGTGTCTAAAAGGGCTCAAGATGTAGCCCGTGGAGTGGACGCATCACAGTAGTCTAGTATCACCGTGGCAAGAGCGTGAATAAGTGTAGCAAGGTCAGCATTCAGAAAACCCAGTCACACTCATCTTACCCCAGCATGGGCAGGAAAAAGGGCTCCTATCTATGGGTGATGCTTGGGCATCTAACAAAGTGAGGGGGTCCAGTTCACCCCTCTCCCCCGAGTTATAAACCTGTATCACTGTTGGGAGTTGCATTCCCTCAGTCAGGGGTGCTGATTGAATATTTGCCAGCCCTTCTGGATGCTTCCCACAACCTACCAACAAGACCTCAGTCATCCATATTGAGCTTCAGCTAGCTGGCCTTAAATCAAGGTCTAATGTCAAGCAGAGACTCTGCATATCTGCTCCACTGCAGCAGCCAGCTGGCATAGTTATCCACAGTACCTGGCATAGCTCAGGTATACATTGAACAAGGGGGAAAAGCAGGTGAGTAGCTGCCCATAATTACTCTCTGGTCACCTCTCAATTCATGCTGAAGTATCTGGCCAGAGCAGGCTGTGCGGATAATGTTCCTGCAGCCTGTACATGCAAAATCAGGGGTCTCGTCCCTTAACAAATCATGGATGGCGATAGCTTGACTCACCACTGCTCAGGATTGCTGTCTGCCCGCAGCCAGTGTTCCTGGGAATTATCTGGCCAACCCCATGGAACCAAAATTTGGACTTGGCTTCTACCGACCAAAAGTCCTAATGGCCCCTTGGAATTTCCTGCTTTATTTGCCTTTGCCCAGTACCCAAAGGACCCACACTCCCACAACCAGGCATCAGCTCCCCAGCGTACAGAAGTGTTGTCCTACCTGTGTGGCTATCAGATGAATGCAACAGCTGCAGACAGATTCTTGAATAAAAACCTTGTGGACAGGCCGCAAAGAGCATCTCACCCGCCCTGCACCATTCTAACCCAGTCATAAAATCCCAGTGAAGCCCAGGAAGCCTGGGAGCTGGACTTCATATAATACAACTACACAGCTAGGACACCCAGTCCCTGGTTCACACGCTGGGTGGAGAGTGAGCTATACAGGGAACGGTTCCTTCTGACATCGCAGTATAAGCAGGAGAGGACTGACAGTCAAGCAATTGTATCTCAGGCTGGAGCGTTCTCCCATGGTGAGACAATGTGACTGAGAATCAGGATTTGCAGATTGTGTTCCTAGCTTTGCCACTGATTTGCTGTGTGACCTTGGGCACATCACTGCCCTTCCTTGTGCCTCAGTTTCCCTGGCTGTGAAATGGGGGCAGTACTGCTCTTCCTGTGAAGAAGAATGCTTGTGAAGTGCTCTGAGACCTGCCAGGGATGAAAGGCCCTATAGAAATCACAGTGTCATTATTATCAGAAGGAATGCAAAGCTAGACTGGAGAGCTGGAAAAGTAGCCATGCTTTAGCCAGATGCCTCCCTGTCACTCTTTAGCAACATTGTTTATGTGTGTGCACTGTATATTTAGCAAGGCTTGTTTTTCTGAGACACTGCCTCTTTCTTAGCAGGCTGGCATCATGACAGAAGTTCCATGCACGGTTTCTTGGTGGGGTGAGCTGACACACGCTACACCGCTGGGGCTGAGGTGGTAATGCCGGCTAAGTGACTCATGCCACCTACTGTTAGTTTTGGCTCACCCCAAGTTTTATAAGTCTTCACCTGACCTGAACGTTCGTTTGTTTTCTGAAGAGTAGCGAAGTCTAGCAATGCTCGGCCCTTCCTCTCCCACCCCAGGCCCTGCGAGATTGCCAGGGAGATAGCGAACAACAAGACTCTCTCCTTGGGAGACATCTTGCATGAAAGAGGAAGTCGTCTTGAAATAACACAGGCACTTCCCTTTTTACCGAGACTTTTGCAGACTTTGAAACATACAGCACAGCCCCTAGAAAGACAGCAGCTGGATTAGTTAGGTTGCACAGGCTGCCCTGCTGCACAATCAGAGCAGGCAAGGAGATGGCTTGTCAAGAACTGTGCCCTGCTGCCTTCGTTTGGGATGGGACCTCAGGTGCACATGAGACTGGCAGATTGCCCCAGTGGCTGTTCTAAAAGAAGTAGGTAGCATTATTCTATCATATAGCAGGCTGCTGCTGAATGCATAGCTTTGGTTGCATTGAAATGCTAGTCTTGTCATATTCCTGTTGCTTTCTCGGCTCTTTCGGAGGGGGTCTGCCGCTTAGATCAATGCATCATTCAATAGGTGGTTCTCTTATAGGTCCTTGACTGGAAACTTTCATGGAAAGGGGGGGACGCACAAAAATGACATTGTGTCGCTAATGTGCTTGTCACATTTGGGAGTGTTGCAGATTTTAGAAATTTGAAATCTGTGCGGTGTGTGTGAGAGAGAGAGAGTGAAAA
This sequence comes from Emys orbicularis, assembly GCF_028017835.1. Lineage (NCBI taxonomy): Eukaryota > Metazoa > Chordata > Testudines > Emydidae > Emys > Emys orbicularis. The sequence continues at coordinate 27,645,303 of NC_088695.1, read as the reverse complement.
CTTTGTCCCTGGTAGAAAAAGGCCCTGGAAATTGTCCTAACAGGATATACATGGTTTCCTTTTTCTAAGTGAATTTCATGATGGGGCTAGGTAGGGGACTGCTAGCCCTGGAGAATGAAACTCCCTGCTTATCCACAGAGCTGGAACATCACAGGCAGCAGCAGTGTGAGCTTCCCCCACACTTCCCAGTCAGTGCGCTTGAGCCATGACCTGAAGTGACCGCCCTTGGGCCAGTGGCTATTTCAGTCTGTACAGCCCATTCAGTGGTCTCTGCTATAACTGCCAACGTGGGGGACAGCTGGTAATTTTTGTGCTGTGGATGCACAGTGCTGCTATGAGACCCACCAGCCCATTGCCTGCAGGCCCCGGAAACAGCTGACAGAGAGTAACCACTTTTGATTTCTTCCCACCACGGCTGGAGTATGATCAGTGAATTCCAGTGAAATTATTCTCACCACAAAGTTTCTGGTATCTCATCAATATCTCTTGTTCATTTATAACCCTAATATAACTGACTCCAAACCTGCACCTTCTGCTCTCAGTGAGTTGAAAGGGTAACATGCCCTCATCACCACTCCCTCTCTTCCCCAGCTCAGCCCGCTGATTGTGTCTCTTCTTAATTTCTGTCTGTCAGGTCTTGGGAGTGTATCTCACTCTGCAGTGTGTGCAGTGCCTCGCACGCTGGGGCCCCGATCCCTGAATGAGGGCCTGCAAACACTGTGGATAGCACAACTAATAAATAATGTTAATAATGATAAAGAGATGGAGCGAAGAAAATCAGTGCAGTCCTTCTGGGATAGGAAACTGAGAAGGGCCTGTGTTCAGTGTTCAAACGTAACCAAACACAGAGCTAAGACAGTGCAACATTCAGCTTTTATTCCTTTTGCCACATGTACTGTCCTCTTTCTCATCAAGCATTTTCTGACAGTCGAGGGCTCTGAGTTCCGAGAGGTTATCCTATACATATACTATCGTAGTAGAATGTGGTCTGTCATGGACAGTTAGAGGTTCCCTGAAATTTGACCCTAAATGCTGACCCTAAATTTCTTTGGTGGCGTTCACTCACCCCTAACGCCCAACTATTATTGCAAGCTAATAATTAATAGGGAGGGGAGACTGTACCATCTTTAATTATGTCTGTGGAAAGGTATTTTATAATCCCTGTGTGGCTTGAAGTATAGAACCTTAAATCTGTGAAATGTTGCTTTCCCCCTCAGGAAATCCCTTAAAGCAAGTCGCTGTATTGCACACCCTTGTATGGAGAATCCCTGCAATCAGCCTGTTGCAGAGCTCTTTCCAGCCCAGAAATATGCCTGTGTTTTCCAGGCAAGGTTTTCCCCTTTCCGGGATCATCCAGGACTGTTATGCAGAACTGGGCACCAGTTGCTCTGACTTCCCCGTCAGGTGGAAGGGCTTTGCTTGGCTGTTTTTTCTGAGTACATTTGGCAGTGGATTTGGGAATTATTTTATTTTTTCCCCCCGGATTGTTTTTCTGAAGCTGACTTTGGGAATGGAAGTAGAGAAGCTAAATTTAAAGACCTGATGCTTCCTGAAAATCATTTTCTTCCCCCAGAAGTAATTGAAGGTGACGTGAATGAGGAATTCTCCAAAGAGTCATTAGTATCCAGGAACTAGCCTGCACTTCCCACTCCAGATTTAGCAAAAGAGTTTAGAGCCTATTAGACTCAGAGACACAGACAGACACAGTAGAAGCGGCTAATGGGAGTGGAGTGAATGCTGTGAATGAGTCCCTTCGAATTCTGTAATGAATTGGCTTCCTCAGTGTTTGGGTTCCCGTTGTATTTGCTTTCTGCAAATATGAGTCTCCTGGCAGAAATGATCCTCACAAGAGCAGTGAACATGACGCAGATACTGCAGACTACTGCCGGAAAGCAAAGCCTGAGCTTGTTATCTACATCCCTAGGAGCCGTGCCGGAGTGAGGGCACCTGGTTTCATATCCGAACCAGCCAAAACCACAAGTTCAGCCAGGTTTGAGGTGAAACCATTAATCAGCCCAAACTTGCTCCAAACTGGACCCAGGCTCTCTCCCTTTCTTTAGAGTCTCCTGCACCTCAGTAACCTATTTGAATCTGTAAAATGAAACCTGGCCCTAGCTGAATTTTATGTGGTTTTGGGGTTTCATAATGAAAGTTTCGCTCAGTTTTAGTTGTGACTTCAGACTCAAGCAGCAATGAACATAAAGGGCTCATGGCAGCACCACACCAATGTCTCTCTGCATCTTCCTTTTCCTGAACTATTGTTCAGTATCTTTGGGTTTTTATGTCACCCTCTTCCTACTGCAGCCAAATGGGGCAAGGCCTTATACAGTCTTTATCCCTGGCTGTGGTTTTGATCCTTGGGACTGTTAGCAGCAGGCATACATTAGAGCAGCCCTTGGACTGCTCTAAATTATTGCATGGAAAGCGAAGCTGCACACAGTGGCTCCAGGATTGAAGAATACAATGTATGTTTTATGCCACCTTGATACACACACCCCAACCTGTGCTGCATACAGTTCGACCAGACCCCAGGAACTGGCCCTAATCAGGAGTAACTCCATTGGAATCAATGAGTGTAAAACCGGTGTGAGAGGATAATCTGCCCGGTGAGTGCAAAGTGGGCATGAAATGCTACCACTGGTGTCAGTGAGTGGGGAATACCGATGTGGTATTTTATCTACACTTTGCACAGGTGTAACTGATGGCACAAGTTGCAGTGTGTAGAATCAGACTCCAGTTTGCAGCTGGCAGAGCCCGGTGCACATAGCACAGAATCACAAGGGGCTGTAAGGCAGCAGCAGTGACTGGCATGGAATGGCTAAGGTCTGAGAGAGAGAGAGAGACGTGCTGCAAAAGAAGACCCCTATGGCAGCCAGTCTCAGAGCCCAGATCAACTGACCCAGTCTAGATGTTTGGACTCGGGCTGGAACCAAGCTCAGAAACCCGGCGAGGGGGGTGGATCTGCCTTTCCACAGCTGCCCTGCTCCCTTCCAGTAAACAAAAGGTCACATTTGATACTTTCTGCTCCTGCAGCTTTCACTGGAGCTAAAAGGAAACTCCAGCTGGGCAAGCACCGAGTGAGAGCTCTGTAACGTTAGACTAAAGCGCTTCATGTGTTACTTTCAGAACTGATCTTGCTCTGAAGTGGCCGTGAGAGAGCAGGGTGCAGCAGTGCAGTGTGGGGGTGTGTGTGTGTGAATTCTGATCTGCTCCAAGGGACACCTGTCGTAGTGTGGCGAGCCAGAACGGACACACATGCTCCTGCATGTTCCCCCAGGGCTGCGGACTCAGCCTCACCATGCAGGACGGCTCGGGACCGATCACCTGTGACGGTATTTGTATGAATTCATTCTTCACATTGGTAGCAAGCCAGGGTTTTGATTTCTGAAATGTGATTAGTGCTTTTGGACTGGAGCAGTGATTGACAGGGAGGAAGCGGGGTTGGGGGGGGGCGGGGGGAAGGGTGTCTTTCACACTCTGGTCCCAATTAAATTTCCCTTGCAAATGTAGCCGCTTGTGCTGATAATCAAGATAAATGGAATGTACTTAGCCGACTGGATTTGTGAAAATACACCAATGTCCAAGACTTGAGCTGGACTATATATAACTCTCCTAAAACATGTGTGCGCATTTCACTGGCAGTGCATGACCCAACTTTGGGACTTTGACACGTTGGTTAATAGAGGGGGTTTTAGGAGAGAGAATATTTTCCTGGTTTCGTCATTATTTTCGTTAGGTTTTTGGCACTTGACTGTTCCAGGCATCCTCCAGGATGTGTAGTTTTTGACTCGTAATTTGACACTCAATGCTGGGAAAACTCTTCTCATCACATGTCTGTTTCACAGACCAGACAGTGGCCGGTGAAAGAAAGGCAATTGCTTGAGTTAGCGAGTTGAAGGGTGAGACTGGGAAGGCCACACTCTGGAAGAAATCCCCAAATTCACAGCTGTAATACCTCCAGCGATACCAGGGACTTTGGGGGAGCAACTTTGCAGCAGCTCTGAGGATGAAATTCTTGCTAGATAGAAGCCAGTGGGAGTTTTGCCACTGACTTCTAAGGGGGCCGTTCTGTTCAATATCTTCATCAATGATAGATAATGGTATGGAGAGTACACATAAAGTTTGCGGACGAGACCAAGCTGGGAGGGGTTGCAAGTGCTTTGGAGGATAGGATTAAAATTCAAAATGATCTGGACAAACTGGAGAAATGGTCTGAAATAAATAGGGTGAAATCCAATATGGACAAATGCAAAGTACTCCACTTAGGAAGGAACCATCAGTTGCACACATACAAAATGGGAAATGACTGCCTAGGAAGGAGTACTGTGGAAAGGGATCTGGGGGTCATAGTGGATCACAAGCTAAATATGAGTCAACAGTGTAACGCTGTTGCAAAAAAAGCAAATATCATTCTGGGATGTATTAGCAGGCGTTTTGTAGCAAGACACGAGAAGTAATTCTTCTGCTGGTGTTTAATATTCTGTGTGAAGATTTCTCTAAAGTCAGTGTGTGCTTGCCAAGACATCATGGCACAAACATACTTCTCAGCCTGCTCCTTATGCCTGGGTAGCCCCTATTAGATTTTCAGGCTCTTCTCTGTAAATGCATTTAGAAGCAATCCAAAGGGAACGTGCCTTTTACCTACTCGTATAAATGGGAAAAGCTGATAACAGGCTCTTGTGCCTTTTCACTGAACATTGCGGCTCTGTATCGCTCACTCTCACTACGATGCAGCTTGAACAACAGAGAGGAAGGCACCTACTCATCACCCTGAGCCGGCAAGCTGCCTCTACAGAGAGAGCATAATTTCTTTACACAGAGGAGACCCATCCAAAACCCTAGAGCCAAACTTGAAGGAAGCTCAGCTCCAGGTCCAGAGGTGTCTTGGTCTGCCCTTTGTTTAGTGCACTACTTTTAGAATCATAGAAATGTAGGACAGGACCTCGAGAGTCACCTAGTCCAGCCCTCTGTACTGACCAAAGAAACCTAGACCATCCCTGACAGGTGTTTGTCCAACCTGTTCTTAAAAACCTCCAATGACGGGGATTCCACAACCTCCCTTAGAAGACTTGTCTGGTACCAGCAAACACACACTGTGATTGTTTTGACATTCATGTAACATAGTGGTAGTGGTGGGGGGCTCAATCCTGCAAAGGGCTGAGTGCCTCCTGCAGGGTGCTGTGTGTCTGCAAAGCTCCAATGTGAGAGGAATACATTCCACAACTCCCAGGGGAACATGGCAACCAAAAAGCAGTTCTTCTGCCACACATCAATAGGTGACAGGTTTCAGAGAGGTAGCTGTGTTAGTCTGTATCAGCAAACACAACAAGGAGTCCTTGTGGCGCCTTAGAGACTAACAAATTTATTTGGGCATAAGCTTTCAGATGCATGGAGTGAAAAATACAGTAAGCAGTATATATATATATATACAGCACATGAAAAGATGGGAGTTGTCTTACCAAGTGGGGGGTCAGTGCTAACGAGCCCAATTCAATTAAGGTGGAAGTGGCCTATTCTCAACAGCTGACAAGAAGGGGTGAATATCAAGAGAGAGAAAGGTTTCAGAAATGGCCAACGTCCACCTTGATTGCATTGGCCTTGTTAGCACTACAAAAGTAATTTTCCCTCTCTTGTATCAGAGGGGTAGCTGTGTTAGTCTGGATCTGTAAAAAGCAACAGAGAGTCCTGTGGCACCTTTAAGACTAACAGATGTGTTGGAGCATAAGCTTTCATGGGTGAATGCCCACTTCGTCAGAAGCATGCGTCTGACGAAGTGGGTATTCACCCACAAAAGCTTATGCTCCAACACATCTGTTAGTCTTAAAGGTGCCACAGGACTCTCTGTTGCTTTCCCTCTCTTGATATTCACCCCTTCTTGTCAACTGTTGAGAATAGGCCACTTCCACGTTAATTGAATTGGCCTCGTTAGCACTACAAAAGTAATTTTCCCTCTCTTGAAATTTGTTAGTCTCTAAAATGCCACATCAATAGGTGTGGCTGGTTAGGAGTGAGAGGTGCCCTGACACACAGGAGAGCTGGTAAGGGCTGGTCATCTTCAGTTCCAGGCACTAGCCAACTGATGGGGATCAGGATTCTGTTGACTCATATCCAGCTTCTCGTCCACTGTAATCCCCAGGTCCTTTTCTGCAGAACTGCTGCTTAGCCAGTTGGTCCCCAGCCTGTAGCAGTGCATGGGATTCTTCCGTTCTAAGTGCAGGACTCTGCACTTGTCCTTATTGAACCTCATCCGATTTCTTTTGGCGCTGTGGGGGAGGGGCAGAACTGGGCAGGGAAGAGGTGGGGTGGGAGCAGGAAGAGGTGGGGCAGGGGGGGAAGAGGCTGGGCAGGGGTGGGGCCTTGGGGGAAGAGGTGGAGTGGGGGCAGGGCCTGGGCGGAGTCAGGAGGGAGCACCCCCCGGCAGATTAGAAACTCGGCGCCTATGTCCCGGGCCTTACTCTCCCGCCAGGGACGGCCCTGTCAACACTATTACTTTTAGCAGTCAAACTTGTAATCGCCTCAAAAAAAGATAGTTAGTTTGACAGGATGTTTTCCATAAACCCATGCTGATCTGCATTAATTGCATTGCCTTCTGAGCTGCCAAACGGACCCATAAATATGCCTGCAATTGCTGGGAAAGTTGGCTTTCAGTTTTCTAAAATAGAGGGGTTTTTTTATCAGTGAAAATCCAGCATTTTTACTGAAAATTGAAGAAAAAACATTTTTTTCACCAAAATTTCCTGCCCTGCCCCCCCAATCCCTGCCCCTCAAGAAAACCTGGCGCTTTTTCAAGCATTCTCGACTGGACTTGCCCCTGGAGGCTCTTTTCAAGGGACACTGCACCTGCCCAGCTGATGAGTCACAGAAGGTTGCCCTCCTGGCAGAAAAGGGAAACTCCAGTGTAATGGAGAAGAAAATCTAATCCCCATTCGTATCACAAAGGAGAATCACCCAGTTAAAAATAATTAGCTACAACATTTAAAAATGTGGCTCCCATCTGATTACTAAAAGAGGATTTACTAATTGAACTGGGGTATGAGTGACAGGCAAGGTGCTTGGGGCAAGGCTCTCACTGGTGGGAGAGATGGGAATGAGACTGTCCTGTTATTTGGGGGCGCCACCTCTGCCTCTGCTGTTGTGTGTCAAATTTTCCCCGTCAACTCATCAGTCATTTCCCCATAAGTCATGTGCTCTCACGGGGGTCTGTGAGCCCTTCCTGCTCTCGGATGGAAGGCTTGTGGTCACGGTGAGCAGTGAGTTTAGAGCTCACAGACAGAAAACCCAGAAGCAAAACCCTTTCAGGCTCTGCAACGCTTTTCACTTGGCTGCCGATGCAAAGGCTAGAGGGAACTTCAGCATAGCCTGTTCCTCCTATGCTTGATCTCTGGACTAACATGGACCGTGGCCTGCACACCATGCATTGCTGAGGTCTGCCCCAGCCACCGACTCCTGCTCCTCTTTATTTTCCCTGCGATGCACATGCTGGGGTAGCTCTGTGCTCTGGGGAGAGCTTTGCACCTACAAGCCAGAAGAATCCAAGGGAAGGTAAGGGCAGTCTGACATGGAGGGGATGGGACAGAGGGGAGATTTTACCCCAAAAATGTGGGGCACTGGTTGCAGTTGGCAGAATGTGGGAGCTCCTATAAATTGACTGGCCCCTAGAGCGTGCGTCAGCCCCTAGGGACAACTTGGATTCACCTCCAGAATTATTGGGACCCCCCCCAAGCATCCCCATGCATAAGTGCCTTGGTGCGAAGGAGGAATACATGGGCCCTGCTGGATTCCCCTGCTCTCTTGTTGGCTTGTGATCATGCAGTGACTGTCTGTCAGCAACTCTGCCTCCCTGTTTGGTGTATTACCCTGTAGAAAACTCTTCTGCTGCTTCTCTTCGGGCTCTGGAGAATGAGCAGGGCCTTCCCTGCTTTAGATCCTCCCAGGAGAGCACTTGGTGCTCAGAGACAGTTTGAGACAGTTATTTATAAGGGCCTGGTACAGGGGACACAGTTATGTTCCTTTGGTCACACTCCTGAGATGTTGCCCCATCCACAGACATGCACTCAGCTGTGCACTGCGTTGTTTGGCAGGGGCCAGTGGAGAGAGCCTGGTGTGCTATTTTGCTCCCTAAGTGATGGAGACTGAGTTGCAGTTTGCACATTCCTCTGCATGAGTTTAATTAGACAGCAAGAAGAGCAGAGTAACCAGTAGTGTCACTAGCAAACCATGGGTGAGGCAGCACACACTCATACATGCATGCACACCTACATGCATATGCATGCCTGCATGTGCTTGCACACTCACACAGGCACACATGAACATGCATATGCACATACGTATACACATATGTGCATGCATATGCACAAATGTGTGCACATATGAACATGCATGCATATGAATGTACACACACACATATAGACATGCATACTCGCATACACTAAGGCAGGGATCGGCAGCCTTTGGCACGCAGCCCTTGTCCCCCGCCGCTTCCCGCAGCCCCCATTGGCCTGGAACGGCGAACTGCGGCCAGTGGGAACTGCGATCGGCCGAACCTGCAAACGCTGCAGGTAAACAAACCGTCCCGGCCCGCCAGCAGATTTCCCGCATGCCAAAGGTTGCCGATCCCTGTACTAAGGGCTTGTCTACACTGGCACTTTACAGCGCTGCAACTTTCTTGCTCAGGGGTGTGAAAAAACACACCCCTGAGCGCTGCAAGTTTCAACGCTGTAAAGTGCCAGTGTAGACAGTGCACCAGCGCTGGTAGCTATTCCCCTCGTGGGGGTGGTTTTTTAAAAGTTTTAATGTGGCTTTAACGTTGCCAGTGAAGACGTGCCCGAACGCAGTGTTTTTCAAACTTTTTTTCTGGCGACCCAATTGAAGAAAATTGTTGATGCCCATGACCCAGAGGAGCTGGGGATGAGGGGTTTGGGGGTGAGGGGGTTTGGGGGTGAGGGCTGTGAATGAGAGGTTCAGGGTGTGGGAGGAGACTCAGGGCTGGGGCAGAGGATTGGGATGCGGGCTTACCTCGGGCAGCTCCCGGTCAGTGGTGGTTTTAAGGCAGGCTTCCTGCCTGTCCTGCCACCGCGGACTGCGCTGTGCCCCGGAAGCTGCCAGCAACAGGTCCAGCTCCTAGGCTGAGGCACGCAAGCAGATCCGCACAGCTCTCACCTGCAGGCACTGCCCCTTCAGTTCCCACTGGCCGGTTCCCGGCCAATGGGAGTGCGAAGCCGATGTTCAGGGTGGGGGCGGCCCCTCCACCTAGGAGCCGGACCTGCTGCTGGGGCACAGCGTGGTCTCAGAACAGGTAGGGACTAGCCTGCCTTAGCCAGGCAGCACCGCCAACGGGACTTTTAACAGCCCGGTCGGCGGTGCTGACCAGAGCCACCATGACCCAGTGCCTTACATTCTGAGACCCAATACTGGGTCGCAACCCGCAGTTTGCAAACCACTGCACTAAAGCAACCTATGAGTTAATGAATGAGTAACTATCATAGAATATCAGGGTTGGAAGGGACCTCAGGAGGTCATCTAGTCCAACCCCCTGCTCAAAGGGGGACCAATTTCCAGACAGATTTTTGCCCCAGATCCCTACATGGCCCCCTCAAGGATTGAACTCACAACCCTGGGTTTAGCAGGCCAATGCTCAAACCACTGAGTTATCCCTCCCCCCCCCCGGAGAGCAGCCCTGTAGTCCCAATCCAGCGGAAGGGGAAAGCATCTTCCTCCAGCTCAAAGAGAAGAGTCACTCCTAGCAAACAGCACCCAGGGTCAGAGCCCTGCAGTGGGACTGGGGTCCCGCGGATCCCGCAGGACCCACTGACATAATAGCGGGAGCGGGTAAAATGTACTTTGTTGCGGGCGGGATTAGGTGGGCAAAAAAAACCAGACTGCGGTAATTTGCGGGAAAACACTAAATCTCTCGTCAGTTTACCAAGAGTAGCCTATTCAAGAAATTATTTTATTTGAGCTTCTCTTTCCCATATGTATACAATATATTAACCAACCATTTTTGTTATTATTATTATTATTTTTTTTAGTAGCATTAGGGAATCTGTCCCTCTTGCGGGATTTGCAGGATCTAAGATTTTTGCAGGTGGGAGCGAGATTAAAAATTGAAGAAACAATGCGGGAGTGGGTGGGACTGGGAGTGTGAGTATTGTGGGCCGGGATGGGAGCGGGATTAAAAATACAGTCCCGCGCAGGGCTCTACCTGGGCGCATGTGATGAATGGATGGGCTGGGGCAGGTCCTCTACAGAGGGAGTTGAGATGCTGCTGGAACTAGCGTCCTTGGAAGAGCTGGTTGAAATGCAGAATTTCTGTTTCAACATTTCAAAAATTGTTTTCATTCCAAATCGGAACAAAACCAAATATTGGCAAAATTTCCCATGAAATGGAAATTCTGAAATCTTTGTTTCAAAAACGACATCTTTTTGTTTGACATTTCATCCAAACCAACGTGATTTCTTGAAAATTTGACTAAGGTCAAAATGGCATTTTCTGGCAGAAAACTGTTTGGATGAGAAATGTCCCATCAGCTGTAGCCCTTGGCCTGGCAGTTGCTTGGGTACCAGCCTCTAACTGAAAATAAACCATCACACCTAGCCAGGGACAGATGGGATCGGGGTGGGGATAGGAGGAGTCAGGTGGGGGTGGACCCTGCCCTGCTGCTGCCTCCCTTATTCTTCTGTGGGAGAGCATCTCTGCCTCCATCCTCTCTCGGGAGGGCGCTGGCTCACCCTCTGATTTCAGCAGCACTCAGTGATGGCCTCCCTACTGCAGTTGGTTTGGGGAGAAAAGCCCAACTTCCCTCTGTCCCCGTGTGCTGCACCTGACCTCCCTAGGGTGGGGCAGAGTGGCTGCTTCCTGATAGGATGAGGAGCCCGTCGATCAGATCAGATCAGCCCAAGAGAGAAAGACGTTTGCTTTGGCCCCTATTGGAGGGGACCTCAAGCTGCCAGACAGCAGTGATGGGGTGGTAAGTTTGGGCACCTGTATGTGTCACCCCACACCGTATGGCATGCTGTCCCCCTCTAGTGGTGACTGCGCCACATCTTGAGCTGCGTCGTTTAGCTCACGCTGCAGACGTGAGACGCTCCTGGTTTCAGATCCAGAGGTCCCAGATTCCATTCCTGCTGCTATTGACCCACCCAGCGGTGTGGGTGTAGCATTATGTAGGGTCCTGACCCAGTGATTTGGAGTCAGGGTAATCCCTCTCAGACCCTAGGCAGGACTAGGCAAGGGATGAGGCAGATGTCTCATACACCAGTCAGAGAATGTAATGCCTGGTTTGGATTCATTGTGCCCATTCTGAGCCCACCCTCCGGCTTCACTCTCAGATATCCCTATGACGAGAACTGCGCCCCCAGCAAAGTGGACAATGCACGTGGGCATTGTGGTGGAAATGGAAATACCACATGACACCAAGCCACGAATTGTCTGCTAAGCAGCAGCAAATAGAAACAAAGATTGGCAGAGCAGGAAATAATGATGAGGACAGGGCAGTCACCCAGAGCAATCTGGATCGCTTAGGAAGCTGGGCCCTTTGAAATCAACTGCCTTTTTGATATAGCCAAATGCAGAGATAGTTCCTCTAGAAACAAGGAATGCAGGCCATAGCCACAGAATGGAGGACTGTATCCTGGACAACAGTGACTATGAAAAAGGATCTAAGGGTCATAATGGACAAACAACTCAACCTGAGCACCCAGTGCGATGCTGGGGTATAGGAGGAGGGAGATGATGATTTTACCTCTGTGTACGGCATTGGTGAGAAAGATACTGGAATACTCAAAGCTATTAATTCCAAGTAGCACACCCCATTCCGCTTCTGGAAATTAGCATTATACATAGCTGCTGTCATTCACTCTTTGGATCCCATTAGTCTCCAGAGTTCTCTATTTCTGCGGTTGACCGTTTCCACCTCTCTATCCATCACTCTGTTGGTTCTGCAATATTCAGACACTGCATTTGGCATGTCTCAGAGTCTCCATCCTTTTGGACTCTGATGTTATTTATTGCCCTGGAGACTGAGTTCATTTGAGATGGTGCTTTTAGGAATTATTCCTCAGACTTGTCTCTTTTTGGAAATAATTCCTTTTCCCCCCCTCCTGAGCCATTTTTCCTGTAGAATTTATTTTTTATTAGTAATAGTCTAGCCTGTGAAAACCCTGCCCATAACGTGCCTGGTTCCAGTCCTGCACGAGTTACCAACCCTTCCAAAATAGGCATTTGTCATGAAAAAACTGAACAGAGCCTGAATCCTTAGCCGTCAGGTGCTGCTGCTGGCATATCTCTTTGTTTCATGCTGTGGTCTAGCTCCATTTGTTTTTAAACTGTCTATACCAAGGCCACGTCTACACTACAGACTTTTGCCACCACAGCTCTGTTGGTCAGGGGTTGTGATGAGATGTGATCCCTGACCAACAGCCGTGCCATCAGAGCCACTAATGTAGATGCAGTTATACCCAGCAAAGCTGAGCTTTGACCGGCATAGTTTGTTTTGCTTGTGGAGATGGTTTTATTATTCAGGTACACAGGGCAGCTGCTCTAGGAGACCTTTGCTGCTATAGTGTGTACCACCATTCTTATACCCACAAAGTGCTCCTAGTGTAGATGTGGCGCACGTCGGTAGCTTTCATTGGATTGTTATGGGAGATGATAGCAAGTTATAGATGATTGTTGTATTCCTGCAGTGACTTGCTTTCCCATTGGGGCTGCTACCCAGTGGCTGCCCGAGGGAACAGCATTCTGAGGCTACATCTGCTGTAGCAACAAAGTGCTCCTAGTGTGGACTTGGCTGATACTGGCAAAACTGCGATTTTGCTGGTATAGCTTATTCCACCTGCTTATTCCACATGCAAAATAAGCGGCACCAGTGAAACCACAGTTTTACCAGAATAGCTGCCTTTACACTAGGGGCTTTTGGTGACACAGCTGTATCAGGCAAGGATCACACTTCCTCACACCCCTGCCAATCGAGCTGTGCCAACAGAAGCCCTTAGTGTGGACCAGGCCCTAGGCTCCCATGCTACAAACCTTTATGATTTTGTGCAGCTGAGCAGTCCCGTTTGCTTCACTGGGATTCCCTTACAGGGCAGAAAGTGGAGCATGTACCTGAGTCTGCAGGATCAGGGCCGTATGCTGGTGTTTGCTTTCTAAGGCTAAGCACAGCAACCCTGTGGGTTGGTTCTCTGCCTCCTGCAATGTTCTGTTTCACCAGCTAGCCATCAGATCCTGAGCTGGGGTAAATCAGCGCAGCTTCATTGATGTCAGTGAGGCTCATCCCAGCTAAGGATCTGGCCCCACATCTATAATAACGAAGATCGGGTAAGCTGGATGCTGGCTTGGGTTCCACACACATTTTGATGCTTTTCCAAAGAACCTTTCCCTTTTAAAAGTGGGTCCACCAAAAAGTGATGGTGTCCAAAGGGCATTGGAGAGTTCCATGTTTGCTGGCTCTGGGTGTGTTCATATCAAGTGTGATCAGTTTACAGTGTCTGAAGAGTTTTGTGCTAATTGCAAGCCCTGCAAACGCAGCCTCCGCCCTGGAAGTAAAGCAAAGCTGGACTCTCTTCTTATGCATCAGGGTTGTAATAACGACTCTGCAGGCCAAACTGGGTCCTAAGCCCCATTGTCTTGAAATCTGCCCTCAGTGATACCTGCGGTGCAAATGCATTGCTCTCTTTGGGTTTGCACCAGTGTAGGTGATTGGTGCTTACTGAAGTTAAACAAGTCTTGATGCTGCACAAGAAGGAACAGAATCCATCTCACTCTCCCAGATCTTGGTTGGTTCTGCGGAGCTAACAGAAGGAGAAAGTAGTACAGACTTATTTAACTCACTGAAGTCAATCCTATTCTGTATAGGCTCTTATCCTATTCTACATAGATTCTGTCCTGTTCTTTATAGGCGCCTATGCCACCCTCATCACCGTATTATCTGAGCACCTCCCCATAGAGCATTATGCAATGTGACTAACATCTGTCTAAACTGTTGTATGCAAGGTAGTTGTAGCCTTGTCGGTCCCAGGATATTAGAGAGACAAGTTGGGTGAGGTAATATCTTTTACTAGACCAACTTCTGTTGGTGAGAGACACAAGCTTTTGAATCACACAAAGCTCTTATTCGGGCCTGGGAAAAGTTCAGTGTCACAGCAAAATGCCAGGTGGGACAGATTGCTGAGCATAAGTAGTTAGCACATATTGTAAGAGACCATTTAAGGTAGAGTGGTCCACCTTGTGTCTCTAATCTGTCTAAATTAATCTACAACTAAATACATGGGGGGGGGGTATCTTTCAGAGTGGAGCTGCACTTTAAGTTACATTTCCTTTGGAAAAAATAATGCTTTATTTTAGAAGAAACAGGGATTGCTAACTAAATTTCAGCTTCTGCTGTGCAAAGGCTAAGGATTCTTGTTCTTGCTTCTACAACAGCCGGGGGAGTTCAAAGTTTTAAATTAGTGCATTTGCTCGGAACGAAGAGGAATTCCTATCTATAACGTTTTTCGGAGCTCTTGGTTTGTGATTGGGTTCTAAATTTGGCCAAATAAGCTCACCCGCCCAACCTCTGGAAGTGAGATTTGAATGTGGAAAACCACCAGCAACATTAACAATAATTGTCGTTCTTAAGAGACACTGTCCATGAGCATCCCCTGGCCTGGAAAAACCTCCAGGGGTTAGAGGAGGTAGAGATCAGTGGTGCAGTCCGTCATTGTAGCAATCTGAAGGAGGCTTCCCCACTCTGTACCTGTTCTGGTGATAACGAGAGCATTCCAGTCTCCGGGGCTGGTGGGCTGGCACCTTTTTCCAGCTGTAAGTTCACTTTTTAAAAATAGAATCATACAGAAATCGACAGGACGAGTGGTGTTGCTAACTCTGGGGATTTTCTCACAAATCCTGCAATGTCTGGTGTTTTTCCTGAAGCCCCAGTTCCTGGAGTCATGTGACTATGGGAGAATCTCCACTTAAAAGTAAAGAAAGTGAGTAAGTTTCTAGCCCTCGTGGTTGCACAGAAAAGCCTGAAAATGTGACCCAAGTGATTTTGGAAGGCTCGGATTTGGTGATATTGAAAGCACTATATGAGATTCTTCCACTACTGTCCAGAGTCCAGGGCCTCTAGAGCAGGTCCCATCCATGTGCCTAGACGCAGAACCATGTAGTTAATAAGAAATGGGAACTTGTTCTTTGGACAGACTTTGTGAGTCTCTCCTGGCGTTGGGGTGTCTACCCCTGCAGGGCAGCCCCACAAACTTGGGAGCTAGGTTATAGAAGACGGATCTTTGTGTGACCAGGGCAGAGTAGAACAGTTTTTACAGCTAGCTGGTTCCCCCAAGAGGCCTCTGACCGTTTCCAGGCAGTGGAGAGGAAGGGATGGTTTTAGGCCTCAAGATGGCTTCCATGGGATGGGCCCAAGGAAAGTTTGCTGCTTTCCTGTACCGTATTAATGTGTATTGGGGGGGAGGGAAAGAAGTGTGAAACCAGTGGATATTTAGTCTATGAGCTGCAGTTTTCTAGACAGAGCTGAGCAGCATGAGCTCAGGAGGCTGGGGATATTTATTGCCTCCGTGGTCAAAATAAGAGGTAGTGAAGAGGAAGTGGAGACGGCTGTATTCACTGTAGGTACTTGATGTACACCTTAAAAATAGAACAGAGGAAAACATCAAGAGAGCGAGAGTCCCTGAGCACTTGTCATCGGTGTAAGCCCACGTGTCTCCTGGTTAATGACTGACTCATTGGCCATTTATTTTTAACTCTGAGACACCGATATAGCCAGGGAAGTGACTCTGAAAATGCCCCCATGAGTTTCTGCCCCTGTTTTGAGGATTAAAGTGCAGGCCATTAGCCTGACCCATGTCATGGGGTCTGCACACACCCAGGGGTGAGCTCACGACCGGATTGCAGGACTCCTGTGTGTGTTGCTTGTAGGTGGTGTCTCCAATTGTTGAGTTACTTATTACCAAATGTCTTCAGTAACGCCGCTTGCAAGGCTGTCAAGTCGCCTGATCACACTGTCCAAAGAAGGAAAGAGAGAAGTAGAAAAAGTGAAGTGTGCTGTGCTGCTGTCAAGGTGAACACTAGCCTGAGCGAGATAAGGAGGCTGGGTGGGCGTGTCGCAATGCTCTCGAGAAATCTGAACAGAGCAGCACTGTGCGCTCTCAGGAAGTGCTGCTTTAGTTGGAGCCCTCCTCTCACTCAGCGCTCAGGAGAGGCGAGGATTTGATTCACTTAGTAATAACGCTTAGCCATTTGCCTTCCCTCTGAGGATCTGAAAGCACTTTCCAGACATGAATTAATTAAGCCAAGCAACTCCCCATATGGTGGGGGAATAGTGTTGTTCCCCACTTTGTTGATTGGGAAACTGAGGCACATAAAAGCAAAGTGACTCCCTCAAAGTGACACTGTGTCAATGCCAAGTCAGGGACAGAATCCATTCCTGGCTGTAGTTCCTAGATCGAGCTACCACCCAGGCTGCATGGAGAGAGATGGGGCTTCTTAGAAATTGATCCTAGGAAGGTTGTGTGGAGCTTTTGCCTCTCATTCCCTCTGGCTCTTGCCTCTGCTCTTCCATCTGCTGCTGGAACAGTGCATGCTGCCCTCAGGATTGGAAGCTCCCCCACCCCAATGCAGTGTGCTTCCAAAGCTATGCTAACTGGGGGCAGGCTGCTGCCCAGAGAGTAGTGGAAGTCAGCACGAATGGCAGAGAGCCAGGTCTGGTTCCCAGTGCCTGGAGCCAGAAATAAAGAATAGAGGGGGAGGGGGAGATTTTGCAACCTGCAGATTTTGCAGGAAACATTTTATGAATTGAACAGCAGCACACTCTCACTGAGTCATGCACGTTGATCTGTCCTGCATGGGGCTCACTACATGGGCAATCCCACAATGGCAATAAGCACTTGGCTTGGTAGGAATTGTTCACCGGATCGGTCGCTATGCTATAATTCTCCCCCTCTCCAATTCCCTTGGCTGGCTGGATCTCTCCAAGTTCAAACTCTTGGTGATGTCAGTCAGTCTGTCTGTCTGTCTTTCCCCTTGGTCCCCCTCCCCAGTCCAGGGGTGAGACTGCATTGAGAACTGAGCAGTTATCACAGTCTCCAGAGAACAAATGCTGTGAATTTATTGAGCCCTGCGCGGATACAAAAATGTGGATCTGCATCTCCCAGGATCAACCCGCGATTTGCTAGCCGTCTTTTACCTGTATCTGCATCTGCACTGGCCCCAGCAAGCTGTCTCACAAGGACTAGCGACCTGGGGGAGAGGGGGGGCGAGTGGGGGTATGGGGTTTTGCAAGGAAGAGGCAGCGCGAGGGTGGGGACCTGGTAAGGGGCAGCGCGGAGGTGGGGTCTCACGGAGAAGGGGCGGTGTGGAGGGGGGGCTGGGGGAAAGGACGTTGCCTTGCGTGCTGCTCCTGAGGGCTTCAGCAGCAGTGCCTGTTGCATCACAATGGGGCAGAGGGGTGGGGCGCCGGGGCCCTTCCTGTTCCAATCCCTGTGGCCGGGGGCAGGCCCTGCTGCCCAGGAGCCAGTGGGCTGGGCCCGGGACTGGGAGCATGGCCAGTGCTACCTGGCCAGGCCATGGTGGGGACACTGGAGCTGCCGGAGGGGCCTGAGCTACTGGACAGCCCCTGATTCCGACCTGCCGCCCAGCCCCAGCCACTGGCTGCTGGCCGCCAGCCCTGAGCGCGCTGCACCCACTGGGCTGCCTGAACCGGACGCGGCAGGTCAGACCCCGCCAGTGAGTAGAGCCCTGCACAGTTCTGTCTGCATCCAATCCACCATCTGCAAAAATGGTCCGCGGATATGAAGCAGAGCTCCGCAGATTTGCAGGGCTCTATTTATTCCCCCAAGGTTATCAACCTGAGATCAGGTTCAAGTCACCCTCCTCCTGCTCTAATGACAGCTGTAACCCCCTGGGTGATATACAGCACTGCCTCCAGGATACTATGGCAGTTTCTCTCTTTCTGCCCTTGGACAGTGGGCTCTTAAACCACCGTATTTCAATGACCAGCCGCTAAGGCTCTCTCTCCTTAGCCCAAGTGTTACAGCTGGGTAGCTGCCTGCTGTTATTTCCCTGATTCTGACACTGCTTGGCCTGTTATATTTCATTGGCACTGTAGATGAATGTACAAGGCTGTAGAACAGAGGTTCTCAGCCTGGGGGTCGCAGACAGGTGTCAGGGAGCTGCAAGCATGCTGCCTTTCCTATATTGCTAGGAGGGCACAGGGTCTCAGTATGGAACAAGCTGGGAACCACTGACGTGAGACACACGTTCCTTCTCCATGCCCTGCTGTACCATTCGGCACTAGAAGGCACAATCTGCAGGGCCCGCCTGCCACCTGGTTATTGTGCCACTTAAAGTGTCATCAGTTGAGTTAAGCGAAAATCAGAGTTTCCATCCTGTGGAAAAATCTGACATTTCGACATTTGTTTTCATCCTGAAGCAGGACAAAAAGTCCACATTTTTGGCAGAGTGAAAAATTTTGAAAAATTTAGATTTGGAAATGTTGAAACATTTTGGGTCAGGTCTATTTGATGTTAAATCACATGCACTCGCAGTCAGAAGCGACACATGGGAGGCATGCGGGGTCACGTACCCCCCCAGATTTCTGCCACGGTTTGCCGCACATGGCTCAGGCAGAGGGGTGACTGCATTGCATTATGGGAGATGTAGTCTGGACCAAGAGCCCATGGGAAAATGGAAGTATGATGCACCTTGAATACAGCTCCCACGAGGCATTGCAGCACCCAAGGCAGATATCGTTCAATGTCGGACCAACCCAAGATGAAATATTTTGTTTTGAATACATATTACAAATTTGAAATTTTCCCATGGAAAATTTTGATTTTTTCAGAAACTGCACTTTTTGTCAAAAAATTGTTTCACCAGCAAGTTCCTAACTAGTTCTAGTTATTGGCATTATAGCCTGGCACAGTCCTCCTCTGTGCTGTCACCAGTCTGTTCTGAGTCCACCCAAACACTGGGTCCCATATGCTTCCAAGTCAACTGGGTTTGGGCAGAGTCTAGGATCTGTAGGGCACACTCTTGTCTGACACTTGTCCAGGGGCACTGCCACCCCGCCACCTTAGACCCTGAAACCAGTGGCTCAGGCCTCCTGAGCCCCCCAGTAAGTGACACCTGCACCCCAGAGCTCCGCCAGGGCTGTGGGCACTCTGGCCTTCTCGTTAACTATCCCCTTTAGGGACAGCAAGGCAGAAAAACAAGGGACACAGGCCTAGCAATGGGATTCCTAACCACGGAAACTTGACTCTTGAAGTACTTGAGAGGTACAGGTCTTTGGAAACAACAAAAGTCCTCAGATGCCCCATCCTCTGGTTGATCTCACTCCATCTGGGAGTCTGTAGTTCACCAGCATTCCAGGCTGGCCAGTTCCTCCTGCCCTCTCGCTCCTGCTCTGACCCCATGGCGATGGCTGGCCCCCAGCACAGACCAGGATCCCATCTCTGAGCCATGACTAAGAAGCTACAGACCCACCAGTCACGCTTGCTTCTTCCCCCCACGGGTCCCTGTGGAGAAACCCATTGTTCCATGAGCATGGGCCAGTAGTTGAGAGACAATCGAAGTGGTTGGCCCGAGGCTGTGGTCTGGATGGCTCTTAGTCCTTCAGTGAGGTATGTCAGACCTTTCCTGGGCAGGGCAGCTGTCTGGAGGGCAGAACAACAGGCTGTCTTTGAGTGTGTGCAGGCTCCACACGTATAGCAAGACAACCTTCCTCCTCAGACACAGACAGAGCCCACCCAGTCACTGTCCATGCTGCCTGGCATTGCTGCTGAAGAGTTTGGAAGTTCCTGGAGCTTGTGTCTGCACAAAGAATCCTCCTGATGCTTGTCTGTAACTTCCTCAGTCCCCACCTCTCTTCCTCCCAGGGCTGCCCCGGGGGGGGCAAGTGGGGCAATTTGCCCCGGGCCCCACAGGGGCCCCGCGAGCCCTGGCCCGGCGGCGGTCCGGGTCTTCGGCGGCATTTCGGTGGTGGGGGGCCCTTCAGTGCTACCGAAGATGCGGAGCGACTGAAGGCCCCACCGCCGCCGAAATGCCGCCGAAGACCTGGACCGCCACCGGGTGAGTACAAGCGCCGTAGCTCCCACGCTTTGCCCCAGGCCCCCTCAATCCTCTGGGCGGCCCTGCTTCCTTCTCCCTTGGCACTCCCTGTCACTCGCTGTTCTGTGACAGGCTGGCTGGCTGGTGGATAAGCTGCCAGATGAAGTCCTTCTTTTCTCCCATTCCCTGCCGCCAACCTGAGCACGTCCACTTGTAAGTGAGTAGCTGACAGCACTCGCTAAAGCTGAGCGTACCGTGATCTGGCCCCATACAGCTCTACTGACGTCCCTCAATCCTGACCCAAGTCTCCCCTGCTATCCATTCCTGGGCTCACCTTCCTCGTGCACATAGCTCTGCCAATGCTCCTCAATCTCGACCCACAGAACCCCCCGCCATGCCAGTCTTGGGCTCCCCACACCCAGCTCTCTTGATGCCCCTCAGTCCCAACCCACAGCCTCCCTGCTACTCCAGTCCTGTTCCTGCACACAGCCCTGCCTGTGCTCCATGCTCTGCAGCATGAACCGCTAACCCAGTCCTCGGCCTTCCTGAGCAGTGATGGCCAGGTCCCAGCCATGCCAGAGTGAGCATGGTGGCGTGACGCAGACAAATCTCCCTTCCTTCCTATTCCACTTCTTGTTTTTTTCCCCTGTCTC
This sequence comes from Emys orbicularis, assembly GCF_028017835.1. NCBI lineage: Eukaryota > Metazoa > Chordata > Testudines > Emydidae > Emys > Emys orbicularis. Next base: position 27,624,609 of record NC_088695.1, on the reverse strand, counting down.
TGAAGAGAACAATGAGGCCTCAGCGCCAGGGGAAGCCATCAGGTTCCTGGCTGGCTCCTCTCTTGGTGCCCTGCAAAGACCCTGACAGAGCTGTGTGGGAGATGGCCTTGTGGCCTCTGATTCTCTGAGCCACTTGGACTGTGATTAGGAGGGGTTTGATGTGGGGATGGCTTGGTGTTGCTTCTCCCTAGGTAACGGGACAGCCAGTGAGTTAAGCCTGCCCTGGCAGAGGCCTGTATAGGCGAGGCTGCCCACTGCTGTGCTGTGACAGTCATGTACTTGATTTATACATTGCGCACGTGGCTGGCTGCAGGACAGCGTGTCTTGGTGAAAAGAAAGCGTAGGCAGCAGGGTGGGAGCAGGGGGGGGTTCATCCCTCAAATCAAGTCATTTACATCCCTGAAGGGGCATCCGGCAGGAGCCCAAATCCAGGGGGAGAGAAGCACTAGGAGGAGCTGAAGCTTAAAGCTACTCTACTTTTCAAAGTTAGCTGAAGAACAGACTCTGGGTGACTGGACGCCTGGGTTCAATGCCTGGCTCTAGCACTTACTTCCTGGGCAGCCCTGGAGAGAGCAGTTAATCTCTTTGGGTTTCTTTTTCCCCACGTATAAAGCAGAAATACAGATATTCACCTCAGGGATGGGCTGCTAATATTTTAACATGGGGTTCTCACAGAAATACCCCACCCCCACTTCCCCTGAGGGAAGTCTAGTGTCCAGTGGGGATCTGTCCATTTTTTCTCCCTCAGTCAAGGAGCAAGGCAGAGCCCTCTGGCAAACAGACTTGAAGTGAGTGGAACGGCTGGAAGTGTTTATACTGTACTGTGCCTCTGAGATGTGCATGAAACAGGTTCTCCTCTAACCCAGACAAGCTTGTGCCCCAGGATAGCCCCACCGGGCCCCACTCACCATTGCCAACGACCATCATTTGCACCAGTGCAAACTGGTTGGAAAGCCCTACCAGAGCAGGGCGGTAACATCTCACTTGGCAAGGTCAGGCTGAAAGAGAGTCAGCCCCATGGACTTCATTGGCATGATGCCCGATTGACACCAGGATAATTGCTGAGATCTGGACGACCATGTACAGCTCAGCTGTACCCCCCTCCATAACACACACATACATTCAGAGTGTGTGTGTGTGTTATGGAGGGGGGTTAAAGACCCTGTGGGGGGATTGGGGTATTTTTGGAGAATCCCCGACCCTTGGTGCCACCAGGCCCCTTCCGAAGGCCCAGATCTGCTCTGCAGTGTGTTTCTACAAGAAGGCCTCTCCAAAGGGCTGCAATGGCAGCCGTCATGCCATCCTAGGCAGGGGAACCCCTCTCCCAACCTTCCCTTCAGTTTGGCTGGAGAACACAGGACAGCCCAGCACCAGGGCGTCAGTGACTCACTGAGCGAGCTCTTCCATTAGCATCTCTGTGAAACTGCTTTAGACGTGACAAGCACTAGGTAGCAGTCTCTGCTTTGTTGGCCTGCCACGGGGTGGCTGGTTGGCCCCTGTGAGGAGAGTCAGGGTGATGGGTTTCATTGTGGCGAACGAGCCCATCTCAGCCCACCTGTGAGCAGCTGCCTAGGTGGCTGCTTGGCAGCTAATTAGCTGAAGAGCACCTGGGCCTGACGCAAGGCTGCCAGAGCTCAGCTGGGGCAGGGTTGCTGGTGAGGAGAGGGAGCTGCCCAGGAGCAGTGCTCCCTGGGGAAGGAGCTCCCAGAGAGCTGCAGGAGGCCCAGCCTGCGACCGAGGAAGGGACAGGAAGGCCCTGGCTCCAGGAGGGAATCCAGGTTGGGAGGGCCTTGTAAACATGGGATTGACATGCTCAGCTGGAGTCTGCCTCCCTGCTAAGAAGCCTGGGTGAGGGGCTTTCTTGTGGTGCTGCTGAATTTTCTGCTAATGACCAAGACCCTCAGAAGGGGGGCACAGTTCAATACATATCAATCTTGCTGACCTTACAGATGGCCGCATCAGGGAAATTAGGGCAGGGTCTCCCTGTAGTGCCGTGCCTGGATGCAAGAGGGTGCGGGAGACTGCGTGTACCTTTTATGCTTCCATTCGCTGTGCGCTGGCAGCAGGGAGTCCAAGCTAGGCATGTGCTTTCCCGCTAGTCGAGACTGCTTCAGCTGCAGCAGTTACACCGCTGCCTTAGCAAATCCCCCTGCCGTGCCCAGGGAAAGGCCAAGAGGCCTTCCTCTTTGTCGTCTTCCTGGAACTTTCTGTTCCATCAAACCTACTTCCCTGACAGATGCCAGCTTGCCTGAGTTAAATCCCTACCCACTTTTATTGGGGAGTCCCCATTCTCCTTTTCCAACCCTCCTGGCAGTTCCCCTGGCTTGTTCCCAGTGAATGCCCTGTTGGGGGCAGTGCAGCCTATCTGAATTCTGGGGGAGGGGTAAGATAAAAGGCCCACCCCCCAGGTGGGGGAGGGGCCACAGGACCCAGGAGCCAACTGATTGCTTGGAACAAAAATTGAAAACATGGGAAGGGGAGTGCAGATGAAAGGTGTAAAACCAGGATAGCAGAGGGGGACCCAGCAGAGAGCCCTAGGCAGCGCCCGCTGCTTGGTGAAAGAGTCCAGGGAGTTAGTGGACGTTGTCCAGAGGAACACTGTCTGTGTGTGTGATACGACCAGGAAATGAGAAAAGGCCCTGCGGTCGCAGAGCAGCCCCCTCCTCCTGTTGAACTGCCTAGTCCTGGGCTGGTGGGTGGCCAGTAAGGGCAGCGCCAGGAGGAGGCCGACGAGGAGCTCTCGTGCCTTTGTGGGACCACAGAGGGGGAGCTGCGTGCACGGAAGTAGATGTGAGGAGAAGTGCAGACAGCGCCTCAGCAGGAGGTTCTGGAGGAGCCAAAAAAGGGGTTGCATCCTGATGCACTGGTGTCAGGCATTTGCCAGGGTCTCCCTCTCGCTGCAGAAGCGACAGGTGTTGGGCACCTCTGAACCACGCCCATGCTCACAGCTCCATGCAGGAGCTACCAACTAATATCCCCAGTGGGCCGAGGTACCAGGGTGGAATAAAGACTGGCCCACGGTAGAACATCCTGCAGTTGGGTCAGGGTGGGACGTGAGGGTGAGGAAATGCATGGTATGGGGTTTGAGAGCATGGAGATGCCCCCTTGGCATGGTTCAGAGACGGACTGACTCGCTATCATTCGGCATGCTCAGGTAGCGCACTGAGCATGGCTGCTGGGGCTCACGGAGCAGGGGCCCAATGGTGAGCTCTGGAGGGTGAGGGGATAGGGGCAGGTTGGGTGCATCCTCTTGCAGGGCCTGCTCGAGATAAGTAAGAGAGGCAGGGGCAGGCAGCCCTCACCTCGTGGAGCAGATGGTGTGAGCAGCCCCACGTGCAGAGCAAGCACCCAGGGTTCAGCCAGTCCTTCCAGATGGAGCCAGGAGGTCTCTGGTCCTGGTGACACCAGCCAGGGCCAATCTCTGGTGTGCCTGCACAGGGAGCTGGGGATTGTGCAGCAGGGGCGTCAGCAGGTCTTCTGCCCCCCTCTGGGAGGCTGCCACAGGCCTGGTCATGGAGATAAGCTTGCAGGTCCTGAGGAGATTCTAGTAAGAGACCAGCAGCTCAGAGGGGCCTAGATGAGAACTCTCATGGTGAGCAGTGCAGATTGAATGCCCCTGAGACTAAAGGCCTCCCTCTGTCCTGAGAACAGGGGCAGCATGGGCAGCAAGACTCCTCCGTGGCTCACTCAATCCTTGGCCCCTGCTGAGGCTGGAACAAGAGGGCGATTAGGGTCCGTGGGCTCCCTGGTGGATGCTGAGCTGTCCTGGGAACCTGGCCCTCGGTGCCCATTGTGGCTGCCCATTTCAGTGGCATCTCCCTATTTGTGCCCCCTCCCTCTCTCATGTTCACACCTGGGCTGGTCTGATCCCACCTTCCTCTTGAGATTTCACCAGCGTCTCTCTTGTTTTGCAGGCGAGACACAGGACGCAAGGCCATGCAAGTGCTGAGTGAGAAGCTGCCACCTGCTCGCCCTACTGTTCAAGAAGTGCTGAGACAGACACATCTGCTCCCTGCCCATTCATGGAGAACACAGGTCTGTGATCACCAGCAATTTCCCTGAGCGGGTGGGCTGAGGCAGCAGGGAAAGGCAAGCTGGCCAAGGCAGCCCTATGCACTTCAGCAGAGCGAGAGGCTGGGTGAGAAATAAGTCCATCTAATGACTAGGGAGGTTGCCCTCCTGGGCTGGTACTGCTGTGGGCCCAGGGAGGAAAGATGGTGGTATGACTAAGGTGCAGGGTTGGCAGTCTAGGAGAAAGGCCGCTTGTAGGACAGGGTTCTAGTCCCATTTCCTTTCCTTTCATTGTACCTCAGTTTTCCCCTGTGTAAAGTAGAGATTACATTTACCTACCTACCTCACAGGTATTAATACACTGTGTAAGCTGTTACTATCTGTGTGGCCGTAGCACCTAGCGGCCCCAGTCGAGATCAGGACCCCATTGTGCTAGGCACACACAAACACACAGTGAGAAGGAGCCTCTGCCCTGAGAGCTCACAATGAAATAGACAAGACAGACAAAGGAAAGATTATTGTCCCCATTGTACAGATGGGGGAACTGAGGCCCAGAGAGACTAAGTGACTTGCCCAAGGTCATGCAGGAAGCCTGTGGCAGAGCAAAGGATTGAACACAGATCTCCTGAGGCCAGCTCAGTGTCTTTACAAGTCCCACTTAGATGCTTTTTTGAGGATGTAAGTGGGACTTAAGTAATTCAAGGGCCTTTTGCTGGCTCTCTGCACAGGGCTGTTTGAGCCTCCAGCTTAGATTCGCCATTCAGATTTTATGATGCTGGTTCACCCAGTGCTAGAGCTGATCACACAAAGATTGCAAACATGGATATTTGTTTATAATGACAAAAATCTCTGGGCGTTCAGAAATGGCTCAACCATTTTTGCTCAGGCTTCCTAAGAAAATTTGCTTTGGGCCCAAGACCAAACATGGAAAATTTCGGCCTGAGAGGTAAATGTTTGACAAAGTTATAAGCATCTGGGAAAGGCCCTTTAGAATGGAAAATGCAGCTTTAATGCCAGGATAGGCGTCGCTCCACACAACACCTGTAATTCAGTTACAGTAACGTGGTACGGTGCAGTTAGCGTTTAGCTATCGGTCAGTGCTATAGCTAGGACAAGGAAAACAGGGATAGAAAATACTGCATAGAGCCAGCTAGTTAATTATTGGCATATCCTTATGATTAACCGGAAAGCAAGGAGTGCACCCCACATCATCCTAGGAGGTGTAGCAACCTTACTCATCCTCCTTAATCGAGGTGTCCTTAATGCAGAACTTCTTAGCAAAGACATCCTTAGCTAAAGTTGGTTGCAGTGTTGTTGTAGCCCTGTTGGTCCCAGGATATGAGAGAGAGGTAAAATCGTTCGGGGTCTGGGGGGGCGGGGGAGGGGGGCATGCCGAGGTTGCTCAAATAGGGCAAACTGCAAAGAATGGGACAGACAATTCCCCAAACTGGTGGATATTTCAATACTTAGATTCACCAAGCCAGCAACAAAACAGCTTCTACAATACCTTATTGGCTACACAGAAGCCAAAACACAGTTCCCTTAAAGCAGGGGTGGGGAACCTTTTTTCTATCGGTGGCCAGTGACCCACAGAAAAAATCAGTTGCAGGCCACACACAGCCCTGGGGGGAGTGGGGGGGCGGAGGCTCGGGGCTTCCCCTAGGCTCCAGGGTGGGGCCAGAAATGAGGGGTTCAGAGTGCGGGAGGGGGCTCCAGGCTGGGGCTGAGGGGTTTGGAATGTGGGAGCAGGCTCAGGGCTGGGACAGGGGGTTGGGGTGCGGGCTCCGGGTAGGGATTGGGATGCGAGAGGGGGTTCCAACCTTGGGTATGGGGCTCGGGGTGGGTGTGTGGTCTCTGGGAGTGGGTTGGGGTAGAGGAGGAGGTGAGGGGTCTGGGTTCCGGCTGGGCGCTGCTTACCTCAGGCAGCTCCTGGTTGGCGGCCCAGCAGGGCTAAGGCAGGCTCCCACCCTGTCCTGGCACCGCACCGCACCGCTCCCGGAAGTGGCCACGATGTGGCCAGGCGGCTTTGCACAGTGTGCACTGCCAGCCAGAAGCGTGCCGGCAGGCGTCGCCCACGCAGCTCCCATTGGCTGCAGTTCCCAGCCGATGGGAGCTGCGGGGGCAGTGTCTGCGGGCGGGGGTAGGCGCATGTGTACTCAGAGCTTCCCTGATCACCCCTACACCTAGCCAGGGCCGCAGGGACAGCCGACCAACCGGCCTGGGACCCTAGCTTCCCCCCACAGCGGGGCAAGCCGGCGCTCGCAGCTCCAGCCCCACGGGGGGAGGGGGCACCGAGGCTCAGGGCTTCCGGATCAAGGGGGAGACTTGCCATGGGCCTGATGAAATAAAGCAGGGGGCCAGATCAGACCCACCCCACCCCTGCCTTAAAGCAACCCAGCCTTGGGCTTCCTCCCAGACAGCCAAGTCATATGTGATGGGGATTACCAAAAATCTTGTTCATCATATAAAAAGTTCTACCAATCCCAAAGGATCGGACACATTACCAACCACGTTAATGAATATTTCAAATCTTACCCAAATACATGCTTACAGCCAATCCTTTAGTATCTAATATCTAAAGGTTTATTTATAAAAAGAAAGAAAGAGGTGAGAGTTAAAATTGGTTAAAGGAATCAAATACGAACAATAATTGCAAAGTTCTTGGATCAGGCTTGGAGCAGTGATGGAATAAACTGCTGGTTTGTTAAGTCTCTGGTTGCTTCCAAATGATTTGGAAGGTCCTCAGTCCCTTGGTTAGAATGCTCCCATTAGTATAAGTCCATAGCCCAGAGCTCAGCGCAGGAAAGAGGCAAAATGGAGATGTTTCCAGGGCCTTTTATAGCTTCTGCCATGTGGAGGGAACTTCACTGTCCCAAACAAAGCCCTCAGCACAGTTTGTGGAAAAATACAGGTAACAAGATGGAATTTAATGTCACATGATCTAGTCACATGCCCTTGCATGCTTCACTGTGACCCATATTCTAGCTAGAACATCCACAGGAAGGTCCATCAGGTAGGGATAAGTCTCTTCTATGGTCCATTGTGAGTTAAGTGCTCTTTGATGGGCCATTCAACTTGAATAGTCCCTTCACAGTGTGCTGGCCAGACTAGAAGTAAGCTGCCTTGTGGGTGTGACCACAGAAGCGAACACATTTGAAATACAGATATATAGGCAATATTCATAACTTTAGATATAAAAATTATGCATGCATACAAATAGGATAATCATATTCAGCAAACAATAACCTTTTCATTGACACCTTACATGACATACTTTGTACAAGAGTTGTTGCAATTATATAACAGTGGTAGCAACAATGATCTACATGGTCGTATTTTAATCATATAACATCACATGTTTAATGAGCCAACTTCTGTTAGTGAAAGAGACAAGCTTTGGTCTTGTTGGTCCAATAACAGATACTACCTCACCTGCCTTCTCTCTCTTAGCTCAAGTGGCCTTATCAACAAAGTCCTTAATTCAAGAGGCCTTAATTCACAGAAGCATCCTTAACCGAGGTGCCCTGTAGCCACTCTGGGGTAAATGGATGGGGAAAGGAGAATGGGAATGTTTGCCAGCTGCCAATGTGGGACTGGGACACCCGATTCCCAGATATTTTATTTTCAATGGGAATTGGGCACCCAGATCCCATTAGAGAGCTTTCGAAAAACTCAGCCTGAAATGTCCAGGGATCTGACTCTCCATTAAATTAGGCTTGAATAAAGACTGGGAGTGGATGAGTCATTACACAAACTAAAAACTATTTCCCCATGCTAATTTTCCCCCTACTGTTACTCACACCTTCTTGTCAACTGTTTGAAATGGGCCATCCTGATTATCGCTACAAAAGTTTTTTTTCTCCTGCTGATAATAGTCCACCTTAATTGATTAGTCTTGTTAGAGTTAGTATGGCAACCCCCATTTTTTCATGTTCTCTCTGTGTATATATATATATTCCTACTGTATTTTCCTCTGCATGCCTCTGATGAAGTGGGTTTTAGCCCATGAAAGCTTATGCCCAAATACATTTGTTAGTCTCTAAGGTGCCACAAGTACTCCTCGTTCTTTTTGCTGATACAGACTAACACGGCTACCGCTCTGAAACCTAAATTTTAGTTAACCTAGTTATGCCACTCAGGAGGGTGAAAAATTCTCCCCCTTGAGAGATGTAGTTAAGCCGACCTACGCCCTGGTGCAGACACCACTAGGTCAACAGAAGATTTTTTTCTTTGACCTAGCTACCACCTCTCAAGGAGGTGGATTTACTACATCAATGGAAAAACCCTTTCTATCACTATAGCAAGTGTCTACCCTACAGCATACAGCGGCATAGCTGCAGTGCAGTAGTGTAAACATATCTTAAACTGATGACAGTTTGTGCGCAGACAAGGCCTATGATGAAGTCCTCAATGTACAGCACCACACTCTGCTGAATGAAGTACAAACTCTCTTCCCCACCACATTGGAGCCAGCTACATTTAGCATTTTGCCTCATTCCTTCCATTTACGAGCCATCACACCTTCCAACTGAGGTCAGGAAACCATAGCATTTTCATGCACGTACAAACCACAAATAGTTCCCTCCCCATTCACAATTCCACCACGCCGACTCTTCTTTCACAAAGCCTGTCCCAGACACTCCGTCACCATTCATTCCACATAAACCACAAAGCGCCTTCTGCTCTAAAAATTAGAAACACCACTGTCACTGTCATCTTAGTCGCCTTCCTGACATGGTTCTGAGACCATGACACCTACACCTGCACACTGTGCTCAGCCTGCCAAAATCCACTCTGCACATTTGGCAGGAAATTTGGTAATGAAGTTAATAATACAGGAAATCCCAAGAGGATGGTCAATTTTGGCCAGGTTGTGTGTATATTTCTGTTAGGAAGAAGGTGGGAATGCTACTTGCTTTCAGTCCCATAATGTAAAATATAGACCTCCAGGGTCATCACAGGCTGCAGTTCAGTCCATATCAGTGGAACTGGATGCGCATGTTATGGTCCAGGTTAAAAGAATGAAACTGTTGTATTCCGAGTCAAGGAATGTTTTGCAAACTCCCTTCTGCATCTTCCTGTAGAGAGAGAAAGTACAAAGGCCCTTTGCAAAGAATTAAACAATGCAAATCTGAATTATCTTTCATTATCTTAATGCATTATCTCTTTTTAATTAATTAATGGATTATTGTAATGAAGAGAAAGGCAAGATGCCTCTGGGGTCCTGGAGCAGGATTTTTACAGCTATGGAATAAATCAGCTTTAATTGTTTCATCTGAAGACTATTTCTCTTCTTTCTCCATGCCTGCCTTCTCCCAGCTCGCAGCAAATTGGATCTAGATATTAATGACACTCACTAAGTCCCTGGAAGCTGGTCTGCGGTTGTCAGACTGACATACTGATTTTAGAACAGCAGAGAGCTTGGGTTTTGATTGAATTTTTGCTGCTGTAGGGCCTGATTCAAAGCCCATTGAAATCAATGGGAATCTTTCCATGTTAACTCCAATGGTCTTTGAATCAGACACCTGGCCCACCCTATTACTTTTACACACTTACACAGAACAGCTGGTCCAAACTTACTATCCTCCTGGAAGTTCCTTGATTATTAACTTGATTACTAGATTTCCTGCCTAGTCTTTCTCCAGTACTTAGCTGTTTTGTGGGTTGCTCCCTACAGAGCCCCCTCTATCATGGCCCTTAGTTCTGTATGTGTCAGAGAGCTGTCCAAGGGGAATTCATTGCTTCTCTATGGTTCCTCTGTGTTTATAATCTGCCTAGGAAAATGGGGCTCTCTGAAGGTCTGAGACCAGTATGTGCAGGGTGGATGGTGCCAGGCTGAGCACAACATATAGCTGTCTGTGAGTGTCGCGGTCTCAGAAACGTGTCAGGAAGGCAACTAAGATGGTGAGGGTGATGTTTCTCGTTTTTAGAGTGGAAGGCAGTTTGTGGTTTATATGGAATGGTGACTGAACAGCTCGGACAGGCTTCGTGGAATTGTGAGTGTGGGAGGGAGTTATTTGTACATAGAGGGTAATATGTGACAGGTTTCTTGATCTCAGTCGGAAGGTGGGTCTGCAGGTTGGCGCATAAATGGAAGGAAACAGGCAATATGCTGAATGTCACTGGCTCCTATATGGTGGGCGAGAGAGTTTGTACTTCACTCAGTAGAGTGGGGCAGTACAGTGGTTATTATTATTTGTATTATTGCCTAGCAGTGCCAGCCCGTCATGGAGCAGAGCCCTGTTGTTTTAGGGGCTGTGCAAACACAGAAGAGAAAGATAGTCCTTCCCACAGAAAGCGTCCAATCTAAGTGAGGTGTGTATGTCTTTTATCTGAAGTGTAGTGGCTACACAGTGCCTGAAGGACATAGGCATAAGGGTAGGGTGAGGAGAACAGAGTTAAGATTTCCTTAACTCTAAATTTCCTGACTTTCAAATATCAAATGTGTTAACGACACCGTTCTGACAAGGTTCCCTACAATGTATTACAACCTGAACTCTGTCTGAACAACATTTTTTTGCTTGTTCCAGCCCACCCCCAAATTCTGAGCAGTTATCATGGTGACCATACTTCCTATTGCTGGCCGGCTCCTCAGCTGGTGCCAAACGGCATTGCTCCATAGAAGCTACTGCTATACCAGAATGTGAAGGAGCTTCCGTTCTTCGTTTACAGATGGTCTGTGGCCAAATCATTTCTTTCCTGCGGACTCTCAACAATTCTTTGAAGAATTTCTGTTGCAAAAACTCTGTATAGACCCTTTGCTTCTTATACTGCTGTATGGCTCAGGGAATTCACAGTGTGGATTTAGCAGTTTAGCTATAGTAACCATGTCTGAACATTTTGGCCTTAGTCTATTGAGACCATCTCTGGGGTTCCCCAGTTCCGTAACCTTTGTAAAATTGTGGCACTTTCTACCTACCCTAAACGAAGGTGATACAAAGTAAGCGCCTTATGCCTATGCAGCGAGCTGGTCTGTTCCACGTACCAGTATTTACCCAAGTATAGCAGAGCTGTGCTGGTTGCTCATATCCTTTTCCTCCCTTTGCACTAGAGGTGGAGTCGGACATTCTGCGCAGTGTGCGTGCCCTCCTTCGAGAACTCGACGGACACCATCATGCCTTCCAGGGTGAGCGAGGTAAGACAGGCCCTATCTCAGCTTCCTGGCAGTCTCTCTCCTGTTCTCTGTGCCTCAGACAAGGTCAGTGTCAGAGATTGCCCTGGCTGTTTGTTCTGATTTTGTTAGGATCAGAGGCCCCAGAACATCGTTGGCCGAGTATTCTCCCACCGCGCTCAGACTGAATCACTGGCAGATGCTCTACATCGTTCTCATCTCCTTGTGTGCACTTGGTTTGCAACGGTGGTCCCAGAGGGACTAAAATTTTCAACCAACTTTTGGTTCTGGGCACCCATTTCTCCTACTGTGAAATCTCCTTATGCCTTCACTATAGCTATTCTGTATGATGCTTCCAAAGCAGCTCTAGCCAACCTCCTCCATTCTCCTTCAGCACAAGGTCTCCAATAACCTTCATTAATCTGCAGGGCTGGATGATTAGACCAGGACACTGAGAGACAGAGATCATGGGTTTCATTCCCAGCTACGTCGCTGAGTCACTGCATGGCTTGGGCAACTCGTGGAACGTCTCCGTGCCTCAGTTTCCCCATTTGTAACATGGGAACAAAACCCTTTTTTGTAAAATGCTTTGGGCTCCTCAGCTGAATGGGGCTATTTATGTGCCCCAGTTATGGAGAGTTGAAACCCTACACTGTCAGTCAAACAACTGGGTTCCAGAGCCTTGGCAGCCTGAATTAAAATTAAAATAGATCTTGCTGGGGATGCACAATGTTACCATTAATTAAAATTAGATCTTATCCTAAATGAATCCTCAATCTCTGCAAAACTGAAAAATGTGGATTTTATCCTTGTTGCTATTGTACGTTATCAGCAGCTAGCATTTCAAAGTCTGTGTGACGTCAACCACGGTAATCTGACTGCTCGATAGACAATGAATCTGTATAGAGATGTGATGATGATAATAATAATACCCCTCCTCTGCCCTTCTGTAGCCCCTTCCTTCCAAAGATGTCAAAGGGCTTTTTACCATGAAATCATTACACACCCCATCTCCTCTGGGACGCGGGCCTGCGTTGTCATCTCTGTTTTATACCAGGGTAAAATGAAGCTTAGAGCCAGAGCACCTTGTTTGCTGTTAGAGACAGAATCAAGTATAGAACCCAGGAGTCCTGATTCACAGTGCACTGCTGTAACCACTAGGCCATGGGCCAAAGTCTAATCTGTTACTCTGTCAGTAACAGAAGTCAGCCCAGTTACTCCAGATTGGTGCTTACATGACTGAGAGTAGAATCGGGCTCCATGACTAATCGTTGCCAGCTGCTTGGAAAATGAAGACCATTACAATCTCCGCGTGCAGCTTTCACAGTGTGACCCCAGGAGTCTGTCTGTTAGTGTTTGTCAATCAAAACGGGTACATGTAATTCTGCCGCTAGATGACGCATGGGGCAGACATTCCCAGCTGCTGCTTGGGAAGGTGCACAAAGGATGCCGTCACATCTCAAGCCGGCAGTCTGAGCCAGTGGGGGCCCAATCACTGCCCTGTCTGGTGCCTTATTGATAATATTCCAGCAGCCTCATTTTCTTACACATTCCCACTGCACATTCCCATTGCCCTCATCTCTATAATGGAGACCGCAGGTCCCAGCATGCAGTGTCGCAGCTGGGTCCAGGTGGCATTCTGCTGGGATCAAGACGGAGCCCTCATGTGCCGTGACCTTTTGTCTTCTTGGATGCTGCTGCCAGTTACAGACCAGGACTGCCAGGGGGTGCCGTGTTCTGTAACACCATGGGGAGAGCCTGGCCGGCAGGCTGCTGTTGAGCCATCCCATTGTTGCTGACCAAACCCACATCTTTGCTATGCAGTGGCTTCTGCCTTGGAGCCGTGAGGAAGCAGTTTTGTTTGGCCAGCCCCATGGAGCATGTTTGATGAAGGCGAAGACTATAACAGGGTTCAAAAAAGAACTAGATAAACATAGGTGCTGGAGCTAAGGGTGTGGGGGGTGCTACCGCACCCCCTGGCTTGAAGTGGTTTCCATTATCTCCAGGGTTTACAGTTTGGTTCAACGGCTCTCAGCACCCCCACTATTCAAATTGTTCCAGCACCCTTGTAGATAAATTCATGGAGGATAGGTCCATCAATGGCTATTAGTCAGGATGTGCAGGGATAGTGTCCCTAGCCTCTGTTGGCCAGAAGCTGGGAATGGGCGACAGGATGGATCACTCGATGATTACCTGTTCTGTTCATTCCCTCAGGGGCACCTGGCACTGGCCACTGTTGGAAGACAGGATACTGGGCTAGATGGACCTTTGGTCTGACCCAGTGTGGCCATTCTTATATTCATGGATTTATCCAATCCCGTGTCAGGGATTTAATTACAATTTTTACAAAGCAAGGCACACATAGCTCCAGAGGGATAGTGGTGAGATGAGGACTCGCCTCCCTCCCCTCCCCCCCCCCCACACCCACACCCACTTTGTGCCTTGGCCCCGGTCACTCGGAGATTGGAATTAATTCCTGGAGGCAGCCTGCTGTTTCTTGGTTTCTCTGACTGGGGCTCCTCAGCCTTCATTTAAAAACCAAGACCAGACCAGCTGTAACCAAGGCGAAGTGTTAGTGCATAGTCATCTCTTCATCACTGCAGTGTTGTTGTTGTTGTTGTTGTTTTGTGTATCTGTAGCACCTATGAGCCCCAGTCATGGCCCAGGACCCCATTATGCTAGGTGCTGCACAAACCAGGGGAAGTAAAAATGACCGTGCCTGCCCCAGGCGCTTACACTCTAAAGTGTTGCCAATTCCCATGATTCTGCTTCAAGTCTCACGATATCTGTCATTTTCCTTAGAGCCCCAGCTTCTGGGATCAGGAAATGGCCATGAGACTCTCTGCTACAATTGTTTTAAAAAAGTCAGCTTCCAGCCATTACGGTGGCAGAGAAAAGGGTGGAAATGGAACCCCACTGCGAGCTAACGGCTCAAAACCCAGCAAGCAAATAAAAAGAATCCACTATTTATCCCTGGCTGAAAAATCATGTGGTTTAAAAAAAATCGGACTTTCTGATGATTTTTGATTGCTTGGGGTTGATGATACTGTCCTTGGCACGAGACTCCGCACTGCTACCAGCTCTCCGGCTCTGATGTGCACATGTACTGACAGCGCTGCCAAGGCTAAGGCGATGGCTCAGAGATAGCATCTCTCATCTCTCGCCATTGAGAAATGTGTGCAGTGTTAAGTGTGGGAGGCTTCCGTTGAAGCCCTGGGACTATAACTTCCCATCAGAGTGCTCAGGGAGGTAAGACTTATCCATGCACAGGAACTGCACTGCTGTAACTAAAGGTTTCTTGAAACTCACCACTATAATTCCAGCAGTATAGCTCCCCCAAGTGGGTTTTAGCCCATGAAAGCTTATGCCCAAATAAATGCGTTAGTCTCTAAGGTGCCACAAGGACTCCTCGTTGTTTTTGCTGATACAGACTAACACGGCTCCCGCTCTGAAACTTGTTCCAGAATAAATGTCCACATGATGAGTTCTACCAGTATAGCTATTGCGGTATATTTGTACCAGTATCTTTATGCCAGTAAACTTCCCCATGGAGGCCCTGTCTACACTTAAAAGGGTTTGCTGGTTATAGTTACAAGCTGTAAACTGGCAAAAACTCCTAGAGAAGATGCAGCTTATACCAGCAAAAATCACAGAATCATATAAACATAGGGCTGGAAGGGGCCTTGAGAAGTAATCGAGTCCAGCCTCCTGCGCTGTGGCAGGACCAAGAATGCACATGCCCTAAGTCAGTGGTGGAGCCAGGCATAGAACTCAGGTCTCATGGCTTAGTTGCCACCCCAGCTACCACGGTGCACTCCCTCCTTAGCACTGCTTTCTGCTGGATGACCTTTCCCTTGTTCTTGGTCTCACAGGGATGTTGCGCTGGACCTTGCATAAGAAAATTGATCGGAATCCCCTCAACAGCGCCATCTTGGTTAAAATCCTGGTGAAAGAGCTGGAAAGGGTAAGAAGAGAGAGCAAGGTCTGCCATCGGTGCCTGGTACCGAATCGGTCTGTGTCTAGCATACCCATCTCACTATGGCTTTATATGGCCCTCCTTAGCATGGCATCTCTGACTGGGTTGCTAGGCCAGCTCTGTGCCTGCAGCGGCCTCTTCCTGCTGTTATGGATGTTGCTGGGAAGGAAGATCCCAGCCGTCTCTGGAGCTCTGACTCTGAGCATGGAGATGTTAACTGCACAGCTCAGTGCCTGGGATGGCCGAACCAGGGGGCAGTGGAGGCTGGAATTATTGTGGAGGCTGATCTGTGTTTCTGCCCTGCAATATTTCCTCTGTTGCCAGGGAGGGTGTGTGGTCACCAGCCTCATTCCTGTAATTTGGTGGCATGCTGTGAACACCACAATTCGGGGAAGCTCTGTAAGTACTTAGCCGGGTGGGTGGGTCCAGATACCAATCCACCAACTGCCTTCCACCACGCTCCTCCCAGGGACCCCTGCTGCCCTCTCAATTACCATGGAACCTCCTCCCCAGCCCCCATGACCTATCTCCCTCTGTGGCTGGAGGAGGAGAGCAGTGGGAGAGTCACCCTTAGCAGATTCACCACACTGCCCCATCCTGGCCTCCAGTTGCTCAGCAGGTTTATCACAAGGACCTGATTTGTTTGGTGTCACCTGAATTGGGAAATACAGTGCTGTGGTTAAAGGACAAATGTCTGAATGTCTGGTAGCTTAGAATTAAGGTGCTACAAGAAGCTGTATGACTATTCTGTGTCAGGGACCACCTATGCCTAGACCACAGACCTTCCCCTCCACCCATCTGACCTACACATTACCACCTCTCCCCACAAGCAGGCTGCTGATCAGATCATAGACTGTATGCCAGTTCCCCATCCTATTGAGGTTGAGAAACCCCGATATCTCACCTCCTGTTTTTCCTCATCTCCTGTTTTTTGGGGGGTTCAAAAAAGAACTAGATAAATTCATGGAGGATAGGTCCATCAATGGCTATTAGCCAAGGTGGGCAGGAATGGTGTCCCTAGCCTCTGTTTGCCAGAAGCTGGGAATGAGCGACGGGGATGGATCACTTGATGATTACCTGTTCTGTTCATTCCCTCTGGGGCACCTGGCATTGGCCACTGTCAGAAGACAGGATACTGGGCTAGATGGACCTTTGGTCTGATCCAGTAGGGCCATTCTTATGTTCTTATATTCATCTTCTGGCACAAAGCCCAGCATACCTATAACATCTCACACTGTGACTCCCGTTTATAATCTGGCTGCTCTAAACCCTCCTGCACCCCTAGCGCGAACCCGGTCTGTCCCGCCTGCTCTCCCCAGGACTGTCTGGACCTGGCATGCTGCCCTACTATGCGGCCATTATCCTCTCTCCTTACGTTACTCAGATACCCCACCTCCAGCTCCAGGGCCTTCGCCTGCCCACTCTGTGCAGTGCTGAAGCCTCTGGGCCAGATTCTCAGTGACGCTGAGGCCTAGTCTACACACAAAAGGTGTATTGCTCTAACTAGTCCGGGGCAGTTAAAGCAGTACCACTCGCCCCAGCGCGGGTGCAGCTATACTGCTATAAAGGTGCCTTATACTGGTCTAGCTTATTTCTGTAGGGAAGACCAATAAGCAATATCAATCTAAGGTACCTTTATGCCAGTATAACTGCATCCGCACTAGGGACTGTACCAGAAAATCTGTATTGCTAAAAAAGCACCCCACTAATTGAAATAGCTATACTGGTAATAAATGTGTGTGACCAGTGTCAAGGGGTCTTAAGTGGGTGGAAATGCCCCCAGAGGTTACTCTCCCTGATGGAGCTCTCCCCAGCCAGTACAGAGCTGCTCCCAGGCCCTGGCTTGGGGGCCCCAGGGTGCTAGGGGCATGGCTGGGGGGCAGTGCTCTAGGGCTATTCCCCCTGAGCTGGGGGGCGGTGCAGGCTGCTCCCCGTGGTGTTCTCTGTCTGCTCTGCAGGCTGGTGCAGAGATGGAGTGAGGCCATAGATCCCTTCTCTTTGTTGCCCTTCTGACAGCCACAAGGCCTTAGGCACGGGGAGGAGGGGGCAGAAATCCTTTGCATCTGCTTGTCCGCCTGCACCCACCCACGCACACACCCACAGTCTGGCTCCGGGTGTTTATCTCTGTGTATAATCTCAGATTTCCGTGCCATGGTCATGTTGCGGTGGCACTGGTCAAGTGCTGCAGTCGCTTAGGCTGGCTGACTGACACTTGATGCCTTCTCTTTAGCAAGGGTTGGGTTCTGGCTCTCTGCTTATAAAATAAAGGTCTCGATCTGAAACACAAACCACCGCATGCTGCTTGCCAGAGTGAATGCAGCAGGCACCTTATCTCAGTGATCAGAGCAGAGCCCTCTCCGTTAGCAGAGGCTAGGTGTGCTTCCTGTTCCCCTCCACCACCATGGCTGAGTTGGTCTCCCAAGGGAAGGCTGGCAGGGGAAAGCAGAGAATGAAAAGGTGTGGAAATGTCTGAGAGCTGGGGAGGTGTAAAGTGAGAGGGGTCAGCTGGAGTTGTTGTACACCTGACTGTTTATGTGGCTGCAGCTGATTTTGTGCTTCTCAGCTGACACACAGAGTCACTGCTCCTTCCAGGTTATTGTGATTTGCAGCACTAGTGCAAATGGCATAGCTACCAGAGTTAGGGTGACCAGACAGCAAATGTGAAAAATCGGGACACGGGCAGGGGGGTAATAGGAGCCTATATAAGAAAAAGACCCAAAAATCGGGAATGTCCCTATAAAATCGGGACATCTGGTCACCCTAACCAGAGTTCGCAGCAAGGATCAAACCTGGGCTCTCGAGCAAGGAAAAGCACAAACTCTTGCTGTCTAAGCAAAGGTGGAACTCCTGTACCTGGCCCGTAGCAGCAGACTGGATGGTTGCTGTGGCAGGATATTAGCCAGAGACATTAGCACTCACATTAGGCCAGGGTGTTATACTTGCATTGGGCACTAGGGTCTGTGAGCCTTTCTAGGCGAAATACAGGTCTGCGATTTCAGCTTTACACGGTCGGTCGGCAAAAACAAAACAAAAACAAACAAAAAAAGAGAAAAATAACAATTTTAATACTGTACCTGTAGTGTGGGCGATTCCGCCCGCCATTACACTCAATGTAATTTTGACTATACGCGATTTTCGCTTTATGCACTGACTGCGGAACCTAACCCCAGCGTAAGATGCGACAGACCTGTAAATCTGTTTTTTTTTCTGGGGAATTTTCTCTTTTGAACCCCTGAGGGTTGGCAGCCCGGGCATTGGTTATTCAGGGCTCAGAGCTATGGTGGGTCTGTTGCGTACTGCTCTGGCCCAGCTGGCTTTGCAGGGGTTGATGCAGCGACCCGTATTCTGTTTCTGCTGTGCAGGATCAGAAACTAAAGCTAGCTGGACATTTTCCATCAAGAAGTTTTCTCAATGGGAAATGGTTATTTTTTGGTGTAAGCAGAACTTCCCATGGGAAATATCAATTTTGCATTAAGTTAGGGGGCGGAGGGGGTTGAAAAGCTAAAAAACAAAGTGCTTTGGTTTTCAGTTGCTGAAAACCCTTTTTTTTAACCAGAAATTTTACATTGTAGCCATTTTTCACTTAAAAAAAAATCCTGACCAGCTCTGTTAGAAACACTTCCCTGCTTCCTTCTTGGGGAGCAAGCTCATCATGCAAAGCTGCCTGAACCCCAATACAGTAACTCCTTGCTTAACATTGTAGTTATGTTTCTGAAAAATGCTACTTTAACAAAACGATATTAAGCGAATCCAATTTCCCCATAAGAATTAATGTAAATAGGGGGGGTTAGGTTCCAGGGAATTTTTTTTTCGCCAGACAAAATACTATATACACACACACACACACACACACACACACACACACATATACACAGTATAAGTTTTAAATAAACAATTTAATACTGTACACAGCAATGATGATTGTGAAGCTTGGTTGAGATGGTGAAGTCAGAGGGTGGAAGAGGGTGGGATATTTCCCAGGGAATGCCTTACTGCTAAATGATGAACTAGCACTTGGCTGAGCCCTCAAGGGTTAACACGTTGTTAATGTAGCCTCACACTCTACAAGGCAGCAGGAATGGAGGGAGGGGAGACAGCATGGCAGAGAGACACAGAGGCACACACTGTGTGTGTGTGTGAGAGAGAGAGAGATGCGCATTGCCCCTTTAAGTACACTGACCCCACTCTAAGTACATTGCCTTTTTAAGTAGATCAGCAAGTTGAGACAGCAGCTGCTGCCAGCAACCTTGCTCTGTCCTGAGCCCTGTTGTGTCTTTTCCCCCTCCCTCTCCCCCCGCTCTGTGGAGATCAGGTACAGGAGCAGGGGGATGTGTGTCAGGAGTGTGGGGGAAGGGAGACACCATGACATTAGCACCCTTCTTCCCCCACTCCCCCCGCACAGCAAGCAGGAGGCTCCCGGGAGCAGCTCCAAGGCAGAGGGCAGGAGCAGCACATGGCAGTGGGGGGAGGGACCGTAGACAAACCAGGCGGCTGCCAAACAACGTTATATGGGAGCATTGCGCAACTTTAAACGAGCATGTTCCCTAATTGATCAGCAACGTAACAACGAAACAACAACGTTAACCGGGACAACGTTAAGTGAGGAGCTACTGTACTGTGTTCCAAACAAAGGAAGTTCTGTCACTGGGCAGTTACAGACCTGGCACTTGAAACCCCCTTAAACAATATAGGAAGGACTGTAACACACACACTGTGTTGTGTGTCTCCTCAGACATTATCTACACTCAACTGAGCAGTGGCATGTAGGGGTCAGGTTGAGACCGACCCTGTCCCTGTCAATCTATTGAAATGTGCTTGGGGGTAGGAGCACAATTCAGTTCCTCATTAATAAAAGAAACATGAATCTCTGCAAATCCTTGGGCCTCCCAGTGACTAGAAACAAATCTGGTGACCATTAGCATCGTTGCAGACTCAGAATGTTGGCCAGCTTGCTGCTTTAAGAGTCTTCCTGTTAAACTGGCAGGCAAATGGGGACATTTATTTGGACTGAGAACTTGGACCAAGCTGGCAGGCCGCTGCATTTCTGTCTTGCTGAAATTCGGCCGTTGTGCCTTAAAAGAGCAGGGTGTGCTCAGCATTTCATTTGGGTTTCCTTCCTCTGATGCAAACACCACTCAATTGCTTCACCAGTCAGCAAGTCGTTAAGCAGCATGAGCTTTAGTTAACTGTTTGGCTTGATTTTGCAGGCAGAAAAAGGAGATTATAGACATTACATCATCCCCCTGCTTCATACATTAATGTACACGCTAATAAAGGTAAGATCTGCAGATGGTATTTAACAATCCAGGAAAATTCAAAGCTATGAGGCCTGGCCCTGAGATCACTTTCTCCCAATTTATAGCAGAATAGGTAGTGTGGCCTCATGGACACTGTCTTAGTAGGGGGCACAAGAAACCTAGGTTTAGATCCTGGCTCTGCTAGTAGGTGACTTTGGGCAAGTCATTTCCTTCTCTGTGCCTCAGTTTCTCTACCTGTAAAATGGGAATAATCATGCTGACCTCCTTTGTAAAGCACTTTGAGATCTGCAGATAACAAGCATTATATAAGAGCTAGATATTATTATTAGGTGACGTTAAAATCAGGCCCACCATTCAGTTAGCCATGTTGTACCTATTTATAGTGTTCAAATACATGTATAACTACATAGAATATTTTCAAAAACGTTGCCTGTGCAATATGGCTGGATCAGTTTTTCTGCAAGAACCTTAAATTTCCCAATGTTGTGCATTTGAATTCTCAGCTTTAACAACATGGGATGTGAAATAAATAGGGTTTAAACAGGTCACGTTGGGCCAGATTTTTAAAGGTATTTAGATGCAAAGGTATAAAAATGCAAATAGGTACATAATGGGGTTTTCTTATGTGCTTATGCACCTAAATGCCTTTAGACATCCAACCCCTGCAGCCTTGCAAGAAGGTATTTCTAGATCTCTGCAGAATTTCCATTACTTTGTCTAGTCTTAGGGTCAGATTCAGGCCTATCGAATTCAGCTAGAGTTGCATCCATTTAAACCAAGGATGAATTTGGTCCTTAACCTTGAGTCCTTGCATCCCTGGGCAGCTTGTTTCTTATGGCTCTCACATATGGTGAAGAGCTTCCCCCACAGGGCCCCTAAGTTTAGGCCGCTCCATCTCAGCTGGGATCTTGTTAACTGTTCCTTTCCCATTCCAGGCTCCCTGCATTTCAGACGATCTCTATGAAAGAGTGTATGACTTCTGTAAAAAGCTACTAACCCTGCCGAAGCCTTACTGTACCATTGGCTTGGACTACGCGTTCCGGTTAAAAATAGAAAGAGTGACACCAGGTTTGTGGAATCTCCTGTGGCGTGGGGGTGTAGCTATGAAATGGTGATGTCTTTGCTTTAGTAATTATTTAAGTCCCCAGAAGGGTGATAGGTATTTTCTGTGCACTGTGTCTTTAAATGTCTAAGAGGTCCTCTTGTAGGCAGCGAGTGCTCTCATTCTGTTCTCAGAGTGGCTGCAGCACAGGAGACCGTCACACCATGCTCTCTTCTCATGGAGACCTCAACCTCACTTTGAGTGATGTGGGGGAGGAAGCAAAAGTTCCTTCTTCACGGAAAGGAGGAGAATTGTGCTTAGAAGAGACCCTCCGTACCCAGATCTCAAGGAGACTCACCATCCCTGTGCTATAACTATTTTGGGGATTACAGTTGTGCCCAGAGGCATTCACTGAGATCAGAGCCGCATTTTGCTGTGTTATTTACTATTATCTGTATTGCCAATAGCGCCTGAGAGCTCCAGTCATGGTCCAGGATCCAGTTGCACTAGGTGCTGTACAAACCCAGAACAAAAAGACAGTCCCTGCCCCGAAGAGCTCAGAATTCCAATAGACAAGATGGAGACAAAGTGGTTTCCGTGAGGTCACAGACATGGAGTCTGGAGCAGAGCCAGGAACTGAACCCAGAACTTCTGAGTCCCATTCCCTAAAACCAGAAATTAACAATGGAAATTGGTCTGCAATGGGCACAGCAGGGCCACTCCAGTGCTCTACAATGGTTACTAGTGACAGACTGTTATTAAACCACACAGTAAAACCATTCTCCTTAGATCTGTATCCTGCCATGAGAAATCTCCATCAAACCTAATCCTGCAGCCTTCCCAATGTTTGCTCTCTCATCATCTCTTTTTATGATAAGCAGGTGCTAAATACTGAAGAGCCAGTTAGTGTCTTCTGGAGAATAGATGTGTTTAGAAACAATACTGCTGAAATCCTGTATTTTCAGTTTTCTCTGCCTTATTTGTTAAAATTCTTCTTTATGTTTTTTTGGCTTCCATCACCATATATTAGAGCACCAAACAGGCCCTCCCACCACGTAGAGGTGTATTATTCCCATTTTAACTGAGGCACAGTCTCCACTGAAGAGCTGGGAAGAGAACACAGATCTCCCAGAGCACTACTTTAACCACAAGACCACTCTCCCTTGGCAACAGTTGAATGGGACTAGGATCTCTGGGGCAGTTTCTCCATTGCCTTACAGCTTGGGTCATCATGGACACCACAGCAATGGGAGTGGAAAGCACCACCATTCCGATGTGGCAGCAGTTTGCACTGACTTTGTGTTGACACAAATGATGACACAGGGTAAAAGTCAACAGAGAATCAAGCCCTTTGTCCTGCATCTGCTTCAGAGTCCACCCTGTAACTTGTAATCTAGTCAGCAAAGTATATGAAATACAGGCAGTGTGTAGCTGGGATTATCCCTAAACAGAAGGTGTTTTCATGTGTTCTAGCCGAATTCCTTTTAGATTTTACTGTCTTTATTCTGGGCTATATGAAACTGCCTGCTTGATTCTCCTCTCACGCCTGCTTTATCGCCGTGTAGCTCCACTGATTTAGCAAAGTTACTCCTAACTCATGCCAGGATGAGAGCAGGATCAGGCCACTCTCTTGTTACTATCTGTTGCATGTGAATATTTTTATTTGTTAGGGGTGTTATACCAAAGAATGATTATTTCTGAACAAAGTCTGAAGAGTGACCCATATCCTTATCAGGAAAGGTACGTACTGCCTGTTCTAGTGTGGCTTTTAAATAGCATTTTAATCTTGCAGCAAAATCTGTGCCTTTCCTGCATACTGGACACAGCATTTAATGGCACCGGGCAATACTATCAAAAATCTAACAGCTGGTAGCACAGAACTGGAGCAAAATTGAAGCCCTGCTAGTGGTATTACAAAGCAGAATACAATAGATGTCAGTGGCATCTCAGGTTTGTTAAAACAAGCTTGGTGTTAGGAAGCCGGTGTTTTACTGAGTATTCCAGCTGGCTTTCCAGGAGCAGGGAGCTTCCCCTAGACAGGTATAGAAGCACAGGAAGTATCTGCAGCAGCTCTGTTTAATTGAGCAGAATGATGCTGACCCAAAATATTCATTCCAGTCTGAGAGTGCAAATAATTACTATGAGCCAAATTCAACTCTTGGGTAAGAGGGTGCATCTCCACTGACTTCACTTGAGTTGTATCCATGTACACCAGGGTTGAACCTGGCCCAGTGGCAGACAGTTTTCTTTTTCTCTGAATCTCTGCCTGCAGGATTAGACCCAACATGGGAATAGACCCAGCCATACCAGAAAAAGCCAATGACCCACCTAGTCTAGTGCCTTGCTCCAGATGGGGAACAATGCTGGCTTCTTCAGCAGGTTTTAATTCCTTCATTGTGCAGTGTTACACCACAGGATGAATTTCTTCCTGACACTGGCTGGTTGACAGCGTAAGCCCTGAAGCATTAAAGTGGCAGCCATGACCTTGCATGTTGGATGTACATTGGCATGCCTTACCTGCCCTCCCAGTCTTCTTTGACTCCTGCCTTTTTGCATACTCTGCTTTGATAACCATATTCATTTATTTTATGCATCTATTTTTTCAACCCTTCATTTCCACAGAGTTTTCATATTTGCAGATCCAGATGTGCTCTCCAAGGCTGTATGCAATTCACTAGTCACTGAAGCCAAAACTGCTCAGATGTATCAGAATCCCAGATCGTGCATGTGCTATGTGATAACACGTGCGGTGCAGGCGGCTCTGGGTGAGGACTGTGATGTTGAAAGTTTCCAGAGGATCCTTCAGGTAATGGCTTAGCTGCAACTTCATATCACCATGAACTTGACCCATGTTTATGTGGGGCCAGATTCTCAAAAGAGCTCTGCTCTCATTTAGGCAACTTAATGAAGCGAACAGATTCTCAGAAGCACGCAGCCCCCACTAGCTTCCACTGACATAGAAAGCAGATTTTGCTACTTTTACACACATTGAACAGCACCTTGCCGCTCAAGTAGTTCCAGTGACGATGCGTGATTTCATACGGATATACGTGTGTGCGCGGCTTAGTGTACTTTGGTAGCTGTGATCACTTCCATTGTGCATTTGAAAGTCGGACAATAGAGTTGGTCAAAACACAAACTAATTATTTTTGCAGGACACTTGCAAAAAAAATAAATGTTAGGGGGGCTTTTTTTCATTTTCATTGAAATTTCTCACATTTGACAAAAACTGAAACCCCAAATTGAATTTTTTTCAGTTTTTGAAAACTGTTTCGGTTAAAAAAAAGTTCACTTTTCATTAAAAATATTTGGTTTTCCATTTCCAGGTTTGCCTTGAAAAACCAGACAGTTGAGTTGAAATCAACAATTTTCCCTGCAACTTTTTGTTTGAAATGAAAAGCCATTTTTTGTGTGAAAAATATGTCTCGTCAGGAAAATGTCCCGCTCTCCTGAGTAGCCTTTTTAAGGGAGCTCTGGAGATCAAGCATGATAGGCGTGGCCAGTTCAGGCACATTAGTGGAGCCCGGCAAGTGCTGTTTATTTGGAGCTCTCCATCTAACATAAACCTGGAGAAGGTCTCTCGCTTAGGGGCACCATCATCCCCTACAGAACCCTCTTCCCTTCATGTCCCAAGAGTCCGTTTCCTCTGCTGCTGAGTATCTTGCGCTCAATAAGGCCTTCAGCATGAATTTCAGCAGCTGCCTCTGCCTTGCAGCCGATGGAGCGCATAGCTGGCTTAGAGTAGGACCGAACACTTTGTCTATCTTCCTCCCAACTTGGCACCCCTGCTGCATTGGGCTGTGCAGCCTGCCAGAACTGGCCCCAGTGTTAGGGCTACAGTGTGTCAAGGGGTACGTCTACATGGAGATAAAAACCCACAGCTGGCCTGGGTCAGCTGACTCAGGCTCGCAGGGCTCTCGCTTTGAGACTGAAAAATTGCTATTTAGACAGGCTCAGACTGGAGTCCAAGCTGTGGGACACTGCAAGGGGGGAGGGTCCTGTCTACACTACTATTTTTAGCCACGTAGTATGAGCCCGAGTCAGTTGAGCCGGGCTCTAAGATTTGCTGCCATAGGTCTGTTTTTGCAGTGTAGATGCACCCTGAGAGTTTAATGCTATTTAATGGTCTCTTTTATTTCAGCAGCTGTGAAATGAGGGGGTTGGGCTTCAGTCCAGCAAAACGTAGTGGATGTTTTTTAGTCTCCCCCTTCCACATGTCTCCTATTCACACCCTCGGGTTATTAATAGCACCTCTCTGTGACAGAATAAGCCCACAGATGAGCTAGAGCACTGTTTCCGGCAAGTGGTGGCAGCCGTCGAGTGTACAGGAAGTGAGACGAATGCAGACCGTGGCCGGCACGCTGAGAGGCTGGAGAAAATCTACAGCATGGTGCTGAACTCCTCAGCAGGAGGTAAATATGCTGTCTACTCCAAAAACATAGGAATCAAGGGGCTGGGAAGTCCAATGAGGGCACAAGTCCCAGGAACAGCTGTGGCTGCCGAGTTCAGGGCAATCTGAGGAGTGTCTGCAGTGGACTAAACTTTCCTGAATCCTAGCAGTGCAGGTTCACCATTTCCAGAGCGACTGGGACGCTAAGGCCTTGCGTACACACTCAAGTGGCACTGCTCTAACTATGTCAGTAGAGTTAAAGCCTACAGCCCTTCTAGTGTGGATGCAGTTCTCCGGGTATAAAGGCGTTTACACTAGTATAGCTTATCCCCGTATGGGACAGGGAATAAGGCTTTGTCTTCACTACCCGCCGATCCGGTGGGTAGCAATCGGTTTTTCGGGGATCGACTTACCGCGTCTAGTCAAGACGCGGTAAAATCGATCCCTGATCGCTCTGCCGTCGACTCCGGAAATCCACCTCGGCAGGAGGCGGCAGCGGAGTCGGCGGCAGCGCGGCAGCGGTCGACTTTCCCGCGTCCTCACCGCTAGGTAAGCCGACCTAAAATACGCAACTTCAGCTACGGTATTCACGTAGCTGAAGTTGCGTATCTTAGGTCGGAACCCCGCTGCAGTGTAGACCTAGCCTTAGATATACTCGTAGAAGGCACGTTAATACCATTAGGCCATACCTGAATCGTTCCAAGATGTACATGGGGCTCTGATGAACTGCCTGGGCATATATTTGAATGACAGTTGATTAATCGCTGTGCACGCACAGTGCTGCATTTCCAATGCATCGATGAGTAATATTTTTTAAAAGAAAGTCTTATTTAAGCCCCCGATGCCATGAGACGCTCGGTTGTTTTGAGCCTGTCTAAAGCTTTATGGAACTGGTGAGAGGGTTAAGCAGTTTTTCCCATTTATGAGTTGGGCCCCTAGACAGGTTGAGCTTTAGAATAACTCGACCTACAGCAAATCATTGGAGAGTTTTTCCAGTGCAGGTGTGTGGGAAAATTGGCTGCTCCCTCATGTTTAATGGGCAGTTTCTTTTCATCTACCACATTGCTGGCTGGGCTGCGCTAAGTGCAAATAAGGACCCCTGTTAAGCGGGTGCTTCCCCTTCCTGCAGGAGGCAGTTCACCAGGAGGGCTCCACGGCACCCCACTGCCCAACCCGAATATCAGCTTCCACTTGTGGACTGACGAAGACCAGCTTTGTGAGTGCCCTTAAGTGACTGAAATGAAACCCTGATGGTGTCTAATTTGCCAAATTAACGGGTTGTAAATTGGCTCAGATGGTTGAGAGGCAAGTTTTATTTCTCCTGGTTCCAGAGCAGGGGATTGGCAGCACAGTGTGTTGGGTTAATGCACTAAGCTTTCCTGTCACAGGGTGGGGTGGCCTTTTAAGAGAGCTGGGCTGAGCAGAGGAGGCCAACAAGCAGCTCACTTAAGGTGAGGGCTGCCAGGAGTAGAGAGGCTCCTACAGAAGAGCCTGGGTCAGGGAGGATACAGAAACGGGGTCTAGGTGGAAGACCTGGCTGGAGATACAGGCTGGGTAGGTAGTAGGATGAGCCAGGTTTACCTGCTTTGATTGATGCTGAACTGTGTGTGTGAACAGTAAAGGTATCCCTGGGGAAAGGGACTGAAATATTGACACTGATGGAGAGTCACTGACACACTGGATGTGGGCTGGCTTGCACAGGAGTGGGGTAACTGAGGCAGAGGCAGAGTCCTGTGCTGGGTTTGGGGTGGCCTTGCTCTCTTTCCTTCTTGAGGATTTGGTGAGAGGCTATTGGATCGTTGATTTTACTGGCAGATTCTGTTTGGGAAAGGCCCACAAGGGGGATAGCAGTGAGGCTCCGCAGGGCCAGATAGCATTATTGGGAGAGATGTCTGAGGGCCCAGGGCTAGAGTAGCAGGGACAGCTACAGATCAGGACTGAGGTGCATTGTCATGCCTGTGTAGGGGTAGCTGGTGTGAACCCCACTTGCCCAGTGCCTGTCTGTGCT
Organism: Emys orbicularis; assembly: GCF_028017835.1. Taxonomy (NCBI): domain Eukaryota; kingdom Metazoa; phylum Chordata; order Testudines; family Emydidae; genus Emys; species Emys orbicularis. The sequence continues at coordinate 27,596,813 of NC_088695.1, read as the reverse complement.
GTATGGGGCTCCCCCTGTTTCTTTTGGCCTCTCTTCCATGACCAATGAAAGCACATGCTCCAGATGTGAAAAGCAGGGAGGCAATGGGGTTAGTGGTTGTTATAGTGGAATTTCAGCAGACAGAGGGGCCAATGTTCAGATCATTTGACCTGGCCCAAAGCCCACTGGAGCGAATGGAAAGACTCCGCAGATGTCACTGGGCTTTGGATCGAGGATGCCACTGTGGCTCCCACTGGCCTCGGCCCGGGGATGACTCCCGCCTGCGCACCTGTCCTTCATCACTTAAAGGCTTTCCTCCCCCGCGCAGGGAAGGAGCTGGTGCTGTTCGTCCGCCCGCTGTCGCAGACTTGCGAGCTGGACTGCCTGAGCCAGGAACTGGACAATTTTGAGATCCAGGACATTGTGTCTGACTGCGAATGCTGCGAGCAGACCCGCTTCTCTGTGCTCTCCACGGACAGCGGCATTGAACGGGACCTGCCTGCGGCAGGCGAGGAGCTGCTGCCGCCCAGCAGCACTGACGTGGTGCATGCCAGGCTCCAGAGGAAGGGCGGCATTAAGAAAAAGGCATGCCTTTTGGAGAGCATGGCCTTGCTGCAAAACAGCTGCAATGGCCCAGGGGCAAAGCAATGTGGGAAGCTGCACAGGAAGTCTGACAGCAACATGGTGCCCATGCCTCACTTCCACAGACTGTACACTGCCCGGATTGTGGTTCTGGGGGATGACAGGGTCTTGGGGCGACTGGCCCAAACCTATTACTCACTGAGGTAAGGCTACAGCCTCCTATGAGGGGAGGTGTTTCTATGCAGGGTGCAGTGATGGCTAATAATGGGGAGGATTGTCCGGCACAGGCTTTGCAATGGGGCAGGATAGGTACTGGCTGCTCCCACCTCACGCCACCACCTGTCATGCTGTGGGGTTAACAGAGGAAGGGAAAGAGGGAGCCCAGAATGGAAGGGGTGGGGGGTGGGCTAGTATGAGAGCTTCATGGGACTCGCCTCTCCTGTTAGGTAACACCAAAGGCTCAGGCCTCAGAGGCACCAGGTCTGTGGTGGGCCACAGCCTGGAAGGGGAAGGATGATCTGGGAGCAGCAGGAAGGGATGTGGTGGGATTCTAGCGTTAACATACCACACGCCCCTAGGAACCAGGATCGAACCTCTGGCGTTAAAAGCAGGCTCCACAGCAGCCTGAGGTGACTGGCCCAGCGCCGTTAGTTCAAAGACTACAGCAAAAACGTAAATGCGGCTGGTCAAACATTTCCATGTGAAAACTTTTTTCGATGGAAAATTGGGTTTTTGAGGCAGCAGCAACTGAAAAGTTTTCACTCCTGGCGTTTTTATTTTTTTGATGAAAAGTTGAAATTTTCCACCGGGGACAAACCAAACATTTTCCAGCTCACAGACCTCTCTGTGACCCCCCCCCCCCCCACACACACACACTAGAGAAGGCCACAGCGCCGCACGGTGAGCGTGGATTTACATTAACGTGTGGTAAGGCCCGACATGCCAGCCATCGGTGAGCCTAAAGAGCAGAGCTGGTGGGAAGAGGGGGAGGAAAGATAGTACCATGGTTAGGGCACTTGCCTGGGACTCACGACCCTGTTCCCATTCTCCCCCCCCCCCCCCCCAGGGACATCCTAAGGGACCTAAGGTACCCCACTTCCAGGTCTGTATGTTGATGACTGCACTGCCCTGCCTCACAGGGCTGCTGTAAGGGTAAATAAAGATTGTGACCTGCTCAGATGCTATGGTAACGGAGCCCAGACAAGATAGGAAAGGAGTGTGAAGAGCACAGAGCCCTGAGGGGATTAGTAGTGGAAATTGTCCCCATGCTGAGGGAGCAATGCTGTTGAACTTCAGGGCCCCCCAGGATGCAGCTGTGGGCTCCCATTCCCCTGAAGCAGTCAGCTGTGGTTGGCTTATAGCAAACACTGTAACTTTAAAAACAAATGTATTTTTTGTATTTCAAGGAAACGAGAAACCAGACGTGTTTTCCTGACGCCAAGGCTGAACCTGCAGTTTTATTATGTCCCTGTTATGGAGGGACAGCCAAACACCTGGCCCACTCAGGTGAGCGATCACATAGTGGGGACCGTACCCTCTCTCTGCTCAGTCTTGCAGAGAGGCTGCCAGGGCTCGGATTGAGCTGGTTGGAATGTTTCTCTGGGGGCCCACCAGGTTTCTATAGGATTTAAGATTTTGTGTCTAGCCCTTATGACTCTGAAAAAACCTGCCAAATGGGACCCAATGCAGGGCTGTCTGGCTGAGTCTGCAGACAACCTGAAACCATAGCTCTGAGCAAGGTATGAATGGTTCAGTTTGTCCAAATGGGGTGTTGACTCTGAAACCTAGTGATGATATTTAAGATCTCAACATGACCTATTTTGTTGCTGGTCATTTTAACGGTTGTATCCAGCTACTCTGGGACTGTAGAAGGAGCTGAGGATCATGCATAGGGCCTTTGCAGAGAAACACAGTTTTTCATTTTGGCTGATCCCTGCTTCCAATCAAACGCTACGGCAGTGAAAATGAGTCTGTTTTCCTTTTGAGAGTCTGTGCCTGTACTAGGGAAATATGTGGCATCAGAGACATAGGACCTGATTCTTGCTCTGCCACTGACATGTTGTGTGGCCGTGGGCAAATCACTTCCCTTCACTGTGCCTCAGTTTCCCCATCTATAAAATGGTGATACTATTATTATTTGTAGCACCTAGGAGCTTCAGTCATGGAGCAGGACCTCATTGCACTAGATACTGTACAAATACAGAACACAAAGGCGGTCTCTATCCAAAGACCTGTCGGTCTAACCATCTCCATGTTTGTGAAGTGCTTTGAGTTCTTTGGATGAAAATTGCTAGAAGTGAACAGCATTATTTACTGAAGGCCGGATCCTGCAACAAGCTCCACGCACCGGATCCCTGTGTCCCCACAGACTCCATTGACATCAGTGTGGTCTCTTGGAGACTCGAGGGTCTTTTGGCACAGAGCTCATGGCAGGATCAAGGTCTAAATGAGGTTAGAAGTTGGGACAGCCGGAAACAGGGAGGATACCGTTTGGATCAGCACAAGCCTGCGATGCTATCATGGTCCCCATTGGAAACCAATGAACATTTACAGCTCCTGACAGTCTAAATTTGCCCCAGAAATGGCAGTATATCCTGACAGCATGTGCACGTATTATTAGTTAACTTAATTCATTAACTGTCTTTATTCTGGAGCACCCAGAGCTGCAGAAAATGTTCTAGCTGCTCCACACCAGCAAGCAAAGACACAGACCCTGCCCCCAAAAGCTGACCATCAAAATTTGACACAACTCCATGAGGGTCATAAACCGACCAGTGAGAGTGCACAGTGGAGAGGGGGTAAGATCAGGAGGTTACTGAGGGTCTGTCTACACTGTGTTTGAAAGGTGTGACTGCAGCATGTGTAGACGTACCCGGAGCTGGCTTTGATCTAGCTAGTTCAAAGCTAGCTCGGGTAACAATAACAGCAAAGTTGCGGCAGTACGGGCAGCAGCCACTCGGATATGTACTCAGGGTCCTGTGTGGGCGGGGTTAGCCCAACAAGCTGTCCTTGTTGGCACGGCTTCACTGCTATTGTTACCTGATCTAGCTTTGATCTAGCTAGACTTGAGCTAGCTTTGATCCAGCCAGATCAGAGCTTGCTTGGGAACGTCTACACGTGCTGCAAGCACACTTTCCAATTGCAGTGTGTAGACATACCCTCCGCCAGGTGTGAACCACATGTACCTGCACTTGCATTACCCGCTCTGGTACAGCTAAAAATAGCAGTTTAGATGTAGTGGCATGGGCTTCCACACGGGCTCTACAAAGGACACTGGGTATGTACTAGCGTTGCTGAAGCCACTGCATCTACAGTCACACCTCAGATTGCAGAGTAGACATACCCACAGAGGGAGATGGTTTGGTTAATATATGGAGATATACCTATCTCATAGAACTAGAAGGGACCTTGAAAGGTCATCAAGTCCACTCCCCTGCCTTCACTAGCAGGACCAATTTTTTTTTTGCCCCAGATCCCTAAATGGCCCCCTCAAGGATTGAGCTCACAACCCTGGGTTTAGCAGGCCAATGCTCAAACCACTGAGCTCTATCCCTCCTCCCCTATAATAGCAAGATTGCATCCCAGTAAAAGCAGTCGTTTGCTTAGCTTCTGGTGTCTTTAAACCTTTTCCTTGAGGGATATTATTCTGTGCATAACAAGCAGGTGCAAGGAGCTGACTGTCCTGTGCTGTGTGTTTCTCCTCCTCCAGGATCATACTACGCCTGGCCAGATGGAGCTCTGTGAGTTGGCTGTGTATCTGGGCAAAGCTGACCCTTGGTATGAGAGCAACATCAACACACTGTGTCACATGATCCCCAAGCTGGCCACCATGGTACGTGGGGGAACCCTTCCTTTTGTGCCCTGCTCGTGCCGGGTGCTTCAGAAACCACAGTGGGGCCTCTGAGTGAACTTCTCAGAGGCTAAAAGCCCCCACCTCGTGTTTCTCGCTGAGTTCTGTACTTTCCCAGTCATGTGGAAAATACAGAGCGGCAGCGCCACACATTTTGGGGTGCACGGTTGTGATTGTGTGGGTCTGCAGGGCTGTGATTTCCCAATATTTAAGGATTTGTTCAGGTTTTTAATCATTTTTATTCCTCTAAGAATATTCCAAGAGCAGTCGTGTGGGATGGCTGAATGGTGGTGGAGAGGGGGTGGAAATGGGCTCACGTTGCCCCCACCCAGTGGGTAGACTCTATGCTCTGAAGCGGATAGGATGGAAGGATGAAGAGCAGTATCCATGCTGGGGCACTTCACTGCAGCAGATTTTCTTTGGTCAAACTTAGTAACTGGGGAGGGGGAAGCAAAATAGCGAAATGAGGCGTTTGCTGAAAAGCCTGTCTGTGTAGGGGATTTGCCGCTCTCATTGCCTGGCTTTTTCAAAACGTTGTCAGATCCCCTTTAAACAGGGGCAGTTGGGTGGGATGGCGAAGGGAGGAGACTCTCCTCCCCCATGGTCTTGCTCTGACTGATCTTCATGCAGAAATAGAGTGCTCTCAGTGTGTGTGTGTGTGTGTGTGTGGGGAGGAGGGTGCCTCATTGTGGTAACTTACCAAGAGGGAGTAAGGATCTGAGTGATGATTTCAGAGAGGTGACTGCAGATGAAGCAAACTCTGCTTTCCACACAGCCCTCCTCCCTGAGCACGCACCCCATGTCTGACCCATTCATTATTGATGTGATCGCTTACTACGTGCGCCTGGGCATCCAGCCAGTCTATTTCCAGGTCTATGCTGTTAAGGTCAGTGCCTTGTCTGTCACCCTTTTACATAACACACCAGCCGCAGCCCCAAACCACACCCTAGTTCACATCCCCGATGTGGAAGAGGGCTTGCTGGCCAAGCTGTGCAAAGCTCCCAGGTTTTCCTGGGCTTCATGCAAATATCAGCTTTAATCTACGTGGTCTCCAGCCCCCAATATTCCCTTTGAGTGCCTGGTTCTAGTGATCCTCCAAATCTCATAGGGAAGCTGAGTTGGAGCCATTGGGCTCCATCTGGGTCACCTAAGGGCCATGCAGAAGAGCTAATTTCATGTGATTTTTGGTACTGAACCATAAATCGGTCCCGGGTTCCTGTTTAACTGGACCCAAGTTTGCTCGCGAGGTGCGCGAGTTCCCTTAGTTTAGATTCAGTGATGAAATATGGAATCAGGTGACTCATGGGAGGTTTTGCCAGACTCTACCTGATTGCTGCAGGGTCTTTGGATTTCCTGAAACGTTTCATTTATTTCCTGCCGTCTTCTCTGAAACAGAATCAATGTCAGACCTGACATTCGACATGAGACCAAAACAATTAGCAAAGGACTTTAATGAGACCACCTGGTTAGATCATTAGCAGGAACTGAATCCAGGGCCTCTAGCTCCAAACACTTGAGCTGCCTTTACCACTTTACCTCAAGGACTAGATCCATCAGCTGGGAACAGAACCAGGTGTCTTGCTATTTTCTGTGGGTCAGCCCCAGAGGGGAGCCAGTAACTCATCTTGTCAGTGCCTCACAGGACTTTATCTCCTTCCTATCACTCTGGCATTGTTCCAGCCCCCACCTCACTTGATCCTCATGTCATATAGCTGGTGAGCTTGTTATTTTTAAATTATTTTTATTCCTCAGTTTTTCTCCTCCATGTTGCAGACTCATGGCCAGATGACTCTCTGGGCATTTCTGTCAGCACTCAGGTGTCACAAACAGGAATTTACATGCCTCAGAGCTAATCAGCATACTGGTACAGGGACTGGGGGTCTTGTGTGGGAGTCCACACTTCAGTCAAGATGATACCTGGTGGTGAGGTGTACAGTGCCCCAGGGGAAATCCCCCTTGTTTACATTACTGGCCAATTCCGTGTTCTCTTTCTGGAAGTTCTTGAGCTCCCTGATACTGTGTTTAGGTTCTTTGATGAAATATGGAATCAAGCAACCCTAGGGAGGTTTTCTCAGACTCTGCAGGGCCGTCCTTTCTTCCAGAGCTTAGCTTTCCCCTGTAACGAAGGAGATGTGCATGAAATCACTTTGTTATTCCTGGCGTGTACCTTGCCTCTGGTTGCTTGTTTCACATATGAAGTCACAGCCTCTTTGTGATATCACAACTGGTTGCTGCAGAGATGACTGTGATGTCACAGAGGGTCACTCTGTGGGGAGCAATCAGGAGCTGCTCCCAGAGAAGGTTTTTTCCATTTTCAGATTTTCTTCAGCAACGAGGCTCAGGAGCCAGCAGAGGACGTGTTCCTCACCGAGCTGAGTGCCAAGGTGCAAGATTGCAAAGCTCCCAAAGGTGCGTAGCGGGTTTCAGGATCTCCTCCGCCACCAGGAATTCCCCTTCATCCCTGCTTGCCTCTCTCTTTAGTAAGCTTTCCCCTTATGTAATCACACTCACTTCCATCACCCCTGCGTCCTTCCACACACAGTAACGGAAGCCACAAGGCTCCAAGAGTGTGTGTGTGTGTGGGGGGGGGAGAAATTGGAAAAAAACATTTGCAAGACATTCTGCCTCCAAGTATTGTTGGTAGGTTGGGGACACTTGGTAAAAGAACAGGAAAGGAAACCTCCTAGCTCCTAATTCTGCCGTTAGAACTAACCTACAGCAATATAGCCCAATCCTGCTCCCATTGGAGTCAATGGGTGCCTTTGCATTGCAGCTGGATGTATATGCTGAATGAGCAATGTTGCCATTCGGGCCCTCACTTCCCATTGATTTCCCTCTTCCAGACCATATGCAGACAAAGAAGAAAACAACGCTGGAAGTCCCCGGGGCAGATCTCGCAGTAACGTATCGCAAGGTAAGATGCGACTCTTTGTCCCATGGCCTCACTGCTCACAGGACTCCTTTTGGTGGATCTGGGAGCTCTCTACATGCAGGGGCTCTGGGGCAGATCGCGGCGACAAGGGAAAACTGCCTTTGCTTTTGCCCGTGAGATGCTCCTTTCAGCACGTACATTGCTTGAGGGCTGAATGTGCCAGGACATCATCGTACCTGAAAAGAGATGCCGGCTCCAGGATCAGCCTTTGTAATAATGAGCCAGCTGTTCCTGGGAAATCCGGTCCCCCCTGTCCTGGAAATATTGATTAGGACGCACAAGACCCCTTACTGGTTAACTGTAAAGTCTAGCCTATGGGATTATGACTTCTAATGGGCCCTCTTTTTTCCTCCTATTGTACATCTACAGAGGAGGGGTACTTTTCAATGAACACTTTGATCATCTATTGTAGTAATCGTTTCCCTTTGTTTTGAGTCTCTGAGCGTTGCCCGTGTCCAGCTAATGTGTTTGTAAAGGTGTTCATCCCCCAACACTAGCCCCTAAGCAGTGTTTAAAATCATGTTAGCTGACACTTTTTTCAGAACACACATCTTTTTCCTTGTCTAGACAAAGCCTACAGGCCCAGTTCTGCCACCCTTATTTAGACTGCATAGTGCTTTACTCAGCGGCCAGTCTCACTGAAATCAGTGATGCTACTCACGGAGTAAGACATTATTGAGTCTGAATTAGAGAGGCAGAATCTGGTGCTAAATACGCAGACACATGTGCAAGCGCTGGAATAAATTGCCCAGAGAGGTTGTGGAATCTCTGTTACTGGAGATTTTTAAAAGCAGGATAGACAGACACCTGTCAGGGCTGGTCTAGATAATAGTTAGTCCTGCCTTGAGTGCAGGGGACTGGATTAGAAGAACTTTCGAGGTCCCTTCGTGTCCTACGATTCTATGATTCCCTGTTCTGCCTGAGCAGCTTAGAATCTGTTTTTTTTAAACATGGCCCTTTATATTTATAATTTTCCCACCTTTTTTCCTCTCAATTTAGATGGGTTTTCCCCACTCCTAATCTTATGCTTTTTCTGTCATTAACTGGGGCTGGCAGGGTGTCTTTTTGGGTTTAAGCAGGGGCTGGGTGACCGTGTCTTGCCTCGTTTCAAACCCACCCAAATATTGCGGGTTTGAAAGCTCAACTGGAACATGAATGCTTTCAGGTTTGCTTAGGAGAGGCTGTGAGAAAAGCTGCAGAGGGAGGAAATCCAGTGGGGTGAAAAGTGGAGCAGAAAGTGGAGCAAAGTGAAAAACAAACAGAGGAAAAATGTGACTGTAGACGCAGAGAGGAGGGGGAGGGGAGAGAGAAATCAAATGAAAAAACAAATTTAGCCTGTCCCAGTGTGCTCTGGATCAGGCACCCAGTTGGTTTCATTCAGGCCTAACATGTTAATCCCTAACTTGTAACTGAGTGAAATGTGCCTTTTGTGCAGGTTTTGCTGAGTAATCGGAAGAAGGAGGTAGAAGTCTTGCTGCGATCTACCGGCCTGGTGATGAAAGCCATTCCCTCCAGTGAAACAGAAGGTGAGGATTCTCCTGGTGGGGCACTGTTTGCTGAGCTGCCAACTATTTAGTGTTTTGGGGACTTCTGAGCTCAGCGCATGCTTTGGCTGGGCTGGGGGAGCTGAGTCCGTGCTGCATGCGGACCCATGTGCTGCAGACATGATCACTACAGCTCATGGTCAAGTATCTGGCTGTTGAGTCTCATGCCCCACTTTTAGGGAGCGCCCAGTAACTGAGGATGCAGCATTGGACTCAGTTATGCTTCTTTGTGCCATTATATCCCACCTCTTCTGCATTTGCCTGGCCGAGGAGGAAGGGAGGAAGAAAGAAAGAGATGTCTTTGGGGGATAGACCTTCAGCTGCCATAGCTCCTCCTTTGCGTCTGCCCCATGAGCCCCAGTGGAGATACCCCCTTGGGGTGGCAGAGGATGGAGTCACTACAAAGGCAGCGCTCTCAGCCTTATGTAGTGCAAGGGGATAAGACAGGAGTAACTTGTGTTGCTCTCCGGGGCCCCCGCGGGCTGATGCTAGGAGCTGGACCCAGGCGCCCCAGGCAGGCAGACGCTCATTCTAACATAGTACCTTTGGGGGTGATGGGGAGCACACCAAGAAGGATTAGCAGTGGAGGATTCCAGAAGACCTCACCCAGCCAAGACAAGGCAAGCTGGGCTGACCTGTGCTCTATTCTCAGTCTAATGCCCCGATTTTGTTGCAGATCTGGCGTGCTTGAATGTAAATATTGCTGAAGTCGTCAAAACCTCCAACCTGTCGGGAAGATCATTTTCTGTAAGTAGCTGTGACCCCCTGGCAGGAGTGGTGGAAGCATCCTAAAAGTGGGGGGGCCACAGGCACCTGAACCATGGCCCCGCCCCTCACACTGCCCCTTCCCCCTGAGACCCTGCCTCCCGCTCACTCCTCTCTGCCCCTTCCCACCCATCGCTCGCCCTTATGGCCGGTAAAATGTGGGGGGACTCCCGGTGCCCCTGTCCCTTGGAGGTGGTGATTCAGAATCACAAGCTGAGCAATGTTGGGCCAGGCCAGTGCTTGAATGAGAGGTCTCCCAGGAAATCCCAGACGGCTGCAGAGGAAGGAGGACCAGCCAGCCTGGCTACACAGACATGGTGTAAGGGTCCTGTCCACATGGCAGAATAAGGGTGTTAAAAAAGGAAGACTGCACCCCAGACTCCCAGTGCTCTCAGTGATGGGTCCACCTGGGATGCAGGGCAGGACTTAGAGTGCCTGACCCTGCAGATGCTACTGAGGCTACTGCTTACTACTATGAACAGCCTATTATTGGCCAGGAAGCTACTCACGGTAGGAAATAGTGCGCTCAGCAGGGTTTGCAGGATCTGGCCCGTTGCTCAGGATCCTTTGGAATGAATGAATGATGTAGGTGGAGAAATGTAATTAGAAGCTTGATTATTAGAGATTTTACTTATTGCTACAGCAAAGACTGAAGAAGGAAATCCCCCATTGCTCTGCAAAAGGAGGAGGAGATACTGCACAGAGCTGCTCAGAAAGTGGTTTCAGTTTGTTTTCTCCCCTGTCAAATTTCAGCTTTTTGCTGGAAACCCAAGCAGTTCTGTCACTGCCCCTCAGTACTGCCCGGATGGAACACCATGCATTAGCATTTCTCCTCTGCAAGACTCTGCCATTGGAGCAGTGTGCCTTGGTGTGTAGTAGATATTATGATCCAGAGGACAAACATCCACTAGATATAGGGTTGGATCCTTGTTTACAGGTCCCTTTGCCCCGCCAGAATGGTGCAAAGAGGGCTTGGTATAACTGAAGTTATGAGGGCAGCTTGTGTGGGCTCCCCGCTGCTAGCTCTAATCTAGCAGTGCAGATGCAGCGGCACAGACCCTGTTGTGAGCTAGGCGCTTGTACAGCCAGTGCCACAAGATCTTCCCTGCTACTTTGAGCTAGCTTAAAGCTAGTTTGGGTGTGCCTACGTGAGTGGCAATCACACCTCCAATTGCAGTGTAGACATATCCTGAGAATCAGATCCTTTAGGGCCAAATGGACCAAGGGCCTGTTTCTTTATCACCTATTCCCACATATTTCAGGCATCCTGGGTGAGATTCAGTGACTCACAGCCCAAGGGGAGGGGGGCTATAAGCCACCTTTGTGCCCTCCCAAACCTGGGCTGCTCTGGGGACTCCAGTGTACTTTAAACAGCCCTAGGGGCCTGTCAAGGTTATGGCAGCCTCCCCCATCTCCGCTGTGCTGCCTAGAATCGCTGCAGCACTGAGCACTGTAGCCCTGCCCCTGACTCACCCTTCCTGCCCCACCTCCAGCATGACCCCAGGCTACACCAGGGCTCGCAAAGGGGTCCTCAGAAAGCAGCTTTGCAGTGCCTGTGTCAGGGGAAACCTTCCCACGCTGGCATAAAGGGTCTAGAGCGGGGGCTGGGAGATCTCACACCAAGACTCTAACACTAGCAATCCCTTGTAAGGCTGCTTGAGCACCAGGCCTCCCCGGTTACTGTGGACTCTGGCCAGTGATTTTGGAGGCCTAATTTGGGACACCTTAAAGGGGCCTGATTTTCAGAGGTATTAAGTAGGGTTACCATATTTCAGCAAGCAAAAAAGAGGACGGGAGGAGCCCCGCCCTAGCCCCGCCCCTGCCCCTCCCACTTCCCGCCCCCCTCAGAACCCCCAACCCTCCCCCCGCTCCTTGTCCCCTGACTGCTCCCTCCTGGGACCCCTGCCCCTAACTGCCCCCCAGGACTCCACCCCCTACCTAAGCCTCCCTGCCTCTTGTCCCCTGACTGCCCCCTCCTGAGACCCTCCCCCCATCCTAACTGGCCCCCTAGGACCCTACCCCCTACCTGTACCCTGACTGCCCCAACCCTTATCCACACCCCCACCCCCAGACAGACCCCTGGGACTCCCACGCCCCATCCAACCACTCCCCACCCCCTGACAGTCCCCCCAGAACTCCCGACCCATTTAAACCCCTCTGCTCCCTGTCCCCTGACTGCTCCGATCCCTCTCCCCACTCCTGCCCCCTGACAGCCCCGCCCCCAGAACTCCCAAACCCCCCCCCCCGTTCCTTGTCCCCTGACTGCCCCCTCCTGGGACCCCTGCTCCTAACTGCCCTCCAGAACCCCACCCCCTACCTAAGCCTCCCTGTTCCTTGTCCCCTAACTGCCCCCTCCTAAGACCCCCCCACCCTAACTGCCCCCCAGGACCCTACCCCCTACCTGTACCCTGACTGCCCAAAACCTTATCCACCCACCCCCAGAAAGCCCCCCCCCGAACTCCCGACCCCCCATATCTTGTCTGCCCCCTCCAAAACCTCCCTGCCCCTTCTCCGACCCCCTGGCCCCCTTGTTGTTGGCCTTCGCCTAATGTCTCTGTGAACTTGCTCATGAACGGCCTGAGCCGTTTGTCCCGGCACGCTCGTCCTGGCAGGCTGGGTAGCAGGGGAGGAGGAGCCGGGGAGGAGCTCCAGACTGCCGGAGGCGATCTGCGAATGCAGGGAGGGAGGGACGGAGTGATCTCTGCTGCAGGTGAAGTGGAGGAGGGGCTCTCTCTGGCTGTCGGAGCCCTATGTAAGTGGCACCATCCGGCCTGCTGCCCTGTTAGCCGCGCGTGCTCTGCATGGTGGGGGGGAAGTCCGGACATTTACAAATTCCCCCCGGACGCTATTTTTAGCTCAAAAAGCCGGACATGTCCGGGGGAATCCGGACGAATGGTAACCCTATATTAAGCATCTGCATCTCTCGCTGACTTCAACTGGGGCTGTGGGTGTCCTTTAAGGAGCCTCAAGTTAGGCACCCAAATCACTGGCTGCTTTTGAAAATATTGGCCAATTTGTGCCAGGGGGAAATAAAAGGAAGGAGCCAGTTCCCTCTTTATTCCAGCAGTCGTGTCTTGTGTTCCAAGGTTCAAAAATAGATGTGTGCACACACACACATTCACCATCTGTCTTGGTGCAGCCTTGAGAAGGTACGTGACAAATTCAGCAGGGCTTTTTCTTCCCTGTTGTTCCAGTCAGCAACAAACAAGATCAGAACACGTAATATCAAAATCCAGAGCATGGAACAAAGGACCTTCAACCTATGCCTGGACAAGGACTTCAGAAGGACCTACACGAACGTGGTCGGGTAAGGCTACTTTGCTGTAAGGCTTTAAACAAGCATCAAACTATTGATTTAAAGTTAGACTTCCCCGGAGACACAACATGTCTTTTCACAAGGGTTGTCAGGACTACAGAGGAAGTGATGTTGGCTAGTGCCCAGGCCTGGAAGTCAGGAGATACAGGTTCTAGTCCTGACTCTGCTTCTAACTTGGTGAGAGGCCCTGGGTGAATCACATGGCCTCCCTGTGCCTGCTATCACCAGAGTAAAATGAAGTCAGTGATATTTACCTTCCTTTGTAAAGTGGTTTGAGATCTTTGCCTGGAAAACACTATGTCAATGCAAACTATTTTATCATATATATCGTAAATGATAAAAGAGAGTGGCTCAAGCAGATGACTGAGGGTTGGGAGATCTGGCTCATTTCCCAACACTGCCACAAACTTCCACAATATCTCAGTATTCCCACCTTCCCATTTGTAAGGTGCGGATTATACTCTCCTAGTTCCCATAGGGGGGTTCTTAAGCCTAACTCATTAATGCTTGTAAGAGACAAGGTGGGTGAGCTAACATCTTTTATTGGACCAACTTCTGTTGGTGAAAGAGACAAGCTTTCAAGCTCCACAGAGCTCTTCTTTGAGATTCATGGATAGAAAGCATTATCCAAGTGCGTGTTTGCACATGATGCACTGGATATGAATACAGGAATCTTCATTTCTTGCTTGAAACTGTCGTAGAATGTTATTTACTGTTAAAGAGTTTCTTGAGTTCTACCCCAGCAGTGGCTGCATTTCTGTGGTGGTGGAAATGATTCTTCTCTACAGCTTGTAGAGTGATTTGGGATCCTTCAGGATAAAAGGCACTGCAGAAATCTGAAGGTGGGAGGGAGTAGTCTGTGTGAGCAGCTTCGATAATATAGCAGCAAAAAATGAGGTTCTTTCAAGAATTTGTGCAGGCTGGATTTGTATTTTAAGAACCACAATTTCATAATTTTGCCCCAAGTAGCACCACCAACCAAAATGTATCATGTACCAATTCATATGCAGCCACCACAGTCATCTGCAGGGGTTTGAACCCAGGACTCTAAGCCCAAAACCGCAAGCTACCACTTGAGTAGAGCCGGTTGGAAAATGTCAACAGTCAAAATTATTTGACAAAGAAAAGGAAGATTCTTTTTTTGTATGAAGATGTGTCCCTTTTTTAAACTGGCTCAACAATTGAGCTGAAGGAAAAGCCCTTTGTGTGACAGAAGTTGGCTGTACAGTCACAAATCAGCCACTTGGAGGAGATGTGATCATACACTAGACCAGAGCATTACACATGCTCACATAACTGTGCACATAAATGCTGCATATGCAGCTCTGATAGCCGGGTGTGCAAACTGGTATGGGTGCATGAGTATTAGTGCATAGAGATTGGCAGCTTGCATGCAAACAGGCCAGTTTGGGTGCTCACAATGTAAGGCCTGAAAATGAAGCTCCATTTCTTATTTAGGGCAAAGGTTACTGAAATCTCTGATTTTCCTAGTTTCTGGCTACCCTCCTCTTTTGCCCTCTCCTCCCCTGTTTTCTCTCTCCCTCATTACACATAGCCAACAGCGAGTCTTATTCTATTTCTTTCTATCTGTGTTTCTTTTCCGCTGTTGAAGAGGATTTTGAGGGAACTGCCTTCCAAGAAAGCTGTTTGTGATTCTGGGTTGCCCATCAAGGGAACAGTTGGGTGTAAGAGACAGGCCAGTGATCTGTAAACAGCCCTGTGGGTGGGATGTGCTTCCCTCCAAGCCTGGAGGAAGGGATTTCCAATGGCAACAGCCAGAGGCCACCAAAGACAATCTGCTGCCCTAGGCAAAACTTCAGTGTGCCGCCCTCTCCTCCCTGTAAGCCTAGGACAATAGATTTGGCTGGCTGCCTCTCCATGACAGAGGGGTGGCTGGGCCAAATCTGATTGAGTGGCATTGCGACCTGGCATTCTCAGTCACAACCCCACTCAAATTTGGCCCAGCCGCCCCTCCGTCATAATGGAGGGGCGGCTGGGCCAAATATGTCACCTTAGGCAGCTGCCCAGAAATCTGATGCCATATGCAGCTGCCTAGTTCACCTATAGCCAGTAGCCTCTGGCAGCAGTGTAACCTGAAAGATTTGGGGCCCAGCAGGTAAAAAAGACTTAACAGCAGTTTCTTACAAACCTCACCAAGGGACACATTGTGTGAAGCTCATGGATAATGGTGCAGTGTGTGAAACGTTTACAGAGACCACAAATGAGGCCTTCAAGAAGTCGGAGAGGAAGCAAACTGGTTGCTGTGAGAAATGCAATTCATAGATGGTGCTTTTTCCCCCTGGGTAAAAGCTTGTGCTGGGGGAGACTGCCATCTTTTGGATGAAGTGTAAAACCAAGGTTCTTGCTTCTTGTCTTCATAAAGGTCCCATGGCACTTTTTGTGCAAACAGCAGGGTGTTAGCTTTGGAGTCGTGGCAGAAGTCCACTCTGAGTAATTACATTCCGCGTTAGTAAATTTCCTCCAGCAGTTTCAAATGAGACAGTTTTCTCCTTTGTTTTCTGTCCTAAAATCACTGGGCAGTGTTGTGGGCACCATTAAAAGCTGCCACATCCTGCATCAGCAGTGGCTGCCTTTCAGTGATGGAGAAGTGAAGTGTTAATGTATTACACAGGCTCAAGCCTCAACATTTGGATCTGGAATTTGAACCTCCCAAAGTTCAAGGGAATTGGATTAAAGGATTTTGGCTGGAGTCAAATGCAAAATTTGGATCTGGGTTTGGATTTCAATTGCCTTCAAAGTTCTGGGGAGTTTGAAGGTGGAGTTTTGATTCAGGCCCATCTGTAGTCCATACAGTTTGCATTCCCCTGAATCAAACTAAGGCTAGCCTAAAGCGCTGTGTAATAACAATAATAATAACAATAATAATATGAATTAGATAATCTTTCTAGCAAAAACCAGTGCAAGATTACAAACAGATTATAAATCTTAGTTACATGGATGTAAATCCAAAGCAACAGCCAAAGCCAATGGAGTTACTCTGGATATACACTGGTGTAACTGAGATCAGTATTTGGCCCATGATTCGGCATGTTTAGTAAAAATATCTTTCTTCTCTTGCAGTGTGGAAGTTTCTCCTTGCCTGGAACCCAGCTATTGCTTGCAAAAGACAAGGACAATGAAATTCAGCCTGCATGAACCGGAGGATGTGGGACTGGCCAAATACATGCCCAAATCTTTGCTATTGCCCATCAACACATTTGCAGGCATCATCCAGTGAAGAAGATAAGAAAAAATTGACATGAGAGGCATTTGTAAGAATCCCTGGTTGGGTCACAATAGAACGAGGACCGAAGAACACACTAAAAGCCACCTACAGTGACTTCACAACAATTTCTCTTGTAAAGCTACAACTGTACGGGAAGTTAGGGCTCAAAGAAGAAAGTAAAAATCAGGCAAACTGTTATAATGCCTTGGCTTAGGTCTGAGCCAAGGAGCAGAGCCTGGGAGAAGGTGGAAGAGCAGGAGTTCCTGTAATGCTGAAGAGTGGAGCTGGGCTGGGGAACTGAGGACGGAGGGAGATAAGCAGGAGTCAGACCGTTATTCTTCTTTGTGTGTCAGTAAAATACCTTGAGAGGGGAGGAGGGGTTTCTTCGGGAGAAGGATTGGAGACAAGCTGGCAGAGTTTGGCTTCTGCTTGCTTTAGGTGTGGCACAAGGTGCAATAATTATTTAATATTTTATATTACAGTAGTGTCTGAAACCCCTAATCAGGGATCAGGGCCCATTGTGCTGGGTGCTGCAGATATACCTGAAGCCACGGTCTCTGTTCCAAAGCAATATATTTGAGTCACCTTGGGCACACAGGCAATTGCCTCCAAACATTCACTCAGCAAAGAAGAAAGCTTGTAAGGGCTGATTGGAATTGGGTAGAACATGTGCATCACTAGGGTCTGCCGAGCTCCCACTGAGGTCTGTGGGAAAAACTGCCATGGACTTCCATGCTAGTGACTTTGGCTAGGATCAAACAAAGCTCCCATAGCAGCAGGTGCACAAGTTCCTATCTTCATTCTTGCTCGTTGCCAGCTGAAGTCATTTCAGATACCCCGTGCAGATTCATTAACTTGTCGGATCTAATCCCGAATGTCCAGAACAGCGCTAACAAGGCTTCCCTTAAATCCTAATAGATGTGATCATTAGACCTTCCTTGCGTGAGACTATCAGTGTCTGCTCCTAAACACTGGGTTACACAAACCCCAAATTGTTCTCTGCTCCCACACCTCATTGCCAGTGTTGCTTTGTCACAAGGATGCAAGAAACAGCTACCCAAAGAACCCATCAGTGGCTTCTCTAGTTTCTTGGCCTTCATGTGCTTTCTGTTTGGTTCACATGCTATAGACTGGTGAGGAGTGCCTGAGAGCCCAGAGCAGTTTACAGGTGGTAATGCGTTTTAGTGTAGTGCATATTGGGCCAGGTTAATTTGCAGTTCCATAAGGTCTCAAGTGCAGCACACGCTCCCCAAGAGATTCTGCTCATAGCCAAAGCAGCCCGAACAGGGGATGGTGCTGTCTGATGAAGGTGACCGTAGGGGAGTGCTGAGTCAGTGCATCCCAGCTGAGGGGTAAGCCAGCAAGACTCCCACAAGAGCTGCTGGTGGGACTTCAAGCTGCACCCCCCAGAAGAATCCCTACAGGAGTATGGCAGGGAAAACAACATCCCCCCTGCCCCCAGAAGTGACTCCACACTCTTGCCATGGAACTGCTGGCCAGGCTGGGATGTGATTTTTATCTGGCCAGTGGGAACTGTTCCTCTGACAATCGGGATACTTAATTTAGTGCCTGCATGTGGAATAAGAATGTATCCAACCAAACTTTAGGTATCCAAGTTTGAAATGTTGGGCTGCAATGTTTAGATCGGGCCCCTCTAAATAACCCTTCACAGAACTGCCTTGATTAAGGCCCAAAGATTTTGATGACGTTAGGATTTCTTGGACATTTAGGCTCTGTGGACATTGGGGAAGTTTGGGTTAAATTTTCCCCCATGTAGGCTTTATAGATTGTCTCAACCCTCCTGCAGCTCCCATCACTGCCCTGCTCTGCGATTTTTAAGATCAAACAACCACTTACTCTCTCCCCTCACTGCAAACGTTTTTATCTTTTACTTTCTAGCTAAAGTTTTACAAACTCCCAGCTTAGCGTATTGCATAAAACATAAACATAAAACATAAACATAAAAACAATTCCCTGGGAAGCTCTATTGAAATAAACTGTCTGCTGGCAAATCACCTTTAAAACTGATGGCAGGTGAGAGGCTTCCTAGCAACAGGAGAGCCTGGCAGCCCCCCAAAATCATTTAATTACAAAAAAAGTAAATGTGTGTATGAGAATCTCACACACACCATGGGGCATCCTCACTTATTATGAGACACTCATGGCTTGGGTGTGTATTCACTGTACTGCCAAGTGACTCAAGTACTCGAGAACTGTGATTTCACGAAGAGCTATACTCCCCAAAGTGTGGTATTCCACTTATGAAAATTGTATATTGGACTTTTTCCTCCAGGGGAAAAAAAAGCCAAGCCCTATTGTTGTTCCATAATCAGTGGGGTTACAAAAATAATCCAAAAGTTTAATTCAGGAAATTTCCTTCACCTCTACTGCACTGCACTTCCTTGTATTCGGATCTCACCAGAGCCACTGAAGGAAATATTTTTGTTATGCTAGAAGATTTAGCCACCTCATTCCAAGTTCAGCTAACCTCAGCCTCCTGAGCCGTAACGAGGGGATACAAGATAAACAAAGCCAGAAGCATTCAGCAACAGGGCTTTCATTTCTTCAGCATAAACAGCATTGTCTTTAACCTCAGTTTACTCATGGCTTATTGTAAATTATTGACAAGCAAGAACATAAAGTTTATGTGGAAAAGAGATGAATTTGGCCCCAGGAGACACATACAAGAGAGACCCCATGACTAATGATGGCAAAGGAGGTCAAGAAATGCCTGGATGAAGCCAGCACTTCTCTTCCTATGAGCTGCTATGTAAGGCAGTAATTTGAGAGGCTGACAAACAGCTCCTCACATGTTCGCCTGCCTTGGGATTTAACTATAAGTTCAACTCGCCTGGCACTCTAGACATAACCAGAGACTTGTGTGGTAGCATTGAATTTGTACTGATGTATATAGGTATTAACTATGTATAGTTGTATATGATGTAGATAGATTATAAATTATTTGTATAGGTGTAATGGATTATATATACTGGAAAGTGCAATCTTTTTACCTGTTTGATTAAATGACATTAAAGAAACCCAAATGGGTGCTAATGTGTGTGTGTGTGCGCGCATGTGTGTGCAGGGGGAGATGGTCTGGGTAGATCAGTGTTTCTCAAACTGGGGTCGCCGCTTGTGTAGGGAAAGCCCCTGGCAGGCCGGGACAGTTTGTTTACCTGCCACGTCCGCAGGTCCAGCCGATCACGGCTCCCACTGGCTGCAGTTCGCTGCTCCAGGCCAATGGGAGCTGCTGGAAGCGGCATGGGCTGAGGACGGGGCAGGTAAACAAACTGGCCCGGCCCGGCCCGGCCCGCCCCGCCAGAGGCTTTCCCTACACAAGCGGCGACCCCAGTTTGAGAAACACTGGGGTAGAAAGAACTGGCTCAACAATTGAGCTGAAGGAAAAGCCCTTTCTGGGCATCTCTGTTAAATCTCCAAAGTAGAGAGATGGGGGCGGGGGGGGAGGTTGGGGTTGGTATAATGGAGTGCATACCCCACACAGGCACTGAAAGGGTTAAGGGGAGCTGAAGCGCTCAGTTATGGCACCTGGTGGCAACTACAGGATGTGTCAGACTCAATTAAGGATGAGACCCAATGGGCAGGAACTGGGTGGCTAATTAACATAAAGGAAGGGTTTCAGGGCAGAAGAAGGAAAAAGGCTACTTGGCTTTGGGATTCTCTCCTGAGAGAGAACTCTGCTAATAGGCTAGGAGAGCCATGGAGAGATCACGGGGGTGGAGCCGCAGAGTAGCCTGGATAAAAGGGCAGGTGCTGGATCGTCATGAGGAAAGCATTTGCTTGCTACCAGAGCTGGAAAGGATTCTACAGAGCCTGGAAAGGTGCTGGGGGAAAGGGCCTAGAGGCAAGCCAAGGTAGGAAGAAGTCTGGGGAAGTGGCAAGGGGTCAGAGTGAGCAGACTTGGCTGTTAGCTTTGTTTATCCAGCCTCAATTAACAGGTAACACTT
The DNA here is from genome assembly GCF_028017835.1 of Emys orbicularis. Lineage (NCBI taxonomy): Eukaryota > Metazoa > Chordata > Testudines > Emydidae > Emys > Emys orbicularis. The sequence goes on along the minus strand of NC_088695.1, from coordinate 27,576,654 downwards.
TCAAAAATGCCTAAGTGACTTAGAAGCTTAAGTGCTATTTTCAAAAGTGACTTAAGAGTCTGTTGACCTTCAGTGTGACTCACCCTTCTAAATCACTTAGGGCTAGATCCACAAAGAAATGTAGGCCTGGTGATGCTGAGCTTTGCCACTCCTACCTTTTAGGTGCCCAGAAATTCACTGGGATCCACGAAGTCTGAGTTTGGCACCTCCTCCCCCGTACAATGAATGGGGAGACGGAGGTGCCTCAGAAAGGGGTTCACAAAAGCCAGCATGCTAGGTGGCTTCTTGCCTAAATGGGAGATGCCAAGCCAAGGGGTGTGTGCTAAGCCTGGGCGGCAAGGGAGGCACCTCCCTCTGCTTGGGATTCTCAACCCTCTCTTGGGGCTAGGTGCCTAGGCTGTTTTTGCAAGAAGCCTGGGAGGAAGGGGGGGGAAGGAGGAGGATGACCGAACCATTGAGCTATGGGATATTCCAATGTGGGGCTCCCTCAAGCTCTCCTGTGGGTAAATAATGAAAGAATGATTTGGAGAGAGAGAGAGAGAGAACACAAGCACGAGTGATTCTGGAGCGTAGTGGTTAGAACACTCAACTGGGAACCCAGGAGCCAGGCCCCTTGCTCCGATGAATTTCTGAAATTTATTCAGTGTGACAAAGCTTCGACAGGAGAGACTGAGGGACCGCACACCAGAATATCCCATAGCCCAGTGGCTTGGGCACTCACCTGAAAGGTGGCAGACTCCTGTTCAAATATCTTCTTCCCCACAGGGAGGGAGAACTGGGTGCTTCCCACATCCCAGGTAAGTACTCTAACCACTAGGCCAGGGCTTCTCAAACTGGGGGTTGGGACCCCTCAGGGGGTCGTGAGGTTATTACATGGGGAGGGGGGCGGGGGGCGCGTGCTGTCAGCCTCCACCCCAAACCCTGCTTTGCCTCAAGCATTTATAATGGTGTTAAAAATATAAAAAAGTGATTTAAATGTAAAAGGGGGAGGTCTCGCTCAGAGGCTTGCTGTGTGAAAGGGGTCACCAGTATGAAAGTTTGAGAACCACTGCACTAGGCTAAAAGATATGAGAGAGCTTCCCGTGCCCTGCTTTTTTGTGTATTCTCGCCTATAGGGGGCTGATCCAGTAGGTGAGCTCTAAGCATGCTTACTGGCTAGGGCCTTGCAGGCGAGTTAAGCGGAGGAATGCCTATCTTTCCCCTGGGTTTTGCTTCGCTCTAGGATTTAGACATCCAGATGCCTGCACACGCACAGAGGCACAAACATAGGTGCCTAGGGATCTTTTACTGCAAAAATGTAGGTGCCAAGCAAGTTTAGGCACCTACAGACTTGGCAGCAGCTGAGTGTGTGTGTGGGGGGGTGGTGCGTGAATTCCAGTGGGGCCTGACTCTGGGATTTCAGCACCTAAGGTGGGAGTTAAGCACCTAAGTCCTTTGGTGAATCTATCCCTTAAGTAGTTTTGAAAATATTGCTCAACATCTTTGCTTGCAAATTCTGCAACATGCAGGCAGCGAAGACTACACTGCCAAAGAAGGACCAGGCTACGTATGAAGACTGTTTCATTTATGCCTTAGGGGTCTCTGTACAAGTGGCCTTGAATATATATATATTTTTTAAAGCTCATATGTTCCCTTCAATCTTACAGCCTTCTGTAATGTCTGGATACCTTGGAGACTGGTGCCCTGGAAATACGAAGATGTAAATGAGTGAGTCCGTATCCTGCTCCCAATGCAGCACACACATATAATGGATTATAGTCCCAACTCACCCATATATTTAATTTATTTACACACTCACTGGGCAACCAAAGAGAACATCCTGTTAGCAGCCCCTTCTCATTTAAACAACAGGGCATTAGCTCAAGTGCCTCTGTGGATCTCAACTGTGCTAACACCGCAGAGAGAAACGATTCTCTGGTACATAGCGCCTAATTAACGGTGGATGAAAAATGGAACTTCTGTCCTGTGGGAAATGTTGAGATTTCAAACTTTTGTTTTGTTCCAAATCAGAACAAAAAGTCAATCTCAGTATTTTTCACTAAACAAAATATACTGAATAGGGCCGTCCTTAGGATTTATGGTGCCCTACACAGTATTATTAAACTGGTGCCCCTATGCTTCACTGAAGGTGGTCCGCAGCTGGCACCACTGCCCTGGTGTGTTGAGGGGGCACAGCCACCACCCCTGCCCGTGGACCCCCAGAACTCTCCCCCACCCCCATTGCTGACGCACACCGAGCTCTGTACGCAGCAGACGCTGCGGCAGTGGCTCAAGGCAGGCTTCACGCTGTCACAGGGGGGCTGCATCTTGCCAGAGCCCACAGCCCTCTTGCAGCCCCTAGTCACTCCTGGCTCACCACGAGCATTTTGACAGGAAGTTCCAGTCAGTAATAACAACAATAATACGTGTGTGTGTGTGTGTGTGTGTGTGTGTGTGTGTGTGTGACAGTGTGTTGGGGAGTGTGAGAGTGTGTATGACACTCTGTGTTGGGGGGACTGTGACTCGTGAGAGGCAGAGGTATGTGTGTGTGAGGGCCAGTCTGTATGTGAGAGACGGTGTGTGTGTGTGTGTGTGTGTGTGTGTTAGGGAAGTATGAGAGACTGAGCGCCTTACTGAAAATACTTCATTTTGATCTTGTCACTTTCACTTTTTTATAAATGACACGTATTGATAATTTCCCATCAAAAATGTTAATGAAATTAATACATTCCCACAAAATGTTTTGATTCTGTTGAATCAGCATTTTCTAATGGAAAACTGTTCTGTCAGAAGATTGACCACCTTTACTTCTAATCCATTTAGGGGGTTATAGGTTAAATTTTGCCTGGAAACCACAGCCAGCCAGTGCAGATTCTGGAGCATCAGTACCATAGATGCTTATGGCAATATACTCTGCTTAGCAAGCAAGCTGCTGCCTTCAGTTTCCAGGCAGTGTTAAGGTGAAGACCAACATGGAGCACATTGCATGGTGACAAAGGCATGGATGACTATTGCAAGGCTCATAGTAGAGCGTAATCCTAGCTATTGCAACTACTTGTCTTTTAGTAGCAGATGGGAATCTGACCAGATTACTGGAAGGTGAGCAGGAACAAATGGTGAACACACACACTTAGTTAATGGACCAGATATGTAATAAAGCCCTGAGGCAGGATTGTACTTACAAACATAAACCTCAAAGTGCATTACTGCTTGAGATGGCTGATCCTAGAGTTTCACCTACCAGGAGTTCCTATCATTCCTTCATTCCAGCTGGGAGAGAAACAGCCTTTTATACTCCTACCTATCTGTTTAGAACTTTATACCATGCTCACCACTGTGGTGCATGAGCATCTTGTCTAGAGATGAAGATTAACAAGGCAGGACAAGGTACAGTATCAGAGGGGTAGCCCTGTTAGTCTGTATCAGCAAAAACAGCAAGGAGTCCTTGTGGCACCTTAGAGACTAACAAATTTATTTGGGCATAAGCTTTCGTGGGCTAAAACCCACTTCATCAGATGCATGGAGTGGAAAATACAGTAGGCAGGTATATATACACAGTACATGAAAAGATGGGAGTTGCCTTACCAAGGGGTGTGTGTGTGAGTGCTAACGAGACAATTCAATTAAAGTGGAAGTGGGAGGAAAAATCACTTTTGTGGTGTTAATGAGGCCAATGTAATCAGGGTGGCCCATTTCAAACAGTTGACAAGAAGGTGTGAGTAACAGTAGGGGGAGATGTCAAGAATTATAACATTCAAAAACCAGTCGGAGAACACTTCAGTCTGCCTGGACACTCAATAACAGACTTAAAAGTGGCAATTGTTCAACAAAAAAACTTCAAAAACAGACTCCAACGAGAAACTGCAGAACTGGAATTAATTTGCAAGCTGGACACCATCAAATTGGGCCTGAATAAAGACTGGGAGAGGATTGGTCACTACAAAAACTTATTTCCCCATACTAATTTCCCCCTACTGTTACTCACACCTTCTTGTCAACTGTTTGAAATGGGCCACCCTGATTACATTGGCCTCATTAACACTACAAAAGTGATTTTTCCTTCCTTGGTATTCTACTGTTGAGAATAACCCACTTCCACTTTAATTGAATTGTCTCGTTAGCACTGATCCCCCACTTGGTAAGGCAACTCCCATATTTTCATGTGCTGTGTATTTATACCTGCCTACTATATTTTCCACTCCATGCATCTGATGAAGTGGGTTTTAGCCCATGAAAGCTTATGCCCAAATAAATTTGTTAGTCTCTAAGGTGCCACAAGTACTCCTCGTTGTTCATTCAGAGTGGATTATTCGATAAATAGAACAGTTACATCAGTATTGTGATTTTTATTTCACCTCCCACCAGTGTAATTCCCCTGCTATCCATCAGAACAATTAGTCTGGAATCTGAATATTCCTTCTGTAATTATTTCATAAAAACCACCTGCGCCTTCTTTAAGACAGGACAGATTTGGTTGGTTGAAAGACTAAAAGCACAGGCTCATGAACCGTGAATTATTAAACAACACATGAAAGAGTCATCTCTTTCCCATAGAACATCCTGCCCCCAAAAGCCTCACTCCTGAGAGAAACTAATCACTGAGGCAGTCATGTTAGAAATTACACAAGGCAATACAAATTATTGCGTAGAACATTTTCACAGCGGAGGTGGAGAATTCAAGCATGCCCCATGTTTTCCATCAGCTGTGACATTCCACATGTGAACTGGATTTACCAGCAGAAATACATGTAGTAAAAGACTTTGCAGTTCCAGAACACGGTTACAGCTGGATGAGCTTGGCATCTAAAAGATTTATCACCAGCAGCATACTGCACAGCTCCTTAAATAAATCAGTGACATCAATGTTAAAAAAAACCACATCAATATTTAATACTCCCACTGAAATGATGCTCAGCTTTCTCCTACTCAGCCAGAACTCTCCTTCCTATTTCAGGGAAGCTGCCTGAACTTGCTACGTACATACACCACCCAAAGCAGACAATTTTGCACCTATCCGTTCAACAGGCACCTTAAGAACAGTCAAATACTATGATGATGAGCTCAGCATCAGACCCTAAAGAGAACAGAAGATAATAATGGTCTCTCAAAATGAGTGAAAGTGTAATGCCACCACAGCCTCATTTCCAACTCAATCAATTCTGATGTTCTGCTGGGTTCTAAGCTGCAAGTCAATGATGAGGGATGGCGTGTGATTTTTGTGGTTCTTCTTTTTAAGGTGACAGGTACTTCCCTCTGAGTCAGTGCTGGTTCAAAACACGGGCAAGCTGTTACAGAATGCTGTTCTGTGACTCTTTGTGGTAACTGAAAATTCCATAGCACTAAACCTGGGATGCTGGTCAAATTTCAGTTTGGAGTAGCCATATTCTGTCTGTCTTAATTCCCTCTGTAATTTCAATTGGATAGGCTATTCCTTGTTTCCTGTCTTAAACAGCTAGATTGTGTTGTTTTGTGCTTTTTAACAGTAGCTGAAATTCTATCCTAGAGGTAGCTGCATTTCAATAGTGGATAAAGTTACTCTTGTAAATACAGTTTTGTATAAACAGCACAATATGCAAAGCACTTAGGGGTCCAATTGGATGGAAAGCACTGTAAAAATGCAAGATCACTTTCTTAATACGCAGCGTATAGTAGCAAAAATAAGACTCCTATATGAAAAGTATTTTCCAGTGTTGCAAATACACTCTCTCAAATAAAAAAAAAAGATACAAGTGTCTTTGGGTGAAATTTATTATAATTCCATTTATCTGAGATTTCTTTACATTGCAAACACTGTGTGTGGGGGTGAGTCATGAATCAATGTGTAGAGGGGTAAGTGGCTCTGATGGAAGCCCACCACCCACACCTTCAAGCTGAAAGAAGTTTGCTGCACATCCAGCTAACCTGTGACATGATTTCCACAATTATCCTAAGCCAAATATTTAATTTGACTTCAGAATTACCCTCTGTTGGCCAAGGCAATACTTGCTTTTGTGGGTTTTTTTTATCCTCATCCAGGAGGGGAGGAGATTGAGAGTGTGAGAAATTTTCAGGGAGTCAGGTAAGATCAAAGCCCAGTCTGCCTTGTTATAGGATCAGAATCTCTGGCCTATAGCTGATAAACTCTGTGTTCTGTTCAGCAATCTCCATTTGTGATTGCTGTGTACAGCAGACATATCTGTGTCAAAGCATTTCAGTCACTGTGGAGGAGAGGACTAGTATAGAACCTAAACCAAACCTGGGGGTGTTGGAACTTTACAATGGTTTTGTGAAAAGGTGTGTGGGAGGGGGAATATAAATCCTGATTCTCCTCTCATAACGGCATAAATCAGAAGTAACATCATTTACTTATTCTGGTGTAAAAATAGTGTGAGACCAGAATCAGGCTTGTAGGATCTAGCAGAGTAGTTTTGTTCATATTCACACAACAAATAAAATGTGGGGGTTTAGGGCTTTTTGGCCTTGACCTGAACACGCACAGCATATGCGACTCAGTCCAAGTTCCAAAGTAAAAAAAATTGCTTGTTGGAACATGCTTGTGCATGTGTGCGTCTTGCCGACCTTGGGCATTTTTTCAGGTGGACAGCAAAAGGAACATCCCTGACGCCAAGGTGACCCTCTGGACAAATTCCAACTCCCTGCTCCAAAGAATAGAAGCACTAGGATTTCTCAACAAAACAGTTTTCAGAATTTTTCAACATGGGCAAAATAATATTTTTCCCTAAATTCTTTCTGAGAAATAGGTGAACTATTTTTGCTAAAAATTTCCAAAAAATCTTCAGTCTTAGGCAGACAGCTAGCATGGAAAAAGTCAGCTCACAATTTCAGCTAAATGGTTAAGGTTGGGCAAAGTTATAAGCGACAGAAAACAGGGTTTTATAATCAAATGCATCAAACCACCTTTAACTATAGGCATCACTATTTGCACTACCTCAAATAAGATCTTAATGTGTTTAACTGTGTTGAATAAGTGTCATTATCCCCATTTATACAGTTCAGGAAACTGAGGCACAGAAAGATTAAGTGACTTGCCAAAGGCCACCTAGTTTTCTAACCAGTCCTGGGCCTTATCCAGCAAGCCAGCCAAATACAGCCTCCAAAAGGGTGAAAAAAGCTGGTCAGAAAATTATAAGTATTGTTCAAAAATTCAGCTTCAATTTTGTTTTTGAAAATCAACTTTTCATCTTAAATGAAAAAATTAAAAAGCAAAAAAAGGTTCATTTTCTAAATGAAAAATTTTGACCAGCTCTAGATAAAATGTTCCCAAACCAAAGAGAGCCTAATGCCACTAGAATCCCAGTTTTTGGTCATGTGCTGCTAAACAAGAATACAATTTAGTAGCGCTAATCCTAGCAATGGGAAAATGGAGAGATCAAAAGATAAGGAGGTAAATAAGTAAGAGTAGCAGGGTCTCCCCCAAGCGCTGCTTGTCTAACATGATGGGTTTGTCTATTGTAGGGGTGGCTAACCTATAGTCGACAAAGTTGTAGAAAGGGCCCTCCTCTTTAACCCAGAAGTAGAATCTGCAGCCGCTAGAGGTCCCACCATGCAAGAATACATGCTGATCCATGCAGAGACAGCGGGTCCTTGCACGTGATGGTCTGCGTGCTGTCACTTATGGGTTACCCTCATTTATTAAACATATAGTATGGATCACAAGGTCTCAGTGAGTGTTGGGACCTGTCCTGTTGTGTCTGTGGAATACACAAAGCTGCTGTCTCTGAAGAGGCCACGCTCAGTGCTTAATATGTGTGTAGAATGGGAGGGAAGAGGCACAAAGGGTGACAAACCCAGCAAAAAAATATTTTTTAACTGAGCCAGGTTGCTGAGGGTTGCACTGTAAGCACTATCTTACCAAAACTGCTGCTCCCAGATTTTGACAGGCATCCCACTTTTAGCACTGGCCACGCTGCATTGGTGAGCCTGTCATCTCCGCCCCTGGAGGGGGGCCACCCGCTGACCCCACAAAAAGATTGCAAGTGACCGCTGGGCCTATCATCACTCAGGCTACCCTGCCATACCCCCGAGGTGGGTACCTGTTGCTCTCCCCTGTGTTTGGTATGGTTCCCTGTCATCCCTCAGCATAGGCCAGGCTAGCTCCTGGCCTTGCCCCTGCTTGAAGCCAGTGGGACAGTCCCAGTTCAAAGGGGGTTAACATCACTACTGGCCTGCCTGTGGCACCACTCCTGCCCTTGGTGCTTGCCCCTTCCAGCACCTCCCCCCAGCCACGGGACACACAGGTGACCCAACCGAGAGAGGGGCAAACACTGTCCTCCGAGCTGGCTTGGGGTGGGGGTGATGATGGCCTGCAACACCTCCTTCCATGCCAGGCCCCAGCTGGACTGAGGGAAGGGCGGGGAGGTGTGAGATGGGAGGGGAAGGGCTGTGGATGAAGGGATGATGTGATGGGAAGGGGAAGGTCCTGGGGGGGAGGGGAAGGAAAGGGGGAGGGGCGATGTGAGGTTTAGGGGAAGGGCCGGAAGGGGGAGGGGCACTGTGATAGGGAAGGGAAAGTCCTGTGGCGAAAAGGGGGAAGGCCTGTGGAGGAGGGGAAGGGGCGATGTGAGGGGGAGGGGAAGGTCCTGTGGGGGAAGGGAAAGGGGAGGGGTGGTGTGAGGGGGGAAGGTCCTGTGGGGGAAGGGAAGGGGGAGGGGTGGTGTGAGGGGGGAAGGGCCTGAGGGGGAAGTGGGGAAGGCATAAAGAGGGGGAGGGCTGCAGTTCGCTCTCCCCTCCAGCAGGGGGCGCTGCGCTCTCCCATGCCCCTCACGCTGCCGGCCCCTCCAGCCCGCGGGAGCCGTGCAGCTCGATGGTCGCTGGCCGTCTCCTAGCAGCAGCCCCCTCGCTGCCGAGGCCGCCGTGCGTTGTCCGTGGGGTCGGGCGGCAGCCGGGCCCGGCCCCCTGGGTAGGTGTCGGGAGGGGCGCGAGCGAGGGCCCGCCCTCCGCAGGTGCAGGAGGCGGGGCCACGCCCGCGCAGGTGACGCGTGCGCAGCCGGGGTGAGCCCGTACGGCGCAGCGCGTGAGGAGCTGGCCCCAATCCTCAGGTACAGGACCGGGGGTGGGGGGCTGCTCTCTATGTGGCTGCCCGCCGGGAGGGGAGGTCGCCCAGGGATGAGGAGCCGTGGGGGGAATCCCCCAGTCCCACCCCCACCCAGGTAGTCGCCCCTCCCGTGGGGCCTGGCAGAGCCCTCTGCTCCTAGCCCAGAGCAGGGCCCGGCTGGCTGGCGGGGCTCTCCCTGGTGACCTCGTGGCACAGTGGCCGGGCTGACGATGGGCATTTGTCCCTGCAGAGCAGGGACATGGGGGGCAGCCATGGTGCCCCTGCCCTGCCCCGACCTGTGGGTGGGTTGAAGAGCCGCCATCACACAGCATCTCACAACCAGAAATGGGGGTCTGGAAGGGGCCTTGAGAGGTTGTCTAGTCTAGCCCCCCACGCCGAGCAGGACCTAGTGACATTGGACCATCCCTGATGGTGTTTGTCCAACCTGTTCTTAGAAACCTCCAGAGATTCCCCAGCCTCCCTAGGGAGCCTTGGTCTAGTGCTTACCTGTGTGCCATATCCCTGTATAATTCTCCTTAGAACAGGAAACCGATTAGGGATTTGTGTTCCCAGTATCCAGCAGCAATAGTCTTGGAGTACATCTGGGCCTGAGTCTGGTCTCTCTTGTGCACGCAACTGTATAACTCTTTGATTAATGGAATTATTTCTGATTCACAGTGATGTAAGTGTCACCAGGTTCAGACTCTGTCACACACACTCTGCTTCCTGATCCCAGCACCATAGAAATATTGTGTAAGTTGCTTACTCACATGCGTTCTTATCACTTACCAGTTCAGAGTCTTTGTGCCATTCATTTACCATTTTGCCTTGGAAACCTTCATGCTGCCACTGTTAAACAAATAGTAAATACTATGTTAATAATCCTCTGTACTCTGAAATCTAAGTATACCTCCATCTATAGTATCATTCTGCCCTGCTAGCTGCTGGGTGTGGAGACTTTAAAACATTTCCAGATGCATCTAATCCCCAGCAGAGCTACAGAAATATGTTGTCTCCTTTTTTAGGAAAATTCAAGACAGTGTACGGTGAGGATTTGTTAAAGGAAATTTCAGAGTTTACATGGAGCGCCAGGTATCATAAATCTATAAACAGTTTGAAAAGTGCTTCTGGCACAAAATACAATGAATTTGAGATGATTTTCCTCCTCACTGATGTAGAACAAAGTACAGTTAGTGGAGTTTTTCAAAAGTGTAGCTGCAAAACTGGCTAGATCACAAATACTAGATATGGTGATAACATTTCTTAAGTGTCTTTTATCTCTATTACAATAAACTGAGGAATGGGGACAGCACCTGAACTTTGTGCTGTTTTGTTACCGATTGTTTTGTTAGAATTGGAAAAGGTACAGAGAAGGGCAACAGAAATGATTTAAGTGTATGGAACAGCTTCCAAATACGGAAAGATTAAAAAGACTGGGACTTTCAGCTTGGAAAAGAGACAACTAAGGGGAGATATGATAGAGGTTTATAAAATCATGAATGGTGTGGAGAAAGTGAATAAGGAAGTGTTATTTACTCCTTCACATACCACAAGGACCAGGAGTCACCCAATGAAATTAATAGGCAGCAGGTTTATAACTAACTAACAAAAGCAGTTTCTTCTTCACACAACGCACAGTCAACCAGTGAAACTCATTGCCAGGGGAGGTTGAGAAGGCCAAAAATACAATGGTGTTCAAAAAATAATTAGATAAAATCATGGAGGACAGGTCCATCAATGGCTATTATTAGGGCGCTACCAAATTCAAGGTCCATTTTGGTCAGTTTCATAGTCATAGGATTTTAAAATTAGTCAATTTCATAGTTTCAGATATTTACATCTGAAATTCCACTGTGTTGTAACCATGGGGGTCCTGACCCAAAAGGGGGCCATAGGGGGTTGCAAAGCTGTTGTAGGGGTGGGTCACTGGATTGCCACCCTCACTTCTGCATTTCCTTCAGAGCTGGGCTCTGAAGGCAGGCACCACGGAGCTTCCTGCAGCTGGGGGAGGTACCCAGAGCTGGGTCTGATCTCCCCCCGAAAGCGGCCGTGCAGGGAAGAGGAAATCCTGTCCCTCCCCAGCCCTGCTGAGACTAGCAGGTAGAGCCTGGTAGGAGTCCCCGGCTGGGGTGCCCCCCGCCCCTCCCCTCCAATAGCTAGATTTTACGGAGGAGATTTGATTTCACGGTCCGTGACTCATTTTTCACAGCTGTGGATTTGGTGGGGTCCAACTATTTGATGATGATGGTCAGGGATACAGCCCCATGCTCTGGGTGTTCCTAGCCTCTGACTGCCAGAAGCAGGGAGTGGATAAGGGGATGGATCACTCGATGATTGCCTGTTCTATTCGTTCACCTCTGAAGCACCTGGCATTTGGCCACTGTTGGAAGACAGGATACTGGGCTAGATGGACCCAGTATGACCATTCTTATGTTCAGCCTTTTCATTTGGACTAATATCTCTAATGTCTGTAACTTGAAGTCTTTAAACTATGATTTGAGGACTTCAGTAACTCAGCCAGAGGCTAGGAGTCTATTAAGTAGGGGAGGGGGGAGGTTCTGTGGCCTGCAATGTGCTGGAGGTCAGACTAGAGCTAGATAGGGGGACCAGATGTCCCGATTTTATAGGGACAGTCCCGATTTTTGGTTCTTTTTCTTATATAGACTCCTATTACCCCCCACCCCCTGTCCCTATTTTTCACACTTGCTGTCTGGTCACCCTAGAACTAGATGATCACGATGGTCTCTTCTGACCTTAAAGTCTGTGAATCTAATCTCTTTTTGTGAGCGCACTTCATTTTTAAACTTTTCAATATAAACATTCGGAGCTTGGCATTTGAACTGCCAGGCTTATAAGTAGTGAAATATTTGACGCTTTCTGAAAAGTCTGTTTCTCTTCTAACTTCTTACCTGTTATTTATGAAATACTCAAAAAGGGTTTGTTTTTGTGTCTTATTTATTTTCAGGTCCCTTTCGGAAAGCATGCAACTGAAGCCATGAGTACAAATAAACAGTGGGATGTTAACAAAGCACTGGCTGTTGCCAGCCTCTTCCATTTTCTTTACAGTGCAGGAAACGCCTGTGTGATTCCATTTTTAACTCTTTACTTCCGGCAACTGGGGTTGACTGCCCCTTTAGTAGGTATTATCATTGGAATTAAGCACTTAATATCATCTCTCTGGGCTCCACTATGCTCCTACTTTGCAAAGAGCCACAGTAAAAGGAAAGTTCTCATTACTGGATCATTGCTGTGTTCAGTGGGAACCGGTTTGCTGCTTACACTTGTCCCACCTTTGAGCAAGGATGTCATGTACAAATATTGTAATATAAGCCAGCAATCAAGTAGCTTATTGAATGCAGTAGAGGTCCCTGACATGAGTCTGAACAATCTGAGTGCTGTAAATCCCAGTACTGTTACCAATAAAGAAATGGTGTCTGCAGAAACACTAAGAACAGCTACAAATGTTTTGGTGACGAGTGGAAAGCCACCGCTAACAAGTACAGCTTTCCAAGAATTGTTTACCTTTACAGATGCACAGAAGAAGAATGGTAAAATAACTGGTGAAGTGGGTATAACTGCAGACCATTACAATAATAGGTCTTCTGGCAAGATAGTTTCTTCTATGAATGCAATTAACCAGATGATACAAGAACTTGAGACACTCACTTCAAATGAAACACCAATCCATAGGCTTGAGAAGGAAACCAAAATTCCAGAGGTTGGGCTGCTGAATGTGAATAGTAATCCTGAGAAAAACCTTTCTGTTGGTGGAAGTACTGAATTTTCTTTACTTCAAACAAACCCTCACCCTGCTGGTCAAGCTTCTTATGTTTTTGAAAATCTGTCGAGTCACTGGGAGAAAGTTCGGGATGTCAACTTTGAGCTCCTACAAGATATTAACTTTCTTGACCGTAAGCACCAGATTTTTCTCATGGTGCTAGGTGCTGTTGTGTTTTGGGAGCTGTTGGCTGCACCTCTTGAATGGATGGTTGATGACAGTCTTTATGAATATCTTGACTTTGTTGATGCAACTGACCGATATGGGAAGCTTTGGATTTGGAGTTATTTGGGTGCATCTGGAGGAGCCTGCAGTATCACCATATTTGTAGATCAGTTGAACTGCTTCCTCAGTGCTAAAATCTCTCGTCTCGCTGTGCACTTCTATGGCTATGCTGTACTGATCACACTCACATTGCTCATCAGTGTCTTTCTTCCTATCCATGTTTCCAAGAAAACAGAGCATGTGAACAAAACTGTCAAAGCTCTGAACCTCATTGGAAGTGATGGCCGAACAATTCTCTCTGCTGTCACCGTCTTCCTTACAGGAGTCATTGGATCTACTGTGCAGAATTTTCTCTTCTGGCAAATGCAGGACCGAGGCAGCAGTGAATTATACATGGGTCTCTCGGTGGCTATCGGACTGATTGCTGAAATTCTGCTTTATGTCTTCAAAAGCAAGTTACTAAGGGCTCTCTCAAGTAGTGGTACTGTTGCACTGAGTTTAAGCTGCCTTTCAGCACAGCTTCTGTACTATTCGTTCCTATGGAATGCATGGTCAGTACTGCCTATTCAGATGTTGTGTGCCTTCAGCAACGGTGCCTTATGGTGGGCAGTTAATATGTTGGTTGACGATGTAGCCAGTCCTGGGACAGAGAGAGCTCTGCACGTCGTCCTCCAGGGCCTCTCATATGGTTGTGGAGCTAGCCTGGGAAGCTTTGCCGGCGGATTTGTTGTGAGCAACTTTGGCTTGGCAGTTCTGTACCGGGCGTGCTCTATAAGTTTGGCACTGTGGTTAATCTTGTTCCTAATTGTCCAGTCTAAGTTGCCTCGGCAGAAAAAAATTAATTATTCTCGTCTCCTGGCTGCAGATCCTAGTGATGAGAGTGACTCTGACGAGGAGAAGGAAAGGGACTGGCTAGTGAAAGCTATGAAAGATGAGAACTTCAGTAGGAATTGGTAACGTAATCATATTTGATCAGCTATTCTGCAGTAGAACAAATTCAGAGTACAAAGGTGAAATTATTAGGCAGGAGGGAAAGAAATGCCCAGGAATGACTAATAATTCCTAAGTGGTGGAATATACAGTGTACATACTTGCTTGGAAAGCTGTGTATAAAGACCATGTTTTATACATCTTTTATTTTCTTAAGATTAATTTATAGTAAATATTTGTAGCATTTTTTAACTTAATCATTACGTTTCCCAAATCCAAGTGGAAGGCCTTTTGAGATGTGCATTTGCTAAAATAAATGCAGTTAAGTTTTTAATCCAAAGGCAGAATTTGGATGCACGTTTCTCAGAGCTATAGCTGCTGACATTGGGAGCTGTACCTTAGCACAGTCGAAACAATTTAAAAAAAAAATATTTACAGTGCACTAAAGTCAGTAAGGAACCATCCCTCCCAGGCTCAGTCTTCAACAAACAAGGATTATTAATGAAAGAAACACCCTGTTGGCTTTAGTTTGACCTCTAAAATCAGTCTTGCTATTGGCTTGGTCAGCAGTGAAAAATTATATTGGCATAGCTACGTCGCTCAGGGGTGTGAAAAAACATAGCTCTGGCGACACAACCCCTAGTGTGGATGCAGCTATGTCACCGGAAGTGCTTCCGTTGATCTAGCTAATATGTTTGGGGAAGTGTTGTCCCTACATGGTCAGAAAAAACCCTTTTGTTGGCATAGGCGGCATCTACACTAGGAGCTCTGCTGGCATAACGTCCATAGTGTAGACACAGCCATAGACTGCACCTGTTTATGATGGCAGTGTAGTCTAGTGGATAGAGCACCAGATGGTCTCAGAAGACTTGGCTTCCTCTGCCACTGGTCTGCTGGATGACTTTGGAAAAGTCACTTTCCCTTCCTGCACCTCAGTTTTCCCCATCTGTAAATGATACTGACCTCCTTTGTAAAGGGCTTTGAGGTCTATGGATTAAAGAGCTAGGTATTTATGGTTGTTGTTTAGCTAGGGGTGTAATTGTTGAGGTGGCTGTGAAGACAATGTTGACAAATAACTGGGCTTTCTTATAGTCAGTATTTTTAAAAAGGGTGGCTGGAGTACACTCCCAGATGTTGGCTCACTGAATTCAACAAAGCATCATGTGGCTTATCTTTAATATAGTGTGTCCTTGGGCCTCTGAGGACCATCTGTTTCATCTTGATCTGAGTAGCCTCTGCTTGGCTCAATATGCAGTAATGCATGCTGGTGATCTATGTGTACACTTGTAGCACGGTATTCACAAAAGTGCTTAGCACTGGACTGAACTGCTCCCATTTAAATCAATAGGATCATTGACTTCTGTGGGAGCACAGTTAGGCCCAGGCTGAGTGCTTCTGAAAATCCCACCCATACAGTCCCCATCACTGGAGTATTACAAACCTTAGTAAATCATCCTTGTAAGGTTGGGAAGTAGCATCATCTGCACAGAAAGATGGAATGACTTGCCCAAGGTCACACAAGGTGTTTGTGGCGAAGCTGAATCCAGCTCTCCGAAGTCCCAGGACACTGCTATAACCACAGTGCTATCCTTCCTCTACCTGGACTCTGTGCAGACTGCATCTCCATATTAAGGATAGAGATGGATAGAGCACCATCTTTTATATCTTTCAAAAGATAGCTGCTACCTGCTTTATTTTGTGCAAGTTAAACATGGCACTTTTTACACCCCTTTGATTGGGGTAAGTTTCGGCAACCTGTATTTTTAGAATACACTATGCTGTGCATTTGGACAGGAATATATCTTCAGTTCTCAGGGGTTGGTAAACGAGTAACTTTAAAGAGCCCCTGAGATTTGTCCAATTATAATCTCAAAAGCATGTAAATTCCAGCATAGTTTCTTCATAGGCACTTACAAAATAAAAATGATTTGGCTGACCTCACCAAAAGGTCCATATTAGACCTCATTAAAAATGGCCCTGAGTCTTTTTGCCCTTCAGGCTAAGGTTGAGTGTAGTGCCAGTGTAGTAGTTATATCATCTTTCAAAAGTTTATATCCTTCCTTTTCAGAGGAATGGGGTTTAATACTTAGTGGGTGTTTAGATATAGTTTGCTAGTTCAGGCTTAAAGTTTTACAAACCATGAGAGTGGTAGCTGCAAGCAAACTAAATATTTTGGCACATTTAACATGCAATAGAAGCAGGGCTTATAAAAGAGCTGTAAATAAAATATGCACTTGGCTTAATGAATGCTTGACCTAACACCTTTCTAATTCAGTAGGAAGTGGTACAGAAGTGACCAGCAAGGAAAGGGGATACCATTGAATGGTATTTTATTGCTAATTACACATCAATAACAACTGATCTGCATGTCAGATCATTTCAGCCCAACAAGCTGCCTTCAACTTGCTGGCACAAATCCACTTTGCCTTGCAGTATACTCTACTAGAAATGCTTTATATAGAGAATCCTAGTGCCAAGAACAGCTATAAAACTTATTTTATCTTGTCCATCAGAAGGGAAAAAAAATGTTACTATCTCATAGGAATTCAAACCAAACAAGCTGGTTTAGCGCTAATTACTTATTTTTAAAAAGTTAAAAGGTATCTGACAGCAACCATAATAAGTAAAATAAAGAAGTTGCAAATGCAGTATTTAAAGGGACAGTGTCTGTTAAACACTCTGATACGTGGGGATGTTTAGAAAAGTGAGAGAACTTAAATTTGGCCCCAAATTTAGTAAAAACATGCTTTTGTAAAACCTCAGACCAATGGAAATGTACATTTTTAAAGTCCATTGAAAACAGGTTTTTTAAATCAGAAACAGTCCCGTTCAGTGGTTGAAACTCTAGATTTTACAAAAAATCTGGAAGTGAAACTGACTCAGTGCTCTTCTACAACAGACCTTAACTATGTCTGTTTCTACTTAAATCTGTGCAACACCCTTGTGTAGACACTTCCTCACCCCTTTCTCTGCTTGAGGCTGTGTCTATCTCTGCAGTACTCTCAGCCCCAGCAATGAAAAGTGTGGGGCTGTTTGCAGAATAATAGGCGATTCTCCTGCCCTTTAGAGGCTCAACTTGCTGGTTCGACAGCATTCCCAGGCCCTTCTACCCAGCAGAGCAAGGGGCAAAATTTAATTGTCCTTGACATTCACTTAACTCCTTTTAGTTGTTTTTTCTAGCTGTATTTCCATTTGCTTTAGTTGGTTTCTGTCATATCCCTTGCATTCTTTTAACAACTATGAATCTTGTCAAGGCTTTTAATGCTATTAGGACTTAAAAAACAACAACCCCATATCAACTAAACTGCCATTGTGTAGAGTAGGTATTCAGTCTCTTGTAAAATAAGTGATGAATGGCTACGCTTGGTGGATTTAGAAATACACCCACATCAACAACATGTACTTAGATCACCTACTAATAGCCCCAAATTTTTAATGAAATTCCTGCATGGATGTTTTCCTGTTGCACTATCATTTATTATTATTTACAGTATTAACAGGAGTGTCGTATGTAAGATATGGGAGCTAATTGTTGTGCTCTACTTGGCACTGGAGAGGCCTCACTTGGAGTACCATGTCCAGTTCAGGGCACCACACTTTAAGAAAGATGTGGACAAATTAGAGAGAGTCCAGAGGAGAGCAACAAAAATGATAAAATATTTAGACAACCTGACGTATTGGGAAAGGTTAAAAAAACTGGATGTGTTTAGTCTTGAGAAAAGAAGACTTGGGGGCGGGGGCTGTGGAGACCTGATAAGTCTTCAAATATGTAAAAGGTTGTTATAAAAAGGATGGTGAACAATGGTTCTCCATGGCAACTGAAGGTAGGACAGGAAATAATGGGCCTAATCTGCACCAAGGGAGATTTAGGTTAGATATTAAGAAAAAAATTCTAACTATAAGCATAGTTAAGCACTGGAATAGTCTTCCAAGGGAGATTATGGAATCCCCGTTTTTTGAGGTTTTAAGAGCAGATTAGATTGATTTTTAGTAGGCAAGCCCTCAGTCACTAAAATTAGCAGATTGGTTGTATAAGAAAGTGCCAACATAGTCACTTTGCTGACCATAACTAATCTTTAAACGCTGCAGAACACTACACAACTCTGATTCAAATAGCCGGAATTTAAAGAACTGGTTGCTTCATCTTATATTTTGATTTTTATCACTGAATCCTAAGAAAACTACCTTCTACAACATTCTAGGTTCTAGCTTTTTCATCTGTGTCCTATACAACAAGCATTGTAACCAGAGCTGTTTGTAGCAGGGTGGCTTCATTTCACAGTGTGACGTTGCAAACTTTTCCCTTAGTTTCTATTCATGTGTGGTTCACATTCTCTAAGATTTCCTGTTCCAACAGAACTACAATCTCAAAGCAAAACTCAGGTGAAATTGTAAATTTTTCATGCCGTTGATTCAGAATTGTAAGAATTGTCCTGGGTGCTCCAAAAAGATTCATTGGACTCAGCAAACCTTTCCACAAAGCTTTTTTCACTCTGGAGTTCGTAATGAAATATAAAGCCAGGTGAGTTTCTAGAAAGGATTTCAGGTTTTGTAATGAACACTTTCCCCAGCTCTGCTTGTAACAAATACATCTTTTCTAGTCCATTTCCTTAGGGTGGCTCCAGTTAGCTGTAACTTCACAAGAATGTCAGATATTTTCAGCAATGTTATATTACAAATAGGAATATTTTGCATGTTCCAAAACTTAAAAAACTGGAGCTCTCCTGAATCTGCCCTCTTTTATCATGGAATATGCTGCCTTTCAGGCATCATGTGCACTCTTTCAGACACCACTAAGACTTTCCATATTACTTTACCATGAAGTCAGCATACAGTATATATTGCTACATTCATTCAAATGGACACATTTTTAAAGAAGCCTCAACCCAGTTTCTATTTGTTCAGGGGCTGAGACTAAGTTTTCCTATGTGTGTGTACTCTGCTTAGCTTAACTGGCCTCATTCCTCATTGGGACCTCTGGACACTACTGTAATAGAAATACTGTTATTGTGCCCAAAGGCAATGATGCATACGAATTAGGTAAAGAAACATCTAAAATGCTAGTAGTTTTTAACCCAAAAATAGAGGCTAGATTGAGGCACCTTTACAAATTTAATCTTAATACCTTCATCTGTAATATTTAGAAATGTTTCTGCTATGGCTGTAGATTTCTAGTATAACAGTTTGCTTTCTCCATCTATCCTAACTTCCTTCCTCTAGGGTGTTTATAGTGACGATCACTCTAGTATCTAAAACTACTCCCTTCTATTTGGGCCAGCAGTCTACCGGGGAGATAATGTTAGATGGCTAGTGAAAAAGTATAGTCATGTGATCCAGCCAGCCAGGTAACAGAACTTTGTATGTGTGATTTGATTGGACATAGGATGAATTCAAAAACATCTGTAATTGACTTCTGAGCCAATCATGTTGCTGTTGTTTGCATATGCAATCTAATTACACCTCTACCCCGATATAACGTGACCCGATATAACACGAATTCGGATATAACGCGGTAAAGCAGTGCTCCGGGGGGGACGAGGCTGTGCACTCCGGCGGATCAAAGCAAGTTCGATATAACGCGGTTTCACCTATAACGTGGTAAGATTTTTTGGCTCCCGAGGACAGTGTTATATCGGGTAGAGGTGTATTAACGATGATTCCAGAGTTCCTACTGTTGATCCCTATTGAGTTAAGCAATAGAAAACAGCTGAATTATCACATGACTTGTCAAGCAGTCAGGAGCCAAACATTCATTTTATAGTTCTTCCACAAGAATAGGATTTCAGGTTCACCAAGCCGAACAGAGCTGGTAAAACCTGGATATAGGAACCTAGATTTTGCAGGTAGCCATCCACTGCCTTGTGTTGCCCAGTGATATATTTGAATGTGATGATAGGCAGAAGTTTAACAATGTGGTGGTTAATTGACAGTACATGGTCCTTGCTTCATCATGGAAACATTTTTGAAGGCTTTGATTCTTGTGTATTGTGTGTGCGCCTTGGAGTTGTATGAAATTTCTGATTGTCTACTCAAATAATTGCCTTTTAAAGAGCTCTAAATCACCGTATCTGTCTTAATGTTTTCCCACGTGCAGTTTAATATTTTTGGCATTTGTCAGCATATCTCAAATACCATAGAGACTGTGTTACTGTTTTCTTGAATTGGGCAATGCACTTTAATATTAAGCTTTTAATATATGTACCCTTTCTACTGGATATCAATGTACATGCACCTTTTGGCTTTTTATAGAAATAACTATGTACAGAGAAATAGTTGGGCTTTTAAAACATATTCTTCAGTTACACTGGAAGTATTGCTATTAGTAAATCTGTTCTTATGCAGCTTAATCTAAAAATCCTTTTAGAACAGGGCCCATTAAAGACTTTTAGTCTTGAATTCTAGGACTTTGGGAGGCTGTGCATGTAGTCAGACTTACACATTTATACTTGAGAATTGATTTGCAGAGGGCATGCTGACTGGAACATAAATGTGCTGGCCTGCTTGCTATTCAACTTCCAACCTTACCATGTGGAACGTCCAACACATCTGAATGCAACTTTTTCATTTGAAATTACTTCTGCCTTCCGTTTTGCAGTGATTTTATTTGATGACGACTGGAACAAACTGACCTTCATGCTTTAATTGGATCATAAACTCAGCCATGTGATTCTTTAACTGTTGCTAGATTAAATCCTGTATTTTTAATAGCACAATATAAATGTCTAAAATATTCTCATTTTGGCCAATAGTGATTTACAGTCCTGAAGATGAGAATATCCCTGTAAATATTCAACTCTTCTGTTGATTAAACAGCTTACACTGTTGTTTTTCCCTGCAATGCAGAGCAGTGAAAACAGATCTGAGGTGATTTTCATTGAGAGCTCACAAATGGGTTTTATGGCAGATGCTCTTCATTTAATGAGTTGAGTCACAGTCAGATGCTGGGATTCTTTTACATTTTACATGTGTAATTGAGGTACAATAATAAGCTGCTTGATTTTAAAAGCAAATTGAAGTATAAATAAACCAACAGGTGTTTGTACTTGTACAGGAAACAGCCATTTCCTGCCTCTGCAGAGATTTTGTTTGCCTCATTAACAATAAATGATTTGACCAAAAGTTGAAAAGTACAGTGCAACTTCTAAAAACTTTTAGTGCATGAACTAGGAAGCCCAAGATACTCTTGGGGCTGAACAGCTCATGAAAATACTGAGGTTATATATTTTCCAAAAAACACAATCTCGTCAAGTGCCAGATACTGCATTCCTTAATGCCCTAAATTACGGCATTAATACAGTGCAGGTGATGGTACTGTATTTGCAAATCATTGGTTATTAAGAGAGGGAAAAGGTATTCACGTCAACTGCTGTGAATAATCACAGGTCATCCATGCTGGGTTCTGCTGCTGTCTTTCAATTTGAAATCAACATTTCCAGAATCCTCTGCCTTTCATAAACACCTCTTCATTTGTCATCTGTATATTTTTGCTGCCAACCTCTGTTTGCACTGAGTTTACAAGCAGAATAAATACCTTTTAATTAATCAGAAATGCTGTGGTATTTAAAATCCTTGACTGACTCAAGACTAGGCTGTTTCTCTTTGCTCTTAGTTATGGGTGACTTGGTATTTCTGGTTTACTTTCATGACTTGTGCCCTTGGAACCTGTGACCACCTCATGACTCCTAATGGTTATCATTGCAGCCATAGGGTTGTGTTTTCTCCGTGAGTGAAGTTCGCTCGTGGTATTTTTGATTCATCCACAGTAATGTTTAAAATAAATAAAAAATCCATCTTTCCAGCTGAGCAGAGGGTCAGTGTTGTGCTGGCACTGGGCACCACTCCATCCCATACTGAGCTGTACAGCCCCTGGGTGGGATTATCAAAAGCACCTACATGACTTTCCCTGTCAAGTGTAAGGCGCACTAGTCCTGTTGACTAAGTCACTTAAGATGCTTTTTAAAATCCCAGCCCATGACAGCTCTCATCTTCAAAATCTCACTGAAACCAATGGCAACTGTGGTCAATGTTTTCAAATGTAGGCACCTAACTAGGAGGTCTCAAGCCCCTGCAGCTCCTATTGGCACGAATGGGTGTGCAGCACCTCTGAGAATGTAGACACTTATCTATGTGTCTAAATATGTATTTAGGTACGTGACTTTTAGGCACTTGGGTTTGAAAATATTGGTCCTAACTTGGTAACACTGCATCTGGATCACTGAATCTTTTCCTATGATGGGGCCTTGTACCTGTAGGACAGATCATTTCACCCTCTTGTGCCCCAGCAGTACCTGCAGCGCCTTCTGCAGCACTGTTTCAGAGGGGAGACCACACTGCCTTCTCTTTCCCCTTGACCTGCACGTGTGCTGCTGTCGTGTTCATCTTTCTCTGCCTCCCTTAAGAGAGTGGAGGTCACTTTCCTCAAGAGCCCCCATCCAGTGGTTTCCCCAGATGAAACAGACCATTACAATTCAATTTACATTGAACTAAACAAAAGTATTTATTGTAATAAAAAAGAGTTTGATACTAAATGCCTGAAATTTAGCTGTAATGGATGTTTTCTTGTCTACATCTACCCATTTATTCACTCAAGCTTTTCTATGGCACTCTCCTCACTGTTGTCTGAGTCCTTTCAAACACTAATGGATTTAGCTTCACAATATTCTTGAGAGCTAGGTCAATATTCTCCGTGCTTTACAGAGGAAACGAGACACACAGAGGTGAAGCAATTAAACCAAGGCCACACAAGGAGTCTCTGGCAAAGCCTGGAATTAAACCCACGGCTTGTGAGATCCAGTCCAGTGCCAGATCATCTTTCCCTCACTCTTAAGTTAGAGAACATTTATAAAATGCTGACACATCTTCTTTCTGCACATCTCCCTGTCTCCTGTACTGAGAGTCATGCGCCTCTGGGAAGGAATGGTTCCCAGAACACCAGCTTACCTATTGACACTCCCCATACACACACCTGCCTTTGAGGTGCATTGTAAATGTAAACACCAGCATTTGATTACAAGAGCCTCCCTTGTTGAACTTGGCTGGGACACAAAAGCAGAATTCCCTTGTCTCCTGTTTTTAATAATAATAATAATGTGCCTTCATTTTAAATACATCTTTTGGGCTCAGCTTTACTTTGTCCTCCATTGTCCAAACAGAATATTGGGGCTTTCCTAAACTCTAAGTTAGTGTAAGAAAAAATCCTTTCCAGTGTGGCATTACCTTGGGTATGATCTGGAGCAATGAACAGTTTCCCCCCCTCAGTTCTCCACCCTGGGGTGCCTTTTACACTGCTTTGCTTTCACACAGCCTTCAGCATGTGTGTTACTCCCAGTTATGTTGTATGAGTGTTGTGGCCAGCCACTCATGAATTACACTGCAGAGCAACACCAGTAAATTCCCAGTCCCAGACTTTCCCCAGAAATGTACATCTTGTACTGCCCAGCTCTCTCCTGGACAATACAAGCTCATATAAAATCTGTGATTTTATTAATAGAAAATGATATGCAGAAATCCTATTATCCCAAATGGAGTTTCCCAAACACTTCAGTCCAAACACATTGGTTTAGATAAAACAATAAAACAAATTTATTAACTAGAAAAGATAGATTTTAAGTGACTACAAGTAATGAGGCATAAAAGTCAGAATTGGTTACAAGAAAATAAAAATAAAGCAAAACTAATACCTAACTTAACAAGCTAAGTGAATTGAAAGAAAAAATCTCTCTCGCCACATGTTTCAGCAGTCTTACTGGCTGAATTTCTTTCGTTCAGAATCCCTCCCCAGTCCAATGCTGCTTCCTTTGTTCTTCAAGTGTTATTGATGCTATGGGTAGAGAGAAAGGGAGAGAGAATTTGGGTTGTCTGCTCTCCCTTCTTATAGTTTGAGAATAATCTCCAGCTGTTTCTTTGTCAAGATGTAGATTTTTGCCCATATCCTCTTTCCTGCCAAAGATTGGCCACTTAATTGGGTGATGGTCCATTTGATTTTGTTGACACCTGGCTGAAGCACTGGCTAGACTTTCGTTTCTGGGAAACTGGTTTGTGGCTGCTCTCCCAGACTTGAAACATGTCTTAGTAATACCATACAGAGGAATCTTATAACTTTACATGCAATGTTTCCACACGTATTTTACCAGGACAATAATGATCAGCAAATTACGAGTTTTCAAATGATACCTCACAAGGCATACTTTGTACAAAATTTATCATTGTCCTGCAAAAGGGGTAAACATAGGAGTGCAGACTGTCACATCCATATCTCTAAACAACTCTTTCCTGTATCACAATTAACTCCTAACCATTCCTCTGCAAGACAAAGTCCAGCCCAACTGTGGCAATGGAAGGTGCAGGGCTTTCAAATTGTAAACTTGTCAGGCTGTCTCTACCAGTCTACACAGGAAATTGGTCTTTCTCATTGCTTTCTGCAAGTGTAGGAACACAGCTTTACCAGAATTAGAGCTGGTTGAAATTTTTTTTTCCCCCTTGTGGAAAAAAATTTGGGGCAAAAAATCAATCACCAATCTTTTTGCCCAAAATTGAAATATTTTGATTCTGAAATTCTGCTGTGATGCCTCATGTTCCCATTCTCCTCCTTAGACTGGGCTCCCCACTTGGCCTACATTTCCCATGATACATCATGGTTTTCCCTCTTGGTGAGGGGAGGTAGTGCATCATTCCCATGACGTGGCTGCCATGCATCATAAAACGTGGAGTTCAGCTTGGGAGTCCAGCCTATAGAGAATGGGGGAATGAGGCAACTGAACTACAACTCCCCTGAGGCACCGCAATGCGATTTTGGAATAAAAATATTTGGGGTTTGGGCCAAAAAACACAAAATTTTTCTGGTTATCAGTTCAGTTTTACAAAAAAAATCAAAAGAATTTTCCAGAAAGCCCATGCTTTTTGCCAAAAAACTTGGTTTGTAGAAAGCCCCATTTTCCATGGAAAATTTTTGACCAGCTGTTATGGTTCCAGTGTGAGTTTTACAGTTGAACACTCATTCCCTCTGTCCATGGGCACCCTTCCAAGTGACTAGGACCTACACCTATATTTCTTTCAGGGTCGAATTCCATGATTCATCCCACTTTTAGACTTGAGTCCCTAAGTCACAGCACCCATATTCACCAGTGCTGTGTCCTCTGGGTTTTGGGCTCTGTCATAGACTTCCTTTCTGCGGTATGAAAATGCAGTCTCTTCCAAATAAAGTATGTATTTATCCATAGGAACATAGGGATGAAAGGGTTAAAACAACAAGAGCTCTATACACACATTATCTTACCTAAACCTGAACCTTTTCCAGTTTCAGTAGGTCCACTTGTCCTAGGCACCCCACAGCACTGGAGCTGGGCAAGATGGTGCCCCTGCAGCTGCTGCCATGGTCTCAGTGTGATTCTCTGTCGGTGTCTCACCCAGTGAGTTCCAACACCGTCTTTTGATCCATATCAAAATGCCTTTGCCTGTCCTGGGACCCCTGAACTTGGTCAATCTGATTTATGCATCTCTCCAAGAGGATCAGAGGCAGCCTTCCAGCAGTGAATTTGTTTGCTAAGACCTGCAATTGAGAGAGAATCACTATCTGCAGTCCTGGATTGCAAGCTATCACTTTAAGGGCGGGGAGGTTTCCTGCTCCATCTTGCAGACCGAGGTGGTTCTGTATCAAAGTGTGTGAGCAGCATCAGTCTGGAAAGAATTAGCTTAAATCAATTAAGCTCCCTCTCTGCCTTAGGGAGCAGCTTGTTTTCTCTCTGTGTTTCGAGGTTCATGTTTGTTATCATTCTCAATTTTACAAAATCCAGTAGTTATGCTGCAAACTTCTCTCACTTCTCTAGGTGTATGCTGTGGTCATAACACTGGAGAGGTGTAAAACAACCCACAATTGAGTTAGCTCTTTGCCTGAATGCACCAGACAGCACAATAGTAATCCTAGAGGCAGAAATACGTACAATATTTATAAAATATAATACAGATATCTCCAATGTTCATCACACCAGCTCTAGCCAGGATGATTATCCTTGCATATGATAAGAGGTGGAGAACTGAAGTCCCCAGAGACTCTTATTGAAGTTTCTTAGCTCACATATGTGGTAGCTTGAAGCTACAGGGCATCCAGACAGAGAGGGCTGAGGTCCAAGCAGTGGGGTATGTACTTGTTGCTACTTTGTTTTCTGTGTAACACTCCTTTACAGTTCTAGGAATCCATTGTCTTCAGGAGGCAGCTGCCATTTTCTTTTCAGTTCAGATGCATGTGCCCCAGGAGACCCACACATTAGGGACTTCTTTCTTTCGTGTTAAAGCATAACCAGAGTCCTCGTGTTGGTGCTCTGAGAAGAGAACTTAAAAGCAGACGAATGGTAAAATGACCACTTATGGGACTTTGAAGGGCCTCCAGTTTAATGCAAAAGAAGAATCTGGCTAGAGTTTTGCTGTCTTTCCATGCAGATGCTGTTGAAGACAGTGGCATGAAAAGATCTGTTTTTCTAACTGTGCTGGGAAAGGTGCCTTTGGTAGCCCCTAATGCCTACCATGTCCCACAGGACCCAGGCACAATGGGGTTTAAGGACTTAGAGGAGGTTTATAAAGGTGTGGTGTGCCAAAATCCTAATAGGCCCATAGTTCTATTACACAAAACACAGGATAGGCTCAGGGGAGGGACTGTAAGTGGCACGAGCCTTCCTTGCTGTAGAGGCATGGGGAGGAACTGGGCAGCAGGCTCAGTACCTAGAGATCCCATTCGGAAGCAACAGGAAGCCTGGGGCCAGAGAACTCAAATGGGAAATCTGTGGGGATATGCTGGGAAACTTACAAGTGTAAGAATCTGGCCTGGGACCAGCAAGTTAAATAGGAATCTGCAGGGAGGCAGCCGACCTTTAAGTTAGCCTGAGTCTTGTGCTCTGCAAGCCAGAGAGGCACCAGAAGCTGGTCACCTGCTGAAGGCACTGGATCTCCAGGAGAAGGAAGGAGGAAGAGAGGCTCCAGGAGGGAGGTCACAGGCCATGCTGCAGTTCCTGGCCAATGTGGAGTTGGCTCTCGGGGTGGGGGCAGTGTGTGGAGACCCCCTGCTACCCTCCCTTCCCCCCCGGGGCCGCAGGGATGTGCCGGCCGTTTCTGGGAGCAGTGCAGAGCCAGGGCAGGTAGGAAGCCTGCCTTAGCCCCGCTGTGCGGCTGGACTTGCCGGGAGGAGTTGAGGAAGGGAGTGGGAGGGGTTGATCAGCTGGGCCCATGGACCCCCTGGAGTACCCTTGGGGACCCCAGATTCAGAAACGCTGGATTGGAAGGATTGTGAGCTGCAGATGGAAGGAGCAGTCAACAGACATGGGTACAGAAGCCAGCACACTTGGGGTATTCGATACTCAGGGTCTTTTGGGGAGGGTATATGAGGGGCACTGGGCACTTAACAGATATACAGGAATTTCACAAATAAAGGGCAGGGACTGTTTTGTGTCAGTATAGCGCCTAGTGCAGTGAGGTTGGTTTGTGGCTGAGATGCCTATTAATTATTAACAATAAATGAAGGTCGCCATGCTGTGAGGAGCAGTTGGGGTGGGAAAAGTCACAGAGAGACCTCGATGCCATAGGGTGATGGGTGGGGCAAGTGAACTCGTCGTCTCTGACTGGAGAGTTACTGTACAGCAACAGGGAACAGATGATTTCGTGGTGGGATTTCTCTGGTTTCCTTCTGCCCTTTACAAAAATCCCTGTTTGTGTGTCAGCCTGACTCTCCACACAGAACTGCCTGGCTTGCCTGCACATCAGCACTAGACTAAGAACCAAGCACGTTTGCTATTGTGTCGTGGGTAGAGCTGGTTGGGAATTCTTGGGCAAAACTTTTTTTTATTGTGGCTGGAAGGCGCTGATTTGTCATACCAGTTTTGATAAAAGTTTCCTCAAGTCGGGATGGAATTTCTGGTCAGAGAGACAGACAGACAGCTTGAGTGACTTTCCCATATTTAGTGTGGTCTTGTCCAGGGAGGAGATAACTCTGGAGTTGATAGCAGAATGGTTACTGCTTCAACTCGGCCTCTGTTGGATGTGTCTTGAGGTGAGTGGTAGAAGTGTAGGAGCACAGGATGGCCCAGTAGTTAGGTTAGCTGGCATATTGGGAGACCTGGCTTCAAGTCCTTGCTGTTCTACAGGGTTGGGTGCGACCTTGGGAAAGCCAGGTGCGGGGAAGATTTTCAAAGTCACTTGAGCATGAAATTCCCATTAAAACAACGAGGAGTCCGGTGCCACCTTAAAGACTAACAGATTTATTTGGGCATAAGCTTTCGTGGGTAAAAAACCTACTTCTTTGGGGTTTTTACCCACGAAAGCTTATGCCCAAATAAATCTGTTAGTTTTTAAGGTGCCACCGGATTCCTCATTGTTTTTGTGGATACAGACTAACACGGCTACTACTCTAAATTCCCATTGACTTTCAATGGGAGGCAAGTGCCATTTGTGCCTTTGAAAAATCTCCCTCTTTGTCTCTCTGTGCCTCAATTCCCACTCTTTAAAGTATGGGATAATAGCACTGCCCAACTTCACACGGATGTTGTGAGGACAGGTACGTTAAAGATTGTGAGGTGCAGCATTATAGTAACAGGGGTCCTATATGTATAGAAAGGACTAACAGTGTTCAAGAAAGCTTCTTGTCCTTGCTTCCACCAGAGGGAGCCCCTCTGTCCAATAATGAACACTTATATCTCGCCTCCTGCTGCTTCTGGTCTATTTCATATTCGTGCAGCTTTGCAAAAGCATCTCAACGGCTAATCATCAGACAGCAGCTGCCAGGCAGGTGTCAGGCTTCTCTTTTCTTTTTTGATTTGATCTCTCTCTCTTTTAATACATTTCTTTTCAAAGGGTGGGCTCTGGCTTCCCTCTGGAACTGGCTCCTTAGAAGTGCATCTGCCTGAGGAATTCTGGGCTCAGGAGGATTTGTTTTTTTTTTAAACACCTTTTCTTAGGGTCTTATTAAAAATAAGAAAGGTGTTAGGATGGAAAAGGAGAGCAGGACGCCTACCAGGTATGGATCATTGGAGTCAACCAAGTGGACAGCTGCAGACCCAGCCAAAGGTGAGAGCGCTTTGCATGCATGTGGAGCAGCCAGGCATCCCCTGAGATCCCTGCCCGATAAGAGAGCTCAGCCACCTCTCCAGGCAACGGACTCAAATCCGCACTCAGTGCCTGCAGAGCCTGCTGCTGAATAACACACCGTCTGAGCTGGACCTCAGTTGGACTGGTCTCCTAGCTCCCTTCTCTACGCCCACCCCGGCTAGTGACTGTGATGGGGGTACACAGCAATCAGAGGGGGATGGGTGTTTAGAAATGTTCGGTGCCTCTGATGGTTTTTCTCATCACCTTGAAAGTTTCACAAGGGTAAGTCAGGGACTTTCCCATCCTCCCCCCTAGGGCTAGGGGGTTGTTGGTGGCCCGGGGGGAGGGTCTCGGGGTGCCCGCATAGCTCATTGGCAGGGTGAAGGCAATAGGCATTTTCAAAGCAGTCCTCTTCTGCTCAGCTGCAGGGACATAATAGTGGCAGGCACTGGAGGAAGCAGGTGATCAGGCTCATGAGTAGGAAAACCTGGCTGGGAACCAAGAGTTCTCTGTTCATTCACAAAATCAACTCACACCAGCTCTTCCAAGCGGGAGTTTGTGCTGCGAGAGCACAGAGGTGGCAAAACTCCAGCACCTTTGGGGACGCAGATGAGGGAAGGGATGGATGACGGGGTTAGAGTAAATGAGAAACGTCCTAGCTTGTCTCTCTGGGTGGAGAAAGTATTAAAAGATAACACATCAGTCCCCAGAGCCCCCCAAAGCTGTGACTGCCTTTGAAAAATGATCCCCTCCTGGCTCCAATGGCTCATTGTTAATTTGATTCTTGAGAACATCATGGTGAATAATGAAGATGAGGGCAAGATTCAGGAATTTACACATTCACGATGCTGCTAAATATTATTAGCTTCTGCTTTACAGTTCCCCAAGTGTGCGTCTCAGGGCTGGCGGTTCCGGCAACAGCTGTGCTGGGGAGATTGATGGTTATCCATTTATCCAGAATATTTATGCCGAGTAGATGGTGTCTATTGATTCAAGTACGCAACTGTGTGATCAATGCCACCACAGAAATCTACATCCTGGGAGAGGTAGCTGGGCTTCAGATACACAGCAGCAGCTCTTTTATCGGCTGCTACATAACAGTGTGGGGAGTGTGGGCTAGTGGTTAGAGCAATGAGCCAAGGGGAGGGGGCAGGACTCCAAGGTTCTCTTCCAGATGCAGCTGCTTGTTTGCTCTGTTTTCTCAGGAACCTCATTTCCCCGCTCTGTACCTGTTTCTCCCCCTGTGAAATGGGGATGATCACAGAACTGTAGGGCTGAAAGGGACCTCGAGAGGTCATCATGTCTGGCCCCTTGCACTGAGGCAGGACCAAGTAAACCCAGACCATCCTGACAGGTGTTTGTCCAACCTGTTCTTAAAAACCTCCAATGACGGGGATTCCACAACCTCCCTTGGGAGCCTGTTCCAGAGCTTAACTACCCATAGAGTTAGAAAGTTTTTCCTAATATCTAACCTAAATCTGTATGCTGCAGATTAAGCCCATTACTTCTTCTCCTACCTTCAGTAGATGTGGAGAACAACTGATCACTGTCCTCTTTATAACAGCCCTTAACATATTTGAAGGCTGTTATGAGCTCTTCCCTTCTCATGACTAAACATACCGAGTTGTTTCAACCTTTCCTATAGGTCACATTTTCTAAATATTTTATCATTGTTGCTCTCCTCTGCACACTCTCCAGTTTGTCCACATCTTTCCTAAAGTGTGGCAGCCGGAGCTGGGACACAGTACTCCAGCTGAGGCCTTACTAGTGCTCAGTAGAATGGGACAATTACCTCCCATGTCTTACACACAACACTCCTGTTAATATATCCCAGAATGACATTAGCCTCTTTTGCAATGGCATCACGTTGACTCATATTCAATGTGTGATCCACTATGACACCCAGATCCTTTTCTGCAGTTCTACCACTTAGCCAGTTATTCCCCATTTTGTAGTTGTGCATTTGATTTTTCCTTCCTACATGAAGTACTTTGCACTTCTCTTTATTGAATTTCATCTTGTTGATTTCAGACCAATTCTCTAATTTGTTGAGATCATTTTGAATGCTAATTCTGTCCTTCAAAGTGCTTGCAACCCCTCCCATCTTGGTGTCCTGTGCAGATTTTATAAGCACATTCTCCACTCCATTATCCAAATCATTAATGAAAATATTGAATAGTACCAGACCCAGGATCAACCCCTGCAGGACCGCACTAGATACACCCCCCCAGTTTGATGCCAATCATTGATGATTACTCTTTAAGTACAGTCTGTCAGCCAGTTTTGCACCCACTTTATAGTAATTTAATCTGGACAACATTTCCCTAGTTTGCCTATGACAATGTCATAGGCGACTGTGTCAGGAATCTTACCTCCCCAGGGGCGCAGGTGGGCTTGTGAGGCTTAATTAATTCATGCTTTCCTTGTATGGAAGGTGATGCAATCATACAGTGGTAATGCTGTACTGTTCATATTGTGCTTTCTCTACCTCAGTAATGGGCAGGGAGTGAAGCCCAAATCTAGGGCTGAACAGAAAACAAAAATTCTGATTTGTGGGAAATGTGGAGGTTTTGACATTTGTTTCTGTTCCAACTAGAACAAAACAGAGACCTTTTGAAATTTTCCGTGAGTCAGAGAAACACACCCAAGAATAGCCAATAGCCCAGTGTGACAGCAGTCACCTGGAATGTAGTAGAGCCAGGATCAAGTCCCTGATTTGGAGCAGAGACATGAATCTGGGTTTCCCACATCCCAGATAGTACTCACACCACCAGGCTGTTCTGGGGCAGGTCTCTGTTTGGTTTTGACCATAAGATCCCCCCCTGGACCTGATAAACCTTTCCTGACCAAAGTGGCATTGCAACCAATATATTTCCTTGAAAAGTTTTGGTTTGATGAATCAGCATTTTCCAACAAAAAATGTATCTCTGCAAAATTCCTGACTGACTCGTCTTAACTTTCCCTCTCACAATCCTGACATCACACCTGGCTCACACTTTGCTCCTTTCTCTGGAGCCTTCCATCCAGCCATTCTCTGAGCTCCCCACTTCCGCCTTCTGCCAATTACATATCTTCCCTTATTGAACTAATTACCTTCTTAGCCCAGCCATTGCCCCCAAGTGTCAACAATCTCCACCATAATAGGTTAATTTCTCCCAATTAAGCCAGTATATATTCTCTGTTACACAAGTGACCAGGGTTCTACAGCTAGCACTCTGTCGCAGAGATCACAGGATCCGGCTGTGCTACGAGTACCCGGAGGAGATCACGTGAATCCAGAGGTTGACTGACTTCAGAAAATGCTGCAAAACCTTTCTCCTCAACAAAGCCTTTGCACTTTGAGACCAACACTCACATACAGATATCCC
This sequence comes from Emys orbicularis, assembly GCF_028017835.1. Taxonomy (NCBI): domain Eukaryota; kingdom Metazoa; phylum Chordata; order Testudines; family Emydidae; genus Emys; species Emys orbicularis. Next base: position 27,544,271 of record NC_088695.1, on the reverse strand, counting down.
CTTCCCCCCCCAAACCTCAACACTGACCTTCCCTTCCCCCCAAACCTCAACACTGACCTTCCCTTACACCTCCAAACCTTCAACACTGACCCCCTTCCACCCCACACCCCAAAAGTGACCTTCCCATACACCCCCAAAGCTCAACACTAACCCCCTTCCAGCCAACACTGACGTTCCCTTACACCCCAACCTTCAAAACTGATCCCCTTACACCCGACACCCCAACACTGACCCCTTCAACTCAACACTGACCCCCCCTTCTGCCCAACAATGACCCCCAAACCTCAACACTGACCCCCCTTTGATCCAATACACCCCAACATTGACCCTCCTTCTATAGCCACACTCCATCGCTGAGCCCCCTTCTATCCAATGAACCTCATATCTGACCTCCCTTCTACCCAATAAGCCCCAAACATTGACCCCCTTCTACTCCAAACACCAAAAGCGACCTCCATTCTACCCCCAAAACCCAACACTGACCACTTCTACTTCCCTCAAATCCCCCAAACTGACCCCCTTCTCCCCTTAATTCTCACAACACTGATACCCCCCCAACCCTTAAACTCCCAATATGACCCCCTTCTGCACCAAACCCAAACACTTACCTTCCTTCTTCCCAATAAACCTCAACCCTGACCCCTTTCAGCCCCCAAAACGCCACCCATTGGTCTGACCCAGTATGGCCATTCTTACATTCGTATGTGATCAAGTCATCCCTTAACCTTCTCTTTGTTAAGCTAAGTCTATTACTATAAGTCATATTTTCTAATCCTTTATTGATTCTCGTGGCTCTTTTTTGAACCTCTTCAATTTGTCAACATCCCTCTTGAATTGTGGGCCCCAGACCTGGACACAGCACTCCAGCAGCGATCACACCAGTGCACAATACAGAGGTAAAATATCCTCTCTACTTCTATTTGAGATTTCCATTTATGCATCCAAGAATTGCATTAGCCCTTTTGGGTCCCATATTTCTAGTCATATGTAATCACAGTAGCTTTGGGGTAGCAGTACTGCCTGCCTAGACTGTGCCAGCATTTCAGACTGCTCTGCGGGCTCCTGTTGGCTCAGTGCCACGGCACCAGCCCCCAGCACACACACGCTCACCCTCCCTGACAAACCACTGGCTCTGGCAAAGAGATTGCTTGCTGAGCAACAAAAATGATTAAATTTGGCAGCTCTCAAGACTTCTGGAGAATTTGACTCAGCTTTTGCAATTGATTCCACCCTCGATAGAATGTGCGACCTCCCGGGACATTGGTGTAGGCTTAGCCACATGTCACCGGGGCTGTTTTAAGTAGAGGCGTGTGGAGTTCTTGCATCAATGTGTGGGAGTGTCCAGCTTGGGCTGTAGATCTGTTGTTAGGTAGGAGGCCTCTAAGGAAAACCCAGGGTGCTGAATCAGACCTGGAGGTAATGCCCCTGCAGGGCACTAGGGGGTGCTGTGCTACCAAAGGATGAGAGGTAAAACTTTGCCCCTGATCATTTTTGGTCCTTAAGCATCCACTAGCCTTTGCTGCAAGCATTTGGTTGTGGACAATGATTCCCTGGTTGCTGCCTTCTGCCTCCATGGTCTCTCCCTGGGGTTTCAATAGGAGCAGTGTGACAGATCCAGGGTGGCAGATGGGTTGCACCCCAGGAGTTGTGGCACGGTAGCAGAGGGTGAAGCGATGCCAAAGAACCACAGAAATCAAACAGCTGTCGCCGGTAGATGACTGGACAACTGGGTTGTCCCACCTGTGCTCCTTATGATGGGCCTCCCCATGCCAGGAGGTCTCTATGAGGCCAAATCTGTGATGGGCTGAGCACGCTTGGGCCCTATGGGTTTCTCATTCTCTTCTCATGGTTAAGTGGTGGGATTGTGACTGAGGTACATCACTCCTTCCCCCTTATGATTATTTATATTACAGCAGTTCCTAGAAGCCCCAACGGAGATCAGAGTCGGCTGTGCTAGGTGCTGTACAAACACATAGGGAGCAATGGACCCTGCCCTGAAGAGCTTACAGCTGAAATAGACAAAAAGAAGCATCATTATTCCCATATTACAATTGGGGAAACTGAGGCACAGAATGAGGCAATGATCTGCCCAAGGTCAGACAGGGAAATTGTGGCTGAACTGGAGTCACCTGTATCCAAATCCACTGCCAAAACCACAAGGCCATCCAGCTAGGGATGCATGCAATGACCTCTCAGTGGCTGCCTGACACCCGCTCCCCACCCCACCCCCATTCCTACCCATGGTTCCTCTAGGGCAAGGCTGTGGCACAACACTGTAGGGGAAGGGGAATGTATGCTGCTTATGCTCCCTGTGGATGTGGATAAAGGGCTGATTCCGCCAGGTCTCCGCTCTTACTGATTGCAATGGGAATTGAAAGCACTCAGCAACTCTCAGCAGCTCACAGTGTAGAGAGAACCTCAGTCCCTGGGATTGCCAATCAATCAGGCATCTTTCATCATGACCCCAGTAGCAGTAACTGTCAGCATGGATTTGTCAAGAACAAATCGTGTCAAGCCAAACTAGTAGTTTTCTTTGGCAGGGTAACAAGGCTTGTGGATGGGAGGAAGTGGTAGATGTGGTATATCTTGACTTTAGTAAGGCTTTTGACAATGTCTCACATGACCTTCTCATAAACAAACTAGGGAAACACAACCTACTATAAGGTGGGTGCATAACTGGTAGGAAAACTATTCTCAGAGATTAGTTATCATTGGTTCATAGTCAAGCTGGAAGGGCATATCAAGTGGGGTCCCACAGGGATCAGTTCTGGGTCTGGTTCTGTTCAATATCTTCATCAGTGATTTAGATAATGGCATAGAGAGTACACTTATAAAGTTTGTGGACGATACCAAGCTGGGAGGGGTTGCAAGTGCTTTGGAGGATAGGATTAAAATTCAAAATGATCTTGACAAGTTGGAGAAATGGTCTCAAGTAAATAGGATGAAATTCAATAAGGACAAATGCAAAGGACTCACAATCAGTTACACACATACACAATGGGAAATGACTGCCTAGGAAGGAGTACTGCAGAAAGGGATCTGGGGGTCATAGTGGATCACAAGCTAAATATGAGTTAACATTGTAACACTGTTGCAAAAAAAGCAAATGACATTCTGGGATGTATTAGCAGGAGTGTTGTAAGCAAGACATGAGAAGTCTTCTGCTCTACTCCATGATGATTAGGCCTCAGCTGGAGTATTGTGTCCAGTTCTGGGCGCCACATTTCAGGAATGATGTGTAGAAAGTCCAGAGAAGAGCAACAAAAATGATTAAAGGTCTAGAAAACATGACCTATGAGGGAAGATTGAAAAAACTGGGTTTGTTTGGTCTGGAGAAGAGACAACTGAGAGGGGACGTGGTAACAGTTTTCAAGTACATAAAGGGTTGTTACAAGCATTAGGGAGACAAGAAGTAATGGGCTTATATTGCAGCAAACGAGGTTTATGTTGGTTGGACATTAGGAAAAACTTCCTGTCAGGGTGGTTAAGCATTGGAATAAATTGCCTAGGGAGGTTGCGGAATCTCCATCATTGGAGATTTTTAAGAGCACGTTAGACATACATCTGCCAGGGATGGGCTATATAATACTTAGTCCTGCCATGAGTGCAGGGGACTGGACTAGATGACCTCTCGAGGTCCCTTCCAGTCTTGTGATTCTATGATGTAGCTCACTAGAAACACAGATCTGCTCCCAGCGCTGTTGTGAGTCATACCCAGCTGGCTGATGGCTGTCTAAATGTTTCCACCAAAGCTGTATGCTGTGAAAGTCTGTAGCTGTTACACTCCTCATTAGTGATGCTCTCTTCCCCAGGACAGTGTGTGATGATCAGATTGTCTCGGAGTTTAAATCAACACTCTGTTCTCTTCTTTGGGTTGCATAGTTGAAATGGGGCCTGTTGAGAGGTCGTTTTGCTCCAATAATACATTATTGATCTTGCTGTCTAGCTCGCTTGTCATGTGCGAAGTGCCTTGGGATGTCTGAGCAGGATGCTGTGATCACAGGCCCGCTGATGGGGCCATCTCTTTTCCCATCAGAAATGAAACACAGGAACTGCCCGGTGGGATCAGACTGGGGTCCCTCCAGTCCAGTGTCCTGGCCTAGACCACGGCCAGTACTAACTCCACTATTTTAAACCTCCGTACATATTCACTCGCTTCTCCTGACTGAATCACAATTAAATGGCACAAGGAGACTTTTGTGGAATAACAGGGGTCTGTGTCCTCTCATCCACAGCTCTACTCTCCACTCCCCTGGGATGGGTCCCCCCTTCCCATCATTCGGAGCCAAAAGGAAATTCTTTGCTTGCAATACCATGTAACAGACACTCAATCTTGCTGGACAATTATTTTCTCTGTGTCCCTTATTGTCCAAAGAGCACTGGCACAACTCAACGGGGACTTACAATCCCTTGGTCCTTATCTAATGCTCACAGGAGCCAGGAGCGACAGGTTGGGGGCTGACTGGAACAATTTTTAAAGTAAAGTGTTTTCAAATGAGGTGAGAAATGGGTTATTCTTGTGTCTGGAGCTCCATGAAGCAGCCCTGTTCCTCTGTATGTCATTGCTAGTGAATGTCACCTCTGTATTTTCCAGGTACACTAAATAACAGGGAATAAGAGGGCGAACAAAGCACCAAATAGGAACAAAATGAAACGTATTAAAAAAACCATGCACCTGCCAGCCAGGCTACATTGCTGGATGCGAAATTACTGGTACTCTCAGACCAGTACTGCAGTAGATACATTCTTAAATGCAGTGGAGATTGCTAAAGACAAATAATGCCCAACTAAAGCACAACAACCAGGAAAAACCCATACAGCTACATGCATCACACACACACACACCCCGCCCATCCATTACCACAACATCCAGACAACTGTAACTTTTCAACCAAAGCAGAGGCCAGTTTGGAAAACTGGCGGCTAAGGGCCAGATCCTCAAAGCTACGTAGGCATCTGTCTCCCATGGAAATCAGTGGGACTTTCCCAAGGTTACAGAGGGAGTTTTCATCAGAGCAGGGGGTTCTTTTTCCAGGAATTTCTGCCTTCCAGTGCTCTCCTCAGATCAATAGGCCATAGGTAAGATTTTCAAAGTAGACTTAGGAGTCTAGCTCCCATGGACTTTCATGGAGCTTGGAGCTTTAAACTTTTCACTCTAGAAGTAGCTCCATTTTCTGGCCATGATACTTGTGTCCTCAGCTAATGAAACCTGCATTAAGTCCAAGTCGTTACTTATCAGAGCAGCTATAAAACCATCAGCCTTGTCCTTTTAGTCTGGTGCCAGAAATGACACTTAAATAAATGCAGGATTTCATGACTGATTCAGGGCTGCATTTAAAATCTATAATATGAGTGAATGACAGCCGAAGTGGATAAGCCATTCATACCATTATTTTCATTACTCGCCCCATTATCTGGCAGTGCAGTGAAACCATTTGGTGAAAGCGGAAATTAGCGGCAGGCTCGACCGGAGCATCATAATAAGAGTAATTACATTTAGATAGCACATGTCCTGCAAAGAACAAGACCCCAAGTTGACTGGGTGTGCATGTGTACTGCATTGTAACAAATCAGTAGTCACTTATCACTTTGTGGTGGTCAGTAATCCTAACACCATGGGCAGAAGGCCCCTAGCAATGGAACTAAAGGAAGATCTCCCTTAGGAATTAGTGGTAGAGGGCCTGTCGTACACAGCAGAGCATTTCTGATTCCATCTGGTAGAGGAAAATGGCTCACAGACAGACTAGCCAATTCCTTAAAGTACATTGGTACACTCATCTCTAAGGGGGAATGTGGCAGTCATTATGCACTAACAGCGCTGAGCTGCACGTTAGGGCAGGAAGTGATGAGGAGTCCTGTGCCCAGTTGCTGGTGAAATATAGCAGGATTACAGATAATCTCCTCTTTGCCCCAGATACTTAGGGCTGATGGGTCTGCCCGTTGTCAGGACTCATGGCCAGCAGCAGAGCCAGCCTCTGAGCAACCTAACGAGCACAGCTGGCCTGTAGAAGGCTTCCTGCTTGGCTACACTGCCTGATTGGTGGGAAGAGTCAGCAGACCGGCTCTTAAACCCAGCAGCACCAGCAATGGTTTGGTGAATGCTCAAAGCGTTTGCTCATGTCTGTGATACTGCCCGCCTTGGCCCCAACCCTGCTCCTGCCTTGCCTCACTCCAGGTAACCTGGCTGTGACCCTGGGCTCCTATTCCTGACTTCTGGGCTAACCACTGGGCTTGACTCCTGCACTAACCACCCACATCCCAGGCTCTGACACCCATTGCTGTGGTAATGTGCCTTTGAGAGGCATGCCTGGGGCCAGCACCCCTGAAACACAGTGCAGGGAAAAGCTGTTACAGCTGTAGCTCATTTTACACTATTAGCAAAGCCAAGACACGGTAGAGGAACCAGAGAAATAACCCTGGTTGTGCAGCAATCCCAGGACTGAGCAATCAGCTCGTAGGGAGGTGATGTTAGCAGTTAGCTGTGTGACAGACCAGAGCTTGAGGGTGACTAAGGAGGAACAGGGGAACTAGAGACGAGGACTCCTGTTGGTACAGGGGGACTTTAGCCCATGCTGTCTCACAAACCAGCTCCTTTCCACACTGCGTGGGGCTCTCCTGCGGCACTTCGTATTTATGAATCAGGAGTGAGAGTAGAGGCGAAACCTCTGCAGATCATGCTGCAGACACCCACACCAAACCCTTTGTTAACTTACACCTGAGGCTGCTCACGTGTACTTCCCCACAGCCACCCAGGCGGTAAAAGGCCAGGAAATCACAAGGCAACATTCTCAGCCAATACAATCATAGAATCATAGAATACCAGGGTTGGAAGGGACCTCAGGAGGTCATCTAGTCCAACCCCCTGCTCAAAGCAGGACCAATTCCCAACTAAATCATCCCAGCCAGGGCTTTGTCAAGCTGGGCCTTAAAAACCTCCAATGCCAGTCTCCAGGTTTTAGCCCACCCTCGTCATGACACTCCAGACCAAGGGCATGACCTGGAGCCCGTTGGAGTCAATGGAAAGCCTTCCATGGGGTTGAGCGGGTTTTGGTTCTGGCGAGGCCCATGTCTAGCACATTCACTCTCAGTGCAGCAGTGCTGTTGCCCTCCGCACACACATCTCAGAGCTGAAGAATGAGGGTCGTTCTCCATTAAGACCTTATCCAAAGACCACTGAAGCCAGTAGAAAGACTCCCATTAACGTGACTAGGCTTTGGAACGGTCCCAGGTAACAGGGACAGCAGCATGTGAGTCATGTGTCCATTCAGACCGACCCAGGTTGATCACATTGCAGATATCCAGCCCTGCCAGCCGCTGGTCCACACCCCAAGAATTATCCTCCTAGGTTAGTCACGGAATAATTGTGAATACACAAGGAGGGCTGAGAAAATCCTCAACTGCTGGCAGGTGATTGTGGGACGTGAGAGAAGGGGAAAACTGGATGATCCATTCTTCACGACACATTATCCATTCAGCTCCTGTTCAATGGGTTTGAAATTAACCTCCCAATAGCAGATCTGCTGAGGCCACACAGATGATAATACTTAGCACTTTCCACCTGAGGATCTCACAGTGTTTTGCTAATGCTAATTGTGTGCTCAATAATCCATCTTTAAGCCTCACCGGCAGCTAGTGCAGATGCCCTGTAATATTACTTCTAGAGCAAAATTCTACTCTCCGATCTGGCCTGTGGATTGTAGCTTCATTTTCTGCTTTCTCTGCATGGACAGAGCTCCCAGAGAGTAGGGAGAGCAGGGTATCAGAGTTGGGATCTGCCCGTGGATGATAGGAAAGTAGAATTTGTCCCTGACACTTGATGCTTTTTAAACGTTTCTTATCTAGTCTGGCCTTGCTATCACTCATGAGCTCCTGGCACTTCTCCCACTGTTCGTACATTGTTGGAAAGATGGATTATTGAACCTGCCATACATTTGTCGCTGTGTATCATTGATAGTGAGCAAAAGTGACGCACGTCTGATAACTAAAGAGAGCTTTGAAGTGGAAGGTTATAAGAACTGGGACTGGAAAAGAAAACTTTGACACACCACATAAAAAATGGATTGGAAGTGTCTGCCGTGGTAAGAGATTCAGGCTCTGTTGCACAGCCTAAATCAATGAGATGTCTTTCCAGGTAAAGTGGCAGGGAGGAGGTGCTGTCTAGTGAGTAGAGCAGACAAGTGGAAGCCAGGATTGCTGGATTCTGATCCTAGCTCTGTCACCGAATGGCTGAGGAAGGCACTTCACCCCCCGGGAAATGTGAATAATAAAACGCACATATCCCAGAGGAGCGCCGTGAGGCTCAACGAATGTTTATAAAGTGCTTTGAGATCCTTGGATGAACCGTATGAAGTATCAGATTATAGGCTTTTCAGGGAAGGAATGGCCTTTCTGTTATGTTTGTCCAGTGCCTAGCACAATGGTGCTCTGATTGGGGCTGCTAGTCGCTCCTGCAATTCAAATAAGGATTCATTTCAGTGGTCCCTGAGGGAGAGCTAGCATCGTGTTGGTGCCCTTTTGTCCCAGGAGGAGACAGCTGTTTCCTAGCCACTCACCAGTCTCATTTTCTGATAATGAAGGTGAATTATAATGAGGCAGCTGATATATTAGGGCTGTGAGAAAACTTTGAAGAACCAGGGGACTGGCTGATCTCAGTGGGTCTATCTGCACTGCAATAAAACCCCACAGCACTAAGTCTCAGAGCCCAGCTCAGCTGACTCCAGCTAAAAATTGCAGTGTCAATGTTCGGGCTCTGAGACCACCCCCCTTCACAGGGTCTCAGAGCCTGGACTTCAACATCTACACTGCCACTTTTAGCCCTGCAGCCCAAGCCCTAGTCAGCTGACCTAGGCCAGCCACAGCTGTGCCATGGGTCTTTCATTGCAGTGTATATATACCCAGTGTTGCAGGCAACAGACTTATCACCATAGAGCTTACATACATGGGGATGTGAGACTAGAATCGTTGTCCTGAAGCTCTGACAAATCAAGCCTTTCCCATGCCAGCACTCCTTTAGCTGGCTGTAGAAACAGGTGCTTTAGTCTGTCTGCCTCAAGCACCAGAGGGCAACATCACTCATTCTCACTTACAAAGCCAAGACACTGCAATACACTGTAGCTTTGCTGTTCTGACCCTGCCTGAACCCTTGATATATTTTATCTTGTGCATCGTGCACTGCCAAGATTCTGGTTCCTGAATTATGGTTCTTGAACACAGTGAATCAAAACTTCATCAAAGGGGGTTGGCTCTGGTGGGATGGTTGGTTGTTTTTTTGCCACTTTGCAGCAAAATAAACAGATGGGGAGAGAGTGCAAGCCAGGTTTAATGGACCCCCTGGCTGCGATCTCATGCACAGCACCAGGATTTAGTTGATAAATGTCAGATAATGAAAGTTACTAACCTGTTCTGCAGGAATGTTGCTAGGGCAGATCCGCTCCAGCTTTCTTCGTTACTCCTGGGGGAATTCTGCACCAAAAAATTAAAAATTCTGTGCACAATATTTTAAAATTCTGCACAGTTTATTTGTCAAAATAACACAATATAATCAAGCCAGTTTCAATTATTTTGGTAATTTGTTTCAAAATACCTGTCAGCAAGTCTGTTTGTAACAAGACAGACCCCCCCAAAAAAGATTCAGAAAATGTTTTTGATTAATAGATTCCTTACTAGGAATTAATACAGAACTTTGAGTAATAATTCATTTAAACTGCAATACAGAAGCAGTGCAAAGAACTGGGGAAGTCAGGGGTAACAGAGGAGCTGAGGGAGAGGGAAGTAATTGCTGGGAAGCAGGCTGGGAGTGAACCTGGAGGGTTGTTGGGTGTTGATGGGAGAAGTATGGAACAGGTTTTTGTTTGTTTGTTTGTTTGTTTGTTTGTTTTTGAGAGGAGGAGGGATTGTTAGGGAGTTGGGGAGCCTCCCCCATTCGGACACTGGCTGACCCTCTAGCCTCTCCCATTCAGACAGGCACATCTGCCCCTGTCTCCATGAGGCCCTGCACACTCACTCAGCCACCTTCATCCCCTTTCCCCATATGTCCCTGCAGCCCCACTCAGCAACACCTCATCTCCCCATCCCCATGTTTCCCTGCACCCCCACTCCCATTCAGCCCCTGATCCAGTCTGTCCCCCCCACTAACTCTTCTGAATCACAGTCTGTGTGCCCTCCAGAAGCCCTGTGTGCCCCACACTGTCCCCCCCCCATATCCCATGCCTCCTCACTTGCCCCATGGACAGGGCGCTGTGGGGTACATAGCCTCTCCTCCTCCCTATCTGCAGCTTGCTGCTCCCACCCAGGAGTGGCTTCCCTCTGTTCTGGCACCACAGTATCCTCTAGTGGGAAAAAGGCGTCACTGCAGCACCTCTCTGGCAGAATGTATTTTCTGCAGAGAAAAAAAATTCTGCAGGGGACACGTATTCTGCATTTGCGCAGTGGTGCAGAATTCCCCCAGGAGTACTTCATACAGCTGTGGTGTCCGCCCATAGCCAGACCGTTTCTGCATCCCCTGTTCAGCGGAGTCCCCAGGGAGGGACAGAGATTTTGATTCATGCAGAATATAAATTGTCCAACAGGTGAGGTCTGGGCCTGCAAGATGGCTGGGAGGGAGTCTCCACCAGGAACCCAATGGCCCTCCTGTCCTGGAATGGCAGACTCCAGCTAGCTGCACCCTCGGTGGGGTGCTGTTAGGAGCGAGATTGGAGGAACACAGTGGGAGGCTGGGTTATGTAAGCATCCCTGTTGGCAGGCCCAGGCCCCTCTCCAGCCAGAGCACAAAACGGCGGTGGGGTGGGGGAAAGTTTAATCAGTGCGGATTCCTCTCTGTGAGAGAGGAAGCAGCACCCTGCACTGGGGGCTGAGGGTTAGCGATGGCACCAACTGATTCTGGCTCAGATCCTGGCAGGTAAAAGCCTTTCAGGTCTTCACTCGGGGGCTGAGCATTTTGGAGACAAATAGAGGGAAAGGGTTTTTGGTTTTCTTAGAGGGGTCACAAGGCACTTGACAGCCGGGAATGAGGAGACCCAGCCAGGGCTCTGAGCTGCACTCTGGAGCTGAGCAATGCTGCAACAGTGAAACCTGTGGTGACTCTTCACCACATCCCTACCCTGGCCTTAGGAGACCACTTGCCACTAAAGATGGGCCCAAGATGTGGAGTTCAGACCTAGCAAAGTCCAGAAGGAAGGAGTTTGGGGGTGTGGGGAGAGGTTGGAGCTAGGATCTTGGGCTGGGCCCATCACTGAGGCATCTGGTGCTGGCCACTGTCAGTCACTGGATTCACTGGTCTGTGGGTCTGATCCAATCTGGCAGTCCCTATGTTCTCATGTAAAAACAGCATGTTGAATAGAACTTGATTAACGACATGTACATAACAAACAGTGCACAACTGATGTAGACCTTTAAACTGGAGGGAGGGTCTTGCAATGTGCAGATGTTTTTCACCTTGGCTTGTAGGTTTAGTCCTTGGAACAGTAAGTAACTCTTCATGTTGTCCCTCTCTAAACTTTATGTTGCGTATACAGCTGCTCAAACGCTCCTCATGCCCTAACAGTGATCTAAGCAGATAACTGAAGGCGGGGTGTGTCCCTGCTCTTACCATGTTTCATGGCAAAAAACATGGTCTATGCGCCTGCCTCATCTCCAGCAGGCAAAACACAAGCACCTTTGAATTATCAAAAGACTCAGAGATGCAGATTCATTTTCCCCCTCCAGCAGTTTTTATCTCATTTATTCTCTTGCTGCTTTATGGAGGATGAGGTCTCTGATGTTTCTAGTATTTATCGTCAGAGTAAAGTCTGGTGACTCATTGGCTTTGAAAGAATAATTAGCGAATCTAATGAAAGAAGGGGAAATGACAGAGCTTACTTAATGCTCGGCCTCTCTGGCTTGCCTGCTTCAGAAGCGTTCTGTCGCAGTGGGCCTTTCAGGCATATTGCATGCTAGTTAGGAGGAGAGAATAGCTACCTGAGCCAGTCTTGATGGTAATGCGGGTGCTGAGCAGAACCGTTCCAATGAGGGGAACATCAGGCAAAGTCCAGGAAATAGAAATAAAGGAGAAATCCAGCCGCCCAGCAGCTTTCCATGGGTACGTTGATCCTGAAGCTGATCACGATCTAGAGTGGCACCACTGAAGTAGCACCAGATTTAGGACTCCGGCTTGCAAGCTGCAGAACTCTCTTGCCCCAATCCAGCAATGAACCTGAAGCCATAAAGAGCTCCACTGAAAGCAATGGGCCAGATTCTCAGTTACACTAAGGGCTTGTCTACACAGGGGGTTTATTGTGCACTAACTGGCCAGCTGATACGCCTTCTTTAGTCCACTTTAAAAGTGTAGAAAATTCGTTGTGTGCTGAGTTAGTGCAGACTCATGTTTGTGTGCACACACTGCTTGTTCATGCTCGCTTGGCAGTCCTCCAACTGCTATCCCACACTGCTTTGCATGAGGCCAGGACCGGCTGGGCTGTTTACCTGTGTGCCTTCCACTGCACTGGGGTCAAGTTGACTGAATGTCACTTCGCCATTTAAAAACTGGTGCGAAGCCAGGGGTGGTCTCCTTTGCAACACTCTGCCAGAGTAAAGGGGGCTTCCCATGGCAATATATGCTATTGACATCACAGAACGTTGCAAAGGGGCCTTAGCGTCAATGAGAATCGGGCCCAATGAGCTTGAAGTCAGCATGTGCGTACGTGTGCTTTGCTGGCTTGGGCAAGAGTACGCTGCACTTTGCAGGATTGAGCCTGTACTTGGGTGTCCTGGGATCAGCGTCTGACCCAGTCTCTCCATGAGTTGTTTTCATAGATCTATAGGTTCATAGACGATACGGCCAGAAGGGCCCATTGTGATCATCTAGTCTGACCTCCTGTGTAGCACAGGCCAGAGAACTTCCCCGAATTAATTCCTGTTTGAACTAGAGCAGATCTTTTAGCCAGGGGCGGCTCTAGGCACCAGCAAAGCAAGCACGTGCTTGGGGCAGCCCATTTGCAGGGGCGGCAGGATCCAGCATGGGAGCTGAGAACCAACAGGGGGCCCTGGGAGCTGTAGTTCCTTGGTTAGCTCCCTGCCTATAGAGCCAGCCCTGGAGCAGGGAAAGAACTACATTTCCCAGCATTCCCTTGGCCACTACCAACAGGAAAGAGGGGGAGGGAGTGAGGTAGCTGAGACCTGATGCTGCAGCCGGCTGTGAATGGAGAGCTGCGCTGTGAGTAGGGATACCATATTTTAACATTCAAAAAATAGGACACTCCACAGGGAGGGAGGGTAGCCCCACCCTGCCACCATCCACTCCCTCCGACTGCCCCCCACAGAAACCCCAACCCATCCAACCCGCCCTGCTCCTTGTCCCCTGATCACCCCTAATGCCCCCCCAGGATCCAACCCCCTATCTAAGCGCTGCTGCTCCTTGTCCCCTGATTGCCCCCTCCCAGGACCCCACCCCTTATCTAAGCCTCCCTTCTCCTTGTCCCCAACTGCCCCCTCCTGAGACCCCCCCAACTTCTGCCCTAGGACTCCACCCCCTACCTGTCCCCTGACAAACCCCCGGGACTCCCATGCTTAGCCAACCACTGCCTGTCCCCTGACTGCCCCCCCCAACCCCTGACCCATCTAACCCCCCCTTCTCCCTGCCCCTGCCTGCCCGACTGCCCCCCCGAACCTCCGCCCATCCAACCCCCCAGCCCCCTTACCATGCCACTCAGACCAGCGTGTCTGGCTCCGCGCAGTGCCAGACACACTGCTGCATACATGCTGCCGTGCTCCCCCGCGGAGCAACAGTCCCCCCGCCCCCCCAGCACCTGCCTTCCAGATTTGAACACCTCAAAATTCAGGAGTGCTCAAGCTCAGTTTGGGCAGTTGTTACTTCATTTCTCCCAAATCAAATATACTGATCCACTGTAACTTGCTGTAGAAAAAGTAGGATAAAATTGAGCAAGAAATGCTTCCCAGTGGTTATTAGGACTGGAATTGCTATTTTCAACAGCCATTGCCTTTTTTGTTTGTTTGTTTGTTTAAAAGGAAGACAGTGATATTGCATTGGCAAATTCCCCATACAAAGAAAGAGTGGAACAAAGAGTGGAATAATCCTTATTAAAGAATAATAAAGGCACCTCAACTTTTCCTCATTTATGTAGGACAGTCTTATAATATGCATCCAGATATCCTCCAATCACACAAGCTGAAAATTGTTCCACTTTACTGCAGTTCTGTAACCATGCGGGAATCAATCCTGTCTGTGTTCTGTGCACATCTAAAATTCCTGCTGAATGACTTGCCGTGGGAGCGAGTTACCAGTGACCCAGGGCTGCGGCGGAAGGAGGGTGCAGGTGGGGGTGGGAGAGAGCCCAGGGCTGGGGCGGCAGGAGGTGTGTGTGTGGGGCAATGGTGGGGGGGAATGAGGGAGCCCAGAGCTGGGGTGGCAGGGGGTGTGTGTGGTGGGGAGAGCCCAGGGCTGGGGCAGCAGGGGTGTGCGGCGAGGAGCCCAGGGCTGGGACGGGGGGCAGCCAAAATTTTTTTTGCTTGGGGCGGCAAAAAACCTAGAGCCGGCCCTGCTTTTAGCAACACAGACAATCTGGATTTAAAACTTGTCAGTGATGGAGACTCTACCACAACCCTCAGTACGTTGTTCCAAAGGTTAATTACCCTCACTGTAAAAAAAATGCACCTCATTTCCAGTTAGAATTTGTCTTGCTTCAACTTCCAGCCACTGGATCTGATTTTACCTTTGTCTGCTAGATTGAAGAGCCCATTTTCAAATATTTCTTCCCAATGCAGGTACTTACAGACTGTGATCAAGTGGCCCCTTAACTTTCTCCGTGTCTTTGCAAGGGCTTTTCTGGGATTTGAACAAGAAACCCTTGTGCATCCAAAGCAAGAATCAAACCCCTAGATCAACAAGTCACTTTTATTTCTTGTCTCCTGCTTTCTAACTCAATTCATTTCATGTTTCATTTGCAGAAGAAATTGTTTCCATGGCTGATTCGACTACAACCGTGGGTGACATAGAAGGGGAGCTCTTTAAAATCGAGAGGATCAGAGAGGTCCTGGTGAGAAGAGAGTCAGAGCTGAGATACATGTGAGTAGGTTGCCAGCTTCCTGTCTCCTCCTTTGGATTTTCCTGTGAGTTCTTCTGGCTCCTGGGTGGTGCATCAGCCATTAGAGTGAAAAGCATCCCCAGGGAACTGCAGAATGAGTCACAGCTCAGGGGATTTTTCCCCACTTGAAAAGGAGCCTGTCTGGGAGCGAATCTGGCTCGACATTCATCACTTGTGAGCAATCCCATTTGAACAGGTTTTGTTACAAAACCAGCCATTTTGTCAAAATTAACAAAATTCCTGCATTGTGAAAAACACCCAGCGGAGTTGGTGAAAAATGTCACTGAGAAATTCTCCCACCTGTGTCTCGTGTGACTGGTTCAGTGCCATAGCCAGTGCCTGGTGCAGACTGGAGCAGGAGTGAAAGCAAGTTGTCTGGAGCTCAATCCAGATGTGACTGAGGTTTTCATAGATTTAAGCCAGAAGAGGCCATTATGGTAAGCTAGTCCTGCATGACACAGGCTGTAGAATTTTACCTAGTAATCCAGGCATCAAGGCCACCACTTCTGGTTGAGGTAGAGCACATCTTTTAGAAAGAGAAACCCAATCTTGCTTTAAAGACGTCAACTGGTGGAGAAAACACCACATCCCTGGTGAGGTGATGGTGGTGGGTTGGGGGAAAGCAGCCAGAGGAGAAGGCTGAGGTCATATCAGCCCTTTGATTGAGGGAGTGCATCCACCATAGGCCACCCAAATTGGCAACTTAGGGGTGAATTTTGGCTTCCGGCCACAAACTCTAGGATCCCCATGAGACTAGATGTTTTGTGTTTTGGGTGCTTTTGTTTCTGCCACAACTCATACATCACAGTATTGGTGGCTAGAGCCATTCGTTGGGTCCCCATGATTTGCAGGAGCCAGGAATGTAAAAGGGAGTTTCATATTTTGTTTTTAAGTGTAACCCTTCTGCCAGATGGAGCCAGCAGCAACAAGGGCCGGGTTCAGTATCTAGGGGCTCCTTTTCAACAATACAACACAAAACCAACTCGAGCCCCCACCCAGTGACCTGGGACAATGACACACCACCCCCTGGGCGCCTCTAAGGGGCAATACTTCCCCTCTCACAAGTACAGAGTCTGAGTGTATCAAAAACTTTTAATAAAAGGAGGGAAGTAACTCAGCATTAATTTGGGAAAACACCGCAACTGGGGTTCATAAACATAAACCATGAGCAAAAGACCCACCCCCAAGTAAGTTGGGCAGTGTCCTTTTCACCTCAAGTTCTTAAGTCCAGCAACCCAAAAGTTCCTTTAACTTGCCCGTCTCTTTTCTGCATCCCCCTCACAGTTGCTGTCCTTGGCCAGTGCAGCCCCAGAGTTCAGAGGTTCATCCGCAGAGTTCACCTTCCACCCTGGGTGGAACGGGGGGTAAGGAGGCACCTTACATGCTCTGCTGCTCGGGCACTCACTCGTTGCCCCAACGGCCAATTGCCATGCATCTCTGTGGGACTTTGCTCTGGCCCTCTCCACCAGCCATCCTGCTGGCCACTTCTTTCCACCAACCACCCTGCAGGCCGTGCCTCTCCACCAGCTGCCCAGCTGGCCAAGATGTCTTCAGGGCCCCCCCACTTAACACAGCTCTCAGTGATTTCAGCTGTTAGTGGGGGAGCCTCACTGCTGGTGCACACTAGGCAGTTTCTTGCAATAGAGACACTGTACCAAAGTAGATCTAATACTTAGACCTAGGTATCACTGATTTCAGCTCTGCAGCATGTAACAAGACTCTCAGCTGAACCTAAATTAGCTCTTTTATTTTACTGTGGAAAGAGAAAGGGTCAGATGGTGTTTAAGACCCTTAAACAAAGCCCACTCCACCACGTACCACTATCCCAACCCCCTCTCAACTCATTGGGCTTTGGAACCCATGTCCCCTGCCTAGCGACTGCCATTAATTTGAGGGTGAGTCTCTCCACCCGGATATGCCAGGTACAATTCTGCTGCCCTCGGTTCACACAACAAGGATAACAACCTAGAGCAACGAGAAGTATTTGTTTCAGAACCTGATATGACAATGAACCCACTAACTAGCCCAGAGGTGGGCAAACTACGGCCTGCGGGCCACATCCGGCCCGTGGGACTGTCCTGCCTGGCCCCGAGCTCCCGGCCGGGGAGGCTAGCCCCAATAACAAGGAGACTGGGGATCCAAGACCAGCCACAAGTGATCATTTGGGCAAGCAATCCCATCATGCTGAGCACCTAGGCAGGGTGGGTGTGTCCATGCAAACGAGAGCAGCACCTGAAGTCCTTTTCCACAACTCACCACTAGATGTCAGGGGAGAGCTCATTCAGACTCTGCTTACATAAGTTTGTAGCCCTTCCCCTTGTGAAGACCCTTCAGCGTGTCATTGACACAAAGCAATGTAGACCAGTCACTAAGACTGAAAGGAACAAGCAGCTGGGCCCTATTTCTGCAGCAGGAGGCTGGTGTGGGGAGTGAAATATTCACACACACAGTTCATATGTAAATGGAGTCAGCTAAATGTGGGGTGACCAGGCCCAGAACCTTGACACCAGACCTGTGCAGAGCAATGTGATCAAGGTGGCCAGGAATGAGTTTTGACTGGTGGAGGTGCAGGATGGTAAACAACACAATTTTTCAGGCCCGCCTCTCAAAATGCTAAGGCTGGTTCTGCTGAGGGCCCAAGGCCTTGATACTCAATGATCCAACTGAACCTGGCAGGGTGTGACTAGAGCACCGAGAAGTATTTGTTTCAGAACCTGAAATGACAATGAACCCACTACCTAGCCCAGCCCGTGGGCCACATCCGGCCCGTGGGACTGTCCTGCCCGGCCCCTGAGCTAGGGTTACCATACGTCCGGATTTTCCCGGACATGTCCGGCTTTTTGGGCTCCAAATCCCCGTCCGGGGGGAAATCCCAAAAAGACGGACATGTCCGGGAAAATCGGGACATGCGGGGCCGGCGGTGCTGGGCCGGGGGCCGGGGCTGGGGGCCGGCGGTGCCGAGCTGGGGCCGGGGGCCGGCGGTGCGGTGCCGGGCCGGGGGCCGGGCCGGCGGTGCCGAGCTGGGGGCCGGGGGCCGGGCCGGGGACCAGGCCGGCGGTGCGGTGCCGAGCCGGGGGCCGGGCCGGCGGTGCTGAGCTGGGGGCCGGGGGCCGGGCCGGCGGTGCGGTGCCGAGCCGGGGGCCGGGGCCGGGGGCCGGGAGGTGCTGAGCCGGGGCCCGGGCCGGGGACCAGCAGTGCTCGGCGGGCCGGGGGTGCTCGGCCGGGGGCTGGCCCGGGGCCGGCACCCCAGAGCCCGAGCCGACCCAGGCTGGAGACGCCGGGGGGGGCAGACTGGGCCGTGCCTCCTCCCCCCACACCCCCCTTACCTGCTTCAGGCTTCCCGCGAATCAAATGTTCGCGGGAAGCAGGGGAGGGGGCGGAGTTGGGGTGGGGACTTTGGGGAAGGGGCGGAGTTGGGGCGGGGGCATGGGCGGGGCTGGGTGCGGGGCCGGGGCCCCGTGGAGTGTCCTCCTTTTGGAGGCTCAAAATATGGTAACCCTACCTGAGCCTCAGTCGCTGCGCTGACAGCGCTCTGGCACGCTGCTCCTGCTGGACAGCGGGGCGGCGTGCTGGCTCTGGCATGGTAAGGGGGCGGGGAGCGGGGAGTCCCGGGGGGCAGTCAGGGGACAGGGAGAGGTTGGATGGGGCTGAGGTTTGGGGGGGAGCGGTCAGGGAATGGGGAACAGGAGGGGCTGGATAGGCGTGGGAGTCCCAGGGGGCCTGTTAGGGAGCGGGGGTGTGGATAGGGGTTGGGGGAGTCAGGGGACAGGGAGCGGGGGGTTGGATGGGTCAGGGGTTCTGGGGGGGGCAGTCGGGACAGGGAGCAGGGGGCGGTTGGATAGGCGTGGGAGTCCCGGGGTGCCTGTCAGGGGGTGGGGGTGTGGATAGGGGTTGGGGCAGTCAGGGCACAGGGAGAAGGGGGGGTTGGATAGGGGGTGGGGTCCTGGGGAGCAGTTAGGGGCAGGGGATCCCGGGAGGTCCCTAACTGCCCCCCAGGGACCCCACCCCCTATGTGGCCCTCGGGCCAAAACGTTTGCCCACCCCTGACCTAGCCCAAGGTCATTGGAAGATTTGCTGAGATTCCCTGCAACTTTATTTGTAACTATGACTCATGTAATCGCTTGGTGTCTGAGCACTAAAGGGGAATTTAAACTGCCTGTATCAGAGACACAACAGCTGGAAGCTGAGATATGACTTGGATAACAGCAGGGATGAGCCTACCCTTCACTTCAGAAGCATGACTCACATGACAGGATCTTAACTACACAAGCAAGTTGCATTGCTATAGTGTGAGTTGAGAATTTAAACCAATATAGTTAAAGCTGTGCAAAAGGCTGAGGAGACATGCTTATTTCTCGAGCTTGTCAGAAGGCAGAATTTCCATTCCATGGGAAATTCTGAAATTTAAAAAATATAATTCCAAATTGGAACAAAAAGCCAAAATCTTGAAATTTCCCATGGAATGAAAAAAATCAAAAAATTTCCATTTGGTATCATTGAAGTGTTTTGTTTCAGTAATGTCAGAACATTGAATTTAGACTTTTATGTTATACTGAAACATTAAATCTAATAGATTATGTGGGGTATGAAATGTAATATTAAAACAAATGTTTTACTGTAATAAACGCTGAAACAAACCATTTTTACTTTATCAGAATGACATGGTTGACATCACTGAAACAAAATAAGGAAGTCAAAATTGTTCCCTTTGAAAATTTCAGTGAAATTTGACATGTTCTTGCAAAATGTTTTGATTTTGACAAACTGCATGTTCAGACCGATTTTTTCCCCCACAAACTACCCATTTTGCTGTAGGATGGGATACTATTTAGCTTAAGTTGATTTGGAACAAGTTTAATTAAACCAATATAAGCCATTCTTACACCAAAATAAAAGTGCGCATACAGCCTTTGGTTTAACACTATCAGTTTAAAGGCCAGTTCATGTTATTTCAGTATAACTTTCTCATGTAAACAGGCCTTAACCCCTTACTGAGATGCATGGTCCTTTACAGCAGCAATGGGTCATGGGGACATATAAAAGGGTAGGTAAATATATTTGGTATTTCCCCCTTCTCCCCTCTCCACTGGTCTCTTCAGTGCTTCAGAGTATAATTTCCCCTTTCTTCAAGTCCTTCCCCAGAGGAGGGAGCTTTCCATGAGGCCCCGGCCCGTGGGATGCAGAAAGATATTCTGAACTGGCCGGTGATGAGGGACAAAATGCCCCCACCCTGTTGGCATGTCCACAGTGACCCTGGCTGCTGTCATTTGGGGAGCATGAGCTGGGGCTTGGGACGGGAACCTGAATCTAGTGCAGAACATTACTGGTCAGCCAAGAAAGAGGCACTCCCAGATATCCGTGTCTGTCTACATGTTGCTCTCAAATAGCCGCATGTCTCAGACATAGCTGTTTCTGCACTGACCTGTAGCGTCATTGTAAAGCCTCTTCCTAAAACTCTCCTATGCTTCCCCTTCCCAGGGCCTCCTTGGGGAATCCTCTCTGATCAAATCAAGACAAAGGGGAAACACTGCACATGAAAGGCTTGATTAGCATCAGTGCCTGATCCCCACCTGCGCCATCACCTTTCCCTCACTGACTCAGCACAGTGACTGCTGCAGCCTTTGCAGCCAGAAACCAAAGAAGGGGATTTTCCCTGGGACTGATTTCACTGCTGGACTCAACAGTCTTTGTTAGAACAAAATCCTGAGTCACGTAATGACTGAGACAGCCGAACTGCAATGCACAGAGTTCTGTAGCACCTGAGGTAGCTGCCCACATCTTTAACAGGGAGGTGTGGCCTATGCAAACTGCAGGTCCCAGCATGCAATGCTCCAACTTGATCTGAGCGGTGTACAGGGGCCTTACAGAGGTCAGAAACAGTTCCCTAAGAAAAAGGCCTCCCCAGCTACTCTAGAGCTGGCATATGGGCTCTGTGTCAGCCCTGCTCCCCACCGCTCACACAGAATGGGTATTGGAGGTGGGAAGTGGGAGGCAGTGAGCAGGATTAGGGAGGGGGTGTAATTGGTTTGTGCTGCCCTGCATTTATTCCCCACTCCTAGAGGACCATGGAAAATAGACTATATGTTAGAGCAGCCTTTAGGCTGTTCTAACTTATATCAAAGGCTGAGCATGGCCCCAGGATATGGGGAGCACAAAAGTGGTTTGAAGCCACCTTAACCCACCCACCTTAACTCCATCTCTGCCCCAAGCACAGGAACTGAGTAAGCACAAGTTGGAGTCACGGAAGGATACCAGCCCCTCAGTCTGAACCACTCAGGTTTTGATGCCTTGTGTCAAAGCTGGTTATTTCACTGTAATTTAGCTTTACTTTCATTTTCTTTGCTTTTCTGCAGCACATTTCATCCAAGGATCTCAAAGCACTCTTCAAACTACATCATTACAAATGATCAATCTAGTTATGCCGTCCTACACTCTTCTGTAGGATAGGTATAATTCTCCCTATCTTACAGATGGGGACATTGAGTCACGGAGAGGTGATGTGATTTGCCCCAGGTCACCTGCACGTCAATGACAGTCAGAAATAGAACTCAAGTGAGTCCTAGATACAAGTCCTCTGCTCTAACCAGTAAACATACTCCCTTCCTCAGTGGGTTTTAAAACTTGAACTAACTCCCCAAGAAACAGTGGCATCTCCTGTGTGGCTTCTCTGCTATCTCAGAAGCGCAAATAAGTCTGAGTTCATTTGATTTGGTTTGCGAGTTGCTCACTATCCAAATTCTAACAGACTGGCTCATCCTGCTAGTGGAAGATTGCAGCATTGGGCCCTAGATCCAGTAGAAAATAACCTTATGTTCATTCAGGAATCACTGAAGTAACAGCTATGAATGGTACATGGCTATGAATGGGAGGAAGGTCAATGCATTTCATTGTGACTTTATTTGCTTATGTGCCTGTGTGAGGCAGGATCCTAGGGGCGCAGACACCACCGATTTAGGTATATAATGCAGCAGCCCGTGTTTGAACGCTGGCTTCCCCTATTTTTATGTGATAGCTTCAAAACTCCCTCCTGCGTCCTGTGTTCACACTGTGTCGCACACTTGTACCGGTTCCACTAGGGGATTCCAAAGCAGCACCAGCCGCTGGACTTCCGCAGACTGCCAGGCAGTCCCAGCTGAGCACCAAGGGCTCGTTCAGACACGTTCCCAAGTAATGAACTAATCCCACATGACTTGGAGCTGACACGGCAGCCCGGATCCCACCCTGGGGTGTTCCAATGGGCACCTGGGCGTGTAAGTGCCACTGATGGTATCAGCATCTTTATGTGGGATCTGGACATCACATCCCTCCCTCTGTGTTTGAAAACTGCCCTGCAATTTGACGGGACTAAGAGGTGAACTCAGAATCCTCATTGCAAACAGCTGCTGCTCAGCTCATGAGGGCCCCGTTTAATGGTGCGATCTATCAGCCATACGACTCACGTTACCCAGTGCACCCTATGGCCACTTTGCAGCTTACACTAGTCTCTAGTTGGGTGCTTCAGGCAGGATCAGAGGAGCTGCTGTTTCTTTGGCTGCCTGAAAACCACTTGACATGGGATTTGTTCTACACCCTGTGGACAGATCATTAAACAAAGCGCTGAAGGTGCCTGATAGGCACCCGCCACCAACAGGATGTGCCAAACGAAGGACATGACCATGCTTGTATTGGCACAACCTGCAAGACTTTATCCCGTTGCAGTCCTAATTCCGTGTGCAGACGGATCTTGGTAGTGCAGCGAGGGAAGGGGTCACAGGCCCTGACTTGCATTTTTCCCGGTGGGTGCTCCACCTCTTCTCACCCCTGCTCCTCCCCCAAGGCACCCCCTGCCCACCCGCTGCTCTCTCCTCTCTGCCCCCCGAACAGCTGATCAGCTGCCAGCCCTGGGGCTGGAACCAGTGTGGCTGGTGGGTGCTGAGCACGCCCTATTTTTTTCCATGGGTGCTTGAGCCCCAGAGCACTCGTGGAGTTGGTTGCACGAGGCTGCCATTGCAGCATCCCTCATCTCCACCCTAAGCGAAGAGGCAATGAAACGTTTCTTCCACTCAGCCCAGGAGGTTTCCTTTGCACGTACGCCTGTGACCCAAAGCAGAGCTGACAGCCCTCGTTTCACAACAGCCAGGGTGAGTGGGAGCTGGTTATTTGCAATGCTAATTGGCCCGTGAGTGAGGAAGGAAGGAAAAGGCAGCCAGAGAATGGGCCTTTCTCCTGGTGTCTCTATTTCTGTTGTTAATTTCAGCACAGACGATTGTTCCTAAAATCAGAGATTACCTGGGAAATAGGGCGTTGCATCTCAGCATCTTTCATTGGCTACACTCTAAAGCAGCAGGGACCAATGGAAAGTGGGGCTCCAGGGCACAATCCCTGCTGCCCAGTGAAATTCATAGCCTCGAGTGAGGCCCCCAGGTCCCCATACAGTGCCTGGGGAGTCAGTCACTAGGAATGGGATTCACAGAAGCTGGCAAGCGGAGTATGTGTGTGTGGGGGGTAAATTATCCAGGAGTGAAGTGCGGAGGAAAGAGGAGCAGCCTAAGCCCTGCCCCTCAGAGGTAGCTGGGTGCCTACGTCTGGGCTGAAGGGAGGCACCTCCCTCTGCTCGGGATTCACAGCCAGGAACCCTCTCCTGGAGTCAGGCTACGGCAGGCCAGAGCCAGGAGCCTAGTGCAGGGGTGGCCAGCCTGCGCCTGAGAAGGAGCCAGAATTTACCTATGTACATTGCCAAAGAGCCACAGTGATACATCAGCAGCTCCCCATCAGTTCCCCCCCGCCTGCCAGCAGCCCTGCTGATCAGCACCTCCCCCTCCTTCCCCATGCCTCCTGCGGCATGCAGGAGGCTCTGGAGGGAGGGGGAGGAGGGAGGGCGTGGCAGGCTCAGGGAAGGGGTCAGGAAGGAGTGGGGGCCTTGGGGGAAGGGGTGAAGTAGGGGCAGGGCCTGTGGCAGAGCCAGGGGTTGAGCAGTGAGCACCCCCTGGCACATCGGAAAGTTGGCACCTGTAGCTCCAGCCCCGGAGTTGGTGCCTATACAAGGAGCCGCATATTAACTTCCGAAGAGCCGCATGCACCTCTGGAGCCACAGGTTGGCCACCCCTGGCCTAGTGGTTCGGGGACTCAGCTGGGAGATGGAAGACCTGGGTACAAAGCCCTATTTTGCCTAGCTTGGAGCAAGGACTTGAACCCTGAACCCAGCTCTCCCCCGTTCTAGGGGAGCACTCAAACACCAGAGAGCTGGGTATTCCGGGCTGCGCTCTCTCAATCTCGCCTGTTGGAGCTGTTCCACTTTGAATAAATAACTATTCATTGGAGCAGGGACTTGAATCTAGTTTTCCCACCTCCCAGGTGAGTGCCCTGGCCACTGGCTATTGAATGAGACCCATACCCAGCCTGCCCCCCAAATTCCTGACCTGCCCATCGGCAGCTGTCCTGTGTGCTCAGAGCACGCTGATCGGAGCAGGCCCTGAAGGCGAGATAGGCAGGAGAACGCCTAGGTTCTGAATCCTGCCCGGGCTTTGCCATGAATAAGGGCACTGAGCAGTTCAGTGGCATCAGGACTCAGGGCTTGGCCACATGATGTGGCAGTGCACATCAGAGCGGTGCAATTTCTACCTGTGGCATGCTGTTTGGCCTGTGTAGAACCTGCTAATCTCGGGTGGTTTTCCACATGCTCACCAGTGGAAATGTAAGTGCGTAGGGGACTTTACTGGCTGGATGTAGGTGCCTACAGGATTAGGTGATAGCTGAACAGGGGTTTAGAGGATATCAGTGGCACCTAAATGTTGGACTTAGGCACCTATCTGCTTTTTTAGGTGCCTAAATCACTTTGGGTCTGTCTACACAGCAACTAGACACCTGTGGCTCACCCGTGCCAGCCGACTTAGGCTCAGGGGACTTGGGCTGCAGGGCTGTTTCGTTGCTATGTGGACATCTGGGCTCGGGCTGGAGCCCGGGGTTTAGGACCCTGTGCGGGGGGAGAGTCCCAGAGCTCAGGCTTTAGCTGGAGTCCAGACATCTACACTGCAATGAGACAGCCCTACAGCCCGAGCCCCGCGAGCCATAGGTGCTGACTCTTTAGGGGCTCCAGGGCTGGAGCACCCATGGGAAAAAATAGTGGGTGCTGAGCACCCACCGGCAGCTAGCCTCCCCCACCCCGCAGTGCCTCCTTCCCACCGGCGGCCCCGCTGATCAACTCCTCTCAGCGCCTCCTGTCCCGCCGCGATCAGCTGTTCCACGGCATGCAGGAGGTGCTGGGGGGGGGGGGAGGGAGGAGGACCGAGGGCTGGGCATTCTCAGGGGTGGGGGCAGGAAGAGGTGGGGCGGGGTTGCGGGCTTGGGGGAAGGGGTGGAGTGGGGTGGGGTGAGGCAAAGTCCCTGTGTGAGGAAAGGTCCAGATCAGACTGGACCTGGGCACAACCAAAATCCCGTGATCCTTTGGGTTTCATTGAATCCACTGTACACCATTTTGACACTCCAAGTTGTAATGATTCCCAGAAACTCTGCCATCTTCCGGCTCACCATCCAAACAGAGGCTCATGGCATGGTGTGCACAAAGGCCTGCAACTGCCGAAGGGTCATGTGGGTGCTGGCAAGATTTCAAACACATTTCTGCCTCAATCGTTGGGGTTTTAACTGCCTTTTCCTTCCAAAATGACATCTGCAATCAGAGCTGAAATCTCCCATGCAGCTGCCCACGCCAGCAACTCTCTAGGTGACCCCTTCCACCTCGTCTCCACAAAACCTTTCAACCCCAGCCTCCCATCAGTGGAGCATTTATGAAAATTACAGTGCCCCGCACCTCCCAGTACCGAAACCCAACCAACAGAACTCCTTCCCGAAACCAACAAGACCCTTGCTCAGTCCCATCACTTTCCATTGCTCCCTCACCCACCTTTCATCCCTCTGCATTTTGTCTGCTCGGCTTGTAAGCGCCTTGCCATCACACGAGGCTTGTTGCCGGTGCCCCTGAAATAAGCCACACGGTGTTAATATGTTGAATTGGCCTTTCTCAATGTTTTCTTCAGCTTGCTCATAGACTCATAGACTCATAGACTTTAAGGTCAGAAGGGACCAATATGGTCATCTAGTCTGACCTCCCGCATGATGCAGGCCACAAAAGCTGACCCACCCACAACAGAATATTCCAGCCTGCGAGCCCTGCCCTATGCTGTGGAGGAAGGCGAAAAACCTCCAGGGCCTCTGCCAATCTACCCTGGAGGAAAATTCCTTCCCGACCCCAAATATGGCGATCAGCAGTACCCCGAGCATACAGGCAAGATTCTACAGCCGGATCCTCATTTTACCCGCGATGGCACGTTAATGCCTAATTGACTAAAATCACGTTATCCCTTCAAACCATTCCCTCCATAAACTTATCAAGCCTAATCTTGAAGTCAGAAAGGTCTTTCGCCTCCACCGTTTCCCTCGGAAGCCTGTTCCAAAATTTCACCCCTCTGACGGTTAGAAACCTTCTTCTAATTTCAAGCCTAAACTTCCCCACGGCCAGTTTATATCCATTCGTTCTCGTGTCCACATTACTACTGAGCTGAAATAATTCCTCTCCCTCCTTGGTATTAATCCCTTTGATATATTTAAAGATAGCAATCATATCCCCCCTCAGCCTTCTTTTGGTTAGGCTAAACAAACCGAGCTCCTCGAGTCTCCTTTCATAGGAAAGGTTTTCCATTCCTCGGATCATCCTAGTGGCCCTTCTCTGTACCCGTTCCAGTTTGAGTTCATCCTTTTTAAACATAGGAGACCAGAACTGCACACAGTACTCCAAATGAGGTCTCACCAGCGCCTTGTATAACGGAAGCAGCACCTCCCTGTCCCTACTAGAAATACCACGCCTGACGCATCCCAAAATCGCATTAGCTTTTTTCACAGCCACGTCACATTGCCGACTCATAGTCATCCTACGATCAACCAGGACTCCGAGGTCCTTCTCCTCCTCCGTCACTTCCAACCTATGCGTCCCTAACTTATAACTAAAATTCTTATTAGTCATCCCTAAATGCATCACCTTACACTTCTCACTATTAAATCTCATCCTATTATTTTTACTCCAATTTACAAGGTCATCCAAGTCTCCCTGCAGAATATCCCTATCCTTCTCCGAATTGGCAATACCTCCCAACTTTGTGTCATCCGCAAACTTTATCAGCCCACTCCTACATTCGGTTCCGAGGTCAGTAACGAATAGATTGAATAAAATCGGACCCAAAACCGAACCTTGAGGAACCCCACTGGTGACCTCCGTCCAACCCGACAGTTCACCTTTCAGTACTACCCGTTGCAGTCTCCCCTTTAACCAGTTTTTTATCCACCTCTGGAATTTAATATCGATCCCCATCTTTTCCAATTTAACCAATAATTCCTCGTGCGGGACAGTATCAAACGCTTTACTAAAATCGAGGTAAATTAGATCCACCGCATTTCCTTTATCTAGAAGGTCTGTTACTTTCTCAAAGAAGGAGATCAAGTTGGTTTGGCACGATCTGCCTTTCGTAAACCCATGTTGTAATTTGTCCCAATTGTCATTCACCTCAAGGTCCTTAACTACTTTTTCCTTCAAAATTTTTTCCAAGACCTTGCATACTACAGAAGTTAAACTAACAGGTCTGTAGTTACCCGGGTCACTTTTTTCCCCCTTCTTAAAAATAGGAACTGTTTGTCGCTAGAAGCAGTGACAGCAGCAGTCAGAGAGGAGAGGAGGAGGAGGAGGAGGAGGAGTCATAGGGGGACAGCACAGGGAGGATGGAGAAGAAATGGGGCAAAGAGGAGGTAAGGCTAGATGAGATGGAGGCAGGGAGGAGTTTACCACGTTGCAAGAGTGGGAGAAGAAAGGTGTGACATACCATGGTACAATCCAGACTAGTGAGTAGCTGTGTCACCCCTGCCTTCTGACCTGGGATGCCCTTTATAATCCTTTACGGCTGTAGCCTCCAGCCTGGACTGCTCCCAAACAGTCTCCAGCATGCAAGTCACTCCCAGCTACATCTGGGTGTGCTGCAACCAGCCAGCTACACCTTGGCTCTTATCAGCCTGAGTTATACTGCAGGGTGACCACAACACACTCCCACTCCTAGATTTGCCTCACCCCTCTCCTGGACAATACAGGTTTATATAAAGTCTGTTCTTGCTTTAGTAGAAATAATCTGTACCCTGCCAGTCCTTAGGCAGGGTGACGACATCAGCCCCCCCTCCCTCCCTGGGCTCTCTGCACAGCAATCTCTCTCTCTCTCTCTCTCTCTCTCTCTCTCTCTCTCTCTCTCTCTCTCTCACACACACACACACACACACACACACACACACACACACACACACACACACACACACACACACACACACACACACACCCCTGCCTCTATGTTCAACAGCACGAGCATTCTACATTAATGGTTTGCTTTGTGTCCCGGAGCAGATCAGCATAGCACGCAAGGGCTGTCAGAAACAGTGCTTTGAAACAGGAGGGGCGCATGTCTCCAGGCAGCCGAGTTCAAAACAATGAGCAGAGCAGTCACTTGAGGCATTATGGGAAAGCTCCAGAGGCCAGTCACAGCACAGAAAGCAATCAAGTGCCTACACTGGCAATAGAGCGCTGGAGTCTCTGTGCAAATAGCCTTATGACTTTTGTCAAAGTGTTTTTTTTGCAGCGCTGCAACTGAGGAGTTTCTGCGCACAACGTGACTTGGCAGTGTGCACACGTCTGCAGTTTGAGCGCAAAAAGCTGCTTTACTGCGCAGAAACTTGCCTGTGTAGACAAGCCCTAAGTTTACTTCTTAAGTGCAGTTTAAGCAGAGCACACATTCCTTTGTTTGAGACAGACCTGTTTGCCAGCCTCAGTTTGGAACATGTGTTTACAACACCATAGAGGGGAATCATAAAACTTCACATACAATATTGCCGCATGCATTTTATCGAGACAATAATGACCAGCAAATTATGAGTTTTCAAATGATACCTGACCAGGCATACTTTGTACAGAGATTATTACAATAGCGTATAGGGTGTGGACACAGGGTACATTCTTTCACTGTTGGGGAGATGGACATTGGGGCAAAGCTTAAGGGGAAAGGCCAAGAGAGATGTTTGTCCTAAACCCTAGCTCCTTTCCCTGAAGGCTGCACCTATCTCCCTTATAGCAGGGCGGGTTAACGAGCTAACTACACCAGTGAGTTAGCAGAACCCACTTGCCCTTTTCCAGCCAGAGCAGCGCTTGCTAACAGGGAGGGGTGTTTCACGCAAATTTTGGCCTAACTTTGAAAACTGTGGCCAGGAAAACTAAAGACTCATCTGTTCCATTACTTTTCATGTTTGCATGAGAGACCAAGAACGTTTGCTTCCTTCACTCTCCACCTTGATCTGCCAACAGACCCACCAGCTCAGCCATTAATCTAGTACAGACAATTGAGTCTCTTTAAATCATTAATGCCAACGCTAGCTTTAATGGTGTAATTGATGGTTTTGTCACTCTGTCATGAAGAGGGGCAGGACCCAGTGCATGACACCGGCAATTGGCCTTGGCTGGCTCAGAACATGGTTAGAGACCTGGACACCAAATCAACTTACATTTCTTCCTATTTATTTCCCCTTCCGAAGATCTCACATTCTTTAGTGCTTTCCACGACCTTCCTTTGTGATCGTCTCACTGTAGTGACAGTGGACTTAAAAACAAGCCCAACCACTATGAACCAGATTTCCCAGTGTAGCCCCATCGACTTCAGTGGAGCTACGCTAATCTATCCTAGATGAGGATGTTGTGGCTGTGTCCTAGTGCTGACCCTGGTCTCAGGAGACTGAGGTTCTATTCCTGGCTTTGGCTGGCCAGGTGCTCTTGGGCAAGTCACTTCACCTCTCCATGTCTCAGTTTCCCCATCAATAAAATTGAGATAATTATGCCACCCTCCTTGGTAATGCACTTTGAGCTCTACTGATGAAAAGTGCTGTATATGAGCTAGGGATTATTAGAATAACTCACTGGGGTGAAACAACAAGGAGTCTGGTGGCACCTTAAAGACTAACAGATTTATTTGGGCATAAGCTTTCGTGGGTAAAAACCTCACTTCTTCAGATCTGAATTTGTAAAATAAATACTTACCATAGAGTGAGTTCTAATCCCCCAAGGGTTGATTCTCTGTTACACTAAGGCCCCTTCACACCACTCTGGCAGTTTAGGGGGGGAGCTCAGAGAGGGGGCGTAAATTTGTGCCCAACTCTACTGCCTGAGTGGTGTAAAGGTGCCATAGTGTAAATGCCAATTAGGCTCCCAGTGTTTTGCCATCATGGAAAGAGCCTCTTGCGATACCTGCGGGCCAGGCAGTCAAGCGAGGGTTTCTATGGGGCATTCACAGGGAAAAAGTCAATGTAGTCCAGGAGCAGAATGCAAGGAGCCAAATCCTGAAGCCCTCTTAATGTGTCCTCAGTCCATAACCAGCTAAACTTCCGAAAGTCAGCACAGTCACAGAGCGGGGTGATGATGGCCTTGCCTCCCCACCACCCCCTGCTCTGGGGCAACTGCATTGGAGAGGCCAAGTCCAGGTCTATTCCCAGGAAGCAGTGCACTGCTGACTGCATACAACACAAGGAGCGTTGGGCCAGTAAGTTTGCCTGAATGGGGCCTGAGCCAGGACAGGACTTAACCCACCAGGATTTTGTGGTTTAATTTTTATTTCCACTGAAAAGAGTTTTTTACGGTGCCATTTGGCTGCAGCTTTGGGATCCTGGATGAAGATACCTTGTGCTAGTGCAGGAAAGGTAGGAAGCAACACTTGCTAGGGCAGGAAACCCCAGCAGCCTCGTTTCATCACTCTGGCTGAATGAGATGTATTAAAAGAGAACTGAACCTCTGTGGTGAGAAGCATTTAGGCAATGCCCCAGTCTCTGCATTACAGGGTGTGGCATGCACAGTGGGGGTGCAGGCAGTTATGTAGGGGCAACAACCACCCTCTGATTGAACCAGGGACTTTCAGTGCTGCAGTACAGACGTCTACCACTTGAGATAAAGGAACAATTTCATTAGCTGATAGCAGTAGTAGGCTGTTTTCCTCTAGTGGACTAGCCACTAGAAGGGGATGCAATACACACTTTGCCATTGTCTTACATGGGCATACCTGCAGCTGAAAATCTGATCATCGTCTGTGGATCATGCTTACCATTCAGTTAAGGACAAGCCTTATGCATAAGCTGGGCTTCAGTGGCTTGAATATGATAAAGAAGTCAGCAGACTGGGCACAGCTCTGTAGCCATGAGGTGATCAGCATATGGGCATATATACTACCAAGATACTCATCACCATTCCTATCAGGACTGTAATGTACCAGTGTGCATCTATGTGCAACCCTGCCCTCCAATGGAGGGAATGTTATTGACTGTGTGTTTGGGCCTGGTTCTGCATCCGTGGAAGTCAACAACAAAATTTCTAGGCCAGGCCCTTTATTTGTGACTGTGTCTTGTCCGTGGTATTTTACCAGCCAGGAAAATGGATTTCAGTGACAGCAAATAGCATTTCCTCTGTAGCTCAGCTGCTTGAGAGGTTTGTGGGTGGCAGTGTCCTCCCCATATACTGCTTCCCTTTTTCCATGTACTCCCTTCCCTCTTCTGCATGGTTGTAGGAAGCTGGCCATGGTGCTGTCTGTGTGTGTAGCTCTCTGGTACATTGAAGCAAAGCCCTGTGTGGGGGACGGAGGGTTGCGGTAGTGCACTGAAGCATTACAAAGTCTTTTCATTCTAGGTCTAATCCAAAAATGTGCTCCTTAGCTGCAAAAACTGTACAGCACCGGATTAAGCAACACTGACTGAACAACTTCCCAATGCAGCTGCCACTTAGACTCTTCTGAGAAGACATTTCCAGGAAGTTAAAGATGTTCTAAAAGCTTTGGTCATTGCAATCTGTCACCTATAGCATCACCTAGGCATGGAATGACCGGAACAGCTAATGGCCAACATAATCAGCACCAGGGACGCAGGTGAAAATGGGACAAGTCTTTGCAGTATTTAAAACAGAAGCAGCATGATTCTAAGGGAGGTCAAAGTCTTATCTCTTGTGTAGTTATTACCATGGTAGTCTCCCACTCTGGTTGGAGCCTGGTTTCCTTGACAGTGTAGGAGACTGGACAGCATTTTAATTTAACCATGTTTCAGAACCATCCACTAGCGTCATGTAAATGTCCAAGCCTCTGTCGTGTTGCAAGGACATACTTAAAACAGAGTTAGGTGAAACTATACTGAAGACCAAGCTGTTGTAGCAGTATAGGGGGACCACTGTGTTTTTTCAGGATCCTCCAGCACAAGAGGCACTCCATTATAAAAGGTAGGTACAAACCTTTCACTTCAGGGGGAAGAGGGTTCAAGTCCTGTTACAGGTGATGGTGAAACTCATGCAACACCACCACCATAGGAAAAAGGAACTGAGTCCCACATGGATAAAGCATGCCAGCCACACTGCAAATAACGTATGAAGGCAGAAAAGTTAGCCCCAATGTGCAGTAATAGACAATGCTCCCTAAGAGCAAGAGGGGCATGTTACAGTCGCTATGGAATCCATAACATTGGGGTTCCCTGACTTTTGGGCATGTACACACTCAGCCATGATATTGTATGTACATTGTTTCAGAATGGTATGTTACACCTGATGCTGTGTATATCATAGTGTTGCTGTGTGAGTTGGACAGGTGAGACCAAAATGGCTGTAAAGAGAAGACCAAGGGGTTACATTTTCAAAAGTGCCTTAAGTGCCTATTTCAATGGGAGTTAGGCACCTAAATATCTCTTAGGATCTGGGCCTAAGTGTATACTCACTTTTGAAAATGGGACTTAGCTGTCCAAGTCACTTAGGCCAGCCAATGCTGAGCAGAGCAACACCTAAATACCTTTAAAAATCTGGGCCTAAGTGACTAAATCCCTTTTGAAAATGGGACTTGAGCTCCTAAACCACTGAGGTGCTTTTAAAAATTTTACCCAAGGACTTTTGGCTCAGCTATACCAACAATGACACGGCTCTTTGTTTAACCAGACAATCCTGAAATGACAGGAGATTCCAGCAATGAATATACAGTACTAATGCACCAATGGGTGTCTTAATTTTTCATTTAAAGAACCCAGAGATTTACCCAAATTTTTGCAGAAATTCCCCCATCGACAGTCACACTGGAGCATTCCATACTGAGCAGGGTTAGGCAGTGATATCACTGCTTATTGTGAACTTTGTTATCATGAAAACCTGCTAATACTTGTTTCAATGCATTTGAATAGACCTCCGTTCTTCTAAGAATATGTCTATACTGCAATCACGGGATGTGATCACAGCTCATGTAGACGTACCCGAACTAGCTTTAATAGAGCGAGGTCAAGTCCCAGGCCACTGAAGCTGTGGCAGCATGTATTTCAGCACAGGCTGTACAAACCCACTGGAACCCTGGGTAATTACTGGCTGGACTAGACTGTGCTGAAGCAAGCGCTGCAGCAGGTTTACTGCTCCATTAAAGGTATCTTGAGTGTGGCTGCTCAAGGTGTAATCACACCTTGTGATTACAGTACAGACATACCTTAAGAGAGAAGCTTCACCTTTGCCTGTGCTAGTTACACTTGCTAACGTCAGTTCAGCTTCACTAATGTTAGCAATGCGGGGAGCTAGCGTGGCTAGGTTGCTGCCAGCATTTTAAGTGCCATGTCAATTGCATGCATTTGATGTGCTCCTTTATTATACGTATGATTGGGGCCTGGCTTCTCCCTCAACCCAAATGGCCATCAACTTCCAGGCAGTTATTCCTGATTTGCACAAGTGTGAGTGAGAGACCAGGTCATGCTCATTGGTCCTTGATTGCAAATCACACTAGAAATCAGCAGAAGTTTACACATGGACTTCTTAAGGCGACAAGTTAAATTCCAGTCATGTTTGCTGGGGGTGGGATGAGAGAACGTTTCCTGGCCATGCCCGTTTACATCCTGCAGAACTAAAAGGGTTAATGCATCACCGATCAAAAAAGAAATGGAAAGCCGCTGGTACCTAGAATGACAGAAGAACATTTTTCATAGATGTGTTGAAAAGAGCCTTGGGGGTCTGATCTTCCTGCACAGTCTCAGACACTGTGCCTACAATTATACATTATGCACTAAGCCATTCCTTTGTTATTTATTGAACATAAAAGATAAAAGCGCTTTCCCCTTCATTGTGCTCCCAGAGTAGCATTAGTTCTTCGGCCTTCATGTTCCTTTAGGGGTCAGCCAATGGTACAAAACAACAATCATTCCTTTTGTGAGAAAAGTAATTGAATCTCCTTAACGCCACGTTACGTACAGAAATAATCTCGCTGAGCACTTACCTTCCTGATTCTAAAGGACTAAATACAGCAATGCAGAACATGGGAGTATTTCCATCAATAGTCACCTTCTCTTCGACTTAATTTTGCTACAATGAGGTTAAGAATCCAAGGTCACCTCTACTGGTGTGGCACAGAAACTGGGGACAGCATGTGGGCTATAGGGAGCCTGCTTAAAGATCATAAAAAAGCCAGTATGAAATTGGGCCACATATATTAGACACAGAATCATGGAGGAAGGAGGAAATAGTGCCAATCTGTTTAGCTCTGTTGAGACTGCCCCAGGTAAACCGTCTTCAGCAAGAAACAGATCCTCAAAGGTATTTCAGTGCCTTGCCCATTAGTTTGAGGATCTGGGTCCTCATCACTAGAAATATATAAACTAATAAAAGAGAACTGAGAAAAGAGCAAGGGAAATGTTTAAAGTGCTGGAAGAATTCATTTATGGGGGACGATAAACGTCTATAGCTCCCTCCCACTGTAAATACACGGTTCTAAAAATTAAAAAGACTGCACTGAGCGTGCTCCAGCCCCACAGCCTGCCCCCACTTCTTCTTCTTCTTCTTCTGGCTGATGGAGATGTAGAGCAACAACTATAATTCTACATTTAGGTGGGTAAGCCAGATAATTGCGTCAGGAGTAGCGGAGTGTAACGCTCCTTCCTATTTGTGAATCGGGCATTGAGTCGTTATATGTTCCACGGTCTGTTCTGGGTGACCACAGTGTGCCACTGGAGAGTTTTTAATTTTCCATTGGTGCATCAAGTAGCCACATCTGCCATGGTTTGTGCGGATGCCCTTTAGGGTTTCCTATAAGTTTTGTGGAAGATCAAAGCCAGGAATCTGAGCCCCACGGAGCCTCACACATGGTAGGCATAGCACGAGAGCCCCAGACGGGAGCATGTACCAGCAGCAGCCAACACTGTATTGGGATTCAGTAGGAAACCGTGATTTCGAATCCCAGCTCCTCAGCTGGCTGGTATTAATAAATGTGTGCCCGTCCCAGCCCTCCAGGTATCATTCATCCCTTCTACAAATAAGGTAACTGAGAGGTTCGACAAGGTCACTTCTGACAGAGCTGGGCATTGACCTTAGATCTTATGGGCATTTGTACACAGGGATGTTCAGCAAAGTTAAAATGAACTAGGAGCTGAAAGCCTGTGCTGGCACATGAGTGTAATTCATAAAGTCATGCAGCCAAAAATGGCGGAGAACTTAAAAAATTGGTTGGTAAGAGAATGTGAATCCCAGTGATGCCTGAACGTGGTGATATTCTGACCAAAAAGAGCTCTCAGCCAGCTTGCAGCTGTTTTTATTGCTTCACGCTGACTCAGAGGACTAGAATGGCTATCAAGTGATGTCTGGGGTTACTGTGTCTGCTGGTTGTGTTGCTGTGTGGATGCTTGTGTTGATTTGAGTGTGGGTTGTGTAGTGCTGGGAGAGTTGCCTTGATTTGTGCAGGTGGTGAATGAGGAATGTGTGCTGTGGTGAGGGGCTACGTGTGTTTGTGGTTATTGTCTGCTGGTTGTGTTGCTGTGTTGGTAGTTGTGTGGATTTGTGTCTAGGGTGGGTTGTGGTGGGAGATTGTTGCTGCATGCAGGTGGCGGTTGGGCGTATGGGTGTGGCAGTTGGGCTAAGTAATCCACCATCTGTGCAGTCTCTCTCCTACAACCAATGAAATTGCTGTGTGCAAATTAAGTGCAAAGTAAGGGTGGTGATTGGTTGAGTCACCTCTGATATCACAATGGTCTAGGAGTCTTGGCATGTCATAGATACACACCTTATTGTAGCTGGCCACCTCACCATAATTCATAAAGGCAAAATGCCTTGGAACTTAAACATTGGCTGGTAACAGACAGTGAAACCCAGTGATGGTTCAACCTGGTGATATTCTCAAAAAAGAGCTCTCAGCCATGCTTGTAGCTGTTTCTAACACTTCACACTGACTCTTCATACACAATAGGCTTCAGTGTGACAATCCTGGAATCTTATTATGTAGATTACCTAAAGGTGTGTGTGGCAGGGCAGGGGTAAAACCCCCTTTAAAGCCCTGCCAAAATGCTGGCTGCAGTCTGCTCTCCAGCCAGGAGGACAGGGTAGAGACACAGGTATTCAGCAAGCCCTAATCAGAGGAACATGCTGAGCTGAGTGCTGACAGCTGGGCTGAGGCAGGGGCGGGCTATAAAAACCCTAAAAAAAGTTCAGAGAGGAAGCTAGACGGGGAGGAGACGGGAGGGTAGTATTGCTGTCTCCTTACCAAAGGAGGAAGCCACAAAGGCCGGAGACCCTGGGGAGGGTCTGTGGGGCACTAGTTGTTGGGAGACCAGGGAACTGCACAAACGCTGTAAATAGATACTTGGGTGATCCAGCAAAAGAAGGTGTGGAAGTCTCTTTATTACACCAGCCTAAACACAAGGTGCAGGCGGAAAAGTGGGAGAGCCTGCACTGAACCCTGTGACAGTGTGCAGTTAATGTGTGAAAATTAAAGCACATTAACCCCCCATGTGGAAGCTCTCCCTCAGAAATAAAATGTCCTTACTTTGCTGTGGCTTCATGTTCTGATACTTAAGCTACAGCAAACTAAGGCTACTTTACCATCACATGGGTGGTGGAGGGAGTTCATGCACTTGAATTTATGTGCATTAACTTCCCAGCTTTAATTAATTCATCTGAGTGCCCTCAGAGGGCAAATCTCATCCTCTCAGCCACACTGCCTATCAGAACCAATGTGCCAAATCTATGTGATTGGCTTGCTGTGGGTAACCACTGGACACTGCCCTCCGGAGGCAAGAATAGGACAGTAAGACCCAGGGTTCCTGAGTCCCAACACTGCTCTGCTATCTAGCAATTAGTTGTGTAAGCCACTGGCAAAGCATGTGTCATGTCTCCCTCTAGTGACTGGTCCACATGGAGGAAACAACCTATTGCTGCACAAATAAATCCTTTATCTCAAGTGATGGAGGGCTTTGCTGTGGATCTAAAGGCTTGGGGTTTTAGCCGAGCTGATGGCCTATGCAGGGGGATTGGCACGATTCCACAAAATGGAATTTCAGGATGAGATATTCAAAAGCACCCAAGGAAATTAAGTGTCCAGCTCCCATTGGCTTTCAGTGGAGGACAGATACCTAAATCCCCTACTGCTTTTGACAATGCCACCCTCTGTTTTTTGTTTTTTTTTCTGTTTTCTTTTTTAAAAACATAGGAAATTACAAACAAAAAACTACATTAAAGCATGTTAAGATTGTAATCTCAAACACTCCAAAGTTAGGGAATGCCAGAATGAAGGTTGCCTGTTCAACCTGTTCATTTGACTTATTTGTCCTTGTGCGTTATGATATAAGATTGGATTTTCAGAAGTGCATGAGTGACTTAGAAGCACAATTCTCATGGCAAGTCAATGGAACTTCAGCTCTCGAGTCACTTAAGGTTCTTTTGAATCCTGCCTACAGTCTTTTATTGCATGACTGTGTGCTATTTATTCTACAGGAGTCCTTATTCATGGCACAGGATGGTCAGTGAATGAGTCAGAGGGTTGCAAGAAGCCAACGGCTGTTCTCTGTGTTTAAGGCACTGGACTGGGACCCAGAAGAGCTAGGCTCTATTCCTGGCTCAGACATAGAATTTCCCATGGGACGTTGAGCAGGACCGCACTACAATGCATGTGTAACTAGAGCTGGTGGGACTTTTCTGATAGAATGATTTTCTGGTGGAGAACGCAATTTCTGCAAAGTCAAAATATTCCACAGAAAAATTTTGATTTTGCTGAAAAATTATGAAATCCAAATGATTTTTTTTCATTTTGGGTTGGTTTGACCCAAATCAGAATATTTCATTTTTTGAACTGACCCGAAACGTTTAGTTTCTAATCAAGTTTAACAAAACTTTAAATTGCATTTTACTGTTCATGGTACATTGCCTTATGGGAGTTGTAGTTCTGTCCCCCATTCTCTCCTATGGGCCAGACTCCCTGGAGGGCTACATCTCCCATAAGGCTATGTGCTGATTTCATTCTGACAGAGATGTGTGGTGAATCATTGGTATCACATGACTCTGGGTGCATAATGGGATTTGTAGTCTGACTGGGGGTCTGGCCCATAGGGGAAACTGGAGGCATCAGGGTCCTGACAACTCCCATAAGGCTCCAGACTCATGTGACTCCCATGATGCATCACCATACAAAGATGGAGTTTAATGTTGACATGACTGAAAATGAAACATTTTGAGTTATTTCAACAAACCCAAATGAAACACCTTGATTCTTGCAATGCTAAAATGTTACGTTTATGTTGAAAATGTCGGAATGACACATTTTGACATTTCTGAATCGAAATACTTCAGAATTTCTGTACCAAGGAAACTTTTGAAATTTCAGCTTTTCATCCTGTTTTGCAATGAAAAGACAGCGTTCAGCAGAGCCCTCACATGCTACCCTTCATGGATAAAGACCACACAAGTGGTGTATTGGTTGTAGTGAGTTTGTCGGGTCTGAGCCAAGAGTTGCTTGTAAAGAACAGTGACCCCTTTTGCCAGCTGGCACCACAGCTTGCAACCTAAATAGAAGTTACGATGTGACAAGAAGTGGAAAGCAAACAATGAGGCTTGGGGAAATACAGGAAAGGAGGGCAAGGGGTAGAGAAATAAGGTTATGAGCGTACGTAGGGCTTGTCTACACTTAAAACGCTGCAGTGGTGCCACTGTAGCACCTCACTGAAGATGCTACTTATGCCAACCGGAGGGCTTCTGTCAGTGGAGCTACTCCACCTCCCCGAGAGGCAGAAGCTAGGTCGATGGGAGAATTCTCCTGTTGACCTAATGCTGTCTACACCGGGGGTTGGGGTTGGTTTAACTGCATCGCTCGGATTTTTCACACCCCTGAGTGACGCAGTTATACCAACCTAATTTCCTAGTGCAGACCAGGCCTTAGCTTAGCAGGATTCAAACACAGAATTTATATAAATAGTGAGAACATCCTGGGTTTTGGTAGTAAGGAATAATAAAAACAAGAATTTTAGAAGGGATATATACACACCAGATTCAGGGCACAAGCTAATTTCTAAGGGGACTGGAATAAATTTTCCCTGGAGGCAGGTTATCCCGTATCTGCCTACTACCTTGCACCTGCCTCTGAAGCATCTGGTACTTTTCTCTGTTGGAGACAGGCTGCTGGGCTAGATGGACCCCAGATCTGATCCATTCTGGCAGTTCCTATGTTAAGGTAGCTCTGTGCAATGTCCTCCTTCCCACCCCCACCTCCAGTGGTCTGTTTCTTTGTTTTTCCCTAGCAGCAATTATGTTTTGTGCATTTTGATCTATTGACAGTACTTTGAAGGCACCTGTCATCATTAAGTGGTCATGGCAATCAGGGCCGGCTCCAGGCACCAGCCCACCAAGCTTGTGCTTGGGGCGGCACCTGGAGGGGGGCGGCGCGGCGCTCCCGCCGGCGGGGAGAGCGGGGCCACAGCCGGGCTCGCCGCCCTACCCCCGGCGCTCTGGCCGCCCTCCCCCCCTGCGCCCTCCCCCCGGCCGCCGCCCTCTCGCCGCCCTGCCCCCTACGCTCTGGCCGCCGGGGGGAGAGCCGAGCCCCAGCCGGGGCTCGCCGCCCTCTCGCCGCCCTGCCCCCTACGCTCTGGCCGCCGGGGGGAGAGCCGAGCCCCAGCCGGGGCTCGCCGCCCTCTCGCCGCCCTGCCCCCGGCGCTCTGGCCGCCGGGGGGAGAGCGGAGCCCCCGCCGGGGCTCGCCACCCTCCCCCCCGGCCGCCGGGGGGAGAGTGGAGCCCCCGCCGGGGCTTGCCGCCCTCCCCCCGGGGCTCCAGCCGCCCTCCCCCCCGGCCGCCGGGGGGAGAGTGGAGCCCCTGCCGGGGCTTGCCGCCCTCCCCCCGGGGCTCCGGCCGCCCTCCCTCCCCCCCCCGTGGGGGGGGGGGGCGGCCGGAGGCTTTTTTGCCTGGGGCGGCAAAAAAGCCAGAGCCGGCCCTGATGGCAATGCAAAGTTTTTTCATGCAACCCTAATTCTGGGCTTAGCTAGTACGTAAATGAGTGGGATGAGATGGAGAGATGATAGAGAGCTGGCTTCCTGCTCAACCTATGCACAATTCTGAAATTAGCACCTCTGCAGCTAGTCAATGGCTAGCACAGCAGCTGGAGAATACTGTTTAAAACAAGCTTAACTCCCCCCCACACACATTATTTGCTTTGAGCTTGTTGCCATCCAAAGAAATCAACGAGCTGCTGGACTCAGCAGAAGCTGACAGAGTCCAGAGGAAATATATATATTTTCTGCAGCTGGTATATTTTGCTTGAGCAGCTCCTGCAGCTGGTATATTTTGCTTGTACAGCAGAGCCGTGCAGCTCCCGGTCACTGTAGAGGCACCACTAATGCTCTTCTACTTTCTATTTATTTATTTTCCCTTCCCGAATTAATATTTTGGTGTTCTCCGCTCAGCTGACAATGCTGCAGCTTCAGGCAGCTCTGTCCAAACATGACTCATTCCCAAAGGGGTGAAGGATGGTGAATCACAGCCGACAGCGTTGTTTGAACTGCAGAATGGATGCTTAGCAACCCACACTTTAAAGTGAACTAAAGACATATCAGTTGAAGGCAGCACAAGCTAATAAGTAGCGGAATCTATACAGCTGCTTGTCACTCAGAGCACTGGGCCTGGATACCTAGAAATGTCAACAGCATTCTCACCAATTAAAGGCTTTTCTGGGGGACTTGCAAAACATTTAATGGGCTTGAGCATATTCCAGTGAGTCCAAACCATGATAGGATTCTATGGCATCAGTAGGACGTTGCAAAATTTACAATGCTCAGGTTTTGTCTAGACTGGGAAAACGAGCTGTGTTAGTAAATGTGTCAGCTCACATCCTTTTATTAGCACTGTTTAACATCACTTTGTAGTGCAGACAAAGGCAGCTACCTGGACTGGATTGGCTATCCTAGGTGTTGGTTAACATCCTGCTAATTAAAATATTTTAGTTAACATGTTTTCTAACACACATCATCTGCCCAGTTTGAGCAAAGCTGTGGAGGAGGGGGCGAGTCCCAGGTTCAGGTTCCTCTGTGTCAAGTTGGGTCCCCAACTCAGGTGTTCATGAGGTGGGCTCTGGCCCTGACCTGGGTGTAGCTGCAGAAGAGGTGGGCCCCCGTCATGATGGTCTCTGAGGTGGACTCCAGTGCAAGGGGACTTTGAGGTAGAGGTGGGCCCAGGCCTCAGGTGTCTCTGAGGCAGAGATGGGCCTTGGTGACAAGTGTCTCTGAGGTGATAGTGGACTTGTTAAGTGAACAGGAATTGCAGGTGCTTAGCACTTCTGAAGATAAGGCCCTTAAATTGTATGCTGCTTGGGGCATGAACCTTGCAAGTACTGCTTTCTTACAGACAGGCACAAGACTCAAGCTTTAGACCTGGATTCAGAGATTGCTAGGCCAGAAGGGACCATTGTGATCATCTAGTCTGACCTCTAAAGCTTGCCCAAAGGCTGTGTGTCTTCAGATCATGAGTTTTAGTTTGGGCTCGTATCTACTCTTCACGTGTCAGTGAAATGCCAGGCGTACCAACAGCACAGTAGAAATAATGGCAGCAGAACAGCAGCCACACCATACTGTTACTAGCAATTATTCCAAACGCTGGCCAGGTCTGCAATACCATGTAGTTCATTGTGTCCCCGGGAGTCCCTCAGTGCCAACTGGCAGAGGGCACACCAGACCATAACTCACATCAGGCCTAACACATTCAATGCCCCAACTCACTGTTCTCATAATCGGTATGTAAAAGGTCTTATGTAAAGTATCCTATGCACACTGGTAACACACTTGCGTGACATATGTACGGGATGTGTACAAAGAATTATAAATGTTCTTAAAATGTGTTTGGCAGGCAGCGTATAAAGCCCAGCCTGACCTAGACAAAGGAATGTCTGTTTACCTATCTGAGCAGCTTGATCCCAGAGGACATATAAGGTAAACAAAGCCATCAAGCTAGAAAATGGGGGAGATGAATGCTTAACAGCCTCAACAGGGGATGGAGTCTGCACCCCCAGGAAGCCTTCCTGGTTCTTGAAACAGAAAGAATGAACTTTGGAGTAATATTAAGGGGGGCAAAAAGACATTTGAGTCATCCATCACCTATGGTACAAAGGGGAGCAGCCCCCTTTGAGTTCATGAAAAGTGGATCCTCTTGGCCTGGGAGGCAAAAGTAGCTGTAAACTGACTATAAGTGAGAAACCTGCTTAGACAGAGACTGTAACTTGCTGAAATTGTTTTAGTCGCTAGAAAGGGTGTTTTGTTTTGTTTCACTTGTAACCATATCTCTCTCTTTCACCCATACCTATTATCCCTTACATTTCTCTTCTTTCCTAATAGACCGATTCTTGTTTTATTATAAAATGTATAAACTGGAGAGTGAGTTCTCAGCTAACCTAATAGGCTGGTGCGTGTACTATGTACTTAATAACTAAGCAAAGCTCTTCCTTGCTGAGGCCGAGAGGGGTAAGACAGTGGCTCACAGTTCTGGGTACCCCAAGAGAAGCATCCCCATTATACCTGGATATGTTCATTTCCTGACCTGCATGAAGTGCAGGGACATGGATACAATTTTTTAAAATACTCCAAACAAGCGAAAACCCCCAACCGCAGTGCGGAGGCAGCTCGGCTCCATTCACCTCCCAGGTGAATGTCTGAGTCAGCTCTTCTGCTAACCAAACTCGCCATCTGGCCATAGTGATAGATTGTGGCTATGAGCAACTGCCTGGCTGGCGAGGCTGGGAGCCCTGGGGGAATATACAGTGATGGCTTCCGTTAGAGTAGAACCATATCTGGTCCTGGGGGTTGCCCAGCACACAGGACTGCATTCCTTCTGCCGACGGAGTTGTTCTCTGCTCAGAGTTTGAGCAACCCCTCCCTGACTGTAGTGGGCTTTCTAGTCCCTTTATCAGCACAGGACTACTCGGGGCCACATACATCAAGAGCACAAGAACCAAGCTATGCAGTGGCCTGTGGGGAAAGGGACCTGCTCCTTGAGGCACCCCAGGAACAAGACGCACAATCCAGTCCCTAGTGTGCATGTGTGTTGTGACACCTGTCACACCAGAATGCCACCCCTCCCTGTTCCACGGCTCTCCCATTCCTCTGCAATCACCGCCTCTGATGCTGCGCCCAATCTGGCCTCACAGAAAGAACTGATCATATGGCAGATGGAGCTATGCAAGAAAAAAAACTGACAGCTGTTTTGTTGGGAAATCAGGCCTGAAGGTCTGTGAATATGGAACTAACCAACCCTGGGGAATTCCACTGTCATTCAGCAAGAGTCAGTGCGGAATTAGAACTAACCCTCTAATTGTCAAAGTCTATCAACTAGTTCTTAATTAAAGGGAAATGTCTTTGGAAGCACATCTTCAGATAGGCATGGAAACGCAGCCAAATATATATGCAGTCAGCATCACTGCTGCTTGGCCAAGGAAATTCCCAGGGGAGCTGGTCTCCAAATGAACTGTAACTTGCTATTCCTTAATTTGTTATCATAAAACTGAAAAACACATTGTACTGTTTGGGACAGCACTTTACATGCAAATCATGGAGGAAATTAGATGCTGCTTGGTTTTGACACCTCAGGTGTGGAAACTGAGGTACAGAGAAACTAAGTGATTGGGCCAAGGTAACAAACGGCCAGTCACAGACCTAGGAAACAAAACCAAGACACCTGACTCCCAGGCCTGCGTGCCAACCCCGAACCACGAGTTACATGCCGATCAGAAGAGTCACTGCCCTGTAATTTGGAAGCACTGCAAGAAGGATTCACATTTTCCAGTATAGATCTATATTTGCAGATTTGAAAAATCCATACAAATAAATGTACAGTGAAAGTCTCCAACTCATGGACCTAGATGCCATGGAACTTAGATGCCAAGAAAGGAAGGTGCCATAGAAATACCATTGGGACAGATAGGGCCTGATGCAAAGGCCAACTGAAATCAACGAAAAGACTCCCACTGATTTCTGTGGGCTGTGGATCAGGCAATGAAGAGATGTGGTCTTGAGAAAGCAGAAGCTGGGAGTGCTGGAGGAGCACTGTTATGATTATTGGACTTTAAAATTCACCCCAATTGTAAGCTTAAATGTAAAAAATATGTGCAAGTTCATAAGATGTCCCAATAATCTAAAACTTGTTGCTTGTTTGGAAATCAACCA
Organism: Emys orbicularis; assembly: GCF_028017835.1. Lineage (NCBI taxonomy): Eukaryota > Metazoa > Chordata > Testudines > Emydidae > Emys > Emys orbicularis. Next base: position 27,499,707 of record NC_088695.1, on the reverse strand, counting down.
TGGAAAATATGGTCAGGCTGTTTTTAATAAATGGATATTATGAACAAGTGCAAGAGGCAGACAGAGAAGCTGGATTAGTGCAAACAAAAAGGGCCTGCTAATATCGTTCAAGAACTGTTGAAATCATGCTTGGTAAAAGCAGAAGACGTGGAACCAGAAGTTAATGGACCAAAATTGGCACGATGGACAACATACTGAGGGGCTGAGTTATGCCGTCCACTTTTTCCTTTTCTGGTTTTCTTAAAAAGAGACTTTGAAAAAAACCACTTTTTCATCTCCCATCTCCCGCCCCAGCTGGCATCTCCGCTCATCTTGTCTCATTTTCTCTGACCCCAGGACAGAAGGAACAGACCAGACTGAAAGGCTTTCTTCCTCCGACAGGGAGGTCATTAAGCCTTGCTCTTGTTCAAAGAACTTTGTTTTTCGTTCATAAGTTCTGAAAATCATCACATCATCATGACATCCTGTCCTCAGCCCATCAGCAGGGATACCTAATTGCCAGCACTGCAGAGTCATGTAAGATCCAGTTCTGTTCCCTTGCTTTTGGGCTGCTTTTCATGCTCTTCCCTTCTTCCTGTTCTGTCTCTCATTCTCTCGGCTTTCCATCCAATCCTGAAATCAGCTGCATTGCATCAGCACAGTAAGATGAGATGACCATAATCTTGCCCTGTCTAAGGAGAAAAAAAACCCAATGGGATGACATCCCTGGGCTGAAGGGGAACCAGGGTCCAAGCAAGATCTGCCAGCCAAAGCATCCATTCGTAACTGACCTGCCATCCAGTGTTCCAAAGACACCAACAAAAGCTGTATTTCCCCCACATTTTCTATCCTACCTCTCCTTCACCTTTTGTGTGAGTGTCTCTGTTAGAAACAGGAGAAATAAATACCTTTCACCCATCAGGACTGAATCTAAAATTAACCCACTTTCCTTTTCATCAAATGAAGGTTGTTCTGAAAATAAAAGACACTGATATTTTGCCTCCAAAAGGAGAAACACCTGACAGGTTTTGATTGTGCAAAACAAACAATCATTCAATATCAGTTTTAATATAAATGCTTGTTTTAATTTCTTGTTCTTTCTTGTGTTTGATCCATAAATTTTCAACTTCACAATGAATGCTTTTGGGTGTTTGCCAAAGAACTGAGAAAAACCAAAGCCTCTGTAGAAAGCCCCACCCCTCACACCTAAGTATCACTGTTCTAATGTTGGACAGTGAAAGAGTTTAGAAACACCTTTAACTCGTTTGGCCCTTGAGATTAGTACAATAGTAACAGTGTCACGGTTACAAGGCTAGCTGCATCTCTGTCCTCTCACTGGTCTCTGAGTGCACCCCCACAGGTATCAGGCATTGGGACTTTACCTCTCCTGGGCTGGAATCATGCGATTCTCCCAGTCTCAGACCAGGCCCTGTGCTATGAGACCCTGTGGATCAGCCATTCTTAGTCAGCAAACCCAGCTGGGTTTTGCATCTGTGGTTCTTCTCCTAGGGAGTCTGTGACCAGTGGTGAATCTGGTGACCGGTCAGCCTGCTTACACCACCGTATTGTTTACTCTTAACAGTAGGAACAAAGCATAACATAAGAGAAGACAGGTTTTAAAACAGCAAAAGATCTACGTGCATGTCTGTCTTACCTAATGGCTTCCCATCCTCCAGCCAGAAGCCTAGCAAGGCCTGACTTCTTCAGACACCCCATCTGTGTGGGTCAGTCTGGTGCCCTGAACAGCTCCCCCCACCCTATAGCGTGAGTCTCTTCTTATCCAGCCCGAAGTCCTTCCACTGGCAATTGCCTGGGCTGAGATCCTGCTGCCCAAAGCCAGCTTGGTGAGTTCCATGGGAGCTCGAGCCAGCCTTCTCCAGGCCAATTGCTTCCCCATCATCTTGCATCACCCCCCTCAGTGTTTGCTGGGGGGGATGGCTCATCTTTGTTTTGCCTTCCTGTTTGCTTCCCACGAGTCCTATTGATTTAACCCAATACAGTCATCCAGGTACCATCCCATACAACAATCCGACAGTCATATAGCACATAGAGCATTCATAAATTATTACAGAGCAGCCCCACTTCCAGCCCGCACAGCACTTACAGTGCAGAGCTACAGGAACACTGGCTTTCCCCTGCGTCCTCCAGCCCCCTTCTCCACTGAGTCATTTGGCTCCTGCTGGGTGCTGGGATCCCCACTTCTTGAGTCCAGCATGAGGCTTAAGATCTGAGCTACTGCTGTTCTTCAAGAAGCAGCGGAAACTTTTTATTTCTAGTCTTCCTCTGCCAATGCTTGGTTATCGATTCTTCTTTGGTCTTCGTTAGCGGTTATTGCTTTGTTTAGTTTGTTTTATAGCTATTAAATGAAGAGCCTGAGAACTGATAACTGTGTGTAGCTAGGCAACTGAAAAGAGATGTTACCTTTCTGGCTTCTGTGAATGCACCTTGCACAGTAGAAGAGTCTACCTGCTGCAGGGACAGCTGTGAGGCAGCTGGCATTTGTGGTTCAGGTCAGGTGCAGAATGTCACACAGGGAGTTGCTGTGATGTCTCCATCTTTCAGTTGTATAACAACTTTATGTTTGTTCTTTCTTTGTTGTTTTCCTTAATTTGAAATAAGAGTCATGGTGACAGGAATATATGGGGTTCGCTTATGTGTGGGAGACATAACACAAGCACAGCTCTATAGAGGGCCCAGAAAAGGTGCTTTAGGAGAGGATACTCTCAGGGGGCCTTCCCCCATGGTGGCTGTGCATTTCCCAACACACAGAGAGAAACTCATTTGGCTGAAGGCCATTCTTCTGCAGCATAGGCACTGACTCCGTGGGTGCTCCAGGGCTGAAGCACCCAGGGGAAAAAAATGGTGGGTGCTGAGCACCCACCAGCAGCCCCCCTATCAGCTCCCCCCTTCCTCCCAGTGTTCGCTGCCTGCCGGCAGCCCCACTGATCAGCACCTCCCCCTCCCTTCCTTACGCCTCCCACCCACCGCGATCAGCTGATTTGTGGCATGCAGGAGACTTTGGGAGGGAGGTGGAGGAGCGAGGGTGCGGTGTGCTGGGGGGAGGAAGCGGAAAAGGGCGGGAAGAGACGGGCAGAGGTGGGGTGGAGGGCGGGCATTGGGAGAAGGGGTGAAGTGGGAGCAGGGCCTGGGGCAGAGCCAGGGGTCGAGCACCCCCTGGCACATTGGAAAGTTGGTGCCTATGTTCTGCAGTTTCAATTCTAGAGGTCACAGCAAACATAACCTTGAAGGCTAAGACACCTCCACAGTGGATAGATGCTGAGCCTGAGCCCTTTCTGCAGGAAAGTCTAAAGAGGTGAATCAAATACAAGCCAGCCTTATAAGGATAGACTCAGGGAGCTCAATCTGTTTAGCTAAACAAAAAGAAGATTAAGGGGTGACTTGATCACAGTCCATAAGGACCTACATGGGGCACAAAAATGTGATAATAGAGGGCTCTTCTCAGTCTAGCAGACGGAGGTATAACAAGAGCCAATGTCTGGAAGTTGAAGCTAGACAAATTTAGACTGGAAATAAAGAGTACATGTTTAACGGTGACCATACCTAACCACTGGAACAACTCACCAGGGCGTGTGACGAATTCTCCATCATGGGACATTTTAAAAACAAGATGGGATGTTTTTCTAAAAGAGCTGCTCTAGTTGAAACTGGAATTAATTCAGGGAAGTTCTCTGGCCTGTGTGATACAGAAGGTCAGACTAGATCAGGGGTCGGCAACCTTTCGGAAGTGGTGTGCCGAGTCTTCATTTATTCACTCTAATTTAAGGTTTTGCGTGCCAGTCATACATTTTAACTTTTTTAGAAGGTCTCTTTCCATAAGTCTATAATACATAACTAAACTATTGTTGTATGTAAAGTAAATAAGGTTTTAAAAATGTTTAAGAAGCTTCATTTAAAATTAAATTAAAATGCAGAGTCCCCCGGACCAGTGGCCAGGATCCGGGCAGTGTGAGTGCCACTGAAAATCAGCTCGCGTGCCGCATTCGGCACACGTGCCATAGGTTGCCTACCCCTGGACTAGATGGTCACAATGGTCCCTTCTGGCTGCCTAATCTATGCATCTGTGTGTGAGAAAAATCATTGAAACTATAAGTAATCAATTCGATCATTTGGCCCTCGGGCTGGACAGCACGCAATATCCCAGTGCTGTTTCAGTGAAAAAGTGTTCCAGCGTCACTGCACTGACATAATTAGGTTGACATAAGTTGCCTTACGTTGACCTGTGTAGTGTAGACCAGCCCTAAGTGGTTTTGTTTGTGTCTCTGCAGGATGGATGACATTCAGCTTTGCAAAGAAATCAGTTGGCTGAAAAAGGAGCTCCAGAAACTCATCGCAATCCCAGGTAAGGCCCAGATACTTTGGAAAGCTTCTGCGGCTTGATCCAGAAGCCCTTGAAATTGATGGGAGTGCTTTTGATCAGGCCCTTTATTCCTGGATGTGCTCCTACTAGGTAACAGGCAGGACTCCAAAAGTTCAGGCGATCAAATCAGATGAGTAACCAGACATTTGGATCCAACTCTGAACCTCTCAAGTCTGCAAAGTTGGCCTGGGGCTCTTTCACAAAAGCAGCCCTTCTTGCAATGTTGCTGGGACTTTCTTTTCCTGGCTAGGCTGGAATTATCCCCAGATCATCTCTTTCTGTGGCTCTTTGCCTCTTCCACTGCTTGTCCTGGTCCAAACAAGGAAATATCGAGAAACAAGAAAAGGAAAAGAAATAAGGAAATAAAAATTGTTACCCAAATCTTTTTGTAAGCCACTGGTGAGTGTGTGTTACAGGATCCTCTTCTGTGCCTGATCCACAGAGGACAGATGAGTCTGTTACAGGCTCAGCTACCCTCCCACATTGTGCAGGGTTTCTAGTTCACACCAACCACTCCAAATGGCACCCTAGGAGCGGAAGGAGGAGAATTCGTGGAATCCCTTGGTAGAGGGCCCCTTTGGAAGTTTTCTATTGGTGGTGGGAGGGGAGGGAGGCCTTTAAAAGCAGGGCCAAGCATCTAGAGTCATCAGATGTTGGTGTTGCTGGGGAAAACTTTCCTCTTCTTTGTGTGTTACCACAAAACACAGCAGAAATTTAACACCAGCCTTTTGACAGCGAGGGGATGGGGCAGATGGCAGGCTGGCCTTGAGTTCATAGGAAATGCTGCAAGCCCTGGTGGAGGAAGCCTGCCAGAAATCACAGGGGGCTAGAGACAGTGAGCAGCTTGGCACATGTGAGGAGCTTCACACACCCTTCTGTCTTGGGGAGGGCTGTGCATTTCAACACCTAAAACCTCTGGTCCAGCCCAAGTTCAGAGAGGCGGAGATAACAGAACCACCAGAGCCCCACCTTGTGGCAGGTATGTCCTGGGAATCTAGCTAGTCTCTTTGTAAATAAGGGTTACAGCTAACAGATTCATATTCATAGCTTGACAATTTCAGAAAAGCATCTCACTGGGTAACTGGAGTAAGTGCATCCGCTGAAAGGAGAGGGCCTTATATTCATTTACACTAAGGCCTGTTTACACTGGCAGAGTGCAGTACTGGGCCCTAACTTGCGTGAGGATCCAGTCCAGACAGTGTGGCGAGATCCCCAATACGGACGTACCCAACATTCAGGTGCCCTTTGGAGAAGAGAAAAACCAGCCAAACAGAAAATCAAATCTTCCTCGGAAAGGAAATTCTGCCCTTTGCTCCCTATATCATGCAGCACCTTAAAACGGTGTCGTCTCCCTGTCCCCATCACTCTGCCAAGTCGCGCGCCACCTCTTCCTTCGCCCCTTCTCTCACTCTGGTCTTCAAGCTTTCTGCCCTGCCGTCTGGAATTCCTTATCCAACCCCCGGATGCCCAGATTTCCCCCTTTCAAATCCTTCCTCAAAACTTTGACCTCTGGCAGATGCGCCATCCTTCCACAGAGGGAAAGAGAGCACTGGGGGAGAAACAAAGCAAGACAAAGCCACACCCCACTCTCTACAGGGCGTCTCCAAAGCCCATTGAAGTAAATGGGAATTAGGTCCAAAGGCAGGACCTTCCCCTGCGTCTCCCAGTATGTTGTGTGTGTTGTCCATCTCTGTAGACTGAATCCAATATGGACAGCAGCCAGATCTTCTAGGCTACAAACAGCAGCAGTGCACTGTGAGTGCTTAAATCATAATGAGTAAGAATAACTTCATCGCAGAGCTGGTCACGTCACTGTCATTAAGGAAATGGCTCCCGCCAGGAGTTCCTAATTCAGGTCCCAATTAAGGAAACCACTTCATCATATGCTTTCCTGGATGGAATGGGCCTAATACATGCTGAAGTGTTTCCCTGTATTGGGGCCGCAACCAGTAGGGTCTGGGCTTAAGTTTGTTCCAGCCACAAGTCTCACTCTGCAGATCTGACAGGTCCCAGGAGCTGCAGTGGAGCATTAGAGAGCGCGGTGCTGTGATGTTTGGATCCCTGAAGCAGGAAGGGTCTGAACATTCGTCTCCTAGAACAGCATCTCAGCTCATTTACAAGACTCTGTTTGTTCTCTACCTGGAGGGCAGCTCGAGATCAAGGATGACTTGAAGCCGGAGTCTTTCTAGTTCCCTATCGCTGCTGCTCCAGGTGTGGCTATAAACCAGGAACATGCAGATTGATTTGGGTTAGAAGTGGGCTCAATCCACAAAATGTAGGTCCCGATTCAGATTTTGAACCTGATCCTGTAACTGAGGGATGTTCAGACTGGGGCTGGGGGATATTTGCAAAATTTGGATCCAGCGAGTCAACTCAGGACGTGCTGCAAATCTCATGAGAAACACTGAACTTGTGAGACTCCCAGTAGAGTGTCAAAAGACAGATCCAGCAGAGGTTAGGTTCAGATAAGAACCCCAAACATATGGGTGCTTGCCCAGGGCTTAGCCAAACCTCTCTAGGCTAGAAAGCTCACATGGCCAGGATATCTTTGACATACAAAGGCATATCAAGGTCGAGATGGAATCTGAAGCCATCAAAGTTCAAACTACAAACAAGAAGCATATTTTTAAAAGTGAATATGCCTCACTAGAGCTTTTAACTCAAGTTAATTGACTGTCAATTAACTCAGATTAGCTAACATGTTTGGACGTCTATCTACGGTACTTATATGGCCCCCATTACTGGAGTATCTGAGCATCTTACAAACTCGAATCATTTATACGCACAGTGCCCCTGTGAAGTAGGGCAGTGCTATTAACTCCATTGTACAGCTGGGGAACTAAGGCACATAGACTAAGTGACTTGCCCAAGGTCACACAAAAAGTCTGTGGCGGAGCAGAGAGTTGACTGGAGACCTCCCAACACCCAGGCTAGTGCCCTACACACTGGACAACCCTTTCTCTATAGAGACATGCTAATTTGGAAACCCCACATATGTTTCCTCCAGGACACACACGTTTGTGGTTTACCCTTTGAACTGAAGTAGGATGTAAGAGAGGCCTGTGCTGATGGGTAAATTTCACCCGAGAAGTAGGACAAACTTCTGTGCTCTACAGAGGCTGCTAATACTGTAGAATAATGATGACAATTCCTCCCATTCAGCCCCTAGCAGCGGCGTCTCAGGTCGATATATAGAAGGCTTTAAACTGCAAGTGAATACCCAGTTTAGGCGCCGCTGGGATCCAGCCTACAGGTTTGCTGCAATCGCAGATTGCACTTCGTATTTACTTAGCTGGAGGAGGACTGCCAATGGAAAGCCATGTGGTGCTGGATTGTGTTTGGAAGTGGTTGCCTGAACTCTGGGGTGGTCTTAAAAAACACAGCTGCATACAGCCAATCTCAGTCTTTCAGTAATTTATCTTTAATGTTGCATAAATCATCTCCACATTTCTGTGTATTTACCAGTATTTTATATACATGGGACTTGAAGGTTGCCCAGATTTTGTGCACAGTGGAAAGGGACGCAGGCGGTTATCCACGGTGCTGAAGGTCAGGCCACCCTTTGGGATTTCAGTGAGGATTTTAGCTAAGACTTTCAAAACTGCCTGGGAGATGGACATACCCAATCCCTGTTCATTCTAATGGGAGATGTCCCTTTAGCACCATTGAAAATCAGGGATCACTGAGAGCGATTCGATGTCCTGCGTTATGCAGGGGACCAGACTAATTATAATGGATCATTCTGGCCTTAATATCTTTGAATCTATGGATTTTCACTTAAAGTCAATGGGACTTGTGCAGCATGGGAGGCAGCTCAGGCTGTACAAACGCTGCTGCAGCTTCACTGCTATTGTTAGTCAAGCTTAGGGTGACCAGACAGCAAGTGTGAAAAATCAGGACGGGGGTGGGGGGTAATAGGCGCCTATATAAGAAAAAGCCCCAAATATCGGGACTGTCCCTATAAAATTGGGACATCTGGTCACCCTAGTCAAGCTAGCTAGATCAAAGCCAACTTGGGTGTCCACATCATGTGTTGCAGTCACACCTCTGATTGCAGGGCAGACATATCCTAAGAAGCCAACCCTGTCTGCAGCACAGATAGAATCGCAGGTTTCTATATTTCGGTTCATTAGAACAAACAGTGGTTTGTGTTTTCCGTGCTGCAGAGAAAGAGAAGTCCAACGAGGAGAAGCAGAGGGAGGAGGAGCTGGTGCAGCAGATACACAAGCTGGTGGAAACCCGGGATTTCCTGGTGGACGACGTGGAATTTGAAAGACTGAGGTAGCTGGATGAGCCGACTCGAGTGTGTCTGAAACTTGCAGGGATTGGCAGAGCTCCAGCATGTCAGACTCCCGGCTTCTGCACTGGGGGCAGGAAATGCACAGAACAGCTCAGAAGCTAGGGAGCTGTGCAGGGTCGGATTAAGGCAGCCCAGGACACTAGACACATCATAACACTGCCCCCCAGGGGACTACTTGCACAGCCCCACCTCTGCACACTGTGGCTCCACCCCCCACATGGAGTGGCTGTCAAAGGGACACCTCCCAGAGAGGTAAGGATAGTGGCATACCCTTATCTTTCCCCAGAGCAGCAGGGGGGCAGTAAACCGGCTCCCCAGGACTCACTCCAGCAGCCAGGTGTATCTGTTTGGGTGGGCCAGCCCCACCGCACTCTTCTCCTCTTGCCATGCACTGAGCCTTCTATTGGCAAGGTGTTGGCAGGGGATCCCCAGAGCGGTGGGTCCTGGAGTCAGTACCCCATTGAGCTGGTATGGGGCAGTTCATGCCTCTCAGAGCTATTGTTTCAAGATGTCTGCAGACTCAGGCAGACAATGCAGCATCGATTACACTCGGGTCACATTTTTGAGCTTTTCTTCAGACTCTTTATTAAAATGAAAGCTGAGATTCCGATGTAATCACATGACTAGGAACTGGGACCACAGGTATACGGTCTGCAGTGCTTATGCCATAAGCCAGACCTGGAGGTGTAGAATGGGGCAGAAGCAGGGGGAAAGGCAACATGCACTGGTGGTGATAGAAGGAACATAAGAACGGCCATACTGGGTGAGACCAAAGGTCCATCTAGGCCAGTATCCTGTCTTCCAACAGTGGCCAATGCCAGGTGCTTCAGAGGGAATGAACAGAACAGGTAATCATCAAGTGAGCCATCCCCTGTCACCCATTCCCAACTTCTGACAAACAGGCTGAGAAGTATGTGGCTTTAAGCAAAGGGGCAGCTGCTAGCTATGGAAGTTGAGCAGGGGGTTGGACTAGATGACCACCTGAGGTCTCTTCCAACCCTAATCTATGATTCTATGGTTTGATGACATGCCGAGTCTGTGCAAGAAGACGTCCTGAAGTGCAAGTCAGGTCTGTCTGCACTAGGGGTCATGCTGCAGCAGGCAGGAAGCAAGGTCAGTCAGGCCCAGTCAGCCGCTGCAGAATGAAACCATTCAGGCCTATTCAAAGCTGAGGCAGCATGTGCCTCTGGCTTTCCCCTCTCCGGCGAGCACAGCACCCCTGCAAGCCTTCGGTTAGGACTCAAGCAGAATGTAATACATTCTTTGGAACACATCTCTGCTTGCAGACACCAGTCACTTTAGCTCTGCCGTCGCATGGGTGTTGTGCTGGGGGCCTGGGGCGTTCCTGTTCAACATGCCATCTAGACAGCACATTGCAGCCCCTTGCTTGCATTCTGCTGAGCCGTGCTCTGCCACCTGTTGGGCAAACTGAGATTTCTCCTTAATTCTGCCACCTGCTATGCATGCCTCCTCAGGCTGGTGCCTCCACCCCTGCTGGATCCGTTCTCCAGGGCTTGGGGGGCTGTGGTCGCTCGTTGGCACTGCTGGCCCCAGTTAACCTGGCTGGCCGTGAGAAGTGAAGGGAGGGCCGGACAGTTGCTCAGGTGTGTGTGCGAAGCGGCGAGGTGCTGCAGGTAACTCCTGGGGACAGGCAGCGCTGGAGGTGACTCCTGCAGGAGTTATGCTGCGGGTGGTGGGACTGCCTCCTTCGCTCTGGGGTGCAGTGTCTACAGAGTAATAGTCAGGGACAGGGGAACCAGTTAGGAGATGACCCCACACCCTACCCTGCCCCACCAAGCAAACATTTTGAAAGATCCTGAAATGTTCAGCTGACACCCCCCTCATCTCCCTCCATGGGGATTTAGATCACAAAATGGCCACTATGCCTTCTGCTTTCCCCGCTCCATGCTTCTGCGAGGCAGTGTAGCTATGTCTGTCTGTCTACCGCATGAATAGTACTGGGCACTGTATCTCAGCATCAGATTCATTTTCCAAGCTAACCATCACAATGTAATTTGACATGGCCTTGGGTGGTGCCGTCACAGGGGCTGGGGCTTTTGCTTGGAGAAATATTTGTTGGGAGGAGGGGAGTTATTTTGTTTTGCTGGTTCCCCTTCCCTCATTGTCATTCTTCAGCTTCAGTTACTGCAGGCAGGCTTCTGTGAAAAGGGGAGGTTTGCAATGAGCACTTAACTAAAACCCAGGCTGATCTCTTCCAGTAGGAGCCAGATTGCTGGGCTGATTTTCCCACAGTCTTTGTGGAGCTGGCCAGTTCCCTATAAACCTTTTACTGGCTGTATTTTAGGGGCAGCCCATCTTCCCTTCCCCCAAAACACCCTTCTAGCCTCCCTGTCAGTTAGCAGTTAAAGAGCTCTAAAGCTGCCATGTCCCAGAGTGTACAGGGCCAGTGGAAATCCACATTCTCGTGCAATAGGTCTGGTAAACCAGGATGCCTGGTACTGTGCTGACATCATTTCTGGCAGGACTGTGGAGTGCTCTCAGTCAAGAGCTCACCAGCTCCAGCTCTGCCTAGCTTGTGAAATCTGACCAGATCACAGCAGGTAGCATGGGCCTGTGACCTGGTCAGATTTCACTGGTGACCTGCAGCAAGAGGTGAGCTGATGGGTAGACTCTGAGAGGAAGGTGTTTCCTTTTACTGCAGGTGGTATGCACGAGGGTTGGTTTATTATTTGTATAATGGTAGAGCGGAGGTGCCCTAACCAAACTCAGGGCCCCATGGTGCTAGGACTTATACAAACATGGTGAGAGACAGGCCCCGCCCCAAAGAGCCGACAATCTAACTAGACAAAACAAAGAGTGGGAAGGGAAATAGAAGCAAGGAGAGGTGAAGTGACTTCTTTACATTCATACAGCAGGTCAGCCAGGAACAGAGCCCAGGTCTCCTGAGTCCCAACCCAGTGCTCTAGCCACCGGGACTATACACAGATATGAACACTGGGCTCAGCTTTGAAGAGCGCCCTGCCAAGTGGAAAACATTTAAGAGGTCCAGGGCTGGGGTGTTGTTGGATTATTGTGGGAGTGGGCAGATGGCTGAGAAGTGGGGTGAGGGAGAATGACACCCCAAGAGTCCAGAGGTGTCACGCTGCAGGCTGTTTAGTCCAGAGGGGTCACGCTGCAGGCTGGTTTTCAGAGGGGGAATGTCTGAGACTTCAGCTAGGAAACATTAGAGGTTGGGGAATGTGGAGGTGTCTAAGCACTAGGCAGAAATGAAGGATGGGAAGAGCCCAACCCGGGGAAGCACAAGACACCCCCTCCACACAAGGACCTTGCTTTTGAGGTTTAGCAGACAAAGGATTTGATGCATATTCAGGTCTGAATGTGAATTGGGCCTGGCAGGTCATCACTTCTGCCCATGTACTCACACCCATGTAGGTGCAGAGCAGAGTTCTGAGCTTTAGCATCCAATTCCCTCCTCTGTGCGCTGTTAGGAGTATTGCCGATCTATCACAGCTAAGTGGAGATCCAGTCACTAACCCCCACCCCTACATGGACAGGCAAGTCCTAAAGCTGTCTGATCAGGAGGTCCAGCTGACATCCAGTTCTGCTGGGCCAGGCCCCACCCTGAAACGCCAGACAGGCAGAGAACCCTGCACTATTGAACACACTGTGTGTGAGAAAGGAAACCAACTGAAGATGTGAAAGTAACGGGCTAATTCTAATGTGTTGACACCAGTATCTCACATGAGAAGGGGGGTCACCTGGAGAGAACAGAGGCTAGATGACTTATCACTTAGGTTCATGCTGGGTCAACAGAAGAGGGTTTATGATACATTGGGGAAACAATAGCTCTTAGCACCTGGAGGGCAGTCTCCATCTTCAAAGTGTAATCCACTGGTCGTGTGAGTCACAGGTGCCCCTCTGAGCTGATCCACACAGGCTTTAGCTCAAGCTGTGTAGCAGCTCCTGCTTTTCGCTCTGGAGCAGTAGCGTAGCTAGCGGGGTGCAGGGGAAGCAGCCGCTTCCCCTCAGCACATTTTCCAAAAGCGGCGCCTGCCGGGCCGGCGCTGGGGGCAGCACGGCCGGAGGAGAGAGGGGGACGGCTCCTCGGCCATCGCGCCCCACGCTCAGCGCGGCCCCAACATCGCCGCAGCCACCTCCTGCGGCGGCTCAGGGCTCGGCGGCCAAGCGCTCCCCGCCCTTTGCTAATGCGGCAGCAGCAGCATCTCCCGGCAGCGGCTCGCGGCCCAGTGAAATATTATGCGGCCCCCGCATCCCATCGCGGCGGGCGGGGTGAGGCGAAAGGGCCCCTGTGCCTTTAAGGCTGCCTGGCTGGCGAGCCCCGCGTGGAGCGCACCCAGCGCCGGGAGTGGGGCGAGCTTGTGGATCCGGGCTGGCGTTTACCCTGGACAGTGACGGGAGGGTCAGGGCCCAGCCCGGCCTGGCCCAGCAGCGCCATGGAGTGAGGCTCGGCCAGCGACTCACGAGCCGGAGCCGGAGCTGGGATTGGCCGGGGACAGGGCTCGGTCCCCCCCTGCCCCTCCCCAGCAGGGACACACACACACACACACAGAGCTGGGCTCACACACCCACGCGGGATCCTCCACAGCCATGCTCCTGGTTTTCTCATGTGCACAATGCTCCTGCCTGGCCCGGCGGCGCAGGACGGAAGGTGAGCGGCGGGGGTCCGGTGCCTTGCACTGGGGGGTCTGGGTGAGGGGCTCCCCAGGGCCGGGCCCGCAGGGCAGGGGCGCAGGCCGTGCTGTCTGGACGGGGGGCCCTGGTGCGGCGCAGGAGCCTGGAGCCCAGGGCGGGGGGGACGGGACCTCGCGGGTGGGACCGGGCGGCGCAGCCTGGCGGGGGACATCTGCAGAGCGGGCTGGGCAGGAGAGACTCTCCCGGGACCGCGAGGGGATGGGGGTATCCCCACCCCTGGGAAGCCCGCAGGCATGGCCGGCTCCAGCATTTCTGCCGCCCCAAGCAATTGGCGGCAATTGGGGGGGGGAAAAAAAAAGCCGCGATCGGCGGCGGCAGTTCAGCGGCAGGTCCTTCGCTCCTAGAGGGAGTGAGAGACCTGCCACCCCCGAATTGCCGCAGGTGCCGCCCCTCTCCCTTGGCCGCCCCAAGCACCTGCTTGTTAAGCTGGTGCCTGGAGCCGGCCCTGCCCGCAGGAGTCCTGAGCCGGGCCCCGGGGTTAATCTGGGGGGGAAACGGGAGGAGCCAAGGGGTGTGTGTGGCCAGAGGAGGAGGCAAGGGGGGGCGCCTTTTTTATGTTTGCTCCCCCTACACTTAGAAGCTGGCTACGCCACTGCTCTGGAGGTCCCTGGTTCGATCCCCAGTGCATTGGCCAAGAAGGCAGCTGTCACAAAAAAAAATGGGATTTTCAAAGGCGCCTAGGGGATTTAGATGCCAATCCCCACTGAATGTCACAGATAGTAGTTGAAATCCGCCCCCTGCTCTCATACACTCACGCCACAGAGAAGTAAAGAGACTTGCCTGTGATTGCAAAGGAAATCAGATGGTGAGATGGGATCAAAACTCAAGATCTCCTGGCTCCCAGTCCTGTGCTCCAACCAGACAATGCCTCTCTGTCTCAAAACCGGGGTGACTGGACATCCCGTTTTGGCTGGGACAGTCCCGTCCCGACTTCTTTGGCAAAAGTGGGCATTTGTCCTGTTGGCTCTTGTCAACTTGATCAGTTGGCAAGTGCAAATGGGACAAATGCCCACTTTTGTCAAAAAAGTGGGATGTGGAGGAAGCTGTGTGGGGGGGCGAGCGGTGATGCCAGCCCCACGTGGGGGGGGGGGGGGGAGTCAGGGCTCGGGCAGGAGGCAGGCAGGGCTTGGGCAAGCAGCGACCCCAGCTTCGTGCAGGGGGGCAGGCAGCGCTCGGGCTAGCGGCTTGAGCCAGCCCCGTGTGGGGAGGGGCAGGCGGGGGCTTGGGAAAGCGGCTCGGACCAGTCCCGCACAGGGGCAGGGGTGGGGGCAGGCTAGCCCCACGTGGTGTCCCGTTTTCCCTTTGGGAAATGTGGTCACCCTACTCAAAACGAGCATCTGTGGGTACGTCTACATGGCAAAAAACACACCCACGGCAGTGAATCTCAGAGCCCGGGTCAATTGACTTGGGCTTGCACTAAAAAACAGCAGTGTAGACGTTCCCGCGCAGGCTGGAGCCCAGGTTCTGAAACCCAGCTGGGGGAGGGGCTCAGAGCCAGGCTCCAGCCCGAGAGGGAACGGCGACACTGCTGCTTCCAGGCCAGTAGCACAAACCCCTCAAGCCCATGTCAGTTGACCCGGGGTCTGAGACTGGCTGCTGCGGGGTTATTTTGCTGTGTACCCTGAGTGGTTCACTGGCCCATTTACTAAGCAAGAACCAATTTCCACCTGTCATAGAGAAAAAGAAGAAGACAAGGAAATGGCTGAATTCCTGCAAACAAAGCTCTCCAAAAGCTGCCTCCAGAAAGCAAGTAGGTGCCTGATTTGTATTATTTATCGCACAGACATCTCTTTGGCACTTTCTCCTGTTTACAAAACTGGCTAGTCCCAAGAATTAATTGCTATAAACAGACCAGCGATTTTCACACTGGGACCATATGCCACCAGAAGAAAGAGGGGGAGGGGAGCGGCAACTCAGCAGAGGGGCTATTGCCTGTCTCTGATGCCTAAGTGTCATATCCCAGGAAGATGACAGGTTGATCTACATGTCATGGTTCTGCTTCTTGCCTGGCTTTTCCACAAAGATGCTTTGGGGGCTGGTTGGGGTGGCTGCCCCCTTTGTGGTTCAGGTATTTACCATGTCTGCTATTCTACCCAGCTACTTATGTGACCCCCATCACCTTGTTATCTAAACTTGGTCACCCTACTCAAAACACTTATCATAGCCCGTCCCCCATGTTCCATCCGTGGTCATTCAGAGCATATCTCCTCCTTCTGGGGCCCTTCCTTATCCACAAAGGAGGCAGATCATTGACCAAGTGAGATGTGTACATCCCTGGCAATAATAAAGACATGTTCCATCCACAACTGTTTGGGAGGCAAGTCCAGTCTGGGCCCATTCAGTCGCATCTGAGATCACATGGGACATGTCTCATGACTCCTAGGGACATATGTCTCAGCCCTGATCATTTGGGAGGTACATCCCAGCCCTGACCTCTTGGGACCCAGGTCCCATCCAGTGAGGGAAGCCCTAAGAGGTGACACTGACACTAGCCCTCCTTCTGCTCTTTTGTTGTTGGCCATTACAATAACAAGATCTTTTTAACAGCCCCTGTCAAAGAGAAGAAGATGATGTCCAGAGGGCAGCAAACCTCCACACCGTACGTGACCAAAACAGGCCTCACCCTGCTCAAGGAATGCTGCGGTTTCACCTGTTCCATTATGTAGACTCTCTCCCAGGCCTCCTCTGCACAGGACAAGATCATGGGTAACATAGACCTCCCTGCTCTCAGAGAAGCCAACCATGAGGCAAGCAAGATTTCCTCATGGTCCCGCCCTTTCCGTCATTCTCTGGGGAGCACCATAGGGCAGGAAATGGGTTTCCTGCCTATTGAAATATTTTGAGAGATCAACAAATATTCCTGTCCTGAATCGGGAACCAAAAAGCAAAATCTCTAGATTTTTTGCAAACCAAAAGTGTGGGGGGAAAGCCACTTTTGGATCGATCAAAACATTTCTGTTTTTTTAAAAAACTTTTTAAAACTATAATTAGCTTAAAATTTCAGAATGAAAAGATTTTTTTAACTTACATTAGCTTGCATTTCTAAACACCAACCAGAGTTTTACAGATTTGAAATGAAACGTTTCAACAATTTCCAAATTTCCCCCTCCGCCCCCCCAAAATTTTCAAATTAAAAAACTTCATCAAAACCGTCTCACAAAAAGTTGTGGTGTTGACGACTTGGCAGTTTCTGATGGAAAAAATCCCTGACCAGCTAAACAAGGGAAGGCCTGTGCTGGCCTGACCATTCCTCTTCAGTACACTCCCACCTCCCCCTGCTTAGATGCCACTCGACTTATTTGCGTGTAAAGAAAGCTTGGGTGCTGGAACAATTTGTATATTGGGGGCACTGAGACCCATTGAACCAAACTGTAAACCCTGGATATAATAGAAACCACTTCAAGCCAGGAGGTGCTAGATCCAGCACCTATGAAAGGAAGGATCTAAATTCATCTCGTGCGTGGTGTAACTGAGTTAGATGGCATTACAGCACAGATGTATCTGGCCCTCTGTCTTTTTCACCTACATGCTGAAAGCTTGAGAAATCAACCAGACTTTCTATCCAGTAAATCTTTCTGAACAGCCCAAAAAGCACTCTAGCCCTGTCCCTCCCATCTTGCTCTCATTAGCAGGTTACATATAAGCTACCAAAATCTACAGGAGTTACCTAGCATTGGCAACAACAGAGTGCACAACCGTAAGATGTTAGAGACCTTATTTTACAAACAATCAGAGTTTCTTAAGGACAGAATAAAGGCAATGCTCTGTAACACTGCTCTACCCCAGGGTATGTATATGCATAATTCCTACTGATGCTGTCAAGAGATTGATACGCCAAGGAGACTAGCCCTGTCCAAACACCGTACCTTCAAACTTTGATTATTTGTGTTTAGGAAGTGCCCAGAAGCTCTGATCAGGATCAGGGCCCTCGGGCTAGCCACCCGAGCTCAGACCCAGGGGGTCAGGTGGGCTTGGACTTGGGTAGCTAGCCTGAGCCACTCCCATGTCACATCGATCCCTAGACACCAGGCTGTCCCGTCATTCTCGCTCGCGTTCCCTGGCCCAATGACTAGTCACTGTCCTTATGAAGGACTACGAATTGCCACTGTGAATGATGAACAGTCACTGAGCCAGGGAAAGCGCATGAGGACAGCTCTAGAGCCGGGTGTGCGGGCGGTGGTTTGATTCCTGTGTCACATCCATTTGCTCTCTCTGCTCCTTTCCCAGCAGGCCTCCAGGCAGAGTCTGTGGCTCCTGACAGCTTCAACCTCCCTTCATTGCTCATGCTTCCCACAGCAGCACAAAGACGGAAGGACATTTCCAAGCGGGCCGGTGCAAGCTTGGACGTTGGCTTGTTTTCTTGATGCCACTTAAGTGGGAGTCGCCTTCATGACATTAAAAACAAATTCCATCTGATCTCAGCATGGACGGGGCTTTTACAGCAGCAGATCAGGTGCAACTGAAGTGGGTTTGTTTGTTTTTCTTAACTGAACTGGATCAAAAAAGGCCTTGGAAAGTTTACATTCAGTGACCATCGGGCCCCTCCCCACCCACCTGAAATGCTGTGATGCTGTGGCTGGGTGTCGAGCACGCCTCTAGCTTCATACCATTTCCCGGCTCTTTTGCTCTATGGGCTGCCTCCAAAGGACACGTTCTAGGAAAGCCTAGATTTTATAAATATCTGCACTCTGTTTTAGTGTCACAGGCTTTGTGGTTATGGGTAGGGCTGCAGATTTGTCACGGCATCTTTTATCAGAAATCACAAATCAGGCATGGTAAAGTTATAAAAGTCACTGGTTTGTGATTTTTGATAAAAATTGCCATGACAAATGAGGAGGAGGGGTCCCGGGTGGAGTTGGGGATGGAGTAGGGTGACCAGATAGTAACTGTGAAAAAACGGGACAGGGGGTAATAGGTGCCTATATAAGAAAAAGTCCCCAAAAATGGGACTTTCCCTATAAAAATGGGACATCTGGTCACCCTAGGATGGAGAGTGAGCCCACCCCACCTTTATCCCTCAGTCAGTGGTGGCTCCTGTCCCATGGGGCTGGGCCCTGCTCCCCACACTGGGCATTGAGACTTGGTGCACGTGGTCTCAGCGTTGTTCGGGTTTGACCCGGCCACGCCTCCATCATGATAATGGAGAGGCAGCCGGGCCAAACCTGAGCGGTGCTGCAACCCATGAGCCTGGTCACAAGCCTCCGAGCAGAGAGCCAGGCCCAGCCCCACGGGGCAGGAGCTGCTGCTGTGGGGTGAGTTTATTAAAGCCACAGACACAAAGGTAAGTCACGGACTCAGGAAGATCTTGGTATCTGGGACATTGTTCCCACCATGCCAAACCTGTAGTCCTGGTTTTGGGTAATGCTCTGAGAAAGGTCAGAGTTCAAGTCCAGGAGGGATGTCATATGGGTTTGAATGATAATATAATAATACCTAGCTTTTATACAGAGCTTTTCCTCAGCAGCTCTCAGTGATTTACAAAGGAGGTCAGAACCATTAGCCCCATTTTAGGGGTGGGGAAACTGAGGCAGGAACTGACTTGAGCAAGGAGATCTAGCAGTAGAGCTGGGAATAGAAACCAGGTGTTCGGACTCCCAGTCCACTGCTCTGTCTACTATGCCACACCACCCACGTTCTCAACAGCTTACGTCCTGAGTATGGCCCCGCTGTGTTCAAACTGGGGTGGTGCAAACTGGTTTCAAACTCAGTGGAGCACTGTGGGTTCTGTCTCAACCCCAGTGTTACTGGGTCTGTGATCCAGGGAGGAGAAAAGGTGACGGAACAGAGAGGAAGGAGAGAAAAACAGGGTGAAGAGCAGAGTGAAAAACAAATAGAAAGCGCCTGGGGGGAGAGAGGGATGGGAAAGGCACAGCAAGAAACTCCTACTGACAACTTCGGTACAGGGGCTCAGCTGCTGCCCTCGGCTACACTGGCACAGCCCTATGGGAATCAGTGGGGTGACTGAGAGGAGAATTTGGCCCAGATGTAGCACCCACTTGTGCCAGTCTAGCCTTGGGATTCTTCTGCCTGGTAGCTGGCTGCCCCGGCTGCTCTATGGCTAGGAACCCATGTTGATTCTTTTCATTGACTTACCCTTTGGACCAGGGATTGGCAACGTTTGGCACGCGGCTCGCCAGGGTAAGCCCCCTGGCGGGCCGGGCCGGTTTGTTTACCTGCCGCGCCTGCAGGTTCGGCCGATCGCAGCTCCCACTGGCCACGGTTCGCCGCTCCAGGCCAATGGGGGCTGCGGGAAGCCACGGCCAGCACATCCCTCGGCCCGCGCCGCTTCCTGCAGCGATCAGCCGAACCTGAGGACGCAGCAGGTAAACAAATCGGCCCGGCCCACCAGGGGACTTACCCTGGCATGCCGCGTGCCAAAGGTTGCCAATCCCAGCTTTGGACAAAGAACTTAGATGACCTGGAAACATCGGAGAGGGTCAGAAAGTCCGGAGCTGCACAGGGTTAATCCAGGGCTCATTTAAACCCTTCCTATCCCGTGCCAATGTGCTGCCATCACAGCCAGAGCCATTATTGTAGTAGCTCAGCAGGACAGATGCCCTCCTCCTTTTCTGGCCATGTGTCCTGCAGGGCTGGGGCCGCATTGCTCTGCCCAGCGCTGCTAGTGGAGGTTTGAGCTTCACTCAGAGCATTTCTACCCTGCCCGTGTTCTGCCGTTCGTACTGGCCAAGGTTTTCTCTGGCAGACGTTTCGGAGCATCCTCTCCCATGCACACGGTGGCCTAGGAGCGCTTTGACTGACAGGCTGGCCCTGCAGCTCTGCAGCAAAGCCTTCCCGGCAACGCACTGAAGCTCCTATCTGGTTTTGCCTGTCAGTGTGTCAATCGCGGGCTGGCTGGTGGGGTGTATTACACTGAGCTGAGGAGCCTGTGTGGTCACATACCACTACTAGTCTCCATGCACTTCCTGCTCCATGCACTTGGTGCCATTTTTTTCCCAACTGTGCCCCGCCCAGATGGGAATCCCCCACCATCCCTTCCGGAACCAGCTCTGAGTCCCTGGCATGTCAGTTAATCAGCCCTGCTTTCTCACCTTGCCAGCAGGCGCCCCACCGGCTTTTCCGTCTTGATTAAATTCCTCTCCAGCTGGTTTATTCAGTGCTTTGCCTGTGTTTGCAGCCAGAAAATACAGGCTCACCTAGGAGATGAGTTCAGCGGTCTCAGCCTAGTACCTGTATTAATTACTTATTGGCTTGTTCATTAACATAGACTAGTGCCTGCTCCAATGGCAGCTTGGCACTTCCTAGAGTCGCCGATCTGCCGTGACTCTGGACTCAATGAGCTATGGCCCAGGCCGTAGCAAACTAGGATAATGTCTCCGCCAGCCATGACCTACAGTATCCAGGCCTGATCTGACTGTTGCATTGCTGCTTCCCAGCTGCTCAATGATCCCTGGAGTGCGGTGGCCAATGGGCCCCGGGCTACTCTCCTGTCATACACCTTCTTGAATTTAGGTGTTGGTCTTGATCTGTAAAGCCCTAAATGATTGGGACCTGAGAGACCGCTCCGCTCCCCATGCCATAATGCTGCAGTTGGGATCAGTAGAGCTGCTTGAGCCGTTGGCCCTTGGTTGCCAAGGGAGGGCGGTCTCTGTAAGAGACATTCAACTTGCTGCTCACGCCCAAACCTGGTCTGAAATGCCCCAAATGTGTGGCCCCTCAGGGCCCCTGGTGCTGTCTGGCTCTTTGAGCAGGCATCTGAGGAGGGCTGAGGTGGCTGGATTGGATGGAGGCTGGGGGGATTTTGATCTGTTTCGTAATCAGTGTTTTCTTCCTGTGGTTGTACTATGTTTGGGTGTGGAGAGGAGGGCAATATATTGCTGGTTTGGCTGTGTAGTGTAATTTGAACTAACGGTGTAGCATGATCTAGCATAAAGGAGCACCCTGCTTTTCTGTGCCTCTATTTAAACGCAAACAAATACACATATCTGGGAAGCCTGGTGCCAAAATCTGACAGCCCTACCCACAGAGATGCCAGGGGATGTGGCTGTGTAGGGATTTGAGATGGCAGCTAAGGCTGGGCTCCCAGCATCCATACAGACAGGCCAGTGGGGAACCTGCTCTGGTGTCATCCTCTGGCCACTGCCCTGCATGACTCTGGGGCACATTTGCTGATAGCGCAGGAGTACAGAGCAAGCCTCCAGCTGTCACAGTTAAATGTCAGCTCAAGTCCCTTTGCTCACTTTCTTTTGCAGAATTTTTTTCTTTTGAAATAGTCTTGAAATCACCTCAGATGCAGGAAATTGCCTCCAGGGTTTACATTTTTTCCAGGACAAGAAGCCCCGGACTCTCCATTTTGATTTGTTGATCTTGCATTCTCTGTCCTCAGCGTGTCTAAATGGTGCCGTTTATAGGCGAGGGGGTGGAGCTGTTGGGGATGCCCCTCCCCCAAGCCCTGCACAGGGCACTTACACTTTTGCTTAGCTGACTTGGGAGGGGTGTGTGGGGGAAGCGGGGACTGAGCTCCCCCTTATCTGCTCTTGCTCCTGCCCATCATCAGCTG
Source organism: Emys orbicularis (assembly GCF_028017835.1). NCBI lineage: Eukaryota > Metazoa > Chordata > Testudines > Emydidae > Emys > Emys orbicularis. The sequence continues at coordinate 27,477,858 of NC_088695.1, read as the reverse complement.
ATAACACAGCCCCCTTCACACAGAGGGTGGCAGCCACCAGCACCAATGAGCCCTGCCTCCTATTTTAATCTGCTTCAACCTCTTCCTGGGGGCCAAGCATTTTTAAGAGCAATGGGAGCTGCTGGGTGTCTGGACCCGAGTCTCAGGGCGTGAGCCAGGGTGCTCGAGCTCAGACCGAGCCCTTTGGCAGAGCTGGATGACGGATCATTAATGCAGGGTTGCTGTGAGTCGGGCTTGAGGTGCATTGGCAGAGCTATGTGGCGGCCTGGATTAGGGTAGCAGGGGTGCGGAGGGTCACTGAGGTGCATTGGCAGAGCTGTGCGGATGCCATGCCCAGGACTAGCTAGTAGGGAGGCCATTGGTCAAGCCTGAAGGGCAATGGCGGAGAGGTGCAGGGGTGTGGATTGACAAAGCAGAAGGTGCTAAGGCACCAAAGCATGAAGTTCATGGAGCTAGCAAGAGTATGTATCCGTGAGTGTGGAGACACACCCCCAGCTAGTGCAGACATAACCTGTAGCACTGCCCGACCCCACACTCCCCATCTGCCACTGGGGGGGCGCTGCTCAGTAGCCAGCTGGGAAACTGGCCTCCTCTGCCCCACCTCCGAGCTGTCTAATATTTTAGAGGGGCTGGAGACCCGGCCTGGCCCACTGTAAGCCTTGTGTGCAGCCCCCAGACAATAGCTACATCATGCCTGTGCTGGGCCTGGATTAGGCTGTGCAAAGGCACAGAGAACAGGGTGGTAACACCTAATCCATAACCCTGCCCTACCTCACTGAGCAGTTGTAGGAAGTACTGTCAAGGACTTCAGTGTTAGGGTTTTAATGTGAGGATCTTTGACTACTATTGTAAAACAAGCAAACACTGCACGGGTTGTGACCCGTACAATAACAACCCAGCACACAGCTAGGCCTCAGAATGGCAAGCGTGGAGAGCAGGCGGTCTTGCTGGAAAGCTCACATCGCCGTCTCAGCATTGATATCGGTGGCGGGAGCGCTAGGCACACGCAGGCACCTCTGAGTTCTGGAGCACCTGGGGCAGGGCACGTATCTGGCTCAGCAGCTTTCATGAGTGCTGATTGGAACTAGTAGCATACACAGCGGAAAGCTACCGCCTTCCAGTTCTCCATGCCAGGCACCAGTCACTCACTGTGTGTCCCACAATTCCCATGCAAGATCAATTGTGTCGGTAACACTCAAGCTGAGAACCACCCTTCACTGCATTTAGGGTTGCCAATTTCAGTTGGACCTACTCCTGGAGGTTTCACCATATGACATAATCTTTAATTAAAGATTGAGCTTTAATTCCTGGAGACGCCAGGGCAATCCTGTAGGGTTGGCAACCTTAACTGCATTAGGGGTGATCTACTATTCAGACCCTACAGGAACCAAGGTCATTTGAATACCTCTTGTGCTATGTCAGTGGTTCCCAATCTGGGGCTTGCGGCTCACCACTGCTCCCTGTGTGCTTGCTAGTGTGCCCTGGAGAGCTGGCTGGTCCTGCGGTGGGGGTGCCTCCCTCTTGTTCGAAGTGCCGCATGGCATGAAAGACAGCAATGAATACATTAAACGCTCCCCTAAGACTACTGTGCCATGTGCACAATGGCTGAAGATGTCCAAGAGATCATATACAAAAGCCAATGGGTGGGGATGTGGGCCCTTCAGTGGGGAATAGGAAGGTAGGTGGTCCCTGTGATAGCCAATGAGAGAGGAGGTGGTCTTCATGATAGCGAATGAGAGGCGAGGTGTTCTTTATGATAGCGAATGGGAAGGAATGTGGGCCCTGCAATGGCCAATAGGAAGGCAGGTAATCCTTGTGGTAGCCGGTGGGAGGGGAGATGGCCCCATGATAGCGAATGAGAGGACAGGTGTTCTTTCTGATAGCGAATGGGAGGGGAGTTTTGCAAGAGACAATGTCTCTAGTTAGATGTGGATCCCACCATAGACAGGCGTGAGACCCTCCTGTGTTAAGCGTCACAAAGGCTAGTTTTTTTTCCTATGGGGGACTGGGAAAATTTCCCAGTGCTCTAAGAAACGGAGCCGTCACCTTGGGTCCTGGTACCGAGCCATTCACTGAAGTTCCTGTGGCCAAATACTCCATCTGCTATCCAGGATCCGATTGCACTGCACATCGTATGGGCCGGATTCACCGGTTCACTCCTGCCATGCAAAGGGGGCTTAAACTAACCAGGAATGACCAGCAGAGACTCCCCTGCACAGGGGAGCTCTCCCTGGCAGAAAGTTGGAGGAAGCAGACTCTGCTCCTGTACTAGCACCCCCCTGCCCTCTGCATAAGGGGAGAGAGAGGGCGTAGCGGGGAGCGATGGCAGCTAGATCTCTGCAATGCCTGATCCTCCGCAGGTATACAGTGACTGAGAGCCCTTATGCCAGTGATCTAAGTTGGAAGTGCTCGTCAACAGCTGTGTGTTATGCTGGGGCCCGATGACATGGCCTCAGAGAGTTCTGACCAACATCTTGGCCCACCACCCCTCCATTGTGCCCAGGCAGCGCCCAAACAGGGTGGAGAATCCAGCCCTCTATGATACATTTGCCCTGGGTATAATCATTTTGCCACCGTGTATGTGTTGCTAGGAGCTGCAATGATAAACGTGGGGGAGTCGTTTATTACAGAGCCAACGACTTCAAACATATTAAAAACTTTTGGGACTAAACTGAGAGCAGATATCGTCTCAACATTCAACGTTCCATGCAGGGCTTCTATGTCTGATATCAGTGAAAATCAATTAGCTGTTCTTGGGCTTTGCAATTATTTCAGCTTAAAACACTGGACTATGTCCTTAACTGACATAAATCAGTGTAGCGCCATTGACGTCAGTGAGGCTACACCACTATATTCCAGCTGAGGATCTGTCCCTTCCACTTAAAGATGATGGTACCTGAGAAAACAGAGATGGAGAATGCACTCTCCACCATGTCCACTCTCCACCAAGTCTAAAGCTCATTTCACTTTGTTGCCAATGCAGATTCTTGATAGACTTCGCTCTCTCTCCCGATCACACATTGGACCCTGCTCCCAAAAGTTGTAGATAAATAAACTAATGGGGACAGTTTATTGATGTCAAAATAAAAAGCAAACATTCAGTGAAGTGTGAAAGTTTCTTCTTCAATGGCAATACATTGATTTTAGGGACCAGATGGCTCAGGTCACTGATAGAGAACTTTGTATCTATAGTTTATGCAATCCAGCCCAGGCTAGTAGACAAAGAAAGTCATTGCCAACTGACAGTCCATGGTTCCAGGTCAATGAAAGGGTAGGTTCTTAACTCATTCCACAGTGGACCGGTATCTGCACCATGAAGGCTACCTGAGTGGGACCAGCTGGCCACCTTGGTAGCAGTTGTAGGAGAGAGGCCAGAAAGAATGAGAAGCTTAATTCTGGTCCCTCCAGGTTGGCGTTGAGGCATACTGGGGGGCAAGAAGAATGGAGGGTGGGGCAGAGGGGGACATAAATTGCTCCTGCCCATGCTATCTCCATTGTGCGGATCAACAGAGGACTTCAAACTGTAGGGCTGTCAAGCCAGCACCTGCCACCAGCAGGAAATTCAACTTAACACTGTAAAAATAATTTTTGATCCTCCTACCCCAGCCCAGAACCTCCATATCCTACTTCTTAGGAAGAGGTTTAATGTGGGACAGAGGGACCTCCTGGATCCCAAATGAGAGCCATTTCCAGAGCTCGGACACATGTAGGCCAGGCCAGGGAGAGTGATTGGTAGCAGACACAGTATTATCATTGGGCTGCTGTATTTCTTCACCAACCTCACTGTAGTCCGCACAAGAGACCAGATGGCATGCCCTCTCTCCCGCAGCCGATAGTAGTGTCATGGACTTGTGGCTCACCAGCGTAGCTCCATACCATCAGATGGTTATAAACACAGATGTCTGAACTCTTCTGTACAGCTGTTTACCAATAAACATGTAGCATATAGCAAATACTCAGTGCGCTAGTCTTTCAAATGGGCCTCTAATCCCCATGATAGACGCTGTAGCAAATCCAGCCATCAGTGCTTTATGGATGTTGCTATGTTTCCCATCGTGGCCACACAGCATTTGATGGTGTCACTGGAGATAGAATCCACATCCTGCTGCTCTATCAGCACAAGCCTCTACCACATGAGCTAGAGGAGAGTCACTGCTTTTGTCACAGGGGCTATGACACACAGTCAAGCAATTCTGATACACCCAGTAGAGGGTGAGGGCACACCACATACTCACTAGCTAGTTCATTACACTATAGACTAATACACAAAAACATTGCTGTGAAACATGTAAGGTCACTTCACTAGCTCTCAGCAGCAATCCTAGATAATAACAGAGGTGAGAGTTGTGTAGACTGTATTGGATGAGTTAAAGCCCACAGCTGATGGAATAATAGGATGCTTCACAATAGATGTTGACAGATTCCAGCTTTAACCAGAATGCAACACTTCAAAATATTGGGGATTTTTTGTTAACATAAGACAAAACAAACTGTAGGTTTATTCCAGTTCTTTAACCACCTCGTCTCACTGCCAAAAGAAAGAAATCTGTAAAAACCCTGCATTTTCCCAAGGAGGGGGCAGGCAATTAAAACCCACAGCTGTTTATTATACGCAGCAGCATAGATCCTTAACTTAGGTGCCTGATTAAGTAATCTTAGCCCACAATTCATTTCCCATGGCTAAATGAATCATGCTGCTTAAAGCCTTTGTTTTCACTCAGCACCAGAAATAGGAACCGCTGGTAGGAAACATTCCAGGAATTACATCTTCATGGCAATCAACAATCAGATCTTGCTTGAGGGGGGTCAGTCCTGCTGCGTCCTCTGGGGGTCTCCCAGGCAGCAGACCTGGGTTGTCTCTGCTAAACAGGGCAGTGGGCAGTAGGAGTTTGGGGTACATACCCCTTTGTGGCAGGCTTCACAGCTCCATGCCCCTCCCTCAGGCCAGTGCATGGGGGAGGAAGGAAGTGGGGATGGGCGGGGCATATTGGGTGAGATAATACCCCTGTTATGCAGCCCCTCTGAGCTATGGAGGGGGACTTTAGGGTCAGAGAAGCTCCCCAACTAGCTGCTTTCTATATCAGGGAGGGATGAGAGAGCATCTTCTGCTTCCCTGCTAGGATGGGAAGGGCTCAACTGGCTCTGCCTGAGTCTAGGGCAGTCACTGGCACAGGACGGCTCCCCTCCCCCACAGCCACCCTGGGCAGCCCCGGAGAGGGGAAAAGGGGAAGCCATGAGAACTAACAGCTTTTTATGGCTCCCTGATTTCCTGCCCCAGCCCAGGTTGGAGCAGCCAGCGACCACCTTCCCTAATGACCCAGGCAATTCAATTCAGGCAGAGGTTACTGACAGCTATGTCAGATGAGTGAGTCCTCAGAGCCCTATCACAGGCAGGTCCTTGTCTTCCCAAGGGAAGCATTTCTTCCCTTTTCTTTTGGGGAGGAAAGTAGTGATAAAGGTAAGGAAATCCTAGAGGTGCTAAACAGCTCCATCCCTTTTTTAAAGCCAGAACTAATCCACAGCTAGACAAATCCATCCTGTCCACTCTGGAGAACCTAGAAGCAAGTAAAATGGTCAGGCACAAATCCCTCCTAGGCTGGTAGGAGTCGAAGGTGGCCCCATGCGGATGATAAAGCAGAGTGAACGATTCAAAGCAAATAATTTATTCCCTGACTTACTTTCTCCTCTTTTCCTTCTTCAGCTGCCCATGAGCAATTTGCAGGTCCTGCTCATTTATTTGCTGCATTTGTCAAGTCGTTCTTGGCCTCCAGGTGATTCGTGGGCTGCTCACTGCAAGGATTCAGCCTGGAGAAGCTGCAGTATAAGTCATGTTGGCTTGCAGTAGTCATAGCATTGTTTATGGCCCAGATCCTCAAAGGGATTTAGTCGTCTTTGAGCATCTGGGCCTCTGTTCCATGAGTGCGTGAGGGTAAATAAGAATCAGGTGCCACGATTTGGGGAAATATTCTCTTATATTTGTACTGATTATATGGGGGTAGCCAATTGTTTGACTACACTCACAACTTGGTCTTAGAACTTGTCAAGAGACCAAATAACCAAACGTAGCCAAATTTATTGTCTAAAGACAAAACAGTACAAGACAAAAAGAAAATATGCACAGCTTCCTTCAGGGAAGCCAATTCTCACATCGTGGTCACCTTACACAGGTGTGCTTCAGAGCGATGCATTTCAGCCAGGAGTATTTATAGGATGATTTTACAAGTTACAAAACTCTTTACATGTGACTAAAATCCAACCCACCAGCTCCCACCACTTCCTTAACATACTGTTCTGTACCTTCCTTATCTTTGTTTTGGATACCAGCATTCCAGGTACTGGTCGGTGAAGGTACCACCCCAGCTTGCACCAGGGCAGAACATTAATGTGTTTTGCCTTTGACAAGTTTCCCAGTTTCTACTGCCAAAGCTGACTTCAGCTTTGCAAAGCGTTGTGGGATACTTGATGTGGGTGAACAGAACTGTGTGGAGAGCATAATATATTCAGTTACTGTCACTTCCCAACACTAATATATAATGCATGTTATATTAACACCGTGCATGTAGTACCTATTAATGTGGTGGATTCTATGCCTAGCATATATCTATTGGCAAACATTTGCTTAAAATGTCCCACAAGCATTCCTGTGTGTAGACTTTTTCCCTAAAACACCTGTGGAAAGTGGAACTGGAAGGGATGGCTTCTGACCCAGCCCTTCAATGTCACAATGATCTGCCCAGATTTAAGGTTCCTCAGACAGGTACCTCCATCAGTGGAAATGGAGAAATTCCTGGTTTTCACTGGAATCCAAAAGTGCCACCGAACAGCATACCAGAGGCTAACTACACAACCCCTCAGAAAAATCCAGTGTAAAGGGCTCCCTGCAGCCAGAGGGAGGAAAAAGGGAAAACCAAGCAGAAGATTCCCCCAAGAATTACCTCAAGGCAATATCAAAAACGACAGCCATCAATGTCAGACCCTTGGAGTCACTCCTTTCTCTCCTCTCACTGGCTGATGTCAGCTGCAAATCACCACCCGGATTTCTTTCTGCAAGGCTTACAAAACAAAAGGGAAAGTTCTCGACAATGAGAAAGACGGCAGCAGGCTGGGGGAACTGATGGGTGCCTACCAATGCCGGAGACTCATCCAACTCCGGAGGCTGCTGTTGCTATGGGCAACCACACTGCCCAGCCTCCTCCAAATTTACTCTTGAATTTGAAAGCAGGTGACAAAAATCCAGAGTATGAGCTCCTCTGCAAGCTTCCATACAAGTCGTGGGATGAGACTAGGGCTAAGGTATAGAAAAGCTACAAGGAAATGCCTTCTGAGTGACAGATCTCTCAGCAGAGCACTAAGGGTATGTCTGCACTGCAGTCGGAAGTGCGATGGGAGCTTGGGTAGGCCTACCTGTGCTAGTTTTAATCTGGCTACTGTAGCAAGTTTACAGTACCTAGCTAGCTAAAAAGAGCAGTGACGATGCAGTGGCACATGCTGTACCAGCCCACCCAGAACCCTAGCCCAGGTCTGTGCCACTACGTCTTCACTGCTCTTTTGAGCTGTGCTAGCTAGATTAAAGCTAGCAAAGGTATGCTCACCCGAGCTGCAATCCCATCTCTGATTGTAGTGTAGACATATTCTAAGACAGGAGCAAAGATCAATATGGCGGTCTTCTTTAGGATCTGCCTTCTTTTCTAATGGAAATCCAGTTTGCCAATGGCCCTTTCCTCTCTCATGTTCTGAGTGGAAAGAACAAGCAGTTTGGACAACTAAAATGGATTCCATATTGAAACAAACAGTGCCACCATCTTGCTTTCTCTTCCCCTTCCCCTCACTAGTCCCATCTAGTGTTCTCAAGTATGTACCAAGGCCAGTCCTAGAAGCAGGCAGGCAGGGACCTTATTGCTGCACTGCTCGGCCTTTTTTTTTTTTTTTTCTCTGTTCTCATTGGCTGGCCATTATTTGTTGTGCTGCTTTGCCAGCCTTTTGCTTGGCCCCTTGGAGGGGATTGGGGTGTGTGTGCATTCATGTGTAACCCACACACCTCCTGGGCGTGGTGTTCTGTCCCATCTAGTGGCACCGAGACCACTGAGAGAGAGTTAATGAGTCTGCTCTACAGCCTTAGATAAGCAGCATATGGTTTTTAGCTCATGCTGTAGAGGCTCATGCATTTAGCTCCAGAGATCCCAGATTCAATCCTGCCTGTCGACGACCAGGGTCTGTTGGCGTTACAAGTGGGGGCTTGTCCAGGATATCAACTGGGAAGTCTCTGAAGCTCAGGACACGCTTCCTCAGCTAGGGGAAGTATGTAACCCACACACCTCCTGGGCGTGGTGTTCTGTCCCATCTAGTGGCACCGAGACCACTTAGAGAGAGTTAATGAGTCTGCTCTACAGCCTTAGCTAAGAGCTATATGGCATTAAGCAGAGGCGCATGCATTTAGCTCCAGAGGTCCCAGGTTTGATCCTGCCCGCCGATGACTGGGGTCTGTTGGCGTTACATACGCAAAAACGTTTTCCACCCTGGCCACTCCTGGTATCTTGGCATGCACTGTATTAAGTCACCCAGCTAAGGTCAGCACAGGGCCTTCCATCTCAGCTTGCCTAGGGCCTTCCTGAGTCCCTCTCCTGCCTGGCTTCCTACTACACTGTTAAAGAAACAGTACATGTGCTCTTGTGGCATGCAGGGCTCAGGAAGCTGCAGAGGACACAGACACAGCCCATGGGAAGGGGATGGGGGAATGATGTTGCATCACAGCTGAAAGACTGAAGGCCCGAGACAGCATATTACACAGAAATGAGGAGAATGCTTTGCTCTGACACATCACATGCTTGTCAGCGGCTTGTAAATTACCCTGCGGCAACTCCACTGCGCATTAGTCTTTGGGACGGGAGAGCCCTTCCAGGGGCTTACAAGAATCCAGGCGCTAACGAGAACAGACACAATTGCTGCCCAATGAACACACACAGAAGCTAGGACTCAAATGCTGCTCGTTAGGTCCCAAACCACAGGCTTTTCCCACTAGACCTTAAGGAGAGTTCTCGTCAGTCACAGTGACAGCCGGGAGCCAGCTTTCCAAAAGAGCTCAGGGGAGATTTTCAAGCACTCGACACCTGCAATCAGGGTCAGAATTTCAAAAGAGCTCAGGCTTTAGGCACCGAAACAAGTGCCAGCCTCCAAAACAGAGCAGCAGCACCCAATGTGCTGAGGGGCCCGTGCTCCGTCCCTTTTCTCTAGGCCCAGTCCCTGGAGGACAGCCTCACTCACTGACTCAGACACGTTAGACATTGAGCCACGAGCTCAGGGGCTCAGAATCATTCCCGTTCTGCTATTTGCTGATCAGCATCCATCCTTTCCCTGTTATCTGTAGCAATGTGCCCTTGGAGCCTCCAAGGGGGAATGGCTGAGTCACCTGGCTGCCTTTCCCCTGCCGAATGCAAATGTGCCCGGTCCCTTTGGAAATGTCAGTGCCCTGACAGGATGTAGGGACACAGGCAGTGACACACATGCCCGATGCCATCTCCGGCAGCTTGGATGAGCCAGGAGGCGGGCGGGCGGGCGGACAGCAGATTGGAGCTCTATTGTTGTTGCTAATTCTGCAATGCGACATTTCTGAGCCAACAGCACCCCCAGAACACCTGGCCCTGGGGCGTGGGAGGGTCTCAGAGAGACCCAGTCATGACCATTGCTCTCCCTTCTGTGTGTTTGGCTCTAGCGGACCAAGACATCAGGGACGCTCCATGGTCTTTAATGCAGCTCTGCCAGTTTGTACCTGCTGTTGTCTCCCTAGGAAACTCTCAAGCCAGCGAGCATTTCCAGACTCACCATGAAGGCCAGCCCCGGGGCTGCGTGTCTCTGGGCCGATAAGTGAGTCACTCCATCAAAATGAAAACGAACGCTGCACAGTGAATCTCATTACAAAGGGAATCAGATTTCCTTGGCTTAAAGTGCTTCACAGCTACTGAGTCTCTCATCACAGCCCTGACCTCTCCGCCTCCTCAGGAGACAGGGGTGGGTGGGTGTGAGTGTGTTGGGGGGGGGAGGGGGTTTACACAGAAAATGAGGCCTGGAATCTACTGAGAAGTGCTAGAGATGACTACTATTGCATGGCCACAGCACATTATTTCCTGCAGGGGCTTCTGTGCCTACATGGCCCCCCATGACCTATGAGGCCAGGCACAGCTCTGCCTTCACAGCCCCAGCCTAGGGCCCAATCCAAATCCTGCTGAAGTCAATAGACAGCCTCCCATTTATTGCCCTAGTATGTTGGGTCTCCGCTCACACCTTCCACCACACCCTCCTCTGTGCCCAGGTTGTCTGCTGTACTCATGTCCGTCTCCCCTCCCCCCTGCCCACAGTCTGACTTCATTAAAATCCCTCCTAATCACTCACTTCTTCTAGGCTGTCCACGGCACAGAGGGAGGCCATGTGCTCCAGTGAATAGGGAACTAGGCTAGGAGTCGGGAGACCAGGCCTTTGCCATTTACCTGCTGTGTGTCCTTGAGCAGGTTTGCATCCCCTCTTTGTGCCTGTGTCCCCGCCTACTCCTCTCACCTCTTGTATGTTTAGCCTGTAGGCTCCTTGGGGCAGGGACTGGCTTTTCCTAAGAGTATCTGCAGCACCTAGAATGGTGAGTCCCTGATTTCTATTGGGGCTTCCCTAACACATTATAATAAGTGAGTCAACAGGAACATGAATAATAATTTTTAGAATAGAAATCACAGTGATATGCTTCTACATAGGAACATAGCAATTGCCAGACTGGATCACACCCCAGGTCCATCTAGCCCAGTGTCCTGTCTCTGATGGTCGCCAGTGCCAGATGCTTCAGAAGAAAATGTAAGATTCCTGCAGTAGCAGATGTGGGATCATCTACTGCTGCACAGGTCTCATCCTGGCCTCTAAATGAGATCGGATCATGCCTTGAAGGGCAAGGTTTACTATCCCTTCCAAAATGTGTGTTGTCATTAATTATAACACCTCTGGATCTTCTTGATAATGATCCAGCCCCTTTTTCAATCTTGTTAGATTCTTGGTCTCGATGATTTCCTGTGGCAATGAGTTCCACAGTCTAAAGTAATTACTGCACTGTGTGAAAAAGTATCTCCTTTTAGCTGCTTTGAATTCCTCACCTCTGCATTTAATTGAATGCCCCTTTCTTCTTGTATCCTCAAAACTGCCTACCTACTCTGTGTCTGTCTTGTTTAGATTGAGGAAGCTCTTTCAGGCGGGGTCTAGCTGTTCTTTGTGTCTTATGGTAGCACTTCCCTTGAAGCATCCCAAGGCTCTTTACAACCATTAATGAATGAAGGCTCCCAAGCCCAGGTGAAGTAGGTGTTGTTATCCCCACTTTACAGAAGAGAGAACCAACTGAAGCAGAGCTAACTTAATGATGGAAAATGTGTGTGTGAATTGAAAACTGCCGTTCACCTCCCAGAGCAATGGTACTATATCAGAATGAGTAGAGGGCCTCTCAGATGTTAAGTTTTCAGAGGACAGGATATTCTCCCTCCACATGCAGTAGCTGAGGAGTAATTATTGCCCTTGTGCTGATGGCTGAAGAGGAGTTGTACTTCTGGGGTGAGTTATTGCCTTGTAGGGAGGTGCCAAACCGCACTCGGGATACCGTATTCCTAGTCGAGTTTATTCACATATTTACCGTCTCAGATATGGCAAGAGCAAACATTCACAGTGCTCATTGTATTTTCAAATCCCACCTACAGGGTTCAACCCCCAGCTCTTTCTCCCTTTGCTCTCCAAGCATCTAGTCAGTCTCCAGCCCTGGTGTGTGGGCTCCTTACCATCACCCCAAACACGCTGTACAGAGGCTTTTGGATTTTGGCCTGTCTCTCGGAGTCACTCCCAGCCACTCCCCCAGCAAGGTGCCAGGCCGACTGAGGGAACCCCGGCATGACGACAGTGAGCCATTATAGCAGATTCTCCATCTCTTGTAGTCTTCACATCCAGGCTGGATGCTTTTCTAGAAGAGCTGTCAGCCTCCACCCCCAAACCCTGCTTCACCTCCAGCATTTATAATAGTGTTAAATATAAAAAAAGTTTTTAACTTATGGGGGGGGGAAGGTCACACTCAGAGGTTTGCTGTATGAAAGGAGTCACCAGTACAAAGGTTTGAGAACCACTGTGATACATGGTAGTTAATGCTGGTGGCAGAATGGCTGAGTATTAGGTTCACTTACCTTAACCAGTTCACCCTTCTTAGTCACTAGGATGGGGGGGTAGGAGGTTTGGTGTACAGGATGGGATTCTGTACAAAGAAAACCACAGGCACCAGTGAGTAGAGTTACACAAATTGGCTGTACGCGGTGTAGACTATTTCTGAAGGGTTCAATCCCTCACCCGCTATGCTGTAAATTTTCCCCTGGCATTCATCAAACCTCCGAATTCACAGGCAGTGAATAATGACTACAAATCTCTGGATAATGAGACAAATCCATGCTGCACACAAACATGTAAAACACAAAAGGCTGAGTCTGACTTTTCATTCTCATTAAATGTATTCTGCAGAGACATCAACCCAAATCCTGACTTTAATCACCACCGAATGGTGAATATTTGCTGTATACTGAAATTCTCAAATGAGGATTCCCCAGACACAATGCCTGGGAAGATAAGTTGAGTCTTCCCAAAGTTCTGGTGCAAGGGGATTTTTGGACAATTTACATTTGGGAAGCATAAGAGGATCAGCAGATTATTCCTGTGGGGCATGAAAATCAAACTAAAATTCAGAGGCAAAGATGTACATTTTTCAAATGTGTGTGAACAGCTGTTGACGTTTCCATTGTCTCAGTTTCAGGGTCACTTCACCTGTATTTCCCGCTCCATGGTCCCTCGAGGGCATCCACTAAAAGCATTATAGTTCCCAGCCGTCACCTCTCTTGGGCAGAGACCTGCGTCTCTCTCCCTCCTTACCGGGGTTTTTTAAGCTCTCTAGCTTGTCAGCTCTCTAGCCCACAATAATACATAAACTTTGCATTTAATGCAATGGACCACAAAGATACTTAATCTTAATTCAATAAGGTCTCCCAAGAATCTGCAGAAAACTGCCATCTCTGTCACAGCCATGACTTTAAATCCTCTTGCATATGGGTTGCAGTATGGAAAGATCAGGGTGCAGTATCAGACAACCTGGGTCCCTTATAACCACTGCAGCAAAGACCTAACAACCACCAGAATGGTTATGTTGCTTTTGTACTCCACTTAGAAAAGAGCTTCTTGATCACTGCACACAAAATGCTACAGTGAGAAAACTCACCAGTCTATTCATGGTGTACAACATTCACTATGGATTTAGCCCCTTTTCCTGTAAGTGAATCTTTTGCAAACCATCCTGATTTTCATTTAACATAGACTTATAGAAATGTAGGGCTGGAAGCGACCTCAAGAGGTCATCAAGTCCAATCCCCTGCACTAGACCAACAGGCAGGAACAACATGCTCATTACTTGTAAGCATTCACTGAATGGGTTAGAGATGAACCATTTCCAGATTCTGGGCATGGGCGGCAGGTATAAGAGACTGGGGAGGCTAAGCCTCCCCAAACAGGATGCAGCACACCTGGAAAACCAGGAAAGGGCACCTGGGCCGTGGTCCTGCCCACGCTGTGCCCCAAGGCCCTGCTCCCGCTCGTCCTCTTCCCCCATGGCCCCACTTGCACTGCTCCTCTTCCCCCCCCCCCGCTCCGCCTCTTCCCCTGAGAATCCCTCGCCCATCACTCACTCCGTTCCACCCCCTCCCCGAGGAGTGAGCAGTAGACGAGGGACCTCAGAGGAGGGGATGGAGAGGAGGGGGTGGTGGGTGGGGGAGCCTCAGAGGAGGGGGCGGAGCAGGGCAGAGGTGGAGTGTGGGCAGGGTCTCGGGGGGGAGGAGGCTGAGCAGGGGCAGGTCTCAGGACAGAGCAGGGGGGAAGGGCTACTGTCTGGGCACCAGTGGGCCCTCCCCACGTCTAGGGAGCTTCCGGGACTTGCTTCCAGCCTCCCCAGATCCAGGAATCACGCACTGCCCATGACTCTGGGTTGCTTGTTAAGTCTTCACTGATTGACCTTCAGTGACTATTCATTATTCCCATTAGTCACCTATGACTCATGTTTCTGCTCCCTTATTGGATGAATGAAACATTTAAGGAATAGCAAATAACAAGCTTTCATCTACAAAGTTTTTGATGAAGAAACGTTTGTGCCAGAATTCATGAAACATTGAAGACGTGTGAATTTTGTCATGTACACCTCCATGGCTGTCTGTAGGTTCTTGAATAAAGACTCTACCAGGGGCAGTCAATAAACCTGAGTGCTCTTATTCCTGAAAACATCCTTGAATAATTTTTTGTACTAGTCAATCAGCTCTGTTAACAAACAAAGCAACGGCATTAGATTCTATTGCTATCATTATTCCTTTTTGACCTGAGCGGTTAGCCAATTTTCAGGGAATGTGTGGGTAGGAGAAATTGATGATGGAGTCAGGCATTTCTTTGAGGCAATCCTGTCAATTTACAAAGAAATAATGTACAAAGTCCAGTTTCCCTGGACATGGTAGGAATCAAACAACAGGAGATTGTTTCTTTGCTTACAGTTCTAAGCCTCTTCTCAGCCAGCACTTTATCCAAAATCTCTCTCTGAATTTCTTTCCCAGGGTCACCTTGCAGTACTTCACTTGCTGTTTCTGGGCTTCTCTGCTCCTTCTCTGTATCCTTCTGCTGCTTTTCGCCCATACACAGACACACACTGCTCCACCAACCAATGTCCCAGCCCCAGCATTTGCTATGCCATTCTCCAGGGAAATCCTTTGGGCCACATGGTCCAGCTTCTATTCAAGTCTTGCCATGTGCCTATGTTTTAGGAGGAGGCTCCTATTGTTTCAGGTACCTGGTTCCATAAAAGAGCTTGATTGTTTCTTACAAATATCCTGTATGAAGGGAAGTCTTAGAATTCAGAGCCAGATCCAGTTTAGCTTTTAAAGTTTGACGTTGTTCAACATCCAAAGTTTTGATTCAGATTCACCCTTAATAAACTACTGCAGCCATCTTCATGTTTCTCTAAGCAGAGCTGAATCTATTGTCTGTCTAGGTGAAAACGTGTATATAAATTCTAATATACTCCAGGGATTATTTCTACCGTCAGGATCTCTGGGTGCCGATTGTACTTTGCTTTTGTTCCCTTCTGTTTTATCTTATCCTTTTGTTCCATGTACCACTCTGAGCTTGTGCATGAACAAACTGTACATTACGTCCTCTGTCACTTAATTGTTACAAAGACTTGTTCAATAAAAAAGGTTTTAAAAATGGAAATTTATCTGTAATCAATGGTCAATGAATATTCTCCGATGTCTTCATAGGGAAGTTTCAGCTCTTCCCTTCATCAGACTCCATTTATCTTCCTGTTTATAGATGTGGTATATTGAAAATTGTGTTAAAAATGTGATTTATCACTTTACATTCTCAGTGGTTTTCCTGGTCCTGCTTGCAGGCACGGCATTCTGTAGGGAAACATGCAATCAAAGTCAGTCTGCAGACAGATAGCCTAGAGTAAGGTGAGGTGGGTTGTGCCTCGTTGCCTCAGGGAGCAGCCCGCTTTGTCTGTTTTGTGTATTTTGTTATTCTGAATTCTATGAAATGACGTTATGTTGCAACCTTCCAGCAAGAATATTTTACATTTCTAACTAACGTCTCTGGTTGCATTCCGGGAAACATAACAATCGGAACAAAGTTACCAGACTTCTGGTTTCAAGATCAGCATCATGCTTTGCAACAGACTGACAAGAGCCTGTAATATCTTGAACAAACCTTATGGAATTAAGATAAACATTATTGAATTAAGTTAAACCTTACTGAATTAGGGGTAATACCTTTGGGGAACATGTATATAATGTGGCATAGTTCGCTAGTAGGTAAAGGGGGATGCTGATGAACTTCCTCCATTATCAGCCTCTGAAGCGACCCCTCTCCCCAGAGAGATATGCATATACTAGGGTATGTCTACACTACGAGAGTAGTTCGATTTTACTTAAATCGAATATGTGGAAACGATATTACAAAGTCGAACATGTGTGTCCACACTAAGGACAGTAATTCGACTTTGTGAGTCCACACTAACGGGGCAAGCGTCGACATTGGAAGCAGTGCACTGTGGGCAGCTATCCCACAGTTCCCGCAGTCCCCGCTGCCCATTGGAATTCTGGGTCGAGCCCACAATGCCTGCTGGGGAAAAAAATGTGTCAAGGGTGGTTTTGGGTAACTGTCGTCATCCAACCGTCACTCCCGCCCTCCCTCCCTGAAAGCGCCGGCGGGAAATCAGTTCGCGCACTTTTCTGGTCAGTGACAGCGCGGACGCCACAGCACTGTGAGCATGGAGCCCGCGGCGACCATCGCTGCAGTTATGGCCGTTATCAACACCTCGCACCTTATCATCCACCTTTCCCAGAGGCAGATGCTGAGAAATCGGGCGAGGAGGCTACGGCAGCGCGGTGAGGACCTGAAGTCTGAGAGTGGCACAGACTTGTCACAAAGCACAGGACCCCGCGCCGAGGACATCATGGTGGCAATGGGTCATGTTGATGTTGTGGAACGGCGATTCTGGGCCCAGGAAACAAGCACGGACTGGTGGGACCGCATAGTGCTGCAGGTCTGGGATGAATCACAGTGGCTGCGAAACTTTCGCATGCGGAAGGGGACTTTCCTGGAACTTTGTGAGTTGCTGTCCCCTGCCCTGAAGCGCAAGGACACCCGGATGTGAGCAGCCCTGAGTGTCCAGAAGTGAGTGGCCATAGCCCTCTGGAAGCTTGCAACGCCGGACAGCTACCGGTCAGTCGCGAACCACTTTGGCGTGGGCAAATCTACCGTGGGGGTTGTTGTGATGCAAGTAGCCAACGCAATCGTTGAGCTACTGCTCTCAAAGGTAGTGACCCTGGGAAACGTGGAGGTCATCATAGATGGCTTCGCCGCGATGGGATTCCCAAACTGCGGTGGGGCTATAGATGGAACTCACATCCCTATCCTGGGACCGGACCACCAGGCCAGCCAGTACATTAACCGAAAGGGCTACTTTTCAATGGTGCTGCAAGCACTGGTGGACCATAGGGGACGTTTTACAAACATCAACGTCGGATGGCCGGGCAAGGTTCATGACGCTCGTGTTTTCAGGAACTCTGGTCTGTTTAGACGGCTGCAGGAAGGTATTTACTTCCCGGACCACAAAATAACTCTTGGGGATGTGGAGATGCCTATAGTCATCCTCGGGGACCCAGCCTACCCGCTAATGCCCTGGCTCATGAAGCCCTATACAGGCGCCCTGGACACTGAAAAAGAACTCTTCAACTACCGGCTGAGCAAGTGCAGAATGGTGGTGGAGTGTGCTTTTGGACGTCTCAAGGGGAGATGGAGAACCTTACTGACTCGCTCTGATCTCAGCGAAACCAATATCCCCATTGTTATTGCAGCTTGCTGTGTGCTCCACAATCTGTGTGAGAGCAAGGGGGAGACCTTTATGGCGGGGTGGGAGGTTGAGGCAAATAGCCTGGCTGCTGATTACGCCCAGCCAGACAGCCGGGCGATTAGAAGAGCCCAGCGGGACGCGCTGTGCATCCGGGAGGCTTTGAAAGCTAGGTTCCTGAGTGAGCAGGGTAACCTGTGACTATTAAGTTTGTTTACAGAGAAGCTGAACCTGCCCCCGTTTCTTTACCCAGTAAATGTTCACTATCCTCTCCAGTTACATACCCCGTTCACCCCGTTCACCCCCTTCCAACACACGTTTAAAAATAAAATCACTTGAAATTTGTTAATGAACACCGTTTTCTTTATTACTGTTTTCGTGGGAAAGTGTTGAACCTGGGACGCAGACTGTGGTGGGGAGCGGGTGTAGTGTAGTGATGCAAAGGACGCTTCTAAACTCCAGGAATGACAGGCTCCGCACTGGTGGACTGGTTGTTTCAACGGAGCCTGTCACCCCTCCTGTTCGGGACTCTGTGTGTGGGGGCTATGTGACTTTGTGGCAGGGGGAGGACGGTTACAGATCCCCTGCTGCGTGGCTCTGTGATCCAGGATAAGGACCGCTGCATAAGATCTCTAACCACCCTCCCCCGCCACAAAGTCACATAGCGCCCCCCCCCCCCACACACACACAGAACATGAAAACCACCTCCCAGACTGACCAGGGTAACTAGTGAATGCAATGTGTGTGTGCCCTGCTGCTGAACCTGCCCCCGCGTCTGTACCCTGGTAAAGGTGACTGTCCTGTCCAATTACCAACCCCCTTCCCCCCCTTCAAACAGACTCTCCTCTAAAAGAACATGATGGAAACAGTAATTAACAGAAACGTATGTTTTATTAGCAACTACACATGAAACTGGGGGATGAAACTGGGACGGGGGCTTGGGTGAGGCAGGAAGGAAAGGACTTATCAAATTTTGGGGAATGAGAGCCTTCTGGTACTTGAGCAGTCTGCAGGGGTGAAGTGAGAGTTTTCACGGACTCTGCCGCCCCTCCTTCTTGGGACTTTGGGTGAGGGGGGTATGGGACTTTGTGGCGGGGGAGGGCGGTTAGAGATAGACTGCAGCGGGGCTCTGTCCTCCTGCCTCCGGTCCTGCAGAACATCCACAAGGCGCTGGAGCGTGTCCGTTTGCTCCCTCATTAGTCCAAGCAGCGTTTGAATCGCCTGCTGGTCTTCCTGCCGCCACCTCTCCTCCCGTTCCATGTGTGATCGGTGCATTTGGGACAAGTTCTCCCTCCACTGGGTCTGCTGGGCTGCCTGGGCTCGGGAGCAGCCCATAAGTTCCGAGAACATGTCCTCCCGTGTCCTCTTCTTCCTACGCCTAATCTGCGCTAGCCTCTGGGAGTGTGATGCCAGGGTAGTTCGGGAGACAGTCGCAGCTGTGGGATGGGAAAAAGGGAGTGAATTCCTCAGAAAGATAAATTTTTGGGTGAACAAAGAACATAGTCTTTCTCTGTGAACAAGACCATGCACAGCACCTATCACATGCGCACTCAGGACAAGGTCGAATTTTCGGCCTTCGCATTCAGTGCCTGGGGTCTTGCAGTGCAGATCAGACAAGCGGGACAGGACAGCGGAATTTGGGTAACAGGCTGACATGGTAAGCCGTAGACTTGTGGCTGTTTAAAACTTTAATAATAGCACTGGCCTCCTTTCACATTCAAAGCAATGCCAGTCCCTGCTGCCAGCAATCCGGCAAGCATGAACTCTGCCCCTGTCCCACCCCCTCGCGGCTGTCCCAGGGAAAGATCCCTGTATGCTGCTCCTCTCCCGCCTCCACCGCGTGGCTGTAAACTGCCGGTTACAGTTCTGTAAAGGAACAGGCAAGCAGTCCCAATACTAACATTCCCCTACCTAATTCAAAGCAGGTCACCATGAGCAACATCACTCTGATGAGGATTTCAGAGACGGAGAAAGAACGGATGCTTCGGGAAAGCCTGCAAAGACCAGGGCCGTATGCCGCCATGCTCTGCAAGGCGATGATACCCGAGTACTTGATTGTCTCCTGGCGCGGAAACGTTTCCTACCACGGAGGACCCAATAAGGCCGCTCTCCCCAGGAACCTGATGCAAAGGCTTTCCAATTACCTCCAGGAGAGCTTCGTGGAGATGTCCCAGGAGGATTTCTGCTCTATCCCCGGACATATAGACCGGATTTTACTGTAGCTTCACTGGCAGGGACTACACAGTAGAGCGCCTAGTGCAAAACAATCATGCTAAACCGGACATTGTTAGATTTTTTTTCAGTAGTTGCACTGCCAAGGACTGAAACGTTAAGCGCCTAGGGCAAAGTAATCATGCAAAACCCATTGTTAATATTGTTAATATTCCTGTTCTGTTAAAAATAAATGTTTACATGTTTAAAACACTTACCGACTGATCCTTCCCCTGATTCTGTGTCCGGGTTAACGCCTGGGGACGGTTGGTAGGGGATCTCTGTAAGGGTGATGAAGAGATCCTGGCTGTCGGGGAAATCAGCGTTGTAAGCGCTGTCGACTGCCTCGTCCTCCTCATCTCCTTCCTCATCTTCCCCGTCCGCTAACATCTCCGAGGAACCGGCCGTCGACAATATCCCATCCTCAGAGTCCACGGTCAGTGGTGGGGTAGTGGTGGCGGCCGCACCTAGGATGGAATGCAGTGCCTCGTAGAAACGGGATGTCTGGGGCTGGGATCCGGAGCGTCCGTTTGCCTCTTTGGTCTTCTGGTAGCCTTGTCTCAGCTCCTTGATTTTCACGCGGCACTGCATTGCATCCCGGCTGTATCCTCTCTCTGCCATGGCTTTAGAGATCTTCTCGTAGATCTTTGCATTCCGTCTTTTCGATCGCAGCTCGGAAAGCACGGACTCATCGCCCCACACAGCGATCAGATCCAAGGCTTCCCGATCAGTCCATGCTGGGGCCCTCTTTCTATTCTGAGATTGCATGGCCATCTCTGCTGGAGAGCTCTGCATCGTTGCCAGTGCTGCTGAGCTCGCCACGATGTCCAAACAGGAAATGAGATTCAAACTGCCCAGACAGGAAAAGGAATTCAAATTTTCCCGGGGCTTTTCCTGTGTGGCTGGTCAGAGCATCCGAGCTCGGACTGCTGTCCAGAGCGTCAACAGAGTGGTGCACTGTGGGATAGCTCCCGGAGCTATTACCGTCGATTTCCATCCACACCTAGCCTAATTCGACATGGCCATGTCGAATTTAGCGCTACTCCCCTCGTTGGGGAGGAGTACAGAAGTCGAATTTAAGAGACCTCTATGTCGAACTAAATAGCTTCGTGGTGTGGACGGGTGCAGAGTTAATCCGATGTAACGGTGCTAAATTCGACATAAACTCCTAGTGTAGACCAGGCCCTAGTTTAAACTGGATTCTCCAGCAAAGACCAACAGACAGTGAAAAGTCTTTTGGATAAATAGCCTGAGTTTAAGCTGATTTGGGGCCTTCTTCCTAATCCAGCCAATGGACTGGACCCTGGTCCACAGAGGGCCCCAGTCCTTAGGGGAGGATTGGAAGGACTGGGCCCACTGAAGCCCCATAAGACTGGGTGTTTGTTCTGAGCTGAAGTGATGAGCTTGTAACCACAGGAAACCCCTTAGGGTGGGGTGTTGAAAGATGGCTCCTGCCAGAGCCCATGTGAGTGCTGTGATGAACTCTAGTGAGCTTGTTAGCACGTGTATAGGTTCTTTTACTGTTTCTAACAGGTTTTCTCTGCAATGCTTATCACCGTAAGAATAAAGCAGGCTTGCTTAGAAAGAGCCGTGTGATAATTTATAGCTGTAGCAATCTCTCTGGTATCAGTCTCGGAAGCGCAAGCAGGCAGGTCTGTTTAGGCAGATTGTCTTTGCTGGGAATAACACAGTGACGGCAGGGAACTGTTCAGCCTGGAAATACCCTAGTCAGAAAGAAAAGAGAGGCAGATCTCCACCCAGAAAGGCAAGGGCTGGGGAGCTGGAAGTGGGTGCACTTGCTGAACCACTGAGGTGCCATTGCCCTGAACTGTGACATACTTTTCATCAGGCAAAAGCCACAGTTACATATCTCCATCTCCTCCTCTGTTAACTCTCAGTATTAAGCAGTTTGTTCAACTTCAGCCAACCAGGGCCCCATTTGGTGCAACGCCACAGACTCACGGCTGGTCTGACACTGGGCGTTCTGGCTTACCCGGCAGGTTTGTGTACGTCATACAGCTGATTGCTCACAATTATATTTCATTTTTTGCAGCAACAAAAAGCAAGCTGGTAACTTATTGCAAGTGTGTGGTCGAATGAAGTTATTAGTGTGACCGTGGAGCCTGTTGTTCCCCTTTGCACCCAGATAACGAGAAAACATGTGACAGCAACACAAAGAGGCAGGGCTGACGTTCAGAGACGCCACAACGCTGAATAGCATTTACCTTGAAAATATGCCAGCCATTCTTTGGCACTAATGTACACAAATGTAAAAGCACAGAACTGATCGTCCAGCAGATATTCCCATTCGGTGCTGTACCTATTCACGGACTTCAGTCTGTGGAGGCAGTCTAGCCAGAGCCAAGTATTTGGCTTTACACAGGTGTTAACTGGAGTTATTCCTGCTTTAACCCAATGTAGTAGGAGAATCAGGCCCAAACGGCACTCAGGGCTCAGATTTGAGGTCAGAGCTGAGTGATAGAGCAGATACAGTATTCACTAATAGCCTCGTAACTAACCCCATCAATTCTCTTCCATTTCCTAGGGAGTTGGGGATGGAGGTCTTTAGGCTGATTCCCCTCCTCCCACTTACAACAGTAAATCAGATGCAGCTCCGTTAAAGTCAGCAGAGTTAGGTGTGAAAAGTGAGCGCAGAAAGGCAGGGTACCCTCTCCCACACACACGCACAGGAAGGTGGTGGAGCTCAAACATCAAAGACCGCCCAACATAGACAATATAATCTTAATTTTTTTATAATCACATGAATTTGGGGACAATCTTATGATCTTTGAGCCTTTGAGTTATCAACATTGGGGACCCTTAAAGCTGCTCTGTCTCTCTCAGCTGCACTGCAGAGACATTGCCTAGAACCTTCCCCAGGCCTATCATCCCTAGGACAGGATTAAAGAAAGAGTACACCCGATGCTACCAGGTCCTTTGCTATTCCCAGTCTGTGAAGGAGCTGCGGAGTGCCTACCGCAAAGCCCGCGACGCAAATGGCCGCTCGGGTGCTCCCCCCACGACCTGCCGATTCTACAAAGAGCTGGATGCGATACTTGGGGTTAACCCCACCTCCACTCCGAGCACCACCATGGACACTTCAGAGCCGGTGGGGGGGGAGAGGGGGAGGAAAACGGGAGTGATGGTGGTGGGCCGGATGAAGACACCCCGGAATCCCTGGAGCCATACAGCCAGGAGCTCTTCTCAAGCCAGGAGGAAGGTAGCCAGCGGCCAGTACTTGGTGGAGGACAAACAGAAGAGCAGAAGAGCAGGTTCCCAGTAAGCGGGGTTTTTTTCGGGAAGGAATTTTTTCGGTGCGGGCTCTTTGGGAGAGGAGGGTTAGGCATGCATGCCTAGATGCGGAATATTGCATTGATGTGGTTTATCACATCATGGTAATCGGCCTCGGTAATCTCCTCGAATATCTCATCCAGAACGTGTGCAATGCGCTTGTGCAGGTTTATCGGGAGAGCCACCGTGGTCCTTGTCCCAGCCAGGCTAACGTGTCCGCGCCACTGTGCCACGAGGGGTGGGGGGACCATTGCTGCACACAGGCAAGCTGCATATGGGCCAGGGTGGAAGCCGCATTGCAGTAGAAGACCCTCCCTTGCTTCCTAGGTCACCCTCAGCAGCGAGATATCGTCCAGGACGAACTCCTGTGGAAAATGTTGGGACAGTGTTCAGTGTAGCTGCCCCCTGAAGCTGTTGGCTCTCCCCAAGGCACAGAAACCCAGAGGACAGTGCAGACCTGAAACAATCAGTCCCCCTTACTCACCATTTTGAGGCTTCCGTGGGATATGTGTGCTCTGTTTCGGACGGGAAAATTATGCAATTGTGTAGACCCTGTGTGTTTTCTACTCCTTAAGTGCAGGGGAAATCATTACTCTGTCTGGTATAAACAATGCTGCCTCTGTTAAATGTTGCATTTTGCCTATACAGCAGCATCAACCTTGAGACCTCAGCCATCCCTCTTATCGCCTGCTCAGAGACTGCAAAGACTCAGGAAGAGACCGCGAAAAAGCAAAGAAGACATGCTGCAAGAAGTGATGCGGCAATCTATTAAAGAGAATGAGAAAGCACAGAACTGGAGGGAGAGAGAAAGCAGGATCCGCCAGGAAAATGCAGCGCACCGGCGGCAAAGCACGGAGCACCGGCAGCAAAGCACGGATCGGCTCATAAGCATCCTGGAGCGCCAAGCAGACGCTATCCAGGAGCTCGTAGCCATGCAGAAAGAGGAGCAGTACCGCAAACGCAAACGCCACCCCCCCTACAGCCCTTGTCCCAAAACTCTTTCCGTTGTGCCCCACTGTCACCTCCAACCCACTTTCCCCAACTTCCGTGTTCTTCACGCCACCCGCTGCCTCCAACACCAGTATCTTCACCACCCAACCCTGAAAACCACGACCCTTACACTCTGCACTCAACCCCCATCACCATGCAGTATAGCTATCCTGAAGTGCAGCACTCACTGCACAGCACACCAGACAGGACATACGCGAATCTGTGATTGTACCGTTCCCCACTCCACCCCCTTGTTTCTTTTCAATAAATAATTTTTTTTTCTTTTCAATAAATGGATTTTTTGGCTTTGAAAACATTCTTTATTATTGCATAAAGTAAAAGACTCCTTAGCCCAGGAAATAAACAGGCACTGCAAGTCTGCTTGTCTGCTTAGCAAACACTGATTCCTAAAGATTGGAACTACTGCACTTCACTCCCGTGCAGGGCACCAGATATCACTGCTGGTTTTCAGCCTCAAATTGCTCCCTCAAGGCATCCCTAATCCTTGCAGCCCCATGCTGGGCCCCTATAATAGCCCTGCTCTCTGGCTGTGCAAATTCAGCCTCCAGGTGTTGAACCTCGGAGGTCCATGCCTGAGTGAAGCTTTCACCCTTCCCTTCACAAATATTATGGAGGGCACAGCACGCGGATATAACCGCGGGGATGCTGTTTTCGGCCAAGTCCAGCTTCCCATACAGAGATCGCCAGCGGCCCTTTAAACGGCCAAAGGCACACTTCACAGTCATTCAGCACCGGCTCAGCCTGTAGTTGAACCATTCCTTGCTGCTGTCAAGGCTCCCTGTGTAGGGTTTCATGAGCCACGGCATTAACGGGTAAGCAGGATCTCCAAGGATCACAATGGGCATTTCGACTTCCCCTACCATGATCTTCTGCTCTGGGAAAAAAGTCCCGGCCTGCATCTTCCTGAACAGCCAAGTGTTCCGAAAGATGCGTGCGTCATGCACCTTTCCGGGCCAGCCTGTGTTAATGTCAATGAAACGCCCACGGTGATCCACAAGCACCTGGAGAACCATAGAGAAATACCCCTTCCGATTAACGTACTCGGATCCTAGGTGGGGTGGTGCCAGAATAGGAATGTGCGTCCCATCTATTGCCCCTCCACAGTTAGGGAACCCCATTTGTGCAAAGCCATCCACTATTTCCTGCACGTTACCCAGAGTCATGGTTCTTCTGAGTAGGATGCGATTAATGGCCTTGCAAACTTGCATCAACACAATTCCAACGGTCGACTTTCCCACTCCAAACTGATTTGCGACCGACCGGTAGCTGTCTGGAGTTGCCAGCTTCCAGATTGCAATAGCCACCCGCTTCTCCACTGGCAGGGCAGCTCTCAATCTCGTGTCCTTGCGCCGCAGGATGGGGGCAAGCTCCTCACACAGTCCCATGAAAGTGACTTTTCTCATCCGAAAGTTCTGCAGCCACTGCTCGTCATCCCAGACTTCCATGACGATGTTCTCCCACCACTCGGTGCTTGTTTCCTGAGCCCAAAAGCAGTGTTCCACGGTGCTGAGCATGTCCGTGAATGCCACAAGCAATTTCGTGTCGTACGCGTTATGCGGCTCGATAGCATCGTCAGACTCCTCACTCTCCCTGTCACTTTGGATCTTAAGGAATAGTTCGACAGCCAAACGTGACGTGCTGGCGAGATAAGTCAGCATACGCCTCAGCAGTTCGGGCTCCATTTCCCGCAGACAGATCGCGCTGCACAGAAACGGTTGAAAGATGGCGCCAAAGGTGGATGGAAACAAAGGGATTTCTGGGATGCGAAGCGATGCATCACGGGGCGTTGGGACAGGACCCAGAATGCCCCGCACCACGCCCCCTTCCCACAACCCACGGCGCCAGAATGGGAAGAGGTGCTCTGTGGGATAGCTGCCCATAATGCACCGCTCCCAATAGCGCTGCAATTGCCGCAAATGTGGCCACGACAGTGCGCTGGGCAGCTGTCAGTGTGGACAGACTGCAGCGCTTTCCCTACTCAGCTGCACGAAGTCAGGTTTAACTCACAGCGCTGTACATCTGCAAGTGTAGCCAAGCCTGAGTTCATACTTGAAATTTAAACTCTTTGGGGCAGGGTCTTGCCTTGTGTTCTGTGTTTGTACAGCACCTAGCACACTGGGGCCTGGCACATGAATGGGACTCCTAAGAGCTATCACAATACAAACAATTAATACATTAATAATATTATTAGTGACAGACCCTCAGCTGGTGTGTGGAGACAATGGAGCTACACTGAACTACAACTACTAAAAACCAAGCCCATAGCAACTATTCAGTGGGGCCAGTTGTGCTCAGCCAGGGAGATGGAGTACATGCAGTCCAGTAGGACTTGTACCTCTCTAACTCCTATGGCCTTGTGACAGATGATAGAGATGCCGGCCACACATATGCTGAGCCAGATTCAGCTCTGATGGAGCAGATGTAACCCCGTAGATTCAATCTGGAGTTAAACGCACCTGGGACTTAACTATCTTGAATAATGTTGTATCATCTGCAAATTTTGCCATCTCACTGTTTACCCCTTTTTCCAGATCATTTATGAATAGGTTGAATAGGACTGGTCTCAGTACAGACCCCTGGGGGACACCACTATTTACCTCTCTCCAGTCTGAAAACTGACCATTTATTCCTACCCTTTGTTTCCTATCTTTTAACCAGTTACCAATCCATGAGAGGACCTTCCCTCTTATCCCATGACAGCTTACTTTGCTTAAGAGCCTTTGGTGAGGGACCTTGTCAAAGGCTTTCTGAAAATCGAAGTACACTGTATCCAGTGGATCCCCCTTGTCCAAATGCTTGTTGACCCCCCTCAAAGAATTCTAATAGATTGGTGAGGTATGATTTCCCTTTACAAAAACCGTGTTGACTCTTCCTCAACAAATTATGTTCATCTATGTATCTGACAATTTTGTTCTTTACTCTACTTTCAATCAGTTTGCCTGGTACTGAAGTCAGGCTTACCGACCTGTTATTGCCAGGATCACCTCTGGAGCAATCCTGAACTCAGCGTGTCAGTCTGGAGCTGTTTGGGCTGGAGGGGGTTGGAAAGGCAGCTCTGGAATGTACTGGGTAGATTTATGGCTCAATTCCTAGCCCACTGGGTTACAGCTACTATCCCTGTCAGGGGAGGGATCCTGCAAAGCCGCACACCTGTGAGGATTCCCTCTGACTGCTCACACAATTCAGGGTTTGCAGGCACAGGCCCAGTTCAAAGCCCTGGCCTTAGGCCTAGCGAGGGTGTTTGAGAATTTCTACTAGGTCACAGCTAGTTTCCACTCAAATGATGCATCTGAGCCAGTACAGGTACTGGGTGCCCAGAGGGCTCACACATTCCCAGCATGCACTGGGAAGGGAGGGGGAGTTGGCTTGTCTCCCCACCCCATGAAGAGGGATTCTGTTATCTGGTTTGGAAGCACATGCCCCACCCACTGGGGGTGGGGGCTCTGTTCCTGTCTAGCGTTGGCTGGGCCACACAGATGGTAATAAGCCTGCTACAGCCGTGGCTAATGGAACCAGGTCGGTTAGTTCAGGCACTAGAGGTGCAGAGGTGACAGGTTCGATCCCTGCTGATGACTCACCTGGGGCATTGGCATTACCAAGGGAGCAGGAGCAGCAAATCTTGCCCTTCCCCCTTTGTCAGAGAACTCCTTGGAGGCCTTCGAGATTGGGAGCTTTCTCAGCCCCTCATTGAAAGCTCTGGCTGGAGAGAAAGAGCTTCTCTGCCAGCTCTCTGAGCACCCTTGGCCACTGGGGCGGGCTATGGGCCCTGCTTGTGAAGTGATGCTCCCTCCTTTAACAGAGATCCTGAGGGAGGGTAGCGCATTCCCTCCATGGGGCTGGGTCCCCCTCGGGAACAGGGCTCCTGCCCGGCACAGCAAGGCCTGTAATGAACCTGCTGGAGCATTCCTGGGTACCGTCCCCCTCCCCAAATGAGCTGGAGGGATGGATCTAGCCAGCGGGGGGCGGGGGGGTTGCGTTACCCAGCACATGGCAAGAACATGCTGAGCCCAGAGGGGACCAGGCTGGGGAGGGAGCCAGAGGCAGCGTGTGAGCAGCAGGAGCTGGGGCTGGAAGCTGAGCAGACACACCTTGCTGCTGGCAGGGCTGCAGTAGCTGCAGCGGGAGGTCCCAGGGCAGGCAATGGCTGCTGTCAGGAGGACAATGCAGAGACACAATGACCCCCATACCCTCTGCTGGGCTCCCCAGGGGCTGGGCGGGTACATTTTGCTGTAACCGGTGAAGCTGCTGCGCTGAGGCTCTTTGATCCGTTGTTGCTGGCAGCCCTGGTGAAGCAGCCGGGTGTTACCCAGAGTGTGCGAGTGCTAATGGGGCCCACCAAGGGCCGGAGCCCTTACAGCCCTGGGTTGGGGGTGCCCGCAGCACTGGCCTCCAAGCTCATAGTGCAGAGAGCAGCTCCCCCCCAGGGGGCCAATGGGTTCCCTCTAGGCACCTCACATAACAGCTGGGTTTCCCAGAGTGCTCAGCCCCCAACACTCACACGGCAAGCTGAAACTGTGGCTCCATTTGTGGGCACTGAGCCCTTCTGCACATCCCATGTCCATGCTCTGAAGTGGGGTCAGTTACAGGTGCAACTGACAAATCTCCCTGCAGCATCTTGGCTGAACTTGACCAGGGGTGAAAGTAACTTAGAGGACTTACCAGTAAGCCAGAGTCCTGAGCAGGAGGCGGGGCCTCGACCGGAAGAGGCGGGTCCTTTATATCCCAACACCCTTTAAATCACCCCCGGAGCTACCAGCTGCAGAGGCGGCTGGGAGCCCCGGATCTAGGGGGTGATTTAAAGGGCCCGGGGCTCCGACCGCTGCTACTGCAGCAGAGCCCCGGGCCCTTTAAATCTCCGCCAGAGCCCTGAGCCTCGGGGTAGCGGCGGCAGCCGGGAGTTCCCGGGGGTGGCTCTGGTGATTTAAAGGGCCCTGGGCTCTGCTGCGGTAGCGGCGGCTGGGAGCCCCTGGCCCTTTAAATCACCGCCGGAGCCCTGGGCTGCCGCCGCTACCCTGGGGCTCTGGCAATGGGGCTCCAGTGGTGATTTAAAGGGCCCGGGGCTCCTCGCAGCGGTCGGCAGCCAGGGGCTCCGGCGCTGATTTAAAGGGCCCTTTAAATTGCCACCTGAGCCACCTCTGCCACCCAGGGGCTCTGGCAGCGGGGCTCTGGTGTCAATGTAAAGGGCCCGGGGCTCCGGCCGCTGCTGGGAACCCCAGGCCCTTTAAATCGCCGGCCTGGGGAAGCCGGTCTGGTCCAGCACGGCGTACCGCTCTTGCCGTACCATACCATACCGGCTGACTTTCACCTCTGAACTTAGCCCACAATATTCAGCCGCTGTGGCCCACCCCTGCTCTCATACTTGCCAAGTGGGAGCATTGCCATTGTCTTTGAGGGCAGCAGGCTCAGACCCACTAGGGTATTCCCACAAAAAACATACCGGTTCCCTGCCTTGCTCATTACCCGGCACAGCAGCTGCTGCTGCCCGAATAACTGACCCACTGTAATGCAGATCCTTGATCCTCTGCAGTCAGCTCCAAAAGAAACTAACAGTCAACCTACTTTGTCCCTGCTTGTGCTAGTGCTGCATTGAACCAAGTGTCCCTTCAGCAAATTCCTCCTGAAGGAGACACGCAGCGCCAGGCATGCGGTGCAGAGGTGCCTGCTGTTGTGGGAGCACTGCCTAGCACTCATGAGTTTCCTATCAGACACTCCA
Organism: Emys orbicularis; assembly: GCF_028017835.1. Lineage (NCBI taxonomy): Eukaryota > Metazoa > Chordata > Testudines > Emydidae > Emys > Emys orbicularis. Next base: position 27,448,198 of record NC_088695.1, on the reverse strand, counting down.
TTATCTCCAGCACGGCTCCAGCTTCTGACTGGAGCAAGGAGGCGCGGGAAAGGGTCTTCTTTGTATTTTAAAAATGAAATGTTCTTGAACTGGCTGCTCACCCCAATTATAACAAGACAGAGATTCCTGTGGTGCTGCTGGAGGGGGATGCGAGAAAGAGACAGGCCGTGGAGGTCAGTGGCTGGCATTAATGGCAGGAAATTCACAAGAGATGAAAGGCGGGTGGGCGAATGAGCTGTCAAATTGAAAATTAAAACAGGGTTTATGGAAGATCCCCTGGCCCTGTATCGCCTGTGCAGTCTGGATTCCTCAGGCTGTTTCTGCAGGCTCGGCTGGGCCTGGATTACCTCCCGTGCTGTCTTGTCAGAGCCGATCAAAGCTCTTCCTATTGTTATTACAATTTCCATCGTAGTAACCATTCAGATTTGCTTTCACTCCTATGCTGACCCATGCGGTGACAATTTCACATGAGTTAACCCAGCAGCTACTGCTAGGAATGGGGGAACTGGTGGGGTACAATCACACAACCAAAGCAAAGCTCCAAATCTCGGAGGTAAAAGGGGAAAGTGAATGGGTTAGGGCGGTGGGGTTGTTTGAAAAATATTAACAATCTCTAACGCCCTTGCACTTCCTGGGTCTGGCTAGTACCCGAAATGGAAACTTCACAATCACCAGAATACTGAGCACTTCCAGAGCTCTTTTTACACGTGGGTCTCAGCTCTCCCTCCTACATTCCTGCAGGCTCCCTGCTCATTGTGGGCATCGTTGTTTATATAAACTGATAAAAATGAGTTCCATCCCTTAGGAAAGTCAGTTGGTCTCATGCTTTCCTCTGAGACTGTACTGCCCCCATGGCCTAGCGCGGTGGTGATAACAGGCCCTGTGTTGCTGGAGAGGCCATGGGAAAGAGATGTAAAGCCAAGGTCCTGGCCCTTTGTGGTCATTAAAGTGGGATTCTGGTCTAACAGTGACTATATAAATTGGAACAAAGAGTCTGGTGGCACCTTAAAGACTAACAGATTTATTTGAGCATAAGCTTTTGTGGGTAAAAAACCCACTTCTTCAGATGGTTTTTTACCCACATAAGACAAAAGCTTATGCCCAAATAAATCTGTTTGTCTTTAAGGTGCCACCGGACTCCTTGTTGTTTTTGTGGATACAGACTAACACGGCTACCCCCGATACATAAATTGGCACCTTCTGGTGCAGCAGATCTGTTTCTTCTGTGCACTCAGATCCTTATCCCCTGACTTTAGGGAGGATTAAAAGCCTCTTTCCAATAGCTCTGTTAAGTCCAGAATCTATTGCCTTCTTTTGGAGGGGGCAGCGAGGCTAGAAATGGTACCAGCACAGTTAAAGCCGTACAACTTTCTAGTGTAGACAAAGCCTAATTCAGGAATGTCTGTAAACCACTTTGCAATACTCTCAGGCTATGTCTACACTGTGCACTTTACAACGGCACAGCTGTGCTACTGCAACCGCGTCGTTGTAAGGTGCGCTGTGTGGTCCCTTTTTATCGCTAGGAGAGAACTCTTCTGGCGACAAAATAAAACCACTTCCAACGAGGGGCGGTAGCTTCATCGCCGGGAGCGCGGTTCCCACCAACGAAGTGCTGTCCACACTGGTGCTTTTTGCTGCTAAAACTTTTGTCGTTCGGGGTGTGTTTTTTCACACCCATGAGTGACAAACATTTTAGCGACGAAAGTGCCAGTGTAGACAAATTTCAAGCCCTGAGCAACATAGTTAAGCCAACCTAAGCTCCGCTGTAGACACTGCTAGATCGATGGAAGAATTCTTCCCTCAGCCTAGCTACCGCCGCTCAGAGAGGTGGATTAACTACAGCGACAGAAGAACCCTTTCTATTGCTGTATTGAGTGTCTGCGCTATTGTGCTACAGCGGCAAAGTGAAATGAAAGCAATACAATCTTGCAGAGCTGGAGAGCGAGGCCGGTCCTGCGTCACCACTAATCTGTACAACGTCTCCCTCCCCAAGCGCTGATGCGCTCACTGTGCTCCCCTGACATGTACAACACTGAGTCATTGGAGCGCTGCAGAATTTTCCTTTAACCCTTAAAACTCCTGAGAACAAAAATATTCAGCCTGAAGATTCCCAGGCAAGGGATGGCAGGCAAGTCACTCAGCTCCCATCTCCTTGCTCCTCTTCCTCCACCCCATCCCCAGTGGCTCCCCATCAAAGTTTTGGGGGTTAGATTCAGCGTTCTGGGTTGGCCCATCACAGATACAGGGGTTTGCCAGGACATTGGTATCCAGATCCTGACCCAAAGTTTGAGCTGAGGCTGCTCAAACTTGGGAGTTTGTTTCAGGCTCATCTCCAGGCTGAAGCAGGAGACTGGGGTGTGGGGAGCTGGTCTGGAGAAAACCAAACTCACCACCGACTTACACTGGATCGGAGGCAGGAAGACATCCTTTAACTGTTTAATTCATTGCCCTGCACCAGAGAGGCAGGTGCAGTGTGACCTAGTGGCTCGCACACAGGCCAGGGACCAGGAGAGCTGGATTCCAGTCCCAGTTCTGTTACTGGTCAACTATGTGACCTTGGAAAAGTCGCTTCCCCACTTTCCCTCCCACCCTTTGTCTGTTTGGTCTACTGAGACTGAAAGCTCTCTGAGGCTGGGGCTACCTTGTACAGCTACAGAGCCCAGCTCTATGGGGCCCTGGCCTCAGCTGGGCCAGTTATGCTACCAGAACAGACATAATAGTAATACTGCACCGGTCACTTCCAAAGTCAGGCTGGGACATGAACAGAATTGAGGACACAGGCTTGTCTGCACTGCAACAGTTAGCTCAGCTTAGTTCCCGTAAATTAGAGCATCCACACAGTGAAACCGCACTTGAACTGCCCAGAGGCACTGGATTAGCAGCTGACGAGTTACGCTAACTGTAGCTGCAGTCTGTAGCTGCATCCCCGCTGCATTACTAGCTGGAGCATCAGCAGCATGCTAGCTCTAACCCACGGTGCTGCTGGGCCAGCTAGCTTGAGTTTAAAAGTGCACTTAAGTGGAGTGAGAGATTTGGGCAGGGGATTTGAGTTAGGGCAAAACTCAAGTTACACCTCAAGCTAACACTGCAGTGAAGACAAGCCAGCGAAGACCAGAAGGATCCCAGGATTTTCAGACTCAGGAATTTTTGAATAACTTTCAGAAAACCAACAGAACTTTTAGATACTTAACCCTAGCAGCTAGGGTTACCAGGTGTCCGGTTTTCAACCAGAACACCGGGTCGAAAAGGGACCCTGGCGGCTCCAGTCAGCACCACTGACCAGGCTGTTAGAAGTCTGGTCGGCAGTGCTGCAGGGCTACGGCAGGCTAGTCCCTACCTGTCCTGGGGCATCACGCTGTGCCCCAGAAGTGGCCAGCAGGTCCGGCTCCTAGGCGGGTGGGGCCCATGGGACTCCATGCACTGCCTGAGCACTGGCTCCGCACTCCCATTGGCTAGGAACCGGCCAATGGGAGCTGGGAGGGGCACTGCCTGCGGGCAAGAGCAGCGCGCAGAACCTCCTGGCCTCCCTGCCTAGGAGCTGGACCTGCTGGTCACTTTCGGGGCATAGTACAGAGCCAGGACAGGCAGGCAGCCTGCCTTAGCCCCGCTGTGCCACTGACCAGGAGCCACCCACTGTAAGCCCGCACCCCAACCCTGAGCTCCAACCCCGTGTCCCAGCCCTGAGTCCCCCCAAACTGAGAGCCCTCTCCTGCACCCCAAACCCCTCATCCCCAACCCCATGCCGGAGCCCTCACCCCCTCCCGCACCCCAACCCCCTGCCCCAGCCCAGTGAAAGTGAGTGACGCTGGGGTAGAGCGAGGGGGAATATCGTGAGCGGGGGGCAGGGCCTCGGGGAAGTGGCAGGGTTAGGGTGTTTGGTTTTGTGCAATTAGAAAGTTGGCAACCCTAGGTAAGAGGCTGCTCTCCTTCCCACCCCACTGACCCGCAAACCTGCAACTAAAACTCGGTCTGAGCCCCTCCCTTTTTCAGGGGGGAATGACTTTGGTTAACTGTCACATCCCTCCAGCCCATTATGTTCCACTTCCACAGCTGACTGTGCATGGCCTGGTTCAGGCCAAGAGCTGAAGAGGCTGATCCTGTGGTACTTACTTGCCTGGCCCAGCAGCAGGAAGTACCAGAAATGCCAGGAGAGAGCATATTAGCATCTGAGTCCAACTAAATGTTGCAGGCCCAAGGAGAGTGGATAGTTTGGAGGAGGTTTGGAGATACACCCAAAAGTCTATGGGTCAGATTCTAAACTGATGCAAATTGGCATAGCTCCATTGGAGTCAATGGACCCCTCCTGAGGATCTGGCTTTAGGTGCTTTTCCAAACCAGTCCTAAGCTCCAGACCTCTTGCAGCTGGCCCATCATTCCCTTGCAATCACCAAGCAGTGGAGCTCCAACAAGTTCTAGATTTCCATGAATGGCCACAGGTTGGGAAAGATCCCTTTCAGCCTGTGCGTGACAATAGAGAACTCAGCCTACTCAAGGCTTTGCACACAAGCTCTTCAGTCAAATAGAAATGTTCAAATGGCCCCAGACCAGAACCTTTATCTCAGACTTCCCAGAAATTCAGCAATTTGGATACAGTGGAACCGGCATTCAACTGCCCCAGGCTTTGGGCTGGGTTTAGTTCGGAGGAGACTCTGCGAAACCCACACCCAGCTTCCTAAGCTCATCTTGAATCAAAATGAGAGATGGGCCCACAGTGAAAGCCCATATGGGGATTGTTTCAGCTGTGAACCCCTTGATCCAAAGCTGCCCCTGTGCCTTGAAGGCTGGGTCAGATCCCAAGCAAGAGAGGCCCTGTCATAGGGCTCACCCCACCAAAGCCCCCTCAATTGGCCGTCCACAGAGCAATAGATGCATCTTGCCTCAGTGTCCCAGTCAATCCCCTGAGGCATCCAGACCAGCAGTCATCTCACTGGCCCGGGATGTCCCTCTCAGCGTTTAATAAAAGCCCTGTTTCCAGGTTAACACAAGTGCCTCCATTCACAGGTACCTCAGAGTGGAACAGGTCACCAGCCCCAAAGTTAAAAAGGCAGCAGTTCTCCAGTTCTGCTTTCCCTTTCACAGGACACCCTGTCTGCAGGTCACCTCCCTGAGAGAGAGCAATCCCTATGCCCCCCCCCATTCCAGGACCCCCACCCTGCTGGCCATTCTCCAAGCTCCTTACAACTGTTCCACCACAACCCTCACCTCAGGGCTGTGAGTCCTATTCCCCTGGGAGCTCCTCCAGAGACACCCTCTTCTCTTGGGAATCAGCCCACCTCTGGCTGAGCTGGATTTTCCCCTTTGCTCAGGGACCACCACATGAGCCTTCTGCTCAGTAGGATTCCCCAGCTCCAGACAGTCCTGTCCCACCAGCTCTCTACAGCTCTTCCCCACAGCAGCTCCTGCTCCCTGGGGGGTTCACGCAGCTCCCTCCCCCATCCTGCCTTGCCTGCCTCCCTACTGCCTGGGGTTTTATATATAGCCTGCCTTCTACCAAGTCTCATTGGGAGGTGACTAATTAGTCACAGGTGAACTGGACTCATGCCCCCTTAAAGGGATCAGGCCCTGTTATCCTGATCTGCTTTGGGTGCAGGTTATAGAGGCAGTTGTCCTGCAAGAACAGCTGATCTCAGGAGACGTGCAGTGTTTGGGGTCAAAGCTTGCAAGACTTCAGAACTTGCTTGGGTTCAGCTGCAAACCTGAAGCCCATCTGCACCCTAACTGATCACACCCTGCGCCTCATTCGAACGGCACGGCCTTAACATCCTGGCTGTGACTGTGGCGTTAGAGACACCAATTCATTTGAAAGAAAGTGAATGTTGTTGATTTCCCCACCGGAAACAATCTGAATTGAAATAAACTGATACCAACGGGCCAAATCTCGCTCTCAGCCACGCTGGAGCAAATCCAGAGTCAAAGGGCTACAGCCAATGTAAAGGCGAGAAGAATTTGTCCCACGTCCTTTCAACTTGCAGCAGCCAAGACAGCGAATGTCGAGGGGAGGCTGGTAACTGAAAAAATACATAGAACAACAATGCGAAGAGGAGATGCCAGGACAACAGACTTAAAGGTTAATGCCAACACTGAGCCCTAGCGCTGCTGTTCTGACAAGCTACCTACATAGATGTTCTCCGGTGCTCCAGCAGCCCCCGAAGGCCAGGAAAGGAAAGTTTACTCTGCCTTTTAATCAGCCCTTGGCGGCTTCAGTCTGCCGAGGAGATTTAAAAATGCAGTTTTCTTTAGAAAGAGAGAGTGGGGGCTGGGTTGGATGGGGGGAGGTGTGAGGGGAGGGTGAACTGAAAGTGTTCCCACTAGAAAGATCTGACTCAGAAATGACATTTTCGATATTCTAATAAGCCATGTCACGTCAGAGGTAATTTATTCATGGCAAGCTGATGCAGTTGCTATGGAGAGCATAATAGAAACACTTTTTTTTTTAAATCTTCAGTCTATTGAGGAGGAAAGTGCTTGACAAAGGAGCAGAGCGAACGCCCCAGTGTGTGGATGAAAGAAGCAAATGGTGACTAGGGACATTCCAAGAAAACCCTCCTCTCTAGGGTGACCAGACAGCAAGTGTGAAAAATTGGGACGGGGGTGGGGGGTAATAGGAGCCTATATAAGAAAAAGACCCCAAAATCGGGACTGTCCCTATGAAATCGGGACATCTGGTCACCCTACTCCTCTCCCTCACAGCAGCAGTGCAGAAACCAAGGGCCTGATCTTACTAACACTCTTGACTTACTCCTGACTGGGGAGACCAGGATCAGGCTGGATTCAGAGGGCTTTACATCCCTGCCCGCCAAACAGAACATCAGCAGAGTCAATAAAGCCCTGTGCTCAATTTGCATCATGTCTGGAGCGCAGCGTGAGCCACATCTCCCCAAAAGGGCCCAAAAGCAAGCTATTCCGCTGGTTAGGAAAGATAGAAAATGTGGCAAAAGACCACCTTGGCTTAACCACGAGATCTTGCATGATCTAAAAAATAAAAAGGAGTCATATAAAAAATGGAAACTAGGACAGATTACAAAGGATGAATATAGGCAAACAACACAGGAATGCAGGGGCAAGATTAGAAAGGCAAAGGCACAAAATGAGCTCAAACTAGCTACGGGAATAAAGGGAAACAAGAAGACTTTTTATCAATACATTAGAAGCAAGAGGAAGACCAAGACAGGGTAGGCCCACTGCTTAGTGAAGAGGGAGAAACAGTAACAGGAAACTTGGAAATGGCAGAGATGCTTAATGACTTCTTTGTTTCGGTCTTCACCGAGAAGTCTGAAGGAATGCCTAACATAGTGAATGCTAATGGGAAGGGGGTAGGTTTAGCAGATAAAATAAAAAAAGAACAAGTTAAAAATCACTTAGAAAAGTTAGATGCCTGCAAGTCACCAGGGCCTGATGAAATGCATCCTAGAATACTCAAGGAGCTAATAGAGGAGGTATCTGAGCCTCTAGCTATTATCTTTGGAAAATCATGGGAGACGGGAGAGATTCCAGAAGACTGGAAAAGGGCAAATATAGTGCCCATCTATAAAAAGGGAAATAAAAACAACCCAGGAAACTACAGACCAGTTAGTGTAACTTCTGTGCCAGGGAAGATAATGGAGCAAGTAATTAAGGAAATCATCTGCAAACACTTGGAAGGTGGTAAGGTGATAGGGAACAGCCAGCATGGATTTGTAAAGAACAAATCATGTCAAACCAATCTGATAGCTTTATTCGATAGGATAACGAGTCTTGTGGATAAGGGAGAAGCTGTGGATATGGTATACCTAGACTTTAGTAAGGCATTTGATACGGTCTCGCATGATATTCTTATCGATAAACTAGGCAAATACAATTTAGATGGGGCTACTATAAAGTGGGTGCATAACTGGCTGGATAACCGTACTCAGAGAGTTGTTATTAATGGTTCCCAATCCTGCTGGAAAGGCATAACGAGTGGGGTTCCGCAGGGGTCTGTTTTGGGACCGGCTCTGTTCAATATCTTTATTAACGACTTAGATATTGGCATAGAAAGTACGCTTATTAAGTTTGCGGATGATACCAAACTGGGAGGGATTGCAACTGCTTTGGAGGACAGGGTCATAATTCAAAATGATCTGGACAAATTGGAGAAATGGTCTGAGTTAAACAGGATGAAGTTTAACAAAGACAAATGCAAAGTGCTCCACTTAGGAAGAAAAAATCAGTTTCACACATACAGAATGGGAAGAGACTGTCTAGGAAGGAGTACGGCAGAAAGGGATCTAGGGGTTATAGTGGACCACAAGCTAAATATGAGTCAACAGTGTGATGCTGTTGCAAAAAAAGCAAACATGATTCTGGGATGTATTAACAGGTGTGTTGTGAGCAAGACACGAGAAGTCATTCTTCCGCTCTACTCTGCTCTGGTTAGGCCTCAGCTGGAGTATTGTGTTCAGTTCTGGGCACCGCATTTCAAGAAAGATGTGGAGAAATTGGAAAGGGTCCAGAGAAGAGCAACAAGAATGATTAAAGGTCTTGAGAACATGACCTATGAAGGAAGGCTGAAAGAATTGGGTTTGTTTAGTTTGGAAAAGAGAAGACTGAGAGGGGACATGATAGCAGTTTTCAGGTATCTAAAAGGGTGTCATAAGGAGGAGGGAGAAAACTTGTTCACCTTAGCCTCTAAGGATAGAACAAGAAGCAATGGGCTTAAACTGCAGCAAGGGAGGTCTAGGTTAGACATTAGGAAAAAGTTCCTAACTGTCAGGGTGGTTAAACACTGGAATAAATTGCCTAGGGAGGTTGTGGAATCTCCATCTCTGGAGATATTTAAGAGTAGGCTAGATAAATGTCTATCAGGGATGGTCTAGACAGTATTTGGTCCTGCCATGCGGGCAGGGGACTGGACTCGATGACCTCTCGAGGTCCCTTCCAGTCCTAGAATCTATGAATCTATGAAAAATAAATCACTGAAGGGAATCTCTTCCCTAGCAGGCAGCAAAACTCTCAGCATCATCCTCTGTTGCCTCTGCATCTTGGGAACTTAAGAGCTATTTTACAGGGGATTTTAAACCCTAGCGCACACCAGACAAGCACCTGGCATGATTAGCGGTGCCTTACAGGGGCCGGCATCACTGTCTCAATCAGATCCAGCCAAGTGTGGTGCTGGAGACGGTTATCAAGATGGAGGCTCCGTGGCACATGGTGTACCTGGAGCACAGCAGTTTTCTTCACTTTCACTTTTCCTTTTTACTAAGTCTAGCTCTTTCTTTCCTTCTCCTTTCACTGCAACTGTAAAAAACACCAAAACTGCCCCCACCATCAGCCTCTTCCTTCCCCTGCAAGTGCTGCCTGCTGCCTTGGCTCTCCCATCCGCTGTAACTCCACTGATTTGTGTCACCGTAAGTGAGAGCAGTCTGGCCCGTCGTACTGCAGAGCCATATCCTGAAGCCCTTCTTGGTGTCCACCCATTCAAAGTGCCCCCAGGCTCAGTTCTGAGCTCAGTTACCCTGTATACATTCAGAGCGACTCCGCGCTTCAGCTGGGGTAGCTGAATAAGGACTGCAGGATTTGGCGCAGGATTTCATGGGTGGGGTTTAGAGTCATGGGGGGGGGGAGCTTGGGGGCCTCGGAGGCGATATGGGGCAGAGGGGTCCAAGGGAGGGATGGGAAGTTGATAGCTCCCCAAAAGCACACATCCCATGGGGTGCAGAGGGTAAAGAGGTGGGGGGATTTGGGGGAAGGAGTTGGGGGGAAGAAGGGGCAGGGATGTAGTGGGGGAATATCTGGGAGGCTGGGGACCAGGATGCGGGATATGATAGAGGGGCAGTCACTTGGCTGTGGGAAAGGAGAACATCAGGGGGCCTGTTCTGGGAAGTGGGGGGCAGGACAGGAGGTATGGAAGATGGGTGTCTGCTGGCAGTGGGGGCAAGGAAAGAAAGAAGGTTGAAGCATGTTGGTGGGGTAGGGGAAGCTCCCATGGCTGCTGCCACTGCCCTGTAGATAAAGAGATCTGCAGTCCCAGCCCTGCCTGTCCAGCTCCACCAGCTCCGACGTCACATGAACAGAATGTTATAAGGGACAGTGAGAGCTATTTCTTAGTAGCCCCCAAGAGCCGAAGGAGATCAGCCATAAGCTTTGCTTCGACACGCCCAGGAAAGGGCGCAGTGAACCCCGTCTCCGTGTGTTTGCTGCCGATGCTGCATCTCAGAAATGTAAATAGAGTATGAAATACCCAGACGATCTCTACTTGCATTGGAGGTGACGCTCCTCAGCCCGTCAACTTGGAAGGCTAGTGCCCGTGGGTTCTCCCCCAGGGCCTCTAACCCTCGGGGCCCTCATGGAGAGAGGGACTCTTCACATGTCTATGGCATCGTCCATCCAAGGGTCTCAAGGACTTTTAGGGACATGGTGAATTAAACCTCACAACAACCTCCCTGTGAAATGTAAAGTAGGGTAAAGTGGGGGGCTGGAGGAAGGAGTGGGGGGGACAGTAGGGGCTGGGAGGCAAGTAAGTATCACTAGTCTCATTTTCCACAAGGAGAAACCGAGGCACAGAGAACTGAAGTGCTGTTCCTGATCTCACCCACAACACACCAGTGGCAGAGCCAGGGATAGCAATATCCTTAGAGCCTGGATCTCAAACAGGCTAAAAAAGCAGGTACCCTCATTTTACAGAGGGAGAAACCGAGGCACAGAAGGTGACGTGACTTGCCCAAGGTAATACAGCAGATCAGTGGCAGAGCCAGGACTAGAACGCAAGTGTCCTGAGTCACTACTTGGTAACCTTCCCACTGTGTCACATTCCCACTCAAATAGACCTGCGAAAGAGCAAAGGATCCCAGTAACCCTGACACTGGGGCGACTTACTTTGATCAAGCTGGATAAAATCCACTACAATGAATTTTCATTCCTTCATAAATTTGCAGTGAGCAAGAACATCGCTGAAAATATTCAGCATGGAACGTGAACACTGAGCTAACAGCTCCCGGAAGGTATTTTAGCAAGAAATGGAAACAACTGGCATTCTATTACAGGCTGTGCTTGCAATGCTCAGGTCGGCATGAACAAACACCACTTCCTAGGGAACAGCAGAATTACAGCAAAGCCAAATGCAACAGGAGATGATGTTTCTTCAATGGATCTTTGTTAAAGAGTCTGCAGTGTGGTTGTAGTTCTGTCGATTCCATTGACTAAGAACCAACATATAGTCAGTGATCTAAGAGGCTCTGTCCTTTAGACTGTGTCTGTCATTTATATTACAAGTTCTTACTATTCTTACTGTCATTATAGGTGGGGCTGCTAAAAATTGCCTGTTATTAAGGTTGCCCTCTGCTTCCCATTATAAGACCTTGTTTTCAGTTGTGTATAACTTTGACAAACTATCTGTTCAGGTTGAAATTTTTCATGCCCACAGAGCTGTGCATGGTAGCAGGGCTGGCTCCAGGCACCAGCTTAACAAGCAGGTGCTTGGGGCGGCCAAGGGAGAGGGGCAGCACCTGCGGCAATTCGGGGACGGCAGGTCCCTCACTCCCTCTAGGAGCGAAGGACCTGCCGCTGAACTGCCGCCGTCGATCGCGGCTTTTTTTTCCCCCCCCCAATTTCCGCCACCGATCGCGATCGCGGCTTTTTTTTTTTTTTTTTTTTTTTTTTGCTTGGGGCGGCAGAAATGCTGGAGCCGGCCCTGCATGGTAGACACGCTCTCACACACTCCCTCAAACTCATACACAGCCCCAGAGGAAGGTACAGCAATCTCTCCTTCATCCGTTCCATCCTTAGCCCTTTCCCCAGGTGAGTGTGTCTGCTCTAGTGCTGGGTACAGATACCCATGTCCTAGAGCAGGAGTCAGCAACCTGTCAGAAGTGGTGTGCCGAGTCTTCATTTATTCACTCTAATTTAAGGTTTCGCGTGCCAGTAATACATTTTAACGTTTTTAGAAGGTCTCTTTCTACAAGTCTATAATATATAACTAAACTATTGTTGTATGTAAAGTAAATAAGGTTTTAAAAATGTTTAAGAAGCTTCATTTAAAATTAAATTAAAATGCAGAGCCCCCCGGACCGGTGGCCAGGACCCGGGCAGTGTGAGTGCCATTGAAAATCAGCTCGCATGCTGCCTTTGGCACGCGTGCCATAGGTTGCCTACCCCTGTCCTAGAGAGACATTCTTTCCCCATTTCCCAGAACACAGGGAATCAGGCCTCTACACCAGTGGCTCTCACCCTTTCCAGATTACTGTACCTCTTTCAGGGGTCTGATTTGTCTTGTGTACCCCAAGTTTCACCTCACTTAAAAACTTACAGAATCAGACATAAAAATACAAAAGTGTCACAGCACACTATTAGTGACAAAGTGCTGACTTTCTCATTTTCACCATATAATTATAAAATAAATCACCTGGAATATAAATATTGTACTTACATTTTGGGGTGTAGTATATAGAGCAATATAAAGCCATTGTCTGTATGAAATTTTAGTTTGTACTGACTTCACTAGTGCTTTTTATGCAGCTTGTTGTAAAACTAGGCAAATATTTAGACGAGTTGTTGTTCCCCTAGAAGACCTTGGAGAAGCTGTAGGGGTACATGTACCCCTGGTTGAGAGCCACTGCTCTACAACAAACCCATATTTATGGGTATCCTCTGGAGTACAATGCACAGCCCACTTCCCTGGGATTCCTGGCCCCTGGCATTCACAAACATTCAGTGGGCCTTTACTTATGAGAGCGGAAGCATGAATCCCAGGGCTAATCAATGTTATAAAATAAAAGAATGTCAAATTCAGACTGGTCTAGAGAAGGGCGATCAGTGGCTTCTGTTCACCCTGCCTCATCGCACACGAACAAGGGCATGGGCCATGAAACTGAAGAGTGGCAAATTCAAAACTGATTAATTACATTAATTAATTACGGTGATATGGACGACAGGAATTTCCAGAGTCACAACAGTTCATGCTAAAAGAAGTGTTTTGGAAGGAACATAAAGCCTCATGCTTCAGGGCATTAGCCAATCTCTAACCACTAGGGATTTGGATGAGACTTTACAGGGGAAGAGTATCCCATATCTGTCTGTTGTGGGGTTTATTGGACCCTTTGCTGAAGCATCTGGTGCTGGCCATTGTCAGAGACAGGATACAGCAGCAGCTGGACCTCGGTTCTGATCCAGTCCGGCTATTCCTGTGCCGCAGCAGATGCTGATGGGTGCCCAGCAGAGAGCGAGAGGGATTTGCACGTGATGCCACCCTGGCTCATTCCCTCTCGGGGGGAGGGGATCGCAGAGCTTTCTTTTGGCTGCTACGATTGCTGTTTGTATTTTCCTCTGCAGTGCTGGGAAAGCACTAGAAGATGTCCATCTCCTCGGTAATGAGAGAGGTCCAGGAGCCCAGCATGGAGAAGTGGAGACAGATTAAGCCTTGATAGGAAGTGACACGCTGGCAGCTGCAGGACTCCAGCTGTGATTAGCTGGAAGTAGGGAGCATTGTCTCAACGGGATCCATAAAACCTGCTGGCTCAGTAATGAATTGGAGTCTGGCCAGGTGGCCTGAGAGAGATGTGCGCACTCATTTACATGGGGATGCTTCCCCCTCACCCTTAAGGGGGAGGCAGCCGGGCTGGGGGCTTTCTTGTCAGATGTGCTCCAGGATCCTTCCCGTGCTTCCTCCGCTGAGGCCTGGCTCTCTGTGCTGCTCTTTCACCTGTTGTTCTGGGAAACGGGGAAAGGGTGTATCTCTAGGACACCGGTATCCGTACCCAGCGCTCCGGGCAGAGACGCTCGCCTGGGGAAGGGGCTAAGGATGCATCAGGTGAGGAGAGATTGCAGTACCTTCCCCTGGGTGTGTATGAGTGTGAGGGAGTGTGTCTACCATGCACAGGCCCTGACCCAAAGCCCACTGAGAACAATGGGAGTCTTTGCATTGGCTGCAGTGGGTTTGGATCAGGCTCACAGAGAGTAAAACACTTGTCCAGTCTGGGGAAATAAAGGAAAACAACCAAGTAAGAACAAATGTAAAGTCTCAATGAGAAAGAGCACAGACTGTGACACTCATCTTGGGCTGACTCAGACAGTCCTTCCCCCCCTGGGCTCCCCAGGAGGGGCAGGGAGATTCTTTGTGCCTGATTCACGAAAGCCCTGCACCTCGCGCAGCCATTTACCCCAGCGCACACTGCAGGGAAAGCAGCACTTCCACTTCAGTCTGGCTACGCTGGACACGCTCACGGCGCATTGTTCTAACTGATGGCAAAAGGCGCAGGGCAGCGGAGCATCCGTCCCTCCATAGTTACAGGTGCTGGATGGACACAGAGAGCAGAATGGGAACATCTCCCCATGTTTACATAGCTACAAACACCACCACCGACCTATGGGAGCTTCCTTGCTGTTTCCTCCAGTCTTGTTCCTGGGATGAATCTCTGTGCTCTTCCAGGTGGGCGTGAGGGTCCCATGCTGCTGAACATGCCCCTCCACACACACTGCTCCCTCAGGGACCTAACCCCTAGCTGCCATTCTTGGAGAGCGATTCTTTTTGCACCCTGATAACTCCTGAGCACTACCTCCCAGTGGGGCAGGACGCTTTGCAGGGCATTTCTAAAGGGGACCTGGACCCCTGAGGCGACGAAACCCACATCAGGTGGGTTATAAAGACAGACATGAGTCCAGGCCCCTGTGCTAAAAGAAACCCTGTCGCTGCCAAACATCCCCCTAGGAATCTCTCTTCTGCTTGAACCCCTTGAGCCTGCAGGGACTAGACAGCAGTTTCTGCGGCCCCTGAAGCAAATGGCTGTTCGCTGACATGACTAGTCTGAATGCCAGTGCTAAAAGCCAGGCATTTCTCCCGCTTTGCTCGGGTTGCTTGTCTCTAAATGAGCCATCTCACAATAACAAACGAGCCGGTCCAAAGCCATCAGTCTGCTCTCGGTTTGGAATGCCAGACAGCTCTGGCTGGCTCTCCCATCTCACTCACATTTATAGTTAGAGAGATTCCCTAGGATTTGACCATAAAGATTTCTTAACAGAAGCTGGACTTGTGTCGAAAATGAAATTTTCTAAGAACGGCGCCCATTCGCCCTCCCCCCCAGCCAGAGTCTTCTTGGCTTTTGTTACTCCTGGACAGGACTTTGCAAATGAGGAACCATCTCAGAGTTTGAAGCACTCCTGTATTTTCAAAAATAGTTTAATTGGAAACGAGCTATAAACCTCCAACCTCCAGACGCTCCAGAAGCACCTATGCCAACCCAGAAACCGTGGGCATTGGCCAACTTGTTCAGTTGTTCTGATGGTATTTTTCTGACAAAATTAAAAGTCCACTAACTTTCACCTCCACCACCAGCGCTTCCAACCCGAAGGACTTCACAAATCGAGCATGAGAAACTCTTCCACATCAGTGCCTTCACTACACAGCCACCTTCCCTTCAGGACAGGGACTGACTTTGTTTTTACACCTCTTCTAGCACCAAGCACACAGTCAGTGCTTAATTAGTCCAGCTAAGGCTTCCAGTGTGCTGTTGACAGTATATTGTTTTTGGTAACGCCCCTTTCAAAATAATTATAATTAATAATAATTAATGGAGATATCCCATCTCCTAGAACTGGAAGGGACCTTGAAAGGTCATCAAGTCCAGCCCCCTGCCTTCACTAGCAGGACCAAGTACTGATTTTGCCCCAGATCCCCAAGTGGCCCCCTCAAGGACTGAACGCACAACCCTGGGTTTAGCAGGCCAATGCTCAAACCACTGAGCTATCCCCCATATATATATATATATATATATATATAAGCTGTCATCTCAGACAGCTGGCAACAGGGAAGAATTAGGACAGGAAAGCAGACATGCTCTGCTTAAGCTTGAATGATTTTCATTAATAGCTTGTTGCTTTTGGAACCCTCGTTAGACATAAATGATGCATCAAAGTTAGGAAATGTGTCAATTTTCCAGCAACAGTGCGTTGCACTGCTAGGCAGAGCTTACGTGCTAGTGTAGGTGCAAACACCCCTAGTTGGATCATCTGTAAGGACTAGCAGGGCTGTCCTTAGGCATACGCAACATATGCGGCTGCGTAGGGCACCCGAAAATTTGGGGCACCCCTGAGTCTTACTGTGCATCCTCCCACCTCTTCCTATCCCTGTTCTGATCCTTCCTGCAGGCCCCCACAGCTGGCTGCTGCAGCCTGGTGAGTCTTTCTCTGGAGGGGAGCTAGTAACTTAAAAGTGAAAAAGCCTCCAGCCTGCCAGCCCTATTAGCACAACCCTGAAACTGTTAAAGAACCATTCAAGTGGTAATGAAGCCATTTAACAGGCATTTGCCAACCCCCAGGTATATACTGTCAGTTTCTGAATTTACTGACAAAAAACAGCTGTGCATTACTGTAATATTTACCCAGAACATGTTAGTCTAGAGGACCTTAGTTTAAAATTTGCTTTAAAATAGTTCATTAGTGTGTTGCTGACGATTATAAAATCACATCTCTAAAAAAATCCTTGAAGTGGGTTGTAGCCCACGAAAGCTTATGCTCTAATAAATTTGTTAGTCTCTAAGGTGCCACAAGTACTCCTGTTATTTTTGCATATTTTAGATGCACAATCTGAGTATTCATCTTTAGCCTTAAATGCTTGGCTCTTCAGACATAGTTTTTCAAATAAATCCTTCAAAAGACCACCCTTATCTAAAATACACATTTTAATTTTAATTACTATAGTACAAAAAACTTGCTTCCAAAGTTTTCCTCTCCTTTCTGTCCATCCCTTTCTCCCTTCACCCCCCACCCCTTGAAGAGAGCCCTTAAAGGGACAACACCTCTTTCCTTCCAGATAGCCGGACAAACAAGTTTCCCTTTCTTTATTTCTGACTATTTGATGAACTAGGTTTAAGAGAACCCTCTAGCAAAATCAGTACCTTAGGAAGATATAAAATCCTTTGTTATGCCTAAAATCTTTGAAAACATATTTTTTAAAGTTGGTGAAATTTCATAAACATGTCTATTGTTATGGAGATCACACAAAGTAAATTAGTGTTCCCTTTTCCTAAAAGCAATGAATATTGTTATGAACTCACTAAACCTCTGTGACTGATTAATTTTAAATAGTGTCTTTGTTTCAGTGAGTTAAATATATAGTAATCTGGAATGATTACTTTATGAAGGCTTCAGAGTACATTTAAAATATAAAATCATCTTAGAAATACTGATTAAGAAAATGTAAAACAAAGAAGAGCTGCATCATGTATTCCATAATATTTAATGTTGTATTCAGCAGGACAGCTGATTTACCCTTACTACAAAGTTTTCGCAAATAAATTTCTGACAAAATTCAGGGTATATCAAAATACCTGTGACTGATATTTTTTATTCCCAAGTTTAGTGCTTTTAATTAGGTACCTTCTGCATGTCCAATCTTCACCATCTGGCGTGTAGTGGAAAACATGCTCCATTTTTATTTTTATTTTTTTGAAAAAAAACAAAACACTCTTCTGCAATTTCTTTCTAATGTCATTTGCTTCATTTGGGTTCAGGGATTTGGCTGGAAGGGGATGAGCAGGGAGGGGAGAGGAGGGAGACTGTGGGGAGAGGGCGGGGCCTGGAGTGGAGCAGGGGTGGAGTACGGGTGGGGCCACAGGCAGAAGAGGTGGGATGGGGAGCTAGCCTCCCCAAGCAGCAGCTTCACCCACCGCCCATGACAGCAGGTAAGAGCGGGTCGGTTTCCGCACACCCAGCATGCGCTGCAGTGTCCCTAGGCAGGGGCCATATTCACAGAGCCAAATGCGCCGGCACTGCGCATTCTGTGTAAGGGAGAGAGTACGGGGGCCTCTGCGGGGAACTGTGACTCTCCGCCACCGTGAGGCGGGTGGGGCGACTTGGTATCCTTGCTGCTTCGTCCCTCCCCCACCCCCGGGCTGCGAGCCCAGGCTGCCGTCGGGCATAGGGGCACCAGTTTAATAATACTGCGTAGGGCCCCATAAATCCTAAGGATGGCCCTGAGGACTGGCCTCAGTTACTCTGGCTGTACAAGCAGAGATCTCTACTGTTTGAGCTGAATGGCCTGGCCTGTTAGATGAGTAGCAATAGCAGGTTCATAACCCGCTACCCGAGCTCTAGCCACTAGAGGGGGACAAAGAGCTCTCAGGTGGCAAAGACTCGAGCTGGGCAAAGCAGGGATTTTTTAGTTCACAGACAATTCTGAACAATTGAAAGAAATCATTTTGGGTCAAACCATAATTGAAAATTTTCAACATTTTTGGCAAATTGAAAAGTAAAAAAAACATTTTGGGTCAAATGAAGTGTTTGGTTCAACCCAAAATTAATCATTTTGTTTTGACTTTGAACATTTTTTAATGTTTAAAAGAATGTAAATAAAATTAAAGGACATTTTGAAACAAAAAGTCATTTTGAAAATGTCAAAATGAAATGTTTCGTTTTTTTCAGAATTTTAGTTGGGGGATTTTTTTTTTTAGTCGAAACAATTTGGCAAAATGGACACAAATTTGCAAGAGATGTCAGGATCACTGAATCTGCATTTTTTGCTGAACAAATGTTTTGGTCAAAACTTTTTGCCGAGCTCTAGTAAAGATGCCTGAACCATGTGAACACTGGCACTTACGCTGCGCCGCTGCGCCATTGGCTGGGAAGGGGGTATAATAGATTCCAGTGTAGACAAGGCCAAAGTGGAACAGACTGTCAGGGAGAGATGCCCATTTCCAGCCTGTATCAGAGAGAACCAAACCTTGGAGAGCCTGAAGCCTGAAATCCAGCCCTAAGGACTGTTTATCCAAGCCCGTTCTCTGTTCATTCACTAGGAATAAGCCCGAGCTTGCCTCTTTCCTTTGGGCAGCATGTGAAGGGCAGGAAACCTCCCTAGTTGATATAAAGGATCAGGTCACTCAAGCTGCACTGAGACTGGCACAAACGTAACTAACTACAGCTTAGTTGCTGTAAATACATCTTGCAAGAAGGCAGCCTCAGTGTATACCCTCCCTGGTCTCGGCTGACAGCATGAACTCTGAGCAGCAAATCTCATACACCCACTGGGAGGAAAATTGCACAGACATGCTTTGTCTTTCAGAGGAGAGACCGGGGTCAGCCCAGCCCCAAATTCAATGGGAAGGGAAGGGAATTCAGCAAAAGTGAGAAACCAAACTCTCATTACAGCACCTGCTGCTCTTCAGAAATCCTTTGCTAGAAGGCACATGCAAAAGAAGCTCTCCTCTGAGCAGTGCCAGCCCAATGCCACAGCTACATGGGTCAGCTTACCTTACCATCACCTATAGGGGGGAAAGCCACTTGGTCAACAAGGCCTTTGGTGTGGCGACAGCTGGGGGAGCAGTTCTCAGCCAACAGCTGATTTAACCCAGTTAGCCCTTTTCCCACTGAGTCCCGAGCCCACTCGTCCGAATCCATAACTCCAGCATCACTCTGGCCACAAAACCAAGCGGCCCCCTCCCCAACCCTGACTGCATCCTCCCTGACAGATCAGACGCCTCCTGCCAGTTAGAATCCCAGTCCCACCCATTGACAACACAACTGAGGGGTGACACTGTGATGACATCCCCTGTGAGGACTCTCCCTGCTCCCTCCACATCCCTGTGAGAGGGGTTGGCTCCTGCTCTGTCTAGAGCTGGTGCGTCTGCTTTCCTGCCTCAGTAACTCATATGGGGTGAGGGGGCTGCTCCACCCAGCTCCTGCATCTGGTGCCTGCCTCCGTGCGGCCCCCCACCTCCGTGCATGCTATTAGCTGCTCACCACCCCCACCCCTGTATCCACGCCCTACACACTACTGCAGTAATACTTGTACAACCCATGCCTTGTGAGGTATCGCATGCAAGCTAAGAACATGCTGGCTGTGAATATCACTGCAAAGTGCGCAGGTTAGCGGTATGTGCGACGTTATGAATTCTCTCTGTGTGATGTTACTAGAATGGGTTTAAGACCAGACAGCCTAGGCTAGGCAAAGGTGATAAGCAGGTGTGTCCGAGAGGAAGGAATGGGGATTTACCTTAGCTTACATATCGGCCATAAACAAAGCCATCAAGCTAACCCAGCGGGGTTATCCTGGGCCTGAACTAGAGAGACAGAGAATTAACCTGGCTCCTGCACCCCAGAGAGACACAAGAGGCTGGATCCCCAGGAGGTCTGCCTGACTTGTAAGATAAAGACACTCCTAGAGCAGCCAGCATTCACGCAGCCAGGGCATGTCAAGGTAAGCCTTGAAGAAGTTAATGGCCAATGGCAAAGCTTGAGGTTATTTAACAGCCAATCAGAAACTGTTGCTGGAGGGGAAGGGGTTCCCCATGGAAAAATTTGAGTTTTTGTTGAAAGAACAAAACCCTGACAGTCGAAAACTGACATATTCCCACTAAAAGCTGCCAAAAAGTTGCTTGTCAGTTTT
This sequence comes from Emys orbicularis, assembly GCF_028017835.1. NCBI lineage: Eukaryota > Metazoa > Chordata > Testudines > Emydidae > Emys > Emys orbicularis. Next base: position 27,427,869 of record NC_088695.1, on the reverse strand, counting down.
CTGACTATAACAGTCCCTCTGTACCGGTGTGTCCACAGCACCAGATGTTCCACCACTCGCCACTTGAGCAGTTGTTTCAGCTCAAGTACTACCCTCCCTGGTGCTCTTTTAGTGGGATGCAGGGTTATCTCCTCACACCGCCCATGGTTTCACAGAAAGCCCATAAGGAATAACATGAAACAGCCTCCTGTGAGTCTTTTCCGCCAGTCATTCGTCCTGGCCTTTCCTCAGACTTATACTTTTCTAATCCCCAAAGAGCGGGAGACTCCGCGCCCTTTGCTTCCTGGTGTCTTCTTATCAAAATAAATCTTTAAACAGTTCTGGCCATCAGAGGCTTAACTCCTAAAGCACAACCGTGCCTGAGCCCTTAGTCTAGGCAGTATCCCGCTGACAACCTTCTGCGGCGGTCCCTGCCTCAGCGCCTTGCTGTCCTCGCCCAGCTGAGACAGATAGGTCATTAATCAGCCACTGGTGCTTCCCCCTTTGGGCTAACTTGGCTCCCGGAGGAGCTGGTCACAGGGGCTGTCAAGCCTGAATCCCCACTCTGTCACTTTGAGTACAGAATGGAGGCCCGCAAGGATTTTAAAAATTAATACTGGCCACTCCAGGCTTGTATTAAACTCCCAAGGTCACAGCTTTTCTCTGACCTTGGCTTGGTAAACGCTGCCACCACTCAAATGCCAAAAACCACCTTGGACCCAGAGGTGCATTTGGGAATTCCTCCCTGTGGGGTACCCTCAAGCCCTTTCACACACACCCACCCCTGGGGAAGAGCTGAGAAAGAAAACAAAGGAAATCAGCTGTTGCAACCAGCTAATCAAACAACATGTACAAATCTCTTAGGACACCAAAAATCCAATCCTGTTCTTTAAAAAGGTATATTTTATTAAAAACAAAAAGGAAGAAAATACATCTGGAACTTAGGCTTTTGTTAGATTTTAAAAGAGCAATTCCAAAAATTAAGCACCCAAAATAGCTTTCTTGGGGGTTCAGCTTAAAGGTTATAGGCAAACAAAAGCATCTGGGGTTAGCACAGAGGAGAATAATAAGCCAAAATAAAGAAATAAACCTGATCGCGTCTATTTAAACATTCCTAATTTACTTACATATTTGGGGGGTTTCAAATAAGTAATTCTAGGTATGATCTGATGATTTTTCATACCTGGCTTAAAGCTTTACACACCATTTCTGCTGTCCTCTTTCCCGGAGAGACACAACAGACACAAAGGGAAAGCTTCTTTTCCAATTTTAAAAAGTTCTAGCCTTCCCATTGGCTCTTTTGGTCAGGTGCCCACTCCTTTTTTACCTGTGGGCTTGTTAACCCTTTATAGGTAAAGCAAGCAGAGAACAGACACCAAGAGGGATTTTACAGCTAACTATCTGGCTGGGTGTTCATAAAATGGAGCTATCCCCGCTTCATTTATCACAGGGGCTGATCCCACTTGCCTTCCGACAGGGACCAGGCCCCCTATATGACACTGACAAACAATCACAAATGTTGAAGGAAAGCAGCCACTTACCACGAAAAAATTCTTTTCCTTGAAAACCCAACTTCACATTGAAAAAAGGGTTTCAACAGAATTTTTTTTTATCAGCCTTGTTTGTTAATCACTCATTGTTAATCAGCACAGAGCCGTAGCACTTTGCTGCTGAGCACCTACCTGTTTGAAAGGATCCACTGGAAAATAACTTCATAGGTTAGAGACAATACCTTCAACTGCAGCCACACCCAGCCAGGCAGCTATGCAGATCCAAGGGCACTAGGATCATATGCTTCCTGTGAGGTTCTCCGAGCAGCTGGTTGCCATGTTCCGTGCCCACTGCTATCTCTGAGCGGCCTTGAGACATAACTCCGTGTAGAGCACATTGCAGTAATTCAGTCTGGAGGTGACAGAGGTCTGATCACTAGGGCAAGGTTCCTGAATCAGTAAGAAAAAGGGCACAACCTCTTGGCCTAGCATAAATGATAAGCAGCAGCTTCGGGCAGCGCCACTCTCAGAGCATCCTGAAGCAGCTGTGGCTTCAGCAGGCCCCTCAGGTTGTGAATCTGGGAAGTAAAGTGGGGAGAAATTTTCCTAAGCGAGGGATCTGATCTGTGCTCTGCCGGGCACATCTCCAGTCTGGCAGGGTAAAGTTCAGCCAGTCAGGAAACAAAAGGGTCTGTCTCAGAAGGTACAAAACTGGGGATGAAAGCCAGCCAGTTCTCTGGTCAGGGAGTGGAATGCTCCATTTGCATGGCTCGGATGTCATTGGGATATTATTATTTATCACAGCATGAGTCTTCACAAAGCTTCTCTGTGTTTTGTTCTGAGTAAATATCTTAGATCTACTGTGTGTGTGTGTGATTGCCCCCATGTTGGCCAATACAGATTGAACTGGGAACCTCCAGAGCTAAAAGACAGGTGCTACTGCTTGTAACTGTGACTAACATACACATACCCACATCTAATTTTACAACGATCTGATGCTCACCTCCTCCTGGACACATCTGCTTACACGCAGGAGCTGCCTTTCCTGCTGGGAATACTGCAATGGTTGCAAAGGACACGGAGAGTGGTGACCCTGGAGAAATGTCACCTGTGCAGGGTGAGGGAACCCCCTGCCGTCCCACGAACGCTGGCAGCAATAATGCTCCGTCTTTACAAAGCCACCATATATGTTATGGCTAAACCATTGACAGCTTTCCCTCTTCCTCCCCTTTCTCATGTGATGGCCACTGCCAGCTCAACAGGCTTAGCGACACGATGCATGGGGGCCAGCAGGAGGAGCACAGGCTATGCACCGGGCTTTCAGCCCTGCTGACACGGGCCTCCTGTGAGGCTCATCCAATTCCTCCCTTCCCCAAGGGGACATGGAAGAGAAGGGGAGGATGCAGCAGTGGAGCTGGGGACTGGGGTGGTGGCTCCCTGCAGCCCAGCCAGATGGGAACAAATTTCCCCTTAAGGGACAGGAGCATTAAGGTTGCTAAGTAACCACCTGGCATTGTCCAACCCTGGCTGCTGGGGTTCCATGGATTCCAACGGTACGTGGAGCCAGCCACCAAGCCTCTGTCTCCTGGGGGCTCCGACAAGGAGGGAGGGGAATAGAGGGCCTTGGGAAGAGCAGGAGGGAGGCGCTCAGGGACTGTGGGTGCATCCCACTCCAGCCCGCTGACTCCCACATACGGCAGCTGAGCTGGGCCCCAGGGAGAGGCTGCATAGGTGGGGCCAGAGCAGGGCTCGCCGTGGGAGCAGACACAATGACCACCATGGAGGAAGAGGACCTGTCGGAGTATTTCCGCATGCAGTATGGGCAGAAGCTCCTGAAGCTGCTGATGTGAGTGACACGCTCCCCTCCCCCACCCATCCTCTTGCTCTCCCTCCCCCCACTTCTATGGCCTTCCACAATTCCACCTTCCTCTGCCTCGTACACCCACCTCCTTCTCTCCTTCCTCCCCACCTCCAGTCCTTCCATAATATCCCTCCTGCCTTCTTGTCTCTCCACCATCTCTCCCTCTCCCACCTTCCCTTGCCCTCCCTCCACCTTTCCCCTCCCCTCCTGGCACGAGTAGAATTCAGTCTCCATGCTCATGGGGCCCTGGGCTTCATCCACACGTGGTGCTGCTTGAGCCCTCCCGAGTAGCTCAGAGCCTCCAGGGCACAGGCCGAGCGAACGGTGAGGCCATCTCCCTTGCGATGGGCTGGCAGCACTGAGCTCACGGGCTCGGCCACAGGCAGCCCCACGGGGAACACTTTTGTATCTTTATGGCAGGAAATTCCCAGCGCCGGAGGAGCAATCCCCATCGCCATCCATTCGGCTGCTGGAGAAGAAGAAAGAGGCCACGCTGGTGCACAGGGCTATGGAGGCTCAGAAGGAGGTGAGAGGTGTTCGTGAGGGACCCTTGCCATGATTGTTATGACCCACAGCACCAGCTACCAGCTGGGCTTCTTCAGAGCCATGCACACCCTGCTCTGTGCCCTCCACCTCCTGCTGGGTCCAGTCTCCTCAGGCACCCCCTGAGAGGCACAGCACAAAATCTCTCCCTCTGGCCCTGCTTTGGAGGGTCAGGGTGGGGGACCACTGACTATTGGCACTGGGAGGGGGGCTCACTGGATCAGAGTAGCTGGCTCACCTCTGGCCTTTCTCCATGATCCCTGTAGGCTTTCCGGACAAGGATGGAAGCCCTGAATAACCGATGGGAGGAGCTCAGGGCCAAGGAGATTCAGCTGAAGGCTTATATAAAGAAATTTGAGCAGTTCATACAGGTACAACCAGTCCTGCAGCACTGACATAACATGCCCCTGAGCTATAACACAGCCGCCTGTTTCCATTACATGTGAACATCTCCTCTGTGGTACACCCACACACACCCCTGAGCTGTAACCAGGGGTGGCTCCAGGCACCAGCGCACCAAGCGCGTGCCTGGGGCGGCAAGCCGCGGGGGGCGGCCTGCTGGTCGCCGTGAGGGCGGCAGTCAGGTTGCCTTCGGCAGCATGCCTGCGGGAGGTCCGCCGGTCCCGCGGTAATTCGGCGGCGGGTACGCCGAAGGCGCGGGACCAGCGGACCTCCCACATGCATGCCGCCGAATCCGCGTTACCAGCGGACTGCCCGCAGGCATACCGCAGAAGCCTGCCTCACTGCCGTGCTTGGGGCGGCAAAATACATAGAGCCACCCCTGGCTGTAACACAGCCGCTTGTTCCCATTATGTGTAGAGGGCTCCTCCGTGATACACCCGCACATACCCCTAAGCTGTAATGCAGCCGCCTTTTCCCATTATGTGTAGAGGGCTCCTCCGTGATACACCTCACACACCCATGACTTCTTGACTCTCTTCTCAGCATAGAACAGGAATTGATGTTTCAAGGCAGTAGCCACGACTTTATCCACCGGGGCCCCTCCCCCCTCCACTCTGTATCACAGCCAGAGATGGTCTCGGGAGGGGCTGGGTAGGGGTGGGTTGCTCTATGTTGCCATGAGCCTTCAACACCAGCTTTGTCATGCCCAGCTTAAGTGGCATCCATCCCAAAGTCTCAGCCAACATCTTCCCTCAGTGCTGGTAGCAGGGTGTTCTCTGCAGCCCTCCTTAGGACCAGGTGCCAATGGCTGTGGAAGCTATGGGACCCCATCCCAGCTGCTGGTGACTGTCCAGTTCCATTGCTGTCCATTGGCGTGATCATGGCTCATCCAGGCTTCATCTCCCCCCCACCCCACCCCACCCCACCCCACCCCACCATAGTCTCTCTCCTCTTCCAAGTATTGCTGATGTTGGAGGGGCGTGGGGCTGGATAGGAGGCATCTCCTTATGATGCAGTCACATTGCTAACCTCCCACATCTCTTGTCTGGGGTTTCCTTTCTGGGGTGGTGGCGGGGGGATTGCTAGGAAAATGACCAAAAGCGAATTCGAGCCCTGAAGAAAGCCAACAAGGAGAAAGAGCTGAAGAAACAGAGGGTGAAGGAGCTGGCCAAGGCCAAGCTGGACATGGCAGTCCTAAAACAGGAGCACCAGCGGCTCTCCAACAAGCTGCAGCAGTACTCCATCTTCAACAAGTACCTGGAGAAGGTGGTCGAGATGTCGGAGGTGAGCCTGGACGCTAGGGGCTCCCACGTGCTGAGATGGGGAGCTGAGATGGGACCATAGGCAGGGGCAAAAGTCTCAGGGGAAGATGAGGCAGGGCCCAGGGTTCCCTGCAGCTGGGTTAGTGCAGAGAGCATAGAGGAGCTGAGATGGGTCTCCCTCATGCTAGAAAGGACCCGGAGAAGGGAGCAGGGCCGTGTGGGAGGGACCTAGGGAAGGGGCTGAAGGTTTTAGCAAAGTGGAGGTGGGACCCCAGGGGCCTGGCCAAGGGAACAGAGGGTAAGGCTGGGATGAGCAGGGCCCTCCCATGTATGCGTGGGATACTCAGGCCGGGGGAGGTGTGATATTTTCCTGGGATGGAGTGATAATGAAGCTAGGGCACAGGAGATGCGCTGGCGTGATAAGGATACTCTGGGGCAGATGTGCTATTCTCTCCTATTAGAGGGGACGGGATGTCCTTCCCTGCCTGGGCTGGGTATCAGTGCCACCAAGTGGCAGTGTGATAGGCTCCCATGCGCCGTGCTGGGCTATGGGGCAGTAATGCCCAGGGCGCTGTGCTGCAGTTTGAGGAGATACGGGAAGTCATTGGCCGGTACAAGACGCTGGTGGGCATGCACCAGGATCTCATGCAGTCGGCGCAGGAGGGGCTGGAGATGATCGAGCAGGCGAAGGTGCGCCTGTCGCACTACACGGAGGAGAAGGACGACGAGATCCTGCAGCACAACAACAAGCTGGCACGCCTGCAGATGCGCTTCGACCGCGCCCGCAGCGATGTCATCGTCTGGGTAAGGGGGGTTCCCATACATGCGCCCCGAGGCAGCCCTCTTCCTCCCCCCAGACGCAGGCAGGTGAACTCCCCCAGCTTGCTGGGCAGTGGTGGGACAGGAGGCTGGCAAGGCAGCAGGATACTGCAACCCTGTTTGCTGGGTGGCTGCCTCACCCCTGACCCAATGGGTCACCCCAGGGTTCAATCTGTGACTGCACTGGGCCAGACCCTGGGTTTCAGGGTGCAGGTGGGTCACAGAATCATAGACGTTAGCCCTTGTGCATAGCAGGAAAGTTCCACTAGGTCGATTTCAAATCAGTCCGTCTACACCAGGGCAAACCCTTGCCACGATTTAAGTCTTGCCTGCGTTGGTTCTGCCTGGCGACCTAAGCTAGACTGATTTAAGAGAGGCGTAACCCAGCGTAAGGCCCTGATTCATCGGAGTACTGAACCGTGGGCCAGTGGGACTCCGCCCACACGTCATGTTAGGCACATGTTGCTGAGTCAGGGTCACTGTGCATCTACACTAGGGGGTGCCTGGGGGTGACAATAAAGCAATGGCATCACCTGGGGTCATTTTTTCTAATTTAGACCAGACTGCTGGGATATGAGAGACCTATTTGGTCATATCCAATCCATCCCCCCCGGGCCAGGGCTGGATTGTTCCCCACAGGAAGGCCTCCATGGCTTTGTCTAATGTAGCTGTAAAGGCCTCAAGTCTTGGGGCTTTCACCAGTCCCTTGGATGACGATCCCAGGGCTCAGAAACCTCAGCATGGATATGGTTGTGCATATGTTCAGTCTTTTCTTTGACCAGTTGTAATCCATGACTCCAAATTATACCCCTTGATTCACCCCTTTCTGCTCCCTATTTTCTATTTATACCCTTCAGATACTTGCAGCTAGTTGTCATGGTCCTCCCAGTTCATGGTTGGTAGCCAGGGCCCTGTGAGTGATGGGATGACGTGCCTGCGTAAATAGCTGCATAATTCCCCCTGTTTTAGAAGTGGCCGCAGAATTGTGCTCTGCAATCCAAGCTTTCGTTTAAAATCACAACAAAAGTGAAGAAAACCTTCCAAATGCGACTCATCCTGTCTCATTGTTTGGTTCTGGTTCCTTCCCTATTTCTAGTACTGTTAGATTTGTACCATTGCCTCTTTGAACAGTCCCTGATGAAGGCACACTGGCTGCTGCTGCTGGTGTGGATTGTTTTTCTTTCCCAGCGGCATTACAATCTGCATCTGCTGCCCCTTTAGCAGGGTATTTTTTAGATTTCCCCAGTCCTTTCCAGTGCTCCCGGACTGTCCATACATCTCCCCTCTGCACCATGCTCACTAGACTTAGCTCCCCAAACCAGCTCTTGTGAACTCTGACCTGCTTGTGCAGGTGCATTCTGGGAACTTGCCACTACGCTGCTGAATTCCCTTAATGATGATCACCAGCTATGGCTCATGATCCCGAGCCGAGCCGAGACTTTTCCAGATGTGAATGGAAGTGAAAGGACAGATTGATGCTGTGTAGTGTCCAGGGCAAGGGTGGGTACTGCCCAGGTAGCAGATGGGCCGCGATCATATTGGCATCTCCAGTGCTTGGCCAGCCTCTCTGCTGAACAGCGTATTTCCATGATTTCTGCTGTCCTCTCCTCTCTCCGCAGGAGTCTCGCTGGGCCCACATCCAGAACACAGCCGCCAAGAAAACCCTCATGCTGGGCACCATCAAGATGGCCACCCTGAACCTCTTCCAGAGCGTGAGCAAGCAACTGAAGGAGACCTTGAGCGTGCCCGTGGAGGACACCCACAGGCAGCTGGACATGGTACAGCCAGGCTGATGCCCACCCCTCACCCCGGGCTCAGGGAAGGAGAGCAGCACCTGCCCCGGCTGCAGGCTCTGCAGAGGAGAGGGCCAGGAGAAAACAGAGTGTCTCAGGCACCTCACCCCATCCTGGAGGGGACTCTCTAGGACAGAGCTGGGGTGCCGTTGGCAGAGCAGAGGGGAGTGAACACCAGCAATAAATGAGCATGGAGTCTGAATTGACCCTGGTCCCCTCTTGCCCCAGAGAGGGGCCAGTGCAGGGGAAGGAGGGTCTATGTGTGGAGGCACAAGGCTGGATGAATTGGGACGGCAGGTGACTGAACTGGCTACAAATCCCTTGTGTATCTGGGCCATTGCTCCACGCTTTGATTAGTTGGCTCCCTGCCCTCAAAGACTGGCCCCCAAAGAGCCATCCCACTTGCTCTGAGCTGGGGATGCAAATGTCCAGTCCTCCTCCTCTGCAGCCCAATTTAAAGCCATGGGAAATGTGCCTTTCAGAGCAGCCAAACACTTGCCATTCATGCTGCAAAAGCCATTCCAAGCAGTCCTAAACCTCCAGCCCTGCCATCTCTCTTCTCCACCCCAGATCCAGCAGTTCATCCAGGACCTTTCCGACATCTGGGCAGAGGTGAAAAAGAAGGACATCCAAAGCCGATCAATGATAGTTGTGGTCAAGGACGTGTAAGGGAAACACCAACTGCCCCTGTTCTGCCAAGGGAAGGCTTGGCCAGCTGAGACAGGAAAGGAAAGGATCTCCCATGGATGCTGCAGACTGCACTTCAATGCTCTCCATCCTCCTGGCTCTGAGCTCCTATGCAAACAGAGACCGGCCGTGTTATAAAGACAATGTATTCTAAGGACTACGTCATTTTCATAGGGTTTGTTCCTCGTGTTACATTAAAAACCACCCCATAGCGCCCTGACATAGAGCTGGGGGAATTTCTCCACTTACACTTTGTTGTTGAAAAATATAACATAAGAACGGCCATACTGGGTCAGACCAAAGGTCCATCAAGCCCAGTATCCTGTCCTCTGACAGTGGCCAATGGCAGGTGCCCCAAAGGGAATGAACAGACAAGTTATCATCAAGTGATCCATGCCCTATCACCCAATCCCAGCTTCTGGCAAACAGAGGCTAGGGACACCATTCCTGCTGATCCTGGCTAATAGCCATTGATGGACCTATCTTCCATGAATCTATCTAGCGCTCCTTTGAACCCCGTTATAGTACTGGCCTTCACAACACCCTCTGGCAAGGAGTTCCAGAGGTTGACAGTGCATTGTGTGAAAAAATACTTTCTTGTGTTTGTTTTAAACCTGCTACCCATTAATTTCATTTGGTGGCCCCTTGTTCTTGTATTATGAGAAGGAGTAAATAACACTTCCTTATTTACTTTCTCTATACCACTCATGATTTTATAGACCTGTATCATATCCCCCCTTAGTCGCCTCTTTTCCAAGCTGAAAAGTCCCAGTCTTATTATTCTCTCCTCATATGGAAGCCGTTCTATACCCCTAATCATTCTTGTTGCCCTTTTCTGAACCTTTTCCAATTCCAATATATCTTTTTTGAGATGGGGCGACCACATCTGCACGCAGTATTCAAGGTGTGGGTGTACCATGGATTTATATAGAGGCAATATGATATTTTCTGTCTTATTATTTATCCCTTTCTTAATGATTCCCAACATTCTGTTTGCTTTTTTGACTGCCGCTGCACATTGAGTGGATGATTTCAGAGCACTATCCACAATGACTCCAAGATCTCTTTCTTGAGTGGTAACAGCTAATTTAGACCCCGTCATTGTATATGTATAGTTAGGATTATGTTTTCCAATGTGCATTACTTTGTATTTATCAACATTGAATTTCATCTGCCATTTTTTTACCCAGTCACCCAATTTTGTTAGATCCTTTTGTAGCTCTTCACAGTTTGCCTGGAACTTAACTATCTTGAGTAGTTTTGTATCATCTGCAAATTTTGACACCTCACTGTTTACCCCTTTTTCCAGATCATTTATGAATATGTTAAATAGGACTGGGCCCAGTACAGATCCCTGGGGGACACCACTATTTACCTCTCTCCATTCTGAAAACTGACCATTTATTCCTACCCTTTGTTTCCTATCTTTTAACCAGTTACCAATCCACAAAAAGACCTTCCCTCTTATCCCATGACTGCTTATTTTGCTTAAGAGTCTTTGGTGAGGGACCTTGTCAAAGGCTTTCTGAAAATCTAAATACACTATATCCACTGGATCCCCCTTGTCCAAATGCTTGTTGACCCCCTGAAAGAATTTTAGTAGATTTGGCTTGACCAAGATATTTCACAAACTTTTCCTGAATTCCCAAAAAATCCCCCCAAACTCCAAACGTTTCAACATTTTCTGACCAAAGCATTTCTTAAAAAAAAAAAGCCCAAACCAAAGTTAAATGTTTCATTTTGGGTCAGACAAAATGCTTAGTTCGACACCAAGTGAATTTTTTTTCAACTTTTTGATTTGCGGAAAATTTTGGTAATTGATTTTTCAGAATTGGTAGATGACTAAAGAAACCAGTTATTTGCCCAGCTCTCCCGGGGCGGGGGGAGGGGGAGAAATGATCGCTCCCCCAGTGTAACGGCTATGAATCCTCTTTGGTACTGAGAGAGTGGGGTGTTCTGCATGGGGAAAGAACATCCCGGCGAACCCAACCCCAGAAAGGCACTAATAAGCAGGCTGGGCAGAAACTGGTCTGACTGTTATGTATCCCCCTGTTTTGAACCTCCCCCTGCGCCCAGGGACTGGCTCCAGTGTTTTCACATGAGCTCCCAAGGAATATTCCACTTCACTCAGGGACAGGTCATTTTCCCTAGGTAAAAATTTCCCCAGGCTGATATGGAGGGAATGGAGCGGCTCTCTCAGTCTGGCACAAGGCCTGGGAAGGAGAGCAGGTGCCCCGGGTTGATGTGAGAGATTGAGGGGTGGGGGGCATGTGCCTGGGCTGGTTTGAGGGGCTGGGGGAGGGGAGCAGGTCCCCCAGGCTGGGGTGAGGGATTGAGGGAGGGGAGTGGGTGCAGGGGCAGGTTTGAGGGGCTGGAGGAGGAGAGGGTCTCCCAGGTTGGGGGGATGTTTGGGGGAATTAGTGTCCCATGCTGGTGTGAGGGGTTGGGGGGAACCGAGAGAGTCTCCTGGGACAGTGGGAGGGATTGTGGGAGGAGCAGGTCTCTGTGACACTTCCCAGGGGTACCCATGTTTGTGAGGCACCTCGCTACCACCTGCCCTTAGCATGAGGGAGCCTTGTCTGTACCTGCCTGGGCTCAGTTCCATGACACCACCAGTTACTGGCAACACAAACATTCCCCCTTGGCCGCTGTGGGCCCCACTTTCTCTGTACAGGTTAGCGATAGGCACACATTAGTCCCTGTGTCCTCCATGTGTCCCCTGTAGTGTCGCAGCCTCCTATCCACAGAATTACCCAGCCCACTGTTCCCGAAGGAACAGTGCACCACAGCTTACTAGTTATACCTTACCACAGATCCGCTCAGCACACAGCATGTAGCCATATTTCTAGTGAAAGCAAGAGTAAGTTTGTTATCACAGGCCAGAGATTCAAATGATAGCAAGTAAGAATATTGGAAACAAATGGTTACATAGAAAATAAAATCATCATGTGCTTACTAGACCTAAACTTACCTCACAAGTTATCCTCGTGTCAGAGAAGTTTCTCTCATCCAACTTTCTTCCCAGCATGTTCAGCCAAGCCTGGCTAAGATCCCTCTGTCCTGAAGCAAAACCCACTGTCAGTTCACTTCCTCAGGGAAGGATCCTTGGGGATTCATCTGTTCCCCAGATATAATTTCAAATGTTCATTGTGTTAACTCCTAAACAGGCTACCCCCTGCTGGTTTAATATTTTCCTGCAGCTCCAGCAATTGACTGATTTGCCTTTGGCTCCGACTGTAGATGGGCATCCGTTGAGAACTATACAATACTCAGTTTGCACATGGCCAGCCAAAGAGAGAAGTGTCTCTGCCCCCTGCCAGGGAGAAGTATGTGCGTCACCCTTTGGTGACCTGCCTTAATTCACAGTCCTAGCGAGCACCATTTTTAGACTATACACATAACTCCTCACATAGTTTTCCTGTGTACGTCTTGCATTGATGATGATGATCAGTGTGACACAAGCTTTCAGTAGAGACCTGACATGACATTCATGAGTGAACTAGTACGCAGATCCCAGACCTAGGGGATCCCTCTAACCCTTAGGCACTCTGTGCCCTCTGCCAGGTGGCACCAAGAGATCGCTGGGTCACAGACTCCCAGGCTGGTGTGGAGGTTTGGGGGGAGCGGGGCTGCTGGGCTGGTGTGGGGTCTCTCTTGACAAATACCCACCATCGTGCATTCTAAATAAAGGAAGGGGGTTATTCCAAGCCTCTGGAGGAGGCAAAGTGAGGAACAATGGCTTGAGGCTGTCACCCTATTTCAGTTTGAGTTGGTATCTTAATCAATAGTTCTGTGTTAAAGCACACTGTCCCTAGAGAGTGTGTCTGTCCCCAGGCTGCTCCAGTTTTACAATCAGCGGGGTGAGACTTACCCTGGAGGCTCTAGGAGCAGATGAAGAACAAACACAGTGAGCTATTGTGTCTTTACTGCAAGTTCCACTCCGCAGACAATCAATGTCATAATCACAAACAACACTGAGCGAGCCCGTGCAATACCCAGCTGTGTGTTCATACTCACATAGCCAGCAATATCAGAGAGCTTCACGGCTCTCTCAACAGGTGGCCATCCTTTGGTGGGGGGTCTCCTGATGGGGCCTTTCCACCTTATCCATACCAGGGCAGGAAACCCTTTTATCCTGGGTTCTAACCAAGCCCACCACCTTATGCATATGTACAAGAGTTCCAATCCCCTTTTCCTTATCTGTACTTCTGCACCCCATAAAGGTTGGGGTGCCCCACTTTCCACAGGTTACCCTCTTAGTTCCCTTTATTCTAGGGTTGCCAATTTTGGTTGGATGTATTCCTGGAGATTTCATCACATGACATAATCTTTAATTAAAGATTAATTTTAATTCTTGGAGACTCCAGGCCAATCCTGGAGGCTTGGCAACCCTACCTTATTTCCATTATGCATCTATGCAAACACGTCCCCATGGTAACCTGAGGTTCCTGCAAAAGTTCCCATGATGTTACATTCATGTCTTGCAGTCTAGACATTGTGGCATATTTTCCTGAACATCACCTCTGGGCACATTCTTTACAGGAATCTTGTAACTTTACTGATCCACAGTTATTCCTGGGTCACTTATGTCAACCCTCCGTAGGCCTGAGACCTAACATGGCTAAACTGAAATCTCACAGGCTTCACCATCCAGGCCTTGCAGTACTTACTGATATACCTGGTGTTATACTCCTATCATACTATCCTATGTAAACCTCTCTTTCACACCTGACTTAATTATACTGAATTGCCAAGGTACGGGCTGACCAATCTAGGCCAAGGGGACAGGGGACGCTCCAGGCATGACAGACGTGTGACAAGAAAGAGAACACAGGGACTTGGCTGCCCATCAGCCGTGAAACATTGCCAAGGATTAAAGAGTTATTTATCATTCGCATTTTCCATTCAGACTTCACTGGCCTCAGATTAACAGCCTGCAGGCTTGTCTACACAGGAATGTTTTACTAGTTACACTGAAGTTAAACCAATCTAGCTGTACCAGTATAGCCCCCGTGTGGACACCTTATTCTGGTATAAGATTGGCTTTTTTTCAGCTTAGCTTACACTCCTTCCCAAGTGACATCAGCTAAAGTGAATAAAGGCCTCTGATACCATTGAGCAGGATGCCCACCTTAGCTTATACTGGTATAATGTTGTGTAGGCAAGCTGGGCTCTTCACCCCGTGTTCTAGGCATTGGTAACCATTGTGCTGAGGCCCTGGAATTCAGATCAATCTGGCAGGAGAACGGGAGACAGAGGCATGTGGGATCCAATCAACTGAAATCAGCCTGAGCTGAAATCAGTATTGGTTTAGCTCTAGTAATGGGAGTGCTTTAAACTCAAGTCCCGGCAGTAACAGAGGGAATTAAATGAATCTTTATTTTCGAGGGAAGCTTTTAGAAAGGCAGCGAGCCTAGTCTTTGGATAATGTCAGAGAATCGATCAAACCACCAGCAGTGAAAGGAAAGCACCTCATGTGTCCTTCCTTTTTAGTTTTTAAGGTGGAATTCTGTGCTAGCAAACAGCTCACTGTGTGAGCCCCGGGCTGGTGGGCTGGGGAGGGGCTGCATTGTGTGTGTGATCCATGCCTGCCTTGCAACAACAGCACATGAACCGGTGATAAAACAAGCCCTGTGGCCTCATTTGCACCACTCGGAAACAGTTATTAAAATCGGGGTGGGGGTAGGGCGCGTGGGTGTGTGGACAGTGAGACATGAGGGCAGTATCTATGTACCTGGGTCACTGCCTCCAGATTCCTGTCCAGGGCTTTGGGCCAACCGAGGTACAGACCAGCCTCAAAGGATCCATCCTGAGCCCTGAGCCTGCAGATACTAACACGTGAGTACTTTCAACACGTGAGGAGCTCCACTGCATGCCGTCTGATTGCTCAGATGCTTAAACGTATTTGCATGCATAAGTGTTTGCAGGATCGGGGCCCTAGTTTTTACACAGAACCCATGCAAGCTGGGAGAGGACTTTGGGAGTTTAATGAGCACTGTGTGTAGGGTGACCAGATGTCCCAATTTTATAGGGACAGTCCCGATTTTGGGGGCTTTTTCTTATATAGGCGCCTATTACCCCCCACCCGCTGTCCCGATTTTTTACACTTGCTGTCTGGTCACCCTAACTGTGTGGCTACTCCTACAGTGCAGACATGATGACTGAGGCTTAGTCATGCAGCTAACCACTGACTAGTCTCGAGTTCAGGAGCTCCCCTGTGCCATGAGATAGCCAGTAACAGGTGAGTTAAGGTCCTACAGACACTAGGGATGGGCACATTTCAAAGCATTTATAACTGCAGAAAGTCTCAGCACCAGAATGAGTTTTTATAAACAAACAAGCACCAAATAATCACTTGATCCAGTTATAAAAATCAGCCGACCCCCAGGGTGCTGAACTGTTTGCTGAAATACTGAGCTGGATTGTGCCCTCTTCTAATTCAAAGGCATCTGGTTTCAAATAGTCCCTGATGAGGTCTTGCCTTCCCTTTCCAGGGTTTGCCTGCTGCCTCCGCTGCACTCCAGCATTATTACAAAGCTGTAGCATGGGAGACTTATTGGAGATGCTTTCAGCTCCCAGTCCATGCAGGTGATAACTGAGAGAAACTCAGGCTAGGTCTACACTGGGGGGGGGGGGGGGGATCGATTTAAGATATGCAAATTCAGCTACGGGAATAGCGTAGCTGAATTCGACGTATCCGATCCGACTTACCCCACTGTGAGGATGGCGGCAAATCGACCGCCGAGGCTCCCCCGTTGACAGCGCTTACTCCTCCTGACGAGGTGGGAGTACGCGTGTCGATTCGGGGATCGATTTATCCATCTAGATGAGACGCGATAAATTGATCCCCGAGAGATCGATTTCTACCCGCCCGGATCAGTGTAGACTAGCCCTCAGACACAACCCCAAATCATTCATTCACTTCTCAGTCCCGCGGCTCCTTATTCATCTACTCTGCTCTGCGTCACTTTTCTGCACCCCTTGATATTTTCCAGTCTCCTCATCCCTTCCCTTTGCTTCTACATTTCTCTCCTAGTCTCTGCTCTTCCTCTTAATAGGGCAGGATCACCCCACTTCCCCTCTTCTGCTGTTCCCCGCTCCTAGTTAAACGCAAGTCCTGGCATCACATTGGTGGCCTAGGGCAAGGGTTCCTCTGTCCAGTCAATGGCGCTTCCTGAGTCAGGCACAGGGTGGCACTGAAGAGCAATTCAATTCTTGCCCTCCCCCTGCCTGCCTCACCTCAGACTTTGGGGGGCTTCAGGCCACCTCAGGACTGTCCCCCGAAATCTCTGGAGTTTTGACTGGGGATGCCACATTCGTAGGCCCCACAGCTGTGATAATGACACTGACTAGAAAAGAGGAGGAATAGAGGCAAGTCCAAGCAGACCAAAGTAAAGAGCCTCCTCGAGCCGCAGCATTGTCCTGATTTCATTCAAAAGCTGGGGACACGGGATTGGCCTAATTACAAATTATCCGACATCATTTTCCTCTCTGAACAGCCCTGAGCTGCTGGCCGGACAATGGGGGCTGGGGCCCAGCGACAGTCAAGAAAAGCCTCCCAGACCTCTCCAGTATTGCTCCTCCCCGCCCAGGTGCACGGAGCTGCTTCACCCACCACAGCCAACTTGTGCCAGCCCAGCCCGCGGCATAGCAAGTTTGGTCCCGAATGGGGACGCGTGGCCACTAGAGCCGGCCGCAGGACAAGTCTGGTTTTGTGGCACCGTTCGAGGTTTCCAAACTTGTTTTTGTTCAGATGGGAACAAACCAAAGCCTTTTGAACATGTTCACTCAAATGGGATTGTGTCAAAATGTCTGGGGTGGGGTTTTTTTATAACAAAACCTGAGCTTTTCAATTTGGGGCAGGTGGTCAGGACACTGGGCTGGGATGTGGGAGACCCAGGTTTAAATCCCTGCTCCAAAGCAGAGTTTTTCCATCCCAGATCAGCATGATTCAGACAAAGTAGGGACTTGCACCTAGGTCTGGAACATCCCAGGCCACTGCACCAACAACCAGGCTCTGGAGTACGAGAAGAGCATGCTCTCTTCCTAACAAAAAGATCATTGCAACTGCTGTGTCTCCACGAAACGTGGTGGCGTCGGCAAAAGTTAATTTAGTCTAAAATGTTCCCAGCAGTTCTAGTGGACAACAAATTGCAGTCAATCTCTTGTCTCTTCTATGTGTGTCTCCTCCTTATCTCCATCCCATATCTTTCCTATGTGTGTCTCCCCTCATCCCATGTCTCTTTGGACAGGGCGTCTCATAGGTAGAGAGCCCAGGGAGCTTGGGCTGGAGAAGGGCACTAATGCTGCTAGTGTGCAAAGGGGGACAGAGTGTTCCAAGGTGGTTGGGGAACCAATATCCAGGATATTGATGGAGGGAGCAGGTCCTTGGGTGCAGGGTGACTGACCTGAGATTGCTGGAACTGTGAGGTTTTAAGATCAACAGGATTCACATAGTGCAAGGGGAGGGGAGAACAGGGGACTTCCCCCAGCTGCTTCTAACAACGCTTTGCCCACAACACTTCTTCCTTCATGCATACATCTACCCACAAGGGATTGTTAGTGAGGATTGTCTGTTAGGACTGTTATGTTATGACCAGTGAAAAATGGGCTTCTTGTAGCTGCACACCCCCCATCCTACCCCACCCTGGGACAATCTCATCCCAACCCTTTGAAATTATCTGTTTCTAACATGTCCTGGGAGTCTGATCTTGGAATCTGGCCCCGGTCTTTGGGTTTAAAGTAGCTAAAACATGTCCCTGTGTTGCTATCCATGCTCATGTATATTCCATGTCTTCTCTTTTCACATGCCGAGGCCCCGATTCGGATCACACTTCTGTGGGATTTGCACCGGTGTGACACCCTTGGAGATTTACATTGGCGCAAGCGAGATCACAACCTGGCTCTTGGCTTGTACCATGGCCCCAGAATAACTATCAATAGGTCCCTGGTTTAAAACACAACATCAAGCTGCTCTATTGCAGTTCCCCGTCTAGACATTGCAGGGAAGGGAGAGTGGGGGAGGGAAGGATCTATCTCTGCAAGTGGAATCGGCCTGCTCAGGAGAAGAAGAGCATTGCTAGTGAAATTAAGGCAACAATCGATGCATTTGACAGTGTGCATTAGCCCAAGATGAAAAGATTGCTGGGCCCAGCGTGCTCCTGGCGACGTTCAGCAGTAGCATTTACTGTTGATATGACTCTATCAAGAGCAAATCTGAGCTCCAGGGTGAAGTGAGTTGCCAGCGTTGCTCTTTCTGCAGCACTACCTTATTGTTAACTCAGGCTTGACAAAGATCATATGCCAGGAGGCCACGCAAGGTGTGGGCCTAGTGGAGGTCAGAGGCCCGAGCTCTGGCAGTGAGGTAGCAGCTACTCAAGAGCCTGGGTATTTGTATTATTAAGAATGCCACTTATGGAGTGGCTCCAGGAGGCCAGCAATAGGGACCTCACTGAACAGGGTAGCCCCCACCTAAAGCACCCTCCCTGCAGCAAGCCATGGCACAGCCAGTACACCTGCCTCAGTTTCCCTAGGAAAAGGGAACAGTCTTTCCCAGGGTCCATTCAAAGCCCCATTTTGGGGGAGAATTTATTCACGAGCATGTGAAATAATCTGCAGAGCCCTCGTGATAAAAACATTCTTCCCCACACCCTAAAGTGCCACAGATCACAGCAGTTTCCCATCCCTCTCCAGGAACCTCATCTCCACTCATTCTCCCAACAGGCCATCTCCTGCCTACTCCCAGCCTCTTTTTGCCCTTGTTCAAGGGCTCTGCCCTCCAGACCGTCTACCCATAAGCTCCCAGATTCGCTTCTCTGCCACAGCACTTCTCTGGGAGCCCCAAGTCAGGTCTCCCATGAGAAGGGCCTCCACAGTGTTCCACTCCATAGGCCTCCTCGCCTGTGAGTCCTCCGCAGCTCAGGGAACATCCCACCAGGGCCACCCCACAGGCCCTGGGCTCAGCGTCTCACAGCCTTTCTCCGCCGCAAGGCATCTCCCCACAGTGTTCCATTCCACCGGCCCCCCTGCCCATGACTCTTACCCCTGCTCCCGGGATCCGGCCTCCAACATCAACCGTCTTGTTCTGGGCTCTGCTTCCCCACCCCAGGCTGGTTCTCCTGGCTCCTTGGAGCCTCTGCACCAGCTCTCCTGTATCTCAGCAGCTCTGATCATTCCTCACCAGCAACTTTCACCTTGTGCTCTTCCTAACAGCCCCCTGGTCCGGTCCAGTCCAGCTCTGCTCTGCTCTGCTGCTGCTGCTACTGCTGTTTCTCTCTGGGTCTCTCCCTTCTTCCTCAGGCAGCTCTCACCTGCCCTTTTCCTGCCTCCCTTTTCGTGTGGCCCAGGTGCCTTTCCTTAAACCCAATTGGGAGGCAGCTGAGAAGTCGCAGCCATGCTGAGACTCTCTCTTAAAGGGGCTAGTCACCCTGTGACTCTCAGCATTCAGCTCTACATGTATCATGATCATGGGCCCAAACCTCAATAGCATTTACTCACTCCTCACTTGGGCAAAAATCTCATTGACAGCAATGGGGGATTTGCTGGAGGAAACGCCGAGCTAGGACTTTGGGGTGAGGCTCAGTAATCTTACGGGTGGGTAAACTGAGGGACAGAGGGGACTTCTAAGGGCCCAAACCCTGAGTTCCTGATGCAGGTGAGGTCCCACTGCAGTAGTTTGGGAGGCAAGGGGGGTCAGAAGTAGAGTGTAAGGGGCCCAGGAGGGGATCTGAATAGGGTAGCAGGGATTCAGGTGCTGAAATGCATGGTAGGGATGACCCTTGGTAGGAATTACTGTAAGTGAAGGCCAACAGTCCTGTTTCCACTTGTCACTTACCCTGGTGCAATCATGGCTCCCAGTCACATGTCGGATGCGGTATTTGCTCCTCCGGAGGTTGATCCAGAGCCCTCAGGGCTGATCCTGAGGAGATGAACTCCCACAGCTCCCACTAATTCCCCTGGAGTTGTTGGTGCTCAGCACCCTTCAAGATCAGGTCCTGAATGTGCTGGCTGTACATGAACATGTATGTTATTGCAGTGCACCGTGTTGGCCAATACATACATGTTAGGGGTTGTATATGCCACATGAAGGGGTGTTATGTGCATGGAATTAACATAATAAAATGCATTATAGATAGATAAAAAGTGTTGGGATTGTCAACTGAATGTATCAGGCTCTCCCCGGTATTCCGTTCACCTACGCCAAGTATCCCACAACATTTTGGCAGTAGAAAACAGGAAGCCTGTCAAAGCCAAGATACATAACTGGTGAGGCCTCGCACAGGCTGGGAATGGCCTGAACATAGAGAAACCTAAGGTAAAAAAGGTACCGAAGAAAACAACCAGTTACAGCACTGTAACGAACTGGTGGGTTGGATTTTAGTGACGGGTAAAGGGTTTTGTAACTTGTAAAATCATCCTGTAAATACGGCTGGCTGAAATGCGTGTCTTTGAAGCACACCTTTTGTGCAAGGCGACCATGCGGTGAGCTAAGCACTGCTTCCCAGAAGGAGGGAACGTGTATCTCCTTTTCATGTCGTCCTGCTTTCTCTTTAAACAATAATTGTGGCTACATTCGGTTATTTGGGCTCTTGAACACTTCTGAGAACAAGCTGCGAGTGGAGTCAAACAACAACTGGCTACACCTTTTTGTCAATAACAGTGTCCCACTCACCATGTGACTAGCACATAGGGTGACCAGATGTCCCGATTTTATAGGGACAGTCCCGATATTTGGGACTTTTTTTTTGCATGGGCTTCTATTACCCGCCCCCCCCGATTTTTCATACTTGCTATCTGGTCACCCTACTAGCGCACAACCTCTCCTGTTCAAAGCCCTTCTTTGGCTACACTTCAACCAGCAAACCCCTCGCACTCGCCTCCTCTCTGATTAAGGTGAAACTTTCTTCAAACCAGTCCTGGGCGCAAGCCACAAAGTCTGGATCCAGTTTTCAAGCACCACAAAGTTCTGGGCAGTTTGGATCCAGAGTTTGGTTCGGTCCCCTTATAAAACGAGTGTTTGAGCTGCGAACACCCTGAAGTTCAGCTCAGGGAGTTGGGATCAAACGCTGAACCGTTGCCTCGCGTGCCTGAGTTACACAGTGATTATTTCCAGGGCGAGGGCCCTGGGCTTGTTCTGGGTTTTACAAAGCACTTATCTGCTACTCTGAACAGAATGACTAATAATAACCAGATCCGAATGGGACCCTGCGAGCCATACATCCCTGTATCGCACCAAACGAGCCATCAGGATATTCAGCTGAAAACGGCACGCTCAGTTGTGTGAGCTTCTGCCTGTGCGGCTGGTTCCTAGCCCCGAAGCCACATAAATGGGGCAGTAATGCCATCCTCAGCCTCCAGGGAAAATAGCAAAGGGTTTGAAAGCACAGGAAGGAGAATACAGCCAGCAGCGTCCTGCAGTGCTGCTAGTGGCCGGCAGCTGGGGAGAGAAGCAGCAGATTGGCTGCATGGGAAAGTGTTTTCAGAGCATGTTTTTCCACTATAAGTAATGAGGGAGAAGGATCCTAAAGCAGTGCATCCACTCCGCATTGTTTATGCCAGTTTAAGCTACTTCCCTTGGCAATCATTGCTGAGCAGCATTCTGGGCAGCTATCCCATGGTGCAATGTTCCACCATGAGGCTCTATGCATTCTGGGGCTTCCTCGCAGTACATCGTAGGATGCCTACTGGAACTGACTGGAATTCTGGGACTTTGGGTCAAACTAAACAAGTCCCATGACTCCTCTCCAGCCATCCCAGCTGGTTTTTGAGAGCTGGCGCCATTGTCGAATCGTTGTCAGGCAGCATGGAGGGCACGCTGCTGAGCGCCCTGATCCTGACCATCGTTCATATGAACAGGCTGCTCCGCCTGTATTTGTGATTACGCAGCCAGATGGCTTTGGATGGGTTGGGAGACTAGTGAGTCTCTTCTAGCAGACAGAGGCAGATGCTGGGTGCAGCTATGGAGTGTAAAGCAACCCCCCACCCCAGGACTGCAATGCCATGCTTATATAGTGTGTGTGAGCTTGTGTGTGCGTGCAGGCACATGTGAGCAAGGGGGTGTGTGCATAAGCGTGAGAGTGTGTGTGCTCAGTGTATGAGCATGTGTGCTCAGTATGTATGTGCACTTGTGTGCCAATTAACTGCCCAGGCTGCACCTGGAGAAGGAGACAAAGAGCAGGGATTTCCATTGAACAGGCTCAGCACAGCAGGAACTGGGGCAGCCAGTATAAGCCAGGAAGCTGGCAACAGAGGGGGCTGCAGGGAAGAAGTCTGCAGTCACTCCCTGGGTGAAGGGAGGTGTGTTTGGGACTATAAAGGACAGCCCACAATCACGCCCTGGGAGGAGGGAGTTGGGAGGCTGGCGAACCCAGAGAGGGGGGAAGCCAGGAACGTAGGACAAGGCTCGGGGGAAAGCAGCGAGGTGTGGGGCAGGTCAAACTTTGGCTGCTGATGAGAGGGCCCCTGAGCCGGGACTTGGAGTAGAGGGTGGGCCCGGGTCCCCCTACCAGTTCCTGGCAAAGTAGCACCGGCAGGGCAGTGAGCAGGCAGACTGCCAGAGCCCATTTGTCAAGAGGGAATTTGATACCCCCTAGGGGGAACACCTATGGTGACCAGGCCAGAGGGCCAAGTCATGAAGAGGAGGCTGCAGTTCTGGAGTGAGGTCCGCAGGGCAAGAGGGTGACGGGAGAGATGCAGAGGAGGGCACAATGCCTGGCCAGAGCTAATGCCCAGGATGGCCAGCAGGAGGCACCACCAGTGGGGTATGAACTCCATGACTTGTATATACAGCCAGGTGAGTATGTGTGTGTGTTTGCTCTATGTGCATGCATAGGTGTGTGTGTGCACTGAGTGAGTCTGCACTGCCTGAATGTGTGCATGCACACTGTGTGAGCGCATATGAGTGAGCATTGGTGTGCACACACTGTGAGTGCATACCTGTGAGTGTGTGTGTGTGAGTGTGCATGTACTGTGAGCCTGTACAGGTGAGCACGTGTGCACACACACTGCATGACCATGTACAGATGAGTGAGTTGTACAGGTGCGCACATGCACAGCATTAGCTTCTACTGGTGAGCATAGGTGCAGGTGCACTGTGTGAGCACATACATGTGAGCCTGCTGCACATATGAAGACATGTGTGTGAGCACGTATGAGTGAGCTTGTGTGCATAAGCGTGCACTGAGTAAGTGCATATGGAGGAGCATGTGTGGATGCGCACGCACATGAATCAGTGTTTACTGAAGAAGGGGTGTGCACAGGAATACAAATTTTGCTGCTTTTGGAGGGGCACTTTTTGTGGCCCCCTGCGGTCAGAGGAGCTGCCTCTCGCCTCCCCCCTGTGGCTGGAGGAGCTGGCTCTCCCCCCGCGGCTCCAGGGTCAGAGGAGTGGACTCTCCCCACTACGGCAGATGGAGCTGGCTTCCCCCCACACACACACTTCCCCAGGGCTGGTGGAGCTCGCTCTCCCCTGGCGGCCGCAGGAGATGGCTCTCCCTCTGTGACCCAGGGGCCGGAGGAGCCCATGCCCTTGCTTGCCCCCCTTGCGCACGTCCCTGCGAAGAAGCCAGTTTCACTAGAAAATTCCCAACCAGCTGTAATCACACGCCCTAAAACACCAAGAAGGGGCAGAAAAACAGAGCAAGGGAGAGACTGGGGTATACATCAAACTCTCATTTAAAATATGACTGTCTGCAATTTCTCAAGTCAGCACAGATTTTGTTAGTGAATGGGGAATTTAGCCTATCCTCAGCTTATATAAACCGGAGTTTGATTCCAATGGCACTACATCCATTTACACTAGCCCTAGTTTTCTCTAGGTAAACCTAGTCTGTTTGCCTTCCACTCACTCACTCTGGGACAGACTGATATGAAAGACTGTAACTCCATTGAAGTTAATGCAGCTCCTTGATTGGTTCTATGCCAGCCCCAAGTAGATTAGAGCAACCTTGAGGCTGCTCTACCCTATGCTAGCTGGTAACAGCCCCCAGGGGTCCATCTGCCAGCTAGAAATTGCCAGCACATAGTAATACTCCAGCAGCCCCCAACACAATCCCCACATGCCCCTTAGATGGGGGACCATGGGGGGGAGTGGTGTGGAAGCTGCCTACACTGGCTTTATTCCAGCTGGGTGTTCCCCCCCGCCAAGGGAATGCACTGCCGAGAGGCCAGAATGCTGGTCCCACACTCAGCACCTGAACTCTGTTCACCATAGAGATGGGCTTGAGCCAAACTGCCAGATCCAAATGCCCTCAGACTTGGGAAGAATCAGGGTCAGGAGCTGGATGGGAGATTTGCACCTCGGGCCCATCTCTACTTTACTCCGAGTACCATTGTCCATTTAGGATGGGCACCGTGGGCTCAGGGCCGCTGAGATATTGGGGCATCTGGCAGAGGCACGTGAAAGAGGACAGATAAACTGAACACACCTACTCCTGTCATTTAAGCTGTAATGAGGATTAGCATTCCAGCTCCCCCAAAGTCTTTAATTTAAAAATAAACACAGCAGCAATTAGTTTAGCAGCATGGTCCCCAGAAGTCAGCTCACAACCGCGGAGCGCAGGAAACATCAAAGCTTGTGCCAGTGACTGGTTTTGAAGAGCTGCCGTAATTGCATGACTCTGCAGTGCGATCAGGGGGAGCTGCTGACGCAGGTTCATTGAGGACCAGCGGAGCAATACAAATGTCTGCTCTCTGGAGGCTGCGATGAGTCATCCCGGCCCGCCGCGTTGGATCGGGAGCTGCAGGGGCGCTGCACTCTTGGCTCCGCTCGTGGAGGGGGAAATACAGAGTGGCAGCTGCTAAACAGGGCTGAATTCTAAGACTGTGGGGAACAGGAGGGAAATCTTTCCCATTGCTACAGCACCGTCCATCCTAGGGACCCCAATGAGCTTTGCAAGCCCGTATGCAGGGACTGCTTTGCTCACCACTGAAATGCAGCCACTTCTGGAAGAGGATTCAGCAGCTCAGCAGCCTCACACCACTGCAGGGCAGCAAGGAAAGGCTCACTGAGGGGCTTGCTAACGAGCACAAGGGGTCAGGTCCTTGCTTTTACATCTCAATCACCAGCTGGCATTTCCAGCAGCGTAGCACCACGCCGGGGCAATGGGGTCGATGTCAGGAGGGAGCACAAAGGTGAAACAGGAGCCAACTGCAGCAGATTGACTCTCTCCTCTCCCCCCCCTTTCTCTACGTGGCAGGCTCTCCTCCTAGCCCACCGTACAAGGCCTGGTCTCAGGGACAGGGGCAGGAGTCTGAAATCTAGCACCAGACTGCTTCCTTGACAACTGATGTAGCCTTCGTCAAGGATTTAGAAGGATCTAAGCACTCAAACTGTCCCTTGGAGCAAGTTATCCTATAACAGCCTCCTATGGCGTTTCCTGCACCGTCCTTTAAAGCTGGCTTCTAGGCTAGACGGAGCACAGGTCTGCTCCAGGCTGGCGGTTCCTATGTTCTCACTTGCATTCTATTTTCTGCTTTCCTTAGCTCTTCAGAAACCAAGGAAATTCCCCACCAGTGACTCTGTCAGTGACCCGCTAAGGGGCAGCGTCCTTTGCATTTCCTATGCAGTTTCTCTTTATACATTTTTGACAGGCATTCTCTGGATCTGTGCTCTGGCTGTGCCCCATGAGCTTCCGTCAGCCTTGTCACAGTTCAGGGCACCTGCCCCGTATTCCCCTCTGTAGTCCAGCCAGGGCACCCACTCGAGGCTCCCAGCCGCTCAGCCGTCACGTCTTCTGGGCGGAGACCTGCATCTCTCTCCTGACTGGTGTTTTTCCAGGCTGCACAACTCCCTGCCTACACTGTGTTATTCCCCAGCAAGGCAGATGGCCTCACCTGGCCAGCGTCTGCACTTTGCTTTCTCTCCAAGGCTCTGAACAGCATCATTATCCACAGTTATGTTACCACACAGCTCCTCCTCACAGAGCCATGATTACTAAGCATTTTAGTGCCTGGGGCAAGCAGTCATATTTGCACCCCCTAGAGGCGACGTGGGGGTGGGAACGCTCACTTTTCCCTCCAGATTTCTGCATCCCTTTTAGCACAGAGGTTTTCAAACTGAGGGGCACACCTCCCTAGGGAAATGCACCCCACAGTTTGAAAACCATCGCCTCCTGCCCCTGCCCCAAAGGAGCCTGGTGCTGGCTGGCGACACCCCCTGGAGCCGGCCTCTGGAGTCTGGCTGCCATGAGATGCTCCTCAAGGCACTCCCTAGAGTACTCATCCCCACTGGGCACCTGCCGCTCAGCAGCCCAGTCACACCCCACTCGCCCTCCAGAGATCTGCCTTTGCAGCCGGCTCGCTCTCCCCACACTCCCTTGCCCCCCTTGGATGCCCTGCCCCATGTCTGCTGGGCTCACGGTCACACAACCCGAGTTCTGAGCTTGGCCACGTGAGCCCAGTGCCCAGCCCAGGCGCTGGGGGCATGAGGCTGCTCAGAGGGTGTAGGGTGGAATCACTCCCACCAGCTCCAGAAACTGAGGCCATGAGAACGGAGCAACCTCTAAGGTTACCATATTTCAAGTTCCCAAAGAGAGGACACTGCCGAGGGGGAGGGTGCTGGAGGGGGCATTGGGGGATGCTGGAGGGGTGTCTGTGTACTGGGAGGGGTATTGGGAGTGCTGGAGGGGGTATTGGGGGATGCTGGAGTGGTGTCTGTGTACTGGGAGAGATATTTGGGGGTGCTGGAGGGGGTACCTGCGGCAGGGGTACCCACTGGAGGTGGGCTGCCAGTGCTGGGGAAGGATGAGCCGGCTTAACAGGGGAGCCCCAGCTGCTGCGGAGGGGATGCTGCATGTGGGACTCCCACTTCCCTCCCATTCCCTTATGCCGTTCTCTTCTCCTGCCCCATCTCCCTCCTCCACATCCCCCTCCCCTACCCCATTCCCTTCTCTTCCCCCTTCCCTATCCCATCTGCCTTCCTTACCCACTGACTCTTCTCCCTACCTCATCCCCCTTCCCCACCCACCCCCACCCCCTGCGGGCACTCACCATTGTACAGAAACCTGATGGATGGGGGAGGGGGGTGGGTGCACACAAAACTGACTGATGGAGCTGAGTGTACAGGTGCATAATTGATTGGACGTGTGTGTAATTGATGGGGGGTGTGGGGCAGGTGCAAACACTCTGGTCCCTAAGGGTACCATTCTTCCATCACTGCCTTAAACTACCCGCTCCAGTGGCTGAGCTAATAAGGGGACTGAGGGGGCTAGTGCCTCCCCCACACCCAGCCATTAGGTCTCTGTGTGGTGCCTGTTCTAGCATATCATGCAACTGACCCTAGCGCGAGCCCATCCCGCTCTCACCTGCCAGTGGTGGCTGGGCCCGGTGCCCTGCTCCAGGCCTTGTGACCTGGCACACACGGTCATGTGGCACTGTGACCCCGTGTGCCAGGTTGCAGCACCACTCAGGTTTGGCTCAGCTGCCCCTCTGTCATGACGGAGGGGCAGCTGGGCCAAACATGAATGGTGCTCTGACCCCCTGGGCCAGGTTGCAATGCCTGAAGCAGGGAGCCAGGCCCAGCCCCAGGGGACAGGAGCCACTGCTGCCTACCCCCAATGACCCATCATCCTCCCAGTGGCAAAACCTGGCTCCACCATTGATCCTCTCCCAGCACAACCCACTACTACTCCAACCATCCACAACTGTGGGGGGGAAGCCATCTGGTACAGGGGTGCATGCAGATGGATGAGATGGGGGCAGCGTTGAGATTGTGGTGCATGGCGTGTGGTGTATGGTAGCTGAGGGGATGGTAAGGGGTGAGTCTCAGTGGAGACAAGGGGATGTACAGTTAGGTGCCTTAACTTGACCTTGCTTTTGTGGTTCGGCATCTGGCATGCTGTGTGCGTAGCAGCCCGCACTGCTTCACCGCTGTGTAGTTCTGTGGATGCAGAATATAGGATGCAATTTTTAAAAGCCCCATTTCCACAAGCGAGTCAGGCGCTTAGGGCTGGATTTTGAAAGGTAGGCGCCCAGTGGGATGGTCAGATGTGCCCAAGTGCCTCACCCCGCTGAAATCAATAGGGGCTAGTGTCTGGGCACGTCTGACCATGCCACTGGACCCCTCTCTGCATCTCCAGGTGCCTAGCTACCTTTGGAAATCTGGCCCTTTGGCACTGCTGACAGCATGGCCCATCGCCTTCATGTCATCACACACTTGTTCCTCAATGAAATAATCCATTATAGTCCTGCCACCTTTGCTACATCATGTTGCATCTTGTACTGCTGTGTGTACTACCGAGTGTGCCTGTGAGCCAGAGAGTGAAATCACTTGCTGTTCACACAAGATACACATGGAAGATGCACTTACATCAGTTCCCCCCCCCCCCCCCCACACACACACACTGGCATACTCACTAGTTCTCATGTAGCATGTCAGCACTGGGGACCTGTTAAGAGAACTAGACCATTAATCAAATGGTGGCCATGTCCCTTGCTGTAGCTCTAGCACTATAGCCTGGTGCAATTAGTATACATTGATGTCGCTCTGTTGATGTCAGTGGATACACACGGATTTACACCAGCTGAGAATCGGGGTCTATTGTCTCCAGCTACTCTCTACGGACCAAATGCTCAGCTGACATGACTTGTATCAGCTTAGATGAGAAATCAGTTTCCTTCAGCTGCAGATGTGATCCTGGATACATGCGGCTGAGTTCCGATCAGTAGCGTACAGCCAATAATGACTTAATTTTACTGAGTATAAAAGGAACAATTTAAACATCTTTACGGAGTAAAAACCTCCACCCCAGTGTGCTGTGTGCAAGATGTTTTCCTCTCTCTCTAAAGACATTACAACGGTTTCTTTAGCAGTGTGAGCATAAGCTCTAATTCCATTAATACAACTTTATGGGCGCTCATGCTGAGAGCTGAAATTTAATTAAATAGCAGCATCGCTATTGTGCTACACTACAATGAGACGGTCCCAATCCATAAAACTCAAAAGGAGGCTTTCTGCAGAGAGGTCCAGAGCTTCAGGGGCTGATCTAGCGCCTGTCAAAGTCAAGGGGAATCTTCCCTTTCCACTGATTTCAATAGGCTTGGGATCAGAGGCTGATAACACAGGGTTACCTCATGTGGGGCAGACACAGCTCTGCATGGGGAGGAGAAGACAAGCCATACAGACCTCTCCTGAGCTCCCTACTGCACAATGGAGGTACGCTGGGGTGGGGAGGTGCCCTCTGCTGACAGGGGCCATGGCCCTTTCTTGTAAGATGGTAGCATAGGGATTGCAGTTGCGGCTGGCTGACCAGCCCAGAGATCTGCCTGTGTGCTGAGCTAATGTAGGAAAGTCAGATGATGATGGTGGTTGTGTTGGACCATTGGGGAATCACCATCACTGGATTTTAAGAACCGGCTGGACAAACACCCATCAGGGATGGTCTAGGTTGACTTGGTCCTGCCTCAGTGAAGGGGGCTGGACTAGATGACCTCCCGAGGTCCCTTCCAGCCCTACATTTGTATGACATTTTACACTCATTTACACCATTGTAAATCCAAAGTCAGCCAGCTGGAAGCAATGGACCAGATCCTTGGCCCAGGGTCAGTCCCTTTTGTGCTACTGGAGAATCCCTGAGGGGCACAGTCAGGTTTACACCATCCTCCCCCCCCCATTCTGGGACTGGCTCGGGGCAGGGAGGGAGTGTGACGGGGTTGGGGCTAGAGCATGCTGTGTTCTGGGGAAATGCTGCCAAGGGGATCATTCCACCCATTGTAAGTTAGAGCAGCCCTGTGGCTACTCTAATTTATGCCAGGGGCCAATTAGGCTCCCAGCAGAAAGGTGGCTAAGACCCACCATTGCCTCCTGCCCCTTGTGATCAGTGCAGCTGGAGTTCAAGCCCACTCTCCTTACTCCAGATTTACACCATTGTAACAGCCAAATTTGGCCCAGTAGCCTCGTTTGCAGAGGGGAAGGCATGGTGCAGGCAGGGGAAGAAATGTGCCTGAGGCAGAGGGAGGGTTAGAACCAGGGGAGTCCTGGCACTGATTCTGTGCTCACGCCTTGTGCCTGAATCCCCACCGCTGTCCTTCAGCTTTAGACCCTGCAGCCCTGGTGATCACAACACCCAGCAGCATTTCAGCAGCGTCACACTGGAGTACAGCAGCAAGGTGTCCGGCCCTCAGTGCAGGCATTTCAGCTGGGACAGTCTCAGCTGGGCCCGACTCCCAGCAGCATGATGGCACAAAGCAGCATTGACAAGCTCCCGTCAGTTTCTGACCTAGCCGCACACCCCCAGGAAAGATGCCGTGTCTGGTTCCTGGCAGGGCAGAGAGGCAAGCTGCAGAAATCCTTTTCCTTACAGCCAGTGATGGGAAATTGTCAATCCCCTCTCCCACCCCAGGCCGCAGCCCCAGGGCTGGCTGCACAAAGGGGCTGTGTACTTTGGACCCATCCAAGCAGCTCCCATGGAACATCTGGCTCCTCCACAGTGAGAACGCAGGAATCTTTCATCACCCGTCCGGCTCCGATGTCAAAATCTGGGGCTGTATGTGTCTAATCTCTAAACGGATTAAACGGAGACTCTGCTTCAATCCTCAGCGTTCTGGCCTCCTGCCACATGCTCCGATCAGCTCCCCTCTCCCCTCCCCACGAGAGGTTTCCCAATTTGGAGACTTGAAGTGTCTGTGAGATGGGTGAGTGGGAAATTCTTTCCCAAAAGCAGAATGTTCCCATGAGAGGAAGCCAAAAGGGACCAAATCACCAGTGCTCGCCTGCTGAAAGCAGCCAGAGCTGTTTTTCTGATCTCAGCACGGCGGGGTCAGGGTGAAAAACGACCCCGATCAGGCAGAGAGGAGAATAAGAAACTGGAATAAGAAACTGATGCGTTGCTGGTCCATTTCCCCCACTGGTCTGTTGGTGCAGAGGAATCAATGTGATCTCACTGTGCAAGAGGAGAGGACGTGCGCTGCCTACAGGGCACACCCCATCTGTCTGCTCTCACATAAAGGAGGGGTTGGGGGAGGGGGTGCCGCACCCATCTCCTTGGAGATGTGGCAGCTCATTGAGGGGGGAGCACTTCCTTTCCTGCCCCCCAGAGCTAACCCCAAGCGTCACTGTCTCTTTCCGGAGCTGGCCAGGCAAGGACTTCGATCTCCGTGAGAACTTCTGACAAAAACCAAAAGGAAAAAAATTCATTTTCAATGACACTTTTCATAAAAACCTTCTTTTTTCAACAAAATCCAAAGGAGAAGATCATCAGCTTTTTGGACAAAAAACCCGACCATTTTCAATGAGAAGAGCAGTTTCCTCACAAAAAAATGTCCATTTTGCCAAAAAAGCCATTTAAGAAACGAATAAATGAATGAAATAGAACTCGTTTGGGTCGGTGTTTGTCCAGCGCCTAGCGCAAGGGCCGTAATATGAATAATACCGTGCAATAATAATAAAGGCAAGAGCCTCGTTCTCACAGCAGTTGGGTATAATTAACAAATCTAGTGTCACAGTGCGGGGCCCTGGCAGGGGGGTACCTGACGTTCACGCACGTCGCAGTGGAGACCCGCGTGGCGAGGAAACAGACGTGGCCACAACGGAGTCTGAGCAGGGTGAAACAGGCTGACTCTGTCATCAGCAGACCAGATTCCCCCAGTAAGTGCCATTGGCTTGCTGCCGCTCTGGCTGTGCAAAGCGGCTGCATGCAGAGCTGACGCAGCTGACTGCTGATTCTGACCCACCTCAGAAAGTGCAGGTGCAGGGGACGTGCTGCTCTAGCCATTGGCCTGTGTGTCCAGGATCCCAAGGTTTGTGCTGGGTTCAGCCTGTCCCCTGCATCACAGGGAGGAAATGTAAGTTATGCGCCGGGTTTAGGAGCTCAGCAGGAATCCAAGTCTCCAGCCTGTTGGTAAAGTCAGGCCAAGACATGGCAAGAAAATCACTTCAGCAAGTGACGAATCCCAAGGAAGAGATCGATGCTTATACAGAACGTTGTTCGCTCCAGCCATCACCAGGGCAAGCCACCCAGGCCTGCACTCTCACCGCCAGCTCTGGCTCTGCTCCCCCTTCCCTGCACGCCCAGTCACATCTTTCCTCTTAAAACCCCAGAACCCACCCTTTCCTCGCTGTCCCCCTGCTCAAACTTCACCCTGCTGGGAATGGGCAACAAGGGATGGATCACTTGATTGCCTGTTCTGTTCATTCCCTCTGGGGCACCTGGCATTGGCCACTGTCGGAAGACAGGATACTGGGCTAGATGGACCTTTGATCTGACCCAGTATGGCCGTTGTTATGCTCCCCAGACCCTCTTCTGCCTGCATTGCTGCCACCTGTTCTGGCCTGGACTTACTGCTTCACAACTCCCCATCCCCCCACCCCAAATCTGTCCAAAACGCTGGTGCCAAAGTCAACTCCCTCAGGCCCCCTTGCCCCCTTGGAATGTTCCTGCCAGTCACCTGCTGGAGCTGGTTGAAAAACAGGTCCAAGTTTTCAGGAACGTTCTCATAAAAATTCATCCTGTGCTTTCCATCTAAATGTCAGATTTTGAAATGTTGCGACCAGCTCCGTTGTCGGCCGTGTGTGGTGCGTGGTTGATCACACGGCCTTTTACCTCGTCCCTGATTTGATGACTGGAACTATTTTAAACAGCAACATCAGAAAGCACAAAGAGTGAACAAGGCCCTTCCGAATGGAACGGCTGATGGTCGCTGGGGAGCTTTCTGTGCATTCGGATGCCCACCGCGTCCTCGTGACTGATGTATGGCTCCATACTCAGAGGAGCAGGGTGCTGAAATGGAGAAGTTTATGTGTGGATCTGGTTTTCTTTTCCACTCTCTGTTCCCAGCTGGAGCACACAAGTGCAGAGACCATGATCAAAACCAGGGAAGGAAAAGTTACTCAATGGACTTTGCACTTCAGTAAAGAAACTCACGGTTCCGGCTGGCTCAGGTTGTATCCAGGCTGCTTCTTCTATCCTTAGCCGAAAGAAGGGTGATTTCCCCAAGGTTTGACCTTCCCATCCCCACACAGTCCCCTTGTTCTGCCACCTTCTTCGGTTATGCCTTCACTGCAAAAACTAGGTGTGTTCTCACCCCAAGGTAGCTAGGACAACGTACAACCCCCGGGGAGGCCAGATGCAGGTAATCTGACCTTGATGTAGCTAGTCGAAGTCAACCCTATCCCCCCAGCTGGGGCTGACCTCCGCTAGCTCCCTTGGGGTAAATTCTCCAGAGCTGTGGCGCCACTAGGATTGTACCTTGCAATAGCTATCGCGATATGAAACACCCCTATTGTTACAGCCACAGGTACGGGGCTCTGTGGCCTGCAAAACCATGTGTGTGCTGCCCTCTGCTGGTCACTAGAGGGAAATGGATTGTTATTGTTTCAAAACAAATCAGCAGTTGCATATTAAAAAAGGGGTGTGAAGCGATTAGTTGTCCTGTTTTTAACCCTCCCCTCTCCTACTGTCCAGGGGCAGCTCCAGGCACCAGCGCATCAAGTGCGTGCCTGGGGCAGCAAGCCGCGGGGGTGGCCTGCCAGTCGCCGTGAGAGCGGCAGTCAGGCTGCCTTCGGCGGCATGCCTGTGGGAGGTCCGCCGGTCCCGCGGTTTTGGTGGCAATTCGGCGGCGGGTACGCCGAAGGCGCGGGACCGGCGGACCTTCTGCAGGCATGCCGCCGAATCCGCGTTACCAGCGGACCTCCTGCAGGCATGCCGCCGAAAGCCACCTGACTGCCGTGCTTGGGGTGGCAAAATACATAGAGCCGCCCCTGCTACTGCTGCTGGATTGTTATGGAGTCCCACGGTTCCAAGGAGGAAATATATGCTCAGTAAAAACACACGAGAACAGAGTGCACCCAGGACATGACCCATCAATCCCTTCCCTCCGCCACATGTTAAGCCTGGGGGTGCACAACCAGCCAGGGCAGAGGCACCGGCAGGTGCAGCGTCCGAAGGTCCATGGCCAGCTCGAGGCTATTGCAAAACCACAACCTCAGGAATCAGCCAAGCAGTGATCAGTGGAGGATGGAGCCATGCCACAGGGCTGGGCAGGAGAAAATGGAAACAGGCAGGGAAGGTTCATCGGGGATGGGCTAGGTAGGATAGAGATCATCAACCCAACTCACCATGCGGGTGACCCCAGTGGGAAGCAGCAGGGAACCGGTTGTGGTTGGCAGACATCCCAGCCATGATGAGCTGATGTCTGGAATCAAAAGTCCATGTTTCTCCCTCTCACTGCAGGCTGGTGTTTGCTTCCTCCTGGCCCACAATAATGATAATAAAATTTTAGGGTTTTGACAGAAGTCCTTGGGGTGCAACCTAGAACTGGGGTACCATTGAGCCCTCTGGCATACCAGTCTGGGCCGCCTCTCATATTGTGAGGCTGTGACAAACTGCAGTCCTCTCCAGGACTTGCACTCACACAGCCATACACAAATAGGGACACACCCAGCTGCAGTTACATGAATGCTTCTCTTAGCCACTCATGAGCTAACAATAGAAAGGCTCCAGCCAATTCCCCCCAGCTCCTCAGCCTAGGACCCCAGAACTGTACCGTCCTGCCCTGGTCAAAAGCCTGACCAGCGTAAGTTTATTACCTTGTCCGCCCCTCCCTCAATGTGGAGAGGACATGCATCAGTTTTTGTTCACTGAGTAGATTTCCCATGCATTTCAAACAGCACACTGTTTTAGGGAAAAAATATAAAATAAATTTATTAACTACAGAAAGATAGATTTTAAGTGATTATAAGTGACAGCGTACAGATCAAAGTTGGTTGCCTAAAAAATAAACAAAACTGCAATCTAAATTCTATAAACCAGACAGGATTTGAATCAAGCAGTGTCTCACCCTGATAGTACAAACAGTCCACCAATCTTCCATACACAGGCCGGGCTTCCTTTTTTCCTCACCTGGAACCACCTTCCCCAGTTCAGTCTTTGTTCCTAAGGTGGTCCCAGGAGTTGTGTTGGAGAGGGAGTGAGGCCCAGTGGCGATGCCACTTTCCCCTTTTATAGCTTCTTGCATGTGTTGGGAACTTCATTGTTCCAAGCAAAGTCCCAGCACAGTTTGTGGAAAAGTACAGGCACAAGATGGAGTCCAGTATCACATGCCCTTGCATGCTTTGATGAGTCATGGCAGGGGCTATTACCTATATTCTGGCTAGAAAGTCCACAGGAAAGACCATTAGGTGAGGATAAGCTGTTCCCATGGACCATTGTTTTCACTGATGGGTCATTACCTTGAACAGTTCATTCACAATGTGCTAGCTAGACTGTACTTTGTGGGAGTTACCCAGGAGCAAACACATTTGAATTACAGATGCATAGTCAATATTCATAACTCAAGAT
Source organism: Emys orbicularis (assembly GCF_028017835.1). Lineage (NCBI taxonomy): Eukaryota > Metazoa > Chordata > Testudines > Emydidae > Emys > Emys orbicularis. The sequence goes on along the minus strand of NC_088695.1, from coordinate 27,392,760 downwards.
ACAAAAATGATATATGCACACAAATAGGATAATCATATTCAGCAATTCACAGCTTTTCCATTAACACCTCACATGACATATTTTGTACAAAATGCATCATAATCATATCATACTCATATCGCTATGGTGAATATGGGGTGCAGAGTGTTACTTGGGGTACAGAATGTCATAGGGGTCCGTTCAAAAACATCTAGCAGTCCAGATTCAGCTCACCGTCCACCTATTGACCACCCCCGCCTTAGACATTCAAAGATGCAGCCCCCAGAAAACAGAAGGCTTTATAGCTTTCATACAAGACAGTTTCATAGCTACACACAGCAAGGGTAAAATGCTCTCTCCTTTAACCAGCTACAATGATGGAGTCGGCCCTAGTTTAGCCCCGAGGGGGTATTTCTGGCTAGGGTTCCCCTCCCTTGGTCCCTGGGTGGCCCCTGGCCTAGGGATAGTTAGGGATCCCTGCCGGTCCCACTGACCGCAGTTCAGTTCCACGGTATGCCTCATCGGGGCCCCTCTACACTGTCTTCCTGCTCGGAGGCAGTGGCTGCCATTAGCTGATCCAGTTGTGCTTGCGTAACCCACTCCGGGTGGCGCTCTGTCCCCTGGAGGTGGCTGGGCTGCAGACACAGGCTAACGAGCCTGCTACAGCCTCAGCTGACAGAGGTGGGTCATTTAGCTCAGGGAGAAGAGGCTCAGCCGTTCGTAGAGGCCATGGGTTCAACCCTCCTGCGGGCCCAGTGTTACAACGTCACCCCAGGGCAGCTGTTCCGTTGTCACGACAGCTCATGCAACCTCCAAATGCCATGCTCCCCGCAAGGCAGCCTGATACTCTCGAACTCCAGCGTCCTCCCAAGTGCCACAGGGCCCCTCCCCCCTGCTGCCCTATGGCGCGGGAACCCCCACCCACTCCGGGTGGCGCTCTGGCTCCCTCTGATTGCTGCCAAAATCCTAGGCTGCCTGGACCCAGGAGTTTCTTTCAACCCATCATGGGGAGGGGGCCAAGTGTTATGTTGAGAACTCGGTGGCTGGGCCATGTATAGAGGTGGACAAGCCGCTACAGTCTCAGCTAACAGAGCTGGGCCTTTTATTTCAGGCAGAAGATAGCCCCATGGTAAGATCAAGAGGTCCCAGGTTCAGTCCCAGCTGGTGACAACCCACCTAGGGTGTGACATTACTGCTGCTCAGCAGGCTTGTCACACACCCTTTCTCCTTGAGAAGCTGAGCCCCCCTCCCCTTTGGATCGACTGGATAGCTGCCCACTCCCCTCTGGGCCAGCCAGACCGTGCAATGGCAAAGAAGAAGGCCCCTAAATCAGGCCATTTTTGCCAGCCAGCTGCTGGTGCGATTGCCAGAGCCTTGTTCTCCTGGACATCCGCACAAAGCCCTGCCTTTCACAATCCCGGGTGAGGGGGATGATCTCCAAGCTGTCATGCAACCTGACTTTGTGCGCACTTATTGATTTACAGCCACATTTAACAAACAAGCTCCCAGGGCTGAAAGCCCCTGGGCATGTTTACACCTGGAAAACATTGTTAAGAAGAGGGATAACTCAAAACACTGAGGAGAGGGATAGTTCAGTGGTTTGAGCATTGGCCTGCTAAACCCAGGGTTGTGAGTTCAATCCTTGAGGGGGGCATTTAGGGATCTGGGGCAAAAATCTGCCTGGGGATTGGTCCTGCTTTGAGCAGGGGGTTGGACTAGATAACCTCCTGAGGTCCCTTCCAACCCTGATATTCTATGATTCTATACAAGAAAATAGTCCCTGGAACAGCAGCGCTCTTCATCGAGCAGCTAAGAAAATGAACCTTCGAGCACCCTGGGGATTATGCTTCCCAAATGTGCATATCAGGGAGAGACTAGCCCAGGCACAGGAGAAAAACTGCACCCTGACCTTGCTGGGTGCTAAAATACATCCAGAAGTTTAGCAGCGTAAAGGGGCCAGGAATTTAGGAAAATAAAGAAGGCAATTGTGTTTCCAGTAATAAACTCCAGGCTACTTCTAAATCCTGCTTCTAGCATTGCTGATCCTATCGCAAGAGCCATGTGTATGATCCAGCACTGCTGCTCTGGGTATGTATGGGGGCAGGGCAAAGAGCCAGGGATGGGCTAGAATCCGAGGACGCCCTCCCGCTTCTCCCCCAGTCTCCCAATGGGGTCAGAACAAAGGAGCAGGAGTTGCTCCCCACCGTGCCATCTCCAATAGGCTGTTGTTCCTGCCAGACCCTCCAGTAGGCCCTGGTGCCCCCCGCCCCCTCTGCTCCTCAAATATTGTTAAATCTGGTGATTGATTCCATATATAGTGCCCTCTAAGAGTGGTAGGGACTTTGCAGACAGGCCACTCCCAAAGCAAACTGTTCTGTTCCAAAAGAGCTGAACATAGAGAGTCTGGAATGAACAGTGCAGGGATCCAGCCAGGTCCCACGTCCCACTGCCGGCTAACTTCACATCCTTCACTCTCATCTCACCAACCTACCCCACCTGATGACACACTCCTTTGTCCCCAAAATGCGCTTTGTCCCCAAAATGCGCTGGTCTTGCAGTTTGCAGGACAGACCTACACAGGACTAGGGGGATGGCCCTCAGTGACAACACAGCAGAGCACTGCTCATCAGAACAAGACTCCAAAAGGGCGAGGGAAGGACACATGGACCGAGATGAGCTTATGTTTGGCCTCTTAAATCTGACCGCGCCCAAGGTTCCCAACGCTGCACCTTTTGCGTCGTGCTGCTCAGAACAGCACATTGCATTCTCTAGCGCCTCAAAGCACTTTATGCATCCGACGAAGTGGGCATTCACCCACGAAAGCTTATGCTCCAATACATCTGTTAGTCTTAAAGGTGCCACAGGAGACTCTGTTGCTTTTTACAGATCCAGACTAACACAGCTACCCCTCTGATTTATGAGCTTAGGCACAGAGCTGGGAACCAAGCCCACGAGTCCTAAGCCCCAGTCCCCATTTAAGAGTCACAGACGCTCTCGCTGTTACTCGTAGGAACGAGTGAAGCAGTTTGAACAAGAGAAGATGCTACCCAAAAGCTCTCCCCACAACCACGGTCCCGCTTTGTTCTGGGGTTAAAACAGGACTGGTCAACTTCTACCTCCTTTTCATGTGCTTTCCCTGCCATGGGCTATGCTCCAATCAGGCTGAAACACCACAGAGGCTGCTCTCCTGGGGCAAGACTTTTTAAAATGCCCAGTGATTTCAACTCGAGACACCTGAAAGAAACTTGATTTTCTGGACGTGCTGACCTCCGCCCAGCCCCCCCGAAAACCAGGCCCCTCTCAGGTTGGGTATCCAAAAACCGAGGCACCCAAATTAATCACTAGTCACTTTCAAAACTCTTGGCCATGATCCCTGCAACCCAACCAGAAACAAGGAGGCACAAAGACCTGCCGGAGAAAAAGTCCCATTCTTGTGACATTTCCAGAGCGAAGATTAAGTACTAATCCATAGGTGCCAGGTTCCTCCGGGACCAGGGGATGCTCAAGCCCCGGCCCTGCCCCCACCCGACCCCTTCCCCCAAGTTCCCACTCCCACCCCGCCTCTTCCCATGCCGCCCTTCCCCATTCCTGCCCAGTTCTGCCCCCTTCCCCCAGCATGACCCATCCCCACTCCTCCTCCCTCCCTCCCAGAGCCTTCTGCACACCACAAAACAGTTGATCGTGGCGGGTGGTAGGCACTGGAATGGCGGGGGAGGCGCTGATTGGCGGGGCAGCAGGCAGGCGGGATGCACTGGGGGGAGGGGAGAGCTGGCTGCCAGTGGGTGCTGGAGCCCTGGAGCACTAATTATTTTCTGTGGGTGCTCCAGCCCTGGAGTACCCACGGAGTCGGCGCCTATGGACTAATCAGCTAAGATTAGGAGAAGCGGGGATGTGCTGGGGTGCTGATCCCATCCAAACCACTTGAGGTTTGTCTCACTAGAAGAAGAAGGCACCAGTGATCCAGTAGATCACACCAGCTCTTTGCTCGTTCCCACGTTCTTTAACAGTGATCCAGCTGCCAGCTCTTCTGGGAAAAGGGGAGGGGATCAGAGAAGCAGCCAAAATTTTTAAATAGTCCTAAAATCCTTGGAGGGCTGAAAGTTCCCTCAAAGGCAGCAGCTGTCCCATGAGTGAGTTGCTTTCTCTTGTGCTGAGGGGAGCCTGCCCAAACAGACACACGACTCTGAGTTGTTGACAGGAGCAAGGAAACAGCAAGCTAATACATTTTTAATCTGGAATGCTGTTTACGGGCTTTGAGTCGACGTTTCTTATTTCCCCAGAGACCAAGACAGCAACATTTGAAATATGCTTGTTCTTTGAATTGGCTCCGACTCATCTCAGCCCCACCAACTAACATGATAGCAGCAGAACAAGAGCCATCTGGAAAGGGGGCGTTAGACTTGCAAAGCGCTGAATTAGCCCCCGGCGTGCATGTTTCAGCTCCCCGGAGGAACAGAGAATGTTGCCCATTCCAGGAAATAAATTCTCCCCTGGCCTCTCGGCTTTGACTGGCTTATGTCTCCTAAGGGGCAAAACTTAAACAGGCTCTTAAAGTTTATCTCTGAAAGACGGTTGAGCAAGAGGAACTGGAGGAGTCAGGGAACTGATCATGAGACTAACATCACCAATTCGCGCCAGCCCAGGATTGTTTGCTGGCCTCTGCAGGGGAGATGATGGGTCTCGGTCCAGTTGTGTCCACATCACAAAAGCCACGGTCAATTGGCACCAGTCGGCTCCTTTGTGGGGAACCTCGGCAGGAAACCCAAAGGCAGCGGAAGGGCAAGGCACGTTAGCCGGACACTGTGCGGGGGAGTGGGCTCGCATTACCATTGCTTGTGCAGACTCTGCCATTTGGCACAGTTGCTAACCACCACCAGCAAGCAAAGCCAGTGGCAGATGCAACTCGCTGAGCTGCAGTGGGCTACAACCCTGGGATACACACAGGGACTACAGAAAAGCCCAGGCAACCCCAGTGAATAGGGCACTGCAGTAGGGTGACCAGATGTCCTGATTTTATAGGGACAATCCCGATATTTGAGTCTTTTTCTTATATAGAAGCCTATTACCCCCCACCTCCTGTCCCGATTTTTCACACTTGCTATCTGGTCACCCTACACTGCAGCAGCATGAAAATCACAGGCTCTAGTTCCCTGGACCTACTGAAGGCATTGGCAGAGTTCCCACTGACTCGAACAGGAGCAGGACGGCGTTCTGTGTTAGGAGCTGACATATCACGTCCATCCCATCTAGCCCATACAACATACAGGGCAGGAGATGCCCTGCCTAGGGTGCTGAGTACCATTTGGAAATATCTGTGCCTTGCTTTTACCGGGCCCACCTGGACGCTAAAGATTAGCACTAAAGCTCTGGCTCTGCACTTGAATTGATCCGGGGTTGCTGTGTTCCCCTGGTGCCCTGGATAGTTTGCACATGCAGCCACAGAAGGTTGTTTGTCTGTGACTGGAGCTGGTCAGGAATGTACTGACACACTCCTTAGTCATCAGAAAACGCCGATTTGTCGAAAGTGAAAGAGTGAGTGACACAGGGCTGGGTTTGACGAACTGCCCGACTCAAAAGAGTCAAGAGAAAAGTTTAGAAATTGCCAAAATGGTTCGTTTCAACATTTTCAAAATGAAAAATTCCCTATGGAATGGGGATGTGGCCTGATCTGGCCACCAAGCGACTTGTCAATAAGAGGTGCATGGAGGAGCTCATCAAAGCATCCCACTACCAAAAGGCATGTTTTCCTCTCTGCAACAAGCAAGGGCGAGAGCCATCAGCTTAACCTAAAACGCCAACTCTCCCTAGGCGGGGCTGTAACCAACTCATATCTTCTGTGGATCGTCCCTAAAGGGGCTTCAGGGACACACTCACTAGCGGGTCTCACTAGCATCTACTCCCGGCCTACAATTGTTGCTTTAGACTATGGAAGCGTGTCAAGTCATCAGGAGAGAGCACAGTGTGTGCATCTCCTTTGTAAATGGCAGCCAATCACCAATCAACCGCTGCCTCTGCCTACTGGAGGAAGGCTTTGAAATTTAAAGGCACTGTACCCAGAAAAGAAAACCACCACAGTTCCATAGCTATATGCACAAGCAACACTGCCCTCCCGTGGCCATTGAGAATAGCATGCCGTGGTATGTAGGGCACAGGACTGTTAGCAGCCTCAGTCATGGCTGGCCTATCATGAAACAGCAGCTGTCTGTAAGCTCTCTCCGCTCTGTTCCCCTAGCGGCATGTGCTGCCAGGTCCCTCCTAATAAATCAGAGAATGTTATGTTCTTATGTTCTTATGTTCTTAATGTTCCCAGCACAGCACTCCTGCTGCTAGAGCACAGAGCTCCGCTTGCACCATTGTTTCTCTTTCCAGATGGCTTTCGTGTTGTTTGCTTGTTTGTGGCCTTTGCACTGGCATTGAATCCCTTTTTTCGGAAAGGCCCATTTTTAGCTGCCTCCCAGAGGAGGCAGCGTTTTGCACAGTCACAATGCTGATGTTGGTTGTTTTCCCCTTTGCATGGCTGGGGATATGGAACAGAGGCCCTCTTTATCCACAGGCCAGGTAAGGCTGAGATCTGAGCTCCAGTCCCAGCGTGAGGTGCCAGCTCTCAGGGGCAGGCGGAACTGGGGCTCTGGGGTGGCAGTCAGCAATGGCAACAATTTTGATTTTCAGCTGGGCTGCTAGGCCTGGGCTTCAAGCACTAGGCCATGCCAGCTCTCCACACATCAGACCAGGGGATGGCTGGTTTTTCTGAAGAAGCACCACAGCTAAGGCAGGTAGGAGACTGGTCAGGATAAAGGTTTGGGCTGTGATCCTTTTCTTTATCCCAGTGTAAATCAGGAGTCAAGCCGCTAAGGGAGCTACGTGCCCATGCGAATGGCGTGAGAAGAGAATCAGGCCCTTTGTAAGAGAGAAATCGCTTCAGATCCTGACAAGGCCCCTTGCTGGCTCTCCCCTTTCACACTGGGATCAGGGAATGACTAGGGAACACTTCAGTCAGAGACTGTAGCTCTCCCTAGTTCCCCCTCAGAACCCAAGACCAGCTGTAGCCCCCATGCCACTTCCCACTCTCCCCAGCACAAATCATCCTTTCAATGAGCGCATCTGCCACCCCCTGATGCCGCCATAAGCAAAGTCATTGCAGAAAATCCTTCCTTGGGCCTATAGTTGGACAGACTCTTTCTGTCTGAATCGCTCCTGTAGGTGGCGCTGTGCCACTTTCCCATCCCAAGTGTGTTACCAGAGATGATGTAGGAGGATAGTATTCTTTCTCCTTTTATTCCAGTCATTTTAAAAAGAAATCGAGCCAAAGAGGGCGTGTGCCTGGCCTTCAGGTGAGAGCCATGCTGTGCATCTCAGGTGAGACCGTGGTGGGCTTAACTGTGGAATGAAACTGAACTGATTGTTGTTGTTGTTGATAATAAAACTTTGCCCCCTCCAGCACTGTCTATGAGAGATTTGCGACGTGCTTTATGAGCATTCCCTCATTTCTCCTTCCCAAATCTAGTAGAGAAACCGAGGCACAGAAAGGATAAATAACTGTCTCAAGACTATACGCTGAGCCTGTGCTACAGCCAGCTCTCCTCCCCCCCAGCTCTGTGCTTTAGCTCTAACCCCCTCGTTGGCAAGAGGCAGCACCAGCCTGAGTTGAGGGCCAGTATCTGTCCATGATCTTTCTGCTGTTTACAGAGGTTTGGATGTGCTATGGATGGGAGAAGCATTTCCCCTCAGTTGAGATTAGAGGAGGAGAAAGAAGCTGTCCTGCTTCTTGGGGCAGATGGAGAAGCAGCCCCTTTTCAGGAGAATTGGTGAGGACTGTGCTGGTTTCTAGGTGCTGGCATTTGAAAGATCAGATGGGTTAGTTCTGGGATGGAAGAAGGCTCATTGGGGCACTGGGGCAATCAGCACATTACGTACTAATATCTCACTGCACCCAGGTTGGTGTCACCAGCCTGGGCTTGCTTTGGCAGGTCTGACTGATGCTCCAACCCCCACCATACTGCAGCCGCGACACTCAGCTCTGGACCCAGGAGTGGTTTCTCCAGCTTCCTTCTCTCTGGGCCGGACGTTCTCCTTAGAATCAGTGCAACTGCTTGCAAAATAAGATGCCTTAAATATATGACAGGTATATCACCAATCTCACAGGCCGGCTATCCTAGCTCTGAATTCCCAGCAGGCCTATGACCAGACACTGAGAAGGCATCTGCCTCTCGAAAGCTGCCCCAGGGAGGTCCACCGCATTCCAGCTCCCTTCTCCCCTTTTAGTAAGTGTTTTATGGAAACCCACCAGCTAATGGGTTTCCAAAGAACCCTACCAAGGTTCCTCTCTGAAAGGCCAGGAGCTGCTCCATAACCCTCTCCAACCCTTCCCGTACTGGTAGGGTTGCATTCCTTTGAGCTAGGAAGAAAGTCTGATGTGCAGCAGTCTCAGTTGTACCTTTATTGCTCCAGTGACCGGCCAAGTTCTCTGTCACAAGGCTGCAGAGTGTGGATGGAGAATCAGATTTAGCCCATCCAGTGAGGCTCCCAATGGGATTTGGTCAGTAACAAGGCCTGTGTCTAATACTACTGGAGCCCTTGGAGTTGGAGAGGGATGCATCTGATGTCACCCACAGCTCACCACAGCACACTCCCTGTGTACCCCAAAATCCTACTGTCTCCCACTGCCCATCTTGTGCACCCAGAGACCATGTAGTCAGAGGGAGAGGGAGAGACAGAGATGCGGCTCCTTTTCGCTGACTAACCCCCCGCAAAGGACACGGGAAGGCCGTGGCATTTGCATGAGCCCAAGGAATAAAGCATAACTGCAAGTTCTTTGTGGCAGAGACAATCTCTCTGTGCGTACAGCACCTAGCACAATGGGGCCTTGAACCTGTCTGCGGCTCTGAGCGCTACGGCATACAACTGATAAGTGACATACCATGTCCCCTTGATAAGCAGGGGAAACCGGGCCATCCTCCAATGGGTAAAAAACCCCACAAGCAGAGGAACAAAGGGGAGCCTCATGCTGCCCAGGTGATCCTGGTGGCTGTAACTCCAAACCAGGATTCTCTGTGATGTCCATGAGCCAGAGCTGTTTCTACAGAGCTGCTGGGATTCACCTGCCTGTAAACATGGCGGGATCAAGCAAAGGGAAGAGACACCTGGGTGGCAGCATGTTCTCAGTGTTTGGATCACTGACAAGGCCAAGCACTGAACACGGGATGTTCCGTGACTTAGTGTAACCGGGTGGTGAGGACGGCTGCCGGGCCTGTCATCATGGCACTGGCAGGGACAGAGAAGAGAACGGCAGCCCTAGCCCGGAGCTCCGCGCATCCAGTCTAACCTGGGCATCAAAATGGGGAAGACGACAAAGGGCAACCGCAGGCTGTCTGCCACTTGCTGGCTGGACGCTGGAGCCCACTGAACCGCTCAGCCTCTGGGGCCAGACTGGCACCATTACTCAGGGACATGTTTTACAAGTGCTCAGTGAGCACCCGCAAGCAGGGCCAGATGTTTAAAAGAGCTCAGCTCCCACTGTGTGCCCCTTATGGCTGGAGCTCAGCACCTCATGTACACTCAGCGTGCTGACCGTGGCCAGACTCCAGGAGCCTCTGTCTTGTACCCACCAGAGCTCGGACCAGCCACTGGGAAACTGATTTGTCAACAGCAGCTGGGCTAGCTCCGCCTGTCTCTGCTGGATGTGGCTTTCTACCTCTCCTAAGTAACTCTAAGGTCGCTGGTGCTGGAGTATCTGAGCACCTCACAACCTTTAATGTATTTATCCTCACACACCCCTGCGAGGCAGGGCAGTGTGGTTATCCCCACTGTACATATGGGGAAACTGAGGCTCAGTGGCAAAGTGACTTACCCAGGGTCACACAGAAATCTGCAGTGGAGCAGGGAATTGATTGAACCCAGGTAGCCCAAACCTAACCCCTAACATCCTTCCTCTCTCACGTGCCAAAGGCCGATCAGTGAGACCTGGGGCTGGGCAAATCCGTGGGAATGGAACCATCACCCAAAACTTAGCCCCAGTTGGAAACAGTCTGGATCCCTCCTTTGTTCTCCTTTCCTGCCTCCCTGCACTTCCTGGCTCCGACACAACTCGGGGACTGTTTGTTCTCCCCAAATCCATGCAGCCCCCTTGAATAGCACAGCAATATGGCACTCTTGGCACGTGTTCAGACAATTCCCCAGCAGGAAGCAGGGTGAACCTTACCAAATAAATGTATTGTTGCACGAGGTTCAGACAGCTTGATCGTGCGCCACAATGTAGCTGTTTCTAATGATCCTTCAGCATTTGTGACAAGAAGAGAGAGAGAAACAAGACTTAAGGAAACAATCCACTATCCTACTTTCCTCCCACAAATTGGGGGAGGAAGAGAGAGTTTCTCGACACTGTTTGTCTCTTTAGAACCACTGGGGAAGCGCTCGGATCCCAAGGTGCTGTGAGCCAGCTCAGTAACTAGCCAGCGTCCGCTGCTCTTTGCTTGGTTAGGTAGGATTGAGGATGATGGAGGCATAGGCCGATTTCACACTCTCCGGGTTCTAGCTCTGAGCCACCTTTGCACTGAAAAAAGGGAGGAGAAGGGGGAACTGGCTCTGCTGAGAGTGAGCCCCCCCTCCCGCCCCACGTTCCCAGACTCTTTGAAATCAGAGAGAGAACAGTCGTGCCAGGGAAAGCAGCTTACAGCACTTGGGGCTCACATTACCAGCACTTCTGCAGCACGTCTACCCAGGCCTCGGCAACTTGGCCGGGATCAGACTCTCCCACGGATGAGCTGTTCTTAAGCAATTTCACTGAAACATCAGCTGAACCCAGGCTCCTCTTCCCAGCAGGCTGCCAGGTGCCTGCTCTCCCCTAATGTCTCTTTGACAAACCTAGATAGAGCAGTGGCTTTTGGAAGAGAGCCACCTCCCACCCCCGCCTCCCCATCCTCTGCTCTGAACATGCCTCCTCTGAATGAATTCCATATGGTGACCCTGAGGGAAGACAAAACACTGTCAAGGGATTCACAGCACCATGGTCCCCAGGCCAGTGATTCTGCAGTTGCAGAGGGGACTGCTTGCCAACCTCATCTCCCTAGTGAAGGAGGAAACCCTGCTGGAGCTGTGGAGGGGCTTCGGCTCTGCTGGATAGATGCGGGAGGGGAAGGGAAGGTTGGAGACTCAAGGGCATTCACTTCATGCTATAAACTATGGGCAGGCAGCTTAGCTGGGAACTAGAGCTGAGAAAATGTTGGAATCTGCATCCCATGAGAAAAAAGTCGGACATTTCTTGGTCTGTTTTCATCCTGAATTGGGACAAAAAGTCAAAATATTGACTTCTGCACAGAATGGAAAGTTCTAATACGTTTCCATTTGGAAACATTAAAACATTTGTTTTTGAATCCGTTCACTATTAAACTGCATATGCCTCAGGTGCCGTGGTACCTCCTGGGAGTTGTAGTTCAGATACTTCAGGCGGGACTCAGTGGCTGGACTACATCTTCCATGATGCACCACAGGGCTGAGTCAGAGGGAGACTGCAATGCATCATGAGAAATGTAGTCCAGCTGCCTGTAAGAGAGAATAGGGGCATAAAGCCATCAAACTACAACTCCCATGAGGCACCACAGGCTGACCTGAAAATAAATATTTTGAAAAAGGACACACATCAGCAGAGGATCAGTGTGAGTCCACTGAAGGTAAAGTAAGTGTTTTCATTTAATAACATTATATATATAATACAGAAGTTATATGGTGTTGCATAGAACTTATTAATATTTTCCATATTTATTTAATGCAAGCATGTTTCCCTTGGAGTTCAAATGAGTAAAGGAAAACAATGAGCAAATTTCAGATTGTGAAGTCCTCAGATACTTCTGTAATGGGTCCTTATAAGTGTGACAGAAATAAAACATATCTCAAGCAATTGATAGTCTCTGAAGTATAACCACAGAATAAACAAGTGTACATATGATGTCCAGTGCTGCAGAATTTAAAAATGTTTACATATCCCCTTTACAAAATCTATCAAAGAATAGGGGCAACTTTCAAGAAACTTGTATGGTCTATTTCCTCCAATCTGATTGTAGACCAAAAAATTACTTTGAATGAAAAGATCAACATGAATGAAAATATGAAACATGATTTACAAGAAACTATGTGAAATTACTGGTAAGTTTGCTTATAACACCCCAAACTCAATGCTTTAAAAATGAAGGAAATTAAAAGTTAAAGGTTTTCATAACTATTCATTGGGAAAATGTACCTTTTTTCCAAAAAGGATCCCAAAGAGTTATGACAATCACATTTTTCTATTCAAAATGTAATTAATGATGTTACTATGATGTTAAATTGTCCTATGCGGCCTTAATTATGACCACTTATTTTACATACCACAGACTACACAATAAATGGATGAAATGAAGTCCATTGACATTCACTTAAATTTCGTACTAGTGTAACGCCGATGGACCCTGATCATCAGTGAGCAGGATCGAACCTGGGGCCTCTGGAGCTTAGTGCATGAACCTCTACTGCATGAGCTAAAAGCTATATGGCTGCTAGCTAAGGCTGTAGAGCAGACTCATAATCTCTCTAAGGCTACGTCTACACTACGGGGCGGGGGATCAATTTCAGATACACAAATTCAGCTACGGGAATAGCGTAGCTGAATTCGACATATCTGATCCAACTTACCTCGCTGTGAGGACGGTGGCAAATCGACCGCCGCGGCTCCCCCGTCGACAGTGCTTACTCCTACCTGGGCTGGTGGAGTACGTGTGTCGATTCGGGGATCGATTTTCTACCGCCGATCCGGGCGGGTAGTGAAGACGTCTCAGTGCCACTGGATGGGACAGAACACCACACCTAGGAAGTGTGTGGGTTACATACTTCCCCTAGCTGAGGAAGCACGTCCAGAGTTTCAGAGACTTCCCAGTTGAAATCCTGGAGGAGCCCCCACTTGTAACACTGACAGACCCCCGGTTGTTAGTGGGTGGGATCAAACCTGGGGCCTGTGGAGCTTAGTACATGAGCCTCTACCACATGAGCTAAAAGCCATATGGCTGTTAGCTAAGGCTGTAGATCAGACTCATAATCACACTCTCCCTCCCTTGGGAACAGAACACCACACCCAGGAGGTGTGTGGGTTACAGTAGCACAGAACCACATATTTAATAATTAGGTTTTTTTAAATCAAATTAATGTCAAAGTTTAAGAAATGTGAATGTGTTTAAAAAATGTAAGACCATAAACAACTACATTGACCAGGTAAGGTTCTTTCCAACAAACAATACACAAGATATTGTAAATGAATGCATTTTTTCCCTATAGCAAACACAGCTTGTTTGTGTAACATTACAGATAAAGGGAATTGTTTTATCTGTTAGTGTAGTGGTACTTAAGGCTGTATATGACAGTTTTAGCAGCCTGAGGCATGAATTACATTTTTAGTGGATAAATGTGATTATGGATAAAATTTTCAAGAGTGCCTAAGGCGCAGCTCTTCAAAAGTATTTAGACACCTAATTCAACAGGATTTAGATTCCTAGTTGCTTTTAACAGCACCACTAGGCCCCTAGCTACATCTTTAGATGCCTAAATACCTTTGAAAATCTGGCCCCAAGTGCTAAGACGCTTTTGAAAATGGGACATAGGTTCCTAAGTCACTGAGGCATTTTTAAACGTTTTACCCTAGATCACCTCATTTCACTTCTTGGAATCCTTATTGGGGGGGGGGGGCGGGGGGGGAGGGAGAGAGAAATGTACAGATTGTGTTTTTCAAATGATGAGTTATGAAGAACCTTAACTTTTAATTCCCTTCATTTTAAATCACTGGGCTTGGGATGCGATAAGCAACCGTAGTCACAATTTAACGTCGTCTTTTCTAAGTCATTCAAAATATTTATTTCAAGAAATCCCTCAGCTCTTCTTGCCACAGAGCCAGGGCCGGCTCCAGGGTTTTGGCCGCCCCAAGCAGCCAAACAAAAAACAAACAAAAAAAGTCGCGATCTGCGGCAGCAATTCGGCGGGAGATCCTTCGCTCCGAGCAGGAGTGAGGGACCGTCCGCCGAATTGCCGCCGAACAGCTGGACGTGCCGCCCCCCTCCGAAGTGGCCGCCCCAAGCACCTGCTTGGTAAGCTGGTGCCTGGAGCTGGCCCTGCACAGAGCCCCCGAGGTCGCTGCAGGTACAGAGCACCCGGAGATGCCAGTTGTCCTCTTGACCTCCCCACGCTGTCCCTCCTGGCAGCAGGTGGCAAGCTGCTCGGGGCAGGAGAGACGCGGAGAGCAGCACAGCCGCCCCCTGCTCCATGTGAATATGTGAGGCAGGCACACAGCCAGTACACCAGAGCAGCACAGTGCCATGCCTAACATTCGGACGTGCACACCCAGACTGCGAGCTGCAGCATACAAGTCTGATGGGCATGAATTTGAGTTATAGGGGGCATCTCTTGGGGCTGCGCTAATTTATGCAAGCTAGTAACAGCGCCCACAGGGCCTTTCCACCTGCCAGGAATCACCGGAGCAGAGCAGCCCTCTGGCCCCTAGCCACACCCTCTGACGTGCCACTGGGGCAAGCTTCAGCTGCTTGGTTTGGGCACCTTTACCGCCCCTTTGCACTACAAGAACCACTTCTTTTACCAGTGTAAGGAAGAGGCGAAGCAGGCAAAGCCTTGGAGGTGTCTGTTACGGCTCCTCTGGTAGCATCTAATGGTCAGTGCCTCACTTGGCTGCTCTCTACCTCCTGTGCCAGGTTCAGTAAATCTAGGCACACACCACTTGCCTTTTTGTTTATAAATTCTGGATTCTTTTGTCGCTCTGGTGTCCAAACTCCTTACTAAACCAGCTAGACCGGAGCTCAGGCACCGAATGAAATGCAAGGGGTCATGGCCTAGGGTAGCATCCGCTCACAGGAAATGGCTCATTCACACACCAGGAAGCCTCCAGCCACACTGGCATTGGAGGTGCCAGCATCACAGCAAAGCTGATTTGATCATATCCAAGCATTCTGAATCCACTGGATGTGCACCCGTGGGACCCACTCAGTGTGGCACTCTGTCCCTGCTAATGGCGGCTGGGTCACAGACAGGTTGATCAGCTGGCTACAGCCTCTCCTAACGGAACTGGATCTCGCAGCTCGGGCAGTAGAGGTTTGTGCTTTCAGAACTAGAGGCCCAGGCTCCACCCCCGCCCAGAGGTGCTGGGCTACATGACCTTCACACGGCACTCATCCTCAGGGAGAGGGGGAAATGGTCATCAGGGCTTTGGGAAGAGAATCTGCCTGGAAGTTAATTTCCCTCAGATTCCATAGGGAAATCCCCACCGACACATTAGGATTAGGAAGTACTTCCAGCCAGTCAGCAAATAGCTGCTCCCAGCTGTGGGGAGACAGGAAACATCTGGATTGTCATAGATAGCAAGCCCTCTAGAAACACAGGATGCAATCATCAAACAAGATATTTCGTCTCTCCTCCCGCTGGTAGGGATAGTGTGCCACCAGCCCTGGGGCCAGCACAGAGCGCTGGGAATGTGGCCCGGCATGCTCATTTCACCAGGATTTGCCATCAGGATCAGCACAAAGCTCAACAGACCTGATTGCCTCACAACTCACATACTACACACCCCTGTGCCAAGTGGGTGTAAAATGGTCAGTATTCTCCACTCACTCGCACCACTGGGGTCACACTGCACATCCCGCACTCACGCTGTGTCAGGGTCACGGCTGCACAAATTCCAAGGCAAGGGAGAATCAGGCCCAGTGGGTTAATTCTGAGCTAGCGGTGATTCAGGATCCAATTCTGTGTGGTGCTGAGCATCTCCTGGTATATTGTGTGTGTCCTGAGCTCCAGATTTGAGAGCGCTGAATTTTGCAGGGTTGGGCCCTAGCGTCATCGCTGTCTGATGAGGGCCTGGTGGCCAACATGCAATGTGTGGGTGTTGCTAGTCCAGAAGGACAGATGTCCACATCACAAGAGCCCACTCCCACCTGGCTTAGAAATCTCAGCACTGACACCAAGAAATTGAACGGACCATGGCAAATGAACTCCTCCTCGCCCTTAGAGGTGGCAAGTCCAGTACAGGGTGCGTGTCTCTCCTCCATTAGTGCCCATATTGTACCCCTTTGGAGGGCAAATAACTCCAATTTCCAGGGCTGCCAGCATGACAACCTCTTAACAATGGAAAAAAGGCAGGAAAAGAGCCAATTTACCTTGAAAAGTTAATGTCATAATTGACTCCAGCAATCAGTAGCTTTTAATGAGCTGCTTTGCCCAAGACGGTACTCGAAGGTTCCTGGAGGGACTCAATAGCTAATGCACACACCTTTGTGCCAGGATATTAGAACAAATTGACTTATACCAAGATACTAGAGTAAACACGGCAAACACCCATAGAAATCCCCATGTCAAGTACCGTAGTTCTCTACATATATAGTTATAAAGCAGAGTGCCTGGGTCACACAGCCTCAGGATACCGGAGCCCGCTGCCCTTGCCCTGGCTGTCAGGGACGTGCAGGGAAGTGAGGCAAGGAGTGCCCCTTTTTAAGAGCAAAGCAGCTGAGCAACAAACTCAGATGTGTGTGTAGACGGGGCTGCAGGCCAGGCTGGTGCTGGGACCGGGTGGGTTTGGCAGTGCTGTGAATGCCAGTCCACGTGTGGGATCCCAAGGATCCATGTGCTGTGTGTAGCTACAGCCCCCTCTTGTGGGTTTCATCCCTGGGAAAAAAAGAAAAGGATGGTGAGGGACAGCACAGCCCTTCCTTTGCCCAGCTGAGATGGTCTAGTGGTTAGAATATGGGACCAGCAGATCCTGAGAATTATTCCTGGCTATGCCAACACCCCATATGACACTGGGCAAGTCATTTCACTGCTCTGTGTTTTCAATTCAGTGGGGGTGTTTTGAGGGTTAATTAATTGCAGCTTGTTCTGCTGCCGCACTGCACAACTAACCCCACTGATTTCAAAGGGCCCCCACTCTCTGCAGAGCCTGTGCTGCTCCCCCATGCACAGGGGCTGGAGACCTGATGCCCAGGTGGGAGCTCTTCCAGAGTAGGGGGGGACCCTGGGTAGTGGAGAGCTGGTGCTGTGGCCCTGCACCACCCCTCCCCCTCAGATCCCCCAGGGCAGGGAAAGCACTGGGGTGTCTCTATGCTCTGGCCAGGCCCGCCAGCTGGAACAGCCCTCCGGCAGCTCTGACTCACACCAGGAACCCAACCAGCCCCGTCCAGCCTCTCCCACCCCCCAGATATTTCGAAGGGCACCACAGTCGTAAAAGGGCCCAGACCCCAGAAGGTGGGGGATGGTGTTGGGTCATCAACCCGCCCCAACCCCTGCTCAGCCGGGGCTACCTCCTACCTGCAGGCAGCCTCCATGTCAGGCTGCAGCTCCCATCCCAGCCCTGGAGCAGAGGGAGCTCAGCAATGGGGGGGGGGGGGAAGAAAGAGGATCCGGGGGGGGGGAAGATGAACAAGCGGGAGTGGGGCCTCAAGGGCAGAGGCTGAGCAGGCAATGGGGCAGAGGTGGAGCAGGGAGTCCGGTTTTCACAAAGCAGTAGTACCTTAACACAACTGCCTATGGTCTGGTCTACATTACAGAGGTAGTTGGACCCCCTGGGTACGCCTGTCCAGCCCCAAACCACCACTCACAAGTGCTTGCAGCAGTGCCAGGCTTTCCATCACCACTGTGCTTGCCCTTGCTCTGAGCAATGCTCAGCACCATGCCACTCAACCCCAGGATACTCTGCACTGCTGCCCTGATTGCACAGGTTCTGCTGGGGTCCTGGAACCAGCCCCTCGCTTCCTCCACCAGCGGACAGGCTCAGCTGCACCATGGGAAGGGGCCACTCGGGAGGTGCTGGAGGGAAGCACAGGGCCTCCAGCAGCGGCCACCACAGAGCTTCCCCACACAAGCAGCCAGCTCTGCAGGTGGGTGAAGGTGAGCCCTGACCCTGCCTCCCTCCCAGTCCCATTGGGGGACCATGTGCCCTTGGCAGGATAGGGTTAAGGACACAGGCCAGATCCTCAAAGGAGGAGTTAGGAGCTTAAATACCTTTGAGGATCTGGACCATAGCAGCCTTGCTATGCCCCCAAATGTGGAACTGCAGTTCTGCCAGGCCCACAGATGGGCTCACTAAGGGGGAAGGCCCCCATAGCACACCTGTGTCAGCACAGGCAGTCTGGCCCTGATCTTCTCACCTTGCACTTAACCTTTGGCTCGAGGACTTTCCAAGTGCTTTTGCTAATTGGCAGCTGATCATGAGTTCCCTGGCCCCTCCCATCAGCTGGAGGGAATCACACACAGTGCTCCTCTTTGTACCCTGTTCAGGCAGCTGGCTTGGCTGTTTAGCTGTGATGGGCTTTGCTGGATCCATCAGAGCTCACAGGATGTGCTGTAAAATCATAGAATCATAGAATATCAGGGTTGGAAGGGACCTCAGGAGGTCATCTAGTCCAACCCCCTGCTCAAAGCAGGACCAATTCCCAACGAAATCATCCCAGCCAGGGATTTGTCAAGCCGGGCCTTAAAAACCTCCAAGGAAGGAGACTCCACCACCTCCCTAGGTAACGCATTCCAGTGCTTCACCACCCTCCTAGTGAAATAGTGTTTCCTAATATCCAACCTAGACCTCCCCCACTGCAACTTGAGACCATTGCTCCTTGTTCTGTCATCTGCCACCATTGAGAACAGCCGAGTTCCATCCTCTTTGGAACCCCCCTTCAGGTAGTTGAAGGCTGCTATCAAATCCCCCCTCATTCTTCTTTTCTGGAGACTAAACAATCCCAGTTCCCTCAGCCTCTCCTCATAAGTCATGCGCTCCAGACCCCTAATCATTTTTGTTGCCCTCCACTGGACTCTTTCCAATTTTTCCACATCCTTCTTGTAGTGTGGGGCCCAAAACTGGACACAGTACTCCAGATGAGGCCTCACCAATGTCGAATAAAGGGGAACGATCACGTCCCTCGATCTGCTGGCAATGCCCCTACTTATACAGCCCAAAATGCCGTTAGCCTTCTTGGCAACAAGAGCACACTGTTGACTCATATCCAGCTTCTCGTCCACTGTGACCCCTAGGTCCTTTTCTGCAGAACTGCTACCTAGCCATTCGGTCCCTAGTCTGTAGCTGTGCATGGGATTCTTCCGTCCTAAGTGCAGGACTCTGCACTTGTCCTTGTTGAACCTCATCAGGTTTCTTTTGGCCCAATCCTCTAATTTGTCTAGGTCCCTCTGTATCCGATCCCTACCCTCTAGTGTATCTACCACGCCTCCTAGTTTAGTGTCATCGGCAAACTTGCTGAGAGTGCAGTCCACACCATCCTCCAGATCATTAATAACGATATTAAACAAAACCGGCCCCAGGACCGACCCTTGGGGCACTCCGCTTGAAACCGGCTGCCAACTAGACATGGAGCCATTGATCACTACCCGTTGAGCCCGACGATCTAGCCAGCTTTCTATCCACCTTACAGTCCATTCATCCAGCCCATACTTCTTTAACTTGGCAGCAAGAATACTGTGGGAGACCGTATCAAAAGCTTTGCTAAAGTCAAGGAATAACACATCCACTGCTTTCCCCTCATCCACAGAGCCAGTTATCTCCTCATAGAAGGCAATTAGGTTAGTCAGGCACGACTTCCCTTTGGTGAATCCATGCTGACTGTTCCTGATCACTTTCCTCTCCTCTAAGTGTTTCATAATTGATTCCTTGAGGACCTGCTCCATGATTTTTCCAGGGACTGAGGTGAGGCTGACTGGCCTGTAGTTCCCCGGATCCTCCTTCTTCCCTTTTTTAAAGATGGGCACTACATTAGCCTTTTTCCAGTCATCCGGGACCTCCCCCGATCGCCATGAGTTTTCAAAAATAATGGCTAATGGCTCTGCAATCTCATCCGCCAACTCCTTTAGCACCCTCGGATGCAGCGCATCCGGCCCCATGGACTTGTGCACGTCCAGTTTTTCTAAATAGTCCCGAACCACTTCTTTCTCCTCAGAGGGCTGGTCACCTTCTCCCCATATTGTGCTGCCCAGTGCAGCAGTTTGGGAGCTGACCTTGTTTGTGAAGACAGAGGCAAAAAAATCATTGAGTACATTAGCTTTTTCCACATCCTCGGTCACTAGGTTGCCTCCCTCATTCAGGAAGGGGCCCACACTTTCCTTGACTTTCTTCTTGCTGCTAACATACCTGAAGAAACCCTTCTTGTTACTCTTAACATCTCTTGCTAGCTGCAACTCCAAGTGTGATTTGGCCTTCCTGATTTCACTCCTGCATGCCTGAGCAGTATTTTTATACTCCTCCCTGGTCATTTGTCCAATCTTCCACTTCTTGTAAGCTTCTTCTTTGCGTTTAAGATCAGCAAGGATTTCACTGTTTAGCCAAGTTGGTCGCCTGCCATATTTACTATTCTTTCTACACATCGGGATGGTTTGTTCCTGCAACCGCAATAAGGATTCTTTAAAATACAGCCAGCTCTCCTGGACCCCTTTGCCCTTCATGTTATTCTCCCAGGGGATCCTGCCCATCTGTTCCCTGAGGGAGTCAAAGTCTGCTTTTCTGAAGTCCAGGGTCCGTATTCTG
Organism: Emys orbicularis; assembly: GCF_028017835.1. Classification (NCBI taxonomy): domain Eukaryota; kingdom Metazoa; phylum Chordata; order Testudines; family Emydidae; genus Emys; species Emys orbicularis. The sequence goes on along the minus strand of NC_088695.1, from coordinate 27,372,245 downwards.
GTGCTCTCCTTTCTTCCTTGTGTCAGGATCCTGAACTCGACCATCTCATGGTCACTGCCTCCCAGGTTCCCATCCACTTTTGCTTCCCCTACTAATTCTTCCCAGTTTGTGAGCAGCAGGTCAAGAAAAGCTCTGCCCCTAGTTGGTTCCTCCAGCACTTGCACCAGGAAATTGTCCCCTACACTTTCCAAAAACTTCCTGGATTGTCTGTGCACCGCTGTATTGCTCTCCAAGCAGATATCAGGGTGATTAAAGTCTCCCATGAGAACCAGGGCCTGCGATCTAGCAACTTCTGCTAGTTGCCAGAAGAAAGCCTCGTCCACCTCATCCCCCTGGTCTGGTGGTCTATAGCAGACTCCGACCACGACATCACCCTTGTTGCTCACACTTCTCAACTTTATCCAGAGACACTCAGGTTTTTCTGCAGTTTCATACCGGAGCTCTGAGCAGTCATACTCCTCTCTTACATACAACGCAACTCCCCCACCTTTTCTGCCCTGCCTGTCCTTCCTGAACAGTTTATATCCATCCATGATAGTACTCCAGTCATGTGAGTTATCCCACCAAGTCTCTGTTATTCCAATCGCATCATAGTTCCCTGACTGTGCCAGGACTTCCAGTTCTCCCTGCTTGTTTCCCAGGCTTCTTGCATTTGTGTATAGGCACTTAAGATAACTCACTGATCGTCCCTCTTTCTCAGTATGAGACAGGAGTCCTCCCCTCTTGCGCTCTCCTGCTTGTGCTTCCTCCCAGGATCCCATTTCCCCACTTACCTCAGGGCTTTGGTCTCCTTCCCCCGGTGAACCTAGTTTAAAGCCCTCCTCACTAGGTTAGCCAGCCTGCTGGCGAAGATGCTCTTCCCTCTCTTCGTTAGGTGGAGCCCGTCCCTGCCCAGCACTCCTCCTTCTTGGAACACCATCCCATGGTCGAAGAATCCAAAGCCTTCTCTCCGACACCACCTGCGTAGCCATTCGTTGACTTCCACGATTCGACGGTCTCTACCCAGGCCTTTTCCTTGCACAGGGAGGATGGACGAGAACACCACTTGCACCTCAAACTCCTTTATCCTTCTTCCCAGAGCCACGTAGTCTGCAGTGATCCGCTCAAGGTCATTCTTGGCAGTGTCATTGGTGCCCACGTGGAGAAGCAGGAAGGGGTAGCGATCCGAGGGCTTGATGAGTCTCGGCAGTCTCTCCGTCACATCGTGTATCCTAGCTCCTGGCAAGCAGCAGACCTCTCGGTTTTCCCGGTCGGGGCGGCAGATAGATGACTCAGTCCCCCTGAGGAGGGAGTCCCCGACCACCACCACCCTCCTCCTCCTCTTGGGAGTGGTGGTCGTGGAACCCCCATCCCTAGGACAGTGCATCTTTTGCCTTCCAATCGGTGGAGTCTCCTTCTGCTCCCTTCCCTCAGATGGGTCTACTCCACTCTCCGCATTAGTACCTGTAGAGAGAACATGGAAACGATTGCTCACCTTTATCTCCATTGCTGGTACATGGACGCTCCTCTTTCTCCTTCTGGAGGTCACATGCTGCCAAACTTCTTCATCATCCGTCTGTCCCTGCTGCGCCTGCTCTGAATCTTCAGAACATTGTGGTCGTAGAAGCATCTCCTGACGTCTGTCCAGGAAATCTTCATTTTCCCTTATGCAACGCAGAGTCGATACTCGTTTCTCCAGACCTCGAACCTTCTCTTCCAATATGGAGACCAGCTTGCACTTTGTACAGACAAAGTCGCTTCTGTCCTGTGGAAGAAAGACAAACATGGCACAACCTGTGCAGGTTACAACAGCTGATCGCTCACCTTCCATATCACCTTCCTCTTAAGAGCTTCCTCAGCTGTTGCAAGAACTACTCAGAGAAACCTGCAGATGAAAGCCTCAGTGAGCTCTCTCCAGCTCACTGTTGATGCAAGGGGTCTCTGCCCTGTTAGGAGCCCAGCTCAGGCTGCAGATCTAACTCATATCCTGTTCTCCAGGCTTAACAATTCCAATCTGAGTTTCACCTTGAAAGACCCTGTGATAGGGGTCTGTTGCAAGGGGTCTCTGCCCTGTTAGGAGCCCAGCTCAGGCTGCAGATCTAACTCATATCCTGTTCTCCAGGCTTAACAATTCCAATCTGAGTTTCACCTTGAAAGACCCTGTGATAGGGGGCTGGGAGGCCTAGTGGGTAGTACACTTGGCTTCCAGTCCCTTGCCTCTCTGTCAGAGGGTCAGGAACAGGCACCTCTGCCCCAAGTCAGGAATTTTCAGCTTTCCACCCATATCTGGGCCTCAGCCCTTATGGGGTGCAGTATGGGGACCCAGGCCCTGCCCTGGGTCCCAGCCCAGGGCCCGGCGAGAAGCAATGCCTGCAATAAGTCCAAGTCACCTGCCCTGGGCCACTTCCCATCCATCTCCCTTCAATTTGGGGGTGTGGCCCCTATAGTCCAAACAGTTACTTACCAAAGAGTCCAAAGGAGCAAGGCCATGCAGATTCTCAAAGGGTGGGGGGCTGGGGAAGGTTCTGCCCGTGGGCCTTACCCACCCTGTGCTCCCCCCTCAGGCTCAGCCCTGTCTGGCCAGCGAAGGACTCCTCTTCTCTGCAGCCTGGCCACCACCCTTGGCCTGGGCTTCCACCAGTCAAAGGGGCAGGGCTATCTGAGCCTACAATTGCCTTTTCACCCCTTTGGGCCCAGTGTAGGGTTTGTATGCCCCATCTAAGAGCCCAGATTGCTCCACATGCAGTGGCGCTGGAACATTTTTAATAGCGGGGATGGTGAAAGCCCTTACCTCTGTCCACCACCCCCCCCCCCCCCAGAGCCGAGGCCGGGACCCTGGGCACGTGGGGCTGGTGGCCAGGACCCTGGGGGTGCTGCAGCACCCCACGCACCCTTAGTTCCCACGCCTACGTCCACATGCACACAGCATCTCCAGGGGAGGGTGTGGGAGCCACCACACAGTGCCAGCAGGGGATGATGTCTCAGCAAAGCTCACAGGGGCCAGACACAGTGCACAAGATGGTGGATTCTTTAGGGCTTATCAGGGAGGCTCACACAGTGAACACATGGAACTCAGTGGTTGCATGCCCTGTTGTAGCCGTTTGGGTCCCAGGATATCAGTGCGATAAGGTCTATCAGTCCCCATCCTCAAAGAAAACATTCAAAAGACAAGCCTGGGAGCCAGGGGCGTAGCCAGGTTCTAAGTGCAGGGGGAGCAAACATAAAAAAGGCGCCCCCCTTGGCTCCTCCTCTGGTCACGCCCCCCCCTTGGTTCCTCCTCGGGCCACTCCACGCCCCCTCCCCCCCCACTGGCCACGCTGCGGCCATGCTGTGCGCCCCCCCTCGGAGGGGCTCGATCCGGGGGAGGGGGTCGGGCGCCTCCTCCTCCTCCCGCACAGCACCAGGGCGCCCAGCTCCTGGCGCTGAGTCCGGCACGACCTAGGAGCCGGCTCCCCACGGGGAACGGAGTCTGTCCCCGTGGCTCAGGCGGGGAGCTTCCAGCTCGTTTCCTCCTGGGCTGGAAGCAAGTGCCGGGCTCGCCGTCCCTCCTCCCCAGCAGGGGCTCAGGCAGAGCAGGCTGGCGGCGACGGCTGGCTGGGGCTGCCGGCTCCCCCCAGCGGAGCAGCAGGCGCAGCCTCCGGGGGGGCCGGAGGACTCCTCATGGCGGAGGTGGGGGAAGAGCCCCACGGCTCCGGCCGCGTTCCAGGAGCGGGGCGGCGGGGACGGGGGTGGCTGCGCGCCCCGGCTTGTAGCAGGTGTCCCCACCCCACCCGGTGGGGCGGGCTGGCTGACAGACAGGGCAGATGTCCTGCCTCCAGCCCTCTGCCGCGCGACTCTGCCCCCTTCAGCCTGCGCGGGACTGCAGCCACAGCAGCTTTCCCCCTGCCAAGCCGAGCCATGCCGCGCAGGGACCCAGAGCTCCGGCAGCCGCTTTTGAAAAATGTGCTGAGGGGAAGCGGCTGCTTCCCCTGCACCCCACTAGCTACGCTACTGCTGGGAGCTTAAATTCATCACTCTGCTAGACACTAAAAAAACGGTCTTAAAACACTGGATTTATGGCTTATTACAGCAATCTGTAACCCACCCACCCACCCCCATTTTGTCCTATGACTACAGGGGTGTTAACAGGCCACTTCACCTTGAATGGTCCCATAGAATATGTACTAACTTCTTATGCTCAACAATCTGTTTGATCTGGTATTTAGCTGTGACACTCTGGGTAAGCTTCCCAGACCTGTAGAAAAGGTCTGGGACTCCAAAGCTGTCTCTCTGACCAACAGAAGTTGGTCCAATACAAGCTATTACCTCACCCACCTTGTCTCTGGAATTTAGTGGGCCAGCTTAAGAAATGAGTCTGAATTGACATAATTTACAGGTTCTTCTGGTCTGCTCTAGGTGTATATTACACCATTTTAGGCTCCCTGATACTCTCATGGTACCAGTAAGAAAGTATAAATAGGGCTAAAGCAGTGCTTCTTGACCAGGGGTAGGTCTACCTGAGGGTATGCCGAAGTCTTCTAGGGGATACATCAACTCATCTACATATTTGCCTAGTTTTACAACAGGATACAGAAAAAGCACTAGCGAAGTCAGTACAAACTAAAATGAGAAAGTCAGCAATTTGTCACTCAGTGTGCTGACACACTTGTATTTTTATGACTGATTTTGTAAGTAAGTAGTTTATAAGTGAGGTGAAACTTGGGGTATGTAAGACAAATCAGACTCCTGAAAGAGGTACAATTGTCTGGAAAGGTTGAGAGCCACTTGGTTAAAGGGCTCTAACCTACACATTGCCTCTGGCTTTGGCCCATGTGCCCTACCTGAGAAGGATGAAGCGGTGAGCAGACCATGCTGGGATTTGTGATTTCCACAGAGCCCAGGTGCTTGATGTTTGTGCAGAAGGATGGCCCAGTGGTTAGATGCTGTGGGAGACCCGGGTTCAATTCCCTGCTCTGCCCCAGGCTTCCTATACAAGTTTGAGGAAGTCCCTTGAGGTCAGTCTATGCTGCAGTCAGGGGTGAGATGGCAGCATGTGTAGATCTAGCTCAAGTAACAATAGCACCAAAGCTGCTGGAGCCTGGCTTAGTCCTTGAGTACACAGGCAGGGTCCCAGGTGGGCTTGTGCAGCCCATGCTGCTGTGGCTGTTACTTCAGCTGGCTATTGGGAGAATAAGTGGCCTGAAAACGGAGAAAAGAATGAGGAATACTTGTGGCACCTTGTACTCCTCGTTCTTTTTGCTGATACAGACTAACACGGCTACCGCTCTGAAACCTGAAAACGGAGAGGTGCTCAGGTACTACAGTAATGGGGAGCAGGGAAGGAGCTTAGCATGACATCTTGCTACTGTTCCTTCAAGTTCCAGCAATGGTTTGTGACTGGTGACCTAGCAGGTAGCCGCTCTGTATCTCATGCCCTGCTTTTGAGTCTTGCTTGGTCCTCCTTCAGCTGCAGCAATGGCTTTTTCCTAAAGCAAGGCAGGCTGGTCCTCGGAGCTTCGTCCAGAAGGCCAGGCTCTTTGAAGGGAGGAATTGAGAAACTAGCTGGCTTTAATCTCCAAGGACTTCTGGCTGAGCAGAACGTGGCTAATTAACCCACTGCTCTTGCTCTAGTTTCCTCTTGGCTCAGCTATGTCCTACACAGGCGGAATGCAATGTATATATTTGGGTCAGGCCCTTTAAATAGCCTGTGATTTATGGCGGAAGCAGAATTGTTTTGCCATCCCTGGCAGGCAGGATGTCAGATCAATAAACTCGGCTTCCTTCAACATTCCTTTTTCTCTACAGTTGATGCCACAATATTGCCTTGTTTTAACTAGTTTACAAAACTCTGGAATTCTTGGCTGGCTCTGCTGTTACCCTAAATACACTCGCAAGCTGCAGAGCCACTTACACAGATACTGAGCCAGATGTTCATGTGAGCCCTCCTCTTGCCCTGCTTAAGCTGCATTCCTCTTCTCCAACACCCTATTCTTGTGTCTGCTGTCTTGTTATACCCTTACAGTCCCCTCCCAGCCATGCTCCCACTGGCTTCACTAGGAAGCAGGATTGGGGGCCTGACGAGGATGTTCCTCTGAATCAAAACGCTGCATCCAAACATGCCCAAACTGGAGAGTGCTGGAACTTCAGATCTGGATCCCAATGCTGTGCTTTGGGCTCCACTCTCCTTCAGTTATTTCCCCCATAAATCACAGGCTGTTTAAAGGACCTGCCACAAATCTGTACATTGCATTCTGGCTGTTTAGGACACAAATGAGCCAGCTCACTAGGTCTGCTGGTTGCAGCTTATAAAAATCAGTAGTAATATTATGGACGTGCCAGTCATGATTCCCTATATTCATAACTGAAAGTTTCTCCTCCATCAGAAACCTTAACTCTGCCATATAGTGGCACTTTGCAATAACCACATTCTGATTTGGGTATTTTACTGTTTGTGATACCAGAGTAGATTATACTGATTTCTAAAGACCTTTTTCTCTTTTAATCTCCTGTGGTGTAACTACAGGGCAGAGTTAAGGTTGTTTGGGTGCCCTACCTGTGCATTTAAGAAGTTTGCATTTCTTTTAAATGTAACCTTAGCTGGGTTTATAACACCCAGTTTGGGAAATAAACTATAATCAAATTACCTCATCAGTCTATCATCATCTAGTCATAGCTGTTGCAATTTTATCATAGGGCCCTCAATATTTAGTGTTTTTCTTAAAGCCCAACTTCTGGAATAGAGAGATGGCATGAGACTCATCTTTCAATTTAAAAAGAGTAAGTTTCTAGCCCTCATGGTTACAGAGAAAAATCTTGAAAACAAAGTAAATGCACCATAAAGGCTCAGATAATAAAATTGGCAGTCTGTTTATTTGTATTTCACTATCTGTAAACAAAAATCTTGTGGTTTTTAAGCAAAATGGTTTTGGGGCCTGCCTCATGATTTCTGAGTGGTTGGGGTTGATAATTCTATAATCAGCTTTCCTATCCATCAGTCACCTACTCACTATCTAGGGACATTCAGGAAAGGAAGGGGAGGGAAAGTGAAAGGCCAGGGAAGGGCAGAGAGAGGTGGGATAGGGAAGGAGGGAATAAGGAAAGTGTGCAAATATGCCCAATGATACAAGCAACATGCAAACCAAGAATTATCTACAGAAGAGATCTGGTCAGTAATTTTGAATATTGACTAAGTGTGAGAAAAATCACTGTTCATGGACAGAACAGGCTGAAATTCATGGCGCAAATGACTGGTTATGAATGATTTGCTCAGACAGGATCTAGTTTAAAAAAAAAAAAAAAAAACAACAAACAAAAAAAAACCACTTAGCTTTTTTAAAGAACTGCTGGTCCACTCTGAAATCCTGCTTCACTAGAATCACCCCGGAATGCGCCTGTTTGGGTCAGCACTGGTATAGTTAGTCCCAGCCTGTCCCTAAGGCCTGGATCCTCAAAGGTATTTAGGCACCTAATTCCCATTGAAATCAATGGGAGTTAGGTGCGTGAAAACCTTTGAGGATTGGGCCTAGGTGACTCATGGGTCCACTACAAAAACTACATAATGTGGGCTTGATACTCCACCTTGTCACCCCAGTTTTATACCAATGCAATTCCATTAACTGCAATGGAGTTACACCAGTGTAATTGGATAGAGAGAATTAGGCCCTGACTGGACTCTGTAGTAAATGACTATTCACTGGCCTCTCAGAGTAGTATTGTTCTTCTATATTCAATTAAGTTGTTGTTTCATTGCAAAATCTTTTGAGTTCTACATTTAACAATGTTGGAAGTAAAACAGGTTTTACTTGAGTAAGCTAAATACTGGGCAGCACAGTATAGGGAGCAGCCCTCAGTGGTGAAAGAACAGGTTAGAGACTATTTAGAAAAGCTGGACATGCACAAATCCATGGGGCTGGATCTAATGCATCTGAGTGTGCTGAGGGAGTTGGCTGATGTGATTGAAAGCTTTGAAAAATTGTGGCAATCAGGGGAGGTCCCGGATGATTGGGAAAAAAAGGCCAATCTAGTGCCCATCTTTAAAAAGGGTGTCAAGACTGCTTCCCCACTTTGAACTTTAGGGTACAAATGTGGGGGCCTGCATGAAAACTTCTAAGCTTAACTACCAGCTTAGATCTGGTCTGCTGCCACCATCCCAAAGCTAATTCCCTTCCCTGGGTAGCCTTGAGAGACCTTCACCAATTCCCTGGTGAATACAGATCCAACCCCCTTGGATCTAAAAACAAGGAAATATCAATCAGGTTCTTAAAAAGAAGGCTTTTAATTAAAGAAAAAAGGTAAAAATCATCTCTGTAAAATCAGGATGGAAAATTACTTTACAGGGTAATCAAACTTAAAGCGCTCAGAGGACCCTCCCCCCCCAGCCTCAGGTTCAAAGTACAGCAAACAGAGATAAACACTCTAGTAAAAGGTACATTTACAAGTTGAGAAAACAAAGTAAAACTAACATGCCTTGCCTGGCTGTTTACTTACAAGTTTGAAATATGAGAGACTTGTTTAGAAAGATGTGGAGAACCTGGATTGATGTCTGGTCCCTCTCAGTCCCAAGAGTGAACAACCCCCAAAACAAAGAGCACAAACAAAAGCCTTCCCCCCACCAAGATTTGAAAGTATCTTGTCCCCTTATTGGTCCTTTGGGTCAGGTGTCAGCCAGGTTACCTGAGCTTCTTAACCCTTTACAGGTAAAAGGATTTTGGAGTCTCTGGCCAGGAGGGATTTTATAGTACTGTACACAGGAGAGCTGTTACCCTTCCCTTTATAGTTATGACACACCCCCCAAATCACAGGTAGTGTTGGACGTCCGGTTCCACACTGGCTGTGATTTCTTCCTGGAGCTCTAGGAGAAAACAGAGTTAATAAGACACACGTACCTTTAGACATACTACTGATTATATAAAAACTAACAATATGTTCCATTCCAAGAACAATTTTTAACCAGTTGACTCTGGGAAACTTTCCCGGGAGAGTGCATCAGCCACTTTGTTAGAAGCTCCTGAAATGTGTTGTATTTCAAAATCAAAATCTTGGAGAGCTAAACTCCACCGAAGAAGTTTTTTGTTATTCCCCTTGGCGGTATGAAGCCACTGTAGCACAGCATGGTCTGTTTGTAGTTGGAAACGCCGTCCCCAAACATATGGGCGTAGCTTTTCCAGCGCGTACACAATGGCGTAGCATTCCTTTTCGCTGATTGACCAGTGGCTTTCCCTCTCAGACAGCTTATTGCTGAGAAACACGACAGGATGGAATTCTTGATCCGGTCCTTCCTGCATTAAAACTGCTCCCACGCCCCGCTCGAACGCATCTGTGGTTACTAGGAACGGTTTGTCAAAGTCTGGGGCCCTTAGCACAGGGTCAGACATGAGCATCGCCTTAAGCTGGTGAAAGGCCTTTTGACACTCATCAGTCCACTGAACTGCATTTGGCTGTTTCTTTCTGGTTAGGTCTGTCAGCGGGGCGGCGATTTGGCTGTAGTGTGGTACAAATCGCCTATAATATCCAGCCAAGCCTAAGAAGGATTGGACCTGTTTCTTTGACTTTGGAACCGGCCACTTTTGGATAGCATCCACTTTGGCCTGTAGGGGATTTATAGTTCCTTGACCCACCTGGTGCCCCAGGTACGTCACTCTGTTTTGGCCTATTTGACACTTTTTAGCCTTAACAGTTAGTCCTGCCTGCCGGATGCACTTGAAGACTTTTTCCAGGTGCTCCAGGTGTTCTGTCCATGAATCAGAAAAAATGGCCACATCATCGAGGTAGACAACTGCAGATTCTCCCAATCCCGCTAGGAGACCATCTACAAGTCTTTGGAAGGTGGCGGGTGCATTTCGCAACCCGAAAGGGCGTACATTGAATTCATACACCCCTGCCTGGGTGACGAAGGCTGACCTTTCCTTAGCGGGTTCATCTAGTGGTACTTGCCAGTACCCCTTGGTTAAGTCTAAAGTAGAGATGAATTGGGCATGTCCCAATTTCTCCAATAGCTCATCTGTGCGTGGCATTGGATAGTTGTCAGGACGAGTTACAGCATTTAGCTTACGGTAGTCCACGCAAAAGCGTATTTCCCCATCTGGTTTGGGAACTAGAACCACTGGAGATGCCCATGCACTGTTAGAGGGGCGGATTATACCCATCTGTAGCATGTCCTGGATCTCCCTTTGTATAGGGGTTTGGGCATGAGGTGACTCCCGGTAGGGTGGGGTTCTAATTGGGTGAGCATTACCTGTGTCAATGGAGTGGTATGCCTGTTCAGTCCGTCCTGGAGTGGCTGAGAAAATTGGTGCAAAGCTTGTGCACAGCTCCTTGATCTGCTGTCGCTGCAGACGTCCAAGGGTCGTGGAGAGGTTCACCTCTTCCATGCCACCATCCTTTTTTCCTTCGTAGTAGACACCTTCAGGCCACTCCGCGTCATCTTTTTCCTGGGCTGTAAACTGGCAAACATTTAATTCTCTGGAATAAAAGGGCTTAAGAGAATTAACATGGTATACCTTAGGCTTTATGTTGGAGGTGGGGGAGGCTATGAGATAGTTAACAGCTCCGAGGCGCTCCTGGACCGTGAATGGTCCTTCCCACGACGCTTCCATTTTATGGGCCTGGAGCGCCTTTAAGACCATGACTTGGTCTCCTACTTTGAAGGACCGTTCTCTGGAATGTTTATCATACCAGGCCTTTTGCTCTTCCTGAGCATCCTTTAGGTTTTCTTTAGCAAGGGCTAAAGAGTGTCGGAGGGTGTTTTGTAGGTTGCTTACAAAGTCTAGAATGTTAGTTCCTGGAGAAGGCGTAAACCCCTCCCATTGCTGCTTCACCAACTGTAATGGCCCCTTAACCTCGCGGCCATTACAAGTTCAAATGGTGAAAACCCTAAACTGGGATGTGGTACAGCCCTGTAGGCAAAAAGCAACTGCTGCAACACTAGGTCCCAATCATTGGAGTGTTCATTTACGAATTTACGTATCATGGCCCCCAAAGTTCCATTAAACCTCTCCACCAGGCCATTGGTTTGATGGTGATAAGGGGTGGCAACCAAGTGATTCACCCCATGAGCTTCCCACAGGGTTTTCGTGGTCCCTGCCAGGAAATTAGTTCCCGAATCTGTAAGGATGTCGGAGGGCCACCCTACCCTGGCAAAAATGTCTGCTAATGCCTGGCACACACTTTTAGCCCTGGTGTTGCTTAAGGGTACTGCTTCCGGCCATCGGGTAGCAAAATCCATGAAAGTCAGTATGTACTGCTTTCCTCTGGGTGTCTTCTTTGGGAAAGGACCCAGAATATCCACAGCTACTTGCTGAAATGGGACCTCAATTATGGGTAGTGGCTGGAGAGGGGCTTTAACCTGGTCTTGGGGCTTTCCCACTCGTTGGCACACCTCAAAAGACCGGACATAATTAGCAACGTCCTTGCCCATTCCCTCCCAGTGGAAGGACTTCCCCAACCGGTCTTTGGTTCTGTTCACCCCAGAATGGCCACTGGGATGATCATGGGCTAAGCTCAAGAGCTTTACCCGATACTTAGTGGGAACTACCAACTGTCTTTGAGGATGCCAGTCTTCCTGGTGCCCACCAGAAAGTCTCCTTGTATAAAAGTCCTTGTTCTACAACAAACCGGGATCGGTTAGAAGAGCTGAGAGGCGGTGGGGTGCTCTGTGCCACCGCCCAAGCTTTCTGAAGGCTGTCATCTGCTTCCTGCTCGGCCTGGAACTGTTCCCTTGATGCTGGAGACATCAGTTCCTCCTTGGACCGTGGACTGGGGCTTGGTCCCTCTGGAAGCAATGCAGGTGCTGGGGCTGTTTCCATTGACTGTGAACCGCTGTCCGCTGGTGCACTATGTGGTATCTCAGGCTCTGGCTGAGCCTCTTGGGTAGGGTTATCTGCTGCTTCCGCCAGTTCAGGCTCGCTGGTGCCCTCTGGCGTTGGAGTTGTAGACAGGTTTGCAAGCACTGGACTCAGTGCTGGCAATGGTTCTGGTGCTGGTTGCGTTGCCAGTTCCGGTTCTGGGACTGGCTTTGGCTGGGTCTCTGGGATTGGATCCACTACGGCTGTTGCAGTCGTTGGCAGGGGATCCAGTTCCACCACCTTTGTTTGGGTCTCTGGTAACACAGACGGGGCCCTGGTGGACGGCTCAGGAACAGGGATGGGGGTGAAAGCTTGCTTAGCCTGGCTGCGGGTGACTATTCCCACCCTCTTGGCTAGCTTCACATGGTTGGCCAAGTCTTCCCGCAGCAGCATGGGGATGGGATAATTGTCATAGACTGCAAAAGTCCGCATTCCTGACCAGCCTTTGTACTGGACATGCAACTAGGCTGTAGGCAAGGTTACAGACTGACACGAAGGGTTGAATGGTCACTGGATGCTCCGGGTTGATGAGTTTGGGGTCCACTAGGGATCGGTGGATAGTTGACACTTGTGCCCCAGTGTCCCTCCAAGCGATAACCTTCTTTCCGCCCACTCTCAAGGTTTCCCTTTGCTCCAAGGGTATGAGAGAGGCATCTGGGTCTGGGGATCTTTGGTGTGATTGTGGTGTAATGAACTGTAATCGGTTGGGGTTCTTGGGGCAGTGAGCCTTTATATGTCCCAGTTCATTACATTTAAAACATCGCCCTGCTAAGGTATCACCGGGGCGATGTTGGTTGGTGGAGACTGGTGTGGTGGGGTGAGAAGGCGTCTGGGGTTTCCCTTGGGATGTGGGTGGGGCCTTGGGTTGTCCCCGGTGGTAAGGTTTTGTTTCGGCTTGCCCCTTCTGGTATTCGCTCCAACTGCTACTAGTTTTTTTCTTTTCTGCCACCTCCACCTATTTGGCTCCAATCTCCCCTGCCTTGGTTACAGTTTTGGGCTTCCTATCTAGGATGTACCTTTCTATTTCCTCAGGAACACCCTCTAAAAACTGCTCCATTTTTACTAGGGAAACCAGATCTTCCAGAGATTTAACATTTGTTCCCGATACCCAGGCATCACAATTTTTGTCAATGTGGTAGGCATGCCGGGTAAATGACACGTCTGGTTTCCACCTTAGGGCTCTGAACCGCCGACGGGCATGCTCGGGTGTTAGCCCCATTCTGAGTCTGGCCTTGTTTTTAAAAAGTTCATAACTGTTCATGTGTTCCTTAGGCATTTCAGCCGCCACCTCTGCTAAGGGTCCACTGAGCTGCGGCCTCAGCTCTACCATGTACTGGTCTGCAGTGAGGCTGTATCCAAGGCAGGCCCTTTCAAAATTTTCTAAGAAGGCCTCAGTATCATCGCCTGCCTTGTAGGTGGGGAATTTTCTGGGATGGGAAGTGGTACCTGGAGAGGGGTTGTTAGGATTGGCTGGTGTACCCAGCCTAGCCCGTGCTAATTCCAGTTCATGCTCCCTTTCTTTTTCTCTCAGCTCCATAGCTCTCTTGTGGACCTCCTCTTTGGCTTTCTCTTCTCTTTCCTCCGCTTCTTTCTCGAGTTTTTTTTAATCGAAGCAGTCTCTGATGTTTCCTTTCATTTTCTTCTGCTTCTAGTCTGGCCAGTTCTAGTTTGTTAGCTACATCACTGGTACTCATTTTCCTAGTGTTTTTTTTTCCTTTTTGTGCTGGGTCACACCCCTCTGCAGTTGACTGAAACTGGGATGCACTCAGCTCAGGCTGCTGCTGAGGTAACAGAGACTTTCTAACTAGCTATTTCCGAGGAGGGAGAAAGAAAAAAAAAAAACAATTCAGCTTGTAAATTCCTTTTACCAGTTGTTTGCTCAATGATTGAACCCTTCTCTTAACAAAGACTCTTGTTAAAGAAAATTTAACACCTCTGCCTTCAGGCAAGGAAAGATAAGATATGCATCTACCTTCAGCTCTGCTTTCCAAGCAGCTAGAAGGAAAAAAAAAAATCTTACTGGCTTTTGGGTTTAAAATGATTCCCACCACTCTGCCACCATGTCAAGACTGCTTCCCCACTTTGAACTTTAGGGTACAAATGTGGGGGCCTGCATGAAAACTTCTAAGCTTAACTACCAGCTTAGATCTGGTCTGCTGCCAAGCATCCCAAAGCTAATTCCCTTCCCTGGGTAGCCTTGAGAGACCTTCACCAATTCCCTGGTGAATACAGATCCAAACCCCTTGGATCTAAAAACAAGGAAATATCAATCAGGTTCTTAAAAAGAAGGCTTTTAATTAAAGAAAAAAGGTAAAAATCATCTCTGTAAAATCAGGATGGAAAATTACTTTACAGGGTAATCAAACTTAAAGCGCTCAGAGGACCCTCCCCTCCCAGCCTCAGGTTCAAAGTACAGCAAACAGAGATAAACACTCTAGTAAAAGGTACATTTACAAGTTGAGAAAACAAAGTAAAACTAACATGCCTTGCCTGGCTGTTTACTTACAAGTTTGAAATATGAGAGACTTGTTTAGAAAGATGTGGAGAACCTGGATTGATGTCTGGTCCCTCTCAGTCCCAAGAGAGGACAACCCCCAAAACAAAGAGCACAAACAAAAGCCTTCCCCCCCACCAAGATTTGAAAGTATCTCGTCCCCTTATTGGTCCTTTGGGTCAGGTGTCAGCCAGGTTACCTGAGTTTCTTAACCCTTTACAGGTAAAAGGATTTTGGAGTCTCTGGCCAGGAGGGATTTTATAGTACTGTACACAGGAGAGCTGTTACCCTTCCCTTTATAGTTATGACAAAGGGGAAGAAGGAAAATCTGGGGAAACTACAGACCCGTCAGCCTCCTCTCAGTCCCTGGAAAAGTCATGGAGCAGGTCCTCAAGGAATCCATTTTGAAGCACTTGGAGGAGAAGGTGATCAGGAACAGTCAACATGGATTCACCAAGGGCAAGTCATTCCTGACCAAACTGATTGCCTTCTATGGTGAGATAACTGGCTCTGGATATGGGGAAAGGGCGGAATGATATATACCTTGACTTTAGCAAAGCTTTTGATACCGTCTCCCACAGTATTCAAATCTTAGACACTCTAGAATAACACCCTACCTACTCAATGTGAAATATGAGTGAGACACCAACGCACCTGCTGAAAATTAAATTGAAATCCCAAAGCATTCATTATACAACTGGGCTACACCAGTGGCATTATATAGATCTGGGCACTTAGGGTCTGTCCATACTGTAATCGGAGATGTGACCGCAGCTCAGGTAGGCATAATCTAGCTAACATGGCTAAAAGTTTCAGAGTAGCAGCCGTGTTAGTCTGTATCCGCAAAAAGAACAGGAGTACTTGTGGCACCTTAGAGACTAACAAATTTATTAGAGCATAAGCTTTCGTGGGCTACAGCCCACTTCTTCGGATGTTCCACTCTATATGCATCTGAAGAAGTGGGCTGTAGCCCACGAAAGCTTATGCTCTAATAAATTTGTTAGTCTCTAAGGTGCCACAAGTACTCCTGTTCTTTTTATGGCTAAAAGTAGCAATGAAGACACAGCAGCACAGAATCCAGCCTGGACTAGCAACACAAGTATGTACCCAGGGCTCTGAGCTGCAGTCACTGCTTTGACTGAACATAAGAACGGCCATACTGGGTCAGACCAAAGGTTCATCTAGGCTAGTATCCGGTCTTCCAACAGTGGCCAATCCCAGGTGCTTCAAAAGAAATTAACAGAACAGGTAATCATCAAGTGATCCATCCCCTGTTGCCTATTCCCAGCTTCTGGCAAACAGACTGAAGTGCAGATCTTCTGAACAGGTGAGTGGAGACTTTGGATGAACATAGGTGAATATAGTTTGGATGCAATGTCAATCAGATCTGGAACTCTTCTACTGTTTGAGGTATGCCACAGCAGAGAACAACCTAAACAGCTACGGACGCTCAAAACAACAGAGCCCTTCACATCAGGGCACCCCTTGCCCGCCAACACTACTCTGGCCTCTTTTTACAATCTTTCCCCTCCCCCTCCATTAGCCTTGAACCCCACCTTTGTCTTCTTTCCTACTTCCCAGTACACCTGAAATGCTGTCTCATAGCCGGTTTGTTCAGCTGCCTCTCTCTTCAGTCAGTTACTTGCTAAAAGTGCACTTGGATCCTCCTACAGGCTGAGACAGGCACTCATTTAACGGTAACTAGTCCAAAAAAACAAAAACAAAACAAAAAAGTGTAACTATTTTGGGAAACATTTACAAAGCGAAGGAGTTTATGTTCAAATTTTTCCATGAAATATTTTTTTTTGATGAAATGTCTAAAAAATTAATGTTGGATATTTTCTAGGTTTTTTGTTTAAATCAAATGTTTGTTTCGGCAGTAAATTAAAAAACCCGAAAACCTCTCACTTTTTAAATGTGTTTTCCACTGGGGATTAAGATGGGGAGGGGGAAGCAAAAGTGACATTTTTCCAAAATATCCCCCCCCCCCCCGAAAAAAAACCCAGAAAAATCAGACAGGCAAAAAGTTTGCAAAAAAGCATTTTGGTGAAAAAAGCATTTTCTGTCAAAAAAAGATTGAGACACACAACATGGGTTTATTGGACCAACTTCTGTTGGGAAGGGAGACAAGCTTTCGACCTACCCAGAGCTCTTCTACAGGTCTGGGTCCTAGGAAAAGTATTCCCAGTGTTCCATCTTGTATTTAGCGGTCAGATAGTTTAGCACAGCGGTTCCCTGTTTTAATGGGGTCACCAGGGCTGGTTTAGACTTGCTGGGGCCCAGGGCTGAAGCAGAAGCCTGAGCTCCACTGCCTATGGTTGAAGCCAAAGTCCAAGGCAGGGCCGGCTCCAGGCACCAGTGGAGGAAGCACGTGCCTGGGGCGGCACATGCTAAGGGGCAGCATTCCATCCATTCTTGAGGCAGCACAGCCCGAGCGGCTTTTTTGTTTGTTTTTTGCTGCTTGGGGCGGCAAAAATGGTAGAGCTGGCCCTGATCCGAGGGCTTCAGCTTCGGCCATGGGTGGTGAGGCACAGGTTACAGGACCCTGCCGCCCAGGACAGTGAGGCTGGGGCTTTGGCCCCCAGCCTGGGGTGGTGGAGCTTGGGTGGGCTCAGACCTTGGTCCCCTCTCCTGGGGTCATGTAGTAATTTTTATTGTCAAAAGGGGATCTTGGTGCAATGAAGTTTGAGAACCCCTGGTTTAGCATAAGTAGTTAGCACATTCTAAAAGGGACCATTCAAGGGGAAGTGGCCCATTAACACCCCTGTAGTCATAGGACAAAAGGAGGGGTAGGTGGGTTACAGATTGTTGTAATATGCCATCACATCACAACAATCTGTAACCTACTAATCCCCCTGAAGAGCTCTGTATAGCCTGAAAGCTTCTCTTGCCACAACAGAAGTTGGTACAGTACAATACATTACCCCACCTACCTTCTCTCTAAGGCCCTGTCTACACTAGAGTTTTGCTGAAGCAAGTTACACCAATGATCAAAAACTGCTATAATTACATCATTTGTGCATGTTCACACAATGCTCCTTCTGTCAGCAGAGCGCGTCCACAGTTGGTGCTCTAGCATCGACAGATCAGTGCACTGTGGGTAGTGATCCCACTGTGCTACACGCCACCTTCTGCAGCTAGGAGTTGTGGGAAGGCCGAGTGGATGGCAGTGCATTGTGGGTGGGTGTGCTCAATATCCCATGATGCAGTTTTTCCAATCCCATCATTCCAGTAGTGTAGACAAAGCCTAAGAGAGGAGCTGAAGAATAAATTGAAGGCAACATAACATACCCTAGAGACTTTACAGGCAATAAAGATACTGTAAATAAAATAAAATGGGTATACACCACCTTTGTAAATTGAGCTCTCATCTTTAGTATAGATTCATAGATTTTCACACAAGATGGGACCATAAGATTATCCAGTCTGATCTCCTGTATAACAGGCCATTACATGTTGCCCAGTTCCCCCTATAAAGTCCAATAATGTGTCTGATTAAAGCACACATTCCAAAAAGCCTCCAGTGTCGGGAGGGTGTTATAATAGTTCATCTCCCTCACTGTCAGAAACGCGTGCCTTATTTCTAATTGGCATTTGCTTCCCTCCTTGGGCTCTTGGTATGCCTTTCTCCATGAGCTCTAAAGTACTCCCATTATGGATTAAGGAAAGCTTACCCAACTCACAAGCACAAAGAGTCTAAGGGTGCTGCATATGCTCCAGGATGTCCATGTACCCTAGGGGATCATGAGCCCTTGGTTCTGTTCCAAGCACCGACCTGCTGTGTGACCTTAGGCAAGTTGCTTTATCTATTTTCACTGTAACCTCATTGGGGTGGGGACTCTCACTCTGTTTGTGCAGCACCTGGCATAATGGGATCCTGACATTTCACAGGCCTCTGTGCTACTGTAACAAAAACTATCGATAGAAATCCCATAACTGGTGTCAGGCAGATAGCCATTTTCCTCAATAGGTTTTGTTTCTTCTGGGTGTCTTTTGTGACTAAAAGAACTCATGGGCAAGCTGAGGCCAGTAGGTGGCTGTGGGGCCATTTAGCATACAGACAGCTGGAGATGGGAGCATACCCCAGACACCAGGAAAGATGGTTTTAGGTACAGACTCTGAAGTCTGTTCCCTGCTCTGCCACAGGCTACCTGTGTGAACTTGGCAAATCACTTGGGCTGTCTGTGCCTTAGTTTCCCCATCTGTGCAATGAGGGCAACAACACTGCCCTGCCTCTCAGTGATGAAGTGAGGAAAAATCCATTAATGTCTGGGAGAGGCTCAGATACTAGCTAGGTACCCACATGCCACATACCTCAGCTTCTGGAAATGCAGAATCCAGACCTCTTACATGGGGACTGGATTTCAGCAGAGCAGATTTAGGAAATTCGAGGGCCAGATTTTCTATGGCATTGAGGCTGCTTTGTCTCACACCATCAGCATAACTCAGACTCATCGACTTCAAGGTCAGATGGAACCATCATGGTCATCTAGTCTGATCTCCTGCACATCACAGGCCACAGAACCTCACCTACCTACTCCTGTAATAGACCCCAACCTCTGGCTGAGTTACTGACATGCTTAAATCAGGATTTAAAGACTTCAAGTTACAGAGAATCCACCATTTACACTAGTAAGTAATCCACCATTTACCAGCAAGTAACCACTGTCCCATGCGGCAGAGGAAGGCAAACCTCCCCCCCCTCCCCCCGCCTGTGTCTCTGCCAATCTGACCTGAGGGAAAATCTCTTCCCGACCCCAAATATGGTGTTCAGTTAGACCCCAAGCATGTGGGCAAGACCTGCCAGGCAGACACCTGGGAAAGAATTATCTGTAGTAACTCAGTCCTCCCCATCCAGTGTCCAATACCAGCCATTAGAGATATTTGCGAGCAGTCACCGATGGGCCACATGTCACTGTAGGCAGTCTCATCATCCCATCCCCTCCATAAACTTATCAAGCGCAGTCTTGAAGCCAGTTAGGTATCTTGCCCCCACTGCTCTCCATCAGGAGCAGCAAAAGCTTCCTAAGAGTACAGGGCCTCAGGGGCTGCCTCCCTGCACTGCCCCTTTCCTCCTGAGGCCCTGCTTCTGTACTACCTCCCTGCCCCTCCCAAGCCTCCACCCTCACACCCCCCCTTCACCCCAAGTCTCTGCCCCCCCCAGCTTCTCTCCACCCCCCTCCCCTCTGTCGCTCACCCTTATGGCTAGTAAAGGCATGGCCCCCTGCCCACACCTGCAAGAGCAAAGACAATCTTCCAGAGCAATGGTGCCACTCAGTCTCACTGCTGTCCTTGCACCAGGAGAAAGGGCTAGAGACAAGGGGTGTGGCCAACTCCACCTCACTGATGAAATCTCTCAGCATCCGCTTCTACAGGCCAAAACACCAGGGAGAGAAGTCCATGCCCTGGATGGGTGATTTACAGGACTGAACCTAGGCCCTCAGAATAGAAACACACAAGCCTCTATGGCACAAGCTAATAGGTCCTTGTCACCAGTGTCCCAGGCAGTACCAGAATTAAACTTCCATAGATGGCATAGCTCCTAGAGAGCAACAGCAAGGCACTCTGGGGTTACATCATTGCCGGTCTTGGGTTCTTAGACACCAAAATGCCTTAGGGCAGCAGGGGTGGATTAGATCAGCTCACACAGAGGTAGGACATGGATCCTGACCCCTCAACTCCTGCTCTAGCCACCAGACAGGAGTATAGAAGACCATTCCCCAAGCCATTGTCTCACCAGTTCATCCAACAGAGCAAGGAGATGTATCACTTGCCACCTACTCAGGAGGTGATTTCCCCTCAGAGATGAACAGCTAGTCATTAATCCCCTGTGTAACAGATTGCTGACTCACCACCACAGCACCTCCTGCTGATCATCTGGGAATTAGCTCTTTCCAGCATTCAGAGCACTTCCTGCTGGCCAGTGTCTCTCCTGCCTCAGCCCCCCCCCCCCGCCCTTTACCTTGGGGTTCTGCCCACTGCAGTCACCACACTCTGGGTCTCCCCTCCAAGGGGAACCCCCAACACTCTAAGCCCACCTTGCCTCAGTGGGTACTGCCAGTTGTCATCTAGCCCCCTTTCTCTGGGACAGACTGCAGTCTGTAATGGCCAGTCATCACTGGCAAGGAGGTTGGACCAGCAGCCTTTGCCTATTCCCAGGCTACACCTCTTCAGCCCTGGTACCTCTTTAGACCATAAACAAGACCTCAGCTTGGGGAGTTGTCAGGCTGGAGCTCCCCAGCTCCTCTTGCCTTTCCCCTGCTCTGCATCTGGTACCCTCTGTTCCCATGCAGCTAGGCCCTTCTCCCTCCAAGGGTGGAGAGAAATTCTAACCTAGCTCCTCCCTTAGCCCTTTTATCAGGGCCTGCTGTGGCATGATTAGGTGTGGCCCCAGCTGTGCCCACTTCCCCAATCAGCCTGCCTTTTCTCCCAGGAGCAGGGTAGCTGCCCTGCTACACCTGTCACAGCGAGGGATTCAGCATGCGGCTTCTGCCATCCTCCTTCCCTCGCCCGCCTAAGCCTAGGAACTGCACCTGCCCCTCTCTTGTGGTACTGCAGCTGCTGGCTCGAGTCAGACCAAAGCCATCAGAGGGGGCAGCAGCAGGACTATGCCTTGGCTTGCTTTTACAGCTTGTCTCTCTTGGTGGCAGGGCAGGGCCGTGCCAGTTACCGGCACTAGGACTCCCAGCAGGGAATTCTCCCTGTTCCGAAAGCCACCCGGCTGATTTGGCCTGACCATGCAGGGCTGGTGTTTGGTGGGATGATGCAGACCATGAACAACGCACTAAGGATGACCAGCGCTAATCAAAAGCTGATGTTGCACAGCTCAGGCCTCACACCCACACAGGGACTGTGCGAAACAATGGGATCCGCCCAGGGAATTCACACTCTAGCTGCCACGTTATCTCGTGGAAACAGGGAAAAAACTTGAGCTGGAGCTATTTTATTTTCAGACAAGTAAAATCATGTTGGTTTTATAGTAGACCGGGAGCCCATGGGAAATTAATTCACCCAACAGCAGAAATTCTGTCATCACACATATCAGTCAGTCTGGATAATGGGAAACTCCAGGTTACAGGAAACAAGTGGGGGGTCTGGCCTAAAATAACGATCAAGGGAGGCTATGAGAGAGCAAGCGAGCCAGAGATTTTCTTCCTGACTGCAAATTCGTACAAGTGCACATCAGAGGTGCAGGGCAGTTTTTCTTACACCCAAGACAGGAATATTGCCAGTCCTAGAATGGAGTTTGCATAAAGCAGCATGATTGTGAGCCTGGGGCCTCAGCTTGTAAGATGCTGAGCACCTCGTCCCTGGGAGCTCCTTGCAGGACTGGCTCCCTGGTGCGTCAGGCACATGTTGCACAATCCATTTGGTGCTGTTGGCCAGGCTCCGTTTCTCTAGCCCTGCCCCCTTTTCCCCACTACAGCAGCAGTGGGGGGAGTGGCATTACAGCCCCTCTGTCAGCTCCATTGCTCTGGAAGATCATCCACTGCGGTGATCCTCCCTGAGCACATTACACTTCCCCTCTGGGGACCTCTGGTTCTCTTCCCGTCCTTTGTCTGTTCGGACGGCCCGCTCTTCTGGGCAAGGGCCATCTCTGTGTGTGCGTCTGTGCTGCACCCAGCACTGTGGGGCCCGGCTCTAGGTGCTACTGGAATATACAGAATCGTCATCAGGTGAGTTCTGCTGCCCTCGATAGACAGAGAAGCCCCTCTGATGGGTGGCAGGGAGCCTCCCCCCAGAGCAGGCTGGTGAATGCCCTTCTCATTGCCTACCTTCTCTCTACACGTTTGTCTCCTGAAAGCCAAATGCCTAGACCAGCCCCTGAGAGCTGAAACGTGTCACCAAAGCACGCTGGCAGGCGGCAGCATCCCCCCATTGTCCTCCCAGATCTGAACCCCCGAGTAATGCAGCTCGTGGGCCCTTTAATTGCTTTGGTCGACGTAATCCACTGGTGAATGTCTGTTCCAGGTCCCCTCTGTTCCGGGTCCAGAGAGGCTGAGTCTATTACAGCCCTAGCTTGGGACCTTTAGCTGGAGCTGAAGCTGCTTGTGCTATTAGCACTGGAGAACCCCGGTTCAATCCCCAGTGGGCTGGCACAGCCCCCTTTTGCTGTCTGTCTGGTTCTGGGGCACCAGGGTGTGTCCTTGGCATGCAGACTCTCTGCAAAAGTTGGATCCTGTTGAGCCAGCAGCTCCTTTGGGTGTAATTCACAAGGGTGACCACCACTTCCAGCAAACAGTGACCCCCAGAATCCCAGCCTGTTATGCCCAGCCAGCACTCCAGCCAGGACATGCAGGCAGCCAGGCTGAAGATGCCGTTGGAAGCCTCAAGGGCCCAATCCTGCAAGGTACTGACTGCCCTCCATTCCTGTGGAAGTCAGTAGGAGTGGATGGTGCTCAGCCCCGTACGGGCTCAGGTCCTAAGTTCATGTTGCATTAGATACGCCCCACGGCGGCTGTGATTCCCAAGGGAACAGCTGTGAGGCTCTAAGGTCCTGGGGCAATCAGCCATTACATAAGACCATGGACACCTATAAGCACACAGATTGTTTTTATGGTAGCACAATATGAGAGCTACCTGAAATGAGCTGATGATTTTAGCCAGCTCCTAGAACACAGGTGGCTGCATCCCATGCCATTGTCCTCACGGTAGGTTTCATCTGCTCTATTACATGGGGAAACTGAAGCACATTGTGGCAAGGGGAGGGGTTTTCAAAGGGCTCCTAAGTCATTTAGGTGCCAAATCACACTGAAAGTCTATCGGCCTTGCACTCCTAAGCCACTGAGCCCTTCTGGAAAATCCTGCCCAGGGAGTCCGTGGGGTAGCTGAGGCTAAAACTTCACAACCTGTCTTCATCCCTGCAGGCTGGATGGCCACTTTAATTCTGAATAATAATAATACTAATCCCTAGCTCTTACCTAGCGCGTTCCACCCCCTGAGCTCAGAGCACCCTCCAAAGCAGGTTAGGAGCATTAGCCCCCCATTTACAGATGTGCTGCGCTTTCCCCACCTGTAAAACAGGTACCGTGACCCTCCCTCCCACCATTCCCCACCATTTGTTGCAAGGCTTCTGGAGCGATGGAGGGTCCCTGCCTAAGACAGGATGCAGGAGCTGGGGGAGTGGTGGGAAAGGTCACTGCAGACATACTGCAGCTAACTCACCATTCAATTCAACCAGGCTCATGTCTGTAAAAGGGTTGGCACCACTGGCGTGACTCATTGTGGCTGGGTGTGGCACGGCAGCTCTTTCCTCATCTAGTGCCCCCTGCTGACAGCTGCTCCACCCCTGTGGTGGTCTCTCTTAGGACTCGGCCTCTTTACCAAGGAGGTAGGCACAGATTTTACAGATGGGGAAACTGAGGCACAGATCTGTTAAGTGACTTGTCCGAGAACATCAAGCAGGCCAGGGGTGGAACCAGGAACAGCACCCAGGCTGCTTTCTCTCCTAGGCTGCACTGCAGAGGTGTCAGGTGCCTGGTGGGACAGGAACTCTCACATTGTGGACATTTGGCCTTCCCTCCTAAGCCAGGGCAGGTAATCTTTCTATATTATTGCATACACCAAATTGCATACACAGATAGGGCTATGTACCACATTATTATATGAGATATAGCGAGAGTGCTGCGTGTCTGACGGGGACTCTGAATAGATGGGACCTATGAAACTAACCATGAGGGTTTGGGACCTACTGGCAGAAAAACACTGTAGAAGGGCCAGGAATTATTATCAGGGGGAAATTTCCTCAACAACTAAAGAGGTGACGTGAGCCCGAGTGCCAGGAACCCCTGAGATCTGCTCTGACACTGACTCCCAGGGAGCCTCTGGCCTCATTTAACCTCTCCATGACTGGCTCCCCTACCTTGGAGAGGCACGGTGGGTTACTCCGGCATTTGTGCAGTGCGGTGCAGATGTGAAGCTTTCACAAACACTAGCTTCCCTTGTTAATGGGCTGCAAAGGGAGTCCTGTCCAGTTCCCCAGAGAAGCATCACAGAGTGATAGAAATGAGCACAGGGAGGACCAGTAAGGATCATGTCCCAAGTTTTCTCCAGAACAGGGGTCAAGACTGTTTGAAATGTCCCCAGTGAATGGGTCTCCTCACACTTCTCTCTTTGAGATGCCCCCACAGCCTCTCAGCTTGGAAAGCTCCCTTCATATTCAGCCTGAGTTTTCTTTGATCGATTTCATCCCATCTCCCTAGTTATTGGACACAGGGTCTGAGAGGTGCATTGTAAACTGTTCGGGACAGGGACCACCTACTCCTCTGTGTTTGCACAGCACCTAGCACACTGGTGTCCCATTCTTGGATGGCCCTTAGGCACTGCCAGAATAAACACAATAATAATAATGATGTATAGTTTCAAGGTGATCCTGCGTGTGCGAGGAGGGCGGGGCGGGGCTCCATCTGGGATACAGATGACTCTACCACACACACACTTTGGAATCCAGTGAATTTTGTACCATTGGAATGTGAATGATTTTCTTTGTGCCTCTTTTCCCTCTGACCAGCCCTTGCTTTCTTCTCCCAGCAGCAAGACGAGGATCGGCTCACCAGCACATTTCCTGTGGCTACCCCATCCCCTTCCCCCAGAGAAAGAATGCAGCTTTGCTAAATCAAGGCCAGAGCAAAGCAGAAAAAGTGCAGTTTTGTACTTTTTTTTCTGGGCCACTTTGAATTAATTAAGGAATGTGATATAAACTATAAATACCTCCTTCCCGTCTGATTGATGGTCTTTTTGTCCTGGATCGGTATGCGCCTAATCTCTGATTAGAAGCCCACCATCTGTTTTTATTGATTTGCTTGCCAGAGCCCTATTGCTCTTTTTGGCCTTATATGGGAAAATTAGGTATGTGGCAGGCAAGCCAGATTCTAGCCCACTATTACATCATCTCTTGGAGCTGCTCAGGAGTCTAAGCTCAGTTCAGGCCTCGGTCTCCTGGAATGCTCTATTCACTGACTGTGTGAAACTTTAACTTCTGTTTCCAACAAAGCCCCATTCTTTACTGAAGCATCTGCCAAGTTCAGCCTCCCTCCATGTAAATCATTATCATCAGCCCAGAGTGGGGAACTGGTTTTTGCACTTCAAGAAGAAAAGGCTTGAGTGGTCTTCATCCATAAATCGGGCTGCTGCTGGGTCCATTCAGTCACTTTCAGTGAGGGGGGGTGTCTCCCTAAGAAAACATTCAGAGTTTATTCATTCAATCTGAGAGGGATTCAAGCACTTTATTAACTGGGCAGATGATACTACATGATCCCAGACTGAGAACTCCATTAAGCCGCAGTTACAGTTGTAAACATGTGCTAGGTCAAGAGGCAAGCAAAAAGTAAAATGTTTAAAAAGCTAGAAAGGATGGAAAGGCAGCGGGGAGGGTCCCCAGACTCAGCTCTGCCCCCTGCTCACCTGGGCCTCCTCCATGTCAGGCAAAGAGAGGTCAGCCACAAGTACCACAGCAAGTTGGCATCTTAAACATTGTGGGTAACATTTTCAAAAGCACCTTACCAGCTTAAATTACTTTGGCCCAGATGCTCGAAGGTATTTAGGCTCCTAACTTTGAATGAAATCAATGGGAGTTAGGTGCCTAAATGCCTGTGGCCTTAGCCACTAAGGGGCCAAGTTTCCTTGACTTTCAATGGGACTTAGGCACTTTTGATAATTTGCCTCATGTCTTGCTAATGTGGTCATGTAGTTTCCCTGTGAGCAGGGTCTCCTTGCTGTTTGCAGTGGGACGGAGATTCCATGGGAACATACATCCCGAGAGAGCCCTTGAGCTGCAAGGCCGGGTAGTGGAGTGTGAAATCCTCCAGTAATGATTTCCAGAGGCCGAGGAGAGCTCTGCAGCACCTTGCCAAGGTCACTGCTCACCGGGAGAGCAGCCTGTCCTCTCTTGCAGCAATCCGACATTGCTAGGCAACTGCAGAGCTGCGGCACGGGGGAGTCGCATCGCTAGGGAAACCCACCGTGTCTCCGTGGGAGACGGGAAGCTGCTTGGCTTACATATTCCATGAACATCCAATACTGGTGAGACATAAGACAGGGGAGAGGAATGGGAGCAAGACCAAGCCTTTGCTCTGCACTGATGACATGGCTGGAAATGCCGAGAGCTGCAGCTGCTAGGTTCATCTGCTGTTCATTGCTCCAGTGGATTCTCTGACTCCCCAGTAAAGGGGTTTTAAAGCATTTTCCTGTTCGAGTCGCCCAGCTATAGCCTTCAATAAACACTGACATAGCATTGGCTGGGGCAATATTGCTCTGAGCCCAGTCCCGTCCTACCAGGGACTCCACCGGGATTGCAGAAGGCTTCCTCCTCTTTCCCTGCTAAATCTGGGCTATTACTCCAGTGCCGAGTCCTACTGGCTTCATCTGGCCTTTGTCAGTGAGCAAAGTCCCGGGGTGAAATCCTGGCCCCATCAAAGCCAACGGGAGCTTTTCAGATTCCTTCTATTCTGATCTTACGCCGTGCCAACCACTGTAGGATCTGAACATCTGGGTTTGTTCTCCAGGTTTCCCTACCACACGCATCACCACGGTATCTGAGTGCGGCATCGAGACACAGCTTGCATGTGCCTCTCAAAGCTCATGTGATGGGAGGCTGGGCTGAGGTTGGTTGTTGATCCTTGTTATTGGTGAGAGGTGCGGCTGCCAGACAAGGGCTTGAGTGTCTGAGCCACATGCACGGGGCCCTTGCTGGGGTAGGGGGATTTTTGGATACTCCCCGCGCTCTCCACCGGCTTTTCATGGGGAGGAAGAGTCCGCAAAAACATAGTTTGTTGCATAGTTAAAATCAGGACTGTCCCTATAATCAGAACTCACAGCCAACCCCCAAACTTCCCTCTCTCTCTACTATGTAGGTGTGATGCTCTGTAACTCAGGGGAACACCCAGCACCCCCATGTTTATAATCTTTATAAAACGATTGTGTGGTATCCAATGCAAAGTTTGTCATGTTGGGTGTCTTCGGAAGGCTTATAATGCACTGAGCATGGTTGTTATAGTGATGTTATAGTAATTGTTACAGTAATGTTATAGTAAGGTTATTAATTTCTTTGTTAAATTGATGAATTAATATAAGCTTGCAGCGTCCAGCGGGCATAACTAGACACTGCAAGACGGAGGTTCCTAGGGTTGTGTCTGGGCCGGAGATATTGGCTCGTGTCATTTGCTTGCTAGTAGCTGGGAGCAGCTTACATTCCAGAGGCTGTGCGTGAACAGCCCAGGAGTGGGGGTTCTCACAGCAGAGCAGGGTAAGGCTGGCTCCCAGAGTCAAGGATTGAAGTGGCCTAGCAGATCACTGGTCCAGACAACACCAGAGGGGAATGTCACAGTAGGAATAGTCCTGCTGTGGCGCTACAGGAGAATGCTGGCTCTGTATGAAGGTTGCAATATACCCTCTGGCAGTGTGCAGTGATTGCCCCAGGGGTCTGGGACAGCATCCATAGCTGTGCTTCACGTTGACTATCGCAAGGCAGATCGCAGTGCTCCTTGCAGCAGGGACCATGTCGTCTCACATGTTTGTACAGCACCTAGCACAGCGGAGTCCTCATTTTGATTGGCGCTGCCAGGCACATCCACGATAGAATTGGTTACTAGGAATAATGATGTCATAACAATTTAGGAAGGATTTTGAAAAGCATCAGAGGGACTGAGGGGCTGAAGTCCCATTGACAGTCGGTGAGACGTTCGCTCCTGAGTCTGAGTTTTAGGGGCTTCTGCAAATGGCACAATGAGTCACAAGTTCAGCCCGTAGGTTCTCATGGGTTCTCCACAGGTGCCTCTTGGGTTTTATCCATTCGTTCAAGGAACATTTTAAATGAACACCCATGAGCCAAGGGGCTTTTAGCCAGCTGTCCATGGAGAATGTCACAGTTCAGGACAACTGCACCTGTATCACCCTCATGGTCCAACCAAGGCACGCACCTTTGTGCCCAGCTCCCCAACCATTGCCTCTCTTGGGCAGAGACCCCATGTCTCTCTCTCTCCTGAGGGGGGATTTCCAGACCGTACCCAACAAAGTCAGGCTGCCTAAGCCAGCCTGCTCTGCTTTTCCCCTCAGAGGTGGTACCTGGAGCAATTGCCACAGTTACAAGTTCCCACACAGCCCTTTCTAAGCAAGCACATTTATTGCTAAAGTGAAAGCATGACAGAGAAAACATGAAAACGATAAAAGAACCTACATGAACGCCAGTAAGCTTACTAGAGACCACCCCAACTCCAACAAGGGCTCTGGCTGATGAGCATCCTTCAAACCCTACCCGGGGGGTTTCCTGGGGCTACCAGTTCATCACCTCTTTTGTTAGAACAAGAACCCTCCTGAGTCAGTCAGTTACTTCTTTATACAGTTTGTCTTTGCAGTGTCCTCATGTAACAGGGGATCAGAAGACAAAAGGTCCCCTCCTCAGGGTGAAGCTTCCAAGATTGAGGGCTTGTCTACATTACCCGCTGGATGGACGGGCAGCAATCAATCCAGCGGGGGTTGGTTTATCAAGTCTAGTGTAGACGCGATAAATTGACTGCCTAGCGCTCTCCCGTCGACTCCAGTACTCCATCAGGGCGAGAGGCGCAGACGGAGTTGATGGAAGAGCATCAGTCGTCGACTTACCGCAGTGAAGACACCACAGTAAGTAGATCTAAGTACGTTGACTTCAGCCAATGGGACCTGTGGGGATGGTGCCTGCGGGCGAGAGCAGCGCGTAGAGCCACTTGCTGCGCCTCTGCCTAGAAGCCAGACCTGCTGGCTGCTCCCGGGGCGCAGCGCCGAGTCAGGACAGTCAGGAAGCCTGCCTTAGCCGCCCCCCCCCCCCCGCACCACTGACTGGGAGCCACAGGAGGTA
The DNA here is from genome assembly GCF_028017835.1 of Emys orbicularis. Taxonomy (NCBI): domain Eukaryota; kingdom Metazoa; phylum Chordata; order Testudines; family Emydidae; genus Emys; species Emys orbicularis. Next base: position 27,343,120 of record NC_088695.1, on the reverse strand, counting down.
AATCCACACACCAACCCCGAGCCCCAACCCCCTGCCCCAGCCCTGAGCCCCCCCAAACCCAGAGCCCCCTCCTGCACTCCAAACCCCTCATCCCCAGACCCACCCCAGAGCCTGCACCCTAACCATGATCCTGATCCTGCAATCCCTTAATCCCATAGAATCACAGGACTGGAAGGGACCTCTAGAGGTCATTTACTCCAATCCTCTGCACTCATAGCAGGACTAAGTATTATCTAGAACAGCAGTTCTCAAACTTTAGCAACCTCAGGACCCCCATTTTGATTTACATTTTTTCACGGACCCCCAAGTTCCAGCTCAGTCCCAGGCCTCACCCCCACTCCACCCCTTCTTCCCAGGCTCCGCCCCACCTCTTCCTGCCCCCACTTCACCCCTGCCCCTCCTCTTCCCACCCCCTCCCCCGAGCGCGCCCTGTCCCATTCATCCCCTTCCTCCCAGCACCTCCTGCATGCTGGGGCACAGCTGTCCTGCGGCATGCAGGAAGCACTGGGAGGGAGGGGGAGGAGTTGATCAGCTGGGCCTGTGGCCCCAGACATGATTCAGCCCCCTCCTTCAAGCATGCCCCATCCCCACTCCTCCCCCTCCCTCCCAACACCTCTTGCATGCTGCTGAACAGCTGTTCCCCGGTGTGCAGGAGGCACTGGAAGGGAGGGGGAAGAGTTGATCAGTGGGGCCCGAGGACCCCCTGGAGTACCCTCGCAGATGTCCAGGGGTCCGCAGAGCCCAGTTTGAGAAACGCTGATCTAGACCATCCCTGACAGGTGTTTGTCTTACCTGCTCTTAAAAACCTCCAGTGATGGGGGGAGGGATAGCTCAGTGGTTTGAGCATTGGCCTATTAAACCCAGGGTTGTGAGCTCAATCCTTGAGGGGGCCATTTAGGGAATCTGGGGCAAAAATCTGTCTGGGGATTGGTCCTGCTTTGAGCAGGGGATTGGACTAGATGACTTCCTGAGGTCCCTTCTAACCCTGGTATTCTATGATTCCACAACCACCTAGGCAATTTATTCCAGTGCTTAACCAACCTGACAGTTAGGAAGTTTTGCCTAATGTTTAACCTAAACCACCCTTGCTGTAATTTAAGCCCATTGCTTCTTGTCCTAGACTCAGAGGTTAAGGAGAATGATTTTTCTCCCTCCTCCTTGTAATAACCTTTTATGAACTTGAACAGTCCTTGCTGCCCCATTGAGTGAGGGCAGAGCTCTGAGTCTCAGCTCCTTTGACAATCAGACCCAAAGTACCTCAAGCTGGATGCCCCAAATCAGATGCCTGAGTTGGGAAACATGGGCCTGAACTTCTCTGTGCCTCATTTTACCTCTCTATCAAATGGGGATAACAATGGCAGCAGGACACTGGACTCAAAGTCCACAGAACTCAGTGGAAACACTCCCATTGATTTCAAGAGACTTGGGATCAGGAGCCTGGCACAGCGGGTGTTGTGAGGCTTACCTGGTTAGGTAACACACATACAGTGCCAAGTGCAGTAGGTGTGCCATGTATTGGCATTATTGCCATTCAGGAGTGGCTGAGGACACTTGGCCTTAGAGTTTCTGCTGGGGTTTTGGCACATGGCACAACTTGTCATGCTCTCCTGCTTCCCTGCCAACATACAGACCCGCTCGTAAGGGGTGCAAGAGAGACTCCACTGTTATCTCGAGTATTATCAGCAGAGTGTTTGAAGTTCAAGTGAATGACTGAGCTCATTTTTCAGACAGAAATTACCACATTAAAATTAACCAGCCCTATAAAAATATAATAGGCTTGTCTCTCGAGGGGACTGCTCGCAGAAGTGAAGTACAATGCGACAGAGAACAAGAGACAGGAAGCCTGATTAGATCTTAAAATAGACCAGAGCCTGACATCTGAGATGAAGAAGTGGATGGACAGTTTCCACCTCCCGATAACCTCAAGCCAGTGAAACCACAGAATGACTCAGAGCCTCACTGAGCTGCATGGATGGCATGCTGCCCGCTGGCATCACAATGAGGTATTGTACTACGGGAAGGACAAGCCCTGTCAATGAAACAGTAAACACCAACAGTGCTTTGAATGTGGCTGGGCTTTTCAAAGGACCTAAGGGAGTTACATGCTGTTGAATTTCAATGGGAATGGGATGCCTGACTCTCATAGGTTCTGTTGAAATCCCTTGTGCAGAGGACTAAACATATGTGGGATAAAATTTTCAAACGCATGTAAGTGACAGAGAAGCCTGAGCCCCACTGAAGGTCACTCTGAGCAAAGGCAATAGGGTTTAGGCTCCTGCATCACTTCGGTGCTTCTGAAAACGTTCTCTTTCTGTTAACATCAAACTCAGGTTCAGGTAGAAGTGTCACCAAGAACCACAGAGATCCTCAGCCAGAGACGTGTTTTAACAGCACAGGGCTCATGTTCACCATGGACGCTGTTTGCTGCTACATTTCACTCAGTGAAACTTTCCAGGCCAATTTTGTCTCTGCCTCACACCGCTGTAAATCTGGGGTAACCCCCTAGATTTCAACAGATTTACACCGGTGTCCCCCAACCCAGAATTTGGCCCTGGTTCTCATGCACTAGTACAAGCCCTTCTGCGTACTAGAGCACTTGTGCTAACACTGAACATCATCAGTCAACAAAGCAAGGCCTCTTCCCATGAAGTGTTGAGCAGTCTCAGTGCCCCGGGTGGATAATACCAACAGTGACCACCCAGCCCCTAGCAGGTTTGGGCGCTTGGGGTACATCTACACTGCACTAAAACACCCACGTCTGGCCTGGGTCAGCTGACTCATGCTGCGGGGCTGTTTCACTGGGGTGTAGACATTCAGACTCGGGCTGGAGTCTGGGCTCTGGGATCCTGTGAGGTGGGAGGGTCCCAGAGCCCAGGCTCCAGCCCGAGCTTGAACGTCTACACTGCAGTCTGACAGCCCTGCAGCCTGAGCCCTGTGAGACCAAGTCAGCTGACTGGGGCCAGCTGTGGGGGTTTATTGCAGTGTAGACATACCTTGGGAGAAGCAAGTACAACCCATCTCCTCCCCATGTGGCACTCTGTTCCCATCTTGTGGTGGCTTAGCCCCAAGGCCGCTACCTCACTAAAGGTACCCCGTTCCTTTATTGGATGTGCGTCAGTTATGTACAATTATTTCACAGGTGCGCCCAAACCTGCCTCAGAACCAGACCCCTAGGCTTTGTGGGTGTCTGAACTTCATCCCAGATCCAGATCTTGCAGGTGACTCTATCTACCCTTATGGGAAACCAGCTTGAGCGCTTGGCCTTTCCCCACAGAGTCTGATGTGTCGTCACCCCAGGGTTTAGCCTTGAGAAACCAGCATGGTTCCATTGAAAGGGTGCTGGTATGAGGCCTGGGTTCTGCGCCTGGCTCTGCTACTGCCAGCTGTGTGGTGCGGGGCAAGTCTCTGTGCCTCTGTTTCCCCCCCACACACACACAACCACACACCCTTTGTAAGGTCTTAGGGGCAGGGACTGTCGCTCACTATGCATATGCAGCACCCAGCATGATGGGGCCTGATCTCAGGTGGGGCCTCTAGGTGCTACCATAATGCAGACAATGCTATCAGAGCATCCTGGATAACATAGCCATATATTTGGAGTGGCCACAGCTGTCCTGCAGTCAGTCCATTAACCTTGCGATTTGACATGAGCGAATGGGTCACATTTTCAAACATACCTAAGGGACAGAGGAGCCTCATTTCCATGTTCAAAAGTGACCTAGACACTTGGGAGCCTCATGGAAAGTCACTTGAAAATGAGACTTAGGCTCCTAAGTCTCTAGGGTCTGTCACATTGCAGCTGACAGCGAGCCTCCCAGCCTGGAGAGACAGACTAGCAGTAGTGTGGCTCGAGCTAGCGACAGAGAGGGCGATTTCCTGCAATACCCTAGTCAGACCTTAGGGAATTAAGTTCACAGATCTCAGGAGTTCATCTTATTAAACATGCAAATGTTTCTGTATGCTGGTGAAATGTATGTAACTTCTTTAGGAGACAGCATGGCTAATGTAACCCCTAGGAAGTGTGATGAGCTTCGAAGGACTCTTTGTAATAAAAACAGCAAGGAGTCCTTGTGGCACTTTAGAGACTAACAAATTTATTTGGGCATAAGCTTTCGTGGGCTAAAACCCACTTCGTCAGATGCATGGAGTGGAAAATACAGTAGGCAGGTATATATATTAAGGAGCTAGACAAAGTAAGGGGATTCCTAGGAAATCCTTGGGAGGAGGGGAATGCAAATGACCTACCCCTGGATCCAGCCTTTTGAAGCTGGTCTTCAGCAGGATTCCATTGTCTGGCTGATTACCTATTCACAGTCGCTTCAAAGACCCAAATTGGATAAAGGAGTGACTCTCAGTGTATGTCTACACAGCAAAGAAAAACCCACAGCTGCTGGCCTGTGCCAGCCGACTCAGGCTCATGGGGCTCAGTCCGTGGGGCTGTTTCATCACTGTGTAGACTTCTAGACTTGGGCTGGAGCCTGAGTTCTGGGACCCTCCCAGCTCACAAGGTCCTAGAGCACAAACTTGGAAGTCTACACAGCAGTGAAAGCACTCCGCACCCCGACCCCTGCAAGCCCAGGTCGGTGGGCACAGGCCAGCTGTGTGTTTTTCTTTGCTGTTTAGACATATCCTCAGAGTCTTGAGGGTTCTGAGCAAAAGTTGTTATGAACTTGTAGCCACAGGAAAAGCCTGGGTGGGGTTGGAAGGTCTATGCACCAGCCAGAGCCCTTGTTGGAGTTGGGTGGGGTGATCTCTGGTGAGCTTATTAGCACGTGTGCGGATTCTCTTATTGTTTTAATATGTTGTCTCTGTAGTGCTTTTACCTTAAAAAAATGTGCTTGCTTAGAAAGAGCTGTGCAGTAACTTAATTGTGACGATTGCAGTGTGTGCCGTCCGGGAGGAGAAAAGCAGAGCAGGCCGCCTCAGGCCATCTGACTGTGCTGGGAAGCTCATACAGGATTGGAATCGGGACACTTGATTCTGTTCCTGACTCTGCCATAGACTCACTGTGCGTAACTCACTTAGGCAAGGCATGCCACTGCTCTGTGCCTCACGTTCCCCATCTGAAAAAGGAGACTAATATCTAAGACATGGGGCAGGTTTTGAGGTTTAACCAGTGAGTTCACATGTGTAGAGTGCTTGTAGACCCAGGAATGGAAGGCACTGCAGAGATTGGAGGATGATTCTGAGTCATCCTTGGCACACTTTTCTCTCCTGTATTGACCAATAAGGGACTTTGGAATTCAGGGTAGACTTTATAGAGGTCCAGGCAGCAGGTCACATCCTGAAGCTTTACTCACTTGCTACCCAGGCAAAAATCCTTTTGGCTTCAATTGGAGTTTGACCTGAGAGATGACTGGCTGTGTACTGGGCAAAGGCCTCGTGTTTTGCTCACAGTGAATAAAAGTAAAGCCCAATGCTGCAAGGAGCCAAGCACCATTGACTCACAGTGCACACTGAGCCAAAAGGAGATGAGAGCGCTCAACCTGTTCCAGGCATGGAAACATAGCTAGTGATCATGCCTGGTCCATAGAGATCAGCCCAAGGAAGGGAGGTCTCCTTCCTAAGCCCCACCCCACTGTATGCCAGCCAGGAGAACAGAAAGGCAGGAGGGTCATAACTAAAAGAAGAGCCCTTTGAAGGTTGTGTTTGTCCTTCCTTTGTGTTATCAGTCAAATGAAGGGAGGGAGGAAATGATTCCAGGGCTGAGTAGCTGCCAGTGTCTCAGGGAACCAGACAGCCAAGCAGGGCACCATGGCTTTGATCCAGAGCCCATTGAATGCCTTATGTGCTGTGGATCAGACCCCCTGAGCAAGGAATCCTCCTCCTCACTGACCTTCTTCAAGCCTGGAAATAGGCACACATCTGTCACGGGGGCTTAGGGGCAATTCAGTCAATCCTGCTGCCATGCAGAGGGAAGGAGTGTGTGACCCACTAAGGGCTCCTTCCCATTGGTTCTGCATCCTTCCACTTCTCCGTTGAAAGCACTGCCTATGTTCTTTAAGTGCGTGGGGATTGCACCATCCTGCTGCTACAAGGTGTTGGGGAGGAGCTGGCTACCCAGTGGTCCCCCAAACTAGTCATAGCTCACTGATGAGGAGGCTGCAGGTGGGACTCCCCGCTGGCACCCAGTCTACTGAAGTGGGATCGGGTGCCTGGGAGGGGGGGTTAGTGTAAAGAGGCTGAAGCCATCAAGCAGATAAAGAGTGGTGTTCTGGACAGGGAACTGGATATGGGGCCAGCAGAGCTGGGTTCTGTTCTTAGCACTGCTCCGGAGAAACTGGGTAAATCATCTGTGAAGGAAGCAGCCTCTAAGGGAGATGTAGTCTGTCCAGAGAGCCTGGCTTATAGAGGACAGTGGGGGGGGATGAGGCAGCTGAAGTACACCTCCCACAAGGCACTGCTGCTGACCCACACTGATATGGAATGTTCCATTGTCATTTGCCCAAAGGAAACAACAAAACATTTTAACAAAAACCAAAATTTTCCCACAGAAAGTTTCTATTTTATGGAAATTGCATTTTCCATTGAAAAAAATATGCCCAAGGTATGGCGCTGGATCGTCCCCTCAGGCTCCCAAGCAGCCTCTCTTCACTGTGTATCAGTCAGAGATGTGGATAACATGTTGGCAGATTGTTTCTTCTTGCAACAGCTCAGCATGGTATTTTATTTGAGCCGTTGTTGGCTGTAAAAGCACAGGAAAAGTGATCCTAGATTCTGTATGCTCCTTGTGACAGAGATCATGCAGACAGTAACCGATGAACAAGTTTAATCAGCATGCAAAGTAGGCTGTATCATACATGTGATAATAGGTCAGCTCTCCAGCATATAAGGTATAACTTTCTCCAGACTGTTGCTGAAATTCTTGTGGCAAGTTGACTATCGTGTCGTATCTTTCAGAGTCTGAGGTCCCAATGGCTCATCAAGCTGACACTATTAAGGCACACCAGCTCCATAGCCAACAGCACACAAGGCAGTGATGTGGTCAGCATTGTGTCCGACCACCTGTACTGCCCGAGCCCCATGGGTCAGGTGCCTATTCTATAGATAGGAGAACTGGAGGTGGCCTTTCAATGTGAGATCAAGCAAGACCCAGACCCACAACCTTCAGGACTGTAGTCAAGCACCTTAATCGCCCAGCCACCACACCTCTTTCCAGAGCTGTAAATGAATGAAACACTGCCGAATGTGTCCTGAGGTTACCTGGTTTGGAGCAGGTGACAGCAGAGTGATTGAGGAGCTACAGTCAGGTTGCCTGTAATTCTCCTTTGGATCACACACTCTCCTCAGCACGTAGCTTCATAAAGCTGTTGAACACACAGCCTTCTTCCAGAGTATGAGATCTATGCTGTGAATTCAGAGATGTTTGACAAAAGCCACATTAATGACAACAGCCATTCTCTAGTCTATAACGTTCTTGCTGCAAGCCTGTGTGCAGGTGTGATCACGTCTGCTTGTTGTGGGAGAACAGCATGTCAGCTGACTCTCATCACATTGCAGAGACTTTGCTGGGCGATGCTTAAGGCCCTTTGTTTTCAGTTTTTACTGATTTTTACCAAAAATGTCCTGGGTTTTACAAAAGCCGTTACTCAATTTTTACTGATTTTTGCCTGAATTTTGGAAATGCCAGAACTCCCTGGACCCAGTTCCCCCTCTGGGCAGAGAGATGTTACTGAGCCAGAAGTTCTTCTTCCAGAGCGTGGAGCCCGCGCCAGAAGTACTGGAATGATTCAAGCACTGGCATATGTACTGTTGTTAATCCCACGCTCACCATACTTATGCATTACCAGCTTTACAGATAATGTGGATAATTATTAGCATTCAAAGCAAATAAAAACTAGTGAGCTACTTTTTGCACTGTAATGGGTCAGAAATGAAAAACTGTATCCGATCCCATTTCAGAACATAAAAGTTTTGTTGTTGTTGTAATAAACACTGATAAATCCCCAGGAATTTTAAAACCCAATAAAAACTGCAGACAAAGCACTTTAGCTGTGCTGTCCCAGACCAGGCATGCCTGGGGAAGGTGGGAGGGGATGAGGATGGGAGCGGATGAAAGCTCAGATCATTCTCCAGGAGACAGTATTTGCCTTGGGCCTGCTCCTCTGTCTCACTTCAAGATTCACAGTTCATGATGCTCTCCAGCCTGATTCTCAGAGGAGTTCAGTGCAGTGCATAGTGGGTGAGGGAAGACCAAGATTGCTTTGTGCCCATTTTGTGGCTTTCTGGATTCTGGAAACAACCAAGGATTATTTCAGTCCTGAGCAGACCTATGCTCCCTCGCAGCAGCCCAGAATAGCTAGAGTGTAGCACACACGGAGCGTAACTCCCCCTCCCACCTTCCCCCCCACAACACAACATGCTCCTACACGGAGGCTGGCAAGGGATTGACAACGTAGGTCAATTCTTCCAGCCCTGTACCACCCAGGGCAACCTGCTGTGTCCAGGAGGTTACCATGAGACCACTTCCAGTAGATTTAGGTCCTCCGCATACCACCTCCATCAGCATAAGAGGCCATCAGAGTAGGGCCTGACCTTCCATGGCCTCCTGCCACTGGAGACAGCCTCCCAAGTATCCGCAGTGAAATGACTCCCCAGTGGATTTCCTGGAGCAACTGACTAGGAACACAGAATACACAGAAATGATCCCAATGTCTCTGCTGGACAAAGCTGGGCAAAATTCTCCCTCAAAACGCTTTTTTGTTGGCAAATGGCTTTTCGACTTAGACATTTGATCTGAAAAAAACCCTGGTTTTCCTCAAAAATTGGGGTTTTTTTTTTGTCAAACCCAACCCCCTGAACCCAATTTCTTTTCATTTTTCAGCAACTGACTTTTTTCAGTTAAAAAACACACACATGTTCACTTCTTTATGAAAAAATGTGATGAAAACTTAAAGTTTCTGTTGAAAATTTTCAAAGAAAAAAAAAATCATTTCCTGAGCAGGGCTGCGTCTGGCACAGCTGGCTTTGAACGCAAAATCCTCAAGACCCTTAACAATTCAGAGGGGACAGGTAGCTCAGGTGACTGTTGATGGGACACAGGGTCCTTCCGCTCAAGGTCATCAGTTTAGTCAGCAATGACCAAAAGCCTCGTTCATCATTATTATTGAGGCCCTGTTGTGCCAGGCGCTGTACATACACATAACAAGAAGACAGTCCCTGCCCCAAAGAGTCCTTATGTAAGGGGACTGTTGCCCCCTTACTAACATTCAGTGGGGGTGTTTTGGTTGGCTAGCTCCCAGCACTAAAAGGCGAAGGGTCGATGGCAAATCAGGAGCCTGAGACTGACAGTCCCCAGGAACAATGGGGAGAGGCCAATGTTCCAGATCAGCCTGATTGACAGGGCGGGCAGGCTAATCAGAGAATCAGGAGGCGAGGGGGGTCCCGTCCTCCGTGTGAGCTGGAATTGCCTGGGTCAGACAGAGTGGGGCCGAGCTAAGGAGAGAGCAGGGGACCGAGCTAAGTTGCTGGGAGCAGAGCTGCAGCCCCAAAGCCAGAGCACAGCCCAGAGAGAGCAGACCTGCCCTGGGAGCAGAGCTGCAGCCCAAAAGCCAGAGCACAGCCCAGAGAGAGCAGACCTGCCCTGGGAGGAGAGCTGCAGCAGCCAGAGCCAGAGGGGCCAGACAAGCAGCCAGGAAGCAGGTCAGAGCTGGGAGCAGAGTCACAGAAGCAGCCTGCAGAGCAGACCTGTCCTGGGGGCAGAGCTGTAGCAACCAGAGCGGCCAGAGAAGCAGCCCAGGGAGCTGAAGGCAGAGCAGCAGCAGCAGCCGTGCTGAGGCAGAGTGGAGCTGGAGCAGGGGCTGGAGCAGTCCGGAGCCGGGTGCGGTGAGCAGCTGGGGAGAGTGAGGGGGACCCTGGCAGTGGGCCCAGCACAGGGAGATACCTCAGCCAAGAGGCCTTGCAGGCCAGACTTGGAGGGGGATCGTAACCCTGACAGGGCGGGGGCGACGCTGGGAAGAAGGGTCCTGCCACCTAGAGCCTGAGAGCGTGTGGCCACCGCCAGAGCAAGTGTCCAACCCGCAGCGTCTCTGCAGCACAGCCAGGGCCTGAGAAGGAGGCCCAGGACCTACAAGGAACAGACTGTGAACTGCCCTGACGTTCCAGAGACACTGCTTGTGATGATCCCTGCCACAGAGCAGGGTGATGGGTTTTCCTTTAACCTTTTCCATTTTTCCTTATTCTTTTTTAAAAGTAATTGTTAATTAAACAACTTGTATTTGCTTTAAATTGTATAAAATGATCAGTGGGTCAGGGAGGTGCCCAGTGCAGAGAGAGTACCCCGGAGTGGGGACACCCTAGCCCCTGTCCTAGGTGACCACAGCAGGGTTGGGGGTCAAGCCCCCCAGGAATCCTGGGCCCAGCCTTGTCGGGGTTTACGAGGACTCTGCCAGACAGGAGAGTGGAAGGGGAGTCCTCAAGGGCAGGGAGGCCTCTGGGTAAAGGAAGTGGGAGCGAGGACTCGGATCCTTTCGCTAGCCCACTTCACCGGGGTAGTGCAGAAGCCAGGAAAGTTCCCCACAATAGCGGGACCATTCCCCCGCTTACACTTAGACAAGGCAGAGCCATGCCCATTTTACGATGAGGCACAGAGGGATTTGCACAGCATCACAGAGGGAAACTGTGGCAGAACCAGGCAGTGAACCGAGATCTGATGAGTCCCAATGCAGAGCTTTATACATACAGCAGTTCTTCCTCTCCAGCCGCTCTGTCATGGCCTGCATGAAATGACTGGATGGTGCCCAGCCAGCCCTCAGCAGTCAGGTGCCCTCCTGGGCAAGAAACATGGTTCACAATCAGGACTAACTGGCTCCTCTTTGGCATTCTCAGGCCCCGGTCTGAACAGAGAGAGGGATTAAATGATACCATCGCCCCCAAGAGGCAGTCGCTCCAAACCAGCATAGGAGGGGGGCACACTGGCGCGGCGATGGGGGAAGCTTACGCCTGCTGTGCCTGTGGTCTGAACAAACAGAGAGGGTTGCTCTCCCAAGCGCTTAACTGAGCACTTTAAGATGAAGAACCCTCGACAACTCGCTGTAACTCCGCATGTCTCCAACATACAGTATGCGGGCAACGAACACTCCTGTGTGCAGGGAGACAGCAACCCCTGAAGCCTGGCTGTGGCCTCGCACGATGTATCACTCCCGCTTCCGGACTGAAGTATGTGCTGCATCAGCCTGGTGCTGTCTCGCTGCGTGGAAGGGTGAAATCCCCCCCACGCCCCCCCCGCCCACACTCTGAAAGCAATCTTTAATGGGTTTTCATTCAGCAGGATTTCTGCTGACGGGCTCAGAAATGTTGAGCATCCCATCTTGATTAGTTACAGACTTTCTTCAGCATCCCACCTTTCCCAGAGTAAGAGGAGGCCTGTCCACAGCTCTCTGCAGCCTCAGCTGTATGCTTCACTTTGGGCCTTTCTGGTGAATGTAGGCCGGTCTGCTGTTATCCCTCCTCTTTTGTCTGATGGGGGATGGTGGCTGCTGTGAATCTTATACCGTGACGGGGCCCAGGAGTGCAACCATCAGTGGCGAGAGAGAAAAGACCGACTCGTGTCCAGCCTGTGGGAGGAGTTCTGGGGTTCTAGAGAACTTGGAGTAGCACAAAGAAACAGACAGGCAAGCTGCTTCCCTTCAGGCTCAGCCAAAGTAAATGGCCATGAGTTCATACGGCAGCATTCACACCCACACACCTCTCAGCTGTCCTTCCTTTCCTTTCCAAGGACAGGCCTTATTTTAGACCGTGGAACGTGCTCCATGAGAGCACAGATTTGTTAACCAGAGCACACTGCAAAATCTCTTTTTTCCCCGGTTGGGTACATCCTCACTGTTGAGTTAACCCAGGCTCAACCTCCTCCACCATCCACACAGAAAACCCTCTGACCATCTTTGGAGGTGCTTTAAGGCTGACTTAGCTGACCTGGCTGCAGGAGGTGGGTTAGAGCCAGCACTACACATTTACTTGGACTGGAACCCACCAACTTTGCAGTGAGGACTCAGGCTGAATCTCTCAAGTGCTGAGCATCTTCTGATGCTTTCCCACAAGTCCTCTGAAAGGGCAGACAAGTTCTGCCACAACTGACTGGGAAATAATCCAAGAGTGTCTGATCACAAAGCAGCATGAGATATGCCGTGTGCCTATGCACGTGTGCCTATGCAGAAACAGTGAGGACACAGTAATTCAGATAGGGCTTTGCAATGGGGATGCTCACACCCAGGGTAGGCTAACCCAGGTGCGTGATCCAAGCACCAATCACCCAGGCTAACTCTGTAATGAAGACATGTCCCTGGTTAAGGTCATGGAGGAGATAATTAGGGGCAGTGCTTATTTGCCAGCCCCCATGTTGGCCAGCACACCGGGGACTGAAACAGGAACCTCAAGAGCTAAAAGCATGAGTTATTACAGCTTGCACTAACACTCCCAAGCTATGGGTATAACATCCTCATAGCCTCTGCAGATCAGGCTTGGAGAGAGACCTGTAACACACACACTCACCACTGGGTTACACTTTGTCTATACATATGTTATAATTTTACATCAGTGTGATAGGCGCCCAGAGCACTGGGTCAGTGTGGCACTCTGTACCTCAAAGTAGTAGCCTGGAACCCCCATATTCACCACTGTCATATAATTATGATCTATTTTGTACAATGCATGCCTTGTGAGGTATCATTTTAAAAGCCTTGATCTGCTGAACATTAATATCCTGTTGGATTGTCTGTGCTATCATTGTATGGGAAGTTAGGAAGCTTTGCTATATGTGTTACTGAAATATGATGTGAGGTTGGGAGACACCCACAGCCAACCTTTCAATTGCAACAAAGGAGCAGCCAGACATGTGCTGATGGCCCATTAAAGGGAATCCACTCTCCCAATGGCCATCCCAGAGACTTCTCAGAGAGAGCACATATGCAATGGAGACTCCTTGACCAATGGGGACTGCCTGATCCCCACGTCACAGCAAAGAACTTCCCAGCAAGATGGAAGAAAATATAAAAGAGAGAAAGTGACATCATCACTTTGCCTCGCTCTCCCTCCCTGGAAGAAAAAGACTTTGAATTGGGGAAGTGAGGTCCCAGGCTGGAAAAGAGTCCTGGTCTGTGTATTGAGGAACTGTAACCTGCTTGTACCAACTGTCAGGGTGAGACACTGCTTGATTCAAATCCTGCTTAGTTTGTAGAACTTAGGCTGGAAATTTATTTGTATTTCTTAAGTAACCAGCTTTGATCTTTACGCTTGTTACTTATAATCACTTAAAATCTATCTTTCTGTACTTAATAAATCTGTTTGATATTTTACGTAAAACAGTGTGTTTTGGTTACAGTGCTCGGGGAATCTCAGCTCGGTTTACAAAGGCTGGTGTGTGTCCTCTCCACATTGAGGGAGGGGCGAACAGGATAATGAACTTACACGGGCCAGGCTTCTGACCAGTGCAGGACGGTACAGTCCTGGAGTGCAAGTCTGGGGAGCTGGGGGGGAACTGGCTGCAGCCTCTCTATTGATGGTTCATGAGTGGCTGGGGAAAGCATTTATGTAACTCAGTTGGGTGTGTCCCTGCCTGTGGATGTCTATGTAAGTGCAGGATCTGCCAGAGGTTTGTAGCTTGACATCATCATTGCAGTGTGAGAGGCAACCCAGGTTGGTGGGTTTGGGAGGGCTCAGAGGTCCCGCATCACAGTCGGTGCCTAGACATGTATCTGAAAAAATAAATGTTAATCTCACAGTTACCTACATTCCACCTAGATCGGGTGTCCTCTTACTCTTGGAAGTCATTTACATTGGAATATGGCACGCTGCTCCTAGGATCACAGAGTTATTTATGTGAAGGGAAGGAATCCCACAGCACCAGGAGTTTCCTACATGAATAATTCCCACGTGTCCCTCATTCCGGGCCTTTGTCAAACATTGTGTCCTATCTCTGGGCCCTGGCAGGATGAGAGGTATGTTCAGAGCTGAAATATTGTAGCCACCCAGCGGCAGGAAAGCTTGCGGTCTCTGAAGCTCCGCTCCCGTTGTTCTGAAGTTGAACAGGGAGAGGCTCCCATAACTCAATCCATCAGTGTCTGCAGCTACAATCTGGCCACTTTCATCTGACATTAAATCACTCCAGGAATCATCCTTTAGAAGCTTCTGGGGGGGTGGAGGTCCCAATAAAAAAGCTGTTTTCTCAGTAAACGTGAAAAAAATCTTCCCTTCATCTGGATCCAAGGAGAAGCCAGTCAAAATATTTGCATAAGCCTCATGAAACTCATCTTGCCAGTGCCCATCCCAATGGCAGCAATGCTCTAAAGCACAGCTACACACCCAGAAATATGAAACCACTGAGCCCCCTCAGGGGCTGGGGAGTGGCCACATTCCATGCTCCGGCCACATTCCACGGCTTACGCTTCATGTTACCACTCTGCACTGCAAAGAATCGCATTTGTTAAATGGCTGAAAGCCTTTGATATCCGTGTGAGCAGGAGGGACCGGGAGATTTGGTTGTTTGATTGGGGTGTGAGCAAAGCATCCTAAAAACTTGTAGGTGACTCAAGCATAGGAGCCAATCCCATTTGACTCCTTTATTCCTGACTTTGCTACACAGCTCTGTACAGCACCTTGCGCCAGGTAGTGTACTAGACAAAAACCTAGCAAGCAAGATTCCTCACCGTCTGAGTGTTACATTGCAGCTTGTCCTGCAGGGGGAACAGAGCCTTTTCTCCACTCTTGTGCAGTCCTGCAAGATCCAGGCAGACCACTGATGCAAGCACTCCGGTGACCTGTGCACGAGAGGGTGTGGTTAATGCCCCCAGTGGCATATGATGCCACCCAAAGGGGTGTGGCCAATCAGGTTGTGGGTGTAAGCAGAGCACCACCCCATGGTTCTTTAGCATCTGGCAGAAGGTGCTGGGGAGGGACGGCTGCCACACCTGCAGGTGTAAGGAGAGCTACAGAACATGTGATGTCTGCCGCAGAACTTCCATGGCTGTCAGCGCCACAGCATCTGAACACAGAGTAATCCCTAACAGATTGTATCTTCACAGCACTCCTGTGAGGAAGGGAAGAATTAGCTCCATTGCTGAGCCAAGGAACAAGGTGAATTAAGTGACTTGGCCAAGGCCATAGAGAAAGTCAGTGGCAGAGGCAAGAAGAGGCTCACAGGTCTCCTGAGTGCCTCCATCGTGCCCAGACTTCCTACACTCAAGCTACTCCTCACACCAATGCTCCCTGTGACCTCTGGCCTGTCTCTCTCCTGTGAAAACAGAGCACCTCCGAGCGCCACAGCTCAGCCGCCGCAGAGAGGAGCAAGAGCATAAATAGGCCCATGCTCTAGGCTGAGTAAAGAGCTCTTTAGAGCACTTTGCGATTGTCCATCTGATCAGAGGGGCCCGCTCAACTGTGATGGGTTCGGTCACAGAGACCCCCTTGGTCACCTGATGTGCTGAAATTACCTCTGAGCCCGTATTCCCTGCCAGCTTGGGACTCCAGAATCCTGCCTTGTTGAGCCAGACATGCTAGCCTGCTGCAACATAGACTCAAGGTCTAGGCTCCCAAAGTTGCAGACTTTAACCAAAAACAGCTCAGCAGGTCACCTATCTCCTGCACCCAGACACCCAGTTCCCAATGGGATCCAAACCCCAAATAAATCCGTTTTACTCTGTATAAAGCTTATACAGGGTAACCTCATAAATTGTCCACCCTCTGTATCACTGACAGAGAGATCTGAACAGCTGTTTGCTCCCCCAGGTATTAATCACTTACTCTGGGTTTGTTAATAAACAGAAGTGATTTTATTAAGTATAAAAAGTAAGATTTAAGTGGTTTAAAGTAATAACAGACAGAATAAAGTAAGTCACAAAGCAAAATTAAAGCACAAACATGCAAGTCTAAGCCTAATACATTAAGAAACTGATTACAGGTAATATCTCACCCTCAGAGATGTTCCAATAAGCTTCTTTCACAGACTAGACGCCTGCCTAGTCTGGGCCCAATCCTTTCCCCTGGTGCTGTCCTTGTTAGTTCCAGCAGACATCTCAGGTGGTAAGAAGGGGCTTTCTCATGACTGGCAGCCTCTTTTGTCCTGCTCCACGCCCTTTTATAGTTTTGGCACAAGAAGGGAATCTTTTGTCTCTCTGGGTCCCCACCCCTCCTTCTAAATGGAAAAGTACCAGATTTAAGATGTATTTCATTATCAGGTGACATGGTCACATGTCACTGTAAGACCCCTAAAAATAACAGGAGTACTTGTGGCACCTTAGAGACTAACAAATTTATTAGAGCATAAGCTTTCGTGGGCTACAACCCACTTCTTCGGATGCATATATAGCCCACGAAAGCTTATGCTCTAATAAATTTGTTAGTCTCTAAGGTGCCACAAGTACTCCTGTTATTTTTGCGGATACAGACTAACACGGCTGCTACTCTGAAACCTGTAAGACCCCTAGTCTTCATTCCCTATGGGCTGGCCCACAGGTATACAGGAAGGCTTTCAAGTAACTAAGGCCATTTACAACTGATTGTTTCTGGAGCACCCTTAATGGCCTTCACTGAATATGTTTACATCAGTGATACAAATTTATATCTTATTCTCCTAACTCCAGATATAGAAATAATACATGCAAACAAATAGGATGATCACACTTAGTAGATTACAAGCTTTCTGATGACACCATACAAGGGGTATTTAGCATAAAGCATATTCCAGTTATGTCATATTCATGGGCATATTTCCATAAAGCATATGGAGTGCAACGTCACAAGGAGCAAGAGCATAAATAGGCCCATACTCTAGGCCACGGGTCTCAAAGTTCCAGCCCACAGGCCATCTGCGGCCCAAGAAACTCCCCACTGTGGCCCGTGGAAACTTTTTTAAAAAGTTATTTCATCTGACCCTCGTGGCTGCCGGCTGAGGGGAGGTGGCGGGAGGGCAGCGGGCAGGAGAGATTCACGTGCCCCTCCCCCTGGAGGAGAGACCCATGCAGCCACGCTGCTGGCTCTGTCTGTTGCAGGCGCCACCCCCCACAGCTCTCATTGGCTAGGGGAGAAGGACAGAGATATCATCACTAGTCGCCGGGCAGAGTCAGCCGTGGAGGCAGCATCATTAGTTGCTGTGCAGAGTCAGCCATGGAGGCAGCGTCACTAGTTGCCGGGCAGAGTCAGCTGGGGTGGCAGGGCCGCCCGGGGGGGGCGGGCAAGTGGGGCAATTTGCCCCAGGCCCCACAGGGGCCCCCACGAGAATATAGTATTCTATAGTATTGCAACTTTTTTTTATGGAAGGGGCCCCCGAAATTGCTTTGCCCCAAGCCCCCTGAATCCTCTGGGCGGCCGTGCGGGGCGGCATGAGGCCAAGGGAGTGAGGTGACATCATTGGCACACTGGGAGGATTTGAGGACTGGCACTGGCCCTAAGGTAAATTGGGTTTGAGACCCCTGCTCTAGGTTGAGCAAAAAGCTCTTTAGAGCACTTTTTGATTGTCCATCTGATCAGAGCGGCCTGCCCAAGCACCATCTCTTTCCCCCTCGACCGAAGTTTACCTTAGGAAATATAAAATACCAGCTGGACAAGTCTCCAGGCAGGCAGGCTTTACATTCCCGTGCCCAGAGCTCATAGAGACAGCCAAGCCTGAGGACCTGGCTGGGTGGCAGCCAGGATTCCTAGACAAAACACTTCCCACTCCTTCCCCAGTCCCGATGAAATCACCGAGCAAAGTGCTCGTGACAGACAGGCAGCAGCGTGCCTCATTCCAAGCCAGATGTCTGCTTGGGACTGCGAGGGAAAGAGAGACAGAGAAATAAACACACCTTCCCGCGCAAATCCCCCAGCTGCTAGGAGGATGCATTCGCTGTTAAATCAAATACATATTAATGACCCAGCTGTGAGCTTGGCTCCCTCGAGTCCCACAACCTCAAATAAACATGTGTCCCCAGTCACCAGATAATAGATATACCTCCTGGGCAGAGAGCTTCAGGGTGGGGGAGGGGACTTGCTCTGCCTAATTTTGAATCCATGTGTAGTGGAACATTAGCGGCCGAGCAGGGCGGGCAGGGAGAATCCAACAGGAAAACGGGGTAAAAATGGAAGCGAGAAGGAGCTGGGAGAGGAGCAGAGAAAAAGAAGCAGAGAGGAAAATTAGTGCCAGTGAGCTGTGGTGACTTGTGCCCCACGGGCCTTTCATTGCCCCCTGCGGGTTTGGACTGGGGTGGGCCTGGCTAGGGCATGTGCCGATTCAGGGCATCCCTGCAGCGTCCTCTGGCAGGGTTCAGATGAAGCTCCAAGTAGAACTGGCTTCACCCTCCAGCAGTGAACCCTCAAGGGGAGAGCTCAGGCACAGTGACCCTCCCCACCGCTGATATACACCACCCACCCGCTAACCCTGCAGGGGCAAATGGGGGGCTGCACTGGTGTAAATGGCTGTAGAAGGTGCTGTGCAAGGGAGGCCCAGGCCTCCCAGGTCCTGACTCCCATTCCCCTGCAGGACACTCCCAGCACCCTCCGGTCCTCGCACACACATTTCCCGCTCCGCTCTCGCTCAGGGGTGCTATATAGAAACAGGACTGACTTTAACATTGAACCCCAGACCTGGAGAGAGACGCACTTCCAGAACAGTAAGGTAGAGGAGAAAGCTGGGGTCCTCCAACAAGCCGGCTTTCCAGAATTCATGGAGTTCCCGGGTGCCTCTGGCAGCCTTTGCATGCTAATCACACTCCTTATCCGAGAGAGGCCCAAGCCCCAACCCCCACCCTGCAAGGCTAGTTTGAACCCAAGTTTTCAGTTCAGGCCCATCACTACCTATTATATAGAGTGCCTCTTTGTTTAAGGGAGGGTCTGAGCTACTGAGATGTTTGTCTGCTCCTTCTAGCCACACAACTTAACAAGCCTAGACAACGCAGCTTCGAGGTTCCCCTCCAGGGGATCCAGTGAAAGCTGTGATTTAGAGCGTTCTGCATATGGCCTTTCCAGAGGCATGACTGAAATCTTGGGCTGAGTGCCAGCCCTAAATAATGTTACAAACTTACTTTTCCCTCTGGTTGTTCTGCAGAGCAGATTGTTGCTCTTTGCCCTGGGGAAAAGCCATAATACTGGGCCAGTATTTTGAACTTTCATCTGGGAATCCCAAAGTTCTTTGCAGACATTCCTTACCCCTCAGAGTAGGGTTGTCAGGTGTCCGGTTTTCAACCAGAAAGTCCAGTTGAAAAGGGGTCCTGGCAGTGTCCGGTCAGATGTACTGACCAGACACCAAAAGTCTGGTTACCGCAGGTGGGGGTGGCGCCAGGTCATCAGCCCGCGCCAGCCCCTGCTCAGCCAGGGCTTCCTCCTACCTGCATCTCATGGGCAGGCAGGCAGGCTCCACATCAAGCTGCAGTTCCCGGAGCTGAGGAAGCCCAACTGGGGGGACGGGAGGGGAGGGAGGTGAAGAGGATCAAGCGACAAGGAAGGGGGTGGGGGAGAGCAGCGAGCGATGGGGAGGAAGGAAAGAGAGGAGTGAGCAGGGGCAGGACCTCAAGGGAAGAGACGGAGCAGGGGCAAGGCCTTGGGGAAATAGGCAGGGCAGGGGAGGGGTCTCAGGGGAAGTGGCGGGGCAGGGGTGAGGCTTTGAGGGAAGGGGCCGAGGCGGGGCAGGGGCGAGGCCTTGGGGGAAGAGGCGGGGCAGGGGTGGAGCCTCAGGGGAAGAGGCGGAGAAGAGGTATGTGGTTTTCAGACATTAGAAAGTTGCAAGGCTCAGAAATATTGTAGCCATTTTATAGAGCGGGAAACTGAGTCACAAAAAATGAAGAAATATGTCCAAATGCATGCCAGAATATATTCTCAAGCACACAGTACACCAAGAGCCAAGCTATGTAGCAATTTACTGCATATGTCTACACTGCAGCTGGAACTGAGCATCCCAGCCCAGGCAGACAGATTTGTATTAGCGGGGCTCATGCTAGTGTGCTAAAAATAGCTGTGTGGATGTTGCAACACTAGGAGAAATTCAGACTAGCCAGCCAAGCCCATCTAGTCCCCTGGGTCCGAGCTCCGATGGCTAGCTCAAGACTCTGCCGGTGCCACAGCATCCACACCACTATTTTTAGCATGTTCGCACGAGCCTCACCAACACAAATCTGTCTACTCAGGCTGAGAGCCTGGCTCCCTGCTTCAGTGTGCCCCAAGCGAGGCTGGGCTGGTAACTGGACAAAGGGAGACTTTGGAAACAGGCGCCTTTAAGATGTCTCAAATAGTGGGCCCAAAAGTCACTTCTGAAGGCCTTGGTCACTGACTAACAGGGAACGTACATGAGGCCTCATCTAAAGTTGGGACTCAGCCATTGGTGGCCTGCAAGAGGAGCCTCTGAAGCAATGCAAATCCCTACAAGACAAGGAACGCTGATATTTGCACAGGTTGAATTTGCCTCTGCATGAAACTGGAGTTAGTCTGGGATTGTTGAGGCAAAGGACATGGATCAAGGAGTCCTTTGTGTTGCTCACTAGGCTGTTGTCTGACAGATGCACAAGAAATGCCTCAGGGTCATGGACAAGAACTGAGCTGATGAAGCAAACCATGGGATAACTGTATTGGGTGCCGACTGTATTGTCATTGGGTCCCTCAATGTGATGTTTGCTGCAGTGCTGATAGACCCTAAGTGGGTCTCTGAGAAAGAGATTGGAAAACATGCCTCTGAGAGGCTCTAGCAGCTCCGTTTATTTAGCTTAACCAACGGAAATACTGGGTCACACCAAAGGTCCATCTAGCCCAGTATCCTGTCTTCCGACAGTGGTCAATGCCAGGTGCCCCAGAGGGAATGAACAGAACAGGTGATCAAGTGATCCATCCCGTCATCCATTCCCAGCTTCTAGCAAACAGAGGCTAGGGACACCATCCCTGCGCATCCTGGCTAATAGCCATTGATGGACCTATCCTCCATGAACTTATCTAGTTCTTTATTGAACCCTGTTATAGTCTTGGCCTTCACAACATCCTCTGGCAAAGAGTTCCACAGGTTGACTGTGCATAGTGTGAAGAAATACTTCCTCTATCATGTTCCCCCTTAGCAGTGGTGCAAGTAGAAATCATTTCTTGCCGGTACTGCACTCATGGGAGGGACACAAAGGGAGGCACATGATCTCCCCACGTGACCCTCCATGTGACTCCTCCCCAGCCCAGGACCCCCACGCTCTCCCCATCCCCTCTGGCACCCCCCTTACCTGTCTAAAATTTTACAACTGCATCTGTTAAACTGATGCATTTGTAAAATGATGCTTTGGGCCCCTGGTGCCACCTGTACTTCCAGGTGTCATTGAGGATCCATAAGCACCCCAAATTGAAAACTTCTTAAATGAAAGAAGGATAGGAAGGACAATCACCCCACTTTCCCTTAACACACTATCAGTGTCTCCCTTATGTCCAAACTAAGCGCCTCGCACAGGGCCATCCCTACCCATACGCAAAGAACGCAGCTGCATAGGGCACCAGGAAATTTGGGGCACCAAATTTCCTGGTGCCTTGCACAGCTGTGTGCTGTTCTAGCCCCAGCCGCGCCTCTTCCCACCCCTGCTCCACCCCCACTCCAAAGCCCCCACCCTGCTCCGCCTCTTCCCGCCCGTGCTCCACCCCAGCTCCACCTCCACTCCCCTAAGGACTGCAGCAGGGCTGGGCCTGCACTCACCAGCGGCAGGAAATGCAGCGACACGGCCCCAGCCATGCTGCCGGTGAGTGCTGGGGGACGGTTCCTCCCTGCCCAAGCCAGCCCCCCCCCCACAGAGGCCTGGGGCAAGCCCCCTCCCTCCTGTGGAGGCCTGCCCCCCCCTTGGGGGGGCTGCATAGGGCCCCAGAATAGCTAGGGATGGCCCTGGCCTTGCAGCTTGCCTTTATCTAAGTATTGCTCTCCGCCAGGCACTAGAAAAGCCAAGATGCTGCGCCATCTGGGTTTGACGGAAAAGAGGCATAGAACTGTGTGTGCCATGTGCATCTTGATAGAACTACAGCCCAAATTGTTTTATTATTTTCCTCAGCATGACATAGAGGAGGGGCAATCAAAATCAGCCTGGCAGAACATACATGAGAACTGTCTCTGGACAGATAAGCAATTGATTAAAATCACATTCTCGGATCTCTTGGGGCCAAATCCTGTTCCCATTGAAATCAAAAGGTGTTTTGCTATTGAGTTCAATGGGAACAGGCTTTGACATTTGGAGAGGAAGGAACAAAACCACTCAAGCAAGGGCTATGTTGCTTATACCACAGGCTGACTCATGTGAGAAAGTCAGCAGAGCAGACATCTGATCTTTGTCCATTGTAAGGGAGAAATCAGCAATCAATGAGGCTAGAACCGTCTCTGTACCATATCCAACTCATAAATCCATCTGCAAAGGATCATGGAAATATGAATGTGACATGTTGGACCCCACTTTCAGGGTATCACTGTATGTGTCAGGGTCCCACGGAGCTTGCTGTCCCTACCAGCCTGGGTTTCCCTTGCACTGGGCTGCTGTGCCACTGTGATGGGTTGGATCCCCATCCGGGATGCCACCTGATGTACTGGGGTTTCACTGAGTCTCTCCTGCTCCACCAGCCTGGATTCCCTCTCCCTGTTTTGCTGACTTAGGCTCTCTGGCCTCTTGCAGCGTACACACACACACACAAATCAGCTCTGTGGGAGAGGACTCATCCAGTGCTCATGTGTACACCCTTTTGGGTAGATGAACCCAAAATAATTCTGTCTTGCACTGTATAGAAAGATCTGCACAGCACAAGCTCATAAGAATTCACCCTCTCCCTCTATGTGGAGAGAGGTACGCACAGCTTTTTGCCACCCCAGATATGAATTGCACAAACTGGATTTTGAAATAAACAAGAAATAAGTTTATTAACTATAAAAAGGTAAATTTTAAGTGGTTATAAGAGAGAACAAACAGAACAAAGCAGATTACCTTAGTAAATAAACAAAATCCGCAAACGGAGTTTAGCACACTAGATAGATAGGATATACTTAAGCAAATTCTCACCCTGAGTGATAAACAGGCTGACAGATTCTTAAGGCACAAGTTGCTTTGGCTTTCTCAGGTTTTCATACATAGGCTAGCAATCCCTTAGCCTGGGACCATCACTTCCCCCCCTGTTCAGGTGTTTCCAGGTGTGGTGTTGCAAGGAGAGTGAGGTCCCCTCATGTTGTCATTTTCCTCCTTTTATAGCTTCTTCACACTTGCTGGAAAGCTCTTTTGCTGAGAGCTGGGTCACATAGTTCCCATTGTGTAGTGCTATCTCTGAGAGGTTTCTATTGTACATAGTTCCCAGAGTAATCCTTGTCCTTTGTGCATTTCCTCAATAAGCCATTAACATTGTTTGGCCTTTTTACTGTTGTACCTGAAAGGCTGCTTGTGGAGGTTTTCAACCTCACAACATGTTTCAGTAACACATACATAGCCAACCTTCATAACTTCACATACAACAATAACACATACAATCCACGGAGATATTAATGTTTATCAGATCAAGACTTTTAGAATGATAACTCACAAGACATGCTTTGTACAAAACATATCCTAATTACATGACAGTGGTCAATATTGGGATGTCAGGGTGTCACAATGAAGGCTCCAGATTACCTTAAAGTTGTCTAAACTCCATCTTCCTTCTCAAGTGGAAGGGAAGATTAGAGACAGGGTGATAACTGACAAAATTGAAATGGTTTCTTGAGTAGAAGCCTAACTGCTGTGTATTTGAGGGAAGATGGTATGTTGTGTTCCCACAGCAGGGAAGCACTAATCCCAAACAACATTGGATTTAATATCTCCAGGAGGGGCATGGTGGGTCAGATTTGCAGGTCATAAACTAATGTCCTTCCTAAACCTCCAAAACTGTAGTAACTGCAGAAACTGGCCAAATTTGTAACAGAGAAGAATCTGCATTTGTCCCTTCCAATCACAGTTCTGTGGATACTGGTGGGGAGGCTGCTTGTCTTGATGATTAGAAGAAATGGAATGCAGGAGGTGGACAGTTCATTTGTCTGACCTGTACTCCCCTCAAGTAGTTCACTGCCAAGGAATAGGTTTTGTTTGTTTCTCCTGTAGGATGACCTTTACATATCCGATAAGAAATATCTCTAGCTGGTTATTAATAATATTGTAGATTTTAAAACCAAAAGAAATGTACAAACAGATGGCAAGATTCAGCCTATCAAGCAAAGGTCTCAATTAGTAGCAGCAGTGCAGAGCCAAACTGTCCCAGCACCCCCTAGTCCCAGTGCTACTGACACCCCTTCAGAAAGTGCAGCTTAACCAGATGGGATGCTAGCAAGGAGAACAAAGGCCCTGGGTTGTAATTGTGGCTAACCCTTGTGTGTATAAAAAAGGTTAAGGGAGGCTCTTGTGCCATGTTCCATGACCATCAACACAAAAACCTTAGGGTCTCAATAGCTACCTAACTACAATATTAGTTACATCAATTGATAGTCATTCAAATAGCTAATTCAATTAGTCAGTTCAATAAAGTAATTTTCAAATTTATGACAGCAACTTACCAAATCAAAGACACTTCCACAGCGGTGCATAGTAAGCCTGCTCCGGTTGCTTTGCTTGCTCTCATCGTGCCATGCCCTCAGTTGAATGGGCTGCCCAACGTCCCTTGCTCAACCATGATTTAACATATGCAGCAGGATTCCACTCAGTGTAGGGAGGGCCAACGATTGAAATAAAAAGTAGATCCGCCACATGACGAGTGGTCAGTGCAGTCCATTTATCCGTGATTATGTTGTTCAGAATGCTGAAGCCTTGTTTGCAGTCAACATTACTTGCTGCAAGAGTGTCTACAGCGCAGAGTAATTTCTTTAATTTCTCAGGAAACGTCTGTCCTGCACAACACTTGTATTCAGGGCCAGATTAACTTTTTGTGGGCCCAGCGACAAACATATTTATGGGCCCCATAGGGCAAGGTGCAGGGGGGCGGGATGGTCAGTCTCCAGAGTGAAGGGCGGGCTAGTGGCAATGAGGCACAGCGCGGCGGGAGCAGCCCCGCTCCGTGCAGCCCAGCAGGAGGGCACTTTTACAAACCTGCAGCTGCCAGACGCACACTGGCCTGCCCAGCCCTGTGCTGCTAGCATGCCCCTTCCCCTTGAGGGCAGGCCCGCACCACACTGCCCCGCTGCCAGTGCCCCACCCTTATGCCCAGCACACCCTCACCCAGAGACCTCCACCACAAATCTCCACCCAGTCTTATTAATCTCTCCTCATATGAAAGCTGTTCCATACCCCTAATCATTTTTGTTGCACTTTTCTGTATCTTCTCCAATTCCAATATATCTTTTTTGAGATGGGGCGACCACATCTGTATGCTGTATTCAAGATGCAGGCGTACCATGGATTTATCTAGAAGCAATATGATATTTTCTGTCTTATTATCTATCCCTTTCTTAATGATTCCTGACATTCTGTTAGCTCGTACCTACCTACGTACCTACATGGGGAACAAATGTTTGATAACACTGCTCTACAGCCAAAATGCTTCTGAAATAAATGTAGTCAAACTTTGCTAATTCTGGGTCACTGAGAACGAAAATGATGCTTAAAATTGTTGATTGGCTCTAGTTTTCAAGATATGCTATTGGGTCAGTATATACGACCCTTGACTTGGGAATGGCGGAGGATAAGTGAGTTATAAAGGGAAGGGATCTCAATTTAAACCAGAAATGACTAAAATACATCTTTGACTGGATCTATGAATAAATCTATGACTGGGTTTGGACAGTACTTGCTTTTTAGGCAAAACAATGAATGATGCAATCTGAAGCCGGTATTGCGTCATACATGATATGAATTGCATCATGTTATTCCTAGAAGTCATGGATGATGCAATCATAACGAAGCTTACATCACTCTGCTGAACAAATTGCCCTAGATCAGCTCTAGAAATCATACAGTGTCGTGCTCTCTTATTTGTCAGTGTTTGATTTTGCAAAGGGACACATTTCTGTTTAGCCAAAGTGAGCAGAGATGCCTCGTACTTGTGTGAACAGTGCAGATAACTTCTGCTATGTTTGTGGTGAAGTGACTTTTGCATCACAAAAGCGCAGTATAACCACTATGGTTAAGAAAGCCTATCACCTTTATTTTGGCTGCAAAATTGGAGATCAGGACAAGAGGTGGGCCCCACACATATGCTGCAACACTTGTGCAACAAATCTTCACCAGGGGTTGAACAGGAAAAGGAAATCTATGCCTTTTGCAGTGCCAATGATTTGGAGAGAGCCAACAGATCATACCAGCAATTGTTACTTCTGCATGGTGCCTCCAGTTGGGAAAGGTGTGTCAAAGAAGAAAAAGTGGACTGTGCATTATCCAAACATTCCATCAGCTATACGCCCAGTACCTCACGGAGAAGGACTGCTGGTTCCTGATGCACCAGAATCATTCTCACTTGAGTCAGACGAGGAAGAGGATGAAACTTCTGGTCCTGAACCATCAGTGTCACAGGACCCATATTTTCTCCCATCCTCCTCCTCTGAACCACACCTCATAACACAAGGTGAACTGAATGACCTTGTCAGGGATTTGGAACTACCCAAGAGTAAGGCAGAGCTGTTGGGCTCCAGACTACAGCAGTGGAATCTCCTGGCAGGTGATGTTAGGGTTTCCATGTTCCGTGACCGTCAAAAGGATCTTGTCCCATTCTTCTTCATGGAAGGTGATCTTGTAGCCTGCAACAACATCGATGGTATGATGGCAGCCCTCAACATCGTTCACGATCCAGATGAGTGGAGACTGTTCATTGATTCATCGAAGACGATTCTTAAAGCTGTTTTACTGCATAATGGCAATGTTTTGCCATCAATTCCAGTTGGTCATGCAGTCCATATGAAGGAAACCTATGACAACATGAAACAACTTTTGAGGTGCATAAACTATGACCAACATCAGTGGCAGCTTTGTGGCGATTTGAAGGTTGTTGCTCTCTTGCTTGGTCTGCAGACTGGATACACAAAGTACTGCTGTTTTCTCTGCGAATGGGATAGTCGTGCAAGAGATTCCCACTACATCAAGAAAGATTGGCCACTCCGACAGTTATTGGAGCCTGGGAGGAAAAGTGTTCAGCATCCACCACTTGTTGAATCAAGGAAGATTTTGTTACCACCCTTACACATCAAGCTGGGTCTGATGAAGAACTTTGTCAAGGCCATTGACAAAACACAAGCAGCTTTCAAGTACCTCCGTGGAAAATTTCCAAGGTTAAGTGAAGCTAAGATAAAGGAAGGTGTCTTTGTTGGTCCTCAGATTCGTGAACTTCTTCGAGATGATGCATTTGACCATGCACTGCGTGGCAAGGAAAAGACGGCATGGAAAGCCTTCCAGTTAGTGGCAATAAATTTTCTCGGAAACAACAAGGCAGACAACTACAGGTTGTTGGTGGAAAACCTCTACAAGGCATACAAAAGCCTTGGTTGCAACATGTCACTAAAGATACATTTTTTGCACTCTCATCTAGATTTTTTTCCACCGAACTGCGGAGCAGTGAGCGACGAGCACGGCGAGCGATTTCACCAGGACATTGCAACAATGGAGAAACGCTGTCAGGGCAAATGGAGCCCATCAATGCTTGCAGACTATGGCTGGACAGTGACAAGAGATGCTCCATTTAATGAATACAAGAGACAAGCCAAGAAGCGCCGAGTAGACACTGAATAGGACTAAACTATGTACAGAATAGTTTTGTTTCATAATACATTTTATTTATATAACCCTTTTGCTGATTTTTAAAGTGTTACATAAACAGGACAGGTGAAATATCATGTAAAGCAACCATAAACATATGAAAAGACCTAGGTTTACAATTTATGATTAAAACTCTACTATCTACACAATATACATAGACATAAAATGTAAAAACTTAAATATCTTAGAAACAGTAGCCAATCAGTTATTTTAATTGTCATATTTGAATTCAGCACATCAAAATACATAATAAATAGCACATTTTATCTCTGAAGCAGACGACTTCTCAAAAATTGTAGACCAGTGTAATGGGCTCACTAGCAAATGGAGGAATAACAAGATCCAATGGAAGCTTAAGCTAGACAAATTCAGACTAGAAATAATGTGTAAATTTTTAACAGTGAGGGTAATTAACCATTGGAACAACTTACCAACGATTGTGCTGGATTCTCTCTCACTGGCAAGTTTTAAATCAAGATGGGGTTTTTCTTAAAATCTGCTCTAGTTCAAACAGGAATCATTTGGGGGAAGTTTTATGGCCTGTGTTACACAGGAAGTCAGACTAGATGATCACAGTGGTCCCTTCTTGCCTTAGAAGCTACGGAAAAAAAAGAGAGAGATGAAATATCAGGCTAGTGTATGAACTCAAAGCTTTAATCCCTAATTTATTTGACTAAGTTCCTAGTATGTGCCCATGTTTAGCAGAAAACTTCCATGAAAAACATTTTTTCCCTCTTTCAATTATTATAGGTGCTCCTTAAGAATATATTATACAATATATTATGATAAAAGAACACACATCTGGACATAATCAGCTATGGAGCATCTGGCTGACATGGCAAGAACAAAGCCTCCAGAAAACAATATTTACCAATCTCTGTGTTATCAGCAATGGAGCAGTGCTGAGCGACTGTTCCAGTGCAGACACATGAACGCCCGCATCTGGCACAGCAGAGCAGCCAAAGGGGCAATTCTGAAGCACTGAGGGTCTTTGAGAATTCCATGCTGGAACTGATGGAGTCCATCTGGGGGATGAGGAGAAGCCATTTGTGCCCCGAACGCTTCCTAGTGCTGAAATATGAAGCCAATGTCAAAGTCCACAGTGCACGATGCAAGACAGAAATCTGCCACGCGTGGTGGGAGGGCCTAGGAAATGACCAGTTTGGCTGGGAAAGGATTTTTTCCCTGGAGAATCATTTCAGGTTTTCAGCAAAAATCCAAGAACCTGAATATTTTCCTCCAAAACTAAACTTGCTTGTGAAAAAATTTGGTTTTGATAAAACCCCATTGTCAACAAACACACACACACACACACACACACACTAAATCTTTTAATGCTAGTACTAGCTGTGAGGAGCCTGGAGAGATTGTGCAAGTGGAAGGAGCATGCCTGACTCAGCAAATCCCAGCAACAGGTTTCTCATAGAGCAAGATGAAATTAAGTAGGACTGTGTACCTCACGCTTACACAACATGGCTCTGTCACCCTCTAGTGACTAGTCCTTGGGTAGCAGTTTATGAGTCAGCTACAACCCAGCTGTGGGTGGGGTGTCTTGGCTCCTTAACTCAAGCAGCAAAGACTTATGCTTTTAACTCCAGAAGTTTAGGGTTCAATCCCTGCTGCCCATAGCCTCCAGGGTTGTGTCATACAAGCAACCATTTTCCAGCAGACATGGCAGCAAGGGCTGGTGTTAGCCCCACACCTCATTGTGACAGGTCTTGAGGCCTGAATGTGAAGTCAGCCGGGTTCTGCTTCACCAAAGTCACCCGTGGTTTGCCTTATAAATGACTCTAGTTCAGAATGGACAGTCAGAGAGGCGCATCCTCTGGCCGTAGAGGAGGCAGCACTGGGAAGGGAATGCTGAGCCGGCCCAGCACCCAGCGAGAGAACAAGGAATAACGAAGAGGGAGGTGTTGACAAGCTGGAGTAGAGATGATCTGACCACTCGTTGTGAAATGAGAAACTGCTGAAGTGCTGGGCCCTGCTGAAATCTGGGCCCTGCTGAAAACTGCTGAAAGCCATGGGCCTGCACTAACCAGGATACCTCTACAGCAGAGGTGGCCAACCTGTGGTTCAGGAGCCACATGCGGCTCTTTAGAGGTTAATATGCGGCTCCTTGCATAGGTGCTGACTCTGGGCCTGGAGCTACAGACATTAACTTTCCAATGTGCCAGGGTGTACTCACTGCTCAACCCCCTGCTCTGCCCCAGGCCCTGCCCCTACTCCACCCCTCCCCCCAAGACCCCTGCCCCTTCCCCCGAGCCTGCCAGGCGCTCTGTGCGCCCCCCCCCCCAGCCTCCTGCGCATGCGAAACAGCTGATTGCGTCAGGCTGGAGGCACTGACTGACAGGGCTGCTGGCGAACGGGAGCACTGGGGCTGATGTATTACTGTGGCTCTTTGACAATATACATTGGTAAGTTCTGGCTCTTTCTCAGGCTCAGGTTGGCCACCCCTGCTCTACAGCGTGCTCATCTAAGAATCTCACCAACAGCTGAGACAGCTGGCCAGGATGCTCCTAGACATGTGTGAGTGCCCGATGGAGGGAGAAGGAACCTCCCATGGGCCCCTGCTCAGGAGCCAAGCACAACCTTAGCTTTCACAGTCTGGAAAGCAAGGGAAAGGGGGGTGTAGTTAGTGCCAAAGATGGGGGCAGCACTGGGCATGGGGTGACACTGCTGTGGTGTGAGCTCTCGCAGATCTCCCAGAGTGGTCTCACACATGGTGCCTTGGGGAGCTGCTGTTGCTAGTTTGGTATTACCAACCTCAAGCATTCAAACTCCTGAGTCAGGCCCCCCAAAATCATGAGATGGCTTAAAATCATGAGATTTAAAATAAATAAATAAATAATAATAAAAAAGAATTGTGGGTTCTTTTTATTTGTCTTCTAGTTTCTGAGCATTTAGGCCGCACTCGGGTCACATTTTCACTCTTTTCTCCACAAGGGCTAGGAACTTAACTTTTTTTAAATGAAAGCTGAGAGTCTCCTGCATTCTCCTATTTCCAGGTGCTGGGACTTTTAGAAATCACAAGACAGAGCTGGCAACACTCATTCCACTGGCGGATTACCCCTGTAGCATAGGTAGTGCACAGTACTGCGGCTGGAGTAGATGTATCTATCAAAGGCTCTGCAGACTGTGTTATGACAAGCCAGGTTTCTTCCTTGTGGGTAATATTCCCTCTCTGTGCACAGGGATGTGGTTTTTTTACCTGCCCAACTACAAAAAAACCTGCATCTAGATTTTCTTTGAGGAAATATTCTCCTGTCTCATATTTATAGGAAACAGCCACAGCTCTTTCCCTTCATTTGAGAAAGCTGATCCCATTCCCATGGAGTGAGACCCTGCTCTAGTCATCTGCAGGGATTGAACCAGACTCCTCCAGATCTAAAAAGCATAAGCCTCTGCTGCTTGAGCAAAAAGACCAACTTTGCCAGCCTAGATCCACCGGCAGGCTCATTAGCCTCTGGATATGGGTAACTCACTAGCATGGAACAAAGCGCTCCACTGGGCTAATGTGAGTTGCCCATGGATGTGGTAAGTACAGGAGACCAGAGGCTACAGTGGCTTGATTCTGGTGTAGTAGCACTTAAGGCCCCACATAACCTGTGCTTCGATCCCATCTGTACTGCAAGAAAGAACAGCATAAGCAATAACCCTATTGTAACCAGGCTCCCCAGAGGTGGCTGCATTTATAGCCCAGACAAGCCCTCAGTCACTCTGGAGCTCCAGTCCAGTCTCCAGTACCAGGACACATTACTACCTCTCCCTGCCCATTCTCTAGCCCTTCCTGTGCAAAGAATGCTGCAAATGGCAAAGCTGACAGCTGCCCAAAGCTGCTTTCCCCCTTATATAGCTATTTATTTACACTCTCTGCTGAAAGCAGGGCTGGAAAAGGCTTACAACAGTGTGTGCTGCTGGAGTGTGGGTAAATATTTGTCATTGTACATCACTTGGTAAGAGCAGCGATCAAGGACCCCTGTCAACGGTGCAATTATCCCAGATTCCATTCTGATTAACCACGCACTGGTCTGCCTCTAAAAGCTGGCTCCTTAACCCTTTAGATGCTGCCTGTCTGAAAAGGCATTCAGCTAGCATCAGGCAGAATGTAGGCAAGCGCTGACAGGGTTAGCGTTAGTGCACCAAGCTGACTGTCACCGAGATCAAATGTTAAGTCAGAATGCACTAGGGTGTGTAAAGCCAGTTTCCACACACGTCCAGGGAGTGTCATTGTCTGTGTCAGACAAGCAGTGATGAGTCAACTAGAAGACAGTGATGAATCCTTGGTCGAGGCCCCTCAGTATGAATCTCCTGTGGATTCCCAGTTAGTGCTTGTAGGCTGCTGGTCTGTGTGCCCAGCCCAGCTAGGGTTGATTGTGTGCCCAGAGTCTGTTCATTTAAACAGTTCAGCATAAATCCAACAGCAAAAGCAGGTCCTTCCCCCTGGCCCAGGCACATCCTTGCTAGAGTGTCCCTGCTCCAGGAAGTGCTTCTGCAACCCTCCTGCAGGCCATCTGCCTACTCTGGGAGCTAACTTGCTTCCTATAGCTCTCTCCTCTCTTGGCTGAACTCTTTCATCCTTTGCCTGGGGAGCACCTGATTCCTACAATCATCTTCCCCTTGCAAAGTACCAGGCCCCAACAGGACTCTCCTGGAACAGGGCTGGTTGGCCCCCGCACCCATAGTCTTTAAAGGGGTAGGCCACCCTGGGATAGTGTGGTTATGCCTAAATTTGTTCCTATGTATGCAGTGCTGCTGCAGAAATGTCACCCCCTGTCTCAGGCAGGCAGGAAAGCCGCCATTTTGAAACCCAGGGGTTTGGTTCGAGCAGTAGGATTTTCTCTAATCAACATTAAATCGCTCTTCCCACGGCGGAGCGGGGGCTGGTCTGGAGGCTTTGTTGTTAGAGGCATAGGTTCAGAGACTTTAAGGCCAGAAGGGACCATCGTGATCATCTAGTCTGGCCTCCTGCACATTGCAGGCCACAGAATCTCCACTCACTCGTGCACACAGCAGCACTGCAGAATTCAGACTTGAAATGTATCTAAGCAATCATCCATTCACCCTCCAGGACTCTTGAGTCTCACACATAGCTGTTATCTTAGCAGCCGTTAGGATGCTGGCATGCTACATGTAAGAAACCTGAGCCTGCTGAGAATTTGTCATCAGATGAGCAATTATGCATTACTTACGCATGTCTTGAGATGCCGAGGGCCCCATGCCCCACTCATTCCTGCAGGTTTCACACTAGGATAACTTTGTTGACTTCAATGGAGTAACTCTAGTGGAGGTGCAAGAGGAGAATCTGGCTTGTGCTCTTGTACAGCAGAACCCAGGTGCTTTCATTAGCTTTTTAGATGAGATTTGTTTAGCTATGAGGAAGGGGATGATTGTTACAACTGTGGAGATCAAATATGGATGGCAGATGAGAATAGGCAAGGGATATTTTTCCATTCATTAGCATTACCCTGTGGCCACGTGTGTATAGTTTGGAGGAGAGGCTCTAACCGTGCAGCAGTGTTATAATTCGGTTGAAGGAAGACTAGAAATGTAACCAGGTTTTTTTCATTATTCTTTCTGAATTCTCTATTCCATGTGTAAAGCCCATTTCAGCAGCATCAGCTTTTTTCCAGTCAATGGTACCGGCAAGAAATCTCCTAAGTATTTTTAAACTGCTTAGCAGTACCACAACACTCTTCCCTTCTCAAAGAATGATCATTTGTGGCCAGATCCTCAGAGGTGTAAATCAGCATAGTTCCACCTTCTTCCATAGAATGACACTGATTTACCCTAGCAGAGGATCGGGCCTCATCTGTCACCTGAATTAATTTTGCTTTTTCTGGGTTATTATTAAATCAACATGGATGTGGGGGAAGGGAGGTAAAGCTCAGGGCCGGCTCCAGGCACCAGCCAAGCAAGCTCGTGCTTGGGGCGGCAGATTCCAAGGGGCGGCATTCCGGACGCCCTTTTTTTTTTTTTTTTTTTTTTGGTTTGCCGCTCTGGCTGCCCTGCAGGGGGCGACGGCGTGGAGGACGGGAGCGCCCTGCAGCAAACTCGGCAGGGCAGCCCGCGTCCTTCCCTCCCAGCCGACCAGAGCGGCGCAGAGCCCTCCCGGCAGGCGGCGCGGCGGGAGGGGCCGCGTGGCGAGCGCCCCGCTGAAGCCCTGGCCGCCCCCCTTCTCTCTCTCCCCCCTGCACCCTCCTCCTCCCCCCCGCTAGACCGGGCGCGCACTCCGCTGCACGTCTGCAGCACAGGGAGTCCCCCTGCACCCTGGATCCGGCCACCCTGCAGGGTTTTTTTTTTTTTCTTCCTGCTTTGCTGCTCCGGCCGCCCCACAGGTGTTTTTTGTGTGTGTGTGTGTGTGTGTGCTTTGCCGCTCCGGCCACCCCGCAGGTGTTTTGTGTGTGTGTGTGTGTGTGTGTGTGTGTGTGTGTGTGTGTGTGTGTGTGCTTTTCCGCTCCGGCCGCCCCGCAGGTGGTTTTTTTCTTTTTGCTTCACCGCTCCGGCCCCCCTGCCGTTTTTTTTGGGGGGGGGGGTTTGTGCTTGGGGTGGCAAAAAAGCCAGAGACGGCCCTGGTAAAGCCCATCAGTGTGCACAAAAGATCTCAGAATGTGAGTGCTTTTCTGGGTATTTTACCACACAGCACAGTGTCAAAGGCTCTCCCAAAACCTTCACAGCTACGTATAGTCTGGCCATACAAATACACTGGCAGCATAGAGGACACGGCGCCTCTGCCCATGTGGTCATGAATTGGAAGACAAAATGCAGTCAGAGACAGCCATAATTCAATGGTTTCTACTCCCACCACAAGCAGCTGAAGGAGGAGAGTCCTGCTCTGTTTGCTATCCCTTGAGCCAAACAGCTCTTTATCACTATTGAAGCACAAGAGGCCAAATCCTGGTCTTGCTCACACCAGCGTAAACCAGGAGTAACTCCATTAACGTCAGTGGAGTTAAATGAGTGTCAATCCAGTGGAAGTGAGATCAGAATCAGGCCCCAGATTTGCATTAGTTGGTCCTGCTCCTTCTCCCTCCCTGTGTTAGCGTGCTAGAGAGTTTTCCAGGCAGGCGTTTGCAGCAAACATACTTTGCCTTTAAGAGAACTCCTGCAGACAAACCCACATGGCAAGTTTGAAACAGCTGCTTCACTTGGTCTAGCCCATTGTGTCTCTCTTATTTTCAGCTCATTTTCTCCTTCCTGATCGTTCCAAACAGTTGTACTTTAATTAACTGAAATACAGTTAGGTCAATAAAACTAACACTCTCTGTATTTGATTAGATAGCAGCAGATGCTTCTCCTTTGGCACATCCTGATCTAAACTGAAACATGTCAAATAAGTGATAAGCCTAATGATGACAGGCTCATAAGAATATCTGGCAATGCTTGATATTCACTACAGGGTGTGGTCTCTCATGTAGGGGCATTGTCCAATAGCACACAGCTCATGTAGCTCCTACTCCATCATCCTCTCCTGCCATAACAGGGCCCTGATTGGGGCCTGGCACTCCCCAGCTGCCATATCACATCTTTGGAGTTGTTCATAGCAGGTGTAATTTACAGCTGTAAATTGCATTGAGCACTGAGCTATAGTTGAGGATCTGGGCCGAAGGTTGTAGCACATTTCAGGCTCAAAGATAAACCATGACTGGGTCTTGTCATCACTTCAAAGTGCAACAGTTTTTTTAACCATATTGAGGGATCAATGTGGTTTAACTGGGTCCCCGATGTACTTGTTTTTGTAGGGTTTGCTTCTGGCTGACCACTAGGTTCTTTCCAGACTCTAAGCAATACCATGAAGGTCCCAACTGAAACTGGGTGACATTTTTCAGAAACATAATTTATTCACTGAAAAATGCTGTTCTGGTGGAACAGGAACTATTTGCAGAAGTAATATTAATAGTTTCGGCCATTCATAAACTGGCCGGAAGAGGAGGAAGTGGTGCGGCAGTAGTGCCACTATAGCTTTTAGACAGTGGTTAGGAAACTTACAAGGGATGTAGGAGACCCTACGTTCAAACCCTGGCTCTGAAACAAATGAAAAAGGGACACTTTAAATTCACCCAAAATTCTGCAAATCTTCAGATTTGGTTTGACCTGACTCGAAACATCCTTTGATTTTTTTCAGAGCTGAAAAATCAGCTATTTGCCAAGCTCTAGCCCCAGTGTATTTACACATGGTTGTTGCTAGCAGAGTTCTAACCATTCCCTGATCATTGTGGGCTTGGAGTTGTCTGCTTGAGAACCCCATTATAAACCCACCCTATAGACTCCCCAGGAAGAGCCAGAAGAAAATGCCCTTGTTCAGGGAAACCATCTTAGAAACACCAGCAGGGTTTAAATGAGGTTAATATAGTAATATATGGAGATATACCTATCTCATAGAACTGGAAGGGACCTTGAAAGGTCATTGAGCCCAGTCCCCTGCCTTCACTAGCAGGACCAAGTACCATCCCTGACAGATTTTTGCCCCAGATCCCTAAATGGCCCCCTCAAGGATTGAACTCACAACCCTGGGTTTAGTAGGCCAATGCTCAAAACAATTAACTATCAAATCTCTCTCTCTTTTACGTGACTGAGAGGGACACTTTAAAGTCACCCAAAATTCTGCGAATCTTCAGATTTGATTTGACCTGATCCGAAACATCCTTTGATTTTTTTCACAGCTGAAAAATCAGTTATTTGCCAAGCTCTAGCTCTCAAGCTCTCAGTCACATGGCATGCCCCAACTGATCTCTCTCGCTCTCTCTCTTTAAACAAGGTTTTTCTTGAGAGTCTGAAGCTGCAGTCACTGCTTTGATTGAACATAAGAACGGCCATACTGGGTCAGACCAAAGGTCCATCTAGCCCAGTATCCTGTCTTCTAACAGTGGCCTATGCCAGGTTCTTCAGAGGAAATGAACAGAACAGGTAATCATCAAGTGACCCCCGTTGCCCATGGTTGTAGCTAGCCCAGCTTTGTTCCTAGTGCTATTATTATTTCTCTGATACTATTGCCTAGCGCAGGGGTACTCAACCTTTTTCTTTCTGAGCCCCCCGCATGCTATAAAACCTCCACAGCCCACCTGTGTCACAACAACTGATTTTCTGCATATAAAAGCCGGGGACAGCGTTAGGGGGTAGCAAGCAGGGCAATTGCTTGGGGCCTCATGCCACAAGGAGCCCCATGAAGCTAAGCTGCTCAGGCTTTGGCTTCAGCCCCAGGTGGTGGGGATCAGGGCTTTGAGTTTCAGCCCCATGCAGTGGGGAGCTTCAGCTTTCTAACCTGGGCCCCAGCGAGTCTGATGCGGGCCCTGTTTGACAGACCCCCTGAAACCTGCTCGTGGCCCCTCATGGGGCTCTTAACCCCTGATTGAGAACCACTAGCCTAAAGGCCCCATTATGCTAGATACCAAACACATGATAAAAAACCAGCCCCTGCTCCAAAGAGCTCACAATCTGTACACATGAGGAGACATAACAAATAAATGAGAGGAGAGCAAGGTAAAGAGTGAAACGGTGTTGCTAACTCTAGCAATTTTATTGTGAGTCTCGTGATAGCTGGTGTTTTCTTAGCCCCAGCTCCCGGAGTGACGTGATTACAAGAGAATCTCAGATTTAATTTTTAAAAAGGGTCTGCTTCTCGTCATGGCTGCAGAGAAAAGCTTGAAAATGTGACTCCAGCGTATTATAAAGATTCAAAAATCAGAAGCACTCCCTTACTTTGTGTGCCTGATTCGTGGCTTTTGAGTGTTTGGGGTTGGCAGTGCTGTGATTACCATAGTAACTTGCAGGTTCAACACACCAAGTGCCTAGCCCCTGGGCTACTGCCCTTACTGAGAGCGAGGCTCAGAAATGTACCTGTGCCAAAGCTAAAGGCTAGTCTACACTAGAAGCACAACAGCAGCGATGCAGCTGATGTCAGGAGAAGCTCTCCCACAGACATAGCGCTTACGTTGCTCGGGGGGGTGGCTTATTCACACCCTCCCCCCGAGGGACACAAGTTATACTGACATAAGCTGTAGTATGTACAAGCCCTCAGTGACCAACTCTCAGCGTCAGCTGAGACTGCCAGAAGGAGGACAGCAGAGTCCAAATGGGATCCCGTGACCTCTCTGCAGAACCCTGAATAGCTGATCTGTAGTTATCAAAGACATGCCTAGGAAACTCCCACTCTGTGAGAAGCATCATTCCCCAGCAAGCCCTTGGAAAAACACATGGAGGAGTTAATGGAGGAGTTAATGCTGCTCTCTAGCACACTCCCTTGGGTTTAGATCCAGACCGGAGAAGCAGAGAGCCAGTGGCAGCACAAATCCTGTAATCTCAGCAGGAGCACTGAACAGCTGGCCCTTCACTTGGAGAGCCAGCACCTCCCAAAGATCAGCTGGGTTTCATTGTGGCTCTCAGCATACCCGTGTGGCTGACCCCTGACCCCTCTGCAGACCGGTAGTTTTCCCTTCTCTTGGGGGTTGATTTGTTGGGAACTCCATGAGCTGAATTCACACTGAGGCCTTGTCTAGACTAGAGCAATCTACCCTGCATTGTAGCTACGCAAGTGCAAACCCCTAATATAGACCCCCCCCTACTCCTAATGCAAAATGAGGCTTGCCCTGGGGTAACTAGCACCAGCCACTTTCACTGGTGCAGTGCATGGGGGTTTGCACTGAAGCAGGCACATTGATGGAAACAAGACCCGTATAGATAGGGCCTCAGTCTTCCATGTAGAATTGCCCCTCCGGAAGGCGTCCAGCATGAGGGCATGGCCAGGCCACTATACTGGGCATATCTCCTCCGTCAGATCACTCCAAGTCTCCTCGAGATTTTCACTTCTTTTCCTTTCTCTGATTTATCATCTACTTGCTTGCTATTAGTATTTCATTTATCAGCACTTGAAGTCAGATTGTAGACTTGGACCATGACCCTAATTAACCATTGGCAGGGCCGGCTCCAGGCACCAGCGCAGGAAGCAGATGCTTGGGGCGGCACGTCTAGGTCTTCGGCGGCAGTTCGGCGGCGGGTCCCTCTCGGAGGGAAGGACCGGCCGCTGAATTGCTGCCGAAGAATGAAGCAGTGCGGTAGAGCTGCCGCCGAAGTGCCGCCGATTGCGGCTTTTTTTTTTCTTTTTTCTTCTTCGCCGCTTGGGGCGGCAAAAAAGCTGGAGCAGGCCCTGACCATTGGAACAATTTACTGAGGGTTGTGGTGGATCCTCCATCACTGGCAGTTTTAAAATCAAGAATGGATGTTTTTCTAAAAGCTCTGCTTTAGTGCAAACAGGAATTAATACTCCTAAGGCCCATGTATCCAGGAGGTCTGACAAGATGATCACAATGGTCCTTCTAGCCTAATAATCTATGAAATTGTTAGTCTTCAAAATTCATGAGTAGGCATCTCAGGGTGGGATTTTTCATGGACCTATGTGAGTTAGGAGCACAAATTCAATTGACTGTTACTATGCTTCTAAATCACTTAGGTGCTCTTGAAAATTACAACCCTATGGGAACTACATTTAGGCTCCTGCTTTTGAAAATCTTTGTTAGAGCTCTGATTTGTAAATCCATTGTCTCCTGGCCCTGGGTGGAGGAAAACAGGAGTTGCCAGTCTGTAACTGCAGCTGGTTTTCATACAACACCATTTCCGATGCAGGACACTTTTCCTTTTTTCTTCTTCAGACTCTCGAGAAAAACCTTGTTGAAAGAGAGAGAGAGAGAGAGAGAGCGAGAGAGAGAGAGAGAGATTTGAACGTGACTGATTTATCCCCTTATAAGATGACTTAGAGTTGAGGCATTTTAACTATTGAAGCAAATAAATCAAGATATACCTCTTGGGGTTTTAAATAGTGTCTTTGGCTAAGACAGACATCAAGGTAATTGCTCATCAGCCTCTTGCTATTTATAGATTACCTTGCTACTGTAGATTGCAATATTATTCTGAGCTTGTCTGTCTCACAGACATCCTGCAATATCTTAACTTCTGTCAAGGGCTGCATTTTTGTAGCACACTAGGTTTGGCCAGCAGCCAGCGTCATTTTTAAACATTACCAGAAGGGCTGGCAAAGATTCAGCACTAACTCATTACAGGTCCTGCATACTTTCAGCTGGGGATGGCAGTTGGCCTCTTTTGAGATCCTGACAGAGAAAATAAATTAAAAGGGGGGAAAAATCTGGAAAAATAAAATTCCGAACATGTATGTGTATATTAAAAAATGTCAAACGCGTCTCCCAGTACCCATTAATAGCTGTGTACTCTGCAGCACAGACCACAGTGAGTGAAAACATGTTTGGTAACCGAACGGGCCATTGTGCTGCCACGTTGATGACATGTTTATCCTACACGTGTGCACAAGTCAGAGATTTTACTGTGGGTGTCTTTACGCACCCCGAGGCAATGTCGTTGGTCCCTGAGGCTAACACACTAAGAGTAGCAGTAATAAGAATAATAATACCCAGCTCTTATATAGCGCTTGTCTTCTGTAGATTTCAAAGCTGTGAGGCGTCCCATGTACTCACAACATTCAGTGTTGCATGGGGTCACCCAGCAGACTGTGATACCTTGTGATGTCTGAACTGAAGGTTAGATGCAACAATTGGGGGGGTGTTCAGATTTGGGGTCCCTTTCTCTGGTGAGTCTTCCCCTCTGATTTCACACACATAAGGCTTGGACCAAGTTGGAAATTTCTTTAAACAAGGTCAGAGCTAAATCAGTTTCTAACATGGCAATATATGCAAGGGCTGATATCAATCTCACATTGGTTTTACCCTGCAGTAATTCCATTGACTTCAATAGAGTTGCACCTGATTTACACTGATGTAAGCGACAGCAGAATCCAGGCCCTTAGTTGCCATGTGTATGTGCCTCTAAGACTGTGGTCCCCAAACTGTGGCGTGTCCCCTGAGGAATGTTAGGAGGGGGGTATGGTGGAGCCCAGGCCAGCCCACATGGGGAGCAGGGAGGGAGCGCCACCCAGCCCCTCTTTGCCCCAGCCCAGCTCCACCCCCAGCCACAGCTCCACGCCGACCCCTGCTCCGACCCTAGCCCAGCTCTGCCCCCATCCCAGCTCCACCTCTAGCCCCAGCTCCTCCTCCATCCCCAGTTCTGCTCCCAGCTCCACCTCCAGCCCAAGGTCCTCTCCTAAGGAAGCCTTGGCTGTGCAGTAATGGGGGGCGGGCGTGGACAGATTCCATTACTGGTAAGGGGGGGGGAACGACAGGAAAAGTGTGGGCACCACTACCCTAAGACAGGGTTGCTAATTTTGGTTCGACATATTCCTGGAGGTTTCATCACATGACAGATTAATCTTTAATTCCTGGAAACTCCAGGACAATCCTGGAGACTCCAGGACAATCCTGGAGGGTTGGAAACACTCTTTTAAACACACTTCTACCACAGTTTGGCCCCATCCACGCTAGTTGGCTGAAAAAGTGTGAGAAACTGGTTTTGATGGAATTGGGTTATAGGGTCAGGCCACATGGGGCTTTTCTTATTCCACTGTCTCTCTCAGCACTGCACTGTAGCACTCTGGACATGGGCTGCCGCATGACCCTTCAGAGTGTCCTGCACAGAATAGAACTTGGCATCGTCTGTGTTCTGTTTCTGTGTGAGGGACAGGGAAGCTCTAACGTTTTTCGTTTTCTGGAGGTTTCTTCCCCCACCCCCTCCAAAGAGGTTTTTTCTGCTTTTTTTATCCATTAGCTGTTCAGGCCTCGTCTGCTCAAGAAAACTCTGGTGACTGGAGTGTGACTGAGTGTAGCAGGAATTAATTGCTCCCTGTTGGTGACTGCCACTTTGGTGCACCCTCCCTGCC
Source organism: Emys orbicularis (assembly GCF_028017835.1). Taxonomy (NCBI): domain Eukaryota; kingdom Metazoa; phylum Chordata; order Testudines; family Emydidae; genus Emys; species Emys orbicularis. Next base: position 27,301,693 of record NC_088695.1, on the reverse strand, counting down.
CGAAAAAGAGCACTGAGTTTACACCTGTGGGAGCTACCTAGAAAGGCTGCCCAGGACCAGCTGTTAGTTGAACAAATGACATTCCAGCCCCTGCAGGCTGGAGGGGCTGGGAGCAAGCAGAAATCAGTCAGGGCCCAACAGCAGAATAAACAAGTCCAGCTGCTTGGTCCAGGGGACGGGTTTGGTTGAAGCTCGTACAGGGGAGGAAGGATTCCCCCCATCTTAACCCAACCAGCCAAGCTAAGCCTGGCCTAGGCCTAACTCTAACTGCATCTTTTTGTCTGAGTGAATTTAAGGTTGTTTTGTTTTCTTTGTGTGATGTAAGACTGAGGTGGGCCATCCTGAGCTGAATATTAATTTGCCTGCTGTAAGACTAGGTGAGCTCGCTTTACAAGATGCTCCACTGATGCAGGCAAGCCCATGACATGGAGAACTAGTGAAATGATCACTTGACAAGAGGGCCTGACCCAAATATACATTGCATTCCACCTTTGTAGGACACAGCTGAGCCGAGAGGAAACTAGAGCAAGAGCAGTGGGTTAATTAGCCACGTTCTGCTCAGCCAGAAGTCCTTGGAGATTAAAGCCAGCTAGTTTCTCAATTCCTCCCCCTTTGAAGAGCCCGGTCTTCTGGATGGAGCTCCGAGGACCAGCCTGCCTTGCTTTAGGAAAAAGCCATCACTGCAGCTGAAGGAGGACCAAGGAGGATCCTGAGGATCAAAAGCAGGACAGGAAATACAGAACTCCTACCTGCTAGGTCACCAGTCACAAACCATTGCTGGAAGGAACAGTAGTGAGATGTCTAGCTAAGTTCCTTCCCGAGACATTATCTCGGCTCTCTATGAGCTGAGGGGTGAAAACATTATCTAATATCTCATTGAAAGGTGACACAGGGCCAGAAAGAGTTAATTAACTCACAGACTGACATGACCCATGGCTGGACTTTAAAAACTTGTTAGGAAGATATGTAAATGAAGAAAGCTTTGAAATGCAAGCCTGCATTGTTAGAGATAGAAGGGTAGATGTTTGCTCAGGTTTTGTGATGTAAGCAAACAATTTGTGTCTATTACTATGGCTTTTAGTTCAAAGATCAAAAAAGGAGTATTAACATTTATAATTACACTTGAGTGAAATAGTATTATTGTCTATATGTCTCTTTGAAGGTTGTGGTAACCTGTATCTGAACTGTTTAATGGATAAATTCCCCTATGCTAATTGCCATGATGTTTGGGAGACGGAAAGTTAAGCCTATTGTTTTCTCAGGCCAAAAGGCTGCTGGAAATGTATAAAAACCCTGGCACATGATCCTTCTTCATCTCAGATCTGCTTTGGGTTTCAAGAAGGGGAAACCCTAAGACATAAGAATTGAGATCTCCAGTCATTGACTGGAGTCACCCTGAATATGGACATTGGACTATAACCTATGGACTATTTCTAAAAGAACTTTTGGCAACCACAAACTCACCATCTCTGCTATGTAACTGGACCTCAAGAAATTGAACTCAAGTCTGTATGTATATTGATCTTTCAACCAACTCTCGCTTTCTTTTCTTTTTTAATAAATTTTAGTTTAGTTAATAAGAATTGGCTATAAGCATGTATTTTGGGTAAGATCTAAGTTATCATTTGACCTGGGTATGTGGCTGATCCTTTGGGATTTGGAGAACCTTTTCTTTTATATGATGAAATAAGATTTTCAGAATTTATCATCATATGTTTGACATGTGTGTCTGGATGGAGGCCTGAGGCTGGGTACTTTAAGGGAACTGCATCGTTTGGACTTCTGAATAATCAGTGAGGTAATACAGAGGCTGTTTTGGGCTGGCTTGGTAAATCTAAATATCCACCAGGATTTGGGGTTTGTCTGCCCTGTTTTGTTTGCAGTTCACCCTAAGTGAGTGACCTCAGCTGGCTCCCACGGGCAGCATTGTTACACCAGGTCCCCACTACTATAGTATCTGAGCACCTCTCCGTTTTCAGGCCACTTCTCCTCCCAATAGCCAGCTGAAGTAACAACAGCAGCAAAGCCACGGCAGCATGGGCTGCACAAGCCCACCTGGGACCCTGCCCGTGTGCTCAGTGACTAACCCATGCTGCAGCAGCCTCGCTGCTCTTGTTACTTGAGCTGGTTCAGGTAGGTCTACACATGCTGCCATCACACAAGGTACTTGCTCAAATTTATACAGGAAGCCTGGGGCAGAGCAGGGAATTGAACCCGGGTCTCCCACAGCATCTAACCCCAGGCCATCCTTCTGCACTAACGTCAAGCACCTGGGCTCTGTGGAAATCACAAATCCCAGCATGGTCTGCTCACCCCTTCATCCTTCTGAGGTAGGGCACCTGGGCCAAAGCTAGAGGCAATGTGTAGGTTAGAGCCCTTTAAACAAGTGGCTCTCAACCTTTCCAGACAATTGTACCTCTTTCAGGAGTCTGATTTGTCTTGCATACCCCAAGTTTCACCTCACTTAAAAACTACTTACTTACAAAATCAGTCATAAAAATACATAAGTGTCACAGCACACTATGAGTGACAAATTGCTGACTTTCTCATTTTTACCATATAATTATAAAATAAATCAATTGGAATATAAATATCATACTTACATTTCAGTGTATGGTATATAGAGCAGTATAAAAAAGTTATTGTCTGTATGAAATTTTAGTTTGTACTGACTTTGCTAGTGCTTTTTATGTATCTTGTTGTAAAACTAGGCAAATATCTAGATGAGTTGATGTCCCCCCGGAAGACCTCTGCATACCCCCAAAAGTAGGTGTACTCCTGATTGAGAACCACTGTTCTAGGGCTCTAAGTAAAGATCACAATTATAACACTTAGCACTTATATGGTTCTTTTCACCAGTAGCCCTTCCCAAGGAGGGTATGTTTATCTCCATTTTACAGATGGGGAAACTGAGGTAGAGTGAGGTGAAGTGACTTATCTCAGGTCACACAGAAAGTCAGTGGCAAAGGTGGAAATACAACGCAGGTCTCCTGACTCCCAATCTAATGTCCTGTCTATTGAACACACTGTTTCCCACTTTCCTAGTCATTTTGCTGGTTACAAAGGAAGGATGGTCCATTGGGTAGGGTGTTAGCCTAGGATTTAGGAGCTGCAGGTTCAATTCCCTGCCCTGTGACAGGTGTCCTCTGTAACCTTGGTCACTTGGGACCAGCTCCATAAGGGGACTTAAACACCTAACCCCCAGATGTAGGCCATGCTGTGAGCCACAAAACCTGTGCTTCTAGCACTTAGATTTCTGCTGTAAAAGTTCCCTAGGTGTCCAAGCGTCTGCCTCTGGGCTCTTGTGCTGCTGCCTCAGGCAGGCGTCTGGGTCCTGACTCATGTCTAAACCACAGGGCAATCCTCAAACAGGTGTTCTCCTGCATGTGGGGCCCAATCCAGTAAGCGTGCTCAGAGCTTGCTGAACGCCACACAGAGCAGGGCTCTATACCCACCCCTCCCATTATCATTGTTACGCTTATCAAGTGCCGAACTCACCTCCCACGCTGAGCAGTGGCCCTCCACAGTCAAGGCTGAGGCAATTGGCAGGTCGCTGGGGAGACGCTTCTCCTATCCCATGTCACTTGGATGTGTGAATAGAGGCCTGTCACTTGTAAATACTGGTACATACCGAGATACTCTGATTTTACATGGTCCTGAAGTTTTCTCCCCAGAGGGAGTCCATCTATCTAAAACACTGATATGGACCCATCACCACTGTATTTGAACACCACACAACCCTCCTGTGTGGTAGGGAAGGGCTGTTATCCCCACTTTACACCTGGGGAGATGAGGCACAGAGAGAGGTACTAAGTTACTGGCCCCAGATCACAGGAAGTCTGGGGCAGAGAAGGGAATCGAAGCTGACAGTGGCTCCCCAGAGTTCCAGGGTAGCACCCCTAACACTGGACCAGCCTTCCTCCTGACATGGACTGTCCCCATTAACTATCTGTCTCCTCTCAGAGTGAGTTAGTGATATGTCGACTAGAGTGGTGCGGAGTCTGTTTCCAGTCAGCAGAGGTTAATAATAACATTTTTCAATTCAATGTAATAACAAAGTTGTTTAATTCTATGGTCAATCAAAGACAATGTTTGGGACTGTTCAGCTCCAAGAGAGCTCAGTTGTGCAATTCCCACTGACTACAGCAAGACACTAAAACTATGGCCCAGATTCTCTGCTGTGGCTGAGACTGGCTGAGCACAGTAGGTTGCATGGAAGGAGAATTCTCTCTCCAGTTCTGGCATGCTGCTCTAACCTATGCCAGGTAGCCCAGCCAAGCTGGGGTTACTCAGAGCACAGGATGGGGGGAGGGATAGCTCAGTGGTTTGAGCATTGGCCTGCTAAACCCAGGGTTGTGAGTTCAATCCTTGAGGGGGCCACTTAGGGATCTGGGGGAAAAATCTGTCTGGGGATTGGTCCTGCTTTGAGCAGGGGGTTGGACTAGATGATTTCCTCAGGTCTCTTCCAACCCAGAGATTCTATGCTCTGGTCACACCTCCTTCCTACCCTGTGCTGAGGGGGGTGAGGCAGGGAAAAGAGTGGCACAGGGACCAGCTGTGCCAGCTTACCCTCCACTGGGGACTTTCCTGTAGTGGAGGATCTTCAGGAGGAGAGAGAGGACTAGTTTTAGTCTGAAGGGGACAATGCCCCATAATGAGGCTGAGTGACCTCAGCTGCCTTTGAAGTCAATCGGAATAACCAATGGTGCCCAGTGCCTTGGGGCATTGCCCCCATCTCTCTAACGAACAGAGCCATGGCGATAGTCTATGCAGAGATTACAACTCTTAACTCTATTGAACCTCAATTTATTCATTCCTCGGGGCAGGAAGAAAAGCTGGATTCTATTCCGGAGCCTGCAGTTCCCCTCTTTCTGACCCTGGGGAGCTTCTAGCACTTGATCTGAACCATTATAAAGTCAATGACTGGCTGATAGTTGAGTGTTGGCTTGTTCATTACACTGGCAATGTTCAGTCAGTAACTACACTGAATTAAATTGTGGCTGCTGGCTAACATCCCTGATTGAAGGCAGCTATCCGACTGCCAGAATCTTGATCAAAAACCTCTGAGCAGCATGGCGGGATGGGCCTCTAAGAGAATCCAGTGGGATGTCCTGGGTGGCCTGGGAGTATCTGAAATGGAGGCACTGAGACTGACCGTGAGATGGACGACTATGAGCAGCGCTGACCGCTTCTGCATTGTATGCACATCCATTCAGCTCTGACTCTTCTCCCAGTGACCTGTCCCAGCATGCACCGTGGTCAGCACACAACCTGGAGTGAGTGTTGGTCTCTCTGTTGGTTGTTCCAAAGTCCTGGTCAGGCATCTGGAGGGGAGGCTCCCATGACATTACATATATGATACCTGACACCACTTATTGCCAGTAGAAGATTAAACAACAATATAAAAGCAGCGCAATGATGGAATTGATGCTTTGAACATACTGAGGTAACCCATTCTCCCCGTCTTATGCGCCACAGTTCAAATATGCCTCATTGCAAGGGATGTCATTCATAATAGTCCCAAAGGTACATCTGTTCCACATAAATATGGTATCTTCTCACTCGTGCTGTTCAAACCTGTTTGATTGTAAAGCATCATGAAATTGAGGTAAGTGCTTTGAGGCAGGGACAGTGTTTTATTTCTGTGTTTGTGTGCCTAGCACAGTGAAGCCCTGGTCCATAGAATGGGCTTCTAGGCACTACAGTAATACAAATAAATAATAGAAAGCACTAAAGGAATGAACCCCACAGTGTTGTACGTTTCCTGCTTGATTAATGTTTTGTATCCCCCTCATGGAATTATAGAAACATATGGCTGGAAGAGATCTCAAGAGATCATCTCTTCCAATCCCCATACTGAGGCAGGACCCAGCAAACCTAGACCATCCTTGACAGATGTTTGGCCAACCTGTTCTTAAAAATTTCCAGTGACGGGCACTCCACAACCTCCTTTGGATGCCTATTCCAGAGCATAACTACCCTTACAGTTGGAAAGTTTTTGCTCACATCTAACCTAAATGTCCCTTGCTGCCAATTAAGTCCTTTGCTGGTTCTACTCCCTTCAGAGAACTCGGAGAACAATTAATCCCCCTCTTCTTTATAACAGCCTGTAACATATGTGAAGACTGTCCCTGTCTGTCTTCTTTTCTCACTCTGGGTCTGTCACACTCCGTGTCCCATATTTGGGCCATGGCTGGTTGAGACATATGCTCTGCTCCGATATTACCCCATAAATTGTGTTGACATGGTAACAAAGTGGGTTATGTTTGGGTCAGAATGTAAACTGCATTTTGTTTTGTGACCTCCATTTTATATTAGGGATTCCATTGTGAAGTATGTGGTGAACTCATGTTTAACAGTGCCCAAGGCAACGTTATGATGATGTATTCCAGACAGTTACCCTGCCCAGGAAAAGTTCTTGACACCTAATTGAAGGACTATAACTGAAAAGCCATCACAGAGCAATCTGGGACCATCGGTTTGCATCGTGTCTTAACAGTTGGCCCAAAGCCAGGAAACAATGGCTTTTCCACACAGGGGCCCCAGTATGGCTGCGGATCTGCAGCTTCTCACCTGGGCACATGGCCAAAGGGAGAGAGACTGTATTTAGGGGGAGGCGGTGCTCCTCTGAGGAGGAAGGTTGTGTGTTGCCACAGAGAGAGGTGGCAGGAGGGACTCTGCCAATCCTGAAATGTTGACAAGGCCTCAGACTCACAGAAGGTGCGAGATCACATGTGGGGAGGGGGCGTCTCAGGACTCTTGTTATTTTGCAAAGGTCTGTAACTCTCTAGCGCTTTTTAAGAGTAAAGTGTCTGTGCTGAACAAATTCCTTTCCTAAGCCTGTGTTCCTAGCTCTCTTGTCATTGTCCCCAGAGAGGCTAATTAGAAGCCAGAGTGCATACAGCCCAGGTGGGACTCTGAGGGAGTGTGTGAACGGGACTGGGGCTCATGAGGCCTGAGGCATGGCTTTCTGGGGCTAGAGCAGCTGGACTGTGGAGTCCCACATCTCAAGGAAGGGCTCAAACAAGAGTTCGGAGCTGGGAGTGGGACCTACAAGCCCAGAGCTAGAAACAGTGACTACTTAGACCTAGCTGGCTTGGAAGCATGTGGGACCCAGCATTTGGATCCACTCGCAACAGATTGGTGATTGTCCAGAGTGGGACTAGGTCAGCTGTAACAGACACAGATAGCAGAAATTATTTATCCTAACACCATGTTGGGCTTCTATAGCATGCGTTACCTGGCAGCAGCTTATCTATAAAAAGCCTCTCAATTGACTTCCAAACTGGAGATTCAGTCACAAAAGCAATACTACAACTGCCTGCTGTGCCAAATGCGCTTTGCCAACAGCAATAAAAAGTAATAAATCAGCTCCAATTAAACACTCAGCAGAGATTCTAATAGGAGATGCCAGCAAATGCAGGAAAACTTCCCCTCTGCCTAGTTCTGCAATAATCAGGGCAATCACTGCAAACTGATACGTTCTCACTCATGCAAACAATCCCAGTATTGCCAATCCCAAATGCTCAAAAATCATGAGTTAGGCTCTCCAAAAATCATGAGATTGGTTTTAAAATCAAGAGATTATGGAAAAATAATAGATTTTTATTTCCCTTCTGCTTTTTGCACTAGAAACTTACTTTTTCTTTAAGAATGAAGGCTGAAATCATCACATATCCACTTGACTCCAGGAGCTGGGGATTTAAGGAAAACAATAATTATTGTGAGACTCTTGACAAAATCATGAGAGTTGGCAACAGTGCGTGAGTCCCTGGAGGTTGATGGGTCAGCTCATGTAACTAAAGCTTTGAGAGTTCGGGTCTTTAGCAACTCAAATTGCCTTTTAACTGTACTAGGGTGTTATGTCAATGGCATATACCCAGAGAAGTTCGATAAAAAACAATTACTCTTGCTGGAAGGTTGCAATGTAACACAACTTTATTTCTTAGAATTCACAATGATAACACACAAGAATCCAAAAACAGAGAGACAAAGCAGGCTGATCCCTAATGCCTGTGGCCAGAAAAATTCAAAGAAACAAGCATGATTGGTCTAAAAAAAACACCCAAAGCAGTGGGTAGCAGGGTTAGAGAGCAGCATGAAGGCATGGGGCTGGGTTTGGATCATCACGCTGGGTCGCAGCCAGCCCTGCCTCAGAGGGGTGTTGTGGGGCACATGGATACTAAGGTTAGGGGAGCCAATATGTACCTCAGACAGAAGGGCTAGGGGTGAGTATTATTTCCACCTAGAGTGGAAGAAGCTAATTGTTTTGGTCCCCATGCATGTGACACACTCATAAGAACATAAGAACGGCCATAGTAGGTCAGACCAATGGTCCATCTAGCCCAGTATCCGGTCTTCCAACAGTGGCCGGTTCCAGATGCTTCAGGGGGAGAGAACAGAACAGGGCAATTATTGAGTGATCCATCCCTTGTCATCCTGTCCCAGCTTCTAGCAGTCAAAGGTGTAGGGACACCCGGAGCATGGGGTTGGGTCCCTGACCTTCCTGGTTAATAGCCATTGAGGGACCCACCCTCCATGAATTTATCTAATTCTCTTTTGAACCCAGTTATATTTTTGGCCTTCGCAACATCCCCGGCAACGCGTTCCATGGGTTAACTGTGCAACTGTGCATTGTGGGAAGAAGTACTTCCTTATGTTTGTTTTAAACCTGCTGCCTATTGACCCTTGTTCTTGTGTTATGTGAAGGGATAATTAATATTTCCTTATCCATGCAGTTTACAGGCATTTCACTGTTGTCACTGTTCCTTTTAATTTCCATTTAACTAGCCTCCTCATTTTTGTGTAGTTCCCCTTTTTGAAGTTAAATGCTACTGTGGCAGGCTTCTTTGATATCCCTCCCCCCATAAGGATATTTCATCTAATTACATTGCAGTCGCTATTACCGAGTGGCTTAGTTATATTCACCTCTTGGACCAAAGCCTGTGCGCCACTTAGTACTAAATCAAGAATTGCCTCTCCCCTTGTGGGTTCCAGGACTAGCTGCTCCAAGAAGCAGCCATTAGAAATTTTATCTCTGCACCCTGTCCTGAGTTGACATGGGCCCAGTCAATATGGGGATAGTGGGAAACCCCCATTATTATTGAGTTTTCTGATTTTGTAGCCTCTCTAATCTCCCTGAGTATTTCACAATCACTGTTGCCATCCTGGTCAGGCGGTTGGTAATATATTTCTATTGCTATATTACTATTATTCAAGCATAAAGTTTCTATCCATGAAGATACTGTGGCACTGTTTGATTCATTTAAGATTTTTACTATATTTGACTCTATGCTTTCTTTCACATATAGTGCCACTCCGCCGCCAGCACGACCTACTCTGTCATTCCTATATATTTTGTACCCTGGTGTTATCATGTCCCATTGCTTATCATCGTTTCACCCATAGGCACCAACTTCCTGATTTCCCAGGGGGTGCTCGACCCCCGCTCCATCCCAGGCCCCAACTCCACCCCATCCCTTCCTCCAAGACCCTACCCTGCATCTTCCCGCTCTCCCCTGAGGGTGCCCCATAGACAACTGGTACCTCCCCATACTGGGGGGGCACAATCAAAAGGGGAGGTCACGTGTCCCCCCAGCCAACCCCCGCCCCGCGCCCAGCCCGGGGCCACCATGGTCTCCCTGCCGCACGTTACCTGCAGGGGGGCCACTCTGTCCTCCCGCTGCACCTGGCTCCCCGGCACGTTCTACTGCTCTCCCTGGTGGGAGGGAGCCAGGGCGGGGAGTGGGAGTGAGCCGCTTCTAACGCTGGCCCCTCCTGATTGCTGCTTTGCAGCCCAGCAGCTGCCTGACAGAGCCTGGCTGGGGAAGCGGCTTCCGCTCCCTGCCTGGGCTCGGCTGCCTGGGTGTTCACCCTGCCTGGGTGAACAGCTGATCACCCACCGGGCGCGAGGCGCAGTTGGGAAGGGGAGGAGCTGGTCGGGGCAGGGGCTGCCAGTGAATGCTGAGCACCCACTATTTTTTTCCCCATGGGTGCTCGAGCCCTGGAGCACCCATGGAGTTGCCACCTATGGTTTCACCAAGTTTCTGTGATGCCTGTTATATCAATATCCTCATTTAATACCAGGCACTCGAGTTCACCCATTTTAGTATTTAGACTACTTCCATATAGGCCACAGAGACGGGACATGATATATTATTCTACAAATAAATTCTACATCTGAAATACACAGATGGGAATCTATCTAATCTATCTAGGTATTTATGATGTGCTCATCACCATGGCATCCAAGCACCTAATCTCACAGTTATGCTGAGTAAACTCAGACACTGGAAGAGGCACAGATGGCATGGATCCACATTTAAACATTACCTTTTTCCTTGTACCTAGAGACTTTCAAGGTACATACTCCAGAAATAGTTATTCTGGCTCTTATACTAGTTAGTGGGCTAAATTTTGTTCTCCTTTATTAATGCCAGTCTAAATCAGGATTAACTCTATGGTTTTCAGCGTAGTTTCTCCATATTTACATTGGTGTAACTGAGATAAGAATCAGGCCCAATAAACTGCAACCTCTCAAGCTGACAGAAATATAAGCACTGAGCCCTACAACTGTGGCAAGTGGAGTTTCCTGAAATGGTTTCCCATTCCAGGGGTGCACTGGGTTAGGAAGGAGAGAAATGATACTATAGACTAGTTCCCTGCTTCGAGTAGAAAGCGAGGATCAGCCTTCTGGCCATTGCTGTGAATCCTCCTCTTCTTTCCTGAAGGGAAGAAAAACACATGCTAACTCTTTGCGCTGAAGGTGCAAGCTACACTTACTGTTCTACCTCTGCTTCTTCCAAGTGCAAGCAACACATGCAAGAAAGGCGAAGGGGGAGAGAGACTGAGAGAACAATAGCCCCCTATATCAAAAGAGAACTGGATTAACTAAGAGGACAGTGTACGCTCAGCTTGTTCTACATACGGCGGCCACAATTCTCTGACCTGGTTATTTCTCAGGTGCTCCGATTTCTGGACATTCTATGTTCGAATCTGACAGCTGACATTCTACAATGAGTAACTGCTTTCAGCCCAGCTGCTAGCGAATACCCATACCACCACAGATACGGACTAGAACGGAATTCAGATCTCTAGCTCTGCTGCTCTGATCTTGACTCATTTGCTGAAGAGGTGGCTATTTTTGCTGATCTGACCTCAGTTTTATAGCAGCCAGTCCAATGAACTATTGTGCAATCCCCTTTTGTGAGTAAGAAGCTAACTTTCCATTCCTGATTTAGCTACCTTTTAAAGTGTCCAGGACTAAACCCTATGATTGGTGAGACAATGTAGCTCATATTTGGTACTAATCCCTAAAAGGCACCCTGGAGAACACCTCATATTTCAGACCTTTTCCTATTGACACATCAGATACTTACATGGACCAGGACCGGAGGGCAGTATGATTCAGGAAATAAGTTCAAACTCATCTTCCTACAATTTGTTACCTCTCCGAGGGCAGCGAAATGCATGTATTAATCATGAGGCTTAAATATCTCCATTCCTTTCAAGCCTTTTCCCTAGAAATGTTTCCTATTAAGTCATTTTTAATTGGGGAATATTTTTATTTTCTTCATTTCCAATCCCTGATTTCAGGCCCCAAAGCTTTTCGAACAAAACAAAGAAGCAAATAAAAATAACCTCTTTTTTCCCTTGACATTAGTAGTTCTTTGAATTCCTCCAGCACCTGCCCTCTGAGGATCCCAAAGCAATTTGTACACATTCATGAACAGGGCTATTGAGAGAAATTTGGAGCCCCAGTACCTCATGTTCGCTGGGTCCCTGCCCCCTCCCATTTCATCCCAGTTATAGATGTGTTGCGGGCCTCCCTGGCTTGGGACCCCAGTAGAACTGTCTCCCCCTTTCACCTCCTCTTGTCATCTCTGTTCATGAATGAAGCCTCATATAACCCCAGAGATGCAGAGTAGGTATAATAAGCCAGTTTTTGAGAGGGGTAAACTAAGGCACAGAGATATGAAGCAACTTGCCCAAGGTCATGCAGTGAGTCAACAGTAGAGACAGAAATCGAACCCAGAAGTCCTGACTCCATGTGTCCCTTTGCAACCACTAGACGAATCTGACCCCTTTCTTTTTGTGTTAATAGAAATTCTTGCCAGTTTACACATTTAGATTTAAATTGTGACTCTCAATGTTGCTCATCGTTACAGTAACAAATGGGCCAAGTAAAGCACTAGGATGGTCCTTTTCACCCAGGGCTTGTCTACACTACCCATTACGTCGGTATAACTTATATTGCTCAGGGAGGTGAATAAGCCACGTCCCTGGGCGACATAAATTACACTGATCTAAGTGCTGGTGTGGACAGCGCTATGTCCGTGAGAGAGCTTCTCCCAGCGACATAGCTACTGTCTCTCAGGGAGGTGGTTTTATTTTGCCAGCGGGAGACAGTGTCTTCACCCAATGCGCGTACTACAGCGGCACTACTGCATCAGTGCAGCTGCACTACTGTAATGCTTCTAGTTTAGGCTAGCCCTGAGTCTCACTATTTTCTCACAGACAGGCAGGCAGAGGCTAACTAACATTCTGGAGGAGGGTTGGGTCAGATGTGCTGGGTGAGTGAGATTCTCAGATGAGTATATAGAGTGTGTGAGAAGAGGGAGGGAACTGTCTGAAGCCCATGGTGGAGTAATCGGGGGTGAGGAGTTTTTGGCTTATAGGTGAAAGCTGGGTAGGGATATGGGATAAAATAAAGGATATTTGTGGGACCTTAATTATGAATTTTCTCACTTTCGGCTGTTTGGTTTTTACAGAGTTGTCCCAAGCTGTGCAAGGGATCTAGCTACACATCTTCCCTTAGAGGGAATTCATGAAAAAAATCCCTCTATATTAAAAATTAATGTAAGATTTGTGCCTAAATCCCTTGAACTGCTTTGGAAATTTCAAACACTGGTTTAAGATTAATATTTATTTACAAACCTAGGCCCTGATCCTGCAAACACTTAAGCACATGCTTAGCCTTAAGCACGAGTAGTCCCAATAATGACAGTAGGGCTACTCATAAATTAAAATTAGGGCAGTCAAGCGATTAAAAAAATTAACTGCGATTAATTGCACGATTAAAAAATAATTGTGATTAATATCGCGATTAATTGTACTGTTAAACAATAATAAAATACCATTTATTTAAATATTTTTTGATGTTTTCTACATTTTCAAATATATTAATTTCAATTACAACACAGAATACAAAGTGTACAGTTCTCACTTTCTATTTATTTTTTATTACAAGTATTTGCACTATAAAAAAACAAAAGAAATAGCATTTTTCAATTCACCTAATACAAGTACTGTAGTGCAATCTCTTTATCATGAAAGTTAAACTTACAAATGTAGAATTATGTTGAAAAAAAAACTGCATTCAAAAATCAAACAATGTAAAACTTGAGCCTGCAAGTCTACTCAGTCCTACTTCTTGTTCAGCCAATCGCTCTGACAAACAAGTTTGTTTACATTTGCAGGAGATAATACTGCCCACTTCTTGTTTACAATGTCACCTGAAAGTGAGAACAGGCATTCACATGGCACTGTTGTAGCTGGCATCGCAAGATATTTACGTGACAGATGCGCTAAAGATTCATATGTTCCTTCATGCTTCAACCACCATTCCAGGGGACATGCGTCCATGATGACAGGTTCTGCTTGATAACAATCCAAAGCAGTGTGGACCAATGCATGTTCATTTTCATTATATGAGTTAGATGCCACCAGCAGAAGGTTGATTTTCTTTTTTGGTGGTTCGGGTTCTGTAGTTTCCACATTGGAGTGTTGCTCTTTTAAGACTAATGAAAGCATGCTCCACACCTCGTCCCTCTCACATTTTGGAAGGCACTTCAGATTCTTAAACCTTGTGTCGAGTGCTGAAGCTATGTTCAGAAATCTCACATTGGCACCTTCTTTGCGTTTTGTGAAATCTGCAGTGAAAGTGTTCTTAAAATGAACAACATGTGCTGGGTCATCATCCAAGACTGCTATAACATGAAATATATGGCAGAATGTGGGTAAAACGGAGCAGGGAACATACACTGGCAATTTAAAGTCAATTGTGAATGTTTTTCTAATATTTATGCTGTAATTCAAAAGGAATTATTTTGGGGAAGTTCTATGGCCTGCGTTATGCAGGAGGTCAGACTAGATGATCACAATGGTGCTTTCTGGCTATGAATCTATTGCAACCTGCAGAATAAAGATGATATCTATCTGTAAAATAAATCCTTCTTCTCTAATCCAGAACTCTAGTGCAGAAGGCCAAATGGTACCCATATTGACCAATATGGGCACAATATTTGACCAGTTGCAGTGCAGGATGCGTGTTGAGTTAAAGAGTGTCGGAGAGGTACAAACATATACATGCATTGAGGTGGTGGAGGTTGTATGCACCTTAATGGGGGAGGGTGTCACATTTTGGGGTGCAATCCAGACGGGCGAGGGGTTCTACCACCGCCTGCCCAGTAATGCTGAGTGCCTCAAAATGCTCTGCTGCTGTACGTCTCTGGGCTGGACATGTCCAGTCAGCATACAAGCATGCATGGAGTGTCTGTGTGCTAAGCAGCTCTGACTCAGCAATTCTGATTCCAGCAGCCTGTATGTCACACCACTACCACACTCTGGCATCCACCAACCTTGGTCAACCTGGCAAGGTGACCCCAATGCCCCCCAGTCCCGAATTTTCCCCAAACTGTCTGCTCTGCAATGTCCAGCCCCCTCCTGGACCATTCAGAGAGATAATATGGTTAGTTTGTTCCTTTAAAGCTACCCAGAAGCTTGCCATATTAACTGGAGTTATCATTCACTTTAAATCAAACACATCACTGGGTTGGTTTAGAGTAAAAGTAAAACAAGTTTATTAACAGAAGGAGATTTTAAATGAATTGAAGTACAAAGGATAGAGTTAGAAATGGTTACAAGCAAATAAAAGTGAAAAATGCTTCCTAGAGGCTGACTTAACAAAACAAGCTACAGCCTTTGTTCAAGTTAGTCTCCTTACCAATCTACCTTCCAGCAAGAGAGTTGACCACTCTTCTGGTCTGGATCTCCCCCCAAAAAAGTCCAAAGTTTGGATTCCTTTGTCCTCTTGGTGAAAGATAACTTGGGGTTATTTGCCCCTCTCTTTTCTAGTCCAGTGAACTTTTGACATAGATTTTGTGAAAGGTTACTGCCCAAAGTAAAGTTCATTCAAGCTCTGAAGAAGGCGACATGGAGTCTGGTGGTGAAGGAAGTTCCATGCTGGTTTCTTTCCCTGCTGGCGTTTGCTAAAATGCAAACTGATCTGTTTCCTTCTTTCCTGTTGCCATCATATTTTCTTTCCCCTTTACATAGAAGATACCTTTTTTGTCTCCTTTGTCTATCAGAGTTTCCATAATTTTATCTACGGAGTTCTTATATATAAACATTTCACAGTGACAGCAATGACCAGTGTGTCATTTCAAATGATATATTACCAGTCATCTTTTAAATAAATACCATGACACCAGTGTGTGATGTGCAGTGAGTCTGTCAGGCCTGATAAGAGTTGCTGACACCGAGTTGTGAATCACAAATGGGTCTGTCTCACAGTGGATTACGTTGAATACATTTACATGAGAAGTTGGGGACATTGCACACACTTACCATGCAGGATGTGTGCATGAATGTACTAGTGGTGGTTTCATGCATGCAGTTCTATGCACTGTGGGGTGAGGAGGATAGAAGAGAGTGTTGCATGCATTTCCTTGGTGGGGGAGCAACAGTATGCTGGTAATTGCAGGGAGCGGGGATAGTGTGGGTATAGCATGCAGCTCCCTGCAAGGGGGTGAGGATAGGGGTTATGTCATACATATGGAAAACAATTTGCCAGTCAGACTTCTTGACAGAGTGGGGATAGAGGGTATTGCATGCAGTTCCTTGCAGGGGGCGGGGATGGGGAGCGTTGCTTGCAGTGCCAGGCACGGGGTGGGGATGGGGGGTGTTCCATGCAATTCCCTGCAGGGGGAGGGGGAGATAGGCGGTGTTGCATGCAGGGTGTTCCCTGCGGGGGGAGGGGGGGATTGGGGATGTTCCATGTAGTTCCATGCAGAGGGAAGGGATGGGGGGGGGGGGGAGCGGGTGTTCCCTGCAGTGAGTAGGGACAGGGACGGGGGTGGGGGGAGATGTTCTATGCAGTTCCCTGAGGGGGTGGGGATAGGGGATGTTCCATGCAGATCTCTGCAGGGGGCGTGGATGGGGAGTGTTCCATGCAGTTCCCTGCAGGGGGCGGGGATGGGGGTGTTCCATGCGGTTCCCTGCACCGGCGGGGATTGGGGATGTTCCATGCAGTTCCCTACAGGGGGTGGGGGTGTTCCATGTGGTTCCCTGCAGGGGCGGGGATAGGGCATGTTCCATGCAGTTCCCTGCGCGCGGGGGAGGGGGGGGGGGATTGGGGATGTTCCCTGCAGAGGGCGGGGATAAGCGGTGTTGCATGCAGTTCCCTGCGGGGGATAGGCGGAGGAAAGGATTGGGGATGTTCCCTGCAGTTCCCTGCAGAGGGCGGGGATAAGCGGTGTTGCATGCAGTTCCCTGCAGGGGGCGGGGATAGGGGTTTTTCTAATGCCCCCCCCCCACCATAGACAGACAGCGCTCAGCCCCTTGCCCCAGCCCAAGGTAGCAGGAGCACTCCCAGCCTCAGGCATTGCAACCCCTCTCACGTGCCATCCCACACTGCTCTCAAGCTTTTTGCCCAGGAGCCTAGGTGGGATCTCTGCGGCCCACCGATGTGGCTGACAGGAGTGAAGCCCACTATTGGGTATGGAGTTTTGCCTTGATAGGCAGGTAGAACAGTGGGGAGGGGCCAGGGAGGAGGCGGGTTTTGGATGGTAGCTTGTGGAGGTTGCTATGGCCCTGACCGTAGATGGGTTGCGAAGCGAGCCAATGGCCGTACGTGCTTCCTGTGATGGACATGAGAGATAGCCAATGGGTGATGCTGTAGAGTGGGTGGGCGGGCCTTGTTCGGGGGTTAGCGGGAGGGGGTCGCGCGGTGGCGCTAAAGGAGCCCCGAGGAGGGGGTGTAGTGGGGAGTGTGCTGAGGAGCCGGGCGGGAGGCGCCAGCTCCGGGGATACGGAGCGTCTGTAGGTGAGGGGCCACGCCAGGGGGCTTCGGTTAGCGGGGCCCGGACTGTCCGTCCCCTCATTGTCCGGGGCTTGGCGGAGTAGGGCGAGGGGGGGGGGGTGCGGCCCCTGTGTGGGGGTGTCTGTGGGCCCCCCTCAGTGTGGGAGGCGGGGTGCAGCCCTGATCTTCGCCGGGTATAGGGGGCGGGGGGGGCGTATAGCCCCCCCGGATCTGGGGGAGGGTGTATGTGGGGAGCGGGGGGCGTGCAGCCGACCGCCCTCCCGGCTCTGTGGTGGGTGCGCCCCCCCCGGCTCTTTCCCGCCTGCGGGGTGGGCGTGCGGCTGAGCCTGGGCTCGCTGTGGGGAGGGGGCGGCAGGGCGAGGAGCGGGGGTGGCACGCGAGACAAAGACCCTGCCTGCTCGTTGCAGCCCACTTTGGCCGGCGCGGAGCTGCCTTGGGCTACAGCCTCCCCCTTCACCGGCCCCTGTTTGGGGGGCTGCACCCCCGTGCGGGTGTCTCTTCTCCCCACCCCCCGGCTCCTTCTCCTGAGCCTCTGTGCTGAGGCTCCTGTCTGTATCGATCACACAAAGGTGGCCATTTTCCCCATCTCCTCCCTTCTGCAGCCTTGACTAGTGGCTTGCCAGCCTGCCAGAGGCATGGGGGGAGTCGCTGCTGAAAGGAGAGGGCTGCGGTGGTGGCAGTGTCTGATTTGAGGCTGAGGAGGCCCCTTTGGGGGTGGGGTGGGGTCCCGTTCTGCGGGTGGGGCGAAATACTTGCGTTGTGATGCACCAGTGGGTCTGAGCGTGTCTTAGATCATGTTCCTCCCTCTTTTTTTGGGCGGGGGGGAATGGATGGAGGGTGGGTGGGGGGAAGTGGCCAGTGGGCCTTAGTGCTGTTAAATGGGATCCAAACACCAAGGGATTGGCAAGATGCAATGCTGTGAACATGCGAGGCCATAGAGTGGGTGGAGTGTTTTGTCCGCAACCCCAAAGAAAATGGTCCAAGTCTGGAGCTTGCTCTTTTGTCCTTTAGTGTCCGGGCTAGTTAAAAACTGCAGCCTGCTGCCTTATCACTTCATTCTGAAGCCATTGTTTGATTAATGCTTAAATCAGAAAAGTAGCTTGAACTGTGAAATTGACTCTTGCTGGCTTTAGCATTATATTTATGAAAAATAATGTACCTCTAGGTAGTGAATGAGGCTCTTCTTACAAATTCCTGTCCTTGGAAATGCCAGGGCTCCACTGAATGATCCCACTCCCCACCTCTGCTGGTGCTCTTCGCTCTTTTATTTTGTTAACCTTTTGTTTAGAACTGTAATATGCCTGGGATTATGTACTAGCATCTTCATTGTGAGAACTGGAGTTCTGCATGGTGAAATGGTATAATTATGAATGTGGATTTTAATTTATCTTCCCCCTAAATAATACTGTCTAGCAAAAAGCCCTCATTAAGGCAAAGCACAATATATCTGGCTTCCGTAGGGGTATCCTTGTTGTGGCAACCTGGCATTGTCCTGAGTAACTGGGTCACATCTGTGCATTGAGGACAGAAAATGAAAAATGACCATTAGTGGTCTCTGTACTCTTAATATGTAATACTCAGATTTCATTCTTAGTATGAACTAGTTCATATACTCTTTGGGAGTAAATCTAATGCTTCAACTTCTAGTCCTTAATTTTACTAATAAACAATTTTTTGTTATTGTATTAATTTGACTAGGTATTAGAGTTCCAAAACCACTCAAATTTTCACTAAAAAACAAGCATGTGAAACTGATCCTAATTCAGATTATAAATGATAAATTTTTATGGAAGACAATTTGCCAGTCAGACTTCTTGACAGTGAGAGAGAGTGCCTCACACTGGATGGAAGCTAGGTTTTATAATATGAAGATACCTGCAGCATCAAGTCATAATCTAGAATTACAAAGATGACTAGCTTTTTGGATTTGGACGAAAGGCTCTGCAAGTAACTAGCACTCTGAATGGTTTAGTAATTTGTTATTCCTAGCTGAGGTAAAGAATCAGATGGAGCTCCTGCAGTCATTTGGAGTCACCTCTAACTCTTCTTTTCTTCTCCATGGATTTTTCTCCCAGAAGCTTCTTCCAATAAATTCAGCTGTTATTGCTGTAGTCAATTCTTGATCTGATGATGCAGAATTAAGCCATTCTGTAGTAAATGAAGCAGATTGCTTCACAGCCCTCTGGTGGATTGAATGACCTCATGCTTGCCTTGCATTAGTTGTGTTGAACAATTTATCAAACTGACATGCTGTAGATGTAGACATTAGTATTGTACTTAAGTACTTAATTGAATGCTCACTTGAGGGTGGATGAGTTGTAAGACTTCCATCTGAATGCATACTATAGTATAAAAAGTGGCGAATATACAGTTAGCTTCAAACACATGATTTTTTTCAAATGTTTAGATTGCCAAACTACAGATTTCTCAATGGATTAATGCTCTAAATGCTTGGAAAACGGTTCTAAATTTACCATGAAATAGTTCTGATGAATAAAACAAGATATATAGTGACCCAAACGCTTAGTATGTAGTGAAAATTCAGATTTCTCTCTTTTTTTTTTTTTTTTTTTTTTTTAAGGATAGGGAAAAGCCATTAGGCCCAACCTCCCTACTCTCAAGTGCTTAAAGATAACCAAACTGTACATTTTGGGAGTTCTTAATCAAATATACCTCTACCTCAATGTAACGTTGTCCTCGGGAGCCAAAAAATCTTACCGTGTTATAGGTGAAACCGCGTTATATCGAACTTGCTTTGATCCGCCGGATTGCGCCCCCCCGCCCCCCCAGAGCACTGCTTTACCGCGTTATATCCAAATTGGTGTTATATCAGGTCGCGTTATATCGGGGTAGAGGTGTAGATGCAACTGTCCTTGCGGCTGTTGGTCACATTTACTAGTCTAATGGATGAGAGATGGGAATCAAATGAAATACTTGAGACATTTTGGTATTTTGTCTTCTCTCAGTTGTATGAGAATTGATTAAGAAATTGATTCAATTTTTATTACATTTTATACTTACACAGGTTTTATGATATAAGGTGTTTATTGGAAACATTTAAAACATAATAGCACCTACTGTTTGCAGCTGGAATTGATGGAAAGTAAAACCATGATAAATTTGATCTGCTTTCAGAAAGAATACAACGAGTGGCTATATGATGTGTAAAAACCCAAAACGTATAAAGTTCTTATCTCTCAAGGAAAATTCTCTTTGTAATCAGTGTTTTTAGTCTAACTTATCTGATCTCACTGCTCAGTTTTGTTTGGATGACTTATTGAGAACCAGCTATGTGCTGCACAGAACAAATAAAGTGGTGCTTTCCTTTGACTACTATTTCAGTACTCTTTACAGTACCTCTGGGCAAACCTGTATTAAATCTGGTGTTTCAGGTTGCAGGAAACAGATCAGTGTACATCATAGGGCTGTTGTGAAGACAAATACACTAAAGAATGTAAAGTGTTTTCAGATCTACTGGTAAAAATTATTATACAAAAACTAGGTATTATTATCATCATCCTTGCTTTGCAGTCTTGGTATGTACAGTAGAGAGACTCCTGCACTATTTCCATTGTATATAAATGTCTCCCTACTGCTCTATTTATGAATGTGATTTTTAACTTGTATAGAGCAGGACCTTTTAGTCAGGGTATGACCTTGTTTAAACTACCAACTTGATAAGTAGCATCAGGATTCTTTATATAGGTATCAGAGGGGTAGCCGTGTTAGTCTGAATCTGTAAAAAGCAACAGAGGGTCCTGTGGCACCTTTAAGACTAACAGAAGTATTGGGAGCATAAGCTTTCGTGGGTAAGAACCTCACTTCTTCAGATGCAAGTCTTGCATCTGAAGAAGTGAGGTTCTTACCCACGAAAGCTTATGCTCCCAATACTTCTGTTAGTCTTAAAGGTGCCACAGGACCCTCTGTTGCTTTTTACATAGGTAGTATCCCTACTAGGTATCCAATTTAATATGCCGATTAGCCACTTCTTTATATATGTTAAATGGTTTAGCTATGAAATGATCGCAAACTGTACAATACCAGTGACTGACATAACTCTTCTCCGTCTAACAAGGTGAATGCTAGTGGACACCTCTATTTACAATGGCGCAGAGGTCTGGACAGGAAGATCCAGAGAGGTATCTCTTTGTGGATAGGGCTGTAATCTACAACCCTGCTACCCAGGCTGACTGGACTGCTAAAAAACTGGTATGGATTCCTTCTGAGCGCCATGGCTTTGAGGCAGCCAGCATCAAGGAGGAAAGAGGAGATGAAGTGTTGGTTGAACTGGCAGAGAATGGAAAGAAAGCAATGGTCAACAAAGATGATATTCAGAAGATGAATCCCCCCAAGTTCTCTAAAGTGGAAGATATGGCGGAATTAACCTGCTTAAATGAAGCCTCTGTATTGCATAATTTGAAGGACCGATACTACTCTGGACTCATCTATGTAAGTATTGGCCATTAAATTCTCCTCTATGGGAAAATTAATATGGTTGCTAATTTAGACTGAATTAATCGACTGCTTCATTCCTTTAAAAAATGAAAAGGAGGAGGTGGGTATAGACTTCAGACTGGATTTTGATAACCTAAAGCGTAAAATTTTTCCTGTCCGAGTACAGAATGCTTGGGACAGGGACTCTTAGCTACTTTATGTATTGATTAGCAAGTGCTACCATAGTACAAAGAATAATTTTTCTATACAATTTTGTATATATTTGTATACAATAATTAAAATACTGCTGCAAGCATTAGCTAGCTATAATTAAGGGCCACTTAACGATAGAATGTCAAATGGCCATCTCGATGTTTAGCTCATACTATCTAGTTAAAGCATTTGCCTTGGACATGCTTAACTGACAAGTGGACAGTATCAACTGGCTAGTTTGAACTGACTAGAAAGGTTTTATAATCTTAACGTCAACAAATTGCCATTGTTTAATATAGTACATGAATGAGCAGATAACTTGCTTTAACTTAGCTAGCTGTACATTAAAGAAGGTAATGAGAGGTTATCATATCTTTAAATAATATAGTTGGAAAGCGGTGGGAATTCATAATTTCTTTTTTTGGAATCTTGTATCAGCGTAGTGAGCCAGGAAAGAATGTATTCTGTGCTTAAAATAAACCAATAGATAAAGTTCTCTTCTGAATGGGTTGGAAATAGAAAATGAAACTTCTAACTTATCACCATCTTCCTCTGGAATTAGAAATTGCAAAGCTATTGCTGCCTCTTGATGAAATAAAACAGGGTCAATGTTGATTGAAGGTCTGTGGCAGTACAGTAAGAGTGGCTCCTTGCCATATCTCTGCTCTTGGCAAATTAATTACATAGTCGCTTGCTGAGTCAGAGTATCATCATCATCTACAACTAGGTTCTTTGTCCTAAAAGAAATGGTAACATCTGCCTAAATATTTGATTCAGTATGGTAAACATTTGTTCCAAAGAATTAAACTCAATCTCTTCAATTTCTCGCGTGTACATTGAGTAGGTTAGCTATAGGACATATTGTCTACCCAGTTAATATGAATGCTTAAAGAGGAGGTTTTTTTCCCCTCAGCCTAGCCATTGCTAATATGTCGATATATTTCTTTATTTAGTGGCTCACTCACACTATTTACTTATATTCATTTGTAAACTGTCTATACTGAAGATGGTGGTTTTAGTGGAAGGAAGACCCTTAAGAAAAATAGCTCAGTGAAACTTACTCTTGGAATGCCTCACATTAGTTTATAACTAAAATTAATTAGATGCTTAGGATTAGGATGGAAAAAATAAAACTGAGTATAGACAAGTTTGAGAACTAACTGCTTAGTTTATATATTGTCTGTCCACAGTATCACTTAAATGTCAAAGCAAACTCTAGTGTGAGTACTCAGACAGCAAATATAGATATGAGCTGCTTATGATGATAAAGCTGAGAACCTGTCACTTGTTTAAATAGATGTTGCAGTGATGTGAAACACTGTAATTGTGCACTAAATTAAAAATAACATTTCTCTACGTAAACCCAACTATTAAATGAAATCCTATGTAACTTGTATGTGGTTGCTAGACCTATGCTTCATCTACATCCAAAAAAAGGTGCTTTCTTGTCTTTTCAATAATCCTAACCATTGATGCTGACTCTAAAATTGGTGTGACATTCCCAGGGTACAGCCTGGACTGTTAAACAGTGGTGTCCCCTTAACTCTCTAGCCTGGAGTGCTTTTCACACTGCTTTGCTGTGAACAGCCACCACTCCGGTCCTGCTCATACACAGGCACTAGCATCTAAAATCACTCCCAGCTGAATACATGAATACTCTCCCAGCCACTCATGAATTGCATATGGGGGTGACACCTGCAAGTTTAGTCCCAGCCTGGACCCCAGAAATGCGTGTCTTGTACTGCACAGTACCCTTCTGGATAGTACAAGCTCATAGTAAGGCCATCATTTCAATGAAGGAAAATGATTATGCACCAACCTTGCTGTCTTAAGTGGAGTTTCCAAAACATTTCAATCTGAACACACACTGGATTACATAAAACAATAAAATAAACTTCTTAACTACAGAAAGAGATATTTTAAGTGAATCCGAGTGATAAGGCATAAAAGTTAGAATTGGTTACAAAAGAAATAAAAAGATAAAAATGCAAGTTAATTCCTAAACTTTAACACACTAATAAGATTTAAAGCAAGTATCTTTTACCACAGGCTGGATTTCCTTTCAGTCAGGGGCTGTCCCACCCCACAGTTCAGAGTCCTTCAGGTGTTTGTTTGATGTCATGAGCAGAGAGATGGGAGGAGAAGAGGTGAAGTCAAGTGTCTTGCTCCCCCTTTAACTTAATTTCTTATGCTAGAAATATCCTTGCTGAGTCATGGTGACACGTAGTCTCTTGTGGATGTGAGGTTTAAAATGTTCCTGTGATGTAATGTACATTTTGTTGTGGTTTTTTTTGTTTTTGTTTATATCTTCCCATTGCTGAAAAATGGCTGCATAAGCTGGTGATTGCTCTTTAATACTGGTTGTGGTGCTAGTGCATCTTTGTCTCGGAAAAACTGGTTTAGACCTGCTTGTCTTAACTTTGGAGCATGTTCTAAATAGTGATACATAATATAATCTAATAACTTCTCATA
Source organism: Emys orbicularis (assembly GCF_028017835.1). NCBI lineage: Eukaryota > Metazoa > Chordata > Testudines > Emydidae > Emys > Emys orbicularis. Next base: position 27,277,473 of record NC_088695.1, on the reverse strand, counting down.
CAGTGTTGCTACACACATTTTACCAGGACAACAATATTCAGCAGATTGAGTTTTCAAATGATCTTTCACATGGCATACTTGATACAAAATTTATCATAGTCTTGTAAAAGTGGTGACCATAATACTATAGCTAGGGCCCTACAAAATTCAGTCATGAAAATGAGTCTCTGACCATGAAATCTGGTCTTTTGTGTGCTTTTATCCACTACTATATAGAATTCACAGGGGAGACCAGCATTTCTCAAACTGGGAGTCCTGACCCAAAAGGGAGTTGCAGGGGGGGTCGCAAGGTTATTTTAAGGGGGGTCACGGTATTGCCACCCTTACTTTTGTGCTGCTGCCTTCAGAGCTGGGTGGCCAGAGAGGTGGCTACTGGCTGAGGACCCAGCTCTGCATGCAGCAGCCTAGAAGTAAGAGTGGCAATATCCTATACCATGCCATCCTTACTTATGTGCTGCTGCTGGCAGCTGCTTTGCCTTCAGAGCTGGGCTACTACCACCATCAGCAGCAGTGCAGAAGTAAAGGTAGCTGTACCCCCCTCCCCCCCCCCACACACAATAACCTTGTGATCCCCTTCCCCCTTCCCCCAGCCCCACAAGTCCTCTTTGGGTCAAGACCCCTACAATTACAACACCTGAAATTTCAGATTTAAATAGCTGAAACAATGAAATTTACAATTTTTAAAAGCTTATGACTGTGAAATTGACCAGAATGGACTGTGAATTTGGGCCCTAACTATAGACTGTCACAACTGGACTTTGCTATCAAGACTTTAGGAGCCACATAATAATAATAATAATTAATAATAATTCTAGAAAGATGTTGATACAATAACTTCTTTCAATTTGGAGAGAAGAGTTGGGATCAAGATGATGCTGCAGTTTCATAGGGGTGGACTGAAGGCCTGAGTTAAGAAGGGAGCCTTGCTTGAGGGATGCTCTGCTTGTCCAAGAGCAGTATTTTTGTGTTAATCTCTTAGCTGAAGTAGATTGAGTCAAACATGAGTATGCTTGCTCAAGCATTGAGTATTTACTGGAATATTTGCATAAACAGGAGCAAATGCTAGTGGTGGAGAGGAGAAGCTCAAGAACTGGACCTTGTAGAACTCGTAGAGGTACAGTTCTGGTGTAGAGGAAGAGCCAAACCCCAGTTGGTCAGATTAGCTGAATATCAAAGATCAGAGGTATGCCAAGAAGACACAAGATGCATTCATAGTTATGGAGGAGAAGGGGCTGCTCTGAGCTCAAAATGAATGTTCTTTTTGTGGTCAAATTGGCCAGTTTAAAAAACCAGACTTCATGTCATACTTCATACAAGTGCATGAGATGTCTGTCATTTTAAACAAACTCGTCAGTGTGTAATTTATGGATACCCTCACAGGAAGTAGGGGATAAAGAGCTGTCAATTAGAGTAGGTACATATAACCACCTCAGTCTATTTTTGCTTCCTTTGTAGGAAGTTGTACAGAGGGTCTGGGCCTTTGCTAATAAGTAATAGTTTGGCAAGAGTAGCTGCTTGGGGGAGCCAAGATGGTGTATGAAAGGTTGTTAAAACTTTGAAAAGTGGCCACTGATCATTGTTAAAGGTTTTCTCTTCCTCAGTGGACCATCTCCTAGAAGATGGAGAATACTGTATGGGTTGATAGAGAACTTTTATCTTTGTATCTTCCTAAAAACTGAGGAGAGAATGTAAAAAGCATGCCTATGGAGTAGGAGAGGCGCTGATTAAGTTTGCGGATGATACCAAAGTGGGAGGGATTGCAACTGCTTTGGAGGACAGGGTCATAATTCAAAATGATCTGGACAAATTGGAGAAATGGTCTGAGGTAAACAGGATGAAGTTTAACAAAGACAAATGCAAAGTGCTCCACTTAGGAAGGAAAAATCAGTTTCACACATAGAGAATGGGAAGAGACTGTCTAGGAAGGAGTACAGCAGAAAGGGATCTAGGGGTTATAGTGGACCACAAGCTAAATATGAGTCAACAGTGTGATGCTGTTGCAGAAAAAGCAAACGTGATTCTGGGATGTATTAACAGGTGTGCTGTGAGCAAGACACGAGAAGTCATTCTTCCGCTCTACTCTGCTCTGGTTAGGACTCAGCTGGAGTATTGTGTTCAGTTCTGGGCACCGCATTTCAAGAAAGATGTGGAGAAATTGGAGAGGGTCCAGAGAAGAGCAACAAGAATGATTAAAGGTCTTGAGAACATGACCTATGAAGGAAGGCTGAAAGAATTGGGTTTGTTTAGTTTGGAAAAGAGAAGACTGAGAGGGGACATGATAGCAGTTTTCAGGTATCTAAAAGGGTGTCATAAGGAGGAGGGAGAAAACTTGTTCACCTTAGCCTCTAAGGATAGAACAAGAAGCAATGGGCTTAAACTGCAGCAAGGGAGGTCTAGGTTAGACATTAGGAAAAAGTTCCTAACTGTCAGGGTGGTTAAACACTGGAATAAATTGCCTAGGGAGGTTGTGGAATCTCCATCTCTGGAGATATTTAAGAGTAGGTTAGATAAATGTCTATCAGGGATGGTCTAGACAGTATTTGGTCCTGCCATGCGGGCAGGGGACTGGACTCTATGACCTCTCGAGTTCCCTTCCAGTCCTTGAATCTATGATCTCTAGAGCAAGGAATTCTGATAGTTTCACTTGGGAAAAGGGAATTGCTTTCAAGGATGTAAGATGAGCTGCTTTTGCTCTCTGAGGCCTGGCATATGTTAGTTATGCGGGCATAGCTAAGTATGCTAGGGGGGGGTGTGTGTGTGGGGGGGGGGGGGAGAGAATTGTGAGGCAGCCCCCCAGCTAAGAATGGAGCACCTAGATCAGCAGAAAAGAGCAGCAGGAGCTGAGGATCCCTGCACCTGATCTGCTGACTGCACTCTTCCCCCTCTCCTCTGCTTTTAAAGAAATTGCTTGACTACAGACCTTCCTTTGGTATTCCACACTTCCACTTCAGAGGAGAAATAACTTTGTCATCTCCTCCCAGAATTGATACCAGCTGCACAGTTTCTTCTGTGGCACTTGCTTAAAATGTGGGTGTAGCTGAAACTCTAATGTACAGATATGTTGACTAACTCGAACTCCTCAAGAGCTGGATTTCTATATTCAGACTTCCCCGTCCATGAAAGTACCATTACTAGATCCTAGGAGTCAAACCCTCTTCTTTCCCCTTATCCCATCTAGCCGTGAGTACAGCCTTCTAGGAATCTGGGCCATCTGGCTATTTTTTAGCTTTATCTGCAGGTAAGAACAGGTTTGGGGCTTCCCTTCCAGCCAAATGGTCTCCCATTTTATAGTAACTCTTTTCTTTTCTGTTTGGTGGGGTTAATCTCTTCCTCACCTGTACTTTGGGGATGGATTTTTCCCACTTTCTTTGCTCTTCCAGGGACTCTGCTGCATTTCCCTACCCAGCAAAGTGCTCTTAATGGTCCTTCTGATCCTTTGGTGTGGTCCCCTATGGTGCAGCACCATGGAGACCACTCAAAGGCCCTTAGCTCCCTTTCAGTGTTTGCTAACTATCTGGTTCTGCAGTTTTAGATCAAATGGGTTGCCTGTCACTCTTGCATCCTCATTTTCTTTGGTGCAAATAGTTGATCTTGTGCCTGTCCTGCTTCTCAGTGTGATGGTTGTCTAGGACCTGTGCTTATGCTTACCAGGAAGAGTATTATTCTTGGTGGGTACTGTACAGATAGGTTGGGGATCTTCCTAAAGGATTTCTGATTTGAACAAGTTTCTTGTTTGGAACTCCAAGCTCTAGAATATTGCCCTACCCTTGCGAACACACACTTACACTTACACTTGAGCCCTTAAACAGTGGTGTGCCTCTCAGTCCCTGCACATCTCTTCAGGATGCCACCCCAGAAATGGAGCCTGCTTATCAAGTGTCTAGTTGACCTCCAGTCACAGCATTCAGTAACCTGTAGCTTCTGACAAGAATTATGTTGGAGGTCTTCAAAATAGTATTTCTCATGGATTTTGTGACCGTTCTGTTTGTTTTTGTTTTTAACAGTAAAGTGAATGTTTCCCTTGGGTGTGGAGTGGGGTTTGATATCTGAATAATAAGTGTAAGGGTTAATGGTTAGAACATGTTTCTTACCATGCCTATGAAGTTAGACCTTGTCCTTTGCTCAGAATGCTATAGTATTTTAGGCCAGAAGATGTTAGAGGAAAAGTTATTGAAAGTAGTGGAAATGTGAAAAGATCTGATTTGAGGGGATGGGGGGAGAGGAAGGCAAAGGTTGCAGGTAGCTTTAAGGATCTGACTTGCATCAGAATGTTAAGGGTAGATGAAGGAGAAATAATAAGTGTTATGAAGTAGGGGAAGATATTGTGAATGAGCATGATTCTACATGCGGGTGGCAAAGCAGATAATTCCTCATAACTGACTACTGGTAGTTTCTACCAAAGAAGAAACTAGGATCAGTAAACTGGAGTGGAATCCTCTGTGTAGTCTGATTGTTCCTGATGTTGGAGTGGATGTAGAATACGTAGTCCTTCCTTTTTAGACATATCCAGTTATGTATGGAGTTGCACAACTGGCTCTTCTACAGAGGGGGTGCTAACTGCTTCTGCAAGCCTTATGGATTTTAATGGCCCATTCTGAGTAAAGGCAGAGATCATTGCAGGATAAACATATTCGGTGTGATGTGGAGAGCGTACCTTAAGTGAAGGAAGGATTGAGAGCAACTTTGGTTGGCGAGTTTAGTGCATCAAGCAGTTCAGCAATCAGATGGGTTAAAATAATTGAGTGTTCAGACACCAGTAAGGAGTACCAGATGTGGTTGAGATGAGGACAGGTGAGGCTGCTCTTGACTAGACTAAGAGTTAGGACAATGGATAACATCAGACTGGAGAAGCTAGGCCTCAAAAATATCTACTAGGTAACTTGGGGCTTGTCTACATGACAAAGTAGTGCTGTTATAACTTGAGGCATGAATTTAAACAGCTATAGTTAAATTAGTGTAAAAGGCAGTGTTGACATGTTTATTTCAGTTTAGCTTAAGTCAGTTAAGAACAGGGTTAATTAAAATAAGCCAGTCACTTTCTTACTTCGTTAAAAATAAAAATAATGTCCACACATTTAAACCAGAAAAAGAGTTTGACAGTTTAAAAATTTAAGTTCCACCGGTGCAATTTTCTAGTGTTGACAAGCCTTAATTTGTCTCTGGTGCCCAGTGTAGGTGGTGGGAATATTTGAAGGCAGAATATTTGATGTACTAGTGTAGTCTACTGATGTGCTGTTTTAAGGGAACTAAAATGAAAAAGGGGAAAAAAATATCTTTACAACAGTTACTGGGCTGAGGATCCCACTTGCTGGTGCAGAGAACTTGAACAGTGTCTGAAGCAAGCATAAATATCTCTTGAAAATGAGCAGTTGTAAAACCTGTAGGAAGTCGGCTGGAGCTCATAAGATCAGCCAAAATCATATCAACTCTCAAGGAAAGGCAGCACAAGGAGGAGTTTCTGTAACCGAATGCGTATGATAGGAACCTGAAAGATCACTATATAGTGATCTTGACCGTTACAACTAGTGTAAGTTCGGTGGAGAAGGGGAAACCCCACATTGGATAAGTTACAGTATCATTTGGAGAGGTGGTCTAACCCTTTGTAGCGGTAAGTGGCTCAACGTTCTACTTTAGCCACAGAAAAGCCTTTTATGCTTAAAAGGCAACTGCTGTGGCAAAGTAAATGGCAGGGTGTGCCTCTTAACCAGAGAACTTTTGTTTTACTTGTTTGTATAGTAGCTAGCAGAATGGTGTGACGTTGTGCAGTCTATATGGTTTTATAAAAACATGATAATAAGTGAATATAATGTAACTGGGATATGCTTCGTGCAAAAGGTCTCTTGTAAGGTATCATTACAAAGCTCATAATCTACTGAGTGTGATCATCCTATTTGTAGAAATGTACCACTCTTGTATCTAAAACTAGAAATATAAAACATAACTCTGAGGGCCTATTGTAATTATGTAAAGTGTGGGCCATTAATGATGGTTTGGAATCTTGATGACTCCCATTAACCAGGACCATTGTCTGCAGATGGCTGTGTTTACCTGTTATACAGGAAGACTATGTGTGTGTTGGCAAGTGGGCAATGAAGTCTTGCAGTGACATGTGATCATGTCACCTGAACTGGAATCCATCTTTAACCTGGTGCTTTTCCAGTGAGGGGGGGTGGAAACCCAGAGGGACAAAGGGTTCCCGCCTTATGCAAAAGATATATAAAGGGGTGGAAGAGAACAAAGTGGGAGAGGAGCCATCATGAAGAATCCCCTAGCTATCACCTGAGCTGGAACAAGAGCTGTACCAGGGGAAAGAATTGTGCCCAGGCCTGGAAGGTGTCCAGCCTGAGGAAAAAAACTTACTGAAGCATCTCTGAGGGTGAGATTATCTGTATTCAGTTTGATTAGAAATAGATTTGCGCATTTTATTTTATTTTGCTTGGTGACTTACTTTGTTCTGCCTGTTACCACTTGGAACCACTTAAATCCTATTTTCTGTATTTAATAAAATCACTTTTTATTTAGTAATTTACTCAGAGTATGTATTAATACCTGGGGGAGCAAACAACTGTGCATATCTCTCTATCAGTGTTATAGAGGGCGAACAATTTATGAGTTTACTCTGCATAAGCTTTATGCAGGGTAAAACGGATTTATCTGGGTTTAGACCCCATTGGGAGTTGGGCATCTGAGTGCTAAAGACAAGCACACTTCTGTGAGCTGTTTTCGGGTAAACTGGCAGCTCTGGGACAAGTGATTCAGACCCTGGGTCTGTGTTGGAGCAGATGGGAGTGTCTGGCTCAGCAAGACAGGGTGCTGGAGTCCTAAACTGGCAGGGAAAACAGAAGCAGGGGTAGTCTTTGCACATCAGGTGGCAGCTCCCAAGGGGGTTTCTGTGATCCAACCCATTACAAATGGAAACTCTAAGTGCTACCTCAACATTAGAAAGACACAAATCTGAAACATCTCACACCTTGTCAAAGAGCATGCCTGCCCTTTAGCACCCACTTCTGGCCAGCATGCTGCTGCTAAGGCCTGCCTCAGTTTCCCCTTCACTTAGCGTCCCTTAGAGTCAACACAGTCCAGATAGTCAAAACCTTCCCCTTCTGGGGTCCAATTTATTAAGTCTTAGTCTTTCAAAATAGAATTCAAACCAGCAGTCTTCCTCAGTTTCATCTGGGTTCAGCCCCACCTCCCCGAGGGTCTATCTTTCTGCTTTCTGCCAAACTCCAAACAAGAGGTTCTGAATCTCCATAGGCATTCCCTCTAACTCAGGGCCTTGCAGGATCCTTTTTAATCCCTGAAATGTCTGCAGACATCTGCCAACAACTACCTGCAGCTTTCCCACTTCATAAGCCCAGGTGCTTTCCCTTAAGCCCAGTTGGGCAGCAGGTAATCAGTCCACATGCACTGGATCCCACTCCCTCTTAAAGGGGCCAATCATTTGACACCCTTTATTGAAGAGTTGGGGATAAATGTTGAGTTTTGTCAGCAGATTTTCTGATTACTCAAGCCAGTTTGTTTAGTATATTCTAAATCTTCAAATTCAACTAAGGCTCTTTATAGCAGATTTTATAAAATGGTATTTAAAGTGTATGTTGAGGCAGGAGCCTGGATTCCACCCTTTGTGTTACAATGTACAAACCAGTTGACACTTTAAAGAAGTTTAGTTACCAATAAAACATACTAAAATCTTGAGTCATAACTTTTTCAGTCTCTGACTATGTCTATGGTAGGGAATATTTTTGTAAGATTCTCTACTAGTTCACAGGACTCTGGTTTCTTGCATTTTTATCCCCATATTTAATTAAACCTGCTGAAAAATTTGAATGTGGCTTTTGAAAAAAGCTTGGCCACAGAAGCTTGCATTAGGGTTCCCACCAGAACCAGTGGAAATCTTTTTGTAAGAGTCTGAAGTTTAGATATTGCCAAAGGGTGAAAAGTTATACAGTCTCAACTTTATATACCTGAGGACAACAGACAGTGATGAGGGATTCTGTAAACTTCATAGGTTTTTCTTAAACCTGTGGTAAGTTAGTGCACTTCTTGTCGGTGTCAGAAGATACCATCAAAATATGAACTCCCACACTCTGGGGTAATGATATAATGAACTCTGTACTTGGTCACAGATTGTTTAGATAGTACCTCTTTATTGGCAAGCTTGCTATTTGAAACATAATACAGTTTCCAACTAATTCTGTGCCAGGAACCTGAGTGCTACATTATTGGATAGTTTATCATTTAGTAATTTGGATTTTGCTATACTGCTGGCTGAAGCCTTAGCATCTGGAAGCATTCAGGCTCCACAATTAGTGTCCTGAAGGAGACTTTTGTATAACAAACTTCTGTTGCAGCTCTGCTTTAATGTTTGTCTTTGGAGCCTTGCCAAGATAGTCTATTCCAGCATTCCTGATTTCCTTTGACTGGTACTGCCAACATCCTTTTCTTCAGCAAAACAGAATTTTGTGCTACCCAAACAAGTGCCCTGTTTTGAAATTGAAAATTTAATGTTTGTGAAAAGCTGAAAGTGTGTGTTTTTTGTAAATCTGTATAACCGAATACATGCACATACTTTAAATTTATTATAGCAGGTTTTCATTATAGCCCCCTTTATCAATTGATTATAACTGGCTGAATTTTCAGTGTGTGATCTTTGTGCTACAGTGAGTGTTCTGAAAGCTTGAACAGAAATGGTTCATCTGTGGAGAACTAGAAGAAAGGGTAAAATACTTCCCATTAGAGGTCCTGTGTTTAGCAGTCTGTAGTCTAAATTGCCTGAGTTGGGAAAACTGAAATTAATAACACTTTCTATTGGTTAGCACCATTTCTAAGTTTCTGTTGAAACTTGTCCTTGATTTGACAGGGCCTTTTATGTTTCCAATTCTGCAGAATTGTGGTCCAGAAACCAAGCTCTTTACCCCACAAAAATCATGTTGCCCTCATTGTTGCAAAGAGAAACACCCAAATGTAAACAATGGAAACTTGATAGTGATGTCTGCTCTAGTTTTTGCAGCTGGAACACAGTAGGCCCAAGCTCTTGCTTGCCCATTCCTTTTAGTGGGGTGTTCCTTCTTCAGTCTGATAATACAAATGTTGGCGTCAACATTTAACACTGTCATGCTGGTCACTTTTAAACTCCATTTAATGTGTTTAGGTTTGTGCAATAAACTGCCTTTTCACACCTTCAGTTTGGGTGCCAAATGCAGCACTGTCCCCTGACCAATTGCTGAAATGGTTTGAGCATTGGCTTGCTAAATCCAGGGTTATGAGTTCAATCCTTGAGGGGGCCATTTAGGGTTCTGGGGCAAAAATCTGTCTGGGGATTGGTCCTGGTTTGAGCGGGGGGTTGGACTAGATGACCTCCTGAGGTCCCTTCCAACCCTGATATTCTATGATTGAGACTAGAAACCTCTTGCTTCTTCCTCCGCTCCTTTCCCGACAAATTCTATAATGTAATTATACATTTTCACTGCAATATTTTGCAGTACTCTAAAAATGAGGCAATATAAAATTGACCTTGGAAGTACACTATCCCTCTATCTGATATTATCTCCCTCAGTCATATTTGATTCAGTAAGAGCTGTTTCGGGGGGAAAAAAATTCTAGACTGTACAGAGCCTACATTCTGCTGCAATAGATTTCATGGAATCCAGTGTTCTTGCTGCAGAACATAGGTGCAATTTACTATAGAATACATGGCGGTCTGTGTTATGACTTTCTGAAGATCATACACTATGCATGCACAGCATATCTTGCAGTATTTCTTAGGCTTAAACTATTCAGTTCAAGAATGCTGCACATGTGAGAGAGGCCATTTTAGCTTGATTGGGAAAAGTGTGTTGGAAATGACAGGTTTACAAGGGCTGCTGCACACTGTGGTTTGCAGGAAGAGGCCTCTTTAGTTCGCCATCAGAGCTTGTAATGAATTTTATCTTAATTACTGATATACTCTCAGTGTTAACCCCATTTTAAACTTTTGTCTGGGCATTTCCTTCATTGGAAATGAAGATGAACAAAAACTTGAACATCAGTAACATAAAACAAGCCAAACGCATCAAAATTCAGTTCTTAATCCACAATACTCCTCTCCTGAACACATTAGCCTCTGGTCTCAATCCCAGATCTCTTCCTCAGAGCCCTCCTGGATTCAGACTACCCCCCTCACACCATTGCTGAATTTAGTCAGAATACCTCTGACTTAGTATCCATTCCTTTCCCTCAGCCTGTCCTGCTACATACCCAAATTAGCTGCCCTGCATTAGCCTTTTTCTGGCCCATCTTCTAACTGTGGACTAGGCAACCTCCACAAAGTTCAGGGAATGTAGATGAGGGGATGTGTGATGGATGTGAGTTACAGGATTCATTATGTTAAGGGGTTTGATTATATAAACAAAGTTCGTAAGCATACCAATATTTAACTTTGTGTATTGGAGGAAGCCAACATAAGCTGCCTATAAAAGGCAGGAAAAAAGAATAAAGGCCTCAGATAACAACTACTTCACAAACAGGTAAGAGACCATACTAGAAGCATTCATGTGGATGACCCCACCTCCAACTCCTTATGGAGCACTCACAAACTAGTGTATTTAGAGGGTAGATTCCCAGCTTGCAAACACATGAGAACAAAAAAAACCCTGCGGAACCTGAGACAAAAGAGCTTCTGGGTGGGATAAGTGTCATTCTCTAGGGAGGGGGCAATGGTTGTTGGGAGTTGCTGATGAGAAGCTGTTCTCACAGACCCTGATCCCCAGGGGTCTGGAGTAAAGAGTGAACTGCCTAGGGTCTCTGCGAAGAGATGACAAGCCTCTGAGTAAGATAGACTTGTGCACAGACTTTAAAATTCTTTGTTTTCTCTTCCTTTATGCTTTGTTCCAACTATGGTAAATATTTGGAGAAGGCTGTCTGGCCACAGATATTTTTAGTAAAAGTCACAGGTAACGAGCAATAATGAAAAATTCACAGAAGCCCATGACCTGTCCTTGACTCTTACTAAAAATACCCATGACAAAATGGGTAGCCTGGGCAGATTTGGGAGGGGAGGGGAGAAGGGCTGGGAACTCCAGGGGTCCCCCCAGCCAGGAATGGTGGTGGGGAGCTGTGGGGCTCCCCTTCTTGCACACGGTGGCCAGGAGCACCCGCAGCTCCCTGCCTCCACAGGTGGCAGGGGATTCTGCAGCTCCCAGCTGGCTGAAGTCACAGAGGTCTTTGGAAGTCACGGATTCCATGACTTCCGTGACTAAATCGCAGCCTTACTAGTTACCACTTGTTATAGCACCCAAAGGGAAGAATTGCAGGTACCTAACCCAGTCTGACCTGCTGAGAAATCACTGTTGGTATACGGGGTGCAGTAGTCCAGGATCTGGTCTTGAGTGAGAGAGTTGTGTGATTCCACCCCAGGGAGGTAAACATAAGGCCTCATACCTTAGAGCAGGTTCTCAAAAGGTTCTCAAACTTTTGTACTGGTGACTCCTTTCACATAGCAAGCCTCTGAATGCAACCCCCCCCTTATAAATTAAAAAAACTTTTTTAAATATATTTAACACCATTATAAATGCTGGAGGCAAAGCCGGGTTTGGGGTGGAGGCTGACAGCTTGCGACCCCCCCCCCATGTAATAATCTCATGACCCCCCCCCCTTAGGGGTCCCGACCCCCAGTTTGAGAATCCCTGCCTTAGAGCCATGTCAGAGAAGGGGTTAGAGGTCCAGCAAGCCCTGTAATTAACCAGATAAACCGAAGAAAACACTTTCAAGGGTTATAGTTATGCAAAAAGTCCTATTTTGTGTTGAATGAAGAGGACTGCAGTAGCCCTGTGAGAGTGGAGCCTCAAACACTTAAGGTTTAGAGAACCTATCCAATGGATAACGAAACCCTTCCAGTTGAAGGGGCTATGAAGCAGAGGCCCTGTGTCAGACCAGGCTGGAGCAGTTTTCAATGTGCCTTTCTTACCATTTGTTCCCTTCCTAGGAACATGTAGAGCAGTCAAAGACCTGTAGTAAGACTTAAAATGTATGCATCTGTAGCACTAGCAAGTAACATTGCTACAGGTTATCTGAGGCAGGCAGAATAGATCGGACCTGCTGTCCAAGGTCCTTTTGGAAACACAGATCCAGCTTCCTTCTAATTAACAGCTTTTTATGTAAGTTACTCCTGTTTGCATGCTCACCATTCACAAAAGAGCCTACTATCAAGGCCAGGTTAAAGTACTGGAATGAATGTTGTATGGGGGTTATGAGCAAAGACAAGACTTCAGATTCTGTTTTTGTAAGGAAATCTGTACCTCTGGGCTAATCTATTTCTTTACTTAATGCTGAAATGTGCCTTACTTAATTAATTGAGAAGGTGGATTGCCTGCTTAACAGGATTCCTCCCAGCAGCAGAAAGAACTGTGCTGCTTCCCTCTAGAAAATCAAGAGTATAGACTTGGAAATTCCAGCACGTGTTCTTCATTATCTTATGAAGAGCTCCCTGAATGGCTTTATTATTAATGACCTTAAACATTCATCCTGAAGGTCTTAATGCTAGAGCAAAAACGAGGAATACTTGTGGCACCTTAGAGACTAAAGCTTATGCCCAAATAAATTTGTAGTCTCTAAGGTGCCACAAGTACGCCTCGTTGTTTTTGCTGATACAGACTAACACGGCTACCACTCTGAAGTGCTAGGGCAGTGGTTCTCAACCAGGGGTACACGTACCCCTGGGGGTTCACAGACGTCTTTCAGAGGGTACATAAACTCATTTGCCTAGTTTTACAAAAGTCTACATAAAAAGTACTAGTGAAGTCAGTACAAACTAAAATTTCATACAGACAAAATGAGAAAGTAAGCAATTTTTCAGTAATAGTGTGCTATGACACTGTATTTGTGACTGATTTTGTAAGCAAGTAGTTTTTAAATGAGGTGAAACATGGAGGTTCTAAGACAAGTCAGACTTCTGAAAGGGATACAGTAGTCTGGAAAGGTTCAGAACCTCTGTGCTAGGGAATACTTTCCGTTTGAGCATCAGTGCTGCATTTCTTGAGGACTGCAAGAAACACCCCCCCCCCTTTAAAAAAAGAACAGGAGTACTTGTGGCACCTTAGAGACTAACAAATTTATTAGAGCATAAGCTTTCGTGGGCTACAGCCCACTTCTTCGGATGCATATAGAATGGAACATATATTGAGGAGAGATAATATATACACAGAGAGCATGAACAGGTGGGAGTTGTCTTACCATCTCTGAGAGGCCAATTAAGTAAGAGGAAAAAAAACTTTTGAAGTGATAATCAAGATAGCCCAGTACAGACAGTTTGATAAGAAGTGTGAGAATGCTTACAAGGGGAGATAGATTCAATGTTTGTAATGGCTCAGCCATTCCCAGTCCTTATTCAATCCTAAATTGATTGTATCTAGTTTGCATATCAATTCCAGCTCAGCAGTCTCTCGTTGGAGTCTGTTTTTGAAGTTTTTCTGTTGTAAAATAGACACCCGCAGGTCTGTCATTGAATGGCCAGACAGGTTAAAGTGTTCTCCCACTGGTTTTTGAGTATTATGATTCCTGATGTCAGATTTGTGTCCATTAAGTCTTTTGCATAGAGACTGTCCGGTTTGGCCAATGTACATGGCAGAGGGGCATTGCTGGCACATGATGGCATATATCACATTGGTAGATGTGCAGGTGAACGAGCCCCTGATGGTATGGCTGATGTGATTAGGTCCTATGATGATGTCACTTGAATAGATATGTGGACAGAGTTGGCATTGGGCTTTGTTACAAGGATAGGTTCCTGGGTCAGTGTTTTTGTTCAGTGATGTGTGGTTGCTGGTGAGTATTTGCTTTAGGTTGGGGGGTTGTCTGTAAGTGAGGACAGGTCTGTCTCCCAAGATCTGTGAGAGTGAGGGATCATCTTTCAGGATAGGTTGTAGATCTTTGATGATCCGCTGGAGAGGTTTTAGTTGGGGGCTGAAGGTGACAGCTAGTGGTGTTCTGTTATTTTCTTTGTTGGGCCTGTCTTGTAGGAGGTGACTTCTGGATACTCGTCTGGCTCTGTCAATCTGTTTTTTCACTTCAGCAGGTGGGTATTATAGTTTTAAGAATGCTTGATAGAGATCTTGTAGGTGCTTGTCTCTGTCTGAGGGATTGGAGCAAATGCGGTTATATCTTAGAGCTTGGCTGTAGACAATGGATCGTGTGGTGTGTCCTGGATGGAAGCTGGAGGCATGTAGGTAAGTGTAGCGGTCAGTAGGTTTCTGGTATAGGGTGGTATTTATGTGACCATCACTTATTAGCACAGTAGGGTCCAGGAAATGGACCGCTTGTGTGGATTGATCTAGGCTGAGGTTGATGGTGGGATGGAAATTATTGAAATCATGGTGGAATTCCTCAAGGGCTTCTTTTCCATGGGTCCAGATGATGATGATGATGTCATCAATGTAGCGCAAGTAGAGTAGGGGCGTTAGGGGACGAGAGCTAAGGAAGCGTTGTTCTAAGTCAGCCATAAAAATGTTGGCATACTGTGGGGCCATGCGGGTACGGGGAAAAACAAGTATTCTGTGACTGATTCAACAGCTGTTCATATATTTATATCAAAAGCAGCACCTATGGAATATGCAAGTCTTTGTGACGAATGCTGTCTCTGGAATAAGAGAACTAAGGGTACAACTGATAGATAAAAAACAATGCGTAATGAAAACATATCATATGAATGCAGAGAAGGGTATGTGGGTATATTTTCAAACTCACTAGCTGAATTTGATAGCTGCTACTTGAGCTGAGACAGACTCTGCAGAGAAAATCTGCCAGGAGGCAACGTGGATAAATTTTTAACACTTTTTTTCTGGGCATTACAAGATTGTTTTCAGGGAGTTTAATCTTTGCCTGGAGGCTGCACTTTGCTGTAGCAGATAACTAATTTTTGCTCAATCTCTCCTAGTAGGCAAAGTGAAAGACTGACTTCCTGTTCCACTTTTTCCCTCTCTCCTTTCCATTTATGATACCTTTATTATTAGTTAATTAAGGAATTCACTGACAGATGTATTCTTATAGGGGGAAGAAATTTGGCTTGCCTTTCAAACGTCCTGTCTTGAGGAGAAGGATGTCCAAGCATATGGCCCAGTTGATGAATTTGTGGCCTCCATGACACATTCAGGTTTCCTAGAATTGCAGCTTTCGCTTTTTAAAAAAAAAATTCTATTCCTTCATGGTTGCAATGCAAAAAACCTTCCAAATGTGAACAGGGTGTAAACAGACCCTATCTCCCTAAGTTTGCAGATAACCTGTTACATTCTCTGTAATGGTTCTGAACTGTGCTGTTCCCTATTAATCTCATTTGAGCATCAGCTCTAAAACCAAGTAGTGACACTTCACTGTCAAAATTGACTACTGAATTGCTGAACATTCTAGTGCATGGAATAAGAAAGGATGTGAGAGTGAAGCCCTCAGGGAGATGAGAATTGAGTGGTGTTGGTGGGAAGGAAATGCAGAAGGGTGAACAGAAGACAGTAAATCATAGGAAAAGAAACAGAATTCTGGGGAAAGAAGAGAGCAGAAACAGAAGTAGTGGTGGCTTGTGGGGAGCAGGTTTTTGTCACTGAGCAATGGAGAATTACAGTAGAGGACTGGATAATATATACTTAAAGCCTGTTTTCGACTTCCCCTACTGTGATCTTCCGCTCTGGGGAAAAAGTCCCGTCCTGCAGCTTCCTGAACAGGCTAGTGTTCCGAAAGATGCGTGCATCATGCACCTTTCCGGGCCAGCCTGCATTAATGTCAATGAAATGCCCACGGTGATCCACAAGCGCCTGGAAAACCATAGAGAAATACTCCTTCCGATTAACGTACTCGGATGCTAGGTGGGGTGGTGTCAGAATAGGAATATGCGTCCCATCTATTGCCCCTCCACAGTTAGGGAAACCCATTTGTGCAAAGCCATCCACTATTTCCTGCACGTTACCCGGAGTCATGGTTCTTCTGAGCAGGATGCGATTAATGGTCCTTCAAACTTGCATCAACACGATTCCAATGGTTGACCTTCCCACTCCAAACTGGTTTGCGACCGATTGGTAGCTGTCTGGAGTTGCCAGCTTCCAGATTGCAATAGCCTCCCGCTTCTCCACCGGCAGGGCAGCTCTCAATCTTGTTCCTTGTGCCGCAGGGTGGGGGCGAGCTCCTCACACAGTCCCATGAAAGTGGCTTTTCTTATCCGAAAGTTCTGAAGCCACTGCTAGTCATCCCAGACTTGCATGACGATGTGATCCCACCACTCAGTGCTTGTTTCCCGAGGCCAAAAGCGGCGTTCCACGGTGCTGAGCATGTCCGTGAACGCCACAAGCAATTTTGTGTTGTATGCGTTACGCGACTTGATATCATCGTCGGACTCCTCACTGTCACTTTGGATCTTAAGGAATAGCTCGACTGCCAAACGTGACGTGCTGGCGAGCGTCGTCAGCGTACTCCTCAGCAGTTCGGGCTCCATTTCCCGCAGACCGAAACGGAACACAGATTGCGCTGCACAGAAACCGTTGAAAGATGGTGTTGAAAGATGGCGCCAAATGTGGACGGAAACACAGGGATTGGTGGGATGTGAAGCGATGCATCACGGGGTGTTGGGACAAGACCCAGAATGCCCCGCACCCTTCCCACAGTGCCAGAATGGGAAGAGGTGCTCTTGGGATAGCTGCCCATAATGCACCACTCCCAATGCTGCTGCAAGTGCTGCAAATGTGGCCACGACAGTGCGCTGTCAGCTGTCCGTGTGGACAGACTGCAGCGCTTTCCCTACTCAGATGTACGAAGGCAGGTTTAATTCACAGCGCTGTACATTTGCAAGTGTAGCCATACCCTGAGGAATTTGTGGAGTCCTGAACTTGGATCCTCTCCCACAGACCGTAATGAAACCGTGAATCTAGCTCTCTGCACCAAATGAGTTTGAGGCTTCTGTTCTGGGATGTTTAGCAACTAACTTTCCTATTTTTGTTGAGGGAAGAGGTCCTATAGCTGGCCCTTGTTGTTATGGAACTATTGATTAATTTTTACTTAGCTTGATGCAGTTTTGAAAGCAGTTACCTAGAGATGTGGCCTGGAGGAATGTCTTAAAGGGGGATGCTCTTTGTTTTCTATAGCAGTAGGAGCAACCCAGCTGTTCAGTATTTATTACTAGATCATCTTGTAGAAATCAGCAGCTAATTCAAAATTTCTTCCTTAACTGAGTGAGTAGACTCTGAATGTGAACAGCTACATTTTCATAAGTTTTGCAAGCATGATCCAAAAAACTTAGTTGTGTTTAAAAAAAGCACATTTTATCAGAGTAAAATTTAAATCTAATCTGCTTTCTACCTTTGATGCAATTTGTGTCCAAGTTTAGTGAAAATGGAAAACATTTACTTTGTGGTTGTTATGTACTAGTGTAATATACTACAGTTTTTCATTTGCAAAGAGGGAAAATTCAAATCTGCTTTTGGGGAATGAGGAGGAATCAAATGCTCAAGACTTCACCTCTATCATAACTAAGCTCTTTTGGATACAAGTTATTAGATGTCTCAAAGTACCAGCCAATATTTTTGAACTAAATAGTTTGAGGTGGTGGTTTTATTGAAGTGACTAATGTTCAAGACTAGCACAGAAATGGCCCACAATTTGGGAAGGATGAAGCTTTCCTGGCCTCTGTGGCTTCATTTAATAGTGGACATATAAATGTAAGATAAAATAGCTAACCAAACTGCTGTTGATGTTGGTTTTTTTTAGACTTATTCTGGACTGTTCTGCGTAGTCATAAATCCCTACAAGAACCTCCCAATTTATTCGGAAAATATCATTGAGATGTACAGAGGGAAGAAACGTCACGAAATGCCACCACACATTTATGCAATATCTGAATCTGCATATAGATGCATGTTGCAAGGTAAGAACTATTTAAATATTACTTTGTTATAAATAGCTGAAATTGCTTAATGCACTTAATTTTAGGCTCTCTATTGTCACACTAACGTTTTGCCTTCTAATAAATATAGAAATCTTTAAACTTTTAAAGAGAGAGGTTTTTTTTTGCGAGTTGGAACAGAGAGTGACCTTTAAGAGTATGACTCCATGGTGTGTTTTCTTCTTGACTTCCAAAGTACCTGCCAGTTTGCTGCTGTGACTGAATGATAGACTTTGTAATTAGTGGTGTAATAGTAAACTTAAAGTGGAAATGGCTTCCTTCAGAACTAAGAAGTAATGACATTTGGGACACAAGAGGTGCTAATACACTAGGGAACATGTACTTCCAGAGCCACCAAAATAAGAATTAAAAGGTGTGCAGCAAAACTAAACTAATTGGTTTCAGAAACAATTGCTAAATGGGTACTTTCAAACTGTTTTCTGTACTCCTGTTTTAATGTCACTGCACACTATCCTGAGGTTTCTCACAGTGGCTAAAATATTTATTTTAATTTTATTTTTATATATATAATACACGCACGCATGGGGTAGTTGTAGCCATGTCGGTCCCAGGATATTACAGAGACAAGATGGGGTGAGGTAATATCTTTTATTGGACCAACTTCTGTTGGAGAGAGAAACAAGCTTACAGAGCTTTTCTTCAGGTCTGTGAAAGCTAAATGTAGACCTGAAGAGCTCTGTAAGGCCTGGTCTACACTACCCGCCTGAATCGGCGGGTAGAAATCGACCTCTCGGGGATCGATTTATCGCATCCCGTCAGGACGCGACAATCGATCCCCGAATCGACGCTCTTACTCCACCAGCGAAGGTGGGAGTAAGAGCCGTCGACGGGAAGCCGCGGAGGTCGATTTTGCCGCCGTCCTCACAGCGGGGTAAGTCGGCTGCGATACGTCGAATTCAGCTACGCTATTCGCGTAGCTGAATTTGCGTATCTTAAATCGACCCCCCCCTGTAGTGTAGATGTAGCCTAAGTTTGTTTCTTTCTCCAACAGAAGTTGGTCAGTAAGATATTACCTCACCCACCTTGTTCCCCATGCCGATGGGAGGGATTCTAATGTTGGTGAAGGTACTCCACTCCCCAAGAGGTGGTAGCTAGATCAATGGGAGAATTCTCCCTTTGACCTAGTGTTATCTATGCTGGGGGTTAGGTTGGTTTAACTGTGTTGCTCGGGGGTGTGGATTTTTCACAATAATATGTTTGACCGTAATCACATTTGTGAGAGGGGGATGCTGTATTGTCTAAGGCCCAATTACTTAAGGTGAAGTTTTTTTTTACCCCATAAGAGTCTCAAAGATGAATTTAAAAACTAACACTTAGACTGCATTTAAGACAATAAGGATAACAAAACATAGCTCTAGATCAGCGGTACTCAAACCTCTTCATGTTTTAGATTATTTCAAGGGTGTGTGTGCATGTGTGGGGGTGTGGTGTTTTTTTTTTTTTTTTTGGTCTGCTTTTTGGCCACATCTCCTCATCCCAGTCTTGGTTCCACATCTCCATGGCGACCATAGGTTTGGTCTACATAAATGTCCTAGAATAGTGAGGCAAGATGAAGATAAATTTTCATGGAATGAGTTTGGTTACTTTCTATCCCTGTTTCCCTGCATCTTGTCTGTTGTTTCCATGTCTTGGCATGTAGGAATTTGTTTGTTTAATGCCACACTATGACATTCTGGTGTGCCATCCAGAGTGTTGAGGTGCTGTCACCCCTGCCCTGCAACTTTGGGTGCCTACAATGCTTTCCTGCTGTAGCTCCCACCTGGGTTGCTAACAGACAGACTGCCAGCAGGTAGGTCACACCCTGAGTGTCTGTGTATAGCCATAGCCCTGGTCCAACAACTCTGACCCCAGCAACCTGTCAGCAAACACCAGCCACACTCTGGCTTTCAGCAGGCTTGGTTACCACATGTAGGTGACCCCAACACTCTCCCAGTCCCAGATTCTCCCCTAAAATGTGTTCAGCACTGTCCAGCCCTCTCCTGGACAGTCCAGAGACAGTAGGTCCATTGCCTGTCTAAGGGAACCAATATACAACAGTCTGCTATCTTAAATGGAGTTACCAAACAATTCAACACCAGATTAGTTTTAATTAAAGAATAAAACATGTTTGTTTAGCTACAAGGGAGATGGGTTTTGAGAGTACAAGTATAAGCCAGTAAAAATGAGAAATGGTTACAAGAGAAATAAAATTAAAACACTTCCTAGCATTAAAACTTAACAGATGAGACTTGGTTCAAGGTGAAGTTCTTAGCACATGCTCCCAGGAACAGGGCTGACCCAATTTCAGGTCAAGATCTGCTCCTGAAGTCCAAATGCTGTTTCTTTGTGTTGTCTTAAGTGACAGAGAAAGAGAGGGATAGGGAGAGAACTTTGTGTGTTTGCCCCTCACTTTCATAGATTGGTCACCTTTCTGAAAAACATTTTCCTAAGGTTTACCCATAGATAAAGTTCATTTCCACTGTGGGGACAGCGACAAGGAGTCTGGTGGTGAAAGAGGTTCCTGGATGCTGTTTGCTAAGATGCAGATCTGTTTGTTCCTGCCCCCTCTTCTCCTCCCCCCCCCCCCCCCTTGTCTAAGAATGGCCACTAGGTGAATGCACACCTGGCTAGAGGCATCAGCTTGTGTTTTGTCTCTGAGAAACTGGTTTACCCAGACTTGTCTGGTAAACACATTGCAGATCTAATTTCAGCTTATGTTTTTAACTTTTCATAGAATGTGACTACACACATTTCATCATATTATCGACCAGTGAGTTTAGTTTTCAAATGATACCACACAAGGCATATTTTTGAACAAAGATTATTACAGTAGTGTAGAGGGTGTGAATACAGGGGTGCATTCATTCACACACTCCTTATTTGCATCCCTCACCCTTCTTGGCTCTAATCTCTCTAGGTTACTCTGTTTGGTTCTGCCTTTCTCTATTTGTTTCCAAATTTGGTCCATGTTTACAAGAATAAAACCCTTGAAACAAAGAATGCAATTGCTAAACAAGATGCAGAAGTTTGTCTTTGTGTTTAGCTGACCAAAGCTGTTGGAAACCCAGAGTTCTGACTTGCCATTCAATGAGACAAGGTGGTTGAGGTAATGTCTTCTATTGGACCAACTTCTATTGGATAAAGAGACAAGCTTTAACCTGAAGAAGGACTCTGCGCGTAAGCTTGAAAGCTTGTCTCTTTCACCAACAGAAGTTGGTCCAAGCAGATTTTATTGCACTCACATTGTCTCTCAATATCCTGGGACCAACACTGCAAACTGCTGAGGTTTATGAAGTTTCACTGCATCAAGACTGGATGATTCATCCTTCATAGAAGCAGCTCCTTGGACCATAGTTTGAGAAGTATTGCTTTAGTACCACCTTTGTTTGCTTCAAAGGTGGTAGTAGGGAAAACTAGAGTAGATGGCTGTAACAGTGCCTTCGTGGGTCACAACTGAGAATACGAAATTCAGGACAAAATGCTGAGAAATAGAATCATAGAATATCAGGGTTGGAAGGGACCTCAGGAGGTCATCTAGTCCACCCCCCTGCTCAAAACAGGACCAATCCCTAGACAGATTTTTTGCCCCAGATCCCTAAATGGCCCCCTCAGGCAGACCACCAGGTGGTTGTTCTCCCATAAGATATACCAAACCAGCAACAAAAGTAAACTTCTGTTTCACCACACTGGCTAACAAGAAGTCAGAAAAGCAGTCTCCTTAGGCATTCCAGTCCTGGATTCAACACCCAGACACCAGACTTAAAGATGAGTGGTTATTTAAAACCAGTTTCATCAAACAAAAGGTTCTTCTGATCCCAAAGGACCAGCCACATACCCAGGTTAACGTATAACTCAGATCTTACCCAATAATCACGCTGTTGTCAATCCTTTAGTATCTAAAATCGAAAGGTTTATTTATAAAAAGAAAGGTGAGAGTTAAAATTTGTTAAAGGAATCAAATACATACAATAATTGCAAAGTTCTTGGATCAGGCTTGTAGCAGTGATGGAATAAACTGCTGGCTTAAGTCAAGTCTCTGGTTGCTTCCAAATCATTGGAAGGTCCTCAGTCCTTTGGTTATAATGCTCCCATTAGTATAAGTTCATAGTCCAGAGGCTTGAGCAGGAAAGAGGTAAAACAGAGATGTTTCCAGTGCCTTTTATAGCTTCTGCCGCGTGGAGGGAAATCCATTGTTTCAAACAAAGCCCTCAGCACAGCTAGTGGAAAATTACAGGTAGCAAGATGGTGTTTGGAGTCACATGGGCAAGTCGCATGTCCATGCATGATTTCGCTTTGTCACAGCAGGGAAGTCCATTAAGTGTTGATAGGCATCTTCTATTGTGAGTTAAGTGGTCCGTTAAAGAACGCTTAACTTGAATAGCCCCTTCAAGATGTGCAGGTTAAATATCTTGTGGGTGCTACTACAGGAGCAAACATTTGAAATCCAGGTATAGAGCCAATACTCATAACTTCAAATACAAAAATGATACATGCATACAAACAGCAAAATCACATTCAGCAAATCATAACCTTTCCATAGACACCTTACTTGACATATTTTGTACAAGATTTGTTGCAATTGTATAACAATGATCTATGTGGTCATATTTTATTAGATAATGTCACAATGGCATCTCTGGGTTTGAAGAAAAAATATAGGTGTCAGGCTTGAAATTTGATAGATTTGGGCGGAAACTTAAACAAGGAAATTGCTTTAAAGAATTAATACTTTGTAGTTATTCAAGTGCACAGATTTTTAGTATCCTCCACCTATATCGACCCTTTGCTTTTCTTCCTTTCAGCAAGAGGTGGGAAGTGGTGTCAGCTAGTGGACTTCCTACTGATGTCTTACCTTCATGATTTCATTGCCAAGACAGAACAAGAATTGGGAAGTACAGATGTTGACAAACTGTACTTGGCTGCTTTGTGTTAGATCAAAGGAAAGGCAAGGCAATATTTCCTTTGCATTTGTAATGGGCTCCATTTAGTTATTCCTAGGCATTTCTTCAAGAACAAGATGGCAGGCAGGCTGCTTCTGAGACATGTGTAGCTTAGATACTACAGTAATGGGGGTCATAAGTATGTGAGTGCCTCAGTCTTTAATGTATTTTCACAGTATCTCTCTGAGGAAGGGATGTGCTACCATCTCCACTTTTTACAGATGGTGAAACTGAGGCACAGACTAAATGACTTGCCCAAGGCCGCACAGGAAGTCTGTGGCATAACTGAACCCAAATCTCCAGAGTCCTGGCCCATTGCCTCCATAAGACCTTTTTAGCGTGGGTCAGGCTAAAATGACATTGCATTGTCTCAGTGAGGAAGTCCGAATACCACCAATAAAAATGAGACTAGTTGGAGTATGGTGGTAGACTTCTTGGAGACACAAGAGTAAGTTGTGAGAGTGCCTGCCATTCTGCAAGAAAATCCAGGATTTCTTTTGCTAGTGAAAATGTTAAAGGATCAGTATGGTATACATATTTTCCCAAACCAGTTAGCTACAGGAAAATTTATGCTAACCTTTTCTTATGGTATCGGGTAGGTACCAACTAGACTCGCCTTGTGAACGTACGTGTGTGTGTGTGTGTGTATGTGTGTGTGAGAGAAATGGATCACTACAAACATGTCCTCAGTCTTAAATAGAAGTTACAAGATGAAACTGGAGTATCATCTACTTTGTCCAATGTAAAATATGTTATTTTGTCAAATTCTGGAAAGAAAACATAAGCCGGCTTCATAGCTGACCTAAAGCCAAAGAGCAGCACCGCAACAGCTACCTAAATTGTAAATCCTGTTTCTTATTTTCATTATGTCAAATGCTCATGAGGGGACTGAAACAGTGACGCTGACTTAGACATTTCAAATAGTCATTGTCCGGAACGATTCCTCGGCACATTACAATCTTGAGTGTTTTGATATTGCAGTTTCGATTTCTGATAACTGGACTATCAGTTTCAGAGCCCAAATAGGAGGAGGGTGGGTCACCGTAGCAGTAGTGGTACAACCAAGCGCCACCTGTAAACCAAGCTGTTACTACCTGAGGCACCAGGCGATGAGAATTACAGTAGATCACATAGCTGTTCAAAATACGATTGTGTGCTCTGCTGTGTTCATCAGGCTTGGCTCCTCCTCTGACATTCAGATATATCTTATCACTAAGGTATAGGTGAGTACCTAGGACCTTGGCTCTTGAAGCTCTGATTTCAGAAACTTAAGCTTTCACTTCAGAGAGGATGGCAGAACAAACAGGTGACAATTGTTAGTCATGTTGCTTAATGCACTACTTGAAAGTGTCCAGATGTTCTCACAAGCATGGTATAATCTGTGTAAAATAGGAACATAATCTGAAAATTCTGGGGCCTACACTTTTTGGAGAGAGGTTTCTTCATCTAGTACAAAGCATCATCCCTCTTAGGAGGAAATATGAGCTTCAGTTTAAAAAAAACAACCTAATGTTCAGAGTAGTTAGGTGTTTTCTGAAAGAAAACCATGTCCTTTAGTTGCTTCTCAGCAAGTTTCAGGGCAAAGAGGTGTGTGAAATGTGTATAATCTGTAGTTTCTTGGAAGTATTTTGAGTTTACAGCAATTTTGTTAATCTCTGTCTAATTCTGGTTTGAGGAAAGTACTGGTATTTGGTTTTTGCTTGTTCCCATTGTGTCTAGTTGTAGCAGCAACGTTGCTATTTTGTTACCTTCCCTATAATGGTGGGATGATTATTACTTGCTTTGCCACCAATTGAACCTATTGCAATGGAAAAGAAGTCAACACAGAAAGGCCTAATCTACACTATACCAGCCAGTTTTTACTAGCTATACCAGCAAACCCTCCTAGCGTAGAGTCAGCTCCTATGAGCAAAATTGTGCTTTTGCCAGTATAGTTTATACCAGTTCCCTGAACAAAATAAGCTAGACCAGAAAAGCACGTACTAGTTTGAATTGCCATTCCTCCTAGGAGCCCTAGTCATAGACATTATAATGGCAGAAGCCCTAGTGCAGATGCAGTTATATTGGCTAAAAAACAGTGCTCAGAACAATGAGGTCCTGGTGCACAACGAGGGCTCCTAGGAGGTATGGTAATTCAAAATAGTACCGTGTATACTCGATCATAAACCGGTTCGTTTATAGGCCGACCCCCCCCCCCCCGATGGATAAGTAAAAATGGAAAATTTTTATAACCCGTTCATAAGCCGACCCTATAATTCAGGGGTCAGCAAACTTTGGCTCCCGGGCCATCAGGATAAGCCACTGGTGGTCTGAGAGAGTTTGTTTACCTCGAGCATCTGCAGGTATACACATTTCACACACCTAAGTAAACAAATTTCAGAGTAGCAGCCGTGTTAGTCTGTATCCGCAAAAAGAACAGGAGTACTTGTGGCACCTTAGAGACTAACAAATTTATTAGAGCATAAGCTTTCGTGGGCTACAGCTGAAGAAGTGGGCTGTAGCCCATGAAAGCTTATGCTCTAATAAATTTGTTAGTCTCTAAGGTGCCACAAGTACTCCTGTTCTTTTTTCTAAGTAAACAAAGTGTCTCGGCGCGCCAGCTGCTTACCCTGAGGGTCGGGTCAGCAACTGGTGGGGAATTTTTTTGGGGGGAGAAGCTGGGAGTCAGGGGAGTAACCCCTCTGACCACCCCCCACATGACCCTAGCCCGGGACCCCACACTCTCCCCATCTCATCCCTTCCCACCTTATCTGGGGAGCGCCAGGGGAGGATGTCTCTGACCAGGCTGGAGGTGCTCCGGCAGGCTTGGCGGCGTGGCCACAGCCTGCTCCAGCAGGCCAGACCAGGCGGCGCGGCTGCAGCATGTTCCAGCGGGCTGGGCCGGGCGTGGCTGCAGCGTGCTCCAGTGCCCGGGCGGTGCAGCCATAGCCTGCTCTGGGGGGTGGGGCTGAGCAGCACGGCTGTAGCCTGCCAGCCCCGGACTGGCCCCGCCTCTTCCCTTCTGTCTCTGCTGGCTGTGCTGCCTCTCCTTGCTCCCTCTGTTGGGGGGAGGGGCTGTGTCCCACCTCTCCCTCTCTATACCTGTTCATAAGCCGACCCCTGTCTCTGGTGCTTCCCTTTTTTACTAAAAAAAATTTGGCTTATGAACGAGTATATACGGTAAGTGTTTTTCCTGGTCTAGCTTATTTTGTTCAGGGAACTGGTATAAGCTATATTGGCAAAAGCACATTTTTGCTTGTAGGAGCTGACTCTATGCTAGGAGGGTTTGCTGGTACCAGCAAACTTTATTTTTCGATTGTAGATTCGGCTCTTTCTGAGCTGAGGGGTGAAAACATTATCTACTATCTGCTTCTTGTCCCAACTAAGGTCTAATGTCAAAAAGGTCTAAAAATCTCTCAATGATATGGAGACAATTATTTGCTTTGGTTCCAAATTGCAGTAATTTGTTTTAGCTTCGCCTCCTCAGTTTGAGTATTGACAGGAGGTGTAATCTGTTCGCAAACATTCCAGGATAAAGAGTTTTCAATTTCAAAAAAGAATGGGAAAATTTTTGTCTCAGTTCTTTTAGAATGATTAAATTTAGGACTTGCATCTGGAGGAGTGGATCCATTCTAGGAGATAAAACTGTAATAAAAATTAGTCTACTTTTTCCTATTCAGAGACTGGAAGTTAACTGTAAATGAAATCTGTCTGGCCTCTCTATGAGTTAGATGGTCTTTGCAGTCATGTTAGGAATAGGTTTCTCTTTCATTTTGGAAATAGGCATCTTGCCATGTTGGCATTCCATCTGGTAGGGCAGTGTTTCCCAAACTTGGGATGCCACTTGTGTAGGGAAAGCCCCTATCGGGCTGGGCCGGTTTGTTACCTGCCACATCCGGAGGTCTGGCTGATCCCGGCTCCCACTGGCCACGGTTCGCTGCTCCAGGCCAATGGGAGCTGCTGGAAGCGGCGCAGGCCGAGGGATGTATTGGTTGCCGCTTCCAGCAGCTCCCAGTGGCCTGGAGCGGCGAACCGTGGCCAGTGGGAGCTGCGATCGGCCGGACCTGCGGACGCAGCAGGTAAACAAATGGCTAGGCCTGCCAGGGGCTTTCCCTACACAAGCGGTGTCCCAAGTTTGGGAAACACTGTGGTAGGGAATGGGTTTGTGACATGTTGCAAGAAGTCTGTCTGGGATATGGAGCAGGCTGTTTTGGGGGGGAACAAATGCATTATAGCAGAGCTTTATGTGGGATACTCAGCCTATACATTTTAATACAATAAAGGCTTGGAGAACTTGTGTCTTAAAATAACCAAAAAGAAATTTAGCTTTTGGTAGAGAATTGCCTATGTGCCATGCCCAGCTAAAGAAAATGGTCTATAATAAACAAGTGGCTTCTCTAGGTAAACTCTTACTTGGTAGAGTCCCTGCTCTAAAAATGTATTGGAAAACACATTTTGTTTAGGTTGAGGGTGAACCCATTTGTATTAACTTTGTCTCCATGTGCTCCAGGTGAATCCGAAGTCTTGCTAGGTAGCCTAAGGAGAATTTAACAAGTGGTGGAGACTGCCCTCACTCCCTTTTGACAGAGTGGACTGGTTCACCCATGTGCATGCACTCATATCCAGTAGTGCCTGCTATTGGATTTCTAACTTGCTATATGCACTTTAACTGCTGCTACTTATGTAACTGTGCCTCACACTTGAATTGTTTAGTGGAGAGCAGTCTTTTCCCTTGATTTTGCTGTCAAACTCCCCCAGGGTCTGAAGTAGCTAGAATTGGTTGGTCTTGAGGGTATGCTGCATTACCCAGCATGTGTGTGTACTGTACTTTGTTTTTCTGGCATTTTGGGGAGTAGTGTAGAATACTAGCGGTCTAGAACAGGGTGGTTTTTTTTTTTTTTTTTTTAAGCTTTGGATATGTTGGGGGATGACACTGGAGTGTTGTACTATTAAAATGTTATAGTACGACTTCAGATAATGGCAGGGACTCTTTATTTATATTGAAAATAAAATGGTTATGGGAATCTTGCTTTTTGGGATGTAAACTAGCCTTGTAATTTTGGGACTGGTGAATATAGTTTCCATTTGGTTGGCTCTAAAACCAAAGAGGAGGATATTTGACATGAATGATAAAACCAGAGTAGATGGTTCTTCTGGGGATAAAATGCCTTCTCTCTTTCTGCCACACACAGTTCAGCTCCAACTCTTTTGACAATTTAGCCAATTGAAATTTTCAGCTGAAGGAAGAATATGCAGGAAATAAGATGCCTCTTTTTTCCCCTTGCATTATCAAGGTCTGAACATGTTGAGAAATTGTATTAAAATCTGGATTGTCCACACAGGTGAGAGATGCCTTATCACCTCCTTTTGCAGTAGATTCTGAAGTTAGCCATGCCCCACTGGCCACTTCCCTTGCAAATGCCCTTACAATTGCTGATTTCCAAGGCATTTGTATCAGATCCATGTGCAAGACCAAAGTGAGGGATTATACAGACCTAAGCTGTAACATTAAACAACTCTTTTTTAAGACCGGTCTTTGTATCGTGCAAATTGAGCCTTCATTTCAAAATTAATGTGATGGGAGAACTGCTTGGAACATTCTGGTTTCATATCCTAGAATCAGATTAAAAGCTCACTAGTGCTCAATTTTGTGTCTCTCAAACTACATTCTCTTTAAATGCAAGTGTGTTAGGGTCCAAGAGTTTATTTAAACAATTGGGGCTTAAATTCCAAAATACCTCTGCTTCAGATTTTAAAAATCAAAGTGTGTGTGTGTGTGTGTGTGTGTTAAGTCTACCAGCAACAAAACTTAACATTGCTTGATCATCTGAATTAATCATTCATTGTCTTGCCTAGTGCTGGAAAGACTCCATTTTGTTAAACTCTGAATATAAACTGGAAACTTCACTGCACAATGACAGCTCTGTTGCAGAGGGTTTGTATAGCTGGCAGTTAGTAGTGCTGCTGTCAAACTGCTTCTGTATTCTTGTCCTATTAATGTATTTCCTGTTTAGAAGGACCTTAAGTACTGCAGTCTGCACAGGTCAACTCTTGTGATGTCCTGCTGAAAGAAGGAAACTGGGTTGAAATCTATGCACTTGAGTGTGTGTGTGTGTCTCTCTCTCTTCCCCTCCTCCACCCTGTGCTTATAAAGCAAAAAGTCCTGTTCAGATAATAGAAATGTAGGACCCAAAGGGACTTCAGTAGGTCATCTTTTCTGGTCCCCTGTGCTGAGGCAGGACTCAGTATTATTGAGACCATCCCTGGCCAGTGTTTGTCTAACTTGCTCTTAAAAAGCTCCAGTGATGGCGATTACCTACGGAGGTTGTGGAATCTGTTCCAGTGCTAAACTACCCTTACAGTTAAAAACTTTTTCCTAATTTCTAACCTAAATCTCCCTTGTTGCATTACTACTTGTCCTGTCTTCAGTGGCTAAGGAGAACAATTTATCACCTCTCAATAACAACTTTTTACCTACTTGAATACTATCATGTGCCCCTCAGCCTTCTCCTCTCTAGACTAAACAAACCTAGTTTTTCAATCTTTTCTTGTAGTTCGTGTTTTCTAGACCTTTAATTTTTGTGGCTCTCCTCTGGATTTTCTCCCAATTTGTCCCCATCTTTCCCAAAGTGTGGTGCCCAGCCAGCACTGGACATAGGGCTCCAGCTGAGGCCTTATCAACGATGAATAGACTGGAAGAATTACTACTTGTGTCTTGCTTAGAACACTCCTGTTAATACATCCCAGAATGACGACCTTTTTTTTTGTTTTTTTGTTTTTGGCAACAATATTAATGTTGACTCATATTTAGTTTGTTGCTTAACCTCCTGGATGCTTTTCTGCAGTACCCCTTCTTGGCAGTCACTTCCCATTTTGTGCAATTGGTTATTCATTCCTAAGTGTAGTGCTTTGCATTTGTCCTTTTTTTGAGTTTCATCCTGGTTTTTATTTCAGACCTCTTCTACAGTTTGTCTAGATCATTTTGAATCCTAATCCTGTCTTCCAAAGCACTTGCAACCCCTCCAAGCTTGGTACTGGCCACAAACTTTAAGTATACTTTCTGTGCTGTTATCCAAATTATTTATGAGGATGTTGAATAGAACCGGACCTAGCACAGATCCCTGTGGAACCCTACTCAATATGCCCTTCCTGCTTGACACTGAACCATTGGTAAAAACAGAATATGGTGTGTTTTTTGTTTTTTTTCAACCAGTTGTGCAGCCACCTGTTAGTAGGTTCATCTGGACTATATTTCCTTAGCTTGCTTATGAGACCATCATGTGAGACCGTATCAGAAGCCTTTCTTAAGTTGGGATATCTCATCTACTGCTTACCCTGATCCACAAGGTCTGTTACTCTGTCAAAGAAGGATTCTAGGTTGGTTTGACATGATTTGTTCTTGACAAATCCATGTGGACTGTTACTTATTATCCTGTAGGTGCTTACAAATTGATTTCTTTATTTCCTCCATTATCTTTCTGGGTACTGAAGTTAAACTGACTGGTCTATAATTGGGTTGTCCTTACTCCCCTTGTTTTAGATGAGTATTATATTTGCCCTTTTCCAGCCCTTTGGGATCTCTTCTGTCTTCCTGGAGTTCTTGAAGATACCCACTAATGGCCCAGAGCTCTCTTCAGCCAGTTCCTTAAATATTTTAGGATGTATTTTGTCAGGTCCTGCTGATTTGAAGATCTCTAACTTGTCTAAGTAATTCTTAACTTGTTCTTTCCTTATTTTAGCCTTAGATACTACCCTATTTATACTGATGTTCACTATATCATCCAACCACTGCTAACCTTTTTGGTGAAAGCTGAAAAGAAGGCATTTAACTTTTCAGCCCCCCCCCCAAAAAAATCCTGCCAACTCTCCTGCTCTCTCTTCCCTTAGACTTGCTTCTTATGAGATCTTTCCTACCAGTTCTGAGTTTGCCAAAGTCTGTCTTGAGGTCCATGACCTTTATTCTGCTGTCCCCCCCCCCCCCCCCCCAGCTATTCCTTCAAATCATGAACTGATCATTTCATGGTCACTTTCACCCACCTTCCACCTTCAAATTCTCAACCAGTTCCTCCCTATTTGTAAGAATCAAATCTAGATCAACATCTCCCCTACTTGCTTTCTCCACCTTCTATAATAGGAAATTGTCTCCAGTGTATTTCAAGAACTTATTGGTTAATCTGTGCCTTGCTGTATTTTCCCAATGGATGTCTGGGTTGTGATGGGGGACTTCAGCTACCAAGTCCTGTGCTTTGGATGATTTTGTTGGCTTTTTTTTTAAAAAAAAGCCTCATCTACCTCTTCCTGGTTAGGTGGTCTATAGTAGACCATGCCATGGCATCACTTTTTTTTTTTTTTTTAAACTCCTTTTATCCTTAGACCTGTTGAAAATCTCTGGGTATCTCCCACTTTTATATCAACCTCAATCAAGTGTATATATCTTGATTATACAAGGCAACTGCTCCTCCTTTTTTACCTTCCTGTCTTTCCTGAACAAGCTGTACCCTTCTATACCAATATTTCAGTCATGTGAATTATTTCACCCTCTGTAATGCCAATTATGTTGTAATTATTATTCACTAGTATTTCTAGTTTTCTTGTTTATTCCCCGTACTTCTTGCATTAGTATAAGACATCTAATCATATTGAACATGTGTCCTTTTGATGAAGACAATAGTAGGCAAAGCTGCATTATCTCCTTTAGCCAGTAAAGTGTGTAAAACTTGATTCACTGGCCAATAAATCACGTTACTATTTTGGTTTATTTGTTTTATTAAGGGTATGATTGAAGATGTTTTAAACTGACAAACACACTGCTGCAAAAAATGTTGCTAAATCACGTGTTGCTGTTGAAATATTTTATGCCTGTACCAGAAAAATGTGTGGGTGGTTTTTGTGAGCTCTTGAGTTCTAGGATTCATCCCTGAGAAGGCTCATCCCACAGTGTCCTGTGCTGTGACACCACGAGGTTAACACAAGCTGCTTATTACTTGGTGACCTAGGAGCTCTTTTGAAAAGTGTTGTAGCCTGTAAGGTACATTTGTCTAACAGACATAACATTTCTATTCCCGTTCTTTTGTTTCCCTTCCATTACTTTAATTTCCTCACTTGCTAGCATTACGCAGGAACAGTTGAAAGAGCAGCAGAATATATGCTGATCTGTGCACTAAACTGTAAACTTCCATATAACTAAACTATTTACATCAACAGAATCACATAGACTAGTTCCTTCATCACACTTATCTGTTTGTTTGACTAAACAGTTTATAGCTAAAAATCTAGGCTGAGATTTTCAAAGCTACTTAGATGCTCAGTTCAGTGGGAATAGGGCTTCTAAATCCCTTTGGCAGCTTTGAAATGGTCAGCCCCAGTTTTTATATAACATGCAGGGCCAGCTATGCTGCTGAAAAATGAATAAGTGAGGAAATGAAAGTTGGGGTTGGGGCTTGGGTCTCATTTAAGGTACAGGAAAACTTACAGAACACATCTAATTGCTGACTTTCAATGTTTTTTCATTTAATTGGAAATGGAGGACTGGCCTAATCTTGAGATAGTAGCACCAATTTGGGAATGTTTCCTAGCACTCGTATTAATCAATAACTCAATTTATTCTTCTTCCTCTTCCCAAAATTTACTGCTGGTTTACCCTAGCTATACCTTATTTGTAGTCACTGTGTGGGATTTTTCATATGGCAGTTAGTTCAGTAGGTTAAAGCTAAATTTTCAAAGCGATGTCTCAGGTTGCTCAGGAAAATAAGTGGCCTGGTATTTTGGGTATGTGTATGGGGAGGGAAGAGTGTTAGCGATTGCCAAGGTCCATCGTGGTTGTGTGGGGGTATTTTGCTATATTTACACTTTTTTCATCTTGTTTCCTTGATCTTTTGTTGAATATTAAATTAGCATTAATGTCATAGGACTGACTTGAATTCAACTGGAGAGAATTTTCATCTGTAAACAGTAATTATGCCTACCAATAACTACTCTAGGTTAATCAAAGGCTGATATGGCCTATAGTTTTAGGGCCTACTGTCGCTTAGTGATTAGAAATGTAGAGTAACGCTCAATACCTGTTGTAAGTCTGTCCTTGGGAAGAAAGCGTTTTCCTAGGATTTGGAAGACTAGAACTAAAATTACAGCACAAACTCCTTTCTGAAAATTAAATGAACAAGGAACTCTAGCAGTCTCTCCTTTGGATAGCCTCACTTTCTCAAATGGAAACCACGCTATGTAGCAAGCAGCATAACATGCTGTTAGGCTGAAAAGACTGGGAGGGAGCCACACAGCGTTTTCTCCATGTTCTGTAAAGAATGCAAAACACCTGTTGTCAGACATACTAAATCTATGATTAAAATCCCAAATATTTTCCATGATCGTGTTTGTTTTTGTTTTGTTTTTTTGTTCTGGTTTATCACAAGATTCACACAATCCTTTCTACCCTGGTAGCCATTTTGCACTTCTGCCTACACAGAACCAGCTGCATGGCAAGCCTAACGTGAGGAATTTGTAAGTCTTTTTGTGTATTGTTGCAACATGTTGTCCAGCTGCCTATTGGAAATTGAAGGTAGACACTGGTGCATAATGTGAGGAATGAATAAGTGAAGAGAAAGCATTTATGTTTAGTGAGGGAAGGGAGGCAACATACAAGAGCATTGCCAAAAATCTGCTGCAGACAGGAACTGAGTAATATAAATTCTGTTCTGCTGAAACAAACTTCCAGTTCACTTCAAATCCAAATAGAAAGCTAATGGAAAACACTTGATTGTTAGCTAAGCTTATTGAACTTTTTTTTAAAATAATTTTACCACAGTAGAACCTCAGTTACGAACACCTCAGAAATAGAGGTTGTTCGTAACTTTGAAATGTTCGTAACTCTGAAGAAAACCTTATGGTTGCTCTTTCAAAAGTTTACAACTGAACATTCACTTAATACAGCTTTGGAAAATGCTGCTTTCTCTCATCTTCCTTTTTTTTTTTTTTTTTTTTTTTAGTAAGTAGTTAAACTTTAACACTACTGTATGTGCTGTGGGGGTGACTCTGCCTGATTGCATACTTCCATTTCCAAATGGGAATGGGGTGGGGGTGGGGGTGTGGTTGATTGGTCAGTTCATAACTCTGAGGTTCTACTGCATTTTGTTACCAGGTCTCTGTGGGTTCACACTGTGATGTGTAAAGTTTTTGACTACCTTGCTTTCTTGAGGGCTGAAAAGAATCCATCCTTAATTCAGTACTAGTTATATTTCCTAATTCTTGCCTTTTATTAGCCACCAGTCCCACAAAGGGCTTAACAATAAGCTTGAAGGATTTATTGCTCGTGCAGGAGAAACTGAGATGAATTCTTATCTTGTCAGCATACTACATTTTAGCAGGACTGCTAAGTGTCACACATCTTACATGGTTCCCACGCATTTTGCAGCTCTACCTGTAGGCCCTATCAAAGTCACGGCCATGAAAAGTGCGTCATTGACCATGAAATCTGGTCTCCTGTCCCCCTCCCCCCGACACGGTCTTGTGTGCTTTTACCCTATACTATACAGATTTTGCAGGGGAGACCAGTGTTTTTCTCAAATTGGGGGTCCTGACCCACAAGGTAGTTGCAGGGGGGTTGCAAGGTTATTTTGGGGGGTGGGGGTAGGGGGTTGTGGTATTGCCTCCCTTACTTCTGCGCTGCCTTCAGAGCTGGGTATCTGGAGAGCGGCGGCTATTGGCCAGGTGCCCTGTTCCGAAGGCAGCGCCCTGTCAGCAGCACAGAAGTAACGGTGGCAATACCATACCATGCAATCCTTACTTCTGCACTGCTGTTGGTGGCAGTGACAACCTGGGGAATTACAGACCAGTCAGCTTAACTTCTGTACCCAGAAAGATAATGGAGCAAATAATTAAGCAATCAGTTTGCAAACACCTAGAAGATAAGGTGATAAATAAGTCAGCATGGATTTGTCAAGAACAAATCGTGTCAAACCAACCTGATAGCTTTCTTTGATAGGGTAACAAGCCTTGTGGATGGGGGGGAGCGGTAGATGTGGTATATCTTGACTTTAGTAAGGCTTTTGATACTGTCTCGCATGACCTTCTCATAAACAAACTAGGGAAATACAACCTAGATGGAGCTACTATAAGGTGGGTGCAGAACTGGTTGGAAAATCTTTCCCAGAGGGTAGTTATCAGTGGTTCACAGTCATTCTGGAAGGGCATAACAAGTGGGGTCCCGCAGGGATAAGTTCTGGGTCCGGTTCTGTTAAATATCTTTATCAATGATTTAGATAATGGCATAGAGAGTACACACATAAAGTTTGCAGAACCAAACTGGGCGGGATTGCAAGTGCGGAATTGCAAGTGCTTTGGAGGATAGGATTAAAATTCAGAATGATCTGGACAAACTGGAGAAATGGTCTGAAGTAAATAGGATGAAATTCAATAAGGACAAATGCAGAGTGCGCCACTTAGGAAGGAACAACCAGTTGCACACATACAAAATGGGAAATGACTGTCTAGGAAGGAGTACTGAGGAAAGGGATCTGGGATCATAGTGGATCACAAGCTAAATATGAGTCAACAGTGTAATGCTGCTGCAAAAAAAGCAAACATCATTCTGGGATGTATTAGCAGGAGTATTGTAAGCAAGACACACGAAGTAGTAATTCTGCTCTACTCTGAGCTGATTAGGCCTCAATTGGAGTATTTGTGTCCAGTCTTGGGTGCCACATTTCAGGAAAGATGTGGACAAATTGGAGAAAGTCCAGAGAAGAGCAACAAAAATGATTAAAGGTCTAGAAAACATGGCCTATAAGGGAAGATTGAAAAAATTGGGTTTGTTTAGTCTGGAGAAGAGAAGACTGGGGGGGGATAAAAGGTTGTTACAAGGAGGAGGGGGAAAAATTGTTCTCCTTAGGCTCTGAGGATAGGACAAGAAGCAATGGGCTTTATTTGCAGCAAGGGCAGTTTAGGTTGGACATTAGGAAAAACTTCCTAACTGTAAGAGTGGTTAAGCACTGAAATAAATAGCCTAGGCGGTTGTGGAATTTCCATCATTGGGGATTTTTAAGAGCAGGTTGGACAAACACCTGTCGGGGATGGTCTAGATAATACTTAGTCCTGCCTTGAGTGCAGGGGACTGGACTTGATGACCTCTCAAGGTCCCTTCCAGTTCTATGATTCTATAGTTACAACACCATGACATTTCAGATTTAAATAGCTGAAATAACGAAATTTACGATTTAAAAAATCCTATGACTGTGAAATTGACCAAAATGGACCATGAATTTGGTAGGGCCCTATCTGCATTCCCACAGAGCCTCTGAGATGTTAAGCATTTAGCTGTGCCACCAGGGGTTGCTGTGGTACTTCCACTGCTAGCTGCCATGCAGCCTCTCTTGCCCTTTCACCACTCTCCCGTTGCTTCTTTTTGCAGGGAAGGGGCAGCTGAGAGGAGGAAGAAAGATGTCAGGGGCCCAGTACTGATACCAGTACCTCTCATCCCCTTTGAGCCCCAGACACCATCACCCTGCCTGTAGTTTTCTTCCAGCATCCCCACCCAGCTACATCCAGCATCCTGAGGTGTCTATCATTGGTCCATACTCCCTCAAACACACAGGTACCCTAGCACCATCCAGCACACACCAGACACCTTGTGGTACTCATGCACTTAAGTAACCCTAGCAGGTTTCATAAACATTCCTGTCTATCTCAGCCAGAGCTGCCAAGTTTTTGTGCAGTGTCGTATCCTGCCATTGCATAGTGCAGGATGTATTGAACATAACCTGAAGATTATGGTTATCCACCAAACACTCAAATAGCTCATTTTACAGCTTGTATAAAATGTCCCACAGCTCTACAGAGATTGGCATCTACATGTTTTAATTACACCATACTCAATATTCCTTGCAAAGTGTCAAGTTATAGAGTTTTGAAGTATTACAAATCTAGTTCGTGACTGACCATATAGTCAGAGTTGGCAATTTCCTGGGGAAAAACTAGTTTAGGACAGGGCACTCGTAACTACTAGCTTAAAGTTATTTTCCCTAATTTTGCTGGTTTATTAGAATATATTAACCAAAATACTTAACAATTGGATAATAGTTTTTGCAGTAATATGGTCTGTTTAATTTTAATTTAAAGGAAATAAAATAAAAAAAAAAAACCCTCCACTTAAAGCGGTATGCTATTGTCTTGGCAACCTCAAACTGGAATTGAAACATCTGAATCTGGGAATTCCCCTTCTTTGTTTAGCAATGAAAGTTAGCTAACAAAACATGTAATTTTCATTGCTAAACAAAGAAGGGGAATTCCCAGATTCAGATGTTTCAGCTCCAGTTTGAGGTAAACTGGGCTGAAGAGTTAAGGCACTAGTCTGTTCCTTGATCTGGCTGGCTGAAGTACAACTGCTGCAGCTGAACTCCATGAGTACAGTGACTCAAGTAAAAATATTTCAATCTGAGCAAAGGTGGAAGACGACTTGTCCCAATTCATGGCTATTTTGAGAAAGTTCGTGAAGATGACCGAGTCTTAGATGCAGAAAAAGCAAAGAAAGTGAGTAGAAAGGCAGACCGTATAAAGAAACATTTTGCAGAATGCAGTGGGAAGAACAAAGACACTAGAACCACTGACTGGCTAAACACATGAGTATTAGAATTGGACTCTGAGGATGAAGGTACTGGTAATACTGCATTGCCATTACCAAATACATCAAAAGAATGTGAGATCCAGGCTGGCCGCAGAGAAGGAGGAAGAAGTACTAGTTTTTTCAACCTCAAATGGATATGTATGTAACAAAAACCATTCTAGAGGTGAAACAAAAGATAGACTTGAAAATGGCAGATTTTTTTTTTTTTTTTTTTTAATGGCTGTAATATTCCCCTTTCTGTTGGATGCTCAGCTGCCTAAGACCAGGCTATAAAATACCCAGTTGAAAGCAGGTAGCGGGGAACTGTTAGATGCAACTCCTGATGGCTTGAGGGTGGAAGCACACACAGAATTACATGGAAAAACAGTTACATTCATATGAGATGGCTGGAGTAATGTGCACAATGAGCCAGTAATGGCTAAGTGTAGCAGAAAAGGAAAACTGTGGCTTATATATCAGCAGTTGATATTGGAGACCAATAGAAGACTGGAAAGTACTATGCTACACTGGCAAGAGAAGCCAAGACATTAGCAAATGAACTGTATGGTGGTGTTGAGCTTACCTGACAGACAATAAGAAAGATGCAAAAGATGAAGTGATTTGGAACAAGATGACTATACTTTTTGGTTATGTATGGATGTGCGTCACATTGGCTTAGTCTACTTGGACAAGACCCTACCCCCAAGTGATTTAACGAAACGTGTTGTAGATTTAGAAAAGCATTTTTGTAATCACCATCACTCTGGAGCCTGGTTAAAAAGAATGCCACGGATCTGTAAACCTCCAAATTCCTGGTGAGACCTGATGGAACATTCAACTTGCCTGGAAACATATGTTAAAAATCACATGTCAGGATTGAGAGTGTTCACAAGGTAGAACTTCAGTGAATCTTTCAAACTTCGGATACATCCATTCAAAACTGAGGCATAGGCTCGGTCTAGCCACTACATTGAAGTTGGTCTTTTGCTACAGAATGCGTGTGGCCAAATGGACGTGGATTGGTAGTCTGCAACTCTGCATGCCTCTGATTGCATAATGCTTCAAGCCTATAACAGTGTGCATTATTTTCATATGGTTTTGACTTCTGAAAACTGAAATGAGTCATGACCTATAAAACTTCCTTGAGAAAATACTGAACCAAAATGTATAGACACTCTGGTGGTCAATATTATAATTACATATTCGTGTTACACCCACTGTGGTTTTATGTTTAATTTGGGGTTGTACAAATAAATCTCCAAAGTTTTAGTTTCATAAATAAGTGTAATATGATGTGCATTAATGAAACCGTTTTTAAAATAGCAAAATGCCTTAAACTGGGACTAAACTATTTTTTCCCCTCCCCCCCCCCCCCTTCCCCAGGGTGGTAAAAAAAAAATTGTAAAAACCACCTCTGGTAAACCATGCCATTCTGAAAAGCATTTGAATCCATCTACAGGATGCTTTTCTAAAATACCAGTCATACCACTAGAAACTATAGTACTTGGTTTCACATGACTGCCATGGTGCTGAATCAGGCATTACTGTGGTCATAGCTCTTAAATAAACATTTCTCCCAATACTAAGAGGAACTAACTGAAAGCATGAAACTGGCGGATAAAAATCTTACTGCATTTCTTGAAATAATTTGTAATGTGAACAGTTGCTATTAAAAACAGATATTCGGAGTCTCATATAGAGGACGGTTTAAATGCAAAACTGGAGGAGGGAAAACTCTGTCCTAGAATAAACAGAGGAATTCTACAAATAGACTCCTTAACTAGATAAACTTTATTAGTGTGTTACAGGAAAATTCGTTACTACTTGTGTGGAAAATGAGTTGGGCTCAGTTGGCTACTCCTGATGGGCCCGCAGTTGAATCCCCTCCATGCAATGTCAGCCTTGTCCCTGCCCAGCCTGGATTTTCTTTTTGCTTTACCCTACTGTTAAAGACTGGGGGACGGGGGGGAGTGGTACAGGTTAAGTAAAGAGTCAGACGGCAAGGAGTCAGTTTTGGGGTTTTTCATTTGCCCAACAGAGGGCCCCTGGTGTAGAAGAAGCAGCCAGGGTAGAATAAATTGAGGATTCTTTTTATTCCCTGTGTGTCCTAACCAAGAATTGGGAAGGGGAAAAGTCACATTGCACTTCACAAACAACTAGACATCAAACTCTGTATAATTTCACTAACAAAATAATTCAAACTTCTCATACAATGAAGCTGTACATATACAACTGAAGAAACATTTTTAGGATTAATGGTTGCTCCATTCCCATCAACTAGGTAACAAAGCTGAAGAATATTCTGTCTTGGGGAATACCGCAAAGAATTGCCATTTCAAAATGGCTTCAATTTGCTTGAGCTTTAAGCCAAAAGCTGCCCTAGCAAAAGCGGCTAGTGTCTCCTGACTGCATAGTGGGCTACCATCTTCTTTGAAAGGAGCTTAGTTGTGGATCATGGGAAGTGATTGACACTTTAAAAGAGGGCAATTTAGCTGATGGCAACCTGTGGCCTCATTCTGATTTGAGAACAATGGGAGGTGGTAGCCATTTTGAAAGATGGTAATCCTTTGTGACACTCTGTGAAAGAGAAGACTTCTGTAAAATGATGAAAAATAAAGTTAGGAAAAAATAGTGGCCAAAAAATGACCATAATCCTAAATATTTTTAGAAACTATTTGTTGTACCTTATCTATCCTACAGGGGGAGGCAGGGAATCCCCAAATTGTATATTTTTACAGTCTGAAGTCTAATTGTCTTCCTTCAAACTGAAGAATTTTACATGAATTCTCCCCTAAGCCACCTTAGCCAACTACAAGAGACTAACTGCACTGGAATGTCATTTGAACATTCAGCATTAAAATAAATTATGAAAATCTACAAGAAGGATTGTAAAACGTCAACTTCTGACCGAATGGTAAGATTTTACAATCCTTCTTGTAGATTATGAAAATCTATTCTAATACTGAAAGGTATGTGTTGTAGATCCTTGCTTAAAAAGACTGAGATCTGTAGTGCTGATTTCCAACTACCACTGCTTCTAACATGCAGTAGGGATCTATCAAGACTTACCTAAATTAAATTTTGAAATTGTCAATTTTTCTCATTTTAAAGGGAAAATGTAGCTGTAGAATCATTTACTTGATTTCAGAG
This sequence comes from Emys orbicularis, assembly GCF_028017835.1. Lineage (NCBI taxonomy): Eukaryota > Metazoa > Chordata > Testudines > Emydidae > Emys > Emys orbicularis. The sequence goes on along the minus strand of NC_088695.1, from coordinate 27,236,918 downwards.
TTCTAGTAAATAAATACTACTTTACAAGTAAAGAAATAGTAATACAAATGTTTAACAAGTCACATACTCGAGCTCCAGCTGGAAGCTTGCAGCTGTTTTGCAGACATGCCATTTTGTGGCATATCTACAATAGTGGAGTGAAAATGCATTCTTCTATATTGTGCTTTAAGTTTAGTTTTCTGGGGCATTTTCAGTAATCTAAACACTAGTTTAGATTGTAAAATCAAAATAGTAAATCGCAACTTTGATTTTTTACAATTTTGATTTGAGTTGAGATTGCTTTAGAACGTTAAGTAATGTGTAATAGCTAGTCTGGCAGAAATTTTTCCCTTAAATATATTTTGCAGCAGCAAATTTGAATAGATCAATGTCTTGCCACTATTATGTGTAGTTTTAAAAAACAAATGCCTGCTTTTTATAGCCTTTGCTATTGAAACACTAAAGATTACTATACAACTGAGTACTGTAGTTATCAACAAATTACTTTCTGTAGTGAAAATGTCAAACTGGAAAGTGCTTCACTTATTTTAGAACAGAAAGATACTTGCCACTAGCTCACTGGTAAATGAGTAACAGAACTGGCATCCATTCAGTTTCTTCTAAAAGAACTAATACAATAGCATTCAGATTTTAGTGGTGTCTCTTCTTTGTTAGTCTTGTTTTGGCACATGGATTTAGCTACTGAAATCACAAAAAATACACAAGTCTTTGTCTAGCCATTGTAGGAAGCTTGTACATTTCAGAAACTTCTAATCTTTTAGTTGTCAGTACAAACTAATGAAATTCTAGAGTATCTGTGACAGTGTGCTCACATTTGTATAAGAATTTCTATTTCTTGTGGGATATGTAACTCTATTGGCAGCACAGCTACCTTTTTCAATTCTGCATCAAAATGGCTATAACACCAATTCAGTGTCTGGTTGCTTTCCCTAAAGTTGTTACTCTTGTTGGTGACAGCAGCATGAGTATGACTAGAATCCGTTTTCATTACAAAAAGAGGAAGATCTTTAGCTATAAGCATTCTACTCTGTGCAGACATTCAAACTGTCCTATAAATATTTAATACCTCTCATCTCTGCCTTCCATAAAATGTTATCAAAAAGTATTGCTAAATTATAGCATTTGACTTCTGCCTGTGGCTAACGTACTCACTACACTTGCAATATGTCTTTTTCTGTGTAACAGAAACCACTGCCTTGTTGAAAGCTTATTAAAGAATAGCTGTATTGATTTATTCAGATGGGGAAAAATAGTAACGTCTCATATCAGCATTGTGATATTTATTTGAGACTAATCTAAAATGGGATGCATTTAAAATGGTTCCAAGAATTTCTCGTTTAGCTAGTTGTGGTGGTACATGGTAGTCGTTGGTGTCTGGACACTTTCCACAACCTTTTGAGAGGGCAGTTAACTTTAAAGATTACTGAACTGTACTTTGAATGAGGAACAGAAGTAGTTCATTAGAAATTCTGGCCTTCAACCATTCTCTGCTCTAATGACTGCTTCTTGGAGCAGCTTGTCGTGGAATCCACAAGGGGAGAGGCAATTCTTGATTGAGTTCTAAATGGAACACAAGGTCTGGTCCAGGAGGTGAATATAGCTGAACTGCTCAGTAATAGCGACCATAATGTAATTAAATTTAACATCCTTGGGGGGATGCCAAATAACTCCCCCTCAGTAGCATTTACTTCAAAAAGGGGAACTACACAAAAATGAAGAAGGTAGTTAAACAGAAATTCAAAGGATCAGTCACAAGGGTGAAATGCCTGCAGACTGCATGGAGAAAACATTTAAAAACACTATCCTAGAGGCTCAGCCTAAATGTATTGCGCCCCTCTCCCCCCCAAACAGTAAGAGGACCAAAAATAGCCAACATGGGTAAACAGCAGAGTAAAAAAAGATGGTTAGAGGCAAAAAGGCATCCTATAGAAATTGGAAGTCAAATCTTAATGAGGAAAATAGAAAGGAGCATAAAGCTTCCCAAGAGTCAGTGAGGCCAGGCCACTGGAGGAATGAGGTGCTGATAGAGCATTTAAGGAAGACAAGGCCATTGGGAAGAAGCTAAATGAATTCTTTGTACAGGTCTTCACTGCAGAAGATATGGGGAGATCCCCCACATCTGAACCATTATTTTTAGGTGACATATCTCAATCTGAGACAGTTCCTCAGATATCAATAGAAGAGGTATTGGAAAAAATTGATAAATTAAGCTAAGAAGTCACCAGGACCAGATGATATTCACCCAAGAATTGTGAAGGAATGCAAATATGAAATTGCAGAACTAACTGTGGTATGTAACCTATCGCTGACATCCGCTTCTGTACCACATAACTGGAGGATAGCTAATGGAATGTAGCTCCAGTGGTGATCCTGGCAACTACAGGCCGGTAAGCCTAACTTCAGTGCCTGGCAAATTGGTTGATGCGATGGTAAAGAACATAATTATCAGACACATAGATGAATATAATATGTTGGGGAAGAGTCAACATGGCTTTTGTAACAGGAAATCATGCCTTACCAATCTATTGGAATTCTTTGAGGGAGTCAACAAACATGTGGACAAGGGTGATTCAGTGGATATAGTGTACTTGGATTTTCAGAAAGCCTTTGATAGCATCCCTCACCAAAAGCTCTTAAGCAAAGCAAAGAGTCATGGGATAAGAGGGAAGGTCTTTTCATGGATCAGTAACTGTTTAAAAGACAGGAAACAAAGGGTAGGAATAAATGGTCAGTTTTCAGAATGGAGACTGGTAAATAGCTGTGTCCCCCAAGGATCTGTACTGGGGCCTATGCTATTCAACATATTCATAAATTATTTGGAAAAAGGGGAAATAGTGAGAGGGCAAAATTTGCAGACAATAAAAATACTCAAGATAGTTAAGTCCAAAGTTGACTGCAAAGAGTTAAAGGGATCTCACTAAACTGGGTGACTAGGTGCCAAAATGGCAGATGAAATTCAGTGTTAAGTGCAAAGTAATGCACATTGGAAAACATAATCCCAACTATCCATACAAAATTATGGGATCTAAATTAGCTGTTCCCACTCAAGAAGGAGATCTTGAAGTCATTGTGGATAGTTCTTTTGAAAACATCCACTCCCTATGGAGCAGCAGTCAAAAGAGATAAGTGTTGGGCACCAAAAGATATACTGGAATTAGAGAAGGTGCAAAGAAGGGCAACAAAAATGATTGGGGGGGTATATTACAGCTTCCATGATAGGAAAGATTAAAAAGACTGGGACTGTTCAGTTTAGAAAAGGGATGGGTGGGTGGAGGGAGAGGATAGAGGACTATAAAATCATGAGTGGTCTAGAGAAAGTGAATAGGGAAGTATTATTTACTCCTTCACATAACAAATGAAGCAGAGGTCACCCAATGAAATGAACAGTCAGAAGGTTTAAAACAAACAAAAGGAAGTACTTCACACAATGTACAGTCAACCTGTGGAACTTGTTGCCAGGGGATGTTGTAAAGGCCAAAACTGGGTTTGAACTGGATTAAAAAAAGAATTTAGGTAAGTTCATGGAGGATATGGCTGTCAGCCGAGATGGTAAGGGATCCAATCCCATACTCCGGATGTCCCTAAACTTCTGAGTGCTAGAAACTTGGACTGGACCACAGGGGATGTGGATCACTTGAAATTGCCCTGTTCTGTTTATTCCCTCTGAAGCAAATGGCAGTGGCCACTATCAGAAGACAGGATACTGGGCTAGATAGACCGGTGATATCACTCAGTATGACCATTCTTATGCTTCTGCTAATTAACATACCCATCTGTGCAGAGACCTTTTTTGATCTGTAACTGTTCCTGTATATCTTGTTTCTCCATGGATCATCCATGTAGCCAGAGCACTGAAAATATAAGGGCTAGTCACAATGAGTGCAGGAGCACTTCCAGTATGGTTAGTGATTCTGTCTTTCTGTCTTCCGTTCGCAATTGAGTCCCAGTCCTGCAAGCGCACATCTGGCCAACTCAATACTAGTAGTCCCAAAATTACCAAACTTTGCGAGTGTCTGCAGGATTGGGCCTGTAATTTCAAAGTATGCCTCACATGGTCACTTGGTAAAGGTCATGTTCCCTGGTGGGCAATACAGGTCCTGTTTGGGCTCATGAGGAATGGTTGGAAGAAGGGCCATGCTATGTATCTGTTTTTGTGCATCTGATGTTGCTTTTAATACCTAAGATTCTGCCTTCACTTTAATGTTTGCTCCTGATACACTGAATATGGCTAGAATTAGAGAACGATATTATCTCCCATCCCAACCTGCCACAAACAGTACATCAGAATTATTCTTGCAAACAAGTTGGCACTGCTTGATCCCCTTCTACTGGAATTGTTCAATGGGGTAGCAAAGAACCAAATACAAGGAGACACTAAATACTGTATTTAGCACCTCGAGCTCTTTAAATCTTGTTTTTTTTCAACCAGGAGCATTGTCAGGATTTTAAATTGAAGCTTTCTTTACAACCATCCTTGTACTTGGTGTGGGAGGTGTTTGCTTTAAGATGTGTTTGTACTAGGTACAGGCTTCTACTTTTGCAAGGAGTGAAGCAAAGGAATGGGACTTGAAGCATAGAATGGAAGCCAGGAGAGAACTGGTTTAGGAAAACCAACAGCTGTTATACATTGTGGTACCACTTAGCAGTTTTAAGACCACTTTTTAAGCCCACCATTTTAAGCCCACTTTTCACCACCCTTGGACAAAAAATAAAAATCTTCCTGTAGCCTGAAATGTTGCCTGCATGCTATATGCCAATTTTTTGGGAAGTCTGAAGTAAATCAGGCAGATATTTCCAAGTAGTGTTTTCACATCTTCAATTTAGTTATATTTTTTGTCTTGTCTTTTCACAACTCAGACTTCAGAGCTTAAAGACTTCAAAGTTCTTTCATTCTTAGTTTTCACTGGGGATATCAGTTTTATTCTGTGTAGACATCTAGTGATTTACTGCGTTTCTAACCCACCCCACACACTGGAAAATCCACATCCTGATTTGGGGGTTTGAACATTTTCTCTGTATACAGAGATACATTTATACCCACATGCTGTAACTTTTCATGCACTGCCAAGAAAAGCCACATGCCTCTATAATTGCAGATAATACTTTAATGTACAAACCACTCTCAGTATATGGCAGACAAGCAGTCAAGTTCAATCAGATTAGACTGGTGCTTGTTTTTACTTTTCAACCTTAAGGAGTCATTTAGCTTTAAATCAAGGGCAAGTGTCCCTGGTTAACTTCTTGGTTTTGGTTTCAGCTTCTTTAGGTATGGGAACAGCAATTTGCAGAGTCTCACAGCCTGTGTAGTAGCCTCCCAATCCAGTAAACCTTGATTGAGATATGCAAGTAGGTCTGCTAAAACTGCTGACTAGTCCAGGTACCTAGTCCGACACTTTCCAAAAGCAGTTTAGGGGTGTCTCACCATCTTTTTGTCTCACGGAAAATAGATATGAAAGATAAACAATAGATTTTTTTGGATTGCCTCTTAGCAGTCTTTTGCAGATAGCCCTGTGAATTACGGATCCTCTAATTACAGTTTTGAAATGGGTCTCTTACCCCAATGACTTGCAATATACATCCGGGCTTCCTAAATCTCTGAGTAACGTACGTTTTATTGCAGGAAGGGTCTGAAGGCAATAAATCTATAACTCAAATATACAGATGAAACAATCCTTTTTTTTTTTTTCCCCCTTGCCCCTTGCCTTTGGGGGGGGGGGGGAGAGAAGGGGTGTCAGGTGGGCAGGCTGTCATGGAAAAAGTTCCAAGGACCCTTTTTGGATTCTTGTGTTGTGTATATCCTAGTTGAGTAACAGAGAAAACAGGTCAACTGCTCCCTCCTGCCCGAGTCTCTCTTCTTTAGAGGAGACAGCTGGCTATTCTGCTTCAGTACTCGTAACGGTACTAGTTGGTACATGAAAGCTTTATAAAATTAGTTTATATGATTTGGGTTTTTATTTCATATTCCTCCATACTTAGTAGTATCTTGGAGTCTAGCTCCTAAAAATCCTTGGCCAAAACTATCCAAACCCAACAAAATTTTACTTTTGCTTCTTACAGCAAAGACACAGTTGAGTTATACTGTGATATCCCATTTTAAAAAAAATACTGTGTGTCTAGACTTCAAATCCACTAAGTGAAATCATTGGATTCTAGGGGAAGGTGGGGAGGAGGGATGGCAGGAAGGGAGGAATCACGTGTTTCACAGCAACATAATTGTCCTCCTGCCTGTCCACCTTTAGTGCTTCAAGTCTAGAACTGCTCTCCTAGAGAGAACAGCAGTTATCAGTTGCTATTTGATGCTTTTTTTTCTGGGTCCTCCTACTTAGTGTGTCATGCATGGCCAGCAATTCATAAAGATCTCAAAGGTTTAAAGAATGTCACTTGACTTTTTTTGGAGGACAGAAAAGGGACCTTATAATGAGGACCCTTGAAACATGGTATTGGTCTTATTTTGGAAGGCTCAGGGGTATATCCCTTAGTCTTGAACCTTACGTTCAAACAAAATAAGGTTGACTTGTTTGCAGAGGAATTCACTATTATTACTAAGGATATGATTTAGTCATGGAGATCACAGCTGTCACGGATTCTGTGACTTTACCGGACCTCCGTGACTTCTTTGGCTTCAGCTGGGACTGTACGCCCCTGCCTTGCAGATGGGGCTGCAGGACTGTGCCCCCTGGAGCTGGGACTCTGCTCCCCTGCCCCACAGCTGGGTCGGGAGCCAGGACTGTGTGCCACCCACATTCCTTCTGCCGGGGCTGGAGCTGTGCACTGCCCCCTAGGACTGCAGATGGAGCCATATGCCCCTGCCTTGTGGCTCTGGCCGGGGTTGCAGCTGTGCACACACCCCTGTGGCTGTAGCCGGAGCTGTGCACCTGTGGCCAGCTCCAGAGCCGGCGCTATGCGAGCTCGCTCCCCCTCCTATGGTGGTGGTGCTCTAGCTGTCATTCATGCATGCCCCCTCCCCCGCCCCCTTCCTCTCTGCTCCCTGGTTATTTTTAGTAAAGCCACAGATAGGGCACAGGCTCCTGTGATTTTTTTGTTTATTGCCTGTGATCTGTCCATGATAAAATCTTAACCTTAACAATTACCCATAAAAATAAATAATTCTACTGAAATTCCCTCATGAGTTTGCAGTAGATGACTACCAGTTATTCAGTGATCATTATGCAGATGGCTATAGAACCAGTTTGAGAGAAGGCTGTGTGTGTGTGTGGGGGGGGGGGGGGGGGGTTCATAGGCATGAGATGCTGAGCTTACTGAAAAAGTTGGGGGGGGGGAGAAAGAGTTCTTTAAGTAACTGAAAGACCAGAAAAAAACTTTATGAAGTATTTTTCAGAAGAGCTGTTAAAGTATAAGGACCATATATTGAAATGCAGTATGTAAAGATGCTGTAACTTACAAGAGAACCATTCACAGTAAATAGTGCATGTCCTTCAGGCATTCTTTTCAATGCACAGTAGTGTATATTGTGTGCTGAGCAGTATCATGTTGCACAGTTCAGTTCTGTTCTATATCTTGCTAGGCATCCTGTTGGCAACTCTCTCTCTTCTGAATAAACTGAATTAAAACAGCACTTATGAGCTTACATGTTAACAAGAAAAAGCTGTAGCTGGGAATTATCATATTGGCTGCAGACGTTCTTGCTGTTTCCACGTACTTAAAATCTTGTTTGTAGCCAGTGAATCTGGGAGACTGTGTAGGGAACATAAAACACTAAAAGTTTCAACTAGTTTCATTTTCTCTCTGAAAATAATAGACTACTATATAGTTTAAAAAAAAATCTCGATTACTAAAATGAAAATAATTTTGTATATAATTTATTTTAGTTTAGTCTGCACTGGCCAGCACTTTCTGTATAGACAGTTTAATTGTTTCCCTGACTAGTCAGTCTCTCTTCTCGCTGAAAAGAAGACCCTTTATAAACATAAACAAAGAGCTGAAAAACATCTTCCCTCCTCTCCCCCCAAATTAAATGACTTCAGGATGCTACTTAAAGACCACACCATCAAACATAATTGATTTATTTTTTTTATTGCTGAATTACGAAAAGTTCAAGTTTCTGAATGTCCTTTTAATATAACTTTGTAGCTTGCAATTACAACAAAATATCAGAGCAAAATCACAATCTATATTCTTTTTTCTTTGTTTTGCAGACCGTGAGGACCAATCAATTCTTTGCACGTAAGTAAACAAAATAATAAGTTGGCTGTTTTTTATCATATTAGTGATAGTACAAGGAACTTCGCTACTATTGCCGGGATAGATTACTCTTAGTGTTTATCTCTCAGCAGCTGCTTGTAACAATTAGCAACGCATAATATAAAATCTAATCTAGTCTGGTATAGAGATGTTGACTCATTCATAAAATGGTGCACTTGAACCTTGTCCCACTATCAACTTACTGAAAGTGTTAAATAGCATTTCCCACTCGATAAGCATAATATCTTTAAAAAAAACAACAACCAAAAACCATCAGAAATCAAACAAGTGAATCTCTCTAATTTATAGATCATTAATATTCTGATAATGTTAAACCATACTGTAACTATTCAAAGTGTAGAGGCTAGCTGAATAACTACAATAAAGGATCAGTTGCCTACTTGGCAGGTTCAACTTCAAAATTCACTCAAACTAAGACGGTCTTTTTTTAAAAATTTTTTTGTTTTTGTCATCATTTACCCTATATTATTGGTGGCATATAGTGCAAGGGATCTTGTTTGGACACTTAAAAACAAAGTGAGAAACGCAAATGAGTTTCTGAAGAAACTGGCTGGTTCTTTACTTTCTCATCTCTCTCCAGCTGGCTAATAGTTTAGGTTGGACTTCGTTTCTGGCCTCCCCTGAGTGAGTTAACATTTGAAGGGCTTCCTAGCTAATTTACAATCTTCCCTGTCAGTCACAGCTCCATGTCTGTTAACCTACCAGCCAGCTTATTTACTTAACTTCAAAACATTTCTCCTAAGGGCTTGTTTATATTAGCTTTCCTATCTCCAATTCGATTACCAATTAACTCATTATAGGTAACATGTCTGTGAAGGATAGTTTGGACACTACCACAAATGTTTGTTCCAGGACACACATGCTTGTAGGTTACCCTAGGGCACTGTAGAGGTCCGGACTCACCCCTGCGGCGCCCCCTGCTGGTTACTCCAGGGAATCAGCTCAATCCAGCCTCCGGAGCGCCCTCTGCAGGCTGGTGATCCGACTTGTCCTCTGGCGCCCGTGTCCCTCCCAGGACCCGGTGCCCCTATTACTGGGATGGTGCCCCCTGGCAGTACCCCACAGATCTGGGTCTCCCCTCCCCGGGGAACCCCCACCCACTATCCCCACCTTGCCTCAGCACTAGGCCACTGCCAGTCACCAACTAGCCCCTGCTCCCTGGGGCAGACTGCAGTATAGGCCACTCATCACTGGCAAGGGGGGTTTGGACCTGCTGTCTTGGACTAGCCCTGGGCTGCCCTCTGCAACCCCCCAGTACCTCTTGGCCTAAGACTAGGCCGCAGCCTGGGGCTCTCCAGGCTGGAGCTCCCCAGCTCCTCCGCCTTTCCCCAGCCCTGCTCCACTACAGGTACCCTGTGTCTAGCTCCCTGCAGCCAGGCCCTTCTCTCCCTGAACGCAGAGAGAGACCCTGGAGCTCCTGGCTCCCAGCCTCTTTATACAGGCCAGCTGAGTCAGTTTGGGGCGTGGCCCCAGCTGCAGCCACTTCCCCTGATCAGCTCAGCCTTCGCGCTGCCTGCTCCCTGGGCTATCTCAGGCCCTTCCAGGCAGGAGCAGGTGTCCACCCTGCTACAGGCACCCAAAGCTTAACAGACTGGATCCCTGCCTATCCAACCAGAAGCAAAAAGTCTAATTATCTCCCAGCCTATAAAGTAATATCTGAGAAGCTGGAGAAGGATTGGGTTTCCCAGGGTGGGAGATGGTACATTCCAAATGCAGGGCTACCCTTCACCCTCTCATTGAAAAATGGGTTAGGGCCAGTAGTGTTCAAATGACTATTGTTTTACAAAACAGAAAAACTCCCTCTATGAGGAGGACAGCTTTAGGACAATGTCCCCCAAAGCAAGAATAAACCCTTTGCCCTGCTTTTGATGACTGGAAGCTCCCAGGTCTTGCTTCCTAGCAGGAGCAGACAACCCAGCAGCTGCCACTGAAGTTCAGTGGGAGCCTCTCCAGTGTAGCACTACACAAAATCAATATGGCTTACATTAAATGGATTAAAAACTGGCTAACTAGTAAATTTCAAAAAGTAACTGTAGATGGAATCATCATTCAGTGAGGATATTCTTGGTGCAGTCCCACAGGTTCTTGGTTTATTGCTATTCAGTATCTTTATCAACGATCTGGAAGAAAATATAAAATCATTACTACTAAACTTGCAGATGACACAACTGGTTGCAGTATTAATAATGAATGAGGCAGATTGGTTCTAAAGGCTGACTTGAATTGCTTGTTGAAATGGGCTCATTTAAACAAGGTGTGTCTTAATAAAGTCAAATACAGGGTCATGCATCTGGGAACAATGAATGTAGGTGACACTTGCAAGATGGACTGGATCTTGGAATTGCAGTCATACTGAACAGGACTTAGGGATCATAGCAGATAACCATTTGAACATGTGCTTCCAGTGCAATGCTGGAGTTAAGGAGATCAATATGATCCTCTTTATAAGCAGGGAAATACAAAGTAGAAGTAGTGAGGTGGTATGGTCTCTGTATATGGCTCTGGTAATTTAATTACCGGAATACTGTCTAGTTCTGGTCTACATATCAGAAATGTCAAAATTAGAAAGTGTGTTTAGGACAGAGCTACAAGAATGACTTGAGGTTTGAAAAACATATCTTTATATGAGACTTTAGAAGCTCCATCTCTATCTTATCCGAGAGACGGTTAAGAGGTGACTTGATGATGATCTAAAAGTACCTACGTGGAGAGGTGATCTCTAATAACTCTTTAATCATAACAAGATCTGGTAGTTGGAATCTGAAGCTAGACAAGATCAATCTGGAAATAAGGTGCAGGTTTTTACAGTAATGTTCATTAACCGTTGGAAGAACTTACCTGTGTTTCTGAAGTTCCCTCTATTGCCTGTGGCAGCAAGACAAACTGGCAAGTGTCTGACCTGGTAGTTCTTAGCTCCAACTAAATCTCTCAATGCCTCAAAAATTTTCAGAACTTCTCTTCTCTGCTGATGTAATGCCTGTCTGAACTGAATATTGGCTGCCAGACACCCCTCTCCCCTCACCCCCGCTCCCCCGGACTCCTCAAAATGGTGGATTTGAAACCTACGGGTTTCAGGTCCTTCCGGTCCGGTGATGGACAAATCCCCCAAAAGATGGACAAGATGGACTAATTCCTCGCTTGTTTAGAACAGTCTCATATAATGAATTGATGTTTGTCTATATTTCTCTTTGGGTATGAACAAACAGTGCAGCTAAAGCTTCCTCCTCTTGGGGCAATCTATTAAAGTCTCTTCAGTTCTTGAGGAGACTAACACCTATCACCCAACAACAGAAAACCCAACTTTGTCCAGTGCTCAATCTAGCAGACAAGTGACCCCCAAAGACCAGACCACAACAGAGAAGACTGCAAAAGAAAGACCTGGCACCAGCACATATGCCCCTGGTGCCAAAGCAGACCACATGGCTTCAGACATTGGCACCAAAAAGGACATAGTCCCAGATTCTGGTAGTAGAGGTGTTTAAGGGGGGCCACTCCAAACAGAGGGCTGAGACTCCAAATGGAACTCCGTATCCTGTGACAAAGTTTTGATCATGAAAAGCCTCTGGATGCAAATCCACCAAGCCCCGCATGATGCCAAAGGCTGGTGAAGAAGGGCAGCCTACAGCACAGAGTAATACTTCTCTGGCACCAGTCCCAGAGCTGGGGTTGCACCTCTCTGCATTGAAATCTATAGCAGACAGTGTACCTCTAAGTGAACCGGGACAGTCACTGGCACAGAGGTATTTATCTGTACTGAGAGTGCACTGCCCAGAGAGGAAGTCAGTCTCTCCATTGCATGTGTTCTCCCAATCCTCAAACAGGGAACTCTATTCTCTATGGTGCCACAGAAGGACTGAAAATCCACCCTGACAGGAATGCTATTGGACTGGCCAATATCAAGCTATTGAACCATATCCCTACCTTATGCTGCTGTGGCCCTACTGGGCTTATGGGAGTCTGACATCTCAATCGGTTAAGATTCAATCTCTATGCTCAAGAGAGGTCACTTTACCCATCATCTTCTCTGACCAGACCACCTATTGCAGATAGGAAGAACCAGATCTGGGGGCTAAGCAACACCAGTGACCTGCCTTGCCACCAAAAGACCTCTCCTCATCACCTCACAAAGTGGTGTCTTTGGCACCGAATGACCTAAGAGCCCCTTATAAGATTCTAGAGAGAGAAACATCCAATCAGAGAAATCTCAAGAGTTGTTTGATACTTTGAGAACTGCCAGTGGCTTTTCCCAACGTGGACAAACTTCAGCCTTCCCCTTGCCTGAAAAATGGTCCTTAAAGCTAGTGTGCTGCCAAGGAAAAGACCATTGAAGTTTGATTTGCTTATGAAGTTCTAACCAGCCTCTCTCTCCTTCTGTTGCCTCCCTATTTAAAATCTAAGGTTTTGGGTGCTATTTGGATATATGATTTCATCATTGGTGTAGGTAGGATGATTCAGTTGACAAGATTTGTAATGGCAGCTATGGAGTTCTTCTAATTCTACCTTCCATTGCATACTGGACACGGTTTTGCCTGCAGGTAGGTAGGTCATTCTTGGGAGGGTAAATGATTCAGAAGGGACCTGGGGATCTCTAGTGCTGGTTGGAATTTTTAGTTCAGTTCCCTTGGATTGTTAGATAACTGACAACTCTCAGGAGCAAGCTTTATTTATCTTGTATATCCATTTATAGCATCCCCCGGTTGGTTAGAAATGCCAGTGATTAATGGGGGACCATAGTGGTGTTAGACTCTGGGTTTGTCTAGTTTAGGAAAACCAGTACCTGTTTTCTGGCAATGGTGCCAACACACTGTTGCTACCAACACTAAGTACTAATCAGAAATGGTAGGCAATATGTCTTGAGTCCTGTCTTCGGTAGCTACCAGTGTTACAAACACACTGCCCCAACATCAACATCACTGTTGCTGAGAAATGGAAGTAATTATACTAATGTAATAGCACCCTAAAATGTAAATACACACTGAAATAGGAAATGTGGGCCTCAGATGAGGACTGTAGAAGCTTTTCCTCTTGCAAGGAAATGCCAGATGCTTGAGTTTAAGGAAGGTGACAAAACTTCTTGTACTCTTGCTGCTGCCCATTATGGTTAAATGGGTGAGTGTGCCAATCTGTCCCAGACTGGTGACTCTGAAATGAAGAAATTCCTGATATGGGATACTAGGGTTCTGTGAGAAATGCTCAAGCCTCTCCTACGCTTGCTGTTTTTAGCTCTAGGATTCTGTTTGTGTTAAAATATGAAAGCATAAGTTGCACTTTTTTGCTGGCATTCTAAATTTGAGAACCTTACCACAAGCTTATGGTATTCCGTTGAAAATGGTGAGTAGGCTTGATAAATGGTCATTTTTACAGATGCATGAAGCCATACAAGGGTATATAATCTGAATTGGCTTCAGATGGGAGTGGTGGGATGGAGAAGAAACTGAGTTTGCTTCTAAAATGACGACAGCAGCAAATACCAAGCATTTCAGTATACAACCTCTGGCTGGGTTCCAGCTTCCTAACATTCCCCTGACAACTGGTGTGAAAAGATGTGAACCATCTACAAGAAGATGAAACGGAGAACTATAAATAGTAAAAAACCAATTCTTGGATTTTCTGAACCAGTCTAGATACTCGGGTGTACCTCTCAGTTTCCAGCAGATGTAGGCAGGTAGTTATGATGATCCTTTTATCTACAGGCCTTGCTTTCTGAATTCTCCAATTGTTTCTAGTAGGTGAAGGATCCACCCAGTTATTTCTCTGATAGGAGCTAGCAAGGAAGCTTATTCTGCACAACCACCACTAAAGAAGCACCTGTGACTGCAGTCATTTCTGCAGCTACTTTACCGGTACCAGCAGACTTTCGGTACATGTTTCCATGTGCTTTTGGTGCCTAATATATAAGGGATCCCATCATCTTATATAGGTAAGGTGCTTCCTGTCCTCAGTGTTTCAGAGTGAAGTTAGTCTCTAAGGTGCCACAAGTACTCCTGTTCTTTTTGCGGATACAGACTAACATGGCTGCTACTCTGAAACCTGCCACAGTGAAGTGGTATTCCTATATTTTCTGGGGAAACCTTGTGACTGAGAAGAAACCTGCAAAAGAGCAGGTAGCAAGCAGCACTGGTCATCCTTCCTCTTGCAGTGGGTCTAGCCACTAGAAGAGCCTCTTGCTTCCAGGCGAACTTGTTCTTGTCCCAATTTTGGTGATTCTGAGAAACAGCGGCACCGTTTTGTCTGAAACTTTACAAAATTTGGTCTGAGGCAGACATCTATCATGGGGAACTTAAGCCTGAATGGTTAGTTTAGCAAAGTTAAAAGCAATTGAAATAGCTTGTAGCGGGAATCGTTGGGCAACCTTAACATGGCTGTGACACAACCCCCCCCCAGCCCCCCAAAAACACCCCTCATTCAGCTGCCTATCTAACTAAATGGTGCTTTATTACTTTGCAGCAGAGAAACTGGTGAGTGGGGTGTGGGAGGGAGGGAAGTCCTCCACTAAGCACTAAGGCTGTTTTGGGGTATGTGTCAGTTCTAGAGTTCATTGCTGTCTGACCTAAATCTTAATGCAGCACCGTAGCACACACATGTGGTCAAGCAGTGAGAGTCAGCAAGGTCCCCCCTGCACCAGCATGACATTAATGCAGTGGTGTGCAAATGTTTCTAGTTGTGCCCCCTGCCCCCACTTACCATTAATGGAATCTGGCTGTGCGCCCCTCCATTACTGCACAGCCAAGGCTTCCTCAGCCGTAGAGCTTGAGCTGGAGGCAGAGCTGAGCTGGGGGTGGAGAGGAAATGAGGCAAGGCTGGGCTGGAGTGGGGCTGGCGCTGGAGTGGAACTGGGGGTGGATCTGGGTTGCGGGAGGAGCAAGGCTGGGGGCAGAGCAGGGCTGGAAGTATGGCATGTGGGGAGGGAGTGCTACTTTTCCAGCCCCTCTCCGCCCCCAATGGGGGGATGCATCCCGCCATTTGGGGACCACTGCATTAATGAATAGGTGGGACAGCTATAAGGCCACATCACTAGGAATGGGAATTCAGTGGGTGATTGGGTGAGATGCATATTTGAGAGCATGATAAAACTTTAAATTCTCTCAGGTCCATGGTTTTTGGTGGTCTTCGTAGGTTTTTAATCAAGCTTTGTTTTTTGCTGTTTAGCTAGCTTTCAGCTCAGGTAGAGTAGTCTAACCTCTCTGGATGTGCATTCCACAGTAACCCCTCCAGAATCTCTGCTAATGGTCTTCCTTTCTCCCAAGAAGCTTCTTACTACTATTTACTACTATATTTGTGACCCCACTTACTCTGTGATTCCATAGTTAAAGGTCTTGCCACAGAATTGTGCTCCAAAAGCCAAGCATTTTTTGTTCTTCTTTTTTAACTTAAAATTTAAAAGGTTGCTAAAGGAACCCTGAAAATATGAACACTGTAGACTGAAGTAGTGTTGCTTCTGCAGGCTGCAGATAGGCTGAAACCAGAAGATATCCCAAGACTTGGATACAGTTCCTGGTGGTTCCTATTTATAATAAGGGAACCTGACTGTTTGTGGAAATTTACTGCACAATTTTGTTATTGATACACAGTAGCACAATATTATTGTACATCATCCTGAAAAGAATTGTGCCCAGAGATAAAGAATTTTCTGTCTGAAGAATAAATTGGATTTAAACCCAAAAATGGTATAGTGGAGCAAATACTGAGTCTCCATGTGCAGTCAAAGAAAGTGCTGGAGAATGATGGGAAGGTGCTCCTTGTCTGTGAATTTTGCTGAGGCATTTGATACATAAGGGCCAAACGTCTTTAGGTAACCTTGCAGCTGGTTGAAGTTGGTGAAAATGTAGTAAGGCTGATACAAAATCTCGATGGAAGCATGACCGTTTTGGTGTCTCTTTTGGGCATGAACAAAGTAGTTGGTTTGACTTGAGGATAAATGTCAGGGCTGCATATTATCACCAGTCTTCTTCACCTGTTTTCTTAGAGAACTCTTAAGAAGAGCCACTGCTGGAAACCTAGTGATATTGACCAATTGGATTGTCGCAAAGAGGTGGAAAAATTGCCAGAAAGAGTAGAGGTGGAAGCAGTGAAGTTAGATCTGAAGATATCATACAAAGACAATGCTGACTTCTAAATCTGTTGAAAAGGTGAAGATATTCCTATCCAGATCTGAGGAGGCAATGGAGTACATTGAGCACTTCAAATGTCTGAGTAATATGACTACAAGGGACACCAAACTTCCCTTAGAAATCTAATGTAGAATTAGCTGCATCTGGAGAAGCAAAGGTTATTGCCCTGAAGTGTAAAATGAAACTTTTGCAGTCTCTTCATCATCTTGCTATATGCATGCGAGTCATGAATGTTAAGGAAACAGGACATTTAAGAGGCTTTCTGCCTTCAAATGGAAATGCTACAGGCAATTGCTGTGAGTTAGTTACACCTTGCATGTGACTGAGGAGGAGGTGATCACCTGAACTTACAGCATAACCAGAATGATACCTAATATCAAGACAATCAGATGAAGAAAACTTCAGTTTGTGGGACACATGGATTTGATGAGCGGAGGAAGATGCCGAAGCAAGATTTGCAGGGATTGGTGGGTTCAACAATTTGGCTGACAGGACAGGATGCAGTATGGTGCACTTCTCAAGGCAGTGTGAAAACCACAAAACATGGAGGAAGATTGCTGGCCAGCGATTCCTGTGTGTTTTTGTATTTATTGTTCAGTGTGATGTGACTCTGTGGTGCTTTGCACTATGAGAGAATTGCATAATTCACTTAATTTACCTTTTTTTTTTAAAAGGAAGTTTAAATTAAATATGAATCTGCCATAGAGTCTGAAGTATTGGCAAAATTAAGGCAGCATAGTCTAGTGTATATGGCACCAGACTGGGAGTCAGAAGATCTGGGTTCTGTCCTTAATTGTCATCTGCTGTGTTGCCTTCGGCAAGTAACTACTTACCTTGTCTGTCTTGCCCTCTTAGATTGTAAGCCCTTCAGTGAAGGGACTACCTCCTACTACATGTATGTACAGTACCTAGTGTAATGAGATCAGGATCTCGGTTGGGGACTCTTGGGTGCTGCTGTAACACACAATGCAGAATTTAAGTCAAGCCAGTTGCAGATTACAGAGACTTTTTATAGCGCAAGGGGGGGGAAATGTATTCTTCTTCACAGTAATGTCTTGTCTTTGTATTGTGCTCCAGCAAAGTAAAATTGTCTGCATTTAAAATCTGTTTGGTTAGGTTTGCCTTCAAAGATCAGACTAGGGAGCTTGAGGCTTGATAGGCAGAGAAATCAAGCACTGGAGTGCTAAGTAACATTTCTTAGCTTTCACTCTCTGAATCCTAGCTGGAGTGGAACAATTAACCTCTGATCATGACAAACTGTTCTGAATGTGAGTTGATGGGTTAAAGGAGCTAGTCTGAAGTGCTTCAGTATAAATTGTTCAGGCAGCCGCAGCAACAACTTCAAAACAGGAGGAATGTGTTCTGACAGTTCTGTCTCTAGAAGGATAGAGTCACTCTCTTGAAGGAGCTGAATTCTAGATGTTCTATGCATTTGTCAATAAATAAATCTGTTTGACCAGTGGCCCAGCCATGGAACATAGATTTTTAAGATGACCGTAGTGGAACAGAGACATCCACTCCTCAGTTGGAGGATTTGACTGTCTATTATAGTAACGTTGTCAGATTCGTCAAAGTAGGCACATTGCCGAGCAATCACTTGGAGCCGATAAGAGTTGCTGTTTGTTTGCATCTGCTTTCATAAAACTGTGGGAGAGAGTGGGTCCCACTTCTCAGTTCCACTCATTGAATTAGATTTAAGGCCAAGGGGTGAAATCCTGGCCCTATTGAACTCAATGGCAAGGCTCTCATTGTTAACTTCACTAGGCCCAGGATTTTCCATAAGGGTTTTTAATTAACACTTCTGTGGTAACCTAATGATTGGGGTGTATTTTTAAAACCAGGTATTTTTTAAAAGGCTGATCTCTGACTTCATTATATACTGTCCTTCCACTTCACAAATATTGTATATAAGCATTTCTAAAAGTTTACCTTGTTTGGGCAATTTATAATTCATGCATTTGCACTCTTGGGGGGGAAAAAAGCTGAAGTATGCAGACGTTCTTATTCCTATAAACGAAAAGGATTTCATCACCTAAATCTTCTAATTCTTCTTCTAGTAGAGTATATGACAGCAGAACTGTCTAAAAGTTCATATCCAGCAGGAAATACTCAGCATATTTGTAAGGCGTAAGGCGAGAAGAATTAGATAAGATACTAGCTGGAGTTGTATGGAGACATTCTATAAAAGTATAATTTCAGACTTGCATTTTAGCCAAAGGAATACATCCTAAACTCCAAGCTTTTGGCCTCATGTGCTTTGAGATGTACAGGCTTTTATAAGAACGTGTTGATTTGTGGATTGTATTTGTAAAAAGGCCGTGTGTAGTCTCCTTTAGAACTGGACCTATGGAATATAATTGTACTCCTTCCACTCCCCAGAAATCTGCTCACTAGATCACCAGAGTGGATTCTTTAAAATTTAGCTAACCTTTTTTTAACTACTTTTTAATCTTTTCTGCCAATTTAACTTCCATTCAGAGATTAGAAATATTAAATGTACCCTTCATTGAATTTAAAGAAAACCCCAAAACTCTTAGTCTCTCTTCTGAGGTAACAACAAATTTAATATTGATTCAGAATATAAAAGTTCGATTCAGTATACAAAGCAAACTACTAAATCTAGTATATTTAGTGCAATGGAGGGAAGTGTTGCCTTGGAAACTTCAACTGCAAAAGTTGTTAATCCACACTGCACACACATACGTTTTCAGTTAAACTATTTGTAACAGAAATGGCAACGGACTAAACTGACATCCTAGTAGGCTTGAAATGGTTCCACAGTTAACTATGTCAAGATTTATTTCTAAAATGAATATTTAACAATGTGAGAAAATTGCACTTTTCCTGTGCAATTCCAAGTAATTGAACCTTCTTAATTTCGTATGCTTCATAAACACAAACAGCAATCTCTTCCCACTTAGCTATGATTTGGTAGCCGAGTTAAGTTTGTAGTGAGTGTTACTAAAAGATGCATCAATAAATTTATAATGTAGAATTGTCTGAAAACTAAATTACGGCTATGAAAAAACCTTGTGGTGTCAGTCCTGTTTCATGTGAAGATAATATAGATTTAATAAATACCTCCCTTGGAAAATCAGTTTACAACTTTGTGTCCTACAGACACATCTTGAAATAAGTCAGACATATCCAAACACATCTTACTTCAAACCTAGCTGAGCATTCATTAAAATAATGCATGTTGTACCTGTTTACAGCAATAAAATTAAAAGTGTAATATATGTGTACTCCTTGCAATCCTAGATATGCTTCAGCCTAGCCAAGAATCTGATTATGGTACGATATGTTAAGATGTATTTTACTGCTAATGCTCCTAGGGCCTGACTTTTAAAAAGTACTGAGCACTTGCAGTCCCATTGACTTCACTGGGATTTGTGGGAGCTCAGTGTTTCTGAAAATCTGGCACTTAGAGCATGAAGTGCCATTATGGCATTATGTTTATATATTAGTTATTCTAAGAGATTCAATCCATGGCCTTGGTCAAGTCAATCTCTCTGCTTCAGTTTCTTATCCTTTAAGGAAGAGGTAAGAACGCTTGTTTCACACAAGAATTGAAGATTAGGGTTTGTTGTTAGTTGGTGGTGGTAAAGAACTATGATAAAAAGTATGCTTAGTACATAATAAGCATACTTGACATTGTACCAATAATTAAATGATGTGCTAGGGAGACATTTTGGATAACGGCAGTGTTTAAACTGACAAACTCCTGATTTGTTTCCTTAAACATTACAGTCAAGATGGGTCAGGTAATATCTCTTATTGGACCAATTTCTGCTGATGAGAGACAAGCTTTCGAGCCACACAGAACTCTTCTTCAAGTTTGGGAAAGGAAAATGCATTTTGCTGTGAAGCTGTGAGTTCTTTTCCAAGAGCTGAAGAAGAGCTCTGTGTGGCTTGAAAACTGTTACCTCACCCACCTTGTCTCTCTAATATCCTGGGATAGACACGTCTACAGCTACACTGCATACATCCTTAAACATTAGCACTTTTTCTTTCAGACAGTTAATAAAATATCATTGTACGGTCCAAGACTGAGACTGAAATGCAATTAGGTAGTTACCATAAAATACTGACTATGCTTGTTAAAACTGAATTTTGGGAGAAAAATGTGTGAATGTGTCTTGCAGAGGTGAATCTGGTGCTGGGAAGACCGAAAACACCAAGAAAGTTATTCAGTACCTTGCTCATGTTGCTTCCTCCCATAAAGGAAGAAAGGACCATAATATTCCAGTAAGTTTATTTTTATTTTTATTTTTTTTCCTTATTTTTCAATTGTCTTTCTCTGTTCCAGAACCAGGCTTTATTGTATCTAAATACCCTAAAGTGCTGTCACTGCTAAAAGGATTAAAAACTAATATTTAGGATCAAAAATAAATATCTGTTGATATGGCTGTTAGCTAAGATATCATTAAAGTGTTCTAGCAACAGAAATGAATAATTTGGAAAATAAAGTGTGATTGTTTAATTCATAGCATTAAAAACAAGTATTAACTGTTAAACTCTGACAGGATATGTGGAAAATTACAATATGTAATAAACTCCGTGCTTTTGCAATGGTGAGAGCTAGAAGCCCACTGTTAGGGAAAGGTAATAAAACAACTGAGCCCTTTGCTATGATCGTTATCTTTCTGTTTTTGTATGACATGGTATTGGAAAAACTTAACTCACTGCCTTATAACTTGGACTCTTTCAGTAAACTGGACTTCAGCAAAATCTGACATGCACATTGGTGGATTAAGAGTTTTATGCAGTGCAGAGTCAAAAGTATATAAATGGGTTTCAGATCATCAGTTGTACACTCATAGTGACTCCATTATTCAGTTTCACTCTAGGTTACTGGTTCACTATCAAAAGTATTGCTGTTTGCATGCTTTATATTTTGCAATGGTACCACAGGTTGTATGGTGCTTAACACCTAAAGCAGTCTCTGTCTTGAACCATTTACAGTAACAACCCCTATGGTTTAGTTGACATTATATTTCCCATTATAAGTTGTCCGGTGGATACCCCGCCTGTCCCTTGACTTGAACCCTGAGCACATGGAGGCTCAAAAATCACAGGGAAGCAGGAGCCAGAACAGGATTTATACATGAGTTAGCAATGCTGAAGAGAACTGGTAGCAGCAGGACAGGGTTAAGAAGGAGAACCTGGAGGAGAGTGTGAGGGACGGGAGAGCAGAGGGGAGGCTGCTCTGTGTTCAGATGGACTCTTGGGGGAGTTTTTAACAAGTCCTGTGTGTGGGGAAACCTAAATTACGAACTCAACATCAGCAAATATTCTATTAACTTTGTGCATAGGGTAATTGCGCAATGTGGTGTGCGCTTATGGTTTGAGCATGAGTTTGTAATAAGGCTTTTGTGTACACAGGTGCCGGCTTCCTCTGGGCCCTGGGGGTGCTCAACCCAACCCCCCCCCCCGGGTGCCCCAGGCCCTGCCTCTTCTCACTCCTGCTCTGTCGCAGACGCTCCCCCTGCCCCTTCTCCCAAGCCCCCACTCCATAGAATCATAGAATATCAGGGTTGGAAGGGACCTCAGGAGGTCATCTAGTCCAACCCCCTACTCAAAGCAGGACCAATTCCCAACTAAATCATCCCAGCCAGGGATTTGTCAAGCCTGACCTTAAAAACCTCTAAGGAAGGAGATTCCACCACCTCCCTAGGTAACCCATTCCAGTGCTTCACCACCCTCCTAGTGGAAAAGTTTTTCCTAATATCCAACCTAAACCTCCCCCACTGCAACTTGAGACCATTACTCCTTGTTCTGTCATCTGCTACTACTGAGAACAGTCTAGATCCATCCTCTTTGGAACCCCCTTTCAGGTAGTTGAAAGCAGCTATCAAATCCCCCCTCATTCTTCTCTTCTGGAGACTAAACAATCCCTGTTCCCTCAGCCTCTCCTCATAAGTCATGTGCTCCAGCCCCCTAATCATTTTTGTTGGCCTCCGCTGGACTCTTTCCAATTTTTCCACATCCTTCTTGTAGTGTGGGGCCCAAAACTGGACACAGTACTCCAGATGAGGCCTCACCAGAGTCGAATAGAGGGGAACGATCATGTCCCTCGATCTGCTGGCAGTGCCCCTACTTATACAGTCCAAAATGCTGTTAGCCTTCTTGGCGACAAGGGCACACTGTTGACTCATATCCAGCTTCTCGTCCACTGTAATCCCTAGGTCCTTTTCTGCAGAACTGCTTCCTAGTCTTTCGGTCCCTAGTCTGTAACAGTGAATGGGATTCTTCCATCCTAAGTGCAGGACTCTGCACTTGTCCTTGTTGAACCTCATCAGGTTTCTTTTGGCCCAATCCTCTAATTTGTCTAGGTCCCTCTGTATCCTATCCCTACCCTCCAGCGTATCTACCACTCCTCCCAGTTTAGTGTCATCTGCAAACTTGCTGAGAGTGCAATCCACACCATCCTCCAGATCATTAATGAAGATATTGAACAAAACCGGCCTCAGGACCGAGCCTTGGGGCACTCCACTTGAAACCGGCTGCCAACTAGACATGGAGCCATTGATCACTGCTCGTTGAGCCCGACGATCTAGCCAGCTTTCTATCCACCTTGTAGTCCATTCATCCAGCCCATACTTCTTTAACTTGCTGGCAAGAATACTGTGGGAGACCGTATCAAAAGCTTTGCTAAAGTCAAGGAATAACACATCCACTGCTTTCCCCTCATCCACAGACCCAGTTATCTCCTCATAGAAGGCAATTACGTTAGTCAGGCATGACTTGCCCTTGGTGAATCCATGCTGACTGTTCCTGATCACTTTCCTCTCCTCTAAGTGCTTCAGAATTGATTCCTTGAGGACCTGCTCCATGATTTTTCCAGGGACTGAGGTGAGGCTGACTGGCCTGTAGTTCCCTGGATCCTCCTCCTTCCCTCTTTTAAAGATGGGCACTACATTAGCCTTTTTCCAGTCATCCGGGACCTCCCCCAATCGCCATGAGTTTTCAAAGATGATGGCCAATGGCTCTGCAATCACATCCGCCAATTCCTTTAGCACGCTCAGATGCAGCGCATCTGACCCCATGGACTTGTGCACGTCCAGTTTTTCTAAATAGTCCCGAACCACTTCTTTCTCCACAGAGGGCTGGTTGCCTCCTCGCCATACTGTGCTGCCCAGTGCAGCAGTCTGGGAACTGACCTTGTTCGTGAAGACAGAGGCAAAAAAAGCATTGAGTACATTAACTTTCTCCACATCCTCTGTCACTAGGTTGCCTCCCTCATTCAGTAAGGGGCCCACGCTTTCCTTGACTTTCTTCTTGTTGCTAACATACCTGAAGAAACCCTTCTTGTTACTCTTAACATCTCTTGCTAGCTGCAACTCCAAGTGTGATTTGGCCTTCCTGATTTCACTCCTGCATGCCTGAGCAATATTTTTATACTCCTCCCTGGTCACTTGTCCAATCTTCTACTTCTTGTAGGCTTCTTTTTTGCATTTAAGATCAGTAAGGATTTCACTGTTAAGCCAAGCTGGTTGCCTGGCTTATTCTACACATCGGGATGTTTTTTTCCTGCAACCTCAATAAGGATTCTTTAAAATACAGCCAGCTCTCCTGGACTCCTTTTCCCCCTCATGTTATTCTCCCAGGGGATCTTGCCCATCAGTTCCCTGAGGGAGTCAAAGTCTGCTTTTCTGAAGTCCAGGGTCCGTATTCTGGTGCTCTCCTTTCTTCCTTGTGTCAGGATCCTGAACTCGACCATCTCATGGTCACTGCCTCCCAGGTTCCCATCCACTTTTGCTTCCCCTACTAATTCTTCTCGGTTTGTGAGCAGCAGGTCTAGAAGAGCTCTGCCCCTAGTTGGTTCCTCCAGCACTTGCACCAGGAAATTGTCCTCTACACTTTCCAAAAATTTCCTGGATTGTCTGTGCACCGCTGTATTGCTCTCCCAGCAGATATCAGGGTGATTGAAGTCTCCCATGAGAACCAGGGCCTGCGATTTAGTAACTTCTGCTAGTTGCCAGAAGAAAGCCTCGTCCACCTCATCCCCCTGGTCTGGTGGTCTATAGCAGACTCCCACCACGACATCACCCTTGTTGCTCCCACTTCTAAACTTTAATCCAGAGACACTCAGGTTTTTCTGCAGTTTCATACCGGAGCTGTGAGCAGTCATACTCCTCTCTTACGTACAATGCAACTCCCCCACCTCTTCTGCCCTGCCTGTCCTTCCTGAACAGTTTATATCCATCCATGACAGTACTCCAGTCATGTGAGTTATCCCACCAAGTCTCTGTTATTCCAATCATATCATAGTTCCTTGACTGTGCCAGGACTTCCAGTTCTCCCTGCTTGTTTCCCAGGCTTCTTGCATTTGTGTATAGGCACTTAAGATAACTCGCTGATTGTCCCGCTTTCTCAGCCTGAGACAGGAGTCCTCCCCTCTTGCACTCTTGTGCTCGTGCTTCCTCCCGGTATCCCATTTCCCCACTTACCTCAGGGCTTTGGTCTCCTTCCCCCGGTGAACCTAGTTTAAAGCCCTCCTCACTAGGTTAGCCAGCCTGCTTGCGAAGATGCTTTCCCCTCTCTTCGTTAGGTGGACCCCGTCTCTGCCTAGCACTCCTCCTTCTTGGAACACCATCCCATGGTCGAAGAATCCAAAGCCTTCTCTCCGACACCACCTGCGTAGCCATTCGTTGACTTCCACAATTCGACGGTCTCTACCCTGGCCTTTTCCCTGCACAGGGAGGATGGACGAGAACACCACTTGCGCCTCAAACTCCTTTATCCTTCTTCCCAGAGCCACGTAGTCTGCAGTGATCCGCTCAAGGTCATTCTTGGTAGTATTATTGGTGCCCACGTGGAGAAGCAGGAAGGGGTAGCGATCCGAGGGCTTGATGAGTCTCAGCAGTCTCTCCGCCACATCGTGAATCCTAGCTCCTGGCAAGCAGCAGACCTCTCGTTTTTTTCGGTTGGGGCGGCAGATAGATGACTCAGTCCCCCTGAGGAGGGAGTCCCCGACCACCACCACCTGTCTCCCTCTCTTGGGACTGGTGGTCGTAGAACCCCCATCCCTAGGACAGTGCATCTCATGCCTTCCAATTGGTGGAGTCTCCTTCTGCTCCCTTCCCTCAGATGTATCATCTAGTCCACTCTCTGCATTAGTACCTGTGGAGAGAACATGAAAACGGTTGCTCACCTGTATCTCCATTGCTGGTACATGGACGCTTCTCCGTCTTCTGGAGGTCACGTGCTGCCAAATGTCTTCACCGTCCCTCTGTCCCCTCTGCCCAGCCTGCTCTGATTCTTCAGAATGTTGTGCCCATAGAAGCATATCCTGATGTCTGTCCACCCCCATCCTACCTCTTCCCGCCCACTCCTTCCCCGCACCTCCTGCATACTGCAGAACAGCTGATGGTGGCGGGCGGGAGGCACTGGGAGGGAGGAAGAGGAGTTGATCGACGGGACCCCGGTGGACAGGAGGCACCGGGGGGCCCGAGAGCTGGCTGCTGGTGGATGCTAATTTTTTTTCCATGGGTGCTCCACCCACAGAGTTGGTGCCTATGTTTGTGTAGCACATTAATCTCCCTGTGTTATGTGTAGTGTTTTTGTCAGTTACAAGCAGAAGGAAGTTCCTTGTGGTATTTGAGTCTTGTCATGCCATGGAGGCATTAGGGCATGATTAAGAGGTATAATGTGACTTTTTGCTTTGGGAAAATGTCACAATTGCTCAAACTTAATTACTTCATTTAAAAGTTTTTGATTATGGACAATCCTGGCTCTGCCACTGACGTACAGTTTGGCTTTACGCAAGTCACATCTCCGTTTTCTGTTTTCCCCATCTGTAAAATTGCCCACATCTCACAGGGATGCTGTGAAGATTGATTAGTTAATGTCTGTACAATGCTTTGAATGTATGAAGTGCTATGAAGACGTTTAAGTACTGTGTGTGGGGGGAAACATACTGTTGGTGTCGGGTTGGATTCCCAATCACTCAAAAATTAGAGGACACTTCTGTGAATTTTGATCTTAATCTCTTTTTGCCTGAATTCCCATGAGTAAAATGGGATAATACAACTTTTGTATCTCACAGGGGATAAATTCATTTAATAGTGTTTATGGCACTTGGATATTGCAGTAATTGCCATAAAAGAGCTGGTAGCGAAAGTAATTTTTTTATTAGGTGTAAAACTTCGGATGGTGAATAGTAAAAGGGCATGGAGTTGCACACACTGAAGGATGAGGATCAAAAGAAATTTTAAACACCTATCTCTTTCACCAAGTACTGTACTGTCTGTTGTGAGCAGTGAATGAGGTGGGGTCCTGTGAAAAATGTAGGAAGATGCAATTTGTAATCCATGTCCTAATACGTATAAAGGAGGGGAGCAGAATCAAGGTTGCATAAAGCAACATAACTTTTAGACTTTTTTTTTTTTTTTTTTAAAGAAAAATATTGGGATTGCAAAGTCCAGCACTCACAGGGAATTTAACTGAAGTAAAAAAAAATTATGTATTAAAAATATTGGGGAAAAATACTTTGCTAGAGTCTGACTTTTACTGTACATGGTAATCCACTCATCTCTTTGATGCTTTATGGCTTGATTCTTGTTCTCTATTGGCTTATACTGAGCTGGAGGCAGGGTGTCAGGAGTAAAGCTGCATTACACTAGACAGATGTAGGAAGAGGTAAGGGAAGGGAGTTCATCAGTTTATCTGTATATTTTGCCTGTGTGCTCACACTGCATTAAAAGAACATTAAGATTGCAAAATCTAGCACTCCATGGTTTAGGATATGCCAGAATAAGGCTGCCTGTGCAACCATAATTTGCCTGCCTTGTGTGTATGCGTCATGGCAGGGGTCAGCAACCTTTCATAAGTGGTGTGCCGAGTCTTCATTTATTCACTCTAATTTAAGGTTTTGCGTGCAAGTAATACATTTTAACATTTTTAGGAGTCTATAACTTTCTATAATATATAACTAAACTATTGTTGTATGTAAAGTAAATAAGGTTCTTAAAATGTTTAAGAAGCTTCATTTAAAATTAAATTAAAATGCAGAGCCCCCTGGACCGGTGGCCAGGACCCGGGCAGTGTGAGTGCCACTGAAAGTCAGCTCACGTGCCGCCTTCGGCACGCGTGCCATAGGTTGCCTGCCCTTGCGTTATGGTGTGGTTTTTAATTACATGACTGCATACGATCTTTCCACAGGACCCCTGCCTCATTCAGTGCACAGGATGGACCGATAGTGAGGGGAATCACGGTTATGTAGTGAAGGAGGCTGTTTGTAAGACTTTTTTCTCATTTGAGGAATTTGGGAGTGTAGTGAATGCATCAGGGGATTTTAGGAAGAGAGAGGACAGTCTCATGGTTAAGGTAGTTCATATCTGAGTTAGAGAATGGTATTCTAGTCCTGCGCCACCACTGAATTCCTATCTGATGCTAGTCAAGTCACATAAAACCAAACACTTCATAGGTGGTCATTAATTGTGGTGTTCATTTTCCAGATGCCCAGCTTGAG
This sequence comes from Emys orbicularis, assembly GCF_028017835.1. Lineage (NCBI taxonomy): Eukaryota > Metazoa > Chordata > Testudines > Emydidae > Emys > Emys orbicularis. Next base: position 27,209,108 of record NC_088695.1, on the reverse strand, counting down.
ACCTTGAGCACTGAAGCTGTAAACTGAAGTCAGTGGGAGCTGGGCTTTAAATATATAATGTGCTATATAATGCTAAGTACTCTGGGGGGAAAAAAAATCAGGTCCTAGGTGTCTCAAATTAGGCATCCAAAACCTGTGACACTTCGTACCTTAATCTCTGTGTGCCTCAGCTCCCTTTCTGTAAAATGGGGGTAATACCCCCTCACTTCAGAGGTGTTGTAAAGATAAATTAGTTCACTTGTGTGATTTGCACTGTAAAAAAGTGTCACGGAAGTTAATTCTGTAGTCAGAGCAGGGTTTGAATAGTGTGCAGTAAATAAGGCATGGGGATACACGTTGAACAACAAGGATAAAAACAAAATATTGAATAGCTGTTTATTCAGTGAGAGCTGTCCATACTATGCACTGAATGAGGCAGCGTGGGTTCTGTGGAAAAATTAGTTTGAGATAATGTAATTAAAGACTGTATCAAATGCATATGCACAAGGGAGCTGAATTAAAGTTGCACAGTCAGCCTTAACTCTGGCATTTCCTAGAGATTAATTACGTAGGATTTTAAGAAACAAATTCCATCATGTGTTGTCATTGAAATCCATATGGTTCATCACCAGGTTGGAACCTTTTAGATCCATCACACATACCCCTGCTCTTTAAGCAAAGGGAGTAACTGAGAATAGCAGTAAGAAGAACAGGAGTACTTGTGGCACCTTAGAGACTAACAAATTTATTTGAGCATAAGCTTTCGTGGGCTACAGCCTACTTCATCAGATGCATTGGATGAAGCAGGCTGTAGCCCATGAAAGCTTATGCTCAAATAAATTTGTTCGTCTCTAAGGTGCCACAAGTACTCCTATTTTTGCGGATACAGACTAACACGGCTGCTACTCTGAAACTGGATAATAGCAGTGTCACCCACTGTGTGGACTAGCACCAAAAGGGGATGAAATGTATATTCTGCCTTTGGGTTTCATAGATATTTGTCAACAGCAGAAAAACAGTGAGATTCTGGGATCTTGTTCCTTTCGAGGTTCTGGAGAAGAGTGTGCTCTGGTGGGCACAGACCCTTCTGCCCATTTCCCCCTCCAACCTGTACTTTGTCCTGCCTTCTCCCTACCCCTGCTTTTTTGCAGTCCCAATCTTCATCTAATCTCTTCTTTCTCTTTTTCTTCCCTCTCCTGGCTTGCAGTCTTCTTGCCCAACTAGTCTACTCTCCCTGGCTTTTTGTCTCAATCTACTCTTCTTCTAGCCCCTTTCTCCCCCCACTCCATCCAGCTCTTGTTCTCTCTGCATTTGAGTGTCCCCTTCCTCCTCTGTGCTGCCTGAGCACCAGCAGGACAGGCCATAGAGAGCATAGAAGATACCAGCTCCTTATTCTTTGTTTGGTACCCAGCTCTACCTTGGCCCACAGCAGCCAGGAGCTGCAGTTGTTGGAAAAGTCCTGACCTCCAGCATGCTCAGTAGCTCTGTGGGGATGGCACACACGTGCAGTCTGGTAGCATGTGGGAGCTGAGAGGCTGGAGCATGCTCAGTGGAGATAGACTTTTCAGATATAGCGGTGAAGCTCTAGCAAGCTCCTACCAAGCATCTGGAAACAGATTTTGTTTTCAAAGAGTTTAGAGACTTATAGTTCAGCAACTATAACCTAGAGTTGCCAGCTTTCCATTTGCACAAAACCGAACACTGAGGCCTCGCCCCCGCTCACTACATTTCCCCCTCCCTGGTGGCTGGCTCGCTGTCCCCCATGGGTGCAGGAAGGGGGCTCCAGGTGGAGGTTGAGGGACTCGGAATGTGGGAGAGGGCTGTGGGTTCAGGCAGGGGGTTGGGGTGTGGGAGGGGTGAGGGCTCTGGACTGGAGGTGCTGGCTCTGGGCTGGAGCCAGGGGTGAGGGGTTTGGGATGCAGGAGGGGGCTCCAGGTTTGGAGGGGCTCAGGGCTGTGGGTTGGGCTTACCTCGAGTGGCTCCCAGTCAGTGACACAGTGGGGGGGGGGGGGGGGAGGCTAAGGCAGGCTGCCTGCCTATCCTGGGGCACCATGCTGCACCCCAGAAGTGGCCAGCAGGTCCGGCTCATGGGGTGGGGGTGGACAGGAGGCTCTGTGGCGCGTGCTGCTCTCGGCCGCAAGCACACCCCCCCCCCCCCCCAGCAGCGTGCAGAGTCCTGTTGCGTCCTCCCCCCCGCCTAGGAGCCAGACCTGTTAGCCACTTCCAGGGTGCAGCACGGTGCCCCCAGGACAGGTAGGGACTAGCCTGCCTTAACTCTGCCGCCGACCGGACCCTTAGCACCACCAACGGGGCTGTTGACCGGAGCCGCCAGGGTCCCTTTTCGACCAGGTGTTCTGGTAGAAAACCAGACATCTGGTCACCCTAATAACCTCTGAATATTCAGTCTGCATGGAGGACACTCCAGCCCTTCACAGCTCCTAGTGGTAGCCAGGCTGCATGTGCAGTATCCCCATCTAGCAGCTGAGCACACTGGAAGGGGTTGAAAGCACTTCGGAGGAACAGAATTGAAAATGACCAAGACAATTTGGAGAATTTGTTTGCAATCAATAAAATGTGCATTTGATTTTTTCCTTCTTAGGTGTAGTACTTGTCTTAATTGAATTTCAAATACAAAATGGAGAGTAGCTGACTAGGTAGCAGTATTGCAGAAAAGGGGATATACAATGGGCCACTAATTGAGTGAGTTAATAGTGTGGGACTGTTATAATAAAGGCAAATGTTATTCTGGGTTGTATTAACATGAGTGTCGTATGTGGCATCATATTGAATTAAGATGAGAGGTAACTTCCACTCTTCTTGGTTCTGGCGAGGTCTCAGCTGGAGTACTGTGTCCACTTCTGGGTCCCACACTTTAAGAAAGATGTGGACAAGTTAGAGGAGAGCAACACAAATGATAAAAGGCAGAAAACCTGACCTATGGAGAAAGATTGAAAGAATTGTCAAGAGAAGACAAAAGGGGAATGTAACAGTCTTTAACTTCGTAAAAAGTTGTTATAAAGAGGTCAGTGATCAATTGTTCTCCATGTCCAAGGGTAGGACAAGAAAGTAATCTGATTAGTTTGCAGTAAGGGAGATTTAGGTTAGATATTAGAAGAAAACTTTCTAACTATCAGGATAGTTAAGCACTAGAACAGGTTACTTAAGCCACAGAATCCTTTTCATTGGTGGCATTTAAGAACAAGTTAGATGTCTGTCAGGGTGGTTCTCGATTTACTTAATCCTGTCTCAGCACAGGGTGCTGGACTAGATGACCTCTTAAAGTCCTTTCCGGCCCTACATTTCTATGACTACGCTCCAGCCTAGAGCTGCAGGGGCAAAGCGGGACTTTCCCTGTACATGGTGGCCAGGCACCAGAACTCAAAGCAGGGAGCTTGTCTCTTGTGCCGTCCGTGACTCCGAATCAGGCATATTTATTCTCTATTGAGTGTGTGCCAGCAGCGAACAGAGTGGGCCAGACTGGGAGCTGGTGGAGGGAATAACGGGAGGCTGGGAGAGGGGACAGGACAGATGGGTGAGGAGCTGTTGGAAGAGGTCAAGGGGACCTGGGACTAGCTGGGTAGAAGGTGCACAGGTCCATTCTGTGCAATGAATAGCACAGAGACTTGTAGGAAAAGTAACTGCAATCTTTCATTATATGATCATAGATAGGAAATGCCAGAATTCAGGTTAACTTTTTTGGAAGGCTTAATTTTGCAACATTAATGTTCTCTTAATGTGGCTTTTTGATATACAATTCCAAAAATGGAGAAAAGACAAATTTATAGAATGTTTGTGTGCTTCCATGGTATTTTAAATAGTCAGTGCAGAGGTTATAAACTTGTGGTGGAGGGAGGGAAATGGAGGAGAATTAGGGGCATGGCTCCATATAAGCTTGCAACAGTTAACCAGATCAGGGAGTCTTTTGGGGACTAGGAGGGCAGGAGGCCTTTCTGACCAGGAATATTTTATTTAAGTACAGTAACATCTTTCAATAAATCTAATTCAAGTGGGAAGCATTAATGAAAAGAGAAATTGGCAAAATTTGTTTTTGCCAAATGTAAAACTAATTTTTTTTTTTTTTTTTAAAGGAGTCCAAAGCCTTTAACATAGGGCTGGTCCACACACAGGCTTGCAGTGGTTTTAACTAAATGGGTTTTGCTTATGCAGATCAGTGGACACTTTGGAATTAAGGTGGCTAAAGTTGATTTAGCTAAAGTCAATTTGTTGCCAGCTTCAGAATAAAAGTGTTTGTAAAGCTGGTAACAAACGGACTTTAGCCACCTCTATTCTAAAATAATTGTCCACTTAGATTTGTAGCTAAATAACTAAAATGGTTTAATTTAATTCCTTTGAGATTTACTGATAAAGAGCTATGTAAGAGTGAAGTGGTATTAATGTATTTCAGTTCAAGATCTGGTTTAGACCAGCCTATAGTGTTGCTATTGCATCATGAGGCATGTTAATAGGACTTGCTGATTGTTTGTTTTAAGTTGAACAAAACCTCGAACTGAATGAGCAGCTTGCTTGCTTGATTAAGAACATCTTTAGAGACATTTTTTCCTTGCTATGAAATAACTTCTTCAGTGCTTTGGAAATTTTGGACGTAGATTTCATAGCATGCCTTTGGCTTGGTATTTTATTTTATTTATTTATTAATTAAAATTCTAGTGTAATCAAGGGCTGTTTTACAGTAAGATTTAAAATGGTCTCTTTTTTGATTTTTGAGGGCCTGAACTTGCAGCCCTTTTGTGTCCTCTGTGAGCAAAGGTTTTAGGATCAGGCCTTACATAGTACTAGAGCTGGCTGAAAAAATTAGATTTTATTTTTTTATTTTGCAAAAATTTCCCCAAGAATTGATCTTGTTTTCTGTCAAAATAAAAATTTGGAAAATTTCTACTACATCTACACAGTACTCTCATATTTTGACAGCATTTTCTCCCTCTAAGTCCAAGTAAGTGTCTTCCAACAACATTCACTTTCTCCTAGGGAGAAAAATCACTCTTGAACCCCCCTGCTCTTCTAGTGTGAGACCAAGATAGAAGGTTGCACATTTAATTCTAAAAAGGAATTGTCAGCAAAAACCTCCTTTCTGGGGAGGTTGGGGAGAAGCAAGTGCTCAGACCCTTTCTCTTGGTATCTCTTAGGACCAGGCTAGCTTCTTTAGAAGGATGCTGAATGCCATACTGCTGAACAAATATAATGTCCAGTGATTAAGCCTGCAGAGAAAGAACTCAATTTTATTTTAGTTATTTTTAGCTGGCATTACTGAGAAAGTATATGTATACAGCAACTAGTTAAATTCTTGCCTCTGCAGTTGCCTGTTAGGCCATAAATGCCAGTATGTATGAGGGAAGACTTACTCTCTGGCAAGTGTACTTCATATGGCATTAGTTCTTTGAATATGCATAAGAAAATTTAGTAGGACATGACTAATGAAATATAATAGCTCTGCTTCTAGCTACAGTAACTGGGTAAAACCACTTCGATGAACTGAGTGTTTGGTTGAACTAACATGTATAATTAACATGGAGTATAGCTTGCAGCTGGAAAAATGCAGACTTGCTAACACTTGCATTTGTTTGTTTGCAATGAACAGCCCGAATCACCTAAACCCGTGAAACATCAGGCAAGTGTTTTTCTTTATGCTTCTAAGTTTATATGGATTAATTCGTATTTTTCCAACTATTTTTGTATGACGAGATGAGCGATCAATTTTAAATGTCTGTATACTACTAATTTGGTGGCATGTTTATCATGAAGTGGTGACAGACTAGTACAGGTATACAGCTAAGTAATCTTAGCAAAATGTATTATTCATTTTGTACAAAAGCACTGACTGGTAACAGACTTTGAATTAAACTAGCTTGCAATGCTCCAGGATAAAATCTGGTATCTATCTGTCCTAGAGTTGCCAACAATGATTGAAGCTATTCCAGGAGATTGATTTCCCTCCCTCCTCCCCCCCAACATGACATAGGATATTTTAAGAAAATGACATTATTAAAATTTTCCGGATTGCTTTCAATAGTCACTGGGAGATAGTTGCTGATTCCAGGAGTCTCCAGGCCAATCCTGTAGGGTTGGCAACCCTAATCGGTCCTGAAGCAAAAGCTCCATCTTTACCACCAATTTAAATCCTCCACCTCACTGTGTGCCCTTGGTAAATGTACTGTGGAGATTTTAATGCATAATGCTTTGGCATTATTAAGTGATGTGATAAAGAAATTATTTAAATTAAACTAATGGAAATTAAATGCACATTAATCCTAAAAGCTTGGGTGCTTGAATGTTTTATAGCCACTCAGGTTACACATTGATATGATATTCTTCACAACAGTACAGGGTGTGGGAAAACCAAGACTTCCTCTAAAGTGCAAAATCTGCCATGACTTACTATAACCTGACCCAACAGCTTAGTGGCTGCTCAGTCCTGTATGGGTTGAAATCTTCAGAGTGTGCTTGAGCTACTCTTGTTTCTCAGGCTGTCTGGAATTGTCATGAGGATGATCCTCTCTGATTCCTGACAGAGGAAGGGGTAGGCAAGCAATAATGATTGAGGTTTAACCCTTCCCCGTTCTTATGACCTGATGGAGCACTGCTGAGCTGTCAGTGGGGCTGTCTAGACTCCTATCTACAGAAAGTGCTGTGATCTCTACTGCTTTAATTAGCAGAAATGGGGAGTTAAGGGTAAAGTTAGGACTCCCTAATGCAGAGGGAAAAGCACACCAGACAAAGTATACACTCTAATCCAGGGGTTCTCGAACTAGGGGTTGTGACCCCTCAGAGGGTCACAAGGTTATTACTTGGAGGGTTGTGAGCTGTCAGCCTCCACCCCAAACCCCGCTTTGCCTCTGGCATTTATAATAGTGTTAAATATAAAAGAGTTTTTAGTTTATAAGGGGGGTCGCACTCATAGGCTTGCTGTGTGAAAGGGGTCACTAATACAAAAGTTTGAGAACCACTGCTCTAATCACTGCTTTCAGGAGGTAAGGGTGTGTCTATCATGGTCACCAGGGTTAGATAAAGGTAACATTTTCAAAAGCACTTAAGTCCCACTTTCAAAATACATAGGTATTTAAGTGCCTAAATCTCATTGAAAATCAACAGGACATGAGCAATTCTGAAATTTTACTTGAAGTCTTTACTCAAGTGTTTCTTTGTTGTAAAACCAGAAACTAATGAATAATGTTTGGATGGATTGCTTTTTTTGCCAATGGACCTGTTCACATCAGGATTAAAAAATGTCCAATTATGTTCATATTTTAAATGTGTCAATAGGAGTATTTTAAATTCTAATCCGGAATTGTTGGTATATTGCATAAATCATAACCATTAACATTTTGTTTCACTGTCATTTTGAACTACAGAGTGGATCCCTGTTGTATGTGAGTAGCATGTAGCTCCCTGTCTCTCACCCAGATTTCACAATGAACCAAATCACTGGGATGCTGGTTTTCTAAAACTGAGATAACCGTATCTCTTGTCCTTGCTCTAACATTGCTCTATTGATCTGCATGAATTATTGCATGACTTCACTTTTCACAATCTTGATGCTGCTTTTTCCAAGATCTATTTGACTGTATAAGTAGGGGAATCTAGCCCAATCTTGCCTTCGTTCTAAAATCTCTGTGGAATGTTTCTGAATAGGATAATTGATTTCATAAAATTAAATGAATTTAGTCTATAATTTAAAACTATTTTAAAATTTAATGAAGAGAATACTTAAGTATGAGTGAGTTGTTTAGTAATCTGTGATAAATTCCTTCTTATCTCGTCATGAATACCAAAAACTTCAACTAGGAAAAAACATTCTAGCTTTTTAGGCTGTAATCAAGTTTCTCCTCTTTACCATTCCTCACCACTCCTATCCTGATTCTTAAAGAACAGTGACAAATCAGTAGAAAGCAGAATTAGAACTTAACAGTTTTCCCAATCTGTGTACTTCAAACATTCAAAATCCCCTGAACAGAGATCAACCACTCTCCATAAATAAGTGTCAATATAGTCTCTCCAAACCAAATTGGAGGCTTTTGCATTTCAGGTCATTCTGAAATTATATATAATGCAAATGTTTCCCCTTATCAGACCAAACCATTTCTTTGTGCTTCCAATATTTTTACTTTGGTTTCTCTTAGGTAGACTTTGAAGTATGTACAGCACAGGTATGTAGTACCCGTGTGTTCAGTGGTAACGCAGTGTGCTGTCATTAGGTCAAAATTTTGAAACCAATATCTTTTGTTTCCAGGCTAAGTAGAACCTGAAATATCAGTGAGCTTCAATGAACAACAGCTTGTGTGCATCCTTTTGTGAAAGGCGTTGGCTTATTTTATTTCACATATTTAATTTAGTCTGTTTCATGCTGAATACAAACGGGTGAGCAGGGTTCTCTGTCTAACTGTCCCGGACATCTGCTAACGATGAAGGCGCAAAAACATGAACAAGATGCTGCCCACTACCTTGTATGGATCAGAGATTCTGAACAATCGATTTACAGTGTATATAAAAAAGATAGACTAGTATTACAACCACTACACTGAGTAGGGTGCTAAAAATTTTTCTCCAAGTTGGTTTCTGTTTTGTTGGTACAGTGTTGAGGAACACTTTTTTCTTTTTCTTTCTAAAACACTGGGAACGGAGTACAATATTTGTGTGTGTCCTCTGTAAATGTTCAGTGGTTAGTCTGGGAGAATACTCTGAATTTTTTTAGGAACTCTAGAATTCAAAAGATATACAGTTAGAAAGGAAATCTAATTTTTGAAGTGGATCAAACTTTGAGCAGTCTACCTGAGGTCAAGTAACAGATCAAGAACGAGCAGGAATCAGTTTTCAGCAAATCTGATATATGTTACAACTTAAAAATAAAAGCCTCTAACAGGCATTAATCAAAGTGAGTTTTAAAAAATAGTTTGTATAATCATTGACATATGTAAGGACTAACAAAGGTGTGTGATGTCTCTCATTGTCAGTTGTTCATTCAGTCCAGGAGTTTTACTCCTCCATGTGCTATAAATGGTAAATGATTGGAAAAAGCAGATTTATGAACACTAATTTTGTGATTGCATTCCAGAGACACAATTCCACTTTTTGTTCCCATCTTTCTGGGCAAGGAAATAGTATCACATCTTCCCACACACTTGCTACTTTTAAGGGCTCATGGATGCAGCACAGACCTGGTTATACTAGTCAGATCTTTTAATAGGCAGCAAGCTTTAAAACAATTGGATGTCATAAATAATAGTACAGCTAGGTACCGCATATGTTGACTTGCTTTTTAAGTTTGAAAATAATTAATCTTACAATTTGGCATTATTCAACTTCACTTATGCCATTTGTGTCCTCCTTACTCCAGCTCAAAATATATGGAAATACCACAAATTTTGTCCAAAATCTCCAGTTAGCTATGAGACTCAATAGCTTGCTGACTGATGGTGTATGCTTAAGCACCTGCTGTCCTATATGATCCTGGTTTAGATACTGATCATTAACAGTCCTAAAGCTCTAATTTGCAGAAACAACTTACACAGAAATCCAAAGATTATTCATTACTTTGTCAAATTGTTTTTCCCCTGCAAAAAATAGCATATGGGCTTTATTCTGACTTCTGTGCCTAATTCATTTGCCCTGAACTTGAATTCACCTTTTTATGTTCAGTGTTTTTAACATCAGCCCACCCAAGCTCAGTCACTTTTCTATACAATAGATGCCATCTTCTCTTTTCCAGTGAAGAGTGTCAACAGAGCAAGGAATCAAACAAATAAGAGGCAATGTGTTTGAAGATCTTGTCAGGCACTTGGGGTAAAATGATCAGAAGGGAAACAGAATCAGGGACAGTCTGACATACACATGGGTTTCATATAAGTTTGCTTTTGTGTTTGTGTGGTTTTTTTTAGGGGGAGCTGGAACGTCAGCTTCTGCAGGCGAACCCCATTCTGGAATCCTTTGGGAATGCAAAGACTGTGAAAAATGACAACTCTTCCCGTTTTGTAAGTTTAAAAAAAAAAAAAGAACAAAACCAAAACCTGGATGTTTGTTCACAAAAATATACGTTTTATCTACTCGTAGGCTAGCTCTCTGTTTGTGAGAACCTACCTTATTGGTATTGGAAGTTTCCTTTACACTCTACCTTCTTGAGTTCAACTGAAGTTTGTATACTGAAACTTTGAAGTCTTATTCCAATGCTGTATCCAGCATATTTAATTTACTAGAGATACTATGGTCACAATGTGGTGTTAGGCAAACACTTGCTTTAATACAAAACTCCTAGGCTCATCTATCCATGAGTAGACAATTGTGCTGTTTACATGAGATGCGTAGTGGTAAACTTTCCCCAGATGGCAGTGTGTCCTGCACATAGCCTATGACACAAGTTAGTAATTACACAATAGACCTGAACTGTGGCTTGTGTACAGCGTAGTTAGTGAATTACCAAACTGCATATCATTTGAGAGCCCATAGCAGCTAATTAAAGTTGTGAGAGAAGGGGAGGAATAGCTATAAGACACCAATTGGTTATGACTGAATATCCAGTTTTGCTATCAACTTGGTTTAGAATTGTATGGGTTTGTGTCAGTCTTAAAGGGTTATCAACTTAAAAACAAAAATCATACTTCTGTGTGGATTTTTCACTTGCTGTTGAGTAAAATCTAAGATTATGATTGAAAGATTGGAGAGTTGTCTTGTTAAATGCATAGAGCACTCGTGTAGTCAGTTTAAAATGTTTCCCATGTGACCTTCTGTTTTTATAGGTCTTTCAAATATCAATAGGGGAGAGAAAAAGCACTTTCTTTGGTTTTACACTTATACTTTACAAACTGGTAGGACAACGCATGGATAGTAACTCTTCTTAATATATAAAATAAAACTGGATTTGATTAAATTAAAGAAGCTGTGCTCTTGCTAAAGTGTAAACTAAATTTTACAGAGCAAATAGAACTTTTATATCGGTCTTACAAAATCGGGGGTGAAGTTTTGAGTAAGAATTCAGTTTGAACAGCTTTATGGCCTATACTGTTTGGTTAGATCCTTTAAATAGTTCCTATCAATCAGAAGCTAGGAAGGGCACCACAAAAATGCAAGTCTGAGAATTCTTAAAGCCACATTATTTACAGTAATGGTTGGTATTCAGATGTGTTGGATATAAACTTTATAATATCAACAGATTTCAGCTGCCCTGTAATTCCATTTCTTGGATTCTTTGAAGACTACTAATTTAATGAAAATACTTTTTATGAAAGCTGTAAAGCATCTGTTTTGCATTTTTTTTCTCCCTTTAAGTTTGCATTGCCATTGTGAACATAGTCACTCAAGTGACTCTGGCATTATTTTTATAAAGGAGTAAGTATAATGCACTCCAGATGGTGCCTTCAATAGTCTTCAATAATAAGGATTTAAAAGGAAATGACAGCAATCCTCCCACAAAGGGAAGAATGCAGTATGAATTCTCTTATCTCTAGATTTGAAGTGCAGTGCCTTGTTACTTAGCACAAAAACCAGCAGCCTCTCCCAACTTTCTGAAATGTAATAGCAGACAGTACTGTAGTGAGGTTGTCAGGCCTACACTCCTACAAAATATACAGTTCTTATGTTAGATAGTATACCAGGAATTAAAATCCCAACTTCCCTATCTTTTTACCCATTATAGTCTTTTTGTTGTAGTTTTAATCAAATTTGGGATTGCAGACATCACAGAACAGGTCTCTTGCCATCTTTTTTGCTTGTGTATGTTGTAAACAGAACTAAGCTAGTTATCAAATTGGAAAATACATTGTGATCCAGTAGCCTTTATTTGTTCACTTGGTGGTTTGATAAATTCAGTAATGCACAGCCTATCATCCAGTCACTGGTTTGAAGGTTCTGCTTTTTCAGTTATTGCTTAAATATCAGTGACTCGAGTCTACTCATAGTATTTCTGTGTTTTCAGATTTAAGCGGCATATCTGGAATATTCTGTTCTTATAGCAGATGGTGTGGAATCTACTCTTAAGTTTCAAAAAGCTGTCACTGTAGACTTACTAGTGTGGTACAGACTATCTAATCTGTTTTGACATAAATTAAACAAGAAGTCAGTTCATTCATCTTTTTATTCTTAACATTTCCAGAAAGCTGTATATTTTTCCTAACGAAAGAAACAGATATGTTCACCATCCATCATGCCAAAGTGAGCTTATGGAGTATTCTGATCTTCTGTGCAATGATATCTGGGATAAGTCTGAGAGCAAACTCTGGCCCTTAACAGCTAGCACATCTTTCATACATTTTAAAATAAGCTTCAGTGCTAAATTCACGGTTGTGGAGGCCGAAGTTCTCCCAGTTTAACCACAAATTTTTGTATGAGTAACAGAGCACAGTGGCATATTTTTGGGGGCTTTGAAGTAAACTTAAACGTGAATAGGACATTGTTCTGCAGTACTTCTAGGCCCAGTTTTCATGCATGTGTGTCTGAAAGTTAGACATTGGAACCCAGATTTAGACATCATTTGAGGAAGTCAACTTGAAGATAAGGTCCCTAACTGGAGTTGCATTGTTTACTCTCAGTGCTATAACTCTTCCTGTAACCACTTAAACTCTACAATAGAGCAATAAGATAACCAAGCATGCCAGTCTGTGCATACTTTGGACTTTCTAAGCAATCCATAATGTTAGGGGTACTGGATGGCGCACGTGATGCACTGAGGATTTTATCTCCAAGTGTGGCATGTGCTATGTGAATGACAGATGGCAGATGCGATATCAAAGGATTTGGTCATCTCAATCTAGTTTCTACTTGGCACATCTCTACGTTGCACTCTGTACCGTCCACTGACTTACTGTAGACATGTTCTGATACTAGGAAAATGTGTTTTATTGCCAACAAGATGGCACATCTCATTGTAAAACTAGTGTAGACAAGGCAAGTTGTGGTTTCCTCTTGAACAGTTGCATAGAGGTCAAACTATCACCTATCTTGTCTAAACTGGGGATTTATGAAAAGCCATCTCATTTTAAAAATTACACCTTTTTCTTTCCCTAGTGTAGATATGACCTTGTCAGAGTGACTTGAATGGGTGCAGAGAATGAATTCACTCCACTGGAGGTGTGCTTTCAAGTCAGGATGGAGACACATTCAGGAGAAAGTTTATACTGCTGTTGCCAACCTTTCAACTAAGCACCTTTCATCAGCATTAAAATTAAATGACCTTTTAGTAAAGGCTTTCTTTCATAACAATATAAAAGGTGCCTATCTGGGTTACACACTCACCTTATTTTGAGCCTCTGAAAAACTGCAGTGTCTCTTTACAGTACATCACACCTTATAGTAGATTGCAATATTTTAATGGAATACAACTGAATGTGTATGAATGGTGTGAACGAATGATATCTTGCCACTATTATCTGTATTAAATACTTATCACCTATTAAGACTGATGCAAATGTTACCTAATACTGTAGAATTTCAATGTTATGAACATCAGCGTTACAAACTGATCAGTCAACACACACCTCATTTGGAACCAAAAGTACACAATCAGGCACCAGCAAGGGTGGGTGGGAGGAGAGGGAAAGCAAATACACTAGAGTATTGTGTTAAATGCAAACTACTCAAATAAAGGGAAAGCAGCATTTTTCTTCTGCCTAGTAAAGTTTCAAAGCTGTATTAAGTCAATGTTGAGTTGTAAACTTTTGAAAGAACAACCACAATGTTTTGTTCAGAGTTACGAACATTCTCCATTCCCGAGATGCTCGTAAACTCTGAGGTTCTACTGTATGCCTTTTTAAATGGGAAAGATGTTTTAATATGGACAACTTCGTTTTTAGCAATTGAAAAAAATTTGTTTTGTTTTTTGTTTGTTTTCCAGGGCAAGTTCATTAGAATTAACTTCGATGTTACGGGTTATATTGTTGGGGCCAACATCGAGACCTGTATCCTGCTTCAGCAGTGCAATGTCGGTTAAAATATGAAGTGACTCACTCAGCCTTTTGTCTCTCCAACTTTGTGTATTGCTTAGACTTCTTTGTAATGCAGCGTTAACACATTTGCAGGAAATAACATTTGTTGAACCTAGTGACATAAGGTATCAGTGTGAATGCTTTCTTTGACTCACAATCCTCCCTTTGTTTCAGAACAGTTTATCATACTATCAAGAAGTCTGAGAATTTCCTTTTTACTCTGAAATAAGTTTTCAGAAAATGTAATACTTTGTTTGAAATCTGCTAGATTTTGACTGTTCTGAAGGTATGACTGGGTGGTGGTTATTGGAAAAACCAATTAAGGTAAGCCAGTACTCCATAAAGTGACACTGTGGAAAATGGCACCATCTTAATCAACTGATCTCTGCCATGTGTGTGTACCCATTGTCACAAGCATGATTTTAGTCTCGTTTGGGTTGCATAGGCAGCCCATCCGGGGGGTGGGGGGCGCTGCAAGGCCAACTTCTGTCCCATTTTTGTTAACTACATCTGTGCAATGCTTTTTGTTATATGAAGTCTAATGATTCAGTTTTTGCTGACTGGTCTTGATTCCTATTTCTTCCATACTTCCAGATGAACACTTGTCTGTAGTATTCCATTTTGTTTTGTTGAAAGTTGCTCTCGTTGCATTGTAATAGAAAAGTCAGGGTGTTAGTCTCAGAGTTGAGTGTGCTCTCGGGAGGAATGGGATTAAGGCTCAAGTGCCTAAATCAGGTAGGCGTTACAACTCTTAAGTATCTGTAAAAATCCAGGCTTATTGTCTAAATAGCTGAGAGGAATTATTTTGTTTAGCTTCATGAAAATTGGAGGATTTAATGTCCAATAGAGAGAAGTTAAGGTTTGTTCCAGATGATACATTACTGGGCTAATTTGATAGGTTACCTGTATCCTTTATAAAACAAACTTGTATTGCACTTCATTTCAATATAGAAAAATGAAAGGAATTAATCTATGTCCAGCATCCTGTATGAAGCAACCTCTCCATTTGCACAAACTTTGAAATTTAGAAATGGTTTAAATACTATTAAACTCTTTAAAGTGAGAGAATGTGTAAACACTAACTTTTTTTAAAAAACATTTTTGAAATGACAAGTGCCATACAGAAGTTTTTTTGTTTCTGTTTTTTTTTTAATGGAATTTGAGGATTCAGCTGTACATTTTTTTGAAAGACTGATTGAAAGCATGGTTTCTTTAGGATCCCAACTTGTCCATTGTAAGTGGTGGTGGTTGTTTTCACATTAGGGAAAGCTAACAAGCACCAAAAGTTAATTTGCTGGAATTACAAACTCAAACTTTGAATTTGACTGTGTTTTGAAACCTGTTTAAATAAAGTTGCTGAGAGATTATAAAATGGAGCCCCAAAACTATTTTAACAGAGTGGGTTTAAACTAAAGCTTAAATTTCCGATTGAGACTTTTAAAGGCTTGGGGTGAACTTACAAAAAACTGTTGAGACACCAGAATTTTCTTAAGATGAGAATAAGTGTATATGTGAACTATCAAATTTATATTGGTTGAGCATGTCTGATGGTGTCTTCTCCCTGTCCCTCTTTTTGGACACTTCCGAGGAATAATTGGTAACTTATTCAGCTAGACAGTATTGGGATCTTCATTCTCCCAACTAATATCACCATCATGGTGATCATTGCCATGTTCTGGTACCTGGGGATTTATAACTCTGACCTTTTTGGATCCTCAAATATGTTCTTACAGATCAGATAAGGAGGAGGCACCAGATGATGCCAGATGACCCCTTTCCTTGCTGCAGTGTCAGTGCCCCCCCCCCCCCACCTTATTCCTCCTACTGTTTTCCCATCTCTTTTCCTTTTATCTAATAAGAGTCTGGTTTAGGTGGATGGACAAATCTAACCCGAACACTCTACCAAGCTGCTCATAACAAACTAGAAAGAGTTTCCAAAGTAGTCTGATCTAAGTAAAAACCTTGCCTTCAACAGACTGGTTGGGGAAATCAGAGCAACCCAGCCACACTTTTCCAGAGTAAAGGGGATTAAAGCGTGGTTCAGGAGGGGCTAACTGGATTATGTGCTGTGCCTATGATCTTCCAGCAACTAAACTTTAATCACCAGAGAGAAGCTGCATTTTCCTGTCTTTTTTTATTTTTTATTTTTTATTATTTTTTTTTTAAAGCTCTTTTCCCCCTTTATGTGCATCTTTTGTTTTAGAAGACAACAGTGTTAGGCTTTACCAGAACCTGAGAGCTACCACGTAAATTGACTGACTCCAATGAGGATGTTTGTCATTTAAGAGATTTTCAAGAAAGGATTTTTCCCTCTTGAAAAGACCTTACAACAAATACAGAAGGAGGGAGTAAGGAAAGTTGTTATAATGAAAATTAATTCTAGTTTCTTAGTGTTCCTTTTATGTATGTGTGAGTAACGTTAGAACATTTCTTGTAATTGTGCAACAAGCAAAGCAAAGGACCTGGCAGTGGAGGCCTCAAACCCCAATTAACTACTAAATTAACACATGGGGGGGAACTTAAGAGCTTCCTAAAAAAAATCCCTATCTGATCCTCTCAATAGGCTTTCATATGTCTCCTGCAAAAAATGAATAGAAAGGGCGAGATCTTGTGTTACATGTGTTAAAAGAATCATAATTGTTTGTCACTTCTTGAGGGTGTAAATCCAACACAGCAAGCACCAAACTTATCTTATGATAATTCTGCTGTTAATGTAGCCCACTTTGTGCAATTTTATGTTTGAATTTTTCATGAAAAGATGCACAATGCAGTTTAAGATCCTTGACTATTCATGATCAGATTTGTTGGAAAAGTCTCGCGCTGTTCGTCAGGCCAAAGATGAACGAACATTTCATATATTCTATCAACTGCTCTCTGGGGCAGGAGAACACCTAAAGTGTAAGTTACAAATCTAATCCTAGCACCCTGTTCAGTTCTTATGTATTCTGAATTTGTCATTTTTAGTGCTTGAACAGTGAAGTTCCATTACTCCTTGGGCTTGAAAGAGTAATTAATGATCAGAGATCTGAGGTATGAAAAGAAAACAGCTGGCTTTATTCTGAAATCACTCTTCATATTGCAGCAGACTTGTTGGTTCAGCAGCTGTTGCATAACCGCAGTATTTCAGGTGAATGACTTCCAGATCACAAACTCTGGACCAGAGCAGACCAAGGGACGGTATCTGTCAGGGACGGTACTTGGTCCTGCTGTGAAGGCGGGGGACTGGACTCCATGACCTTTCAAGGCCCCTTCCAGTTCTACATATCTGCTTTCTATGATTCTAAGGGTTTTGTAGCCCCTTAATTGAGTCCCTGGCTGGCAATCGGTAAGGCAATCGGCTGGCAGTATTTCAGTTTCAGCAAGTCACACAGCATGTTGGCAGGAAGTGCCAAATCTGTACTGTACCACACATTCAGACTGGGCAGAATGCCAAACCATTGGCCAAATCAACACATGATAAAAGCCTGAAGAAAACAGTCTGTAATGTTTACACTTCCATGGTGAATATCAATTAGCTCCAGCAGTGGGGCTCCACCTCTTCTCTGTATATTTGATGTAATAACTTGCATATATTTACCCCAAAGTGTGGCATATACCATTACTAGAAGAGTGTGGTTATACTGGACTGCTCCATCCTTAGTCACATTCCTTAAAACAAAGAACTGCTAGTATCTAGTATAACTAAGGCTAAGATTGTCACAGATATTTTTAGTAAAAGTCATGGACAGATCACGGCAAAAAAGAAAAATTAATGGAAGCTGTGACCTGTCTGTGACTTTTACTAAAAATATCTGACAAAATGGGGATCTGCAGGTCCCCACACCACTTGAAGTGGGGCAGCTGTGCAGGGGCTAGGAGCCGCCTGCAGCAGCTGGGGGCTCCTGAGTACCCCTGCAGCTCTGGGGGTCCCCTGCTGCCCATGGGGGCTGGGAGCTCAGGGTTTCCCCCACCATGGCTGGGAGTTCGGGCGTCCCCCTGCCACCCTCAGCGGCTTGGAGCTTCAGAGGCGGCGGGGTACCCCACAGCTCCCTGCCCCCGCAGGTGGTGGGGGACCCTGCAGCTCTCGACCACCGCAGGCTGAAGTCAGAGGTCGCTGGAAGTCACGGATTCCGTGAGTTCCACAACCTCTGTGACTAAATCATAACCTTAAGTATACTACTTGAACCTTGCGCCTTTAAGCAGTAGCTGGCTGTGGCTATTCCAAAACAGGCAATTGGTTTCCAGTTAGCCAGTCAAGATTAATATGTGATGGGCCAAATTTTCAGTCACATGTGCATGCAGCTTAGCATATACTCGCTTTAGGTGCACAAACACTCCTGCCAACTTCACCTCCCCGAGAAGAGTAAGATGAGTACAGAGCGCTCTCCATCAATTTAGCACACCTTCACCAGACCTGCTAAATTGATGCTGCTGCATGGCCTGTGTCAATACCTCCTCTAGAGCAGTGGTTCTCAACTTTTTACCATTGTGGGTTACATCCAATACTACCTGTATGGCCCTAAGGCTGTCACATGGGCTGCAGCTCTGTGCTGATTGGGCTGCAAGGAGCCTGTGGGCCGGAGGTTGAGAACCATAAGAACATAAGAACATAAGAAAGGCCGTACTGGGTCAGACCAAAGGTCCATCTAGCCCAGTATCTGTCTACCGACAGTGGCCAATGCCAGGTGCCCCAGAGGGAGTGAACCTAACAGGCAATGATCAAGTGATCTCTCTCCTGCCATCCATCTCCATCCTCTGACGAACAGAGGCTAGGGACACCATTCTTACCCATCCTGGCTAATAGCCATTTATGGACTTAGCCACCATGAATTTATCCAGTCCCCTTTTAAACATTGTTATAGTCCTAGCCTTCACAACCTCCTCAGGTAAGGAGTTCCACAAGTTGACTGTGCGCTGCGTGAAGAAGAACTTCCTTTTGTTTGTTTTAAACCTGCTGCCTATTAATTTCTTTTGGTGACCCCTAGTTCTTGTATTATGGGAATAAGTAAATAACTTTTCCTTATCCACTTTCTCAACATCACTCATGATTTTATATACCTCTATCATGTCCCCCCTTAGTCTTCTCTTTTCCAAACTGAAGAGTCCTAGCCTCTTTAATCTTTCCTCATATGGGACCCTCTCTAAACCCTTAATCATTTTAGTTGCTCTTTTCTGAACCTTTTCTAGTGCTAGAATATCTTTTTTGAGGTGAGGAGACCACATCTGTACACAGTATTCGAGATGTGGGCGAACCATGGATTTATATAAGGGCAATAATATATTCTCAGTCTTATTCTCTATCCCCTTTTTAATGATTCCTAACATCCTGTTTGCTTTTTTGACCGCCTCTGCACACTGCGTGGACATCTTTAGAGAACTATCCACGATGACGCCAAGATCTTTTTCCTGACTCGTTGTAGCTAAATTAGCCCCCATCATGTTGTATGTATAGTTGGGGTTATTTTTTCCAATGTGCATTACTTTACATTTATCCACATTAAATTTCATTTGCCATTTTGTTGCCCAATCACTTAGTTTTGTGAGATCTTTTTGAAGTTCTTCACAATCTGTTTTGGTCTTAACTATCTTGAGTAGTTTAGTATCATCTGCAAACTTTGCCACCTCACTGTTTACCCCTTTCTCCAGATCATTTATGAATAAATTGAATAGGATAGGTCCTAGGACTGACCCTTGGGGAACACCACTAGTTACCCCTCTCCATTCTGAGAATTTACCATTAATTCCTACCCTTTGTTCCCTGTCCTTTAACCAGTTCTCAATCCATGAAAGGACCTTCCCTTTTATCCCATGACAGCTTAATTTACGTAAGAGCCTTTGGTGAGGGACCTTGTCAAAGGCTTTCTGGAAATCTAAGTACACTATGTCCACCGGATCCCCCTTGTCCACATGTTTGTTGACCCCTTCAAAGAACTCTAATAGATTAGTAAGACACGATTTCCCTTTACAGAAACCATGTTGACTATTGCTCAACAGTTTATGTTTTTCTATGTGTCTGACAATTTTGTTCTTTACTATTGTTTCAACTAATTTGCCCGGTACCGACGTTAGACTTACCGGTCTGTAATTGCCGGGATCACCCCTATAGCCCTTTTTAAATATTGGCGTTACATTAGCTAACTTCCAGTCATTGGGTACCGAAGCCGATTTAAAGGACCGGTTACAAACCTTAGTTAATAGTTCCGCAACTTCACATTTGAGTTCTTTCAGAACTCTTGGGTGAATGCCATCTGGTCCCGGTGACTTGTTAATGTTGAGTTTATCAATTAATTCCAAAACCTCCTCTAGTGATACTTCAATCTGTGACAGTTCCTCAGATTTGTCACCTACAAAAGCCAGCTCAGGTTTGGGAATCTCCCTAACATCCTCAGCCGTGAAGACTGAAGCAAAGAATCCATTTAGTTTCTCCGCAATGACTTTATCATTTTTAAGCGCTCCTTTTGTATTTTCATCGTCAAGGGGCCCCACTGGTTGTTTAGCAGGCTTCCTGCTTCTGATGTACTTAAAAAACATTTTGTTATTACCTTTGGAGTTTTTGGCTAGCCGTTCTTCAAACTCCTCTTTGGCTTTTCTTATTACACTCTTGCACTTAAGTTGGCAGTGTTTGTGCTCCTTTCTATTTGCCTCACTAGGATTTGACTTCCACTTTTTAAAGGAAGTCTTTTTATCTCTCACTGCTTCTTTTACATGGTTGTTAAGCCACGGTGGCTCTTTTTTAGTTCTTTTACTGTTTTTCTTAATTTGGGGTATACATTGAAGTTGAGCCTCTATTATGGTGTCTTTAAAAAGGGCCCACGCAACTTGCAGGGATTTCACTTTAGTCACTGAACCTTTTAACTTTTGTCTAACTAACCCCCTCATTTTTGTATAGTTCCCCCTTTTGAAATTAAAGGCCACAGTGTTGGGCAGTTGAGGTGTTCTTCCCACCACAGGGATGTTGAATGCTATTGTATTATGGTCACTATTTCCAAGCGGTCCCGCTATAGTTACCTCTTGGACCAGCTCCTGCGCTCCACTCAGGATTAAATCTAGAGTCGCCTCTCCCCTTGTGGGTTCCCGTACCAGCTGCTCCATGAAGCAGTCATTTAAATATCGAGAAATTTTATCTCTGCATTTCGTCCTGAAGTGAAATGTTCCCAGTCAATATGGGGATAATTGAAATCCCCCACTATTATTGGGTTCTTAATTTTGATAGCCTCTCTAATTTCCCTTAGCATTTCATCATCACTATTACTGTCCTGGTCAGGTGGTCGATAATAGATCCCTAATGTTATATTTTTACTAGAGCATGAAATTTCTATCCATAGAGACTCTATGGAACCTGTGGAATCGCTTAAGATTTTTACTTCATTTGAATCTACACTTTCTTTAACATATAGTGCCACTCCTCCCCCTGCACTGTTCTGTCCTTCCGATATATTTTGTACCCCGGAATGATTGTGTCCCATTGATTGCTCTCAGTCCACCAGGTTTCTGTGATGCCTATTATATCTATATCCTCCTTTATCACAAGGCACTCTAGTTCACCCATCTTATTATTTAGACTTCTGGCATTTGTGTACAAGCACTTTAAAAACTTGTCCCTGTTTATTAGCCTGCCTTTTTCTGATGTGCCAGATTCTTTTTTATGTGGCTGTTTATCATCTGATCCGGCCCTTACATTATACTTTTCAGTCCTCTGCTCCTGACTATAACCTGGAGATTCTCTATCATCAGACTCTCCCCTAAGAGAAGTCTGTGTCCGATCCACACGCTCCTCTGCAGCAGTCGGCTTTCCCCCATCTCCTAGTTTAAAAACTGCTCTACAACCTTTTTAATGTTTAGTGCCAGCAGTCTGGTTCCACTTTGGTTTAGGTGGAGCCCATCTCTCCTGTATAGGCTCCCCCCATCCCAGAAGTTTCCCCAGTTCCTAATGAACGTGAACCCCTCCTCTCTACACCATCGTCTCATCCACGCATTGAGACTCTGAAGCTCTGCCTGCCTACCTGGCCCTGCGCGTGGAACTGGGAGCATTTCTGAAAATGCCACCATAGAGGTCCTGGATTTCAGTCTCTTCCCTAGCAGCCTAAATTTGGCTTCCAGGACATCTCTCCTACCCTTCCCTATGTCATTGGTACCTACATGTACCACGACCACCGGCTCCTCCCCAGTACTACACATAAGTCTATCTAGATGCCTCGAGAGATCCGCAACCTTCGCACCAGGCAGGCAAGTCACCATACGGTTCTCCCGGTCATCACAGACCCAGCTATCTACATTTCTAATAATCGAATCTCCCATTACTAACACCTGCCTTTTCCTAGAAACTGGAGTTCCCTCCCCCGGAGAGGCAACCTCAGTGCGAGAGGCAACCCCAGAACCATCTGGAAGGAGGGTCCCAACTACGGGAAAGTTTCCCTCTGCTCCCATTGACTGCTCTACTTCCCTGGGCCCTTCTTCCTCCTTAACAGCACAGGTGCTGTCTAAGCGGAGGTGGGACAATTCTACAGTGTCCCGGAAAGCCTCATCAACATACCTCTCTGCCTCTCTCAGCTCCTCCAGTTCCGCCACCCTGGCCTCCAAAGTCCGTACATGGTCTCTGAGGGCCAGGAGCTCCTTGCACCGACTGCACACATACGCCACCTGCCCACAGGGCAGGTAATCATACATGCAACAGTCGGTGCAATAAACTGGATAGCCCCCACTCTGCTGCTGGGCTTCTGCCTGCATTGTATCCTAGTTAGTGAAAGGGTGGTTTACAGAAGGGAGTTTTGGAATGTGGTTTGGTTTATAGGTTTTAGGGGGGGGCCACGGGGATGGGGTTACGGCTGGCGAGGGACTCCCACTCCCTTCCCAAACTCCCTTGCGAAACTCCCTGTTAGCAGCCCCTGGTCGCTTGTGCGCGGCTTTATAAAGCCCTGGCCTGAGTGAATGCCCCGCCCACTGATTAAGGCTCAGCCAATTAGCAGAGGCTTCGAGCTTTCAAACCTGCCTCCAACTGCCAGCCAGAGCACACGGTCCCTCAAACAACCAAACAACCAAACACAAGCTCAGCACACAGCAAGTAACCCCCAAACACAAACAAACACACACTACAACCACTGCTCTAGAGGATTGCAACAGTAATCCCTATGCAGAACAGTGTCCAGTTCATGCCCAGTGCAAGGAGCTAATCCATTCAGTTGTTTACAAAACCAACTTGAAGCTGTTGGTAACTGGGCCTTTTTATATTAAAGATTGTGGGAAGCTGGGCTGGATGGACCTTTGGTCTGACCCAGTATGGCCATTCTTATGTTCTTAAGCTGGGTTCAGCACTTAACTCATATTTCTAGAGTTACAGAAGACTTGGGGTAACTGCTTGTAATCCAGTTTATTTAAATGCTGATATAACTGGTAGTCCATTTATTTGTTAGGGGTTGGTTTTTTTTTTTTTTTAAATATTAGATTTGTGCACAAAGCTTTTACTTTTTTCCCTCCACTACAGCTGACTTGCTGCTTGAAGGATTTAACAATTACAGATTTTTGTCTAATGGCTATATCCCCATTCCTGGGCAGCAAGACAAGGATAACTTTCAGGAGACTATGGAAGCCATGCACATCATGGGCTTTTCTCATGAGGAAATCTTGTGTAAGTTGAGTCTTTTTGGTTTCTGTAGTGTACTTGCTTTTTATGTTTTAAAAAAAAAAAAAAATTGTAAAATTACAAAAATTAAATGAAACAAATGTTCACAACCAAACTTAAATATAATGGAGTTTTGATGCATTGAAAGCCTGTGGCAAACATTGCACCACTTCAAAAACTTAAAGCAGTCTTCTGATTTTTAAGCTAAAATTGACCTAGAAGCAAGAAAGACTGTGCTACATAATGCAATAATAATTATAAATAATTCCTTTTTGAACTGAGTTTGAATGCATGCCTAAGATTGGAGAGGGGATGAATTTTATTGAGACACATTTGACAAGAAAAATATTTGTATCTTTCTGTTAACACAGCAATGCTGAAGGTGGTGTCGTCAGTACTACAATTTGGTAACATTTCTTTCAAGAAGGAAAGAAACACTGATCAGGCCTCCATGCCAGAAAATACAGGTAAATTGGTCACATTGTGTGGCCTTTAATGACCTTAGTTGTGGTTTTCTGATTACTGGATATCTGATGAACAAATTATAAAGTTAGAAAGTCTGTTCCCCCCCCCCCCCTTTTTTTTTTTCTCCCTGAACTTCCTCTATAAAGTTCTCTGCCAGAGAGAGGCCATAATTTGTAACAGTATCAGCCAGCATGGAACTATTAAAACTCTCCCTATCTTATACTCTCTTCCACACAGACATTAAAACTTCTGTCTACAGAATTCCATAAATTATTGAAGCTGTTTATACTGCTCCTAAACTTTGAACAAACATTTCAGCTGTAACCTCATTAATTGCTTCTCAGCAAAGACTTAAATATTGGGGGGGGGGGGGGGGGGAGAAGGTGTGCTTAAATCAGTGTATTTTCTTTGGTTCTTGATAGTCATTACATTGCCAATGAAAAGAATCCTGGAGCGAAGCACAACTTCCTTAGTGAAGTGGCTGAATTTAAGAAACACTGTATTTAGACACTTAGTTCTGAAATGACAGGGTAGTGTGACTATGATTTTTTTTCATTTTAATACTTCAGAGTGCAGTCATTATTTGGTAGACGTGCTTAAAAATGGAGACAGTCCCTTAGGTACTTCTAAGAATTTTCAGACTTCTAGTTTACCCAGTGTTCTGTCATTCTGAATCCTCTCTTAGAAAGTAACATCTTTACAGTAGTTTAGAACTCAACTTTGGTTAACTGCAAAGTGTTGGCTGTTTTCATATCTAAAAATTGGCTTTGATTTCTATAAAACAGTTAGCAAGGGCGGGAGGGATAGCTCAGTGGTTTGAGCATTGGCCTGCTAAACCCAGGGTTGTGAGTTCAATCCTTGAGGGGGCAATTTGGGGATTTAGTTGGGGATTGGTCCTGCTTTGAGCAGGGGGTTGGACTAGATGACCTCCTGAGGTACCTTCCAACCCTGATATTCTATGTAAGTCACAGAAGCAACTTATGGGCTTCTTGCATAAGTCATGATGTGTTGTGTTTTGTGATTATAGATGGGCACTTCTTACATCCATACTAGCAGTATCTTCAATTAATTTTGTATCACCTCTCCACTTTCTGGATATCAAAAGTGTTAAATGATTAAACAAATGTTGCAGAAAGGCTGGCTCAGATTTAAAATTTGTTTCATAGCTTGAGCATCTTGCTGCTGTTGCTCATTTTCCTTGCTTTTTATCAATTTTTATATTTAGTGCCCTAACATTCTTTGAGAGAGAAAGTGGAAGTGGGAGAGCTATGAAATTTGCTGAGGACTTCATAGGCTCTGAAGAACAAATGAAGCTTTATATGAAGAATATTAATGATTGACGTATAATGCAATGACTTAAAGCAATAAAATCCTATCCAGAAACATCAAGATGGTCTCTTAGGGCTTGTCTACACTTAAAATGCTGCAGCTGAAGTGCTTCAGGGGTTCTCCCACCATTGGTGTAGGTACTCCACCTCCCATAGAGGTGGTAGTTCTCCTCTTGACTTAATGCTGTCTACACTGGGGGTTAGGTCTGTTTTAACTGGTGGATTTTTCACACCCCTGAGGAACATAGTTATACTGAAACTTAACAGCCTTTTTTGGTTCAGGAAGCCTAATAACCTCTGAGTTGTTAGAGCTGTAGTGAACTGTACTGAGACAAATACATCCTCAGAACTTGGGGATTAAAACAATGCTTTGTAGATTTGATGACAATTTGACAGTTATAAGGGAAAATTTTAAGACACAGATGTTATTTTAATTTGGGCATCAAATTATCTATTTCTAGTGTACATTAATCAGGTCTCCACTACAGAACAAAGTTGTTCTTGTGTCTCTATATATAGTTATGCACAATAAAAATGTGGCAGTTCTACATTAATTGTATTTAGCTTGTATTTTTATAATCTATTGGTGACTATTAAACAGCCAATGAAAACCATCCGTAAGCAGCTGCAACATATAAAACTATCATAAATTACCCCTAGAGATGCACCTGCCTTTCTATGCAGCATCTCAAATATTTCACAGGTAAAACAGAATCATAATATGCCTAGCTCCATGAGAGGGACACTTAGTAGATAAGATTCAAAACCTGAAAGGCCATGTTTTGCTCTTGGACAAAGCAGGAAGTTTTCAAGTAGGGGGATGGTGAGCAAGACCAATATCCACTCTTGTGCTCCCCAATACAGTGCACATTTCCTCTCCCCCCCCCCCCCCTCCCCCCGGTGGCAAAAAGCTCAATTATTTTGCAGTTTTCAGAAACTGGAGAAAAGTCCTGTGTACTGTCCCTCTTTAATAAACGAGTCTAATAACTTGGTGGTCCAATGACTTGTGCTAGACACTGCTATGTGGGTGACCCAAGCTTTAACTTAGTCCCATCCTTTTGCTCTATGTGCTAGCAGAGGCTTGAAGTCCTGAAAAGCGTCAGTTCCTGGAGGTGAAAAAATTGATTGCATTGGTTGACAGACTTCTCCAGCCAACTGAGAATGCAGGTCTGTTCTGAACAGTGACTGTATCCTGTAAAACTGGTCATAGCTGTTTGCTTTAGTGACACATAGCTGTACCGGGTCTGTAAAGTCAAGAAAGATTCTGTTCCTTCATGTGGATCTTCCAGCAGAACCTTTTATTTGGGTACAATCGGTTACCTCTGCTTTCAGTGTGCTGCACAATCTATGGGCATGGCTACACTTGCAGATGTAGAGCGCTATGAGTTAAACCAGCCTTCGGAGAGCGAATAGGGAAAGCGCTGCAGTCTGTCCACACTGACAGCTGCAAGCGCACTGGCATGGCCACATTTGCGGCACTTGCAGAGGATTGGGAGCAGTGCATTATGGGCAGCTATCCCACAGAGCACATCTTCCCATTCTGGCGCTGTGGCTTGTGGGAAGGGGTCGGGGGGTGCAGGGCATTCTGGGTACTGTCCCAATGCCCCGTGATGCATCGGTTCGCATCCCAGGAATCCCTCTACTTCTGTCCACATTTGGCGCCATCTTTCAATGGTTTTTGTGCTGCGTGTTCTGTCTTCCCTTTCGATCTGTGGGAATGGAGACCGAACTGCTGAGGAATATGCTGACGAGTCTCGCCAGCACATCACGTTGGGCAGTCGAGTTATTCCTTAAGATCCAAACTGACAGGGAGAACTCTGACGACGATATCAACTCGAGTAACACATATGACACAAGATTGCTTGTGGCATTCACTGACATGCTCACCACCATGGAACGCCGCTTTTGGGTTTGGGAAACGAGCACTGAGTGGTGGGATCACATCATCATGCAAGTCTGGGATGACAAGCTGTGGCTGCAGAACTTTCCGATGAGAAGCCACTTTCATGGGAGTGTGTGTGAGCTTTCCCCCACCCTACGGTGCAAGGACACGAGATTGAGAGCTACCCGGATGGTGGAGAAGCGGGTGGCTATTGCAGTCTGGAAGCTGGCAATTCCAGACAGCTACCGATCGGTTGCTAACTAGTTTGGAGTGGGAAAGTATATCGT
Source organism: Emys orbicularis (assembly GCF_028017835.1). Classification (NCBI taxonomy): domain Eukaryota; kingdom Metazoa; phylum Chordata; order Testudines; family Emydidae; genus Emys; species Emys orbicularis. The sequence continues at coordinate 27,181,644 of NC_088695.1, read as the reverse complement.
TGGAAGCGTGCTGATGCAAGTTTGCAGGGCCATTAATCGCATCCTGCCCAGAAGAACTGGGGCTCTGGGTAACGTGTATGACATTGTGGCTGGCTTTGCACAAATGGGTTTCCTTAACTGCGGAGGGGCGATAGATGGGATGCATATTCCAATTCTGGCACCAGCCCACCTAGCCTCCGAGTACGTTAATCAGAAGGAGTATTTCTCTATGGTTCTCCAGGCACTTGTGGATCACCGTGGGCGTTTCATTGACATTAACACAGGCTGGCCCGGAAAGGTGCATGACGCACACATCTTTTGGAACACCAGCCTGTTCAGGAAGCTGCAAGCCGGGACTTTTTTTCCCAGACCAGAAGATCACCGTAGGTGAAGTCGAAATGCCCATTGTGATCCTTGGAGACCCTGCTTACCCTTTAATGCTGTGGCTCATGAAACCCTACACAGGGAGCCTTGACAGCACCAAGGAGAGGTTCAACAACAGGCTGAGCTGGTGCAGAATGACTGTGGAGTGTGCTTTTGGCCATTTAAAGGGCCGCTGGCGTGCTCGGTATGGGAAGCTGGACATGGCCGAAGACAGCATCCCTGCGGTTATATCTGCGTGCTGTACCCTCCATAACAATTGGGAAGGGAAGGGTGAAAGCTTCACTCAGGCATGGACCTCGGAGGTTCAACACCTGGAGGCTGAATTTGAACAGCCAGAGAGCAGGGCTATTAGAGGGGCCCAGCATCGGGCTGCAAGGATTAGTGATACCTTGAGGGAGCAATTTGAGGCTGAAAGCCACCAGTAATGTCTGTTGCCCTGCACGGGCGTGAAGTGCAGTGGTTCCAATATTAATAGGAATCTGTGTTTGCCACACTGACTTGCAGTGCCTGTTGCTTTCCTGGGCCTAAGGTATCTTTTACTTTATGCAATAATAAAGAATGTTTTCAAAGCCAAAAAATCCATTTATTGAAAAGAAATTTCATTTGTTGAAAAGAGACACAACTGCTTGGGAAACAGAAAGGGCAAGGGGGTGGGGTGGGGAACGGTACAATCACAGGTTTGCATATGTCCTGTCTGGAGTGCTGTGCAATGGGTGCTGCACTTCAGGATGGCTATACTGCCTGGTGATGGGGATTGAGTGCAGTGGGTAAGGGTCGTAGTTTTCAGGGCTGGGTGATGAAGCTACAGGTGTTGGGGGCAGCTGATGGCGATAAGAACCCGGATGTTGGGGAAAGTGGGTTGGAGGTGACATGGGGGCACAAGGAAAAGAGTTTTGGGACAAGGGCTGCGGGGGGGGCTCCACCTGCATGCCTACAAGGGCCTGGATCAAGTCCGCTTGGCGCTCCATGATGCTTATCAGCCGATCCGTGCTTTGCTGTCGGAGCTCCGTGCTTTTGTGCCGGGAATCCGCATTCTGCTGGTGGATCCTCCTTTCACTTTCTCTCAACGAGAATCTAAAAGTGCAGGAGTTAAGTGACTGCTGCATTACTTCATGCAGCATGTCGTCTTTGCTTCTTCGTGGCCTCTTCCTGATTCTTTGCAGTCTCTCGGCCGGTGATAACATGGACGGCTGAGATCTCAAGGTTGCATCTGTAAAGGCAAAATGCAACACTTAACAGAGGCAGCATTTTCACACCAGGCAGAGCAATGATTCCCCCCGTACTTAAGGAGGGCAAGCACGGTCTACACAATAGCATAATTTGCCCGTCCCAAAGCGAGTGCACATAACCCATGGGAGCCCCAAGATGGTGAGTAAGCACAGGGACTGATTGTTTCATGGCTGTACCGTCCTTTAGGTTTCTGTGCCTTGGGGAGAGCCAACAGCTGCAGGGGGCCCCTATACTGAACACTGTCCCCACATTTTCCACAGGAATTTGTCCTGGAAGATATCTCACTGCGGAGGGTGACCTGGGAACCAGGGGAGGGTCTTCTACTATAATGCAGCATCCGCCCTGGCCCATTTGTAGCTTGCCTGTGTGCAGCAATGGTCTCCCTGCCCCTCACGGCACAGTGGTGCGGACACATTAGACTGGGACAAGGACCACAGTGGCTCTCCCAAGAAACCTGCTCAAGCGCATTGCCCAAGTTCTGGCTGAGACCTTTGAAGAGATCACTGAGCCAATTACCGCGATGTGAGAGAGCACATCAATGCCCTATTCTGCATCTAGGCATGCATGCAGCCCTAACCGTCCTTGCCCCAAGAGCCCACACTGAATAACTTCCTTCCCAAAATAAAAGCCACTTACCGGGAACCTCCTCTGGTGTTTTGTCCTTCCCCAAGCACTGGCCACCGCGACTGGCTACCTTCCTCTTGGCTTGAGAACAGCTCCTGGCTGCATGCATCTACGGATTCCGGGATGTCTTCCTCCACCTCAGCACCCTTGCTCCTGCTTTGCTCCTCCTCCTCCTGCCTTGCTGAACTGGGCTCTGAAGTGTCCATGGTGGTACTTGGAGTGGAAGTGGGGGTCGCCCCCAAGTATCGCATCCAGCTCTTTGTAGAAACGGCAGGTCGTGGGGGCAGCACCGGGGCAGCGGTTTGTCTCGCGGGCTTTGCAATAGGCATTCCGCAGCCCCTTCACTTTAACCCTGCACTGCAGTGCATCCCGGTCATGGCCCCTTTCCATCATGTCCCTTGATACCTGCCTGAAGGTATCACAATTCCTATGGCTGGAGTTCAGCGGGGACTGGACAGCTTGCTTCCCCCCAAACACTGATGAGGTCCAGCACCTCGCAATTGCTCCATACTGGGGATCGCATGGAGGCATGGTCACCTGGAAAGAATCGCTGAGAGCACTCCACGCCTTGCTGAGCAAACAGGAAGGAGATTTTCAAAATTCCCAGAGAATTTAAAGGGCAGGTCTGACGGGTTGGTCACCTGAGGGCAGGGCAGTAGAGTTCAAACTGATGACCAGTGGCTAGAACAGGCATTGTGGGACACTTCTGGAGGCCAATCAGAGCGCATTAACAGACTAGGGCGTCCACACTGGTGCCGTGGAGCTCCAGCAGGGGCGCATGAAACATTATTCCACTCGCCGAGGTGGAGTACCAGGAGCACTCTAGGCGCGGAGTCAGAGTGTTCTATGTGCCTTGCAAGTGTGGACGCATCATGAGTTAGAGTGCACTGGGCTGCTTTAATACGCTTTAACTTGCAAGTGTAGCCATGCCCTATGACTATGGGACTACTTTGGTAGGTACTCTGGTGATGATGCAGGAGATGGAAAGAGAACAGTATGAGTTTGCAGCATTTGCAATTCAATACAGAGCAAATTTTATCAGGATATACTGAGGGTCACTGAACAGGAACCCCACAATTAAATTCGAAGCACCTTTTTTTCCTCGAAGAGGAACAGTACATACTGGCTTCAGAGAGGAGGAGTTGTCCCGTCTAAACCTGTTCAGCTGAAAGGAATGGGTCCTTTGAGGTTGCAGGGGATTTTAAAAACACCCCCCCACCCCCCCTTAGAGGAATATTAAAGGATTAAGAGAATTCTTGAAATAAGACTGAAGAGGAAAATGAAAGTTCATTTTCTTTAGGAAGTAGATTGCTCAGGACAAGTTCTGTGGGTATGTTTTAACCCCCCACTGGTTACATTTCCTTCTCTCTCGGGGTGAATCAGGCTGAAAATATGGTAGAACAGTCCTGTCAATTGTCAAAAATCTATTAATCAAGCTTACAGCTACAGCTTCTTCCTTGCATGTCACTAGAAGTGTCAATACATACATCCTTTCAGAAATGTAACCCAAATCCTCTAAAACATTGAGATTAACCTCTCTTCAGAATCCAAACTGTCCATGTGATTCTAGTGCTAGCTCAGTGTTACTCCTCATGTTGTCTAGCTTATAATAAAATACCATACCTGAAGACAACTAAAAAAGCAAACTTTAGGTATTTTTGGGGGGGAAGGGGGAAAAAATGGCAAGAACATCCCTGCAAAGTGGACAGTACATGTAGACTTCTAGAGATGGATAATGCTTCTGCTAACTCTTGGGGTACGTCTATACGGTCCGGATGTAAGCGATCGATCTTCTGGGATCGATTTATCGCGTCTTGTCTAGACGCGATAAATCGATCCCGGATTGATCCCGGAAGTGCTTGCCGTCGACGCCGGTACTCCAGCTCAGCGAGAGGAGTACGTGGCATCGACGGGGGAGCCTGCTTGCAGCGTCTGGACCCGCGGTAAGTTCGAACTAAGGTACTTCGATAACGTAGCTGAATTTGCGTACCTTAGTTCGAAGTGGGGGGTTAGTGTGGACCAGGCCTTGGTATCTGAGTAATGTCAAAAGAGAAATAAGTGCGGGAGGGTGAAAGTCTAACTTTTTTTTTTTTTTTTTTTTTAATAAGCCACCCTTTCCACAGATACCAGACGAACATGCTGTAAGATGCAAATTACTGGTGACTGTAGCTGTTCCTTTGCTTAGGGAAATCCATGGATACATGAGAGAGAGAGAGAGAATAGACGAACTTGACACTTGAGATATTGGCAGGGAGGATTTTGAAACAATAAATCTTCTCTTTAAAATAAAAATGAAATTAAATTGGTATTTAAGTTTGAGTGACTTTCATGCCATAAAAATATCAAGCCAAAGGGAGTTGTGGCTACTCAGTCTTGGGAGAGCAAGACTCGTCCTTAAAATGTGTAAATATGGACTCATGGGTGTCTAGCTCTAGATACCCACATTTGTGTTTTCTAACGATTGTTTAATATGTTGTACTCCAAGTCCATTTCCTCCTGTGTTACAGTAGAGTGAAAGCATAATGCTGAATTTTTGATGTTACCATTGTTTCACTGACTGCATACTGAACCCACATGGAGTACATGATCAAGCACAGAATCCGGAGCTTTGGGGCTGGGAAATAATATCTTCAGTACTAGATTGCCCCTGAAAGAGGGTTCCCCTTTCTTTTTAAAAGACTAAGTCGAGGGGATGCCAAATCATCATATTGAAAAGATGAGAGGGACTAAAATATTCATTTGCTAGATGTCCTTCTGAGAAAGCTTAGAAGCTGGCACACTTGAGAAAAACACTTAGCCCCAGGGCTAAGAATAGCTAATGTGTGTCAGATTCATTTTTAGAAATCTTAAGTCACAAAAAACACCCAACCTATTAATAGAAAATATGTGTAGGAAAGAGGATTGACATTGAAAGAAAATAAAGTAGAAATAATGTAGGTGTTGCCAAACCAGGAAAGGTCAGTGGGCCATTCAGTTTGATATTCTGCTTCCAGCATTCTTGTACCAGTTGCTTTAGGTGAAAGCACTCGGACATTGTTTCAGTGACTGCTGTGATGTGGCCTAGGACTGAAATCCCATAGCAATGCATTGGCATACTTGCCTGCACTGCAGCACAGCAGTTTCTCTAAGCAGCCATATGTCTACACTACAGCATGCTAGCTCTGCTTGAGCTAGTGCACTAAAAATAGCAGGGTAGCCAAGGGTAGCGTGAGTGGCAGCTTGGGCTAGCCACCAAAGTGTATGCCGAGGGGGTCTGGGCAGGCTTGTAGTCCAGCATGTCTGTCTCCCCAAACTTAGATGCACTTCCCTAGCTACAGTGTAGACATACCCTTATTGGCATCTGGCATATTATATCAAAAGAATGAACGAGCTTTTATCGAAACCAACATATTCAGCTCCAATGCTTCCTAGCAATTTCCTGAACTAACCTGGTATTTGCTGTACTAAATTAACAGGGATTCACTAATGTGTTTATATGTATTATCGCAGGTTCTGGGATTGCTTATAGACGCTAGTTGTAATAATAGGTTTATTTTTCACAAGGTTGAGTGCTACTTCTGATTTCTATATTGAGTAGTTGTTAAAAATCGTTGAAACAGCTATTGATACAAGTTCTCAAGGGCTTGTTTCATTAATGTTCTGGCTAGTCTGGAGAGTTTGGGGTATTTAAGTGAATAACTTTATTACTTTCAACCTCAGTTGCACAGAAACTCTGCCATCTACTGGGAATGAATGTAATGGAATTTACTCGAGCTATACTTACGCCACGCATTAAAGTTGGCAGAGACTACGTTCAGAAAGCCCAAACCAAAGAACAAGTAAGTTCTGATGTATAAAAATAAAATGAAGCTCCAATTCATCCAAAGTAACTTTTCGGCTGCGGTCAGTAAACTGTGTTGATGCTAGTTCCTGTTTAAATCTCTGTTCTTTGTTGCATCTTACAAAACATCTTGTGTTTTGTATTTTCTTGCATGGCAAAAAACAAGACTGTATAGAAAGTAAGAACTTCTTTCCTTTCCTTGGCCTTCAGCTGATCTTGATTCTGTCGTTTGACATAGCAAATGTAGAAAAGCAGTCTTAATTTTTGTTGACAATAGGGTTAAACTTTATTTTTAATCAAATCATGTAGTATTTCTGCTTGTTTGTTTGTTTGTTTTCTTTCCTCAGTAGTATTCTTTCCTCCATGGTATTAACTGCATTAAACTTGCTCAGTTCCCTTAGCCGTTATCTGTGATAACCTCCATCTCCTTGTTCTTTTGATGACTCCTCGAGAATAAGTAAATGTTTAATATGTTTTGATTTTCAGGCAGACTTTGCAGTGGAAGCCTTGGCAAAAGCCACTTATGAACGCCTCTTCCGCTGGCTTGTTCACCGCATTAATAAAGCTCTGGATAGGACCAAACGACAGGGAGCTTCTTTCATTGGCATTCTGGATATCGCTGGATTTGAAATCTTTGAGGTATGCTAAAGAGCCAGTTATGGGAAACTAATTTATAGCTTTAAATTCTGTCTCTATTCTAATCTGAGTTACACACCCATGCATAACCATTTATTCTGCAGTTGTGGATTTCTCCTGTAATATAGCAGTTTAGAGTGTACTACAGATAAGAATAACATCTTGTGGGTGAATTGAACTCATGTTTTATATACTAATTTCAGACCAAATCGTATCTATCATTTATTGGATGTTAGGAAACTATCCCTTAATAAAATCAGAAATTTGCCCTACAAATACTACTTGCAAATGTAACAGATGACATTTTATAAGATTATAAATTCTGCCATTGAGTTATTCTTCTAACTCACTAAATATTTTGCAGCTGAACTCTTTTGAGCAACTTTGTATCAACTACACCAATGAGAAGTTGCAGCAATTGTTCAACCACACCATGTTTATCCTGGAACAAGAAGAGTACCAGCGGGAGGGCATAGAATGGAACTTCATTGATTTTGGACTGGATCTGCAACCCTGCATTGATTTAATAGAAAGGCCTGTAAGTTTGTCTTTCATATCTTGTGGGTTTCTGGACCAGGTACAGACCCTCTTGTGGAACAGTCCCAGGAACTGGATTAATTTGAATGTGACCACTGAGGACTGAATCCCATTATTTTTATATTAATTTTAGTCTAAATAGCCTGTGCCCACTGGAGTAAACCTGTGTCCATATCTGCATACACATAGTGCACTGTTTTAGTCGTATGGGACTAAATACTTTGACCTACTATTTATGTTGTTTCCAATGCCAACCAAGTCCTCATTGCTCTCATCTTCAAGCCTAACCATGTGATGGTATTATGGGTGCTTAATGTGGTGGCTCAACCAGAAAGCTCTTGAAGATTTAGGGTGAAATCCTTGCCCCTTTTGAAGTCAATGGTAAAATTCCCATCAACTTCAGTGGGACCAGAATTTCACCCTATAAATCTGCCTTGTGTTTGAGTGGGTCTTCTAAGACTGTAGCCTTTGGGAAACTCTTTTCTCACGGCACTTGGCTAAAGGATCCTGTCTGGTTCCCAGAGATTGGGCAAAGTAGACCACTCCGATCAACTACAGATAGCATGAGGAGCAGCTTAAGAGTCCAGGAAAAGAGCACCAATCTTGAGTGGCTATTCCCACTTCCCCACTCCATCCCCCCAGATCTGGGCTGAAGTTTATCCTGAAGTCCTCTGTAGGACAGATAATTAAGATGTCACAACATATGCTTGTTTTGAGTTACGGCATCATTATGTAACATCTCTGTAGTATCATCCTTACAGGAAATGCAAAACAGAGCTAAGGGGTTCCTCCCCTCAGTTTAAGAAAATATTTCTTTTGCCCCAGAACCCAGTTTTGCAGGCTATGACAGACGCACCAAAAAATAAATAAATAAATAAATAATAATAAAAAAAATCGGTGGCATAATAATGGTTATGACCAGCACTTTCATCTGTCAGTTTTCTTATATTTTTTCCCCCCAAATTTGAGCTGTAATTATAATTGTTGTGAAGGTATATTCTTTCACACATTTAATACACTATTTCTGCATGTAATGCTATACTTGTATCCAGAGCAGCAAACCAGTTCTTTCTTTAAAAGTTAGTTTGTGGGGAGAGAAATCTTAGCAAAGCTCTTCACTTTGAATGTGCAGATCCAGAAAGAGGATCCAGATTCTGTCTCCTTGGAATAAAGAGCTTTGCCTGCCATAAAGTCTGCGGGAAGAAATGTGCATGTTTTCACTATACAAAATATTTAGCATGAAATATCCTAAGACTACTTCTGTTTAGCGGGTTTTAAGAGCCAAACATTGGTACCTCCTCAGTCTTTCTGTAAATGAATTTGCATGGGCACATGTCGTCATAGAATGATCTCAGATAGCCATATCTTATAAAATGTGGAGACTTGCAAATTCACAATTAATTGTTTTAAAGTGTAAATCTTTATAAATCAGTTCCTCTACTGTTAGTTTGTTTTTTTTCCCTAAGACTTGTATGTAGGAATCTGTTTCCCCTGGAAAAGATAACTGATGCCCTCAAACCAATCCCCACCTGTAAAATGAAAATAATAGTTTTTCTCTGCCTCATATGGATGTTGAGGATAAATATGCTAAACATTGTGAAGTATTCAGATACTGTGCTAAGGGGGAGAATGTATAAAATCCTTAGATAGCTAGGTAGAACTTTGCAGCTCACGTAAGGGTTTTATTGACAAGCATTTGAGTTTTGTAACTCTACTGTTGTACCCAAAAAAGTATGAAATTACTGTAGAACTGAGGATGTTTTTCAGGATATACAGTACAGGTACATGGTCTAAAATGGAATGAACTTCCTCAAACTCATTACAGGGCTCTCTTATGTTTGTCATTGGTGAAGTGTATTTAAATAAAATGGGACTTGAGCAAATGAATTCTCAAACTTCACACTTTCACTCCAGAAACTTTTTTTTTTTTTTTCCCCTGGAATGTGATGGGTTGGTGTATAAGATTTTTAAAAATCTTAATTAAAAAATATGAAACCACATATTGAGAAAATTCTTGTTTAAATGCACCGTTTATTTTATTAGGCAAACCCACCTGGTGTACTGGCTTTGCTGGATGAAGAATGTTGGTTCCCTAAAGCTACTGACAAGACATTTGTGGAAAAATTGGTCCAAGAACAAGGAACCCACTCCAAATTCCAAAAACCACGGCAGCTAAAGGACAAGGCTGACTTCTGCATTATTCATTATGCAGGGAAGGTATGGGTTGTACGTTGAACAACTTGTCCTATTGTGTTGTAAATAGCAGATTTTGCTAAAACTAGTCTAAAGTTTTAGCGATATTATTCAGCTATGTGCATGCGAACTGAGACATAGGAACAGTTTAGTTCTTTTTGTTAAAAAGATATTTGAGAAAGCTTTATTGAAATCCCTATTGCTGGATCAGAATCTACAGTGGCAGAACTGTAAGAAGATATTAAACCGACTTACTTGAAGAGATTTAAGCTTTCCAAATAATAGAATAAAAAAATTTTTTGGTTCAGAAACGACTTATGATCGCATTATTTCCATTTGTAGTAAAGCTGATTGCATAGTAGGTGGATTTTTTTCAGGGTTTCTGATGAAAAGAATTTAATTATTAAAATTAGCACTCTTAAAAGGTTTCAGATTTGACAGCTCTTGAAATCAGTCCTCTGTTTTAGAATAAGTTCAGCAGAGCAGTGGCAGTACCAGCACCAGCTTCCTCCACCTTGTTCCTTCGATAGGAGTATATCTTTTGGAAGAATCCTTTTAGGGCTAAGAATGTATTTCAGTCATCATTAGTCGTTCCATCTTTGCTTCCCCTGCTGAGACTGCTAACTGGCCAAGTCATGATGTGGACAGTTGTTCATCAGGAAGTGGCTTTTTTTGTCCAGATGTGTTACTTACTGGACCCGCCGTGGTCCAGACTTGAACCAGTGCCATTGAATTTTTCTGTTTAGACTTAACTGTTCTGGAATTCGTGCTTCTACTGGATTTAGGCTCCTAGGGCTAAATGAAAGCATTCCTCTTATGTAAATGATGCTCTCGACTCTTCCCTCCCTCCCTCCCTCCCTCCCTCCCTCCCTCCCTCCCCCCCATTACCATGACCAGTAATTCAGGTGTTTTTATGGTTATTCTCATATATATGGTGCACACAGTAACTATGATCAACCTCTGGATGGATTTTACATTCGTATTTGCACAGGAAACTTCCTGCTCATGTTGACAAGGAAGTTTAAATAACACTCTTTTTTTTAAATCGTGGACTAGTAAATGTCCCAGGAAGTTGGCCTAAGTTTGACATAGGATCAGATACCCTGTCTTCTCACTCTGCTTCATTTTAAAAATTCCCTTCTAAGAGAATTGTGCCCCAAAACAAAATTTAAAAAAAATTAATGCATTTCCATAACCATTAAAACTGCAGTACTTGGCCGTTACCTTGTATAGCTAAACAAACATATATCCTATCCTATCAGAATATAAAGTGAAATTTCAAATTGGTAACTTAAAAATACTGATGCCTGTCACTTTTTCACAGTTCCCACAACTGAATGGTGCTGGTGTGTCTGAGCACTGACATTTTACTGATACTTCACAGCAGGAGGGCCAGTATGATAAAGAAAACAAACAAATGTAAATAGAGAAAATTGGAATAATGTAGCGTCTGCCTTCGTGGCAGGAGGCAGTCCAATATTTCTTGCTGTGAGGAGTTGTCCTCTTGCCTTATGGAGAAGAGCAATCCAATTTGGACTGGATTGGTCACTTCTGTGATACTGGCATTGTGTTGTGCAAATTTTTGTGGCAGGTGGAGCTGCTTAGAAAAACTTAAGAAATGTGTTTTGTCATGCAGTTCCACCAAATTGAAACACTTTGTGAAATCATGTCCATTTCAGCAAAATTTCCTTTTGGAGGAAAGGAAGAGGGGAAAAGTCTGACATTGTCAATGTCCTGTTTCAGCACTGTCAGGGGGATTTTTTTGTTTTTTCCCTTTTTAAAGGACTTTTTGTTTTGAAACTTTTTATTTTATATTATAACGTATAAAATAAAAATAAAACCTTTACATTTTTGTCAGAACATTTTGATCTAAATATTTTTTTCATATTTTTCGGATAATTTCAAAACTTTCAGGTTCCATTCCAAATCAAAACAAAAACCTCAAAATCCTTCACAAAATAGTATTTCTGTTCTCCACACAGCCCGACTGGTCAGGTTCCTGTTAACTTCACTTGTTGTCTAACTGTGAGTTAGACCAGAGGTTTCCAACCTGTGTTGTGTTGTGTGCTCTTCTGAGAGCTGGCTGCTCACATGGGTGCTGACTGTTCTTTGTTTCTAGATGCAGTTGTGTGTTCTAACATAACTGCAAAGTACTTTTCAATGTCCGTTTTTGTAGTTTACCCACAGTGATGTTAAGTGATCACAAATGGGATGGGGTGGACAACAAAACAATCTCTTTATTAAAATGGAGTGTACACACTATGAAAAGCTTAAGAGCGCTGAATTGGTACCTGTCATCCTCATGGTTGGCAAAATCTTTGAGGTATTAAGTCCTTTGTAGGAGACTAATATCTCTTTGAGCTGATGCCCAAACTTTTAAAGGTGTCTAAGCACTTAGCTACCATTATAAAGTAAATATTTCTGAAATTCTGGGCTTGAAATATTAATTGTGGAAAACTTTCATATTCAACTGCTGAGCTGTACTTCTAATATCACCCCACAGTATTCTGCCAGACTATCAAAATAGAAGCTTTGTTTATTTTCACTATTGTTAAATAACAGTTTGTCTAATTGCAGTAGTCATCCAAATCTAAAAGTATCAATTATTTGCAACAGATCCTTAATTTACTCGACTTTGTAATTTAGCTGCATTAGTTAGAATCTTCTTATTTTACATGTTGTTTTGACATTTCCACAGTAAAGCTTCTGCTTGAAAATAACTTATTTGAAAATGTTTTACCTATCATTGTTACAAGCAGCAAAGCTTGGCGCGCTCATCAGCAGAAGTTGGTCCAGTGAAAGATACTACCTCCCCCACCGTGTCTCTCTAGCCAGCAAATAAGATGAATAAAGTGGGGGGTGGGGAGAAGCAAAACTTTCTTTTTTGTGAAATTTAAAGTTTAAAACTGCATTTGATAGCACTTAGTCTGTTTCTCCTTTGTTAGCACAAACTCTCAGCCACATAAACATCAATAGGAGGGGAAAAAAGGCTTTAACACTTTCTTGAAAGAATAGAAGAGAAAAATTCAGAGAACACTGTTTAAAGGATGTTTTTCTTGGGGGGAAAAAGCTTTTTGAAAACACTAGTTAAAACAGAAAACAAAACCCAAGATAGCAGTATCCCAGTAACTCACCACATGTACCTTTTTGCTTCTTTACAGGTAGACTACAAAGCAGATGAGTGGCTGATGAAGAACATGGACCCTCTGAATGACAATGTGGCTACCCTTTTGCATCAGTCTTCTGACAAATTTGTTGCAGAGCTTTGGAAGGATGGTAAGAGAATATACTGTGTCTAAATGCAGATTTCATCATAATCTGAGATGTACTCTTGTTTGGATTAGTTTTTTGTTTACACTCTTTCCTGGTCCATAGCTGAAAATAATAGCAGCTTAATCCCAATAGGCTAGCCCCGATTAAACAGCCAAAATATAAGCAGAGGGAGCTGGTTTGTTCCCTAGACCCTGAATTCAGTCCCTTGCACATGTACCATCTCTTAATTTAGCTGCTTTTTCAACTCATTGCCATGTATTGACTATTGCTCCTAGCTGAAAGTCTTTGGAATTAGTCAATTTCAGGCTTGCTATAAAGAGCGGCAGGTGATGCCACTTCTGGTGGTGCTGCTGCTTAACAATGCTATTTTCATGAAAACACATCTTATTGGGCTTCATGTGTATAATGGTGTGCAATAGGTCTGTATCTCTTTCAAGCAAATTACAATTTATTAGCATATTAAAACATTGTAAGCAGTATTATTCCCATGGACTTGGCATTGCTATTTAGCTAATTATCTGCATATCAGCTAACATATCATTTTTCACAACTCCCACTAAAATAATTTAAAAAGCACAGTTAACCATAGAAACACTTTTTGCAAGAACTGTGGTTTTGATTTCCGCCGCGTGTGTCCCCCCTCCCTCCCAGAGTGTATTACGCTACATTTTCATATTTGGGAGCAAACCAATGTCTGTTTTATGATACAGAAGACACCTGAGCAATAGGCTTAGTATTGAGTTTTCCATTTGATGTCTAGGATGAAGAACACTTAATTTGTGATTCAGCTACAGAGAGTTTTATGAAGTATATTACTCTGAAATCAATCTATCTTAAAAAAACAAAACCCTTTTTCCTTTCAAGTAAATCCACTTCCCCTAAAAACACGTCAGGGTTTAATACTCAAAACTTGATTCTAAGGATTACTGAAATGTGCATGGAATATGTGTGGTCTAATTGCTTTTGTAGCACAATTTAAAGTTTGCTTGTGATTGTTAAAATGTGTTCTGTGTACTAACTGAAGTGTCTTGTGTATCTGCTCTTCTGTCTTTCTGTTTTTGCTGTTTCTCTACCTTAGAGATTCAGAATATTCAGAGAGCATCTTTCTATGACAATATTACTGGTCTTCATGATGCACCAGGTGAATGTATATAAAATCATAGGCAGGATTGTACCTACAGGAAAACCATTTTTGCTTATAGGCTTGCACGAACCGTTCATTTCATGCTAAATTTAGATATTTCCACAAGGCAAGTGACTTTGAGTGCATACCTATTCAATTGCTACTGCATACATATAGCATCTTATATTTTATGCACTGCACTTAAAGCATTGCAGATTAAAAGGTTTATTACTGCTTCCTACTTCTATTTTGAGATGCCAAATTGCTTCTCCAATAGAAACAATACTCTGATAGCTACAGGTATTTGAAATCGCTTGTAGGCTTTTCAGGATTCTCATCTTTGTTCACAGCCCAACTTTAAGAAAAATACTAAAGCATTTTAACACTTATGTGCTTTAAAAAAAAAAAAAAAAGTAATTTGACTTGTGAACATTTTAAGTGGTACAAATGCAGTTGGACAGTGGCTCGTTTCAAACTCCTGTAAACTTGCTTTCACTTAAGAGCTCTCTAATGTTTGCTGTTTCTACAAACTCTCTCTTGATATTTTTTTTTGTTGGTGAGAAGTTGAACGGATATTTGCAGTTTGTCGTTATTTGAAAGTTCATCCAGAACACTTAAATTCTACTTCATCCCCCCCCAAGAGTTTGTGAAAGTTTAAAAAACAAACCAAAAAACCCAACAACAACAAAAACCCACAACAATAATTTATAATGGGCACCCTTAAACTTAGGTTTTGCTTTACATTACCTCTCATTACTTGCAGTATTCCCTATACTTCTGTAAACTAGCAGTATTCCTATTAATTTCCTAAAATAAGTACTGAAGTTATGTTGTACAGTTATCCAAGGCAGCTGAACGGTTTTTAAGTTACCACTGTATTTCACTGGCTACCTTTAAGGAAAAGCTGACATTGTCATTTACCTTTGTGTGTTTAAAAAAAAAAAAAAAAATTGAACAGGTTTTTTTATTTTTGTAGTTTTCAGATATAACTAGATGTCTAACTTGGGTTATACCCACACAATTTAATGTTTCTGTTATCATGGAGATGTAAAATGCAAGTTTGTGTGTGTTGTTACTGTTTGCAAACAGACAACAGCATCTTTCTAATATTTTACAAACTGCTGGTTTATTGCATACTCTGTAGCATGGCTAAAGATCTCTTTAAATCCCACTTCTGGTTTAGATTTGCATTTTGCTTTCAGTTAAACCTTTAGGACATGAGCCTATAAACACATTAGCTCATGTATAGGAGTAGTCCCATTGACTCTAGTGGAACTACTGCGCTGCTTAAAATTAAGCATGTGGTTTAGTATTTGTAAGATTTGGGCTCTAATTTCCATTTATTTTGTTCACTTGTCACTAAGCTACACCTACTAAAGGGTGACCATACTGTCCAAACTCATTACGCCATATACATTCAGATTCTAATCTCACCTTCAGCAATAAAATGATGTAAATCATACTTGCACGATGGGGGACTCTATCCACCATGATCCCCAAACCTTTTTCAGAGTCACTGCTTACTAGGATAATCAGCTGAACATAAACTCTCAGTGTGGCCAAAAAGGCTAATGCAATCTTGGGATGCATAAATAAGAGTAGAGAGATTATTTTACCTTTGTATTTTGCACTGTTGAAACTGCTGCTGGAATACTTTGTCCAGTTCTGGTGTCTCCAATTTATCAACATCCTTCTTGAATTGTGAAGGGTTCAGAGAAGAACCACAAGAATGACTAAAGAATTAGAAAACCTGCCTTAGAGAGAGTGATAGACTCAAGGACATCTCTGTATTTAGCTTAGCAAAGAGATGAGTAAGGGGTGACTTGATCTACAAGGTTACAAGTACTGCATGGGGAATAAATATTTGATATTGGGCTCTTCAGTCTATCAGACAGACGCATAACATGATCCAATGTCTGGAAGTTGAAGATAGACAAATTCAGACTGGAAAAAGTTATAAATTTTTAACAGAAAGTAACTAACCATTGGAACAGTTTACCAGAGGGCATGATGGATTCTCTAACACTGGCAATTTTTTAAATTCAAGATTGGATGCTTTTCTAAAATTTCAGCTCTAGAAATTATTTTGGGGAAGTTCTGTGGCCAGTGATATACAGGAAGTCAAACTAGATGATCACAGTGTTCCCTTCTGACCTTGGAATGTATGAATTATGAAAATGAGAAACTGGTTCCAATTTGAAATATAAAACATTGCCATTTATGAAATATTGTATATGAAATAAGTAGCCAGAACCAATTCTAAAAGCATTGTTTTGTTTGAATGAATCTATTTAAAAATAGACTTGTAGGTTTTAACGTAAGTATAACTACTTGTTTCTAGCTGGTTAGCTTGGAACTGATGAATTACCAGTGCACACTGTATAAGAATTCAATAACAAGAAATGCCAAGCTTCCAGCATCAAGGTATTGAGCTGCCTTTTTGGATGAGAAATGAAAGATTAGAAAGGGTATCTGGAGTTGGTTCACTTTGGAAATTTGGCTTTTGAGTTGCATTTAGACTCTTACACGTCATGAAGAAAAAGCTGTAGAGATACGTAGTAGAAATTTAAGTTACTGAATATTTTTGATATTTTTTTTCCCTCTTCTGAAGTCTCTCTTCTGATGCTTTATTGCGGCTTTGGGACACCTTTATGCAATTTTGTTGTGCAGTTTTTATACTTTAAACCTATTGCATTTTTGGCTGAGGAAATCTGTGCAGTTTGACATAAACTGTTAAAATAATTAAGGCCTTGCAAAACTCCAGCATATTTATCTCCCTTTTCTTTCACTGAAAGCATAACCATCTATAGAGGAGCTAAAAGGAAACGTCTTTTCAATTAGTCTCCAGGATACATCAGAGCTTTTATTTAATTGTATTAAGCTGTATAGAACATATGTGATTATTCTAATTTAAGAAGATGTGCAGAGTTTGTGCAGTTCAAAGTTTAAAATTTTCAGCCTCGAATTATTTTGCCTTATTTATAAGCTTTTTTTCACATCATTCATAACTTGCAGTTTCCAAGTAATTCTCTTTTGCTCATCAGTCAAGAGTTCACTTAAAATAGAGACAATGGCTTTATTGGTGCATATAGAACTTCAAAATAAAGAGCTGGATGTTTTTGTACATAGTTGTCAAAGCTACAGTATTCTGCCATATAAGTTTGTGGCTTTCAATTCCACTGCTTCTGCACAGTGTCCCGAACGTATGCTGTGACTGCCTTGTCTACTGATAGCATCTTCTACCATTTATTCCACAAAGCTTTTGCTGCTGCACTGTCACTCCTGTGTACTGCATATTTTTATATCTGACTAATGTTAAGATCTGCTTAATTTTATTTTCGTGTCATTCCCAGTGGACCGTATTGTGGGCCTGGATCAAGTCACTGGTATGACAGAGACTGCTTTTGGCTCTGCATACAAGACCAAGAAGGGCATGTTTCGTACTGTTGGGCAACTGTACAAGGAATCTCTCACCAAACTGATGGCAACTCTCCGAAACACTAATCCCAACTTTGTTCGCTGCATCATTCCAAACCACGAGAAGAGGGTATGGGTTGAACACCAGTGTTGTACTCTTAGCAATTTTTGCACTAAAAATCATTGTCTGTGTTCTGAATGGAGACCTCATAAATGATGCTCGCTGTATTCCTCCTTTCAAAATAGGGAGAGTATTTAAGGCAGAATATCTCTTCTGTTCCATGTGTACATGGAACATAGGTGAAGTCATGAAAAATTATAATAACTGTCTTTCCTTCATGGGAGTTCAGAGTATAAAGGTATTCTTTGTCTCCTTGTCCAGGCTGGAAAACTGGATCCACACCTGGTTTTAGATCAGCTTCGCTGTAATGGTGTCCTGGAAGGAATAAGGATTTGTCGACAAGGCTTTCCAAACAGGATAGTGTTCCAGGAATTCAGACAGAGGTACCAGTATGGACAGCTTGGGTTTTTACAGTGCCCCCCTCTCCTCTCCCCCCCCCCCCCCCCCCCCCGGTTAAAACTGTTTTTAACTTACACAAGGGTTTGGGGTGGGGTGGGTTTTTTTGTTTTGTTTTGTTTTTTTTAATAGATCTGGAGGTGGTTTGAGGCTGAAGTGTTGAGGGGAGGTTGTTTGTGATACTTCCTATTTTCCCTTTCCAACACCAGTCATCTTACTTTTGCCATCTCCTGTCTCTTCCCACGTGGTTCCAAACCATTCTCCACACAGGCACCTAAGATTCCAGACTTTCAAAAATAACAGCAAAGACACTGTTTTTCCTGAAACTTCTTTAGATGTTGATTATATTTAAAGTAAGCCAGAATAGTGTCATTCAGGTATCATGGAGGAAAATGTTTTCTTTGCTCTTTCTTGATTTTTAGAGTAGGAAGGTGAACATGGGTTGGTCACATTTTTGTGACTTTGCCTGGTGCTGTTAAGCACCGTTGTGTGTGAGTGCAAAGGCTCTTTACTTTAAGTAGGTGTTATTAAGAAAAGCCTACTGAATATACTGATTATATTTTAGCAACAGAGTAACTGGAATGCTAGCAATAGTACATCTTGTCCTTTTGTGGCAAAATTGTAAAGTGCTAGAGTCCTATTTTTCAAAAGTGACGTGGGCGTTTTGGTGCCTAAGCTACTTTTGAAAATGGAACTTTTTAAAAAAAAATAAATAAAAAAGCTTTAAAGTTTAACACATTTTTTGAAAATCTTGCCCTTGGTGTATCTTCCTTTTTCAATGGTGTAAAAAAATATTTCCTAATGGGCCATTTGAAACACTTTCTGGAGAAACTCTTTTTGAAGTCGGTCCCCACCCCCTCCCCCAGTGGGTTTGGATATTCAGCGCTTCCCAGGGTAAACAGCCTATTTTGGTCTTTCTTCCAAAAAGCAGTACTTCAAACACACTTTTGTTTAATGTGTAGGGAAAGACTTCCCCAGACCTCTCTTCTTAGTGTATTTGTGTGTCAGTTCTGAAACACTTTTTGGGTATTCACAGGTATAGGAATAAAGTACCTAAATGTCTAAAATGCCAAATTTCCTTGAGTTGGCTTCTGGACATTAACCTTTCCTCCTCCAAACAGTATCTCATCTCCAGTGTGTGCACATGGTGGTGATGGTTCACTTCTTGTCACATGCTGCTGGTGAAAACATTGAGGCTGCCAGTTCATTCATCTCCCTTTTTTGTGTGAAAAGTCTCAGACTTACAGTTTAGAAATAGAGAAAATCAATGCCAGTTTGCTAGTATGGTTGTGCTGGCGGCGATTCATTACTGGGTCCAATGGTTTGTTCTTTACTTGACTTGCAGGTATGAGATCCTTACTCCTAATGCAATCCCTAAGGGGTTTATGGATGGCAAGCAGGCTTGTGAACGAATGGTAAGCATTTAGTAATATTTTGGGTGCAAATGTTAAATGATTTACATCTAAAGTACATTGTTTTGTGCACTTTGTTTTAAATAATTGATTTCCCTCCCACTTAGATCAGAGCATTGGAGCTGGACCCCAACTTGTACAGAATTGGGCAGAGCAAGATTTTTTTCCGAGCTGGTGTCTTGGCACATTTAGAAGAAGAACGGGATCTGAAGATCACAGACATCATTATCTTCTTCCAAGCCGTCTGCAGAGGATACCTGGCCAGAAAGTGAGTGAATGGGTAACTTAAGTGGCCATCTAAAGTCTAAACTTAATCCTTTTAAAGTTCTAATACATACTTTCTTATAAGAAGACTTGGCTTAACCCAAAGAAGTGTGTTCATGGTAAATTGTACGATCTTTAGTAATAGTTGGTTTAGGTTTGACAAGCTGGTCAATTAACAGGTCAAATAATGTCTATTGACAAGCTTGCAAGCCTAAACTGACACTTACTGAAGATCATGCGACTTACCATAGTTATATAGTCCCGCAAGAATGTCCTGACAGAGGTGGCAGCCTACCTTTTTTGACTGCAATGTGGTGCCATTCTTTCTTTTTCTTTTTCTTTTTTAAGAATTTCATTTAATTGTTTCACATTTTTGAGTTGAAATAACTCAGGTACGTTTTTATCTAGCTAAAGCTAAGCCTACTGGAGACCATAGTGTCTTACTCCTTTCTGTTACTGTTCTAATATATTAGCGTTTTAAAATATTTGACCAATATTTGGTCAGTTGACCAGTTTATTTTTGGACCAGTCAAATGCCCAGCCCTAAGTTGGTTATGCAATTAGCACGAAATTGTAATTTTATTTTCATTACCATTGAATGTCTTAATTATTGCTTGGTTGGTGATATATTGATGGCTTTAAAAATGCAATTATTTTTATTAATAGCATGGGTAGGGACAGCAAAAACTCTCCTGCCCCACCAATATGTCTCAAACCTAACCTGGAGGGCCACCTCTAGGATTCAAGGGAGAGTTCAGTCTTTGAGGCCGTTTGTGGGACTTTTAGCACAGAGGGTCAGCCTATCTCAAAGGCTCTTTGTAATGTGAATGCTGAACTCAGGTATTAGCTTGAGCCTTAGATGAGGAATGATCACTTTAGAGTTCTGTTGCCCATAAATCGGATTAGTCAGCCTGTTGTGGTTTAAAAGTGTTCCAGAGTGGATCACCTAACGACTACAACTACAAATATACTTTATGCTTGGCCTTACTGAGTGTGGAAAATGTTGTGTTTCTGCCTTTTAGGGCCTTTGCAAAAAAACAGCAGCAGTTAAGTGCATTAAAAGTCCTGCAGAGGAATTGTGCAGCATATCTAAAACTAAGGCACTGGCAGTGGTGGAGAGTCTTCACAAAGGTTGGCTGTTTTCTGTCACTTTCTTTAACTTGTGTTAAGCAAGTAGCACACTATGCTTCACGTTTTCCTCCATACACACAACTCACTTTCTAATTCCATTGCAGGTGAAGCCTCTTCTGCAGGTTACTCGACAGGAAGAAGAACTTCAGGCCAAGGATGAGGAGCTGCTGAAGGTGAAGGAAAAACAGACAAAAGTGGAGGCAGAACTTGAGGAGATGGAGAGGAAACATCAACAGGTTTGTTGTGCTAAAGATCAGTCTCTAATGGCCAGGTACTGACCCTAGATTCTCGTGTGAAGAACTCCTTTTGACATATGTGGACAGAGGGCATTATACAGCAAGTGATTAACTCTACTATGTGAGACGAGACCACTTGTTGATTTCACTCATTTACCTATGGATCCAAACCTGACAAATCCTCTTTCTTCAGAACAGAGGGGAAGGTATTTTGACACCCCCTTTTTTTTTTTTTTTTTTAACACAGGAAAAAAAGAATGGTGACAATAACACTTTAGGTGTAATTTTCGGGCCAGGAAACTTTCTGTAGCACCCGTGTGAGGAAATAGATTTATGTGATGTTTATTTTTTTTGTGGTTGTTTCTAACTGAAACTGGATCAGAGTAATGATGAATGTAAGTGTGTCATATTGAGCAGAAATGTTGTATGAGGTCATAGTGATTGGTGTTTGGTCCAGTCATTTTAAAATCTTAATTGGTTATTGATCGGTGAAGACAGGAGTTAATATTGCGGAATCTACAGAGCAGGAAATAAAATGAATTTCAATCTAGGGAAAATAATCCAAAATCAGATAACAGCAGTAATTCCAAGAGAGCCAGAGGAAATAGTGGACATCAGATTAGACTTGAGCTTGCTCTTTGATACAGTAGCAAAAAATGCAAAAGAGAATTTGGGTGGCCTAAGCAGATGAATCCTATCATAGAAGAGGAAGGTGATAGTTCCTCTTCATATGGGCCTAAGACATCGCCCATGACGCTGAAGTGCCCAAAATAAGGAACGCGTACTAAGGTGGTGAATACAGTGTAAAAAGAAAGTAGAAAAAAAACTGCACAGTGTTTTGGAAAAATGAGAAGAAATTCAGAGAGGAGCAACAAATGACAAGAGTCTAGACAGACTGATTGCAGAAACTGTCAAAAGGACTAAATGTGGATAATTTGGCTAAACAGAGATTTAAGTCAAACTGTCTAAAAGTATTGAAAGGATGTAAATGCCAAGGAAGGAGAGCAATTGTTTAAGATGATATAGGAGGGAATAACAAAAAGTAATGAGTTGACATTAAGAGTAAAGTAAAATAGGTTAGTCTGACTATCTTAGTTAGACCATTTCTTCCTGGTAGACCAGATGTAGTCTCCTCAGGGGAAGTGTAGTGGGAAGCTCATTACATGAATAACTAAAAACTGAACTGGACAAAGCTTTAGAAAATACCCTCTAGGAGACAGTCTAGTGCTGTGAGACAGAAGGTGGACCAGATAAAGAATAGGTCTTATGCTTTTAACTTCTGTGACTTATTGGAAAAGGGTACATATTTGTTTTCAACTTCTGTAATTATCATGTCTATAATCTCATGTGAGGCTTTTTGGCAACGTAGCAGTAGAGAAGCTTGAGGGTTCACTGTTCTGTAATATTTGCAGATAGTAGAAGAAAAGAACATTCTTGCGGAGCAGCTGCAGGCAGAGACAGAGCTGTTTGCTGAAGCTGAGGAGATGAGAGCCCGTCTGGCCGCCAAAAAACAAGAGTTAGAAGAAATTCTGCATGATCTGGAATCCAGGGTTGAGGAGGAAGAGGAAAGGAACCAAGGCTTGCAAAATGAAAAGAAAAAGATGCAGGCACATATTCAGGTATTCCTCTCAGTACACTGCAATTGGAAGGACATATGATCAGAATGTTAAATAATGAGAGCTATATTGTCACCTCCAGTAACTTTGCCTGGAAGGAATGAAAGGAGTGGAGACAATCACTCCTTTGGGGTAAAGGTAGGGGGAGTGAAAAGCAATATCCTAGCATCTTGCACAAATTCTGTGGTCTTCATGAGTATGAGTACTTGGTGAAAAGATGGAGAAAGGAGTAGGTAATGTTTGCAACATCATCCTTCTTGAAACAAGCATGGATTTTCCCTGAGTATATGTATGCAGACTCATAATAAAAAGGCTTTCTTGGGAGTTGCACCGAGTGCAGGTGGAGAGTTGATGGCAGCATGGCTCTTGAGGGAGCTTTAAAACCATTTGAAGTGGGGTGGGGATTGGGAATATACTGCACAGGGCCTAGGTGCTTCCTTGTGGGAACTAAGATCCATGTGATTTCCTCAGAGATGGAAGTGAAATGTTTCATGCTTGTTTGTGACCATAGAGAAATCCATTCACTAGGTCTTACCAAAGCGTGCAAAGACTATTTCGTCCACTCCAAGTTGCTCAGATTTTCTTTTGCACTCTCATGGCTGCATCTTGATGTGGGTTAGGTCTTCTATTTCAGACTTGAGTTGGGGGAGAGTTTCAAAAAAGTCTCCGGTGTAAAGGAACACGCAGCCGTCTGAAAGCCAGGAAGTGCTCTTAAAAATCTTTCACATTCTTCCTTAAGAACTCTGGTGGTCTTCCAAGTTTTGTGGGAGAAACTGATTGGGAAACAACTGTAAATGAATGGAAAATAGTATGATGTTACCATGGCTGCAACTGAAGTGCTGAAAAGTGCTGTTAATATCAGCGCACTTACATGTATATCTAGATGGCTTTACCAGTCTCAGAAACCCTCTTAGGGACCTAGATCCTTTGTGAGGTCCAGTAAGCTCCTTTCACTGCATCCCTCTCCTCATCCTCCTATATCTTTTTAACCATCCCTCCCACACTTAGATTTAAATGTCTGTGAAGTGGCATTTCTGCTGTTCCCCACATATGAGCAGTGTCGAGCTTTACACGCTTGCTTGTGTGCAGTGCTGTCTGGGGAAGCTTTGATATAAATAAAGCCTAATATGATGGGGGCCGTAAAAGGAAATTAAATGTGAAAAAAACAGTGCCATTTCACAGACCAAGTGGATTGCATTCCTTCTGGGAGCCATATACTCTGCCCCACTGAGTGTGCATCTGTTAAAGTTAATATACCATACAGCAGTACAAAATGTGTGCAACATGGCTGTGTTAGCTGCTTTGGAAAGCATACACTTGAACTTCCTGACTTCTTATATAATTGAGATTTATAAGCACAACTTTGCACTTACGTAGTGTATCCGATCATGACTATCTAGTATAAAGTTGCCTTATACTAGGTTAAGGCTCCTACAATTGAAGCCACTTTTCATTGTTAGCACTTTACTCTGGAAAGCAAGGGGGCCTCTTCAGAAATAGCGAGGAACGTTGTGCTTCTGTTGACTTGAAGCAGATGGGAAATATGGAAAACATGGTGCAATTGTGCTTTTTTTCTTAGGACCTAGAAGAGCAACTTGATGAGGAAGAAGGAGCTCGACAGAAGTTGCAGCTTGAAAAGGTAACTGCTGAAGCTAAAATCAAGAAGATGGAAGAAGAGATCCTACTTCTAGAGGACCAAAATTCCAAATTTTTGAAGGTGAGAAACCTGTATATGATGTAAGTAAAACCTCTCATGTTAGAAGAAAATGTGGGAGGTGGCAGCTTTCAATGGACACTTCACGCTTTCTGGTAGTGTCAACATGTTTTTCAATGTATTCTCAATCCTTCCAAGACTATCCTTGTACTGTGATCTTATTGGGGGGGCAGGCCTGAGCTGCTTTCTACAGACTAAATATAAAATGCAAAGTTTTTAGTAAGAATCTTTGGGAGTATTTATCACACTTACTCTCATGCAGTGCTCAATAGCAAATACAATATATATTCTTAGGCCTAAATTGTCAACAATGGCTAAGGATTTGGAGTGCCCCAATTTTTGAGTACCCAACTTGAGGCACCTTTATGGGGGCTCCACTTTCAAGTGGTTTGTTCTCAGCACTTTTGGAAAAGTGTTGAGCAGGCACTATCTAAAAATTATATCTCAGGCGTGGCATCCCAAATCACCAATCACTGTTAAATGAGGGCTTTCGTTATTTGGCAACTAGTCAAACTGAGCAGTAATGCTAACTTGCAGCCAGTTGAAATAAAGCTTGTACTAAGGTATAAGATTTCTATACAGAATTCCTAGAGTCACACTCTATTGGTGCCTCGGGGCATTTTATATACTCTAACAGTCAATCTTTTTATCAACTAGGAAAAGAAACTAACGGAGGATAGAATTGCTGAGTGCACCTCTCAGCTGGCTGAAGAAGAAGAAAAGGCCAAAAACTTGGCCAAACTCAAGAACAAACAGGAAATGATGATCACAGATTTGGAAGGTTGGAGATCTTTTTGAATATGCTTTCTAACAACTTGGCATGTACGATAGAAAGTAATAAATAGGTCACTTAAAGTAAATGTGAGTACAGTAGAACCCCTGTTTTATGAACTAATTAGGGATTGAGGCATTCATAAAATAAAAAAGTTCATAAAATTGAACATCTCAAAATTAGAGTGGATACACTGCATAAATTGTAGTACGGCACACTTCATCTTTCTCTTCTTGTCTTTCAAACTGCTGCAAATTGATTTCCAGTGTATTGAAGGCTTTGGAATGTGAATGAATGTTGACTTGTTCTTCATCAACACCACTTTCTTAATGGTTTTGTGTTTTTTCAGTGGGAAACAATGGTTTGTGTAACTTGATCATTCATAAGATTAGTGTTTGTAAAATGGAGGTGCTATGTTCACTAGTCTCAAGTATGACAAATATGTTGGAGATGCCCCAAAATGTGCATCTTTTGTGAGGGCTTGGATACCTCGGTAGCTGCTATTTATTGTCCATGCAGCCCTTCTTTAGCTACGTGTTCCACTTGCATCAGACTTCTTCTATTTTGGCATAGCATTTGGCCACACCAATTTTAGTGTATCATATGGCCGCACTAACCTATTGCTGGTTTTTGCTATTAGTTCCTCACTTTTGGAAACCCATTTAATTTACAAACACTTCTTTAAAAATTCAAGGCGCTAGATGCATCTTTTTAGTAATAGCAAATGATGCTTGCCTTTTCCAGATGGTAATTGCAATTTCATATGATAAAAACATTCAGATGACAGTTTTCTAAAATAATGTTTAGGGCTGTCAAGTGATTAAAAAAATTAATCGCGATTAATCGCACTGTTAAACAACAATAGAATACCATTTATCTAAATATTTTTTGATTTTTTTTTTACATTTTCAAATATATTGATTTCAGTTACAACACAGAATACAAAGTGTACAGTGCTCACTTTATTTTTGATTACAAGTATTTGCACTGTAAAAAAACAAAATAAATAGTACTTTTCAATTCACCTAATACAAGTACTGTAGTGCAATCTCTTTATCATGAAGGTTGAACTTACAAATGTAGAATCATGTGCAAAAAAAACCTGCATTCAAAAATAAAACAATGTAAAATTGTAGAGCCTGCAAGTCTACTCAGTCCTACTTCTTGTTCAGCCAATCACTCAGACAAACAAGTTTGTTTACATTTGCAGGAAACACTGCTGCCCGCTTCTTGTTTACAATGTCACCAGAAAGTGAGAACAGGCGTTTACATGGCACTGTTGTAGCTGGCATCGCAAGATATTTACAAGCCAGATGCACTAAAGATTCGTATGTCCCTTCATGCTTCAATTACCATTTCAGGGGACATGCATCCATGCTGATGATGGGTTCTGCTTGATAACCATCCAAAGCAGTGCGGGCCGACGCATGTTCATTTTAATCATCTGAGTCAGATGCCATCAGCAGAAGGTTGATTTTTCTTTTTGGTGGTTCGGGTTCTGTATTTTCTGCATTGGAGTGTTGCTCTTTTAAGACTTCTGAAAGCATTTTCCACACCTTGTCCCTCTCAGATTTGGGAAGGCACTTCAGATTCTTAAACCTTGGGTCAAGTGCTGTAGCTATCTTTAGAAATCTCACATTGGTACCTTTTGCGTTTTGTGAAATCTGCAGTGAAAGTGTTCTTAAAATGAACATATGCTGGGTCATCATCCGAGACTGCTATAACATGAAATATATGGATGAATGCATGTAAAACAGCAGGGGACATACAATTCTTTCCAAGGAGTTCGGTCACAAATTTAATTAACACATTATTTTTTATCAAGCATCATCAGCATGGAAGCATGTCCTCTGGAATGATAGCCGAAGCATGAAGGAGCATACAAATGTTTAGCATATCTGGACCGTAAATACCTTGCAATGCTGGCTACAAAAGTGCCATGCAAATGCCTGTTCTCACTTTCTGGTGACATTGTAAATAAGAGGGTAGCATTATCTCTTGTAAATGTAAACACACTTGTTTGTCTTAGCAATTGGCTGAACAAGAAGTAGGACTGAGTGGACTTGTAGGCTCTGAAGTTTTACATTTTGTTTTGGAGTGCAGTTATGTAACAAAAAAATCTACGTTTGTAAATTGCACTTTCATGACAGATTGCACTGCAGTACTTGTATGAGGTGAATTGAAAAATACTATTTCTTTTGTTTATCATTTTTAGTGCAAATATTTGTAATAAAAAATACACACTTTGATTTCAGTTACAACACAGACTACAATATATACGAATATGTAGAAAAACTTCCAAAATATTTAATACATTTCAGTTGGTATTCTGTTGTTTAACAGTGTGATTAAAATTGCGATTAATAGTGATTTATTTTTTGAGTTAATCGCATGAGTTAACTGCGATTAATTGACAGCCCTAGTAATGTTATAGGCTAACTATATTTGTTGTTTTGGCCAGCAGAAATCATTCATGAATAACTAATTCTAAATAACTTTTGCTTGTCTTGATGCTCGATGCTCTGTTTATCTAAAATGGTTCCCTTTCTGCTCTTAACACTTGTTTCATATCTTATGTTTTTATAAGAAATACCATAAAATGTTTTCTAAGCAGCCACTTGCTAAGTAAACTTTGTGTAATCTCCTCGAGTTGATTTTTACAGCCAGAAGCCATTTTGTATAATGTCTGGATATTGTGCAACTCCGACTTGACACTTAATGTTGTGCAATATTTAAAGTCTGTGTTGCTCTCTGCCCCCTAATTTTGAAATAATTTCTCATCTTCTGTACTATGGGCAGTTTTGCTTCATATTTTACAACTGACTTGATTATGGAAGAATTGAAACATTTGAATCTTCTCCAGTTGGGCAAAAATGGAAACAAATATGGGTAGCAGCTGACTTTTGTACCAGTTTTGAGATACTCAGAGGCCTTAGAATGGACATAAGTGGACTAGTTACTCACTAGAAAAGAATGCTTGTTTAAACGTCTGAGTAAATCATCTTTGGCCATTGCTGATTTGCCTCAACAAACTGGTGGATCTTACGGGGCACTGCGAGGACCATTTTTTAAAATGGAAAGCTAAAGTTGATATGCAGTACGCACTCTTGCCCTCCTTGCCCAAGGTAAGTATAATTATTTCCTCTCAAATAGCTTCAGTATAAATAGCCTATAGTTTATATTTATTAGAGCAATACTGCAGATGATTTAAGAAGGCTCATATAATTCAGATGACTCATTTAGGTTCCCTAATCACAAAATGGGTGTCACTTAAACACTTCAGCCTGAGTCCATTTCCATTATTTTTAATATAATGATTGAGTCATCTTGTAGCACAGACCTTGGAGTTCTCCTTCCCATCTAAACCACTAAACCAATGAACAATTTGGTTTAAGGACTTTGGTGTCCTCCAGGGAGGACTCCTTAGTCTGAGTCTTGCTTCTCAAGAAGTCAGCTGCAGGAAAGTGACTTGAGGACACCCAAGACCCTATTCTGAATGCAGTAAAGCATGAAATCAGAGCCTGAGAACTTTTTCTAAGTAGAAAATCCCTAGTCACTATGCTTCTTGCCACAGAGGTTTGTAAGCTGCTGCACTCAGTACATTCTACTCCTGCTGTGACCTCTTCAGGCCTCTGTCATTGGGCCAGACAATGGGGTGGAGGAGGGTCTGATGGAACCAGCCCACTCAGCTGGCAGCAGTATAAGGAGAGAGCTGTCATCCAGAGAAGATTGGCATAGAATGAGGGGGATAAGGACTTTGAGCTCTGTAAGGGAAGGGATTTTTCAGTCTTTCTGAACCCTGTCCCATCTCCTGAGATACTCAAGTGAATTAACCAAATCTTCCTGGAAGCCCAGGCATAAACTCAAGACCCCTTCTAAGATATTTCTGAAGCTGTCTCCAGAGGCTTCATATTACTCTGCGTCTGTCACTTCAAGGTAACAACTTGCCATAGCAATCACCCCCTCCCCAGGAAATAAAACTCTGTGATTCAGGTAATTGCCAGATCCGCCCTTGGCTCCACTGCTTCCTTTTGTTGTTCCATAACTTGTCTGGAAGTGAAATATTTCCTCTGACTTGGAACCAAAATGTTGTCCTTTAGAAACTGCTAAATTGGTGTTCTAGCAGGATTGGGATTCTTACCAGAAATGCCTTCCATCAATGAAGTTCACTATTTCCTGAGGATTTTTGAACTCCAATGATCTTCCGTTATTCCTGGGGGAGATCCCTCCTTGTTTCACCCTTCATTGCAGAAAGATCATAGAGACCGCTTGCTCATCTCCTGATAGTAAACCTGTCTTCTCAAGGCTGCCTGGAAAATTATACAAACTATCAAATGGCTTTACTGACATAGGGCATCTGTCCCTTCATGTGGGTTGTCATGCCCTGCCCCAAGAAAAAACAGTCTCTGTGAAATTCTGTGTCTCGCCAGAGGGCTCCCCTTAGTAGGCAAAAGTGAAGCATTTATGGAGGTGGGTGGGGGGGAAATTACCTCAATGCAGCTCACCTTTCTGCAGCAGGACAAAGTAATAAGATGTCTTGGTAGTGACTTGGGGGCAGCACCTGAGACTTTGAGGCCTGGTAGTCAGTCATGAGAAAGAGAGCCTTTGACCAGTGCAAGTGCTACTCATCTGGATTCATAGACCGACACCAAGCAAGGTAGAGTCGTCTTCATTGGAGAGCCTTCAAATGCTCAATCTGATCCTACAGTTTCACCTAACATCTCGAAAAGCAGTCTTTATTAGTCCTGGATCAATGTTATCCTGCTACCATCTGCTTCTGCAGGCAGAATGGCACTCTGGGAGCAGGGAGGTGTGGAATGGGAGAATTTCAGACTTTTATTTGTGCCTTTTTGAAAGGCTCCCCTTGAGGCCCTCTGGGAGAAGACCTGTATTCCATTGTGAGAATTCCACACAAGTTAGTTCAGGGAGTGTCCAAGGAAAGGCACTTCTCGCAAATGCTGTCAGAGTAGCCTTCTGCAAGGTAATGACAAACCTTATCAAGACGTTTGAGTTCATGTATTGAAACCAACCAGGAGGTACCCAAGCTCCTAAACTTTTCTTCTCTGCCCGTCTGAACAGGAGGACTTTGTCTTGAGAGCCTTGCACATCAGACAGGGTATGAACCTGCAAGCTGGTGGCTCAGCAAATCCAAATGCCCCATGAGAAATAATTCCTGAAAGAGAGGAGTATTCCCACCTGACACTAGTTTGTGTGGTATGCCAACTGGGGAATTGTCTGTGCCACAGAAAAGCAGCATTACCAGTTCTGCAGCAAGTACCCAAAGCAGGAAGCTCCAGCCCATGATGACCACCATATGGTGGGAGTCCCACCTTACTTACAAGTTCCCCTGGCTTCAGGGGGCCTGGTATGCAGACATCTTGTCCTAGGGGAACTGACTTAACCTGCCTGTATGCCAAATCTTCTCTAACAGGGCTCAGTGGTACACCATGCCTCAACACATCCAAACTCTCTCTGCCTGGTTTGTGACAGAACACTGTAAGAACTGGAGGGGTATCTCCTTTAAAGTAGCATAGACTACATTGCACTTTTGCAAAAGCACCTTCTTTGCCTATTA
Organism: Emys orbicularis; assembly: GCF_028017835.1. NCBI lineage: Eukaryota > Metazoa > Chordata > Testudines > Emydidae > Emys > Emys orbicularis. The sequence continues at coordinate 27,151,191 of NC_088695.1, read as the reverse complement.
CTGGGTTTGTTCAATTTTCACAGCATGGTTCAGGACAAGATCTCAACTAGAAGAGCAAATATCATAGTTAACTCCTCTTGGAGAAAATCTAGGTTGGCTCACAATTCCTTAATGGTCCAAACCTCGTTCCTCACTGCTTTAAGGGTGTTTGTGGATGGGAGGATAATGGCATCAGCTCTGCTAGTTTCTGCAGTAAAATTTTCAAAAGTCTCATTGACTGGGCTCCCAAGTGACATAGGTGCTTGTGAAAACTACCTCAAACTTCTTAAAGCAGCATCATTCTCCAGCAGAGCTTTGTCCTAGTCTTCCAAAAGCAATACAAACCATCTTTTGGCCTCCTGTCATCAGTTGACCTTCATTTCCTGGATCTTAGATGCATTTTGTTGATCACCTTTTCCAGCAGGGCTGGGGAAATTGCAGTCTTCTTGCATCTGACCCTGTTCCTGGTTTTCCATCAGGGCAAGGTTGTCCTTTTGTTATGACTTTGAGAAAGAAACTCAGTCCGTTTGCCCTTCCATTTAAATCCTAGCCCTTCTCTGTTTCTGTCCTCAAACTGCAGGCTGGGAAAGAAAAGCTGTGGCATAAGTTAGACTTCAGAAGGGCTTTGAAATACTACCTGTCAAGAACAGAGCCACTTGGGATGTACACCCTATTCATTGTATTCAAAGGACCTTAAAACATCTGGATATGCCATTGGAAAATGGATCAAAGCTTGCATTCAGGAAGCATACAGAATAGTAGAAATCTCTTGACTAGCTATAATCAAAGCCCACCGCAATCCCCATATTGTCAGTAGAGAGGGAAGAAGCATCAACAGTGGATAAGCCCTGTGTACATACTCTCCATACATTCACTTAAGTAAATATAGGCTAGACACGCAGGCTTTGGCTGATGCAGGCTTTGGCTTCTGTTTTTGGAGTAGTACTTCCATCAGGGAGCTTTCTCTGGAAATACGAAAAAGGGAGAAAATCTTTCTCTCCCCCCCACCCCCAACAGGTGACTGATTACTAGGGCTGTGGGGTACATGTCCTCTTTTGTCCCTTAAAGTGTTTCCTGGAGTACTGCCATTAGAGACCAGACAGTCTGTTGTAGATATTGCAAAAGGACAAATTTTAATCGTACTTGCCTGAAAGCTTGACAGACGCTGCTAACCAAGAAGGAATGAAACTGGAAATGGAGAGGCACCAAAATCCTTCCATCTGATTGTTTCAGAGAAAAGGGAGAAACCCAGGTGCTCTACTGTCTTAACCTAGTTATGCAAAGCAGACTTTCAGGAAAAGAGGATTAAAATGATCCCCTACTGATATTAAAAGAATTAGTAGTTTATCATTCAGTTGTCCACAACCAATAAAATTGCTATCTGCAGGCTTTTTGCCATCTTTTTATACAATGTTCTGAAAGAGTTGTATTGAGTATCTTCTCATCCTTCTAAAGAGCGTTTGAAAAAGGAAGAGAAGACCCGTCAAGAACTGGAAAAAGCTAAAAGAAAACTTGATGGAGAAACAACAGACCTTCAGGACCAAATAGCTGAGCTGCAAGCCCAGATTGAAGAGCTAAAGATCCAACTAGCCAAGAAAGAAGAGGAGCTGCAGGCTGCTCTTGCCAGGTCAGAGACTGGTAGGGTTTGTGCATAGATAAAATCAATGGGATTTTGTTTCAGATTTACCTTTAATCCATTTTCAAGATTATACTGATTAGAGTTGGAAGTAGGGGAAACTAGTATAGCACGAATTGCTGCTTTTTATTTTGAGACTGCTGAGGTTTCCTAGCTGAGTAAGTTGCTTCTGTATTACAGACTAACTGCAAAGCCAGGAAGGTATTTAAGGCTGTGAGACAGGTTCTTATTTACACAAAGCGTATGTCTACACAGCCTGCAGCAGCGAGCCCTCCAGCCCAGACATGGGGTTGCAGGGCTCACACTACTGCTCTAAAAATAGCTGTGTAGACAGCTCTTTAAAGTTGCTGCTCGGGGGTGAGCCTCAGAGCTGGAGCTCTGGCCCAAGCTGCAACTTCAAAAAGCTGTCTACACAGCTATTCTTAGAGCGGTAGCGTGAGACCCGCAACCCCACGTCTGTCAGCCTGGGCTGACAGGAGCACTGCCATGAAGCACTGTGTAAACGTACCCCAAGGCACCTCTAGACTGCCAGAGTAGCGTAAAGGAGCTTTGGCATAAATGAGAATCTGGTCTTATTAGTATGTTCCTTTTCGCAGTTTGTAGTAAAAAGAAAGAGGTTTTGCATTTGTACGCTAGGATTACTCTGCAAAAGAGCCTTTAACTTACCAACCCACTTCACTTTAAAAGTACTGCAGTTGGCATATTTACAATTCAGCATCAAGAGCGCAAGACCACTTAATCATAAGTCAGTCAGTGGCTTTGCCATTCCTCAAGAAATATTCAAGAATTTGCATTTTCTCTCTGACACCAACCACATAAAATTCTGCACAGTAAGAAATTGGGTTGGGAGTATGGGGTGTGTGTGTGTGTGTGTGTGTGTGAGATGTTAATAAACCTTGGTTTGGGGGTGGCTATGTTTTAAATTTAATTTCTGGTTATTGATATGGGTTTGGCAGCACCAAAATGTACTACGGTTACTTTGTTTAACTGATTGTTTTACACCAAACAATCTGTTTTTAAAACAACTGATCTACTTGGGCAACTCTGCCAATTTTCTATTCAGTTACCTGTGATATTAAATGTGGCAGAATTGCTGGTAATGGAACTGCTCTTTTACCTTCCTGGCCGCTGGGCCTTTTAAAATCAGCTCTGTGCTGGCTCTCCCCACTCTGGTCACTATTTTAAAATAATCTTGCTGCTATACTTAAATTTCTTACCAAAAATCCACAACTTAGTCACACTATTAAAAAATATAGTGTGCAATAGAGACACAACTGCAAAAGACATGTCAGTTTTCATGACTCATGATTCGTATACTGATGAGATATGAATTTTGGGGAGAATTTAATATAGGTGTTAGAGAATTGGAAGACTGGAAGTAAGACAACTTTAATGCCCAACATCCCTAAGTATCTCTCTTAATAACTGAGGTACTAGTTTCAATACACTAAAAATGTACATGTTTGTTTAAAGGTGCATTTTGATCATTGATGTTTTAAGTAAAATCTGTTTCTGTTCCATTAACTCAAATTCCGTTATGAGAACTGGGAGTGAATAAGTCTTATTCCATCTTTAATATCAGATCTTATTCTTGCCCATTCCTTATCCTGTGTCCATCTTTAACAGAGGTGATGAAGAAGCAGTTCAGAAGAACAATGCACTGAAACTAATACGAGAGTTGCAAGCTCAGATTGCAGAACTCCAGGAGGACCTTGAATCTGAGAAGGCATCACGCAACAAGGCTGAAAAGCAGAAGAGAGACCTAAGTGAGGAGCTGGAGGCACTGAAGACTGAGCTGGAAGACACCTTGGATACCACTGCAGCACAGCAAGAATTGAGGTGGGGTGACCAGCACATTTAAAAAGATACTGGTGAAGTCCAGTTTTAATTTAAAGAGAAAAAAGGTATTTCATAAAGATGTTTCATGTAACCTTAGCTTGAAACTAATTTCAGTAAAGATTTTTGGCTTTAATAATTTCCCCATGTAGCTCTTTCCAGCTGACAATTGCAAAGTATTTTACCAAAACTAATGAATTACACCTCAGTACCTTTTGAGGAAGGAAAATATTAATTGCAAAAAAACACAGATGGGGAAACTGAGAGGTGAAGTGACTTGCCGAGGTCCTACAGTGAGCCTGGTAGAGCTGGAAATAAAATCCAGGTCTACCAACTCTAGATCATTAATTGTGAAACCATTCTTCATCTCCCCCTGCCCTTCCTCTCTCCCCCCCTCCCCCCCATCCCAGGTGTGGATTGTGAACACTGCTGTATTATGCTGCTGTGGAAACCACTGTAACACTTCAGGTAGACAGCAAGAGACAAAAGTTCAAAAAGAAAATTTGCTTAAATGTGGAATAAACTAGACTGTAAAATGTTGAGCTTTAATAATCTACAGTAGAACATCAGAGTTATGAACACCAGAGTTGCAAACTGACCAGTCAACTACACACCTCATTTGGAACTGAAAGTACACAATCAGGCAGCAGCAGAGACAAAAAAAGCAAATATAAACTACTAAAAAAAAATGGAAAGCAGCATTTTTCTTCTGCATAGTAAAGTTTCAAAGCTGTTTTAAGTCTATGGTCAGTTGTAGACTTCTGAAAGAGCAACCATAATATTTGTTCAGAATTATGAACAACCGCCATTCCCAAGGTGTTCGTAACTCTGAGGTTCTACTGTATTATGATGCGTTCTCCAGGACAAAGCGTGAGCAGGAAGTGGCTGAATTGAAGAAAGCTATTGAAGAAGAAACCAAGAACCATGAAGCTCAAATACAGGAAATCAGACAAAGACATGCTACTGCACTGGAGGAGCTCTCTGAACAACTTGAACAGGCCAAAAGGGTGAGTGGGAATTGCAAGCTACTTCATGTGATAGCTGAAATTTTCTTGCTTTGGGATTGAATACACTTCTGTCAAATACCACTGCCAGTCTTGTCCCTTTGTCTCATACTTGCTCATGGAGCTAAATTAGATCTTCGCTGATCGTATGTATCTGCTACAAAATGACCAAGAAGCTAGAATTCTAGCTCAAATACCAATCTGTTACTAGTGAATGCTCCCAGGATCCATCTCCCTGACAGACTTTGAAGTGATGCATCTAGAGACAAAGTATTGTACCAGGTATTATTAGCTGCTTACTTGGTACAGCAGTCTGCAAACTCATTTGATGAGAAGCACTTCTCAGAATGTGTAGCTTGCAGAATGTTTCCAGAGAAAGTGGTGGTAATTTGGGGCTTATACAAAAAAATTCATATTGGCTAAATCAAGGTACTGTAAATGCTTCTGCAGTCAGTTCTGACAATGTACTTGAGTTGTGACCCATAATGCCCCTTTTGTTCTAGTCCCAGGCGTCTTTTTAATACACGCTGCCAAATTGTGCAGTGGTGTTGTGACTTCTATGACAATATTCTGCAATATCCTAATTTAATGTTGTTGAATTAGGTAAGTATTTTATGAGTTCATTGTATTAATTCAAGTATTTGATATGGGATTTTATGTAACTTCTTTAAGGGGGAAGGCATGGCTAATGTAAAGCCTAGGACAGTATTGTGCTTCAAATGACAGTATGAAACAATGGGCTAGACAAAGAAATAAGGGGGTTTCCTGACCTACCTCTGCATCCATCCTTTTGAAGCTGTGTCTTGAGCATTGTCTGACTGATTTACCTATTTATGGTGGCTTCAAATACTCAAATGGGTTAAAGGAGTGACTCTAAGAGCCATGAGTGGGCTGGTTCTTAACTGAAGCTGTGTTGAATTTGTGACCACAGGAAAAACCCTGAATGGGGTTTGATGGACAAAAAAACCCAACCAGAGCCGTTGCTGGAGTGAGGGGATGATCTCTGGTCATCTTATTATCACTCATGTAGGTTCTTTTATTGGTTTAGTAGTATGTTTTTGTCTAATGCTTTTACATTAAGAATAAATGAGTTTGCTTAGAAAGAGCTGAGTGCTAACTTAAGTGGCAATTATACAGAGAAGAGAAGCAATGCAGGCCTGCTTAAGCAGTCTGTCTTTGCTAGGGAGGTCACAGTATAGTCAGGGAACTGTTCAGCCTGGAAAGCTCCTGGTCAGAAGGGGGAGAGATTTAGGTTTCCACCCAAGAGAGGTAACAACTGGGAGCCAGAAGTCTGGACTGGGTGCCATTGCTGGGCCATACACAGGGAATACAGGTGCAGTTACCTTGAACTGTGACCATTTTTATGATAGCTGTCACCCTAGCTGCCAGGATGAGGACTCACTCTTGTTAATTACATTTGCATAACAATGTCTTCTAGTAGCAGCTACAGTATCTTGTTCAAAAGTGAAATTATTCCAAACGCTGCCAAGTGTAGTATGCTAGTCTGTTTAACTACAGTCTTCATAATTCACTAATGCCTTTGCAAATAATTAACGTTACTGTATTTTTTTCTATGTTAAACATAGGGAATACTGCAGCAATTTCTCTTTGGAAAGGCAAAATTCTTGCGAGTGGGAACTACAGCATTAAGTAATGCTGGTGGAAATGTAGTTTATCCACCTGAACAACTTTAATGCTTAATATACTTATGTAAGACTTAAACACTTTGTTAATTTAAAACTCTTTTTGGATAAGCAAATATAAAGGATGGGAAAATACCTGCAGTCTTACCCAAGGGTCCTGTGCTGATGTGTGAAGCTGCCATTTCTCTATGTACGGCTAACACTCACATTGGGCTCAATTGCCACTTGTGAATTTAAAAATGTTTTTTGAGGTCAAATATTTTGTAGGAAAGTGCCTGATGGAGAATAATGTGAAGTGCTATAATTAGTGATGCACTTTTATTTTGTGCTTTCCTAGTTCAAAGCAAATCTTGAAAAGAACAAGCAAGGCCTAGAGACTGACAACAAGGAGCTAGCCTGTGAGGTGAAGGTATTGCAGCAGGTCAAAGCAGAGTCTGAGCACAAGAGGAAGAAGCTAGATGCTCAGGTACAGGAACTACATGCCAAAGTGTCAGAAGGAGAGAGGATTAGGGCAGAGCTGGCAGAAAAGGCTAACAAACTGCAGGTAAGATTGAAATTGGTCTCTTCTCTGGCATGTTCTTACAATCACAAAATCCTAACCTCTTAATTGGAAAACATAGATAAATTTTCAAAACACCCCATTGCATTTTAGTCTTGCATCACCTGCTAAAATCAAAGGACTCTGCAAAAACATACCTTGCAATGACTGAGATATATGTGCTTGGTATATGGTCAGTGTGAAACCTGAATCTACAAATAGACTCTTGAAATGATTCTGCTTAGTCACAGTATAGTCTACAAAACTTTGAAACTGTTCTTTTTTTTAAAATCCAGACTTGGAATTTCTCCTAATAAAACTCTGACTTCTGTAAAATGGAAATAGATGAAAAATATGTAAAGCTTTTCTGCACAGTACAAGAGAAGTTTATGTAAAAACCGGGCAAACATTCCAAGACATTTTTAAAAATTGTTAGGCACTTCCTAAATATTAAAAATATGGAACATTTTACCAATATAAAATTTTATCTTTATTCAGTTAATTACAGGTCTGAACTTTTTTTATTCATATTGTTGCTATCTGGGGTTGGTTACAAAATTAACAATATCATTAGCAGCTGGCCAATAAATCTCTCACTTGCCATCTCTTGCACAGTGATTGTAAACCTATATTAAGCTGTTGATTTAAATTTGCAAAAAGCTCCATCAAATAGTTGTTTTGCGCTGTAACTTAAAGGCCCCAGCCTTGGTCTCTACTGAACAGCGAAAGAGTGAAGTCCAAAGCAGAAGTGTCTGTAGTGAGAGTACGCAGTTACCAGGTTTTCAAGTCTGGCTCATCACAACTATCAAATAGGGCAAAGGAAAGAGATGGTCTTTGAGAGAGAAGCTTCCAAGCAATTTACAGCTCTCTATACAAAAGCTAGTGCCCTGAATTGCATTTGTAATTGTTTCAGAACCAGTACAATGCAGGGTCTTTTACTTAGGTAAAACAACCTAAACTTTCTCAAAGGTGAGTGGCTCCATTTCATACTATCTGAAACTCCCAAGCAGTCCTTGAGTAGCCCCAAGTAGGGTGCATTATAGTAGCACATCCTGGAAATAACAAGCATTGACCGTTTCCAGGGATCTGCCTGGAAAGGTTGCAGCCTCTGGACCCTGCTGTCACTTGGGAATCCATGGACAGTGATGGATCCCATAAGGCAGCCCTGTAATGGAAATACCATTTAAAATACTAATCGCAATATTACCAAAAGTAAAATGTGAATACAAAAGTGGTTATGGGATTGTTCTCTCAACAGCAGTGGAGGTAAGCATGCATTTGAAAGAGATTTATTTTTTAAAGTCATAATTGACATTCAACTTAAAAATGTAAAACTTAGTTAAAATTATTACCTGGGGGCATCTTTGTACCTGGAGCTCTCATTGCCTTCGCTTTCATGCTTGGTATATTTTGAGTGTTGTGGCCTTTTGCACCCACAGCTCTCAGCAGGGTACAGCTGCTACAGCAGACCAGCTGCTTGGTGTTACCTTTAGATTGCTTGCTTTGCAGAATGAGCTGGACAATGTCTCAAGCCTCCTGGAGGAAGCAGAGAAGAAGGGCATAAAGTTTGCCAAAGATGCGGCAGGTCTGGAGTCTCAACTTCAAGATACACAGGTGTGTTTTCAGTTTTCAGTAAGAACCCAGTTTTTATGTGTTCATCAATAGAAACGTTCAGCTGTGGAACTGAAAACTCAGGGTCTCAGTCTCCTCTTCCAGCAACACTCAGAGCCCCCTCTAGAAGGCTTTGTGAGGCACCTAAGTATCCACATTTGCTTAGCTTTTTGAATTGGGTATGGCACGGATATCACACTCCCTTCGTTTCCCTCCCATCAATAACTTTCCCTGTGGGCCAGAAATCTTTGGTCTACGCAAATAATCACTGCACTGGCTCAGATGAGCCACTGTGCACTGAAATATGTACTGTTTTGCTGACTGTTCAGCTGCATTGGGAGCTCTAGTTCAAAGGGAATTCTCCAGCTCAAAAGGAATTATTTTTGGGAAGTCCAATGGCCTGTGTTATTGCAGGCGCTCAGACTAGATGATCAGAGATCCCTTCTGCGTACTTCCACCTTTTCATGTTCTCTGTATGTATAAATATCTTCTGTCTGTGTGTTTCACTCTATGCATCTGAAGAAGTGAGCTGTAGCCCATGAAAGCTTATGCTGAAATAAATTTGTTAGTTTCTAAGGTGCCACAAGTACTCCTGTTCTTCTGGCCTTTGAATCTCTGGAAAAAAACCTGACTTTTCATGGCAGACTAGAGTTGCTAATTACTAGACTTTGCCCTCTCAGTAAGGTTCACTTAGTGTTTCTTATGTTCTACCAAGGATGATTCAATAAACTTTACTAAGCCAGTACGTAAAATGTTCATGTAAGCCAGGCCCTTGGGGCACCTGTAAAGCATAAAGGAGAGCGTCTTTCTCCTCCTCTCTCCCCCCCCCCCCCCCCCCAATAATTTGAGATCTTAAAATTACCTAGCCCTACTGTTTGTTTTGGGTCAATATACAAATAAACCATGAAAGGTTTTGTACATTCTTTACAGCCATTGTCAATGAAGAGTTTGTGTGCATTTAATTTCCCCTTGAATAAAGGAAAACAGGGAAAATATACTTTAAAACATTAGCATTTAAATGATTGCAGTTAGACTTGAAATTTTGAGGTGAATTGGGTGAGGGAGGGGCATAGTCAGCCCCTGACAATTTTGAAACTTAAATTTGTGGAATGTAACAAAACTTTGAAACATGCTGAAATCACAGGATTTTGTTGCCTTCTTTCCTGCCTCCCTAGTCTTTTCTCCCATTACTCTTGTCCCACAGATAGATAGACATACTATTGGTGCAAATCCTCAGCAGGTGAAAATTGTCATAATTCCATTAACTCAAGAGACAAAACTGCATGGCCTCTGTAATGGAGAATTGTGCTGCTCTTCTAGAATTCTGAACATCTCCCCAAAATAAACGATTAAGAAAAACCTCTTTAGAACTTGAACTTTCAAAAAACCTTTTGTCAAAAATCCCTCATGAAAAACTGACAAGGAAAGTAAGTCATGTGCCTTGAAGACAAGATGTGAAGTGTTGTCCTAGATTACAAACAGGTTGAGACAGAAAACAGAAATGGTCAATTATAATTGCAGTAAAACCTTAATAAGAAATTTGACTGAGTGATCTGGAAAAGGTCAGAAATGAGGTGACTGAATTTGCCAATGACACAATTTGTTAGCCAAGACCAGAGACGAACGAGGAAATTCAGAGGGACTTAACAAGATAAGGGGGCACCATCATGGCAGATTAGCTTAAGTAGGGTTTAAACTAAAAGTGAGCATTTACATAAATGAGAACATACAGAGTTGCATTTTTAACCCCATATAATAGACTTCACTATTTAATGGGTATTAGGAAGACCCTCTCTGTGTGGGTACACTGTTCTAGAATTCTCTACTGTGGAGTTCCTTGCACCTTCCTCTGAAGTGTCTTGGGACTTGCCACTGATCGATGCAGGACTAGAGAGACTGATGGTCTGACCCAATAGGGCCATGTCTTCGTTAAGGCCATCTGACGTCAGGAAACTTTTCTAACCCAGCCACTTACTGGCCTCACCATGGGGCTTGTGAAGATAAGATTGTGATGTGTCCAAGGGCAGGTGGCTTCACTAGGCTGTTAGGGTCTTAAACGTTGTCTGTGGAGCATGTAAGTGTTTTTTATCACTTAGTGGCGTTGATTCCCATCCCGCTCAACCAAGCGATTTCTCCACTTCTCATGGTTCTTGTCCTTTCGGGTACCAGTCTTTAGCCAGTTTTGCTGTTCAGACAAGTGTTTTTTTAATAGGAAGAGAAGTATAGGAGTGTAAGAGCACGACACAAATAAACCTCCCCTCACAAGGAAAGCAGTGGGTTCAGATGAAAATTTATTATAGATGTAATGATATTCTAGCAGGTGTTGGGTAGTGCCAGCTAAGCAGCATAACCAGATCTTGCAATTTAAAAACAATTCTCCTTTTATCTCATGTAATTTTTTTTTTCTGTTTGAAAGATGGCTTAGTTCTGCATACCACTATGTATTAAGCCGTACCAATTTAAGATGACCTTTTGGCCATGAAACTAGATTTTAATTAAACTTCTTGGAGATGTGAGTGATGGACCTGATATTAGCAAATTAGAGGGGTATTGAATATCTTCAGATCAAACAGTATTCAGGAAAATAAAGCTGACTTAAAATACTATTTTCTTTCAAGCATCCCCCCTTACCCCTCCCCCCTTCCACCACCCGAAACAAAGGACTTGTTAAAAACAATATTGGAGGGCAGCTCAGCTTAAGGCCAGATTTAAATACTATCAGCAAAGGGTGAAATTCAAGATTAATTATTTTTATGCCAACAGGAGCTTCTTCAGGAGGAAACCCGCCAGAAATTGAACTTGAGCAGTAGGATTAGGCAGCTGGAGGAAGAGAAGAACAACCTACAGGAGCAGCAGGAAGAGGAGGAAGAGGCCAGGAAGAACTTGGAGAAACAGATGCTCGCCCTGCAATCGCAGGTATGAAGCTATTGGAAGCGGTAGGACATTAGTGTGGCCCACAAATTCAGTGTGATGACTGTGAAATGTATTACAACTTCTGCCAGGCAATATTTCATTCTCAATTGGGACAAAAATTAGGCTGAGTTGTTGAATAATTTTTCACTGATCTTTCTCCACTAAAGTGTAAACATTTTGTAATAACAGTAAGATTTCAGTACTTGAGTTAGTTTGGGCAGATTTAACTGTCATAGCATATAAGACTTCATACCTTTTAATACATTGTTGAATCATCATTTTGTTTGTACCTTGCTTAATCAGAAATAGCTGTTTTTGTGGGTTTCCCCCAGTGTAATATGTTACTTTCTTTGCATCGTGGAGGTGTAACTGCATTTTTATTCTATCCTGTTAATAGCTGTGAACATTAAGAAGTTATAAGAAACCACTTTATTGTATTCTGTAAAACTTTAGCTGGTTGATGCCAAGAAGAAGGTAGATGACGACATGGGAACTATTGAAGGTTTGGAGGAAAATAAGAAGAAATTGCTGAAGGATATGGAGGCTCTGAGCCAACGTCTAGAGGAGAAGGCAATGGCTTATGATAAACTAGAAAAGACCAAGAATCGCCTGCAGCAGGAGCTGGATGACTTGATAGTGGACCTGGATCATCAGCGCCAAATTGTCTCCAACTTGGAGAAAAAACAGAAGAAGTTTGATCAGGTACTCTAATTCCGGTCACCTCACTTCTGCCTTCAACATTAAGGCCACATCTGCTTTACAGAATTATGTTGAACTAAGTTGCATCAGTATACAGTCGCTGCAGTTATTACATCGCTTGTGTGTGTCTACACTTTGCTCCTTGTTTTGGCAGTGAGCGTCCTCCCCAGGAGCACTTGTACGGATTGAACTGTTAGTGTGGGGCATTGTGGGACGGCTTCTGAAAGCCAGCAACAGTCAGCAATGCAGTGTCTACACTGACGCTGCGTCGACCTAACTGCATCAACCTTGGCACTTTGCCTCTCGTGCAGGTGGATTTAAGTCAGTGTAGTGGGCGAGTTTTGTTGGTGGGAATTAAATTTTAAGTGTAGACACTTAAATTGACGTAAGCTGTCTTGTGTCGACCTAATTCTGTGTAGACCAGGGCAAAGAAATGGTAGTGTGTGTAGCCTCAGTCATGTGTTAATTACTCCAAGACTTTTTAAGGGAGACCTCTAAATAAACACAATATTTTGTTTGGACTCAGTTGGCTGTTGCAATGTCAGCTTTTCACAGGGGACAACTTTTGTAATAGCTTCAGTGAGCCAAGCACCTATCTTGGTGCTTTCCATTCTGGTCAGATAGGTCTGTGAAAAAGTGAAATGTCTTTTAAGTAGGAGCTTATAGCCATGCTAGAGTTTGACTTGTCCTTTCTCAAAAAATCCATCAGAATCCCCCAAGACAGTTAAAGTCATGAAGACTGAAGGAGGAATATAAAACTGAGGCTCTGAGCCAGTTCCTAGAGCATGGATAGAAGCTCCCTTTATGTTCAGACTGCTATGTTTTGGGTGATAAAATAGGGACTATCTCATGCCAAAGCCCCTTGACCAAGAGTTGACATTGTAGACAGAATAATAAGGTACCAGGTAACCTGAGAGCGTTAACCTGTTCATTGAAACTTCAGTGAGTGTCCTTCTGACCGATTTTCTTTTAGATTTATATTTGAAACTTGTATTGATGGTTTCAGATGCTGGCGGAAGAAAAGAACATTTCTGCTCGCTATGCAGAGGAGCGGGACCGGGCAGAGGCAGAGGCTAGAGAGAAGGAGACCAAGGCACTGTCTCTGGCACGAGCTTTGGAAGAAGCCCTGGAGGGTAAAGAAGAATTTGAGAGGCAGAATAAGCAGTTGCGTGCAGAGATGGAGGACTTAATGAGCTCCAAAGATGATGTGGGCAAAAATGTAAGTATTTTTCCACCTCTCGGGTGCTGCATTGCATGAAGGGGATAAAATAGTAAAGCCCATTTGTACAAAGAAACTAATACTAGATAGTAAAACTTGCAAGTCTGAAACCTTGATATTTAAGAGCTGTACCTTAAAATACCTAAAGAATTTAATACTCTGGAAGCTAATCGGTATTCACCAATGCCAGGCATTTCTGCAACATTCACAGACGTGGTAAGTAGGAGAGACCGATCAAATGATTGAATGTGATCTTTATGCTAGATTAAAAACTTGTTACCTTACTAGCTCTGTTTTCTTTGGGATACTCTGAATCGCTGACTACGCAGCTGCTAGTTTCCTTCTATTTATCAGACAGTTAAAACTTCATCTACTGGTCTGGGTTGTTCGCAATACAGATTTAGGAATGAGTTTCTTAGTTGTTCTGGTTTAGTGTAGGACAGCCAGAGTTAAATGAGTGCTAACAAAGGACTCAATATCTTATTGATTGTTCTCATATAATCCTCTATTTTGCAGTCATACCATTACTATTGTCAGAATAACAAAAAGATGGTGTCTGCTTCATGCTTGTGTTTTAGGTCCATGAACTGGAAAAGTCCAAGCGAACCTTAGAGCAGCAGGTTGAAGAGATGAGGACCCAGCTAGAAGAACTGGAAGATGAGCTTCAGGCGACAGAAGATGCCAAGCTTCGCCTGGAAGTGAACATGCAAGCTATGAAGGCCCAGTTTGAGAGAGACCTACAGGCCAGAGATGAACAGAATGAAGAGAAGAAGCGGATGCTGGTTAAACAGGTATCCCCTACTAAACACGCTTTTGAGAGCAACTGTAGCAAACAAACAAAGAACATGGTTAATTGATTTCTTATTACCCAAAAGTTGGGATGTCCCTCAAGGTTTGTGTGACGTTCCTGCCCTACGGAGCTCTTAAGCACTGATCTTTACACATTCTGCATGACAGATTAGCACAAAAGCTCCAATACATGTAATGTAGCGTGTTTGATTTGAATTTCTTAAGGGGACACTTTCTACTTGGCTGTTCTTTCCATTTTATCTACCTTTTAAAATGGAAAAGACTGGAAATGTCTTTATAAATCCAAAACTACTAACAAGTCACTTACAAATATGCAGTTTTTGGTGTGATCTTACTAAAATATGTGCAATGCACGTGCTCCTGCTACTGTTCTGTAGCAGCAGTTGCTACCTGGATTTATGCCAAGTAAAATATGTGATGCAGTGTTTGGATTTTCAGAGATGGATCCATTCCTGCTGACAGATATGGTACAGAGTTTAGATAAGTGCTAGATAATTAGCAAAACTATTCCCTTAATGAAAATTGGAGAAGGGATCACAGGATTGCCAACCCCTAGCATTGAACTATTATGTCAGGCCCCAAAACATTAAGAGATGGCTTAAAAATCATGAGATTTTTAAAGACGTTTTTAGATTCATATTTGTCTTCTAATGTAACAGGCTTTTGATTTCATTCTCAAGCTTTTTTCCAGAACAGTGAGGGCTTTTTTCTCTTTAAAATTAAAGCAGTCACATAATCACATGACTCAAGGAGCTGGGTCTTAAAGAAAAGTATCAAATATCCCCAAACTCTTGATAAAATTGTGAGAGTTGGAAACACTGGCCCGATTCCAGCTTCTATGGGAATGTTATAAACAATGGACAGAGAAGGTAATTTTTTAAGGCTCCCTACCTCATTCTGCTGTAAGCGTGCAAATTGCTGTATCACCACTGGAAAAGAGCTCTTGACATTCTAATACAAAATAGTAAATTCGATTCAGTATACAACAAAGTCAGTTTTGTGTGTTTCCTTTCACTATCCTCTGTGTAACAACCAAGTTTTTCTGGCTCAATTTTAACATTATTGCATAATTTGTTAATCTGTTTTGGCTTACTATTGGCTGGTTGCTCAGATATTTGATACTACTTAAATTGCTCTTCATTTTTGCTTTGAAGAATTGTGGTTGAGATACAATGTCTTACTGTATGTGTTGGTGACATAGATGTGCCTGAAGTAACCATTTAATTATAATTCTGTATTAAAAATGTTCAGGTTATTCTATTGTTTTGTATAAGAGCAGTTTAATAAGCTGAAATATTAGCTTCTGCACTGGAACAAAGAAGGTAGACAGAAACACTGATCAGAAAGTTGATCATGAAGCAGTTGAATGGGTAGAACTGTTTTAGTCCATAGGATGTTTAGCATATGAATTTTCAGAAGTACTTCAGAAATTCCCTGGAGGTCGCGTTTGCTTTGAGATCTTGCTTTGCTTCTTGTTGCAAAAACTTCTGCAGAGATCACAAGCTGTCAAGATTTCCATAAATTGTGTATGGGTTTTCTCCCTCAAACTTACCTTTTGTAGTACTGTCAACCGGCTAATGATCAAGAGCTGAGCTTTTCTCATGTCACTCTTGTGTTATCAAGGCCTTTCTTGGTTCTTATCCTTTTAGATTCATTCTGAGATCTCCTTGAGTTTTCCCATTTCATCCATTTCTGTAACAGAGCCTCTCAAACTATCACTTCACAGGTGCGGGAGCTTGAAACGGAACTGGAGGATGAGCGCAAACAGAAGGCTCTTGCTGTGGCTTCCAAGAAAAAAATGGAGATGGATCTCAAAGACCTTGAAGCTCAGATAGAAGCTGCAAATAAGGCTCGAGATGAAGCAATCAAACAGCTGCGCAAACTGCAGGTGTGTGAAGCCAGTCCATGAATGAATTTGGAGTCTCTCTTGCTTTAGAGTGCTGCTTTTGGTCAAGCTTCCTTGCAGTCTGAGGGTGAGAACAGCTCCCTATTCTCAAGCTTCACTCTTGTCCCTGGATGGCTGCTTCCTGCAGCATATTGCACCAGTGTCTGTAATTTCAGTTCATCAGTGTGTTTGTCAATGAGATGGTTAAAAGTGCCTTATTTCAGTATTTTGTGTAAAGGACTCAGTTAAATATCCCCTCCTCCCCCCCACTCCCACCCCCCAAGGACCTCCTAAAACAACCAGGTCAAAATAACTGATTTAATAGCTGAGCAGTGACTTGAAAATGTGTCTTCAAATGTGCTAGGTGGGGCTGGTAACACTGCCTATTAAGGTTGCCCAGCACTTCTCATTATACTGTCCGGTTTTGAGTTGCTTATCACTTTGACAAACTAACTGTTTGCAGGCTGGGTGTCTGTCTCAAGCTGAACCATTTTTGGAAAGTTTTGGCTGAAACTATTCAGCCATTTCCAAAAATGAGACTAGGAGAAGATGCATAGCTTTGCCTATGGTGGGTTGTGGGTTTTTTTTTTGTTTTTTTTTTTTTTTTTTTAATAATAATTCTGGTGACCTTTTCTTTGAGACGCTCTAGTGCCCTCCATGCTTTGGAACAGGGTTCGAAATTTGGAGGAGGGAGGGTAGAAATGACCTTTTTGTCAGGGATGTGCCTTTCCCATCCCTGTGAAAATCTGCCTAAATTTGGCCAAGTGATAAACCTTTGAAACATCACAGTTCTCACATTCTCAGTAGAGACTAGCTGGAGCATTGCAGCTAAATTCCCTGAAGATTCTGTCCACGCTGAACATGCTCCAGTCTTGGGCAGTGGGGCATAAACAGGACTTCCTCTGCAATTGCAGTTCCCGGCTGCTTCGGTCTGGGTCTGGGTCCGGGTCCAGGCACCGGAACTGAGAGCAAGTAGCCTGTCTCTCCTGTGCTCTCAGTGCCCCACTGCTGCACCCAGGCAGTGTAGAGGAAGAAGCTGCCTGAACCAAATGCAGAGGGGACCATTGTTAGACTGGATGGGAGGAGAAGATACTGGGAGCTGGGTGAGGGGCGGGGGACTGGGATCCAGTGGTTGGAGGGGGAAGGGGAAATGGCTCTGACAAAGAGCCGGGGTGTGGGGACGGAGGGGAAACCTGGGACTGGCTGGGCAGAGAGCTAGGTTGGTGGGGAAACGCACTGGACAAAGAGACTAGGACAGGGAGCTAGTCAGGGCAGGGAATGTGGGCGTAGGGGTGCTTGGAGGCTGTGGGGAAGACCGATCAGATGAAGAGCTGGGAAGGGAACTGAGACGGGATGGACAGCCTTAATTCTGAGTGATTGATTCGCAACCTTAATATTCTTTAATGTATTTTTATTTGTAATTTAGCTATTGACTCCTAATCTCTGAGCATTTTGTGCATGGTTCCAGTATACAGAGGCAGCATGAAGTTCAACCTTAGGTTTTGCAGTGAGACACAACTTTTTTTTACCTGAGTGTTTAAGGATTAGATTCCTAATTTCAGAACCCCCCAACGGTGTAAAGTTTGACATCTCTTTATATCACACAAAAAAACAGGTACATGATAGCATCAAAGTTGGACTAGTTTTTAGTAGGGCAAGCCAAATGTGCGGTTCCATACCCTAACATGTACTGCTGTATGTATAAACTAAGCGGTCCCATGGCTTGCAGATTTTGGCTTGCATCTATCACTTTCAAACAACTTAGTGCCATTTTTCTTAAAGGAAATTGAAGTTTGAGTTGATTTTTTGGGGTCTAATGATATCCACAGTCAAGCCAAATTTGCGTAAAATCTGATCAGTAGTTGTAATGTTCAGAACATTAAATTTAGCAAAATATAGTTTTAAAGTGTGTTCTTAACGTCACACATTCAGACTAATGGATCTTTTTGTGCATCTACAGACCTGAGAACATTTCCTATTACAATGTTCATTACAACATTTTTTCAGTCAATTTAGGTAAATCAAACCTTTTTTCTCCCCAAGCCATTTAAAAGCATGAGATCTCAATAAGATTCCTGCCAATTTTTATCCAAGTTTAAGCAGGGGTTTTTTTTCTGTAGCCCTGTCTTTTTATTAAAAATAAACATGGGAAGTTGGATAGAATCCAGTGGAGGAGTATGAGACCAAAAATTTGTGTGTTTTAGGGTTACAATTAATAGTGATCTCAAACAGTAAGTAGGACTAGGCCCCTTTTGTGTGTGTACTCTCATTTACTAAATGCTGACCTCCCAAAGGGATTATAGCAAATCCCTGCACTTGTCCTCTAACAGATGATGGTTTTTCCTTCTCTTAAATTCCAGGCTCAGATGAAAGACTATCAGCGGGAGCTGGAAGAGGCCCGTGCATCCAGAGATGAGATCTTTGCTCAGTCCAAGGAGAACGAAAAGAAGTTGAAAGGCCTTGAAGCAGAAATACTCCAGCTCCAAGAGGTATGATTTAGTTCTGAGTTGCCTTTGTGAGCGGCATGTATGTTAGTGTTCTGTACACCTGTCCAGTGATTAGAACACTGGATTGGGAACCAGGAGATCTGGGTTCTTTTTCAGCTCTGCTGTGAGCAGCCTGTGTGACCTTGGCTGTCATTTAATCTTTCCATGCTCAGTTTCCCCACATGTATAACTTTCCTACCCCCTGAGGGGACATGAGGCTGTATTGATTTCAAAGTGCTCAGACATTTCTCTGATGGAAGGTGCTTGAAATGCAGAACGTCAGTATTACTAATAGAGAATTAGATCAGTAAATGCACAGGAATCTTTTAATGCCTCATAACCTGGATACAGAAAATACACTAATGTGAAGCATTGTAGAATATATTTGAAGTTTTCCTGACACTGGTTGTGCTAACTACTAAGTTGTGGGCCACAGAGAACCTGAGAAGCTTGTGCCTTTTAGTTTTAGTTTTGCCATGATTGCGTATGCTTATTGTAATGTCTGGCAAACAAAGACTCTTCTGTAGCTTTGTAAATGACTGTTTAGGGGGTGTTTATTTTTCATGAGCTTCAAAAATTAAGACTTTCCATGAAGAGAAACCAGTAATGCAGGATGAATAATAATAAAATCGATTCAAGATATCGATGTATTAAGAGAGCTGGAAGGTAATTGACATAATTAAAGATCAATCTAAAATACTACCGTATTTTCCATTTAGGGTTAAGGGAAGTAAATCCACTGCAGTCGTGAAGAAGCCATTAGCGACAGACTGGGAGTGTGAGCCAGTGGTTGGAACAAGGGAGGGAGCCTGGCTTCCTGCGTTCTGTTCCTGGCTCTTTTGCTGACTGTGTGACTATGTGCAAGTCACATACTAGCACTTCACTGTCTCCTAGTGGTATTGGGGAGCTGAATTAATGTTTGCAGAGCTCTGAAATCACCAGTGCTATTTTAGTCTGTGTATTAAATAAGCAAATGAATCTTCTCGTGACCCCTTGCAGGATCTTGCTGCCTCCGAAAGAGCTCGTCGCCATGCTGAGCAAGAGAGGGATGAGCTGGCTGATGAGATTGCAAACAGTGCTTCTGGAAAGTGAGTCATCAAACGGACTGTCATCCTGTCCAAGGCTGTTTATAAGCAGCAATGACTGTGTCTTCTACTAATGCACTTGCATGCCCCACACTGACCTCTTGGTTCACTGTTTTCCTGATTGAAGGGAATGATTAGCATAGGCACTGCAGCATCGGGAGAGAGTTTGCTGAGTTATTAAAAGCAAGTGGAGGTAATTACTGCGTTACCTGGTTGGACCATGTAACGTCCCACACGCTTTCTTTCACCCTCCAGATCAGCTTTGCTGGATGAGAAGCGCCGTCTGGAAGCCCGTATTGCACAGCTGGAGGAAGAACTGGAAGAGGAACAGAGCAATATGGAACTCCTCAATGACCGGTTTAGGAAGACCACACTGCAGGTGAAGTACCTTTGGCATATGCTGCTTTGGGCACTTTTATCTCCCTTAAGTGTACCGTATAAAAGATGAATGAAGGCTTTGAATGTTGCCAGATGACTGGCTCTTCTTGCCCTCCCAAAGGTTGATACGCTCAATTCGGAGCTGGCGGGAGAACGGAGTGCTGCCCAGAAGAGTGAAAACGCACGCCAGCAGCTGGAGAGACAAAACAAAGAACTGAAAGCCAAGCTGCAGGAGCTGGAGGGATCTGTGAAGTCTAAATTCAAGGCAACCATTTCTGCTCTGGAAGCTAAGATTGGGCAGCTAGAGGAACAGCTTGAGCAGGAAGCAAAGTAAGAAGAGATGGTTGTTTGGTGTTCCAAGTAAATACAGGCAACACTGGTTATTTGAAACGTCCATGGCCCTAGCAGGACTTCTCATAGGTACTAAATGTTCCCATCTCAGCCCCAGCTAGAACTCAGTTGCTAAAGGGACACTCTTGGACTGAACAGCATAAAAAGGTTGAGGCTTTACATTGTGTTCACCTTATCTGGGTTTCAAGGTCAATTCACTGTACAGAGGAAACTGCTGAACTGGTTCTTTCCCCAGACTAGCTGGGTGTGGAGCCTCCTTGTGATGTTATTTGTGGTAATACAGTGGATCCCACAGTGTGGTGCAGCCGTATAAGCACCTTGCACAGCCAGTGACACAGACCTCGGCAGTTTGATAGCACTCACCCCCACAACCCTCTATCAACCTGAGTTAGGAAGTGCGTTCAATGGACAGTCCATTAAAATCTGATTATTTTTGGTATTGTGGCTATTTTTCTGAGTTAAGGATGGCTTTTAATGTCCTGCCCAAGGACAAGGCAGCCTGGCTCCAGGGAAAAAAATCAGCCTTCTCTTTTAGTACCATAATTTCTCCCTGTGATAAGACCATCCTCTCTAAATCTTCAGTCCGTTTCCCTCCATCCACTATTGTACTTTAGCTGTGGGGGAGGACCATAAACCATCTCTCTTCTGCAGGTGGTTAGCAGATGCCCTTGTTAAAGCACCGCAACTGAGCCCCACCACAGTGAACAAGCACCCCTAATTTTAACCTGGGACAGCCAAGCCCACTCTGCTCCCATGCTGACAGATTAGATCCTTCAGTTACAACCAACACAATTACAAGATAGCATTTTAGAAAGGTACTTAGAAATCAAACCCATTTGTGCTCCAGAGTGTGACTCAGATCTGGACGTGCTAGCACCAAACTCCACATGTGTTATAGTTGTGCTCTGGAAAGAGAACGCTGCCACAGGTGAACCAATGTGTAAAATTCCCAGGCTGATTAATCCTGGGGTTAACGTTGCTCTGTTTTCTTAGGGAAAGAGCAGCTGCTAACAAGCTGGTACGTCGTACAGAGAAGAAACTGAAAGAAGTCTTCATGCAGGTGGAAGATGAGCGTCGGCATGCAGACCAGTACAAAGAACAGGTAAGCAAAGGTGCACAGCCGTGCTCCAAACCCTAACTCCTGCAGACGTGCTCTAGGAAGAGCCTCAGATACAACTGCTGTCCCACAATCGACCTGGAGGATAGAATACTCCCCGGAAACTCCTGCTGCAAAAGCCCCACACCAGACATAAAACAAACCCTGTTCAAATGCTTGCTGATAACAGAGTCCCAATGAGAATATAGCCCAAGGTCGAAGTTCTCACAGCAGCCCTCCGCAAATCGAGGTGGAGCTGCTGGGTAGTTCCGTACTTCCTGTCTCCAGCTGCACAGCTTTTATGCGGTGTCTGCTTCTACTGGGAACTCGCGGGCCTTCTTTCTCCTTCCTCCATCCCCGGTGTTTTCTGTGGTCTCCCCAGCCACCTGAGAGGGGCCTTCACAGTGGCCCTGACTCCCATCCAAACACCTCACCAGCAGCAGCTACAGGCAAGCTGCTGGCGGGTAGAGCCTCTGTGCATGGGCACCATGGTGTAGCCTGGTGCTCCCACCTACTCGAGCTGGGGGACTGGGCATCAGCAACCCCACTAGGCTCCTACACTGCAATCAGTACAGCACTGTGGGTCTGCCAAGACTGGAGGCGGAGGGAACTGTGCACCTGGCAGGTGTGGATGATCTCCCACCGTGGGCTCCATGCCTCTCCTTTACATCCTGCAGACCCCATTGCTAGGTAGGACACAGCTGGTGTCTCTGTAAGAATGAATTGCAGCTCTTCAGTTGGAGATTTGCATAGCATGATAGTCTGGTCACTTAAACTCTGGGCTTCACAAGATGCATTTGAGGAGCTTCACTCACTCAGGAGACATCTGGCTAGGACAGAGTCCCACTTTGACGCATGAACCTGTTCTGTCCCGTCCCAATCAAAATCCCCAGTGAGGCTGAATGTGAAAGATGAGAATTCAGCTCTTTCCTTTCTGCCTTACCGCAAAACTTCACTCAGCTGCAGCTGCTCAGCTCTCTGCTTAGTCGAGCTTCGTGCTGACAACCTGGCTCTCTCTCCTAGATGGAGAAGGCTAATGCCAGGATGAAGCAGCTCAAACGCCAGCTGGAGGAAGCTGAAGAAGAAGCGACACGTGTGAATGCCTCCCGTCGTAAACTTCAGCGTGAATTAGACGATGCCACGGAGGCCAATGAGGGCCTTAGCCGGGAAGTCAGCACTCTGAAAAACAGGCTGAGGTAAGCAGAGCCGGTCTGCAGGCCTGGGCCCTGGAAGGAGCTCTGAGCACAGGTAGCATCTTACCTAGGTCTTCACAAACCCCAGTGAAGCTTTAAAGTAGCTACAGGAACTCGCTCTCATGGTGGGAGGCTTCCATGATGCCAGGGTCTGTTAGAAGCAGTCTGGAAGTGCCATAGCAGAGCCAGTAATGTTACAGGAACTTCAGACTGGAATCTGGAGTACCAGAGTCTATGCTGGGAAATATCAGTAAATCCTCATGAAGATCCTTGTACTCAGTCAGCTCCAAACCTTCCGGGCTCTAGCTCTGACAGGTGGGTTGGTTTTAGTCAGTATGATTGATTCCAACCTCTGTGGAAATGCTGTAAGGGTCAGGGAGGGGGCTCAGCTCCTTGTTGATGTAAGTGACAGATGGCAGAAATAAATGGTTTTGTCCTGGCTGGAATCCAGCTCAGTACCCTCTCTGGGAATGGTTCTCTGGCACACCAAGACAGACGTGTGGTCTGAAGTACAGGGGGAGGGGAACTGAGTGAGCTAGGCGCAGAGCATGCGAGAGGCAGAGAGCAGCTGAACTGGCCAGCTGTAAGACCATGGCAGTGGACTAAAGGAGTTGCTTGTCATGCTGGAGTGCATGGAGCTCAGATCTCGCTATAACGTACAGTGTCTTTGAGATCTGCTCGGGCCTCATTTTTAAACCTTCCCCTTTTTTTCTTCTCCCTCTCCCCCCTGAATCAGCGCTGCCCCCCTCCTGCCCATGGGGTCGGCCTCACTGCATTGGTGGCTGCATGCCCTGCCACCCATCACCCTCTGCTGGGCTGTGCGTGTGCTGCAGTGCCATGAGGTAGTGATGGCCAGCTAGCGTGAGGTGCACAGCCACTGCGGCGCCGACCCTGTGGGCAGGGGAGGAGAGCCAACCTTTTCTGACCTGACCCAAGCCTGACACTTTGGATCCCATCCAGCTCCGGTCGGGTTGCAGGGCTCTACAGCATTAGTTGTCCACAAATCAAACATCAGCTAGTAGTCAGTGTTTCTCACTATTAATGTACTGTAGCACTGAGCCCATTTCCTGCTGCTGTTAGATGTTCCTGTATCTGGGGCCATTAAATGTCCACAAATGTACTAAACTCCGTTCCTTGCCCTGCTTCTGGCTTACATGACATTTGGGAAGGTGGTCTGCATTGAAATAAACACCTTCGTTACAAAGTGTCTTTGGAGGGCATAACTACTGGCCCCAGTGAAGGTTTCAGGACCCTCCTTAGTGTAGGATGCCCAGACATTTAGTGACTAGAAGGATGGATGACTTGGTGGGACTTCTGGGTTCCACCCTATACCTCTTGGTGGCTTTCCAGGTGACCCATTCATTCCACAGGCTAGACAGTGAGCACAGCCTGCATTCAGCAATCATTTGGTGGTTTTTTTCTAGGAGGGGTGGCCCGATCACCTTCCCTTCAAGTCGATCTGGTAGACGCCAGCTGCATATTGAAGGTGCTTCTCTGGAACTTTCTGACGACGATGCAGAAAGCAAAGGCAGTGACATCAATGAAACGCAGCCCGCCCAAACCGAGTAGAGCTGTGTCACACCATTAGCATGCAGAGACCTTTTACACATAGTGGAATGCAAAGGACTTACCTGACCAGCAAACTGCCTTGTGGCCGTGAATCTGCCTTATGTAATATTGGCATGCTACAAGGTTACTTATCACAGGTCAACTATGTCTTAAGGCTCTGTAGCCTCACCATACTGTACCCTGCTTCAATATAGGTACAACTGCTTTTTTATATATAGTAAACTGTCTCTGTTCAGTGCATCTCTTTTCCAGATATTCCTTGTAAAGCCATTTTATAAAGCATCATGTGAAAGATACAACTTTTTTATCAATTCAGAAACTTCATTCCCAAGCGGTAGTTGGTTGGGGCAGACCCATTGTTATTACTATGCATGCTTTGTTGTACAGATAACACCCTTCCATTTCTTTTGTGCTCACATGGCCCTCCGCTGTAACACGTCTGTTGGCACACTGTGAAGACCAAACTGCTCCCGTATCTCTTCTTTTTCTCCTAATTATTGTGAGCAACACACAATCAGCAAGTAAACTGTGAAAAGGCCTTGGAAGTGTTCAGAGGGAAATCTAGGGTTGAATGAATAGAATCCATTTTTAACCTGCCATATCATTTTGAAGTGTTCTTGGCATCTGCTTCATCAATTAGTGCTTGTGCACTACAGGTAAATTGAATAGTATCACCGTTCTTAATTTGTACAATACCTCGCATCTGTACAGACCTGCTATATCAGTCCGAAGGCATCTGTACATAGTAAGGCTAGTAAAATATGAACACCAGTAACATGGAAAAAATAAACATGGAACAGAGGCTCAGGATGGGAATTTACTTCTTAACTGCTGGCTGATTCGTCTTCAGAACATGGAGCTGAATAGCTGCTGCTCCTCTTGACATGAGGGAGTTTCACAGCCATGAGATGCAGGTTTAAGAAATACCCGAGCCAGCCTTGTGTAACACAGAGCTGGCTCACTTACCAGCTGTTGAGCCTAAATCAGCAGGACCATCTGTACTGTTCTATGTTTTTGGCTTGTTTGGAGTCTCTGTAGTTTAGAGGTTAAAAGATGGATATTGCCTGCCTGAGAGTTGACATGCCAGTGGATGTGAATTCTTTCTTTGGTTATTATTTTGAACAGTGTTACACCAAGTAGTTACATTCTTTTTGTTTAAATAGCTGAAAAACTGATATTACAGAAAGTGCCTTAGACACTACAGTACTAAGACAATGTTACATATATAATTTGCCTATATAACAATGATTTACTGTATTAATTTTTGACTGTGCTTCATATCATGTACCTCTCTAGTCAAAGTGGTGGTATTGATATTCAGTGATAATGAATCAGTGTTAACTATGAAATCTCATCCCTCTGCAATGTGCTTGAAAACATGATTTTCCTTTGGGTTAAAAGCTTTAACATCTGTTACAAAGGTTTTGTTGTGCGTTTGGATATTTTTTAATTGAACTGGCTGTTGACCACCAGGCATCTGACTGCAAATATCTTGTTTTCTTGTATACCCATATTTCTAGACGATGATTTTTGTAAGACAATAAATTTATTCATTATAGATACTGATGCCTGCTCCACTTACTTACAAGAAAAGTTAGCTCCTGAGGCCTACATAGACTTAATAAACAAGAATATGACTTTGGTGGCTGCTGTTTCCCTTCTTACCGTTAGCTAGTCTGTTTTGATTTGTATAGAGTATAAAGGGCCTGTCTGGTGCTCTGTGCTTTTGACATGGTTACCAGTCCAGTTTTAGCAGGTTCTTTTCATTGCACGCCCAATCATTGGACTTAATAGAAATACACAAGTGGGGAGATGCATGGTATTCTGCAGCCACCTGAATCTGTTTTATAAATGACCATCCGTGCACTTCTTGTAGTGATTTGTCTCCATTCTGGCCTTTAACTGAAGCTGAGGTCTTTCTGGATGGTGAAGTTCAGATTTCCAGTGTAAGAACTCCATGTTAATATCCATTGGCAATTCCCACTGGAGTCCTGAACTGTTGGCTGCATACTTTATAGGGGAGGAAGTGAGCTAAGCTTTGGAGGAGGGCTTCTGAAGGAAGAGTTCGCCTTTACCCTGCTAGATGGAAGTTTGGTTGATCTGCTTAGTCTACCCAAAATAAACCTTGGATTCTTCTATTGACTTCAGCTGGTGTCGTTTGGAAATAAATGTTCCTATACAAATCCTTTGTAGATAAACTGAAGTCCTCAAAGCTAATGGCCATCAACATACTAATTCATACAGGGAAGAGACAGCTCAGGGTCTCTTCTCTCCCCACCACCCCACAAATTTCTGTAGCTGGCCCATGTCTTATCACTAGATGCAAATTAGCCTTTGAAAGGACTGGCCTGTAATGCTTCAGCACATGGGCTTTAAAGAGGTGTCTGTTATGTATCAAAGCCCTGTTCCCTAACCACAGTGCAGGTGGGTGGATTTAATTCAAAACCTTTCCTGTTCCTGCAGGGAACCAGATGGGATGTGGCCTGTATAACGTTTTCATTAGCAGTTGAAGCCCTGGCCAGTATACACAGTGATTCATAAGTACAAGTTACTAGCACAGCAAGAGGTGGAGAACAAAATTGCTCTTAATGTAGAGAACGTTTGGCTCCACGTTGCAGCCGCCAAAGACTGAAGAGCCTGCTGATTTAAAGGTGATGCGTGGACCAAAAACTGAGCCGAGCACTGATTCCCGTGCTCAGAGACCTTGCTAGCCAGCCATGGACTCTGAATTGGATCCGGAGTTGTCTGGGGAGATAATGGCTACGATAGAGCTCTGGTGTGGTGATTTTGTAGGTCTTCCTTACTCCAAACATGGCATGCTGCCTGTTGCACAAGCTGGAGTTTGAGTACAGCAAGTGGGGTCATTCTGTCTGGAGGGGATTCATGCCTCGTACGGCCAGAAGGGACCACTGTGATCATCTAGCCTGACCTGCATAACACAGGCCATAGGACTTCCCACAGTTAATTCCTGCTTCAAGTCCAATAGCTGTGATTGAATATGTTTTTCTAAAAGATATGATTGAAACATCACCAGTGATGGAGAATCCACCACAAGCTTTGGTGAGCTATTCCAATGGTAAATCATCATCCCTATTTAACCAACAGTGCAGCTTATGTCTAGTCTGAATTTGTCTAGCTTCAACTTCCAGACATTGGATCTTCGTTATACCTTGTCTGTTAGACTGATGAACCCTCCATAGTAGGTACTGGCTGACTGATCAAATCACCCATTAACCGAACATAGTGAGAGACTCCAGGAGCTCAATCTAAGGCATGTTTTTCCCAATCTGTCAGTTCTCATGATGGTCACTGAGCCTTGTCCAATTTATCAACAGTCTTCACTTGTGGACAGAAGAGGTGGCCACAGTATTCCAGGAGTCACAGCAGTGCCAGCTCCAGAGCTAATAAACCTCCTTACTCCTTGAGAGTCCCCTGTTTGTATAACCAAGGATTGCATCAGCCCGTTCAGCTACAGCATCACATTGTGAATTCATGGTCAGTCTCTGCTTCCCAAGCTCGATCTTGGCCACGTTAAACTGCATCTTGGTTGCTTGCACCACCGCGATCTTTGTCATGGACAAGCTTTCTCAGCAACCTTTTCTTCTAGTCACTGATAATACTTTGATCAAAGAGCAGTGCTGTCCTTTCCCCACCCAGATCTCACATGTCAAGAAGTGGGGTGGGAATGGCATAAACCAGAGTAAAACGGGTGTGGAATAAAGTTATCACCTTATCAGGCCCAAGGCTGTGGACTAAGGGGCTCAGCATCTCCCAGGCACTAGGTTCTTAACCCCTAGCAGTGCCAGGGGCACCCTGCACCTCACAAGCCTGGCCTAGTGTGCCTAGAGAGCTGCTGCCTCAGCTTCACCCTGAACTGTGCACCCAATACAGAACAGCTGCACTTAGCCTGGTCCAGCCCACTAGAGGATGTGAGGCAGTGACCTGGAACTGAACTCTTACAGCAGGAGCTCAGGTAAAGTACCCAGAGCATATGCTGATTCCCTCCCTCTCTCACCTGCTCTGAGCCTATAAACACTTACACTGGGAGAGAACAGGGGTGCTGCTTGCAGCTCTACTCCACTTCTGTCAGCATGGGAACCCCCTGATCCTGCCTGGCTCCTGGGAAACCAAGCATTCCCTGTGGCAGAATGTGGGGAGCAGAGCTACTGTGGAGCTCAGTGGTGGGTATTAAAATCCACACCTCACAGGGACTAGCTGCAGCTGACAGTTAATCTTCAGGGCTCACTCGATTTGTGTATGGCAGCAAGCACAGGTGAGCACAACTTCCAGGTACATAGCTCACTTAAACCTGTCCCAAGAGAACATTTCCATTTATCTCTCAGCTACCAGCAGCAGGGTCCTTGTACCTTTCTCTAAAGCAGCTGGCGCTGGCTGTTGTCAGAGACAGGATATGGAGCTGAGGCAGTCTGGCATTTCCTATGCCAAGGGCTTTCTAGTGTCCTTCAGCTGGTAGAAAGTTGTTGCAGGTCCTGGAGAGCTGTAGTAGCTAAAACATGCCAGAAGAGGGCAGCAGAACTGCTGTGTAAGGGATGAGTAGCAGAGCTGCTGGGCACATCATAACGCCCAGCGTGGAACAGCAAATCTATCACCTGTTGTATTCTTCTCGGGAGTGTCCCAGGAGCAGCAGGGGGGAGCTGTAGAATCTCTGGTACCGACTCAAACTGGCCCTTTTCAAAATCCCAGACTCTAGAGAGAGGCTAACCTGGGGTCTGTGTGTACTCTGAGGACAACGCCTAGTGTTACTGCAAGGGATGGGAGAAGTAGCTGCTGTTGCTGCTGGTCCTGGTGTCGATCCCTTGTGGCCCTGCCCTGGTGTGAAGGAAACAGCCCAGGTCAGGGTTTGGTGCCATAATTAACCTGCTGGTGGGAAAGCCTCCATGCACTGAACAGACCATTGCTCTAATGGCAGGGGGCCCACTGGAGCTGGCCTGCTAGGGTTGCCATGGCGAGCACAGTGCAGAGGTGTGTTTGCATGGCCCCTGGGCCTGCGCTGGGAGAACAGCCTGCCCTACAGTCAGCTAAGGGGTAACAGCCTCTCTCCTGCCAGAGCACTGAGCTGTGTGGGCATTCCCCTCTTCTGGGCCAGGTAAGCCCAAGGCAGGCTGAGGCCAAAGGCTCTATGGGGGCACAGAGCAGCCCCTCCCACCACAAGGACCAAAGGCTGGGGCCCAGAGTGGGGTGGGGGGAGACAGTGGTCCTGTGTCCAACTCTCACACATCCAGCTCACAGTGAGGCTCTTTCCCAGGTGACTCCTCGGCAAACCCCATCAGCAGGAAACGCTGTGTGCTTCGACCAGGGCCTGGCTGCGTAGGGTGGGAGGCATCAGGTCTGGCTCCACGGCAAGGTGACAGGAGCTGGGCCCTTGGAGCAAGGGCTGCTGCATGCTGCCTGGCAGAGCGAAGCCCCGGTGGAAGCTGGGAACTGGCAGCAGGGTGAAAATCACCCTCTCCCTGGGCTGGGCCTTGTCCTGCCTGATGCATCCACAGGAGCTGGGCTGGGTGTGCGTCTGTCTGTCTGCCAGGCCAGTTCTACCTGGCTGCTATGAAGTAGCAGCTACAAAGGCAACAACCTACACTGCTTAGGGAGAGAGACTAGGACTGGTGGGGCCAGGCCCAGGGACTGTGTGCCCAGCCATAATCGCTGCAGGCAAAGCCAGGCACACTCAGAAATGGCTCTCCCAGCACTGAGATCAGGGGCACGGCTTTGGGAAGTGCGCTGAGCACAAAGGCTAAGTACAGATGCCTGCTGGCTAGTTTCCACTCTGCTTTTAGCAGCAAAAACAGTGCAGCAGCTTTAAGTGAAGCTGGGCCCCAGGGCAAGACTCCTCCCTGCAGGCTGTCAGGGGGAGGGGCAGCCCCCCAATGCAGACTGCTACAGAGCACTGTCCAGTCCAGTGAACCCCCTCACGTCACACAGCACAGAGCTGCTCAGCCCTGTCTCTGCTCAGCTCCAACAGCAGAAGGCTAAGAGCCTGGGGTCCCAGGGGCTGGATGCAGGGCCGGCTCTAGGCACCAGCAAAACAAAGCTGGTGCTTGGGGCGGCACATTTTTAGGGGCAGCATGGCCGGCGCCAGAATGCCGCCCCTAAAAATGTGCCGCGGCCGCCCTAGGTCACCTCCGCTGCTGCTGCCTGGGAGGGAGGGGGAGATCTCGAGCGGCCGCGGCGCGCGGAACAGCCGTTTCGCGCGCCGCTGCTCCCCCTCCCTCCTTCCCTCCCAGACTTGAGAGCCTGGGAGGGAGGGGGAGAAGCGGCGCCCGCGCCGCGGCCACTCGGAGTCTCCCCATCCCGCCCAGGCTCTCAAACCTGGGAGGGAGGGGGAGATCCCGAGCGGCTGTTTCGCGCGCCGCTGCTCCCCCTCCCTCCCAGACTTGAGAGCCTGGGAGGGAGGAGGAGAAGCGGCGCCCGCGCCGCGGCCACTCGGAGTCTCCCCATCCCTCCCAGGCTCTCAAACCTGGGAGGGAGGGGGAGATCCCGAGCGGCTGTTTCGCGCGCCGCTGCTCCCCCTCCCTCCCAGACTTGAGAGCCGGGGGGGGGGGGAAGGCAGGGCTGGGGAGGAGTTGAGGCGGGGCCAGGGGTGGGGTAATGAAAAAACGGGGGGGGGGGCAAAATTGTGTTTGCTTAGGGCGGCAAAAATCCTAGAGCCGGCCCTGGCTGGATGTATGTCACCTGGTCACTTCAGGGGCAGACGATCAGCTGCAGTAGCAGCATGTGGCCACTCGCACACCCCAGCAGGGCTGTTGCAGATTCCTGGCCATTTAGCGTCACAGTGAGTGAATGACGCTCTGCTCCCCATCCAGAAGGAGCAGATCCACTTCCCTGCACTGCTTCCACCCCCCCACGGGGAGCCAAGAGCAGCAGCAGGCTCCCGTGGGACAGCTTGCTCTTTGCTCCTAGATGCGGACTGCTCTGTGTGAGCAGAGGGAGCTCAGCTTGCTGCAGCTAGAGCAATGGGAAACTGAGCAGAGGCACAGATCTGCTAAAGGCCCAAGCCCATCATTTAGCTAAGCCTGCTCTACCTCATACCACACACACAAGTGCCCCTCATCCAAGAGATCACTGCTCCTGGGCACCTTCCTAGTACGAGAGCCCAGCCCTGAGCTCAGTCACCTCCCCCGGTCAGAGCAGGCCACCTCCATTAAGCAGCCAGTCTGGCCTGGGGTTCCCTGTCCATTCCTAACCCAGCAAAGCCACGAGGAGGGCCCAGGGCAGCGAGGGTAGGACTCCCAACGGGTCGCTCAGACACTGCTGAAAAGACATTTCACATACAATTGTGGTGACAGGCGTCTCTGAGAGTGCATGAATCCGGTTTGTTGTGGCATGAACAAAACCCCACCTGAAATGGCAGCCCAGCTTGTCCATCTTCACTTCCCGCAGTGGGCGTCTCCGTGAGGAACCTGCCCACCCCGAAATCACCCACAAAACAGCCTCCACCTTCTCTTCTGCAAAATCCACTGGTTCCATGTTAAAAGAGCTTTATTTTTTGGAAGTTCGCTTTTTGTTTCTTTAAACCACATGATCTTTATCGCCACTGTCTTATGATACACTGTCCTATTTAAACATGCCATATAGATTCTGAATAAATAAAGCTACAAAGCCCAAGTTATGTACAAATATCTTAGGCAAAGATATTATGTTTACAAACCTATATACAATAAAACAAATGTAAACAGTCAAATGCAGCGAAGGATGCACAGGAAAAAGGGACGTACAAACCCCTAACATTAAGTGGTGATTCTCCTCCACCCCTTCCCTTCCATTTGGGCAAACGGTTTTACTTGGCATTTGTAAATAAATCAGTTGGCTCTTACAAATGAAATCCACAAAGCCAAATGAGGTGGGATGGACTAGACTGGACAGGGAGATTTTTAAACCCATGGACCAAACCACTGGCTGGTTTGCGTGTCCTTTTTAAAATCCAACAACTTTGAGGCACAGAGAGAGACAGCGAATCGCACAAATACATTGCTTTGCAGACCCACAAGGTACAGAGTGGCCCAAAACTGTCACAGAAGCCCATTGGTGGCACTGTAAAGTCAAGTCGTTCTATATTACACAGATCTGAACACTGGCTAAATGCTCACACATTTTTAGGGGGCCTATTGCATTGGCAGCATTGCCAACACAATTAGTGGTGTCTCACAGTAGCAAAAGCAAGACTCTTTAGATGCATGAACATTTCACTAATGTTCAAGGAGAGTTAAAGTCATTTGAGGCCAGGTGTCTCCTTCCCAGGGCATTTGTCCAATAGGATTAACACATCTAAACCGTACCTGGCATCCCTCAAAAATGGTTCCCTCCATACTGAAACTGTGGTGGCTGCGTGTGCTTAAGTGCCAGGCTGCTAGGGGAAGAGGGGCTGTAAATACAGATTCAGCCAACGTTTGCATCCTATCCAACCTAAGTTAAGAAAGGTACAACGTGAAGGGCTGAGGATCAGTTGTTGGCTAGTGAGACTCCTGCATCCCGTGAGACAGAACACACGTATCAGCTTGTGTGACCCACAACAGAGTGTGACCATGTTAGAGAACGTCCACTACAGCAATAGGAGAAAATAAACTGTATTGACATTGAGTGAAGGATTGTGCGTGTGCTGGGACTCCTCCAGGCAGCGGGCCGGCTCCAATGCTGCTCCGCAATGCAGGCTGAGTTCCAGCAGGGGGTGCTAATAGGAAGGACTCAGAAGCAGTTCTTTTCTTGGGGGGGCTCCTGTTTGAGAAAAGGGTTGGTTCAAAGTCCTCCTGGCTGTTCATACGCTCAGAGGAAGCATGCCTGGCGCTGATGAGGGTCTGGAGGATCCTATGCCCGGAGGGGGGCCTTGGTCAAAGCCGTTTACTGTCCTAAAGAGCGAGAAGACAAGAGAGGCTAGTAAATGAGGAATACAGCAATACACTGTGGCCGATGTACCTGCATCCCCACCCCACGCGGCAGCTGGAAGGTGGAAGCCCGACTCCTTCCAGCTGCTTTCCTAGACATGCTGAGGGCCGCAACAACAAAGGGCTACGTGCCAGGCCTGGGAGCTAGCCAGCTAAGGCGGGAGGGTGGGTGTTCTTCCGCAAGCCAACCGCCTGTCACTCAGGCCTCTCTTTGGCACAGGCCCCAGCACATGCTCCTGAGCTCCAGGCATCAATGGGACGACTCAAATTATGCACACATGCAAGTCCTGTGCTGAATGGGAGCCCTAAGCAGAGAGTCAGGATCAGCCTCCAGCAGGCTGGGCTCCTCCTGCCCAGGGTTTTTACATCCCACTGTGAGAGAAACTCTCCCTGCCCACTGGGGAGCCGCAGGGCCATAGTGCCAGGCACTGGGAGCATGCACCATCCCATTGTTAACAGGCTCCCAGCGCCAGGCACTCAAAACGTTACCCAGCTACTGGACACACTCACTGGGCCACGGCCTCACAACCAAGAGATCTGTACATCAGATACAATCTGAACCAAGCAGCTCAAGCATCACACCTCCCCATGGGCTCACTGGAGCCAGCAGGCTGGGACAGCTAAAGCCTATAGGCAGAGCTGCCCCTTGGTTTAGCTCTTGCTTCCAGACTCTATTTCCCAGGGAAACAGCTGGGTATTTTCTAAGCAGCATTTATATTTCAGGGGTCCCTGTAACAAATGTACTGCCCCAGGAACTGCACGGTGGTCACTGTGTTGCCTGCCATGGCCACCCCGAACTGCACACAGCAGAGGAGATAGAACTTAGAGCTCCCTGGCTCCAAAGGAGAATCTTTTTCAGCTGTCAGCAATACAAGGGTATATGAGACACAGCAGAGCGGGTCTGATTCCATCCAGTAATGGGGAGCAGTGCGCACACACACACAAAGCCTGATGGGTTAGTTAAGGCAGCAGCCGGTATGTGTTATTAAAAAGGCGTCATATTTTTGCTACTGCCTGCTATAAAGAGCAAATTTCTCTTGGCGGGGGCTCTGGCCCCTTAGGTCTTGGTCCATAGATTTCCCATCCGGCGCTCTCTGCTATGGAGACAGGGCAGGATGTAAAAGGACTTGTCTGCATAAACGTTTAATTCATGACAAGCCAGGGTGTAGATCTATCCTGCACCGCCTGCCACACACTAACTGTCCCAGTGGACTGTGCTCCCGCTTAGTGCGCATTATTCCCAGCCCGGTTCAAAGCGAGTTAGACCAAGCATGACAGGGAACTGGGAGTGTGCAGCAGCAGGGTCCACATTGTGCATGGCCTGCTAGCGCGGGATAGAGGCCCAGCCCGGCTTGCTGCGCAGTCAGTGTTTGTGCAGACAAGCCCAAAGGCGCCATCTAACACCACCCGGCAGTCATTTGCTTGTGAGCTCTAAGAAGCTGGAGGGGCTCCCTCTGCAAAGCTGACATCAGCCGGGAAAGTGGGGAGAAGCTTTTCTCTGGTGTGTCAGGAAACAACCACAGAGGTTTACAGTGGGAGCTGCTCCAGGCTGGCACTTTCCACACATGTCCTGGAGTGGCTTTTATTTGACCAGGCTCTGCCAGTTCTCTCCTAGTTTGGATCTTCATCAATTTATGGCGCTGGACTGAGGTTCTACATGGAGCTCCAGGTTCTGTTTACACATCCTCCGGAAAGAGAGGCAAATCTTTCCTTGGGGCTCACACAGCAACGTCTCACTCCAGCTAAGCTATTTCTAGCAGCACTGTAGTATCTGCGCACCTCGCAATCTTTACTGGTCTCATCCTCACACACACACGCACCCCCATGGGAGACTGGGCAGCGTTACTACCCCCACTGTACAGAGGGGGGAATGGAGTCTAAATGACTTGCCAAGGTCACACAGGAAGGCTGGGGGCTTGTCTACACTGAAAACACTGCAGCTGAAGATGTTGCCTATGCCACCCGGAGGGGGATCGCTGGTCAGCCCAGGTACTCTGCCTCCCCGAGAGGCAGGAGAATTCCCGTTGACCTCGCGCTGTCTACACCAGGGCCAGGTGGAGTTAACTGTGTCACTCAAGGCTCTGATTGCGGCGCTCAGGGGTGTGAACAGTTATACTGACCTGACTTCCTAGTGTAGACCAGGCCCGTGGTGGCGCTGAAGCTGGTGCCAGGCTAGAGCACTGACTGCTGGACCATCTTTCAGTTCCAAGAGCCACAGTCAGTTTCAGAGCTCCCCAGGGCAGGGTTACGTGACGGGCCAACACCCAGAGTCTGAAGGTTCTGGTATTACTGAAGATCCTGGGGATTCAGTGGCAATGGGTTCCTCATCCAGCTTTCCTTAGCCTTGGCAGCTTCCTGAAAGGGGCCATTGAGGACCCATTGCATAGCGATCAGGGGAGGGAAGAATTTGGAGAGTTCTATCGACAGGGTGGTTGTCTGCTCCAGGGGCTGAGTCAAGTCTCCGTAACAGTCACCATTGGTTGATGTCACTGTAGAGGATAATACCATTATAGCAGCTGGTTTCCTGCAGCTCCCCCCCAGCTCAAGAATGGCTGCTCTTTAGCACTGACGGCGTTCACACTCGCTGAGGAAAAGGCCCCATCGTTCTTTGCAGAACTAAAACAGAGTCACCGTGCAGGTTAGTCCACAGCCAGTGGCAATCATTACTCCGTTGGGTGTCACACTGTTTGCCAGCTGTGACGCCAAGTCAGTATCATAGCTGTCGTCTGTCTGGAAAACCCACAACGTACACAAGTGTCTCCGTGCACAGGTATCAGCACAGAAAGATTCTTTATGACCCTGTAGAGGCTCTAACAACTTTCTAAGCAGTGCTGGAATGAGCCGGGGATGTTCCCGTGTACACTGCCAGAGCTGGAAACTCCACCAACCTCTAACCAGCTCTTACTGGAGGTGTTTGCAAACTGAACAGCTGTGATCGTCTCTCTTGGTTAAAAAAAAACTTCCAGGGAAATCAATTTACCAATTTAAATATTCAAAAGTCAAGAAAAAGTTTTCCTCGCCATATACACCCTGCTCCAATGGGGATGGCAGATGTTTTCGGTCCCCAGGCTGCTGTTTAAGTGGATTGGTATTTACATTAACATACACCGGGATGTAACATGAAATATGCAAGATGTGCAGTGCAGCCAGGGGTAATGTTATCACGAGAACCTGCGTTTTAATTTCCTGACCTTTGTGCTTTACATTTCAAGTGTTACCATAATGGAATTTCAAAAGAGTTAATACACAACATGGCTGAGTGACACACAATCCCCCACTGATGGGGTCTTAGGGGCAGAATTACATCTTCACAGCATGTCCCAATTTGCAGGGCCATAAAACCAACTTGATTCCAAACTACCGCTGGACAGGAAGCAGCTCCTGCAACTTGCTGAGTTAGGGCAGGAGGGGGAGGGACAAAGTGCCTTAAAACACGAGGGCTTTGCTCTCTCCTGACTGAAGTAAAAATAGCTGAATTTTGGCTACAATAAACGGGACGAGGATCATCACCGGGAACGAGGCCACTCCTGGAGAAACGCCGAGGATCAAAGCATTTCCAACATCCCCTGCTCAGATCAACCAGCTCCTCTTCAAGGCTCGCAGGGTGTTCTCCTTCTGGGGTGGTTCGTCTAAGAGGTCTCTTCACCTACCGCACTACAGAGATTGGCCACAACCAATACTCTGAACTGAGTTGGCAAATGTTATGATCCTGGGTTCAACCAAACTGCCCTGAGACTCCTGCTGAGGTGCTAACGGCTCTGCCCGCTTTGGAAGTCACAGTAGCGGGACTGAGTTTTTCTAAGAGCCAGCAAATTGCTGGTTGGAGCACTGTGAAAATCCCAGGCTGGGAAGATGATCTGCTCACCTTTCAACTCAAAGCCAGGGTTATTCAGTGTCCAGCCAAGACTGGCGTAAAAGGGCTCTTACAACCCTGTCAGCTCAACAGCAAACCCAACAAAGCCAGGGGATGGGTTAGCAATGAAAGAAGACGCAGAGCATGGGAACAAAACCAGCGGGTAACGCTCCACACAAGAAACCCGGCTGGATTCCAGATGGAAAGTGACTTGTCCAAGGTCACATAGCGAGTCAGCAGCAGTTAGGGCTCAGCTCTCTTCACTCCCAGACTTCCGCTCCAACCACTCGACCACGCTGCCTCTGTCCTTGTCTCACACATAGGCACCTGAATCTCGTGAGGCACATTCATTATGGATGGCCAGTTACGCCATGCCCGTAACTGCAGCCACGCAACACTCCCCAGAATGGCTAGCTCTCGCTGCGTGGGAAGATGCTCTGGAGTCAGTCTGCCATCTAGCAGGCAGGATGCAGCCCTCTGGGGAAAATGCTGGCATGTGAAGGAGGGGAAACATCAGAGAGTCCCCTCTCGATCTGTGCCCGGCGGAAGGGCTGAGCGACAAAGCTCTGCAGGCTTGGGAAATGCAAACTTCTCCAATTTGGCTTCGTCCAGTGAATTACTGCTGCAGTGCGTTATGGTCAGCACGCGAACGGTTGCCAGCATGGGAGAATTCAGCTCTCAGCAGCACTCAGGGCCCTTTCCAAAGCAGACCTTCCCCAGCAGCTTGCTGCCCCCTTTTAATACTGCTTGGTTCTTATCCACTGGTGCCCTGTACTGCCCTGCCATTTCCTCGGGGATCTTCGGCGAGCTCCCCGCTGTAGCTGAGCAAGGCCCAGAAGCCCCCTGACAGTGCATCGTCCTGGGCAGATGAGCTGTTGATGTGGCAGAGCCCAAACGAATCACTGGTGCCAGAACTGAGCCAAGCTGTCCCTGGCTTTGCAGGACATTAAAGGGGAAGGCGGCTTCCGGGCGGGAGCTACAACACCTGGGGGTGAGTCTTATCCACATCAGGAGAGTATCTGACTCCGTTAGCTCTGCCAGCAGCCACATCGAGAGGCAGCAGGCCGTGCTGGCCTGTGACCCTAACTCCCCCTCTGCCCTTCCCGGAAGTGAGGGTGGGAGGCGACGACCTCGAGGAAATCTGATGGGCTTCAGCTCCCAAGTCCATGAATGTCTGCAACTCCCTGCTAATGCCCTGTTACATGGGGAGGTTTGGCACTACCTGTCCCGCCCCTGCAGAGACTAGAACAAGAGAGTGGGGGTAGGAGCTCCTCGGCATGCCCTATGAGTCAGGGCGACACGGCCATGGCTATTGGCGATGGCCTCTAGCTGGGAAAAGGTGCTTCGGGAGGGGTCCGGCTCGTACTATAGGTTGGCTCCCTTACCCTAGTGAACACCTGGACCCGTTAAACCATGGCGCAGTGCTAGCATCTTTAGAAGAGCCATTAAACCTCACGCGTCAGGGTGTCAGACTCTCTGTGGGATTAGGAGGAGACCTAATGTGGGGGCAGATTATCCTCCACCTTCTACTGCAGGGTGCATACATATTCCTATGGAGCATCTGGCTGGCCACTGTCAGAGGCAGGGCACAGGGATGGACCCTGGCTCTGAGCTGCTCTGGCAATTCCTGCGTTTTTCTAGGCACGCTAAAAACATTATTCAGCTCAAGACCCCGCAAATCTTTTGAGCGCTGAGTGAAGGCTGAGTAGTAGTTTATCTCCAGATCAAACTACTCCTGGAGACAATGGGACCGAGCTGGCTTGGCCATCACATCTCAGAGCAGGGTACAGAGGAAGGCTGGGATAGGACAAATGCATTTCAAGACAGCGCAGCAAGTGGCAGGCACTGTGGGGTGGAGTGTGAGAGACAGACACCCTTACCAAACTCGCCTGGCTGGCGGTAGCTCCCAAGACATACATTTCGGGGGTGCCCCAGCTGCCCTTCCTTTGCTACCGTGTTTTATTAGTTGTATCTGGGCTTGCTGGGCTGGCAGGCACGTCCACGCTACACAGGGACGTCATTGTTTTTCTAGGAACATGAACTAACGCCCAAAAGCTCATTCTGCATGAGGACAGCTGAACTCAAACATTGCTGTGGAAACCTGACGTCCCACCTTCCCTGCCTGCTGGCCAAGGTGTCTCTGGACAATTGCACAAGCCCCACCTTCAAAGATCTGACATCTACTGGGACACCTTTCTGGGAGTTCTGCAAAAGATGATGACGTCGAGCCCAGCTGGATTGACAGGTGTGTTTATTGATAACTCTGTACTGGATATGGAAACCTGCCAAGTCTTTATTTGCCTTTCTACACACTCATCAGCTGCACTCTGGAGCCTGGGAGTCTAGTCCTTTGCCTTCTGTTCTTCTTTGTGCCTGGTCTCTTTCTGAATCTGTAAAAACTGAATCAGACAGTCTCCATGGATTGCTCTATGCCAAGGCATTGGTGAGACTTGAGAAAGAATGCCTGTATCTTTATACACAATCTTGACATTGGTTAACAAATGCAAAACTGATTAACTGGCTAGCTTAGAAGCAAGCGTGGCATATGAACGATAAGTATCTGATAAGGCACCAATATACTATACTGAGCAAGATGGAGAACTAGTCTTTACATTACACCAAAGGTGAGTCCTGTACATATAAACTCTGCTTTCCGCTTAAGAGGCAAACACTCCGGCTCTTGTTTAGGAGCTCTTCCAGGTTTTAGAACTTCTGATAACTAAAATATTTGTATGGCAACATATATAGAGCAGCTTTCCAAGGATTAGCAAGGAACTGGTTCTCATGGCATTGTTCAGACCCTGCTTGCCCTAGCTGGATCTTGTTATAGAAATAAACGTAACGCTGTTGCTCTGATTCACACAGAGCTGACGGAATACAAGACTGCCACAAAGAACGGCTCCAAAAACTAGCAACCACTGTGAAGATACCAGAAGTTGGTGTTTAAGCTAAGAGCACCGAGACCATATCCATCTGTACTGTCTTGAACACATTCCCCCTTCGTGTTCGTTTTAAGTTAAAATATTGTGCTGATCACAAACAGTCGTAATACCACCAGTGAAAGTGAGCAGACCGGTGCTTGCATATTGTGCCTGACCCCTCCAATCCATCCTCTCTTACTGACAAGACACCCATCGGGTCTCACATTTGCCCTTTAGATCCTTCTTTTCAGACTAGCTTCTGAGATGCTCCCAGAGCAGTTTGCACTCAGTGAGTGCAGGTCAGTGAGACCTCAAGCTACTCAGCGCAGGACACGTGTGAGCAAGTGCTGTCCACCAAAACCTTCCAGGAGTCCCGCTGCATTTCTAGTTCTTCCCCGACCAGCCCGAGGGCCCCATGGAAGACATCCCAGGAGCCTGAGTTTCAGAGGATGCCAATGCTGCAGCTGGGAGTGACCATCCAGCCTGGCTCAATACACTTGTGTTGGCAGGGCTCGCACCAGTACACTAAAAATCACGGTGGGGATGTTGCAGCCCCAGCAGAGGCTCGAGGTGGCCACCCATCCCCCTGGGTCTGAGCTCAGGTGACGAGCCCAAGCCTTAGCACCACACTGCTATTTCTAGCACACCCGTGCAGACTCTGCCAGCACAAGTCTCTCTACCCAGGTTGGGAGCTTTGCTGTGCAGATGTACTGTCCGAGGGCGGTGGCTGAAAGTCAGGCTCCTGTCAGGTACCCAAAATCCCTAGTTCCTTTTGGAAAGCTAGGCCTTAGTGATCTCGGACAGACTGAGGTAACAGGGATGGATTCAGGATCTTAGGCTATTCATTTCTTCCTTTGATTTGGCAACTTCTCTCCTATCCTATCATGTATTTCCTCACTGGTTAATCTGCATTTTAAGCAATATTTTACATTTACACAGCACCTTAATTTGGGGGAATCGATCGCTCAGTGCTCTACAAATATAGCAAATTAATCCTCACAACCCTTGTGAGCTAGACCAGCATCTCCATGCTACAGATGGACAAACAGGCATACGGGTTAAGTGACTTGACCAAGGGCACAAATGAGTCTGTGGCCCAGCCAGGAATAGAGCCCAGATCTCCAAGCTCCTGACCCACCTCCGAACCCCCAAGTCCATCCATGCAGCCAGTTTAGGGTCCGC
Source organism: Emys orbicularis (assembly GCF_028017835.1). NCBI lineage: Eukaryota > Metazoa > Chordata > Testudines > Emydidae > Emys > Emys orbicularis. The sequence goes on along the minus strand of NC_088695.1, from coordinate 27,110,410 downwards.
ACGTTGCGCCAGATTAAGACTCAATCAAAAGGAATCGACCATTTTCCCTGACATCCTTCCCAAGGGGATGCTCAAGAGCCTTCAAAAACAGACAGACAATCTGACTGAAGCGTCCATATAAACATCCAGATGGTCTCTGTAGACATGCTAGCCCTGCTGAGAGTGATCGGGTTTGCCTGGGGATAGACACTATTCCCAGGACATCCTGATCCCATCTCAGAGCCTACAACTGCAACAGCCCTAAGAGCATCAGAGACTCCCCGGCCATTGCTCAGTGGCTTTCGCGTGATGCTGTAAAGCCCCTTTGCTTAGCCAACGGCCAAGACTTTGTTCCAGATATTTGTGCAAAAGGTGCCGATTCGGTGTCTGCTGTGCAGCAAATGCTGAACAGCGTAACACTGGCAGACATTGGGGGAGCGGCAACAGGGACTAGCAACAACAGCTGGAGACCAGGTCCCTTTAACCCTGTGATCATTTGTGTGTTTTCAGGGCTTCTTTGAGACTTTCTTCACAACTGTATTTTTACAGGATAAGGGTGTTAACCTTATCCCCAACCCCCACTCCACAACCTGGAGGACCAGCGGATTGCTCCTTAGTCTGACCCCTGGTTTGACCTGCCTGGCTTGGGAGACCCACTGGGTAGCATAGCACTCAGGTCATGGGAAGACAAGCCCCTCCACCCCGTCAAGGTCATACACACCTAGGAAGGAGCCCGGGAGGGTTACAGAGCCAGGGAGCTGGCAGGGTTCTATTCTTGGCTCTGCCACTTACTCATGACTTGGGCAAGTCACTTCACCTCTGTGCCTGTTTCCCCATCCATAAAACAGGGATAAGACTTATCTGCTTCACAAGGTGGTGTAAAGTTTAATGAGCTGACATTTGAGAAAGTGCTTGGTGATCCTCAGATGAAGGACACTAGAGGAGTGGGAAGTTTTATCTGCAGTGATATAATACAGGCCAGTATAAAGCAAAACCAGTGTGTGCGGTTCAGTCAAAGGCATGCATCTCTAACTGTATTGAGAGCACAAGCTGCATTCAATTCCCAATTTCCCATTCTTGAGTCTGAAAAAGGTCACATGATACCAGGACACTTTGTCTGATGTAATGATGGGAGAGAGATTGTGATCAGACAAAAACTGTGGCCTTAAGGTTTCACTAATGGACTATTAGATCATAAATCTAAGAGGCGCTAGCCCCGTGCAGTGAGTAGAACTGACTACTGGTTATTCTCCAGCTCCAAGCATGCAATGCATGCAGCTCATCACTCCAAATGAATCCAATTACCCATGAACAGTGTGGGGAATACGACCTTTTCACGCCTGATGGAGGAAAATGGAAACAGTTTATGTAAACAGTACAAGGGAAATTCTCAGACAGCAGCACCTGGAGGGTAGAAACGGGGGAAACGCAACGGAGTTAAACCCAACCAGAACTCAGCTAAACATCCGTGAACAAACACTGCTAACCTACTCTGCAAGAGACAGCTTAACGGACCTACTTCAATGACAACCTATGTACCAAATTCCACCTGTTCCCCTCAACTAAATAGCCAAGTAACCTGAACACAAGGAATCTGTGCCTTACGCCACTCACCTGTCATTAGAGTTCCCTGGAACGCAGCAGACTCCAGAGACTTGGATCTCTTTTCCTGGGGGACATTCTGAGAAAGATGGACTATGGAGCGTTCATGAACAGCAACACTATTCTCATCCCCATGCACTATCCTCACCAGGGTAGAGTATCTCTGTAGACAGCAGTGGCAGTGATCTAGTTAAGGTTGGGCTGGAGGGCTTTTCCAATTGAAATCCCAGTTTATGGCTAAAGAGATGTTTTTTCCATTGCTTTGGATTAACTGGGGATATATGTCAGCTAACGCGGTGAGTTTAGCAGTGGGGGTTAACAACGAGTTAATGCCAGGTGTACCCCAGACAGGCAGTGGGCAAAGCTTTGCCCACACAATTTTGTCAGTGCACCTCAATCCTGCTATTCTCAGGCCTCTATAGCAAAGCTGATCACTGTTGTGGTCAATTGTTTCCCAAAGTGGATCTGAACCCAGGTTTCTCAAACGAGCAGGATCCCCAGCTGTACTTCCTGGTTCAGAGGCATTCAAAGGAAGAAAAGAGACGCACTCAGCTGGAGTTCCCCAGACTGTTCTGCGACCCCTGGGGTCTGGACAGGAACGCTGCCTTTGTGAAGGAACAAGATTCTGCAGGGAACTAATCTTACACCGGCACGTGGGCTAATGCTCTGCTGGAGCTTTTAAAATCTTGACGCATTAGGAACCTTCTTAGCTCTCCTGATCTTAGACCACAAGCCCAGCTGCTCCTGTGTATCTCCCGCATGATACCACTAATTGCATTGTTCCTAAAGCTTGGAGCCGGCCAGGCCGAGGGTCCCTCCCAGCCCGTTCTATAGATGCCTGCACAGCTCTGCTTGCCAAGGAGAGATGAAGGACTTGTCAAACACTGTAATCAACAGAACGGCAATTTGCAAAGGAAACGGTACTATAATGATTGGCTGAGTTACCTCTGTCACAATCCCACCACCCAACAATAGGCTGTTCATAAGGCAGCAGCAGCAGATTGGATCGGGTCTACGGGCACACGAGGCTGTTTCAGGCTCCAACGACAGTTGGGGGCAGGGAGAAGAGTACAGGGGCTGGAGAGAAAGGAGGAGAAGAGGGGAGAAGAGAGGGCATGCCTCAGCTCAGCCCTTTGTGCCTAGCTACCACAGCAAGCCATGGACAAAGCCCTAGCGGGTGCTGCACACCGCTGGGGGGACACAGTGACGTGGCTAGAGGCTAATCTTGTGCTGCAGTGTGTAGGCACAACAGGGCTGACCTCATTCATTTCACAGTACTTTGTGGCTTAAATGCGTAGACAAAATACATAGGATCGACATAGCAATAGCGGAGATGTGGATGGAGCACAGGTGCTGCCCCAAGCTTCCAACACACACCCATTTCAAGGGAGGAGCACAGGGGAGGGAGGGAGCAGGTGTGAAGAGTGGGATGCCAGGGTACGAATCTCATGGGAAGTGAGATATGTGGCACAGAGAGGGGGAAGGAGGAGGAGGAGGTCAGGGCTGTGTAGAAACCGCCGTCTTGCATGCACGTTCATCTGTCAATTACATTCACTCTGTGATACTTCTAACCTCCTTAGGTGTCCATTATTAACATGCTGGATTTTTAAACTTTCCCCAGAGACAACCTGCTTCTAACTGAAGACAACCAACCCACTTAGGCAGTGCAATGATAATCTGGATAATTAACAGTGACACCCCCCCACACACACGGCAACCAGCTTACTTGTCACATCACAAGGCAGTGTAGCAATGCTGGGATCTTAAGCCTAATCCTTCCCCATCAGCTTTCTTAAGAGTTTGCACCTGGAATCTAGGCTATGAATTGCAAGCGTGAGTACCACTGTGGTGGTGTGCTGCTAATCAATAGGTCGGCATCGTGCAAACCAAGTGGAAGGCTCTTTGATTTGCACAACATTGAATTAATTTATTTATTTATTTGCAACCAGGTTCTGGCTAAAGATTTCACATGGTAGTTTCCAGGATGTGGCCTACTCTGCCGGCCACACAGCAACACTGCAGCTGAGCACAGAGGTTGCAAAGACTGAAATGTCAGTGTTGACAGTGGCACTCTAGAATTTTAACAGTCAGTTTAACACCCTAAGAGGAATTTACTGTTGCAAGTTAAAGAGGAACACCAACCCCTTGGTCTGTAATATTAGCGTTAAAGAGCATGTGCCATAGGGTTATGGAAAACTGTAGTACTGAAGAGAGTATTAATACTGTGACCAATGACGATTATTCCAGCACTGTCGGCGTGCATCACAGATGCACAGCACTTTACAAACACAGGAGAAATGCTCTCTGCCGCACAGTTGCTCTTACTTCTGCCTGGCACCCCAGTGCAGGGGTCAGTGGCACATACAGTGGGGGAAAACCTCCCTGGTGCTCCTCCAGTGTTTGCTCCTCGACATCACAAAGTGGAAGCTCTGACTTCAGGCCTGAAGGCATGAAGGTCAAAGGGAGCTTTGCATGAACAAGGAATAGAAGGATTTGAGCCCCAGGGGCTGATGCGCAACACAGCAACAATTTGATGGCTGGAGCCCAGACTCAGCTAGCTCGAAGGGGCTAATGCCATTTTCGTTTTCCCCTAGGAAGAGGAAATCAAAGCAAGCCGTGCCCCACCCCAGGTGGGAGTCTGCTGCCTGCACTAGGCCACTCTGACTGAGGGGAATCTCCAGGCTTGCAGAGAACGCATTCCCCCCCGAAAGGAGCAACGTGGTAACTATGGTAATTCCAACACTAGTCACTTGACATTCTTTTTACGCTCACATTCCAACTCACTAGCATTGTTGTTTTGCTGCCTGGGCTTGGAATTACCATGGGACGCAGCAGGCCAGGAAACTAGGCAGTGGGAGAAACAAGCAACAGCAGTAACCTCCACCAGTCAAGAGAAGGGTTTAAGCAGTAGAGCTGTTTTTTCTCCTTGCTTAGTAGAGGTCAGCACTGTAACCTTGGCTGCCACTGTTCCCGCAGGGTCTAACCCACATTACGTTTTATCTATAAGACAAATGTTCTATTGGGCTAAAAGTGAGTGGAGAAAAGATGTGTCTGTTTAAAAAGTGACCCTGAAAGCCATCTCCTTTTAAGCCAAAAACAAGTCAATCCCAACTCACCCTTTGTCAAAGAAAGACGTATGCCCTGAATGAGAGAACTTGGTGCCGTTGCTGCTCATCAGGCTGCTGCTAACGTTGCCTGAAATGTAGGATTTCCGTGAAGCCTGGTCCTTTGCAAAATTTCTGCAAGCAGCTAATTTGGATTCTAAGGCCTGTGGAAGGAATAGAGGGTACAGCTGTTAGAACAAAGAGCTCTTCTCCACTACATGACTTGAAATGGCCACTGGCCACTAGTGAGCAGGGGGCCAATGTGATGAACTTCAGTACAAGCTAAGCTTCATTGTAACAAAGCTAATGCTTTTAGCAGTTATGGCTGCAAAGAAAACCTTCAGAATGGGAACGCTGGGCCAAGTTCTCAAATGTGCTCAGCATCCACATTTGAGGGGGGAAATTTCCCGAAGAGATCAGCTTCCATTTAGGCACCTAAATAAAGCGGCCCATTCTCAACAGGAGCTGCTGGATGCTCAGCTCTTGAAAATTGGTCTCCAAATGTAAACTGCTGCAGCAGCATCTTCCTGAACCTGCAGGCAGCACCCTGCCCCAATGCTGTTCCCAGCTTCCCCAAGCAGCTGACCAGGCTCCCCTAGCTTTCACCACTGCTCTTCAGAACCTTGTAGGCAGCTGTGAAACTGACAAGAATCAGGATTAATTTCACTCTGCTGCTACTGCTTGGGAAAACAGAGCAACAGTGACGGCAGATACTGGAGCTATTCACTGTAGAGGACAAGTCAGAATGGAGAGGACGAGGGTTGTCAGAAGGAGTGGAGATACCCACCCACCCACAGCAGAAAATGCACCTTACCCTGTCGCTTGAGTGGGCCCGGGTGTGGTTCAAGCGGCAGTTGATGGGACAGAGGGCTCTCCTAAGCAGGAGTCAAGAGCAGCTCCCTGATAGAAATCCCAGCACCAATCCCTCCCCAGGAGCTGTGTGTCTGTGTGGCAAGTTAAGCTGTGCTTCTCACCAGCATACTGCCCGAGCCACTGCTCTTCCCTATCAGCCTCTGGCTAACGGGTCTGGTCAGATTTTCAAGTCCTGCTTATGTAGCTCAAAGGCAGGGATGGCAAGAGTACAGGAGCAGATGAACAGATGTATTGACATTGTGACAACCTAGAAGCAAAGACAACAGCCAGCACTGCACAGCAGGCCAGCCTTACTGGGGGAATCTGGGTTTTTAACCAGAGCCAATAAACAGACAGGGGAGCGGTAATACTAAGAAGAGGTAAGGTGCTGAAAGCCCCAGCTAACCTCACTTTGGGGTGCATTCAGCACAGGATGAGACCCTACTTTTCGTGCTGGAGGTTTAAGCGTTAGGTGGGCTCTGCTGGTTCACTGAGGCAAGTGACTCATTACCCACCCAGATGTAAGGGAGATGAGAGAGGCTCTCAGTGGGACAGAGGGGATCTAGAGTGTGGGCTGAGCAGTCCCGAAGGAGGAACCCCTAGAAGAAGCCAAGCCCAAGAAGAAGTTCTGAGCCAATCTTTTTCTTACTATTCATAAAGACAGGGGTGAGTTTGGACTTTACACAGTGGGTGGGCTGGGTTTCTAAGGGTGGGCTGGGAAAGATGTCTGCTTACTCTTGGGCTCCAGTCCTCTCAGAATAATCAGAAAGCTCCTTGATTCCAAATAAACTCCTCTACAACCCACACTGATTCTTACTCCTGCCTGCCCTAACTAGCCAGAAGCTCACAGGCAACAACTGGATTTTTAATTTTACCTTTGCTAAAATGATTTCCCTGGTTGTGGCTAATGCTATTCACAGCAGATTAAGCAAAAGAGAAGGATGAAAATCAGCCCCAAGGGCTAGATTCTAACCTTAGACACAACCGTGTCCTGGCTGTAGCTTGAAACCTTGACACTGTGCATTGAGGCATAAGCATACTAACAAGTTTTTCATGACTCAAAGCAAGTACAGCCATGTCCTCATTATATTGGTGAGCCCGGCGCTCCAAGCAGCAGATGTTTAAAGCATTTCTCCTCCACTTATAGTTGTAATCCGTTTAACAGCTCAAACATTTCACTTCCCTACCAACTGCACCGTGGGGAATATTTGGCTCTCTCTTGGCTTATTCTATTGCCTGTTCACCAGCCTCACATAGGCCGCGTACAAATCTGAGAAATGAGTGTGATCGGAAACTGCTCTGCGCTTTGTCACTCTTTTATCTAAGGGCTCCCTGGTTATTTTGGTTTTTTAAAACAGCTGCAGGGGGTTGGGGAGAGAGGGGCAGCGGCTCAGACAGCTGGAATGCACACTACGCCCGCCACGCCAGGGAAGGTCAATCTGCACCGTGCCTAGGCATGAGACTTGCAGCCCCTTGAGAGAGAGCTGGTGTGATCCTGTGGGCTCAATATTCAAATGTGAGCAATCCGTTTCGGGTGCCCAGTCCCACAGTTGGATGCCCACACTATACGTTCTTGCCCAAAACGCCAACCCCAGCACCCCAATGTAGTACTTGGAATCCCAATCCCTTGTTTACACCTGGGACTCTCTGACCGAAGGCCCCCCAATCACACGTGCAGCACTCCGAGAGCATGATGTGAAAGATATCTCAAAGGCTAAAGCGGGGCTGTGCAGAGGCATGGCCCCACAATCCCTTTTAGGCACGACTGACACGACTGCAACTGGCAGCAAACAGTCCTAAAGCTCGGGTCGATCACAGCAAAAATGTGGGTCCTATAAGACAAGGCACTTACCCCGACTTTCCGTAAGAGATCCCCCACAATGTTCAGTGCCGATATTCTAGCAGAAGGAGTTAGGGGGCTGGTACCAAACCCATTTGGTATAGCTGCAAACATAAATGCACTTCATTATATGGGCTGCTTCTCAGAAGTTTAAAATAGCGTATTCAATAAACTAACTTCTGCATGAAAGGGGAAATCTAAAATTCCACCCCAGCATGGCCTCCCATGCTGCTAGCCCCTATAATACACACACTGTGGGACAACCAGCTTCATTTATACCAGCTGTCTGCTTTCACCACACTCTGCCTATAACAAGGGTTTGTGCAGTCCCCAGCTGCGGAGCTGGCTGCACAATGCATCCCTTGCCACAGAGCTGTGCTGTGGAATCAGCTTCTTTTTTATGTTTTTAAATTATGGTATTAGCCCTTATCATTGTGAGCAGCCTGCCACACGTGAAAGGAGTGTAAACCAGTGCCGTGCTGTCTCCCAGAATCTGCAATGGGAAGAGGAGCTCAGAGGTGTGCACTGCCTGCAGCATCTCATCACACAGTCACTCGGAGACTTAGTTTAAATGATCAGCATTGTGACCTATTTCTCTGGTGGTCATTTTAGCAGAAAGATCCAGTGATTGCTTATCCTACTATCTCAGACTGTCTCCCCACGATACCCAACCTCGCCCGTCCTCTTTTGCATTGTCAGTGCAAAAATCTGCAGCACACTGAATACTCAAAGGCAGGGTAAAGAAAATTGAACGCAATATCAAATTAAACCCAAAGGCAGAGCTGAGTCACTTCCATATTAATTCAAAACTCTACTCCTGAATTTACCTGAAGCTGCCCCAGAATTTCTAGCGGGCTGCAGGAGATGCAGCTTTTAGGCACAACTTGCTGCAGAGTACTTGGTGCCTATATGTTCCTAGCTTTACCCAAGAGTGCCACAGTGGAACCGAGCTGGTGGGAGTGCTGTTTGTCAGCACAGTTTCGTGTTCCCACACAACCACCCCTGCTGCACGGCATACCTTTTGGGGAAGGAAAGCTATTCTCTGATCCTTTTCCAACAGGCGTGGCAGGCAAAGAGAGAGATGCCTGGACAGCAGAATCCATCTTTTCACAATCTAGAGTCGGAGAACTAGGAGCAGACTTCCTGGTGACCTCCTGTTGCCTTTCTCGGACAGCTAACTCTTGCCGTAAGTCTGGAGGTTGGAAAAAGAAAAAAACCAAACATTTCATATTTACGGCTTGATGGTTAAAAATACAGCACCACGATCATCCCTGGGGGCACGTACATGGCATTCTTAACACAATCCAACAGGAGCTCCCCAAGGCCACGCTAAATGGAGACTCAACCCTCACCAAACAAACATACTTCACCATCAGCTTCTCATCTAAGAGCCTGAGCAAACAGCTGGGCTTTGCACTGTGCCCTGAAGGTCAACAGATCCTGGCTCTTCAGACAAGGCGGTGAGGGGAAGTAGATTCTTCAGCCATAAGATTGCCGCTGAAAATGCCCTCCGGCCATTCAACTCTAGAAACCCTAAGGACACCCTAAGCAAGAGCCAACCAGCTGATCAACTGCTGTGACATTGGTAGGAGCCAAACTGCATAGGGTGTTATAGCTCAAAATCAACCCTCCCTTTGCAACTGGCAGTGAACAGGCAGCCAGTGGAATCTTCACCGCATCAATGGAATATGCTCCTCAGAGCCAGCACAGCTGAGTAAACAGGCTCCTGTGTTCTGCCCCAGCTGCAGCTTGTGTGTAGTCATCGGGTGGTCCCGTGTAGAGTGCATTACAATAACCTCTTGGGAGGTCACAAAGGCATGGACAACTCTGTGTCAGAGCTGGAGAGAGTCATCGCTTCAAACACAAAGGTGCTTCTGGCCAACAGCTCCACCTGTGACCTAACAGTGACAGTGAAGATAAATGCAAGCGAGGAAACTCACAAAGGCCATTCTTCACTGGACCTCCAGAAATTCCCATGCAGAAAATGCGATGCCACCTAGATGGCCTGGATATGGTTTCACCTAAGTGGCCTCCATTGCGGCCTAGATATTTCATGACAAACACCATGTTTGTCTCACCCTTTACGTGGCTTGTCTCGCAGCCTTACTGTTCTTTTAACAACCAGGGCTGAACATCCCTGGATGTGCTTCTACGCCCCACACTTCTAGTATCAAGCTAAAACATAAAATAGGTGTTAATTTAAAGGGAGGTGGGTGGAGAAAGTAGTTGGGCATCTAACTCCCTGAATGATCTTGCCAAGCGGGCAAAACCCCTTGGTTTGCCCACTAAACCCCCAGATACCAAGCAAAAGGGTTGTTAAGAAATTGAGAATGTCTGGGCATAAATTGATAGTGGATTGGAGAGGCAGTGTAATCCAGTGGACGGGGAGTCAGGAGACCTGGGTCTATTCCCAACTCTTCCAGTGACCTTTTGTGTGACACCTCCCCTTTCTGAGCATCTTTTTCCTCTACCGCCCTTTTTCTGTCTTATCTATTTAGATTTTAGTCTCTTATTATACACATGTATAGTGCCTGGCACAATGGGGCATCAAAATCAGCAAGAGGCTTTAGACGCTATGATAATGCAAATTAATAATAAATAATAAATGGGAGAGTGTTATATTTAAATAAAGTGTGAACTTAGTTTTCCATTTTTATTTTAGGCAAACCAATTAGATTTTTCACAGGCCATTGGTTTCTCATGTGGACTGTCAGGAAAAGCCAAAGCAAAATGTGTTGCACATTACAGTTTTTAAAATACCATGCACTTTTAGAGGTGTTTTCAAGGGCAAACTGCAAAGCAAAAATGAAAACTAGCCCAGATACACAGGTTTGAAGAGTCAGAAGTTTTGTATTTGAGTGGGAGAGCAGCAATTTTTTAAAACAGCTAATGTATCTGACTGCTGGCCAGAAAATAATATGGTTTTGTTTGTTTGCTTGTTTTTCTTCTTCTATTTTAAAGAAGTTGAACACTTTGTTCATCCCATTTTGCAACTGGGTAATTAATGTTGATCATTCAGATGTTCCTGAAGATTTGCCATGAGTTTCATTATTACTGCCCTTACTGTAAGCTGTGATTTGTATGTTTCGTTAGATAACATTTGGTCTTCCTTTTTGTCTTCTTTGCTGTCAGAGACAACTCCATGTTTGTATCAATAAGACATGAGTGATGTTGGGCACAGATCTGTGAACTGAGTGACCCTACTAACCAGGCTTTGGGGTGCCATTTATCAGAGAAATTCATTTCAACCAGCCTTTTGATATTCTTCCCTCACTTCTTCTTGGCGAAATCCTTCTGGGAATTCCTGGTTTACTGAAGATGTCCCAGAATGTAACATCACGAATCCTGCAAGTCTCATTGCAATCCTTTCTGGGATATCTTCCAGAAACCTGGCAACTCCCAAGAGGATTACAGAGGACAGCAGAAAATTTCACAAGGTTAGTCAGCATTTATTTCCATGTCTAATCCCATCCTCATATCTCCCCAACAACATGCACAGAGCCTGGTTAATGGAAGCATTTGACACACAGATCTGTGCTTAACTCAGTTTTCATTTGGAATTTGAATTCTCCTGCAGCACTCACATATTTAAAAAATCCTGAATGGATTTGATGGTATTTTCCCCCACTCACTGGATGAGATTTCTTTACTCCCCTTAACTGTGTAGAAATTATTATTATTATTATTATTATTATTGAAGATTAACATTGTACAAGCAGCTTGGGCCCCATCATGCTAGGTGCTGTACAAACATGAGCTGTCGTTGTTAGAATACATCTCTATTACGCAGCCACCCATGTACTAAACCAAAGACTTAATCAATCAAGCTGTACCTCTCGCTTCATCCTTTAACCTCTGTACAGAAACTAGCAACGATTCCTTGTCATCCAGCTCACTTTCTAAAAATGCATTTCTCTCAATAGCCTGGTTCAGCCTTTGTTCAAAGTCTTCCAATGAAACTATTGTTGCCCTAGAAACAAAATCCAAAACATTAGGCTCTTCAGATCAGCGAACACAAAGCACATTGGAAAGCATAACAACAAAAGGAAAAGGTAAGCAAAGTCCAAAACTTTACAGCTCTGCCAGTGCTTCCTGGAAAAGACCATGAAGTGAGGTGTGTGGGCTGGACAGGTCAGAACTCTAGCAGCTGGACTTCAAGTGATGTAAACCACAGCTGTGTAAGAGCTCACCAAGCACTGATCTCCACTCTCTCTCCCTTCTGCTCAGCGACCAGAGCCAGTCAATGCAGCACTCTGCATCAACCCAGAGGACTTGCAAGGTGCTACCACCTCCATGCGCCGAGCAGCTGACAACTCAGCGAGCCAAGACAAGTGTGGGACTGGAATATTAACTCAAGCCCCAAGTCAGTAAAGTACTTAAGCAGATGACTAACACAACATGCAAGCCATTCCACTGACTTCAATGGGACAACTCACATGTTTAAGAAGTTAGCCATGTGCTTGCTAAATCAGGGCCTCAGCCCCGTGTCTGCCATGCCAGATAGCCAGAGACCCAATAATGCTACTGCTGAACTCAATGGCAACATTCCCATTCAGTTAACAGAGGCAGGATCTGTTTGTTACTTTCCAAACAGGGCGTTGCTAGCAGCACTCTTGCTAGCTTTATACACGTCTTATCCAATATACAGTCATTCCCTGCAGCCAGCCACAATGCTTATTAGGTAAGGGAGGAAGAGACTCACTAGACTTGTTTTATTTACAAGGGACTGCATAAGGTATTAGCTTCTTATCGGAAAGAGGCTGTGTCCTGGAAGGATCACACATATGCTGTAAGAGTCACCTGGCTGCTGATGTCAAACCTGGCATGCTGGCTGGGCTTGCTTTTATGCTCTGCTCTCATCTTTCAGGAATCCATAAAATAGAGTGGAAATTACTGCTCTTGTTTCTCCCTTGATTTACACAAAATAGAATACTTTAGAATTCTCCAACAATCCAGGTTACTGGGCCCAATACCGGGGTAACCAGGTGGGGTTTAGTAACCTGTGATATGCGGGAGGTCAGACTAGATGATCTGGTGATCCCTTCTGGCCTTAAACTCTCCGATTCTAGGTTCTTGCTGTATTGCCGGGCTAACGAGTGAGTGAGGCTAACTGCCTTGGACATCTGACTGGGCTGGAGCCTCAATACAGTTTTAACTGCATAAGTGCAACAATATCTAGTGTCTCTCCTTATGGAAAGTTACATCCACTAGAGACAGTCAAGAGCTGTGAAGCTAAATGACTACAGGAAGTCTAGCAAGACAATTGGTTTGTAGCCTTCACCTCTTAGCGCGCTCCAAGTCGTCGTTGGCCTGTTCCAGCTCCCTCACATATTTGTGTAGCTGGTCTTTAATGGCCCGTGTCTGACTCAGGTCATCTTCCAACACCGACACTTGCTTGTAACTTTGCGTATATTGGTGTTCAAGTTTCTCCTGGAAATAAGAGGGGAAGCAAGATTAATGTTGCTAATATACAACCTTCTGAGGCAAGCCAGAGCCAAGCAAGAGGGAACAAAGTAACACACCAGAATCAGTCAGCTCCTGTGGGTTTGTTGGTGGTAGCACACAGAAACGCCATTATTAACATGGATATTTACTAAGCATCAGCACTGGGCACCCTGAAATAAAGAAAGTCAACACGGTGCACAGCAGGGATCCAGTCACCAAATAGCTAGTTATTCTCCCAAAGACACCCATCAACTTCCATTCTCAATAGTCTGTAATGGCAGGTCCAGGAGGCCCGGCAGACCTACAGGTGGCCAGGAAGCAATACAACTGCTCGAGAGGATTCTGACTGCATGTTTCCCACACTCCAGACAACCATCATGATACAACAAGAACCGGCCTGAAATCCCACCGTTGAGCAAAAATAAGAGCCACTGGAATCTGCTTCTTGACTTCACAGGGAAGTTCACTCCAACACCTTTACCTGGAAAAACTGGAAGGTGGCGGCTGACAGTCTGGTTGGTTAAGAATGTCCGCAACTCTGAGAATGCAGCTAGAGACTTTCCTGAGGAAGCTACTTGCCTCCTCAAGTACATGCAGATTTCACAGCTATAACAGGGAATGGGTAAGATGGCCAGGGATCCCACAGAGCACGTTTGCCCTGGCTCAGAACACAATGGTTTCCAGCTACGTTCCCATCTCCTGCCCCAGATCAAGTTTCCAAGAGCAGGACCAAACCATGGTTCTCTCCAAGATCCCAGGGCAGGGTGAGAACAGATCAGCCCAGGTGCATTAATCAGAATAGTCTATTATCTATCTGAACACTCCACAGAACACTATCAGAATCTCTGCTGAAGGACATGCACAAGTCAGAGGTCTTCAACTGCCTTACAAGTCTCACAAAACTAAAGACATTCTGGGCAAAAAACCACTGATTCACAGGAATTAGCTGCACAATCCTACCGCTGAAATGAGGCCATTGAATCATCTCGTTCATAACAAAGCAGATCTGTAGTGTGTCCATCGCATGGCTACGTTAACTTGCTGTAGTAACAACAAATCCACCAATTGGCAAAGTCTCCAAAAACCCAAATCTGCTGCCCTTACTCAGGCAAAACTCAAGATCAAGCTCAGAAGCAAAGGATCCGAGTCCTGTCCCTCTTATGACATGGCCAAGAAACATAGCAAATTCCTCCACGAATTTATCTGACATCTAAGGTGGCTGGTAAATACTTGGTCTTACCCATCGGGCATATGTCACACTCAAAACTAGATCTCAAACATATGACTGCTGTCCTCCCTTTATATTCTGGACACTTATACTAAATTACTAAAAAACCTATACAGACCAGACAGATTTTGAATGATAATTTAGGACCACACTTTTGACTACCTGCAAGAACTGGCCATTCCATTACAGACACTGCCATACCTTTAATGTTTCCACTTCATATTTCAGTCTTTGGTTATCTGCTTGCAAGTCTCTATTCCTCTGTTCAGCCTGCACTAGCTGGGCCTCCAATTCAGCTTCCAATTCTCTGCTTCCCTCCTGGAATTCAGCCAGTTCTTCACGTGCTTCCTGGAAACTGTAAGCAGAGGATTCGTATCAGTCATAGGTTTAGCTTGTCAAGTTATAACAAAACCCACTGATCTTGTCTAAAGATAAACCCAGGAAGAATCTCCAGCATATGACAGGACTCATATAAACAGTATCTCTTTAAAGAGAAGAAGGGAACTGTGGTAAGCTAAGAGTTACATGAAGTTCAGCTAGGAAAGGAAATTCATTTCTGTGCAACACACAAACTGCTGTATTAAAAACATGTTTAAATACAATTCCATGCACCAAGGTCATTAACAGGATGTCTAGGAGTTTGTCAAAAATTCTCTATTCATTAACTTTCACAGCTAGCATTTGTTAAATCATTTCATGGGCAGGTCTGGTATTAGCCACTGAATTTTTAACCTGGTTTTGGTTGAAAAACATACGACTGAATGCAGTCTAACAATAGAGAACAATATTGCTATACCATACGGTCACACCAAAGTAACATTAAACCCCAACCCTTTTCTCGAACATAAGGTTATTAACCACTTAGGCAGGGAGCCAGCATACACCACTGCAAGGTATTAAATAGCTAAAAGTAGCCACTGCCCACTGTATTCACATCACTGACATGTCTGTATCTGCCCTGTGCTTAACAGCTCAGCTCTCAGCAAGCAGCAAAGTTTATAGGAAAGTGAATTATAAGGGTACAGAAATCAAAGCTTTCCCTAACCCCTCAAGGCCCTGATTTTTTTCTGACATTCAAGAACAGCTCAGGAGACGCCAGGTCCCTTCAGATGCTCCCTGTAAAATACGCCAGTTCTGCATTTCTTTCGCCAGTCTGACACATTCAGTGGTCTGGAAGCAACATGAATTCATTAGCATCCTGGGCTCTGATGTGCATATTGGGACTGCAGGAAGTTTTGTTTGCTGCACCTGCACAATCCACAACAGTAACGCAGAACAGAAGGACAACACTCCAGAGGAAAGCAGGCACAGGTCCCCGAAACACAGAATCAAGCAGAGTACTGCTCCAGGGTTTTAGATACCAATCCGCAAAGCCAGCCCTGCTAATGCCAATAGTAGCCAAAAGAAACTCATACAATCTGCCCTCGGAGGCTGCAAACCACAACCTGGAGCTCTCAAGTTGGTAATGCCCATGCAGAAGATGCTCTGCTTCCAGCGGTGGGCTCTTACTAACTGACCTGGCATTTCTAAAGATGAAAACGAAGAAATTCATTTGGCCATACCTGACACTTATCAAAGCATAACCCCCATAGAGAGGCAGATTGATTAGCTACGTTCTGGTAGAACTAACAGTAAGCACTGGTCTAGGAATCCAAAACGATACCTTTGTTTATACTTCAAGGAAAGCTCTTTCCAATAAGCAGTTTCTTCTTTTGGACTCGAAAAATCTGGGATTTCTTCACAGTCCATGATCAATGAAACCTGCAAAAGGCAAACACAGGAATAAGCTAAGGACAAAGACAAACGGGAAGTCCCTGGGATTGCCGCTGAATGCTGGAGAGACCCCATCACCGTGGCCTTCCTTGAGTTTTTATGCCTTGCCGAGAACTGCAAGTGAATTCAGCGTTCATGAAACGGACACCAGTAATCCCTGACAATGGACAGGCACAGTGCAGACGGACCAGAACCAGCCAGCAACCTGCCCACTATTCCCGCTCACAGGATAGTTTTGTGATGGTTCGTGATCTGAACACATGGAGACCAGAAATTGAAGAAACTCTAGTCATATTTTGAACCTAGCTCTGAAGGGTTAGTAGTTTCACACACTTATCTAGGACCTCTTTCTACAAGGCTTGGTTTTAAAATTAGCAGTCATCAAATTTTAATATTAATCCACTTAAAATAAGTGTTTTTAAAAGGACAGGTATTGTGTCTAGAGTTGGTAACCCTCTCCTTGATGCAGAGTATAATCCCCAATCGGGCTAATGAGAGTCACGCACTTAGCAAAAAGACTGGTCCCCTTTAAGGATTGACAGCCCAACCATGTGCTATACAGGAAGGAAAGTCAATTTATTTTTCTTTCACTAATTTGAGTTCTATTTGGTTTTGATCTGGTTTACATTTTTCAGGTAACAGAAGAAGTTACAAAATTAATTTCACTCACTCAGTCCTTCCAAATCAAATGAGAAACAGGTAGAAAGGGCTAGAGTCTGTCCTATGATTAAACTGCCCATCCTGGAACAGTGTTTTTAGTCTAAAGACATTCAGAGGGCAAAGCTCCCCTTGCCAGGGCATCTGGATCAGGCTGTATTGGTGGAGGGAAGTTAGCTCTCTAAGGTTATGCTGGAAATTGACTCAGCAGGGCATGAAAAATGCACTTCTTAATGGAAACTATCTGGTAGTAGCACAGAGAAATTTACCAGACTCTTCAGTTTCACTGAAGTCTGGTTCTGAGCAGCAGCATCTACCTCTCTATTACAGGGCGCTAGTTACTGTCAGACCTGTGCACTTTGTACCACAGAGCTGCTCAAGAGCACAAAGACATAAGACAATCCATCTCTGTCCCCCTTCACTACAACAACGAGGATGAGTACTGCTCTGAGCAGCTCTGGGTATGTCTACATTACGAGCTGTGCCGCTGTAGCATTTGTAGTGCAGACACTTACTACAGCGACGGAAGGGATTTTTCCATCACTGTAGTAAATCCACCCCCTCGAGAGGGGATAGCTAAGTCGACAGAAGAATTCTTCCATCAACCTAGTGGTGTCTACACTGGGGCTGAGGTCGGCTTAACTGTCTCCCCCAAGGTTGTGAATTTTTCACACCCAAGACACACAACTAGGTGGACATAAATTTTAGGTGTTGACCAGGCCTTAGTGTCTAGATTCTGGTCAGTTTCACGGTTGTTCAGCTAAGAGCAGAAGCAGCGAAAGTGACGCATCTTGTAATTTTTATTCTGCTGCTGGGAAAAGCGATGAGTAACATGAGTAACAGAGGGACGTTTGTTTCACAGTAGGGGGGGAGACTTGGGTGCCACACTTATCAGATCCCTCTTGCTTGGCTGATGTGAACGATGTAGTGGAAGAACCCACCAGCAGGCCCCAGTGGAAGCATGCTGCACTGGGCTTCTTACCAAGATGAATAACAAGGAGTCTGGTGGCACCTTAAAGACTAACAGATTTATTTGGGCATAAGCTTTCGTGGGTAAAAACCATCTGAAGAAATGAGGTTTTTACCCACGAAGGCTTATGCTCAAATAAATCTGTTAGTCTTTAAGGTGCCACCAGACTCCTTGTTGTTTTTGTAGATACAGACTAACACGGCTACCCCCTGATACTTGTTACCAAGATGCTGTCTCTGAACTCCCTCTCAGGAAAGCCCCATCTTTTATACTAGCATCTGGTCCATTACTCAAGCCCTGTGACCCAGATTTCATTGTTAAATCCCATGAAGGAGGGTAGGAATGGGCTGGCTTCTCCCTCACCTTCAGGACAGACACTTTAAACCAGTGTTTCTCAAATGCAGCCACCGTGGCTGCATGCAGCCACCAGGACTTTTCTTGAGCCACAGCCTCCTGGGCAGTGATGGGAGGCGGGGGGTTAAAGCAGCGGCTCCCTCCCCCAGGGCCGCCAGAAGTGGTTGGGCCCTGCCCACCTCTGGAGACCCAAAAGCTGGAGGAGCAGGCAGACAGTAGGTTCCCCACCTTCCCAGCGCTGGTGGGGTCAGGCTTCAGCTCTGGGGTGGTGAGTGGCAGGCTCCAGCCACGGGGCTTCAGGCTCCGTTCCCTGGCCATACGGTAGCGGGCTCTGGCCCCAAGATCACCCCCCCTCCAATGCCCCGGGCCTCCACTGCTTCCATATTCACCTCCCCATCCAGGGCTTGCCACGGCTGAGTAAGCCTGCTGTGAAAAGTGATATTTGTATGTTTGTTAATATCACTTTTCACAGCAGACTTAGTAACTTTTTTTATTTTTTAATTTAACTAGCACATCTTCGGGGGGGGGGGGGAGCAAAAGACAAGAACATACAAAGCACCTTATTTGTGTTTCTATTCTGTTTAGGTCCAGTAAAGAATAGAGACAACTATACATTATTTTTATTATTGAGTCTGGAAAAAAAATCCTACATCAATAAATTACAATGATTTGAACATGTCTATGTGGATATTTATACGTTTTTCCTAAAGTTAATTAAGTATTTTAGGAAAAATTGTAGGAGCGGCCACCAGCAAGTGATGGTGGCCCCACTCTGAGGCCACCAAAAAAAATTGTTGCGAGAACCCCCGCTTTAAACAATCCTCATAGCACGCTGCTCCTGTCAGCTCAATCAGCCATACACAGCTTGTCATTTGGGGCTCTAACAAGCATCAATGCCCATTTCCATCCCTCCAGGCCTAGACTCGCCAAATTGACAGCTCCTACATCTCTGTGACCCACATTTTAGAGGCCTGGCCATGCTCAGTAAATGTGGAACAACACAACTGCACTGCATTCAATAAAGGGAAAAAAACCATGAGCACCTTAAGACAGCAATACTTAATCCATAAATAATGCAAAGGAAAGCTGCCACTGTATCTCTCCAGCTCAGCCTACAGCTGCTACAATTCAGGTCAAGAGACCAAATTCATCCAAAGGGTATTAAGCACCTCAAAAACTCCTCTCCCCCTGCCCCTAGAGTCACTTCAAATGCACCTTGTTTTAGAATCGTGAGTTTATCACTATTTATCTGCTTTGCCAGGGCCCCAGTGCTAGGTGCCGGACCGACACAGACCAAAAATACGGTCCAACCCCCAAAGAGCTTCCAGTCTAAGTAGCATTTTGTTGTCCACATTTCAACAGACTGAGGATGAGCTTACATGTGGATCCCATGCAGCTTCACTAGAATTCCTATCAGCACCATAGCAGCAGCAGCAGATTTTTGCCTGTTCATTTTCACAGGACAGCGCTAGTTGAATATTCATTTATTTTGGCGGGGGGGGGGGGGGGGGGGAAGGGAGCTGCGGTAGTTGCCTTTGGCTAGGCAGAGCAGTGTGAACACACTTCATGAGTACTAGACAGCTCTGGAGCAGCAGCCTGTTCCTAGGCAGTAGCAGCACAGGAGTTCTCAGCAGAAAACACTGGCTGTGAATTTATTTTCACAGCTATTTTTAAGTCTGCGAAAATAAACGTACAGGGAATATGTCCCAGTTCTACAGTACATTTCCTTGCACTGGTTATACCCGTTATACCTCTTACCAAGGCAATTTATCATTGTGAAGGTACGAAGGTTAAGCTTCCATGCAATGGCCTCACTTATACACCCGCAGTCCCCTTGACTCAACGTCATTAAGGCCACATAAGTGCAACCTACTTGAATTCAGTCCAACTCTGCTCAAAGCCTCATCAGTGAACCATGTTTGTTAACAGAACCGAGCACATGTTCTGACCTGTAGCTCTAGGGAACCCATCGCTGCAGCTTGGCACACATGACATGCTTGAGATCAAGAGCAAACTCTTTCCTCCCCCCAGATACAGGATGCACAATGCTCAGCCTCTGCAGCTCCAAAGTAGTTAATCTACTAAACGGCCAACAAGTGACATGCCAGGAGATTCCAGTTTGGACACGGTGGAGAGCTTGGACGAGGCATCTTATAGAAATACCTCCATCCAAAGACTCCTCCCTGCCCATTCAAATGAGCTACACCCTTGGGAACAAACACCTGAGTCATCCCTGCCAATTGCAGGGGTCGGGAATGGAACACCAGAGAGGCTAGCAGAGACCTTGAAGCTTTTATGGCTTTGTAGATTGTGCTGTGGGTGGAGGTAGAGTGGATTATTTCCTCTCACAAAAAGGCTTCACCATTTTACTGTATAACATGTATTTATTTACACACACACACACACACACACACACACACTCTTTCCCCTGCCCCAGAATACCCCAGCCTTCAGAAGCATAAGCAGCACATGGCCAAGCTACCTTACTATCTAGAGAGACCACAATATCTGGGATGAACTTGCTTCAAGGCATGATGGGAGCCTGATTCAGCCTATACCCCTGTAGGACCCTTGGGTGGGAAGGCTCAGAGAAGAAACGAACCTAGACTCATGACATTTGGCGGTGGGTCTGATACAGGGTGTTCTTCGTCCCCAGGCCGTACTGGGGCTCAGTGGTAGGAAGGCTATTCTGAGCCCACTGAAGAGCTCTTTCTTGGTTTCATTCCTGAATTTCACCCAGGAGTGAACTTCTCACCACTGCCAAGTATTATAATTAGTATTGTTTGTTTCAGAGGCTGCTGTGGTTGGCACACCACCATCTCAGCAGCTTCCCGTCACAGAGTGATAGGGAAAAAAGCGCTGCATTTTTAGGGTTGCTTATAAGGCTTTTGAAATGCCTAAGAACTGTCATTTGTTAACTATCCATTTTTTCCAATTCCAGATGGCACGAAAAGAAGCCGAAAAGCTTGGGGGACTTCACTTATATCCCAACGAGGTAGATCTGGTTCAGCCCCGACAGAAACCTAACTACAATTTATAACTCCTGGGGCTGGTTTGTAGATGGCTTTTATTGATTCTACATTTGAACAGAGAATCGATTTTCATAAGTTAGGCATAACTTGTGCCTTCCTTCATTTGACATTTAACTATTAAATGGTTTTAAACAAAAACAAAAAACTACCACCTACAAATAGCAGGAGAGTTCCGCAGAGAGATTGAAAGTTAGAAAACCTGGTTTCTAGTCCCAGCTCTGTCACTGACCTGCTGCTGTGCGACCTTGGGCCAGTCCCTTCGCCTCTCACACCCTTTTTCTTGTCTATTTAGAGTGTACACTTTTCAAAGCAGGGACGATTTTATTATGTATTTGTACAGTGTCTTATAGGTACTACCATGATACACATAAATAATAATAAGAGGCTAGTTTGTTGTAAGGCATATATATGCCAGTGCAATCATGATAACTTAAGTTAACAAACAATCAGTGCTCTGCTCTATCTATGGTTAATTCCTGACCTTAGCAGTTACACAGGGGAGTTCAGAGCCCACTATGGCAAGCCCTTACTCATGGACTTCAACGGGAATTTTGCACATGGAGCGTTTGCAGTATCAAGCCTTTAGAACACGTAACACTGAGGTTTTCAGAGTACAGCTGAGACAATGCACTGGCTTCTCCCAGGGCTTTTCCCTAAAGAGGATAATCTGGAGCTGGGACATCAAAGCAGGATTCACTGTATGAATACACAGGGCAGCACCCCAGCTCAGCATTCATTGGCTGCCCCTGGGAGAACCCAAATAACTGGCCAAAACTCCACAATTGAAAATATTTCTAAATCAAGAACCATTTTGAAAATGTGCTAGTTCCTTCCAAGCCCTTATTATACAAGTGAACAGGACTGAACAGCTAGTAGGAGGGAATCTCAGACTGAGACAACTGCTAGTTTTAACAGTTGTGACCATGTTAAAACCTACCAGCTCATGGTCTATGTGTAGAAGTTATCTGAAGACACTTCTCTTTGCATTGGCCCCCTGCCTCTGAGAGGGTTAGTAATAGGACATATAACTTAGAATGTTTCAGAGTCAAATGGTGAACCCACTGCACAGCCGGAGTGAACAGGTTTGGTGCTGGGAAGAGCCTGGGAATACTGTCTCCTAATGGTCGGTGTGTGACAGCACTAATAAAATGAATCCCTGTGAAGCTGCTCTTCAGCTAAGCCACCAGAACAGCACAGCTCACTGCATAACAGAGTACCTTTAAAACTCTTCCCTAGCCCTCTATCGGGTGACCCAGTGCTGCAATTAGTGCTCGGACTGAATATCAACCTGAAACAACACTGAGCATGGAACACAACACGGGATTTCGAATGCAATGCCAACGTTCTGTGAGCACAGAATCCACCCTCACATGTCAATTCAAGTCAGTGATGTTTCCCTGGCAGGATAAGCTATACAAATGTGGCCACAGTATGTGAGAAAGTCAGACCCCCCCAAGTATCTGTCAGACGCAGGCATGACTCAGCCAAGGTGAGGATGCATGTAACATCTGTCATTCCTGTAGCCTCCCTGATTTGAACCACTCCTCATCCTCCCATCTAAAGCCAGATTATCATTTCTTGTGGAAAATAAAACTAACCAGTGTATTTAATACCCATGAAACAGGTTATTTCTGTATGTGTTAAATAGCTTCTCCTAGGCTACCTCCATACTAGACTCTCACTGGCTTCCCTCCCACCCACCACTTCTATCCGCCAAATTATTCCAAAAGCCAGAAAAGGAAACACGGAGGAGAGGCAAAGCAAGGCTACATCTCACTGTGCACTAAGGACGTGATTTCCAGCTTGCGTATACATACTCCCAGTAGTTCTCACTGAGCTTGTGCAAGTATAAATAGCAGCGTAGCTGCAGTCACACACGTAGCTACAGTGGAGGCATGGCTTAGCCGTGCCAAGTTCAAACCCACCTGAATCCCATAGGTAAATAGTCGGCATGGCTAAGCTCTGCCACCATAGCCTAAGAGACATGGCCTTCTGTTATCCAGGTCTCCCTAGACATCCTGGAGAGCAGCCTGACGCTACCATCCAGGGCGATGACAGACTTCCCTTCTCTAAAATCTGTCCAAGGACGCCTGGCTTGCTCCCCCACTCTTTAAGGTGTCCCTATTGCCAGCTGGTAACCTGATGGATCAGATGCATACTTGACCAAGGTAACACATGGCAAGAAGCAAAGGGCCTTTGGGATAAACAAACACCACATCATCATCCATTCTGGCTGCCAGATTCCTGATCTTCCTGAAACTTAGATTTCCCAGAGATCCCAGGATGTTGCTAGAGAGTCATTCCCTTCCTGCACTAAAGATGCTCTCCAGTTCAGAAAGCTAGTGCTTTCTGAGTCATGAATCAGGCCATCTGCCGCTTCCACACAGACACTGGTAAAAAGGGCTCTCATCCTTCACTTTCTTGTATTGGCAGTACCTGCTGTGGCCACAGGCAGGAATACTAACTATAGACTGTGCAATAACTAACTTTAGCCTGTTGGATTCTTGATTGCTTCCCTATCATAGTTCTCAGGATATGACCAGGAAGCGAACAGCTGGCAAGAGCTAACACATCCACATTGATTTTTTTTTTTTTTAGTTAGTTATTAAACCGTTTGAGATACAGATTACATTTCTTTGGTCGATTTATTATTGCTTTTTTTTTTAATCTTGAAATGGGAGCTGGAAGCATTTTCATACACAGATTGGAAGGCTGCCCACTTCCACTGTCGCTTTAGTAAGTGCACCTATATCCTTTACTGAAATACTATTTTTGCACTTAATATTCTCTGGTGAACCACAACAGATATCTTATGCCTCTTACAACAGCAGCATATGGGCTCTAACAGAAAGGACACCACTGTCCCAAAGCTGCTGCGTCAGCATAATGGCCCTTTCTCCACCAATGCTAACCAATCCTGCTCTTTAAGTTTGGGCCAGGCAGTCTGCAGAACCTAACTAAATCCAACCTGGAAAAGATCACAGTATAAAAGCCTTTAAGCTATTCAAATGAAACACAGTGGAAGCCATGGTCTCCTAGCCTGATGCATCTCCCTGGAGCCTCCCAGTGAGGGAGGTGCCGGTCTATGACAAACCAAACAATTGTCAAATCTGGTATCTAACTGTGGCACACGTAACTTGCAGCCCTGGCAGCACAAGCATACAAGCCCAGACATTACGTATCTGAAACCAGCTAGGAGCGAGCTGATGCAAGAAGTCTCTTATCACACATCAAGTTACAATTGCCAAGGCCTGCTCCATTAGCAATTGTAGCTTGATGTGTGATAAGAGACTTAACGATTCATCCTTTCCAGGCGTTCACGTTTCACCATAACAGAATCTCAAATTAAGTGAATCTACCTCTGCCAGCTCCCAAATGGCACGTGCCAAAGTACCTTCAAGGAGAAAGATAAAAGGCTCACTCAGGAACCAAACCTGCAGGCATAGGAAACAAAAGCCCCACAAAAGTATAGACCTTTGAGAACAAACTAGATCCACATCCCTGGAATCCTTGAGGGCCAGACCCATTGAAAGCAGCCAGGCTGGGGTGTGCGGGAGCACACGTCCCAGCACAGAGACAGAGGCTATAAAAAGATACGCTCCTCCCTGCTAGTTTCTGTCCATCTCTCTGGAAAACTGTCTCCGAAGAAGCCAAGGGGGTTAGTGTCGATCTGTTGAGCCAACCCAGAGCTCCAGTTGGTGGTAACAACGCTGCTCTCCCTCTGCTTCCCTAATAAGAAGTGGTTTGTTTCCACTTCCTGACTGGGCACTTAATCCAGAACTTGGGAAAGGGATGCTGCAAAATGACTGGAGAGAGGAGAACGCAGTTTGCCATGCAGCCAATATTGAACTGTTTACTGTGGAGTCACAGAGATTAGATTGAGCTGGCATGGTTTCCAACACTAAGCAGACAAAAGACTCCATATACACAACCAATGGAGTTTAGTGATGCTGGGGAATGAAAATAGGGGAAGTTTATGTACTGCCCTCCCAGAACCTCCGGTACCGTATATGTCACTGGTGTAAACGATACACACAGGCCTTGTTGAAACTACACTGATGCCAGGTCTACACTACGTATTTCTGCTGGCATATTGGTCAGGAGTGTCCTTTTGCCAGCCCTGAATAGCTTATTTCACTCAGGGGGTGGTAGAATAAGCTATGTCGGCTAAAGTGATTAGTTTTGCCGGTATAAGCTGCATCCACATTAGGCGTGCTTTGCCAGCATAGTATACCAGTACAGCTCTACCGGCACAGCGATCTACGAGGTAAACTCACCAAGGTTAGCCCAGGTGGAGATATTGTGCAAGACTTCGTCAAGTTTACCTCACGGTAAAACTAAAGCACCTCATCTTCCCTGTGTTTTTATCTCGGGACAGCTCATGCATGGTAAAACCCCAAGGTAAAAAACCACACCTTTTTTTAGCAGCGAAGAAAAGGCCTTTGTTATAGTCAAGGCTCAAACCAAGGCCAGAGGCTCATATAGATGGCAGACCTGACATGTGTGAGAGCTCCAGGAATATACTGCTTAATTACGACTGAGCCAATGATATGATGGGTGTGGTTAATAAGTACTATCAGTTCAGAACGTCTGCGTACGTAGCCACAGTATATCATCAATGCACCAAACACTGAAAACAACCATCCCTTTCTGACCCTTTTATGCCCCAGTACAATTCCTAACTACTAGTTACACCCCAATCCAACAAACCACTGGCCCTGGCAGCAAGCTGCTCCTGGACTAAGACTCCTATACGGTGTCCCACAACCCCATTCCCCAGTCCAAATGCAGCCAAGTTTCCCAAGCAATTTGGGAACTCCCAGCTGCAGATTTTCATGTTTAATCAGCTCTTTTCTGTGCTTAGCTGTCACACTCCCAGCACAGTTCTCTCCACCTCCCATGACCTGATTAGCTTGTCAATTTCATTTGGAATTGAAAATTCCCATTAACCGCCACTGAACAGGCCCTCTTGGGGTACGCAGGCAGGTGAGGATAGCTTGTCTAGCCACACCTCAGAAGGGAAAGAGATGCTTGAAAGTCAAGCTATAGCCCTAGGAAATCCTCCTGTGTTGCTCTGTTACTCCTGACTAGCATATCTGGTGCAATTTGTGACACCCACACATCACACTAGGACCACTCAGCAGCAAATCAAACCACCAGGTAAGCTGAGAGGTAGGTTTGATGGCCACCAGAAGAGCCACAAAATAAAGAAAAAATAATTATTTAAAAGACGGCTGATCTATCAACTAGTTGACACGAAATCTGTATAAAGCAACTATTCAAATATTGCTGCACTTCTGCAGAAATGTCCAGGGAGACAGCAGCCCATGCAGGAATGATGAATAATCCGCTTCTTACAACTGGCTTTGTTGTCAGCAGAGTTTGCTGAACAGACACTAATCAGCACTTCCTCACAATTACTGCTAATGCCGGTGTTTCCCAAACTCTGGCCTGTGGGCTCCTGGGGGTCTCTATAACCTTCAGCTGGAATGATGCCTCCCTGCCCAGGTAGACAGACATGCACTAGCTCTGCATGAGCTAGTGCTCTAAAAGTAGCAGTGTGGATGTTGTGGCTCAGGCTTACCCCTCCCTCATCCCACCCCCAGTACAAGCCCACGCAACCCCCTGGGTCCGAACTCAGATGGCTAGCCCATGCCGCTGCCTGTGCCATAGCATCAACGCTTCTATTTTTAGCATGCTAGCTCAACTGGAACTAGTGCATGCCTGTGTACCCAGGCTGGGAGGTTTGCTCCCAGCCACAGCGTAGGGGAACCCTGGGAATCTGCAGCGTGCTGAGAGATCACATGTTGTTGGCTTTCATTGTCTCCAATGGCTTCTATAAGCATCTAGGCTCTTAAGTGGAAGGAAGAGCCAAAGGCAATTGGAATCATCAGCCAGCCTAGCTGTCTCCCCTGGGGCCCACTGCTACATAGGTGGATGAGGAGAAGGAGCCACCTTCCGGGACTGGAGCCATCAGTGAAACTGCAGCTGCTAGGGACCAGTAGGAGATAGGAACAAGGGCGGTATGCCCAGGGGAGAAGAGAACCAAGCATCAGGGAAAAGTACCAGACAGCAGAGAACCATGGGCAAGAGAGAGGATAAGATGAGTCAGGATAACCAGGCTGATTGATTTTAACAAAAACTGGGCAAAATACTTATCGCACTAATGACACCAAAAATACACTAAACACTTCCCTAATGTCACTTCACTATGGAAGCAACTGCCATGGGCATGTTAAGTGATCAGGAATGGGAGGAGAGGTGGTCCCCTCAACTGTGAATGGAAAGAAGGGCATCCAAGAGACATCTATTGAGATGTGCTCCAGCCTGCTAAGTAAGCCTACAATTGTAAGTCCAAATCCTGCAAGCCTCACTCAGGCCTTTACCTGAGTAAAGACTGCAGATTGTGGCCTTAGAGAACTGTCTCTGTCCAATCAATGAACTCACTTGCTAACGAAAGCTTTCTTCCCCTACTACCAACCACCAGATGTCTGAACTGAACATGCCGCGGTAGAGAATTAAGGTGAAGAATGTTTGCAGAATGATTCCTAAATACAATTTTAAAAAGTGGTGGCAAGAGGTAAAATGTAATGGGAGTAAGAAGAAATCTGTCTCCTTTAAACATGTGCAAAGATGCTGAGTGCACATAAATTAGCAGTTGTTTTCAATGGATGAATTTTAAGTTCTGGAGAGGTTCCCATTTAGCTAACAGGCCAGGAAACAAGTGTGGCAGTTTAAGAAAAAATGAATCCCAAAATACTGCACTTTGATAAAGAACCTGTTATCAGTGTGCCTATTCCTGTCACACACCAATGTCAAGGGAATGACTGTAATAAAGGGAAATTGCCTTTTACAAATATATATTTAATAGCTCATAAGGTTCAGCCCACACAGCCACCTCAATTCATGAGAAAAGGCTGCACAGTGAATTGGGTTCTGCTGGAAGTGTCATTTCAAAATAAGTTACTTATATGTATGAAAATCAGTGTGTGTTGATGCCACATATGAAGTGTATATGCGCTCAGGTATTAATAGTGCAGCGCACATTTCATAAGCGATGCAAGTTAGGGCAGCCCTCCAGAGTTAATGTATCCTCAGAGCTGCAAAGTTTCCTCTGATTTTTCCACAGGGAGAATGAAAACCATCCAAACTCCAGCCTCAGACCTTCCCATCAATTACATGATGCAACCTTGTTGTATTTATTAAAAACCAACCTTTCTGAAACTTGGGTGCCTTAACTTAGGCCCCTAAAAATCCATATGTTGTCACCAAATTAAAGTGACCTGATTTTCACAGATCATTTGTTTTGGAACCTACCTTTAAGCACCCAAGTGTGAAACCTGAATTTTGAGGGTATGCACATCAACAGTGAACCGTGATTCCAGCAACACTTCCTGTGTCCAATCAGATCAGAACTGGATTCAGTTCCCTGCACACAGAGACAAACACAGGTAAGAGTGGCTACTCCAGCTCACCAGATTAAATCCAGCATCTTCAAATGAGCTAGTCCAGCAGGCACTGGGCTGCTCAATGGGATCAGAATTCAGGTTTATAACACAGTCCATTTCTGGCTGGCAGAAGCTGAGGACACACTTTCTGTCTCACTGATACCACACATTGCTTTCCATTGACACAGCGATGAGGCACTCTCCAGCTGCAAGTATTTAGCACAAGTTGCCCAAACAATAAGACAGCT
Organism: Emys orbicularis; assembly: GCF_028017835.1. Classification (NCBI taxonomy): domain Eukaryota; kingdom Metazoa; phylum Chordata; order Testudines; family Emydidae; genus Emys; species Emys orbicularis. The sequence goes on along the minus strand of NC_088695.1, from coordinate 27,081,878 downwards.
GCCCCTCAAACCCTTGTTGCAATGATGGAGAGAAAGTAGTCCAGTTTGGAGCTTTGTCTCGCCATCAGTCCAAGCCAGTGGTCACCAACCGGTTGATTGAGATCGAATGGTCGATCCTGGAGACTCTCCCAGTTGATCGCGATCTCCGGCCGCTAAAAGTCCGGCGGTGTAGCAGGGCTACTGCAAAGGCAGGCTCCCTGCCTGCCCCGGCCCCACGCTGCTCCCGGAAGCATGCCCCACGGCCCAGGGGGGCAGGGTCTCCACAAGCTACTCCTGCCTGCAAGCACTGCCCCCGCAGTTCCCATTGGCCAGAAACAGAGAATGTGGCCAATGAGAGCTGCAGTGTATGCAGAGAGGGGCAGTGTCTGCAGGGGGGTGCGTTGGCCCCTTCCAGGAGCGACGTGGGGCGGGGCAGGCAGGGAGCCTGCCTTAGGTCTTGTCTACACTGCCACTTACAGCACTGAAACTTTCTTTGCTCAGAGGTGTGAAAAGACACCCCCCTGAGCGACGCAAGTTTCAGCACTGTAAAGTGGCAGTGTAGATAGCGCTGGTAGCTATTCCCCTCGCGGAGGTGATTTTATTACAGCACTGGGAGGGCTCTCTCCCAGCGCTGGAGCTGCGTCTACACAACCACGTTAAACCACTGCCGCGGGAGAGCTTTAACGTCGGCTTTGTAAACATACCCTTAGCCTCACTGTGCCGCTGCCTGGGAGCCGCCCAGTGGGAGCCTGTACCCCAATCCCCAGCTCTGAGTCCCCTCCCAGAGCCAGCACCCATACCCCCTCCTGCACCCCAAGTCCCTGCCCCAGCCCTGAGCCCCCTCCAAGAGCCAGCACCCCATACCCACTCCTGCACCCCGTTCCCCCTGCCCCAGACCTGACCCCTCTCCGAGCCAGCACCCTGTAGCCCATCCTGCACCCCAACACTCTGCCCCAGCCCAGAGCTCCCTCCTGCACTCAAACTCCCTCCCAGAGCTTGCACCCCACACCCGCTCCTGCACCCCAACCTCCTGCCCCAGCCCAGAGCCTGCACCCCCTACCGAAGCCAAACCCCCTACCCCAGCCTGGTGAAAGCGAGTGAGGGTCGGGGAGAGCGAGTGACAGAGAGAGGGGAGGATGGCGTGAGTGGGGTGGAGCCTTGGGGAAGGGGCGGGTTAGATCCTGGCTTATACTTAAATTCAAAAAGTGATCTTGTGTATAAAAAGCTGGAGACCACTGGTCCAAGACATTGGGCTGCACCTTTCTCCTGGCAAATACTAGAGGCAGTTCAGACTTGTCAGTTGGGCTCCAGGTCTTGGCCTTACTCCTTCCCCACCCAAATCCCAGATTTTCTGCCTCCAGTGGTGCAAGCAGAGCAGACTCCAGGACTCCCACCTTGCCTAACCACTGACATTCCAATGTTTAAAGTTTCTTGGAGGCAGCAGTGAGCCCCTTCCTCTTTGGAGGTCCAACATCCCCAAGGCTTTGCTCCCCAAACAAAGCTACCTGCCAAGCTCCTTCTCCACCATGGTCAAAATTAGAGGGTTCAGGGCATCGCCTCCTTAGAAATGAAAGTGGTCAGACTGGCCCTTCAAGATTTCCAGGACAGCTGAGGAAAGAGCACATCCTGATTCAATCACACATGATGACCATGGGATACATAAACTAGCAAGAGGACACAAAAAGTGATGCAGATTTTCTTCTGATTGGAGGTCACCTAGGCTCCATCAGGGCAACTCACACAGAAGGGACATTGAACACTAAAGCAGACTGGCAAAGCCATCAGCTGACAGATATCTGAGAATGGTTCCTGAACAAAGAAGTATTCCAGCTGATATCCAAGGGGCCAGACTGCTCCCATGTGGACCCATCTTCATGCAGTCAAAATGCAAAAACTAAGCTCATGTTCACCAGAGCAGACATCACTGGGAACAAATGCTCTGGTTCACAAATGGACACATCTCTTATGTGCCCTCCCTGTCCCCAAGTCGGCTTTTGCATCCCAAACCAGGTTACACAAGTCTGACAATTGGCTATTGAGCAGCAACAGGTGGGATATTCTTCCAGTGTAACAGATACTCTCCAAACTCTCTATCCTCTTGAACCTCACAGGATATGGACAAAACTCTTACTAGTGTCAAGACCCAGGAAACCAAACATCCCGGTTCTGCTGGATTTCTTACAGAACAGCCAAGACCTCCCCTCACTGCATCTCACATCTCAGATGAACACAAGCTGATCCAAGTCTGTAGCAGGTATTAGGGTTCCCCTGGGTGGTGGCAGGATATCTGTCCAAACCAACAGTCAGGCCTATCTGCTTGGCCTGGAACCTGCACCAGAGTAACAAGCTCTCACACCATACATTCAAACAATGGCATCTAGGTGCCTGTATTTCCGATCCTTGAAGATATAGCTCCCGGTTGCAATCCCATCAGCTAGAAGAGTCTCTAAAATATCTGCTCTTAAAAGACCAGAGCCTTACTGGGCATCCCAAGAGCATAAGGTAGTTGTTTTATACTCGTTCACTACCCAGGAAAATTCTTCCTTACATGCCAGGAGATCATTCTTCCTGAATTTTCCCCGAAGTCTAACCAACCAGAAGAAAAACCATGAAACTGTGGCATGCTAGATGTGAGAAGACCAGCTAGGAGGATCGAGTGCAGCATCAGCAAAACATGCAGGTCCAGACTGGTCTCAGAAGGGATAGCGCCTACTCCACATGTTCTCCAGCAGCCTTCTGGGCAGAAAGCCTGACGGCAACCAGGTCACTCATCAAACCCTTTATTAAAGCACTACAGGCTCGACCTCCTATCCTCCACAGCAGCATCCTTCTGCAGGAAGGGGATCCAAGTGGTAATTCCAACATTAGGTTAATAATAATTAGATTAATTCCAGGGAAGAGAACCTTCTTCTGTCTTATTCATCTCTCTCCCTGACTTTTTTTTTTTAAACTGGTCACTACATATCTTGGACTGGGAAAGAGCTCAGGATTCAGAAGGGAAAGTTTGTTATCTAACCACGATTTCATTTCTGTGACTGATCTCTCCCCAGATCTGCCCTTCCCAAGGTAAACTCTTCAGATACGTCTCAGAGGACCTCTTCCTGGGACCATGTATATAGTTATCCCAGTTGAACAAGCATTGCCTTAAAAAGTTAAAATGTATGACAAATAGTGTTTTGATACCACTGTGGAAATAATCATCTGGCATGCAGTCAGAAGGGTCATGGCCAAGTCTGGTACCCTGTGGACAACCCAGAACTTCCTCTGATACCTCCCAGATGTCAAAGATGGGGAAAGATGTCAATCCCAGAAAGTTATTCAAGGAGCAGTTTTTCCAGAGTCACCCCTAGAGAAGTTGGAGGCAATGGCTTGTTATGGCAAACACACCTGGGGATCTTCATTGTTTTCTAGCAAGAAACATGTGAGTTTTATTGGGGCTAAAGAGCTGTTGAACTCCTGCTCCACACTTCTATCTGTCAATCTTTATGCAGCTAATATTTACAAGAGATAGAAAACACAGAGGTAACTGTGTATACAAGGCTGCCCAGAGGCCATCCCTTTTTGCAACAATTAAGATTTTCTGCTATAACCAGAAACTAATTTTCCAGACTACTCAGGACTTTGTTTGCCATCAAATAAACTGGACATGTTAGGCACAATTTTCACTCTATCCAAGCTGGACCATCCTATAGTTCATATTAATAATATAGTTAAAATGTTCAGATCAGAAACATCCTAGGCAACAAGTCTATTTTAGTTATGTGAGTGCAACGTAAGTACATAGCTACACAAATCAAAAGGGGAATTTTGTATTTTTTATTTTTTTTAACTGAACAGGGACAAGCTATCCTAAATTAAAGAAAAGTTTCTGATCTCCAATTTGTATCATTAACTGATCACTTGAGAAACAACTCTAACCACAACAAGTGAACACTACAACATATAAAACATTCTGCCCAGAGATGGGCACAGAAATCACTTTCATCCGTATAAAACCACAAAGATTCCTTGACTAGCAGAGTTCAATGTGCACTGCAGAGGCAGCATGCTCAGGCGAGCAGAGGGGAGGGGGAGGGGGAGGGGGAGGGGGAGGAGGAAGACACAGCTTCACCAGCAAACTCTGATTAAGGAACAACAGTGACAGACAGACTGCAAGAGCCCTATTTAGGCAGAAGAATGGTGGCTGGAAAAAAAAATATATATATATATATATATATATATGTGTGTGTGTGTGTGTGTCTGTGTCTGTGTGTCTGTGTGTCTGTGTGTAAAAAAGCTGTGAAGTTGGATCCTTCCTTAGGGTTTCAGCAAGGTGTTGCCTGTTCCAACTGCCTTCACCTACCTGACATCAGATTTGTGATACTTAGTTTACGCTTTTCAGGGCATCCCCTCCCGATAAAAATTCTCTCCTGAAGAATGGACTGAGCTAACTCCCAAACCTGCCCTTTTCTTTGCAGTAATAGAAATAGTATTTTTAATGACTCACTGGACTAAGTGCATTTGACATCATGAGCATATTTGTGTATCCTAGCACCATCTGACAGCAAACATTTTGCAGGCCTTTCCCTTTCTCCAAACACAGCAGTGAGGATGGATTCCAGGGCATTCTCAATAAGACAACTAGTTTTGGCAACCAATATATATATACACCTCTACCCCGATATAACACGACCTGATATAACATGAATTCGGATATAACGCAGTAAAGCAGTGCTCCAGGGGGGGAGAGGGGGGGGGAGAGCACGGCTGCGCACTCCGGCGGATCAAAGCAAGTTCGATATAATGCAGTTTCACCTATAACACGGTAAGATTTTTTGGCTCCCAAGGACATTATATATAGATATATAGACTATCCAACCCCATTACCCAACTGCCTCCTTGACCTTAAAGTTTGCCTTCACCAAGAAAAGTAAACATGCTGAAAGTGGGTTTTTACTCATTGGTTTAGTGGACATAATGGTGACTGGCCAGCAGAGACAAATGACATTTAGCATCATAAAAGATAACCGTTGGGAAAATCTACTAGGACCAGGTTTTACCTACAACTAGCTGACACAATGCTGAATGCAACATGTCTCTATCCACACTAAGCACTCAGGCGTAGTCAGCATCACGCCCGCTACCCAGAATACTGAAATCACATGCAAAGAGGATTATATATTCTAGTGAATATGATCCCCCTGCTCCTCCTAACCCTTGCACCATCCATGTGGACCCTGCACCTCATTTTAGTCACTGCGCCTGTCAGCCCATGGGGACCCTGCACTCCATATAGCCCCACAGGGACCCCATGCCACCAGCCTCCACACCCCCCACCAATAAATGGACCCTCACACTGGGACCCCATGCCCCCAGGCTCCAAACACCCCATTAGTCAATGCACCCCTACAGGAATCCCATGCCCCCACACCCTCACCACCCATGACACCGACCTATGGAAATCCTGTGCCCCACAACCCCCCAGCTTGCGTCCTCCACCAAGCATCGCACCCACCCATGGGCGCCCCACGTCCCCCAACTCCACACACCTCATCAGTCACCGCGCCCTACATCCCCCAGCCAGCCACTACACCCTGCACGGGGCAGGCGGGGATGGCCCGAGACGCGGTGCCACCAGCCCCGGGGGGCCAAGAGCCGCTGCGCTCTGCTCCGGCGGGAGGCTCCGGCAGTGCCGGGTTCAGGGATCCCTGCCCAGGCCCCGCCGGTGAGTGACGACACCGTCACTAATCGCAGCCCGTAAGGGCTCCGACCCCGGCCAATGGCAGGAGGGGGCGGGACCTGCCCCGTTGTCAATTTACATCCAATCCGGTGAGGTTCGCGGAGCAGGAAACCGCGGACCCTTCCGTGGAGCCACCCGGCCTCCGTACGCCCCCGGCCAGCCCGGCCCGCGCGGCTCCTCTCTTCCAAGGCGCCGCTTTGCCCCGGCCGCCGTGTTCCCCTGCGGAGCCCGCCGACCCTCAGACACAACCCCAGGCCCTCCCGGCTTCCGTGCCCGCCACAGGGCGTCTCCCTCGCAGCCCCGCTCCCCGACAGCCCCCACCCCAGCGCCCCTCCCGGCTTCCGTCCGCCCGCCACCGCCCCTGCGCTCCCGGAGCCCCCCCGCTGACACACTCATCCCCAGAGCCGAAGAGCCCGCGCCCCTCCTCCCGAGCCAGCTCCGCGCGCCCCGCGCTCAGGCCGGCACCGCCCCGGAGCGGACACCGGGCCCGGGGCCCAGACTCACCCGGGCGCATCCCCTGTCACGGCAGCAGCATCTCCCCCGCCGCGTCCCCCGGCTCCGAAGCCTGCCTCATCCGGGCTCTGCGGGGGCGGGGCCGCCGCTGTGACGGCAGGCTGGGGGGCGGGGCTTGGGCCACACATCACAGCGAGCGGCGAGGCCGCGGCCGAGACCCGCCCGTGTGGGGGCGGAGCTATAGTTGCGGTTGATACACGGGGCGGGGCTAGGAGCCGGCTTCCAGCCGCCAGACCCCTGCCTCTGCCTGCCAGTGTGCGGGGCGGGGCGCTTCGCTGGCCTGGCTCCGCCCCACGTGGCCGGCGCCGGGGCGGGGCCTGCCGTCCCCCTGCAGCGAGGCAGCCTGGGCTCGACCGCTGCGGAGCTGCCCCGCTGGGGGCTGCGGTGTTTGCAGCAAACCTGGCGGGGTAACGGGGTGCTGTGCTGTGCTGGGCCTGCCTTAGCGCGGATCAGACTGTGATGCCAGGGCCCCTGCTGGCCCGATGATGAAACCCCATGGCCCCGTCCCTGCCGGGTGTAAGGGGGCGGGGTGCAAAGGGGGCAGTGTGTGGGCAGGTCCCCCTGGGACTGGGTAGCTTTGAGCTGGCCAAGGCTTTATGAGAAACCAATTAGGGGCTGGCTGGGCCGCAGCTCGCAGCCACTGGGCCTCGGTCCCCTCGGCATGGCCAGGTGCCGCCGGGATGATCCAGACTCTCAGTGGCAGTGATTCCCCAGGCCTTGTCTTGGAAGTAAAGGACGCGCGGAAACGAGCAGTGCTTGCAGGTAGAGAGGGGGCTGCTGGGTCAGAGGGGATCGAGGAAAGCAGAGTGATTGCCTGGCACCTGAGTACAGCACCTGGGTAGTCCTGCTCCTGTGCCCCAGGGGACTGGGTTCAGATCACTCTTCATGCTTCAGATATCAAAGCAGCAATGCGTTCCTCACAGGCAGGGCGGTGACTGAGCAAATGGAGCAGCACTGCGCTCAGCGATAGCTCACAGGCAGCCCAGGGTGGCAGAGAAAGAAACTTGGCTGGGGCACTAATGAAGGGGGTATGCTCTGCAGTGTGAAAGAGCCTGGCTGTTTTACCTTCCCAGACATGCTGTCCTGCTGTGAGGGAAGTACAGCATGTTATCTTGAGAGTTGATAAAACAAATTTGATAGAAAAATGGCGTTTTGTCAAACAAAGGCTTTCGTAGAAGTTACTTTCAATTATTTTTCCCTTTTTTGATAGAAAAATCAGACATTGCTTAAAATTTTGGGGGGGGGGTTGTTTTAAAAAATTACCAAAAACTTAAACCAAAACTGCCTTTTGTCAACCCTCCCCTTTCCCTCTCTTCCCCCCCCCCCTTATTTTTTTAAAGGAAACTTTAACAAAAAATATTTTTAGTTTTCCAGTGAAAAATAATTGGCAGTTTGATAAATCCCCATGGAGGACTAACCACGTGAGAACTCCAAAGGGAATCATCAGTGCTCATAGAAAAACAGCAGATCTGTGCCATTCCCTGGTAACTGTGCTCAACTTTAGTGACATGCTTCATTCTCCCCGTGTGCTTGCATTTTTAAGATGCATATTTTTAGGGCGCATTTGGAGGGAAATAATGGATTTATGAGAGCAAAAAGTCACAACTATGACCCTCATCCCCACCATCATCCTGCTCTTCAGCTGGGATCTCATGAGAAGGATCCCCTGCATTTCTCCTCCTGTCTCTCCCTGGCCCCCCTCCCCCCGCGCACACCGTTATAAATTGTAGATTTGTGATAAGAGACTTCTTGCATCAGCTTGCTCCTAGCTGTGTTCCCAATATTGGATTCCCTTCTGTTCTGACCGCCTCGTAGTATCATGTCCCCAGCTGCCATCCTACTGGTGGGTGAGTGAGATGCCCCAGCCACCCTGTGAAAGCAACAGCAGGCGGTGAAAGGGGCCATGTCTAGGGTAGCGGAAAAGAGGTTGCCAGACTATAGAACTACAGAGGAAGTGAGATTGTAGCAAAGAATCATAGAATATCAGGGTTGAAAGGGTTTCTAGTCCAACCCCCTGCTCAAAGCAGGACCAATCCCCAACTAAATCATCCTAGCCAGGGCTTTGTCAAGCCTGACCTTAAAAACCTCTAAGGAAGGAGGTTCCACCACCTCCCTAGATAACCCATTTCAGTGCTTCACCACCCTCCTAGTGAAAAAGTTTTTCCTAATATCCAACCTAAACCTCCCCCACTGCAACTTGAGACCATTATTCCTTGTTCTGTCATCTGCTACCACTGAGAACAGTCTAGATCCATCCTCTTTGGAACCCCCTTTCAGGTAGTTGAAAGCAGCTATCAAATCCCCCCTCATTCTTCTCTTCTGCAGACTAAACAATCCCAGTTCCCTCAGCCTCTCCACATAAATCATGTGCTCCAGCCCCCTAATCATTTTTGTTGCCCTCCGCTGGACTCTTTCCAATTTTTCCACATCCTTCTTGTAGTGTGGGGCCCAAAACTGGACACAGTACTCCAGATGAGGCCTCACCAATGTCAAATAGAGGGGAATGATCACGTCCCTCGATCTGCTGGCAATGCCCCAACTTATACAGCCCAAAATGCCGTTAGCCTTCTTGGCAACAAGGGCACACTGTCGACTCATATCCAGCTTCTCGTCCACTGTAACCCCTAGGTCCTTAGCCGTAAGGGAGTGTGCAATTGGGCCAAATGCAGTATCGTGCCCAGAGTAGGATCTGTGGCCAGTCTGGAATCCTATTGACTCAGTAAATGTAACCAAAAAGGAACTGTTTTTCTTGGAGGCCAAGATTCAGTCACTCTATGAAAGGGGAAGTGGGGGACAGGAAATGTGGTTAAAGTCAGGAAACAGAGCAGCTGACAGTCGCCTATGTGTTTCAGGTCTTCCCCACTGTTTCAGTTGAAACCCTGTGACGATCACATTGCTCATCTTGGGTGTTTGTCACTAGGAAAGTTAGTGCCTGGTCAATATCTGAAAGTTCAGATGCTTGGTCTGGGGAAAACCAGTGAAGACAGAGGAGGGTAGTAGGAGTGAGGCACTGAGATATCTTGGTGATGAGCCTGGTATAAGAATTTAGCTGGCAGATTACATAGACAAGCCAGATCCCTGTTTTGTTGGATTGTCCTAGCATCTCTGCTAGTTATAGTGGAACTGCTGATTGGGTCCTATCTCAATAGTTCAGCTGCCCTTGCTCCTTGCATGCTCTGGGATTCAAACTCTGTTTTTGGACACAGCATAGAGAAGCCCCAGGACCCCAAAAGAGCTGGCTGGCCTCAAAGTCATGATAAAATAAGGGAATGAGCCCTGGAGGCTGCCGTGGGGAAGAAGTGTTGAAGCAAAGCAGAAAAATTCAGTTGACATTTGACATCATGACAAAATGGGCATTTACTGCAAGTGCAGTATTGAGTCTCACTGTGACATGTGTGGAATCTTCTATATCTAGACTAGCAAATCCAGCTAATAACTACAATAAATCAGCCTGCTCCAGCTGGGAAATGTTGACTGTTTTTTAGTCATGCTTCCTGTTCTTAGTAAGAGTGGGGTGAGGTCACCAGCAGACCCCAGCCCCAGTGTCACTCCCTGACCCTCCCAAGTTTTCTGAGCTGCCAAACCTCCCTGCATTTCCACCAGCCCACTAGCTGCCAGCCCTCTCCCAGGGCTTTTCTTATGCACTTGGTTTGGCACCATCAAGTTGCACAATAGGTAATCTGTGTAACGGCTTGGTCTTGCCATCACCCTCATTCTCCTTCCCACCTACTGTCACACTCACTTGTGTCTTGTTTCAAATTAGACTGTAGGCCAGTGTTTCCCAAACGGTGGGTCCCAGGAAGGTCGTCACATCCAGGGCCTGCTTAACCCATCCCTGGGCCCTGGCTTAGGCAAACATTCACTTCTTCCAGCCCAGTGTGGAGGGAAGGTCCCAGGGTGGGGGTGGTATGGCAGGGAGCAGGTTGAAAAGTGAGTCTGCCTCGCACTCACCCTTCATTGGCACCTCCTAGTACAACACCTGGAGTAGGAGAGCCGGGCCCAGCCCCAAAGGACAGGAGCTGCTGCTGTGGGGTGAGCTCAGTCTCCACCCCATCCCCCAGAGCCTCCCCTATGTACCGAGCCAGGATTAGGGGCAGAGGCTGCATATATGCAATGGTGGGTCGTAAAAAAAGATAAAACACGGTTTGTGGGATGCCTTAGTGAAAAGTTTGGGAACCACTGGTCTGGGCTCCTCAGGGTTGGTGTGGGTTCGTACAGCACAATGGAGCCTTGGCCCTCTCAGAGCTACCACAATATAAATAGTGGGTCAGATCCTCAGTGGCATTGCTGCTTTGACTTCAACAGAGCCACAGTGGTTTATCCAGCTGAGGATCTGGCTTAATATACATCCCAGGACAACTTCCTATGGACTTCTGTATGACTCACTTAGCTGCTCTGTGCTCCAGTTCCCTCCTCTGTGACATGCAGAAGATAGTTACCTGCCTTGCTTGGCTGCTGGAAGGCTTAATTCATGTTTTGCAAAGAGCTGTGAGAAGGGCTACGTGTGGTTTCACTGTCATTCCTGCTGCACAGCCCCCTGCCAGCACCCCAACTCCAACCACCCTATTGCCAAGTCCTTCCCCACAACCTCTACAGTTAGAGAAATTACAATATAGTGACATGGTTTTGTGTGCTAACATCTAGTCCCTTTCTACCCCTTCTCTAACGTGCCCCACCCTTCTCCCTATTCCGCCATTAGTCTTCTGTCTTTGTCCCCTAAGTCCCACTTTCTACCTTAGATTGCTATACAGCCCCATGTCCGGGGTATCTGAGCACCTCACAGGCTTTGACCTATTGGTCTTCACAGCACCCCTGGGTGATGGGGAACTGAGCCACCGAGAGACTAGGGCCTGGATCCACAGTGGGACTTAGGCATTGCGATGGTCAGCTTTGCGGCACCTAGAACTTCACAGGAACGACACTGCAATCCACAAAGCTGTTAGGCCCTCAGACTCCCTCTCCAATGCATGGGGAGAGACCGGCACCTAAGAATGGGATCCACAAAAGCCAGTACGCTAGGTAGGGAGCTACCTCAGCCAATCAGTGGGGGATGCCAACAACAGGGGTGAGCTAAACTCTGCCCTCCCCTGGAGTTTGGCACCTAGGTCAGGCTGCAGGTAGGTGCCTGTTGTGACAGGTTCCCCCTGGGGTGCCACCTGGAACTGGGGTACCGCTGAGCCCTCTGACCCACCAGCCTGGGCTCCCTCTCACACTGCTGCTGTGACAAGCTACAGATCTGCTCCTGTTCCTAACTCCCTCCAGTATTCTCACAGGTAGGGACACACCCAGCTGCAGTTATGTACAGGCTCTCTGACCAACCACTGCATGAACCAACAATGGAGAGACTACAGCCAAAATAACCACCAGTTTCCCAGCCTAGGATCCCCCCCACCACCACCACTGGACTATAAACCCAAAATTATACCGTCTTGCATTGCACAGGGAACTGTACAACATCAGTTCATAGAGTTCGCCCCTCCCTCAGTGTGGAGAGGAAATGCACCACCCCCCTGAGCTAAGATTCCCAAGCACTTTGCTCCAAATTTACTGGTTTAGATTAAAACATAAAATACGTTTATTAATTACAAAAAGATAGACTTTAAGTCATTATAAGTGATAGCAAACAAATCAAAGCAGATCACCTAGTAAATAAAAAAACCCACAAACTCAGCCTAAGATACTAGAAAGATAGAATATGAATTAGCAAATTCTCACCCTGGCTAATGATACAAGCAGGCTGCAGATTGTTAAAGCACAAGCTACACTTGCTTTGCAGCTTGGAATCCCCAGGTTTTCTTGCACAGGCTAGAAATCCCTTTAGCCTCAGTCCAGCACTTCCCCCAGTTCAGTCTTTGTTCCTGAGGTGTTTTCAGAAGTCCTCTTGTGTGGGAAGTGAAAAACAACCAATGATGTCACTCCCTGCCTTATATAGCTTTATCATATGGCGGGAACCCTTTGTCCCAAACTCAGTTTGTGGAAAAACACTGACATCCCAAGATGGAGTCCAGAGTCATGTGGCCTGGTTGTGTGGTGAAGACATGTGGTCTGGCTTCTTCATTGTTGTACCAGGAAGGCTAGTTGAGGATGTCATCCAGAGTAAGCACTACTGAAATACAGATACATAGTCAATATTCCTAACTTTAGATACAAAAATGATACATGCACACAAATAGGATAATCATATTCAGCAAATCATAACTTTTCCAATGACATCTCACATGATCCATCTTGTACCAAATCCATCATAATTATGCCATAATCATATCATAATATCACTGTTAAAAATAATGGGTGCAGTGTCACACCTATATCTTGTAGCGATCCACGACCGGGAACCCCTATCCTGGAGTTAGGCGTCTGCCTTACTCCTCACATAGCAGTGGGGAGAGGGGGAGAAGGTGGACCCCACTGTGTAACTTTTAGCCCAGTGGTTTTAGCACTCACCTGGAATGTGGAAGACCTGGGTTGAATTCCTCCCTCTGCCTGATGGAGAGCAAAGATTTGAATTCGGGTCTCCCGCCTCTCTGGAAAATGCTCCAACCACTAAAAAGTCACAGAAGCAGAGGGACTGGATCCTGGGTGTACAAGGAGAGACTGAGGGAACCCTACTCCCCTATCAGAACATCCCACAGCTCAGTAGCTAGAGCACTCCCTTGAGAGATGTACGAGATGAGACCCCTGTTCAAATCCTTCCTCCCCATGAGGCAGAGGGGGAGTTGAATCAGGGTCTCCCCCAGCCCCCTGGGGGCTCTGACCAGTGGGCTAACAGTTGTAGGTGCAGCTCCCCTTCCACCGGCCAGATTTTGAGGAGGACTCAAGCCAGGAGGTGGCCTCTGAACACCCCTCCCAGACCAGGCCCTGTAGGCAAGTGAGGTGCTCTTCCCCCAGCTTGTGGATGGCTCTGGGGCTTAGGCAGGAGATAGGGATCCAGATACCTAAAGGGAGGCAGCAGCGCACTTGCCCAGAGGCAGGGGCCAAGTTTGGGCACCTACAGGGTTACGTGGCAGCCAAGTGTGGGATTCTGTGAGGCACAGTGGTGCCTAAAACTGCGACTTAGACACATAAGTGGATCTGGGCCTATGTGATTTTGTGACAGGGTGGCCTGTAATAGCAGGGGCTAGACTCAATGACCCAGGAGGGCCCTGCTAGTCCTATGGCCCTAGGCCTTACCCAAGCTCATGCAGGGAGTGTGTGGTAGGGCCGGGAATTGAACCTGGTCTCCTCAGTCCCAGGCAAGTGCACCAGCCACTGGCCTGTCCGTCTTCTTGGTCCTTCCAGCCCTGTCCCTGCTCCCCATACCACCATGCAAAATATGCACAGACAATGTAGCTGCTTTGCCTATCTCATCAAAGCCCTGTTAGAGTGGAACAAGTGACCACTGGGAGAGGCTGGGAGAAGCTCTGTGCTTCAGGTGACCTGCTGGTCATGAGCCAGTCTCTGGGAGGGTTTGAGCCTCAGAGACAAACCCTTCATCAGTCACTGTCACTCTTTGCCTGGTATGTCACAGTCACACTTTACAGCCTCCTTTCAGCTGCATGCGGTGCTATTGATTTGCTTGTGGCCTGTCCCAAGTGACCAGGAAAGGTCACGTTTCAAGCTGAAAAGGCTGACACAAAGTTCCTGTCTACATACAAAGGGGTCCATTAAAAATGCCCTCAACAGACGAGATCAAATGGTGACCGTGGCCTGAAATCCCTGGGTACAGAAAGGGCAAAGATGCAGTAGTGACAGATGCCTTAGGACAGGGAGATGCCCAATCTTTGCCCAACTGAGGGCTGTGTGGCAACTTGTCACTGGCCCAAAGTCATTCTTAATTTACATAAAAGGAAACAAATTAGAGCTGCCCTCCTCTTTAATTAATACAAAGAGTAGCCAGCGGACACTGCAGGTTCCAGCAGGCCATGCTCTGTGGATCCAAGTGGGCCAATATTCTCCCTATGCGTCACCTTAGGTCACATTGTAGAATTGTATGAGCCACACCCAGGGGCCACATTTTGTTCGCTCCTGTTCTGAGAGAAGCCAGAGTGGGCTGGGGTCAAAGAGACACAGAATCAGTCAGCCTGGAGCTTACCGATAAGTGCTACATGTACCACGGCACCTCCGGAACCAAGCTATAGCTCAGCAGAGACAAAGCACCAAATGGATATGAAAAATGAACTCTCCTTTCTCCCTAAAGTGATCTCTCTGGTTTGGGGCAGGGCAGGATGAGGTATGGGACTTGGCACTATTCCTGCTCATGCTAAACCATTCCCATGCTATAGTGTCTCCAGGGCTGACAGCTCAACACTCTTCACCAGCGACAAGTATTTAACACAGAGTAAAATACAACATTCATGCTTCTCTGAGGGGAAAGCTCCAAATGTCCCCTATGTTATACTGCATCTACAAAGTATGGTCCATATCACAAACCCTGGAAACAGACAGAAGGTTAATGCGTGATGATCTGGATTATTATATAGTGCCAAGGATATAAAGAAAGCTCTACAGCAGTAAAATTCACCTCTAACAAGGTCCCTGTCCGTTAATCTTAAACTAGATCAGTATATTTGAAAGCCATGAGGGACTATTACGATAACCTAACAAGCCAGAAAATGACACCCAATAAATTCTGCATCGAGCCCATAACTTCTGGCTGAACCACCAGCAGATCTTTTAGAAAAAATATCCCATCTTGATTTAAAGACTTCAAGTTATGGAGAAACCACCATATTCCTTGGAAAGTTGTTCCAATGGTTAATTATCCTCACTGTGTGGTGGGGCTTTTTGTTTGTTTGTTTTGTTCTAATTGTGCCTTATTTCCAGTTTGAATTGGACTATCTTCAGCTTCCAACCCCTGGATCTTGTTATGCTTTTGGCTGGTGCATCAAAGAGGCCTCTGCTATCAGAAATCCTCTCCCCATGTAAGTACTTACAGACTGCGATCAAATCCATCTTGTATCCTTCTCTTTGGTAAGTAAATTAGATTGAGCTTCTTAAATTTCTCACTGTAAGGCAGGTTTCCCAGACCTTGAATTGTTCTTGTGGCTCTCTGCTGAACACTTTCCAGGTGAGAGCCTGGCTCTGCACTCCTTACTCATGCAAAACTCTCAGTATAAAGTCAATGGGCCCAATGCTTCTTTTAGTGTAGCTTTGGCTGAAGGATTGCAGGATCTGGCCCTAGAATTTTATCCAGCTTAGATCACAGCGTATTTCAATGCTAAGGCACTCTTGCACTGTATAAATGAATAGGGAGCCGCAGAAGTTGAAATTTCAATTTATTTGGACCACTACAATTATATGCAAAACTGTTCTATCCAGGGATGGCCACAGGGAGAGAGGCAAACTGCCACAGTTGAAGTGAGTGGAGATGCCTGAGCTACCTTAAGAGAGGGCTGCCGGCAGAGTGGTTTTTTTTGACTGAGCCCTGCACCTTTGGATTTCGCTCCATCCCTTGGTCTATACTGACCTGAGTTTGCAAACCCTCAGATTCTCCCTGCACTCCCTGAATCATGAGGAAGGGGAAGATATGTGAGGCTGGGCAGTAGGAGGCGGCTGGGGGGGGAGGGAGATTCTCGTTGGAGGGCTTGAATTGTTTAACATCTTTGCTATGGCTGCAATATTATGAGCTAGAAGTAACTAAGGGAGTCTGTTTATTTAACACGTGCACAGTATATCCCTGAAGAATGTCAAGGGCACCTCTAGCTTGGCATGGGCTTCCTTACTGCATTGGAAATCTAAAGCAATAAGATAAATGAATAATGCACCCAGGTCTGAGTGGGGAGGCTGCGCACTGTCTGGGCTCTAGATGCATCCCAAACACACTTGTTGCAGGATTTGTCTAATACATTTGATTACATTGTCGCGCTACAGACCCATGAGACACAAGGAGGAAGAGTGTAGAGCCATAGACAGAAGAAAATCACGTTTGCAGGTTACTGTCATTGCACAGAATGGCTGAATAGTATGTTTATTTCTGCAGAGCAGAGCACATGTGAATATTATTCCTATTGTGACCTATCCTGAACTGCACTCTTTGCAATACAGGTCCCACGAAGGAGGGAAGCGAGGACGGAGGAATGAAATACAAAGCCCCTCAATTATGCCAATATGTTTTTATGAGCATCAGCCTGTGGCTCCATTCTCAGCTCTGCCAGCTCACAGATTTTGGATAAGTTGCGGCCCTTCAGGGTGCCTCAGTTTCCCCATTTGTACAACGGGAATATTATCACTTGGCCACCTTTGTAAAGTGCTTTGGGAACTATGGGAGGAAAGGGCTATAGAAGCAGAGTATTCTTACTATAGAAGTGCCATGCAGTAGTATTAAATGACCCTTTAAGCTCTCTGCACATGGAACTCCTATTGATTTCAAAGGAAGAGCTTGCAAGATTGAGCCTGTATAGTTCTGTAACTCCAAATTTGATTTAACAGAGGAAGCTCAAAGCATGGGGCAGCTCGGAATATTTTTCTTTTCCAATGTTTGGGTTGCTTTTAAGTTTAATCCTAGCTCTGAGTTTCCCATGTTTAGAACGGATCGCTACAAGACTTTTGTACTCTCTACTCCTGATCTGAATTCTGGCTTGACCAAATTGTCTGGGAATGCCGTGCCTAGCAGAAACATGGCTCTGAAGGGTGACTTTGACATAACATCAAAAGGATGAGAGCGACTGATGCCATGTCAGTCTCTCTGGGGCAGAAACCCTTCCAGCAACGGACACATCAAAACATCTTCTTAGTTGTCCTGACCCACCGGAATTTGAGTCTGCTAACAAAGAGGCAGTGTTGGGATCCGTGTTTCCCAAGATGTCTGGCTTGCCTGCCTGGTTAACATTGATTTTAAGTAAATGTTTGCTTTGAGGTATGTTTTGCCTGCGCCCTGTTGTAATCTGGAGTCGTTCCCATGCATTCTGCAAGGGGCACTGAGATCTCAGCCTCACAAAGGAGCAGTCACTTAGCATTAGCTCCTGCACAATGCAACTGTGCCTCCCTCTTGGCCATGGCAGATTTGTGTTTCCCCAGCAAAACTCGTCCATTGAAAACCCCGAGAAAAAAAGAGCTTAAATGTATTCTCCTGAGAGAGGGTCTCACGGGGGGGAGGGAGCACTCAAAGGGCTGGGGACAAAGACATGGAGGTGTCTCAGAAGAGAGATCCCATGGAGGGGGGGATGTCTTACCAATGGGGGTCCCAGGATGGAGGCTTAGACAGACGTCTCACAGAGAGGGGAGTGCATGTGATGGGGGGCTGGGATTGTCTAGGTGAGGGTAAGTGTCTCATGGAGGCGGATCCTGGGGTGTGGAATCTGGGGGGCTCAGGAGGGACACGCTTCTCACTGAGGGATGGCAGGAGTGGGCTATCCAGGTGACTGGAGGGGTCATGGGGGGCAAACCTTGGTCCATAATGGATGGGACTGTTCTTGGGGGATTTGTCTGAGGCGCTGCTGACTGCCCACGGCCCCTATGGCTAGCACTTGGCGCAAGGGAAAGGGGCTGCGTGGTTGTGGATTTTTAATAGACAGTCTGTAAATAGTTAAATGAAACTGCAAACTGTGTCTCCACTGAACTGGGGCCTCAGCTTCTGGCTTTCCACTCTGCTGGGAGCCGGAGAGGGGGACAGACGCTTTGACTGGGATTAGCATAGCTTTGGGGAATAGAAATGGGCAGATGGGACCCCCAGCGCCCTGCTCTCCCTCTCAGGCATGTGAGGACCTCGGTCACACACAAAGCCCCGAGGAGGGGCAGGGCGCCAGGGGCTCAGCCCCAAACCCTGAGAACAACGGGCATGAGAGTGTGTGTGGGGAGGGGGTGAAAGGGGAGAAGGGGAAGAACTAGCTGGGGGAGGGTTATTGCTCTGCACAGGCATTGTGGGATGCAAGGCAGCATTTCCCATAGTTCCTTGGCTCTGTGTGGTTGGGAGGCCCCCAACCTCTGCACTGCCACTAACTCCTGTCCCAGAGGACAACAGGAGTTTCCATTGCTTCTCTATCCACATGCTGAACTGACTCCCCCAGCTGGGCATTTCCACTCAGGAGCAGGTGATCTGATCCAGGAGCCACACACAGCTCAATGGGATTCGAGCTGCTGGGCAGCCTGGGGAAACATAACCCAAAGCACAGCCACTCTGTGAGGAGGAGGAGACTGCGGGGAGGCAGAGATGCTAAGAGAGACCTTGGCAGAGACAGTGGGTACGGGGCGCATGCTCAGGGGTATTACATGACACAACGTGAGCCTTACCATGCAAAACGCTGAGCACCTGCAAATCCCAGTGAGCTTAGCACCTCACAGGATCGGGGCGCTGGTGCAGGGAGGCAACTGTCTTTCCATATATGGCCCTGGTGCAACCACCCCCGGGACATTCGCCCATTTCTGAGCATCTCATCACCAGAGAGATATTGGCAAACTGGGAAAGAGCGACGAGGGTGTGGGGAGTGATGTACGAGGAGAGACAGAAAGAGTTAAATGTGTATCACCGGGCTAACTACAGCCTGCCTGTGAGGGGAGGTGATAACTGACTGCAAACTCTTCCAGCCTGGAGAAGGGCCAGGGCGGGTGTGTCTACACTGCAATTGGGACAGCACAGACAGGCATACCGGGGCTAGCTTTGCTCAAGACAGCTTGCTAACAATAGGCCAGTGTAGCTGCAACAGCATAGGCTAGGCACACGAGTGCGTAGCTCGGGCCCTGGGCGGGATTGCACTCCGGCAGCTAGCCCATGCTGCCACCTGCGCTGCTGCGGCTCCTGTAGCGTGAGAGCTTGCTCAAAGCTAGCACTGAGTGCGTCTACACAGGCTGCAATCACTCCTCCAGGCAGAGGCTTCGTGTGGTGCAAATGGGTGCAACGGGGACGAATGGGATGGAGAGAACCAGGGATGTTCGGCTGAAGCTCAGGAAAACCTTTCTGACAGTGAGATGGCTTTGGAGGTGGGACAGTCTCTCAAGGGGAGCGCTGGCAGCTCCACCTTGGCTGGAGAATTAACAGCAGAGGGAACAATCCTGCCCTGGGTGGGAGACTATTGTTTTACGGTGGCTCTGATCTCCTGAATGACCCATCTCTAATTCTAGGACGCTCTGCCTTTATCTGCTCTATTGGCAATGTTTCTATTGCAGGGGGAACGATGCCAACCTGTATTTAAGCTCCTGTGCCATCTGTAAAAACCAGGTGTCATAACTATAAAAGGAAGGGTAACAGCTCTCTGTGTACAGTACTAAAATCCCTCCTGGTCAGAGACTCCAAAATCCTTTTACCTGTAAAGGGTTAAGAAGCTCGGGTAACCTGGCTGACACCTGACCCAGAGGACCAATGAGGGGACAAGATACTTTCAAATCTTGGGGGGGGAAAGGCTTTTGTGTGTGTCCTTTGTTTAAGGGGTTGTTCGCTCTTGGGACTGAGAGGGACCAGACATCAATCCAGGCTCTCCCCATCTTTCTAAACAAGTCTCTCTTATTTCAAAATTGTAAGTAAAAGCCAGGCAAGGCGTCTTAGATTTACTTTGTTTTCTCAACTTGTAAATGTACCTTTTACCAGAGTGCTTATCTTGTTTGCTATACTTTGAACCTAAGACAGAGGGGATTCCTCTGAGCTCTTTAAGTTTGATTACCCTGTAAAGTTATTTTCCATACTGATTTTGCAGAGATGATTTTTACCTTTTGCTTTAATTAAAAGCCTTCTTTTTAAGAACCTGATTGATTTCTCCTTGTTTTAAGATCCAAAGGGGGTTTGGATCTGTATTCACCAGGAGTTGGTGAAAGGAAGGAGGGGGGAAGGGTCAATCTCTCCTTGTTTAAGATCCAAGCAGTTTGGATCTGTATTCACCAGGGAATTGGTGAAAGGTTTCTCAAGGCTTCCCAGGGAGGGAATCCATCGAGAATGGTGGCAGCGGGACCAGAGCTAAGCTGGTAGATAAGCTTAGCAGTTTTCATGCAGGCCCCTACATTTGTACCCTAAAGTTCAAAGTAGGGATACAGCCTTGACATGGTGGCACAGCGGTGGGATCGTTTTAAACCCAAAAGCCAGTAAGATTTTTTTTTCCTTCTAGCTGCTTGGAAAGCAGAGCTGAAGGTAGATGCATATCTTATCTCTCCTTGCCTGAAGGCAGAGGTGTTAAGTTTTTTTAACAAGGTCCTTTGTTAAGAGAAGGGTTCAATTAATGAGCAAACAACTGGTAAAGATAATTTACAAGGTGAATTGTGTTTTTTTTTCTTTTTTACATCCTCGGAAGTAGCTAGTTAGAAACTCTCTGTTAACTCAGCAGCACTCAGCAGGAGCCTGAGCTAAATACATCCCAGTTTCAGTCAACTGCAGAGGGTGAGACCCAGCACAAGAAAACCAGGAAAATGACTACCAAAGAAGAAAAAGCTAAAGAGGAGGCTCACAAGAGAGAGATGGAGCTGGAGAAAGCCAAAGAGGGGGCCCACAAGAGAGAGATGGAGCTGAGAGACAGAGAAGAAAAAGCCAAACAGGAGGCACACAAGAGAGAGATGGAGCTGGAAAAAGCCAAAGAGGAGGCGGGAGAAAAAGAAAGGAAGCATGAACTGGAAGCAGCAAGTGCTAAGCAGGATGCATCAGACCATCCTAACAATTCCTCTCCAAGTACCACTTCCCATCCCAGGAAATTCCCCACCTACAAGGCAGGCGATGATACTGAGGCCTTCTTAGAAAATTTTGAAAGGGCCTGCCTTGGATACGACATCCCTCCAACCCAGTACATGGTAGAGCTGAGGCCGCAGCTCAGTGGACCCTTAGCAGAAGTGGCGGCTGAAATGCCTAAGGAACACATGAACAGTTATGAACTTTTTAAAAACAAGGCGAGACTCAGAATGGGGCTAACACCCGAGCATGCCCGTCGGCGGTTCAGAGCCCTAAGGTGGAAACCAGATGTGTCATTTACCCGGCATGCCTACCACATTGACAAAAATTGTGATGCCTGGGTATCAGGAGCAAATGTTAAATCTCTGGAAGATCTGCTTTCCCTAGTAAAAATGGAGCAGTTTTTAGAGGGTGTTCCTGAGGAAATAGAAAGGTACATCCTAGATGGGAAGCCCAAAACTGTAACCGAGGCGGGGGAGATTGGAGCCAAATGGGTGGAGGTGACAGAAAAGAAAAAAGCTAGTAGCAGTTGGAGCGAATATCAGAAGGGGCAAACCGAAACAAAACCTTATCACCGGGGACAACCCAAGGCCCCACCCACATCCCAAGGGAAACCCCAGACGCCTTCTCACCCCACCACACCAGTCTCCATCAACCAACATCGCCCCGGTGATACCTTAGCAGGGCGATGTTTTAAATGTAATGAACTGGGGCATATAAAGGCTCACTGCCCCAAGAACCCCAACCGATTACAGTTCATTACACCCCAATCACACCAAAGAACCCCAGACCCAGATGCCTCTCTCATACCCTCGGAGCGAAGGGAAACCTTGAGAGTGGGCGGAAAGAAGGTTATCGCTTGGAGGGACACTGGGGCACAAGTGTCAACTATTCACCAATCCCTAGTGGACCCCAAACTCATCAACCCGGAGGCTACAGTGACAATTCAACCCTTCGTGTCACAGTCTGTAACCTTGCCTACAGCCAAGTTGCATGTCCAGTACAAGGGCTGGTCAGGAATGTGGACTTTTGCAGTCTATGACAATTATCCCATTCCCATGCTACTGGGGGAAGACTTGGCCAACCATGTGAAGCTAGCCAAGAGGGTGGGAATAGTCACCCGCAGCCAGGCTAAGCAAGCTTTCACCCCCATCCCTGTTCCTGAGCCGTTCACCAGGGCCCCGTCTGTGTTACCGGAGACCCAAAAACAGGTGGTGGAACCGGATCCCCTGCCAACGACTGCAACAGCCGTAGTGGATCCAATCCCAGAGACCCAGCCAAAGCCAGTCCCAGAACCGGAACTGGCAACGCAACCAACACCAGAACCATTGTCAGCACTGAGTCCAGCGCTTGCAAACCCGTCTACAACTCCAATGCCAGAGGGCACCAGCGAGTCTGAACTGGTGGAAGCAGCAAATAACCCTACCCAAGAGGCTCAGCCAGAGCCTGAAATACCACATAGTGCACCAGCGGACAGCGGTTCACAGTCAATGGAAAAAGCCCCAGCACCTGCATCGCTTCCAGAGGGACCAAGCCCCAGTCCACTGTCCAAGGAGGAACTGATGTCTCCAGCATCAAGGGAACAGTTCCAGGCCGAGCAGGAAGCAGATGACAGCCTTCAAAAAGCTTGGGCAGCGGCACGGAGCACCCCACCGCCTCTCAGCTCTTCTAACCGATCCCGGTTTGTTGTAGAAAAAGGACTTTTATACAAGGAGACTCTTTCTGGTGGGCACCAAGAAGACTGGCATCCTCAAAGACAGCTGGTAGTTCCCACTAAGTATCGGGTAAAACTCTTGAGCTTAGCCCATGATCATCCCAGTGGCCATTCTGGGGTGAACAGAACCAAAGACCGGTTGGGGAAGTCCTTCCACTGGGAGGGAATGGGCAAGGACGTTGCTAATTATGTCCGGTCTTGTGAGGTGTGCCAACGAGTGGGAAAGCCCCAAGACCAGGTTAAAGCCCCTCTCCAGCCACTACCCATAATTGAGGTCCCATTTCAGCGAGTAGCTGTGGATATTCTGGGTCCTTTCCCAAAGAAGACACCCAGAGGAAAGCAGTACGTACTGACTTTCATGGATTTTGCTACCCGATGGCCGGAAGCTGTACCCTTAAGCAACACCAAGGCTAAAAGTGTGTGCCAGGCATTAGCAGACATTTTTGCCAGGGTAGGGTGGCCCTCCGACATACTTACAGATTCGGGAACTAATTTCCTGGCAGGGAACATGAAAAACCTGTGGAAAGCTCATGGGGTGAATCACTTGGTTGCCACCCCTCATCACCATCAAACCAATGGTCTGGTGGAGAGGTTTAATGGAACTTTGGGGGCCATGATACGTAAATTCGTAAATGAACACTCCAATGATTGGGACCTAGTGTTGCAGCAGTTGCTTTTTGCCTACAGGGCTGTACCACATCCCAGTTTAGGGTTTTCACCATTTGAACTTGTGTATGGCCGCGAGGTTAAGGGGCCATTACAGTTGGTGAAGCAGCAATGGGAGGGGTTTACGCCTTCTCCAGGAACTAACATTCTAGACTTTGTAAGCAACCTACAAAACACCCTCCGACACTCTTTAGCCCTTGCTAAAGAAAACCTAAAGGATGCTCAGGAAGAGCAAAAGGCCTGGTATGATAAACATTCCAGAGAACGGTCCTTCAAAGTAGGAGACCAAGTCATGGTCTTAAAGGCGCTCCAGGCCCATAAAATGGAAGCATCGTGGGAAGGACCATTCACGGTCCAGGAGCGCCTAGGAGCTGTTAACTATCTCATAGCCTCCCCCACCTCCAACATAAAGCCTAAGGTATACCATGTTAATTCTCTTAAGCCCTTTTATTCTAGAGAATTAAACGTTTGCCAGTTTACAGCCCAGGAAACTGATGACGCGGAGTGGCCTGCAGGTGTCTACTATGAAGGAAAAAGGAATGGTGGCGTGGAAGAGGTGAACCTCTCCACGACCCTGGGACGTCTGCAGCGACAGCAGATAAAGGAGCTGTGCACAAGCTTTGCACCGATTTTCTCAGCCACTCCAGGACGGACCGAACGGGCATACCACTCCATTGACACAGGTAATGCTCACCCAATTAGAACCCCACCCTACCGGGAGTCACCTCATGCCCAAGCGGCTATACAAAGGGAGATCCAGGACATGCTACAGATGGGTATAATCCGCCCCTCTACCAGTGCATGGGCATCTCCAGTGGTTCTAGTTCCCAAACCAGATGGGGAAATACGCTTTTGCGTGGACTACCGTAAGCTAAATGCTGTAACTTGTCCTGACAACTATCCAATGCCACGCGCAGATGAGCTATTGGAAAAATTGGGACATGCCCAATTCATCTCTACTTTAGACTTAACCAAAGGGTACTGGCAAGTACCACTAGATGAACCCGCTAAGGAAAGGTCAGCCTTCGTCACCCAGGCAGGGGTGTATGAATTCAATATACTCCCTTTCGGGTTGCGAAATGCACCCGCCACCTTCCAAAGACTTGTAGATGGTCTCCTAGCAGGATTGGGAGAATCTGCAGTTGCCTACCTCGATGATGTGGCCATTTTTTCTGATTCATGGACAGAACACCTGGAGCACCTGAAAAAAGTCTTCGAGCGCATCCGGCAGGCAGGACTAACTGTTAAGGCTAAAAAGTGTCAAATAGGCCAAAACAGAGTGACGTACCTGGGGCACCAGGTGGGTCAAGGAACTATAAATCCCCTACAGGCCAAAGTGGATGCTATCCAAAAGTGGCCGATTCCAAAGTCAAAGAAACAGGTCCAATCCTTCTTAGGCTTGGCCGGATATTATAGGCGATTTGTACCACACTACAGCCAAATCGCCGCCCCGCTGACAGACCTAACCAGAAAGAAACAGCCAAATACAGTTCAGTGGACTGATAAGTGTCAAAAGGCCTTTAACCAGCTTAAGGCAACACTCATGTCTGACCCTGTGCTAAGGGCCCCAGACTTTGACAAACCGTTCCTAGTAACCACAGATGCTTCCGAGCGAGGCGTGGGAGCAGTTTTAATGCAGGAAGGACCAGATCAAGAATTCCATCCTGTCGTGTTTCTCAGCAAGAAACTGTCTGAGAGGGAAAGCCACTGGTCAATCAGCGAAAAGGAATGCTACGCCATTGTGTACGCGCTAGAAAAGCTACGCCCATATGTTTGGGGACGGCGTTTCCAACTACAAACAGACCATGCTGCGCTACAGTGGCTTCATACCGCCAAGGGAAATAACAAAAAACTTCTTCAGTGGAGTTTAGCTCTCCAAGATTTTGATTTTGAAATACAACACATTTCGGGAGCTTCTAACAAAGTGGCTGATGCACTCTCCCGGGAAAGTTTCCCAGAGTTAACTGGTTAACAATTGTTTTTGGAATGAAACATATTGTTAGTTTTTATATAATCAGTAGTATGTCTAAAGGTACGTGTGTCTTATTAACTCTGTTTTCTCCTAGAGCTCCAGGAAAGAAATCACAGCCAGTGTGGAACCAAACGTCCAACACTATCTGTGATTTGGGGGGCGTGTCATAACTATAAAAGGAAGGGTAACAGCTCTCTGTGTACAGTACTAAAATCCCTCCTGGTCAGAGACTCCAAAATCCTTTTACCTGTAAAGGGTTAAGAAGCTCGGGTAACCTGGCTGACACCTGACCCAGAGGACCAATGAGGGGACAAGATACTTTCAAATCTTGGGGGGGGAAAGGCTTTTGTGTGTGTCCTTTGTTTAAGGGGTTGTTCGCTCTTGGGACTGAGAGGGACCAGACATCAATCCAGGCTCTCCCCATCTTTCTAAACAAGTCTCTCTTATTTCAAAATTGTAAGTAAAAGCCAGGCAAGGCGTCTTAGATTTACTTTGTTTTCTCAACTTGTAAATGTACCTTTTACCAGAGTGCTTATCTTGTTTGCTATACTTTGAACCTAAGACAGAGGGGATTCCTCTGAGCTCTTTAAGTTTGATTACCCTGTAAAGTTATTTTCCATACTGATTTTGCAGAGATGATTTTTACCTTTTGCTTTAATTAAAAGCCTTCTTTTTAAGAACCTGATTGATTTCTCCTTGTTTTAAGATCCAAAGGGGGTTTGGATCTGTATTCACCAGGAGTTGGTGAAAGGAAGGAGGGGGGAAGGGTCAATCTCTCCTTGTTTAAGATCCAAACAGTTTGGATCTGTATTCACCAGGGAATTGGTGAAAGGTTTCTCAAGGCTTCCCAGGGAGGGAATCCATCGAGAATGGTGGCAGCGGGACCAGAGCTAAGCTGGTAGATAAGCTTAGCAGTTTTCATGCAGGCCCCTACATTTGTACCCTAAAGTTCAAAGTAGGGATACAGCCTTGACACCAGGAAACAGCTATTTTCTATCCCATGGAAAGCGTGATTAGTGATGCTGGAGTGAGAGGGTTTCCACATGCGGATGTGTGTCACTTCGCCCACGCATGTCACGCAGCACACTTACTGCATGCTCGTTCAGGAGGGAGGAACAGGGCATTAACTTGTCTCTCTCTTGCAGCGTGGCCACAGGCTCCAGTTCTCTCATTTGGTTTGTGTGCAAAGAAAAGAAAAATAATAGAGCTGCGCGCTGGGCACTGAGGAGCCAGGAGTCCCTAGGGACTGCCTGGGAGCCTGACATCTGTCCCTGGAGGAGGAACTTCCTAGCAGTCATCTTGATTAGGCTGTGGAACAATGACAGGAGGATTGTGGGGTCTGCAAAATGGACTGGGAGTGCCCAGTGTATGACTCAAGCTCTTGCCCCATCTCTGAAACCAGGCAGCATGGAGGCTGAGATGGGGAGGATCAATGGGGGAGCACACAGGCAAGCTTGGAGCAGCATGGCTGGGCCCCAAGAGACAAACACAGGAGCTGGAGGGCTGCGTGGCTCAGGCCCGGTTGCTGCAAGCCCAGGGTGCATGCCAATTCTACATCCCCAGACTCCAGCCGGCCTCCTCCCAAGAATCAGCCCCCCACCGCCAATCCCAACCAGTCCCCTTCCCAATACACCCACAGTAGGTCTTCTCCTGAATGCAGACCCTCACCCCAGACACCAAACAGCCTCCTTGCCACTGTAGATCCATTCCCTCGCACACCTTCAGCTGGTCCACTCCCCAGCACAGACCCTGCCACTCACAACCAGCCTCCTTCTCCGAGCAGAATCCTCAGCCCTCTTCCCACTGCACATCGCCCTCATGCCAGGGGGGCTGGGCTATTGCTTCATCCCGCTATAGAGTGGTGTTCTGAGATGCACAAGAACCCTCAGTAAATTGATGGTGAGCTCATGTCATTCCAGGATCAGAACTCCCCAAAGCTGGAAGCTTGGAGTAGGGCTGGCTCCACTTCTTATTTTTCTGTCTCCTCCCTGAGCTGCAGTGAGCATGGCTCGCTATGGCACTTCTAATATTTACCCTGTCTAGGTAGCATCTTCACTGACCCTGGCTAATACAGAGTTTCCATGTTAGACTGTTCCATCCCTTGTATAAAATACACCAAACTCATCAGCACCCAAAAACTGGAGGTAGGGGTGCCAACCCTCCAGGATTGTCCTGGAGTTAAAAATTAATCTTTAATGAAAGATTATGTCATGTGATGAAACCTCCAGGAATACGTCCAACCAAAGTCGCTACCCCAACTGTAGGAGGCTGAAGGTGGTAGCATAAGCTGCTCGCCAACACCAGCCCTAAGATCAAGCCACCTGCATTTATAAAGAACAAGCCAGTGCTGGGCAAAGAACAGCCCCTGGGACATTAATGAAGGGCAAAAAAATCTGCAATGTACCCTACGGAGTGTCGTCTGTGGAGACTACATGTCCCATCATGACCTGCTCCATCAGTGACCTCTCATGTGTCTGAGCTGTTACCACAGGCAGCCCTGGGGTATTACATACATGGTGGCTGCAAACTGCTCCAGTTAGTGCAGACCTTAGGCGTCAGACGAGTCCCCAATGTGGCCAGTGTGGCCACTGGTTGGGCAAGTTTGGGAGCCACTGGCACAGCACTTACGTGGATGAAACTGGCAATAAAGCTGAGCCCCAAGAGGATCAGGTCTCTCCAGAAGGATTATAGTTCCCCCGTACGGTGTGAGCCCTCTTGTGCACTGAACACTGGAGCAAGTGGATCCCTGAGAGCATCTCTCAAAGCTCAGCAAGCCCCAGAGAGCCCTACTGGGCACCACTTCCCAGGAGTTCCCGTTCAAAGGCCTCGTGTCCTGGAGTCCAAAGAAAACCATTGATATTCCGCCTGCGGAGCTCGCTTTTTGAAATGCAAATTTCATGGGTCTCTGCCAGAGACAAATTACTACAGTGTGGATAAAGAGCCGCTAAAAAGAGCCGTCTCTCTGCTGCGAGGGGTTTGATGGCCAGGCCCAAAAAGTTGACTTCCAAGCTCCCAGTGTTCGCGGGAGAGCAGAGCTGGTGGCTCTCATCCCCAATCTGCTTTCATACATTAAAGCCCACTTTCAAACAATACAAGGGGAAGGACACAAATATTTGCAGAAACAGCAGGTCTCCCCTGCTGCTAACGGGTGGGGGCATTTGTTTAAAGAACAAGGGGATTTCCTCTTTTTGTACCAGAGAGATGTTACAGGGCTTCATGGAGTGAAAACCCACCCATTGACATGGGTGACATGTTCCGTGTCTTTCACTTACAGAATCTATCTACCTGGGGGAAGATTTGAAAGTCAGTGGGAAAGTCAAAGTGCCTAACTACCATGTGTGCCTTTGAAAATCAATATCTATCTCTCTGTCTCTCTATCTCTCTATCTCTGTCTGTCTGTCACTCCAATAGCTACCACTATCTCATTCAATAGATCTAAATTAAAAAACAGGAGGTCCAATGCTTCCTTTAACCTCTGCAGGCAGACTAGATAGCAAACTTTGGAGCAGGCCCTATCTGCAGCCAATGCAGTGGGCAGGAGCGGCGCCAGGGTTTTTGCCGCCCTAGGCGGCAGCACTCCTGCTCTGAGCATTCGGCGGCGGGGGTCCTTCCGCTCCGCGTCTTCGGGGCACTTCGGTGGCGGGTCCCAGAGCGAGTGAAGGACCCGCTGCCGAATTTCCGCCGAGGACCCGGAGCGGAAGAACCCCCCGCCGCCGAATTTCCGCCGAGGACGGCAAAATGCCGCCCCCCAAATCCTGCCGCCCTAGGCGACCGCCTAGTGGAAGCGCCGGCCCTGGCAGTGGGGCCTCCTCTGGACACTGCAATAACACACATAACAGTAACGAGGACTCGATCTGTGAGGGGCAGGGGTTGTGCTCTGCAGTGCACTGTCCTCTTTCCCTCTAACCTGCTAGGCACCTTTCTGTGGGGTCTCTGTGGGATTCAGTCTCCCACAGCTTTAGTGGGGCTGGGGCTGGAGGGATGTCCTCTCTCCAGAGAATGCCCTCCACCCCAATGGGAAATCCTGGTGCAATCCCGAGCCAGCAGTGACTCATGTGGCATCCACCACCACCACGGATTGGAAGATCCCCTGCCAGTGGGGGAAGCTAGGAGTGCCTGAGCAGATCCATGCTCCCACTCCCCTTGCATGGGGACCAGGCGACAATGCAGGGATGACGGGTCTCTGCAGTTGGCCCTGGACACTAGGGTTTGCAGGCTCTTTGGCCTGAACGCCCTGCTACTTCTGGGATGTTTTAGCGTACACCACCCACACAACGTATGAGCAAGGAGGAAACCCCACCAGTCCAAAGGCTTCCTGCTCCTATTTGGGAATCACCTGCTCTGGAGGCCCTGTGACCGAGGGGTTCCCCGCACTGATCTGCTAGCGAAGATATCACCAGCATCCCTCCCACACGTGGGTTTCTGAGCTGACAGCTGAGCCTGATGGATGTTTAGAGCCAGCAAAGAAACCACATGGCCCCGTCAGACTCAGAGCCAGAGAGAATTAGAGGAAATAGATGTATAAATGGAATCAGCAAACGCAGCTGAATCCAAAGGAGGCAACTCTGCACATGTCTGAAATGAACATGCCGGCTTTAACGAGTCGAGCATCACACTCAAACGTCTCCTTGACACTGGCAATAATAATCCCATTTGCCAGTGCCTGGAAGAGCCGAAACTGCTCAGAAAGCACCCATCAGGGATCAGCTGGATCCTGTGTTAAGCAGGAATTAGCTCTCCTTTCAGCAGTCTCTGGGTATATTATCAGTGATAATGCTGCCTAAATCTTTGGGGGTGGGGTGGGACGGGAAGTTAGATTTGACAGAAATAGCACAGAAAATTACTCTCACACAAAAATACATATTCATGTATGTGCACACACACACATTAGGAGAAGATCAGTAATTCCTAGGATTGTCAATGCTTTATGCCAATCTATTAATATAATTGGCACCTTTCCCAAGAAACTGCTGACATGCAACTGGATTGTGAAAGCAAGTTAACCTCCTAAACTGCTTTGTATGTCACTAGGAATCACTAGGAATTGCCGCTGTATGTGCCAAGACTACAAACGTAGTGTCCCAGCGAAGCGCCAGTTATTTATAGTCTCGGAACAGGAAGAACTCAGTGTTCTTTTTGTTTATTTAGGAGAAATTATATTTACCACTCAGCACAATGCTAGACCTCTTTTTTCCCTGATGGCCCAGAAACCTCAGCTGGGGTTCAAACACGGGGCTTCCCAGTGAGTTGAGGGAGAACTAAAGTGCGGGAAGGATTGTAGAGCACAGGACAAGGAGTAGCAACAGTTCTGTGTTATAGTCACAGCTTTGCCCCTGGTTTGCTGTCAGATCCTGGGCAAGTCACTCTGGCCCAGATCCTCAAAGGTATTTAGGTGCCTTAACTCCCATAGGTGCCTACATACCTTTAAGGATGTGGGCCTCATTTTCTCCATCTGCAAAAAGGGGCTAATGATGCAGTAGAATCAGTATTCACTGAACCCCACTTTGCTGAATTGCCCCATTTACTGAACTCCCAGTGTGTCACCCCGTAAATAAGGCGGTTCCAAAGTCAATACAGTAAATCAGGGTCCTCATCTCTGTGGAGCTCCACCACAGGAGCTTTTGCCTTGCAGAGCTTCATCCTTCCACAGGGAAATCCCAGCTCTCAGGACTGACTGCTACAAGGGACCTGGCTGCACCAGCCTCTCTCCTCCTTCACATCCCTCCTTACAGCTCATCTCTCCATGCAACGCCTCCTCCTTCTTCACCACAGGGAGAATCCCTGCAGCCTGCCTGACCTTGTCTGCCTTCCTAGGTCTTGTCCTGGCTTATGTGGATTGGAAGCTCTTTGGAGCATGCTCTAGCTAGCACTGTGCCCCAGCACCATATAAAATGTCCCAGGTATCATCCTTGCACTGCGTCTGACCACAGAGCTTGAGAGTGGAAGCCCAGAAACAGGGAGCCAGCTAGACCCAGTGCCAGGGATTATCATAGGAGAGTGGCGTTCTGAGATGCACAAGAACCCTCAGTAAATTGATGGTGAGCTCATGTCATTCCAGGTGCATTTCGAGGAGAGGAGGAGCCCTAAGAACCGGTGCTAAGCCTTGCTCCATGAAGAGGCCCTTGTCCACAAGTGCACAGGGACCTTGCCAGGCCTGCCAGGATCAGAATCCGACAGGAGAGTCGTCCCCTGGGACAGTGGGAGGGGTGGTGAGAGACAGGGCCCTGCTGTGGAGACAGGGTAACTAGCACAAGCAGTTAATACGCTCCAGCGAGCGAGCACTTCCAAGGGCAAACACAGGGGTTATGTTTCAGAGTAGCAGCCGTGTTAGTCTGTATCCGCAAAAAGAACAGGAGTACTTGTGGCACCTTAGAGACTAACAAATTTATTAGAGCATAAGCTTTCGTGGGCTACAACCCACTTCTTCGGATGCATATAGAGTGAAACATATATTGAGGAGATATATATACACACACATACAGAGAGCATGAACAGGTGGGAGTTGTCTTACCAATAAGAGTTGGTAAGACAACTCCCACCTGTTCATGCTCTCTGCATGTGTGTGTATATATATCTCCTCAATATATGTTTCACTCTATATGCATCCGAAGAAGTGGGTTGTAGCCCACGAAAGCTTATGCTCTAATAAATTTGTTAGTCTCTAAGGTGCCACAAGTACTCCTGTTCTTTTTACAGGGGTTATGGCCACACAAGTTTGTTACAGCTGCTAGGCTCACCAGCCCATGGGCAACAGGGCTTAGTGCTACCCCGACTCACTCCTCTGCAACCTCCCCCAATACAAGAATCCAAGGGCCTCGTTCTTCCCTTGCACCCGGTGTAGGCGTTTACACACGTGCCAGGAGCCGGGAAATGCAGAATCAGACCCCTTGTGCCCCTTTGGTAATGTTACATTTTGTTTTTAAAATCTAAAGTCTGCCCTGCCCCTCTCTCCCCCTCCCCCAAATGTGCCAAATGGCTCTTGGGGAGAGATCACTGAAAGCAAGAGAGCAAATGGAACTACCCCAGGCCTGGGCGGGCTGCCCCCAGGTGCCATTGCAACCAGCAACTCTGGCCAATGTTTACTTCCCTGCACCCTCGAACTGTAACTCTCTGGGGCAGGGATTCCAGAGAAAACATCTGCAGCATCCCCGCATGGCAGCTGTCCAGCTCGGAATGAAGAGGATTTGACTGTCTGAGAGCGAAAGGGATTTATAAGCAAGAATTCCATAGACTCATAGGGTCTAATTTGCCGCTGACCCCTTGGGGTAACTGCACGCACTTCAGGGGAGTTAGGCCTCATTACCATGGTGGAAGTGAGAGCAGAATCAGCCTGCAGAAGTTTATGGAAAGTATCCATTAGGTCGCCTTGCCCAGCCCCCTGTCAGTGCAATATTGTTCCCTACTGTACATTTCCTAGTGCTTTATCCAGCCTGGGGGTAAATCACTAAAGCAATGGGACTTCCCTTAGAAATGTTTTTTGCCTAATAACAGACCTTAGGGCTTCTCATTTTAAAGAGGAAGAACAATCACTGACTCCTGGAGAGGGAGAATTTTTCCAACAGCTAATTATTATTTGGATTAGCGTAGCACCTAGAAGCCCCAATCAAAATCCGGGCCTGACTGTGCTAGGTGCTGTATAAACACACAGGAAGAGACAGTCCTTCTGTCAATTGAAATAATCAAGGGGAGTGACCGAACCCATGTTTCTAATCCTAGTGTTTCATGCTGTAGTTCTACACTAGGGAATCCATCTGCTAAGCCACACTGGCTTTAAGGTAGGGTCTTTCTGAATTAATGTAAGGGAGAGAGAACTCTGATACTCTGGTTGCCATGTGTCTTTTACCTCCTGGGCCTGTCTCTGCATGCTGGTCACCTAAGGACTGCATTTCTCACTTGTTTTTTAAGATTCATTCTCTTTGCTCCCAGGTTCCTGAGAAGATCTCTTTATTCTCTGAGGACTCCAGTTAGTTTGCCCAGATGAGCTCTTCGTTTCTCAAAGGAGAAGGCGAGACACCAAGTCCTGGCCACTGGGAAGCAATGGCAATGCTAGCAAGGCAAACCCTGCCACCCCCATGTAGGGTGACCAGATGTCCCGATTTTATAGGGACAGTCCTGATTTTTGGGTCTTTTTCTTATATAGGCTCCTATTACCCCCCACCCCCGTCCCGATTTTTCACACTTGCTGTCTGGTCACCCTACCTGCATGTCAGCAGGGAAGTTGGGAAGCCCCTAGAGGTGGAGGTTCTCACCATACAGTGCAGTAGGAAGTGGAGGTGGCCAACGTGACACTTTGCTTTTTCATGCAACCTCAGAGCATGAAATACAGCAACTGTCTCAAGGGCTGGTCCAAGAAGACGTGGTCAATTGTATTCCTAGCCAGTGCAACCTAGGGACCTGACCCTGAGTTCTGGGAATAGGTCTGTGACTCGGAACCTTCACTGCAGAGCTCAGCCCAACAAATCCCAGCCTGTGGGCTGTTTGCAAACAGGTCGCTATGACTATTACGCTTCCTCATCCGGGGGGTGTGATTGGCCAGATCAGTCACATGGTATCACTGCTGCTCCCCGCGTCCCCTGCAACTTTTGGAGCAGGAGTAACACCATGAGTCTTGTTAACGCCCAAGCCCCCTTGTTGCTGAGTCTCCTGGGTACTGGCCCAGGGAGCAGCCCTTCCCCACACACTCCCACCCAGAAAGCCCATTCACAGCAGAGTTTGTGCCAATTGGCGACCGAGAAGGGCCAACCGAAGAGCCCCACTGAGTCTGCAAGCCCCAACCCTGCTGCACTGGACCAGCTGTTCCTGGCACACTATGTAGTGCAGGGAGGTTCTGGGAAATGGACACATGCCATTAGTGGTTCAGGGCTAGGGTTACTAAACTGTCTAATCGCACAAACCCAAACACCATTGCCCCACCCCTGCCCTGCTCCTCCCCCAAGGCCCCGCCCCTACCCTGCCCCTTCTCTGAGGCCCCACCCGCTCACACTCATCCCCCCTCCCTCCATCGCATGCTTTCCCCACCCTCACTCACTTTCATTGGGCTGGGGCAGTGCACAGAGATCCCCTGGACACCCCTGCACCTAGGGGCCGCACATTGCAGGGACATGCCGGCTGCTTCCAGGAGCCGCGCAGAGCCAGGGCAGGTTGGGAGCCTGCCTTAGCCCCGCTGCACCGCCAACTGCACTTTTAGCGGCCTATGAATATAGACTGCTAAATAGCTTTCAATAGCAACTGGGAGATTGATTCTGATTCCGGGAGACTCCCAGCCAATCCGGGAGGGTTGGCAACCCTATTCAGGGGCCACATCACAGCTCTTAGAGCAAGTGGAGCCCTGCGGCTGAGCAGCTACAGAGCCAGGAGGCATCATGGCAGTGTGAGGGGTAATGCCTCCCCAGGCCATCTGGAGTGTGCTTACCACACCCAGACACGAGGGGCAGGTTGAGCTGCCCTCTGAGCTAGCTGGTGCTCAGGGGGGCAAGCAGGGCAATAGCCTGACCCCTCACACAGCCCACCCAGACACTCCCCCTTTGCATCCCTGCCAGCCCTGGTGCCCAGGTCTTCTCTGACAGTCAGGGTGGGCACTGGCCCCATTCTGGCTGCCTGTGGGTGTCCATGTGCTGTGGGGAGAGGCTTCCTAAGCTCCCCACGCTCCTAGCGTTTGAGCCTATAGGTTGGTTCCATAGTTTACAATAGCTATGAGTACTACTGTGTGCATTACAGCAGCACCTATGTCCCAGCTAAGACTAGGGCCCCGTTTTGCTGCGCTACATATTGTGAGAGACAAGTCTTTGCCCTGACGTGCTTACCAGCTAAATAGACACGTCAGACAAAGGGTGAGAGGGGAAACTGAGGCACAGAACAGGGCAGTGACTTGCCCAAGGCCACACAGTCGGTCCATGGCAGAGCCAGGAATAGAGCCCAGGTCTCTGTGTTCCTAGCTCAGTGCCTTACCTACTCAATCACACCGCCTCTCAGACAGTCTTTTACCTGGTGCCCTGGATGAAAGGTGCCGTGTTGACGGCTCTGGAGGCTAAAGCCTGCTCTTTAGCCACACAGCAGGTATGAGCAGCATGCACCATGGCAGGGTGAGCTCTCATAATTCCCAGTCCTCCCCAGGGTCGGGGGGGTGTGTGTGGGATAGAGGGGCCAGTGGGATTCTCCAGCACTCTCTAGCCTTCCACGTAACACCTGGGCACCAGGAGTCCTGAGCTCCTGCCAGAGAAGCGCCAAGTCCGAACTCCTCCCGCCCTAGCACTGAGTGCTGGTGAACATCACTGCCCAGGACAGGGGTTTTCGGCTGCCAGGTTCCCAGGAATAGCAGAGCTATTTAAAGCAGGTGTTTGTATCCCTCTCAGGTTCACAGGCTGTGTCCCCGCCCTGGCTGAAGGAACCAAACGTTCTGGGCAGGAGCAAGCTGTCTGGAAATGCAGAGTTTCTAAAAGGGGAAGTTGATGGGTGAGCTCTGAACTGCTCTGATGCTGTCCTGGGGTTTATTTACTGTCTGCACCGCCTGTGTTGGAGTCATGCAGCCTTCCAGCGGCGGCTCAGAGTTCAGTGTCTGAGGGAAGCTGTTACTTTGCTTGGGCTACTGCCTGTCAGAACCCTGGTTTATACAGGGGTCACCCGGAGTGAATTTCACATGCAGCTGGGCTCTCAGCATTCCAATTGAGTCATGCACAAAACACTCAGCAGACATAGCTTTAGGATGACGGCCGTCCATCGCTCTTAACAGGCAGGTGACTGACCCCGAGTCATTGGAAATCCATATTTCACACACCACTGATGTCACTTGTGTAAGAGTGACATATTTCTGGGCTCCAGCGAGTCTGCTAGAGAGAGCTGGCTGAAAATTTTCTATGAGAATGGTTTGGTTTTGGGGGATGGAAAATAGCTTTTTTTGGACGAGGTGGAAATTTTTACAAAATATATCCATTTGTGTCGAAATTTTTCAGATTTTTGTCAAAAAACTGAAAACCCTGGGAAACTGGAAAAAATAGCTTCTTTATTTTTTGACAGAATTGAATTGGCTCGTTAGCACTGACCCCCCACTTGGTAAGGCAACGCCCATCTTTTCATGTGCTGTGTATTTATACCTGCCTACTATATTTTCCACTCCATGCATCTGATGAAGTGGGTTTTAGCCTATGAAAGCTTATGCCCAAATAAATTTGTTAGTCTCTAAGGTGCCACAAGGACTCCTCGTTGTTTTTATTTTTAAAAATTAAAGTTTGGCAAAAATTGTCCCTGAAAAAAAAAATCGTGTCCCGACCAGCTCTGCTTTCTGAAACTGAGGCTGGCATCAGCATGGGCACTGGGGCTGTCTTCTAAAATGCCCGCTCAGGAAAGGTTAGCTGGAAACCAAAGAGTTCCCACTGTACATGCCACTGAGATTGCGGGTGTGCTGAGACTTGTCTCATTGTTGTCTAGTGCGCCCCTATCAGTCTGTCTGTCTCCCAGGCTCTCCCTGGGGTGTGGACAGGTGCTCTGGCCCTGCTCTACTCTCCAGACTCTGTCTCTCCAGTCTGATCCCCAGGTCCATCCCCAAACAGGTCATCTGAGAACAGGCCCAGAATACCCACTAACCCTCCTGCTGAGTGGCCTGATTCCAGACGTCAGACTCCGTGGTCTGTTCCTAGGACTGCAAGCCTGCCATGGTCTCATCGGCTGTAGCCCCTGCTCCCCTTCCTCTGGCCTCACAATAAGGTCCTCCAGTTGCCGGATGAGAGATGGGGGGCTCTGTGCTAGGGTGGTGCCAAGCGCCTTGTCAAGTTCCTCATAGCAGGGGCATGTGCTGGGCACATTACCAGAGCCATGGGACGAGTCCTTGGCCTTGCGGTACAGGCACTTCAGATGTTCTGACCACTCCCAGCACTGCATCACTGTCTGATGGATGCCCTGCTCTGCCAGTCTCTGTGAGATACTCCCCTGGAAGGCAATATTCCTAGAGCACCTGCTGAGGTCATGATCACACCAGCTGGTACCTAGCACCCTGGGGTGGTTCTCCAGCCAGCTGGCAGCACACTGTTTTCAAATGGGGGGCAGGGCTGAGCTGAAGTGAGCATGGAAGTGGAGCAGTCCACGTGGAAAGAGAAGGGTTAAATGCTGAGGAAGGGCATAGAAACAGCGGGTAACTTCTGGTCCATGGAGAACAAGTGAGAGGGAAGTGAGGGGGCCAAAGGGTGGCAGATACAGGGCTGGGAACTGTGGGAATGACAGTAGAGGACTATGTAGACTTCAGGGCAGGTCACCATGTCATTGCAATGTCTGCACCATACAGTGTGTGGGCAGAGAGGATGGGTCACATGGTCTTACCCACCCCCCAGGAGGGTACGCTAACTCCATGTCTACACACCCGAGGATGCAAGTCTATGAGCGTTGACTAAACATGGATGCTAGGGGGGCAGGGGTAAAACCCCATGGCTCAACACGTGGAAGTGTGGACATACCCATACTCAGAGTGGGGCAGGGACAGACACTTTGTTCTGTGTCTGTACAGCGCCTAGCACAATGGGGGGCCTGGCCTGTGACTATGCCTCAATACACAGTACACGTAATAAATAGTAATATAATCTTAACTAACCTGGGATGCCAGGCACCAGGCCTGCCCACCAGTGGATCACAGTGTCCAGCTTTCTCCCTAATTCCTGCTAGTCCGCATCCTCGGGGTCTCTGCCGGGCGAAGGGATGAGAGCCTGTTGGATTCAGGCTAAGGCTGCGCAGAGGTGGGGACCCTTCCCCGGAGCTTACAGAGCCCCTCTTCCAGCATTCCTTGAGGGGTGGCGTGAAGGGCAGCAGGGAGGAGGAAGACAGGGCAGGCTAGGGGTCCCGGCACTGTCTGTGTCAGCTCCCTGAGACTTTAGCAGCGACTGTGCTGTCCTTGTATTCTCTTTAAATGGCAGTGGGGTCACCCTGCCACTGCTGCCATTTGGTGTGCATTCCAGTGCAGCACGTTGCAGGGCGAGTGCCCACGCTGTGCTCTTTCCTGGTGGGCTTTAGGATTTGTTCCCTATTTGCCGGTTGTTCCCCTTAAACCTGGGAGATGCACATGCCATGGGAATGGCATCACGAGGAGCAGCTATGCAGGGGCTCAGGGAGTGCTAGTTCGCTCCTTCTGCATTTCTGCATGATGATCAGTGGGCATGCACAGTCGCCAGCCATCTGATCTGCCCCAAGCCCTGCAAAGCCCAGTAGGGAGGAGGTATTCTGGGGCTCCCAGGGAGGCCAGTACCCTGACCTCCATGTGTGCAGAGGGAGATTCACCCATGCAGGGTCCCCTCTGTGTACATACTCAGAGGGGCTGCCCCTGCTCACTGCAACAAAGTGGTGTATGTGTTACGACTGCCCTCTGTTCAATGCTCTCTGTTCAGCTGTGTGTCATGGGTCCTACACTGCAACTCTAAAGGAGAGTCTTCTTTGAGCTCAAGTGGTAGCAGGGCCTGTGAATCTGAGCACAGTTCCCTCTGCTGCCGTGCAGTGCTGAACGGCCACAAGGCACAGCATAGTGGCAGCCACACAGCCCTACATGGCCATGATGCAGTGCGTATCATGGCATCCTGTCCCAGCTGGTGGCAACCAGGAGTGGGCACCCCCAGAAATATCCAGTGCAGTGATACAAAGCCCCGGCTGCAGATGTTAAATCCAATGCAGAGCACTGCACCTTTATTAATTATTATTATTATTAATTTCACCCGGGCAGCCCTCTCAGGAATCAGGGGCCCCTCCTGTACAGACAGGTAACTAAAAAGACAGGGTATGCTCCAGAAAGTTCACAGTCTAGGCGTCAGACTGGACACAACATGTAGATGAAACATTTAAGTGGCTTTGGGGAGAGACAAACTAACAAAACCAAGAGCGTTTAGCAGAAAACAGAAGTCTCAGCTGCCCGCTTGGCTAACCAATGCCAGGTGCAGGGAGCTGCAGGCAGTATGGACTCGAGAGCACTGAAGTGAGCTGAGGGGAAAGGAGGAAAACGAGAGAGGTTTAGCGTTGTGTCATTTTTCATTCATCGACTCCAAAGCACTTCACAAAGGAGTCCTCAGCACTATGGGGAAACTGAGGCACCGAGTGGGGCAGCAACTGCCCAGAGTCCCCCAGCACTAGAACCCAGAGCTCCTGAGTCCCACACCCCTGCCCAGTGCACTGGGTGACCTGCCAACTTAATCTTTTGAGCACTGTGCTCACTTCAGCCACAACGCACTGATGTACTTGTCTCTGCCTCAGCCCTGGCTCTAGTCACACTGAGGGGTCACTCAAATGCCAAACCAGTGGGTCTAGCTAGTTATATCCTGACTGAAACTAGAAGTTTAAGAGTTGAAGGAATTTAATAACTTGATTATGACTTATTTGCACGTGCATTTTGCTAGCTGCCTGCCAAGATGATGCAACACTGAATCACGCTGGCAAAGGAGCTGATTACAGTTATTTCTGTTTTAAAGCATTCGCGTGTTTACACCCTGTCCTTGAGACCTTCCCTTTTAAATCATGACACAGTCAGGCTAGTGGATTCCCTTCCCTGGGACTAAGAGGGAGCAGATCAGGACGAGTACAGCAGCATATAGCAATAATTCCTGCTCTTTTAAAGGTTGGAACAGAATGAATCTGACTTTTTTCTGGGAGGGAGTAGCCTGATCTACTGTCGCATGTCAGCAATCCCCAGAGGCCGGCTGGTAGTTGGCCAGATGGCCAGAGTAGGATTTCTAATCAGACGGCCTGGGTGAAGGTAGGTCAGGAGAAAGCTTAGTGCTCACACAGACTCCGAATGACCCTCCAGCTGGGACTGCAGACAGGCAGGATCAAGCACAGAGGCAGCTGGGCTGAACATCAGCTTGTTGTAGATTAACTGATACCGCCTGGTCATTCAGCAAATGACACTTACCAGGCAATGAATTCTTTCCCAGGATTCATATTTGTCGGCTGAGGCTGCCGGTGTCCTTTTGACCAGAGCTGAGTCAAATATTCTCACATCCTGTTTGCAAATAGCTCGGAATGCAGCATCTTCACGGAGGTCTTTTCATGACTGTCGGGCCCGGAGGGAATCAAGGCACAGGGTGACTAGAAATCCGGATCTGTTCCTGGACAATCAGGGAAAGAAGGCTCAAGCAAACAGCCCCCAGGTTCTAACAGAAGGGGGCTGGTGGTGGGACGCGCTCTGCAAAGGGTCCTGGAACGTGCTTGGTCTGACAGTGCCTGGGTTTGCTGATGCTGTGAGGTGTATCAGTTCTCCCTGGTGTTGCTGAAGGGCTGCATCCAGGTGAGTGGTCTGCACGGGCGGGAGTTATTAGACCTAGCTGAGTGGGGAAGGTTTGGTCAGCAGCAGCCCAGCTGGAATCATTTGGTTTGTAGTTTTATACGAGTGGTTGTATCTGCCAAGGAGAAATGTCCCTGCCTTAAAGCTAGAGTAGCTCACAAGCACATCCCATCAATGTCACGGCATTGCCAGTTCATACACACTCCCCGCCACGCCTTAGCACCCTGACCCACCCTCCCTACCTGCCTTCCCAGACTCCTCAGCTCCCTGTCATGGCCCCACCCACAAAGCATCCCACTCTTCCAAACCACCCACAAGCACACAACCACAGTGAGGCTCACTGGGCCAGATCCCCCAGCATGCTCTGCCTGCTTTGTGCTGCTCCAGGGATGTAAAGCAGCCCTAAACCCAGCTTCACTGTCCAGTTGGGTTGCTGTCTGCTTTGCATCGGAGGAAGGGCACAGAACAGCCGGAACCTGGACTACAGTCCTTCAGCCGTATGTGCACTGGTAAGGTTGTGCAACTGGGGCCCAGTCCAATGCCCATGGATATCAGTGGGAGGCTTTCGGCTGACTTCACTAGGTGATGGATCAGGTCACTGAGGAGTGTGTTCAATTTGGAGGCTAAAATTCAAAGATTTAGGTGTGTAAACAGCAGGATTTTTGTCCTGCTTTAAGTGCAAATCCCAGTGCAAGCGTTCTGATACAGCTGCCAACACACCTCACTCGGATGTGCCTGGAGCATGGGATAGGAACATTTGAGACATCAAAGAAAGGGTGCATTCATTCTCTCTTGCATATACCAATTGTGCTCAAACAAAGTAGCACAAACGTGCATGGACACCGCACACTCCTGCACCCCAATGACACATCGATCCTCTCGTGTCCAGGCACATTGCTAGCAGTTCTAGCCGAAAGCCCATGCTGCCGTACGGGTGGAATTTGTACAGTGCAAAAAAATGGAAAATGGCTGAGAATCTAGATCTTGGTTAGTACCAGACAGCAAACCCCAGTGATGACTGAACCTGGTGGTATTCTAAACAACGAGAACTCTCAGTCATATTTCCATCGCTTCACACCGACTCAACGCACATTCTAGGCTTCAGAGGGACAATTCTGGAGTCTTGTCATATAGATTTTGGTAGCTCCCAGGGACCCTAAATGAGATCAGAGCCAGCTTGTGCTAGGTACTGCACACACAATCCCTGCCCTGAAGAGTTTATGCGATAGCTGCCAGCTTTGGCAACTCCCTGAGGACTGAGCCAGGAACCTCCAAAGCGAATGGTACGTGTTACTATAGCATGAGCGAAAGCTCCCTAGTTAAGGCTACAGCAGGCTCATAATCTCTGCAGATCAGCATCGCAGGGGCCCTGTCACACACCTCCCCAGTGCGTTACACTGACAATCTACATGGACAAGCCAGATCCAGAGATGGGAGGAAGGGACAGAACACAGCTGAATGTTTGCTTAAGTGACCATAAAGAATGAAGCTAAATAGAGCTTTATTATCTAACAATGGAGTCACTTCATGTATACCTCCTGAGCCCTCACACTTTGCATTGAATCCAACATATTATCCAGAACTGCTTGGATTATTCTGCGCAAATAATGTCTTTGACACATGTTGCCATGTGTCATTGAATAATCCAAGCGGCTCTTGAGACGGTCAAATGATATTTGTCAAATCCTTTCTTCGGATTGTGTTTGTCAGCAAGCGCTGACTAAAGTATTTGCAAACAGGCTTTCCCAATAATCAAACAAAGGCAATCTTCTTGGAGATGCTCCTTTTCTTTTACTGTGTGCACAGCTGGTTTCATCTTTCTTGGGGCTAAAAATGGCCCGTGCCTCCCCCAAGAGCTTACACTCTATGATGTGAGCCAAAAGAGATACAACAGACGGAGGGAGGGCAAGGTAGCAGGGAGACAATTCTGATCAGTGGAACAGGCAGCAGTTACAGCACACGAGCCACTTACCCCTTGTTGAGTGTTTTGCAGGCGGCATGGTAAAGGTCAGTCCTAAGAATCTCCTGAAATCTAAACCTTACCCCTCATTCTAGAGTCCAAGGGGGCCTGCTAATTATTTAC
Organism: Emys orbicularis; assembly: GCF_028017835.1. Taxonomy (NCBI): domain Eukaryota; kingdom Metazoa; phylum Chordata; order Testudines; family Emydidae; genus Emys; species Emys orbicularis. Next base: position 27,039,428 of record NC_088695.1, on the reverse strand, counting down.
ACTGAGACCATTTTATATTGATCTGGTGGTGTAATGGTGCATTGGTGTAAATGAGAGTACAGCCCCGGGGAGTCCTTTGCTGCTGTGTTTTTCCATACAAAGATCAGCCAGATACTTTCAGCTAGAAAGACCTTTCTATTAGATGAAGGCAACAAACAAGAACAAAGGTAATGTCTCCAGGAGAGAGAGCACAGTGTGTGTGTGTCTCTCCTCTGCAACAGTCTGCACTGAGCTGGACACAAAATGGCTGTTGTCTTTGCATGCAGTACAGACCTCAGAGATTTCAAGGTGCAACTGAGTCACAACAGTTACCTAGCTAAATTCACCTCATCCATCTCTTTCATACATTCTCTCAAACTCCATTCACCCTTCCTTAGATACACCCAGAATCCTTTGCACCCTTCATCTGTGCAGGAGGTGGCTGGAATGCATCCATCCTGTCAGTCAGGTTGGAATGACTGAGGTTGCAGGCCTGAGTTCCCTTTCTCCCCATATGCACAAACCAGCCACTTGGGGTGCAGGCTGACTCCAGGATCGGGTCCTTAGAGTTTCAGCCTCTAGGTAAACATCTCCCTGACTCACTGGGTGTGAGAGGCGCGGGGCGTGTGGACGAGAAATGAGAGGGAAACTCCGGGAGAAGAGTTTTCCCTGCCCTGCCGAGACCATGGACCAGGCATCTTTATTTCATTAACCCACTTGGACTGTTATTGGTGATTAACCAGTTAATTGTGAGACACCAGTCCCATCTGTCCATGGCATGCAGGGCAACCTCTGCCTCCCTGGGGATATTGAGGCTGCTTCTGTGGCTGGCCCAGTGCCCGGCAAGGGGCTGGAGAGGGGGCAGGATGAGGTCACTCTGAGCCCATGCACATGAGGCAGCTTGGCTCAGGCGCAGCTGTGCAAACACCTCCCAGTGACACACAGCCCAGAAAGGCGCCTTTGGTCGGGGGGGGCACGGTCAGAGCCACGGAGGAACGCCAGCCTTTTGGAGCCAGAGCTGGGCTCTGACTTGGAAGCTGGCCAGGGCAGGTGCCAGATGATAGCAGCCCGGGAAGCTGATGAGGGAGGATAATTGGGAAGCTGTTATTCCTCCCTGTGTCTCTCCTTTTGTTAACTAATAGCAGGGGAGGCTGGTCTAATGATTAGATCATGCATTGCAGCCGCCTGCTTCTGGCTCCAGTCCTTCCCCGGAGGCGTCTCCATAACCCCCTCCCGCCCGATGGGATTTGTTAGCCATGCGACCGCACCGCGGTGCTGGCTGTTTTTAATGCAGTGCACCTTTCAATCTCTCCGCTGTCTGCAGGCACAGGTAGCCAGTCTGGGCTCAGCTCCCAGCACTCAGGGGATATACACTGTCTGCTCGCTTGGGGAAACTTGGCTTTGGTCCCTCCTTGCTTTGCTGTTCTCTGAGCCGGGCCAAGGCTGCTCCTTGTGCATGGAGAGATCTAAAGAGAATTATCACTCCAGGCTCCCCACCTCCTCCGATGCACTGATCTCCTGCAAGGGGGATGTCTTCACTGCAGCGTTAGCCAGGGTGATCGTACCCCGCTCCAAGCCCCTGGGATAGCCTGGCCTGGGTGTGGGCAGACAAACTGCAAAGCCCAAGTTACTGCATCCTCCCCCATGGGTGTCGCTAGGGTGTCTGGGTGCACGTCCCATGCTTCTTTGGTCTGCAGTGAGTTTTTGGGCACCCGGATGGAATTGTGGGAAGGCGCTGGAGGACTTGAGGGGTTCGGCCTGCGTCATCAGTGTAAAGTCAGTGAGTTGCTAGCCCGAGTGAAAGCAGCACCTTGGGTTCAGCTTATTCCCCAGCTGGGCAGGCTAGCCTGGCTGTGAAGTACCACCACACTTGGTCGCGGGTTGTGTGTGTGGGGACACAAGGGGGCTTTGGACAATGCCTGGGTAAGAACCCAGGTTAATTTGGCAGTGAAGACAGACCCCGAACAGCCTTTTGATTTGCTCTTCCTCCCTACCCTTCCCCATCCTCAGGGCCGGGATGTTCTCATGGGCTGGCCGCGTTTTGGAGCAGGCAGGCTGGCTGTCAGGGCACGTTCTGCCATTCGCTGCGTTCTGTTACCTAATGCTTCCAGCGTTCCGAGCACCGCCAAGCTGCAGTCACCCCTCCTCTGCAATTAGCACTGCGGGGCAAAGGGCCTCCTCCTGGGAAAGTGCCCAGCCAAGCGGGGCTACCCGGGGAGGGGGCGGGGGCGATCCGACGAGCTTGTGGTAGCTGGATGAATCGCCTTTTGGAGCCTACTAGCTGCTAATGCTGCAGCTGCTAATTGAGACGTTAAACGCACAGCCCCGGCCTGTGCACAATGGGGACAGTTGTTTGTATCTGCATGGTATTAATTCCCTGTTTGTAATTCGTTCTCAATGAGTGGGGCCCTGGAGACTTGTGGGACACAAACCGTAGTTAGGAGCTCACACGATCAAGCCCGCTGCATCTCAGAGGTGTTAACTTCCAGCCTTGATGCTGGTATCTGCTGCCAGTGCTGACATGCCCCTCGCTGGCAGATGCCCTTCTCCTCTCTAGCAGGCTCCCACAGGGCAGGGCGTAGCAATAAAACACGATGAACTGTGCGTTCCTCCCCTGGAGGGGCAGTTCTCTTGCTAGATTCTCTTTTATGGCCTGCCCTAGCCAGGGGGAGACTCCAGGCACCGCTGTGCCGTGTAGCTTCAAACGCTTGCTGCCATCAGGAGAGAGGCGTGGGTGCAGCACAGCAAGAAAGGTCACAGTGGGAAAGGACATCTTCTTCCTCCACAGATCTGCTCCCGGGGGCGGTAAGTTCCTGGGGGCAAGCACAGATTTTCCGGTGTCTGCTTGGGCAGCTCCTAGCACGTGGGGCTCCTAGCTGCTACCCCATATAAATAATAAATAATGCTAATAGGCAGCCGCTAGCTACCCAGCAGCGGTGGGAGTGGTCACCTCTGGAGGACGGAGACAATATTGCATTTAAACATTTTTCCAAGTCCTGGCTACACTGAGACAGAGTTGGGGACCCAGGACAGTGCTCCCATACCCAGGAGTACAGTATTACCAAAGCCAAGCATTCAAAACGCATGAGTGAGGCCTTCCAAATCCTGAGATTGGCTTAAACATGTGTAATTTTAAAATAATCATCATTTGGGGGGCCTTTTTCTTTGCCTTCTGGCTTCGGATCCTTTCAGGGCTCTGTTTCCAAGCTTTTCTCTCCCACCACAAGGGGGAGAAAGGTACTTTTCATTTAGAGTCTCCCGTAATCACAGGACTCCAGGAGCTGGGGCCCAAGGGAAAACATCAAATAGCACTAGAGTGGCAGTAAAAAAGCATGAGAGCTGGCCACACTCAGAGCATCCCGCTTCTGGTGGGACATAGAAAGGACACAGGTGGGTTTGGACTGGAGACAGGAAAATCAACTTGTAGTTGTTCCATGAGCATCTCTGATGGGAGAGGAGCCAGGAACTCCCAACGACACGCACGCTGAGTCACGTTTCAGCCGTCTTTGAATTCTGGTGACCATTGGCCAGGAAGAACAGAGGCTCCTGTATCTTTCTTTCAAAGGCCTCCCACCCCCATCAACCTCAGCAGAACCAGCCCCTCCCCCTTGCCTAGCTCTCAATGTTTCCCACTGACTGCGTAATGAGAATCCAGGGCTAGGATCTGGCCGCGCAGTGCAGGGTGTGGGGGAGGAGATGGGGGGTTCTGATGTCTGCTGGATCCAGAGCGGGCCTTTACAGGGTGCGAACGAGCCTGCTAGCTGTGGCTTCGGAGCTCTCCTGTAGAGCTCGACATCAGAGATTGTGTGTTTGGGTCTGGGATGGACTGTAAGCTGGGAATTGACCCTGGAAGTGGGGCAGAGAAGTTTCAAATGGATCGCAGCGTAGTTAGATACACACCCTCCGGGGTCAGCCGTTTGGCTGCTGGCTCGTGGATTTGGAGGCAGGTTCTGGGGCGGGCACAGGACTGGCAGGCAGCCTAACCTGCTCTCCTTTCAGTACATGAACGTCTTCAAAGAACTGGGCTCTCCATGCTGAGCATATGACGAGGGCTGGCGTTGGGCTCAGGGGAGCTGGGGTCAGTCCCTGCTCTTCCACTGGCTCCCTCTGTGACCTTGGGCCAGTCCCTCATCTGTGCCTCAGGCGGTGACCTACGGAGGGCAGGGCCTGGCTCTCCCTATGTGGCTGTGCAGTGCCCCTTAGCTCAGCCGGGGCCTCGGTGCTGATCCAGTCAGTGGTAGGAATGGTGCATCTCCAGCTCAGCCGGCCCCTGGCAGGTGCCTGTACTGGCTGCAGTGGGATCAGGCGGGGCCTTCCTGTCCCACAGGCAGAAACATGCCCCCCAAGTCCCAAAGGCAATCTGTGCTGGGAGAGGCAGCTGCCAGCACCCCCGCCTGCAGAACAGAGCCCTTCTTCTTCTCCGGCCAGCACCTGCTCTGGCTCTTCAAAGCGTTATTGTTTCTCCATTACACAGACAACGCTGTGGATTAACATTTAACGCTCCCACCCCCCAGCCTGTTACACAGGCTCCCGGGCTGGGGCTAGCGCTGAGTATCCCCGGACAGGGGATGGATGGAGGCGTGTGCCTCTGAGAACGCCCCTTCTTTGTGCCCGCCGAGCCACCGCTCCCCCCAGCTTCCCAAGTTCTCACATCCTCCCACGGATGGACACCCCGGCCTGTTGTAACACTGGGGGCCAGGGGAGGGGAGGGGCAGGATGGGAGCAGTACTGCTCACCAGCGCCCCCTGCTGAAGAACCCGTAACACAGCAGCACAGTAGCCAAGCTGTGATGACTGGGCTGGCATGGCTGGGGCAGAGTGTTGAAGGCCGTCACCTCGTTTCCTCCGTGCCTGTTCCCAAAGCGTGACTGCAGGGTTCCTACATGCTAGAGACAGTGTCTGTGCCTGACGTGATGGGCCTGGCCCAGAACCCGGGGGGCGGGGGGCGGGGCACTTTGGAGAGCCTGGCTCCTGGCGTCTCTCAGGGCGGGGCAGAGGCCGGACTCTGTGCAGTGACAGCCCAGGGGATTTGTTTACTCCAGCTGCTGCCTGCAGCCAGACCCTGTGCTTCTCCCTGCCTCTTGCAGAGTGACTAGCATAGCCTGTGCATCCCAGTGTCACTCTAAGACCTGGTCCGGGCCTCACCGGCACAGCGGGGGTGCTGGTCACATGATACCCTGGATCCTCATGGCCCTGAACTTTGGGGGGGCCTCAGAACGCAGCTGGATCTGGATTGTGCAGCCTCTGCCCCTTCTCCGATGGAAGCACCAAATCACTGCTTACAGCAAGCACAGGTCTGTCTTATTGAGCCCTCTACCTTCGACTGCCGCTCCAGCATAGCCTGCCTCTGCTCCCGGCAGCGCAGGCTTTACCCTGACCCTTAGGGACTCCGCTGATCCCACAAGCTGAAATGAGCCCAGCTAAGTCACTATGGGGCTTGAGAGACTCAGTGCTGCCCCCGCATGGTGTATCTGTTGGATAAGGCATCAAGCCAACACTCTTGTGGTCACTGAAGACCCTTTTCACACGAACCAGGTGTCTGAGATAAGTCCAGACTCGGGTGATTATAATCTGCCTCCCTACATGGTTCCTGGACACAGGATTCTTCTTTGCTTTCCTTTTCAAACTGTTGTGTATTGCAGAGTTGCTGTGTGCTGTTGAGCAACTGCTGTGTTTCACCCCAGAGGTGGCTGCATTTCAGTGGGAGGTGATGGTGGGTGGGGGATGGAGGGGCTGTTTCCAAACTCCTGCCCGAGGTGAGGTCCTCTGGGAATCAGCATTATCCTATGCAGGCTCCTCCCCATGCACCCAGCAGTCCCTCTCATCTTGTAGAGCCCTGTGCCTACAACATCCCTGCTGAGGGGCTTTCGTGGGCGACGGAGGAGAGGCTGCTTCACCTCTCCCATGTAGGGGCCCAGTGCTGCTACGCACGGCTTCCCTGTGCACTTGGGACCACGTGGACCTCCCGCTCTGAGAGCTGCTGAAGGGACAGGCAGGCCATCATCACTATTGACTGAGAAAAGCTTGTTTACGAATAGGGGTCCTGGATGGAGACGGGACGGGATCCCCAAGAAAATTAAAGTCCCTGCGGGCAGGAAATGCCCGTCACTCACTGGCGTGGAAAATCCCTCGGCCATAGTGGGTTTGGACAGCACTAGAATAGCCAGAGCAGCAGAGACACGAGCAGGAGTCACAACGGTTCATGTCACATCCAGGCTTTGACGTGCTGTGACTGAATCAGACCAAAGGAAACCGCAGGCAGCTGCTGTATGGAGAACACCCTCCGAGCTGCAGGGGGGCGGAGCTGGGGCCAGCAGGCTGGGGCTAGCAGGAGTGCAGTCCCCGCCCCACCAAGGTGGGGAGTCATTAGCCCTCATTAGGTCTGTTTGGGGGTGTAATGGCAGTGGGTGGCTCAGGGGACTGGAGACGGCATATGGAGCTGTTCACCTCTATGCCAAAGGCTTCCCCCACCGCAGGCTGGTCGGGGCTTAAAGTTGTGGTGGCCTCCCTCCAGTTCCCAAGTGAGCGGGTCACAAACATCGGGGACCCTGGGCTGGCTGGGGCCCACAGACCGAACTAGTCTGTCCCCCAGGTGGGTCCCTCCAGGTTAGGGCAGGGAAGCTACCACATTGCCCCTGTCCTGGGGTGAATGGAAGGGGCAGGGCTACTTCCCCAACATGAAATTCACCTGCAAACAGAGAGTCGGGCCCAGGGACTGTAAATATTGTGCTGTGGCTTCAGGGCCCGATTCCCCCTGCCTGCCCTTGGAGGTGTGACATGCTACCAGACCGCCCCAGGGGCTGGTCAGCCCCGCTCTGCACAGGGATAAATTACCACGCAGGATGCAGGGCTGGGGGGAACCAGCCCCTCAGTGTCTCCAGATCACAGTCAGTTCAAAGGGTTTCTTGTGAATTCCCCTGGGGCTGCCAGGACGGGGAAGGGGCCAGACATGGCAGGGCTGGGGTCAGTGATGGTCAAAGAGTCTTGAAGGGGGAGCCAATGGCAGTGCTGCATTGCAGCACCGTGGAACCCTGCCCCCTTAGAGAGGGAGATCAGACGTGGGCCTCCCCTTGTCCCCAGGGCCCAGATGTCCCTTGGAGCTGTTCAAGCATCTCTCGGTTCCGAATCCCTCAGCCCCAACCCCTGATCACCTGTGTCACCATCTCAAACTCTTACCCAGGGCTTGCTTGTCCACAGCGCAAATCACATTAACCTCCAGCAGCTGTCAGTTCATCTGCCCCAGCTGCCCAGTTACAGTCCTTTGTTGGGACAAACTCACGTCACAATTTGGTCCCATTTAGGGTGACCAGATAACAAGTGTGAAAAAATCAGGACAGGAGGTGGGGGTAATAGGCATCTATATAAGACAAAGCCCCGAACACAAGGACTGTCCCTATAAAATCAGGACATCTGGTCGCCCATTCCCATTCTTTACGTCCCTGGTTGATAGCTGGGCAAGTCTCCTGTAACTTCCAGCGCTTGGCAGTTGGAATTTTTGTGGTGCCCATGAATAATATTCAATAGCGCCACCTTGTGCTCACAAGGTATAGACCCATCAGAGCCACTAGTCCACATCGCAGCAAGCGGGGCTAACTGGCCCAGCAGCATTGATGTCTGGAAGGTGAAAAGTTGTTAGGATTTGGTACTGTGCATCCCCACCCTGCTGTGCCTGCTTGTGGTTTATTCTAGCCTCTTACGCTGCAGTGGAGGCTTTCTAGTCTGTTTGCATTCCCATCAGGAATATTTGGGAAGTTTGCATACCTCTGCTTTAAACAAACTGCTCCAAGGGGAGAGAGAACAGAGAAAGCCAGGAGAAGCTGTTTTGCACCCACACATACTGGCAGTTTCTTTGGCAGCATGGTCTAGAAGTCAGAGCACAGGACTGGGAGCCAGGACTCCTGGGTTCTATTCCTAGCTCTGACATTGGCCTGCATCGGGACTCTGGGAAAGCGACTGCCTCCCTAAGCCTCATTGTCCCTGTCTGTCTGCTCCCCAGGGGGTCTGGGAGGGCTAGGCCCTTTGGGATCCTTGGCTGGAAAGCTGCTGCTGAACATGATCAGAGAATTCCATGACAGGGAGGGGTGGGATTGGGCTGTGAGACTCTGTGTCTGGTCTTGCCCTGCAGTGCCCTGTCAGCTTCACAACCCTTCCCCTTTCCCTGTTATTGTGTTTTGGGGCCTGGCAAGCGTACAGTGCCTGCCACGCAGCCCCTCCCTCGCCAACCTGGGTTGGGGGACACAGAACCAATGACAAATTCTCTCCGAGTCCCTCCAAGGGGCCACTGGCTGCTGCCAAGCACGGAATTGACTAGCTTGGTGGCGCTCAACCTTTCCAGACTAGTGTACCCGTGTCAGGAGTCTGATTTGTCTTGTGTACTCCTAGTTTCACCTCATTTAAAAACTACTTGCTTACAAAATCAGGTATAAAAATACAAAAGTGTCACAGAACGCTATTCCTGACAAACGGCTGACTTTCTCATTGCTACCATATAATTATCAAATAAAGCAACTGGAATATAAATATCACACTTACATTTCAGTGTATGGTATATAGAGCTGTATAAACAAGCTATTGCCTGTATGAAATTTTAGTTTGTACTTTGCTAGTGTTTTTTATGTTGCCTGTTGTAAAACTAGGCAAATATCTAGATGAGTTGATGTCCCCCCGGAAGACCTCTGCGTACCCCCAGGAGTATGTGTACCGCTGGTTGAGAAGCACTGGACTAGCCCCCCTCTTCCTTAGTTCCTTCATATCGTCTGCCCCTTTCACACAGACACGCTCACACTCAGTGACTCAGCCACGTGGTGGATATTGGGTCAGCTGACCCCCCACATCTCACTCAGCTCAGAGTCCCACTTCAGGAACCCCATGGCATCTTCTTGCTTGGAGTGGCTGGGCCCAGGACTGTGCAGAGGCTTCAACCTTTTTTAGTTGCCTTCTCCTGAAACACCAGGGACTGTTCATGTGGAGACAGGATCTCAGGCCAGCTGGGCCTGATTGACTATGACAGCTCCTGTATCCCCTGGGAGGATGGACTGGTTCTGGGTGTTGGGAATGGCAACACCCTGCTGGTTTTCCATCTGGACCCCGTGAGTGTCTGAGTTTGTCCTGGCTTTTTTTCTGGTAACTTTTCACCTTGCAAAAGGTGATTTGAATGGAGCAGAAACTCCCATTAATTTCCTGCTTGCAGCTGGACTCTGGCAGGCTGGGGAGCTGAGAATGAGTCATAAACCTTCTACAGAAGACAATAAAATGTCAATTATTTACCCTAGAAACGGGAGTGGTTCCTTGGGAGCTGGTCAGACGTTCTGAGCCAAGATGCAGCTCAGCCGATGTGCTTTCCACACACACGCTTCGGAGATGAGCCACCACCCCCTTAAAGCCGGACATGTGCAGCCACAGCCATGCTGAGCGTGCTGGTCGTTCCCCTGATAGACCACTGGGCTGCTGGGGCACTTTCCTAGGAGGGAAGGATAGGCTTGTGGCTGAGGCACTGAAGTGGGACGCAGGAGATCTCGGGTTAGCTCCCATCATGGCCTTGCTCTATATTGGTTGTGAGGAGAAACCAGATATTGTGGGTGAAACGCTGGGCTTGGTTACAGCTGTGCAAGGGCCTGAATTCTGCTCTCCCATGTGCCCGGGTAAGCCAGGAGCAACTCCTTGGATTTACACTGCAGGTCAGTCTGCGGGAGGTCAGGCCCAGGGCCAGCAATTGCAGTTTGCTCTGCTGGGCATTAGGGGTGGTAGCGGGGACAGGGTGTGACGGGGTTAAACAGCTGACTGGCGTTAACGTGGTTTATACTGAGAGGGAAAGGAAGAAAAGGACAGGAAGGTGGAGTGGGGCAGTCCCACTCCATGTCCCGTACTCAGGCGAGAAGCCTTTACTCATCCACATCATCCCATGCAAGTGAATGGGTACCGGTAGGTGTGAGGGTTTGGAGGGTCAGGTCCCATGTGGTGGGTGGAGATGTTAACACACAAATAGGTGGGAGGAGAGGCCAGTGACATGGGGAAGCGACCAGTTAAAGCTGGGACATTAAGGTGTAGCCTGGCAGCCAAGGCCAGAGTGACTGTGACTCAGAGCAGGGCAAATACAACCTGCACTGGTGTGCTTTCACTTTCCTGGCAGGGCACAAGGAGCCAGGAAGCATTCACCGCCCTCGGGATCGGGGGTAGGAAATGGGGAGCTGGCTCATGGGCACATAGTTATATGGGCCCGTGGTGCCCTTGCTCCACTAATATTCAGGAACATGGGCCCAGTTCCACCAATGTTTGGGTTATATTTTCAGAGCTGTCGGGTCCATCCTATGGCAACCGCCCCAGGCCCCACGCTTCAGGGGGATGCGGAGTCCATGGAGGCCTGGGAGATTAGTGGGGGGCCTGGCGCCAGCAGCGAGTGACCCGGCCCCAGCCCACTCCGCCCCACCCGGCCTCTTCCCGCCCCTGCTCCACCCTGCCCCCGACCCCACTCAACCCCTTGCCCCAAGCCCCCGCCTTACTTCTTTCCGGCTTCCGCCGTCTCCCCTGAGCAACGCAGGGAGCCTGCGGAGCAGGGCAGGCTGGAGCCAGGTTGCTTGTTGCTGCCGGCGCCAGGCCCCCCACTAATTCCCCAGGCCACCCTGGACCCCGCATGCCCCTGAAGCGTGGGGCCCCCCAGAGTGCGGGGTCTGGGATGGTTGCCCTGGTCCATCCTATGGACAGGACGCCTCTGCTTGGACCCATTCTGGAGACCACCAAAAATTATACAAACCTGGTGCCCATGGGCTCAGGGTTCAGCTTGGGCTCTAGGACCCTGTAAGAAGGGCAGTGGCACTGGAGCAACTTTAATAGTGGGGGTGCTGAAAGCTAGCTCCCTTACCCATGTCCATCCCCCCACCCCAGAGCTGATACCAAGAGCAAAGCCCCAGGTGTGGGGCGGCAGCAGATCCGCAGGCACGGGGTGACCTCATAGCCTTGGGCGCGGGGCGGCAGCTGGGAGCCCGGGGGTGCTGCAACACCTCTCGCACTCCTAGTTCCCGCGCCTATGGAGGAGGAAAGGTCTCGGAGCTTGGGCTGCAGCATGAGCCCAGACATCTGAATAGCCCTGCAGTCCAAGCTCCACGAGCCCAAGTCTGCTAGCACAGGCCAGTTGGGGGAGTATAATTGCAGTGTAGACATACCCGAGTGTGACAGAATGCACTCCTGTAGTCACACCCGACGCACTATTGTTAACATTTTTGTACAAGGCATGTCTTGTAAGGTATCATTTGAAAACTGTCATATTAAATCTGATAAAATATGTGTGGCAACATTGTATGTAAAGTTATAAGATTTCCCTGTATGATATTAACACATGTTCCTAAAGCCACAGCCCGGCCCAAACTGAGGCTGGCAAACAGGTCTGTCCTAAACAAAGGAATGTGTGCTCTGCTTAATTTGCATTTAAGCAGGAAACAGAGTCATCAAGCTGCAAGGGAAACAAAGGAAGCTCAAACAGGTGAGAAAAAGCCAGCAGGGAGCATCCTTCCACATAAAATCTTTGTCTCCTGGTGCCCAGTGGGAAATGTTCTTCAAGAGGGGGACTGAAACTATTAAAGGAAGGGACAAACAGCCCAAGGCACCCCCTCTCTCTCCCTGCCCATCGCATTCACTGCACCTTAAGCAGGGCTGTCCCTAGGGGGGTGTGGGGCCCGGGACAAATCAGCCTATATGGGCCCCCCTTAACATTTTTTATACATGTGAAATCTGGTGTGGGGAGGGGACACCAGTGCTGGGGGGGCAAGGGATGATGGAGAGTCACAGGGTGGCACCTGTGCTAAGGGTGAGGGGGCCCCCTCTGCTGGGTGGTCCCAGAAAAGGAAGGGGTCCAGGGCAGATGGGCAATGGATGGGGTCAGCCTGGCACTGGCGTGTTCTGGTGGCGCTAGGATGCTGGCGGCCGATGCGACAGTGGCTGAGCAAGAAAAAATACAATGATCGCTTCCTGCCGGTGAGTGTGGGCCCAACCCCTGCTGCCGGTGCCAGGCCCCCCACTAAGCCCCCGGGCTGGCCTGGCTCCCCAAACACCTAACCCCACCCCCCGGGCCGGCCCGGCCCCCCGAACACCTAATCCCACCCCCCGGGCCAGCCTAGTGGCCCCGGCATGACACAGGCACACTGAAGCATGGGTCCTCCCAAAGCACGAGGCCTGGAGCAGTCACGCCGATTTGCTATACCCAAGGGACGGCTCTGACCTTAAGCGACAAAAGAAGCAGCCATTGGACTCTGGGAGAGGGTTTGGTCAATCAGACTGCTGAAAGCATGCGGTGAGAAACTTTGCTTGAATCTGATATCGTTTGTTAAGTTAGGTTTAGTAAATGTCTTCTCTTTATTTTTCTTGTAACAATTTCTGACTTTTATGCCTTATTACTTGTATTCACTTAAAATCTCTCTCTTTGTAGTTAATAAACTTGTTTTACTGTTTTAGCTAATCCAGTGTATTCAAGTTGAAGTGTCTGGGTAACTTCATTTGGGGTGGCAAGTTATGTGCATATTATTCCCTCAAAGGAATAACAGACTCAAGAGATTTATATTGTATTTGTATCAGGAGAGGGCTGGGCAGAACAGGACATACATTTCTGGGGGGAAATCTAAGACTGGGGTCTGTTGGGGTCACCCTGCAGTATAACCCAGGCTGGTGAGAGCCGGAGTGTAACCCATGCATGGCTGGCAGGCTGCGGTTACACACAGACACTCAGAGTGCAGTTTGCCTGCTGGAAGGCTGTTTGTGAGCGGCCCAGGTGGGAGCTACTACAGCAAGGCATTGTAAGGCACCCAAGGCTGCAGGGCAGGGGTGACACAGCTGCTCATGCATCTGGATCGTACCCTGGTATGTCGCACTGAGGTGCATCCTAGTAGCAAGTGGCTGATCCACAACCCTGGTTAGTACAAGCTCTCCTGAAATGGGGAATTGCCTGGAGCGTCTCCAAAGCACAGGCCATGCCTGTCCCTGAACAGTGAATGTGGGCTAATTTCACCTGCCAGCTGGTCAGGGCTGAATGAAAAATCCACCAGCACCACCGGTGCCTCCGAGAACTTGCCAGAAATCAAAGTGACCACACTAGGAAATGGATGGAAGCCCAGACTCTGTGTCCAGCCTGAGCCCCCCTCTGTGATCTTGATGGGCATGTTTCTGACCTTGGAAAGCCTGGCAGGTCTACACGGAATTATTCTGGCAATATGTTGGTAGGAAAAGGAGCCTTCTCTGTTGTTGCCAGGGGTTGAATGTATTTTGCCTTTATACCAAAGAAGTAGCTCCTGGGCTGTTCCTAGCTCACACAGCGTGTATCATCGGCAGGGCTACACAGCTGCAGTTGTTGTAATGGCATGCTAAGCTGTATTCTACGGTTCAGCCACTAGTTGGCACTGTGTGTAAAATACCTTATTTAAACGAACCTCGGCCATACCTGGAGAGCATTAAAGGATCTTCTGATGAACACACCTGGGGTGTATAAGCAAACTCTGTGACCAGTCCAGATCTGGTACAGAGGAACAGGAAGGGTGTTGGTAGAGTAAACTAAGAACAGAAACAGAAGGAACAAAGCGACAAAGGTTGCAGGATCTCATCAACATGCCTCTCTTCAATGCCATAGAGAAGGTCAGCTTTGACAGACCTTACAATGGAAGCAATATTTTGCAAGATTTTGAACTGCAAGCAAACTCCACCAAGAAACTGGAGATATACAGGTATCTTCTTTAAACTATGCTATGGGGAAACAAGCAGAGCATATCTTTAAACCCTTTGATGTTATTGAAGACAGTCACAAAGATGACTATGAAATGATTATGGCTATGTCTGGTGCATACTTTACACCCCAGAGAAATGTGGTCCGTGAAAGAGCATGTTTTCATCAGAGAATTCAAGGACCAGAGAAAATGCTGAATGTTTTATAAGAGCTCGCCATATATTGGCTGAAAACTGTGATTTTGGGGATGCAAAACCTGCAAACATCAGAGACAGGCTGGTTATTGGGTTAACAGATAAAACCTTTCACAGCAGCTACAACTGATAAGAGATTTAACCCTCCCCACAGCTATATAGAAAGCAAAGCAGTCAGAATTAGTCAAACAACAAAACAAAAGGCAGGAGCAACTGGAAAACCCGAAACTAGGTTAGAAGCTATAAGCAGACACCTGACTGTTAAAAATCATATCAGAAACCTCTGAGACATGGAGACAGAACTCCCAGGCTAAGAGGGGTAAATTGTAACCTACATGCACAAGGTGAGGAAAAAGTCATATCCCAAGAGATGATGCTTGTCCAGCCAGAGGCGCATGATATAATACATCTATGAAATATGGACATTTTGCAGCTGTTTGATGCACCAAAGCAGTCAGGGAGTTGGCTCGTATTACAGACAATCAAGAGCCATCGTTTCTGGGATCTATCACAGAGCCTGCCTGGAGAGTGAAACTGAATATTCATGGCAACACTATTGACTTTAAAACTGACTCAGGAGCTGACATCACAGTCATCTCAGAAGGGACTTTCAATGCCCCTCACCTCCTCTCAGAGGACAAGTCACCTGACACAGCCCTGACTAGCCCTGTTGGGGCATAGGTGCCGACTTCTATTGGCGACGGTGGGTGCTCGACCCCCCCTCTGTCCCCAGACCTGCCCCGACTCCACCCCTGCCCCACCCCCTCCCGCCCCCATTCCAACCCCTTCCCCAAAGTCCCCATCCCAGCCCCGCCTCTTCCCCACCTCCTTCTCTGAGTGCAGCACGTTTCCGCTCCTCCCCCCTCCCTCTTGGAGCTTGCTACAGCTGTTTGGCGGCAGCAAGCGCTGGGAGGTAGATGGAGGAGTGGGGATGCGGTGTGCTCAGGGGAGGAGATGGAGGCGGCGGAGGAGGATGTGAGGTAGGGTGAGGCGAGGAGCTTGGCTGCCGATGGGTCAGAGCACCCACAAATTTTTCCCCGTGGGTGCTCCAGCCCTGGACCATCCATGGAGTCGGTGCCTATGTGTCGGTATTCTGAACTGCATGGGCCAGTTCACCACGGTAACAACTTACAAAGACAAAAGCTATGCATTCAGAGTGTGCGTGATCAAAGGATCAAAGACCAACAACCTTCTCAGTTGCAGACAAACTCATAGCTGGAAACCAAATCAGTTCACCTGTATTCTAGTTTTGTTCAACATAGGTATTAGTCTTAGAAGAATGTATTTAGTGTTTAGACTCTATGAGATGTGTGTGTGGTTATATATTCGGCTGTGTGTGTGTTCTCCCTGTGTGCTGCCCCAGCTCTGCGCAGACTGCTGGCACAGCAGACCTCGAGCAAACTGCCCAATGACCACAAGATTCGTTAAGGTACGAAGGCACCCAGCCAGGTTTATTGTCAACAAAGCACGCTAATAGCACCTGGCAGACTCTACAAGGATACTAAGGCATGCATGCCCGTGACAATGGACACAGCTCAGTCAGTGGCAGGACTTTCCAATGCCCCCTAGGCTGGCCAAAGATACTCCCTCTGAGATACATCTTTATACCCTGATACAAACAAGTTACGTACTGTCATCCTGACTGTATCTTTTAGGAGGGGTCAGTGTGTTCCTGTTAACCTTGGGGAATGTTTTTGTACCATCCTTGATATTGGGATGTTCTGGTACCACTTGATATCGGGATGTGTTTGCATGAGTACTCTGTACTTAGCACTTCTTAGGAATGTGTATTTCTGCAATAACAGCCCTGTTCTTGCCAGATTCTGTGAGCAGGTTCTGCCTGATACCAGGCCTCTGATACAAGGGCTTATGTCTCAGGCTCTCTTCCTACTACATTGTGTACATTGCTGCATGCATTAGTCTCACTTGTAATGTTTATATTCCATGCTACAAGGTAAAATATGTTTGTTTTATAATGGTAAAAATGCCTACTCTGAACTTGTGAACTCAGACAGGAAGAGTGGTTTCCCCCTGCCCATCAAGAAGGACTATCAAGACTTAATGGGCCATCCAGGACAAAAAGCTTGGCTGATTGCCCCATCCACCCATGAAGAAGTTACGTGCAGGAGCCCTCGTCACATCGATTTGAACCTTGGGGGAAGGTCATATAAAGATGCTCACAAGAAGAAATGGTTCTTTTTTTCCTATTTGAACTCTCACAGGGCCAGAGACACTAAACTAATGCAGAGATCCCCGGAGCCAAACTGGGTCCTCCCTGAAAGACATTTTGAACAGACAGATTACTGCATCTCTGTCACCTTTAGGAGTCATAGATGGTAACTCATTTGTGTGTGTATGTTTGCTTGCTTTAACCTGCAAATAACTCATTTCTTTTTCCTACTTACTAAATTTTTAGGTAGTTTATTACAGGACTGGCTATAAGTGTCGTCTTTATTGCACAATCTAGGGTACCAATTGACCTGGGGTAAGTGACTGGTCTTTTGGGACTGGAAGCAAGCTGAATATTTTGTGGTTTTTGGTGTAAGTGACCATCTATCACATAGTCCAGCTTGCCTAGGTAACAAGATAGACCAAAGTGCCCAAGGAGACTGTCTGTGACTCCATGGTAAGACTGTTATAGTGCTTTAGGAGTTCACATTTGTTACTGGGTTGGTGAAATCTAATTATAGAACATACCACCAGTTTGGGATGTGTGCCTTATGTTTGACAGTCTGCCCTGAGGTTGGCACTCCTGGTCACGAGCCATTCTGGACACCCTGACAGGAGGGATGTAGAACTTCGAGGGGGAGACAGAATGGAATGCTTGACTGTATTATACTGTTCAGCCAGTAGGTGGTGCTGTGTGTAAAATACCTTATTTAAAGGAACCCCAGCCATACCTGGCAGAGCATTCAAGGATCTTAAGCTGAATATAGCTGGGGTGAATAAGCACACTGTGTGCCCAGTCCAGATCTGGGACAGAAGAACATGACAATTATACCCTAAAATACACACAGCTTACAGCTGACACAGAGCACCTGCGTGGCCAGGGCTGGCCCAGCATTCACATTCTTACACAGTGAGCAAAACCGTACGTGCTTTTCTGGTCACTATCCTTGCCAGTGTTCAGCTGCAGTATGTGGCATTTTGCATGTGTCCATCAAAAACATTTCTGCATCATACATTAGGATTGGGGTGGTGGTGGTGATTTAAGAAGATAAGGAAGGGGAGGTGGCTCATTACATGGGAAGACCTAGCCCAGGGGTAGTCAATAGGCAAACCCGGGGCCAAATCCAGACTGCCAGATGCTTTTGAACAGAACCCGAAATCTGTTTATTTACTTATTATCTTATTGTTATTGCGGTGTGAAAAATGTTTCTCTGGAGTCTGGACCTTGACTATACCTTGACCAAGCCATTTGGACCTTGACGAAAAATAATTGACTACCCCTGACCTAGGCCATGACAAACATCCAGCTGGTGCCAGATTCACATGTGGAGCTATCCAGTAGTTTCCAGGTGTGAGCAGGGTCTTAATGAGCTCGCCCCTGGCAGCTAGTGACGCACGGAGGGCAAAGACTTCAGGAGCACAGACGCACCCGCTCTGTCTAGGTGTTCAGCAGACTGCCCTGCTTTACTAAAGTGGTCGATTTTGGCTGGTCTGGGTTACAATTCACATGAGTATGGAACACAGGGTGAGGTTCTGTGGCCTGCAGGAGGCCAAACTAGATCATCACGATGGTCCCTTCTGACTTTAGTAAGAGTATCTGAGTAAGAATATACATTACAATATTAAGCCTAACCAGTGTCCCTTAAGTGACTTGCCACAAGATGTCAGAACATGTTAGTATTAGAGCTGAGTGGGTCTAACATTTATTTAGTTTTCTTTCTTGATATAGGAATTAGATACAATGCTCCTGTCAGATATTTCTAAGTTATTATCTGCAAAAACACTAGAGTTTTCCGTTGCCTAAGTAGCCCCTGGAATCACAGTAAAAGTTGTGCTCCCCTCCAATCTGAAATGGCACCCTTGTGGGCAGGCATGGAATTCCCCGCCACCCACCCCCCCATGCATGTCCCCGTTGGCCTGACTGGAACCGCGTCCCCCTCCCCTCAAATATAGAAGTCAAACTACGCCTACCAGGCTCTGGCAGCGAGCAGTACCGGCTACTCGGAGCAAGGTGTAACATACTCATTGTGGGCAATGGTATGTGACTAACCGGTTCTTTCCTACCCCCCGGCAGTTTCTGCTGCTTTATGTTCTGGATCCCGAGGGCTGATGCCCCTGTACATCCTTAGCTAGTGCAACTGGTGAGTCTCTGCGTACAGGTCACCCAAATGTCTGGTCCTGGGCCAAGCCAGGCTAAGTGTGTTGGCCACACCCCCAAAGCTATTTAGGCTTCTAACTTCCATGGGAGTCATTGTAAATTAGAGGTGTAAATACCTTTGAGGATGTGGGCCATTGTATCCTACGCGCTGGGGAAGGCGTTTCCTTATGGCTGGTTAAATCTGCCGCCTTTTTGGTCCATTGGGCAGTGAGGAAGGGCAAGTAGACATTGTCGGGGGCACTGGTTCAACCTGCACCGCCGACCTGCTCCCAACTGCAGCCTGGGCTGGCTGCTGTGTGTGGACACAAGGGGCCCAATCCCCAGCTCCTTTCATCCTGGGCATGGGGCAGGAGTGCAGAGGGGTTTGCCCAAACCAGCTTTAATCTGCCTTTGTAACCCCTGTGCTCTAGGGCCCTGCTCCGCCCCTGGTGTAGGTTAGAACAGCCAAAAGGCTGCTGTGATTTATGCTCAGCTACCCATAGCTCCCATAGCTCCTGTGAGCCTTGGGAAGCACAGAACAGCCATAAGGCAGGGCACCCTGCCCATTTAGAGTAAGACATGCTGTGGTCTTTGCCTTTGGCTGGAAACTGGTTCTGAGTTGAGTTCATGGGCCATTTCCACCTATCCTGTTAGGCACCACCACAAGAGGACAGGCAGACAGTAAGTGCCTAGGTACTGTGAGGACATTGTCCTTCCCACGTAGCCAGTCTCCCTCTGCACTTGTGGGGGCTGGGATTCAGCGTCCAACAGAGCAAAACGCCTGGGTTCAGCACATCCCTGAAGTGACGCCCCGGTGCACAGCATGATGCGCCTGCGGTCGGATGAAGCTCTCTGACACGGGGTCGTGTCGGTGTTGTGCCAGGCACCACGATTCTCCTAGAGTAGCTGGATGAATTCTCCCCGGAGAGCTGCAGGAGCTCAGTACGGTGATGGTGCAAGCAGCTACTAGGAGCTAGTGTCCCTCTTCCTGACTCCGGAGAGCCTCTTCCAGAGCAGTGTCTTCGGAGCCGCTGTCAGCTGAGTCATGCTGCCTCCCTGCTGGTCCCTCTCCTACCCTGGAACCCCGGATAAAGATCAGTGCTGAGCAATGGATTGGGTTCATTGTCTCCTTCCGTGATTTCCTCTGCCGCTTGGCCACGCAAACGCCCAGCCAGATCTGCTGGGTGTTTGTACAAACCGTTGCCTTGGCTCCAAAGCACAGGATTATGACATGCTCAGGGCATTGCTGGCGCTAGGACACAGGGCCAGTCCTTCCCCGCAGCTCAGGGAGCCACCTCCTTTGGCTGGGGATGGATGGGCTCGGGACCGTGGCCAATCCAGGTCTCCTGCTGGGGTTGTGCACCTGCCCCTTGTCTGGCCGCGTGAGTCTGCCCAGGTTTTGTTCTGCTCTGCTCCCTGTAGGCTCTAACGCCAGTTTGCTATAGGCCAGATTGTGGCTGCCCCAGTGCAGAGCAGAGGGGAGTGCAGGGACCTGTCTGCAGCCAGAATCCCAGGGCTCGGGATCCTGGACTGCAAGCTGCAGGGGAACGATAGAACTGCCTGGGGTGCTACATGACCTACCTGGGGTGTGGCTGGGATGGGTGGAGGCATGGTCAGGGCCCTGCTCCTCTGCAGCCCCCTCCCCCTGGTGGTCTGTAGCCCCTCTGCAGCCCCCCCCCCCCTCTGTGGCAGTTGGAGGCCTGCAGTATGGGGAATGCCTGATGTCTCCAAAGCTGGGCCACTTGCCCTTCCAGGGCATTCTGCTTCCTCAGCCCTCCCCAGGCAGGAGCTGCTCACGCCCCCTGCCCTGCGACACCAGCAGCCAGCACAGCTTGGCTCTGCCTTGGAGAGCCACAGCGCAGCCCTGGTTTCACGGGCCAGGTTCTGCTCTCAGCAACACCCATTGTGATTCACTCTCTGTGTGATGGTAGCTCTGGGACGCCCTGGTCAGGATCAGGTCCCAGGGTGCTGGGAAGTTACAAACACAGAGGAAGAGACAATCTAAATAGACCAAAGTGCAGCCCGGTTTGCCGGCAGTAAATGGGGGTGCCCCGGCAGTCACCAGGCTGTGGCTGAAAGGCAGGTCGGGTAGGAAGGAGTTACCAAATGGACTGTAAATGAGTGGCCTCCTCCTGAGCGCACCCTAGTGGCCTTGTGGCAGCCCTGCAAGTGGCCTCTAACCTCAGTTTCCCTCTTGGGTCCTCAGTAACTCCATGAGAGCTTGTCTTCGAGTCCGTCAGCATATAGATAATGAACAAAACATAGTGCAAATAATCCCAGAGCGTACAGTCCTTGTTCTCGCCAGAACCCAGTGTCGTCTGTCACAGCGAGGCTCCTTATCTGTCCTCTTCCATCCCTCTGCCAGGACCACCAGCCCAGCCCTTCTTCCTGGGGTGCAACCCCTCTCTTCCCAGCACGAACCCCCCAGCCTGTCTGCTGGGAGTATCCTTGCCTGGGAGCATCCCTCACACCCCTGGCCCTCTCACAGGTCCTCGGGGTCTACGTCTCTGGCCCAGGAGATGTGAGTAGGTGAGCTCCTCCTGCTTTCAGCCCTTTCCAGACCTCTGCCCCTGGCTGTCTGGCTTGGGGATGCTGGCCAGCAAACCCCTCTTTCCGTTCCCCTGCCTTCAGCCTTCTCCAGGGAAACACCTTCTCTCTCTGGCAGCTCTCCTCTCCTGCCCTTCCCCTGTCTGACTCCTGACTGACCTTTTAGAGCCCCAGGTGCTGCCCTGTCCTCTTGACTGGCCCAGCTGAGGGCACCTGGACTGGAACAGGAGAGCTGAGCCCAGTTACATTTCATGGCCCCTGTTATGGACCTGATGTCGTCAGGCACAGAGCAGCTTGTTAATGGGGAACGAGTCATGTGTGGGCGTACTCTGCACAACCCACACATCTCCACTTGGCACTCCCTTGCAGCATTTCACTTGGATTGTCCCGATGGATAATTCTGCCCAAATCAATCTTTTCCTGCAGAAATTTTTGATTTCAGTGAAAGTCCATTTTCTCACGGAAAAATGAAATGTTTCTACTTTTATTGTAGATTAAGAGACCAGCAAAGCAAAAGTAAAATCTCCAGGAGAGAGAGCATGGTGTGTTTGACTCCTCTGCATCAGGCTGTCTCAGAACACGCAGTGGCAGCAGAGACGGGGCCCTCTCTCAACTGAATGTCTGGCGCCCAGAGAAGAAGTCATAAACAGATACAAGTTATAGACATTACAACGCCCACACTCACATTACATCATCTCACTGGAGTCTCTTCCATACTAGTAACCCAGCCATGCCACTATGCAGCAACTGTTTGCATTCCAGATCCTTCTCATGTGTTTGAATCCCAACATGCTGGGAGAGAGACCGGGGGCGTATGGATAGATACATCCATGTTGCAAGAGCCTGAGGTGTAAGCAGAAATTCAGAGAAGGGCGGCACGCTTGCAGGGAACTGAAGGACACAATTCCAACTGGCTGTCCTGGAATGTTCCTAAAATTGCAGGGAAGGGTGAAATGATGGCAGAGAGCAAAAGTCAATAACTGGAGAGGGACACATGGAGAAGTCAAAAAATGCACCAAAAGAAGGCAGGGGTACTGGAACAATTTGTATAGTGGGGGTGCTGAGATTCATTGAACCAAACTGTAAACCCTGTACATAATGGAAACCACTTCAAGCTAGGGGGTACGGTAGCACCCCCAGCACCCCTCGTTCCAGCACCTATGAAGGAAGGACCGAAGGGGAGCGATTTCTGTGTAAGGGCCCAAGGAAGCCAAGGAATGGGCCAAAGGGGAAATCTACCTGAACACACAGCTTCTCAGACACCTGTGTTTCCAGTAGGAAATCCAAGGCAGACAGCTGGCTGCAGAGAGGCAATGGATCAACTTCCATACAGTCCGTTTGTTGGAAATGATGGAAGCTGTATACAGGGGTTAACATCCCCCACGGTTCGAAAGATCACAGAGATTATCTCCAGCAGCCCCCATTCTCACCTGAAGTTTCTGTAACACAGGAGTCCCTCACTGTGACTTTTGGATACTTCTCCAAACCATTTGTGAGTCCTGAATGAAGCTTTAAAAAATTTCTACCAAAAAAAATGACAAAACATTTTCTCTGAAATTCATGTGGTTTTTTTTTTCTGTTTCTCATCAGCGGTGATCCTAGGCAGGAAATCCTATAAATCCTTCTGGGACTTTGTGAATTGCTTCGTCTTCCTAACATTTCCAGTCTCAGCTGGAATTCAGAGGTGCACAAAACTGAAATGCAGCATGAAAGGAACATCTCTGAGCCTGGAAAAAGATCAGCTTGAGTTTGGGGCAATGATTTGGGGTTGGTGCTTGTTTCAGCTGAACTTGGTTGCCAGTCCCTAATCAAAATACATCTGCTGTGTTCACAAAATCTCTGCAAATTGCAAACGACACCAAGCAGGAAGGGATGCCATGCAGTGTTAAAGTGCAACAAAAACACGCAGATGCTAAAAATACAGGGAAGAAATGGAACAGCGAGAAGTGTGCAACATGCAAAATACCTTTGGTTGCATTGTGGATGGAGCAGAAAAACAAGCCCAACAAGTTGTTCCAGTGTCTATCTATAGCATTGTGAGCTCATAGTTTCTTATAGCCTGTGGAGAGTATTCAAACTATGGAAAGCATGTATTTCAACACCACCTCTATGTCAATGGAGAACAAACCAAAACCAGCGAGACTCTAGACTGTCTGGAATTCACCCTTGTGTTGGCAGCGGCCTGGGCCAGTATCAAGCGCAAATACTTGGTGGGAGGTCAGAATCATAGAATCATAGAAATGTGGGACTGGAAGGGACCTCAATAGGTCATCTAGTCTGATCCCCTGCACTCAGGGCAGGACTAAGTATTATCTAGACCATTCCTGACAGGTGTTTGTCTAACCTGCTCTTAAAAATATCCAGTGATGGAGATGCCACAACCTCTCTAGGCAATTTATTCAAGTGCTTAACCACCCTGACAGTTAGGAAGTTTTTCCTAATGTCCAGCCTAAATCTCCTTGTCTGCTATTTAAACCCATTGCTTCTTGTCCTATCCTCAATGGTTAATGAGAACATTTTATCACCCTCCTATTTATACAACATTTTATGTACTTGAAGACTATTATCATGTCCTCCCTCAGTCTTCTCTTCTCCAGACTAAATAAACCCAACTGTTTCAATTTTTCCTCATAAAAACAACAAGGAGTCCGGTGGCACCTTAAAGACTAACAGATTTATTTGGGCATAAGCTTTCGTGGGTAAAAACCTCACTTCTTCGGATGCATAGAGTGAAAGTTACAGATGCAGGCATTATATACTTACACATGGAGAACAGGGAGTTACTTCGCAAGTGGAGAACCAGTGTTGACAGGGCCAATTCAATCAGGGTGGATGTAGTCCACTCCCAATAATAGATGAGGAGGTGTCAATTCCAGGAGAGGAAAAGCTGCTTCTGTAATGAGCCAGCCACTCCCAGTCCCTCACAGGGACTGGGAGTGGCTGGCTCATTACAGAAGCAATTTTTCCTCATAGGTCATGTTTTCTAGACTTTTAATCATTTTTGTTGCTCTCCTCAGGACTTTCTCCAATTTGTCCACATCTTTTCCAAAGGGTGGTGCCCAGAACTGGACACAGCAGTCCAGCTGAGGCCTTATCAGTGCTGAGTAGAAGGGAAAAATTACTTCTTGTGTCTTGCTTACAACACTCTGGCTGATACATCCCAGAATGATGTTTCCGTGTTTTGCAACAGTGTTACATTGTTGACTCATATTTAGTTTGTGACCCACTATGACCCCCAGATCCCTTTCTGCAGTATTCCTTCCTAGGCAGTCAGTTCCCATTTTGTTTGAATGTGTAACCCACACACCACCTGGGTGTGGTGCTCTGTCCCCTCTAGTGGCACTGAGACCTCTTAGAGATTAATGAGTTTGTGGTGCTTTTAGCTCATGCAGTAGAGGCTCATGCATTTAGCTCCAGAGGTCCCAGGTTCAATCCTGCCCATTGACAACTGGGGTCTGTTGGTGTTACACGTGCAATTGCTCGTTCCTTCCTAAATGTAGTCGTCTTCTTCTTCAATGCTTAGTCAAGCAATCAGCAGTAGTGATCGTTTGCCATTTGGTCCATTCCTGCGTGGCTGCGAGGGCTCGATGGGCCAAAAATCCAACCCATGTAATACGGAGTCTGCCTCTGGGCTGCCTCCATCCCTCAGTTGGTGGAATTTTATCCCAGATGTTACAAGCCACCTGGAGAATGGTTTTCACTGGAACATCTTGTGGCATTCTCGCGACATGTCCAGAAAGCGTAAGGTGCTGTCTGTAGACAATGGCCCCAGTAGTCTGCAGACCGGGGCGACTGTAAACATCTGCATTACAAATGAAATCATTCCACTTGATGCCCAATATACGTCAGCCCTGCCTGACACCAGATACTGATTTAAAAGTTGCCGACATCTGATTCCCCAGATGTACATGGGCAGTGGTTCCCATGCAGCTCGCTAATCGAGTCCAGCAGAGTGGTTAGGACACCTACACCCCTTCCATAGCATGACTCGGTCAACTGAATCAAATGCCGCCTTAAGATCCACATACGCCACTTCTTGAAGTCGTGGTGTATCTCTGACAACAAGCAGAGGGCCAAAATGGCGACTAATGTGGACCTTTTCTCATAAATCCTAAGTGTTGGGAATGATGCGTCCGATGCAGCAGGGACTCCAAACATGCCAGGCGAACACGCGCAAACACCTTCCCTGGAACGGAGAACAAGGTGATCGGCCAGTAGCTCTTACATTCACTGCACCAGTCCCATGTTCTCATAAAGTGAGATCACAATACCGTCCTTCCAGGTGGTTGGCAAGGTTCCAGTTCTCCACGCCAGGTGAAAGATAGTCAGAAGTGATTTTGCTACAGGGTCAATAGCACATTTTAGCAGCTCTGGGAGGATGCACGTCCGTTTTTCAGTTTGCAGACGGTGCACTTCACTTCATCCAACATTGGTACGTCAGTCCAAGTGTCTGGGTCTGAACCCACAGTGGCTGCCAATCATCCAGCTCTGAGCAAGCACCAGCTGGAGGGTGGTTCAGGGCACTGTGATAATGTCCCACCCAGCCGGAGAGGATGTCATCATCTGATTTACATGGACGGCCTTGGCTGTTGTTCAGGATGCCGTTCATAGCGACTACTCCTGAGCACTGAGATTGTGGATCGCGTGGAATGCTGGCTTGTCTCCCCTGGCTCAGTCGAATTCAGCATCATCACTTGGTTATAACATGCCTCAATGATCACAGGGCTTTGCATTTTTTGTTATTGAATTTCATCCTATTTATTTCAGACCATTTCTCCAGTTTGTCAAGATCATTTTGAATTCTAAACCTGTCCTGCAAAGTGCTTGCAACCCCTCACAGCTTGGTATTGGCTGCAGACTTTATAAGTGTACTCTCCATGCGCTTATCTAAATCAATTAGGAAGAGATATTGACTAAAAGGTGTTCATTGTCAGTCACCATGCCCCAGTGTTAGAGGGGAGACATATCTGCTGGGCAGGCTAGCAGTGAGAGAGTACAGAAATGGACTCTGGCTTTGCAAGGAGAAAACATGGGTCTGTTCAGTTTAAAGAGCCAAGGGAATGGATTGCAGGAAACCTCCATGCCAACAATGCTACAGCAGAAGAGGATGTTTGGTTTACAGATAGTAAACAGATAGCCACTGTGTCCAAGGACAAAGGAAAGGAGGTTTGGCAGCAGTGAAATTAATGGATAGAATGGTCCTAAATACTTTGCAGTATAACTGTGGGAGACAACCAGCTCTGTATGCAGAATAAGCAGCAGTTAGCAGCATGCTGACGGATGAAACCGGATCCCGCTCCAAGCTCACCATAGTTCTGGATTCGGATTGGGTGTTCAGGGGAGCTGTGGTAATGCTGGCCTGATGGGCTCGGCGCAAATATCGGGCTACTGATGGAGGCGAGCTTGAATCCAGCACTATGTGGGAAATGTTGGATGATGTAGCCAAGCAGTTTGATAGAGTGGAGATGGTTAAAATTTGGGGCACACGGGAAATAGGGGTCTCAGTAAAAGGGATTCAGGAAGCCGACTTAGTAGCCAAAGATGTAGCAGTAACTAGATTGCCCTGGCCATGGGAGATGGCGTTGGAAACTATCCCAGTAGCAGTTTGCACTCAGGGTCAGCAGCAATTGCAGCAAGCGAAGGCAGAGCGGTTACAAAGCATCCAGAACCAGGATTCAGCCTCAGGTCTGCTCTGGGAGCGAGCTCATAGGCAGGGTGTGAAGATAGAAGGTCAGTACCACGGGATATGTGACAAGATCTGTTATTGTGGGTGCATGGAGTGTGCTCACCCCAAACAGGCCAAGGCCAGAGACAGGTTGGCAAAAATGGGGTGGTGGCCCAAATGGGAACAGGACCTAAAGGAACATCTTGATTCTTGTCTAGTTTGTGCCAGACATGATCCAGCCAACAGAAAACATAGAAAGACTCTTATGAGCCAGGCACCAAGGGGTCCATGGGAATGGATTCAAATTGACTCTAAAGGGAGTTGCCCTTCACGCCATAGGGTAACAGGTGTGTTAGTGGATGTGGACGCTTTTTCACATCGGGTGGAAGCCTTCCCCACTAAAAACATGACCGCCGTCACTCCAGCCGAACAACTGGGGCACAGTCTGCTCTGGAATGGGGGTACAAAGGTAATGGATTCAGACAATGGTAGCAGATTTGGGGGGGGCTGTTGCCAAGGAAGGTGCACGCTGCTGGGTATCGACCAGAAGTTCTACATCTCCTGCCCTCCAGCAGAGCCGGCCAAGCCAGGCGAGTGAATAGGACCATTACATGTGAACAAAGAAATGAGGTCTTACTTATGCCAAGTTACTCATGGGCAAAATCACTCACGCTTTGGGCTTGCGGAGCTTTGTTGTGGAAATCTTGCCGAGTGCCAGAGCAGCTCTGGGGAGCTCAGTCTGTGCCAACCTGCCATGGATACAGGGTGGCGTATTTAGCTAAAGGCCACAAGCGAACCTTCCTGCCTGGGTCTGTGTGGCTTGGACATACAGGCCCCTATTCATGTTAAAGCAGGGGAGGGGAGCCGGTGGGAGCCGGCATCCAACTCCCTGTGAAAATCCCTGCTCCGGTGAAATCGATTCTAAGTCTTTTCAAGCCCTGAGCTCTGCTGAAAAGCTGTTAGTGGCCCCAGCCCCATGCCAGGGGGTGGACGGGGGCTATGTGTAGGTCCCTCCTGCTTCAGGTTACATGTATCTGCCAGATTCCACCTCCCCCTCCTCTCGCCAGACATCTGCTCACGCGCTGTAACCCAAGAGTCATCTCTGCTGTGCCCATGTGCATCCTATGCCTCTGCCAACACACTCTGAACCCTGCATGCTGCATGGGCAGCTGACGACGTGCAATCACCTGTGCATTGCCTCTGGGCAGATTCCAGGGCCTTATCCAGCATGGGCTTCAGATCCCAGCAATACCTGGATCTGCCTGTAATACACCCTGACACCTGCCCAATAAATCCTGGAGGTCCCACTGTATTGTTATAGTCTAACTGGGGTGGGTGCAGATCATTGTAACAATAGAGAGTATGCTATGGGAACTCATCCAAGATGAGATTCTCAGAGCCACTTAAGAGATTTGTATGCCCAGTTCTCATCACAGTTCATGGGAATTGGGTGTCCAGATCCAGTAGGCAGTTTTGCAAATCTTATCCCAAGCCAGCAAAGGAGACTCAAATTTATGTGGCAACTGGTGAAGATCTCCAACTCAGAGGTGATGGTGGGAGCTGGGGGCAGAGTTAAGGTTGGAACTGGGAGCAGCAAAAAGCCCTTAACATCTTATTAATTAACCTTAACATGCCTTCTTACTTGGGGATTGTATTAGGACTATGCAGGAGCACCAGTCAGCTGGGACAAGTTCAGCACAGCTCATAGCTCCTCCTGGCTTGGCCAGAGGGAACCTTCTTTGGAACATACCTGGCAAGCTAGTGCTTATAAACCTCAGTGTGGAAGCACATCTAGGCAGGCCAGCTGCTAGACCAGGGTACCCATCCCTACTTGGTAGGAACACAAGATTATAATTCAATGGGGGGGTGAGTGGGTGCATGTTTCACTGAGGCCTCATGCATGGGAGAAGCCTGGCAATGCATGCAGCAGGAGGAACAGTGATGTCTCCATTCCAGGCTCCGCGCAGAGGTGAACAATGTTATGATGGTGTTTCTATATTACCTGCCACCTCAGACACCTGCTGCTGGCTCCTTGCCAGTCCCCAGCTGGAGAGATGGAGTGAGAAGCCTTTAAAACACAAACGAGTTCCACCGCATTCACTCCCGGGGAGCTGTCCTGTTCCCTCATGGCCATTGTGCAATGCAGAAGGGATGATGCACAAGCAAACCCCGACTTGTTATATAGGTGGCTTGCACTTGTTCTCCTTCGCCAATGCAGAGCCAGGGAGGTCAGACACAGGCAGGCCGCGATCCTCGGACACAGGAGCTATGGGTGGAGAAGCGATTGCGCTCTGGCCATAGACAAGGTAAGATGTTTCCAAGGGCAGGAGGCTGGGGAGCTGGGGGCTGGAGCATCTCACAGGTAGCTCTGGTGGCTAGGTTAATAGGGGAGAAAATGCTGGTGTTGATTCCCTGCCGAGCTCCAAACACACTGACCAGATTCCGCGTTGGTGGAAGTGGGTCCATCCCCACGGACTTCAGTGGGGCTGTAACCATTTACAGCAGGTGTGACTGTGATCCATTGTGATTTCTGAAATCCCTGGACTGGAGGGGATATGGCTAGGATGGCTCAGGGGGTGAGTTAGGACGCTGTGTCTTTCACCTCTATGACACCTGTTCAGACTGCGCCTAGGTCAGCAATGGCAGAAAGCATGGCAGGGAATGTCAAGTAAGTGTTGGAAGGCGGTATTACGTCTGTATACCGTAGTGAGTCCATTCCAGAGACCCTGTGTCCAGGTCTGGGGTCCACACTTCCAAAAGCAGGTGGACAAATTGGAAAGGGCACAGAAAAGAGCTACAAGAATGAGCCAAGGTCTGGAAAACCTGCCTTATAGTGAGAGAATTCAGAAGCTTTAACTTGGTTTCTCCAAGGGAAGGTTAAGAGGTGACTTGATCATGGTCTACAACTACCTACATGGGGAAGAGATTTCTGACAGTAAAGGGGCCTTTAATTTAACAGAAAAAGATGATGAGCTGCAAGGTTGGAAGCTAAAGTTAGACAAATTCAGGCTAGAAATAAGGCTCGCATGGTTAGCAGCGAGGGTAATTAATCATTGGAACATCTTACCTACGGACATGGAGGGGTCTCTGTCACTTGCAATCTGTAAAGCAAAAGCAGATGTCTTTCTAAATGATCTGCTGTAGCTCAAACATATGTTACAGGCTTGATGCAGGTTTTACCAGGGGAATTATCTGGCCTGTGTTATGCAGGAGATCAGAGTAGATGATCCTAGTGGTCCCTTCTGGCATTGAACTGTATGACCCTGTGAAAGTGACTACCTCCCAGCTTACCCTGAGAAGTCTGCTCTGTGCGCAGAGAGGAATTGGCTGGTGTCTTCAGTGTCAACCTGACAAAAAACGCTTTTGCTGTTGGCACTGTCAGTCTCAGCAGGGACGCAAAGGACTGAACGGGTCACGGAGACTGAACTCCGGTCCCAACCCTGCAGGGCAGGGCAAAGGCACGTCGTAGGGCAAGCATGCCCTGCTGCTGCTGCGGGTCTTGCAGCATTTCAGTGATTAAACAGAGGACTGCAGTCTCCCAAGCTAAGAGATAAGAGATGGCATCATTCTCCAGCGTTACACATACCTCAGGGGAAAACCCAGAAAGGGCGGTGGGGCCAACACAACCAGTCTCCAGTGTATGAAATGTTCAACTGGTTTGTGGACAGCCTCAATCTTTTGTTTAAAGCCTACCTACCTACCTATCTGATTGCACATGCACCACCGTGAAACTGACTGTCCTGTGAAACCTGCTCCCCATTCTCCCCTCTGACCTGGCTTCGCCCCATTTTTTTCACTCTATCTGGCTTTTCCCGTGGTGCGGGAGCACCTCCTTTCCGAGTGGCATGGGCAGGGTGGTAGCTCTTGGCCTGGCTGTACATCCCACACACTGATGAGCTTTTTAGCTGCTTCCAGTGAAATCTGGAGGTCCTCCTGGGCCAGAGGGGGCATTTCCTAGATGGCTTGTTGCATCTGCCGTCTGGCACTGGGCAGGGTTAGCCAGCCCCAGCTATGGATTGGCTCATTTCCCCTTCATATTTTGCATTCAGAAACTGTTGCTCCAGGCAGCCAAAAGCCCAAAGCAGCTGAGATTCTTGTGAAGAACGTTCTTCCAGAAATGCCTCACCAGAGCACCCTAATATATGTAGCACTCTGCAATTGTCTCACCCACCCAGAGGGTAGGGATGTCATGCAGTTACTAACACACAGCTCTGCGCTTCTTTCTGCTACGTAATTTGGATTGGCTGAAGGCTTCTGATTTGCATAGTGGCCATACAATTCTTTATCCTAACCATACGGTATATACATTCCTGTGTGCTGGTTGGCCAGCAACCACTGTTAGCCATTTAGAATCGAGAGATTTGCATAATGACTGTACTGTTACTTCTCTGTAGCCCTAGCTTGATCGTACTCATCTCTTGTACTGTTCTGATGGGCTCCTATAATCTCTTGGCTCTGATGGCTCCCCTCAGAGCTCTTCCCCGATATGCCCATCTCAGCATCTGATCCTCCCCTGCCCTGATCCACCTGCTATAAAGCATAGGGTAGCATTTTCCATGGGAGAAGGAGGGGATGGCTGCACCTTTCTCCCAGGGCCAGGCCACCGCAGGGAGGAGAGATGGAGAAGACACGAGGTCAGTGGGGAGACAGGACAGAGAAGGAGTCAGAAGATGAGGCTGCTGTATTTATTGTGGGCATGTGGATTGGGAGTTTGGAGTTTATAGCCAGTTGGAAGACAGGGAATTAGAGTAGCCAGTCAGAGAGCAAGGGACTGACAATGGGGAGCGTAAAGTATTAATAACAGGATGTGATCGCCGGTACCTGGGTCTAGCTGCTGTCATTGCTATTTGTTATTCATGCCCATCGTTTCTTTCCCCCCCAGTTGCGGAGCGTGCGGCTGACATGACTGGGATATCTGAGACTCACACCAGCAAGGGGAAGTCCCTGGGTGAGTGCCCCGTGTGCTATGAGAAATTCCACCCACTGGAGGCTGCCCAGAGGACACTGAGCTGTGGACACACCTTCTGCCATGACTGCCTGGTGAAGTGCCTGCTCTCCTCCAGGCTAGACGGGCAGGTCCAGAACAATCTCATCTGCCCCATCTGCCGCTACGTGACGTTCCTCAGCAAGAAGGTGACCCGCTGGCTTCCCAAACCAGGGGAGTCCCCCCAACCTCTGGAGCTGGCTCTCTCACCCTCCTTGTTGCCCCACCTAGCAAAGTCAGGGCCAGACAACACCTTGGTGGTCCCCAGCCATTTTGTGATGCCAGTGCAGAGCTATGACAGGAGCGACAACATGTGTGGTGTCCCCATGGACTCAATGGCCATGCCGGCCGGCCTGGCTCGGGAAGCCCATGTCTTCGTGATCAGTGATCATGGGATGCCGCTGGTGGAGGAGAACTGTAGGTCAGTGGTTAGGGGACACAGCACAGAGGCGCCAGAGTCAGGGGCATCCATGAGTTCCCTTGGGATGCGGTGCTGCCAGTCACCCATTGTACTGGCTGTTCTCCTCATCTCAACAGTTGCCCTGTTGGCGGCTGTGTTCCCTTGGGTCCTGTTGGTGAAGAGGAGTTCCTGAGCGGGACTGGAGAATGCTCCAAACAGGACCCAGGCAGAGAGCTGTGCCTAGAACCCAACACTTGCAGAGATGCCCAGTGCCCCCAGGCGAATGCCCCCTTCTCTTGGGCACAACGCAGGATCCTTGGATTGTCTGCAATATGGAAATCTTGCAGACAGCCATGATGCAAATACCTGTGGGCTTGCTGGCCAGTGCTTGCGTGGGAGACCTCTGAGGAATGCCCAGAGGCTGCAGGAAATGGCGCCGTGACTTAGCAGGCGTTGCACTTCCTTCTGACCGAGGGGCTGAACCGGTGCCCCGGTGAGGTGCTGGGGGCCGTGCGCCAGAGTCAGTGGGTGGGTGGTGCTGAGACAGCTCAGGGGCACAGGGCTGGTGGAGGTGCCACCTTGGAGCCAAGAGGCCATGCCAAGGACCTGGCCGCTTGTGATAAACACATTCAGACACCAAGTCACAGGACAGAACCCTGCCCGTGTCACGTGGAGGCACCGGCCTTGTTACCTTTGGTGTGATTATTTTGCAGCCCTAGAACAGTTGCCACTAAAGTGTCCTGGACGTTGGTGGTGGACATGGTCGCCTCAATTAAACATCCTCAGTGATGCGAGTTTGTTAGTCTGTTTTCTCCCTAGTGGACTGTACCCAGAGCGCCCCAAGGTGCTCGGATGTTGGCTCTGGCTGGTTCTGTGCAGTGGGGACAGGCAAAGCCCATGGAGCGTGGAGCTCTGGGACTGCCAGCGACACCTTGCTGGGTTCCAGACACGTTAAAGAGCAGGACTCAGCTCCCCTGTAACTTGAAGTCTTGAGGGTTTTCCTCAAAGCTAATTCAATTGAAAGAAAAGCCCTCTAGCTACTGGGCAGCCTGTGCAATGGAGCCAGATCCCCTCCCTGCCCCCCGAAGCTGGGCTGGCACAAGGAGGAGCCCTGTGCATGGCAGAGTCTGTATCTCTGTATGAATCTCTCTGCTTGTCTCTGCTGTGCTGCCCCAGCCTCTGGGCCTGACATTATTCACCAGCTAACATCTGACCCCATGGCTCTCTCTGTCTGCTGTCTGCTCCATTTCCCACCCTGGCTTCCTCCCTCTCTGCACCTTTGCTCCTTCTCTAGCAGCCTCTCCACTGGGGAAGGCAAACCCAGTAACGTTTGGGATCCAGCCAGACTTTGGAGCCCACAAGGGCCGACACCAGGGGCACTGTCTGCAGTCAGGCAGGGTGAGTTCTCATGGCCCTACGGCGCACATTAAGGGGCTCCCCTGGCCGGGTGAGGCTCTCTCCGCCAGGCAGGGTGCAGGCTGTTCTCCCTATGGATCTGGCTGTCGGTGTGCTACACAGCTGTGAGCAGGGGGCTTGCCACGCACACAGACCTCTCCCTCCCTCCACCACTGAAAAGCAGGGATGGAAAACAGATGAGCAGGAAGGAATGCACCAGGTCTGCTGCCCTCTTGGGATCGCCAGGTTTATCACCCCACTAGGGTCCAGCTGTCCGCCCCCTCACACCGCCCTGGGCTCTGCAGTGGCCCAGGGTCCCTGTCAATCTTGTGTGTCTGCTTGGGGCATGTGAGTCATCTCCCAGGGAATCAGGCCAGTGCAGAGATCTCTCCTGGATCCTGGGGGATGCAGTCAAGTCCCGCTGTGCTGCACCTGCACAGACACATCTGCCTTTCTAATGGTGGCTGCTCTGTGAATGGCCTCACCGGGGGAGCCTGGGCGTGTGGGCAAAGGCGCGTTGCTGGGTAGGTGATGACTCAGGAGCACGTCAGACAGTTGCACCAAGGAACTGAAACTAAAAATCCCTGTCTCTTAGCATTCCCCTCCTGCCCCTCAGCTCCGGCAGCCCCTGCCTGGCCACAACACCCCCCACCCAGACATCCCCTCTTCTTTCCCACGCCCCTGGAAATTCCCTCCCACCTGTCCTGTCTCCCAGATAGATGGTCCTGACTTGGAGAACTAGGGACAGGCAGTGGGGAGGTTTAGAGACATTTCTGTGAGGCTGGGCAGGGTGTCTAGCTGCCAGGAGGTGGGATGGTTTGGGAATCCCAGAACCTGCTCCTGGAAACCTTTCCTGGTTTCCTTTAATGGCCCCAGTTCATGGTAGCCCCAGGTCCCATCAAATGGGCAGGCTCCTGGTGTGCTGCCCCCAGTGTTCTTAGGGTTTATATTGCACAGTTTACACCCATGCTGTGATGAATGGAGCTGGATAGCTTCACTGTATTACTCCCGCTCCTGGCCCTGGCAGGCTACATACAGTGGGGGCTGCTCCTGCACCAGGGAAGCTCTCCCCCAGTCCCTTGCAGCTCATTTCTGGTGGCATGTAGTGGCCAGGGCAGGAGCAGGAGCAGGGTTAGCCCCTGGCCTTGATTTGCACAATCCATGTTTGTGGGCTGGGCCAAAAATGCCCTCCCCCAGCTGGGCCACTTATACCCTGGAGAAAGTCTCTGGGCCAGGCTGTACACCCCTAAGGGGGTCACTGGGCCAGATGGTACGCCCCTCAGGGGGTCTCTGGGCCAGGCTGTACACCCCTCAGGGGGTCACTGGGCCAGATGGTACGCCCCTCAGGGGGTCTCTGGGCCAGGCTGTACACCCCTCAGGGAGGTCTCCGGGCCAGATGGTACGCCCCTCAGGAAGGTCTCCGGGCCAGATGGTATGCCCCTCAGGGGGTCTCTGGGCTGGACTACATTGTCCCCTTGTGGAGGTCTCCAGGCCGGACTGTACTTGCTCTCTAAGGGAGCTCTCTGATCCAGACGACACGCCCCCTCGGGGTGGTCTGGTGCTGATGTGGATGTGTTAAACAAGCTGTTGAATTCCCTATTAGGAGCATGGAAACCTCTGAAAGGTGTCACAGTTCTCCAGAGCCATCTAAGCAAGGTCTCTTATCAGCTGCTTGTGTCACGCTGAGCTCATAGAAAGATTTCAGTGTGGTTATTAAGCCTTGGTGCAGTGTTTCCACATCAGTGAGACATCCTATTAACCTTTGACTACATGACAGGGCCCGTCACCATCGTGGAGGGATCTGGGTTCCTCCCAATCATTCATGAATGTATCAATTTCTAGTTACCACTCTGTTGTTACAAAGTTTCATTGATCCAATCAGGGAGCAAAAACACACCATGTGACCATTCACACTCCATGACCAATTCACAAAGTAGCCAGAGGCCGTACTATTCCCACGGGACATTCTGACGCTTCAAAATTTGTTTTCATCCTGTATTGGAACGAAACACTGAAATTTGAAATTTCCCACAAAACACAATTTTCAAAAGGAAAAATTCATTGTGGGTCAACGGAAATATTTCATTTTGATGAAATCAAAACATTTAGTTGATATTTTTGTATAAACTAAAATAAAATAAAATTTGACACAAACAGTCATTTCAAAGTGATAAATCGAAATGTTTCATCCTGAGAAGGTCGAAATGGAACGAGGATGAAATTCTGCTGAAATCGACACGTTCTCCCGGAAAGTTTCGATGTTGACGAAACAGCATTTTCTGATGGGAAAATGCTCCATTGGAAAATGATCAACCAGCTCTCGGTACAGGAATCTGCTCACATTGGGCAAAGTTGGGAAACTCTTCATCCAAACTGGTTGGTGAGGCTGTATGGGAAATGGTGGCAGTCGCAGGAATCGGGACTGATCTGCAAACCAAAAAAGGCCTCTATGAACTGAGCTTGTGGTTTAACAAAGAGTTTTCATCCAGCTCTAGTGGTGACTCCTGTCTACTCCGGAGCTGCTGACACCCGCTACTCTCACACCCAATTACTTGAGACCATAAAGTCCTGGTGACGTTTCAGCCCAGATTCACAGAGGTACTTAGGTGCGTAACACCCATCGGAACCAATAGGAGTTAGATGCCTAAATACCTTTGTGAATCTGTCTGCTCAGGATCAGGCCCTTTAAACATCAACTCACTTTAAATCAAAGCGATTCTCGGCCAGCAACACTTTACCTCACCTCCTGGGTCCCCACAATAGCAGACAGCATCAGCATCACAAACGCAGGGAATGTTGAAGGGACCCTGTCCCTTTGCACCTCTGGCTGACAGTGCTGTAGCTGTGATCCTCACACTGAGAGCAGCGGCTGACCGGGATGAGACGCTCTCTCTCGTATTTCTTGTTGGGTGACTGTGCGTGTGCCTCTGGGGAGACTCCGCGTCTCTGTTTCCTGTACAGTCAGTTAGGGTTTTGTCCCTGCTTCCTCCTTGGTCCACTTACTCCACTGGGGAAGAAACCTTTCCTGGTGCAGCCACCCTGCCCCTCTGTGCTGACTCAGCTGTGCTGGCTGGTGTATGGAGGGGGAAAATCCCAGCCCCTCCCCATGCCCCGCCCACCTTCCTGGGAGGGGCAGTAGTGGCCCAGCGGTGGCTGCTCTCATCCCACATTGCGAGTTGCAGTAGGTGTGCAGTATCAGGCACAAGGGTGCAATGGGTTCCCTGCACCCGCTAACCCCGCCCGGCCTGAGCCCGCAGCAAGAGAGGAAGGGACCAAGCCTGCTTCTGCAAACACTTATATGCCGCCCCACCCCAGCTTTACTCCCTGGACACGAGTGGCTCTACTCACATGAGTAAAGTTACACCTATGTATACATCTGCAGGATTGGGGCCAACTGAGCAGCCCCAGCTAAGCATTGACAGGGAAACAGAAAAACTGCAATAGCTTTTAAACCAGGAAATGACATCCTAACAACCACCTTCTGTGATGGAGCTCATTCACCTACATGTGAAATAGGGGGCTGTCAAGGCTGTATCCCTACTTTGAACTTTAGGGTACAAATGTAGGGGCCTGCATGAAAACTTCTAAACTTATCTACCAGCTTAGCTCTGGTCCGCTGCCACCATCTTAAGAATTCCCTCCCTGGGAAGCCTTGAGAAACCTTTCACCAATTCCCTGGTGAATACAGATCCAAACTCCTTGGATTTTAAACAAGGAGAAATTGACCCTTCCCCCCTCCTTCCTTTCACCAACTCCTGGTGAATACAGATCCAAACCCCCTTTGGATCTTAAAACAAGGAGAAATCAATCAGGTTCTTAAAAAGAAGGCTTTTAATTAAAGAAAAAGGTAAAAATCATCTCTGTAAAATCAGTATGGAAAATAACTTACAGGGTAATCAAACTTAAAGAGCTCAGAGGAATCCCCTCTGTCTTAGGTTCAAAGTATAGCAAACAAGATAAGCACTCTGGTAAAAGGTACATTTACAAGTTGAGAAAACAAAGTAAATCTAAGACGCCTTGCTTGGCTTTTACTTACAATTTTGAAATAAGAGAGACTTGTTTAGAAAGATGGGGAGAACCTGGATTGATGTCTGGTCCCTCTCAGTCCCAAGAGCGAACAACCCCTTAAACAAAGGACACACACAAAAGCCTTTCCCCCCCAAGATTTGAAAGTATCTTGTCCCCTCATTGGTCCTCTGGGTCAGGTGTCAGCCAGGTTACCCGAGCTTCTTAACCCTTTACAGGTAAAAGGATTTTGGAGTCTCTGGCTAGGAGGGATTCCATAGCACTGTACACAGGAGAGCTGTCACCCTTCCCTTTATAGTTATGACACGCCCCCCAAATCACAGATAGTGTTGGACGTCCGGTTCCACACTGGCTGTGATTTCTTCCTGGAGCTCTAGGAGAAAACAGAGTTAATAAAACACATGTACCTTTAGACATACTACTGATTATATAAAAACTAACAATATGTTTTATTTCAAGAACAATTGTTAACCAGTTAACTCTGGGAAACTTTCCCGGGAGAGTGCATCAGCCACTTTGTTAGAAGCTCCCGAAATGTGTTGTATTTCAAAATCAAAATCTTGGAGAGCTAAACTCCACCGAAGAAGTTTTTTGTTATTTCCCTTGGCGGTATGAAGCCACTGTAGCGCAGCATGGTCTGTTTGTAGTTGGAAACGTCGTCCCCAAACATATGGGCGTAGCTTTTCCAGCGCGTACACAATGGCGTAGCATTCCTTTTCGCTGATTGACCAGTGGCTTTCCCTCTCAGACAGTTTCTTGCTGAGAAACACGACAGGATGGAATTCTTGATCTGGTCCTTCCTGCATTAAAACTGCTCCCACGCCTCGCTCGGAAGCATCTGTGGTTACTAGGAACGGTTTGTCAAAGTCTGGGGCCCTTAACACAGGGTCAGACATGAGCGTTGCCTTAAGGTGGTTAAAGGCCTTTTGACACTTATCAGTCCACTGAACTGCATTTGGCTGTTTCTTTCTGGTTAGGTCTGTCAGCGGGGCGGCGATTTGGCTGTAGTGTGGTACAAATCGCCTATAATATCCGGCCAAGCCTAAGAAGGATTGGACCTGTTTCTTTGACTTTGGAACCGGCCACTTTTGGATAGCATCCACTTTGGCCTGTAGGGGATTTATAGTTCCTTGACCCACCTGGTGCCCCAGGTACGTCACTCTGTTTTGGCCTATTTGACACTTTTTAGCCTTAACAGTTAGTCCTGCCTGCCGGATGCGCTCGAAGACTTTTTTCAGGTGCTCCAGGTGTTCTGTCCATGAATCAGAAAAAATGGCCACATCATCGAGGTAGGCAACTGCAGATTCTCCCAATCCTGCTAGGAGACCATCTACAAGTCTTTGGAAGGTGGCGGGTGCATTTCGCAACCCGAAAGGGAGTACATTGAATTCATACACCCCTGCCTGGGTGACGAAGGCTGACCTTTCCTTAGCGGGTTCATCTAGTGGTACTTGCCAGTACCCTTTGGTTAAGTCTAAAGTAGAGATGAATTGGGCATGTCCCAATTTTTCCAATAGCTCATCTGTGCATGGCATTGGATAGTTGTCAGGACGAGTTACAGCATTTAGCTTACGGTAGTCCACGCAAAAGCGTATTTCCCCATCTGGTTTGGGAACTAGAACCACTGGAGATGCCCATGCACTGGTAGAGGGGCGGATTATACCCATCTGTAGCATGTCCTGGATCTCCCTTTGTATAGCCGCTTGGGCATGAGGTGACTCCCGGTAGGGTGGGGTTCTAATTGGGTGAGCATTACCTGTGT
Organism: Emys orbicularis; assembly: GCF_028017835.1. Classification (NCBI taxonomy): domain Eukaryota; kingdom Metazoa; phylum Chordata; order Testudines; family Emydidae; genus Emys; species Emys orbicularis. Next base: position 27,000,469 of record NC_088695.1, on the reverse strand, counting down.
CAATGGAGTGGTATGCCCGTTCGGTCCGTCCTGGAGTGGCTGAGAAAATCGGTGCAAAGCTTGTGCACAGCTCCTTTATCTGCTGTCGCTGCAGACGTCCCAGGGTCGTGGAGAGGTTCACCTCTTCCACGCCACCATTCCTTTTTCCTTCATAGTAGACACCTGCAGGCCACTCCGCGTCATCAGTTTCCTGGGCTGTAAACTGGCAAACGTTTAATTCTCTAGAATAAAAGGGCTTAAGAGAATTAACATGGTATACCTTAGGCTTTATGTTGGAGGTGGGGGAGGCTATGAGATAGTTAACAGCTCCTAGGCACTCCTGGACCGTGAATGGTCCTTCCCACGACGCTTCCATTTTATGGGCCTGGAGCGCCTTTAAGACCATGACTTGGTCTCCTACTTTGAAGGACCGTTCTCTGGAATGTTTATCATACCAGGCCTTTTGCTCTTCCTGAGCATCCTTTAGGTTTTCTTTAGCAAGGGCTAAAGAGTGTCGGAGGGTGTTTTGTAGGTTGCTTACAAAGTCTAGAATGTTAGTTCCTGGAGAAGGCGTAAACCCCTCCCATTGCTGCTTCACCAACTGTAATGGCCCCTTAACCTCGCGGCCATACACAAGTTCAAATGGTGAAAACCCTAAACTGGGATGTGGTACAGCCCTGTAGGCAAAAAGCAACTGCTGCAACACTAGGTCCCAATCATTGGAGTGTTCATTTACGAATTTACGTATCATGGCCCCCAAAGTTCCATTAAACCTCTCCACCAGACCATTGGTTTGATGGTGATGAGGGGTGGCAACCAAGTGATTCACCCCATGAGCTTTCCACAGGTTTTTCATGTTCCCTGCCAGGAAATTAGTTCCCGAATCTGTAAGTATGTCGGAGGGCCACCCTACCCTGGCAAAAATGTCTGCTAATGCCTGGCACACACTTTTAGCCTTGGTGTTGCTTAAGGGTACAGCTTCCGGCCATCGGGTAGCAAAATCCATGAAAGTCAGTACGTACTGCTTTCCTCTGGGTGTCTTCTTTGGGAAAGGACCCAGAATATCCACAGCTACTCGCTGAAATGGGACCTCAATTATGGGTAGTGGCTGGAGAGGGGCTTTAACCTGGTCTTGGGGCTTTCCCACTCGTTGGCACACCTCACAAGACCGGACATAATTAGCAACGTCCTTGCCCATTCCCTCCCAGTGGAAGGACTTCCCCAACCGGTCTTTGGTTCTGTTCACCCCAGAATGGCCACTGGGATGATCATGGGCTAAGCTCAAGAGTTTTACCCGATACTTAGTGGGAACTACCAGCTGTCTTTGAGGATGCCAGTCTTCCTGGTGCCCACCAGAAAGAGTCTCCTTGTATAAAAGTCCTTTTTCTACAACAAACCGGGATCGGTTAGAAAAGCTGAGAGGCGGTGGGGTGCTCCGTGCCGCTGCCCAAGCTTTTTGAAGGCTGTCATCTGCTTCCTGCTCGGCCTGGAACTGTTCCCTTGATGCTGGAGACATCAGTTCCTCCTTGGACTGTGGACTGGGGCTTGGTCCCTCTGGAAGCGATGCAGGTGCTGGGGCTTTTTCCATTGACTGTGAACCGCTGTCCGCTGGTGCACTATGTGGTATTTCAGGCTCTGGCTGAGCCTCTTGGGTAGGGTTATCTGCTGCTTCCGCCAGTTTAGGCTCGCTGGTGCCCTCTGGCATTGGAGTTGTAGACGGGGTTGCAAGCGCTGGACTCAGTGCTGACAATGGTCCTGGTGCTGGTTGCGTTGTCAGTTCCGGTTCTGGGACTGGCTTTGGCTGGGTCTCTGGGATTGGATCCACTACGGCTGTTGCAGTCGTTGGTAGGGGATCCGGTTCCACCACCTGTGTTTGGGTCTCCGGTAACACAGACGGGGCCCTGGTGGACGGCTCAGGAACAGGGATGGGGGTGGAAGCTTGCTTAGCCTGGCTGCGGGTGACTATTCCCACCCTCTTGGCTAGCTTCACATGGTTGGCCAAGTCTTCCCCCAGCAGCATGGGAATGGGATAATTGTCATAGACTGCAAAAGTCCACATTCCTGACCAGCCCTTGTACTGGACATGCAACTTGGCTGTAGGCAAGGTTACAGACTGTGACACGAAGGGTTGAATTGTCACTGTAGCCTCAGGGTTGATGAGTTTGGGGTCCACTAGGGATTGGTGGATAGTTGACACTTGTGCCCCAGTGTCCCTCCAAGCGATAACCTTCTTTCCGCCCACTCTCAAGGTTTCCCTTCGCTCCGAGGGTATGAGAGAGGCATCTGGGTCTGGGTTTCTTTGGTGTGATTGGGGTGTAATGAACTGTAATCGGTTGGGGTTCTTGGGGCAGTGAGCCTTTATATGCCCCAGTTCATTACATTTAAAACATCGCCCTGCTAAGGTATCACCGGGGCGATGTTGGTTGCTGGAGACTGGTGTGGTGGGGTGAGAAGGCGTCTGGGGTTTCCCTTGGGATGTGGGTGGGGCCTTGGGTTGTCCCCGGTGATAAGGTTTTGTTTCGGCTTGCCCCTTCTGATATTCGCTCCAACTGCTACTAGCTTTTTTCTTTTCTGTCACCTCCACCCATTTGGCTCCAATCTCCCCCGCCTCGGTTACAGTTTTGGGCTTCCCATCTAGGATGTACCTTTCTATTTCCTCAGGAACACCCTCTAAAAACTGCTCCATTTTTACTAGGGAAAGCAGATCTTCCAGAGATTTAACATTTGCTCCTGATACCCAGGCATCACAATTTTTGTCAATGTGGTGGGCATGCCGGGTAAATGACACATCTGGTTTCCACCTTAGGGCTCTGAACCGCCGACGGGCATGCTCGGGTGTTAGCCCCATTCTGAGTCTGGCCTTGTTTTTAAAAAGTTCATAACTGTTCATGTGTTCCTTAGGCATTTCAGCCGCCACTTCTGCTAAGGGTCCACTGAGCTGCGGCCTCAGCTCTACCATGTACTGGGTTGGAGGGATGTCGTATCCAAGGCAGGCCCTTTCAAAATTTTCTAAGAAGGCCTCAGTATCATCGCCTGCCTTGTAGGTGGGGAATTTCCTGGGATGGGAAGTGGTACCTGGAGAGGAGTTGTTAGGATGGTCTGATGCACCCTGCCTAGTCCTTGCTGCTTCCAGTTCCATCTCTTTTTCTTTCAGCTCCATCTCTCTTTTATGGGCCTCCTGTTTGGCTTTTTCTTCTCTTTCATGGGCCTCCTGTTTGGCTTTTTCCAGCTCCATTTCTCTCTTGTGGGCCTCCTCTTTGGCTTTCTCTTCTCTGTCTCTCAGCTCCATCTCTCTCTTGTGGGCCCCCTCTTTGGCTTTCTCTTCTCTGTCTCTCAGCTCTATCTCTTTTTCTTTCAGCTCCATAGCTCTCTTGTGGGCCTCCTCTTTAGCTTTTTCTTCTTTGGTAGTCATTTTCCTGGTTTTCTGGTGCTGGGTCACACCCCTCTGCAGTTGACTGAAACTGGGAGGTACTTAGCTCAGGCTCCTGCTGAGTGCTGCTGAGTTAACAGAGAGTTTCTAACTAGCTACTTCCGAGGATGTAAAAAAGAAAAAAAACACAATTCAGCTTGTAAATTATCTTTACCAGTTGTTTGCTCATTAATTGAACCCTTCTCTTAACAAAGGACCTTGTTAAAAAAACGTAACACCTCTGCCTTCAGGCAAGGAGAGATAAGATATGCATCTACCTTCAGCTCTGCTCTCCAAGCAGCTAGAAGGAAAAAAAAATCTCTTACTGGCTTTTGGGTTTAAAACGATCCCACCGCTGTGCCACCATGTCAAGGCTGTATCCCTACTTTGAACTTTAGGGTACAAATGTAGGGGCCTGCATGAAAACTTCTAAGCTTATCTACCAGCTTAGCTCTGGTCCGCTGCCACCATCTTAAGAATTCCCTCCCTGGGAAGCCTTGAGAAACCTTTCACCAATTCCCTGGTGAATACAGATCCAAACTCCTTGGATTTTAAACAAGGAGAAATTGACCCTTCCCCCCTCCTTCCTTTCACCAACTCCTGGTGAATACAGATCCAAACCCCCTTTGGATCTTAAAACAAGGAGAAATCAATCAGGTTCTTAAAAAGAAGGCTTTTAATTAAAGAAAAAGGTAAAAATCATCTCTGTAAAATCAGTATGGAAAATAACTTACAGGGTAATCAAACTTAAAGAGCTCAGAGGAATCCCCTCTGTCTTAGGTTCAAAGTATAGCAAACAAGATAAGCACTCTGGTAAAAGGTACATTTACAAGTTGAGAAAACAAAGTAAATCTAAGACGCCTTGCTTGGCTTTTACTTACAATTTTGAAATAAGAGAGACTTGTTTAGAAAGATGGGGAGAACCTGGATTGATGTCTGGTCCCTCTCAGTCCCAAGAGCGAACAACCCCTTAAACAAAGGACACACACAAAAGCCTTTCCCCCCCCAAGATTTGAAAGTATCTTGTCCCCTCATTGGTCCTCTGGGTCAGGTGTCAGCCAGGTTACCTGAGCTTCTTAACCCTTTACAGGTAAAAGGATTTTGGAGTCTCTGGCTAGGAGGGATTCCATAGCACTGTACACAGGAGAGCTGTCACCCTTCCCTTTATAGTTATGACAGGGGCCATGCCTCAGTTTCCCTGTCCTGAGGTCTAATGTATTAAACAGCCTCCCAGTTCCCCACAGAGCCCCTTTTTTGCCCTCATAGGTTCAGGGCTTTTCTCATCCCTCCTGCTAGGGACTGAGTCCCTTTAAGTCCTGGCCTGCAATCTCTCCCCTCGAGTTTAGGGGGTTGCACAGGTCTCCTTACTGGGGCCCTGTGGGTGCTGTTTCATTTCCCCCAGCAGCTGAGCTCCCCTTCAGCGGGCTTGGAGTCTCCCTTTGACTCCCCTTCCCAATCAACTAATCAGTCTCTGAACTCTTCCTGGTGGGTCTCATAACCCCAAACCCTGGGAGAGCCGGGAGCTTTGCCTGACCTGTCCCACAGGGCTCTGGTCCCAGGCCCTTAAAGGAACAGTGGTCTGGTTTCCCTGCACCTTCCCTCCCCCAGACACTAACTGTCCCCAGGACTAACTCCCTCTCTCCCAGGAGCTGCTTTGGTGTTTTCCTTAAACCCCCTGCTCCTGGAGTCATGTGATTAGATGTGGTTCTCGTCTTCCATTTACCCCTCTCCCCACCCCTCCCCGTGAGCTTCTAGCCCTCATGGTTGCAGATAAAAGCTTAAAACCATGCCCCCCTAGAGGTTCAAGCACCAGGAGGTGAATCAACAGAGCCCAACATTTATTGGCTTCAGAATCATGAGCTTTTAAACAATAACTTCCTGGTTTGTCAAGCCTGACTTGTGCTGTTTGAACGCGTGGGGCTGGCAAGCCAGGGGTCACCTTGCACCCTGAGCCCATTCCTGTTGTTAGGAGGAAATACCGAGTTTCACCACAAGGTGGAGCTGCTAAGCCAAAGATGATTGTCATGAAAGCTGCCCTCTGCTAAAAAACCATCCACCCGAGCAGCTGGACTTCCCAGGTAAGGTTATGCAGGTATAACCCAAGCTGTGAATTTAAAGGGATCTAGTTATATTGGTAACGGTACAACTCCCTCTATGGCCATTCTTATTCCTCTATAAAAGGCCGCTCTTTTTCCCCCTTCCCTGGGACTACACCATGACACCGTGGGAAGGTTTGTGTGCTCAAAGATTCTGCAAGTCCTGATGTATTCAGATCAAGGCTGGACGCCTTTCCGGAAGATGCTTTAGTCAAACACAAGTTATTGGGCTCAATGCAGAGGTAACTGGGTGAAAGTCTCTTGCCTGGGTTACACTGGAGGTCAGACTAGATGATCTAACAATTCCAACTGGCTTTAAAATCGATGTATCTATGACCCAATGACCCTGAGAGGGTTGCTGGTGGGCCAGCACAGGGCAGGACAACCCAAGGCGGACAGATTGATGGGTGGAGACCAGATGAGAAGCAGTCCACTACTCCTCCAGGTTGGGGGTTTAGCAGTAGGTCAACAGCAGAGCCCCATAAAACAGTTAAGTTCTAGAAGTAGAACAAGATTCCCATTCCAGCAAACAGCATGATAGACAGTGATGGCAGAGCCTTGCTCATGCCCTGAATGATGTCTGATGGCATGGGAAGGATTCACTTTCAGATTCAGGCCTTTTGGAACGGGTTAGCTTACGGCATTTGGGAGAAGTTAATGCTAAACAGAAAAAAGCCACTCTTTTACCAGCATAAGAGAATCTGTCCAGGGGGCTGTTTTGGGATAACTATACCTCTATAACTCATAAAACTTTCCTGTGTAGAAGTGAACTCAGATGGGCTGCCTGGGGCTTACCTGGATCCCTGCATGTCACGCTGGTTAACATTTGTCAAGGGAAAAGTGTTTTAATTAACAATGGTTTTTATTTTTCAAAAACGAGATTTTTTGCAAATATTGTCGACATTTTCTTATTTTTATGACAAATGTCATGCTTCTAAAATGATTCCACCCCCACCTCCCATCTCTTACCAACAACACTACTATGGAACATTAGGAAAACATTTCAGTTTGTGGTAAAGGGAGAAGGCCTCTAACCGTTTTGATGTTTACAATTTTTTTTGTAAAAATAAAAGAGAAAAAAATCATGAGTTGGTTGAGTCGCAAACACTATGAAACAAAATTAACTTCTCCATCTGTGAAGCTGAGGTGGGGCCCGGCAGCTGAGCCAGAGGCCAGGTAAACTTTGGGAAGCTTGTCCTCACAGGAGTTACAGTTCTAAGGGTATCGTAGCCTTGCGGTAGGTCTGGGGCCATTTCTAATGCAGCACTGGATAACGCGGTACATTCACTTTTCCATTGCTCCTGTTGGCTAAAAAGAATGTTCCAAGTCGGATTAGCCCCAGCTTCTCTCTGTCCCAGACCTCGAAACCAGCCTGTCCCAACAACCTCAAATTGGGTCAGAACATTCCCACTGGATACAGGCCTCCCGTTCCAAAGCTGCAAGGACGTCTACTGGGGATTTTTGTAGCAGGGCCTGAATTGGCCTTATAAAGGAAAGCAAACCCTGACTGTAACTATTGTGCAGATAATGCTGCTTCCTAGTATACTGCATGGACCTGTTGCGTTTAGATGGGGCAATGGGTTCCTTGGCCACATAAGACTTTCATTAACTGTTCTGTGTTTGTACAGTACCTAGCCCAGTGGGACCCTGATCCCGGCCTGGCGTTTCTAAGTGCTACAGATATTAATAATGATTATTGAGAATGGTTATACACCTAGCGATCTGATGAGTGGGTGGAGATACACTCGGCATAGAGACTGGATGATGCTCGTCCCTCTAGCTACAACTGGCTTTTGTAGTTCCCTCAGATGTTTATTAGCAATGACAAAAACAGCCGTTTGTCTCATGTTACAATGTGCTAGTCTCTCATTGTTCTTCACCACCTGCAGCTGTACGCTAATGGTGTGCTGGGTAGAGGAGGCTGTAGCACCTCTCCTGTTATTGCTCTTTGTGGGTGTGGGGATGGGGTGCACCTGGCCTTTGTAGCTCCCTACAGGAGGTCCTGTGGTTCTACTACATCCCGCTTCTGGAAGTGGCGATGTGGGATGAAGGGAGCAGTGAAGGTGGGTCCTCCAGGCTTGCCTAGAGAGGTCTTTCCAGAGCAGTCACCTTGGAAACTACAGAGCCCTGGTCCTCCAAGGGCTAGAAGGGCTAGCAACAGCCAATCAGAGCCGTAGGCTCAGCTAAAAGGCGCTGTGGGCCCTGGGAGGGCAGTCCCTGGTTGGGATCAGGGGCAGGGAGGAGAGCTCATCTCTGGCCAAGGGAGCCTAAGCATTTGCCAGGGTTAGCTCTGGCTGCACAGGCACAGCGGGATTCACAGGGAGAGAGGGGCCTGAGCCTCTGGCCCTAAGCAAAGGGTGAAGACAGAGGGGCCAATGGGAAGAGGCCCAGGGAAGTAGCAGCGAAGGATTTCAGGGAGCAGTGTGTGGCTGCTGGGCACGGGGTCCCTGGGTTGGAGCCCAGGGCAGTGGATGGGCCTGAGTTCCCTGCCAGCCACTGGCAAAATGGGATAAACCCTGTGAAATGGGGACAAGCCTAACCTAAGCCCCAAGAAGGGGCTGGGCTGGTTTGGAAGCCCGAGCAAAGGGCAGCATTTAAAGAGCCCCGAGCAGGGGCTGGAGACCCTAGTGAGGACACACAGACTGTGCGTTTGTTGGACTCTTTGCTACCCTGGAAAAGGTTCACTGTGACTGTGCGACCTGGCTGGGGGGTTCAATCCACTGAAGACCTGCCCAGCGAGGTCGACAACCTACTGGGGGCGCAAGGAGCCGGAAAAGGACTGCAGCACTGCACCCAGCCACAAGGAAGCGCTCAAGGTGAGTGTCCCCCTTCACGAGCCAGGTTTGGATATGATCAGAGCCCTCCCCCTCCATGAGGCAACTGTCCAGATACAGGGGTGGGCCAGTCTCTGTCCTTGTGTAGCTGCACGGCAGTTGCCCTGGGATTGAGATTACCCCTTCGTCCCCTTGCTGCCACCTGGTCTTTTGCACCGATTGCCCATTGTTGGAGCAGGTGCCTCACAACCAGCCATCACATCACTGGCTCTTTGCCTTCATCCCGGTGGCTTTTGTTATTCCCGAGTGCACATTGTTGGGAATGAAAGACGAGTAGCATGGAGGAGAGAAGCTGAAGAGGCGGCCCTGTGATTTGCAGCTCCTTGGGATTGTTTTCAAAGCCACTCAGCAAAGTTAAAGAATGGGATAGTGAGAAGAAAAGGCCTTTTCCTTCAGCAATTGCCAGCTGCCCAGAGATAATCACTGTGGTCACTGTGGGCCCATTGAAGCCAGTGGAAAGGCGCCCAGGGGCTTTAGATCAGGTCCTAAATCTAGGGAAGAAAATACACGCTAGTAAAGGACACAGCAGTAACCAGCTTAGTGGCATAAGCTGCCATGAACACACTGTCCCCATGGTCTGCTGTTCGCAGTGGCTCAATAGAGAATCCAATTCAAGGCCTCCATCCTGATATTGAAAACCTTGCAATGGATTGGCCCTGGCTACCTGAGAGATCGACAGCCTTTCCTTGACTATGGACTCCTGTGATGGCTCTATTCTACTGGAACAAGGAAATTGCCCACCTATAGTAAGAGGCTTGGGTCTTTGGGAGACTGAATTTACACAGGAGATGGATTTAGGGCTAGTCTACACTGGCAACAATAAAGTGCGCCGTGGCAGCGCTTTAACGTGGCTTGTGTGGTCACAGCGCAGCGCTGGGAGAGAGCTTTCCCAGCACTCTAAAAAACCCACCTCCACGAGGGGCATAGCTACCAACACTGGCAGCGCGGCTCCCAGCACTGGTGCACTGTCTACACTGGTGCTTTACAGTGCTGAAACTTGCTGCGCTCAGGGGGGTGGTTTTTCACACCCGTGAGCGAGAAAGTTGCAGCGCTGTAAATTGCCAGTGTAGACAAGCCCTTAGACTGTGGAACTCACCACCACAAGATGGGAAAGACCCTGCAATTAGAGACCTTCAATGCAAAACATTGATTCAACTTAGTTTTCCCTCCACATATTCTTCCCCCTCCCCCATAGATACAGATTCACACACACACACACACACACACACACACACACACACACACACACACACACACACACACCACTCCCACTCACTCACACAAACATAAATGCACAAACAAAACTCTATGAACTGTTCAAACTAATTCTCCTTTAGGCTGGGAAGAAAGAGAGAAATTGCATTAGTATCTAGTCTGTAGATCATGCTGAACTGCTGCTATTGCTGACCAAGTCTGGATTTGAACTGAGTGCCTAGACAGAAAAAAACTCTCCATAGACCAGTTCTGCTCACTTGAGCCCCTTCCTCTCACCAGTGCCTCCTCTGGGGAGCTACATCATAGCTTACCAGTTTTGTTGTTTCAGTCCCCAAATTAGTGTGTAAACTCCAGCCTCTCTATAAAGGGGCAAAAACTCCCCAGGCAGAGTAAGCAGCTATGCAAATCCCACTATAAGGCCCTGTCTTACCTCAGCCCCATGCCCTGACCCCATTGCTCACAGTCTGACCCCGAAACCTCAACTACCTTGGGCCATACTGCTCCCACATTCTTCCTTCCCGCCACAAGAGGGCACCAGCATGTCAAGAAATCCTGCACCTGTTTCACTCCTTCTTTCCCTTGCTTTATGTTGGGCGTCTCCACATGTCTTGGCCTGGGGCAGGTTCTGGGATCTGAGAAGCATTTCCTGCATGGCTGCATTTGTTCTTCTGTTTCATCATGGACTGATGTGTTGTAGAAATGGCCACAATAAAATGCCAAAGGGCTGCAAACTGAGTGGCAGTTCCACTGGGATGTGCCGGCGTAGTTTGTGAGGCAGTAATAATAATAGCTTCCTTTTCCTGATAACAGATAGGGTGACCAGATGTCCTGATTTTATAGGGACAGTCCCGATATTTGGGGCTTTTTTTATATAGGCTCCTATTATCCCTCACCCCCGTCCTGATTTTTCACACTTGCTGTTTGGTCAGCCTAATAACAGAGGCCTGTTCGCATGCACAAAATTAAGGCTCGCATAATAATTTCAACTTAATGAGCTACTCAGCCCCATATCCACGGGACAGCTATCTCAGCGATGATAACACTCATTGCTGTAGGCGCTGGAACCAAATTTCTGGTGGGATACAGCTCTGGCATGCTCCAGTGTGACAGGCGGAGACGATGTGGCCGTGTTTGTTGCTTTGAATTGGGCTGAGGTTTGCAGCAAGAAGGTTATTTCCTTACCTCAAATAAAGCACAAAATTGATTCGATACTGGAAAAGCTCTGCAAGTCGACGTGTGCATGTGCCCGTGATTGTGAGTGTGAATGGATGTATGCACACACGTGAATATAAGTGCATGGGTCTGCGTGTGTGTTTGTGCACGTATGTATGCATGTGAGAGTGTCTGCATGTGTGAAAGCGCTGTGGGGCCATTAATAGCCAGGAGTGAGCCAGGCCTGCATTTCGCCCGGGATCTGAACATGGACAGTAGCCCCTGCAGCAGCATCATGAACCCAAGGGAGTGGATTGTCATTCTCCTGATAATGGGAATGACCTGAGGGTGGGGCCATTTCCTGGGGATTAATAACCCTCCCGACCGCGGCTCAGCCCCAGGCCATCAGCCCAAGGCAGCCGGTCATTAATCCCCAGGAAATGCTCTGCAGCTTGACCATGAGCCTTGATTAGTGCAGATACGCGGCACCTAACTCGATTGGTAAGAGATTAGCTTGGAAGCCAGGCGCAGGGAGGTCATTACCCTTCTGGTAATTGGGTTTCTCCTGCAGCTCTGATTTGGTTATCTGACTCCAGACATCTCCTGGTCTGGTGAATTTCTTCGGTAGCTACATCCTCGTTAGCAGCAGCTGCTCTCCTGCCCTGCGCTGAGGGTTGGAGTGAATGACTTCTCAGGCCCAGAAGGGGGTCCTTTCTCTAACAGGCTGGTGCTGGATATTCTGTCCTAATCAATGCCAACCCCTCTTTAAATGCCATGTGATGTTTTCCCGGATGAGCTTTTTGCCTTCTCACTCCCCCGCCCTCAGACGTCTCAAGCAAAGAGCTGATCCGGCAAGGGCAGGGGATGTCACAAGTGCCGTACTCAAGCCCCAGTGTTTTACTATCCAGTTGGTGTGCCCTGCAGCAGGCATGAAGTCTAATGTAATCTCACACCAGCCCTGTGTATCAGCTGATCTATCTATCTCCATCCCCACCCCTCCAGCCATACGTTTATCTATCTCAGCATGTGTGCCATAGCATCATAGTATCAACAGGTATGGAGGAGCACACGGTTTGATCTGACACATCCCTTAGGGGAGGATTTATTAAAGAGGATATTCTATAGCCTAGTAAAGAGGAGAGGAGGGAAGTTGATAAAGCACAGGTAGGAAATGAAGAGACAGTCAAACAAAAAAGAGTCCCATTCAATTACATCACATGAAGGCAGACAACTAAATATTGACAAATTGTGTAAGTGCTTGTATACAAATGCTAGAAGTCTAAATAGTAAGAAGGGTGAACTTGAGTGCCTGGTATTAAATGAGGATATTGATGTAATAGGCACCACAGAAACTTGGTGGAATGATGATAATTGATGGACACGGTAATACCAGGGTACAAAATATATAGGAATGATAGAGTAGGTCACGCTGATGGGGGAGTGGCACTGTATGTGAAAGAAAGCATAGAGTCAAATATAGTAAAAATCTTAAGTGAATCAAACTATCTGTATGGATATAAATTCCATGCATGAATAATAAGATTTTAGCAGTAGGAATATATTACTGAGCACCTGACCAGGATGGTGATGGTGACTGTGAAATGCTCAGGGAGATTCGAGAGACTACAAAAACAGAAAACCCAATAATAATGGGGGATTTCAACAATCCCATATTCACTGGGGACATGTCACCACAGGATGGGATGCAGAGATAAAATTTCTAAACACCATTAATGACTGCTTCTTGGAGCAGCTAGTCCTGGAACCCACACAGGGAGAGGCAATTCTTGATTTAGTCCTAAGTGGAGCACAGGATCTGGTCCCAGAGGTGAATGTAGCTGAACTGCTCAGTAATGGTGACCAGAATGTAATTAAATTTAACATCCTTGTAGGGAGGAAAATACCAAAGAAACCCACCACAGTAGAATTTCATTTCAAAAAGGGGAACTACACAAAAGTGAGGAAACTGGTTAAATGTAAAAGGAACTATCACAAGAGTGAAATGCCTGCAAGCTGCATGGAAACTTTTATGAAAACACCATAATAGAGGTGCAAACTGTGTGTATACCCCAAATTAAAAAAAAAAATAGTAAGGGGACCAAAAAAAAAAAAAAGCCATCGTGGCTAAACAACAGAGTAAAAGAGATGGTTAAAGACAAACAGATGTCCTTTAAAAATTGGAAGTCAAATCCTACTGAGGAAAATGGAAAGGAGAATAAACTCTGGCAAGTCAAGTGTAAAAGTATAATTACGCAGGCCAAAAAACAAATTTGAAGAGCAACTAGCAAAAGACAAAAACTAACAGCAAAATTTGTTTAAGTACAACAGAAGCAGGAAGCCTGCCAAACAATCAGGGGGACCACTGGACAATCGAGGTGCTAAAGGAGCACTCAGGGACAAGTATGTTGTGAAGAAGCTAAATAAATTTTTTGCATCAGTCTTCACTGCAGGGGATGTGAAGGAGATTCCCACAGCTGAGCCATTCTTTTTAGGTGACAAATTTGAGGAACTGTCCCAGATTGAGGTGTCAGTAGAAAAGGTTTTGAAATCGATAATTAAACAGTAATAAGTCACCAGGCCCAGATGGTATTCACCCAAAAGTTCTGAAAGAACTCAAATATGAAATTGCAGAGCTACTAACTGTAGTATGTAACCTATTGCTTAAATCAACCTCTGTACCCGGTGCCAGATGGATAGCTAATGTGACACCGATTTTTAAAAAAGACTCCAGAGGCAATCCTGGCAATTACAGGCCAGTAAGCCTAACTTCAGTACCAGGCAAATTGATTGGACCTATATTAAAGAACAGTATTATCAGACACATAGATAAACATGATATGTTGGGGAAGAGTCACCATGGCTTTTGTGAAGGGAAATCATGCCTCATCAATCTATTAGAATTCTTTGAGGGTATTAAAAAAACATGTGGACAAGAGTGATCCAGTGAATATAGTGTACCTGAACTTTCAGGAAGCCTTTGACAAGATCTCTCACCAAAGGCTCTTATGCAAAGTAAGGAGTCATGGGATAAGAGGGAAGATCCTCTCATGGATCAGTAATTGATTTAAAGGAAACAAATGATAGGAATAAATTGTCAGTTTTCACAGCGGAGAGAGGTAAATAGTGGGGTTCCCCAGGGATCTGTACTGGGACCAGTGCTGTTCAACATATTCACAAATGATCTGGAAAAAGGGGTAAACATAGAGGTGGCAAAGTTTGCAGACCATACAAAATTACTCAAGATAGTTAAGTCCAAAGCAGACTGCGAAAAGTTACAAAGGGTTCTCACAAAACTGAATGACTGGGCAAGAAAATAGCAGATGAAATTCATAGAATTTCAAGAGGTCTTCTAGTCCAGTCGTTTGCACTCATGGCAGGACTAAATACTATCCTGACCATTATTCAGTGTTGATAAATGCAAAGTGAACACACTGGAAAATATAATACCAGTGGGCTGCTAACAGGGAGTTTCGCAAGGGAGTTCTCCAGGTTAAGGAGGAGCAAATACAGCACCCTTGGGGTAAGTGACTGTCTGTAGTGTGTGTTTGTTTGTGTTTGGGGGTTACTTGCTGTGTGCTGAGCTTGTGTTTGTCAGTCTGTTTGTTTGTTTGGTTGTTTGAAGGACCGTGTGCTTTGGCTGGCAGTTGGAAGCTGTGAGCTTCAAAGGAAGGTCTGAAAGCTAGAAGCCTCTGGTAATTGGCTGAGCCTTAATCAGTGGGCGGGGCATTCACACAGGCCAGGGCTTTATAAAGCAGCGCACAAGCAACCAGGGAGCTTTGCTAACAGGGAGTTTCACAAGGGAGTTTGGAAGGGGAGTGGGAAGGGAGCGAGGGTCCCTTGCCGGTTCTATCTGTTTCCCTTTATTCTCCTTAAAGCCTATAAACCAAACTACATTCAAAACTTCTTGCTTTAAACAACCCTTTCATTAACTAGGAGACAATGCAGGCAGAAGCCCAGCTGCAGAGTGGGGGCTATCCAGTTTATTGCACTAAGTGCAGCATGTATGATTACCTGCCCTTTGGGTGGGTGGCGTATGTGTGCATTCGGTGCAAGGAGCTCCTGGCCCTCAGAGACCACGTACGGACTTTGGAGGCCAGGGTGGCGGAACTGGAGGAGCTAAGATAGGCAGAGAGGTATGTTGATGAGGCTTTCCGGGACACTGTAGAATTGTCCCACCTCCGGTCAGACAGCCCCTGCGCTGTTGAGGAGGATGAAAGGCCCAGGGAAGCAGAGCAGTTAACGGGAGCCGAGGGAAACCTTCCCATAGTTGGGACCCTCCTTCCAGATGGTGCTGGGGTTGCCTCTCGCACTGAGGTTACCTCTCCGGGGGGAGGGAACTCCAGTTGCTAGGAAAAGGCAGGTGTTAGTAAGGGAGATTTGATCATTAGAAACGTAGATAGCTGGGTCTGTGATGTCCGGGAGAACCGTATGGTGACTTGCCTGCCTGGTGCGAAGGTTGCGGCTCTCTCGAGGCATCTAGATAGACTTATGTGTAGTGCTGGGGAGGAGCCGGTGGTCGTGGTACATGTAGGTACCAATGACATAGGGAAGGGTAGGAGAGATGTCCTGGAGGCCAAATTTAGGCTGCTAGGGAAGAGACTGAAATCCAGGACCTCTATGGTGGCATTCTCAGAAATGCTCCCAGTTCCATGTGCAGGGCCAGGTAGGCAGGCAGAGCTTCAGAGTCTCAATGCGTGGATGAGACGATGGTGTAGACAGGAGGGGTTTACATTCATTAGGAACTGGGGAAACTTCTGGAATGGGGGGAGCGTATACAGGAAGGATGGGCTCTACCTAAAACAAAGTGGATCCAGACTGCTGGCACTAAACATTAAAAAGGTTGTAGAGCAGTTTTTAAACTAGGAGATGGGGGAAAGCCGACTGCTGCAGAGGAGCATGTGGATCGGACAGAGACTTCTCTTAGGGGAGAGTCTAATGATAGAGAAACTCCAGGTTATAGTCAGGAGCAGAGGATGGAAGAGGATAAAGTAGGGGCCAGATCAGATGATAAACATTCACATAAAAAAGAATCGGACACATCAGAAAAGGGCAGACAAATAAAAAGTGACAAGTTTTTAAAGTGCTTGTACACAAATGCTAGAAGTCTAAATAATAAGATGGGTGAACTAGAGTGCCTTGTGATAAAGGAGGATATTGATATAATAGGCATCACAGAAACCTGGTGGACTGAGAACAATCAATGGGACACAATCATTCTGGGGTACAAAATATATCGGAAGGACAGAACAGGTCATGTGGGGGGGGGAGTGGCACTATATGTGAAAGAAAATGTAGACTCAAATGAAGTAAAAATCTTAAGTGAATCCACATGTTCCATAGAATCTCTATGGATAGAAATTTCATGCTCTAATAAGAATATAACATTAGGGATCTATTATTGACCACCTGACCAGGACAGTGATAGTGATGATGAAATGCTAAGGGAAATTAGAGAAGCTATCAAAATTAAGAACTCAATAATAGTGGGGGATTTCAATCATCCCCATATTGACTGGGAACATTTCACTTCAGGACAAAATGCAGAGATAAAATTTCTCGATACTTTAAATGACTGCTTCATGGAGCAGCTGGTACGGGAACCCACAAGGGGAGAGGCAACTCTAGATTTAGTCCTGAGTGGAGCGCAGGAGCTGGTCCAAGAGGTAACTATAACAGGACCGCTTGGAAATAGTGACCATAATACAATAGCATTCAACATCCCTGTGGTGGGAAGAATATCTCAACAGCCCAACACTGTGGCATTTCATGTCAAAAGGGGGATCTATGCAAAAATGAGGGGGTTAGTTAAACAGAAGTTAAAAGGTACAGTGACTAAAGTGAAATCCCTGCAAGCTGCATGGGCGCTTTTTAAAGACACCATAATAGAGGCCCAACTTCAATGTATACCCCAAATTAAGAAACACAGTAAAAGAACTAAAAAAGAGCCACCGTGGCTTAACAACCATGTAAAAGAAGCAGTGAGAGATAAAAAGACTTTCTTTAAAAAGTGGAAGTCAAATCCTAGTGAGGCAAATAGAAAGGAGCATAAACACTGCCAAATTAAGTGCAAGAATGTAATAAGAAAAGCCAAAGAGGAGTTTGAAGAACGGCTAGCCAAAAACTCCAAAGGTAATAACAAAATGTTTTTTAAGTACATCAGAAGCAGGAAGCCTGCTAAACAACCAGTGGGGCCCCTTGATGATCGAGATACAAAAGGAGCACTTAAAGACGATAAAGTCATTGCGGAGAAACTAAATGGATTCTTTGCTTCAGTCTTCACGGCTGAGGATGTTAGGGAGATTCCCAAACCTGAGCCAGCTTTTGTAGGTGACAAATCTGAGGAACTGTCACAGATTGAAGTGTCACTAGAGGAGGTTTTGGAATTAATTGATATAAACTCAACATTAACAAGTCACCTGGACCAGATGGCATTCACCCAAGAGTTCTGAAAGAACTCAAATGTGAAGTTGCGGAACTATTAACTAAGGTTTGTAACCTGTCCTTTAAATCGGCTTCTGTACCCAATGACTGGAAGTTAGTTAATGTAATGCCAATATTTAAAAAGGGCTCTAGAGGTGATCCCGGCAAGTACAGACCGGTAAGTCTAACGTCGGTACCAGGCAAATTAGTCGAAACAATAGTTAAGAATAAAATTGTCAGACACATAGAAAAACATAAACTGTTGAGCAATAGTCAACATGGTTTCTGTAAAGGGAAATCGTGTCTTACTAATCTATTAGAGTTCTTTGAAGGGGTCAACAAACATGTGGACAAGGGGGATCCAGTGGACATAGTGTACTTAGATTTCCAGAAAGCCTTTGACAAGGCCCCTCACCAAAGGCTCTTACGTAAATTAAGCTGTCATGGGATAAAAGGGAAGGTCCTTTCATGGATTGAGAACTGGTTAAAAGACAGGGAACAAAGGGTAGGAATTAATGGTAAATTCTCAGAATGGAGAGGGGTAACTAGTGGTGTTCCCCAAGGGTCAGTCCTCGGACCAATCCTATTCAACTTATTCATAAATGATCTGGAGAAAGGGGTAAACAGTGAGGTGGCAAAGTTTGCAGATGATACTAAACTGCTCAAGATAGTTAAGACCAAAGCAGACTGTGAAGAACTTCAAAAAGATCTCACAAAACTAAGTGATTGGGCAACAAAATGGCAAATGAAATTTAATGTGGATAAATGTAAAGTAATGCACATTGGAAAAAATAACCCCAACTATAGATACAATATGATGGGGGCTAATTTAGCTACAACGAGTCAGGAACAAGATCTTGGAGTCATCGTGGATAGTTCTCTGAAGATGTCCACGCAGTGTGCAGAGGCGGTCAAAAAAGCAAACAGGATGTTAGGAATCATTAAAAAGGGGATAGAGAATAAGACAGAATATATTATTGCCCTTATATAAATCAATGGTACTCCCACATCCTGAATACTGCGTACAGATGTGGTCTCCTCATCTCAAAAAAGATATACTGGCACTAGAAAAGGTTCAGAAAAGGGCAACTAAAATGATTAGGGGTTTGGAATGGGTCCCATATGAGGAGAGATTAAAGAGGCTAGGACTCTTCAGCTTGGAAAAGAGGAGACTAAGGGGGTATATGATAGAGGTATATAAAATCATGAGTGATGTGGAGAAAGTGGATAAGGAAAAGTTATTTACTTATTCCCATAATACAAGAACTAGGGGTCACCAAATGAAATTAATAGGCAGCAGGTTTAAAACAAATACAAGGAAGTTCTTCTTCACGCAACGCACGGTCAACTTGGAGGTTGTGAAGGCTAGGACTATAACAGCTGTGATAGACCCAGACCAGTTGGGAACAGCAGAGTAGCAGAAGGGAGATATACTGGCCACTGGATAAGTAGTTTTCTGTTCCCTGAGTGACCAGAGCAGGGGCTGCTCCAGGCTAATAGACCACCTGACTCCAATTAACCTGCTAAGAGTCAGGTGAGGCAGTTAAGCACCTGACTCTAATTAAGGCCCCTCTGATGGTATAAAAGGGCTCACTCCAGTCAAGCCAGGGAGCCAGAGGAGAGGAAGTGTGTGTGAGGAACTGGGAGCAAGAGGTGTGCAAGAAGCTGAGAGTGAGTAGACGAACTGCTGGAGGACTGAGAAGTACAAGCATTATCAGACATCAGGAGGAAGGTCCGGTGGTGAGGATAAAGAAGGTGTTGGGAGGAGGCCATGGGGAAGTAGCCCAGGGAGTTGTAGGTGTCGTGCAACTGTACCAGGAGGCACTCTAAACAGCTGCAGTCCACAGGGCCCTGGGCTGGAACCCAGAGTAGAGGGCGGGCCCGGGTTCCCCCCATACTTCCCAACTCCTGACCAAACACAGGAGGAATTGACCTGGACTATAGCTTCTCCCAGAGGGGAAGGTCTCTGGACTGTTTCCTGACCCACAGGGTGAATCTGTGAAGTGAGCAAATCCGTCAATAAGCGCAGGACCCACCAAGGTAGAGGAGGAACTTTGTCACACAGCATTTAAAAGAGAACTGGATAAATTCATGGAGGTTAAGTCCATTAATGGCTATTAGCCAGGATGGGTAAGGAATGGTGTCCCTAGCCTCTGTTTGTCAGAGGATGGAGATGGATGGCAGGAGAGAGATCACTTGATCATTGCCTGTTAAGTTCTCTCCCTCTGGGGCACCTGGCATTGGCCACTGTTGGTAGACAGGATACTGGGCTTGATGGAGCTTTGGTCTGACCCAGTACGGCCGTTCTTATGTTCTTATGTTCAATTACACATACAAAAAGATGAGTCTAAATAAGCTGTTGCCACTCAAGAAAAAGATCTTGGAGTCATCATGGAGTGTCCTCTGAAAACATCCGCTCATTGTGCAGCAGCAGTTAAAGCGAACAGAATGTTAGGTACCATTAGAAAATAAGGCAGAAAATATAATGCTGCTATATAAATCCACGGTATGCCCACAACTTGGATACTGCATGCAGTTCTGGTCATTCCATCTAAAAAAAGATATATTAGAATTAGAAAAAGTACAGAGAAGGGCAACAAAACTGATTAGGGGTATGGAACAGCTTCCATATGAGGAGAGATTAAAAAGACTGGGACTTTGCAGCTTGGAAAAGAAACGACGGAGGGGGAACGTGATAGAGGTCTGTAAAATCCTGAATAATGTGGAGAAAGTGAATAAGGAAGTGTTATTTACTCCTTCACATAACACACGAACCAGGGGTCACCCAATGAAATTGATAGTCCACAGGTTTAAAACAAAGAAAAGGCAATACTTCTTTACACAGTGCACAGTTAACCTGTGGAACTTGTTGCCAGTGGATATTGTGAAGGCCAAAAGTGTAACTGGGTTCAAAAAGAATTAGATAAGTTCATGGAGGACAGATCCATCAATGGCTATTAGATGGTCAGGAATGCAGCCCCATGCTCTGGGTGTCCCTAAACCTCTGACTGCCAGAAGTTGGGAGTGGATGACAGGGGTTGGATGACTCGATAATTGCCCTGTTCTGTTCATTCCCTCTGAAGTATCCAGCACCGGCCATTGTCAGAAGACAGGACACTGGGCTAGATGGACCATTGGTCTGACCCAGTATGGACATTCTTATGTTCTCACCTGCCCCCCCTCCTACAGCAGTTTGTCAGCAGTTGCACCTATACTCATAATCTGGGGGCTGGGGAAGTTCTGTGCCATTGCACCAGCAGCCTAGTCCTTGGTGAGGAGGATCTGCCCACATCCTGCGTGTGGCATAAGGGATCTCGTGTCAGGGGCAGAGCAGCCAGACCAGGGCTCCATCCTGCAGCGATGTCCCTCCGAAAGGTGGGAGCAACACAAATCAGGGTGCACCTGCTGTCCTTTCCTGAAGGCATTAAAGCCCCACATCACCATGGCCCCCACTCTGTCTGGGGCTAGGAGAGATAAGCCGGGTGGCTTTTACTAGCCCTCTGCAACTCCTGGACCTGCCCATCAGACCAAAGGCCTTTGGTGGAAGAGAGTCACTCGCATTGGCGGGATCAGCCTTGTGTGCCTGGCTTGGGGCTGACGTGAGCTGGAAAAGGGATAAAAGATTCAGAGCTAGGGATGGATGTGCTGGGAGACGGTGAGCTACTGTGCCCAAACTAATAGCCCGTTTGAGCCAGCCATGTCCCCTGGCTGGTGCGGATGTACCAGCCAGTCTTGCTCAGAAGATAACTTGTGAGGTTTTACAGTGTAATGAGCAGCCAGCCCTGTAGGTGGTATCAGTGCCGCTCTTTAATCTCAGTTGGCAGAGGACATTGGGGAAGGTTTTAGCAGCATGAATTCACCTCCCAGCGATCGCTCACACACAGTTGACTCCCCACCTCCTTACCCCATCTCCCTCCATCTCTTCTTCCTTCTGCTCCCTTTGATTGTTCCCTCTCCTTCTTTTCTCCTCCCACCCCTTCCTTCTCCTTGCTCCTTTCCTTGCACACCTCCAGTGATTCCCAGAGTGTGGGGTGAGCGCCAGGGGGCCTGAAGGACTAGCAGGGAGAAGGGGGTGGAGGGCAGATAGGCCTAGCAGCCACAGTCTCACCTTTCGTTGTTTAACACAACAAAGTCTCTAGCTGTTAAGATTGCAGAGAAAACCTGGAAAATGGGACCCGAGTGTAACTGAGGCAGAAAAGTCTCCCTGAGTTTGCAGAGGCTGAGCCGGTAGCTCCGAGGTGTGACCTGCTGCGTTGAAGTCAGTGGGCGCTAGCTCAGTGGCCAGTGATGGTACTTTAAATGTCGACATTTCACGGGTTGGATTGTGAGGATCTGCACTGGCATTTCCCAAAGGGGAGGCCCCGAAGGACCAGCTAAGGGACTAGGGAAGGAGGATGTGTTAAGATGGTTCAGCCTTTAAACACACAGGGCAGGACTGCAGGGGGCAGGACTTGTTTTGTTTTTCTGAAGGGGAGCTGAGCTTCCAGACGCTTTCGAGACACAGCAGCAAGTGCTGAATGCAGCATCACCAACCTCGACCGTTCAAACATCAGGAGTCAGGTCCCCGCAATCATGAGATTGGAACAAAAATGACAAGATTTTAACAAATAATGATAAATGTGGGGTCTTTGTATTTGCCTCCTGTTTTCTGAGCCTTTAGGGCCGTGTTTTCTGACTCGTCTCGGACACAGCCAGGACTAGAAACTTGATTTTTATTTTTAAAAGGAAGCCAAGATTCTCACGTGACTCCAGGAGCCGGGGCTTTAAGAGACACCCCCAAATACTGCAGGACTCATGGTAAAGTTGTGAGAATTGGTGACACTGCTTAAAGAACAGCTGGGACTAAACATTGCCTTGCATATGGTAGCAGAAGGCTGGGGTGCCAGGGGAGCCATTGCTATGGACACCCAAGGGTGCCCCTCCTCCTCCAGACCCAGCCTTCTTCCAGGTCAGAGTGAGTTGGGGGTGTAGGCGGATGGAGTAAAACAAGCAAAGGCCTCAGGTTCCAGCTGCATTAGCAAAGCCCCTTGCTAAACCTGCAAAGGCTGGGCCCAGTGGGTGCTGGGAGTGATGCAATCAGCAGCTGGTACCATTGCCACTGGGCTGTTTGCTATGGCAGACTGAGGTGCCCTGGCCCTGCTGCCTCAGCGTAAGCTGCTGGGCGGTTTGCAGAGCACTGACTGCGATCTCAGCTGCCCTTTGGCGAACTCATGGCTGGCACAGAGAAGAGAATGTCAGTGATTTACCGCCCAAGGTAGAGAGGCTGCAGAAGGGCCTGCGGGTAGAAGCAGGAGTGGCTTGGGATGGGTTCGTTCCTCAGGGATCTCCGTCTGGCACCTTTCCCCAGCTCGCTGCCACGTTCAGAACAGCAGTGAGTGTGTGCGGAGTGCCATGCTGTACAGGACCAGAGGAGACCGGCACCTGCGAGAGACAAGGTGTCTCGGGCATGTGTGATTTAGCTGGCTTGGCCAGCGGTGGGCACGTTTGCTAGCAGGGCAGGATAGGATCCTCAGCGAGATAACAGCTTTGCTGCTAATAGATGGTAATGGCTGTATAATGCATGCTTAGCAGCGGGAGGTGGCACTTTATGGCATGGAGATGACAGAGGTGGGAATTGCCCAATGTCCAGGAGTGCTTGCTGGCTAGACACAGAGCGAGCGCCATTAGGAGCCGGGCTTTGGGAGCCAGAGCTCCATCAGAGTTAAACCTCTGCCCATGAATAATTGAGCAGGAGGCTCCCAGCACTCTCCTCCTTCCCGGCCGGGCCCAGCAGCATCGCTCTTTTGTAGCTAATGTGAATAATTCATCATTTGCTTAATGAAACATTTCCCAGGGCCGGGGTGGAGCAGGGCGAGATTGGGAGGGGCCAGGAGGCCCTCGAAGCCCCTGGAAGCTGTCTAGTGGCCATTGTGGAAGTGCTGCCCCAAATGAGTTGTGCTTCGGGGCCAGATTCTGCTCTGAGAACCAGCGCTCGCTGACGTCAACGGGCGCTTTTCCATGGATGTCATGGGGCGTTGGGATCAGGCTCTCTGTTACATCTGTCTTCACTGCAGAGTTAGCCAGAGTGATCGGCCCCTGGCTCTGAGCCCCTGGGTTAGCCTAGCCTGGGTGTGAGGACCAGTCACACTGCAAAGCCCTGCCCCCGTTACTGTGTCCTCACTGGTGCTGCGCTTCCCTGTGGGGGTCACTAGGACTTCTGGGGCCACATCTCGTGGTTCTCCGGGCTGCAGCGAGCTGAGCCACTCTGTGATTACTTTCCAGTGAATTGTGGGAGGACTTGGCTGTGCTTCTGGCCATGCAGGGGGGAATGATGGGAAGGCTTCAGAGGACTCTCAGCACTCAAGTGATTTACCCTGCATCTTCAATGCAACATTGATGGGTTACCAGCTTCCCTTGGGCTTTACCCTACAGCCCCAGAACAGACAGCTAGCCGCACTGAAAGCCCCACTAACCTCAGGTGAGAGGGTTTTGTGCGCGGACAGGAGTTGTGCAGGGCTTAATTTGTAATTAAATAGGTGCTTGGGCTCAAGCAATTTTATTTACTTTCCTAACTGACGTGGCAAGTCCAAAGGTGCCGAGGCTAAGAACTGCTAAGCCTAGAGGTGCTGGGGGCAGGGCTCAGCCCTGGCACAGATTGAGCACTGGAGTTGCGTTGGGGCAACACCTGGGTAGGAGCCTGGGTTAACTCTGCAGTGAAGACGTGCAGAGAGAGTTCCCTGGAATTGCACAGCCCCAAACCCCTGTGGTTCTGCGAGCACAACATAGCCCTTGCTACATATGTATGACATACAGTCCGGTAACGGTGCCATGGGCACCCTCTACGGAATGACTACGACAGCTGGGCAGGACACATTATCTTTTTCTGCAACATTTTTCAGATGAAAACAATCTGTGTTTTTCATTAGTGTACACAAAAAAAAAAAAAGGCAGCGGAGATTTGGGGGTTTCATGATAAAATTGAACTTGCTTTGGTTTTCAGCCACCGACATTTTTTAGTTTGCTGACAAAAACCTCATAATTTCACTGCAAACAAAAAAAGTCACGCAAAAAAAGTCTCATTTTTCAACGAAAAAAGCATTTTGTCGGAAAAATGTTGACCCAGTCTAATCACGACTCTGATAGCGACCACCAGTGCCCTGGGGCTCTTCACAGTCCTGGGAGCCGGGGCCTAGCATCTGGCTCTGGCTCCTTCAGCGTGCGCCGTTGCTACTGGGGGCTCTGATACTCTCTCACACCCGTTTCACACACCTGGAATTTCATTGGCTTCAGGGGAGTTACTCAGTTACACTGGCGTGAGTGAGAGGAGAACAGGCCGCTACATCCACGTGCCCAGCCCCCGGCATGATTCTCTGGTGATAGATTATTGTACCCTGTGGCTGACCCTGGTATCCCGTGCATCGGTATAAATCAGAATTATCACTATTATTATTTACGTGTGGGGGCACTCAAGGACTCCAGCTGGGACAGGGGCTCCATTGTGCAGGCAGCTCTCAGCCACTGCGGGGGACGGGGGGAACCCGAAGGTCTGTCGCCACAGAGCTCCAAGCCGCTGTTGCTGGTGGGGGGACCCTGGAGCTCTGAGCCACTCCGGATGGTGGGGGGAACCCTGGAGCTCTCAGCCACTCCGGACGGTCGGGGGGACCCTGGAGCTCTCAGCCACTGCAGGCGGCAAGTACTGAACCCGCCCCCACAGCGGGGCTTGGGCTCTTATTCCCCCCCATCAGACCCATTCTGTCACATTTATTTTTAGTACAAGTCAGGGTCAGGTCACGGGCGTCTGTGCATTTTTGTTTATTGCCTGTGACCTGTCCCTGACTTTTACTAAAAATAACCGTGACAAAATCTTAACCTTAGCCATAAGCCATCGCTGGAATGGAGAGAGACTCAAGAATACAGCACTAAGCACCAGCAATGTGCATAACCTTGAGATCAATATCGGCTTCATTTTCAAGCTTGCCAGCATCCCAGCCTCAAGCCCATGAATGAGTCAGCGGGTGAGGTGCCAGTATTGGAGGATGGATCAGCTCCATAGGCCCTGCATGTATAACTTAGTGTGTAGTTCACCCCCCTCCCCCGCCATCCAGGCCTGAGCCACAGAGGATATAAGAAGTCTGCAACAAATCCCAGCTGTAAGTGCTGGTCTTTTAGCTCAAGCTCTAGCGGCTCAGGCTCTTAGCTCCGAAGGTCCCTGGTTCAATCCCTGGTTGTGATGACCCAGCTGGCAACTGTCACACATGTACTACCCTTCACCCCTATGTCCACAAACCTTGCATTTACTTTTCAATGGGCAGCAATTAGCTTCTGGCTAGCGCTGCTGGGCCGGTCCATTTGGATCCCAGCCAGGGCTAAGAAAGGCTGCTTCTGCTCACTAATGGAGGCTGAGAACATCCTTTGGGCGCTGTTCAGCTGGCGAGAGTCTTCGCTGTGACCAGACATTGCCAGCAGGAAGGTTCGACTTGACACACCAATGATGCATTGCTGCACCAGCTCTCAGGGACTGTGAATAGGGTTGTCCATGTGGCTGAGAAGTGCTGTGTGGTCCTGGCAAAATAACCCTAGCTGGGCTGTCTCTCTGGGAGGGAGCATGGATGCATGTAAATAGGATGAAATTCAATAAGGACAAATGCAAAGTACTCCACTTAGGAAGGAACAATCAGTTGCACACATACAAAATGGGAAATGACTGCCTAGGAAGGAGTACTGTGGAAAGGGATCTGGGGGTCATAGTGGATCACAAGCTAAATATGAGTCAACAGTGTAACGCTGTTGCAAAAAAAGCAAACATCATTCTGGGATGTGTTAGCAGGAGTATTGTAAGCAAGACATGAGAAGTAATTCTTTTGCTCTACTCCGTGCTGATTAGACATCAACTGGAGTATTGTGTCCAGTTCTGGGCGCCACATTTCAGGAAAGATGTGGACAAATTGGAGAAAGTCCAGAGAAGAGCAACAAAAATGATTAAAGATCTAGAAAACATGACCCATGGGGGAAGATTGAAAAAATTGGGTTTGTTTAGTCTGGAGAAGAGAAGACTGAGGGGGGACATGATAACAGATTTCAAGTACATAAAAGGTTGTTACAAGGAGGAGGGAGAAAAATTGTTGTTCTTAACCTCTGAGGATAGGACAAGAAGCAATGGGCTTAAATTGCAGCAAGGGCGGTTCAGGTTGGATGTTAGGAAAAACTTCCTAACTGTCAGAGTGGTTAAACACGGGAATAAATTGCGTAGGGAGGTTGTTGAATCTTCATCATTGGGGATTTTTAAGAGCAGGTTGGACAAACACCTGCCAGGGCTGGTCTAGATAATACTTAGTCCTGCCTTGAGTGCAGGGGACTGGACTAGATGACCTCTCGAGGTCCCTTCCAGTTCTAGATTCTTTGCTTTTATGTGCTGCCCCCAGCCATGGAGCTGGCCCACCCACAGGGCTCCTGTTTAAATCAGCAGGCCTGCTTCCGCTCTCACCTACAGCAGTTTGCCCCAGTCCATCTGCACTGGCGTCATTCCTGGCGTGCAGCAGTGTGTCAGAGCAGGCACAGGGCTAGGCTCACAGTTTGGAAACGACTGACAGTTCTCTGCTGGGAGCTGCTAGCCCAGATCTCCACTGCTGTGTAGAGCCCCATTGAGGGTCTGTGGGGCAGCATCCCAACCCTGGAGCTCTGTGCATGTTTCTAACTAAGGCCTCCATCACCCTAGTATCATAGAAATGTAAGGTAAGGAGGGACCTCAAGGGGTCATCTAGTCCAGTCCCCTGCGCTGAGATAGGACCAAGTACACCTGTCTGAGCATCTCACCACTTTTAATGCATTTATCTTCACAGCTCCCCTGTGGCGCAGGGCAGTCCTATTACCACATCATACAGAGGGGAAACTGAGGCACAGAGAACTTGCCCCAGGTCACCTGGGAAGATGGCTGCAGAGCCAGGCCAGGTCTCTTGTGTCCCATGCTAGAACCCTAAACACTGCATCAGCCTTCCTATGTGCCTTAATGCACTGCAGTCACTGGGATCTAGCAGAGAAGAACACTGAGGCACAAGGAGGAGGAGACGTCTGAAGCCTGGGCGGGGAAGGGGTTCCAGATTTAAAGGGGGCCGGGGGATAAGAGTGGAAACAAAGGGGTGAGGTTGGAGGATGTGGTCGGAGTGAAGGGGTGGATCCAAGAGTGATGAGAGCAGAGAAGTGGACTAGGTGGCAGGAGGGGAGTATAATATAGTGTGGTACTGTCTCTTTAAAATTAGACATGCTTAATCACCAGAAGGTCTGGGAGCCACACAAGGGGTCTCTCCCCCGAGGCACTGTCCGCTTGGTCTGAGTCTGCAGGAGCCACCAGGCTATGTATCTAATAAAGCGAGCTCTGCATTAAACGATATCCCTCGTCTCACTCTGCGGTCCTGAAGTACAAGCTGCAGCATGCTCAACAGGGAGGCGCTCTCAGCTGCCTGACCATGCTAGAAAGCACAGACAGGGAGGAGGAGGAGCTGGGATCTGAAGTGGTGAGGAAAGGAAGTCCCAGTAAGAAGCCCAAGGGCCATCTGTATTCTAACACTGCCATTGCACCAGGGCTGGCAATCTCACAGAGCCAAGCAACACAAGCCAACATGCTGCCGGCTAGAGATCTGGGATCTGAAGGAAACTCACTTCAGGCATCTGGGCGTATTAAGCCTCAGTTTCTTCCTCTGGACTCTAGCAGGAAGCAGTTCTGTGATGACTAGGGCGTGCTGTGACTTGATGGACTCATATGTACATCATGCCCTGCGTTATCATCCTCGTCACTGACTGCTCAGCAAATAACCAGAGCTGGCCCATCACAGGGTGAAGACTGTGTGTCAACATGATGTCACTAGAGGAAATCCAGCTGCAACATGCTCCAGTGACTGCTTTTCCTAAATTGCAGATGGGAAGCTGAGGCACAGAGACTGAAGTGAATTGCAAGTCAGTGGCAAAGCTGGTCTCTTGGCTCCCAGTCTCTTGCTCTTCCCTCCCTCCCACAATATCTACTCAGACAATTGGGAGAAAGGTTTAAATGCTAAGATCAGTGTGCTTTGCTCCCAAGAGAATTGTTGTTTTCATGGCATACACACATAGAAGTTAAATAAAGACATAAATACTCCTGCTGGAAAGTTGCAACGTAGCATAACCTTATTTCTTAGAATTCAGAACAATAACACACAAGAACCCCAAAACAGAGAGAGACAAAACAGGCTGCTCCCTAAGGCAGAGAGGCACAACTCACCCCACCTGGTTCTAGGCTGGCTGCTCTTGGAACTAGTGGGGGCAGAGGCTTCAAAAATCAGGTATGTCAGACCCATATCCAGTAAACAGACTCATTGTCCCAAAATTCTCAACTAAAATGATGTTTTGTTATCTGTCTAGTGCTGGGTGTGTTCAGGGCGCTGTACAGACAACTAAAAAGCAACAATCTGTGGAGCAGGAAAGATCTTGTTGTTCTGTGTCTGTAGCACCTAGTATAATGAGACCCTGGTCCATGACTTGGCATCCTTAACACTACCGCAATACAAATAGTAACTAATAATAATCATTCGACATTATACAACAGGGGAGGCAATGAGCCAGGGTGCAGGGCGGGTCAGAAAGGGAGAGATCATGAGATAACCTGACTGGGATATGTCCTGTTAGTGTCATTTGTTCTTTTAATGTTTTATTTGGGGTCTTAGGGCCAGATTCTGATCCCCGTCCCACCGGTGTAAATCTGGAGTGACTCTGATGTCATTGGAGTTACTCTGGGTTTGTGGGTGTAACATATGGTGGAGGTGGCTGTGACTGTGGGATCAGCCTTCGTTTTCTGGGTGCTGGGGTTTGACAATTCAAAGCTCTTTGCTTGGCGCTGAGGCAGCAGCTGATTCATTCTCTGGGTAGCTGCAGCTTGGTGCAGAGGAGGCGCTTGTCCTGCCTTCTCTCTCATGGGGACGTCACTGCTGTTTTTAGGAAATGTGGTGAGACACCGCAGGCATTTGGGACCCTAAGTTCATGTTTTGCTCCTTGGGTCTGGGAAGCAGACCTCCCTGAGAGCAGATCTGGTCCAGGTGCCCTGAGTGAAGGGCAGGCAGAGGGTAACAGTGAAAGGCTAACTGCAAACATGAGGTCTGAAGAGAGGTTGGCATAAATACATTAAAGATGGTGAGTGTTCAGTTACTATGGTGATGGGGGCCAGATGAGCACCTGATGAGATGGGAGGATGCTCCAGGCACAGGGGGCAGTGTGAGAAGAGGGTGTGTGGTTGGCTGGTGGCAGCTTGATGAGCTGATATCCTTCCCCAGCAGCTGTCGGGTTGTGCTATAGAATCCAAGCATTCAGTATGAAATATTAACTCGCTAGCCCTGGTGGGTGTGCTGATAACTTCCAAACATAAAAGACAGCCATGCTGCCTGACAGAGAGCATGGTGTGACCGCCCCAAGGTGCACACGGCCCCATTCTGAGTCAGCTGGACGTTAACTCTGAAACCTAATAGTGACAATTAAAATGTCAGCCTTGTTAACTGTTTCACTGCTGAGCCAAACACCCAATTTAAAGGAGGGGATGGGGTTATTAGGAAGATTTCTATAATGTGCTGTGATTGGTTTCCCACTCTGTTGTCATGAGTGGGTGGAGCTTGGGTTCTGGGTGAGACTTGGGCAGAGGGCAGTGTTTAGGAAAATTCCAGCCTCTTATTATTTGCCCATTTGACCTCCATGTTAGAAAAAGTTCAGAGCTGCTTGTACTGGGGAAAGAGACACAAGAAGAGTCAGAGCCAGAATCTGGGACTGGACAACAGGGTCACTCGATAATTGCCCCGTTCGGTTCATTCCGTCTAATGCACCTGGCACTGGCCACTGTCGGAAGACAGGATGCTGGGCTAGATGGACCTTTGGTCTGACCCAGTGTGGCCGTTCTTATGTTCTAGAGCTTGGAACGAAACTGCGAAATGAGCCTGTGGTTGTGGAGGACCTTGATCTGCCACAAGTTGGCATCCTCATTTCCTGGAGAATGGGCTGCTTGTGGCCAGTGGGGTGTGGGTTAACCGAATCTGGGGGTTAAACGAGAACGTCAGCGCACACCAATACCTGCCTGTTTGTTTAGCAGCAGTACACACCCCAGCTGTTCCACAGTCTTCTTTCTACCCCGAGCCAGGAAAGTCTTAGCGCTCACCCTCTGTTCCAAACTGCTCCCTGCTGAGCGCAGCCTGAACCGAACGCAGCTGGGCCTAGGAATTCATGCACCAGCAGGGTCTGTGGCAAGGACTCTGCTTTTTCGGGAGAGAGACGAAAGGGGGGTGGCGTTCAAAGCACCAAAGGGACTTAGGGGCTGTCCAAAAATTATGTTGCACATTACAGGGTGGGTAGGTCTTCATTTTGAGTGTTAGTTTCAGTGTGACAGCATGTTACAAGGGGCTGGGTGCGTCTGGAAAACCACCCAAAATGTGTTTTATAATTTATGGACAGCCCCTTAGGAGCATGTGTTCCAGTGACTCTCAATAGGGTTGTTCTCCTAAGAGTCAACCATTGTATTTAGCTGTGACACGCTCAGTACCTTTCCCAGACCTGAGGAAGATTTCTGTGTCTCTCTCACCAGCAGACGGGGGTCCAGTAAAAGCTAGTACCTCACCCGCCTTGTCTCTCTAAGGGCTAGTCTACACTTACCGGGTAGTTCGACGGCTGCGGATCGAAGTTCCGAGTTCGATTTATCGCGTCTGGTGTGGACGCGATAAATCGAACCAGGAAGTGATCCCCGTCGACTGCGGTACTCCAGCTAGACGAGAGGAGTACCGCGAAGTCGACGAGGGAGCCTGCCTGCCGCGTGTGGACCGCGTCTGAACCGCGGTAAGTTCGAAGTAAGGTATGTCGAATTCAGCTACGTTATTCACGTAGCTGAATTTGCGTACCTTACTTCGACTTGGGGGGTAAGTGTAGACCAAGCCTAAGGCCTGGTCTACACTAGGAGTTTATGTCGAATTTAGCACCGTTACATCGAATTAACTCTGCACCCGTCCACACCACGAAGCTATTTAGTTCGACATAGAGGTCTCTTAAATTCGACTTCTGTACTCCTCCCCAACGAGGGGAGTAGCGCTAAATTCGACATGGCCATGTCGAATTAGGCTAGGTGTGGATGGAAATCGACGGTAATAGCTCCGGGAGCTATCCCACAGTGCACCACTCTGTTGACGCTCTGGACAGCAGTCCGAGCTCGGATGCTCTGACCAGCCACACAGGAAAAGCCCCGGGAAAATTTGAATTCCTTTTCCTGTCTGGGCAGTTTGAATCTCATTTCCTGTTTGGCCATCGTGGCGAGCTCAGCAGCACTGGCAACGATGCAGAGCTCTCCAGCAGAGATGGCCATGCAATCTCAGAATAGAAAGAGGGCCCCAGCATGGACTGATCGGGAAGTCTTGGATCTGATCGCTGTGTGGGGCGATGAGTCCGTGCTTTCCGAGCTGCGATCGAAAAGACGGAATGCAAAGATCTACGAGAAGATCTCTAAAGCCATGGCAGAGAGAGGATACAGCCGGGATGCAACGCAGTGCCGCGTGAAAATCAAGGAGCTGAGACAAGGCTACCAGAAGACCAAAGAGGCAAACGGACGCTCCGGATCCCAGCCCCAGACATCCCGTTTCTATGAGGCACTGCATTCCATCCTAGGTGCGGCCGCCACCACTACCCCACCACTGACCGTGGACTCTGAGGATGGGATATTGTCGACGGCCGGTTCCTCGGAGATGTTAGCGGACGGGGAAGATGAGGAAGGAGATGAGGAGGACGAGGCAGTCGACAGCGCTTACAACGCTGATTTCCCTGACAGCCAGGATCTCTTCATCACCCTTACAGAGATCCCCTACCAACCGTCCCCAGGCGTTAACCTGGACACAGAATCAGGGGAAGGATCAGTCAGTAAGTGTTTTAAACATGTAAACATTTATTTTTAACAGAACAGGAATATTAACAATATTAACAATGGGTTTTTCATGATTACTTTGCCCTAGGCGCTTAATGTTTCAGTCCTTGGCAGTGCAACTACTGAAAAAAAATCTAACAATGTCCGGTTTAGCATGATTGTTTTGCCCTAGGCGCTCTACTGTTTAGTCCCTGCCAGTGCAGCTACAGTAAAATCCGGTCTATATGTCCGGGGATAGAGCAGAAATCCTCCTGGGACATCTCCACGAAGCTCTCCTGGAGGTAATTGGAAAGCCTTTGCATCAGGGTCCTGGGGAGAGCGGCCTTATTGGGTCCTCCGTGGTAGGAAACGTTTCCGCGCCAGGAGACAAGCAAGTACTCGGGGATCATCGCCTTGCAGAGCATGGCGGCATACGGCTCTGGTCTTTGCAGGCTTTCCCGAAGCATCTGTTCTTTCTCCGTCTCTGAAATCCTCATCAGAGTGATGTCGCTCATGGTGACCTGCTTTGAATTAGGTAGGGGAATGTTAGTATTGGGACCGCTTGCCTGTTCCTTTACAGAACTGTAACCAGCAGTTTAGAGCCACGCGGTGGAGGCGGGAGAGGAGCAGCATACAGGGATCTTTCCCTGGGACAGCCGCGAGGGGGTGGGACAGGGGCAGAGTTCATGCTTGCCGGATTGCTGGCAGCAGGGACTGGCATTGCTTTGAACGTGAAAGGAGGCCAGTGCTATTATTAAAGTTTTAAGCAGCCACAAGTCTACGGCTTACCATGTCAGCCTGTTACCCAAATTCCGCTGTCCTGTCCCGCTTGTCTGATCTGCACTGCAAGACCCCAGGCACTGAATGCGAAGGCCGAAAATTCGACCTTGTCCTGAGTGCGCATGTGATAGGTGCTGTGCATGGTCTTGTTCACAGAGAAAGACTATGTTCTTTGTTCACCCAAAAATTTATCTTTCTGAGGAATTCACTCCCTTTTTCCCATCCCACAGCTGCGACTGTCTCCCGAACTACCCTGGCATCACACTCCCAGAGGCTAGCGCAGATTAGGCGTAGGAAGAAGAGGACACGGGAGGACATGTTCTCGGAACTTATGGGCTGCTCCCGAGCCCAGGCAGCCCAGCAGACCCAGTGGAGGGAGAACTTGTCCCAAATGCACCGATCACACATGGAACGGGAGGAGAGGTGGCGGCAGGAAGACCAGCAGGCGACTCAAACGCTGCTTGGACTAATGAGGGAGCAAACGGACACGCTCCGGCGCCTTGTGGATGTTCTGCAGGACCGGAGGCAGGAGGACAGAGCCCCGCTGCAGTCTATCTCTAACCGCCCTCCCCCGCCACAAAGTCCCATACCCCCCTCACCCAAAGTCCCAAGAAGGAGGGGCGGCAGAGTCCGTGAAAACTCTCACTCCACCCCTGCAGACTGCTCAAGTACCAGAAGGCTCTCATTCCCCAAAATTTGATAAGTCCTTTCCTTCCCGCCTCACCCAAGCCCCCGTCCCAGTTTCATCCCCCAGTTTCATGTGTAGTTGCTAATAAAAAATACGTTTCTGTTAATTACTGTTTCCATCATGTTCTTTTAGAGGAGAGTCTGTTTGAAGGGGGGGAAGGGGGTTGGTAATTGGACAGGACAGTCACCTTTACCAGGGTACAGACGCGGGGGCAGGTTCAGCAGCAGGGCACACACACATTGCATTCACTAGTTACCCTGGTCAGTCTGGGAGGTGGTTTTCATGTTCTGTGTGTGGGGGGGGCTATGTGACTTTGTGGCGGGGGAGGGCGGTTAGAGATCTTATGCAGTGGTCCTTATCCTGGATCACAGAGCCACGCAGCAGGGGATCTGTAACCGTCCTCCCCCTGCCACAAAGTCACATAGCCCCCACACACAGAGTCCCGAACAGGAGGGGTGGCAGGCTCCGTTGAAACAACCAGTCCACCAGTGCGGAGCCTGTCATTCCTGGAGTTTAGAAGCGTCCTTTGCATCACTACACTACACCCGCTCCCCACCACAGTCTGCGTCCCAGGTTCAACACTTTCCCGCGAAAAGAGTAATAAAGAAAACGGTGTTCATTAACAAATTTCAAGTGATTTTATTTTTAAACGTGTGTTGGAAGGGGGAGAACGGGGTGAACGGGGTATGTAACTGCAGAGGATAGTGAACATTTACTGGGTAAAGAAACGGGGTCAGGTTCAGCTTCTCTTTAAACAAACTTAATAGTGACAGGTTACCCTGCTCACTCAGGAACCTAGCTTTCAAAGCCTCCCGGATGCACAGCGCGTCCCGCTGGGCTCTTCTAATCGCCCGGCTGTCTGGCTGGGCGTAATCAGCAGCCAGGCTATTTGCCTCAACCTCCCACCCCGCCATAAAGGTCTCCCCCTTGCTCTCACACAGATTGTGGAGCACACAGCAAGCTGCAATAACAATGGGGATATTGGTTTCGCTGAGATCACAGCGAGTCAGTAAGGTTCTCCATCTCCCCTTGAGACGTCCAAAAGCACACTCCACCACCATTCTGCACTTGCTCAGCCGGTAGTTGAAGAGTTCTTTTTCAGTGTCCAGGGCGCCTGTATAGGGCTTCATGAGCCAGGGCATTAGCGGGTAGGCTGGGTCCCCGAGGATGACTATAGGCATCTCCACATCCCCAAGAGTTATTTTGTGGTCCGGGAAGTAAATACCTTCCTGCAGCCGTCTAAACAGACCAGAGTTCCTGAAAACACGGGCGTCATGAACCTTGCCCGGCCATCCGACGTTGGTGTTTGTAAAACGTCCCCTATGGTCCACCAGTGCTTTCAGCACCATTGAAAAGTAGCCCTTTCGGTTAATGTACTGGCTGGCCTGGTGGTCCGGTGCCAGGATAGGGATGTGAGTTCCATCTATAGCCCCACCGCAGTTTGGGAATCCCATCGCGGCGAAGCCATCTATGATGACCTCCACGTTTCCCAGGGTCACTACCTTTGAGAGCAGTAGCTCAATGATTGCGTTGGCTACTTGCATCACAACAACCCCCACGGTAGATTTGCCCACGCCAAAGTGGTTCGCGACTGACCAGTAGCTGTCGGGCGTTGCAAGCTTCCAGAGGGCTATGGCCACTCGCTTCTGGACAGTCAGGGCTGCTCGCATCCGGGTGTCCTTGCGCTTCAGGGCAGGGGACAGCAACTCACAAAGTTCAAGGAAAGTTCCCTTACGCATGCGAAAGTTTCGCAGCCACTGTGATTCATCCCAGACCTGCAGCACTATGCGGTCCCACCAGTCCGTGCTTGTTTCCCGGGCCCAGAATCGCCGTTCCACAACATCAACATGACCCATTGCCACCATGATGTCCTCGGCGCGGGGTCCCGTGCTTTGTGACAGGTTTGTGCCACTCTCAGACTTCAGGTCCTCACCGCGCTGCCGTAGCCTCCTCGCCCGATGTCTCAGCATCTGCCTCTGGGAAAGGTGGATGATAAGCTGCGAGGTGTTGACAACGGCCATAACTGCAGCGATGGTCGCAGCGGGCTCCATGCTCGCAGTGCTGTGGTGTCCGCGCTGTCACTGACCAGAAAAGTGCGCGAACTGATTTCCCGCCGGCGCTTTCAGGGAGGGAGGGCGGGAGTGACGGTTGTATGACGACAGTTACCCAAAACCACCCTCGACACATTTTTTTCCCCAGAAGGCATTGGGGGCTCGACCCAGAATTCCAATGGGCAGCGGGGACTGCGGGAACTGTGGGATAGCTGCCCACAGTGCACCGCTTCCAATGTCGACGCTTGCCCCGTTAGTGTGGACTCACAAAGTCGAATTACTGTCCTTAGTGTGGACACACACGTTCGACTTTGTAATATCGATTCCACATATTCGATTTAAGTAAAATTGAACTACTCTCGTAGTGTAGACATACCCTTAGTCACCTAGGCACTTTTGAAAATGCCACCCCAAATGCATGTGGGAAGCCACCAACTCTGCAGGGAAATGGCACAGAGCTTGGGAGCTGAAAATGGGGGATTGGCATCAGACCGTGGCCAGTGCCCCCTTACCCTGGAGTAGAACATCACCATGGTGCTAGGATGCCACAGTGTCTGGGTTGCAACATTGTGTGATGGCGCAAGGCACATGGAGCCACGGGGAGCCACTGCCAGGGAATGGCACTGCACCAGCTGCAAACCCAGATTGGGTCCTTATCAGGATTTGGGTGCCTCCTTTCAGCCTTGGTAGCTACAGGCTCCCAGATAGCCACACTTGGCTCTATACACACATGTCCTTTGTTGGCTTCACTCAGGCTCCATTTGACTCTCAGGGCTAGATTGTAACACACTGCTCGGCCCAGAAAGGGGTGGCACGGAGGTGTGCTGCCTTGGGAGCAAGAACTGAGAGGGAACTGTGACTCATAGAGTCCCTCCCTTTGCAGCAAGGGGGATAACTTACTTTACCCCTCTGCAGAGCAGC
Organism: Emys orbicularis; assembly: GCF_028017835.1. Taxonomy (NCBI): domain Eukaryota; kingdom Metazoa; phylum Chordata; order Testudines; family Emydidae; genus Emys; species Emys orbicularis. The sequence continues at coordinate 26,964,058 of NC_088695.1, read as the reverse complement.
TGCCCCCTCCCTGTGCCACTGGCCCCACTACTCTGGCAGGCAAGGAGGGGGTGCAGATCCGAGATCCCTCTCACTCCTTGCAACTGGAAGCATGAGGCGAGGAACTCCTGGTTTGACTGCTGTCCCCGCAGCTGCAATCTGAGCAGGTAAGGGAGCAGCGCTGACTTGCCTGGGGGCTGAGGGGCCCCCAAGGGAGTGAGCTCGCCCCCCAGAGTATGTTGGTGTGAGTGACCTTACAGAGATCAGGGGATTAACATGCCATCGAGACGCAAGGGGCAGGATCGAGACCCTGAGTAACTGGTCCACCATAACCTGAAACAGACCAGGCACATTTGGAATCCCACTGGGCACTCCCACTGGTGCCCAGAGAGCTGTGGGGAGCACCTACAATGCATGGTACATTTGCAGTGCTTGGTTAGGATTCACAGTCTGTGGGGCCTGGGCAGCCCCCGGTGAGTGTCACAGTCAGATGATCCTCAGAGTCCAGCAGCTGGGAAGCATCTGACAAATCTAATTTACTGAGATAAGTGCTCAGCACTGGGGTCAAAACCAAATCCGCAAGTAAATCACTCATCCACTGGGACCTCACAAAGGCTGCTGCTCCGATTAACTCAGCCGGTTCTGCCACCATGACGTCTGGTGCCACCTGATTCCTTTTTCTCCTTTGGACGTTGCATGGCAGGTCACTAGCTTTGTTAGTCTTGGCCACCTGCCTCCTGGAGCACAGATGCTGCAAAGTGCAGCTTGTGTGCTATTGGCTGGGCTTCAGGTGCAATTTAGAGCTTTTTATGGCAAAGCCTTCCTGGAATACAGCTTGGGAATGGCTTGTCCAATTCCTGTCTATCCATATGGAGCCGTTGGACTAGGTTAAGGACATACTGTGCTTAAACCTAGTGCTGCTCAACAAGGTGGGGTTGTATTCGTGATTGCTTCCAGTTACCCAGGTAGCAGCGGGAGCCAAGGGGGAGTGTTTACACCTGTGTTTGGGAAGGATGCTCTGATCTTTCCTTTAGGAGCAGGCCTCACTCCTGTTATCCAAGCCCTTGTCACCCCTAGACTGGGTCACTGCAGCATGCTCTACTTGGGACTGCGCCGATGGACTGCTCCTGACTGTCCACTCGTGCAGAATGTGCTTTCCCACTCCCCAGGCATTGCTTTGCCAGGTGCAGAATAAACGTGAGCTGTTTGGAGCAGGGTTCTGTGTTCATACAGCGCCTAGCACAATGGGGTCCTGGGCCATGACTGGGGCTCCTAGGTGCTCCTGCACTACAAATATACTGCTGCTCCTAATTAGTTAATTAATGAATGTTGGTGGAATGGCTGGTCTTGAATCCAAACAGGGAGCAATTTGCATTTTCACTGGCTTGGCTAGGAAAACGTATCACCATCCAGGCAAAACTGAAGTGCAGAATTTGAACATTTGGAGGAGTGTGATCAAAATATGATGACTGAGTCCATTGATGAATGACTATGAGCTCCGAAGGGGAGCCGTCTGGGAGGAAACCCCTGGACCGTCACATCATAAGACTATTTACATGGATCTTTGCTGAAATATGTAAACCACACTATCAAAGGTTTTTCTGTCTGTTTCTTCTCTTTTTTTAATCTGTCCCCTACTCCTGTTCCCGTCCGTAGCATTCGAAAATCAAGTCTCTTCACTCTGTAGCTCCATGAGGTAGAACGTAAACACGTCACTTTTCCTGAAGTTGCTGTGGCTACATACTGCATTATCCTAGACAACGTTACCTACTTTACTGATGTAAGTATTGAAATACAGAGCTGTGTCAGGGGACGAAGTCGAGGACGTGTGGCCCAGTGGTTGGGCACTAGCATGAGAATCAGGGGATATGTGTTCTCTAGCCAGCTCTGCTACGGCCCTGCTGCGTGTCCTTGAGCAAGTTGCTTAAGCTCTGCTTGTGTCAGTTTCCCAGCTGTAAAATGGGGGTACTAATAAAGCAGCTGTGAAAGTGACAGGAGCTGTATCAGTGCCAAGGATCATTAGAAGGGCTATTTGTTACTCCCTAATGGTTCTGCATAGTCCTTGTTTTCAGCTTTGCACGTTACTGCTGCTGCATGGGGCTAGTTCCTGGCAGTGACTCGAGCGCTCGCCCCAGAAGCGGCCGACATTGCCCATCCACACAGACGATTGTGTGATCCCGATTTGCATAACACGGAAAAAGCATGCTTGAAGGTGTATGTGAGAGAACAGCATGCCACCCAAAGCCAGCTGAGACAGGCAAAGGTTCAAACCGGTCTCTGAAGGAAAGGGCAGCGGTGTGCACAGAGGGCGGCTCCCACTTGTTTGTTGCACACTGAAACACCCACAGTTCATATAAACCCAGACCGTCACGCACAGCTCCCATCCGTTTGGTGGTACCAGTAGAACAGGTCTGCCCGGATGCTGAGCTCTGTCAATACCTGAGCGCAATGACTGCTAGGAAAAGTAGCTTCGCAAAAGTGTGATGCCCAGAGCTAGAATCTCTGGAATCCTTCGTATTGCTCAGATTTGCCTGTAGGAGGATTTACCTCTCATGGAAAGATGCCGGCCCCGTTTGGTGGGGGCAGGTCTACTTGTCCTCACTGTGCGACGGCTGTACACCCATCGCCATCTGGTGTCATGGGGAAAGCAAGGGGCTGAGCTGCTTGGAAAGGGAGTTCTTTGAGCTCGGCAGCTAGTTTGTATTTGTATTTGCCATGTGCGCTGAGCGTGATTGACACACTCCAGCCCCAAATGGGGCGGGGGGTGGCTCTGTGGAAAACAGGCCTAGGAATGACCAGCTGGTGCCACGTGCGTGGGATCTAACGACAAGGACCGGAGAGGGGGAAATCCCTTTTGGGCCAACTTTACCCCAGTGTGGCAATGATCTGTCCAGCTTTATGGCTCCCGTCCCCCTGGCATCTGAGGTCCCCGTGGCTGAGCCAAAGCACAGGATCTCCTTCTATTGGTGTTAATGGGCTTTGGATCCATGAGTGCAGCTAGTGAATGCAGAGTGTGGTCAGCAAGGGGTAAATCCAGACTCACAAGGTTAGCATGGCCCCTCCATGGCAACCACCAGAAGCCACAGGATGAGTCAAGCTCAGGATTTGCATGGCATTTGGACATAGGCAGCACAGGTGGCGTTCTAGTCGAGCCCAGAAACATGGAAGGCTGAGCTACAGAGCGAGAACTGACACAGGAATATGTATCTTCGCCCTCTCCACGTATGTTCGCTCCAATGCCCCACGCATCCTGGGCACTGACCTGCTCAGGGCCAGTGCGAGAGCTGCTGGCTGTAGCGATTGAGGTCCTCTGTTGAATGCTTATCACTTAAAGAGCCTCAGGAGCGTTCTAGGTGTGGGACAGGGCAGAGTGCAGAGAGGTGGGGAGGTCCCGGCCATGAAGAATTTGCAGTCCATGGCCTGGACTCTCCTGCCAGATCTGTTAGTGCAGCCCCTGTGCTCAAATCCCTGTGCTACTCTACAGCTCTCCCACCAGCTCCGAGCAAAGGACACTTGGCAGGTTCAAGTCCCAGAGGAGCTCTATGTGGGCACAGGGGGGTGCCCTAGGGGATCCAGCTGAAAGAAAGGGACAGTAGCAGACAATGGAGAGATGAAAAATGGGCTAAGTGGCTAATGGGCAGCGGTTAGGTCCCCTCAGAACATGGCTGTCCTTTACTTCATATTTCCTATCAGTTCTGGATAAAAACATGTACAAAGAGCTTCTCTTCTGCTCATCCCAACTCGCCCCCTCATCTCTCACTTACCCAGTTCTCCTATCCCTTCCCTCTTCTCGCCTCTCCCCCAGCCTTCTCCTGCTTATTCTGTCCCTCAGTGCTGGAGCCTGGGTGGCAGCGGTGGGTTGCAGCGTGTTACTTACACAGTCACACACAAGCTGCCACCTCTGCTTTCTTTATTACCCTCTTTCCGGTGGGGCAACTTCTGCTGAGTGGGCACCAGGTTTAGGGTTACCATATTTTAAAATAACAAAAAGAGGACACTCCAAGGGGCCCAGCCCCCGCCCCAACTCCCGCCCCCTTCCCCGCCCCGACCCCACCCCAACTCCTCCCCCTCCCCTGCTTCCCGCGAATCAAATGTTCGTGGGAAGCCTGAAACAGGCAGGCAGGCAGCAGGTAAGCTGGGGCTGGGGCTGGGGGGGGCGCGGCCCAGTCCGGCCCCCCGGCCGAGTGGCTCCGGCCCCGGGGACTCCGGCCCGGCTCGGCTCGGGCCCTGGGGCGCCAGCCCCAGCCTGCCACGGCAGCTCCAGCTTGGCTCCGGCCCTGGAGCGCCGGCCCCGGTTCCGGCTGAGCGCGCCGGCCCTGGCCCGCCCCGGCCCCAGTGGCTCCAGCTCGGCTCAGGCCCCGGGGCACGGGCACCGGCCCTGGCCGAGCGGCTCCGGCCCCGGCGGCTCCAACCCGGCTTGGCTCGGTCCCCGGGGCACTGGCCCTGGTTCTGGCTGAGCGCGCTGGCCCTGGCCAAGCGGCTCCGGCCCGCCCCGGCCCCGGCGGCTCCAGCTCGGCTCGGGGCCCGGGGCGCGGGCACCGGCCTCAGCCGAGCGGCTCCGGCCCCGGGCACCAGCCGAGCAGCTCTGGCCCCGGCGACTCCAGCTCGGATCGGGCCCCGGGGCACCAGCCCGTCCGGCACCGGCCCCAGCACCGGCCCCGGGCGAGCGGCGCCGACCGACGGCCGAGCACCGCTGGCCCCAGCGGCTCCGGCGCCGGCCCCAGCGGTTCCAGCCCAGATCCAAGCCCCACGACCCCTCCCTATTTTCCCGGACATGTCTGGCTTTTTGGAATTTCCCCCTGGATGGGGATTTCAGGACCAAAAAGCTGGACATGTCCGGGAAAATCCGGACATATGGTAACCCTAACCAGGTTACACCACAATCTTTGATATTCTGCGACAAAGACAAAGACACCAGGGTTTGAAACGACTGGTCAGAACGTTTAATAAATAAATCAATCCAGAGGGCATGGCACTGCAATGCCTTCAAAAGAGAACACACACACAGACACACAGACACATGCTCCGACTCCCTGATTGCTGCTTCCTTTCAGGCTCCAGGATTTTGTTTGGTGGATGCTCCCATCTACATGGTGAAAGGGCAGTGAGGGCTGTGGTTACGAAGCTCATGGCTGTAAGATCAGACAGTGAGTGTTGCTGGGATTGAAATGACAGCTGCCCTGAAGCTGTCAGGTGAAAGAGCCAGCTGCGCCCGTGATGGAAGCTGAGAAGGAAGCCAGACAAGAGAGAAAACAAGGCAATGCTTCCTGGACAATTATGTGGCTCCAGGGGACACCGTGGAAGACACTTCTGAGATCCCTGCCAGCCCTCCTGAGGCTTCTGGCAACAGTGGCAGGCCTCCAGGGCGCCACAGGAACTAGAGATAGGAAAGACCTCCTAGATCCCATCTTGCCCATCCTCTGGAGCCAGGACAGGGTTATTTCCTACTGGCCTGGCCCAACTCAGTATTAAATGTCTGGCTGGAGCTCCAGGGTGTGTGGGGGTGGGGGTGGGGGGGTGGGGGGGCAAGAGGGGAGTCAGGTATAGAAAGGGCTACACCTCTTGTTATTTATATAGTAATGCAATTGGCAACGCAGTGCCCAAACCTGCAGTCCCTGTGCAGGCAATGCCCCCATGGCAGCCCATGGGATTGTTCTCAGGAAGGGGAAGCAGGGGACCCTGCAATATCAGGCCTGCATCAATTAAACTCAGCTGCGAAATGGGACCTCTTGCTAAGCTTGACCTCTGTTGCTGATGCCCCTCCAAATACCTCCTCTCCCAACAGAAGCATGAAGGGGAATGCCAAACCGGAAGCGAAGCTCGGCCGGGCCTCCTAGCGTGTCTGTGTATTTACTGTAGAGCAGAGACAAACAGGGGAGTTTTGTTTGAGCAGGTGGGGCATGCGTGCAATAGGCTATGCACACAAAGGCCCTTCTCTGAGGCCTGCCCAGGCACCAGGAAAGCACTGTCCCAGAATACCCTTGTCTTCCTTATTGCTTTATAATGTTGAACCCAGTGCTAGTGCATCCATCCTCCCAACCTTATTCAGGGCTCCCCAGCCCCACCTCTCCCCCCATTATAGACCCCCTTCTCTCAAGGCCCTGGAGCATGGAGACTTTCCTTAGATGAGGAGGGAAGGAAGGGGATCCCCCCGCAAAGCTGTCCTGCCTCGGCCACTGAAGAGGGGAGGCCAGATGCTCCTTTTGCAATGTTCCAGCCTCCCCGGGGCTGGCAAGAGCCTGGGGATGGAGTGGGTCTCTCTCTCTCTCTCTCTCTGGCAATAGTTAGTTTTCACAGTTCAGTTTCCTTCTCTAGCCGGGTGATTTTCTCACAGTTAATTGCCACCCCCTGGTTACACCTGGGCAGCTCAGTGGTACCCCCGGCACAACTCTCCCCTTTATATCCATATTCCATCCGGAAATCCCAAACTATGTTCAAAGAACATTCGATTGCAAAGTCAAGTGCTCCAAAGGTAGAAACTGCCAGATTTACAGCTGCCTGTGAGACCTCAGGCCGGTGCCCTGGTGCACATGCCTTATGGTACAGTTGCTAATTCCATGCTAGAGGCTCAGAACTTGGACACATTTGGGTGAATTTTCACAGTAGCTGCCAAAAGCACCTCCCTGACATTAAGGCCACCCCCCTGCCAAATTTCGAGTTCCTGCTCCAGGCGTCTGGGGCGTCAGAGCTCCCAAACCAACATTTTTTTAATATGGGCAAAACAATGCATTTTCCCCTAGCCTTGCTCTCAGAAATGGCTGAACCATTTTAGCTGAAACTTTCCAAAAACAGTCAGCCTGGGGCAGACACCCAGCATAGAAGATTTCAACTTAAACAGTTAAACTCTGGCAACTGTCAGCAGGGTCTTAAAATGGGAAGGGTTGGACAACCTTAACAATAGACGTCGCTACCTGCACCGCATGTAATAGAAAAAGTTATTAAAGTGAGTCGAGTGCTACGTCAACAGCCTAGGAGAGCGAAGTCGCCTGAGCTCTCCAGATGCCGTCACCTCCCCTTCCCTGCCTCTGCAGCATGTTTTTATTTTTAACCAGATGGGGAGATTTTTGTTTTGTTTCGTCACCAACTTGGCACGTGAACAATGAAATTCTTGCCCAGACCGGCAGAGCCCTTGCTGGGTGCTGCACGCTGCGAAGAGGCGGAACGCCGCTGCAGGGAATGCTGTGGGGTAGATCTCACACCGTGTCCTACAAGTATATGTAATGCAAAAGACCCTGTTTTTCTTCATTTCTTCCTGAGGTCTGGGAGGCAGGTGGCGTGTGGGGTGAAAGAGAGGAGAAGCAGGCTTCCTTCCGACACGAGGTCGTCACCTGGGTGTGGTACGTCAACCTGAGTTTGCACTGCTCCGCTAACATCGTTGTCTCCTTGGAGGCTCTTAACATCTCTAGGTAGCCCAGGGAGCAGAGGTATCCAGCCCACTTTCTACCCCAGGTTTCCTCCGCAGCAGCAAAGGTGCCAAATCTGAGCCAAGCAAGCAAAGAACTGACATGTATATGCCACTCTCGGCTCTTCTTTAGGTCTCTGCTCACTGGTGTCAGCCTGCAATGTTGGTATCACATTGCACTTCCACAGGTCCCATCAGCTACAGGCTTCCATTAGGAAATCTACAGTGCTAAACACATTGCGTCCTATGGAGTGCAGATTTCAGTGACCTAGTTAACTGGAAAGCCCTTTTCCATAGAGTTTATTGATATACATGAGTTCACCCAACAAGAGAGTTGGCTGGATATCTGGCCAGCACAGATAACGCAGGCAACATTTTCAGCCACCAATGCTCCTCTTGACTCAGTGTCTTCACATTGAGGTCTACACAACTGGCCCAGCTTGCCCTCTGCTGATCTACACCAGCCAGGGGAGCTAGGGCAAAATAACCCACAGCTGCTGAGAGCAGGCAGGGCCACTGATCTGAAGGAAGCAATGAGTGGTGGCAATGCTGGAGGAAAGACTTCAGTGCAATGCGCCTAGCACGTGTTGTTCAGCATGGAGGATTTGCAAACATAGTTCATGTTGGTTGAATGCTCAGGTTCAGAGAGGTTAGGAAGTGCACAGCATGGATCCACGTGACTCTTTGTTGCATTTTTAGGGATTCATTATCAGACAAATGCCCTGTTGAAGAGCAGACGAGTACGTGTTCCTCACTTATCTCCTTCTTCATTTTCTTGGTCACCTACATTTCTGATCTTTGGGCCTCTTCTGAAAAACAACCATAGGAATAGAGAATGAAAGGATGCATTGGTAACTCACCAAGTCCTACTGTAATCATAGGGCAATTCGGAGATTTAAGAGCAACACAGGATTCAAGAAGAAGGAATGGATTCAAGCTATGATTGACCTACCCTACTAAAGAAGGGGTTTTACAGTCACCCAGTTAGGTACAGAAATGCTGTTCTAGAGTTCTTTCTGTGATGGTGAATAGACTTCCTAAGTGCCCATCAGTGCCGTTCTGTGGGTTAGTGATATGCTGGGCGGCCATGTGGGAGAGCCAGGTTAATTTGTGTGTGTGTGTGGGGGGGGTGGGGTGGGGGGGGACAGCACCATTCGCATTGTTAGTGATTACTAAAGCTGGTTAGAAAATGGGGATTTTTCCATGGCAATTTTATGCTGCGTGTGAAAAATCAAAATCTTAAATATAGACATTTCCCATAAGGCACCATGGTCTCCTGTCTTGGTGAAGGAAGGCAGTGGATCATGGGAGATGAAGTCCAGCAGGGGAGCCTGGCCCATAGGGGAGAATGGGAGCAGGGGGCACTCAAATTCCCAGCAGGCACTGTGGCGGGCATTTCAGAATAAAAATATTTCATTTTGGGATGGTCAGTTTTTCAATGAAAAAAGCAATTTTTTGGGCAGAAAACAGACACTTTTTGTGAAGAATTTAATTATTCAGAATCCAAATTTTCCATCTAAAGCAGCTTGGATGGAAAATTTCGTCCAGTCCCAATGATTACCTCCCTATTGTGTGTCTCCATGCATCAGAGAGAGACCAGATCCCAGTGGCTGTCCCCTTGGAGGTGCAAAGGCAATGGTGCTGCATGGTGATTTTCCATCGGTGGGAATTACGTGTCCATGGTAGCTGTAGTCTAAGGGGTCACTGCTGCAAAGTGGTGAGTGCACAGCCCTGGTCCAGTGAAGCACTTTAGCACGTTCTTACCTTGAAGCAGAGACGTGGTCCTATTAACATTAACAGGACCACTCAGGAAGTTAAGCATGTGTTTAAATACTTTGCTGGATCAGGGCCTGAGCATTCAGCCTGTGCAGGACCAAGCCCTAATGGGGGAGGCCAGCAGAATTCCCAGTGCTTTAAAAACTAACCGGGACAAATTCTGCTCTCCGTTACACCTCCTGGAACTTACCAGCAACCACAAGGAGGTGCTGGCAGGTGAGTCGCTCTGTGCATGTGGAGCTGGCTCTGGGGTGGGGCCCTATAACAAAGGGGCACAGGGGAGCTGTTACCTTGGGGCCAGCTTCATCCTCCTCCCCTCTCATTTGCCTAAGAGGACAGCATCCTGGCCTCAACGTGCTGCCATTCTGACCTTGGCTGACAGCCCCCTGGGTGCTTGGCCCTTTTGGCCTTCCTCCTAAGCGCTGCTCCCTGGACACTGTCCCCAGTGCCCTGGCTGGCGTGGACGGCAGCTGGGGAGGGTCACGGACTCCATCCCTAGCAAGAAGAAGGCTACACAGGCCTGATAGCCTTTAGGTGACCTGGGGGCCAAGGGGTCATGTCCTTCTGACATCTAGGTGACCTGAAATGGAAAGGTCAAATGTTCAATGTGTGTGTGTGGGGTGTCTCTTGCACCCAGCTGCCCATAATAAGAACATGTCCTGGACTGCAACAGGCGCATGGTACTGCCTTGTGCTAGCCAGCACACAGACACATGGCAGCAACAGCCATTCTACCTGCAGTTTGAAAAAGGCTTCTGTACCTCCACAGAGCATGCCCTCAGTTCAACATGCCTGGCGGGCTAGTTAGCTCCCAGGGTGCTGCCTCTGGGGTGGGGTCGGCACAGGCACAGACGGAACAAGTTACACCTGGTAAATAGCTTTGGGTGGTGGCCTTTACTAACAAAGTGCTCAGCCAGGCTTCACCTGATGGATGAAACAAAGCAGGCAAGTGGGCGGCCTTATTAAATCTCCCAGGGTAAGACAAGGCGGGGTCCCCTGCTTTATAAATAGCAACAACGTCGAGCTAAAATTAATTACAGGCCCTTATCTGCAGTTGTATCAAGGAAACTCTCAAAGCAAGCAATCCCGGAAGCACACAGGTGAAAATACCTCCTGAAACTTGATGACTTGTAGCCAAGGCCATAGAATAAATCATTGATCTGCTGGGCTGCAGCGTCATACCAAGCTCATGGCTATAAAATTTAATAACTTACGTTGCAGCTTCCAAATTGCCCCTGTTCCACGGGCATGGGGAACAGCATGGCTGCTTTCCACGGGCACTACAAGTAACAGGGATAAATAAAAAACGAGGTGAAAACATCTGTAAGCGGTTATTGGTGCCTTTTTCGTAATAGCGTCTGATTCAGAAAACCTCCTAGGTGGGGACAAGGACAGCATCTCAGCAGCAATGCCTTTGTGGGTAGGAGACAGCGTAGCATCAAAACATTTTGAAAAAGCTCCATTGAACGGGAGTGCCTGGGGAGCGGGGAATGATTTTCAGTCAGGGAACATCTGTAAACACTTCAGAGGGGCAGCATGGCCGAGTGGCTCGGACTTAGAAGACCTGATTTCACTCCCAGATCTGACCCTCACCTGTGTGTCCTTGGGCATGTTGTTTCCCCTGTCTGTGCTTCTGGTTTCCCTTTGTCTGTCTTGGCTGTTTAGACTGTGAGCTCTCTGGGGCAGAGACTGTCTCTCAGGAAGTTTCTGTACAATGGGGCTCTCCGTTGTCACTGTAATAATACAGCTCTCTGTTCTGAGTCTGTACAGCATCGAGCACCATGGGGCCCTAGGCCAGGACAGGCGCTCCTGGAGCGACCACGATAGAAATTAATAAAATAATAATAACTTTTACTGACAATGAATAGACATGACCCTTTCCATCAGAAATTATTAAAAGGGACTTTGTATTGTGTACACTGTGCATAGATAGACTATTCTGCATACATGCCATTGTTTTTATTCTGCTTTTGATTCTGTTTTTGACCAGTGTTATAATATCACCTGTAAATAGATTTAACATCCTATACCCCATGGGCCAAATTCTTTCCATTACTTGATTTGCCCAGCTCTTTGGTGCAGGGACTGTCTTTGTTCTGGCTCCGGGTGGTCCCAGTCCTCTATGGGGCCCCGAGGTGCTACTGGAATACAAACAAATGATATAATTCCTGTCTTGTGCCTGTTTACACCAGGGCTAAATTTGCACCAGTGTCTCTATCGCAATTATAGAGCATCTCATAAGATTTTAAAAGCAAATTATTCTAATTCTTAGCAAATTCTTGTAATTATTAGCCTCTTTTGCTTACACACTTTGCAGGTTCACACACCTAAATCAGCCATGTCCATAGTGTAAACACCTTTGCAAACTTGGGCCAAAGCATTTCCTTAGCCTATGATTTTTTTCCCTTCAATATCTCTGTACCTAAAATTGGGATAAGATAGAATATACGATTGAAAGCTAGTTGGATTTTTATAAATGGATATTATTTGGCTGTAAAATGTGTAATACAAATCATTGATCCATATGTTCACCATTCATATTGTTATAATCACAAATGTGTTAAGTGTAGTTAAGGTTAGATTTTAAATGATGAACATTAATAAAAAGCTAAGTGGGAATTAAGAAAAAAACCACCTTGAACTACTGTGCCATTTCAGGCAGACATTTAAATAAATGTGGAGTAGTTTGGAAAAGTTCAAGATTAAAAGAGGATAAACTCAAAGCAAAATTGTTGTGTGTTTAAATTGTAAGAGCCAGGCATGTTTTGCTTATATTCAGCATAAATCATGGGATTGGATACAGTGCAGCAGGTAGATTCCTAGATTCCAAGGCCAGAAGGGACCATTGTGATCACCTGGTCTGACCTCCTGTATAACACAGGCCAGAGAAATTCCCCAAAAATATTCCTAAAGCAAATCTGTTAGAAAAACATACAATTTTTGATTTTAAAATTGTCAGTGCTGGAGAATCCACCACACCCCTTGGCAAGTTGTTCCGATGGTTAATTACTTTCACAGTTAAAAATGTATGCCTTATTTCCAGTCTGAATTTCAATAGCTTGAATTTCCAGCCATTGGCTTGTGTTATACCTTTCTCTGCTAGACTGACAAGCCCTTTAATCCCCTTATAGGTAGTTATAGACTGTAACCAAGTCACAAACACTTTCTACCCCCGGGAAGCTTGTACTGGTTCTACCACTATTCCCTATTATCTGGACTGGAAATATCTCTTCCAACTGGTCAAAGCTTTCAAACCGGTACAAACCATATAAGTGTGACCACACCAGTTAACCACATACAGTGCACGTATAAAAGCAAACTGCAATTTGTTGATTCACCGAGTTTATCCCCATCATCTCTTTATGGCTCTTCTCCTTCACTGCACATATATGGCTGTTGTTAGCATCAAAGAGGTGAACGCCCCCCCCCCCCCATTTTTAAAATAGGCTGTTTATATGGAACCTCCAAGTTTCCATTGCTTGGCCTTTCACTGGAGCTGGTTTAAGCTTGTTGACTTTTCTTATTTGCACAAGTTGCAACTGCTGGTGGATGGTTGTTCACTCAACATGCCCCATCTAGGAGCCAGGCTGTTCAAAGGGGATTCAGCTCCATAAGAACTTAAGAGCAGCCATACTGGGTCAGACCAAACATCCATCTAGCCCACTGTCCTCTCTTCTGACAGTGGCCAATGCCAGGTGCCCCATAGGCAATGAACAGAACAAGGAATCATCAAGTGATCCATCCCCTGTCACCCATTCCCAGCTTCTGGCAAACAGAGGCAAGGGACACCATCCCTGCCCATCCTGGCTAATAGCCATTGATGGACCTATCCTCCATGAACGTATGTAGTTCTTTTTTGAACCCTGTTATAGTCTTGGCCTTCACAACATCATCTGGCAAGGAGTTCCACAGGTTGACTGTGCGTTGTTTGAAAAAAATACTTCCTTTTGTTTGTTTGAAACCTGCTGCCTATTAATTTCATTTGGTGACCCCTAGTTCTGGTGTTATGAGAAGGAGTAAATAACACTTTCTTATTTACTTTTTCCACACCCGTCATGATTTTATAGACCTCAATCATATTCCCCCTTAGTCGTCTCTTTTCCAAGTTGCAAAGTCCCAGTCTTATTAAACTCTCCTCATATGGAAGCTGTTCCATACCCCTAATCATTTTTGTTGCCCTTTTCTGAACCTTTTCCAATTCCAATATATCTTTTTTGAGATGGGGCAACCACATCTGTACACAGTATTCAAGATGTGGGCATACCATGGATTTATATTGAGTCAGTATAATATTTTCTGTCTTATTATCCATCCCTTTCTTAATGATTCCCAACATTCTGTTTGCTTTTTTGACTGCCACTGCACATTGAGTGGATGTTTTCAGAAAACTATGCACAATGACTCCAATATTTCTTGCTTGAGTGGTAACAGCTAATTTAGACCCCATCATTTTATATGTATAGTTGGGATTATGTTTTCAAATGTGCATTACTTTGTATTTATCAACATTGAATTTCATCTGGAATTTTGTTGCCCAATCACCCAGTTTTGAGAGATCCTTTTGTAGCTCTTGACAGTCTGCCTGGGACTTAACTATCTTGAATAGCTTTGTATCATCTGCAAATTTTGCCATCTCACTGTTTACCCCTTTGCCCAGATCATTATGAATATGTTGAATAGGACTGGTCCCAGTACAGACCCCTGAGGGACACCACTATTTACCTCTCTCCATTCTGAAAACTGACCATTTATTCCTACCCTTTGTTTCCTATCTTTTAACCAGGTACCAGTCCATGAGAGGACCTTCCCTTTTATCCCATGACAGCTTACTTTGCTTAAGAGCCTTTGGTGAGGGACCTTGTCAAAGGCTTTCTGAAAATCTAAGTACACTATATCCACTGGATCCCCCTTCTCCACCTGCTTGTTGACCCCCTCAAAGAATTCTAGTAGATTGGTGAGGTATGATTTCCCTTTACAAAAACCATGTTGACTCTTCCCCAACGTATCATGTTCATCTATGTGTCTGACAATTCTGTTCTTTACTATAGTTTCAACCAGTTTGCCCATTTGCAATTTACAATATCATTTGAAGAAAACGCAACATAGAAATGGTCTGTCTCTCTGTCTGTCTGCTTGGAGTTTCTGCTCCCCAGACTCACTACAATCCTGCTGATGTGTTAGAAAACATTTCCCACCCCACTGTTAATTCATTCTAAAGCATCTTATAGATAAAAATTGCTCTAGAAGTGCTAAATGCTATTATTTGTGGGAATGCCCAGCGGCAGGGCCGGTGCAAGGATGTTTCGCACCCTAGGCGAAACTTCCGCCTTGCTCCCTCCCCCCTCCCCGAGCCCTGCAGCAGCTCCTCACCCCCCCTCCGCCCTGAGGCGCCCCCCCCGCGGCAGCTCCCCACCCCCCCCGGCCCGGGGAGCCGTGCGGCAGCTCCCCAACCCAGCTCACCTCTGCTCCGCCCCCTCCCCGAGCCCTGCGGCAGCTCCCCACCCCCCTCTGCCCTGAGGCACCCCCCCCGTGGCAGTTCCCCCCCCCGCCCTGAGGCGACCCCCCGTGGCAGCTCCCTCCCCCACCCGGGGAGCCATGCGGCAGCTCCTCACCCCAGCTCACCTCTGCTCCGCCTCCTCCCCGAGCATGCCGTCGCTGCTCCACTTCTCCCGCCTCCCAGGCTTGCGGCGCCAATCAGCTCCCTCGGGGGGAAGCAGAGCAGGGCGGCGTGCTCAGGGGAGGAGGCAGAGCAGAGGTGAGCTGGGGTGGGAAGTTCCCCTGCATGCCGCCCCCCCCCACTTGCTTCAAGCGGCCCTCCCCGCGCCCCCCTGCCCCAGCTCCCTCCACCTAAATGCCTCCGCCGACTGTGGCGGCCGAAGATCCGGCCGCCGTGGTCGCCATCAAAGAAAATGCTGGCCCCCAAATGCTATTGGCCTAGGCGACCGCCTAGATCGCCTAATAGGTTGCACCAGCCCTGCCCAGCGGCTTTGGCAAGAACAAACGCTGGACTCTTTTGTTAAACAGCCGTGTGAATGGCCATGTTTGACGTACCTTTCCACGGGAAGGTTTGCCAGATGGATGACAGCGTGGGAAATAACAGGCCCCTTCACTGTGAGGGGTTTAATGCTCTTCTGCAGTGGAGTAAAGCTTTCAGATATTTCTCAGCTGCTGAAATGTTGCTTCTCTAGCCCATAGGTACCATGTGTGCTTTCCCGCAGTTGTAGGTGAGTTAAAAGCCTAGTTCCGTAAAGGGGACCTCGATGTTGAACGAGTACCAGAATATCCAGAAGACCAGGCTGAAGGCCAGCAGCAGTGCTCCTGAGTAAATAAAGAAGTCCCAATAGTCCAGATTGGCAAAAATCCCCAAGAGGAGGATGATCAGTCCAGCCACGTCACATATAAAAGCAATGACGAATATCCCAGCACATCTGCCCATGTGTGTGGAGAGGACCATGGTGAAATCCGACCACTGGGAGACCTTCAGCAAGGAGACCAGCTCAGCTGCAGCATTGTGGCTTATAGTCTCTCCCTCGCCCGCTCGCTCTCTGCCAGGAGGAAGTACAAATGTCACAACACACCTTTAAGAACAATAGGGAGGCAAAGCAAGATAATGCTTTAGCCGTGTCGTGGTTCTGTAATGACTCCACCCCTAAACACCTGGCACTGACATCACCTTTAACCTGCCAAAGTTCCAAGTGGGAACCCTGGGGCCCCTGTCAGCTGGGGCATCTTGTAATCAGTCTGAGCACAGATTCTGGGAGCTTGGTCCTGAAATCCTCACTCAGTTCTCACTCCCATTGATTTCCAGAAGAGTTTGTCTGAGTCAGGGCAGGACCCTTACAGCAAAGCTGAAGTGCAGATAAAATAAAAATGCTTCATATGTAGCACCTGCCATCTAAGGATCTCAATGTAATTTATACCACACATTACTGCATTAGCTCTCACGGCACCCCTAAGAGGTAGGGAAGCAATACTATTATCTTCTTTTTGCAGACAGGGAAACCGAGGCACAAGGTGGTTAAGGACAATGTGTTCAGAACTGACCACTAATATTGGGTGCTGATTCTTGGGTCTCCATGATAGCGCTTTTGAAAATCAGGCCCCGCTGTAGGTATCTTCAGTTGGATACCCAAAATGGAAGCATTCCATATTAATATT
Source organism: Emys orbicularis (assembly GCF_028017835.1). NCBI lineage: Eukaryota > Metazoa > Chordata > Testudines > Emydidae > Emys > Emys orbicularis. The sequence goes on along the minus strand of NC_088695.1, from coordinate 26,947,744 downwards.
CAAATGTCCCAGCTCACAGGGAGTGAATGGCAGAGCCAAAAATAGACTCTTGGAGTCCTGGCACCCAGACCTGTGGGCTGGCCTCCTCAGGCGGCAGCCTGGGCTAATGGGAAGGGCACCAAAGTGGGAGTTAGGAAACCTGGGGGTCTAGTCCTAGCTCTACCAGGGAGTTGCTGCATGCCCTTGGCCAAGTCTGTTTCCCACTCCCACGCATTGTCTGCTTAGACCAGAGATGGGCAAACTATGGCCTGCGGGCCACATCCAGCCTGTGGGACCATCCTGCCCGGCCCTTGAGCTCCTGGCCAGGGAGGCTAGCCCCCAGCCCCTCCCCTGCTGTCCCTCCTCCCCCGCAGCCTCAGCTCACTATGCCACCAGCACTCTGGGTGGCGGGGCTGCGAGCTCCTGCCGGGCAGAGCAGCAGCGTGGCTGGCTCCGGCTGGGCCGCGCAGCTGCCAGTTCTGGTGTTCTGAGTGGCATGGTAAAGGGGTGGGGAGCAGGGGGGTTGGATAAGGGGCAGAGGGTCCCGAGGGGCAGTCAGGGGACAGGGAGCAGCTGGATAGGCATGGGAGTCCCGGGGGGCCGTGTCAGGGGGTGGGGGTGTGCATGGGGTAGGGGCAGTCAGAGGACAGGGAACAGGGGGGGTTGGATAGGGGTTGGAGTCCCGGGGGAGCGTTTAGGGGCGGGGGGGGTACTGGGAGGGGGCGGTCAGGGGACAAGGAGGGGGGGTTGGATGGGTCAGGAGTTCTGAGGGGGGCAGTCAGGGGGCAGGAAGTGGGAGGGGATGGATAGCGGGCGGGGGCCAGGCTGTTTGGGGAGGCACAGCTTTCCCTACCCGGCCTTCCATACAGTTTCGGCATCCTGATGTGGCCCTCAGGCCAAAAAGTTTGCCCACCCCGGCTTAGACTGTCAGCTGGTTGGGGCAGGAATGGTCTCTCGCTGTGGGTGCATCTACACTGGAGCTGGAAGAGGCGTAATCAACAGCTTGGGTAGCTGTACCCATGCTACTGCTGATCAGGGACAGGCAGCGGGAGCAGTGGGAGGGGCTAGCCCGAGTACATATCTAGGGTTTCAGAGCAGGATCATCCTCCGGGCAGCTCACCCCACTGGGCTACACTGCTAGTTTTAGCATGCTAGCTGATCAAAACTAGCACAGGTGTGTCATCTACGCGAGAGGGAAAGCACACCTCCGGCTCCGCTGTAGACTTACCCATAGTGCCTTGGCAGCGTCCAGCACACTGGGGCCCTGATGAAGTTTGGGGCCCTTAGGTGCTATTGTAACATACGCAATGAATAACAATAATACCGATTAGGCAATAGTGTGTGTCTCAGGCTGCTCCCGAAGCCTGGATTAAACTGGAGTGTGTGGCAAGCAGATCGCCTGTTAGCTCTTTGATTTACTCACCTCGGAACATGTGCTGATTTCCTGTAAGGTTAGCTACACAGCAGTGCTCACGCTTCAGGCTGCAGCTCGCTAACCTCTTCTATCATGTGGCCAATGAATGCTGCCAAACTGAATTCTACTTGACATGCTTGTAGCATTATCTAGTGGCCATCCAGACCCTCTGCGCAGCCCAAGAGCAGAGGCTCCAGCACAGCTGTTAACTGGCTCTTACAAGTGAGTGTCTGATGCTATTTCTCTCCCAGGGGTGTTTATACCCTGTGACTGCTCCCGGGGTCATGCTCCTCCACGCCCTGCATGATGTAAATCACCCAAGGGTGTTGATCACGGGACGCTCTGAGATGACTAACCAGAGTGTGGTGGAGGGTAGCAAGATGTAAGCAATGGACAGGACAGGAAGAGTCTGACTGGCTGATTGGGATTCCAGCTCGGCATGGGTCTGGTATGACGCCTACGCACAGCAGGACCAGCAGGGAAGGAGAAAAACAGGCCAACAGCAGTGCTATGGCTGCTGCTGCTCTCATCCCAGGGGCTCTCTCTGTCTGAAACCTCCAGTTTTCTCCCACACTTGATCAGTCATCATCTCCTAAAACACATATCAGATAGACACGGATCAACTCACCCTGCTTTTTCCTATAATTGTATCTGAAGAAGATACACCATTCACGTCTCATCATTTTCAGCTTGTTTGTATTCCAGTAGAGCCCAGAGCTGCCAGCTGAGATTGTGCTGGGCGCTGCACATACACATAGTGAGAGACAGTCCCTGCCCTGACGAGGCTTCCAGTCTAAACAGACACGCCAAAGAGTGGGAGGGAAACTGAGGCAGAGAGAGCAACTTGCGCCAGATCACATGGCAGGTTGGTGGTAGAGCCAAGAACAGATGACAGATCTCCTGATCTCTCAGGAAGACAAACATGTCACCTTCCCATTTTATTCCTGGTCTGCCCACAGTTTTTGTATTGATTTAACTATTTCTGTTAGGTGTGTGACTTTTTTACCAAAATAGTTAAATCGGCATAATCCCCAAGAATGGACGCAGTTGTACTGGGATGAAGGTGCCTTATACCAGTGTAGTTTAGTCTCCTAAATGTATGGCATAAGCTCTACAGTATAAGCACCTATTTACCGGTATAACTGCAGTCACCCTAGGGCAGTGGTTTTCAACCTTTTTCATTTGCGGACCCCTAAAAATGGGGTGTGGCTTCCTTTGGAAATCTTAGATACAGTCTGCAGACCCCCAGTGGTCAGCAGACTACAGGTTGAAAACCACGGCTCTAGGGTGTTGGCCCACTTTAGCCAGACTGGCTCCAAAGTGATCCAGTGAAAGTGGTGCAAAACCCATGTGTAGAGAAGCTTTAACAAACAATTCTTGGAAAGATTCTAACAGATTTTTAAAAAAATCAACAGATGTTATTTTTGGAAAAGACCAAATCCTGCTTCCCCCTGAGCCCTGGTGGCTTGGCTCGCTGAAAAACTCAGCTGGTGTCAGCTACATTAGCTAATCCCTCTCTCTGGCAGTGGCAAGTGCTGCCCTGCGGCCCTGGAAGCAGACAACCTGTGAAGCTGCAGAGTTGCTCAAAAAACGGTGACAGCTTTTTGTGACACATTTTCCAACTTTTTTGCCAAAGAAAATAATTGCCACTGAAATTTCAGAAATAAATAAAAAAATCCAGCATGGCTGGAATAAACAAGGAGTGCGGCGCTGAGACGTGCGCTGTGTCTTTAAATCTGCAGCAGGAAGCTCCATGGGAGTAGGGCCAGGGAAGATAGAGGTAGTAATGGGAGCAGAGAGTGTGACTGGGAATGATGCTGTTTTCCTCGTCCTACCAGAGTTCTTTGTCCACTGTCAGAAGACAGTGGCTCTGTCCATGATGCTTTGCCATTGTCAAATGCCAGCAAGGAAAACGAAAACGCAATGAATGGAGGTGGAACAGGCTTACTTACCAGCCTGTTCACTCGCCCATCAGTCTCCAACCCAGCTTCTAACCACTGACAAGCCTTTGGCACTCTGCCAGCCCAGGATGTTCCAGACCTTAAAGGAGCAGTAAGCACAAGTTACCCCTGGCTGTATAGCCCCATGCACTGGGCTTACTCCTCTACCACCCATGTGTTTTACCATCTCTCCAGCTGAATATCCAGCCCCACTCAGCCAGCCGCTCACACACGCCCTACCCTTCCTACAATCACCCGCCCACCCCAGCTACTTCTTCCTCCATCACATCCACCCTCTCTCCACTCATTCTCCCTCCCTCCAGCCCCACTCAGCCAGCCGCTCACACACGCCCTACCCTTCCTACAATCACCCGCCCACCCCAGCTACTTCTTCCTCCATCACATCCACCCTCTCTCCACTCATTCTCCCTCCCTCCAGCCCCACTCAGCCAGCCGCTCACACACGCCCTACCCTTCCTACAATCACCCACCCACCACAGCTACTTCTTCCTCCATCACATCCACCCTCCCCCCACTCATTCCCCCTCCCCCCAGCCCCACTCTGAATACCCCAAGTGGTGCTTTACATGAGCCCTTCGCAGAGGCCCTGATTCAGGAAAGTCCTTAAGCAAGTGCCTACTTGAAGCAGGTGAATAGATTACTCAGAGGCTTCAAGTTAGGCACATGCTTAAATCCCCTCCTGAATCGGGACCAGGGTCTGTATGATGATGGGGGACTGGTTGGGCTATGAGCACTGCAGCCTAATCTGAGTCGCGTATTGTTTGTGCTGTTTCCTCCTGCACAGGGAATAACTGTGTGTGTGTGTGTGTGTACAGTGCCTAGAGTAATGGAGCCCTGGGCAGGACCTCTGGGCACTACAGCAATAGAGACTAGCAATAATCAGAAACAAGAGGCTGAGAAATACCCTGCAGTAACTGCCCTGCTTGTTCTGTTTGGGGATGGTCAAATGCTCCCGCCTGCCCAAAGTCATGGCTGATGGTGCGACTTGTTGCTTTTCCTTTCCTTTACAGCAGCTGGTCCAAGTGGGGGTGCCAGCCCTAGGCATGGAGAGTGTATGGGGAGGTGCAGCATTGCTGGACTTACCCTTCTCCTACGCCGGGGAGCTGAGCAGTCCCCAGAGACGCAGGGGCTGTCAGGGCAGCAGGGCACTGTCTGACCCTCCCGGGGTGTTGTGCAGCACTGTGATGACTCGCAGCCCCTCTCAGAGTGAGGGATCCCCACGACGCAGTTCAAGGTGCCTCGGGGATCAGATCTGAAAGGCATCCAGTAGGGAAGATTTGCTGCCATTTTGTTTCCAGGAGGTGAGGCCAGTTGTTCCCACGCCCAGCACCATGCACTGACAGTGATAGCTCAGTCCCTCCAGCCTCCCCCTCCCTGCTTTTACGATGCTCCTCTGTGCTGAGCCTGTCCGCACCTCAGCTGTCCATCTCGCATGCGTGCACTTCACCCTCCTTGGGCTGCCACTCCTGCAGCGACTCAGGCTCCATGCGGGTTAGAGGTCAGGGGAGGCAACAGCTGCTGGAGCGGCCTGATTCCTCTGCTAACCTGGGGGAGGTGCCCCAAGCACCAGGCTGGAAACGCAGACCCTGGTGCCTTCTGATTTCATGTCCAGCTCCTGCTGCTCCAAGCTGCGCCACTCCAGCAGGGCCAGGCAGCGCAGGCAGGGAAAGCAAACCGAGCGTTGGAGCCAGCAGGGCACAGCGCTGGTAGGGGGCACTGTGGAGCTCTCTGTCATGAGAAGAACCAGGCGGTGGCAGCGGATTAATTGAGTGGCAAAGGCTCCCCTCTTGGACAGGTCTCTGAGGCCTTAGGGGGGCAGGAATGACTCCAATGCACAGACATTTCTTAGCACGGGCACAGCCCTGGTGTCCCTGAAAGGAACAGGAAACAGGAGAGGGACACATCGTGGATGCTTAACAGACCTCAGACTCCATCGACGGTGTCCCTTTGCCACAGCTCACGGCACCCCCTCCCTTTTGGGCAGTGGCTTGCTCTTGTGTGCGGCGCACCCTGCACCCTGAGCCTGCCCCCAGGCCTGAGCTCAGGGCCCCTTCAGTCTGCTGCAGCCTTGCCTCAGCAGCATATACCCAGCCAATGCAGCCGCTCCCGAGGGGCGACTCCCTCCTCCAAAGGGGAGCTGCAGCAAGCAGGGCTGGGATGTCCTGCCAGCTCCCTTCTCGGCCCATCCCCAGCCAGTCAGGGCTCCGGGGGCAGGGCCGCCCCACACAGCTCTGCTGCTGCCATGTGGAGTAGGGGCTGCACAGGCGGCTTTGTATTTTGCAAGCAAAGAAGCAAATAGATCCCTGCTGAGTGACAACAGTGATGGGAATGGAGCACTCAGTGCCTGCCTGGGCCAGGGCGTTTGCACAGTTACACCATGGGCCCTCAGCCCCCCCCTGAATCCACGCCTGCAGCTTCGTACTGACAACTGACTGCAGGCACCGAGTGAGGGCCCAGCCAGCTGCAGGTGCCAAGGCCACCATATAAATGTCTAGCTGCCAGGTTGGGCCAGCATCCATGGCCCTTTTCCCTGCTGTCCTATGCATTGAGCATACCTATACTGTGGGGCATCACATCTCATATTGCCACAGGAAGCTCGGAGTGCGGCTTCCATGCAGAGAATCCAGACGCTGGCAAGGGGATGGCAGAGCGCAAGGAGCCAGCCTGCAGGGAGAGCTGCCTGTGGGCACACCTGTGATAACAGGGCAGTGGGACAGGAGAGGAAAGCACAGGCAGGGGGATAAAGGAAGTTGAGGAGGAGAGGCAGGAGGAGTGTGATTGTGGGTAAGGGATGAGGTGACAGTGGGGTGGGAGGAGGGTGGGTTAGTCTCTGTGTGATGCCAAGAGATGCTAGCGACAGAACAGAGTTGCTACATCAAACACTACCAGGCTAGAGTAGAGTAGAACCTTTTTTGGTTTGCTGGCCATGCCGAAACACTGGAAAACAAATTTGCTTCGGCTCAACCCGCAACATTTTTTGATGTTTGGCAAACTGAAAAGTAAAAAAACCAAACCCAAAAACAAACAAAAAACCCCACAACAAAAATCATTTGGGGTTGGATGAAATGGTTTGAATGGCGGTTGAACTTTTTAACCTTTCTAAGAAATAAAATTGAAAGAAATTAAAAAAAAAAAAAGCTGTTTCAAATAGAAAAATGTCAAAGCATGACCATTTTGGGGTTTGGATTTTTGTTTTTGTTTGGTTTTAGGTATTTTGTCGCCCGAAAGAATTTGGCAAATTCAGCATGGATTTGCGATGTTTCAGTTGACCTGAAGCTGCTTTTTTGGCAAAAAAAAGTTTTGAATGAAAAATTTCAGCCAATTCTCTATAAAAGACTAAGGTACTAAAGGCCAGCAAAAGTTAAAGTTGCCCAGAGCAAACGGGCTGGACTGGCAAAGCAATGATGTGACACCCTGTAGTGGGGCAGTTACCCCACTCCTGAGAGAAAAGGCTAGGCTGATTGGGGAAGCAGCTACAGCTGGGGCCATGCCCCAATCAGGCCACTGCTGGCCCTATAAAAGGGCTGTGAGCCAGGGGCTGAGTCAGTCTCTCTCTAGGTGTAGAGACAGAGAAGGACCTGGCTGTCGGGGAGAAAAGGGTACTTGAACTGGAGCAGTGCTGGGGAATAGGGCAAGGGAGCTCCAGCCTGGTAAATGCCCAGGCTGCAGGCCTTATGTAAGGCCTAAAGAAAGGTACTGGGGTTAGGCAGAAGCAGCTGGTCCAAACCCTCTTTGCCAGTAATGAGTGGTTTACAGACTGCAGTCTGCCCCAGTGAGTGGGGGCTAGGTGATGACTGACAGTAGCCACTGAGGTAAGGTGGGAATAGGGGGAGGGGAGACCTGGAGTGGGGGTACTGCAGGGGCAGAACCCTGAGCTAAAGGGCAGTGGGGTTCTGGGTGGGACATGAGGCCTGAGGCAGGTGAGATATCAGCTGGAAGAGGGTGCTCGGGAGCTGGAAAAGAGCAAATTCCCAGGATAATCAGCAGGAGGCACCGTGCCGGTGAGGCTTTGCCTGCTACATGCCCCAAGCCCTTTGTTCTGTTAGCAAGTTGCTCCCAATCAGATCCTGATGTTAACACATGTATTCACTGTTCTCCCTTAGCCAGCAAACAGTGCCTGCAAACAACTTCCATGGGTTGCTTGAGAACCATTCAGTTAACTATTTGCTATTCACCAATGGTGGCAGGAGACCAGCCATCTCGGTCACATGGTGTTCTTTCTGTTCACTGGCTGCTGAAACCTTTTAAAGTAGGTGAATAAAGAATGAATATGATGAACAGTAAATAAATAACAGAGTCTCTTGTTTACAGAATCATAGCACTGTAGGGCTGGATGGGATCTTGAAATGTCACTTAGTTCAGCCTCCTGCAGTAAGGCAGGACCAAGTCAACCTAGGCTGTCCCTGACAGGTGCTTGTCTAACCTGCTTTTAAAAACCTCCGGTGATGGGGATTTTATAACCTCCCTAGGTCACCTGTTCCAGAGCTTAACTATCCTGAGAGTTAGAAAGTTTTTCTTTGATATCCAACCTAAATATCTCACTTGTTGCAAACTAAGCTGATTCCTTCTTGTCCTACCCTCAGAGGACATGGAACAATTGATCACCCGCCTCTGTGTTACAATCTTGTACATATCTGAAGACTGTTATCGGTCCCCCTCAGTCTTCTCTCCTCTAGTCTAACATGTCCAATTCTTCCAACCTTGCCTCATAGGTCAGGTTTTCTAAACTTCTTCTCTCTCCTCTGGACTCTGCAATTTGTCCACATCTTTCTTAAAGGATGGTGCCCCAAACTGGACACAGTACTCCAGACGATCCCTGACTGGTGCTGAATAGAGCAGAACAATTACACTCCTGTTAATGCACACCAGAATATTTGCCTTTTTCACAACTGCATCCCATTGTTACCTCATATTCAGCTTGTGATCCACTATAATTTCACCTCACCTCACCTCACTCACTCCATGAGTTCTCGAAGATAGTTGCTAATGGTTCAGAGATTGCTTTGGCTAGTTCCTTAAGAACTCTAGGGTTAACTTCATCAGGCCCTGCTGACTCAAACATATCTACCCTATTTAAATATTCTTTAACACATTCTTTCCCTGTTTTGGCAGGCGTTCCTTCCCCCTTATTATTAATACTAATTGTGTTAAGTATCTGGTCACAAATAACTTTTTTTTTTTTAGTGAAGACTGAAGCAAAAAAGGCATTAAACACTTCAGCCTTCTCTGGGCCATCCGTTATTTGCTCTCCTTGCCCATTGAGGAATGGATGCACATTTTTCCTTCATGCATGAGTACAGAGAACAGCTGTTCCCCGGCCACAACAAAACTCTTCCTGCAGTGTTTACAAACAGCTGGGTTGAAGGGAATGAATGATCCCACCCACTTTCTTTTCGGCATGTGACCATTTTGTGGAAACACTGATATGTACGACACATGGAGAATATTTAGCACAATTCGCACTTTCAAGTGCTCAGCAAAACAAACCACACTGCAGCCTCCGTAACTGGGCACTCAGCACCCTTCCAACTTTAGACCATTGACCCTTTGTGCTATATGTTGTGGGGTGGGGTAGGGGGGGAATCGGGCCGTTTAAAGATGTCCAGGATGCGACCTGCTTGAACGTTTTCAGTCTGCTTATTGTTTGGAGAAGGCACAGTTCAGGCAGGTCAGTTGACACTGACTTTAGGTATCTTTAAGCTGCATAGCCTTGTTTGTGCATGAAGTTGCCCGAGTCAGGCCCATACCACCATATGACTTCCTTTGCCCCCACAGAGAATAAAACATAATAATAAAATACATTTCATTATTAAAGATGGTTTCTAAGTATGACTCCGGTGGCCAATTTATAGTTTTATTTGAAGATTCCCAAATTAATTAGGAATGTGTCAGTGTCTTCAAGAGTATTGTTCTAAACACATTTCACCTTCTTATTCATTAAATGGTTTAAATTGATTTAGCAACTGGAAAGGAGAAGGGAAATGGAGGTTTCCAGACCTTCACTCTCACCCACTAGTTAAGGAATTCCAGTTGTGTAAGCAGCTGCATTTTGCTATGGAGCAAACAATTAAATGATTTAATTGTAACTGTGGTGCAGCCCTCCCCCCCATTAATTCCCAATGAATCTGGATTGTCCTTTTAGCAGGGAAGGAGCATTTTTTTTTCTCTTGTGCCCCCACCACTTCCATATTTGTCTCTAGTTCTTGTTTCATCTGGCCATTGCAACTCCTTTCAGTTTAACTGAATTTCAGGGGTGCCTTCATCCTCATCCAATAGACAAGCTGAAGAAACCTTGAGATCAAGAGTCTGCATGTCCAGATCAAACAAGAACCAGAAGACGCAAGTATGTGTCTGCCCTTTTCACACACCCGTGTTACCCAGGACTATATTGGATATCAGCATCACGTGACCATTATTGCCTGGAACCTCAATCCATGAGTTACTCCCATACACACACGCTCAGATGAATCATGTTTTCCGAAATCATAATGGCTGACGCAGGACACAGGATTTAGGCTGGGCAGGGGTGGAAGAAACCCCAGAGACTGGAGTGATGATGGGGCTGAACCATGGAGTTCAGCTCTAGTCCAGATTTTAGTAGTCTCAGAGTATGGAGCAGGCTCCCCCGAGCCTTGGTCTTGATTCAGCCCATGGCTGAGATGGGCTGGAGTCACAAAGCTTAGATCCAGACCAGAACATCCCTGAATTCAAGGATGTATCTGGGGTCCCTGGGAAGGGGGGGGAGACGGGGTGTTGTGCCTCTGCAATCAGAGCACAATGGGAGGACCCAGCCAACAGCAGGAAGTCAGGAAACCCGGCTCTGTTTGTAGAGCCCCACAAAAGCAAGGGATTCCTGGATCAGCTCCCAAATGGGGAAGCAGCTATGGCATCCCTGGCAAAGAGCCAGTTATCCCCGTGGAGGGGGACTTCCCCCCCCAGGATGGTGTACAGGCTGCTCAACTGAAGCTTTCTTAAGAACGCTGAGGCCTCAGCTACGCATAGAGTGGTAGACACCTCTCCCTTCCTGAGGGCAGCAGTGGCCCGGGCCAACGGTCGAGCATGCTCAGCCCAAGTCAAACAGCTTTTGTTGGAGAGCAGAAAGGGAGCCATGGAGACGTCTTTTGTGGCAGGCACATTCCTCAACACCATTCACTCCTCAGCACGATCCATCGCCCTCGGTCTCGTTTCACAAAGGCCATGGGAAGACAACGCCCCAGCAACGCTGCTCCTGTCTTTGATCGCGGGAATGTGCTTCCTGGGGTGCTTGTAGACAAGGCAATGGCACAGCCGAAGGGTCAGAAGTCTCTTCTCAAAATCAGTCAGAGAAGGTGGTCAGTGTTCTCCACGAGCCCAGGCCTTCTTTTGTCCCTACACCCACCGACAAGGAAGCAGGGATGACTCATCTTCTTGGGTACGAGCTGGTCCACAAGCACAGAGAAGGAAGGGATCAGGGCTTAACCCATCTGTCCTCTTTCCCTTTCTAAGACAAACACCCTCCAAGTTGCATCCCTGTCAGTATAACGCTGCCCGGGTAGGGGACAGGTTTTGATAGTTCCTGGAGGAAAGGAGGCTTCTGGAACTCAGCATCCCCTCCCACAAGGCATCTCAGAACCTGTCCACATGGCCAGCCAGTTTGGTTAGACAGGTGTAAACCCAGCGTGTGTGAGATCAGAATCAGGCCCTTTGACTCTGCAGAGTCAAAGATTTCAAAATCTTTCATGGTCTGGCCCTTTCTGGACACAACCCGCTATGCGTTGCATGGCAGAGGATGCAAACTCCATGGCTGTCCAAACTGTGGCTGCTTAGATGGACCCAGAACTAGGGGGCCAGGACAGATAATTGTGGCAGAGGGTGGGCATGAAATGGGCAAGAACTTTGTGCCCAGCAGATTGGCAGAGGGCTCCTTTGTATCATAATTGCTGCCACAGAAACAACTTCAGGATCCAACAGAAACAATAGCGATCCGAGTGTTACAGTTGCATCAGAAGCAGAATGTTCCATCAGTTGCTTTTAGTGAACCAAGTGTTTCAATGAGGCAACCCTGGGGTTGGATTTTGGGAATCCAGCATATAATAATGCATGGAGGAGGCTTCTGCCTTTGATTTACTATGGGAGGGAGAGCTTTCATTCAGGACCATTTGAGAAGCAAAGAAAAGGGGAGCAATGTGTTGACAGCGGTAGCGATAAAAGAAATATGAAGGTCTGAATAAAATTGCTTACGTGCTTAGAAATGAATCCTGAGGGTTCCAGATCTTCACTCAACGCCACTTAAGGATTGAAACTGTGCAACCAGCTATACTTTGCTATGGAACAAAACAAGAATATTCAAAATAAGTAAATAAAATAGAGGGAAGCACTCTGCCTGCATCTCTCTGTCTCTGACACTCCTGGAAAGGAGATGGTAGTGGAAAACACTATCTCTCCGAGCTGGCCCAGAACAGGTTTGCAGAAAAATGTGGCAAGAGGGAACCAGTTTTTCAAAGGAAACAGTGAATGTTCCTTCCCTGGGTTACATATTAGTCTGGCAGAGCAAGAATGTGAACAGGCGAATGAAAGCTACATGGCAATATCTTTGGCTAGGATGAGCCCGTAAATATTTATGTAACTGCAGACTTTCATGTAGTTAAGACAGAAAACCCAGAGTGGCTTTTCTTGCTAGTGTCTCTCCAGAGAGCACAGTACAGAGAGAGAATTCAGAGTGATTGTTTGAAACAAAGTTTAATTGGGGGAAAAAAAAATCACCCTCCCATCCAATCCTCAAAAAGGAAGAATGTTATAATGCAGCTCAGGTAGGGAGGCAAAGGAGAACTTGCTAGGATTAGTATTTACTAGAGGTGGGGTGGCCTAGTGGAGCATCCATTGGCCTAGGGTGCAGGAGAGCTAGGGTCTATTCCTGGCTCAGTCACTGGCCTGCTGGGTGACCTTGCACAGTCAGTTGGCCACCCTGTGCCTCAGTTTCCCCATCTGTAAAATAGGAATAATAATACAGACCTCCTTTGTAAAGTGCTTTCAGATTGAGTGCTATCTGTGTAAGAGCTGAGCACTGTTATTACGTATTTATCTCTAGTTCAGAGCCAGCCAGTCACTCAGAGTCAGAGTAGGTGCACTGGGTGGATGGCTCCAGTGCATCTATCAGCAATGAATGCTGGGATTTTTAACGGAGGCTGCAGGAGGGAGGCTCCCCGAATCCTATTCAGTGGAATTTAGGTACCTAAATTCCCAGAGGCTCCTTTGAAAATCCCAGTTGAAATGGCTAATGGGGCACTTATTGGCTCCTTGAGACAAGAGGGGTGAGAGGCTTCAGCCATTGTGGCTCCAGACTCCAAGACAGGGGACACCTGGGAGCCATACAGGGGAGCCATGCTTTCCCCCTTTGTAATGGTTGCTGTTGGGTTCAGCTAGAAGCACTGGAATCCAGCCCTTTAGCACATCTGCATTGTCCGCTGTGCTACACATTCAGAGTCACCTCTGCAGTGTCTGGTCACTGGGATGCGGGAGCACCCAGCTCTGTAGCATCAGCTCTGTACATGTCCTCTGCTCACGAAACTGACTTCCCATAAAATACCGGGTCAAGTCCAAGGTCTTGGTGCTTATCTTCACAGCCCCTAATAAGCTGGGCCCAGGATATCTAACAGATCTCCCTGTAAACAGAGATCAGGGCTGCAGTTGTCACGTCCACTCCTCCAGCACAAGGAATTGTTCACCTTGAAGGGGCAGAGGCTTGGTGCAGGGGACAGAGCATTCTCAGAGGTTGGGCCGAACCTGTAGGGGCTAAGAACTGTCTCACCCTGCTCTGCTCCTAGTGCAAAGCACTCTTCTTCAAACTGCCCCAGCTAATAAAAGCTCCTCGCATTTTACAAATACCCACCACAACTCCCCACCCTGGGGAGATGAACCATGCAACAGAGGCTGGTCATGTTGCTTAAGGAATCTCTGGAAGGTGCTCAGATGCCATAGTGATGGGCACAGGATAAGAACCTACCTAGCGGAGATTATAATGCCCCCCATTCCCTCTCTTGTGAGAGCAGCTCAAGAGGCCAGCCACCTCTCCCGTGCTTACCTGTGGCTGACTACCGTCAAGCCCAGGGATGGATTCTCATCTGCACTGGGTCTGTGGGGAGTGCTATGGTGAAGGGGTGAGTCTGATGAAGGCAAGGGTAGGAATCATAGAATATCAGGGTTGGAAGGGATCTCAGGAGGTCATCTAGTCCAACCCCCTGCTCAAAGCAGGACCAATCCCCTGACAGATTTTTATCCCAGATCCCTAAATGCCCCCCTCAAGGATTGAGCTCATAACCCTGGGTTTAGCAGGCCAATACACAAACCACTGAGCTATCCCTCCCCCCCTATATCCCTTATCTTCTCAATGAAACCCTCAGGGGTCTGCACAACCCACAGATTGCGATTGCCCCAGCTCAGCACATGCTAACCCACAATGTGCTGGCTGGAGCGTAACCGCATCACTGCCCTCTGCTGATAAAACACAGAAGCAGCACTTAAGGGCTCAGCAGTTTGTGACGGAGGCTGATGGCCTGTAATAGATGAGTCTCATTGTGACCAGCAGCCAGTGAAGTGTCTCTTTGAGATCAGCACTTGGCAAGCTGCGTTTCTGGAACCAATGGCCATGAGTTCTAGTAGCCAGGATGTGTGTGGGGTTAGGAGATGTGGTGGGCTCTGTATCCAGATGGGCCAAGGAATGTTGGGCTGCATGTTATAAAACTGAATTGCAATACACGTGGTAGCTGGCTACCATTTTTATTCAAACTGATGGCAGTTAGAGGAATGTAACATAAGTCACAACAGTTGGATCCTGCTGGATAGCTAGCCAGCCAGCTCCTCCAGTGCATGCAATGTAATCAGCCATGTAAAATTCTCCTTGCCTTTGCAATTGGGCAAGGCAAGTATAAATGCTTTCCCTGTCCTCAAGGTAGGAGGAGATTTTGTGTCTGGGCTGGTACATCTACAGAACGGACTGGCAAGGCTGATTGTAGATGTACAGGTTTTTTTGGATGTTATGTGTTAAAGGAATGTTATTAAGGTTTTAAAGTCAAGCACTCAAAATGTAGGAAATGCCAGAATTCAGGTTGCCCATCCAACCTTCGTTTGCCCCCGCTTGTGTGGTTCATTAGGATACAGCCGTGGTTTTCAACCTGTGATCTGTGGACCCCTGGGGGTCCGCATACTATGTTTAAGGGGGTCCACAGAAGGTTGTCGTTAGCATAGAACAGTGGTTTTCAACCTGTGACCTGCAGACCCCCATATCTAAGATTTCTAAAGGGGTCTGCACCTCCATTTGACATTTTTTAGGGGTCCGCAAATGAAAAAATGTTGAAAACTACTGGGATACAGTCTTGAATTATGTGGTCACATGCTATTTTTCCATCAGATCCCTGCCTCACTCAGTGCACAGAATGGGCGGTGCTCTGGGGATGTGCGGCGAAGGAGGCTGTTGTCTGTAGGTCCCCAGCTGCATTTGTTGGAGAAGTTGGAAGGTGTGCAATGAATGAGGCAGGGGATTGCAGGGAGAAAAAAATGGCCTCATGGTTAAGGCAATTGAATGTTGCCCTGGGGAAGGGGGTTTTACCTCTGCCTGTGCCACAGAGTTCCTCTGTTACGCTGGACAAGTCACTGAAACCAAATTTTTCACACTAATTGGGTGATCCTCGTTTTCTGGGTGTCCAACTTGAGGCACGTGGGGTCCGACTTGAAGAAGTGCTGAGCTCTCACAGTGCAACTGCAGTCAGTGGGAGCAGAGCTTTGAACACATATAGTGCTACCAAATGCTAAGTGCTCTGAAAAACCAGGCCCTAGGCATCTCAAATTGGGCCCCCCAGATTAGCGTATATTTCCCTACATTAATCTCCCTGTGCCCCAGTGCTGCATCTGTAAAATGGGGATGATACCACCCCCTCACCTACCCAGGGGGCTGTGGGGCTAAATTCAGCAATGTTTTGATGCATGCAGTACTATAGTGATTAGTGCCAGCAAAAAGCCCAGGAGGAAATTACTAGCCCTGTGTTCAGAGCAGGGTTTGGATGGTGTGCAGTGAATAATGCCTGGGGCCATACACTGACTGACAAGGATAAAATAAAATATTCAATTGCTGCTTATTCAGGGAACACTGTCTCCCCTGTGCACTGAATGATGCAAGGTCCTGGTGGGGGGAGGGGAGAGTGTGTGATTATGTAATTAAAAACTGTATCGTCATCACCATCACCAAAGCAAATCACAAAGGGACCTAGCCTCCTTGAAGATCAAACGTCACCTCGATTGAGCTCCAGCTAGGTCCTAAAGATGGGCTGGCCGGGTGTGTCTGTGGGAATCACGAGTGGCCTTACTGCACCACCCTAGCTTTGGGTGACCACGTGATTGGTGGCCGTGTGGCTGCATTTCTTGGTAAACATGCTTTGTAATTCATTGACCTTCCATCCTAATCATATGTTTGTACCAAGAAAGCTGCTGAACCCAAGCCAGTGCTGAGGAGGGTGGTTGCAGGGTTCAGCGACAAAAATCCTCACCGTTGATCTTGTCCTACCACTTAACATGGAGCATGTGGTGAAGATGACGAGAATTGAAAACATCAATCTGCGGCTCTTCAGTCTTCTTCGGGCCACATTTCACTGCCGTACAATAGAGCTGTTATAAGCATGACTCTAGTCTATAGATCCGCAGCTTTGTGATAAGCTTGATGTCACGACATTACCATAGAGGCAGGTGAAGGGACTGGAACATGGAGGTGGCTGTTGCTATAAGAATACCCACCTCTTTTGAGCATCCTCCAGCTGCATCATGCATATGCATAAGGGGGCTGAATTAAGGTTACATGGACAACCTTAACTCTGGCTTTTCCTAACTTCTGAAGTCTTGACTTTTCAACCTTGATAATGTTCTTGTAACTTTGTTTTATAACAATTTCTTACTTTTAAACTTAAAAATTGACACCCCCCCCCAAATTCCATCCTGTAAAACCATATTGAGACTCCACCTGGGTCATCAGCAGAGTTGGGATCTTCAGATCCATGGTCCTCTAACACTTGAGCTAACAGAGTAACTGGTAGCAGTAGAAGGTTGTTACCTTCTATGTGAACCTGTCACTAGTGGGTGATGGGGACACATACTTTGCCAGTAGGTTTTTTCACAGCTGTTTTCTGGACAGCAAAGGAATGCTGCTCTACTGTTTACAGCCTCTTCTGCCCCCTCCCATTCTGCTTTTAATGCCTCCCAGCACCTATCCCTGTCTGCCTCTGATGGGATCATCTTCTGCTTGTCCTACCACTGCCTCCCTTGCTTCTGGCTCTGCCCTCCTCCTTTGCCCCAACTCCTTCCCATGTTCCATGCCTCCTGCACCTCTGCTGCCATCTGCTCCTGCTCTGTTCCCCCTCCCAGCTCTTGCGCCTAACTCCCCCTAGCGCCTCAGCCCCTTCCCTGTGTCTCTTCTCTGCCTCCCTGTTCCTCCCCCTCTGCATCTGAGTCCAGAGGCTTTCAGCTTTCACACTGCCAGGGTGCCAGCAAAGGGGGCATTGAAAACCCTGCTTTCAGCTCTGGAGCAATTGCAAAGAGAGCACAGCTCAGCCCTGGGATGGAGCATGCTCAGTTGCTCGCTGGGGATGGCACATGCATAGTCTGGTCCATACACAGGAGCTGAGGGGGTGGCACATGCTCAGTGCAGATGGAACCTCAGTGCAAACTCTAACAAATCACCATGAGGCATGTGTGAGCTGAGATTTTTTTCAAAGGTTTATAATTTGGCCAAATTATCCTAGGGATGGCAAAAGGCAGATCCTTGACACAAAAGTCACTTGCACGCGTGTACATGTACACACACACCACACACACACACACACACACAGCCAGTCCCTGCTCCAAAGCATGGGGGCACTAGAGTATTTCAATGAAACAATGGCAAGAATTTTAATTATTTTTAACACAGACAAAAACCACATTTTCTCTAGCCTCATTCTCGGACAGGGTCTAACCACTATAGCTGAGGTGGATACCCGGCATGGGAAATTTCAGCCCAAACGGTTTGAAGTTGGCAAAGTTATAATCAATTGAAAACAGAGTCTTATAATGGACAGTGCTGGGTAACTTATCTACAGGATTCAAAGTGGTAGCCGTGTTAGTCTGTATTTTCCACTGCATGCATCCGATGAAGTGGGTTTTAGCCCACGAAAGTTTATGCTCAAATAAATTTGTTAGTCTCTAAGGTGCCACAAGTACTCCTCGTTCTTTTAACTACAGTAGTCACTACCAGCACTGCTGAGAATATACACAAGCTACATATTTTCAATTTTTTACTTTCCCTTATCTGCCTAGCTGTAAGTCTTGAGAGACAATCTCCTACACCCATCATACACATAAAACCACTGCGTGTGTCCTTCCCCTCCCACTGCCTTTTGCCAGTAGCCGACAGTAGCTAAAAGATCTAAATGCACCAGGGTTCCTTTGAATCACAGTTGCTGTCCGGAATTGCTGAGCAGATGATTGCTTGGCATATGGAATGATATTGCATTAACAGTTATTAATTGAGGCAAGCTGCATTGCCTCGGATGTTCTAATGGCAGCAGTAAATACTGATTTTCCTATCGGAGAGGGAAGAGCTGCTTTCAAGTGTAACTGATGAGATTTTAGATTACCCAGCGCTCATGTATTATTCCTTCTAGGGTGCACTCTGGCTTTCAGAGCTCACAGCAGGAAATGGAAGTGACAGCATCACTTTGTGCTCAGCGGACCAGCATCATCCTGCACAGGAAACAAAGTAACAGCAGATTCTCGCCTAGCAGGGTAAGAGGCTGCAAAGCCAGTTTGAGGCTGTTCTTTCCTTCAGATGTCTACCACACTGTGCAGGCAGCACAAGATGGGACCTACAGGTGCCTAGTCTGCCTAGAGAGATGGTTCGTGCTGTGAAAAGTTTAGCACTAAAATCAATTCTTGAGAGCAAGTGTTATTAGCAGGATCTTCATTTGGGTCCATCTCTTCCTCCATCCGTGTCACTGGGACTTTTGTCTTTTACTGAAACAGAAAGAGATTCAGGCACACCAGGGCCGGTGCAAGGAAGTTTCGCGCCCTAGGCGAAACTTCCACCTTGCGCCTTCCCCCCCCCCCCCCCCAGCCCTGCGGCAGCTTCCCGCCCCCCCCCCCCCGCCCTGAGACGCGCCCCCTCCCGCGGCAGCTTCCCCGCCCGGGGAGCTGTGCAGCAGCTCCCCACCCCAGCTCATCTCTTCTCCGCCTCCTCCCCGAGCATGCCGCCCCTGCTCTAATTCTCCTCCCCTCCCAGGCTTGCGGCGCCAAACAGCTGATTGGCGCCGCAAGCCTGGGAGGCAGGAGAAGTGGAGCAGCAACGGCGTGCTTGGGGAGGGGGCGTAGCAGAGGTGAGCTGGGGTGGGGAGTCCTGCGGCAGCTCCCCCCCCGCCCTGAGGCACCCCCTCGCGGCAGCTCCCCACCCCCCTGGCCCGGGGAGCCATGTGGCAACTCCCCACCCCAGCTCACCTCTGCTACGCCCCCTCCTCGAGCACGCCATTGCTGCTCCACTTCTCCTCCCCTCCCAGGCTTGCGGCGCCAATGAGCTGTTTGGCGCCGCAAGCCTGGGAGGGGAGGAGAATTAGAGCGGGGGCGGCGTGCTCGGGGAGGAGGCAGAGCGGTGGGGAGCTGCCGCACGGCTCCCTGGGCCGGGGGGGGGGGGGCGCTGCCGGGGGGGGATATTGGGGGCACCGCTTTTTGGTGCCCCCAAATCTTGGTGCCCTAGGCAACGGCCTAGTTCGCCTTAATGGTAGCACCGGCCCTGAGGCACACAGACTTACCAAGGGCTGGTCACACGTAAAGCAGGGAGCTCATGGCATTTCTCCCTCTCCCCCTGCAATCCCAGCATCAGGGCTTTTGGGGATGTTGGCTGAGAAGTTCCCTCTCTAGGGCTGTCAGGAAAACAAAATAAAAACCAAAACACAGGTGGGTGCACATGTTGGAGTCCTTCTGTACCAAACCAATACCAGCATCAACCCACAGCCCAAACACGTGGGGAGTATTTCTGAAGCCTTGACTCTACACCATACTTCATTGCATAGTAGGGGTAAGTAGCCTAATGGAGTGATGTTTGTCTATGTTAAATAGAAATGTGCTGAAAAGTAAGTAGAGACCAGGTCTCAGGGCCTACATTTAGGCTTGATAATAGCAAGGCCTGGTAAATTGTGGGTGAAGTCAAGCGAGACAGCTTCCAGGCAAGTTAGACATAACCCCAGGTCATGTTGTAAATGTGTTTGGTTCTAACTTGTTTTAATCAGAGCGTTAGCTGAAATGGGACTGGTTTGGGAGAATAGCAATCCTAGAAAGGGTAGTATGCTAATTTTACATTAGTGCACTCCTTCACCATCACCATACCATAGGCGAAAGGATTACAAAGGGTTACATACCCATTCTTTTTATCCAGGGACTAATCACCCCTGAATGAACTACTTCATCTTGGAATGTGAGTAGAATTTCAGCATATGGTTGTATTGTAATTCCCGTTTGCTTTAATCAACTATTCTATTTGAAATAAAGTCTTTGATTCCATCATGCATTGTCTCTCTCTTTGTTTTCCCCTACAGTAAATTATCTGTAACTGCCCTAGAAGTCGGAACCTAAAGAAGTTGATTTGGTTATTGGTATTACGTACACTCAGAATATTAATTGAAAATATTTAAATCAAAGGTTACACAGGATACTGCCTGGACAATGAGTTTTCAATACATCCTACCAGGCCATCTCAGCCTGGGCCATGCTTGCTGCTTTTGCCTGTTGCCCAGTCTGGACATTGTCTATGTTTACCATTTTTTGGAGGGGAGGAGGGGTCAAGAGGAGCAACAATATGACTCACAATATTAAATCCCTCTTGATCTTTCACCCTCCCATGCACCCTCTCCTCACCATCATCCCTTGCTGCATTAGATCCCAGGAGCCTTGTAGCCAACACTCCTCCATACATAGGGGAAACAGTTCATCAAGCTCTCTTCAAGCCTAGCCTCATGCTCAGAGCCCAAATGGAGCCAGGGGCCTTGCCTATGCCCTAAGGAAAGCCTGGATGAAGAGACTGATCTAGGAACTTGTGGGTAGCCCCTGAATGCCACACACTCTTATCCTTACAACCCCTCTATTGCCCACATTGAGAAGGGAGGCTCCAGAAGGACTAAGAGACAGATTTTTAAAGGTATTTAGGTGCCTAAAGCTGTAGATACTGGGCTTTTCTAAAGCACCTGTAATAGGTGCAGGAGAATCTCCTGCCTTACACCTAAGGGAAGCAAAGACTGCAAGTGTGTGTATTAAAAGGGCCAAGGCTTTATTTGAAAATCCCACTAGGCATCTGCCAGCTCCTAAATCCTTTGGAAATCCAGGCCCTCGCCCAGGGTCCCAACAGGAGGTCAGTGGAACAGCAGAAATTGAATCCAGCTCCCTATAGTCCCAGGGCACAGCCCTGACCAGAAGGCTAGGCCCTGCCATATGCCTGCTGCTGGCAAGTCTCATGACCTGAATCTAAGGTGGAAGCAGTTTCCCCCCAGCGACTCCTCCACCCAGAGAGCACTGTACCCAGCTGTTCTAAGGGGTAAGCTGTGCTCTGCCAGCAGTTGCTACTCTCGGGGCTGGAGCATGAAAGAACTCAGAGAGAGAGCTAGGCTCTGCAACCACGTCTCAGGAGCTTGGATTGGACTCAGAACAGCAGAGGCAGCCAGCAAGGAGCTGAGATCACTGGTAGGATACAGGCAGCCCCAGTTTACTCATGGTGTGGATGGGCAGTGAGGAAGAACAATTGATTAGCCTATAAGTACCCACATGAGGGCAAATAAAGTAATGGGCTCTTCACTCTAGCAGAGAAAGGTCTAACAATCTCCTGTTCAGAAACTGAAGCTGGACAAATTCAGAATGGAAATAAGGTGTACATTTTATCAGTACGTAATTAACCATTGGTGGATTCTCCCTCACTGACAATTTTTCAATCAAGACTGGAGGTTTTCGTAAAGGATCTGCTCTAGGAATTGTTCTCAGGCCTGTGAATTGACAGTTGTGCCCTGTCCTGCCTCTCCTCCCCACAGCTAGAGTAAAGAAAGAGTGGGAGTTTTTGCACATTTGCCTTCCAGCCCTTCAGCATTACTTCTAGGGCCCCTTGCCAGAGCCAGCAGAGGATAGGGGAGCCTCAGCACTGATTGGGTGGTACAAAAAGTTCCCTCTCTGATTTGCTTTTCTACTATTTCATGTAACGTGTCTTTACTCAGCTACTCTGACGTGCACAGGTTTGGAGAGGTCACTAGAGACACCCAAGCCTCACCAGGGTACCTGTTCCTTAGAGGAGCAGGTAGCCCTGTCCCAGGCTAAGGTTACCTTGTACTTTCCCCTGCAAGAGCCTATTCATCTGCTAACAACTTTGCCAAACTCCAGCTATTCAGGCTGGAGTTCTCCACAGCAGCTCCTTTGCCAGACTATGAGACATTTCAGCCATAGGTTGGCCATTTTAAAGAAGGCTGGGGGGGAGGGAGGGAGATCCATTGTTTGAGTTGTGTCCAAGAGGTTCTTGGGAGTTGTTTTATTGAGACATTCTAGCACTCCCTTGCTTTGGAGCAGGGACGTAAAACTTGGCAGAGAGGTGCCTTTGCTAGTCCACTGAAAATCTGCCCTCCTTTGACAGTTCTAAGCCTTAGAAAATCTGTTTTAAAACTACATTTAAAACCATCTCCATTAAGGGAGTGGTAAGGTGGCAGAGTCATGCACTCAGAAGTTAACCTGCATTCAGGCAGTTTCTCTCCCCCCACTTAATTCAGCCCATATACATTATGACAGTAATTACATTACCACATACTGTTTTCCGTAAGACTCATCCCTCATTCCCTTCCATGAGGGATAAAGCCTAGAAAAAAACATTTTGCCTGACCCCGGTTTACACAGAGCTGTTCGGAACATTTCAAACTATCCCTCATGTTCTCAATAAATACAATTTTAATATATTTAAAAACTCAAGTTCCCCATTCTCTTATGTAAAGAACTGCACATACAATTAAAACTGCAATACCTGTAAACAGTAGGAAGACAGCATAAAAAAGAATTGGTGAATATTACTTCAAAGGAGCAAGTCTCAACATGCGTCTCATACATCACATACGAGAGGCAAATGTTGTACACAGAGGGTGCCATACATACTGGGGCAATATAAAAAATGGCATACAAAATATAAATAAACTTCTCTGAAGGCTCAGCTTGTGAAAATTCTTAATGACGATGCAATACTGAAGTCATTGACCAGTCTCAAGAGAGATCCCCATTGGGAATGCGCATGTCCTAGGTCAGTAATCACATTTGGGCAGATGTCAGTTTTAAAAGGCTGCGAAGTATAACACTTTGGCAGAACAGTCTTAGCAAAATGAGTGTCCTCCACCGGATGTAGCTTGACGACTCCAACCAGGATTCTTCCAGCTCAAGATTCCACACGAGTGCTGAGTATGCACGAGGACAATATTTCCAGGTATTCTAGAAAGCAAAGGTACAGCTTTATTGGTTTCCATTCATCCACTCCCAAAGTTCACATTAGTAACTCAGAGGACTCTACTGAAGCACTACTTCCTTCAATGTTTGAAGGCATCAGGACAGATAGAAGAAGCTGTCATTATCAGAAACAGCATCTGCACAGACTTACCAGTAAGAAGTGTTGTTTTAGCAATTCTTAGATTTTCTACATGAGAGAGACCCCAGATCGCTGGCCATCAGTGGAGGCAGGGAGAAGCTGGGTGTGTGTGAAGCAGTTCTCTCTACTCTTACTTTCCATGTCTGATATCATCTAGCCAGAATGCCAAGGACATGCTACGGTGCAGGATGAGCACAGGCTAAGCTGGGCCAATCACTAGTGCTGCAGGGTCCTAGCTCTGGTGAGCACCTGGTCAAGGCCAGTTTAAAGCTGTGTAACAGTACATCAGTATGATCAGCTCCACAAGGCATTCTTGCCATGCAGAGGGTCTCATTGCAAGAATGACTATTAGAGTTAGGCTATGTCTACACTTAAGCCACTACAGCTGTAGCACTCCAGTGTGGACACTACCTACACTGACTAGAGGGAGTCTCCCATCAGCATAGGTGATCCATCTCTCCCAAGAGGAGGTAGGTGCTAGGTCACCAGAAGAACTCTTCTGTCAACCTATTGCTGTCTACACTGGGACTTCGGCAGGCTTAACTACACTACTCAGAGGTGTGGATTTTTACACCCCTGGCTGACAGTTAAACTGATCTAGTATAGACTAGGCTTAAGTGGACAGAAAAATTCTTAGAGTGACCTAGCACTGGGGACATCAGGGTTAGGTCAGCAGAGCTACGTCCCTCAGGCATGTGGATTTTTCATACCCAGGAGACGTAGCTATGCCAGTGTAAATTTCCAGTGTAGACCAGCCCTTAGAGGGAGATGGTTATTCCACTATAATAGACCCATACAACTGCTTTCAAAACACTAGAAATTCCAGTCTGGTCTGCCCTGGAAGATTCCAGTGACTGGAGAATTAGTAAGATTAGGACATCACAAGAATCATTAGAATGTTGCTCAAGGGGACAAAAGTTTAGTCAAACTGTTTAGAACTTGTGCAAGTGTATTCTACTCCAGTGACTAACAAACTGTTAAATTCAGTGTGCCTACGCCTAGTGTTAAATTGCTCTAACCCCGATAGGTCCTTCAGGAAAAGGACAGCTTCGACCAGAAGTGACATTCTTAATATTTCTAAAGGTGGTAAACAAGTAGGGACGAGATGCTGGTGTTATATTAGTGCTTATTATATTCTCCCTTTGTGGGCAACAACATCCAACAGGCTAGTGAAAAACTAACAGAATAGCATGGCACATGAGATCTAGATCTACATCTAAAGACAAATTGGAAAAGAGCTTAAACATCAAGCTTTAGATCCAGTTCTGTCTTATGTATCAGGGAAGAGGAACTAGGAAAGGGTTCCTTAAAGAACTGGAGTTGATTAACAGGACAGTTGCTTCAAAAACTGATGTAGACGAGGAGGTAGCAACCTCAAAACCTGTGATCTAGTCTATTTAGAATGACACCAATTTGCAAAGTAGCTTTATAACACCATTCAGATTTCTTCCATTCTCCTGCACCCTGCTGATACAATCCTTGGGGGTGGGGGTGGGGGTGGTAGGGGAAGTCCAGCAGCACTGAGACATCTCACACAGCTGTGTGAGAGATCAGCACCATTCATATGCCAGCCAAAGGCATTAACACACAGCTGGAATCCAGGTGAGAGAAGTCCCCATTACACCCCAGGCTGACTGTCAAGGATTTTACAAAGCAAAGCAGTCACCTTCCTCTCTAGGCTGAAATCCCATGAGAGTTGAAAAATATTACAGGCTTGGCTACACACCCAAATTATTCTGGAATAAGGTAGGGGGTGAATTTAAAGCAGAACAGCTATTTCTGAAGCTCTGTTTAGCTGCACTCCAAGAAATCCACTGAAGACTGATCTGGAAAACGGTGACAGATCCCTTCGTCCTAAAGCAGGGGTCGGCAACCTTTCAGACGTGGTGTGCCAAGTCTTCATTTATTCACTCTAATTTAAGGTTTCGCATGCCAGTAATACATTTTAATGTTTTTAGAAGGTCTCTTTCTCTAAGTCTATAATATATAACTAAACTATTGTTGTATGTAAAGTAAATAAGGTTTTTAAAATGTTTAAGAAGCTTCAGTGAAAATTAAATTAAAATGCAGAGCCCCCTGGACCAGTGGCCAGGACCCAGGCAGTGAGAGTGCCACTGAAAATCAGCTCGCATGCTGCCTTTGGCACGCGTGCCATAGGTTGCTTACCCCTGTCCTAAAGCAACAGAACTAATTTGTTACAACACAGGGTTTTCCCTTAAGGTACAACTGAAGGCAAGTTGGGTCAGTGTGCAAGAGCAGCTGGCTAGCTCATCACAGGCTCATACAACACCATATTAAATACTCCAGTTCATTCAGAGCTGTAACATTTTCCAGATTGTTTCAAGCCTGCATAAGCTCTGCTGGTGCCAAATCCACTGCATCAATGTAAATCGTATTTTACAGTGAGACTCACACCAGAGCATCCACAGCAGTGGCTAGAAAGCACTGGAGATAAATGGGCATAAGCACTGGACCTTAAGTACAGATGTACTTGTCTCTTCAGTAAATGCTCTCTAATGCTACTTAAAACATCCATCCCCTTGCTGCAGTAATTGAATAATATCAGTTTACATAGGCCACAATCCAATCTGGTCACCCAGGGGCCATCTATTGATCAGACACAGAAGGAAGTAGTGAGGCATCTATGCGAGACATGCCACCGTTGGTACAGCTACTGGACATGCCACAGAGGGGAGCAGTTGGTTTGGTTCAAGTCCGCCAAGGAACTGGTGTCCTCAGAAAAAAGTGGCTTTTCCCAGGCTGCCAGCCAAAGGACTGGGCAGTGGGTGCATAAGGTGCAAGAGAGTTTCTGCTCACCAAAGGGTTAAACAGACGTTACCTTAGGACCTTCTTGGGCTCCTTTGCTGCTCTCGCCTCAGCAACCTCACCCTCAGAGGCAGCAGGGTCTAGCGGGCTGAGTAGGGGCTTGGAGGACACCTGGGTTCGAGTCCTGTCCCCTGTGGCTTGTGCAGCCAGCCACCATCGGGCATCACCCCATAGAGCCCCCTGGCTACCCCAACTGGGGACCCAGGCCTGCGCTCCAGGCTCGCCCTGCCCTGTACACAGCTCCTGCGCTGGAGACCGCAACCCATGCAGAGCCATCGGACCTAGCCCTGCGTCCCGGGGCTCCTGCGCCCGATACCGGCTCTGCGCCCCGTCCGCAGCCACCGGGGCCCAGTCCCTCACCCGGGGTCTCGCCCTGCCTTGTGCGCGGCAAGCGGAGGACACTGGCGGTTACCTGCCTCTCCGGGCGCCGCCGGCGGACTCTTACACCAGCCGGTCCCCGTGCGCCCCCGGGCTCTCCATGGCGCACAGGCGGCGGAGCTCCAGCGACCCGGGGGCCGGCGGGGAAGGGCAGGGCAGCGGCGGGCGGCGCTGGGACAGGCGCTCCGAGAGTTTACTAGCCAGGCGGAGCAGGCTGGAGCGCGGCCCGGGCGGGGGGCTGCGGGCCCCCGGGGGCAGCTCGGAGGCCGGCACCCCGTGCAGGTTCCCCGTGTACCACAGCAGCCAGCAGAGCAGCGAGAGAAAGAGCAGCAGCGCGCCGGACAGCACCAGGCAGTCCCCGTACGGCCGCCCAGCCCGGGCCGGCTGTACCACCGACCCCACCAGCGTCAACGCCAGCCCGGCCACATCCAGGGTCAGCGCCCCAAGCAGGAAAAGCGCGCAGCGCCCGCAGCCGTAGGCCATAGCGACCACACCTGCAGCGCCGCGCACTTGGCTAGGGCTGGCTAGAATAGCTTTTGGCCCCGCCTCCTCTACATATAGCACAAACCACGCCCACTCCTCAACAATTCCGCGTCCCGCGCCCACCTGGTGTATATAAAGCCTAGACCACGCCCATACCTCACATCAGCCGACCCTCAGTGCTGGGATCCTCCTGATTTAATGGCTTGGGGGGGGGGGCTGGAGGGCTCTCATCCCCCTTTAAGGGCTGTGCTCCCCAGCCCTGAGCTGCAGTGCTGCCATGGCTTTACACAGCTGGGGGGGCGGGCAGGGAAGGTTAGTAGTGAGAATGGGTAGAACTGGCAGCTGCCATAGCTGGTGACTGAACAGGAGCAGTGGTGAGCAGAGGGGATTTGTCACTCTTGTGTTGTTCCTATGAGGAGCTCTAATGCTGCTGCCCTGTATAATGCTAAGCAGTGCTGTGCCTCAGTTTCCCCTTCAGTAAAATGAAGATCATAAGCCTGTGCCTTTGTACATAGCTTTGAAAACTGGAGGAAAATCTATGCCCCTGAGAGATGCAATTAAGCAGACTTGAGCCTCGGTACAGACACTGCTAGGTAAATGGAAGAATTCTTTTTTCCACCTGGCTACTGCCTCTCAAGGAGGTGGATTTACTACAGTGATGGAAAACCTCCTTCCGTGACTGTACTAAGTGTCTAGACTACAGCGGTGTAGCTGTAGTGCTGCAAAAATTGCAGAAAGCGATGTAATTTCAAGGGCCACAATCTCCGTTTGAATGTGTCGCTCCAGAGCGGAGATGCCAAGTTGCATGTCTTAGTACTAGCATCTGCAACCCTTACCTGCTCAAACCCACTGTAACCTCTCAGCAGAATTTAGACTCTTCTTGGGCTTATCTACTCATGGAGTTATTCAGGAACAGCTATTCCTGAATAGCAGCATGTGTGGATGCTATTATTCTGGAATAGGAGCACCTTGTTCCCGTTTAGCTTGACCCATGGTTAACTTCATGCATAGATAAACCCTTAGATTGTCAAACCAGGATGAGCTGTATCAATGCAAGTTAGTTTTTAGGTGGTGAGTCTACTCTAGGGGTTTGCATCATGTTGCTATGGTGGGGAAAGTACAGATTGTAGACAAGGCCACAGCTTTCCAGCTTGCCAGAAATGGGGTGTGTGTATGGGGGGGGAGAGCTATTACTAGGAACTGTATGTAGGGACTGAGATTTGGGGTGAGGCTCATGGATTTCTTATTCAGATTCATTTGGTGCCATATACAGACAGTAACTAACAGTGTATTCAGTGTAAGGAAACACACTTTTTGTTGCCTAAAGGTGCTTGTAACAGAGCTGGTCAGCCACTAATGGGTGAAGAAGATATAGATAAACCCAGTGATTTGGGGAGTGTTCAGCTCAATTTGATCACATTCATCTTCTATAAAACATTGCAGCATTTCCCAGTAAGAGCCCCCAACACTGCACCCTTGTCAACTTTCCTATTTTGAGGCATTACTGCAGAATACTCCAGCACTGATTTATAAAGCTGACAAAAATCCACAAACTGTCTTATTTAAAAAAAAAAAATCAGGACCATGTAACTTTTACTGGTTAGACATAGCAAGAACCAGTAATCTCCAAGGTTGCAGAGAAGATATAATCCAAGCAAACACAGAACACGTGGTCACAGATTTTCCAGCACAGAGCATTCTGGTTTACTGTGGGCTCTGAAGAGAAGCACTTATTTGGTGCCTCAATCTTGCATTGTATGTAACCCCAGGGGCAATTGCTAATTGCTCTGTTATCACTAATTAGTTACACTGTCATAGATTCCAATTGCAAATCTTATCCAGGGATGGTATCTCTCATCAGGGCTAAGCCTTGATCCAATCCCTGCTGGAGTCAATAGCATGGCTTAATTTTCCCTTTCCAAATGTGGTCTGAGCACCCACTGCTCCCTTTGAGTTCACTGGGATTTGTGGGTGCTCACTGCTTCTAAAAACCAATTGCTAATCTACCAGCTGTCTAAAGGGCACACAGAAGGAGCTCCCAAATGTGTTAAACTTAACGGTTGTTTGCTGCGTTGTAGCCATGTTGGTCCCAGGATATTAGAGAGACAAGGTGAGGGAGGGAATATCTTTTATTGGACCAGTTTCTTGTCTCTCTCCCCAACAGAAGTTGGTCCAATAAAAGACCTTGTCTCTTTAAACTTAAAGGGACAGACACCATCCATTTGCAAATCACTCTGAAAATATTTAACCTGTGATTGTGAAAAGAAACAGATCACTAGAATGGAGACATTAGAGAAAAAAGCATTTGTCTCTGGTTTTCA
Organism: Emys orbicularis; assembly: GCF_028017835.1. Classification (NCBI taxonomy): domain Eukaryota; kingdom Metazoa; phylum Chordata; order Testudines; family Emydidae; genus Emys; species Emys orbicularis. The sequence continues at coordinate 26,918,740 of NC_088695.1, read as the reverse complement.
AGGTGTTTACGCTGTGAATTTGTTGGCGCTTTGTGTCTGGTCTGTTTCACTGTTTCTCCTGAGTAATCAGCTGAGCTCAATGGGGCCAATGTGAGTAAAGTCACTGGTGTGGAAGCATTGGCAAGATCTGGGCCTCATTGATTTATTTGTATTGCAGAATAGCCAGGAGTCTTAATCAGGACCCAGGCCTCCATTGTGCTGGATGTTGGACAAACAGAACAAAGGGTTGGCCCCTGCCTTGGTTTTCCCTCTCTTTGTGCGGGTCTTTCGCTCAGTAACAAGGGACAGAACATTTTCTTTTTAAGTACAAAAAATGTGACTGTAGAAACCAGAGCCAGTGGCAGGGGGCTCAGGGATGAAGCCAACAAGTGGAACTACTTCAGACTCACCTTTGGAATCTGACTGGAGACTAGAGTGCCCCTTGAAAGACACAGCTTGCCTATTTACATGCTGCGAAGGGCTGGGGTTTGTATTGTGCACTTCCTAGTTTCATTCAGGATGCAAAGGGCTGGTATTTTAGACCAGATGAAAACCAGGCTACACTGGAAATCTCAGGAAAAAGCCTGTTCCTGTGACATTACCTGCCCAGCCTCCAGACAAAAGAGGTTGGAAAACAGATAAGCATCTGAGAAGCATCTGGACTTTTAGCTTTTTAGGCATGCTGAACCTCTGACCCTTTGGCAGTTCCCCGCACATGCCAAGTTCACCCAGGATACGAGACTGCTCCCATCCTAGATGATTCTTCTGCTGCATATGGCTTACAGAAGATCATGTCCATAGAAGTGCTTTAAATGTCCTCAGCCAGGGCATTTTTAAGTAAACAATTTCCCCTTCTGTGCTGGCTTCTGCTGAAACATGATATTCCCACAGAGTCAGTGAGATCCACCAGAAAAATCAAGACTACCTGCATTGCTGCAAGACCTGGCTTCTGACAGAGGGGAATTTCCCTGAGCCTGCAGGCCCGCCACTCTTAAGAGATAGCACCCGGCATCTCTGGAGGGCTGTAGTGCCATTGGGATCTCACGTCCTCTTGTTGCAGCTCTCACAGCGGTGTCATTTTCTGCTCTGGGTGTACTTGGGCTGCAGAGTCTGTTGTTGTTCATGTTGGGGCCAGGTCTACACTAGAAGTGCTTTACTGGCATAGGAATACCAAGGTACTACACTTGCAAAGTGCTTCTAGTGTGGCTGCAGCTATACCAGAAAAGCTGAGCATTTACCACTGTATCGAAACTGCCCCCCACGAGTGAAACAAGCTATACCAGTAAAAGTGCAGCCTTGCTGGTAGGGCTGTGTCTACACTAGGTGCTAGTCAGGGATCACACTTTTTCCTATCCCTGCCCGACATGCTGGGAGAAGTCTAATGTAAGCATAGCCTAGGACTGAAATAGAGATTGGATATCGATAGGGATATCAATCAGCATATCCCGAGTTATTGTGATTACTGACAATACACATTTTGGAAGGGACATTACATCTTGCATGAAAACGTGAGGAACTAGCTTTTCCAGAGGTGGTTACATTGACTCTGCAGTAAACAGAGACAGGTAAATACCTGAGGCCTGGGCTGCTCTAGGAAAGTGGGTCGGTATAACTGTCACTCTGGGGTGTGAAAAATCCACACCCCCGAGCAACGCACTTAGTGACCTAACCTCTTGTGTAAACAGCACTATGTTGACGGGAGAATTCTCCCATTGACCTATCTACCTCCTCTCGGGGAGGTAGATTAGCTATGCCGACTGGAGAAGCCCTCTCCTGTTGGCGTAGGTAACATCTTCACTGAAGCGCTACAGATGTGCTGCTGCAGCATTTTAAGTCTAGACAAGCCCTGAGGGCTGGGATGTAGGTTAAATACATGGAAGGGTTTCTAATTTTTGTGAGTGAGTGAGGAGTGTTTGCAATTTCTGTTCTTGGGGAGCCACTACAATCCACGCCAACATCAAGGACTGACGTACATTTTTTACAGTGAGACTAATTAACCGCTGGAGCAATTTACTAAGAGTTGCAGAGGATTCTCCATCATGGGCAATTTTTAAATCAAGATTGGACGTTTTTCTAAAGATCTGCTCTGGGAATTATTCTTGGGAAGTTCTGTGGCCTGTGTCGTGCAGCAGGTCAGCCTAGATGATCATAATGGTCCTTCTGGCCTTGGAATCTATGAAAAATAATGGGAAGATACTTGGATTCCAGCAGCACCTTGCTGTTAACATGGAAGTAGACACTGGATTAGTGATTCCAGCTCTCACACACAGGGGTGACACTGATCTTTGGATCCAGGCTCGGAAAGGAATATCCCTTCAAGGCTGGCACTCTAGGGCTGCCTCCTCCTTCTGTGGGCCCCTAAGCAGGGATTGCCTGTTAGACTGAGATGGGTATGTGCCACGGATGAATTCCCTGTGATGACAGGGGCGTCTCAGGCATGGTGCCCACACTTGTTTCTTCCTCTCTTCCCTCTTTGTCTGCTGCACAATCATTGTGTTTGCATGCTCCAGCATCCCCAGGGGATGTGGCCAATATACAGTAACATGGATCCCTGTAGAAGTGGACAGCAAGGGTGTCAAATTCAGTGAAGTTACACTAGGGATGACTTTGGCCCCCTCTATGGTGAAATGAAACCCGATTCATAGTAAGAGAGGACACACAAACACAAACAGACATGGCACCTGCTTTTGGGCTTGCCTCTGCAGATGCTAGGTGACAATGGGCTCAACCCTGCGGCCATAACCCACATGCATAAATGCTGCCTGACTGCGCCCTGACTTTTCTACTTGTGCTAAAAAAGAGAACTTGAGCCTTCCCGAGAAGATTTGCATTAACCGACAGCCTAAGGTTTAAACCGGGGGCGAGTCGTGCTCAGCAGGTTTGGCTGGGTCACGACCTTTCACGTGCACATTTGAACTGCTGATGCGCAGCGGTAATGAGTTTTGTAACGAATTTCCTTCTCTTTTTATAGAACAAGGGGAGGAGGCAAGTAGCATCTAACCTTGTTTTAGCAAGGGTTGGAGATAATCAGATTGGGCGTGTAACATGATACCTTCTTAAAACAGCGCTTATGCTCCATCCAAACTATTCTGGAAAGGAATCCCATACCTTTATTCTAGAGTCTGATGAGCTCTTTTTTCAGTCTTGCTAAATCCTTCACCACTACAACTTTCCGTGACCGTGAGTTCCACAGTCTAGTCACACGTTTCCTTTCCTCACTTTCAGGTTTGGCCCCTTTTAATTGAGGTGACTCTCCCTTGTTCTTGTGTGATGACTGGGAGAAGAGATGTTCCTGAGCTACTTTCTCTAGCCCACTAGTTATTTTATATAGTTCTATCATATCCCCTCTTATCTGTCTCCTCTTTAGGCTAACACTCCCAGTCTTTTCAATCTCTCTTCATAGGAGAGTTTATCTAGGCTCTCGATCATTCTCAACACCCTCCAGTTCTGCAATATCCTTTTGGAGATGGGGTGTCCAGTGCTGCACACAGTACGCAGATAAGGGGGCACCATTGATTATACAGAGGCATTACTCTGCTCTGTGTTATTCTCCATCCTGTTCCCTATGCATCCTAACGTCTCCTTTGACCAAAGCTGCACATTGAGCAGAGACTTTTAATTGAACTGTGTATGCCCTTTGTAGATCAATCAATAAAGACACCTGCTCAGTGTGAAGCTGCAGTCAAGAAAAGCAAACGATGTTAGGATGCATAGGCAATGGGAGGGGAATAATACAGAGCATACGATAACGCCTTTATATAAATCAATGGTGCATCTGGAAAATTCACCTGGGTAGAGGGGTCGGCACACGACCCAGGCGTTTCTCAAGTTTCACAGCAGCCCTGAGGGGTCCCGGGAGTAGTTCTTACTCACATGAGTAGCCCTTGCTCACGTGGGCAGTCTGTCTTGGATTTTTGAAAGCAGGACTGCTTGTGACCCCGGCAGCAGCATGGGACTCGAATGCCCTCTCCTCAGACTGGGCTGGGAGCAGCAACCCCTGGGTGTCTTTCCATCACCACAGTTACACGCAAACAACGAAGAGAGTTTGATCCAGTAGTTTATTCATTGCATTCGGAAATCAGGCACTGTTTGGCCAGAGCCACGTCCACCCCCCCAACAAGGCATTAGCAGGCACAGGAGTAAAATCAAGGCATGGGAGAGCTTTAAGAGGAAGCCACCCTCAGCTTGTCACATCCCGTGGGGAAGGGTGGGGACTCCTCTATGGACAATCCAACCACTTCAGAATACACGTCGGATGCCAGTAAATCAGCTGCCGGCCGAGCCTTCTGCCCGCGCTAAGGATGAGGTTGGGTGTCTGGCACGCATGGCACTACCATCCTTTAGCAGGCAGTGCTCCGAGCCTGGGGAGCATCTCAACCTCTTGGGTACCTCACCTCATCTGACTCTTCAAGGGGCAGCTGGCTGAGCTGCATTTATTTCTGGCAAAACTATCCTCAAGGAGACTCCCTGACAGAGTCCGAGTCCGTGGGCTGGATCCTCACCTGGTGTAAATGGGCAGAGCTCCACCCAAGTCAGTGGAGCTGCACCTATGAACGTCAAGTGGAGCATTCGGCTCTGAGAATCTGGAGAGAAGCGCAAAGCCGCGGGTTTGCTTGTAGGTACTGAGTCCCAGGCACCTTGGAGTATAAGGGATGTTAGCCTGCCAGAGGCTCTCCTTTGGCGTAGAGCTGAAATTTAAGGGAGAGGGGCAGGGCACATGGGTGGGAGTAAACCATTTCCATGCCAGCCAAGAAATGGCTTGGATTCCTTCGGGATCTGCTCATGGAATATTGAACACCAGAGCTAGGGCTATATACTTTCTTATCTTGAATCTTGGGCCCCCTGTCCACACCTGCGACCCACATTCTCTATTAACATGAAACCCCAGGGCTCAAACCAGAGCAGCATTCTCCATTCTCTGGGATCGATTAACCCTAAGGCCCCAGAACCCCTGCCCAGCCCCAGCACTGCACTTGCTGCAAGAGAGTGAATTTCAGTACATTAATGTTAATGCAGCTGGATCCTTCCCTTTGCAGCTATGGGCTAGACCCGGGTGCTGGTGTCCACGGAAGGAACTTTTGTGTTGTGGCATCTGGATTTATTTTTTGGTCGAATTGCTTTGGAAGCAGGCCTGGCTGGCTTAGCTCTATCAGCATTGTGGTAGGTACAGGGCTCTGAAGGAGACTCTCCTCTCAGCTCAGTTTAGTAACAAGCCCGATGGACTTGTATGTTCCACAGGGTAATTAGAAAACTGTCATTACCAGGAAAGAAAGTAGAGCTACAAATGCGGTTAGTGCAAGAAACACTCAGTATGGTCTGATCTCAGCCCCCTGCCCCAGACTCAATGGGAAGCTGTCTTTGGGTTCAGTGCAGCCCTGTCACAATGCGTGGCGTTCTGCACTCACAATGTGATCTTCTAATTGACACTCCAGTCTCTTCTCCAGCTTAAGATCCCTTCATTTCGCCAGCAGGGAACAAGCGCGTCAGCTTCTCAAGCAGCAGTCCTGCTCTGTGGCTGGGCCAGGGAAACGCAGGCTGTCCGCAGGGACTGGTGTCACTTCTCATCACTCCATCGCCTTGTAATAATACCTGGCTCTTATATGGCGCTTTTCACCAGGAGATCTCAAAAGCGTGTCACAATCTTCACAGTATTTATCCTCCCAACCCCCTTGTGAGGTAGGGCAGGAGGGGAACTGAGGCACGAGAGGTTGAGTATCTTGCCCAAGGTTGCACAAGGAAGTTTGTAGCAGAGAAGAGAATTGGATCTCAGTCTGCAAAGCCCTAGGCTAGCGGCCTAGTCACAGGATCCTCAATGGCATTATGACAACATGCAGCAGCTAAGGGTCTGCCCCTCAGGTTTGAAGGTCCGAAGGGATTGTTCAGATCACCAGGAGCGGCGGTAGTCTGATCACTTCTGATGTTTGAAACAAAATCGTTAAGCTTTGTGAAGATTAGAGGGGTTCTGCAAAACACAACCAACGCCACACAGACTTTCCTTCCTCTTTCTCCTAAGGAATTCGACTTGCCATCCAGGCTGAATGGCTGCATTTGGCTCAGTGAGGAGGATTCTGGTTGCAAAGAAGAGCCAGACTGTGCCTTTTCCATGCATTGCTGCCATTTGGTCTCTGATGAGCGTTGATCTACGTCAGAAACCATCCGGGGCTGTTATAATGCAACCTCACCAAAGCTAGAGGCGTCGGTGCGTGGCCGTGTCCTTACATGGGAAAAGGAGGGGTCTACATGCAGGTATTGGTTTACTCAGTGCTAAGAATGAGGCTAACCAGAGACACAATCCGATTGTGGTCGCTGAGTCTTCTCAGCTCCCATTGACTTCAGTGGAGTCAACGGCAGCTCAGCTGCTTTGAAAATCAGGCAATTTATGTAGGTGCCTAACTACAAACTAGGCGACTATTTGTAAAAATCTTGTCCCTAGTATCCAAACCAAACACCAATTGCACAGTTGGATTTGCAGTTGGGAAGCTGTATTTACATGGTTTTTTAAACTAACTGGGCCCCATTGAAAAAAGGCAACTACAATATTAACCAAAAATATTGGGAACGATTCCTGCTTTTGTAGGTAAATTTCCCAGGGTACATCATTATTAACAATAGGAGTTCAATAGACTTGAGTTAAACAAGGCATCTCATTTACATTTGCTCTTGTTCCGCCCAGGTGGAATGTTTGAGATTTCTGCTGTGCTGGAATCCATCATGACAGAGACAATCACTCCAAACCGAGATAAATATGCAGTTGGTGCAATACAGCCTTGCATCCAGAGACCTTGAGGAATGAAATTTTTTAAAGATAGTCTGTAAAATTGAACAGAGAAATGCTACTTCTGATGCTCAGTTGCTCTTCAGCTTGGCTGTTTAGGTAGAAATAAATATCACCCCACGCTTCACCAGAAAGTCGTGAGTAAGCTTTGGAGTAGCATTGCACACAGACGCTCGTTTCATAGTGACAATTATGAGATGAACTTCATACACATCCCCATCTAAATCCTTTCATTCTCAGCTGTGGATCTTGCATGTGTATCATTCTGGATGTATCCTCTGAGGTCCAATGCACAGTTGGCTAGAAAGAAATGATTCTGTTTGCCCTTGCAGAGCATTCTGAATGCACTGTCTCCTCCAAATCCCATTGACATATCCTGGCACTGTGGATCGTCTATATCTGTAGTGTTGTGCTTGGTCATCTTAGCAAGAGAGGGGTAGTAGCCATATGGCTATGGAAAACAATCCAATCCCTTCCTAGTGTAGCCCTGTTTCCTCTATTGAATCATAGAATCATAGAATATCAGGGTTGGAAGGGACCTCAGGAGGTCATCTAGTCCAACCCCCTGCTCAAAGCAGGACCAATCCCCAGACAGATATTAACACAGATATTAACACAGCACACCTTGAACAGCTGAAATCCTTTCAGGCTATACCCTGTCAGACCTGTCCTGTGACTCTTACTCACACAAGTAGTGGCATTCAAATCCATAGGACTGCTCCCATGAGTAAGAGTCATCCACCTGAGTAAAGGTTTACATTTTCTAGTGAAATCCCATTCATAGAAATGTAGAGCTGGAAGGGATCTTGAGATGTCATCAAGTCCAGCCCCCCGGGCTGAGGCAGACCAAGTACACCTAGACCATCCCAGACAGGTGTTCAGCAGTACAGGTGCCGGGTGTTGATGAATACAGTTCAAAGCTTTGTCCTCTATAAGACACAGTCAATGTTTGCAGGTTTGCTCAATATACAGTCAAGAGCAAAATCTAGGGCTTGAGCCCAACCTGCTTGTCTCAATGCCAGTATTCTGCTCTCCTAGCACATAGTGTGAAGTTTACTTGCCCACAGAGGACCTGCAGGGGGGTGAATTTCACCTATGGGGAGAGGAGAAGGTCAAAGTTGGGGATCCACTAGGCCTGTCTGAGAGCAGGATCAGGCCCTAATAATCTCATGGCAAATCCAGCCAGGCTGAAAGAGGCATTACTTGCCACCCGTGAGTGCTGAGCCTGAGCAGCCCTCAGCGGTTAAAGAAGAATGACTTGATGTTCTGAAAGAAGTGTGACTTCTGTCTCTGCCGCTGCTTCTTCCGGATGACGGGGATCCAGACGAAGCCGCAAACCAGGAGCATCAGCCCCAGGGACAGGAAAGCCGGGCCGCACATTTTGTAAACATTTTTATTGGTCTCTATGAAGCAGGACAGGCTGGTAACCACCACTCCAAAGAGGAAGATGGCGCCTCCGACAGAAACCACCACGATGGGCTTGTGGTAGATCTCCCACTTGTTCCTGGGCGTGTTGGTCCAGACGGACTCACTCCTGGAGCTGATGCACAGCGTGCTGGCCGTGTTGCTAGTAATCAAATCCTTGGATTCAGGGGACTTTTCACTCCCATCCAGGCTCTTGGGGTGGGTCTCCATGGTGCTGGGCATTGCAGGTCTGGGGGTTAATGCCTGAGAGGAACAGAAGAGGAAAATAGAGGGGATTAGCACTGCGGGGACTGAAATTCATTCACAAGGTCATGTTGTTTGGAGGGGTCATTGATTAGCTGGGGCCAAAGCCACCCCGGAGCCAGAGCAGAAAAAGTCCCACGGGGTTGCAGCTGAGAGAGGACGGTATTGCTCCTGTGGGAACACTGCAGCTTAAAATACCCCAGCTGGGCCCATTAGGGGCCCAATTGTGCCTGGGCATTGAGCAGGCCCATAGGAACCACCCACTCTTTGCCCCTGTGCATGGGACTGGCACGGTCTTTGCTCCATGGCTCACAAGAACCCAGCTCCCATTGGGGCACCTCGGTGAAAAGGCCAGTTTTCCAAGGGTGCTCAACACCCAGCAGCTCCCAGTGCTCTTGGTGGGAGCTGCTGGGCGCTGAGCGCTTTGGAATATCTGGCCCTTTTGCAATCACCCCTAGGGCAAGGCTAACAGCACTAGCCAGCAGCCCCTGCCCTGCCCTGCCCTGCCTTAGAGCAGCCAGCAGAGCTGACCAGGTACTGGGGCCAGTGTGTGCCACACTCTCAGAGCAGGCAGCAAAGGGCTGGGAGGAGCAGAGCTCGGAAAGGCCTGGTGGCCTGTGTCTCCTTTCTCACCAGGGCCGGCTCTAACTTTTTTGCTGCCCCAGTCAAAAAAGAAGAGCGCCGCCCCGCCGTAACACCCCGCCCCCCCCCGAGGGCTGCGCCGCCCAAACCCCTCCCTGCCCCAGCGCCGGGCCGCCCAAACCCCACCGAGCGCCTCGCTGGGTTGCCCAACCCCCCCGAGCGCCGGGCCGGGCTGGCCAACCCCCCCCCCCCCCGAGTGCTGGGCCACGCCGGGCCGGCCAAACCCCCGCCCCCCCCGAGCACCGCACCGGCCAGCCAGCCAAACCCCCCGCAGCCCCTGGAGCACCGTGCCGCCCAAACCCCTGCCACCCCAGAGCGCCGCGCCTTGCCTCGCCGGGCCGCTCAAACCCCCGGAGCGCCGCGCCGGCCAAACCCCTGCCCCCCCGAGCGCCGCGCCGCCCAACCCCCCCAGCGCCGCCAAAACACCCGCCGTGCTGCCCGGCTGAAACAAAAAAAAAAAACCCCAAAAACCCCTCGAGCGCCGCCCCGCCGAACAAAAACAAAACAAAACACCGCGAGCGCCCCCTGCCACCCCAACATTGGCCGCCCCTTCTAGGGTGCCACCCCAAGCATGTGCTTGGTCGGCTGGTGCCTGGAGCCAGCCCTGTTTCTCATACCCCACATTTCCACCTGGGCCCCTCTCTGCTTACCCCAGAGTGAGAGAAGACCCCGCCCATGAGACACAGGGACCCCAAAGTGCTTCACCAGGGAAAGTGTCATTGTCCCCATTTAACTAATGGGGAAACTAAGGCACAGAGCGGGGTGATGGCTTGCCCAGGTCACCCGGAAACTCGGAGAGCGAGTTGGGAATGTGGTGCACATACCAAACTGCCCAGTCCAGTGCCCTACCCAGTGGGCCATGCTGCCTCCTCGCGATCCTGGCGTAGGTAGGTGGTCCTAACTGCCATGGCTTCCACAGACATGCTTGCCCCCACAGGCCTTCTAACCCAGAATGCACTGGGGCCTAGAGACAGGCTTTCCCCAGCTAGCACCCCCAATCCAGCCTGGTTTGTTGCTGGGACCCACCCTGTTCAAATCTCCCAGCAGCAGTGCCGTCCTCAGACTAAATGCTCTAGGCTAGACCAGGCCACCTGGGGAGGGATAGATGAGAGGCCAAACAGAGCAGTCTGTAGGACTGGGTCTAACTTGGCCTTTGTGCTTTCTCCCTGCTTGTGCATCTGGGCAGCAGCTCGCCACAGTCAGATTTGTCAAGGCCACAGCAGCTAGCATGGTAGGCTGGGACTCAGGACACATAGGTTGTATTTCTGGCTCTGCCTGGGGCCTGCTGGGTGACCTTGGGCATGTTGCTTCCCCTATCCGGGCCTCAGTTTCCCCATCTGTACAATGGGGCTAATAATACTGGCCACCTTTACAAAGGGCTTTGAGCTCACTAGAAGAAAAGTGCTAGATCAGGGCTAGGTGTTAATACACAGCCTTTGATTTGCCACGAGGAGAGTGAGAGACATTTCTGGGCTGGTGAGTGGTTTGCGCTCCCCGAGGTGCTGTTAGCTGCAGGATCTGCTCACGGATGTGGAAAGCTCTGATTCTAAGTAATCCACACAGTGAATTGCTCTCGCTGGCATTGCTGGGGTCAGTGATGCTGCCGCCTCATGGGCCCCAGTGTTGCAGTTACTTTCTCACCAAATCAAGAAGGAAATCCATTTTCTCGGAAGCCCAGCAGCGTAATGCACAGAAGCCATTAGGATAAGAGGGAAAGTGGTGGGCTTTCTATAAACTGCTATTTCCACTGGGCTCCGATTGGTTGCTGGCTGTTGCTGAAACACAGAAAGCAGGCAGATTAACCCCTCAGTGCTCGCTGTCTGCCCTTCGGAAACTTCAGCCAGCTGGTTTGCAGCAGACACCGCCAGATCCACCCACCGTGGACCTGCAGTCCAGAGAGCAGCGGATCGCGGATGCCAGTCTGGCGATTTCATTCATCAGTGTATGTGGAATAATTCCAGCCCAACTGCAGGTGCAGTCTGGCTTATTTCGCCCCTGAGCGCAGGCCTCGCAGCCATCACACCGGGGGCTGGATGACCCAGGAATGGCTGGGTGACACAGAGAGCGATGCCAGGTGTGTGACTGTGGCCAGCCACCTATCCATCTAAGGTTCAGGGCTTTGTAATTCTCCTGCAAGAGCAGAGGGAAGACAGAGTACATAACGTGTGCAGGGAAATGCTCTGCTTTAGGGGTCTCTTGTCGATATCTATTTAAGGGGCAAACCCAGAACCCTGCACTCAGAACTCAGCAGGCATCCAAAGGAAGAAATGGCATTTAATTGCTCTGGGCCCAATCCTAAAGACTCAGGCCCATGGCTAGCTTTAGGCAGTTACTCCAGTGCTTTCAATGGGCCGGTCACGTGTGTGAAGTGGAGCACCACCATAAGGCTTTGCAGGGACGGGCCCTTATTTTTTAGTACAGCCCGCAGTCGATGTTTGCTCTGGACGGTATTTGTGATCCAGAGCAGTTAACTTTTGAAAACTCTTCAGTCCTCATTTGACATACGCAGGATGATTAGCCGCATCCGCATTCTTTATTCATCTTTGGGGCTGCATAAAATTGCACCTCCTGCGTTTGGCTGGGTTGGGAGACATGGAAAACAGTCTTGTAAGTGCCCAGGGCTGGATTCTGAGCCCTGGAAAGTCCTTCCAGCCAGCTATCAGTGAGATCAGAAGCAGGCCGAGACCTCATAAAATTTCCTGTTACGAGGAATCAATGAGGGAGCTGGTGCTGTGTAAATGGAGTGCAGTTAGAGAGGTTAACACGCTGGCACAGCTGCTAAGAAAACCTGTCCGTATTCTGGTGTGATGGGCCAAATGGAGGAGCCAGTGCCCGATGCCAGTGGATCCTAAGCTTTCCCCCCGACCATGTGTTCAATTTATTGTGAACAGTGTCCTCCCTGTTCTGGCCATGGTCACTTTCCTTCTAGTGCACCCCTTTGGAAAGGTGGAGGAATAATGCTGGGAACAATAGCTAGGATCCCCAATCAAGGGTCAGGGCCCCACTGTGCTAGGGGCTGTACAGCCGAAGAACGAAGAAGACAGTCCCTGGTCCGAAAGCTCCCCATCTACATGCCAGACAGGATGTTAACAGGTGGACAAAATAGACCAGAGAAAGGATGAGGAAACAGTGAGAAAAAAGCAAAATCACAAAATGGATCACATCTCTGTCTGGGAGTCTGAGAGGCTCCCAGATCTGATGCAAATAAGTGACTGTCCTGGATTCTCACAAGCCCCCACCCTCAGTACTTCATCCCCACTAGAGCTGTGTGACTAACCAGTCCCTGGCAGTTCAAAAACCAAAACTTGACTCGACCCAAAGGGAAATAAAACATTCCAAAACATTTCAGTGAATCGAGAATCGACAAGAATTTAGCTTTGTTAAAATTTCTGGGCACTTTTTTCACGTAAAAGCAAAAGAAATAAAGGGTTAGATTCACAGAATGGAGGAGGAGTTGGTGATGATTACAGGATTAGAAAACATTTTATAGTGATGGACTCAGGGAACTCAATCTGTTTAACTTAACAAAGAGAAGGCTAAGGGGTGACTTGATCACCCTCTGTAAGCACCTGCCTGGGGAGTAAATATTTGATAATGGGCTCTCGGTCTAGCAGAGAAAGTCATGACACCATTCAAGGGCTGGAAGTTGAAGATTCGGACTGGAAATAAGACCTACATTTTGAACAGGGAGAGTAATTAACCACTGGAACAATTTACCCAGGATTGTGGTGGATTCTCCATCACTGGCAATTTTTAAATCAAGACTGGGTGTTTTCCTTAAAGCTCTGCTCTGGGAATGATTGTGGGGCAGGCCTCTGGCCTGTCAGACTAGCTGACCCCAGTGGTCCCTTCTGGCCCTGGGATCTCTGACCCATATAACTGCCAGCCCAGTAATTAGGCTGCTGCCCTGCCGTGGATTCAGTCCCTCCACTGCCTGCCACGGAAGAGGAATCTGAACTCGGGTCTTCTGCGTTACAAGAGGTGCCTCAGTCACTGGCCTATGGGATGGTCTGGGAAGAGTCTCTCTGCTGGTGAAGCTGTTCCGCTGTGTCTGTAATATTTGAATAGTCACTGGGGCAGGCAAAGCAGATGCTGATTCTATAGCACCGTGGCTAGGGCATGTGCTTGCACCAGGGGCCACCCCAGTTCAGCTCCCTTTGTACTCCAGGCAAAGGAGGGAATTCATTGGCGTCTCCCAGACCCCAGTTATGGGCCCTAGCGACAGGGCTGGGGTGGGTGGAGGCGCGTGGGCCCCCTCAGGGTGTTGGAAGTGGGGCTGACATCCTGAACGGTTGTTTTTGCAGAAACTATTCAGCAGATTCATGTCATATTTGCGAATAGTGCCGGGGTGATTAAATGGTATTTTCGGCAAATAAAAAATGTGTCCCAGCTGTAAATCCAGCCCCTCTCTTCTCCTTGGAAGACTCCCTGTAGCAGTCAGTCAGGCCGCTGGAGCTGTGTCCCTTCCAAATAACGACCCCTCGAGAGGGCTGAGTTGGGTGGGTGGGTGGCTGGCTTCAGGGAGCCCCTCCCTCCTGACATAACCATCCTCCAGCTGAGGGGGAGCGACTTGCCCCGGCCGCACTGGGAGCCAGTGTCGGAGCTGGGAATGGATCCCCAGGGCCAGAACCACTTTGCTGAGTGCACAGCGGGTGGAAGGCAGCGTGGTGCGTCTGAGACCAAGCTGGCTAGGGCCTCGGGCAGTGCCACAGCCACCCAGGATGGGCCAGAGTTGGTCAGGAGGGCCGGGAGCTGTGGAGAGCCCCAGGGGAAGCTGCTCAGGGGTTGGGTGAAGTGGGAAGTTCCCTGGTACTTGGCTGCGCTGAACATGGCACAGGCCCCACAGCTGGGGTGCATGGCTCACAGCCCTGACCGGTGCTGCTATCTCAGCGCTGCAGGGCTCAATGCCCTGACAGGATGGCTGGTGCCAGCACCTCACGCTGTGCAGAGCGACCAGCTTTCCCCCCTTCCGGCCAGCCCCTGCCCTGCCCCTGAGTGCTCTGCAAATGAGCCCCTGGTGCCACAGCGTGACTCCTGGGCCTGGTCACCACGCACCGAAGGTGATGAGCCTGCTACAGCTTGGCTAATAGAGTCAGGGCTTTTAGCTCAGGTAGCAGAGGGATGTGCACTGCAATCTAGAGGACCCAGGTTCAATCCCCACTGTTGCTGACACGGGGACAGTTGCATCGCCGCTGCCCTTAGAAAGGCCAATGCCCAAGGCTGGAAAATATCAGCAAGTCCCCAGCGGGAGCAACATTTTCCCCACCATTGCCCACTCTGCCTACCCCTAGAGATAGGGCCTCTTCCAGGTCTTCCCCAGCCTAATGCCACTTTCCAGCCAAAGGGGGGAACCAGGAGTCACAAATGCCACATCCCCGACTCCAACACCCCAGCAAGGTGCCTGGCCACCGGCAAGAACCCTTAGCAGTTTGTCAAGAAATACCCAGGGCATCACTCTCCTCTCGCTGCTGTGCTGCGTGGGACTCTGGGAAGGTCAATTATTTTGTGCAGGAAATTCCCAACATTTCCTGGTTTGTCTAAGTTTCCTGAGAGACTTTTTGGGTTTTTTTTTTTGTCCCCTCCACCTATTGCTAAGAAACGGAAATCAGATTTGGCTTCCGACTGCCAGGAAATCTAGAGATTCTCAATAACAAAAAAACAGAAATCGACTAAGTCAGTAAACAAACGGAGAGCTGGTAAAAGTGGGAAAATCCTTTTCAACAATACGTATTTTTCTCCAGTCTTCATTTCAAGGCTACCGGATCCCAAGTTATTACTCTCAACACTGGAGCAACAGGATGAAATTCTCTGGTCTGGGTTATGCAGAAGGTCACATTAGATGCTCTAATGGTCCCTTCTGGCCTTGGAATCTGTGAATCTTGGAATCTCTCAATGCGCCATCTGGATTTACAGGCGTCTTTGTGGTGGATGGAAAGGAGGAATCTATACAGTGTGACATGCGTGTGATCATAAAGAGAAGGTGTGTGGATAGTGTGGATATCAAACTGCTCTGGAATGGCAGCTCTCCAGCCTATGGAGACACACCTCACTGTGTCCCCTGGATTGTCTGCCTTTTTCATGCGTGTAAAAGTTTTCAATAAAAAGTTATGATGGCAGTTAACAAACAATGCCATTGCAGCTGGGCATGATTCCTATTGTTCCTTAACATGTTTTCAATAGCCCCATCAGGGGCTCGTTCACCTGCACATCGACCAATGTGATATATGCCATCATGTGCCAGCAATGCCCCTCTGCCATGTACATTGGCCAAACCGGACAGTCTCTATGTAAAAGAATAAATGGACACAAATCAGACGTCAAGAATTGTAACATTCAAAAACCTGTCGGAGAACACTTCAACCTCCCTGGTCACTCAATTACAGACCTCAAAGTCGCAATTCTTCAACAAAAAACCTTCAAAACCAGACTCCAACAAGAAACTGCAGAACTGGAATTAATTTGCAAACTGGACACCATTAAATTAAGCTTGAATAAAGACTGGGAGTGGATGGGTCATTACACAAACTAAAAACTATTTCCCCATGCTAATTTTCCCCCTACTGTTCTTACACCTTCTTGTCAACTGTTTGAAATGGGCCATCCTGATTATCACTACAAACGTTTTTTTCCCTCCTGCTGATAATAGCCCACCTTAATTGATTAGTCTCGTTAGAGTTGGTATAGCAGCACCCATTTTTTCATGTTCTCTGTGTATATATATATCTTCCTGCTGTATTTTCCACTGCATGCATCTGATGAAGTGGATGAAGTGGGTCCAGCCAGTATCAGTTTTTGGCCCTACATTTACATTAACATTTTTATCAATGACCTGGAAGAAAACATAAAATCATCACTGATAAAGTTTGCAGATGACACAAAAATTGGGTGAGTGGCAAATAATAAAGAGGGCAGGTCACTGATACAGAGAGACCTGGATCACTTGGTAAACTGGGTGCAACCAGACAGAATGCACTTTAATACAGTTACATGTAAAAGTATTCATCTAGGAATGAAGAAAGGCCGTACTTACAGAATGAGGGAATTTATCCTGGGAAGCAGGGACTCTGAAAAAGATTTGGGTTCATGGTGGATACTCAGCTGAGCATGAGCTCTTAGTGTGACACTGTGGCCAAAAGGGCTAATGCGATCCTGGGATGCATAAACAGCAGAATCTCAGGAAGGAGTTGAGCGGTTATTTTACCTCTGTATTTGGCACTGGTGTGAACGCTGCTAGAATCCTGTGTCCAGTTCTGGTGCCCACAATTCAAGAAGGATGTTGATAAATTGGAGAGGGGTCAGAGAATAGCCATGAGAATGATTAGAGGATTAGAAAACCTGCCTGGCCTCAAGGAGCTCAATCTATTTAGCTTAACAAAGAGAAGGTTAAGGGGTGACTTGATCACAGTCTGTAAGTATCTGCATGGGGAGCAAATGTTTAATAATGGGCTCTTCAGTCTAGTGGAGAAAGGTCTAACATGATCCAATGCTGGAAGTTGAAGGTAGACAAATTGAAACTGGAAATAACATTTTTAACAGTGACAGTAATTAACCATTGGAACAATTTACCAAGGGTCATGGTGCACCCGCCATCACTGACAATTTTCAAATCAGGACTGGGTGTGTTTCTAAAAGCTCTGCTCTAGGAATTTGTTGGGGGCAGTTCTCTGCCCAGGGCGAGAGAGGAGGTCAGACTAGATGATCACAATGGTCCCTTCTGGCCTTGGAATCTTTGAATCTCTTTGGGTTGTTGGCGACATCAAGGAATTTACCATAATTAATGCCCCCCCCCGGTTTTAGGAGTTTAGAGCCCCTGTCACGGTGACTCTGTCCGTGTTTGGGTTTTCTATAGTCCCTTCACCACACAATCGAAGCGCTAGTGAATGACACAGAAACTGGCTTGTTCCCCTTCTCTTTGTGCAGAGGTGACACGATCCCAAGCTGGGCGAAATGAAATGTACAGACAAGGTGCTGGGAGCCCCACCTTCATCCACCCCAGTGAGCAGGTACATCAGTGAGGTGACCACACATGGAGCAACAGGTTTGTTTTACCTTCAAGCGCAGCAGAACTTAAAGGAGCAAGCCAACCAGTCACTGACCTGCACTGGTGCTGAGACTGACTGGGAATAAAGCATCTGGGTGAAGGGCCACAGAGTGCATCTGATTATTGAAGGAATGAAGGTTTTAAAAAGTGAACTCACCACAGATGGTCCCGGCTCGTGGGCACGTCACTCTCAGAGACAAGGGAACCGGCTACATTAACTGTCTCCTCTATGCTCAGTGGGCAATCCAACGGCCAGCCCTCCCATCAATGCCCCCAGGAGCACCCCAGCTTTGCATCACTTTGTGTTGATCTTTTAAGGGCAAGATCCTGCAGTCCGGCCCCAGGCAAAGCTCTCACTGACTTCAGGGGGAGCTTTGCCTGCACAAGGCATGCAGTATGGAGCCCTTCAAAAGCAGTTCAGCACATTAAACCAACCACCCCGCCCCTCTGCTACTCCCCGTGTGTGACAAGGTCTCTGGTGTGGTGTGTGCTTGGGAAGATGTCCCCAGACACAGGCTATTTAGACTCCAAAACTCTGGCTACAGATGCAGAAATAGGGGAAACATATGGTACAAAGAGTTTTAAGCTGCCCAGGAGTTGTTCAATGGAAGATGGGGGGCCAGATTCTGATCTCCATTACACTGATGTAAATTCAAGTCACTCTGTTGAGATCCACGCAGAGTTATTCTGCTGGTGTAACTGACAGCTCGGTCTGGCCCTGTGGACAGGATCCTGTGATTGCAGGTTTTTAGCAGCCCCTAGAATCAGAGATAGTTTAGAGGGTCCCAGCAACTCACCCAGTGTCACCTGCCCATTGAGCATCAGATCTGGGACCATTTAAATGTCCCTTTTCAGTGCTTACTTTGCAAAATACAGGTTCCTCCTCTCCAGAGACAAGAAACTCCCCAGCCCCCGAGTCCGAGGTTCAGATCCTCAGTTCCAACATGCATCCCCCCCATCCACAGAACTCCGCAATCCCAACCCGCAGCCCCTTCCTATTCGTGATGCTCCTCAATCACCACCCATAACCCCTTCTTATTCACACTGCCCCTCCATCCTGACTCGCATCCTCCTCTTATTCATGGTGCTTCTAAATCCCAATGGTAAAAGATTCCTACTTACATGGCTAGCAGCTCAGGACCGGCTCCTCTGCCCCACACATGGATGGAATTGGCGTAAGTGGGTGTTATGATCTCCCAGTTCCGGCTAACCGTGCCCCACCCCCAACGTTGTCTACAGGGCTGTGTTGAGTGCTTAATAACCAACGGAGCATACTCCAGCTCCGATGAGCTCACCAGCTATCAGCGAATGGCTTAACTCTTCCTTTCCCTGCCTCCAGTCCTTGAGAGCACGGGATTGGCTCCAGTGCAGCTTCTGGTGGTTTAATATAATGCCAGGCCTCAGCAGTGAATCTAACTACATTGCAGGGGAGGAACTGTGGTCAGTGGCTAGAGAAGCGAACAGGGCAACAGAACTCCTGGGTTCAGCGGCTGATTTAGTGTCTGAGACCCTCAGCAAATCACTGAAACCTTTCTGGGCCTCAACTTCCCATCTCTAGAATGGGGACACTGCACAGGGAGCTGCAATTAACATCTGGAAAGGGATTGGAGATCTGTGACTGGCGGGCACCACGGATTACACAAGATAGGAACCATCAGTGATTCATTCTTATGCCTACACTGCCACAGGGCTGGGGTGGCTCAGACACTCTGCCTTTCTCCTCCATGGACCCAGGGCCAGATTCTGATACCAATTATCCCACTGTGAATCTAGAGTGACTCCACTCATTTCAGTGGACTGAATCCAGATTTGCATTTTAGGCAGTGCGATCAGAATATGCCCCCTGGGTCCTGCATCCTTGCTCTGATTGTCCCAGCTCAGTCCCAATGGATGGTTGTTAGTTTGGCACAGTCAGCAATGTCTACCCAGCTAAAGCCAGCACTGAGATGCTGTGTGCACTGGTTTTGTCTCCCTTCCAATATTACACGGCCATTCTGGTTATCCAGATAAAGGTCCAATCCCTAAATGAATCTTGCTAAATTCTTGGCCTCAATGACATCATGTGGCAGTGAGTTCCACAGTCTAATAACGCATTGAGCAAGAAAGCATTTCCTTTGATCAGTGCTGAACTTGCCACCTTTCACTTTCATGGACCGTCCCCGTGTCATTACAGTCAGAGATGGCACTCATTGCTACCCAAACCCAACGTGCCAGGCTACCTCACAGGAGTGGATCTGTGACGAGTTTAGGCTGAAGGGAGGCTGAATGTCATGGGCCAGAACTGGCCCAGTGCTGCAAACATGGAGAATAGACTCCTCACCTCACTGACGTTGATGACGAAACTCTCATAGATTCAGCAGGCCAGGATTTTCACCATGACTGAGGAACATTCCTCTGAATGTTTAGCCCAGTGCTCTGCGCACTTCTGACTCTGTTGGTTTCCATTGCCCACGAAGATCCTGGCGCCACTTTCCCCCAGGATCTTTCACAGACACCCTGGATTTCTACTGACTGTGGCAGATGTTCACACAAAGACCTGACTCCTAGAATTACCCCCATCTAGTCAGTGAACAGAAACAGACCACATGGCTTAGGGTGGGCCGGGAGCTGTGAATACTGACTCCTTTCTGCTGAGAAGGATTTATGATCGCTAGTGTAGTGGTAGCATCCAAAGGCCCTGACCAGGATCAGGGCCCCATTGTGCCAGACACTGTAAAAGCCCCTAGTGAGAGACAGTCCCTGCCCCAAGGAGCTCCCAGTCTGAGGAGCAATAACCACAGTGAGCAGCTGACGGAGGTGTTACAGGCTGAACTATACTGACCTAGGACCAGGGCCGCATGCGGGTCTCCATTGGCTCTGATGGGGAGTTGCCCGCCAGGCCCTAGAACCTGGCAAATACAGAACATGACCCTGGAGCTGTCCCAGCCCCTGTGGGGACCCGTTGGCACCTGGGTGTCACGATGGCCCCACCAGACCTGGGCCTTGCCTGGCTCGAGCCCTTCATGCCCCTGGCTCTCAGCCCAGGTTTGCAATTACCAGGGTCGGGGAGGTTTGCTGACCTGCCCCGTGCCCCTGGCTCCAGCCCAGGGGCTGACTGGCTCAGTGCAAAGCCAGTGATGCCGGGCAGAGCTCGTCTGAGCCGGACCTTGGAGGGGGCGACTATGGATATTACTGTAACCCGCCTCGTGCTGGGAGGTGCTCTGTCCCTCCAGTGGTGCCGGGGCCACACAGAGAGGCTAACGAGCCAGTTACAGCCCAGCCTGACAGAGCCGGGCCTTTCAGCTCAGGCAGCAGAGGGTCGTATGTAAGCACAGGGGTGATAGGTACATCCCTGCTGCTGACGCCCTGCCCAGGGACAATGTGTTACCTGAACCCACTCCAGGCAGTGCTCCCCCAAAGCGCTGAGCTCTCCATGTGCCCGGACTCCCGTCAGTGGTGCTTTTCCTGCGCTGCCTCTCGGGCTCTTCCCACAGCAGCTGGTGGCTCTGCTCCCCAGAGCGCGTCAGCGTGCCCAGCTTGGCTGCGCTGTCCTGATGCCCCTGGCATGCTCTGCGTCAGCCACATAAAGCCCTTCAGAGCTGCCTCTCCTGGTGCTCAGAGGTGGGGCTGCTCAGTTGGCCGCAGCAGAGAGAAGGTTCCTACTTTGCTCAGATCCAGGCATCGACTCCATGAGCTCGGGCCCTGATTCCCCTCTCGGGGAGGTCGTGCTAACTCCAACCCGCCAAGGAGTGACCGGTTGGCGTGAGGAGGAGCCTGGCCTCATCCCCTCAGCCTACCTAGGCTGGCTGGATTCTCCGTCACTGGGTGTCACTTTCTGAAAGACACAAGGTCAGGGCTGGATGCAGGGAACCCTGGGTGAGGGTCTCTGGCCTGTGCTCTGCCCAACTCTGCTCCCAGGGACATGAGGGGAGTTTGGAGCTCAGTGCCCTGGAGAATCAGCCCCAAGGGCAGGCCCATGGGATATGGGGGGCTCACGGTTTGGTTTCAGCCAAAATGTCCCTCAACTGGGAAGTCCCTAAAGGAGAGGGTCAGCCCCCCATCGCAAGCCTGGAGATCATTCTCTCTCCTTTGCTGGGCCTGGCAATTGTTCTCTCTCCCCCTGGGGACAGGGCACAGTCAGGACTAGCTGCTTTGTTGCTGGGATGAGGACGGTTCACCCCCTTGGCCAGGTGTCTTCACATGGCTTCCCCCTCTGGAGCGACGCTGCCACCTTGTGGGCAGAGAGCATTATTATTCTTTATTTATAGTAAGGTGTGACCGAGGGACCAAGTGACAGCAGGACCCATTGCACTAGGTGCTGTACAGAGAAACCCAGCGCCAAGCCCTGCTGTGGGACGCAGTTGGGCGCTTGTGGATTTCGGGCACGGCATCGGGATGATCGTCCCAGGGACTCTTATCATTTCACCATCAAGAAAACCCCCCCCAAAAAACAAACTCAGCCCTTGGGGGTTTATTGCAGGGGCCTGGCTGGGGCAGGCAGGATTCACACAGAGAGGCCTCAAGTCTGGGAACTTTATTAATGTCCTACGATTCCAGCTGGAAGAACAATCAGTTATAAAGGAAAAGTGAATGACATGCCACAGCCATCCGCATACACACACACAAAACTGTGCACACAACCATGAACACTTGCACTCACAAAAAGCATGCGCACAGGCACATGGAAATACACACCCATCCATACACACACAAACACATACAATGTAGCCACTATTTGAATTAATGGTTCCGGTTGAAGCCTCAGTGAATTTGGCTCCTGGTGTTAAAGTTTCAAGCTCAACAAGTTGACAGTCACCTTTAGTGATTTTCTGAGATCGGGAGGCTCTGTGAATGCACAAAGAATGAGGACAGTGACCACAAACACACTCACAAGTTCGGCATCTCATTTGCACTAGAAGTTTTATTAAGCAAATGATGAAAGTTGCAATTACCAATGAATGCATAAACCCCAAGGAAGTCCATGGAGTGGCTAATACCATATTCATACTCAGATCCCAAAGATCTTACAGAGTCTGATGGATCTCCCAACAGGTGGTCATCTACAAAGGGGTGGTTCCTGCTGGGGTCTTCCCTGCTGGGTCTTCCCTTGGGTCTTCCCACTTTAGCCCAACCAGGGAACTTCTCTTATCTTATTGTTCTGACCATGCCCACCACCTTATGTGTATGAGGGTTCCGACCCTCCTTTTCCATATCTGTACTTCCTCACCCCATAAAGGTTGGGATGCCCTGCTTTCCATAGGTCGTTCTCTTAGTTCCTCTTATTCTCATTAGCATCTATGCAAACATGTGTCCATGGTAACCTGTGGTCAAAGCAGAACATCCCACGATGTGTCTTGTGGTCCAGAATGGTACATGGCCATCTAGTTTTCCGGCACATGACCTATTGTCACATTCATTCCAGTAATCTTGTAACCTTCCTGGCGTATGGTTATTCTTAGGTCACCCACTTACGTCAAGCTTCCTTAAACCTAAGGGCTAGTGTGGCTAAGCTGAAATCTTGCAGTAGGCCTTGCATTACATCCTTGCTTTACTTATATACCTAATACACACTCAGCACTCCTGAATACTTGTCAGTCTTTTAATTCTATAATCCTATCCTGCTTATATCTATACTGATACAGCCGTATAGCACACATTGATTACATATGAAATAACCATAGCCATAGATAATACAGTGCGAAGTGAATGATAAAATGAACTAATTGGCTACAACAATCATGCCCAAACTACCACACATACATGCACGCACACACACACACACACACACACACACACACACACACACACACACACACAGAGAAAACCATGCACATGTGGGCACACGAATGTGTACATACATGCATACACACACAAACATACACAACCCAACGTATACAAACACACACCCCGACATGCACACTCAGCCATGCATTTTTGTGCCGCTCTGGCAATGCCAAATAGTTGGACAGAGCTGAAATCAATGGGCCACAATTCACAGCATCCCAGACACCCTGCTTCATCCAGCTTCACCAGCCCTGAGACAAACTTTCAGCCCAATGACCCGCTGACATGTTTAGTGCAAGGCTGAGGGCCAGGAAATAGAATCATAGAGTCATAGAATATCACGGTTGGAAGGGATCTCAGGAGGTCATCTAGTCCAACCCCCTGCTCAAAGCAGGACCAATCCCCAAACAGATTTTTGCCCCAGATCCCTAAATGGGGATTGGGGAGGAGGGCCCATGGTGGGCTGCTTGGGGCTCATGGGGTGGCGCTGGAGATGAGTGCATGGGTGAATACAGCCCTTACGCAACTGCACAAGTTTCTGGCAAGGTGCCCGCATTGTGGCAGCTTTGGGGCACAAAGTCTCTTTAGCTATTGATTCTGTTGTGTTTATTATGAGTATTATTTATTGTATTATGGTAACACCCAGATCCCCACTCCTGGACCAGGGCCTCATGGTATGAGGCGCTGTATAAACACAGAACAAAATGTCCCTGCACCCAAGAGTTCTGAATGTAAGTAAATGAATTCAGTAACCTACGTACTCTCTGTGATCTAAGGAAATTTGAAATGAAGCTTGTATTTTCCAAGTCAGCTTCAACGGACTGAGAGTAAAAAGCGATGGGGAACAGCAGACAGGACCAACACGTTCAATGTCCATTTAGGAGATGCAAGAGAGGCAGGGAAGGTAGCCTTGGGGTTAACGTGATAGACAAGGACTAGGGTTGCCAACTATCTACTCACACAAAACTGAACACCCTTGCCCCACTCCTGCCCTGCCCTTCCTCAAAGGCCTGTCCATGCCCCACCCCTTCTCTGAGGCCCCGCCCCCATTCTCTCCATTCCCCCCTCCTCTGTCGCTCGCTCTCCTTACCCTCACTCACTCTCTCATTTTCACTGGAGGGGAGGGCTCCGTCTGGGAGTGCGGGTTCTGGGGTGAGGAACCTTTTTTCTGTCACAGGCCATTGACCCACAGAAAAAAATCAATCGTGGGCCACTCATCCACCCAGGGAGGCACAGAGGCTCAGGACTCCCTCCCGCAGTGAAGTGAGCACGTGCTCACGGGCCTGCCCTGCAGGACGGGCAGAGGGGGGCGCCAAGACTCAGGGCTTCTGCCCCCCACCATGGGGAGAGCTGGCACTTGCGGCTCCAGCCCCGTGTGGGGGTGCTGCGGGCCAGATGAAATGAACCATGGGGCCGGATCCGGCCCACGGGCCGTAGGTTCCCCACCCCTGCCATAGGCATAGGAGCCGGAGGGGGGACATGCCAGCTGCTTCCCGTGAGCCGCATGGTGCGGAGGCTAGCAGGGAACCTGCGCGGGGCCGCCAACCGGACAGTCAATGGCGCTGACTGGAGCTGCCAGGATCCCTTTTCGACCGGGCGTTCCAGTCGAAAACTGGACACCTGGTCCTCCTAACAAGGACCCAGCAGGCCTCGCTTCAAATCCCAGCTTTGCTCAGGATCACTGAGGGTGAGTCATTTAACCCGAGTCGCTGCTCTTCATCGCCTTAATACATAAAAATGGGGGTGACTCCTTCCAACTGTGTCAGGCCCAGAAATACTTTGGGGATGCGCAGCAGCAAGCAACAGGGGCAGCACTTGGGCTGAAGGGTTTGTGAAAAGAGATGCTGTTAAGATAAAGGGGCGTCTAAGTTATGTTGACTGGCCTTAGTTTAAGAGGTAGGTAAAAAACCTCATTAGCCTCTAATGTGCTTTGTCCCACGGGGGATGGGAACTGTCTACACACAGACAGGGCAGTGCTTTAGCTATCCTGGCACTGCCCTGTGGCATAGATGCAGCTCTATGGGCATAGATGGGCAAACACTTGAACAAGTGCAGCTATTCCTGTAGGGCAGGGGAATCAGCTATACTGGCATAAGGCACCTTTGTAACCAGTATAACGGCGCCAT
Source organism: Emys orbicularis (assembly GCF_028017835.1). Lineage (NCBI taxonomy): Eukaryota > Metazoa > Chordata > Testudines > Emydidae > Emys > Emys orbicularis. Next base: position 26,893,746 of record NC_088695.1, on the reverse strand, counting down.
ACACGGGGCATTGTACCAGTAGAGCTATATCAGCCAGAAATCTCTCCCCAAGTGACAGATATACTGACAGAAGGACAGGAGAGCAAGGGTGAGCCAGGCCACTGAAATATGCCATGGCATTCACTGGCCCACTTGGTGGCACTGTTGCTCTATGAGGACTCTGGTGAAAAATGAGGCTTCAGGTTAGACCGGTGAAATTCCCCCAGTGCGAGAGCCGAAGTGGAGTTTAAGCAGTGCCCAGGCCTCGTGCTGGCCCTCTGCACCTGGGGGTGTTGTACCCCAGGTACAAGAGCTTACTAGCCCCCCAGGCTGAGTGCAAAGGGCAATGCTCAACAGCAAGTGTGTGCAGAACTCCCAAACCAGAGAAATGGCCGAGATCTCTTAATAAACTTGTGGTGATGGAGCCACTAGGTGTCCCCATCTCTGCACTGAGGGTGGGCTTTGCGGCACATTATACATCAGTTTGCACCTGCCGCTCCCCAGCTGAGGCTGATCCCAAACAGTGGATGCAGCCAGCTCCCTGGGTGTTTGGCTCAGACAATGGTGCACGTCAGACACATGATACGACAGATAGAGGGAGCCCAGTGTAGCCAGCACCCTTCCTCCCCGCTGGACATTGCTGGGCCTGCCGCTCCCTGGCTGACATGGGAGGCAGTCACTTGCCTTGAGACCTGCAGGACAACAAGTCTCCGGCCACCACGTGGGCATCAGCTCTTAGCAGCAGCTGCTCTTGCACCTGCTAGTCAAGTTGGAGGAATCGCTTTCCTATGCAACATGACGGCCTCTGTGGGCTCAGAAATCCAGGCCACCAATTCCCTATGGAAGGCCAGTCTCTTCGGTGGTGGCTATGGCATACACAGGCATGGAGCCTAGCACTGGCATCCTCCAGCAAAGATCTCGCTGTCTGGGAGGGACTAGAGCAGAGTCATTTCTGGTCGGGTGACTCCTGCAGCTAGCGGTGCTCCGTAACTAGAGCTGCTCCAGATTTTTCAGCTGAAGCATTTTCCCATCCTTGAAGGTGACATCGTAGAAATCAGAATTTCCAGCAGGAAAATACTGATTTTGAAGATTTAAAAAAAAAAAAAAATTCTATCAGGAAAATCAACCCCCCAAATTTTGTTTTGACTTAAAAAGTTTTGTTTTGGTTTTTAGAAACTGAAAAATACAGGGTTTTCTTTTTATTTCTTTCCGTTTCCTCCCCCTTCCTGTTTTTAAGTCTTTCCTCTTTTTTCCTACTGGAAAAATGGGAGAAAAGATGAAAAAAATGCATATGAAAGTGGGGAAAACTCAAACATCCTCCAAACCAAAAACAGAAATGAAAAGGAAAGACTGAAAATTTTCAAAGGATAATTTGTCCTAAGGAATATTTGGTGGGAAATGTTTTGAGTTTCTGACTACTTGTATCAGTAACGTATAGTTACTATGGTGACAATCATGAGAAAGAGAGGAGAGAGAGGTCTTCATCCATTCAGGTAGTCTGTGTTGCTCCTCCAAGAAATAAATTATCTGAGATCCAGAAGATGGGCTGAGAAATTTACGGCTCTGGTACTTGAATGGCACCAACCCAGGGCCTAGCTGCTGATTTAGAGGCTGCCTCTGCAGTCCAGCCTGACCTGGATCAATGAGATGAACAGACAGTGAGGAATATGATTTAACTAGAGAAACCTGGAGTAGCCCTGGCCATACCACCACTCACACGTGGCTCTGCCATGGGACGCTAGTGGGAATGTGTCAAGAGCTGCAGCTGATTAGGCAATGCTGTGTGAGGAGGAGTTTGAGGGGAAGAGGATGGACTGACCTGTGAAACTTGGGAGGGGCGTCCCAGAGCCCTGCCCAGCCAGAGCACTGCTCACAATACCTGCTGCCCTGTCAGCCCTTTGTGTGATCACGCTCACATCTGGCACCAGCTGAGAGTGGACAAAGAAGGACACAAAGCCTGGCTTTGCTTTCCCCTGCACCTTTGTCAGCCGGGAGAGACTCAGCAGGTGCCCATGGGAAGGCAGTGCTGCACAGTCAGCACTGTAGTAGGAAGAGAGCCTGAAACATAAGCCCTTTTATCAGAGGCCCGGTATGAGGCCTGAGGCCTGAACTAAAGTAGTGGTCAAAGCTTTGCTGCTATAAAGCAAAGTTAAGTTGTGAGCAAGAGGCAGGCCCTGCTCTCAGAATCTGGCAAGAACAGGGCTGATATTGCAGAAACACACATTGCTAGGCACAAGAATACACATGCAAACACATTCCAGAAGCATGGTACCAGAGCACCTCGATACCAGCACATGCCTCAAAGATAACAGGAACACGCTGACCCATCTTAAAGATAAGGTCAGGATCACAGGGTGATGGATAGAGATGTTTTGATTGAACCAACATGTACAAGGTGATGGGTGGCACCTAGATGCATCAGAGGGTGGCACCTAAATACATCAGAGGGGAAATATGTAATTTGGTTATATCGGTGTATAAAGAGATATTTCAGAGGGCGTGTCTTTGTCCAGCCGAGGGAAGAATGGAAAGTCCCGCCAACCACTGAGCTGCATCCATTGTCAAGGGCATACATGCCTTAGTATCCTTGTAGAGTCTGCCAGGTGCTATTACCGTGCTTCGTTGACAGTAAACCTGGCTGGTGCCTTCGTCCCTTAATGGATCTTTTGATCATTGGGTGGTTCACTTGAGGTCTGCTGTGCCAGCTACCTGCGCAGAGCTGGGACAGCATACAGAGGGAACACATGCAGCCAACATCTAGCAACAAACATGAGAGAGGGCAGACCCAGAGCAATAGATCCCAGACCCGGGCAGGGTACAGAATTGGCTTTGGGAGGGTCTTTTTAAGTTAGTTGATCAACAACCTTTGGAAACCCCCCTGGAAAGGCAAGGGCCAGAGCTCAGCTGGTGTGAATCTGGGTACATTGCTTCCAGTGTAGTGATGCCAATTTACACCTACGAGGGATCTGACCTATTGACTCTAACAGAACGGCACTGATTGACACCAGTGGGGGATCTGGCCTATTGAGTCCAGTGGAGTATGGCTGAGGGACTGACCTCACACACCAGGGCACAGCTCTTCTCTCTCATCGTCTCAGCTGTTCCATCAGTTTCTTGTTCAGCTGAAACATTAAAAGTTTGTTTTGTTTGCCCTTCTACGGCAGGTCCCTGCTCCATGGGCCAGGCAGAGCCCTGGCCTCTCGTGAGCCACTGTTCCCTGGGCACTTCAGACAGGAATCTGCACAGAGCGAAGGCCTAGAACAAAGACAATAGATGTGGTTTGATCCTGGAGCTTCAATGGATCAGCCTAGGCAAAGATGCAATAAAAATGGGCTCTGCGTCCTCCTGAAGTAATGAGAGCAGGAACCGTTCTGAGCCATGTGATTTTTCTGCTAATCACCAGCATGACGAGCTAGAGAAGGGAAAGGAAGCAAGAGCTCGTTGTTCGTTTCATTGTCAGTTTCAGCCTCTGTTTAGACCACCTGGCTTGTGCAATGGGTTTCTGCCCTGCGCCTGAGGTTCCTTAGATCCCATGGCTTGTGCAAATTCACATGGCAGCCAGTGCTACGGATTTGCATAGAGCCGAGGGTTCCAGCAGATCAGGACCTGCCTTTGCACACACATACAAATGTTTGCACATGCTCAGTGGACAGCTGCACGCCTGGATACCCAGTCTGCATGTGCAAATGCTGCTTTGTGAGTGGGAAGGGGTGTGTGCGCATAACCCTGTGAAAATCTGGCCCCGTTGTGCTGTGATACACTGGCTAAGGCCAGTGTTTTCAAAAGTGGCCACTGATTTGGGGTGTCTAACCTGAGATGTGTGGGTGCCCCCAGCCAAGCACCCCAGGCCAGTGGGCACTTTTGGGAAGGTGGCTTTGTGTTTAGCTATGGTGCCCTGGATGGACTATCAAACTTGGCCAGGTGTAAGTGCTTATGTCACCCACTAGCATGGCAGCCGACTCCTGAGTATATCAGCCCCAGTACATGACTACAGCTACCAGAGTCCCCTCTAGCTCATGGGTAGAGACCAGATGGAGTGTCCAATGTAGTTACATAGGCAGGAGATCACCGGCGCATAGCAGCTGGCATCTCTAGCCTCAACCTTCCTTCTGGCGGGTGTAACGCTGGAGTAAAGCGGCCAGACACTTGCCAGTTTGCAGGGACGCTCTGTGCTTTGGAAGGTGTGTGAGAACAGGCCACCAAACGAAAGGGGCAGAGACACCTAGCTAGGGAGATCCAATGGCAACAGGCATTCACATGTGACACACACAGTGTGAGCAAGAGCAGTGGCACCACGCTCACCTAGAGCTGGAGGACGTTTTCCTCAAAAATATTTTTAGATAAAAAATGGCCTTTTGACAAAGCTCATATTTTCATGGGAAAAAATAATAATTTTCCTTAAGAAATTTTGGGGTGGGATGGGATGGCCTGCTCTTTTGGGCAGTAGCATGTAGTGGCCAGCCCACCCTGCCATCTGCATGGCCCTTTAAAAGTGTGGAAGGGTCCAGTAGATATAGAGAGACCATAGGGTCCGGTGAATGACTGATGCATGGGGAAGGAATCCAGCCACTGTACCTTTAAAGGCCTGACGCCTTGCAAAAAGGGTGAGGCAAGGCTCCCCTCTCCCCCAACCAACTGGGAAGCTTCGGCAGCACATATACTAAAATTGGAATGATACAGAGAAGATTAGCATGGCCCCTGCACAAGGATGACACACAAATTTGTGAAGCGTTCCACATTTTCTGAGGGGGGAGGGATAGCTCAGTGGTTTGAGTATTGGCCTGATTAAACCCAGGGTTGTGAGTTCAATCCTTGAGGGGGCCACTTAGGGATCTGGGGCAAAATCAGTACTTGGTCCTGCTAGTGAAGGCAGGGGGCTAGACTCAATGACCTTTTGGGGTCCCTTCCAGTTCTATGAGATAGGTATATCTCTATATATTTATTTTAGTGGGGAGCAGCATAAAGGCAGGTTCTGGCAGAAGGTTGCCTACTAAGCCCTCCAGAGTGGAAGGCAGGTTGCAGGGGTGGGCAGCTGAAGGGAGCTGGCAAAGCCTGAGCGCAGGACGAGGGGGAGCTCCTGACTGGAGGAGGTAGGTACTGACCACTGGAAAGGTGAGAGGCAGAGGAACTGCTCGCTGTACAGCCTACTGTCATAGGGAAGGGCTGGGAGTGGTCTTTGAGAAAGCACCTTCATAGCTGGCTCAGGACAGGCCGTGAGGAACCACAGGTCTAGGCAGCAGAGCACAGTCCAGAGACCTGGGGAAGGTAGGAGCAGCTCAGGAAAGTGGCAAAAGGATCAAAGAGCCTAAAACTGGCTCCTTGGGTTGGAAGCCAGAGGAGAGGGGGGCCAGGGTTCCCCTACCACTGCCCCCAGACCAAGAGGGGTGCACAGGTGTTAGAGTACCAGAGGCCAAGAATGGCAAGTTCCAGATAGATGTTGGGAGACGGGCTTGAAGGCCCTTCGATCTTGAGTTTCCTGTATTTGGACTTTTCTGTTCAGTCTGGAAGGGGAATGGATTGGGTGAGCTGGCCAGGGGGGTAGGCCATGGAACGTGACAGATTGTGGGGGAACCAGAATGGCACCAACCTGAGAAGACCTTGCAACGTCGCACCTGGCTGCATGGAGGCGCCCTGCAGGTGGGAGGTTTGTCTCCAGGGGGTTCCATTTATTGATGAAAACCTGAATCATTTCTAAGGGAGACTGACAAAAATGAACCTTTTTGTTTGTGCTGAAATGTTTTGCCGCCTGATGCTTTAGGCTGGATTCTGCATTCCACAGTGACTGCACGGGTGTCAGTGGAGCTACACGGGTGCAGAAAGGATGTAAATGGGAGCAGAACCCAGGCCCTTTATTTGCCTGGCTACTGAGCTGGAGACCATCACAGTTACCTGGCTGCTGCTGCTGATACCAGGAGAGGTTACAGAGACAGTCCAGTCCAGGCCCAGAGTCCAGGACAATGTTGGGTGGAGTTTCATCAGGCCAATGCGGGGGTGAATGACTCGCAGGGGCCAGTGGAGAATCCCTCTCTGTACCCCTCAGGAGGACTTTCCCTCTGGGAAGGCTCCATTAGCTGAGCTGCTAAGTGCTTGACTGGGATCTGTGCCATCCACTCTTCCCCCATTGCTGCGGTATTGGGGAGTGACCCAGCTGCTGTCAAACAGCTGGGCATCTCAGCTAAGAGCCATGCCAAATTAGCTCACCTCTGTGGTGTGGCTTTATCCAGCGCCCGCCCCCTCCCCCATGATAAAGGTACATATCCACAACAGCATATCCTCTCCCCTGCTGGACACGCAACAGAGAACATAAGAACGACCATACTGGGTCTGACCAATGGTCCATCTAGCCCCGTATCCTGTCTTCCAACAGTGGCCAATGCCAGATGCTTCAGAGGGAATGAACAGAACAGGGCAATTATTGAGTGATCCATCCCCTGTTATCCAGTTCCAGCTTCTGGCAGGTAGAGGTTTAGGGACACACAGAGTGTGGGGTTGCATCCCTGACCATCTTGGCTAATAGCCATTGATGGACCTGTCCTCCATGAATTTATCTAATTCTTTTTTGAACCCAGTTATACTTTTGGCCTTCACAACATCCCCTGGCAATGAGTTCCACAGGAGTTCCACTGGTTACTTTGTGCATTGTGTGAAGTACTTTGTGCATTGTGTGAAGTACTTCCTTTTGTTTGTTTTAAACCTGCTGACTATTAATTTCATTGGCTGACCCCTGGTTCATGTGTTATGTTGCAATTTTCTGTAATTTTTCCAATTCTAATATATCTTTTTTGAGATGGGGCGACCACAGGAGCGCCGCCAGCTTTTCTGCTGCCCTAGGCGGCGGAAGGTTCCGCCCCGAAATGCCGCCCCCAACAGAGGCGGCAGAAGGTCCCGCCCCCGAAATACCACCTCGGTTGCCACCCCCCAAATTGTAGTGCCCTAGGCGACTGCCTAGGTTGCCTAATGGGTTGCGCCGGCCCTGGGCGACCAGAACTGCATGCAGTATTCAAGATGTGGGCGTACCACGGATTTATATAGAGGCATTATGATATTTTCTGTCTCATTATCTATCTCTTTCCTAATGGTACCTAACATTGTTAGCTTTTTTGACTGTCACTGCATACTAAGCAGATATTTTCAGAGAACTATCCACGATGATTCCAAGATCTCTTTCTTGTGTGGTAACAGCTAATTTAGACCCCATCATTTTGTATGTGTAGTTGGGATTATGTGTTCCAATGTGCATGACTTTGCATTTATCAACATTGAATTTCATTTGCTACTTTGTTGCCCAGTTTTGTGAGATCTCTTTGCAACTCTTCACAGTCTGCTTTGGACTTAACTATTTTAAGTAATTTAGTATCATCTGCAAACTTTGCTACCTCACTGTTTACCATTTTTCCCAGATATTTTTTGAATATGTTGAACAGCACTGGTCCCAGTACAGATCCCTGGAGGACACCACTATTTACCTCTCTCCACTGTGAAAACTGAGCATTTATTCCTACCCTTTGTTTCCTATCTCTCAACCAGTTACTGACCCATGAGAGTATCTTCCTTCTTATCCCATGACTGGTTACTTTGTTTAAGAGATTTTGCAGTGAGATCTTGTCAAAGACTTCCTGAAAGTCCATGTACATTATGTCCACTGGATCACCCTTGTCCACCTGTTTGTTGACACCCTAAGAGAATTCTAATAGATTGGTGAGGCATGATTTCCCTTTACAAAAGTCTTGTTGACTCTTCTCCAATGTATCATGTTCATCTATGTGTGTCTGATTATTTTGTTCTATACTACAGTTTCAACCAATTTGCCTGGTACTGAAGATAGGCTTATATTCTGTAATTGCTAAGGTCACCTCTGAAGCCTTTTTAAAAATAAAGGTTTTCATTAGCTACCCTCTAATCATCAGGTACAGAGGCTGATTTAAGTGATAGGTTATATGCCACTGTAAGTAGGTCTGTAATTTCATATTTGAGTTCCTTCAGAACTCTTGGGTGAATCCCATCTGGTCCTGGTGACTTGTTACTGTTTAATTTATCAGTTTGTTCCAGAACCTCCTCTACTGACACCTCAATCTGGGACAGTTCCTTAGATTTGTCACCTAAAAAGACTGGCTCAGGGTGTCGGAATCTTTCCCATATCCTCTGGAGTGAAGACTGATGCAAAAACTTATTTTAGGTTCTCTGCAATGGCCTAGTTTTCCTTGAGTGACTCTTCAGCGCCTTGATCGTCCAATAGTCCCATTGACTGTTTGGCAGGCGTCCTCTGTCTGATGTACTTAAAACAATTTTTGCTGTAAGTCTTTGTGCCTTAGCTAGTTGCTCTTCAGATTCTTTCTTGGCCTGCCTTATTATATTTTTACACTTGACTTGCCAGAGTTTATGCTCCTTTCTATTTTCCTCAGTCTGATTTAACTTCCAATTTTTAAAGGATGCCTTTTTTCCTTTAACTGCGTGTTTTATTCTGTTGTTTAGCCATGATGGCATTTTTTTGGTCCTCTTACTGTTTTTTATTTGGGTGTGTGGGGGGGCATTACACATTTAGTTTGAGCCTCTGTTGTGGTGTTTTTAACTAGTCTCCATGCAGATTGCAGGCATTTCACCCTTATGACTGTTCCTTTTTATTTTCCATTTAACTAGCTTCCTCATTTTTGTGTAGTTCCCCTTTTTGAAGTTAAATTCTACGGTGGTGGTTTGACATTTCCCCCTTACAAGGATGTTAAATTTACATTATGGTCACTATTACCAAGCGGTTCAGCTATATTCACCCTGTGGCCCACTTAGGACTAAATCAAGAATTGCCTCTCCTCTTGTGGGTTCCAGGACTAGCTGCTCCAAGAAGCAGTCATTTATGCTGTCTACAAATGTTATCTCTGCATCCCATCCTGAGGTGACATACACCCAGTCAGTATGAGGATAGTTGAAATCCCCTATTATTATTGCATTTTCTGCCTTTGTTGCCACTCTAATCTCCCCGAGCATCTCACAGTAACCATCCCCATACAGTCAGGTGGTCAGTAGTATATTCCTACTGCTATACTCTTATTGTTCAAGTATGGAATTTCTGTCCATAGAGATTCTGTTTGATTCATCTAAGATTTTTACTTTATTGGACCCTATGCTTTCTTAAAGTTCCACTCTCCTACCAGTGTGCCCTACTCTTTCATTCCTATATATTTTGTACCCTGGTATTACTGTATCCCTGTAATATCAATATCCTCATTTAATGCCAGCCATTCACATTCACCCATCTTAGTATTTAGACTTCTAGCATTTGTACATAGGCACTTGTACATTTTGTCACTATTCAGTTGCTTGTCTTCATGTGCTATATTTAAATGAGACTCTCTTACGTTTGACTGTTCCTCACTAGCTCCTATCTGTACTTTACCAACTTCTTTCCTCTCTTCATTACTAGGATATAGAGTTCCTCCCTTAGTAAATTCATCCCTAAGGGATACATCCTCCCGAACCATGTGCTCCTCTCTCTGTGTCAGCTTTTCCCCAGCCCCTAGTTTAAAAATCTTCTACAACCTTTTTAATTGTACATGCCAGCAATCTGGTTATGTTTGGTTTAGGTGGAGCCTGTCCTCCTGTATAGGTTTCTCCTTTCCCAAAAGGTTTCCCAGTTCCTAATAAATCTAAAACTCTCCTCCCATCACCATCCACGCATTGAGAGTCTGCAGTTCTGCCGGTCTAACTGGCCTTTTGTGTGGTACTGGAAACATTTCAGAGAATGCTACTGTGGAAGCAGAGAAAAGGATAAAGGGAATTTGAATGCAGATATCTTAACTTTTAGGAATAAAGTAAGAGTCAGGCTAACACTAGCTCTAATAACATGAGATTTCAGGCAGGGCCTGGGCAAGTGGAAAGCGAGTGGAACAAAAAAACCTGTAAGCTATACTGTTTTTTCGACCTTGTGTTAGGCCTGGTCTACACTACGAGTTTAGGTCGACTTTAGCAGCGTTAAATCGAATTAAGCCTGGACACGTTCACACGACGAAGCCCTTTCTTTCGACTTAAAGGGCCCTTTAAACCGGTTTCTTTACTCCACCTCCGACGAGGGGATTAGCGATAAAATCGGCCTTAGCGGGTCGGAATTGGGGTAGTGTGGACGGAATTCGACGTTATTGGCCTCCGGGAGCTATCCCACAGTGCTTCATTGTGACCGCTCTGGACAGCACTCTCAACTCAGATGCACTGACCAGGTAGACAGGAAAAGGCCTGCGAACGTTTGAATTTCATTTCCTGTTTGCTCAGCGTGGAGAGCACAGGTGACCACGCAGAGCTCATCAGCACAGGTAACCGTGATGGAGTCCCAGGATCGCAAAAGAGCTCCAGCATGGACAGAACGGGAGGTACAGGATCTGCTCGCCATATGGGGAGATGAATCAGTGCTAGCTGAACTCCGAAGCAGTAAACGAAATGGCAAAATATTAGAAAAGGTCTCCAAGGCCATGAAGGACAGAGGCCATAACAGGGACGCACAGCAGTGCCACATGAAAATTAAGGAGCTACGGCAAGCCTACCACAAAGCCAGAGAAGCAAACGGAAGGTCCGGGGCAGAGCTGCAAACATGCCGCTTCTACGCAGAGCTGCATGCCATTCTAGGGGGTGCAGCCACCACTACCCCAACTGTGTGCTATGACTCCCTCACTGGAGAAACACACAGGGAAGCGGGTTCGGGGTACGAGGAAGATGAGGATGGAGATAATGTAGATAGCTCACAGCAGCAAGGTAGCGGAGAAACCGGTTTCCCCAACAGCCAGGATATGTTTATCACCCTGGACCTGGAACCAGTAACCCCCGAACTCACCCAAGGCGTGCTCCCAGACCCTGAGGGCACACAGGGGACCTCTGGTGAGTGTACCTTTGTAAATATTACACATGGTTTAAAAGCAAGCGTGTTTAATGATTAATGATTAATTTGCCCTGGCAATCGCGGCCAGTACAGCTACTGGAAAAGTCTGTTAACGTGTATGGGGATGGAGCGGAAATCCTCCAGGGACATCTCCAGAAAGCTCTCCTTCATGTACTCCCAAAGCCTTTGCAAAAGGTTTCTGGGGAGGGCTGCCTTATCCCGTCCGCCATGGTAGGACACTTTACCATGCCAGGCCAGTAGCACGTAGTCTGGAATCATTGCATAACAAAGCATGGCAGCGTATGGTCCCGGTGTTTGCTGGCATGCAGACAACATCCATTCCTTATCGCTCTTTGTTATCCTCAGGAGAGTGATATCATTCACGGTCACCTGGTTGAAATGGGGCGATTTTATTAAGGGGACATTCAGAGGTGCCCGTTCCTGCTCTGCTGAACAGAAATGTTCCCCGCTGTTAGCCACGCGGTGGGGGGAGGGGTGAAGTGATCATCCCAGAGAATTGGGTGTGGGGGGGGAGGGGGGTTAGTTGGGTTTGTGCTGCATGTTAACCCGGAAACCGCAGCCCCTCCTTTTACATTGCAAACCCATTTTAAATGGCCAACCCAATGGGTGCTTGATATGGGAAATGAGGGCGCTGCTGTTTGAAACCATTCCCACATGTTAAGAAGGTTAAAAAAGCCAAAAGACTGTGGCTTACCATGGCTGCCTGCAAGCCAAAATCTGTTGCCTGGCACTGCGTGAGTGATCTCTCACACCAAACCAGCAGGCCCTCAATATAAGAGGAAAAATGCGACCTTGTAACGAAAGCACATGTGCTGTGTAATGTGAACAGCAAAATTTAACGTGAAAGAGTGTACCCATTGTTCTCTAAAATGTGTCTTTTTTAACCACCTCTCCCTTCTCCTCCACCAGCTGCAAATGTTTCTCCTTCACAGAGGCTAGTAAAGATTAGAAAGAGAAAACGGAGGATGCGGGACGATATGTTCACGGAGCTCCAGATGTCCTCCCACGCTGAGAGAGCACAGCAGAATGCGTGGAGGCAGTCAATGTCAGACTACAGAAAAGCACAATATGAACGAGAGGAGAGGTGGCGGGCTGAATCGCGGGATGAACAGAGCAAGTTGCGGGCTGAAGATGATAGGTGGCGTCAGCTTGCAGACAGAAGGCAAGAGTCGATGCTCCGGCTGCTGGAGCATCAAACTGATATGCTCCAGCGTATGGTTGAGCTGCAGGAAAGGCAGCAGGAGCAGAGACCGCCGCTACAGCCCCTGTGTAACCAACAGCCCTCCTCCCCAAGTTCCATAGCCTCCTCACCCAGACGCCCAAAACACGGTGGGGGGGCCTCCGGCCACCCAGTCACTCCACCCCAGATGATTGCCCGAGCATCAGAAGGCTGGCCTTCAATAAGAGTTAAAGTTTTAAACTGCAGTGTGTCCTTTTCCTTCCCTCCTCCCCCACCCATCCCGGGCTACCTTGGCAATTATCCCCCTAGTTGTGTGATGAATTAATAAAGAATGCATGAATGTGAAGTAACAATGACTTTATTGCCTCTGCAAGCGGTGCTCGAAGGGGGGAGGGGAGGGTGGGGTGGTTGTTTTACAGGGAAGTAGAGTGAACCGGGTGGGGCGGGGGGGGCGGAGGGTTCGTCAAGGAGAAACAAACAGAAGTTTCACACCATAGCCTGGCCAGTCACAAAACTTGTTTTCAAAGCTTCTCTGATGCGCACCGCGCCCTGCTGTGCTCCTCTAACCGCCCTGGTGTCTGGCTGTGCGTAATCAGCGGCCAGGTGATTTGCCTCAACCTCCCACCCCGCCATAAATGTCTCCCCCTTACTCTCACAGATATTGTGGAGCGCACAGCAAGCAGCAATAACAATGGGGATAGTCTTTTCGCTGAGGTCTGAGCGAGTCAGTAAGCTGCGCCAGCGCGCTTTTAAACGTCCAAATGCACATTCCACCACCATTCGGCACTTGCTCAGCCTGTAGTTGAACAGGTCCTGACTCCTGTCCAGGCTGCCTGTGTACGGCTTCATGAGCCATGGCATTAAGGGGTAGGCTGGGTCCCCAAGGATCACGATAGGCATTTCAACATCCCCAACGGTTACTTTCTGGTCCGGGAAGAAAGTCCCTTCCTCCAGCTTTCGAAACAGAGCAGAGTGCCTGAAGACGCGAGCATCATGTACCTTTCCCGGCCATCCCACGTTGATGTTGGTGAAACGTGCCTTGTGATCCACCAGGGCTTGCAGCAGCATTGAAAAGTACCCCTTGCGGTTTATGTACTCGGTGGCTTGGTGCTCCGGTGCCAAGATAGGGATATGGGTTCCGTCTATGGCCCCACCACAGTTTGGGAATCCCATTGCAGCAAAGCCATCCACTATGGCCTGCACGTTTCCCAGAGTCACTACCCTTGATATCACCAGGTCTTTCATTGCCCTGGCAACTTGGATCACAGCAGCCCCCACAGTAGATTTGCCCACTCCAAATTGATTCCCGACTGACCGGTAGCTGTCTGGCGTTGCAAGCTTCCACAGGGCTATCGCCACTCGCTTCTCAACTGTGAGGGCTGCTCTCATCCTGGTATTCTGGTGCTTCAGGGCAGGGGAAAGCAAGTCACAAAGTTCCATGAAAGTGCCCTTACGCATGCGAAAGTTTCGCAGCCACTGGGAATCGTCCCACACCTGCAGCACGATGCGGTCCCACCAGTCTGTGCTTGTTTCCCGGGCCCAGAATCAGCGTTCCATGGCATGAACCTGCCCCAGTAACACCATGATTTCCACATTGCTGGGGCCTGTGCCTTGTGAGAGGTCTATGTCCATGTCAATTTCCTCATCACTCTCGTCGCCGCGCTGCAATCGCCTCCTCGGCTGGTCCTAGTTTTGCTTTGGCATGTCCTGGCTCTGCATATACTCCAGGACAATGCGCGTGGTGTTCATAGTGCTCATAATTGCCGCGGTGATCTGAGCGGGCTCCATGATCCCAGTGCTAGCTATGGCGCCTGGTCTGAAAAAAGGCGCGAAACTAGTATCTGACGGACCAGGGGAAGGAGGGAGGGAGGGGCGAGTGACGACATGGCGTACAGGTACAGGGAATTAAAATCAACAAAGGTGGCTGTGCATCAGGGAGAAACACAAACAACTGTCACACAGAATGCCCCCCCCCAAAGATTGAACTCAAACCCCTGGGTTTAGCAGGCCGTTGATTTCACGGACAGAGGGGGAAGCTAATGAATACAGAACAAATCTATTTTTTACATCTTAAGCTGGCAGCCGACGGTGCAGCATGACTGATAGCCACTGCAGTACGATGACGATGGATACCAATCGTAATATACCATCTTCTATCAAAAGGCAAGGGGCTGCTGCTGTGTAGCAATGCAGCCCCATGTCTGCCAGCCCCCACGTCTGCCAGCACCCAGATCGCCCTCGGCCTCTTCTGGGTGCTTAGCAGAAAATACTGGGCGCTTGGCAGAAAATAGCATACTACAACTGATAGCCATCATCGTCAAGACAGTTCAATAGGACTGAGCATGTCTGCCCAGGTGCCTCTGATCGAACCGCAATATGACGACGATGGATACCAGTTGTAATATACCATCTACTGCCAAAAGGCAAGAGGCTGGTGCAATGCAGCCCTACGGCTGCCAGCCCCACGGCTACCAGTCATGCTGCACCGTCTACCGCCAAAAGGCAGTTAGCTGCTGCTGCTGTGTAGCAATGCAGTACCACGTCTGCTGGCACCCAGATGACATATGGTGACGGTGAGCTGAGCTGAGCTGAGCGGGCTCCATGCTTGCCGTGGTATGTTGTCTGCACAGGTAACCCAGGTAAAAAGGCGCGAATCTATTGTCTGCCGTTGCTCTGATGGAGGGGGAGGGGCCTGACGACATGTACCCAGAACCCCCCGCGACACTGTTTTGCATCATTCAGGCATTGGGATCTCAACCCAGAATTCCAATGGGCAGCGGAGACTGCGGGAACTGTGGGATAGCTACCCATAGTGCAATGCTCCAGAAGTCGACGCTAGCCTCAGTACTGTGGATGCGGTCCGCCGACTAGAGCACTTAGAGCATTTTATGTGGGGACACACACAATCGGCTGTATACAACCGATTTCTATAAAACCGGCTTCTATAAATTCGACCTAATTTCGTAGTGTAGACATACCCTTAGATAAGAATGGAATACAGACTGTAGCAGGAACTGCTGAGAAAAGTAAGATATCAGAAGGAATATGTATAAACAAGATGCAGTTGTTGATCATTATTGTCTGTAACAAAAGGTATAAATGCTTGCCCTAATTGTTTATCTAACGGAGACCTGTCTGGGACGGGGGGGAACCCTTGCCCATGTGTACTCTCCCCTTGCAAGTGTCAGGAAAATAAACTGTCTCTGACTTGTTGCAACCAACCTGAGAGTGAAGACTCTGTTTTCTTCCACACTACCATGGAGGTCCTGGACTTTAATTTCTTACCTAGCAGCTTACATTTGGCCTCCAGGACCTCTCTCCTACCTTTTCCTATGTCACTGGTATCTACTTGTCCTCCACAGCACTACACATAAATCTATCTAGGTTTCTTGAGAGGTCTGCAACCTTCACACCTGCTAGGCAATTCACCATGCGGGTCTCCCGGTCATCATAACCCAGCTACCTATATTTCTAATAATCAAATCCCCCATTACTACTATCTGTCTCTTCCTAATAACTGGGGTATTCTCAGTGGAAAAGGACATCATGACATCATCTGGAAGGAGGGTCCCAGCTATGGGATTGTTTCTCTCTGCTCCAGTTTGATGTTCTCCTTCTCCAAGACTTTCATCCTCCGCAACAGCACAGAAGCTGTCAAATGGGGGGTGGGACCACTCTACTGTGTCCCAGAATGCCCCCTCTACGTACCTCTCTGTCTCCTTTAGCTCCTCCAGTTCAGCCACTCTGGTCTCAAGAGCCCGTACTTGGTCTCTGTGGGCCATGAGCTGCTTGCACTGAATGTACACATGCACCACCTGGCCACAAGGCAGGGAATCATACATGCTGCATTCAGTGCAATAAACTGGATAGCCCCCGCCCCCGCTGCTGAACTTCTGCCTGCATTCTCTTTACTCCTGAAGGGTTTGGGTTTGTTTTGGTTTGGGTTTTTGGGTGAGGTTATTGGCCTAAGTTTAGAGTATGTTTGTTAGGTGTATCTGCCTCTCCCGCTCCCGCTCTAAACTCCCTTGGTTGTTTAGGAGCTGGCTTATTAAACCCTCTTCTCCCTGAGTTAGCCCCCGCGACCCTTGCCAAGGGACCCTAAAGGGGTGAGAGATTGGAGGATATTGGGCTAGAGCCTCATTAGGAAGCGCTCAGCTGGCTCAGCACACAGCTGCCACATCAGACCACCCTATAAACTGCAGTCAAGCAAGCACACAACAAACAAACGAAGAGCCGAACGCAATCCCAGGGTCACGAAGCTGCTCCTCCTTCCCCTGGAGCACTCCCTCGCAAAACTCCCCGGTTTGCTGCTCTGATTCCCCAGTTCCCCTGCTTGCTTAGGGGCTGGCGGTTACACCCCTGTTCTCCTTGAAGTGGACTGAGAATGAGCCAGCAGCTTGCTCCAGGTTCTCCTGTCCTTGGCCACTCGGGAGATGTTGACACCTAGCTCCAGTTCCAGTCCTTTGGGACAGTCTGCGAGGATGGGAGATCAGGGCCCATCGGTGAAGAAAACTCTAGACTCTATAATTTGGGGGAGGGCTAGCTCAGTGGTTTGAGCATTGGCCTGCTAAACCCAGGGTTGTGAGTTCAATCCTTGAGGGGGCCATTTAGGGATCTGGGGCAAAAATCTGTCTGGGGATTGGTCCTGTTTTGAGCAGGGGGTTGGACTAGATAACCTCCTGAGGTCACTTCCAACCCTGATATTCTATGATGGATCCTGCCATGGACAACAGGGCGGCCTGCCCAGAAGGGCTTTTTAAATATCACTTTCTAAACCAGGACAGGGCTAAGAACAATCCCTGGAACTTCCTGGCCTGAAGGCTGACAAGCCCCCAGAGAAAGAGTGCTGAATTTAGCTACACTTGGAGCTGGGAGGGTGAGTCCCAGCTCAAGGAGACAGGTGAGGGCTAGCTTTCATCACAGTAGTTTGAGCATTGGCCTGCTAAACCCAGGGTTGTGAGTTCAATCCTTGAGGGGGCCACTTAGGGATCTGGGGCAAAATCAATACTTGGTCCTGCTAGTGAAGGCAGGGGGGCTGGACTCGATGACCTTTCAGGGTCCCTTCCAGTTGTAGGAGATAGGATATCTCCATATATTATTATTATTAAAAATAGCAGGGTAGCCAGGCAGCATGGGCAGCGGTGGCACAGGCTGCTCCCCAAGTACATACCTGTGGGGTCTGGGTGGGTTTGTACGCAGGGCAGCTAGCCCATGCTGCTTCTGGCTGTGCTATTGTTAGCGTGCTAGGTGGGTGAGAACTAGTGCGGGGTGTCTCCTCGGGTGTGTCCTCTGCCTCCCAGTCCTCTCTAAATATTTGCCCAGATTCTAACCTAACTCTCCCAGTTTGGCTTCTCTGCCCCTCTCCTTTCCCAGGGGGCCACTCCATCTGCTCCTCCAGCTCTCAGGGCTGGTCCATAGGGAGGCTGCAAAGCCCCAGAGGGAGGGTTTTTTCCATAGCAGGAACTGCACAGCACAGCGGGGAGTCACAGATTCCCCACTCCCCCCCCAGCTGGGGAGAGCTCTCAGACCCATGGGAGCTGTACCTCCCTGCTTGATCGATCACAGCAGCACATTTCTTTGCTCTCTGCTTTCACATGTAGGGCCTGATTCTGTTCCCATTGGAGCCAATGGAAAAGCTCACCTTGAGCCAGTGGGAGCCGGCTCTGGCTCAAAGGGGGCGTGTACAGAGAACAAAGGACAGAAAGGGGGGAATGGAGGGGGTGGGACTCAGGCAGGATCCCAGGGTGGGGACCTCCCAGTGCAGAAATAGGGGGTGGTTGGGGGCCCACATGCCAGAGGCCTAGCTGGTCAGGGCCGGGCGGGGATCCCAGTGGCCCCGTTGGTATTATTACTTGTACTGTGGTAGCGCCAAGGGGCTCCATTGTATTCAGGGCCCCACTGTGCTAGGCACTGTACAAACACTTAACAAAAGGACTGTCCCTGCCCTGAGGAGCTGCTAGCTGGGGTGTGGCCAGTCTTCAGCTGATCGCCAGGAATATTTGGATGAAGCTAGTTGATGGGCAGGAGCCTGGGGTATGTGCCTCAGATTTTAGTTTGTTGCTGTTAGAAATGGACCGAAATTAGACCCTTTTCTCCATTTCCCTCCAGGGCTGGGGTTTGAGTCAAACAAAACCCTGCTCTGAGTGGTTGTGGCTTTAGAACCCAGCCCCCTAGTATGATCCCCTGCCACGTGCTACTGGTGGCCACACTCTCCCCATCACCGAGTCCTGGCAGGCTCAGCTCAATCTGTGCCATTTGTTCAGGGCTGATGCCAGGACTGAAATCTGATGCTCTTCGAGCTGGTGCAGTCTGGCTTCCCCCACACTGGAGGATTCATTTCCACTGGTGATGGGGAGTTTGATCTTCATGGCCTGAGACTGCTTTTTGATCACAGCTCTGTTGGGAACTTGGCGAGACGGTTGTCCCCCAGGCAATATCTATCAAAGCTACTTATCTGGCCCCCATTGCCACAGCATCTGAGCACCTCACATGCTTTAACCCTTCCCTGGGAGGCAGGGAAGCCCTCAAAGGGCAGAAGGGAAACTGAGGCACAGAGAAGCTAAGTGACTTGTCTAACTCTAAGATGACACAGGAAGTCTGTGGAAGAGCAGGAACTTGAACCCAGGTTTCCTGGGTCCCAGGCTAGTGCTTTAGCCATTGGACCATCCTTCCTTTCACATGCTAGAAGCTTACCTGTACTGGGCTTGAACCACTGTCCCATGGGGTGTATGCACTGTCTCTCATTTGCTATTCCCTGAGCCAGCCCATGCCCTGTGCTAGTGGTTTCTTTAAATAAACACCTGCCCTAGCAAGCTCACTGCATGGCATGCTGTTATCCCCAGACAATATATTCATTGTAAAATAGATACTCATTCTGACTCAATAGCCTTTATCATTAGACTGCCTGACAGCAAAATACTTAGAGGGAATGACAATGAGAGCAAAGGTTAGGGAGGAAGGTAGAAAGCTGTCTGGGCTCCAACAGATCAATTTATTTGAGAAAACCACAGTCATCGCCACAAAAAATCCCAAGGGTGGAGGGTCAAAAGTAATCAAGCCACGGAGTGCTGAGGGTTGGGAGGGCTGACTGAGCAGGGAAGCATTTCCCAGCGCCACAGCCCCGGCATGATGTTTTTCTGAAGAGGGTTTGCAGTGAATGAAAAATGAGCGTTTTTCAACAAGGACAAGTGCAGAGTCCTGCACTTAGGACGGAAGAATCCCATGCACTGCTACAGACTGGGGACCGACTGGCTAAGCGGCAGTTCTGCAGAAAAGGACCTAGGGGTTACAGTGGACGAGAAACTGGATATGAATCAACAGCGTGCCCTTGTGGCCAAGAAGGCTAATGGCATACTGAGCTGCATTAGTAGGAGCATTGCCAGCAGATCGAGGGAAGTGATTATTCCCCTCTATTCGGCACTGGTGAGGCCACATTGGAGTATTGCGTCCAGTTTTGGGTCCCCCGCTACGGAAAGGATGTGGACAAATTGGAGAGAGTTCAGCGGAGGGCAACAAAAATGATTAGGGGGCTAGGGCACATGACTTATGAGGAGAGGCTGAGGGAACTGGGCTTATTTAGTCTTCAGAAAAGCAGAGTGAGGAGGGATTTGATAGCAGCCTTCAACTACCTGAAGGGGGGTTCCAAAGAGGATGGAGCTCGGCTGTTCTCAGTGGTGGCAGATGACAGAACAAGGAGCAATGGTCTCAAGTTGCAGTGGGGGAGGTCTAGGTTGGATATTAGGAAACTCTATTTCACTAGGAGGGTGGTGAAGCACTGGAATGGGTTACCTAGGGAGGTGGTGGAATCATGCGTCTGACGAAGTGGGTATTCACCCACGAAAGCTTATGCTCCAATACATCTGTTAGTCTATAAGGTGCCAAAGGACTCTTTGTTGCTTTCTACAGATCCAGGCTACCCCTCTGATACTCTCCTTCCTTAGAGGTTTTTAAGGCACGGCTTGACAAAGCCCTGGCTGGGATGATTTAGTTGGGGTTGGTCCTGCTTTGAGCAAGGGGTTGGACTAGATGACCTCCTGAGGTCTCTTCCAACCCTAATCTTCTCTGATGATAACTGATTAGGAGTTTTTGGAATGAAGCACACACGTGCAGTACATAGTTGTAAAGTCAGATTCCACAGATCTCTGGTTTAATGCTGCAGCTCACAGAACACAGTGTGCCACTTCTCCCTTTTTAGCTAGCTGCACTCTCGCCAGTCAAAACCCAAACCTGGGATGGACTAAAGTGCCCCGGCTGCTGTACTTGGGACTCTGTGGGTCCATCTACATTGGAATAAAGGACCTGCAGCACTGCCATGGGTGGCCCAGTCACCTGACTCAGGCTCGCAGGGCTCAGGCTGTGGGACTAAAAATTGCTGTGTAGACATTTGGGCTCGGGCAGCAGCCCAGGCACTGGGACCCTCCCCTGTAGCGGGGTCCCAGAAACCAGGCTCCAGCCCGAGCCTGAACATCTACACTGCAATTTTACAGTCCCGCAGCCCAAGCCCTGCGAGCCCAAGTCAGCTGACATGGGCCAGCTGTGGGTGTTTAATTGCTGTGCAGACGTACCCTAAAAGACCAGCACGGGTCTCAGAATGGATTCTCCATAAACACTGCATCCCTCTTTTTCCCCCACAAACTTTAAATTAACAACAGTTATTAAATTCACCACTTGGAAATATTTACACCTTATAAATAAAACACAACAGGCATAGAATAACTGCTGCAATGTCCAACGTTTGATGATGGATCAACACATCCACAAAACCATAGTCACTTATGCTAGATAGTTCTGCAAATGCACTGGAGGGTACTGGTTACTTCTTTTCAGGAGATGGTGACTTTCCCCCTTGGAGCACAGGGTGATTCACTCACTTGCCTTGGAGAGAGTGCAGGTCTTCAGTCTCTGTAAGGTTGGCATCATCATCGTGCGGAGTGGGAACATGGTGAGTGCCACAAAGTGGTTTGATGTGAGAGGCATTTAGAGTGACTTTATGGGATCCTCTCTGAGCAGTGACCATTGTGCCTTTGACCATTGTGATCTTGTGAGGCTCAGGATAAAAAGGTGTGGAGAATTTGTTGTGAGGCTGAAAGATTCTGACCAGAACTACATCTTCCACACTGAATGATGTGCTGTGCTGGTCAGCATATTTTTTTATGACAAGCTTTGCTTTGTTGCCATGTTGACTTACAGATTCAACATCTGCTCTTATCTCAATGTGTGGCAATTTTGTTCTTGGTTATGTGCCAAATAGGACAGTTGCTGGTGCCATGGCAGGAAGGTGGTTCGATAATTATGGAGGAAATGAAATAACTCCTGTTTCATGTCCAATCCATCAGCTGCAGCAATTTGTAGTGCATTCTTGGGTTTTTGTATAAACATCTCAACTTCTCCTTTGGCTTGTGGTCAGTGTGGAATAAGTTTATGGTGTCTGAAACCAAAATACTCTTTGTGATGCTGTCTAGCAGGTTGCCGGCTCAAATCAGAGCCATAGGCCAATTCACCAGTGTGTGAATTTCAAAGAAACATTAACTGGGCTAGTAGGCATAGGCCAATTCACCTATTAGAATAGAACAAAGGGGGAGGTTATTGTTGTTAGAGGTTTAGCTCTGTGTGTGTGTGTTCTTTCAGCTTGCTTTCCCAGCTCTGTGCAGACAGCAGAGACAGCAGACTTCAATTGAACTGCCCAATAGAATCAGAGAATCATAGAATATTAGGGTTGAGAGAGACCTCAGGAGGTCATCTGAACCTTATCAGATTTCTTTTAGCCCAATCCTCCAATTTATCTAGGTCACTCTGGACCCTATCCCTACCCTCCACCATATCTACCTCTCTCCCCAGCTTAGTGTCATCCACAAACTTGCTGAGGGTGCAGTCCATCCCATCATCCAGATCATTAATGAAGATGTTGAACAAAACCGGCCCCAGGACAGACCCCTGGGGCACTCTACTTGATACTGGCTGCCAACTAGACATCGAGCCATTGATCACTACCCACTGAGCCCGATGATCTAGCCAGCTTTCTATCCCCTTTATAGTCCATTCATCCAATACATACTTTTAAAACTTGCTGGCAAGAATACTGTGGGAGACGGTATCAAAAGCTTTGCTAAAGTCAAGATATATCACGTCCACCGCTTTCCCCATATCCACAGAGCCAGTTATCTCATCATAGAAGACAATTCCTGATCACCTTCCTCTCCTCCAAAGTGCTTCAAAATGGATTCCTTGAGGACCTGCTCCATGATTTTTCCAGGGACTGAAGTGAGGCTGACTGGTCTGTAGTTCCCCAGATTCTTCTTCTTCCCTTTTTAAAAGATGGGCACTATATTTGCCTTTTTGCAATTGTCCAGGACCTCCTCCAATTGCCACGAGTTTTCAAAGATAATGGCCAATGGCTCTGCAATCACATGAGCCAACTCCCTCAGCACCCTTGTGTGATGTTGCACCCCATAATGCTTTATGGAAATATGCTTATGAATGTAAATATGACATAACTGGAGTATGTTTTATGCTACATATGCCATGTAACATATCTCTGCAAAGGTTATGATCTATTGAATATATTCATCGTATTTGTATGCATGTATCATTTTTGTATTAGAAGTTATGAATATTGGCTGTGTACTTGTTTGATTTTAAGTAGCCTTAGTAAGGCATTTGGTCAGGTTCTTGAGAAAGGAATTTGCAAGTTAAGTGCCCAATCAAGAAACACTTAACAGACAATGGATCTTGGAAGACTCCAATCCACATAAGAAGTCTACCTGAGAACGTTCAAGGTAGCATGTGAAGAATGGCTGCCACCTGTAAAGTTCTGAGTCATGCATGGACATGTGACTTGCCCATGTGACTCCAAAACTCCATCTTGTAGCTGGGATTCTACACAGGGGAAGGGAGGGGTCTCCCCACAAAAGAAAGTCTATTTAAGCCCCTGGGATACCCCTCCATTTTGTCTTCAGCTGGCTCAAGAGATAGCCTCTCCACCCCCAAAGGATACCTGAAAGAAACTGGAACAAAGGACAGCAACCAGAGGGGTGTGAGTGATCGCTGGACCCAGACTAGAAGGAGGCTAGTCTGTAAAAGAAGCTTATTGGAACATCTCTGAGGGTGAGATTTTCATCTGTAATCACTTTCTTACTGTATTAGGTTTAGACTTGCGTGTTTTGTTTTATTTTATTTTGTTTGGTAATTTACTTTTTTCTGTCTGTTATTACTTGGAACCACTTAAATCCTACTTTTTGTAGCTAATAAAATCACCTTTTGCTTAATTAACCCAGAGTATGTATTAATACCTGGGGGTGGGGTGTGTGGGGGGGAACAGCTGTGCATATCTCTCTCTCAGTGTTATAGAGGGCGAACAATTTATGAGTTTACCCTGTATAAGCTTTATACAGGGTAAAATGGATTTATTTGGGGTTTGGACCCCATTGGGAGTTGGACATCTAAATGTTAAAGACAGGAACACTTCTGTAAGTTGTTTTCAGTTAAGCCTACAGCTGTTAGGGGATGGGGTTCAGACCCTGGGTCTGGGTTTGCAGCAGGCTAGCGGGTCTGGCTCAAACCAGGCAGGGCACTGAAGTCCTAAGCTGCCAGGGCAGGAAAGCAGGAGCAGAAGTAGTCTTGGCACATCAGTTGGCAGCCCCAAGGGGGTTTTCTGTGATCCAACCCATCACACCTTGGATGCATTAGATCTTGTCCATGGACTTGTGTATGTCCAGCTTTTCTAAATAGTCCTTAACCTGTTCTTTCACCACTGAGGGCTGCTCATCTCCTCCCCATACTCTGCTGCCCAGTGCAGCAGTCTGGGAGCTGATCTGGTCTGTGAAGACTGAGGCAAAAAAAGCATTGAGTACTTCAGCTTTTCCCACATAATTATAATCTATCACTAGGTTGCCTCCCCCATTCAGTAAGGGTCCCACACTTTCCCTGACCTTCTTTTTGCTAACATACCTGTAGAAACCCTTCTTGTTACCCTTCACATTCCTTGCTAGCTGCAACTCCAGTTGTGCTTTGGCCTTCCTGATTACATCCCTGCATGCTCAAGCAATATTTTTATACTCCTGCCTAGTTATCTGTCCACGTTTCCACTTCTTGTAAGCTTCCTTTTTGTGTTTAAGCTCACCGAAGATTTCTTTGTTAAGCCAAGCTGGTCGCCTGCCATATTTGCTATTCTTTCTGCACATCAGGATGGTTTGTTCCTGCACCCTCAATAAGGTTTCTTTAAAATACATCCAGCTCTCCTCGACTCCTTTCCCCCTCATATTAGCCTACCAGGGGATCCTGCCCATCAGTTCCCCGAGGGAGTCAAAGTCTGCATTTCTGAAGTCCAGGGTCTGAATTCTGCAGATCTCCTTTCTTCCTTTTGTCAGGATCCTGAGCTTGACCATCTCATGGTCACTGCTGCCCAGGTTGCCACCCACTTCTACTTCTCCTACCAATTCTTCTCTGTTTGTGAGCAGCAGGTCAAAAGGAGCACAGCCCCTAGTTGGTTCCTCCAGCACTTGCATCAGGAAATTGTCCCCAACACTCTCCAAAAAATCCACAGACTAGGCTTTTAGCAAAGGCACCCAACCAGGTTTATTGTCAACGAGGCACTGTCCTAGTATCCCGCAGACTCTACAGGACCACTCACACGTGTATGCCTGTTACAATGGACCAGCTCAGTGAACAGCAGGATGTTCCGTTCCCCTCTAGGCCAGACAAAGACACTCCCTCTGAGAGATCTTTTTATACACCAGTACAAACGAGTTATGTATTGCCCCTGATGTATCTGGGTACCACCTGTAGTATGAAGAGGGCCTGAAACATAAGGCCTTGTATCACAGGCCTGGTATGAGGCCTGAGGCCTGGGCTAAAGTAGTCAAAACCTTGTGGATATAAAGCAAAGTTAAGTTGTGAGCAAGAGGAAGGCCCTGCTCACAGAATTATGCAAGCATAGGGCTGATATTGCAAAAACACATATTCCTAAGAGGTACTATGCACAAAACACTCATGCAAGCACATTCCAGAAGGGTGGTACCAGAACACCCCGATAAACACATTCCCCCAAAATAACAGGAACATACTGACCCATCTTAAGGATAAGGTCAAGATGACAGAGTGATGGATAGAGATGTTTTGATCGCACCTACAGGTACAAGGTAATGGGTGGCACCCTAATACGTTATGGGTTGGTATCCTGATACATCAAGGATGATACATAACTTGTTAATATCTGTGTATAAAGATGTATCTCAGAGGGAGTGTCTTTGGCTGGCCTAGGGGATAGTGGAAAGTCTCGCCACTAACTGAACTAGTCCATTGCAATGGGCATACATGTGTTAGTGTACTTGTAACCATTGAGCCTGGGCATTAGGACCATGGTTCATTGACAACAAACCTGACCAAGTGCTTTTACTACGAACCAAGTGTTATTGGGCACTTTAATTGAGGTCTGCTGTCTCTGCTGTGTGCGCAGAGCTGGGACAGCACTCTGAAAAAACACAAATGCAGCCAAACATCTGACAACACTGGTGACCCCAACATCATTTTAATGCATTGTTTTAATAACTAAGTTCTTAATGCCTTATTTTATATAGTTATAAATAGAATTTTGGTTCCATTTGTTTTTAATTGTAACTTTGTCCTGTATGTTATGTATGTTGTCCTGTGTTGTATGTTGTGTGTGTAACATGGCTACTTTTCATTATTTTTATTTTGTTGCAACAAAAGTCAATTTTATACCCTTTTTTAAAATATAAGTGGTACCACATTTTAATATTATGGTTGGGATATAACCATCATATTATTAATTCCTATATTTTTTTAAAGTTCAAAAGGTCTCAGTTATAAATATATGTACATATATTTCTGCCTTAACAAATAATGCAATTGCAAACAAAAAAAATCTCTTTTATTAATCACAGTTTTGTTTTTTATTTTTTTATTCAAAGAAAAAAATATAAGGGGAAACCTCAACATTAAGGTCATGGTAATATTAACAAAATGTCACTCTCTACTTGGGTTTTTATAGACTCGTTTGCACTTTTAAATATAGTTATAAGAATATTATAGCAAAAATGTTTAAAAATAACAATTTATGCATAAAGTTAACCAAACAATTTCAACAGGTTTCCACCTTTGGCTCCCAAACACAACAAAGCATCATGAAAATTTACCCTTACATTTACCCTTAAAGTGTTGCCTTTGGTGTGAGATTGACCTGGCGTGAGAGACCGACTTTTTGAAGTTTGGAGTAACCTAATGTGAGGTGATTTTGGCTTTACTAACCTTTCATCACAAAGTCTAGTTTGTCTGGGCTGCAAAAATGCACTGGAGAGCCTAAGGGGTCTGTCTGTGACTCCATGGTAAGACTAAAATAGTAATCCAGGAGTGCACATTTGTTACGGGATTGGTGAAAGCTAATTATAGACCACACTGTTAGGATATAGATATTTAAGCCTGTCTGTAAGGGCCTATACTTTAAAAAATTAGGTATATGTTTATTATTTAGCTAGTTATAGAGGTATAAAAGAAAGAATCTGTGTAAGGGCCTTTTTTTCACTGTGACAGTTTGAGGCCCTGTTCTTAGGCCAATGCCTTTGGCTAAGAGGCAGCCATAAGCTGGAAAGCGTGCGGTTACATTCTTACATTTCAAACTAGCCATATTGAAATAAGGCAATCTGGGGCTGTTAGGAAGGTGATCCGATTTATTACCTTCAGAGAAAGGGAAGAGCCTAGAAAATGTAAAAGAAAATTTAGTTTAATAGTTTTCTGTTTGGTAAAAACTCACTTATTAATAGACACAGCTAAAAAACCCTTATGTTTGTATAAATGTAGTTGTAAAATCCTTACTTTTGTATTGTTTTGTTATTATAGTTTCCACTTTGCTATGTTTATTTGCATGGTCTTTGTTTGGTTCTGTAATTGTTTCTGTCTGCTGTATAATTAATTTTGCTGGGTGTAAACTAATTAAGGTGGTGGGATATAATTGGTTAGCTAGGATTGGTTAGGTAAATTTTAGTAGAATGATTGGTTAAGGTATAGCTAAAATATTACTATATAAATTAAGGGCAAACAGGAAGTAAGTTGGGATTCGAAAATAAGGAAAAAGAAACTTGAATTCAAGCTTGCTGGAAGTTCACCCCAATAAACATTGAATTGTTTGCACCTTTGGACTTCGGGTATTGTTGCTCTCTGTTCATGCAAGAAGGACCAGGGAAGTGGGAGAGTGAAAAAATAAGCTTTCTAACACACACTACCAGTTTGGGGTGTCCACCCTGTTTTCTGACAGTCTGACCTGCAACTGGCACTCTCAGTTGCGAGCCACTTCAGACTGTGTGACACTCTTCAAATTGGCCAAAATATGACCCTTAAAAGGGAGGACAATTGTCAGTTTTAATAACAGTGGATATGCCATAGGCTAACAAAATCTTGTCTAGTTTGGGTATAACAGCTTTGGCAGAAGTACTGCAGAGCATTTCAACTTATGGGTAATGAGAATAGTTGTCTATACCAACCAGTAAATGTTTTCCATTAGGGGGAATCACAAAAATCCATGCTCACGTCCATCCAGGGAGACATGAACAGAGGAAATACATGTAGTGAAGGAATGTTATTTTCCAGAACTGCTGCCTGATATATTCTGATGGACTTAATGCAAATCAATCCTAGGGAGCCAGACTTTTAATCTGAGCAGGGATTTTGTTTTTACCAGTCCCTGGCAACCGTTGTGAGCCAAATCAATTGTGTGATCCCACAACGGACAATGAATAACAAGTCTTGTATCTCGGAGTAAGAGATCATCCTCCACGATGGTAAGTTCACTTTTAACATGGGCAAACGATTGTAGAACACTTGTGTTTCACAAGTCAAATATTGTAGGCAACACAGAAATTCTTTCCATTAACCGCTTTGAATGGTTTTGATGACCATTTGGAGTGTCAGACTCGATGGCTGTTTTTATTTGTTGTAACAAAAGAGCTTTAGGAATAGTGTGGAGAGGAGGAAGTTTGCATGCACTTCTTTTTTCTCTGTAGTGTTGTGATTGTTAGCTTTTTGGGAATAGAGTGACTAGAGAAGTAGTCAGCAGGGTTATGCTTTCCAGGCCAATAGATAACATTGTAGTCATAATCTTGTAGTTTGAGCATCCACCGCTCAATGGTGGGCGAAAAAAAGGGATTGTTGAACACAGGTTCAAGGGGTTTGTGATCACTCAGAATCATGAAATGACATCTATGTATGTATCACTGGGGAGCACTCCCATGTTACAGCAAGAGCATCTCTTTCTGTCTGAGGGTATTGCTGTTCAGTGGGTGAAAGACCCTTGCTGGCATAAGCATTGGTGTAAATTTGGCTGCGTTGATCAACCTGTGTGAAGACTGCTCCTAATCTAACAGGGCAGGCATCTACTAAAAGTTCAGTTCTCTTCCTGGAATCAATACATGACATGACTACATCACTGGAAAGGAATTTCTTTAATCCCTCACATGCATTTTGATGTTCATCTCACCAAATTCATATTTGATCTTTCCTGGTAAGAGGCTGTGTGGTAGTGGCTAACCTCAGAATGAACCTGCCACCGTAATTTGCAAGCCCTAGCAGCCTATGAACTTCTGTGGGGTTTGTGGGCACAGGGGCATTGTGTATGTCCTTCACTTTCTTAGTGGTCTGCTGAGACTCCATCTTTGGAGAATGTGTATCCAAGAAATTCTAATGTGGATTTACTGTATTCACATTTGGCTGGGTTTAACGTGAGCTTCTGAACCTGCAGTCATTCAAAAACAGCTGCTAGTCGAGTGTCATGTTCTTTAGACATGGTGACAAATACTAATGCGTCATCACTCACCTTAAGAACTCCAGGGATTCCAGCTAGTATCTCATGTAGGATGTTTCGAAATACTTCTGTGGCTGAAGAAATGCCAAAACTGAATTGTTTATAGAAGCATAGACCCACATATGTCATGAAGGTTGTTATGTATCATGACTCAAGGTGGGGCTCAAGTTGATACTATCCTGCTGTGAGGTCAAGTTTGTAGAAGAACTTCACTCACCCTTCCAGTTCTAGGAGATAGGATATCTCCATTAATTTATTAGGGGGGAGGGATAGTTCAGTGGTTTGAGCATTGGCCTGCTAAACCCAGGGTTGTGAGTTCAATCCTTCAGGGGGCCACTTAGGGATCTGGGGCAAAATCAGTACTTGGTCCTGCTAGTGAAGGCAGGGGGCTGGACTCGATGACTTTTCAAGGTCCCTTCCAGTTCTAGGAGATGGGATATCTCCATTCAGAACTACAATACTGCCAGCTACAATGTGGGTGATGTGTCGCTCATGCTTGATAGTCTGATTGGTTAAGGCGTATCCACGCAAATTCAGATTTTGTCTGATAGTTTTGGTTTCTGGATGACTGCTCTAGGGAAGATCCATGGTGTGGGCCCTTCCACTTTTTCAGTGATGTCAAGCTCTTCCAGTGTACTAATTCTTTTTCTGTCAGCTACGGGCTGAACCATTTCATCAATGTGCTATTTTATTTGTTGTTCCTTCAACTTTCCTATTCCTTTGAACATGTCCTCATGAGACTGGAGGAGTTGAATTAGCCCGTTAGGCTGTACCATTTGGATAATCAAAATCAGTACTAATGCATTTGCTGTGGCATAACTAATGAGTCTATCTGTGCCATGAGTCACCACATACATTGGACTGGTAACAGACCTGTTCCTAGATACAGAATGAGCCGAGAATACACCACGCATTGTCAGTGGGCCTGGATTTCAATTGACGTATATTTTTACTGCCGTCGGTTGTAAAAGCCGTTTCTGTGGTCTGGCCTCATACACACTTTGCATTCACATGTACCAGTGTCAATTCAAAGTTCAGTGTATGATGATGTGGCATTGTGGTTGAACAATGTGCTCAGATGACTTTGTTCTTTCGGGGAATCCTCTGAAGACATAAGAGCTGTCATCTTTGGAGGAGTCAGCTTGAAGCGTGTTTACTAGATCTCGATACCTTTGCTGGAAATTTATCTTGACTCGTGGGGAACCAGTAGATCTACAGACTTTTGCATCATGGTGTCATTTTCCACAGCTATGACAGAACCTCTTTTGTTGGGCAATCACATTGGTGTGGGTACGAGTCTCCACATTTGTAGCATTTTACATATGTCATCTTTGTGGCTGGAACCTGAGTTTCCCGGGGTCGGATACTGTCTTGAGAACGTGACACTCGATTCCTGATTGAGATCTTAGCGTGGAGTGCATGTGCGGTCTCTGCGCTTGTTGCCAGGTTTCTTTACTCTGTTTGTTAAACGTGTGTTTCTGACATCTCATTCGCTTGAGCAGCCTCCAGTATTCTAAGTCATTTGGGGGCTTGGAGAATTTGACTTCTCAGCTTAGCTGATGAACATCCTTGTATTATCTGCCCTTTTATCTCATGATCCACATTTGTGAACTCACATGAATCTGCAAGGTGATGTAGGCTGGCATGATACTCATCCATGTTTTCCTCTTCTCACTGACGTGCTTGCCATAATGTATATTGTTCATTCTCTGCCACTCTGACTGATGCCTTTCAACACTGCACTGAAGGAGTAGGCCTGAAGTATAGAACTGACGGGAAACTATTCAATCTGAGGCGACTGCGTGCCATCACCAAGGTGAAGGAAACTGTACTTCAAGACTTTCTCTTTGCCGATGATTGTGCTCTGAATGCTAGTACAGAGCCAGAAATGCAAGCCAGTATGGACAAGTTTTCAACTGCATGCAACAACTTCGGTCTCACCATTAACATCAAGAAGACTGAGGTCATGCACCAGCCAGCTCCCTACGCTCCGTACTCAGAACTGTCCATCACTGTAAATGGACAGAGACTTCAGACAGTGGACCACTTCACGTACCTGGGCAGTACCCTTTCCCGAGCAGTGTCAATCGATGATGAAGTAAACTGCAGAATTGCTAAAGCCAGCTCTGCATTTGGCCGATTGTGCTCCAACGTTTGGGAACATCGAGGGATCAGCCTACCAACGAAGCTGAAGGTCTACCGAGCAGTGGTGCTTCCAACTCTGCTGTATGCCTGCGAGACGTGGACTGTCTATCGGAGTCATGCACGAAGGCTCAATCACTTCCACATTTCCTGTCTGCGAAAGCTTCTAAAAATCAGATGGCAGGACAAAGTGCCCGATACTGATGTCCTTACTAGAGCCAGTCTGCCGTCAGTTCACACATTGCTGATGAGAGCCCAGACCAAGTGGGCCGGACATGTCGTGAGAATGTCAGACGAACGCATTCCTAAACAGCTCTTCTACGGAGAACTCACTCAGGGAAAGCGCGCCCATGGAGGACAAAAGAAGTGCTTCAAGGACACGCTGAAGACCTCTTTGAAGTCCTTCGAGATCAACACCGCCACATGGGAAACCTTCGCACTGAACCATCCAGCATGGCGCAGCCTCATTCACACAGGCAGTAATACCTCTGAGGTGAGGCGTATTGCTGAGGCTGAAAAAAAGCGTGAGCTGCGCAAGTCCAGAGCTGCTCGTACATCATAGATAGTGCCATTACATGTCTGCCCGACGTGTGACAGGACGTTCCACGCCCGAATCGGACTGATCAGTCATCTTCGGACGCACAGAGCCCGGTCATCGAAAGAATGAGTTGTTGAGGTCTTCATCGATAACGATGGACGAACATCATTGTTCATAGTGCCTCGTGAGTGCTGTTTTTGCTTTCTCTTACTCCTTACCATCCCCACTGTGGGGCAATCTTTGAAAAATATGGTGCACCACGCTTCCTGCAAAGCGTACAAGCATTGCATGTTTTGTGGTAGACTCATCTTCCTTCATTGCAAGAAATAGATTCTCTATTTTTCAGGCCAGTGTTCCCGTCTGGGTCCCAGAGTGCAATGAGATTCATGGTTGGGAAATTCAGCGAAGTTCCGGGAGCACTTTTTTAACATTAAGACTGCAGTCTAGCAAAGCGGATTGTGCAGCTGTGGGAGATGAGATAGACCCTTAATAGATTTGATGTCACAAACCGTGGTTAGCAATGTTCTGTCTACACTGTTGAGTTTTTATATGTTTTTTTCTTTTTTAACTTAAGACAAACACGTTCAGGCTTTCTGATGCAGTCCGGAGGATATGCCACACTCAGAATGGCTGCCACCCCACATCTTCCTAGATCAAGGCACAATCGCTGCAAGATGCTGATTACAGAATGGCAGGAAGACCATTGTTTCTATGGGCAGGGTTTCACAATCTAAAAATTCAACAGTTTGAAAGCGCTCGTACTTGTTTTTACTTTTGTTGTTTGTTTTGTTTTCTGGTTCTTGTTGATCCTCATCCCCAGTGTTGTGTCCTAACTGATTAGGAGCTTCTGGAATGAATCACACAGAGGCAGTATATAGCTTTAAAGGACCATTCCACAAACCCCTGGTTAACTGCTGCAGCGCACAGAACATGTCCTGCAACTTCCCCTTGTGTAGCTAACTGCACTCTCGCCAGTCAAAACTAAACCTGGGATGGATTAGCATGACCCGGCTGTTATACTCAGTACTCTAAAAGACCGGCATGGATCACGGAATGGATTGTCCACAAGCACTACAGCTAGTAGCAGTCAAATGTCACGGCTCAGGCTAGCTGCCACAGCCACGTCATCCCTGGCGTAACACCATTAGCTAGGGTGGAATTTGGCCCCGTGTACTTTCGGAATCTTGTATGGCTAGAAAGCGAGTGGCAGACCCTGTAGGAAGAGAATTTTTCAGGCAATTCCCATTTCCCCAGTTTGACACCATCTCGACCAGCAATGACTCGAACTGGGTGAGATATTTTTGTTGCAAAAGAGTGGTTTTGTTTGTTTGCTTTTTACAGAACACGTCTTTTCGTATAATACAGAGATGTGCATTGTTCTGTTTTAGGTGCTCATGTCACCTCTGTTCCCGTAGCATCTGAGCACCTCTCACTCGTTGCTGTCCCAATCCTCACAACACCCCTGGGAGGGTACCCCGTTCTGCAGATGGGGGGAGAACTACGGCACTGAGACCGACATTTCCCAGTGAAATCAATGGGAGTTAGGGACAAATATGTAAAGGTATTTAGACACCTAAGTGTTTTAGGCCTACATGCTTGTCACTTTTGAAAATGAGACCAAAGGTGTGTCTACACTGCACTGTGAACCTGGCCTGAGGGACCCCTCAGTGTTTCCAAGCCCCTACTTGAAGAGCCACACTGCATTGTAAACCTGAGCTTACGGTTGTTGGACCCGGGTCTCACAGCCGTGCTAACACGTCTATACTGCACCCTGCAGACCTCCTGACTTGGGTCTGCAGCTTGACCTGGGCCCACACTGCACTATGACAGAGCCCCAGTACCTCTGAGTCACAGTGGGACTGGGGCTCTGTCTCACCCCCCTAGCAGAATCCTAGGTCGCAGGTCCTGAGGGCTTGCTGACCCAAGTCACTGATTTGTGTGTGGACGGAAGGGAGGCTTAGGGCTGAACGTGGGTCAGAGCCCAGGCTTAGTGTGCAGTGTAGACATGCCCTAAGACTCCTAAGTCACTTAGGCGCTGCAGTGCTGAGTGGAGCAGGAGTTGCGGGCTGTACCCTAACCATGAGGCCATCCTTCTTCTGGTTGAACAGTTTGGGATTTTCCAATGAAGGATAATTTTTGTTTCACTTTGATTTGAATCACAAATGCTTGGCTTTCATTTTGAGTTTATTTCCCCCCTTTCTTGCCCTTTTTCTTCCCCCCACCCCTTTACCAGAGGAGCAAAAGGGCAGGGGGAAGAGAGAAAAAACTCAAAGGTTTCATTTTGATTAGAATCAAATCGAACAGAGACGTTTGTTTTTGTGTCCAAATGAACTGAAATGAAAAATTCACGCAGAGGAAACAAAAATCTGTGAAAAATCATAATGAACATTGTTTTCTTAGATGTTTTTGGATGGAAAAGAATGTGACCGGTTTCAGTGACAGCTGAGGCAGGTACGGTGCATGGTCGGCACACAAGATCCACAGCTGCATTGGCATGTGATGGGACTGGAGGATTTCCAGAGTCCCCGTCACCCAGAGGGCAATGGGGCAGCCAGTAAGACCCAACCTACTGCACAGAAAAGTGGAGAGCAGCCAGGACAAGAGCTTGGTTAGGGATTGCGGCTACCACATCCTTCAGCTCTCTTAGCTCAGGAGCACCTCCTAGTGGTTTGCTTTCCTAGGGATGGCCATGGAAGACCTGATCTCCCTAGGAGCCCATCTGCTGCTGCCTGGCTCTTGTGGGACGGCTTGAGTTAAGTTGCCACAGCTCTTTATCTCTAAGGGAATGTCTACACTGGTACCAGAGCTATGCCTGCAGCATGGGCAGACCTCCCTGAGCTAGTTTTGATCTAGACAGCTCGAATTGCAATAGCAGTGAAGCGGTGGCAGCACAGGCTACCTGAGCACATACCTAGAGTCCTGGGTGGGGCTGTACAGCCCAGCCTGTGCTAGCTCCATGCTGCTGCGCTGAGGCTTCACTGCTATTGCTATTCGAGCTAACTAGATCAAAGCTGGCTCGTGTAGGTCTGCCCCTGCTGCAGTCACATCTTGGTGCAGTGCATACATACCCTAAGTGTGACTTTTACATTAAAGGTCAGCTTCTCTGCTGTGTTCAGGTTACACAGGGCACAGCTGGGGGTGGGGGCTTTTGTGCCTCCTGGATTTTCTGCCTGGCCCTGGAGCTGTTTAGCAGCCTGGGGACTGCTCTAAACTGTGCCATCTGGCTATGATCCTCTAGGGACCATAAGTCAGCTGGGCACTGCTGAAGTGCTTGGTGCTCTGCTGACTCCCCCACACACCTCTCCACTGGCTCTGTCTGCTGGGAACTCTCCTGTTCAGGAGAGGTTTGCAGGGCCTGCAGCACAAGGGGGAATGGAATGAACCAAAGAGACCAGCTTATAATGCTTTCCTAGATACTAAGGCCAGGCGAGACCACTGTGCTCAGCTAGTGTGACCTGTATAAAACAGGCCATAGAACTTCCCTGAAACAGTCCCTGTTTGAACTAGAGCAGAGCCTTTAGAAAAAACATCCAATCTCAATTTAAACACTTCCAATTTCCCTGTATCCCAGTTGCACTGATACAGCAGGGGAAAACTTTTCAGCTGAAACTGTTTTCAAGCCAAAAATGCAGATTCAGCAGCACCCAAAAACTTTGCAAATTTGTGTCAATTTTGCCAATTTTTTTAGCCAGGAAAATTAACCTAAAAAAAGAGAAAAAAATCAAAACATTTCACTTGGACATTTTCAAAACAAGCTGCTTCAAGTTTTCAATTCAAAATGACATCTTTGTCTAGAAATTTCCTTTCATTGTATTTTAAAGTATTATAAACATTCTCAAACTCAAAATAATTTTAGGTTGAATGAAACCTTTTCTTCAATCCCAAATGATTTTTTTTGACTTTTCAAGTTGCAAAAAAGTACAGCAGGAGGTTTAGAGCAAGAAAGTTAAGGCGGTGGAAGGTTTTGAGCATTGAATACAACAGAAGGTTTTCCAGACTCACTGTTTATTGCAGATGATACAGCAATGTGTGATGAGCAAAGCAGAGAGGTGAAATACCATTGCTCTCGCAGAGAGACACGGGCCTGGAAGATAGAGGGAGAGCGGGAAGCTGGAGAGATGGGAAGAGCCAAAGGCAGAGGTAGGTCTTGAAGGAAGAGGAGTGGGTTCAGATGGCAGTTCTGCTCTGGCCCCTCCAGGGACAGCTCTGTCCCAGTGTTGTAGAAGAACACAATCAATATGGAGACAGAGCTGATACTAAATGATGCTGGAAATTTTGCTCTTTTGCCAGAGGGGAACCCCAGTTAAGAAGCTCAGGAGCTCCTGCAACAGGGAACTTCTGTTAAGTATGCCTCCCACCACCGAGCATAGGGGCATTATCTGCCCCCAAATTTTCCACTGCTTCCTTCTGCACCCTCAATCTATGCTCCCTACAACCATCCCCACTCCACCCTGAGCATCAGGGAGATCAGGGGGATTGTCTATTCCCTCCCCCCCCCAAGCAGTCTCCCCCCCCCCCATAGCCCCTACAGCAGTTACTGTCATTCCAAGGGAGAGACACCAAGAATCCTGTGACAACTTGGAGCATGTTACTGCAATTCAAGATGATTTCTGTTTGGAAATACTTTGTACCTGGTTTAGTGATTAAAATAAAATTATGAGACAATTACCCATTTCAATTAGAGAAGGCCATTACAGCGTATTTACCCAGGGCTTGCTCTCAGCTGCTAAGCAGGCTGCAGAAGGACTCGTGTCCTGTGTATTTATCTTTTTAATCACTTTTTTAAGCATACATGGTTTATTACTTTCTTGATTTCACAAAGCCCTGAATAATCAAGGCGGCTTTAAGAATTCTCCAAGAATGATAGAACAGCAATTAACTAAAGTATGCAGAGAGAGTGTTAACCCATTTCACTAATTAATGAGGTCACTTTTTCAAGTGTTTCATAGCAGCCTTTGGGAAGTAGACAGCAATTTGTTGTAATCCCTAGAGATGGGTTTATTTTTTCCCTTCAAAACTATTTCAGATGCTGCCCCATGCTCAGAAGCAACTTGCTACATCAAACTGACATTTGCTTATCCTCTGGCACCAGCTTGTCTGTGCGATGGGGGTGGGGGAGAGGGATGAGCCGGGGAGGAAAGGCTTAATGATCTGTCATGGAGAAAGGGACCCAACCACTCTGCAATTTCTGACAGCCATAGCGAGCCCCCAGTGGTAGGGAATTAAAAGAGAGGAAGTGAGGCTGTTGTGACAGTGGACTCTTGGGTCTGAGGGAGAGAGGACCTGGGGAGTGGGCTGAGCTTGGAACCTGAGGAGCAGCCCAGCCTGCGGAGAAAGTTTGCACTGGACTGTGTTGCCCCATTGTCAATTAAGCCCAAAGAGCAAGTTGTGACCCTTTCCATGGTGCATGGAGGGACCATGCTTCAGAGCAGCGAGGGCAGGCAGATGCACACACAGACTTCTAGACTCTTTCTTTCACTCATTGCTTGTAATGGAGCCCAGACTGTCAGCCTCTCCACTCACAAATGCATTAGGTACCTCCCCATAGCTAGCGTGTCATGCTCTCTGGGCAATGGCTCTCTCCCATGCCAATTCACTTTATGGGACTTACGTGGGGCCCAACGGCTCCTCAGGATGCTGGAATTTATCATCGGCTCGTCAGTGGCAGAACTCGGAATGCATGGGGATTGGTCCTGCTTTGAGCAGGGGGTTGGACTAGATGACCTCCTGAGGTCCCTTCCAACCCTGATATTCTATGATTCTATGATTCTATGCGTGTGGTGACTGGACAGAAGGAGGTCTGTTTGAATCCATCCACAGGACAGAACCTGCCAACTGAAGAAAAGATGATCAAAATCCCTCAGACACAGGCACAAGATGATTTATTCTTTCTTCCCCTAGGCAGACGATGGTGTGGGATGGTTGATTTCAGTGCAGCCTGCTGCCAGTTGTGTACTTGCTGGTTGCAGAGAGAATGGAGGGAAAGGATTTGGTGCAGAGGCCTGCTGAAGGCAGGAATCAAGTCTGTTGATTCCTGGTATCAACTATAATTCTTGTGAGCTGTACACTCATGGATTAGCCTAAATCAGGTAGAGACTCACAGGATCGAGTACCCTGATCTGAGCCTGAAGGATAATCTGTGCGTGGGATCCCTTGACGGTCCCTGCAGCCAATCTGCCCTGGATAAATTTTTTTGCCTAGAGCTGGGAGAGCACAGTAAAAAAAAAAAAATAGTCACAGGACTGGTCTACATTAAAATTTAGGTTGACAAAACTACATCAGTCAGGGAGGTGACAAAACACAGCCCTGATTGACAGAGCAATGCTGACCTCGCCCCTAGGGCAGATGCAGCTATGTCCACAGAAGAATGCTTGCACAGAAGTAGCTGCCTTCGTTCAGGGAGATGGTGTTCCTACACTGATGGAAAAACCCCTTCCAATGGTGTAGGCCGCGTTTGCCATATGGGGTTATGGAGGCGTAGCTATGCCAACGTAGCTGTGCTGGTATAGTCTCTGGAGCAAAGACACAGGTGTGCAGTCTTGTGAATAAGCCCCACCTCAGTGTTGGGAGCTGCAGCCCCTTTATTCACAAACATTTGGACCAGTGTGTTTTTATTTGCAAGCTTGTTTAGAAAAGCAAGTGCCTGATCAGCACCAACTGGACCGACACTCACCAGGGCGTTTGCACCTCCGGATCCCCCCGTGACCATTTTGAAAAGCTTTATTGTTTGCACAATAAATTTGAAGCGGTACACATGTCTGCATGTAGTTTACAGGCAGCAAAGGGTCTCCTCCCATTTATAGCATGTACTATGATCATTGTGTTATTATCAGTTGTATTACAGTAGTGCCTAAGAGCCCAGGTCATGCACCAGGGCCCCAGTGTGCCAGTCGCTGCACAAACACAGAATAAAAAGACACTCCACACAAGGAACAGAAACACTATGCTGTGACTTAGTTGATTGTTTTGACCAGTCCCACAACGCAAATAGCCAATAGTGAATTCACACAGGGACTGGTTCAGAAATAAACCATAGATTAACATTCTGCACCAACTGTTAAGAACAACAAACTGTGGCTGTCCATGAATAATTCACAGACAGAAACTAAGGCTAAGCAATATTTGATTGCATCTTGGGCCAGCTGAGTATTAAACAAAAATGGATTCAGGAATACATATGCAAATAAAAGCATGGTGTTTGGTCCCTTATTGCTTGTTTTTTGTTGTCTGTATTATTCTCAAGCAGCCAGACAGCTGCTGGCTGCTCATGGAAATGTTCCCAAAGCGTGAAAGTTTCACAAGTGTTTGCTTGTTCAAATACTCTCACTGGAGATGTATTATTCATCACTCTCCTATTTTAGAAGTTTTGGTCATCCAGTCATGGAGCAGAAACAATACCACATGACACTACAAATAGAGAGGATCTCATCGTTAAAGGGAACAGTTAGTGGACAAGCAGGAGGCTGAAAATTCTTCATAGATAATATTCAGCAAATACTTATGAACTACAGCTATGTTACCTAGCAAGCTCCTATGGAGCACTTTCCATCCATAGATCTCAAAGCCCTTTACCAAGAAGAGAAGTATCATTATGCCCATTTTACAGATGGGGAAACTGAGATACAAGATAACTGGCCAAAAGTCACCCAGTAGGCCAGTATCAGAGCTGGGTGACGAATCTAGGTTTCCTGACATACAAGCTACTGCCTGGGCCTCTAGACCAAATTCAGTCTCTCAGCTTTGTTACCCCTCATTAATGGGTCTAGTATAAGAACCTAGTTAGGATTCACAGCCATCGACATCAGCTGATGACTCACAAAGAGAAAATAAATTCAGCCAGCTCTGTTTGCAAAGGATAATGTTCCCAGCTCTGCCTGACCCCAAATATGGAATGGGTTTTAATCCTTTGCATAATGGAAGAGTCTTGATCTATCCTGACTCTAAGGAGAAGTTCAGCAAGTGACAATAAACATATGGCAACATAAATGTCACCCTCCTAAATAGGGCTGGTTGGAAATTTTCCATTGAAACTGTTTTTCAATGGAAAATTGAGTGTTCAATTCAACGGATTTTTTTAAAGAAAAGTGTCTACTTTAGGTGGAAAATTTTGATATTACGTAAAAAAAAAAAAAGAACGCATGAAAACTGAAACATTTTGACAGTATTCCTTTAAATAGTCTGTGAACCCTTTCATGGCACTCACTGTGTTCTATGTAGTAGAAGTCACCAGACACCAGTCAGAGCAGCTGTGTGCATGGCTAGACCAGGCATGTTTGTGTCTAGTTAATAAACATGGTTATTTTGGACTCCACTATGGGTGCATCTTCACAGCACACTTAGCTCAAGTTATAACTCGAGTGTTACCCTGAACTCAGCTCCTGCCCACACACAAAAATCTGTAGCTCGAGTGACGTAGGTTCTTTAAGCAGGAGCTAGCTGGCCTGTTGGAGTCCGGGAGAGGGTGTGGGGAGCTCCAGTGATGCTGATGTTCGAGCTAGTAATGCAGTGGGGATGCAACAGCTCAAGTCACAACAACTCATCAGCAGCAGCTAACCCGTCGCTCTGCTAATCCTCCCACTCTGGGCTGCCAATCAAATGATAATCACCCTGTGTAACTCCAGTGTTGTTCTGAAGTGTGTTCACTCTCACCAGAGTTAGGCCAG
The DNA here is from genome assembly GCF_028017835.1 of Emys orbicularis. Classification (NCBI taxonomy): domain Eukaryota; kingdom Metazoa; phylum Chordata; order Testudines; family Emydidae; genus Emys; species Emys orbicularis. Next base: position 26,853,555 of record NC_088695.1, on the reverse strand, counting down.
GGCCTGCAATGCCTAGCACAACGGGGCCCCAGTCTTGGCTGATCCCTAGGCACTGCCGTAATAAACCCGATTAATAACATAGACTTTTTTCTGCTGTGACTAAGCAGTGTATTCGGCGCACACCCGGATCAGCAGGACACACCACGGCTGCTGGCCACCCACACTGCCCCTGAGGTTGGAAGCAATGCAGAGAGCACCCAGGACACGAGTGGTAATTGTATTGCCCGATGTCTCATTGAGCAAGGGGGGAGGCCTACAACAAGCAAAAACAGATGCAAAGAGGTCTCTGCAGCTTGTTGCGTTAACTGTTCTAGAAGTGAGGCTGTGCCAAGAGAAGGCAGTGCCTGTCTTTACACGCTCAGCATTCACTGCGTTCTCGGTACGGGGCTACCACACCACTGTTCGCACTGTAGAGCTGCTCTCGAGAGGCTGGCTTGGGAGCTCAGCTCTGGTCAGGAAGCTGGCCTGAAAGATTTCATTGCTGTGAAAAGTATCATCAGCCAAGAAATAGCCCTTTTGGGGGAATCACTTCCAACCTGGATAGTCCATGGGCTCTAACACCCGAGCCAGGTTTCTGGGCAGATCCAAAGATGAACAATGCACTCACAGCTTTATTAATAAACTTGCTGTAACCAATAGTTCTCCACAATAATTCCTCAATTGCTAGAGCCTAGAGAGCAGTTTTTGTCCATTCTTTCACCCACCCCTGGCTCAGTTCCTTAACACAATGTACTACTGCAGTGAGCTGGCCTGGAGCTGTTCCCATTAAGTATTGTATTAGTATTCACACGGGCTTGCCACTGGGCCAAGAACACTGTGCATTCTGACCATCACAGCACAAAGCCAGCACTGACTCCAGCACACACACCAGCTGCTTGATCTTAGGGCAGACAGGGGAAAAACTCGCCTGGAGTGTGGTCAGTAAAATACAGTTCTTAGTAAAGATGCCACGAGGGGTGTGAACTGATTGCGTTGAAGAATACAGAGAAGATTGTAGTTACAAAAGAAATCATTTGAAAGTCTGAAAATTCACTTGAAATTCCACTGACTCCTTAATGCTGCCAACATGCCCGTGTCTCCCAGAGCACTTCAAAAAAGCCAGTTGGGAATTCTCTGGGTTTTATTCCCGACCCAGGCTCTGACCTGGGTCAGGAATAGAACCCAGAGAATTCCCAACCCTCCTTTGGCAGTAATCACACACTCCCTGGAGCGGAACTCTCCTGCAAGCTGTGCACTGCCATTTAGGCAGGTTCCAAACACATTCTTTTTCCTCTAAGATCTGCTCAACACAGTTTTTGTACCAATATATATTGATTAGGAGGAGCATTGTCTTACTGAAACAGTTATAGTAGTACAGCCCCTAACGTGGACACAGTTATCCCAGTGCCTTATGCAAGTACAGCTTATTCCCCTTCCTCCACAGGAACAGCTCTTCCAGTGTAAGCCCCTTTCTCCCAGTATAACTACATCCATGCTGGCTGGGCGAGGTGCCACAGCTGTAGCTACACTGGTATAATTAAAGCAGAACAACGGTTGTGTACAAATACGGCTTCAATGTGAGGCAGCGGAAAGGGCTGGTGCTAAACTGAGCAGCAAGGAAAATATTTATGTAAATATTTTATGTATTAATATTCTTTTAGACTGACTTCTATGTCCCTGATCTTTATTGGTCACCGCTGAGGATACATTTATATTGTACACGCACACACACACCATCCATTTGATTCACCGCCTGGGTGATAAATAGCACCTATTAAAAGCGGAGTGGTTATAGGAGAACCAATCCATCTCCTCTGGGAAATTAGCTGTGTCAGGAAAGGCAACAATGAGAGAAGGGCGAGCAGTGAGCATGTAACTTCTCTCTGAAGGGAAGACGACTCCCTTCCATCATCAATCTGTGGCGCGGAACATTTGTGAACAGAAGAGACTGATACGGAATGAAACAAGAGCTGGCTTCATTTCAATTTCTTGATCTGCTTAGGAGACTGCAAGCGGGGAGGTTGGCTGCAGAGCAGGGCAGAGATTTTCCAACTGAACGTTCTTCCGTCTGAAAAGGCCATTTCATCGAACCCACAATTTTCCACAGAAACACATCAATTTCAGCAAATTTTTGCTTGGCAGGAAAGTGCAAAGCTTTTTGAAAATGTTGATAAATGTTTAATTTTATTGAAACAAAAGTCTCGATTGACCTGAAATTATTTCCCCCCCCCCCCAAAATTTCATTTGGCAGGAAATTCTAAATTTGCTCTTTTTGTTCCAATTCAGAACAATTCCTCCCCACCCCCAGTGTTGGGATTTCTGGCAGAAGAAGACATTCTGGGTCCTGCCCAGCTGTAGTTGAAAAGCACACTTTGGGCTGACCGAGCCTGGGGACTCAATCCTGCAAGGGGCCAAGGATTTGCTGAACATCCATCACCTCCTAGTGGGGTTGCTGGAAGTGAGGGGGTGGTTGAGGGGGCAGACAGATGGGTGTGCTTCACACCCTTCCCAGAGAAATCAGTCTGGACAAACACACTAGAAAGTGCTGTAGCAGGTCAGCATGATCTGCTGTGATGGGATGTGACACTCTGGACGTTTGTCCCTCTTTCTTGTTTTTTACATTCGTTTCTCTAATTAAAATACAATGTCTTTGCTGCCATCATAGAGAAATGGCAGATCTTTCCCACCTCTGTCATCTGTGAGTCTCTGAGTCCCATCAAGACCCTCCCACTAATCCAGTTCAGGATCCTTCCCTACCCTGTCAAAGCCAAGGTGAAAGATATGGTATTCCATTCCCAGTCTCACCTGTGTGACCTACTGAAGCCAATGGCATTGCATGGATTAAACTCAAGATAGAATCTGGCCCATTGGCTGGATAGCTATATTTACAGATAGGCAGCATGGACTAGTGGAGAGTGCTGTATTCGATTCTTGACTCTGCTACTGGCCTGAGGCATGGCCTTGGGCAAATCCGTTCCCCTGTCCATGCTCAGTTTCCCCACCTGTAAAATGGATGTAATGATCCTGACCGGCTTTTTTGAAGTGCTTTGTAAAAGCCAGATATTGCTGCTATTTCTACAGTGCAACCTCAGTTATCCCAGTGTGATGGGGGACATGTAATAGTTGCAGAGCTTTGCCAAAGGAACCCCCGCCCCAGGGGTTCAAGTCCATTCTGACAACCCTACTGATCTCAAGGGAACTGCAGAGATGTAAATGAGAGCAGAGTCTGGCCCTGCTTTTATAAAGCAGAAAGGCTCCAGTGCACACAGTTCTGTCTACTCTAAGCTTCATTTCAGTGGGGAATCAGGAGCCAGATATGGATAAATGGGAACATGCATGCATAGCACGTGTATTCCAAAGACAGGGTTCGTGGGACAAATTACCTCTCTAGCCACGCTGTTAAGAATTCATGATCGGTAGCTAATCATCTTTGATACTCCCTGTGATAACTTGAGCCACCATCCACTCATTTAGCTTTACTAGGGACTTAATATCTAATTATACAGCATTTTATGAGATCAGACCAAAAGGCCTTGTTCGGAAAGCAGTTAGGGCCCCATTTTATGCATTGCTTCTTTGCACTTTTTTAAGAGAGCACACAGTGACCTTTTAAAATGATTTTTTAGGGTTTGGAGAATCCATAAAACTTTCTCTCTGACACGTAAACCCATTCAGGGACATGTTCACGAGGGATTAGAGGGTATTAACAGGGAGAGATAATGGCCTTTTGCCTTCCATGTTAGAATTGGTTAGTAATGCAATAATGTTTTCCCCTTGTATTCCAGTAGAGGGCAGCACACACAGCCGCTGCCTGCTATAGCCACACTCTCAAGCCTAGCATGGGTAGATGCTGTCATAAATGCCCAGGCAACTTCCAGTGTCTGTGCCCCTGCATTGGCTAACCCAGCCTGAATCCCAGCCATGGTGGCTGCATCCTGTCCACACGAGCACTCCCATCTCCCATGCTGCACTGGTGCTAGAGCAGCAGTGGGGGAAGTGGAGTGGCTCCCTTTGAGAAAACACGTCCAAATATTCCTGGCTAGCCGGCAATTTGCAGAGTGTCGTCTCAGGGATGTCAGCACAGGACTCGCTGGAGTGGAAGATCTGTGATGCCCAGAAGTGAGCCACAGAAAGTTAACTGGGCTGGCGTAGCAGGATGTTCCCATGACTGTGAGGATGTGCGGGGCCAGAGCACAGAGAGAGATGCTGCAGATCCGTGAGGCCCTGCAAACCTGCTTTTGAACAAGGTTTGGGCTCATGTGTAGCAGGAGAGAAAAGGGGCAAAGGTTCCAGCGTTGCAAACTCTTGCTGTTCTAGTATGAGTCTCGTGAAATGTGCTGGTTTTCTAAGGCCCTAGAGCCTGTGAATACACCAGGAGCATCGCCAGCCCCAGAAGGGCAACTATCGTGAGCCAGACCCCAAAACATCAGGAGATTGGCCCCCAAATCCTGAGATTTAAAAGAAGATTATAAGCAAAGGAGGGAGGGGAGAGGTTGGTCTGTCTTTTGACTTTTGAATTCCCCCTTGTGTGTGTAACAAGTAAGATCGTGAGAACATAAAAATGGCCATGGTGGGTCAGACCAATGGTTCATCTAGCTCAGGAATCTGTCTTCCGACGGTTGCCAAAGCCAGGTGCTTCAGAGGGAATGAACAGACCGTGGTAATTATCAATTGATCCATCCCCTGTCGTCTAATCCCAGCTTCTGGCAGTCGGAGGTTTAGGAACACCCAGAGCATGGGGTTGTGTCCCTGCCCATCTTGGCTAATAGCCATTGCTGGACCTATCCTCCAGGCACTTATCTAATTCTTTTTCTGAGCCCAATTATACTTTTGGCCTTCACAACGTCCCCTGGCAATGAGTTCCACAGGTTGTCCATGTATTGTGTGACCTGCCTATTCATGTTGGGCACTTTCCAAATTTACTGGGTAAGGGGATTTTGGCCCCTGCTGCAGGAGCTCTCACCCCCACATCTATCCATGCTCAGCAAATAATTCTGCCCCCAAATCCATCAGTTCTCCCCTCCCCCTGCTTCACCTCTGCTCCTCCTGAAGCTCCAATGGTTCTCCATGTCGCCCCCGCCCCTTCCCAGGCTGGGTGCTGCAGGGAGAGAGAGGGAGGAGCCGAGGAGCCATTCCTGCTCACAGGAGTGGGGGAGCAGAGCCACCTTGAGCTGCTGGGCATTTTCTGCTACTATGAGAATGGGGTGTGGGAACCCTGAAGGGAGGGTAGAATTCGGTGCCTGCCTCTTGCAGCAGCTCTGATTGGCTGCTATACCCAGCAGGCAGGGTAGTGAGGAAGGCAGCCAATCAGAGGGGGAGTGGGTTTCCCCAGGCAGGGGTGAAATTTGTGACCATCATTGCCAAATGGGCTCCAGCCCTGGCTGAAATCCTGAGACCAGCGAAGAAATCATGGGAGCTGGCAATGTTGCACCAGTATCTCTGATTTCATTTCAAAATAAGCCATTTTCTATCCCTCGTGATTGTAGAGAAAAGCTGGGAGCTGTGACCTCTAGCGGCGCCAAAGCCCAGAGCCAATGAACAGAGCCCCAAACAGCCAACTTTGGAAATCTCAGGATTTTTAAGGCGGTCTCATGATTTTTGGGGGTGCCCAACTCATGATGATTCACACGGCCCTGCCGCATCAGACAGCTGCACACATCTGGAATGCTCCTAGTAACTGAGTATCAGACTGAGGCAAGTGAGCCAGGGAAGTGCTTGTAACGGTCAGGCCTAATCGCTGGGACTGGTGTGGTTTGTGTCAGTATCATGCTCTCCCCACAGTGGGGCCCCTTGTGGCGTGATGTATTGATTGATTGATTATGTGTTAATTACAATCCCCAGTTTAACATCCTGTGGTTTGGCAGTGTTCTGTCTCGTGACCAGACCCAGACATATTGGAGTTATTACAGGTGTGCAGGAGTGAGACGTTCACACTTAGGAAAGGCGTTTTGTCCTTGGGATATTTTTATTAGCACAATTATCAAAGTCACAAACACTCCAACCCAGCCAGGAAGGTAGAGATCCTAGAAAATGGACGTCTGAGCATGCGTATACTCACACCATCCCTTGCCAAACCCCCCAAGTGTTAGTCATCATCCTCACCCTCATCATCCTCCTCAGCAGCGCTCGTCATCCTGGCCTCTCCCAAGGCACGCCGGCCGGGATTCAGCTTTTATAATGCATTACACAGACCCCCTCTAGGCCTAATGCATCTTCAGTAGGGGGTTCAGCCCCTTTTCCTTATCTGTATTTCCTCACCCTACTCATGTTGCGGTACCCTTCTCCCATAGGTTACGAGGTCTCAAGCTTGTTAACATACACGTCAATTAGTTACTATGGCATTCTTGTTGTCGGACATCTGCTGATGTTCCTAACTCAAAGTAGCTAAAGCTGGTATCAACTGGCATTGGGTGGCTACCTGCCAACAGTTTAGTCAAACTGGTTTATTATAGCCTCTATTCTGTGATAGCTTCTGATCTAGGGTTACTCTTGGTGCACTGCTTAGGCTAAGGCTCTTTGAACCTTAGGCCTTGATTAGTTTAGCTAAACTATTGTCTTACAGGCTTTGAGTCATTGCGTTACTGCCTTACCTGATACTAGTGCCTCACCTACCTAACCCTATAGGCTGCACTTAGACAGTGAGTTCTCTTCCAGTGGAACTTGGCCTGTTGTCAAGCGGACTGGACGTCCCTGATTGCTTTAGTGTGTTCCAGCCGACTCCTCCAGACGTGACAAGGGTCATGTGTCTTCTTGCGTGGCAGTCATGCCTCTGGCAGTCCTGCCATGCCTGCTCACACACTGGGTCAAATCTCACACGTTCCCCCCTCTCAGCCTATCCTGGGAGAGCGCAGCGTGTTCTGGGACACGGTCGCTGACACCTGGCCTTGCTAAAGCTGGTTCACATAGGGAGGGGAGAGGAGCTTGGCTGCTGTTGCTGCAGCCTCTTCTGGGAAGAAGAAAGCTATGACCCTTCCAGACAGCCTTCCTCGGGGCAAAGAGCGCCCTGCCACTACTCCCAGGGGAAGGGGAGAGTGGGTCTGTTGGGAATTCAGTGTTGTGGCAGGGTGGCATGATGAAACGACCCATTTGATTACGGGCTACACTCTCAGCCTGAATAGCCAGATGAGTGGTGTAGTGGGGCGACTGCCCCACTCCTGGTGAATTTAGGCTGCAGCAGGCCAGTGGGCCTGCGCAGATGGACAGCCAATCAGGGAAGGGCTTATTGGGAGCCAATCAGGGCCCAGATTGGAGGCAGCCAATCAGGGCCAGGCTCAGCCCTATAAAAAGGCTGCTCAGGGAGCGGGAAGAAAGTCTGTCCCAGGCTTTTGAGAGGGGAAGGTCTATCTCCAGAGCTGGAAGACTAGCACCCGGGACAGCGCAGTGCTGGGCAGGCCTGGGAGAGCAGAAGGGAACTCCAGCCCGGTGTCTGCCAGGCCCAGGCCCTGAGGGGAAGGGCCTAGCTGGTGCGAAGGGCCGAAGGGGAAACGGCCCAGGGACAGGGACAAACGGAGGGAGAGAAAGAGGGCAGGACGGCTGCCACTAGAGGGTCCCTGGGTTGGGACCCAGAGTAGTGGGCGGGCCTGGGTCCCCCCCTTTCCCCCCTTGCAGTACACCCAGCCATTGGCCGTAGGGAGCGGCCATCATAGACCCGCCAGATCCCTGAGAAGAAGGGATTAGACTCAAAGGGTGTGGTTGGACATGGTGGCTGGAATGTAGGACTGCTGATCACCCAATCCCCGGAAGGGGGTGTGGATGGACTGAGGGGCACTGCCGGAGGGCAGTGGTCCTGAAGAGGACGCTGCGAGTTGGTGAGCGACGTGGGCTCAGAAGCCAACCGAGGGCAAGACAGCAGACGGGACACCACCAGGAGGGGGCGCTCCTCCGGACAGAGCTAATTCCCGGAGCAACCAGTAGGTGGCGCCGCGGTGGTGAGTCCCAACACTGTTACAAGTGGACATACGGGGGGTAAATGGGGGAGATTTGCCCCTGCAGTCTGTGGATGGGTGACAGCTGCCATCTTGCCCGACACCAGGGATTGAACCGGGGTCCACCAAAGCTGAAAGTACAAGTTGCTGTTACCGCTTGAGTGAAAGAGCGAAGCTTTGTGCTGTAGCACACCCACGGGCTTAGTGGGCTGGGTTCACAGGCTGACATCTATCACCCACTGATCAGTGCCTTAGGTACCCAGCCACTTGGGGGGCATGACCCTGAGCCCTCCAACTCTGGGCTGCTGAGCCTGTAGTGTGACCTGTCCCAGGGCGACAGAGCCGCCCACAGGGTGGGTTACGGTTCCAGGGTCACTGAGCAGCCCTCTGCTGAGGGCATTGCTCCTACTGGCCAAAGTAGCCCTCCGTGCCCTTTCTCACCCTGCTGTGGAGCAGAGGGGCCATTGATCCAGTCCTGTGTCCAGCGCTCCCCTGCCCCCTGTGCACTGCCATGCAGGGTGTGTAGCTCTCCAAAACCCTCCCCTCCTTGTCCTGGGCAATGGCGCCAGTTCCACCAGCAGAGGGCGCCCAAAGCTAGGGCAGGAGGGGCCCTTGTAGCAGAGCATTGCCAGGAGGCCTGAGGCAGGGCTGTCATCTGCAGTCTGCGACAAGCAACCCATGACAGCAAAGAACTCTAACTAAGCCTGTTTGAGCACCAAATGGCTCCATTGTATTTCGTTTACGCGAGGAGCTATAAATACTGGCTCCTGCTCTGGATGCTGACTTCCTTGTTTGCATTTTTAATTGTTGTGGCAGCTGCTGCATTTTGAATTCCAACGAGGGAATCTGTGTGTATCTGGAACATGCTGCCAGCACCTCCAGCGTGGGTCCCCCGTGCTCCGGCAGGCCTGGGGAGACAGCTTGCAACACGGCTTGGCCCTCTCCACGTCGCTGGCCAAGACGCATTGGGCTTAGAGGGGAGCATCTGCGAATTAGGCTTTGAAACAGGCTTCAAACCCAGTGCTGTGTCTCCAGCGCAGAGTGAAAGGAGTCATTCCCAGCCATCCCCACTGACTAGGGTGACCAGATAGCAAGTGTGAAAAATCGGGATGGGGTGAGGGGTAATAGGAGCCCATATTAAAAAAAAAAAAGCCCCCAATATCGGGACCGTCCCTATAAAATCAGGACATCTGGTCACCCCACCACTGATACATGCACAGAGCCCTCCCCAGACAGATCCCAGGTGCAGCCTCCTTTCTCCTGACTGGGTCTCCCAAGCAGTCTTCAAAGGAGCCTGCTGCTATCCAGGAGAAATTCTGCTGTCTCCCTGGGGAGGGATTTCTGAGCAGAGGTGTGAGGCGCATTCTTCCAAAGAAGGATTTGTTTTGGGACTAGGGCATGAGACTGGGACTAAAGAAATGTGGGTTCAATTCCTGGCTCCACTGCAGGCTGTGTGACCCTGGGCAAATTCTCTCCGGAGCCTGTGAGGGGCGCTGTTCACCTAGCTTCACAAGCTCCTGAATCTCATGCCAGTATTTGTGCCTATGTGACATTTGCTGAAATCATGGGCTCAAGAGGAATTTGGATCAGAACGGTATTAATAATGATAGCTGTAGGAATTAAGACATCAATTAAGCTCAAATAGTACATTATCTGGAAATTCTCCAATCAATGTGGCTTTGTGATGGCTGGTTTAATTATCCCTCATTAAATGGAACTGAAATCAGTCTCCAGCTTTTTATTATTTCAAATTCACCATGGGTCATGTGAATTTTTAATTCTTCTAAATGTCCCTTCTTTGGAAAACCTGCCTAATGTATCCATGACGGATGCTAAAGCAGAAGCTCATTCAGTGACTGTAGGCTAGTACCTTGAATTATTTGTATTTCAGTAGCACCTGGTACCCCTACCTGAAATGGGTCCCTCATTGTGCGAGGTGCAGTACAACCACAAAGTCAGAGAAAGGAAAGGAAATTATTATTCCCATTTTACAGATGGGGCCTGAGGCCCAGAGAGATGCAATTACTGGCCAAGGTCACACAGGACATCAGTGGCACAGTGGCTAATTGAACCCAGAGTTTCTGAGTCCCTGGCCTTGTCCTAGCACCGCAGACTCCTCAAATGCAGATCGTGCTGTCCAAGTACATTTTCCAGATGAGCATTGCACTCCTCAGCTTTGGAGCCGATGCACAATCCATCGCTGCCTTTTCATGTATGTCAAAGCTGATCATTTCTCTGCCAGCAAGGCAGGGAGTCTCTGCTAATCAGCACTCCATAAATCATCCGTTAGTAATTACATTATTTATTGCAATATGAAAACAGAATAATAATGGTAATCTCCAAAAGAATTAGCTCAGCCAGACTGGAGTTGTTAATTTCACTGCGCTCAGTTTATTTTTGGCAGGGTTGGATACTGGAACGTTTTCACTGTAATATTTTCCTCTCATCTAAACTCGGCTGATAAACACTGGATGATTTGCTCCTGTTAAACTCTTGTCTCAGAGTCAGCACCAAGCATCTTGCCATCAGGAGTGTAATAAGGCAGGGCCTCAGGTCAACAATGAATACACACACCTTTCCCCCATTATTACTCTGCTTGTTATTCCACTCTCTCTGGAATGCAGCTACTTCCTCCTTTGACTCTGATCTATTATAGCATGATCAGTCCTGAAAGAATCAATACAACCCTCAAAATCACTGGTACCTAGCACTGACTTTAGAATGAGGCTGGGGTTTATTCTAAAGAGGAGCTGCAAATATTTGACTACAAATTAAAACCACTTTGGTGAGATTTCCAGAGGGAATAAAGCCCACAGCTGTTGTATGAGCAGGTACAGTAAGTAGCTCCCTATTTTGGAGGTCACCAGAAGCAACTTCTAGAGGTGAGGTAGAATCCTAGCTCCCCTTGTCATTCTCCACATAATTCCCTGAAACAAATTCTCCTGGGGGTGAAATTTTCCCTTGTGTAACATTAGCTGAACTTGTTGTGACTTCTGTGAGTGTGAAAAAAAATGCACATGTCCCTGGGAGGAGTAAGGGCTTAATCCTTTGCCCATTGGAAATGTTGCTGTTAACACTGGTGGGGGCTAGATCAGGGTTCAAAACATTTTTTTTTTTTTATTCTTAGCAAACTTTAAGGTGGTTTGATTTTTTTTGAAGCCACTTGTGTTGCCAACTCTCACAATTTTATCACAGATTCATAAATTCCAAAGCCAGAAGGGAGCATTATGATCATCTCGTCTGACCAAACATAAGGAAGTATTTCTTCACACAACCCACAGTCAACCTGTGGAACTCATTGCCAGAGGATGTTGTGAAAGCCAAAAATATAAGTGGGCATAGGTGCTGGAACTAGGGGTGTTGGGGGTGTGGCAGCACCCCCTGGTTTGAAATGGTGTCCATCATTTATAGGGTTTACAGTTTTGTTTAATGGCTTTCAGCACCCCCACTATAAGAATTGTGCCAGCACCTATGTAAGTGGGTTCAAAAAAGAATTAGCCATTGATGGACCTGACCTCCATGAATGTATCTATTAGCCAAGATGGTCAGGGATGCAACCCCATGTTCTGGGTGTCCCTAAACCTGTGACTGTCAGAAGCTGGGACTGGATAATGGGGGATGGATCACTTGCTAATTACCCTGTTATATTCATTCCCACTGAAACATCTGGCACTGGCCACCGTAAGAGACAGGATACTGAGCTACGTGGTCCATTGGTCTGACCCAGTATGGTCATTCTTAAGTTCTTATGGCCTTCTGTATAACACAGGCCATAGAACTTCTCCATAAGTTTACTAGAACATATAGAAATAACTCCATAATTATTGCAGGGCTTGTGATATATGGTGTTTTCCTAAAGCCCAAGCTGCTGGTATCATGTGACTAAGTGAGACTCTCAGCTTTCATGGCTGTCAAGAAAAGCTTGAAAATGTGACCCTCTTAAAGTCTTTAAGCCCAGAAAGTGAATAAACAAACCCCCAATTCAGAGCTGGTTGGACAAAATATTATTTCCTTCCATGGAAAATTTTGACTTTTTGTGAAAAAATGAAAACCCGAAAACCAAAAAAATTTGGCTGAAAATTGCCAACCTCCCCAAATGCTTGGCTGAATACTTCCAAAAACCAAAAATTTGAACACAGAAAGGTGAAAATTGAAAATTTTCAGTTTGGGAGTTTTCAGTTTCCTGACTAAAACTGAACAATTTTTGCGGAAAGTGGGTACATGCCATGAAAATTTTCACTTTATCAAAACCCAATCATCTGTCCAAAGCAAGTTTGTTGGAAAGTTTTTGATCAGCCCCACCCAGAACCCCAAGCTGAGAACCCCCCACCTCCTGCTCGAAGTGCCAGGTGCATGTCTAGCTGTTTGGGTAATGTGAGCTCAGAGCATGGAGTGGATACCATAGATCAAATGAAAGAAATGAACCCCCACAACACACCCACAATTCTCCCCACAGGAAGAGAAAAAGTGAGAGAGAGAATGACCATGAGAGATGTCAGTCGTGTCACTTAATGCATGACTGGATACCATGGGTCAGATACCACCGCAATGAGCGTGGGATAGAAAGTTGAACAGAACATTTATTGAAAAAAAAAATCTCATGATTATCAAACCAATCTCATGATTTTGCAGAGCTTTTCTCGTAATTTTCAATCCCTTGGGGTTGGCAGTGCTGACAAAGGCCGGTTAGCGGCCATCTCAGCCCAGCTGGACAGGAAAGCTAGCCCCTACGCGCGCGCACATTCGCGCGTGCACACACACACACACACACACACGAGAGGAACACATCGTAAGGTTTCAAGGTGATATTTCACACTGAGCTGGGTGCAGTTCTTCAACACAACTAGAGTCGATGACACCAAAACATTTGGTGAATTTGTGTCGAGTTTGCCAAACTGTTCATTTAGAAGTGATCGGGTCACAGGGTGAGCCCCGCCTCGAGCACCCTCCTGTGGCAGGCCGTGGCCTGAAATGCACCCTTGCCTCAGTTTCCTCTTTCTATGGCCCATGGAAAGGAATAGTGTCTCTGGCAACACCAAATTTAAACCCAAATTCATTCGTATAAAGTGTTGCAGTCTGCAGTTCCCTCATGGTAAAAACTGTTTCTTCCCTAAACCCCCAAGGTAAAAACCAGGTTACCATGCAGCAGCTCCTCAGTTCCATTCAAGGTGCCACCATTCCCAGGTTTCCCACCCAAAAGTCCTTAACCACTCCAGACTGGTTCCTTTGCGCTGTTCCAGGGCCCCACTCTCTAGGTCTCCACTGCAGAGTTCCAAGAGCCAGGACTCTCCTCCCATAGCTCAAAGTCAGGGCCCCCAAGTGAGGGCTCACCACACAGATACACTCCTGCTCAGGGGAACCTCCCTTCAGGACTCCTGGTCTCCTCCTGCAGTGCTCCACTTGGGTTTGCTGCCAGAGGGCTTCCTGGAGTGTTATATAGCCCAGCTTACCTGCCTGAGATTCCCACCCATGCTCCAGGGGACCTCCCCCCTTACTTCTGGGCCTGGCATGCACTGACCAGGCTGGTTCTTCCCTTCATTCCTAGGCATAAGCCTTCCTGCAGATTGTCAGGGTTCCCCACCTCTAGCCGGTCCTTCAGCAGTTCTCCTCTGAACCCATCACTCGCGGCTCACAGTTACTGCTCCTCAGGCCTGCAGCTCTTTCCCTTGGGCAACTCTGCTGCTCCTTCTGTCGCTCCTTGGTTCTCTGGCAGCTCTCACCCGTCCCTTCCTGCCTTTCCCTGGATATGGCCCAGTGTCCTCTCTCCGGCCCAGTTGGTAGGCAGCTACTGAGTCCCGGGTGCACTGGACACTGCTCCCTCTTCCAGGGACAAATTTAAAAACAACAACCAAAAAACAGAAAGTTTTGTTTTGGCCTTTTCAAAACAGTTTCACGGTTTGAAATGTCTTTGTTTCAAAATTTCCTTTAATTTTTTAAAATGCAGAAGTGTTTAGAACTGTCTGGAATCTAAACAAGATGTTTCAATTGTGTCAAAACGAAACGCTTTGTTCTACTCAACACAATTTGTTTTGACTTCCCGAGGCACTGAACCTTTCAGACATTTTCTTTTTGGGCCAACCTGACATTTATTTATTTATTTATTTTGTACTTGTCAAAAGTACCAACAAACTGAAAACGCCATTATTCCTCCAGCGCTCCTAGCACAGAAGGGTCCCTCCTGACCCACCCTCACCCCATTCAAGCTCTCCCTGCCCTACATTCCAACATGAGGCTGACTTCAAGCAAGATGTTAATCACATGGAAACTCTGGAATCTGACCCATTTTCTTTGTTTATTCTCCCTTCTCATTCTTTTCATGGCAAGTGACAAATTCTCCCTTTTCATTCTTTTCATGGCAAGTGACAAAGTTGTTGCTTAGTCGAGATGCTGTGTCCAAGGAATTATAAACTTGGAAAGGATGACAATGTATGTCCTAACTCCAAAGAAGCCCCCGTGTGACTCAGCTGCAGAGGCGTGCCGATTGCAGGATTAGCAGCGGTGAGAGTGGAATGATTTAACGAGGTAAGGAGATCTGCACAGGAATCCTTAACCCCCCATCTGAGATCCCAGCACTTCCTGCCCCTTAATTAGATTCTCCACCACCATGTTTGAGGTGTTCCAAGCCATTAGGCTGTTGTGTGACCTCTCCATCTTAGACTCCAGGTCACTTCTGCTGCCCACCTCTGCTCAGATGCACCGTGGAGCCTTTGCTTCCCCAAACCACTGTCTCAAAGCTAGATCTTGCTCAGCCCTCACTCCATGGCAGATTAGGTCGCACATCAAGGCATGGGAGGTCTAAACAGCCACAGCATGGGAGACAAAGCTGAAGTTACAGTAGCACAGCTCAGAACAGAACCCTTGACACTTTAGCCCTAGCCAGTGCCCTATGGGCTAGACCCAGCTGGCTCCCCATCACTTGCTGCTAGACCTGTTAAACTGCTGCAGTTGTCTGAAAAGGCTGGACACCTCCATTTCCAAATTCCCTCCGTAACAGGGTGGTGGTGGTGGTGGTGAGATATTGCATGGGAAGCCAGTGGATGTTGTTAGATGACCCACCCAGTGCAGCCAAGAATAACAGAACCCGCCTTTCCTCTGGGCTAAGACTGGGGCACTATCTGGTCCCTGGTGAATGAGGGGTTTCCCATGCCCACAGAAAGAGCTGTACTAGTATGTTTGGGAGACAGAACAATGGGGCGGGAGGCTTTGGGATGGTCAGGTTCCCCATTTGGAGCAAGGTCTGGGCTGACTCTGCTGTTGGCTGATTTTACTTTCTTGTTCTAAACTCCCTCCCAGGCAGCAAAGACCTGGCTGGTCTCCCCAGAGCTGCTCCGGGTCCCACAGGGGCATTCCTCAGGCCAGTTTGGAATGACAGCTGCCCTCTTGGTCACCAAAGCCTATGGCTCAAGGCAGATCAATGGCATGTTAATCAGACAGAGACGCGGGGGAGTGAGGGGACTCTGCAGCGTGTCCCCTCTTAGCAGTAGCTCTGGGGAGCAGACGGATCACGCACAAAGAGCTCCTCATTGAGGTCCGTCTGATTTAGTTTTTGACACTAGCTTAGTGGGGTATTACTTGTACTACAGTAGCATCAAGATGCCCCAACTGAGATGAAGGCCCTGCTGTGCGAGGTACTGTATAGACACATAGTAAGAGACAGTCCCCAGTGAGATCTCGCAGGCTCCATAGACAACGCAGACAAAGGGTGGGAAAACTGTGCTGAAATAACCCATCCGTGATCACAGACAAGCAGCAGAACCAGGACGTCCTGTACCCTAGGCTAATGCCTTATCTTGGAGAACACACCGCTGGACATAGATAGCCACAGTGCAGCAGGAGGGGTGACCCAGGGACCCAGCTAATTGCGCTGATCGTAAAATGGCAAACCAGGGAAAGTGAGCTTTTCTTTCAATGTGAATTTTTGTAAATGTTTTTTAATATGAGAGAGAGCGCCGTTGGGCTCGTATGATGTTTCTGACCTGAAAGGTGTCCATAAGTGGCAGCTAGCAAGACAGGCTGGTCCAGTGGTGCAAGGGTTAACCTCTGCCTAAAAAACCTTCAATTCTTCCCTCTGCTACAGACTTCTTGTGTGACATTGGCCATGGCACTTGTCCTCTCTGGGCCCTAATTCCCCGCTGTACAATAGAGATAACAACACTGCCTGACCCCATAGCAGGGCCGACGAGGGGGGAGGGAAGCCGGTACAAATTACCGGGACCCGGCAGTCCGGAAGAGGGCCCAGGGCCCGGCTTCCCCCCCCTGTTGTCGGCCCTGTTTAGCCGGTCCGCCCTTGCTGGGAGGCCCGAAATATTTTTTTCACCGGGGCCCGAACCCGCTCTTGGCAGCCCTGCCCCATAGCAGTGTTGGGAGGATAATGAATTAGAGTGTGAGGCTTGCAGTTACATAACAGGGGCCAGAGAAGTGCCTTAGCTAGACTAGCTGCAAGAATTAACATCCTTAGGAGTGGATTGCTGTAGCAAGCCTCCCAGCATGCATCTCCCTTTGATTGACATAAAGTATGAGAGATTTCTGTCCCACTGGGAGCAGAACAGAACCTTTCAGGATCCCGTATTCCAACAGCACCAGAGGCATCAATGTGCGATGAGTCCGAAGTAGAAGAGCATGAAGTGGAAACATCAATCTGTCCCTCTGAGCCTCCTAATTTCAAGGAGGGCTAGTTCAGATTTGAAATCCTGGCTCCGGCAGTGCTGCCAGCTCTTAAGAGTCTTTGTGATGTTTGGTGCATGTCTTAAAGCCTCAGCGGCAGGAGTCATGGGATGACATTGGAATCTCAGTTTTCATTTAAATTATTAGTTACGCTAGAGAAGCTGGGGATTAGTACAAGAACTGTCAGGTGGAATAGGAACTGGGTAAAGGGGAGAGGGCAACGGGTTGTGCTGAAAGGTGAACCATTGGGCTAGAGGGAGTTTACTAGTGGAGTTCCTTGCTATACATCCATCAGTGGCTATTAGCTAGGATGGGCAGGGAAGGTGTCCCTACCTCTGTTTGCCAGCAGCTGGGAATGGGCGACTGGGGATGGATCACTTATGATTACCTGTTCGGTTAATTCCCTCTGGGGCACCTGCCATTGGCCACTGTCAGAAGACAGGATACTTGGCTAGATGGGCCTTTAGTCTGACCCAGTATGACCGTTCTTATGAAGTCATATTTCCATGGGGGTGCTAAAAGAGCAGCATTATTTCATTGTCAACAGTGTCAAACACTTGCAGCAAGGTCCAGGAGGATGTGAGGCGCTACTTTGTGCTCACCTTCAAGCACTGACTTCAGGGAGTGGTGGTTTTCTTTTAAATAAAAAACACCAAGAACTTTTTATCCCAGCTGCTACAAAAGAATTAATGAGCCGCGCATCAGCCCAAACCAATTTTGTGTCCCTGCCTTATAAACAGGGAACGCGTATTCTCCTTCTGGCAACACGTCCTAGACACAGCACCACAAAATTGATTTTCCTTGAAGTGAACTGCGCCCATAGTAAGGAAACATCTGGTATATAAATCATGCTGTTGGTGAAGTAAGGGAGAGTCATTAAGTCTTTCCATTGAATAGCGCCGATGATAACCTTGTTGGTATCACAAAGCAAATACGAAATAGACCAGAGGAGTTTGACAGAGCTTTTGATGAAACAGCCGAGCATTGGGAGAACACGTCTGGGTTGCTGAAAGAGGAATGTTTTAGGGATGATGCCGATTTTCCCATTATGACTATTCCACACCCCCGCCCCCCCACCAGATCTTAGATTTGGGATTCAAGAATCAGGTCACATTCCCCCTTCTTTTTATCTCTATTCCATTTTAATAAGAAGCAGTATGAGCATATTTTGCAAATTTGGATAATGGCTCCAGTTTCATATCCCTCAGCAATTTCACACTAGTTTCTGTATTGCAATATTCATTACAGAGAAGGCAGAGTGCTGCACAAAGCAAAAACCTGAGTTAAGTTTGTAAATGCATTCTAGGGAAGCATAGAGCTGCAGTCCTTTCCTGGCTGCTCCCAGACACTGAGCACCTGCTGGCATCTGCATCTCTAGCTCTGGGCACGGCTGCAAGAAATCAGGCTTTAGTTTCCTGTTTAATCAAAATTAAAAAGCCAGAGTTTACAGCAGAGGATAGTGCAAAGAGGTTTCGAATTAAAGTCCTGCAAAGGAGCAAGGGCTGTGATGAAAGTGAAGTGGTGATTCGTCTTTACAAGAATGAAAAATGTTATTTTTTAAAAAATGTTAAGAGATAAGGGGTGCATTATTTCCACTGTGGTTCTGACTGTGATTCTAGACAACACTAGCTCTCATAGTGTTATAAGTAGGCTTGGCAGAATTTTTATTTTTTTTTATAATTCTGATGGACAATACCAATGCTTATTTTTAAGCATTTTTGTATGTTTACCAATTTAAATTTTCACAGTTGCACAAAATTTTGGATTTTAAGGCTTTTTAAATTTTTGTCTATTTAAATTTTTACAGTTGTGGGAAATTAAGGGGGTGTCAGACACTAGGTGGAGTCAGACAGCAATTATTTAAAGACAGTAGACAGTGAGATTCACAACGTTAATTGAGAGAGACAAGGTGGGTGAGGTAACACCTTTTATTGGATCAACTGCTATTGGGGAGAGAGAAGAGCTTTTGAGTTCCATGTCTCTTTCACCAACAGAAGTTGGTCCAATAAAAGGTGTCACCTCACCCACCTTGTCTCTCTCATATTCTGGGACCAACATGGCAAAACACACAAACTGTCAACATCACATGGCAACATATACAAAGTCAATATCCTTAAATCAAACTCTGTACGTTCTCAAGCTGCATTTTCCTTACTTTACCGATCTGTAAATGTCAGTGATTGCTGGAAATCTTTGCTCGTCAGTTTGGGTGGATGGTGAAAATAAATGCTTATTGACATTTACCGATAAAAATTGAATTCTTCCAAGCCTAGTTATAAGAAAAGCTGGGCAAATGACTGATTGTTTGGTTCAGTGGCAGCAAGGGTGACTAGATGTCCCGATTTTATAGGGACAGTCCCAATATTTAGGGCTTTGTCTTATGTGGGCTCCTATTACCCCCCACCCCCATCCCAATTTTTCACACTTGCTGTCTGGTCACCCTAGTGGCAGCTCAAAAAAAAAAAATATATATATATATATATATTTTGGTTGGGGTCAAACTAAATATGAAAATGTTAAGAATTTTCAGTGAATCAAAAAAGCCCATTTCAGGTCAGTTCTAGAGTGGGGATTTAACCTGGGTCTCATTCTCCTCTTCCTCCTCCTCTCGCCATTTTGTGAATGCCCAAAACTGTTTGTGTCAAATTTGCAAATAACTTTAGATTGACCAAAACCGCATCGTTTGTCAAATAAACTATTTGTCTGAAACATTTCATCCAGTTCCATGTTCTGTTTAACTGACTTGATAGGCAGCTCCATCGTGGAGAAACGCTCATTACTACTTGTCATGCGATTCTTTTTAGAAGCTGTGCGTAACTCCAGTAAGGTCTCTGTAGCCAAATCATACCTGGGGCGGAGTTGTGTCCAGCAGGATTGATCCGTGCAAGCAGTTTGAGCATGATATTCACGTCTGAACAGGACTGGGTGGAAATGCTGGGAAAGGGGTTCAGGGATTATTACAGTTGTCTCTTTGACCTGAGTAGTGAGCCAATATTCTGGGCCTTGTAGGGTTGTTGCTGTTAGGATGAGAAAAGCTGATCTGAGTCAGGTCTATGCTGAGTGTCGTCTTGTTTACTTACAAAAAATAGAGGCAAAGTCCTCTTTCCCTGGGTGCCGTAGCAGGCAGCAGCAGGCAGCTTGCTTGCTCAGAAATCCCCAAGTCTGCCTCCCTAGCGAGTGCTCCTTCCTCTGTGGCTGTACTGTTAACCCAGACTCTTACCCAGGGTTTAGCCCAAACTTATCTACTAGCCCCACAGAGAAACCTCTGACCCAGCGTAGCCGAGTGTACAAACCCTGCACCAGACAGGAAGGGGTCAAGGAGCTGCTCTGGACTCAAACAGTCCCACCCCGGCACCACCTGTAAGGCACCGCAGGGCTGGAGGAAGGGCCTCAAAAGGGAGAGTCCCAGCTCAGTCAGGGGCAGCTCTGGAAGGAGGATAGACCCTAATCCCCAGCTCCGGTGAGGGCTCTGGCTTAGGACAAAGCCTGCTCACACTCCTGCAGGCTGCCCGGGCCTGGAGACAAAGGCAGGCTGGAATCAGGCACTTTCTGGAAGCTTGCCTGAGGACACTGAGCTGCACACTGGCTGCCTGCTTGGGGCTGTGCATTTGTTTTTTTCTTTTCTGGAGCCCCTGAAGGAGTGAGCTGCAGAGGAGCCAGCCCGAGGGCTGAGTTCCCATCCCTGGACCTGCATCACGGATGCCCAGTCTGGGTGAGTACAGGGCCCTGTCACACCCCACAGGGATGCTGTGGAGGGACCAAGCCAGGACACCCAGGTTTGGAGGTGCTTTCAGCCCAGGGTCACTGACCCATCTGTGGGCTGGGGTTAGAACTCCGGCTGCACGTTCATTGGGACTGGAGCCTTCACACTCTGCAATGAAGACATCTTGGGTGCTGACCGTCCTCCCGTGCCTTCCCACAATTCCCTCCGAAGGACAGACAAGTTCTCCGCAGTCGACACAATTGACTGGGAAAGAATCCTTGAGCGTCTCAGCACAAAGCCCCAGGGGATACACCCCCACAGCTCCAACACACACCCCGCCCACAAGCAAGTGCAGCACCAGTGAGAACACAGGAACTCAGGCAGGGTGGGGATGGGAATGAGCAAGTCAAACCCACAGACTCTGACCCTCGTGCAGATCACCTGGGTTAACTGCAGTGAAGACGTACCCTTAGGGTCATGCTCACAACTGCTTCTCCTAGATTTCTGCCTCCAACACCCACAGCCTGCAACCTATATCCCACCCGCTGCATTTACAATGGGGGAGACCCCTGTTTATCTACTGGGTTAGCTCTGGCCTAACCAGGTGGCTTAGTGCCTTGAGCGGTTATCTGCCGCTGCTTTCATTACAGAAAGTGGCTTAATTGCTCCTTCCATTGAGCCTGAAAGATAGTGTCTGGCATATTGGGTCTGGGATTGTCTTTGGATCCTAAAGCACCTCGCTAGTTGCCATCAGCACCTTTCCCCATACCATTATTATTTGTATTACGGCAGTGACTAGCGATCAGCAGAGAACTGGCCCCTATTGTGCCAGGTGCTGTACAAACAGAGGCAGACAGCACCTGCCCTGAAGAGTTGACAGCCTCACTGCACTCACAGATTCCAGGGCCAGAAGGGGCCAGTGTGATCATCTAGTTTGACCTGCATAACACAGGGCAGAGACCTGCCCCACAATAATCCCTAGAGCGGAGATTTTGGACAAACACCCAGTCTTGATTTAAAAATTGTTGGGGGGGAGGGATAGCTCAGTGGTTTGAGCATTGGCCTGCTAAACCCAGGGTTGTGAGTTCAATCCTTGAGGGGACCATTTAGGGATCTGGGGTAAAAATCTGTCTGGGGATTGGTCCTGCTTTGAACAGGGGGTTGGACTAGATGACCTCCTGAGGTCCCTTCTAATCCTGATATTCTATGATAGAGATTGCACCATGCCCCCTGGCAAACTGTTCCAGGGATTAGTTACCCTCCCTGTTCAAAATGAACACCTTATTTCCAGTCTGAATTTGTCCAGCTTCAGCTTCCAGCTACTGGATACTTGTGAAGGGGTCACCTTCACCAGCACTGCTGCCTTGTGGTCAGGCAAGGCTGTGGCAGGGGGTCCCCTTCCTGACATCTCCCCTTTTCTCTACAACTCCATCCTATGGGGTCGATCCCTTCTTCTGTGGCTCAACCCTGAGGTGGGGTCCTGTGTTCCAGTCCCCCCCTTTTGGGGACGTAGAAAGAAAAGTCCAATAATGGAGAAGTCTTTTGGTGCTCACAAGGTCTTCAGGGCTTTCTCTTTAGACTCAGGGAGTAAGGTCTGGCCCCTGGTGTATTCAGAGCTATCCCTAGCTGGATACCCTGCCAAGGGGTAGACTCCTGTTGTTTTCTCACCCTAGTGGTTGGTGGAGGAGCCTGGGCCCACCTGCTCCACTGGGTTCTGATCCAGGCCCCAGTGGTGGGCACTGCAGCTAAGTCCAGACCTTTGGGTGCTAAATAGCTGCCTCCCTGGATCACTCCCTACCAGGGTCCCATCTTCCCACAGGGAAGAATACAGAACTGAACACAAAATTAAAGTTTCTGACCTTCAAAAGTCCCCAGTCCCTCCTTTGCAGGTGTGGGCAGATTAGTATATCCAAGCCTCAGCAGCCCAGGCAGCAAGAGCTCCTGGGCTGCTACCTCCCTAGAGCTTAGAGCAGGGGGCAGCTCCCTTCCACTGCTCCCTTCCTCTGAGCTGCTTGGCTTCCCCTTTGCAGCTCTGCTCCAGCTTGTGCAGGCTTTGCAGGTGCAGCCGGGTGGGGCCGCCTGCACCCAGAGTTGCTCCTTAACCCCTTGCTTTCCAGTGTGAGGTTTGTATCCCCCATCACAACCATGTTCTACCTCTCTGTGCTGGATGAGACAGAGGAAGGGCAGGAAGGGGTGTAACCCATGGGTGCAAACGTCATGGCTTTTGTCTCAGGTTTGCTTTGCTGGAGATTTCCTAAGCAGCTCTGCACATGGGAACAGTTGGCTCTCACTGGCGGTGGGGGGCCACAGGCCTGCGTGAGGAGCATGTCATGGAGCTTGAAGGGGAATAACTGGGCCTCTGTCTCACTGTGCCCACAGCCTGAGAGCTCAGGAGCTGAGCTCTACTCCCCATTGTTTGTAAGCCATGCCATTTGCTGGATGCTAACCTCCTGGATGGCACTACCTGCAATCAGCTGGCTTTATTCTGCATCCCTTGTGTGCCAAAACTAGCAGTGAAGAAATTTCCCCTGCTGCTGCCCAGGCTGTACCTGTCTGGTGGATAATCAGAGCTTCTAGTGCTGTCCGTCCAACTTTCCCCCAGTTTATAAACACCAGCTGGGATTTCCAAGGGAGCCAAAGGGAATTAGACTCCTAAATCCCATTGGCAGTCAATGGGATTTGGGCACCTAACTTCCCTGGGCACTTTTGAAATTCCCAGCCTAAGAGCGTTTGAAATCTCTGCCAGTTGTAGGTGATTCAGCCCTGCTGTGGGTGCATGGATAAGGTGGAGAAAAGTTTGTTACAGACTGTTGGTCTGAGAAAACATACTGAACATGGAGGTGAGGTTAAAACGAATGGGGAATTGGCACCCAGCGCCGTGGCTTAGGATCTTGAAGCTTTATTATCAGATAAATCAAAGGTGAGTTTGGTGCCAGCAAAACCATTCCTAAGCTTCCCTGGCTGGCATTTAGGGTGACCAGATGTCCCGATTTTATAGGGATAGTCCCGATATTCAGGGCTTTTTCTTATATAGGCACCTATTACCCCCCACACCCTCTGTCCTGATTTTTCATACTTGCTATCTGGTCACCCTACTGGCGTTGGGGTTGGGAGCTGCAATGGGTGATGCTGATAGCTTGCCAAGGCACCGGGAACGGTGCTATAAGATCAGTTATACAGGATGCTGCTACATTGTTTCCACCAGAGCTGTTTTCTAGAGGCCAAACTTGGGCCTGGGAAAACTTGGCAGCGATCCTACGAAGGGTTAAAGCAGCAGTTTTCCAAGTGTTTATCCTCTGAGCCCTGTGGGCTGGTGCTTAATACCCCAGGTTTAAAGGTACCAGTGGTGCCACTATTTAACATTAGCTCCAGCACTGATGCGATCAGGCCCATTTAGTTCAGCACAGCTGGGGTGCAGTGGAAGCGGCATTTGCTTTTAAAGCCCAATGAGGGGGCACAAATGTAGCTAAGAGCAGCATGTAGCCTGTGATGCCTATAACTCATAGGGGGGAGAACTTTTGTTTCAGAGCTGAACCATACAAACGCCATACGAAACGCATGCCTGTTGCAGCAAATTCACGAGATATACAACTAGTGTGAACCGCATGTTGGCCCGTGTCCTAAATACATGCGCACCTGTTTTTTTCCATTGGCAGGCCTCTTGGTATATATACAACCTCCAGCTTTGAATGTGAAATGTATTTATTATTTGTATTTTCATAGCCCCAGTCATGGACCACGACCCCATTGTTCTAGGCGCTGTACCAACTCACAACAAAAAGACAGTCCCTGCCCCCAAAGAGCTGACAATGTCTATGTCCTGGTTCAGGGGCCTGTCCATAAATAATACCCATGCTCTTCTTTGTAGCTGCCCAATCCCATAGAGAATGCATTGTAATCATGTGGATTCAGCCTTTTACTCTGAAACTATTTCTGCAGAAATACACAGACTGAGGCTGTGCACAGGTAAAGCAGAACTCCGGAGTGCTTATTGCAAAGTGCTGTGAGCTCAGCGTGAGCTGTGAAGAAATGAGCTCCGAGGCTTTGAGGGTGGGCAAAGAAAAGAGCTGATATTCTTAATCAAATGTACGTCACTCGTTTCAGATGAAATGTAAAACCTTCCCTAGGGATTTAATCATATGCAAACCACCGAAGAATAGCCATTAATTTTCTCCTGGCTCATAACATGCAATTTTCCACTAATAAAAAAGCGTTAATAAGGCTCCCCGTAACCTTTATATGTTCTGTGATGGCCCTGGGAATTACAGTTGCCTTGTACTTTCAATAGAATGTGTAATCCTATCAATAGGCAAAATGTCATCCTCTGAAAAGGTTCCCAGCCAGCAGCTGTCATTAACCCATAATTTGCTAAACTGTACTTAATGCACAGATACAATCACCTTGGGTGTGGATTAAGTCTTGGCAGGGGGATTTTTGGTGCTCTGTCAATTGACTCATTTCACATGGAGGTCAAACTTGCTTGTGAGTCCCCCCCAGCCTACACTTGCTCTTAGTTAGATCCTGGGCATTGCAGCCAACACAAGCGTTACAAACACCGGTTTCGTGGGCAGTTCAGTGATTTCCATTCAGCCTGGCTGAATTTCTTCATTTTCCCTGCCAGCTGCATCAGGGATGTGGCTCACACTGAAAATCCCAGTCCAAGTTATCAGTCCCACAGCATTATATCACACCAAGACTGCCATTTGGGTAGGTATTTCGAGAGACTTAATGTTAAACATGACATTTAATTGGAGGACATTTTTCTCTCCCTCTTTTTGTCTTTCCTAGGAAGGTTAGAAAGCAGCAAGCTGTCCTATTATACTGTATTTCACTAGGTGGAGATCTTTAGTTGTCCACTATCTCTGGTCTCTTGTTTTTCAGTGTGTGCAATTGAGATTTGCTCAGGAGCTTCGCTATTGAATTTTCAGATGCTCTCTCAGATCTCTAATTTTCCTCTGGGATATATGGTTCTTTTTGGCTGGGAACATATGGGCTGACAGGAAATAGTTCTTTGTGTGGTTGCCACTTTTAGAACATTCTGTGTCTGATTCTCATCATTTATTGACTGATGAGAGTGACAACACTTGAAAGAACATTTGCCTAACAAACTGATGGAAACTAAAAAGAGAGCATAAACAAGGCAAATGAATACCACTCTGCTAACAATGAACAGAGAAGGGCGGATTCTGGTCTCGGCAACACTGTAATATCCAAGACACCTTTAGAACAGAGTTATCCCAGATTTACAATGGTATAAGTGGGACTAGAATCTGGTCCAAACAGAGCTGCTCCAGAACTCCACCGGGTCATCTTGAAAATGATGTTAGTTACTAGAGCCATAACTTGGTTTATTTTGACTTTAGCGGGTGAAGTGATGCAAGCACTGACTTGGGGGGAACAGGGTTGGGGTTATAAAGATGGGTGAAAAATAATATTGGTGGAACTGGCAAAGTTAAATATCACATCACTCATAAATTATAAGTGTATATTAAAAGAATGAGATCCCATGGATAGAAGGTCAATGTCTCACAACAATAATTCCCTCCACTGGAGCCAATAACTAACCAGCAGGAGAGATGTTGTAGATGAGAGTGAAATGTGAATTGGGCCACAACTCGGACTCAATGTTTTAGATGCTGTAAAACCTGATGCTAAAACTTTTTTGTAAAACAAAATTTCTGTCATTGGACAAAATGGTGAATTATTGAGCATGTAATAGTAGGCCAGGAGAAGACCAGTTCGCTCTGTAGCTCAGTGTTCTGGCCTGACCTTTCATTTCTAGAGTCCCCAGTAAAGCTGTATGGGAAATAATTTTTGCACTCCTTAGCTGCCTTCTCAGTCCTCATCCTCAAAGGAAACCTGCACGACACCTTCAAAAGATGAGACTGGGAACTTAAATAACAACACTGCTGGACACTAAAAAAATGTAGACTGAACAGAGTCGCTGATATGGTGGCTCATTACAATGATTTGTATAACACCCTGCTCCTCACTAATCCTTCTTTCTCCTAAATCTGCATTCTAAGCGATCTCCGACAGCATGTGTGAACCTTTTAGGCTTAACAATCTGTCCCACCTTGTAATTAGCTGTGACACACTGGTTCCCTTCTCCAGACCTGAAGAAGAGCTAGGTGAAGCTCTCACCAACAGAAGTTGGTCCAATAAAAGATATCACCTCACCCACCTTGTCTCATTAATGAAAACATTTTCTGTTTTGTCAAAAATTTCCTTCAAGAGTGTTTTGGTTTTCATTGAAAAACTGAAAATGTTCAGTCAAAACATAACTTTTGGCCAATATATTTTAGATTTTGATTGCCAAAAACAATTTTTTAAACAAAATCTCTCAGGTTTTGGGTGCTGAAAACCAAAAAAGTTGATTTTCTTTTTTCAACAAAAGCCCCCCAGATTTTGTCCTGAACAAATTTCCATTTTTACAAAACAGTCTTTTTTGTTGAAAGAGCATTTCACATGAAAAGCTTCAACGAGCTGTAGTCTAGTGACCTGAATTTTGAGGTTTCTGTCTTGTCCCTACACTTCAAAGCCATCACACAAGATGTAGACTCGGTTTCCTTCTTCAGGAATAGCAGCAGTGCCACATGTCAGGATTAAGATTCGACAGCACAGCAGTGAGATGGACTCAGTAGTGGGATAGCAGGGCTGTTGCAGGTTATGGACACAGCTGTGCAAGGGCTGGGACAGCAGGGTGCTGAGACAGAATCCCGTGTGTTGGGGTGGGGAAACAGGAACTGCTACAGGCCAAGAAATGCAGAGAACAGAAAGGAGATTAGATGAAAAAACAGGGAAGAGGGGGAGAAACAGGGAAAGAAAGACGAGGAAGGGAGGCTCTTGGTGAGGAGATTGCATGAAGGTTGGGAGTTCAGCAGAAGTCTTTGTGGGGGATTGACTTTGTTGCGGGGCTGCCTGTTAGATGCTAGCTTTATTACCCGTATCAAAGGCTCCCAATCTCAAAACAGATACTTGGTTTGTTAATATTGTTATTACAGGAATTACCAGATGGTGCTGTTATGCATCACCTTACACGTTTCTTAGTGTGTGAGTAGCATGCGGTCTTTGTCAAAATGCTGCATTGTTGTTAGTTTTGTGCAATTATTTCTTTGCCAAGAGCTGTTGCAACCAGCGAGAAAGTTTGCTTTCTGCCTCTTAATCTCTCTACCTAAGGTTGATTCTTCCTAGGAAGCAGGCATTTGTGTTTGGGTTCAGGTTCCTGAAAGAGGAGATTGCCTATGTGCTGTTTGTGAACACTTCTGTCCAAGGACTGATGTGTACAGTATAAATAAAGAAGTCACATTGCCACTGGTTTCTCCTTCAACAGGAAACCAACCTGCAAGGCTATACACAAAGGAATAATAGAAATTAGTAACATTGTCTGATATGCATGAATCAAGTCCAGAATGGGTGAAACTGACACCACTGCCAACTGGCTTTTCAATACTGAATAGGCCATCAATAGCCAGCTGGCTGATTCTTGGCTATTCATGTTAGAATACAGGAAGAAAAGCTTCTTCTGACATAAAATGTTTCACTCTCTGGTTTGCCCTGAAAATAAATTAATTGCTGCTTCAAGATACCTTCCTACTCTGCTCATCACACTTTTGCAAAGCCTGGAAGGGACTACCGTGAATAAATTGGCAGCAGGCATTCATCTTTGTATAACCCACAGCGAGCTAGTGAGAACTAGTTGAGGAGGAACATCTGATGGGGAATATACACACACGGAGCGATCCACTTGCAATGGTTATTTAGTTGTCTACTCATTCATAAGAGGTATCCATCACCTTAACATCTAACTGCCAAACCCTGGAACTGCTTTGAAAAGTGGCTGTGCAAAAATGGCACTCAGCTGATTGGGCCACTGGGTGTAGTCAGCATCATGGCTGCTTGCTGAAGTGACAAAGAGGAGTGCTATTGTTAGCCTTGCAGTGCCAGCACTACTACTGGAGAGATGCTTGGAGTCTATTCCATCTTGTGCACCACCAATTAATTGCTAATGATGTTCCAGGCAGTTAGACCTGTGCAAACCCATGGAGGTTAATTGGTTTGCAGAGGTGTCATTAAGAGCCTAATTTGGCTTGCAGAACATTTATTGCCAACAAGAAGAGAGCCCAGCTTGACTCTCAGATCCCAGGCTGATTCTGTTGGCCTGACAGTGAGGAAAACGTCCTTTTACTTGTAACTGAACACATTTGATACAGAAATTGGGAGACAATGAGCCCCCTGTGCCAAGCTGATAGTCACTTTTCAGAGTAGAACTGCACTTTAACTAGAAAATAAATGCAAAATTCAAAAACCAGAGGTGGCACAAGATTCTCGTAAGTATCTTCATGGGGAGAAAATTCTGGGTACTGAAGGGCTGTTTAATCTAGTGGGGAAAGGCAGCATGAGACGCAATGGCTGGCAGCAGTGGTGCAGACCTGATTTTTTAAGTGCAGATACTCTGCTCCCGCTTGCATGGCCCTGCTCCCATCGGTGTGGCTCCACATGTACGGAGCAGGCAAGGTCACGCTGTGTGGAAGATGCTATTATGCTCTGTAAATGGCATCCTCCATGCTGACCCAGGAGGAGACCATTTTGTTTCTGTATAAAATAGTGCCTTCAATGAGGCGTGACCTCGCATGTACAGGGCGTACGAAGTCACACTGTGCAGAGAACACCATTTTGAGACCAAAATGGCATCCTCCATGCAGCAAAATTGCCAGTACATTGTTCTGGCATGATCTGGCCCCACTACTGCACAAGCTGGAAGTAAAAGCCAGACAAATTCCAATTAGAAATAAGACACAAATTTCTGACATTGAGGGCAGGGCCGGCTCCAGGCACCAGCTAAAGAAGCAGGTGCTTGGGGCGGCCAATACCAAGGGGCGGCATGTCCGGGTCTTCGGTGGCAATTCGGCGGCGGGTCCCTCAGTCCCTCTCGGGGCGAAGGACTTGCCACCGAATTGCCGCCGAAGACTGGAGCGGCGCGATCGCGCTGCTGCGGCTTTTTTTTTTTTTTTTTTTTGCCACTTGGGGCGGCAGAAAACCTGGAGCCGGCCCTGATTGAGGGTCACTAACGACTGGAATAAATTCCTCAGGGAAGTGGTGGATTCTTCATCTCTTGATACCTGCAAATCAAGACAGAATGCCTTTAGGAAGAGATGCTTTAGCCAAACACAAATGATTGGGCTCAACACAGGGATAATGGAAACCCTCTGGCCTGTGTTATGCAGGAGGTCAGACTAGATGACTGAATAGTTCCTTCTAGCCTTAAACTCTATGAATCTCTCCCTGGCCACTGCAGTGATCAGGAACTCCTCTGACCCAACATCCTGATTCCCCCAAAGACATAAGTGTCACACTACTGTTGGAGCTCACAGAATCTTGGCTCCAGCTGACTTCCAGAAGGAGTGGCTTCTGGAACTGCTGCCAAAGGTGCTGGTGTGGAAGCATTTAACCTTGAGAACCGACAAGCAATTCAGTGCACAATAACCCCAGCACTGGGACACAGGCAGAGGGCTGATTGCTCAGATAACTAGGTCCCGAGCTGGGCGAGGCTGTCTGGATCATAATCAAGCTTTTGGATAATAATCAAGTTGGGTTGGATATTCCGGGGGGAGGCAGGTGGGTGATTGGCATTAACCTTGTTTATTCCTCCCCAGTTACCAGTTCACACAGCACTAGTTATTCATCTGCAGTCACCCCTTCTGCACACTGTATATCATACACTGCTTCTTCCTGGGGAACACAGAGGAAACAAGCCAGAGCTAGAATGACATGGGAAATCTCCTCACCTCCCTTTAACTCAGCTTACATTATGGGAAGCTACTGCCACAATCACGTCCTTTTCATGGGAGTGAGGAGCGAGGCATTCATACTCTGAGGCTTGGTGTTCCTATCATAGCTCTGAGTATTGCTATTAAATAATAACAGCAAGTCCTCTGCAGCCAGCTATGATCTGGAAAGAGCTGATTATAAGCCTCAGAAATTCCAGAGAAGAACTTGACTCAACTCAGCCCTTTAATGCCACCAAATAGACAAAGTAACCTTTGTTTCTACATCTCACGGGCTAAGAGACTGGTGGCCTTATGTAAAATTTTTTATATTAATTCCTAATTGAAATATCTCTCACCGCTGATGATGAAACACTCTTGAAGTGATAGCACTTAGACACCACAAAGGAAATGTCCCCTCCACAAATTTGCCATTAAAAGATGGAGTTTGGTGAAATTCACAAGAGGGGACATCAGACTGGCCCACAACGGTGAACCCACAAATAACTTAAGATCAAGCTGCATCAGACTTGAAACAGGATGACAAAGCTTCAGCAGGCTACAGCGGGTCGAAATTTTTCCCTGGAAAACTTTTTTGGCTGGAAAATGGCTTTTCAACTAAATATAAATTCTTACCTCCTCCCTGCTCCCAACCCCCAAAAAGGGCATTGAAAATGTTCAGTTTTTCAAACTGAAAACTGAACATTTTCAGGTTTTGTTTACCAAGGCCAAAAAGCTGATAAAATATTCCCCTTTATGATGAAAAATCAGAAAAATGTTGATGATTTTTTTGACAAAAACAGACAAGTCAAAAAATGTATGGGGAGAAAAAATGCTCCAGCCAGCTCTACAGTAGTCTCCACTGACTAACCCTAAACACATGTAAAATGCTTGGTGATTGTAGAGTCTCGGTGCAGAGTAAAGAAAGAACCAAGAGTGAGGCTTGTGGACAAGGGCCAGAGTTAAGGTTACTAGAGAGGAGCAGTTAGCTTTAAATTTGCTCTTTCTTGCAAACCCCAAACTCTGGGTCAGTGGAGGCCAGGGTGCCTAGAGAGCACAAAATCACATGGATTCCCTCAAAGCTGCATAGAAAGGATGTGAAATTCTCCTTCCTGCAGCAGAAGCAAACCTGGAACCAAAATACAAAGCAGCTAATGCTGGTTAAACCACAAGGGTTTCAGAATTCCAGGCAATGGCTGAGTTAGCAGCAGGACCGGTGCAACCCATTAGGCGACCTAGGCAGTCACCTAGGGCGCTACAATTTGGGGGGCAGCGACCGCGGTGGTATTTTGGCGGCGGGACCTTCCGCTGCCTCTGTGGGGGGCGGCATTTTGGGGCGGGACCTTCCACCGCCTAGGGCGGCAGAAAAGCTGGCGGCTCTCCTGGTTAACAGGGGTCACTTCCTGCGTAGTGCCACAAGCAAGTGACATGATTGCTTGTAGGGGGCTTTACTCCATTGCTTTCAGCCTGATGCCTTGGCTCCTGTTAGTCCATTGAGGTATCTTCCCCTAGCAGAGGGGCTGGGGATGGAGGGAGGAGAAAATGGAGCCTTTATGGATTTGGCGTGGGAGGTTTTCCTACACGTGGCTGCACAAAGGTGCTTGTGGGAGAAGTGGATGCGCTGAGAGTTAGGGGCAAATACCTGTCAGGAGTCAAGGGAGTCAGCCCAGCTGAGCTGGGAGAGGCCGAGGAGGGTTAGTGCTCTGCCCTGAGCTCAGAGCTAGGGTCTGGGGCCTGGAAAGGTCTGACAAGTGAGAAAGCTGTGAAAGGGAAAAACTCCCTGGGGAACAGCCCCAGTCAGGAGTCCCCGTGAGATAAGGCTCTGGTTCCGAGCCTGGGTGCTGTCAGGTGTCTGGGTTTCTGTATCATGAGACCACAGCGATCAGCTGCTTGATTGAGGTAGGCCCACACCTAGATCTCTGCAGAGTAAATAGCTTTGTAAGCAGAGCTCCCAGGGCTGCATGTTGATCTCTGCTCTGCACTGGGTCTGTGTGGTATCTCCTAGGATCAGCGGTCCTCCCTGCCCGGCTCATCTCACACAACACTGATTATCTGATTACCCCTCGCCAAGGTGCCCTGTACAGCACTGGCTGCATACACAACCCCCCACTCCACACACACACCAGTACGCTGCTTTAACTCTCATCCTGATGCCAGCACGCCCAGGCCTTTAGAGTCACCTGCATCCAGGAATGGGCAGGGATTTGGACGGGTTCCTCAGATAGGTCGGCTTCCCTGGCCTACTTGCATACACCCTTCAGCCGCAGTCCTTTACACCCCTTTAGCTCATCACTGGTCTGTGCTAAGAGAAAGCGCTAGGCCCCAGGGAAACGCCATCCCCTAATGCTGGTGGCTGCTGCTGAGGAACACAAAAATAGTCATTTGTGTTCTGTTAAGAATGCCATCCCCTGAGTTCATGTGCACGCAGGGCATGGTGAGGCAGGTCAGGAGCAGGGAGAGGGTTTAAGTTAACCCCCCTTCCTACTCACTCCTCTGTGTCACTGGCTGGTTCTATTGGACCAACACCTCCTACTGCACTTATTTAAAAAAAATAAAAGGAAGTTCTTCTTCACACAGCACACAGTCAACCTGTGGAACTCCTTGCCTGAGGAGGTTGTGAAGGCTAGGACTATAACAGGGTTTAAAAGAGAACTAGATAGATTCATGGAGGTTAAGTCCATTAATGGCTATGAGCCAGGATGGGTAAGGAATGGTGTCCCTAGCCTCTGTTTGTCAGAGGATGGAGATGGATGGCAGGAGAGAGATCACTTGATCATTACCTGTTAGGTTCACTCCCTCTGGGACACCTGGCATTGGTCACTGTCGGTAGACAGGATACTGGGCTGGATAGACCTTTGGTCTGACCCAGTATGGCCATTCTTATGTTCTTATGTTCACTCTTGGCTTAGCAAACAGGATCAGCCCACTCGCCAAACCCACTAGCTGGACCCAGCCAGGAAGAGACACCTGACTGTAGTTTTGGAGCCACTGCCCTGTGCATCAAGGTTTCACCACACCAGAGGTATGTCTGCATGAAATGTCGCCTAATTGACCTGTTAGAGGAAAAGGTTCGGGGGTTGGAGACGCAGGTAGAGACCCTGGTGGAGTTTAGAAGGGGATTCAAGCAGCTGATGGAGCAAAGGCTGGGAGTGGCAGAAGGGGAATGCTCGGGGGTGCAGGTAGAAGTAGGGGCTATGGTCTGTGAGGGGGCAATGTCGGGGGGAGAACAGGAGCAGTGGAAGCATGTGACCGTAAGAAGCAGGCCAAGGAAAAGGAGGGCTAGTGAGGGGGAAATAGAACTCAGGAACAGGTTTGGGTGTTTGGATAACGAGGAGGGAACGCAGCAGGTGGTGACTGATGGTGGGAGGCAGAGGAAGAAAAGAAGGGCAGCTAGTCCAATAGAGAGAGGGGAGGAGATGATGGAGACAGCATCAATACTCAGCCCCAGGAGGATACAGGATGGCACTAGGGGGACTATAAGGGAAAATAGAGACAGACAGGAGTTACGACTGCAGGGAACAGGGGATAGATTGGTAGATCGCACTGTCACCAGGCAAAGGCAGGTTTATGTGATTGGAGACTCCTTACTGAGGAGGTTAGACAGGCCTGTGACCAGGGCGGACCCAGAAAACAGAAGGGTGTGCTGTCTGCCGGGCGCTAAGATACGGGATGTGGACCTGCGGTTGAAAAGGATCCTAAAAGGAGCAGGTAAGAACCCCTTGATCGTCCTTCACGTAGGAACGAATGACACGGCTAGGTTCTCGCTAGAGAGAATCAAGGGAGATTATGCCAGGCTGGGGAAGACGCTTAAGGAAGTTGAGGCTCAGATTATCTTCAGTGGGATTCTGCCTGTTCCTAGAGAAGGACAGCAAAGGGCTGACAGAATTGTGAGGATAAATAGCTGGCTAAGGGAGTGGTGCTATAAGGAGGGCTTTGGGATGTATGGCCACTGGGAGGCTTTCGGGGACAGACAGCTGTTCTCATGGGATGGACTTCACCTGAGTAGGGAAGGAAATAGACTTCTGGGAGGGAGGCTGGCTCATTTTATCAAAAGGGCTTTAAACTAGGGAATTGGGGGAGACGGTTGGGAGATGTCCAGTTAATCTCCACGCCAGATTCCAACACTGAAAAGGAGGGTGAAGAGATAAGCACAGATATAGGTAGGGGTAGGGGATTGGACATGAGAAGGAGGGGGCGGTTGGACAGTACGGGGTCCGTACCAAATTGCATAACTAATGGGAGAAAGGATAGACAGCATATGGTAAGATGTTTATACACCAATGCGAGAAGCCTAGGTAACAAAATGGAGGAATTGGAGCTCCTGGTCCAAAAAATGAAACCAGATATCGTAGGAATAACCGAAACGTGGTGGAACGGTAGTCATGACTGGAGTACAGGTATGGAAGGGTATGTGCTGTTTAGGAATGACCGGAAGAAAGGTAAAGGTGGGGGAGTGGCATTGTATGTCAATAATGAGGTTAAATGTAAAGAAATAATAAGTGATGGAATGGATAAGACGGAGTCTGTCTGGGCAATAATTACACTGGGTAAAAGAACTACTAGAGCCTCCCCTGAGATAGTGCTTGGGGTGTGCTATAGACCGCCGGGATCTAGCCTGGATGCGGACAGAGAACTATTTAATGTTTTTAGGGAAGTAAAAACTAATAAGAACTGTGTAATCTTGGGGGACTTTAACTTCCCAGATATAGACTGGGGAACAAATGCTAGTAACAATAATAGGGCTCAGATGTTCCTAGACGTGCTAGCAGATGAATTCCTTCATCAAGTAGTAACTGAACCGATGAGGGGGGATGCAATTTTAGATTTGGTGCTGGTGAGTAGTGAGGACCTCGTTGAGGAAATGGTTGTAGGGGACAACCTTGGCTCGAGTGACCATGAGCTAATTCGGTTTAAACTAAATGGAAGGATTAACAGAAATAAAACTGTGACTAAGGTTTACGATTTCAAAAAGGCCAACTTTAATAAATTAAGGCGACTACTTAGGGAAGTGCATTGGGCTAACATACTTAGGGATCTAAAGGCAGATGACGCCTGGGATTATTTCAAGTTGAAGTTGCACGAGCTGTCCGAGGCCTGTATCCCGAGAAAGGGAAAACGGTTAGTGGGCAGGAGATTTAGACCTAGCTGGATGAGCGGGCGTCTCAAAGGGGCGATTAAGAAAAAACAGAAAGCGTACAAAGAATGGAAGAGGGGAGGGATCAGCAAGGAAACCTACCTTATTGAGGTCAGAGCATGTAGGGATGCAGTGAGAAAGGCCAAAAGCCGTGTAGACTTGGACCTTGCGAGGGGAATTAAATCCAATAGTAAGAGGTTTTATAGCCATATAAATAGGAAGAAAACAAAGAAAGAGGAAGTGGGACCGCTGAAGAATGTAGATGGAGTGGAGATTAAGGATAATCTAGGCATGGCACAATATCTAAATGAATATTTTGCGTCGGTCTTTAATAAGGCTAATGAAGGGCTTAGAAATAGAGTGAGCTGGACAGAGGGGAATAAAGGAGGGGGGATTGACATTACAGCATCAGAGGTGGAAGCCAAACTTGACCAGCTAAACGGGACTAAATCGGGCGGACCGGATGATCTTCATCCTAGAATATTGAAGGAACTGGCACAAGAAATTGCAAGCCCCTTAACGATAATTTTTAATGAATCTGTAAACTCGGGGGTGGTACCGTTGGACTGGAAAATAGCTAATGTGGTTCCTATTTTCAAGAAGGGGAAAAAAAGTGACCCGGGTAACTACAGGCCTGTTAGTTTAACATCTGTAGTATGCAAGGTCTTGGAAAAAATTTTGAAGGAGAAAGTAGTTAAGGACCTTGAGGCGAATGGCAATTGGGACAAATTACAACATGGGTTTACGAAAGGCAGATCGTGCCAAACCAACCTGATCTCCTTCTTTGAGAAAGTAACAGACCTTCTAGATAAAGGAAATGCGGTGGATCTAATATACCTCGATTTTAGTAAAGCGTTTGATACGGTACCGCATGAGGAATTATTGGTTAAATTGGAAAAAATGGGGATCGATATGAAAATCCAGAGGTGGATAAAGAACTGGTTAAAGGGTAGACTGCAGCGGGTAGTACTGAAAGGTGAACTGTCAGGTTGGAGGGAGGTCACCAGTGGGGTTCCTCAAGGTTCGATTTTGGGTCCGATTTTATTTAATCTATTCATTACTGACCTCGGAACCGAATGTAGGAGTGGGCTGATAAAGTTTGCGGATGACACAAAGTTGGGAGGTATTGCCAATTCGGAGAAGGATCGGGATATTCTGCAGGGAGACTTGGATGACCTTGTAAATTGGAGTAATAATAATAGGATGAGATTTAATAGTGAGAAGTGTAAGGTGATGCATTTAGGGATGACTAACAAGAATTTTAGTTATAAGCTGGGGACGCATAGGTTGGAAGTGACGGAGGAGGAGAAGGACCTCGGAGTCCTGGTTGATCGCAGGATGACTATGAGTCGGCAATGTGACGTGGCTGTGAAAAAAGCTAATGCGATCTTGGGATGCGTTAGGCGAGGTATTTCTAGTAGGGACAAGGAGGTGCTGCTTCCGTTATACAAGGCGCTGGTGAGACCTCATTTGGAGTACTGTGTGCAGTTCTGGTCTCCTATGTTTAAAAAGGACGAACTCAAACTGGAACGGGTACAGAGAAGGGCCACTAGGATGATCCGAGGAATGGAAAACCTTTCCTATGAAAGGAGACGCGAGGAGCTCGGTTTGTTTAGCCTAACCAAAAGAAGGCTGAGGGGGGATATGATTGCCCTCTTTAAATATATCAAAGGGATAAATACCAAGGAGGGAGAGGAATTATTTCAGCTCAGTACTAATGTGGACACGAGAACGAATGGATATAAACTGGCCGTGGGGAAGTTTAGGCTTGAAATTAGACGAAGGTTTCTAACCGTCAGAGGGGTGAAATTTTGGAACAGCCTTCCGAGGGAAACGGTGGGGGCGAAAGACCTCCCTGGCTTCAAGATTAGGCTAGATAAGTTCATGGAGGGAATGGTTTGATGGGATAACGTGATTTTAGTCAATTAGGCAATAACGTGCCATCGCTGGTAAAATGAGGGTCCGGCTGGAGATTCTTGCCTGTATGCTCGAGGTTCTACTGATCGCCATATTTGGGGTCGGGAAGGAATTTTCCTCCAGGGTAGATTGGCAGAGGCCCTGGAGGTTTTTCGCCTTCCTCCGCAGCATAGGGCAGGGGTCGCAAGCTGGAGGATTCTCTGCGACTTGAAGTCTTTAAATCACGATCTGGAGACTTCAACAGCTGAGTTAAGGGAAAGTGGGTGGGTCAGCTTTTGTGGCCTGCATCATGCGGGAGGTCAGACTAGATGACCTCAATGGTCCCTTCTGACCTTAAAATCTATGAGTCTATGAGTCTACATTATTGCCCCAAATGAGAAACAACCCTCCCTGCATTGGAAAAGAGGCCACCCCATGTGACATGTGTCTCCCATTCTCAGCTTAGGCAGGGTCTCAGCCTGCCCCAGCCAGGGCATCTGATTCAAATGCCACGCACTACCTTCACAGCGTTGATGCCACTTGATGACTCATTTGATCCCTGTATTCTGCCATCATATCCTCTGGTTCTCGTCCCCTGCCTTCTGGCTGCGTCACTATGCTAGGGACTAGTCCCCAAGGAGACTATGCCAACTGGACTCAGTCTGAGAACCCAGCACTGCCCATTGTGCCCTGCACCAGGTTGGCACTTAGCTCACCCAACACGGGTTAATTCCTCTCCCAAGTTACCCTCTGTGGCTGGGCTCTAGTCACGTACTTTGGTCTTCACTGAGATGTTGAATGCTGACCATGGATCCTGGTGAGGCACAGGAGATGGGGTTCAGAAATACACACTCCGGTATAAAATGGAAGGGTGCCACTGGTGAAATGAAAGCATGTTCTCAGCCAGGGATAAAGCTCAGCAGCTGCAGGCCAGAGGCCTGGATTCTCCTCAGGAATCCAGGGGAACCCTTCCAGCATGGAGAGGGGGTCCTGATGGCTTTGCTACTCAAACCGTTGGGATGACGGCGCCCCAGGGGGCGACTTGATAGGGTGACCAGATAGCAAGGGTGAAAAATCGGGACAGGGGGGTGGGGGTAATAGGCACCTATATAAGAAAAAGCCCCAAATATCAGGACTGTCCCTATAAAATCAGGACATCTGGTCACCCTACGACTCGAGCAGGTTGAAATGTTTTGAAAGAAGAATGTTTTACTTGGCAAATGGCCATTGTGCCAATGTAGAAATGATCACAGAAGGTTTTTGGTTTTGAAATTTTTTGTTTTTTTGACAAAAGTGGAAAACAAACAATATGTCCTGAGCTGACGGAAAACCAGAATTTCCCTCCTGTGGGATACTCTGATATCTCGGCATTTGTTTTTGTCCAGAATCAGGAGGAAAAGTCGAAATATTGAACATTTCCATGGAACAAACCATCCAAAACGCATCTGACTCAGAAATGTAGAAACCTTTGACATTTGTCCGCATCCATCCGAGCTGCTGTGGTGCCTTGTGGGAGTTGTAGTGCAGGTGTCTCCTGTCCCTTCACTCTCCCAGAACTGCAGGGAGATCCTTGAAGGGGCTGGATTAACACTAGTGACTGTTAGCAATTGCCTGATGTTCATGTATCCTCCATCCCAACAGCCTGCCTTTTTACAACAAGGCAAACCCTGAAGTCCACACTCTCAGTATAAGACTGGCTGTCTTTATATGAGATCCGCTCCAGTTCTCCCACACAAGCCACTGGGCTTCATGCAAGAACCCCTGGTAGAAATTGTCTGGTGTGTGTTATGCAGGAGACCAGACAAGATGATTACAATGGTCCCTTCTGGCCTTAAAGTCTGTGACTCTTGGGCATTGCTGGGCCCCTGGGAGGTAACTTTCATGTGCTTCTCAAATGAAGTGCGTAGTGGTGAAGCAGGAGGTGAGTCTTTTCCTGCTTGGACACCGGCTGGGCATCAGAGTTTGCGAATGGCAGGACAGTAGCATGAGGCAGACAACAAGATGCAGCCGTTTACCTGTAGCAGGATGTACAGTGTCATCCCACAGACAACTGGACCTTCCTAATTGGGCTATGATGACCTTAGGAAAAGCATTATGCAAAGCAGGCGAGGAATGGCTGGGAGCGGACTCCCTGGCAGAGGCTGTCGGAGGTTTCACGCACCACAATTTTGTTTTCAGCATTTGTGCCCTTTGGTTCTGTTCATTAAAGGAGCTGTTGACTTAATCCGTGACCCTCTCCCTGAATGGCCCAGGCAATTAACACACTGTCCTTATTTTACCACGGGCTGCAAAAATAAATGGCAGGTCGCTTTGCAATGAGCAGATGT
This sequence comes from Emys orbicularis, assembly GCF_028017835.1. Lineage (NCBI taxonomy): Eukaryota > Metazoa > Chordata > Testudines > Emydidae > Emys > Emys orbicularis. The sequence continues at coordinate 26,814,160 of NC_088695.1, read as the reverse complement.
GGAAAATGGAGCGAAACAGAAATGCATCAGCTGTCTCTGGGCCAGATCAGGCCTGTCCTTTACGGGGGATGGTGTGTGTGTGTGTGTGTGTGTGTGTAGAGGACATAACGTGTGTGTGTGTGTGTAGAGGGCATAACAAGCCCCACCTCTTTGCATGGCCCATGTAGGGACTGGGCAAAGCAGTCCCTGGGATCTGGTGAATGCAGGGGCTGATCTGTTTCCATGTCCCTATGGCGCATGGGACCCTAAGGGCGCCATAGCTCTGCTCCCCATGCGCTGGCTGGCTATGCACAGGATACTGAGCTCCATTAGGCCATGGCTGGGGCCTCCAAGGGAACGCCCTTTACTTGGGACATAGGTAATAAAAGTGGGAAAATAATGATCCAGGGCACTGGGAGCCGAAGCATTGGTTCGGCCGGTGTTAAAGACAAAGGCAGCGCTGGTCAGAGATTTTTTCATCAGTATTTTTTTGTGGGGACAAAAATGTCATTTTCATCAAAATCAAAACATTTTGAAAAACACCTAGATGTTAACAAAATTTCACGTACGCCCCGCCGCCCCCAGCAATGAAGCATTTGGCTACTGTCAAAATGTTCCATTTCGATGTTTTCAGAATGGATTCTCATTTTGAAATGCTTATTTGAAAACATTTTTTGAAAAGGTTGAAATCTCAATGAAATATTTTGATTTTATTAAATAAATCCCTTTGACTGGAATATATATATATATATATATATATATATATATATATATATATATATATATATATTTGAATTTTATTTTGCTGAAATTGTGACATTTCTTGTCTATGGAACAGAAAGAAATTCAAAATTGCAGAATTTCCCACAAAACAGAAAATCTGGCTCCCGCCCAGTTCTAGGCAAGGGCCATATGCAAAGCGGAACTCTCGGCCTGGACTGCAACCCCCCCACAAGAAGCTGTTGGTCTTGGCCCTGTTTTAGGCCCATTTGTGCAAGGGACCAGATGCCATCGCTGGGCTCACTCCAGCACTGGCGCTAGGGGAAGGGGTCGATATGACCTAATGATGCTGTGATTTCACAGACTGTGAGTGCAAGCACCTTCCATGCTGCCATTCAATGGGAGACAGTGATTTCTCATGCAGCATTGACTTTGGGGGAGGTTAAAGCAAACAGCTGGGCTTTCAGACATGTCCAGCCTTTGTTCTGCAGTATTCAGCTTCTCAGCATAAGCTCCCAGCGCCCCAGACCGACCTCTCTAGCACAGCACTCATGCCAGGCCTGGTTTATATGGAGACCTTGATGTGTGAACCCATTGGGACCAGATGAGTTCCCTGCTCCCCTTCTAGAGCAGCAAAACCAATCAAAGAAACCAAAGACACTTGATCATATGAATGAAAATGGCAATTGGGAACGATAGATAAGGGCTGATCCAAATAGGCAACATTATCCAGAGCTCCCTGGGTATGTGTGCAGGCACACATGCATGGGTACACACATGGACATACACACACACACAGACACACATTCACAGGAGGGCACACACATACGGGTACACACATGCAGACATACATGTGGACATACACACAAGTGCACACATGTACACATGGACTTGTGCAGACTTGCAGCTACACACACATACACATGAGTGCACACACATGTGGGCAGGGCACACAAGTATTGGCAGACGTGCACATGGGCACACACACCTGTACGCGCACACACACACACACGTGGACATACACAGACACACATGCTTGGGGCATTCACACATATGAGCAGGGGCACATGCATGTGGGCACAGAGAGGCAGGAGAGCACACATGGGCACTTGGAGACAGGAGGAAACACACATGTGGGCATGCACGCCCCTGAGCACTCACACACACATGGGCATGCACCTACCCATGCAGTCACATACACGTGCAATTACACAGGCACACAATCACTCACATATACATATGGGCACTCACAAAGCATATTCCATGTATGACTGAATTAAAAACAGACCCTCTTATTTTCTTAGTGAGATTCCAGTACTGACTGTGCCATTCTCTGAACTTTAACAGTGCAGGATCCTGAATGAACCCCCGTCCCGCAATAAGTCAGATTGATGGTTTTTCCCCAGCCTAGGAACACTTTGCACAGTGATAAATTGTCTGAAATTGCTCCGAACAAAGGAAAGAAAAGGATGAAAAAAACGAAATGCCTATGATTTTCCAAAGCTGGTTGGCTGCTAAGAAGCAACCACCTTGTGTCCCTCTTGTGCCCCTCGGCACTATCCTGCTAGCATCCACACACAAGAGGGTGTGGTGGTGGAAGGGTGAAATTGCAGCAGAAAGCCTGTTCACCTCAGAGTCCCTGCCTGGTTAGCAGCCCCAGCATTGGAGGGGGCCAGAGAATTAAAGGAGACAAATAATTTGTTCAAAGGAAAGTGCTAAAAGCCCACCAAGGAAATGGGTCACAACCAGCATCCAACCGGCTCTACCTTAGATGTTCAGGCCTCAGAGAGGCAGCCAAACATCTGGGCACACATTCAAAGCCAGCGCTGAGCTGTTTGGGGTCTGCCTGTTGCTGATAGATGTTTGGCTGTATGCGTGTGTTCTTTCTCCGTGCTGTACTGGCTCTGGCCAGATAGCCCATACAGCAGGCTCTGATCAAACTGCCCAATAAGATCACAAGACTTGGTTTAGTAGCAAAGGCACCCAGCCAGGTTTATTACCAATGAAGCATGGTGCTGTTGCCCCAGCTCAATGGTTACAGGTACACTAACACATGTGTGGCCCTGACAATGGACCAGCTCAGTGAATGGCGGGACTTTCCGTTCCGCCTTAGGCCAGACAGAGATAATCCCTTTGAGGCTTCATTTTATACATCAGTACAAACAAGATACCTATTCCCCTCTGACGTGGTTAGTTCCTGCCCCTGACGTGGGTTGTTGCCATCCATTGCCTTGTACATGTTGATTCGATCAAAACATCTCTATGCATCACATTGCCATCCTGACCTTATCTTTAGGATGGGTCAGTGTGTCCCTGTTATCTTTGGGGAACGTGTTGGTATTGAGGTGTTCTAGTACCACTCTTCTGGAATGTGTTTGTGTGAGTGCTTTGTGCCTAGGAATGTGTGTTTCTGCAATATCAGCCCTGTTCTTGCCAGATTCTGTGAGCAGGGCCTGCCTCTAGCTCACAGCCTGATTTTGCTTTATGTCAGCAAAGCTTTGACCACTACTTTAGCTCAGGCCTCATACTAGGCCTCAGATACAGGGGCTTATGTTTCAGGCCCTCTTCCTACTACACCTGTCAGGGGCATAACATTTGCCACCACTATGACACTTGAGCTGGAATGCAGCAGGGACATTTAGGCCCAGCTCTGATAGTCACACAAGTGGCTTGGGCCTCCAGGGCAGGGGGATAGGGACGCCTCACTCCTTCTGACGGGCAGGAATTAGCAGCAGGCCCCGCAACTGCGTGGGTGGGGGCTGTTAGGTGGATAGTTGAATAGCTTACTAGCTAAATACCACCTTAAAATGGCTGCGTCCCATAATAGCCCCTAGAGCTGCCTGTTCTGCTGCAGTGGAATGTGTCTGAGCTCAGGCTTGTACCTGTAACAGGGAAGCCCGGCTTAGCACTGTGGCCCAGTGGTTAGCATGCGGAGTTGGAGCCCCAGACTCAAGTCCCTGCTCTACCACAGTCTCCCTGTCTCTCTGGGCTGCAGTTCCTTATCTGGACAAAGGGGATAATGTACTGCCCTACTCCCAGGGGCTTGTGAGGGTACAGATGCTGAGGATTATGAGGTGTTCGATACTCCAGGCAGGGGGCCATATAAGGGTCTAAGAACAACAGGTTAGAAGCAAGCGCATGAAAGAGATGCTTCTCTTTGCTTCAGGGGCACCCAGTCATTGCATTTGCATGCCTGAACTCCCGCTTCTCCCCCCTCAGGCACTCACCGATCTGCATTTCAGCAGCCCTGGGGCAAGGAGGCTGCCCCCAAGGAGCTGGTTCTGAAAGGGACATTGCACTTCACCTCATGTGGGGGAGGAATGCAATCGCTTCTTGCCTTTGGGGATCCTGTCTCAAGCAGGCCGACAGCTCCCTCGCTGGAGCAGTAAGCGCCGAGGAAATGAGTGTGATTCTTGTTCGGAGTGTGAAAGGGCAGCTGGGAATTCAGCTTCCGGGACAGAGCCATATTGACCAGTGCCAGGGGAGTCCCAGTAATACCAGGAGCTGGAATAGCGTTAAACTTGCCGCCGTGAGGTTCAACAACTAGCAAAGCAGAACAAATTGAAAGGGCCCAGAGAAACGGATCACATGAGCGCTAGGCAGAAAGATGCCAGCAATCGGATATCCATTTGTCTAAACTGCCCAGCTGTGCCAACAATTCTCTGTCACTCAGGGGCACCCTGACATTACCTTCAGACACCGGGGTCAGGTGTTCGCTGACAGGATTAATTCACTCGCTGGCAGAGATGGCCAGTGCCAGGGGCTTTCAACAGGAACAGCAGAGAGCAATTCCTAGTGTGCTTGATCTATTATTTAAGACAACACAATTGGTGCAGGTGGTGAAGAGAGAAATTAAAGTGCAAAGATGACTAGGTAGAGGAAACAGTGGGGACCTAGCAACAAGAAAGAGGGAGAAACGGAGCCCATGCCCAGGGCCTTAATGATAGAATCTTGCCTCTTAATCCCCCCATGCAATGAAACAAGGATCCCACAGATCTGAAAGCACATACAGCGATGCCTCCGTTGTGTGGCTGAAATACAGCCGTTCATGCTGTCAGCAGCAAGGTCTGTGATTGACACCTTGTCCTTAGTAACACCCTTTGGCCTGGAAAGAAGGATTTTTTTTAAAGTGGGAGACCATTTTGTTCCTTATCAGTTTATAAGGAGGTTATTACTGTCATCACAGAGCGAGCCATACAGTTGCAGTGCTCGCAGGGCATCTAGGCTCAACAATCTAAGCATTAATACAGCACTGCTAAGTCCAATGGTGCAAAAATCATGAGTCAGGCCCAGGGCCGGCTCCAGGCACCAGCCCACCAAGCTGGTGCTTGAGGCGGCACCTGGAGGGGGGCGGCGCGGCGCTCCGGCCCGAGAGCGGGGCCGCGACTGGGCTCGCCGCCCTCCCCGCGGTGCTGCCTCTGGCCGCCGGGGAGAGCGGAGCCGCGGCGGGCTCGCTGCCCTCCCCCTGGCGCTGCCTCTGGCCACCGGGGAGAGCGGAGCCCCGGCCGGGCTCGCCGCCCTCCCCCCGGCGCTGCCTCTGGCCGCTGGGGAGAGCGGAGCCCCGGCGGGGCTCTCCGCCCTCCCCCCGGCGCAGCCTCTGGCCGCCGCGGAGAGTGGAGCCCTGACCGTCTCGCCGCCCTCCCCCCCCCCCGCGCTCTGGCCGCCGGGGCTCCGCTCTCCCCGGCGGGGGCGGGAGGCTTTTTTGCCTGGGGCGGCAAAAAAGCCAGAGCCGGCCCTGGTCAGGCCCCCCAAATTGGCTTAAAAATCATGTTGTTTTTTTTAAATAAATAAATCTGGGGGGTTGTTTTATTTGCTGTCTGGGTTTTGAGCCTTTAGGTCACACGTGGGACTTGTTCTCCAAAGGTGGTGGGGTAAAGATGGGTCATCTCTGGGTGTAGAGAATGGGGCATCCTCTTCATAGATGATGGGGCCACCATTCTACCAAGTGCCTCCTGGGGGCTTCATAGCCCATCCACTCCCCCGTCCACTGGGTGCCAAGTTCCCAGTTTTGCTCTTGAGTGTAGAACAACACAGGACGACATAACCAGTAGTACTTTGCTCTGTTTCCCACATGCAGGTCCCTTATGCAATCTGTTCTCTATGACTCAAATATCAATGGAGGCCAAAAACTATTCAGCCTTTTCCTGGTTCCTGAGGCGCTAAAAGGCTGATTAGCATCCTGCGTGGTTGCAAGTTGCAGTGTAATGAGGAGATATGTAATGACACTTAATTGTAATATCCTTGAAATATATTAACACAACTTCTTAAAAGTAATAGGCTCACTAATAGACAGTGAAACCTTCCCCACTCCGCATCAAGGGTCAGTCAAATGCTGTGGCAAGCTGGGCGGGAGATAATCACTGCCAATTTGGTTTTGCAAACAGACTATTGCAACCTTTTATAGGAGGTAAAACGTTTTTAGTTATAGAAATAAAAGAGAATAAGGAAGGCTGAGGTTGGGCCGTTAGGCAGTGCGGATGGGAAGGGGAATAAAGACAATCTAGCTATGGCCCAAAACTGAAATGAATACTTTCCCTCGGTTTTCAATAACAATGATAATATGGGACATGTTCATGAAGGCAGGACAGCTGATGGAAATGAGTCGAGAAATGGAAATTACTACATCTGAGGTGGAAGAAATACTTAAAGAGCTTAATGCACTTAACATAGGGGGACTGGGTAATTTCCATCCCAGAATACTGAAAGAGCTGGTTCATGAGATTGTTCGTCCGGTAGCAAGGATTTTTAATAAATCTATCTATTTGGGGGTAGCACCATATGACTGGAGAAGAGCTAACGTCATATCTATATTTAAGAAAGGGGGGGAAAAGTGATCTGTGCTATTACAGACCTAGGTTAGTCTGACCTAGGTAGCATGCAAGGCTTTGGAACAAATTGTGAAGGAAATAATCATTCAATTCATGGAGGTAAATGGTAAAAGGGATGTAATGCAACATGGGTTTACTAAAGGTAGATCACGCCAGACCAATCAGATTTCCTTCTTTGAGAAAATAACTGATTTTTTAGATAAGGGAAGTGCAATAGAACTAATATACTTGGATTTCAGTAAAAAGCATTTGACATGGTACCACATGGGAAATTATTAGTTAAATTAGGGAAGATGGGGATTAGTACAAGCCTTGTAAGGCAGATAAGGAATTGGCTAAAGGGAAGAAGACAACATGTTGTGCTGAAAGGGGAATTATCGGACTGGAGGGAGGTTACTAGTGGAGTTCCGCAAGGATCTGTCTTACACAAACACTGGACAATGCAGAGGACACTTGTACCTCCACCTCGTGCTATCTCCATGGATTAATTCCGTGACAGAGGTGTGCCTGGAACCAGAGCAGGTGTGGCAATTTCAGTGCAATCCCACAGGCAGCCACCCTGAAATGGATGCTTACTCCCTGGCGTATTTAGGGTTTAATGAACATTTTAATAACATTGCGCAAAAGGCAGCACTAATGGATGGGGAGAATTGTGGGCTGGGGAGCGGATCCCAGTGGTGGAGAATGTGCTCGGCCGCTAACCACAGGGAAATTGCTTTCCTGGTGCAACACCCCAGTTCAACACGCTTAATCTGCATCGTTTGCTGCAGTCACTGGGAAAATAGCTGACACATTTGTAGAGGAAATCAAAATAGGCAGCAGACCCAGCCTTGTCAATATTTAAAGGGCCAGAGGTGTAACTGTGAAGGTCATCGGTTGGCCAGCCACCTAGAAATTCCCTTTTCAGTCTAACCTCTTTAACATATCTCCAGGAGATGAGGAGAAGGACATTGCATTGTCAGGAGAGCAAAGTAAGGAGGCCTGCTCAGGAAAGCAGGTCTGAGACAGAGCCACCCCACTAGGCACTGGGGAGGAGACTGAGAAAGGGCAACTACCCCTGAACCAAATGACAGCTGTGGGAAGCGAGATTGACAGGAAATGCTGGGGTGGCTGCTTGGAGGAGCTCATCACAGGCTGATAGGAGTGGGCACTGCCTATGCCCCCTATGGGAGCACAGCGGCCCTTTCTGCAAGGTGTGGCAGGTGGGGTCATGGCTCTGCTTCTTTCTTGGGGTGGGCATGAGCCAGGAGAGCCCTGGCACTGAGGTGGCAATTGTGGCTAACTGTGCAGGGAGTGCAGTGGGAAAGGCTCTTTGCACTGCTTCCCCGCCCACACGCACCAGGACCTGCCAATGGCCACAGCCTTAGTGAGCAAGCCAGTCTGAAAAGCAGCCAGAGAAGACATGGTGTGTGCCCCCATGAAGTTGGCCTCCATGAAGGTGGCCAGTCCAGTCAGTTGTGTGAGCAGAGAGACACCAGACTCCAGGTGCGTAATCAGACAGCTAGAGAGTGAGTTCTTACCTGGAGGTCTCTGGCTTTATCACATGACCTGGTCTTCTCTAGGAACCCAAGGAACAAGAACTCTCTGATTTTAGCTTATCTCCACACAGTTAGTCTTATCCACCAAGCAAGTAGAAAACTCCCTGCAGTGGAAGAAATTGGAGCCCGTTTCCAAGTGGAGGTCTCCCAGTTGCACCAAATTCCCTGGAATGACCTGGCCAGATGCAGCTCCATGGCTATTGGAGCAGAAACAAAACCCTTCACTTCCACCACAGTTGTGTCACAATCACAGAGCCTCGGCATGATTGCTCCCATTGACCCGTTAGCCTCTGCCTCAGGGATGCACCGAGTGACTCATGAGGATGCTCTCTGTGGGGATGTCATTGTAACTTTCACCCACTCCATGTGGTGCTGTGTCCCTCTCTACTGGTGGCTGGGCCACAATGAGAGGTTGATGAGCCTGCGACAGCCTTGGCTAACTCCATTGGTCATTTACACTCAGGCAGTAAAGGCTCATGCTTTGCAGTCCAGAGGTCCCCAGTCCAATTCCAGCAGTTTAAAAACCACCCAGCTTGCAGCATCATATCAGCGTATCAATGACTGAGAACAACAGATGATCACAATATCCTACTCCAGGGGCCATTGATGCAGTGCAGTCTGTGCCTATTTAGAGTGTAAGATCTGCTCAGGACCATTTACAGCCCTAGCACAGTGGGGCCCTGATCTTTTATGGGGCCCTCTGGCTACTATCACAGCAGATATAATAGCAGTAACTACAGGCTCACATGGAGTCCCCTGTTGTTAAGTGCTGAAGGCTGGAATGTCATTGCCGTGGTAATGCAGTCCAGGGGGTGCTTTGAGTTGTTACATCTGCTCAATGTCTCTGTCTCAGGAAAGCCAATGTTAGTAACACAAGCATTGGATGCAGTTTGCTGAAGAGACCTCGGTTTTATTCATAAAGAACAACCACAGGCACAGTTCGGTGACAAAGGCACTCGGCCAGCTTTATTGCCCTCAAGACAGTCCCAGTGCACTGGCTCCATGGTTACAAGTACACTGACACGAGTGTCCAGTGGTAAGGAGCAGCTCAGTCAGCAGCAGGAATTTCTGCTGGCCCCAAGGCCAAACAAAGGGTTAAGGCGAGGAAATTCAATATTTATAGACTGAGGCAAACAACTTATGTGCCCCCTCACATGTTTCAGGATATCTGCTTGTTACCTCCCTTTGTATTACACTCCAGGTGGCTAAACATCCTCCTGTCTGGTGTTCGCTCAGAATGTCCTTGGGCTAATCTTTTGGAGTGTGTTCTCACACCTACCCGGTATCCCATTGCTTCTTGGGGGTGTTTGTGCTTTTAGCTACACTAGCAATACTTTTGCCAGAGTCATATATTGGACAGGAAGCTTGTAAACAGCTACTTTAATACATGGCCTGACTTTGGTTCACAGCCCCTGGTTCAGGCCTCAGATCTTATACCTGGCCCTGTACTTCAGGGTCTCTCTCGCCTACATCCCCAATTAATGTTTTTATTAAATAATTCTAAAAAAGTTTATATTAGGTTTCTTGGGGGCATCACTGACAACTTAGTGATTTATAATTCAGTGAAATCTCTTATATGAACATAAGCAGAAATCGGGACTGACAGTTAGCAAACAGCATGCCAAGCTCCTGGTGTTTAGATCTTTGCAGTGCACAGAATAATACAGGTGTTAACCCTGGGTTCCTGGCCAAATTATAATTTTGGTGACTGCATTCTGCCACCTGAATTCCCCCTGGGTAAGATTGTCTTGTAGGTGTTGTTAAATTCTATTCTATTCTTTATGGTCATCACGATAGTATCTGAGCAGCTTCCAGTCACGCATTATGACTAACATCTGTCACATGGGCTTCATTTTGTCTCTCATCCTCTCCCCCGGGGTAGAATTGTGTGTGCAGTGGAGGTTTTGGGAGGGGGTGTCTTTGTTTATAAACAATGTCCATGCTGCTCTGGGTTGATATCGGAGAAGGCAGGTCTGAGACATGTATCTGGCACTTGGCGTGGAAGGTTAGGAGGTTTGGGATGGTCTAGAGTTCCTGAGGGGGTTTGTTCCACAGTCTCAGACCAACCCCTGATAAAGTTCTGCCTCTGGCACTGATTTTACCCTTATGCTAGGGAGTTCCATTGTGCCAGAGGAGCAGTGTTGCCCACCCTGGTCCTCATCCCTGAGCTTTAAGGGATCTTTTAGGTATGGTGGGCTAAAGCCATTGAGCATCTTGAAGATAAGGACTGAGACTTTGAACTTGAATTAATGGAGCTTGTAATAGCTGTCATGTTCCATCCCAGAGGCAGCTGCATTTTAGTGGTGCATGGAGTCCTATGTGTGTGAATACCTACCTATAGCTGCCTAGCTTAGTGTTGTGCATGGGATCCTTTGGGATGAACATAGCGTTGTCATTTTTTAAAAGTGATTATAAAATTAAATCCTGTTTCTAGAAAGTGCCCTGGTGTGTCAACACCTTTCATTGTAGTGACCCTTTCAGGGTAACCCCAGGCTAATTTCTGCTTAAAAGTGGGTCAGACGGATGGGCTGCTTTGAACTGGAGAAGGGAATGTCTGGGAGGAGTGAAGGAGCAAGGTAAGTAAATGCAGCAGTTTCTCTTGGTGAGCAGGCTGTTAGAGCGACGAGAGACACCGAAATATGAAGGATGGGTTACAATAACATACGAGGTCTGTCAAAAAAAAAAGCCATGTCAGCCTTGGATGAACACACTGAGTTCAACAGTGGACATCAAATTGACTCAGCTAGTGTCAGGATGTTTCATTAAGAGATGGATGACTTCAAAGGGAGAACTTCTCAATCCATTTATATGAAAGATTCAATTCTAAAGTCACAAGGAGGGTTTAGAGCTGAATGGCTCTGAAATTTACAACCAGCATCAGTATCTGATTTGTTTCAGCAGTGAGGGCCAAAGGAAGGAGGTAGGATATTTCCAATGTGCATATTAGGACGTCATCCCATAGCCTAGACCCTCCAGACAGACGGCTTATAAGGGAATGCCAGCTGTCATCTGGCTGGTATCATTCTTCTTGTTTAGTCCTGTTCCAAGTGCTTAGACCAATTGAGCCAATATACTCTTGGCTTGGATCATCTTTTTTGTTGCAGGATTTGGCTCTTGGCACAATCTATACTGCGCTGTGTCATCAGCAATACCAAGGTCAGAGACTTTGAAATCTCCAGAGATAGTTTGTCTGGGATGCTCTGGTTCTGAAAGGCAGGGAAAGGCCATTCATTACAAGAGCAGAGCAGAGATGGAAAGTGGAAAATCTCTAGCTTTTTAGGGCTGTCACATATGCTCCTTCTTCACTGTCCTAGCCCCCAGCCCTCCGTGCTTGCTCTTACACCACACCACGGGCCAGATTTGCAATGGGTGTAAACCCAGCACAGGAGCAGAGGTAGCCTCCCGATTCAATGGGTGTACAGTACTAAACTGCCAAGGTGCCACCGACCACCTGCACCAGGATCCTGCACACTGGCAACCGGAATCCTTCTCTGAGCGGGAGGGGCTGGACAGTGAGCCCACCTCCCACTCATCCCATAACAGCAGCTCCTGTCCCATGGGACTGGGCCCAGCTCCCCCCTCTGGTCGTTGTGACCTGGTACACGGGTTTGCAGCACCACACCACTCAGGAGACATATGGGGAGATGAATTTGAAGGAAGGGGAGCTGAAATACGTGATCGGGGAGCAGAGTGGTACATGGAGAAGAGCGAATGCAACAAAGAGAAGATGGAAGGGGAGAAAATTTGCCCAGATGCACAGAACCTTTGGTTGTGTCTACACAGGAAAGTGGCACTGATTTAACTGAACACCATAGGCTAAATCCATATAAGGCTCTGTGGTGGGGCGGCTGCCCCACGCCCGGAGAGGGTGGGCTGCGGCAGGCCCGGGCGCCTGCGTAGACGCGCAGCCAATCCGAGAAGGGCTTACTGGGAGCCAATCAGAAGACAGATTGGGACCAGCCAATCAGGGCCCGGCTCAGCCATATAAAAGACTGCTCAGAGCGAGAGCAGTCAGTCTGTCCCAGGCCTTCAGAGGGGAAGGTCTGTCTCCAGAGCTGGGAGGCCAGCACCACAGACAGCGCAGTGCAGGCCAGCTTCAGAGAGTAGGAGAAGGCCCTATTCCGTAGCCTGCCAGGCGGCAGGTCAGGGAGGAGAAGGCCTAGCACAGAGAAGGGCCGTTGGGGAAGTGGTCCAGAGGAGTAGTCAGAGGAAGGAGAAGGAAGACAGCAAGACTGTCGCCAGAGGGCCTCTGGACTGGGACTCAGAGTAGTGGGTGGGCCTGAGTCCCCCCCCCCCTTTCCCCCCTTATTGTTCCATTGGGCCATACCCTCAGCCATAGGCCACAGGGAGCGTCCGGCTGAAACTACACCAGATCCTTGACCGAGGGGATCGGACTTGAGGGTATAAGACTGTGGGTCATCCAACCCCCCCCGCCCCCCGGAAGGGGGTGTGAGTGGACAAAGGGACACTGTCGGAGGGCAGTGTTCCTGAAGAGGACGCCGTACGTTGGGGGCAACGCAAGTTCGCACACCTAGCAAAGGCGAGACGACAGGCGGGACGCCACCCGAAGAGGGCGCTCTACTGGTTCGAATTAATTCCCCGAGACGACCAGAAGGAGGCGCCGCAGCGGTGAGCCACAACCCTGTCACACGTGGTGGAGAATGTGGGCATAGCGGTCCGCCCCTGACACGAGGGGCTAGCGCCGAGACTGTGGACTATTGCCAGAGCAGTGACTTGTGCAGACAGATGGTCGACCCAGATTGCGGGTGCAGACCCGGACCTGCCAAACGGGTCCAGCGTGTGGGAGTTGAATCGGGAGTACCCCGCTGAACCCCAACATGGAGGCTGAGAAGCTGTTAAAATGGATGCTAGAAAAGCAACAGGAACAGTCGGCCCAGCAGCAGGTGCAAATGCTGCAGCACATGACTACCCAACAGCAGCTGCTGATGACCCAGCACCAGGAGAATCAGCAGCAGCTCCTCCGGGAGTTGGCCACCCAGCAGCAGGTGCGGCAGGAACAGTTGGTGCAACAGGTGGCCGCACTATTACGCCCGACGGGAGGCACCCCTGCCGCCCCCATGGGGACCGGACTGGGGGATACCGCGGGGGCACTACCAGTACGCCTCACCAAGATGGGGCCTGAGGATGACCCAGAGGCATTTCTCGTGACGTTTGAACGGGTGGCGACTGCTGCCCGGTGGCCCTCAGAACATTGGGCCACGTTACTAGCCCCTTATTTGACGGGGCAGGCTCAGGCCGCATATCGTAGCCTCGACCCCCGGGAAGCACTCGAGTATGCCCGAGTGAAGGAGGCCATCCTGGACCATACCGGCATTAGCCCGGAGACCTACCGACAGCGCCTCCGCAAGGAACAATACCCTCCGCGGGCCCGACCCCGCGCCGTGGCCCAATGCATCCGGGACCACTGCTGGAAGTGGTTGAACCCGGAAGGCCTGACGGGACCCCAGGTGGCGGAGATGGTAGCCTTAGAGCAGTTCACCCAGATCCTACCCCCGGGAGGGAGGACCTGGGTGCGACGGCATCGACAGGCCACCCTATCTGCAGCGGTGGCCTTAATGGAGGACTACTTATCAGCCGAGGGAGCGGAGGCGCCACCCCGAGCGGCCGGGAACCTTGGCCGCAAGGGCGGGGCAGAGAAAGGGAACTTTCGTGGGACGGGACCCTCCGAGCCACTGGCAGCCAACAGCCATGGGTATCCGAGGCCCCCCAACCCCGAGCCCCGACACAAGTTACCACCGATGACGACTCGGAGGGAGCAACAGCCCCCGGAGCGGGCAGGCCCCCTCGGAAGAGGCCCAGGCCCGGCCGAGGCCTGAGAGAGGTGCTGGGGTTGCGGTCAAGAAGGACATTTCCGGCGAGAGTGCCCGTTTATGGATTGCAGCTACGGGCAAGCCTGGCTGGCCGGAAGAAGGGCTCGGAAGGGAGGGGTAGGAAAGTTAATAGTCCCTGTCCGGGTCGAAGGGAACCCCACAGACGCCCTCGTAGATTCGGGGTGTAGCCAGACCCTCATACGAGAGGGGCTGGTCCCGAATCTTAATCTTTCGGGGCCCCCGATCTACCTACAGTGTGTGCATGGGGACATCCGCCAGTATCCCACGGCCTGGGTTAAGATGGGAGTAGGTTGCCGAGAGGAGGGTCTCCGGGTAGGGGTGGCCCCCAGGCTGGCCTACCCGGTGGTGTTGGGACGGGATTGGCCCGGCTTCGGAGAGGTCCTCCTGAGATATCAGCCGCCCAAGCTCCGACCAGACAGGACTATAGTACCTAGAACGGAGCTGCTCGGGCACAGGCCAAGGGATGACCCCGGCGAGGGGACCTCCTCGACTGCGGAGACACCCAGGAATCATCTTGGAGACAGGCCCCGTTCGGTGGAGGATGCCCAAGGGGAATTGGAGCGTGACGGGGACTTCTTACAGGAGCAACGGGAAGACCCAACCCTAAGCAGAGCCTGGGAGCAAGCCACCAGCCCTGTTACTGAGGGGGACGGGACGCGGCGGACTCCGCAAGGCCCCCGCTTTGAGGTATGGCAGGATCGCCTGTACCGCGTAGCGCAGGAACCCCAGACCCAGGAGACGTTCCACCAGCTGTTGGTCCCCCGACGACTCCGGTCCGGTCTCCTCCACCTAGCCCACACGAACCCTTGGGCAGGACACCTGGGGCGCGAGAAGACCCTACAGAGAGTGGCTCGCCGGTTCTTCTGGCCCGGTATCCACCGAGAAGTGGCAGACTTCTGTGCCTTGTGCCCAGAATGCCAGCGAGCCGGACCGAAAGGGGTAGCCCGGGCACCTCTGGTACCCATGCCGATCGTGGGGGTGCCCTTTGAGCGGATCGGAATGGACCTCGTCGGCCCCCTTGAACGAAGTAAGACAGGGAACCGCTTTATATTAGTAGTCGTGGATTATGCAACGCGCTACCCCGAAGCCGTTCCCCTAAAGACAGCGACGGCACCGGCCATCGCGAACGAATTAGTAAAGATTTTCGCCCGGGTTGGGATACCCGGGGAAATTTTGACGGATCAGGGCACCAACATGTCCTCCAAGTTAATAGCCGAACTATGTCGCCTCCTCCATATACGGACCCTGCGGACTTCGGTGTACCATCCGCAGACCGACGGCCTAGTAGAACGTTTCAATGGTACGCTAAAGGCCATGCTACGGAGGTTTGTAGAGGAGGACCCCTCGCATTGGGACGCCCTGCTGCCGGCTCTGTTATTCGCGATAAGAGAGGTACCACAGGCCTCGACGGGGTTCTCGCCTTTCGAGCTCTTATACGGCAGGCAGCCCAGGGGAATACTGGACCTCTTGAAGGAGGAGTGGGAAACTCAGGAAACGCGGGTCCTTGGAACCACACAATATGTGCTACACCTCCGGGAGCGACTCCAGACATTAGGGGCCTTCGCCCGGGAAAACCTGGAAAGGGCCCAGGCATGCCAGGAGCGCCTCTACAATCGCGGGGCTAGAGGGAGGAAATTCAGCCCAGGCGATCGGGTGTTGCTCTTACTGCCCTCTGCGGAGTCTAAGCTCCTAGCCAAATGGCAGGGTCCCTATGAAGTAATCCGACGAGTGGGGCCGGTCGATTACGAGGTCAGACTACCTGGACGACGTAAGGAGACTCGTATTTATCATGTTAATCTTCTAAAGGCATGGAAAACCCAAGAAGCCCTGTACATTGGCCCGTCCACCCCAGATTCAGAACTTGGGCCCCTAGCAGGAGACCTTCCCGACCCCGGACCGGCCATGTTGGGGTCAGGCCTCAACCCCAGACAGAGGGGGCAACTACAACAGATGGTGGAGGAGTTTCCAGATGTTTTATCGGCCCGTCCGGGCCGGACGACTCTAATGAGTCACCATATCGCAACCGACCCCGGGAAGAGGGTGACAGACAACCACCGGCCGTTACCCAAGAAAATGTGGGATACAGTTTGACGGGAGGTAGAGACGATGTTAGAGATGGGAGTGATAGAGGAATCAACGAGCGAGTGGCGAAGCCCTATCGTCCTAGTCCCGAAACCGGATGGGACGACCCGGTTTTGCATCGACTTCCGAAAGGTTAACGCTATCTCCCGTTTCGATGCATATCCAATGCCGAGAGTGGATGAACTGTTGGAGCGCCTCGGGGGAGCCCGGTATCTGTCAACCATAGATCTAACTAAGGGATATTGGCAGATCCCCCTTACACCAAACTCCCGTGCGAAGACGGCCTTCCCCACGCCTTTCGGCCTCTTCCAGTTCATAACCATGCCGTTCGGGTTACACGGAGCGGCGGCCACGTTCCAGCGCTTGATGAACAAGGTCCTCCAACCCCACAACCAATACGCGGCGGCGTATATAGACGATATTGTGGTTTACAGCCTCGACTGGGAGAGCCACCTACACCACCTGGCAGAGGTGTTACAGGCCCTTAGAGCAGCCGGCCTAACGGCTAACCCGGCGAAATACCATTTAGGCCAAGAAGAAGTGACCTATCTGGGATATACGGTAGGAGGGGGGAAACTAACGCCCCTGATTAACAAGGTACAAGCCCTCAGAGACGTACCCGTCCCCACAACGAAGAAGCAGGTACGTCATTTTTTAGGACTAGCGGGATACTATCGCCGTTTCGTGCCGGATTTCGCAACCATAGCCGCCCCCTTGTCAGACCTGACGAAGAACTCCCAACCTCGACAGGTACAGTGGTCTGAACAATGTGAACGAGCCTTCAACACACTAAAGGAACGTCTCACTCAAGAACCGGTCCTACGACACCCCGACTTCACAAAGGAGTTTATACTTCAAACAGACGCTTCCGAAGTCGGTCTAGGCGCGGTGCTCTCCCAAGAAGTAGACGGGGAGGAACATCCAGTACTATACCTAAGCCATAAGCTGTTCCCCCGGGAAAAGTGTTTTTCAACGATCGAGAAAGAGGCCCTGGCGGTACGGTGGGCTGTCGACGCCCTACGTTACTACCTGCTGGGGAATAGTTTTAAATTAATCACAGACCACGCCCCTTTGCGATGGATCCACAGCATGAAGGACACGAACGCTAGAATTATGCGGTGGTACCTCGCGCTCCAGCCTTACGACTTTCAGGTGTTCCACCACCCGGGTAAGGCACATACTAACGCCGATTTCTTCTCCAGGCTAGGGGAGGAGGGCGGAGAAGCGGACCAAGATGGGGGATCCTTAGTGCAGGGGGAGGTTTGTGAGGGGGCAGCCAAGCCCCATTCTAACTGCCGAGTCACCAGACAGGTAGCCCTGACGGCGGAGGATTCTTCACGCTCGTACGGGGTATGTCCCAAATGCACAGAGAGTGCGAAAAGAGGGAGCATACCCCAGCCTAGGCAGGCGGCCGTGGGAGAAGAACCCATGCGGGAAGCCCCGGTGGAGGACCAGCCCGCACTCCTGGAGCCACCGAGAACTGCGACTTCTCCAGATCGAGAGGGGGCCTCACTGCGGGGCGGACCAACAGAGGCGGTGGACCCCGAAACCCGGGGAGAATCAGGAGACCCGTGGGACACTCCCGCAGCCAAGCTGATAGGAAGCAGTCTTCGGGAATTGACGGACTGGTACGTCGGACCCGGTAAGCCTCAGCGTGTTTCGGTGGGATCCCCGCTGAGACAGTGACTAGGCCGGGTGGCCCTGGGACAAGGGCTAATCTCCAGGACTTTGATCCAGTAGGCCTTGTTGCCCTAGGACAGGGGTTAATTTCCTAGACTGTGAGCCGGTAAGCCGGGCCATTGTGAGACGAAAGCAAATTTCCGTGCCCTAGGCCATTAGGCCGGTTCGGACATCCCCTCCCCTCCCCCCCGGGAGGGTTCTTAAGGGGGAGGGTGTGTGGTGGGGCGGCTGCCCCACGCCCGGAGAGGGTGGGCTGCGGCAGGCCCGGGCGCCTACGTAGACGCGCAGCCAATCCGAGAAGGGCTTACTGGGAGCCAATCAGGGCCCGGCTCAGCCATATAAAAGACTGCTCAGAGCGAGAGCAGTCAGTCTGTCCCAGGCCTTCAGAGGGGAAGGTCTGTCTCCAGAGCTGGGAGGCCAGCTTCAGAGAGTAGGAGAAGGCCCTACTCCGTAGCCTGCCAGGCGGCAGGTCAGGGAGGAGAAGGCCTAGCACAGAGAAGGGCCGTTGGGGAAGTGGTCCAGAGGAGTAGTCAGAGGAAGGAGAAGGAAGACAGCAAGACTGTTGCCAGAGGGCCTCTGGACTGGGACTCAGAGTAGTGGGTGGGCCTGAGTCCCCCCCCCCTTTCCCCCCTTATTGTTCCATTGGGCCATACCCTCAGCCATAGGCCACAGGGAGCGTCCGGCTGAAACTACACCAGATCCTTGACCGAGGGGATCGGACTTGAGGGTGTAAGACTGTGGGTCATCCAACCCCCCCCACCCCCCGGAAGGGGGTGTGAGTGGACAAAGGGACACTGTCGGAGGGCAGTGTTCCTGAAGAGGACGCCGTACGTTGGGGGCAACGCAAGTTCGCGCACCTAGCAAAGGCGAGACGACAGGCGGGACGCCACCCGAAGAGGGCGCTCTACTGGTTCGAATTAATTCCCCGAGACGACCAGGAGGAGGCGCCGCAGCGGTGAGCCACAACCCTGTCACAGGCTCTTTCAAACCCAAGTCAGTGTCCAGACCCCGGGGGTGCACTGATGGCACTAAATTGGCTCTGACGCGGGGCAGCAGAAACACCCTATACCCGAGGCCCCACCCTCATGCCGCCCCTTCCCCCAGATGCCCCGCCCCTGCACAGCTACTTCTCCCTGAGGCTCCACCCACATGCTGCCCCTCCCCCCGAGGCCCTGCCCTCACACCACTCCTTCTCCCCAAGCATAGCCCTCCCACTTTTAAAAGCCTCCCCCATCTAACCCCCCCTCATCTAATCCCATTTGGTTAAATCTGTACAACTTTCTCTTGTTGACTAGGTCTAATCCCAGTGTCCAAGAACTGCCCACCTGGGCAAAGGCCATCAACGAGGGAACTGGCTTCAGGAGAACCATGCACCTGTAACCGTGGCTGACACACTGGGGCTCTTTGTCCTCTGCTAGTGGCCAGAGTGTTATGATTGCTGAGCATGAGCTCATTGGCCTAGTCCTTTAGCTCAAGCAGGGAAACCTCAGGCTTTTAGAAGCAGAGGGCTGGAGTTCAGTCTGCTCAGCCGGGGTTTCTCGCACAGTCAAAGCCGCTCAACATTTGCATTTCTCTCCCCTATGGTGAACACACAGAGTGGTGTGTTTTGCTCTGTTTTGTTAGGAGCCTGGAGACTGCTCAGCACACATGCTCTATAAATAAATAACAATTTCAGCTGTGCAGCCATGCAGTGTGCTCAGGAGGCTGTTCTTGCATGCGGGGGACCTCCCAAGAGGCCTGACTGAGGAACAATTCTCAAGTGTTCTGTGGCGTTCCCAAAGTCTTTTCACATACGGTAGAATTCCCTCCAGGCACCCCCTAGCGTTCGCAGGCACCACTAGAGGGGGCTGTGTGGGTGCCATGTCACGTGGCAGTGTGTTATGGTGGGAGCTGGAGACCACGCTTTCCAAACCTACCTTTTGTACAGTATCAAATCAATACATAATATTTGACCCCTCTGCAGAGGGTGAAACCAGAAACTGGGGCTCAGTTTGATGGTCACTAGCAACTCCTTACAATGAGCCAAATTCTGCACTGGGACATCACTATTAGTTGTTATTTGTATTGCGGTAGCACAGTGGAACTCCCATCATGGACCAGAACCCCATCGTGCCAGGTGCTGTACAAACACAGAAGACACTCTTGCCCAAAGAGCTTCCAATCTAGATAAAATGAGTCGGCATTTCCCATTCACCTGATGTGTAACCCACCATGCCTGAGCCACAGAGGATAGGAGTCTATTGCAGCCCCTGCTAGGCAGCCTGGCTCAACCGGGCTACAGGTTGAGCCAGGCTTATGCTTTTTTAATTTTAGCTCTGGAAGTCAACAGTTTGATCCCTGTGTGTCAGCCAAGACAATGGCCATCACATGTGCCTCTGTGCACGCAGAAGCTGGCACTGCATTTGTATCCTTTGATTGCTCAGACCCTGTCTACGTTAAGGAAATTGTTGCTGATGTAATGACGTCATCCCCCTAATGTGGATTGCTGCACGTTGCCATGCAGGGCTCATGCCAACCCACTGTGATACAGAGATGGACCCAAGCGCGCAGCACCCGTGTCAGAGCTCGTTGGTACCAGTGGAGAATGCCAGTATGGGAGGTTCACACAGGGATAGCTGCACTGATGCCCATTTCCTTAATGCAAACCTGGCCAGCATTGATTTTTCCATGGCACCTAGAAGGTGAAAAGCATCTGTGATTGGTTTCCATTGACCAATGATATGGTGGAGGAGGAAGCTGTTGAACTGGTCTCATAGATGATAGGATAGAGAAGAAGTTCCTGGTCCCCCGCTATTGTGGCGGCTCCAGAGGGAAGAAGGACCTAGAACCCCTAAAGGTCTATCTACTTGGGTGTCTGTGACAAATAGCCTGTGGGGGATGGACATGTAGCCTGACTGACAAGCCAGGGCAGCCAGTTGCAGGCCCTGAAAAGCCTGCCCGTGGCTGGGCCCAGACACACAGCATTCATGTGGCTGCAAGGAGGTGAGTTCCAGCCACAGGAGGAGACACAGCCATGCAGCTGCTCTTGTGGGGGGAAGGGAAGACGGAAGCCAGGGCCCATCAGCTCCAAGGTGGCCCCATAGCCAGGGAGGAGGGAGTGACCTCTGCCACTCTTATGGAGGAGGGGTGTGTGGCAGATAATGCAGCCCCATGTGGTATCTTTGGGGGCCGTATTGCATTAAGTTTATGAATGGTTTCTATATCACTGTGGGCCAGGGATTGCATGCAGCTCCAGGGGGGAAGGTGAGCCCAGCTCCTCCAGGAACCAAAACTGTGTGGGGTGACCTGAATCACTCAGGTTCTGAACTTCTCCAGAGAGGTGCCACCCCCTGGGGAGGCTGGTACAAACTGGATTTTCCAGAGACCAACAGACAAAGAAAGGGCTTGTGGCATAAAAAGGCTGGATTTAAACTTACTCAGGGCCTGCTTTCTGATCCAGCAAATGGACAGGAGCTCCTGTCCAAGCACCCCAACCCTTGCAGAAGGGTTGGAAAGACTTTGACCTTGTAGGGCCCCATAAGACTGGTGGGTGACTCCTGGTATGTTTAGTGTGTGTTAAATCTGTTCATTGTTTTATATGTTTTCTCTGTCATGATTTTACCTTAAGAATAACTGCTTGCTTAGCAATGGCTGTGTGGGAACTTGTAACTGCTGGCAATACACTGGCCACAGCTCTCGAGAGAAAGTGACGCACAGCACAGGCCATTAGGCAGACTGGCTTGCTGGGGATATCACAGCATAAGACAGGGAGCTGTGCACCTTAAATCCCCCCCAGTTAGAAGGGAATGGGACAAGGGTCCCTGCCCACTGACAGATAACAGCTGGAGACCTGACTGGGAACCCCTGGAGTGGACTGTGGGGGTGTTGGATTCAGGTGCAGTTACACTGACACTGTGCTATGGGTTTAGCCAATCCCTTCCCCTGAACCAAGGATGAGAAGGGAGCAAGCTACAATGTAGCTGATAAATTCAGCCCTTTCCTTGTCCCCAAATTACTTACAAACAGCCTCTGGTTGGATTTGCAACCCTCTCTGCAGTTGGTTGTTCTTTTTTTCCTAAATGGAGATATCCTATCTCCTAGAATTGGAAGGGACCTTGAAAGGTCATCAAGTCCAGCCCCCTGCCTTCACTAGCAGGACCAAGTACTGTTTTTGCCCCAGACCCCCAATTGGCCCCCCTCAAGGATTGAGCTCACAACCCTGGGTTTAGCAGGCCAATGCTCAAACCACTGAGCTATCCCTCCCCCCATATGTTCCTGACATATTACTCTGAGCCTCTAGGACCTTGCCCCCAGACTTCAGCAGCCATGGCTACAGAGGCTCAGGGCTCCATTTCCCAGATTGCCTAGGGCCCAAGGTGGGGATATAACAAGCTGGGAGCTACTCCCAGAACCCATGAGAAGCCAGAACTCAGAGGCAAAGGGTTTCATTTCACTTTCGGGTTTGGCTGTTGTTGGAGCAGAGAGAGAAGCATCTGAGCCTGGGAGGTCCCCATTCAACATCCCATCTCTGCCCAACAGGAAGCTTTGAACTTGGTGGTGGTTAGTGGGTCTCTGAAGGATATCAGCCCTGCAGAGACCAGCAGCTCAGGAGGCTGAGGAGCGATTCTAGGTCAGGCTACCGAGAGCCAGCCTAATTCTCCATTGGGCTCCAGACTAGGGAGCTTCAAGACCATCCTACCCTCTTAGGGATGGAAAGCCTGTAAGAAATCCCATGTCTATTTATTTTGCTTGTGAGTTTTAAGCCGGCCAGTGATTACAGCGCTGCATCCCCCAGTGCAGAATTAAGTCTCAACTCACTGTCTGCTGAGGCAGGAAGGGAGTGGGGTGGTATGGCTATGTTGTAAACCTTGGAAGGGGGAGAGTTTAAGGTATTGTTGCTATTTTATTATTCTAGTTACGCCAGTTCTTTCCTTATCTTTTGTTCCCTGGACCTAATAAAGTTCCCCCTGTTGTTGTGTTGTTACTTTGGGGACTGTGATAATTACTTTACCCCTTGGGTACTGGACTACACTTCTAGTATTTGGTAGTAAACATTTTCCCAAGGGACAGCACCCTTTGTGTTCCAGGCACTAGGTGGGGTCTCCTTAGGGGGAGGGACCAGGCAGCAAGATAAAGAACCAGTACTCCTACCCCTGAAGTGAGAAGGCTGGGGTTACAGATTAATTGTATTGGTGAGTGTCCCAGGACTTTCTGGAATAGAGCCATGGGTGGCTCATGAACTCTTTGTTTTTACTCTGGCTTCTCTCTGTCCATTATGTGTCCTGTCTGGAAGCCATCTAGGTCCCACAACATTACTGCTCCCTGACTGGATGTTGCTAACTTCATAAACAAGGGTGAGCGTGTCCAGCCTGAATAGCATGGGCCCAGATGTGGGCACAGTTCCCCCTCCCCAAGTCACACGTGAAGCCAGATGTTTGCATGAAGAACAGCTCTTCCCTGACCTGTGTGTGAACAACAATGATCTGTGATTATCCATGGATAAGCGAGTGAAAGGACCCTACTCATATGGGCATGGTAGAGACAAAAAGCCATTCCCACTCAAGGAGGCACTTCCAATAGCATTGGCCAGCTCTGTTAGTGACTACAACTGATTGCACATTTTTGATGAAAATTTGTTCTTTTAGGTTCCCCTTTGTGCAGATGCCATTTTTAGGTAAAAATTTTATATCTGAAAATTTCCCCCCCAGCTGAAGGTTCAATGCTTGGTTTCATATGACAAGTAGAGCTGGAGGAAATTTTCAACTTAATTTTTTTGTTGAAAAACACAGATTCAAGCTGACCAAAACATTCTGCACTTTGTGATACATTCCACAAAGTGGGGGGGGCGAAAAACCCAAAAGCATTTAAGAAAAAAACCAAAAAAATGTTCATTTTAACAGTTTGAAAATGAGAAGTTTTGATTTTCCAATTTGAGGCACCTTTTCATTCTAAAATGTACTTTGGTTTTATTAAATAAAATATTTAAAATATTAAAAAACCTTGAAAATGAAATGAAATGCGCTGTTCAACCTGAACCGATTTTTTTCCTTTTGAGTTTTCGATCAGCAAGCGAACTGAAAAATCAGTTATTCTCCCAACTTTAGTAACAAGACCTTGGAAAAATTGCAGATGTGTCTTTCAGTTTCCTTATCGGCAGAGTTTCACTCTGTCTGAGCACACCCAAGGCAGGTTTGACTATGTATGGTAGAATGAGCCCCAGGAAATAACATTTGTTCTACCTTCAGTCACTTCTTTTTCCAACCTGGTGTTTTCTGCAGTGCAGAATGGAGGCAGCTGCTCTCTGTAGCTGTCAGGGCTGAGAATAAAGTCAGGCATGTTTTCTGCTGTGTCTCACATTTTTTTCTTTGATGCAGAGTATATGGATTTTTTTTTCAGACACCTAGTCCCAAGGCAGATGACAACATACAACAAAGAAGCAGTAGCAGCCTGCATATCTAGAGGCAAAGCAACAGAAGGATTGTCAGCTGCCTTTGGAGCACGAGCCTAGACTGTCTGAGAAGCTGGGTGTGTGTTGCTGTGTGATAAAAGGTGGACCAGCAGTTGTTCCCCTGTTCTTACAATTACCTGTTGCTGTTATTATTACACATACAGGGGTGAAATACACAAGTACATGCTTCTCCCGGCATGCAGCCTTCAGGCCCAGCATGGATCTCAGAGTATAGCTGGCCTGCAAGGTGGTGGTGGTGGTGGTGTTATTAAGGAGCCGCACTTGTGTCCTAGGGATAATTCCTCAGGGGGAGCAAGGGACTGGGATCTGCTGGACAGAACAGAGGCTGAGAGTAGCTGAGGAGTTCATAGTCGGGTTCCAGGGCAGGGTTGATACCAAAGTAAAAGTCAGGAGGCAAAGTCCAAATCAAGCCAAGGTCAAAGCCAGGAATTCAGGAGCAAGGTGCAGAAACAGTCATGGCAGTTACAGGAGAGCCACACTATTGCCTTGACACTTCCTGGAAGGCCCCTGGGGTTTATATAGGTCAGGGAGCCAATCAGGAGCCATGAGGCCGCTGGCTGTCAAACCCTTGTGGCGGAACTTCCCCCGAGCTGTGTTCACAGCAGGCCATTGAGAAATGGCGAGCAAGCTGGTTACTGCTGCTGGGGGGCAACCTGGACCTGCCAACTACCTGGTAGCGCTACAGGTCTGGGTTCTAGCTAATTCAGGGCAAGCTACTTGTTAATGGCTGAGTTGTACCATATAGATAAGAATGGCCATACTTGGTGAAGCCAATGATCCATCTAGCCTTATCTTCTGACCACGCACAGTGAAAGAGAATGAACAGAAGAGGCAACTTCAAGTGATCCATCCCCTGTTGTCCAGTCCCAATTTCTGGCAATTGAAGGTTTAGGGAGCATGGGGTTGTGTCCTTGGCTAACAGCCATTGATGGACCTGTCCTCCATGAACTTAACTTATTCTTTTTTAAACCCAGTTGTACTTTTGGCCTTCACAATGTCCCCTGGCAATGAGTTCCACAGGTTGATGGTGCATTGTGTGAAGAAGTACTTCTTTATGTTTTTTTTTTTTAACTGCTGCCCATTAATTTCATGGGGTGATGCGAAGGTCTTGCGTTATGTGAAGGGGTAAATAACATTTCCTTATTCATTTTCTCTATACCATTCATGATTTTATAGACCTCTATCATATCCCTCCTCAGTCGTTTCTTTTCTAAAATGAATAGTCCCAGCCTTTTTAACCTCTCTTCATATGGAAGCAGTTCCATACCCCTGATCATTTTTATTGCCCTTCTCTGCACCTTTTCCAATTCTAGTATATCTTTTTTGAGATGAGATGACCAGAATTGTACGCAGTATTTAAGGTGTGGGTGTACCATGGTTTTATACAGTGACATTATGATATTTTCTGTTTTCTTATCGCTCTCTTTCCTAATGGTTCCTAACATTCTGTTCGCTTTTTTGACTGCCGCTGCACATTGAGCAGATGTTTTCAGAGAATTATCCATGATGACTCCAAGATCTCTTTCTTGAATGGTAACAGCTGATTTAGACTCTATCATTTTTTATGTATAGTTGGGATTATATTTTTTTTGAATATGCATTACTTCGCATTTATCAACATTGAATTTCATCTGCCATTTTGTTGCCCAGTCACCCAGTGTTGTCAGATCCCCTTGTAGCTCTTCACAGTCAGCTTTGGACTGTCATCTTGAATAATTTTGTATCATCTACAAATTTTTCCACTTCACTGTCTATCCACTTTTTCCAGATCATTTATGAATATGTTGAACCGCACTGGTCCCAGTACACATCTTTGGAGGGCCCTGTCGCCATTGTGAAAACTGACCATTTATTCCTACCCTTTGTTTCCTATCTTTAACCAGTTACCAATCCATGAGAGAACCTTCCCTCTTATCCCATGACTGCTTATTTTGCTTAAGAGCCTTTGGTTAGGGACCTTGTCAAAGGTTTTCTGAAAGTCCAAGTACCCTATGGATCCCCCTTGTCCACATGCTAATAGATACAAGTATTAGATGAGTGGCTTGTACCATGGCGGGGTAATTGGGCGATCTGGGTTCTATTCCTGGCTTTTTATAGTGACCTGGGGTAAGTCAATTTGTCTTTATTTAAACTGTAAATGCTTTGGGGCAGGGACGGTCCCTTGCAATATGGTTTTACTGCACCTAGAACAATGGGGCCCAGAATGGGGTCATCTAAGCCCTACTGTAAATACAAAGAATGGTGCTATGCTTGCCCTTTTTTCTCCTTATGATTGACTTGTAACTCCTTAATTTGAGTAAAAAAGGATGGTCTGTGTATCTTTTATAGGACACGCTTGTATATCAATGCCCTTTTCGTGCTGACTATAATTATATGGCTACATTGTTATGGCTGTGGTTTACTAAAATTAACCTTAAATAATATTGAGATCATTGCAACTGCTTGAGAATCTAGTGGCAATCTCACCAGCTCTTGTATCTGATCCGGCACTTTGCCTCTTTGCCCAGCTGCTGTGGGGAACTTGATGGTTAGCAATGTGGGTTATACAATGAGAACATACGGAGCTGGGAGGCAGACTGCAGTAGCCTGCGGGAAGTGCTATAAAACAAAACCTTACTAATAGAGCTGAGCAAAATGCTTAATTCACCATGTTTTTGCTTTCTTTTAATGGAAAACAGCTTTTTAAAATCAGAACAGACGTTTCCCTGGGAAATATGATTGTGGCGAAATGTTCTGGGTCTTCACTGAAAAATGAAAGCCCAAAAGCCAAACATTTTTCGCTGAAATCCAAAAATCAGAGGCTGAAGAAAGCTTTGGTTCCAAATTGTTTTGACACTGGGTAACAGACGAAAGGAGCTGAGCTGGGTTATTTCTTCTAACCCATGTTGCCCAACCCTGCTTGGAAGTCTGGTGAAGATGGAGCTCTATAAAGCAGTGTAAAGATGCTCTCTATGCAAATGTTGCACTAGAGGGCAGACTGCTGGAAGGATTTGACCATGTGATCAAGGAAGCTAAGAATGTGAGGGAGGATGGTCCAGCAGTTGCGATGCTATCCTAGGGCTTAGGAGACTTGGGTTCAGCTTCCTACTCCTCTGCACACTCCCTGTGGGCAAGTCTCTCAGGGCCTCAGTTCCCCACCTGTGCAATGGGGATAATAGCACTTCCTACATCATAGTGGTGCTCTGAGGCTAAATACATGGTGTGTTTGGATGTTATGGTAATGGGGCCAAGTCACATTGGTGGGTGGTGGAAAGTAGTTCTCTGAAAGGAAGTAGACTATGATTCTGTTTTGATCTCCTCTCTCTGAACCATCAGGGATGGCGCTGGCCGGAAATGGGACATTGGGTGGGGAGGGCCAGGGTTCGGTGGTGAAACTGAGCATTCTCTCTTGCCAGTTCTTGCTCACGTGCTCAGGGTCTAACTCAGGGGTCGGCAACGTTCGGCACGCGGCTCGCCAGGGTAAGCACCCTAGCGGGCCGGGCCAGTTTATTTACCTGCTGACGCGGCAGGTTCGGCCGATCGCGGCCCCCACTGGCCGCGGTTCGCCATCCCGGGCCAATGGGGGCGGCGGGAAGCCGCGGCCAGCACATCCCTCGGCCCGCGCCGCTTCCCGCCGCCCCCATTGGCCCGGGACGGCGAACTGCGGTGAGTGGGGGCCGCGATCGGCCGAACCTGCCGCATCAGCAGGTAAATAAACTGGCCCGGCCCGCTAGGGTGCTTACCCTGGCGAGCTGCGTGCCGAACGTTGCCGACCCCTGGTCTAACTCATCACCATGTGTGGGAAGGAATTTTCTCCAGGCCAGATTGGCAGTGACCTTGTTGGGGTTTTGCCTCCCGCAGTGCTTCTATATTCTGGGAAGTTTCCCAAAATCTGGGAATTTGTGAGTAAAATGTTTTGAATGAAAATTCCCAATTTCCCAAGTTGAAACATTTTACTCACAAATTCCCAGGTTTTGGGAAATTTCCCAGGATATAGAAGCACTGTAAAAAACTTTATCTGGGAATTTTTCACCAGATTTGGGAAATTTTTAGCACTAGGTTGGGAAAAGTTGGCATCACGATATAGAAGCACTGGCCTCCCTCTGCAGAGTGTGGGTGCAGATCGCTTGCCATGATTAACTGGGGATATCCCACTTTATCCTTTCCCTACCATTGTGGGGGCCTCGGGCCTGGTGAACCTCGGTCCCTCCTTTCTCTGCCTGTCTAGTCTCCTGTGGTCTGTGGTCTGGTTTGGTTTAGTATGTGCCAGGTTTCAGGTACAGGTGCTGGGTGGTGTTGGTGGCCTGTGACATACAGGAGGTCAGGCTGGATTACCTGGTCCCTCGAGCTCTATAACTCTATGTGAGGAATGTGTCAGACTTTTGGCTAAACCTGGCAGTAGCAGTTAATCCTTCAGTGGCAAGAGTTGTATTTGTTTAGTACAACATCCACTGGCTGTTCTGAGTGGATATGCCCAAATCACCACCACAAAGGGACTAGAGCTCTCCCTACAATAAAACGCAGCTCACCTTCAATCTGATTTTATTGACAGGGCTCCACTGAAACCCCCATGTAAATGGCAGGTTTTGTGCATAACAAATAGTGTAACCGCAGCAAGGAGCTGACATGGAGATAGATACGACCTGTATTTGGCTGGAAATAGCCGAGAAAATGTCACAATGAAAACAAAGCTGCCCTTTCATTGCATTTGTTTTGCAGCAGAACGTCTGTGTCCGTCACTAATTCCAGCGGAGAGACCTTTGCCTTTTTCTACTGACTTCTCTGGAAATGGCTGCACAGTATTACTGAGAACTCAGAGTTCTTTTAGATTTCATAGAAACAATTGTACAGATGCAGAAGCTGGCACCTAGATACCATACGAAGGGCAGCATTGGATGTTAACGGCAGAGGAAGGATGGCCTAGGTTCATTCCCTACTCTGTCACAGGCTCCTTGTGTAAGTCACTAAGGGTAATGTATTCACTACAGCGTTAACTCGGGTGAGCTGCACCTGGGTGTAAGTTACCATGTCCTCACTGGGGCTCTGCTTCCCTCATGTGTGTCGCTAAGACTTCTGGGGCCACATCTCATGGTTCTTAGCGCTGCATAAGTTGATCTGTTCTATGATTATTTCCCAGTGAATTATGGGAAAACTGTCTGTTCTTCTGGGCACATGGGGGGATTGTGGGAAGACACTGGAGGACTATCAGCACCGAGCGGTTTAGCCTTCAGTGCAAAGTGGGTTGGTTAACAGTACCCAAGCTTTAGCCTACATAGCCCCAGCTGGCCTGGGTTTAAACCACCACCATACTCAGGTCAGAGAGTTTTGTGTGTGCATGAGGGGTAGGGGCAATGCCTCGGTTAACTCTGTAGTGGAGACAGACCCTTAGCCTCTCTCTAGCTCAATTCCCATCTACACAATGGGGACAAGAGCACTGCTCTACCACACAGGGGTTTGTGAGGGTAAATACGTTAAAGATTGTGAGGTGCTCAGACACTCCAGTGATGGGGTCAGATAGTTCTGTCCATCTTTATTTCTTTATCTGATTGTCATAGAGTGGGATGGTCCTTTAAGGCTGTGGTCTGAGCCCCAACCCACGACACAGATCTGTCTAGCTATTTATATTATGCTCATCATTGCAATTAGAGTTGGTCCAAAATTTTCCATCAAAACATTTGTTTTTTTACTGAAAACGGATTTTTGACTAAATGGAAGTTTTTATGAAAAATATTGTTTTCATGGGAAATGTTTGGTATCCCTGCAATAGTATGGCCACCATATTGCTCAGGTGTGGAAACTGCAGACTCCCCCATTGCTGAGCGCAGGAAATGGGGCAGGGTGCTGAGCTGTGGGGCAGCAAGGGAATTCCTTTGCTTTCCAAACCAAGAAAGATGTCCATTGTGTGTCTTGATGCACACCCCTGTGGGTGTGGGGTGGATGTGGGTGTGGGTGGGGGATGGAGCTGCACTGCTGCTGGGGGAGCATTACAGAGGACAAATTCATTCAGGGGGCTTCTTCGTGCATGCTCTGTACATCCCATAAGCTCCACTTCCATAAGGAGGTGCTTTTAGGTGGAATGGCAGATAAAAATAAAGCTCCCTTGAATGGATGGAATCCAATAAGAACGACTGCCGATATTTGGCTGTCTCTGCTGGCAAAGTCCAAAGTTCAATCCAGGTTTGTCCTTGTATCTAGTGGCTCATTATGAACAAACTTGTCATATTCCACTGTTCTCTCTCCATGGGAACTAATTGTATTTCAGTTACCATGTTACAAGCCTCTGTATTGCAATAGAAAATCACACGATAATTGTAATGTTCAC
Source organism: Emys orbicularis (assembly GCF_028017835.1). NCBI lineage: Eukaryota > Metazoa > Chordata > Testudines > Emydidae > Emys > Emys orbicularis. The sequence goes on along the minus strand of NC_088695.1, from coordinate 26,783,732 downwards.
CTGCCCATTCTTAGCACTCCTTAAATAGCAGCAGAAGCTATTGTGTAAGCAATGAAAAATGCGGACAATGCCATTGCATCCTCCTGTTTGCTGCTATGTCATAGAGCTTATTGTGCTGAGAAAACTAGCAGCATTTTTAATGAAATGGAACAGGTTGCTAAGATTGGAAGTCAGCCTATTTGATCTATAATTCCCAGGGGATGTGTTCATTCATATTAAGAGTGTAAGCTCTTTGGGGCAGGAACTTTGGGCTTGTGTACACTAGGGAAATTTGCACCAACATAATGACATTTTCACACAGCATGTAATTAGACTATGGAACTCGCTGCCACAGGATGTCATTGGGGCCAAGAATTTAACAAGATAAAAATGAGGATTGGACATTTATATGTATAACTGTAACTGGATACTCTTATTAATGCTAACAGACTTTGGAAGGGATATTAACCCTCATGCTTTAAAGCATAATCCAATCTCTAACTATTCGGGGCTAGGATAAGACCTTCATGGGAAAAGATTATCCCATGTCTGCCTGATGGAAGTTTCATACACTTCCTCAAGAACATCTGGTGCTGACCACTGTTGGATACAATACTGGGCTAGATAGACCTCGGGTCTGATCCAGTCTGGCTAACCCTATGTTCATCAGTGTAAATAGAGGGCACTGGTGCAACTGACCCTGATGCAACTTATCTACACTTGGGGTTTGCACCGTGCCAGTGCAGCAGAGTAGTTGCACTGGTGTAAAAGAATCCAGTGTGAACATGGCTTTAGAGCCTGATTCTCCCTGCTCTAGCTCCTTGCAATGTCACGTATCCTTGTGCAAAGTGGATGTGAAATGCCATTGTTCTGATTTGGTAGCATTTTACAGCTACTTTGCCCAGGTGTAAACCATGATTCGACCTGGTTGGAAAGTGGAATTTCCTTCCTGCAGGAAATTCTGACATTTAAAAAAAAAGTTGAAATTTTAAAAATTTTCATAGATAAAAATTCCAAAAATATTAAATTTGGAAACACTGAGAAAGTTTCCTTTCAGTGAATTGTTTCGTTTTGATCATGTTGAAACTAGAGCTAGCCACAGGATGATGATTCCATTGCATGGCAGCTTTTGAGCTTTTGAAATTTGCTTTTGTTCCACACTGGAAAATAACCAAAATCTTTGGAACATTTTTATAAAATGAAAATGTGTTGAAATGTCTGTTTTCAGAGCAAAAAGGGCAGCTCTCTCTCCCTCTCTCTCTGGCCAGAAGTAACCAGAGAGCTCTAGACTTCAGAAACCTTCCCGTCAAAAACTTTGTCAAAACAGCCATGTCTTCTCAAAATGTTTGGCTTCGACAAAACAGCATATTTCAAATAAAATACATTTAATCAAAAACATTCTAATAATCTCTAGCTGAAACATTTTGTTTTAATGAGGTAAACATGTTTTGATTTGATGTAAAAGTATAATATAAAATGATGTATATCTACACACACACAAATATTAAATATTTCCTGTGAGGAAAAGGTAAAAAAACTGGGCATGTTTAGTCTTGAGAAAAGAAGATTGAGGGGGGACCTGATAACAGTCTTCAACTATGTTAAGGGCTGTTATAAAGAGCACTGTGATCAGTTGTTCTCCATATCTAAAGGCAGAACAAGAAGTACTGGGCTTAATCTGGAGCAAGGGAGATTTGGGTTAGATTTTAGGAAAATCTTTCTAACTGTAAGGGTGGTAAACTTTAGAATAGGCTTCCAAGAGAGGTTGTTGAATCCTCACTACTGGAGGTTTTTAAAAATAGATTGGACAAGCATCGGTCAGGGATGGTCTAGGCTTACTTGGTCCTGGCTCTGCCTGGGGGGGTTGGACTTCATGTCTTTGCGAGGTCCCTTCCAGCCCCACATTTCTATGATTCTATCATATAGAAATTGAAACAAAGTAAAACAAAATGATAAAGTCAAAACCAAACATTTTGCCATCATTGAAATGAAACAAGAAAGTTGAAACAAATTGTTTCTAAATCTGTTGAAAATGTCATCATAATTGATGTGTTCCCGCAAAACATTTTAATTTCTGCAAAGCAGCATTTTGCAACAGAAAACTGCTCTATCCATTTTTTTTAACCTGCTCTAATAATGACAGAGGGGGAAGGCAGAGGGGGAATCTGTCCTCCTGCCTCCATTTTTGATTGCACAGCCCTTGGCACAATCTTGTTATCACCATAAACGTAAAGCCCAGAAGGCACCAATGTGATCACCTAGTCTGATCTTCTGCATTATACAGGTTATAGAACGTCACCGGCTATTCCCCATGCTGCACAAGGATATGTCAGGCAGTTAGTTGGCAGGGGGCATATATTCTAACCAATGAGAATAAAGAAGAGCAGTGGATTTTGCTGTATAAATAACAGCTTAGGAGATACTCAAGTGAAGTTGTCTAGGAGTAGACAGTGCAGATGGTGGCTAATGATGTGCTAATTGGCTAACAAGACAACAATCTGACATGCACAGGGGATTGTGCAGAGAGCTGTGTAATGAAAGCATGGGTGTGTGTGTGTGTTGGAAATAATGACAGGCTGATCTCAGCAGGCCTGGGATGCTGTCTTTATTACATCTTGGCAAACATTCCTCAGGAAAACTATGGGGTTTTCATTTCTCCCCATCGCGGTGACAGTGGGATTTCAATATGCTCCACCTCGTTTCTGCCTCAGATGGTTAAATGCATGTACCGATGATTGTAGTGCATCTTAATTAAATCAAGCTCTCTGGTGTGGAAGATCTGCAGTAACTGATGGGGGTGGGAGTGTATACATGAGCAAGGAGAGCTCAGGTTGCAGATGAGGCAGAGGGAAGTAATAGGAGCCCCGGATGTGACAAACATGACAGCTATGCTCCTAGAGATGAGCATGGCAGATGGTGGGCCACAGTGTGTCACATGTCACTTGCAGTTCCATTCTACACAGTTGCGTGCCGTCTGTAAGCAGATGGAACAGAAAAATGGCAGCACATTTGTGAGAGGCAGCTTTAGTTAGCAGGATAATCGAGTGCCTTGTACACAGGCAGACGGCAATTACTGTCACACAGCCTTGACTCTGGTTCGTCCGCTCCAGGAAGAAGTGGGTTGGGATGTGTTTTGGGGATATCTCTGCCTGTAGCCCTCTTTCAGATACTTCCTATGTAGGGGGAGCTGAGACAAGCACTTACCTCAGCTGCCCTGTAGGAGGAGCTACCACAAGCTCCTACACTTCCCCTAATGATGGGGAGACCTACAATTCCCAGGAGCACCAGACTATAATACTCCAGTGTTGCCTAGGTGGTGTCATCCAGAAAAGGGAGACCTGTTCTTGCCAATAGACAGTGAGTCCAAGCCCTCCTTGGCTAGAATAGTCTGATTTGTCAGATTGTAGGTTTCCAATAAGGACATTTTTATAATGGGTTCCTAAATGCACAGGAGCTGTGGCAGGAGCAGGTTTCAACCCAGGTGCATGTGGTGAGTGCCTGTGGTGCAAGCGTACAAAGCAGTAGATCTGAGTTCAAGCTTCACCTGTGCCCTCAGCCTCCAGGGGGCGACCTTGAGCAGGTCAGGCCTAAAGTGCCTATGAGTTTTGAGTGTCCAGTTTGAGAAAGTCAAGACCTGCTTTCCAGAATCGATGAGCAGCTTCAACTCCAATGGGAACTAGGGGCATTCAAGGCCCTACGCATCTCAAGTTGAAGACTGACAGCGGGGGCACCCAAGAGCAGGAGACACTTTTGAAAATTAGACTTTAATCTTTCTATGCCTCAGCTGTAAAATAGGAACGATATTTGCTTGTGCCATTGAGGTGCCATGAACCTGAGTAGATTCATTCTTATGCAGTGTGTTGAGATCTTTGGATGGATGTTGCTGTAGACATAAAATGTGCCCTGGATGCAGAAGCACCACAAGAGAAGCTATTTATGTGGCTGGAGCAAAGAAGAAATGGAAACCTCACAAGAAACCTGTTTCTGACCATTGGGTACAAACACAATAATCAGATAAGTAATAAATCTGGGCTGTTTGTGCAGTTTACAAACCAATGGGATCAAAAGTGCTGGAACTATGGGTGTAGGAGATGCTGCAGCACCTCCTGACTTGAAGTGGCTTCCATTATATACGGGATTTACAGTTTGGTTCAATGGCTCACAGCACCCCCACTATATAAATTGTTCAAGCACCTGAATGGGATCTGCGTGAGGACTGTTTGGTCCTGAATTATGTTTTCCTTTTATGAAATCTCCCATGGTAGGAAAATCTGATTGTTTCTTTGCTAATACAATAAATCTGAAAGTGCTATGTAATTAACTGTCAAAAAATCATAGAAGTATGGTAGATTCTTTTAAAGCTTCGAGGCATGCTGGGGAAAAGTTTGTACAGATGATTTATGAAGGAAATGTATTGATGGATGATAATGTGTAATTAAAAATGCATTCAGTAAAAGTTCTCTGATCATTTAATGAAGCTGGGGAGATGCAACGGTGCAAGGTGTAGGGCTGATCTCCTGCCAGATCTATGAAGTGATACTAGAGATTAGCGCACGAAGTGACTGCATTTTTTGAAAAGCTGGTGTTTATCATAGCACAATTCATAATCGTAGAGTGGCTGCATTACCCTGAGGATCACTGGGCAGAGGAAATTTAAACGGGTTAATTTATGCCCATTTGACAATTTCTTAAAAGCCAATGACACTTTATTGAAAATATTAGAACATGGAGGAACAGATCCTCATCTGGTGTAAATTGGTATATCTATGCTGTAGTCAGCATATTTAGGGCTACATCTGCTTTTGTGTTAGCTACCTTCTGTCTCTCTCTGCCATGTTTTTAATGACAAGGGCTATTAATTTTTATGAACATAGGATCTTTGCTCCTTGAGTTCATCTTAATTCACCCAAAGTTCTGCTCATGAAGGAAGAATCTCAGGTGGTTTCAAGTTCAGGTTTGTTTCTATAAGCACGAGGGAGGAATCCAAACCAAAACCCAGGTCCAAACATTGCCACAGACTTTGGGAAAGATTGGAACCAAACTTCCATCTGAACTTGGCAGATGATCATCCACCACTAGAAGGGACTTAGCTTAAACCCAAATATTCCAGAACTTCCAGGAAGAATTAGACGTTGGGGTCTGGACCACGCCTAGTAAGTGTCAAGACCATTGCGTGGGCAGTCAGACCTAGTGGTCAGAGCAAGAATTGGCATCAGGAGTCAAGCCAAGGGTCATAGCCAGAGTCAGAATCGGGAGTTGAGTCAGATCAGGAGTCACAGACCAGTGGCAGGGATCAGTAACGAGGCAGGAAGGCAGGAAAGCTGGGCTCAGGAGTTGCATGAGAAGTCAGGATACAGTGTAGCAGCTGGCCAGGAATTCACCCCATCGTACAGACAACTTCCTGTGCGTCTCTTTGGGTTTACCTGTGATCAATCAGAGGTTCCAGTGTTCTTCTAAACAGGGCATCCATCAGTCCAGGTTTGAAACTTGTGGGGTCATAACAGTAAGCACTCCAAAGTCAGATGATCTGCACCACTGAAGTCTATGATGCTGGCCTTGGAATCTCATAGGACTTCTAGTAGTTCTCCTTCCAACCATGGAGGGTGAACTTAAGCCCCTGCTGAGAGCCTTCACAAATCCTCTGCATTATGTTAGTTCCATGGATCTCCATGTGACTGAGGCGGCACCTAGGCCTTGCACAAGTCCTCTGCACCAGGTAGATTTTGCACAGACAGGATTAACCTTTCTTGCAGGTTTCTGCACATCTGATTCCACGCCCAGACACAAATCAGAAGTGAAGAACAACCCACATTATCAGACCCTTTCTCAAATTTTGGCTCCCAGTGGGTTCTACTGCCAGGGAGGAAAGGGGCAGATTGGTCCCCCCTCCTCCCTCCGAGCTTGTTCATCCATCCCTAACCCCATTCTTAGTCTGGTGCAATCAAATCCTGTCCATCCCCTTGGCCCAAGCAACTAATTTTTCTCTGATTAGTGAGTATGAATCCACCACAGTCTCAGGCATCGTGCAGGGAATACATCTGAATGCCTCAGCTGGGGAATTTCCATGATGTTTTTGCATGGATGTAAAAAAATGGCTCCACCACTCTGCCCCATGTAGGGCCTGATCCTGTGAGGCTGAGGCCAGTGGGAGCCACGGATGCTCTTCAGCCAAGGAGCACTTGGCACATCACCTATCAGGCCTAGGGATGGGCCCAGTCCAAATAATCCCTGGTCTCTGTTCTCAGGAATGGACTAAGGTGACAGCCCAGATTTTGGGGAATCTGGATCAGGATGAGGCCATCTTGCTCTCAGGCACCCTCCAATGAGCCCCTCAAACCATCAGCCTCTCGGGGCATCTGTGACACAGTCTGATCATGGGTGCAGTCTCTGCTTGGCAATGTTCTTCACTTATTGCAGCCAGTGAAAGCTTTTCCCTTGCCCTCAGAACTGGAGCCTTTATTGGTGCTTAATGCAGAGCAGCTGCTGCAGCCCTCACTGAGCAGAGATTTTTACTAAGGCCAATTATCAGGAAAGAAAGAGGAAGAGGCAGCCTCCCGGGAGCTCGCCTGAGCTGTTGTGGCCATTTGTATTGTTTGTTCGGACTGGGGCACTGCATGGTTTCCAAAGCACTAATCCTCTGCCTGTGAGTGTCACTCTGATTTTACAAATTGGCAGCCATCTGGAGTACTCAGACAGTCAATTATTCCTACTAAAGTCACCAGGCTGGTGTGTCACCCAGGGAAGACTCCAGGGCAGAGACATACTGGAGGCATCACGGCGTAATGGGTAATTTTCTTCTTGAATACACCCATTTTTCTGTGTGAGGAGCATCTCCTCCAGGTGAGCAATCTGCAGCTACAGGATTGGATTCCCCACCGCCCGTTGCTAGTTTTATGGAGGTGCAGCTCTCGTCAGTGGAATTAAGCCTCAGTAGATGGGAGTAATGAATGGGCTGTCAAACTCAGTGACAGCTGGGTGAGTGCTTGGCAGGCAGTGTAGAAACAGCACCACAGAAGCCAGTTGGGGGTGGTTACTAACTAGCTTCTGAGCAGGCAGTCGCGCCAGGGGTCCGTGCTTGAGAAGCCAACAGCCGTTTTCTTAGGGTCGCTCAGTGCATATTAGTGTCTATTAAGTGCTCTCCTAAAACACAGTGATGGGACCAAAGCAGACCCCACCTTGGAAGCACTTGGACCTTGCTCCACACTCCACACCACAGTCCCATATTGCAGCATACCATTAAAGTTGTGCATTGCAGCCTCCAAAAACCCCATTTCTTAGTAGATGGTTAACTTCTGCCTGAATCGAGAAGAATTCCACAAAGACCTTTTTAACTCCTGGTGCATGAAGCAGCTGCATAAGCTGATCTGACCGGGGTCTTGAACCCTGGACCCCCTCCCCATTAAAAGTCTGATACACTACCAACTGAGCTAGCCAGACTTGAAGATGTTGACCTCTTGAGAGCATAAGCAGCAATCTCACCAACATGCTATGTGTAGTGTCCTGGTACCGCTCTGTCTCCAGCTGCAGACACATGCTAGCTGGAATGTAGCTAAAACAGAATGTTAGAGCAGGAACTGCCTTGCTGCTCAGACACTGGGGTCTGTCCAGTCCAATTCTCTGCTTCCAATGGATGCTTCAGAGGAAGATGCAAGAAAGAAGATGTGCAAGGGAGAATTTTTTCCCTCAGCACAGACACTACTGCCCAGATCCGCAAAGGCATTTAGGCTGAAATCAATGGGAGATAGGTGCCAAATACCTTTGAGGATCTGGGCCTTAATGATTGGTTTGTGTGCAGGGCCGGATTAAGGCATAGGCACTGTAGGTAAAGCCTGGGGAATGACACCAGAGGCCAGATTTACATAAGAGCTCAGGGTCCAATTTTAAAGGGCCCAGATTTTCAGAGGAGCTCAACACATTGTGTGCTGTGCTGTGCTGTACTGTGCTGAAAATCTGGTTATTTATTTTAGTGCCTAAATGAGAGCTGAGCTCTTTTGAAAATCCAGACCCTGGACTCTTCAAATTACATCAGAATTTCAGCTTGTATTAAAAAATAATTGAAAGTACGTGTGACGTTCCCCTCTGGTGTTGTCTGGACCAGTGATCTGCTAGGCCACTCCAATCCTTGACTCTGGGAGCCAGCCTTACCCTGCTCTGCTGTAAGAACCCCCACTCCTGGGCTGTTCACGCACAGCCTCTGACATGTAAGCTGCTCCCAGCTACTTGAAAGCGAATGACACTAGCCAATATCTCTGGTCCCAGATACAACCCTAGGAACCTCCGTCTTGCAGTGTCTAGTTATGCCCGCCGGTTGCTGCAAGCTTATATAAGTTTGTCAATTTAAAAAAGAAATTGATATGTACCAGGCTTGTTATCCCAAGGGGAGCCTCTGACACACTTCAAACCAAACGCACTGCTTCGGGTAGAATAAACAAACACATTTATTAGCTATAAAATAGATTTTAAGTGATTATAAGTCAAAGCATAACAAGTCAGATTTGGTCAAATGAAATAAAAGCAAAATGCATTCTAAGCTGATCTTAACACTTTCAATGTCCTTAAAGACTTAGATGCTTCTCACCACAGTCTGGCTGGTTAGTTTTTATTCAGACTCTCCCCTTTGATCAGCCTTTCAGTCGCTTGGTGGTGGTGGTGTCTGTAGATGTAGGTGGAAGAGGGAGAGCATAGCAAAATGTCTCTCCCTTTTGTCATGTCCTTTCTTTCCTCTTGGCTTTGCCCCGCCACCCTTCAGAGTCAGGTGAGCATTACCTCATTGCAGTCCCAAACTGCCCAAAGGAAGGGGGTGAATCCCTCGAGGGTCTAACAGATTCTTTTGTTGCTGTCTAAGCCAGCGTCCATTGTTCCTGTGAGGTTGGGCTGGGTTTGTCCCATCCATGCCGACGAGGTGTGAACTGCCTCTCTGTTCTTGGAGAGTTTTTGCATGGGCTTGTTTTAAGCCATGAGGATACATTATCAGCCTCATAACTATATACATGAAATGATAACCTATAATCTTACTATAACATTACTGTAACAATTACTATAACATCACTATAACAACCATGCTCAGTGCATTATGAGCCTTCCGAAGACACCCAACATGACAAACTTTGCATTGGATATCACACAATCATTTTATAAAGTTGAACATGGGGGTATAGGGTGTTCCCTCGAGGTACTGAGCGTTACAGTACGTTTCTAGGGATCACAGTTACAGAGGAAAGCTTGAAAACAGGACCCACATGTAGCCAATGCAGCAGTATCTGCCTGAGTCTGCAGTCAGTCTGAAACAATGTACATGAGAAGTGTTAACTGCCTCATCCATCTCAATAGGTTGTTAACTCCAATTCACACTATTTAAGGGGCCTCCAGCCAACACCACCCTCAAAAGTTTCTGTGACTCTGTCTAGATTAATTTTTCAGTTGTATTGTAACTCGAGCTAATGGATTGTCAGTAAAGGGCTTGTCCACACTGGGAAATTTACCAGCATAACTGTGGAGTATATATATACCAGTGTAACTCCCTGTGCAGGTACACTTAGGGCACATCTTCACTAGCAACGCTAAAGCGCTGCCACGGCAGCACTTTAGCATTGCTTGTGTAGTCACGGCAGAGTGCTGGGAGAGAGGTCTCCCACTACTCTAAAAAACCCACCTCCCCGAGGGGAATAGCTCCCAGCGCTGGGAGCACAGCTGAAACTTGCTGCACTCAGGGGGTGTTTTTTCACACCCCTGAGCGAGGAAGTTACAGCGCTATAAAGTGCCAGTGTAGACAAGCCCTTAGGCTATGTCTACACTGGCACTTTCATCGCTAAAATTTTGTCGCTTACGGGTGTGAAAAAACACCTCCCTGAATGACGAAAAGTGGCGGTGTGGACAGCGCTTCGTCGGCGGGAACCACACTCCCCTTGATGAAGCTACTGCCCCTCGCTGGGGCTGGTTTTATTATGTCGCTGGGAGAGCTCTCTCCCGGCGATAAGGAGTGGCCACACAGCGCACCTTACAATGGGGTGGCTGCAGTGGTACAGCCGCATCGTAGTAAGGTGCGCTGTGTAGACATAGCCTTATTTTGGAACGAGAATGCCTTTTTCTGGTTTAGCTTCTACCACTTCCAAAGTGACATAATTATACTGGTGTAGCTATGATGATAAACTTCCCTGCATAGACAAACCCTAAGGCTGTGTCTACACTACAGAATTAAGTCAATTTAAGTTATGTTGATGATCATAAACTGCTGTAATTACATTGCTTATTTGTATGTTCATACAATGCTCCTGGTGTTGGCAGAGCACATGCACAGTTGGTGCTCTTGCACTGACAGAGAGAGCAGTGCACTGTGGGTAGCTATCCCACTGTGCAGCTTGTCACCTTGTGCTGCATGGAGTTCTAGGAATGGATCGCAGTACAATCGCAGTGCATCATGGGGGCGGGCTCCCTGGATGTGTTCCGACTGCAGAGCAATCAGGGACTGGAGCATCTCTGTTTGGTCCTCCATGATCTTTATCATCCGCTCCTGTCCCTGTCTCATCTCCTCACTATCTACTTCTTGTTTTTCTTTTGTCTCTCCATGCTCTGTGCTTGCTATCTGCATGATCAGATGATTGCAGCACTTCTCAAAACATGTTCTGCTTACTCCACCTTTTTCGCCTCCTTATCTGACAGAGTTGCTCCGCCGGTGTGTAGGAGCTAGCCCTCAAGGGCACATCTGAAGAAGCAAAAGAAACAATACACAGAGTCAGTATTGTGAGTACATTCACAGCCTTGAATCAAAACAGTTTCATACACCGCTTTCTCACGTTCCCTTGGGAAGCATGCAGCATGGCCAGAGCATTAAAAATGGTGAGTTTGGCCCAAGGGGGGAAGGTGCAAGATGGGACAAAGGGTCTGGGTGGTTTCAGAAGGGGATCACTACAAGCGCCTAGGGACTCTATTCTGAATACTGGCACCTTTTTTCACCGGCGGGTGTGATGGAAGCTGAAATCACTGAGGGTAACCGATGATGCAATGGTGCGTCTCCTGCATGAAGGTGGCTTCAGACTGGGTCTGTATGCTGCTCGCCCGTGTGCTGCTTTGGTTCCTGCATAAGTAATTGCCGATTGGTGCAGCAAAGTTTCCTACAATATGGGAAGAAACAAAGCAGCTCTGCCAAGGAACCTTCAGCAGAGGATTGCAGAGTATCTGCAGGAAAGTTTCCTAGAGATCTCTCTGGAGGATTCCAGGGAGATCCCGGTGAGCATAAACAAACTTTTCCGCAGGGCCCCCACTGCATAGCTGCACAGGTGAATTTAATTTAGTGTTGTTAATTTATATCCCTTCTCCCACATGCACCATGTAACAAAATAAAGGACACCTCTACCTCATGTCACCGTGCACCATCAAAGCAAAATGAGTACTTACCAGAGCTCCCCTCTCCTGCTTCAGGAACTCTAGAGTCAGACTGCTGGGACTGGCTAGACCCCTCCAAAGTCAAAAAGAGGTCCTGGCTCGCCGTGCCATTGGACGAGTCTGTCACCTGTCCCACATCCTCCTCCAACTCGGTCTCCTCGTCCACCACTTTGTCATCAGAGTTGACTCCACTGCCTGCTGCCTCCAGTCCCCCCAAAGTACCACAGGGCTCTTGGTGGTGCAGGTGTGGTCTCCACCAAGGATGGTGTGCAGCTCCTTGTAGAAGCGGCATGTTTTTGGCGCTACACCAGAGCGACAGTTGGCCTCCCTTGCCTTCTGATATGCCTGCCTCAGCTCTTTGATCTTAGCATGGCACTGCTGCGTGTCCCTTTCATGCCCCTTCTCATCCATGCCATGAGCAATCTGCTTGTAGATGTTAAAGCCTCCTCTTCCCACAGAGCCATCAGATCCAACAACTTCAGTGTATTCCAGGCAGGAGCATGTTTGCTGTGAAAAGCCGGCATGGTCAGCTGGGAAGATGCGATGTGAACTCTCCACAGCGAGCAAACGGGAAGTGGAATTTCAAAAATTCCTGGGGCTTGAAGGGGAAGGGGCACATGCCTGTGTACCTGGCTGCAGGGCAGTGGAGTTGAAACTGCTGACCAGAGTGGTCATGAGGGAATTGTGGGACACTTCCTGGAGGCCACTTAGGGCGACATAAGCAAGCTCAGTATCTATACTGACAGTGCATCACTGTAACTTCATCACAAAAAGCTCTATACAGCTCGTTGACTTTATAATGTTGGTGTAGCAGGAGAGTCAGATCAGCAGGAGGAGCATTGCAGTGTGTGCACTTCCACTGGTTTGTCGACGAAACCTGAGTTTTTTGACAAAACTGTGTAGTGTAGACAAGATCTAAGTCAAGTAACCTAACAGGATTGTGAATGTCACTGTAGACACTTCATCAATGTCTGTTGTTGGTCTTTAGGCTGAGTCTTTCCTTTTCTTTTTAATTTACCAGTTGATCCCTTTGACATGGTGAATTATATCATATTTATTTTAAAACAAGTAGGGAAAGGAAGAGCTGCAGATCCTATTTCTGGGCTAATTGACAATTAACACCAATGAATAGAGTCTTAAGCCATGTCTACAAAACAATCTTTGGTTGACGCAAGTTACGCTGATGTAAAGCCATCGCAATTAGTATATCGCTCATGCATGTGCATACTTGACTCCTTGCACTGGCAGTGTGCGTATTCACCAGGGGTGCTTGTGTCAATGGACAGTGCAGTGCACCATGGGTAGGTATCCCAGTATACAACTCACCATCTTCCAGCACACAATATTTTGGGAAATTTTGGGACAGAAATGAGTCACGCAGGGGTGACGGGGAGCAAGGGGTCAACTTCCCAACATGCAACTTTCAACATCCCAAAATGCCATCTATATGCCATATTTTTTGTGCCTTTTCTTAAAAATCCCACAAACCTGTTCAGCATTTTCGCAGTCCATCATCTCGGACAGAATCCTGGAGCCTGCACAGCTCTGCACTATTGTCATCAGCGTTGCAAACACAGACTGAACGATCCTTCGATATTTGCAGCACTGCAAGAAGCACCTCAGCAGTGGGGAACATGACAATTCGTGGAGAGCAGATTGCTGTAGGACATAGCGAAAACAAATTCAAGGTTATTGATGGTCTTCACAGAGCAGCACTGACCAAGAAATTGCACTGTGGGATTGCAGCACTGGGTTGCTACCAGTCAGTCGGAAATCATTTTGGAGTTGGAAAATCCACAGTGCGGGTCGCTGTCATACAAGTGTGCAGGGCCATTAATGGTGTCCTGTTAGGCGGGACTGTGACTCTTGGTAATGTGCAGGACATCATGGATGGATTTGCAGCAATGGGGTCTCTGAACTGCAGTGGGGTGTGGATGGCTTACACACATCCCTATTTTGACACCAGCCCATGTTGGCACAGAGTACGTCCACTGAAAAGGATGGTTTTCTATGGTTATGCAAGCACTGGTGGATCACAGAGGATGCTTCACTGACATTGGTGTTGGGTGGTCAAGGAAGTGCATGACGCTCGCATCTTTAAGAACACAGGACTGGACTGCGGTGGGGTCTCAAACAGGTCCTGGCTCATGGCATAGCTGGACCCCCTGATTGCATGTCCCCCATCCTCCTCTTTGCTGTTCACAGCAGGAGTCTGTGTCTTGGGCTCCTTGGATGTATCCACATTGCTCTGTGGGGTGCTGGCAGGGTCTCCACTAAATATGCAGCTAGTCTGCAGCTTTGCACCAGAATGACTGTTGTCCTCCCTGGCTGTGTGGTGTGCTTGCTGCAGTTTCTTCTCTTTCACGCAGCACTGCTGCTGATCCCTGTCATGTCCCTTCGTCTGCATCCCTCATGCAATCTGCTCATAGATGTCTACATTTCTATGGCTGGTCTGTAGCTGTGCCTGCACAATCTCCTTTCCCCACAGACCCAGGAGATCCAATACCTCCTGTCTGCTCTTTTTTGTGTGGACACAAGAACTAGACTCACTATCCAATCTGGTCTCACTAATGCCATATGCATACATCCTTGGTCGTATAAGCAAGGCAACATCAAGTAGGAGTAGGCAGATGGCAATTCCTTTGCTGCCTCTGTACTCCTACTCGATATTACCTTGCTTATACATCCAAGGACTATTTTCACCCTCTTAGCTACAGCCTGGCTCTGGGATCTCACGTCCAGTCGGTTATCCACTATTAACCCTCGTCCTGCCCAGTCACTACTTTCCAGGATGCAGTCTTTGCTCCTAGTGCTGTGCCAGCACAGGCTACAGTTAAACCTCTGAAAACTGGGAAATATAAAGTCAAGGTGCACGGCAGCCCATCCCTGTGAGCTTAGCTCTGTCTTCTTTGTGATGCCCCACCCCACCCCTCCAGGCGACATGGAGCATTGTGGGGACCCAGATCATCATGGGGACAGCACGGGGTGACTGTCAGACCATTTCCTAAGGCAGCAGCCACACTTAAGTCAGGTTTCGTGAGCCCCAGCTGGAGCCACCTGGCCCAGACTTGACTCCTTCCCCTGCTCAGATCAGATGTTACCACCCCCTGACCCTTGTCCTAAGGATTCCCTCTGGAGCATCACCTGCATTTACCCCGGCCCTGTAGTGCCATGTCACGTCTTCCCCCAGACTGCTACACAGCCCCACAGCAACAACTGCCCACTGCGCTCCTCTTCTGCCACAGCACAGAAATGCGTGGTCCATGATCCCTCCGGTCCAGGTGCCCCTCTCATGTCACAGCGTGAGCTCTGGCAACCTGCTGCCCCTAGTCCCTGCCCCAGTCGATGCAGCATCCCCCACAGTGCAGGCAGCGGCATGAGCGAACACAACACAGCACATAAAATGGCACGGTTTGTTGCTCACTCCTCATGGCCATTCATTATGGGGCAGCCCTGGCTGAAACATCCTTGCACTGTATTCCCAGTGGCTCTATCCAGCTCCAGGGGGCAGAGCTAAGGAGGTAGGGTGGGGCTGCTACGTTCATTAACTCTGTAATTCCCATTTTTCAGAGGGTTATGTTTAGCCGCAGACACATTGTGGAAAGGCACGAGGCAGCACTAGGCATCCTGCGTTCACTTTTTTTGGCAGTGAATTATGCTAATATTTTTCAGCCTTTACAATGGGCCTTCATGGAGTGATTATAAAGCAGTAAAGGAGCCATAAATGTGATAACAAAGAGTTCTCGCCCGAAATGCAGCCTGCCCAATTTTACAGCTACAATTCATGTTAAGTGCGAATGCACTCAATTATTCAGAGATGATAATGTCTCCTCTTCATAATGCCAATATGGCTATGCTGACTCAGGCTGCAGCATAGCTGTGGGAGAATGTGGTTCAGCTTTGCTAGGGTCACTAACACTTTCCAGTAATGATAGATCAATGAATGACAAATGATGATGGAGAGCCTATTGAAGTAAACATGGCATCCACCTGAATGTCACATAGATTCATCCTCATTGGTGCTGCGAGAGAAGACACCTAATCCACTAACCTTTGTCAGCCAACGCTATTGTTCCATTCATGTTTCTCTGTGATGAGTTAAAGCACAATGAAATATTTAAGGAGCATATAAAGGAAATTCAATTGCCAACAATCATCTTGCTAGACAAGAGGCTTTACTAGAAAAGAAACAGCAGCTTTTCAGGGAACAGCATGGACTAGTGGGTAGGGCACTGACTTGTCAGTCACGGGTTCTGATCTGGACCTTGCTGTGTGACTGTGGCTTTATCTCTGTTTCTCCTTTGTCTTGTCTATTTAGAGTGGGACGGGTATGTCTCTAACTATATACAGCACTACAGGGTTTTTAGTTAGAACCGATAGGTGCCACTGTAAGAATAAGCATTTTTGAAGTCCTCCTGTTTCCAAACACCTTTCATTTTCAATAATAATTCTGAAGACATTTACAGCTCGGTAGTGGTTCAAGATTAGGTATGGGCAAACCATTTGGTAAAATATGGACTGATTCCAGATCTCAAAGCTCAAAGCCAACCCTGAGCTCTTGATGTTCAATAACAACTTGTGCAGCTTTTCTTCTTGTAATGTTTATTGTTTAAAGTTTCCTGGTTTCAGCTGGACATGGGAATGCCAACAAAGGGATTCTTCCTGCCGCATCTCCAATTTATCATTAGTGTTGACTCTGCTGTGCAGTAGCAGATGTCAAGGCTTTGCAGGTCAGTTTCTCATTTGAGAAGAAATTAATGAGGCAGAGTCTGGGCATATGCACAGTGTAACTTGTTTAATTATATTATATACACCAGTCCTGGAACAGAGATGGTCACAAACAGCATGCAGGCAACCCCTTCTTTCAGGAATCGCAGCCCAGCACCAGTGCCTGGTTCCTAGGTGGCAGCTCTGCCTCAAGAACTGACTCTATTAGAGAAATTAAGATAGAGAACAAATTTGCTGTTTGCAACAGTGCTCCCCAAAAGAATCTGCCACAACAACACTGCAGCACTTCTAGCTCTCAGGCAAATTAAAAAAACTTGGAAAACTATGTGTAACAGCGCCATCTGTGGCTCCCACCATAGCATTACTAACTGTAACGCAGTAGTACATAGAGACTCCAGTCAAGAACAGGGTCCTGTTGTCTTAAGGTGCTGTACAAATGCATAGTAAATCCCAGTCCATGCCTTGCTTCCATTCTAAGGCCCTAATCCTGCAAGGACTTATACTGAGAACACTCATAATGCACAAAGTTAAGCACATGGTAAGTCTTTGTAGAACCAAGGCCTTAGATTTATAGCTGCTTGGGAATTTTTCAATAAATGATTTTTCATTGAAAAATCCAGATTTGTTGAAACGAAAACTATTCACGAAACAAGGTCAGATTCCATGAATTTCCCAACTATGAAAAATGTCGAGAAAAAAGTTACAGCATTGTTAAAAAGTTTTCTGGTTCCCTGCTTCAGAACGACTTTTCTTTCAGAAATCTAAGTGAATGAGAATGAAAAAGAAGGGGGGGAAATGAAATCAAAATGAAACATTTTGTAATTATGAAAACAAAATAGTTTCATGGACCCAAAATGAAAACAAATGGGTTTGTGGGTCACAAATATTTTTGAGATTTTGATCTTTTTGTCTTGATTCAAGATGTTTCCCACTCAGCTGTACTTAGATTTAACTGACCAAAGCAGGTAGTAATGGGAAAGAATGTCCTTTCTGACCAAGCCAACAGCGTAATTACTCAACAGGAGCATGCATAGCCTACATTTCAGAGGTGCTGAGCTGCAGTTGACTTCCGTGGGGGTTGTCTATGATGTACATCTCTGCAACTCCGCGCTTGCCCATGGCTTGCAGTTGGGGGCGAAGGCAATGCCCTCTTGGCCCCCAAACTATACCCATGTTAAAAAGTGGGGGGCATGGCCCTCTGGCACCCCCAGTTTTGGTGCCGGTGGCCCCCCACTTCTACAAAGGTTATGGCGCCCTTGTCTTAAGTACTTATATGACTCCCATTTCCATAGTATCCGAGCACCTTACAATCGGTGCTCTAACCACTGGACCATCCTTCCTCCTCTTGCTGAGTCACAGGGCATTTGTTTCTGCTCCTTGATTGCATGGCTGCAATTGTTTAAAGAGGAGACTAACACCGTAGAGACTAGGCTAGGGCACTCTCTAGCGGGAATGCCTGAACTGATAAGCATTGGGCCTGGAAGGAATGGAAGCAGCTTTGGGATTTCACGTGCATTTCCGCTGTTCTAGTGATTTGTGTACTTGCAAATCACAAAGCCTGGGCTGAGTTCACTCCAGCTGTGCAAATTTAATACTTTACTGCCTGGAGTTAAACTGGTCTAAGTGGACTTTAAACTAGTTTAACTGCATCTGCACGAGGGGTTGGCGATAGTTTAACTGGACTGATTTGAAATGGATTTACCTACACCAGTGCAACTCTTCTAATGCAGACCAGCCTGCATGGGTGGGAAAGTGAAATCCACATCCCAACCCCGGCTCATGGTGTGGGGCTGCTGTTGCAGTCTGTGACCTGGAGTAGCATCAACAGCCCTTTTGCATTCCTTGCTCGTAAAGGTGGATCTGTGGCCACTCCTGTGACCTTCCATGCCAGGGTGATGGTTGCCCTCTTGGCTGATACCCCAGGGATTGAACTCCCAAGCTAAGCGCTGTGGCTCCTGATCTGGGGCTGTAGCAGACACATAGCTCTGCAGATTGGGCCCAGAGGAGACACACAAGCGACCTCCCCAGCACCAGCCCATGCAGGATGGCATGGAGGGCATTTCCACAGTGGACAGGAGCTGCACCGACACCCCTACTTGGCCACTCAGCAGGCCGAACCCACAGTGGTGAAAATGGCTCTGCATCAGTCCCCCACACCACGGGTGAATTTGGCCCACTGTGAGCCCATGAGAACCAGCCAACTGAACTGCCCACAGAAAATATCTACCAATTGCTCTTTGTGTCATCCCACCAGTTCTACTCCAGGCTCCTTCCTGCTTTCTCAGGTGCCCCCATCAAAGCAAATCTTGTCCCCCCCGAATGCATCACCCCAGTCTCTTTATACAAGCAACTCTGTCCATGGGATGCACGGTCACTGGGAAGCCATCACTCTTTTTATTTTAATGGTGAACAGGTAGAGCATCAGCTTCATCTAAAGAAGGAATGGCAGAGAACATCCTCCTCAGGCCTGCCTAATTTTCTGCACTGATTGCCCGCAAGCAAATTGCTCAACTTTTAATTAAGTCCAAAGGGAACGACATATTCTGCTTGGGAGCAAATCCACATATGGCTTCCATACGGCCTTACAAGTCAGATGTGCAGTGCAGCCACCGACTGGATTGAGAAACAAGTTAATTACACAGTCCCTTGTGTACCTGTTTAAGTGGTGATTGTTACTAGTGTGTAGTGGAGGAAACCTCAAGCCCCACTCTCTGCATAACAATCAGGAGACTGGAAGGTGGCAGCGGGGTGAGTCACAGAATATGCTTTCACTAGCTCCAGGACTTGATGAAATCCCATCTGCATTTTGTTCCTAGCAAGAAAGCATGAAACCCTTTAAACTATTTAAGCAAGATTGAAAACCCTGCAGCAGATGTTAAATATGCTTCAAATGTGAGTGGCCTAAAGGCAGACTGTTTGTCAGGGAAAGGATGCACCAGGGTATTGTGTGTGTGTGTGTGTGTGTGTGTGTGTATCTGGGGATAATGCTACGTTTACTGATTTTTGCTAGGGCTGGTCAGAAATTTTCTATCAGAATGATTTTTCAACAGAAAATGTGGTTTCCACAAAACCAAAATTGCTGCTGGAAAAGTTTGATTTGGCTGAAAGCTTTCAATTTTCCTGATCGGAAATCGAAATGAAATATTTCATTTTGAGTCAGACTGACCCAGATTTAAATATTTCATTTCCAATTAGTTCAATAAAACATTAATTTGCATTTCCCTATCTTGGCGCACTGTCTTAGAGGAACTGTAGTTTGGGCCCCCATTTTCTCTGTGTACCAAGCTCCCTGGATGACTACATTTCCTATGATGCAATGTAGACTGAGCTGTGTGCTGCATCATGGGAGTCACATGACTTTGAGTGCTCTATGGGAGAGGTAGTCTGGCAGGGAGTGTGACCCATCGAAAAGAACGGGGGCATCATGCACCCAAATTAGAGCTCCCATGAGGCAATGGGCCACTATGGGAAAATGCAGTTTAAGATTGAACTGACTCGAAATGAAGTGTTTAGAATCAGTTCAATAAACTGAAATGGAACATTTTGATTTTGGAAGCGTCAAAATGTTTCATTTTGATCAAAAATGTCAAAACAAAGTGTATCAACATTTTGGAAATAAAATTTTTCAGAATTTCAAAATTTCAACTTTGCATCCTGATTTGGAACACAAACAAATATTGAAACGACACTTACCCAGGGAAAGTCATTCTGAATTTTGCCCAGCTTCTTTTCACAAAGTTTTGGCTGATAAACCAGCCAGCTCTGCACAGCTTGTGGCATTGGTGGCAAACCTCCGAGATACATGTTCACTGGGGGTAGGGCTCCTGGTGGCAGTGGGAGGGGCTGAGGGGGAGACACTGAAAGGATATGGAAAAGAAGGAAGAGGAATGCGGAGGGTCAGGATGAAGTGGCTCAGGCTCAGAGGAAAGGAAGGGGTGATAAAAGTCTCATTCATATTGACCCTGAATAGCTCTCAACGACATGTACTAAAAGATTCCTACCACTTTCCCGAGGCCAAAGGCCTGGAGAGCAGGTAGACCGCTCCATGTAAGGAACAGCAGAAGAAGAGTCTGACTGCTGGGGAGCAAGAGTTTGGCAGGAAGCAGCAGAGTGTCACTGCCCTTGCTATACCAGGCAAGGAGGGAAAACCATTTTCTTCCACCCGGACAAGCACATGTTGCTAAGACAAATCCATCATCTCTAGAAAAGAGCAGCGAGTATCAGGGATCAAACTGGGAATTTTTTAACAGTGAGAGTAATTAACCATTGGAACAATTTACCCAGGGTCATGGTGGATTCTCCATCACTAGCAATTTTTAAATCAAGACTGGGTGTTTTTCTAAAAGCTCTGCTCTGGGGATTATTGTGGGGCAATTCTCTGGCCTGAGTTATACAGGAGGTCAGATTGGATAATCACAAAGATCTCTTCTGGCCTTGGAATCTATAAAGAGCATGAGCCAGCCAATTCCTGCCCAACATGATCCAACCAGAGCTGTTTAAATAACCGATTTTTTGGTTTGGTAGTTGAATGGAAAAATTGGAAAAAAAACACCTAGTTTTGGGTTGACCTGAAATGACATTTGTTTTAAATTTTCAGTGAACTGACAATTTTGTTTCAGGTCAACTGAAATGTTTCCTTGAACCCCAAACAAAATGTTGTCTTTCATTTATTTATTTTAAATAAAATTGAAGCACAAAGCGAAATGAAAGTCATTTTTAATCAAAAAGTTTCATTTTGAAAATGCCAAAATGAAAAGATTTAACCTGTTTGGAATTTGTATGTATCTGTTTCTCAGCTGAAATAATTTGGCAAAATAAATATGAATTTGTGAACTGTTTCGGTTGCCCCCAATCTGTATTTTTCAGCAAACAAAAGTTTGGTCTGAAAGATTTCACCACCGTCTAGATCCAACTAATTCCTGCTGAGGCCCAGCCTCTGGATCTAATTCTCTTGTACCCACCGGAACCTCCTTGCTGAATGCCAATAGGAGGAAAATGCTGGCAGTCAATTTACTCCCCTTCTCATTTGCAGGGGGGAGGGGCTCTTCTGGGCAGTAGACACCATGTGTAGCTCCTATTCAGATCATTTCCCCAGGGCAGTGGACTCTACTTTCAGTGGCTCCCAGGCCAAGGTAGTTCACCTGACAACAAATGTGTGGACCAGTGAGCAGACCACTAATGCTATGTGTGAGAAGAACATCCACTGGATCTGCTCTCGGGTGGGGGAGGGGCTTGCATGTCAGCATCCAGCAGGTGAGCTCTGAACTTGCAAGATCCTCTGAGACAAAAGACTTGAGGGCCATTGAATGCTCAGTGAAAATGTGCTGTCGCACTCAGCAATAGCAATGGACAAAGGAAGGCCTTGTGGTTAAGGGAGTGGAATGGGACTGTGGAAACCAGCGGTCAGGTCCTGCTCTGTTACAGAATCCCTGTGTGTCTTGGTGTTGGACTTCTAGAGCACACTAACCTGCTGTGCACTGATTGGGCTGGGCAGACTCTGCGCGTGCACTTTAATGAAGAGCTGTTTGAAATAGTGTTAGGTGACAGGGCACTAGGGAACCTTTTGTGCTCACCTGCAGGGTCCACACAAACCAACTAATGCGTGGCACGTTAGTGCGCTTTAGGAATGACACCCCCCGTAGGGCGCATTACCCCGCCGTCCAGACAAACTCTGGGCCTCAGATCCCCATCTGTAAAATGAGGTTGATTGCACAGGGGCTCCAGTGATGGTGGCCATATAAGTACGATAGAGTTGAAAAGCAAATAGCCTGGGCTGTAGCAACCAATACAGACACTATTACAGTGATAGTGAATCAATCATGGGGAAGCCTCATGGGGGGCTGTCATTGAGCAGCCCTACCTTGAGAGCCCATCAATGGCAAGCTGCGGCATGACAGTGGTGCCTGCCTCAGTTTCCCCTTGGTTTGGCCATAATAAGAGCCCAGTCTCTCTCACTGTCCAACACAAAACCCACCTCTAGGCATAATTTATTCCTGTAAATGTGCACAGAACCCTTATGATAAAGCCAGTTTTCCATGCTCCATCCTGGGACATCATTTGCAGCTCACCTTCCTGAGAGTTCATCTCCAGTCTGTTCCCAGATTCATTCCAGCCTTGTGCCAGGGCTCCACTCTCCAGGCCATTCACCTGGCAGTTCTCAGAATCACTTCTCTCCCATGACACTTCTCCAATAGCCCCAAGTCACGTCTCCGACAAGAGAACTCTTCACAACGATCCACTCAGCCAGGGCTCCCTGCCTTTGAGTCCTACCCCTGCTGCTGGGATCCACCCTCCGGCATCAATCCTCTTATTTCAGGCTCAGCTTCCCTTTCTCCTAGGGGCTTCTGCTCTGACCAGTCCTCACCATCAAACTTTGAGATAACAGCTCACTCATAGCCAATGGCAGGTAAATCTCAAACGTGGAATTTGCACCTGCTGGAGGGTGGAAAGTCAGACACTGCTGATAAGTCTAAAGGGGGTTGAATCATGTTTTTGTAAGTTTTCAGTAAGTGGCATTGCGACCTGGCACGTGAGGGGCAGACGGACAGAGAGGCAACCTGGTCAAAGGGTGCTGCAACCTAGTGCATGGAGTGTCTGTTCCTGTATGGCACAGCACAGGGGAGTCCACCGAGAACTCAGCTACTGGTGGCATCGGCTCATGCACTGTGTGGCAAAGAGAGGGATGAGCGGGAACCAGAACAGGGTCCCTACTGGGGGAGGGAGGCAGGGACCAGAATTTGCCCTTTCCCCAGAAATATCTGAACTGGCGCCCCTATAGTTGGGCTCACCTGGAACTGATACCAGGCTAAACTCGCCTCATTGCAAGATGTTGAAATAAAATGAAGTGAAAGTCATCGTTTTGGGTGAGTTTCCCTTTGAACAGTGATGTTTGTTGGAACGTGAATTCAAAGTGAAACTGAGGCTGGGTGGGTCCAATGTGCATGGAAACAGAAGCCTTGTCTACACCTGAAAGCTACATCAGTTTAGCTTATATCAGCTTAAAATTGGATTTAGTTCAACTGGTGCAAAACCTGTGTAGATAATTTTATTTCAATTTAACTGAAATCTGTAAAAAACTGACTTCATCTAAATGGATTTAAGGAAATCAGACCCAAAAGAGAGTGTCTGCATGGGGGTTTGCACCAATATAACTAAGTAACTAGCTCCATTTAAACACACCTCTAGTTAAACTAGTGCAGGTGTGTGTGTGTAGACCTGGCTTGAAGAAAAGGCACAACTAGCTCTTGTGAACAGAAGGCAAAAGCCATCCTGTTGTGAGGTGAGTGAGGGTATGCCTGTCCTGGACCTGGAAAGTGTCATTTCCAGTTTGGGTAGCCGACCCTGGGTTAGCACGATCAACATAGATGTGTGGCTATAGCCGCACAATGGGGTAGTTGCCTAGAACACAGTTCCCTCCAAAACACTGGCTTCACACTCAGGCCTCTGGCTCCTCCTGCTGCCATGACTACACTTCTGTTTTTCCACACAGTAGTTTGACCACTGTAGGCCTAGCCAGAGCAACTCCCTACAGAACTAGAAGGCACAACACCAGACACAATTGTTATATGAGTCACGCCAACCCCTGGGGGGGTGGGCCTAGAACCAGGTCCTTCGCCTCTGGAGTTAAAGGCAGAAAACACCACTAGCTAACAGCTGTAGCTGCTCAGTTGTCACCTGCCTGAGCCAGTCGCTAGAAACAACATCACACCTCACTGAGTGAGACACTTTCACCCGCTTTCACACGGTGTGCTTAAATTCTAAATAGCTCATTGATAGAGATGGCCAATAGGGTTGCCAATTTTGGTTGGATGTATTCCTGGAGATTTTGTCAGATAACACAATCTTTAATTAAAGATTAATCTTTAACTCCTGGAGACTCCAGGCCAATACTGGAGGGTTGGCGACCCTAATGGCCAAGGTCAGATTTTGATTTTGCAGAAGCAAGGGCAGTTTGGCTCTGGGCTACGTTCTTTCTGAACCACTAAAGTAAGGCTGAGAAGGGCAGGAATGGCGATCAATCAAATGCTCCAGCATAGGGTCATCTCTTTGCGCTATCTCACGGTGAAACTTAGATTGGGGTTACACATTAATCTGCTTTATTGCTGCCTATAACTTCATACGGGGAAGACAGGGACCCAGTGCACTGCAAGCAGAAAAATAAATAATATACATGTTTAATATAGTATAATCAAACTCATCTGCTGATGGAGCATACTAATGATCTTAATGAGATTTCTTGGAATGAGAAAATATTACTTATTTAATTAACTGCATGACAATTCAGATCCTGGGCAAAACAGGAAATAAATTAAAAAATTAAGATATAAAAAAATAACTCACTGACCTATCACTTTTCATGGGAAAAGAACCTTAGCCCAGGGAATGAAATTTCTTTAATATCCAATAAAATGTTTTGAAAGAAATGATAATACATGACAAGGATTTAACCACTCTTTGCTGAAGCATCGAGAGCTGCACTCAGCTAAGTACAGCAATCATACCCTGGGCTTCGCTAGCTGCATTTGCAGAGACAGGCTCTGCAGCCAGTGATTTCTGGAGGAATCAGCCACATTTCCTTGTGCAGGGGCTATCTTGGCAGACACACCTGGGATTAAACCGGGACCCCCAAACTGGAAAGCATGAGCTGCTACCTTGAACTAAAGAGCCAACGCTCCCTAGCTGGGGCTGTAAGGGTACCTCTACATGGGAATAAAAACCTCTGGTGCTGAGTCTCAGAGCCCGGGACATCAGAGGATCAGGTTGCAGGGCTAAAAATGGCAGTGTAGATATGGGGGCTCACTCTGAATCCCTCCCCCCCAGTCGAGTTTGAGAGCCCGGATGCCTACACTGCAATTTTATAGCCCTGTGAGCCTGCGTCAGCTGACCCGGGCCAGCTACAGTCATGCCATGGGTCTTGTACCCTCTCAGACTCCCATCCTCTGTGGATCAGGACAGAGGGGGACCTGTAATACACACTCACCAGTTGGTTACACTTGCACCCCATGCCAAGCTACTTAAAAGTGCAGCATCCCAGAGCTCATGAAATGACCCCTACTGGGCCCTAAAAATCAGCCCTCCCAGACAGCTGTGATTCCAGGTTCTCCCTTCAGCACGGAGCCTAGCTTGAACTTTCAGGATGATTGCACCCAAAGGTGTCAGGCTGCAGGTGAAATCCTCCTTCTGTCAGTAGTGCCTTTTGGCCCCAGCACCCATCTAGGGCATGGGTTCCTTTGCAAACCAGATGCTGATACACTTGACTTGCGTTAGGCAACCCCACTGACATCAGTGGTGGAGTGAGGGGCTATTCAGCATGAGTAATGGAGCCAGAATTGGGCTCATGGCAAGGTGGCTACAGTAGATACTATTGTCTGTTTGAGGTCCTAGATGCTATGGGACAGATTCTGCCTTCCTCACTGTGACCCCTTGGTGCCAACTGATGGAGGGCGTAAGGGGCGCATAGGGGTTTACAGGTATCTCTTGGGTTAGGTTAATCAAAGGGTGGCATGTGAGGTCTCTACTGAAAACCAGTAGCCCATTGGTCATCGTAATCACTGTGAAATGTGCAGGCAGATAATATTTAAGGAGTTGTGCACCTAATCTGAGAATTATGTTCTTAAAGTCTGGGAGTTAAGACAGGTCACCAGGCAGGAGATGATAGACACTTAGCTCTCTCTGCCTGGTGCTGTAGTGTATGCTTCACAATGGATGCCTTATTTGTTGACTGAACCAAACACATCAAGAGATTGTGAAACTGACAAGAAAGAACTATACAGGCAAAACAGCCAGCAGGGGGAAACTTGTTTAGGAGTAAGGACAATGGATTGGGGAGGGCATAACTGGGGGTGCGGAGATACACCTTCGATCCTTTCACATGGGAGACAAGATGACAGGATTTTATGTCTCATGAAGGAGGGATCACAGCCAGGCCTGGCTGTAAAGTGCTGATGGGCCATACTGTATTAGACCAGAGAATATCTTGTTAATTAAGTCTAGGTTCTAGAATGTGCCTTATGATTTTATTTCCTATGTAACCACTTGTTTCCAGTACGTCTACTGGCTACTTCCCAAATCTCTATTATTTGTTGAATAAAATTATGCCTGTTGTCATGATACGCAGAGCTAAGTGCTGTGAGTTGAGCAGAGCAGTGATCTGCGGTGGCATGTGTAAGCTGCGGCGCACTGTACCTTTGGGAGTCTGGGTATTCTGTGATTGTCCGGTGGAGCAGGGTCTGGACACCCCAGGAGGAGGGTCGGGGCTTGGAGGGCACCTATTGCTAACCTGTAGAAAGAGAGTGGGGACTTCTGTGGGCCTGGCGGGGGGAACTTGTATTGCCCGTGGCCATTGGAGCTGGGGTGCTGGGCCCCTGGCAGGCACAGACAGGCTTCCTAAAGCTCATGGCAGATGGTAGCAAGCTGCATCACAACCCTGGGTACCTCCAGAAAGCATCACACTTACTCACACTGTGCAGAGCCCTCCTCCAAAAGTTGTCTCAATGGGACAACTCATGGGTTAAAGTGCTATTCGGTATAAGGGTGGCAACATTAGGCTGTGTGATATGGGGTGCTTTAGAAATAATGGAAAGACAGTTCTCTTCTGTAATACTGAACAACAATGGCTGTTAGGGTTGGGGACTTGCCTTGTCTATTTGTTCTCAGCAGAGCTGGTAGAAATAGAGGAAAATTACTCCATGAATAAAAGCAACATTGGATGAATAATGTTTTTGCAAATAATATCCCATCTGCTCTAGCTATATGTATGGGATGTGGGTAGCCTTTATATTCATTGTAAAGGTACTGGGTAGTTTGCAGCTTAAAATTTAAACTTTGTTAAACAAAAGCAAACCCAGATGGCTTATGAATAGAAATGGATCCATGATCTTGTTAAAAAAAAAAAGAAGAAAATAATACATTAAAAAAGACCTTGCCAAGTTAGTCAGAACAGAGTTACAGCGAACTGGAGCTGTCTGGTTTCACTCCCCAAGATGAGTGAATTGGAAAGTGCAAACAGCATTAGGGGATGCAGTTCGCTTAGCAGAGAATACAGGAGAAATAGACATTTTATCAGATCCAGGAGCTTCCTTTCACTTTTAGAAAATAGATGCTTTTGGCAATTCTATCCCAGGGCTAAGTCCCATTTTCAAAAGTAACTGAGGCCCAGGTCTGCAAAGGTATTTAGGCACCTAAGTCCCCCTGATTTCTGTGGGAGTTGGGCTCCTAAATACCTTTCCGGATCTGGGCCCTCAGTGCCTAGGTCCTTTGGATAATGGGATTTAGGCTTCTAGGCACTTTTGAAAATGTTCCCCAGGCCTTTCCCGAGGTCACCATAGCTTCGGTCTTCAGAGAACCAGAAATGTAAGATAGGTGTGAATATCAGCTCACAGGGGGAAGTAGCTCTTGGGCTGACCTTGCTCGCTCTGCCAGCTAGATCTGTCTCTTGTGCAGTATTCTATTAGGTGCTTTCTCCCAACACGCTCTCCCCTTTGGAATGCAGTGAATGTCAAATTCCTTAGGGACAAGCAGGTTATTTTATACTCTTGTCGCCTGGAAGGTTACATTTTTCCTAAACTCCTTTCTCAGCAGGGCCACATCATGGGCTGTCCAACTCCTCCGGGGCTGAATACTTTTTTTTCCATTTCAGAGCAGACAAGCTGGAAGGATGCACTTTACTTGAGCATCTTGCCTATAAAGGATATGCTGTCAGTGTCTTCAGAGAATGAACAAATTACTTGCAGCTTCAGGGATCAGATGGCTGGAAGGTTTTGGGTTAAATTGTTTCAGATGTGTGGTGGAGTCTACTAGACAAAAAGCTATCTCTGTCCACAGATTGTTTTAGGGAGTTTAATGTAATTCACTGATAGATTCGGGACAGATCTATACTACAAAATGTTCTTAGCATAGCTAAGTCTGTTGTAGAAAAAACACTCCCCCTTCCCCAGCCAATATAATTATGCCGATAAAACCCTCAGTGTAGACACAGATATGCATACACCTATGTGTCGTTGGGGAGGTGGTGTAGCTCTACCAGCCAAAAAGCGCCATCTGACGGCATATGCGGTGTCTACACTAGGGGGCAATGCCAACTTAGGCTCTGTAGTGTAGACATGGCCTTATATATCCAAAGCTATGCCCTTCTATTATGGAGTGAGTTGAGTGAGGCCATAGCTGAGGGATTTTGAAAAACCCACCCTAGATTCACTGCTGATCTTATGTGTCAAATTAGCTACTGGGGGTGTGTGTGTCTTCCCTATTGTTGCTTCAATGTCATCAAAACACAGTCAGCAAGAATTCAGGAAAAGAATCAAGTAGATAAGCTAGATGTGCTCCATAGCTGGTCCCCAGTTCTGTGTGCAGAAAAAATCCAAGCCAGCACCTGCTGCTCTTTGCTTTGCTCTTAAAAAAAAGAGGCAAGCGTCAATTCCAGTTCACTGGTTAAATGGAGTGGCATCACTTAGGGCATTAACTATCCAGTCCAATGCCAGACCTATTCAGGTTCCATATCATAGCAGCTGGTTAAGGATACAGGGGCTGGTAGCGAACTCCTATACTTACACTGATATAGATCAGAAATAACACTATTGAAACCAATGGAGTTACAACCAGGCCTGGCTAAAACTTGGGGAGTTGATTTGGGAGAAGTTTTGGTATTTCAGAATTTGCTTTTGTTACAATTCAGATGAAAACAAATTGACCGACATTTGTTGGCGAGCTGGCGATCTCCAAAGTTTCATCTTAGAAACACCAAAATACAGTGTTCCCAAAATGGAAATGTGTGAAATTGACACTCCAGACTCTCAGGCCAGCTGGCACCCCAGACTGCCCACTCAGGAATCGGGCAGCCCAGGGAGACAGCTGGCCACATGGTGGGCCTGCCCCAGAGCGCTCCTGTGGTATATTAAGGAGTGTGTTGGAATTGCAAGTTATCACTTTAAGAGTGGGAGAGTTTCCTGGTCCTGCTTGCAGTTTAGGGGACTCTGTAGGGAAGCATGTGATCAGGTTCAGTCTGGAAAGGGCCAGCCTAGAACAAGATGGATGAGTTGTGCCACTGTGCCTTAGGGAGCAGCCTGCTTTGTCTCTCCTTGTTTTGGGATTCATGTTGTGTTAAGGTTCTGGATTCTAAGAAATGAAGTTGTGTTATATTGCAACCTCCCAGCAAGAGGATCAATGTTTTTATCTAACTTCTCTGTTTGCATGCTGTGAAACATAACAGCTCCCAGCTCCACAGCAAAGACCCTGAGAGCCCCGCTCAAAGGTGGGGGGGGGGGTCTAGCAGCCCCAATGGCCTCATCTTCAGGCAGGGTCCTGGGAGCTGGCATGTTGATGCCAGGGAGCCAGGAACCTAGCAATCCCGAAAGCCCAGCCAGAGCTGGGAACCCAGAGCTGTCAGGCTGTGGACCCTGGAACACATGGTCCCAGGAAAGTTTCTAGTGGAAACCTGTCTGTGTTTCATCAAAGCTGTAATAGCTTCAGCAAACCATTTTGATTCAGCAAATTGGTGTTTTCCAACAAAACTAAATTTTGTCTGAACATTTCTGACCAGCTCTTGTTACAAAGCAGTGGTAGATCAGAATCAAACACAAAGTTTTCTCATCTCTTCTGGCCACTTAAGGCCCAAAATCTGGTTTCCAAGGCTTTGCCCAAAGCAGAGGATGAACATATATATTTTGGCCGATCCAGGTTCAGAGACTGGTCCCTTTACTAAGGGACCATGGTGAAGTTTTGCCATTGAATTCAGTGGGAACAGGATCAGACCCCAAATCCATGTCCCAAATCGTATTTCCCAAATTTGCAAATGAATGAAATCATTTAATGAAACAAATGAGAAAAATTAATGAGCTTCGTATGAAGCTGAACTCTCAGCAGCTCAGTGCTGGCATGGAAGCACGGAGACGGAGATGTGTGTGTAGGGAGAGGTTCTACTGCTGCTCACCCTGTCCTGTTCTCTAGAGGTTGTAAGAGAAAGGCATGAAGGCTGAGCCAGCTTCTGTGCATCTCCTTCCCTGGGTGCATAACAGGCTGTTCCTGTTTGAACAATTCCCCAGCAATCCTGACAGCCCGGAAAGGATATCTCCTGACAAGCAAATAGTTCAATTAGTTATTCACGTTCATGCTAATTCTCTTCTAGCTCATACCATGGCATTTCATTTATCCATCCCGCTGATGGACTCTGTAATTCTATCACCTATCACGGAGCCAGCTACGTGAAGCGAAGATCCGAACCCATCAGAGACGTCATTCAGACCTATAGCTGGGCTTTAGAGAGACAAGGCAGGGAAGGTAATATCTTTTATTGGACTAACTTGTGTTGGTGAGAGAGACAAGCTTTCGAGCTACACAGAGCTTGTCCTCAGGTCTCTGAAAGGTACTAAATACCAGAATGAACAGATAGTTTAGCATAAGTAGTTAGCACATAGTGTGAGGAGCCATTCAAGATGTAGTTGTAGGACAAAAAGGGGGGTTGGTGGAGGTTAGTGGGTTACAGATTGCTGTAATAATTTCAACAGATAATATCAATGTTTATTTTAAAGCAATTTCATCAAGTTAAATTCACACAGCTCTGGGAAATTACGGGGGCAGGGCAGAAAGAAGAGGGTCAGACAATAATTACTTAATGACAGTAGACATTAAGATTCAAAAAGTTAGAGCTTTGTAACCGTTAAAAGACGTCAAAGCATACAAAGTAAATATCCTTAAATCAAACTCTCATAATTTCTCAAGCAGCATTTTTCTTACTTTGCCGATCTGTAAATGTAGGTTATTATTGATGGAAATATTTTTCACTGATTTGTGTGTGAACAGTGAAATTGACATGTACCGACATTTACAGCTAAAAATCGAGTCTATCCAAGCCTACCTATAGCTTCTGATTTCCCAGGTAATTCTAAGTGCAACAGAACATGGAGCTTCCTCACCAGTTGCAGCTTTGGAAGAACTGCGCTTTTTGGAGACAATGAGAAAGCAACAAAAAAGATAAAACCCACAGATGGCTGTGTCAGGGGACAGGCCAATGTGCCTCTGAAAATAGTCTTAGCCTGACTTTTCACAGTCATTACTAGTGCTGAGTGAAGTGTTTGCAATGACTAATTTATTGGAGGAATTTCACCTTTTCCCCCATTTGCTAACTGCCCTCGAACAGATTGCAAAAGTCTCATACTTATTCAGGATTTGAAGCTCTGTGCAAATCTCTTCAGTGACTAATTCTTGGGCCAGCTGCCCCATCCAAATTGGAAATGTGAAATGCCAAAGAGCCAGAGATGCCTTCACATGGAGCCAGCCAAGCCAGGCCCCTTTCATGGCAGGGGGGTTTGGTGCAGGATTTGAATGCCTGGCTACTAAGAGGTGAGAGACAGGCAATCCCCGCAAGTTGAAGTGCTCTGTTTATTTAATGGGAGTGGGAGCTTTCTGCACACACTCCAGCCCCTGTGTAAAGGGGTCCACTCACCGAAAATGTGCTCCTCATAGCCAGGCGAGGTAGAGTGGCTGTCTCCTTGGACGCCCCTGCTGACAGTTGCTCTGTCACTGCAGTGGGCTTTTTTCTCACAACTTGGCCCCTCTGGACAGGCCACACTTTAGTCCACCCCTTCTGGGGTAACAGAGAGTCCAACCAAACTATAGTTCAATGACCTTACAGAAGGTCTTCCATCCATCTCTGTGTTCCAGGGTCCTTATATCTCTTTCCTCAGGGGGTTTCACCCACCTTCCTTGGTGGGTGAAAGGGGAATCCAGGCCAGCCCGCTCCTCTGGATTGCCACCCAGGGACCCTGAAGTTGGCAGCTAAAGTCTATTCCCTCAGACCTCTTGCTGCCTCCCTGGACCACTTCATGCCTCTTCCGTTCCCCCAGAGAGTGACTGCAGATGCTCTCCCTGCAGCCTCTTCCTGCTACAAACTTCCTGGCTTTCTGATCACCACCAGGCCCTCCCCAGCTGGGCTTTCTCATCAATTAAGCCTGGCTTTCCCTCTTTCACAGGTGCTGCCGGTGATTAATATGTTAATTCTAATAATAGAATCATAGAAGATTAGGGTTGGAAGAGACCTCGGGAGGTCACCTAGTCCAACTCCCTGCTCAAAGCAGGACCAACCCCAACTATCAGGGCCTGTGTGGAGTACACCCTCCCCCGCACAGCTTGCCACAGGGCTTCAAACCTGGAGGGACCAGGGGTAGTTCAGTTTCTGTTGTGGTATTAGGGATTGTGTCTTCAAGGGCTGAGCTTTCCAGGCCCTGATTCTAGGCGGAGTGCTGTGAAGCACTTATTGCTGTTATGAACAGCCAGCTGGAGTCAGTCACTGAATGAAGCAGAGCTTTCACAAACTCGTTACGCACCGCGAGATCCCTGAACACCACATCCACGATGCATTCTGGTCTTGGCCTCTGAGGTGACTGCCGAACAGGGTGCTCTCTAGCATTCAGGGCGATGGTGACTTCTGTGATAAGGGCAGCGGCTTGTTCGGAACTGGACTGAGACCAGCTAACTTGTTTCACAAAAGAGTCGCCAAATGGTCATCAGATGGGAACAACTTTTGGTCACTACTGAAATGGACCTGATTCAGAACAGTGACTTGGAGGGAAAAAGATCTATAGCCAGTTAGCAATCCAGCCGTTGTGACCTTGGCCTGATTAAAAGGACCAAGCCTTTCCATGTACTAGTCAGAATGGCTTCCATACTATTACCTCTTGATTGTTTAGCTGCGGTCGGCACGGCAGCCTCCTGGAAGGGCCCCAAGCCATCTACCCCCATTGGCTAGGAAAGCGCAATATCATGGCAAGTAATTGACAGATGTGGTCCGGCCAAGGCACAGCACAGTCTGCTGCAGAGCCTGACGCACGTGTGCGCAGACACTGCTGCTGCTGCCAGTCAGTCACCCGGGTTAGACTTTCCAGCTATGCACAGGACTTGCACTTTACAGAGTGATGGATGCAGCTTGTGACTGAAAAATGCCTTTTCTGTGTATCATTAACCGCGGCCTCAGCACTCCCTGCAGCTCCGGTGAGATGGAGCAGCACAGAACTGTGACAACAACAGCAAAGCACCATACGGGGCTTTGGGCTCTCATGGCACTCAGCTGGCCCGGCCTCACTAACCTTGGCCACATTGGCCTTTCGTGACCACTGCCTGGCCTCTTTGATGCTCACTAAGTATTAGCTTCTTGTCCTCAGCTGTCACATCAAACGCTTGGCAGATCTTGGAAGGGAAAATGGAAGTTTTCGGAAGAAAGGCACCAGGATAAACCAAATCCCCAGTAATCCTGGGTGGAGAGTATCCAACTTGGAGGTGCAGGCACTCACAGGTTCACTCTACTGGCATGGGAGATGCGCACATCTGGTAATGTCCTACTAGTGCCCCCAGCATGCCAGTGCCAACTTTCATTCTACTGTGATACCAGTAAGGACTGTGTGTGTTTGGTGGGCAGAGCAGGGAAGCTAGTTACCAGGATTCTTGGCTTTTCTTCCAGGCTCTGCACTTAATTCACCATGCGACTTACAACAAGTGACTCAAGCAGTGCCAGTCTTCAGAGGAAGTGTGAGAAATGCTGATTGTTATCCAAAGGTGGATCCTGTTATGGTGCCATGCACTGCTAGTAATGGGTGTTGCCCTCCACCACTGCCAGACTACTCAATAAACATGGGAGATGTTAAGTCAAGAAGAAATAGATCTTTCATCTGGGACTAGTCAAATTTTATATACCACTAAAAAGTAACAGGACTGTCAGTGGCACAGATATCTCACACCATCCCCAACGGTCCTTGCAGTGGTTCAAAGCTCCTTCTAATTCCTCTGGAAATTCACCAGACGGTGTAAACACAGCAATTCCAGGAGCAGACGCCCTAGAGGACGGGCTGCATTTCTGGCAGCCTAAAAATCCACATTGGGGGGGAAAAAATCCAGGCTTTGAATCTTTTGTGTAAACAATCAATGCCCTGATCCTAGGGTGCCCAAAAGATCATCAAACTGAAAAGTCACGCAGAGAGCTCCCCAGAGACTACCTTTTTCCAGAGCCAAATTTAACCATCCTGCCAATGCTTCCCAGTTCAATTCTCAGAACACGATTTCCTGGGAGTTCTGAATTCAGCAAAACCTTTTTGTTCTTTCCTCTTTGAATCTGGTTTGAGTTCCTTGGAGGGACAGTGTGAAACAGTCTATATCCGCACAAGGGAAACCCTGCTCTTCTCACTTGTCTATAAAGCAGCATTCAGACAAAAAGGCATTGTGCTCTGTATATTCATTATATTAACTCTTATGCCGTCATTCTACTATACCAATGACACTTTTTATATGGTCACGAAGATTAAAGCAAAGGGATCTAGTCATTCATGTACATCAGCTTAAAATCATTCAATGTCCTTACAGCTCCACTGCAGTCTTCTCTGAATTGTCTTTGCAGTGTTTCTCAGCAGCTCATTTTTGAGTCACCCTCGCCAGCTGCCATGGTGAGTGTGATAAATGAAGGGGGGGGGAAGCTTCCTTTTATGGACACCCAGCCAGCCAGTAGCTATAAAATCCCTCTTAGATTGTTCTCTAATCGCTCTACCTGTAATGGGTTAAAAAAATCTCTTAAAATGTGCCTTTTTTAAGAACAGAATTGGATTTTTTGTGTCTAAGAGGTTTGTGCACATATTGTATAAATTAGCTGATTTCCCCTTTTTTTTTTTTTTCTCAGCTCTTCCCCAGA
Source organism: Emys orbicularis (assembly GCF_028017835.1). Lineage (NCBI taxonomy): Eukaryota > Metazoa > Chordata > Testudines > Emydidae > Emys > Emys orbicularis. The sequence continues at coordinate 26,748,976 of NC_088695.1, read as the reverse complement.
GGGGGTGGTGGTGAACGGGCTTGAGGGTACCCCACAGGGAGGAATTCCCAAGTGCACCTTCTTGGGTTCAAGGGGGTTTTTGGCATTTGAGTGGTGGCAGCGTTTACCAAGCCAAGGTCAGAGAAAAGCTGTAACCTTGGGAGTTTAATACAAGCCTGGAGTGGCCAGTATTAATGTTTAGAATCCTTGCGCGCCCCCACCTTCTGCTCTCGAAGTGCCAGAGTGGGGAATTAGCCTTGACAGCGAGCTATTGAACTGCATTCTACTCACTGCTCAGGCCCCAGTTCAGATAAGCACATGCTTAACTGCTCTGCTGAACAGGGTTGGGCTTAAGCCAGTGCTTAAAGCTAAGTATGTGCTTAAATGCTTTGTTAAATCAGAGCCCAGCTTTCCAGGGCCTCACATCCTATGAGCCTGTCTCTGTGCAAATTTAAAGTTGAGCTGGCAAAAAGAAACAAGCCTTGAATTTATCTGAGATGCTTATTGGTCCCCCGCTCCCATTTCCTGAGCACCTCACAATCTTTAATGCACTTACCCTCCCTATACCCCTGCAAGCAAGGAATGTGCTGTTAGCCCCATTGTACAGAGCGGCGATGGAGTCACAGAGACCCAGATTTTTAAAGCTATCTGGACACTGCCATGCTCAGCGTCACAACACCTACCTGGTTTAGGAGCCTAAATCTCATTTTCAAAGGGGATGCATGTCCTTAGCAGTCTAAATTCCATCAACAGTCAACAGCTCCTAAATCAGATAGGCATTGTGACTCTGAGTGCAGCAACTTCAATGCCTTTAAAAATCTGGGCCTTAGAGACTAAGGATCAAACCTTTAAATATATTTTGGTGCCTAATTCCCATTGAAATCAACTGAAGTTAGGCTCCTAAATACATTTACAAACATGGGCCTAAGTGACTTAACTAAGGTCATATAGGAAGTATGTAGCAGAAGAAAGAATCAAACCTGGATCTTCTGAGCCCCCGTGCATACCCATACCACTGAACAAGGCTTCCTCTCAAGGAACAGCCTGCTTCTCAGCTACAGCTGGATCTATATTAGACATGTTTGATGGGTTTGCTTCAAGTGCTCGTTTATTATTTTTATTGCAATAGTGCTCAGCAGCCCTCCTCAGAGCCTAGGACCCCATTGTGCTGGGTGCTGTACAAACACAGAACAAGACACTCCCTGCCCCCAAGCCGCTTACAATCTCATGTATCTGCGCCCTTTATGTGTTTGGTTTCCAGGCCTATTCTGGCGAAGGAGATTGGAACATTCACCGAAACAGCACATTTAAGAAGAGGAATTGGAGCATCAAGTCAGTGATAACCAATTCGGGTTTATGCCAGGAAGGTCAACAATGGATGGTGTTTGCAAGCTGAATATTGCAGGAGAGGTGTAGGGAGAAACATAAGGAATTGCATTCAGTGTTTGTGGACTAGAAAATTGATAGGGTGGTACCTGCGGTGGTCAATCTGCTGGAGACAGAGGTGAAAGTAAGCCGGTACGGTCCAGTACGGCATACCGGCAAGAGCCAGTATGCCGTGCCGGACTGGACCGGCTTCCGCGGCGGTGATTTAAAAGGCCCAGGGCTCTGGCCGCTGCGGGGAGCCCCGGGCCCTTTAAAGCCCCACCGGAGCTCCAGCAGCCGGGCTCCCGCGGTGATTTAAAGGGCTCGGAGCTCCGCGGCGGCCGGAGCCCCGGGCCCTTTAATTCGCCCTGAGCCCCGGGGCTCCCAGCGGCCTCTGCAGCTGGTAGCTCTGGCGTGATTTAAAGGCCCTGGGGCTCCCAGCCACAGCCGGAGCCTCAGGGCCTTTCAATCTTAAAAGGTCCCGCCTCTTCTGGTTGAGGCCACGCCTCTTCCGGTTGAGGCCACACACCCCGCTCAGGACTCCGGCGTACTGGTAAGCCCTTTAAATTACTTTCACCCCTGGCTGGAGACATACATTCAGACTATCACGGACATGCACAAGGGTAGTTCAACAGTGGTGAGAAGGAGCTGTGGCTATAGTGAGCTATTCACTGTGAAGGCAGCTCTACATCAAGCACCAGTCCTATGTCCGTTTTTATTTGTGATTGTAACAGACACCGTGATGCGGGAGGTTAGGGGAGAGACTCCATGGATATGCTTACGCCGATGACATTATGTTGTGCCATGAAGATAAATACGAACTGGAAAGGGATCTAGAACAATGGAGGGCTGCATTAGAAGGAAACACTTTTCATATCAGCTGATCACAGATGGAATACATGCAATGCTTTGTAGAGGGGGACCATGAGAAGCCAGTAAAACTAGATGGTATAGATTTAAAGCCCATGCAACAATTCAAATACCTTGTTCAGCATTGAGCTATGACAGGAATGTGGATGTTAGGAGCCACATAAAATGCATGTATTGTAAATGAAGATGGTTGATGGGAGTTTTTGTGTGATAAAAATATGCCAAGTAAACTAAAGAGCAAAGTGTATAAGACCATAGGTCAGCCATGATGTAAGGGTCAGAATGCTGGCCAATGTGGAAGAGAGAAGAACAACTACTTCACACTGCCAAAATGAAAATGTTCTGGTGGATGCTGGGTAAGATAAGAACTGATAGGCTACACAATGAAATGATGTAATGATGGATACATTTAGCCTCCATCACAGAAAAGTTGAGGGAGTATCTACTGACATGGCTGGGTCATGTGAGATGATGACACACGGGATACGTTGGCCAGAGAGTACAAGATCTGATAGTCATGGGCCAAAGACTATGAAGAAGATCCAAGGAAAGGTGGTTCAAGACACTGAAGGAGGACATGAAGAAGATAAGTGTCAACTTGGAAGAGGGACTCAGCAGGAGCGCTTGGAGACATAGAACAAGAGTCACCCCCCCCAGACACAGGATGGAGCAAAGATGAAGAACAATTGCATAGATATAGGATGCAGAAACATACCGTGTGACCTATGCCCAAATCAAAACAGCTCAAATTTTGAATGTGGCTTGTTCTCAGCTAAAAGCCTGCAAACAAACGACAGCCCAAGAACTGTTCACAGAAATTCTACGGTGAGCAATATCATCAATGTGAGAAAATCACAATCTGTCCATAGACAACTTGTGAACAGGAGAAGAGGAGCTATGCGCCAAATATATGACTTACCATGAATTGTTCAACCAGATCTGCATTCCAGAGGTTTTATTTCATATTGCACACTGAGATTTATGTGTAACAAGAAAACCCAGAGGGTGAGGAGAGCCAATGCTAACAGAAGAGCTATAACACTCCCAGTCGCTGACTAATCAGGTTTAGAAAGAGACTCCCCTAGAGACAGATTATCCCACCTCTGCCTACAGCAGGGTTTCTTACACTTTCCTCTGAAGCTTGTGGTGCTGGCCACTTTCAGAGACAGGCTGGGGCTGAGACAGTCTAGCAATGCCTATGTTCCTGTAAGACCAAGAAATACCGGCGAGGCAGGCCCAAATGCTTGTTTGTCCTGCTCTGTGCAGGGAAAGCCCCATTCCCCAGAGGTCCAGGGGGTTTTAGGATCTCTGGAAAACCAAGAGATGCCATTCTGCAGAGCTTATTGACTTCCTCCCTGTGGAGCTGAGATCCCAAGGGGCCCAGTTCTGGAACCCTTACTCACCTTGTGTACTATTTAGTGCTGCGACTAAGCCCATTGAGCCAACAGGGTAAATTCTGCTCTGTGTCAGAGTCGCAGAAAGGAGTCCATGCTTTTCAGGAGCGTGTTTGCAGATTAGCTCCACCCTCAGGGCAGCCCTGCCATGCTCAGGCGCTCAGGTAACTGGACCCTGAAGCTTCTAAGCTCTGAGCCTCAGTCTATCCGTGTATCCCTCGGGGACATAACTAACCCCAGAGCCTTGGGTGAATGGAGTTTGGACACTGGTGATCTCCACATCTGGGTGTGTTTGCAGTTCCCTGGGCTCTTTTACAGCTAAGTACGTGTTGTGTTTATTTCGCTTCAGTTTTCTATGGAATCTGAATGGTTCCTGAAAGGTAGCTCTTTGGATTTTTCTGCTGTTGTCTGCCCCTCCTTCAACAGAGCAGCCAAAGCCAGCTAGTTACCTTGGAGCTGTCGACATATAAATAATAATGGGTATTTGATATTTCACAACTGTCTTGAGACAACCTTGGAATCTTCCTGACACATTTGCCTTGAGAAAACAGCCATGCCCGATGCTGTGGCATCTCTCCGGTTTGATTGAATAGCCTTCCTGAAGGCAGATAAGGAAATCAGACAATGAGACCCTTTGAAGTCAGCTCAGTTTTGGAACAACTGGGAAGCAAGTTCTCATGACACAAGCTAGCAGAGCTCAGCCTATTACACAGAGAGCGCACGGGACAGCTGACCATAATGAAAGTTTATATAATCAATGTAGATTGCATGACAGGCAAACAGTGTGGGCGTGGGCATACATGCTAGTGAGGCAGGATGGCCTGGGGTTTAGGACACTATTGTAGGACTTGGATGACCTGGGATCATGTCCCTGCTCCAGCCTCCACCACAATCTTTCTCTGTCACCTTGGGCAAGTCACGCACTTTATGCATTTGCAAAATGGGGGTAATGCCCCTCCCCTACCTCACAGGGGTGTAGGGTGTCAGATACTAGGGTGATTCAGGGGGGCAGATAAGAACCTAAGCTAAACAATCAGACCAGGATGCTGAGCATACAGTTACATGGTAGTTTGGGTGCATTGGTCTGAAGATGTCCTTTTGTTTTAAGTGAACTTAGCACTGGCACAAAGTGCCTGATAGGCTTGGAACAAACATCACACAGGCAAGGCCATGCAGCTTCCCCCCACTGCCCCATCAATGCGTCTGCAGGGATCATCTCTGCCTAAAGAGGGTAGTTTAGTTTCCTGGACTGTTCACTCCTTGGCCTTGCCACTGGGACTGCTAATTGCAACAGTGGCTGGAGGTGATGTCCCTTAGGAACTGGGGTCTGGAGGAAATTTCTAACCATAAGGCAATATTGCAACATGTGGGGCTCACACCTGCTGCCGCATCAGCACTGGCCATTCTTGGCGACAGGATGCTGGAGTAGACAGACTGTTGACCAGCTCTGCAGAGCACTGTCATTTCCACAGCAGCAGGCGGAAGCTGCATACGCTCAGACTCCTGAAACCCCTCGCAGCCCTAGCTACCACCTCCCATCCCAAAGGAGAGCCAGCACTTGCTGCAGCCTCATTTCTCTCCGACGCAGTCTGGGCTTCCCACGTTGTCTCTATGTGACAACTTGAAATTGGAGCCTTTAGAAATGCTAAGTGGCACGAGGAGCGCGAGCACGGCATGTTCTGTGAACAAGCCTCCCTCCCCGTCGCCAGCACTGGGGAAAGCAGAGCGGTGCCATGTCTCATGCACAGTGAAGCCAGGCTTCTGCAGCATCCCATTCCTTAAGGAAGACAAGAGTGCAGCGAGGACAGGGGAGCACTGGATTAATAGCAGAGTGAGGCCTCAAAGCAAGTCCCCTTGGCCTACAGTTCCCTGGCCATGCCGGGTCCATTTGAACCTCGAGTCAGGACTGGGCTAAAGGAAGAGGAAGGAGAACCAAGCTGTATCTAGTCAGTTAAACAATGAGAAGGGAAGGTGATGGCTAGAGCATTGAAGGGGGTAGCTGTAGAGCAGCTTGTAAATACTGTGCCTAGCACCCCAGTTCACTTGTCATGTAATTGCATGACACTGGCTAGCTTCAGTCAATACACTGGCTGTTCTGCAGCTGCTTAGCAGCCCAGACCCAAGACTGTAACCAGACCCCTTATGATCTGTAGGCAACAGTTTATCCAGGCGGAACCAGTCCTTGATCTGCCTGGTGTCCCTGCACATGGCCTGGGCGTCCCAGTGACAATACGTTTCATTTTTCTCTTTGAGGTGTGGATCCCCTCTCAGGAGTGATCTAGAGCAATGGTAGCACAAGGCTCCATGTTCACTGTCCACCAGGGACTGCAGAGCATACATGCTCCATTTACAGAGAGAAGATGGTCTTTTCCTCATGCCGCCAACTCATCTGGGATGTGAGAGTCCAGCTCACGCTTCTCACGTGTCCCTGCCAGCGCTGGCACTTACACAGCTGGGGGAACTTCGTCTGGTCACTACAGTGAGCAGCCAGGACTCTGAGACATGCAGGTAGTGAGGGGGGAGGGGGCAGAGCAGAGCTGGACTGTAAATGAGGAACTGGATGGAAGGGATGAATGGTGGGAATCGGATAGAGAGCAGGCATGGGGGGAGGAGAGGAAGTGAAGAAACTGGAGCCTCTCTGTGTGATTCCTACCCTCCCTGTAGAGCAGTGCAGCAAACAAATGAACCAATCGGACCCTTCCCATGGCTGCGCTACTAGGAGCTGTGGAAACCTGTCTCGTGTGGATGCAGCTGCTCCTTGCGGCTCTCTATTATCTTCCCTTCCCAGGTTATGTGTGCAGAAACCCATCCAGACGTTGTCCCCAATTACTGCTGTTACCAGCTGATGGCTGAGAGCTGGATTTAACAGCCTCGTGGTGTCCTCCACATCACTCAGATTAGACATGTCAAAATGCTGAAGTCCCGGGTGCTTTATACCCTCAAACCACCTTACAGATATTTATGATTTTTTTCTGCGGTGCCACCAGAGAACACGGCTCTTTACAGCGAATGGAATAATAACACTTGTAATGTGTAGATCCCAAAGCACTTTACAAAGGTATCCTCACCCCAGTTCACAGAAGGGGAGTCCAAAGGACAGAGCAATGAAAAGTTACTGGCACAGAGTCACACAGCAAGGTAATGGCAGAGTTGGGGATCACACCCGTGGTTGAGCTGCAGGAGCACACTGCCCCCCACAGCTCAGCCTCTGCCCCGGAGAGCTTGCACGAGGCATAGCACATTATTTACAAACCTGAAACCATATCTGAAAAACCTAAATGTTGTTAAACAATATTTTCCACACTGCAAAAAATCCCGGAAGACCAACTCAGCACTGCCCAGTCCGTTATTCGATACACACATTGGACGTGACCCAATGCCTGCTGCGGCCAGTGGAAGGAGTTGCCATTGACTTCAATGGATGTGGAATGGGGCCCCACGTCAGGGACTCCAGGCTGCTGAAGTTAAGCCCCAGTGGAGATTCTCAGCATTTCTGAGCACTCATTGATCCCCTGCTGCTATGTCTCCCTGGCTCCTCTGTATTATCAAAGCGAGTGCTGCTCAAAGCCTCATGTAACCTGGGTGAATGAACAGCACCATGTCCAGAGGACACCTGGGGCATCGGGGCCTCCCAGCCTTCTAATCACAGGCTCCGCCCTCTCTCTGGGCCTCTCTGCTGCCCCCAGGAGGGCAGGGGAATCCAAATGTTTGTTAGCCATCGCCCATCTCCTGCATTCAGCCAGTAACCCCAGGGCTCCGTTTGAAGGAATGAGAAGCTGGCTCAGTGTACTGCCGCCTTCCGAAGCTGTGGGCAGCTGGGTACAAAGAGTATAACTGGGTACAAAGTGCAGCCTCAGGGCTGGGTGTACACAGCTGTGGACATTGATTTCTGTGACCTACACCTTTACATTTCTGAGACTGCTGTCTGCGGAGGCAGCCGCCATTCTGCTAGGCATGCGACAGAGGAGCCACCCACCGTGGAGACTTAGCTTTTGTTCTTTCTTGTTTTATTGTTTTCCTTAATTTAAATGAAGAGCCGTTCAGGCTGAGAGTATATGGCTGCTCCCTGTGTGTGGGAAAACCTAGCACAGACCATCAGGGAACACCCATGGGCTACAGGCTGTGATCATGTATCGTAGGGTTTTATCCTGCTGGCCATCACCTTAGTATCTGGGCGCTTTTTATGTAAAATCAATAACAACAGCAAGCCTCTAGTGGACTTCATGGCTCTTCTCCCTCTCCTGGGTAAAGACCCTGCTTGGGGAAGAGATTTTTGCTTCAAATGTTTACAATTTATTTATCACCTCTTTTTTTGTTGGCTGATGTTTATTAGCTAGAAAGGGGGTCAGTGCTGGGGTTTGGGTAGAAGGGAATCAGTGTTGGGGTTTGGAGGTTAGAAGAGGGGTCAGTGTTGGGGTTTGGGTAGAAGGGGATCAGTGTTGGGGTTTGGAGGTTAGAAGAGGGGTCAGTGTTGGGGTTTGGATAGAAGGGGGTCAGTGTTGAGGTTTGGTTAGAAGGGGTCAGTGTTGGGGTTTGGGTAGAAGGGGGTCAGTATTGGGGTTTGGAGGTTAGAAGGGAGTCAGTGTTGGGGTTTGGGTAGAAGGGGGGTCAGTGTTGGGGTTTGGAGGTTAGAAGGGGGAGTAGTGTTGGGGTTTGGGTAGAAGAGGGGTCAGTGTTGGGGTTTGGAGGTTAGAAGGGGTCAGTGTTGGGGTTTGGTTAGAAGGGGGAGTAGTGTTGGGGTTTGGGTAGAAGGGGGGGTCAGTGTTGGGGTTTGGAGGTTAGAAGAGGGGTCAGTGTTTGGGTTTGGGTAGAATGCGGCTTAGTGTTGGGGTTTATTGGGTGGAAACAAGAGTCAGTGTTTGTAAAATATCTGTTGTGTAGTTCACTTGCAAAACCCATGAAATCTATTGGATATGTAATCTGTAAATATTCTCATCAAAGATATCTGCCCAGCTCTACAGCTGACTGACCAAATACATAAATATTCACCAAATGATTTATCTGAAAAGTATTGCTATTTTTTCCAGTTATTCACTGAATGCGTCAAAACCCACCCCGACCCACTCCTGGATTTTTGGGGTGACTAAAGGCCCCTCCAGCCATGTTTCAAAGAATAGACATATTTGAGGTAGCATCCTGCCCAATTCTAGTTCAGGTCATGTGATAGAGTATATTAACTGGTTAACCAGGGGTTAACAGGAGTCTGAGCCCAGTTAGGCTCCTAGGTGACACTTGGAGAGCACCTGGGTTCAGTTTGCAGGCACTGGCCAAAATCAAAGCCAGAGCTGGAGAAGTTCAGAGGCTCTGGATTTACATCAGTGTAAATGAGATGAGTCAGGCCCTGAGGTAGCCTCCAGCCAGGTCGGTTCCTAGAACCCACTTGCTCCAGGAGGCTTGGTCCAGTCTCTCATTCAGAGGAAGTGGGCAGGGAAATCACCAGTTGGCAATGCATGGGTGGCCATGGCAACCACTTGGCTTCAGGTTCCACGACTGGCTCATATTGAGATTGGTGGAGCGGGGAAACATGTTGTGAAGTCACTCTTCTTTCCTTTTAATAGAAGTTGGGCTCACTGTGAACCCTCGGCCACCAGGATTCACAGTCCTGGCTTTTAAGCATCCCACTCTGCCTGGATCCAATTCACTCTGGCACCAGAGTGTGTGTAGGTGTGGGGGATGATTAGAAGTGCCAATAGATGTGTTAATAGGACAGCTGAATCACAATAATGCCCCTTGACTAATCCTCCCCTCACCCCTCCCCGCATCATCTCTGTGACCCTCAGTATCTTCCTTTGGATTCAGAGCGAATGGACAGATTTTGGGAAGCCCGCTGGTATTTGCTGGGTTCCATAGAAATCTGGTCTTGTTTGAGTTGGATTGCGAGTGACAGGCGTGGACAGGGTTGCATCACAGTGAGCAACAGTCTGTGGCATTTGAGAGAATGTCAGCAAGCCGACTATTAGCCACATGCCATCTTCTCTGCCCACACTCCTTAGTCAGTACAGCGCCGCTGTCTCAGGATGGGATATGACAGTAGCTTTAATTCTGACTCCACATTTGGCAGCCTTTTCCATACTGTGCATAGTAGGTAGTACGGTGATATATTGCTAACCAGGACCTCTTCCAGTGTTTGGCACTGAAATGGACTTGTCTTAGCTAGTCAGAGCGCAGTGACGCTGAGGGTCTATGTAACCCACTCGTCAGTGTGTTACGGGTCCCCCGTATGCCTGATCCATAGAGGATATGAGTCTCTTACATCCCTGCGTCCCACAGTTTGGCTCAAGCTGTGAGAATTCATGCCTTTAGCTCTAGAGATCCCTGGCTCAGTCCCTGGTGTGTTGGCCAAGAGGGCGATCATCACACTTACTGATATACAGTAAAAGCTGTTGTATCTGGCACTTCACCAACTGGAAAGCTCTATAAACTGGCATTTCTGATCTTCATTGAATTCTGGTTTATACTCCGGTTGGTGCAGGGCCGGCAGGGCGTTGGGGTGTGGGAGGGGGCTCAGGACAGGGAGTTGGAGTGCGGGCTGCCAGATCTGGGGGGCGCGCACCTCGGGTGGCTCCCCGCAAGCGGCGACCTGTCCCGGCTGCTCCTAGGCAGAGGGATGGCAGGTGGGTCTGCGCGCTGCTCCCACCATGCCCCGAGTGCTAGCTCTGCAGTTCCCACTAGCCAATGGGAGCTACGGGGGCAGCGCCTGCGGGCGGAGGAAGTGCACAGAGCCACCTGCCGTGCCTCCGCCTAGGAGCAGCCAGGACAGGACCCTGCTTGTGTAGAGCCACCTGAGGTGAACGCCTCCTGAATCCGGCACCCTGCACCCCCTCCCGTGCTCCAACCCCCTGCCCCGAGCCCTCTCCTGCACCCAAACTCCCTCCCAGAGTCTGCGCTTCATACACGCTCCCGTGCCTGCGCCCCAACCCCCTTCTGGCCCCACACCCCGTCCTGCACCCAAACTCCCCCCTCTTAGTTAACGCATTTTTCACTTACAGGCCCCCAGGCCTCCAACATCCTGGATAAAACAGGTTTTACTGTACAAGCCTTCAAATATTTTAAAGTTATGCCAGTCCCTGCACTGGGATTGCTGATGGACGTCTAATGTGTAAAATTGTTGTAGTGGTCTCTCTCCCTAATCATGCTGTGTCTTGTTATATTCTCCATACGGCAGGAACAGTCATCTACTTTCAGCCTACGTGACTCTAATTACACAGTAAATGAAAAACAACAAAATAAGAAAGAACAAAAGTGAAGTATCCCCGAGACTGGGCTTGTAGAGGGCTCTGATCTCCCAATATCACCTTCATGGACTCGTGCTCAGTGTGTCTGCTCTGGGGCAAGAATCCCAGCTGCTCCTTCCCAACTGAGTTGGGAAACAAAATATAAATGGACAATGGATTGCAGCCATTCTGGGGAGGAGCTGATCTGAGGGAACGGGGAGTGGGGAAAGATGGAATGAGGGAATTAGATGGAGGGAAAGAGGTGGGAAGGGATGGAACAAGAGATGATGGGGTTAGGAGGAGGAAGGGCTAGAAAAAGCTGTCACTTTTTTTAACCAATTGTCCATTCAGCAGCTTCAGAGCCCAGCTTTCATTAATCAAAAATGGATTCACTAATAACCTTCTCAGTCACTCAGCAATGCCCACACCTGGCTGTAATACATGCCATGGCACTGCCTATGACATGGCTTTTACAGGAAAACTTTCAAATTATTGTTATGCTCCACATTTTTTAAAAAAAAATCAACTGTTAACACACCAGCGGTCCCAGACTTTATAATATCGGCCAACCCCAGCTTCTGGTATGGGGTGAGCTGGAGACTGCACTCTGGGGCACAATCCGGCCAGAGCGTGTAGATAATCAATCGCCTTCACCAAGTGCGCTAGCTATCGGGGTGGACAGACTTCAAGGGATTTGCTGCTCTGGTTCGGTCATTGCTGTCTAGCATGAGGCCTTTGGCCCAATTCTCAAGCCAAGATTTTCCAATGTGACTGAGGATTATGGGGACCTCCCTCTTTGGGGGCCTAATGGGAGATACCTTAAGGGGGCCTTGTTTTCAAAAGGTGGGTGCTCAGCCCTTGGTGGAAATCGGCCCCTTTATGGTGTCTCCAGGCGAGCACCCAAAATCACTCAGCACTTTGGGTAATCTGGGCCTCAGGCATTTCGGGCTCCCTCAGGATTGTCTCCAGGGTTTGGTGGTGCCAGGGGACCAGGGTGCCACAGACACAGGCAGAACAGTCATTGAATAGAAAAGGGGACTAGAGCGGCCCTAGAGAAGGCTGTTCTGGAGGCCCAGAGCCCCCCAGTGGCCTATTCCATTCTCCTACTGCAGGCGAAATAGTATTTCATTGATTTTTAAAACTGAAATGCAATTGGTATCTCTTGTGCTTTGCCAATGGCAGAAAGAAGCTCCAGGCAGGGGAGAAATGGGAGAAATGGTGTCAGCAGAGAGGGAAATCCCAGGCTGTTTGCTTTCTCTTTGTAGACCAGCACAGGCTCAGTGCTGCCCTCTGAGCTCCCCTGAGCCTGCAAAACTGGGCTGTGAGCGGCCTTCTACTGGGATTGACTCTGCCATGCTTGGCATGGAAATCCTTCCAACACAGCCCTGTTGTACTATAGTCCTGGTCAAGCAGCCATGCACCAGCTCCCACAGCAGATTTTCACTCATCAGTCAGCCCACCCCATCTCCAGTGTATCTCGCTTTTGCTAAGGACATGTCAGATCTTCTGATTACAGATAACAGGTGAGAAGTTCTCATCCTCTTAGAACCGCAGTGACCCTTTCCCCTGTGGGGAGAGTCCCTTGACATTAGGAAAACTCTCTGACTCTAAGGATTGCTAAGCACTGGAACAGGTCACTGAGGGACGTTGTGGAATCCCGCTCAGTGGTGGTTTCTAAGGACAGGTTGGGCTGTGACGAAGTGGGGGTTTTTCTTGTTTTCTGTGGAGTTTCAATGGTTTGCATGCAGAGGGGGTGGGACTCAGTTTCCCTGGGTGTTACTGGTTTAACGAGGTGAGGGGAGAGGGAGTGTGTTTTGCAGAGGACCCAGCCGGTGGCCGGGAGGATGGATACCCCAGCGACCGGTGACCTGACGACCTGGTGACCCAGAGGCCCAGCTGAGGAGACGCAGCCGGTTCTGGCCAGTGGGAGGACAATGGGCTGCAGAGTGAGGACCCAGTGACCTAACCAGCCGGTTCCAGCCAGAGTGAGAAGCAGGAGAGGAGGCCCCGGTTTACGACCCTGTTTACCTGGAGGGAAGACAATGGACAGAGGCGGGGCCTAGGGCCCGGTGATCTCAGAGGCCCAGCTGGGAAGCAGGGGGGCTCTGGGCTGGAGAGGGGAAGCAGGCAGAGCCCACCTGGAGGCAGAGAGACTGGGATGTGCTGGGCTGAGGGAGGCCAGGCCTGAGGGTCAGAGAGTTTCCTGTGCTGTGTTCAACTCTCAATAAACCCTTCTGTTTCATGCTGGCTGAGAGTCACTCCGGTCTAGAGAACAGGGTTGCATCAACCCCTTCGGGGGTGGAGGCCCTGGGGGTCCAGAGCGAGTGGACTCCCTGAGGGGGCCCACGGCAGAGACAGACGTGCTAAGGCTCAGAGAGGTGCGGATCCAGGAGGTGGAGGGGCCAGACCCCGAGAGAGAGTGGACCCCCGAGAAGGGCTGTCGCACTGAAAGGGGCACCCCCCATGGACCGCACGGGGCCAAGAGTGGGCACGGTCTGTGAGTCCGTGACATGGGCAAACACCTGTTGGGGATGATCTAGGTTTATTTAATCCAGGGGGCTGGACTACATGACATCTTGAGGTCCCTTCCAACCCCACATTTCTATGATTCTATGAAAACACAAGAGGGGAATTAAATAAGCTCTGCCATAGGTTGCCCCTGCCCCTTTCCTTCAGCAATCAGCGCACTGGGGGAAACCTAATTCTACAAAGTCAGCAGAAAAAGAGGCACAGTAAAATTCAAATAATCACCCGCAGGTGCAAAGAGAGTGTGATTCTCACGTGGAAGGTGATCCTCTTTGCTGCTAACTTGAATGGCTTCTAGGGCCACCTGCAGCCTGGGCACTGCCACACGGAGCTGCCCCTTTGTCAGAGACAAGCTCAGAAGAGGGCTCAGCTCAATGATGGATGGGAATTGTTTTACTCAAAAGCCCTGGACTGCACGAAGGACCCAGGTCTCCTCTCCCACCTCTGAATCTCCACTGCCCTCAATGGAGTTTGTGCTGATTTCCACCAATGTCCCCAAAGAGCCAAGCCCAAATCCAACGAGGGAGCCGCAGGGACGTTTGTGTCCAGTGTGGCGGGTGCTCTGCGGGTTTCCATGGCCCGTAATTCAGATGCAGCACCGATTCAACTCTCTAAATCAGCCCCCACCCTTTGATCGGGGGAGGGGCAGGTTTGTTTGTTGTCCTGTGTGATTTCTGCCGGAGAATTTGTGACGATGAGGTAATCGTCCCCCTAGGCAGCCCTGCCCTACTTCCACCCAGCACTGTATCTTTGACAGATCAAATCCACCTTGGAACAGTGTAAAGCAACCCAGAGAGCACAGCTCCCCAAATGGCCTCCTAGAGCAGAAGAACTGAAAAATACCAGGGGGGCTAATTCCTGCAGTTCCTCTTCAGTCAGAAATCCTGCTGACCCCAGCACTCCCTGAGCCAGCTCGGCGCTCTGCTGCTCCCTGCACGGGTGGGCTAGATTAAGGAGAGGGCAGCAGGCCTTCCCATGCCCCCAAATGCACTTCTGCAGGGGGCGCCGTAATCTTGCTTCCAGCATTGAGAAGAATGTATGTGTAGGGGCAGGGGTCAATGTCAGCAGAACTAGCAGGGAGCATGTCTGGGTATCGCCCTGCTCCTCCTAAGCTCCTAGACAGCTCTGCGGCTGTTTGCAGCCCTTGCACAGATTTCACAACTGGTGCATCTACACTACTGCCAGCATGTGTAGACAGACTTATGCTTGCTCTGCTTGAGCGAGCACGCTAAAAATAGTAGAGTAGCTGAGGGTAGCCCAGGGGGCTGTGATGGTAAATGCATAAACACATGAGAAGCACTCAGATCCTGCAGTGATGGAGGCCAGATAAATGCCAGACGTAGAAAGAGCTGCGGAATTTGTCTCCTAGTTCATTAATGTGAAGAAGATTAACATGTTTTGTTTGGTAACTTGAAATCCTTCCTTTAACACTCAAGAAAATTTAGGCTTAATTCTAAAGGCAGAGTCTGGCAGGGATGCAGTGGCCGGGGTAGCTGGGAACCTGTAGCAATAGAATGTTGGAGGAACAGCTGCTGCATCTGTGCAACTCTTTCTTTCCAAAACAGCGGCTTGTCCAGGGCGGAAAATAGATCTCCTCCTTTCCTTATAGTCCTCAGAGGTCAAAGAGGAACAACTGGAGCATTGCTGGAAGAAAGAGCCTGGCACAGCACTGGAGGAGCGGAGAGATGCTTTCACTGCATGAACCAGAGCCTGGAAGGAGCTGAGGTGTCTTTACAAGGAGATTTGCGAGGAGACCATTATACTAGGAATTCAAAAGCAATAATAATAATAATGCATCAGAGCCATTGGGCCTGATCCGGGAGGGGGAGTTAGTCGGGAAATGCTGCCAAGCAAATCTGTGGGAGATTTTATTAATAGATTCACACGCTCTAAGGTCAGAATGGACCATTGTGATCATCTAGTCTGGCCTAGATCATATATAACAGAGGCCAGAGAATGGCCCCAATGTAATTCCTAGAACAGATTTATTAGAAAAACAGTGAATCTTGATTGTCAGTGATGGAAAATCCTCCATGACCAGTAGTTAATTATTCTCACTGTGAAAAATGTACACTTCATCCAGTCTGAAAAATATGCTGAGTATGGACCTCAGCACGGGGCCCACTGACTTCATTGAGAGTTTTGCCCAGCTGTGGGCAAAGGTGTTCAGAGGCTTAGCTCCATTGAAATCATTGGAGTTAAAAGACGAGTGGCGGGTTTGGCCTCATAGCATTTAATGCCTGACATACATACAGTGCCTGTCACCCAAAGGATCCCCAGGCACGTTCCAAGCTTGGGCAAGATCCCACCCCATGCACTGGGAGGTGTGCGGGGGGAAGGGCCTGGGGCAATTCAACCTAAATTCCTCTGGGGAGCCCTGGGAAGTGGTTGTGGAGGGCTTCTGCACCCAGCTAGCTCTGTTGGTTAGTGCTAAGCTCTTTGCCCAACATCTCTCTCGGACTGATAGTGCCCAGGAGTGCACCGGCAGGGGGCCAGGGTTGTGCTGCCTTCCAGGATTCAGGGTAGCCAGCTATTCAGAGGCAATGGAATGGGAGAAGATCCATGCCCCCTCACCCTCTTGTGCATCTGTGCATGAGCCTTTTACAAATGCCAGCCACTTTGCCACATCTGAAATACAGCCAGCCTTAGCCAGGGAGCTGGGAGCTGTGCAACCTGGCACAGCAGCTCTATACATTTTGCAGCAGGAAGCAAAACCTCTGGACCATTAGCAGCTGGAGCTGCTGGGGAATGCGCTGTAATTACCCCATTTGAAGCATGGCCAGAACAAAGAGATAAAGAGCCCAGCTTTCATGAGAAGCACCATGAGATGGAACTTTCTCCATCACATAAAGTCTTTAAGTCAAAACTGGGTGTCTTTCTAAAAGATCTGCTCTGGCTCACACAGAAATGATGGGCTTGATGCTGGCATCACGGGCAAGGTTCTCTGGCCTGTTATACAGGAGGTCAGACGAGATGACCAGAATGGTGCTTTTGGTCTTGTAGTCTATGAATCAATGAGATAAGCAATAATGGCCACTCATGGGCAAGGCTAGAGCTGGACGCTATTCCCTTAGGAAACCTGAAACCATACCAGTCTTGCCCAATTGGCTCAACTAACAAAACTATTAGGCCCTGATAGAAAAGTTAGAATTCACAGGATGAAACCAATAGAGGCCTATGTGTCCTGCTCATCACCAGAGCATAGTGATGCCTACAGGAGTGCCTCTAAACCCCTATGGAGTTTGCAGAGATTCCTATCCCTGCAACAGGATTCAAAGGGTTGGTTTAATACTTCTCTAGGAAGCTCCTTGTTCTCTGTGAAATTCAATAGGACTTTTTCATAAAGGGCAGGCTGGGTGGGAGGATCCATGAGGAGCAGCATGGACGATCCATAAATCTTTCTTCCAAACTGGAGCCAAAGCTCTGTGCTGTGTCTGAAGGAGGATGCCACACACTGTCATCCTTATGTTCAGGGATCAGTAGGAAGCTTGGTGCCAGTGGTCATGTGGCTATTATTGCTGATTCTCAGTAGTATCAAGAGGTGCCCTGGTCGAGATCTGGGCCCCACTGTGCACACTTTACTAACCCAGTGTGAGAGCCAGTCCCATGCCCAAAGGCTTACGGCAAAATTAGACAAGACAGTCAAAGGCTAGGAGGGGAATTGACTTATCCAAGGTCACACAGCAGGCAAGTGGCAGAACCAAGATTAGAACACAGATCTTTTGAGTCCTAGTCTAGTGCTGTGTGTCCCCTAGACAATGCTGCCTTGCTCATAACATGCTGTGAGGCACATGACTGGTGTTCAGCCTGAGCCTACCATGCATGTTCAGGAAGAACCACTCCTGGGCAGGTGCCTGCCGAGAGAGGCGTTCCCGAGAGCATGGCAGCGATAACAAGCTTTACTCCCAGAATCCAGCTTGGGGAGACAGACAAGGAGTGTGCGTAGCTGTGCATTGTTGGGGAGACGTCGGGGGCAGGCTGCATTTGTTTCTTAGTTGGCTTTGGCAAAATTTCCAACATTAGTTCATTAATGTTTGCAAAGCACTTTGAGTTACGCGGACAAGAGGCCTTAGGCTGTAGCAGTGCATAGTATTCAATGATTCAATTATTAATTATTGCTATTTATTATTCAAGTAGTCAATTATTCATTGCTATTATTACTGTTAGGCAGGCCTGAGGCTAATACGCACAGAACAGTCCTTAGTCTGCTTAGCAGCAATCAATTCCCCATTCATGCCTTCTGTAAAGTTGAGACCTCCCAACATCCACAATCTCCACCCACAAGTGCTAGCCTGCATCATGTGGCTTCTTCACCCCCAAATGTCACCAGAGCTGGAGAGAGGAAGAGCAGAGTGACATTGACGTGCACAGGAGAACTGAGTGACTATAAAAAAACAACAAACTGATTCACAAATAGTTTGCAAAGACAAGTTTTGAGTCTGGTTCATTTTTACTCACGGGGCCTTTATGGTTTGTGATGGACTGGGCAACCACTGGGCACTCGTAAAAATGTCCAGGAGACCAGAAAGTGCTACAAAGTTCAGCACAAAAACGTGTTAGAGACTATTGATTGGACCCGGGAAGCCGGGAAGACAGGTTGATTGCCTTCCCCCTTCCAGCTGACTGCCCTAACCATGGGGCTACCTAGTAACTCTCACTGGCTTCAATGGATAAGACTGAGGGAGCCCACCCAATCTCAGACTAGCATATTTCCTGCTGGCTAGGGCACCCTGGGGACAGCTGCCTGTATTCAAGTCTTTGCTCTGGGCTGGGCATTTGGACCTGAGTCTCTCACATCCCAGGTGAGTGCTCAAACCACGGGACTAAAGGTTAAAAGCCAAGCCCTGTTTGTTTATATCTGCAGTGCTCTCTGGCTAATACTTTGTGTTCTCCACCATGATACACACTTTGTTAAACACTGCTGCAGATCCTTATAATAGGATCCTTTCTTTCTTTTCTTACACACTTTGGTGAGCAATGAAACAATTAACAATACTGACATTTAAAGTACCATCGTTTACATGAGTTGGTGCTCATTGAAATGAATGGAGCTGGTCAAAATTTTTCCATCAAAGCATTTTTTGTGTGTGTGAAAACTGGGTTTACAATCAAACCAAAAAATGTTCACCTAAAATTTTCATTTTTGTTGACATTTTCTGTTTTTTCAATAATTTTTTCTGGGTTTCGGTAAACAACTTTGGCTGAAAATTCTTGTTCAGAGAAAATTGAGAAAATAATCAATTAATTTTAATTAGTTTTTCACAGAAAAACTGAAAGTGACAACCAAAAAATATATAGTTTTTGAAAATTGATGTTGGTAAATGATTTCTGTTTTCAAAACTTGAATTTTTTTTTGGTTTTCAGTTTTTTAATAAAAAAATCAAATAAATGTGAAATCTTTAAAAAAATTGACAATTTTGGCATTTTTTGACCGTCTCTGGAAATGAACAGGGCAGTTTACACCTCACAGCTATTCATCATCATCTCCGTTTCCCAACTTGGGTAGGGCCAAGGTTATGAGCAGATTCCAGCCATGTCTGTTTTGAGCCCCCATTTTAGCTTGCTGGGCGGTTGGCTGGATGATTTTATGTACGATGTTATACCACTGTCTCCTCAGTGATTGTGCCCAGCTTCTCCCATCATGCACTCTGCCACAGAGAACAATTTTAGGCAGTCAGTATGAGGTCAAACCATTGTCTTTGGCACCTTCTACGGAGGTGCTCATTTCTTAGTCTACCTAGCCTTTTCATACCTAAGGTACGGCGCAGGCCCCTCATTTCAGATGTTTGCAGCTTTTGCTCCAGGGGCTTTGTCAGTACCCATGTGTGGGTACAATGAGCATTGTATAGAATCTGTTTTAGCTGTCATGGACCCTGATTTAAGCATCCAAATATTTTTATTTAACCACTGCTGGCAGTGGTTATCTGTTGGCAGGGGTCAGCTTGTAACAGAGCTAGTCTCCTGGCCACCTGATGAGCACAGCTGGCCCTTATAAAAGCGGTCAGATTGACGGTATCACCTGATTGGTTGCAGGAGTCAGCAAGCTGATACTTAAACTCAGCAGCAGAGTCTAGTGACTGCTTAACACATTCCAAGCCTGCAACTGCGCTTGGTTCTGTCCTGGCCTCTGCTGCCTCTAGCCTTGCTCCAACCCCAGTTTGTACCTGGCTTCTGATTCCGGGCACTGGCCTTCAGCTCTGCTTTTTAACTATGACTCCACTTAACCCTTTAGCTTTGGCTTGTGCCCCTGGCTCTGTCTCTTGGCATCACTCCTAAACCTTTCCTATCAGGATCCAACACTAGTCCAAACTCTTGCTCTAACCATTAGGAAAGCCTGCCCTGACTCTGTCATTGACATCCACTTGCTGATATAATCTTCACAGCAGTTGTCTTGTTATGTTGGAACCCGAGTAGCAGAAGCTGTCTATTTGCTCAATGTCTACACCATTAATGACTAATTTGGCCTGATTCTTAATTTTTGATGTTACCATTAGTTTGGTCTTTTGCTCATTCATTTATAATCCCTGTTCTCTGGCTGTTGTGTGCAGGTTACTTGCTGCTTCTTGGTTGCATTCCTCTGTGGCATTATCATTATGATATTGTCTGCAAAGTCAAGGGGATTGATATTTTACCCCAATGACATGCAGTCTCCATCAGTGTTACTAAGGGAGCTGGACAAGATGTGTTCTGAGCAAAAGCTATTGGGCTGAGTATGCATCCCTGTTTAACTGCAGTTTTCACTTCAGACCACTACTGACTTTTACTGCATGCCAAGCTCTGCTATACAGCCTATGCAGTATTTGAATCAGCTTGCTGCTAAAACTCTACCACCTGAGTGCTTTCCACAGAACCTCTCTGTTAATGGAGTCACATGATTTTTTTAAAGTCAATGAATGTTCAAAATAGGGGTATGTTGAACGCTGTGTGTCTTGCCAAGATTTGACAAAAGCAAATATCTGATCAATGGTGGAGCAGCCAGGTCTAAAGCCAGCTTGTGACTCAGAACTGATTTCTTCTGCTCTTCTTTTCATTTGGCCAAGAATCACTCTACAGAATACCTTGTTAGGAATGCTAATAAGACGTATCCCTCTGTAGTTATTGCAATCTGTCAGATCACCTTTCTTAAAGAGTGACGCAGTGACTGAGCGTTGCCAATCTTCAGCGCTTTCACCCTTCATCCAAATGAGGTTAAATAGTTTGCAAAGGAACATAATCATACCTCTTCTGTCATGTTTTAACACTGCAAGCAGTATGCCATCTGGACCAGGTACCTTGTTGTTTTTAAGGGACTTGAATGTGACTTCAATTTCCACTTAGAGTTCATTGTAAAAATGGCACTGTCTTCTGCATCTGTTGTGGGTTCATAGACTTGTATTATAGTTACAGGACCATGTTTCCCTTATAGTTTAATGCTCCTTATGCATGAAGAGACTTACCTATAGCTTTTCAAAGAACTGCAGGCGTTTTCTGACAATACAAAGATAACGCCGTCTCTGGGAACATTGTCTAGTCTTCCAAAGTAAATAATTTTACAACACTTTATAAAAAGTTTACCACATCCACTTGGCACAAATCCCAAGAATGTCTATGGAAAAGGAGAGAAGCTGGTCCAATAAAAGATATTCCCTCATCCACCTTGTCTCTCTCTAATAGCCTGGGACAACAACAAAGGAGGTAGCTCTAGTTTCAGGTTTGTCAATTAACATTCTGACTTTGCTGCATTCACATAGGGTTCTCACATTCCATGTTCCAAAGTCCACTCTTGTTTTCGTGCTGAACAATCTGTTCTTTCATCCCCAACTTTTTGCAGCAGCTGAAGTTCCCACGACATGGACCTTTTTAGGCTGGGCATGATCCAATTTGGTATGGATGTTGAGTTGCAAAGAGTGAGTGTATTTTCTGCTAGCAGATCTTGCTGCCAGGCCAAACATTGGCAGGGACAATGACCAAGCCATGAGCCTTCTTCTGGTGCATTCCAGGTACCTTTAATGGATAGCAGACAGGAGGGGGCTGTTTAGACTTGAGGTGGCTGGCACTCTAGGTACTTAAGCCAAGAAACTGACCTAATGTGCAAGAATCCAAACGACATCCCTAGTGGATCGGATGACAGCCAGCCTCAGACCTCTTGTTTGAGGCAAATTCAGGCAGACATCACTGTATCAGTTATACGTTGTCACATTTTGAATGTGTTTTTTGCAACCAGAGCAACTTTTTTATTTTAAATGACGTCTGAGGCTCTGGAGAACAATAGCAGTGTCTGTCCATGCCCCCCCCCCCTCCGGCTAGTCCTTCTGGGCTCCTCCCCATCCTTTGAGAAACACGGATTGGAGTCAGAACCCAGGGCTTCCATTGCCAGCTCAGCTCCACTCCATGTGTGACCTCTCCATGTCTCCATCTGTGCAATGGGAATAATAAAGGATCTAACTGGAATAGTAAGCCTTGGCTGGAATCTTAAGAGACTTAATTAATTCCCTCTGTAAAGCCCTTTGAGTGTCTGTATAAGTGCTCCAGAAGAGCAAACTGTTGCTATTAAAATATATTAGATAAAATGGAGAAATAATTTGTTTCCTGAAATGGTTCCATGATATCAGTTTTCTTCCAGATGCCAAAGATCTGAGCTGGGCACCTTGGAAGTAATGAAAATGCATGATTTGAAGAAGGGAAAACGAGCACTCAGGATTAGATTATTCAGTATAGAAGGGAGGTCTCCATGTCTCCCCATGACTAGAAGCAAATGCCTGTTCTCCACGCACTGGGCCTATCAGAACAGGCCTCGAGCCTGTCAATTCACACTCTGTGGGGCTCACCATTGGGAAAGCGCGTTCCCTGCAAAATTCACTCTCAACTCATCATCAGCTACAGGCACAGGCCAGAACTCTCCTTGCTATCTGAGAAGCTATTTACACCTCCACACACTGATGCTGACATGTTCCGCGGTGCCCCTGTAGCCTTTCCAGGATCCTATTTACAGAAAAATGCTTTCTGTGTGGAAATAAATTCTCTCCCAGCTCACCCCTTGTGCTTTTCTCATGTGCTGTGAGATGTCTTTCCTCAAATAAAGGCAGGAGTGAAAGCAACATAAGCATAGGAACATCTGAATGCCCTTCCCTTTAACAATAATATTTCATAAACAGAAACTTCATCTGGAAAAGTGTGACATCCCCCAACACAAATCCTTGAAAATAAAGTTATGCCACATTATGGGACATTTCTTAACACACTTCATTGCCGACACAGCACATTTCTACTGAGAGTGACAGACTTTGCATCTATTCTATTCTATACAGGTTCTTCTACCATTGTCATCACTGTACTACCAGTCTAGTATCTGAGCGTCTTATGGTCTGTCATTACCAATAATACCGAGATAACATCTATAAGTAGAGATGGTTGGGAATTTTCCACTGGAATGATGTTTTGACCGAAAATGCAGTTTCTATAAAACTGAAAATTTCTGCAGAAAATTTTCATTTTGTGATGTTTATTTATTTATGGTTGAAAAAAATCAAAATATTTATTTTTGGGTTGATTTGACCCTATTCAAAGTATTTCAGTTTGTTGAACTGACCTGAATGCTTTGTTTTGAGTGAGTTCAACATTAAACTGCATTTCTCATCTGTTTGGATGCCACTCTCTCCTATGGGCCGGGCTCCCTGGCCAGACTATGTCTCCCATGATGCAATGAAATCTCCTCTCTGACTGAGGGGCATGATGAATCAAGGAAGTCACAGACTGCTAGTGCATCATGGGAGATGGCAGGTGGTGTTCCATTGGAACTCTGGTGAAAACAGACCATCTCCAATTTTGCTGATTTGGCAAATTCCAGTGACACACCCTCCCCGGCTCTATACTTGAGTTCTATTCCCAGCTCAGTCGCTGGCTTCCAGGGCAAGTCTCAGTGTGACTGCAATATCCTTGAAAACCTTATTGAATTCACTTTAAGTATCTTTGGAGTCTATTGGATTGAATGCAACGTTTATGAATTACCGTAGGATTGGCTGTAACGTCACTAGGGGGGAGACGTGGCCAATGCAAACCTTGGGAAGTGTTAAGAGCTACAAAGGACTATTTGAAACAATGTGCCAGACAAGGAGCAACTTTTGGGACAAAGTGAAGTGGGTTTCCTAGGAAATACCTGGGGGGAGGTAACTGGATCCAACCTTTTGAAGCTAGACCCTGAGGAGAGAACCATGGGCTGCTAATTCCTGTTCCTGGAATTTGAAGGTCCAAGGCCCAAGCTACACGAAGCAGAGACTGACTTATTCATGGGGGTGGGGGCTTGTTCTGAGTTAAAGCTGCTATAAACTTGTAACCACAGCAAAACTCTTTGGTGGGGTTTGAAGGTCTGAAACCTACCAGAGCCCTTGCTGGAGTTTGGGTGATCTCTGGTAAGCTTATTAGCACTCATGTAGGTTCTTGTATCATTTTTAACATGTTTTCTCAGTAGTGCTTTCATCTTAAGACTGAATGTGCTTGCTTAGAAAGAGCTGTGGGCTCTTTCTTTGCCTTATAACTCTGGGCAATTACAACTGTTCAGAGCATCTGAGGAGAATCAAAGGGCAGACACTGTCCTGCTTAGGCCATCTGGGGAACTCCCAGTGTAGTCAGGGAACTGTGCAGGCTGGAAAAACCCCAGTCAGGGTGGAGAGAGACGCATTGTTCTGCCCAAGAGAAGTGACGGCTCAGGGGCTGGGAACCTAGAGGGGGTGTCCATGGACCACAGAGGGGAATACAGATGCAGTTGCCCTCAACTGTGACACTCTGCGCCTTCATTTTTCTCTCACCCTTGTCTATTTAGCCCGTAAGGTTTTATGGGCAGGGTCTGTCTCTCACTATGTTTTGTGGAGCACCTAGCACAATGGGGATCTACTCCTAATTGGGGCCTCTAGGTGCTACCATAATATAAATAAATGCTCACTCTTAATTATAACCTCATACTCCTCCCCGCACACGCAATAGATCACACACTTGACTTAGCCTGAGCACATATGTTGATGCTAAATGTTGCTGAGGTTGCAAGAATTCAGTTCCTTACCTGCCATCTACAGGAGCTGGCACATATATTTTTATGAAATCTAGTAGTAATGAGTGGAGAGCAAGATAGTTTGGAATCACCTTATATGACCATGAAATAGTGAAATAGCTCTTATTAATGACGCTTAAGCATATGCTAATTACTAGTAATGTACGCTAATGTGAATATGAATGTAAGACCCATGTATATCCCAATGGAGTAATTATGTGATTATTTTTATCTTTTATACTGGAGCATTGTCATGAAATCTGAAATGCGTATGTTATGATGAAGGTAATTACTCTTAAAATTGCTTGGTAAATTTAAATATAATTGCCTGCTAATTGGCAAGAACATGCAATTAATTATTGTTTATTTAGATATTTGTAGCAGCTACAGAAAGCAGTAAAAAGGCCTTTAAAATAAAATGGGCCTGATCTCGTTTTCTACTGTGGGCTCTCTGGGACCGTGTTAAAGTTTTCCTGTGGTTGGGTACTGAATTTAAAAGTCTCCGCTGAACAAAGGCTGTTTTCAGCCATTAATGAGCTCCCCTTATCCTTAACGCTTGCTGCTCACGTTATTTTTTAAATGAACACATTGGGTCACTGGGTCTGTTCTGAGCTAATGAGCAGCTAGTTTATCCATTCTGTACAATATCTGTGTTTTTAACCATGGAGTTTGCAAACACAGTTCCTGGTGCCCATGACTAAGGCTGGGCAAATAGGCCCAGATCCTCAAAGGTGTTTAGGCTCCTAATTCTGTTGATTTCAATGGTGCCAAACCGAAAAGGCAATGAATTCAGGGCTTTGTGGGGGTTTAGAAATCCTTCCCTGATTTGGGCGAATTGATTTATCACACAGCAGTCATGTGCAGGGATGCCTTTCCTGGGTCCATCGAGCCAGGAGATCAAGGCCATTTCTTTTTGGAAGTGGATCTTACTTTCATGATCCATGCCTTTAACACCTCCGGGCATAATTCTTTGCAAGGAGCTCTCCATGGAGCTACACCATGCAGTAATCTGGAAACAATGCAGTCGCCCACTTATTAAGTGGTGTTTCTCAGAAGGAGCACATGGCAGGGTGCTCCGGAATCTGCACTGGCTGCCTATTGGTTTACAGGTTGAATTTAAGGTTGACCAATAAAGCCTCAGATAGCAATGGACTTACCGAGCCATCTCTCTCCGTATGGCAGTGGCAATCAGCATGAGCAGCTCGAGCTTGATTTAAAAGGGAGGAGGCTGGCAGTAGATATTCTTCATGAGGGGCTCTCAGCTATGGAACCTACTGGCCCTCTTGGTCGGAAATAGCTATGTATTATGATTGATTTGTATTGTGGCAGTGTCTAGGACCCCCAGTAATGGCCATGCTACGTGCTGTACAAACATGGAACAAAAAAGACACTCCCTGCCCCAGAGAGTTTACAGTAGGTGATGTCTACACTGCATTCGGCGGTCTGAGTGCAGCTCGGGCTGGCATACCCACGCTAGTTTAAATTTAGCTAACAGCTAAAAATTACAATGCAGACACGGTGGCATGGGCTGGCAACATGCTGCTGTGCTTTTTCAACCCATACTGAAGCCTGCATCACTGCATTTATAGTGCTATTTTTATCCATGTCAGCTAGAATAAAGATAGGGTGGGTATGCCGACCCACGCTGCAGCCATACCCTGAGACTTTCAGGACACGCTGCTAGGACACATGCATGTTTGGGATTTGGGGGAGAGAGCGGTGTGAAGGCAGATTTTTTGCGTGGAGTTTTGGGCAGGATGGGAGTTTTATCAGTGCTGAGCTGTGGTTGGGGCTGCTGGTTGGATTATTATCCGGGTTAATTTTGTTAATTGATTTTGTAAATGGCAAAGCCATGTAAAGTGTTTAATAGGCACCTTTGGGATCTACTTAGAAATCTAAATAAATAAATAAGCTATAGTAGATTTGTGAATCGGCATCCAGTTGTTGGATGAGTCAGGTGAACTCTTCATATATGGGCTTTTCATGATGTGTGATTGGTCACATGGTATGCCTTCCGTTCTCTGGCTGGATTACTGAATCTTTTGAATGCGGTGAATAATTAATGGGAAGAACAAATTATCTGTTTTTCTGGTACAAGTGGAACTTTCAGGAGTCTCGGTTATTTTCACCAGGAGTGAGTCGTCAAAGGGATGTTTACAAATAATGACCATTATGGCCCCACCATTAGCAGTGAATCAAATTTGAGCCGGGGGATTTTTTTTCTATATCAGTGAACCTTTTTCTTTTCATTACTCAACTAGTTCCATTCATGGCATATTGACCACATCCTCCTCCTCCTTCTGCTGCTATCACATCATGCAGAAAGATCAGGACTGACACTTTGGTGTAGCAAACCTGGAAAGAAACCATAAGATGCAGTTGAAGCCAACAGTCTTAAACCTTCTTTTCTTGCATTGAATTGTGTTTACATTGAAATGTGCTGGCTATAGAATTTCATGTGAATTCTTTTAAAAATTAAGATTTGCATTGCATACATCTTATAAAAATGGGAGGGTTTTTTGGTTTTTTTGAAAGAAGAGGAGAACTTGGCTGCAGGGGACTGTTCATTGTTCCCATCTTTCACAGCAGTAAGATGATAATTTCAGTAAGTAACAAAATAAATGGGTTTCTGAGAGACAGGGCAGATCATGATGCAAAGGAATACAGATATAGATGGGGAGTCTGAAAATGGGGATATGCATCTGAAGAAGTGGGTTTTTTTACCCACGAAAGCTTATGCCCAAATAAATCTGTTAGTCTTTAAGGTGCCACCAGACTCCTTGTTGTTTTTGTGGGTACAGACTAACATGGCAACCCCTCTGAAATATAGATGGCTAAATCCTGAGGATCTTACTCAGTTCTTACTCAGGCTAACTCCCTTTGAATCCAATGGGAATTTGGCTAAGAAATGAGCAAAAAAATTCAGTAAGGATCTGAAAATTTAGCTTATTTGGGCAAAGCACCGAGATTCAGAGTTTGGGTTTATTTCCAACACTGTAAATTGCCAAGAGATTGGACAATTTTCTGAACATTATCCAAACTTGGGCCTGCAGGATTGCAGTTTATAGGGACAGCATATATCCTGCTTTGTCACATATGTCCTGCCTCCAGATGGTCTGGAGCAGAAGCGTGGCCTTTCTCCTGGTGTTTTTCCAATTCACCTCCTGGCCTAGCCAGAATCTAGACGTATAGAGGCCTGTGGCAAGGATGACTACTGGGGAATGAAAGAGTTAATGAAACGGGATGGGGAACCTCAGAAAAGGCTGGGTTGGAACTCTTACAATCATAGAATTATAAGACTGGAAGGGACCTCAAGAGGTCATCTAGTTTAGTCCTCTACACTCATGGCAGGACTAAGTATTATCTGACCATACCTGACAGGTGTTTGTCTAACCTGCTCTTAAGAATCTCCAATAATGGAGATTCCACAACCTCCCTAGGCAATTTATTCCAGTGCTTAACCACCCTGACAGTTAGGAAGTTTTTCCTAACGTCCAACCTAGGAAGCTCAGGAGGGCTTCTAGTTCCTATCTGACATTGTTTGCTCAGTCTGGGTAGGGTCCACATTGCTGTACTGTGGGCTTTTGCCTCCAAAAAATCTCTGCTGAGAATCTCACTTGCCTGATAGTACAGCTGGTGGCTGCTTAAATCCGAAGGTGTTTGCTGTGTCTGGAAACAGAATGGGCATGAGCTTCCTCTTCAGGGCTCCTCAACATCTTCACTCTGGAGACTCCTTTGTCAGAGAAGGATCCGATCCGGAACCCAACATCCCTGTTGCCCGTGGCAGGGCTATCTCCAGAGCACACTGAAGAGATGCACAGAGCAGCGGGAGGCGCTCAGCTCTGCGTGGCTGGGCTCCAGTGAGGGCTAACATCCACAGCTGGCTTTGCTAATCAGAATGGAAACAAAAGCCTCACAATTCATGTTAGGTTTTTTTAAACAGTGAGTGAATGTGAATGTTTGTTATTCCAGCAATCACCCCTGAAGGCTGTATGCTTGCAGTCCTGATTTTTGTTACATTAGCAATGCTAGTTCTCCCTCGCTTTCTCTCTGTATCCAGGGTTATTTTATTGCTGCCCATCACCATGGAATCTGAGCACGGTTGTACCGCCCCTTAGAAGGCAGGACTTCCCAGAACAGTGGACTGGTCTCCACCTTTGCAATACCATTCCTGGAAGTACCACTGTGTAGATAGCGGCATGTCCCTGTTACCTGACCTTCCCACGGGTCTCTGAAGAAGCATCCGAGAGTTTCAAAACTTCCTCAGCCCATCACTTGTCAAAACTCTCTAGATCTGTTGCAGAAAGTTCTGCAGTAATTGCTATGAAACTTTCCCTCATTCTCTTTCATAAGTGGAATGTTTTTAATTAAGGCACAGTTTCAAAGGCTGCAGAACTTCATAAGTAAATGCAAATCCAGTATTTGTACAGTAGCGTCTGTAGATATATGAGAGATCAACAGAAATGATTATTACTCTCATGGACTGAGTTCAGTGCACAGATGTCTCCTCAATAATGGATTTCTGGCAGTCAAACATTTTTTTTAATGTTTTAAGACAGCTTGGCAGCATTTGATCATGATTACCCTAACAGCTCCACAGTGTTTTGGGGTGTAATTAGATGGGAAAATCTCCTAGCAATTTAGTCTAAGTATCAATTGTCACATGAAGTAAATAATTCTGTCTATGAAAATACAGTCCAGCTTCAGGATTCCAGCTGAAAAAGCAAACTTGGTTGATACAGGACTGGCCGTATTTGCTAAATAAAACAAACAATGAATTTGATGTAATCAATAAAATAGCCTCAGCACATCTCCCGTGTGAATCTAGCTATGGGTATCTCAATCTACAGGGTGAAACTTAAATGATTGGACAGTCCTGGGTTTGGAAATCCGGTGGTTAAATGTCCTGAGAACGGGTTCTCTCATGGAATTTCCAGCACTTCCCAGTTGTAGCCTAGCCAGAACCTACCGGTGAATGCATCACAGAAGTCTTGCTCCCTTTAATAGCTGCTAGTGCAGAAAACCAAGACTTCCCAGGTGTCTAGTAGGTCAATAAAATGTCTTCAGAGTCCTCTGGTACAGCTGTGTTTCTTGAGGTTGCCCTTTTAGGCACCCATCCTGCATGGTGCTGAGGGCTTCATTCCCACTGCCTGGCCTCTTGCACAGTTACATGCACATAACAAAGTGGGTGTGAAATGCTGGCACTGCATAGGTGAGTGAGATGGCCAGTTTAATAACATCTGATGCCTGCTTTGCGCAGGTGTAAATGACACACGCGAGGCCAGGCAGGGCAGCATCAGACTGCACCTGCCCCCTGCATGGCACCGTTGCCAAGGGACCTCAGTGCTCATTCAAGGGATGTTGAGGGAGGTGCTCAGCATGTTGCAGAATCTGGCTCCTCAGAAAAGCTCTCCTCCTCCACTCAGGGAGATACTCATTAATCCCATTGTTTTCAGGACCAGTGCAATCCATGTTAGATCCTAGGTTTAGAACTGCCCTCTGGGTCTGGGATAGAGCTGTGCAAATAACAGTTAGACAAATTCAGCCTGGAAATAAGGCATAGATTTTTAACAGTGAAAGTAACTAGCCATAGGAAGAATTTACCAAGGGTCATGGTGGATCCTCCTTCACTGATTATTTTAAAATCAAGACTGGATGTTTTTCTAAAAGCTGTGCTCTAGGGATTATTTTGGAGAATATCTCTGGTCTGTGTTCCATAGGAGGTCAGATTAGGTGATCATAATGGTCCCTTCTGGTCTTGGAATCTATGAAACAGATTTTTTTGTTCACTGGCAGTTCCGAAAAATAATTTAAAACATTGTTTTGGACTGATCCAAAAACACTTTTAATTGTTTTTTGGCAGATCGAAAAGTTAAAAAAAATTCGCTTTGGCTCAAACAAAATGCTTGGTTTCAATTCCGATCGTATTTAAACATTCTGATCTTTTAAAATTAAAGGATATTTCAAAACAGAAGGTCATGTACTTAAAAATGGAAATATTTTGTTCTGAAAATGTGTAAACACAAAGTTTTGATTTTTTCCTAG
Organism: Emys orbicularis; assembly: GCF_028017835.1. NCBI lineage: Eukaryota > Metazoa > Chordata > Testudines > Emydidae > Emys > Emys orbicularis. The sequence goes on along the minus strand of NC_088695.1, from coordinate 26,718,560 downwards.
TATTTTGGGGAGGCTCTCTTTTTTTGTGTGTGTGACAGAAAGTATTTGGCAAAATTGACACAAATTTGCAAAACATTTCAGTGCTGCTGAATTGGCATTTTTCAGCAAAAATGTTTCGGACGAAACATAAGGCCTAGCTGTGGCTTCGGAGATGCGATATTTGTATAGTTTCCTGAGTTGGTCCGAATAGAGAATATTCTCTGAGACAGACCCTTCTATTGTTGGTTAAATCAGTGGCTGAAATTAATTGCAAGAGCCTGCTGTTAACTGCATTACTCATCTAACTCCAATTATCCCATAGCTCTGAGATTAGAAACTCTCCTACCTGGGACCTGTCTCTTTCCAACTCAGTTGCTGATTTGCTGACTCTCCTACATGCCTTTGTCAGATTCCTGAGGCCCTGGCACAAGAGCTGTCCAGCTCATCTGGATGCCTGTTGTCACACTTTGTATGCTGGCATCTCACAAAGTTGGCTTTGAGGGCATCACATCATTTTTTTCAACCCCTTTCCTCCTGCAGTAGGAATGCAGCAAGTGATGGCCTAATATTCTAAGCCTTAGCTCAAAAATCTCACTGTGCCTTAGAAGTTTAGTATTGAATGACCCTGCTTTTTTTGCACCTTCTGGACTCCACACAATACTATCATTTATATTTATGAGATCATAAAGAAATTTTAAAAGTTATTAACTTCACAGATGCTGGCTGTAAAAGCGAAAGGTGGGGGGTTAGGAATGGAGCAAGTTATGAATAAATAGCAGCACAGCTTAATCGGGGTTGACACTGACATTAAGGTGTGTCCTGACTGAGTTCGAAGGAAGAGAGTCCTACCTGTAAACCTGCTGTGTATGGCTTTGGAATTCATGTTGGTGGACTTTGCACATCTGCTTGCAATAGCCTGATCTACCAATGGCACTGAAATAACCTGGATCCCATTCACAATCCTGACCAGGAGCTCTTGCCAGCCCAAGGAGAGACCATCTGGCCCCTGAGAATCCATCCCAGCTTTTCCACTGAACCCTGGCTCTGGGCATTTAGAAAGTGCTGTGCAGTGCAGGCACAATGACTCTACACCCTGGCCTGTCATACATCTCACCATCAAGCTTTAGTGCTTTGATTTAAGGAGTTCTCAACAGTCAGGGATACAACTCACCACGCAGCCACTGTAAGTGATGCTAAGAAGCAGGGCTGTCAAGCAATTAAAAAAATTAATCAAGATGAATTGCACAATTAAGAAAATTAATCGTGATTAATCGCATGATTAATTGCACTGTTAAACAATAATAGAGTACCATTTATTTAAATATTTTTGGATGTTTCCTACTTTTTCAAATATATTGATTTCAATTACAACACAGAATACAAAGTGTACAGTGCTCACTGTATATTTATTTTTGATTACAAGTATTTGCACCGTAAAAAACCCCAAAAGAAATAGTATTTTTCAATTCACCTAATACAAATACTGTAGTGAAATCTCTTTTGAACTTACAAATCTAGAATTATGTACAAAAAAATCTGCATTCAAATGTTAGAGCCAGCAAGTCCACTCAGTCCTAATTCTTGTTCAGCCAATCACTTAGGAAAACAAGTCTGTTTACATTTGCAGGAGATAATGCTGTCCGCTTCTTGTTTACAATGTCTCTGAAAGTGATAAGAGACGCTGTCATGGCACTGTTGTAGCTGGCGTCGCAAGATATTTATGTGCCAGATGTGCTAAAGATTAATATGTCCCTTCATGCTTCAACCACCATTCCAGGGGACATGCGTTCATGCTGATGACGGGTTCTGCTCGATAACAGTCCAAAGCAGTGAGGACCGACGCATGTTCATTTTCATCATCTGAGTCAGATGCCACCAGCAGAAGGTTGATTTTCTTTTTTCGTGGTTTGGGTTCTGTAGTTTCCACATCGGAGTGTTGCTCTTTTAAGACGTCTGAAAGCATGCTCCACACCTCATCCCTCTTAGATTTTGGAAGGCACTTCAGATTCTTAAATCTTGGGTGGAGTGCTGTAGCTATCTTTAGAAATCTCACATTGGTACCTGTGTGTTTTGTCAACTCTGCAGTGAAAGTGTTCTTAAAATGAGCAGCATTTGCTGGGTCATCATCTGAGACTGCTATAACATGAAATATATGGCAGAATGTGGGTAAAACAGAGCAGGGGACATACAATTCTCCCCCAAGGAGGTCAGTCACAAATTTAATTAAAACATTATTTTTTTAACGAGCGTCATTAGCATGGAAGCATGTCCTCTGAAATGGTGGCCAAAGCATGAAGGGGCATACGAACGTTTAGCAAATCTGGCACGTAAATACCTTGCAATGCCAGCTATAAAAGTGCAAATGCCTGTTCTCACTTTCTGGTGACACTGTAAATAAGAAGAGGGCAGCATTATCTCTTGTAAATGTAAAATAATTTGTTTGTCTTAGCGAATGGCTGAACAAGAAGTAGGACTGAGTGGACTTGTAGGGTCTGAAGTTTTACATTGTTTTGTTTTTGAGTGAAGTTACCTAACAGAAAAAAATCTACATTTGTAAGTTGCACTTTCATGACAAAGAGGTTGCACTACAGTACTTGTCTGAGGTGAATTGAAAAATACTATTTCTTTTGTTTATCATTTTTACAGTGCAAATATTTGTAATCAAAATAATATACACTTTGATTTCAATTACAAAACAGAATACAATATATATGAAAATGCAGAAAAACATCCAAAATATTTAATAAATTTCAATTGATATTCTATTAACAGTGCGATTAAAACTGCGATTTGCTTAATTGACCTCCCCCACTGCAACTTGAGACCATTGTTTCTTGTTGTCATCTGCCACCACGGAGAACAGCCTAGCTCCATTCTCTTTGGAACCCCCCTTCAGGTAGTTGAAGGCTGCTATCAAATCCCCCTCACTCTTCTCTTCTACAGACTAAATAAGCCCAGTTCCCTCACCCTCTCCTCGTAAGTCATGTGCCCCAGCCCCCTAATCATTTTCGTTGCCCTCCGCTGGACTCTCTCCAATTTGTCCACATCCCTTCTGTAGTGGGGGGAACAAAACTGGACGCAATACCGGCCTCACCAGTGCCGAATAGAGGGGAATAATCACTTCCCTCAATCTGCTGGCAATGCTCCTACTAATACAGCCCAATATACCATTATCCTTTTTGGCAACAAGGGCACACTGTTGACTCATATCCAGCTTCTCGTCCACTGTAATCCCCAGGTCCTTTTCTGCAGAACTGCCAGTTAGCCAGTCGGTCCCCAGCCTGTAGAGGTGCATGGGATTCTTCCGTCCTAAGTGCAGGACTCTGCACTTGTCCTTGTTGAACCTCATCAGATTTCTTTTGGCCCAATCTTTCAATTTGTCTCGGTCACTCTGGACCCTATCCCTATCCTCCAGTGTATCTACCTCTCCCCCCAGTTTAGTGTCATCCACGAACTTGCTGAGGGTGCAATTCATCCCATCATCCAGATCATTAATAAAGATGTTGAACAAAACCAGCCCCAGGACTGAACCCTGTGGCACTTGGCTTGATACTGGCTGCCAACTAGACATTGAGCCATTGATTACTACCCCTTGAGCCTGACAATCTAGCCAGCTTTCGATCCACCTTATAGTCCATTCATCCAATTCATACTTCTTTAACTTGCTGGCAAGAATACTGTGGGAGACTGTATCAAAAGCTTTGCTAAAGTCAAGGTATATCACGTCCACTGCCTTCCCCATATCCACAGAGCCAGTTATCTCATCATAGATGGCAATCAGGGTTGTCTGGCATGACTTGGCCTTGGTGAATCCATGTTGACTATTCCTGATCATTTTCCTCTCCTCCAAGTGCTTCAAAATGGATTCCTTGAGGACCTGCTCCATGATTTTTCCAGGAACTGAGGTGAGGCTGACCAGTCTGTAGTTCCCCAGGTTCTCCTTCCTCCATTTTTTAAAGATGGGCACTATATTTGCCTTTTTCCAATCGTCTGGGACCTCCCCCGATTACCTCAAGTTTTCAAAGATAATGGCCAATGGCTCTGCAATCACATCAGCCAACTCCCTCAGCACCCTTGGATGCATTGCATCCGGGCCCATGAACTTGTGCAAGTCCACCTTTTCTAAATAGTCCTTAACCTGTTCTTTCACCACTGAGGGCTGCTCACTTCCTCCCCATACTGTGCTGCCCAGTGCAGCAGTCTGGGAGCTGACCTTGTCTTTGTAGACCGAGGCAAAAAAAGCATTGAGTAGTTCAGCTTTTTCCACATCATCTGTCACTAGATTGTCTCCCCTATTCAGTAAGGATCCCACACTTCCCTGGACCTTCTTCTTGTTGCTAACATACCTATAGAAACCCTTCTTGTTACCCTTCACATCCCTTGCTAGCTGCAACTCCAATTGTGCTTTGCCTTCCTGATTACACCCCTGCATGCTCAAGCAATATTTTTATACTCCTCCCTAGTCATCTGTCCAAGTTTCCACTTCTTGTAAGCTTCCTTTTTGTGTTTAAGCTCACCAAAGATTTCTCTGTTAAGCCAAGCTGGTCACCTGCCATATTTGCTATTCTTTCTGCACATCGGGCTGGTTTGTACCTGCAACCTCAATAAGGCTTCTTTAAAAAACAGCCACCTGTTGTTGCAGAACTGCCGGGAGGGAGGGAGCACCCCAGTACCTGGAGATCCCCTTCCAAGGTTCCAGCAGCCTGTCAAGGTCCGAAGCCTGTTGTAAGGCTGGTCTCAGGGGGCTTTGCTGCTGCTGGACTCCCCTGCCTAGACACCTTCCAGACTCTCATCAGTGTCTGCACCAGAACCATTTTGATGAACACAGAGACAAATCGTTGAAGCTGTAAAGCTCCCTTGGTGCTTCTGCAACAATGGCACATCTGCAAAAGCAGAGACGGAGGAAGAAGCATAATCAGAGAGTATCCACTGGGGACTGAGGAAGTGATTTGAATTGTGCATCATAAAGAGGTGCTGACTCTCAATACTGTTTCAAAGGGAGGGGACCGTATGCCTATGCTGACGCTGGGATGTAAGCGACTCGGGCAAGCTTCGGAAGCCATTTAGGATGGAAGGTTACTGGTGAGTTCACTCATTAATTAGTCACAGGCCTCCTTGCCTGTCTGCCCTTTCCTGTGATAATGCACCTTGCTAAGATATGCACTGCGGATGGAATCAAAGCTTGGAAATAACTGTCCCCTCCCTAGATGCAAAGGGACAAGGAAACCTCTGTAGTCTCAGTCTTGCAGAACAACTGCCCAGCTGAAGAAATAGCTAACAAGGAGGGCAGCCTGTAGCCCTTCTGGAAGTGAAGATGCCACTAGAGCTGGGTGAATAATTGATTTTTTTTGCTTCAGAAAATTTGGGGAAAAATTTGGTTTGGATCAAACTGAATCTGACATTTTTGGGAATTTCCAGTGAATCAAAAAAACCCATTTTGCATCTATAGCAGAGCAGGGATTCAAATGGGGGCCTGACCCATCCCAGCGGAGTGTCCTAACCATGGGGCTAACGTCATAAGGATGGGGTGTTAGCACCACCGCCTCGTTCTCCTCCCCTGGCCGATTTGTTAACGGCCAAAGTTATCCTTGCCAAATTTGCTGGTAGTTTCAGGTCGACCAAAACTGCATTTATCATCCAATAATCTACTGATCCAAAAAATGTAACCTGCCTAGATGCTGCCCTCCAGCTCCCTGCTCCATAGGTGGCATCAGCTCATTGTATTGAGAGGGTAGGACGGGTAAAGTCATTCTCAGTTGCTGCTGGTTTCCCTTGCACCGCGTGAGGGAAGTTGGTGCCAGAGGGGTGGAGCCTTGAGGCACTATGTCTGCGAGGGTGGAAGGCCTGCCCAGCCCCAGGGCTGTGTGGCCTGGTTATCGGTATCCCTTGCTGCACCTTTAGGACATTACCAGCCCAGAAATCCCAGAGCATGAGCACTGGGGCCATGGCCACTGTCCCATCCCAATCAGCACAGCCAGCCATGCTACCCCCTCTACCCAGCAGACAACTGGGAGCCAAGCTCCGGCTGCCTCGTGTATACATGCACCAGTGATTTCCCGTTAGCACAGCAACATGGTCCAGTTTATCTGGTGCTGGACAGCTCAGTTCTATTCCTAGCTCTGCCTCACCTGTGTGACTTCAGGCATGTCAGTTCCCTTCTCAAAGCCTGCCTCTGTTATGGGTCAAACTCTATGGGCTGTGGTCAACGGGACGTCAGATTCGAGCTGCATCGGCACTGCAACAAAAAACACGTGGCTGCTACTCTCAGAGCCTGGCTCAGCTGACTCAGGCTCGCGGGACTTGGGCTGCAGGGCTGAAAAATGCTGCGTAAATCTTAGGCTTCAGCTGGAAGCTGAGCTTTGAGACCCCTCCACCCCCCACACATGGGATCTCTGAGCCCAGGCTCCAGCACAAGCCTGAATGTCTACACTGCAATTTAATAGCCTTGCAGCCCAAGCCCTGCGAGCCCGAGTCAGCTGATCTGGGCCAGCCATGGCCGGGCTGTGGGACTTTTATGGTCACCTAGGGTGTGTCTACATTGCAATAAAAGTCTTTTGTACCTTTAACATCTGTTAATCTAAAAAGCTCCCAGTCACCTCTTAGGTATCTGGGCAAATGCAACCCCGATTTGGTCCTGTGTTGGGCAAGGAGAAAAGGATACAGTCCTGGCATCTTCTTAATCAGCAGCGCTGCTTCCAGTGCATTTTCAGAGTCACATCTGCTAGCTCTGGGGAGAAGCATGTTTTTCTCCTGTTAGCCCTGCAGAGACCATCCTCACGGGGGGAATGGAGCCAGATTCTGTTCTGGCTCAAGCATTATCAAGGGAATTATTAATTAAATTCCATCTGCAGAATTTCTGAAGTTGCATACGTGTGTGAAGGGAAGAGCCCAGCTTGAATCCCAGGGCTTGTGTATATGGAGAAATTGAGCAGCATAGCTGTTCTGGAATAACTATTACACTATAACTATTCTGGAACAAGTCCCGAAGGTGGACACTCTATTCTGAAATATGTGACTTTATTCCTGAATATGTATGTTGCTTTGGAAGCGGCATAATTATTCCAGAATAAAATCACTTTTATTTCGGAATAGTGTCCACATGGGACTGCTATTCCAGAATAGCTCTGTTATACTGGGATTTAGCATAACAGAATAGTTATTTTAGAATAGCTATGCTATGGTGAATTTCCTCCATGTAGACAAAACCTCAGATCCCCAGTGAGCTTGCAGGGCTGGCAGTGAGAAAAGAGGACTTCTTTACTGGTAAACTGAGTGCATTTAATAGAGTCTCTGACAAGCAATGAACATGGAATGCCACAGGCAGATCTACAGAATCACTGCTCAGACTAGAACTGCACTTTAAATTGCACTGGTTTTAGAGAGGGGCTGAAGCCAAACTCCCCTGTTGAACCCCCTCCCCACACCAAGGCTCTGTTCCTGTAACCAAGCATTGCCACGCAGGCTCACTTCTTACTTTTTCAGACGTGATCTTGCTTCAAAGAACTGCCACTAGCCTCCTGCAGGTCCTACACATGCAGGATCCAGCTCCGACGCAGATCCCATTCATGGACGCTTGTTGATCGAATGCATCATTGTTTCATTTGATTTGCAATCTACTTAGAGATGCTTACTGCCCTGGTAGCATGGCGGGATATACTTCCAAATATCATAGCTAGAAAGCTGCCATAGCACAATACTAATGTACCGGTAAAGTTATCTGCAGGACTGAACTCGGTACCGCTCTTATCTGAAAACATGAATCTACTATTTGAGCTGAAGGACCAGGTCCATTAGCTTATGGCCAATTGTTACATGGTTTAGCCACTAGAGAGAGACAAATAGTCCCACTCTGTTAATGTAGGTGACAGTCACCCAGGAAAAACAACGAGGAGTCCTTGTGGCACCTTAGAGACTAACACATTTATTTGGGCATAAGCTTTCGTAGGCTATCACCCCCACGAAAGCTCATGCCCAAATACATTTGTTAGTCTCTAAGATGACACAAGAACTCCTTGTTGTTTTTGCTGATACAGACTAACATGGCTACCCCTCTGAAACCAGTCACCCAGGGTTTTTACTTGGGCACAGAAGTTTTTTTTTCCTGATGGAAGCTGTTTATTAATCTCGTTTCTGATAATAAATGGACACTCACTGTCTGCTTTGTAAAATCAACCAGAACATGCAGTTCTGGTGCAGCAATTTTAATGCAGAACCTTTCCTGAGCCTATCATGTTGTTAATTAATTGCTGCCGGAGGAGTAAAATAAACAGCATATTCATCCATGCAAGATAAATATTTTGTACATTTCAAAAACATTTCTAACTTTTAACCACAGAACACTAGATCAGCCAAACCCAACAGCTGCAGCAGAGGCAGTTCAGACACACTTCTGAAATCATCAGATAGCTAGATTAATTAATAATGAGTAATGACTAAGCATGCATTTTGCATATAATTTGATTATAATAATCCCAGATTCTGCAGCTGTTGTTGTACTACACAATTATTATGCCTTCTTCAGAACTCTGTTCTCTAGACAGTACTTGTTGTTTTGCTGAAGTTCAAGTGTTTCACTATCTCAACCCATTACTAATGGCATCTGCCCAAAATCCTTGAGACACTGATGCAGGAGATCCTCTTACAATGCATGGATCGCGTGGTTAAAATTGGGGACTAGGGACCAGATTTTTAAAGGTATTTAGGTGCCCAAAGATGCAGATAGGAGCCTACTGTGATCGTCAAAAGCATCTACTGTCACTGTGGCTCCCTGGGTCACAACTGAGAATACCAAATTCAGGACAAGCTGCTGGGAAAAAGGGCAGACACACCCCAAAACTGGTGGTTATTCTTCCATGAAATATATCAAACCAGCAACAAAAATAAACTTCTGTCTCACCACAGTGGTTAACAAGAAGTCAGAAATGCAACCTTCTTAGGTATTCCAGGCCTGGATTCAACACCCAGACACTAGACTTAATGATGAGTGGTTATTTAAAAACAATTTCATCAAACAAAAGGGTTCTTCTGATCCCAAAGGACCAGCCACATACCCAGGTCAATATATAACTCAGATCTTACCCAATAATCATGCAGCTGCCAATCCTTTAGAATCTAAAAGCTAAAGATTTATTTATAAAAGGAAAGAAAGGTGAGAGTTAAAATTGGTTAAAGGAATCAAATACATACAGTAATTGCAAAGTTCTTGGTTCAGGCTTGTAGCAGTGATGGAATAAACTGCTGGCTTGTTAAGTCTCTGGTTGCTTCCAAATCATTGGAAGGTCCTCAGTCTCTTGGTTAGAATGCTCCCATTAGTCCAGAGATTTGAGCAGGAAAGAGGTAAAATGAAGCTGTTTCCACTTCTGCCAAGTAAAGGGAATCCCATTGTTCTCACTGTGGAAAATTACAGGTAACAAGATGGTGTTTGGAGTCACATGGGCAAGTCACATGTCCATGCATGCTTCGCTTAATCATAGTAGAGGCCATCACAGGACACCTATCGCCCCTCCCCAGTTAGGGAAGCCCATTTGTGCAAAGCCATCTACAATGTCATGGATGTTGCCCAGAGTCAATGTCTTTCGGAGCAGGATGCGATTAATGGCCCTGCACACTTGCGTCAACACGAGTCCAACGGTTGACTTTCCCACTCCGAACTGATTAGTGACCAATCGGTAGCAGTTTGGAGTAGTCAGCTTCCACTGTGCAATCGCCACGTGCGTCTCCAATGACAGGGCAGCTCTCATTCTCATGTCCTTGTGTCGCAGGGCTGGGGCAAGCTCATCACACAGTCCCATGAATGTGGCTTTCCTCATCCGAAAGTTCTGCAGCCACTGCTAGTCATCCCAGACATGCATGATGATGTGATCCCACCATGCAGTGCTTGTTTCCCGAGCTCAAAAGCGGTGTTCCACTGTGGGCAGCACCTCCATGAATGCCACAAGCAAACATGGGGCGTAGCTACTACGCGTGGCGAGATCAATGTCGAACTCCTCTTGCCTTTGTAGTTTAAGGAATAACTCCACTGCCACTCATGACGTGTTGGTCAGAGCAAGCAGCATACTGATCAGCAGTTCGGGATCCATTCCTGCAGCCCAAAGAGGCAGGGCGCGCAGTACACAAACCGTTGAAAGATGGCACCAAATGATGACGGAAGCACAGGGATTGCTGGGATGCGAAGCAATGCATCATGGGGCATTGGGACAGGACCCAGGATGCCCGGCAACCACCTCCACCTTCCCACAACTCTTAGCGGCAGAAGAGAAAGAGGTGCTCTCTGAGATAGCTGCCCAGAGTGCACCACTCCGAATAGCGCTGCAAGTGCCACGAGTGTGAACACGCTATTGTGCAGGCAGCTGACAGTGTGAACACACAACAGCGGTTTCCCGTCAGTGCTCTCTGAGTGGTGCTGTAACTGGGAGGTAGGAGATGTGGATTCACAAATCTCCTGTGAATCAGGCAGAAAAAAGATTTGAACCACATCTCTAACCGCCCAGGTGAGGGTCTTAATCACCAGGCTTTGCAGCTGTTCACTCTTCCTCTACCCCAATGAGTAGTTAAGTATTTATGCAAAGTGAAACAGTTTCCACAGGAGAGATCAAGAGGGGCCCGCCTGCCCCAGAATAGCCTGTTAGGCAGAGCACTTCCTTTAGAGGTGGAGCTCAAAGTTCAAGTCTCTGCTCCAGAGCAGGGATTCAAATATGGGTCTTCTACATCCCAAGCCAGTACCCTGACCAGTGGGCCAAAACTTACAAGGAGCAGGTCTCTCCCCCCGCCCCCCGAAAAAGAGCTTTTCCCGGCCAAAACTAACCAGGTGAAATTCACCAACAGTTTCAGGTTGATCGAAACAGCATTTTTCAGCAAATAAAATATTAGTCTGAAAAATTTTGCCCAGCTCTACTTCCCATTGTGCCAGTGCCTGACTGGTCACTGGTCCAAACGCTCCCTTCCCCCATCCCCTCGCCGCTCTAGGCGCTTTTCCTTACAGCATGAGTAGAGATTTAGCACCGGTGGCTTTTGTACACTTGTAAATCAGAGATGTTGCATATCCAGCAGCCCCCCTTGCCAGTGCAGGAGTGTTCCCTACAGCCTTGGTTCTAGTTCCTTGCCTGATTGAATTTTGAAATATTTCTATGGGCTGCTGCCATTTCCCTCGGGGGAGGATTCTTCTAGGTGTCCCTGTCTCCTTACCTTTGCTGAATTTCTTCACCCTAATGCTCCGAGTTACACCCCTTTTAGCAGGGTTCTCTCCCTCCTTGGGTGTGGTCACCCATTCAGGCACTTGTGGATGGTTTTTATGCTCCCCTTCATAAGCACTTCGCAAACCTTTACACGTTTGGTTTTCAGACTCTCTCTGAGTCCCCAGACCAGACCCTCCAGCTCCTGAGTCACTTTCTTGGCTCTTCTCTGAACGCCACCTGTGTCTCCATTTTCTGATGATGAGCTGCCCCAAAGTGAATGCAGCAATCCCAGGTGCAGGCTCACCAGAGTATTATGGAGGATGACTGTAACGAACCGTTGGGATTTTGCATTGTACAGTAGATTCAGACTAACTGGCAGCCCGTTCTCTTTTGGAGTTTCTGTTCCCCAGGGTGATTGGGAGGGGAAGGCTGGCCCAGCAATGAGTCTGCAGTCAGTTGCTTGCTCTGCCACAGACTCCCTGTGTGACCTTGGACAAATCATTTACTCTCCCCGGGCCTCGATTCCCATCTGTACAATGGGGACAAAAGCCCTGCCCTGCCCCCGGGGCATTGGCAGGATGGATACACTAGGGTTGTAATGGGGGCACTAGCAGGACCTGGGATAGGTACAGAGTTGTACGTTGGATAGCTGATATTTTCTGCCCATGATCATAACTTGCCAGATTCCTTTGCACTGTTTCCCTGTGCCGAGAGGTGTTTGTCACCCCTCCCAGTCCAGTGTCTCCTGCATGTTTCATCAGCATATGTGCTCTTCACCCTTACTCCAGACCAGTGCAGACAGAGCAGCCGAGCCTTCTGCCCAGAGCACTAGGCAGGGGTGTGTGTGACAAGGAGACGTAAAGCTCCTCACTGTGCAACCAGTCCAGCTGCTGCTTTTGTGCAACTCCCTGTGCTGTGTTATAGCAGCCCGAGGCTTACACCAGGCTGAAAAGGCCACAGGGAGCTGAAATGGCAGCTGAGGATAGGTGGAGTCCAGGGGCATCTCTGTCACACCTTTCCTCACCCCTCATCCCTTTCCCATGCAGCACTAGCAGGTGGAGGTGACACGGGATGTAAGAGCCACTAGAGCACCCCCTTACGCTGGAGCAGGCTGGTAACGCCAGCTGCATGGCCAGAGAACGCTGGGTGTGCCACACAGTGCCAAAGCACCGCACTTAATGGTGGACTAAAAACAAGCTCCTAGAGGCATGAAATGGTGCTGCATGGAGCCCAGGAAGGGAACAGGGAGAGGTAAGGAAGCCGCAGCCTCTACGCCCCCCCTCCCCGCCCCGTGCAAGATTCAAAGAAGGACAACTTGTGTCTGAAATGCTAAAGTTGATTGAGACAAGGGGTTACAGGAAAGCAGCTTGGTTGGTGTTCTCACTTTACCTGAGGCCTTCACTGCAGCGTCCTCCTGCTCTGCTAGTGGAACCAGCTCATCCAACCCATGCGTGGTGGCTCCTTCGTAGTCAGGGCTGGCTGGCCCTAGGCCCTCCAGCCCTTAAGGACAAGCCACCCTGTTACTAGATAGATATAAATGCTGCCACTGTGTGCAGTGCTGGTCACCCCATTGCAAAAAGGATATTGCAGAACGAGTGGGGTTCAGAGAAGGACGACAAGAATGATCAAGGGCCTTAAAACATCTCTCCTCTGAAGATAGACTGAGAAGACTGGGATTGTTACTTTAGAAAGGCAATGACTAAGAGGAGACATGACTCAAGCATATAACAGAATGGATGTTCTAGAGACAGGGGACCAGGAAGTTCTGGTCTCCCTGTCTCACAACACAAGAACAAGGGGACACTCAATGAAATCAAAAGGGGGCAAACTCAAAACGGATTGAAGGAAATCCTTTTTCACACAATGTGCAACTAGGCTGTGGAACTCACTGCCTCAGGAAGTAATTGAGACCAAGAACTTAGCAAGGTTGAAAAAGGGATTGGACATTTTTATGGCTGCCAAGAATATCCGGAGTTGTCAAAATGAATGACAGCAAACATTTTGGAAGGGCCATAAAAACTTGTGTTTCGGGGCTTGAGCGGCTCTCTAACGATTAGCGACAAGGAGGAGACCTAATGTGAGAAGCAGATTATCCCACATGTGCTATGGTGGGGTTCTTCCAGCTCCCTCTGGGGCATCTTGCACTGGCCACTAGGGACAGGACACTGGGCTAGACAGACCTGGGCTCTGATGCAGTCTGGCAATTGCTATGTTCCTGTGCTGCACCCTTCCCATCCGTTCCTACAGCATGGGCATTACTCTTGTTTCCACTGACACCGATTCCCTTATGCTCACACACAGAAGGTGTGTAATGGAGCTATAAGCTATGTGGGGCCAGGTCTAGGAGACTAGCGGGAACCTAGATTGCCCCACCCAAATGCCAACGTTGGACCAGAGAAAAATGTACATTGTGCCAAGTTCTGACTCCCGTGTAAAATAGCTCCCATGTCCCTCAATCACAGACATTCCTGCAACATAACGAGGGGTGCTGAACCTGCGCACAGCAGGCCAGTGTGACTCTAGCTGACATGCTCCTTTCATATGCAAATGCAAGCCCCTGTGTGAGCCTGCCAATTTGTCAGTCAGCACGGACAGTGCAGCCATGGAACAAGAGGCTCCTGGCCAGCTTTAGGCTAGAAAGGCTCCTTATCAGCTTACTTCTTGCCGAGCTGAAGGAATGATCCACATTGGAATAAGGCCCATGTAGTCTTAGTGAAATATGCCCTAATCTGACCATAAACCCAATCATTTGTAATAAGAATTAAAGCTATTCAGCCATGAATCATCCTGATTTAAGTTAAAGTCTCTACATTAAGAAAGGAAATGGTGCATGCAGGAACTTCCTAGAATTCGCCCGTGCCAGCCGGCGGGTCGGGCAGCCATTGGCCTCCATTCCAGAGAAGGCAGCCATTGGTTGCCGTGGAGCTGTTGGCCTGTTCTGACTTTGAGGTGTCGTTCAAGAGAAAAAACAAGTTCTCATCTTGAGGGGCCTCAGCTCATTTCACAGGGGCGTGAGCAGAGTAATGGCTGCCCTGCCCTGACCCTGGGGTTATACACCACCCGCTCCCGCCCGCGGCTCCGCACATCACAATTCTAATCATTAGGAACAAGGCTCCGGCTAGCGATCCTGAATTCTAGCTAATCGGAAAGCTCCCAAATGGAGGTTGGCATAACCTTTAAGGCACATCATTTATATCCCCTCCCATTCTCCCAGCCAGGCATTAGGGAACCTTATAAATGATGCAGGTGCCATAGACAGCCAATAACCTAACAGGATGAATCCAACCAGAAAATAACACCCAGAGCACTGCGATAGATTTGAAAAGGAATTAACTCATCTGAAGCCTGAGCCACAAACCAGCAAGATGGGTATGTGCGAGGTGAGGAGGAGGGGGAGAAGCAGACCTGCCCAGGTGATCCATGCAGTACACAACCCCATTCCACCAGCCCCTGTCCCACCCACAACCCTCCAGCTGCAGGGCTCTGGGGAAACCTGCCCTGAGATCTCCCCTGGGCTGCACACATGGTAGATAGGGCTGCCAACTTTCTAACCACACAAAACCAAACACCCCTGCCCCACTCCTTCCCTGAGGCTCTGTCCCCGCTCACTTCACCCCCCCCTCCGACTGTCAGTTGCTCTCCCCCACCCTCACTCACTCACTCACTCACTCACTCATTTTCACCAGGCTGGGACGGGAGGTTGGGGTGCCGGCTCCTGAGTGGGGCCAGAAATGGGATGTTCAGGTGTGGAAGGGGGCTCTGGGCTGGGAAAGGGAACTGGGGTATGGAAGGGGGTGAGGGGTTCGACTGTGGGTGCAGGCTCTGGGGTGGGCCAGGGATGAGGGGTTTGGGGTGCAAGAGGGGACTCCAGGCTGGGGATGAGGGGTTTGGAGTGTGGGAGGGGGCTCTGGGCTGAGGCAGGGTGTTGGGGTGTGGGAGGGGGTACGAGCTCTTGGCTGAGGGTCTGGGCTCCAGGGTGGGGCCAGAAATAAGGGGTTCAGGATGTGGGAGGGAGCTCCGGGATGGGGCATGGGGTTGGGGTGTGGGGGGAGGTGAGGACTCCACCTGGGGGTGCGGGCTCTGGGGTGGGGCCAGGGATGAGGGATTTGAGGTGCAGGAGGGGGCTCTTGGCTGGGGCCGAGGGGTTCTGAGTGCAGGAGGAAATTCCAAGCTGGGGAAGGGGGTTGGGGCACAGGATGAGTGCAGGGTGCAGGCTCCAGGAGGGAGTTTAGGTGCGGGAGGGGGCTCAGGGCTGGGACAGGGGGTTGGGGTGTGGGTGGGGATACGGGGTGCGAGCTCCAGGTGGCGCTTACCTCAGGAGGCTCCCAGGAAGCTGCTGGCATGTCCCTCGCTCCTAGACGGAGGCATGGCCAGGCGGCTCTGCACGCTGCCTCTGCCCACAGGCGCCACCCCCACAGCTCTCATTGGCCATGGTTCCCGGCCAATGGGAGTTGTGGTGCCAGTGCTCTACCTAGAGGCCACAGGGACATGTCGATGTTTCCAGGGAGCCACGAAGAGCCAGGTAGGGAGCCTGCCAGACCCAGGCCAAATGGACTTTTAATGGCCCGGTCAGCGATGCGGAGCCGCCTGGGACCCTTTTCAACTGGGTGTTCCGGTCAAAAACCAGACACCTGCCAACCCTAATGGTAGAGCTCCCAGGGCTCTGCTGCTTTAAGCTGCTTTGGGGCCTTATGCAGACCTGGACTCTTCTGGATTCTAGCCTCAGGTCTTTAAAGTGTCTCAAGAGACTGAACTCTCTTAAATCAGCTTAAGATCTTAAACCACATGGAGTTTTCAGAGGCAAGCCCAACCTTTCCTCTGTGTTAGCTGAGGATCCCCTGGAGGCAGAATCCGTGCCACAGTGCTGCCCAAAGGAGGGGCAGTGCAAGGGGTTTCCAGCCCCTGCAGGGTGCAGCGCTTATCTCTAGGCAGCCCTTCCCACCTCTCCCTCTGCATGGAGGATGTGTTAGAGCCTTGCTGGCCTGCCATGCCTCCTGCTATATCTGTCCTTAGCACTTGCCCCAGAAACCTGGATTTGCCCTCCACAATAAGGGGTAACATTTTCAAAAGCATCCAAGTGCATTAGGAGCCTACTCTCACAGCTCAGGGCAACTGCGCTGTATTCCCCTCTGTGGTCCATGCTAGGCTCCCAGCTCCCCAGCTGTCCCCTCCCGCCTGACTGGGTTTTTTCCAGGCTGCACAGTTCCCTGCCTACCCTGTGAGTTCCCTAGCAAGCCAGAATGCCTTAACAGTCAGATCTGCCCTGAGATAGGCACTGGCTATGTTTGAAGCTTCTTCTTGCCACCTGGTGTGCCAGCTGGAGGAGATGTCAGGGTTCCTTAAGGGAACTGTACAAACCGGGGGCTTGGGTGGTGGATAAAACACATCTTTAAACAGGGATAGATATGGCATGTCTTGCACCTTAAGGGCAGAGTCTGCAAGATGACTTGTCTCCTGATGTCAGGAGGGGCGATATTGGACAGGTCTGGCAGCCAGGCCAGGTTAGTTGATCTCATGGTACCTGTTATTCCACACACGGTTTCATTCAGCTGAGTGTCTACTAATCCTGTGGGAGAAGAGCAGAGTCGTGCCGGGAAGCAATGCTCTGCCTCGGAATAGCACAAGGCAAGCCCAGAACTTCTCGGTGCCTGCACATTAGCTCCCCAGGTAGAACCAGCTGGTTCACTGATCAGGTTGTGTCTTATCTTTATTTTCAGCAAGGTCTTGGTAAGACATTCCCTGGAAGTCAAGGTATGATGCAGCCAAACACCTTATGTCCAGCCATACGTTGAATTGTTTGTTGACCGTTGTATGGTATAGATGGAGGCAGCTGGAAACTGTTTTTTTAGTCCTAGGTTTAAGTCTCCATCTTTTACAATAGCGGCCATCTCTCTCATGTCAGCATTCAGGATTTCTTCTAGGTGACTGAAATCCTGGTCCTGCACTGACAGCCGGATGTCCTTCATCTAGATAAAACACCTGGCCATGGTGTTGGGAAGGCCATTTGTGAAGAGGTGGAAACATGTTGGTGCTAGACCCTAGCCCTGAGATAGCCCATTGTTCTGGGGCCTCCAGGAACAAGGTTTTTGTCCAACTGAACTTGGAAGCGGCGGCCTCTCAGCAATAGTTCCACAACAGTGACCACCCACTTTGGTAGGACCAGTGACAGTCTGTACAGTTGGCCTGCATGCCAGATCATGTCATATGCAGCAGTAAGATCTAGGAACACGGCACCTGTCTTCTGCCTCATCTGGAAAACAAGCTTGATATAGATGGTGAGTGCCAGCACTTGATCGCCAGTACTGGGGTTTGGTCTGAAAACCACTTATATGTCCTATAGCAGGTGCCTTGCTGAGAATATTACTAGAGAAGAGAGGGGATGTGTGTTTTGCCAGACAGCTGGTGCTCTAAGCGTTCTGCAGAGTGGGACTGATATCTGACTAGGGATCTGCCAATTGCTTCAGATGGGGCAGGTGTCTGGCGAGCTGTGAATTGCGCCAGCTGGGGCTGATAGTTGGTTGGTGATCTACTAGTTCAAGTAATTCAGTTTCTACCTCTGTTTATTGCCATCTCCTAAAATGTGGTCCTTCAGAAAGCACAGCTGACTTTGTCCTTGCTGAATGAAAAATCTCATTAGCATGAACTCTGCCTCTGAGATGCTTTGAGATGCTTTCTCGGGCACGCACCAAAATTGTCCCAGTGCCCATCTGAGCTGAATAATCCCTCACAGAGTATTGCAGAGATCCTCTAAGCTTGGGTCCTTCCTTTGCAATACTGTCCTCCCATGCTAATTGAATGGAAATGATTTAATAGTCTTTCCCAAAATAATTTGCTTCTCACCATTTTCTTTGGTCTTGCCTGCTCCAAATGGAAGCATAAAATCCTATTCTTTGTCACTGTGCAAATCTAGCACAATGACTCATTTTACCTGCCATACATTGCAATTAAAGATAACTATTCATTGCAACTTTATGTTAAGAAACCAGCAAGACTAATTTAAAGGACTAACACAAGATATGGTGATGAAACAGAGACAAGGAATCCAGCAACTGCCAAAAAAATAGTTAGGAAATAGTGTAGAATGTTTTCTAAAGTGCCCAGAGGCAAATGAGCCTGTGTTCCTAGGAACAAGCATAACCATCCCAAGTGGGATGCAGGACGAAAAGCAGTGGTGTTCAATTTTTAAATGACATCTTACAATCAATAAAATATACATGAAAGCAGCACCACTGCAGAAGCATTCATGGATTGTGTGTGTTAGTATGAGCACGTACGCTTTGGGTCCCAAATGTAGATGCCAGATAAAATGCTAATGAAATAGACTTTGATCTAAGCAACCACGAAGAAGCAATACCATGGCTGAAAGCCACCTGACAGCTTGGCGCTCTGGTGGGATTGTTAGAAGATGAAAAGACTGTGGAAATAAAGTGGCATAATTCAGAACCTTCATATGAAGAAAGACACCAGGCCACATTCAGAGGTGGAAAGACTCCTTTACACTCAGTCAGGCTCCCTCAGCCTATTTACTCCCAGCTAAGCTGGTGTAACTTATATGCCAAGTGTGATGCTTGTTGTAGAAAGAAAGAGCCTGGAGCACGGGTCGGGTACAAGGCCTGTGGCCTGAACCAAAGTCAGCAAAAGTTATGCTATGAGCAAGTCAGGCCCTGTCAAAAAGCAGATGCTTACCTGCCAGTTCACTGTCCAGTACATGAACTTGGCACAGGTACCGCTAGCATTGCTAAAACACACTGAATATGGACACACATTCCAGCAGGCCAGCACAAGTACACCTCAACCTAGCACAAGATAAAATGGCTTCACAGAAGTGATGAATAGGGATGTTTTGTCTGAAATATCAGGAGAAAGGTACAAGGGGAGGTAACAAACATGTAAGGTGATACATAAGTTGTTTATCCCAGTTGTTTGTCTCAGTCTATAAATGTTGGGGTACCCGGCCTTAGCCCTTTGTCCAGCCAAGGGGGCAGTGGAAATTCCCGCCACTGACTGAGCTGAGTCCATTGTAAGGGGCCTACATGTGTTAGTGTACCCGTAGACATTGATCCACAGAGCTAAGACCGTGTTCATTGACAATAAACCTGGCCAAGGGCCTTTGCCACCGAACCGAATCTGTGGTCTTTCTGGGTAGTACTATCGAGACTGCTGGGCCAGGAGCGGACAGGGGAGGCTGACAGCGGGAGATTGGCCGCCGCGGGGCGGACTGATTTCCAAGTAAAATTAAGCCACACTGTATTGCTGTATTGCTTTTGGGTATCTGTGAGATTCATTTTTCATAGATTCACCTATTCCAAGGCCAGAAGGGACCACTGTGATCACCTCACCTGACCTCCTGCATAACACAGGACATAGAACAAGCCCCCCAAAATCCCTAAAGATGGAAATGGAAGCCTTTTGGAGTGTTGCCATGGGATACTCACAGCAAAGCTGGCTGAAAATTTTGCTACAGAACAATTATCCATTGGAAAATGCAGATTTGACAAAACTGAAATGCCTTGCAGGGACTCATTGAGTTCATTGATATTTTCAAAGAAAAATTATCAAACATTTCATCTTGATAAGGTCAAAGTGCTTTGTTTCGACTTTAATATAGAATAGAATAGAAATGCTTTGATAAGGTCATTTTGATATTTCCTAAACAAAATTTTGTGTGAAATCTCAAAATTTTGATGTTTCATCTAATAGGGGATGAAAGGAAATTTGAAATATCTGAAATATCTGCAATAGAGTGGAGATTCTGAATTTTGACCAGCTCTCCCTGGCAGTGTTGTGGACAAAATTAAGCTAGAAAGGAATATCCTTTAGTATTTGATTTCTATGATTTTCAGGTTTGGGGTTGAACTGGGCAGAAAATGTTTTTTTCCCATCCTGGGAAAATTTTCAAGATTTCAACAAATTTTCCTCCACCAAATCAGGGCAAAAGTCAAAAGCTCTATAATTGTCACCAACCAACAATCTGGGAAATAATTCAATTCAGAACAATAGAAGTGTTTCATTTCTATTTTGACCTTCTTAATTCTTATCATCTTACATTTCAAAATGAAAAGTAGTTTTGAATTGAAAAAATGGAAAGGTTCTGTTTGAAAATGTTGAAATGAGATGTTTCAACAATTACAAAACTTTTGACAAATAGGCACATTGTGATGAAAAACGTTTTGGCAAAAAATTCCCAACCAGCTCCAGTTTGGGGTGGATGTGGTGTGTCCTGTTGCAACTTATCAGGCGCCAAGACTGACATCTTCTTAGCAACATCCAGCTGCACACCGAGCAAAGATTCAGCTGCCAATAGAGAGTGAGGCATTGAGGGCTTATGATTCAGCAGTGTTACATTCATCCCTAACTTAACAGAGTTACACTGGGGGTGGGTTTGCCCTGCCCCAGTAGCTGTTTGTACCCAACAGGGCGATAGAAAGCGGGGCTATGTAACCCTGGGAGTCACCGGTCATTGCCCTTAATCTGACGTCTGGATCCCCCGATTCAAGGCCTCTTCGATTTCACAGAAATCCCAAGTGGACATTGCTTGTTCTGTGTTCCAGTGGTGCACCAGCTAAGCAGTGAGGAACCAGCGTAGGAGACACTATGGCAGCTAGGAGAGCAGTTGGGGGGGCACAGGGCAGTTGGGGGGTATCTGGGGCTCCGGCAGGAGCATGGCGTTGGAAGACATTGGGGAGTGGTACTGGGGCCCACCAGGGTTAGGACCCATAGAGCCTTACCAGCTGAAGTGCCTAAACACACTGGATCCAGGCAAGTTCAGTATCAGGGCACTATAGAGATCACCTTTATCTGTCAGCAACAGCTTCTACAAGGGTGAAAGGTGAGCTTGTGCACAGGGCGCTGGACTGAACTCAAGAGACCTGCTTCAATTCCCTGCTCAGCCACAGGCCTCCTGAGGGACCTTGAGCAAGTCACTTATGTCTCTCTGGGCCTCTGTGGGACAAGAGTGTGATGCAGTTTGAAAAAGGCTCAGTTATCATTGTAGGGTGTGATACCAGGAGTGTGATATGTTAGACATGGGAGGTGATCGTCCTCCTCTACTCGCCACAGGTGAGGCCTCAGCTGGAGTTCTGTGTCCAGTTCTGGGTGCCTCACTTTAGGAAAGATGCAGGACAAACTGGAGAGAGTCCAGAGGAGAGCAACAAAACTGATAAAAGGTTTAGAAAACCTGATCTGTGAGGAAAGGTTAAAAAAACTGGGCATGTTGAGTCTTGAGAAAAGAAGAGTGCGGGGGGACCTGATAGTCTTCAAATATGTTCTAAAGAGGATGGTGATAAATTGTTCTCAATGCCCATGGAAGGTAGGACAAAAAGTTACAAGTTTAATCTGCAGCAAGGGAGATTTGGGTTAGATACTAGGAAAACTTTCTAAGTATAGGGGTAGTTAAGCTCTGGAATAGACTCCCAAGGGACGTTGTGGAATCCCTGTCATTGGAGGTTTTTAAGAAGAGCTTGGACAAACACCTGTCAGGGAGGGTCTAGGTGTACTTGGTCCAGGGGGCTGGACTTGATGGCCTCCCGAGGTCCCTTCCAGCCCTACATTTCTATGATCTGTAAAATGGAGCTGATAGCACTGCCCTGCTGCATAGGGGGAATATGAGGTGCTCGGGTACAACAGTGATGGGGCCATGTAAATATGGCTGGGCAGCACATTTTCAAAGAAACATTTTTTCACTGGAAAGTGCCGTTTTGTCATAAGTGAATACTTCCATGGGATGCAATTAGGGCTTGTCTACAGGGACCAGTAATGCATTCTATGTGGGTGTGATTTCTAAAGCACACTAACGTGCTGTGCATTAATTGGTCTGGGTAGACCCTGCTGGTGTGCACTAAAAGTTCCCCAGAACACTTGCTGTTTGGAACTGTCTCAGGTCCAGGATGGACCTGATCAACATTGGAGTGGGGATGGGGGAGGAGAAAGAGATGGAGCCCGCCCCAGAGTAGCCACCGTCCTGATGGTTAGGGTACTTATGTGGGAGACCCAGATTTGAATTGCTGTTCTCCCTGATTCAAAGCAGCAATTGAAGTGCAGGTTCCCCCACATTGCATGGGAGTGCCCTATCAACCAGGCTGCTGGGTATTCCAGGGATCCCTTACTCTGATTTTTCCCACAGAAATGGTGAAAGGTTGAAATTTTTGGAAATCTTGAAGATATTTGCTGGATAGGAAAACCCTTTCCTGCCCAGCTCTACATGTCAGTGCAGATAGAAGAGACCACCTGTAACTGTCCGTGACAACCTCATGTCTTCCAGCCCCCTTCTGCTCATCCACCTAAGAAGACCGTCGTGTTGAGCAGCTGATTTGGGCCTCAAGATCCCATGGTATAATTCATAAATGTAGACACTCCACAGTCTTGATCGAACGGTAATACCTGACAAGTTAGTGAAATTAGTTTTCTGCAAGCACTGAACTCGGAACCTCTCATCTGAAAAAAGTACGAATCTCTACAGCTTGACCTAAAAGACCAGCTCTAGAAATTCAGAGGCTGAAACAGACTCGTAAAGCTGCATATGTGGCCCTTTGTTAGCATGGGTTACACTTCAGAGTTCTTCAGGGTGAACAATGCTACATAAACAAAAAACACTATGACAAATCTGTGGCCAGCTGGGAGCCTACAGTTGCTTCCAACTTCTCACTGTGGTTATGAAGGAAGTTCTGATAGAACACCAACGTTCACAAGCTCTCATGTCTTGGGCAAGCAGCAAGTCTCCATCAACTGTCAGCAGTACGGAACCTGCGACACACAGCTGAGAAGTCCTTTCTGAGCCGTTTCAGCAGAGGGAAGTAGTCACACACACACTGGCTGAAAAATGCCATTTTTATGAGAATTTTTTTTTTTTTTTTTAATTTTCATCAAAATTTCCTATGAAAAAAATCATTGAAAAACTGAAAATATGTCATTTTCTGAAAGCCATTGTTGGTGTAAAAATCAGTTTTCACTTTCTGGCTTTTCACTGAAAAAGTAGAAAGTTTTGCAAAAATATTTTTTTCAGTTTGTACAAAATTACGTTTTGATGGGAAAAAATTCAACGCACTTCATATGCTAGACAGTTCACGATGAATTTATTTATATATAATAGAGGCTGCCAGTCCATCAGGCACGAAAACAGCTGAACAATCCAAAGGAGCTAGATGTTCATCTTACCTGTGAGTGATTGTAGCTTTCTTAGAAAGCTTCTGGCTGCATTTTCATTTGTCGAGATAAAGTCATTAGAGTCACAGATGGCTTCTGAGTACAGCCGGCACTGAGGTCAGCTTTGAGATGGAGAGCAAGCCACCTCAGATAGCCTGAGAAAGACTGAGAAATGAGTGACAGCTAAAATTCAGGTTCCAAAGAAACAGGGAAGGGGAAAATGTTGGCAAGAGCAAAAAGAAATCCATCAAAAGTCCAGGAGAAAGGTTATCTGTGTTTAAACAGAGCCAATGGGAAAGAAGATCTTAAACAAGAGACCAGCTCCCTCCCCTGGGGAGTTCTCAGTCCCAAAAGGGGGTTGATCAGATACCTATATAACAAGTGAAGGGTTAATAAAAAAAGTAAAATAAAAATACATGGAGAAAAACACAATGGATACTACTTGTTCCAGCACAGAGTGTGAGTGGGACGGCCACCATCTTGGCCAGCAACACAGGGATTGAGCCAGGAACTTCCAGAGCGAAGACCATGAGCTGCTATAGCTTGAGACAAAGCCCTCTAAGCTGGCCTGCTAGAGACTCATCTCCTCTGTGGATCAGCACAAAGGGTCACCCATAGCATCCACCCACTAGGGGGTTATATGAGGCAGGACGGCCTTGCGGCTAAGGCACTAAAGTGGAACTCAGCAGGTCTAGGCACCATCTCTGTCTTGGCCACCGATTTCTTCTGTGACTCTAAGGAAGTACTGTGATGTCTCTGCCCCCTCTCTGAGATGGGTATAATAACACTCCCTTCTTCCCTCTGTCTCATTTTTAGACTGTAAGGTCTCTGGAGGCAAAGAGTGTCTTTCACTGAGGCCTGCTCTACACTTAACATTTATACTGGTATAGCTATGTCATTTACTGGGGTGATTTTTTTTTTTTTTTACCAACACCACTATGCTGGCATAAGCCCTAGTGTAGACACAGTTATAGCAGCATAAAAGTGCTTTTACTAGTGCAGTTTATGCCTCTTGTGGAACTGGTATATGTCAGGAGAACTTTTATGCTGGTATAAACTGTGTCTACCATAGGAAGCTTTGCTGGTATCACTATACAGATATAGCTGTGCCAGAAAAAACTTTTCTAGTGTAGACAAGGCCTATGTGTCTGTGCAGCACCTAGCACAGTGGGGCCTCCAGTTCCTACTGTGATGTAAACAGTAATGAGGCTCAAATCAATGAGATAAGATGGTCTGATCTAAAATGATGCACTTGGAATTCAATCTATTTATGCCATGGGTCCCCTCTAAGGGTATGTCTACACCCAGCCGCTAGTTCGGCGGCTGGGAATCGAAGTTCTGGGTTCGACTTATCGCGTCTTGTCTGGACGCGATAAGTCGAACCAGGAAGTGCTCGCCATCGACTGCGGTACTCCAGCTGGACGAGAGGAGTACCGCGGAGTCGACGGGGGAGCCTGCCTGCCGCGTGTGGACCGAGGTAAGTTCAAACTAAGGTACTTCGAACTTCAACTACGTTATTCACGTAGCTGAAGTTGCGTACCTTAGTTCGATTTGGGGGTTTAGTGTAGACCAAGCCTAAGAATTGCCTGTAACAATAACTGTTTCTAATTGTGCTATTCTGGCAAGAAGAATTTTAAACCCACTGCAGCAGCAAGGAGGGAAAATGAAAAGGGAGCGATAGATCCATTGCACAAAGAACAAGTATACGGAATATTTGGGGAATGAGCAAGAATCATCCTCTGCGTTGACCAGAAGCACAAGAGGCTGCTTAGCAGAAAGCTCTCTGCCAAGGGCAAGAACATATGCGGGCAGAATGTTTCAGAAGTTTGGCCTTCACGGGATCCAGCTTGTGCTAGTGTAATGCTTGCTTCTAAGAGAAAAAAACCTCTAGAATAATTGCTAAGTGGACTGATTGGGACCGTGCCAAGCTGTCACTGTGCATTTTCCCAGGAGAGCCAACAAAAGCAGCTGCCAGTGAGCCAAGAAACTTTCAGACCTTTTTGATCTCCTTGAAGGTTTTTGAGCTTTCTGGTAGCAGAGGGATGCAGGTGTTACAGTAATTAGGAGTCAACGTGTTTTCATGAAGCCATTGAACATCCCAATTATACTGGGCTGACAAAAACTATTTTCACCAGCACATCTGTTATCTCCACTTATAGGAAGTCTTTTGTACGCTTACATATATATTACTCTTGACTAGCTCCTCTGGGAAATCTGCCTGTCTCATTTCCAGGCTTATGATTGTCCAATTACTTTTATTCCTGCCTTTCCCCTTTCCCATCCTATTGATTTATCCACTGGTTTAAGGACCCTTTTATCCACTCCCATAAAGCAGAATAGACTGTCCATGAGGGCAGCAAATTACCAGGCCCAGCAGTCTCCAGGTGGTTGTTCATTGTCTAAGTCAGCCGGAGAGGAGTAGGCATTTTGCTGGATAAATAGCTCTTGCACAGAAGCGATGAGGTCTGGGGGAATAAAACAGGGCCTGGGTCCCAGGGCTCCTGACTTCTCAGCTCAGCTCTGTCCCAGCCTTGCTGAAAATGATCTCGCTTCTCCGTGACTCAGTTTCTCAAGTGCAAAAAAGGAGACAAAATATTTTTTCACCATTTTCTATTCTTCTGGACAAACCATTTCCACCAGCTGGAATACAAACTCACCTGCCAAATAAGAGCAACTGGCCTGTCACCCCAGCCAGGAAACAAAACCTTGTGCTTTCCTGTGGGTGAGAAAGCCAAACCTTTCCACTGAGCAGGAGGAGAGGGGTTCATGTCCAGAGTGAGATCAGTATCCCAATTAGAGCAGGACAGGGAAATCAGAACAAAGGGGTTTTCCAGCAAACTTTTTCTCTCTCTCTTAATTTGCTAAATTTCTGGGAAACTGATTCAATTTTACCCAGTTAGAAAAATTTCCCCAACAATGTATCTGGCTATCTCTCTGGATATTTGCAAAACATAAAATCTGCCTTGGAACAAAAATGTCATCCAAGTTCTTTGCTTCCTTCACAGCTGTTATTAAATTTGATCTTCAATGTAGGAGTCATCTGGTTAGTTGATCCACTACCGAAGCATGCATAATGCACAGTTCACAGCAGAAGCAGCAGATCTTTAGTGTACATCCTGGCAGCAATAAGATAGGGGCCTTTTCTGATGAGCTTGTGTGCAACTGAGACAAGTTACAGGGACCCAATTAAAATGTTGCCCCAATGCAGACTCCAGACATATATACTTTGCTTTCATTCCCCAGTCTCTCCAGGACAACACAGGCTGTATTAGGCCTGTAGCAATTTTCTGCACTCTCATCTGATGTCTGCTCTGAAGTTTCCTGGAAGCATGAGGTCTTCTAGCATAACATCTTTGTCATTTGCAACAAGGTGATGGAGTCTTTAGCTTAAGTGTGAATCTTCTGTTTCAGCCTGTGATGGTGTGTCCACACCACACAAGGCCTGAAGGGGTTAAGGTGGCCAGGTGGGCCAATTAACTGCCCAGGCTGCACCTGCAGGAGGATCCAGGGAGTAATTAGACAAGGCTCAGCTGGACAGGAACAGGTGGGGCCTGTATAAAGCCCAGGAGCTGAGAGCAGCTAAGGGCTGCAGGGGAAGCAATCTGGGAGGAGGGAGTTGTGACTGGGGCTACAGAGGCAGGTACCCTTCCTTCAGTTACTCCCTGGGAGGAGGAAGTTTGGGCTGGCAAACCCAGAGAGGTAGGAAAGGCTCAGGGGAAAAGCAGCAAAGGTATGGTATAGGGTAAACCTTGGCTGCCGATGGGAGTGCCCCTGAGCTGGGATCTGGAGTAGAGGACAAGCCTGGGTTCCCCTGTCAGCCATGGAGGAGTGGCCTAGTCAGAGCAGGGAAGACTGCCATTTTGTATAGCAGGACTTTGAGGCCCCTGGATGGGGAAACACGCATGGGGACCTGGCCAGAGGGCTGAGTCACAAAGAAGGAGCACTTGGAGTTGCAGAGGGTGTGAGAGGATGACAGGAGAGACACTGCCAGAGGAGGGTGCAGTACCTGGCCAGAGCTAATCCCCAGAGCAAGCAGGACGAGGTGCCACTAGCAGTGAGTGAACCCCATCACAGAGCCCCATGTTATTTTCTCTTCCTTCCTCTCTGATCACAGACCTATAGCCAGGAACAACAAATGCATCTGGATGCAACAACTTTGCAGTTCTCGTGAGCAGCTCATTGCTGTGGCTGTTTTCCTTCCCCATTTGGGGTGACAGGTTGAGCCAAAGGCTTTGCTGTATTGCATGAGAAGAACCCCTTTGAGATGAGCCTTCTCTGGGGTGTGACAAAGTTCCTCCTCTATCTTGGTGGGTCCTGCGCTTATTGGCAGATTTTCTTGCCCCAGAGATTCACCATGTGGGTTGGGGAACAGCCCAGAGACCTTCCCCTCTGGAAGAACCCACAGTCCAGGTCAATTGGGAGGTTTGAGGGGAACCCGGGCCCGCCCTCTACTCCGGGTTCCAGCCCAGGGCCCTGTGGACTGCAGCTGTCTATAGTGCCTCCTGTAACAGCTGCATGACCGCTACAACTCCCTGGGCTACTTCCCCATGGCCTCCTCCAAACACCTTCCTTATTCTCACCACAGGACCTTCCTCCTGGTGTCTGATAACACTTGTGTTCCTCAGTCCTCCAGCAGCACACCCTCACCCTCTCAGCTCCTTGCACCTCTTGCTCCCAGCTCCTCTCACTTGCACCACAAACTGAAGTGAGCTCCTTTTTAAACCCAGGTGCCCTGATTAGCCTGCCTTAATTGATTCTTGCAGCTTCTTCTTAATTGGCTCCAGGTGTTCTAATTAGCCTGCCTGCCTTAACTGGTTCTAGCAGGTTCCTGATTACTCTAGTGCAGCCCCTGCTCTGGTCACTCAGGGAACAGAAACCCTGTCTGACCTGGGATTAATAGATCACCCTCCTGTAGCCCTCTGGCCTGGAGGGAGGGGGCTGCTCCTCCTCTTTCTCTGCTACCTGCTTGCTGGCTGGCTGCTAGACCCATCCACACCCTTGGTTGCTGCAGCTCCAGCTACAGCCCCTTGGGGGGGGCCTGCTGGCCCACTCCCCAGAGGAGGGGAGGGAGAGACCCCAGCCATTGCTCCTGCTGCTGGGGATGCCACCACCACCTCCACCTGAGAAGGGTCCTTCCTGCTGGCCACCAGACTGCCGCCTGGAGCTGCTGCGTTTGCTGCTGGGGAGCTGCTGGAGCCCTGAGGAGAAGAAGAGGACCATCTGCCAGTGGGGGAGCGCGTAGGAATTCTACAGACCACCGTGGAGGGGGCCCTCCCGGACTGAGTAACTTTTGAACTGTGCTCTTGTGGTGGGGATCTAGACTGTGTTTGTGGGGACACAGGGGGTGTGGCGTGGAGCCTGCCCCCTGGTCCATCTGTGTCCCCCCCGATCCCCACCACCACCATCATCGTTGCCCCCTCCACCACCCCCACTGGCTACTTACCATCTACCTTGAGCTCCTGCCTCTGGGATTTCAGCTGCTCACCTAGGCTTGCTACGCCCTGTTGCCACCATTGGGCCTGATACAGCAGCCAGCTTCCAAAGACTTTCTTTTGCTACAAGCGCACGTGGCTGCACGTACCCCCCCCTTTTGGACTGACCCCCCCCCCCCCGTGCAGCAAGCCCCCAGCTTTGCCCCTGCTGCCTACCCGTTTGCCCCTTGCTGCCTTTTGCCCCTCCCCCTTGCCCCGGCCCCTCGCTAGCTCCAGTTTGTTTGCCTGCCCCGCCCTTTCCCTCTGCAGCCTTTGTTTGACCCGCCCCAGCCTCTGAAGCTAGTCCCGTGGTTCCTCTGCCCCATTTCCCGCCTGGTTGCTCCCTTCCCCCTGCGGTCCCCTTGCCCTGATTAGCCCCTCTCCTCATGCGCCCATGTCCCCTCCTATGCGCTTGTACCCCTCCCCGTTTTAGTTTGCTCTGTCTCATTGCACCCCCCAATGCTGTTATATCCTCCCTTCCTTGGTGCAACAAGAGGAACCGGAAACCTTCCCTGAGTCGGTGACTGACCCCTAGCCCTTGATAGCCCCCCCCCCATCCACCCCCTTTTTTTTTTTGGCGCCCTCCTCCCCTGCCTACAGCCTAGCGGGGAGGAGTGGTCGACCTGCTTCCCCCTTCCCTACCCCCCCTCCAGTGTTTGCTCTCCCCCCGTCCTCATTATGGCAGGGGACGAGGAGAGTGAGACCCCTCGGGCAGACCCTGCTGCCCCTCCTCCACCCGCCCCACCATCGTCCCCCCTAGCCTCTACCTCAACCGCCGCTGCCGAGCCACCTACTACCACCCCTGCTGGAGCACCGGCGGCGGTGGGTAACGAGGTGACCTCCGCTGCTGCCACGTCCCTCGCCCCCTCTGACTCTGGGGGAGTGCCTCCAACCGGCAGGAAGGGCCAGGGCACAAAGAAGGGTAAAGGCCCCGCTAAAAAAGCCAGGCCCTCCATGGCAGGGGGTGCCCCCACTGCCGCGGCCCTGCAACCGGCCACGGCGTCCCTCCCTGCTGTTCCCTCCACCAGCTCTGTGGGTGTCCCTCCCCCGGCCCCCAGGGCATACGCCCAGGTGGCGGCGGCCCCCCCGCCTGCCGCTACGTCATCTCCCCCATCCACCGCCTCTGCTACCATCTATAGCGGCCGGGGCCCCTTCCCCACCTTGACCAGGAAGCACGGCGTCCGTTGCCTCCTGGTACCCGCTTCGCCCCACGTGGAGACCTACGTGCGGGCGTTGGCGAGGGTGGTGGGGCCCACGGCCATTGTGGCGGCCTCCAAGATGTACGGAAAGGTTGTCTTCTTCCTAGCATCGGAGGCCGCCGCCCAGAAGGCAGTGGAGAAGGGCCTGGCGGTGGGGGGCATGTACGTCCCCCTGGAGCCGCTAGAAGACCTGGGCGCCCGACTGGTCCTGACTTCTGTCCCTCCCTTCCTTCCAAATGCCGCCCTGTTACCCGCCCTCTCTATCCTGGGGAGGCCGATCTCTGTGGTCAGCCCTCTCCCATTGGGCTGCAAAGACCCCGCCCTCCGTCACATCCTCTCGTTCCGCCGGCAGGTACAGTTACAACTGCCGCCGGCGGCACGTGACGGTGAGGCGCTCGAGGGGTCCTTCTTGGTCCCCTACCAGGGGGCCCGCTACCGGGTGCATTATTCAACGGGGGAGGCCCGGTGCTACCTCTGCCGGGCGATAGGACACGTCCGGAGGGACTGCCCCTTGGCCCGGCACGGAGGGACATCCGGGACCCCCGAGCCCCGGCAGGGCGCCGGCCCCGTTGTCGCCGGCGCCCCTAGCTGCCCGGCGCCCGAAGCCGCCCCTCCTCCTTTCCGGCCCACCAAAGCTCCCGCTTGGGCCCAAGGGGTATCTCCCCCAGTGCGCCTAGACGAGCGAGAGGGCCCCGCCTCTGCCGCCTGCGATCTGGCGGGGCCTGTGGAGGAGGGTGAGGTAGGGATATCGCCGGGCATAGAAGAAAGCATGCCCCAGAGAGAATCCTTCCTCCTACATGCTGCCCCACCATTACCTCCCCGAGTCCCTAAGCCTTCGCTCTTGCTCCCTGACCCGACTCCTGTTAGCCAGCCCCCGGATGATGCCATGGAGGGCTGGTCCTTAGTACAGGGGAAGCGGGGCAAGCGGAAGGCTCGAGCTCCGCTCCTTCCATCTGATGCGGTAGCCCCCCGGAAGACCAGGAAGGGGGGCACCGATGCTGAGCCTTCCGCTTTGCCCCCGGGTGGGTTTTGTCCACCATTACCGGCTAGGGAAGACGTGGCAGCATCGGAGGAAAGCACTACCCCTCCTCCGGTGTCCCTTCCTATGGAAGCCCCGGATGGAGCCCCTCTCGCCCCCTTACAATCTGAAGCCCCTGCATGCACCAAAGCGAGCGTCACTTCGGGTGCAGGCGGGGAGAGCCCTGGGGTGGTGGAAGGTGATCTCCCCTCCATTTATGAGGAGATCGAGGCCCTGGGTCTGACCCCGGTTACCCAGGGGGAGGACGACCCTCTGCCAGCGGGCCTCGATCTGAGCGACCTTGCCTCAGCCTCCCTTTCCCCATGTTCTGTCCCCTTACCCACTGCTTCCGCTCCCGCGTCCAAGGAGCCCCTGGACTCTTCCACCAACCAGGCCGCAGATGGCACCCCACTAGCAGCTGCCGAGCCTCTTGAGGCGACGGCCAGTGCCACGCAGCCGGGACCCGAGTCGCCAGGGGACTCCCTCGTGGCTGAGGGGCAGCCGACCTCCTTCCTGGGTGGGGGCCCCGTCGTTGATTCTCCACCCATGGATGCCGTGGCCTTACCATCTGCCTTGGAGCACGAGCCCGGCATCGCCGAGGGCCCACCTCCCTCCCCGCAAATCCCTGAGCCCATTTGCGGGGTGTTACCCCCCCCCCCCACCCAGTGGCCTGGCTGCTGGGAGCCCCGATCCCAATATCGCCCCTTCCCCTGTCCCTATTCCTGATTCCAGCCCTACCCCTGACACTGACCCCGTCCCTGTCCCCTCCACTTCCCGTGATGCTTTTGCCGCCCCTGGGGCTGTCTCCTTCTATATCCCAGAGGATGACCCCCAAGGAGCGGCCTTTGTTTTTCCCTGTCCCGACCCACCAGGGGCTGCTATTTTCCCTCCGCCGCCCCCCATTGAGCCAGGATCTGAGGCGGGCCACATGGCGTCGGCCCATCGGACGCCACGTCGAGGGTCTGCCCCTTGCTTGCCCGTCTCGGTGGGCCACGGGGCTGTGACAGGGGCCCCACTGGGGGAAAGCCATAGATCAGTGACCCCACCCCCCCATACGCCGAGAGAGGAGCTACGGGAGTTCCTTGAGGACGTCCGTGGCTCCCGCAACAAGGTACAGCTTGCACTCCAGCGATGGGGGGATTTTCATCAGATCCTCCGGGCCACGAGGGCCCTCATGGGGGAGGGTAAGAGGACCGGGAGGCCGGCCGCTGCGGCCTACCAACGGGTCCGCCTCTTCCGTGACTCCTTAATCACCCACGGGGTAGGTCACGGATTGTTGCGCGGCCCGACGGAGGCCGTGAGCGTCTCTGCTGGCGAGGATCCCCCCCCGCCCTCCTTATGGCACCGATCATCTTTGCAACATTAAACACCCGGGGCTGTAGGATGGGTCTCCGCAGGAGCCAGGTGCTCTCCTTCCTTCGGGAGGGGGGGTACTCTGTGATTTTCCTGCAGGAGACCCATACGGATCTGGCTGCTGAAGCTAGCTGGCGGCTGGAGTGGGGGGACAGGGTCTATTTTAGCCACCTCACAGTTCGTACGGCTGGAGTGGCGACCCTGTTCTCCCCCGACCTACGGCCCGAGGTGCTGGGGGTCGCCGAGGCTGTGCCAGGCCGCCTGCTACACCTCCGGGTCCGCATGGAGGGGCTTGTGGTTAATCTCGTCAACGTTTACGCCCCAACATTGGGCCCGGAGAGGTTGTGTTTTTATCAGCAGGCGTCCGCCTTCCTCGGCACCTTGGATCCTCGCGAGTGCCTGGTCCTGGGCGGGGACTTTAACGCCACCCTTGAGGAACGGGACCGCTCGGGGACCGAGCAGAACCCGGCCGCCGCGGATGTCCTCCGGGAGATCATCGAACATCACTCCCTGGTGGACGTCTGGCGCGACCACCACCCAGATGATGTTTCGACGTTCACTTTTGTCCGGGTGGAGGTCCATCGGTCGTACCACTCCCGGTTGGACCGCATCTATATGTCATGCTTCCATCTTTCCCGGGCCCACTCCTCCAGCGTCCGGCCGGCCCCTTTTTCAGATCACCGTCTAGCCACCGTGACAGCCTCTCTCTGCGCGGAGAGGCCGGGGCCGGCCTATTGGCACTTTAATAATAGCTTGTTGGAGGATGTGGGCTTCGTGGCGTCCTTCCGGGAGTTCTGGCTGGCCTGGCGAGGGCAGCGGCGTGCCTTTCCCTCGGCGCGGCGGTGGTGGGACCTGGGGAAGGTGCGCGCCCGGCTCTTCTGCCGTGACTACACCCAGGGCGCCAGCCGACGGAGGGATGCGGCGATAGGGCAGTTGGAACGGAAGGTCTTAGAGCTGGAGAGGCGTCTGGCCGCCAGCCCCGGTGATCCATCCCTCTGCGGAGTGTGCCGGGAGAAGCGGGAAGAGCTCCGGACCCTCGAGGACCATCGGGCCCGAGGTGCCTTTGTTTGATCCCGCATCCGCCTCCTTCGGGAGATGGATTGCGGCTCCCGCTTCTTCTACGCCCTGGAGAAAAAGAGGGGGGCCAAGAAGCACGTCACCTACCTTCTAGCAGAGGACGGCACCCCCCTCACGGATCCGACGGAAATGTGCGGGAGGGCCAGGGCCTTCTACGCAGGCCTTTTCTCCCCGGATCCGACCGATCCTAACGCTTGCAGAATGCTCTAGGATGAACTCCCGACGGTCAGCGCGGGCGACCGAGACCGGCTGGAGCTACCTCTCACTCTGGCCGAGTTCTCGGAAGCCCTCCGCCGCATGCCCACCAATAAATCTCCAGGCATGGACGGGCTGACTGTGGAGTTCTACCGCGTGTTTTGGGATGTCCTCGGCCCGGACCTTGTCACCGTCTGGGCCGAGTCCTTGCAGGGCGGGGTCCTCCCTCTTTCGTGCAGGCGAGCCGTGCTCGCCTTATTGCCGAAGAGGGGGGACCTCTGCGATTTACGGAATTGGCGTCCCATCTCGCTCCTCAGCACGGACTATAAAATCGTAGCGAAGGCCATCTCGCTGTGGCTAGGGTCCGTGCTGGCGGACGTGATCCACCCAGACCAGACCTACACCGTCCCGGGCCGCACCATCTTCGACAACTTGTATCTGGTCCGGGACCTCTTGGAACTCGGGTGTAGGGATGGTCTGTCGTTCGCCCTCCTGTCCCTGGATCAGGAGAAGGCGTTCGACAGGGTGGACCACGGGTATCTCCTGGGCACTCTGCGAGCGTTTGGCTTCGGGCCCCAGTTTGTGGGTTTTCTCCAGGTGCTGTACGCCTCCGCAGAGTGTTTGGTCAGGCTCAACTGGACCCTGACCGAACCGGTCAGCTTCGGGCGAGGAGTACCTCAAGGGTGCCCCCTCTCGGGCCAGCTGTATGCTCTGGCGATCGAGCCCTTCCTCTGTCTCCTCCGTAGGAGGTTGGCAGGGTTGGTGCTGCGGGAGCCGGAGCTGCGGCTGGTCCTGTCGGCGTACGCCGACGACGTGCTCCTCGTGGTCCAGGACCCGGGCGACTTGGTGCGGGTGGAGGCTTGCCAGACCATCTATTCGGCGGCCTCCTCCGCCCGGGTCAATTGGGTCAAGAGCTCTGGCCTGGTGGTAGGGGACGGGTGGCAGGCGAGCTCCCTCCCACCCGCGCTTCAGGCCATCCGGTGGAGCGCGGGTCCGCTGCTCTATCTCGGCGTTTACCTTTCTGCCACGCATCCGTCTCCGCTGGAGAACTGGCTAGGTTTAGAGGGCAGGGTGTCGGAGCGGCTCCGGAAATGGACAGGACTGCTCCGGTGTCTCTCCCTTCGAGGGAGAGCACTGGTGCTCAATCAACTAGTCCTGTCCATGCTCTGGTACCGGCTCAACACCCTGGTCCCGGCCCCGGGCTTCCTGACCACCCTCCGGACGTTGATTCTGGAGTTCTTTTGGTCAGGACTGCACTGGGTCTCTGCGGGGGTTCTCCATCTACCCCTGGAGGAGGGAGGGCAGGGCCTAAAGTGTCTGCACGCTCAGGTCCACGTCTTCCGCCTCCAGGCCCTGCAGAGGCTCCTTTATGGTGCAGGTAGTCCGGCATGGAGCGTATTGGCGCACACCTTCCTGCGCCGCTTCCGAGGGCTCCGATATGACCGGCAGCTCCTTTGTCTCCATCCGCGAGGTCTTCCGCGAGGCCTCTCCGAGCTGCCGGTCTTCTACCAGGACCTCCTCCGGACCTGGAAACTGTTTTCAGTGACCAGGTCCGTGGCGGCCACCGTGGGGGCAGATCTCCTCGCGGAGCCCCTGCTACACAACCCCCAGCTTCATGTGCAGGTGGCGGAGTCCCCCATGGTGCGCCAGAGGTTGGTCCTGGCAGAAGTCACCAAAGTCGGAGACCTCCTGGACTACGACCGGGGAGACTGGCTGGATCCCCTGACGCTCGCTCAGCGCATGGGGCTCTCCAGACCTCGTACTCCCCGGCGCGTACTTCAGGAGGTGAGGGCCGCTTTGCCGCCCGCTGCTCGGGACTATCTCGACCGGGTCCTGCGAGAGGGCACGCCCCGCCCACCCTCCACTCCGAGCCCTCCAGACTTTTTCATCGGGCCCCTGCCCCGTGGACCCAACCAGCCCCCTCCCCGTCCATTTGCCATGAGCCGGCTGCACCATCTGCAGCCGGTTCTGTTCCGGACCGTGCCAAGGAAACATCTATACACGCTCGTGCTCCATGTTCTTCATGTCCTCACCCTCGCGTCCCGCCCCGATACGAAGTGGCGGGACCTTTTGCCACTTCTGGAGGGTGAGGAGCCCCGGTGGGCCAGCCTTTATTCTGCTCTGATCCCGAAGCCCACCGGGGACATCAGTTGGCGGCTCCTTCACGGAGCCGTGAGCACGGGCGTGTACTTGGCGCGGTTTACCCCTATCCCAGACACCTGCCCCTTTTGCGGCGTGAGGGAGACCCTGGCGCATGTTTACCTGGAGTGCGCCAGGCTGCAGCCCCTATTCCGGCTCCTCACGGATATTTTGTTAAGATTTTGGTTGCACTTTTCTCCTCACCTTTTTATTTATGCACTCCCTATCCGTCGCCCCACAAAGTCGCGGGACCTCCTGGTCAACCTCCTTCTGGCCCTAGCGAAACTGGCCATCTATAAAACCAGAGTGAGGAGGTTGGCCGATGGAGTTTCCTGTGACTGTGGGGCGTATTTCAGGTCCTCCGTTCTTTCACGTATCCGGGCAGAGTTCCTCTGGGCGGCATCCACTGGCTCCCTTGATGCCTTCGAGGAGCAGTGGGCGCTGTCCGGGGTTCTTTGCTCGGTGTCCCCATCTGGTTCGCTTCATTTGACCCTTTGACCTCACTTCTGTCCCTGTTCTTTTATTAGTTGTCCCCCGTAATTTTTTGGTCTCCAGGTCCTGTGGACCCCCCCTTAGGCAGGGGGGGATCCTTTAGCAGTGGGCAGGCTTCGCCCGCCCACTTCCTGGATCCCAATAGGTCTGGTCACTCAGGGAACAGAAAACTACTCATCCAGTTACCAGTATATTTGCCCTCTACCAGACTCCTGTACCCCACTGGTCTGGGTCTGTCACAGGGGGTATTAGAAAGCGCTATT
Organism: Emys orbicularis; assembly: GCF_028017835.1. NCBI lineage: Eukaryota > Metazoa > Chordata > Testudines > Emydidae > Emys > Emys orbicularis. Next base: position 26,682,059 of record NC_088695.1, on the reverse strand, counting down.
CCACTTTGAGAGGTGCCTATGTAACAGTGGCTGTGGGGACCTCCAGGTTTATTAGTTCCCAGGCATTCCAGATCCAATGTGCTCTCTTTTCAAGTAAAGAAATGTCTTTTCTAACTGTGAAACCTGCCCTGGGACCTGAGAGTCCAGTGGACTTGTTCAGCATCCCTTCTGGTGCATCATTATCAGTGCTAAAGATTCTGCAGCCACATTGTTCCCTCAGTCACTTCCGTGCAACCCCCTCTCCCTTCAAAATACACCCTCAGTGACACACATGTAATTCCATCACCTTCAGCACAGGTGTCACTATAACTTATTAAACAGCCCTGTTGCTGATGCACAAGCTGGAATAGCTCAGCAGGGCTAATGGGAATAAGAGGCTGGAAAAGTTATTTCTGTCTCTATCGCAAGCCATTATGACTCAATACACACAGGGGTCAGATCTATTGAGCGGGAAAGTGCTCTTTTCTACAAGCATTTTGAAGAGCAGTGCTGCACTTCAAGCTCCTTGGGTGGCAGATCAATGGGGGGCGCTGGCATGGCTGAGGCAAACTGCCATAATGATGAAATGCAGTTTTACTTGGAGATCAATCAGCATATGGCCTGAAAAGGCATAAAACTTTCCACTCCCTCCTGCACACCACAAGACAAACCCTCAGGAAAACTTTACAAGGCTGATTCAACATTCTCTCTGGCTGATGGCTGGTCAGCGCTTGCTACTGTGTGCCACTCCGGCACTGCAAAGAAGTCGCCAAGCTGTCAGAGCCCCAGTGAATCTGGCCTTGCTTTTGACCAATGCCCTAGGAAGCTCACAGTATTCAGTGCACCTGCAATCGCTGTCAAGTCAGTGCATATAAAGAATAGGATTGTCCCTCATCTCTGCTCCCCAAATGTCATGGGCTTTATCCTGGGGTGACAGGAATGACGATGTCAGTTACACTGAGGCCAGTCCGTCTGTAAGCGGTTGTGAGTAACACACCAAGAAAGGGGTGGTGGTCGGGGAGAAATCAGTGCTAGATGGGAGCAATGGGGAAGTTTGTCTCAAGTGAAATATTCTAAGGCCAGGCCTACACACAGATTTTGCACCGGTACCACTGGGTCAGCTAGAGATGTGGTTTTTACCGACATGGTTATACAGGTACAATGCCCCTAGCATGGCCACAGCTATCCCAACATAAAGATATCTTATACCACTACAGTTTTCCCTTTCCTGTACAGGAGTAACTATACTGGTGTAAGCACACGTCACCCTTCTGCCAGTGGTTAATGGCAGCAGTAGGGGCCGGGCTCAATATATTACCCATGTAAGGGACAGAGTTAAGATGAAGCAAATGTTCGGCTAAGCTCTGCTAGCGTCACAACCTTCGCATTGCCGTTGTGCATGAAGAGGAGCGGTATGGAACGTCCTTTTTAAAATAGGAAACTAAGACAAAGAACAAATTTAAAAGCTAGAGAAAATAATTCACCTGCGTCAGAGGCTTAGAGTAATGCGTGAGGAACAACGAACCGCAAAGGAGGCTCCATATTATTTATTTATTTGTACTCGTTCAGCACCAAGGAGCCCCAGCCGTGGCCCAGCTGTGCGAGTTACTACACAAACACAAAACAAAAATACGGTCCCTGCCCCAGGGAACTAGCAATCAAAGTGTGAGACAAGAGACAACAGATGGATACAGACAGACCAGCGGGGAGAACAAAGAAACAATAAATCAGTGCTGGCCTGCATGGTGGGCAGGAGTCTCAGCACACCAGCCGCTTCCACAGTCAGGCTTTTGTAGGCCTCGCAGCAAAGGAGAGTTTTAAGGAGGGATCTCAAGGAGGATAATGAGATGGTTTTGTGGATGTTTACAGGGAGCTTCTCCCAAGCGTGAGGCGCAGCAGGGAAGAAAGCACAAAAGGGCTTGTTTGAATATTTAACAAGTGGGTCATGGAGGCTGAAACTATGGGACAATTGGCGGCGGGAGTAAGCCTTTCGATGCTGAATGCGAGATGATCAGCCGGGTGGGGCTAGGTCATGAAAGGACTTGAAAATGAAGACAAACAGCTTGTATTTGATGTGAAAGAGAAAGGGGAGCCAGTAGAGGAAAGGGGGAGCCTGGGGAGAGAGTCAAAGGGAGGGTGGATAGAGCTGTGTTCCCATGTGGATGGTGTATCGCTTTAGCTGTACTGGTATAAAATCACTGCCCAGCAGGTGGGATGGACTCCCTGGGCAGAGCACCAGCAGAAGGATGGTTTGATGGGATAACGTGATTTTAGTCAATAGGTCAATAACATGCCATCACTGGTAATTAGTATCAATGGTCAATGTGGGTCTGGCTGGAGAATCTTGCCCGCATGATCTGCTGATCGCCATATTTGGGGTCGGGAAGGAATTTTCCTCCAGGGTAGATTGGCAGAGGCCCTGGAGGTTTTTCGCCTTCCTCCGCAGCATGGGGCAGGGGTCGCTTGCTGGAGGATTCTCTGCGACTTGACGTCTTTAAATCATGATTTGGGGACTTCAACAGCTGAGTCAAGGGAGAGAATTATTCCAGGAGTGGGTGGGTCAGCTTTTGTGGCCTGCATCATGCGGGAGGTCAGACTAGATGATCATAATGGTCCCTTCTGACCTTAAAGTCTATGAGTCTATGAGAAGCAAGTACAGAGCTTGCAGCCAGCAAGCCATGACCTAGAGTTTTTGACACACCTCTGGCAGTCAGGTCTATATGAGAGAGGTAGGTTACATGTAGTGGGGCTTGTATTGTCTAGGGTGTCTTTGTGGATGTGTGGCTGCAATGTCAGGACGAGAGCACACGGGCACTGTGTGCATCGCAGGGGGGCATGGGGAACTGTCCACAGATTGCTGGAGTCTCACTCTACACGGCTGGGTTTGGGGTTGGCTGTGGCTGTTGGGAAGTGGACTGTGAGTGCATCTCTGTGAGGAGCAGAGGGAACCTGCGGTGGATCCATTGATTGCATTCCTGTGGAGATGTGCCATTGGGGGCAAGCCCAGGTGTCATGCTCTCCGTCCCGTCTGGCCAGCTGAGGGGCCTGAGACCAGGCGTTGTGCTCTCCGTCCCGTCTGGCCGGCCAAGGGGGCAGTCAGCACAGCAATATGGTTTTTAACATTTTTAGCAAATGTTCCCTCAGAAAGTCTCTTGGAAGCTCCTGGTCCCGTGATAGCCTCCTGCAATGCTCTATGCTGTGATAGCCACTTAGCATGGCTGAGCGTGTAGCAGTAAAACCTGTGTGGTTTGCAGTGGTGGTTTCTGGGAGTGCACCAGGCCATGCTGAGGGGCTGTTGCTGGGGACAAGGGCAATAGAGTGCTTTAAAGCATTCATTAGCACCTCTTGCTTTGCTGAAGACCCCTGCTGATGTGGGCTTCCCTCCAGTTTCAGGTTCCCTTTTCCACATGCCTGGGCTCACACAGTTTGGGGATAAAGGAGCAGATGTGTATTGAGGCATGCATGTATTGTGGTGGAGCCACTGGGACACCGGAGTTCAGATTCCGTTCTCTTGTGCAGGTAAAGTGGTGGTTCAGCCGCTTTGTTTTACATGAAAACACCAGTGTGTCTGCCCCAGATTTCCAGCACATAATCTCTGCATAAAGCTTGAATTTTCTGGGGAGTCTCCAGAAAATTGGTTCCGTCATTTTTCCAGGTTCCAATCAATTATAAGTTGGTTGCCAAAACATTCACATTCCAAGTCTCAGGAATTTTTGAGCCCTTTTAGCTTCAAAACTTCAAACTGTCGAAAGGCAGTGGTGTGTGGGTGGATAGGGCAGGAGGCTCTCAGGGCGACGGAGCTAGTGTTAGTTAACAAAAGATTAACAATGATTAGTGTTCTTCATCATAGCTGAATCCCTACGTGCTGCAGTCAGATAGCTGACGGAGAACAAGCTTGGTGACATTCTGCATAAAGAAGAGCTCTCAAGGCAGAAAGACGTCTGCTGGTTGGAAACTGAACCCAGACAAATTCAGACTAGACCAGGGGTGGGCAAACTTTTTGGCCTGAGGGCCGCATCGGGTTTCCAAAATTGTATGGAGGGCCGGTTAGCAGAGGCTGTGCCTCCCCAAACAGCTAGATGTGGCCTGGCCCCGCCCCCTGATGCGCCCCCCCCCCCCCCCGGGGACTCCTGCCACATCCAACCCCCCCGTCCCCTGATGGCCCCCGGGACCCCTGCCCCCCGCCGCCCCATCCAACCCCCCTCTCCTTCCTGACTGCCCTCTGGGGACCCCTGCCCCCATTCAACCTCCCTGCCCTCTGACCGCCCTGACCCTATCCACAGTCCCGCCCCCTGACCACCACCCCAAACTCCTCTGCCCTCTATCCAACCCCCCCCCCGGCTCCCTGTCCCCTTACCACGCTGCCTGGAGCACCAGTGGCTGGTGGCGCTACAGCCACGCCGCCCAGAGCACCAGGACAGGCAGCTGCGCAGCCCGGCTGGAGCCAGCCACGCCACTGCGCAGCACAGGGTCAGGCTCCGGCTCTGCAGCTGCGCTGCCCCAGGAGCTCGCAGCCCCACCGCCCAGAGCATTGCGCTGGCGGCGGAGCGAGCTGAGGTCGCGGGGAAGGGGGAACAGCAGGGCAAGGGCCAGGGGCTAGCCTCTGGGGCCAGGAGCTCAGGGGCAGGGCAGGAGGGGCCCGCGGGCCGTAGTTTGCCCACCTCTGGACTAGACCTAAGGCACACATTGTCAATAGTGAGGGTGATTAACCATTGGACCAGCGTACCTAGGGTGGATTGTCCATCCTTGGAGTCTCTAATTCAAGACTGGATGCCTTTCTGAAAGCTCCACCCTAGCTCAGCCAGGAGTGCTGGGCTGAAGGCAGGGATCGCTGGCTGGATTCCCTGCAGGAGGTCAGATGGTGACCAGATGCCCCAATATTATCGGTACCATCCCAATACTGGGGGCTTTGTCTATCTATACCACCCCATCCTGATTTTTCACACTTGCTATCTGGTCACCCTAGACTAGACAGACCATTGCAAGTACCCTGAGTCTATATGCAGAACAAGGGAATCTTTACTAGGGGAAATGGGGACACAGAATCTGGGAATACTCGGCAATGAGGTCACATTCAAAGCACTCTGTAAATCTGCAGGAGTCCATTCAACTTTCTCCCCACCCATCTCTGGGAATGGCCAAAAGGCAGGAGTTCCCAGGTCACCTCACCCGCCACAAGGCCCCCTCACAGTTTGGGTCAGCGTACAGAAGCGTGCTGGGATCTAAGGGTACTGTGCTCTGTGGAGTGGGCTTCAGTCCCGTTGAAGTCAGTTGTCTAGTCCCCCCTTGAGGAGCCACCCCTTGACCCAGCTTTGTGATTCAGCTCAGTTTAAGTGCTGAGCGATGGGATCTCACTGAGGTCACCTTGGCTCTGCAACTGCCCTGCTGCTCTCTGCAGGCAGTCCTCTCTGCACTGCAGGATCCTCAGAAGGGCAGAGACAGGAGCATCCAGGACCCTGGGGCAGAGTCCTCGCCACTGGAAAACAAGCTTCTCACCACTGGGAGAGAGAGCCCTTTCACCTTCGCCTCTCATAGTTCAGACTTCACCTCTCCACCTCGTCCCTGGTTCACTTAGGGAGATTTTCAAATACGACTGGTGGAATTGTGGGTATGGAACATGTAAATGAGGCTCCCTGTAGCAGTTCTTTTCCCTTTCTACCAGCCGAGAGCTCCTCCCATTGTGAAGCTGCTGACTATGGGCTTACACACATTTATACCACTATGACTGTGTCCAGGCTAGGGGTTTTGCACAGCTTGAACAACACCAGAATAGTGCAAGTGGTACAATTTGTGTGTGTGTAGACAAGGCATACAATGGATACATTTCATTTCACCTCTTCCTTTTTTTCTATTCAAATTTCACTGGCCTGAATCTTAAACTTTCCCAAACTCTCTGTATTTCATGAGCAGAGAGAGGAAACATCTGTGAATTCTCCAACTTACCTAGCGCTGAAACGGCTCAGTTTTGTCTGAATAGAAATCTGTGACATGGAACTCAGCTCAGCCATAATGAAAGCCTGATGCAATGATTGACATTAAAGAACCAGCATGCATGCATGCTTACCACACTGTACTATTGGAGGTATCACAGCCGGCCCCTAGCCTAACTGTGGTATCCCAGATACTGCTGTGTTGTAAGTGTATGTTGTCTTTTTCATGCTGATCACTGCAAAAGTAATGAGAAGCTCAGAGCATCATCATAAAAGCTGGGCAGAGCATAGCTCAAGGTAGAACTCAGGGCTCTAAAACCACTATTGAGCAGCCATGTCACTGAGATTTACCTTCTTCAGAAAAACACCACTCACTTACTACAGTCAGTTCCGTCTAGCAGAAGCTGGTCATGCTCTCTACTATATTTTCAGCTGGGTGATGACATCACTTCTATTCCCAGCTCTGACCAGCTGACTGGTCATATAAGAGACCCATTCCTTGCTCAGGTCACCACTGGCTGTGCTGTTGAGTACCAGCAAGCTGACATGAAGTGGCCTGTAAGTTTTTTGAAGAGGTGAACTTTGGCATTTTCCTGCTATAGGTATCAAAAGCAGATTCGTGTGGATGCTAAAACAGAAGAAAGACTTCCACTCTCCTGGCTTGTGGAGAAATTCATGCACATGGCCAAAATCCAAACCTGGAAAAACTTTCTAGGGGTGAGTTTGAAGCAGGGGTGGGCAAACTTTTTGGCCTGAGGGCCGCATTGGGTTTCGTAAATTGTATGGAGGGCCGGTTAGGGGAGGAGGTCGTGGCCCGGCCCCCACCTCCTATCTGCCCCCCCCCGAGACTCCTGCCCCATCCAACCCACCCTGTTCCCTAACATCCCCCACCCCCGGGACTCCTGCTCCATCCACACACCCGTCCCCTGACCGCCCCCGGACCCCCACCACCCCATCCAACCCCTCCTCTCATTCCTGATGGCCCCCCCCGGGACCCCTGCCCCATCCAACCACCCCTTCTCCCTGTTCCCTGACTGCCCCCGGAACCCCTGCTCCTGACTGCCTGCACCCCCCACAAGGACCCCTGCCCCCATTCAACCCCCCGTTCCTTCCGACCACCCCAACCTCTATCCACACCCCTGCCCCCTGACCACCACCCTGAACTCCCCTGCCCTCTATCCAACCCCCCCTGCTCCGTGCCCCCTTACCACACTGCCTGGAGCACCAGTGGCTGGCGGCGCTACAGCCACACCGCCCGGCTGGAGCCGGGACATGCCACCGCCACTGCCACCATGCAGCACAGAGCACTGGGACAGGCCGGGATCTGCAGCTGCGCTGACCCAGGAGCTCACAGCCCCGCTGCCCAGAGCATTGCGCCGGTGGCGGGGCGAGTGAGCTGAGGCTGTGGGGAAGGGGAACAGCGGGGGAAGGGCCAGGGCTAGCCTCCCAGGCCAGGAGCTCGGGGGCCGGGCAGGACGGTCCCGCGGGCCGGAGGTGGCCCGTGGGCCGTAGTTTGCCCACCTGTGGTTTACAGGAAGGGCCAAGTTCTGTCCTGTGATTTATGAACATGGCTCTTATTGGAGGTACTGAGAAACATGCATCTCCAGCAAAGTTTAGCCCTAGGTGTCTCATACTCCTCTACCTGCCAAGGTCCAGAAGTGGGGAAAAGCTCTAAAATAGAGACTGCAAAAGAAAGATAGTCATGATGCAGAACAAGGGAGATAATATTTGCTACGTCAGCTACTCTTATGACTGAGGAGTGATAGAATGCCAGTCTTGTGAAAGACAGACTTGGAGCTGGGTATAAAATGTGGGCGCTCTTTCCTGGTGGTATAGCCGAGAAGGGTGACTGTCCACCCCAGAAATCTCATATCTAGCACAGTCCCCACAAGAAGCTTTTTAAGATAGAGAAGGATTTACCCCGTAGAATGTTGTTGGACTGTGTCATGTGACAAAGTCAGAGCTGGCAGTTCCAGAAAGGTGATCCTATTGTGTTTCGGGCCGCCCATGGCTGAAGGACCCTCCCCCAGCCTGTGGGAAGGATCCATTGAGCTTGTGACTCAAATAATTACAGGGGACAACAGAAAAAATAAAAAGGACAGGTGTGAAGGTCAAAGGGTCAAAAGTAGGGAACCTGAAGGGGACACCGAGCAGAGAACCCCGGACAGCACCCAGTGGCGTAGCCAGCTTCTAAGAGGAGGGGGAGCAAATCTAAAAAAGGCGCCCCCCCCTTGGCTCCTCCTCTGGCCACGCCCCCATTGGCTGGCTCCTCCTCCGGCCGCTCCGCGCACCCCCCCCCTTGACTGGCTCCTCCGGCTGCACCGCCCCTCCCCCCCCATGGCTCCTCCGGCCCTGCCGTGCCACCCCCCGGCCTCCCCCTCGCTCCTCTGGCCGCGGCTGCCGGCCACCATGCCGCGCCCCCCCCGCTCCTCCGGCCGTAGCAGCCATCCGCATGCTGCGCCTCCTCCGGCCGTACCCCCCCTGCTCCTCTGGCCACGCGCCCGCCGCCCACCCATGGCTGCTGGGCCGTGCTGCGGCCTGCCAGCCTGTGCCCCCTCCCCGCTCCTCCGGCTGCGTGCCTGCCGCCCCTGCATGGCTGCCGGCCGCGCTGCGGGTGGCCAGCCTGCGCCCTTCCTCGCTCCTCTGGCTGCAGTTGGAAAGGCGCCGCTTTGGGCAAATTTGCTGAGGAGAAGCGGCTGCTTCCCCTGCACCCCACGAGCTATGCTACTGACAGCACCCACTGCTCCACGAAGGTGTCAAGGGAGCCTGGGGATGCTGCCCAGAGGAGCTCTGCCTGGATGTGTGAATGGAGGGAGGATCGGAAATAGGCTCCACAGTCACAGAGACCCCCCCTCAGCCAACATCCTCTCCCTGGTGTTGTAGATGGCCACACTGGCCATCGCTAGGAGGAGGCTGACGAGGGGGTCCTGCTACTTTATGGGGGCACGGATGGGGTGTGCGCATATGAGAAGATGGGGGGAGACATGCAGCCAGAAACACAAAAGTAAGTCCAGGAGGAGCCGGAAAAGGGGCTGCAACCTGGCGCACTCAAGGTAGACATGCACCAGGGTCTCCCTCATGCCGCAAAAGGCATCAGGGACGGGGGTGAACCATGTCAGGTACACACCAGGGCTCATGACTCCATGAAGGAGCCACCAACCAATATCCTCGGTGGGCCGTGGGACGAAGGTGAAATAAAGACTGGCACGCTGGGGTTCCTCACCCTCAAGAGGTGACAACAGATTCCGTCACAGTGTCAGGGCGGGACACGAGGGAGAGGAAATGGAGAATACAGAGCACAAGTGTGTACAGATGTGCCCTTGGCATGGTTTGAAAGTGAACCGGCTGCAGGTTGCGCATCCAGCTCAAGGAGTACGGGTGGGACAGCTGGGGGGCTCATGGGGCAGGAGCCCTCGGAAGCAGTACAGGAAGGCGTGCGCCAACGTACTCCCCGCTGGACTACCTGCACTATAAAGAAGTCTCTACAGGGCCTGGAGGCGGAAGACATGGACCTGAGTGCGAAGGCAAATCAGGCCCTGTCCTCCCTCCTCCAGCGGGAGTCTCAAGACCCCTGCAGAGACCCAGTGCAGTCTTGGCCAAAATAACTCCAGAACTAATGTCTGGAGGTGGGCCAGGAAACCCCGGCCAGGATTAGGGTGTTGAGCTGCGGCCAGAGTATAGACAGGACTAGCTGATTGAGCACCAGTGCCCTCCCCTGCAGGGAAAGGCACCGGAGCAGCCATGTCCACCTCCACAGCCACTCAGCCACCCTGCCCTCCAAATCCTGCCAGTTCTCAGGCAGAGAGGGATGCATGGCAGAAAGGTAGATGCTGAGATAGAGCAGTGGACCTTGATGCAGTCCTTGCCTGAAGCTGACCAATTCGGTCAGGGTCCAATTGAGCCTGACCAAACACTCCACGGAGGTGTACAGCACCTAGAGAAAACCCACAAACTGGGGCCTGAAGCCAGACACCCACAGAGTGCCCAGGAGATACCCGTGGTCCAGCCTGTCGAACGTCTTCTCCTGGTCCAGGGACAAGAGGGCGAATGACAGACCATCCCTACACCTGAGCTCTTGGACCAAATACAAGTTGTCAAAGATGGTACAGCCCAGAACGGTGTAGGTCTGGCCGAGGTGAACCATGTCCACCAGCACAGACCCCACCTGCAGTGAGATGGCCTTTGCTACGACCTTGTAGTCCGTGCTGAGGAGCGAGACGGGACGCCAGTTCCAAAGGTCACAGAGGTCCCCCTTCTTCAGAAGCAAGGCAAGCACAGCCTGCCTGCACAACACAGAGAGCGCCCGGCTCCCCAAGGACTCAGCCCAGACAATGACAAGGTCCGGGCCAAGGATGTCCCATAACGCACGGTAGAACTCTACGGTCAGCCTGTCCATGCCCGGAGATTTATTAGTGGGCATGAGATGGAGGGCTTCCAACTTGGCTAGAGTGAGAGGTAGCTCCAGCCCGTACAGGTTGCCTGTGTTAACCATTGGGAGTTCGTCCCAGAGCACTCTGCAGGCATTGGCATCCGTCGGATCCAGGGAGAAAAGAGTGATGTAGAAGTCCCTGGCCCTTCTACGCATCTCCTCCGGATCCGTGAGGGTGGTGCCGTCCTCTGCCAAAAGGCAGGTGACGTGCTTCTTAGCCCCCCTCCTTTTCTCCAGGGCGTAGAAGAAGTGGGAGCTGCGATCCATCTCCCAAAGGAAATGGATGCGGGATCGAACGAACACGCCCTGAGCACGACTGTCCTCAAGGGCTTGAAGCTTCTCCCGGCATGTTCCGCAGAGGGATGGATCCCCGGGGCTGGCGGCCAGATGCCTCTCCACCTCCAAGACCTCCCACTCCAGCTGCTTTATGACCACATCCCGCTGCTAGCTGGTGCCCCACATGTAGTCGTGACAAAAGGACTGGGTGTGCACCTTCCCCACATCCCACCACTGCTGTGCCGAGGGAAAGGCGCACCTCTGCCCTCGCTAGGCCAGCCAGAAATCCTGGAAGGACACCACAAAGCCCACATCCTCCAGCAGGCTATTGTTAAAGCACCAATAGGCCGACCCCAGCCTCTCTGAAGTCAGAGAGGCCTTCAGGGCCACCAGATGGTGGTCCGAGAATGGGGCTGGCCAAATGCTGGAGGAGTGGACTCCTGAAAGATGATAACGAGATAAATAAATGCGATCCAACCAGGAGTGGCACGACCGATCTGCCTCCACCCAGACAGAAGTAAAAGTAGACTCATCGTCCGGGTGGTGGTTGCACTAGACATCCACCAGAAAGTGATGGTCTACAATCTCCCAGAGGATGTCTGCAGCAGCTGGCCACTGCTCTGTCCCCGAGCGGTCCCGCTCTTTGAAGGTGGTGTTGAAGTCCCTGTCCAGCACCAGGCACTCGCGAGGATCCAAGGAACCAAGGAAAAACTGCCTACCAAAAAAACCGCACTCACTCCGGCCCGATGTCGGGGCATAACAGTTGACAAAATTCAACACCAGGATCTCCACGCGAGCCCGGAGGTGCAGCAGGTGGCTCGGCACAACCTCGGCAACCCCCACTACCTCGGGCCGTATGTCGGGGGAGAACAGGGTGGCCACTGCACCCGTACAAACTGTGAGATGGCTAAAATACACCCTGTCCCCCCACTCCAGCTGCCAGCTAGCCTCGGCGGCTGGATCGGTATGGGTCTCGTGCAGGAAGATCACAGAGTACTCCCTGTTCCAAAGGAAGGAGAGCACCTGGAACCTACAGAGACCCATCCTACAGTCCCGGGTGTTTAGTATGGTGAAGATGATCAGTGCCATAGCGAGGGCTGGGGGGGATCCTCATGGGCAGGGATGCAAGTGGCCCCTATTGGACCCTGCATCAATCCATGACCAACCCCGAAAGGGAAACAAAACAACGCTGGGGGCAGCTACAATATGGGAGGTGGAAGGGGACGAGGCAGGAACAGCATCAGGGATGGGAACGGGATTGGGATCGGGGACCCCAGAGCCAAGTCACTGGGTTGCAGCACCTCTCGACTGGGCGCAGGGAGCGAGTTGGAGAGAGAGAGGAGGAGGGGGCATCATGAAGAAACTGCCGCGCAGATCGAGGCCTGCTGGCAGGGAGTCATCCTCCCCCTGCGTAACCGGGGTCAGACCCAGGGCCTTGATCTCCTCAAAAATGGAGCGGAAGTCCCCATACGCTACCCCGGAGTCCTACCAGCCAGCGACCGAGGCAACACTTGCCTTGGTGCCGACGGGGTACACAGATGACAAGGGGGTGGGGAGGTTCTTTCCCAGTCCTCCACAAGGGGAGGTGGTGGTACCGCCCCCTGTTGCTGCCAGGACTTCCCCAACTGGCTCTAGTCACTGGACCCTATCATGGGGGCATGATGGAAGGCTCGGCAGTAGCGCCCCCTCACAGTCTTGCAGGGGGGCCTCCTCCCCCTCTGCATTGAGTCTTCCTATTGCCCCACTTCCCCTGGATGAGAACCCAGCCCTCCATGGTGTTAGGGGAGGGCCAGCCAGCAGGGGCGGGGCCACAGGCAAGGGCGGTGGCATCGAGGGGCGGGAGGTAACAGGGGGACAGCGGAGGGAAGGGAATGCTTCCCCGGGGCGGGCTGCAGCGGAGGAGGCAGCCCCTACCACAGGGGGCTTGCCCTTCGTCTTCCCCTGGCCCTTTCTGCTGGCCGGGGGAGCTCCCCCAAGAGTGGAGGATACAGGAGGCATGGCAGCAACAGAGTCTATACCCGTGCCTGCTGCTGTCGGTGCCCAACAGGGGCAATGGCAGGCAGCCCGGCAGCGGCCATGGAGAGGGGGAATGGGTGAAGGGGGAGGAGCAGGGTCATCCCAAGGGGCCCCACCCGCCATTTCCCCCGCCATAGTCAGAGGGGATGGGGATGAACGCTGAAGGAGGTGCGGGAAAGGGAAAGGGAAAGACTGACCGCTCCTCCCCGCTAGGGTGCGGGCAGGGGAGAGGGGTGCCAAGAGATGGTGGGGGGAGGGGCTCAGGGATGCCAATCAAGGCAGGGAAGGGGGGGTGAGAATACGTCTCCTCCGGCTGCACTGGGGAGGTAAGGGATTACAATATTATTGAGTGGGGCAGTGAACAGAGGGGTTCAACATAAAATGGGAAGGGCCATAAGCACATGGGGGGGGCATGGAGTGAGGGGACTGGACGAGGGGGGCAGCAGAAGGTGTGGGGAGAAAGGAATGTGGGGAAATAGAGCCGGGTGGCCTTCTTTCCGATAACCAAGATCCTGGGCCTGAAGACCCTGAAACATCTCCCCTAGAAATCTGCCATACTGAGGACTTTCGTGGGTAATGGGGTAGGTCTAAAAGCCTGAACCAAACTGCTCAAATCAGTTTGTGAGGCTATGCCCAGTCAAAAGCAGCAACAGAGGAGGGAATAACACTCCCCCCCCCCCCCAGCAGCACTGGTGAAATATGTTCATGGCTAATGAAATATAATAACAGCTTGTGTGAAGCAATAGGTAACTTTAGCTAAATGCAAACTGACTCATGCAATTTCTCCTTTGCATGATCTGTGACCTACTCCGTGATTCCAGCTATCTGCAAACTAGCCCCCCCCTTAAGCCTTTGCTAAAATCCCCCGGAAAATGACATAGTCCAAGTCTTAAGAAATGTACCCAAGCTAGGGCGGAGCACCACCCCTGCGGAAACCACCAAGCGCCCTTCTACCCAAACAAACACCCACTCCTCGGAAATTAGGTCAGAGGGTAGGGAGGGGGGTGAGAAGATTGACCCCAACCCCTGCTTCCTAGCTCGTGATCACCCCAAACCCAGCCTGTGATTTGCCCCCGAGCTCGTGTTCACCCCATGCCCAGCTTATAATTGGTCCCCAATTTCTTAACTCATGACGTATTGTTTGTACCCTGCTTGTGGTTTAATGGAATAAAATCAGTTTGTAAGCTGTTGCTAGGTGTGTTGGTCTCCGGACCACACCCCAGTGCACTGGTTTGTATGTCAATAAACTGGCCTCAGGCATGAGTCTTTGAACTAAAATGACTGCGTGGGGGTCTTTGACCACGACAGGAACAAACTGGAAGCAGACTGGGGCCAGGGTAGGAAAACCCCGGGACTAGCTGCAAGGGCCAGGGCGGGGAAGGCAACACTAGCAAACACCCAGGGACTGGGGCGGGGCAGGTAAACAAACAGAAACTATGGAGGGAATCAGGGCAGAAAGGGGCAGGGGGGAAAAGGCAGGAGGGGGAATAGAGGCAAATTGCTGTGGGGAAGCTGGTGGGCAAAGCAGAGGGTGAGGGAAGCCCACCTGCCGGAAGCAGCAGAGGAGGAGAGGGTAAGTCCAGAGGGAGGGGGAAAGGCATGTGCACTTGTTAGCTCAGTCCGTGATGGCTGCTGCAGTAGTCCAAGATGGTGGAGAAGAGTGAGGCAAGCAGCTGAGTCAAGGGATGAGGCAGATGGTAGGTGGTGGTGGTGGTGGTGGTGGAGGGTGCAGCGGTGGTGATGATGGGAGCAGATGGACCGGGGGAGGGCTCCACGCCGCTCCCCTTCTCCCCACAGCCACAGTAGCTACCACCACCACAAGAGCAAAGATGGAAAAAGTCACTCAGTCTTGTAATATGCCCTTGTAATGATACGTTCTGGCGGGACCCAACTGAGAGTGCCAATTCAGGACCAATTGCTTAAAGCAGGGCAGTTACAGCCCAAGGCTGGGGTTTTTCCACCTCCAAGGCAAACCAAACCAGCCAGCCAAAGAGAACTTTGGTCTCACCCCACTGGCTAACCACAAGTCACATAAGCAATTCCCCAGTTTTCCAGTATCACCACCAGTGCCACTCGTTATGGGGACAAATGGTTATGAAAACCAATACCCCATTAAAAGAACAAACGTTCTTCCGATCCCAAAGGACCATGCCCCAGACCCAGGTTAATATACAAATCAGATCTTACCCACAAATCACGCTGTTGCCAATCCTTTAGAATCTAAAATCTAAAGGTTTATTCATAAAAGGAAAAAGATAGAGATGAGAGCTAGAATTGGTTAAATGGAATCAATTACATACAGTAATGGCAAAGTTCTTGGTTTAGGCTTGTAGCAGTGATGAAATAAACTGCAGGTTCAAATCAAGTCTCTGGAGTACATCCCCAGCTGGGATGGGTCCTCAGTCCTTTGTTCAGAGCTTCAGTTTGTAGCAAAGTCCCTCCAGAGGTAAGAAGCAGGATTGAAGACAAAATGGAGGAGAGGCATTAGCCTTTTATAGTCTTTTCCAGGTGTAAGAACACCTCTTTGTTCTTACTGTGTAAAATTACAGCAAAATGGAGTCTGGAGTCACATGGGCAAGTTCCTGCATACTTTGCTGAGTCACAAGGCATATCTGCCTTCTCTCCGTGGGTTAATTGTATAGCTGATGGTCCTTAATGGGCCATCAAGCAGGCTAGGCAGAGCTAACACCAACTTGTCTGGGATGTCTCCCAGAAGCATAGCATAAGTTTGAAATACAGACAGTTTAGAGCCAATATTTATAACTTCAACTGCAAAACTGATACACACAGATAGACAGCATAATCATAACCAGTAAACCATAACCTTGTCTTAGACACCTCATTTGACCCCCTTTATACAAGATTTGGTGCCATTACAGGACTTTGGTTGCAACCATGTTCTATATGGTCCCAGTTTAAATCAATAACGTTACAGCCCTCTCCACAGTGTCCTGCAGTGTTCCTGCACCCTGCCCTAGCAGCCAAGATCCCCCTCTGCTTCCTCGAGGCGGCAGCAAAAGCAGCAACCAGCAGTCAGTCAGGCAGCCAGGAGGGACCCCACAGGTGGTATCAACAGCAGAGACGGGGTCCCTCACTCCTCCGCTGGGGAGCAGGCCAAGAAGCAGCAGCAACCACAGGGACCACCAGCTGGCGAGGTAGCCGGGGGGGTCTGGCCCAGACAAATGCTGAAGATGGTACTCTGGGCCCAGCAGCAGCTCCACACCCACAAGACAGTGGTGAAGGCAGGTATATCAGTCTTTTTCCTATGAACTGAAAGAGGTGGCCTCAGGTTAATTATGGACACCTGAGTCTAATTAAGGGCAGCCTGTGACCTTTAAAAACCTCTTCCATTGAGGGAGAGAAGGTAGGAGATGCAAGCTGTAGCAGGGTTGTGTGCAGTAAAGGGAAAAGGCTTCTCCTAGGTACAGAACTGTTTTTCCTTATAAGGGTACATCTTGTGTTTATCCTGTTGGGGGCAGGGTCTGGTTCCCGGCATAGCTGGGCCCAGAGTGGGTTAGAGAGGGCAGTTGGCGATTGGCAGCCAGATAAGAAGAAGCAGTACTCAAGTGGGAGTTAGGAAACATAAGGATTTTTGTTTAAAGAAACCCTCAGGCCGATCCTAAGACATATCCTGTAAATTTTGTAAATAAACCAACAGGAAGTATTAAATCTCCAGAGTGGGATTGATTTACCTCAGGTCCTCTCAAAGCCAGAGGCAAAAAAGCTGAGCCCTGATGTGACAAAAAAGGTGCATTGTCATAGTCATTAACCCCTGATATTTACACAGGGCTAGAAAAAATGATGCTTCTTTTTGCCTCTTCCACCTACTACATCTGAGATTAATACTGCAGTTCTTTTTACTGAATTGATTGAAAGCAAGTAGGTCCAGGGGAAGTGGATTCAGGATCCCCTTGTTAATTAATCGTGCATTTTAGAAAGATGGAGCTCTTCTCCAAAAAGAATGGGTATTTGATCAGAAATTCAGAGAATCCATAGAGACCCCCCACAATCCAATGAATCTTGACTCTGGTTTATCTATTCTTCTCATGCGACTTGTCTCTGTCATTATTCCCATGATGCTCTGCAGCTCAAGATCAGACTTTATACCTGTGCACCCAAGCTCCAAAGACACAGCTCATGAAGGAGAACAGGCCATTGCTTTTTTTAAGCATATCCCTGCCTGATTGGTTTTTCTCCATTTTCTGTCTTTGTCCCCCTCGGCAGTGGCAGCGTTTGCTGCTGCTAAACCAAGGGCCAGGACGGCATGGCAAGACTATTAAGGCACTCAGCACAGTTTGTTTGTTTCCATCCTTGTGGATAATTCAGCTTTTAAGTTTCTTCTCCAGTGTCACCTTAATGACTGGGCTGGAAATAGAATCCCGTTCTCTAGGTCAGACTGCTTGGGAAGTGCTCTGTCACGCTGAAGAGGTGACAGCTCCTTTAGGGTATGTTGGAGGGCTGGCCAGCTCTGTGTAAAAAGTACACGGCAGTGCAAATCGCTGGCTGTATATTAATGTTCCTATTGCAATTTGCCTCCCAATCCATCTTCTGTAACTGGATGTGGTTAGTTTCCTTACTAAGGACTTAGAATGCAAATCAGGAGCAATGAGCGTGACTGCCCTGGAACGGCCTTCTGCCATTGGCAAAGGCTTCTGTTGTTAGCAAAGTATATGAATTGTGATCAGAAGTGGGCAGATGCTCCAACATGTTATTAACAAAATAAAGTATTAGTCAAATGAAAAAAGGCACATTTCCTTTAACAGTATTGGTGGGGCCCTTTTCACACTATCAAATACACAGGGCCAAAGCCAGAAGTGACTATAAAATGTCACAAGACTCTGATAGAGCTGCCTACAGCCACTGACTGGGCAGGGGATTCTGAGCTCATGTAACCCTGAAGATAAGATAAGGGCAGGTTGAAGTTTCATCTGAGATTCCCTTTAGACTTAACCTCATTTAGATTCACTTGAGCTGATCTCTTAATAGAACCCACAGAGTCCATTAGACTTGCAAGGGAAAAGATAAGGGCAACCAAGCTCCAAATAAGGTAATACCAGCCAAAGGGGATGAGAAGGGCCTTAAAAAATATATCAAGGGTAAAAAAGTGCTAGGAGAAAGCAAGTCTATTAACACATGAGGAGTGGGATGAAATTAATAATGGCTCAAGGATGGCTGAGATACTGAACTCCTTGGAATCTGACTTCAATGAGAAAAATACAGACAAGGAGTACACACTATCCATCATGAAGAAAGAGCTGGAGAAATAATTACTGATAAAGTGCAGCCCAGGGGATAGAAGGAAAATCTGAACCAATGCTGTGCAAATCAGTTCGTCTGGATGATCTGCATGACAGGGCATTTGGGGAACTGGCTAACGAACATACTGTATCTCTGACAATTAGCTTTGAAAAATCATGGACAGCTGGAGGAAGGCAAATGTAGTTCTCATTCCTGATGAAGGACGGGAGAGATTCTTGCAGCTACTGCCTCCTATTCCTCAGTAAAACGGAGGGTAAATATTATGAAAACAGTTCTTCAGCCTCTAGAACAGTGGTGGACAGCCTGCGGGCTGCACGTGGCCCGTCAGGGTAATCTGCTGGCAGGCCGCAAGACAGTTTCTTTACATTGACCGTCGGCGGGCACAGCCGCCTGCAGCTCCCAGTGGCCACGGTTCACCGTTCCTGGAGAATGGGAGCTGCAGGAAGCGCGCGGGCATGGTGGGGACGTGGCTCCTAGGGAGAGCACCGAAATTCTGTTCTCTGCACTGCCTGACTTTCCTAGTCACAGGTCCATCTGGGTGATGGAGGAAACCAAGAGCCTCCATCAGTGCCCCTGCTGGCAGTCACAGGAAATCCATCCCAAGGGCTTGGCCCACCTGCCTGAATTGGCAATGGCTGTGCTCTTGGTGTTAAAACAAGGAGAGCTTGTATGGAACAGTGGCTTTACTTTGGGGAGAGATGATGTTATTGTGACACAATAGCAACCAGAGCCTGCTGTTCACTGCAGCCTGCAGCTCCCTCTGTCCCTGTGTAGCGCACTCTCCATGTGTGGTATGGGTATGACTCTGTGCCGGACTCTGGTAACAGTCTGGTAACGTCTTGAGAAGCACCTTATCACGTAGGAACCAAGTCCCATTGAAAGTCAATTAATTGACGCTACTTAGGCACTTCTGAAGGTTATACTGCCTGTTCCACCCTAGCTACAGAGGCTGGGTCTTCAGCTGAAGCTGCAGAGAGGCATGCGTTTGGCTCAGGAAATCCCTGGTAATGGCTAAGCTGGTGGCTGTCAAGACTGCAGTCCAGGGCCCTGCTTTCCAAACCGGCAGCCTCATCCTTCCCTAGCAATGGCAGCCGCTCCTCTCACTCCTTGCTACGTCCTCTCCCCAAGGGCTTTGCTGTGCTGCGCCAGGGAATGTTTCGCCCGGATGCATTATGGCTGCAGCAATCGCACGTACAGACAGACACTGTAACAAATCTGATCTCAGGGCCTGGCCCCTCCTGAATCAGTTACTGCAGCTGCGCTGTCCTTCTCGGTCTCCCCGCCCCACCACCACAGCTCTCCGGTTGTGTTGGCAGGGCTGTCTGAGCGTTCTTCACAGCATCTTGGCTTTTGCCATCATGTTGCCTGATCAGGCATGCCGTGTTGGCTCTGCCTGGCTTATGGCCATAGCTAACTCTGCCGCGCCGCCCCCGCACGCTCAGACTTTGCATGTAGCGTTTTGTTCAAAAGCTGCTCTGTGCTCAGTGCTGTGCTGATGTCTCCTGAGTGTAGCGGTGTAAGCTGCCTCCTGTGCTGTAGCATGCTAATGCTGCTACCTAGCAAACCTCACACCAGCCCCTAGGTGCTGGGCTCTGTGCAGCGACGGCAGGTAAAGGTGTTTTGGGATCCATAGTCTGTAACTGCCCCTTCTGTTGGATATCTGAGCCCTTCCCCCTCCTCCCAAGGGCCTCCCCTCATACTCTGCTGCCACAGGAGCTCTGCACGCTCAGCATGACAACACTGCCCAGCTCCGAGCTGGGGGGACAGGAGACTGAAGGTAGCTGTGAATTTCAGACACCAAGGCCATGCCCAGCCCCTGCCAGCTCATCAGCTGCAGCTCACTGTGGCTGTTGACTCTGTGTGTCCATGGCCAGGGCTTGTTTCTAGGGGAAATTACAATCAAAAAATTGCTCTGTCTGGGACATTGCAAACGAGGTCATCTTGGCCCAGATCCGAGTCACTGAGACCACTTCTGAGTGGGGTCGGAGTTCCCTGTCTCAGGACAGAGAGCGAGTATCACCTGGGAAGGGGCTACTGATCCCCAGGGCTGTGCTGCTGCTGCTCCTCATCACACCTGTTCTCCTTGTGGCTCCCACCACTCGTCCTCCTCCCACCTCCCTCCTTCAAAAGGGGAAGATGCTGCAGCCACTGAGGTTGGAGCTGGAACAGCTCTGTCAGCTCAGCCTCCCTGTCTCCCGGCAGCCAATGAAGGATCGGGGCCTACAGGCCATTCCCCTCTGTTTTCTCTGCTTTCATTTTAAAAGTCCCCAAAGCTTCCACCCAGGAAAAGGCACCTGCCTGCTTGCCTAGGATGAGCGGTCTGCCTTCCCCGGCCAGTGCCACGCCACCACCTACTGCAGCATCCCGACTTTCAATTGCAGGGCACGTCCCATCTCTAGCAGAGCTGTGCAGGAACTGGAATTTCCATCCCAGGCAAAATTGTGCATCCTCCCACCACACACACAAACCATTGTTCTCCATTGGCGTGAGCCGCCAGAAACGGGACATTTCCCAGGGACAGAAATGTTCAAAAAACTCCAGCTTACTTCTTCCAAAACTGAATTTGTTAAAAGTTTCCGACTGGCTCCCTAGGTCCTTGGTGGGGCACCCTGACTCTCCCCCTCACCTCCCACCAGACATGCAGCCTGGGGAGCCGGGGAGCCAGGCACTGCAGTAGGGTTACAGGCTAAGTCTCCAGAGTTTGTGTGGTCCTGGCTTGCATCCCTAAGCCTCTTTTTCTCCAGTTCCACTCAGCCTATTACTGTGTGTTAATATTATTACACACAGAAAAATAGGTTGAAAGACTATTATGAAGGTTGCGCAGTGATGATAAAATCTCTAAGTTGATCACATACTATTTTCTCCACAGAACCCCTGCCCCCACTCACTGGCTCCCAGTCCCAGTCTCCCTTCCCTGGCTCTTCAGCCAATCACAGTCACCCACCCCCTCCCCAGCTTCTTGTCCCAGTCTCTTTGCCTAGCCAGTCCCAGTACTCCTGCTGCACCCTGACCAGGGCCAGCTCCAGGCACCAGCTTGGCAAGCAGGTGCTTGGGGCGGCCACTCCGGAGAGGGGCGGCAGGTCCAGCGATTTGGCGGCAATTTGGCGGACAGTCCCTCACTCCCTCACTTTTTTTGGGCTGCTTGGGGCGGCCAAAACCCTGGAGCCGGCCCTGACCCTGACTCCTTGTCAGTCCTGTGTCCCCTTCCCTCACCACCCCCGTTCCTCCCACGCTGGTTCTGAGTCCAGCCAGGATTCCCAAGCACTGAATGGGCCGTGGGGAATTATCTATCCTCTCCCACTAGTGGTGCACCCACTTATAAGACAATGATGTGCTGACTGCCCTTCTTGTGTGGGGCTAGCAGAGCGTGGCTAGCATGGGGGGATCCAGCGCATGTGGTTAGAGAGCCTGGGAGCTTGACGTTTACCTTTCTGGCTCAGCTTTAAGAGCATTAGCTCCAGTTTGTTGCATGGAAGTGATTTGTTCTCATTTGCTGACTCATTTCTCTGGGTGAGTGGCATGAACAGTAAAAAGTCCTGAGCCAGTTTTTAGGTCAGTACATTCCAAATTAATGATTTTTTTTTACACCTGACCCTGGAGGCGAACACCTGGAGTGTTCACTGCATGGACAATGGCTCAGACAAACACACATTCGGTGCTGGGATCTTGCCAGGGAATTCAGCCAGGGTAGGTGTCAGTGCCCCTTTCAGATGCTTGCCCAAGAAAACCACTCTGAACATGTAGAGGTTTCACTGGCAACTGTTAAATAACAATCAGGCAGAACCTTCATCAGGGAACGAGTGTAGAGATTTCTAATGTGCCTGCATTTGCTCAGAGCTGCAGGAGTTCCAGAGGGTTTGGCATGCTGCTGCTGATTAGCCTTTAATTTGTAGAGGTGTAATTAAGGCCAAATCCAGGGAGTTCCCTATTCACTCATAATCCTCTAAAAGGGATAGATACAAACATCGGAATCATGACGTATCCAAGCCTCTTCTCTTGGTGGAACTAGCAGGTTCCCAGTCCTGTGTAGGCTTCTGGATCACAAGGGTGGGGGATGTGGCTAGGGGATAAAACTAACTTCTGTTGGTTTCTAGGATGAAGCAAAGTAGATCTCCTCCCAGCCCACACAACTGCCACATACCACCGATGGCGGTCAGCTGAGACCAGTCCTGTTGGATCTGTGTTTTCTGGAGGATGTGTGAAGCACTCCAGGCATTACGGATTATCTCAGGCCTGGTCTACACTATGAGTTTAGGTGGGGTGTGTCATTATAATCCATTCCCATCAGTGTTAGGATGGCTTATAAAACATGCCTGTGTGCTCCCAGCACAAGAACCCTCTGGATTCTCATGGGTTTTCTACTGGAAAGCTAATGCAGTGGAAGAAATGAAGGAGAATGGCTTCACGATGCGTGGCTGGATATATGCTGGAATGGACTCCCCAATGCACCATCCTTGGCGTGAAGAGAGATATGAGGGGAAAAGGTAGAAGGAAATATCATGGGGAGTCAGACCGAGGGGTCTCTATGAAGGGCCAGCTCCAGCTGTTAGAGACGTCAATGGGAGCAGGTCAGGGTCCTAGACATGGATACATGATAAGGGCAAGCATTGCAGGGCATGATTTGTTGCCTCAACTTGTCCCTGCAGTGGTTTAGAACAACAACAAGCAAGAGTGCATTTGACAGAACCGTTCTGGCATGTCCACATGCAGCATAACTTACTGCCAGGGCCGTACCTGTGCATTCTGGGATTCCTGAACCACCTTTCCCACATTGCCCAGCACTGTGGATTCTGGGCAATTCCCAAACATTGTGGGATGGAGTTAGGAAGAACAGCTAAGCCAAGGAGCTGTGACATTTGCAGTTTCCTCTCCAGACCAGAAGGCACTTTGCACACTCTACCAGCTCAGCAAGACCTGAGCAACAAACTCAACTTGAGAGCTCCAGTCTACTGCTGCACCCAACCCTTGGCGCAGGTGCAGCGTGTGGGGACACAAGACACTATGCAGGCGTTACAAGCTCAAGAGGCTCCAAACAATGTTTCGCAGTTGTTTTGCACCTTACATTAACAGAGCCTAAATGACCCACACAGCTGCTCCCAGCCTACCCAACCAGGGGTTCGTACCTTTATTTCTCCATTAAAGACATTGGTTGCTTTTAATGTATGACACCAAATACTCAGTGGCTCCAGGAAAATTAGCAGATAAGATAATGACCCAGATCTTCAAAGATCCCATTGTCCTTTGCTCTCCTTAACTGACAATAACCAGGCAGTTTGGTTTGTATTATCCTCTTGTGGTGGGTTACGAAACATGTCTGAGTCCTAGGAAAATCCTAGACAGCTGGGCTAGGGCTAGCCAGGTGGGCCACAGCCCACCACCTGCATTTCCCCTCCGGCATGCAAGGTAGGGAATCATACAAGCGGGGGTTAAATAGCTTGAGCACTGAGCAGATGGGGCTCAGGAAACTCCAGCCCCTGGGTCTTGGTGTGAGGGCAGACAGGGCTGGGCTGCCTGGACCCTGGAAATAAAGAACTTTGATTTGACCAAGGTTAAACCCTGGCAGGGGAAGATGAACATTGTGGTTTGTGATCCGCTGTCACCGCTGGGAGGAAAAGCCCAGCCTGGAACACCTGCTTATTGATAGCTTCATGCAGGTAATGAGAGCTCAGCCCATACACTTGGCTTCACAAGCCCAGCTGGCTCATCCCACGCAGAGGGCAAGTCCTACTGGATGCTGATTCTGGAGAAACCAAAGGAGAATGGCACAGTGATTTGTGCTTAAACGGTGTTAGTCTCAGCCATGCTTTAAACTGCTATGGGGCCATGGCACAGCAGAGAGAGGGCCTGCGAGGCTGTTTGTGGGAGCTCCACTGTGCCCCGTTAGCAGCCAGGCATCTCTTTATATGCAGTCATTCAGTCTCCAGGCTCCCTTGCCCCTCACTCTGCTTCCCAGTTTGGTTTCAGAGCTTGCTCTGCACTAACTACCAGGCAGCATGGCAGCCTGCTGCTTTCATGCTGTTTGGAAGCGTCTCGTTTCCATGGCCTTGTTTTTGGCCACAGGACACATGGTTAATATTGGCTTAGTAACCATGGGCGCTCACAATGTGTCTTCCTGGTCATCAGCTGAGGCTGGCACTTGACTGTCTTCCTGCAACAGATGTTTTGCTACATAGATGGGCGCCTCCCCTGCAACCCCACCTGGGACTGTGCAGTTGGGTTGGGATCCTTCCACCCAGATCTCTGTGTGGAATGACATCCCAGACTGCATTGCTCCTCATGCTGGTGATGTTATTCTCTGTGCGTGTCTCTGCAGCTACTCTGTCCCCTGCTGAAGCCCTAGGACAGCTGGGATATCTGCCCAGGATACATTTATACACACATGATCAGTCCACACGGTAGCAGGGTGCAGAAACTTGGTTGACACAGGGTTGTGTTGTAAATGAGGCTGCTGGGTGAATAGTGTCACAATGGACAGCTTACAAAACCAGATGCTTTTAACAGGATAGTGCAGACAGGGCCTTATATTGTCACTTGTAAATCAAGAGGCCAAATTTATTCCTAGCGTTAAGCCACTGTGTGGTCCCTGGGTTTGTGCTAGGAATGGATTTGGCCCCGGCGTGCTATTTATGAGATGGAACTGACTGCAGGTAAAGTACAAGCTGAGATTTCCAGTAATGTGTCTGCCTCAGCAATCAGATATAATTTAATACATAATAGCTTATTACAGTCTCTGAAGGGTCAGATTCTGAGCTCAGTTCCACCACTATAAATCCAGAGTAACGCCTCTGACTGCCATGGAATTACTCTTGATTTACAATGGTATCGCTCCGAACAGATGGAACCTGAAGATTCTAAGACAACCCTACCAGAATTTTCTCTCTTGCTACGTTACATGGTAGCTTGGCACACAGGAACTGCCATTCCAGATCAGATCAATAGTCTCTTTCACCCAACATCCTGTCTCTGACAGTGGCCAGGACTAGATCCTGCAGAGGAAGGTGCAAGAATTGTAATCAACAATTATGTAATAACCTGCTCATAGAGAAAGTTTCTTTCTAATCCCAGGTAGTCAGTAACTGGTTTATGCACTTTTAGCATGAGGTTCACACCCCTTTTTTGTTTTATCTGATGTAACGGTATTCTGGCTATCTATATGATGTCCACCCCCTTTTTGAATCCCGGTAACCTCTTGGACTCAGCAAAACCTTGTAGCAGTGAGTTCCTACCTTGCCTCTTAGCAGCCTTAACTCTGCCCTGTAATCTGGGGCCACAAACACAAAAAGTTCTTTATAATATGGTTAATGCATAGCAGGGCAGAGTTAAGGTTATTTGGGTGCCACAGCTATGCATTCCCAGACCTTAACATGTTTGAATTTCTTTTAAGTGTAACCTTAACTCTGAATTTCCTGGATTTACAACACCTAGTTTGGGGATATTTACAACATCCCTGTAATGTTTTTTTACTCTTAAATTACTGATATATATCCTCATCTTCAACTCCATTTTACCTTAGTGGTTTGTCTTGTAATGTCTACAGTAAATGCCTTTGGGCCTGTCATGTTGCACTTGCTGTAGCTCATGAAATATGGATTGACTGATTCCAGCGGCAGCAGCCACACCATTGGTCCAATGAGTTATCCTAAGTACTGGAGGAAGATCCTCTAAAGGTCCTGGAGCAAGGCCTGTCATTTTGTTCTGTGTTTGTACAGTACCTAGCACAGTGGGGTCTGGGTCCATGATTAGGGCTCCAAGGTGCTACCATAATATAATCAAACAAACATAATAATAATACAGGAAGTCCTCTGCACCCCAGCTGTCATGGGTTACTTATGACTGTGCCAACAGAGGGAAAAGAAAGTGCATTGGAGTTTGTGAAATGCTTCCATCATTTTAAAGCGTCCTTCCTCCCAGATCAGTATTTTGAGACTGGTGATGTTCCTTATTACGGCGCCCAGAATGAATAAACTATAAAACTATCTGCCTCTGCAGGGGCACTTTCCTGATTAGAAAGGCTTCATTTGGTTAACAGACCTTGCTGTGTTGGGTGTTTAAACTGAGGTTGAAAGAGTGAAGTCTAATTTTTCAAAGACTCTGTTTTCTCAGGCAGAGATGAATTCCACTCCTAGTGCATATCCCTGCTCAGAAGTGTCTGTGCCACCCATTTCTGCTTGGGCTTTATAATCTCACTAATACTGTTTTGCATAGACCAATGGTGGAAACTGCTGCTAATTAACTGAGGGAACAATAGGTCAAATGAAAGGAATCTGGACACCTGCAGATGAGGGCTTGAGGAGTCTCACAAGGTTTCCAGATGGAAACCAAACGAGTAACCATTTGAGAGGTAGCATGGCCTAGTGAGTAGGGCACTGGAATGGGAGTCAGGAGACCTTGGCCTCGTCTACACTGGGGGGGGGGTCGATCTAAGATATGCAACTTCAGCTACGAGAATAGCGTAGCTGAAGTCGACGTATCTTAGATCGACTTAGAATTATTTACTTCGCGTCCTCACGACGCGGGATCGACGGCCGCCACTCCCCCGTCAACTTTGCTTCTGCCTCTCGCCGAGCTGGAGTTCAGCAGTCGACGGGAGAGCGATCGGGGATCGATTTATCGCGTCTACACTACATGTGATAAATCGATCCCCGATAGATCGATCACTACCCGCCGATCTGGCGGGTAGTGTAGACATACCCCTTGGTTCTAATTCTGACTGCCACTGACCTGCTGTAAGTCACTCACCTCTCTGTTCTTTGGATGTCCTGCCCACCCCTTATTTGCTTTGACTGGGAGTTCTCTGGGGAAGGAGCTGTGTCTGTGTACAGAGAGTAGCACCTTGTGGCCCTGATCTCATGTGGGGTCTGTAGGTTCAGCTGCAATACAAATAACAAACCATAACAACAATTCATAACAACCTTACAAATGGTTGGTTTCAAATTTGGTTCAGTAACAGCTGATGGTTCAAGGGGGTTGGTAGCTGCTAATCCAGTTTGCCCAATCCTAATGCAAACACACAGCATAGAGAATTCAAGCAGCAATGGGGAACAATACTGGGCATGATTTCTACCAGTTCTTTCATATGCCATGAGGGATATTGTGGACACTAATTAGATAACCCCAGCAGCCCTTTTTAGGAGCTGAAAATGCTCAGTGTGTTCTGGTGTCTTCCCCAGTCTGATCTTTTAAAATCTTGCTTCATTTCCTGTCCGCAACAATGGAACTTCTCTTAAAGCGGTGGGAGTTTGCTTAACTTTTGCTCCAATCTGTGGCATTCTTCACAAATTCCTTGATGCCTTCTCTAGCATCGTTCTGTTTGTTTATAGCAATTCTTGATGTCTTTCACATTCATTAGCAGTTTGCCATCTGCTGTCTTAATAGAGTAATAAATGAGTGTCGTGGTGAGTTTCTTGACAGCACGGAAAGCTATATTTGCATAAGTATTTTCATCCATCTTCTCTAACTCTGCTCACTTTCTTCTTGCAATGTGTTCTGACTTTTCTGTTAAAGATATATCTTCCTAACCACCATGGCTGTAGAGAGAAAAGTGTTTAGAAAACCAACACATTGCAGGATTCTACCTTTATCTTTCCCCAGTGACTTCCAGAGAGGATTTGCTTAGTTCACAGGGCCAAAGAAGAATTGATCCAAGTGCTCATCTGTCTGCTTTGCCCCCTCCCCACCCATGTATTCCAAACCCTACTGAACACCCTTGGAGGAGGTTAGAAGGACAAGGCACCATGCTGGGGAGTACGGTGGAGGACATATTTGTGGGGTTCAGCTAATATTCCAGTCCAAGTGTGTCAGAAAACACAGCCCTGTTTCAGTAATTGTTCTTCTTTACTAAGAATTTTATTCTGCAGAGGTGAGAAATGTTCCTATTCAGCGCAGCCCGCCCATGAGTTAAAGGATTTTAGCAGAGTGTGTCAGATTGCTTGCCTCCTACTTATCAATTATTTCTCTTTTGCAAGAGCAGCAGCAGCAGCTAATGATGGGCAGGAGCGTTCCGCCATTCGCCTCAATGGTCAGAGCCCTTCTCAGAGACAGAAATAAGTTTCCCCAGATTCAGCCCCAGTTGCAGCAGGGAAGCGAGAGATTCAAATGCACCCTCTATTTCTGCACCTCACAGTGCTCCTCTGGCTTGGGTTAAAGGGATGGCCACGCTCTACGACACAGTCTGGTTGCAAGATGGTTTTCCGCTCCAGCCCAAGCATGTTGAATTTTCTCACGTGAAGCTTTTCTAATAAAAATGCCCTCTCCTGTCTCTCTGCCCCTGGGATCTGATCACCTGAAGTGCCTGGGCTTTGGGTCTCTCTCACATGGGGCTCAGCCCATTCTTGTTTTGTATAATGAGCTTAGAGCTGGTGGAGGCTGGAGTCCCCTCGTCCACAGGACAGGCTCAGTGAGGACAGCAGTCGGGTACGTTTCCTTCACACATGACCCTGTACTTTTTTGCCCTTTGCTTCAATGCTGCCCAGGGGAGGTCAGCCATCGTGGCCCATTCAGCACTTGGAGCCTCTACTAATACTGCTGCCAACAGGCATAGGGCGGTGGAGTGGTCCAAGGTCACCAAGGTCACCACCAATGCATCCCAGCTTCCTGCCATCCTTACCTAGCTCTCCAGATGTTTGTAATGCCCTACTACATTAGTCACTGTGGTAGCTGGGCATCATTGCATCCCCTGGGCTGTGTTCAGAGCAGTAACCAAGCACACCAGTTCCTGGGTTTGCCACAGCCTCCCTATGTGACATAGGGCAAATCTCTTTGGTTCAGGTCTCCAGAGGTGTTTTTGGTACCTAACTCCCCCTGAAATCACCTAACTCCCACCTGAATACCTGTGAGGCTCTGGTCCCGGGTCTCTCTCAGCCCCCAATCTGTAAGATGAGAGCCATTAATGACTGTGATGTGCTCAGTGTTGGGGGGATGAGGGCCATGAAGTAGACAGGCGAGAGACCCATCTGCCCAGTCCTTTTTGACCCACTCCTACATCTTCCTTTCCCAGGCATGAGGGACCCTTTCCCCTCAAGGTGACACAGGAGACACAGCTTCATGTATCAGTCTCCAATTTCTAAGCGAACCATCCGCTTTGCAGCGGTGAGGAGCAGTGACGCTCGTTCTGCACATTAAACATTGATGCTTCCCCACAAAGCCTGTCTGGGCTTAATGCAGCTGGGCCCTTTGTAGGCAGCGGCTAATGCCCTTCTCTGGAATTCAGTTATTTGAACTGTGCTGGGAGGCAGCTGCAACCTCTGCTCCCCGCCATCACTCAAGCCTCTTTTAACTTAATGACAACTTTGCTAACAGCTGAAATCGATACAATCCCAGTGTCTCAATCTAATCACGGCTCCACAGCCCAGCGGCTTTTCAGTACTGCAGATGTGCACGGTCTCTTGATGTGAGTTTAACCCCGGCATGGCAGGACATTATTGGGCATGCTGGCTGTCTCTCACAAGAGCTCTTCTGGCCCTGTGTCATGTGTGTCCATGGAAAAGCCTCCAAAGACCCCAGAATCAGCCCTGTGACTGGGCTCACGGCACAGACTGGACTCAGTGTCACTGCCTGCATGGCTAAAATAATGCCGTGCTGTATCCTATCCAAGTAGCTCTCGGATCTGACCCCTCCCATATTTCACGTGGGAAAGCCCAGACAAGTAGGGAATGCTGGGGAAAGGCTGACTCGAAGGGCTTTGCTGGAGGGATTGGTGCAGGAAGTCTGTGTGTACAGCCAGGCAGTTTTGTACAGAGGGCTTGCTGGGGCGGGGGGTGGGGTGTATGTGTGTGTCTGGCTTGGGAGGAGGCCTGGGAACCTTGGCTAATAGTCTCAAAAGCACCTAAGTGACTTTAAAGTCCAAGTCCCAGTTTCAAAAGGGACTTAACCCAGATCCCCAAAGGTATTTAGGCACCTAACTCCCACTGGAGCAGGGTCTTAGGTACTAAGGAGCCCAAGTCTCATTAACAGCCAATGGGACTTAGGTTCCAAAGTCACTTAGGCACTGTAAAAATGATTTCCCCTTATCTGCAAAGGGCTGAAAGTCTGCAGCTGTTGGCTATTGACAGCTGGAGCCCCTTGTGAGCTATGCAGCACCCACCAGCCATGCGCAGAGCCCTATCATAGGGGCTTCGGACCCCATCCTCAGGACCCATGGGGTGGCAAAGGTGGCTGTCGCTAGCCTTACACCACCCTGATTTGAGGTCTGGTTTGCCTGAGGCTGCTCTAAGCTCTGTTCAGCTGCAAGGGGCTATTGCGGTCGCTGGCGACTGCTGCAGCACAGAGGCCCTCTGGCCACACCCTCCCAAGAAGGCCTCTGTGCAATGGCCTAGGGCTGCCCACACTATCTAGTGGGGACCAAGACACGGCTTCTGCATTTACAGCATCACACAGCAGGGGGCGCAGTGGTGCATGGAAAGACAAAGAAGGAGTCAAGTTTTTATAGATTCCCCCAGTGGTCCCTGAAAATCTCACATTGCGTGAGCGCTGAGCAGGACTCCAGGTGCCTCTGCAGAGCCCGCTGCCCATGAGAGGGGCTCGTTGCATGGGTGTGCAGAGATGGAGGAGAGCAAACGGTGAAAGGAAAGAGCCAGCCTCTCGCAGGGAAACTTTGTAAAAAAAAACCCCAACCTGCTCTGAGTTCTGTTCTGGAAAGATCTGAACAGAAATCCTGGGAAGATCAAACTCTGCTGCAGCCTGGAGTAGCAGAATGGTTCCCTTTGAATGAAAGCAGCACTGGGAGCAGCAGCGGTTTAGCAAGTCTGCATTGTTCCTAGCAAGGTTTGAAACTTTTCAGCTGCTGGGTGAGATCTAAACAGTTGCTGTTTCCATCCCACTCTTACCACGTTCAAAGGAGGGAGAGATTTGTCTGGTATTATTTTTAAGACAGACGTCCTGGCAAGTGTGTGCAGATAAGGGACAGGAGTTCTGTGGCTCACGGACTAGCTCCTTGGGAGCCATGGAATGGCTTGGAAGATTGTAAAATAAAACACAGGCACCTTCGCTTTGTGCAGAGCTGGGTTTGAATCCTGGGGTTGCCTGGCTCCTGTGGGGCACTTGGGCTGAGTTAATGGTAGTTTATATATGGGGCTGTCGGAAGGAAAACCTGTGTGTTGGGGGACACAGGACTCTGGAAAGGCCAATGTGATTGCTAGGTGCCACCTTGGGGTGTTTGTTCAGATGCTAGCAGGTGGGCGAGGTGCTTGAGGAAGGTGCTGGCAGGGGACTCTCAAGACACCAGAGACTAGGGGGAGTGTATGGGTTCAGGCTACAGGGAGATGGCATTGAGAGCACCGTCAGAGGACGGAGGACCCTGCAGCTTCTGAGAAGGAAATGTGAACCGGGATCTGTAGCATGCCCGTACTGTGCTGCGGAGAGTAAAGAGGACACCTCTACATGCCAGCAACTGAGCTCATCTGTGGGTTTGCCTGCAAGCAGTAAAGTCAGAGTTCGTTAACCCAGTCTGGGGTGCAGTGGTGGTGACCGGGTTTTCCTGCAGTGGCCTTTGAAGAGCACTGACCCTATTTATCAGCAAGCACCCTGCTGCTGGGGACAGGACCCTTGGGATACAGGGGGCGGAGGGAGGGGAGACATGAGGCCAAATTTCCAAGCACAAAGCTTGGTGGTGGCAGCCGGTACCTGAGCCCGGGGCACAGGAAACACGGGGTCATAACAGTTCCCAAGGGCCAGCCTGGCATTTTCAGTTCCTTCGGACCCCTCTGACACGAACAAGACTGTCCAAAAACCAGCCCAGCCACAAGGAAACCAGAGCCAGTGTTTGGGTTCTGCCTCCTTGCGCTCAGCCTAGGGTGACCAGAAAGAAAGTGTGAAAAATCAGGACGGGGGTGGGGATGGGGGGTAATAGGTGATATTATAAGAAAAAGCCCTGAATACTAGGACTGTCCCTATAAAATTGGGACATCTGGTCGCCCTGGCTCAGCCGCTTATGGAAGGAACACGACACACAAACACACACACCCTGCCCAAAGAGATTGCATCCCTCTGCTTGTATGTGATTTCCTGGGTATGTGTGATCTGTTCAGACTGCAAGGCCCAGATCCTCAAAGATCCCCACTGACAGCAAGCCCAACGAGTGTCCCTGCCCTTTGACAGTGCCAATCAGGGGCACCTGCAGAGCATGCTCTGGCTGGAGAAGGGGAGCTGCAAAAGGTGAAACTGGCCACAGGGCAGAGGGGAGGGGGGAGTTTGCCCAAGAAGAGAGGCCACTAGAGACAGCAATGGAGCCCAGGAGCCTGGGGAGCCCAGCCCGAGGCAGTGACTAGCTTTCCCTTTTCCCCCAGCGGGAAGCCCGAGAAGGAAGGAAAGGGAAACAGAAAAGGAAGAGGAAAAAATGAATTAAAGTGTCTTTTAAACCCTGGAGGCCAACCCACCACTGTGCTTCCAGGAGGGACAGAGATTGCAAGCCAGATGTCTGTGGCTGGAAGTTTGTGTAATTTCATTGGTACCCAGAAACCACACAGTGACGGCTGGATGATGGTTAGCTAGTTAGACCTCCCATATCTCTCCTCCTGTCTCTTCTAACTGCTGTCTCCTTTCCTCTCTATATCTCTTGCTCATGTTCCCAAACTTTCCTTTCTGTCCCCCGCCCCCCTCATTGCTGCTACCTGTCCTTCCCCCCTTTACCCTTTATTCCTCCTACCCCCATATCTCCCTCTCCCCACTTTGCCTCCTGCTGGGAATTTAGCAATCAAGCTGCCGTTTATTGAACCAGTTGCACAATGTGACCTGCAGAGGGGCCCATGTTTACTGGCCCTTGGTCTTGGCTGTTCTCTCTCTGGAGCGCTGCTGGTTACCAACCTGCTGCTCCAGAGCCCTGGGACTGGGATGACTCTCACACTGCTCCTGGGAGTCTGATTGCTGGAAACTCTCTCAAAGCCTCCTGAAAACAGGACCACAGCATGTCATTAAGAGCAAAGCTCCCAACATGTGCTGCTTTTCTCTTGCAGACAGCAGCCCAGGAAAGAAGACTGTTTGCACCCACCTTTCCTGCACCAGGAAGCCGCATGTCTGGCCT
Source organism: Emys orbicularis (assembly GCF_028017835.1). Lineage (NCBI taxonomy): Eukaryota > Metazoa > Chordata > Testudines > Emydidae > Emys > Emys orbicularis. The sequence continues at coordinate 26,649,154 of NC_088695.1, read as the reverse complement.
GGACTGACAATGCCGTTTAGGCACTGAGCGTCAATAGGAATATCTCCTGTGGCAGGACACGGCCGCACTGAACCGGCACTGCGTGTGCAGAGAGCTTACCATCTGCATGTCTGCTACTGCAGAGCTGCTGCCACTGCTCTGAAAATGGCCATAGAAACAGGCTCCCAAGACTCAGGCGAGGTTATTAGTTAGGGTTACCATATTTAAAAAATAAAAAAAGAGGACACTCCACGGGGCCCTGGCCCCGCCCCTTTCCCACCCCCGGACCCGCCCCAACCCCACCCCTTCCCCAAAGTCCCCGCCCTAACTCCGCCCCCTCCCCTGAGCACCCCGCATACCCCCTCCTCCCTCCCAGCCATGCGAAAAGGGCTGCCCGAGCGCTACCGGCTTCACGGTTTGCCGGGCAGCCCCCAGACCCTGCGCCCCCGGCCGGCGCTTCCCCAGCGCAGCTGGAGCCCGGGAGGGGAAGCGCCCAGCCGGGGGCGCAGGGTCTGGAGGCTGCCCGGCAAACCGTGAAGCCGGTAGCGCTCAGGCTTCGGGCAGCCCCCATGCCTCCGGACGCTGCGCCCCCGGCCGGGCACTTCCCCTCCCGGGCTCCGGCGACTGCTGTGCTCCCTGAACTCCTGGGCTCTGTAAGCGCCGAGCTGCCCGAGCGCTACCGGCTTCGGGCAGCCCCCATGCCTCTGGACCCTGCGCCCCCGGAGCCCGGGAGGGGAAGTGCCCGGCCGGTGGCTCAGGGTCCGGAGGCATGGGGGCTGCCCGAAGCCGGTAGCGCTCGGGCAGCTCGGCTCTTAAACAGAGCCGAAGAGTCAGGGGAGGAGCACAGCAGCCACAGGAGGGGAAGTGCCCGGCTGGCGGTATTTTTCCCGGACATGTTCGGCTTTTTGGCAATTCCCCCCGGACGGGGGTTTGATTACCAAAAAGCCGGACATGTCCGGGAAAAGCCGGACGTATGGTAACCCTATTATTAGTGCCACGTCGCAGCAACAGATTATGGGTTGCAACAACCTGTGAGAGGAAGAGCGTTGTTCGGGCTGCATGGGGGTGTGTGTGTGTGTGTGAGAGAGAGAGAGAGTCACAGAGAGAGGCTACTTTGGTGCCCTGCTAGTTCTTTGACGTTGCCCTACCAGCTCCTGTGCCCCAGTGTCTAGAGAGCCTGGCTGTGGGGCTGTTAGAGGCAGTAGGTAAAATAGGTAATGTAAATCAGCATGCCGGAGTAATGTCCCCGGCTCTAGCACTGACTGTTTCCCTTGCCTTCTTGGAGCTGCACTAATCTAGGGCTAGGGATACTTGCAGAAAGTGAGGGTTTAGCTCAGATGCTAGACGGCATTTTCAAATGCTCTGATCAGTTGTCAGATTTGCACTTTGTGTTGTTCGTTATGTAGAGCAGCCAGCTCAGAAAGATGGCTCTAGACTAGGACTTCATGACCTGAAGAAGAGCTCGGTGGAGCCTGAAAGCGTCTCTTTCACCAACAGAAGTCAGTCCCATAAAAGATATCACCTCACCTTACCTACCTTGTCTCTCTAATATCCTGGGACTAACATGGCTACAACAGCATTGCAAACAAATATTTCTATGGATTTAGTCATGGAATAAGTTCAGAAATAATTACAAACAAAAAAATGCAAGGATTTTGCAATCTATTTGCTGAAGATGCAAGAAGAAGGACAAAATTAATTGAATACTTTATTTGCTGCAAATTATTTACTCAACTCCATTGATTACTGTTATTACTAAAATAAAAATGATGGGATTTGGCACAGTTTTCAATATTTCAATAGTTTCCTTTTCAATATTATTTTTATTCCTTATTTGACAAACATTGAAAGTCACTACTTGGTAATTGACAAAGCAACGAACATGACTCTTTGTGACACTCTTAATTACATTCAGTAGTTCAGAGCTGAGCACGTATCTCAGCAACATTTGGGCTATTCATTAGTGGCCTGATCCTGGCAGGTCCTGAGTATTCTCAACTCTTGGGGAGGGAAAGGTGCTCAGCACATAGGACAACCAGCCCTAAAGAATATAGAAGTAGCCCTTGAGGTGGCCCTGGTAGAGTTGGGTCTCCCCAATCTAATGAAAACCTTTAAAGATTAAGGCCTTATAGTCAAACATTTTGGGGATCTAAGCAAACACATCCTCGCAGCACCTCTCCTGCATGTGTGGCAATATGTTAAGGAAATGAACGGCCCCTCTGATAGTTTGTACTGGCTGCAGAACCTAATCTCATATGTGCTAAGACAAAGCCCTTCCCAGACCTCTTAACACTTGTACCCCACATTTGCCCTGGATTCTCATCCCTTGATCCATTCTATCTGTTTATAAGCAGGCCACCCTCCCTTTGCGGAAGGGCTGCTATTACTAGACGTTGTGATGGATCTGCTAAGCAAGGGACTACAACTCCCATCAGCCTCCTCCCATTGCATAGCTCTTTCCCCTGGCCAGGGAGAGGGAAAGGTCCTCCATCAGGAAGTGGCTGGTTTTGTGTTGGGTGTGACTGCTGGACGCTACCATGGGGTGTGGGTCTGTGTGGGACTGATGGGGGTGCAGCAGCAGCTGGGCAGGGAGCCAATGCAGAGGGGCCCAATGAGAGACATTAACTGAGCTTGGCTGGAAACCTGCAAATGTTTAGTTGCTTGAATAGAGACCGGACTGGAGAGGGCACCATACAGCTCACTTGGAACTGGAAAAGCCTCCGGAGCTAGGGTACCTGCACCCTTCCCCTACCTGCCAGCTCTAGTAAATACCCTTCCCCTTAGCCAGGTGTCTGAGTGGGTGTGGGGCCCAACAGGGCCAGTGCCTACAAGAACTAGCTGCTGAAGCACCCACAATGCTTGTGTCTGAGTCACAGTGCACCTGCCACGCTATTGGCACCCTGGGGGCTTGGTATGCTGGGCAGCCCTGGTAGTTACAATGTGAAAGAACGTGCTTGCTTTCAGTTTTGACCCAGGCTTTTTTCAGTGGGCTCATGGAAGACACCTGACTGACAGGCCTGTAGACGAAATATTAGGCACAGGACAGTTCCCTCAAGCACAGTGTCTGATTCCCATACACTGGCTGGGATGCACTGCACTCCAGCAGTGCACAGCTGGCAGGAGCCCATCGGGGACTGTTCCCAACTGGCATAATTTAAAGCAACCCTTAGGGCTGTTTCCAGGATCAGGGAGCTGGAACCAGCTGCTGGACTGAGATTTGGGCCCATCTCACCTAGCACAGGAGAGCCGGCTGGATTCAGTTAAGTTCTGATCTGAATCCACGTTCAAGGTCTGAGCCAAACAATTTAGGAAGTTCAGAGGGGTCCATAGAATTTTTAAATAAGATTGGGCCACCCTCTGTTCTCAGTCACGGTGTGAGATCAAGGCTCAGGATTGTTGTGCTCTCTGTGAGTGCCCCAAAGGGGCTCTGAGTATGTTTGGAACATGCTTGGTAGGAGACAGAACAAAGGGAACATTGGACTCAGCCCGGGTTCACATCTAAAGCAGGAGGCTGTGTGAAGATGGACCCAGACACAGGTGACAGGAGAATTGTCAGCGGCTGTCTGTCTGCAGGCCAGCAGCAAAGAACAAGAAACAGCCGTAGGGGCCTGAGCCGAGATCCAAGAGGGAGTGATGGAAGCCTGAGTAACTGATCAGGAACCTTTCTATGTCCTCTCCCTTTGCTCACAAGGCACGTGGTAATGCTGCAAGGCTGCTCAGGGCTACAGCTGCTGCTGCTTAGAGCGTGCAAAGGAAACAGAACAGCTAGGAAGGCAAAGTTTTCATCTCCTGCCTTTGCAGAACCTGGCTTGTTTTTTGCCATAATAGGGCTTATGTCTAATACTGGGGTGACTAAACCCAGTGAGTCCCAAACTGCGTTCTTCCAGCAGAGAGAACAGGCCAGCTCACGGCGTGGTGATGTGCAGCAGTGATGGGGACCGAGGTTTTTAAAAAACAACGCTTATTGCAGTAAAGACACAAAAACCACACAAAACACGCCCTGGAGGGCACTTTGCTGTGTCAGCAACTGCTGTGACTGCCACAGGGCTGTTATGTGATAGCGGATGGGTGGTCCCTGCGATGGCCAATGGGAGGGGAAGTGGAAAAAAAGAATCCTAACAATGGTCTTGGTTCACTACTAGATGGAAATGGTAGAATTATCAATAATGCAGAAAAGGCAGAAGTCTTCAATAAATATTTCTGTTCTGTATTTGGGGAAAAAACAGATGGTATAGTCTTATCACATGGTGATGAAAATACTCTTTCTATTCCACTAGTATCTCTGGAGGATGTTAAACAGACACTGTTAAAGTAAGATATTTTTACATCAGCAGGTCCAGAGAACTTGCATCCAAGAGTTTCAAAAGAGCTGGCTGAGGAGTTTGCTGGACAGTTAATGTTGCTTTTTCAATAAATCTTGGAGCACTGGGGAAGTTCAGAAGACTGGAAGAAAACTAATGTTGTGTCAGATTTTAAAAAGAATAAACAGGATGACCTAGGTAATTATACGCCTGTCAGCCTGCCATCAAGCCCGGGAAAGATAACAGAGCAGCTGATATGGGACTCGATTAATAAAGAATTAAAGGAGGGAATGTAATTAATGCAAATCAACGTGGGTTTATGGAAAACAGATCCTGTCAAACTTACTTGATCTCTTTCTTGATGAGATTACAAGTTTGGCTGATAAAGATCATAGTGTTGACATGATCGACTTAGACTTCTGTAACACGTTTGACTTGGTTCTGTACAACATTTAAAAAAACCTAGAAAGATATAAAATTAACCTGGCACACATTAAATGGATTAAATACTGGCTGATGTATAGGTCTCAAAGTGTAACTGTAAACAGGGAATCATCATCAAGCACATGGGTTCCCAAGGGGTCCCACAAGGATTGATTCTTGGCCCAACGCTATTTAATATTTTTATCAGTGATCTGAAGAAACCATAAAATCATCACTGATGAAGTTTGCAGATGACACAAAAATTGGGAGAGTGGGAAATAATGAAGAGGACGGGTCAGTATTTCAGAGCAATCTGGATCACTTAGTAAACTGGACGCAAGCAAACAATATATGTTTTAATCTGGCTAAATGTAAGTGTATACACCTATGAACAAAGAATGCAGGCCATAATTAAGGATGGGGGATTGTATCCTGGGAAGCAGCGACTCTAAAAAAAGATTTGGGGCCATGGTAGATATTCAGCTGAACATGAGCTCCCAGTGTGATGCTGTGGCCAAAATGGCTGATGTGATCCTGGGATGCATGAATAGGAAAATCTCAAGTAGGAGTAGAGAGATTATTTTACTTGTGTATTTGGCACTGCTGGAATACAGTGTCCAGTTCTGGTGCCCATAATTCAAGGAAGATGTTGATCAATTGGAGAGTGTTCAGAGAAGAGCCATGAGAATGATTAAAGCATTAGAAAACCTGCCGTATAGTGAAAGACTCAAGGAGCTCAATCTATTTAGCTCAACAAAGAGAAGGTTAACAGTTGACTTGACCACAGTCTGTAAGTACCTCCATGGGGAACAAATATTTAATAATAGGCTCTTCAGTGTAGCAAGAAAGGTATAACATGATCAATGGCTGTAAGTTGAAGCTAGACCAATTCAGACTGCAAACATTTTTAACAGTGAGGGTAATTAACCATTGGAACAATTTACCAAGGGTTGTGGTGGATTCTCCATCATTGAGAATTTTAAAATCTAGATTTAATGTTTTTCTAAAAGAGCTGCTCTAGGAATTATTTTGGGGAGGTTTTCTGGCCTGCATTATCCTGGAGGTCCGACTAGATGGTCATAGTGGTCCCTTCTGGCCTTGAAATCTATGAACAGGAGGGCACTTATTATCCATATAAATGGATCAGGAATGAGAGGGAACTTATTATCCATATAAATGTCTAATCTTTGTTTTGACACTAAGTACTTGACTTCAGTGATATCTTGTAGCAGGGAGTTCCACAGGCTAAATACCCATTATGTAAAAAATACTTCCATTTATCAGTTTTAAATTGGTTGCCTTTCAATGTCTCCATTTTCTTGTGCTAGAAGAATGGGTGAATGGCCATGCCCAGCTGACCTCCTCTGGATCGTTAATCAGATAATAATACGTAGATCTTCTCTAGTACTTTTCAGCAGCAGACTCAACGTGCTTTACAAAGAGATCAGTATCATTATCCCCACTTTACAGATGGAGAAACTGAGACACAGGGAGATGCAGTGACTTACCCCAGGTCACAGAACCCACCTCTGCTGAGTCCAGGTCTAGTGCTCTGTCCATTAGGCCATGCTGCCTCTTGTTCCCTCATTTCATACCATACACCTGCATCATGTCACCCTACTCATTAACTCTCTGTAATCTGAACTGTCTCATTCTTTTCAGTCCCTCCTGCCTGGAATCATTTTCATTGCCTAACTTTGATCCCCTCCTGTCCGGTTCCAGTGGGGCGACCAGAACTGAACACAGTGTCCGGGGGGGAGCGGCTCATCAATGTTTCCAAGAAGAGACCTGAACCGTCCGCAGTGAGAGCCGGGGGTGAGAATTGAGGGGTGGGGAGTTGGTGGCCATCGCCCCTCTCTCCATGCTCAGAAGGTCTTTGGGGTAGGGAAAGGATGTGCCTCCTCCTCAACTGCGTGTGCAGAAGTTCCTGTGCCTCCTGCCAGCTGACTGTAGTGAGCTAGGGGCAGAGACACCCCATCTTAGCACGTCCCAAGGGCAGGGATACGCCACACCTAGGATTCCCTGGAGATTCCTCTCAGCTCCAGCTCACTTGAACACAAAGCTCTGAGACAGGCTGCAGAGGCCGGCTAACTCCCAGCCTCGTGATCCCATCACCAACCAGGCCTCACCGAGCCCTAGGCCCAGGCAATACCCCAGAGACTTTTAATAACATGGGAGCAAACTGTGCTCCAGTTACAGTGTAAATCTGGAATGACTCCACTGATGTCAGCGCCATTACTCTGGATTTATAGCAGTGGAACAAGAGCCAAATTTGGCCCCAGATACTAGTTAGAGCCAATTAGAGCTGCCAGCCACTTCTCTCCCGCTGCTGCCAAGCCTTTGAAACAGTCTCAGGCCTTTTTTGGCAGGCTGCTGAGTCCTTCCCTCAGTGGGAGCAGAGGTCCAGCAATGGCTGATGCATTAGTTGTAAAGTTAGCACTATCAAATGGGCATCATTTGGGGCTGATAATGCAGCTACTGTATGGCACAGCAACTCTCTTGGAGGCAGTGATAAATCCACAGGAACTCAGCTTGTGCAGTCCTTGCTAAATGTCCCAGGATTCTGCTCCAAGATATAACCAAGCTAATGTGCAGAATTCAATGGACCACTTCGTGGCAGTGAAAGCAGAATTTGGCCCACAGCAGTTGTAGGAAACACTAAAATCCAGTGCCTAATTTTTGGGGGCGGGGGGGAGGGCATCTAATTTTAGATGGCTAAAACCAGAGGCCAGTATGAAGCCACGTTTGAAAGCTGGCCCATCATGTCTGGAGAAGTGGTGTGACTGAGTGAACACTCAGCTTAGCTCCTACCTGATAACACTGTGGGGTATAATGGTCATTAATTAAATGGTGACCCCTCTTAAAGCTATATTATCTTGTGCAAGGAATAGTTGTCACTGCTGCACTCATTGTGGGATGCAGATTTCTGGATGCCCCTGCTTGGTTTAACCAGGACAACTTGGAAACAAGCTTGGAAACACTGAGGGAGGCAGCTGCTACCCAGTAGCCTGGACTTCCCCAGTTAGACCTCGCTCACACAAACAGGGTTCCACTGGAATCAGAGAGCACTGGCATGAGTGACATCTGACCACGAGAACAATGCTCATGGGATCAGCAGGCCTGTAAACCCATACCCCTTCCCCCCCCCTCCCCCAGAGAAAACAGACGTTCCCCAGGAGATCAGCAGAATGAGAAATTTCACCAGGATTCCACATCCCTCTCATGTTCTGAATTCCAGGGAAACTGGGACGCGATGCCTGTCACCAGCCCGACATTCCTTTCCTGAATCCCCCATTCTGGACTCTTGTCTCCTAAATAAATAAATACACTGGCTGCCAGACTGGCCGTACTGATGATCCGAGCTGCCAATTGCATTGACCAGGATGACTTAGAAGGGGGTTCTGCAGGTTCATTCACAAATCCAATAACTGACATGAAATATTTCCTGCCTGTGAAACTTACCGAGCGCATGATTAAAAATGCACCTGCAGTGCCGTCTCCCTCCTTCACTCAGTGCTGGCCTCTGTGTGATGCCTGGAACTCAGGCAGTGACTGATGTTTATCCGCTACGTGAATTTTTGCTGCTTCTGCAAACTGAAGTGGAATAAACAAGGACAACTTCATTCTGCTGCCAGAGAGAGATGTTTTTCATTCACTCCGGAGGTGCTGAGAGCAGCTCCTTAGTTAAGTTCACACCAGGACTTTCCTTTTACTGGGACCTTTGCCATTTTCTAATTCTGTTTTGCCTTGGATATTTTTTTTAAGTACTTGAAATTAACAAGCCTGGCAGGTTTGACTTCTCAAAAGTAGCTCCAGGATGAGAAGTTAGGTAGTTGTGAGTTTACTGCATTTCAAACAAGCACTTTTTTCAGCAGGGAGTTACCCTTTTTTTTTTACGGAGATATCTGATTTCCTAGAACTGGAAGGGACCTTGAAAGGTCATCAAGTCCAGCCCCCTGGCTTCACTAGCAGGACCAAGTACTGATTTTGCCCCAGATCCCTAAGTGGTCCCCTCAAGGGCTGAACTCACAACCCTGGGTTTAGCAGGCCAATGCTCAAACCACTGAGCTATTCCTCCCCCCTTTAGCACCCTTTTGTTTACAAACCACAGCACGTAGATACCTCAGAATTAATACACCGTGCGGAACTGACATTATTTAATAAAACCGACTGTCTCCTCAGGCAAGAACAACACGACTAAAAAAATTGAAAATAGTGAATATCACTGAGTGACCACAGACAGTGCTGAGCCTAAGAGCTGTCTTCAGCAGAGGAGATGCTATGGCAGCTGGTTTCCAACACAGGACTTAGCATTACACCATATTTCACATGCAGAGATTATCACCGCAACGAATTTTCTCCACAGGAGTCACTGGCAGGGAGAGCTTTGACCATGAAAGTTTGTGATGGTTTCAGGCACCCGGATCAGTATGACAGAAACTTTTCCATATTCTTCCAACTGCCCGCTGTAGTTCAGCAACGATGACGTAGCAGCATCTGCTGACTCAACTAGAAACCGGAGAGGTTATCCACACTCTTCTCTTGCAGAGAGGCAAAGACTTGGAAGATGGACAGAGATCAAGAGCATGGAATGAGGAGAAGAGCCACATGAAGGTCTTCAACAGAAGGAGGAACCAGCTCCTCAGCTCACGGCTCCTCTCTGGCCCTCATAGCCCCAGAAGAGCGACAGAGGCAGAGTTATGCTAGAGGACACATGAGCAGAGCCGAAACCCACAAGGAACTGGGGAGAAGGAAGGGCTGGCTCAGCTTGCAGCTAGATCTGGCTGGGAATATTTTGACGAAAAAGTTTTTTTCATAGGAAATACTGATTTGTCAAAACTGAAACATTTTGTGGAAATGTATCGGTTTGGACGAACCTTTTGTCAGGAAAAGCTTCTGAGGATGGATGGCATCTCTGGTCGGAGAAAGGAAGAGAGAGAGACCTGTAGGCAGGTGGTTAGAGCAGAAGGACTTGATTCTCCCTATCTCAGTGAGGTAAGGTTGGCTGAGTGGCATTGCTGTCTATTCAACCATAGCTGAGGGTCACATGCTGGGAACCCGGGCTAATGGCGATACTGTGGTGGGCTGGTGGGTCTTTCTCAATTTTCACAAAAAAATTCCAAAGGTCTCGGTTTCATCTCAATGTGGAATGGGAATTTTTACAAAAACCTTGAACATTTTCATGGGATAAGAAACCCATCTCCGTCCCAGCTTTACTTGGAGCTCCACCAGCTACAGGCAGCTCTGAAGAACAGCATGTCTTCTGTGGAAGCAGAGCTATTCCTGGAGATAGTGTTAACGCAGAGCTCAGTTGTGGGGCCCGCTCCTGCCTCTGTCCAAGATCTTGTTATGTGACGACAGGGAACCTCTGGGTTTGTTCTGATGGATATTTGCAGAGAAAAGTAATGCCATGAGTACTTGGAGAGTGTATGAATTTTCCCATAGTGCTTTGGGTTCCCGAGTCAGTGCAGGGACTGAAGAAGTGTCTTTGAAAATCAGATTAATCTAAACTGGGAACACAAACATGATCATTCGCGATAATTGCATGGTTCTTTCATGGCATCACTACCAGATGGCGATAGAGTTGGTGCCTTCGCTGTGCATTTCCAGGCCATAACATGGTTGGATTAACTCTTAATTTTCCGAGCTTGTAACGGCTTGTTTTTCAGCCAAAACATTCTTTGGTGAAAAATGCAGATTCAGTGACACTGAAATTTTGTGCGAATTTGTGTCAGTTTCACCAAATTGTTTAGGTTGAAAAAGAACCTAAAAAAGGGTACCCCCAAATTGAAATATTTTATTTGGACATATTCTAAATGAATCAGTTTGATGTTTCAGTTCAAAAATATATTTCATTTCAAAACTTCCTTTAATTTTATTTAAAAAGCAATTAAAAATGGTCAAAATCAAAATAAAACATGTCAATTTTGTCAAAATTAAACATTTTGTTTGACTCAAAATGGTTTCTTTTGTTTTTGTTTTTTACTTTTTGGTACACTGAAAATTTCAAAAACAACCATTTTTGGTTCATCTTGGAACAATTTTTTTTGGTGTTGATCTTTCTGAATGGTCAGGAAACTGAAAAATCTGTTAGTTTCACAGCTCTAATTTCAACATCCTTGTAATGTTTATAACCCTTAAATTACACTCTCACACCCTTAACTCCCATTTAGCATATTTTTTACCCACAAATTAATATTATGTACATACATGTTTGTTACACCCAGTGAAGGTTCCTGAAACCAGATTCAGAACCACAAACAGTGGGAATTAAAGATTAATTCTGCATGAACAGTGGCATCAAACAGAGAGAGGGCAGAGTTAAGGTTGTTGAGGTGTGAGGTTGATGTCTCTTATTGGGTTGATTTGGTGTTGTAATAGACTGTGTGTTCCAATATCTGTAGGTATAAATGTGTGAAGAGGTGTCTGTACCTTTAAAGTATACTGCATTTCCTGGGTTGTGTACCTTTGTATTTTATGACTCTTAACTAGCATAATTGGCTTTCATAAGGTGCTGTGTACACTGGATAGACAGCAGTGCCACTCCTGGCATGCTGCCACGGTAGCTGGGAGTGACAGGGCATCCACCACTCTGGTCATTTACCTTATTGCTGGGAGATATGGAGGACTCACCCCCATTTATAATTGGCTGCTCATGGGGGCCCAAACTCTTACACTGACCTTTAGGGGGTCTCCAGAGACTTGGGCACTGAAAGACGCAAGCTTCAGAACTTTCCCTTGATCCTTCAGATCCTGCATGCTCCCAAGTCATGAGAACCCAGGGGAATGCCTGCCTGAGTGGGGTTCACGCTCACCCCCACAGGACAGAGAGCAGCCCCTTCCCATGCAAAGGGAGAGGCCAAAGACCCTCCATCACCATTGCTTGTGCTGGGTGAGGGGACTCGCCCATGGATAGCATTCCCCTGGAGAAAGGATGGCACAACCCAGAGCAAGGAGAGCCATGGAAATGTGGGGAGGGGATGGGGAAGGGAAGGTAGAGTTGGGCTCAGGACCTGTCATCTCTGTGTCCCCTCTGCCCCACCCCAAGCTGGGGGGCTCGAGCTATCCCCATCGGCTCCAGTGGACTCCTGACCTAGAGGTGTGTGCACAAGGGTTCCCAGGGAGAGGGGGGACAATGAACAATGCACATCTGGCTGGGCCAGACCTGCACACCCTGCCCTCTCCCTGGAACTGCCTGAAGGGGCACCCAAGTCTTGGGCTCATTGAGCTATCCACAGCCACGCCCCACTCAGGGAAAGTGGAGCTGAGGTCAGGCCTGCCCTGCCCACCCCATCACCGTCCAATGATGTATGAGAGGGGTGGGGCCTGTCTCCATGCTAGCACACTGCCAAGTACAGCTGACACTTACCTGCCTTCCTGCAGGGTGAAATTCACACCCAGGGGCAGGACCCAGCACAGGCAGCAGCTGGCATGAACCATCTGTTGACCCATGAGCGGGGAGAATTTTTCCCTGTGGCACGAGGTCTCTCTCTTCTACACCTTGGGGAAGCTCAGCCTTTATTACAGACTCTGAATCCAGGCCTCTGTTTTCTTTCACACCTATTAGCAACTCCCCTGCAAACTCCTTTTTAGTTTCCTAGTTTTCCACATCGCAGCCCCAACAGCTACTTCCTCCTTCAAGCACCCTGTGGACATTTGTCTCATTAAAATACGAGCTGTAGCAATTTCAGTGCTAAGTGCAAAAACACTGAGATAAATGTATGTCTTCCCAGAAAAAAGTACATCAAGAGAGCATTGCAGTTGTGAAAACACGTGTCCATAATCTAGGATAAATTACATTACAGGGAGGTTGTAATTATCCCCATCGCAATAATTTTAAACCCAGAAAAGTCACAGTTAATGTTACGCTTAAAAGAATCACAAACATGTTCATGTCTAGAAATGCACAATTATGACACCCAACCAATCTGAGCTCTGCCCTGTGGTGACATCATGCAATAACCAAATAATGATGATGAAGTCATTAGAGCATTTGTGGTCCCAAATCAGATTAAAACCTATTTTTAAAGGCACTTTTGGTTTTTTTTTCACCTCACCTTTAAACTCACAGGGTCTGAGTTAGAGTTACACCAACTTTAAGGCCTCTTTGCACTGCATGAATGAGGTAAAATGATCTTAGTTTAAATGAGAATTGGGCCCACTGTGTTTGAGTGGCATCAAAAATATCTTCCAAAGCTTTCTCCCGTCTCTAACTGTTTTCCTAATGACCTGGGAGAGATGAGTCATTGTCTGTCACAGCTCCCTCTTCTCCTTGCTCATGCTGTAAAATAAGAAAATAAGCACCTGTCTATCAAAGCAAGACACCAAGAGATGCACCTAAATTACCTGCAGTGCTGCATGGGAAAGGTTCCTTCTTCATTATTCAGCTGAAATCTTCCAGACTGTGAGATCTGAAGCAGTTGGGTGAATTTGCATTGAAGTAGGGCCTGATCCAAAGCTGGGAGTCTTTCCATTGACCTCCCAAGGCATTGGGTGGGGCCTGAAGGTATTTGTTTGCGGGTGGCAGGGAGCTGTGTGAACAGATGAGTTTTCCCCCAAGGCCTGTAGGTTGACAAATTTGGGTTCTACTGGACCAACAGGGGAAGTGAATTCTGATGTGAAGGACCTTCCAGTGAGACCATTCTCCAAGCAGCCCGTATTCCTACCCAGAACTGTTTGCTTGAGTGCCTCAGCTGATTTCAACCCCACAGCGAGAGAGATGGGAGGCTCTTTGTAGCTTTCACCCAAACCTTTTTGAGCTTTAAACTTCAAAAGCAACACCTTGAATTACATCTCAAGCTGAGACACTGTTAGCACCTTTCATTAGCACTAAAATTCACACATTTCTTCACTGAGCTAATGTCCATATTCAGTTTATCCAAGATGGTTTGAGTCTGAGGGGGGAAGGCAGCAAATTTGCACAGGCTGAATGAAGCTGTGCTTCCATGGACATTACAAGACAATTTCACAGAGGAAAGGCTTGCTTTCCGAATAGTGAAGCTGTTGTGGAAATGTTCATTGAAGACTGTCTGGCTTGTCACGTCATATCAGTGATTTGCAGCCAGAACTGTTCTGTAGGGCTCTGTTACCATCAGCAGCGAGTGATACAAATATTAAATGTTTGTAGATCTCCAGGGGGAGATTTATAACCCCCACACAAAGCCTGTGCAACGTCACTGACGTCATGGCAGTTACACAGGGAATAGGGAAGGGGGAAATTTTGTCCATAACCTGTAGATAGCATCAAGAATGCAGTGACAAGTGAGTAGGCCAAATTCTGCAAAAGTGCAGTGTATGTCTAAACACTAGAGCTGGTCAAAATGTTTTGAACAAACCATTTTCCTCTTTGAAAATGTGGTTTCATCAAAATGGAAATTTTCCGTTGGAGAATGTTGATTTCAGTGTTTGTTTTTCAATTTTCCATCAGGAATATCAAAAGAAAACATTTTGTTTCAAGATAACATTCGGAAATGAAATGAAATAAGATGTTTCTAGGGCTGTCAAGAGATTTAAAAAATTAATCGCGATTAATCACACTGTTAAACAATAATAGAATACCATTTATTTAAATATTTTTGGATGTTTTCAATATTTTCAAATATATTGATTTCAATTACAACACAGAATACAAAGTGTACAGTGCTCACTTTATATATGTCTGACCAACCTCATTGTCTTCTATGATGAGATAACTGGCTCTGTGGATATGGGGAAAGTGGTGGACATGGTATACCTTGATTTTAGCAAAGCTTTTGATACGGTCTCCCACAGTATTCTTGCCAGCAAGTTAAAAAAGTGTAGATTGGATGAATGGACTATAAGGTGGATAGAAAGCTGGCTAGAACATTCAGGCTCAAAGGGTAGTGATCAATGGCTCAATGTCTAGTTGGCAGCTGGTATCAAGCAGAGTGCCCCAGGGGTCTGTCCTGGGGCCGGCTTTGTTCAACATCTTCATTAATGATCTGGATGATGGGATGGATTGCACCCTCAGCAAGTTTGCAGATGATACTAAGCTGGGGGGAGAGGTAGATACACTGGAGGGTAGGGATAGGGTCCAGAGTGACCTAGACAAATTGGAGGATTGGGCTAAAAGAAATCTGATGAGGTTCAACAAGGACAAGTGCAGAGTTCTGCACTTAGGAAGGAAGAATCCCATGCACTGCTACAGGCTGGGGACTGACTGGCTAAGCAGCAGTTCTGCAAAAAAGGACCTGGGGATTACAGTGGATGAGAAGCTGTATATGAGTCAACAGTGTGCCCTTGTTACCAAGAAGGCTAACACAGTATCGGGCTGCATTAGTAGGAGCATTGCCAGCAGATCAAGGGAAGTGATAATTCCCCTCTATTCAGCCCATGCCGCTTCCTGCAGCCTGCATTGGCCTGGAACAGCGAACTGTGGCCAGTGGGAGCTGCGATCAGCCAAACCTGCGGATGCTGCAGGTAAACAAACTGTCCTGGCCTGCCAGCAGATCTCCCTGACGGGCCGCTTGCCAAAGATTGCCGATCCCTGAGCTAGACAAATTCAGACTAGAAATAAGGCTCAAATGTTTAACAATGAAGGTGATTAGCCACTGGAACAACTCAACAAGGGCCACCAATGGATAGTGTAAAATCAGGACTGGATGCTTTTCTGTTGGAACTTGAAGCAGGAATTAATACAGGGATGTCCTATGGCCTGTGTTATGCAGAAGGGCAGATTAGACAATCAAAATGGTCCCTTCAAATCTACAAATTGATGAGTTTTGTGAACTTGGGAAGCAGTTCAGAACGACTGGAATCAAATCTCGTCTCCCTTTCATCGTCTTTCTTGAGGGACGAAATCGAAAAGAGATTAAGGCAGATTGTGGAGTTAATTTATGGAGAAACTTTCTTTTCCTCTGGTCATTTTTATCCCCTGGCAGCATGGAGATGCTGCTTATAAATCTGCCAGCGCTTTTAATGATTAAGTGTCTCTAATTAAAGGCATGCCTGGTTGTAGATATAGGATATCTTAATTACATATATGTGAATAAAGTGTTTAACAAGCCGAAAGAGGCATTCCCCTTACACTTGGATCCAAATCCCACTCGTTGCAAATAGACAAGATGTGGTTTTTTTCCACCCATGTCTATCTCCATATTATTTAGGCAGGGCCGGCACTTCCACTAGGCGACCCTAGGCGGTCGCCTAGGGCGACAGGATTTGGGGGGCGGCATTTTGCCGCCCTCGGCAGAAATTCGGCAGCGGGGGGTCCTTCCGCTCTGGGTCTTCAGCAGAAATTCAGTGGCGGGTCCTTCACTTGCTCTGGGACCTGCCGCCGAAGTGCCCCGAAGACCCGGAGCGGAAGGACCTCCCGCCGCCAAATGCTCAGAGGAGGAGCGCTGCCGCCTAGAGCGGCAAAAATCCTGGTGCCACTACTGGATTTAGGGCAAAACTTTGGCTATAATGGAAGAGAGGGATGGTACAAACTGTCTGCAGGAGACCCCAAGTGGAACTCTTTCAAGGTGTGATCTTTGCTCAGTAGCAAAACCCCGACCGAAGGCATCCCCGAAGCAGGTGCATGTTGCTGGCTGTAGCTATGGAAACGAAGGCAGAGTGTGCCAGCCAGAGGAGTGCCTGATGCACTAATGAACTGTGGAATTTGCAGTCAGCTCCAGCTCATCAAATTGAGCTTTATATTTTTATTAGCAGGTTTATATTTGGTCCATTGGCAGGCAGGCAGGTATAGCCATGATACAGGCCTGATTAACTGCGGCAGCCGGAGTCCTGCGGTCTGCCTAGGGAATGCTCTTCCTGTGATTAAGCAGAAAGGATCCCGGAACTGATAAGTGCCCTGCATTATTTTTGTGGGGCTCCCTGTAACCCCTCGCACAAAACACCATACACGATCTCCATTTGCAGCCAGTGCAAAGCCTCCCCTTTCCAAAAGCCAGCTCCTGTTGATGTGGTGGTGTCTGCCCCTCATGTGCTGGGTGTTGAGGAGTGAGGGGAGGGGGACGGGTAAGGATCAGATTGGAAAGGGCTTTGTTGATTTTCTTCGAAAACTGGATTCTGGGCCTTAACTGACCAGTGTGAATTCCCCCAGTGTGGAGCACTCTCCGCTGGCATAAGGTGCATAGCCAGCTCCTATGCCAACTGGCCCCATGCAGCGATGTGTGTGGGGGTTGGGGTTTGCACTACAGTCTGGGCAGAATGCATCTGCATTGTGCAAATTCACCATTGGCACGTGGTCTCACTGAGATCACAGCCAGCTTGCATAAGTTAGAGCAGCCCCAAAGCCCCATGTTATCCTGTGAATACTGCTTTCTAGGCAGTATGTCACAGCCACCATGGGGCCGGAACCCCAACACTCATCCTATGGATGGGTCACTGATGGTATCCCCATATCTGCACAGTCCCACATTTTCCTGGGGAGATGCCTTCACTTGCACTGCAGACACACTCTTAGGCAGACATCTTAGTCAGGAACAATGCTGCTTTAATGTCTTATTGTCAGTATACTGAGGACAGGGACAATACAGCCGTTTTCATTGCCGCAGCATCTCCCATCTGCCAATCTGAAGCAGTTTAAAACTAAGGCTGAATTTAGCCGCACAGTAGCGCTGGGAGGTGGGTAAGTATCATATTTCCCATTTTACAGATGGGGAAACTGAGGCACAACAAGGTTGTGGACAAAGGACCAAACTGTCAGAAGACATGACCCTCTGCAGTCCCACTGCAGTCACTGGAGCTGTGTGGGCTCAGCGCTGCTGAACATTGGGCCGCTTGGTTAGGTGTTGAGAGAGGCTGAAGTGGATGATTTTAGGCACCTCAGTTTGAAAGTGCTGGTCCCGTGTGACTTGCCCTGTCTACATGGTAGGCAGAACCCCCCGGCTCAGAGCCTGGGTCTACAGACCACCGGGGCCTGAACGTCTATACAGCAATTTTTAATGCTGTAGCACGAGCCCAAGTCTTTAGACCGCTGCTCTGGGACTTGCTGCTGCTGGTTTCTGCTTGCCGTGTAAATGTGCCACAGTGAGTCAGTGGCAGGGCCATGAATAGAACCCGTGTCTCTTAGCTTCCCTCCCTTTGCTTTAACCCTCCTTCCCCTTTGTTCCCTGTTTTGTACCACTCAGGACAGTTCTAGGAAAATGGGCTCTGAGGGTCTCACTCTCAAAGGGCTGTTCAGAAGTGCTAGGCCCCACTGGCTGCCACCGGAGCTGTGGGGCTCAGCCTCTGAAAAGGAGGCCCTTCACCTCTCAGAGTTCTCCTGTACATCATGTGCCTGCTCCCTGCCGAGGGTCACCCCACAACTGGCTGTGTAAAATGACTCCAGTGTGCGAGGCAGAGGAGTCCGAGCTCGCGGGGGACTAAAGGAGTTGGAGCAGCGCTAAAGGAATCACGCCGACACCCTTCGCAATTGGGGACGAGGTAAAGGAACACAGGCATGAGATGCCTCCGGAGCAGGGATGCTTCTCAAGACAACGTTTGTGGAGTGAGGAGTGAGAACAGTGTCTGAGCTGCGAATCCCCCGTGCAGGTGGCTGCATGGCACAGAAACACTTGTGTCTCTTGGAGCTGCTCTCCGGCTGTCCCTTTGAGAGCAGGGAACTGCGATTTTACAGTGACAACTTATTCTGCCCAAGAAGATTTACTGATGCAATACATTTCTGGGCAGTCATGGACTCTTATAGATTAGCCAATAGTGCAATGTGTCAAGTTTACTTAAGCATCTAAGCAAACGTTCACAGCTCCAGGTGACAGAAGAAACTCACTGCTTTGCAATAGACTGAGCTTGGTAATAACAATAATGATAGGGAAAAAATGCATCCGTCCCCCAGCAGTTATGAAATGGATGAGAGTGGCATGCCTGGTGTCCAGCCACACAGCAAAGAGTATTGCCAGGCAGACTTGTGTTTGCTTCGCACTCTTACTAAAGGGTTGGACACAATGGCAGAGCACCTTAAAGGTAGAGCACCTGATTCAGATCTCACTGTACTGGTGCAAATCTAGAGTCAAACCCAAGGTAGTGGGATGATCCCATGCACCACTACAGGCTGGGGACTGACTGGCTAAGCAGCAGTTTTGCAGAAAAGGACCTGGGGATTACAGTGGATGAGAAGCCGGATATGAGTCAGCAGTGTGCCCTTGTTGCCAAGAAGGCCAACGGCATATTGAGCTGTATTAGTAGGAGCATTACCAGCAGATCGAGGGAAGTGATTATTCCCCTCTATTTGGCACTGGTGAGGCCACACCTGGAGTATTGTGTCCAGTTTTGGTCCCCCCACTACGGAAGGGATGTGGACAAATTGGAGAGAGTCCAGCAGAGGGCAACGAAAATGACTAGGGGGCTGGGGAACATGACTTACAAGGAGAGGCTGAGGGAATGGGTTATTTAGTCTGGAGAAGAGAAGAGTGAGGGGGGATTTGATAGCTGCTTTCAACTACCTGAAGGGGGATTCCAAAGAGGATGGAGCTAGGCTGTTCTCAGTGATGGCAGATGACAGAACAAGAAGCAGTGGTCTCAAGTTGCAGTGCGGGAGGTCTAGGTTGGATATTAGGAAACACTATTTCACTAGGAGGGTGGTGAAGCACTGGAATGGGTTACCTAGGGAGGTGGTGGAATCTCCATCCTTAGAGGTTTTTAAGGCCTGGCTTGAGGAAGCCCTCGCTGGGATGATTTAGTTGATGTTGGTCCTGCTTTGAGCAGGGGATTGGACTAAATGACTTCCTGAGGTTGCTTCCAACCCTAATATTCTATGATTCTATGATTAACACTGGTTTAAAAGAGATCAGGGTCTAGAGCTGGATTTCCAACAGCATCTGGGTACGCCTGCACATGGAGATGGGGGTGTGAGCTCGAGGAGACATGCCCATGCTAGCTTTGATCAAGCTAGAGCTCTAAAAATAGAGGGTAGCCCCAGCTGCCCCGAGTGCATGCCCATCAGAGGCATTAGGAGGCACTCAGGGCAGCTAGCCCCACCCGCTGCTGCAGCTACCCACTGTTAGTGTGTTCGCTCGATCAGGGGACATCTCCTTGAGCTGGGAATCGCAACCCAACTTGAAGTGTAGATGAGACAT
Source organism: Emys orbicularis (assembly GCF_028017835.1). NCBI lineage: Eukaryota > Metazoa > Chordata > Testudines > Emydidae > Emys > Emys orbicularis. The sequence goes on along the minus strand of NC_088695.1, from coordinate 26,629,413 downwards.
AGGGCCCAGATCCTCGAAGGCATTTCTGTGCCTAACTCCCGTTGATTTCAAGAGGACCAAGGCTTTGAGGAGCTGGGCCGTAAGCACTTAGGAGCTTGAGTCCCATTGACTTTCTGTCAGTCACTTGGGCACTTTGGAAATTGCCAGTGTTTGCAAAACAGTGACAGTGAAAAAGCAACACCAAGGTCTCTCCTTTACTGACATGGGTAGCGAGGAGGAGGCTCTGATGCCAGGTCCAGTCCCAAGGGAGCACAGAAAATAGGTGCCTGTTTACCCAGAGCTGGCCCAGCATCAGTCCCCTGGGTTCCGTGATGCACCTGCCCCAATCGCTCCTGTGCTGTTCTCCCTCCATGGATACTGGCGCCTGGTGAAGAAAAGCACATCTCAGCAGAACAGCGGCCCAAATAATTACTCAACCAGGTGTGTCCTCGTTACAGAGAGGGAGCAGGCATGTCCCAGGGATGCAGGCTTAGGGGGTGGCTCTTCTGAATGGGGGGAAGCTACCACTCCCCACCCCAAATAGGGAGGATGCCAGGAACATGCAATTCCCTGAGTTATTTTCCCATGGGCCAACAGTCCTCAAATTCCTTTGAAACTCTGAGCAAGGGCTGCAGAATTTGGCCAGCTACATAACCCTAACAGAGGGCCAGATCTGCCTCCCTTTGCTGTGATGAGTCAGGCCTTACTCAGTGAGTTGCAGATGGAGCCACTGGTGAAACAAGGTGCTAGGCAGCATGAGTGAGGGGGCAGGCGCTGGGCCTCAGTGCAGTGACAATACTGTGGGACAATGCAATGCTTTTGTAAGAGAACTACCTAGACAAATGGCCGTGAGAAGCCAGGAGTCCTGCCCCCCCGTCCCCTGCTGTAATGATCCAACCATATTCCCCCAATAGACTGCTGTATCCTGCAGTTCTGCCACACCAGGGATGTTCCTGACATTGAATAATGGCGCTAAGACATTTACTTTGCAAACCGTCACAGCAGATGTTGGGCCTGTTCTTGCCATCTACAGCAGGATACCCAGTGAGTGGCGGGTGTGCTACAAGGCATGAAGCTGAAGGACATCCCAGCAACAGCAGCTCCTCCGGTGGGCGATCCATCATTTCTAACCACTTCCTTAATGGCAAGAGGGAAGATGATTAAAAAGCGAGTCTGCTCCTGCCAAGGGTGGTGCGCCGAGGATAAGCCAGGGAAAAGAATGTGCATTTGCCTGGTGGCAAAGCCAGTTAGAAGACGACAGCATGAAAACAGCAAAAAAACTGGCAATGATCTGACAGCAACAGCTGCTGCAGACACACACATACACACACACACACTAATGCGGATACATAGAAAGTACAAACAGTCACACACAGATACAGTCACAAACCAAACACAGTCACACACACACACCCCTCTACACACAGGGACATCCACTCCCACAGTTTACAGAACCATGGTTTCCATTATTGCTACCCCACACATTTTTTTGCGATTTGATTTTGCTTACCCCCGACACACACACTTTGTTCTCTGGCTAGGGTCAAGAAAAACAATCAACAAAAGAATCCAATTTCCAATAGCACGTGTTCTCCCAGGCACAACATCAAGGTAGGCTGTGTCTTTGAACAGAACACTTGTTCAGGTTCTTTTCCAGCTTTTCTGATTATGAGCCTACTTTTCCTCTGTCCTTCCTCACTGCTCTTTCCTTTATCTTCCAAGGTTGCTGGCCTGCTTTTCTCTTTTGGATGTTCTGCTGATTTCATTCAATTAAATAAAGAAAAAAAGCTGAAAGTCACAGGGAGCCTTTTCTTGCTGACCAAGAGGCCAGAATTGTGCCATTCTCGAGGAGAGGAGAGAAGTTTGTTATGGCTAGAGATGCATTGTAGGAATTTTCATTAGGTTTGTTATTGGGGCTCCTCGCTTCAATTTAAATGGGTAAAGGGAGTGAGGTCTAGTGGTTAGAGTATGGGACTGGGAGGCAAATAAAGCTGGGGTTTATCCCCAGCTCTGCCCCTGATTTGGGGTCTTCATCAGTTGATACAGTAATGCTCTTAGAGATGGTTGGGTGAGAACTGCACAGCGTGATTAGTTTGGCCTTTGTTTTGCAAATGTAGGTTCAGTTTTTTTATAAGGCTGGATAAGCGAGAACCCTAATCTCGTCACCATGTGCAGTATGTAGCTATGTAGCTGTTGCGTCTTTGTTTTCTGTCTCTGGACTTAGCTGCCTCCTGCATTTGGTTTAGTGCAGACTGTGCAAAGAGATACACATGCTGCACTCTCTCATGGATACTTTACTTTTGTTCTTTCTTGTTTTGCTGTTCTCTTTATCTAGCACAGAGGTGGGCAAACTAAGGCCCACGGGCCACATCCGGCCCACGGGACTGTCCTGCCCGGCCCTTGAGCTCCCGGGCAGGAAGGCTAGCCCTCGGCCCCTCCCCTGCTGTCCCCCCTCCCCTGCAGCCTCAGCTTGCCGTGCTGCCAGTGCTCTGGGCGGTGGGGCTGCGAGCTCCTGCCGGGCAGCGCGGCTGTGAGAGCCACCGGCCTGCCCCAGTGCTCTAGACTACGCGGCGGCGTGGCTGGCTCCAGCCGGGCGGAGCGGCTGCCAGTCCTGGTGCTCTGAGCGGCATGGTAAGGGGGTGGGGAGCGGGGGGAGGGAGGGTTGGATAAGGGGCAGGAGATCCTGGGGGGCAGTCAGGGGACACAGAGTGGGGGAGGTTGGATTGGGGGTGGGGTTCCGGGGTGTGTGGTTAGGGACGGGGGGTCCCAGGAGGGGGCTGTTAGGGGACAAGGAGCAGGGGGGTTGGATGGGTCGGAGGTTCTGAGGGGGGCAGTCAGGGAGCAGGAAGTGGGGGGGGGACGGATAGGGGGCGGGGGCCAGGCTGTTTGTGGAGGCACAGCCTTCCCTACCCGGCTCTCCATACAGTTTTGGAATCCTGATGTGGCCCTCAGGCCAAAAAGTTTGCCCACCCCGATCTAGCATAAATGTCTTTCTGGTGGAAAGTACCTCTGTGCTATTGAGAAATCCTAAATGATGCCTCTGAAGATATCTGCCTATTTCTAGCACTAGCTGGAATCTTTGGGCAGGGGCTGATATTGCATTATTTTTTTAAAATTCTAAATTGCATTTTCATTCTCGCAGCTACCCACGTGCTTCCTGGTTCCTGGGAGCACTGGAAATCTTGTGAAAGGAAGCAGCACTTCTGAAATTCCTGGACTTATTTTTTAAGCTCCAAAGGTTCCAAGAAGCTATGGACGAGGGTCCAGAACTGTGTGAGCTCCCCATGCACTGAAGCAAAGCCCCAAAGCCTTTCACATTCCTCCATCTCATCACAACTTTTTGTTTGGAAACATGCAGGCTCTCAGATTGGAATGGAGGTGTCCAGTTTCAACAGAGCCGCTTTGCTGTTTTTTAATACAGTAAAACGATACTGCCCTGCTCTGCATGGAAAGGGTTAACTCAGCAGCCAGGGTCCCCATCTCATCATCATCCTAGCTACGGCTTTCCTGCAGGCTGATGCTGTTGGCCAAGGCCTGGTCTACACTAGGAGTTTATGTCGAATTTAGCGCCGTTACATCGAATTAACCCTGCACCCGTCCACACCACGAAGCTATTTAGTTCGACATAGAGCTCTCTTAAATTCGACTTCTGTACTCCTCCCCAACGAGAGGAGTAGCGCTAAATTCGAAATGGCAATATCGAATTAGGCTAGGTGTGGATGGAAATCGACGGTAATAGCTCCGGGAGCTATCCCACAGTGCACCACTCTGTTGACGCTCTGGACAGCAGTTCGAGCTCGGATGCTCTGACCAGCCACACAGGAAAAGCCCCGGGAAAATTTGAATTCCTTTTCCTGTCTGGGCAGTTTGAATCTCATTTCCTGTTTGGACAGCGTGGCGAGCTCAGCAGCACTGGCAACGATGCAGAGCTCTCCAGCAGAGATGGCCATGCAATCCCTGAATAGAAAGAGGGCCCCAGCATGGACTGATCGGGAAGTCTTGGATCTCATCGCTGTGTGGGGCGATGAGTCCATGCTTTCCGAGCTGTGCTCCAAAAGAAGGAATGCAAAGATCTACGAGAAGATCTCTAAAGCCATGGCAGAGAGAGGATACAGCCGGGATGCAACGCAGTGCCGCGTGAAAATCAAGGAGCTAAGACAAGGCTACCAAAAAACCAAAGAGGCAAACGGACGCTCCGGATCCCAGCCCCACACATCCCGTTTCTATGAGGCACTGCATTCCATCCTAGGTGCGGCCGCCACCACTACCCCACCACTGACCGTGGACTCTGAGGATGGGATATTGTCCACGGCCGGTTCCTCGTCGGAAATGTTAGCGGACGGGGAAGATGAGGAAGGAGATGAGGAGGATGAGGCAGTCGACAGCGCTTGCACCGCTGATTTCCCCGACAGCCAGGAGCTCTTCATCACCCTTACCGAGATCCCCTACCAACCGTCCCCAGCCGTTACCCCGGACACCGAATCAGGGGAAGGATCAAGCAGTAAGTGCTTTAAACATCTAAACATTTATTTTTAACATAACTGTAATATTTATAGTATTAACAATGGGGTTTTCATTCAGTCATTTAAACATATAAACTTTTATTTATAACACAACAGGAATATTTATAATATCAACAACTGGGTGTTCATGATTTCTTTGCCTTAGGCAACTATTTAGTCCCAACTATGTAAAAAAAATCAAATAATGTCCGGATTTTCATGATTAGGCAACCACAGGACGCTCCACTCTGTAGTCCCTTCCAGTACAGCTACACCAAAATACAGTCTATATGTCCGGGAATTGACACAAAGTCCTCATGGGAGATCTCAGCATAGCTCTCCTGGAGGTAGTGCTCAAGCCTGTGCATCAGGTTCCTTGGCAGGGCGATCTTGTTAGGTCCACCGTGGTACGACACGTTCCCACGCCATGACTCTATCAAGTAGTCTGGGATCATAGCACGGCAGAGCATGGCGGCATACGGCCCTGGTTTCTGCATGCTCTCCCGAAGCATCCGTTCCCTGTCGCTCTCCGAGATCCTCATCAGCGTGATGTCGCACATGACGCCCTGCTTTGAATTAGGGAGGGGAATGTTAGTATTGGGACTGCTTTACAGCCACGCGGTGGAGGCGGCAGAGGGGCAGAATACAGGGATCTTTCCCTGGGACAGCCGCGAGGGGGTGGGACAGGGGCAGAGCTCATGCTTCCCTGATTGCTGCCAGCAGAGACTGGCATTGCTTTCAATGCGAAAGGAGCCCAGTGCTACTATTAAAGTTTTAAGCTGCCACAAGTCTACGGCTTACCATGTTTTCCTGCTACAAAAGTTGAGGTGTCCTGCCCCGCTTCTCAGATCGCAACTGCAAGACCCCAGGCACTGAAGGCGAGGGCCGAAAATTCGACCTTGTCCTGAGTGCGCATGTGAGAGGTGCAGTGCATGGTGTTGTTCACAGAGAAAGACTATGTTCTTTGTTCACAACTTCATTTATCTGTCTCAGGAATTCACTCCCTTTTTCCCATTCCCACAGACACATCTGCGACTGTCTCCCAACCCAGCCTGGCATCACACTCCCAGAGGCTAGCGCAGATTAGGAGGAGGAAGAAGAAGACGCGTGAAGACATGTTCTCTGAACTAATGGACTGCTCAAGAGCCCAGGCAGCCCAGCAGACACAGTGGAGGGAGAACATGTCCCAAATGCACCGAGCAATCATGGAACGGGAGGAGAGGTGGCGTCAGGAAGACCAGCAGGCGACTCAAACGCTGCTTGGACTAATGAGGGAGCAAACGGACACGCTCCGGCGCCTTGTGGATGTTCTGCAAGACCGGAGGCAGGAGGACAGAGCCCCGCTGCAGTCTATCTCTAACTGCCCTCCCCCGCCACAAAGTCCCACACCCCCCTCACCCAAAGCCCAAAGAAGGAGGGGCGGCAAGGGCCGTTAAAACTTTCAGTCAACCCCTGCAGACTGCTGTAGCACTAGAAGGCTCTTGTTCCCCAAAGTTTGAAAAGTCCTTTCCTACCCACCTCACACAAGCCCCCGTCCAAGTTTCCCCCCCCCCCCCCGTTTCATGTGTGGTTCCTAATAAAATATTCGTTTCTGTTAAGTACTGTTTCCATCATGTTCTTTTGGAGGAGAGTCTGTCTGAAGGGGGGGAAGGGGGTTGGTAATTGGACAGGACAGTCACCTTTAGCAGGGTACAGAGGCGGGGGCAGGTCCAGCAGCAGGGCACATACACAGTGAAGTGACTAGTTACCCTGGTCAGTCTGGGAGGTGCTTTTCATGTTCTGGGGGGGGGGGGGGGTTGCTCTGTGACTTTGTGGCGGGAGAGGGCAGTTACAGATCTTATGCAGCGGTCCTTATCCTGGATCACAGAGCCACGCAGCAGGGGATCTGTAACCCTCCTCCCCCTGCCAGAAAGTCACATAGCCGACACATACACGCAGTCCCGCCCAGGACTGCTGGCAGGCTCCGTTGAAACAAGCAGTCCACCACTGCGGAGCCTGTCATTCCCGGAGTTTAGAAGCATCATTTGCATCAGAACACTAAACCCGCCCCCCGCCACAGTCTGCGTCCCCGGTTTAAAACATTCCCGCGAAAACAGTAATAAAGACAACGGTGTTCATTAACAAAACGGAACAGATTTTATTTTTTGGGAAGGTGGTGAAGGGGGTATGTATCTTGGAAGGATAGTCCACAGTAACTGGGTAAAGAAAGGGGGGCAGGTTCAGCATCTGTGTCCACAAACTTAACAGTCACTGGATACCCTGCTCAGTCAGGAACCTTGCTTTCAAAGCCTCCCGGATGCACAGCGCGTCCCGCTGGGATCTTCTAATCGCCCGGCTGTCTGGCTGGGCGTAATCAGCAGCCAGGCTATTTGCCTCAACCTCCCACCCCGTCATAAAGGTCTCCCCCTTGCTCTCACACAGATTGTGGAGCACACAGCAAGCAGCTATCACAATGGGGATATTGGTTTCACTGAGATCACAGCGAGTGAGTAAGCTTCTCCATCTCCCCTTGAGACGGCCAAAGGCACACTCCACCACCATTCTGCACTTGCTCAAACGGTAGTTGAACAGTTCTTTTTCTTAGTCCAGGGCGCCAGTATAGGGCTTCATGAGCCAGGGCATTAGCGGGTATGCAGGGTCCCCGAGGATCACTGTAGGCATCTCCACATCCCCAAGACTTATTTTGTGGTCCGGGAAGTAAATACCTTCCTGCAGCCGTCTAAACAGACCAGAGTTCCTGAACACGCGAGCGTCATGAACCTTGCCCGGCCATCCGACGTTGATGTTTGTAAAACGTCCCCTGTGGTCCACCAGTGCTTGCAGCACCATTGAAAAGTAGCCCTTTCTGTTAATGTACTGGCTGCCCTGGTGGTCCGGTCCCAGGATAGGGATGTGAGTCCCATCTATAGCCCCACCGCAGTTTGGGAATCCCATCGCGGCGAAGCCATCTATGATGACCTCCACGTTTCCTAGGGTCACTACCTTTGATAGCAGTACCTTGACGATTGCCTTGGCTACTTGCATGACAACAACCCCCACGGTAGACTTCCCCACGCCAAAGTGGTTCGCGACTGACCGGTAGCGTTGCAAGCTTCCAGAGGGCTATGGCCACTCGCTTCTGGACAGTCAGGGCTGTTCGCATCTGGGTGTCCTGGCACTTCAGGGCAGGGGACAGCAACTCACAAAGTTCGAGGAAAGTTCCCTTCCGCATGCGAAAGTTTCGCAGCCACTGGGATTCATCCCAGACCTGAAGCACTATGCGGTCCCACCAGTCCGTGCTTGTTTCCAGGGCCCAGAATCGCCGTTCCACAATATCCACAAGACCCATTGCCACCGTGATGTCCTGGGCGCAGGGTCTCGTGGTTTCTGAGAGCTCTGTGCTACTCTCCGACTTCAGGCCCTCACGGTAGTGCCGTAGCCTCCTCTCCTGATTTCTCTGCATCTGCCTCTGGTAAAGGTGGATGAAAAGCTGCGAGGCGTTGAGAACGGCCACAACTGCAGCGATGGTCGCAGCGGGATCCATGCTCGCACTGCTGTGGCGTCCGCGCTGTCACTGATCAGAAAAGTGCGCGAACTGATTTCCCGCTGGCGCTTTCAGGGAGGGAGGGAGGGCGGGAGTGACGGACGGATGACGACAGGTACCCAAAAGCACCCTCGACACATTTTTTTACCCAGAAGGCATTTGGGGCTCGACCCAGAATTCCAATGGGCAGCGGGGACTGCGGGAACTGTGGGATAGCTGCCCACAGTGCACCGCTTCCAATGTCGACGCTTGCCTCGTTAGTGTGGACTCACAAAGTCTCACAAAGTCGAATTACTGTCCTTAGTGTGGACACACACGTTCGACTTTGTAATATCGATTCCACATATTCGATTTACGTGAAATCGAACTACTCTTGTAGTGTAGACATACCCCAAGTGTCCCAGCAAGAGGGGAAGCAAACATAGGGGGGCCTATGAACAAATGGGGGTTTGACAACCAACCCTCGCTCAATTTTATGAGATTTGGTCACCTAACTCCCACAGGCTCCTTGAGAATTCCCACCCGAATGCAGTAACCCCGAATGTTGCTCTTGTCTTTGGGTGAAGCAACAGAGGGCTAGGTGCTGTGTGGCAGCTTCACCATGCACAGCCTTGCTTGTGTGGCTAGGTGGCAGGCATATTCCATGTACGACTACCCATGGCTGGGCTCTCCTGTCCCAGACAGCCCCAGTGCCCCGCCCCAGGCCATGTCAGGCCATCTCTTCCGGGCACAAGTGTCTATTCAAACACCAGACTCATGAAGTGACACAACACAGTTCCCCTGACCATGGTGGAGTCCCCAGGGCCCCGCCCTGCCCTGAAAGAGGCCACACCTTTCTTTAAATGCCCTGCTGAGTCACATGACAGGCAGGTAACCCATAATCCTTGCATGGTGACTATCTATAGGGTGATACTACCATACAGTCTTTTAGCATCACCTATTCTTTGCTTTCCTTTTTCCCTCCCTTATGTTATTTGCTTCCTTCCCCAACCCTTTGTCTGTAGGTTGCTCATTTGGGCTACATTCCTGCAGGCACTTATGTACATGATTAACTTTCCACATATACATATTTCCATTGACTTAAATGGACATAGGACCAGACCCGTAGACTATAACTCCTTTGGGATATAGACCTGTCTTAACCTATGTTTGCCAAGCACTATATCTAGCACATAATAAATAGCAACAGTCCATATTTCCCCTCTGCTCAGATAAGATTTCCCTCTTCACAACATTACTGTTCTCTCCATTGATCAATTTCTCCTTTGCTTGCCTTGGTTTCTTTTTCTAGCAGATTAAATTGTTTTGATACAATGAAAATGCTGATATTTCATTCAGAGATGCTCAGCACTTCCTTTCCAAATAAATAGGATGCAAAAGAGGTGGGTGAGGCTATCACAGAGAGAAAGAGAAATCAATTGGATATTGCAGAGAGAAATGTTATGCTGAATATTCTCCCCTGCAGTTCATTATCTTGTGGCAATAAATTTTATATCTCAGCTTTCGTTTCTGTTGCCATAAAACATAATGGACTGTTTCCAACTTAAAGCTGTGATGCTCTGTATAATCTGAGCAGCAAGCAATAAAGCAAGGTGCTTTTTAAAAATTTCCTCTATTGCTTCAGCCTAAACAGAAGCTACCTTCCTGAAATAATTCATGAGATCAGGGGTGCTGGCATCTGAGTCGGCACTCTGTGTGCTGCCAACTTCAGAAGACACAAATCTTTGGGTTGATCCTAAATGTATAGCCAATTGCTTGACTCCAATCACTGTTTAGTATTAAAGATGTTCAAGAGACCAAATAACCAAGCTTAGCCAATTTATCGTCTAAAGACAAAGCTGCAGAATACAGTAAAGAAAGAGTTAATATGTTACCAGTCCTTCATAAGAACATAAGAACCTAAGAATGGCCGTACTGGGTCAGACCAAAGGTCCATCTAGCCCAGTATCCTGTCTACCGACAGTGGCCAATGCCAGGTGCCCCAGAGGGAGTGAACCTAACAGGCAATGGTCAGGTGATCTCTCTCCTGCCATCCATCTCCACCCTCTGACAGACAGAGGCTAGGGACACCATTCCTTACCCGTCCTGGCTAATAGCCATTAATGGACTTAACCACCATGAATTTATCCAGTTCTCTTTTAAACTCTGTTATAGTCCTAGCCTTCACAACCTCCTCAGGTAAGGAGTTCCACAAGTTGACTGTGCGCTGCGTGAAGAAGAACTTCCTTTTATTTGTTTTAAACCTGCTGCCTATTAATTTCATTTGATGACCCCTAGTTCTTGTATTATGGGAATAACTAAATAACTTTTCCTTATCTACTTTCTCCACTTTCCAGGAAGCAGGTTCTTAGTTCACCTCTCACAGAAGGTGTGCTCTCCAAAATGCCCCCCCCCCCGACTTTTATTTATACTAGACCAGTTTACACGTTAGAGAGCTTTCCATATGTCACTGAGTTCTAACCCACTAGTCCGTACTAGCTGTGTACCTTTCAGTATCTCTTGTTTTCAACATCATATTCCAGGCAGTAATAGGTGTAAAGGCTTGTACCAGGGCAGAACATTTGTGTATCTTAACTCTGACAGGTGTCCTACCTGGCTATGCCAAATGCTGAGTTGCACTGTTACGAGGTACTGTGGGATTTATACTCAGGGCCGGCTCCAGGTTTTTTGCCGCCCCAAGCAAAAAAAAAAAAAAAAATGGAGTGCCGCCGCCGAAGCAAAAAACCCCAAAACAACAACAACGGAGTGCCGCCCCTTGAAAAGAGCCGCCCCCAAAGGGCCGGAGTGCCGCCCCTTGAGAAGTGCCGCCCCAAGCACATGCTTGGAACGCTGGTGCCTAGAGCCGGCCCTGTTTATACCTTAGCATAAGTGAGCAAGTGTAAGCTTTGCGCTAACATTCACATATGACACAATGTGTAACACATATTAACATGGTGTGGCAAAGTACAACATATACATTGGCTAATAGATTTAAGTGTCTTCCTAAGGCAGTAGCTAGACAGTTGCATCCTAATGTTTGCAGCCACTGAAATTCAGACTCAATGAATTCTGGGTGCAATACTGAGCCCTGCAATAAAAGCCTCCAGATGCATTTAGAAATATGGTCCTGGGTTTCTAGTGCTCTTAGATTCTAGTGGATTCACTTTGTCTTTGTTACACTAACTAGATTGAGTCTGTCACTATAAGGCAGGTTTTCTAACCCTTTAATCATTCTTGTGGCTCTTCTCTGAACCCTCTCCAATTTATCAATGGCAACACATGTGTGTTCAGCAAAATAGCAGGTGCCTCCATTCTGAAAGGATCTGCAATGTCCCTTTTGCAAGCTTCAAAACTCCTTTAAAGGGAGTTGGGCTCAACGGCAGCTACCATCCCCCACCCAGCTCCGCCCTCCCCAGCTGATCCTGATTGGCTGGGGACCAGTGGCTCAGTTCAATGATCAGATCCATTTGGGGAAGAGTTGGTGGTTTCCATAAAGGGTTGGGATAGTGCTGTAGGGGAGGAGAATGGCATGAGGGAGGCTGTCTCTCATGAGGGGCCCTGAAGGGAAAGGGCAGGGGAGAAGGAGGCGCCTGTGGCAGGCTTGGGAAAAAGTCACGCCTTAGGCAACTGGCCTAGAGACAGAGTGGGAATAAGGATCCAGAGCAGGGGAAGCACCCCAGGAGGGAAATCCTGAGGGTCAGCACTCTACAAGTGAGCAGGGTGGTAGAGTAGCCCAGGAGGAGTGGAAGACCCTCTTGCGTTATGTTCGTTAGACTAGAGACTGCAGGGAGGCTGGCCTGTCTCAGGGCTAGTGTTGGGACTAGAGGACACAGAGGTGGAGTTGCTACCCCCCTGCAGCACAGTGGGCCACCAGGGAGTGCAGGGAGGCCACGCTCCCGCACTCCCATTTAGGCATCTGTCATAACTATAAAGGGAAGGGTAACAGCCCTCCTGTGTACAGTACTATAAAAATCCCTCCTGGCCAGAGACTCCAAAATCCTTTTACCTGTAAAGGGTTAAGAAGCTCAGGTAACCTGGCTGACACCTGACCCAAAGGACCAATAAGGGGACAAGATACTTTCAAATCTTGGTGGGGGGAAGGCTTTTGTTTGTGCTCTTTGTTTTGGAGGTTGTTCACTCTTGGGACTGAGAGGGACCAGACATCAATCCAGGCTCTCCAAATCTTTCTGAACAAGTCTCTCATATTTCCAACTTGTAAGTAAACAGCCAGGCAAGGCGTGTTAGTTTTTATCTTTGTTTTCTCAACTTGTAAATGTACCTTTTTGCTAGAGTGTTTATCTCTGTTTGCTGTAACTTTGATCCTAAGGCTAGAGGGGATTCCTCTGGGCTCTTTAAGTTTGATTACCCTGTAAAGTTATTTGCCATCCTGATTTTACAGAGATGATTTTTACCTTTTTCTTTAATTAAAAGCCTTCTTTTTAAGAACCTGATTGATTTTTCCTTGTTTTTAAGATCCAAGGGGGTTGGATCTTGATCCACCAGGAGTTGGTGGGAGAAAGGAGGGGGATGGTTAATTTCTCCTTGTTTTAAGATCCAAGGGGTTTGGATCTGTGTTCACCAGGGAATTGGTGAAGAGTCTCTCAAGGCTACCCAGGGAAGGGAATTAGCATTTTGGGAGTGGTGGCAGCGGACCAGATCTAAGCTGGTAGTTAAGCTTAGAAGTTTTCATGCAGGCCCCCACATTTGTACCCTAAAGTTCAAAGTGGGGAAGCAGCCTTGACAGCATCTCTGGGCAGACCTGAGACAATCAGCAACATTTTCAAAGGAGCCTAACCCAGCTCCTGGACTCCAACTGAATTGGGGACCCAATTCCCTTAAATGCCTTTGAAAATCCCAGCTTTAAAGACTAGCAGCATAATGAGATAAAGGGCCTGATCCAAGGCCTGTTGAACTCAATGGGTGCAAAATTGGATCAGGCCCCAAAAGCTCCTGGTCCAATTCCAATTGCACAATCCCTGTCCTTAGCAAGGGGATGGTCAGTGCCTTCAGAGGATAAAACCTGCTGGCCCCTTCTGCCCTGCCCCATGCAAAGAGGGGCAGGTTCTGTATCTGTGTTTCTCATTTGCTCATGTCAATCAATTCCTGTCTCTATCCAGTTTAATTAAAATTTACCTTCAGCGACCAGTCGAGGGCCATGCACACAGAAAGTTAGTCCTTTTTCCTCTAGCTTTCCATTGTATTTTAGGAAAGTTTCCCAAATGGCCCATCCAGAATATAAATACCGGCTGCTAATTGTCTTTCATATTTAGCATCCCACAAGGTAAATTTCAGAAGTCTTTGCACTTCATCAACAAAATTAAAACAGGTGAGCAATGGATTTGCTGATGAGAGATGCTAAAAATGCCTGGGTCTTTAATGAGTCCTGGAGAGAACATGCTGCTGGAGAGGATGCTTTAACCTAGGTCAGCATCTGGCATGTATAGAAAGCTATTAATGCTTGGCTCTAAGTCAGAAGGACTTGACCCCAAGGAAATGTATGCAGCCACCACCAGATCATTCTTCCCCAGCAACGAATCCTTTACAATGTAGAGTTCTCTGCAGCGCCTGTCTGAGCTCAGCAAACCTGAAAGCCAGTGCAGGTCCTGTGGTGGGGAAAGTCTCCTCTCAGGTGCATGTAGTCACGTAGACCTAGATCTTCAAAGGCACCTAACTCCCATTGATTCCAATGGAAGTTAGGAGCCTAAATACCTTTAAAAGTCTGGGCCGTAGAGCTTGTTCCTGAGGTAACTCTATCTCCGACCCTCTTGAGGGCACCCAGCTTAGGTGTAAAGCTTTTAGCCGTCACCTTTCTCGAGGCAGGATCCCACAGTCCCCTTCCTCCAGACCAGGGACTTAGGCTGCAATTCCCTTGCAGTCCACTGTGATTATCTCACCAGGTCTAACCTTAGTGCAGCCCTATTCTCTCAGGGGGAATGAGGGGTTAACCAGTGACCAGCCAGCTCTCACAAAGCACAGTACTATTTATTCAGAACAAAAGCCACACTCAGAAAACAGCTCTTAATCCCAACATGTCTATGCATGCTGTCATGCCAGGAGTCAGGAATACAGTCGCTAGCCAGCGTATAACGTTTATAAAGTCGATACAATAGTCTTTGAATATTCCATGTGTCTATAGCATCGGTCACAGGGTTTACGTCTGCTTATCTGCTTCCCAGTTTTCAGCGCCTGACCCAAGGCCCAGTGAGGTCCATGGACTAGGCTAAGGGTCTATGCGTCCTCCCAGCCCAACCAATACATGAGATGGAAATTAGTGCATGCAAAGAAAAATGATCAAGGCCAAATGCATGAATTTAGGAGGGGTGGCCAGAGGATTCCACAGGCATTAGAATTTGCTCTTGTTTCACATCCTCATAACGATCTGGGGGGGGGGGAGATAAATACCCTGCTACCTTGTGACACTCTGTACCTTGGGGGAACACCCAGCACCCCCATGTTCATCCTTGTAAAATGATTGTGCGGTATCCAATGCGAAGTTTGTCATGTCGGGTATCTTTGGAAAGCTCATGATGCACTGAGCATTGTTGTTATAGTGATGTTATAGTAATTGTTACTGTAATGTTATAGGTTATAATTTCATGTATATAGTTATGAGGCTGAAAATGTATCCTCATGGCTTAAAATGAGCCCAGGCAAAAACTCTCCAAGAGCAGAGAGGCAGTTCACACCTCATCAGGGCAGGTATGAAACAAACCCAGCCTTGCCTCACAGGAACAAAGGACGTTGGCCTAGGCAGCAACAAAAGAATCTGTTTGAGTGAGTCACCCTCCTTCCTTTGGTCAGTATGGGACTACGATGAGGTAATGCTCACCTGACTCTGAAGGGGGGGGGGGAAGCCAAGAGGGAAGAAAGGACATGATAAAAGGGAGAAACATTTGCCATTCTCTCTCTCTCTCTTCTACCTACATCTACAGACACCACACCAAGCGACTGAAGCGCTGATCAAAGGGGAGAGCCTGGATGAAGAGCAACCATTCAGCCTGTGGTGAGAAGCATCTAAGTTTGTAAGAGCATTGAAAGTGTTAAGATCAGCTTAGAATGCATTTTGCTTTTATTTCATTTGACCAAATCTGACTTCTTGTGTTTTGACTTATAATCACTTAAAATCTATCTTTATAGTTAATTAATCTGTTTGTTTATTCTACCTGAAGCAGTGCATTTGGTTTGAAGCATTTTGGAGACTCACCCTTGGGATAACAAGCCTGGCACATATCAATTTCTTTGTTAAACTGATGAACTCATATAAGCTTGCAGTGTCCAGCGGGCATAACTGGACACTGCAAGACGGATGTTCCCAGGGTTGTGTCTGGGACCAGAGATATTGGCTAGTGTCATTCGGTTGCACAATCCACAGAGCAGCTTAAATGCCAGAGGCTGTGCGTGAACAACCCAGGAGTGGGGGTTCTCACAGCAGAGCAGGGTAAGGCTGGCTCCCAGAGTCAAGGATTGGAGTGACCTAGCAGATCACCGGTCTAGACAACACCAGAGGGGAACATCACATACCTGGATAACCATAACTGAGAGAGATGAGAAAAATGAAACACTCCATTTTTCCACATGTTGCCATAGTGCATTTGACAGCAGCTTGCATAGAGTCCATTTAATTGGCTCCCCATATAGCAGGTTAATCAGTTTCTTCTGTTGTTTGGGTCTTTTCAACAACAACAGGGGAGAGAAAAACATTGATAAAATAAGATGCTTTGTCAAACCGCAGTGATTGGTAGGGGGCTCGGGGCAGGGCTGGAAACTTTCTAAATTCTGTTTTTTAAAGGGACTAAGTTGACAGTGTCATTTTAAGGGATCTGAATTCTAATAATAGGGGGATTACATACCAAGGATGTGTGTGCTAAAATACAGCCACACCTATGTGGGGGTAAACCTAAGTAATTCATCTGCAGCTTCCTGGCTCTATGTGCCTGAAGAAGCTTAGCTTCAGAGTAATTAAAGTGCAATGTATTAAATATGAAAGTTAGGGATTAACAGCAAGTAACTGCGTCATGGAGAGAACCTTCCGATTATATGAATTAGTGGTTTCCAAGTATTGAAAAACATAACCACCGTGCAGTCCCTCTCTCATACAGTGTAACCTGTGTTCTGAGAAGGTACTTGAAGGAGAATGGGGAAAAGATGCCAGGTTCAAAACAGAGCAGCTCCCACTGAGGCACTAAAATAAGGGCCAGATTTTCACAAGAACAAAGATGAATGGAGCTGGTTGAAACATTTTCAACATAACTGTGTTCTGTCGAAAAATGCTGTATCATTGAAACCACAGGACCGTTTTGGGTTAGACGAATATTTCCTCAGGTCCAGGGTGGCCCTTCTGGTCAAAGCAAATAGAGCGTTTGGGGCAGGGACTTGACCCTGGGTCTGCTATATCAGGCTGTGGGCCAGCCTGGGGTCTCTCTCTCTCTCTCGTGTGTTTTTTTTGCAAAAAATTTCAAAAGATCCTGTTTTCATTCTTCATCAGAACGAAAAACAAATGTAGAAACCTTGAATTTTTCATGCAATGGTGCTGTCAGGGGTGTCATTTCAGAGCAATTCAGGTTGAGGGGGGGGGGGCAAAGGTGTGTCAGCACATAGAATATGAGATGTGATTATAATATATCCTGCAAAGTCTTGGGCCGGGTGGGAGTGGAAGACATAATGGTGCATTATAGACCTATGAAAAGCCTGGCTGGGGGTGGGGTGGGGGGACACCAAAGTTAGGGGAGGGCACTGTCCCCCTTGTCCCATGGCAAATGATGCCCCTGATTGTTGTTTTCCAGCCAGCCCTAGTAGTGAGTGTTTGAAAATCTGCTCCTGAGCCCTGCCCCTATGGCAGCTGTCAGTCGTATAGTGGGGAAGGGGGCAGGGAGCCCAGAGAGGGGGGCAGGCAGCTGTTCTGTTGTCCTTACTATTGCTTTGCATTACAGTAGCACTTAGGGAACCATCTCATGCCCTGGAAGAGGACCCCCTCCTCTCACTGGAGGCCTCAGGTTGACCCTCCCTAGGATCAGCCAGCCACAGTCACCGAGCTGTCTGGAGCAAATGTGCCCCTTAGCGCATCTACCGGGGACACCGGCTCTGACACTCCTATTCCAGTGGTAGAAACAGCACACTGCAGCCTTCATTCAGTGCTGACTTGGTAAGCCGAGTCCCCCGGGCTTAATCCTTACGGTTCAGGACATGAGCTGCTCAGCATTCAGGACCAAGAGGAAACCCCAATCCCCTCCTACCCTTCACAATCCTCAAGGAGGGTAGGTTTGTTTGCATTCTTCTGATGCAGCTACCAGAGAAAAGGCAGCGCAACCCATAGCCACTTGCAACACAGTGCTGCTGAATTTCCCAGTGCTCAGAGCTTCTCAACACTGGGCCATAGGTGCCTGGTGTTTCATGGCAGGTATCCCATCCACACACTGGGCAGGCCCAATCCTGATTAGCTTGTAAGAGATGCTATGGCCCCAAATCATCTGGCTTCCACACAACAGAGATGCTCTAGAGGCAGGAGGAAGATGCCAACTAAAACATTTTAACTCTAAGAACCCACCCCTTTAAAAACAAAAACTGGCCTTGCCCCAGCCTATCTCCCCCGGAGACATGGCCCCCGTATAGCCAAAAGTAGTCAATGGCTCCTAGTGAGCCCTGGGCTGTGCAGAGTGGCCAACACCTCCACACCAACTGCGGGAGGAGATGCAAATGTGTTGATATTTGCGTAAATTAGCATAAATATATGAAGCCCGAGGAGGGGTGATGGAGACAGAACAGGACCCCAGCATTTAATTTTATCCCTCCAGTCCTTTGCGTTTCATTCCCGTTCTCTTGCACACCTCCCCACCCACACACACCCATTTCTCTCTCTCTCTCTCTCTCTCTCTCTCTCTCTCTCTCTCTCTCTCTCTCACACACACACACACACACACACACACACACACACACACACACACACACACACACACACACACACACTCTCTCTCTCTCTCTCTCTTCCCTCCAGGGCCTTTCACACAAATTTCACTCCTACCCCAGACAGCTTCCCCAGGCATTTCATTGTAGCACCCCCGTCCAGTATCCCCTGCCCCAGATGTTTCAGTTTTACTCCCCCCCAAAACAAATTTCATCCCTTAGCTCCCCCCGACCCAGCCAGCATTTCATTTTTATTACCCTGCCCTGTATCCCCCTGGGATTGCGCACCCTAGCACCCCTTCCAGCAGTCTGGGGAAGGGAGTGGCAGCATCTGGATTGTCACTCCTTGCCAGGCCCAGCTGGGGCAGCAGCAGTGCAGGATCCACGTGTCGGAGGTAGGGGAAGAGCAGACTGAGGGTGGGAGTATCTTTGCCCGCTGCAGGTCTGATTGGTATCCTGTGTCCTGGGGAAGGCAGCCAATCTGGGGAGAACGTTGCACCCTATGCTAGGGATGGAGTGTGTGTGTGTTCATGGTGGGAGGGGAAATCTTCAAAGGACCTTTTCCCTCTGGGCCCCACATGCAAAGATCAGCATCAGTTTCAGTCCCTGCATTGGGGCAGCTCAGAGACTGTTCCCTTCTGCAAAGGTTGTGGACATGAGGCACCTCAAAGGGGGCACAAGGAGGGGGGGTCCATGCACTCACATCCCCGCCTCCACCCATGGGTCTGTCTGGCCGTGGAGAAGGGGAGCATGCTGCACCATCCCAAGGAATAACACAGCCTATACATGCCCCATGTGCTCCCTGACGCTTCAGGTGAGAGACTGCCCCTTGAGCATAATCCTCCCAGGACCAGAGCTCCCTCTGGAGCAGGGTGGCTCTGTCCAGCCCCTAGCAGGGCTGTGCACAAGTCACACAGTTTGACCCCTTCTCATTAGAGTTTGATCAACATCTCCCATGATCAATCATGAAACCCAGAGCTAGAATGAGAAGTCCATGAGCTGAAATTAGTGAGAGCTGCTCTGGCACATGGTGCAAAGGTGAGGCTAAGGTAGCCTGGACAAGAGGAGAAGGAGACTGGAACGCATTAGCCAGAATTGTGGAAGGGGCAGTAAAAATCGCTCAGCCCCAACATAGGAGAGCCAGACTGTGATGGGTTTGGGCTCTTTGGGGTGTCACCTGAGGTGCTGGGGTTTAACTGAGTCAGCCTATTCTGCCAGCCTGGGTCCCCTTTACCTGGCCTTGCTGGGTTAGGCTCACAAGTCTCTTCCAGCTAAGCACACAGGCAGGGCCACACCCAGCTGCACAGAGACAGGGATCCACTCTGGAAAGATTCAGCCTTATGGGCTCACCCCAACACTCTGGTGCCCACACCTTTTAAGGGGGACAAACCCAAAGGTTCTATGAAATTCGCCCCCTCCCTCAATGTGGAGGGAGATATGCTCAACTTCTTGTCCCCGCGCCCAATTAGAAATGACAGAAACTGGGGTTAATAATAAACAAAACACATTTTATTAACTACAAAATGTGAATTTTAAGTGAAGATAGGAAATAACAGACAGAACAAAGCAGATTACTGACCAAATAAAGCAAAATACGCAAGCTAGGCTCAATATACTTAAGAAACAGGATACAAAATGGAATTTCTTACCCTAAATGTTATTTTTGGCAGGTTGCAAAGTTTCTGTGGTTCAGAGTTCCAGTTATATTCCTTTTCAGACTGGACCCCTGACTCAGTCTGGACTTCCCCTCCCCTTCCCCCCCGCCTTCGCTTTAGGTGGCTTTAGCAGTCTTTCTTCTTGGGCAGACCTGCCATGGAGAGGAGGAGTCTCATTTGCCTTCCTCCCCACCCTTAAATAGGATTTGCATATGGCGGGAATCCTTTGTTTCCCAAACTTGACCCCCCTCCCTTCCAGTGGAAAGTTACAAGACATCCCTGGTAATGTTTAGTATCAGGTGACAAGACCACCTGACCCTGTAGCATCACAGAGTCCATGAGTCAGTGGCAGTATGGAGTGTCCGCAGGAAGGCCAAGCCTTTTCACAGTCGATTGTCCTCACTGATGGGCAATCTGCCCTGTCTGGCTTTTCCATTGTTGTACCTGAAGTGTTAGCAGTGGGCATCACCCAAAGCAGCATCGTTGAAATACAGATACAGAGTCAATATTCCTAACTTCAGACACAGAAATGATACAGGCATACAAATTGGATAACCACATTCAGCAAATCATAACCTTTCCAATGATACCCTACAAGACCCATCTTGCATAAAGTACATCTCAGTTATGTCATATTCATATCATCAGCATATTTTCATAACGAATATGGAGTGAAATGTCACACAGACATTGAGTGGTGTCATTCTGTAAAATTAATGGCTGGTAAATGTAGAGAAAATAAAAGGAAATGGTGCTTCACACAGTTACCCTGTGGGATTTACAGCCACAGGGAGTCATCGTATCTAGTGCTGGAGCTAATAGAATCTATTGCTACTGCTGGATTGAAAGTGGGTGTGACAGGTTCCCCCTATTGTTTTCCCTAATGGCTCATTTCCCTGAATAGGCCCTTCCCAACCAGCTATCTAGACTGAAAGCATCTAGTGAGCGTTACCCAGGTGTGACTGCACTTGAAATCCAGATACATAGTCAGTATTTATAACTTCAGATACAAAAATGATACATGCATACAAATAGGATAATCATATTCAGCAAATCATAACTTTTCCAATGACGTCTTACATGACCCGTCTTGCACAAAATGCATCATAATTATGCTACAATCATATAATAATAATATTGCTATGAATAAAATATGGGGTCCAGTATCACAGTGGGATTGGGAATGCATAACCAGCCACAGATACAGATAAGGGCTCTTTGCTATAGATTATTAAATCTCATCCTTCAGCAATTGAAAATGTAGAGAAGGGGTCAGGAAGGAAAGCAGTGGGGTCAGGCACTTTGCTTAGGTGTATTATGGATGATTGAGGACTTGTCTATACTTGCAAGTTAGAGCACATTAAATCAGCCCCGGGCGCCATAACTCCGGAGGTGTCCACACTGGCAAGGAACTTAGAGCACCTGGACTCTGCAGCTGGTGCGCTCCTGGTAATCCACCTCCACGAGATGCATAGAGCTTGCTGTGCCCAGACTGGAGCGCCGGGGTATCAGTGTGGACGACGTGTTGCATTACTGCGCTGTGACTGGCCTCCAGAAACGTCCCATAATCCCCTGAAGTCAAGTGGCCACTCTGATCATTGTTTTGAATTCGGGTGCAGGCATGCAGATATCCTCTTTCAAAGCTCCGTTTCTGACAGCCGGCACGCTTATCTGCTCTGGGACACAAAGCAAACCATTACTGTGGAATGCTCCTGCTGCAGAGGCAGGCTTTTGTGCATGTGTGTGCGTGTGTGTGTGTGTGTGTGTGTGTGTGTGTGTGTGTGTGTGTGTGTGTGTGTGTGTGTGTGTGTGTGTGAGAGAGAGAGAGAGAGAGAGGGGCGGGGGGTGGGGGCTTATGTCAGGTTTCCCCCTTTCCCCTGCCGCTGTCTGAACTTATAAGATAGCATGCTGACATGCCTTTTGGCCCCCCAAAACACACTGTCTCTCCCCCCACATACACACAACACACTCCCTGTCACACTCCCCACCCCTCATTTGAAAAGCAGCAGGCAATCTAGTAGGATGCCCATGGAACAATGGGATTGGGAAACCTGCATCATGTGATGCTGTGCCTGCCCCATTAGGTATTGCAAACCCTTTCCAAAGCACGCTGCAGCCACTTGCACACTGGAATAGCTACCACAATGCACTGCTCTCTGTGGCATTGCAAGAGCTGCTAATGTGGACATGCTTCACAGTCACAAGGAGTACAGTGTGAACACACAGCAGCACTTTCCCTGCCACTGTCTCCAAAGGCTGGTTTAACTCCTGGCGCTCTACATCTGCAAGTGTAGACGTAGCCCAAGTCACCAGCACACTAGACTTGATAGGCCAATGGTCTGATCATGTATTGACTAGTCCTGGGTTCCTGCATTTTATCTGCTCAACAACCATTCCTAAAGGTGCCAGCCATCTTGCAAAGGGCAGAATTAACTGGAATCTCACGCCTGACTGCAAATGTTTGCCCTGTATGTCACACATTGTTTTCGCTCTGTTTTCTGTGTAGCCAGTTTCCTAGCTAAGTAGTTGATTTAAATAAGAACATCTATCTTCTAAATCGTGTATATCAAACAATCAACCACTTGGAGGCTGCAAACCTCCCTAAATCTGTAATTATGGTGTTGCAGCTGATTGTGATTAAAGTGAAGCTGTCAGGGAGACATTTGTCAGACAAACACACACTCAAGCAGCAGTTTTCCCCAAAGTGCTAAGGCAAGCTTTCCTGCCATATGGGACCATGATTAATAGGCCAGCCTATATGTAAATATTTAGCTGTTTAGGAAGCAACAGGATCCAATTACCTTCCAACTCATTTCTCTCATCGTGATAAAAGTACAAACCAGACCTTGGTTTTCAGAAATGATGTCTCAGGTTCTACTGAAACTATTAACGACATTCTTTTGGGCAAATGGAGCAATCCAGGCTGAGATCACTGGCGTCCAGAGGAACAGAAATCTCCTATTCTCTCATCACTGCCATGCACCTCTACAAGTGCAGTATCCCAGATTGAGACTCACACAGTTTAGGTGGAGATGCTGGCTCATAACCCAGCCTGACTGTTATTGTAACTGGGCGCTAGAAAGGGTGAGTACATGTTTACGCACGGCATGGTGTGTCGAAAGAACTGGCTACATTTAATGTGGAGAAGAGAAGGCTGAGGGGGGACATGACAGTCTTGAAATATATCAAGGAGTTGTTACAGAGAGGATGGTGAGTGATTGTTCTCCATGTCCACTGAGGGCAGGACAAGAAGTAATGGGCTGAGATTGCAGAAGAGAGATTTCGGTTAGATATTAGGAAAAACTAATATTCCTAATCAGGGCCGGTGCTTCCATTTAGGCGACCTAGGCAGTCGCCTAGGGCACCAGGATTTGGGGGGGCGGCATTTTGCCGCCCTTGGCGGCAATTCGGCGGCGGGGGGTCCTTCCGCGCTCCGGGTCTTCAGCGGCAATTCTGCGTCGGGTCCTTTACTCACTCCGGGACCCGCCGCCGAAGTGCCCCGAAGACCGGGAGTGTGGAAGGACCCCCCTGCCGCAGAATTGCCGCCGCTGACTGGGAGCGCGGAAGGACCCCCGCCTAGGGCGCCAAAAACCCTGGTGCCGCTCCTGTTCCTAATGGCTCAGCACTGGAACAGGTGACCTAGAGAGGTTGTGGAATCCCTATTATTGGAAGTTTTTAAGAACAGGCTAGACAGTGCCAGGTGATGGACTAACTGACCACCTGAGCTCCCGTCCAGCCCTACATGTCTATGAGTCTATCATCCTATGGTAGGTAGAGTCCTGTGTACACAGTGCTGTGCCTGCTCTTTCTTTTGTCACAACTATCCTTGACATTTTTAGTGTCTCTCCTAAAGCCGCAGATGCTGGAATCAAGAGATCAGAGGAAGATCTCAGCTATCTCCTTAAAGAAAATGTAACTTTCTAGCTGTCCCGATGCAGATAAAAGCTTGGAAACATGACCCCGGTGCTCCCTCCCGGCTCAGAGAGAAGAAGGAAAATAAAAGCAATCCCCACATTTATTATTTGTAGAAACATCTCATGACTTTTGGGGCCTGTCTCGGGATTTTGGAATGCTTGAGGTTGGCCACACTACACAAGCCTTCCCCGCACCAGCATTCTCTGCTGTGTTCCCTCCCACTCCGCAGTGCCCTCCCCAGGATGAATGTCAGCCGTTCTGACTGGCCTCCCACAGCGACTGGTAGCTGTCATCCCTCACCTGAGCAATCCACACCATGGAGCCTGGATTTCAGGGGTTCTGACAGCTCCCAGCTGTCCCTTGACAGCGGGGACAGGCCCCAGTAATTAGGGGAAGTCTCATCAGTCTAGCCAGTGGCATAGGAGGGAATGGTGCAGGGAAACGTATGTCTGGGGCAGTTTCTCTCTCAGTCTAGGGAAGTTGAAAGGGCAGATGGATCCCACCAGAGCCTCAAACAGCTACTCCCAGTTTGCAGTCAGGGGGTTTGTAGCGAAGGTGCATGTGCTAACTGTTGCCTTCATGGTGGAGCATACCCTCCCAGATCCCTGTGATTTATCGTGGCGAGGAGCCATGGTGATGAATTAACTCTTCATTAAATAAAACCGATGACACTTGTCGAACTCAGAGAGAAGAGCCATGTATTTCTCTAAAGAAAAGCATGTGATGTTTAACATGTTTCAGCTACTAACATTGGGTCAGATTTCAAAGGTGCCTCAAGATGCAGATGGACACCCACTGAGATTTTCAGAAGTGCCTGTGCAGGACAGGGCCCGGCTCCCATTGGTTTCACTTGAAAGAGTTTGCAGGAAAAATGTTGGATTTTTCGCTCTTGTGAGGATGTGGCTTGACCCACTGTGATTAGGCATGACATCCTCAGTGCTTCCAGTTGCCTCTTATGGTTCTTCTGCCCATGGCCCTACCCTGGGGATGCCAATGACTTTTGTGGGTGCTTCAGTGGCTCTTTTCTCAGTACATGTATAGGAAGAAAGACGTCTCTAAGGCTTCCTTTAAAACAGCAACAAACACAACCCAGCTGTGTAGAATCTCTGCTCCCTTATTAAATGCCATAACTCATTACATTATCATTGTCAGTTAGAACAGGGGGGCTTGGGGAGCTCAGTTCCTAAATGCATACCAGGCTCCTGAGAGGCAGGAAACCTAATAGCTCTTCAAAGCATGGGAGAGGGGAATAGAGAGAGAGAGTAATCAGCACTATAAGTCATTGTCTTACCCTTGTTCATGCTCAAGGTTCCCCAAAGGACGGTACCTGTGCATAGCCTCTGAGCTACATTATCGTTGCTGTAACTCATCCCCTTAGATCTCTGCCTCCACGGAAATATGGGATAGCTCGTGAAAGTCATCACTTCAACAGCACAGCTTCCCAGCAGGGGCAGCCCCAGCGGGATGGTATTTAGATTTCATAGGGGCCCCAACAGCCCTGTGTCCAGCTGTATCTGAGAGCAGCTGTGTGCTCCAATTACCAGTGGTTTCCAGCCTCTGCATGCACATGGAAGCTTCTCAGCTTGCCTCCAGGCCCAGGGCTCCCTTCAGCTCACACGCGGGCTCTGCAAGAGCCCATGCCTTAATAAATGTCCCTCCTGCAAACACAACACGTGCCATCAGCATTTATGCCCCATGGAGGGAAGGGAAGTGGTGGCCAATGGAGCCACACAGTGGGGAGCAGCATAGGGATGACCTTGGGATTTCGAGGTGGAGTTACAGATGAGAATATGTATTGTAATTTAAGAGTAAAAAGCATTACAAGGATGTTAGAGAGATAAGGAAGATGAGGTAATATCTTTTGCTGGACCAACTTCTGTTGGTGAGAGAGATGAGCTTTCAAGCTGCACAGAGTTCTTCGCCTCTCATTTCCACCAGAGTAACTCAGCTGGCTTCTGTGCAGTGCTCCTGATTTACATCAGTGTAAATGAGATCAGAGGAAGGGCCTGAAACCATTGAGATTAAAGGGAATGCAGCCTGGGAAAAAGCTGCTGGTTAAAACAGGAAAGCATGAAAGCAAACTCCAGGGCACCAGGGGAACCACATGCTGTGATCCCTTCAGGAGGTCAGGTGAAGAAGGAATCAGAGAGGAGGACAGGATTCTGAAGGCTTCTAAGAATCTCAGGCTGGGGTTTATTCAGCAGTTTCTCCTCTAGATGGATTCAGGTCAGGTTTGGCCCTCTGGCCACAGATAGGCATCCTGGAGTTTGAATAAACTGCATCAAAGGGAGAAATTCAGTCAGTCAGAGGAGAGCGTTTTCAAAGCAACAAGCAAATAAATGCTCCAGAAAGGCAGGCTGGGGTGTAGGGTGTAAACTTAGTTGCACAGGACAGGGGAACAGAGGACAAATAGCAGCCCCGCTCCTTCCAGCCAACACTAGGAGGTTATTCTCCCATTAATGGCACTGTGGTGTTATGCAGATAGCCCCCATTAATGGCAATTAGAATTACATGGGTGCACTCCTGCCCGCCAGTTCCGGGCTAGGAAAATAGACTCTATACTTGCACCTCATCTGTCCCTCAGTGGAAGAGACATCACTCAGTTTACACCTTTCTTCCCTGATGAACCCAGTGTGATTTCACATTTATGATTGGTCTGTGAATTAATTCCCTGAGAAATGCTGACTCAGGAAGCTGAGATTTCGTGTGGTTAATTAAATGTATCCACAATATATTATGCTTTCTGCTAGATTGTTTTCTAACTTTGAGACTTGGTACCATGAGGAGGCCTTTGGATTAGAGCTGAGTGAATTTTTTTCAGTGAATAGTTTATTTGCCAAAAAAATGCAATTTGGGATTGACCAAAACTGTTCATAAATTTAGCTCGAATTTGGTGAATAGTTTTGGCCAAAAAAGACTAGGAAAAAATTCTGAAAAAGCTGAAACATTTTATTTTGACTTTTTTGAAATGAAATGTTTCGACTTTTCAAAATGACATTTCTTTTTCAAATTTAGCTAGATTTAACTAAAACAAACAAACAGGCAAAAAACACAAAACAAACAAACAAACAAACAAACAAAAACCCAAACCTGAAAGGGACATGAAATGTTTTGTTCAACCTGAAACCAATTTTTCCCCACGGATTTTTTTTTGTGTTTGGCCACCAAATTGAAAAATCAGTTGTTCACCCAGTTCTACTTTGGACTGAATTCCATTGTTTCAGCCAGATTCTGATCTCGCATACTCTGATGTAAAGCGGGCATAACTCCGTGGAGTCAATGTAATTACACTAGTGTAAATCAGAAGAGAATCGGAGTTTTCACACTTAAAAATCCAATGCCATGATATTCTGTCAAATCCACACCGTTAATTCATCCCATCAAGATACTTTATTGCTCACAAATCACTTTTTATGGATTCCCTGAAATGTGTTAAACAAATAAAAATGGTGAAAAAATGGGATTTGCTAATAGCCTCATAAAAACCTGGACAGAGGATTCCAAATCCCTATTAAATTGGATAACAAAAGATGGGAATTTGTTCTCCCTCTCCAACAGAGAATATTTCATTCTCTCTTTCTCTTCCCTCTGGGTGGAAGGTGCCACACTGTGCATTAATCTTCTCTCTCCGGAGAGAACTGGCTGACCTTCTTTGGGTAAATCAGCTAAAGGATACAGATTGTCCAGCACAGCTTCAGCTTGTCAGCACACCAGTCCCTTACTGCGATGAGTCGGAAGCCAGTTGGTTGCTTGACTGAGTGTGTCACAGACAGAGCACACACTGCCAGGTGCAGATTTCACTAGTCATGTCAGTGGGATTTTGCCTGGCCCCTTGCACGAGTGGGGAAAGGCTCCTTGCACATCCACAAAGACTGCTTGCATGCCCATGTGCAGTCAGACACGACCTACCCTGGGGATTTCAGCTGCACTGATGTCAATCCGGAGGAACTCATTTGAAATCAATAGCATTACTCTTAGACTGGGGTAGGTGAGATGGGGGCCTGGCTCTCTCTGTGCCTTCATAGGGCTGTGCTGGGATATAGCTGGAGAAACCCTGCGGTGATTCAAAGCAAATGTACCAAATAGCCAAAAGCAACATAAACCTCACAGATCTGGCATGCACCACTCTGGTAAGTGGCATTTCCAGCATCAGTATCTAGGGCTTCCAGGGAAAGTGACTGGCAACCTGATCGCACCATGACTGCAGGCCACCCCTTGCATTTCTGCCTAATATCGGTTCCCTGGCTGTGCCTTCAAGATAAGCTAACGTTATCCTCATTGTGATTTTCCTCAGGCATTATTCAGCAGTGCTAGGTTTTGCTTGAGGGTCTTCAAAGCGTAGGCCAGCCACTACCCACTGGGGGACCAGGAATAATGAAACCAAGCTAGCAGTAAAATAGGGTCTGCACGACATGCCCCACTAGAGCTCCTGTCCAACTCCAAGGATTCTGGGAGTCAGTGACTCCTGGATGCAAACCTGCTATAAAGAGCATTTTGTAACAGGAGCCATGGGAGACAATTTTAAACAGAGTTTGGTTTTGTTTTGTTTTTCTCCAAATGTAAATCTATTGAGCTCCAGCTTTCTGGCCACTTTGAAATCTGCACTTAGGAGCTGCTAATTGTTTCACTGGAGCCTCAGAATGCACTGAGGGTGTTTTTCCTCCATCAATATTGCACTAATAATTTAGCCCTGTGTCATTAACGGCAATACACATGCCGCACAGAGGGCACAAGATGCAATTCACTCTGCAAATGCTGTTTTTAATGAACATCCCTGTCCTGTTAAAAGAAATTAAGGCACAATATGTGGCTTATACTTCAATGATCATGTATTCCATACAAAATCACCACGCAAAGGCTGCACAGGGAAGCCTTTGAAAATCAGGCCTCACAGACAGTTTTATTAATGATCCATATAACACACAAAGGTTCCAGGTCCTAAGATATGGTCCCTGCCTCAAACGGCTCACACACGAAGTGCAGACATGTCATGTGCAATCAGGACAAACGGGCGCGTGCTCAGTTAAATCGATGCAGCTAGCAGCTTTTCGAGGGTTGAGGGAGCATTCCTTATTTCTCACGCATTAACCCTCAAGGAGGGGGGATTGATTCTTTGCAGAAAAGCACTTGTGTGCTAGGAGAGATCGTCTATATGAAACCTTATAAAAATCAATCAAAGCCCTGCTGAGTCCCATTCTGTCTCAGCCCACCCGCTCTCCCCTTTTAGTTCAAATTCCTGGAATGTGGTGTTGTCAAGGCTGCTTCCCCACTCTGAACTTTAGGGTACAAATGTGGGGGCCTGCATGAAAACTTCTAAGCTTAACTACCAGCTTAGATCTGGTCCGCTGCCACCACTCCCAAAGTGCTAATTCCCTTCCCTGGGTAGCCTTGAGAGACTCTTCACCAATTCCCTGGTGAACACAGATCCAAACCCCTTGGATCTTACAACAAGGAGAAATTAACCATCCCCCTCCTTTCTCCCACCAACTCCTGGTGGATCAAGATCCAACCCCCTTGGATCTAAAAACAAGGAAAAATCAATCAGGTTCTTAAAAAGAAGGCTTTTAATTAAAGAAAAAGGTAAAAATCATCTCTGTAAAATCAGGATGGCAAATAACTTTACAGGGTAATCAAACTTAAAGAGCCCAGAGGAATCCCCTCTAGCCTTAGGTTCAAAGTTACAGCAAACAGAGATAAACCCTCTAGCAAAAAGGTACATTTACAAGTTGAGAAAACAAAGATAAAAACTAACACGCCTTGCCTGGCTGTTTACTTACAAGTTGGAAATATGAGAGACTTGTTCAGAAAGATTTGGAGAGCCTGGATTGATGTCTGGTCCCTCTCAGTCCCAAGAGCGAACAACCCCCAAAACAAAGAGCACAAACAAAAGCCTTCCCCCCACCAAGATTTGAAAGTATCTTGTCCCCTTATTGGTCCTTTGGGTCAGGTGTCAGCCAGGTTACCTGAGCTTCTTAACCCTTTACAGGTAAAAGGATTTTGGAGTCTCTGGCCAGGAGGGATTTTATAGTACTGTACACAGGAGGGCTGTTACCCTTCCCTTTATAGTTATGACAGGTGTGTTAATGGCATTAGCCGGTTGTTTGCCAGCCTTGTCTCCATGACAGGAAAATGGATGTGCTGTGCGCTTAGAGGCCGTTTCTGCTTTTGCCATCCACCATAAGTCGAACAGGGCTCCAGGGGAGCCAGGGCTCTCTCTGGGGCACTCTTTCTCTGCTTACTGCTCCATTCCAAGGCAAACATTCCTTATGTTTCCATGGAAATAAACTATGCAGGGATGGCAAAGGGATGTATGGAGTCAGGTCCAGCTGTGAGTCCTTCCACCCCTGCACGGTAGGAAAGAAAAGCTGTGGTGTAGTCAAAGCCCAGGATTAAGAGAGGCAGTTGTGAACATGAGGATGCACAGAATGATGTTGCACCTGTAGATATAAGAGCTTGTGGTTAAGCATAGACCAGGACAGGACATGCCAGCTGCTGGTTCCTTAAGTAGATTATTTCTGGCAGGGCAAAACAATAGCTCATTTGAAGCACAGGTTGTTTCCAGTTTCCCTGAACTAGCAGTTGCAGCAAGATCCCCAGGTATCCAGACTGCTGGCCACTGACACTGCTGATTTGCCAAAGGGAAAATGATTCTGTCCTTCACAAGTGACCCAGTTCCAGGTAATCACTTTTGGCCGATCTGATCTGCAAAGGCTTGTGGCTCTGCACTCACTGAGATCAGAAAGGGCAACGATAATTCATTTATGACACATGGGAGCTGGGGAGGACATACACGAGGCCCGGGGTTTGCTGTCATGGCCTGCCACAGATGTGTCTATTCCCCTACAGCAAAGGAGCCCATGATCCTTCCCAGCTTCTGGAGGAAGGGGAACTCAGACCTTTTCACAATGGAGACCAGTGTCAGTCATTACTCTGAGCTAGAGGAATACACTGGGAAACATAAATATTCCCACAGAGATTGGAGAGTGCAACACCTTTGCACATGAATGCCTGAGGAACTGGCATCAGCCAATAGCCCTCAGTGCAATTCACAAGAATTCCAACAGTTTGCAGAGAGTTGTGACTTTAATCATTTAAGGTCTAGGTTAAGGAGGGAGCCAGTGTAGCCTAATGGCTAGCTAACTCAGACGACCTTGGTTCTATGCCTGCATCTGTCACAAGCCTGCTGGTTCACTTCTTCTCGCTGTCTCAGTTTCCTCATGTGCAAAAGAGCACTAATGATACTAACCACCGGTGGACAATGTTCTGAGCTCTACTGGTGAAATGTGGCAGGTGGAGGTGGTACTATTAGTGATGTTCAGTCTTTGCGCTGGTGTGCTGCACAGGGGTGCATTTCACCCAGAGACCCAATCAATAATGAATTGCACATACATGGAAAAATGTCTTTAGCTAGCTAGTTATATTTCAGTGCCTAGAGCTGTGGGCAGACATGCTTTTTGAGTATCCCTATTAATAATACATTGATGCCATTTACCTCTACACCTGGCTAAACTGACCACAGTTTTTATATAAGGAAGAGGGCTGTTAATTATTATTGTCTGGCTGGTGAGTCTTGCCCACATGCTCAGGGTTTAGCTGATCGCCATACTTGGGGTCAGGAAGGAATTTTTCTCCAGGGCAGATTGGCAGAGGTCATGGGGGGTTTTCGCCTTCCTCTGCAGCGTGGGGCACGGGTCACTTGCTGGAGGATTCTCTGCACCTTGAAGTCTTTAAACCACAAGTCGAGGAGTTCAATAGCTCAGACATAGGTCTGGGGTTTGTTACAGGAGTGGGAGGGTGAGATTCTGTGGCCTGCGTTGTGCAGGAGGTCAGACTAGAAGATCATAATGGTCCCTTCTGACCTTAAAGTCTATGAGTCTATGAGTCTATAATTATTGGTGATGGTAGCAACACTCAGGGATCAGAGCTCATTGTGCTAGAAGCGTACAAACACATCATGAACTGATGATCCCTGACCTGATAGCTTACAATCTTGGTAGTGGGGAGAGACAACAGACAGACAGGGAAGCACTTGGTGACGATGGTTATTAGTATAATAAGCCATAGTCACAGCGCACCAGCTGCCTGAACATTTTCTAGGCACCATGGCAGTAGGTGTATGTAGGGACTTGAAGGGGGTCAGTGTTGTGGCTTTGTGGATCATTACAGGAAGGCATAAGAGGCAGTGCAGGAAAAAGCACAAAGCTGCTTGTAGGAAAATTG
Organism: Emys orbicularis; assembly: GCF_028017835.1. Lineage (NCBI taxonomy): Eukaryota > Metazoa > Chordata > Testudines > Emydidae > Emys > Emys orbicularis. The sequence goes on along the minus strand of NC_088695.1, from coordinate 26,597,740 downwards.
GACAGATGAAGGCTGGCCTGAAGGGGCCTGGAGGATGATTGCTGGCAGGTCAGAGGTGGGATCTGGGGCTTGGCAGTGTATAAGAGACGATCAGTAGGTCAGGACTAAGCCATGCAGGTCCATACAAGCCCAGGTGTATGATGTGGTGGAGAAGGGGAGCCAGGGGAGGGATGCTAAGAGGCGGGTGATGCAGTCAGGGTGATTAGCCAGGAAGATGAGCTTAGCCGCAGGGCTTTGACCGTATTGGGCGGGGCAGGGGTGAGGAGATGGCATTTGTTGAAAGCAGGAGGGAGGAGGCAGCATTTGTCACTACAGGAGCTGATGAGGGCCCGGACCTCCCCTAATTCTTCTCCTTTCAGGCTACAAGGCAAGTTCATGTGTGTTCGTCTGTGCATGTAGAGCCCTCCTGCTATCAGAGCTGGGGTACTGAGAGCCATGTAATTCCCCTGGACATGCTGTCACATCACTGGGCACGGCCCGTTGCTTAGGGTGGTGTGCGCTGTGAGGGAGGCCATGCCAGGAACGGGACACATGCCTCTGGGGCCCAAACTCTTCTCAGATGAAGAGGATGTGCTTACCAGGGATCGTACCTACATGTAACGGTACAGCGGGGTAAATTCACCCTGCCAGGCAGGAGCTTTTTCCACTATCGTTAGGGGCATCTTAGTACATTTCAGATCCACTGAGACTAGCTCACTGGGACTATTGGTGCCCTGCTCTGCAACAGGCCTTAATCCTGCTCCCAGGAGGGAAGCAGTAAAGAAGCCACAGGGCCTAGAGTCAAGGTGCAGGGAGGAGAGCTCACATCACGCTCCAGTGAGCCCCTCAAGGGCTGCATTACAGCAGAAGGAATAACAACAGCCCATGGACAGGGAGCTTAATGCTGTCCACGGCCCCAGTGGGTATGTATACAGTGCAGCTGCGAGCGAGCCGTCCAGCTTGTGCAGACAGATTCGTGCTACCAGGGCTAAACACGAGGGGATTGGGTGGGCATGAGAGCCAGAGCACCAGCCCAAGCCACAACGTCCATACTGCTATTTTTAGCGCACTAGCTTGAGCCCCTCTAGTGGGAGCCTGTCTCCCAGTTGCAGTGCAGACAGACCCACTGAGGTCAGCAGGAGCTCATCTGCAGCTGTGCCGTCATGCAGCTGCAGGAGCGGGGAGACCCAGGCTATCTGTCAGAGACGTGGGCCACACTTGGTGCCAAACCCAATGCTGGGGATTGATTTAAGTGCATATCAAACTAGGGCAACAAGAAGGGAACTAAGTGTGCCCAGCCTGGCCAGCTTCCCAGTGCTGACCCACAGAGCCTGCTGAGAGACCCTCTGTGCTCACTGCCAGCCCTGCCTCTGACGCAGAGCTCTTCTCCACCACCCAAGCCCTCAGAGCTTCTTTAGGGGACACCTGGAGCCCCCCATGGGCCACTGAGCAGAATTTTAAAAATGAGCAGTCAGAGTGAACAGGAACTTCCATTGCTCATCATGCAGAGGCCTCTCCCTGGCTCCACCAGTGACCAGCCATATGCGATTGATGAGCTGGTTGTGTCGGAAATGAGTGAATGACTCTGCCGTAGAAACAGGGTGAAATCCTGGCACTAGTGACGTCACTGGGAGTTTTGCCAGGATCTCTTGCCCAGAATCTCGAGTTGCCCTCAGACAATGTCTTGTGGTTCCCAAGTAGATTTCAGGTACATCTCTCACCCTCATCATCACAGTATCTAAGCATCTTCCACTAGAGCATTAAGCAACGTGACTAACATCTGTCCCCTGTGGTTCACTCTGTCTCCCATCCTTTCCCCAGGGGGAGAACTGTGTGTGCAGGGGAGGGTTTGTTTTGGTAGGCTTTTGTTTGTATGTCCCTGCTGCTCTGTGTTTATATCAGAGAAAGCAGGTCAGAGAAGTGCGCCTGGGACTTGGAGCAGAACAAGACAATGTTTGGGTGGTCCTTAGTTCCAAGGTCTCAGATCAGCCCCCCAAGAAAGTTCTGTGCCCACACACAGATGAACTTTACCCTTGTGGAAGAAAGTTCCACTTAGTCAATGGAGCAAAGCTGCCAGTCACAGCCCTCTTCCCAGAGCTTTAGGTTCCATCAGATGTGCAGTGCCCAAGGTGTAGAGGACATGTAAGGTAGGGACTGAGACCTGGAATGTGACTTGATGTTCTGTGGAAAGCCAGCTTAGAGAGCGGAGGACGGGTCTGATGTGCTCACCTCCCCTGTGGTGCTGGAAGGCTCGCTTGATCTGTGATGCAGCCTCAGCCTAGGGTTGGAGAAATGCTGTATATTTCAGCCTGTTTCAGCCCCATTTTCTGCCACCAGGGCTCCAGTTTCTAGCCCTCTCTCTTCATCTGGCTCTGGGTGTCAGAAAACCAAGGTGGTCTGTGTGCGCAATGGGCAGGAAGGAGCCATGTGGGGACCAGTGTGTCCATGGTAGAGGATAATGATTCACAAGTTCCTTGACTCTTCGTCCTGTGTAAGCAGTGGCTAGGGCTAGAAGGGGCACCCCCCCACACACACACAAATCTAACTCTGCTTTGCTGAGCCCCCTGCCCCTGCACACACCTCAGCAGGCAAAGCCCTGTGTCTGGCCGTGCCAGGGCCAGGACGGAGAAATGGAGGTTGGGTGTCATGGTGGGAGGGCCCTGCCTGCATGCTGGTTTCCTGGGTCCTGAGCAGTGCTTCCTGGGAAGGGTGAAGTTTGAAAAGTGCCCATTGGAGGAGGCTCCACCAGATGCTCAGGAGCCACGTCTGAAGCAGGCCACAGGGGAAGAGGTGCCATGTCATCCATGGAGTGTGAGAGACCTGTCTGAGTGGAGATCCTGGGGGGTCCAGAAAGCAGGAGATGGGGCTGGCGAGGAGTGGGGAGCCCCTGTGATGGGGACTGGGATGAGGTTCACCGGGACAGGACAAGCATCCTAGGGGATCCTGAGGTGATGGGGAGTGAAGGAGAGTCCCAGGATAAGGGGGGTTCCTGAGGTGATTGGGGGAAGGGGCAGCTCCTGAGGTGATTGGGGGGAAGGAGAGTTCCTGAGGTGATGTGGGGGGGAGGGCAGTACCAGGGGAATCATGGAATCATAGAAATGTAGGGCTGGAAGGGACCTCAATAGGTCATGTAGTCCAGTCCCCTGTAGTGAGAAAACTATTATCATGTCCCCTCTCAGTCGTCTCTTCTCCAAACTAAAAACAACAACAATAGGTTTTTAAATCTTTCCTCATAGGTCATGTTTTCTAGACCTTTAATAATTTTTGTTGCTCTTCTCTGGACTTTCTCCACATCTTTCCCCTAGTGTGATGCCCAGAACTGGACACAGTACTCCAGCTGAGGCCTTATCAGTGCTGAGTAGAGTGGAAGAATTATTTCTCCTGTCTTGCTTAGAACATCCCTGCTAATACATATGTAATGGGGGCCATTCACCCCTTGAGCATCTCCTAGCAGCTGTGTGTGGTACTGCAGTCCTTTCCTCACCCATGGTGCCCTCACAGGCTGCTGGCTGACCTTGGTGGGTCTCCTGTGGTTGGCCCTCCAGCCAAATCACAAAGTCCAAATGAACCCCTTCCTGGGTAGTAAAGAGTCCAATAAATGAACAGTCTTCCTGCTCTCATGAGGGTCTTCAGTCTGTCCCTGGGCCCTTTAAATTCAACCCTTTGTACAGGCTCTCAAATAAGCCCTGTCCCCTTCTTGAAGTTTACACTACTGTGGCTGGTGGAGCAAACCCAAGCTCACCCACTACTCCAGGATCTAACCCAGGGACCCTATACACAGAAATCATGCACTGCTCACTTGAATTCATTGTTGCTACTTCCCTGGGCTCTTCCCATCTGGCCTCTTTTAGATTCACCCCTTATCTGAGGATTAAGGTTTGTAGAACCCCTCTCTCCTTGCAAGCCCAATTAAGCAAAACATAACTAGAACCAAACTCTGGCTATCCTTCAAGGTCCTGTGGCCAGAGAGCAGTAGAGCGGAGCACAGCACCCCTCTGGCTCCAGACTAGAACTGAACTGCTACAGCCTTGCAGCTTCTTTTAACTGAGCCTGCTTGGCTCCGATTGGTTGCTTCCATGAGGTCTCTCTAGGCAGGCCTGGAAGACCCGCCGTCACTGCTCCTTTCTGTCTCTTTGCTGCTTCCAGGGGCAGGGTGTAGCAGGACCACAGAGCCTCCTGTAGGGAGCTGCAGAAGACAAGTACAACTCCTCACAACATCCCAGAATGATGTTTGTTTTTCTTCCAGCAGTATTACATTGTTGACTCAAACTGAGTTTGACCCCCAGATTCTTTTCTGCAGTACTCCTTCCTAGGGAGTCATGCCCCATTTTGTATTTGTGCTATTGATTGTTCCTTCCTAAGTGGAGTACTTTGCATTTGTGCTTATTGAATTTCATCCTATTTACTTCAGACCATTTCTCCAGTTTGTCAAGATCATTTTGAAATCTAATCCTGTCCTCCAAAGCCCTGGCAACCCCTCCCAGCTTGATATCATCTGCAAACTTTAGAAGGTCATGTGAGACCGTATTGAAAGCCTTACTAAAGTTGAGATATATCACATGTACTGCAAAGCCTTCTCCCCCACTCCCAATTCCACAAGGCATGTAGTTACTGTGTCAAAGAAGGATATTAGTTTGGTTTGACATGATTTGTTCTTGACAAATCCATGTTGACTGTTACTTATCACCTTATTATCTTCTAGGTGTTCGCAAATTGATGGTTTGATTATTTCCTCCATTATCTTTCAGGATACCAAAGTTAAACTGACTGGTCTATAATTCCCTGCGTTGTTCTTATTCCCTTTGTTATAGATAGGTACTATATTTGCCCTTTTTCAGACTTCTGGGATCTCTTTGAGTATCTCAAAGATACTCACTATTGGCTCAGAGATCTCTTCAGCCAGTTCCTTAAGTATTCTAGAATGTATTTTGTCAGACCCTGCCAACTTGAAGACATCTAACTTGTCTAAGTAATTCTTAACTTGTTCTTTCCCTATTTTAGCCTCAGATCCTACCATGTACATGTTTGTTCTCATTATGTTAGTCATCCAATCACTGCTAACCTTTCTGGTGAAAGCTGAAACAAAAAAGGATTTAACTCTTTGGCCATGGCTGCGTTTTCTGTTATTGTCTTTCCCTCCTCATTGATGAGCGGGCCTACCCTGTCCTTGGTCTTCCTCTTGTTTCTAATGTATTTGATAAATGTTTTCTTGTTACCATGTCCCTAGCTAGTTTAATCTCATTTTGTGCCTTGGCCTTTCTAATTTTGTTCCCACATGCTTGGGTTGGGTGGATCCTGAGGTGACCGGGGGAAAGGTGAATCCCAGGGGAAGGGGCAGATCTTGAGGTGATTGGTGGGGGAGGGAAATCCTGGGGGAAGGGGCGAGATCCTGAACCCCCGCTTCTGGTGGTGCCAGGGTCAAGAAAGGGGCAGGGTGGGGCATTGCAGGAGAAGGGCTCTGCTTGCACTCAGATGATCATGCCAACTGACCCGCTGGCAGGTCCCACCAAATCTGTGAGTAGTGAGAGCCAACGGGCTGAGCCCAGACCCGCAGGACAGGAGACACCACTGAGCTCACCATCTGCAAGAGTATTTTTATCAAGTGCCTACGCCTACGGGTGGAGTGCTTCTGGCCTTTCCAGGCTTTGGAACTTGATGGGATCCGAGAACCTTCGTGGTTGAATCAGGATCAGGACAAAATTCACTGACTATACTATTCTCTGTGAATTGTTTTCTCAGCTATTCCTGTCCATCCGTCTGGCCTGTTACAACCTGGTGGGCAGACATTCTCTAATAACTGAAAGCTTATCCATCCCAACATGCCAAAACCAGCCTTATGCCCTGGTTCTTAATGAGGATTAATGGCCACAGGTTCGAAGTCTTTGGCCTGGTCTACACTAGGAGCTTATATAGAATTTAGCGCCGTTACATCGAATTAACCCTGCACCCGTCCACACCAGGAAGCTACTTAGTTCGAAATAGAGCTCTTTTAAATTCGACTTCTGTAATCCTCGAAAACGAGAGGAGTAGCGCTAAATTCGAAATGGCAATATCGAATTAGGCTAGGTGTGGATGGAAATCGACGGTAATAGCTCCGGGAGCTATCCCACAGTGCACCACTCTGTTGACGCTCTGGACAGCACTTCGAGCTCGGATGCTCTGACCAGCCACACAGGAAAAGCCCCGGGAAAATTTGAATTCCTTTTCCTGTCTGGCCAGTTTGAATCTCATTTTCTGTTTGGACAGCGTGGAGAGCTCAGCAGCACTGGCAACGATGCAGAGCTCTCCAGCAGAGTTGGCCGTGCAATCTAATAGAAAGAGGGCCCCAGCATGGACTGATCGGGAAGTCTTGGATCTCATCGCTGTGTGGGGCGATGAGTCCGTGCTTTCAGAGCTGCGCTCCAAAAGAAGGAATGCAAAGATCTACGAGAAGATCTCTAAAGCCATGGCAGAGAGAGGATACAGCCGGGATGCAACGCAGTGCCGCGTGAAAATCAAGGAGCTGAGACAAGGCTACCAAAAAACCAAAGAGGCAAACCGACGCTCCGGATCCCAGCCCCACACATCACGTTTCTACGAGGCACTGCATTCCATCCTAGGTGCGGCCGCCACCACTACCCCACCAGTGACCATGGACTCCGAGGATGGGATATTGTCCACGGCCGGTTCCTCCTCGGAAATGTTAGGTGACGGGGAAGATGAGGAAGGAGATGAGGAGGACGAGGCAGTCGACAGCGCTTGCACCGCTGATTTCAACGACAGCCAGGAGCTCTTCATCACCCTTACCGAGATCCCCTACCAACCGTCCACAGCCCTTACCCCGGACACCGAATCAGGGGAAGGATCAAGCAGTGAGTGCTTTAAACATCTAAACATTTCATTTTAACATAAGTGGAATATTTATATTGTTAAGAATGGGCTTTTCAGTCACTCATTTAAACATAGAAACTTTTATTTATAACAAAACAGGAATATTAACTATATTAGTAATTTGTTGTTCATGATTTAGTTGGCTTAGTGAACTATTTACTCCTAACTATGTATAGAAAATCAAGTACTGTCTGGATATTCATGATTAGTCCACCACAGGACGCTCCACTCTGTAGTCCGTAATGCTGAACTTAAATGAAAAGGCGGTCAATGTGCCCGGGAATGGACAGACAGTCCTCCTGGGATAGCTCGGCATAGCTCTCCTGCAGGTACCGCTCCAGCATGCGCACGAGGTTCAACGGGAGGGCGATGTTGTTTGGTCCCCCGTGGTAACACACGTTCCCACGCCATCAGGTAGTCGGGGATCAGTGCGCGGCACAGCATGGCGGCATACGGCCCAGGCCTCTGCATGCTTTCACGCAGCATCCTTCCCCTCTCGGTCTCCGAGATCCTCATGAGTGTTATGTCACACATGACGCCCTGCTTTAAATTAGGGAGGGGAATGTTAGTATTGGGACTGCTTTACAGCCACGCTGTGGAGGCGGCAGAGGGGCAACATACAGGGATCTTTCCTGGGGACAGCCGCGAGGTGGTGGGACAGGGGTAGAGCTCATGCTTCCCTGATTGCTGCCAGCAGAGAGTGGCCTTGCATTCAGTGCGAAAGGAGCCCAGTGCTACTATTACATGTTTAAGCTGCCACTAGTCTACGGCTTACCATGTTTTCCTGCAGCAGAAGTAGAGGTGTCCTGCAACGCTTCTCTGATCGCAACTGCAGGACCCCAGACACATAAGGCAAGGGCCGAAAATTCGACCTTGTCCTGAGTGCGCATGTGAAAGGTGCAGTGCATGGTGTTGTTCACAGAGAAAGACTATGCTCTTTGTTAGCAACTTCATTTATCTGTCTCAGGAATTTACTCCCTTTTTCCCATTCCCACAGACACATCTGCGACTGTCTCCCAACCCAGCCTGGCATCACACTCCCAGAGGCTAGCGCAGATTAGAAGAAGGAAGAGAAAAACTCGTGAAGACATGTTTTATGAACTTATGGAGTGCTCACGAGAGCAGGCAGCCCAGACGACACAGTGGAGGGAGAACTTGTCACAAATGCACAGAGCAGTCATGGAACGGGAGGAGAGGTGGCGCCAGGAGGACCAGCAGGCTACTCAAACCCTGCTTGGACTAATGAGGGAGCAAACGGAGACGCTCCGGCGCCTTGTGGATGTTCTGCAAGACCGGAGGCAGGAGGACAGAGCACTGCTGCTGTCTATCTCTAACCGCCCTCCCCCGCCACCAAGTCCCACACCCCCCTCACCAAAAGTACAAAGAAGGAGGGGCGGCAAGGTCCGTTAAAACTGTCAGTCGGCCACTGCACACTGCTGCAGCAATGGAAGGCTCTCGTTCCAAAGTTTGAAAAGTCCTTTCCTACCCATCTCACACTAGCCCATGTCCAAGTTTCCTCCCCCCCCCCCCTTTTCATGTGCGGTTCATAATAAAACATCTGTTTCTGTTAAGTACTGTTTCCGAGAGTGTCTTTTGGAGGGGATTCTGTCTGAAGGGGGGGAAGGGGTTTGTTACTTGGACAGGACAGTCACCTGTAGCAGGCTACAGAGGCGGGGGCAGGTCCAGCATCAGGACACATACACAGCACAGTCACCAGTTACCCTGGTCAGTCTGGGAGGCGGTTTTCTTGTTCTGGGGTGCGAGGGGGTTGATCTGTGACTTTGTGTCGGGGGAGGGCAGTTAGAGATCCTATGCCGCGGTCCTTATCCTGGATCACAGAGCCACGCAGCAGGGGATCTGTTACCCTCCGCCCCCTGCCAGAAAGTCACTTGGCCGACACATACATCCAGTCCCGCCCAGGACTGCTGGCAGGCTGCGTTGAAACAACCAATCCAGCACTGCGGAGCCTGTCATTCCCGGACTTTAGAAGCATCATTTGCATCAAAACACTAAGCCCGTCCCCGGTTTAAAACATTCCCGCGAAAACAGTAAAAAAGAGAACCTTGTTCATTAACAGAACAGAACAGATTTTATTTGTTGGGAAGGTGGGGAAGGGGGTATGTAACTTGGAAGGATAGTCAACAGTAACTGGGTAAAGAAACGGGGGCAGGTTCAGCATCTGTGTCCACAAAGTAAAAAGTCACTGGAGACCCTGTTCAGTCAGGAACCTGGCTTTCAAAGCCTCCCTGATGCAAAGCGCGTCCCGCTGTGATCTTCTAATCGCCCTGCTGTCTGGCTGGACGTAATCAGAAGCCAGGCTATTTGCCTCAAGCTCCCACCCCGCCATAAAGGTCTCCCCCTTGCTCTCACACAAATTGTGGAGCACACAGCAAGCAGCTATCACAATCGGGATATTGGTCTCGCTGAGATCACAGCGAGTGAGTAGGCTTCTCCATCTCCCCTTGAGACGGCCAAAAGCACACTCCACCACCATTCTGCACTTGCTGAGCCGGTAGTTGAATAGTTCTTTCCCTGAGTCCAGTGCGCCAGTGTAGGGCTTCATGAGCCAGGGCATTAGCGGGTATGCAGGGTCCCCGAGGATGACTGTTGGCATCTCCACATCCCCAACAGTTACTTTGTGGTCTGGGAAGTAAAGACCTTCCTGCAGCCGTCTACACAGACCAGAGTTCCTGAACACCCTAGCGTCATGAACCTTGCCAGGCCATCCAACGTAGATATTGGTAAAACGTCCCCGATGGTCCACCAGTGCTTGCAGCACCATGGAAAAGTAGCCCTTCCGGTTGATGTACTGGCTAGCCTGGTGGTCCGGTGCCAGGATAGGGATGTGAGTCCCATCTATAGCCCCACCGCAGTTTGGGAATCCCATCTCGGCAAAGCCATCTCTGATGAGCTCCACGTTTCCCAGGGTCACTACCTTAGATAGCAGTAGCTTGACGATTGCCCTGGCTACTTGCATAACAGCAACCCCCACGGTAGACTTGCCCACGCCAAACTGGTTAGCGACGGACCGGTAGCTGTCTGGCGTTGCGAGCTTCCAGAGGGCTATGGCCACTCGCTTCTGGACAGTCAGGGCTGCCCGCATCCGGGTGTCCTTTCGCTTCAGGGAAGGGCACAGCAACTCACACAGTTCGAGGAAAGTCCCCTTCCGCATGCGAAAGTTGCGCAGCCACTGGGATTCATCCCAGACCTGCAGCACTATGCGGTCCCACCATTCCGTGCTGGTTTCACGGGCCCAGAATCGCCGTTCAACAGTATCAACAAGACCCAGTGACAGCGAGATTTCCTGGGCGCTGGGTCTCATGTTCTCAGAGAGGTCGGAGCTAGTGTCCGACTTCATGCCATCACGGTAGTGCCGTAGCCTCCTCTCATGATTGATCTGCAGCTGCCTCTGGTACAGGTGGAGGAGAAGCTGCGAGGCGTTGAGAACTGCCACAACTGCAGCGATGGTCGCAGCGGGATCCATGCTCGCACTGCTGTGGCGTCCGCGCTGTCAGTAATCAGAAAAGCGCGCGAACTGATTTCCCGCCGGCGCTTTCAGGGAGGGAGGGAGGGAGGGCTTGAGTGACGGACGGATGACGACAGGCGCCCAAAAGCACCCTCGACACATTTTTTTACCCAGAAGGCATTTGGGGCTCGACCCAGAATTCCAATGGGCAGGGGGGACTGCGGGAACTGTGGGATAGCTGCCCACAGTGCACCGCTTCCAATGTCGACGCTTGCCCCGTTAGTGTGGACTCACAAAGTCTCACAAAGTCGAATTACTGTCCTTAGTGTGGACACACACGTTCGACTTAGTAATATCGATTCCACATAGTCGAATTAACTAAAATCGAAGTACTCTCGTAGTGTAGACAAGGCCTTTGTATCAAATCATTTTTTGAACAATAAGCTAAAAAAAACCAACAACAACCAGAACAATTTTCAACCCCAATATTTTGTCAAAGCTCCATAACTCAAAAAAGCCTGTCCAATTAAACTCAGATCTTCACACATACCCAAAACGTTCTCTGGGCAGAGACCAGCGATGGGAGCTATGATGCAGGAAGGAGCTGTCTTCAGAAAGTTAACAGGATGGGGGATTAAAATCAGACTTATAATGGAATGTGTCTTATAGCCTTAACTACAGAGTCCCTCCGGTGGCCCCATAATGTCTGTAAAGTGCTTTGGGACTCTCAGATCAAAGACATAATTAAAGAGCCAAGTGCCATTATTATGATACAAGCAAAGCAGGAAGAAAAAATTTCTCCGTTCTGTAGCCCTTCAGCTTTGCACATCCTGAGATCAAACCCTCATTGAATCATTTGTTTCCTTTTCTGATGATTACAAAAAGCTCAGAGATTTAGAAAGAAGAGGTGCAGGATGTCGCAGTTCTAGGCTAGCTCTGCCTCTGTCAAGGCTGTATCCCTACTTTGAACTTTAGGGTACAAATGTAGGGGCCTGCATGAAAACTGCTAAGCTTATCTACCAGCTTAGCTCTGGTCCGCCGCTGCCACCATCTTAAGAATTCCCTCCCTGGGAAGCCTTGAGAAACCTTTCACCAATTCCCTGGTGAATACAGATCCAAACTGCTTGGATCTTAAACAAGGAGAAATTGACCCTTCCCCCCTCCTTCCTTTCACCAACTCCTGGTGAATACAGATCCAAACCCCCTTTGGATCTTAAAAACAAAGAGAAATCAATCAGGTTCTTAAAAAGGAGGCTTTTAATTAAAGCAAAAGGTAAAAATCATCTCTGCAAAATCAGTATGGAAAATAACTTTACAGGGTAATCAAACTTAAAGAGCTCAGAGGAATCCCCTCTGTCTTAGGTTCAAAGTATAGCAAACAAGGAAAGCACTCTAGTAAAAGGTACATTTACAAGCTGAGAAAACAAAGTAAATCTAAGACGCCTTGCCTGGCTTTTACTTACAATTTTGAAATAAGAGAGACTTGTTGAGAAAGATGGGGAGAACCTGGATTGATGTCTGGTCCCTCTCAGTCCCAAGAGCGAACAACCCCTTAAACAAAGGACACACACAAAAGCCTTTCCCCCCCAAGATTTGAAAGTATCTTGTCCCCTTATTGGTCCTCTGGGTCAGGTGTCAGCCAGGTTACCCGAGCTTCTTAACCCTTTACAGGTAAAAGGATTTTAGAGTCTCTGACCAGGAGGGACTTTAGTACTGTACACAGTATGGCTGTCACCCTTCCCTTTATAGTTATGACACGCCCCCCAAATCACAGATAGTGTTGGACGTTCGGTTCCACACTGGCTGTGATTTCTTCCTGGAGTTCTAGGAGAAAACAGAGTTAACAAGACACATGTACCTTTAGACATACTACTGATTATATAAAAACTAACAATATGTTTCATTACAAGAACAATTGTTAACCAGTTAACTCTGGGAAACTTTCCCGGGAGAGTGCATCAGCCACTTTGTTAGAAGCTCCCGAAATGTGTTGTATTTCAAAATCAAAATCTTGGAGGGCTAAACTCCACCGAAGAAGTTTTTTGTTATTCCCCTTGGCGGTATGAAGCCACTGTAGCGCAGCATGGTCTGTTTGTAGTTGGAAGCGCCGTCCCCAAACATATGGGCGTAGCTTTTCCAGCGCGTACACAATGGCGTAGCATTCCTTTTCGCTGATTGACCAGTGGCTTTCCCTCTCAGACAGTTTCTTGCTGAGAAACACGACAGGATGGAATTCTTGATCTGGTCCTTCCTGCATTAAAACTGCTCCCACGCCTCGCTCGGAAGCATCTGTGGTTACTAGGAACGGTTTGTCAAAGTTTGGGGCCCTTAGTACAGGGTCAGACATGAGTGTTGCCTTAAGCTGGTTAAAGGCCTTTTGACACTTATCAGTCCACTGAACTGCATTTGGCTGTTTTTTTCTGGTTAGGTCTGTCAGCGGGGCGGCGATTTGGCTGTAGTGTGGTACAAATCGCCTATAATATCCGGCCAAGCCTAAGAAGGATTGGACCTGTTTCTTTGACTTTGGAACCGGCCACTTTTGGATAGCATCCACTTTGGCCTGTAGGGGATTTATAGTTCCTTGACCCACCTGGTGCCCCAGGTACGTCACTCTGTTTTGGCCTATTTGACACTTTTTAGCCTTAACAGTTAGTCCTGCCTGCCGGATGCGCTCGAAGACTTTTTTCAGGGGCTCCAGGTGTTCTGTCCATGAATCAGAAAAAATGGCCACATCATCGAGGTAGGCAACTGCAGAGTCTCCCAATCCTGCTAGGAGACCATCTACAAGTCTTTGGAAGGTGGCGGGTGCATTTCGCAACCCGAAAGGGAGTACATTGAATTCATACACCCCTGCCTGGGTGACGAAGGCTGACCTTTCCTTAGCGGGTTCATCTAGTGGTACTTGCCAGTACCCTTTGGTTAAGTCTAAAGTAGAGATGAATTGGGCATGTCCCAATTTTTCCAATAGCTCATCTGTGCGTGGCATTGGATAGTTGTCAGGACGAGTTACAGCATTTAGCTTACGGTAGTCCACGCAAAAGCGTATTTCCCCATCTGGTTTGGGAACTAGAACCACTGGAGATGCCCATGCACTGGTAGAGGGGCGGATTATACCCATCTGTAGCATGTCCTGGATCTCCCTTTGTATAGCCGCTTGGGCATGAGGTGACTCCCGGTAGGGTGAGGTTCTAATTGGGTGAGCATTACCTGTGTCAATGGAGTGGTATGCCCGTTCGGTCCGCCCTGGAGTGGCTGAGAAAATCGGTGCAAAGCTTGTGCACAGCTCCTTTATCTGCTGTCGCTGCAGACGTCCCAGGGTTGTGGAGAGGTTTACCTCTTCCACGCCACCATTCCTTTTTCCTTCATAGTAGACACCTGCAGGCCACTCCACGTCATCAGTTTCCTGGGCTGTAAACTGGCAAACGTTTAATTCTCTAGAATAAAAGGGCTTAAGAGAATTAACATGGTATACCTTAGGCTTTATGTTGGAGGTGGGGGAGGCTATGAGATAGTTAACAGCTCCTAGGCGCTCCTGGACCGTAAATGGTCCTTCCCACGACGCTTCCATTTTATGGGCCTGGAGCGCCTTTAAGACCATGACTTGGTCTCCTACTTTGAAGGACCGTTCTCTGGAATGTTTATCATACCAGGCCTTTTGCTCTTCCTGAGCATCCTTTAGGTTTTCTTTAGCAAGGGCTAAAGAGTGTCGGAGGGTGTTTTGTAGGTTGCTTACAAAGTCTAGAATGTTAGTTCCTGGAGAAGGCGTAAACCCCTCCCATTGCTGCTTCACCAACTGTAATGGCCCCTTAACCTCGCGGCCATACACAAGTTCAAATGGTGAAAACCCTAAACTGGGATGTGGTACAGCCCTGTAGGCAAAAAGCAACTGCTGCAACACTAGGTCCCAATCATTGGAGTGTTCATTTACGAATTTTCGTATCATGGCCCCCAAAGTTCCATTAAACCTCTCCACCAGACCATTGGTTTGATGGTGATGAGGGGTGGCAACGAAGTGATTCACCCCATGAGCTTTCCACAGGTTTTTCATGTTCCCTGCCAGGAAATTAGTTCCCGAATCTGTAAGTATGTCGGAGGGCCACCCTACCCTGGCAAAAATGTCTGCTAATGCCTGGCACACACTTTTAGTCTTGGTGTTGCTTAAGGGTACAGCTTCCGGCCATCGGGTAGCAAAATCCATGAAAGTCAGTACGTACTGCTTTCCTCTGGGTGTCTTCTTTGGGAAAGGACCCAGAATATCCACAGCTACTCGCTGAAATGGGACCTCAATTATGGGTAGTGGCTGGAGAGGGGCTTTAACCTGGTCTTGGGGCTTTCCCACTCGTTGGCACACCTCACAAGACCGGACATAATTAGCAACGTCTTTGCCCATTCCCTCCCAGTGGAAGGACTTCCCCAACCGGTCTTTGGTTCTGTTCACCCCAGAATGGCCACTGGGATGATCATGGGCTAAGCTCAAGAGCTTTACCCGATACTTAGTGGGAACTACCAGCTGTCTTTGAGGATGCCAGTCTTCTTGGTGCCCACCAGAAAGAGTCTCCTTGTATAAAAGTCCTTTTTCTACAACAAACCGGGATCGGTTAGAAGAGCTGAGAGGCGGTGGGGTGCTCCGTGCCGCCGCCCAAGCTTTCTGAAGGCTGTCATCTGCTTCCTGCTCGGCCTGGAACTGTTCCCTTGATGCTGGAGACATCAGTTCCTCCTTGGACTGTGGACTGGGGCTTGGTCCCTCTGGAAGCGATGCAGGTGCTGGGGCTTTTTCCATTGACTGTGAACCGCTGTCCGCTGGTGCACTATGTGGTATTTCAGGCTCTGGCTGAGCCTCTTGGGTAGGGTTATCTGCTGCTTCCGCCAGTTTAGGCTCGCTGGTGTCCTCTGGCATTGGAGTTGTAGACGGGGTTGCAAGCGCTGGACTCAGTGCTGGCAATGGTTCTGGTGCTGGTTGCGTTGCCAGTTCCGGTTCTGGGACTGGCTTTGGCTGGGTCTCTGGGATTGGATCCACTACGGCTGTTGCAGTCGTTGGCAGGGGATCCGGTTCCACCACCTGGTTTTGGGTCTCCGGTAACACAGACGGGGCCCTGGTGAACGGCTCAGGAACAGGGATGGGGGTGAAAGCTTGCTTAGCCTGGCTGCGGGTGACTATTCCCACCCTCTTGGCTAGCTTCACATGGTTGGCCAAGTCTTCCCCCAGCAGCATGGGAATGGGATAATTGTCATAGACTGCAAAAGTCCACATTCCTGACCAGCCCTTGTACTGGACATGCAACTGGGCTGTAGGCAAGGTTACAGACTGTGACACGAAGGGTTGAATTGTCACTGTAGCCTCAGGGTTGATGAGTTTGGGGTCCACTAGGGATTGGTGGATAGTTGACACTTGTGCCCCAGTGTCCCTCCAAGCGATAACCTTCTTTCCGCCCACTCTCAAGGTTTCCCTTCGCTCCGAGGGTATGAGAGAGGCATCTGGGTCTGGGGTTCTTTGGTGATTTTGGGGTGTAATGAACTGTAATCGGTTGGGGTTCTTGGGGCAGTGAGCCTTTATATGCCCCAGTTCATTACATTTAAAACATCGCCCTGCTAAGGTATCACCGGGGCGATGTTGGTTGATGGAGACTGGTGTGGTGGGGTGAGAAGGCGTCTGGGGTTTCCCTTGGGATGTGGGTGGGGCCTTGGGTTGTCCCCGGTGATAAGGTTTTGTTTCGGTTTGCCCCTTCTGATATTCGCTCCAACTGCTACTAGCTTTTTTCTTTTCTGTCACCTCCACCCATTTGGCTCCAATCTCCCCCGCCTCGGTTACAGTTTTGGGCTTCCCATCTAGGATGTACCTTTCTATTTCCTCAGGAACACCCTCTAAAAACTGCTCCATTTGCAATAGGAAGGGCAACTCTTCCGTAGATTTAACATTTGCTCCTGATATCCAGGCATCCCAATTTTTCCCAATGTGGTAGGCATGTCGGGTAAATGACACATCAGGTTTCCACCTTAGGGCTCTGAACCGCCGACGGGCATGCTCAGGTGTTAGCCCCATTCTGATTCTGGCCTTGTTTTTAAAAAGTTCATAACTGTTCATGTGTTCCTTAGGCATTTCAGCCGCCACCTCTGCTAAGGGTCCACTGAGCTGCGGCCTCAGCTCTACCATGTACTGGATTGAAGGGATGTTGTATCCAAGGCAGGCCCTTTCAAAATTTTCTAAGAAGGCCTCAGTATCATCGCCTGCCTTGTAGGTGGGGAATTTCCTGGGATGGGAAGTGGTACCTGGAGAGGAGTTGTTAGGATGGTCTGATGCACCCTGCCTAGTCCTTGCTGCTTCCAGTTCCATCTCTTTTTCTTTCAGCTCCATCTCTCTTTTATGGGCCTCCTGTTTGGCTTTTTCTTCTCTTTCTCTCAGCTCCATCTCTCTTTTATGGGCCTCCTCTTGGGCTTTCTCTTCTCTGTCTCTCAGCTCCATCTCTCTCTTGTGGGCCCCCTCTTTGGCTTTCTCTTCTTTGTCTCTCAGCTCTATCTCCTTTTCTTTCAGCTCCATAGCTCTCTTGTGGGCCTCCTCTTTAGCTTTTTCTTCTTTGGTAGTCATTTTCCTGGTTTTCTTGTGCTGGGTCACACCCCTCTGCAGTTGACTGAAACTGGGATGTACTTAGCTCAGGCTCCTGCTGAGTGCTGCTGAGTTAACAGAGACTTTCTAACAAGCTACTCCCGAGGATGTAAAAAGAAAAAAAACACAATTCAGATTGTAAATTACCTTTACCAGATCAAAGTTTGCTCACTGATTGAACCGTTCTCTTAACAAAGGACCTTGTTAAAAAAAACTTAACACCTCTGCCTTCAGGCAAGGAGAGATAAGATATGCATCTACCTTCAGCTCTGCTCTCCAAGCAGCTAGAAGGAAAAAAAAATCTCTTACTGGCTTTTGGGTTTAAAACGATCCCACCGCTGTGCCACCATGTCAAGGCTGTATCCCTACTTTGAACTTTAGGGTACAAATGTAGGGGCCTGCATGAAAACTGCTAAGCTTATCTACCAGCTTAGCTCTGGTCCGCCGCTGCCACCATCTTAAGAATTCCCTCCCTGGGAAGCCTTGAGAAACCTTTCACCAATTCCCTGGTGAATACAGATCCAAACTGCTTGGATCTTAAACAAGGAGAAATTGACCCTTCCCCCCTCCTTCCTTTCACCAACTCCTGGTGAATACAGATCCAAACCCCCTTTGGATCTTAAAAACAAAGAGAAATCAATCAGGTTCTTAAAAAGGAGGCTTTTAATTAAAGCAAAAGGTAAAAATCATCTCTGCAAAATCAGTATGGAAAATAACTTTACAGGGTAATCAAACTTAAAGAGCTCAGAGGAATCCCCTCTGTCTTAGGTTCAAAGTATAGCAAACAAGGAAAGCACTCTAGTAAAAGGTACATTTACAAGCTGAGAAAACAAAGTAAATCTAAGACGCCTTGCCTGGCTTTTACTTACAATTTTGAAATAAGAGAGACTTGTTGAGAAAGATGGGGAGAACCTGGATTGATGTCTGGTCCCTCTCAGTCCCAAGAGCGAACAACCCCTTAAACAAAGGACACACACAAAAGCCTTTCCCCCCCCAAGATTTGAAAGTATCTTGTCCCCTTATTGGTCCTCTGGGTCAGGTGTCAGCCAGGTTACCCGAGCTTCTTAACCCTTTACAGGTAAAAGGATTTTAGAGTCTCTGACCAGGAGGGACTTTAGTACTGTACACAGTATGGCTGTCACCCTTCCCTTTATAGTTATGACAGCCTCTGAGCCCCTATGCTAGTTTGCTGAAGTGCACCCCACTCCCTCCAGGTTTAGGTCTCTAGGCTTCACCTCCCCGAGGTGAGACTTATGATTCTCCCACTCTCGGACTGGGATACAAGGCTACAGTCCCCTGTGTGACAGCTCAGCAGGCCCCAACTGGATTTGGCTGCCCTGCATGACGTCCCTTTGGGAGCTGCAAACACAGCAAGAGTCTGTTCAAAACAGAGTGCTGTTTAATCTCAGCAGAGGGAACATGGCATACTAGAAGCAAAGGGGCAGTAATGCAACAAACCGTTTAATTGCAGAGCTGTCTGACCTAATTCAGGTAGACACAGCTTCTCCAGACACCCCCATGTCTGGGTCTTGGGGGACAGTCCACACCCCTGCAGCCTGTGCCTCCCTCCTGCTCTTCAAGAGTTCCCCTTTCTATTGCCTTCAAAATTACTTTGTCTGCCCTGGGCCTCTTGAACCTGGCCATACCATTTTGTACACACACATATCCCCAACCTGGAGGAGGTCAGAGATGGATTTAGCAGCTATGTTCTGCATTGTCTTTTAAGTATTTGCAAAAGGGGTCTATCAGAGGTGTGTGTCTATTTTCTGGTCTCTGTGCTCTTTGACCCTGTTGGATGGCCTGACAGCACTGTTATCCCCATTTACAGATGTGAACTCAGGCATAAGGAGGCTAAGTGACTTCCCCAAGGTCACACAGGAAGTCTGTGGTGGAGGTAGGAACTGAGCCCATGTGTGAGTCCTTGGTGCCAAATGGCAGAGGGTACCACAGTTTTACAGGAATCCCCTGTCAGATATATGCATAATAGTGAGGTCTCTGCTGACAGCCAAGAGCCACTAGTCATCTTAATTACTGTGAAATGTACATGCAGATAATATTAAGGAATCATGTATCTGTACTAAAATATATATATTCTTAAAGTCTGGAAGTTCAGGCAGGTCACCAGGAGGTGGCATACCTCAGAGATGTTCCTTTCAGACAGGAGTTAACAGACACTCATCTCTCTATCTGACCATGAGAGTACTATGTATTGTATGCCACACAATGGATGCTTATTTGCATACTGAGCCAGATACCAGTTGAAAGATTGTGAAATCTACAAGAGAGAAAACCCACAGGAAAAGCAATCAGTAGAGAAGTGTCCTGTTTATGACTAAGACCAACAAATTAGTCGTGTATATCAGGGTGTGACAGAATACACCCCTGAATTCACATCCTACCCACTATTATAATAAACTTTGTTTAAAGTATGCCTTGTAAGGTATCATTTGAAAATTCATTATTTGCTGGTCATTATTGTCCTGGTACAATATGTATGACAGCATTGCATATGAAGTTATAGGATATCCCTGTATGCAGGGCCGGCTCCAGGCACCAGCTTAGCAAGCAGGTGCTTGGGGCGGCCAATTCAAAGGGGCAGCACTCCATCTGGTATCGGGGCGGCATGTCCGGATCTTCGGTGGAAATTCGGTGGCGGGTCCCTCATTCCCTCTCTTCCTCTTTGAGCTGCCGCCAAATTGCCACCGAAGAGGAAGAGAGGGAGGACCCGCCGCTGAACTGCCGCAGAAGAAGCGGTGCGGTTGAGCTGCCGCCGAAGTGCCACCGCTTGTCTTTTTTTTTTTTTTTTTTGCCGCTTGGGGCGGCAGAAAACCTGGAGCCGGCCCTGCCTGTATGGTGTTATTAACACATGTTCCAAACCCCACAGCCTGGCCCAAACTGAGGTTGGCAAACACCTACACAAAGGAATGTGAGTTCTACTTAACTTGCATTCACTGCAATGGAAGCAATGGTTGGACTCTGGGGAAGGGTCTGAGAGTTTGGTCAGTAATCTGCTGGAGCATATGGTGAGAAACTTTTCTTGAATCCAATAGAGTTTGTTAAGCTCGGCATTAGTAAATGTCTTCTCTTTATTTTTCTTGTAACCCTTTCTGACTTTTATGCCTCATTACTTGTACTAACTTAAAATCTCTCTCTTTGGAGTTAATGAGCTTGTTGTATACTTTTATCTAATCCAATGTGTTCAAGTTAAAGTGACTGGGTAGCTCCATTTGGCATAACAAGTTGTGTGCATATTATTCCCATAAAGGAATTATGGACTTAATATATTCATACTGTCCAGGAGAGGGCTGGGCAGTACAGGGTATACATTTCTGGGGGGAAATCCAGGTCCTGGGGGCGGGTGTTGGGGTCACCCTGCAGCAGAACCCAGGCTGGTAAGAGCCAACCACCCATTGGCAGCATATGCATAGACATAGCTGGGAGTGACTTGCATGATGGAGGCTGTTTGTGAGCAGTCCAAGCTACAGCAACAAAGCATTGTACAGGGCACCCCATGTAAGAGGTCAGGGGGATCACACAGCTACTCACTAATCAGGACTTTACCCTGTTATGTCACACAGGGAATGCAAAAAACACACCCAGGAGACAAGATGAAAGCATGGTTTGTCTCATGAAAAGAGGGTCACAGCCAGCCTGGCTGTGAAGTGCTGGTGAGCAATACTTTATTAGAAATGAGAAAGGTGTGCTAATTAAGTCTAAGGTCCAGAATGCATGTTATCATTTTATTTTACATGTGACAAATTGTTCCCAATATTTCTACTTGCTATTGCTTTGAAACTCCATACTGTATTAAAGAAACCTCTGCTTGATTTCACTATAAACATATCTAAGTGCTGTGTGTTAAGAGGAGTGGTGATCTGAGGTAGAACTGTTAAGCTGAGGTATACTGTTTCTTTGGAAGCAGCAGATCTGTGAATACAGTGAATAATTTAGGCTCAAACATTAAAAAAAATGACTAGGCCTAGAAAATTTCAGTCTGAAAGAGGAAAGTTATGTGCGATTGGAAACAGGTGCGAGGCTACAAACATGGGGTGACCGTAAAGCTAGCTGTCGCCGGCACTCCAGCTGTAATAAATGGTGGTTGTTTTACTTGTCCTTACGTTTCAAGATTTAGTGTAGTAACACTGTACAGTGCTTGAATTCCCCTAGTTTATAACAAAGTTATTGTCTCTTATTGCTAACACAGCAACATTATTACAGAACTTCCCCTGCAGCAAGATATGAATTAGAGTCAATCCTTGTGTGCATCAAATATTTACCCCGCAAAAGGAGAAAGATATTATTTCATAAATCAAAATTTGTTCCCCTGGCCCCTAAATGAAGTTTAAAAGCAGTTTCAGTAATTACAAACCATGTTGTATAATACAGAACCAATTGAATACAAAGATGACCTGTCACCCGAGGAGTCCCTTTCCTAAAGGCAGGGTTCATTTGCTGGAAAATGGCTGAGTCATCCAGCTGGTGTGAACTGTGATATTCATCTTCTATCGCTCAAAGGTGGGTACAGTGGCAGTGGTCTCTTGGAAATGGGTGTTCCTTAGGGAAATTCATTCAGAAATGAAGAGAAGTGGTTGGATTAGTTAGGGTTATTGGTATTATCTCCTGCTGTAATGGTATTCTCCATATCTTCTCTCTTCCCAGGGGTCCAGAACTTGAGATCTTTCTATCTATCTACCTATCTATGCATCCCGATAAACACCCATCTATCTATCTATCTATCTATCTATCTATCTATCTATCTATCTATCTATCTATCTATCTATCTATCTATCTATCTATCTATCTATCCCCATGCACATCTCTCTCTCTCTCTCTCTCTCTCTCTCTCTCTCTCTCTCCGTATCACAGTAGGATCTGAGCACCTTCACATGATATACATTGAGATCTGGTGTTATCTATGGAGCTTGTTGCTCCATTATTTGGTCCAGATTCATGGATTCATAGATTCCAAGACCAGAAGAGACCACTGGTCTAGTCTGTGACCACAATCTACTAGAGACCTCTAGGCGACTAGAGACCATCATCTAGTCTGACCTCCTGCATACCACAGGCTATAGAACTTCTCCAAAATAATCCCTAGAGCAGATCTTTTAGAAACATCTAATCTTGATTGAAAAATTGCCAGTGATGGAGAATCCTCCACAACCCTGGTATTCAGCTGGTGTAAGTCGTCAATGGAGCTATGCCAAGTTACCCCACCTGAGGATCTGGCCCTTCATTACAAACAATATTGATTGCAGGTGATATTCATCCCCGTGCAGAAAGTCAGCCCAAGCCCTATGCACTCTGATCATCCCAACTCAGTAGAGCACAGCCCTACTGTTGGCCTGCTGCATGAGGAGGAATTTTACCCGAGGAATGTATCCCCTTTTCTAAGCTACCTACTTGCTCGCAGACACAGCCTGACTCTTCTGGGTGTTTTCTTACTTGTGCTCCCCAAATACTCCTGACAAACAATTTTCAGCCTAGTAACATTCATCAATGGCTTGTTTTGAATAGTCATTGTTTGAATCATGTGATTTAGTTTCTGTTCCCTGATTGGATGGCTGACATGTCTGAAAGAGGAGAAAAATGAATAGTGTTTGACTTTTTGTTACAAATTTTGGGATGAAAAGAGAGACTCAGAATCTTTGCATCAGCCCAGCCCCACCCTTCCTGCCCAGCTCCATCCCCACCCTTCATGCCCACCTCAGCTCCTGCAGCCACCTTCTGGCCAAACCATGCTTAGCTCCATCCCCATCCTTCCTGCCCAGCTCTGTCCAGCTCCAGCCCCACCCTTCCAGCTGAGCACCACGAGCTCTGTGGGAGCTCTGAAGTGGCCACCAATTTGTACAATAATTGAGTTCCATGTCGTTTGCTGCACGTGCATCTCAAACTCTGGGGGAACTGCCAGATGCTTTGCCCCTGTGAAACGACAGCAGAGCTTTTCTGCAGGCTGCCCTAGCCTCCTCCCTGCTTCCTCTTGGCATGGCGAGACTTCTCAGTCACCTTCTTTACTTCTTTTTAAAACATCCCTCTTCATGAGCCCCATTAGCAGGTAACAGCAGCACAGAAAGAGTTTGTGGGCCCTCACAGACCTGTCACTGAGGGAAAACCCAAGGGAAAGCCATTGGTTCAGGCAATGGGACAGACAGGACAAGTATTCACCATCCAGCCCCATTGCCAGCATGGGCGACCTCAGCACACAGACCAAGGCCTGTGTGGGCGATTTGAGGTGAAAGGGCACTTGCCGCTCAGAGGTAACCCCTAAAGGTGGAGGCATGGTAGTAAATGGGGCAGGAGAAGAATTTCAACCTATACAACCTGAAATCCTCCATCGTCCCTCCTAAGGAGTTTTCCACAGCAGCTATTGTGTGTGGGATCTCAGGAAGGATCAGAATCTCCCAGCCAAGAGCATGAGTCCATGGGCCGGCATCGTGAGGAAAGAGTGTTTGCTCACTAGGGCTGAACCCCATCTGGCTGAGTGCTCGCTGATCTCTTCTGGCAAGGAGTCCCCTAGCTAAGGTCTCCTACAGAGCCTGTTCTGTTCCCGGGGCCTGTTCTGTGCTCTGGGCCTTGGCCCCATGCCGTGTACTTTGTCTCCTGGGATGTGGGAGGGTGCGGTGGTCACGGTGGGGCATGCAGCATCGCCAATTCCAAGTGTTCAGAAATCATGAGGCAGTGCTCTGCCTTGCCCTGAAATCACGAGATTGGCTTGAGAATAATGAGAATTTTTTAAAAAAATTATATATGTTGGGCTCGTTTTCCTTGCCTTCTGGATCCCGAGCCTTTAGGGAGTGCTTGGGTCACAATTTCAGGTTTTTATTTCAGGCTTCGGCAATCAAGAGGATGAGAAACTTGCATTTTCTTAAAAAAAATAAAAAGTAAGATGTTGAGATCCTCCAGGAACTGAGGCTATAAATGCCAAGGATCATGAGAATCGCAAAATAATTGTGTGAGTCAACAATTCTGGGCATTGGGCCTAATCCTCCACTGGAGCCTGTAGTAGTGGCCCACCCACACTTGGCTGGCAGGAAGGCCCTTCTAAGGGGCAGGTCGATGGAGAATCAGGCCCAAGGAGTCTCAGGCTGGGCACTCCAAATCACAGGCCACATTTGGCCATGTTGGCAGATGGGAGTTCAGCTCAAAGGGCAGAAACACCCAATGTCAGAAAAACTACAATTCATTACTTTGCAATGTCCATTCAGCCTAATTTCCCCTTTGCTCAGTTTCAACTAGTTGTTCTAGTCATTCCTCCAGTGCTCCGCCTGTGCCAATTCTGGGACATCCCCCCCGCGATAATGTTGCCAGGTGTCCGGTTTTCGACCAGAACACCCAGTCAAAAAGGGACCCTAGCAGCTCCGGTCAGCACCGCTGACCAGGTCATTAGAAGTCCGGTTGGCAGTGCAGCGGGGCTAAGGCAGGCTGGCTCCCTGCCTGCCTTGGCACCACATGGCTCCCGAGAAGCAGCAGCATGTCCCCCTCAGGCTCCTAGGCATAAGGGCAGACAGGGGCTCCGCACACTGCCCCTGCCCCAAGCACCAGCTCCACAGATCCATTGGCCGTGGTTCCTGGCCAATGGGAACTGCGGGGGCGGTACCTGCGGACAGGCAGTGCACAGAGCCACCTGGCCGCGCCTCCGCGTAAGAGCTGGAGAGGGGACATGCTGCTGCTTCTGGGAGCTGCCTGAGATAAGCGCAACCCAGAGCCTGCACCCCCTCCCGTGCCCCAACCTCCTGTCCCAGCCCTGATCCCTTTCCCACCCTCTGAACCCCACAGTCCCACCCCAGAGCACCCTCCTGCACTCCAAACTCCTCATACCCAGCAGCCCCATCCCAAAGCCCGCACCCCCCAGCCAGAGCCCTCATCCCCCCCGCCCCCCCCCCCCCCGGTGCCCTAACCCCCTGCACCAGTCCTGATTCTTTTCCTGCCCTCCAAACTCCTCGGTCCCAGCCTGGAGCATCCTCCTGCACCCCAAACCCTTCATCCCCAGCCCCACTCCAGAGGCCGCACCCTCAGCCGGAGCCCTCACCCCCTCCTGCATCCCAACCAACTGCCTCAGCCTGGAGCCCCTTCCCGCACCCTGAACTCATTTCTGTCCCTACCCCAGAGCCTGCACCCCCAGCTGGAGCCTTTACCCCCTCGTACACCCCAACCCCCTGAGCCAGCCCTGTGAAAATGACTAAGTGAGTGAGGGCAAGGAGAGCGAGCGACGGGGGGGGGGGGGGGGGAAGGGGAGGGAGAATGGAGTGAGCATGGGGCAGGGCAGAGGGTGGGGCAAGGGTGTTCGGTTTTGTGCTAGTAGAAAGTTGGCAACCCTAGCCCCAGAACTCAGCCAAGGCTGCGCCAGGCTCCCACCCAGACACCATTCCACACACATTTGTTAAACTGAAGTGTGTGATATTAAAATCATATGATCCACTGGGGCAAAACCAACCTACCTGAATCCCATCTGCCGGGCCATTTGACCGGAGCTGCTGGATCACTGCAGGCCCTAATGTGCCTAGCTTGATTTGGACTCTCCCAGGCCTCCTTAACCCTGAGTGAGAGATTTTGCTGCTGCTCAAAGAGGCTTCCCAAGATCCCTGTGTCTGTCAGCTAGGGTGACCAGATGTCCCGATTTTATAGGGAGAGTCCCAATATTTGAGGCTTTTTCTTATATAGAAGCCTATTACCCCCCCACCCCGTCCCGATTTTTCACACTTGCTGTCTGGTCATCCTACTGTCAGCCGGAAACTCAGAACAAAGAGACCTACAGACCAAGCCCCGAGGAGAGAGAGTGGTTGTGGTCCCACTTCGTTCCTTCTGAGCTGTACATCCTTCTCTGGAAGGAAATTCCCTGTGGTTCCTTGTTACTGAGATGCAGTTATTTGGTTTCAGCGTTACAGGATAGACCACTTCTCCTTTTTGGCATTCTCTTATTTATTTATTTATTCCTGCACTCATCTGGAACAATGAAAAGCTTATTTCAAATGGCTGCTGCTTTCTAACCTGGACTGAAGCCATCAGAAATTTTGAAAAGTGTTCCCCTATGAAATGTGCTGGGATTATCAGCCTTTCCTGCGTGGTTATTAAGGAATAACCAATAAGTGAAGGGGTTTGGGAGGCTGCGTGTTCTGTTTCTTTAAAATTTAGCAGGCAGCCAGGCAAGAAGAGGCTGGGCAGGATCTGGGCAGAGAGAATGAAGCAGTGAGAGCAGCAAAGAGCTATAGGGATAATGCTTTTTCCCTTTTTCCAATAAAGGGCCTGATCCGATGCCTCCTGAGGTCAGTGGAAGGTCTCCTATTGATTTCAGTGGGCATTGAATTGGGCCCAAAGTTCCTAGTTCAGTGTTAGAAGAAAGTGAGTCTTTCTGTGATTCGTCACCATTGTCACATGACAGGGTGTCAGAGGTCAACTCCCTTTAAACCAGCATAAATAAGGGGAAAAGAACATGCTGTAGTTTGACCCTTCACAGGCCGTGGCAAAGTGCAGGGCAGATCACTGACACTGTATTGAGGAGCAAAACTGGAAAAGTTTATAAATCCACTGCCTTCGCCGAGGAAAGAGATATACTCCAACCAGTCTGATGAGCATTTCATTCTGGAAAGGAATATGCTGTGTGAACGGATTGCCGGTTGTACAAGAGCAAGCAGAGTGTTGTGACCGTTGCCAGTAAGGAAGGATGTACATTAGATCGTCTGGTAGCTGGGGTTTTAAACAAGAACATTCAGAAAATGTTGGCGTGAGTGTCTGAGCTGACTCCAGAACGGAGGCGACTGCTGTGAAAAAGTAAAACACCCTCCTGGGGAGCAGTGCAAACAGGTGCAAGGAGCAGGAAATGCACCCACATGGAAAAGGGAAGCACCATAAAACCAGGGCTCTTCAGAGCACTGAATTCGCTAGGCAGAAACATGGCAGGTGTGGAAAGAAAAAATAAAGGACAAATGGCCGGTGCCCCGGGCCTGGAAACATCTGCAGGAAATGTACGAAAAAAAGACACTGGGAACGTGTCTGTCGAATCAAAGGAGTCTGGGGGAGAGGGCTAGGAGGCTGCGTCCCGGGCTCTGTGTCCCAGCACGGCACTGATGGCCAGGCTTGGAGCGTGGGTATGTGGCTGGGCTGTCCCTGCAGTGCAGGAAGGAGCAATGCCTTGCCCTGTGTCTGCTTTAGGCCCCTTACTCGGGGCTTCAGCGTTAGTTCTCCCACATAAAGCTAGTGCAGCACATCAGCTGCCCCTCCCCCCTAACCCTGGTCCCCTGCAGGCGCTGTCCGTTCCATATAGGTCTCCGCTCTACATGCTATTTGCCGGAGAGTCACCCTGCTCCAGGGCCTCCCACAGGAGCCAGCCTGCTCCCTGTAGCTCTGCCCCTGGACCCACGGGGTCATCCCAGAGCTTTCCTGCTCCTGGCACCTCTCTACCCCAACTGAGCCGCTTGCTGGCTTTCATCATCACTGCAGCTCTAGCTGCTCCGTCTCAGCTGGGAGGGAGCTGATCCATCACAGTTGGGCTGGGCCCAGCTCCCCTGAAAGGGCCAGACATCCCATGTCAATCTGCAATGCTGTATGCAGTGTAAATGAAATCATGGGCCGAGGGGACTGTGATTTGTAACGAGGTGGAATGAGCTGAGCCCTAGCCAAGGGCAAGGTTCAGTAGCCCAAGCGGACAGATCACAGAGCCATAGGGAACGTTCTACACAGCAAACAAGCCGCACAGCAGCGAGTCTCAGAGCCCGGATCAACTGACTGGTGCTCACAGGTCTTGCTCTGTGGGCTAAAAATAAGGATGTAGCCGTTCCTACTCAGGCTGGACCCCAGTATCCAAGACCTTCCCCCGTCACCGGGTTTCAGAGCATGGGCTCCAGCCTGAACCCAAACGTCTACACTGCTCTATTTACCCCTGCAGCCGAGCCCCGTGAGCCCCAGTCATTGGACGCGGGGGGCAGGGTTCTGTGTAGATGGTCCCATAGAGATTAAGGCCAGCAGGGACCACCAGATCGTCTAGTCTGACCTCCGGCGTATCACAGGCCATCGCTGCTGCCCAGCCCCCCCACACTAGCCCCAACAGCCCGAGAGTCAGTTCAAGCCCCAGACCAGTGAAAAAGGCAAGGGGCATCATTAATAATGGGGCCACCACACACAGCCTTGCCGCCTGGCCCACAGCCATTGAGATGGGGCTCAGAAATGCACAGGGGAGTCGAGATGGTGTTCTGCAAACACGGCTTCCTCCTCGGAGGTGCTGCTGAAAGCGGGAGCTGTACCCTTATGGCTCGGCATGGCCAGGAGGGGCCCAATCCTGTTGCTTCTTAAAGCAAAGAAGCACTTGGGAGGAGAATGGTGCAGTCAAGTGATACTGGGACAACAGGGAGGGCGGCTGCTACAGTGTCTGTTGAGAGGAAAACTGGGGCTGCTCATGTCTGCAGAGACCCGAGGAGACTCAATAAAGCAGTAAGGAGGAAAAGTCTATTCTCTCCTGGTGGAAGATAGAGGGCTAGATCCTGGTCCCTGCTATGGGAGTTTTGTGGGGCATAAAGCCTGCTGCACTGGTGGTGGGGTATTTCCCCAGCCTTCTTTCCTGGCCAAACACAATGGGCTCCTGCCTCAGCTCTGGCAAATTTACATTCAGCACAGGTGAGGAGAGAGGGGTGGGAAGGTGGCTCAAAGCCGCCTTTCTGTCCCCCAGTCACGGGCTGCCTGGCGGCAATTGGTGTAGCTTAAGGGAGTGTTGGGGCTGCTCTAAATTACCCCAGCTGCAGCCAGAGGCTAGATACAGGCTAGGTGCTCTGACAGAGCTCCACCTCCGACATGCCCCCTACACAGAGCGTGGAGCAAAAGAGACATACTACTGGCTTCCCAAGGATTCCCTGTCTGGTTGCTATGGCCACTGCAGGTGGAGTCAGGCACTGAGCACTTTGTTTCTGAAACACCTCTCTAGTCAGACACTCCCCACAGACCCTGGGTCAGTCTGGATCCAGAGAGCTGGATTCTCTGCTGCCCCCATGCTGATCAGGGGGCGTTTCACACCTCGCTTTGTATGGCTGTCAGTGACACACAGGGTGCAAGGCAGGAGAATCAGGCCCTGTGTGTTGTCCCCAGCCTGAGTAACCAGCCCCTGAGCAGTGAAGAGTTACCAGGGCTGTGTGATTCTAAAGGGACGCAGAGGTGGGTGCTGGGGATATTAACACAGGCAGAGCTCCCAGATCTGCAGGACAATGGGGACAGTCTGGCCGGCTCCTTATTTGGAAGCTTGTTCCGCTATGAATTATTTGTAAGAGCCCTGCCAGCAAAGGCAGCCAGGTGAGTGCCTTCAGCAGCTCTGCTCTAATTAGGCACCCGGGGTGAAGTCGCCGAGGCATGCAGAGCTACGGGTCGTTTGAGCTGGCGACTCGACTCGTGGGACAAAGCCAAAGGAAAGTGGTATTGAAATGTCAGCTTCATTAAGAGGAGAAAGGAGCCCGGCCTGACTCAGCGCGATCACCCAAGGCCTTTGCAGGGCCGATGGGCCTGGAATTGTGCGAATGTAACTGGACTTTGGCCGCAGGAAGAGGTGGGTATTGGACACTCATTCTGTGCTGCAGAAACAGCACCCTGCTGTTCTCCAGGAGAGGTGACCAGGTGGGGTCGGAGCAAGTGACTGTCAGAAAGCGGGTCAGGGCTAATGCAGGTGGGGAGGATTAGCACCTACATGTGTGACTCATGGCAGTGTACTGGCCAGAGAGCCTGCTGTGGAGAACACCTCGGAAACTTTCCCTTTTGCATTAGTGGAATATAGAAGAGCCCTTGTGAGAATGGAGTTTCGACCCCTCCTCGCCCCTCGCTATAGCAGGCGTTGTGTTTTCATTCCCACTCTGGGCACGATTCTCCTCTCTGATCCACACGACCGAGCTGACATCCACAAGGAACAGCTGCTCATTCCATCCTTCCCTTCCCCAAACTCCCACTGAAACCAACTGTGGTGTGAAATCTCTCCAGGGTCCTCTCTTTTCTGTTCATGTTCCTGTGAGAGGGAGTGTCCCACCCTGCTTCAGTAATGTCCGTTCATTCTCCAACTTACCCCCAGTCTTACAAACGTTGCCCCTTCCTGCAGTTTGGCTTGACTAGTAATTCAAACGACAGTAACAGAACACAAGCCTCTGGCTCTGGCTCTGACCCTGTGTTCCACTTCCCAGATTCCTGTGCGTTTCACGGAGCCAAAACTTCCGCATTATGGACATGCAGAATTCAGTCGGTTTGTGCAGGGTTCCATCCCTGTAACATGGTGGCTGTACAGAAGAGATCTGCCTCCCTGTAAAGGGATATAGAACCTGCCACCTTGTAGCTGCCCCTAGAACTTCAGAGGGGTCTAGAAACAGAAGTAGCAAAACACCATCCAAATGTTTATTTCTGACCCAACTGAAGTCCTGAATTCTGCAACTTTGCAAGAGACTGTTCCTCAAAGCTTCCAGGTCTAAGGACCATCAGAAAAACTTTAAACACAGCTCCAAACCTCTGCAGTGACCAAGGCCTCTGAACCCTTTTGGGTTCCCTCATCACCAGTCTGACACTGGCAGACCAGGTGCCAGCTCATGCCAAGGTCCCCAGGTCTCAGTTGAACACTGACAAACACACAGCTGGAACCAGTCTGGCTCACCTGTGTGTTAGTATCGTTAAAATGGATATCAGAATGCGTTTAGTGGTTAGACTTTATTGATTATTTGCGAGCTGTTATGTGCATTAATCTCACTTATCACATCTGAATTTCATATTGTAAGGCAACATTTGAGCAGTTGCATTGTGAGCCTCAGTGACTGTGTTAATCACCAAACAGGAGAGAGACGTTAACTAGTGTGACTGATCTTCAGCAGAACCTGTTACACCCTTCCAAGAGGACAGGTCTATCAATATCAGACTGATTATTGAGGGATGTTGCAACAGGTCTTTCCTTATGTACCATTAACAAGAGGACAAACGACTTTTGTTGTCCTGCTCTCCTCCCCTTGCAGATGAGTCATGTGAGTGGACTCCTTCCATCAGCTGAATTTGCAACTCAGAGCACATGGCTGGAGGGGGATACAAACCCCTCCCCAAACAAAAGGAACTCGGTATCTCTGTGCAAAGTGGAGGGTGAAGTGTTTCTAGGCATAAGCCAGAGATCCCCAGCTGCTCAGCCTGGGTTACCCCCAAAGGACATATAGAGTTTACTGATTATAAAAAACTTTTATTACCTTTTGAAACTTAAGATTGTAACTCATTTGTGTGTCTGTGTTTACCTGCTTTAACCTTGTAAATAACTCTCTGGGTTCCTTTTCCTATTTCAAAAATCTTTCTATAGTTTATTATAAGTAAGGCTATGATTTAGCAGGAGTGGTTACACCTCTGTCTGGGATTATAAAACATAATTTTATTTATATTCACAGGTATTATTTATTTTTTATATTTTAGCATTGTTGATTTTTTTTTATTTTAACATTTTTTGCATTTTGTTTTGTAAAACAAGTAACATTATTTGTGGGAGAGGGGAAGAGGAAAACTCTCTATCGGCGTATAGAGATAGCCTGTCTGGCATAAAAGGCTTCGGAACACAGTTAAACTCTATCGACGTATAAAAATAACCCGACTGATATGAAGGGCTTCAAAATATACTTGCTTGTTTAGCCTCAATAAACCCATTGAATTGCCTGAAAATTGGACTCTAAACTGTTATTTTCCCGCAAACTGTGTCTGGGAACTGAGAGGGAGGAGGGAGCTGGACCCCTGCCAACAATGGAGGTCATGGCAATCACGGATTCTGTGACTTTACTGGACCTCTGTAACTTCTTCGGCTTCAGCTGTCAGCTGATGGCCAACTAAGTCTTTCCCACCTCTGGTTCCTGTGATCTATCAAAAAGACAGAAACATTGCCCAAGCTCCTCACAAGCCCAGCAGACAAAGGTGCCTGGGAATCAGGTCTCCATACGGGCAGTGCTGTTTTATTTGTGCTGTTGATGGACAATTTTGCTTCTAGGTAAAATGCTCTATCGTGGCTCAAGGAATCAACAGGAAATAAAGTATATATGCACCTTCCAGTATCCTGGTCCAATCAATACAGCACAAGGCAATGGACACCTGAGTTCTATTCCTGAGTTTGCTTCTTGGGCAAGGCACTTCCCCTCTCAGTGCCTGTTTCCCCACCTGTAAGATGG
The DNA here is from genome assembly GCF_028017835.1 of Emys orbicularis. Taxonomy (NCBI): domain Eukaryota; kingdom Metazoa; phylum Chordata; order Testudines; family Emydidae; genus Emys; species Emys orbicularis. Next base: position 26,565,687 of record NC_088695.1, on the reverse strand, counting down.
GGGTAGTGATACAGACCCTCCTTGGTAAAGCGCTTTGAGATCTGTGCGCTAATCGTTATTATTCCACCTGCCACACACTGTCGTCTCAGGCCCTTCTGCTAATCTTCCTAGCCACCAGCTTCATTCACAGCAAGCCTCTATTCCTTCAGAGAAATCGCTTTAAAAATGTCAGACCGGAGCTGGAATTCATCTGAAGTACAAATGATTTGTGTCGGATGTCATGGGAGCTGGGAAAAGCAGCTCCCAGCATTCAAGTTGGAGGTGTCTGAATGCAGCGGGGCTCAGATGAGAGACTCACACTCATCTGTTTTGCTGTTATTCTGAGATGGTGGAGTACAGTCAGAAGTGGGTCATGGGGGGTGGGGATAGCAGCAGGTTGGGGGGGGAGGGTATAGCATTGTGGGTGCTGAGAAACTTGGCAACGCGACTTTGGTTATTTCAATGTTTAACCAAGACATAATCATCCAAGATACACGGAGCTGAAAGGATTTTTCTCCTCTTTGTTGATAAAAATAGTCCGCGGCTCGTGCTGTTTGGGAGGGACAGCAGGACAGCCGCTCTGCTAGTGCCTCCTGGGAGCAGCCGCTGAAATCATACAAGAACTGGCCTGACATAAGCATTGTTTTAAGGTTTGCAAAAGTTCCGTGGACCAGGCTGCATTTCTGGTAGCTTTGTGTGTGTGTGTGTGTGTGTGTGTGTGTGTGTGCGCGAGCAATGTACAGTCGAGCATTTGTTTTCAGCTGCCGTCACATCAAATGGGCCTCTTTGTTCATTCCTCCCTCAAAGAGATTTTTGCCGACACCGACTTCTCTCTTGTCACAAGCCCGCAAAGTAGCAGGACCTCTGGCTCCTTCAGTGATTAAATGATGCTGGATTCATCCTCTCTCCTGGCGTGACACTAGTCTTCTCCCTTTATTCACTTCCAGACTCTGGCCTGGTCTACACTACGAGTTTAGGTCGACTTTAGCCGCGTTAAATCGAATTAAGCCTGGACACGTTCACACAACGAAGCCCTTTCTTTCGACTTAAAGGGCCCTTTAAACCGGTTTCTATACACCACCTCCGACGAGGGGATTAGCGATAAAATCGGCCTTAGGGGGTCGGAATTGGGTTAGTGTGGACGGAATTCGACGTTATTGGCCTCCGGGAGCTATCCCACAGTGCTTCATTGTGACCGCTCTGGACAGCACTCTCAACTCAGATGCACTGGCCAGGTAGACAGGAAAAGCCCTGCGAACGTTAGAATTTCATTTCCTGTTTGCTCAGCATGGAGAGCACAGGTGACCACGCAGAGCTCATCAGCACAGGTAACCGTGATGGAGTCCCAGGATCGCAAAAGAGCTCCAGCCTGGACCGAACGGGAGGTACGGGATCTGCTCGCCATATGGGGAGATGAATCTGTGCTGGCCGAACTCCGAAGCAGTAAACGAAATGGCAAAATATTAGAAAAGGTCTCCAAGGCCATGAAGGACAGAGGCCATAACAGGGACGCACAGCAGTGCCGCGTGAAAATTAAGGAGCTAAGGCAAGCCTACCACAAATCCAGAGAAGCAAACGGACAGTCCGGGGCTGAGCCGCAAACATGCCGCTTCTACGTGGAGCTGCATGCCATTCTAGGGGGTGCAGCCACCACTACCCCAACCGTGTGCTATGAGTCCCTCACTGGAGAAAGACACAGGGAAGCGGGTTCGGGGGACGAGGAAGATGAGGATGGAGATAACATAGATAGCTCACAGCAGCAAGGAAGCGGAGAAACCTGTTTCCCCAACAGCCAGGATATGTTTATCACCCTGGACCTGGAACCAGTAACCCCCGAACTCACCCAAGACCCTGTGGGCACACAGGGGACCTCTGGTGAGTGTACCTTTGTAAATATTACACATGGTTTAAAAGCAAGCGTGTTTAATGATTAATGATTAATTTGCCCTGGCAATCGCGGCCAGTACAGCTACTGGAAAAGTCTGTTAACGTGCATGGGGATGGAGCGGAAATCCTCCAGGGACATCTCCAGAAAGCTCTCCTTCATGTACTCCCAAAGCCTTTGCAAAAGGTTTCTGGGGAGGGCTGCCTTATCCCGTCCGCCATGGTAGGACACTTTACCACGCCAGGCCAGTAGCACGTAGTCTGGAATCATTGCATAACAAAGCATGGCAGCGTATGGTCCCGGTGTTTGCTGGCATGCAGACAACATCCATTCCTTATCGCTCTTTGTTATCCTCAGGAGAGTGATATCATTCACGGTCACCTGGTTGAAATGGGGCGATTTTATTAAGGGGACATTCAGAGGTGCCCCTTCCTGCTCTGCTGAACAGAAATATTCCCCGCTGTTAACCACGCGGTGGGGGGGAGGGGTGAAGTGACCATCCCAGAGAATTGGGTGTGGGGGGGAGGGGAGTTAGTTGGGTTTGTGCTGCATGTTAACCCTGAAACCCCAGCCCCTCCTTTTACATTGCAAACCCATTTTAAATGGCCAACCCAATGGGTGCTTGGTATGGTTAATGAGAGCAGTACTGTTTTAAACCATCCCCACTTGTTAACAAGGTTAAAAAAGCCAAAAGACTGTGTCTTACCATGGCTGCCTGCAAGCTGAAATCTGTGGCCTGGCACTGCGTGAGTGATCTCTCACACCAAACCTGCAGGCTCTCAATATAAGAGGAAAAATGCGACCTTGTAACGAAAGCACATGTGCTGTGTGATGTGAACAGCAAAATCTAACGTGAAAGAGTGTACCCATTGTTCTCTAAAATGTATCTTTTTTAACCACCTCTCCCTTCTCCTCCACCAGCTGCAAATGTTTCTCCTTCACAGAGGCTAGTGAATATTCGAAAGCGGAAGCGAAGGACGCGTGACGAAATGTTTACTGAACTACAGACTGCCTCCCACGCTGACAGAGCACAGCAGAATGCGTGGAGGCAGTCAATTACTGATTTTAGAAAAGCCCAATATGAGCGAGAGGAGAGGTGGTGTGCTGAATCGCGGGCTGAAGAGCAGAGGTTGCGTGCTGAATCGCGGGCTGAAGAGGAGAAGTGGCGTCAGCTTGTAAACAGAAAGCAAGAGTCGATGCTCCGGCTGCTGGAGCATCAAACTGATATGCTCCTGAGTATGGTTGAGCTGCAGGAAAGGCAGCAGGAGCAGAGACCGCCGCTACAGCCCCTGTGTAACCAACAGCCCTCCTCCCCAAGTCCCATTGCCTCCTCACCCAGACGCCCAAGAACACGGTGGGGGGGCCTCCGGCCACCCAGTCACTCCACCCTAGATGATTTCCAGAGCAATAAGTTTTCAAGTTTTAAAGTGCAGTGTGTCCTTTTCCTTCCCTCCTCCCCCACCCATCCCGGGCTACCTTTGCAATTATCCCCCTAGTTGTGTGCTGAATTAATAAAGAATGCATGAATGTGAAGTAACAATGACTTTATTGCCTCTGCAAGTGGTGCTTGAAGGGGGGAGGGTAGGGTAGGGGAGGGTGGGGTGTTTGGTTTACAGGGAAGTAGAGTTAACCGGGTGGGTGGGGGGGCGGAGATTTCATCAAGGAGAAACAAACAGAAGTTTCACACTGTAGCCTGGCCAGTCACAAAACTAGTTTTCAAAGCTTCTCTGATGCGCACCGCGCCCTGCTGTGCTGCTCTAACCGACCTGGTGTCTGGCTGCGCGTAAACAGCGGCCAGGCGATTTGCCTCTACCTCCCACCCCGCCATAAATGTCTCCCCCTTACTCTCACAGATATTGTGGAGCGCACAGCAAGCAGCAATAGCAATGGGGATATTCTTTTCGCTAAGGTCTGAGCGAGTCAGTAAGCTGCGCCAGCGCGCTTTTAAACGTCCAAATGCACATTCCACCACCATTCGGCACTTGCTCAGCCTGTAGTTGAACAGGTCCTGACTCCTGTCCAGGCTGCCTGTGTACGGCTTCATGAGCCATGGCATTAAGGGGTAGGCTGGGTCCCCAAGGATCACGATAGGCATTTCAACATCCCCAACGGTTATTTTCTGGTCCGGGAAGAAAGTCCCTTCCTCCAGCTTTCGAAACAGAACAGAGTGCCTGAAGACGCGAGCATCATGTACCCTTCCCGGCCAGCCCACGTTGATGTCGGTGAAACGTCCCTTGTGATCCACCAGGGCTTGCAGCAGCATTGAAAAATACCCCTTGCGGTTTATGTACTCGGTGGCTTGGTGCGCCGGTGCCAAGATAGGGATATGGGTTCCGTCTATCGCCCCACCACAGTTTGGGAATCCCATTGCAGCAAAGCCATTCACTATGTCCTGCACGTTTCCCAGAGTCACTACCCTTGATATCACCAGGTCTCTCATTGCCCTGGCAACTTGGATCACAGCAGCCCCCACAGTAGATTTGCCCACTCCAAATTGATTCCCGACTGACCGGTAGCTGTCTGGCGTTGCAAGCTTCCACAGGGCTATCGCCACTCGCTTCTCAACTGTGAGGGCTGCTCTCATCCTGGTATTCTGGCGCTTCAGGGCAGGGGAAAGCAAGTCACAAAGTTCCATGAAAGTGCCCTTACGCATGCGAAAGTTTCGCAGCCACTGGGCATCGTCCCAGACCTGCAACACGATGCGGTCCCACCAATCTGTGCTTGTTTCCCGGGCCCAGAATTGGCGTTCCACGGCATGAACCTGCCCCAGTAACACCATGATTTCCACATTGCTGGGGCCTGTGCCTTGTGAGAGGTCTATGTCCATGTCCATTTCCTCATCACTCTCGTCGCCGCGCTGCAATCGCCTCCTCCTCGGCTGGTCCCGGTTTTGCTTTGGCATGTCCTGGCTCTGCATATACTCCAGGACAATGCGCGTGGTGTTCATAGTGCTCATAATTGCCGCGGTGATCTGAGCGGGCTCCATGATCCCAGTGCTAGCTATGGCGTCTGGTCTGAAAAAAGGCGCGAAACTAGTATCTGAAAGACCAGGGGAAGGAGGGAGGGAGGGAGGGGCGAGTGACGACATGGCGTACAGGTACAGGGAATTAAAATCAAGAAAGGTGGCTGTGCATCAGGGAGAAATACAAACAACTGTCACACAGAATGCCCCCCTCCCCCAGAGATTGAACTTCTAAGCCTGGGTTTAGCGGGCCGTTGATTTGACGGAGGGAGGGGGGAAGGAAATGAATACAGAACAAATCTATTTTTTACATCTTAAGACGACAGTGCAGCATGACTGATAGCCCTCGGCATTTTCTGGGTGCTTGGCAGCAAATACTGGGCGCTTACCAGTATGATGATGACGGATACCAATCATAATATACTATTTACTGCCAAAAGGCAAGGGGTTGCTGCTGTGTAGCAATGTAGCCACATGTCTGCCAGCACCCAGATCGCCCTCGGCATCTTCTGGGTGCTTAGCAGACAATACTTAGCAGAAAATAGTATACTACGACTGATAGCCATCATTGTCCGACGAGGACAGTTAAAGGCAAGGGGTTGCTGCTGTGTAGCAATGTAGCCCCACGTGTGCCAGCCACATGTCTGCCAGCACCCAGATCGCCCTCGGCCTCTTCTGGGTGCTTAGCAGACAATACTTGGCAGAAAATAATATACTATGACTGATAGCCATGATTTTCCGACGAGGACGGTTACCAGTCGTAATAAACCATCTACTGCCAAAAGGTAAGGGACTGGTGCAATGCAGCCCTACGGCTGCCAGCCCCACAGCTACCAGCATCCCGATCGCCGATGAAGGCTACCACTCATGCTGCACTGTCTACCGCCAAAAGGCAGTTAGCTGCTGCTGCTGTGTAGCAATGCAGTCCCACGTCTGCTGGCACCCGGATGACATATGGTGACGGTGAGCTGAGCTGAGCGGGCTCCATGCTTGCCGTGGTATGTTGTCTGCACAGGTAACCCAGGTAAAAAGGCGCGAATCTATTGTCTGCCGTTGCTGTGACGGAGGGGGAGGGGCCTGACGCAATGTACCCAGAACCCCCCGCGGCACTGTTTTGCATCATTCGGGCATTGCGATCTCAACCCATAATTCCAATGGGCGCCGGAGACTGCGGGAACTGTGGGATAGCTACCCATGGTGCAATGCGCCGGAAGTCGACGCTAGCCTCGGTACTGTGGACGCGGTCCGCCGACTTCATGCACTTAGAGCATTTTATGTGGGGGGACACACAATCGGCTGCATACAACCGGTTTCTATAAAACTGGCTTCTATAAATTCGACCTAATTTTGTAGTGTAGACATAGCCTCTGTCTAAAGGGCCCTGCAGGCCGGGACACAGTGCCCTACCACTCTCGCCTCTCCTCGCTGCCATTTGAACCAGCTCCCGCTCCCATCCAAGCAAGCGTCTTGTCCCTGGCAGCACTCTATCCCCCGGAGAACCCCATGGGGGTGGGGGGCTCCTGATTACAGCCTGAGTCTTTGCATAGTGAGGACACAGCCTTTGCAGCTTCCTTGTTTCCCCTGGGTTGAAATCCAAAAAAGCACTAACGCATTGTTGTCATCCTTGAGAGCTGCCCCTCCCCCTAGGGTCACAACCCCCCCAGGATTCCAGCAAATACAGCACCCAGATGAAACCCATGTAGGGCAAAAATCTAAAAATAATTAGAAGGTTTTCAAGCCCCCAAGGCCCACAATCAGCTTTCATGGTATCTAGGATTGTTTACTGGTGTGTGTCTGGTGCAAATCACCATAGCACTGATGCCAGTGAAGCTATGCTGATTTGTACCAGCTGAGGATCTGGCCCAATATATATACTCAGTGAAAAATGGCATTCATGCAGTGCTGCCATTGAGAAATCCACCCACAGCAGGCTGGGAATGACTGGGCTGACTGACCCTTCCCAGTTCATGAGTCAGGAACGAGCACACACACACACACACACACACACACACACTTTCAATAAAGCTCTCCAACCCACCACACCAGTTCAGGCCCAAGGCCCATCTATTCCAGTTCTGGCTGCTTCAGAAGAAGGTGTGAAAACCTCCCATACTGGCCAGTCAAGCAGCAGTATGTCCACAGAGACGGTACCTCCTGACCGCAAGTGGTAAGTGCTGGATGCTTTCCGTGAAGCATGAGGGTTGATAGCTCTTTTGCTTTTACATTTTAACCTCGTTTTCTGCTGCTCTTTAACATTCTTTCACTTGCTTATTGTGGTTGGCAATATCAGATTCCCACCATCTCCGTTTAATTCTTCCTGTCACTCTCCTCCCTGCCCCATGCCCCTCAGCCAAATGATCTCAGGCTATCACGTGCTTTGTTTCAGCTCATCTTTATTTATCAGAAGTCACATCTACAAGCCGTTAAAAACCTTGCTGATCCCTTTTGCCTGCTCACTAAAAATCCAAAGAACCTGCAGGAAATCAGAAAGAACAGCCATTCTATTAAATAGAAGCTGGCCCTGCCATCCCCTGCTTCCCTAATCTCCTCTGCCACAAGCACAATGCACACTGTGTTAATCTATGGGACACGGGAGGCTGTGTGCTCTGTGCTTGTGGGCTGGAATTATATAAACTCCCATACGGGATAATTGAGCAACACGTTTATTGTCCTCATCATTTTCCCAGCCCACAGCATCTTTCAGGGGGGAGAAAGGGGGCGGTTCTGCAAAACCGAACCTACAGGGAAATTACAATGCCGCCTACTGGCTCTGTCTGCGCAGAGATTAAGTGCGGCTCAGGCGCTGCCACCTGCTTCCAGCAGTGGGTAGCAGGGAAATTCCAGATCTTCCCGGCTAATTCTAGCTTTCACATCACCTCCAAGAGACAGGAGACAGTTTGGATTGTTCACGAAGGCGTAACGTTGGAATGAATGAATGGATATCAGTGCCGGAGAACCTGGGCAACTGACAGGCAGCCATGGGCCAGCTACAGCGTGTCCACACTGCTCAAAGTTGACTCGGAGCTTCACAGAACAGCGGAGATCCAATACTCGGCTCTCTCTGCATTGTGACAAGGCTGGTTTTATGGGTGAGGTACTGGGCTGGCCCTCAAGAGAGCTGGGTTCCAGTTTTGGCTCTGCCACAGACTCACTGTGTGACCATGGGCAAGCCACTTAACCTCTCTTTGCCTCAGTAATAATAATAATTTCCTACCTCAGAAGGGCATAGTGAGCATAAAGTCATTAAAACCCAGGAGCTCTGCAGATGTTACAGTGATGGAGCCGCATACAGGCCCAGAGAGATGTAGAGAGGCAGAATGGTTCAGTGGTGAATTTTGCTCTTAGTCTGAAAACCTTTGGTAGGTCTCAAAAAAAGGTGCCATATTTGGGGGCCCCAGTCACACTTGTGGAATCTCTCGGAACTGCTATTTACTTCATGGGGAGTGTAGCCTTTGGGGTTGGGACTAAATGAATTCATGTTTATTACTTCCTGTTATTGGCAGAAATCGCGTGTGCATCCCAAATTCAAATGTAATTGACAGGTTTGCACTAGAAGCAAAGGAAAAATGGCCTGGGGGTCTGAGCCTTGCTTTGGATGAGACTGGACCTGGGTCCAAAGCCCTTGCAAAGGTCAGGAATATTGCCTCCTTGCCCTTTCATGTTTATTAGGTGAAATTCTCTAGTCTGCATGATGCAGGAGGTCATAATTGTAATGGTCCCTTGTGGCCTTAACATCTGTGAAAGCTCACAGCAAAGAACACAGATGATCAAAGATCCCCCCTTTTCAGTGGCTTTTGACACAGTCTTATTTTCGTTACAGGGGAGCGAAGCTGTGTGAGCGTTTCCCTATCCAGTTGGACTCTGCAGCATTCTTCAGGGCTTCCATCTTTGTGTGTCAGAACCAGTTCTGGTGGCTTCATCGGCCTGAAGTTCAGACACGCTGGGGGTTGAACTAGCCCACTAAGAAGTCTCCTGTGGGCTGTGATGCTTTGGTCTCATTTGGAGGATTGGGTTTAGTGTGCGTCGGGTGGGTGGTGGTGGTGACCTGTGATACACAGGATGTCAGAGTGGCTGATCTAATGGTGTCTTCTGGCCTTGAACTCTATGGCTCTATGGTTTCATCTACATGGGGAAAAAAACAACAACCCTGCAGCAACAAGTCTAAGAGTCTGAGTCATCTGACTTGGGGTCATGCTACAGGGCTAAAAATAGCCATGGTACACATTCCCGCTCAGGCTGGAGCTTGGGCTCTGAAACCTGGTGAAGGGGGTGGGTCAGTTGACACAGGTGCTAAGACTCACCGTCTTATTTGTTTTGTTTTTTTGCAGTGTAGACGTGCCCTGTGGCTCTAAGGACGGGTGGCACATAGACAAGAAAACAGGCAGACCACTCTGCCAGCCTCCCAGTTACCAACACTTCCATAGGCATGGGAACTATGGGTGCGGGGGGTGGTGCAGCACGCCCGGGCTCCTGGCTGCCAGCCCCGGGCGCGTGGAGCCAGCCTCAGCTCGGGGGCGGGGGAGTGGATAGGGGTAAGGGGATGGCTTTCAGCACCCCCACTATTAAAAATGTTCCAGCACCACTGAACACTTCACAGACAGAAAACAGATGCTGGTAAATCTATCCCCAGCCCTGCCCACCGTCCCATTCTCTCAGACTGGTTTGTCCAAGTTCTGGAGCCCAGGGCAGACAAAGGAACTTTGCTGGGGATAAAAAGGGCATCCCTTAAAGAACAAAGAAAGAAAGAGGCAGAGGCTGTGTTTGTGGGCTGGGATTGTATAAACTCCCATACAGGGTAATGGAGCAGCACATTTTATTGTCCTCACCATTGTCACAGCCTATGACATCTTTTGGGATTGTTCCTCAAGACCGACCCTACAGGGAAGTTACAATTCTGACCAGCTCTAAAGGCAACCTTAACTCTGACCACTGGAACATGGGCATGGTTATCAGAGTTTAATTACATGAACCCATACTATTTCTCTATCTGTTCAGTGAGACACCTTGACATGGAGCAGGTTTGGTCCCTGGGGTGCAAAATGTATCACTGTGAAGACCAGATCATTTGGAGGAAGTGGCTAGATGGATCCTACCCTCCCTTCCCCTGAGAGGGTTAAAAGTAGGGCTTGAGTGGGAATTTGTGCGTAGAGGTAAATGTCATCCCCCATGACTCCCCTACTTGGCTTGTCTCTGCCAAAGACAGAGATTGTTCAGAGATTTAAGGCAAAGAGCACTCCTTGTGTCAATAGCGTAAGTCACCAGGGATGAACCTGGCCCAAAAAGTTTTACCGAGCGCGTAACCTGAGTGTTCCCTACTGCTGTGCGAGCCCATTGCTTGTTCCTTTGGCCTTGTTGACTAGTAAGAATAAGTGTCCTGACCTGGTGAAGTAACTAGGCCAAGGGCACCAGCTGTCTCAGAGCAGCTTTTGCGGCATCCCACAGCTCTTGAGGGGCTATCTGGCCTTGAGCCAGAACTCAGCTTCGTCCTTCTTTAGCTGTAAAGCAAGCAGGCTGGTGGTTGCATTACTTGACACTGGATACATTTAGGGACATTTACAGAATGGAAAAACATCTTTTCTGTGGCTCTGGGCTTTTGTTTTGAAATACTGGGACAATTCCAGTAGCAGCTTCTGCAGCCTCCCCACATTGGTCTTCACTGCAATTTAAAGCCATGTCACATTTTCCAGTAAACAAACTGTGTCTATTTTTTTCTTTGGCCACCTTGGCCTGGAATGACAATTAGATCAGAGACCAGCTTCCAAAGAGGCTTTGTTAGACTGAACCTTTGCATAACTCCCAGAGCAGAGTCAAACTTTGAGCTCTCTGAAAACTTAATACATCCTACCATGGGGTAAACAAGTCTGATCAAGAAAGTGTGACACTCTAACTTGGTGTAATAAATATTCCACCTCTGGTAAAGTTGTTCCATCACCGAAAAATGTCTTTCTTCGTATCATGGAGCTACAAGTTGTGACTGTAATTACAGTTGCTCTGAAAAATGCAGTTAAGTGAGGGCTTATGCCCTTGAAAATCAACATGTTCTGTCCCCAAATTCACACCACTTTGCTAAAGAGGCCCAGGCTGACTTTCTGAAACACTTAAGTGATTTTGCTGAAAATGCTACACATTAGATGCATTTAAATTCCACTCATTTTTGACATTCACTGCTTTAATAACATCTAATTTCATATAAAATAATGAAACTATATTTCTACATCTTACCAGCACAGAGGATATGATGAATCGATTTTTACATAATAAGGGTTTTTACAGGTTTTGTTGTAACTATTTCTAGCTATGTCACAATGATCATCTACATGTATTTTCTTTCTCAAGTATATTTTTTATCAGATGGGTCTGCTAGAAGCTTTAATTTAAAATAAAAAATGGTGTTAGCCTTCATGGATTGGAAGGAAACCTTAAAAAAGTAAGTCAAGCAAAAACCAGTGCAACATGGTCTTCCTGAATCTGCAGACAGCTGAAACAATGACTCAGAATGTTGAACTGACGCTTTCCTTTCAAATTGGTCGTTTCCTCTGAAACCTAATGATAATCAAAGGGTATGTCGGGAGGTGTGATTGCAGCACATGTACGCACAACTGAGCTAGCTTTGAGCTAGTTGGCAAGCTTACAGTAGCAGTGAAGTGACAGTGGCATGAGTGGTGGCATAGGCTAGGCATTTGAGTTTGCACGCGTATGCACTACTATTTTTAGCAAGCTAGCTCGGATCTGCCTAAAATGTTGCAATCACACCTCCAATTGCAGTGTAGACATACCCTAAGTGGTAACACTGTTAACTATTTCACTGCTGGCCATTTTAGCAGACAATCCAGCTAGTGGGGGAAATGGGTGGGATGAAAAATGCATGCTTTGGCACATCTAAAGTTCTGACATCTCAACCTTTAGTTCACAAAGTTTGCACGTCACATGCAGAGTATGTGAAAATCAAAGGCAGGGGCAGGGGTTTTTTTATGTTTAGAACTGTACAAGTGTTTGAGTTTATGACCATTCTTAGGCATAATCATTTCCATTAATTTAACACTGTTTGTTGCATGGTATTTTTTTCATCAGATTAATTTGTGGGAAAGTCCATCGTACTGTGGATAATGAGCAGGTGTAATTGACACAGAATGAGAAACCAACATTGTCAAAACTACCTTGCAGCTCAGCCATTTAAATGAACCAGAGCTTTCCTGGCTGGGCAATAAGCAAGGTCTGTGCCTAGAGCTTGTCTCCCACTCCCAAGGAGGGGAGATACCAACCAACTTCAGCAGGAAAATCCTGCTGAAGAGCACAGGATGGGAACTCACCTCCTACAAACCTTGGGAAACTCTATCTGCTCCCCTGACCCGAGCCCACCCAGCCCAGCACTCTCATCTCCATCTCTGCACTGCCAGTAAAAGCCAGGATGTTTTCCAGACAGATAGTCTATGCTTGCATTTTTTATCTGTATAACTGATGCAAAAATAGCAATTACCCCTCTGTAAGTCTTTCACTTGTCATAGCTGTCTCTCTGTTACCCCATGTCCTGCTCTGTTTGTCTCCCGTCATACATGATGGTGCCTGGGTGCACCAAGGGTTTGGGAAGGTAAGTTCAGTGGGGCAGGGATTGTCTTTTCATTATATATGTTTGCTGTGTTTTGCACAACAGGGTCCGGATCCCTGACTAAGGCCTCTAGGTACTATCCCGTAAATAATAATAATTAATAATACAATGCTATGTATATGGAAATTAAACTCTTACAACTGACAACAAGGAAAGCAGCTGGGCCAGTGGATGGGGAAAAGAAGGTGTCCACCTGGGGCTTGAAGCGAGGGTCTCAGGAGAGGGAGCAGGAGTAGGGGACCTGGAGAGTTGGTGAAAGAAGCATAGCCACCGGGTTACCCTCTCGCTGAAGAGAGCATCACCTGACTCTCCAGGGAGCTGAGCTCCTGCCACCTCATGGGGAAAGCAGACGGGACAGGAGCTGGAGTTAGAGGGCTGCTTATAGCTTTCTTTGCCGGGCATGCAAAGCTTTGGCTGGAGGATGTCTGATCATTTGACCATCAAGAGCGAGGAGGTGATTTTTAAAGGCTGAGAAAGACCCTTGGCTAAGGAGCTGCTGTATTTGTGTTGTTTGGGGAAGTTGTTAATGTAGTTCAGCAACCTCAGGTCCAGGTGAGTGCCGTTTTTGGCAGTTATCTGTACAAACCCTGTGCAGCGTTATGGCATCACACCAGGCTTCTGTCTTTGTGATCTCTCACTAACGGAGGTGAATAGTGCTCCTGAGCGCGGGGTGAGCCCTTTATATAACAGAGTATGAATTCCATTTGACTGCGTGCCCAGGAGCCTGGTCTGAGTGAGCCGCTGCTCCCACCTGACAAAAGCAGGCAGGCCCCAAGTGTATGCATTAGCTGAGTTCAGAGACAAAATTTTCCTTGCTGGTGAGGCCTGCAAAATGAATGAAGGCTAAAAAACCAGCAAAACCCTTTTTTGTTCTGACATGGTTCGCATCTCAAGAAGGAAAAGCCATTCCGATATCACCAACTCCAAACGTTCAAAATCACGAGTCCCGGTTCCAAAATCGTGAGTTTGGCTACAAAACATGCGGATTTTTAAAAGTAATAAACATTGGGCTCTTTTTCTTTGCCTTTTGAACCTTTTGGTCGCACTCAGGTAACATTTTTAAGCTTTTCTCTGCAACCTTCAAGGCCAGAAATGTACTTCAAGAAAGAAAGAAAGAAAGAAAGAAAGAAAGAAAGCTGAGATCCTCATTCAATATCCTGAGTCCAGAAGCTGTGGCTCTCCAACAAATACTAACAACCATGAGGCTCATGAATTTTGGCAACACTGCAGTTTCCTCGTGTTGGAAAATGCACCATTTCAGTGGGAAAATGTCCCTTCCTATGGAGGATAAATTCATGGGGAAAGCCCAGTTTTGCCCATGATGCTGTTTTTAGCTAGTTTTGCTGCCGAAAATCCTAAATTCAGGGGCAGAAACAGCAGAATGCTGCCCTGGATCGCGTTTCTGAATTCAACAACATCAGTGTCTGATCGCGTAACTCCCAGGACTCTTCACTCAAGCTGCTGAAGTGCCTGCTCCCACCTGAGGGAGGACTGTATTTCAAAAAGTCAGCCTGGGCCTCTTCAGCAAAAGGGTGTGTGGGAGTTATTGATAGGGGGACACCATATTTTTTCATCATTCCACCTGGATAACAAGGATGAGGGTATCATGGGGCTGAACAGAGTCCCGGAGAAGTCCAGAGGTGTCCCTGGATCTGCTATTGGGCTGGAACTTCAGGAAATGGTGATGGCAGATGAGCTGTCAGAGTCCCTCCCAGCCAGACCCAATCACTAGCCATTGCTCATATCCAGGGTCCGAATTCCAGAATCACAGTGGCCCCATGCTCTTTGTTCACTGAATGTCACTCAAGAAGGCCAACACTGCTTCTTACTTACTTACAGTGGTTCATGCATCCCAGTTAAGTACTGTGACGTTGTGCAGTCTATATGGTTTTATAAAAAACATGATAATAAGTGAATATAATGTAACTGGGATAGTTTTATAAAGATTTGATAATAAGTGAATATAATGCAACTGGGATATGCTTCATGCAAAAGGTCTCTTGTAAGGTATCATTACAAAGCTTATAATCTACTGAGTGTGATCATCCTATTTGTAGAAATGTACCACTCTTGTATCTAAAACTAGAAATATAAAATATAACTCTGAGGGCCTATTGTAATTATGTAAAGTGTGGGCCATTAATGATGGTTTGGAATCTTGATGACTCCCATTAACAAGGACCATTGTCTGCAGATGGCTGTGTTTACCTGTTAGTCTTCCTGTATATGTGTGTGCTGGCAAATGGGCAATGAAGTCTTGCAGTGACATGTGATCATGTCACCTGAACTGGAATCCATCTTTAACCTGGTGCTTTTCCAGTGAGGGGGGGTGGAAACCCAGAGGGACAAAGGGTTCCCGCCTTATGCAAAAGATATATAAAGGGGTGGAACAGAACAAAGGGGGAGAGAAGCCATCATGAAGAATCCCCTAGCTATCACCTGAGCTGGAACAAGAGCTGTACCAGGGGAAAGAATTGTGCCCAGGCCTAGAAGGTGTCCAGTCTGAGAAAAACTTACTGAAGCATCTCTGAGGGTGAGATTATCTGTATTTAGTTTGATTAGACATAGATTTGCGCATTTTATTTTATTTTGCTTGGTGACATACTTTGTTCTGTCTGTTACTACTTGGAACCACTTAAATCCTACTGTCTGTATTTAATAAAATCACTTTTTATTTAGTAATTTACTCAGAGTATGTATTAATACCTGGGGGAGCAAACAACTGTGCATATCTCTCTATCAGTGTTATAGAGGGCGAACAATTTATGAGTTTGCCCTGCATAAGCCTTATGCAGGGTAAAACGGATTTGTCTGGGTTTAGACCCCATTGGGAGTTGGGCATCTGAGTGCTAAAGACAAGCACACTTCTGTGAGCTGTTTTCGAGTAAACTTGCAGCTTTGGGGCAAGTGATTCAGACCCAGGGTCTGTGTTGGAGCAGACGGGAGTGTCTGGCTCAGCAAGACAGGGTGCTGGAGTCCTGAGCTGGCAGGGAAAACAGAAGCAGGGGTAGTCTTTGCACATTAGGTGGCAGCTCCCAAGGGGGTTTCTGTGATCCAACCCATCACAAGTACAATAATCCAATATGAAGTCAGCCATGAGGGCTGATCTAAAACAAATGCCAGCTAGCTGAGAACACCACGCAAATGAACTATTGATTTTCTATCCCATAGATGCCCTTGTCAGCATTTACACTGAATCTGCAAATGAATCTCCCACAGCTTCCAGGCCACTCATAGGAGAGCACCATGAACTCCACACGCTCTGATCGCCTACACGTCTCCCAGAAGAGGCTGACCTCTCTCACTGCAACCAGCCTTACAGATGAATGAGGCGCACACAGGATTTTGCATTCTTGAAATCAGCATTCAGGCTCCCGTGAAAGCCCTATAATGTTCTAGTCGACTCATGAGGTCATTGGGTTCACAGGAGAAATAAATGGAATGTTAACTCAAGCTACAGTCTTTTTTTTTAATTCATCATGACCCCAAGTGGAATCAATAATAGCAATCTGCAGTGTAGTTAAGAGCTGTCACTGTGTATACATCAAATGTGCAATATCTATATTTATCTATCTATGCCTATACACCCCCTCTATCTATCTATCTATCTAATCTCCATCACTATACACCCCCTCTATCTATCTATCTATCTATCTATCTATCTATCTATCTATCTATCTATCTATCTATCTAATCTCCATCACTATACACCCCATCTATCTAATCTATCTATCTAATCTCCATCACTATACACCCCATCTATCTAATCTATCTATCTATCTAATCTCCATCACTATACACCCCCTCTATCTATCTATCTATCTATCTATCTATCTATCTATCTATCTATCTATCTATCTATCTATCTATCTATCTATCTATCTATCTAATCTCCATCACTATACACCCCCTCTATCTAATCTATCTATCTATCTATGAAAGTGTGAGGCTGCTGATGTGGTTAAAGGAGTTCTTACTGGAAAGCTAAACTGAGGGTTTGAGGGTGGAGCTCAGTTTCCTCTGGCAATGAGTTCCATAGGGTTGGACTGGCGCCTGGATAAGGTTGGTTTCCTGGAGATACAAGTCTTTCTCTTTGTATCAACAGCTTCATTTTTGCAGTGGGGCAAAGCAGAGAGGTCACTGTCCCATAAAGGGAGATGAGATCTTAGGTGGCTTGAGCCAATCCAAGGCATCAACATCATCATTTATTATTATTATTATTCACTGGGGGGAAGTTGGGAACTGATAAGTGCTGGCAGAGGGAGTTGGAACACTAGTGAGGCAGTCCTCGCTTACAGACAACCCCCCAACCTGAAGCAAATACTCACCAGCAACTACACACCACACCACAGAAACACCAACCCAGGAACCAATCCCTGTAGCAAACCTCGTTGCCTACTCTGTCCCCATATCTACTCTGGGGACACCATCAGAGGACCCAACCACATCAGCCACACCATCAAAGGCTCATTCACCTGCACATCCACTAATGTTATATAAGCCATCATGTGCCAGCAATGCCCCTCTGCCATGTACATTGGCCAAACCGGACAGTCCCTCCGCAAAAGAATAAATGGACACAAATCGGACATCAGGAATGGTAACATACATAAGCCAGTAAGTGAACACTTCAATCTCCCTGATCATTCTATTACAGATTTAAAAGTCACTATCATTGAACAAAAAAAATTGAGAAACAGACTTCAAAGAGAAACAGCAGAACTAAAATTCATTTGCAAATTTAACACCATTAATCTGGGCTTGAATAGGGACTGGGAGTGGCTGGCTCATTACAGAAGCAGCTTTTCCTCTCCTGAAATTGACACCTCCTCATCTATTATTGGGAGTGGACTACATCCACCCTGATTGAATTGGCCCTGTCAGCACTGGTTCTCCACTTGCGAAGTAACTCCCTGCTCTCCATGTGTCAGTATATAATGCCTGCATCTGTAACTTTCACTCTATGCATCTGAAGAAGTGAGGTTTTTACCCACGAAAGCTTATGCCCAAATAAATCTGTTAGTCTTTAAGGTGTCACCAGACTCCTTGTTGTTTTAGTGAGCGGAGAAGAATTTTTTAAAGTGTCTTCTGTCATATAAAGCCTCATACATTTATTTTCATCTCAGGAGCAAACCCATGTGCCATTGATAGAATCTTGAGTAGTGGGGAGGCAGTTCGCCCCATGTGATACGTGGAAAATAAACAGTGCCATAAAAATCGCACCAAACATGGATTTCCTTTGGTTTATTTATTTAGTAACCATGGAGGGAGATCATAATGTGTCCACAATGGTAGAAGATTGCAAAACAAATGCCAGTCAACCAAGTCAAGCTCTAAGCGCATTAGAGGATGACACATACAGTTGAACCTCAGAGCGACGAACACCTCGGGAATGGAGGTTGTTCGGAACTGTGAAATGTTTGTAACTCAGTACAAAACATTATGGTTGTTCTTTCAAAAGTTTACAACTGAACATTGACTTAATACAACTTTGAAACTTTGCTATGCAGAAGAAAATGCTGCTTTTAACCATCTTAATTTAAATGAAACAAGCACAAAAACAGTTTCATTACTTTATCAAATCTTTTTAAAAACTTTTCCTTTATTTTTTTAGTAGTTTATGTTTAACACAGTACTGTACTGTATTTGCGTTTTTTGTCTCTGCTGCTACCTGATTGCGTACTTCCGGTTCCAAATGAGGTGTATGGTTGACCGGTCAGCTCATAACTTAGGTGTCCGTAACTCTAAGGTTCTACTGTAACATCACACAGCAAAGTATATTAATGTGAGCCCTTCTTTAACAGGTAAAGAAATATGCCTCCCAATTATTAGCATTTGCAAACAGAATTTGCTCTTGTTTTCAATTGTTTTCTTAATAACAAAACCCAACTCTGCTGGCACTTTAACTGCCCCAGGCTGAAGGCGCATTGCATTGTTGGGCACTCATAGGGTACTTGTTATCTTCCTAAGTCTAGACAGCAAAGTGGAGGTGCAGGGTCAGCATAGAAGAGAGATAATCAGTTAATTGCAATCCCAAATGGTAATTCAAAAGGGAATCCCACTAATGACTGCCAACGTACTGCCTTTTCCTTTTCGTACCCAGAGAATGTGCCTGGAGAATTTGGGGGCCTGTATGATTTATGATTCTGTTTCTTGAGCTCTGTATAATAAAGACCCACACAAACAAACCGCAGACGGTCGCTCCATTCACGCCTGGTGTAAAACTCACTGACTGGTGGACTGAGACTGTGGAGGAAATTGACCTGGAGTTTGCTGTAAAAGTATGGAGCAACTGTCTACTTAGGACAGCAATGACGGTCCAGTGGTTAGAGTGCTGCTGTGGAGCTCGGGAGACCCAGACTCACTTCCCTGCTCTCCCACAAACTTTCTGGTTGACCTTGGGAAGTCACTTCGTCCCAGATCCCCAAAGATACTTATGTGCTTAAATCCCTTTGAGGAGCTGGGTGTTGTAAGGATCAAGGTATTAAAGCGAATGAGATGCAGACACTAAGGGAAAGGAGAAAATCCAGGGTTGTAACTTAGATCAGTGGTTCTCAACCTTTTTTTTCATTTGCAGACCCCTAAAAATTTTCAAATGGAGGTTCAGACCCCTTTGGAAATCTATTGTCCGTATATATAGTTGAATTCTGTTCAGTTAGTTTCAGTCTAAGTCTTTTGGGGATCCCTTAGACATAGTGGTCCACAGGTGGAGAATTACTGTCTTAGACCACAAGTTCCAGTGGGTTAGAAGAGGTCCCTGCAATGCAAATCAGGGAGAATGGCCAGAGCAGATGACTAGAGTTTAAAGGGCAAACACCAGTTTTGAGCACTGGTTTCTAAAGTGGGAGAAGGGTATGGAATATTCCATAGAGAGGAGGTTCAGCTGCAAGGGACTTGGAATCTTGGCCAGTATTGGGGTTGGGCCTACATTTGGAAGGAGCACATCCCATGGGACTGCTCCATTTCATCCTATTTGGGAAATACTCAGTGGGGGGGGGGTGGCTCTGTCTGAGTAGCTGGGGTTACCCTCTGCGGCTAACGGTGAGGATCTAGGCAGATACGTGGATGGAGGGATTTTTGTGAGTAGAGCTGGTGCTCACTAGAACAGTGGAATATTTCTCCATTAGAAAATGATGATTTGTCCAAACCAAAATGTTCCATGGGAGCATGTCAATTTTCATGAAATTTTCATTTGGAAAAAATTTGAAGCGAAACATTTTGGAGATGTCAGAGCATCCCATTTCGATATTTTACTAACAGAATGTTTCAATCTTTCTTTTTGAACTAACTTTTTGAAACAAAAGTAATTGTATTTTATATCTTTTTTGATAATTAACAAGGTTAAAATCTAAATGAAATATTTCAAATTTTTCAAAATGAAATGTTCTGATGGCCAATCTATATCCATTTGTTCTTGTGCCAACATTATTTAGCTGAAATAGCTCTTCACTCTCTCTGGTGTTTACCCCACTGCTGTATTTACAGAGAGCAATCAGATCCCCTCTCAGCCTTCTTTTTCTAGGTTAAACAAGCCAAGCTCTTCCAGTCTCCTCACATAAGCTAGGCCCTCCATTTCCCTGATCATTTTAGTAGATCTTCTCTGCACCTGTTCCACTTTAATTTAATCTTTCTTGAACGAGGGTGACCAGAATTGTACACAGTATTCCAAATGAGATCTTACAAATGCCTTTTACAATTGCATTAACACTAGTCTACCTCTACTGGAAATCCCTCACCTGATACATCCTAGGATCACATTTGCCTTTTTCTGAACCACATCATATTAGTGGCTCTTAGTCATCCTGTGATCGACCTCCACACACTAGTCTCTCTCCTCTGTTGCTTGTAGCAGACACTTTTATTATTAGACCTTGCTCTTTGGACCATTGAATTTGATCCCATTTCAGTCACTCCAGTCTTCACGGTCATCCAGATCTTCCTGTACAGTATTCTGATCCTTCTCTATATTGACAATACCTCCCAACTATGTATCATCAGCAAATTTCATTAGCTCACTCCTACTTCTTGTGCCACAGTCATTAATGAAAATATTGAATAAGATTGGTCCCAAGCCGAATCCTTGAGGAACTACACTGGTAACTGCCCTTCAGGCCACTAATTCACCTTTCAGCACAACCCATTGCTTTCTCCACCTTACAATGCATGCACTGACCCCCATCTTTCCTAATTTAACTAATAATTTCCTATGTGGCACCTGTTGTCAGATGTTCAGCTGTGTGTCTGTGTGTTCTTTCTGCATGAACAGTGGAACAGCTTAACAGTGGAAGTTAAATACTAGTGAGGAAAATAGAAAGGAGCATAAACTCTGGCAAATGAAGTGTAAAAATATAATTAGGAAGGCCAAAAAAGAATTAGAAGAACAACTAGCCAAAGACTCAACATTAATAGCAAAAACAATTTTAAGTACCGCAGAAGCAGGAAGCCAGCTAAACAACTGGACAATCAAGATGCTAAAGGAGCTCTCAAGGTCGATAAGGCCGTTTCAGAGAAACTAAATGAATTCTTTGCATCGGTCTTCATGGCTGAGGATGTGAGGAAGATTCCCAAACCTGAGCCATTCTTTTTAGGTGACAAATCTGAAGAACTGTCACAGATTAAGGTGTCATTAGAGGAGGTTTTGGAACAAATTGATAAACTAAATAGTAATAAGTCACCAGGACCAGATGGTATTCATCCAAGAGTTCTGAAGGAACTCAAATGTCAAATTGCAGAACTGCACACAGGGCCGGCTCTGGCTTTTTGGCCGCCCAAGCAAAAAAAAAAAAAAAAACCAGCGGCGCGGCCGGAGCGCGGGTGCAGGGGGACCGGCTAGCGGGGGGAGGGGGAGGGAGTGGGGGGAGAGAGAGAAGGGGGGTGGCCAGGGCTACAGTGGGGCGCTGCCACACAGCCCCTCCCGCCGCGCCGCCTGCCCCCTGCCGGGAGGGCTCCGCTCCGGTTGGCGGGGAGGGAAGGACGAGGACTGCCCTGCCAGGCTTGCTGCAGGGCGCTCCCGTCCTCCGCGCCGCCGCCCCCTACAGGGCGGCCGGAGCAGAACAAAAAAAAAAAGCGGCCGTGCCGCCCTAGGATTGGGCGGAATGCCGCCTCATTCAATCTGCCACCCCAAGCACCAGCTTGCTCGGCTGGTGCCTGGAGCCGGCCCTGACTGCACATTGTAGTCTGTAACACATCATTTAAATCAGAATCTGTACCAGATGACTGGAGGATAGCTAATATGATGCCAATTTTTAAAAAGAGCTCCAGAGGTGATCCTGGCAATTACAGGCTGACTTCAGTACCAGGCAAACTGGTTGAAACTATAGAAAAGAAAAAAGTTGTCAGACACATAGATGAACATAATTTGTTAGGGGGAAATCAACATGGTTTTTGTAAAGGGAAATCATGCCTCACCAATCTACTAGAATTCTTTGAGGGGGTCAACAAGCATGTGGACAAGAGGGATCCAGTGGATAGAGATTACTTAGATTTTGAGAAAACCTTTGACAAGGTCCCTCACCAAAGGCTCTTTAAAAAAGTAGGCTGTCATGGGATAAGAGGGAAAGTCCTCTCATGGATTGGTAACTGGTTAAAAGATAGGAAACAAAGGGTAGGAATAAATTATTAGTTTTCAGAATGGAGAGAAGTAAATAGTGGTGTTCCCCAGAGGTCTGTACTGAGCCCAGTCCTATTCAACATATTCATAAATGATCCGGAAAAAGGGGTAAACAGTGAGGTGGCAAAATTTGCAAATCATACAAAACTACTCAAGATAGTTAAGTCCCAAGCAGACTGCGAAGAGCTACAAAAGAATCTCTCAAAACTGGGTGATTGGGCAACAAAATGGCAGATGAAATTCAATGTTGAAAAATACAAAGTAATGCACATTGGGAAAACATAATCCCAGCTATACATATAAAATGATGGAGTCTAAATTAGCTGTTACCCCTCAAGAAAGAGATCTTGGAGTCATTGTGGATAGTTCTCTGAAAACATCCACTCAATGTGCAGCGGCAGTCAAAAAAGTAAACAGAAGGCTAGGAATCATTAAGAAAGGGATAGATAATAAGACTGAAAATATCATATTGCCTATATTAATCCATGGTACGCCCACATCTTGAATACTGCGTGCAGATGTGGTCACTCTATCTCAAAAAAGATATATTGGAATTGGAAACGGTTCAGAAAAGGGAAACAAAAATGATTAGGGGTATGGAATGGCTTCCGTATGAGGGGAGATTAATAAGACTGGGACTTTTCAGCTTGAAAAAGAGATAAATAAGGGGGGATATGATAGGGGTCTATAAAATCATGACTGGTGTGGAGAAAGTAAATAAGGAAGTGTTATTTTCTCCTTCTCATAACACAAGAACTAGGGGTCACCAAATGAAATTAATAGGCAGCAGATTTAAAACAAACAAAAGAAAGTATTTTTTCACACAATGCACAGTCAACCTGTGGAACTCCTTGCCAGAGGATGTTTTGAAGGCCAAGACTATAACAAGATTCAAAAAAGAACTAAATAAGTTCATGGAGGATAGGTCCATCAATGGCTATTAGCCAGAATGGACAGGGATGATGTCCCTAGCCTCTGTTTGCCAGAAGCTGGGAATGGGCGACAGGGGATGGATCACTTGATGATTACTTGTTCTGTTCATTCCCTCTTGGGCACCTGGCATTGGCCACCGTCGGAAGACAGGATAGTGGGCTAGACGGACCATTGGTGTGACCCAGTATGGCCGTTCTTATGCTGCACTGACTCTGGCCAGATAGCCCGTATAGCACACATTGATCAAACTGCCTAATAAGTCCACAAGACCCATTTTAGTAGCAAAAGAACTCGGTCAGGTTTATTGCCAACGAAGCATGGTCCTAGCTCCCCGGATCAATGTCTACAGTTACGGTAGCACATGTATGCCCGTGACAATGGACGCAGCTCAGTCAGTGGCAGGACTTTCCACTGCCCCGTAGGCCAGCCAAAAGGTTAAAGCGAGGTATCCCAACATTTATAGATGGAGACAAACAATCTGGGATAAACAACTTACATATCACCTTATGTGTTTCATAATGTTTGTTACCTCCCCTTGTACTTTCCTCCTGATGTTTCAGACAAAATATCCCTATTCACCACCTGTCTTTGTACTTTTACATCTGATATTTGAGACAAAATATCACTATTCATCACTTTTGTCAAACCATGTCATAGTGTGCTAGGTTGGAGTGTTCTTGTGCTAGCCTGCTGGAATGTGTTTACACATTCAGTGTGTTTTAGCAATGCTAGCAATACTGGTGCCGAGTTTATGTACCCGACACTGACTTGCCAGCAAGTGTCTGCTTTTGACAGGGCCTGGCAGTTGTTCAGAGCATAACTTTTGATGACTTTGGTTTAAGCCTCAGGCCTTGCACCAGGTCCATGCTTCAAGCTCTCTCTCTTTCTACTACAGCACCATTTCAAATGCTCTTCTGAAGTCCAAGTATATCAAATCTATTGCACTTCCTTATTGAAAACAATTAGATATTCTCTCAAAGAAGAAAATCAGGTTAGTTGGGCGTGAGTTACATCTTCTTTACCATTTACCTCCAGGAATTTATTTACTCTTTTCTTTGCACATTGTTCTAAAGGCTTGCACACTACCGGGGTCAGACTAGCACATCTGTAATCACCCAGATCACTTTTTTCTCATTCTGAAATATAGCTGTGATGTTATAGTAATAGATTTCAGGGCCAGAAGGGACCATTGTGATCATCCAGTCTGACCTCCTGTGTAATACAGGCCAGAGAAGTTCCCCACAATAAATCCTAGAGCAGAGCTTTTAGAAAAAAACATCTAGTCTTGATTTAAAAATTGTCTGTGATGGAGAATTCACCATGACTCTTGGTAAATTGTTAGCTATGCTCCTGTCATATGGTACTACGCCTGAATAGAGAGGTTTATTAAAAATCCTTCCTGCCGGACTAGCAATCTCATGAGCCAGCTCTTTCAGTATTCTGGGATGGAAATTACCCAGTCTCCCCCCCCAATTTAAGCTCTTTACATTTTTCTTCCACCTCAGATGTCCTGATAGACACTCATTTCCATTAGTCGTCCTGCCTTCATGCATATGTTCCATATTAGCAACGTTACTGAAAACAGAGGGAGACTATTCATTTAGGTTTGGGCCATACTTAGATTATCTTTAATCTCCTTCCCATCCCCACTGCATAGTGGCTCAACCTCATCCTTCCTTATTCTCTTTTATTTATATAACTTAGAAACCTCTTATCATTTATTTTCCTTTCCTCGGTAAGAGCTAATTCAGCTTGACTTTTAGCAATCCTCACTTTATTCCTACATTTACTAACCTCCACGCTGCAGCTTTCTTTGCTGATCAACCCCTTTTTCCAAGAGGGAGAGATGTGGGGGCTTGACACATGCTGTGGTCAACTTGTGTCCCAGTGATGAGAGCATCAGTCTGTAGCACACAGCCATATGTCCCATTACATACTATGGCCCACAAATAATGTGCCTGTTCCCATAAAAAACAAACCTCTTGACAGGGTCTGAGCAATACACTAGACCCTGCAATGAGCTGTTAGCAGAGCTCGGGAGAGCTAGCACTGTGGGTACCCAAATTTTGCCAGGTAGGAGTAAGTGGGAGGTCGGCAATTTCTCCAGTGGATAAAAGCAGAAACAATAACATGCATTCAAAGAGTCACATTCTAAAGGAAAGGAGAAGCCCCTTACTGAGATGGCCTGTAACCTTCCCTGTGGCTGAATTCTCAAATGAACAGATTCAAGCACTGACCAATTTCCTAATATTTATCGTAGCCCTGTGCAAGGACAAAGCAAAGCAAGATTATCCATTGGCAATACCAGTGTCAGCTGGATCCAATATTATGAACAACAATGTCTCTTATTGTATAAAAAGTAGCTCACAAAAGCAAAATCCAAGGGGCGGGACAGGCTGGGAAAGACTGATGAGCTCAGGACTGGGGGAGAGCTGGGCCTATGAGATTTTAGGGTTTAGAAGCTTAGGAGTATGTGTGTGCGCATGCATGACATAATGTACCCTTGTCCACACCCTACACACTATTGTAATAATCTTTGTACCAAGTAAGCCTGGGAAAGTATCATTAGAAAACTCATAATTTGCTGGTAGTGTCCTGATAAAAAAGTGTGTGGCAACATTGTATGTGAAGTTATAAAATTCCACTGTATGGTGTTGTAAACACATGTTCCAAACTGAGGTTGGCAAACAGGTCTGCCTCAAGCAAGGGGGGAAGGATAGCTCAGTGGTTTGAGCATTGGTCTGCTTAAACCCAGGGTTGTGCGTTCAATCCTTAAGGGGGCCATTTATGGAACTGGGGCAAAAATCTGACTGGGGATTAGTCCTGCTTTGAGCAGGGGGTTGGATTAGATGACTTCCTGAGGTCCCTTCCAACCCTGATATTCTATGAAGTGCAAATGTGTGCTTGGCTTAATTCACACTTAAACAGTAAAAAGCATCATTAAGCAGGAAGGGGAACAAAAGAAGCTCCAACAGGTGATGAAAAGCAGCTGGGAACATCCTTCCCTGTAGACTTGTCTCCTGGTACCCAGCTGGAAATGTTTTTCAAGAGGGGGGGCAAACATCCCAAGACCACCCCCCCACCACCACTTCCCCTGCCAACCACGTTCATGGCACCAGAAGCAAAAAAGGAAGCATTTGTGGGACTGAAGAAGGGGTTCTTGACCTAAGAACTTTGATCAGTAAGACTGCTAAGACCATATGGTGGGAAACTTTGCTTGAATCTGTTATTGTTTGTTAAATTAAGCACCAGTAGCATTTAACTTTATTTTCTTGCAACCATTTCTGACTTCTATGCCTCATTACTTGTACTAACTTAAAATCTCTCTCTTTGGAGTTAATAAACTGTTTTATACTTTTATCTAATACAGTGTGTTTAAATTGAAGTGTCTAGGAAACTCCATTTTGGGTGGCAAGTTATGTACATATTATTTCTATTAAAGCAGTAACAGATTTTATATCAATTTGTGTTGTCCAGGAGACGGCTCAGGAAAATCTAGGACTGGGACTGTGTTGGGGTCCCCTGCAGTATAATGCAAGTTGGTAAGAGCCAAGGTCTTCGCTGGCTGCAGCAAACGCAGATGTAGTTTGGAGTGACTTGCATGCTGGAGGCTGTTTGTGAGCAGTCCAGGCTGGAGGCTACAGCTGCAAAGTATTGTACAGGACACCCTAGGTTAGAGGGCAGGGGTCACACAGCTACTCACTAGTCTGGATTGTACTGTGGTATGTCACGGGGGAATTGGGTGGAGAAGTGGCTGGAGGCCAGGTGCACCAGTAAGGGAAGGTGAGGTAGAGGGGGAATGGTACAAGTGGTTTATGTATCACTGTGGGCCAGGGACTGTGAGCACTCCAAAGGGAGAGGGTTACCACAGCTCTTCCAGGATGTAAAAACAGCAGGGTATGATCAAGGCAAATCACTCCGTTATAACACCTTCAGCGAGGTACCACCTCCTGGGGAGGGTTGCATAGTCTGGTTCAAACTAGATTCTCCAGAGACCAAAAGAGAAAGAAAGGACTTTTGGATAAATAGCCTGAGCTTAAATTGACTCAGGGCCTTCACTCTGGTTCCTGATCTAAAAGTGATACAATGTTGAAGCCACAGGGTTACAACCCTGCTGTGGGGTGTGATGGACTGACACCTGCCAGAGCCCTGTGAAGGAGCTGGAGGTGACCTCTGGTAAGTTTTTTAGCATGCGTCCAGGTTTACTTAAATGGTTTATATTTTCTCTCTAATACTTTCACCATCAGAATAAATGTGCTTGCTTAGAAGGTAGTGGATGGTAACTGGTAACTGCTGGCAATAGACTGTTCATAGCCCTCAGAGAGAAAGCAAGGTGAAGACACAGGCCTTTTAGGCAGACTGGTTTGATGGGAATATTGCAGTGTAGATCAGGAAGCTGTGCAGCCTTAAAACACCCGGTCAGAAGGGAGGGAGATGTGGGTCTCTGCCCAAGAAAGGTGATGGCTGGGAGCTGGAAACCTTTCAATGGGTGTCCTTGATGGACCACAGAGGGATAATACAGGGGCAGTTACCCTGAAACCATGACATTACCCCCTGGGGAGGCTGGTGCATGCTGGTGCAGA
Organism: Emys orbicularis; assembly: GCF_028017835.1. Classification (NCBI taxonomy): domain Eukaryota; kingdom Metazoa; phylum Chordata; order Testudines; family Emydidae; genus Emys; species Emys orbicularis. Next base: position 26,538,129 of record NC_088695.1, on the reverse strand, counting down.
CTGGATTTTCAAGAGACCAACAGACAAAGAAAGGGTTTGCGGCATTAAAAGGCTGCATTTAAACTTACTCAGGGCCTCCTTTCTGATCCAGCAAATGGACAGGAGCTGCTGTCCCAGGGCCCCAACCCTTGAAGGGTTCAAAAGACTTTGGCCTTCTAGGGCCCCATTAGATGTGTGGGTGACTCCTGGTATGTCTAGTGTGTGTTTTTAAATCTGGTTTTTGTGTTTATATATTTTCTCTGTCATGCTTTTACCTTAAGACTAACTGTATTTGCTTAGAAATGGCTGTGTGGGAACTTGTAACTGCTGGCAATACACTGGCCATAGCTCTTGAGAGAAAGAGCAATACACAAGCGCTGGCTGTTAGGCAGACTGGCTTGCTGGGGATATCACAGTGTAAGGTAGGGAGCTGTGCAGCCTTAAACCTCCCCAGTCAAAAGGGAGTGGGACAAGGGTCCCAGCCCAGAGACAGGTGATGGCTGGAGACCGGAGACTTGATGAGACACTCCTGGAATGGGCCGATGGGCCGGAGGGGGGAGGGATACACGGCCAGTTACCCTGAAACTGTAACAATAAGGTGGTTGAAAAATTTTCCATCACCAGGTTTGATAAAAAAATGACACTTCTGAAATAATTTATTTCTAACAAAAATATATTTTTCTGAATGTTTTTCTAAATAATTTTTTTAGAAAAAACATTGAAAAAATATCAATAAAAGAATTTTTTGACTGTTCAAACTTTTAAATTTATAATTCTCCCCCCTTGCCATTTCCTGACTTTTTTTTCAGTTGGAAAACAGAGACAAAGCATTAGTGCTGCTTCATAGACAGTAACACTTTCACTTTTAAAAGTGTAGAAACTGTCATTGATAGTGTTACTTTTAATGGTGAAAAATGGTTCTTTGTTACGTTCACACACTATCCTAATGCTCTGAACATTTTTTCCAGCAGGGAAAAAGAAGGGGAGGGAACTCAAAAATAAAAATAAAATAAACATTTTTTTTGTTTAAAAAACACAGCAAAACAGCATTTGACTTCAAAGTGAAAATGTTAATGTAATTTCAAAATGTCATTTAGAAACTAAAAGCAAAATTTTCATTTTGGTTCATGTTGAAGTTTCCCATAGGGAAAAAAATCCCATTTTTCAACCAGCTTTACTTTTTGAGCTGCCCATGACCCTACCTTGAATTTCTCTAGCTAGGCCTTAACCTACACTGACAATTTGTTTTACTGCAGAAACTGGCTAGGAAGTTTTTCATAACACTTCATATAAATTGTCACTGCTGTAGCTCTAGTCCATTGCTCCTTGTTCTGTCCTCTTTGACTAAAGAGAATAATTGGTTCAGTTCCTCCTGTAGCATCCTGCTGCAAATTTGTTTCAAAATCACTGTACCATAGATTGAGTTTAATTCAATGTCCTGCCTTTACCCACATGAAATATGACAAACTAAGTCTTTAAATGTGAAATATCACTTGGAAAATACAGACCGTCAAACCCATGAGAATGAAGACTAGGAGAAACAGCAAAGGGTGATGAAACTTTTCATCTCTTCTCACTGATTCAGCTCTGGACCAAAGGCCACATTTCTCACTAACATGATTGTAGTTACACATTCTTATGCTAGCAGTGAATCTTGCCTCAGATTGACTTTGACAGTGGCTGCTGGAGTGAGTATCATAGAATCATAGAAAATTAGTTTTGGAATCTATTCCAACCCCCTCTCAAAGCAGGACCAACCCCAACTAAATCATCCCAGACAGGGCTTTGTCAAAAACCTCTAAGGATGGAGATTCCACCACCTCCCTAGGTAACCCATTTCAGTGCTTCACCACCCTCCTAGTGAAATAGTTTTTCCTAATATACAACCTAGACCTCCCCCACTGCAACTTGAGACCATTGCTCCTTGTTCAGTCATCTGCCACCACTGAGAACAGCCTAGCTCCATCCTCTTTGGAACCTCCCTTCAGTTAGTTGAAGGCTGCTATCAAATCCCTCCTCCCTCTTCTCTTCTGCAGACTAAACAAGCCCAGTTCCCTCAGCCTCTCCTCATAAGTCATGTGCCCCAGCCCCCTAATCATTTTCATTGCCTTCCGCTGGACTTTCTCCAATTTGTCTCCTTTCTGTAGTGGGGGGTCCAAAACTGGACACAATACTCCAGATGTGGCCTCACCTGTGCTGAATAGAGAGGAATAATCACTTCCCTCGATCTTCTGGCAGCGCTCCTACTAATGCAGCCCGATACTGTGTTAGCCTTCTTGGTAAAAAGGGCACACTGTTGACTCATATCCAGCTTCTCATCCACTGTAATCCCCAGGTCCTTTCCTGCAGAACTGCCGCTTAGCCAGTCAGTCCCCAGCCTGTAGCAGTGCATGGGATTCTTCCGTCCTAAGTGCAGGACTCTGCACTTGTCCTTGTTGAACCTCATCAGATTTCTTTTAGCCCAATCCTCCAATTTGTCTAGGTCACTCTGGACCCTATCCCTACCCTCCAGCGTATCTACCTCTCCCCCAGCTTAGTGTCATCCGTGAACTTGCTGAAGGTGCAATCCATCCCATCATCCAGATCATTAATTAAGATGTTGAACAAAACCAGCCCCAGGACCGACCCTGGGGGCACTCTGCTTGATACCAACTGCCAACTAGACATCGAGCCATTGATCACTACCCATTGAGCCCGACGATATAGCCAGCTTTCTATCCACCTTATAATCCATTCATCCATTCCATACTTCTTTAACTTGCTGGCACGAATACTGTGGGAGACTGTATCAAAAACTTTGCTAAAGTCAAGGTATATCACATGCACCACTTTCCCCATATTCACAGAGACAGTTATCTCATTATAGAAGGTAATAAGGTTGGTCAGGCATGACTTGCCCTTGGTGAATCCATGTTGACTGTTCCTGATCACCTTCCTCTCCTCCAAGTGCTTCAGAATGGATTCCTTGAGGACCTGCTCCATGATTTTTCTGGGGTCTGAGGTGAGGTCTGTAGTTCCCCAGAAATAAGCCCAGTTCCCTCAGCCTCTCCTCATAAGTCATGTGCCCCACCCCCTAAATCATTTTCATTGCCCTCCGCTGGACTCCACCACAGGTGCTGGAACTAGGGGTGCTGCAGCACTACCTGGCTTGAAGTGGTTTCCATTATATACAGGGTTTACAGTTTGGTTCAATGGTTCTCAGCACCTCAACTATCAAAATTGTTCCAGCACCCATGGACTCCGCTGGACTCGCTACAATTTGTCCACATCCTTTCTGTAGTGGGGCCCCCAAAACTGGACGCAATACTCCAGATATGGCCTCACCAGTGCCGAATAGCAGGGAATAATCACTTCCCTCGATCTGCTGGTAATGCTCCTACTAATGCACCCCAATACTGTATTAGCCTTCTTGGCAACAAGGGCACACTGTTGACTCATATCCAGTTTCTCATCCACTGTAATCCCCAGGTCCTTTTCTGTTTCAACTTTTAAAAATATTGATTCATGTAATATAAAGAAATTATTAAAGTCAAAATCAGAATGAAAGGTTTGGATTGTATTAAAATAAAATATTTCTTTTGACCCAAAATGATTCTCCCCCCCCCGAATTTTGTGATGTGGAAAATTTCTAATTTTGTTGTTCTCGTTTCATTTCGGAATGGAAAATCTGATTCCTGCCCAGCTCTAACTGCTACTCCTGTCAGTGAGTAAGGCCAGGAAATACCAATTTCTTCACCAAAAGTCATCAACCTCTGCTGACAGCTGCAGTGAGTGGCTTGGAAGAAATGTGGTGGTTGTTTGAGTCTAGTCTCTAGTGGATTGATGTCCATGTTACATGTAGAATTTAAAGAGACTTTCACCACATTAGAAAGACACAGCAGCCTGCAGGTTTCAAACTCCTGCATTGCTGCTTTGCTTCAGGGAGGACTGAGTCGAGATATCTGCAGATATCCCAAACACGTCCAGCCTTCATGGCTGTGCAAAAAACCTTCCAAATGCACAGTGGGAGCAAACCAAGGCAGTGTGACCTTCCTGGGTCTGCAGGCAGCCCGAAGCAATGCCTCTGAGAGGAGTGAACTGCTCTGTCCCCATTCCTGGAAAGAGAACTCTAGCGACATTTAAATGGTGCATTGCCTATGCTAGCAGTAGCATGGGGGAAGGAGTGGGAGTGTGGTCCATGGTGTGTGGATGTGGGGAGAGGAGGAAAGAAATAGGCAGTGACTGCAGGGAAGGAAATGCAGAGAGGAAAAGGGAACTGTGGGGAAGGGAGAGCCCAGGCAAGAGACCATCCTGGGGAGGTGGGGGAATCAGGATAGGGGAGGTCTTGGGGAACAGCCCGGCATGCTGGGAAGGGAGAACGGCACTCATTAGAGGCTCACTCTAAGCAGGGCCGGCTCCAGGCACCAGTGGAGGAAGCACGTGCCTGGGGCGGCACATGCTAAGGGGCGGCATTCCGTCCATTCTTGGGGCAGCACAGTCCGGGCGGCTTTTTTTTTTTGCTTCGGCAGTTCAGGCGGCAGTCTGAGCGGCTTTATTTGTTTGTTGGTTTGTTTTTGTTTTTGTTTTTGTTTTTATTTTTTGCTTGGGGCGGCAAAAATGGTAGAGCCAGCCCTGAGTCCATTGGATTTCCTCCACACCCAGAAGTCAGAGCCACCAAGGTTTGTTCTGCTCCATGTTGGATAGTTCATGCAAATTATTTAATGAGCTAATTTGAGAACAATTTGCATAACACCATCAATTTAATGTTATAGTAAACACTCCCTGCTCTGATCAGCAGCAGGGGTGGGACATGGAGCTACACAACACTTGACAGGTCTGGCTGGGGCAGGGTGGCTGGGTGTTATGGATGGGGGTTAGCAGGCAGCTGGGTGGTTGGTGGGTTCTGAGATCCTGGGGAACAAGCAGCTTGAGTGGGTAGAGAGTGCTGGGGGATAGGAGGTGAGGCTCCTGGGTGATAGCAAAATCCTGGAGGAGCAGTGGGTGCTGGGGGCTAGGGGATTTCTGGAGGCTGTTGGTGTCTAGGGGTGCCGGGGATGCTGAGACTCTTGTGTGACAGGGAACCCCGGGAGGGGTAGACAGTGCTGTCACTGCTGGTGGGAAGAGGCTGCTAGGAAGCGGTGGATACTGAGGGCATAGCTGGGACTGGGGAGGGGATTGTGCTGTGGGGAGACTGGCGCTGCTGGTGGCAAAGTGGGGGGAAGAGAGCTGGGGCCCAGGATCCGGCCTCTCACCTTGTCCTGTTGCCTCACCCCCTTCTTCTGCAGTCACTGCTAATCCCAGCTGCTTGTTCCTGGCTGTGACACAACAGAGGAGCAGAGAGCAGAGACCCTGGCCTGCCAGCACAGCAGCTGCCCCATCAGTGTCTATTGGCCAACGGGCCCAATGCAGGGAAATGGCTGCTGCTTTCCAACTGCTCAGCAGGGTGCGTGAGACTCCAGCAGGTGTGGGGGAATGTGAGACAGAGCCACCCTGTGTGACTGTCATGCGCAATGCCTGACCCTGGGCGGCCACAGGGCATGCCACTTCCTTCACTGTTCCAAACTGGAACATGTTCCACCTCCAGTGAACAGTTAATGGGGGGAATGACAACTTTTCTCACCAAGAAAAAATGTTTTAGGAAGAGTTTTGCATTCCTGAAGCTGCGCTAAAGGGAAGCCGTGTCTGGCCGGCAGACAGACTGTTTGCTAAATGTGACCCCTGGGGAGCACTAACGGTTAGCTGGGGTTGCACAGCACGCTGATGTTTAGAAGCACCTTTATTTCACAGGATATTCCAGCTCATCTGGCTCCTGTTTCCTAAGAAAAGGAGTAGGTTGAACAGGGCAAAAGCTGGTGCATATGGGAACAGGTACCTCATCCAAGATACAAATGCAACACTCCACAAAGCACAGCCTCTGCTGACTTTGCTAACAAACAAATGGTACAGCAGGGCTGGCCCACGCAGGCACAGCTGAGCCTGGGTTTGAGTCGGGGCTCTCAGCTCCTCAACAGAAACTCTGGAGAGTAGGGTCCCAGGCAGCCAGGCAAGTGACAGGGTTCCTGTGGAAACCTGCCTTTGATTCGCCAAAAGTTTGTCAAGACCAAGATGTTTCCATGGAAGATTTCGGGTTCTATTAATTGTCATTGTCCAATGGAATTGTTTTGTCAGAAAATTACCCACCAGCCCTACTCACAAATAACAAATGCAATTGCTGAAGCTGGGATCAGTTCAGGAGGGATTTGTGAAGAAAGAATAAAGAGGGAGTTAAGTCATTCACACCCAGTGATGGAACCAGCTCTAGTGTCAGTAACTAAACGTATTTTCAGCTGTAGCCTGGGGATGAAGCCAGAGAGGAATGTGCAGAACTGAAAGGTTGCAGTGAGGAGGAAATAGAGATACTGCATATGCGGCACACGGGGTCTTAGCACCACTACAAGGCTCACAAGCAGCCTTCTCCATGGGTTAGCTCTGGCTACCCCAGTCTTCCTGGATGCCCCTAGAGGAGGGATGGTGATTTATATAGCAAATACAGGTGGTTTTCAGGGTTTATTAATTTCATTTTGGGGGATTTATTTTTTAGCAATTTTTGAGTTTTATGTAGATATCCGAAAATTAGGGGGTTTCAGGCCTTTGTATGTCAGCAATGAGTCACATATATTATACACATTACTGCTGGGATTTTAACAAGAGCAGTCAAGCCAGGAGTCAGAGCAGGGACAAACCTGAGGCTGGGAGTAGCAGAGGGGTTCATAGTCAGGCTCCAGGCCAGGCTCAATACCACAGCCAGAGTCCATGTCAGGAGACAAAGTCCAAATCAAGCCAAGGCCACAGTCAGGAATTCAGGGGTAGGAACAGCCATGGTACCCACAGGAGAGCCACACTGTTACTTGGATACTTCCTGGAATGCTCCTGGGGTTTATATAGGGCAAGGAGCCAATCAGGAGCCATGAGGCTGCTGTCTGTCAAACCCTTGAGGCAGAACTTCCCTGGTCTGTGTCCACAGTGGGTCACGGAAAGTGGAGCTTAAATTGTTTACAGCTGCCCCAAGGTGGCAGCATGGAGACATCAGCTGCCTGGTTGCTCTACAGTCCTGGGCTCTAAACTGATGGGGCCTTACAATTGCTCATTACAGCAGTATGTACTGAAATGAGTAATCTCTGTGTATTATTCCTAGTGCACTTTAACACAGTACTGTTTCAAACAGCATTATGTTAAAGCACCCTAAGGAACCTTTAGTACACACCAGCAGGGTCTACACAAACTAATTAAAGCACAACGTTAGTGCGCTTGGACAATCACACTCCTGTGGCATGGGCACTGGAACTAGGGGTGCTGGGGGTTCGGCAGGACCCCATTCTTAAAGTAATAATAGCAACCAAATGCTTCCATCATATACAGTGTTTACAGGGTTTTATTTATGGCTTTCAGCACCCCCCACTATAAAAATAGCTCCAGTACCGTGCCCTGTAATCCACATTACTAATCCATGTAGACAAGCCCTCAGATACAAGTAACCCTTTCTGATGGTTCATTTTAGTTTAGTTTTTGCATTGGGGAGTTTTATTGGTGTTTATCGATTAAAAAAATCAGACCCCCTATTTATATAGCAGGCAATGGTCCCTGCCCCAGCCTCCTTTCTCATCACATCCACTGGCTAGTGTATTGATTGTCCTGGGAGTTGGCTTCCTAACTGCCTTGGGCAATCCTTGTCACTCTTCCTGAGGCCTTTACTCGGGCAAAACTCACTGAAGTCCCTGAAGATTTTGCTTGGGTAAGGATTGAGAAGGAACTGAGCAAGGAGATTGATGTTAACAAGAGATGGAATACTTGCCAGAGATCTAACCAAACTGGAAAGCTCCAATGCAGAGCAAAGCACTCTGTGATCTCCCTCCCAGGCATTCACATTCAATGGTGCATTCAAGCTCCTGCCTTCAGTAAGGGGACCGCCCATGTGAGAAGAGACAGAGGGTTTCTGGGCAGCCCATTTCTCAGGCTGTGGTGTGACTGGTGTAGCTGAAGACAATGGTGAAATGGGAAAGTGGAAGCTGGGAACGAGCCGGCGAGGTTTAAATTCACCACTGTTTGCAGAGAGAGGAAAAGAGCCTTTTTACAAAGTGAGACAGAGGAAACATTTGTGATGTTTGCAGCAAAGGTGACAATACCCCAGGGAGGCGGAAGCTGCCACAGAAAAGGTGTTTTATCAGCAGCAGATTGGGAAATAGCTCACACAAGACAGGACAAAAGAGACCACGCACCATAGGCGCAGAGCAGACAGCAGCAGCGGGAAGGATGAGAGGGAGATGGGACTGTAGTAATTGTGACAGGATGGATGCCACAGAGGCAGAACTCATTTCTAGCTGTGGTCTGAGGGGAATTCAGTGCCAGTGGGGTGGGCTGGCAGGGGACATCCGGGTGTGTCAACACAATGCCTTCCTGCCTCAGTAATTACAGGCCAGAGGGCTGCAGCAGTAGGTAGCAGCAGCGCCTGCTTCTGCCAGCCAGCCCCACACGTCTCTCCCTGCCCGGGCGGTGCCATAGCTTTGTTCGTTTGTGCAGATTGTGAACTGGCCCTGGACAGTAACAGAGGCAGCCTGGTGGGAGCCTAGGGCACAATGGGAGAGGATATATTCTTGGACCCTATGATGTGAGGTTGTGGGGGAGAGAGGGCTGGAGAGGCCTTGTTGGTCAGAATCCCTTCCAAGGGCCCCCAGGTCATGCATGCTGCAGCTGGAACTCCAGAGAGTGAGCCATGCTCCCCACTCCATCATGAGCTGCTCAGCTTCCAGGAGCAGGGGTGGAGGAGGGAACATGGCCATAGCCCAGTCCTCACCCACTCTCGTCCCTCTGGCTGACTAGCCCTGGGGAGCAGCGTCTGGCCAGCCTCTACCCAGGTATCCATTCTGTGCTGCCCTTGTACAGGAGCAGGGGTGGCTAGAACCCAGCCCTCTGGCAGGAAATGCCATGTCCTTCTGGAAGAGCGGCTGAGTGCTGCATGGATATTTGTTTTGGGGCTTTGCTCCTGCTTTGCCGCTGACTCTCTCTGTCAGTTTGGGCCTTGTTTTCTCCATCTGCAAAATGGGCATAGCTGATACAAGGGGCCACAGGCAGCTGTGAATACGGGCCAAGGTCTCTTCCCCAGAGTCCTCCCAGCACAGAGTCTTAGGCCCTTTTGGGCCAGCAGCCAGGACCAGAGCTGGCAGCGGCAAAGCAGAGAGCTCAGTCCCTGTCAGAGCTGCTCTGGATGACTCCCAAAACTCTGGGCTCCCTCTCCTCAGGATTCCCTCCTACTCCTCAGGGGAGAAGTCTCTAGCTTTTGATTGGTTAAGAAAAGACCTTTTCTAGCCCCCATATGCTACTTTGTGAGGGGGTTGGCTCTTGTGACTACGGCAATCGAGAACACCAATCAGAACCTTAGGGACACAATTTCACAGACTGAGAGATTCTAAGGCCAGTAGGGATGGTTCTGATCTTGTCTGGCCAAAGACCTCCCAGGGACTCCGGCGTCCAGCCCAGACCTCTTGGCTGAGCTAGAACTTGTTTTAGAAAGCTACGTCCAATCTTGCTTTAGAAACACCAAGTGATGGCGACTCACCAAGTTCCCGTGGCACTGGTATAAATCTGACTGACTCCATTCAGTCCACACAGGGACCAAGCGAGAATATTCTGACCCTCCCCTGTGCTGGGGGCTGGATCACTTCCACCCTGCTCCCGAGGGGTTAGAGCAGCCTTGGGGCTGCCCCAAAGTTGCTCCCTCCACTACCACAGGTTTTGCAGAAGGGGTAATAGCAAGGGTATAGGATTGCACTTGGCCAGGCCTCTGCCTGCCCCTTCCCTTCCCTTCAGTGTCCTGATTGGCACCCTGCAGAGGTCAGACTCACAGTGGAGCTTTTGGCCAGCCTGCACCAGCATAGTGTGACACGGCCATGTAGGGAGGATGAATTGGGCCATTGTCTTCATCTCCACTGTAAATAAGAGCAGCTGCAGAACCATGTCCCAGTGGGCTGCTGCCCAAAGCTTCTCCATCGTAGCTGAAATCCCGCAGAGAAGGGGAAGCTCAGTTCTCAGGCTCCTGAGCTGACAACATCTTTCCCAAAACATTTAATTGTGTGGACAAACCAGCAGCACCTTGGGCCAGTCTGTTGACAAGAGAGGAGCTGTCATTAGATTCCTGCGCTGCTCCCCTTTGGTGCGCTTCTCGCCGGAGCTCCCCAGGCACCTTCACACTTCCAAATCCCGTTCTCTGTGGCTGCTCAGAATGGAGACTAAGTCAATTTCAAGGGCTTTCAACGACCATTTGCAATTAATTTGGTGAAGCCTCGCCTGTCAATTAGAGCTTGGAGAGGTTCCCGGCTCCCTGGGCCGCCTGCTCTCCCCGCAATCAGACTTCGGCTCAGTTTAGTTTATTTTCCTTTCATTGGGGCGGGTTGCTGTAAACAAGTAAGTGGCCAAGGCTTTTAATTTAAAGTGAAGTGACATTAAATGTGTGGCTGTAATTAGTTATTACAGTTTGTTAGTGGCTCATCTCCTTTGGCAGAGAGGAGCTTTACTTGGAATTTAGTAGCATTAGTACAGTGGGAAATCAGAGTGTGACATCTAAGCGCTGTGGATGTTTATAGCCAGGGGAGAGCAGCTCTCTTCTCTCCTGCTCTTAAAGAGACATTTTCTACCATGCGCTATGCATTCATTTCTACTTTTATAAAAACTATGTATTGGTCGATCAATCAATCAATAGATACAGGCATTCCTAGAGAGACAGGGATAGAGAGCCTTGATTGCATGGGGGTGGCGTGGCGGACGGAGAGATGGGGACAGATAGATAGAAGGGTTGTGTCCGGGGATAGATATCTAGACTGAGGGGTGTTGTGTCTGGGGATAGCTAGATGTTATTGCTATGACCATTTTTTAATTTCTACCTACTCTAATAGGCTATGATTTTCAAATCACCTATGATAATAGAGCCCCCAAATTCAACCAAATTCCCACAGGTTCTTTTGAAAATCCCAACCCCAAACAGTCCCTTAAACTAAATTTCTATGAACCATCTATTATCCACTGCATTCTGGGTTCCGCACCCCACTTTGGCTGCTCGGGTGCTTCCTGTAGCTCCACAGTCCTGAGCTTGTTCACATAGGACTCTTAGAAGGGCCACTGCCCTTTGTCCAGGACCCTTTGCTATTAATTTCCTTTTTGGAAGCTTTTTCAGCACCATCATCATTATCCGGATCTCCTTCCCCAGCAATATTCTCAGCTTCACTCTCCATTGCCTGAGTGAACGAGTCACCTGGCATTTCACCACTCTGCTTCACTGCAGCTTGGGAGGTAGAGAAAGGTTCCTTCTGCTCCCCCCGTTCCATCAGCTCCTCCAAATACAGGCGGTGGGAAGGGCCGAGCTTTGTCATTTTCTATTCATCTTCTAGGCGTGCGGCAATTCTTCAAAAAGGGCCATATTTTTGGAGTTTAATGTACCCCCCTCCACACACCCACCTCATACATCACTTGAAAGCTAACTTTATGTATGTTTAAATGAGGTAGGATGTGGAGCTGTCATCTGGTGCCATAAGTCTGTAGGCGAGCTCAAACAATGGTACCCAGAATGAGAGCGTGTGTCATTTCTTGCATAGTTCCAGAAACATTGCGACATGTTTATGATTACAGTTTGTATTGTCTAAGTTCAGTTCAACACCTTATTGTGGTGTTTATTGGTCAAAGCTACCAAATGACAATGTTTTAAAAGATGCTTATTGGTTTTGCATAGGCAGGCTTTTCTTTTTTTTTCAGATGAAGCTGTTCAGCATGTGGCAACAATGGCAAATATCAACATTTTGCAATATACTAACATCCTATTTTCTTAATTGTCAGCGTGCCTCACAAGTGATTATGATAGTTTTCTATATTTTCAATTGAAATTTGCTGACCAGATCAGTCTCCCACGGAAGGTGCACTAGAAGCAGTAGATTGCATGCCCAGTTTCTACTGCATGTCATTAAAGAGCTTGATGATGCATATGCTACCATTACTGGAGGAATTTCATACATGGGTGTATGCCCAGCCTCCTACATACATGTTCAAGGATCATTTTCACCAGGTTATGCAGATACTACTTCTAAATATCTGTGCAGAGTAAGAGGGTGATTGGAAACTTCACCTACACATATAACATGCCATGCTTCCATACTTCTTTACTGCAAACAGACCCAACTATGCCAGGTAGATACTCATCTACATTCTCAATACGTTATATCTCCCCAAAGAAGTACACAGTGCCTTTGAATCTGGGGAATCTATTTTCTGTGCATCAGACTCCTGGGACTTTCAATAGAATTTGGAGTGACATGGGAATAGAGGAAACTGTCATCAAAGAGTCAAAGTCCAGCATTGGGACGGTAGGGTTGACTAGAAAGAATCCAGCCCTTGTCAGGTGACCCTCACAAGCCATGTCGTGAGTGAATATGCAAAAGCTCTGAGAGAAAGCAGTGGCCTAACAAGAAGTAGTGAAGACAAAGTCCATAAACAAGTCTTGGCCTCTGCATTGAAGAGGGATGAAGAGCATATTATAGCTCTTCCCAACCACGTCATCAACAATCTGGCAAACCCATTCTACCCTGAATCACATCCAGAAGTGTTTATCAACATATCTACTGGACTGCATGTAACATCAGTGTACAAGAGTCTCTGCTGAAAATAGAAAATGGGGGAGAAGAGCAAATGGAGACATTTGTAAGAGGTACATTTGATTTTGATGGGACATGTAGCTTCTTCAGCCCAGTCAAGAAATCTGGCATTAAAACATTTACTGACATGGCCAAAATGACCAAATTTAGGTCTGGCAAGGGAGGGACAATCACAGCAGCTATCAGCCCAGAAATTGTTTTCCACAGAGCCCTGTCCTTTTCAAGATGCAGAGATGATGTTTCTATGGCAACTGTTTTTAGTCACCCAATAGGACCTATGCCTATGTCCCTCTTATATGCTGATGGAACAATGAGAAGAACAGACAAAGGTGAATTAGGCCATCAGATGGAAGTTCAAGCTGAAAGAATCTATTAGTTAAGCGCATGCAACAAAGAACCCACAGTAGGCATGAGAGATTTCATGGCTGTCGTACAAATGATGGCTGGAGACAAACTCCACACATTTGATGAATTGGCTGCTGAGTACTTGAGGCAGGTCCTAAAAGGATTTGACAAAGCTAATTCGGTGATCGAAGCCTTTGACAGATGTGACAACAGTAACTGAAAACTGCAGAAAGATAGCACCAGACAGGATCTACGATTGCATGCAAGAAATACCAGGTGATTAGTGGATGCCCTGTGCCTCCATGGAAAAAGCTTCTAAACGTGGCATCCAACAAGCAGTCACTTGAGTATATGGTTCAAAATGTACCTGAGCATGTCGGAGCACACCCAGCACAAACACTTTTTCTTGCTGGAGGCTTTTCCAAAGGTGAAGTAGCAAAGTTCATCAGTACAGGTATTAAAGAAGCCCAAGACTTGTCCAGTACTCAAGAGGAAGCAGACACAAGGATGCTTTTGCACATGCCGATATGGCTTTGGGTCTCTTGGTGTCAAAGGAACCAGAGTAATTATGTCACCTGATACAGATGTTTTGGACCTTGCTTTCATTGCTTTCCAAAAATGGAACACATAGATAACATGTCAATTGAAACAGGCACCATGACCAGCACAACTGACAGGTGTCGCTTCATACCTGCGCATGCAATTTGTGATGCATTCCCTCCTAACTTCTGCAAGATACTTCCTGCTCTACAGGCACTAACAGGATGTGACTCTGTGTCATCCCTAGTTGATATAGCAGAAAGAATCTGTGTTTAATGTTGTCAGAACAAAGGGATTGCGGTGCATACTAGACTCTCCCATCTAAAGCATGAGAGACCTATTATGCTAATGCACTGAGAAGATTTCTGCCTCATTTGGGGCCTGATCCTGCTACCACTGAAGGCAGTGGCAAAGGTCCTATGGACTTTCAATGGGAGAAAGAGTGGGAAAGATTCCAGTCCCTGCCCAGTGATAATAGGGAAGATGGGGACTTGGGAAAATTTGGATCAAGTGGGTCCTGATTCAGAGGGCTGCTCAGCTGCTGTATGTGGAGCACTTAAGTTGTCATTTCTCTATGGATGAAACAGCAGATGCAATCATGTCATGTATCTGGGCAGTAAAGCCTAAGCACTGAAATACATCGGGCCAAACAAACCCCTCAAAGAAAGAGAGAAATAAACAGAAGGAGCGGGAGATAATCAAATGAACAGCAGGTTTCAGCGATGTTTAAAAAACCAGTCCCCATCTACAGTTTCCCTTCCACAAACCCCTCCTAATGTCTGTGTGCACCTAACCTTCTGCTGGCATAATTCACTGAGGCCAGGCATGAATGGGGTAACAACCTGGGGCTGCAAGGTCTGAATTCTGCTCAATAAAGCTGGAAAGAGCTGTTAGGTCTCATCTAGTCCATTCCCAGGGCCGGTGCATGAACATCTCCGACAGCAGATTGTCTAATGTGTGTTTAAATGATTCCCCTAAAGGAAATTCCAGCACTTCCCAGGGGCAGGGGAGGCTATTGTGTAACCTCTTGGTGAGTATACATTACAGGATCCTTCTCTGGGCCCAATCCACCGAGGACATGAGTCTGTTACAATGCCAGCTAAGAAGCTTTAGGCCAACTGGAAGTCCCTGGTTTAGTCAGCCAAGATGACAGCCAACGTACTTGCCCAGTATCCTAAAAGTGGGGTGAATTTTTCAGTGGTTCCTTCTTTGAAAAAGTTTCCCTCACTGAAATTGCAAATCATCAGCTATTTAGGGAGGGTTCCAGGGAGCAGCAGAGTGAACCCAGTCCATGGCAAGAGCTGGATGAGAATATTTACCTGCAAAAATTGGTATTTCGTCAGGATTTCTAATTTTATCGAGGGCCTTTATGTTGCTGTTTTCACTGACAAACATGTTTCTGTGGTGAAATCCTGCTTGCTTGACAAGACTGTGACTATGCCTCTGGCACAAATGCAGCATGCACAACAAGCAAACTTCTCCCAACTATTTCGGCTGCTACATGGTGATTTTCTAATGGTGGAAACTGCCTTTCAGAATATTTTCCTAAGCCTCTTACTGTGACCATTCTACCTTCAGACACAAAGAAGCATTTGCTGCTTTCTGGCCTATGGGACTGGAATGCTGCCGTGCCAGAACGCAGGGAGCTGGTGGGCCGTGGTTTGCAATGGCTTTTGAAGAACGTGGGCTGTACTGTGAATCCCTATCCTCTACTGGATGGAGTCAGACCTGTGCATACGCAAGCACAATGCACTCACACATGTACATTCAGACACACACTCCTGCATTCACACACACATGCATTCATGCACACACATATGCTTGTACACACACACATGAGCTGGTTGAATATTAAAAAGGCTAATTCACAAATATTTTCCTGAGTAAAACTGCTGAGTTCAGTTGCCCTGGCTTGTGAGGTCCGAGGAACATAGGAATTGCCAGGTTGAATCAGACCCAAGCACCTGTACTACCCTATAGTCTGTCTCTGACAGTGGCCAGCATCTGGCACTTCAGAGGAAGACATAAGAATGCTATAGCAGACAGAAGTGGGATAATCTGCCCCCCACTTTAGGTCTCATCCTGGTTTCTGATAGCCAGTGTCAGCTTAAACCTTGAAACCCAAGGTTTAACATCCCTGCCAAAATTTTTGTTGTCATTAATTATGACAAATCTGAACATTCCTGATATCAATACAAATGTCCAATCCCTAACTGAATCATGGCTTAAATTCTTGGCCTCAATGACTTCCTGTGGCAGTGAGTTCCACAGTCTACCCGCACATTGTCATGCTATAGCAATACACCATGAATGGTGTGCATTAAAAACACTATTGGTCCATATATGGGGTGTGTGTGAGTCTGGGGAATTACATCAAGAGAACACTAATTACTTGGGCAACTTTTCTTGAGTTTCAATTTTATGTCAAGGGTGCTCTGATATGTACTTTTTGGAGTGGAGTTTGAAATCTAAATAAATAAACTACTCCCTATGCTCTAGCTCATTGCTATCACAGCATGGCACATTCATTTTATGTTTAATTGAAACTTGTTATCCTGTTTTGTGGACCATTATGCACAGTATCTTTCCCCTTGGAAAATGTATTTCCTAGTAAAATGATGAGAGAAAAGTTTAGAAACACCAATTGGTAGAATTATGAATATCTTTTATTGTCTAACACACTTTTGCTTTAAAGATGCCCTGAAATAATGACAAACAGAACATTATTTGTCCAAATTATCCAGAAAATGATCGTGAGTAACAAATACATTCAAAGGAAATTGAGTTTGTGAATGATTCATTAAGCAACAGAGGGGATAAATTCATAATGAATATTATTCAGAAGGGCTAGTTCAGGGGTTCTCAAACTGGGGGTCGGGACCCCTCAGGGGGGCATGAGGTTATTACATGGGGGGTTGCGAGCTGTCAGCCTCCACCCCAAACCCCGCTTTGCCTCCAGCATTTATAATAGTGTTAAAAATGTACAAACATGTTTTTAATTTATAAGGGGGGTCGCACACAGAGGCTTGCTGTGTGAAAGGGGTCACCAGTACAAAAGTTTGAGAACCACTGGGCTAGTTTGACCAGCTCCCTTGCACACTTCTGCCCCCTACTGGATGGAACCAGACATGCTCTCATGTTTATAGGATCTTCCTCTAGGAGTTTGCTGGGTTTTTTGATGGGTGGTTTTGAGAGCCCCAGCTATGATCATGATCATTGACACCTTAGGAATGTAGCTCACAGATGACAAAGGGGTAGGAAGTCATGGATGGCTACAAGTGCAAGAAACAGTGTAGATCTCAATAAGGACTGGAACCAGAGTGCATTATTAAATTACAGTCTCAGATTCCACTACACAGAGCAGAGCTCGGTGTTTACGATGCTCCATTAGGCTGTCTCTGTGTGATCTGTCAGGGTCAGTTTACAGGGATATTACTTACTGAACAAGGGCAAAGACTTAAATATTTAAAGCCAGTAAACAAGAAAAATATTAGTGTCAGCTTCTGCTTAGCTGACACATTTGCCCTGGTGTGAACTGAGTGCTAAGTCAGGGTGAGTGTCCTGGCAGCTAACTGGGCTGTTCACAATCCAGTCCAGCAATAATGGAGTGGGCTCTAACTCTCCATTCCTAGCTCTGCCTCGGGCTCAAGGCACCTTCGCTTCCACAGCAGCTGGGTGCCAACAGGCGCAACCTGGGGATCAGCCCTCAGTGAACTTCCGTTCATGGGAAACAGTCTAAACTAGTATTAGTCAGCAAGAAGTACCCAGCTAGTAGGAAACATTCCAGGGCAGAGCTGAACTGGGTCATCAGCACAATGGGCGTGGACCTCAGGCTCCGGGGCTGGTCACATGATGACGGGGGAATCCCAGCTCTCTTTTACAAATAACTCCTGTTTCCATCCCACATGGTCTTGGAGCAAAGCCTGAAAACCAGCCCCAAGTGTAACAGATGCCTGCCTGAATCTGCAGGCAACCTGAAATGCTGGACTGAGAGGGATGAACTGCTCCATGCCTCTTTATGGGCTGTTAACTCTGAAATATGGTGGTCAGTAGGGGCCACCTCAGCAGAGGGATCTGTGTGTGAGGTGGCCCATCATGGCTGCACTGGGACTGTTTATGGTTACTTCTAGATTAATGCAAATAGCCCAGATCCAGTAGTCTCTACTCATGAGCTGTCTTGATCTGAGTTCCACTGGCTGCAGTGCAGTTGGCCACAGAACTAAGGGCTACTGGTACCTGGTCTGTGGGGTGTGTGTGAATGTTATTGCACATTCTTCTATAAACTGGGAAAACGCGACACTATCGAAACCAGTGAAGAGAAGAGTTTTACTTCAGAGCAGGAATAACTGTTGTGAAAGTTGTTGTAGAGAGCAGCGAAATGCAAATATTGTCCTTGTCTCTGCTAACGCTGCACATTCAGCACACAGTCCTCTTGTGCCCTTCAAATCTCCACCTCGCTGTTTATTTTCACTCTGGGCTCTTAGAAAACTATTTCTTCCTTTTGTCGAGTTTCGTTTTTTAAAAAACTATTCTGCTCCCTCAGTCAAATCCCCAAACAGCTCCCCACCCTGGTTGCCATGCACTGTGTGGAAGCTCGATCTGATCCATAAACACGCACACTCGGTTCAGGTGTAAAGTGCTGCGTGTCTTAAAAACTGTGGGCTCCAAGGACCATTTTATATCAGATTTATGCTCCTCAGACACAGGAGAGATCACTCACAACCTAACAGAAGAGAAACCATGACTTTTGCCTGTGTGAGGTGGATTTTGGTGCAACATCAGCAGAAAGTAAATTAGCTCCCAAGTGACAGTTCCTAGAGCCTCTAGCTGGCATTTTCATCAAGTTTTGGACTGCTCTTGCATCTTTTCTATTAGAGGCAGGGATAGCTGCTCTACAGTCTCTGGTCAGCACCAGATATGTCAGCCACTGGGGTGGGAAATAATATGCGCTCCTGATAAAGTACCTGTTCTCTTTTCCTAGCTCTCATTAAGAGTAAGAGCCATCTGAGCTCCAGTGCTGAGAATCAGGCATTCAAAGAATTCTTAGGAGTAAGGTCAGCTAAATAAAAGAAAACAGACCAAAAGTACCAGCTGCATTTATCATGGTGGGACACTTCCCGGGGGTACGCAGGACTGGAAGGCACCTCACTATCACCTGCCTTAGCATGAGGAAGCCTGGTCTGTGCCTGCTGGGGTCAGCTCCCCAAATCCCGCAGCCACAGGCAACACAAGCATTGCCCACCAGGCCTCCGCAGGCCCTGCAATCTCTCTATTGATTAGTAATTGGTGCACCCAAACCCTCTGAGCATCTCCCTGGAGTGTCCAGCCTCTGGGCCACTGGACACTTGCAGAATTCCCAGATCCACGATGACAAAGAAAAGGACTCCCCCAGCTTACCAGCTACCCCGCGGATCGCCACTCCGCTTAACACACAGGACCGAGACTGGGTTATAGTGAAATCAGGTATGAGTTTATATAACAAAGCATGGTGGTTCGAAGTAGTAGCAAGTAGAAATATTGAAATAAATGGTTACAAATAAAACAAAATTGTAACACACATTCTAGAGCATAGACTTAACTGACAAGATACTCCCATCTCTTATAGAATATTGCTCACCCAAAATCTTTGCTACGTTTTACAGCCAGGCTGGCTATAACCATGCTTTCATAAGACAACCATGTTCTCAGCTTGCCTCCTTGGTAAAGGATTCTGGGTGTTTCTTGTACCCCCAGAGATACCCTAACAACCCTTTGACTTTAGTCAGAAACAGGACACCCCTCTGCTGTTTTATTTCTTCCTATAGATTTTCTCTCTTGTAGATTTTGAAATCTTTCAATTGGCTTCTGGCTTACTGTGCAAAGAAGCCTCCATTGTGGGATATACATGGCAAAATACACGCATGACCAGACATGGAGAGAGGCATTTGTCATCTCCTGCCTCAAAGGAACGTCTCCAATGTACATCACCTCCTGGTGACCTGCCTGAACTCCAAGACCTTAAGAACATAATTTCCAGTATAGTTACAGAGCTCCTTACATGATGATGATGACCAGTGGGCAACTGGCTCTTTGCAGAGACCTCAGATGCCACCGTTTGGTGAACTATTATGCATATATCTGGGATGTCTGTGTAAACCAATGCACCCCCTGTGCCTTCTGCCAGTTGGCAGCAAGTGGTCTCTGGGTCACACATGCCCAAAATGGTTTTCAGAGTATAGTAAGGTAAGACAAGAAGTAATGAGCTTAATCTGCAGCAATGGGACTTTAGGTTAGATACTAGGAACACTGTTCTAGCTATAAGGGTAGCTAAGCACTGGAACAGGTCATTGAGGGAGGTTGTGGAATTTCTGTCAATGGAGGGTTTTAAGGACAGGTTGGACAAGCACCGGTCAGAGACTGACTAGGTATATTTGGTCCTAACTCCTCTCGAGGTCCCTTCTAGCCCTGTGTTTCTCTGATTACAATGACAGCACTAGCTCCTTTTCTCCAAGGGTCTCTGAGGCTAGGTCTACACTACCCGCCTGAATCGGCGGGTAGAAATCGATCTCTTGGGGATCAACTTATCGCGTCTCGTCAGGACGCGACAATCGATCCCCGAATCGACGCGCTTACTCCACCAGCGGAGGTGGGAGTAAGCGCCGTCGACTGGGAGCCGCGGCAGTCGATTTTGCCGCCGTCCTCACAACAGGGTAAGTCGGATCTGATACGTCGAATTCAGCTACACTATTCGCGTAGCTGAATTTGCGTATCTTAAATCGACCCCCCCCTGTAGTGAGGATGTAGCCTGAGTGTTTTACAGGCGTTAATGAGCGAAGCCTCACAAGACCACTACATTATCCCCATTTTGCTGACCAGATACTAAGGCACAGAGAGGTTAAGTGATGAGCCCAAGGTCAGACAATGAGTCCATGACAGCAACAGCAAATGAACCCAGGAGTCCTGATTCCCAAACCCTACCTCACACTACCCAACCATCCTCCCTCCTGGTCGCATTTTGTTGTATGTCAAAAAATAGCAAGCACTGTCCCATCATGTCCCCCTTGGGGGCCGAATGCTATCACACTGAGTTGGCAAGAAACAGTTCCTGGGCAGGAAGACAAGTCAAGCCAAACAGGCAGTACACGCACCAGGCAGGGCTGATTTCCATACTTTGGAGCTCAGAGTTGAGCAATTTGCAGAGCCATTGAATGGGGATGTCATTCACTTGGTACTGATGGGGCTGCATTCCACCCAGGAATCTAGGGTAAAAGACTTAATATCCCCAGTTCTGACTGGCTGAGAACCCCATCTCTCTGCTGTTTGTAGCCCAGTGGAAGTTACAACTCCCAGACAAAGGGGGAAGTCAGACACTGCCCTGTGGGGTGGGACTGGGTTTGGTTGTCCCATCGCATCCCCTGGAAGTCATTGCTTCTCATTCTTCTCCAATTAGATCTTGTTCCCAGCCAGCAATAGCTAAAGTGGGAGATGCAGGCTATTTTTCTGTGTCACCAGCCTGGGCTATGAAAACAAAAACACAAAACATCTCCCTCCCTCCCAAATGATGGTCTCTCCAGCTGGCACAACAGCAGGGTAAGCCATCCGGCACCTCTCATCCCAGCTAAGACAACAAAGTGGAGAGAAGTTGGCTTTTGGACCTAAGATGTCATGTGCTGTTCTATAGGGACCTCTCAGCAAGGGACAGGAAGCCAGACGCTGGAGACCTGGTTTGATGACATTGTCCGTGCTGGGAAGCAAGGATCTCCTTTCTCCTGGCTCTAGCAGTGTGCGTGTCTCCAATCCCATCATCTGGACTCGAAGGAGTGGGTTTAGCACTCTTTTTCCTCTTGACTGTCCCCATCTTCCACCCAGCAGTGATGGATAGCTGAGCACTGAGAAATCTGCCTTCCAGAGCAGCCAGGATTTTGTATTCACTCTCAGTATTCTTTAAAGTTTGACTTTTCTAGAGTGAGTGCTGTTTTAAAAAAAGTAATGTATTAGGGCCCATGCCAAAACTCATTGACATCTGGGGGAATAATTCCATTGACTTCTATGGGCTTTGGACCAGGCCAGGAGAGGGGTTATTTTTAAGTTCCATTTTTAATAGGTTCAACGTGCAGCAGCAGTCAAAAAAGCGAACAGAATGTTAGGAACTATTAGGAAAGGGATAGATAATAAGACAGAAAATATCATGCCGCTATATAAATCCATGGTTCACCCACATCTTGAATACTGAGTGCAGTTCTGGTTGCTCCAGCTCAAAAAAGATATATTAGACTTGTAAAAGGTACAGAGAAAGGTGACAAAAACAATTAGGATTCTGGAACAAAGCTTCCTTCTGAGGAGAGATTAAAAAGTCTGGGATTGTTCAGCTTAGAAAAGAGACGACTGAGGGGGGATATGATAGATGTCTATACAATCATGAATGGTGTGGAGAAAGTGAATAAGGAAGTGTTATTTACTCCTTCACAGAACACAAAAACCTGGGGTCATATGATGAAATTAATAGGCAGCAGGTTTAAAACAAAAGGCAGTACTTCTTCACTCAGTGCACAGTCAACCTGTGGAACTTGTTACTAGGGGATGTTGTGAAGGCCAAAATATGAGTGGGTTCAAAAAAGAATTAGATAAGTCCATGGAGGATAGGTCCATCAATGACTATTAGCCAAGGTAGTCAGGACACAACCGCATGCTCTGGGTGTCCCTAAGCCTCTCACTGCTAGAAGCTGGGTCTGGACAACAGGGGTGGATCACTCAATAATTGCCCTGTTCTGCTCATTCCCTCTGAAACATCTGGCACTGGCCTTTGTCGGAAGGCAGGATGCTTGGCTAGATGGACCATGGGTCCGACCCAGTACGGCCGTTCTTATATTCAGTATTTTACTGGCTTGTCAGAAAAAGTCAGTTGGCACATTTAACCTCTACTGAACATGTGCATACTGTAGTTTTCAAAGGCTTATAATTTGACCAGATTTGGCCATCCCTGACTCCAAAGTGACCACCCTGCCAAATTTCAAATCCCAGCTCCAACACATGGAGGTGCTAGAGCTTTTCAACAAAATGATCAATTTAGGTGAAACAATGTATTTTTTCCTAATTTCAATTTTGGAAACAGCAGAGCCATTTTAGCAGAAACTTTCTAAATAAAATTCAACTTGAGGAAGACACTGGAAAATTTCAGTCTGGATATTTGAAGTCTGGCAAAATTATAAGCGGCTAAAAACAGGATCTCACAATGGAAAGTGGTGGGCAACCAACTATGGGCTGGTAGTGATGCCTATGATTAAGGTTGCCCAACACTTCCCATTATAAGACTATGTTTTCAGTTGCTGATAGCTTTGCCAAACTTTAATAATTTGGGGAGACCGGGATTGGCTGGGCAAGGAGAGTAGGAACCAATGAGAATAGGGAATTTGGTTTAGGGTGGGGGGTGACTGGAGGCCAGCTGAGTGGAGAGAGGAGCTAAGAGGTGGTAAACTGGGACTGGTTGGACAAAGAAACTGGGAGTGGGATAAGAACCCTGTGGAGTGGAGTCTGGGTCTGGCCAGGTGAGGTGAATGGGACTGGGACTAGGAGCCAGGACTGGGTTACAGACAGGACTGGGACAGGTTGAATTGGATGGGGCACAAGGGGTAAAGCTTGCGGGGGATGGAATGGTCAGAAGAGGCTATGCCCACTGGAGCACACTCCCCTTCAGAACTTGGAATGGAACCCAAGATTCCTGAATCTCACTATTCCTCTGCTGTCAGCAAAAATCTGTGAAACCCATTGGCAAGGTGTACGTCTCATTCCCCTCAAATACTGGGCCACATGGAGGATGACAAGTTACTACTGAGATCAGTTACTCCCTGCTCAGAGCGCAGATGTCTGTGCAGTAGGTCTAAAGTTTCCAACCCTGCTGATGATCCACATGTGTGTCAGCACGTGATGGAATTTCTGTTTTTACAAAAAGCCTAAGAAATGTTAAACACACACAAACTATATTAAAAGAACATTATTATTAAGGTTGACAATTCAAGCACTAAAAAGTTAGGAAATGCCAGAATTAAGGATGCCAATATAATCTTAATGTGGCTCCCTTATGCACATGCATCATGATAGAGTCTTTAATTATGTGATCACATTTTTTTTTTCTACAGGCTCCCTCATTTTTGTCATATATATACTATTGTATATACACTAAGAAACTGAAATCTATTTTCATAACATGAGGGGGAAAGGAGTCATAGAATATCAGGGTTGGAAGGGACCCCAGGAGATCATCTAGTCCAACCCCCTGCTCAAAGCAGGACCACTCCCCAGACAGACTTTTGCCCCAGATTCCTAAATGGCCACCTCAAGGACAATTCTGTATGCAGATAAAAGGAAATCAAGGAAGAACATACGAAAAGTGAATTAATCTCTGAAAGTGCCTTGCCTTAGACAGCTTTTCAGTGCCTCCCCCCTTAGATTTAGATGATATCATGTCTAAATTAAGGAAACTAATTAAACACTCATCAGCTAGTTTGCAAACTGCAGGCAATTAACTCCAAATACACAAACATTGCTTGAGTCAATTCCACAGCAGCAGAGAGAGAGCGTCTTGGACAATATGAGCATGTCAGATATTCTAAGAGTTACAATTGTGGCTTTTAAGCCCCAGCCTGTAGTTATAGAGGGACTGCATGACTCCTGGGAGATCCCAGAGGAATGTGCTACCCCTAAACTAATGCCCTGCTTCTGCAGACCTGTGTGAAATGGGAAGTAGCCCTCACCTTCCTGCCATCCCCTCCACTCCTTGGGATGAGCTTTGAGTTTTACTGAAAGACAAACCCAGCTGAGTGGCAGAAATAAATGACCTCCCTCATCTCCGCTTGTCAGTGATGCACTTTTGGGAGTCATGAAACCCCCGTGGGAAACTCTTCAGCAGTGTACAGCGTGAGGTCAGTTGGTGCTTTAGAGAGAAATTTGTAGAGCAGTAGTTCTCAAATTGTGGGTCGGGACTCCAAAGTGGGTCATGACCCAATTTTAATGGGGTCACCAGGGCTGGAGTTAGACTTGCTGGGGCCCAGGGCCAAAGTCTGAGCCCCACTGCTCGGGGCCAAAGCCGAAGCCCTCAGGCTTCAGCCCAGGGTGGCAGGGCTCAAGTTACAGGCCCCCCACCTGGGGCCGAGCCCTTCGGCTTTGGCTTTGCCTCCCCCTCCCCCTCGCGGGGCAGCCAGGCTTGAGCGGGCTCAGGCTTCAGTCCCCACTCCTGCGTCGTGTAGTAATTTTTGTTGTCAGAAGGGGGGTGCAGTGCAAAGAAGAGAAAGTGGAGCCCGTCGAATGGAGACTCGCTACTCACAACTGGCTATTGCACATCAGACAAACTAATCCAGGCAGCCAAGAGGAAATTCTGATCATCCCCGTGAAAGACTTGCAACTGACCTTGCAGTGATGGACTGAGGTGGAATTTAGGAATCCACAGTGGCTGCGGTAACCATTCTGAGTTCCAAAACTTCCTATGGTTGTGTTGTTTTTTGAAGGTTTCTTTCCCTTCACTAATTGATAAATAGTTACATCCTAATTCCCTTTAACAGAGTTTTCCTTTTGCCTGGGAAGCAGCTGCAGACACACCCTTGACAACTTTCCTTTTAACCTCATTTCCAGTGCTGTGCTCTTGTTTAACCATAAAGCGCACACATCATTTACTGTTATTCTGTAAGTAACACTCTGTGATTCAACTCAGATTTATTCAATTTCACGCTGGAGCAAGCTATTTATTCCCAACTCTATTTTCTTACACGTATAAATCAAAATGTATCAAGGTTAAGCATTCTTTTAATTTAGAATAGAACACGGGGGGAAACAGTCTGAAAGAAGCATGATCTGGCTACAGAGAATTATCCTCTGAGTTTGGGCTCTAGGTATTTTGTGTAATTTGAAGTACTATTCACCTGGGGACTGGTTGCAAAGGGGGATGTCCTACAGCAGCTCAGGCTTCCCTGGAGAAGTGATCTGAGATGCCGTAGCAGGATCTGAGTTGAAACATTGCAGTTATTATTTACTTTGCTGTGATGACATGGGACTTGAGCTGGGTATGAAAGGCTAAATCCGCCAGACCAAGTAACAGCCACAAAGGGCCCTAATGCAGTGGAATAGGTAGCAGTATGCAGGAACCCTACAGATGGAATCTGCAGCTCATTGGAGCCCAGTTCCCTCTGCCCTAGCATGGAGGAAAACTCTGGAGGCAGGTGGGGGGAAAGCTGGGACTGGGGGGGTCCACAGCTACATGAATTCACCAGCCAACCCCCCACTCCAGCAAATAAAAACCTCCCAAGTATTTATTTTTTAAATCTCATACTATATTGGGGACTGTGTCATGATTTCAGAGCTGGATTAACTTTTTGTGGGCCCGGCGCCAAACATATTTGTGGGTCCCCCTGGGGAATGAAGGGGCCAGGGGCAAGAGCACAGCGGGCAGGGTGGATTTGATTTAAATCATGATTTAAATCACTAGTCAGGAAGACTCGATCTAATCATGGTTTTCTACATAAAAGTGCATTCTTGTTGGTTGTTATAACCTTAATACATATTCTTCCCAACTCAGAGATAGATGAAGGTTTAATTTTTAGAAGGTACACACTATACATTTTTAAACAGTGATTTATTTTTAAAACTTTTCAGATGAGTTTTACAGCTATATCAGAAAATGAATGATTGTTTGGTTATTTCATTTACCAAAGATACTTGAAGCAGATATTTATGAAGTCATTGGGAGGTGAACTATCTCCAATTCAACAGGTTAATCATTAATATTTGGAGGATTTTCTTGCCAGGCTGTATTAGGAGGAGAACATCACCAGACATACATTTAAATTGTTTTATTTAACTAAAACAACAACGTTAAGTATTCTGGAATTTTTTCTTCAACAGCAAACATAATATTTTAACAAAAAAGCACGTCCCTCGTTTTTCACATTTATCTCCACACTTCTTCTCCTTGTCCAGATCTATTCCGCCCCCAACAATCTTCTATTCATTGAACTTTTTGAAACTTTTCACTTTTAAAGAGAGGTAAGGCATTGACTCTGTGTACTCAAATTTGCAGAGGCACAATAGAGCTGAGGTCTGTTATGTCTCATCTGTATATATTATTTATTTATTAAAAACATTTTTGCTGTTAACAAGCATGTTACCTCTGGAGACACAAATCCACAGTTTGAGAACTGCAAAACTAAGCATCTCTGATGGTATCTTCTAGACTGAGCACTGAGTCCCATTGGACAGATAGAAAGATTAGCCTAAATAATCTTTACAGAAGCCTGTGGAACCCCATAAGATTGGGTCCCTATCCATGAACTATTAGAACTCACTTGCAAAACTTTTCTTAAACATTACATGAATATATTGTCTCATACTATAGAATTAGAATGTATAATCCCTATTCCATGATGAGATATAATGCATCTTAATCAAAACTATCTTTAGATAGGTTTTTTCCTAAAAAATCTGATTTAAATACAAAAAATCCAATTTTTTTATTTTGTTTAAAAAGTCATTGATTTTTATCCACCGTGACAGCGGGGCATGGTGTGGGGGAAGGACTGGTCCCCAGCTGCAGCGAGGCAGGGGCCAGGGGCAAGATGAGCACAGTGGGGCATGGGGGGAGGATTAGTCCCTGCTGACTGGAGCAAGGCAGAGGCCGGGGGTAAACTGCAAGCGCAGCAAGACTGGGGAGGGGGTAAACAGGATCCCCCCCCCGCCCCTGCCCACATAGAGCAGGTACCTACCTTCTCCCTGGTTCTAGCCCATTCTCTTCGTCTCTCTCTGCACCAAGCTGAGGATGGGGGTGCACTGAGCTCAGGGCTGGGGGTGCAGGGTCTGGGAGGGAGTTAGGGTGCAGGACCAGGCTGGGGGTTGGGGTGCAGGGTCTGTCCAGAAGCTAGAATGAGGGAGGGGGCTCAGGGTTGGGGCAGGAGGTTGGGGTGTGGAGCGCTTACCTGGGGCCGCTCTCATTTGGTGCGAGGGGTGCAGGTGGGAATGTGTGGGGGGGGGTGTGCAGGAGCTCCTGTTTGGTGCTCAGGGTGTGGGTGGGGATGTGGGGGAGTGCAGTAGTCAGGGCATGGGGTGTGGGGGGCTGGGTATGTGTGGGGGGTGCAAGAGTCAGGGCAGGTGGTGTGGGGGGGCTGGGTATGTGTGGGGGGTGCAGGAGTCAGGGCATGGGGTGTGGGGGGCTGGGTATGTGTGGGGGGTGCAAGAGTCAGGGCAGGTGGTGTGGGGGGGGGCTGGGTATGTGTGGGGGGTGCAGGAGTCAGGGCATGGGGTGTGGGGGACTGGGTATGTGTGGGGGGGTGCAAGAGTCAGGGCGGTGTGGGGAGGCTGGGTATGTGTGGGGGGTGCAGGAGTCAGGACTAGGGTCGTGGGGGGGTGTGGCAGGTGCAGGAGTCAGGGCAGGGAGCTGGGGGTGTGTGAGGCAGTGCAGGAGTCAGGGTAGGGGGCTGAGGGTATGTGTGGGGGTGCAGGAGTCAGGGCATGGGGTGTGGGGGGCTGGGTATGTGTGGGGGGTGCAGGAGTCAGGGCATGGGGTGTGGGGGGCTGGGTATGTGTGGGGGGTGCAAGAGTCAGGGCAGGTGGTGTGGGGGGCTGGGTATGTGTGGGGGGTGCAGGAGTCAGGGCATGGGGTGTGGGGGGCTGGGTATGTGTGGGGGGTGCAGGAGTCAGGACTAGGGTCGTGGGGGTGTGTGGCAGGTGCAGGAGTCAGGGCAGGGAGCTGGGGGTGTGTGAGGCAGTGCAGGAGTCAGGGTAGGGGGCTGAGGGTATGTGTGGGGGTGCAGGAGTCAGGGCATGGGGTGTGGGGGGCTGGGTATGTGTGGGGGGTGCAGGAGTCAGGGCATGGGGTGTGGGGGTCTGGGTATGTGTGGGGGGTGCAAGAGTCAGGGCAGGTGGTGTGGGGGGCTGGGTATGTGTGGGGGGTGCAGGAGTCAGGGCATGGGGTGTGGGGGGCTGGGTATGTGTGGGGGGTGCAGGAGTCAGGACTAGGGTCGTGGGGGTGTGTGGCAGGTGCAGGAGTCAGGGCAGGGAGCTGGGGGTGTGTGAGGCAGTGCAGGAGTCAGGGTAGGGGGCTGAGGGTATGTGTGGAGGGTGCAGGAGTCAGGGCTGGGGTCGTGGGGGTGTGTGGGGGGGTGCAGGAGTCAGGGCAGGGGCTGGGGGGGTGGGAGGCAGTGCAGGAGTCAGAGCAGGGGGCTGGGGGTGTGGGCTGGGGTCGTGGGGGTGCTCCCAGCCCCCTGCTCTGAGCGGCTCGGGGTAGGGGGCTGGAGGGGGTATGCCCTGATTCCATCCCCTTCCCCAAGGCCCCTCCCCCGCCTCTTCTCTGCTTCCTCCCCGGAGCGGCAAGTGCACTGCGGCTCCGCTCCTCCCCCTCCCTCGCGCCTGCAAGCAGCTGTTCGGTGGCAGGGAGAGGGAGGGAGGGAGAGGGGCAGGAACACAGCACACTGGGGGAAGAGGCGGGGTAGGAGCTTTGCTGCAGCAGGACAGAGCCCCAGGAGCCGGTAGCACCGAGCTTCTGCCCCCGCAGGAGAGAGCGGAGGGCAGAGAAGAGCGGGCTGGGCCGGGGCCCCTTTGCAGCGTGGGCCTGGCAGCCGGCTCCAGGGTTTTGGCCGCCCCAAGGAGCCAAAAAAAAAAAAAAAAAAAAAGCCGCGATCGCGATCTGTGGCAGCAATTCAGCGGGAGGTCCTTCGCACCGAGCAGGAGTGAGGGACTCTCGGCCGAATTGCCGCTGAACAGCTGGACGTGCCGCCCCTCTCCGGAGTGGCCGCCCCAAGCACCTGCTTGGTAAGCTGGTGCCTGGAGCCGGCCCTGCATGGCGCACTGTTCTTGAACACTTGGTATTGGCAACACTCAATGTATTCCAGGCCCTCAGACTGTACAGATGAGATAGCACATGGGGGCAGGGAATGGTTTAGGGTGAGCACTCAGACAGGGGGATCCGTTTAAGGTGAGCACTTGGGTAGAGTGAATGGATTAGGGTGAGCACTTAGGGGAGTGATTTAGGGAGAGCACTTGGTGTGTGTAATGGGGTTTACAAACCCCATACTGAGCACAGGCAGAAGAGAGGGGCACTTACAGGCAATCAGACTGAACACACCCCAGTGCAGCTGACAGAACTGTCAGTCATGGAGGCACGCACCCATGGCTGTGACCAGTAAGGAAAACGTAAAGGGTGAGCGGTTCAGGGAGAGCCTACAAGTGGGGAGCATGTTAGGGGGAGCATTTAGGTGGACACACAGTTCAGGGAGAGTACTCAGGTGGATGGAGCGGATTAGTGTGAGCAGTAAGGTGAGGCTGTGATTTAGGGTAAGCACTTGGGTAGAGGAGAATTTTAGGGTGAGCATTGAGGTGGGGGAGCTGTTTAGGGAGCGCACTCAGGCTGGCGTGTTTTGGGGGAGCATTTGGGTAGAGTGAGCCGATTAGGGTGAGCACTGGGGTCAGGGGAAGCAGCTGAGATGAGGAATGGGTCAGGGTGAGAATTTGTATGGGGGGTAGCGGTTTAGAGGAGCACATAAGTTTGGGAGTGGTTTGAGGGCAGTGCTCAGGCAAGGGAGTGGTTTAGGGACACCTTTCATGTATGGGGAGTGGTTTAGTTTGAGTACTCAGGTCGGGGAATCGTTCAGGGTGAGAAATCAACTGGGGGGAGCAGTTCAGGGAGAGCCCTGCAGGGAGGGGAACAAAAGGGTCTTTGGGAAAAGGTTGCAGTGGGGTGTGACACACATGGCAGAGACCTCATTGCTTGCTGCAGATGAGGCCCAGCTGTCCAGGCAGGCAGTGGCACCTGCCATTGTCAGCATGTGCTGTAACCCCAGTGCCAGGCATGTGAACCCAACCCTGCATTAGCTCATGAATGGGATGAGCGATGGCGATGCCTGAAGCAGGCACATTTAATGCTTGCATGTGTTGTTATTATTCATCAATGTTTTCCTTGCAGTGGGTTGGTTTGATCCTATGCGATAGCTCTGGTGATCTCTTTGTCACTGGGCACGTAGTTTTCCGAATGCGCATGACACTGCGGGAGAGTGTCTGGAGAAGAGAGAAGGAGGCCAGAGCCCAGTGGGGTGTAATACGGGAAAGCTGTGAAGGTTAACTGAAGTTTGCTTAATGGAATCTTGCCAAAGAGAGAGATGTCAGAAAACAACTTTATTTACCGTGAGGCATGCAGCTGCAATACAGAACCAAGTGCCACACAAGGAACGACATGCGTCACAGAGGCTGTAGTGATGGGGCATCCATCACCTGTGGGTTCCTGCTCTCTCGTACAAGGCAAAGGTGGTATAGCGTGGGAATGAGGATCCGGGAGCAGATGAAAACGGGAAAGTGCAATAAGCACTGGTCCTGCTCTGTACCATGCAGGAGCCAGTGGAGGGACAAACTACAATTTGTCTATGGTTCTGTGGGTGCTCCCCTGAGGACTTGTGCTCCCGAAGCCTTCTCTCGCTCTCTCATAACCAATGTTTCCATCATGCTTTTTCTGCCTTCTTCCTGATGGACCCAGCAATAAAACCCAGGGCTCCTGTACTGCAATCCCATGCACTGCCACAAGAGTGCTCCCTCATGGCGACAGTCTTTCTCAGTGAATAACTCTAACGCTTTCAATGAAGGGCCCAACCAGCCTGCTTTGTGACTACAACGTTGTGTCCGAACAGGATTAAAATTCAGACACAAATGCTCATTTGAAGCCAGTTCTCCTGAGAAAAGCTGCTGGCAATGGAGGAAGAGCAAAGAAGGGTCTCTGCCTTGTTTAATGGCTATGAACTTGGAGAAAAAGCTCCTGAAGTTGAAGATTTATTTGGTTTTGCATATGATGGTAGGCAAAGCATTAGAACACATTCCCTTTTGAGACTAAGATTGAAAGAAATAGTGTGATGGATACTGCACCCTGAAAAAGAATGGAGCCTAATAAGGGAACCTAAGCCAGTCCTTTCCTTGTCTCCAACAACAAGAGGAGACAATAGAATGACATATAACAGTCCTTAAATCTACTAGTGAAATTTGAAGACGGGGAACTGTCACAGTATAAAATGCTCACCTACCGCCCGGTGCCACATACACCTTTGTTATTTATTAATAACTAACAGCAGTTCTGCTGAAAGACAAGATTGTTTCTGCCATCAATAACAACACTGTGAAGGGGCAGTTGTTAAGAGTTATGCAATTGTTAAGCCTTAACATTAACTAATGCCGGAGATATCTGCAGAGCAGCAAATAAAAGTCCTGGTAAATCAGGAGGAGAATAGAGAAGCAGCTGGTGCGGAAGTTATTAAGACAACAACTCCTAGAAAGACTGCATTTCATGAAACATTAGCAGTAACAGTGAGGGAAGGGAAAATGGGCTTGGCAAGATGTGCTACTGAGCAGCTCGGGCATGTGAGAAATGACAGAAGCTGCAACAGAAAGAGCCCTAGTGTGACGCAATCAGCATGCACATGGTCACGGCAATGGGTGATGCAAACATTGCTCTTGGCAAGCTGATTATTAGAACAGGCCCCCAGGTCAGAATTGAGGACATTGAAGAATGAAAAATAACTGGGGAATTGAATAGAGACTGTCCCAACTTAATCTGATACAAGAATCCAAGCCAATATGCTGCCAGAAGATATATACCGGGAAAATCTATGCAGAAGAGATATATACCGGGAAAATCAATCCACTGGATGGGGCCACAGAGGTGAGATGTCGGGGTAACACCTTGTCTGAATCTCCTGCCAGGGCTTAGGTGTGAGTGAGGGCTCCAAGCGGCTCGCTAGCTATGGAGTAGCATCATCACTCAGGCAGCCTTGCATGGGCCCGTCAATGGAAGCGTAGGCACCGGCAGGTAAGGTGGCAGCTGAGCAGAGGTTTTGTGAATGTCAGTAGTGCCTAAATGGTGCTTATGCAAGGCCCTTGGGAACTGAATCAGTGATTGGAGGGTGTAGCCTCATCTCACCTCACCTACTAGGTTCCACAGCTAAGAGAAGATGTCTCCTGCTGGGATATGTGCACATCCCCTGAGGGGCATGACCAGTTCATGGCCAGAAGGGAAGCCCCTGGGATTAAATAATGGTCTGGGTAAAGCTTCTGGGTGCAGTACTCTGGCATCCACTTCCCCACTTCATCTGACAGTGCCCTGACATATTGCCCTGCATGGCACATGACAAAGGCTGTTTATTTGGGGGACAAGGAGGTTAAGCTGGGAGGGTCCCTTTCCTACATGTCAATGGAGATGTATTTTTGTTACAGCGCAAGAGTCGGAGAGAAGCACAACACACATTGAATGCATAACACTAGATTTTATAGAGAATATATAAAGCAAGATCCTGTCTCCATTAAAGAAATGACTGATGTTCGGTTGGAATTATTATCTTGCTTTTCAAAGGGGAGATGCAGAAGAGAAGCATAAAGACGTGGTGTGAGCAGGAGAGCGAGTGGTGACAATGTTCAGTTGCTTGATGGGTAACTCATGCTCACAATACAGCAGCCTCAGCCAGGACTGGACAGGGACATTAGCATCCCTACTCTTATGACAAGGGCCACAGCTCCTTAAGGAAGCCACGTGCTCAGGACCTTGCTTTTATGTCTCCTCCCAAAAGGAGCAGGAGCTTTGGAGTAATGTTTTGCCAGCTCCTCCACTGGGCCTGCATTCTCTCTCCCCAATTCAAAGATCTGCTCCTTCTCTAGAGCTTTAGCTTGGTACAAGGAGCTGTCACTGTATATGCCCCAGAGATGTTCTAAGGCATGGCTCCTGCATTCACCCCAGAGCGCATTCAGATGCCATGGTCAGTGAGCACCAGCCCTACACAGCGTTCGTTCTCAGGATCACAGCTCATAAATGATGCAGGCTGTAAGTAGCAGTGGCTTTGGTAAGGTGTCTGCATATGACCAAAGGGACAGGATTCTGACCCATCCCGCCCCAAGGCGGGCTCTGTGCTCCTGGGAGATAATGAAGAATGCGTCCTGCATGCGCTCTCACCCCTGCAGGTTGGCCTGTCAGCTCAGGGTGAGGCAAATTGGTAGGAGGTGAAGAAATGCAGGTCCCTGATTTGAGATAAATAAATGCATTCAATTTCCAGAGCTGTCCCTATGGACTCTTAAACCAGCACTGAACTCATCTGATGAATGTGATCGCCAGAAGCTGTGCTCTCTCTTTACACTCAGGGATCAAGTTCCTTTGCCTCTCTGTGGCTCCCTTCCCCCTGTGGAATAAAAACAGGGCAGTAATCTCTGTCTGCCTCATAGTAAGTGGTGTACGGTCTTCACCACGGCTAGATTAACGAGTGCCAGATGGTGTAGGGGTGGGATGGAACCCAGGCCCTACTGCCTCACCTCTGTGCTCCTTCCTCAGTGAAAAGGGGGCACTTTGGAGGGATGACAATATTGACAAAGAGGATGTGTTTTACCAGCTCCTGGATTTATCATGCCTGGTTCACGGCAATTCAGTAGCCTAGACCTGGGGAACTACAAACCTAAAATAGCTTCACAGTACAGACCTTAGCAGTGTTTTCTATTGCACACACCCAGGCAAATGTTCATATAGTCATAACTCCTCTTTTACAGTACAGTATCCTGAAACATGGCAAAGAGGGTTTTTACATTACAGACTATGTTCATGGCAGATTTCACATTCATGAGCTCCACAAGTCTTGATCTCGTTCTCTGACATGCCACCACCCCAAAAATTTTAAAAGGCCAAAACATTGAACAGCTGAAGGATCTTTATTTTTCAGCCTTATAGATTACAACACTGTTGGAGGAGATTTTGCTCAAACTTTCCAGATAGAATCACCTCAGCACAGAGACTAAAAGTAGAAAATTTCAGCCCCCAGATGAAGGTTTTAGAAACTTGTATGTGTAAGAAAAAAGCAGTTATAATGGAAGCTAGTTTTGGAATCTCAGTTCTAGAGGGCACTGCTATCAACCAAGAAATCACAATGTAAATTGTATTAATACAGTTGCTCACAATCCTTTTGTTTGCTTTAAAGACACACAACCAATGTAGGAACAACATTTTTGGCCTTTTTTTCCAGACAAAACTTTTGCAAAAAGTTGTCAGTTTTCTTAAAAATCTTCCCATTTTCACTGAAACCAATTTTTTAAAAAATGTTGTTATTCTGTTTTTTTCCCTTTTTCCTAATTTTTTCTCCTCCAACCCTCTCTTTGCCAATGAATGTGATAGAATGAACCATGTCTAGGTTTAGGGGAAGGGGATTTACTGATATTTTTCCTTTTTCCTTTTCATTCTCTGTAGCTTTCCCAAAAGTGACGGAGCACTAAAAGGAACCCTGAAGCCTTGTAACTCTGACACCTTTCCAAAGTTGGAGAAGTCTTCAACATAAAAAAAGGAAAAATTAAAAAGTGGGGAACCCCCCTAATACCAAATTGTTGACATTCTTAATTGTATTGTACTTGGAGGGGGACAAAGGGGGGAAATCAAAATTAAAACTGGGGGGGAGGGGGGTTGGAGAAAAAATCATGAAAAATTTTGGAAAAAATAATAATTTGTTCTATTTTAAAACCTGCAAAAGGGAATCAAATTAAAAAAATGTTCACAAAATTGTTTTTTCACTTTTTGAAATATCTGTGTGTCGTTTCCTGCAGTGCTTTGTCTTCCTGCAGAATACAAGCACTCCTGTTGGAGTCAGTGGGGGATACCCATTGTATCCTGGGAGTGGGATTGTTGCACTGCAGAATGCCTGGGAAAATCAGCCATGTGGGATGTGGTTAATGTGGTTTATTTGTGAATGACTGAAGTCACTGGATGTGTCCCAATAGCTAGTCTAGTAGCAATGATGCATCAGCAGAGGGTTTCTGAAAGACAGGTTTGGCAGGGAGTTATGGTTTAAAAGGTCACCGTTTTCAATCAATCTGGTTTAAAGCTTAAAATGGACATTGGAGAAACACAGATGGATGGAGAGAGATTTGTTTAGCACAACTGCCTGGCAAGTCAGTATTTTTCTTCAGCTGCCATGAGATGGGTAGAGACTTCCCTGCTCAAAGCTGTTCCAGCCAGCTGTGGGGTGGGGGGTTCTGGCATTGGGTAGGTAAGTGGCAGGCTCCAGGCTCCAGGCCTACCAAGCCAGTGTCTTTCTCCAGCACTCGAGCCACAGCTGAAGTTTATAGCTACAAGCCGATTATTTGGAAATATGAAATAAGCTCATTAAATTATTTGCCTAAAATATCCATGTGGTGCTACACAAAGCTTGGCAGCACCACTCCTTTGGATCCATCACCTTGTCCTTGGTGCTGAATCAGGAGTAGCCACCCTGCCCCACTGGGAAAATTTGAACGGACTGGGAGAGTTCTCTCTTCATCTGTGACATGACAGTGACCATGTGCAGCTTGCAGTTTCTTTTACCTATGCAGAATAATACCCTGGCCTAGTGTGTGAAAGCAGCTCCCAACACCTGTCCAGATTGTTAGTTTCCCAGTCCTTAGTGCAGGTGACTAGGGCTTGGGGCTTTTCTTTTGAAGGTTGTAAGTTCAAATCTTGCTGAGAAGCATAGTGTCTATTTGGCTCCGGTTTGTTTGGAAAGCTGGCGTGGGACCTGTTTGGATTCTGACATTCTAACTAGTCAAGTCACCTAGCAGAAGTTCATTGCTGTTGAAAATTAAGCTACTTACTGAGATGCTAAATGTGGCTTTAGGCACCTCACCGGAGCCCCCAAGTTCTGAACAGCTTTGTCTCTGTATTCAGGTCCACAGTGGAAAATGCTCGACATTTGGTGAAAGGCCCATATGGGACAGAGAGAGAAATCACTGGGAAGAAATCAAAGAACCCAGGATGACAGCAGGCGTCGGAGTTATTTTAAAAGTTGAAAGGGATGTTTGCGGCTCCCTCAGTGAGGGGGCTCTAGCACCATACTTTCAGCATCATTACTCTCATCTCCCGCAATTAAATTTGTTCCTTTTTGATCCACTCTTTCAATGGGATGAGAACAAAAGAGACAAGTATAAATGATCCAGAAGTATTTAGTCAGCACCCTGTTCAAAGGCTTCGCTTCCTCCCTGAACCGATGCTAAGTGAGCCAATAAAACGTGCAGCTCTTGTGCTTAGAGTCTGGCCTGACACCCGTTAGCGTTGAAAGGCTAAGAAGATTTAAGTCCCAGAAATGGCAGAATTCGGCACTTTAAACAACAATAGAAAACAAGTATGTTCTACTTTGAACCAGAAGAAATGCTGAGCCCCATCAGCTTCCCCGCTTTCTGTGTTGAGCCAGAGAAGTCAAAATTGCCTGCATCCTGCCAATCCCACTGCACTCAACCGGAAGGCAAGACTGGGATAGTTGGGAGACATACACTTCCTCAAGGAATCCATTTTGAAGCACTTGGAGGAGAAGAAGGTGATCAGGAACAGTCAACATGGATTCACCAAGGGCAAGTCATGCCTGACCAACCCGATTGTCTTCTGTGATGAGATAACTGGCTCTGGGGATATGGGGAAAGCGGTGGATGTGATCTATCTTGACTTTAGCAAAGCTTTTGGTACGGTCTCCCACACTATTCTTGCCAGCAAGAATACTGAAGTATGGATTGGATGCATGGACTATAAAGTGGATAGAAAGCTGGCTAGATCGCCGGGCTCAATGGGTAGAGATCGATGGCTCAATGTCTAGTTGGCAGCCTGTATCAAGCAGAGTGCCCCAGGGGTCGGTCCTGGGGCCAGTTTTGTTCAACATCTTCATTAATGATCTAGATGATGGGATAGATTGCACTCTCAGTAAGTTCGCAGATGACACTAAACTGGGAGGAGAGGTAGATATGCTGGAGGGTAGGGATAGGGTCCAGAGTGACCTAGACAAATTGGAGGATTGGGCCAAAAGAAATTTGATAAGGTTCAACAAGGACAGGTGCAGAGTCCTGCACTTAGGATGGAAGAATCCCATGCACTGCTACAGGCTGGGGACTGACTGGCTAAGCGGCAGTTCTGCAGAAAAGGACCTGGGGATTACAGTGGACGAGAAGCTGGATATGAGTCAACAGTGTGCCCTTGTTGCCAAGAAGGCTAAAGTCATATTGGGCTGCATTAGTAGGAACATTGCCAGCAGGTTGAGGGAAGCGATTATTCCCCGCTATTCGGCACTGGTGATGCCATATCTGGAGTATTTCATCCAGTTTTGGGAGCCTCACTACAGAAGGGATGTGGACAAATTGGAGAGAGTCCAGCGGAGGGCAAAGAAAATGATGAGGGGCTGGGGCACATGACTTATGAGGAAAGGCTGAGGGAACTGGCCTTATTTAGTCTGCAGAAGAGAATAGTGAGGGAGGGATTCGATGCAGCTTTCAACCTACCTGAAGTGGGGTTCTAAAGAGGATGGAGCTAGGCTGTTCTCAGTGGTGGCAGATGACAGAACAAGGAGCAGTGGTCTCAAGTTGCAGTGGGGGAGGTTTAGGCTGGATATTAGGAAAAACTATTTCACTAGGAGGGTGGTGAAGCACTGGAATGGGTTACCTAGGGAGGTGGAGGAATCTCCATCCTTAGAGGTTTCTAAGGCCCAGCTTGACAAAGCCCTGGCTGGGATGATTTAGCTGGGGTTGGTCCTGCATTGAGCAGGGGGTTGGACTAGATGACCTCCCGAGGTTTCTTCCAACCCTAATCTTCTATGATTCTATGAAATCACAAGTGACATAAATGTATTTGTTAAATTGCTGTTCAGTTCTACACTGCAGCTGGAGGAGTGCAGTCCAGCTAGGGTAGACACACCATGCTAGTTCCGATGGACCTAGCATGCTAATAACACAATGCAGCTGCAGCTGCACTGGTGGCAGGAAGGGCTGGGCTCCCGAGCAGAGTCCTGTGTGAAATCTTAGGTACCTACTCAGGGCAGCTAGCCCCTCTGGTTGCTTGTGCCGCCATGGCTACACTTCCAATTTAAGCAGCTTGCTCAGAGCTATTGCATGCCCATCTGAGGTGGAAATTATATTTACAGCTCCAGGGCAGACACCCTCTTAGTGACAATTAGCCATGACCTGCCTTCCCCTACAGCTGGGCTCAAATGGCCCATGTTACTTGTGATCTGGCAGCGCCCCCAGAAAAGAACAACTATAGAAAATGTTAGCTCTGCCTGGTATGGTTTTGGCATTCCCAGGGCTCAAAGGCCAGCCAAGGATGGGGCTGCTCTGAAATGTACAATGAGGAAGTGTATGAGTCTGTTACTATGTCTGTTCAAAAGTGCATGAACTAGGGGAAACCAGTGAGAAAAACTATCTGCTATATTACAAGGTGCGAAGAGCACGGTCCTGAGGGAATGATGGGAGCTTTCTGGGCACCTCTCAGGAATGGGAGGTCATGGCCAGGAGGTATAATCTTCAGAGAAGAGGTGGAAAGGTAGTAAGGTGTTTACAAAGCTGGGGAGCTAGAATCTGAGAGTGAAGAGGATGGATGAGAACTTTGAATCAGGATAAAAGGAATGAAGGAAGAGAGGAACAGCTATGGGCATTACTGCGGAGCACAGACCTGGGGTGAGGTGCCTATGTTACACTGAATGAAGCAACATATGGGCCATCTAAGAGTACCTGGGCAGTAACTTTATGTCCCAGACTGTTGAGACTCCAATGAGAGGAGGATCCATCCCAGACCTACTTATTGCTAAGAGAGGACTGACTGAGATGTGAGACTAATAGGGGGACTTAGGCCCAGTGACTGTGAGCTACTCACATTCAGCATAGCAAGGGACACCGCAGTGCAAGGGCATCAGATTCCAGGGAATCAAATATCAAAGGAGCTAAGAAATCTAGTGAGTCCCAGGCAATGGGTGGGTGAATTAAGACCCCTCGGCAACAAAGAAGGGAGGGGAATCCTGAAAGATGCTATAATTAAGACTTTGATCCTGAGAAAAAGGAGCACCCAAGAAATAAGAAATGACCAACGTGACTGCTGAAAAGACCCAAGAGTGGACCCTCTGAGCAGGAGATGGAAAATGGGGAGACAGACAGAATATTGGTCACTCCCGGCTTGCAGGGAAAAGAGAATGGCCGCAAGCCCGCAGCCTGGCCATGCCACATGGAAATGTGGGCACGACAATCTAAATAACTATCCAGAAGGCACAGACGCCAAGCAGGGAGAGGGGATACCTGGCAGGGCAACAGGGCATCATTCACACCAATGGACTGAAGTTCAGAAAGGGAAATCTCAGGCTGAATCTGGGGTGTTCAGAACTATACTGGCCAAAGCACTCGGTGGTATCCCAGAGGGATCAATCCACAATTGGCGAGGAGAGGCCCTGGAGAAGCTAACTGGTCAGTTCCATCTCTAGCTTCTCTGGGCTCTACCCCGGTGAGGCTGGGACTGGGAGCACTGGCTGTGCAGTCCTGCAGAGCATCGACAGGGCAGTGCCTGGGAGGGAGGAGAGGAGTGCAGTCTCAGGGGATGCTAGGAGAGCCCCCATTGTGAACAACCACCAGGCCGAGCATTTGACAATCAGCCCCTCTTGGCTAGTGAGTTACAAGGGGAAGGGCTCACAGTGACACTCACAGGGCTCAAACACAGTCAGATGGGCCAGTGGGCTAATTGCCCAGGAGCCATCAGTTCAGTATTCCTGCTCAGGGGGAAGCCAGAGGCGAGTGTATCTCCGGGAGGTCCCAGGAGTCCCTGTATTAAACAGGCTATTTGGGGGGTGTCTAGCAGCCGCTGTGCACAGGCAGGAGGGAAGGTTTGATTGTAACAGGAGGAGGGCAGGGTGCTGGAGGGAAGAGGCTCATGTGAGATGCTCAGGCATCTGCAGCATGTCTGGTCCCAGGCAGGTGATAATTGCCACATACAGCAGATTTCGGACCTGATCCAGAGCCCAGGCACAGAGGTTGCTCGGGTAAAGCCCATTAGTTAGTTGCCCCCCCGGCACAGAGGGGAAGGAGCTGGAGGACATTAATAACATGCAGAGCAGGGACCTGGCAGCTGAAGTTGCAGAACAGCTTTTGCTGTAACCCCGTCCTCAGCCACACTGCACTTTTGGAACAATGTATCAGAGGGGTAGCCGTGTTAGTCTGGATCTGTAAAAAGCAACAGAGAGTCCTGTGGCACCTTTAAGACTAACAGATGTATTGGAGCATAAGCTTTCGTGGGTGAATGCCCACTTCGTCAGATGCATGTCAAGCTGCAAAACGTGAGGAAAGCGAAGCGAAAGGGGGCTGGGGCATGCATCCGACGAAGTGGGCATTCACCCACGAAAGCTTATGCTCCAATACATCTGTTAGTCTTAAAGGTGCCACAGGACTCTCTGTTGCTTTTTGGAACAATGTCGTTCTGAGGTGAGATTTGCCAGCTTTGGTCTCTGCCCAGCGGGGAACTTGTGTGGAAGGTCTGAGCAGGAAGGGCTCCACTGGCTGGGAGTGAGAGGAGGGTGGGGAGAATGCATCCTGCCCCGTCTCCGAGCATCCTTGGGACGTTCCGTGAGCAGGTTCCTGACACAGCTGAGAGCTGACAGTCGCAATGTGGCCTGGAAGGAGCCCTTGCTGTGAAGCGGCTCCTCCTTCGGAGCAAACAGAGCCGGGTCGGAATAGGCCAAGTGACCAGCAGGGTGGTGATCCCATGCAGAGGCCAGCACAAGGTCGAGGCAGTGCATAGGCTCTCAAGCAGAGTGTGAATGGGAGCCAAGCAGTGCCTAGGCTGCATGCTGCCCCATGCCCAGGGAATGGTAACATTAGCCCAAGCTACATACAGTGGCTTCCGGAGCACGCCCGCTAGGGTCTGAATGTCAGTTCCAGGCTGCACAGCTTGGGTCCGACAGGGCTGCCATAGCTGTGCATTTGCAAACTCCCTAAGGAAGGACTGCCCAGTGTCCAGGCCCCGCTCCCTCCATGTCCGGGAAGTTCCACACGCTAAGATTTGCTAGCGGCAGGACTCAGCTAATAGAGGCGCTTCTCTGTCATTTTCTTTTCTCTGAGTTGTTTGCGGTTTGTGGAGTCAGCCTCGTTCTCCCCCCTCTCCTGTCTCAGCAGGAGTGTTCCAGAGAGGGAACGGGCATTGGGAGAAGGAGAGCTGAAATTGTGCTAACTGTGACACTTTAGAAAGGAAAGGTTCAAAATTTGTCCCTCATCAGACAGCCGCATGTGATTACAGTGTTCATCCGCCTCTGCCACAGCACTGAGCTGTTGCCGCTTATAAAGAGTGACACACTCAGCGCACAAAATAACAGGGTTGCCAAACAGATCTTGGGTGGAAACAATACTCGGAGGCAGCTTGACAAGTGGATTGAGAACACACAAGGAGACCAGGCAGCTGGAGTCCAGTATAATTACTATGGCAGCGTCTGCAAAAGTGTGTTCATTGCTGTGCCAAACCAAACCACAGCACTCGCTGAATGACAGCTTCCCATGATATCGGCAACCCCACAATAGTGTGAGCGGAGCTTAGACAGCTCTTAATGATTGAATATGTTGTGGGCAGGGCTGGAGTCTTACCCCATCTACTGGGGGTTGACCTTGCTGAAGAACACAGCCAAGATTCCTCGCCGTTAGTGGTAAGTCCCAGGGACACAGTGTACAATCCCCAGCCCCCTTTCGCTTTGCTTTCCTCACATTTCATAGCGTATAAGGCCAGGAAGAGCCATCTGATTATCTAGTCTGACCTGCTGCCTGTCACAGGCCTCCACCGCTGCCTAGATACCCCTGTATTAAGCCCCAAAACTTTAGTTAAAGCAGAACATTTCAGTCCTCAGGAAACT
The DNA here is from genome assembly GCF_028017835.1 of Emys orbicularis. Lineage (NCBI taxonomy): Eukaryota > Metazoa > Chordata > Testudines > Emydidae > Emys > Emys orbicularis. The sequence continues at coordinate 26,495,993 of NC_088695.1, read as the reverse complement.
AAACAGTGCGCCCCAGGCAGAGCGCGGGAGGTACCCTGCAATGGCAGGGAACTGACCAGGTGAGACATGCCCAGCTGATCCCAGCTGGTGCCCCAGTCCCCTGCTGCAGAGGAAGGTAAAAAAAAAAAAAACAGCCAAGGTCCCTGCTAATCTGACCTGTTGGGAGATAGGTTGGGGGGCGGGATTCCTTCCCAATTAGCTAACGTTTGAAAAGGTGCTGAATGGAACCAGAGCACTCAGCAGAGATGCCCACCGGCCACGTGGCAGGTGACACAGGGCGGATCCCTTGCCTGTTCTGCAGTCTGTGCCCTCCCCATCTGAAGATCTGTTGAGCAATGAGCCAACGCCAGCCTGCTCCTGGCAGGCGCAGAAGCAGGTCTAGCCAGAAGGCAGCCCATTTTCTCCAGGGTCAGCACTAAGACCCTCAGTGATGTGACTGTGTAATGGTGATGCTCTGGGAGAACACTGTCTCCACTCCCATAATATAAAATAATAAATGGAGATATACCTATCTCATAGAACTGGAAGGGACCCTGAAAGGTCATCAAGTCCAGACCACTGCCTTCACTAGCAGGACCAAGTACTGATTTTGCCCCAGATCCCTAAGTGGCCCCCTCAAGGAGTGAGCTCACAACCCTGGGTTTAGCAAGCCAATGCTCAAACCACTGAGCTATCCCTCCCCCATCTAGCACAGCTGCTCTCCCTTAGATCTGGGATGGGAGATGGTCGGAGGCAGATGCCGCACCCTACACTCCAGCCCCCCCCCCCCCAAAAAGTGGGAGCCGACCCTCCCCTCAGGCCCAAGAACCATCACTCTAGTTTCACTTGCTTTCCCAGGTGTCTCTGCACAGCCTGATTCTGGCTGGTGCCAGCGAACCAAACCCTCCCCAGAAAGGCTGCTCCCCCTGAGCAAAGGGGACCAGTATTCCTGGGGATCCCCCAGCTCCCCATTCTGTCTGCAGTCTGTGGGTGCAGTCTGACTGCAGCCATACAGCAATATGGGAAGGAGTAAGAGGCCCACACCCCCTGCATGACCTCCGGGCCTCTAACCGCAGGTGCATGGGGGAAGCTGGGGCTAGGGTGGGCTACCAAGTGCAGGCTGGCTGGGGTGGGGGGGAGGGTATCGCCATGGGCCGTGGCAGGAGCAGGTTACTGCCAGCAGGAAGGCAGGGTAGGGATTGTGCCTGCTCTGGGCTCCACGCTGCCGGTGCACAGGCCCCTCTCACACTCAGCTGCTCCTCATTCCCCCTTGCCATGGGCCTGCAGGTGGGCTTTGAGTATGGGCAGGGGGAGCCGCACAGGTCTACATGCAGCCCAGCGACAGACTGGCCTCAGGGGCCACCATTTCCCTCTTCCCTGTCCCCGCTAATCCCCGGGGTAGGACTCTACTACCCTCCCCTGTCCCTAGCTCAGCTGTGCTGCCCAGCCTGCTGGGGAAACTGAGCTTGGATGGGGCAGGGGAGGGGGTGTCACAGACCCACTCACTGTAGGCCCAGGGGCAATCGGGCCCCAAATGACCAGTGGCTGAGAGCCCCCAGGCTGGGTCCAGTGCAGAGTAATGTGCTAGGCAGCAGCAGGGCAGGGGCCCAAGAGCCCAATTGTGTGACACATGCTGGTGAGTGAAGAGAAGCTGATGAGCCCGCCAGGGCTCAGCGATGGGGTGATGGATGCATCACTCAGCCTGCAGTGCCCATCACCAGGCAGAGACACTGACAGAGCCCTCTGGGGCCCCAGTCACCACTGGCCCTGGGCCCCCGCTGGTCTCTGGTTTGGGGGAGGGGCCCTGCAAAGTAACCCTTGCCCCAGCTGCAGAGTCACCTTAGTGTCATCTCCATGGTGGGGCATGGCCTGGGTCACTATGAGGTTTCTCCCAGGCTCCAAGGGGCACAACACGTCTTTTGGAGGCCAGAGAAACATCATTAATGATACATAACCAGACACAAATGCAGAACCCAACCGAGTCAAACCATCGGCCTTCAACATAGTCGGGCCATGTGTATTATGCTGTTGGGTTTGTCAAGCTGTCCTGCAGTGGCTTAGGAGTGTGAGTACAACTTCAGGGCAGACTGTTAAGAAGCAGGGCACCAACCCCAATTTGGCTGTGAGTTCTGTACTTAGATTTCACCATCCAATTATCAAGTGTAAACTTTCCAGGCTCTATAACAGCCTAACAATGGAGTCACAGACCATCCCCTTGAGTACTCCAATCTATCTTGCCACCCAGGGGAGTGTACCTTGTAATAGATGGTCCCTTACACCAAGGATCACAGCAATATTCAATACCGAAGGACCAGGTTCGTACCCCAGGGCATTTGCACCTTAAATCTCACACCAAAGACAATGCTTGTAACCAATCCTATAATAAACTATCTAAAGATTTATTAATTAGGAAAAGGAAGCAAGAGAGTTATTTACAAGGTTAAACCAGGTAAACATATATACACATAAATGAGTTCCAATCTTCAGTTTCAAGAAGTAATAGAAGCTTCTGTAATAAGTAAGCTCCGTATGTCCTTTAGGACTAACCCAGGGCAAGCACTGGGGGTCTTTTGCTTATGCCTAGTAATCCTTGCCCCTCAGAGCCCAAGCAGCATAAAGTTACAGTTCCTTCTTGTTAGGGCTTTGTATTCCCTTCCCCACTTGCATTTTGAGCTGTACACTCAGCTGCTGTTAGGAACTCGCCTGCAGGACTCCTCTGCACGGCATGGTGGAAAGCAATCCACAAAGTCTTTTGTCCTCTTTGATGTTCCACAATAGTTCATCTGGTGTCAATGGGCCTTCTTTGTGGGGCAGGACATAATACCTTCTCTTGAGGATCAGCCCTTCACACTAATTAATGTCTCTCTCCTGTCTGATGATTTGCAGATGGTTATAATACAAATACTTAAATATCACCTTACAATATGGGATACAGATGTGATAAGTGTGATTAATGCATGTAGCAATTTACAAGCATTCAATAAAGTCTAAATGCTAAACACATTTTTATAATTCTGACACCTATTTTAACAATACTAACACACAGGTGAGCCAGACTGGTTCCAGCTGTGTATTTGTCAGTGTTCCCCTGAGGCATGGGGACCTTGGCATGAGCTGTCACCTGGTCTGCCGGCATCACAGGGTTGTCCTGCCAGCTGGATTGCAAGCATGGAACGGCTCAGCACAGTGTGGCATGACATGGCTTAGCACGGCATGGCTCGGCACAGCATGGCACGGTGATATTTCTTACAAGGTCAAAACAATGACCTGCTTCCTCCCAGTTAGAAAGTGTTGTGTACTCTCCATTGCCCTGTGCCCTGCAGCCTGGTCACACTCGGGGCGTAAGACCCTTACTGGAAAGCTGGTCACGGCTGGCACCAGAGCCGGCTCTGGCTTTTTGGCCGCCCCAATCAAAAATAAATAAATAAAAAACGGGGCGGCCAGAACGGCAAAGCAAAAAAAACCCCAAAACCTGCGGCGCGGCCGGAGCGCGGGTGCAGGGGGACCGGCTAGAGGGGGTGGGGGAGAGGGAGGGAGCGGGCGGGAGAGAGAGAGAAGGGGGCAGCCAGGGCTACAGCAGGGGCGCTGCCACGCGGCCCCTCCCGCTGCACCGCCTCCTGCCGCCTGCCGCGAGGGCTCCGCTCCGGTCGGCGGGGAGGGAAGGAAGAGGACTGCCCTGCAGGGTGCTCTGGTTCTCCGCGCCGCCGCCCCCTACAGGGCAGCCGGAGCGGAACAAGGACAAAAAAAAAAAAAAAAAAGCATCCGTGCCGCCCTAGGATTGGGCAGAATGCCACCTCGAACAGTCTACTGCCCCAAGCACCAGCTTGCTCAGCTGGTGCCTGGAGCCGGACCTGGCTGGCACTGCCCACTGGCACTTTCTGGCTTGTCACTCTAAACACTGCGGAGGAGCCTTGTCAGACTGCCTCTCTCTGCTGGTCAGCAGCTGCTCCTGGAAGGGCAGATTAAAGGCAGCAACAGGGCTGGAAATGGAGCCAGCCCCAAATCACCAGCCTCCCCCAGCTCCCAAGAGCATCTCACTGGAGCAGACATGAAAAGTCACTGCATTCTGCCCAGCATTGCCCACTATCCCCACCCACAACAGAGCCAGAGTCAGACCCACTCCCTGCTAAGGGGTCCCCTAACTGCCTGTACCGCAGAGCCACATAACACCCTGTCTTGTTTCTCTTCACTTGGGTTATATTCTGCCCCACTGTCTCTTTCCTCCTATGCTATCTCACTCTCTTGGCTTCTCCTTGAGTCCTGAAATCAACTATACTGCACCCATCCAAGTCTGCCTTGGCTAAAGAGAAAGGGTCCAACCAGATGATGTCTCTGACCAGATTGTGACCCCCAAAACTAAGCCCATGGACAGGCCATGCAGCACGCCCCTTCTCTGACACAGACACCCTAGGGGAGCGCATATCCGGAAGCACCCACCACCACCACTGCAGGGACCAGCCCAGGGGTCAATGTCACAGAGAGCATTTTGCACAAAGGCTAGTGGAGCACAGGGTTGGGAAAGTTTGCAAGACCCTTGGCCACAGCATTACTGGCTGGGCACTGGGATCTGAGTCCTTTCCATTAATCAGCATCTAATCCCCTCCAAATGTAATAGATAAATAAACAACAAAATCCAGTCCCTGATTTGCTGACAGTAACTCTCGCTCCAGCCCCACCCCCCGCTCTGGTATTTGGGAAAGAGAAACAGGGTTTTTTTCAAACTCTGAGGATCACCAAGTGTCTCCCCCCAGCTGCTGAGTACAGTGCAGGGATTTCCCAGCAAACTCCAGCTGCAGAGGCAGAGCAGTGGTTGCGGGATTGCTCTGGCAGCCTCTCTGTACCCAGCACCCTTGGGCCCAATCTGCTGCTGTGGGGAAATGTGCATCCGGTACTGCTGGGATGGTCCCAAGAACTGACCTCGTTGTCTCTTCAACAGTTCGAGGAACCCATTGCTGGTGTTCTGGAAGGTTTCTGCCCCGCCACACATACACACACACCCCACCACAAACACACCATCTGCTGTTTCTCACAGGCCCATGTGGGGATGAGGAACTGCTCCAGGGCAAAGAAGCTCTTCTGAACACAGGGCCTGTCCTGTTAACTCTCATCCCTGCCCTAAGGTTGCCAATTTTGGTTGGATGTATTCCTGGAGATTTCATCACATGACAAAATCTTTAATTAAGGATTAATCTTTAATTCCTGGAGACTCCAGGCCAATCCTGGAGGGTTGGCAACCCTACCCTGCCCAGCGGTATCTGGAGGTTTGAATCAGCAGCTGGGACAGGCCTGCACAGTAACTCCCCACCCCCACCACCAGGCAGGCCTGGAACTTTGATTCGGATTGTAGCAGGATGAGTGGGACTGGAGACAGAGGGCCAGGTCTCAGGAAGGACCTAATCTGGTGTCACACCAGGGGCTCAGGGCTGCAACCTGGGGCCAGGCTGCCGGCTTTAGAACCCCAGCTTCCCCTGGTGGTGCAGCAGCACTGTACGTTGCCGGGAGCCATGTTTCCCTAGTTCTTTCTACTGGCCTTGGAGTGGGTTTCACAGAACTGTCCCTGCCGAGTGAAGCGTAGCTTCTTCTGAGCTGAGTCCCACGCGGGGGAGTATGCACAGCTCCCCATAAGGTCAGCAGCCATGCATGGGGCACTTACACCACAGGCCGGGAGGTTCAGCAATTTAGGGGAATCAGGCCCTCAGCTCCTACTGAGCTGTGCCCTCACTCCCTTCACTCCTTTGAAAAGGCCAGCCTTTGGCCTCGTCCACACCCCCTGCTCCAAAGTCCCCAAAGGCCAGCTCCCCTGGGGCCCAGCCTAGTGTGGACGCTCTGCTTTCAGTCTGGGAGAGGCTTACAGCAATGTAGCTCCAATTGATTTCTTACCAACTGGAGCAAACTGAAAGAAGCTGGCTCAGACCGAAAGGCGAGTGTCCACACAGGCCTTCGCGCTGGTTTCTCTGTACAGATTGCAGTGAAGCTGGTGACTCTTGCTGGCACAGAAAAGGCCTCAAGAGCCCAATTTTCAAAGGTATTTAGGCATCTAAAGATGCAGAGAGGCACCTACGGCACCAAGACATTTCTGACAACCCCACTAGGCTCCTAACAGGCAGGCACCCCAGGGCCTTTGAAAATCCAGTTCTCCAGCCCCTAGGCCACAGAATGCACCTTTTGAGATGGGATCCTGCAGGGAATTGTGGTTTCTTCAGAGCAGAACAGAAAGAGACCAGAATCCTGTTATAGCTACTCCGGCTGCAGCGAAGCTCAATAACAGCGACTTGCCCTCCTGGCCCACCAAATCAGCATAGAGCAACACTGACTGCTCGTCCGCTGTGGCTATGAATGAAGGTTTCTGATTGGCTGGTAGAGTTGAGCAAATAACTGATTTTTTGGCTTGCCATCTGACCCCCCCCCCAAATCAAAAACAAAAACAATTTCAGTTTAAACAAAATGTTTCATTCGACCCAAAACAAAATGTTTTGTTCCATTTGCGAGGTTTTTAAACCTTTTTTTAAAAATACAATTGAAGTAAAATTTAAAAAGGAAAAGCTGTTTTGAATTTAAAAATCTGACATTTTTCTGATTTTCTCTGATTTTTTTGTTCTGACTCCACCGACTCAGCGAATTCGACATGAATTCAGTCAGTTCGAATCTGCCTGTTTTGGTGAAAAGAAGTTTTGACCAAAATAGTTTGCCCAGCTCTATGGCCTGGTTAAAGATGAATTTATGAAGCCAGTCTATCCTGAGGCCAGGTTCCTGGAGCTCTCAGGAAGGTAGCTGGGGCCAAACACTCAACTGAGGAAATTAGTAACAGTTCAGAGATGTAAGCCACACCCGCTCTGTGGGGCGCTCTGTCCCCAGCTAGGGGTGTCTGAGCCACACAGAGGCTAATGAGCCTGCTACAGCTTAGCTAACAGAGGAGGATATTTTAGCTCAGGTGGTAGCAGCTCCTGCTTTAAGATTCAGAAGTCCCAGGTTTGCTCCCCACTGCTGACAGCACACCCAGTGGCGTTACACAAATTTTAAGGCCAGACGGGACAATTAGATCATCTAGTGTGACACGGGTCTCTGTACTTCAGTCTAAAAACCACAGACAAAAACGTGCAGAAATAGAGTTGTGGCCATATTTATGACTCCTCAAATCATGCAACTGCCGAGAGCTCCCCTGCCGCCTGCTTTCAGTGGAAATTGAAGTACAAGCCGCTGCCCGTTTCCGCAGCCTGAGCGTCTGCTGGCATCCAGTGCAGCAAACCCAGCAGCAGGCCGCACTGCCCGGAGGAATGGCAGTCTGAGCTGCAAGGGATGCAGATGTGCACAGGTCTGGCTGTGACTGGTGCTGTGCCCTGTAATTCTTGGGGCTGCTCAGTGCTGGAGAACACCAAGGCCCTAAGGTGCCAGCCAGTAGCAGGCCACGTGCACCATGACTCAGACACAAGCACTGTGGGTGCTTCAGCAGCTAGTTCTTGTAGGCGCCAGCCCTGGTGGGTCCCACACCCACTCAGACACCTGGCCAAGCGGAAGGGTATTTATTAGGGCTGGCAGGAAGGGGAAAGGTGCAGGTACCCTGGCTCCGGAAGCGTAACCAGTTCCAGTTCCAGGTGAGCAATAGTGGCTCCTGTTTGGTCCCTGGGTCGGTCCAAGTGAGAGTCAGGGCTAGTGCCTGGGCACCCTCTCCAGGCCAGTCTCTATTCAAGCAACCAGGAGCTTGCAGGTTTCCAGGCCAGGCTCAGTTAGTGTCTCTCATTTGGCCCCTCTGCACTGGCTCCCTGTACAGCCGTGCTCACACAGACCCGCCTCCAGCTGTAGTGTCCGGCAGTCACAGCCAGTTGCACACACCGATCTGCACAGTTCCTGGGCATTCCACCCTGCATCAGGCTTCCCTGCAGCTCCTAGCTAGCCATGCAGCTGCTGCTTCCCAACATAGGCTGGCCACTTTCTGGTTCAGGACCCTTCTTACCTGGCCAGGGGTGTGCAGTGGGCTGATGGGAGTTGTAGTTCCCTGCTTAGCAGATCCGTCACAGTCCACTCAGATCTCAGCATGTACGAGGCAGTTTACAAAATGGTGCTTGTGCCATCCCCAGAGGCTTTGCAGTACACACTCGAATAGGCGGGAATGGACTGGGAGCCAAAGTTGAGACCCTCTCAGTGGGCAGTGTGGGACTCCCACCTCAGCTGCGCAGCTCGGAGCCATCAGAACGAACTCCAGGGTGGCAGGCCCTTCCCACGGCCACCTTCCCCGGACACATACAAGCAAGTTTGGCTTCACTAGAAGGCCCAGGGGACCAGCACAGCACCGCAGGATCAGGAAGAGGAAGCCCCTTTAACAACCCGTATCTCAGGAGCTGCTTCAGGTGCAAAAAATCTGGACTGCGCCCAGTGCAGCATGTGGCTACATTAATGTCACTGCAGGCCCAGACTTGAATTCCCTGGCTTTGGTGTGTTTAATGCCACAGAAAGATTGACTGTTTGCAGCTGGGTTTGACATTCAGTGAGCTTTATTTATGTATAGAGGAAAAACAGAAACAAAAAAGTTTCAGTCTAAAAGGAAAATCAATCTCATCCATCCATTCATGTCCATGCACATCTCTCTATCTGTCATGTCTCTATGGTATCTCAGTGCCAAAGTGTTCTGAGCCCAGAAATGAGGGACCTAGCATGGAAACGTTTACCTGATCCAGGGCAGTTTGCAAAGCCTGCAGTTCTGCTTTCCATTCCCTGGACTCCAACCACACACGTCCTCTGCAGACTTTAAACAGCCAGTGCTGGGGCCCCACAATGCACTGCATCCCGCACACAGCATAGTGAAAACAATTTGTTAAAGAGTGCTCAGCACAGCACCACCTAATGAGTCATTTAAAAATATGTATTCGGAGTTCTCCCCTGATTAGGTGGCGTTGGTAGTAAACGGTGACACTTCTGTAATTAACATACCATTAGTGCACCTAATGGTTCATTTTGTCTGCTGGATTCTGACGCATCTCAGGATAAAATATGCCCCGCGGTTCTGGAATAGCAAACACCCAGTGCCTGATCCTCTCCTTGTGTACTGCGTGATAACACTGGGTAAACTGTCAGTGACCCCAAGGGAAATGCAGGGTGTGCCACTGGCAGACCAGGTGCCAGCTCATGCTAAGGCCCCAGGCCTCACTGAACACTGACAAATGCATAGCTGGAAACCAGCCTGGCTCACCTGTGAGTTAGTATAGTTAAAACAGATATTAGTGTAGTAAGAGCGTGTTCAGTGTTTAGACTTGATGGAATGCTTGTAGGATGCTGCATGTATTAATTGTATTTATCATATCTGTATACCATGGTATGAAGTTATACTGAGCATTTGCATTTTGAACCACGGTAACTGTGTAACTCGCCAAATGGGAAAAGCAGCATTAATTAAGGTAAAGTGCTCATCCTGCACACAAGGTGGCCCACTGAAGGCAAATGAGGCATTGTGCAGCATCAAAGGACAGAGACCTTGTTGACTGCATTCCTGGCTCCCTCCAGGAAGGGGAGCCCTATGCACGACCTCATCCCATCAGATGGATTCTGGGTGCAAGGGGATAAAAATCCATGCAAAAGAGAAACTGGGTCTCTTTATGCCATCTGGACTTTGAGGGGCAAAGATTCCTAACCATAAGCAAGAGCTCCCCATGCTGCTTGGCTTGGGTCAGCCCTAAAGGACATACCCAGCAGCTTATTAGAGAAGTGTCTACTACCTTTTGGGGGGGATAGCTCAGTGGTGTGAGCATTGGCTTGCTAAACCCAAGGCTGTGAGTTCAATCCTTGCGAGGGCCATTTAGGGATCTGGGGCAAAAATTGACTTGGGGTAAGTGACTGGTCCTTTGGGACTGGGAGTATCCTGAATATTGTTGTGATTTTTGGTGTAAAGTGACCATCTATCACATAGTCCAACTTGCCTGGATGGCAAACAAGACTGGAGAGCTCAAGGGGACTGTCTGTGATTCCATGGTAAGGCTGTTACAGTGCTTTAGAAGTTCACACTTGTTACAGGGTTGATGAAAACTAACTATAGAACACATCACCAGTTTGGGATGTCTGCCCTGTGTTTGAGAGTCTGCCCTGAGGCTGGCACGCAGAGTCATGCGTCACTTCAGACAATGGGACACAGGGTAATTCCATTGCCTCAGTTGGGTTACACCAGGGGAGGGAAGAGCAGAATTTGTCCCTAGGGCTCATAACTCCCACTTCCATGCCCTCTCCACTGCCCCATGCTCCTCCCTGGAATTTGCAGCCCTGTGTGAAAGACAGACAGACTTTACCTCTGGGCCTACCTGTTCATCATCACAATAAACTTGAGCAAGAACCTCTGGGCTCACTCTGCCCTCAGTCTCAGGGTCACTATCTGAACACTGGCAGCCCCCTCCTCATTAATGGGGTAGGGGAGGCGTTTCTGGATGGAGCTGGGCAGGGACAGGCTCTGCCATCGGGGACGTGTCTGGTAGGTGTAAGTCTCACCATCCGCAGCATAGCAAGGAGAGCCATTCCCTGTCCAGCCCATAGATCCGCTGGGTGTTTGCGTGCCAGCTGGCCCCTCTTCCTGCTCTGTGCCTGGTCTGCTCTGAGAATCCCACCTGGGTGTCTCAGCACTTCAGCTGGGGACTGATTGGGAAGGCAAGAGCAAAATGGTGACCTGAACTGGGTGTGAATCGATGCATCAGGCATGGTCCCCTCCTCAGATAGATAAATACCAAATTTACATGAGGCAATGTAGCCTATGGGGGAGGGCTAGTTCTGCCTCTGCTACTGGCCTACCGGGTGGCCTTGGACAAGTCAGTTTAACCACTACGTGCCTCAGTTTCCCCATTTGTAAAGTGGCGATAATGATCCTGACCTCCTTTGTGAAGAGCTTGGAGCTCTGTGTGTGAACTGTGCTGGTTCAGAGCTTGGTATTATTAATAAGCAAAGTCCAGCTCAGTATTTCTGATGCGGTCACAGATCATGCATGAGCAAAACCGTCATGTTTCCTCCAAGAGATCATTCCTCTTTGCTGAGCAGAGGCAGAATTCAGGGCCTTGCAGCTCAGCTTCCCATGTGGAGCAGAAATCGGGGCTCCAAAGCGAGGTTTTTCCTTACTGCTGTTCCTGTATTAACACAATGTGCACGTGCCCTGTTCCTTGGACAGCCATGGGAAAAGATTGCGCTCAGGCATCTCCCTCATGCAGACACCTCAGGTCAGACATCACTGCCCTGGACACAGAAGCAGCTGCCGTGGGCCTCTCTCTGTCTCCAGGGTCATACCCATTACTCATACAAATGATAAATCCAACCGCTTGTCAACTCTGCCCTCAGTTCCACCTGTGCAGATGAGGCCAGATTCTGATCTCAGTGACAGTGCTACACATTCGCAGTGACCCCACTGAGTTCGATGGACGGGCACCGCTGTACAGTAATGTAGTGCAGAGTCAGGGCCTGAGCCACTCCAGTGTTATACCAGAGCAGAGCTGTGATGAATCAGACCTCTGATTTGTACGTCTAAAACCATTTCTCAAAGAGTAGTGGATGTCAGAGACTCCCCATCAGGCAGAAATTCTGTTTGGATACTGACTTGGGAATGGATTTATTTCAACTGAGAAACAACAGGGAACTGTGTGGACACCTGAAAATATAGTCAATAACAACAAAGGCTCTTTTCCTCTCCCAGGCAATCTCTGTAGAACTAGACAGAAAAAAACGGAGGCTTTTTTCCTTTAGAAAATGAACTAAAGGATTTGTTCGTTTTTGCTGAAATTTTTAGCAGAAAATTTTGACTTTTCTTTAAAAAGAAAATTAACCCCCCCCCCCAACCTGAAACATGTTCAGTTTTAAGAAAGCTGAAATTTGTTATCCAAAAAACTACCCTCCCCAAAAATCAGGTTTTGGCAAATATTTTTTGGTTTTCTGGTGAAAAATCAAAAATTTCTGAGGAAAAATTCTATGAAAATTTTCGTTTTGTCAAAACCCCAGTATTCGATGGGGGAAAAAAGCTTTCAACAGAAAACACTGGAGCAGCCCTAGATCAGGGATTGGATTTCCTTGACCAAGGAGATATTGGCAGAATATACCTCACTATGATTCAAAACAATATTTGGAGACCAGCAGTATCTAGGTCTAAATGAATTAGGTGCTTCACCACGGAGGCTTTTGCTCCTGTGCACAGGATTGTACCAATCACTATATTTGGGGTCACAAAGGGATTCTTTCCTTCCAACATGAAATGGACCATGGGGGGTGGGGGAGGGGAGATATCCTCTCTAATCAGTTTTGTTCCATTGCAAAGGGGGGCGGCATGCTGGTGGAATTCAGCCCATGCTTTCTCTAATTCTCCGTGCAGTCCAGTGAGTTTTTAAACCAGACTCGTGGATGGTTAATGATGGACTCAATAATCCTGACGTGGAAGATAATTTGCAGGATAATGGGAATGTGAGTGGCAGGCCTAATAGAACCCCTTCAAAGTCTTTGAAATGCCCACCATGTAGACCTTAAATCTGAAATATCATTCTAGTGTAATATAAAGAGCTATTCTCCAGAAGATGTTTGTTAATGACTTGGCTGTATTACATCTCTGGTCTCCTTTATACTCCTCTGTTAGCTTTGGCTCCAAGAGAAACATGCATCACTTGCACTAATACTGTGCAGCATCTTAGAACAGTTAACTTTGCTTTCTGTTGACTCATGGTCAACATTTTGATTCATGACAGCAAGCCCGTTCCATTCGGAGAGCAGAATTATAGGACGGCTCGGAATTGGTTTAACATAAGTATTTGCTAGGCAGTTTCAGAAACTATCAAGCTGGTAGCTGAGCTTCATGCTAATTTTCATTTTAATAAAGAACAAAGGTGTGAGAGTACTGCACAAAAGCAAGCAGTCTCTCTGAATTGAGCAGGAACAGGGCTACTAGCCACACAGCCCTGCTGTGTTATTATGTTGCAGGGGAGAATAACTCCTACAAATCATTTGTATACATTGGCTAAAGAGAATGCTCGGGGGATAATTTGGAGCAGGAAAAGCATTAGGGAAGTGAAGGGTGCAGTGCAGAGCTCATTCAGCACAGCTTACGCTCCTTGCCTTTGTTTGCTGCCCATGTTAGAGAAACGTTGCTTTGGTTAAATTTAAAATATGTGAGTGATTATAAAACCTAAATATAAACCAGCACAGAATAGGAACCACTGTTCGTTGCCGCCCAGAGCGGGAGCTTTCCGTAATTTCTACAGCCTGCCGTGCATTTCTAGGAAGGAGCAGAGGGTCTTAGAAGGAAACAGCTGATTGGGAAATCATTCTGCTCTGCACCGGGTAGTTTTTCAATGAGGCTAGGGTGACCAGATGACCCGATTTTATAGGGACAGTCGTTTTGGGTCTTTTTCTTACATCGGCTCCTATTACCCCTCCACCCCCATCCCAATTTTTCACATTTGCTCTTTGGTCACCCTAAATGAGGCTGACGTTGTTGGAGAAAATGAGCCGTGGGGGCAGATTGCCCGGGTATTTGGGCACCTCCTGGTGCAGAGAGGCACCACCTATGGGGGTGAGGTGGGGGGGCACAAAAGTGCCACAGTGGGACAAAAACTCAAAATTGTTGAATTTTTTCATAGGAATTAAATTCAAAAAGTTCAGAGAACTGAAATGGCTCTTTGGATTGCCAGCTGCCTGCCTGGCACTGAGCTGCCCTGCTCCCTGGGCGACCCGGCAGGGGAACTGCTGTGCCACCCCACTCTCCTGACTGCCTGGACTGCGCCATTCCCTGGACGCTGGGCTCCCTGGCAGCCCAGTAGGCAGATGAGGAGGAGGCAGCCCAGGGAACTGGAGAGCTTAGGGAGCAGGGAAGCCCAGCAGATGGGTACATGGGGTGACGGGGAACCCAGCAGGCAGGCAGATGGGGAGCTGAGGAGAAGGGGGACCCAGGGAGCAGGGCAGCCCAGCAGGCAGGTAGATGGGGGAGACGGGGACCAGGGAGTAGGGAAGTCCAGCAGGTAGGTAGATGGGGGAGCTAGGGACCAGGGAGCAGGGCAGCCCTGGGTACATGGGGAGCAGAGGAGAAGAGGGTCCAACAGATCTGCAGATGTAGAGCTGGGCAGATTGCTATCAGCTGGCTAGAAAGCAGGAGGGCTGGCAGGGCACCAGGTTGGCAGACTGGCCTGTTTTCTCTTGGAAGTTTTAGTGGAATCGACATATGCCCGTTGAGCGTTCCAATGTCATCCAATCAGCACTTTCCACTGGAAAATTTCTGCCCGGCTCTAACTCCTCCCTGGGAACTGTATCTTTGCTCTTCTTCAGCTGCTGCACAGGAAACCCCATTCATTCAAAAGGCCATGGAAATCAGAACCACAAGGGACTGAAGCAAATTTCGAGCCTTGTAATTTTGAGCCTGTCCTCCCCCCTGGCTGTGTCAGAGCCCTCAGGACTGGGAGCTCTGGTCTGGAGAATCTCAGCTCAGGACACGCTGTACTGCAGGTGTTGTGTTACTGACACATCCGGAGACACGGGTGGGGAACTAGCCCTCCTGGTTACTACTGGGGCTAGATTGGTGGTGGGCATGTTTCAGGGCTGGACACAGCGGGCAGGAGGATGTAAGGCCTGTCATTCACCCTCCTGCTTCTCAGGAGGGCTTGGAGGCACAGGGAGAGCTGGGAGTATCTGGTTGATGGAAGCCCAGAGTCTGACTGTTCTGGCTCCGAATGTTTTATTCCCGACAGTGATTTATTAAAGGCTCACTGAGTCAGTGCCTTGCTTTGGCATTTTATTTCACATTTATTTCTTAACTTCCTACTGGAAGTTTTATGTACAATTATAATAATAATTATAATGGTCCCAGAGTAAATATATATCGTCCCCTTTGGTGATTATAAAAAATAATGTACCAGGCCTGGGACATGTTATAACAGACTCGGCTTCAGGGGGCGCTATGCTCTAGCCAGTCCCCAAGGCCTGACTGTGTTATAACAGACCCAGCTGTAGAGGGCGGTTTATCTGTCCAACCCCAGGGCTGACAAGGTGGGCGTAAGAAGTTAAACTGGTGTAAAGGTGGCTGATGAGCTGAGTTTATAGGGACTGCACCAGCTGGGAGCTGCTTAGCAGCCAACATTGAGATGTGTGTTCAAAACATGGAGTGGGGGCAACTTATCAACCCCAATAGGGACTGGAAAGTTTTCATGGGTTATAAATAATTCAAGGAGAATGGGGGAGATAAGGGGGAGGGGTGGATTTTCCCCTGCAGTGTTGGAAATTCAGACAAAACTCTGTCCTGGGAAGCAGCAAATGAAACTTCTTAGCCTGCCCCTGGAGATTCACTCAGGTCACAGATCCATGGGTTGTATGGCCAGAAGGGACCATTCTGATCATCTAGCCTGGCCTCCTGCGGAGCACAGGGAAGAGACCCTCTCCAAGGATCCCTCAGCTTGGAGCAGCTCGCAGCAGGAATTACAACCACTGTGCCTGTAATGCTCAGTCCATCCAATAGCTGAATGAGAAATGGGGGTTGGTTTGGTTTGGTTTTTTACGAGGGAGCTCTGGATTGATACTGTCCCTTTAAGCAGTTAAAGGCTGGTGGCAGTAGAGTTCTCCTGGCTTTCATTAATTAATTCATTGATGCTCCTAACTCCTCCCTAGAAGCTGGGCAGTATATTGCACTGAATTCACATGTATTCTCCCTGCTTAGTTTTGCTTTCTCCTCTGGGAAATGTTCCTTTGCTTTTCTCTGGGGCGTGGATGGAGCTGAACTTAACGCAGCTGCTTGTGTTTAACAGCCACATAAAGCTCAAGGATGGAGCCCTAGTATTCTGTCCCAGCATTGCTGGGGAGGGGCCTTGTTAGACAACCGCCGAACCTGTATAAATAATTGTGTGCGAGTTGGTCCAGGCCTTGCAAACATACACACGCGTGGCTTCCAAGGCTAATCATGTGCATGTATGCAGAAGCAGGGCCCTGGGGGAGATTCTATCTGTTCTCAGGTCCTGCTCCTGCACTGTGTGGTGTGGCAGTCAATGGGGCTCTGCTTGGGCACCGGGGGTCTGCCCTAGGATGTTGCTGGATCCAGGCCTGATTCTTTCTCACTGCTGGAGATATTTTGATTAGCACAGCCCAGTTAATAACCGTGATCAATAATAAAGCTCATCCCCTCAGCGCTCATAGCACTTTACAACAGGAATGCCGGTCTACAAACCAATGCCTCCCTGTGATTAAAATGCACATGTACCCTCCCTTCCAGAGGCCCATTGCTGCAGAAGGAGGGGTAATGATTGAAATGCTAAGAGAATTTCCTCCACTGGCATCATCTGGAGGAATATCAGTCCTTTACGTTAATCCCATGCAGAGACCAAAGATGCTGATTGCGTGCAATAACTCGAACAGTTCTGAGCCTCAGAGCAGAGTTAACAGTCCACCCACACACCTCTGTCTTCTGGGGGCAGGTGGAACATGTCCTGCAGCATTTTCCTTTCACTGATTCCTGCATGTCCTGACTCCCAGAGGACCCCATTACCCTCTTGCCTCCCAAACAAGTGACCTTCTTCTGTCTGGGACACACGCTTTTCCATTCAGTGTCTGGCTAGATTTCATGTCAGGTTAATAAAACCTGTATTTAATTATAAAGAACATAAGAACGGCTATACTGGGTCAGGCCAAAGGTCCATCTAGCCCAGTATCCTGTCTACCAACAGTGACCAATGCCAGGTGTCCCAGAGGGAGTGAACCTAACAGATAATGATCAAGTGATCTCTCTCCTGCCATCCATCTCCACACTCTGACAAACAGAGGCTAGGAATACCATTCCTTACCCATCCTGGCTAATAGCCATTAATGGACTTAACCTCCATGAATTTATCTAGTTCTCTTTTAAATCCGGTTATAGTCCTAGCCATCACAACCTCCTCAGGCAAGGAGTTCCACAGGTTGACTGTGCGCTGTGTGAAGAAGAACTTCCTTTTCTTTGTTTTAAACCTGCCACCCATTAATTTCATTTGGTGGCCCCTAGTTCTTATATTATGGGAACAAGTAAATAACTTTTCCTTATTCACTTTCTCCACACCACTCATAATTTTATATATCTCTATCATATCCCCCCTTAGTCTCCTCTTTTCCAAGCTGAAAAGTCCTAGCCTCTTTAATCTCTCCTCATATGGGACCTGTTCCAAACGCCTAATCATTTTAGTTGCCTTTCTCTGAACCTTTTCTAATGCCAGTATATCTTTTTTGAGATGAGGCGACCACATCTGTACGCAGTATTCAAGATGTGGGCATACCATGGATTTATATAAGGGCAATAAGATATTCTATATTAAATAGCAGTGCTCTTCTTGGCTGTGTTATGGGATACAGATGATGGAGTGTTCGAATACCTGTCCTCAGCCTGTGCTTGCTTAGTAACACAGAGAGCAAGACACAGGAAGTGAATCCCCCTAATGATTTGTTACATTTTTAGCAGCTAGTTAAAAAAACAAAACAAAAAAAACCCAACCCTTTGCTACCAGCCATCCATTTGAGATCGTCAGATGAAAGGCACGAGACATGCAAAGTATCATTAATTTTTAAGTCAGCTTTGGAGAAAGATGAAGTCAAGCACTGTAGAAGTTAATTGGATAAAGATACCATTTGATACTGATATAATAAAGGGCTTAACTCGTTCAAATACTTTATCACAAAAAACACACACACGTCCTCATATGCCCTCACATATACACCACTGGAAATCCCGAGTAACTCCGCTGAAGTCATTATACTGGCGTAACTGAGAGCAGAGTGTGGTCTCTGTTGAATACACCTTACACCAGGCTTTGATCTAAGTTACAAGAGTGCTGTTCTGGAGCAACTCCAGTGAGGAAATGCTGAATTTACACCAATGTCTCAAAGACCAGAGTCTAGCCCATGCTGCACATACAGTATTAAATAGCATGGCCTTCTTTCAGAAAGGAAAAGACTGAATCCCCAGACAGCCTGCTGGAGGTCAGGCTACTGAGATAAGGAAGACCCACCTCCTGCTCCGCATGTGTTGATGGTTAGACAGAAACCTGTGGCTGCTCTGGAGTCACTGTCATTGTGAAGTCCTCATGGGGCTGATGGAGGTAGAGAAGCCGCTCTATCATATCGGATGTCACCAACTCCACCACAGGAATACAAATAAATCCCTTCCTTTCTTTGTGGTAATTTGTTTCTGTGCAGAATAAATTGAATATGTAATTTCATTTTCTCTCTCGGAGCATTAACAACCTTGGAATTGTTTGGCTTCACAATGAAGACAACAAACAAGTAATTACTGACAAACTGATATTGCCATTGAGAGGAGAATGCAATTGATTTTAATTTCTCGTCAGCCCTGTTTACACTTCTATTGCATTAGACATAATAAAGAGTTACAGTAGATTATGTTCTGTTGTAAAATAGTTCTTATCAGACACCACAAACTGCTTCCCTTATTAGGGAACATGGCTAACCTATTATACTCCCCGCTGAGCTAGCCACTCGGGGGGAGCGCATTCTGTTTCCAGAGTCAGTGTTCCCACAGTAAATCTGCTCTGATACTCTGGGCAGGCGGCTCAGCCGGGGGATGCTCAGGCCCAGGTTCCTCTCCCTCCCAGGGGCAAGCAGTTAGGTCTTTAATAATGGCTGGCTGATGGGGCTCTTTCTCCAGCAGGCTGCACAGGAGAGCAAAATACACAATGTTGGACAGGCAAGTTGCCTGCATCACGCTGGAAATGTCTAGAATGAGCCTTGATATATTTGGAAGCCAGGCCATTCCATCCAGCTTGTTTATGGGGAGCTTCGCATGCATGGTCATCTGGTGCAGTTCTCTTGAGACAAGTAATGGATAGAGAGATGGGGCCAAAAAGTGCTCTCAGTTGAACCCAGGCTACCTTGCTGAAGTTGCTGAGGAAAGAATTTAGGACACAGTGGCAGGTTCCAATAAGATATTCTTGGGAGAGCTGATGAAACACTTTGTCAAAACTTTTTTGACTGAAAATGGCTTTTTGGTGCAACAAAAAGTTCCTTATGAATATGTTTGCTTTTCTTGCCATGTTGTGGTTTTTTTATTTTTATTTTGGGGGGGGGGGTGGAAGGTGGGAATTTAAAAACTGGGAAAAAATCAGTTTTCAACAATTGAAAAACAAAAAAAAAATCAGTTTTCAGCAAAAACGCCCCAAATTCCATGACAAATCTGGACAAAAAATCACTTCCTTTGAAATATTTTTATGGAAAATAGAATCCATTTTTTCACCAGCTCTCATGTATTCTGGGCATTTGAAAGGTGCTGTACCGACAGCTCTGATGTATTCTGAGCATTTGAAAAGTGCTGTACCGACAGCTCTGGTGTATTCTGGGCGTTTGAAAGGTGCTGTACTGGCAGCTCTGGAACTTGGAGCCGTCAGTTATCTGCAGAATAGGGAGGCGCAGTGTAACCTTGCTGTGTCCCCTAACCCTCGACTTCCCCACTACTAGACCCTTTCTAAGCATGAGCTGGGAGTCTGGTCTCCATGCCAGGGCCAGCCTGAGCCTCTCTGCTGAGAATAAGGGGTGTCAGCTTGTCCTAGCTGTGGTGCTTGTTTCCATGGGGCGAGCATCTGTTCCTGGGGAATGGGACTGAAAGCTCCACATGCATGTCACATAGACCCCCAGGCAACTGTCAGATGGTAACAGCTTTTGGTTCTATCTGGGCAGGATTGGAATGAGGAATTTAGGGGAGAAAGACTGGACAGCCTGCTACCAGTTCCATGAAAGCCCAGTCCCCCTGCTGGGGATTTAAAATACACTGTTCTGTACCACACTGCACCTCCAGCAGCTGGGCTTTGAATGCCAGAGCACAGCAGGCAGTCTAGGAGGGAGTTTAACAGGGCTTCACTAAGCTCTGTATGAGAGTAGGAACCACAACAAGGGGAGCAAATAGGTATTACTGTCACATCTAGCAAGCAAAGAGCTCTGAGTAGCACAAGTACATGCTAGCCCAGCACCCTGTCTCCCTCCCCCAGCAGCACCGAAGAAGCTGTTTGCAGACATGTTAAGCATCCTCTCCTATGACACTCCTGCAGGTCACTGCTGCTGTCAGAGAGTCCTGGCCAGATGTCTTGCCTTTGTCTGGGCTCTGGGAAGCAGGAGGGCTGGGACTGTGAGATCTCCCCACACACTTTGCACCGGCTGAGTGGGCGACCTTTCTGCTCCCCTTGCTGGTTTCCAGCAGCAGAGGGGTAAGGAGGACATGGTGCACCTCCCCCAGTGAGGGGTGTGGGAACAGCCAGGCAGTCCACAGCATTCCCTTTAGACTGGCTCTGCCCTGCCATAAACCACACCCCTTAGATTCCCATGATTCCCCTAGGTTTCCCCTCTATAAAGCTGCCTCTACCCCCCTCCAAGCTCTCCCACTGCTCTGCTGTGAAGGAGCCAAGGAACAAGGTCCTGCCTCCCCACAACAACTCAGGGGGACCCTCTCTGAACAATCAGTTCAGGGTTTATTAGAGTTGCACTGCACAGTCCTTGTTTGGAGCAACATTAATCCCCTCGGGGGGTTCTGACAGGAGCTCCCCAGGCCTGCGGGGAGGATTCAGTGAAATTCGGGTGTTCCCCTGCTCCAAGCCAAGTCCTGCCA
The DNA here is from genome assembly GCF_028017835.1 of Emys orbicularis. Taxonomy (NCBI): domain Eukaryota; kingdom Metazoa; phylum Chordata; order Testudines; family Emydidae; genus Emys; species Emys orbicularis. The sequence continues at coordinate 26,475,457 of NC_088695.1, read as the reverse complement.
GTGCCATGCTGCAAGGTGGAGATGAAAAGCTTGTGGGCTCAGCAATGCCATGCAGCTTTCTCCTCCCACCCCCCACCCCCAATGGAGGGGAGAATCTGAGCACCAGTCTGGTTGTTTGATGATTGGGTCAGCTAACCTTTATGAGAGAGGGGACTGTCTCGTCAGTTAAGCTTAGGCTCTAGAAAGTATGTTATGATTTTATTCTACATGTAACCATTTGTTTCCATTAGTTCTATTTGCTTCTTCTCAAACCTCTGTTCTGTGTTAAGTGGCTTGTTTGTACTGTAACCACATCTCAGAGCTGTGTGGAGTGGGGCACTGATCCCATGGTGGCACTGGTAAGCTGGTGCATAGCATTCCTTTTGGGAGCAGCAGATGTGTGAATGCTGGGAGTGTCCAGGGGCTGGACGCTCCAGGGGATGCTCAGAGGACTCGGGGGTTGGTGTGTGCCTGTACAGAGATAGCGGGGCCCGCAAGGCCTGGTGGGCAGGGCTTGTATCACCAGAGGCTGGTGGAGGCAGGGAGCTGACCCAGGCAGGCACAGACAGGCTTCCCCACACTAAGGGTGGTAGCGAGGTGCCTCACAAGCCTGGGTACTCCTGGGAAGTGTTCCCCCCCACATACACACACACCAGGCTTGTCTCAAGGGAACTCCCAGGGATTGGGTTCCTCCAGCACAGGCCAGGGAGAGGGGCTGACCTGCGCTGCTGCAGGGGTGCTGCTGTAGACTCTGGGCTAGAGTGCCACATTCCTGCGGGAGAGAGGGTTGCACCAATGGGGTGACCTGCCTCTCAGAAGTCACAGGGCTAAGCTGCAGGGCTGGAGACTAGCTGGAGCAGCCAGTAGGGCTCTATACTAGGGAGGATGCTAAGAGAGAAAACATGGTTCAGTCTCAAGGTGTCATGAACATGTTGAACAGAGCTGGCGATGAATGTGAAGAGAAGAAATGGAATTGATTATAGACCAATGCTCGGACCAATGCTGGGTAACCAGCAGGAGGGAATGGAAATTCTCACAGTTGAGAGGAGATTTGATATATTTGACATGACTGAAAATATTGTGGGATGGTTCACAGGATAGGAATTTAAAATCACGGGTTAAAACATGTTTAGGAAAGACAGAGGAGATAAAACCAGTGGGGAAGTGGCACTTTACATGAAAGACACCATTCTCTATTTTCTAGTTATCAGTCATTCAGAACTCCAGTATCTTGAATGCATGAGGGCCAACGTGCTAATTAATAAAGGCCCAGAGAGGGTGCTGGAGAGTCTCTGTTACAGACCACTGAAAGAAACCAGAGAACAAGATGAGATGCTCCTTAAGCACTTGCCTCTAATGAGTGGGAACAAAATTGTGATATCATGAGGGTCTTCAAGTTAAGAGAGACCTGCTGGAGGCCTCATGCAAGGCACTGGAGCTTCTAAACATTGTAGATGATAATTTTCTAACACAAAAGATATTGCACCCAACACAAAGTAACGCTATATTGGACCTCATTATGATGGATAAAGATAAATTAATTGCTGGACTGGAAATTGGTGGTTGCCTAGGGACCAGTAATGATGACCTGATTAGAGAACTAGGTAAGTTCATGGAGGATAGGTCCATCAATGGCTATTAGCCAGGATAGGCAGGGATGGTGTCCCTAGCTTCTATTTGCCAGAAGCTGGGGATGGGCGACAGGGGATGGATCACTTGGTGATTACCTGTTCTGTTCATTCCCTCTGGGGCACCTGGCACTGGCCACTGTCGGAAGATAGGATACTGGGCTAGATGGACCTTTGGTCTGACCCAGTATGGCCACTCTTATGTTCTTATTCATTATGAGAAAACAGAGGATAGTGCTAACCTGTGATATTTATACTAGGTGCTTCAAAAAGGCTGATTTCCCAAAGGGGCAGCAAATTATCAGTGAAATTGACCAGGAGGAGAAATTTAGACAGAAAAATGTGAATGAAAATTGGACATTGTTTGGATGGCCAAAAACCACACTCCACAATCCAGAATGAGGAGAAGTTGGCTAAAAGCCCATCCTGGTTAAGAGGGGAAGCCAATAGAGACTCACTGCAGTTTATGGGGAATAGGAAATAGCAATATAGGGCAAGCACAGCACCTAGACTCCCCAGGGCCACTGGGTTTGGGGACCAATTTGTTCTTCAGGCCCTGTGGAGCTCCCAGTGTAACAGTAACCACTAGAAACTGACCCCTGTCATGTGACCAAGGTATTTGCCTTAGGAGACTTGATCCCAGGTCATGTGACAGGTCAGGAAATGACCTGGGATCATTTTTTTGGGTTAAACCAGCAGTGCTGCGGGTCAGACCCTTATTGCACAGCTATGGGATGGGCATTCAGACCCATGGCTCCGGAGCCCGCTGACTCCAGTGATCACTGTTACACCTCCACACACCACAGGAGGATCTAGTTTGAGCAATTTCTTTCAGTCTGCGAGTGTCACACTAGGAAGGGAAGATTTGCCCAGCTCTTAGACTGAAAGACACCAGTGCTGTTAGTAACAGGCTACTTTGCTGATTTGTCACTTCCTTGTGTAGCTATTTTATATATACTACATACAAAACTACATGCAAGGAACACAACTCAGGTTGCAAAGTCAAGTTATCCATAGTCAGGAAATGCCAAAATTGAGGTTGCCTGTGCAACCTTAATTCACTCCCTTAGAGGCAGGGAATCATAGAAATGCCGAACTGGAAGGGACCTCGTTAGGTCAGCTTGTCCCATCCCCTGCACTAAGACAGGACTCAGTATCATCTAGACCATCCCTGACAGTTATTGTCTAACCTGTTCTTAAAAATCTCCAATGCTGGAGATTCCACAACCCCATAGATAATTTGTTCCGGTGCTTAACTGCCCGGACAATTAGGACGATTTTTCCTAATGTCTAACCTAAATCTTCCTAGCTGCAATTTAAGCCCATTGCTTCTTGTCCTATCCTCAGTGGTTAAGGAGAACAATTTATCACCCTCTTCTTTATAACAACCATTTATGTACTCAAAGACTGCTATCATGTCCCCCATCAGTCTTCCCTTCTCCAGACAAAACAAAACCGAGTTTTTTAAAATCTTTCCTCATAGGTCATGTGTAATCATTTTTGTTGCTCTATTCTGGACTTTCTCCAATTTGTCCGGATCTTCCCTGTAATGTGGTGCCCAGGACTGGACACAATACTGCAGCTGAGGCCTTATCAGAGCTGAGTAGAGTGGAAGAATTACTTCTCCTGTCTTACTTACAACACTACTATTAATACATCCCAGAATTATATCTGCTTTTTTTGCAACAATATTAAATTGTTGACTCATACTTCGTTTGACCTCCTGATCCTTTCCTGCAGTACTCGAATTTAGGCAGTCATTTTCAATTTGAATTATTGATTGATTATTCCTTCCTAAGTATAGTACTTTGCATTTGTCCTCACTGAATTTCATCCTATTTATTTCAGATCACTGCAGTTTGTCAAGATCACTTTCTCCAAAGCACTTGCAACCCCTCCCAGCTTGGTATTGTCCATAAACTTTATAAGTGTACTTTTTAAGGCCGTTATCCAAATAATGTATGAAGCTATTAAATAGAACTGGACCAAGGACAGATCTCTGTGGGACCCCACTCAATATGCCCTTCCAGGTTGGCTGTGAACCATTGATAACTACTCTCTGATAGAATCCCTTGTGTATAGGCATTATGATATAGTCTTTAATTATACAATCCCATACTATTTTCCCCCAGGACCCCTGCATCGGTCAGAGGACTGGATGGACATGGTCACTAAATGAGCAGCTATTCAATATTTTGTTTTATCCTCATTGTTCAGTATGTGGCTGCTGCCTTATTTACAGCACACTGTTCAAACCCTGAAGACGGAATGTTTTGTATCCTCATGGGCTTTTCTAAGGCATGAATCACTGTAGAGATCTGCGTGGCGAAGGTACCGCTTAACAAGGCAGACACCATCCGGCAGCTGGTGAAGAAGTGGATGTTTCTTCCACAGAGGGCTAGCAATGAACTGGCGTACATCTCGCACAGGCAGGGCGGCGCCAACATCCCTCGAATGGGTGATCTGTGCAACATTGCCGTGATCACTCATTCCTTCCGCCTTCTGACGTGCCCGGACGCCACGGTGAGGAACATTGCGGAGAGTGCTCTACAGGATGCCGTCAAGAAGCGAATCGCCAGGACCCCCTCCAACCAAGATGTTGCCACCTACCTGAGCGGCTCGCTGGAAGGTGAATTTGGAAGAGAGGGGGAGACTTTGCTTCGCTCTGGACTCGTGCCCGCAATGGTACGCGATGACTATAGAAGCATATCGGCTGCCACTGGACGTGGTGCGAGGAACGCCAGGAGCTGGGAGCCCTGGTGCCACAGATGAAGAATACAGATCACACTATCATCACTCCGAGAGCTAGAACCATGCTGGAGAGGACCCTGAAGGATGCCATCCACTGCCAATAAGTGGAAAACATGAAAACGGAAGCCAGATCAAGGCAAGGCGTTTGAGGTGATGTGCAAGTGGGACGCCAGCAACCACTTCAGGAAAGTAACTGAAATACTTTCCTCGTGGATTGTATTTTCTAAATGGACACCTACCTAATTCTCAATTACTGAGGGACAATCTCCGCTCATTGGTATATTTTGCTTTCCCCACAACCAAATCTCTGTACAACTTTTCATGAGTGATATACCCGAGTATTTGGATTCTAATATCTAAACTGTATTGTTAAATCTATTCACCTAAATTTGGGTTATTGCTGATTATGTACTCTATGTATCATGTGACTTTTAAAAACAAACTTTGTATTTGTGGATAATCTAAGCACTATACCCAGATGTACAGACACTCTTTTCTCAACCTATGTAATATATTTTTTTTAACATTAGCTTTAATACATTTTTTAAATCTGAGTGCTTCACAAACATCAATGAAATTAGCTTCACCTCTGTGAGGCAAGGGATGGTATTATCCCCATTCGACAAATTAGGAGTTGAGGCACAAAAAGAATAAGATCAAAAGTATCCACTAATTTGGGGTGCACCATTTAGGATGTCTAGGACCTGATTTGCACTTTATATGTTTGAAGCACTGCTCCCATTGACTTCAGTTGCAGCTGTGAGTGCTTAGTGCTCCTGTAGATCAGATCCCAGGGCACTCAGAAAATGAGGAGCACACAATTAGTGACCACCTGGGAAATGTTTGGTTTAAGCAGCATGCCCAGCATCATACAGGAGCTCTGTGGCAGAGGCAGGGATGGAATCCAGTTCTCCAGGGCAGCGATGAACTGCTGTCACCTGGAAATCATCTTTTTTCTTTCTACAGCCCCCTGTCTCATTCACTGCACACCTTCCAGCTTCTCAAACAAATGAGGCAAGGATCCTACAGACAACACCTTCCTTCACACAGCCCCTTTTCCTTTGCAGAGCAGAGCCTACGGTGCACTGAATGAGGTAGCAGCTGTGTGGAAAAAATAGTATGTGATTTTGTAATTAAAGACTGTATCATAATGTGTGTGCACAAAGGGGTTGAATTAAGGTTTCACAGACAACCTTAATTCTGGCATTTCCTAATTTCTGAGCGCTTGACTTGTCAACCTTACTAACGTTCTTCCATTGCAGTTTTTTGGTTTGTGCAATAACAAACAGCAGCAGCGTGAGGGAGACATTAACTCAGTTACAGTATTTATGGCCATTACTTACAGCAGCTTTATACAGCCTCTAGGAGATCACAAGTGTACCAGATGAATTGTGCTTTCCACTGTGCTTTGTCAATAGTAAACCTACTTTTGAGTTATGTATTTACCTTGGGGGGAGGAGAGTTTTAGATTTGTTTTGCTTTATAATAACTTTCCCCAGTGTCTCCACAGAATGGATGGAGGTCATGCGGCAGCTGGCAATCTCATTCTGTTCCTACAGGGAAGTGTTCATTAATTAGTCCAAAGTTCCCTCCCTGTCCCGCTTTGCAAATGGCATTTATTCCTGGAGTCGCTATTGATGCTGATCTTTTATTCTAGTTAATTTCCTTGCCCCTCACCATGGCCTGCTCCATGCAGCAGGCATCTATTTGCATGCCATTGCTGGGAGAGAGAGAAAACACAGCTCTCCTGCTGTGACTTCTGTGCAGAAAATGAAAACTCCGTGACTCTCCATCCGTCGCCAACAGCAGACATACTATGAATTGATCTGATTCACTTTCCAGCAGCCCCGGCAGAGCTCTCCTTTGCTATGGAAAGGATTAGAAGTGGTTGGTGTTAATATGCCCGTGATGAGGCAGTGGGAGAAGCAAGCTCAGAGAGAGGACAGATCTACACAAGGTTCTATTTTAACATGAGCGACTACTGCAGAGTAACAGAGCAATGCAAATACCATCAAAGCCAACAGACTCAATGCCAGCAGGTACAGCACTGCATGTGTCTAAGTGCTACCTGAAAACACACAAGTCAGATGCTTCCTAGAGACATTTATAATGACTGTACCTACCCTCTCCCAGACCAAATTAGCCCCTGGATATAAAATAATAATAATCCCAAGCTCTTTTCATCCATACATCTCAAAGCATTGTACAAAGGAGGTTAGTGTCATTAACCTCATTTTACAGATGGGGAAACTGAGGCACAGAGTGGACTTGCCCTAGGTCACCCGCAGAGCCAGGAATAAAACCCAGGCCTTCTAACACCTACTCAATTGCTTTACCCACTAGGTAACACTGCCTCATATACAAGGTCTCACCAACAGTTGGCAGCATTATAATGAAGATGAAGATGAAAAGCACAGAAATATGATAGGCGATGAAAGGAGAGAGATTAATGTTCTTCCTCTAAAAGATCCAAACTCCCTGAATCAAACAACTGGTATCTATTTTATGGTCTGCAGATGAACCATTTGCAGCACACACACAGCTCTATATCTCTCTGACACACAGCTCTGTTGGTTTATGTTTGATGGATAGCTAGAATGGTTTTCTTTAACAGGTTGCGAAAGGAATCTCCCACGAAGTTTGCACACTAGAAGAAAGAGAAAAAGCAACTTTTAAATCAGCTAGAAAGCAGGAGAGAGGTGTGAAGAGAATAGTTTTGTAAATATAGCCACCATTCTTCACCACACTGTGCGGTATATTTAGTTAAGTAACTGGTACATCTTTGTTTTCTGTACCTTTAAATCTCTAAGGACTCTGTTGTGATACTTGTGTATTTGGGAACATGGTGATGCCTGCACAGCTGGTACAGTGTGAGAAGGAGAATCTTCCACAAGATGCCTTCTTGCTAGGGTTACACCCTCATAGTCCACAAGTTCTCTGCTCAGCTCTTCCTCATAGTTTTGTGCTCTTCATAATCCTTACTCTGACCCCTGCTGCTTGGGGAAAACAAATATCTCATCTATCTGTTTTACAAGTGTAATAACTGAACAGTTACACAAGGGCACCTGAGACAGAACAGGGATGAGAACTTGTCTCTCAAAGATAACAGACTCACTTCACGTTCACTTTGCCACACTGCCTTTCAGAAGGAAGGTGCCAAATTATGTACTTGGCTATGCTGCCTGTAGCCACTGCTCTAACACTAGACCACATCCTGCTCCCAGAGCCAGGAGCAAACCTCAGGATGCCCGATACCCAACATCTCCGTGCTGTCTCACAAATGGTTGTGTAACCAGCTAGCATGGTGCATGTTGTGTTCTCTCTCCAAGCTGCTGCTCCTACCATCGAGGATAAGCACCTACTTCTACCAGCTGCTTCTTTAACTCAAAAAAGAAGAGGTTTGTGCCTCAGATCTTCCCCTGGCAATCCACGTAGGGAAAACATTGTATCTGATCATGCAATTAAAGATTGCATTCTAATTCATAAGAGGACATAACTGGACATGTACAATCACCTTAATTCTGCCATTTCCCAAGTTTCAAGTGCTCGACTTTGCAGCTAAAGTTCTTTTAATAGCCTTTTCGTATACAATTGTTTACAGACAGGGCTGGTAGCGCTGGTTATTATTAAGGTTGCCTGAGACCTCCCATTATACGACCTTGTTTTCAATAGCTTATAACTTTCCACACTTTAAATGCTTCAGTGAAATTTTCCACGCCAGGTGTCTCCCTCAGGCTGATAGGCTGTTTTTTTTTTGGGGGGGGGAGAGGGATGCAATTCATCCATTTCCACGATTAAGGGCTTGTCTACACAGTGGGGTAATGAGCTCTACAGGGGGGTGATTTCTTAAGCACACCAACATGTTGTTCATTAATTGGTCCATGCAGATGCTGCTGGTGTGCACTAAAAGTTCCCTAGTGCACTTTGATGTAGTGCTGTTTCAAACAGTACTACGGTAAAGCACGCTAAGTAGCCTTTAGTGTGCACCAACAGGATCTACACAGACCAATTAATGCACAACCCATTAGTGAGCTTTAGAAATCACACCTCTGCAATGTGCATTGTTGCTCATGTCAACAAACTCTGAGACTAGGGGAAAATACTTTGTTTTGCCCATGCTGAAACATCCTGATGACCTTTTCTTTGAACAGCTCTAGCTCACCCATGCTTTGGAGGAGGGACTTGAAATTTGACAGGGGGGTAGCCTTTGCATCAGGGCTGTGCTTTTTGCCATCCTTGTGAAAATTCACCCAAATTTGGCCAAGTTATAAGCCTTTGAAAAATCTCAGTTTGCATAAATTCCTTGAAGATTCCATCTGCACTGAGCATGCTCCGACTGGGTCCAAGCCAGGTTATCCCTGCAAACTGCAGCGCTGGTCGGCTGTGAGCCAGGGTGGGTCCAGCAACATGAGGAAGCTGTCTGATTTGAATACACAGGAGACAGGAGCTGGCCCTGCAGGGCTGGGGGGAGAGTAGATTGGGACAAACAGCCTCGGGGTAGGAGACAGGGACTGGGAACTGCGGGCAGAGACTGAGACTAGAAGCCGAGGAGAGAGAGTGACTGACTGAGAAAGGAGACCAACTGGGAACCAGTGGGGACTATGACTGGCTGGGTGATAAATCTGGGACTGGGAGCTGGGTAGGGAAATGGGATTGAGGGGACTGGCAGCCTGCAGGTGTGGGGGGAGGGAGACACATCTGTTGATTCCATGCCAATGCACAGGGGCTCATGGAAATGGGAGAGGCATGGAGATGATCCCACATTGTTCCTATGCCTGGCCCAGGGATGGGGCAGCAAATTATACAGGACGACTCAAACTCCATCCCTGACTGTTCTGAGTCCCAGCTCTGTGCTGGCATCCCCAGGGCATCATCTGGTCCTTCTCCGCCTGCAGCTGGCCCTCTCCCCACTAACTAGATTTCTCTTTGGGGCTGCATCCAATGCCCCCAGAGCTGCCTGGCCTGCTTATCTCTGCATCTACCTGAGCCACTGCAGTGCCTCAGGGGAGCTGTAGTTCCAGATCCCTCAGGCCTCCATCTTCTCCTATAGGCCTTTCTCCCTGGCCAGACTACAGCCCCCAACAGGCATTGTGGCAGCTCAGCTGGACACAGATATTAATAGCATCCTGACCCTGTGGTTTCCTCTGCAGGGACTCTTCATCTGCTGCCAGATGTTTCCTTTAACACCTCTAGCTACCCCAGGCTGCACTCTGGTGCTTCTCAGCTGTTGGGGACAGAACATTGTGACGGGCTTCCCTGGGGTGCAACCTGGAACTGGGATACCGCTGAGCCCTCTGGCATACCAATATGGGCCCCCTCTCACATGGTGAAGCTGTGACAAGCAGCAGACCCCTCCAGATCCTACACTCACACAAACATTCACACAGGCAGGGACACTCCCAGCTGCTGTTATATGAATGCTTCTCCTCAGCCACTCATGAACTAACAATAGAGAGGCTCCAGCCAGCTTCCCCACCCACCACCCTGCTCCACAGCCTAGGACCCCAGAACTGTACTGTCTTGCCCTGGTCAAAAGTCTGACCAGTGTAAATTTATTACCCAGTCCGCCCCTCCCTCTATGTGGAGAGGACATGCACCAGTTTTTGTTCACTGAGTAGATTTCCCATGCACTTCAAGAAGCACACTGCTTTTGGGGAAAATATATAACAAATTTATTAACTACAGAAAGATAGATTTTAAGTGATTATAAGTGACAGCGTAGTGATCAAGGTTGGTTACCTAAGAAATAAACAAAATCACAATCAAAATCCTATAAACTAGATAGGATTTGAATCAAGCAGTGTCTCACCCTGATGGTACAAAAAGTCCACCAGTCTTGCATACACAGGCAGGGCTTTCTTCTTTCCTGCCTGGAACCACCTTCCTCAATTAGTCTTCGTTCCTCAGGTGTTTTCAGGAGTTGTGTTGTAGGGGAAGTGAGGCCAATTGGTGATGTCACTTCCCCCTTTATTAGCTTCTTTCATGTGGAGGGAACTTCATTGTCCAAAGCAAAGTCCCCAGCACACTTTGTAGAAAAATACAGGCCCAAGATGGAGTCTAGAATCACATGATCTGGTCACCTGCCCTTGCATGATTCAATGAGTCATAGCAGCCATTACCCATAGATTGGCTGAAGCATCCACAGGAAAGCTCCTCCAGTGAGGATATGCTTTTCCCATGGCCCATGTTTTTTGTTGATGGGCCATTACCTGTGAATAGTCCATTCACAATGTGCTGGCTAGACTGGATGTAAACTAACTTATGGGAGTTACCCAGGAACAAACACATTTGAAATACAGATGCAAAGTCAATATTCATAACTCCAGATACAAAAATGATACACACACACAAATAGGATAATCATATTCAGCAAACCACAACTTTTCCATTGACACCTCACATGACATGTTTTGTACAAGATGCATCATAATCATATCGCTATGGTGAATATGGGGTGCAGAGTGTCACTTTGGAGCACAGAGTGTCACAAACATAAGTTAGAGCAGCCCCGAGGCTGCTGCACTGATGGCACAATGTTCCCTGAACAGCCCCAATTACAGCTACTGTCCCATGCCACATACCTGCACTCAGGGCAGGGACAGACTAACGGAGCTTGGGGGCCTGTACATGTGGCTGAGAATCCCCTTAGTAGCATATCACAAAGGGACTGCCCAGGCAGCCCTGGAGCCTCTCTGAAATCTCTCCTTTCCCCCATCCCCTCCTCTTTCCAGCTTCCAAAGATGGCTCATGACAGCTGCTTGCAATGCATCACTCCAGGTTACCTATATTCCTGTGGTCCAACGCAGGCCGGGTGGGCTCTGAGCCCAGATCAAGGCCACCTGGAATTACTACTACTGCAGCCCCACCATCAGCGGCTTTTCTCGCTCAGGATTCTTGAAGCAAGGGAACAAACTGGCAGGCTCCATTGTGCTGACACCCGCAATGTAGAATGAGCTGCAGCCATTCTTTTTCTTGCTGATGCTGCTTCCTATGGAAACAATTTGGTGCTAATAAGCTCCATTTATAATAGTAAGCAATGGTTTGGGGGAATAATTGTCACTAAATACCATTCAGGGCTTTGTTGCTTTTCCTGCATGCTGCTAATTATTCTGCATCAGAAATAGCACCCAGAAAAACCATTGAATGCCAGTAAATAGGGTTCTCAGCATTCGAGGCTGAGGCAGGGTATGATTAGAAATATCAAGGCCCTAATCCACTGAACAATGCCTCACTTACTGTACATACTCCTCCAAAATCACAGCCTTTGCAAATGCTAGGGGAAAGCAGCCTCCTTCACTAAACTTCAGGCTTTCGGCAATTATTTACAAACAAGATACTCTGAGAGGACTACAGAGCCGCAGGGTGGAAACGGTGTGAATGAGGCTGCCTGGTGTCTGGAAGCCAGAGCTCCTGGGTCCTTTCACGACTCTGCCTTCAGCTTGGCAAGTCACTTGATGGTGCTGGGCCTCTGTCTCTGCTCTTGCAAGATGGGTGCAATGTGGTGATGCTCGGCTGCCTCCCGGGATGGTGTGATGGTTCCTTTCCAGCGTGCATCACAACCCCGGGAGAAGGGAGCTGTGGAGGTGCTAAGCACTGTTGTGGTTTGTCCCGGCTAGGATGTGTACAGAGTCACAGCCAGTAAAGCAGCTGGTCTCCCCACAAAGGCAAACAGGCCTGATTTGAGCTTCTTTCTGCATTGCTCCTGCCTAGGAGCTTCAGTGTCACTCGGACAGCTCTATAGAAAGCCCCTAGAACACAGTACACCAGAGAGCTGCAGCATACTATCATGACCCTCAGGGAGTGTGAGGAAGGGCATTGTCCAAGGCACCTCTCCATGGCCACTAGCTGGCTGGGAACCATGCTGGACCTGGGCTGTCTTTCAAATTCTGCCGTTCTCTGTTACTCCCTGCCCCTCTCTTTCACCTGCACTCTCACGGTCTCTCTGTTCCTCCCTTGGTCATTCTCACTCTCCGTCTCCCCCACTTCTAGTAATCATTCTTGGAGTCCCTTGTTCTCCCTTTCTCCCCCCATCACTCTGCACTTCTCTCCTCAGGATGGAGCAGGCGCAGATTCCCTATGGTCCCCTCTCAGGGGTCTGGGTTTCTCCTCTCAGACCAGGGGAGAAGAGGGGGACTGTCAGGCTGCACAGCCTAGGTGGCTGGAGGTGAGGTATTAAGGAGCAGGCTATGGGTGTCTTACCTAATGGTCAGGGTGGGAGGCAGGCCTAGTGGGTGGAGCAGCGGTGACCAGGCCTAGTGGCCAGAGCCTGAATCAGCACCCAAGTTACCAAGTTCAGGGAGCGAGCCAGAGCTGAGAGCCAGGAATCAGGAGCTGAGGGTCAGAGCCTAAGTATCAGCCACAGCAGAGGTGGGAGCCAGGAGCCTAAACCAGGAGCCAGAGGAAGGAAACCAGGAGGCGTCAGGGGTGAGGGCGAGGAGCCAGGAAGGAGCTGAGCACAGGAGGAGGAGGCAGGACCAGAAAAACAGCTGCAATGTGGGATGCTGTTGAGCAGCCAGGGACCCAGGCCTGCTGAAGGGTTTACGAAGGGGTCAGCTGGAGTCTTCAGCCATTCTGGAGGCTGGGTTCATTAGCTGACTCAGCTGAGGGCAATGAGCTGGGTCTGGGTTCAGGTGTGGGTCCCTGACAGGATGCAGAGACAGGGAGGAGACCCACAGAGAGAGGCAGGACTGCCACCTGTCCAAGTTGTCCCAAGAACATCCGTTTGTTGAGGTTGCTGTCCCGGGAAATCTATAAGGGTGCTCTGTACACACTGCCAGCTGGCCAGGTCTGTGGGCTTGGGATTGTCCTGGATGTCTCGGTTTTTGCACCTCAGAGGTGGCAACCTGTTGCTCATGGGACTTTGCTAGCAGCTGCTAATGGATACGTACTGCTCCCGGCGTAATGACTTTGTACTGACAAGGCATGTCCTAGGAGCCACCCCATCCCCTTGACATATAGGGCAGACACAGCATCAGGGGAACACACGGGCCCGCTGAGCATATCTGCCAGGGGCACAGTGAGTCCCACTGTGGAGGGAATGTCTCACCGCAGGAGATGCCATTCAACAGAGCTGGGCTCGGGGGCTGGCGGGAGGGATGGCTGTGAGAGCACCCTTGGTCACAGGCATTGGCTCAAAGCTGGCCCAGGCCAGTGTGGCTAGAAGGTTTTACTATCTGCAGTGAGATTGGAGTCCTGCATAGAAGGAGCGGGAGGACTCAGGGCAGCTGCACATCTTGGGTCTGTGGGGAAAGCTCAGTCATGCTCGATTTGAACTCCCACCGACCCTGGACTTATCTGTTTCAGTCCAATCCAGTCTAAGGTGGGGGTTTCTCGCAGGATGTCCCTTGCAGACCAGGAGTCTGGGAGCAGAGGCCATTGAAAGCTGAGGGGCAAAACACAACACACTTTGCAGGGCCTGGCCTCCATGTTGTCTCACTGAATAGCCGCCCTGGGCTCTCGGCTGGAAGCGCTGGGAAATGAGACAGGTACAACAAAATGAAGTCTCTGAATTAATCAGTTCAACTTCTGGCTAGTTGAACACAGACTCTGGAAACCCATAAAGAAGAGCTGTGGAGTAATGGGAGGGAGACAGAGCAGGCCCCGGTTAATAGGAGACTCAATGTAAAAAGCAAGCCATCAGGTAGAGATTAGGGGCTGGTGTAACCCATTGGGACAGGTCCCTCTATGTGCTGGATCCACAGAAGATATGAGTCTGTTACAGAGCCCTCTGTTATTTTCTGTCTCTTTAGCTCAAGCTGTAGCAGTTCACACTTTTAGCTCCCAAAACCATGGCCCCTGAAAGGCAATTCAGAGTGGTCAGGATGGTGCTGATCTGTCATCTGCTTCCACAGTCTAGCCAACAGTGAGCACTCACAGTAGCTAGAATGTGCAAAGGATTTAAAGAAACTGGAAACCAGAGGCAAATGTTTCAGAGAGAGTGTAACTGGCCACTGGAACAGATTAGTGAGGGCTGTAGTGAGACTCCCTTGGAGTCTGTAAATCACAACTGGACACCTCTAGCTCAATCACAAGTTACTGGGTTTGGTGCAGGATCCCCTGGCCAGGGGAGGTTCTCAGCCGTGTGTTATGCAGGAGGACAGGTTAGATGTTCATAATGGTCCCATCTGGCTTTACACACTATAAAAAGAAAGGTTTCCACATGTGCCAACACTTCTTAGTGGGTGCACACAATGGAAGCTCTGGACTCCTGGCCATTCACCAGCAAAGTCTAGCCAAGCAGCGCAGGTTCCCTCCTTTCTGCCTAGTACCCTTGAAAGTGTCCAGCTGTTGGAAGCAGGAGGTGTTTATTGCACCCAGAGACCCAAGCTTGCCAGGAAGAGTCCTGTGCCTGAGGACTGAGATGAGCTCCTGCCAAGTTTATCACAAGAGGGACATGCCTCATTCCCTGCTTCTATCCCTCCTTCTCCTTCCGCTGTTCCCTCTGCCTCGCCATTGCCCGTTAAAAATCCTAGTCCACGTATTTTAAGCTCATTGTTAAATTTGCCCTGCCTGGCTTGCCTGGCTCTGAGGGTTTGTCTGCCTTTCGTCTCCGTTCTCCAGTTGCTTCCTACTTGGCTATTTTGTTCTGCCGATGTTCTACTCCAATAACCCTCTCCTCAGTGGCACCATTCTGCTTTCTGCCAGGTCACTTAGACCCATCCTGGATCCCTCACAGATAGCTGGGTAGCTTTTGCTTCTACCTAGTAGCACAGAAGGGATGAGATGGTGGCTCAGCCAAGCTTTTCCAACATTCCCTTCAGAAGAATCCAGCCCTGGTTATCACACACTCAGATCCATCACTGCTCCAGTACAGCAACACCACTTGTGAGACCTGCTAGTGAGTGTCTGGGCTGCACCTAGGCACCTTGACCACATTGTAGCTTTGAAGTTTAGGTTTCCATGTAATAGGCATGATTTCCCTCAGACAGAAAGTTATACACTTTGTCCTTTAATCAAACATATCCTGGTTTTATGGTGCATTAAAATTCTGCAATGTAAAATACTGAAATAAGTTGGGTAGCCTGCCAATCCATTGAAACTACTGTGCAATCAAAACAAAGACACATAGAATAGAGCAAGATAAACTTAATAAATTGGATCTGTGCTAGGGCAAGGTACAACTGCCAATTTCTTTCTTAAAATTCCTGCCAGGCAGCTGTATGCTGAAACCACCTGACTGTGTATAGAAAAATGGGGAAATACCATTCTGTATTATAGTCAGAGTCTACCTCTGCTGAATATGAAATCCCAGGGGATGTGTGTGTGCTTATCCCATAGGTTCAGCACTGCGTCATACCCCATATCTGCAGCTCTAGTTATCTGTCACCGTTATGCCCATGATGCTGCATCTCTGTTTTTAATTCCTCTCCATGGGAGCAGGACTTTACCTTTATCAGCATTGAAACCTCCCCTAATCATGTGCAGCCTAGAGCAGGGTGAAAAATAGGAGCTTTCCCCACACAGACAATTTCAACAAAATTGAAAACTTTTCTTGGAAAAACCCAAGTCCCCCAAATGGAACATTTTTCAGTTTGTGGCAACCAATCCCATGAAAAAAAAATTGGCTGAAAATTGCAGTTTTAGGTTCTCAGTTTTCTAACAAAGACTTATTTCTTTAGGAAAACAGACACTTTTTCAGACCATTCTTTCACCAGTTTTCATCCAGCCTCTTCTGTTCACGCTGCAGCTGGGTCCTGGCCTCTTCTCAACCAGCTAGCCAAGGTGCAAGGAGGAGTTTGCTCGCTCAGGGTTAGTTCTAAGGGCTTCTGGAAACCCAAGGAGAGAACAAGGCGAGGTCTGATGAACCGAGTGTCATGGCCTAAAGAGCGACAGGTGCGTCCTCATTATTAAGGGGACGTCATCACAGAGCTCCTGAGAGCACTGTACCCAGGCCACAGCCTACTCGCCGTCCTGCTAGCATTGTGATCTGGTTCACTGAAATAAAATCCAGTCTAAAGCATCAGTCTGGGCTTGAACCCAGCCTGGTCCCTGTCTGAGGTTATAACAGGGTTTGCCCACAGCTGTGCTTGGGCTTCCTGCTTTCATCCGGAATCTGGAACATTAATGTGACATCGTGTTCTTGTGGGCTTCTGCCTCGTCTGACATTGACAGACACTGCCTTGCCTGCAGGCTCATGGTCTGAGGACATACATGTGCCCAAGGGCTTTATGTGCAGCTGGTAGAGGAGGGTTGAGTTTAAACCTGTGTCAGAGCCCATGTCAGGCCTGCACTGTAGACATACCATTACTCTTCAGGGTTGAGTCTGTTTCTTACTCTATGTTTGTACAGTGCTTAACACAATGGAGCCCTGATCTCGGTTGTGACCCAAAGACCTCTTGATGCCCACTGGCAGAGGGCACTGGGACACATAGGGGTATCAGGATCCCCTGGGATCTCAGGTAAGGTCCGTACTGGAAGGTCACCTAATCTTTGTGAGATGTAAATGCAGATATTGTGCAAGGCGTTATGTGTGTCCACTGAAAATTATGTTCTCAGAGTATGTAAATTAAGACAGATCAGCAGAAGATGATACAAAGATTCTCGGCAGGCAGCGGGGAGTAAATGCTTATATCTTTGACAGACCATTGTGTATTGAATGCCTCCAGGCCAGCTCAATCAGCATAAAAAGCAATGGACATATCTGGAGAAAGATTGTTAGCGCCAAAGATTTACAAAGTCCCAAAGATAAACCTTGGAAGAGGGGACCTCCTGGGGTAGGGGGCCATAGTCTGTAACTGCATAGAGAAGTGGAGAGGAGATGCCATTTTATCCTTCAACCTGGGAAGACAAGCTGCTAGGTGGCTTGACCTTGTGAATGGAAGGTCTCTGCCATCCTGGTTGAAAACTCTGGGAAAAGGACTTGGGGTAGCTATCCTGTAGGAGACTGGGGAATGTCTTTGCTGTGTCCTTGTAGCTGTGTTGGTCTCAGGATATTAGAGAGACAAGGTGAGGGAGGAAATATCTTTACTGGACCAACTTCTGTTGGTGAAAGAGACAAGCTTTCCAGCTCACACGGAGAAGCTCAAAAGCTTGTCTCTTTCACCCACAGAAATCAGTCCAGTGAAAGATATTGCCTCACCCACTTCTATCACTTGAATCTCTGTTCTTTGATAATAAACCAATTCTTGTTTTTAAGCCAAGTAGTGGTCCTGAGTTGAAACTAGTACGCTGGTGTGTGCTATTCCTTTGGGAGTAGTGAATCTGAGAGCTGTGTGAGTGTTCCATGGATCAGCGGCTGGGCACTCCAGAGGGATGCTCGGAAGGCGCAGGGCTTGGTGAGCGCCGGTCACTGACCGCTACAGAGAGAGCGAGGAGGCCGGGGAGGCAGTGCTTGTGTTCCCAGAGGCTGGTGGAGTCAGCGAGATGATCCACAGCCTGCACAGACAAGACCCCTAATGCTAGGTGCAGGTGGCAGTGAGGTGCCCAACAATCCTGGGAAGGGTCGCAGTACTACCGTAATACAAATATTTATTAATAATTATTGAAGCCTCATCTCACTGGATTTACAGTCCCACTTGCAAACCAAAGAGGTAGGAACAAGCTCACGTGAGGTGTGAACAGCCAGTCCCAAACTTTCTGATAGTTCCCTGAATTTCCAATCCTTTCACACTAATGCACATTAAACATTTCTCTCGCTCTTTTTTTTTTTTTTTTAAATTCATCCACCTGCTTGTAAACAAGGAGCGCAAGCCATGTGCTGATTGGTGCTGGGGATGCATCAGTTTCTCACCAGAGAATTCCTTCAAGATAAGCGTTGGTGTAAGAGATTTATCTAATTACCCCCCAATGAAGCCACATATGTTATTGAGGGCTGTGATAAGAGGAAATTAGGAAGGTCACTGTGGATTTAATGATGGTGGGATTTTTAATGGGGGAAGAAATGCTTGATCAGAAGTAATTTAAAATTGCTAGTAAAATGCATAAATCATCTTCAAATGTTCTTAAAAATGGCCTCTAAAAAAAGAGAATAAACAGATTCGTTGCCAAAACTCACCACTCTGCTGTTCTGCTTTGCTGTGATGATGATGATAATAATTGATTATTATTAATTATTATTCTTATTATTTATTTCAGTACTGTCTAGCGGCCCCAGTCAGGGACCAGGCCTATTGTGCTAAGTTAGTTATTTGTGAGCATTCTCCCCCTTATCTGCAATTTACTATGCAGGATTATTGTGCACAGATGACACCCAATAAGAATTCAGACGGATGTAACTAAAACAAAAATACAACATTTTGGTGCATGCATGGTTGGAAAGAACAGGGAATGGAATATCTTATGGACCTGACAACATGAAATTCATCATGGCGTGCTTCCTACAACCACATGGTCAGCTTGTATAAGGAGCTGCATATACACCCATGTGACCCCCGGATCCTATGAGATCTCACTGGCTATGGCACTTCTACACTGCAGCTGGGGTTGTGAATAGCAGCTTGTGTAGACGTACCTGCTCCATGGTGAGACTGTTATAGTGATCTAGGAGTTCACATTTGTTACTGGGTTGGTGAAATCCAACATACCACCAGTTTGGGGCGTCTGCCCTGCTTTTCGACAGTCTGCCCTGAGGCTGGCACTCACGGTTGTGAACCACTCCAGACAGCGTGACACCTTAACAAAACAAATCAAACCTCACAGGTTCTTCCCTCAAAGTCTGTGCAGCCTGCGAAGTCCCTTCCCCAAGTCTGTCCCTCACACCAACATCTTCAGCAGCCCCAAATGCCTGGCTCTTCCCTCAGAGCCTCAGTAACCAAGGAGTTCCCACAATCTCCCTTCTGCCCATTTGCTTTCTGGCACAATGTCTTTCTGCAGTGGCTCCAGTAGCAGTCCATTGGGAGCACAGCACCTCTGTCGCCTGGTGACCTCTTTTACAAGGATCAGCTAACTAGATTCCCGCTCTCCTCTCAGGGGCAGCGCGTGGGGCTAATCAGTCAGGCCGCCAGCTGTAGGCCTCTGATCCCAAAGGAATGGTGTCCCTTATACCTTCACAGAGCTCATCAAGGAGCTGGAGCCAGATGTTCTAGTAGGGAGAGCCAGGGCACTGGCATTGGGTTTCAAACTAAGGCCTGGTCTACACTAGGCGTTTATGTCGAATTTAGCGCCGTTACATCGAATTAACCCTGCACCCGTCCACACCACGAGGCTATTTAGTTCGACATAGAGGTCTCTTAAATTCGACTTCTGTACTCCTCCCCAACGAGGGGAGTAGCGCTAAATTCGACATGGCCATATCGAATTAGGCTTGGTGTGGATGGAAATCGACGCTAATAGCTCCGGGAGGTATCCCACAGTGCACCACTCTGTTGACGCTCTGGACAGCAGTCCGAGCTCGGATGCTCTGACCAGCCACACAGGAAAAGCCCCGGGAAAATTTGAATTCCTTTTCCTGTCTGGGCAGTTTGAATCTCATTTCCTGTTTGGACATCGTGGCAAGCTCAGCAGCACTGGCAACGATGCAGAGCTCTCCAGCAGAGATGGCCGTGCAATCCCAGAATAGAAAGAGGGCCCCAGCATGGACTGATAGGGAAGTCTTGGATCTGATCGCTGTGTGGGGCGATGAGTCCGTGCTTTCCGAGCTGCGCTCCGAAAGACGGAATGCAAAGATCTATGAGAAGATCTCTAAAGCCATGGCAGAGAGAGGATACAGCCGGGATGCAACGCAGTGCCGCGTGAAAATCAAGGAGCTGAGACAAGGCTACCAGAAGACCAAAGAGGTAAACGGACGATCCGGATCCCAGCCCCACACATCCCGTTTCTACGAGGCACTGCATTCCATCCTAGGTGCGGCCGCCACCACTACCCCACCACTGACCGTGGACTCTGAGGATGGGATATTGTCCACGGCCGGTTCCTCGGACATGTTAGCGGACGGGGAAGATGAGGAAGGAGATGAGGAGGACGAGGCAGTCGACAGCGCTTACCAAGCTGATTTCCCCGACAGCCAGGATCTCTTCATCACCCTTACAGAGATCCCCTACCAACCGTCCCCAGCATTTAACCCGGACACAGATTCAGGGGAAGGATCAAGCAGTAAGTGTTTTAAACATCTAAACATTTATTTTTAACAGAACTGGAATATTAACAATAAGAACAATGTGTTTTTCATGATTTGTTTGCCCTAGGCGCTTAACTATTCAGTCCCAACTATTTAAAAAAAATCTAACAATGTCCGGTTTTGCATGATTCTGCTGCCCAAGCCGCTCCACTCTTTAGTCCCTGCCAGTGCAGCTATATTAAAATGCGGTCTATATGTCCGGGGATAGAGCTGAAATCCTCCAGGGACATCTCGAGGAAGCTCTCCTGGAGGTAATTGGAAAGCCTGTTCATCAGGTTCCTGGGGAGAGCGGCCTTATTGGGTCCTCCGAAGTAGGAGACGTTTCCGCGCCAGGAGATCCTCAAGTACTCCGGGATCATAGCCTTGCACAGCATGGCGGCATACGGCCCTGGTCTTTGCAGGCTTTCCCGAAGCATTCGCTCTTTATCGCTGTCTGAGATCCTCATGATTGTGATGTCGCTCATGATGACCTGCTTTGAATTAGGTAGGGGACTGTTAGTATTGGGACTGCTTGCCCGTTCCTTTACAGAACTGTAACCGCCGGTTTACAGCCACGCGGTGGAGGCGGGAGAGGGGCAGCATACAGGGATCTTTCCCTGGGACAGCCACGAGGGGGTGGGACAGGGGCAGAGTTCATGCTTGGCCGATTGCTGGCAGCAGAGACTGGCATTGCTTTCAATGTGAAAGGAGGCCAGTGCTACTATTAAAGTTTTAAGCAGCCACAAGTCTACGGCTTACCATGTCTGCCTCCTACAGAAATTCCGGTGTCCTGCCCCGCTTCCCAGATTGGCAGTGCAAGACCCCAGGCACTGAAGGCGAGGTCCGAAAATTCGACCTTGTCCTGAGTGTGCATGTGATAGGTGCAGTGCATGGTCTTGTTCACAGAGAAAGACTATGTTCTTTGTTCACAACTACATTTATCTTTCGGAGGAATTCACTACCTTTTTCTCATTCCCACAGCCACATCTGCGACTTTCTCCCAACCCAGCCTGGCATCACACTCCCAGAGGCTAGCGCAGATTAGGCGGAGGAAGAAGAAGACGCGAGAGGACATGTTCTCAGAACTAATGGGCTGCTCCCGAGCCCAGGCAGCACAGCAGAACCAGTGGAGGGAGAATTTGTCCCAAATGCACCGGACACACATGGAACGTGAGGAGAGGTGGCGGCAGGAAGACCAGCAGGCGACTCAAACGCTGCTTGGACTTATGAGGGAGCAAACGGACACGCTCCGGCGCCTTGTTGATGTTCTGCAGGAACGGAGGCAGGAGGACAGAGCCCCGCTGCAGTCTATCAGTAACCGCCCTCCCCCGCCACCAAGTCCCATACCCCCCTCGCCCAAAGTCCAAAGAAGGAGGGGCGGCAGAGTCCGTGAAAACTCTCACTCCACCCCAGCAGACTGGTCAAGCACCAGAAGGCTGTCATTCCCCAAAATTGGAAAAGTCCTTTCCTTCCCGCCTCATCCAAGCCCCCGTCCAAGTTTCACCCCCCAGTTTCATGTGTGGTTGTTAATAAAAAATACGTTTCTGTTCATTACTGTTTCCATCATGTTCTTTTGGAGGAGAGTCTGTCTGAAGGGGGGGAAGGGGCTTGGTAATTGGACAGGACAGTCACCTTTAGCAGGGTACAGAGGCGGGGGCAGGTCCAGCAGCAGGGCACATACACAGTGCAGTGACTAGTTACCCTGGTCAGTCTGGGAGGTGGTTTTCATGTTCGGGGGGGGGGGAGGGTTGCTCTCTGACTTTGTGGTGGGGGAGGGCAGTTACAGATCTTATGCAGCGGTCCTTTTCCTGGATCACAGAGCCACGCAGCAGGGGATCTGTAACCCTCCTCCCCCTGCCATAAAGTCACATAGCCCCCACATACACGCAGTCCCGCTCAGGAGGGCTGGCAGGCTCCGTTGAAACAACCAGTCCACCACTGCGAATCCTGTCATTCCTGGAGTTTAGAAGCATCATTTGCATCAGTACACTACACCCGCTCCCCACCACAGTCTGCGTCCCCGGTTTCAAAGATTCCCGCGAAAACAGTACTAAAGACAACGGTGTTCATTAACAAAATAAAACTGATTTTATTTTTTTGAAAGGGGGTGAAGGGGGTATGTAACTGGAGAGGATAGTCAACATTAACTGGGTAAAGAAACGGGGGCAGGTTCAGCTTCTCTGTACACAAACTGAAAAGTCACTGGTAACCGTGCTCACTCTGGAACCTAGCTTTCAAAGCCTCCCGGATGCACAGCGCGTCCCGCTGGGCTCTTCTAATCGCCCGGCTGTCTGGCTGGGCGTAATCAGAAGCCAGGCTATTTGCCTCAACCTCCCACCCCGCCATAAAGGTCTCCCCCTTGCTCTCACAGAGATTGTGGAGCACACAGCAAGCTGCTATAACAATGGGGATATTGGTTTCGCTGAGATCACAGCGAGTCAGTAAGCTTCTCCATCTCCCCTTGAGACGGCCAAAAGGACACTCCACCACCATTCTGCACTTGCTCAAACGGTAGTTGAACAGTTCTTTTTCAGTGTCCAGGGCGCCAGTATAGGGCTTCATGAGCCAGGGCATTAGCGGGTAGGCTGGGTCCCCGAGGATCACTGTAGGCATCTCCACATCCCCAAGAGTTATTTTGTGGTCCGGGAAGTAAAGACCTTCCTGCAGCCGTCTAAACAGACCAGAGTTCCTGAAGACGCGAGCGTCATGAACCTTGCCCGGCCATCCGACGTTGATGTTGGTAAAACGTCCCCTGTGGTCCACCAGTGCTTGCAGCACCATTGAAAAGTAGCCCTTTCGGTTGATGTACTGGCTGGCCTGGTGCTCCGGTCCCAGGATAGGGATGTGAGTTCCATCTATAGCCCCACCGCAGTTTGGGAATCCCATCGCGGCGAAGCCATCTATGATGACCTCCACGTTTCCCAGGGTCACTACCTTTGAGAGCAGTACCTTAACGATTGCGTTGGCTACTTGCATCACAACAACCCCCACGGTAGATTTGCCCACGCCAAAGTGGTTCGTGACTGACCAGTAGCTGTCTGGCGTTGCAAGCTTCCAGAGGGCTATGGCCACTCGCTTCTGGACAGTCAGGGCTGCTCGCATCCGGGTGTCATTGCGCTTCAGGGCAGGGGACAGCAACTCACAAAGTTCAAGGAAAGTCCCCTTCCGCATGCGAAAGTTTCGCAGCCACTGGGATTCATCCCAGACTTGCAGCACTATGCGGTCCCACCAGTCCGTGCTTGTTTCCCATGCCCAGAATCGCCGTTCCACAACATCCACATGACCCATTGTCACCGTGATGTCCTCGGCGCTGGGTCCTGTGCTTTCTGACAGGCCTGTGCTACTCTCAGACTTCAGGCCCTCACCGCGGTGCCGTAGCCTCCTCGCCTGGTTTATTTGCATCTGCCTCTGGTAAAGGTGGATGATAAGCTGCGAGGCGTTGACAACGGCCACAACTGCAGCGATGGTCGCAGCGGGATCCATGCTCGCAGTGCTGTGGCGTCCGCGCTGTCACTGACTAGAAAAGTGCGCGAACTGATTTCCCGCCGGCGCTTTCAGGGAGGGAGGGAGGGCGGTAGTGACGGACGGATGACGACAATTACCCAAAAGCACCTCGACACATTTTTTTTACCCAGAAGGCATTGGCGGCTCGACCCAGAATTCCAATGGGCAGCGGGGACTGCGGGAACTGTGGGATAGCTGCCCACAGTGCACAGCTTCCAATGTCGACGCTTTCCCCGTTAGTGTGGACTCACAAAGTCGAATTACTGTCCTTAGTGTGGACACACACGTTCGACTTTGCAATATCGATTCCACATATTCGATTTAAGTGAAATCGAACTACCCTCGTAGTGTAGACATACCCTAAGGGACTGAACTGCCATTGCCTCCAAGGGCCAATGGTATCTGAGCTCTGGGCTGCCACGCACGAGGGAGCTGAGCCTCAAGTCCATAAGTATCTCCAGAGAAGCTGAATTAGAGGCGTGTGGTTATCTCCATCCTCCAGGGAGCAGTGGCTCCTACTCCTGAAACAGGAATGGACACAGATGAAGGACGAGAGAGGACTAGACATCTTTCCACAGCTCAGAGAGTCCCTAGGGGTGGGAAGCATCAGAGGAGGTTTGGGGATCCTGAGATTTTCCAGGAGGAGGCCTGTATTGTACATTCACTAGGAGCTGATCCAAAAGCCAATGGGAAGTCAATGGGAGTCTTTCCATAGATTACCATGGGCTGTGGAGTAGTGCATTGCTGCAGCATCCCAATAGAGAACTCGAGTCAGGCACCATTCGGACAATCTGAAAAGGCTCCATGCACAGAGCCGCATGCAAAATGCACACACAATGGCACACCTCATTATTTGCCTGTGAAATCCTGGATAGCATTTGTACAATTCAGGCAACTGCTCACACAACTGCATAGTCCTGTCTGGTCCCATGTGCACTCACTCTGTCTGTACATGCAGTTGTGATAATGGCAAGCACATTTTCAGTGTACAACTGAGTTTCTAACTGGTGTGCAAATCAGGCCCACAGTGCCAAAATGTCAGTAATGGGTACTAGACACCAGACTTATACATGGTGGGAGGTGGAAACTTACAGACAATTACAGTATTTGAGTGTTTTGAGTGGCTCCACAGCTCCCATTGGCTGGGAATCCGTAGCGGGCGTGAATCTGGGGCGCTGCAGCCAATAGGAACTGTGGAACTGGCGCTTGGGGTGGTGCCTGCGGGCGCGGGCAGTGTGCGGAGCCCCTCTGGCTGCCCCTCTGTCTAGGAGCGGGAGGACATGCTGCCTCTTCCCAGGAGCCACACAGACTTCCTCCATCCCCAGAAAATGCTGGGGCAGTGCTGGTGCGGCTGCTAAGGAGCCACCTGAGGTCAGTGATCCTGGAGCCCCTGCAAACCGCACCAGCCAGAGCAGCCCAGAGCCCACATGCTAAACCCCCTCCCAAATCCCAACCCCCTGCCCCAGCTTGGAACCCCCTCCCGCACACAAACTCCCTCCTGGAGCCTGCACCCTGCACCCCCTCCCGCATCTCAACCCCCTGCCCCAGCGCTGACCTCCCTCCCTCACTCTGAACCCCTCATTTCTGGCCACACCCCTGAGCCCGTGCCTAGCACCCCAACACCGTACCCCAGCCCGGAGCCTCTTCCCACACTCTGAACCCCTCTGCCCCACCCCACAGCCCGGAGTCCCTTCCTGCACACCAAACCCCTCATCCCCAGCCCAGAGCCCACACTCCCTGCAGGAGCCCTCACCCCCTCCTGCACCCCAACCCCCTGTCCCAGCCCAGACCCCCCGTCCTACCCTGGACCCCTCATTTCTGGCCCCACCCTGGAGCCCACACCCCCAGCCCAGATCTTGTACCCCCTCCTGTACCCCAACCCTCTGTCCCCCAGCCCACATCCCACTCCCACACCCCAAACCCCCTCCTGTACCCCCAGCCCCAAGCACCCTCCTGCTCTTCCTAACAGCCACCCCAGCTAGGTGGCCCTTCTCCCCACAAGCAGCCAGCAGCTGCTTGGGGAAGAGGGGTCAGGTGGAGATGTTCCGAATTTGCAGCTCCCTTCCCCAGTAGTCCTTACCCGGGAGCTTCCAATTCAGCCCCTCTGAGCAGTCTGGGGTATGTCTACACTGCAATTAAACGCCCTGCTGGCCTGGCTCAGCGGATTGGGGCTGTAACATTACTGTGTAGACATTTGGACTCTCTGAGTCCCTCCCCCATTGGGGGATTCAGAGCTTGGGGTTCAGCTAGCCCAGACACAACCCCAGAGCAAGCCCCAGTCAGTGGACAGGGGGCAGCCAGCTTTCATTGCTATGTAGACACACCCACTCACACAGCTGCTAGCCAAGGTGGCTGTGCAGGCCAGTCCCTCCCTGCAGGAGGTGCACGTAGATTTGTGTGGTTTTGGGAGTGTCCCTGTCAGTGCACCCAGGGGCAGTGCACTGGGGCTGGTCCGGCCTCCTCCACTGGGGTGGCCACTGCAACCCACTCAGTCAGCGGGGCATATCAGGAGCCACGCCAGCGGCCAGACATCGCTGTGTGCAAAGCCTGGCACTTTGCACTGGTGGGTGCCCGCCAGAGTCTGCAAAAAGTAAGTGGGTCATATGGTCTGATGGTGCCAGCACCACAGGCAGCACAAAAGGGCCTGGCAACAGGGAATGCATAGCTTCACTAGCACTGATGTTCCTGAAACAGAAGAGCTAGACCTCGGTGATGGTAATCTCCCTCACGCCCATAGGCAGACCCTTTATATTTCATATAAAGGACAACTTGGAAATTATAGGAGAAAGTTTATTTTTAAGGGCAGCTCCCCAATGTTTTACTTGTGACACACACGCATATACAAATAACACATTGTATGACCGTGTACAATCCTTTGCATGTTTAGTGGTGTTTACAAGATGATATTTATTGATTTGATGTGTAATGTGGAACATTGGGCACCAAATGAAGGACAGGTGGTCACACTGTGTGTGACATTCTAACATATTGCCTCCCAACCTGCTTTGGGACAAATCTGGGACAGTACAGGTGAAAAAAACTTGAAACGAAGAACACTAGACAAGCTATTGGTTAGCAGGATGGTAAAATCGGGAGGGGTCAGTTTCTGCAGCACAAATTATATTTTATGCAATCTCACCTTAACATTAAAGAGCTATAATGAATTCATAAAATAACATCAATGCAATATTGAGGTTATATATTTAAACAAGTGTCAGGAAATGTTAACATTCATTTGTCCACATTGCATATATTGTCTATTAAAGCATACGTTTAAACAATTTAACCAGTCATTAAACATGGAACAGCATCCCTTTTCCCCCCTGCCATACGGTTCATTGTCAGGTAGGGAAGGCATCAGTCAGCGGCTGCAGCACTACTGGATACCCTACAGGACAGCTGGGTGAAGGCAAGAAAAATCAAGCTCCTGCAATAGTCTCTTTAGTCTCGCTCATTGCGAGCGAGTGGGACTCTTTTGGGGGGCAATTAATTTTATAATAATGTTTAAAATCTCTCCCTGGTGAGGTGAAGGGTATTTGAATCACACGTTCCATCTCCCACATTCAAACTGTGGCAGCTCCTGGCCTTCTCCTGGTGCCTGCTTGGGCCTTGCGATGAAAATAAGTCAGTGACTGAGGGTGGGGTAGAGCAAGTGACGGAGGGATGGAGTGAGTGGGGGGGGTCGGACCTTGGGAAGGGGCGAAGCGGGGGTGGGGACGCGGGGAAGGGGCGGGGCAGGGGCGGGGCAAGTGTGTTCAGTTTTCTGCAATTAGAAAGTTGGCAACCCAACAAGACAGACAGGCACCACACCATGTACAGGGTTACAAAGAAGGGCAACAAAAATAACTAGGGGTATGAAACAGCTTCCATATGAGCAGAGATTAAAAAGACTGGGATTGTTCAGCTTAGAAAAGAGTTGACTAAAGAGGGTCTATAAAATCATGACTGGTGTGGAGAAAGTGAATAGGGAAATGTTATTTGCTCCTTCACTTAATACAAGAACCATGGATCATCCAATTAAATTAATAGGCAGCAGGTTTAAAACAAACAAAAGGAAGTATTTTTTCACACAATGCCTCATCAACCTGTGGAACTTGTTGCCAGGGGATGTTGTGAAGGCCAAAATTAAAACTGGGTTCAAAAAAGAATTAGATAAGTTCATGGAGGACAGGTCCATCAATTGCTATTCTGACTGCCAGAAGCTGGGACTGAAAATGGATCACTCAATAATTGCCCTGTTCTGTTCATTCCCTCTGAAGCATCTGACACTGGCCATTGTGGGAAGACAGGATACTTGGCTAGCTGGACCATGAGCAGGTATGGTTGTTCTTATGTACTTATGTTTGATTTGTCTGGCAAAGTGCTGAGCACAAGAGCTTTCTACAACCTTTACCAGCAAGGATTCACTGTCAAACCAGGAGCTGACTCCCATCACGTCTGCAGCAATGCAGTCAAAGAATTTCCTAGAAGCAGGGTCTTGGGGGATCTGTTGCTTCCTTAATGTTCATGCAAGAGCTGTGCAAAGCTCAGAAGTTTCACTTTGCATGGGTGTGTATAAATGTTTTCTTTGGTCTCCATCCACGTGGATTCTCCTCCTCTTCCCCATAGGTTCTATTATGTGTTTTGGATTCAAATAAACACAGAATCTCAAAGAAGAGCACAGTCAATATAGCAGTCTCTCAGCAGGATTCTCTGAGGTGGAACCATGAATCCTGCGTGGTTTTAAGGTAAATTCACAAATTACTGTTGTTATTGGTTCTATAGTGGCTTGACTGTACACTTTATAGACATGAAAGGGAGTAAGAGCCTTCCCTTGAGGGGGGTACAGCAAAAACTCCCATCCTGCAAGAACCAGAGGACTCTCAACTCTTCTGAACTAGTAACCATTGGGGGCATCTCACCTCTGGCCCTGCCTTGGACACAGACATTGGGAAGGGTTGGGTGGAGGAAGGGCGTAGAGGAGGACAGATCTGGGCTGGGAACCCCAACACACCGAGTCTGAGCCTGGGATTTGCAACAATTCATGAAATCAGGCGAGAGTCTCTGAGCTCCACTGGGAACATTCTGTGTAGCACTGGTGCACACGCACTTTCAGAACATTGGGAAGAACCAGCTCATTGGCATCCAAACACAGGGCTGAGCAGAGGACCATTTCCAGGTGGCATAGGTTGGAGTAGCCCCTGGGTTGCTCGAATCTATGCCAGTATCTCTGCAGGTTTAGAAGTGGGCCCAGAATCATGGAGCACAGCTGAGAATCTGGCCCCCTTAGAATCTTCCCCCATTGCCAGGGATTTCTTTTCCAGCTGTCTCTTGAGCAAAGCTGGCTTAGTCCGCATGATTCACATTGTCCATAAATATTTGGCATTGGGGTTGAGATGCTCCCCGATTTAAGGAGCTGAACACCAACTAACAATCTCGTCCAACGTCAGTGCATGCCTATCAGTGAGGAAAACGATTGCTGAGAAGTTGTAACCATCTATTGCTATGGTAACCTTATAATTGACAGTTCTGGGGTATTATACAGCCTGAAAGTCATAAACTTAATGAAAGTATGTTTTTATTGCACTTCAGCTTCATCTCTGATTAAATCAAATTTGCATAATGGAAAGTTATTACATTTCCATGTTTCTAATTTCTTTCTTTCTTTTTTTTCTTTTTGCCCGACAATTCCAAGACTTTGTTTATAGTGAAGGCTGCGGAAGGTCACCTAATACATGTCTTTGCTGAAAAATGTTTTTAATCATTTGTGTCAGAGGTGCCTAGGAAGTGAAATGGTTACATTGCAGCTCTTTGATATGCATCTCTTTCCTCCCAATAATGGGAGAACTTTCGTGTTTAGAAGTTATTAAGCGAGTGTTGCAAGAGACTGGAGTCTGCTAGAAGTGCCGTGGAAGGTAATTTATCAGTGAGAGATGAAGCAGTCTGCTCTACCTCAGTCTTTCTCTCTTGCCATCTTTGCAGAGAATTTTAAGCAGCATGCAGGTTTTTATTTTCTATAACTCCCCCCCCACACACACCCCCCCCCCACAAAAAACACATCCCTGTCTAAGGGTAAGTGCTAACTTACTCCCTGGCAGGATTCAGTGGTGAGTGGTTTTAATTGCAGGTTAAGCAAAAGAGCAAGGATGAGTGTGGTTCTTTTCCCTCATCTCCTTCAATGTATTGAGGCAATTTGTTCTCTTGGTAACAGAAACAACAGCAAAATTTCCTGGCAGCAGAAGGATGGACTCGCTGGGTAGCTCTTGAGCGCATTTTGTTTAATAATAGTTTAATAATGAAACCCACTAGTTAGTGGGCGTTACATGGCCCCCTTGCTGTGTCTGATACACGCCTTAGAGGCTGGATCTTTAGTTCAAGCTATAGCAACTAGTGTGTTTAACTCTGAAGGTCCCCCAGTTCAATCTCTAATCTGGGACAAAATGGTGGCTGTCATAATATATGATCATTCCCAATTTTTTTCATGTAATAATTACTCTCTAATGATATCGTGCCTTCTCGGACCAGCTCTGCATGGGAGTTGAGACCAATCTTACATCTGCACAGTCTTTCATCCCAGAGGAGGCTGGAAATGTACTTGATGAACTATAAACATGGGCACCTCACTCACCATGGACGTGGTGTGGGGAGGAAGCAGGCACTGAGAACAGCTCCCAGTAACAGCACATCATCGGGTAGGAGAGGACGTGAAGAAGAGCCCCACTGTGACTGGCACTCCAAGGGGTAGGCAGAATGTGGTTGCTCAGGGTAGACATTAACCACCACACCAGAGGGCAGGGCCCTGGACTTGGTTGCAGGACACTTGAGTCTATTCCCAGCTCTCCCCTGATCTGCTCTGTGACCTTGGTCAAGTCACTTTGCCTCTATTTCCCCCCATGTCATGTCCATTTAGATTACAAGCTCTTTGGGGCACCAACTGTCTGTCTGTCTCTCTCTCTCTCTCTCTGTGTACAGCACATAGCACAATTGTGCCCCGAGTTCAGCTGGGGCCTCTGGGTGCTACCGTAATCCATGTAATAATAACCCCCCTCACACCCGAGATTGGCACCAGTGGACTTTTTCATAAGAGGCCAGGGTTGTGGTTTCTGATCTCACTTCACAGGCAGCATCTCTCACAGCCCTGTGCCGCCGGGACTCTGGTTCAGAACACATTCCCAAGGCAGAACTGAACCTACTGCGTCGCCAACACCATTTCCTGGGGCAAACTCAGATTCCCTCTGGAGTCTGACATTGAGCTCCTTAGCTAGTCTGAGCTAAAGTATTACAGCCTCAAGTGACAGGAGAGCAGGCCAGGGAACAGCCTATTCTGGTAGTATCCAAGCATCTCACACACTTGTGAGTAGGGCAGCATCTCATTATGGGAACTGAGGCACAGAGAGACTAAGCCATTTGCCCAGGCTCACACAGGCAGTCTGTGACAGGGCAGGGTCTTGAACCCAGGTATCAGAGATCCTCCGCTAGCACGGTAACCCCTGAACCAGCCTTTCCTCTCCATGGAGAGGCTGCCTCTCACCATGGTGCTCTCAGCCATGTCTCCTGGATGGTGTTTCTGGGAGCTTGTTGGTTGTGTCACAGCACGAGAGGCTTTGCTCCCGAGGGAGGCCCTGTGCTGGGTCACAGGTGGTTTTACGCTGTGCTAAGTGGTGGGCGTGGAGCGCCTCTTGCGCTGGTGACTGACTCCCAGCGAGTTTAACTGACGGAGCTCAAACATTTTGATTAACATTGTGGCCAATTAACAGTAGGGTGACCACAGGTTCCGTTTTAGCTGGGACAGTCCCTTTTTTAAGCCCTATCCCGGCTGTCCTGACTTTTTTTTGGCAAAAGTGGGCGTTTGTCCTGTTTGCTCTTGCCAACTTGATCAGTTGGGCCAAATGGGCCAAATTCCCACTTTTGTCAAAGAAGTGGGGTGCGGAGGAACGTGCAGGGGGGAACAAGCAGCGATGCCAGCCCCTCTCAGGGGAGGGGCGGGGGTGAGGCAGGGCTCGAGCAAACAGCAATCCCAGCCCCAGCCTTGGGCGAGGGGCAGGCACGGCTCAAGCGAGCAGCAACACCTGCCCCGCGCCAGGAGGGGGGTCAGGGCTTGGGTGAGTGGCTTGGGCCAACCCTGCGCAGGGTGGAGGAGCCTCTGGCTAGCTCCACGGGGTGTCCCATTTTCCCCTTGGGAAATATGGTCACCCTAATGAACAGGTAAAAGGCTGGGTCACAAGCAGGGAGCCTGCGCTGCCTGGGAAGATCTGGCCAATGGTGGGACCGTGGGTGGCATCGTTATTGTGGAGGGATTCACTCCCAGGTTACTGAGCTTGCTGGGCTCAGGTAGCTCAGCAGGTATCTAGTGCTCTGTGCTGCGAGCTAGAGCAGCCGTAGTGCAGGCTGGCTGGGGGAACGCTGCTATCCCAGCCATGCCCAAAAGCGCATTCTCTTTAATATCCTGGCAGGGGCTATTTGCCGGCACCGAAAGATCGACAGGGCTGTTTTAATGGGCACCTGAAGGACAAATGCAATTGCTGAAGGGAAGGCTATAAAAGTCTCCAAATCCCCAGTGGCCTCACTCCCCTGCAGTTTCATTAACCCAGAGCCCTTTTGGTTTTAGCTTTTGTACAAATACACGCTCACTTTGCTCTCATTTATCATCCACAGGGATCAAGGCGTCAGGTGAAAGCTGGCGGAGAGCAAAGCCCTAGGCACTGAGCCGGCTTCTGTTCCTACCTCACGCTGCCGGGCATGGCGGGAGGTTAGGGGGGCTGCCTTCTTTGTGAATGGCCTGTGGGTGTGGGTGTGTCCTTCTCTCACCCTCCCTCCCCTCTCTGGCTGTGGGGTGCAGGGGGCAGCAAGCTCACCCTGCTCTCCCACTGTGGGAGCCCCGTGGGAAAGGCTGGCTGACCCCTGCTCATTCAGGAGATGGCAATGGCTCTGGAAGGAGAGGTCTCTACAGGGAAACCCAGGGACCAGCCAAGCTGAGGGGGGAGCCCGAGCTGAGGTTTTGGCTTTTGTTGGGATCTGACTCCCCAGGAAGGGAAAGTTTTTGATTGAAACAATGCTCAGCCCCTTTCCATGCCCTTTGCACCCTGCTGGCTGTGGAGATGACCGTACTGCCCCGGCAGGGGAGTCCCCAACAGGCAGAGACCGGGCAGAGCTGACCCCTCTACTGCTCTCCCAGGAACCAACAGGGACAGGGAGCAGGAGTGGCTGCATGGTAATGTGTCATGGCTATCCCCAGCTGGCAGATGGACCCTTGAGGGCTGTACCCCGCTGGCAGAGGCTAGAAGAGTCCCCAGGCTGCTCTACCTTGCTCTGGGGCTGGGGGCAGTAACAGGCCCCCTGACAGTCCCTCTCTGGCTCTATGTGCATTGGTTCTGTTCACAGCAGGTGGGGAACTCTCCCATTCATGCCTCTCCCTCTCCCTGCCCTACTTCTTCTCCCATTCATGCCCCTCTTCCCCTCCCTCATCGCCAGAAATATTCAGCTGAAACCTCCGTATTTCCTTCACACCTCCTGCCATTTTCTCTCTGAGAACATTGACCCAGGCAATGTTTGGCTCACAAACATGCAAGCAGAGCCTGTGACAGGGAAAGCTGGCCAGAAAGTGGGGTTCCCCCCCCCTAGAAAATGTTGAATTTTTCATTGAGAGCCTGAAAACTTATTTTTGGTTTGGGCAGTTTGACCTGAAACAAACAAGACGTGCATCTAGTCTGGTTTTGTTCCACAAAAAGTCAACATTTATGGAGGAAAACCAACATTTCCTGCTAAAGTTTTCATTTTGAGAAAGGTTTTGATGGAAAGTTTTCAACAGCCCTAGTCACACGTCATCTGCAAATATATATCACACCAGCCAAGTGCACTGCAGCTGGAGAGCAAAAGATACAACTAATGCTCCAGTAGGTATAGAAAATATTGTTTTTTCATGGGCTGGGACAATTAATGGCACTGCTGAGCACTGCACCTGACCTCTGGCTAGATGCCTGTCATGGAGAGACAGAGGTGTTCTGCCCTAATAGCACTGAGCACATATAATGACTGCTAAACGGTTTGGAGCACTGCCTACAGGGAACGGTGACAGGCAACAAAAAATGGAAACCATTGGTATGAGGGAACAATGTACAGCGGAAGCACTGGTCTGAGACGAGGTCCTTATCCGTATGGCGAGAGCAGAAGCAGAATATCTAGCGAGAACCAGGAATATCTTTCCAAACAGTCAAAGCTTTCACAGCAGCCTGCTCTGTGGGATTGGGATTGAATACGTAACACAGCCCTTCCCAAACAGCCCTTGGCCAGCACTCCACAGGGCTGTGATTCGTGGCTGCAGCATGCCCTTTTCAAACAGGATACACACGTACATGCAAAGACAGTTACTCTGTGTAAATGTGGTAGGAGAAACTTGTAAGGGACCGGGCCATAGGCAGTCCGGCCTAGCGGTCACAGGTGGGCTGCCTCATTCCACTCAACATCAGCCATGAGTCACTGGACGTGGGCAGCGTATAAGGCAGCTGGCCCTTGTGGGAGCCTTCGTAGTGCTGCTTCTGCTGAGCGAGCATGATGAGGGTCACCAAATATTGTGGAAAATGCTCCCAGGAAAGCATTCCAGTCCCTTAGCACTGGATAGTCCTGCTCCAGTGTGGGGGAGGCCAATCCAATCCTTCTCCGGCTAGCAAACTGATCTCTAGTCCCACCCTGGCCTGGGCAGTGGGACAAATTCAAGGGTAGAGCAGGAAAAGGAGACGGCGTTGGTTCAGGAACCCTCTGAACTTCCGGCGGTGCCCATCAAAACGTTCAGGTAGTGGTACCATGGGCCCCTGTTCCGAGGGCAGTGGCCAACATAAGCCTGGAGCATGAGACTGTGCTAGCTGTTGATGGAACTTTGATTTTCTGCTAGGAGTCACGCCATGTGGGATAAGTTCTAGGTTTGGAATTGCACAACCTACTCCTGCAGATCTGGTACCCAGGAGGGAGGGGTAGACCCTCTTCCATATCCATGGTCAGGGGCTTCCACGGGGGGGGGGGGGGGTCAAAAGTGGGTCTGGGCAAACTGTAAAGGACCAGGATGTAGGCAATCTGGCCTAGTGGTCACAGCTGGGCTAGTGTCCACAGGTCAAGGAAGGCCACAACATGGTAGTCAGTGAGCAGGGGTCAGAGGAATCACTGCAGCCAGGACCAATAAGCAAGAGTCAGGCTGGGTCAGAGACCAGATAGCAAGGTATGGTCTAGCATCAAAGCCAGCCAGAAGTGTGTGGGATTGCCCAGACAACTTCCTGCCCCCCCCTCCCCCGGGTTAAATAGTGCACTTGCCCAATCAGAGGGCTGCAGGGTACTGTCACTCTGGATCCTGTGGGCGGTACTTCCAGTGGTACCTAATCTCCACAGTGGTCCCAAGATGGAGCATTATGTGCCCTCCTGGTAGCCATGTGACACCATCAGCCAGTCCAGTCTTTGTAGACTTGGGTTCTAGTCCCATGGATCCTTACAAGAATGGAAAGTTGGATAAGTATCTCATACATTTTGATCCCGGGGCTTTTGTATCTTTCTATCTCTCAGGCAGTAGGGAGCATCAATAAGTGAAAATTCTGGCATAACCAAAGATGTTTTCTTGTGGAAATGTGGAAAGAAAGTAGTTTCAAATTTCCCATAATTCCCAGGGGCTGCTTACCTCTGTCTTCCCCTTTCTGGAATTGAAGTCACACTGAGTTATCCAGGCCTCCCTCTTTATAAATTGTAGGTCATGTACTGAGGGAAGAGCAGCAATACCATGTAACAGAGGTGACCAATGACATAGCTTGAACTCTGACCCATGGATCTCGAATACCTGAAGAAACAGTGGCAGGGAACAGCCCATAAGCTTCCCACAGGCTGACACTGGATTGTGCCAAACACTAGCTGAACAATTCCGACTAGCAAACCAGGGGAATGGACAGAGCCCAGCTCTCAGTCCAGCTGAATGCTGGCTTTTGGGAGCCCTGCATATCCCAGCTGGCACACCTCCCTTCAGATCCCCAATGGCGGGTGCTACAAGAGAGTCCCAAGACAGCAGAGAGGGGATGCCCTGGGAGATTCAGGGAGGCTCTAGAGATGAAGGGAATGTGATAACTATTCTGAGCTGCAATATGGATGCCGTCAATCATGAGTGGCACTGTCCTTGCAGCCTGTTAGTCATATTCATGGTCACCCCTGTCTAAGATGGACTCTGGAAGGGCAGCTTCCCATTTCTCCAGCTTAATAAACCAAGTCAGCAGACAAAGCGAGTGCCAGGGTATCCCCAGAACAATTAAGTGGCTATCCACGGGTAATACTTGAGTGCATGAGAATCACAGATCACGGACTGACATTGGCGGCAGCTTCTGGAAACAAGCAGCACTTTGCAACTCTAGCATCACAGAACAGCAGCCAGAGCACCACCCATGTCTGAAACCCCACCCAGAGCATGTGCCCAGAAGCTCTTAGGGCCTTTCCCCTCGTTGCCAGGGGAATGGTAAGGGCAGTGCCTGTTGTACTGCATGCACAATAGCCATGTTTAGCTCACTGACCTGGCTCAGCTGGGCCTGGGCTTGGCTTTGGGAATTACCTGCATAAAATGTATTCTGGCGGAGTCTCAGAGCCCCCTTTGCAAGTGTTCGGGAAAGGTCTGCAAGTCTGAAAAGGAAAGGAGGCAATTTCTACCTAAAACAAGATGCACCAACTCCCTCGGGCATGAGTTTCCTCTGCCACTGGGTGACAGAAACCCAGGGCCGGCCCCAGGGTTTTGGCCGCCCCAAGCAGCCAAAAAAAAAAAAAAAAAAAAGCCGCGATCGCGATTGCAATCTGTGGTGGCAATTTGGCGGGAGGTCCTTTGCTCCCAGCGGGAGTGAGGGACCGTCCGCCGAATTGCCGCCGAATACCTGGACGTGCCGCACCTCTCCGGAGCGGCCGCCCCAAGCACCTGCTTGCCAGGCTGGTGCCTGGAGCTGGCCCTGCAGAGACCTACAATACGCTGTGAGAAAGTCCTGCTGTTCTGTGTCTCTAGACAATAAGTCCTGTCTTCTAGTCTCTTCAACGCCATCTGGCTGTGTTTCCTGTTGACATTACCATTAGCATGGCGTCCCTCCCTTAGGGTGACCAGGTGTCCAGTTTTTGACCGGAACATCCGGTCGAAAAGGGGCCCCTGGGGGCTCCGGTCAGCAGTGCTGACCGGGCCATTACAAGTCTAGTCGGCAGTGCTATAGCGCTAAGGAGGCTGGTCCCTACCTGTCCTGGCTCCATGCTGGGTCCCGGAAGCCTGCCTTGCTCCGCTGTGCCACTGACTGGGAGCCGCCCAAGGTAAGTCCACTCCCCAACCCTGAGCCACAACACCCTGCCCCAGCCCTGAGGCCCCCAAACCCAGAGCCCTCTCCTGCACCCCAAATCCCTCATGCCTGGCCACACCCCAGAGCCAGCACCCCAAGCCCAGAGCCCATACCCCCTCTTGCACCCGAACCCCCAGCCCTGAGCCCCCCCAAACCCAGAGCCCCCTCCTGGACACCAAACTCTTCATCCCTGGGCCCACCCCAGAGCCCACACCCCCAGCCCAGAGACCTCACCCCCCCTTCACCACAACCCCCTGCCCCAGCCCAGGGCCCCCTCCCACATCCTGAACCCTCCTCCCTGGCCCCACCCCAGAGCCTTCACCCCCTCCTACACCCCACTCCCCTGCCTCAACTTGCAGCCCCTCCCACATTCTGAATCCCTCAGCCCCACCCCCCCAGCCTGGATCCCCTTCCTGCACCCCAAACCCCTCATCCCCAGCCTCACCCAAGAGCCCACACCCCCAGCCAGAGCCCTCATCCCCTCCCACACCCCAACTACCTGCCCCAGCCCAGAGCCCCCTCCTGCATCCTGTACCCCTCATTTTTGGCCCCACCCAGGAGCCTGCACCCCCATGTAGAGCCCTCACCCCCTCCTGCATCCCAACCCCCTGCCCCAGCCCAGTGAAAGTGAGTGAGGGTGAGGGTGGGGGAGAGCGAGCCACAGAGGGAGGGGGAATGTAGTGAGTGGGGGGAGGGGCTAGGGTGTTCGGTTTTGTGCCAGTAGAAAGTTGGCAACCCTACACGCGGTGCTAGTTGAGCCAGAAATGGAACCCAGGTTTCCTGAATCTCAGGCCCTAGAGAACTCATCTTCCCTTGTGTCAGAGAAGCGGGAGGAAGGTGCTCTAGCCTAGTGGTCAGCGCAGGCATCTGGAACCAAGAACTAGGGTCAGAGATGGAGTCAGGAGTTGGAAGCCAGAGCCAAGGGGGAGCGAGCAGGGAAGCATGCAAGGAGGATCAGGACCAACTTAAGGCAAGGCTGGGTGGCAAGGCAGGAGCAGCAGGAACAAGGTAAGACAGGAGCAGGCACAGTGGTGGGCATGAGCACTGAGCAGCCAGTGAGTTGCTGTTGCTGGCTTAAGAGCCGGCCTGCGGGTCCCTCCAGCCAGTCACGTGGGGTGGCCAATCCAGCCACCGGCTGCAGGCCAGCTGCACTGATGGGGTGGCCTGGAAATGAACTTTGTTGCAGGTGCTGATTCCTGACAGCTTGTTAACCTCCCTTGTGTTTGATTGGCAGTGGGCTTCCCTGGCTAGTCTCTGTGCCCGCCTGGAGTCCAGGGAGTCATTTCGCTGGCACATATTGTTTATTCTTGACCCTGGTCTGTCACCTCAGGGGGCCGACGTATGAGAGTTTGTGAGAAGAAGGTTTCAAATTCCTTCTCAACTTCCTTGGGGTCTTTGTGTGGTTAAGGCCAGAAGGGTAACAGCTTCACCTTCGGCAGTTTGGGCCTTTTGTACTGGGGCCTCAGATAGGACCCCCTGCAGATTTGGCTGTAACCTGGTACCAACTTCACAGCCTGAGGATTTGAGATGCCTCCTCACTGGGCTGATTGGAGGTGGCTACCATATTTGGCTCAGCTCTGTTTTTTCTAGGAATAACTGAGAGGAAGGCTGGTCCCGCAGCTAGGGAATGGCCTGTGCTCTAGGGAGAGCAGTAAGAAAATCTTGTTTTTTTTATCCCAAAAAAATGGACTTCTTTATCTAAAACCCTCAACATTTTTGGTTTTGGGTTTTGCAATGAAAAATCAAAAGTGTGCATGGAAAGCAGAAGCTTTCCACAAAAATGTCCAATTAGTTAAAAACCCAATTTTCTACCCAAAAATGTTTCTATTGAAAATTTTCAACTAGCCCTATGTCACAGGGTCCGCACAGGTTTCCACCTTCTCGCCCTGTGCTTAGGCTGGTAAAATAAGAGTTCTCACGCCTTCTTCTGGTGTTTCACCCTTGTGCTTTATTTTACAGTGCCACTGTGCAGTCCCCTTTATCCCCCAACAGTTATCCCCTTTCTAACCCGTCCCAGGGTCTCTTGGCCCTTGAGGCTCCCTTCCTGTGGTGAGGAGACAGAGCTGTAGCCTCCTGTCTCCTCCTAGGTTAGCCTCCCAACTGAGTTTTGTTCAGGGCTTTTATAGCCCTCCCAGCCTTCAGCCCATCTGTCGCTGCTTAGCTCAGTCTATTGCAGTGAGCCAGCCCTCGTTAGGGCCCGCAGCTGGGCTCCCTGATGTCTGCTTTGAGCCTCTACCCCTGGCCTCTCTGCCCGAAAGCAGGGCTTAGCCAGCATTTTAGCAGGGCATTCAAGGGTTCCTGCTCTGCCACCGACTTCCTGTGTGACCTCGGGAGAGTCACTTAGGCCCGAATCCTCAAAGGGATTTTTAGCCTCCTAACTCCACCGATTTCAATGGGAATAATTCCCTATCTGTACAATGAGGATAGCAGGGGGGCTGTATGGAGAAATTCACTGGAACAGCAGGCACTCAGACACTGTGGTAACTGGGGTCCTGTAAGAGCCTAAGATAGATGGGTAGCATTAGAGAAGCCCTGTGTGTTCATAGCCAAGACTGGCTGCACAGAGCAAATTGTTGTTTTCCAAAGTGCTGCATTGTTACATGCCCTCACAGAGATATTTACAGTCTTGTGTTTTCCTAAGAAATCTTCAGCTGGGGAGCAGTAGCACAAAGCAGCAGCCGCTGGTATAAATATTGCAAATGCAGTCACCAGCTCTTAGCATTGGACTATGGTCACGCTGCTAAACCCCCACTCCCAGGAAGCCCGGACTGCAGGATGCCAAACTAGAACATCTCCAGTGAGGTATGGAACCTGCTGCAGGCCCCAAAGAGAACATACCCCCTGGCTCTTCTCATGGGGGCTGTGGGGAGGGTGTGTTTGGGGTGGGGAAGGGCTTGGAGGGGTGTGTGTGGCCAGAGCGCTCTACACCACAGTCTCCACAGCTATTGGATGCTGTCACTATCTGGTGTAAGTTAAAGCTGGGTCCAGGCTGTCATTACCTGTGCGGGGCCAGGGAATAGGGAAAAATATCCCCCACCGCTGAGACCCACAGACACTGAGCATAGCAGAGAATGGGGCCCTAAAGTCATAAAAGCCCAATCCTGCGAGGAGCTGAGCATGCTGGCCCTGCTGCAGCTGAGTAGCCCTGCATTAAAAGAACATTATTAAGATTGCAAAGTCAAGCACTCAAAAGTTAGGAAATGCCAGAATTAAGGTTGCCTGTGTAACCTTAACTCAGCCCCCTTGTGCATTTGCATTATGATACAGACTACATCTGATTATGATTACATGATCACATACTATTTTTTCCACAGGACCCCTGCCTCATTCAGTGCACAGGATGGACGATGCCTGGGGATGAGAAACACTCCCATTGCTAGTGAGTTTCACAGATATTAGCTGACATTAGACAGGTGACACTCACAAATCTTGGATTCCATTCCAGGCCTTGCAGGGAAGTGTTCTCTAGTGGTCAGAGACTGTTCTGCCTGTTCCCCCAAGACTTTCCCCTTCTGCTCCACCCTCTCCAACCTGGCTCTGCCCCACGCCTGTCTCTTCCCACATCTGGCTTCTTGTTCCAGTCCCATTCTCCTTGCCTACCCAATCCCAGTGTCTATTCCTCGTCTCAGTGCCAACCTCCTTGTCCAGCCAGCCCTAGTCTTCCCCTCCAGGGTCGCTGGCGGTCACTACATGGTGAGTGCAGGCAACTCACAGCACAGAGTCCACGTGGGGGGTGGAAAGGAAGGGGCTGTGTATTTAACTGGAAGGAGGAATCACAAATAGCAAGTAAAAGGCACAGAGAGGAGAATGAAATGGTCCATTAAGCCCAGTATATTACTGAATACATCACGCCGGGCGTCAGAGCTGTGCAGTCGCTAACAGCATGAAAGGCGAACGCAGCA
Organism: Emys orbicularis; assembly: GCF_028017835.1. Taxonomy (NCBI): domain Eukaryota; kingdom Metazoa; phylum Chordata; order Testudines; family Emydidae; genus Emys; species Emys orbicularis. Next base: position 26,434,353 of record NC_088695.1, on the reverse strand, counting down.
CCTCATCAGCACTGGGACAGAGCAAAATCAGTCATCTCCGGACGCCATGGAGAGAGCCCTGGGGCAAACGAGGCTCACGTGTCACAGGGACAAAGCTGCAATGCTTCGCTGAGCCCAGAGCCAGCCGGGAGACCCAGTGAGTCATGCCAGGGTGTCCATGGCAGCAGCAGTGTGGGGTGCCAGCCCGGGAGACCACAGGCAGTGTGACGGGGTGAACAGGTGATTAGTCACTGGTCAGGCGCGCCGTGATTGTGAGCTCCCAATGAGAGGCAGCCACTTGAGAAATGCATGAATGACTCACTGACAGCCCCTGGGGGAGGAAGGAGGTCACTCAAAACAGGAATCTGCCTCCCCAGCCCACGGCTCACTGGGCCCGAGCCAGCACTAGGCCTAGGCACCATTTAGCTCCTGCCCCACTCTGGTCCTGAGGGCCAAGGGGGACATAATGGTGCTGGCTCTCTGCCAAAGGGTGATTTTACCCATTGTGACCTTAGATAGATCCCGTCACCTTTCTTTGTTCCTGAGTTTCCTCCCGTATTTAATGGGGGGCAATCCTCCTCACACCCCAGGGATAGCACCCGGGACCTTTGGCTAGAGAGCGCAAAGCATTGTCAGAACTCCGCTGCGAGCTCTGAGAGGCCTGGTCTTGGCGCATGTTCTGAACAGTGACCTGGACACTATGTCTGGCCATTCTGAAGCGCGTTGGGAACCCGCCCTGAGAGCAATCGAGGAGGAGCAGAAATAATAACAGGAATAACCATTCCTAGAGGAGAAGGGAAGTCAGTGCTGAGACTCAAGGGTGTGGCACTGGGCAGAGAGGCAGGCAAGGCAGCCAAACTGGTGACAATATTTTGCATGGACTGGTGGTGAGAGACAAAGGGAAAGGAGAGGCCAGGGAGGAGCCTGCAGGACACAAGGAATTCAGGCAGCAGACACCCCTCCCCATTACCCAGAGGAGAAGGGTTACTTTTCCCTTAGCCTGAAACATGGCTATTTCACAAGGCTTTTTAGGCCTTCGGGGCCCCACCATGCACACACCACTCCCTGCAACCAGCGGAGTCCTGAATGCCCAGCTCCTGTGTGCTGCTGCCTTGGGTCTGGAGCCAGGACAATGAGCCAGCAAGACAGGGAGGCTGGCATTTCAAGTCTTTCCACCATAGGTGCTGGAACTTGGAGTGCGGGGGGTGCTGCAGCACCCCCTGACTTGAATCATAGAATCATAGAAGAATCATAGAAGATTAGGGTTGGAAGAGACCTCAGGAGACAGGGCCGGCTCTACTGTTTTTGCCGCCCCAAGCAGCGCGCCGAATTGCCGCCGCCGACAGCGGGGGCAGTCCGTGTGCCGTTAAGGCGGCACGTGTGTTTCCGCGGCGGCAGCAATTCGGCGGCAGCTTCTGTCTTCAGCCGGAAGACAGAAGCCGCCGAATTGTCGCCGCGGGCAGCTGAACACAGAAGCTGCCGCCGAATTGCCGCCGCCGCGGAAACGCGTGTGCCGCCCTAACGGCACACGGACTGCCCCCGCCGTCCACGGTGGCAATTCAGCGCGCTGCTTGGGATGGCAAAAACACACGGATTGCCGCCCCAAGCACCTGCTTGGAATGCTGGTGCCTGGAGCCGGCCCTGTCAGGAGATCATCTAGTCCAACCATTTGAAATGGTTTCCATTATATCCAGGGTTTACAGTTCGGTTCAATGGCTCTCAGCGCCCCCACTATACAAATTGTTCCAGCACCCCTGTTTTCCACCTGTTATTTCCTTGGCATCAGCGTGCCACCTCCCGGCCAGGACTGCAGCCTCCAGTCTGCTGTAAACTGGACGTGACTCGTCTCAGCAGCGGCACAGCAGCAAACTCTATTGAGCACGAGAGACGGCTCAATTCATTTTTGTGGGACATTTGGAAAATATTTGGGTTTTCTTAAAGCATTCTCTCTCCCTCCAGCCCCCCCTTCCCTTTTTTTGTTTTGTTTTGTTTTGTTTTCAATGAAATACCAAAACCAGAAGGAAAAAAAAACCCTGCGTAGTTTATGAAAACTGCTTTTGTCGAAAATGTTTGGTTTGAAGAAAATTTTTTGATAAAAAATGCCCGGTTTTAGTTTTTCATCAGAAAATGAGAACATTTTTATCAGAATGAACCTTTTCAGCAAAAGTGTCATTTGGGTTGGAAAGCTATTTGTTGCTAAAAAAATGTTTTGCGGTAAAAAGTTCAACCAACTGTAGTTAGCACTTCCCATCCTAAAAGCCACCAACCCATTTTACAAGCACAGAAATCACTTCGCCTGTCATTGCAATGCAGCCCCCTCTGGGGTGAAATGTTTAACAGCGCACAGCAACAGCCTGGCAGTTTAGAGCAGGTAGCGCACATGAAAGCCAGTGTATCCATGCAGAGAACTGGAGTGTCCAGAAAGTCTTTTCACCTCAACTACACTTTTGCCACAATTCTGAGGTTACATTTCCTGCCTTATGAAAATGCTCTGGAACCTTAGGCTATGTCTACACTGCGTGCTGAGCCCATGCTCTGACTCACCTTTGAATCCCTCTTCCGTCCACACACAAATCAGTTGGACTCATGTTATCAAGCACGCAGGACCTGAGTCCTAGGACCCTGCTAGAGCAATGAGTCAGAGCCCAAGTCCCGCTGTGACTCCGGTCCAAGCTTTGCCATTTTGCAGTGTGGACTCAGCTCAAGCCACAGACTTAAATCAGCATGTGTGTTGTGCACTATGGAGACATTAGCACGATTATGAAATGCAGGACCACCAATTGTAAGCCCAGGTTTTACAATGCAGTAAAGCACTGGCTTGGAAACACTGAATCCACAAAGCCAGGTCCCAGAGACCTGGGTATACAATGCAGTGTAGACAGACCTTTTCTGTCATTCAGAACATAGCATTCCCAACAGCACAGCACCCCCGAACACCACCTGGAGGCACTGGCTTGTTGCTGACTGAGAGCAAGGAGAGCCTTCCCCAGCTATCCTCAGGTCATGAATGGATGAGGTACAGATGTGTTGTCACTCCATGGGGAAAGCTTCCTGGTTATCTGTGTGCTTTCACCACCTTAAATATGTGCCAAGGCCCATGAATCGCTCATAAATAACCCTCCCAGGGCAGGCAGCCAGCGGGGAAGGGCGGGATGAGAATCATTCATAGCAGAGCATAACAGCGCTTATTTGATTCATAAAAAGGAAAATCAATAATGAGGGAGCGATAAAACTGGGAAATGCACATGTCAGATCAATCAAAGCCCAGGCACTGTGTGCACAGTCACAGCAGGTGAGCCTTACTGGGCAAGATCTCTGATCCTTCCAGCCCTTGGCACCAATCCAGGGCCTGACCTTGAGTCCCCTGACAGGGCACATGAAGCCATTGGCTAATTATTGGCAATATCTGGCATATCACATATAGCATCAGGCTTGATTGAGACCCAGTTACCTTGACCCAAGGAACGAGCTGCATGTCTCACCCTGGGCCAACACATGCAACTCAGCTATGAGATTGTTTATTGACCCTTGGTTACTGAGGGATGTTGGTGGTGGGTTGGTGTCTGGCAAGTAGGATAATAACCCCTTGCACTTATCTAGTGCTTTTCAGTGGATCTCAAAGCGCTTTACAAAGGACATCAGTGTCATTATTCCCATTTTACAGATGGGGAAACTCAGGCACGGGGAGGGGAAATGACTTATCCAAGGTTCACCCAGCAGGCCAATGGCAGATGTAGGAATAGAACCCAGTTCTCCTGAGGTTGCTGGCATCTTTTGCACATTATCTACCATCTCTGTGGAGGGCTGTGATCAGGAAGCTGATTAAGGCGGGCATAAAATCATAGATCCTGAGGCCAGAAGGGATCATTGTGATCATCTAATCTGACCTCCTGTGAAACACAGGCCAGAGCACTTCCCTAAAATAATTCCTAGAGCAGATCTTTTAGAACATATCTAATCTTGATTTAAAAATTGCCAGTGATGGAGAACCCTCCACAACCCTTGGTAAATTGTTCCACTGGTTAATTATTCTATTAAAATTTTACACCTTATTTACAGTTGGAATGTGTCTAGCTTCAACTTCGAGCCATTGGATCATGTGATACCTTTGTCTGCTAGATTGAAGAGTCCATTATTAAATATTTGTTCCCCATGTAGGTATTTACAGACTGTGATCAAGTCACCCCTTAACCTTCTCTTTGTTAAGCTAAATAGATTGAGCTCCTTGAGTCTATCACTATGAGGCTGGTTTTCTAATCCTCTAATCATTCTCGTGACTCTTCTCGGAACCCTCTCCAATTTATCAATGTCCTTCTTCAATTGTGGACACTAGAACTGGACACAGTGTCCCCGCATCAGTCACAGGAGTGCCAAATAGAGAGGCAAAATAATCTCTCTGCTCCTATTTGAAATATCCCGGTTATGCATCCAAGGATCATATTAGCCCTTTCGGCCAAGCATCGCATGGGGAGCTCATGTTCAGCTGATTATCCATCACAAGCACAAAATCTTTTTCAGTCACTGCTTCCTAGAATAGAGCCCCCCATCCCTGTAAGTGTGGCCTACAGTCTTTGTTCCCAGATGTATACATTTACATTTAACTGTGTTAAAATGCATATTGTTTGCTTACGCTCAGTTTACCAAGAAAGCCAGATCGCTTTATATCAGTGACCTGCCCTCTTCATTATTTACCACTCTTCCAGTTTTTGTGTTATTTGCAGATGTTATCAGTGATGATTTTACATTTCCTTCCAGCTCATTGGTAAGTATTAAATAGCATAGGGCTAAGAACCGATCCCTGCGGGACCCAATAGAAACACACCCACTTGATGACAATTCCTTGTTTATAATTACATTTTGAGACCTGTCAGCCAGTTTTTAATCCATTTAATGTGTGCAGCTCCAAGGCAAAGCCTTATAGATGTCTATGTATATTTGTTATATCAACATTTGAATCATACAATCATAGAAGATTAGGATTGGAAGAGACCTCAGGAGGTCATCGAGTCCAACCCCCTGCTCAAAGTAGCACCAACCTCAACTATTAACATTATTACCTGTAGCATCCAAACTTGTAATACCATCAACAAATTTTCAAGTTAGCTTGACAGAGTCTATTTTCCATAAACCCATGTTAATGGGCATTACTTACAATACCCTCCTTTAATTCTTTATTAATTGAGTCCCGTAATGGCTGCTGCATTATTTTGCCCAGGATCGGTGTCAAGTTGATGGGCCTGTAACTAACCAGGTTATGCCATTTAAACTTTTTTTTTAAAATTTGCATTATATCTCTGCTTTCTTCCAGGCTTCTGACATGGATTTTAGGAGATTGTTTTGGGAAAAGGCATGATGGCAGCATATTATCTGTGTCTGTACAGCACCTAGCACAGTGAGGCCCTTGTCCATAGCTGGGGTTCTGAGGTCCTACCACAATACATTTAATAATAGTATTAATAGAGAACTGCAAGCACAGCGTAAACCTGCTGGAGCCTGGAATATCTGGGCTTCTACTATCAGCTGCAGGGCCACACTGACTCAGAGCAGACCAGCCTGGAGAGTCCTTGTGGGTCACTTAGTCCATCCCCCTGCCGGGATTGCAACAGATTCTGTGGAGCTTTGTCCAGCCTCACATTCAGTATAATAATAACCCTTTGCCCTTCTGTTGCACACAGAGCATCACAGAGCACTTCACAAACATTAATGGATTAAGCCTCACCCCCTCATGGGAGGAAAAATGCCATTATCCTGTGACGCTCTGTACCTCAGGGGAACACCCTGCACCCCCATGTTCATCCTTGTAAAATGATTGTGTGGTATCCAATGGAAAGTTTGTCATGTTGGGTGTTTTCAGAAGGCTCATGATGCACCGAGCATGGTTGTTATAGTGATGTTATAGTAATTGTTACAGTAATGTTATAGTAATATTATAGGTTATAATTTCCCATATGTAGTTATGAGGCTGAAAATGTATCCTCATGGCTTAAAATAAGCCCAGGCAAAAACTCTCCAAGAGCAGAGAGGCAGTTCACACCTCATCAGGGCATGTATGGGACAAACCCAGCCCAGCCTCACAGGAACAAAGGACGCTGGCCTAGGCAGCAACAAAAGAATATGTTAGACTCTTGAGGGAGTCACCCCCCTTCCTTTGGTCAGTTTGAAACTGCGATGAGGTAATGCTCACCTGACTCTAAAGGGAGGAGGGGGCAAAGGCAAGAGGGAAGAAAGGACATGATAAAAGGGAGAGACGTTTGCCAGGCTCTTCCTCTCTCTTCCACCTACATCTACAGACACCACCACCAAGCGACTGAAGCGCTGATTGAAGGGGAGAGCCTGGCTGAAGAGCAACCAGCCAGCCTGTGGTAAGAAGCATCTAAGTTTGTAAGGGCATTGAAAATGTTAAGATCAGCTTAGAATGTGTTTTGCTTTTATTTCATTTGACCAAATCTGACTTGTTATGCTTTGACTTATAATCACTTAGGCCTGGTCTACACTAGGCGTTTATGTCGAATTTAGCACCGTTACATCGAATTAACCCTGCACCCGTCCACACCACGAGGCTATTTAGTTCGACATAGAGGTCTCTTAAATTCAACTTCTGTACTCCTCCCCAACGAGGGGAGTAGCGCTAAATTCGACATGGCCATATCGAATTAGGCTTGGTGTGGATGGAAATCGACGCTAATAGCTCTGGGAGCTATCCCACAGTGCACCACTCTGTTGACGCTCTGGACAGCAGTCCGAGCTCGGATGCTCTGACCAGCCACACAGGAAAAGCCCCGGGAAAATTTGAATTCCTTTTCCTGTCTGGCCAGTTTGAATCTCATTTCCTGTTTGGACAGCGTGGCGAGCTCAGCAGCACTGGCAACGATGCAGAGCTCTCCAGCAGAGATGGCCGTGCAATCCCAGAATAGAAAGAGGGCCCCAGCATGGACTGATCGGGAAGTCTTGGATCTCATCGCTGTGTGGGGCGATGAGTCCGTGCTTTCCGAGCTGCGCTCCAAAAGACGGAACGCAAAGATCTATGAGAAGATCTCTAAAGCCATGGCAGAGAGAGGATACAGCCGGGATGCAACGCAGTGCCACTTGAAAATCAAGGAGCTGAGACAAGGCTACCAGAAGACCAAAGAGGCAAACGGACGCTCCGGATCCCAGCCCAACACATCCCGTTTCTACGAGGCACTGCAATCCATCCTTGGTGCGGCCGCCACCACTACCCCACCACTGACCGTGGACTCTGAGGATGGGATATTGTCCACGGCCGGTTCCTCGGACATGTTAGCGGATGGGGAAGATGAGGAAGGAGATGAGGAGGACGAGGCAGTCGACAGCGCTTACCAAGCTGATTTCCCCGACAGCCAGGAGCTCTTCATCACCCTTACAGAGATCCCCTACCAACCCTCCCCAGCATGTAACCCGGACACAGACTCAGGGGAAGGATCAAGCGGTAAGTGCTTTAAACATCTAAACATTTATTTTTTACAAAACTGGAATATTAAGAATAAGAACAATATGTGCTTCATGATTTCTTTACCCTGGGCGCTTAAGTAATCAGTTCCAACTATTTAAAAAAAATCAAACAGTGTCCAGTTGTGCATGATTCTGCTGCCCAAGCTGCTCCACTCTATAGTCCCTGCAACTGCAGCTATATGAAAATCCTGTCTATATGTCCGGGGATAGAGCAATAATCCTCCACTGACATCTCAACGAAGCTCTCCTGCAGGTAATGGGAAAGCCTGTTCATCAGGTTCCTGGGGAGAGCGGCCTTACTGGGTCCTCCGAAGTAGAAGACATTCCCGCGCCAGGAGACGAGCAAGTACTCCGGTATCATTGCCTTGCACAGCATGGCGGCATAGGGCCCTGGTCTTTGCAGGCTTTCTCGAAACATCCTTTCCTTCTCGGTGTCCGAGATCCTCAGGATAGTGATGTCGCTCATGATGACCTGCTTTGAATTAGGTAGGGGACTGTTGGTACTGGGACTGCTTGCAAGTTCCTTTACAGAACTGTAACCGCTGGTTTGCAGCCACGCGGTGGATGCGGGAGAGGGGCAGCATACAGGGATCTTTCCCTGGGACATCTGCGAGGGGGTGGGACAGGGCCAGAGTTCATGCTTGGCCGATTGCTGGCAGCAGAGACTGGCATTGCTTTCAATGTGAAAGGAGGCCAGTGGTACTACTAAAGTTTTAAGCAGCCACAAGTCTACGGCTTACCATCTTTGCCTGCTACAGAGATTACGGTGTCCTGCCACGCTTCCCAGATCTGCAGTGCAAAACCCCAGGCACTGAAGGCGAGGTCCGAAAATTCGACCTTGTCCTGAGTGCGCATGTGAAAGGTGCGGTGCATGGTCTTGTTCACAGAGAAAGACTATGTTCTTTGTTCACAACTACATTTATCTTTCGGAGGAATTCACTACCTTTTTCTCATTCCCACAGCCACATCTGCGACTGTCTCCCAACCCAGCCTGGCATCACACTCCCAGAGGCTAGCGCACATTAGGCGGAGGAAGAAGAAGACGCGAGAGGACATGTTCTCAGAACTAATGGGCTGCTCCCGAGCCCAGGCAGCACAGCAGAACCATTGGAGGGAGAATTTGTCCCAAATGCACCAGACACACATGGAACGTGAGGAGAGGTGGCGGCAGGAAGACCAGCAGGCGACTCAAACGCTGCTTGGACTTCTGAGGGAGCAAACGGACACGCTCTGGCGCCTTGTTGATGTTCTGCAGGAACGGAGGCAGGAGGACAGAGCCCCGCTGCAGTCTATCAGTAACCGCACTCCCCCGCCACCAAGTCCCATACCCCCCTCGCCCAAAGTCCAAAGAAGGAGGGGCGGCAGAGTCCGTGAAAACTCTCACTCCACCCCTGCAGACTGCTCAAGCACCAGAAGGCTGTCATTCCCCAAAATTTGAAAAGTCCTTTCCTGCCCACCTCACCCAAGCCCCCGTCCAAGTTTCACCCCCCAGTTTCATGTGTGGTTGTTAATAAAAAATACGTTTCTGTTCATTACTGTTTCAATCATGTTCTTTTGTGGGAGAGTCTGTCTGAAGGGGGGGAAGGGGCTTGGTAATTGGACAGGACAGTCTCCTTTAGCAGGGTACAGAGGCGGGGGCAGGTCCAGCAGCAGGGCACATACACAGTGCAGTGACTAGTTACCCTGGTCAGTCTGGGAGGTGGTTTTCATGTTCTGTGCGTGGGGGGGGGGGGTTGCACTGTAACTTTGTTGCGGGGGAGGGCAGTTACAAATCTTATGCAGCGGTCCTTGTCCTGGATCACAGAGCCACGCAGCAGGGGATCTGTAACCCTCCTCCCCCTGCCATAAACTCACATAGCCCCCACATACACGCAGTTCCGCTCAGGAGGGCTGGCAGGCTCCGTTGAAACAACCAGTCCGCCACTGCGAATCCTGTCATTCCTGGAGTTTAGAAGGATCATTTGCATCAGTACACTACATCCGCTCCCCACCACAGTCTGCGTCCCAGGTTTCAAACATTCCCGCGAAAACAGTATTAAAGACAACGGTGTTCATTAACAAAATAAAACTGATTTTATTTTTTGGGAAGGGGGTGGAGGGGGTCTGTAACTGGAGAGGATAGTCAACATTAACTGGGTAAAGAAACGGTCGCAGGTTCAGCTTCTCTGTACAGAAACTTAAAAGTCACTGGTTACCCTGCTCACTGTGGAACCTAGCTTTCAAAGCCTCCCGGATGCACAGCGCGTCCCGCTGGGCTCTTCTAATCGCCCGGCTGTCTGGCTGGGCGTAATCAGATGCCAGGCTGACTATGAGTCGGCAATGTGACGCGGCTGTGAAAAAAGCTAATGCGATTTTGGGATGCGTTAGGCGAGGTATTTCTAGTAGGGACAGGGAGGTGCTGCTTCCGTTATACAAGGCGCTGGTGAGACCTCATTTGGAGTACTGTGTGCAGTTCTGGTCTCCTATGTTTAAAAAGGATGAACTCAAACTGGAACGGGTACAGAGAAGGGCCACTAGGATGATCCGAGGAATGGAAAACCTTTCCTATGAAAGGAGACTCGAGGAGCTCGGTTTGTTTAGCCTAACCAAAAGAAGGCTGAGGGGGGATATGATTGCTCTCTTTAAATATATCAAAGGGATTAATACCAAGGAGGGAGAGGAATTATTTCAGCTCAGTAGTAATGTGGACACGAGAACGAATGGATATAAACTGGCCGTGGGGAAGTTTAGGCTTGAAATTAGAAGAAGGTTTCTAACGGTCAGAGGGGTGAAATTTTGGAACAGCCTTCCGAGGGAAACGGTGGGGGCGAAAGACCTTTCTGGCTTCAAGATTAGGCTTGATAAGTTTATGGAGGGAATGGTTTGAAGGGATAACGTGATTTTAGTCAATTAGGCATTAACGTGCCATCGCGGGTAAAATGAGGGTCCGGCTGTAGAATCTTGCCTGTATGCTCGGGGTTCTGCTGATCGCCATATTTGGGGTCAGGAAGGAATTTTCCTCCAGGGTAGATTGGCAGAGGCCCTGGAGGTTTTTCGCCTTCCTCCGCAGCATAGGGCAGGGGTCGGAGGCTGGAAGATTCTGTTGTGGGTGGGTCAGCTTTTGTGGCCTGCATCATGCGGGAGGTCAGACTAGATGACCATATTGGTCCCTTCTGACCTTAAAGTCTATGAGTCTATGAGTCTGCGTCCCAGGTTTCAAACATTCCCGCGAAAACAGTATTAAAGACAACGGTGTTCATTAACAAAATAAAACTGATTTTATTTTTTGGGAAGGGGGTGGAGGGGGTCTGTAACTGGAGAGGATAGTCAACATTAACTGGGTAAAGAAACGGTCGCAGGTTCAGCTTCTCTGTACAGAAACTTAAAAGTCACTGGTTACCCTGCTCACTGTGGAACCTAGCTTTCAAAGCCTCCCGGATGCACAGCACGTCCCGCTGGGCTCTTCTAATCGCCCGGCTGTCTGGCTGGGCGTAATCAGATGCCAGGCTATTTGCCTCAACCTCCCACCCTGCCATAAAGGTCTCCCCCTTGCTCTCACACAGATTGTGGAGCACACAGCAAGCTGCTATAACAATGGGGATATTGGTTTCGCTGAGATCACAGCGAGTCAGTAAGCTTCTCCATCTCCCCTTGAGACGGCCAAAAGCACACTCCACCACCATTCTGCACTTGCTCAGCCGGTAGTTGAACAGTTCTTTTTCAGTGTCCAGGGCGCCAGTATAGGGCTTCATGAGCCAGGGCATTAGCGGGTAGGCTGGGTCCCCGAGGATCACTGTAGGCATCTCCACATCCCCAAGAGTTATTTTGTGGTCCGGGAAGTAAAGACCTTCCTGCAGCCGTCTAAACAGACCAGAGTTCCTGAAGACGCGAGCGTCATGAACCTTGCCCGGCCATCCGACGTTGATGTTGGTAAAACGTCCCCTGTGGTCCACCAGTGCTTGCAGCACCATTGAAAAGTAGCCCTTTCGGTTGATGTACTGGCTGGCCTGGTGCTCCGGTCCCAGGATAGGGATGTGAGTTCCATCTATAGCCCCACCGCAGTTTGGGAATCCCATCACGGCAAAGCCATCTATGATGACCTCCACGTTTCCCAGGGTCACTACCTTTGAGAGCAGTACCTTAACGATTGCGTTGGCTACTTGCATCACAACAACCCCCACGGTAGATTTGCCCATGCCAAAGTGGTTCGCGATTGACCAGTAGCTGTCTGGCGTTGCAAGCTTCCAGAGGGCTATGGCCACTCGCTTCTGGACAGTCAGGGCTGCTCGCATCCGGGTGTCATTGCGCTTCAGGGCAGGGGACAGCAACTCACAAAGTTCAAGGAAAGTCCCCTTCCGCATGCGAAAGTTTTGCAGCCACTGGGATTCATCCCAGACTTGCAGCACTATGCGGTCCCACCAGTCCGTGCTTGTTTCCCGTGCCCAGAATAGCCGTTCCACAACATCCACATGACCCATTGTCACCGTGATGTCCTCGGCGCTGGGTCCCGTGCTTTGTGACAGGTCTGTGCCACTCTCAGACTTCAGGCCCTCACCGCGGTGCCGTAGCCTCCTCGCCTGGTTTATCTGAATCTGCCTCTGGGAAAGGTGGATGATAAGCTGCGAGGCGTTGACAACGGCCACAACTGCAGTGATGGTCGCAGCGGGATCCATGCTCGCAGTGCTGTGGCGTCCGTGCTGTCACTGACCGGAAAAGTGCGCGAACTGATTTCCCGCCGGCGCTTTCAGGGAGGGAGGGAGGGCGGTAGTGACGGACGGATGACGACAAGTACCCAAAAGCACCCTCGACCCTTTTTTTTTACCCAGAAGGCATTGGCGGCTCGACCCAGAATTCCAATGGGCAGCGGGGACTGCGGGACTGTGGGATAGCTGCCCACAGTGCACCGCTTCCAATGTCGACGCTTTCCCCGTTAGTGTGGACTCACAAAGTCGAATTACTGTCCTTAGTGTGGACACACACGTTCGACTTTGCAATATTGATTCCACAAATTCGATTTAAGAGAAATCGAACTACCCTCGTAGTGTAGACATACCCTTAAAATCTTTCTTTATAGTTAATAAATCTGTTTGTTTATTCTACCTGAAGCACTGCGTTTGGTTTGAAGCATTTTGGAGACTCCCCTTGGGATAACAAGCCTGGTACATATCAATTTCTTTGTTAAATTGACCAACTCATATAAGTTTTCAGTGTCCAGCAGAGGTTCCCAGGGTTGTGTCTGGGACTGGAGATATTGGGTAGTGTCATTCGGTTGCACAATCCAAGGAGCTGTGCGTGAACAGCCCAGGAGTGAGGGTTCTCACAGCAGAGCAGGGTAAGGCTGGCTCTCAGAGTCAAGGATTAGAGTGACCTAGCACATCACCGGTCTGGATAACACCAGAGGAGAATGTCACATATTCCCATTAATTGGAGAGGGAAACTGGGGCACACAGCAATAACATAATTTATCCATGGATAGCAAGTCCAATCCTATCTGTCTTGCCATTGGCCATGTAAGTTAAGCACCGTAAGCCACTGCAATGGAAGCCAAATCTACATATGGAGAAAATTGGGGGCTGGCAAGACACCGGAGTCTAAAGCCCAGGGATTCTCCTTACTGTGGGGACAAAACAATAACCTTTGGGAATATAAGAAGAAGGCAAAAGGACACATCTTTAATTCATCACTGAGGGAGCAAAAAGGCCAGCACTTTGTGCATTCATGAAAGGTGGAGCCCACCCAGGATGGCTGGTGATGCTGGGAGGTTGCTTTAGGAGAGAAACTACTGTAGACAAGGATTTTAGCCTGTTACAGTTAAAGTTAGACTCTAAGAAGCATGTGATGCTTTTTGTTTTATATGTTTTCATTATCCTTACTCAATATCACTTAAATCCTTATATTTATTGATAAACGTATGGCTGTTTTCACTATCACTATATCTCAGATGTTATAAAGGACCTGATCCGGAGTGGTACTAGTGAAGCTGTGCATACACTGTTCCCTTGGGAACAGCAAACCTGGCTTTTTCTGTGTGTCCAGTGACAGGGGCAAAGAGGAGGCTGGAAGAGCCCAGAGGAGAATGTTGGGGTAGCTGACAGGTTGGAGGTGTCAGGGACCTCACACTCAGCTAAGCACAAGCAAGTCTCCCTCTCGCTGAGGCAGGGGCTAACAAGGCAACTCCCAGGTCTGGGCACCCTGAGAAGCCATCTCACCCTCATACACCTCTCGCTTTGCACCATTCCACTTAGAGCTGCAGCCCTTTGGCAGTGTTTTGGCCACAGAAGCATAAGGAATTGGCAGTGCATGACCTGATGTGCTGCTGTTGCTACCCATGGAGACGGGGCATCACTCAGGTAATGCTGGGAGTGCTCCAAGCCCTGTATGTTAGCGCTAGCTAGATAGTTAAGACTAGAAATGCTGTATCTGAAATGAGAGGTAGAACTAAAATGACATTTCCCCATTGTTTGTGCACAGCTAATAGGCTCACAGAGCTCCCATTTAAACCCAAGAACCCAAACAGCTATGGCCCATTTCTAATCTCCCTGGGCAGCCTGATCCCTTCTCTTGGCAGACAAGCTCTTTAAAAAAAAAAAAAAAAAAACAATAACAAAAAAATTGCTAAAGATTGCCATGCAAATTGCAGGGAGCGAAAACCCCGATGCTTCCAAAATTATCCAGCTCAAGGCAGAGCGGAGAGAAAAGCAGCCAAGGAGATTCTCCGCAAGTTAGATGATGATTATGTTGCTTTGTACACAGACTTTGTATTGCTGGCAAGGTCCAAATGAGCAGCTCGGAGATAATGAAATGTGGCAGCTGCTTTTGAGATGCAGAGAGTGGACTGCAAACGTCAACTGCAGAAATTACAGTGTGTTTAACAATTGTGCCTGCCTTTTGCAACGTTATTCTCTTGGGGCAGGTCTCTGGCCTGTGTTATACAGGAGGGCAGACTCGATGATCACACTGGTCCCTTTTGGCCCTGCACTCTATGAAAACTTCACAGCTTCTAGGCTGGCAACGGGCAAACCTCAAAAGGGTTGGAGGGGCAGTTCAGCTCAGCATCCGAGTGATCAATGGTGAGAACGTTGTATTGGGTGTCAGGAGCCTTGGGCTCTAGTCCCCACTCTGCTACTAATTCAATGTGTGTCCTTGGGCAAAGTGCCTGAGGAACTGAGCAGTCACAGCTCCCCTTGAGGTGTCTGAGAAGTGTGGGACAAACACTTAACTCTCTGTGCCCATCTGTTAAATGGGGACAGGGCTGGTGTTTGCAAGGAAAAATGTGGTGTGGTGGGTAAAGGATGGGCATGACATTCATGGTTGCAAGAAACAATAAAATGTTGGTCCCTATTTCCTTGGGTGCGAGTACAGGACAATGGCACTGAATACTGGCACTAGTGACTTTAGCTGCTATCTCACTCCTAAGGATAACAAAGGTACTGAGAGCACAGCAGCTGCTGGCATCCTGAAACATGTGCTGCCAGCCTGTTTAAGGCAATGGTGCCTGCTGAAGTTACCAACAACTGGTGCGGGAAAGTGTCCTACCATGGAGGAAAAAATAAGGCTGCCATCCCTAGAAACTTTTTAGATGGGATTGCAGAATACCTTCATTGAGATCTCAGGGGGATACAAGGGACACCCCTGTGTACATAAACAGACTGCACTGCATGCCCCCCACCCCTCCTCTTCTGTCCAAGCTGCCTGTGTTTGTCCTGGTCAGCAAGCTTCTGTTGCTCCAGCTCTGCCTCCTCGCCCTGACACCTGGCCTCCAGCTCTATCCATCTTTCCTCCTCTACCAGCTTTTCCACTCCGGCCAACCCAGCTCTGAACCTCTCAGCATTGCTGCTGCCTCTGCTAGATCACCTGGGGATCCATCTGCTGGGTCTACTGCATGCCCTGTACGAGAATAAGGGAGCCCCTCATGGCATATGGGTGCAGCATGGCCACTAGGTCTGACTGGTTCTGATCAGCTGCTGACACACCTCAGTATGCACACAGCTCTGCTAACTGCTTCTTGGGGAGCTCAGCATCTGCTCCTTTGCTCCTCCTACCTTTGCTGTTGCTTGCTCACCTTTACATTTCCCTTTGTTCTAGTTCTGTGGCCTTTCTTCAACTGTTCCCAGCTTTCTCATGGGAGAATCAGTTAAAACTAATTTACCACTGCTTGAAGTGTAAACCTCAGTCGAAACAGCCAGGTGTAAATCCTGTTTGACTTTGCCAATGTAACACGCTCTGGGGTGCGATTCAGACCAGTGAGAAGCTGTGTCACTGCCTGCCCTGTAACCCCATGTGCAGTGCAGTCTGGTTCAGCACTCTGACCCCAACAGCCTGCTGACAACACAACAGCCCCACCGTGGTCTCCACCAGCCTTGGTTACTACTTGCAAGCTGATCCCAACATACTCCTGGTCCTGAATTTCCCCAAAGCCGTCTGCCCTGTAGTGCCCAACACTGTTGGAATGTGCAGTTCCATTGAACAGAAACACTTCACCAAACCAGGTTGTTTTCACTGGAATTTTGTTTCAGAAGAAAACCAGAAGGAAAAGGTTCAGACAATCTTGAAATGTTTGGTGCAGACACGTTTTGGAATGAAATCTTTCAAGTTTTCCTCTTGAAATGACTATGGCAATAAGGTGGTATAAGAATCTATACAGAATAGAACCATAATTCTGGCATTTCCTAACTTCAGAGCGCTTGACTTTGCAATCTAAATCATGTTTGAATATAGCTGTATAGTGTCTAGGTTTTTAAAAAATGAAAAGAAAGATGAAAAACAGAAATTCCATATTGACCCCAACATCAATCACCAGCAGAGTCTGAACCCTCAATCCACAGTGCAGGCCTCTATTGTTTGAGGTAAAGGAGTAACTGGTAGTAGTACAGGGGTCGGCAACGTTTGGCACGCGGCTCGCCAGGGTAAGCACCCTGGCGGGCCAGGCCAGTTTATTTACCTGCTGACGCGGCAGGTTCGGCCGATCGCGGCCCCCACTGGCCGCGGTTCGCTGTCCTGGGCCAATGGGGGCGGCAGGAAGCCGCAGCCAGCACATCCCTCGCCCGCTCCACTTCCCGCCGCCCCCATTGGCCCGGGACGGCGAACCGCGGCCAGTGGGGGCCGCGATCGGCCGAACCTGCCGCGTCAGCAGGTAAATAAACTGGCCCGGCCTGCCAGGGTGCTTACCCTGGCGAGCCGCGTGCCAAACGTTGCCGACCCCTGTAGTAGTAGAAGGCTTTATTTCTCTATGTGGTCACAGGAAGGGGGACGCAATACATGCTTTACTAATGGCTTATACACATGTTTGTAGGATAGTAGAGGAATGTTGGGAATCAGGATTCCTTGGCTCTATTCTTGGCTGTGAAAGAAAGGTGGGTTTAGTGGTTACAGACAGCACTGCCAAGCACATAGATCTGGCACATTCATTCTGAAAGGCAGTGTGACTAAGTGGTCTGTTGTATTGAAAACAGGGTTCTATTCACAGCTCTGCCACGGTTGACCTGGTGCAACCTCTCAGCTACTCCAGCTGAAAAATGCAGGGAATGATACTTGCCTGGCTCCTATCGTAGGAGCATGAGACTCTTATCCATAATAAGGGCAGCAAAGTACACACAGTTATTAACATCAGTCAGTGGAAGACCTGGGACTTGAGCACATGAAGGCACACTGGGCTAGGCACCAGGAGTTCACCAACAAGACCAAAGGGGCTACTGCTGCTGATGTCTGGAACTCAGCCTCTGTGGAACCTGAGAGCACACTCAGGGCAGATGGAATGTTCAAATCATTTAGGCGCAAGCCTCTAACACAGTCTACTGCATATGTGCAAATGGCAGTTTTCAGAGGTTTATGCCTTGGCCAAATCTGGGTAGATTTTCATGGGAATATCAAAGCACAACTCTCTGACCCCAGAAGAAACCCAAGCCAAATGTTAAATTCTTGCTCCAAAGTATGGAGGTGCTATTGTCTTTCAAAGAAAGAGCTGGATTTTTTATTAACTTTAGCAAAATTACCTATTATCTCACTAATCTTCTTTTTGATGATGGCTGCACAGTTTTTGCTGAAACTTTCCAGAAAAATTCACCATGAATCAGATAGAAAATATGGAAACTTTCAGCCCAAAGTGGTCAAGTCTGGCAAAGTTATAGGCAACTGGAAATAGAGGTTTATAATGGAAAATGTTGGACAAGCTTAACCATAGATATATCTACCAGCTTTGCCTATGGCAAGTACAATGCAGTTCTAAAAACAAACAAACAAACAAACCCAACAGGATTTAGGAGAAACTAAAATGTCAGGTGACGTGTAATTGCAAAGCATGTGGTTTCTTTTCTACACTTTTCCATAAATCTAGGCCAAACGGGAGCAGAAAAGAGTTTGCCATCCCAACAGGTGAGGAGAGCAGTCATGTCTGGTGATGTCCCCAAAAGAGCAACAATACACCTCCCCTGGAAATCTGGTTTGGCTGGTGCACTGTGATATCAACCCAGAAAGGGCTTTCGCTGCTTTGTAAGGACTTGAGGGCGGCCTACAGGGCAGGAACGTCTCTCAGCTTTTTAGGAGACAGACTTGAGCGGCTGCTCCCTTGCCATGGATAGCCCCAAGTTCGAGGTCCCCTGCAAAAGGAGGGACCAGATGCTTGTGGCTCAAGGACCGTGCCATACCCCATGTGACGGGTGTGTAACCCCCACCCCACCTCAGCCACTACCGGGCTAATGGGCAGAGTGGCTTCCTCCACACTAACTGGTTGACCAGCACAGCTGGGATAAGAGGCTGCGGCCCAGGAAGAGGGGGCTGGCTGCTAGAGAGGCCAAGGGCTAACCTGCACCAGCTTCAGCCTGGCAGAAAGCCACCCAGGAGCAAGACCTGAAATTCCCTGAAGACTGGGTGAGGCAGTTGGAGGATCCCTGTCTCCTGTTCTCTGTGAGGAAGACTGGCCCCCAAGGGTCCCGTAACCAAGCCTGGGAGGAATAAGGCCTGAGGATTTGAAGACAGTGGGAGCTGAGCTGAAAGGCTAAGAGAGCCAGCTCTTAAAGGGCCAGTGTAGTTTCCAGGGGCCCGAGGACAGGCGAGAGGGCTGAGCCCCTCATACTGCACCAGCGATCAGAAGGAAACTGTGTCTCTTCTAGCTTTTCCCCTCTGGTTTTAATCTCAGGAAAAGACACACGCGGGCTTGGTATTTATAGGGCTGCATATTCGTAAGACAAGCTGCCTAATTTAGCCATGCTCCTGGGACTTCTCTTCAGTCACTTGCCGCATCTCTGCTTAATGTGCAGCCCCCAATCAGGCATATTAAGGTTATTTATCGGCAATAAGGCAATATCCTCATAAATAAATGAGAGGCTGTTTGTGTTATGTTCCAGACGAGTGTGGGAGTAGCTGTGTCGCAGCCGGCTTGATTTATGTTGGCAGTAACACGTCTCCCTTTTGGGTGTGTGGCCAGTTCTGCTGCAGCCCGAGGTGCCGCTGTGCCAGAGCAGAGCTGCGGGGGCCGCGTCCTTTCAAAGACAGCGCGATAGGAAAGCTCTGACTGGCTGAGGGGGTAACAGTCACTGCATGCACCGCTGTGCTACAAACGGTGGCATCACTAGCAACTCCCGGCTTCATCACTGCCGGCTGGGCCAGGAGAGCCCTGGTCAGAGATGGGTCTCGGTGCCATGGGCATACTTTGCTTTTCATCTCAGTGGGAACCTGCTTAACACATACAGGGGCCTGATCCTGACCTCACTTTCCCCAGTTTCATCCTGGTGTAAACTTGCTGACTCCAGTGGAGTTACACCTGGTTTAAGGCCTGATCGGACACCCACTAGACCAATGGAAAGGCTCCCGCTGATTTCCGTGGGCCTCAGTCACATTCCCTCTTCCTGGCATTCCTGAGAGCAGAATCAGGTCGGTTCGATGGAGACTCCCCAATGGACACCGTGAGAGCAGTGTCAACCCCAGAGTCCCTGCTGCATGGATGGACAGCAATGCAGGTGTTGCTGGTGTGCCAGGAAAAGGGGGTTCAGAGGGGCAGGGAGCAGCTGGCAAGGAGGGAGAGGCAAGGACAGAGAGAAGGGGGAGGTGCAGGGAAGGCTATGGAGGAGAAAGGGAAAGACGTAGGACTAAGCTGGAATCCATAGAAAGGAGATTCTCTCCAGAGGCTGCAGGACGCACACAGCCCCATAGGTGCTGGAACTAGGGGTGCTGGGGGTGCTGCTATGCCCCCTGGCTTGAAGTGGTTTCCATTATATACAGGGTTACTGTTTGGTTTAATGGCTCTCGGCACCCCCACTATAAAAATTGTTCCAGCGCCCCTGCTCAGCCCCCATGGTCCTCCCTGACGCTAGATCTCAGGTGACTAACCACAGGCTGTGCTGCATGCTGCGTCTCCCTATGACCTGGATTTGATGAGCAGTCAGGAAAGGGGTTGCTGCCTGCCCTGCAAGACAGTGGAGCTGGGTTCTGAGCGATGCTGGGATGTGGAAAGGACACCCTCAGGGATTTCTGTGTCCGAGTTGAGAGCAGGAGACAGGCTGCTGCATGCTGGAGAGCTGGGAGCTCTGGGGGGATGGGGGGAGTTAGAGAGGGCACAAAGGGGGGGGGGGACCAGAGTGGGCTAGATGAGGGCGGGTGGCTGCTCCCCTTCTGAAGGGATGAAGGTCCAAAGAAAAGCCTTCTCCTGGTGTCAGGGCAACTATGGGTCATGCTGGGCCCTGTGGAGATCTCTGGACTGGGTTTTCTTACTGCAACTGAAGACTGAGGCATTTTGTAGCTTGGTGGCTGTGGCTCAGTGGGGCAGGCCTTGGACGAGGAGTCAGGATTGCTGAATTCTAACTCCAAATGGGTGCTTCCTTGCTGTGAGTGTCTGGGAGGGTCACAGCATCGCTCTCTGCTTCAGTTTCCCCATCTATAAAATGGAGTCAGTGATATCTTGCAAAGCAGGTAGGCCCAGATTCTCCAAGCTACCTACCTCCAAACATCCTACTGATTTCAATGGAAGTTAGAAGCCTAAATGCCTTTGAGCATCTACGCCTTTGAGACTTGTGGATGGAAAGCACTGTCAAAGAGTGTCCCCACACAGATCTCTCCCAGCCATTTCTGAGCCTGTGCATTGTATGGTTCCCTCAGTACCTATCCCCCTGCTCCCAGCAATGGTCCAGCAATGGCAGAGTGGAGGCTGGCAAGGAGGTGTGAGCCATTGTTCTCTGGGCTGAGTACCTGGCAGCAAATAGAGGGCAGAGGCTGCAGAGGCTGTAGGGTTTGGGATTCTACCCACTGCACTCAGCTGCACAATGACTAATTTTATAGCTTATAAAATACAAAGACACCTGCTAATCAAAGTGATCATTTCCTACGGGAATCCTGGAGCTCGATTTCCAGACAATTTAAGTATGCAAATACACCTGATTTGCATGTGCAGTTACTTTGTCTTGCAGCTACTTGATCCGGGTACACAGTCGTGGGAGTTGTGGATGCAGATGTAAGCAGGGTCTGATTGAATTCTCCCCTGACAGCTAGCTGGGAGGGGGAGAGACTTCAGGAGCAAACTGTATTTACATGTACACACCTATTCTGCCTAGATATCCAGCAGATAGAGAGGTGTTGCTCAAAGTGATCAACGCTGGCTGATGTTGGGTTACAAATCACTTTAGTACTGAATGCAGGGGCAGTGAAATGTTGTTATCAATGTTGTTGTCTTTATTGTAGGAGTAAAGGGGAGCACAACTGTGCTTTACGTGTCCCAAATGAGGGGATCACCCTCAGCTGAAAGGACCTCATTAAGCCAGGGTCTCGAATGCCAGGCCCCTGTGAGAGTAAGAGGCGGTGGGAATAGGTGTTCTTGCCAGAAGGTGTGGACTCTCCCAAAAGATCCCCAGTCTGGTTTAACCTGTTCCTCCCCAATGTTCAACAAAAGAGCTAAAGAGGCTCCATTAGGAGTCTTCTGTTATTTTAAGTGCTCAATCAGAGCTAAAAACACTTGTGGTAGGACAGCGTTTCTACCCAGCCTGCTAAGAACTGACAAGATCTAAGAGTTGGGTAGAACCTCAAGAAACTGACCTGCAGAGGTCACAGCAGAGAGACAGGTTGCTAGAGGGCTTTCTCTTCTCCCCCTCCCTCCATACCCTGTAACACTTTTAGCTCTATCCCTTATCTTTTCTCATTGTGCTAAAAGCCACATCTGGTTGTGGGAAATTCAACGCATAGTATCTTTGTTCTTCATACATATTAGTAAGGATATGAGTATCGAAAGTAAACCCAAAATTCTATCTCAGGCTGACAAACCAGCCTATATACTAACACAGGTGGCAACAGAAGGTAACCGATGGGAGTGGCTGGTGGAAGTGGCGAGCATTCAGCCGGCAGGACCAGCTGGTGCCCCCACCCCCACCATGGTTGGACGAGAATTCATGCAAATGCACCTCTGAACTCTATGTCTTCACTGACCAGGGACAACAACTGTGAGTGGGGTGTTAAGGGGGGGAACACTACAGGCACTTTGGTGTTGGATTGCATGCCGTACTTGGCATAGACCCCACCACCACCCTGCACACTACAGGCACTTTGGTGTTGGATTCAAGAACCTGAAGCAAAAGACACTGCCCAGTGTATCCTGGAGTGGGTGTTTTGCTCATACTTTTATGTGCTGTTTTCCCAAATTAATGCTAGGTTACTTTTATTAAAGAAAAACTCTTTCTACACTCAGACACTGTGCTTGCGAAAGGGGAAGAATTGCCTCTTAGAGGCGCCCAGAGGGTAGCATGAAATTTTCCCAGATTACTGCGTGTGGGCTCAAGCCAGTTCTGTTATATTGTTGAAAAGGAACCCCCTAGATACTGAACCCGGCTCTTCTTGCTGCCCACTCAACTGACATAAGGGTTACACAAATGAGTCAAGTTTGCAGCCACTTGCCACCTGCCCTGACTGCCTGATGTTGGAAGGGGTAACCCAAGCCCTGTCTAGGAAGGGTTTGTTACACCTATTTTAAATATGTGCCTTACAGTGTATACCTCTGAGGAGCCCAAGACATTGACCCCAGGCATGAACAGTGAGGTGGAGGAAGAGGTGGAGGAGGAAGAGGAAGAGGATGGGGACATGCAACCGGGGTGGGGGTCCCAGCTATACCGTGAGCCAGGACCTGTTTGAGACTCCACCGCAGTCCCAACAGTTGAGCACAGGCAAACCTGATGCTGGGAAAGGAGCCTTGGGTAAGCGTGTAAATTTATTTCCCATCACAGTGATGGTGCCCCCAACATAGCAGGACACAGCAATTGACTTTTCATTAATTTGCTTGTACTAGAAGAGGTAGTGGTACAACCGAGAGAGGTTGCTTTATCATCTGCTTTTCAATCACTTGTAGAGTTAGGCTGAGGGAGGGGGCATGTGGAGCAGTTGTTTCTGTATACAGGCATGTCCCTTGTATCCTCCTAAGAGAGCCCATGAAACTCCCATGGAGGTACTCTGCAATCCTCTCCAGACAGTTTCTAGGGATGGCAGCCTTATTTCTTCCTCCATGGTAGGATGCTTTCCCACACCAGTTGGCGAGAACTTTGGCAGGCATGCTTGCCTTAAACAGGCTAGCAGCATAACGGCCTGGTTTGGCATCTTTGGGACGCCAGCAGCAGCTGTGCTCTCTATGCCTTTGTTCCTCCCAGGAGTGAGAGACCAGCTAACATCACCATTGCCTGTGGGAAATCGTGCCAGCTGAACGGGGTGGGGGAATGAGGAATGAGTACTCACCATTGCTGGAGCTTGGAATGGCACTGCGCACAATCGCTGCCAAGCAGAAGTGTCAATTAGCAAGTGTTGTTTAAAACTTTAGGGGAGCAACTGAAGGGAGTTCTGAATCTTTCGATTTCCATTGTGACTATACTGACAATGGTACCTCTGTGTGTTTTATATGTAGCTGCAGCCGTTGTGGCCTGGAAGGGCTCCCTCTCCATGCCTGTGGAACACCTGAGTCAGATAAGGAGAACAAAAAAGAGGACTCAGAATGACATTTTCTGCGAGATCCTGCAAGCCAGTGTTGCATCAGACCATGAACAGAGGGCCTGGCGAATGACTATTGCAGGGTGTATGGAAAAGGAAAGAGTGAACAGGCCAAAGGGCCCGGAAGCCCAGCAGGTAAAGGAGAGGAAGATGCACCAAGACATAGTGGAGCTTCTCCGGCAGCACACAGATGCTGCAGACTCTTGTGGATTCGTCTCCCTTTGCAGTCTGGAGAACTGCAACATAGCACCTCTCTACATCCCCCATCAACATTTCATTTGGCATCAGGGGCCGTGGTCCTACCGCTCCACCCTGGGGGACAGTAAGGACAACCACAGCTTCACGTACACTGAGAACTATGGTTGATGTATGTGTAGCTAAAATGGACATGAATGTCCCTTCCTCTTCTTTACACTCTGTCGTAAATTTACTAAGATTTTAATGTATTTTCATTTAACTGTTTTGAGATGTTTTTGTTAGTCAGTAAACTATTTTTTGGGGGAAATAATTCATTGTTATTAGTTCCCAACACATGCTGCATGATGCCTGGTGCCAGTGAAAGAAGTGGTATTGTACACTGTGACCCAACCCACTGATTCAGGATCAGTGACAAACAGTGTAATAATCATAAACACCCAGCAAGCGCCACAACATTAATAGGTGCATCAACAGTGTTAGATTCATAGATGTGCACCAAGAACCACACTGTTCCTAACAGGCCCCTGAACGGCTGGACCAGGTAGAGCACAGCGCACCACAATACATTACTGTGGCTCACTGTTAAAGTGCTCTTTCAAAGCCACCCCGAGCCATATAGCTCCGTTCTGAGCTCTTCTGAGAGCCCTTGTGCCTGGCTGTTCAAACTCAGCAGACAGCCACTCCACCGCCACTCTGGCAGCAACTTCCCCACTTTGCCTCACAGTTATTATGCAGGACAAAACAGGAAGGCATAATCATTGGGATGTTTTTCTCACTGAGATCCAGTCTGGTGAGTAAACAACACCAGCGTCCCTTCAATCTACCAAAGGCACATTCCATTGTCATTCTGCACCTGCTGAGCCAGTAGCTGAATCTTTCCTTGGTGCTGTCAAGGTGGTCAGTGTACGGTTTCATGAGCCGGGGGGGTAAAGGGTAGAGAGGGTACCCAGGGTCACTATTGGCATTTCAACATTGCCAATAGTAATCTACTGGTCAGGAAAGAATGTCCCTGCTTGTAGCTTTCCCAACAGTCCTCTGTTCTGGAAGATCCATGCATCATGTACCTTCCCTGACCAGCCAACACTGATGTCAGCGAATTGTCCCCCGTGATCCACCAGCACTTGCATAACCATAGAAAAATAGCTCTTTTTGTTGATGTACTCTGTGACAAGGTGGTCTGGTGCCAAAATAGGGATATGCACACTGTCTATCGTTCCACTGCAGCTCGGGAATCCATTGCTGCAAATCCATCCATTATGTCCTGCACGTTGCTGAGAGTCACAGTCCTGCATAGCAGGAGATGATTAATGACCCTGCAGACTTGCATGACAACATCCCCGATGTGGATTTTCCAACTCCAAAATGACATTGACTGGTAGCAATCCAGCATTACAAGTCTCCACAGTGCAATCACCACTCACTTCTCGACTGTCAGTGCAGCTCTCATTGTGGTGTCCCTGCACTGAAGAGTTGGGGTGAGCTCAGCAAACAGATCCAGGAATATGACCTTGAGCATCTGAAAGTTCTGCAGCCACTGCTCATCCTCCTAAGCCTGCATTAGGATGTGACCCCACCAGTCATTGCTCCTTTCTCAGGCCCCAAAGTTGGTGCTCCAACATGTGCAGCTGCTCGGTGAACACCACCAATGACCTTGAATTGGTTCTTGTTATGTCTCACCTCAACATTCCCTGCAGGAAATCATCATGTTCCCCGCAGCTCTTCTTACAGCTCTGCAAATACCAGAGGACCGCGTATCTTCTGCATGCAACGCTCATGATAATAGTGCAGAGCTGTGCAGGCTCCATGCTTCTCTCAGAAATGGCAGCAGTGACAAGGCCCATGTGGGTTCATGGGATTTTCAAAACAGGCATGAAAATTATGGGATGGAAATGACATTGGGTGGAGAAAATTGCATGATGGGAACTTGAGCCTGCAGTTACCCCTGCACTACTCGTTTCTGTCCCACCAGGCATTGCCAACACTTCCCAGAAGAAGTGCTCTTGATGGGGGTGAGCTGCACACTGGGACATCTACCCATGGTGCACTGCACTCTACCTCAAAACACACACTCCTGGTGAGCACACACAGTGCTGACGCAAGGAGCCAACTGTACACACGCACAAGTGGTGTACTAACTGCATGATGATGTAACTTGTGGTGGCAAAAGTTTAAAGTGTAGACATGCCTTATGGCTACACACTCTGGGTCAGTGGTGTCCGCTCAGACCCCAGCACCTAGTGTCCGTGCTTTGACTTTACAGTCAAGTGCTTGGCAGTTACATTCTCCCGGTGGGAGAAGGGCTTGAAGGTGTGGCACAGCAGCCTGCAGCTCTCCAGGGATACGCAGAGGGATGTGGGGCTCATCTACCCACCCCTAGCTACTCACAATGGTGACCATGTTTCCAATGAGGCTTTTCCACTGCTGCTCTGCCCCCAGAAGCCGTACGCAGTTTAGTCACACTCGGTATTTCTCTCTAGCACCACACGCAGACACTCCCGCTCATCTCCCACACGTAGTGCAGTTTGGGTGCCATTTGGATCCCAGCCAGCCCTGGCAGGATGGCAGGCCATGAATGATTGACACTTGCCGTAAGTACTGTTTCAGTGAAATTTGCACTGCCTGCTTCGCACACCCGCCTTTGAGATCACTGCCTCCCACTCAGACAAGACGTGCCAGCACAAACAGTGAAGTACTCGTCTCTGGTGCCCATAATGAGCATCTCCCCAAACTGCCAGGAATGCTGCTGCTGACCCCCTGAGATGCCCCCACCCTCCATTGTGGGAGTGGCACCCCCTGCACTGCTGAAGGTAAGGCCTGCTAAGGCACATATTTAAAATAGGTGTAACAAACCTTTCCTAGACAGGGCTTGGATTACCCCTTCCAACACCAGGCAGTCAGGGCAGGTGGCAAGTGGCTGCAAACTTGACTCATTTGTGTAACCCTTCTGCCAGTTAGAGTGGGCAGTCAGAAGAGCCGGGTTCAGTATCTAGGGGGTTCCTTTTCAACAATATAACACAGAACCAGCGAGAGCCCCCACCCAGTAACCTGAAAAAATTACATGCTACCCTCTGGGTGCCTCTAAGAGGCAATTCTTCCCCTCTCACAAGCACAGAGTCTGAGTGTAGAAAGAGTTTTTCTATAATAAAAGTAACCCAGCATTAATTTGGGAAAACAGCACAAGCAGGATTCCTGAACATAAAAGTATGAGCAAAACACCCACTCCAGGGTACGCTGGGCAGTGTCTTTTGCTTCAGGTTCTTGAATCCAACACCAAAGTGCCTGTAGTGTGCAGGGTGGTGGTGGGGTCTATGCCAAGGACGGCATGCAATTCTTTGTAAAAGCGGCAGGTCTGCAGCTTGGCACCAGATCTATTGTTGGCTTCTCTGGCCATGTGGTACGCCTGCCGCAGCTCCTTCACTTTCATGCAGCACTGCTACTGGTCCCTGTTGTACCCCTTCTACTGCATCTCCAGTGTGATCTGCTCACAGATGTCACATTTCTATGGCTGGTCCATAGCTGTGCTTGCACAGCCTCCTCTCCCCACATGCCCAGGAGGTGCATATCTCCTGCCTACTCCAGGGTGGAGCATGACTGGAGCTTGTAGCCGGCACAGTCAGCTGGGCAGTTGCACACCACAATGGAGAGTTTCTAGGGGTGTGCTCACCATGGTGAGCAATCGGGAAAAGGCATTTCAGAAATTTGCAGAGTTTTAAAGTTTGGGGAGGGGCTTCCAGTCTTTGTGACCCCTGGGCAGTGGAGTTACAATTGAGACCAGAGAGGTCAGTGTCAGACATTGTAGGTCAGCTGCTGGAGGACTGTAAGGGTCAACATAGATAATGCAACGTCTACACTCGTGCTGTGTCAACCTCAGTACGTTGGCCATGGCTCAGCGCTGCTTGGCGAGGTGGTGTTACTATGTCAGTCTAATAGAGAACATACATTGGTGGGAGACAAATTTTAGTGTAGACACATGCACAACTAGGGGCTTATGTCGACCTAACTTTGTAGTGTAGACCAGGCCGTAGGCGATTGCATTCATGCAGCTCCACTGACAGCCTCGGAGGTGGCTCAGATGTCCTTACAGAGAGAATTTGACCCTTCCCCCCTTTTCTTAATGAGCCCAGTACAGTTAACTGCCTCTCATTGCTTTGCAGGAGGCTATCAGGAGGAATTAGAGCTGGCTGAAAACATTTTTTCTAGGGCTGTCGATTAATCGCAGTTAACTCATGCCATTAACTCAAAAAAATGAATCGCGATAAAAAAAATTAATCACGATTAGTCACAGTTTTAATCGCACTGTTAAACAATAGAAATTGAAATTTATTAAATATTTTTGATGTTTTTCTACATTTTCATATATAGTATTCTGTGTTGTAATTGAAATCAAAGTATATATTATTTTTTATTACAAATATTTGCACTGTAAAATGATAAACAAAAGAAATAGTATTTTTCAATTCACCTCATACAAGTCCTATAGTCTCTTTGTCGTGAAAGTGCAACTTACAAATGTAGATTTGTTTTGTTACATAACTGCACTTAAAAACAAAACAATGTAAAACTTCAGAGCCTACAAGTCCACTCAGTCCTACTTCTTGTTCAGCCAATCACTAAAACAAACAAGTTTGTTTACATTTACAGGAGATAATGCTGCCCTCTTCTTATTTACAATGTCACCAGAAAGTGAGAACAGGCATTTGCAAGGCATTTTTGTAGCCGGCATTGCAAGGTATTTACATGCCTGATATGCTAAACATTCATATGCCCCTTCATGCTTCGGCCATCATTCCAGAGAACAAAATTTTCTAAACAAAGCATAGCATACATTTGTTTCCATTTAAAATTAAAAAATCATTTTGATTCAATTTGAACTGAAATTTTCTGTTGTAGTTTTGAATTTTCCCATACAAAAATCTAAAAAAATGTGATGAAAAATTACATCTTCCTGTGGAAAAATGTCATTTTTGTGGAAACCCTGTTATTTGGAGGGAAAATATTTTGGTGAAAACATTTCAACCAGCTCTAGTTGGAAAATAGTTCTCAGACACATTTTTGTTCATTCATATTTTTCACTTGCACCTACCAAGTTCTCTAGGCAAACTACAACCATTTAAAACACAACTTTATTAATAACACTATGTAACTTCTCTACAGCGCTTTGCATCTGTAGCTCTCACAATTCTTCACCAGAGTGGATTAGTAAGTGTCATCGTCATGCTGTCTGGAGTGGCTCACAACTGAGTGCCTACCTCAGGGCA
Source organism: Emys orbicularis (assembly GCF_028017835.1). NCBI lineage: Eukaryota > Metazoa > Chordata > Testudines > Emydidae > Emys > Emys orbicularis. The sequence continues at coordinate 26,405,521 of NC_088695.1, read as the reverse complement.
GACTGTAAGAAAATAGGCTGGTGTGTTCTATTAGATTTCACCAAGCCAATGACAAATGTGAACTCCTGGATCACTATACCAGTCTTACCATGGAGTCACAGACAGTCCCCTTAGACTCTCCAGTCTAGCTTGTCACCCAAACTGGACTTTATGATGAAAGGTTACTTAAACCCCAAATCATCCCCCATCATCTTGCTCCCAGTCCCAAGAGACCAGTCACTCACCCCAAAACAATTGGCACTCTAGATCTTACAATAAAGGCCATGCTGGCAGCCAATTCTATAGTAAACTAACTAAAGGTTTATTAGCTAAGATAAGGAAGTGAGAGTTATTGAGAGCTTAAAGCTGGTAAAATATATGAGTGAGTCACAGTCTACAATTCCAAATGGTAGCAGAGATGTAGTAATCTGCCAGTTTCCCAAAAGTCTCTCAGGGCTACCCAGAATAAGTCTGGAGATCTCCGTCTTCTCATTTGGTTATTCTGCCCTGTTAGAATCCAAACAGTCCAGAGATGAAGGATTATTCCTTGAATCCATACAAATAGATTCTTCTCCCAGAAAACAAGCTGACAGAGTCACTACCCACATAGCTTTTCATAGACCCATAAGGTTAGAAGGGACCGCAAGGGTCATCTAGTCTAACCCCCTGCCAAGATGCAGGATTGGTTGGGTCTGAACCATCCAAGACAGATGGCTGTCCAGCCCCCTTTTGGAAACTTCCAGTGAAGGAGCTTCCACAACCTCCTAGGCAGTCTGTTCCTTTGTCTTACTGTTCTTACAGTTAGGAAGTTTTTTCCTGAGATTTAATCTAAATCTGCCATGCTGTAGTTTGAACCTTTTGCCTCTTGTCCTGCCTCTGTAGCAAGAGAGAACAACTTTTCTCCATCTTTTTTATGTCAGCCTTTTAAGTATTTGAAGACCGCTATCATTCCCTCCTTAATCTGCTTTTTTCCAAACTAAACATACCCAGTTCCTTCAGCCTTTGCTCATATGGCTTGCATTCCATCCCTTTGTTTATCTGTGTCACTTACCTCTGGATCCTTTCCAGTTTCTTTACAACCTTTCTATACATTGGTGACCAAAACTGGTCACAGTACTCCAGCTGAGCCCTACCCAGAGCCGAGTAGAGTGGTATTATCACCTCCTGTGACTTGCATGCTATGCCTCTGTTAATGCAACATGAAATTGCATTTGTTTTTTGGCAACAGCATTGCATTGCTGACTCATGTTGAGGTTGTGATCCACTACAACTCCCAAATCATTCTCAGCAGTGCTGCTGCCAAGCCAGTTATCCCCCATTCTGTATTTGTACATTTGGTTTTTCTTCCCTAAGTGTAGCACCTTACATTTGTCTTTGTTGAATTTCATTTTATTGTCTACAGGCCAGTTCTCCAATTTATCAAGATCCCTCTGAATTTTAGCCCTATCCTCCAAAGTGTTGGCAACCCCCCAAGCTTTATGTCATCTGCAAATTTGATCAGTGTGCTCTCTATACCTACATCCGGGTCATTAATAAAGATGTTAAACAACACTGGACCCAGAACAGATTTCCTTTGATGACGGAGAGTGAGGAATGCATTTTAAGTCTTTGACCTCTGATCACCACACACAATGATCACTTGCTCAGTGGCTTGAGCATTGGCCTGCTAAACTCAGGATTGTGAGTTCAATCCTTAAGGGGGCCATTTAGGGAACTGGGGTAAAAATCTGTCTGGGAATTGGTCCTGCTTTGAGCAGGGGGTTAGATTAGATGACCTCCTGAGGTCCCTTCCAACCTGGATATTCTATGATTTGCATTTCACAAGGCTTCTTCCGCGTTTGATGGGTTATTTAGTTGCAGGGGTATATACAATGTAAATGTTTGCTATTACAGTATAACAGGATACAGATAAGTAAAAACAATGCATGTAACATCCCATTCATTTTCATGAAGTCTAAACACGAAATACACTCAACAATCACTTTGATCTATACTAATACACACATGAATTGACCTGGGGCTTCGACATGAGTTGGCACCTGGTCTGCCAGCCTCACAGTCATTATGCCCATCTTACAGACACAGAACCTGAGACAGACTTACCCACAGAATGTCAGTGCCAGAACTGGAATGAGAACCCAGCTCTTCTGGCTTGCAGTCTTGTGCCCTAACCACTGAACTACACTGCCTTCCCTTTAAATGCTATGTATCAAAATTCATACAAGCCTTCCCAACTCCTCCATCCAACTGTGCCCCTCCTCGCCAAAGAGCCCAGGAATTTAGCATCATGTTACCCAATCTGAGTCTGCAAATCCCCTTGGCTGCAGTGTCCAGATGGTTGCAAGGTGCAGCCCCCGGCCAAGCACAATGTAGAAATCCAGCCTATTGGTGAGACAAGCTGGGATCACCATAGTGAGGTCCAGTCTTCTGGCCCGTGACAGATAATAAAATAGATACTGTGGCAGCTCTTCCTGGGGCATCCAGAGTCTGAGCGCCCTGGAACCAGATTGCCTCAAGGTGTCACGTCGGGAACTCAGAAACTGAAGGAGCAAGAGTTATGAATCATCTTTGAAAATGGGGGCTTCCCCTCTCCGTGCCTCAGTTTCCCCATTCGGACAGTGATGCTCAGCCACCTTTGTGACATGCCAGGAGATCTGTGGATGGAAGGGCTGTGGAAGCTGTTATTATGCCGATGGTGACCAACGTGCTGAATGGTCATAAGGTGTCTCAGAGGAGCCACCAGCAAGGGTTTGTACAAAGGGGCTACATCTCACACCTGCTGACTGATTCACTACCCTCACCTTTCAGAGCAACTTACATGCCCTGCCCTCCCTCCCATCCATTGCCACCTGCCTCCAGCTGTACGTCACTTCTCCCCAGGCCTGGGATTCAGGTTCTTGTGCAGCCAGCTCAGCTGCAGGAGTGCAGGCATTGGGGCAGTGTGCACATGGACCTCACCCACCAACTGAGGGCAAATCCACAGAACGCAGGGCAGAGGTGGCGGCCGGGGTGGGAGCAGCACAGGCGGGCATGTGCCCACCAGAACTGGTGTTTGAACTCTGGGAAAGGAGGGGCAGTGGGGCTCCCCACAGGGCAAAGGGCCGGCTTTCACAGTGCAGCAGGGAGCAGTACACATGGAGTAACCCAAAGCAGGCAGGCATCCTCCCAGTCACAGCTGCTTTAGTCTCCGGAATGCTGGCCCTGTGTAGTCTGCATCTGCCCTCTAGTGGCCAGCCTGACAATGGGTTCTCGGGAAAATGTGCAGAGCTGAGGCACTGGGCCCTCACCTGCACCAGTGGCAGAGATCAGAGGCCTGGGAGTTCAGCGCTCCCCGGAGCACCCACCTCTCTCCTCCCTCATTGGGCAGAGATTGAAGCCATGTTTCTCGAAATTGCCTCTCCTCAAGGAAATTGATTTTTACTCTCCTGCAAAAGAAGCTGTCTCCTAAGCCCACGTGCAGCAGGGTGGGACCAACCCAAACACAGCCCATATCAACAGACCGGCCAAACCCGGGGCAAGTAGTGATGGGCCAGAGCCAAAGCCTGGATCCAAACACACCAACGCTACATGTCAGAACTCAAACTCCCGACTGCACCAGATCTCAGCGTCTAATGCAGCCCACCACACAGTGCCGGGTGAGACAACTCCACCTGGAATCTGAGCTGGGAGAGCCTCCAATTTGTGACTACAGGAGAATACTGCAAAGCCAGAGCTTTTCCTCTCAGCTGAGCCTCACCCATGCCTGACCACACTCTGGGGAGACCCCTGCAAATCAGTCTGAATTTATGTTTAAGGATAAAGTAGCCCCAACTTTCACAGACTCCAGGCTCTTCGTGGCACAGCACCACCTTGTGGACATTGCGCGTCCTCCCTGGGAAGTGAAGAGGCCAGAGGAAATGGGCTGGAGAAAGATTTGGTTAAGGAGTCGTCCGAGGCCGGTGCTGTATCCCATCTCCTCCGTTACGCGCCTGATGTAATTTTTAAAGGGCAGCATCTCCCTGGAACATGCGAGAACTCAGCTCTCTCTGCTCTGTGCTCTCCCAGGATGGCGCTCTTCTCCTCTACTCCACCAAGGACTGGTGTGCCACAGCATTCAGAGCGACGTGCAGCACTGGGCCTAAGCTCCTGCAGTGCTGGGAGCGCTAGAAATCCATGAGACAGAGAGGCAGTTCTGGGGGTTGCACGGAGCCTTGGCTTACTGAATGCCCCCCGCCAGTGTAGGGACTAGAGCACTGGGCACAGCTTTCCCCACTGGGGTCTCCACACTGACCAGAGTCGTGACTGGAGCAGGTAGAATTTCATCTGCAAAACAGTTCATTGGACAGCTCTGCCCATGAGCTAGCAAAGAAATTGTTAGCAAATAAGCAAGTTCCATTACTTGAGAAGCTCTATAGGGGCAAATAGTAGGCCTGGTTCCCTGGTGCTCTCCGAAGGCATGATCCAAAGCCCTTTGAACTCAATGGAAAGACTTCCTGGGCGCTTTGGAGCAGGCCCCAGCTGCTTTGCAGTGCTGCAGGGATACCAAACGGCTGTAAGCTCAGCTGGGCAGAAGCTCAGCAAAGCAGTCGGGCGGAGCTTTTCAGAGCTGCCTGGAGGTTTGGGGCACCCAATTCCACCATGCAAATCTGCACTTCAGAGCAGCCCAGGGAGTCTATATTTATTGATCTATTTTAGGGTTCTATCCTGCTGCCCATCACCAGTATGGGGCGTCTTCCACATAAAATCAATAGCAAGAGAGAAGTCCAGAGTGGACTTCATGGAGTTTCTGGCTTTTCTCCCTTTTTGGGGACAAAGTTCCACTTTGGGGAGGGGTTTTGGTCTTTATTTTATTGTATTAATTTTATGGTGGGAAGCCTTTTGGGTCTGATCTGGCCTGCTATTTGCCAAACAAACTAGTCACAATATTATACCTGTCAAGACAGCAAATACAAATAATACAGGAAATATTATTTCCCCAGCTCTGGTCCTCAATGTGACAGTGAAAACCAGGATGGAATGGCTCCTGAACCAAGGCCAGGAGTGTAGCTCAAACTTAAAGAAAGGACTGACAAAAAAGAGTCTCAGGAAATAAACTTTGAACCTGACTTCCAAAGTGCCAGTGATTTCCAGTATTCAGACTGTCTCCCATCCCTGCACCTGTCTGGTGAAAGAGATGCTGAAGATACAGAACAAGACACTCCACTTAGGAACAAGTAAAACAGCTGAATACTGTAGATCAGTGGTTCTTCACCTGGGGTGCGCGCACCCCCTGGGGGTGTGAGATGCCCTTTCTGGGGGTGCGAGACATGACAGATTTTTTTAGAAGGTAAATCATCGAAAAGACAAATTAAGCACAGGCACGTAAGTACAACTACTTTGTTTCATCAAACCTAAGCATAAGATAACGCTTGACGTGTGTGGATCAATCTGCACCAATGGTGCTCCTGCCATTCTAGGAAAAAAATCAGGATTTGTTTCCTATGTAAAGAAAGAATAATAAATATATAATTCTAAAAAAAGTAATTTTTCATGTATTCTTAATTTTACTGCAAAATTAAAGTAAATATATAATTCTCTCTCTTTCATTCTATAGTTATGCTATATCTAGGTTTAAAGAACTGACCTGCTTCAATGATTTTTGATAAGGGGTGCAAGAACATATTTTGAGAACCAAAGGGGTGCAGGCTGCAGTAAAGGTTAAGAACCACTGGTGTAGGTATATCATTTGGGGAGGGGCAGGGTGCTAAGCACAAAGCCAGGCTTCGTCAGTATGTGATTCAAAGCCTAACTTGAAAAAGACTATGGGCTATACGGCACATGAATGTATCTGCACTTGGGTTTACAAGAGTACATAGCTACATTAATGATAGATCTATTAATAAGATAAATGAATATGGCATGGTTAAAATACACAGTGGAATTCAAAAGAGGCTAGAAGTAGATAGAGAATAGGATTATAGAGATGAATAGGAAAGGCTAGAGTAAAGTAAATTAGGTAATTGGAGCAGAATCATAGAATATCAGGGTCGGAAGGGACCTCAGGAGTTCATCTAGTCCATATTCATCATAGACTCATATCCAGCTTCTCGTCCACTGTGACCCCTAAGTCCTTTTCTGCAGAACTGCTACCTAGCCATTCGGTCCCTAGTCTGTAGCAGTGCATGGGATTCTTCCGTCCTAAGTGCAGGACTCTGCACTTGTCCTTGTTGAACCTCATCAGGTTTTTTTTTGGCCCAATCCTCCAATTTGTTTAGGTCCCTCTGTATCCGATCCCTACCCTCTAGTGTATCTACCACGCCTCCCAGTTTAGTGTCATCTGCAAACTTGCTGAGAGTGCAGTCCACACCATCCTCCAGATCATTAATAAAGATATTAAACAAAACCGGCCCCAGGACCGACCCTTGGGGCACTCCGCTTGAAACCGGCTGCCAACTAGACATGGAGCCATTGATCACTACCCACTGAGCCCGACGATCTAGCCAGCTTTCTATCCACCTTACAGTCCATTCATCCAGCCCATACTTCTTTAACTTGGCGGCAAGAATACTGTGGGAGACCGTATCAAAAGCTTTGCTAAAGTCAAGGAATAACACATCCACTGCTTTCCCCTCATCCACAGAGCCAGTTATCTCATCATAGAAGGCAATTAGGTTAGTCAGGCACGACTTCTCCTTGGTGAATCCATGCTGACTGTTCTTGATCACTTTCCTCTCCTCTAAGTGTTTCATAATTGATTCCTTGAGGACCTGCTCCATGATTTTTCCAGGGACTGAGGTGAGGCTGACTGGCCTGTAGTTCCCCGGATCCTCCTTCTTCCCTTTTTTAAAGATGGGCACTACATTAGCCTTTTTCCAGTCATCCGGGACCTCCCCCGATCGCCATGAGTTTTCAAAAATAATGGCCAATGGCTCTGCAATCTCATCCGCCAACTCATTTAGCACCCTTGGATGCAGCGCATCCGGCCCCATGGACTTGTGCACGTCCAGTTTTTCTAAATAGTCCCGAACCACTTCTTTCTCCACAGAGGGCTGGTCACCTTCTCCCCATACTGTGCTGCCCAGTGCAGCAGTCTGGGAGCTGACCTTGTTCGTGAAGACAGAGGCAAAAAAATCATTGAGTACATTAGCTTTTTCCACATCCTCGGTCACTAGGTTGCCTCCCTCATTCAGTAAGGGGCCCACACTTTCCTTGACTTTCTTCTTGTTGCTAACATACCTGAAGAAACCCTTCTGTTACTCTTAACATCTCTTGCTAGCTGCAACTCCAAGTGTGATTTGGCCTTCCTGATTTCACTCCTGCATGCCTGAGCAATATTTTTATACTCCTCCCTGGTCATTTGTCCAATATTCCACTTCTTGTAAGCTTCTTTTTTGCGTTTAAGATCAGCAAGGATTTCACTGTTTAGCCAAGCTGGTCGCCTGCCATATTTACTATTCTTTCTACACATCGGGGTGGTTTGTTCCTGCAACCACAATAAGGATTCTTTAAAATACAGCCAGCTCTCCTGGACCCCTTTGCCCTTCATGTTATTCTCCCAGGGGATCCTGCCCATCAGTTCCCTGAGGGAGTCAAAGTCTGCTTTTCTGAAGTCCAGGGTCCGTATTATGCTGCTCTCCTTTCTTCCTTGTGTCAGGATCCTGAACTCGACCATCTCATGGTCACTGCCTCCCAGGTTCCCATCCACTTTTGCTTCCCCTACTAATTCTTCCCTGTTTGTGAGCAGCAGGTCAAGAAAAGCTCTGCCCCTAGTTGGTTCCTCCAGCACTTGCACCAGGAAATTGTCCCCTACACTTTCCAAAAACTTCCTGGATTGTCTGTGCACCGCTGTATTGCTCTCCCAGCAGATATCAGGGTGATTAAAGTCTCCCATGAGAACCAGGGCCTGCGATCTAGCAACTTCTGCTAGTTGCCAGAAGAAAGCCTCGTCCACCTCATCCCCCTGGTCTGGTGATCTATAGCAGACTCCGACCACATCACCCTTGTTGCTCACACTTCTCAACTTTATCCAGAGACTCGCAGGTTTTTCTTCAGTTTCATACCGGAGCTCTGAGCAGTCATACTCCTCTCTTACATACAATGCAACTCCCCCACCTTTTCTGCCCTGCCTGTCCTTCCTGAACAGTTTATATCCATCCATGACAGTACTCCAGTCATGTGAGTTATCCCACCAAGTCTCTGTTATTCCAATCGCATCATAGTTCCCTGACTGTGCCAGGACTTCCAGTTCTCCCTGCTTGTTTCCCAGGCTTCTTGCATTTGTGTATAGGCACTTAAGATAACTCATCGATCGTCCCTCTTTCTCAGTATGAGACAGGAGTCCTCCCCTCTTGCGCTCTCCCACTTGTGCTTCCTCCCAGGATCCCATTTCCCCACTTACCTCAGGGCTTTGGTCTCCTTCCCCCGGTGAACCTAGTTTAAAGCCCTCCTCACTAGGTCAGCCAGCCTGCTTGCGAAGATGCTGTTCCCTCTCTTCGTTAGGTGGAGCCCGTCTCTGCCTAGCAATCCTCCTTCTTGGAACACCATCCCATGGTCGAAGAATCCAAAGCCTTCTCTCCGACACCACCTGCGTAGCCATTCGTTGACTTCCACGATTTGACGGTCTCTACCCAGGCCTTTTCCTTGCACAGGCTAAGGTGGGTTAGCAGCAAAGCTGGAGGGACTATTCTTAACAAACAATGTATTCTAATCCTTTTTTCTGTTCACAATTTGTCTATGAACTGACTGAGAGTTGAACAAATTTGATAGTTATTCCAAAGTGTCTGATGGATATTTGTGTGGGGATATTTCAGCCTGTGGAGTGCTCACTGCGAGGACCTTGAGAATGTGATGTTCAAGCCGGGTCACTGGGAGAGCCACAGGGCTCAAGTGACAGTGAGGGCAATGTTGCTGCATCCATAGGGAGGATAAAAGACCTACTACTGCTGCTAGGTAAGGGTGTTTTGGTCTTTGGTGCTGACCTATATTTATTTCTAGACCTGAAGAACCAGGGCACCAGGGAATCTATTCCTACATTTTCTAAGGGTTTGAAGTAGATCACAGACTGGTTCCGCGTTCCTGAGAGGCCTGCTGTCATGGTTACAGGGCTTGTTGCACCTCTATCCCCTTCTGGTCTCTCTAGGGGTTTCTTTGCAGGGGTTTCTTTCCACTCCTGGACTGGAATTTCAGAGTTCTCCCACTCTGAGGCCAGGCCATGGTCACAGCATCCTGTGTATCCACTGGGCTTACCCAGCAGGTCCAGCTGGGTTCAGCACCTGCAGTTCCTCCAGGGGGGTCCAGTGACCAGACAGCCACCTTCCACCAGAATATTGTTTGTTTTAACAGTCGGATAAAACACTTAGATAAAAAGGGTTTTAAAACAACGAAGAGTCTACACACGTCTATCATACCTAGAGTCCTGCCATCCTGTGATGGTGACCTAGGCAGGCCTAGCTTCTCCAGTTATCCCAGTGGGTGTCTGCCTCAATCTGGTTCCTCCCAACAGCTACCACCTCTCTTGAGAGAGGGTCCCATCTAACCGTGCCAGAGTTCTTTTGTTTTTCTGTGTTCCTGGGCTTTGATCCTCCTGGTCGACACCAGTTTTGGTGCTTGGCTGGAGAGGAGGCCAAATCATCCAGGCTCATCATTCCAGCATTGTCCCTTTACCGCTCTCAAGCGATTGCTGAGAGGCAGTGTGGAGGAGGCACTGTGCCGATTTTAACATTGTTCAATATGAGAGGCTGCCATAGGATAAATGTGAAGAAAAACTGTGTGGTGGGGTGTGTTGTGGGACGAAGCCCAAAGAGACACAGGAGACTCCTGGATGGAAGTTCCACCCAGGCGGCTCAGGGCTTGGATCTGATAGATTGTCAGTCGGCTCCTGTGAGGAGAGGGAATCAGACAGCCAGACGGTGGTCATGAGGGCAGCGCTGCTGGGATCTCATCAGATGAGCTTGTCCCTACTGGAGTAAGAAGTAGGAAGGTTACTGAATGTTGTTTGGTTCATGGAATGCTTACTCGAGTTAAATAGCAGCTTAGTGTTTTGTCAAACTCAGGAGTGGGTGGCGTGGTCAGTTGGTAGAAGGGGTTGAAGAGATTTGCAGGGCCCTCAAAATCTAGTTAAGAAAAGTAGCCAAGATTACCTGACATTCCCAGACAAGGTCCTGACAAGAATTGTTGAGGAGTACAAAGACTGGACTGGCGACCTAGTGACACTGGTTTGATGTAAGGCGTGTGCCCAGGAAGGGGCAGGTCGTGAGAGATGGCTAGGTTGGCCATTCCTTTCCTTCCTGCCTGTTTTCCCAGAGCCGCCCTCTACTGAGTTAACCCAATACAGTCCCAAAGCAAACAGCCCAACAACCAGCCCACCCAGATGATTAATCAGTTATCACAGAGTAGCTCCAAATCCACGACCCCGGCTCGCCGTGGAAGCAGAAATCTAAGATTTGGAGGAGACACTGGACTGACCCAGTGCATCCAGACTTGTCGGGATGATGCCAGCTGTGAGTTGATGCTTCCTCCCACACTACCCAGGGGATATGTGCACACAGACACCTACTGCTGTATTTGCTGATACCCTCAGCACTTGGCAGCTCCATGCAGAGCGTTACTTGTAACCAAAGTCAGCTTTTCTGTCCATAGGCTTGCTAACCTGACAGGGCTCCTTTAAAGCTGCCCAGTCACACACATAAAAGGTGGGAAATGAAAAGCTGAGGCACTGGTTGCCCCAATAACCCTCTTGCTTTGCATGGATATTGTCTTTGCACTGATTGGCTGCTGGATGTATAACTTGATATCGATAGCAGGCTCAGCCCAGTGGCTAGTCTGGGGTCATAATTTGTGTCTGCAAAGTTACCCTTTCAGTTTTTGCACCCACAAGTGAATTTTGGGTGCAGACATCAGCAGATGGCTGGAGTAGCACCCACAAACTAAGGAGTTAACCAGCTAACTCCAAGGGAGAAAAACAGGGGTACACTTTTCTGGCTTCCGTTTGAATCCACTGACAGCTTTTGAAAATGTATCTATAGGGTGAGCTCCTCCACTGGTGCAAATCGGCAGGCTTCCTTTGAAGCTAAAGGCATTATGCTGACTTACATCAGATGAGGAGCTCATCCCATCTGTTAAAGTTGCAATGAGAAGTGTAACTGTTTCATTTCCCGGCATGCATTTAAATTTATAGCTTTTACATTGTGACATAGCATGAAAGTATTTAACTTATCCATTGGATCTCTGTGGCTCTACTGCAGGCTAATTACCTGAATGTATGAATGATTAGAATGATATACAATGGCCGGATTCTCAATATAGATCCATTGACTTTTAGGGAACAATACCAATTTATACCAGTCTGGCCGATTTGAATTAAATATCAATTAATATAAACAGCATGGAATGAAATAATCAGATAGAACTTCCTTTTGTCCCAAAACAGTAGGAACAAATGCGAACCAACAGCTTAGAATAAATACCTTCATTAAACACTTAAGAGGAGCTGTTAGGATTAAAACTAGTCTGTAAACAAAGGAACAAACACACCAATATAATCTTGTAACAGAACAAAGCCGCCGCCATGGGACAAATACATAAATACAAGGGATCTCCTTATTAAAGAGCTGATAAGTAAATAATAATAGGACCAATTAATTAATATACGAAGATGGAGCCCATCGAGCAATGTAATTACACCATATTTGCACTGAGCACCCAGGCAGGCACTGCTGCACCCGAGGGAGAATCCTCAGGCTCACCCCAGTGACCAGGCTGGGAGCTGGGGACACACACAGAGTGGCAGCCTCCACTCTGGCCAGCAGAGTAGCTGGGCACCAACTCTACAGAGCCTGTTTCTACATCTAAACCTTGCCGGTTCTTTGTGCACAGTGTCTCTAAGATGCTGCCTTTCCAGTCAGCCACACAGCTTGACTTCTCGGCAGCTTGCCTCTTGGTTATTGCAAAACCCTCCTCTCAGGGCTTGAGAAAGGCAACCTTGCCCCCTCACATCCATTCAGAATGCTGCTGCAAAGATCATTCTCCGAGCCCATTGCTTGGCCCATGTCAGCCCTCTCTTGGCCTCCCTCCACTGGCTCCCCCTTCCCTAGCCCGTCAGACAGAAGCTGCTCGCTGTCACTTGCAAGGCCCTTCATGACCTGTCTCCACCCTATCATCTCTCATTCGCTGTCGATCTGTCAGCCCCCGCGTGCGACCGACCCATCATCCCAGCCTTCATCACCCACTTACGCTTTCAAACAAGCCCCTTTGTGCTTTCTCCCCGGCTGCCCCTCACGCTCGGGAGAAGCTCCCCGCAAACATCCACAAAGCCAACTCATTATCCTCCTTCAGATCCCTCCTTAAAACTCTCCTTTGCTGGGATGCCTACAAACAGACAGTGGTTTGGAGGCTGGTTTGCTGAATCCTGCAGACTGTCTCATTGTTTCCCTGTGCTTCCCCATTTGTCTGTCTCTCTCCATCTCTTGCCTCAGATCATAAGTTCTTTGGGGCAGAGACTGTCTGTTTGTCCTGTATCTGTACAGCGCCTGACACAATGGACCACGACTATGGGGGACTCCTAGGTACTACTGTAATACACCTAATAAATAGCAATAATAATGGACAGCACCTGGCACAATGGGGTTCTGATCTGTGACTGGGGCTCCTAGGAGCTACCACAATACACCTAATAATAATAATACTTCAGCCCCATCTCATAGCCCTAGTGCAACCACCCCCTGGGGCAAAGGGGACTGGAGGAACAGGACTGTGTTGTATCCTCTGGCCTCACCCCTCCCCAGGCCCACTCATGCCACCCCCACCCCCACCCCTGTGCACTGTCCCACAGAGAACTCACAGCCAAGGGAGGTGAGGAAGATGTGACTGCAGAGGCCTGTGGCATAGGTGGGACATGCAAAGGGCCCGGATCCTGCTTCCATTGATGTCCGTGGCAAAGCTCTCTTGGCTCAGGTCTTGTGTACAAACAGATGTGAACTAGTGTAATTAAGTGGGTGCAATGAGCAGGGCTGGCTCCAGGCACCAGCTGAGCAAGCTGGTGCTTGGGGTGGCAGCTTGAAGGAGGCGGCATTCTGCCCAATCCTAGGGCGGCACGGCCGCTTTTTGTTGTTGTTGTTGTTCCGCTCCGGCCACCCTGTAGGGGGCAGCGGCGTGGAGGACAGGAGCGCCTTGCAGCAAGCCCGGCAGGGCAGCCCGTGTCCTTCCCTCCCAGCCGACCGGAGCGGTGCGGAGCCCTCCCGGCAGGGGGCACGGCGGGAGGGGCCGCATGGCAGCACCCCGCTGAAGCCCTGGCCGCCCCCCGTCTCTCTCTCCCCCCACTTCCTCCCCCTCCCCCTGATAGCTGGGGCACATCTGCAGGGCAGGGAGTCCCCCTGCACCCTGGCTCCGGCCGTGCCGCAGGTTTTTTTTTTTTTTTTTTTGCTTTGCTGTTCTGGCCGCCGCGGTTTTTTTTTTTGCTTGGGGCGGCCAGAAAGCCAGAGCCGGCCCTGGCAATGAGGTCTGCCTCCCTGCCCCACTCACACCCTCAGCCCCCACACTCAGCACTGGCCTGCACCATCAGCACCCAGCAGTCCTCTCAGGGTTCAGGAGCAAGGCTGCACGGTTTCCTGAACGGTGCAGCTCAGTGGATGACCCTTTGCCTGGTGACGCTGCCTCCTTCCTGAGCTGTGGTTATGAGAGAGCGTCTCTGTTTAAATGGGAAGTTGGCTTAGGTTTCCCGGCCCCGCAGCCCTTCCTCCCTTGAACACAGAATCATAGAATCATAGGACTGATCTCAAGAGGTCAGCTAGTCCAGTCCCCTGCACTCATGGAAGGACTAGGTATTATCTAGACCCTTCCTGACACGAGCTGCCCAGGGATGCAGGCTTATCCCGGGGCCAAAGGGACAATGGGGTCAGGAACTAACCCTCAGTCTCGGAGCAACACTTGTCACAGCCCTGTTACATCACTCCTACAATAGACCAGGATATCTTTCTCTGAGTTGTATCCTGGCAGCTTCCTTATGATGGCCTTAGACGCCAAGGAGGAGTGCAGAGTTTTCTGAGTAGTTTACAAAGTACAAGGGCTAGCAGGATGGCTGCTGCGTGGAAATGAAACCCTGGTGCTTTTCTGGGGTCATTCGCTAGGGTTTAACTATTGTTCAGCCTGTCATCTCCATCAAGAGAGATTCCAGCCCAGGGCTCTTGTGTTTTCACCCCAGCCAGCCACTGCTGACCTGCCTGCTAGGCTGCCTCAAGTGGCCGAGAAGTCTCCGATTCTCCACTCGATGAGCTGTGGCGGGAGTGCTCTGAGCGGCTCCAATGCCCTTGGCTTTTGGCTGAGCCCTCACAGCAGCATACACTTGAATATTTAGTCTCCGCAGCCAGGCAGGAGAAATAGAGTCTCGTGACCGCTAGGTAACATAGAGAAGGTCACAGCAATTGCAGTGCAGAGCAGTGAGCCATGCAGGTAATCTCCAACTGAACAGGGAGTTTGGTAATGAGTAAATAATACAGGCCTGATCCTCCACTGGTGCAAAGTAGCCTGGCTCCAGCTAAGCTAATGAGCAAGGCTGACTTGCAGCAGCTGAGGATCTGGCTCCCCCAGCTTTAAAACAACTGAGCAGAGAATTGCAGAACCAAATCTCTGCTCTGATTTCTTCTCCTCTGATCCCGGCCTCCTCTTGTGTCCAAGTTGTGAGGTCAGAGCACTGCAGAGAGTTACTGCCATGTCGCAAATAGTCTTAGTGGCTTGTGTTCATAGGCCCGATACTCGGCTGGTGCAAATTGTCCTTGCTCCATCAATTTCAGTGGAGCGTTGCACATTGACACCAGCTAAGGATCCGACCCCTCTGATTTTGGCTAGGCTGAAAGTGGAAATGCCGCAATGCAACAAAGAGCTGCTGCTCTCATTGCATTTCCACTGGGGCTGAGTCCGGGAAGAACAGAAAATACCAAACCTGCTCTCCTGAGACTTCCGATTTGCTGGGCCAAGAGGGTGCCCACAGGGAATCCGTCAGTGGTGCCAACTCTTGTGCTTTTATTCCAAGTCGTGTGATGTTTTGGTGTATTTCTGAAAGACCATGAGACTGGAATCAGGAGACGGCGTGAGAATCTCAGCACTCATTTTAACAAAAGTAAGCTTCTAGCCCACCTGCAAGTAGAGAAAAACCTGAAAACCTGAAGCGAGTTCACCCTAATGGGTCAGAAGCCAGGAGGGAAGTACAAAGAACCCCAAATGGATTATTTTAAAACAATCTCATCATTTGGGGAGCCCAATTCATGATTAAGCTGGAGGTAGGTGATCTCGGCTAAGCCTCTGAGTGTCTGGGTTCCTACCCTCCCTTCCTGACCCTCCCAATGACTCCAGGTTCCCTTGTCACTTCTAGAAGCAACCTTCCCTGCTAGCTCCACAGCAGAGGCCACCAGGCCAGCTCTGCTTATATGACGGCTGGCCAGATAATATTGTTTTCAAACTCCAACGCTGAATTGTTCCTCCTGAAACTTCCCCAGCTTGCATGTGGGGCTGAAGCAGCCTCTGTCCACCCCATGGATCCCAGTGTGTGTGTATGTTTGTGTGTGTGTGTGAATGAGCCTGACACACATGGTCTGTTTGTCCCCTGCCCCGGTCCTGTGGCACCATTTACCCCTGTGTAGGGTTGGTGTAGAATGCTGCCATTGCCATCTGGGGGCATCCCTTCTGCTTGTGAGGACGGTGGTGACCGCTGTCCATTGCTGCTGCTGGGGATGTACACAGCAGTGTGGCTGGAGCTTTCCAGACCCAGAAAAGTCATATCTCTGCCCTGTAGGAGTTCAATTCTGTGATGCTCTGAGCCTGCGCTCAGTGCAGTGGGGGTTAAAAGTACTCAGTGCTTCATGTACGGTGCTTGGCCCCTGCAGAATGAGGCCCCAGATAAACAGCCTGCAGACAACACGGGTCAGGGACAGGCACCACTGGGCATCTTGCTGCCCTCCATTCCTATTTCCCCCTTCCTTGTGATTTTTAACCCTTGGTTGTTCAGTCTGGGATTTTCAAAAGGGCATGAGTGAATAAGCACCCAAATCCTATTGGAAGTCAGTGAGATTTGGGCACCTGACTCCTTTACCAAGCCCAACCTTTGCCTGGCTTGATTTCACTCCTCCCTGCTTTCTTTTATTTTTCACAGCCTTTTTGTCTGCCCCCATTTTATTCCTTTTTTTTTTATCAGACCTTGTTTTATCATCACTGCTCAGGGAGCATTCAGGGCTGGGTCCAGTAGCCAGTTAACAAAATGGGAAGGGGAATTGGGTCAGGCCCTTGGTGTTTCAAGGCCCTGCCAGGGATGGTTAGTAGTGATTGGCCAGCCAAGACACATGGATTTGTTTCTGTTCCCTGACTGGATGAGCACGACTTTGAAATACCATTATGGTGCCTCAGACTCCCACTTTCCTCTGTAGGCTGGGCTCCCTGGTTGGACTACGTCTCCCATGGTGCACCATGGTCTCATCTCATGGTGAGAGGAGCTTATACATCATGGCAGTAACATGGCCATGGTGCATCAAGTGAGGTACAGTCCACTAAGGAGTCCAGCCCATAGAAGTGAATGGGGGCATCCGGTACCTGAACTACAGCTTCCATGAGGCACCAGTTCAGAACTGAAATATTTCAGTTTTTGAGCATTTGTTTGTTTGTTTTCAACAAAAAATCAAAATGTCTAAGGGAAGCATCCACTTTTCTGAAAAAAATCATTTTGCTCAAACCCCTCTTTTTCTTTGAAAAAACAGCATTGATAGAAAAATTTTGAGCAGCCTTATATCATCTTGGTTACCCAATATTCTATGCAGCCAAGCCCAGCTAACGTTTTCTGCAGTGATCATTCAGGTCTGCTTATAGCCTGCTGAAGTGTCTTTATTTACTTGTGATTGTCTTTTTATGTTCATCCTATGGCAGTAAACATGGCTTTTCTCTAGGATAATGGATCTGGGGGCAGCCAGGGTGCTACCTGCTCTGGTCTCAGCAGAGGATGAGGCAGAAACAGTGAATGACCCGAGCATGCAGCCAAAGGCGAGGGGATTGTGATTTCCTGCCAGGAACTTTTCTGGAAAGGGCCACTGATGCGATCGGTGTCTGCACAGGATTGCTGTGCCTGAGGGAGCCATCTTGGCTTCCAGTGACATTTGAGTTCAGTATGTGTGGTCATATGATCTGTGCTGTTGGCTCCTTTAAAGTGTTGTGAGTTGAATATAATGGGCTGTTGTTAGCTCTGGGTGGGCAGAGGCAATTCCATTCAAGCCCATGGAGTTGCATCTGCTTAAACCAGACCTGAATTTATCCCTGTGTCTGAATAAGCACCTAGTACTTCACAGCAGCAACTGCACCTGTCACATTGTCTGGTAGAATCCATCCCTGTGCAGCAGGTTAGCAGAAGACTAAGGCCGCATGTAAGCCTTCTAAATAGGGTTTAAATGGTGAATGCATAAACCATGCTACCTGAGCCAACAGTGGGGTTTGAACCAGGGACTAACATAAGAACGATCATACTGGGTCAGATCAATGGTCCATCTAGCCCAAAGTCCTGTCTTCCAACAATGGCCAATGCCAGATGTTTGAAAGGGAATGAACAGAACAGGGCATCATCAAGTGATCCATCCCCTGCCATCCAGTCCCAGCATCTGGAAGTCAGAGGGTTAGGGCACCCAGAGCATGCAGTTATATCCTTGGCCATCTTGGCTAATAGCCATAGATGGACCCATCCTCCATGTACTTATCTAATTCTTTTTTGAATCCAGTTATAGTTTCGGCCTTCACAACATTCCCTGGCAACAAGTTCCACACGTTGATGGGGCATTGTGTGAAAAAGTACTTTCATATGTTTGTTTTAAATCTGCTGCCTATTCATTTCATTACGTGACCCTGGGTTCTTGTTATGTGAAGGGGTAAATAACACTTCCTTATTCACTTTCTCCACCTCATTATGATTTTATAGCCCTCTATCATATCCCCCACCCCCGGAGTCATCCCTTTTCCAAGCTGAATAGTCCAAGTCATTTTAATCTCTCCTCATATAAACACTGTTCCACACCCTTAATCATCTTTGTTGCCCTTCTGTGACTATAAGCATGAGCCTCTACAGCTTGAGCTAATGGGGAGATTTTCAAACCCACAAAGAGCAGCTTGGCACCTAACACACACTTGTGCTCAAAATCTCTGCTAAGACCCTTTGTTGAAAACAGAAGTCGGCTCATAAATGTCCATATGTTGGCCAGCCATTAGAGGGAGACAGAGAGCCAGGCTGGCCTAGGATGGGTTACAGGGCATGAATTCCACTTATGTTCTGACAAATTAATTTAAATTCCTTCCATCTTCTGGAATGATTCTGAAAAATCAGTTTATCCCCCTATGAAAGAAAGGGCAGGGAAAGATTTGGGGCCCAGACTGAAATGTGGACTCAAACCAGATGACACTGTCTTCCCTTAGCAAAGTCCAGCCACAAGATACCTGTTCCTAGCAAGCTCTGCCTTAGCAACATTTTATATGGATTTTTTTTAGCTCAGTTTTACCCTTGGTTGGAAGGACTTTTCTGTTCAGCCTCTTGGGACTTTGAAGCACAACATTTTACAAACATTTTTGTTAGTTTTACTGGAGGAAAACAAGAAAAATCACAGGTAATGAAAAGAACATAATTATCTGACAATTAGTAATACCCGAAAGGACCATCTTGATCTCGCTTCATGGGGAGTCTAGCTGGATATTCCCCTTGAGAGGCTCTTGAGTTTGTTCTTGTCATCAGGAGGCAAGAAAATAAATATGTTGGTCGTTTTGATTGCTTTTGGTTGACAGGACCTGTTGCTGAAGCTCATAGATGTGGTGTGGTAACAGCTTTACTCCAGAAGATTTTATATTTTAAGGCATGCACCCACATCCACAACCTGTGTGCCCAAATATGATGTGCTTTCACTAAACATTGATCTGAACTTCTATCTGTTGTGACAACTGGATTTACAAATTAACCTTAGCTATAAAAACTGAGGGAAGGTCCATGAAGTGCAATGATAACCTAAAACAACAAATATTGATGGGCAAAATTGCAAAAGGGAGACAACAAAACTCAATTAGTACAAACAGAAAGGACTTCTAATACAATTTTTAATCTGTGTTAAGATCATGTCTGGTAACCAAAAACAGTGTCAGGCCAAAAATTAATAAACCAAAAGTGGTGTGTCATAAAGTGGGCCTACTGGTGGACCAGATAATAGGAGGATGGGCTATTCCGCTCATCACTCCCTTTTGGGGCTCTTAAAAAAAGAGATGGGGGAGGCGAGAGTATGCACAAACAAATAGAGGCAACTGCGACACTGACTGATTTTGAAAGATGGAGAAGGAGTGAGCTTCACTGTTGTGACTGTCCACTATCTCCTGGGACCCCAGGCCATCTTTATCCTGAATCAGAAAGATGTCCTGACGAGACTGGGCCAAACAGAGGGACCCAAATGATATCACAGCCTCCACCAGCTCCCTACCTTATTTCTTCCCCTTCTTATCTTTTTCCTTTTTCTTCTGGCTAGGAAGAGTCTGGCTTAGCCAACCAAAACTGTATATTTTGCAGCATTGCTGGAAGCCTGCTCCCAAAGAGGCAGCTAAATGCAATGCCCTGAACAGCCCGCTGCTGGTACAAGTTTGCCAGGTCTGGGAGTGGCTGATGAGAGCATGTGTTGGGCCAGTATTTTTCCAGCAGTGAGGCTGCAAGTGAGAGTCAAGACCAGAGACAGAAGCTGCATTCTCTAGCTTTGCTGTTCTTCCCTCTCCCCTTGTGTGTGTTCATCATTTAGGACACAGGATCCAACTTTAACAACAACAGCCCCTCCAGTCCATCTCAGCTTACTTCTCTTTTCCTCGAAACGGACAGTTACCACCATCTTTGACCTCATCTGAAAGACTGTCAAACAAAGGGAGTTTTCCTTTAAAAACTCCCAGCTAAAGGGAATGGGAGCAAGGGCTGTTGTTACAATGAAAACCTCACTAATACTTTACATTTCAAATGTCTTAACTGTTTTCTCTTCTTTTCTGTATCTTTAATAAAAGGTTAAAATTATGTTTGATGGGGTGTTTGCCGTGGTACTGAGCAGGCTGAGACCTCTGTAGACCAAACCCCTAACCTTGTTTAACGCTGTTTAATGTTGGACAGCGACAGGGGATTGTTAACACCTTTGACCCTTTGGAACATATAATCCATCTACATTAATACAACAGATCCTTCTGAGACATTGCATAAAGTTATATTACTAATTTTTGTAATGATTTATCATGTGATTCTGCCCTCACTCGTTTTGGCTGATGTGAAAAATACTGAAATGCCACAAGCAAAACTTCTCGTGCTGTGTCTCTGGCCTGGAGCAAACCAGGAAGTATAATATTCCCAGCTCTGGGATCTCAGAGGTTCATGTCATGTGATCTGCTCTCCCCCTTTCCCATGTCAGGACTATTTATGAAACTCAGGAAATTCTTAGACAAAAAAAAGTTAGTTTAGATGGCATTATGGTCTCATACTTAGTCCTGCCTTGAGTGCAGGTGACTGGACTAGAAGACCTCTTGAGGTCCCTTTCAGTCCTACACTTCCATGATTCTATGGTTATGAGCACATAGAAGTAATTTAAAGGATAAGAGCTGCTAGATGCTGAGCACTTCTGAAAATCTGGCCTCTTCTCTTAGACACCTGAACGGGAGATGAGCTCTTCGCAAATCTGGCCCTTAAGTAATAAAGATTGATAGAGGAGGGACAGAGAGATGAGCTGGGGTGGATGTAGCTATCAACCTGATCTGTTCAGGGTAGTCTGGTTGGAACCCATAACCCTTGGAAGGATGACAATCCAGCTATAAATGAGTGAGCACATGCTGTGGTGTGAATCCCCACCTTCCAGAATAATGGGTCTCAATGTGATGCTCAAGATATTCTGGTCCTTTCTGTACTAGTGCTTGAATATCTAGGGCAGGGGTCGGCAACGTTTGGCACGCAGCTCGCCAGGGTAACTGGCGGGCCGGGCCAGTTTTATTTACCTGCTGACGCGGCAGGTTCGGCCGATCGCGGCCCCCACTGGCCGCGGTTCGCCGTCCCGGGCCAATGGGGGCGGCGGGAAGCGGCGCGGGCGAGCGATGTGCTGGCCGCGGCTTCCTGCCGCCCCCATTGGCCCGGGACGGCGAACCGCGGCCAGTGGGGGCCGCGATCGGCCGAACCTGCCGCGTCAGCAGGTAAATAAAACTGGCCCGGCCCGCCAGGGTGCTTACCCTGGCGAGCCGCGTGCCAAACGTTGCCGACCCCGATCTAGGGAGTAGCCTTTTAAATAGTTAGTGTATAGGAAGAGGGGCATATCCCTTTAAATAGTTTGCGAGCCCTCTACTGGTGCCCACTGTGACCTGAGCCACCAGAACCCAGCCGGAGCAATGCATGTAGCTAGGTCTGGCATGGTGTGTGTATTCAATAAACACAGTTATTTGCCCCCGGCATGCCCTTGTGGTTTTGTCATAGCATGTTTATTGTGTGTACAGTGCAGAAGATGCAACACCTCTTGTTAACTGTTTTGATGCAAAGCATTCACCTTTCCCCTACTACCTGATGGGTGGTAACTAGGCAAGCCCTTGCTGACTAACTAAACATGAAGGTGTCTGCGTAACTGGGAAGTTTGTCTCCCGCAGTGTGGGCATGGGGGCTGTTATTTCACCCAGAGTTAATAGCTTGTCATGTTCCAGGCTGTCTCCCATCACAGCGCTGCTGTCACGCCAAACCAGTTACAAGAAAATTAGTTTTTAATCAGTTTTAGGCTAGCGTTTGTGCCCTCTGGAAGCCAATTTTGCTGGTGATAGTTTGCACATGGATTATTGATGCAAGGCTAATTCGGCGTGCGAGAGGGCTTGTCTGAATGTGTGTGCTGGCTAATATCAGTGAGGGGAACCAATTCAGGCTCATTTGACAGGTTAGACACATTCACTTCAGTGCATTCTGAGTTACAATCCATGAAATTTAGAATTATTCCAGTTGGCAATGGCCAATAATAATAGGTCACATCTAGCCGAGCCCATTGGCCAAGGAAGGACTTCACCATTCAGACCCTCATTCAGTTCCCTTTGACGTGTTCTATGAAATGGGGTTTCCATTTCCCTTGGAAGACTCTAGCACTGTCTCATAAGGCAGGGCTCCTGGTCAGACGATGCTTCCCATATTCACACTCTGTAAATGGGTTCTCATGTCTTACTCCAAACCCCTGACCCTGCTCCCGTTGCAATCCATGGGAGTTTTGCCAACATTTCACAGAAAGCAGGATGAGTCCCTTAGCCAAGCAATATATATTTTAGAGACAATTTTCAGCTGGACTAGCTCTACAGACTTCAGCACAGCTCCACCAATTTACACGAGCTGAAGAACTGACCCATCTTCTGTTAATCTTTCTTCATGAATGTAGCCATCTAGCCTATATATAATTTCTGCTGCAATTGTTTACTGTCCACAGTGGTTGACTGGAGCAAGGAACCCTGACTGCAGAGATGGGTGTGTAAGAAATGAAGTAGCGAGGAGTGGGGAGATCTCCTGAAATCTATTACGGCTTCCCAGCTCCACCCACTTTATTTGTGAATCATCAAAATGTTTGGAAAGTTTCTACACTGATTTACAACTTAGATCTTCCTCTGGCAGAAAATAGGACCTTGGGTTGAGTTAAAGGAAAGCTGAGGGCTAGGAAGAGAACCTGACTAGAATTGGGTGAATTTTTTTCAGCAAATACACCTCTACCTTGATATAACGCGACCCGATATAACACGAATTCGGATATAACGCAGTAAAGCAGTGCTCCGTGGGGGCGGGACTGTGCACTCCAGTGGATCAAAGCAAGTTCAATATAACACGGTTTCACCTATAACGCGGTAAGATTTTTTGGCTCCCGAGGACAGCGTTATATCGAGGTAGAGGTGTAGTAAATTCACCGAAAAATACCTTTTGGGGGGCACAGACCACACTTGTGAATTAGGGTCAAATGGAGCAAATAGTTTTGGCTGAAAAAACAAAACAAAAAATCAGAAATGTCAAAATGATTCACACAAAACAGTTTCAGCATTTCATTTCAAATCAACATTCAAAATGTTTCCCTCAACCCAAACAAAGTGTTCTATTTCTTTTTTTTTGTTAGAAAAAAAGACTAAAACACCCCTAAATTTTGGTTCAAAACTTACCAAATTTGTTTTGAGATTTTTCAGTTCAGACACTGAACTGACAAACCAGCGATTCACTCAGCAATAACCTTGACCCCTTTTCTTAGGAGACAAAACGCTTCTGAAACCTGCCAAAGGAGAACAAGATTTTCTTTTTTGATTTCACACTCAAGTTTCATAATGTTCATAAGAGGAAGGGTGTTAATCCAGGTGCTTGGCTAAATCCCAACATAGGTAATTACATTGCGCTGACCTAAATTCCTCCTGCAGTATCAATTAGATACACTCGTCTTTTTCACTTCCTATCCTAGGGGAAGTGAAAGCGTGCTGCGTAGTGTGAGCCATTAAATAGCTGCTGCATTTCACCCCGGGGCAGCGACATTTCGCTGATGGGTGAAGCGATCTCTCTAGATCCCGGCATGGTGAGGCTGCACTGGTTAGTGTTTGCAGAGCACACTGTGATCTTTCAATGGAATACACTGTAGCAGGGCTAGCTATTGTTATGGGATTAGATTGGAGGAGCAGGAGCCCACCCAAACCTTCACCCAGATCATGTACTGAACCTGAATCCCTCCTCATCCCTCTAAGTGGAGCCTGTCACAGCGCAGAGCAACTGCACCTGCATCCCCCTCATGGTCCAGGGCACCCAGACTCGACTCCCAGTCGTCCCCATTCTTGGGCAGAGAAATACTCGTGTCTCTCTCCTTCCTGATGGGGGTATTTCCAGACTGCACAGCCCCCTGCCTACACTGTGCTATTCCCAGCAAGACAGGCGGCCTTTGATCTTCAGATTCTGGGAACAGGAATCAGCAGCCCATGGTTCTCTCCTCAGGGCCTACCTTCAAAAGGTTGGATCCAGTCACTTCTCCCCAGGTATTTACTAGGAAACCTACTTCACTTTGTCCCCAAAGTTGCTCCTTGTCTGGCACATTGTTTCAAATAGTCTTTTGTAGCTCTTAACATTTCCTAAGGTTTTCATTGGCCACGTCTCCCCTCTAGAGATGTTACAGCCATAGGTGCTGACTCTGTGGGTGTTCCGGGGCTGGCACACCCACAGGGAAAAATTAGTGGGTGCCCTGCACCCACCAGCAGCCAAGCTCCCCTCCCCCCCGGCCCCACCTTCTCCTCCCCAGCTGAGCGGGCCGCATCCCTGCTCCTCCGCTTACCTCCCAGCATTTCCCACCCGGCCGCCGCCAAACGGCTGGCTCCAGGAGGGGGGAGGGGCAGGAACGTGGCATGCTCAGGGGAGGAGGTGGGGCCGGGGCGGGGATTTGAGGAAGGAGTTGGAATATTGGCAGGTAGGGGGCGGAGTTGGGGCAGGGACTTTGGGGAAGGAGTTGGAATGGGGGCAGGGAAGGGGTGGGAAGAGGTGGGGCAGGGGTGGGGTCTCATGGAAGGGGTGGAGTGGAGGCAGGGCCAGGAGAAGGGGGGGGTCAAGCACCCAAGTGAAAGAGGGGAAGTCGGCGCCTATGGTTACAGCCAGTGCCACAGTAAGTCATACACTTTGCATTCAATCCCATGCACTCCAAAGAGACTTGAATAGAATTCAGTAAGGTTTTTCAAGGATATTGCAGGAAATTGTCCTGTCACAGCCATCACCCAACATTTACACTGAATCTGTATTGAGGATGTGCTGAGTGTCCACCCCACACTTGTCCTGAAAGAGCTGAGTTAGGCCAGACAGGCCCAATCAGCCAATTAAGCTGCAAATGGGGGAGATTTAGGCTCGGCAGAGGGCGCTAATTAGATGGAAACTCACCTGTGAGGGAATGGGCAGGGCTGCTATAAAGCCAGGAGGCTGGACCAGTGGAGGGGGTGGCAGGGAGGAAACCTGCAGTGTCTTGCCCTGAGATAAGGAATAGGAACCCCTGAGAAAAGGGACAGGAACCCATGAGGAAGGGTTTACCTAGTAGACCTAATGGCTTGTCTACACTCACTGGGGGATAGACGCACGGCGATTGATACATCAGCAGTTGATTTAATGGGTCTTTCCACTAAATCGACCGCCAATCGCTCTCCCGTTGACTCCTGTACTCCACCGGATCGAGAACAGTAGGGGGAGTTGACGGGAGAGCGTCTCCCATCGACATCATGTAGTGTGGACCCTGCAGTAAGTAGATCTAAGCTACATTGACTTGAGTTACGCTATTCATGTTACTCAAATTGCGCAGTTTAGATTGAATTTCCCCTATAGTGTAGACAGGGCCTAGAGGTGTCTGACTAGGAAGGCTGGTGAAGGAGAAGCTTAAAGCAGCATGGCAGGAAGTAGTCCAGGGAAAAGATGAGTAGGGTTGGTGAAGATCCAGACCTTAACTGCTCGCTGTAGGGCCCTGGACTGGAACCCAGAGTAGAGAGTGGGACTGGGTTCCCCTGCCATCCACTGCTAGGGGCAGTGAATGGGAAGACTGTCTGAGTCACTGCGGGCATGGGCGGTGAGTGAACCTCCCCTTTGGGGAAGCTAGCCCCCTGGCCCCACCCCTTCTGCCCAAGCCCCCCCTACCCTCCTGTGAGCGGAGCCACAAGGCCACCCCCTACCCTGCAGCTGGAGGAGCCCCGGCTGGCCTGCTCCAGCTGGCCTGATCCCTGGGACACTGGCCCGACCACCTGGCTGGCCTGAGACGCCCCGGGCCACTCCAGTCTCTGGCCACCGGCCCGAACCCCAAGCTCCAGGCCGCAGGTAAGGCCCTGCCAGCTTCAGGGGAGAGGGGAATTGAGGGCAGGGTCTCAGGGTAGAGTGTAGGTGGGGCAACAGCCTAGGTATGGGGAGGCTTAGCCTCCCCGGCCTTCACTACCCACCATCCATGACTGCGGGAGTGACAATCAGTGCAGCGGGCGTGAGGACTGCCTGATACTGCTTGTGTGGAGAGACTTGGAAAGAGCCCCATGGAAAGGGAATCACCAAATGACCTGGCAAAAGGGAGAGTCATGAAGCAGCGGTGCTGCTACTCTGTGTGTGGGGATAGAGCTGCAATGGTGGAAGAGAAGAAAGGGGGCACCGAACCAGGCGGTGCTAACCTACCATTTGGTAGCTTTGCCAGCACGCAGCAGAAATGTCCTTGCTCTCAGGGGACGGGGACCTGTTATTTCAGAGAGGTGGAAACATCCGGAGCAGAAAATGAATCTGCCTCAGTGAAGGAATATGCCTGGCAGTGACCTGTTAGCTCACCTCTGTACTCACTGTCACAGAGCTGGAGATGGATGGAGATTCCTTGAGAGGCCCCTGATTAGCCCTCCTGTCTCAGCAAGCTCCCTGGAGGTTATTTGGCATGTTACCAGGGACAGCCCAGATCCCAAGGGTTCCATACACAAAAGGTGCCTCCAGACTTTTAAAAGAGGAATACTGTGAGTTCCGCCCCAGCAATGCCCTATGCACAGGTTCCAGAGTGCTTTGCCAAAGGGCCCTGAAACAGTGCAGCGTTCTTGTCTGTGTGACACTGAGCTTCTGTGCTAAACAGAGCAGCCCCCAGAAAGTATGCCAGGTGGAAAGACTCTGCCCCTCTTATATGTCCCCAACCTAAGGGTCAGGAAGAAGGAGCTGGGGACTTGGGGGCTCATGAATTATGGAAAATGAACTATAGATGAGGGAGCCCCTTTGGGGCCAGGATAGTATTTGGGCAGTTCTGAGGGGAGCCAGAAAGGGTCTGGTCACAGGAAAGGAAGGGTGGAGTCAGAACAAGGGATAAAGGCTACTGGCATGAGGGGCAGAGCGAGAGAGGGTGCCACTTCTGATGTGGTGATGGTGACTGACACCTGTCACTGCCTAGTGGCAGTACAGCAGCCCATGTGAAATAGGTTTGACGGGCAGGTGTCCACCACACCAAAACCATCACCAGAGCTGGCACAAACAGGCCCTTTTATTGAAAATGATATAGGGAGGCCAAGGAGCGGGCAGGCCATGGAGAAGGGCCCATCCAGGTCACGAGGGGAGTAATAGGGGTGAGGTGGCTACTTGCGCTGCGTGGGCTGACATAGTATGGATACGCAGAAGCCTGCCCATCTATAGCCACCAGTCTGGCAATTTCCAGCAGCCCCAGATTCCCCTGGACAGAGAAGGGGAGGTTCTGGTGTGACACACTGTACCTCAGAGTAGCTCCCTGTAACCCTCATTGTAAGTGTGTGGGACTTACCCCTGCAGCGCCTCCTGCTGGTCATCTCAGGGAATTAGCTCTCCAGCCTCCTGAGAGCCCTCTGCAGGCCAGTGTCCCGCTGCTCTGGGGCCCCCCATCCCTCCCAGGACCCCAGTGCCCCTTTCTCTGGGGTGCTGCCCCTCTGGCAGTAACCCCCTAGTCTCAGGGTCTCCCCA
The DNA here is from genome assembly GCF_028017835.1 of Emys orbicularis. Taxonomy (NCBI): domain Eukaryota; kingdom Metazoa; phylum Chordata; order Testudines; family Emydidae; genus Emys; species Emys orbicularis. The sequence continues at coordinate 26,378,130 of NC_088695.1, read as the reverse complement.
CCCAGGGGAACCCCCACCCCCTATCCCCACCTTGCCTCAGTGTAAGGCTACTGCCAGTCACCAACTAGCCCCCATTCCCTGGGGCAGACTGCAGTGTATGCCACTCATCACTGGCCAGGGGGATTTGACCTGCTGCCTTCTTCTACCACCCAGTATCTCTATGGGCCTGGAACCAGGCCCTACAGCTTGGGGAGTCGCCAGCCTGGAGCTCCCCTGGCTTTTCTCCGGCCCTGCCTCACTCCCAGGTACTGCTCAGCCTTCCAGCAGCCAGGCCTGTCTCCCTCTATAGCTAGAGAAGAGACTGCTGAGCTTCTGGCTGCCCTGGCCTTCTTATAAGGCCCGGTTAGTCTGTTTGGGGCGGGGCTCCAGCTGCAGCCACTTCCCCCAATCAGCCGGGGCTTTGCTCCCTTCCCCAGCCCTGTGATATTTCATACAAAGTGTGCCATGTAAGATATCATACCTGCTGAGACCCACTGTTCTGTCAAAATGTGTATATTGTTAGTGTGTATGAAGTTATGAGATTTTGCTGTATGGTTGTTATTGAAATATGTTGTGAGTTTGGGAGTTACCCACTGCTAGTTCTTCAGTGACAATAAAGGGTTAAATGACCATTGACCAGCAGGGCCCAGGGAATTATAAACAAGGGATTTCATTAATTTCATTAATGATCTGGAGGATGGCGTGGACTGCACTCTGAGCAAGTTTGCAGATGACACTAAACTGGGAGGAGTGGTAGATACGCTGGAGGATAGGGATAGGATACAGAGGGACCTAGACAAATTAGAGGATTGGGCCAAAAGAAACCTGTTGAAGTTCAACAAGGACAAGTGCAGAGTCCTGCACTTAGGACAGAAAAATCCCATTCACTGTTACAGACTAGGGACCGAATGGCTAGGAAGCAGTTCTGCAGAAAAGGACCTAGGGGTTACAGTGGACGAGAAGCTGGATATGAGTCAACAGTGTGCCCTTGTTGCCAAGAAGGCTAACGGCATTTTGGTCTGTATAAGTAGGGGCATTGCCAGCAGATCGAGGGACATGATCATTCCCCTCTATTTGACATTGGTGAGGCATCTGGAGTACTGTGTCCAGTTTTGGGCCCCACACTACAAGAAGGATGTGGAAAAATTGGAAAGAGTCCAGCGGAGGGCAACAGAAATGATTAGGGGGCTGGAGCACATGACTTATGAGGAGAGGCTGAGGGAACTGGGATTGTTTAGTCTGCAGAAGAGAAGAATGAGGGGGGATTTGATAGCTGCTTTCAACTACCTGAAAGGGGGTTCCAAAGAGGATGGATCTAGACTGTTCTCAGTGGTACCAGATGACAGAACAAGGAGTAATGGTCTCAAGTTGCAATGGGGGAGGTTTAGGTTGGATATTAGGAAAAACTTTTTCACTAGGAGGGTGGTGAAGCACTGGAATGGGTTACCTAGGGAGGTGGTGGAATCTCCTTCCTTAGAGGTTTTTAAGGTCAGGCTTGACAAAGCCCTGGCTGGGATGATTTAGTTGGGAATTGGTCCTGCTTTGAGCAGGGGGTTGGACTAGATGACCTCCTGAGGTCCCTTCCAACCCTGATATTCTATGATTCTATGATTTACAGTACTGTGAGAGACAGTTGCTCAAGCACCACACAATGGGGATTGCTCAACTCTTTGACTCAGCAAGGCCCACCAGGATATGCCTGGGCCAATATCTTTCCTGGGACATAGATTGAGGGTATAAAATAAGGGACAGTGGCATCATGTGATTACCTCTCTCCTCCCCCACCTACATTGAAGGCAACAAGAACCCTGGGAAGAAAAAGACTTGAACTGAGAAGACTGGTACCAGGCTGAGAAGGAAAGTCAGCCTGTGTAGTCAGAACTGTAACCTGCCTGCAACATCCAGTGGGGTGAGAAAAGCTGTTTGGTTCAACACTTGCTTAGTCTAAAAGTTTAGGATTTAGAATGCATGTTTACTTTTTATTGTTGTAAGGTAACTATCTCTGACTTTTAAGCCTACAACTTATAATCACTTAAACTCTCTCTTTCTGTAGTTAATAAACTTATTTTAATGGTTTATCTAAAGTGCTTGGGGAATTTGCTCAGATTACAGAGGCGGGTGCATGTCCACTATCCTTTGACGAAGTGGAGAACTAATTAATAAGTTTGCACCCTTCAAAAGAAGGTCTTGAGCCGTGTAAGACCGTGCATTTCTGGAGTGGAAGGCCAGGGCTTAAGAGATTTGCTGGTGTTTACCTGTGTATGGTTCATGAGTGGCTTGTGGAGTCTTCATGCAATTTAGCTGTGGCTGTGCATGTTGTTGACTGAGTGATAACAGCACCTGGGGGGTTTGCTGCTTGTCACCAGCAAAGCACTGTGAGAGACAGCCCAGGCTGGAGAATTAAGGGGGCACAGTGGTCCAACAGGTCCAGGTTGTACCCTGGGGATCCTGTCACATCTGGTACAGCAGGACACACTGCCCTCTGGTGTGCTCAGAACCTTATGCCTGGCACTAGGTGCCCAGACCCCACAGTGATGGACATTGTATAAGAACTCACATAGCATCGTTCCATCCAGCTCTAGTGCTGTCTGTGCTTCCCAAGGTGTTGGCTTCAGGGCTGCCACCGAACCCTTCGTCCCAGGCTGGCTTGGGGCTGTTTCCTGCCTTGCCCACCCCAGATGGGTGGCTTTACTTCCTGCTGGTTTGGTTCAGCAAGCCTTCTCTCACTGACCCCTTGCGTGCACATGCACACACACACACCCCTCATGTTAATTGAGATCAAGGTGTCGGGGGACTATCTGGAGAGCACAGAAGGCAGTGCTCTCCCCCTTTGATGTGCACACGGAGTAATTGCTTCTGCTTTGCTGTGCAGAGGGCAGGACCTCAGTCAAAGGCTTCCTGCCATTGACATTGTAATTGGAGGGTATGTCTACACTGAGATGAAAGCCCGCGGCTCCCACTCTCAGATCCCGAGTCAGCTGACTTGGGTTCGCAGGGCTTGAGCTGCAGGGCTAAAAAGCATAGTGTAGACATTTGGGCTCGGATTGGAGCCCAGGCTCTGAGACCCTCCCCCTTCATGGGGTCTCCGAGTACATCTACATTGCGATAAAAACCCCATGGTCCCGAGCCTCAGCTGGAGAGAGTGATGGTGTTACAGTCTCTTCACAGGCCTCATCATCTAGGGCTGTTCAGAAGAGTTGTCCTGGGAACCCTGCGAGGCCACCATCTCTCTGTACCCTGAACGGGTTTGCCAAGTGGGCAGCCACAGAGTCTCAACAGCTGTCTGCAGTGTCCTCAAATGCCTCAAAGACAAGGAGCCGGGTGAAAATACTGAGGGGTTTTTGCAGGACATTTTTTAAACTTCACACAGACATTTTCAGTGAAAAATGGAAAACCAACCCCTCAAACAACAGCTCCAGCTTCTAAAAACTGCTGTTGTGTTTAAAAAAAAATGGTTTATGAAAACTGAAAAAAAAAAAAAAAACCAGTGGCTGGTTTTCTGTTTTAAAAAAAACCCTAAGAAAATGAAAAATTTCCACAAAAACTTTTTTTGGGGGGGGGGGGGGGGCGGCGATGGAGGCTGCACCCTGCACCTACCCAGACCCCTTTCCCACGGGGTGGGCCCCATGCATGTGCGCAAGGGGACACCACTAAGCCCCATTCGGCCTTGTGCACACACACCCCGTGCTGGCCCAAATAGCAGTGGCACCGCAGTGGTGGCTCTGGCTCCACCTGCTGCTTCAGCTGTCAAAAAAGTCACAAGCCACCATTGATCTCGAGGCCGTAGCCAAGATCCTGGTGCCACTGTGCCAGGAGCTGCACAGGCATATAACAAGAGACAGTGCCCAGTCCTAAGGAGCTGCCCAGACACACAGGCAAAGGGTGGGAGGGGAAACAGAGAGATGAGATGACTTGCTCAAGATTACCCTGCAGGTCAGTGGCAGTGCTAGGGTTAGATCTCCTGGCTGCCAGTCCCTGCCCTGCCCACTAAACCATACTGCAGAGATCTGTGGCTGGGCGCCGCTGTCTACCTGCTGTTTGGTTACTGCTGGCAGGACTGCACCCTCCCAAAGTGTTACTTAGGAAACCCCTGGATTCTCTATCAGTCCCTGTTAAAATAAATGGGGATCAGAGGACAATCAAATCTCCCAGGAAATCCTCTTCCAACCATCCATTGATGACCTGCTGATGCACCAGATAGGAAGCTGAGCTCAGTGTGTTTGAGATGCAAAGGAGGAGAGAGGAAAGGAGGACAGTGATGAAAAGAAGTTATTAGCTAGGCTGTGGACGCTTTCCTCTAATGCAATCGCCTCCCAGCCACTCTCAGGTAGCACAATGGCTGTGCTGACAGATCTGCTGCTAATGACTCACTCTAGGCCAAAGCTGGAGTGGCGCAGAGACTGCCGCTTGCAGAGGTTTGAATTTTGAAAGGCTGGCTTCGCAGAGGGCCCATACAAGTGCTAGGTGCCACTTATGTCCTGCTGCAGCCCAGCAGGAGTGGAGCGGTGGTGCCTAGTGGTGTATGGACCCTGTGCCCCCTGCAGAGAGCTGAATTTTACCCTACCTGAGCTATGGAGTTTGATAAGTCAATGTTGGTTCTGGTCTCTGATTGTATGAATGCACAGGCACTCCGTGTGTGAAGAGTCAGGATTCTGCAGGCATGGGAGCTACAAAAGTACCCAGAGAAAGTGGGTGGAAAGTTCAGCTTCTGCAAATAGTTCCATACATAAATCATAGGATCCCAGCTGAGGGGCCAGTGCAAAGCATTGGCTCTAGGGGGTGTCGGAGCGAGCAATGTTGCCTCCTAGTGGTGGGCCCACAGGAAAGGGAAGGGGCTTACTACTGCCAACAGTAGTGGTCTCCTTTCGTGCAGGGCTTCTCAAATTTTTCCATCTTAATGTTGACATTGTCTCGGGGACACCTCCCTTCCCACCCCCCATCACCCAGCCCCCACTTCTCCTCCCATTTCAATTCAGTCAGAGTGTCTCCCCCTCCCATCCACAGTCACCCAGCCCCACTTCCTGGCCCGTTCTCTGTCATGTAATCTCAGCAGTTATTCCCTTGCAGCTTCCTGTAATGCTCCTTAGCAGCTGGAAACAAGGAGGAGAGTTCGCCCCCGCAACCAGCCAGCTCTCAGGAGACCACCAGCAAGTGCTCAAACACAGGCAGCTTCCCCGTTGCTGCTTTAGCTCAGGGGGTAGAAGCCTCATGGCTCCACTGGCCCTAGCCCAGTGCGGCTAGGCCTAGTTTGTCCCCTCAGAGAATGAGAGCCCAGGCATGGCCCTCAGCTTTTAGGCTAAATAAAAGGAGTGTTTTACCTAGTGATTGCTTGTGGAGGGTCTCCCCTGCCAACCTCATGTGACCAGGTAAGGTCTCAGCCCCTGTACAGATGGGGGCAGAATTTGTCTCCTTGTCTTCATGTTAATCTGTGAAGTAGCTCTTAAGCCCAACAACAGACTGGGAGTCCTTTCCTCACTTGGGCCCAGACTGTGGCTTTGTCCAAGCCCGGGTATGGGGCAGCGTGCCCACGAGCAACAGGGAGAGAATCAGACCTCCTGCGCCACAGGGATAGGAATTTGATTCTGGCCTAGATTGTGATACTCCTTGTGCCAGCTCAGATGCACTTGGCAGCACTCTGTGGAGGTGGAGCTAAGACTGTGCCCATTCCCTGGCCAAGAGGTAAGGGGCAGGGTCTTACTTACTCTCCTGCCCACAGGCTAAGGGGAACTTGAGCCCTTGATGCCCTCTGCTGCATGTGAATTGTTGTGGAACAGATGTTCCAATCTTTCTTTCTTTCTAATTATTCTGTAATTGCACCAAAAGAAAAAATGTAAACAGAAATTTTAATAAAAGTCCAACCTTAACCAGATTTAATCTCTAACCCTTTGAAATATGAGGCAGCTGCTTTATCCGCCAGGCTGCACAATCTTTCCCTGGCAGCTCTGGGAATTTATCGAAGTTAAATTAGCTGAGGGAGGGTTCTCCTCTTGCTCTTTGAATGCAAGAGAAACATATTGAGAATTATTACAAAGAGAACATTAATAACAAGTTGAGTGGGAGAGCTGCAGAATTCAAACAAAGTTTGTTCCCCAGTTCACATCCAGAGCTAACCACCTCTGGAACATTATAGAAATGTACATCTGGAACAGACCTCAAAAGGTCGTCTAGTTCATCCCCCCAGGATGAGGCAGATTGAACTTAGGGTTGCCACCTTTCTAATTGATGGAAACTGGGCCATACCCCCTGCACTACCTCTTCCCCTAAGGCCAGGCCCCTGTCACTCGTTCCTCTCTCTCCCCTCCCCGCGTCTCTTGCCAGATCCTCTCAAGGAGCCAGCCTATAGGTAGGATGTGGCACTGGCATGGGTTAATAACACAGCACCTCCCCCTGCCCAGTAGTAACCAGACTTTTGGTTCGGGTGTCATTTAAGGTTGCCAGGTCCCCTTTTCAACTTGACTTTCCGGTCAAAAATTGGGTACCTGGCAACTGTAAATGGCACCTGGACACACAAGCCAAAGGACCAGAGTGTCCAGGTAAAACCCAGACAGGTGGCAACCCTGAAGTATACTTAGACCATCCCAGACAGATATTTGTCTAATCCGTTCTTAAAAAACAGGTGTTTACATTTTATGTACATCGACCCTGCCTGCTCCATGTAGTTTGCAACTTTAATTAAAAACCAGTGAGAAGAAGCAGTTTGCTACATTTTAGAAGCACATTTCTCTCTACACAGGACACCTAGCCAAGTAATTATTCTGTGTGATCTCAGAGTGATTAGATCAGTGACAAGCACAACAACTAACAACATCCCAGGGCTCAGGACTGTTGGCCCAGTACCCCAGCTACACAAGGCAGTTTGGTGCAGGTAGAAATGACAGTGACTGTCTCCCAACCTTGCCTTGTCTCTTAGTCTAAAACACCATTCAAACTCCTAAGCACAGGAAGGCGGCTCTGGTATCTAGTGTAGGGAAGGGTGTGGGAATTGCAGTAGCAGGTTAGGATCCTGGATTTTCACAGGCCTAAACTCACTGTTTGGAAAGTGTGCTCCAAATACCTTGGGCCAGTTTCGGCTGTCACCCCAGTGTATATCCAGGTAATGTCACTGACTTCTGGGGAATTACCTCTGTGTGAATGAAAGGAGAAGCTGAGACCCACAGTGTTTGAACTGTACATTTACCGAGCACTGAGCTCTGTGGAAGTGCACAGGGCATTAATAGCAAACAAGTTCCTAATCCTGCTCAATCCTATTGCAATTAGCAATGTGCCGGCTGTGTGATGGGTTAAACGGTGCTACCAACCCCAAGCATTCAAAAAGCCACGTGTCAGGCCGGCCAGAAATCAGGAGACTGGCTTAAAAATCACAAGAATTAAAAATAAATAAAAGTCTGGTTCTTTTGATTTGTTGTCTGGTGTCGGAGCATTTAGGGGTCATGATCTCTAGACTTTCTCTGCAGCCCTAACAGTGAGAACCGTCATTTTAAAAAAGAGACAGCTGGGCTTCTCGGGTGATAATCTCATCCCGCAGCTGGAGCTTTAGGAACAACAATAAATGTCATGAGACTCATGATAAAATCATGAGAATTGGCAGCACAGTACCTAGCTCACTGCCTATGCCTGGGATCCATCCTCACAAAGACCTACTCACCCTGCACTTCAAGTAGTGGGGCTGCCTGTTCTGGGGCCTGTGTTACTGTGAGTGCTGCCCTCCATGGCGACATTCTCATCGAGTCATAGAGTTTAAGGCCAGAGGGGACCATTAGATCATCCCTGCGTGTCACAGGCCACCATCGCCACCCAGCCCCTGCACACTAATCCCAGCAACCGAAAGGAGACCAAGGCAATTGAGACCAACAGGAGACTCAACTATTACGTGCCACAGGCAGAGACTAGGAAGGACTGGGGTGCCCCAGTGCCCAAGGTCCCTGCAAGGAAATAATTAAATGAGATCTATCCAGATAATCCTGCCAAGCCTGCCTGGCGTGCTTGCTCCCAGCAGGAATGGGCTCAGAATCAGCACTTCTGGGAGGGCCATCGCTGAAAATAATGCTAATGATACCACCTTGTTCGTATCTAGCACTTTTCAGCCATAGATCTCCAAGTGCTTTGCAAAGGGGCTCAGTATCATTATCCCCATTTTATACGTGGGGAAACTTAGGCACGGGGAGGGGAAAGTGACCGCCCAAGGTCCAAGACAGGAATTGAACCCAGGCCTAGAATGGCACCTGGATGCTAGTTGGAGGGTCAGGGTGAAGTCAGGTAATTAATGTAAATAGACATGTTGCCTGTGAGTGGAGGCCGGGTATCTGCCCCAGAAGTCTTCTGAACCAGGTTGGGCCATGCTGCTCCCCAGCAGGGGCCAGATCACAATGGAGCAATAACAAATGATCTCAGAGCCATATGCATCTTTCTCTGAGCAGTGAAATTGCTATTTGAATAGCCAGGAGCCTCAAGCCTTCTCTGCTGGCAGCAGTTGCATTTTCAGCATGACGGTGGGGTGCTGTATTTATGCCACCATCATGCTCATGTTGTGTAACTGGGCTCCAGTCACCAGGGATCCAATGTTCACACCTTGCACAACACTGCCACAAATGCTCCTTGTGGGTCACACGCAGAAGCCAACCCTGACCGTTCCTGGTCTATTCGGCATTGGTGAGGCCTCACCTGGAGTACTGTGTCCAGTTTTGGGCTCCACACTACAAGAAGGATGTGGAAAAATTGGAAAGAGTCCTGCGGAGGGCAACAGAAATGATTAGGGGGCTGGAACACATGATTTATGAGGAGAGGCTGAGGGAACTGGGATTATTTAGTCTGCAGAAGAGAAGAATGAGGGGGGATTTGATAGCTGCTTTCAACTACCTGAAAGGGGGTTCCAAAGAGGATGGATCTAGACTGTTCTCAGTGGTACCAGATGACAGAACAAGGAGTATTGGTCTCAAGTTGCAGTGTGGGAGGTTTAGGTTGGATATTAGGAAAAACTTTTTCACTAGGAGGGTGGTGAAGCACTGGAATGGGTTACCTAGGGAGGTGGTGGAATCTCCTTCCTTGGAGGTTTTTAAGATCAGGCTTGACAAAGCCCTGGCTGGGATGATATAGTTGGGGATTGGTCCTGCTTTGAGCAGGGGGTTGGACTAGATGACCTCCTGAGGTCCCTTCCAACCCTGATATTCTATGATTCTATAAAAGGGGGGCTTAACTAGAAAAGATAGAACTAAAGAGACCCCTGCATTACACTGGAAAATCCAGCAAGTAGACAAACCGAGAGAAGATGACATGCATGACCAGGAGAGGGGAATAGTTGGCTTAGCAGAGCAATCACACTTCAGTTAGTGGAGCTACTCAAGGTAAATTCAGATACCTGAATGACAAGAGCAGAGTCCTTCCTTCTTGGGGCAGGGCTTTCTACTAGACCAGGGGCTCTCAAACTTCACTGCACTGCGACCCCCTTCTGACAACAAAAATTACTACACAACCCCAGGAGGGGGGATCAAAGCCTGAGCCCTGCCGTCCCAGACAGGGGGGCACAAGCCCAAGCCCCACCACCACAGGCAGGGAAGCCTCAGAGGTTGGGGGCCTATAACCTGAGCATTGCCACCAGGGCTGAAGCCCTCGGTCCCAGCAATTCTAACGTCAGCCCTGGTGACCCCATTAAAATTGGGTCGCAACCCACATTGGGGTCCTGACCCACAGTTTGAGAACTGCTGTACTAGACAATCCATTTATGTCTCCCCAGCCCTTGCTCTGTGAAAGCATCTTGGGGAAGCTCACATTCAGCTCATGCTGTAACTATTTTTTACTCTAGTTTCCAGAACTATGCAAAAATATTGTCAGGTTTACAGCACAGAAAACAGCATTTGCTGTCAGACGTGGCAAACCTCCTCACAGACCCAATTCACAAATTCTACCTTTGAAAAGATATATGTACTATTTCTTTAAATCTCTAGTGGGAATCCAGACAGGAGTGGGCTGGGAAGGTTCAAGCAAAGGCTTTGAAAAAGCAGAACAAGAAAAAGAACGAGCATTTTGGATGATACCATTTTCCCTATTCCAATAAAGTTCCTTGTTGAGTGCTAGAAGAAAGCACCTCTTTCGGTGACTTTTACCATTTTCACGACACTATCAGGTCTCTGGTTTCACGTGGGAAGATCTGCACAGTTCAAGCTGGTCATTTTGTGATGTTCCAGAGAGAAAGAACTCAAGAGTAATGCATTTTCAGAGGGGAGAGCTGCCAGTATTACTTTAAATAGCAAGTTGTCTCCTGAACAGGAAGCTCTGGATGAAAGGTTGGCTTCCAGTAGTGAGGCTCTGACTGCAAATGGATTGTATTTGAGTCAGGACGATGCTGACCCTTTGCTGATTTTCCCTGTCTCTCTATTTGCGTATATCACACCTAGCTTTGGAAGAGCTGCAGAAATCTGCTTGCCACACTACAGTGAACAAGTCTGTTTAAATCCAGCTCTACAAAATCTGTTGCATTTTTCTTCATCCAGTTCTTGCCATCACACACACTCAGAAATCCATTCATCTAATATTGTGCTCAAAGATCCATTCACCTAATCCTAGGCAGTCCACGTCCCCAGAGTCCCAGTCTCCTGACACCGAGTGCCCCATTTCCCCACCATTCCTTTCACCTGACACTGGGCATGTGCATTCCGAGAGATCCATTCAGCTAATTCTCAGAAGCCCATTGTCACAGTTCACAGCAACTGCATCTGTATTCCTCCCTTGTAGTCCAGCAAGGGCACTCCCTCGCAGGCTTCTGGCTCCCCAGACATCACCTCTCTTGGATGGACTCACTGGGGAATTTCCAGACTGCACAGCTCCCTGCTTGCACAGGGAATTCCCCAGCAAGCCAGACTGCCTGAGCAAACCAGTATCTCTGCTTTGCTTTCTCTTCAAAGGCTTTGAACAGGGCAATTGCCCACACAACTCTTTTTAAGCAAGCACATTTATTCTTAAGCTAAGAGCAAAACAGAGAAAACACATTAAAACAATAAGTGAACCTACACACATGCTAATAAGCTTACCAGAGATCACCCCAACTCCATACAATGAAATCCCCAAATACTTCAACCTAATTTGATATGATTTGTCCAGGATATTGCAGGAAATTTCCCTATCCATCACACTCACGTCCCCAGAACCACATGTACCCCAAAATGAGCACCCACATCCCTAGAGCTCCATTCACCTGATTCTGGACAGATCATGTTACCAGACTCTATTCACCTGATAATTGACAGGCCACATCCCCAGAACCCCTTTCATCCAAGTCTCGCCAGCCCATATTTAGAGATCAATTCACCTGGTACTGGGAACCCATATCCTCAGACCTCCATTTACCTCACACATGGTAGGATATGTACCCAGAACTTCACTCACCTAATACTAGGCAGCCCATGTACCCAGATCTCTAGTCACCTGATACAGGTAATCTCAAATCCCCTTAGCTCCACCTCCATTCACCTGATATCCGGTGGTCCATGCCCCAGAGCTCCCTTCACTTAATACTGGGCAGCCAATATTTTCAAAGCTTGATTCACTCAGTATTAGGCTGCCCAGTTTCCCACAGTTCCATTCACCTGATACTGGGAGATCCATATCCCCAGACCTCCATTCACCTAATTCAGGGCAGCCTACATACTGGTTCTACATTCAGGACCGGCTCTAGGCACCAGCAAAGCAAGCACGTGCTTGGGGCAGCACATTTCCAGGGGCGGCATTCCGGCTGACGTCTTCAAAAATTCCAATATCAAGCCCCAGCTCTCCTGGGGCAACAAAGTGCCCAGCAACTGCCTGGATGTGGTGGGCAGCGGCCCTCTGGGCTACTGCTACAAAGTCTGCCTGACCCCGGAGTCCACCAAGAACGACTTCATGTTCCTAAAGCCCTACAGCCCGAGTCCCCCGAGGAACAAGGAGAAAGCGCCGAGAACTTAACAGGGCTGGGAAGGAAGCCCTGAGCAGCCAATAACACCATCAGCGCCACCAACCAGGTAACCCTGCACTGCAGTACAGCTGGTGGGGCTCAGTGAGATGCACCGGGAGAGAGTGCCATGAAATACCCCTTCAAGGGTTAGCCCGGCTTTCCCCCTTCTTCTCTCCCTCCCCCGCCCCCTTGGAAACGAATCTGAGCCGGGAGAAATCCTTTCATTCAGGTGCAACTTTTTAAAGGTAATGACCCGACCCTTTGATCAAGTGGCAGGGTCGGAATTGCACCCGTCGGACAGCAGGCAATTCTCCAGCACACTCCTTACCCACGTCAGTTAATGATTTGGGGAACGTCAGGCTCATGTTAAATGAGCGAAAGTAGCAGAAAGCGCTCAGAAGCAGCAGCCCAGCTCCTAGTAAGACTGAAATACAGAGCGTGCCCAGGAAAGCCAAGGGCTGTCTCAAGAGATAACTGTCCCCTTTTGAGGGCTCTCGCTCAGCCTCCGACTGTGGCTGCACAAGCCCGTAGCCTTCCGTCAAGAGACCCAGGCGTGACACCGGGGCAGCAAAGCACGCTCTTGAAATGTCCCTCTCTAGTCTGTATTTCCCCTCCGCACATATTACAGGCGGCACGAGTTACTCAGGTGCTCTAGTGGCCCATGGGGCTTTTCAGCTCCTCTGTCTCAATAAGAAATTCAGGCAGATACACCCGGCTCAAGCAGATTCCGATGCAGTCGTTGCCCAATGCTGCATCAGTACCGCACCCAGTCAAAAACAAAAACAAAACAAAACAACAACAAAAACATTGCAAAGTGCAAACGTGTAAAAGCCAAAAAAAAAAAAAGGAGGGGGGGGGGACAGCCAAAAATTTTTTTGCTTGGGGTGGCAAAAAACCTAGAGCCGGCCCTGTCTACATTCACCTAATTTAGGGCAGCTAATGTCCCTAGAGTTCCATTAATCTAATACTGGGCAGCCAACTTCCCCACGCCTCCATTCACCTTATATTGGGCAACCCAGACACACAGAGTTCCATTAATCTAATACCGGGCAGCCCATATCCCCAGACCTCCAATCACCTGATACTGGAAATCTCAGGTTCCCTTAGTTCCATTCACCTTATATGGGAGCCCACATATTTATAACTGCATTTCTTAGTCCATGTGTCCAGAGCTCCATTCAGTTAATAATGGGCAGCCCACATCCCCAGTATTCCAGTCACTTAATACTGGGGAGCCCACCTCCCCAATACTCAATCTAATACTGGGCATCCCAGTCCGCCAGAGCTACACTGACCATCACTGGATAGCCCATGTCCCTAGACTCCAATCACTTAATATTGGGCACCCTATATCCCTAGAGCCAATTCACTTGATACTAGGCAGCCCATATGACCAGAGCTCCAGTCACCTACTACGGGTGCAGCTGATATGCCAAGAACTCCTGTTACCTAATTCATGGTCACAATTATCCCCAGAACTCCTTTTGCTGAATACTGGGCATCCCACATATTCAGGGCTTCATTGACCTGACATTTGAAGCCCATGTGCTCAGATCTCCATTCTCCTCAGCAGCCCACAACCTTGGGGCTCCAGTTACCTGATATTGGGTTCCCATAGAGCCTTAACTTAACTCATAAGACATTGTCATGTCATCTAGAGCAAAAGCTCACCCCAAATCCTTCCAGTGTGTTACTGCCAAGCTTGGCTGTGATCTTCTGGTCATGAGACAAATCATACTCTGCTCTAGCCTCCTCAGTGGAAAGATGCACAGTCTGTCTTTTTCTCTGCAATGATACTCCAATAATCCATTGATACAAACAAGATAAACCTGCTGCTAGTGTTTTCCTGTCTAGAAACCCCCCTGGAGACTTTGCAATCACTTGATTAGAATTTGGCTCAGAATTTAAATAGGTGTTCAGTGTGAAGTACACAACACTCAATTTACATGTAGGCAGAGCAATAGATAAACATCTTCAGCCTGACAGAAACTTGTTTATCAACTTCTGGTGACTGGCCACAACTCACAGACCTTAAGAACATAATTTTCAGTAGCTATATGTATCTCCTTCAATATTATCCTTACATACATCTCACAATGATTATGATGATCAGTGTGGCACAGGCTTTCAGTAGAAACTTTACATAACACCCTTTGGCAAACTAGTATGTAGATGCCAGACCCACAGGATCCCTGTACCCCTTATGCACCCCGTGCCTTCTGCCAGTTGGCACAAAGAGATCCCTTAATCACACTGGGCAGCCCATGCCCCTCGACTCCAGTCAACTAATACCAGGAAGCCTACATCCCTAGAGCTCCACTGACCTGACACTGGGCAGCCCATATCTTTTGTTCCCAGTTCTCCTAATACTGGGCAGGCCGTATGCCCAGAGCTCCAACCACTAATTTAGTGTAGCCCATATCCACAGAGTCCCATTCACCTGATACTGAGCAACCCATGTCACCAGAGCTCCATTCACCTGGAACTGGTCAACCAAGGTCACCAGAGCTCCATTAATCTAATACTTAGCAGACCACATTCCGGGAGCTGCATTGACCTGATACTGGGAAGCCTGCATGCCCATAGTTCTGTGTATCCAATGCTGGGAAGCCCATGTTCCCATCAGAGACTGGGTCCCTCTAAGTTAAAAGCGATGTTGCGAAAGTGGAGCAGTTTCCCCCATCATGCTCTCTTGTCTCCACCCCAGTCAGTAATTCCTCCTGCAGTCCCTGTCACCTTGGATGTCTAATCCAACTCCTTTCCTCTCCTCTTCCTGTACTCCTGGGCTCTCACCAAATGCCATTTCCTCCTCCAAACCTTCCCATTCCGCTCCATTCTTACTGCTGAACCCTTGGCTTGGTGGACACTCTGTGTGCTCCTGGCTGATTAAAGGGAGGGATTGGCAGCAGCACCAGGGTTTAGTGATGGCTCTTAGAAGCCATCGGGATGTGGAACAGGTCCGTGCCTCCAGGTATCCTGGACATCAATTCAGCACTCTGCTGTTCCACACAAAGGTACCACGTCTCTGTATGCTGCCGCCCCTACATAGATGAAGCAAAGGTGATCTGGCTGGGCAATGCAGCAAGTGTTCCCTTACCTGCACATTTCCTGGGTTTCAGAAGTCTGCCGTTTGTTTTTTGAAAGCATCTGCAATTCTAGAGTGCTCTCTCCTGGGAACCTCTTCATCAGAGGTCTTCAGGATTCCTCCACAAACTTCCCTCCCCCATTCCCACCCGTCACCTGCCCTATCAATTCTTAAGATGATCTGACTATTCTTGTGGTTTTGAGAGAAGGTGCAAAATTCAGCTTTAAATAGCAATGTAGCTGCAGCCCTCATGGTAGAAAGGGCACTGCCTCTCATTTACACCAGTGTCCCACCAGTCTGACTCAATGGATTTACGTAGAATCACTCCTGATTCACACTAGCATAACTGAGTGGGGAAGCAGTCAGGTCCTACATGAAGGAGGGGTTATTTTTTTCAATAGCCTCATTATCTGTCATCAGATCAGAATGACAGGTTGCCACATCTGTATTTGTTGTGGTAAACAGTTACAAGGTGTTACCCTCACCAGGGTGAAGTCAGAACTGTCCCTTTAGGCCCAGCTGCTTCCCCAACCCATCTGTCTTGCTGTCTCATTTGCCTGCAGCGGGCATATTGCTTCCAGATTGCAGTGACGGGGCCGGAGTCTCTGTAAAGCAGAAGTTGCTCCACTACAGTCAATAGATCCCACTGGTGCAGGTGGGAGGAGAGTCAAGCCTAGATTTGCATTGTTTCTCCCAGAGGTTGAAATATTCCTCTTTGGTAGCAGCGCTCTTTCCCAGCCCCCACTCTGTTACTCTTTCTGGGAGCACTCAGGGCTAGTTCTCACCCTGGCTGCTCCACCCCCGTAATGTGTGTAGAAGGGAGCCAGATGGGGTGCAGGAGCAGCTGCTACATAGCCTATCCCATCTGGCCCTGGGCCCGCACAGGTTTGGGGCTCCAAGGGGTGGGGCGGGGGGTGAATCCTGTGAGCAGCCTCATTCCACAGCATGCTACCCTCCAAAGCCTGCAGACACCTCCAGAGATGGAACTGCTCCAAACAGCATTGTCTCCTGCAGGCTCCCCTCTACAGCTGGTACTGTGCAGCTGCAGGGAAAGCAGCTAACGGATACATAAGAACATAAGAAAGGCCTTACTGGGTCAGACCAAAGGTCCATCTAGCCCAGTATCTGTCTACCGACAGTGGCCAATGCCAGGTGCCCCAGAGGGAGTGAACCTAACAGGCAATGATCAAGTGATCTCTCTCCTGCCATCCATCTCCATCCTCTGACGAACAGAGGCTAGGGACACCATTCTTACCCATCCTGGTTAATAGCCATTTATGGACTTAGCCACCATGAATTTATCCAGTCCCCTTTTAAACATTGTTATAGTCCTAGCCTTCACAACCTCCTCAGGTAAGGAGTTCCACAAGTTGACTGTGCGCTGCGTGAAGAAGAACTTCCTTTTATTTGTTTTAAACCTGCTGCCTATTAATTTCATTTGGTGACCCCTAGTTCTTGTATTATGGGAATAAGTAAATAACTTTTCCTTATCCACTTTCTCAACATCACTCATGATTTTATATACCTCTATCATGTCCCCCCTTAGTTTTCTCTTTTCCAAACTGAAGAGTCCTAGCCTCTTTAATCTTTCCTCATATGGGACCCTCTCTAAACCCTTAATCATTTTAGTTGCTCTTTTCTGAACCTTTTCTAGTGCTAGAATATCTTTTTTGAGGTGAGGAGACCACATCTGTACACAGTATTCGAGATGTGGGCGTACCATGGATTTATATAAGGGCAATAATATATTCTCAGTCTTATTCTCTATCCCCTTTTTAATGATTCCTAACATCCTGTTTGCTTTTTTGACCGCCTCTGCACACTGCGTGGACATCTTTAGAGAACTATCCACGATGACGCCAAGATCTTTTTCCTGACTCGTTGTAGCTAAATTAGCCCCCATCATGTTGTATGTATAGTTGGGGTTATTTTTTCCAATGTGCATTACTTTACATTTATCCACATTAAATTTCATTTGCCATTTTGCTGCCCAATCACTTAGTTTTGTGAGATCTTTTTGAAGTTCTTCACAATCTGCTTTGGTCTTAACTATCTTGAGTAGTTTAGTATCATCTGCAAACTTTGCCACCTCACTGTTTACCCCTTTCTCCAGATCATTTATGAATAAATTGAATAGGATTGGTCCTAGGACTGACCCTTGGGGAACACCACTAGTTACCCCTCTCCATTCTGAGAATTTACCATTAATTCCTACCCTTTGTTCCCTGTCCTTTAACCAGTTCTCAATCCATGAAAGGACCTTCCCTTTTATCCCATGACAGCTTAATTTACGTAAGAGCCTTTGGTGAGGGACCTTGTCAAAGGCTTTCTGGAAATCTAAGTACACTATGTCCACCGGATCCCCCTTGTCCACATGTTTGTTGACCCCTTCAAAGAACTCTAATAGATTAGTAAGACACGATTTCCCTTTACAGAAACCATGTTGACTATTGCTCAAGAGTTTATGTTTTTCTATGTGTCTGACAATTTTGTTCTTTATTATTGTTTCAACTAATTTGCCCGGTACCGACGTTAGACTTACCGGTCTGTAATTGCCGGGATCACCCCTAGAGCCCTTTTTAAATATTGGCGTTACATTAGCTAACTTCCAGTCATTGGGTACCGAAGCCGATTTAAAGGACAGGTTACAAACCTTAGTTAATAGTTCCGCAACTTCACATTTGAGTTCTTTCAGAACTCTTGGGTGAATGCCATCTGGTCCCGGTGACTTGTTAATGTTGAGTTTATCAATTAATTCCAAAACCTCCTCTAGTGATACTTCAATCTGTGACAGTTCCTCAGATTTGTCACCTACAAAAGCCAGCTCAGGTTTGGGAATCTCCCTACCTCCCATGCTGGAAACCAAACCCTTCCCAGCAGTCCAAGTCATATTCTCCCTGAGAAAGCCCTCAGAATACCATGGTGATGGGCACAATAGGCAGACTGGCTAGGTAGCCATGTGGCTCTCTAGGAGTCATACTGCCAAGGCGGTGGCAGGGACTGCAAATCATCACCAAAATGCAGCCTCCCCTTGTGGTGGCCCCAGGCACTGTTCCTTGTGGGTCATCAGACTCTGTAGGTTTGAGGACCCAGAATCGCTGCTCCTTCCATATCCTCCCCAGGCCCATTTCTGTCTCCTCCCCTCAGTGAGGGAATGGGAAGGCAGCCCCTTGGGCTGATCCTTGCCGTGTCTCGAGGGCCTTCAGTCTCCTCCTGTTGGGCTTTCTCAGGGAGAATATGACTTGGACTGCTGGGAAGGGTTTGGTTTCCAGCATGGGAGGTTAGGCAGATTCCTCTCAACAGCAGAGTAAGGAGAGCAGGGGAAGGCTCCCTGGGGCAGGGGATTCCTGGAAGGCTTTATCACAGCCAGTAAAAATGAGGAATAATACAGGGGAGCAAGGTGTTCTCCCAGCAAAGCAGGTTGGCAAGTCAAGGGGGGCAGCTGGAATAAGGCACCAAGACCCAGATCCCAACAGGTGTGAATGAAGTCATGGAGCTAGACCGATTTACACCCACTGAGCAGCAGGACTCACATTTCTCGACTATCTTGGCCTGGCCCCTCCAAACACACTCTCCGTTTAACGAGCGGGCTGCTGGAACACACGCACAGCCATGCATCTCGGGCACCATGCAATTTTCTGTTCTCAAGCTAGCCAGAAAGAAAAGTGCAATCCACTGGCCCTACTCCCTCCCTGACAATCAACTCCAGGGTTAGGCCAACATATCTGTCTCTTCTGCTGTGGCTCTGAGTCACTCTGCATTCTCTGCCTTACTCCACCACCGGGGGGTGAGGGGGAGGCTGGAGCAAGACGGTTACAGGCTGTAATGCTGCACTGCACGACACCTGTTGCAAGCACTTTCGATCTCATTATTTCTGGGACAAAACAGATTTAGGACTTTTATATTTTTTTAAAGCGCCACTGTAGGTCGATGCAGCACAGTCTCCCATCTGCACCACTGAGTCCTGACCGCAAAGCAAGCCTGGTAGCCTGAACCAAAAATCCATTTCTTCTGACAAGTTACAGCCTCCATTCTACCAACCTCTGACCCCCTTGTGCCAAGTTCCTGGCCCTTTTTCTTGTTAAATAACAGTTTTCCTCATATGTTCCCATTCAGTTTTTCCCTGTACACTTACAGGAGTGTGAAGAAAACCAGCATTCAATATCTAATGCATGGGCAAGCCATTGTAATCATTCATCTGCTAATATTTGCCTGGCAGATTTCCAATGACAGGCTAAAATATTCCTAGCTATAGTTAAGACTCAATTTGTTACTTCCTTTTGTGCGGGTACAGACCAACAAAGCCAAGAAGAGAAGTTAGACTGGCAGGTATTGTGTGGCCCACAGAGAGAGTGGACAGAGCTCTGAAATAATAATTCTACAATAGGTATAAGGGAGGAAGATGACTCTATGCAGAGTGTTTTTATATTTCCCTTATGCTCTGCCTAGTTCACCAAGAGCTGCCATGTCCTGACATGAGGAGCAGAAGGCTCTCCTTTGATGGTAGCATAATTTTCCAATTCTGGAGAGTCACAGACTTCCGCAACCCATTTGCTGATGCAGACAGCACTGGGAGATTTCTGTCATGTTCATAGTATACACATAGAGACGTTAGATAAAAACATAAAAATCCTCTTGCTGAAAGGCTGCAATGTAACACAACTTTCTTTCTTAGAATTCAGAACGATAACACACAAGAACCCCAGAACAGAGAGAGACAAAGCAGGCTGCTCCCTAAAGCAGAGAGGCATAACTTACTCCACCTTGTTTTAAGTTGGCTCTTTCCACACTGATGCTGCTCACACACTTTCCTTACAGAGCCTCCCACCCTGCAAGCAGGATCAGGAAATCCCCCACTCTTAAAATGGTGGCTTGCAATCCCAACACAGTCTTCAAAACATCACAATTTCCACTCAGGGAGAGTATGGCTCTTGCTGCTAAAGGAAGGGAGGAGTAGGGCTTGGATCATCACCCCAAGATCTGTGCACAGAGGAGCCCTCTGCATGTAGATCTTCCCCTCCCCTGCATAGAAGGGGGCTCAATTACTCCCACAGCACCACCCCCTTCTCCTCTGGATACCTCCCTGGTGCTCTGAGGGTCACACTGCAGAAGGGGAAGGAAACTGGGTGGGGCAGCAGAGGAGTGTATGAGCCACTGGGGGATGTACATTGTCCTCCCTCCACTCCCACAGACTTTAGTCAGAAAAGCTGATACACCTTGGGCTGGATGCATCTTTGCCCCAGAACCCCTTCCTCATCCAGGGGAAATGTGATGCCATTGCACTCTCTGCATGTGGCCCTGGCTTCCTAGGGATCCGATGAGCTGCACGGGTGTCTGAAGGGGTGTGTCAGCTTTGGTCTGGGCTCCTCAACCTTCTCTGCAAACAGAGCTGGGTGAATAACAGGCAATTAATCACTGATTGGGTGAGTTTCCCCTTGTTCTGTTTGCGAATGGCCCACGAAGACAGTGTGGTGACTTATTCTAAGCAAGTTGCTGTTTAATTGCAGTGACTAATTCTCTCTAGACTAAAGCATCCCTACTGCAACTTCAACTACATTGCTGAACCTCCAGCCAGGACGCTGACCACTCTCTGAGACAGGACATCAGACTAGAAGGTCTGATTCAGTCTGGCAATTTCTATGTTACTATGTTTCTCCATAGGTGAGCTGAGAGCACTGTCTCATTGTTTCCTTGTACTCCCTTGTTGGTCTGCCCATAGCCAGCTGCTGTCTCTTGTGTTATACTTTGATTGTCAGTTCTTTGGGGCATGGACCATCTTTTGTTTTGTGTTTGTTCAGTGCCTAGCACCCTGGGGTCCTGGTCTATGATGGGAGCTCCTAAGTGCTACCACAATCACACCCATCCTTTCTCTACAACTTACAAAACAAGCCCACATCTATGCAAACAAGAGGGTGCTCAGTTTAGTCACAATTACCCTAAATAACCATAATCTTGGTGTCTTATGGATACATTCATTTTTGAAGAAAAATTTATGTCCAAAGTGCTGTGCTCATTTCAGTAAGAATCCATGGTCCCAGTTTAATCCTTTGGCAGGAAAGAATCAGCCTGGGAGCACATAGTGATCCTTACAAACTCCTTACAAGTCATCAAGTTCCAACAGGTGGCAGGAAGATATGCAGGCAAAAAGTAAACTATTTTGACTTGCTAATTTGCATAGCTGACAAATGATTAAATAGAAGTTACTGAACATGAAGTTCCTTCTAGCCATCTGGCCTTCATCACTATAGCATCTGAGTGACTTAAGACAGTTAATCTTCACACCAGCCCGGTGAAGTAGGAGGATATTCCCCCATTTTACAGATGAGAAACTGAGGCACAAGGTAGCTGCAGTGACTTGCCCAAAGGCACATTGAACCAAGAACTGAACCCAGATGTCTTGCAGCCAATTCAGGGCTTGATACACCAGACCATACTTCTCTTGCCTGTTTGACCTAGAGTCTTCCTCAGTCTCAAAGGATGCTCTCTGCACATTGCATGTCAAATAAGGATTTATTGTCATCATCTGAACAACCATCTAATTCCAGCCATGATCCCTTCCTGGTATTGGATGTAAGATGAGCAGAGCGGCTCATTTATCTGTTCATTGTTTTTCTGAATTCATAATTCTATAGCAGTGGTTTTCAACCTTTTTTCATTTGCGGACCACAAAAAAATTTTGAATGGAGGTGCAGACCCCTTTGGAAATCTTAGCCATACTCTGTGGGCCCCCAGGAGTCCACGGACCACAGATTGAAAACCACTGTTCTATGGTAATGACAACCTTCCATGGATCCCTTATACAGAGTCTGTGGACCCTCAGGGGTTCACAGGTTCAAAACCATTGTTCTATAGTATTGTTAGTGAGTAGTCTTAGAGAGAGCAGGAAATAAAGGCATGTCCTAGCCTTGCTAGGCTACATTTTAAATGTTTCACCTTGGAAATGATGGGCTCTTTGTGAGGAATGGCATCTCTGGTGCCTTGAATCTGCACTTTCCTTTGCTCTAGGACTCAGAAGGGGTGAGAAAGGCCCTATCAGGAAGAAGTTACAGCTCCCTAGTTTGCACCAACAAGAGGTTTCCTGCCTCAGCCTCAGTGAGAGTCTTCAAACAGTGACAGGTACGGTTCCTGACATTCCAAAGTTCACGGAAGCAAGGAAACACCCAAGTGAAAGCAATGCCAGCTGTTACTTACAGACGGAGTCTAATGTGCAGCCAGACCTTTGAACAAGAACAGAGCACTGAAGTTCCCTGGGTAGGAAACAAAATAAAACAAACAAAATACTTGCAAACAGCTGAGGCTGGGACCTGACCAGAAGCCCATGCTTTTCCATAGGCTTTGGATCAGGGCCCTGGAGCTTGGAGGAGCTAGGAGCAATGGAGCTTGTTGGAGCAATGGAGCTCCATGAAGTAGGAATGGCAGCCTGGCATTAGGTTTCAACCCTTAAAAAATGACAATCTGGGGTGGAGGAGGCTCCAAGTGGGAGAGGAAGTGCTGGTCCAGCTGCAGATCCTGTATCGAACCCCGAGTAGCAATGACTGCAAGAAAGCAGAGCTACAGCCATGATTATCTTACCTAAACCATCCCTTCACAGCAGAGCCTGTTCTGGGCTCCAGGACCCTGATCTTAGGGTCATTTCCTCTTATGAGCACATCAGCCATTTCCCTTGTAATCTGCAGGCTCTGGTGGGTACTGCTGTGAGTCTGAGGGAAAGGCCCAAGCTATGGAATCTGATATTCGCTTTGGGAAACCAATGCTAGGTAAGGATCTCCCAGTCCCACTCTGGGAATGCTTCACCAGACCCTGTTCCTTAGGGGAACTGTGTCCTTGCCAC
This sequence comes from Emys orbicularis, assembly GCF_028017835.1. Classification (NCBI taxonomy): domain Eukaryota; kingdom Metazoa; phylum Chordata; order Testudines; family Emydidae; genus Emys; species Emys orbicularis. The sequence continues at coordinate 26,355,312 of NC_088695.1, read as the reverse complement.
AGAAAATGTTTATCCAGCTCCTTCCCTGCTCAGACCCCTGGCTCAGGGCAGGCCACGGAGACTGTTGAGGAAGCTTTTGGGAGCAGCACAGGGTGGTTTTTTTTGACATTTTTATCATTTTAAATGGGAGGGGACAAGGCAAATACACCTGGAGGTTTGGCTCATCACCCATGTTTATTATTTGCATTACAGTAGCATGTAGGGCCCAATCATGGACCAAGGGCCTGCTCTGCTGGGTGCTGGACAGACACATAAGAGGAAGGCCAGTCCCTGCCCTGAGAAGACTGGGTACCTCAGGAGGGAACACTCAGCACAGTCAATGCTGTGCTTTGTGTGACATTTCTGGTGCCTTTGTGGCATTTGGCACTGGAGCAGAACGAGCATCAGTGACATTGTTTCTCGGGAACCGGGAACCTAATGGATCCTGCAGACCTCTCCGTGGAGGCTGTCCTCCAAACATAGAGCTCCTTGCACAGGTGGAAGGGAATGCCACCATGCCCCCCTGTTCAGGATAATGTAGAGGGATCTCCAAGGGGGCCAGGCTCAGTGAACATGGAGAAGAGGTGGAGGGGAGGGGTGGGTTGCACCCTCAACGGCACAGGGAATTCATAGGAAAGATAATGCAGCAGAGTCCCTCCATGCTGGGCGATTGGTGTGGAGAGGTGTGTGGGGGGGGGGGCAACCGTAGGCTTAGGATCCTTTGTATTTTGGGTCTGATGGAGCTGGAAGCAGTGGGGTCACAATACCTTTTGGGGGAGTCTTGGGTCAGCTGGACTCTCTGCTTCTTCCCCAGGGGGTCAGGAAGAGGTAACCTGCCTCCCCACCTTCAACTCCATAATGGGAATCTACCTTCCCCCAGCCCCTCCTGGGGGCATTGCTGCAGGAGGGGATGATCTGGACACATGGTAGGCAAGACTCAGGCTTGTGATTTCAGCCTTCATTAGTCTGTTCTTTTCTGAGAGAGCCAGTGAGCCAAATTCAGAAGTGATACAAAAGGTGGTATAAGTTAGATTGACTACACCAGTGCTTCCACTTTATTCCCCTAGACTCCCTCAAACCTCAGCAAATAGGTCGATGTGGGAGAGGGGCCTAGCTTACATCACCTTATGCAGCATCACTGCTGAATTTGGCCAGGTTAGAGCAGGGGACTGGTAGTCTGGACTGCTGGGTTCTCCTAACAACTGCTCTGCCGGTGACTCACTTTGTGATGTTAGCCAGGTCATTTAACCTGTCTGGACCTTAGTTACCTACTGGGAACATGTGTATAAGTCTTGTTAAAAAAATAAAACATCCTCCCAATTTCTACAATACTCATCTCCACCTGTAGCAGAGCTAGTGCAAGATTCAGAGCCTGATTCTCCATGGCCTTATATCCCATATAAATCTTTACAACTGTGCAACGTGGGTGTAAAATGCTATCCCCCTGATCCGTGGATGTTACACACCCATGATGCCCAGGGGACATGACATATAAATTGGGATCTACCAAATTCACAGTCCATTTTGGTCAATTTCATGGTCATAGGACTTTAAAAATCATAAATTTCATGATTTCAGATATTTCAATCTGAAATGTCATGGTATTGTAACTGTAGGAGTCCTGACCCAAAAGGGTGTTGTGGAGGGTTGTTACAAGGTTATTGTAGGGGTGTCGTGCCTACTGCCACCCTTACTTCTGTGCTGCTGCTGCTGCTGGCAGTGCTCCCTTCAGAGCTGGGTGGCTGGAGAGCAGCGACTGCTGGCTGGGCGCCCAGCTCTGAAGGCAGTGCTGCCACCAGCAGCAGTGCAGAAGTAAGGATGGCATGATATGGTATTACCACCCTTACTTCTGTGCTGTTGCCTTCAGAACTGGGCCCTCAGCCAGCTGCCACTGCTCTCCGGCTGTCCAGCTCTGAAGGCAACAATGCAGAAGTATGGATGGCACGGTATAGTATTGCCAACCTTACTTCTGCGCTGCTGCTGGCAGGGCGCTGCCTTCAGAGCTGGGCACCTGGCCAACAGCTGCCACTCTCTGACCACCCAACTCTGAAGGCAGTGCCAAAGTAAGGGACCCCCTTACAATAACTGTGTGACTCCCCCATGACCCCCTTTTGGGTCAGGACCCCCAGTGTGAGAAACACCAGTCTCTGTATAGTATAGGGTAAAAGTACACAAAAGCCCAGATTTCACGGCCGTGAATTTGGTAGGGCCCTGCCTATAAAGTATGAGGCCATGGGGAATGAATCTTCTGGACCTTTTCTAAGCATCCTCCCCTCTCTCTCACCATTCTCTTCCTCCTTCTCTCCAACAGAGGACAGATTGCTTGTGTACAGCTCTCGGGATAGCACTTCAGTTCCACTATACACTGTGTTTCTCTTTGTTATGATCCTCTCCAGTGTCCTCTGAGTGTCCTTAAAGCTGCTGATTTCTTTTGCATCTTAAGAAAATATTTTAAAGGTGTTTGAGTTAGTTTTCAATGGGGGGAGAGGTCAACTTTTGGTACAGGCACAATGTCAATGACCTAGTCAGAGCAAATTCTGAGGAGGGGACTGGATGGCTCCTGGGGATGGAAATAGGATACAAACCCTCTCACCTCTAAGTATCTGCCTTGGTCACAGTCGTGATTGCTGTGCAATGCCCTGTATGGACACAGTTGGGGATTCAATTCACATTCCCCAAGGGCAGATTTCTCCAGTACAAAACCATAGTTGGGGCCCTTCTTAATTCTCAGAGGGCAAGTCAAGCACAGAAGGGCACCGCATTCCAGTGTCACATCACACATAAACACCACCCCCTCCCCTGCCCTGCCCCTCTCTCACCAGGATGACACAAACTGATGGGTGGAGGTGGGGAAGCTTGAATTGTTGCTGCTGCCCATGTCACACCTATTCTGAGGCCATCGGTATCCCGAGCTGTCAATCCAGCATTTCCACTGGCACTAAGGGCTCTCTCACTATGATGGATAAATCCAGTAATACAGGTTGGCTTGGGAAGGCTCCCACTAGACCAGTAACGACGTTGGCTCCTGTCAGAACAGAAATCCACAGGGTCAATAATGGTTTGCAATGAAAGGAGTTTAGTGTTGGCAAACCCCCAGCAGGTGCCCTCACAGAACAAGGTGAGGAGCAATCTGAGTTTCTCCCAGCAGCACCCCCCTAGCTGCACCCATGACTAGGAGAAGCCCATAGCACAGTCCACATCTCCACTCAACCCATGGGCTTCCAGCTGAGGTTGCCAACACATTGCGGTGAGGGGGCCTGCCCATCGGGAACCAAACCAGCAAAGGGCGGAGGGTCCCACCCAGCCCCAATGGGGAATGACCTCCAGTGACTGGTAACTGTCAGCCACCCATCCCCTCACAGCTTCCTGTCAGCGCTGTGCTCACAGCCTCCCTGCTCTGGTTGGCTGGGCACGGGTGTGCAAGACCCTGTCCTGTGCAGCGTGGCTGGGTCCCGGGATAGTCTCTCCAGTCCAGGGGGTCACTGCGGGCTCCAGCCCAGCCCCGGCCGCTCCTCCCATGCCCAGATGGTCAGGGCAAGCCCCGGGTGCGCGTGGATGTCTCTCCCCACTGCCCTCTCCAGCCTTCCCAGCGCTGCACAGCCCGGACCCCGGGACAACCCCTCGGGCCAGGCAGCCCCAGCCGCGCACCCGGAGCCTGTGGCTGCCCTGACACCGCTCTGCCGGGACGGGTGCCGCTCGCCCGCCTCCGCCCCCGGGGGGAGCACATAGCCCGGGCAGGGGACCCCCGGGGCGCGCGCTGCCTCGGCCCGGCCGCCGCACCTGGGCCCATGTTTATTAAGCAGTGTGCCGGTGACGCGGGCCCGGAGTGATGTCAGGAGCGAGCCTGGCAGCGGTGGGCGGACCTAAGGCTGGGCGCTCGGCTCCGCTCCCGCCTGTAGCGCAGGCAGCCGCCCGCTCCCCCCGCCACTCGCCGCCGAGCCGAGCCCGCTGCAGTCCTCTCCGGGCGGCATGGTAAGCGGGGCGCGGGCTCTGCCCGGGCGGGCTGCAGGGGGGCCGGGGGAGCCGAGCCTGCCTCCGCGGCTGACGGGGCAATGCGGAGCGCCCGGGGGCGGCGAGCCAGGGGATCCCCCGGTCGGGCATCCTCCACCCTGCGCTGCCGAGCCCAGCGCCTCAGGCACCGGTTTCTGCCGCCTCCCCCTGCCCCTAACCACCCCCAGCTACCGCTAACTACCCCGTCTCCCTGCCCTGCCTCCCCCCGCCTTCTGCCCCAGCTCACCCTCCCCTACCCACCACAGCACCCTCGTGCCCCGCACACCCCGCCTGCCTTTGGCCCCGGCTCCTGCCTCCCCCAGTCTCTGCACCCAGCAGCTCCCCCTGCATCTAGCGCCCCTCTGCCCCGTCTGCTCCCCTTCCGCTCTGACTCCCCCCATCCCGCAAACCCCTCTCCTTAGTGCGGAGTCCTCCCTGGGGCAGGGCTGGGTCCCCTCATCCCCTGGGTGCCCGGTGGTGCAGCTCCTGTTCTCTGCCCTCTTTCCCCCTTGTAGCTTCCCAGATCCTCAACCGGCTCCCCGGCTCCCCAACTCCCCAGCTCCCCCCCGGACCCGCAGATCCCGCTCTCTGACCATCCCCTCTCCGCCCCCCGCACTCCCCAAGCTCTGACTTTCCACCTCCCCCGGTCTGACCCCCCGTCTCTGACCCCCCTCTTGCGTCTCTCCCCAGCCCGTGGCCCGAGGAGCAGCGGCCGGGACTGGACGCGCCGATCTCCGCGGAGCAGCCGGCCAGGGCTCCGGTCAGCGCCTCTCGCTTCCTGTCGGGATGAAGGGGCTTCTCCAGAGCGGGGCGTCAGAGCCTGGCGCCCGCCCGTGAAGCGCCGAGGACGGGCGGCGGCACCTGCTGTGCCCGGGGCCCCCCATGGGGCGGCGGCGCCGGGGCCCCTGATCGCTCCGCCCGCTCCGCCCGCCGACCGGCCCGCGCCGCCCAGCTCCCAGCCATGGGCCGCCTGCCGCTGCTGCTGCTGGCCCTGCAGCTGCTGGCCCTGCTGCTGGCCGCGCCCGCCGCCGGGCCCCCCCGGGCCAAGGGCAACCGGACGCAGGGCGCGGCCCGCCGGCCGCCCCGCCCGCCCAAGGAGCTGAACCAGACGCTGGCCGGGCCCAGGGCGGCGGCAGCGCCCGGGGCGGTGAGCGGGGGCGGCGGCGGGACGGCCCCGGGCCCGGCGTACGAGACGTGCTGGGGCTACTACGACGTGAGCGGGCAGTGGGACAAGGAGTTCGAGTGCAACAACAGCCAGAGCGGGTTCCGCTACTGCTGCGGCACCTGCTACTACCGCTTCTGCTGCAACAAGCGCGCCGAGAAGCTCGACCAGGGCCAGTGCCGCAACTACCAGAGCCCCGGCTGGATCACCACGCCCGGCCTGCGCCCCGCGCCGCCCGACGGCAACCAGCCCGACAAGTACGACCCGGCCAAGGACAGCACCAACGCCACGGTCTACATCTCCTGCGGCGCCGTGGCCTTCGTGCTGGTGGCCGGCGTCTTCGCCAAGGTGGCCTACGACAAGGCGCGGCGCCCGCCCCGGGAGATGAACATCCACAGGTGAGAGCTCCGTCTGGGACATCCCTCAATCCCCCCCGCAGCCCGCCCCCTCCAGGACACCCCCAGTCCCCACATAGCCCGCCCCGGGAGATGAATATCCATCCACAGGGGAGAGCCCTCCTCCCGCCCTGTCGGGGACACCCGCTGCCCCCTTCTCCCCCCAGCCTGCCTTCTATGGAATATCCCCAGTCCCCACACAGTCTGCCCCCCGGAGATGAACATCTGCCGCTGAGAGCTCTCCGGGACATCCCCTCCCACGCTGGGACATCCCTCCGGGACACCCTCTGGCACCCATGCAGCCCACCCTGGGAAATGAACATCTCACCACAGGTGAGATCCCATCTGGGATACCCAACCTGCCCCTCCAGGACAGTGCCACACAGCCCACCCTGGGTGATGAACATCCAGAGGTGAAACCCTTATGGGACACTCCCCTAACCCCCCAAACAGCCAGCCCCCCTCTGGGACAGCCCCCAACCTCCAACACAGTCCACCCCCTCTAGGACACCCTGTAGCTCCCCACAGAGTCCACCCTGGGAGATGAACATCCACAGGGGAGCGCCCTCCCTCGCAGCCTGGCTCCTCCAGGATGCCCCCCTCTGGGACACCCCTAATTCACACACACAGCCTGCTCCCTCCAGGACACCCCTCCCACAACCTCACCCTGGAGATGATCGTCCACAGTTCAGAACCCCCTCACCAGCTATATGGGGAACCCACCCCAACCCTCCCTCCACAAAGCGTACCCCAGAGATGATCAACCAGAGGTGAGACCCCAGGCCAAAGGAACCTCTCCTCTTCGCCCCCTCCAGGATACCCCCCAGCTGGGATACACTTACCCTAAGCCCCCCAACCTGCCCTGGGGTTGAACATCTGCAGCTCAGAGACACCTCCCCCCTTCCCACTGATACACACACCCTCACCTGCCCCCACCAGGACTCCCTGCCCTCTCTGGTGAATGAACATGCACAGGTGAGAGAGGCAGTGAGACAGCCATGGGGAGGGGGAGACCTCCTACTCCCCACCTCCCACCCTTCCATGTGCCCCAGCAGATGAACGCACTCAGGTGTGGGGCACTCTTCGTCCTTCGAGGGACCCACAGCCCCGCACCCTAGGGCACTCTCTTCTCTGCTGCCACTCATCCCACTCCCCTCTGCTTGTCATTCAGCACCCGGGCTGCTGGACAGTTCCCCCCACATACTACTCAGCCAGGCCCCTGGCTGCAAAGTCCAGTGCCCTGGCCCCTGCACACAGGCTCAGCCTCTCCTGTCCTCTCCACCCTGCAGGTCTCTCCACGGCTCCCACCTTTGAAGAGCTGTCTTCTCTCCCTCTGGCCCTCTCCCTGTGCCTTTCTCTGCACCTTCTCACCCCCACGTTCTAGGGTACACTAGGCTCCAAACAACTAAGCCCAAATTCTCTGGCTGGGCCACTGAAAAATTCTCCCCTTGGCCCCTACACTGTCCCGAGCCTGCTGTCAGGTACACTGTCAGGACATTAAAGTGAGAAGTTACAAAAGCAACAACTGGCCTGTTCCCACTTTGCCTCTTAGCAAATGCCCATGACAGAGATGCCAAAATAGCATGTGGGGGCAAACAATGTCAGGGTATTTTCCAAATAACTCAAGCTACAGGTCCTGTCCTGTGTGTGTGTGTGTGGGGGGGGGATGTTAGGGAGGTATCTTAGTGTAATTTTTATTTTAAAATATGACATGCTTAATGCTTTTAATAGAGAAACTGTAGGAGACAAATTTAATACGTTGGGGTGGTGCTTAATATAAGTCCATTTGGAAATATAAAGGTCAGATTTCCATGTCACTTTTCCTTATGGAATGTCCCTAGCTGATTTCAATTTCTGGTGAGCTAGTACCTTAGAATGTTGTCTAGTGCTGGAACGTTGCGTGTTCCTAGAGTTCCCAAATATAAACTTGAAAACAATGGGACACTACTTCTGAAAAATGCATTGGAACACACTCTCATGGGAAGAAGCAAGTGTCTTTGGCAGATAATGCTTAATTTCAATCATCTTAATTAAAAATTCATTTACTGTGTTTATCAAAAAACCCTGACCACATTTTAAACGTTGAAATAAAAATGTGAACCACATAGTTTGGGGAGTGGAAATTTTAGCTTCTTACGCAGAGAAAAAAAAAAAGTAAAGCGGCACAAAGAGGAGTTCTGTATTTGATAGGAGTTTAAAATAAAATATATCTTCTGTCTCTAACTGCCTCTCATACATAAATTCTGAGATCCAAATTCTCAGCTGGCGTCCATTGCTATAGCTCCAGTGAAGTCCTGATTCACACCTGCTGAGGAGCCCCCAACCAAAAACTTGTCTGCTGAAAGGAAAAGCTTTGCATTATTAAGTAAGTTGCAGTGTCTGAATTTGAGCACAGATCCTTTGGTTCTAATTGTTGAACTTTGGTCATTTGTGTCTGTACAATACAGGGTTCCAAAAGCAGTTGCATCAGGAATAGATTCTTGTACTGTATATTTGTTTCTAGGAGGACTAGATTATCAACTGCAGTAAATTGCATAGCTCCATTGGCTTCAGCACAGCTATGCCCGTTTATGCCAGCTAAAGCAATCTGTAATTTATAAGTGTAGGGCATGATCCAACTCCCATTAATGAGTCCCCTTCACTTTAGGGGATGTGGACTTGGGCCCCAATAATGGTCTATCTTCCCACAAACTGGAGGTGTTTTGAAATCCAACGCTTCCCCGGACGTTATTTTTGCTTGTGTACTCCTGTACCCATTGGAATAATAGGCAGTGTTGCTAGACTTGTCTAAGTTATTCTTGTCATTTCCATTCCTTTGATGCTTCCTTTGCTTTATTTAGATAAGTACTGGTAAAAATGAATCACCTGCGTGTGGATGAGGGGTATGAATGGCAGATTGAGTGCTTGAAAAGCTTGATTTCCAGTGCATTTTAAAGAACTGTTTGACTTTTATTATTATAATGTGGTAGCTGATAAAGATTATACCTCTCATAGATGTTTAACCTAAATTTGATCAACATGGCACACAGGTTTAAATATTATGAAGCATATCTCCAACTGATAGGGGGATGCATGGTCTATGGAATTTTGCTGTTTGCATCCTAAACATAATGTAAATTTATAGAATAGAACTGTGCACCTTTTGTCCCTGAGAACTACAGCTGAATGATGGGAATAGTGAGGAAAAAACAGTGTAGTCAGGTATATACATACATTTGGGGCCATGTCAATCTGAGTTGTGTTTAACATCTGGAATAATGCACTGGACAGATGTCAGTTTACATTAAATATTAGGGTGTGCATCCCACCAAAATCTTCCAAGTGAGGTGAATGACAGTTTAAACAGAAATCAGAACATTCCCAGAAATAGCTCAAGATGGGCCCAATTCTGCCCCACTGAAGTCAATGACAAGATTCCCATTGACTTCAACAGGAGCAGGATCAAACCCTAAAATACAATTTGCAATGAAAAGCTACAGAGGGTGGTTTAACAGAGCAGTGTGCAGATGCCATGTGAGAACTGAGAAAGTTCGCAGCTATCTTTTCCAGCAGCAGCAGCATTAGCCCATTTAGAAGAAGCTTTTCCGTAGCTAACGGGCTCATGTGTGGCTTTGGATAGAATGGCTGGTTTATGCATGCATCACTACCATAGGAAACAAGTGGCTGACTCTTCATTGGGCTATATGCATGTGCATCTCACAACTGAAAATTTGATCTTGGTTTTCTTTTAAGACCCCAGGATGATACCTGTAAAGTAATTAGTGGTGCCTCTGTGGTTTTCAAATAAGCAAGCACAATGACAATATTATGGTTGATTTGTAAAAATAACATGTCTGGATAAGCAGAAGCTAAAATACACCCAAAACTGTGGAAGCAGTTGGACTATTTCAAATGAGTTGACTTTTAGAATTTTTAAAAAATCTTTCTACCTAACCATGAACAACTGACTCGTGGCTTGGTCTCACCTCACCACTCTGGAGTTATGCAGTCATCACTAATGCATGGTGTGCTCTAGATATAAACTGCTGCTGATTTCTAACATTTTTGTCTAACCAGTGTTTTCTCTTGGATTTCCCTGCAAACACATGTGCAGGGATGATGGCAATTTCTTTCTGCATGGGCATTTTTAAATTACATATGGCCGTGTCTTCATTTAAATGAAGAGAGCCAGTTACAGAATCCTTGATGACAACAAAATAGGAAGCTCAGTTGTTGTTTTTAAAAGCCAGAATCTGTTTCTGGAGCATATATGGATGACCCAGAAACTCCTCTTCTGGGAGTCATGACCCCAAATCCCCATGTTGCAGTACATAAATAATTCAGTACTAGTAGTATTGCCCCATGACTCCTATTTAGCGTTCAGCAGAAGTAACTGCTCCACTCATTGCTTCAGGGACAGTGCGAAAACTCTTTATATTTCTGTGGCCAGATCTGAGAAATTTACCAGACTGGTATCCTGAGGACTAAAGCACCTCCTCCACTAGCCAGAGCCGGATAAGAAAGACAAGGGTGGTTATGGTTGCACTGGGGTACCAGCAAGGTCCATACCTTGATAAGAAGCTCAGATCTGCTCTCCCTGCCTCCCCCAACTGCTGAGAAAAAGGGAGACTGCTTGGACTCTACCAGGGTGCTAGCCCTGCATCCTGCTTGGAGGCTCCATCTTTCATATCCACCTCTGGCTACTACATGTCTGATAAATTTGAAGCTCTATTCCATTCTAGCTGCACACATTGAATAGTAACTCAAGAGCCTGCTGCTACTGGGAGAGCATAGGGTTGCCACTACTCTACCCATCTTCCATGTCATCTTGGCTGGTACGAGGAGGGAAGAGGAGAGATGTTTCTGCTACTCTACCTCTCCCCACCTCTGGTTTTTACATCCTCCTTTCCATTGATAAATCCAGTGGCTGTTTTTATAGCTGCTCATTGCTGTCCCAAGTAGCAGCAGCAGTAACCGCAGTGAAATGAACCACTCTCTTGTCAATTTAACTCGTCTGCTTTGAGGCAAAGCTCTGAGCAACATCAGAGGCACTGGAGCTTTCTGTCTGCAGATTCAGGAAGATTGCACTGTATCATATCAGAGTTGGTTCACATTTGGAAGGTTTTCTTCATGAGTAAATGATGGGTTAGAGAATTCTCCTAATTCTTACATCCTGCTTGATGGCTTAAGCCTCCACGCTTGTCAGGGAAACCACTAGTGCGTAGGCAGATGGATTTTTCAAGGCGTGTAGCTAATCAATAGGTGAGATGGGTAAAAGTATTCACAGGGTTGGTTTTGCAAAACCCAAGCCAGGACTGGTTCAGATCCAATGTCCAGTTATCTGTACCCTGACAGTTGAAGGACACAGGTTTTGTATATGTTTCTTTAGTCAACATCAGGAGAGCAGCACGTCAAGCCAGGCACCTCCCCGGAGCAGTGAAAGAGAGTTAAGAACACACATCTTTTAAGGTGGATTTTCCAGCTGATTTTATTTCTCTGTCACTTCTGCTCTTTTCTTCCTCTTTCCGCTGAGTTCTTTTTATGCTCTGCTCATCCCACATTCTCCTCTGCTGTGTCTCATTTATCTGACTCACCCGACTGTCTCTTATGCACACTCTGTCCTGCTTCCTACTAACTGTTTCTCACTGATGGTGCCTGGTTCCCTTCTTCTCCAAAGGGTCCTACTGCCCTCGCTACACTTAGTCCAGTCCTCTCATTCTCCAACTGCCTATTCAGAATTGCCTATTCCCAGCTGCTCACTCCAAAGCCCCACCTTAAAGGAACATTATGGTTTCAGTATCCCATCCTTTTTCTAAAGAAAATGGTACATCAACCAGAAATCACTGCTTAACTAGCAAAGAAAGGTAAAGTTTGTCACTCAATGTGAACCCTGTTACATTTCACCTTAGTAAATATAACTTTCCTCTCTCACACTTGCACAGTAATAGATGAAATGAAGCTTTAGGCCTAATTTTGATCTCCAGGAAAGTCAGTGGAATTAAGTGTTGTGTAAAAAAAAAAAAACAAAAAAAAAAACCACTTGAAATCAGAATCAGGCCCCATATATGTGTGTTTGTGCATGTGTCCATGTATGAGTAGTTTTTCATTCTGCATCCAGGAGACTTTAAACAGCCACCCACAATCTCTGGTCACAGTTTGCACAGTCCAATGACTACTGTTTGCCATGGTTTCTCCTCTGCTGCTGCATTTTGAAGAATCGGGCTCTGCTTCCATAGTGGAAGTTGGTTAACTGCAGCCTCCCTTCCTGAACTTCTCCCAGATGTAGCATCATTTTCTGTAGTCATCCTCAAAGGCCAAGTTCCTGACTCCAGTATTATTCATAACCCTGATGCCACTTTGTTTTCTTCAGTGATAAACCTGTATGAGGGCTTTGAATGTGCTGTTTCTCCTGTTCTTGACTGCTATATAAGCCTTTGAATCCAATTTAGTTCATAAATTACCTGCTTTCTAATTACCATTCTCTACTGCTAATAGCTGATCACCAGATAACAATGGATTCAAGTTCAGCTTTGGTTTCCAATCATGATGTTTCCTCTGGTATACTGGACTCCTCAAGTTCTTAACTACTAATTGATCTCTGACCCTTTGAAGACCAGAAGCCTTTAAAAATATCTTTTCTAATTCTGGGTGACTTTTGAATCTTCTCTTAGCTATCATGGCAGCATAAGAAAGAGTTTTCTTTTGAATAAGCCTAGTTTTCTTTGCCATGATAGGTCCTATTTTCACACCCCTATGTTGTGTACACAAAATATCCAAGCAGATATTTGTGCAAACATATGTTCATCCATGCAAATACCTTCTGAGTCATGGAGCTGCATATTTTGCATGCACAGTTACTATTATGCCCTAGCAGGTCTACTGTACGAGCATAGTATAGACACCTGTCTTCTGAACATTCAATCAGGTATGTGCTTAGGTCCAGATCCACAAAGGTATTTAGGCTCCTAACCTCCATTGGTTTCAGTGGAGGTAAGGAGCCTAAATACCTTTGTGGATCTGGGCCAAAGTGTAATTCATGCAGTTTTCATAACCCTGAAGTTCCTTGGAAAGTCTCCTATTCCCTTTCTCCTCCTCCTCCTCCTCTTGGTTTATCTCTTGTACTTAGTTGCTCTTCTGTGGAGGGACACTGTTTTTCAGTTGCTTTGAGTATCTTTTCTAGACATCTGTCACTTCCTTCAGCCATGCCACCTTGTGCTGTGTTCCTTTTGGCTCTCCTGAGCTAGGTAGGGATCTGGTGGGTTAATATTTTGACAGGTGTATTCCAAGGAAAAGGTAGGTACTGCAGGAAGTAGTGTTGCTGATACAGTAGGTGGCAGTGCTCTCTCTGACTCAGCACACACATACTACTCCAGAATGCTGCTAGGGAACAGTGCTGCTGGAGGCACTATTTTGCTGATGAGATGCAAATCCAAAGTCTTATGGCCATCTGTGGTCATTAAGTAGCCCGGGGCATTTTTCTGTGAGAGAGAGGCTATTAGCCCTGGTATCCTGGCCATGTTCCATCCAAAGTAATTGCACTCTGCTGACAAACTCCACCAATAGTTTCAATTTTCACTTCCTTTCTTAAATTGTTATATAATGGTGTTGGTCACTGTTACACAGCTGTTTGTGTTCCACCCCAGGGCTAGTAGCATTTTAGTTGAGAGTTTAGTTGTCCTTACCTACTTCACAGTGGTCTGTGGAGGCTTACTGTACTACTTACTATGTATAACACACTTTGAGCTCCTTGGATTGAAGGTGCTATATGTGTTGGCAATATGTCTTGCTCTGCACAGTCGTGCCAGATAGCAGCAGCTGTCCTCATATGAGGAGTGTTTTCCTACCACTGTCCAGTGTAGTCATGAACAAGCCTGGTCTGTGATGATCTCACAGAGACTCTCTTCATTTCTTTGTTGATATGCCAGTTTAACTCATTTGCATGTTCACTGCTTCATAATATACAAGAATATTAGTTAGCTATAACCTTACCTAAATGCTTTGTTCTGAGCTCTACCACACCAGTGTAAATTGTGAGTCACTTCCAAATCACATTGGTGTAAAACCAGGGTAAATGAGATCAGGATCTGGCCCTTAGAGGGCCTAAAGTTAAGATTTCATTGAGATTTATACTTAAAGCAGGGCTAAAATTCTGGAGTTTCACAGTAAATGATTGAATTTGGCAAAGTGACTCTTCAAAGGACAATTGAATTTCCCATGTAAGTTTTTCAAAGAAAAATATTTACTAACTTTTGCATTGGAAATAGTGAAAACTTCTCCCTTTTGAGAATATTTCCACTTTCCTCTAGCTAAACAACTACAGAACCCACAGACTTCATACACGTGCTCACACATTAACAACATCTCAAACGTAGTCCACTTTTTCAATTTCAAATACAACACGCAGAGCTCTTTATGTCATTCAGGAGATCCTAACTGAGCTACACCAAGGAAAGATGAAAAGACTGCTCAGATGGACCAGCGGTTTCTGTTTTCTGATGCTGCAGGGGGCAGCCGTCTCTGGAGCAGAGTGACAGATTGGGGGTCTCTGACAAGGTGGACTCCAGCTTTCCTCCTCTCTGTTCATTTCCATTCGACCCCAGCCCCTGCTGGTAACCAGGGCTAATGGAGGAAGCATGCAGAAGGGGGATTGGAGTCCAAGTTGTCAGCGATTCACAGCTCGGCTATGGAGGCAGCTGCTCCCTCTGACCAGTCTCCTGTGTTCATTAGTGGGGGCCTCAGTCTGATACAGTGCCCTCAGGAAGCCTGTTGGACTGGGACTCAGCTACCAGGCTTAAAAGGGGTGAGAGAGGGACCTATGTGGTGAGAGCATGGTCAAGGGGAGATTCAGTTCATGTGTGAAATGAGTAGGGTGGGAGAAGTACAGAGGTCAGAGTGGAGTTGGGAAACAGGTCTAGAGAGAAGGGCAAAGCTGGAAGATCCTGGGCCACCTCCATTGCTGTAGAGCCTGGGTCCCTGGCTCCAATGGGCAGCCAAGCGCCATAACCTCTCATAACCATTGCAGAGAGACGGTTCATTTTTATGCTGGTTTGTTGTGATCCATGAAAACGAACAATCATAAAATTGAACTCTAAACATTATAGAGGGCATCTCCCAGCCATCATTGGCAATCTGATCCCATAGGTCACTTCTGCCGTACACCAGTACAAATCTGTGTACAGAACTATGTACTGTGTGATCTCTGAAAGTCCTCCTCTATGGTTCCAATCGAATCACATGATCATATAATCACAAAACATGGTCAAATGGGGTAGAAGGAAGGGAGCTGAGACCAAGAAAGGGAGCTGATGAGAGGAGTGTAGATGTGGTGTTGAATGACTGATTTGCTCATCCCCTTGCTTTTCATGGTGTGCACTGGTGAGCCATGAAGTCTGGCAGCCTTAGCACTAAGCTAGCAGAGCTTGCTGTGTGGGAATGTATGCACCAGAGTATGATATAGGCCAAATTCTGCTCAGCTGAGGGCAGCACGTGGCCTTCGCATTTGAAATTTCCCATGACACCCTGATGGTCTGGAGATGGATGACAAATCAATCTAGGACTAATATATGAGCATCATCCAAATGACTTCCTCCTTGGTCATGCTTCCCACTGTCTCCGGAGTGGGCCATCCTCTCCAGGGGGCTGCCCTGTTGTCTGTGAATGGTCTCGGAGGCAGCTAGGCTGTCAATCTTCATAACCAATCAAGTAAGTGTAGGGGATCTTAAGCTCCCTTGGGGTGAAATCCTAGCCCCATTGAAGTCCCTGGGAGTTTGACTCCTGTGGTTTTTTTTCCCTTTAGCTCAGCCATGCACTGCTTATTCAATATTTATTTCACTCTTCCCCGAGCTCTTAGCTGTTCCTTCTCGGTCTCCCCAGATGTTCTTTGAACCCGGGACAGGTGTGCTCTGAAGCTCCCCCTGTCTGTAACTGAAGAAGCCAGCCCCTGAAGGGTGTGGGAATCTAATCAGGTAGTGGAGGTGAAAGAATGTCCATGGCAGTGCAGCCTGAACAGCAAGTGACAGAACCAAGATCTCTCACCAGCATTTAGAAAAATATTCGCTCTTCTTCAGTGTGAGCCAAATCCTGACCCTACTGAACCATTGGCAAAACTCCCATTGATATGTGGCCTGTCTGAAATGCATTCGCTGCAGGGCAGCAGACAGCTGGCCAACTGGCATTATGCAGTTCCCTGCACAATAGCAGGAGGGAGGGCCTGGGATGCCTACGCAAACCCAAGGAGAGACAAAGGCTCGTTAGTGTCCATGGCAAGCAGAGAGGACATCGGTTCTGAAGAGCTCTCATCTGAAGGAGCCATGCAGAGGAAGGTCTCTGGGGTTCCTCGGGTCTGGCTCTGCTCTCAGTCTGCAGGAACTTCACTGAAATCACTGCTTCAGTCAGGCCTGTAGTACCTACAGCCTGTGTGGAGGAGGAAGGGCTCTTATGACTCTGCCGAGTTTCAAGCCATGGAGCCAGATCCTCGGGTGGTATAAATTTGTGTTGCTGCTGATGTCAGTGTTGCTATGCTGACATACAGTCTCCCTAACTGGCCCACCGAGCAGCCCCACCCTCAAACACATGCAGTGAGCTAAGGATCCACTCCGCCTCTTGCGTGGATTTCACCCCCTGTGCTCTTTCTGTTGTCATGTTTGAGTCAGTTTCTTCTCTTCCAGCCTCTGCGCCTTGTATTTTCCTTTTGTTCTGTTTTTCCCTTCCTTCAGCTCAGGGCACTTCCTCTCCGTGGTTCTCGCCTTCCCCTGCTTCAGTTGACACTTTAGCACTGTCTGTTCCTTGCTTTTCTCCTCCTCAGGGGATGCTGCAGGGTCATTATAGTTTTTCCACTTCACTGCTCTCCTGCGCATTCCCACCCTACTTGGGATTGGGCAGTTCCGACATCCTTTCCTTTTCCTTCTTAAAGGGACAGGCTCCAGCAGCCATAGTCATCTTTGTTCACCCCCTGCCCCCCTCCCCGGGTTTCCTTCCAAAGAAGCTGTCAGCTACACCAGTCTAAATCGAAAGTAACTCCAGTGACTTGGGTGCTCTTGTCCTTATTCTGGAATTATGCTGGCGTAACTGACAGAAGGATCTAACCTGCGCTTTCTTTAAGGAATTTGGAGAATTCTGTACTAGACCTACCAGTACTAGGTTTGGATCCTGCTCTTGGTTACACCAGTGTAAATCCAGAATCATTCTCTTGATGACAGTGGAGTCAGGCTGGATTTACATGGGGGTAGCTGAGAGCAGAATTTGGTCCCTAATGATCTCACTTCAATCGAGTGCTAATAAAAGCTGTATCATAGACCATCCTCTCAGGATATGATTGTGCAGTTACGCAACTCTGACTATCCCATCTGCTGCACTAAAGGTAAAGCATCCTGCTGAGCAAGACTACTTGTTCTGATATCAGACGGCATTGGCATGAAAAGCCTTTTACGATGCTTCATACCCCGATTCTGCATCCCTCACTCAGATGAGAAGGATGCATTTGATTGTAGTGGGACTAATCACATGATAAGGGCAGTAAGAGCAAGTATTTACAGCTCCTTCCATTACCCTTCTTGTAGCTTTTACAGTGGGAAAGTATACAGCTAAAATAGAGCTATTTACATGGTGCCAAATTCATCCTCAGTCTGACTGCACTAGAGATACAACAGGGAGAAGCTTAGCCCATGGTGCGGTTTATGAGGAATAATTTTGATCACACACAACATTACAGATGAATTAAAAAGCAACTAATCAGCACATCCAGAGGTTGTACTTGTAGCTCTGCCTATTTAATTCTGGTTTGATGGTATCAAGAGCTTTCCCTCATCCTCCCAGGAGGTAAGGAAGAGCAATGAGTGGTAAACACTTAGAGCAGCCCGTTTTGTATGGAGCGGGCACTTTTTGGCAGGTTGCTTTTTCATTCATGTTTATCTAAGATCATTTTAGTCCCACTACGCTTCGGATCCCAGGTGTCTTCCAACGGTTGTGTTCAGCTTCTCTAACATAGACTTTGAAGGTGCAACCAAATGAAAAGAAGACCTCCTTTCCCTGACTGGAATTTCCAGTTTCTTCATTTCTTTTCAGTGTAACAGCCTCTGTTTTTCTACCCTGAGGCTGGCTGCATTGTACTGTACAGGTTTCCCCCGTTTTGCTGCGACTGTTTTGCTCATTCACTGTTACCTTCAGGATGGAAACTAATAAAGGATTACAGCTGAATGCTCTTCCTCGCATAGCATGTGAGTTTGCTTTATACTTAGAATCAGGATTAGGGATTTCAGCTCCTGGTTGGAGCCGAGGAGTAGCTACGCATGGCTTTCTTGGAAACTATTCACACACCAGACTAGATTCCCAACACGTGGCTTAGCGCTCACCCAGAGGAGCTGACGTGGTCTTCTGGTTCAGGTAGACAGTGACTGAGAGGGTCAGGCGCTTCTTACTGACTCAGATCCCTTTGGAGAATATTCACTTTAATTGCCTCAATTAGTTTTAGGGAATCAAAGCAAACTCTCCATCTTGGAGGCTGGGCAGCCCCATTCCTAGCGCTCAGTCGAACACCAAATACCAGCTTTGAGTAAGAATAGCACCAGCAACAAGAGTATTGAGAGAAACAATGTGTCCTGTACTGTGATAGGGCATCACCCCTGCCCCCTCCATTGCGCCAGCGTGCCCAGATTCTGCTCCCTGCTTGTCGTCTTCTCACACTCTGTGCCTTCTCCCACACGGCCCCCTCTGAGCTCCTCTGCAAGCCCCTCTTTTGCTGTGTCACCTTCAGAGAATCGAGCTGACCTGTATGCACCTTGCCTCCTGGGGTTCATAGGTGCTGGAACTAGAGGTGCTGCCACACCCCCTGGCTTGAAGTAGTAATAACCCAAATACGTGATTACTGCCTTCAGCACCCCACTATAAAAATTGTTCCAGCACCACTGCTGGTGTTTCCCATCTCCTGACCTCTGTCTGTCCTGGGACCATCAGCTCGCTCAGAGCAAGGACCATCCTCCCTGAGTTTTTGGGGAGCGCCTAGCCCAGGGTGGGGGTCACTGCAAATAAATAGCAATAATGTCAAAATCTCTGTGATTGAAAAGCATCTCCTGGCATTTCCGGAGCACAGATGCTTTTCCCTAACCAACCCCTGACTAATCGCTCAGAGACGTGTGCCCGAGGCCCAGTCCTGTGATGCTGGTCGGCGTGGAACAGCCATTGACTTTAGGGGGAGCTCCCCCTGCCCTGGACTTGCAGGATTGGTCCCGAAAGGACAAATCTGTCTCCAGGTCCCCCTGCCCGCCAGCATGCAGGATTGCAAATGCAGTGGGAAGAAATGTTTGCATTGTGCAGCATCAGGGGATCACCAGTGGGAGGAACGAATCCTCCCATCAGGAAGGACTCGTGCACTAATGTTTAAGGCAGGGCAGGGCCTGGGGCCCTGGCTCCTGTTCCCAGTTCTGTCACTGGCTTGCTGGGTGACCTTGGGCCAGTCACCAAAGGCCATATTGCAATTCATTGTGCATCAGGATTTGGGTGGCCAGTTTGAGTCTCCTCAGACCTGGTTTCGAGAGGCAATGAGCATCCACAACTCAGCGTGCAGTCGATGGCAGCCATCAGGGCCGGCTCCAGGGTTTTTGCCGCCCCAAGCAGCAAAAAGCAAAAAAAAAAAAAAAAAAAAGCTGCGATCGCTATTTGCTCTACCGCTGCCGCTTCAGTCTTCGGCGGCGATTCGGCGGCTGGTCCTTCCCTCTGAGAGGGAGCGAGGGACCTGCCGCTGAAGAGCCGGACGTGCCGCCCCTCTCCGTTGGTCGCCCCAAGCACCTGCTTGCGGGGCTGGTGCCTGGAGCCGGCCCTGGCAGCCGTGTGGGCACACAGAGCCTTTGAGAAATCAGGCCGTTGGTGTCTGGAGTTGGGCACTCAAACCGTTAGACACCCAAGATTAAGGGGCACACTTGAAAACATGGGGCTTAAGTGCTCTGGGCCTGATTCTCTTCCCCTGTTCTGGCCTCTTTGCCATGCTCAGGCCCTAACTAGGTTTCCCTTGCCATGGGGAAGCTCTTAGCTGGTGTGATTGGCTCCTATGCTGGCTACTTACAGTTCTAGTGCAGGGGGTGAGGCAGAGTGCACCCCCAGCCGTTGTAAATTGGTGTAACCCCCAGGCTGCTCTAATTCAGGCTAGGGCCCAAGAGGATTAGGGAGCTGTAACTGACTCATGAATGGGTGCCACCCTCCACTGAGCATCTCTCACTCTCCCCTTTCTGTGTCTGTGTCATGCTGCGTGTGTATGCCTACAGCTCCCTGCACAATGGGGACCTAGTCTTGGTGGGGGGGCCTCTACATGTGATCAGTCATAACCAAACATAGCTAAAAATACTTCCTGTCACAGTGAGGCCTGGTGAGAGGCCTGGGGCTGACCAGCCCTGCTCAGTTAGCCCTGCCCCGCCACACCTGGGCAGGGTGTGGGAGTTAGAAGGAAGAAAGTGTGGCAGGGAGAGGATGACAGGGGAGGGGTTTGAACTGACTGCTCCTTCCTGAGAGCCAGAGCTCTCTGTAGAGGGGAGGGGAGAGTAGGGGAGGGGAGGGAGTCTCTCTGCTGGAAGCCCTGAGGGAGAACAGGCATGGATATTAGATCTCTTTTTGGCAGGGGCCTGGGGAAGAAGCCTGAATAAACCTAGGGCCAGAGGCCAGTGAGAGGGCCAGGGTTTGCTTGGAGCTAAGGAGGAGTGAAGAGGACTGTTCACAGACCCTAAGAGTGGGCTGCAGAGGACACCCAGCATCAAGAGCAGAAGGTGCATGGTGGGCCCTGAGATAGGGGAGAAGAAATTTTTCCAGGCCTCAGTGCAAGGCCTGTGGACACTGGTACCCTGGAAGGGGTGGGACTCAGTGTTTCTTAGCTGGAGGAAGGGTGAAAGTAATTTAAGGGACTTACCGGTACGCAGGGCCGGGGTCCTGAGCAAGGTGGCGGGGTGGGGCCTTTAAATCCCCGTGCCCTTTAAATTGCCTCCGGAGCCCAAGGGCTCCCGGCCGCCGCCACCTCCCCTGGGCTCCGGCGGCGATTTAAAGGGCCTGAGGCTCCGGCTGCAGTAGTGACGGCTGGGAGCCCTGGGCCCTTTAAATTGCTGCCGGAGCCCCAGGGCTCCCGGCCACCGTCGCTACCCTAGGCCTCTGGCAGCGGGGCTCTGGTGGTGATTTAAAGGACCCAGGGCTCCGGCCGCTGCCGGGAGCCTAGAACCCTTTTAAATTGTCGGCCTGGGGAAGCTGCCTCCTGCCGGTACAGTTGCTGTGTACTGGCTCTTGCCAGTATGCCGTACCGGACCAGAGCGGCTTACTTTCACCTCTGGCTGGAGGGCTCAATGGAAGGCAGTGGCAGCTGGGTGCAGTTGTGGAAGACCAAGGGGAAACTGAGGCAAAGCTGCTGCAGTGCTCCACTGGGCTGTGAGGGGGTGCTCTGGGACATTGAGTTTTGTAGCACTTCCCTTCCTCACAGGGATGTTGTGAACTAAAGTGCTTTGAGAGCCTCAGCTGGGTTCTTTCACAGAAGGAATCAAAGAACCGACCCCATAAAGAGGGACTGAGCCTAGAAGAGCATTTCTTGTATAGTGCAAATTATTCCTGCAATGCATTGTGCACATGTATGGCATAGACTGAAATATTTTCAAAATGGAACAGACTCAGGTTCTAAACTCTGTCTTATATCGGACAATAGATAAGGCGTTCCAGTAAAGACAGCAAATGTGAGCAACACCAATCTTATGAATATGCAATGGAGGAATTTCTTTGTTGGTACCCGAGGTGATTTTAGGCATGTTCCCTCTGTCTGAGAGAATTGAACCTTTCAAACTCAATCAGCTTTAAAACTCCGCCATCCCTTACAACCAAAACAGTCCTGCCCTTTCTCCTGCCGGTCGGGAGATAGCTGTTGGCTGCACTAAAAAATCAGTGTGTTTCATGCTATAGTTATTCCACCGTGTGTATGATACAGATTAAATATCTTTCGAGTGTTCCTGCTTGCATGGGGAAATCACTAGATGCAATTTAGTGCTACGGTGTTGAATGCAGATATTTTTTCCCCACAGAGAACCTTGTTCAATCTTGATGCCATCAGACAAGTCTCTAATGGGGAAGATGCCACAGATAAGCTTGCAGCTCTGATAGCTATAGCCCATGTGAAATATCTCAGCACTGGCCCTAATTCAAAAACCCAACACCACCATGAACCCGTATTGGTCCCCCTGTGGACAGAAAAAGCCAGGATTGAATGAGCAATGAGACTGAACTCCCCTTCGCACCTCCAGGAGGTACCTTCAGGATCAGGGTTGAGGAACATTGGCTTGGGGCTGGGTGGGGGCAGGTCGAGGGAAACCTGAACTCCTGCTTCTCATGTTGCACCTGGGCTGGGGATCCCGTCTGCCCAGTAATCATTTTTATGAAGGCAGGGCTTTCTGCTACAGGAAGCAATTCAACAGCAATAGCAACGACAGCAAGGGCAGTGATGGAGAAAGAACATAACCTCAGGGTTAAGTGAATTAGTGGAAGCATGTGAAAGATTAAACAATAGCCAAACTCTCCGGTGAACAAATGGAGCTTTGTCCGGTAACGTACCCATGAAAAGACATGTAGCTCTTAAGCCACAAGGTTTTTTGTTGCCTTTGTATTTTTCCTTAACAAATCAAAGCACCAGAGGGTTCAAATAGAGACTGTAGATGAACAAGTGAAACCTTTGAATGTCAGCCTTGCTGCTTTGTGAACATGTTGTGTCCTCTTTCTGCGTTCCAGGGCTCTGGCAGACATCCTAAGGCAGCAGGGGCCAATCCCAATAGCACACTGTGAAAGAGAGACTATCTCGGCCATAGATACCCCTCCCAAAGAAAACACGCCTGTCCGAACATCCTCCAAAAACCACTACACCCCTGTGCGCACCTCTAAAAGCAACCCAGGTAAGTGTCACTGTTCCGCTTGGTTCTTACCCAGCCCATTGCTCCAATGTCATGTCGAATATGAGCAGAAGAGAAGCGGTAAAGTACATTACACTGCTCCACTTACTGGCAACAGCATTGAACGTGCTGGGTAAAAACTGTCTCTAAGAGGCAATCAGATCAGAACTGTATCGCAAGAAGCAGCTGTGATGGTTCTGTAAGTCATCAGCTGCATTTGCTAAATTAGTTTGTCATGCTATGCAGGTATTTTAGAAATGTCAGAATCAGCAGCAAGTACATGAGAGGTTTGCTGAGAATTTACAATTGTCCCCTGGTCCCCAACCCAACACACAGAGTGTGAAATATTGCCCAGGCTCCATGAATACTGCGGCTGGAAAGGAAGGAATCCACACAAGCTAGGATACCTCATCCAGTCAGAGAAAAGCCACATGTGGAAAGTGTGGCTGTGACCCAGATCTTCATATTAGGAAGGAGCATATGGGCACATGACAGATCCCAGGGAAGGGGGAATAGCATGGCTAGAGGGTAGAGCACTGGACTGGTACTCAAGAGATCTGGGTTCTGTGCTGGGCCTGCAAGGTGTGTTTGAGCAAGTCACTTCAGCTTCCCCATCAGTAGAGTGCTCTGGGGTCGCAGGATAAAAAGCGCTGTGTAAGAGTGAGGGATTGGTTAGTCATTTCGTTACCTGCAGATAATCACAATGAAGATATTTTAAATATCATCATGGCTGCTAAGCACCTGTTGTGAAGTGAGATGTGGAGGATTCTCCATCGCTTAAAGTCTTTAAATTGAGTTTGGATGTCTTCCCACAAGATACACTCTCATTCAATCAGGAGTTGTTACGTTTGATGCGGGAGTTACTGGGTGACATTCTCTGGCCTGTTATACAGGAGATCAGATCAGATGATCATAATGGTTCCTTCTGGGACCTTCACATGGAAGCCAATAGGAGCCGAGGGTGCTCAGTAATGTGCGAGTTTGGGCCCATACGGCTGTTGATTGTATTAAGTGTTGGTTTCAATGATCTAAGGACTTTCTTTTAATATACCTTGATGCTCCTTCTGCTCCATGAAGAAGACCACTAGGAAAGTTGGATGGGAGTTGCATCACTGTCATACAAAAGACCATACAGTCTTCACATGGTATTCACATACAGTACAACCCTAACTGATTGAAACTTGTGGATACAATGTTGCCCCACTGGTGATAATACTGGTAAGGGCTTCATCAATGAACCCTGGGTGCCCCAGACTTGAATATAGCCCAAAGTAAGCCAGGCCCAGAGTGTAACACCATTGCGTCTGGCTGACATTTGGGAAGCCAGCCACCTGGAGAATAAATTCACTTTACTCTGTATTCCTTCGGCTTTAAATGCACTTGCCAAAAGTCTGTACTTCTGCAGTTGTGTCATTTTTTTAAACAGAAATAGTTGCAAGAATTTCACATGCATCCCGCATTGCTGTTTCCATTTTGTTGCCAGTTTCTCACTTTTGTATTTTCCCTTTATGTACTGTTGAATTTTTGTTGTTGTTGTTGTTGTTGCTTATTTTATATATGGGAAGATTATTTCTGGTAGTAGAGGACTCTTTAAACCAGCAGATCCAGTGCCTGGAAGATCCAGTGCCTGGAAGTTGAAACTTGACAAATTGAAACAAGAAATAAGGTGCAAAATTTTAAGGATAATTAACCATTGGCACAATTTGCCAAAGCATGTGGTGGATTCTCCATTATATGAATTATTTAAATGAAGATTGGGATGTCTTTCTAAAAGATACACTCTAGTTCAACCAAAATTTGGGGGCTTTATACAGGAATCACTGGGTGAAATTCTATGGCCTATGTTACGCAGGAGGCCAGATCAGATTATCATAATTGTCCCTTCTGGCGGTAGCATCCATGAATCAATTATTAGGTTTCCATGGCTGTGTCATGGTGACTGTTAGAGAGACGCTGTGCACAGCAGTGTCGTGATCCTGAGGAAACTGGATCAGTTGACCATGAGCTCTAGAGTTCCCAAACCTTGCTAAGAACAAAGGGCCCGAGAGGTCCCAGGAGAAAGGACTTTTTTTCTCTCCCCTGTTTAATTGATCAGAGACCAAAGAACCCTGCAGAGCTAGCCAGTGGAATCTTACCTGTGAAATAAACTGAGTAATAACGATTCAAGGTGGAGAATGGGACTGCACAGTGAATCGTCTATAGGAGGCAGGGTGTGCTTGGGTGGCCAGGGCTCTGACACTTAAAGGACTTTGTAACTCTGTTGGGGTGATACAACCACAAGAATTAAAGAGGACATGGTGCTCTGGTTTTGTACACAGGGTCTTCAGTTGGCTTGAGCTTTTTTTGGGCTAGGCAGGGTGGTCTATTGCCTTCCTTTCAGGCTAGTGAACTAAATGTGTTGTCCCCAGAAGAAGATAATTTGGCAGGGAACTTGTTTGGTAGGAAGTGCCAGGCCAACAAAGAATCAGAAAGAGAAACAAGGGACTCCAGTGTGCATGCAGAAGAGACCAGTTGGACTCAGTGAGCCTGGGTTAGATGCAATACTAAGGCTCTATCACAGATGGAAAGTACCAGAAGGGAAAAAGGGAAGATTTGCAAGGGAATTAGCTGATTCCAGTGTTTTCAGCTTCTGGAGTCTCCTCAAGAGCTGACAGGTCAGGTGGGTGCTCCAAGGAGTGACCAGGAGGTCAGCAGAGGTAAAGTAGGAGGCCAGGATCAGAAGCACAGACACTAGCTTCATGTGTGCCTAAAGATGACCGGCTGGTAGGGTTTCATGGCTCTCCGATTTGGTTATTTCTCTGCTAGTGCAGCATCAGGCTACACACTAAAGTGCAACATCCAGTGCTGGGTCTAATGCGATTCTTGCAGGAGGAGTGGGGCAGAGAGGGAACCAGGGAACAGAAATGGGTGCAAAGGAGGGGAAGAGGGTGACTGTTGATTCAGATTCTGTTCATGTTTTAGCAAATGCCATTGGAAAAGAGTTTGCTGAGAAAAGCTCCTGCTACACAGATGGGGCTGAAAGAGGCCTTGGCAATGGTGGGATGGGATCTGGAGAATGCCCACAAACCTCTCAAGGAAGTGGTGGAACTGACCATAAAGAAATGCTGTTCAGATAAAGCTTGCTGAGGACATGAACAGTTGCAATGGCTGATGGGAACTATTGCCATCTCTATGTGGGGCAAGCCACCGAGAGCAAACAGAAGCCACAGGGTACCTGCCATCCCAATGGGGGAGGTGAGGGCCTTGGATCTAAGGAGGTGGCACCAGGTTTCCAATGGAAGGGTTCCCCTCCCACCTTTGGTTTCTTTTTTCTTTGGGCCTTTGAGGCACACTGGGCCCAAGCCTGATGTAATCCTTGGGAGAAAAGGTGGCCTGGGGAGAAAAACCCCATGTCCATTTTGTAAGGAAGGAAACCTTCATTCTCAACTAAACCTCCCTGTGCAGCATTGCTTCTGCCACACTCTCCAGGAACGGTGAACACAGGCTATCTTGCCAGAGCCAGGATTTATTTTCCCCTCTGAATTCTCGACAGGCCTGGGGCCATGAGTGTGTAAAGGACATCTCCATGGCCTAGCAATTGGGGAGCAGCAAAAGAGCTGACAATGTTGCTACTTCTCTTTTCCTCCTCCTGCTGTCAAGTTCGTTGCAGATTGGATTGGCAGGGAAGTGGCTCATGCCCTTCCCCTGCAGCTGTGGTTTCTGTTTCACATGCTGTAACCCACCAGTGCCATTTTGGTGATGTTAGGAGCCGTGCTGCCAAGAGGTGAAAGCTGGGCCTGAGACTGGTTGGGCAGGTGCACACCTCTCCAGCTGTGCACCATCTGATCAGTATGAGCTACAGCACTCACTGCAGCCAGAAGTGTTCCTCCCTCCCTCCCACCCAGACGTCTTCTTCTTTCACTGTGTGCTGTTGTAAACAACAGGTAACACCCAATGAGTCTGAGGTTACAGAGCATCTATCTAATCCAGCTAGCTACTGGCATTCCTAATGCATCCATCACTGTGGCACCTGGAGACATGTCAGACAGACAATCCTGTGTAATTGTCAACTCCTTTCTCCTCAGCCATGGTCTTTGCTTGTTGCCTGTATTCTGACATCTGTTTAACAGTCAGTTGTATACATTTGGGCCTTCGTAGCTGAGAATCATGGACGGGAATAAGGAAGAATGAGTGAACAGTGGGAAATCTGCTGGGCCACCGGGTGTTTGAAGAACATAGTGTATGAGTAGCAACATGATTAGAGCATCTCCGGGCTCCATAGGAGATGCCCTACACCATTTGGCGCTAGACACCAGTGACAAGTTAAAGCAACATCAGAGAAGTGGGTAGGGGAAGAGACTATGAAAGCTCCTGTGACAATGGTGCTGATGCTCAGGAGAACTAATGGAGAAAATGAGGCCCAGATTCTCAAATCAGCTTCACCAGCGGAGACACCGCAGAGGGCAGAATGGAGAGAATTGGTTGGCTTGGCAGGTTACCTTCCCAAAGAGTGGGTGACCAAACCACAGGCTAGGCTAGAACTGCCAAGATGCTGCCAGCCAGGAGCTTTCTGAACAGAGCTTCTCCGGAGGAGAGGACCAGCACAGGCCTCCCACTGGTGGGGGAGGGTTTCACAGCAGTGGTATGGACGGACTCTCCATTCCAAAACCAAACCCACACAACCACCCCCAAAATAAAACTCCAAAAGGTGCCTTGGGCCAGAGCTGCAGCTGGTGTAAATCAGCAGAGCTCCAGCGAGGTCAGTGGGCCTGATCCGCAGCCAGTGTAAATCAGTGGAGCTCCAGCGAGGTCAGTGGGCCTGATCTGCAGCCGGTGTAAATCAGTGTAGCTCCAGTGACGTTAGTGATCTGTGCCAATTTGCACAGTCTTTTCTCTTTTGGCCAGATCCTGGCCCCTTCTGAGGCTTCTTCATACACCAGCATTTCCCACTGACTGCAGTGCTGTAAGGGAGTGGAGACTCAGGCCCCCTGGAGTTACGTTTGTGTAATATTCACATAAGAGGACAATCCGTAAGTGCTAGGGGATCCTCTCTGCCTGCTTTACACCACTCCAGCCCTGGGAGTTCCCCCTGTGTAGGGAGAATGCCCAGAGAGGTTCCACGCTGACTGCTAGCACATGGGGACACGGCTGCTGGGTGTAACTGTTGCAGGGGACCAAACAGGCCTCTGACTGGCCTCACGATCAGGCAGCCACCTTTGTCTCCCAGCGCCCAGGCCTGTGCTGGATGGAGCTTGGCGGGAGAAGAGAATGTGGCCCAGGGAGTCAGAGCTTTACATCCTGTGGGCTCCAGAATCCTGAAGATACCAATTGTTCTCACAAAACAAACCCAGCGAACTCGGTTTGAACCAGCCCCGGCACACAGATGGGGAGCTCGACCTCTGGAACAGGAGGCGCTGGTTCATCTAGCCAGAGACCATTTCATAGTGTTAAAAATCTCCTGTGCCAGCCTCCACATTAGGCCTTTTGGTACCTGCATATCTGAAGAGCAACCTATTGATGGGATTACCACTTTGAATGCAGCAAACAACACAGGTCAAAGCTCTGATTAGCCTGGTATATCTGGGAAAGGCTTTTAATAATCCATCTGAGTCAGGCTATTCCAGAGATGCACACATTCAAAGTGCTGTTTTCAGCAGCTCCTTCCACCTAAGGGCATATTCTGAGCTTGCTCTGCATGCGAAGGAGTGCCGGAGACGCTCTCCGTCCTTCCAGAAATTGTAACTAATGTGTCTGGCCAAACCCAGGCAGAGCAGCACAGGACACTTGCCATTGCAATCATTGCGCACATGAGGCAATAATTGCCATTGAATCCTAGCTGTGTGTGGGATGGCAGGCCAGAGTGCACATTGGCTGTATAGGAAGGGGTAATGGTGGGCAGGGTAGAGAACCCCTCAAAGTCTGAATGCTTCTTTGGAGGTTCTCTGATCTCATCCAAACTTTGGAGATTGTCTTCTTCCCCTTCTCCCGCTCTCCTCTGTCTCCCAAGTCTCCAGCTGGGTCCCTGCCTCTGATTTCCTTCCCTAGCCTGTACAATCAACTCTCTGGCTTCTCCCCACAACCTGGAGCTGTGAGTAATGCACCCTGTGACTTTCTTCTAATGAAGTTTCCAAGGATCAATCCAGAAATGTGCATCAGAGACGTGGGGCCGATCCTCTGCTGCTTTGCAGTTTGTGTCATCATTCAGAGTGAGTTCAAGGTGGGTAGAAAACGATACGCAGTCCAAGTGCTAGCACTTTACAGCCACTTTGCTTAATGTAAGTGATGACTCGAGAATCAGGCCCGTGGTATGGAAAACCCCCAGGGAGCTCCAGTAACACAACATTTCATTTCACTTCACTTTATTAGTGTCTCAATTTTCATTCATTTGAAATGGAAAGAAATAAACCCAGTCTGCCTTGACACCTGGGGGATCTGAACAAGGCTGATTCTGTTCAAAGCCACTCCACGCTGCTTTACATTCCTCCAATCACAGCTCTCTTGCTCCAAGCCCCAAGTGTCTCTTGCGGCCTGCCCCCCAGCCCTCCTCAGGAAAGCCCCAAATTCCCACTGAAGAGTTTCCACAGCTTTGGCAGATTCTCTGGGGCAGGATCTGGTTTGCATTTCAGCCTCTTTGTATTTCCTGAGCAGCAAAGAGCAGAAAGCAGCCAGATCTGCCCAGCTGAGAGTTGCCCTGGGTAGGAATCATTGGCCTATATATCGAAGGTTCTTATTCTCTCCGAAGTTCCAAGCTCGTGCCCTAACCACTAGGCCATCAGTGTTTTCCATTCAGATTGTCTGATGGGGCGACGTTAAGTACCAACTATGGAGATTGGTTCTGTGCTATAGATACTGGACCCAGACCACAAACTCGTTGCACACAGACCACCAAACACCCAGATGACAATGCCTCCTCCTCCTTTATCATCAACATAAACCTGCCTGCTATTTCATCAGCAGCACAGGAAGGCAAGGTGTCTTCCCCAAGGAGAGTGCCATCCAAACAGAAAATACACAGCTAGGGATGGACCAGAAAGGTGCATGAATGAACAATGAGGTTATCTTGCATCATGGGAATTCCATTATTTCAGTTAGACTTTTAAAAAAGATTTAAATGATTTCATTTCTCTTTACTTTTCCCTTTCCTAGCCTCAGGCTTCTGCTCTTGGGGCTTGCCTGCTCTGCACTTAAAAGCTTTACAAGCATAGCTGTGTCAGTTAGGAGTGTGGAAATATTACAGGCCCCTTAACCAGCATAGCTGTGCCAGCAAAATCTGTAGTGTAGGTGCAGTTATACATGGGGAAAAAGTCCTTTTCCTGGTATAGGTTATTTCATTCAGGGAACTGGTATAAGCTGTACCAGTAAACACTCATGTTTATACCACTCATGTCTTTTACAGTACTCATGTCTACACTAGTGTGGTTTGCCAGTATAGCTCAGCCTGTACAAATAAACCCTTTCTAGTGTAGACAAGGCCTGAGACTCGGGCCTCTGCCACTGTCATCAAAATCTCAGAGCTTTTGGTGTTATCACAGGGGTATTTGCTGAAAAGGCCCTGGCTTTGGGTGCTAAAACCATGAAAATGACATGGAAGTACAGCTGATCAACAGTTTTCATTCAAAACTTTCTTTTATTTTTTTGACAGAAACAAACTTTTTGTTTTCTGACTGCACACTTCCATGATAACCTTCTGTTTTATTTCAAAAAATTCCTGTTTTTCGTTGGAACGGAGCATTTCAAAATTTTAAATTTTGGGGGGGTTACCGCTTTTCTCTCCTTTCCCCCCCTTTATTCCTTGTTACCAGTGAATGCAACATAATCAGTGATGTTGAGAGGTTTGGTTGGGTTTTGGGGTTTGGTTGTTTTTCACTTTCCTGTTTTTTCCTTTTCCCACTCTGGAACTTTTCAAAACTTCTTCAACTTGGAAAGATGATAGAACAGCAAAAGGAAAGATGGAACTCTGTAACTGCTGCCATGTCATTTTTCCAGAGTTGGAGAAGCCTGGAAAGTCACAGAACAGCAGAGTTTGGGTTGCAAAATCCTGGCTATTACTCATTTTGTTGCACTCAGTGGCAAAAGGTGGGGGAGGAAAAAGAAAAGAGGGGAAAAAGCCTAAAATTCACAATTTTAAAAACTTAACATTTTTTGGAAAAAAAAAAAAAATCACAAATCTGTGTTTTGAATTCAAGCCACTAAGATGACCCACCAGGTGGCAAAAGCTCCCTGCTAAGGATGTGTTCTCCAGTGACACTATGTAAGAAGGCATGACAAATGACCACAGATTCTCAAAGTTACCTGTCAGGCAACGAGAGTGCTCTGGCACAGCCCGGTGCCTGGGTTGCAAGGTGGAACCTCACTCAGGGGTGAGGCAAGCATTTCATCAATCAAAATGGATAATATGTGAAATAATCCAAAACTGTTTGACTGCTCCAGAAAAGTGACACTTCTGTAGTAATAAGTGTGGCTCTGAATACACTAATGAGCCATGGACCCAATGTAAAGGTTGAAGCTAAGGGATGAATGATCATGCCACTGGTGAAGAGACTGTGAAGGAATTTAGCATTCCCTCCACAGAGGGCAGTCCTCAAGCCACAAGGCCAGGCTCTGCAGCTCTTATCAGGAGCAAGGATAGCTAGAAATGGTGAGTTACTATGGCAACAATATCTGTTTGAAAAAGAGAGACTAATAAAAGTAGCGAGAGGGCAAGTGGCTGAAGAATATAGATTTACTTTGAAACAGAGCATCACAGTGAGACGTGACTTGCTCCAGACAACAGAACAAACCATGAGGAGAACATGGGAAATGAATTGAACCAGGCGTTCCTGGCAGCAGGAGCCCGTATAGGAGAGAGCTGGTTGTGATGGAAAGGTGCACCTGACAACCTGGTGGGTGCTCGGTGTTGTGTGAGTGTCCCGGGAGCACCACAATGGAGGGGTGTGTGTCCCACACATGGAGTGCCCCCACAGACATGGGTCGCATTGCTTCTTGCCCACTGCACAAGGGCATCTGGCCTTACAGCCACAGGAGGCACGTATGTATGTGCCCTCCTGTCTGAACCAGGCCAGTAAGAGCAAACGGGCACATTGGAGGGGTGAGCAGAAGGAAGAAAACTGACCAAACTCCCAGTGAGTGTGTGTGCGGTGAGGAGGGGGCACAGAGCTCCATCCATCCGTCAGAGGGGTCACCCTAAGAGTCTGGGTACTTATCCCAACAACTCAGATCTCTGCGTCTCCAGAGCTGGGCTGGGAGTCTCTGAGGCTTCCTCTGTTTCCCACTGCCATGGGGAGTGTTTTCTCCTCATGTTTCACCACATCTGCTACTTGTTGGAACCAGGAAACAGTGGTGGGACGGGGAGTGGAGCAGTTACCTGCATGGTATTTGAACCCGAAAAGATTTGAACAAAGGTTCAGGTCAGGCTGCCTGTCTCTCCTGCACGAAGCAGCGGGGCTCTGTCCCATCTCCTAGCCCATCCCCCCAGATCGAGGGGCAGAAGGCACAAGTAAGACACTGTGGTGTGGGGGTCTGGCCCAGCTCTAACCTAGAGGATCTCTTAGTGACACCATGGGATGAAGCGTGGTAGGAACAAAGGCTGGAGTTCAGTACCCCTGGGTGTGAGAGGGAAAGACAGGGCAGTGAAGGAAGGAATTCCCTCCCCCAGGAAATGCTGGGGTCCTCTGTTAAAATTAGCAGCAGGTCCCCCCAGCACTCAATGCCTTGGAAGGTGCAGTCAGCCTGAGACAGCCTGTTTTCCTGACATTCAAGGAACTAGTGGGCAGTAGATCACCCCAAGGTGCAGTGAGGGGCGGGGTAGTAGGTCACCTGAGGCTCAAAGACTTTGGGGGCAGGAGGATCACCCTTGGACTCAGATGCTGGTGGACAGGGAGGTCACCCTAAGCTTGGGAAACTGATGGGAAAGGGAGGTCACCCTGGGACTGGGGGGGCTGGCGGGAAGGGAGAGGTCACCCCGGGACTGGGGGGCTAATGGGCAGGGGGAGGTCACCCCAGGACCGGGCAGGCTTGTGGGTGGGGTGGGTCCATTCTTCCCAATTCTCCCCAGCCACATGGCCAACATGTGTCATGCCCTGGGGCCCCACGGCCCTCTCTGATAATCATGTCAAAAGGAAGCCACACCTTCTCCATAGGAGAGGCAGAGCAACTAGTTCTTCCTGCTGTTACTGAGGCCTGGTCTACGCTATGGAGTTAGGTTGACCTAACTCTGTAAGCATCTATACCAGGGATCTCAAACTCAAATCACCACGAGGGCCACATGAGGACTAGTACATTGGCCCGAGGGCCGCATCACTGAAACCTTTTCATACAACGATACAAAAGTATAGTCAAAAATGAAAAAAATGAAGAGTAATATAGTATGCTATTAAAAGCCAATGTATTAACTTTTTAAAACTGTAATGCGAAGAGGGGTTTTAATAAAATATAAACACCTGTAACTATTCCTTATGTGGTCAGTAACACTGATGATGATCTACACTAACAGTCTATCAACATAGCTGTAATGGCAGGAACTTTTAAAAGTAACTATTCATACAAGATACGTTGTCACTTTTAACAAACATTCTCCCCAACTACTCACAGCAAAGAATTATACATGCTGAACTTCATACCTCAAACTGCTCTTCTAGTCCATGAGGCCCCGCCCATGCCCTGCCTCTTCCCACCCCTTCCCCGCCCCTATTCCACCCCCTTCCCCATATCCCCACCCCGGCCCCACCTCTTCTCTGCCTCCTCCCCTGAGCATGTCGCATGCCCGCTCCTCCCCCTCCCTCCTGGAAAGTCCTAAGCTGTTTGGCAGCAGGAAGCGCTGGGAGGGAGGCGGAGGAGCAGGGACGCGGCGCCCTCGGGGGGGGTGGGGGGTGGAGAAGGAGGGACGGGGGGTGAGGGGAGCTTGGCTGTCAATGGAGCCGGCGCATATGGTGGGCCGCAGGAAATAACTCTGTGGGCCGCATGCGGCCCGCAGGCCGCGTGTTTGAGACCCCTGAGCTACAATAGCATGTCGCTCCCGCCAACATAAGTCGCCCAGTACACTGACCTAATAACTCCACCTCTGTGAGAAGAGTAGCGCTTAGGTCGATGTAGTTAGGTCGACGCAGTGTCCATGTAGACGCTCTGAGCTGTCAGCCCCGGCAGTAGGGCTGCAGTCTGTCAGTGCCTGGTGAGGATGTTCATCACCGACAGGAGCGTGAAAAATTGACTCAATTACTGCATGGGCTCTATGTTGATGTAACTTACATTGACTTAATTTTGCTGTGTAGACTTGCCCAGAGTGCTTGGTGTTCTGGGCCTGTGATTCTCCACACCAGAGCAGCACACACCATTTCTACAGCATCATTTGTGCCAGGGCTTTGCCCTCTTTCTCTGTGTGCGCATTGTCTGCACAAAGACAGCGAGTGTCGCCAACTCTCCGATTTTATTGCAACTCACACAATATTTGGGGGGTTTCGTCAAGCTCCTGCAATCAGGTGATCGTGAGAGAATCTCAGCTTTCATATAATAAAAAAGAGGAAGTTTCTAGCCCTCAAGCTTGTTAAAAAAGGCTTAAAACTTGACCTGAGTGCACCCTAACGGGTCAAGCACCAGAAAGCAAATGGAAACGCTGTCTAGTATTTAGAAAACCTCATGATTTTGAAGCCAGTCTCATGGTTTTGGGGATCCCGGCTCCTGACATGTGACTGCAATGCTGCAGTCATTTCCTCACAGCGATTAGCTTTCCAGAATTCCCCCCTCGTGTCGTGGCAAAGGCCCGCTCTTGGCAGGAGCTGTTCAGCAGTTGGTTGTGAGCAGTCGGATGTGAGCTGGTTTGATCAGTCCCATGATGTGTTCCCGTCCCTTCCCTAGAAATACGCAGTTCCCACATGCAGAAGTCACGCTCCCCAGCTAGCAGTTCCCTCTCCACGAATGACTCCCAGGCCCTAGCTTCACCCAGCTGGGCCCGAGAACATCCCTGCTAGACAACGTCTAACCTGTGTGTCTGCAGGAGGGTCGCACGGCCAGGTGCCAGCATGGGCTGGCCAATTCAATAACTATTC
Organism: Emys orbicularis; assembly: GCF_028017835.1. Classification (NCBI taxonomy): domain Eukaryota; kingdom Metazoa; phylum Chordata; order Testudines; family Emydidae; genus Emys; species Emys orbicularis. The sequence continues at coordinate 26,320,892 of NC_088695.1, read as the reverse complement.
AACTGAGTGGCCTTGGGCCTGTCTGTTACTATAGTGCAGGGCGGGTCTGCATAAAGCCCTGGGGTTGGGGGCAGGGCAGGGTGGATCTGTGTTAAGCCTGGGGGTGGGGGGAGGGCGGACTTGGTCCATGTAAAACCCTGGGGGGGGGGGGGCGCAGAACAGGGTGGATCTGTGTTAAGCCCTGGGGGTGGGGACAGGACAGGGTGGATCTGTGTTAAACCCTGGGGGTGGGGACAGGGTTGACTTGCTCCATGTAAAGCCCTGGGGGTGGGGGCAGGACAGGGTGGATCTGTGTTAAGCCCTGGGGGTGGGGACAGGACAGGGTGGATCTGTGTTAAGCCCTGGGGGTGGGGGCAGGGTGGATTTGGTCCATGTAAAGCCCTGAGGGTGGGGGCAGGACAGGGTGGATCTGTGTTAAGCCCTGGTGGTGGGGGCAGGACAGGGTGGATTTGTTTAAGCCCTGGGGGTGGGGAAGGGCAGGGTGGTTCTTTCAATTCAATTGAATCAACATTTTCTAACAGAAAACGCTTCTCTTAGACACTTCTAACGAGCTCTAGTAAATCGTGCAGCGAGGAGGTAAGGGAAAGTGGGGATAAGACAAAATGGAAAGATAAACGTCCACCACGGGGAAGCCGTCATCTCCTGGGGCAAGTGCTCAGCTCCTATTTAGACCCCTGACCTGAGTGGCCGGATTTTCCAAAATGGCCAGCACCCAGCGCCTTCCTCTGGAAACAGTGAATCCCCTGCCCCTGAGAACAGTGGAGAGCCCTGGAAATCTGGGCCAAACAGGAAACAGGTAGGCTCTGGAGAAAAGGAGATCCGGGAACTAGGAACGAGGGTGCATCATGGGAGATGTGGTCTGACCAGGAAGTCCAGCCTATAGATGAGAATAAGATCCTGAGACACCCAAACTACAACTCCCATGAGGCACTGGAGCAGCATTTCAAAATCAAAATATTTCAGTTTTCAATTTTTCACCAAAAAGTTAACATTTTCCAAGGAAAAGTCCCATTTGCCAACTAACTCCGGTTCTTCCTGTAGCTTTGTTGTGCGGCATTGAACAAGAATGCTTTTCAGTGCTGGGTGAACTTTTCCCTATCTACCTTGCAAAGGTTCCGCAAGTTTAATCATTGATTGTTAGAACAAGTTGAGGTCTTTAAGTGAAAGGCAAATCCCAAGGTTTTCTTCCATTAATCAGAGCAATTTACAGAAAACAACACTTCGAAAGGTTATTAAAGACAGTTTGTAACCTCTATTGTCTACAGTTAAATTGGCCTTTGAAAAATAATAGGACAAATTGCTTCTGATACTATGAAAAATTAAATCTTACCAAGAATCCTCTGTGTGGTGATTTGTCCCCCATTCCATGACTGCTAGTCCCATCACACGCCATACTGTCTCAAACAGAATGATGGGGAATTGGCAGCAACATCTCATTCTGGCTGTGTGGATGGATGTTTTCAGCCTTTTCACGAAGTCTGTCACTGCTCTGTCAGCCCCCCCACGAACTGTACTAGCACCATATCTCTTGGTCTTAAAATGCCTCTGCCGATAGCCATCTCTGTCTAAAATACTCCTGTGGGGATGTTGGAAAAGGCCTCCCTCGCTGTTCTCACAGAGTGAGGCCTCCACACTCGGCATGGAAACAATCACACTGAGAGACGACAAGCGAAATATTATTTCTCAGCCCTGGGACTTTCTACCAGGCATTCCCTCTGCCCCACAGCCCAGCAAACCAGCCCACCCTGCAACACCACTGCAGCTTCCGCCCCGTAGCAGCCATCTTCCTTTTCTCTCCCCACAGTACCTGCTCCACCTCCCGGCTCCTCGCGGCAAGCTCTCAGGGTTGTGCCATTGCCTCTCAGGATACAGACCTGATTAAATCCCTTCTGCACGGACTGGGTCCGGCTTCATTTCCTTCACACTTTTAAAGTTCATTATGAGCAAAAGGCTGATGTTCATTGAAAAGGCACAGCCTGCCCTGCCTGGAGCTGGCCAGCCCCAACTAATTAGCCTGCCTGCCACATCTCAGAAGAGGTGTGGGACTTAATTAGCTACCTGCAGAGGGGCTGATGCCCTATAAAAGAGCAGCAGGCGGCTGCTACCTGCAAGGTCAGTGAGTGGGATTACAGAGCTCTCCAGGCAGGGAGGCCCTGAATTAGCTGGGGAAAGGCTGCAGGACCATACAGGCAGCGGAGAGGCCTGATGCCTTGCAGAGGAAGGAGCTGCTGCTAGAATCCAGAGACTTTTGTTTAGGGACTTTTAAGTTTTGTCAGGGCTTTGAGGTAAGAGCCTTGAAACCATTGTGCAAGTGCTCCTTTTGGAATGCTTCAGTAAATGGAGATACACTGCAGTTAAGTAGCGAGTTCAGCTTCTCCTTGACTGGGCTGTTAAAGTGACCTCGTTGTTGAGGGGGAAACTGAGGCAGGCCACAGCAGGGCCACAGTTACAAGGGGGTGCCTGGGAATTGGGGGTGCCCCTTTCACAATCATATGAGCATTACTGCTGGGAGGGAAAACTGGTTACAGGGTGATCAATATATAAGAGTATGAATATGATGGCCTAGCAGAGTGTCCTTGCATCCATTTGCTGTGAGTCTGTTCTCAGGTGAATTTATCCATCCCATCCCAGGTGAGTTAATCTGTGGGTCTGGGCATCAAGGCACCTTGCAGGCTTTCAGGTTTCTGATTTTGCTGTGTTTTCTACTTCAGAAGCTATAACAAACTACTTCACCTAAGAGCTGCCTACTATCAAAGCCACACAGTGTGCGCAAATAGAACATGTTCTATCCATTCTTATGGATGCAGTCCCAGAAGAAGCATTTCCTTTCCTGGATTGGCACATAAGGAAGCGGTGACGGTTGTAGAGGGCTTCTTAGACGTAGGGTTGATTGGCTCTGATGAGCCTCAAGTGGAACGGGGGCTCTGAGAGTTCTGTCTTGTCCTCCTTTCCTTTTTTTATCACTAGACTCTTGTGGCATTATTGAGAGTCGTCCATACTGTGGGACTCCACTCACCTAACGTAGTTATATCTGTGCTTATCTATCACAGAGCTCTGATAGATAAGAGAGGCTTGTGAATAATGGTTGCTATTCTCCTGATTTAGAGACAGGGGAATAGCGCGTGGTGGAAGGTAAATTGTCAGGAGCTGCAGTTAGCCCCTGGCTGACGGGTTTGAGAATTACTATACAGGCTATGAATGGTCACAAACATGGACTACATCACAGCAATGTGGGAAGTGACTTCTAGTGTGTCAGAGGCCCTGCCCTCAAAAGCTCACATCAAGGGGCTGTTCCAGTGCATCAGCTGGCTTAGCCGTTGTCCTTTCGGGGCCTAGTAGCCTTTCAACTTTGGTGTGGAACAACGTTGTCAACATCCTACAACCCTCCCTTGGCAATCAGGAAATTGTAATGGCTCACTCACCCATCCATTGCATAATGTTCTACTTAGCTCCTTTCTCCTGGTGCGGGTGGCCACAGGGCATCTCTAAGGCAGCAGGATTCTTCTGAGGGCAATTAACATAGAGACAGATGCTTGGAGAGAGTCTGCGATTGCTCCTCCTTGTGAATGAAGAAAGCAGTTTAGTTCTCAGCTCCGGCATAGTGCTTGGATCCCACAGGGTGGGATGAGCGAGCGAGGGACTGCCAGTTCTAATATTACAAATACACATCACATGGCGAGGGTGGATTTCAGACTCTGTGAATGCTGTGCAGCTCGCTGTTCCCCTGTCTGAGCACTGGAGGGCATGGCATCTGCTGCAGTTTCTTATCTCCCACTCCTCCCTTCAGCACTGAATGATTTCTGTTGTATGGGCTCGTCCCTGCTTCCCTTATGAATAGAGCTGTTCAGGGAGATCGGGCTGTCTCCACTCAAACCTGGGAGAGCCTTTTCCCTGGAAGGGCAAGGCTGGCTAGCCCAGTGCATTGCTGCTGGGCTTGAGGCATGTCCTAGACTGCCCATCCTGCTTTGTAAGAGACGCTCTTCCCCAAACACACTCCTTGTATTTGTCTGCCAGGGTCACTTGGGCTTTGAGACTGAGGAGAAAATGATCCCCTGCAGTATCACACCTCCCCCCACAGAGTCACACCTCCTGTTCCCTGGCAGTGTTATTTCCACTAAACGCTCCTGCTCACAGCTTTGCCTCTTCTCCAGCCATCAACTTTATTTACACCAATGGCAGGCCTTAATGGTCAGAAGGCCCAGAGCAGCCTCTGCCTGTGTATTTGTGGACACGGCTTGTCCTGTTAGAGGGCTCTGCCTATAGCATCTACAGCAATGAGCTCTCTTCTGACACCCGGGCAGTTGAATTCTGTTCTCAGTCACCTCTGGGGAAGCCAGTGGGGTTGCATGGGGTGTAATTGAGAACAGACCAGACTCCCTAATTCTAACATCTCAGGGGCTCTTGTGGGCAATTCGGTGGGTACCAAACGCTGACCATTTACCCGGGGTACAAAAGGCAAACTTGGCAGGAGACTTCGTGTAAGCCTTGGAATGGGTCATCCCTCCTGACACACTGCTGGGCCCTCTGCAGTTTGCCCTGGCATGTACGAGTGCTGAGAGGGACCCTCCTGGGGCTGGATTGCCTCACAGGGAAAAATGTTACTCAGGGTTAGTTGGTTCCAGACATAGCTCTGCCCTGGGATCCACACACAGGGCTTGAGAGGAAGGGTCTGATGTTGTCCTAAGGGCTGAGTGCCATGGGGCAGTGCCAATGGGCCCTGCCCTGGCTCTGTGAAGCCTGCACAAGCCTCTGTGTACCATGCCAGTGGACCATAAATTTTGCACAGTCCCAGAAGTCATTTCGGGAAGGGCAGATGTTGAAGTGGGATTGTTTCCTCATTGACTTTGACTCCAATTCATCAGCTCCCTCTGGGCAGGTGGAATTGGTGGGCAAGGCCCCACCTCCTGACTGCGCACAGCACTGCAACTGCCCCACGCAGCACCAGGCAGGCCATGTTTGCATACAGCCAGCCTCTCCAAGGCTCTTGGCAGCTTCCGCCACCAGCAGCAGCCAAGGCCAGTGGGGCGCTACCTGCTTGTGGGGCCTTTCATGTCCCAGGCTCCCCAGTTGCTTTACAAATAGAAATGTAGTTGCTGTACCAGGCAGCTTCCCCACTGCCATGCAGCCCCATCCAGCATGGCACAGGGCAACCAGAGAGCAGGGGTTGTGAGCGGGGGACACTAGGACAAGCACTGCTTTTCCAGAGAGTGCCCAGGGAACAGCACTGCTTGCACAGCACAGACAGGGCCTTGGCAGTTTGGTCTCCTCCCAGCGACTCCCCTCCTGTCACAGAGTGAGGCTGCATCCAGCTGCTCTAGGCCCCTCCTCCTCCTGGGCACCTGCCTGATCGCTGGGTAGGCTGTGTTCCCGCACTCCCCTGTGTGCAGTGACTGCACTCTATTAGGCACTCCACTGGGGCAGGAGGAGGGGGGCCAGGGCCCTCGCTGCAGTGCACCAATCAGACATGGAGCAGTGGTGTGATCTCCCCACCAGGGACTAGCAGTGCGGAGCTCCAGGAGGTCTTGTGCCTGCTGAGTGTGAATCCCTGCTGGAGGTCCCTGCTGGCCCCAGTGCAGGGCTGGAGCTAGAAGGCACAATCAGCCCCGACAAAGGTGCATGGAGCTCAGTGAATGGAATTCAAAAGGTGCCATCTCAGACACCACTGCCGGGGCTGGCTCTGTTGGCTTGGGGAGGGGAGCATGCCCAGGAGAAATGGGCACTATCAGGAGCTTCCTGGGCTCTGCAGAGACATCGCAGGATTCTGCCCCTTATCTCCTGCCCCCCAAGTTTGCCCCCTGCTTGCAGGGTCTTTTCTCCCCCAAACCCTCCTTGTCCTGGGGTGCGGGGGTTGGCTAGGAGCTTCTGCCCAGTTAAAGACAAGGTGCTGAAGCCAGTTTCCAGTGCCTGATGCAGCTCGGCTGGAGCAGCCTGACCTAGTCCTAGGATCACCCTCAGCAGTCAGCATGGGTGAGAGCAGGGACAGAAGAGATCAGCTGGAAGCAAGTCCCCTGATTGTTGGTTGATCCACAGCCAAATGGTGTTGTTGGCCCTGAACTCTGCAATGGGCCCAACCAAACCTGGAGATCCAAGCACCCCAGAAGTTGGATCTGAGCCTGGCCTCTGTGCTCAGGCCCATCTCTAACTGAACCTAGCAGTCTGCACCACAGGCAATGGTGCTTGCACAGCCATCTGGGCTCAGCCCATTGTTCCTGGGCAAACTCACAGCCCCAAATGCCTGACACTTCACTCCTGCAGAATCCTGGGACCTGCGTTGTTCTGGCCCAAGGAGAGCACTTTAGCTCTGTGTAGGAAGGGGAACAGGTGGTTTCTCCTTGCAGGCTGGAGGAGGAAGTGGATGTAGACTCAGGAGATATAACTGTGGGTTCGGGGATGCAGCTATCTCAGGCTCACAGCTGTGCTAGCCCAAGAGCAGGGGATTTGGCGCGCTGCCAAGGCTTCCAGAACTGATTCTGGGGCAATTGTACAAAGTGTGTAAGTGACGTGGGTCCAGTCTGGGAAAGGAAGAATGAGCTTCTGGGCTTAATGTGCAGGCCCCTTAACCTTTACACCACAGGAAGCTCCTGGTAATCCTTAGATCCAGGTCCCAGTCCTTGCCTGGGGGTTAGCTGGGCTCAGCTGCCTAGGCTCAGTAAAATGGGTCACTTCTCCTTTGAGCTTCCAGGGACAACAGGGAACACTGGGCTTTCACTGCTGCTCTCAGCCTAGTAGAGATGTTTACGGAGGGGCGCTCTCCGATTCAGCCGTGCACATACCCCTCCTGCCAGTGACATGCAATCAATGCTCGCCAGCTACAGGCATTTGGTGTTATCAGTTAATACTGCTAGTGCAGTAACACGGAGAGGACTCAGCCAGGTGAGGCCCCCATAGTGCCGGGTGCTGCACACGCATACAGTAAGAGATGGTCCCTGCCCCAGAGAGCTTGCAGACTAAAGGACAAGACACAACACAAAGAAGCCAGCTGGAGTGGCAGAGGTGGGGTATCATAGAAGATTAGGGTTAGAAGAGACCTCAGGAGGTCATCTAGTCCAACCCCCTGCTCAGAGCAGGACCAACCCCAACTAAATCATCCCAGCCAGGGCTTTGTCAAGCCGGGCCTTAAAAACCTCTAAGGATGGAGATTCCACCACCTCCCTAGGTAACCCATTCCAGTGCTTCACCACCCTCCTAGTGAAATAGTTTTTCCTAATATCCAATCTAGACCTCCCCCACTGCAACTTGAGACCATTGTTCCTTGTTCGGTCATCTGCCACCACTGAGAACAGCCAAGCTCCATCCTCTTTGGAACCCCCCTTCAGGTAGTTGAAGGCTGCTATCAAATCCCCCCTCACTCTTCTCTTCTGCAGACTAAATAAGCCCAGTTCCCTCAGCCTCTCCTCATAAGTCATGTGCCCCAGCCCCCTAATCATTTTCGTTGCCCTCCGATGGACTCTCTCGAATTTGTCCACATTCTTTCTGTAGTGAGGGGGGCCCAAACTGGACACAGTACTCCAGATGTGGCCTCACCAGTGCCAAATAGAGGGGAATAATCACTTCCCTCGATCTGCTGGCAATGCTCCTATTAATGCAGCCCAATATGCTGTTAGCCTTCTTGGCAACAAGGGCATGCTGCTGACTCATATACAGATTCTCGTCCACTGTAATCCCCAGGTCCTTTTCTGCAGAACTGCTGCTTAGCCAGTCAGTCCCCAGCCTGAAGCAGTGCATGGGAGTCTTTCATCCTAAGTGCAGGACTCTGCACTTGTCCTTGTTGAACCTCATCCGATTTCTTTTGGCCCAATCCTCCAATTTGTCTAGGTCACTCTGGACCCTATCCCTACCCTCCAGCGTATCTACGGCTCCCCCCAGCTTAGTGTCATCCACAAACTTGCTGAAGGTGCAATTCATCCCATCATCCAGACCATTAATTAAGATGTTGAACAAAACTGGCCCGAGGGCCGACCCCTGGGGCACTCCACTTGATACCAGCGGCCAACTAGACATTGAGACGTTGATCACTACGCATTGGGTCCAACAATCTAGCCAGATTTCTATCCACCTTATAGTCCATTCATCCAATCCATACTTCTTTAACTTGCTGGCATGAATACTGTGGGAGACCATATCAAAAGCTTTGCTAAAGTCAAGGTATATCATATCCACCATTTTCCCCATATCCACAGAGCCAGTTATCTCATCATAGAAGGCAATCAGGTTGGTCAGGCATGACTTGCCCTTGGTGAATCTATGTTGACTGTTCCTGATTACCTTCCTCTCCTCCAAGTACTTCAAAATGGATTCCTTGAGGACCTGCTCCATGATTTTTCCAGGGATTGAGGTGAGGCTGACCGGTCTGCAGTTCCCTGGATTCTCCTTCTTCCCTTTTTTAAGGGATATGTGCACTATATTTGCCTTTTTCCAATTGTCCGAGACCTCCCCCAATCGCCACAAGTTTTCAAAGATAATGGCCAATGGCTCTGCAATCACATTAGCCAACTCCCTCAGCACCCTCGGATGCATTGCATCCGGCCCATGGACTTGTGCATGTCCAGCTTTTCTAAATAGTCCTTAACCTCTTCTTTCACCATTGAGGGCTGCTCACCTCCTCCCCATACTCTGCTGCCCAGTGTAGCAGTCTGGGAGATGACCTTGACTGTGAAGACCAAGGCCAAAAAAAAAAAAGAGTATTTCAGCTTTTTCACATCATCTGTCACTAGGTTGCCTCCCCCATTCAGTAAGGGTCCCACACTGTGTGTGTTCATTTGGGCTCTTCTGTGGCACAGGTACCCAGATGATCAAAGATACTGAGCTGTCAAAGTTCTCTGATGGTTTTAAAAGAAAAGTAAAACTCAGAAAACTTGATAAGAACTAGAGTTTGCCTTCCTGAGAGACATAGGGAAGAAAAGAAATAGGTTTCTAAACTAGAGTTTGCATACACATCCTTAGTGCTGTGCTTTCGCACGCATACATGCACTCTCATCCAGGCGCGCACGCGCACGCACACACACACACACACACACACACACGCACACACACACCTGTCTACACTCATGCACCCCCATGCACACACAGATTCTCAGTAGTGGAAACCCAGGCTGTCTGTTCATTTCAGGCCTTGCTTCATTCTAGTTGTACATACACGGCCCCAGCTTTGTTGTAAGTTTCCACACGACACTTGTGAACACTGGTTTAACATAAATGTTAGAGTGGTACTTGATGAAGCTAATGAAATATTTACCTTTGAGCAGCTGTAAGATCATTAATGTTTCACTGTCGGCTGCCAGCCGGCCCTTTCCCAATTTATGCACTTGAAGTGTTTCTGAGACTGATTGCACTGGTCCCTTGTAAATCTGGATCTCCTGCTTCTTTGGGATACCTTTGCATTGGCAAATGGCACCCCCATGCTGTAGGCACCAGAGCCCCGTGTGGGGCAGAGATGATGGTGAATGGGAATGTTAAGTTGTGAACTCCAGACTTATTTGTTTGGCACCAAATGGTGATCTGTGTCTGCCATGAGGGGCAGAACCCTCAGCCTGGACTGCAGAGGAAAAGTGGAATCATGAGGAGCAGATCCCCTCAGAAGCATCTGCATAGCCGCTGTGCAGTCATCTACCCCAGCGGAGGGGTGGGGGGAGGAGGGGAGTGGCAGAAGGGGAGATTATAAAGCCACCAATACCAGCACCATATAATCCAATAACAGAGCTGTCAGGAGGGAATGATGGGCCAGCCATCTCGACTTCGAGATGCATGTTTTCACTTTGATTTGCTTGCAACCCTTTCTAACTGTATTCCTTTTACTTGGCCTTACTTGACTTATGTCCTACTGTTAATACTTTTGTTTTATTTTTACTATAACCCAACTCAGTGCTGTGTTTGAAGGGAAGGACATATTTACCCCAGTGAAGTGAATAAGCTGTGATGTGCTTTTGTGTCTTCAGAGGAACAAACCAACCATATTATTTCTCTGAACTGTCCAGGAGAGGGCTGGACATTACAGAGCACATAGTTTTAGGAACATCTGGGCCTGGGAGTGTGTTGAGGCCACCCTGCAAGTGGTAACCCAGGCTGGTGGAGGCCAGGGTGTCTGACTGGTGCATTGCTGGTAGGCTGCTGGAGTCCGACTTGCTGGACCAGGGCTGCAGTTATACAGGGACATTCAGGGTGTGACCTGTGTGCTTGTTTCTGACTGAAAATTCCAGGCAGGGAACTGCTGTAGCAAAGCCTTTCAGGCACCCAGGGTTACAGGGCAGGCAGTGACTCAAACCCTGACTGGGGTCTGGATTGCACACCAAGACAGTCACCTCCCAGAGAGTGAAGAGATGAGTAAGATCTCAGATGACCAGTGGGCCTAAAAGCAGTGTGTGGGGTGCTAAGGACTCAGGAGACGTGGTGAGATGTAAATCACTGTAGAACAGGCTTCCACCTTCTACATCAAATCCATCCGCAGAGCAGGTGCTGACAGAGCAGCCTATCAGTCGAAGTCTGCCACCTGGAACATGGTTACTCCTCAATCATTAAAAACAGAACCCACACCTGGGGACTCTCGGTTCAGCCAAACCCCACTGAGTCCATGGCTGGGAGCCTAGGCAGAAGCTCGCTCATGGGCTTGATTTGTTGGCTGTTGCTCGTCTTACTGGACTGTAAGCTCCCGAAGGCCGATATGTGTTCTGCTCCTTGTGTGCTGCTCTGAGAACTCTGCAGTGCTCACTAAATATCTTATAATAATAACGAGATTGAAAGAATGATTGTGAACTGTCTAAAAGGCTCAAGTGCAGATAGGACAATCAGAGGATCCCAGAGAACTTCAGGTGACAGGCACAGCCGAGAAAGGAGAAGTCAAACTAAAACACAAGCAGGATACAGAGAGCAAATTCCCTGGCTGGAGTTTAAACAGGCAATTTTGGGTTTGGGACGGGTCAGCAGGTAAATTTGTATTGCTGTAAACTTGGCACAAGGGCCTTTTGGGGACACGGAGCAGGAAAAAGAAGAGGAGTTTGGGGATGACGATAGGAAGAATGTCTGCCGAAAGAGATGCTTCTAATAACCAAGGGAAGGGGCAGACATGAGGGTGACGAACAGGGAGAGAGGCAGTGACACAGAGAGTGGTTGGCTGGGAATACAGGGCCCAATGACGCCCTGTCCATCTTTAGTTTTAGGTAGTCAGATTAAAAGGAATTGATGAAAATGTTGTGCTGTGTGGTCATCACCTCCTGCACTCACACGGCTCCTATGCTCCTGATTTGCTAGACACAGGATCCAGGGGGGGCTTCTTACTGTCACATTGGCAAGCAGGCTTCACCTGGGAAACCCCCTCAGGCACCAAGACCATCCGATTCATTCAGGGAAGGAGGGAAATATCTGCTTCAAATCTATGAGCTTTTGGAGGCTTTTCAGAACATTTGATATTGTGTGTGTGTCAGGACTGTGCTGGCTAGCACCCCAAAGGGCTGTGTGCATTGCGGAGATCCCATGGAGTCCCCAGAGGGATCCTTTAGTCGCATTTAATTGTTGCTCTCTCCAGTCAAATGCTCGGAGAAGCTGCACAAACACTTTTCTCTCCAGTTCTGGCCTGAGAGTGACATTCTTCTCCTTGACCTATTTGCTCATTACCTCTGCAAATATGACTGTGATTAAGGAATTTTCCTGAGTAATTACTATGGCATTAGCAATTCAGCCAGAAAACATCCTTAAAAGCAACTTGGCAAGGGATCTGCCCCAGAACCCAGCTTGTTGTCCAGCTGCGGGCTGTGAGGGTGGGTGCATGATCCCCTCCACTTTCAGGCAGATAAGGAGTGACTCCCAGCCTTGGCAAGTGCACACGGCTTCTTCAGGGCCAGCCAGGGAGAGGGACCCCTGGGGTTCAGCTGGCAGAACTCTGCTGCCACTGGCTCATGTTACTGCTACAATGGTGCCCGTGAGTGAGTCTGGTGTGAATGCCCGACAAATGGGTTAAATCCTCTCTTCTTGATGAAAAGCGCCTACTAAGCCCCGGAGTTGCGCAGCAAGAGAGAACAATGACACGTTCCTTACAAAGGGATTCAGGGGAGCTGCTCTCCCTGTGTCAGCCCCTCCCTGCACTGGCATGGCCGTGTCCACTGCATGGGAAAGTGACTCAGGTGAGGTCAGGTGATGGCTTTACTTCTCCTGGTCTCTGCTGGGGGGCACCTTTCAGCCCCACTGCTGCTTTACGGAAGCTGCCTCAGAGAGAAGCTAAAGCAGCACCCGCTCTTTGGGTGAGCTGGACTCAGCACCTTCATACAATTGGAGATGCAGCCACTTTGCTTTGGCACAGGCTACTTCCCCATAGAGGGCTCATCACAGGCAGTGGATTGGGCTACCTGCCCAAATACAAACTTGCCTTGACCCTTGGGTGCATACTCAGGTGGCTGGCCCAAGCCACAGCCTATGCGACCCAGCTGCACTGCTACTTGAGCAGAGGTAGCGCTGGTACATCTACAAAAGCTGGCAGTCACACCTCCGAGCTCAAATGTGGACATACCCTCAGACTACGGGAGTTGTAAAAGGCTGGGAAGTGGCTCTGAAATTGTACACATGTGATATTCTTTCTGGAGTTGGCTAAGCATGCGAGTGTACACCACCACCTGGAACTTGCTGAATCTTACAGTGCAAATTGAAGCATTCCTTGAAGAGGGCAGACAGAAGGTGGCATGGGCAACCTTTTTTTTTAAATCCTTTTTGTCCTTTAATAGTGTTCAATGGAATTCTGTGGTGACAAAGAATGGGTTAGAAAAGGAGAAGAGCTTGTACATTTCATCAACTCTGGGGTTGGCAGAGTAAAGGTATGTGTGTTAACAAGCCATATTAGGGCATTGCTGAGAGAGAGGGTAGAGTCTAGGTTGCACGGGCAATCTTAACTGTGTATCTCCTGGCTTTCAGAAATTTGAGTTATGCTCAACTTGGCATTCTGCAAGAGGAAGACATATCAGCAAGCAACCTTACTTCTGTGTTAACGAAGTTTGTTGCTATTGAATTGCCTAATTTTTTTTTTTAAATAGGAGAAGATATGTTGTTGGTAAAAGTCTGTAGTCATTTAGTCACTTGCACATATCACGTCTTGCAGTTAGCACACCTCGTGAGCTCCCCTGCCATGCACACCAGCTGTACTGGTTATTTCAGTCCCCCTTAACGGAATCCTTTGGTTGTCCACTTCCAGTTAGTTACAGTGCTGCTGCCATTCTGTTGACATCTCGGTTCAGATTCTGTGAAAGTATCTCGTGAGGCCCTCCCTGGTGTACTCAGTGTTCGTAGGGGAATTCTACCGGGTGCACCTGCCTGGTGTTGTAGCAGAGAAGCAGCATTGTGTCTCTGTACCTGGCATTGAGTGTTCAATTCTTTATTAATAAGATGTCAAATAACTCTGCTCAATCGGTTTATTAAACATAGAAAATCAGCACAAATAGAGAGTTTCAGACACTGCCAATCTCTGGGGAGCCATCTTGCAGCAGTTAATCCATCCCAAAAGTGAGTTTACTTCTGCTCATATTTATAACCCCTTTGTTTACAACAGAGAATTTCCCAGATTCTCCTTGGCTTAGCACAGACCTTTCATCCCATTTTCTTATCTAGTTCTGTACCTGTTTTTTCAGGTTACAGAGACCATCTGCACCAATTATTTCTAGCATCTTAACTAGTTAAAGACACCTGTACCAATTATCCCTAAAAGCCAACCAGCCCTTCCTAGCACACTGGTTCTGTTTGGCATGCTTCTGACAGGTTCAGCATACACAAACAACAAAGGTTAGATACCGTTCACCTGCTCATACATTTCCACAATAAAGCTTAGCATGAATACAAAGCATGCTGGGACTGCAGGTCACAGTTAGGCCAAAGCTTTCTAGGCATTAGAACTATATGATAGTGGCAAACACTGGAGAGTGCAGGAGAGCACCAGGTGTATTTGCTGGAGAGTGCAGGAGAGCACCAGGTGTATGCACCCTACTGGCTCCTGGAGCATTCCGCAGCAGAGCACAGGAACGCAGGATTTGCCAGGCTAAGTCAGGTCAATAGTGCATCTAATCCGGGATCCTGTATCGGACAGTGGCTTGTTCCAGGTGCTTCAGCAGGAACGATAACTCCCGCCCTCCCCCCACACACACTCAGTCCCCCACAGCATGATTCATAGCCGGCTGTTGGGTTTTTATTGACAATGTGCCTATTGTTATGCAAATCCTTTATATGGGACTCTATTGGACCTACCTCAATCTGTCCTTCCTCCAGCTGCAGCTTATGAGTTCAGCGCTATCCTGGGCTACTGGATATGTGGTTTCTCTTGTGCTGATGCCATTCCTAATGGATGGTTTTGTCTGGTCCAAATGCTCTCATCCCTCACCTCCTGCCTTTAAATACCTCTTAGCCCCAACTCTCTCCAGTCTCTTTGCCTAGCAGTCTGCTTCCACTCTGGTAAACACGGAGCGTGTCACTTCTACCATGTATAACATAAAAGGCTCCTTAGTGGCAGGTCCCTTCTCCCAATGCCACCTTCTCACCCATGCATTGAGAGCCTGTATTTCCCTAATCCATCATAGAATCATAGACTATCAGGGTTGGAAGGGACCTCAGGAGGTCATCTAGTCCAAGCCCCTGCTCAAAGCAGGACCAATCCACAACTAATTGGCTGGTGCTTTATGTTGAATCGGAAGCATTTCAGAGAAGACTAGTGTAGGCTTCTTCCTAATCTGAGTTGAATTTCCAGAGCTTCTCCCTTGTATGCTGCTAGGCTTTGGTTTCTGTGTTGTAATGAAACAAACAGGTCCATTCCATGTGGACTCAGCAATAGCAGCACAGGAAGTACTTTCCTGGAGTGTTAGAGAGCGACTCAGACCACCTGGAATGGGTATGTCTACACTGCAATAAAAAACCTATGGGATCAAGTCTCAGAGCCCGGTGTGATGTTACACATCATAGTCTTCATAGAAATATGGTTATGATATGAATATGGCATAACTAAGATATGATGGAAGAGGGGTCATATGAGATAGAATTGGAAAGTTTATGATTTACTGAATGTGATTATCCAATTTGTATGCATGTATCATTTCGGTATCTGGAGTTAGGAATATTATCTATGTAACAATGACAACTGTGTGTATACTTGGAAAATGCCTACCAGACAGTAAGCAATCAGACTTGATGGGTAATTAGAAAAATACAATGAGTCTTTAAAGATGTGAATCTCCCATCTTCCTAGAGTTCCTTCCTGTGGACATTGCAAATAAACCTGGTTTCATGGTTGCTTCAACATTTCAAAGTTAGGTGATAATATCTGATGCAAAATACCACCTTGAACACTGCTAGTCCTTTTTCTACTAGACACAAAGGCTTCCCACCTTATGTAAATTCTATTAAAGGCTGGGAGGCAAGGCCATCAGGACTCTCCCTTCACTGCTTTCCTGACAAAGAAGGAAAGACTGCTGAAAGTACCTGAAGAGACAAAGGAACTGAGCTGTGGGAAAGGCAAGGGCTGAGTCCAGACTGAGACAGAGGAGTCTAGTCTGTAAAGAGAAATATCTGGAACTCTAAGCTACAGAAACTCTTCAATTTGCCTAAAATAACATTTAGGGTGAGAAATTACTGTTTGAAACCTGTCTCTTTGAGATCTTAAGCTGAGTATGCATGTTTTGTTTTATTTGCTTGGTAATATGCTTTATGATGTTTGCTATCCCTTATAATCACGTAAAATCTGCCTTTATAGTTAATAAACTTGTTTTTGTTTATTATTAAACCCAGTTTGTGCTTTCTAACAGGGGGGAGGGGGGAAGAGAAGCTGTGCACATCTTCCTCCACATTGAGGGAGGGGGCAAATTTATGAACTTACGTTGTATAGATTTCTCTATAGTGCAAGACAATATTATTTTGGGTGTACTTTCCAGAGGGGAGCTGCACTTGAGTGCTGGGTGATTTCCTAGCTGAGTCTTCTCATAGAGAGCTGTTTGCAGCCTCTGTGTGAGTCTACAGCTGGTAAAAAGCAACAGAGGGTCCTGTGGCATCTTTAAGACTAACAGAAGTATTGGGAGCATAAGCTTTCGTGGGTAAGAACCTCACTTCTTCAGATGCAAGTAATGGAAATTTCCAGAGGCAGGTATAAATCAGTATGGAGATAACGAGGTTAGTTCAATCAGGGAGGGTGAGGTGCTCTGCTAGCAGTTGAGGTGTGAACACCAAGGGAGGAGAAACTGCTTCTGTAGTTGGATAGCCATTCACAGTCTTTGTTTAATCCTGATCTGATGGTGTCAAATTTGCAAATGAACTGGAGCTCAGCAGTTTCTCTTTGGAGTCTGGTCCTGAAGTTTTTTTGCTGTAAGATGGCTACCTTTACATCTGCTATTGTGTGACCAGGGAGGTTGAAGTGTTCTCCTACAGGTTTTTGTATATTGCCATTCCTGATATCTGACTTGTGTCCATTTATCCTCTTGCGTAGTGACTGTCCAGTTTGGCCAATGTATATAGCAGAGGGGCATTGATGGCACATGATGGCATATATAACATTGGTGGACGTGCAGGTGAATGAGCCGGTGATGTTGTAGCTGATCTGGTTAGGTCCTGTTGTTGATTTGTTTCTCAAAACTACAATACCCACACAAGAAAATAAAGAAACAAATCAACAGAGCCAGATGTGTACCCAGAAGCCTCCTGCTACAAGACAGGCCCAAAAAAGAAACCAACAGAACTCCACTGGCCGTCACCTACAGTCCTCAGCTTAAACCTCTCCAACGCATCATCAGTGATCTACAACCCATCCTGGACAATGATCCCTCACTTTCACAGACCTTGGGAGGCAGGCCAGTCCTCGCCCACAGACAACCCGCCAACCTTAAGCATATTCTCACCAGCAACCACGCACTGCACCATAACAACTCTAGCTCAGGAACCAACCCATGCAACAAACCTCGATGCCAACTCTGCCCACATATCTACACCAGCAACACCATCACAGGACCTAACCAGATCAGCTACAACATCACCGGCTCATTCACCTGCACGTCCACCAATGTTATATATGCCATCATGTGCCATCAATGCCCCTCTGCTATGTATTGGCCAAACTGGACAGTCACTACGCAAGAGGATAAATGGACACAAGTCAGATATCAGGAATGGCGATATACAAAAACCTGTAGGAGAACACTTCAACCTCCCTGGACACACAATAGCAGATGTAAAGGTAGCCATCTTACAGCAAAAAAACTTCAGGACCAGACTCCAAAGAGAAACTGCTGAGCTCCAGTTCATTTGCAAATTTGACACCATCAGATCAGGATTAAACAAAGACTGTGAATGGCTATCTAACTACAGAAGCAGTTTCTCCTCCCTTGGTGTTCACACCTCAACTGCTAGCAGAGCACCTCACCCTCCCTGATTGAACTAACCTCGTTATCTCCATACTGATTTATACCTGCCTCTGGAAATTTCCATTACTTGCATCTGAAGAAGTGAGGTTCTTACCCATGAAAGCTTATGCTCCCAATACTTCTGTTAGTCTTAAAGATGCCACAGGACCCTCTGTTGCTTTTTACAGATTCAGACTAACATGGCTACCCCTCTGATACTCTACAGCTGGTGCGTCCCTACCCGTGTGTGTGTGCTGCCAAAGGCCGGAGAGCCTAATTCAGCAAAACAGGGAGAGGGAGCCCAGACTAGTGGAGCAGGCAGACTCAGTGATATCACAGTACATCAGGTGGCATCCCAGAATGGGGGGTACAATCCGTCACATCTGGGTCAGTTGACTCAAGCTTGCAGGGCTTAAGCTGTGGAGCTAAAAATTGCAGTGCAGATGTTTGGGCTTGGGCTGGAGACCAGGCTCTGAGACTCTCCCCCCTCGTGGATTTCAGAGCCCGGCCTCCAGCCCGATTATCTGCACTGCAATTTTTAGCCCTGCAGCCTGAGCCTAAGTCAGCTGACCTGGGCCAGCAGCGGCCAGGCCACGTGTCGTCTATTGCATTATAGATGTACCCACTGCAGCAGGGCCCCTCTGCATAGGCAAACTTGGGATGTTTTAGGAGCACATTCTACCCAAACACTTCTGGATTGCTCCTGAGCAGCAGAGCAAATGCATTCTACCCTGGGGGAGCCTGCAACATCTGGCAGCTGTCAAGCAAGGACATTGATTTTAAAACGAAAACATGGCTCTGGTTTTGTTAAGCTCTAGCCCGTTAGTATACAGATGTTTGCTCAGAGAGATCCCCGCATTCCCACTAATCCTTGTGTAGCAAGGAGCTTGGAGAAATGGCAATGTAGTGCTTCCTAGCCACCCGGTTACCTCCTTTAGTGCCAATCTCCTTATGGACAGGCCTGGGTTCTTCAGTATCCTGCCACCCACTCAGCAGGGTGTAGCCTCTTTTTCTTCCCATATGAATTTATTTGGGGGTGCCTTCACCCCCCCTCCCCTTGCTCCTTTCTGGCAAGGTCACCGGGACAGCTTGGGAGGAAAATTCTAATCAGCATAATCCCACTTACTTGTTAGATAGAGACTTCCAAGAAATAACACAAACACACACAATATCTTTAATGCAGTTCTGACTGGGTTCAGTACAGCCCAAAGGACTCACAAGTGGGATAAGGTGGGAAGTCCCTCTGCAGGTTTAACAGGCAGCAGGTAACAAAATCCCCAAACCCTGACCCCCCTGGCTTGAGGACACAGTTCAGGGAGTAGGGGTCTCCCAAACAATTTCCCTGCCTAGCTAACTAAAAGATGGTGACTCTCAACTCCATGGTGCATCCTCAGGTCCAGAGATGGTTCTGGACTCCTCAGTCGCTGCAGGGGGGCTGATGATCGCTGCTGACATGCAGGAGTCACGCTGCTTCTGGTGCCAGGATTTCCCCTCACCACAAAGGGTGCAGGGCCCCAGGTGCAGATTACAAAACCATACTAAATGCCAAACTTTGGTCTCCCACCCCAGTGCTCAGACACACTCATATCAGGGGGCAGCCCTGGACTAGCAGCCAGAGCAGAGCTGGACATGGGGTGACTGATCTCACCTAGGGCGCTGGAGGGCTAACAGCCTGGCTGGGGGAAGTTTTCCCAACAACGTTTTCTCTACACATTGGGAGTCACCTTGGAGTGGGAAATGCTCAAGCTAGGGGATCTTGCTTTCAGGTCCCCAGGGGCCAGTTCTCAGGGGGGAACCCTGCATGCAGGCCTGGGACTCACCAGCTCCTCACACAGCCAGTCCTACCCTTTTCCTGGCTGGCTCCAGCCTGCTCCAGAATGGCTTCTCCCCTCTGCTGAGCTCTCTGGGAACGGCATCTCACTCCCTCTTGATAGCCGAGCAGACTCTGAGTCTGCCCTTGGCTCCCCCTTTCTACCAAGGACAGTGTGCCTCTCCCTAAGCTACCAGCACACAGAGCCCCAGGAATCTAGGTAATCTCCTTGGGGGGTCACAGCAAGATTCTCTTCAGTGCCGAGTCAGATCACTCACCTCTGCAAGTGATGGTGGAAGAAGGTTATTAATGGAGATTTTGCCCCCTTCTAATGCCTAGGCCAGAATATAAGTAGCACATCAGGAAAGAAATAGAAGCTATGAATATACTTCAGAGCAGAGCGTTTGAGATTGCTGGAAAGCTGTCAGTTCTTTTTCCGGACTTCAGAAGAAAAGCATGTCAAATTTCAAAAGGTTCAGACAATAGCACACACGATCCAGAGAAACAAACCTGCCAACTCAGACAGTCAGTGTCCACATTATCATCTGCGTGAGACACCTATGGCGCTCAATATGCTAACCATGTGTAGGCCTAAAAAGGCAGCAAAGAAATAATTGCACAGGCTGCAGCTGGTAGCAGGTGTGAAACTGAGGGAGGTGCTGCCACAGAACGGATTGCTTTAGTTGTAGCTGTCTGCACGCTGTTAGCAAACCCATCCCAGCTGAGAGAGAAAGAGAAAGGAGGCTATCAAGATTTGATTAGGAAAGGCTGGCTAAGTAACAGCACGGGAGAGATTTAATCCTGGGACCGTCCATAGGGGCAGGAGAACAGTTTTTGATGAACTCGTCCAAATCTCTGCCCAAAGCAACCCCAGCCAAAGCCTATAGTCAGGATTAAAAACTCCACACCCTGTTCTCTTTTCTGCACTCGCAGTGGCAGCATCACAATTCCAGGAGGAAGGCTGTTCTCAGGCTGCTTCCTACCTGACTGAGACTGGGACCCGGACCTACAAAAATACCCAACCCGATTTCTCAGCCAAAGAGTTAGGGATCGGTTCAGCTCAGCACCATCCGGCAGCCCCACTCCAGGATCACGTGCACCTTCTCAGTCAGGCAATGGGATTCCCTGGCCTCTGATTGGGGTGCACAGTGCATCTCTTGATCTATTGCCTTTGTCCTGTCCTCTGATCCAGAGCACCTTCCAGGGCAATGATGTAGTGCAGGGATCAGCAACCTTTGGCACGCGGCCCATCAGGGAAATCCGCTGGCGGGCCGGGACGGTTTGTTTACCTGCAGCGTCCGCAGGTTCCGCCGATCGCAGCTCCCACTGGCCGAGGTTCGCCGTTCCAGGCCAATGGGGGCTGCGGGAAGCGGCATGGACCGAGGGATGTGGTGGCCGCCACTTCCTGCAGCCCCCATTGGCCTGGAACAGTCTACATGATGCGATGAGGAGCTATCCTATCCCATCCCATGATCTAGTTCAGCTGGAGAGGGCTGGTTCCTGATGTTTAGCTTGGGTTTGCCAAACCTACCAGCTGCACCTCTCTTTCTTGTCATTCCTGGTTTTGGCTTCCCTTTTCCCAAAATGTTCCTCCTCCTTCCTGTTCCCTTATCTCCCCTTTCTCCTCTCCTTCCCATGTCCCTTTCCTCCCCTCCTCTCTTTCTCTGGGCTCCTTTCTTCTCCATCTCCCCACCTCTGTTCCTGGGCAATAATCTGGTGGTTCAATCTGCAGCTGTGATTGTGGGGAAGGACAGTGCAGATCTGGGGAGTCTCTGATGTTCTCAGTCTCGAGCTCAAACTGTTTTCTGAGTCTGAAAAGCATCCGAGCCCTACAATTTAAGGGTAATCTGGATCGGTGGGCTATTAATCAGGGGCCTGGCAAGAGGAGAGGTTAGGCGAGAATGCAAGTAAATGCATTTAGCTGAATTGAAGTGTGAGAGAGAAACGCTGGGAACAGGGACAGAATTTTTACGATGTGATTCCCAGTACAGACTATGGGGCGGATTTGGATGTCACTGGTGTAACTACACCGATACTAATGGAGTGACTCTGCATCCGAATCAAGCGCTGTGTCTTTCTGATCAGGAACATGTTGCTGAGGGCTCTTTAATGGGTTTGAAATAAATGAATTCGTAGACTCAGCGTGGCCAAGGAGTGCAGAGAGCTTTCAGCTGGAGAGAGCACATTGAGTCATTAGTCCAGCTGAGTAGCATGCTTTGTTATGGGTGATTTTCATTAATGGCCCAAGGCTGGGTAAGGACCCCTTTCCTCCCTGCTGCAGTGCCCTGGGAGTGAGAGGGCACTAGTGTGGAGGGATCCCCACACAGAGCAGTGGCTATAGCTGTGAGGGTACTACCCGGGGATGTTTCATAGTCCTGTTGTGCTAACATGCAGTTATAACTTTCCTGACCGGTTTAGTGTTCCAGTTACACCACGCTGCCATGCACTGGGCAGCCCCTGTGAATGAGGCAGGTCCAGTGCCCCATGCCAGAACAGGTGCTCCCATTTTGGTCAATTAAGGGGACAGGACAGCGTCTGGGAGCTCTGCAGGATCAGGGAGGAGGTCTCTGAAAGAAGCCAAAAGAGGGAGTCCTACTGGGTCAGACCAGATTGGTTCAGTCAGGAGGAGCAAGCGAAAGCTGCTAGGGACCGGTGAAGTCCTGGTAGGAAGGAGGAGGTGGTTCTGGGAGGGGGCTGACGGCAGGGGAGCAGCAAGAGGGGTTTGCTGGCTGACATCCCTGAGGACAGAGCTAGAGATGGAAGGTGGCAGGGGAGCAGTAGTGGAGCTTTCCCAGTGACATTTCCAGGACCAGAAAGCTGGATCCAGAGGAACTATGAGAGGGTCAGGGGAGTGAGGGATGCTGTCCTGGCAGGGCCGCTGGGACCATGCTAGAGAAGCCGGGGCACGGCCAGAGCCATCAGGACTGTATGTTCCATGTATTGTGGGCAGAATTCTGGGCTGTGGTGCTGGGGCCTGTTTTGTTATGATTTATGTGCCCAGCACTTCAGAACTAGATTAACCCCTCAAGGGTTGCCCTCAGAAAGACTCTGGGGAGTCTCAGGAGGGAAACGGGGGCAGGTCCTGTGGGCCTTCAAGGTGGGGCTGCCCTATGATCCCTGTGTTTTGGGACTGACCTATTGTCTGCTGCCACTTCACAGCAGTGATTTGGGGCCTGGGCCTGTAAAGTGCCGAGCGCTCCAGGGCACTGATCCCAGCCTGGAGAAAGGAGGGATGAAGGCAAGAGAAAATAAAAAGGATTCAAATGGAGAAGCTGGGTTATACTACAGCTAAAGGATATATGTGCACGCCTGTGCAGGGAGTGAGAGCAGCAGCCAAGGGGTAAAAGCAGCAGCTAAAACAGCAGGAGCTAAAGAGCCAAGCTTGCCTAGGCTGGCCTGTAACAGTACATACACTGCAATAAACACCCGTGGCTAGCCCAGGTCAGCTGACTCACTCTTGAGGGGCTCAGGCTGCAGGGTTATACAATTTCAGTGTAGACATTTGGGCTCAGGTGGGAGCCTGGGTTCTGGGACCCTCCTTCTCTGCAAGGTCTCAGATCCTGGGCTCCAGGCCAAGCCATTTTATAGCCCCGCAGCCCAAGTCAGCTGAGGTGGGCCAGCCACAGGTAATTTATTGCAGTGTAGACATCCCCTAACAGACCCATATCCTCTGCAGGTCAAGCAGAGAGTGGGCCCTGTAACACACTGCTCAGGGGTTACACTAGCATGAGTCTCCAGAAGTCCTGCATTTTCTTTTGACTCATGCATGTGGCTTCTACAACACTCCATAATGCTGGTGAAAGGTTTTCTGGCATCAATCATACCCTGAATCCTCTCTCCTCTTTGTAGCCTGTCCTTGCTATTACATTCTTTTTTACTACAATCTGCCTTTTTTGAAACGTTCAACAAAGCAAACCATGCTCCCACACCAGAGTGGCTGGTTACATTAATGGAGAGAAATCAGTCCACAGTCATAGTCAAGTATCAGAGGGGTAGTCGTGTTAGTCTGGATCTGTAAAAAGCAACAGAGAGTCCTGTGGCACCTTTAAGACTAACAGACGTATTGGAGCATAAGCTTCCGTGGGTGAATACCCACTTCGTCAGACGCATAGTCATAGTCAGTTAGCTGGGTCACTGCCATAGGAACAGTATCCGAACTGGCATGCACATTGGGTCACCATCAGTTAGGACTCCTGCACAGGGAAAGAGCTGGAAAAACCAGCAAAGCAAATGTACAGCTTGTGCTAAACAGCGCAGTGCATCAGGCCCATGTCTCTGGCAACATCCCTCTAAGGCCCACTTGTGCCTTGCTGTACGGACACAGACCTTCATCCTATGCAGCTGTTTACCTCATTCACTTGTCTCTTTCCTTCCTTAATCCACATTATTGCTTTTCTTTTATAACTTGCCAGCATGACAAATTCAGGCCCCAGAACAAAGGAGCTGATTTCATTACGGGTAAATACATCTTCTAGAATCCTCGTAAATCACAAGGAGAAAGCAGAGCGGGAGGTCACCTGGGGTGAAAATAAGAGAAAATTCCTGTACCAATTAAAAGAACTTGAAAGCCAACAACCCCGGGATTGATTACCTGAGTGCAGTGAAGGAAGGTGCCAGATGTGCTTTGCTAGGTGACAATCATTGCACAAGGGTGTCATTCTGGTGTCATAGTGAGTGATGTACCATTGGTTAACACATACACAGATGTAATTGGGGGTGGCAGGGGGGATGGTGTGTGCTTATGACCAAATTGTGATGAAAAAAATCCAGAGTTGTGTGTTATATTGATTGTCTCCTTTCAGTGTTCAAATGGAGCCACATTCCCACAGGGGCCTTGAGCCAGCTTCCCAGACAATGCAAGGGTCAGTTCCTTGCACAAGCAGCATGGAGACTCAGGCATCCAGACACTCATTATGCATCTGATGATGCAGTAGTGCGTTTGCATGGGAACTGAAACACTAAGAACCAGATCCTCCCTTGGGGTCAATCAGCAAAGCGCCACTGACTTCAGTGGATCTGCACCTGGTGAGGACCTGACCCTAAACATTTTGGACACGGTTTTAAGGAGATCTTTGGAGAACAGGGCCTTATAGTGTATGTAACTCACTAGGGCTAAAACTGAGCTGCCATCTGGCTGTATTCCACAGCTCTGGTTTCATTAGAAAGTTGTGTTTTCTCATTAGAACAAAATACAGCCTTCAGAGTGCACCTGGGACATTCAAGAGCATTTTGGGGCCAGCAGTTAATATACAGTCCCATGGATCATGTGCCTTTGTACTGTCCTTTCCCTACTGAACATGCACAGAACTCCCTAGAGGAGAATAGGCCATCAGAGCCAAGGTCTGCTGTGCCCTGCTGGGAGTGGAATACAATCCGGGATTGTGTCTAGAAGACATCTGAAAAGCTCTAACAATACTGAGTCAACCCCTTGGAAGGCATGTGAATATCAAGGAGTGTTTGTTTATAACCCGAATGTCCCTGTGTTCTAGATATAGACAAGTATGCCTC
Organism: Emys orbicularis; assembly: GCF_028017835.1. NCBI lineage: Eukaryota > Metazoa > Chordata > Testudines > Emydidae > Emys > Emys orbicularis. The sequence goes on along the minus strand of NC_088695.1, from coordinate 26,296,229 downwards.
GGTTTCCTCCTTTCTGCTGCAGAAACCAGCCCTTTCCTTCCCTTCTTCTAATACCCTTTAAGTATGTGCAGTGTGATTAGCCTCCTCTTTGCCCTTAATCACTTCCTCCCAGCCTATATAATTAAATTCCATCAGGTATTGCATCTAATTTTTGAGGGGCTCCCAGAGAACAAAGGTACAGGCACACAGAACAAATTAATTAGAAGGGGAATATTAAATCCTATCTGAATTAGATCATCAGCAAATCTCTGAGAGAACAAAGTTAGTCTCCCAAGTTATTATCCTGCTCAGCTCCTGGTGGAAGATGTTACATACAGCTTTCCTAGACAAAGCATCACTGGAGAGCAGACTAGGTTTGCAGCACCACAAGCTGAAAGTCAGTTGGGGGCACACTTTCAAAGCATGGCACCAGGAATTAGCTGCTGCATGTCTCTCATTAACAGCCGCACAAGCTGTTCGGCTGAATCGCTGCTTAGCCTTTTGGAAATGTCCCCCTCCATGTCCCGGCAGATCTAACCTCCCCTGAAAGGGAGCATTGGAGGAGTGTGGAGTTCTGCATGCTGCGGAGTTGTGTTTACCAACATCCCTTCCGGCAGTGGAGATCTCTGTGAGTAAGCACTGGAATTATCATATAAAACCAGATCAAATACCCAGAAGTCACTTTTTAAAAGCATTTAAACAAGTAAACAGACAGCATCAGCACAAGTTGCTGCTACTTCTACCATCTTCAGATGCAAGCTCGACGATGGGTCCTGAGGTTATATATCAAAACAAACAAGTTAGAAACTACTGCGTCTACAAACCATGTTGGAATGTGAAAATATCCCAGTTTCCTGATACAGCCCTGGGAACAGCAGCACAGGGAATAGTTCAACAGCTTATAGATACGCTTGCAGTACAGAATACTGTCTCTTTAGGGCTCAGAGCCACTAGAAAGAAACAGAAAGCTGGGAGACTAGGAGCTTCAGATGAGATTGAGACTGTTTAAACTCTGCTTTGTTCATTCATTTAAAAGACTGTTTTCACACCAGCTTAATGTGTCCTGCCTCCATACGTGGCACAGACATCCAGGTAGAATGCACCTGCTACTATGCCAAACATTCCTCCAGGGAGAATGCCCCTGCTGTGCTTATGAACTTCCCACATACATCCAAATGGGATGTGCTAGTTGTGCTGCTGGCTACTCCAGATCTGTCCATGTGAACACCCCTTGTGCTGCGGGATGTACCAGCTCTACCCATGATTTCAAAGGAACGTTATTGATGATGGCACTGCAGCAGGTGTGGCAGAGGACCAGCAATGGAGAGATTAATAAAGAGACAACTTTATATTGCAGTGTTTGACTTTGTTTCTCCTCAGGAGGGGAAGAGAGGCTGTGGGGAGGAGACATAGATTTTAGTTGGTTACTTGGTGTCACTGCACAGGTGCAGAGAGCTAGGCAGGACAACTCAGCTAGAAGGACCCAGAAACATCCAGAACAGGGTGTGGCAGTTACTAGACATGCTCAATAGCTGTTTCTGAGGCTGTGTAGGAAGTTTGCATTGTGGGCAACCCATGTGGCAAGTCATATTCAAGCCACCCTCTGAGAGCTGAGCCAATCAGAACATGGGAGGGGAGGGTAGGAAGGTTATAAATAAAGAGTTGGAAACAGCCCAGTGGACTTAGCAGCTGATCAACTCAGGAGCAAGAATTGTGTTTGCTGTGAGGTCTGGATCCCAGTCCCTGCACCATTTTGGGCACCGGCTACAGATTTCTGTTTCACCAGCAACTGTGGTGACCAGCCATCTGTTAACCCAAGGGCTGGAATGCTGCTAGCTGGGGAGATCCCCAGACTTTGCGGACAGGGTTCTGAAGGACTGGAATGCTACCATTTTTCAAGCTCTGGAGAATCCAGGTGACACAGACTACATACTATGACCACTCTATAGAGAAAGAGAAACCATCTCAGAGAGAAGATCAGAAGGGAATGAATTTTGGTGTGTGAGCTGAAGTATAGAAAATGTTACGTTGAAACCTTGTGTGAATGTTTGTAACAGAAACAGAAGGGGAAACATTTGATTAAGGAACACCAATGGATTTACTGTCAAATATTTTGGTGTAGAAGTTATTCACAGTGTTCAATACTGTGTACTATTTACAATGTGTTTTGTGTGCATTAAATGTTTGTTTGGCTGAGAAAGTGTATAGTGCTCTCTCTTTGAAAAGTTGGGCGCTATTACCATCCATTTATCAGGATTTGACACACAATAGCCCTGAGATTTAACTCTGTGCCATGTTTTTTGGAAAGCCCTGGAAAGACAGAACTCAGGCCTGTGCTTAGGCAAAGAGTGACGCTGAGATGCAGGAAGAAGGGGAATGTAGAGTTATACAGGATATTGCCTGAGCGTCGTCCCCCTCCCCACACATTACTTTAACGTGGCATAAAGATCCAAGAACTAGGGAGAAAGATACTAAGATCGTAAATGAGATAATCAGCTGTAGGATTCCAAATGGGGAGGCAATGTGGAGCTCAGAGACATAGCTTCCCAGATCCATTCTGAGTGCCAAAGGGTTATTTGAATGGCAGTGCATCTAAAATTCTTCCACTATAATCATCTCCCTGCCCACTTAGAATTGCTGGCTTAAAGTGTATCAAAGACATGCACAAAGCTAATTTTCACTTAGTTCTTTTTTGTGAGATGTCAAGACATGGAAGTAAAGGTCCAAAGTGCACGTTCAGTCCATGAGATGCTCAACCCAAATTCCATACCATAAAGGTTGGCTCATTTGAAGATCAACCAACCCACTGACCCTTTGGAGGTTTCCCAGCCTCATAGGAATTAGTAACTAGTGTGTTCAGCTCCTTTTTGCAAAGGACGTTCCCAATGATTGATGGAGACCTTGCTGATAACAGGGTGCTTGGCTCCTCCTTGCTTCTAGCTGCTACACCTGTGTGTGTATAGTGAATACTTTCCTAATGTTACTTTGCTGTGTAAGCAGTTGCTACAGTTGCCATAGGGGATGTTATGAGATTGTTCACAGGAGTTGAGGTGCTCTCATGACAAACAGGATGGAAAGTGACTGCATGGCTGTGAATGGGAGGGTTAGTATCCATTGGACACCCTTTGTAGTAAAGTGTGCTCCATGCTATAAAAAACATCGAGCGCCCCAGCACATTCCTACAACCGGTCACTTGCCGGCATTACAATGTCAATAGGAGTTTATATAGCCCCCGAAGAACCTTAATAGCGTTGGGTCAGTAGCCCTGGTGAGTTCACCTTTCCTAACCAGAAGGCCATCTAGGTATGTGTTTAACTTTGAGCTAATGCTTATGTCCCATTAACGTCTTCCTTTCCTAGCAAAACAGTATTGGCCAAAACTTGATGAGAATGGAAATCAGTAATCATAGAATCATAGAGGATTAGGGTTGGAAGACACCTCAGGAGGTCATCTAGACCAACCCCCTGCTCAAAGCAGGACCAACCCCAAATAAATCATCCCAGCCAGGGGGTAGTCAAGCTGGACCTTAAAAACCTCTAAGGATGGAGATTCTATCACCTCCCTAGGTAACCCATTCCAGTGCTTCACCACCCTCCTAGTGAAATAGTTTTTCCTAATATCCAATCTAGACCTCCCCCACTGCAACTTGTGACCATTGCTCCTTGTTCTGTCATCTAATCAGGATGGGGAAGAACAGAACAAGATGAGGAGGACATGTAAGTGGTGAATGGAGATGTAAGGATAGTGTGTCACTTGTATGCGGTGACTGTACCTTTAAGGTCTGGAATATGCGGTGTATGAGAGATCAAGAAACTTACCCATGGCCAGCAGTTTCAGTTGGAATTACCAAACTAAACCCAAGAATGAAGTGAGACTGGATGGAGCTTTAAATAAGAGACTTGCTCAGTGGGCTACCTCAGTTTATTGTTGCTTTATTTTTCTGTTGTTATTGTGATCCAGTTAACATCATTGTATTTAATTAAAGGTCTGTTTGGCTTATTGGATTTCCAGGGACCTAAGAGACAGATTTATAGACAAACTGATCCCAAACAAATGTGGTTGGCCGTGAATTTTTAAGTCAAAGTTGGGGCCCTCGGAGGTAAATCTAGATTCTGTCATTTACTCCCTGCTGGATTTGGTAAACAAGTCTGGGTAGAAGCAGCATTTAAACCACCTTGCTCTGGGAATGAGCCCTTCGATAGGATAACTTGCTTTGTCCCAATGTTAATCACATACATTGATTGTGCAAAAAGGAGTGGTGGCAAGGATGGATCAGTGATCAATGGATCCAGAGATGAACACACAGAGGATCGCCTTGCTGTTTTACCAACATGAACGAGTATGGGACTGACGTAAAAGGGTGCATTGCCAGCCACTGTTTCCCTGCTTGGTGTTCTGAACAGAATGTGTGCGCCTTGGAGATGTACAATTCCCCCCAGAAAGGTGGGAGAGAAGGAAGTAATAGAACCGGTTAAGCTGGTTCCTGTAGGTGCCTGAGGGAGCACCTGTCTTGTGGAGGGGAAGCTCCTTCCTCCCAGAGCCAGTAATTGTTTTGGCACAAATGCCCGAGGATAAAATGTGTGGAATTTATGAAAATGAAATAAATACATCAGCAAAGGGACTTTTCTTTTGGTGGCTCTACACCAGATTTTTCTCTGACTGAAATCTTTACTGACCTGTCCGCCCGGCAGCGCAGGATGTTCTTCAGCACTGGCTTGGAAATCATGGCTGGGAGAATTTAAATGTATTTGTGACCAGGCTGCCAATACTAGATACCACGGGGCAGATCCCCAGCCAGTGATAACATTTCATTATCCCTACATCCGAAACTTAAATGAATTTTAACCATAATGACCAAAATGTTCACACTGGGATGGTAAATCACAACCAGGTAAATGAGGCCTGGCTCATTCTGTGTCTTCCTCTGACACACCAGTAGATGGCAGCAGAGAGCTTCTTCCCCTATGGAACTTGTGGCCGTATGGAGTTCTGACACTGCTCTGGGCTTCCTCCTGTTTACCAACAGGTGGGAGCAGTGAGCTGCCTTCCCTCTATCCCTAGAGCTTCAGACCACAATACAGATAGATAGATAGATGATGGGGTGTATATGGGGATAGATAGATGTATGGGGATAGATGGGTGTGTATGGGGTAGGGTGAGCAGACAGGAAGTGTGAAAAATCGGGACGGGGTGGGGGGTAATAGGCACCTATAGAAGAAAATGCCCCAAATATCGGGACTGTCCCTATAAAATAGGGACATTTGGTCACCCTAGTATGGGGATAGATAGGATGATGGGTGTGTGGGGGGATGGATAGATAGGGAGAGGGAGAGAGAGAGATACAGGGTGGATGGGGATAGATAGATAGATGATTGTGTATGGGGATAGATGGGTGTGTATGAGGATAGATAGGATGTTGGCTGTGGAGGGGGATGGGTGGATGGATAGATGATGGGTGTGTATGTGGATAGATAGATGAATGGATGATGAGTTTGTATAGGAATGGCTAGACAGATAAATAGATGGGTGTGTACGGGGATGGATAGATGGATGAATGGATCAGGTGTGTACAGGGATGGGTGGTTGGATGAATGGATGCCGGGTGTGCATGGGGATAGATAGATGATGGATGTGTACGGGGATGGATACAATGGATGGATGGATCATCATTGGCATATGCACTATGTGCCCAGCCAGGTGGAGAGCCAGTAGCCCGCCGTCAAAATAAGTCAGTGGGCATGCGACAATGATATGTGACGCAGCTGAAGTTGACTGCAGCTGGATCGCGGGTCATTAGAAAAAACCCATTTAAAGAGATTGGCCACACAGTTGTCATTTCCGGTTCAGAGATGACCACAGGTGCCTTGGCAGATCAAAACCTGGTGGACGGATGGTTGGGTCAGTGACTAGAGAGTGATTAACGACTGTCATCATTGACCACGTATTGTGCCAAGCAGATTCCACTGGCATGTCCTGTGGTGACATAAATGACCATAAAGGGCATCCAGAAGACAGGTGAGCTGGTGGGTAGTCAAAGAGGTCTGTATGGGGATAGATGATGGGTGTATATGGGGATTAAAAGTCATGAGCTTGGGCCAAAAGATCCTGAGATTTTTAAAGAAGATGATACTGTGTTTCTGGTCTGTCTTTTGGCTGCTGAACTCCCACCCCCAGTGTGTGAGTCACCGTTAGTGTTGCACTTTCCTACCTGCAAATTTGCAGATGATACAAAACTACTCAAGATAGTTTTAGTTCCAGGCAGACTGCAAAGAGCTACAAAAGGATTTCACAAAACTGGGTGACTGGGCAACGAAATGGCAGATGAAATTCAATGTTGATAAATGCAAAGTAATGCACACTGGAAAACATAATCCCAACTATTCATATAAAATGATGGTGTCTAAATTAGCTGTTACCGCTCAAGAAAGAGATCTTGGAGTCATTGTGGATAGTTCTCTGAAAACATCCATTCAACGTGGGATAGATAATAAGACAGAAAATATCATATTGCCTCTATATAAATCCATGGTACACCCACATCTTGAATACTGTGTGCAGATGTGGTTGCCCTATCTCAAAAAAAGATATATTGGAATTGGAAAAGGTACAGAAAAGGGCAACAAAAATGATTAGGGGTATGGAATAGCTTCCGTATGAGGAGAGATTAATAAAACTGGGACTTTTCAGCTTGGAAAAGAGACGGTTAAGGGGAGATATGATTGAGGTCTATAAAATCATGACTGGTGTGGAGAAAGTAAATAAGGAAGTGTTATTTAGTCCTTCTCATAACACAAGAACTAGGAGTCACCAAATGAAATTAATAGGCAGCAGGTTTAAAACAAACAAAAAGAAGTATTTCTTCACAGAGCGCACAATCAACCTGTGGAACTCTTTGCCAGAGGATGTTGTGAAGGCCAAAACTATAACAGGGTTCAAAAAGAACTAGATAAATTCATGAAGAATAGGTCCATCAATGGCTTAGGGTGGGTAGTGATGGTGTCCCTAGCCCAGGTGTGAGCAAACTATGGCCCATGGGCCACATCCAGCCCACCAGCCGATTTAATCCGGCCCTCGAGCTCCCGCTGCGGAGTGGAGTCTGGGGCTTGCCCCACTCCCGTGTTTCAGCTGGGAAGCGGGGTCGGGGGCCACTGTGTGCGCGCGTGTGTTGCAGCTCCTGGTAGCTGTGGCATATCTCTCCTCCGGCTCCAAAGTCTAGGGGCAGCCAGGGGGCTCCGCGCGCTGCCCCATCTGCAGGGGCTGCCCCTGCAGCTCCCATTGGCCGGGAACTGCGTCCAATGGGAGCTGCAGGGACGGCGCCTGTGGATGGGGCAGCACACAGAGCCGCCTGGCCGCACCTCTGCATAGAAGCCGGAGAGGAGACATGCTGCTGCTTCCAGGAGCTGTTTGAGGTAAGCGCTGCCTGGAGCCTGCACCCCTTACCCTCTCCCATGCCTCAATCCCCTCCCACCCTCAATGCCAGCCTGCAGCACCCTCCTGCACCGCAAACCCCTCATTCCCAGCCCCACCCCCAGCCGGAGCCCTCATCCCCACCCCCCACACCCCAATCCCCTGCCCCAGCCCAGATCCTCCACCCACACCCCGAGCTCCTCATTTCTGGCCCAACTCCAGAGCCTGCACCCACAGCCAGAGCCCCCCCCCCCGTACCCCTGCTCCAGTCCTGATCCCCCTCCTGCCCTCTGAACCCCTCATTCCCAGCCTAGAGCACCCTCCTACACCCCAAATCCTTCATCCCCAGCCCCACCCCAGAGCCCGCACCTCCAGCCAGAGCCTCACCCCCTCCTATACCCCAACCCCAATTTTGTGAGCATTCATGGCCTGCCATACAATTTCCATACCTAGATGTGGCCCTTGGGCCAACAAGTTTGTCCACCCCTGCCCTAGCCTCTGTTTGCCAGATGATGACCTTTGGTCCGACCTAGTATGACCGTTCTTATTTTTTTATGATGGCTGTGTATGGTTATAGATGGACAGATAGATGATAATGGGTGTGCATGAGGATGGATGGACAGATACTTATCTCACGTAAAAGTTTCTTTCATGGTAAGAGATATTAATGGTTCCAAAAGTATTTCCCATTTGGAATACAGGGATGCTCTCTTGCACCAGGTCTCTTTCAAAAAGGAAAGATGGATAGATAAGCCACTTATGCAACTGTTGTTTTCCACTTTTAGCAGCTTACCATTCGTACATAACATAGACAATGTTTAATTGATATCTTTTGTTTATCACTAGAGATAACCTTTGTTGAGACAGAGTTTAAGAAAGTCAAGCTTCCCCTTTGCAGATACACACTGCATCCACAAAATTTGTGGTCCCATTTTCCATGAGGAATTCAATTACGTGTGCATTTGACATCTGCAGTTCAGCTGCAGGCACAGATCAGACTACTTTTGCATAATTACGCAGATTTGTGCCTGTAATTCATGTCTGCAGAACAGGGGTTGGACCTTAAGAAAAATCATAGCTCTAGAAAACGTAGCCATATCTGAGTAAAGAACAGGACTCATTTTGATCACATTTTAATATAACACAGTGTTCCTAGATGTTCAGTCAAGTTTACATAAGTGGTGGAAGGATTTTTTTTCCTGCAGTGGTATTTCGCTTGAAGTTATTAAAAGCTAAGAACAGCTGTTTTGACCTAGGAAACTTTTTAGTGGGACAAACAAGCACGGGTGAAGCAACTCATGACAAAATTGAGGTGAGCAGCTTGGGCAGTTGCACTGATTTGAGTTTTACCTTCCAACCTCTTCTTGGTGGCATAATTGATGAATGTTTTTACCACGGAGGCCCTCTAAGTACAAATTGCACTCTATATAGAATTTCAGTAGGAGTTAGCCACCTAATTCCATTAGGCGCCTTTGAAAATCCTAGCCTAGAAAATCCGATAGAACGTGACGTGGATGATACCAATTGGGCGCTAGAGGAAATAAATAGGGATCTATAGACATCACTGTAAAACCTATAGAATGTAATTGTGAATGAGATCCTTGCTATAGAACTTGTAAACCAACATGTGGATACTTTTATCCAAAATTCTCTGGACTGGTATAAAACTGTTCTCAATCTCTATTAAATGTCCACAAGGGGATATTGTACAGTAAATGTGAAGGTGTGATTATTACAAGACCTGGCCAGACCATTGGTGGTTCAGAAGTCTCCCCTGCCACATTGGAGGCTTGGGTTCAGTTTCTGGCCAATTTAGAGAGAGGGAGACATGAATTGAGTTATGCCAAATAAGGACACGAACTTTGACTCAAACATCTGGGGTTCTCTGAGCGAGTCTGATGGGAAGGAAAATGCAGAGACAGATAGTAATTGTACAAATAAACCAGGCACTGCTTAAAGTACAAACTGTAACCGTACAGTCTGAGCCGCCTCCATGTGAACTTACTTTGGAATTTGATGCACTGAGGGTTGCATAAGAATGATTGGGGATTAATGCATCATTAGTGTTTGTACAACTTAGTGCTGCAGGATTGGTCTTGATACATGACCTCCCTACCCTGCTGCTCAGCAAGTTGTGCATGCTCTATAACCCAGTACTAGACTGCAGCAGGGAAGGGGCCATAGTGCCATGCTTGCAATTGGCAGAGGCACTCAAGCCAGCTCCCCCTCGAATTAAAAGGGAATCATTGAATTTCAGGCCAACTCAGGCTCCTAAGTCCCACAGGCACCTTTGAACATTTTACCCCAAGTCTATTGACCTTCAGAGTGTGCTGCAAGACACATCTGCATAGGTCAGGGGCTGCAGAGGCAGGCTTTTGGGAGATACCAGGCCTGGTGGGGAAGAGGAGCTGGTTGTTCTGCAGGCCATCTCATGTGGTTTTCACAAGGTACAGCAGGAGCCCCTGTAGATGACCCTTATTATTTTTGGTATAAATCTAATACTAATTAGATACTTTTACTTAGATACTTAATCTGATTATGAATCCCCCTTGTATCTAATGAGAGGAACAATAGCCTAAGGGAAATGTTACTAAGATCCCGACCAGGTTTGATTTTACTTTCCATGTTTTTTCTGGCTTGCAACAAAATCTCACTGGTGTCAGGAATGTTTACAAGCACTGCACTGGCTCACATAACCCATTGCAGTGAATCTGGCTTGCACTGGGTGTGCTGCATGTGGCTGTGGCTTTGGCACTGGTTCTAGCTTGGACCTGCAGGAACCTTTTGTCACAAAACCCGGTGCCAGGGAAGAATGCCATGTTGCCATCACATTTGACTTTTTCATGAATTTGGCAATATTTGGCTTTTTTCATAATGCCCAGGTGATGTGAGTATCCCAGCTTTCAGTGAAACCAAGCAGCTGGCTGTAGAGAAATGCTAGCATGCTCTCTAAATGTTCAGAAAACAGCAGGCAAATACCTCCCCCACCCCACCCCTAAAAAAAAAAGGCATTATCAAAAACAACAGCTCTCCTGATTTCCAGGTCAGTCTCATGATTGTGGGGACCTGACGCAAGCTTTTGGCTGTGGCTAGCAGTGCTGGAGAGCTCCCTGCCTTCAGGCTCTGTGCTGAACCCAAAGCTAAGCTCAGGTCAGGGAGTTTGTGGTGAGCCTGTGCTGAGTTTGTGCCAAGTTACAGGCCTGATTTTCAGAGGCGCTAGGCACCTACAACTCCAGGTTAAGTCAGTGCTAGATATAGGTCCTCAGCACCTCTGAAAATCAGGGCCTAGGTCACTGTTTCGGCTGAGCCCTGCACCCCTACTCCAGCCAGGCCAGGCCCCTGGACACAGTCCCTGTTGGCAGTCCATGGGAGAGGCCAGCCTGGCAGGGCTGCTCGGTCTCTCCAGCTCAGACCCCGGATTCTGTCTTCTGTTTCATGAGAATCACAAAGGCCTTGAACCATCAGGATCTGTGCCTATAGGACAGCCCCCCACATGCCCATAGCCAGAAAGCTAGTGCTGGAGCAATGGGCAGGGGGTGCTATGCAGGTGGCGGTCCAAGCCCCATCTCTATGGCCACAGGTGGGCTGAGGTTGGAGACAAGGCTCTAGCAGGGTCTTTATGGTCAGGGAACACGTGAGGGGAGAACTCTGGGATGTGGTGGGGTGGAGGGTAGATGGGAGGTGGGGACTTGAGGGAGGAAAGGAGAGGCAGAGGGAGGTGGGCAGAAACTCAAGGTTCTAGGGAGGAGGCAGCCAGCTGGAGGCAGGATAGGGAAGCTCAAGGGGGAGGCAAAGATGGAAGAAATCGTTGAGAGAATTTATGCAGATATGGTCATTCATATTCACAGAGTATGTGAATTAGGGCAGACACTCTATTCCTCAAACTGCCTTGCAGCCATACCAGTGTAATTTAGATTAGGGAACAACTCCAGCACCTCCAGCTCTGTGCACTGGGAAGTGAGTGTTGACAATAGCATCCCCAGTATCCAGGGCAGGGCTATGAAGTGTTGCCAAGCTCCCTGGCCTACCCTGAATTCTCCTTGGTTCTTTGTCGCTGCATTTCCACACGTGGGATCCGCACAGCAATCTTGGAACAAATGCTGTTAAACCTGGAGAAATACCCTAATTGTGCCTTTCTGATAGAAAATTTTAGAAATGCACAGCTGCCTTCTGTATGATCCCTCTGGGGCACCTTGTTATCATTGTAATCTCTGGTAATCTACCTCCCATGCTGTGGTAAAATAGCAAGATGTCTGACCTGACTATAAACCAGTCCCTGCAGGAGGGTAGCCTTCAGCCAGGAGCCCGGTCTAATGCTGGCCAATTACTGCAGCTACTTTCCACAAACAGGGGTGGTTATTGGTGGTCAGCTGCAATAGCTGTTTTGCCTGGGTGCTCCATGCTCTTCAGCAGCTCTGTGCTAGCACAGAGAATTATTTTATTTTGCTCTGTGAGTTGCACCTCTCCTTAACTTCAGAGATCATTACGTTTGATTGACAAGATAAACAGATGTCATTTCTCAGTTCCAAGAGAATGCATAGCATTTTTCTGTGCATCTAACACACACCTTAGAATTGTCTGTGCTGTTGACATACTTTGTCTCCAGTCGCTGAAATGTTTAAAATTGCCCAGCGAGAAGACTCCAGCAGAAATGAGATGCACCAGGGATGGGCTTCATCTTTATTCCCTAAACCCCCCCCCCCCAACATTTTGCTCTTCTAAGATGTATGTGAGAATGTTTTCATTGAGCAATTTGGAGCCTGACCTCTCATTCCTAGTTTTATAATTTTTTTAGGGAATCCTATAAACAGTGGGATGTAATTCCAACATTTTTCACCCAGATGCCTCTCTTCTATACATGAAAGCCCTTATCCCCCTCTCCTGAGTAATGTAATCCTTATTTAGTAATAACATTTCTGAAAGGTAGATAACAGCATTTTAGTTCAGCTCTAATAATTCTGTTGTCCCAGAGCTGGAGTTGTAATTGCTATTCATAACCAAGTTCGTTCCATATGCAATTTACTTAGGATGCAGTTGCAAAGAAATGTTCTGTATGCCCTAAAGAGTCTGCCTTTGTTGTGTGATGAGCAAAACCACCCATCTGTTCTGCATTTCCTGGGTCCTGCATCTTATGGGAGGGAGTCATTCTCCTCTGTGCTTGAACTCCATCTATTGAAGATTGCAGTAACATAAGGGTTAACCTCCTCTCTCTCTCCAGTGCCACACCCTGGCCTTCCCAAGCTTGTGTGTGTGATATGGAGAGAGAGGGGAGAGTGAGCCAGAGTCGAACATGGTAATCAAAAGCAGCATTGTTAGATTTTACATGAAATGAAAGAACTAGATCTTAAAGACTCAGACTGGCTAGAGGAGTACTGTGTAACAAAGTACTGTACTCCCTGTAAGGAGATCAAGATATGTGGGTGACTGCTTTGAGTTGGAAGAAAAATGTGCTGTAGGATTTAATAATAATAAAACCTAGCTCTTCTTCAGCATAGACCCCACAGTGCTTTACAAGTGAGGTAACCCATTTTTAAGATGGGGAACTGAGGCACAGAGTGGCGCTATGACTTGCCCCAGGTCACCCAGCTGCAGAATCAGAAATAGAACCTGTGTCTTCATGAGTCCTACTGAACAGCCCTGTCCACTGGAATGCACTGCCCGCTGCTTGGGGGCAGGGGGACAACAAAGGGGGTGGCTTTCTGTGTGGAAGCTTGCTGTAGGATACAATAGTTTAAAGTTTAACTAATTAATTTTCTTGCGGTGGAGATGAAAAGGGGAAAATGTCCTGCGAGCAGCCCAAGGAGGCCCAGCATGCCAGACTGGAGGAACCCCACACAGCACCTGCAAACAAGGCAGCCAAAAACTTTAGTGAAGATTAGAAGTCTTTTTCAAAGAGACGCTCTAGTGGTGACTGAGCTTGATGCAGGAGTCCCTGGGTTAAGTCTCTGGCTGGTGTTATGCAGGAGGTCAGAACGGCCGATCACAATGGTCATTTATGGCCTAACGCTGGATTTGGTTCAACTCAAACCAAACATGTTTCCCGTTTCTTTGGAACTGCCAGTGAACTGAACAACCAGTTATTTGCCCAGTTCTAGTGCTCAGCTTACCTACAAAGCTGTGATTTTGTTACAAGAATGTCCCCAGCCAACCAAAGAAAGACAGACTGACAACAGAGAGAGGACAGACCGAGGTAAAGGGACAGGCTCACTCTGTTCTGGTCAGAGGGGATGGGAGCGGGGTAGTTGTGTCAGGCCTATGCTCTGCCCTCTCTTGGGCGGGTCAGATGCCCACATCCGGGCAGGCTGACGGGTGGGGAGCTGGAGGGGAGGACAGTTTGACAAGCAAAGATTCACTCCTTCCCTGCACCCGGAACAGGAAGCGACCACGCCCAGGACAGCTGGGAGATGAACCCAAGAGACACCATGGCCCCAGACTCAAAAACCTAAGAACCCCTTAGACCAGGGGGTCTCACAACCAATTTTTTGGTGGCCACAGTGTGTGGCCAACAACTCTTGCTGGTGGCCGCTCTGACAAATTTTCCTAAAATACTTCATTAATTTTAGGAAAAACAAACAAATACACACACAGACATGTCCAAATCATTGTAATTTATTTATGTAAGACTCAATAATAAAAATAATGTACAGTTGTATTTTGGTGCCCCTGGTCCCCGCTGCCTCCCCCCATCCCCAGGGACCCCCCCACACACCACTGGGCTCCCCAGCACCACCCGGGCCCTGATGATCCCCTGCCATTGCCCTAAGCGGCCTCACACCCCAGGCTCATCCCGCTCCTTGCCTCTTGACCACAGCACCTGGTAAGATCGGCCCTGCTGAAGCCCACCCCTGGAGTCCCGTGGCTGAAGAAGGGAGGGGTGGAGGGTCTGAAGCCTGACCCCAGAGTCCTGTGAATGAAGACATGTGGGGGGTGCTGAAGTCTGCCCCTGGAGCCCCTGGGCAGTGCAGGAAATCCCCTGGTCACCGCATTTGAGAAAGGCTGCCATAGACCCACAGCTTATAGCAGAAGATCTGAAAAGTGAAAGAAAAGGGACAGACACCAACAGTAGGCAGGGAGGGCAGGCTGTCTGGTTGCTAAAGCCAAAGATGAGGAACGTCTTGGCTTTGACGGGAGAAATTGCAGAAATCATAAAATGTACAGAGAAAAGGGCAAGAAGTCCCAGGGTCAGCCTGTGCTTAAAAAAAACAAACCTCTTTATTTTCCAATGAAGATTACTTAACACAATTTAAAAACCCACCTCACTCTGTCACTCCACACCACTGGAGCTGTGCAGACAGACACATCGTAAACATTCCTGGAGGAGTCTTACCCAGCAATTGCCTGTTCATGGCTGCAAACCCATAGGAGAATCTCAGAATTGCATTTTGGTTCAAGAATATCATGGCTCTGACAAAGATGGAACTTTAATCCTGGGGGTGCTGTACCTGGGGGTGATGCTTCCAGGCAGTGCTTCTCCATATTTCCAACCCCTTCTGATGCCAGCTGATGAGAGTGGTATCACACACTATGCAACTTGCAGGGTGACCAGGAGAGCTGGGAAAAATCCAAGATCTTGCGGGATTTGGCATAAACATTTCTGCCCTCTTGCTGTGCCTAGCACATCAATGGAATGGCTACTTTTGTATTTCCAGTCATTGGATAATTCCTGCAATGGTGAGACACAAAATCATGTTTTGTTCAGAACTGGCCCTTTTGCATTTGGAAAAATACATGTCTGTAAACAACATATTTTTTTCAGAAAAGCAGCTATTTGTGAGTAGATAACGAAATATGAAATAAGCCAGGATTTTGCCTGGTTTTTCATTTCCCTGAGTGTTTCACATACCTCTGCTTTCTCTACACTCCACATGGGTACTTCCTCGAGCTCTCGGGCCTGCAGAGAAGGGATGGAGTGGGAATGGCATTCTGTTTCAGTGTGAACCATTCCAATCAAGTGGTGATTATAAAAATGTCTGTGTGAATAATAGCTGCTATGATTGTCCCGCTAGCTCTCCTCTAGGCACTTTTGAAAGTGAGAGCTCATATATCAGTAATTTTACATTAGGAGGCCATGAGAAATGACAAGAAGTGAGTGGGAATAAAGGAATACATAAAATAGACACATCATCCCATAATATATCTGTAAAGAGAAAAACTACTGGTATTTGAACTGTCCTGAGACAGGCTGCTCTTGGGGAAACATGATTTCTGTTCAAATGATGTTGTTTTGTTACCATGGGAAACTCTTAATTTAACTCTTATGTTGCACTAAAGAGGGGATGGCAAGGGTCAGAGAACAAACTAGCAAACAACCTTTTAATCTTCCACTCAGTCTGCGCTATTTCATACTCTTTCACTGCCTGATCTCTGACTCAAGCAGTTTCTCAGAGGCGATGTATAAATCACAGCCATCAGTTAGATGTGATAGCATATGTGCATATTTCTTTTTTATCCCTATTTACATGAAAAAATATCTGCCTGTCTTAGGCACTGATAAAGTGTCAGTCATTGTTGTAGCTAGACTCCAAGGCATCACGAAAATGCAGACAAAAAAGAAAACTGCTGCGCCCCTCTGAACCCCGCCTCCCTCCCTTCCCACTGGCTCCAGTCTCATTTGCAACTCTGTTCAAGAAGAGGAACAGAAGAATTAATAACGTGGAAAAGGGAGGCGTTCACAAGCAGCTGATTTTGCTCTTGTGTCAGAGCGACACATGGTCTCGGGGATAGACAGGCAGGATCTCTTGTTATTAAAGAGGCAGCAAATGTCAGGGGTGTTAACTGTCACAACTGGGTGGCAGCGCCAAGGGAGTGCTTTTCAGCCAGCAACAGCAGTAAGAAGGTGTCTGGGGACCCGCTCCTCCAATGGATGTATCATTGTCTCAGCTAGAACGAGTCAAAGCTAAGAAGCAGGTTCTCCAGCCATATCTCTAATAGGGACAGGGAAACCAATTTGGATAGTGTAGGGAGACACCTGCACTTTTATAGTGAACTCTAACTAAACTCAGACTAATTCTGAGGCTATGTCTACACTACAAAGGCACAGCTGCTGTTGCTTTAGCACTTCAGTACAGACGCTTACTGCAGTGTCGGGAGGGATTTACCTCATTGCTGTAGATAAGCCACCTCCCCGAAAGGCAGTAGCTAGGCTGGTGGAAGAATTTTACCATTGACCTAACACTGTCTACACTAGGGGTTAGGTCAGGCTGGATTTTTCACATCCTGGAGAGACGTAGCTATACCAATGTCACTTTTCAGTGTAGACAAGCCTGGAAGCTCAAAATATTTTTGAGACCAGAAGCAGAAGCACTGATACTCATCAGGAATGGCATATTTAGGGTTCCCCCAGCCTAGATGGCATCAGGAAGAATCAGAGCTGTTTCTCACATGATTTCCAGCCCAGTTTCTCAGTCTCAAAGGTCTGGATAGTTCTGATCACTTTGGGATACCTGTCCTAATGCTGCTGAATCTTTGATCTAAAGATGGGCCTACTTCCCTAACGTGTGGGGTGTTTGAGTCCATGGTTTTGGGTTTTGAACCTCTTCTGAGGTTCCCCTATCAGTAATTCATAAGTGTTTGTAACTCCTGGGAGCTCCAGGCACGCTGTTTTTTCCCTCTGCAATTCACACTCTATTTGTGTTGTGTTTAGATATTCCTGCTCTCTGAACTCTCTATGCCTCTCACGTCCTCGCTTTCCTTTTATTGTCTCACTATATGACGGGGCTTTGGCTCTCATTGAATTGGGGCTAATGTGGATGCATGGCGTAATGGATATGTTGAGTAATGCCTTGCTTGTTGTCATTTGCCTTGGCAGGTCACTATGGGAAGGATATTTATCGAAGTGGAGGGCCAGATCTCCATAATTTCATCTCCTCCGGGTTTGTCACATTAGGAAGAGGACACGTGAAGGGTACAGTGGAAACAATTTTTTGCTAAATAAAAATATTGTTTTAAATAAAAAGCTATAACTCAGAAGCTGGGTTCTAAGTGATAGGAGATAACAGTCCTGGACTGCAGTCAGTAGATTTATTCTAGCCCATCTTGTTGCAGGTTAAATATTGTGCTGCTGGCAGAGTCTCTTACACCCTAGTGAGGGAAAGAGGGGGAGTGCAGAATTAGGGAATACAGACACCACTCTGAGTTTGCAATCCAACAACTTGTATTGCTTTGTGTTTTCTGGGAGCATGGATGCAAACTGACCCTCTTGCTGCTGCTTTTATCTTGGGAACAGAAAGGTCTGTAATGCCACCCAAGGGGGTAGGTGGCAGCATTTCAAGAGTGGGGATTTTTGTTTATTCAACTGATTTCCAGGTTGTGGGAATTTTGTTTTTGTTGTTTTTTTTTTTTGGTTTGGTATTACAAATATTTTATAAAATGATTTCTTACAGGTCCACGTACATATATTCTGTGTTCACATAATCTGTGATATACTGTACAAACATGAAAACACATAAATATACATATTGTGTGCTGTGTATGTTCTGTGTATATGTACTGTATATACAATCTATGTTGAAAGATAGTTGTAGCTATATTAGATAAGCAAACATATAATCCTGTTTAGGAGTTATGGTGATAACAAAACTGCAGGAGCTGGTGTTGAGTAACTTGTCACCAGAACCCCAAGGTGAATGTTCCTTTTATAACATTGTTGCATATGTCGGGGGTTTCTATAGTAGATGGTGCGAATGTTTGTTTGAACCAGTTTTGTGTTTACATTCCATATTCTAACAAAGTCACATTGGTACGTGGACAGTGGATCATATCGCTGGGAGTGCAAAGGTGTGCCACGTCCATACTAATCTGATTTTGTTCCTTGCTGACTTATGAGACTGTTGTACATTTATATAGACACAATGTATGTGGAGATGCTTATACAGAGCCAATGTACTATGTGTGGAGCCGTGTCCATGTGCCCGCCTGGTTGAACATACATCTATTGTTGTTTCCGTGGATGACCACCATTAAAAGAGTTTTATTTTTCATACATTTGCTGCACTTTTTAAAATTCTCCATGAGTGTCATCCAAAGCGGTGTCAGTCCTGTAGAACTTTCAGAGAAGAAACAAATATCTGTATATTGTCTGTGTATGTCTGTGTGTATTTAAATAAAGTTTATTGAGGCTGAGGCAGCACCCATGGGACGTGTAATGCACTTCCATCCTGGGTAGAGCACTGGCCAGGAGGAAGCAGAGGGACACACCACTAATCTTCTAGGGGAGAGGGGGCTAAAAAGGGGCAAGGAAGGACATGTGGATGGTGGGACACATGAGGCCTCCTTCAGAAATGGGGGTTTATTGTTATTTCATATCCTATCAGGGCCTGAGCTCACACTGAGCATGATGGGATATGTGTTTAGGCTGAGATGATGAGCATGGGGAGTGCACTCAGGCTGGGGTGCAGAGCACAGAGTGGTGTGTCCAGAGCACTTGGGACTAACTGCTGGGATCCCCTGGGCAGGGCCTGGCAACATGCTCCTCCCTCTCAGACATTTTAGTTGATCTTTAATCAATTTACTGTACAATATTGTTCAGTTACTTCTATGTGTAAAATAAAATCTACCTTCCTTCCTTAACTGAAGAGGCTCAGGGGGGTCTATTCTTCCTTAGATGTGCAGATAGATGATTTATACACACCAGCTGTTGGCTTTCCTGGGAGTTCCACACCATACATTCCCCATCAATAAGAAGATGGGAGACTAGATGATCTATACGTAAACTATAACTGATAGTCACGAAGATAGGAACATACTTTTCAAAGTGGACAACTAACTTTTGTTGCTTGAAGAAAATTGCCTGCCTTAGTTGTGTATGAAGTCAATCATCTCAGTGTTCTCTATCTGTTTGCCTTGGCCTTTGGGATTCATTTTAAACTGTCTACAGGTTTATATCACATTTAAATGGTATTTCAGTGTGGTTAACTTTTAAGGGCAAATTTTCAAGTTTGCACACCACTGTTGTGTCTTAAAAAGTGCATGCACTGATTGCACATGCAAACTGCCATATTTGCATGTATAAATCAATAAGTGGGCACATAAGTGTCTGTGTCACATTATCTATTTGCAGCCATAATTGTCTGTCTGTGCTCTGAATACAGGATTTTTTTGGATGCAACAGGTAGGTGTGACTTAGGAGCATTTTCAGTGGTACTTGTGCTCAAGTCACTTAGGAGCTTTTGAAAATCCTTCCAGGCATATCTGCTGCACTCTTGTTTGAAATTTTCCTGTTGGCTCTAACTGTCAGAATAATTGTACTTGTAGACAAAAGAGACTATGTCCCAGCAAGCATGCTGTAGCTTTCAGAGATTTGCTTCCAAATTTGAAAGTGTCCGATACAATTCTTCTTTGTAGAAATACAGCTTCATGTTGAGGCTTCATCATGGGTGATTTCCAATGTGTGAGGTGACTGCACTACCTCACCCTCTATTAACCCGACAGCTTTCTCCTGCCCCATTTATTACAGTATCATGCCAGTAGCTTCTGTCTCTGGTTTGAACAGAGCCTCGGGAAGTGCATCTTAATATTTCTTTGCACTAGGAGACACATTTTCTCTGTTTTCTCAACTGTCTCCTGTGCTATGGCAGCACTCCAAGTGCTGACTAATATTTTAGAATTAGGCTATTTTGGGAAGGAGATGGGGATGTGAGACATGGCAAAGCATCATGGATACCACATCAGTGAATTCAAGTGCCTGACATTCACAAGTTCCTGGGAGATTGTGATTTATGATTCTTGTATGACACTCTGCCGGGTGATGCATCACTGCCTGACACTAAAGTCTATAAAATCACTATACAATGTATTCTCCAAACCAGGGGAAAGGCCTCTACTCTCAGTCAAGTGCAGAGGATCGGGGGACACATCCAAAGTTTTCAAACCACAGAACTTCTTATTGGTGAGGTATAATCTCTTCTTTGATCTCCCTCCTCAGTCAACTACCCAATGAAACAAAGAAAGGGTCACTAAGTACTAGAACTTGTCAGATCTCAACTAATGTATTATACAAATGTTCTTTTGCTTACATTTTCTCCCTTGAATTGGGAGCTCTGTGGTTTTGATTGTACCAGATAATAGCCGCTTGAGGATATCCCAATTCCCAGGACAGATTCCATTCATCCTGCTCTGCTGAGGTATGGCAGGTCTTTGCTTTACCGGACGTGTTGAGCCATGGGTAGGCAAAGTATGGACTGATAACCTCAGAGAATGGACACACCCTGAAAAGTAGCCCTGCAAACCTGGCAAGGTGGGTTCCAATAGTCACTGATTCTCAATGATGCCAAATCAGATTTTCTCAGTTTGCAGGTAAAAGCGTGTTATTTCCAGCCCCACAAACTCAGCCTGGGCTTTTCTGATCTCGCTGATCATTGCTTGAAATAAAGATTCTGCACCCCAAATTATAACTTCAGTTTACACCAGAGCAATACCTTTCTCCCCTTTGGCACCTGTGTACCATAATTAGTTTTAAATGGGTTTGTGCAGGTGTCACTGGTTACATCATCTGAAGACACTAGGACTTCACAGGGATAGCTGATGAAATTTGACCTCCAGAACATCTGAGAAATAAAGAACCCAGCTTGCCTCTCAGATCCCAGAATGAGTTTGTGGGGCTGATACTTTTAAACTGAGCACAACAGATCTGGGAGCAATGAGACACAGTGGATATGGAGTCCTACGATGACATTATTACAGAGTCACATTTTAGGGTAGAAGTGTACTTTTACTGAAGTTTTCTTTGACCTTGTCAGTTCAAGCCAGACCCTCAATGGGATACAATGCCTGGTAGAAAATCACACACAGACATGTATTTTACAAACCTGGATGACTCAGCTGTCCCCACACAAAAACTCTGCCCCAAGCTATTTCCAGTAATTCTGCAGACATCTCTCACGCCTCTTACAGATCCGACAAAACTGAGCTCTTCCAGAAATCACTATGTGAAATATTTTGCTCTGGTTTTGGGTGGCTGTAGATCACTAATGTTACAAGCTTTGTAGCTCATTGCTGGTTGTGCCTATGCAAGCCGTTTTTCTGCAAGTCTTCCACCTTCACACTGGCACCGGTGCCTGCTCCCGTCCTGAGGCAATAGGTGGGATGCTAGTGCATAACCCCATGAGTCTACACAGTGCTGGTCTGGATGATGTGATTGTAAAACTCCTGGCAGCCTGCCTGCAATAGTCCACGTGGGGCTGCACCAGTGGCTGTGCAATGGTGAAACATTTGAAAAGTATCGGTGCAGGCAAAGTCAGTATGGTATCTGAGCACCTTACTATGCTTCAGGTCTCAATATGACATAGAAAACAATACTCTGCTATTACCTGCATGCACCCAGTGGTACCGTCTGGTGGCCCTATATTCCACATTTGCCCTGTGGTACTGGCCGGGTACCTCTATCCCACATTTGCCCTGTGGTACTGGCCGGTTGCCTCTATCCCACATTTGCCCTGTGGTACTGGCCGGTTGCCTCTATCCCATATTTGCGCTGTGGTACTGGCCGGTTGCCTCTATCCCACATTTGCCCTGTGGTACTGGCCAGTTGCCCCTGCTGTACCAGCTGGTTGCCTTTATCCCAGATGCTCCCTATTGTACCGGCAGGTGGCCTCTATCTCAGATTCCCCCTGTAGTACTGGTCAGTGGCCTCTGTTTCAGCTTCTCACTGTGGTTCTGGCTGGTGGCCCCTTGTTGTGGGTTCCCCCTGTGGTTCTGGCTGGTGGTCCGTTGTTGTGAGTTCCCCCTGTGGTTATGGCTGGTGGCCCCTTGCTGTAGGTTTCCCCTGTGGTTATAGCTGGTGGCCCACTGGCCTGGGGACTTCTTTTCTCATATCCAAGACTATTGATTTATTCCTTTAGCTGGTAATTTCTAAACTGACCACTGGCCATTTCTGTGCTCTGTATCTGCAATCAAAATAAATCCCTTCCATCAATGAAAAGGTATTTTGCTCCCATGTGCTCCAGGGCTTACATTTGGCACCCCCAGCACAGCATGGATACAAAACACCAAACTGAACACCTCCGAGATGGAGGTTACCGACCCTCCCATTGTATCCTTTCATCAGTAATCTGTGTGTGCAGCATGCCTGAGACTCCTTAAACAGGGAGGAAAATAACTCATATGCTGCCAGTTAAATGTGACTGAGGATGACTCTGGTAGGGTCAGTTTTCCATGAAAACATCCAGAATGCACTATGAATAGGTTATGCAAAAATTGCAGTTTAGGTATGTCGAGTCCCTGTGCTCATTAAACATTTGTTAGATCAGATCAATGGTGGGATGTCAAACAGCAGCCAGCTGCATCCCAATGAATCATTTTATTTCCATCCTGGATAATAACTAATCACTTTGATGGCATCTTGCTGTTTGTGCGCTGAAGATTGCTTGCATTCTGATTCCAGATTAATTTGAACCATTGCGTAGCTGCTGCTAATTGTATTGACTTGGAAATAGGCTCGTTAGGATGTTGAAACCCCTTCACAGCGTCGTAGAAAGATTTTGTGTATACAATAGGGCATTTCAATCCACTCCCTGAATTATTTAACCAACTTCAGGCATGACAAACTATTTATCAGCGAAGTCCGGGCAGCGTCTCTGCTTTAGCCCCGTGACTGGCCCGGTGGGAGGAGAGCCGGAGGGGAATGTCTGTCTCAGAGGCAGTCACAGGTCAGGAGCTGGCATCAACACCACAAGACTGCCTGAAGCATTAGGGCAGCCTGTCGTTGCCAGCAGATTGCTGTAGGCACTGAAGGAGGTGAATGTGGAAGTAAGGAAATGTATCCATATGGAACAGCCTTTGGCCGGGGGCTTTGGGCAGCAAAATAGGCTGGGTTCAGGTATCCTGATCTTCTCCCCTTGGTCACCCAGGAGGGGCGCTTCCCAATTAGATAACAAAATGTGGCCCTAGCCCCCATCTAGATAGATTTCAAAAGACCCTGGCCTTCCAAACTGGTGCTTCCCACCTTAGCAAGTGATGGGCAGAGGGGCAAAGGAGTTTGTAAAGCCTGAGGAGACCCTCTCTGACTTTATTGAATAAACAGCAGGGAAATGAGCAGTGGTGGTAACCAGGAACAATGGGCAGTGGGGCGCATGGGGTGAAGCAGGACCCAGTGAAACTTACGTAGAGCTGTGTGCCCTCAGTCACTCTACCGCGGGATCTGACCAGAGCCTGCTCCCTGTAACAAGGGAAAATGTCGTCCTCAAGTTGCCCTGGTGATGCATGTGATGAGACACGGCCTTCAAGGAGCCCCTCACCACTCCCTGTTGGCTGCCCCCTAATTAGGCCTAATTATGAGCAAAAGGTGCCCCCCCCGGACACAGATAGGATTTGGGGGATCATCAATGGGGACTGGGGAACACTGCATGAACTGGCTCATCACTTGTGCCTCAGCCAAGAAAGAGTTAACAACCCGCTGTTGTGCTGGAGCTGCCCACTATCAGCTCCAAATACAAACTGCGAGTCGCACCCCGGGTGTGCACATATTCGTACATGGCCGTGTGGCATGGAGTTTTTCCAGCTCCTGTTTGGGACGGGCACATTACCCATGGGTGAGTTCTGCAGCTTATCCCAGATGAATGCCGGTAAAGCCATCGCACCAACCACTGCACCAGGTATCATGTGGATGTCACCAAAACAGATTTAGGCCCAACACAGTTTAGCGCTTGTATCTAAAGTAGCTGTTGACATAGATTTCACACATAATGTGCACGTATCCAATTTATGTAATATTAAATGCTCTGTTAATGTGAGTGAATTGGGAATTTCACCCAGTCTGTGGGATATATCATGCCAAACTCATGCTGATGGTAGCCCACTGCCCACTGCATTTTTCTTAGTCAGGATTGTATTCACTAACCTACACCTGCTGGACACTGGCTGACACCACCCTACTTGCTGAGAAAGCAGAGATTCGATTCCTGTTGAAATCACCTGTGCAATCTCAGCCAGCCAGCGCTATTTCTGTGGTTAGAGAATTGCCTTGCTTTAGGATGTGTCTACACATGAAAATTAATCTGAATAAGGGAAGGTGTGAATTAAAGCAGATTTGCTATTCCTGCTTATCTCCATGTCTGGGTGTTCTTATTCCAGAATAAGAGTACTCTGTTCTGAATTAGCTTAATAAAATAGATTAAACTAATTTGGAATAAGGCACTCTTATTACAGAATAAGGCCTGGTCTACACTGGGGGAGGAATCGATCTAAGATATGCAATTTCAGCTACGAGAATAGCGTAGCTGAAGTCAACGTATCTTAGATCGACTTCGAATCACTTACTTTGCGTCCTCGCAGCGCGGGATCGACAGCCGCCGCTCCCCCGTCGACTCCGCTTCCGCCTCTCGCTGTGGTGGAGTTCCGGAGTCGACGGCAGAGCGATCGGGGATCGATTTATCGCATCTACACTAGACGCGATAAATCGATCCCTGATAGATTGATCACTACCCGCCGATCCGGCGGGTAGTGTAGACGTACCCTAAGTGTCCAAACACAGAGTTCCAGAATAACTCCAGTGTAGGCAAGCCCCTAAACACCTTTGTCCTGGAAACTCCATTTTTACCCAGTGTAATCCTCACTAGGGCTTCACAGCTGTGTTTTCGGTGGATAGTTACAGTAATCTAGCTCACTAGAATGGATTTCTTTTCCTCTGCATTGTGTGTGTTATGTCAAAATAAATTACAGCACCTGAAAAGAAATGACTGCTTACTACTAAATGCCCTTCCGCAGGAGGGATTCTGTCAACTATTCAGTGCTGTTTTGGCACTTAGCTTTAAATGTGGAACTGTAGACTGCTGAAAGCCTGCCTAGTTATGCTCCCAATACATGTACCTAGGGAGCTACTTACTCTAGTTTTCTCTTTGGAAGAGTTTATTTTTCTGTATTTATCAGCTAAAATTTGGTCACAAAAATGGGCCTGTTGTTTCCTGCATTGACATCATTTAACAGCTGAGGTTGGTTGCTTGCCTACAAAGGATTGTTAAGTAAAATTAAAAATTCTCAACTGGAACTGGCATCCAGGGCTCCTTCAGCATTAAAACAATTTGTAAAGCACAAAAAACGGATCTATTGTTGAATGTTTGACATTCAGGGCCCAGAATGAGAGAATCTGTGATTCTAAGCATCAGTCCAACACACCTAGAACCCTGAAATAGTCTAAGAGGACCTAAGAGATCCTTTCATAGGCACCAGCAAACTCTGTACTAACAAATCACCGTCTATTGTCCAAATGAGCCAATACTGTTTTTCCATTCTTCTTTGGGATTGTTTTAAAGTCTGTTGGGAGAGAATATTGTCTAGTGATCTAAGCAGAGTACTTGGAGCCGTGAGGCCTGGACTCTTTTCCTAGCTATGCCACTCACTTGCGGGAAAATGATTTGACTGCTCCGTGCCTCAGTTTAACCAGCTGTAAAGTTGGTACAATAAAGTAGGGTTACCATACGTCCGGTTTTTCCCGGACATGTCCGGCTTTTTGGTAATCAAACCCCCGTCCGGGGGGAATTGCCAAAAAGCCGAACATGTCCGGGAAAATACCGGCCGGGCATTTCCCCTCCCGCGGCTGCTCTGCTCCTCCCCTGACTCTTCGGCTCTGTTTAAGAGCCGAGCTGCCCGAGCGCTACCGGCTTCGGGCAGCCCCCTTGCCTCCGGACCCCAGCCGCCGGCCAGGCACTTCCTCTCCTGGGCTCCAGCTGCTCTGCTCCGGCGGCGCAGGGTCCGGAGGCATGGGGGCTACCTGAAGCCGATAGCGCTCAGGCAGCTCGGCTCTTAAACAGAGCCGAAGAGTCAGGGGAGGAGCACAGCAGCCGGAGCCCGGGAGGGGAAGTGCCCGGCCGGGGGCACAGGGTCCGGAGGCATGGGAGCTGCCTGAAGCCCGAGCGCTACCGGCTTCACGGTTTGCCGGGCAGCCTCCAGACCCTGTACCCCCGGCTGGGCGCTTCCCCTCCCGGGCTCCAGCTGCGCTGGGGAAGCGCCGGCCAGGGGCTCAGGGTCTGGGGGCTGCCCGGCAAACCGTGAAGCTGGTAGCGCTTGGGCAGCCCTTTTCGCGTGGCTGGGAGGGAGGAGGGGGAGTTAGGGCGGGGACTTTGGGGAAGGGGCGGAGTTGGGGCGGGGCCGGGGTTGGGAAAGGGGCGGGGCCAGGGCCCCGTGGAGCATCCTCCTTTTTTATTTTTTAAATATGGTAACCCTAAATAAAGCAAAGGTTACAGAGGTGTGAGTAGAGCTGCGCAGACAGCTGGCAATAGGCTGTTCATTCAACAAATTTAGCCCTGTTACCTGATTGCAAATTTTCCACCAACAGATTTTTGCTGATTTGTTCACTCTTTGTAACTGTTTGTGCAGGTGGCCTTTTTTTATTGGCCAGGAACCTGTGGCTGTGAATACTTTGTTGTTTATTATTTGTATCATGATAGTGCCTAGGGCCCAATCAAGAAGCAGGACCAAATTGTGCTACGTGGGATACAAACACATCAGGAGATGGTCCATGCCCCAAACAGCTTATGATCTGCGTATTCCTTCATGTATCAGAGGGGTAGCCGTGTTAATCTGAATCTGTAAAAAGCAACAGAGGGTCCTGTGGCACCTTTAAGACTAACAGAAGTTAGTCTGTTAGTCTTAAAGGTGCCACAGGACCCTCTGTTGCGTATTCCTTCATGTCATCGATATATACGAGTCAGTAATGGAGCATATACCGCCTGGTAGAAAGTCAATCCAGGCACATGCTCAGTTACTGAGTTAATGCTGTTTTACTAGCTGGGCTCAAGAGGTCAGCTCCATATTCCACTGCCCAGCAGTGTTGCTAGGCGTTTCACATTACAACTAGATGTTGGCTTTAAGGGACATAGTGTTACAGAGCTGTGGTCCGCTAAGCCACATGGGATTATTTCTGTTCCCCAGTTGGGTGATTTACTTTTATAAACTACTTTCACATCTTACCCAAACAAATTTTGGTTAAATGACTTCGCTACATTTTCCACCAACATCCACAGCAGCAAAACTTCACTGCACAAATGTTTGCAAAGAGCAGTCACTCTGCAAATGGGGCAGTCTGTAAATTACAGAAGAATTTTTTAGTGATTTTCAAGAAAGACCCACTCACTCTTGTAACATTGAAACATACAGGATCCAGGACTCACCCAGCCAACCCACAATGTGTTATGTTATTTCTGGACAGTCCCGATCAGGAATGTGAAGAGATTTGATAGGGGAATTGATGGCCGTTCAGATTATAGACCCAGTGCTGTCTCACAAATTGTTTCCAAGTTAACACATGGGATGGGATGTTGAACACCTTCTCTGAGAGCCTCCTTTCCTGCTGAAGCTTAGATTCTGTGGTCATGAATGTGCTGCCGAGTCCTTACTCCATTCCTAGCCGTGGACACGGGGCCGGAGTTAGCGTCTAAACTCATCCCCTTCCCGGGGCTTTACCCTCAAATGATAACACACCATAAACCTCAGCCTAAGCTCCCTCCCCCAACTTGCCTGCTTATAAAGGTTTCCTTCTGCCCTAGTTCTAGCCTAAAATGTCACAGCAACTCCTTTTTTCCTGGTGGGAGCTAAGAGGACCCATGTACAGCATGACCTGGCAGTAATTAGCCTGAAGATTAAAGTAGGGTATTCGTGCCTGAGCCTATGGTGACTCAATAGAAGAGCCCCATGTTCCTGGACAGGGTCTGAGGGCCTCATTCTCGCTGCCTTGCACTCAGGCAAAGTGAGTGCACATTTCAAACACTACCAGATCACAAGGAGCAAGGCCGAGACGAATCGGGCCTTGGAGTCTGACCCCTTGTTGCTGCTGCTGGTGGCAGGGCTCCCCAATGGGACAGGGGAGCCAGGAAGAGCAAACTGCTACTGCTCTCCACACTTGCCTGACAGCTACTGCCCTGTGGGGTGCTGGGAATTTCAACTGCCATTGGAGTCAGCACCTTTCAGGATTGGGCCCAAAGTGTCCAGTAAGGGGCCATAGCACCTTGCATTGTTTTTACCTGCTCCCTCAGGCTGTGTTACTCCTTTGGCCACCACTCCAGACTCTCTGGCTGTGCCAGGCCAGGCCAAATCCCACAGGCTGTGAATCTTTTCATGCTCTCTGTCTTCAGTATCCTCGGCTGTGACTGAGTAGGGATCCCCTATTCAGAGGCTGGCTGTGAGCTGCTTGTTTTAGGGCTTGCAGAACATTATCTTGGCCAAAGGACACCTTCTTCCTGCTCCCTTCTGCCTTGGTGTCTGGTCTTCTTCCTGATCCTCCGGCTACTCTCTGACTATCTGGTCCTTTCGTCCGTCTCACATGGATTCCCTGCTAAGAACAGTGAACAGGTACCTCAGGACGTGTCAGCTTCTCTGGGGAAGTAACTAACCTCAGCTCAGATTCACCCAGGTTCTGCTAGCCCACTGGTTGCCACCGATGGTTCTGTGTGTACCTTGGACTGTAGGCTCCAAATCCTGCCATAGTTATGGCGCCTGGCATTACAACACCACTGTGGTTGTCCAGCTGCCATTTAGCTGTGCCTGCTCCAACCTGCGATGGAACTCGGGCTGCTGGCGGTTGAAAGCCTGTGCCCACAAGTGAATGGGAGGCAGCCCTGGCTGGGACAGCGAGGTTGTAGACTGCTAACAGGTGGACAGCACTAGGTCCAGCTCAGATAGACCAGGAAGTTTCTCCTTCTAATGGGACACTGGCCCACATCCTCCAAGGTATTTAGGTGCCTAACACCCATTGAAATCAGGAGCCTAAATACCTCTGAGTATCTGGGCCACTATTCCCAGGTGAAAAGGGGCTGCACTCTGGGGCAGACAAAGAAGCATTAGAGATTTTGCATAAGCCATTTCAAAGAGTTTTGATCAAGTTCTGATGTTGCGTTAAGGGGAATAGAGCTCAGCCTTCTTCCACCCACCAAAATAGATGATGCAGTGTTAGAGGTTGGATTCTGAAGTGGGGTCGTGGGGTGTGCATGAACATATGATTATTCCCCTCTATTCAGCATGGGTGAGGACACATCTGGAGTACTGTGTCCAGTTTTGGGGCCCCCACTACAGAAATGATGAGGACAAACTGGAGAGAGTCCAGCGGAGGGCAACAAAAATGATTAGTGGACTAGTATCAGAGGGGTAGCCGTGTTAGTCTGAATCTGTAAAAAGCAACAGAGGGTCCTGTGGCACCTTTAAGACTAACAGAAGTATTGGGAGCATAAGCTTTCGTGGGTAAGAACCTCACTTCTTCAGATGCAAGTAATGGAAATCTCCAGAGGCAGGTATAAATCAGTATGGAGATAACGAGGTTAGTTCAGTCAGGGAGGGTGAGGTGCTCTGCTAGCAGTTGAGGTGTGAACACCAAGGGAGGAGAAACTGCTTCTGTAGTTGGATAGCCATTCACAGTCTTTGTTTAATCCTGATCTGATGGTGTCAAATTTGCAAATGAACTGGAGCTCAGCAGTTTCTCTTTGGAGTCTGGTCCTGAAGTTTTTTTGCTGTAAGATGGCTACCTTTACATCTGCTATTGTGTGGCCAGGGAGGTTGAAGTGTTCTCCTACAGGTTTTTGTATATTGCCATTCCTGATATCTGACTTGTGTCCATTTATCCTCTTGCGTAGTGACTGTCCAGTTTGGCCAATGTACATAGCAGAGGGGCATTGCTGGCACATGATGGCATATATAACATTGGTGGACGTGCAGGTGAATGAGCCGGTGATGTTGTAGCTGATCTGGTTAGGTCCTGTGATGGTGTTGCTGGTGTAGATATGTGGGCAGAGTTGGCATCGAGGTTTGTTGCATGGGTTGGTTCCTGAGTTAGAGTTGTTATGGTGCGGTGCGTGGTTGCTGGTGAGAATATGCTTAAGGTTGGCGGGTTGTCTGTGGGCGAGGACTGGCCTGCCTCCCAAGGTCTGTGAAAGTGAGGGATCATTGTCCAGGATGGGTTGTAGATCACTGATGATGCGTTGGAGAGGTTTAAGCTGAGGACTGTAGGTGATGGCCAGTGGAGTTCTGTTGGTTTCTTTTTTGGGCCTGTCTTGTAGCAGGAGGCTTCTGGGTACACGTCTGGCTCTGTTGATTTGTTTCTTTATTTCCTTGTGTGGGTATCGTAGTTTTGAGAATGCTTGGTGAAGATCTTGTAGGCGTTGGTCTCTGTCTGAGGGGTTGGAGCAGATGCGATTGTACCTCAGTGCTTGGCTGTAGACGATGGATCGTGTGGTGTGTCCGGGGTGGAAGCTGGAGGCATGAAGGTAGGCGTAGCGGTCGGTGGGTTTTCGGTATAGGGTGGTGTTAACGTGGCCATCGCTTATTTGTACGGTGGTGTCTAGGAAGTGGACCTCCCGTGTAGATTGGTCCAGGCTGAGGTTGATGGTGGGGTGGAAGCTGTTGAAATCATGGTGGAATTCTTCCAGGGTCTCCTTCCCATGGGTCCAGATGATGAAGATGTCATCAATGTAGCGTAGGTAGAGAAGGGGCATGAGTGGACGAGAGCTGAGGAAGCGTTGTTCCAGGTCAGCCATAAAAATGTTGGCATATTGTGGGGCCATGCGGGTGCCCATAGCGGTGCCACTGGTCTGGAGGTATATATTGTCACCAAATTTGAAATAATTGTGCGTGAGGATAAAGTCACAGAGCTCAGCAATAAGTTGTGCTGTGTCATCATCAGGGATACTGTTCCTGACAGCTTGTATTCCATCTGTGTGTGGGATGTTTGTGTAGAGAGCCTCTACATCCATGGTGGCTAGGATGGTGTTTTCTGGGAGGTCACCAATGCACTGTAGTTTTCTCAGGAAATCTGTGGTGTCACGGAGATAGCTGGGAGTGCTGGTGGCATAGGGTCTGAGTAGGGAGTCCACATATCCAGACAGTCCTTCAGTGAGAGTGCCAATGCCCGAGATGATGGGGCATCCAGGATTTCCAGGTTTGTGGATCTTGGGTAGTAGATAGAATAACCCCGGTCGGGGCTCTAAGGGTATGTTGATTTGTTCCTGTGTTAGTGTAGGGAGTGTCCTGAGTAGATGGTGCAGTTTCTTAGTGTATTCCTCAGTGGGATCTGAGGAAAGTGGCCTGTAGAATTTGGTATTGGAGAGTTGTCTGGCAGCCTCCTTCTGGTAGTCAGACCTGTTCATGATGACAACAGCACCTCCTTTATCAGCCTCTTTGATGATAATGTCAGGGTGGTTTCTGAGGCTGTGGGTGGCATTGCGTTCTGCACGACTTAGGTTATGAGGCAAGCGATGTTGTTTTTCCACAATTTCTGCCTGTGCACGTCGGCGGAAGCATTCTATGTATAGGTCCAGACTGTCATTTCGACCCTCAGGCGGAGTCCATGTGGAGTTCTTCTTCCTGTGTTGTTGGTGGGAGGGTATCTGTGTATCAGTGCGGTGTTCAGTGTTATCTTGAAAGTATTCTTTGAGTCGGAGGCGGCGAAAGTAGGCTTCCAGATCACCGCAGAACTGTATCATGTTCGTGGGTGTGCTGGGGCAAAAAGAGAGTCCCCGAGATAGGACAGACTCTTCTGCTGGGTTGAGTGTGTAGCTGGATAAATTGACGATATTGCTGGGTGAGTTAGGGGTACCCCTGTTGTGGCCCCATGTGGCA
The DNA here is from genome assembly GCF_028017835.1 of Emys orbicularis. Taxonomy (NCBI): domain Eukaryota; kingdom Metazoa; phylum Chordata; order Testudines; family Emydidae; genus Emys; species Emys orbicularis. The sequence goes on along the minus strand of NC_088695.1, from coordinate 26,264,309 downwards.
GGTAGGATTTTAGACAGCTTACGGTCCTTTTTCCTTTGTAGAGAGGTGAAGTGTGTAATGTAGATCTCCTGTCTTATTTTAGTAAAGTCCATTTGTGTGGAGGGTTGGTTATTTATGAAAGTCTCCAGGTTGGAGAGCTCTTTCTTGATGTTTTTCTGTTTGCTGTATAGGATGCTGATCAGGTGGTTCCTCAGTTTCTTTGATAGTGTATGGCATAATCTCTCACTGTGGTCTGTGCAGTATGTAGATAGCAATGGATTTTTCACCTTCAGTCCATTTGGTATGATGTCCATCCGTTTGCATTTGGAAAGGAAGATGATATCTGTCTGTATTTGTGCAAGTTTCTTCATGAGGTTGATAGATTTCCATTCCATACGGCTAAATGCAGTGCCTTGCATGGTGTCAAGTATCAGAGGGGTAGCCGTGTTAGTCTGAATCTGTAAAAAGCAACAGAGGGTCCTGTGGCACCTTTAAGACTAACAGAAGTATTGGGAGCATAAGCTTTCGAGGGTAAGAACCTCACTTCTTCAGATGCAAGTAATGGAAATCTCCAGAGGCAGGTATAAATCAGTATGGAGATAACGAGGTTAGTTCAGTCAGGGAGGGTGAGGTGCTCTGCTAGCAGTTGAGGTGTGAACACCAAGGGAGGAGAAACTGCTTCTGTAGTTGGATAGCCATTCACAGTCTTTGTTTAATCCTGATCTGATGGTGTCAAATTTGCAAATGAACTGGAGCTCAGCAGTTATGCGAAAGCTTATGCTCCCAATACTTCTGTTAGTCTTAAAGGTGCCACAGGACCCTCTGTTGCTGATTAGTGGACTGCGGCACATGACTTACGAGGAGTGGCTGAGGGAACTGGGCTTATTTAGTCTGCAGAATAGAAGAAGGGGGAGGGGATTTGATAGCAGCCTTCAACTACTGTACCTGAAAGGGGGTTCCAAAGAGGATGGAGCTCGGCTGCTCTCAGTGGTGGCAGATGACCAAATGAGGAGCAATGGTCTCAAGTTGCAGTAGGGGAGGTTTAGGTTGGATATTAGGAATCACTATTTCACTAGGAGGGTGGTGAAGCACTGCAATGGGTTACCAAGGGAGGTGGTGGAATCTCCATCCTTAGAGGTTTTTAAGGTCAGACTTGACAAAGCCCTGGCTGGGATGATTTAGTTGGGAATTGGTCCTGCTTTGAGCAGGGGGTTGGACTAGATGCACCTCCCGAGGTCCCTTCCAACCCTAATCTTCTATGATTCTATGATGTATGCACCCATGTCTGAGTGTGAGCACCAGTGTGTATGCGCCTGTGTATGTGCAAGCACCCATGTGTGTGCGTGTGTGCACTCATGTGTGTGCACGCAAGTGGGGAACTGGTATTACCATTCCTTCCTCCCAAGACAAACTTACATGGCTATCAGATGAACTGCTGTTTTAACAGACAGCAACATGGGAGGTTGAGGGAGGTCTCTGCTATGAACAGGGCAATCTGTAACCCTTGCTCTGAAGCTAGACCCTATGAGGGGCTGACCACCCTTGATTTTAGTGTGGGCTGGGGGCAGCGGTACTGTCTGATGGGAAATTGGATCAAGCCACTCCCTGGGACCCAAGGATGCCTTCAGGGCTTGGAGGCAGGAGGGGCAATGGCCCTACCTGGCAAACCCCCAAAGACAGAGGATATCTGCCACCTGCAGCCCCTCTCAATTTCCAATGCAGGAGTCACTCAGGAGATGGGAGTTGGGGAGAGGCCAGCAGATTCCCTGAAGGCACCACTAGTAAGTGGCCAGATGTTGGTGGGGAGAGAGGGAGGGCTGTAGAGGTCCCGTAGAGGTCTGTTGACTTCTCTGTTGCAGGACCTTCCACTCACAGTCCTCACTGCTCCTCCTCAGCCTGGCTCTGATAGACACCCTGTGCAGGCTGAGCCCCCTGGGTCCTACAGGGTGTGGGGCTGGGACAAAGCCGGGTGGAGGTGGAGGAGCTGGGTAATTTGCAGGAACTCCCAGCTCAGCCTGTTTGTCTGAACTGATCTCTCTGCAAAGCCGTCACCTTTCTGGTTTACCTGCAGGCTCCTCAGTACTGCTCCAGGCCCCTGGGGAGCGATAGCGGGAGGGGTTTGATTTGGTTCAATAGGAGAGTGCTGAGGAAGGGATACTGAGAGAAGGAGGAGGGGTGATGGGCGCTAACGACGGTGCCAACGAGAACAGGCTGGAGAATGGAATTTCCCTCCCATGGAAATTTCATATTTGGGGGGCAAAAAATCCTCTTGAATCAGGACAAAAATCGAAATTGTTTGTTGGAGAAAAAATTCTGAATTTGTTTCCAAGGAGAACCGAGACTGAATTTTTCAGCTTGCTCCTGGTGGGGCAAGTCCTCCAGCAGCCGCTTCCCTGTGCTGCCCGACTGCAGAGAGTAGGAGGCCTGCAGAGCCAGCTGCCATAGGGGCCCGGGGGCTGGGGGAGCCCAGGCTGGCAGGCGCTCTGGCCTGGATACTTGCACCAACAGGGGTGGAGCTAAGGGAACAGGCTGCACCAATCCATTCAGCCAGCTCCATGGTCACCTCCCCTGGGGTTCGAGATACAGGGTTCTCTGCAAGGGGAAGGACGATGGGCATGTGGCTGCTTTTCAGCATAGAGCCTCTGTAGATGTTCCTCCTGTCTGTCTAGGCACCTCTAGCACCTTCCTCTGCATCCTATGTGAGCGCCCCGTGCCCCATGACAGTGGGGTAAATGAGCAGTGTGAAAATCCAGCCTGGCCTTTTACTTTTCCATCCAGGAAGGTAAAACTAGGTAAGAATTCCTTTTGGTGATAGCAAATGTTCTCCTTCTGCTACGTGCTATGGCTGGCACCGCTGGGATATGCAGACCTGACTGACTGCAAGGCCCGGAACAAAGGAGATAAAAACAGTGGGAATTTGAGTAGCAGCTGCCCAAGGTTCCTCTTTCAGCAGGAAGGAGTTCAGCTATGGATGCCCCCTGTAATAGGGGTCGTTGTGGGGCCTCAGAGAGTAAAGCCAGCAGGGTGAAGGGAGACTGCTGTTGAGTGTACGCAGCCCCATCCCTTCTACCTCTAGTGCTGGGACAGGAAGTTGCTCCTGTTTCTCTCCCAACGCTTTGGAGTGGGTTGCTGCTGAGTAGCCTTCCCTGCCAGCTGTTTGCACAGTGCAGAGGTGGAGGGCGTGGAGACCAGTCAGTTACCAGGAGGTAGAATTCATCATGAGGACAGTATAAATGCAGGAGTGTTGTGGCACAGAACGAGCCGTGCAGTGCTTCCTGGGTCTGTCAGAATACTTGAATGGGGGAGCATTTGACGCACAGTGGCTTTTGCTGGTGGTTATTTATGTTGCTCTCTAATGGCTGGAGTTTGAATTGTTAAAAGCAGAGCATCTTCTGCTGTGGGAGTCTGCCTCCCACTGCCAGGGGCCCGCTAGACTCATGGCTCTTCCTACCACACACAAGGGAGCCATAGCAGGAAATGCCTAGGAGACCCCGCCCCTTCACCTCAAAAGCAGAGTGATCCATGGTGATCCATACCATTGTCACGACAGCCCCCTTCAAGGGAGTGATTGTGAGGACCAATTGTTCAAGATGCAGCAGCCCCAACAACACCACCTACTGAGTGCAACAGATGGCTGGGAGCACAGCATGCCACCAATCCACACACTACACGTGCCCCCAGCCCCTTCTATATCCATGCCAATGCTTTGGTGCTGATCTCTAAAGCCCGCAATGGACCAGGGCTTCATTTTTGTAGGTGCCTTCAGAGATGCTGTAGTTACCTTCTCAAGGTAGAAGTGAGATGAATCAGGGTCGTCCTTCGAAGCAGGTCCCCGTGTGCGGGGGATTCTCTGCTGCTGGAGATCAGGCTGAGTTTGCATCTTGCTGCTATCCAGCCACAATGGAAGGTACGTCACTTTGCACAGGCCTTTGCTCCATATCGACAGCTGCAGAACAGACAGCAGTACTTCTGCTCGAGGCAGACAATGGAGACCCATCCCGCTTAAAACGCCACACAAACAATGGAGTATGATGTTTTCAGATGGGAATAGTTCTCTTTGTAACTGTGCATCTGACACTTGGCTATTATTGGGATGGGTGCAATAAAAGGCGTGGATAGAAAGAACCTGGGGCTTGTCAGTAATTCATAATACCTGAAATATGCAGGCAACCAGATTCTGCAGCACAACTGGGATTTGAACCATGGGCCTGATCCCAAAACCTCTGACATTGGGTTCAATGGGCCTGGTACCTATGTTGAAAATGCACTTGTGCATTTCAGTAGCTGGCCATCCCCCCAGACCTGCCTACTTTTCTGTCTTGGTGGAACATACAATAGGTTTTGCTTTGTTCAGATATGTCCCTGCTCTGATCAGTGACTGTAAAATGGTAGATTTCCCTGGTCTTGTGTCGCAGTGGCTCTGTAATAAAAGTGCTTAATTTATAATTAAAAAGGTGTTTTATCTAATGACCAGCCTTGAAACTGACCATGGGACCTGAGAGTCAAACTGGGTTCTCTGGCTGTGCATCATCACTATTAATAAGTGTCCTAATCCTAACTGAGGTCTCTAGATGCTACTGTAATACAAATAATAATAAATGTTTTCCAATTGCAAATTTAGTTCAAATTCTGCTGAGAATGCATGAGATGGAATAGACTCCAGCTCCTACTCCCAAAGCTGGGTTGGCTCTGTGGGGCTAAGAGGAGGAAAAGACTTTACAAATGTTAGCCAGTAAAGTCAGCAGGGAGGACTCTTCACACAGCGAGTGGATCTGCTGAATAAGAACATCTGAGTTTTGCATAGTCACATTTCTAAGCAGATCTGTACTTTAAATGAGGCCATTTCTGTGCACACAACTCAGAGGCATCTCTTTGGAAATGAGTTGTTTCAGTACAGTTTTATCTGAATTTTGTAAGGACATATTTGAGTAACTCTTATAACATCACATGTAACTCGGCTTTACTGTCTACAAAAGTTGCACATTTTAGTTTAAACTATTATTAGTAATTCTTATTTATTGAAGATGTGCTCAGTGCTGTACAAAGCAGAGATACTAAGATACATAAATCAGTGGAATGTCACCATTTGGGATACTGGGCTAAATTCTAGTCACCCCAGCTCAAAAAGAGCAGAAATAGAAATGGGTTCAGAAGCAGGTGATGAGAATAATTAGGGGCCTGAATTAGGGACTTAATATGAAACGAGATTGAAAAAGCTCCTTAGAGAGGAAACAAAGAAGAAGGGACAAGATCAAAGTCTGTAAAATAATGAAGGGGATTGAAAGGATAGATCAGCAATTCCTGTTCACTATCTCCTGTGATACAGGAAGTAGTGGACATTCAATGACATTAAAATTGGGAAATTTAAAATTGAGCAAAGGAAATACTTTTTCATGCAGTGCACAAATTATTCTGTGGAACTCTCTGCCACAAGAAATAACTGAGGTCAAAAATTGAGTGGGATTTAAAAACAGATTGGACATTTATATGGGTAGCAAGATTATCCAGAGTGTTCATAGGACACATTAAAATTAGAGCGTTTGAAGGGATAGAAACCTTCCTCCTTCAGGCATAAGCCAACCTCTAACTGTTTGGGAATTTACCTGGGGAGAAGTAATCCCACAACTTCCCACTGCAGAGTTTCTTCCCAGTCTGGCCCCATCTAACAACCCCTATGTTGGAAGCAAAGGGAGAGTGATGTCACCCAACCACTTCCACTGCAGAAAACAGGAGTTTGATCTATGAGTGCAGTCAGGGAAATTCAGTCCTACTGAAAGTGCTGCTTACTGTGTCAGACTGGAGCTGGGCACTCTGCAAGCTGGGGTGGGGGAGTCAAGCTCTTGGCATTTCCAGTTCCCAGCGAGTGCCCCTGAGGACTGGCGTCTGAGTTCTGGGCAGGAACAGAAGGGTGGATGGCTGGGTTGGTGACTTCATGACCCTTCTGCTGTGTGTTAAAGTCCATGGATTCTAAAGCCTGTTCATAGCTCAGCAGGCAGCCATGGGCCTGCCCAGCTTTGGAGACCCAGCCAGTTGTGTTCTGCCTCTCAGTGGCAGGCAGGATCTTCTAGTCTTTCCCGCTGTGGCAGAAAGTGAACACAAGCAAAACACAGCCCCAAAGGGATGGTTTTAGTCTTGTTACTGCAGAGTGCCGAGAGCAGGCCTCGGGGATTGGAACTGCTGATTTGTAACTGTGCGGTGACTTTGCAAGTCAAATTCCAGGCATGCTTGGGCCCTGCAGGGAAGTGATAAACGGTGGGGCAGGAAGATGGGCTGCAGGGTTTGTGCCCAGCTTCCGTCAGCACCCTGCCAGGGCACGTCCATGCAGACTTGTACTGGCCCCACGCTCTGCACAGTCTCTATCTCCTCTGCTCTGCCTATGAAGAGTTTAATCACTGCAAAGGCGAGGCCCCACTCCATGCTCACATACTGCATGGGGGTGAAGCACAGTAAAGGAGGTGGGACATCCGTGTTCTATTGTGCTGCTCTTCCTGCAGCCAAACAGAGACCCTGATACTTGGTCGTTGTTGGTAGGTGGGCAGATCTGTGCCCCGGCTGTTCCCAGCTTCTCTCTGTGTTTTGAGCCCAGTGGCACATCCTGACACGTACAATCCACTCATGGCCTATTGACTCCATATCTGCCTGCTGATACACCCTCTCCGTGCACAACTTAGCAACGCCTCTAGCCAAGCAGTGTCAGTTCCAACTTGTCTGTTGGTGAGGGATAGTGAAAGGCCGTGCAAAATAATCATACCTCTCTCCCTGCCCCCCAGGAATCTCTCCCACAATCCCTGTAGCTCCTCTCTTTCCAGGTACATGTGGGGCTGCAGCTGCTTCTGCTGCACTCGGAGCGTGCTCTGATGTCATCCATTGACTGAGCCGCATACTCCGCATATTCCAGGGTGATGGTGTCAGATCCCCAGCAATGCTTCCCTCATCTCCTGCCCACAGGGGGACCATTCTGAACAGCAACAAGCCTCTTGTCTTATTTTGCAGGATCCCCAAAGTGGCTGGCAGTCCATTGTAATTCTTCACATGTGTGCGGCTAGGATGCAGTGTCTGACACTGCGTGAGGGATGCAGACAGTGAGAGCCAGCAGAGCAGGGAAAGCCACCAGGACAATGTGTCCTCAGCTTCCGTCATTTTATGGTTTTAGAAAAAAACCCGAGCATGTCTCACGCCTTCCCTGCGAGATCTCTCTCTTCACCTCCCTTGTGCTATTCACCCTCGTGTTCACTGCGGAGCTTTCGCCTGAATAACGGAGGGGAAATGCAAGAGCTGCCGTGCTGCTGGTTTCGCTAAACAAACACTGATGGGCTGCTGACTTCTTTCTCTTTTGCAGATAAGATGGCAGCATCTTTAAATATTTACACCGAGTTACTGAAAAAGATGCTTAATCAAGAGTGGCAATAACACTGATAATTCTTTATCAGTTTATCCAGTGTGCTATTCTCCCAAAACTCCTCCCAGCAGGGGGGTGAATACTGTTACCCTCATTTTCCAGAGCAGGAAATGGAGATGGAGTGGGGAAGTGGCCTGCCTCAGGCCTGCGGCAGAATTAGAACTCAGGACTGACTGTGGTACAAGGACCTAGATATAAAGACAGGTAGAAGTAGTAAAAACATGGGGATAGAATCAACAGAGAGCCTCAAAAGCAGAAAATGAAAAAGAGGGAGAGGAAAGAGAAGGATGGAGGGAAAGAGGGAATTGTAAAAAGAAAATGAGGAGGAAGAGAGCAATAGAGATAGGCAGGGGTGGGGTGGGGTGGGGGGCTGGGGACTGAGTGAAAAGAAAGGGGCAACAGGACCCAAAGGAGACACAGTGAGTCAGTGTCTTTCCCTGGGGATGGGTGCTTGCAGGTGTTCCCTCTCCTTCAGGCTGCAGAGCGATTGCAGCTGAAACCCCTCTTGTCACATGCTCCTGGCTCCTGCCTACGGGAAGCAGTCCTTGTGGAGCTGAGATGTGCCTGCAGGGGAGTTTTGTTTCAGATACTCGAACAAATCAGAAGGGACCAGGCCTGTGAGGTTAATGGTGCCCGCGAGGGAATCCCCACAGGCTGTCTCTCAATCAGCAGGGCTGGCTGTGGCTCTAGGTGGTAAAAACCCACCCAGGAGCTATATAGGCTTACCTGGCTGTGGCTTTTCTATCAGATCCATGAAGAGCTGGCTACAGAAATAGCACAGTGTGAGAAGCTACTTCGCAGTCTGCCGGTCTCCAGGCTATTAGCAACTGGGCCATGAGTTTCCTTCCCCTTCAGTCTGGAGGGTGGAGTGGGACTCAGACCCTTCCTACCTTCTCTGGCTCTACTGCTGGCAGGGAGAGAGGCCTCCGGGGCACTGCCCACCCCAAAGCACTGCACTCATTTCGCTTGTGTTCAGGACCCGCACTGGGCAGGAGTTAGAGCTGACGCTTTATTTTGTTACGTGAAGTTTTGAAAAATTCTTAGCAGTCAGTATGACATCAGGGCTGCTCCCTGCCCCACTGCAGGTTGTCTCTAAGCAGCACAACCCTGCTCTCAAGGACTTCAAAGGGCTGGTCTATACATGGAGTTATTCTGGATTAGGGATTCAGATTAACTCCATGTATAAACACTCGTATTCTGGAATTTTAGTGACGTGGTCCCGATTGTCTTAACCCATACAGGTTTCAGAGGGGTAGTCAGTATCAGCAAAAACAACGAGGAGTCCTTGTGGAACCTTAGAGACTAACAAATTTATTTGGGCATAAGCTTTCGTGGGCTAAAACCCACTTCATCAGATGCATGGAGTGAAAAATACAGTAGGCAGGTATAATTATACAGCACATGAAAAGCTGGGAGTTGCCTTACCAAGTGGGGGGTCAGTGCTAACGAGGCCAATTCAATCATGGTAGGTGTGGCCCATTCCCAACAGTTGACAAGAAGGTGTGAGTATCAACAGATATCACACACAACAGATATCCCACCTTCTTGTCAACTGTTGGGAATGGGCCACATCCACCATGATTGAATTGAGTTACTGTCTTATCCTTTTGAAATAGCAAAGTGATAACATAAAGTTCCAGAGCTGTTGAATGACTTCCTGTTTGGATTTTATGGCAACACTATGCAGAAGGGTTTGGCGAACAGCTGGGGCATGACCCTGCTGCAGGACCTGTACCAGATGACCAGAGACCTGATGGGGATAGACTAAGGAGGAACATTTGAAGAGAAGTGGGTAACTACAGGATTGATCCTTTGAGCCTTCTGAGTTTTGTGCTGACTGAGAGGATAGATAATTTATCCTAAGAAAGATTTGCTGCATCTTTGAGTAAATAAACTTAAACCCTCCCTGACTTTTCTCTGTAAGAACCATCTCTGTTCCAAGCTGCAGTAACTATATACACTGTAAATACAGCAGACTAGGGTAATGTGTTCATCCTGCATCTATCCACTCATTTCACTCCTCCACAGGAAATAATCCAGGCCTTGAGTCCCAGGCTTCCTGACCTGCCTGAAGCTATGATGGAATGCTGCTCTTTGGGCCTCTTTTGGAGGTAGCCCTAGCGCTCTATCTAGGGCGGCTCCCTATCCCATGTTATTCCATAGCCATGCCTATTTTGTCAGATAGCCCCCTTCTTTGTAAGCCGCATGTGGGCCTCACACTAGCTTTTGAGGCCCCCAAAATGTGATACATAGGAACATTTCTATACACTGCCATCACGTTGCATCGCAATGCAAACCTCACATCACTATGATGCACAAGACTATCCCAACCCTATGACTGGCGTTGTACTTAAAGCTTTCTAATATTACTGACCAGAGGCTGCAAAGCCAGCCCTAGGAAGAGTGTTGCTTTACTCACACTTTGTGCAAAGTATGTTTATTCTGCTTGCATTGATCCCTTACCTGCTTCAGTAACTTCTGATCTTTCAGAATTCCAGGTCTTCTGAGTAGAAATCTTCAAGGGGAGGAAAACAATTCTAAATTCCCAAGTTGACATGGGGAAATAGGAGCTTTGGAGACTTTGGAGGCAGCGTTCTGAACACACACACACACACACACACACACACACACACACACACACACACACACACACACACACACACAGAGGTTTGCAGGGGCATTGCTGCCAGAGCAGAGAGGTTAAGATTCCATCAGCCAGATGTGTCAACACAAACCTCCTCACAAAGGGAGACCGCGGGCAACGTTACCTGAAAGTGTTCTTTCTTGCTGTACATCACTGTGGTTCCTTTCTGCAAGGAGTGAGGGATGAAGCACTGCAAACCAGCAGCCCACAGTACAAAGCAAGCTGTGGATTGCAAGGCCTGCGTTAACAGCTTGGGGGAACATGCTTGTTAGCAATCTCTATTGCACCATTTCCCTAATGGAAGAAGACAGTGGGGACATGCCCAGAGGCTGGTGTTTCTGAACTGTAAGGATTTTAGCACTAGCAAGCAAGGTATTGATATTGTGCAGGGGCTACATACAGATTTAGAAAGCGTATGCTGCTAAATTAGTCTCACCACCCAGCGTGATGGAAGTTCAAAAGAATCCCAGGCTTCTGTTTTGCATATAGAACACAAGAGCCTCTCTTTGCTGAGGTCCTTTGATGGCTCCTCTGATGTACAGTAGCTGCAAATGATGAAGAATTCGACACCAAAATGAAGATGGGGAAGCAGAGGAAACCAGCAGTCAAGATGTCACATTGTCACAGTCCCAGAGCAAGGGATGTACCTTCCCTGGCAAGGGCTGACGTGGGACCCAAACATAAAGATCACTTTCTGAATGTGATGTGACCTGCACAGACATTTATCCTATTGCAAACAGTTCTGACACGTGCAGCAGGCTCAGCTCACCTCAGGCTTGACCTCTTCTGATACAGCTGCTGCCTGTGTGCCATGGTTGTCCTGCTTTGAGTGTTGGGGCAGTAATTAAGCTATCAGGACATTCTTCCCAACAGTGCGATTTATCTGGCTGCGGAATAGCGATAGTTGGAAAATGTTTGTATCTTTTTCATCATGGAAAGTTTTGACTAAAATGACAGAGTTTCAGCTCTTTTCCATGGATATTTTTGACTTTTTGGTGAAAGCTGGAAACCTCAACATTTTAGGGCAAAAAGTTTCAGTTTAAAACCAAAAACATTGATTTGGACATTCTGCAGCAATGCCTCATGGGAGTTGGAGTTTGGGTGAAACGTGCCCCCGCTGTCATCTGTGGGCCAAGCGCCCTGGCTGAACTACAACTCCCATGATGCAGTATGATATCCCTTCTTGCTGAGCTGCCATGGCACATCATGGGAGATGTCTGGCTGGGGAACCTAGCTCATAGAGCAGAGTGGGAGCATGAAATACCTGAACTACAAGTCCCATGAGGCACCAAGGCAGCATTTCCCAGTAAAATGTTTTTGGTTTTCAGCTGACACTTGACAGGTTTGGGGTAGTTTTTCGACAAAAGGCTAATGTTTCTGTTTAAAGCAGACATTTTTCATAAACATTTTGTTTAGTCAAAACTGAAATTTTCCATTGAAAAATGGTTTTGAGATAAAATTTTAGACCCACCTGCTGTGGAATAACCTCTGGAGGAAACAATGGAGGATTTGGGCTTCTAAAAGTAGTCTGGACAAAAAGAGCAGTAATGTTTTGGGACAGAGTGGATGATCTGCTAGGACTTTTCCATCCCTGACTCCCCTGGCTCAAGGGTTTGTGTTCTGCTGAATTGTTATACCCTGCCTGAGTAGGTGAGGGATTCTTGTGTTCTGTGGTAGGCATCTAGCTGAACGAGGCCCCAAACTTGCTTTAGAGTCCAGTCGCTATTTGCCAGATGCCAATAGCCATGGAGAAATTCTTTCCAGTCATCAAAAGTCAGCATTTTCTCTCTCTATTTGATGTGTGGGTAGAAAATAGCCCTGTGTAGCATGCTGATTTCTTTGAAGCTATACCTTTCGGGGTCCCAGGGTGACGTAAGAGGTCTAGGCTGACTCATTCTATTTAAGAGTTTCTCCCTCCAGCCAGAAATAGCTTTGTGTGCAGCCATAAAAAATGAATCAATTAATGTCTTTTATTAAATGGAAATGCAGATAAATCAGGGGAATGCAAATCACTCACTGTGACTTCTCCTCCCTCCCAGCTCTCTTTGAGTCTGGGTTGTTGGTTTTTAGGAACCCTTTTTGAAAGTTGCTTCCAAGTTCACATAGATTTTTTTTCCTGATGATTCCCAGACACTCTGGTTTGGGAAAAAGAAGTGTCAAGAAGATACTGCAGCAAGCACGGGGAGATAATTATTTTGCTAGGAGAATGAGAAATGAACAAGGTGTCTCAGGCCAAAGAGAGCAGAGTAAGACAGTGCGTAGGTGGCAGTGAGGGAATGAGGAAGCAGCGGTGGAGGCCCCATGTTGATTGTGTGGGTGGGTGCATGATATGTGGGGAGCTTATCCAAAGTTTATCCTTCACACAGGTCTTAGCAAAATTTATGTTACAAACACACAGTACACCCCCTTTCGCCCTGGCTCAGCTCTTAGTGTGAATTCAAGTCCTGAATAGTTTTGGCTGCTGATGTCCTCTATCTCTTTGTCTCACTCTGTGATCTTCATGATCTGATCAGTATTATTAAAGCCCCCAACTCTGAAAAACAGTCAAGCGCACGCTGAACTTTAAGCACATGCAAAATTCCTCTACTGAAGTCAATGAACTTAAAGTTCAGCACATGCTCAAGTGCTTTGCTGAACTGGGCGTATGTCTCTTCAGTTTCCTGTTCAGCTTCTAAAGGTTACACTAGGCCCTGCAAATACCCTAATTGGGGTCCATATTTTAATTTCAGCCTCTTAGCCGATGAGCAAGACACATTTCAGCTCACATTAGCATGGCTATTCTCTTCATCCTTCGCTTAGTTCAACCGGGTACTATAGATTTTCCATAAACACAAATTGGGTTTCGCTGAAAAACCTTTCATTGATGTTTTTAAAGAAAAAAATACCTTCCGTAAATACGCTATGTGTGCAAATAGATGTGCAACTCAGAATGGATGCTAAGGAGAGAAATAAAGGCTTAAATAATGGGATTTGTTCAGCTAAAGCATCTAATCACCCCTGAAAACTTAAGATTAGTTAAAGCAAAACCATTATTATCTGGGAAAATGCCTGTTAACAGAGAGGGACTGTGAGTTTATTTGTTTCCCCACAATGTGAGTATAGTTTTTGCATCTTGCACTCCATTATGCTCCATCTGAAGGGCTGCAGTAGTCCCAATGGTGCAAATAGAAATAAGGCAGTTTAATAAAACCTCTTTAAATATCTCCCCGCACCGCTGCTTTATTTGAAGCTTGTATTCCAGAAGCCCTGATTGTTGGAGGAAGCAATGGTGAAAGCTCTATTCAGGGTTTTGCCTGCAGTGTCCAGGAGCATCTGAAGAATTAGTGCATCACAAAGAATGTCTTTGTGTCAGAGTATTTTAAACAAAATTCAAACAGGCTTCAATCCACTGCATACACAGTGGGTAGTGATGGATGCTCTGGGGGACAGGAAACTTACAAAAGTTTTATTTTACTCCTTGAAAAAACCTGCTGTGAAATGACAGTCCAATAAATTGCTTTCAGTTAAAAACAAAAATCAAACCTGGATATTCCCAACAACTCACTGCAGCTTTAACAGTTTAGGGATTTTTTTTATGTGACCTACCTGCTCCCTCAAACTTTGTTTACTTTGTCCTACCCTTTCAAACAGCAAATATGAATGACTTGAGCTTCTGCTGAACTCCCTGTTAACTTACCATCAGGGAAGGCTGAAGCCATTACTGCAACCTCCTGTCTGTGCAGAGAGAGGCCTTGGTTAGGAGAGCCAATGCTTTCCAAAGGTCTGATGCTTTACATGGTGAGATACTGGGTGCCTGGTAGAATGAAGACAGTGCAGTGATTATTTATATATAATATCAATACCTTGCATTGTACTTTTCACCTGAAGATTTCAGAGCACTTTGAAATGGTGGGTCTGATTATTCCTCTTTTTGAGATGGGGAAACTGAGGCACGGAGAGTGAAGTGACATGTCCATGGTCACACGTGTCAGTGTCAGGGCTAGGAACAGACTGCTGGTTTCTTGACTCCCATGCACAAATACTGCATGAGGCCCTGGCAAAAGAGTGATCAAAGGGCTCTAGAGTGTAGCTCATGGGTGTCATTCTGATCTTTGACTCAGGGTGCACTCCCATAGAGTGTATTCTTTTGGGGAAAAAATAACGAAGAATCCGAATGGTATCTCATCAGCGGCTCTGGATGACATGCATTCATTCCAATGTGTCAATGGCGCTAGCTAGTAAACCGTCCAGACCTCCAACAACGATTTCTGAAAAGCCCTGGAGAGGTAGCGGAAGACTGGAACAATCAAAGGTGGGACCGATGGTCAAGAAAGGAATGACGAGTGTTCCTGGCAATGGCTGTCTGGTAAGTCTGACTCACATCCTTAGTAATATGGCACTAATATTAATAAAAGGATGGGGGTTGGGGTCTGTAAACAATTAGGGCCACGCAACCCATGCACTCACTGGAGACAGTGGGCATTTGTAGTTTGCAAGGAATGCAGGACAATGGAAGTATGAGCCACAAAGAACAAATCATGCATCGTAAACAAGAGGGATTCTTCAGACAGAATGATAAAACTAGTGCCCAAAGCCTGATATTGCTCCGAGTTACAGCAATGCAAGGCAGCAAGCAACCTCATCGAAGTGAATGCAGCCACACCAGCGGAAACCAGTGTGACATCTGAGTCAGATCCATTTCATACAGACTCTCACGCAACCTTTCACATAAAATTAATTCAAATGGTCTTAGATATTAGCACTGTCACATAGCCTGAAAACTTGCCAAAAGGCTGCAATCAAAGGGTAATGATATACTGCAGCGTAGCAGCTAACAAGGAGGGCTGTAATGGAGTGCTACGAGGGGTCAGCATCAGCTCCCATCTCACTTCACATCTTTATTAATGGTCTGGAAAAGAGAGTAGTTAATTACACTCACAGGAGGGGCCTGCCTTGCATTGGTCCCCAGGGTGGGGGAAGAGAACACAAGAAGCCTCCACACCTCCCCCCACCAGTCCTTACAGGAACGTGGCAGACTCAGGACATACAACTGCCTTGAGTATTCAGTCGGGAGGCTTGCTAACACCTGCTGATGGAACACTGCCCCTTGCCAGCTGGAGGGACAGATGCTGGTGGTGGAGGGGGCTGAATGTTGCTAATCTTGGAGCTCTGGCTCCTTTAGGCCATCCTACTCTGCACAGGGAGGATGACTCAAGGACTGTGATCTCAGCTGCTGCTGATTTGCTTCTCACACCCCTTTGCGATCACTGTGGAGGACAGAGAAATTGTAGGCAGGGCTTGTAACAACACTTGCAGCTAAGGCGGCCTAACACTTCCCATTATAAGGCCATCTTTTCAGTTGCTTATAACTTTACTTAACGTAAACCATTCGGGCTGAAATTCCCCATGCTGGGTGTCTGCCTCAGGCTGACTGTTTTTGGAAAGTTTCAGCTAAAATGGTTCAGCAGTTCTGAGAGTGAAATTGGGGGGAAATACATTGTTTAGCCCATTAAAACATTCTTACAGCCATGTCATTGAGAAACTCTAGCACCTCCATGCTTTGATGCCGGGACCTGAAACTTGGTGTCAGGGATGCACCCTGTGCCACTCCATGAAAAAAACATCACATTTGGCAAAGTTACAAGCATCTGACAAATCTCAGTTTGCACACGCTCAGTAGAGATTTGTTAGCGTTTGACAGCTAAATTCCCTGACCATTCCATCTGCACTGCATATCCACCATCCCCACAGAGCGACCCAGTTTGCTCCAGCCCACAGCTACAGGACTGAGCAGGGCTTTCTCTATAATTGCTCCTCTTGGCAGCCAGGGGCTGGATTGGCAACAAAAGTGAGAGCAGGGAGACTGTCTCTCCTGTGCTGTCTGTGCTTCACCTGCCGTGGCCCAGGCAGTGAAGAGAAGGAACAGTTTGACTAGGACACTGAGGGGATGAGGAGCTCGTGGGGGGACAGGGCAGAGGGGATTAGGAGTAAGTGGGGCTGGGACAGATGAGAAGAGGTTGAGGAGTTGTAGAATGTTGTGGGGTAGCCTCTGAGAGCAAATCTGATCTCTGGAGACATTTCAATGGTCATTTTCCAAGCTGCCTAAGGAATCTGGATGTTCATTTCCCATTAAATTTAAAGGGATTTGGGCATTTCAATCCCTATAATATCTAGAAATCCCTAGAAATACCAATTCCATCCTTAAACTAGACCAGGTAAAACACTACAGAGTATGTTGTTGGGGCTACCCTGTGCTATCATCAACATGAGCATCATGGCAAATCCCACAGGGACATACGCTCCTTGCAAATCGAGTGCCACTGAGATTGATTTCTAGCTAGGTCCTTAAGGTGGTCTGGCTGGATATTTAGTTTATGTCCATCATTGCCACATCCTGTGCTACCAAAAGGGGAAATAGATTCTGTGATACTGTCATATAAGGAACTTCGGGATTTGCTTGCACAAAAGGTGCCATGTCAATTCAAAATCATTCTTACTTAGCACCATCTGTTCCAGGAAAACAAAAGTATTGGTTACTGAATACGGCCGTTGGTTTTCAGCTATTGTCTCAATTCTCTGCTGAGAGATTTTGCAAATTTCTAACTGAATTTTCTTAAAGCAACCAAACTTTTCTCTGTATCCCAAGTTATCTTGCTCTGTCCATTGAGCAAACCAGTTACAAGGTCTCCCAGAAGACGTACCATAGATCAAACATCTCTTTTGCCTAATAGAGCCTATTGGACCCTGTCTATGTAGTTACAGAACGTTCCGCTAGCAGCTTCACCTCATTATGAAGTTGATTTATTGCCAGCTTCAGCAGACCAAGGTTTACACTAAAATGAGCATTGTCCACATGGAACTGTTGGAGCACCTCTGTGACTGGCAATATGAATGATGAGTCTGAGCCCTGGTCTCGGAGCAGCAGCCAAAATGCTACACACCAGCTTTTGCTGACATCATATATCTAGTCCTTTTCCATGGGGTTTTGCCCTAATTGGCACGAATAAGAGCTAAAGATGACATTAACACTTCCTGGAGATGGATAGCAAAGGCATTCTTTGTTATAGATTTTTCAACTCAATGTCACTTAGCTATGTGGTGACTTCAGAAGACATATGAGAGACAGCGCAGCCTGAGCTGTAGAGGTGCTGTAATAGATACCCTCAGGCTTGCGACAGAACCATTAGTGCATGGAGTTACCTAGCAAACACTGTGAACTCTTCTCTGCAGGCCGTTTGCCAAATGTGTGCAGAGGCATCCGAGTGAGCGTGTGCAGGCCAACCATATAAACCTGTGTGACAACCCGATCTCCCCAACAGGGTCCTGCAGTGCTGGCAAGGGGCACCGGTGCACTGAGAGAAGTGCTGTCCTTCAAAGGAGAAGTTCAACTCAGGTAATTGCTGCCCATCTCTGGGGACAGCATCACATGGAAGGTAAACCTCTCATGGTTCTTCAGTAAAGGGACGGACCTGGGGCTCTCACCAAGGTACCCTCCCCCATTAAAACATGGGTTCAAGCCTACATGAGTGCAGCCACCGAGTGAAGAATGGCTGCTTCATTCGCCTGCACAGGCATTGGAGTTCAGTCACAGTAGCTACCACATTGCTTTGTAAAGTACTTCGGGATACCTGGAATATTTAACTAAAAGCAAATACCTCACCGGTGAGCTGCTTTTGAAGCTCGATATTTGGCACACACTGGATAAGTGAGTGTTAATTTGGAGTGGTCAGTGTGATGTAGTGCTCGGCACAAGCACTGGAGATCACAGTAATGCCAAATTGATGGGCATGTCCTTGGACTTTGCCATACAGCCCTCCTTGGTCTGTAGCCTTGACCTATCCTGAGACGAAGGAACTTCTTCTCCACCCTTCAGCAATGACAGGTATTGGCCAGGTTAGCAAGGGTTTTTAATGAATCGCTAAGCTCGGGGGTCAGACCCTATGACTGTAGAATTGCTAACATTGTACCTATTTTCAAGAAAGGGAAAAAAAGGGATCCAGGAAACTACAGGCCTGTTAGTTTGACCTCAATTGTATGCAAAGTCTTGGATCAAATTTTGAAAGGGAAAGTAGTTAAGGACAGAGAGGTAAGCGGTAAATGGGATAAAATACAACATGGTTTTACAAAAGATAGATCATGCTAGACCAACTTGGTCTCTTTCTTTGAGAAGAAAACTGATTTTTTTAAAGAAAGGAACTATTGTAGATCTAATCTATATGGATTTTAGCAAGGCATTTGATACAGTTCCACATGGGAAATTATTAGTTAAATTGGAGACTATGGGGATTAATATGAGAGTTGGAAGGTGGATAAGGAACTGGTTAAAGAGGAGACTACAATGAGCCATACTGGCAGATGAACTGGCAGACTGGAGGGAGATAGCTAGTGGAGTTCCACAGGGATCGGTCTTGGGACCTGTCTTATTTAACATTGTCATTAATGACCTTGGCACAATAAAGTGGGAGTGTGCTAATAAAATTTGTGGATGACACAAAATTGGGAGATATTGCCACTGCGGAGGAGGACACGAATATCATACAAGGAGATCTGGATGACTGAAAACTGGAGTAATAGAAAGGGGATGAAGTTTAATAGTGCAAAGTGTAAGGTCATGCACTTAGAAACTAACACAATTTTTTTTGCTATAACCTGGTTATTTATCAGTTGGAAGAGACAGAGGAGGAGAAAGATCTGGGGGTACTGGTTGATCACAGGATGACTGTGAGCTGCCAATGTAATTCAACCATGAAAATGGCTAATGCAATCCTAGGATACATCCGGCGAGGTATTTCCAGTAGAGAAAAGGAAGTTTAGTACCATTATACAAGGCACTGGTGAGACCTCATCTGGAATACAGTGTGAAATTCTGGTCTCCCGTGCTTAATAAAGATGAATTCAAACTGGAACAGGTGCAGAGAAGGGCTACTAGGAAGATCCGAGGAATGGGAAAGCCTATCTTATGAGAGGAGATTCAAGGAGCTTGGCTTGTTTAGCCTAACCAAAAGAAGGCTGAGGGGAGATATGATTGCTCTCTATAAATACATCAGAAGGATAAATACCAGGAGGGAAGAGGAGTTATTTAATGTTGGCATGAAGAACAAATGGATATAAACTGGCCATCAACAAGTTTAGGCTTGAAATTAGACAAAGGTTTCTAACCATCAGAGGAGTGACGTTCTGGAGCAGCCTCTCAAGGGGAGCAGTGAGGGCAGAAAATCTAACTGGCTTCAAGCCTGAGATTGATAAGTTTATGGTGGGGATGGTATGATGAGATTGCCTACAATGACATGTAGCCGATTTGCGACTGCTAGTAGCAAATATTCCCCAACAGCTGGAGACGGGACATTAGAAGGGGAGGACCCTGAGTTACTACAGAGAATTCTTTCCCAGGTTTCCGGCTGGTGGGTCTTGCCCACATGCTTAGGGCTTGTCTATACTTACGCGCTGGTTCGGCGGCAGGCAATCAAACTTCTGGGTTCGATTTATCGCGTCTTGTCTGGACGCGATAAATCGAACCTAGAAGTGCTCGCCGTCGACTCCGGTAATCCTGCTCGGCGCGAGGAGTATGCGGAGTCGACGGGGGAGCCTGCCTGCCGCGTCTGGACCGCGGTAAGTTCGAACTAAGGTACGTCGACTTCAGCTACGTTATTCACGTAGCTGAAGTTGCGTACCTTAGTTCGAATTGGGGGGTTAGTGTAGACCAGGCCTTAGTGTCTAACTTTCCACCATATTTGGAGAGACCCTGGGTTTTTTCTCCTTCCTCTGCAGTGTGGGGCACGGGTCACTTGCATCTTTAAATGAGTGTAAATGGTAGATTCTCTGTAACTTGAAGTCTTTAAATCATGATTTGAGGACTTCAGTTACTCAGTCAGTGATTATGGGTCTGTTACAGGAGTGGGTGGGTGAGGTTCTGTGGCCTGTGATGTGCAGGATGTCAGACTAGATGGTCATGATGGTTCCTTCTAGCCTTAAAGTCTATGAGTCTATGTGATTTCACCCTAGGAAATCAAAGTGCTATCAGTCAGGATCCTAGATTCAGAGTTATAGTTAAAAAGGATCCTGCAGTCTGCGAAAGAAAAACAAGCCCAGAAATTGCTGGGTTCATTTAGCAAGATCCAGCTCTCCATGCTTAACTGTACTGTGGGCTAGTCTATACTGCAAAGTGAAGCCAGCTTAACTACATCACTCAGGGATTTGAAAAATGTCATGCCCTGTGCAATCTAATTAAACCAACCTAAGCCCAGAGTAGACACTGCTAAGTCAGAAGAGTTCTCGATCTAGTTACCAACTTTTGGAGAGGTGCATTTACTACAGCAAGGGAAGAACCCCTTCTGTAGCTGTAGTCAGTGTCTAAACGAGAGCATTACAGCGGCGCCGCTGCAGCGTTTCTAGTGTAGACATGCCCTGCATTTGTACAGGATGTGGTGAGCGTGTTTCTGGGGCGGCTGCGCCTTCTTCTGGGGTGTGTGCAGCGTGTGTTTGTATAGGAAGCGGCAGTGTGCAGGGCATGCCCCTGGGGTGGCTGGGTCTCTCTGGTGCAGGTATTTGTGTGGAGTGTGGTTGTCCATGGTATGTATGGGTGTGGCTCTCCTGCTGTCTGGGGGGAAGGAGACGAAGTGCCATCATGTCCAGTAATTCCCATCTGGATGGGGGAGGTGATGCTAGATAAATGCTAATTCTCTTCTAAGCTTGTGCATCCAGCCACTGCCCTTGGAATCTGTCCTGATCCCAGAGGGTTTGCTCAGTTGGGATACTGCACTTCCAATAAAGGTTTTTTGCACAATCTTCTATTTACACCAGAGATAATAAGATACTCAGGACAGCTTCCAGTGTGTCAACTAGCTGCTCAATTTAAGCACACGCTGAAGACAGTCTTAGTCCGCTACCATACCTCTCACATTCCTCTTTTTAGTCACAAAGTTAACCATGTTCCATGCTCATTTGGGGTCCTCACACTTTTATTGTTGGAAAAATAATTATTTACATGAAAAATGTAGGATCATAAAAGTGAAGCTATAGGCAAAACTACTGACACTAAGGGACAGAACCCCACAGCTAGAGCTGTCCAGAAAATGGCTTTTTTTTTCAACAGAATTTTTCAACTTTTAGATGAAAAATCAAAACCAAAAATTTGAGTAAAAAACTGCTAAAATTTGGGGGGAGCGGGGAATTGATTGGGGGCAGGTGTCAGTTTCCAAATGAAAAATTGAAAATTTTCAAAGAAAGGAGACACTTTCTGCCAACTATACCCCACTGACTGTAGGGGCTTTTCCCTGGGGAGTGCAGGCCCCAAGGAAATAACCTTACCAAAGGAATATATTGGTGACCACAGAGCTAGTTTTATCACCAGTGACAGTGAGATTTGTACGGTGAGTCTGCTTAAGAGGGTAGCTTTGCAGTTGAGGCCAAGAGGCTTCCATTTGTGCAAAGCCTTCTCCATCGCTGTAGCCTTCTCCATTTACTGATGCACTGCAGTAAATATCACTCCTGCAAGCCCCCTGTACTATGCTGTGGAGCAGCAGTGCAGGCAGAGGCAGGATCCCAGACTGGTCGGATTCACGATCTGATCCAGTCAGGCAAGTCCTGTGTCTCTCTGCCAAGCTCTAAATACCAAGGCTGCGTGAGAGGCTGGGTGGGTGCTGGATCAATTTAGCATTGCCATGAGGGATGGCAGGGCAGATGCTGGCCTAACCTGGTTATTTCCACTCTCAGTTTCCACTGTGCCCAGACCCTCAGTTAAGCAAATAGTCCCGACAAAGAGAGCGGAGATTTTGCTCTCCAAGAACAAAACTGCGGCGGGCTGAGGCCCTGCTCTAGAGGGATATTTCCAGGGGATGTCTCGGTGTTTGAAATGGCTCAGCATGAATTAGCGGTTGCGTCTCGGAGGGACTGAGCCTGATGTTCGCCTCTGCCCACTTCTACTCACAGCCCCTGCCCACTCCTACTCACAGCCCCTGCTTTCAGTTCTTCAGAAAGAGGAAACTGATGAGAACTGCAGCAGCTGCTCCCTTGGGAGCTGCTCCACTCCCTTGGCGGAGAGCTGCCTGTGCTGACACAGGTGCAGAGGGGGGATGGTTATCATTACAGGCTGCAGGGAAGCAGCTTGGGGAAACTTCCCCCACCACCAGTCTCCCAGCCATATCTGGTGGGTTTTACATCTTTATTCCCAGCAGGTCAGATGCAGCATCCCAAACTGACAGCAGCATTGATGTAAATGGAAGGAACCCTGGCCTGTCTGCAGATGCCACCCACCAACTTGCAAATTAGAAGCAGAATATATGATCAGCCTCCCTTATAAAACCCAGGGGAAAGATTCTGCTAATAGAGGCCAAGCACAGAATTATTCAGTGGCTCTCGCCTAAGGAAGGTTCCATTTGTACTTATCATTATTATTATTAACTATTTGCATTGCAGTAGCAGCTAGAGGCCCCAGCCAGGATCTATTGTGCAAGGTGTGTATGCACACATAAGAAACAGTCCCTGCCCCCAAAGAGTTTACAATCTAAGGCTGTGTCTACACTGCCACTTTCAGCGCTAAAACTTTTGTCATTCAGGGGTGTGAAAAAACATCCCCCTGAATGACAAAAGTTTTAGTGCTGAAAAGTGCCAGTGTAGACAGCGCTTTATAGAAAGCTACCACCGCTTGTTCGGGGTGGTTTTTTCTTTTATCGCTGGGAGAGCTCTCCCCTGGCAATAAAGTGTGTCTACTCTGCCCACGTCGCAGCGCTACCGCGGCTGCGCTGTAACATGGGTAGTGTAGACATACCCTTTATAAACATGACAGACAAAGGCAGGAATACCATGCCCAGTTTGGAGCTGGGTACTTGAGGCACAGAGTCATTAAGTAACCTGCCCAAGGCCACACAGAGAATCTATTACAGAAGCAGGAATCATACCCAGGTCTCCTGAGTCCCATTCCAGTACATTAACAGCAACACCATCCGTAAAGCACAGGGCCACTTCGAAAACTGACTGTGTGATCACAGCACCTTTCTACCCAATAGCTCCACTCCCTCACACGTCTTGCAATACGGGAAGGGATGGTTTGGCCCTAGATTCCAATTGCAAATTCTGCCCTTTGTTACCTCTGTGCAAGCCCACTGAATGCAGTGAGGCAAAAGTGGGGGCAGAATCTAGCCCACAGAATGAATTATTATTTATGATAGTAGCAGAACAGGTTCCAATCAGGAGCAGGGCCCTGATGTGCTGGGTGCTGTACAAACACAGAGGAAGACACAGCCCCTGCTCTTGAAGAACTTACAGTCTAAATAGACAAGACAGACATCATCTCATCCCAGTAGCTGCTGCACCATTCAGGAAATTCAAGGTCATTTTACTAGACTCCCTTAGAGAATTTCCTTTAGCTCTCCCAGTTTTCTCAGTACCAGTGCCAAAGCTGGCTCCTGTCTAATGCTGAGCCAGAGCAGACTGAGGTTGGGCTGGGAGAAGAGGGATGCGCTTTGAAAAATTTGCCTCCTTTGCAACATCCTCTAATATTGATGATATCTCCCCTCAGATCAGTTAACCATTCCACAGCCTTTGGCTCCTTTTCAACTCCTCATTGCTGTCAGATGTCCAAATAGCCATGGCAACACAAAACACTTCCACCTGCAACTGGCCAGGAGGTCGCACCGCACCCTATCGGACAAAGACCTCGCTTGATAAAGCTTCCAAAAGCACAGCAACCTGTCTGCTTAACCGCACGCCATCACCCCATGCGCTGCACTCTGCCATTGCACCTCACTCCAAGGTCTCTGTCCTGATATTTGATGCCCTCTATGGGATTAGCCTTAGCTGCCTCCATTGCTCTGAACAGCTATATTCTGCCAATGGAACCACTGCCCTACAGAGGAGACAGTCTTCACAGCAGCTGGATTTAAACTATGGAGCTCAGTCTCACAAGAGATAAGAACAACCATGGTACTAAACATTTTCAGAACTAAATGCAAACACATTTCTTTGACTTCGCTTTCCCTCAATAATGTCTTCACACAGTACTACTCCCAATCATTCACTCATTCATATGCTCAGTGCCATCCCCAACACAAACCACTGGTTCACACACAGACACACACATTCACTTGTGGTGACACACGCTCATTCATTTTTACACACACACACAAATAAAAAAGCAAATACACAAGAATCTCTAAACTGATCGCACTCTTTCTCCTGTAGGCTGGGAAGGAAAAGAGAACAAATATTATTGTTCTTTCTCTTTATAAATACTTGGCAGGCACTCAGGTACTACGATGATGAGGCAATATAAATACCTGGATATACAGAGATAGACCAATAGGCAGATAGGTCTTGCAACAGAACTTACTGGTGGCTGTAACAGTAACCTTGTTTGGGCTTGGGTTGAAGTACACGCACTTGTGACTGTGGCCCCGCTACATAATACACTGACTTTCATCCTAAAAGCACCCCACAATCAGTATGGTATTTAGATACAGCAATCATCCTACCTACCTGAAGTGCAGCCACCTGTGGGGTGGGAAACAGCGGCTGCTTAACAGTGCACACTGATACTACAGTTTAAGACAAACAGTGAAGAAGGGCTCTATCCAACTGAAAGTGCCAAGGGAATTTAGTTTGGCAGATAGTAACTGCTTAGACTGGAAATAACCCATGTTCTGGCTAAATATTCCAGATCCCTTGTTTGTTTGTTCTTTATATATATACAATATATTTAATAACTCAAATGCAGTTTAAAAATAGAATCAAAGGCAAAAGGTGGGTCTCCATTTTCCATTTCCTCCAAAAGATGAATGTCTGAAATGATGTGTGATCTGACACCTCTCCCCAAACTGTAACCTCACATCTCTTGCAAAGTCTGCACAAAGAATGGAGAGCAATTGGCATCACAGTCAATAGGACCCTGTGCTCATAAAACATTGTCCCAGTTTCATTTAGATGTTGTCACAAGGTTATTCCAGTAAAGTTCCAGCAAACGAGCTGAGTGGCGATTGTTTTGAATATGTTGCAGGCTGACATGGCAATTTTGCAGAGCTGATTTACTGCAAAGATTAATCTCACCTCAATATTAAATTGTGTCATGTGGGAAGACTGCTGAACATTGATTAGGAACAGAGCTGTAATTGCTGCATAAAGGTGTTATGCATAAATATATATTACATGGATTTCCAATATAATTAACTGATTGGCAGCTTTAAAAAGGGTAACCGCCAGGTGTGATGTCACTTACAAATTGTGACTGTGGATGAATGATGCAGGTTCGGGATCGCCAAATCTGGTGTGAGACTCCAAAGAAACCAAGTACACTTTGGAGTGGGGGAGGTTGGCTGAACATTGGCCTAATGTTTCTCCCATTGAGGCAAATGGTAAAATTCCCACTGACGTCACTGGGAGCAGAGTTAGGCCAGTGCTGAGCACTTTGGAAATCCCCTGCAGAGCATCTAACCCTTTGTAGTGTGAGCTAATAGCCATGGATGGCTGCATGCATGCTGGTAAAACACAGACAGAATCATCCCTCCTAATTTGCAGAGGTCTCCAAAACGTCACAGCAATACCCTGTGGGATCTCCATAAGGCCAAAGAGCAAAGACTGAATTGCCACTTATGGCACCATGGGTGGGGAATCAAATGGAAGACAAGGGAAGATGGGTTCAAAGGCCAGGGTTGGGGTTCCAGATTTGTCAGACTCTGTCATTATTCGTCTGAGGTGACACATTTCACAACACAGGGTTCCACGGGACTCACTGGCTGGGGCAGTTTGATGTTCCAGTGTAAAGGTTGACCTGGCAGCGAAGCACTCTTTCTTTATGCTTGGAATGGCCTTTTTGCTTTGCTTTTCGCTTATAAGAATTGCAGTATTGAATCAGAGCAGGGGTCCAGATAATCCAGTTTACTGTCTCTAAGACTGGCCAGTACCAGCTGCTTTTGGGGAAGGGGCAAGAAACCTCCAAACTGGCAGTTATAGAATAACCTGATGGAGGGGTAAACAAACCAGGGGATGTTTGTTCCTAAATTCCAGCAGTTACAACCTGAAGCATGACTGTTTACAAGGTTTATTTTCTGTAACTGTGGATGTTCTCTGAATGGATGGTCTTAGCTTCTCCTTCATGCGCATGCCCAGAATTCCTCCTTAGAGCAGCAAATGTTGAGACATAACATATTTGGTCTTGTAGGATTCCCTCCCCTTTCTTCCCAGGAGAGTTAGTTGTTTGTGCGTTGATGAGTAGGTTGAGGCCAGGCTAGCAGCCATGTTCACACTGTAGTTATGGGACGCAGGATTCATTCCTCCTATCTTGGACCCTTTATTTCTTGAATGCATTTTAACAGTGTGACTGATGCAAATTGGAAATGATTTTTCCATGTGAACCCCGCTCTGTGTCAGACAGCAGAGCCCTGGGTTTGGGATTGGCATGCCATTCAGTCTGTCTTTGGCTTTGCTCGCTATACAGGCCTGATCACTTTGGGTGGCTTTTGCTCCTCCAGATAGGATGATATTCCATATTAAAAGGTGAAGATACTGAAAGCCCTGATGCCTGCACATGCCTGATGCCTCCATCCCTGCCCCTTTTACTTGCTAACTGACCTCATCTGTCCATCTGTGGAAGGAAGGAACTGACAACTCAAGGAAGGAACTGACAATTCAGTCAAAGCAAAAACTAGTTTCTGGAAGCAGTGTCTGCTCATGGGCTAGGGACAGCCAGACATTTTGGAGTGAGAACCTATATTTCATGGAAGTGGGGTTCCACCATTATGGATAGTCTGCTCTACAGTTGTTCTCGGGAGCTCTGCAGTGAGGATATTTAAAGTCACTTTAGGGACCTGCAAGCCAAATCCGGGTACAATACGAGCTCCAATGGGTAGAAGTGTGATAAGGCAGTGATCTGTTAATTCCATAAACTCTTCTGGGTAGCTGTGCTACTGTGGTTAGTGATGAACATGGATTCTTCTGTCTACCCAGGAGCTAATGGCACAGTCTAGCTGGGACTGAATTCACGCAGATATTTCTCTCAGTTTCTCCATTCAGCATCTTTCCCTGAGGATTAGATCATCTAACCCTGCCTTTCCCTCAGAGCTAGCTCTAGCTCTGCCCTCTGCCCTTGAATTATGCTGATGTCATTTGGCCTCAGAGGAGAAGCTACTTTATTAAAATAAACAGATTTTGGAAAATGAGCACAAAGAGGAGACTGGCCAGCTTGTTGGTACGTAGTGATGTATGAACTACTTGAGAACTGCCCTTCTCATGGTACTTCAGCCTCACCAGGCCCAGCTAGACCAGGAAGGGGAGGAGTGAGATGCAAAAATTGAAGCTATTTTAATAAAATGATTGTATCTAACTTTTTACAACCTCAGAAAGAGTGTTGGGCTTAGTTAAGTTCAAGGTTTGACTCAGTCCACAGAGAGTAAACAGTGTGTATGTGTGTGTGTGTGTGTACGCGCCTAGCAAGGTGCGTGAAGGGCTATCTGCAGAACATCTGAGGTGGTAACGTTACAGGGAGATTGGCACAGACCAATGAATAAGATGCTCTTGGCCTCCCCTCAGTTACCAAGGGTGAAATCCTGCTCCATTAAAGTCAGTGGGAGTTTTGCTATTGACTTCAGTTGGACTCAAAGTCTCCAGAGTGGTTTGGCAGACCCTGATAGCAAACCCTCTTACTAACCCAAAGAGAATCTAGATCAACCCTTTCTACGTGCTGAGTGTGTTTGTTAGGTTAATGTCCATTCATGTTTATAAATCTCACTACGCAAGATTTAGGCCCTCTTGCTTCATATATTTTCAGTGCATAGCTAGTGGTGAATCATAGAAATGTAAGACTGGAAGGGACCTCAAGTGCTAATCCAGTCCATGACCCCACGCTGATGTAGGATCAAGTAAACCTAGACAATCCCTGACAGATGTTTATCTAACCTCCAGTGATGGAGATTCCACAGCCTCCCTTGGTAACCTATTCCAGTACTTCGCTATCCTTATAGTTAAAAATTTTCTCCTAATTTCTAACCTAAATCTTCTTTACTAGGGATTAAGCCAGTTACTTAGTGTCCTAGTGGGGGTGCTGAGACCCATTAAACCAAACTGTAAACCCTGTATATGATGGAAAGTACTTCAACTTGGGATGCAGTAGCACCCCCAGTACTCCTAGTTCCAGCACTGATGTTCAGTGGACATGGAAGAAAATTGATCACTGTCCTCTTTATAACAGCTGTTAATATATTGAAGACCGTCATCAGGTCTCCCTCCAATCTTCTTTTCTAAAGACTAAACAGGACCAGGGTTTTTTTGCCTTTCTTCATAGGTCAGGATTTCTAAACCTTTTATCATTTTATCTCCCCTGGACTCTCTCTAGTTTGTTCACATCTTTCCTAAAGTGTGACACCCAGAACTGGATACAGTCCTCCAGCTGAGGCCTCACCAGTGCCAAGTAGAGCAGGACAATTACCTCCCATATCTTACACACAACACTCCTGTTAATACACCCCAGAATGATCTTAGCCTTTTTCGCCACTGCATCACTTTGTTCGTTCATATTCAATTTGTGATCCACTATAATCCCCAGATCCTTTTCTGCACTACTACCTCCTAGCCAGTTATTCCCCAATTTGTAGCTGTGCATTTGATTTTCAGTGTCTTTGCATCATCTGTCACAAATGTTCTAACATTATGTGTCTGTTTTCCCCTCACATCTGTAACCCTCTCCTCGTCTATCTTCTACCTCCCATGTGCAGGGGACTGTAGGACAAAACTGTGACAGTCACTATGGTTGTTTGCTAAATGCTGTGACACGCCACAAATTTACACCCACCCCAAATGGGTAGCAAACCATGAAGCTTTAGGGAGAAATTATATTCATGGCCAGGTCACAGCATTTCTTATATGCGTTATGGCAAATCAAAATTAATGATGGTCCTGTCAAAGTCAGCACTGTGATTCTGACAGATGTGGCCACACAACACAGCCCTCACACAGTGAATGCTGCCCCATGTGTTTGTTCTGGTTAATAGGTCTTGACAGGGAAATCAGAGATGCCCTGGAGCTACAGGCCGGATCTCCCAGCTGTGCCAAGGCACATGCCCCCTCTGTCCATTTCCTCCTCCCTAGCACTCAGTCCTGCTCTCCAGTATGCACTGATTATCAGATGCTTTCTAAATAATCCACACACAACAGCAGTTTATGTAAGACCATTGGTGTCAGTGATCATCCAAGCAAAGCCAGTAACTAGAGAAACCCCTGAATAATAGAACATTGAACCTTTACCCAGACAGATGCCTGTCTAGGGGCATTTTGGGGTGGGTGCAGAAACCTTTAGCACTCCTAAATGGGTAGAGTTGGAAAAGCCACCAAAAGAGTAAGGTGCTCTTGGTGTCCCCTCTGGTTGCAAAATTTACTCCAGCCGGAATAGTCTTGGTTGCATCATGGAGACCCTGAGTTTAGCTCTCAGGACAGGTAATTGGCCTCAAAATAACCTTGCCACCCACAAAATGGCAGCACATAATATTGCTACCTCCAAGCATCATGGTACAGTATTTTGGTGCCATATGATGGGGATGACCTGTGATATTGGGACATAGATGTGACAAAGCAAATATTTAGACAAATGTAACCGCAAACCATGCAATTATACAGTTGTAACCATCTCTTGGTGTAATTGCTTCAGAGACAGACAGTCTGTTCTTCCCCTTTTTGCCTTTAAAAAAAGAACTGCCATTTGATAGCCCATCCACTTCCTTGTGCTGCTCCTGTCTGTGCTCCATTGTATGGTTTACACAGCAGCGCTCTGTGTGAACATACCGTGGGCCAAATTCTCCTCCCTGGTGAAAGCCTGGCCGCCTTCTGAGGTCAATGAACTGCATGCTGACCCTGGTCTGAATCTGACCGTCTTAGCTGTCAGCCATGTCACCTTGTGTCCTAACCTGATGACTCTCAAATTGCTTTGCACCTGTTACCATCTGACAAGCGATAAAGAGATCACTGAAGCCACCTCGGGGTGCTAATACTATTGTACACTCCTAACATTGCTTAGATCCTGAAGACCCCAACGCACCTCACGCATTATGTATACGGCACCTCTAAAATACTGCCCTGGAGTGGAGGGCTGCACCCAACTGCTGCACAGTACCCATCACAATAGTATGTGTAGGGGCCAGGACATTGCTTATACCAGCTGTGCCACTAAATGATAAACAACCAGAGGTGAGCTCTGTTCTTATGGGCTCATCAGAGGAGCCCCCACAGAATAAACTGCTCAGTGCTTATTTTGTCTGCCTGCGAAGTATTTGTCTTGCTGGGAACAGAACCTCTGATGTCAGAGTGTTCACAACCTGTTGCTCTCTAACTAACATAGCAGAGGGAGTTGGACATAGGCCAGGACACTGGCACTCCTTACCTTTGGTTGGTGTGCCACCCACTGAGTCCCCAGCACCCTTCCTGTAGCATGCAGGTCCCTTGGCATTCTGAGGAGCATGTCTCTGCGTAGCATGCTAGATCTGGTGTGAATACAGAGCAAAGTGCTACAGTAAATCTCTGTCATGATTTGGAGTCAGGTTCCAGCTCACAAATCTCCCTGTCACAAAAAACACCCCCACAGCTGGCTGGAGTGAATGATGAGATGAGCGGCCCCCAGCCTTGCAGGGATTCAAGGCAGCCCTTTCAAGGCCTGCTTCCCACCCACCCTCTTCTCTGCTATTCCCACTACACAGAACAAGTCCCTGACTGCCTTCTGTCACTGCAGAGAGGTAGGAGGCAGGCCAGGGAGCCCTCTGCAACAGCTGGGAGTGGAGGCTGAAGGAGCACAACTGAGGAGGGACTTGCAGCCTGAAGGGGAGGTTGGAACCCCCATAGAGTGGAGGGGGGGTTCCTTTCCCCATCTGCCTGGAGGAAGAGAATGATCTTGCCATTCCATAATTCCTCTTCTCTCAAAGCCTGGTACCCATCACCGTTTGGCAGGTTGGAGGGCCAGCACTGGAACGCCTCATTCAGGACACCCCTGCAATGATGGTAGCAGAGAACCCAGCTTTAATTTGCTTCTGATGTCATCACCGTTTGGCAGACTTGCCAGAGAGGCCAAGGACTAGGGTTATTTGGGGAAGTCTCGTGGCCTGTGCTAGACAGGTCAGACAGCTGATCACAATGGTCCCTTCTGGCCTTGGAATCTATGAACTGACCTCCCCATCACCCACAGAGGCGGCCCCTTCTGGAATTTCCATGTGAAATATCAACTTTCAACAACATTTCTAAGGCTGTTAGAAAAACTGAACCCCCAAGCCACTCATATTTTGGGGGTTTCAGTGACCAAAAGTGAAAAATGTCAGCCAATTGGGCAAACATTTTCAGTCAAACCAAAACCTTTTACCCAACCAGATGAAGCTTTCTGACTTTCAATTGCCAAAAACTGAAACATTTTCAAAATGTTTCAATTTTTGACAGCTGAAATTTTTAAAAAAAAGTTCATTTTCAGGTTTTTGGGTATTTTTATGAAAATTCAAAAATAGCTATAGAAAAATTTTGATGCAAACAAAAAATGTTTCGTTTTCATCACAATTTACAGGGGCAGATAAAGAATATTTCTGACCAGCCCCTGCGAATATACCCAATGTCAGCTTCCACGGATGTCAGTCCAGTGCCCTTAAACCTTCCTCTGGAGCAGTAATTGTTGTCTGGGGTTCTCTGCTCAGTGTCCCCCTTCTGTGCCTAGAACTGTGAGAATAATTGATAGTTTGGTTCACTGGCTGAACCAAAAAAGTTGAAACAAAAAGTTGTTTGGGGTCAAACAAAATGTTTTGTTTTGTTTTTTACTCTTTTATGCTTTTTAAAAAAAACTTTCATATGAAATTGAAATAAATTTCAAAACAAAAGTAGTTTTCAATCCAAATGTCAAATATCAAAAATAAATGTTTTTATTTTTCTGCATTTCCTTGGTTTTTATTATTTTTGATAATTTGGCAAATTTGGCACAAATTTATGAAATGTTTTGGTCAACCTGAATCTGCATTTTTCAGCAAAATAAATTTCCAGCTGAAAACTGTCCCCCAGCTCTACTGGTACCCTCACTCCTGTTCCTGTTTCATCATTTGTTGTCCGAGGGAATCTTGTTTTCTGGGCTCAGTGGCCCTTCCTTCATTTGAAGAGGTGGATCTGTCCTAGGTGGGCAGAATGCAAATAGGCGAATGCCCTTAAACAACAATGAATAGATGTGTGTGGCGGGGGGGATCAGAACTTGTCTAGTGAGTAAAATGCCTCTCTTCTGATCAACGTTAGGGCATCGTACCTGTATTCTTGCTGGGTATTGCAGCCCAGTCCCAGAGAAGTGGCTAGGAGTCCCTGCAAATCCTGCATCTTGGCAGGGGGTTAGTCTAGACTAACCAGTCCCTTCTAACCCTATGGTTTTACGACTCTTTGCATTTCATAAGGTTATTACAATAGGCCTTTTTTTTTTTTTGGTTTGGTTGACCAAAAGAAAAAAATTTGTTGACACCATCTCCCCTGCTGCTCTTCTTTAGTTTAGAATAAGGGCATCAATGAAAGCAACGGTGTCATGTGGCTTTGGCTTTATTTGCTGTTATTGCTGCTTTCAAATGGAAAATTGATATAACAGACCTCTCTCAACACACAGCAGTCTGCACATTTGTACAGTGTTCTTTGAGGACGATCAGCACCCACTGGCATAAAAAAAAGTGACAGATGCTGTCTGCAAATAATGAGTTGAACCAGTTTCCTTTGGAAGGGAACCTTAGAACAATTCCTTTGAGCTCGAAAAGCCACTGAAGTTCTCGTGCGTATCCGGAGCGGCTTGTGTGTGTGTTTGCTGGAATGGTCATAGCCCATTTCATCACATGGCATAAATATTTCTAAAGCACTTCCATTATAGAGACTTCTCTGGAGACAGGAAATGGCAGATTATTCACTGAGAATTTTATATCAAGGAGCAATGCTGTATAAGGAAGAACTTACAAAGCAATCTTTATTGATCCCTCTCTATATACCTAATGTATATGTCACATATGTGACACATGTATTTATCATGTCCCTTCGGCTGCCTCACCTGCACTCTATCCTCTAATCCATCTTGCATGCGATTCATTCCAATATTCCAACCCCCTGAGCAGCCTCAAACAGCTGCTATTAAAAATTAAAAAAAATCATGCTGCCACAGAAAGATTTTCTCCTTCTCCCCCAAAAGTGAAATTGTCTTCTCTCCCGCTCCAGATTGCTCCAGTCTAAGGCCCTCAACAGCTACAGTTCAGTCCTGTGCCTGTGACAGCTTTTCTATACATAACAATGTTTAAAATCATCTCATGACCTTGCAGAGCTAATAGTAGCTTTGCACAGCTAGAAAGGGGAAATTCCCAGCTCCCCAATGGGACATGAGGAAAGTGTTTTAGTAGATTGGAGAGGCATGATTTTCCTTTATAGAAGTCATGCTCCTTTGCCCCAAATATATCACATTCATTTAGGTGTCTCATAATGTTTGTTCCAGCCAGTAATCCTGGCTCTGAAGGAAGGCTCACAGGTCTGTAATCCTCAGGAACACACTAGCATGTTTTTAAAAGACAGATGCAAGATTTTTTCCCATCAGTCCTTTGTTCTAGTAACTAATTTTACCTTTCTCAGATGGGTACCCAATCCAGGGAGCTTGCTTACTGCAAAGTAAGCTCTTGCATTCTCATGGGTGGACTTGGAAAAGTCTATGGGGACTGATTTCTTCCAACATGACTTGTTCTGTAGACCTCATTTAGACTTAAAAGACAAAGCAAGACTAAAAGCTGTATGGTACAGTACTCTAACGTACTGTACACGAGGTAGAATAAGAAATTAAAGTTTGTATTATCTGATGCATTTACTGACATAATTTTATTGATTTTTTTTTTATTGCTATGATGTGAGACCCTATATTAAGGCCTAAGCACAAGGGAGCAGAGTTAAGGCTGAGCTTTCATGACAGTGAGAAGTACTTTAGAAATATGTGTAAGTACATGGTAAAATAATGACAGTTAATAAATATATAGATATTATACATAGAAAATATATACCAGATGGAGTCCTTATCAAAATATGGGATCAATGGATCCTTTTGGAGTAAATGGTTCTCTGTGGGCCATACTCTGTCTTTTTAAAGCCCATGGAATCCCACTGATATCAATGGGACTGAATAGCTGTAACTGGGAGCAGAATTTGGCCTATAACATTTGTTGTGGAAGACACAGGTGAGACAGATACAGTGAGAGTTTGTTCCAGTGGGACCACTCACTCCAGCATTGGCCACTCCAATTTCCCTTTAAACTCCTCACATTCCTAAAGGCCAGTATATAACATATTTGCAGAACAGAGAATAGCTGTTGATAAATCCAGTTCTAACATGCAGTACTTTAATTACATTTGCATGACATTTCATTTCACATGAGCTACAGTTCTGTTGCCTTTAAAATTCCTCCTGTTCTGCTAGGACTGAGTATCTGTTTGACAGGATCTAAGTATTATTCAATTGACTACACCTTGCTAGACAGATCATCCCCTGCAACGAAGGAAGACTTTTAAAGGTACAAGAAAGAATGGTAAGGTTGCAAAGTCAGGCACACAAGTTAAAAAGTGCCAGAATTAAGGTTGAGATATGTAGGGCCTGATTTTTCAGAGAGCCTAGTATTTTATATCACTTTATAAGTTCAAAACTCAGCCTCAGTCAACTTAACTACTAGTAAAAGTTCTTGCCTAACATCACATAGGTGCTCTGTAGCAGGGGTAGGGATAAAACCCATTACTGCAGAGTAGCATTCAACTGCCTTAACAATTAAACCATCCTTTATTTTCCTGCAGTCCTCTGCCTCATCTACTCACACATTCCAGTTTCTGCAATAAATGAAGCAGGGGTCTTACGGACAACAGCCTCCTTATCTACACAGCCAAACCTGTTTCATCCCCAGAGGAACACCAGTCCTGTGCACTGAATAAGGCAGGGGTCCTGTAGAAAATATACTATGTGATCATGTAATCAAGGACTGTTTCATAATGTGTATACACACAGCCCTTTAAAACTGGGAGCTGTCATTGCAAGTCACAAGCCTTCTCCCAGTCATGTGTCCTAAAGGATGCCAGAGGAATGTAGCAACTGCCAGACAGGATCAAACCCAGGGTCCATCTAGCCCAGTATCCTGGCTCTGACAGTGGCCAGCTAGATGCTTCAGTGGAAGATGCAAGAATCTCTGAAGTAAGTGGATAGCCACGGCTACATCTTCCTACATAAGCAGAGGGGCAGAGAAGAGAGACATGGGACAGGAAAGGACCTGGGAGAGGACAGCTGTAGGGAAGAGCCGGCTGTGAAACTCTGGAAGAAGGGCTTTGTGGACCACGAAGTCCTGGAGATGAGGACTAAGGCAAGATCCCCCGGGCGGTAACACTGGATTGCATTACTTTGGTTTGATTCTTGGTTTCTATGTTAATAAGCAATGGCCTGGCCGGCTGGCGGCTCTGCTCAATGGCTACCAGGCCCCTCCCCGTATCACTGTCAGGAGGAGAGACCAATGGCGGGGTTGGGTCAAGAGGGAGGCGAGGGAGACCGGGAGGCCAGGGCTTCTGGAAGAAGCCAGGGAGAAGGGGATGGGTCAGTGCTGGGAGGGCTGGCTCTGGCCCCACTCCCCTCCCCCTCTAGGCACACAGAGAGCAGGGAAATTCTCCATGGCTTTGTTTGGGGTGGGTGCCATTGACAACCAGTAGGCCCGAGCGCCTCTTTGCTGGCAGGTCTCTGCATGTGGGGGCTGCTCCTATTGTTCCCCTAATGGGAGGGGGGGAGCTTGTGCTCCTCGTGGGGCGGGGCCCATCGGAAGGCCTCATGCACCACAAGAGACTTCAATTGACAGGTTTGTTTGGGCGCTTGGTCTCCCCCAGCCCTGGGGTTAGGGTGACAGGAGGTAGGGGGCAGAGGCGGGGGCGGTGCGGTGGAGTCTGGGTAGGCTGTAGAATTCGGGGATGGCTGGGTTTGGAGAAGATGGGGAGCCTGTGGGGTCTTGGGGAGGGAGAGGATGAGGGGGGCCCTGGGGAAAGTGGAGAGAGACTGATGAGACAGAAGACTAGTGATGGCATGAAGCTCCAAACACAACAATGCTGCACTGGGGCTCAGAGGCTAATCTGGCTGGGGCTCCCCAGACTCCTTAAACCAGCCCTGCCCATCTCACTCATCCCTAAATACCTAAACTGCAGCCAGCCCAGTGCCTTTGCTGCAGTCTGTCCTGGATGCTTTGAGGCCTCTGCTTTCACCCGCACCGAAGCCGCCTCGCCCTGCCTGGCTAATTGCACATAGCAGTATTAATCCGAAATGTATCTCTTACCTTGTATGCCACATGTTTTGCAAATCGTGGAGCAAAGCCCAAGTGAAGCAGAGATTATGTAACTGTGGGCCCTTCCGTCAGTGCTGCTCTGAACTCCTGATGCTTCATGCTGCACTGACACTCCTTGACTGGCTCTATGCAGCAGGTTGGGGTAGTCACACAGCAATCGTTTACTAGACAGAGTCAGCCATTTAAAACCACAATCACTATTAGCCTCAGCGAACCATCTTAGCTGGAGCTGGGACAAGCAGGAATTCTCCCTAGGAACAAAGCCCACTTGGTCCAGGAGTCAGTGTTTCTTCTTCATTATCTCATGTCTGACTGCAGCACAGCCCTTGTACGTCTGCTGCCAGCACAGCTGGTTGCCAGAGATTTATTAGGTGATCAATATGCTTGGCTTTCATGTTTCTCCGTGGTGTGAGCCTGCTCCCATGTTCTCATTATGTGAATGAGATGTGAAGGCAGCTCTGCACTATTGATCTCATGTTGTCGACTGGCTCCTGCCTGAGTCTAGAGTCTCTGCAGTGCTCCCTTACTGCTAGAAGGCAGGGTTCATTCCACCTTCTGCTCCTTTCCATGTCAAACGTGCCAGCTTTAGGACCGGAGAAATCTGCCCCATTCAGCCGTATACTCTCCTCCACAGACAGACCACGCTTTGGCGTGATAGCCAGAGGAAAAACAGAGCTTCCAGTTTGTTTACTACCTATTGGCACAAGTCCACAGGGCCAGTTTTTTACATCTCACATTCCAGACTTTGCATAATGTTCTCGGAGCTGCAGCAAATGGCATGCCATTCACTACTATTATTCCTTGTTGGGCCACTGGGGCCCCACTGTGTTGGGTGCTGCACGGCTGCGTGTCCAGCTGGTGTTTGTAAAAAATAGCTCCAGTCTATGAGTGTTTTGCAGAGATGCTTTCTATCCAGTTTGCATTTTAAAGGTTTTTGTGTGACTCTGTGAGTACAGCATGCTGGGATGGGCAGGACAGAGGAATACGATCGGAGCAGGTATCCCTGGAGAGTGATGCCTCAGAGATTCTGGGGGAGCATTCTCTGTTGCCAATACTTCCGATTTTATCCGGAGTTTCACAGTACAGTATTTGGTGGTTTGCCTAAAGCCCCAGCACCTGGAGTCCTCTGACTCTGGGAGAATCTCATCTGTCAATTAAAAATAGAAGCACACCGGTGGCAGAGGAAAGCTGGAAATGGGACCCCTAATGACTCCACAAACAGCACATTTTTAAAAAAAAATTGTAATTTTAAACTAATTAATGAACATTGCGCCAATCTCGTGATTTGGGGGGACCTCACTCCTGTTTTGGAAGGTGTGCTGTCAGCCAGGCTGAACACAGTAATTGCTGCAGGTGCAACCTGCCCTCCACATGGCCATAGGCCAGCAGGTGGAAGGTGAGGGTGTGGCCGCACCCCTGCCATCCCATGACATCCCCACCCTGAAGTGTAAGTGTTGCACTTGGCAGCCCTCCATCCAAGCAGCCTCTAGG
The DNA here is from genome assembly GCF_028017835.1 of Emys orbicularis. Taxonomy (NCBI): domain Eukaryota; kingdom Metazoa; phylum Chordata; order Testudines; family Emydidae; genus Emys; species Emys orbicularis. Next base: position 26,226,520 of record NC_088695.1, on the reverse strand, counting down.
TAGCTCTCCCAGAGCACTTCTAGCCACATGGGTCTGCTTAATTCTTGGAAGCACTAGAGGAGTGAGAAGGCTCCCTGCATCCCCTCCCACACTGGGCAGTCATTACTTAACCCTAAGTGCTCTCTCTGCTAAATCTCAGTCTGTGCCTCTTCATTACTTCTCAGTGGCTTGCACTCCGTTAACAGGCTCCTGAATGGAATCTAAAACTGGTCAGTGCCATCTATAGGTGAGAAGTGAAAACTGCAAGCGATCCTTGCTAATTTGCATAATGCCACAGAAGACTTGATGAAAATAATGACTAGGACTTATTATTCTACAGTTTGTGCTAATTATTTCAAGTCAAGATGTTAAAAATATAAAATTGTATGTTGGACTTTTTAATTGGGCCATGATTTGGGTTAACGAGGTAACTTTTAAATCACTCTCCATAATAAGCAGAAAGCACTAGCAAAAAGGGGGTTGACTGGAAACAAAGCTAATTAAAATAATCAACTTGAGTTTGATGGGAGCTGGCTTAGATCCTAAAGCACTCAGTGAGGCTAGATGAATGTAGGCACTGTTGTGGATCTGAATTGCTTTAGTCTTAGCACTGCAAAGATCTCTGAGGAGCAATACACGTTTACATGTTGGCTGATCTTTTGCATGGTTTGCTCTTGCCTGCCTTTGTTTCTTTAATAGACAAGAGAAATCCTGCATGAGATCATTTCTAGGGAGACCCAGAGGTCTTTGCAGCTGCCCCTCAACAGTATATTGCAAAATAACCTGTATAACATCTGTTAAAATGTTATTAATGCATCGTACTATGGAGGTGATTATTACAAGAGCAATGGATAATGATTTTTAAGTATCATTCTGCAAAAATATTAACACATTTATAAGCAACGTCCTAATTTGAAGTGATATCATGTTCTCTTAGCTGTAAGTAGTTATTAATTACAATGCAACAGTAAAACTCATTAGGGAATAGATTCAAACTTTCAATTACTGTCACTTTTATTCAGGAAGATTAGATGAGCTTTTTTTTGCCTTCAACAAAGATCTGGAAACATTTGCTAATTTCTTAGTGCTGTAGTTATTTCTATGAAATAGTGTGATCCCTCATTTACATATAAGAAAGCATTTTCTGTGTTCAGTCTGACCTATCCTGTTAGTATCAGGAAATTGAGCTGCAGACACTCTCTATAAAAAAGAAGTCCTCTCTTATGCAAACTAGCAGCACTTTTTGCAGTCACATGGTGAACATCTAGGATTAGTTCTGGGACTTATTTAACCTGTTCTCTAATGTTGTGCCCTGCATGGCTCTTAGACAGTAATGGGGGATGAGCAAAGCTCAGTAGATGCTTCTGGGTTCATAGGGTTATGCAAACATTTCCTTTGGTTTCACACTATTTGGAGTTCACACACACACACACTCCTTCTTACCACCTGAAGTTTGCTTTCTGTTTCATGTTCAACCTCCAAGCAAAACCCATTTGAAACAATTGAGGTTCTCCTGGTTGCATACCACAACTGTGAATTTTATATCATTTCAAAGCAAAGCCATAAGGCAACCCCAGGATCATTTGAAACTGGGCCTGGGTTTGTCCAAATTTTATGTGATCTGCAGAAAATTTTGTCTGAGTTTAACAGGCGAATTTTGTCCTGTTGCATATTTCAAAGCAAACAGTCCACGTGATTTTACCCATGACTCCTAGTTAAACGTGCAATTATAAGCTACCCACACTGTGACGCTCTGCCTCTCTGTCCTGGCTCTGAGTAGATGTTATTGGTTCCATAAATGCTGCTTTGATGAATCATATGTAATAGTGCTAAAAAACATCTTACAAAGCTCCATCTGTCCTCTCTGTGGCATCCAGCTTGAGAGAAAGGGAATCTCACGCAAATCCATTCATATCTCATGTTTGCAGGTTTGTGTTGTTAGAATCATCAGATAAATTGGCCCCATGGAAAAACACAGAAATAGCAACCATTGAGATTTAGTTAGTGATCTCGGCCAGGTAATATACCTGCCAGCGTGGAAAACACAGGCTGAAAATCTCGGGAATCTAGAGGTCTCTGAGAACTGGATTGAATGCTGGTGGGAAAACAGCTATTTCACCACCCCTGAAATCACACTGTCCACTGGCAATGCAGTACCCTGCAAATACTAGTTGCCTCCCGAATCCCTTTGCTCTTCCTAGCAGGTCCCTCAAGTCTTCATTTGACATTCCTTCGACAATAACAACACTGGGCTCTTCTGAAGCACTGTCCATCTGAGGGTGCTGTGCAAACATTACTGAATGGGTCTCTCTGTGGAGCTTTTCATGGGCAGGTGTGCAGAATGGGAGGTTTGCAGAAGGACTGGGAGGTAATCTTTGGTCTTATTGAGTAGCCCACAGGATGAAGAAACTGATCTAATTGTCACACACACACACCCATTAGGGATTACTGTCATCAGCCACATTTTAGAGATGGGTAACTAAGGCAGAGAGAGGCTAACTGACTTGTCCCAGATGACATGGGAAGTCTGTGGTAGGCCAGGAGAGAAGGTAACTGGGGTCTCATGAGCCCTAGGCCAGGATCATATCCTCTGGACCATTCTTCCTCTTTCTCGGCCAGCCTTCCTCTTTTGAAGAAACCTCTTGATCTTTAAAATAGTCTGGACTCCATCTGTCATGAACTCATCACTGTCACTATCAAAACCAGGAGGAGATGAAAACTGCATGGTGAAACCCAATTGTTATTACATTGGGAAAATCTTATCAGCCCCATTAGTGAAAGACAATGAGATGTCTCCTTGTTTCATTTTAGTGGGGAGATGGTGCAATAAGAAGTGACAGAGATTGTTAACAGACCATGTTCATAAGTTGCGGTTACAGAGTCCACTTTCCAACTAAGCTATCGCTATGCACAGGGAATGCAAGTTGCATACCATTGTAACTACACATGACTAGCACATAGTGGGCTGGGAACAATGGCCTCATGGGAAAAGCACAGGAGGAGGAGTCAGGTGTTGGGGATTTTCTTCCCAACTCTACCCAGTGTGTGACCCTGGGCAAACCACGTCTCATCTGTGCCTCAGTTTCCCTATCTTTAAAATGCGGAGAATTATTATCATCTGCCTCACAAGAATGCAGTGGGAGTTTCTGAACATTTGTAAAGGATTTTGAGATCCCAGGATGGAAAGTACCGTTGATGTGCTTGAACATTACTGGTTTATTACTATTTCCTATAAAATATGAATAATAAACATAATACAAATAATATACCAAGAGAAACTCCAGCGATGGCAGGAGCAGGGTGAAGAGATCAAGGTGGAGGACTCTTTGTTTCATGTGATCCTTATATTATTTGTTGAAAGAAAGAGAATTTCAAATTCTGCCTCCTCTGTTCACAAGCCGGCTGTCCTGAAAAAAACAGCGCAGTGCTCGTTCCAGTACAAACCTCACTGCCTCTCCAGCTGTGGAGTTGCCTTAAAATTGGGGCCCTGGTGTGGCAGCTTCTGGGGGCAAGGGTCTTGGGCTAATTTTTGTGGGTTTATTAATAAAAATGAACCTAAATGGTTTATATCAAATTAAGATCACATTTTAGAATGCAGAGTTGTCTGGCCATTTCCCAAGCATGCTCTCACACGTGCATCTGCTGTGGCTGACAGCGAAGCATCTTTTAACTCAGGCAATAGAGGCTTCTGCTTTAATCTCCACTTCTGTGAGGTTTGATCCCTGCTGCTCACAACCTGGGATGTGGTATAACACAAACCCACACACAAGCAAAAGAGCCCGTCTGCTCTTGTGAGCTCCCAGCCAAATTTTTGCAGACTCAAGATTTTTCTAAGAAGTATCTAAATGTGCAGCTGCTTCTTCACAACAAACCTAAATCTGACTTCTCTGCGGGCCACCTGTTGCTCCATGAATCCTCAGACCCAAGAAGACTTCTCTCTCTGGCCATTTTTAACAAATGGACTTTATCTCTGCTTCACACCCTGGGGGATGTACATTGCAGAGTCTTGGGCCAAAACAGAGGGTGTCATGAGCTTATTTTTCTTGATAAGATTCAAAATTGCAGTACAGAATGTCTCTTAGCTCTGTATTTTCTTTGTCAGTTTAATATACATAATAATAACACCTCCCACTTGTATATGTCACACTCCACTGTACTCTTTACACAACTATATATTGACTTGCAGAGAAACAAACAGAAATTGACCTTAACCAGAAAGGATGGATGTTGGTTTCTTAAAAACCTTTGTTTGCTCAAGGTCTGTCCAGGGGCAGAATGCAGCTGGGGTTGAATGCTCTTGTATGGTATCCCCTGTTATCCATGGAGCTCAAGGAGATTTATTAGCAGTAATTATGAGAGTCTTAAACAAACCTCTGTGGGGCATGGTAGGCTCAGTGACACTGCTAGCATCTTCCAGATGAGTGATGAATGCCAGGTGCTGGAATTGATGCTGGGGAATGTTCTGTAGATCATGTCAAAAATGCCAATTGTTTTAAGTCCAATTTTTTTTCTGAGTTACCTGTGGAAATGTATTGGGTTTTCAATGAAAAGGGGGGGGGGAAAGTTCTGAAAACTGAGTATATTTCAGGTTTTCAAAAACTGAAAACCATTTTTTTTTGTCAAAACAAAACAAAACAGATTTTTGTTAAAGGAAACTGAGCGTTTTCAGTAAAATGTTTGTTTTCTTGGAAAAGCCATTTTGCACTGCAAAAAAAAATTGTTGAAAAATATCCAACCTGCTCTAGGCAGGGCCGCCCAGAGTGGGGGACAAGTGGGGCAATTTGCCCCAGGCCCCGGGCCCCACAGGGGCCCCCACGAGAATATAGTATTCTATAGTATTGCAACTTTTTTTAATGGAAGGGGCCCCTGAAATTGCTTTGCCCCAGGCCCCCTGAATCCTCTGGATGGCCCTGGCTCTAGGTGTGAGGGGCAAATCAGGAATAGAATGGGAACTCAAAGGAGGGAACTTAGACCTGATCCAAAGCCCAGTAAAGTCACTGGGAATCTTTCCACTGACTTCAGCGGGCTTTGGACTCGGCTCTTAGTGTATATAACTTAAAACATTAACAACCAGTTATCCCATTATAGCCTTGATAAGCTGATCCCTATGTTGCATCCTACTCCCCTGTGTCTTGTCCCTTCTAGACCCAGCACTCTCGGGCATGGACTGCTTGCCTCTGTGTTTGAAAGTGTGAGGCCTTGTGTATTTTGGCACTTCCACAACAACAACAATAAGAATAAGAGAAAAGGGCAATAGTAATACTAATCATGGTGATAATAATAATAAATAATTAATAAATAACAACAGTGAAGAGAAGCAAGGAGTTACTCTGACTTCCCCAAGGTCACACAGTGAGTCACAGGCAGGGCTCAGGATAGTTCCCGGGAGCCCAGTCTCCCTATTAAACTAACCGCTAGACCATATTAAACATAGTGATCATCGAAATCATAGAAATGTGGAACTGGAAGGGACCTTGATAGGTCATCTAGTCCAGTCCCCTGTACTAAGGCAGACTAAGTATTATCTAGATCATCCCTGGCAGGTGTCTGTCTAACCTGTTCATAAAAGCCTCTAATGACGGTGATTTCACAACTTCCCTAGGTAATTTGTTCCAGTGCTTAACCACCCTGACAGTTATGAAGTTTTTTCTAATGTCCAAACTAAACCTCCCTTTCTGCAATTTAAGCCCATTGCTTCTTGTCCCGTTCTTAGTGGTTAAGGAGAACAATTTATCACCCTTCTCTTTATAACAACTTTTATGTACTTGAAGACTGTTACCATGTCCCCCATCGTCTTCTCTCTTCCAGCGGAAACAAACCCATTTTTTTCAGTCTTTCCTTGTAGGTCATGTTTTCTAGACCTTTAATCATTTTTGTGCTCTTCTCAAGACTTTCTCCAATTTGTCCACATCTTTCCTGAAATGTGGCACCCAGAACTGGACACAATACTCCAGTTGAATCCTAATCAGCATGGAGTGGAGTGGAAGAATTACTTCTCGTGTTTTGCTTACAGCACTCCTGCTAATACATCCCAGAATGATGTTTGCTTTTTTGTGTGTGTGTGTGTGTGTGTGTGTGTGTGCAAAAGTATTACATTGTTGACTCATATTTAGTTTGTGATCCACTATCGCAAGGGTTCTCAACCTTTTTCTTTCTGAGTTCCACCCCCCCCCCCCATGCTATAAAAACTCCATGGCTCACCTGTGCCACAATAACTGCTTTTCTGCATGTAAAAGCCAGGACTCGCATTAGGGGGTAGCAAGCAGGGCAATTGCCTGGGGCCCCACACCACAGGGGGCCTTGCGAAGGCTCAGGTTTCGGCTTCAGCCCCAGGTGGCTGAGCTCAGGGCCCCGGACTTCAGCCCCATGCAGTGGGGCTTCAGCTTTCTGCCCTGGGTCCCAGTGAGTCTGATGCTGGTCCTGCTTAGCGGCCCCCCTGAAACCTGCTCATGGCCCCTCAGGGGGCCTCGGACCCCTGGTTGAGAACCACTGCACTATAGCTCCCAGATCCTTTTCTGCAGTACTTTTTCCTAGGCAGTCATTTCCCATTTTTTATGTGTGCAATTAATTATTCCTTCCTAAGTGTAGAACTTTGCATTTGTCCTTACTGAATTTCATCCCATTTATTTCAGACCATTTCTCCAGTTTGTCAAGATCATTTGAATTCTAATCCTGTCCTCCAAAGTGCTTGCAACCCTTCCCAGCTTGATATCATCCACAACCTCTATACGTGTACTCTCTAAGGCCATTATCTAAATCATTTTTGAAGATATTGAATAGAACCGGATCCAGGACAGACTCCTGCAAGACCATACTCGATATGCCCTTTCAGCTTGACTGTGAACCATTGATAACTTACCCTCTGAGTATGGTTTTCCAACAGTAGGTTCATCTAGTCTATATTTATGTTACAGAATGTGGCCTGCATGAGTTGGGGACATGTAACAGAGGTCAGAAGCTGTCCAGTGCTTCATTAAACTCTTTTCTCCATGGGCTCAGAAGAGCACATATGGCCAGTAACGACCTTTGCTTGGCATTTTGATGGGCCAGCCGTACAAAATGTACATTTGCATACAGATAAGTGGCCCTAATGACTATCCTGTAAATGCCACATGTTGTCAGAATGACTCCCATTGACTTCGGCTGGCTTTGGATCAGGTTCTAAAGGAGAGATTTCCAAGGCATGAAGAGCAGTTAGGTGCCCGGTTCCCATCGAGGGAGTTGGGCACCTAAGTCCCATTTTTGCCTTTGAAAATTCTCCCCCTAAGTTCCCGAGCTGATCATTTATTTCAGCAGTAGGATTTCTCCCAAAGTCTGCAGACATTACAGAAATAATGCTACACTATGATCAAAGGATGCTAAATAACATGTGCATCACTTTTTTGCTAGGACAAACTATACACCAGTCATGTTATATAGCAGCGCTGCAATCAGATTTCTGTACTTACAAGTGAACTAGAAATCAATCCAAAGCCCATTGCCTGGCTTGTTTCCTTGTTTGCCAAGGGTCAGACAACCTTGATTTATGAAATAATGTAATAAAACACAAAGGATAAGCCAGAACAGTGATTTCTATTGAGATGATCATGCAAGTAGATGTGGAGGGAGAGGGAATCGGGAAGTCTGTTTTCATTGTTACGTACCTTCTGAATGTCTTCAGTGTCTAGTCTTCCAGGGTCTACAGCAGGGGTCAGCAACCTTTCATAAGTGGTGTGCCGAGTCTTCATTTATTCACTCTAATTTAAGGTTTTGCCTGCCAGTAATACATTTTAACGTTTTTAGAAGGTCTCTTTCTATAAGTCTATAATATATAACTAAACTATTGTTGTATGTAAAGTAAATAAGGTTTTAAAAATGTTTAAGAAGCTTCATTTAAAATTAAATTAAAATGCAGAGCCCCCCAGATCAGTGGCCAGGACCCGGGCAGCGTGAGTGCCACTGAAAATCAGCTCGCGTGCCAGCCTCGGCACGCGTGCCATAGGTTGCCTACCTCTGGTCTACAGGTTGCACCATTGTGGCAGATGGTAAATCCTAATAATGCTATGAGCCTTGTGGGGAGTACCTCCCTCAGATTCCACCGTATGCACTCCCCCAGCACCAACAAAGGCATTGTGACTTCAGCTCTTCTACAGGCAGGCGGCTTCCAGCCACTGCTGCTAGCCCAGCCTGCCTTCGCCCTGCCCCCATTCCCCACAATGAGTACCTTTACGCTGCAGCTGGGAGAGTGCTTCCCGCCAGGAGTAGACAGCTACGCACTAGCTCTGCAAATAGCAGTGTAGCGGAGGGCTGCCTGGGCAGCAGCTCAGGCCAGCCTCAGTACAGACTCAGGGGGGACCAGCCAGGTTTGTATTCAAGCAGCGAGCTCGAGCCGCTGCCAGTGCTACCCCTGGCCACACTGCTATTTTTAGTGCACAAGCTTGAGCAGCGCTAGAGCGTGTCTGTCTACCCGCGGTGGGAAGCACCCTCCCTGCTCTAGTGTAGACATGCCCAATGTGACAGCTACAATCTAGTCACAGGACCAGATTTTCAAAAGAACTCAGGGCCGGACTCTCAAGCACTCAGCAGCCAGCAGCTCCCAGTGTGATACCTATGGCAGGTCTTCCAAAGAACATTGGGACAGGCTACCCACTTTGAAGGTTTCCTAACTGGGAGCTGCACTCTTCTGGTGCTTGCAGTTGTAGTGGTGAGCATATTGTCTATCTGACCCTTCCTGTATACAAACACCCGTGGCAGTTCCACCAGCAGAGAATACAGGCCAGCCAGAGACAGAGAGACTATCTGAGACAGTGCAGGTCGGTGTCCAGCTCCTGAATGGAAACAACAAAGATTCCAGTCCAGATTTACTAGGGGACTTTGAAAGCAGAGCCTGTGCTTTGTACCATATGTAGATGCCATTGCTGCACTGAAGTGCAGTGAGACAGAGCCGTTTGTCCAATGCGGAGCTGTGTCTGTGTGCTATGCATGCGGAACAAGTAGTCTCCTCTGTCATTGGACGTAAAAGATTTATCTAAGAGGGAAGATGGCCCTAAAACACCATCACTGTGTTTAATGTGGAGTGATTAATTGACTAGTGCTGTGAAGGACAGTGGCAACATTTTGAGAGACATTATCTGCTATCCTGTTTGAATTAAGAATTCATAATGACACAAATCATTCAGGGGGCTTGTTTTGCTTTAAGTTATACTGTACACAGATTATCTGGCCAGAGAAGCTGATTAATGTGATGGAAGCCGAGAGCACAGCAGACAATACATCTCCCTCGCTATCGAATCTATTGTGCCTTCCTACTTACCTGCATGCCTAAAGCATGGTCTGCCAGATCCACCACACCAGTGAAGCAGTCAGGCAATTGGATTCTATCACTGCCTCTGTCCTTGCTGTGCAAGCTTGTTCTATCCCTATGTTTCCCAGTCTATCACACAGGGAAATGATATTTACCCCCCTCTGTAAAATGCTTTGAGATTGAAGAATGAAAAGCCGAGGTATTATTATCCATGGCACATCTAATGTGCCCATTACCATAGTATTGAGGCACGCTAACCAATGTCAGTGTTGAGGACTCTGCTCTGTAGTTTCCTGGCAATGTAACCAGCTTGTTCTTACCCTGCAGCCCATTCGAAATTTGATTCCTTCTCTTTGCAACCACATGTGGAAGGTCCACTTTCTCCACAAGCTTTGCCCAGTGTGAGGATGGGATTGGTGCCAGTTATTTATTGGAGTGGGTGGAGAATTGACGTGTGACATTCCCAGGTATGCTAGATTCTTCAGGAGGGAGCTGTCTGCAAGTGTTTCTGGGGCCAGACCTGTCTACCTAGGCTTATTGAAAAGACTGAGATGCACCTTGTGTTATATTTTCATAAAATCTTCATTGCCCACCTAGAGCGAGCACAGTATAACACCGATGCGGCGCTGTACCCTGAACCGCAGCTTGGCATCCGAGCACCAGACGCTGAAGTGGGGGTGAGCAAGCTGGGACTGAGGAATTGGACAGGGCAAAATGTGATGCTGGGCTTCCCAGAAGGAACAAAGATAGTGGGCCTAATTCTGACCTGGGACTGGTTTTATTCTGGTGAACTCCATCAAACTCAGCAGAGTGATTCTTGATTTACACCAGAGTCAATGAGGTTAGAAGCACGTTTGAAGAGAGCTGGTAAGTGAGAAGAGGAAAACTTACTGCTAACCAGCCTGAAACGCCACTTGTACCTAATGCCTACCTAATTCTAACCAAGGCATTTGCCTGCTCCGTGCTGGAGAAGGAGAGACTCCAGTCTGGAGCAGCAGTGAAAACTCAGGCATGTGGGCCTGGTGGGAAGGTTATTGTCACTATCACTGACCCCTTGGAGCTCTAACGACCACAGGTGCTCAAGACCACAGTTTTACATGTTGTCCAAAAGACAGCCCCTCCAGTAGCACACTGGGGGAATAGCTCAGAGCTTACTCAGGCTATGTCTACACTAAGCACCTTTTAGCAGCACAGTTGTGCCGCTAAAGCCGTGCCGCTCAAAGGCGCGCAGTGTAGCTGCTGTTTGTCGGCAGGAGATTGCTCTCCCGCCAACAAAAAACTTCCACCCCCAACAAGCGGCAGTAACTTTGTCAGCAGGAGAGCTCTGTCGGCAGGAGAGCTCTGTCTGCTTTTTGTCAGCAAACCTTTTGTTGTTCGGGGTATGTGTGTATTTTTCACACCCCTGAATGACAAAACTTTTGTTGTTCAGGTTCCAGTGTAGACAAATCCTCAGTCTATCATTCCACCTCCTGAATTAACACCAGTTGCTGTAGCAACTAAGTGCACCTTGATGACCTCATATGCCATGTTCGGACCCAGTCTGACTCTGCTTAGCTTGTGAGCTTCATCAGGATCACACAGTACCACATGCTATGGCCTCAAGCTATGGTGCATCAACTCAAGTCAAATTAGGTTAACAAAGTCGGAGCATAGCTTCCTGATTGGAACGTAGAGGAGCTGCAGGGCTTGGAATGAGACCAGACCAAAAGTGTCAAGGGAAAAGTCAGGCTGAGCATTTTGAGCTCTTGCAAAGCTTAAAATGAAAACTCAGTGCACCTCGTCCCTCAAAGGCGAGATGGAGCCTCTGATATAAGAATGTAAGAACTGCCATACTGGGTTAGATCAAAGGTCCATCTAGCCCAGTATCCTGTCTTCCGAGAGTGGCCAATGCCTGATGCTTCCGAGGGAATGAACAGAACAGGTAATCATCAAGTGATCCATTCCCTGTCGCCCATTCCCAGCTTCTGGCAAACAGAGGCTAGGGACACCATCCCTGCTCATCCTGGCTATTAGCCATGGATGAACCTATCCTCGATGAATTTATCTACTTCTATTTTGAACCATGTTATAGTCTTGGCCTTTGCAACATCATCTGGCAAAGAGTTCCACAGGTTAACTGTGTGTTGTGTGAAGAAATGCTTCCTTTTGTTTTAAACCTGCTGCCTATTAATTTCATTTGGTGACCCCTAGTTCTTGTGTTATGAGAAGGAGTAAATAACACGTTATTATTTACTTTCGCCACCCCAGTCATGATTTTATAGACTTCAATCATATCCCCCCTTAGTCATCTCTTTTCCAAGCTGAAAAGTCCCAGGCTTATTAATCTGTCCTCATACGGAAGCTGTTCCATACTCCTAGTCATTTTGTTTCCCTTTTCTGAACCTTTTACAATTCCAATATATCTTTTTTTTTAAATGGGCTAACCACATCTGCACGCAGTATTCAAGATGTGGGCATACCATGGATTTATATAGAGGCAATATGATATTTTCTGTCTTATTATCTATCCCTTTCTTAATGATTCCCAACATTCTGTTAGCTTTTTTGACTGCTGCTGTACATTGAGTGGATGTTTTCAGAGAATTATCCACAATGACTCCAAGATTTATTTATTTTTTTTTTGAGTGGTAACAGCTAATTTAGACCCCATCATTTTATATGTGTAGTTGGGATTATGTTTTCCAGTGTGCATACTTTGCATTTATCAACATTGAATTTCATCCACCATTTTGTTGCCCAGTCACCCAATTTTGAGATCCTTTTGTAGCTCTTCGTAGTCAGCCTGGGCCTTAACAATCTTGAGTAGTTTCATATCATCTGCAAATTTTTCCACCTCACTATTTACCCCTTTTTCCAGATCATTTATGAATATGTTGAATAGGACTGGTACCAGCACAGACCCCTGTGGGACACCACTATTTACCTCCCTCCATTCTGAAAACTGACCATTTATTCCTATCCTTTGTTTCCTATCTTTTAAGCAGTTACTGACCCATGAGAGGACCTTCCCTCTTATCCCATGACTGCTTACTTTGCTTAAAATCCGTTGGAGAGGGACGTTGTCAAAGGCTTTCTGAAAATCTGAGTACACTATATCCATGGGATCCCCCTTGTCCACATGCTTGTTGAGCCCCCTCAAAGAATTCTAGTAGATTGGTGAGGCATGATTTCCCTTTACAAAAACCATGTTGACTCTTCCCCAACAAATTATGTTCATCTATTTGTCTGACAATTTTGTTCTTTACTATAGTTTCAACCAGTTTTCCTGGTATTGAAGACAGGCTTACCAACCTGTAATTGCCGGGATCACCTCCAGAGCCCTTTTTAAAAATTGGCGTGACATTAGCTATCCTCCAATCATCTGGTACAGAAGCTGATTTAAATGATAGGTTACAGACTACAGTTAGTAGTTCTGCAATTTCACATTTGAGTTCCTTCAGAATTCTTGGGTAAATACCATCTGGTCCTGGTGACTTATTACTGTTTAATTTATCAATTTGTTCAAAAACCTCCTCTAATGACACCTCAATCTGGGACAGTTCCTCAGATTTGTCACCTAAAAAGAATTGCTCAGGTTTAGGAATCTCCCTCACATCCTCAGCCATGAAAACCGATGCAAAGAATTCATTTAGGTTTTTTTTGCAATGGCCTTATCGTCCTTGAGTGCTCCTTTAGAATCTTGATTGCCCAGTGGCCCCACTGGTTGTTTAGCAGGCTTCCTGCTTCTGATGTACTTAAAAAAAAATTACTATTACTTTTTAGCTGTTGTTCAAATTCTTTTTTGGCATTCCTAAATATATTTTTATACTTCATTTGCCAGAGTTTATGCTCCTTTCTATTTTCCTCACTAGGATTTAACTTCCACTTTTTAAAGGATGTCTTTTTGCCTCTCACTGCTTCTTTTACTTTGTTGTTTAGCCACGGTGGCACTTTTTTGGTTCTCTTACTATGTGTTGTTGTTTTTTTAATTTGGGATATACATTTAAGCTGAGCCTCTGTTATGGTGTCTTTAAAAAGTTTCCATGCATCTTGCAGGGATTTCACTGTTGGCGCTGTATCTTTTAATGTCTGTTTAACTAACCTCCTCATTTTTGTGTAGGTCCCCTTTCTGAAATTAAATGCTATAGTGTTGGGCTGCTGTGATGTTTTCCTCGCCACATGGATGTTAAATTTAATTATATTATGGTCACTAATACCAAGCAGTCCAGCTATATTCACCTCTTGGACAAGATCCTGTGCTCCACTTAGCACTAAATCAAGAATTGCCTGTCCTCTTGTGGGGTCCAGACTAGCTGCTCCAAGAAGCAGTCATTTAAGATGTCAAGAAACTTTCTCTCTGCATCCCATCCTGAGGTGACATGTACCCAGTCAATATGGGGATAGTTTATATCCCCCATTATTATTGAGGTTTTTTTTATTTTAATAGCTTCTCTAATCTCCCTATTTCACAGTCACTATCACCATCCTGGTCAGGTGGTGGGTAATATATCCTACTGCTATATTCTTATTATTAGAGCATGGAATTACTATCCATACAGATTCTATGGTACATTTGGTTCATTTAAGATTTTTACTTCATTTGATTCTACGCTTTCTTTCACATATAGTGCCACTCCCACACCAGCACGACCTGTTCTGTCCTTCTGATATATTTTGTACCCTGGTATTACTGTGTCCCATTGATTAGTCTCATTCCACCAAGTTTCTGTGATGCCTATTATATCAATATCCTCATTTAATATGAGGCACTCTAGTTCACCCATCTTATGATTTAGACATCTAGCACTAGTATATAAGCACTTTAAAAACTTGTCACTTTTTAGCTGTCTGCCATTACATGATGTAATTGAATGGGACTTTTTTTTCATTTGACTGTTTCTCATCAGGTTCTACCTGTATTTTATCATCTTACATCCTCTCCTCCTTTCTAGGACATAGGGAATCTCCATTAATAGATCCTCCCCTAAGAGATGTCTCTGTCCAAACCACATGCTGTTGGCTCCACACCTGTCGGCTTTCCCCCAGCCCTTAGTTTAAAAACTGCTCTATGACCTTTTTAATGCTAAGTGCCAGCAATCTGGTTCCATTTTGGTTTAGGTGGAGCCCATCCTTCCTGTATAGGCTCCCCCATTCCCAAAATTTCCCCAGTTCCTAATAAATCTAAACCTCTCCTCCCTACACCATCATCTCTCATCCACGCATCAAAACCCGGCAGTTCTGCCTGTCTTAATTGGCCCTGTGTGTGGAGCTGGAAGCATTTCAGAGAATGCTACCATGGAGGTCCTGGACTTCAATCTCTTACCTACCAGCCTAAATTTGGCCTCCAGGACCTCTCTCCTATCCTTCCCTATGTCACTGGTACCTACATGTACCACGACCACCGGCTCCTCCCCAGCACTACACATAAGTCTATCTAGATGTCTCAAGAGATCCCCAACCTTCGCACCAGGCAGGCAAGTCACCATGCGGTTCTCCTGATCATTGCAAACCCAGATATCTATGTTTCCAATGATTGAATCACTCATTACTAATACCTGTCTCTTCCTAATAACTGGAGTTCCCTCCCCCGGAGAGGTATCCTCAGTGTGAGAGGATACCACGACATCATCTGGAAGGAGGGTCCCAACTATGTGATCGTTTCCCTCTGCTCCAGTTGGATGTTCTCCTTCCCTGAGACTTTCATCCTCCTCAACAGCACAGAGGCTGTCAGAGGCTGGTACCATTCTACTGTGTCCCAGAAAGTCTTATCTATGTACCTCTCTGTCTCCCTTAGCTCCTCCAATCCAGCCACTCTGGTCTCCAAAGCCCGTACACAATCTCTGAGCGTCAGGAGCACCTTGTATCAAATGCACACATATGCCACCTGCCCACAAAGAGCCACCAGAATTTCCTACGACTACAGACACTTGGCGAGAGCAGAGGTGGGAACATTGGTACAAGATAAGAAATCAACACAGTAAATCTGATAACAAATGAAATAGCAAGAATGATTGTCTATACCAAGGAAATGGTCAGTACAATAGGGGGTGATCACAGCAAAGACAGACACAATTCAATACCATGTGTCTGTATGCAGGATGCTTAACAGGCAGCATCAGAGGCAATTCCCAGAGCGGAACTCTTGGAGGCTAATGGGAAAAGGAGGGTGATTTTCAAGTGAGGATGTGAGTTTATTTCTCAGAGATAGCTGCAGAAAGATAGGGCTACATGTGTGAGAATAACCTTCCCTCTCAGTGTAGTGAGTCACCAAGAGGGGACAGTGAGCTGATCACATTGGGATGAAGAGAACATGCAGGTGCAAGGGAGTGGGAACAGATGGAGCAAGACCATGGAGAGATCCAAAACCATGGAAGGCAAGTTTGCAATGGACTCTGGGATAGAAAGCCAAGGAAGAGAGGGAGGGTGGATAGGAAGCTGGGAGGGTGACTGAGGATGAGGGCAATGTGTTGCGGCTCATGCCGGTGAACTCTTATTCTCACAGCTATGCTGATGTCATGGATGTTGCTTGTAGGAACAACATGGTAATAGCTTGATTGTCAGTGTGATAGATACGGCAGTTTCCTGGACAAACCTTATAGAATTAAGTTTAAGCATTGTAGGAGTGCATTGCATTAAAAATTCAAATGTTTCAGTATTATTGTGGGATTGTCTGTAACATCTCTGGGGGGGGGACATGACTAATATAAACCCTGGGAAGATTTATAAGCTTCAGAGGAGTGTTTGAAACAATGGGCCAGACAAGAATGAACTATTCAAGTTAAGTGGGTTTCCCAGGAAATTTCTAAGGGGAGGTATATGCAAATGTCCCCCTTTCAGTTATACAAGCCTATTGAAGCTTTGCCCTGAGGGTAGGACCTTTGATCACCTGTTACGTGAGGACAAGATCAGAGATCCAAACTGTATGAAGGATGACTCACAGATTCATGCGGGGGAGTGTTCTGAGCCAAGATGGTTATGAACTTCTAACCCCTGTGTGGTGTTTGAAGGACGGATTGCTACCAGAGCCCGTACTGAAGTGGGGTGATCTCTGGTAAGCTTATTAGCATGCATATAGGTTCCTTTGTTGTTTTAATATGTTCTCACTGTAATGCTTTCACCTTACGAATAAATGTGCTTGCTTAGAAAGGGCTGTGTGATACCTTATCATTTTGGGCAATTACACTGTTTATAGCCTCTGAGGAGAAAAGCAAAGCGGGCCTGCTTAGGCAGTCTGAATTGCTGGGGATCCACAGTGTAGGCAGAGAATTGTGCAGCCAGGAAATACCCTGATCAACAGGGAGAGAGATGCGGGTGTCTGCCCAAGAGAGGTGATGGCTGGGGAGCTGGATGCTAAGAGGGGGTCCCCTCGGTGGACTCTAGAGCTGTAGGTGCAGTTTCCCTGAACTGTGAAAGGCAAGTTAGCTTGAGTTAGGGAGAGAACCAGTGTCCTCATAAATGCAAAAGAGTTTGGAAAGAAACATGATCACTAAACTTCTACAAGCAAAAGCAGCCATAGAGAGAAAAACCCCAATCATACCTATTAAGGAGCACAACTGGCCAGTCCACTAGCTGATATGAATTTGCGTCACTCTGTTGACTCATACTTGCTGACAAACTGATCCTTGATGTTAACAAATTGTCATTCTTTGCTTCTCCTCTTACATGAGAAAACACTATGCAGTGCCAGCTATGAAGTCAACTTTGAACTGGAGATGTGATTGATAGCTAGGGGAAAGTTTTCCCTGTGAGAGTAATGGATATTCACACAGATCTGTTTAATGTTTGTTGCAGAAAAATTCCTTCACTTTTGTCATGAACATACAGCTACGGGTCGCATAAAATCCCTCCTTTACCTGTAAAGGGTTAAGAAGCTCAAATAACCTGGTTGGCACCTGACCAAAAGGACCAATAAGGGGAGAAGATACTTTCAAATCTGTGGGGGAAGGTTTTTGTTTTGTCTCTCTCTGTGTGTTCTCTCTGGGTCAGCAAGGAATCAGGGCAGGGAAAATACATCTCCCAAAGCCAGACCTGAACTAAGCATCTAAGATTACAAATTGTAAGTAATAGGAAGGAAACGTGTTAGATTATCTTTTGTTTTAGCTTGTGAATTGTCCCTATGCTAAGAGGGAGGTTTATTCTTGTTTTTTTGTAACTTTAAAGTTTTGCCTAGAGGGGAATCCTCTATGTTTTGAATCTTATTTTCCTGTAAAATTACTTTCCATCCTGATTTTACAGAGGTGCTTCTTTTACTTTTTTCTTTACACTTCCCCAAGGCACAAATTCTTCCTTGCCCTGGGATGGTATCGCTGCCACCACCAAGTGAGTTAGACAAAGATTCAGGAAAAGGACCACTTGGAGTTCCTTTTTCCCCAAAGTATCCCCCCAAACCCCTTCACCCCTTTTCCTGGGGAGGCTTGAGAATAACATACCAACCGAATAGGTAACCAAGGTGAGCACAGACCAGACCCTTGGGTTTTTAGGACTGTGCTCACCTTGGTTACCTATTCGGTTGGTATATTATTCTCAAGCCTCCCCAGGAAAAGGGGTGAAGGGGCTTGGGGGGATATTTTGGGGAAACAGGAACTCTAAGTGGTCCTTTTCCTGAATCTTTGTCTAACTCACTTGGTGGTGGCAGCATACCATCCAAGGGCAAGGAAGAATTTGTGCCTTGGGGAAGTTTTTAACCTAAGCTGGTGGAATATAAGCTTAGGGGGTCTTTCGTGTGGGTCCCCACATCTGTACCCCAGAGTTCAGTGTGGGGAGGGAACCCTGACAACTTTACCATCACTAATGATCATATAATGATAGGAGGCAACTTGTTACTGCATATTAATTCAAGACAATGTTGCATCAATCCAGGAAGCAGAGAAAGTGTTTATTGTCTATCTACTCTCGAAGTCCTTGCAGTGACCTCAAAATTCCCAGATAGTTCATTAGGCTTTTTGGAATATAATTCTTTTTAAAGAAACTGCAGTCTCTCTGATCTAAGTTGGGAGAGCACGGTGGGCATCTGTCCTATGGAGGTAGCTGAATTAGTGAGTTCAGTAAATAGGAAAAGTGAGTTATCCCTGGTTGGTGACTGAAAGTTAGAATAAAACACCATGCAGGAAGCTGAAGTCAGATATTACTTCTCCAATTGAAAATTAAAACAATTGATCAATTAACCCTGCTAAAATTAATAGGAAAACAAATGGGTTTTCAATCTAACACTGAAATTTTGTGTCTAGACCTGGCCAGATTAAAATGTCTGGGGTCTCTTAGGACTCTGGCAGATATTTATGTATAGAGTGAATTGTATTTCTACTACATAAAATGTGGATGTTGGGCAAGTGAAAACCAAAAAGTATTCCAAAGGAAAGATTTTTCTATGTTTGGTTTAAGCGGCTGTCAGACCTGGTCAAAATATTTGCAGCAAATAATTTCTTCAGTGAATGTAAAGGGGTGAGGGGAATTGAAAAAGAGTAGATTTTCTGAATTTTAACTTAGCTGCTGCTTTTAACTCCAAGGTCCCTTGTTATATGTGGTTAGAGATGATCGAGCTCCTGGGTGTGATGAACATGGAACTCCTGTTGTCTGGAGTTTGAACTACTGCATTTTTTTTTGTTTTTTGTTTTTGTTCGTTTTCCCCTGAAATGGCACAGGCTTTTAAAAATGAAAGTAACTGGAATTCCTGCTTTTTTTGTCATGTCCAATAAATGATGCATTCTAGCTCCATAGCTGGGAGCTCACAGGCCCTGATCATCTCTTCTGGATTTGAAACTGTGGTACCAATGGACATAGTCCTAAGAGGTTCGAGTTCTAGGGCATGACCCTGCTAATGTTTCTCTGAGGAGCAGTCCTACTGGGCCCTTGCTCTGTTATTCTTTCCAAACGTAAATAAACTACTAAGAATCTGATCAAATCCAAGCTGCCTGCTATTGGTGCTTGCCTGAAATGCCTGCAGCTCCGAGAACAGAAAGGAAACCGCAATGTAAGGTTTGGGTTCAGTAAAACATGAGCAGCAGTGTGTGTCTGCAAAGCTTTTCAGTGAAGCTAGAGAAAAAGGAATTAATGATCCAGAACCCAGTCATATTCCATTGTCCCACCTTATTTATTGCTCAGTATAATTTCACAGTTGTGTTAATCTCTTCTCGGACACTGCTCCATTCTCAAAGGCTGTGACTGTGAACAGGGCATGTGTTAACAGTTCCACTGTGGCTGTCAGAGATGCAGGTGCTGCTTGTCAGTTAGCCTCTTCTTGGGCTCCCTTCAGGAGAAATGTTTCTGAGCCTTTAGAATATTAATACAAGTGCCCCTCACTTCTGCCATTACAGCTCCTCCCCTCTCTGGGCCTTGCCAGGCTGCCACATCAAACAGTGGAGCTCAGTGCAAAGTCATTTTAGCCAGCAGGACTTTGTGCAGACGTAAAGGTCCATGCTGGCAGATTCCACTGCTCCCAGGAGCTGTTCTGTGATTCAGGGAACTGATCCAGCAATCGGACCCAGGGTCACCTTTTCAAATCCCGTGTTCTGCACATTGCGCCTTTATCCTCAGAAGCCTTCAGAGCCCTTATTAAAGCCCAGAGGGTTTCTCCCCTCCCCATTTGCTGCTGTTAACCCCTTCTTCTTTGAGTGCTGGGTCCTCTGGGTATTCACGGTGGATGCACATGCGCTCTGTGTGACCAAGGCTGGAAGATTCTTCACTAGCAGTATCCATCAGTCCATGCTTGCACCCTGCACCTTCCTGGGCTCCAAACTGAGGGCATAAGGGGCGGCACGGACCGATCGTCCCCAGTTCCTTTCTGCCACTCATGGTCAGAGACAGAATTCCGACAGTGCCCTCAGCTTCGCAGCATTCCTGACCATCTGCTCAGGTTTCTTGCGCATAGTTTTAGTCTGTATAGTTAATTAGCCAGCTTAATAGTATTAGTTCAATTAGTGTTTGGGGTTCTCCCCCCACCCCCTGCCACCCCCTCTGTCTGGGGCATCTATTATGCCCAAGATTCCTGGCTTCAAGACCTGTGTGGCCTGCCTCTGGGTAGTCCTGGTTAGCGATCCCCAAGCCTCCTGCCTCGATGAGTCGCCTATCCCGACCAATGCGAGATTTGTCACTCTTTCCCACCTCATACTGGACAATCCTGTGAACTGCGTCTCGGTAGGCAGCTGACAGAGCTCCCCCTCCTTCCCATTTGCTGCTGCTAACCCCTTATTTCCCCACTCCTTTCCATGCATCTCTGCAAAGCCACTTTTTCATGACTCTTTATGGTCACATCAACCTGTTTTTTCAGATCTGCAGTTGCTCCCGTCCTGTCAGCAGACGTACGAGACACTTGGACTCCCTCAGATCATTGCAGTTGGCTCAAATGAGTGACCTACGCTGTTGGAAGGGTCATTCTTGCAGCAATGTATATGAGGAGTAACGCCATAGAAATCAATGTGTTACACTGGTGGTGTAAAACCTGTGGAAGTGAGAGTACAACTGGCCTCAATGAGTGTTTTTTAAAGGGATACTACTCATCAGCATTGTGTGATCTCCTGTGAAATGGAGGAAAGTAAGAATAGTGCTGGATAATGTTAAGGATAAAGCATGCTTAAGAGCATTCTGCTCTTTCAGGGTAAAAGCTATTACTGTATCCCATCGTGCCTCCTCCTATCATTGTGAAAAAGGGCTCCATCCAAATGGGCAGGTTGTAGGACCCAATGAGACAAACTGTGTTGCAGCATCTTTGAGATCCATGGCTTCTCTGAGACAGAAATGCCCAGGCAGCCACTTAGAGATGCTGGAGTGTATTCTCCTCTCACAGCAGTGCAAATCAGGGCTAGCTCAATGGAGTGGATTGAGATACCCTGGCATAAAATTGGTGAGAGAGGAGAATCCAGACCCTTATTATTTTTAAAGCCCACTCCCAGTGTTCAGGGAGAGCAGGTAAAAATAAACCAAATATTTTGAAGCTACACAAGCTCCTCCCAGACACAAGGCTCTAGTCAGAATCGGCAGACCCATCATCCCAGGTAGAATATGTGGGTCAGATTTTCAAGGTGCTGAGTATTTGCATTAACTTCAAGTGAAGTTGTGGCTGGTCAGCATCTGAACACCTGTGATGATTCATAGTTTTTGTGGCCAATAGAGCCCATTATGCTCATCTACTCTGAGCTCTTGCATAACACAGGCCCAAGAACCAGATCCATCAATTCCTGCCTCCAGCCCATAATCTCTGTTTGAGCTGAAAGACACCCAGGGTTGACTTAAAGACTTCAAGTAATGAAGACTCCCCCATGTCCCTAGGTAAGTTGTTCCAATGGTTGATTACCTCACTGTTAAAGATTTGCACCTTGTTTCCAGTCTGAATTTGTCTAGCTTCACCTTCCAACCACAGGATCTCATTATCCCTTTTCCTACTAGGTTAAAGAGCTGTCTATTATCGGAGATCTCTTCTCCATGTAGGTACTTGTAGACTATGATCAAGTCACCACTGGATCCTCTTTTCTATAAACACAGTGATGATCAAGCTTCTTAAGTCTCTCCCTATAAAGCATGAATTCCACACCTTGAATCACTGTGGTGCTCTCAGAGCAGGGGTCCTGTCATATGTGCTGCAATGCCCTGGCCCTTTGAGCTGCAGACAGAATGGAGCAGAAGCCAATAAGATGACTTTTCTTTTTCTCTAGTCAGCATGTGTCTCAGCCTTCCCGGTATTTTAGCAGTTTGTTCTGTGTCTCTCAGCATGTATCTCTTCTGCCATCAAGGACACTCCCTGGAGACAGTTAAAGGATCATTTGATTCTTGTAACTTCTTGGGCTAGTAAGTGGGAATTATGAGGGGGATCAAATAAATGGCTTTCTGGTATGAAATACCCAGAGAATGGAATGATACAAAACCATCACGCCTTGCTGTAGCTTGCCTAAATAGAAAAGAATTATATATTATACAGCATCTTTCAAACTCCAGGTGTCTCAAAGCACCTCACAGAGCAAGGTGTTCATTACTAGTGATGTTCTGTGTGAGGCAACTGTAGCAGTCTTTTTGAACATGGCAAAATAACATATTTTCCTCTAATCCCATTTTTGGAAACAGCTAAATTTTGTCTGAATTTAAAAAAAAAAAAGAATCAGCCTGAGACAGACACCAGGCATGGAAATTTTATTAGCATAGAGGGACATGTTGGGCAACCATACCAAGAGGGTGCTGCCTGTCCTGCCTATAATAACGTAGAGCCAGTGGTCAGAACATTTCTGGCAATTCAATTTTCCTGAAAACATTTGAAAACTATTAGTTTTGTTCCAAGAAGGAATCTTTGACCAAATTTTTAAACCTCAACAATTGCTGCAAAATTGAAATTGTTTCTCTTCCAGCACCTCCACTGCTGTGTACCCATTGAAAGGGACAGTATCAGACTTGTCTCAATGGGAGAGGATATGTTGGCCAAGACACAGGGGAATTAGGCCCTATTCTTTACAAAATAGAACAAAATTGTAATAAATTCCACCAACAAAACTGCCATCAAGTCCTCCTCACCAGCCTCCCCCATCTCCCAGCTCCTTACTGGCCTTGCAACATGCACTGAAGGTAACCAGCTTGGGCTGTTACAGCCCATGGTGATAAATGAGTTCCCAGTGTGTGGGCCCTAATGGAGGATGCCCTGCCAGCAGCCCCTTTGAGAGAACCCTCCTCCAAGAGGTGTTGACAATCTGTACCAGAAATAGATCTGTTTTTTCCCCTGTGAACCTTCACTAGTCAGACAGGATGTGGGTCTCCTTTGATTTCAGATTAGGGCTCCCCTCTTCCATTGGGCATGAGGCCTGTTGTTGGTCTATCCTGGGAGAGTGATAGAACCAGAGAGTTTTCAGTGGACTCTGAGGGAAATTACTGTTTCTTGAAATCATTCCCTTTTTGGCCCCCAGCAAGGGAATAATTTTAAGTTTCCCCTCCTCAGCTCTCGTCCCAAGCACTAGATCAAGCTGCATGAGTCAAGCTGGCAGTCTCCTGGGATAGCCCTATAGCTGTCATGGTAGCCATGAAATCCTGGACTGCTTCAGAAGACTTGTGATCCATGTGGACTTTGAAGTCACTGAGCACCATCCACTTCAGTGACTGCAATGCTACTATGATGTGGAATCTCCACAGCTCCTGGAGGGACTTTGCTGGGCAACAGGCGGGAAACATTTCTCAAGGACAAGCCCTAGCTTAACCTTGTCCCGGGACTCACATATCCAGTGCAGTAAGGTTTTAGGCTGCACCACATGTGACTACATTTACAGGAAAGGGCATACAGTGTGTCACCTTTGTGTGCTACTTCATCACGGAGCCTTGCTGTGCAGCCAGACCTCACAACCTTCCAGCCTGCAGATGGCCATGCTGCCTGTGGCTGGCAAAGTTTGCGTTGTTCTACAGGGCTGTGTTTTGCTGCTTTCTTAAGCCAGTAAGTGCATGTATTTCCTTGTATTTCAGTGAAGACTTGTGGGAATTATTTGGCATTCACTTGATGTGCTTCTATCCTGCTCTCCTTTGGGACACCTACTGTAAATAAAATGTTGCTTTTCCATTTGTAGGGAGTGGAAGTTAAATAATAAAAACAGCAGCCTAGATCTCTAGATGAGAAGATTTTGCAAAGGCATAACTGCAATGAATTGAAACACTGCAGGGGTTGAAGAACAACCTGAGAATCTGGCAGAGAGCTGGATTTACAGCTGTGTATTAAATTCCTGAGCCTCAGGTAACATCTCTGTGAATAACTTGTATTGGTGAGCTTAGGGCAGCTGTGCACAAAGGTTTGCCCGGTGAACATGCCCAAATGCATGTAACCAAAGGTGCAGTGGGAGCTGGAACAAAGAGCCAGCTCAAGGACGTTATGCATGATCTTTATGTCTAGTGGCTACATGCATGGAAAGGGTCAGAGATTCATAGGCCAGAAGGAACCATCATGATCATCTGCTCTGATGTCCTGTATAAAACAGGCCATAGAACTTCTGCAAAGAATTCCTAGAGCAGATCTTCCAGAATAACATCCAGTCTTGATTTAGAAATTGTCAGTGATGGAGACTCCACCATGACCCTTAATAAATTGGTCCAGTGGTTAATTATTCTCATTGTTAACAATGTACACCTTATGTCCATTCTAAATTTGTCTAGCTTCAACCTTTTGATGCTAAATTGAGAGCCCATTATGAAATATTTGTCCCCCATGTACATAATTATAGACTATAATCAAGTCCCCCCTTAACCTTCTCTTTGATAAGCTAAATAGATTGAGCTCCTTGAGTCTATCACTATAAGGCAAGTTTCCTTTAATCTTTCTCATGGCTCTTCTCTGAACCAGTGTATTGCCATAGACCTGCTAGGAAATGGTGCAGCAGCCCCCAGTGGGTTTGGGAAGATGACATAATTGATAACTGGACTCCTTGGATACAAGAGATGTGTGTGTAGGGGGTGGGAGGGGGTAAGGTTGGGCAATAAGACCCACCCTGGATGAGAGAGACTTCTGGGTCTACACACACACCTGTCTGGGACCCAGAGATGTGACAGATGGATCAGCAGTGGCAGGACAAGAAAAATAACTCTCTAATATGTTAGGGTTTCATCTTACAGAACCAATATTGTCTGTAGTTGAGCTTAGAGCCAAGCCAGCTCTGCTTTCTGCAGAGGTTGCTCTAGCTGTGCTTATGTTCTATTAAACAGGCATTCTGAGGTATGATTTCCTCTATATTTTCCACCCAATGCCAACTAAGCTCTGTTGTGATGTAAGATACCTGGACTTGCTCTTGTGGGTTGTGAGAGGGGCACTTGCAGACAGATAGGCCAAAGAGACTGAAGGTGTCTGAACAGGAGGCACAAGCAGGAGTAGAGGAAAGCAGTGGTGGCACCTCAGTCCCTCCTGTTCCCTGCCTGTGGTACACAGTAGTTTAGTCTCCTGAGGGCTGTAGTGCATTGGTTTAGCTCTGGTTGTTGGGCCTGCTGTGAAGGTGGCTGTGAAATGTTTAATTGCCTGTGACATACAAAAGGTCCTACTAGATGATCTAATTGTCTGAGACCTTAAACTCTGTGACTTGAGTCCTCCATTAAAGGGGGTGGAGTTGCATTCCCCCTCCCCTAATAGTGCTGAAAAGAGACTGTTATGGTTATGGGCCAGCGTGGGCTTGGGGAGACCTGAACAAACTGATGGGTGCAAAGCTAGTCTCAGTATGGTTACTTCCTGGCAGGGTGTAGAAGCTGCCATCTATGATAATTAAATGACCTCCCAAAACCTCTATGACTCAAGCCCCATTTTTCAATGCTGTCTCTCACTCTCTGTCACACACACACAACCCTCCCAGCTCCCATGTGCTGGTGTGTTTGCTGTACCAGATCACAGAGTGAGGGAATGAGCTCTGCTACTAACTGAGCTGACAGTGTGTCACGAGAGAGGGAAACACAGAGGAGGCTTGAAAGACCAGGCTTGTGTTTAACTGGCTAAGGAGTTTTTGGTGACTCTGGATTCCCTACACACTTAGCAAGGACTTTTCTTCTTAGGAGCTAGGCAGCCTTAGATCCTGATGGTCATGCCATAGCAGCTCATGTGGCTTGCAAACTCCCTGGATCTGCTGGATGTACTGCTGGCTCTGCCTGAATTCCAGGCACTGAGGAAAGAACTTATCACAGGAGGAATGGGAGTGTGGGGGTGGGAGTAGTGAAGGGCCACCAGCATCACCATCCCGGTGATCAGACAGGACAGAGAGAGGAGAAACATCCCCTCTTTCTGAAGAAACAGTAATTGGAGGAAACAGGGAGGGAGACAGGAGCTGCTGAATCACATGGAGGTGGAGAGAGACACACTAATGCTGATGTTCTGTTGTTAGCCTTGGTACAACTCATAGCGGCAAAAGTGCAAGGATTGTGCATGGACAAAGTAAGGATTTGTTATTCCAGGTGGAATGCAAGGATCACCTCTTGTTCAGGGCATTCATGCACCATCTCTGCACTAGGCCTGTGTCATCCTTGCATTTTTTCTGGGAATGGTGTGAGGGGGGCACTGAGCTGTGATGCATCGAAGCATGTAGGCTTGACAGCATGACGAAAACATGGCAGGGCAACCCCTGTGCATTGTGCTGTGACTATTGTGGGGCTCTCTGACACCATGAAATGGTGAAGGGGCTCCAGCTTGTTAGGCTGAGGTACCATTCACCTACGAGGGTCTTTTTATCTCAGTGTCTATGTACCTTTTCCTCTGGAGGCTGGGCTCCAAATAGGGGGCCATTCCCAACCCTGGCTGTCACCCACCTTGGAAGTGTGGCGTGTTACTCCCTCTGTCCCTCAATGCCGCCCTCTTGCCATGAGTGTGACATTGCACCTGGCCATTTGATTATTCTGGATGCCTCTGATATTGTAATGCCATTTTTAAACACTGGGGAGCCATGCACTGTACAGGGGCCACCTCTTTACGGTCTCTGCAATGAAACCACTCAGGCTGAAAGAAGTTCTTCAGAGTCAGATCACCAGGGTCTGCCCTGCAGTCATGGGACAAACTGTCTGTCTGGTCACAAGCCTGGTGGAGACTGATTTAAAATCTGATTGATTGCCCATGTCAGATAGAACTGTCAGTCTAGCAAGTTTGAGTGAGTGTATTTAGGTTAATTCGGGGGTTTGGCCAATAAGTGAATGCAGTACAGAGATGGTAAATATTTGCTACTCTGTTTGCTGCGTGAATAATGAAATTGGTTTGGATTCCTTCACATCCTCCAGCTTCATCCATAAACATTTCATACTGTTCAATGCCGCAAGAAATGGAGGCATTTTGTCTTCATCATGCTGAAGGGCGAGAAGCAGGGGAGGGTTATTCCTGAAGAATATTGAGCCCAATTTTGCAGATCCTGGAGGATCTAATAACTTAGGTTAGATTCTGAGAAGCATCTGTTAGATGGAGCTCTTGCCTGGGTTGAAACTCCCAAGTATGTGAGTTTGCTCCTAAGGCATCATAGGAATGCCCTGTTTGCTGACACCTACACTTACCCCCAGGCCCACAAATCAATCTGTCTGGCTGCTGTGGTTTTACTATGGCCCCTCACACCATGGAATCTACACAGAACCAAGGAGCCCAACAGCCCAACACTCCAGGTGTTTGTCTGGCTCCATTCCCATGGACTAGGCAAGTGCGACTTTGTGCATTCCTTTGGACATGGTGTTATCTCACCATCGGTGTTGTGAATTACTCAGATAAGAAATGCTGTGTTGTGACAGGTGAGAAACAAGGGGACTGATCATAAGTAAAAAAAAAATCCAAGTTATTTGCCAGTCGGGTTTGGGTAGGTTTGGAGG
Organism: Emys orbicularis; assembly: GCF_028017835.1. NCBI lineage: Eukaryota > Metazoa > Chordata > Testudines > Emydidae > Emys > Emys orbicularis. The sequence goes on along the minus strand of NC_088695.1, from coordinate 26,199,012 downwards.
TTAGATGGGGCTAGGGAATGGGCTTTTCAGTTACCCAGAATCAAGCCTTATTAAATGTCAACATATTCCATTGTGCCATATAAGTATCTGGCTGCAGCATCGTATGAGCCTGATTCTACACTCCCACTGCTCTAGCCCAATGATGGCAGTGGGCTTACTCATGATGCACACACCAGTGAGAGAGGAGAATCAGGCCCCATATGTAGAAAGTACAAAGGACAAGTCAATTTCACAGTGTAGTGTTTATTTGCTCTTTAGTGGCCATTTTTCTATTGCCTGATCTAACTTAATTCTGAATCTCTGTGGCTCCATCTCCTCTCCTCGGCATCTCTTCCACTGCCCAATGATTCAATGTCTCCCATTTCCTCTGATGCAACTTGGGGTGGGTAAGATACACAGGTACATTGGCATGGGATAGCCCAACCCACTACTGCTACCTATAGCCAGGCAAAATTCTTTGGCTAAATTTCTTCAGCAAAATATGCACAATTCATCTTGTGAATTCTTGTCAGTTTTGCCAAATTGTTTTAATTAAAAAAAAATCTGAAAAAACCCAAACATTTCATATCTACATCTTCAAACTGAAATTTTATTTTTGTTGTTTGAAACATCTTTTTATTTCAAAATGTCCTTTACTTTTATTAAAGAACAATGAACAAGTTTTAAAATGGTCAAAATTGAAACAAAACATTTTAATTTTATCAAAACAAAATGTTTTGTTCAACCTAAAATTTTTTTTTTGCTTTTCAATTCACATATAAGAAAGAAAGAAAGAAAGAAAATGTCATTTATGGTTTGACTGATTTTTTTTATTATTCTTTTTGAAATGCTAGTGAATCAAAAAAAAACATTATGTGCCCAGATTTAGTGCTAATGCTTCAAGGGAGGTTTTCTTTACCATCTCATCTTTGTACTCACAGCGCTGAGATGTGGCCATTAGAAATGTCGATGGAGAACCGCAGTTTGTATGGATGGATGGCTCATTTTATCCATGCAAGTTGCTGGAAGCAATTCGCATTTTCATACTGATTTAAGGAAATCTAAATATATAACAGGCTGCGTAACACACAGTCATGTTAATGCATGTGTTGTCACTGATGAGCATCTTGCGATTGGTTCCTAAATTGGCAGGTTATTGGAAATGGTGGCCTTCCAATGATGAGAACAGTCAATCTTGACAAACATGCAAAACTCATTAAAATATGCGCTTCTCACTAACCAGGGCAGGCAAAGCCATCTTAACCTGCTCTAATTTTTTAGGAGGCCATCCTGATGTTCCCTAATTACCTGACTCTTGTTTTTATAACCATCCATTCAAGGCCTGCTTCATCACTCAGATTGCCAAGCACTTTGGGGGCTCTTTTTCGTATCCACTTATAATCTTTTCCTTCTGTGATCGACTTTCCAATCTGGAGATGTTCATTAATGGGACGTTTCATTAGAATGTGTAGCTATTTCATCATTGTCGTTACCAAAAGGGCACTGTATGTGCTGATTTATACAGCACTAATAACAAGTGGATTGACAGTATCTTGTGTATTGCTTTTGTGGCCGATTGATTAGCTGGCTATCAATCAGTCACAAAAGCTGTTTATTGTGAGGCTCTTACAGAGTGACAGAGATCATTCCTATCATACAATGAGCCATCATGTGGAAAAGCTACCTGACTATATCATTTTCCTTCATCCTGCTCTTGGTGTGTTGGTCTGAACAGCCCTGTTTTGGGGAACTTGGCTGGGAGGAACAGCAGGGTTCTGCACAGACACAATGGTGGTTTCAGAAATGTGGACGAGCATTTGGGGGAAGTCTCAGATTTGTTGGGGGAAGAGAAAGGAGAGATGAGACTGGATGGTGTCATCAAGGTTTTCAGTATTATTTGTTAGGGGATAATGTTCAGATTCTCTGAGATGTGATTGCCTGAAATTCTTGTGCTGTCAAATTGCCTAGCCACAGTTGTTCTTTGTAAGTCCAATAGGGATAATTTAGTGACCTTAGTGGATTGATAACACCATTAATTTCAGTTCATTTTTGATGGGACTGTTTTGTCTCTATGCTAGTGCTGCTCTCTATGCTAGTAACACTCTGTGAGATTCGGCGTGGTAGCCAGACAGTGCTAGAATTTCTTCTGGTTATCTCTAGTTAGCTACTGCTTACCGACTGCACACATAATACACCAGCACAGGCACATGTGAAGATTTCAGATCTGTGAGTTCTACACAGAAACTATCCCTATCAGCACAGCCCACCCATTGACATCAGCTTTCCTCAATGACACAGGAAGCATCTCAGAGCTACCAATTGCAATCTGACCCCACACCCCACTTCTTGACACGTTCCAGTACTAACCCAGGTATAGAACTGCTTACTCCGGGAAACCTCACCATCTAAACGCATGACCCAATAAACATGGTTGGAGGTGATGGGTTGTGCTGAGGATGAAGCTGGAGATCTGTGGGTGGTGGGTGATGGAGGGGAGTTAGCTGGGGTTGAGAAAGGGAACAGCTGAGTAGAGTATAGCTGAGCTGTAGAATGACTGGCATGCTCAGTTCCTTGCTGTGCAGCCTGGCAGACTTAGCCCTAAGTCCAGGGCTTTGTACTGGAGTAAGCCCACCGGAATGACTGGGCCCTGAGCTCCTGGAGCTCAGGGACCTTTCTGGCATGTCTGGACAGAAAGGGCTCTAAGAGACTTTGGCAATGGACAAGGCCTTTATCTTAGGTTGATAAAGAGCCCCCACCATGACCTATTCGCCTAGCAGTCCAGTGGCAGCATACATCCTTGTTGAATCGGATGCTGAGCACTCCTGGAGGTGCTGTGGTTTCAGTGGGAATTGAGGATGTTCAGCGCCACACAAGATCAGGCCCATAACATGCTGCCATTTGAGACATGAGACCAGGCCTCTCACTCCATGGGCTGGCAGTGCTCTAGCCTCCTGGGGGTGCCTCCCATTGATCCTGAGTAACCCCTCCTGGTCGGATGAGGAAATGGCATTGCCTAGGTGCATTATTCAGCTCCCCTTGAAGATGGTGGATGGGTCTGGTGCTGGATCAGTCCTTAGCCCTGGAGGAAGCTGCTCAGAGCTGCAGGGACGGTGACTGAGATGTGGGTCTCTGAAGGTAGCAGCAGAATATAAAATAGGAAGAACGCTGGGGGATCACAAGGGATTCCCAGGGAAACTTTCTCCCTCTGAGATGTCTCCGCAGCTGGAGTCACACCCTCACGTGTGGATGTCTCAGGGAATGAGCAGGGACAGAATCATTCTCCATCTGCTCCACTGCCCATTGTGATGGGTTGGGTCACAGAGACCGCCTTGGGACTGCCACCTGATGTGCTGAGACTATCTCTGAACCCATTTTCACTGGCAGCTTGGGACTTCAGTACCCTGCCTTGTTGAGCCAGACATGCTAGCCGGCTACAAAAACAGACTGAGGTCTGAACCACGTCCCCCACAAGCTGCAGGCTTAACTGAAAACAGCTTAAGAAGTGCTCCTGTCTCTAGCACCCAGACACCCAGTTTCCAATGGGTTCCAAACCCCAAATAAATCCGTTTTACTCTGTATAAAGCTTACACAAGGTAAACTCATAAATTGATCGCCCTCTATAACACTGATAGAGAGATATGCACAGTTGTTTGCTCCCCCAGGTATTAATACTTGCTCTGGGTTAATTAACAAGCAAAACATGATTTTATTAAATATAAAAAGTAGAATTTAAGTGGTCCCAAGTAATAACAGACAGAACAAAGTGAGTTAACAAGCAAAATAAAATAAAAACATGCAAGTCTAAGCCTAATACATTCTGAAACTGATTACAGATTAAATCTCACCCCCAGAGATGTTCTAATAAGCTTCTTTCACAGACTGGACTCCTTTCTAGTCTGGGCCCAGTCCTTTCCCCAGTACAGTCCTTGTTCCAGCTCAGGTGGTAGCTAGGGGATTTCTCATGACTGCAGCCCCCTTTGTTCTGTTCCGCCCCCTTATATTGGGGGGACAAGGTGGGAATCTTTTGTTTCTCTGGGTCCCCACCCCTCCTTCTAAATGGAAAAGCCCCAGGTTTAAGATGGATTCCGGTACCAGGTGACATGGTCACATGTCCTGGGAGACCCCCAGCCTTTATTCTTCCTGGCCTGACTCACAGGAAGGCTTGCAAGTAAACAGAGCCATCTACAGTCAATTGCCCTGGTTAATGGGAGCCATCAAGATTCCAAACCACCATTAATGGCCCACCCTTTGCATAATTACAATAGGACCTCAGAGTTATATTTCATATTTCTAGTTTCAGATACAAGAATGGTACATTCATACAAATAGGATGAACACACTCAGTAGATTATAAGCTTTGTAATGATACCTTACGAGAGACCTTTTGCATGAAGCATATTCCAGTTACATTATATTCACACTTATTAGCATATTTTCATAAAATCATATGGAGCGCAACATCACACCCATGACCTCAGTCAGATCTGTTATTTCATTATGGTCTAACACACTGTGGACTTCCACAGCAGAACTCTTCCTCATCCCTCTGGTCATCCCTTCCAAGGGTCCCCGTGTTACTCAAGTAACACTACACGGCACAGCCCAGGCTGACTTTGATGCCTCTCTTTGTATCTCAATCTGCAAAAAAATTGCATTAATCAGAATTCCAGGATTGTGCTGTTCAGGAGAATATGGTTCCAAATGCAATTCAGGTGAAACACGCTGAGAACAGCAAAGCCCCAGCTGTCCATTTTGCACAAACGCACCCTTTGGGGGTGTTGGGGGAAAGCAGCTCTACTCTCCTTTTCAGAATCCCCCCAGCCTCTCTGCACACAATCCCTAAGCTCATCGGTACCTTGGCATCGTGCCAGGCAAGGCAGCATCTCCGGCAGGCGCAGCCAGCTCCAGGGAACAGTGTCTGCTCACACATGAGCAGCATTCGAGCATTTCCGAAAGCGCAGGCAATGGAAAACGTTTTCTCTTTGGGGAGCGGGAAGCACGGCGCGTGTGTCAGCCGGCGCCTGTGGCTCTCTAGCATGGACATTCCTCGATAGAAGCCGCGCTCTCTTAGAGGGCTGAGTAACTCTGGCTCTGCGAATGAAAGCAGTTTAGAGAGCTGCACACCTCCGAGCAGGCCGACTGAGTCTGCCGAGGGATTTGCTTGGTCCCCGAGGTTCTGAAATGTGTGTTTGGGGGTGGGGGGGGGGAGGTGAAAGCCACATGACAGAGAAGGAGCAGATGCAGCTGTGGGCTGACATATGGCACCCATAATACAGACATCATGGGAACTAAATGGCCTGGCCAGCGAGGCTCCTTTAAGCAAGTCCCGCTCAGCACATGCTGGCAGGAAATCCCAGAGCCAGCCCGCAGCCGTAGGAGCTGGCCTGGACCCTGATGATTTCCACAGAGTAAGGAGCAATGCAAGGGAGGAGCCTGCATTTGCTGAGGTGTCGTGAGAAGCTGAGGGGAAAGGAGAAGTCACTCTTCTCCATGTGCTGCTGTTCACCGAGACCGCAGAGCCACTGACTCCAGTGGAGCAGGATCGGGCTCTGTCGGTAACCTACGTTATAGTTCCCCAGTGGAATGAGGCAGGACAGCATTCACATGGCTGTGCCTGGCCTGCTTCTGCTTTATGTTCACTGTTACCATCCTGAGCTGCCATTGTTCTAGATAATCAGAGCTAAGGACTTGCTTGAAATGAGCTTGGGGAGGGTGCTGACATCTCCTATTTTGCCTTTTCCAGTGTTCCTGCGCTCTCTCCTCCCCATCTTTTCTCTGCACTCAGTTATCCCTCCCTTAAACTCACCCAGTTTCCATCACCCTATGGGCTGGGGCTGAGGAACTGAAAAGTCGTCCTGGCTCCTTGTTCTCTGAGTGGAAGATCTCCTCATTTGCCACCTAGCCTGCTCAGTGAGGGCAGTAAGTCCTGTAGATAATAGCACAATTCAACAGTGAATGGCTTGTTCTTGGCTTTCTAAATACACTCCCTTACATACCACCCTGGCCTTGTGACTCTGAAATGCTGGGGCTGTACTAGGAGATTCAGAAAATTGTACATGAGGAGCCTACAAAATGTTTAATTAATTCCCTGAGATATTGCAATGGAGTCCCTAGAATCACACAAAGAGATAACACCCTACTTTATAACAGAGAAAGTGGGATCTGATCTGTTCAATCATGTCTTTATCCTTCTTTAAATTGCTGCTTTTGTTTTTAAACAAAAAAATAAGCATGAAAGGAAGCAGAGAACGCTATATATTTACATAAAAGTAATTCAGATATCTGAATGAAAGCAAATGAACCAATTGAACAGGCAGGAGAGGTTAAAGAAGATTAAATGCCCTGTAATCTATGCAATCTCTTTGGAACGCTGCTTCCTCCATTCAGTGGTTACTGTAACATAAATAGTCCCATATTTCAGACTATCACATTCCTTTTAAGTTGCTTAAAAGGTTCTTTTTATGCATTAGGGAGGGATTGATGCATTTAAAGAAGTGGTTTGGCACTTAGGAACGACACACATGGGGCTGTGCGGCTTTCCTGGCTGGGAGATGGCCAGAGTTACTTAGGAGGGGCTGACCGTTCTGTGGTGAGCTCAGGCCAAAGGGACTGCAGCATGTGGAATGGAGATCCTGGCTGACCAAGGGAGGTGCCCCATCTGCTTTCTGCACAACCTATGGGAGAGGAAAATCCTTCCAGAACCAAAATGCCAAATAGGGGTGTATTGAGCCTGTGAGAAATCCCATGCAGGCCTCCTCCAAATGCACTGGGCCAGGCGAGCCAGGCAGAAGCTGGGCAATGGTAGCGATCAATATTGAAGTAGCATCCAGGGGCCCAAGTAGTGATTGGGACCCCATTGAGCTAGGTGCTGCTCATAGACATGGGAGAGACCCTCCCTGCCCAGAAGAGCTTACAATCTAACAAGACAAAACAGAGGCACAGAGAGAGCTGCAGTGACTTGTTCCAGGTAACACAGCATAGAGCTCAGCTCTCCTGACTGCCAGGCCACTGCCCCACTCACTAGAGCACTCTGTGTCCCAGCCCCCTCTGCCCCTCTCTGCCCCCCAGCCTACACTCTCCCACACCTCCCTCCTCATCGCTCACTTTGTTTTTTCTCACTGGGGCCTTAAGCGTTCTTTCATGCTGCCCTTCATGGCTCCCTTGTCTCATGTGCCAAGCGACTTCCCATTCCTCCTGCAACCCTGTCCTTGAGGCCATTTCCTCTGGGAGCCCTCCTGCCCATGTGTACTTAACCTTCCCTCTAATGTCTGGTACTCAGAGCGTGCCAGAGTTGGGGATGGTTCGTGCAGCCCCTGCTCACAAGAGCAATCCCAGTAGAGTTAATGGGCCAGACTCAGGCACTCGGAGGAACTGAGCTGTTTTGAAAAGCTGGCCCTCATTGCTCTCCATAAACCAGAATGATATTTGCAGAGAAACTGAGGTTTCCTTTCTCGAGAGTTCTTGAGAGACTCTGTGTTACTGGGAGGTTCTGTCCTGTCATGCAGCACCTCCTGAGTTAGGACAGGTAACAGCAGCTGGGATGGATGGATGTGTTATGTGTAATAAGTGCCATTATTCACGATCATTGGTGCTTCTCAGAACCATCATGAGAAATGGATTCTCTTCAGAGATGTCTGTGCCCAAAGTCTGCATCGTGCCCAGCCCTGCTGCCAGCACACTTAGAACCCAACTCATGGCTGGGGTCAAAGGGAGTAACCTGAGCATGGGGAATGTAGAATTGTGAGTTGGAATTTCCTTCCCCTGAACAGTTGGAGAGCTATATGTAACCCTTCTGCCAGGTGGAGCCGGCAGCAACCAGGGCCAGGTTCAATATCTAGGGGTTCCTCTTCAACAGTACCACACAGAACCGGTTCGAGTCCCCACCCAGTAACCTGGGACAATTTACACTCAACCCCTGGACGCCTCTGAGAGGCAATACTTCCCCACTCACAAGAACAGAGTCTGAGTGTAGAAAAGAAACTTTTAATGAAAGGAGGGAAGTCACCTGATATTAATTAGGGAAAATGCCACAAGCAGGATTCATAATCATAAAACTGTGAGCAGGACACCCACCCCAGAGTCCGTGGGGCAGAGCCTTCCGCCTCGTGTTCTTGAGTTCTACAACCAAAAGTTCCTTTTCTGTGCCCATCTCGGCTCTCTCACCATACCCCACTCACAGTGGTTGCCCTTGGTCAGTGAGGAGCCAGGGTTCAAAGGTGCATCTGTGTGAGTCCACCTCCCACCCGGGGAAAAAGGTATCTTGCTTGCTCCGCCATCTGAGCATTTGCTCTGGCTGGCTGCCTCGCCAGCCACCGTTTCTCTCTGCTGGCCGCCCTGCCAGCCACCGTTTCTCTCCAGTGGCCACCCTGCCAGCCATGGCTCCTCTCTGCTGGCCGCCCTGCCAGCCACCGTTTCTCTCCAGTGGCCACCCTGCCAGCCATGGCTCCTCTCTGCTGGCCGCCCTGCCAGCCACCGTTTCTCTCCAGTGGCCACCCTGCCAGCCATGGTTCCTCTCCGCTGGCCGCCCTGCCAGCCACCGTTCCTCTCTGCTGGCCGCCCTGCCAGCCACCGTTTCTCTCCAGTGGCCACCCTGCCAGCCACCGTTTCTCTCCAGTGGCCACCCTGCCAGCCAGTCACCTTCTGCCACCTGATTCTCTGCTGGAACCTCTGCTGGCAAGTCTGTTGAGGTTCTACCCAACTCTTTAGGCTGGGCAGAGAGCTGTCCCACCACAAGTGATTGTCAGCTCTTTTGAGCACTTAAAATAACAAAAGGCTCCTAATGGAGCCTATTTAGCTCTATCTTTTAACAGTGGGGAGGAACAGGTTAAACCAGACTGGGGACCTATAGGGAGAGTCCACACCTCCTGGCTGAGATACCTGTCCCCACCCCTCTTACTTTTCCAGGGGTCTGGCATTTGAGCCCCTGGAAAAGTAAGCCCCCTCAGCTGAGGGTCACCCCCTCATTTGAGACACAATAAGCACACTTTTGCTCCCCTTTATTCATACGATAAAGCAACTACATTGGTAACAGCATTTCACTACCCCTGAATTCAGTACTAAAGTGATTTGTAACCCAACACCAGCCAAAGTTGATCACTTTGAGCAGTACTGCTGAGGGCCGGCCCACAACATTTTGGCACCTGAGGTGGGGAGCTCAAATGCCCCCTTGCTTGGGCCAAAACTTTGAAAGGTCTCAATTCTGTCTTCTTCCTGTGCTACTCCTTTCATGGTACTGCTCTGCTACCTACCCCAATAAAGGAGAACTAACAACTTAAAATGCCTTGTGCAAAAATTGTAAGTAACACGTAACTTTCAAACGCCTGAACAGCAAATGTAACTTTTCTTGTCTGCATAGTAAACACTGGCATTTTTATCTGTTTGAATAATCAAAGTGGTGCTTTCCGTGCCATCTTGGTTGCAAAGATTTGAACTGCTTCCTGAAGGTCCACAGTCTGGGCCAGCTCATGCTCTATTGAGATGGTTGCAAGGCCGACCAGCCTCTCCTGTGTCATTGTGGAGCGTAGATGTGTTTTTTTAACTTCAGCTTGGAGAAGCTGCATTCTCCACTGGCAACTGTTATAGGAAGTGTTAGAAGTATGTGTAGAGCAACAAAAGCATTTGGAAAGAGGGTGGTCATCTTATTTGTGCACATATATTCTAGAACAGCCTTTGGAGTTGATCCTGCTGAAATTTATCTTGAAAGGGCTTTCAGTTCATCACCTAAATCACTTGCATCAATATTGTGCATGTCATCATGTGTCAACACTGTCTCTAGTGCCCTGCATTGCTGGTGTAGGTCTTCTTCAGGTATAGTGAGGAGTTTTGGAATATCATACAACATCCCAAATATACTGCTGTGTTCCTTGAGCTGCATGAAATGTTCTTCAACTGACTGTATTGCACAATCTAGCACCTGGTTAAAGAATTCAACTTTGAATTGTTGCTTGGGGTCTCTTATGGGGTTATCCCGTGCCTCATAATCAAAATGTCTTCTTCTTCGGTGACACTTGTATTTTTGAATGGGTGGGAAAATAGCTTCGGTGTGAAGTTCCTCTGCCAAGTTCTGTGCACTCTTCAGAACGTTTTGAAATCCCTCATCTGACCGGTAAGACTGTAAGTATGACTTTGCTTTGTCCAGTTGTTCCATTGCTCCAGATATATCAAGGTCAACACCTTGGAGTCTCTTGCTTACAACATTTATTTCAAACAGTATGTCAGGCCACAACACTACTCTACACAGAAATTAGAAGTTATGTATGTTTCTGGTGATTCCATTTCCCTCTGCCACTGTTCTCCCACGAACAGTTCCTGTCATAGCATTATCCCCCATAATGGCAACTATGGCATCATCTATCTTCCCAATTTGGTCTTTGATAGGCTTTATCGCCTTCACTCAACTTTCCCTTCGTGTGGCACTCAATGGTTTCAGTGTCAGAGAAGATGTTCCCGGATGTTGCTTCAAAATTTGCCATCGATGAGTTGATGCAGAAAAAAATACATAGATGTTTTGAATTACATTAAAAAATTCAGCAGCCTCACTAGAAGCTGATGCTGCATCACTGACCAGCAAGTTCAATGAATGAGAACTGCATGGGACAAAAAAAGCTCGAGGGTTTAACTCTCAAATCCGTGTCTGCACTCCTCTGTTCTTTCCTCTCATGTTGGCACCATTATTGTAGCCCTGACCTCTCATGTCAGCTATCACAATTCCCGTATCTTCCATCTTTTTAAGAAAGCACATTTGTCATACCAGCTCCTGTAGTATCATCAATGTCAATAAATTCTAGAAAATACTCTCTGACAGTCACCATTGCAGGGACATTTTCACTAGGTTCTGTTGTTACAAAACACACCATTAAAGTCATTTGTTCCATATGGGTGATGTCAGGTGTGCAGTCCAGAATAACAGAGTAATATCTTGCTGACTTCAGATCTGCCACAATCTTCTGTTTGACTTTTGTTGCCAGTAACCGTATGATCTCATTTTGAATTGTTTTTCCAAGGTAGTGGTGTGTGTACATTTCTTGGGTGGTGATTCTTCTTAGATGCTCCACAATTTTAAGGAAGTTTCCATTGTTTGGCACATACAGCTGATCTGAAGTGCCATGCAGTGCTAGGTTTTGGGTAGCAAGCATTCTCACAATGGCAATGAGCTTTTTCAGAACATTTTGTCAGTAAAGAGACTCTGATGCAATCTTCTCTTGATGCTGATCATCTATGGTGGCCTTTAACCTTAGTCTCATCTCTTTCCACCTATGCAATGCTCTCTGGTGATTTGCTGCCTTCTCATGGCATGCCAGATATCTCGCCAGATTTTTCCAGTCCTTTGTTCCTGTAGAACCCAATGTGGCTGAAACATTAGACTGGAAGAGTTTGAAACAAAAACAGTATGCAGCATTTTGGGTTTTTGAGTACATAAGCCATGGCCTCTCCACTTTGTCACCATTGGGGATTTCATGCCAGTAATGTGTTGGATGGAAACTTCTATTTTCATTCTCTTTGGGGAACATGAAGTTTTTCACTTGCTGAGGCCCATACAGTACAAGGAAGTCCCTCAAGCTACTGCTCAAGTGGGTCCACAGTCCTGGATCATCTAGACTTAAGGAACTAAACTCAGCAGCAGATGTTTCTTGCGCCTCCACCACACTCTTCTCTGATCTACACTTTTCTTCAGAATGTGCATGGTTACATCCATTTGAGATGGAGATATGGATGCTGCAGTAGCTGCCTGGTCACCTGCACTCTAACTAGAAGATCAGGCATCTCCTCACCACTCACATCCTCACTGGGGCCAGAAGGCTCACCGTGAACATTTGTGTCTATGTATCTCAGGAGAGGTCCTTCCTGCTTAGATAGAAAAGCTTCCTTTGCTTTCTTTCTTTTTCTGAATGCTGCCCCAGAGGGGCGTTTTCTTCTTTCACTCATGACTGCTGTTCTGTGCCAGCTATAGTGGCTCTCAACACTCAATTGAAGGGGACAAATAAGCAGGCTGGTAGTAGGACCTGAGTGAGGGAAGATATCAGCGTCTTAAGGGCCTAACTGGCTCCTACTACTTCAGTTGACTGCCTGTTTTCCTCAAGTGGGTTCAGGGAAGCAGCAGGAAACAGGAAGCTCCCTGAGAAGCTGGTATCAGTCCAGGCTCCTGGGGGTGCTAGAGAGGTACATAAGAGGCTCCTCCTCCTCTCTCTCCCTGCAGCTCCTGCTGCTTTCTGTTATGTCTCTTGTGCCCTCCTTCCTCCAGCACAGCACTCCACCATCTCTGTGCATCTAGAGCAGAGAGAATACATATGCACCAGCAGCAGACACAATTTTCTACACTCTGGGTCCTAGTGGCGCCCCCCCCCCCCCCCAAGTCTGGCACCTGAGGCAGCCGCCTCAGTTCGCCTCATGGTAAGGCCAGCCCTGGCACTGCTCTATTTGCTGGATATCTAGGCAGGGTAAGTGTGTTCATGTAAATACAGTTTCCTCCTGAAGTCTTCTCCCCCTCTCCAACTAGCTGTCAGGGGAGAGTTCATTCAGATCCTGCTTACATATAAACTGTTCCCTCTCCTCTCCAGGGAAGCCAGCAGTACTGGGAAGGAAATTCAGAAACCTTGGCACCAGACAGTCAGAAATTTCATTTGGAGTTAATGAAATTTCTTCTGTTTTGTGAAAAACCTATGATATTTCCGGTGTTTTTCTCCCCAAAACTAGGACCAAAGGGACCAGTCGTGTTCTTGAGTCTTTTGAAATGCAAAATTTCATTCTAGCAAAGATAGGTTTTCAGATTTCAGTGAGAAATTTCAGAACTGTGCATGTTTCAATGGGGGGAGGGGGAGAAGCTCATTTACAGAAAATGAAGGGAAAGCAACATTTTGTGGCTTCGAAATGACCTGGAACAATATTTTTAGTTGAGGGTTCTTTGTTGTTTTTTGGTGGGAATAAATAAACGTTGTTATGCACATTCCTAGTCAAACCCCTGTGCTTGTGATGTCAGAACAGATCGAGAGGGAACAAGACCAGGGGGCAGAAGGAGGGTCACTTGTAAAACAAGTAGAAGGCAAATGGACCTGAGTTTGTATGTCCCATTTGAACCAATCTCCCCGTGAAGACTGCGTCCAGGACCCTTACCTGTTCTAATGCCATGAAACTCATTAGCAAGCTGCCTCGCTCTATTAGTTTACAAGGCACCAGTTCAATCAACAGGAATTAAGAATGTCATTAACTGATACCACCTAGTCCAGAAAAATGCCCAGACTGCAGCAGGGTCCTTTAACCAGAGAGGAAGTGAGAGCAGCAGAATGAACCTACAAGTAGTTATATGACCGTCTGAAGCTCCGATCAATCTATCTAGGAGCATCCAGTGGCTATGAAACAAACACAGACACAAACACCTCCTCCCCTGGGCTTTATCTCCAAGAGCTCAAAAGTGTCTGGGCTGCTGTGAAGTGGAAGGGTGGTTGGTATGCAGCTGGCACAGTGGAAGAGCTAGAAACCTATTCAGAGCACCTTCCCAATACTGCAGGCCTGCTCTGGAAAAGCTGCGCCATGTCTGGAGACGGGTGCTCAGATTCCTTTTGGCACCGCAGGTTGGCCCAAAGGCTGTAGCTCGGAATTATTAAAGCATCAGTGACTTCAGTGGGAAGGTGGAGTGGGGGGGTGCCATCCTCCAGGGCAGCTCTATTTGGGAATCCTGTTACTTGCCGTCACCAGGGGCACATTCAATAGCTTAGTGAAAAGAGACATTTTAATACTTAGAGGAATAAGTAGGTGACATTCCCATTGCCTGAGCTCCACTGCCTCTGCGCTGGTCAGAGCCTTCCTGAGCGGGCAGCTCTCAGAGACCTCCCCTCAGCGCTGCCCAGTGTGTTTCTCTGCTAAGTATCACCCTTTAAACGACAAGTGAGGACAGGAATCCTGGCGTGTCTGTCCCCGGCCTGCTGTCCCCAGCACTCCACTTCGCACACCCGCCAGCTGGTGGGCAGACATGAGAGAGGATGGCACCAATTAGGACAGCTCCAGATAATTTATTCCAGCAGAGAAATCTCTCTTGGACCATTAATGCTGAATGACAGTGGAATCCCATTGTAAATACATGTATCATCTAAGCGATCATCTGGAAAGACTGATTGCAATAATACCCTTGATGCCAAATGAATAAAAGCTGCTGATGTGAGGGCACAGACCTGCACGTTATGACATTTTCATAAGTACCAGGTCTGCCCTTCCTGATGAGTCAGACCTGAGAGGAAAAACACAGTGAACCCACGCTTTATTTCCCAGTCACGCACATGCCGTGATCCCAGCAAATGCCAGACAGATTGATGTCTACATGCCACCTCTTGCTGGGCATCACCAAAAAGTGTGTGTGTGGGGAGAGAGGAATGAGTTTTGGAGACAGTGTTGAACTGAGATAGTTCAGGTTTGCCGGGTGCCCCCTCCTCGAGTTCCTGAGAAGCTCTCCCATTTGTGAATATCTTTTTTCTCCTCTCTCCTGTTTTTATGTACATCCTTTATAATTTTGCTGATGATGATGAAGAAGAAGAGGAAGAAATAGTAATAATACCTAGCTCTTATCTAGCACTTTTCATCAGTAGATCTCAACCCACTTTACAAAGAAAGTCAGTATCATTGTCCCTCTTTTACAGATGGGGAAACTGAGGCAAAGAGAGCCGCTACTTGCCCAAGGGCACCCAACAGGCCAATGGTAGAGCTGGGACTAGAACCGTGGTCTCCTGAGTCCCAGTCCATGCTCTGACTGCAAAACACCCTCTGCACATGCAGACACCTTGCTCCAAATCATCATCCGGGGTATTGTAACCAGAGACAGGCAGAATACCAACTGGGGCTGAGCTCCCAAGGTATCTGTGTCAATCTTGCCATGTTCAGCCTCTGCGACGGGGCTACACAGTCCATCGCTCTTCTGTTGCCACCTCATTTTTTTGCTTATGGAAGCAAGTTCTCTGCAGGTTCATTGCCCTCCTATAAATGCTCCATTCCTCCACGCCTTTCTCTTTGCCTCCTCAGGCTCCAGATGCTGGTGCTGGAACTACAGCTTACATTTATGAAATAAGTAATTTTTTAATTTGATCTTGCTAATTATTACCTTTATTACAGCTTAGTCCTGGGGGAGCGCCTGAGGTTCTGAGAACCTTCTAATCAACTTGTTCCCAATCTCGTTGTGAGGTTCATTAAAGCGTGCAAGGATCTTTCATCTTTATGGATTTTTTTTCAAATCTTTAACGCTCTTAAATACAAGAAAAGCCTAATGTGACAATGTGGCATGGTACCAAATGCACTAGGTGGGCTTGCCAAGAAAGAGATGAAGAGGGTGGTAATTTAGAGGTTTTTATTAAGAAAGAGAATACCTCAGTCACTTAGGGGAGTGAACTGAATGAGGCAGTATGGGTTTAGGGGAGAGCAGATTTTGGTTCCTTGACTACGTTTTGATCTGAGGCCCCTTAGAACTGATTTCACTGAGTAACCATAAAATCCTAAGGACTCTTGTGCATGTTATAGCTTAGCAGAGTCACTGATATTTGCCTCAAGTAGCCCCCGGCACAGACAGATCTTTTATCCCAGCTCCTATGGGATCTGAGGAGGAGCATATCCAATTAGTGGAGGGGAAATGTCATGAAAGGAGAATGCTGTCTGCTTGTCAGTGTGCACGCCCTTCAGAAAAATGCCGTGTCCCCTGTGTGTGCCAGGTGGGATGGGGTGAAATGGCTTTGTTTTCCCCACATGGGTTCCACATCTACCAAGTGTCTTACTAGATTGCGCTTCTACAGCCATTATGGAAAGGTGACCATATGTTCTCTCCTAATTTATGAGCTTGTTTGCATGCTAGTGTGCTGGATGGTTCTGGGGTGGGAGGTAATAAAGTCAAATACCAGCCCCTTGTCCTGAGAGAAGCAGAAGGAATCTCTGTGACTCAGCCCCTCTCTGCTCAGCTGTTCTGGTAGCAGGCTTTGTGCGGGGCGGGCAGCAGAGACAGTGGGGTGGCTATGACACAGACAGGCTAGAATGCCTTTCCATAGCTGCAGTCCCTCTGCACCTCCTCCACAGTGTTAGGGCCACTGGAGCCACAGATGCAGATGCCACAGCTCTTCTTCCGGCCAGTCCCAAATGTCTCATAGGTACTTGCATGTTTGGGAGCGGCACACAGACCCCCTAGGATGCAGAGGTGCAGAACCCTCTGTGGCCAGTCTGCCTATCCCACCTAGGCAGCCCCGGGTGGCTGCAGTGGTGCAGAAGAGCCTGCGTGGTGCCTCCATGCAAGTGTGGGCTCTGCACTGAATCGCAGTAAGAGTGGGGTGACAAAGTGCGACCATATGGGTCTGTGTTCACTGCACATTTTGATCAGTGCCTAGCCCATGGGTTATGTGCTTAATTTCTCAGATGGGTGCTAGACAAAGGGGTGAGAAGGCCCCACCTACTCAGACAGGTCCTACACTCTCCCCCACAGGGGCAACCCAGCTATCAGGCCAGAGATTGCAGCCGCTTGAGACTGAATGGGTCTGTGTGCCCAAGCAACAGCACAACCATCAGGGGCATTCTCCTGGCTAGGCCCACTCGATGCTCTGGCTGTCAGGAGAACCCCAGTCTCAGGGCGCAGGAGACTTCACACCTGGGGCCTTGAAACAAAGGTGTTCTGGAGCAATTGGGCCTGGATCCCCACAGGGAAGGGCAGGGGGGACTCGCGACTGGGAGCCTCACTGACACGCAGGCACTAGCTAGGAGACCGTGCACTGGGTCAGTTCGGTTCCTGTGGCTCGAGGAAAGCTGAGCTTAGGACGTTGGCAGTGAAGTGTAGGATTAAATGTGACAATATGTGTGGGGCTCTATGTTCCTTTCCAACCTTTTATTTCTCTACTGCTTTGTTCTAACTGCTACATAAAAACAGTGTTTCCAGATGGCTGCTGGGCCCAGGTTCCCCCAGGAGAACACATGGGAGCCTGAGCTCAGTCAGACCTGCAGGGTGCTAAGCATTGGGCTCCACAGCACAGTGCCCCCCCGGGTCCCAGTGTAAGAGTGGGAGAATTATGATCCCAGGTAAGAGGAAGGGGCTCTAGGCCCAGCTGGGCACTGTCAGGGACCAGAGAGGGGACCGAGGGGCACTAGCCCTGTGAGCGTGACAAGCAGCCTTCCCTGACTCAGCAGTGAGGTGTGCCATGCTTGTCGCTACACCCCGCTCTGCATAGCAACCTGCTAGCAATTTCTCAGCCCGTGCCAACAGATTCAGCACAAGGCTTGGACAAGCCTCCCACACCCTGTCAGCAGGAAAAGTGTCAGTCAGAGCATCATGCCACGCTGCTTGCAGGGCACAGTCTGGGGAATGCTATGGCAGGGCAGGGCAGGACAGCACAGCACAGCACAGCTCGGTCCAGACGGACTAAGAGCTCTAGTCACATAGCCCCCACGCCTGCAGCATGTGAGTGCCTCACCGCCACCCGTGCATTTATCCCCACCACACCCCTGCCAGGGGCGCAAGCCTCATCCGCAGTTAATGGCTGGCGAAGGGAGGCACATACAGAGTCCATGGCAGAGCCAGGAATTGAAGCCAGGTCTCCCAAGTCCCAGCCCTTTGTCTCAGCCACAAGGAGCAGTGTTGTATGACTGCCTGGAGTCAGCTCTAGAGCGCTTGGAGCCATTGTAGGCTGGTGCCAGGGGGTCTTTTCAGGGACATCAGAGGGCTTTAGTTCAGCCCTTGAGCGACTGGCGTGACTACTCAGGGTGTGGGAGGAGCTACAGGCTGCTGCATGTTTACTTGTACTATTGTGGTTTGATTTCTCACTGCTCTCTGGGGGGATGCAGTTGGTGCTAATTGATAAAACACTTTCATTTACTTAGTGGCAGGATTATTAGATGCTGGTAATTGATGGAATGAGATCACATGGCCTTTGCCAATTTTCCTATTACTTACACGTCCCCATCATTTGGCACATTATTTCTGTTTGTATTAACTGGATTGTGCATTTCATTAGAAAACAATAAAATATAATTATATAAAAAAGAAAATGTTTGGCCATGATTAATGGCCTGAGCTTCAGCGTTTGACATGAGGAAGGAAATTATTTTTCAAAATATGTTCTGGAGAAGGAGTGGGTGTCAGGGCCTGAGTCAGTGGGACTATTTCCACTGACTTCAACATGTTTTGGATGAGGCCATAAATTAGGCCCATCATATTTTCAGTAGGTGGCACTGTTACATACATTCTTCCAAGTTCTTTTCTAAGTGTTGTGAGCAAGTGTTCAGTCTTGGGGGGAGCTGCTGTGACATTGTTTGTTTTTGGATTATGCACGGTTTTGCATAGAAGAAGTGGTCTTGGGAGAGAAAGTTCTGTGAGCAGCTGGTGAGTTTGTTCAGGGTTTTGATTAGACTCACTTCTTGGGGCAGAGTTACTCCCTGGGAACCAGACACTGATTCTGGGCTAAGATTTCCTGCATGCCATTTGTGACCACCTCTGTTCCAGGCCTGGTGTATTTGTATTAATAAAACACGTTATAGTAACAGTGAATCCAGACTCCATGTCACTAATTCCTCCTCCACTGGGAAGCCAGCCTGCAAAGCCCCAGAGATCTGCTGCCACTCAGCAGAGGGGGCACTGTTGTCAGACAGAGAGGGAACAACATTCATGCCTATGTCATCCACACTAAGGATGTAGACCTTTGTGTCCCTCTAGTGGCTATTCCTCGTAAAAGGTTTATGAGTTGCTGCAGCTCCCAGCTGATGTTACTAATTCTTTAGCCCAAACAGTAGCAGCTTGTGCTTGTAGCACTGAAGATCCCAGATTCAAACTGCACTGTTGCCCCTCGGGAGGCAGTTATCCACCACTGTTATATATTTCCTATTCTCTGAGCGCAGAATGGCAGTCTGGTAACGTCACACTCTGTTTTCATTGGGTGGGGCACACTAGAAAAGTCCATATCTGAGCCAGCCAGGCTGGTGCAAGGCTGCTAGCATCGATTCGGCTGAGGCACCTTCCATGATACTGCGTGAAACACCTGAGCCCTGCTTATGCTAGCACCGATGACTACTCCCTGCTAGCTTGGCTGCTGTGCTGTTGCCACCAGTGGATGTCCAATGGGGACCCTTTTTCCTCTGTAGCCCAGTGTGTGTGTTAAGGGTTTAGGTGTGCATATCCCCCTCGTGTTAACTGGAGAGTCGAGCCCCTCACATATCCATGGAGCAGGCAGAGCTCTGCAGGGAAATTCCTCCTCCCCAAGCAGGAGGGAAAGGAGTGTCCCGTCCTCAGTCAGTAGGAGGCATGTGCTGCTATGTTAGTCTTTGATCCCCAACTGCAGCTGCTGCTTGCTGTTTCTGAGGGGGTCGCCCCAACCCCATTCCATTGCCCCATAATGAGGACAGGCTCCATCATTTGCATTCCAGACCCAGCCCTGCCAGTCCCAGACGTTCCCTCTCCACAGCTCAGTCATCTTCCACTCCAGATGTGGAGAACAAAACAAGATCTCAGGGAGAGTCACAATGTGGAGGCGCTTTGGTTTCTGCAAACAGAGACCGCAGGACAACTCTGAACTGCCATGCAGCACATGTGCACAGCAACCTATGGGGATGAACCTCTCAACAGAGCCAAGTTCAAAGTGCCATGGAGAGTGGGACTGGAGTTAGAAATCCAGATTCGGTGTTTCCCTTGCAGAACATACTGTGGGGCTCTCTGGAAAGTCAGTTTCTTTAGCAAAATGAGCAAAGACTAGAGTGCAGGAGGCGTTCCGCTTTGACCAGGGGAGGGATGGCAAAATGGCAGTCTGGGCCTCTCCCAGGCCTCTTGTGCATCAGGCTCTGATTTGACAGTGATATGTATTGAACTATATCCATGTGTACTACGCTCTGGAGTGCTGCGCCAAAAGGGAATCATAGCAACCAATCAGCGTGCAGGAATGTGCTTCAGTTAGTGACATGTGAGGGCACAAGTGCACAAGTCCCTGAAAGACGATTGCCTCTGTGTGTCTAATTTACATATTCATAGTATTGTTATTTTATAATAACTTCTCTGCAAATATGCAAATCCCTCTACTGCGATTGGCTTCTCTGCGCGGATTAGCCATTAAAGGAAACACCCCTTCAGCTTTTCACTCCCTCCAGCTGGAGCAGAACCCCCCCTTCCCAAATGCATCAAGAGGGGAGAAAACGGAGCTGCAGGAAGGGATAAGTGCTTCAGACCCTCCTGCTGAGCTCCCCTCCTGCAGTCCGGAGGCTGCTTGCATTGACGTCAACTTCAGTCATGCCAGCTCTTGTGATTGTAGTGCAAGTCTGGTGATATTTGGTGATTTCCTCAGAGTCCCAGCTGCTGGAGTGCTGTGATCACTGCTTTCACCTCTCACCTCCTGAGCGCTTGGGGTTGGCACCGCTCTCAGTGGGACCTCAATGGTAGCCAGGTCAGGCCCCTCCTCTTCTCACAAGCCCCCTCCTTGCCTGTCGGCTGCAGCCCCCCCTGTGCCCTCTGCCCTACTTTGTTACTGCCTGGTGTGTTAAAGTGGCCTCAGCCCCTTGCTTGTGGCTCAAGCTGACAAGCGGGGTGAAAGAGCCGCCTCTGCCGTGTGGGGAAAGTCGCCTAGTGGGGCAGGGAAGGCGCTTGGCAGGGGAGGGGGAAGGGTGTAAGATGGCGGGAAGAGGGAAGTGCAGTGGAAGTGGGAAATAATGGGCGAGGCCGGGCTCTGGCTGCTGGTGAGCTTTCCCAGCTGGCAGGCTCATGGCCTATTTGGGTTTTATTGTCATTTCAATGTGAAAATGCCATTAAAAATCCCTGCTTGATAGTACGGCCCTGCGGGGCGTAACTCCACAACGGCCCCCTCCCACCATAATGCACCCCTGGGGGGCTGCCTGCAAACCTTGTAAACCGGGAGCCCCCTGGGTCAGCACAACGCCCCACTCTGTGACTCACGTTCTCTTTGAACAGCCAGATAGTCAATGGCTTTGAAGGGGTGAATCCCTGCCCTTCCCCAGCCCACCAGCCCCTGCAGCCTTGGCACTGCACTGCCTCCCCAGGCCTTGCCCCTCTAACAGGTGCCATGATGGGCAAGGAGTGTGTCACAATCCAATGTTAAGCTCAGAAAGACGCCCGGCTGCCATTGCATTGGGGGTCTTTGAGCCACTTCCACAGAATTTAAGGCCAGACGGACCCTTCCGCTCATCTAGCCTGAGCTCCTGTGATACACTGGCCAAGGATAACTCCCATTCGCTAAGATGGGGAATGTAGACTAAGCGTAAGGATCTGCAGGACTAGAACCTGAGCCTGTAGTGCCTGATGTTCCCACAGCACCACCAAGAGGCTTCGCAGGGCTCTATCCCAGGAGCACTGTGGAGATTAGGAGTCACAGGATGTACCATCCGAAGAATCGAGAGCAACAGCACCCTGTGACCTTCTGGCTGGCCTATGCTCCCCATTCAACCCTGGAGGGAGCCCCAGGAAGTTTTCTGGGCTGCCATGCAGACTTCTGGCCTGCTGTGACCCCAGAACTCACCTCAGTTGCTGATTGCCAGACTCTGACCCTGACTCTTGCCTATTGATTCTGGCCCTAGCGATTGCTCAGATCCCTGCTCGCTGACTGCCGCCTCGTGACCCCCTTGACACCACCCCAGTCGTGACCACTAGGCCAAACCGCCTATGCCCTTAAAGCTTGCCCAAACTCTTTCAACCCCTTCCATGGAAGCCCCTAAGCAGGGATATGGAGGGACCAAGTCTATCACCACCCACTGGACACTATGGGATACTGGATCTGCAGGAGCACGTTGCTCAACTCCAAACTGAGAAACATTTCATAGACTCATAGACTTTAAGGTCAGAAGGGACCATCGTGATCATCTAGTCTGACCTCCTGCACATTGCAGGCCACAAAACCTCACCCACCCACTCCATAACCTCTGGCTGAGTTCCTGAAATCCTCCAGTCATGATGTAAAGACTTCAAGTTACAGAGAATCCGCCATTTTCTCTAGTTCAAACCAGCAAGTGACCCATGCTGCAGAGGAAGGCAAAATCCCCCATAAGGTCTCTTCCAATCTAATCTGGGGGGAAATTCCTTCCCAACTTCAATTAGACTCTGAGCATGTGGGTGAGACCCAGCAGCCAGACAGCTGTGACGGAATTCTCTGTAGTAACTCAGAGCCTTCCCCATCTAGTATCCCATCTTTGGCCTTTAGAGTCATATGCCATTGTAGGCAACCTCATCATACCAGACCCTCCATACATTTATCTCTTAATCTAACTTTCCCTGGCAAGGGCAGGCCCAGGCCTTTGCTGTAGGAGCCTCCTTGCTGCTGAATTCTGAGACTCACCTTCAAATCCTTGCTGTGCAAAGTGGAATGTCTCAATTTATTTATGTATCTGAATGCTGCGTAATTTGCTGGGTTTGATAGGCATGCTCACAAATGATTCTAGCATCGCTAGTTCATTTAGTGCTTGCTGCTGCACCAAGACTAACGCTTCATTAGAGGCAAGGAGCAAAACAAGAAGCCTAATAGGAAGTCCCTCCAAACAGTACTGATTTTGCACACTGTACCGTATTATGTGTGCCATGCTGCTGACTTGTTTTAGCATAAATAAAAAGGTTGGATGAGGCATAACTTAAACCCAAGTCAAAGTAGCAAGTATTTGTCCTTTCAGCTGTGTAGAATCCACATCCTTTTTGAACACACTTGGCCATTCTGAAACTTCCTCACCTTGGCTGCTTTTCATCCCCACTGGTTTTCTTTGGGCAGGCTAGCATCCTGCAGCTTGGCAGAAATGTTGGATTTCTGTGTTTCAAAACTAATGAGACAAGTTCAGCAGCTACAGTGGAGATGAAGAAAGGCCATGCTGTGCCTTTAAACTACAGAGCAACACTGCTGAGTCCGCACTGTCCTCATACAGGGATCGTAGAAATGCTATACATCAAGTAGAGATGCTGCCAGCTCCTGGCGGGACCAACTAGCAAGCATTTACTAGTGGGGTTACCTTGGGGGGTGAAGAACGTGGGGCATCTGTAAAGTAAAAGGCAAGCACGCTACTGTGCACATGGCATCCCAGACACTGTGTCCGTGTCATGTGATAGGAGAGTAGCTGAGTCACTGAAGTGGGACTCGGGACATTGGGATTCAATTTTCCCCTGTGCCACAGCCTCACTGTGGGTAAGTCACTTAGTCTATCTGTGCCTCAGTTCCCATCTCTGTAAAATAGGGGCACTAACTCTTCATTCTCTCACCTTCTGACTGTTTTAGAAGATAAGTTCTTTGAGGCAGCGGCTGCCACTAGGTGTATGTGCAACCCTAGCAAAATGGAGCCTCAAGGGGCTACGGTAACAATAATAAAGTGGTTCCAATGTGGTTCCCAAGTCAGATGATGACTTTTCTGTCAGCTGTGACAGTCATTTCAACAGGGGGATGAGTCATCAGCTGCGCGCTTTCTCCCTGTGCCAGCACGAGCAATACAGATGTTTCTAGTTGCCCACAGCTGACAATGCAGTTGGTGAGGCATAAAGGAGGAGCGAACCCAGCTCTCTCTGCCCTGGCTGTATCAGCTCTGCAGGCCTAACAAGAGTGAGCTGCTGCATTCCCTGGCGATGAAAACATTGGGCTGGGGTATGATAGCCAGAAAGTCACTAGGTGTGTGGAGGAGAAGGAGGTAGTTGCATCAAGCTCTATTCAGGGATAAACACATAGAACATAAGATTGGCCATACTGGGTCAGACAAAAGGTCCCTCTAGCCCAGTATCCTGTCTTCTGACAGTAGCTAATGCCAGGTGCTTCAGAGGGAATGAACAGAACAGGTAATCATCAAGTGATCCATCCCCTGTCGCCCATTCCCAGCTTCTGGCAAGTAAAGATGTGGTGACTGAACTGAAGCACAAGAACTTTTCCACTGGAAGAAGTGGTAAAAGAGTTACAGGGTCAGGTAGGGGTCTGGAGAACAGGAGTAAGAAGGCACTGCACATACATTGGAGCATGTAGACTTTTCCTGAGAGGCTGATTCCAAATCTGTTAACTGTCTCTGCTGTTTAGGAGAAATACCAGGACTTACTTGTTAGGAAAGTATGTTGATCTAAGGTACGTTGACTTAAGTTACATTACTTATGTAACTTAGATTGATTTACAGTGTTAGTGTAGACCAGGCATAAGTGTGAGACAACAGGTGGAGACAGACGGCTAGAGGGGGGAAGGCCTATGAGTTGTAGAGAACTATTTGACCTAACCACACATGAGGCAGAGATTCTGATATGGCTTTTGGATGTGAGGATGAATCTAAAATGTAGGGCCCTGACCTGCCTATCCTAGAAGATCTGACCTGTCATCTATATATGGTAGTCCACAAAGGCTGTGAAGTAAGTGATAGGGTTTCTATCAGAAGATGAGACATCCCTACATCATCCTTAGTCTTTGAAAGATTGATTTAAATTATTAGAATATCCTGATTTCCTTAACTATTACTGTATTAGAGTATAAAGTGCCACACTAGCAGATTGGTAAAGGGAGGCAGTGTTACCTGGTAGTTAAAGCCCTGAACTTAGTCATGGGAGACCAGGGTTTTAGTTCCAGCTCTGCCACTAACCTACTGGGTGACCTTGGGCAAGTCACTTTCTCTCTGTACCTCAGTTTCCCCATCTGTAAAATGCGGGTAATGATCCTGACCTCCTTTGTGAAGTTCTCCTTTGAGCTATGCCAATGAAAAGAGCTTTATAAGATACATTATATTGTAAATACCTATTGTTGTTGTTATTATTATTACTATTAATTATTATTGTTATTATTATTTTATTATATTAAAAACGGGAAACATTTCTGTTTAAACTCGTGATGTAATGGGATTTTGCTATTGATAATGTAAATCTCTTCTATCATTAAAGGGTTTTGTCAAACTCAAAAAAGTGAGAAAATGAAAGTGAAATGCAAAAAATAAACAAACAGCACAAACACTTTTCAATATTGCCAACCCGAGAAATCATGAGTCAGACTTCAAAAACTCATGAGATTTAAAAAAAAATGAATCCTTTTCGCTTTCTGACTTTTATGGTTCACTTGTTTCCTATTTTAAAGCTTTTCCCCACCCATCAATGAATGCTAGCAAAGTATTTATTTTGTAAATTAAAGCTGAGATTCTCATGCATTCAATGGACTCCATGAACTTGGACTTCAAGAAGAACACCAAATATCACTGGACTTGTGGTAAAATCGCAAGAGATGGTACCACTGATTTCTGCTTGGTGAGCCACATTAATGTAGTAAATGCCACATGCTAATGAGATGGAATGCACCAAGCTGGGGTTACCAAAGAGCAAAAAAAACATTTAACAACTCAGTGCCCAAAACTGGCTGTACACACTTCTATTGAAACTTTTGTCTTCACAATAACAAGAGACATGAGAGAGTCATTTCATGAGGTAATTTTTAAGTGCTTGCAAACTGGGACTTAAAATGAAAGTTTCTCCTTCCACTAAATAGCAACAGTATCACATAATGTATATTACTTTTTTGAAAAATCAATAAATAATTAAATATACAAAAGAAAATTGGTCCCATGCTGACGCCAAGTCCCAGAATTAAATGTTATAGCTGTTATAAAAATGGAGTTTATATGATGACATCTTAATTAGAACTTCGCTTCCAACACTGCTGTATATTGTTTCTGTTATGTGACTGGAGGCTAGTTGGAATGGGCATTCTGGACTCTCTACAGCCACTGGAGAGTAATGCACAGTAAATAATTTCCCTGCAGGCTTGACCACCTCAGAAAAGATGGAGCAGGAAAGGTACTGGGTAGGATTTACATACTGTTATCGCCTGGTAAACTGCATTGAATACAATAAGAACAGGTTCAAAACTTTATACAGGATGCAAATCAATACTTTATAATTACTTGAAAACATGTTATGGAAAATTAAGTTCCATTTCCCATGAAAACTACATTTCCTGGCTCTAGTCCTCAGATAGGGACCCAGTCCCAGATACTACTTTGCTAATGGGGTCAGAAGAAAGAAAGAAAGAAAGAAAGAATCTATGCATGGAGATAGATGTCAGTACCAAGAGCAGGTTTCTTCTAGTGCTATTGGGAACAGCCATGAATCTAACAAGAGATTACCCTATTGTGGCAAACCCAAGAGGTCTGAATAGTTCAGAGAAGCATCCTTACTTTTGGGTTCTCTACCAACGTGGCCATTTTAACTCTCTCCTTCCTGCAGTCATTGAGCTAGGGATACTAACTTAGTTATTAGAGTGTGTACCTATTGGGTTCCGGGAAGTGGGCGGGCGAAACCCGCCCACTGCTAAAGGATCCCCCCCCCAGCCTAAGGGGAGGACCCACAGAGCCTAAAACCCAAATGATTACGGGGGACAACTAATGAAAAAACAGGGACAGGAGTGCGGTCAAAGGGTCAAAAGAAGGGAACCTGACGGGGACACTGAGCAGAGAACCCCAGACAGCGCCCACTGCTCCTCAATTAGAGTGTGTAGCGGGGTAGTCACCCCGCTCGTGCCTGCAGGAGCTAAAAACAGCCCAGGAAAGGGCTGTGGCTGGGGCAAGCAGCTCCCTGGATGAGTGGGAAGTCAGGCTCAGCTGGGGCCATGTCCCAATTAAGGCTCAGCTGGTCCTATAAAGGCCAGGGCAGCCAGCAGCCCAGACAGTTCTTTCTCTACTTAAGAGAGAGAAGGGCTTGGCTGCCTGGAGCTGGGTAGCAGGACTGGAGGAAGGCTAAAGGAGCTGGGGAACTCTGGCCTGGGAAAAACCCCAGGCTGCAGGCCTAGAGTAAGGCCAGCTAGGTACTGGGGTTGCAAAGGGACAGTCCTGGGTAGACAGAGGCAGCAGGTCCAAACCCCCCTTGCCAGTGATGAGTGGTTGATACTGCAGTCTGCCCCAGGGAGCGGGGGCTTGATAGTGACTGGCAGTGGCCTGGTACTGAGGTGAAGTGGGGGTAGTGGGTGGGGGTTCACCAGGGAGGAGAGACCCTAAAACTGAGGGGTTGCTGCCAGGGGGCAGCACCCCAGGTACAAGGGCACCAGGGTCCTGGGAGGGACATGGGGCCACTGGTAAGGTGGATCACCAGCCTGCAGGGGGCGCTCCGGATGCTGGAAGAGCTAATTCCCGGAAGTAACCAGCAGGAGGCTGAGTCTGCTCTTCTACAGAGAGGAAGAAAGTTGGAGGGGACCCAGCAGTGGGGTCATTTTTATGAACAGGAATCATTTCTCCAGCTCTGCAGGCTTGGACAGTTACAAGGCATATCAGACATGATGTTTTCAGGCATGCAGGTGTTGGGCTGGAAGATCTCCTCCAGTGGTGACACTTTGAGTAGGCACACTAGTGTAGGGGTGCTTTCCTCTGAGAGCCTCTGCTTGATGCAGGATGGACTGATGGTTTGGTCCAGAAAGATAATTCTGATGTTCCCTGTCTATGAAAATAGTCCAGCAGTGCTACTTGCCCATCATAATGTTTGGATCTGGACTCTGCATATCCCAAAGATCAGGACTGTTTAGTGCACTCTATTGGAGTATAAAATTCAGATTCTCAGAGTTTGGAGGGTTCAATGCATGGCTTTGGTTTGTTTGGGTTTCCACCCCTGCCTCTCCTTTTGCTTTTACATTCAAGGTCACATTGCATTCAAGGGGCAATGCATGCTGAGGGTAAGGCTGTGAATTTCCAATACAGTCATTGCCATGTTTCCTTTTCACCAGAGCCATTGGGCCCTTGGTGGCAGCTCTTCCACTTAGGGTATGTCTACACTGCAATTAAAAACTCATGGCTGGCCCATGCTGGCTGACCCAGGCTTGGACTGTGGAGCTGCTTAATTGAAGTTTAGACTTCTGGGCTCAGGCTGTAGCCCGAGCTCTGGGACCTTCCCACCTCACAGAGCCAGTTAGACAGGCAGAACTGCAGGGTCTCAATGCATGGATAAGACTATGGTGTATGGAGGAGTGGTTTAGATTGATTAGGAACTGGGGAACTTTTGGGGAAAGGAGGAATCTAAACACAAAGGATGGGCTTCACCTAAACCAAAATGGAACCAGATTGCTGGCTCTTAAAATTTAAAAGGTCGTAGAGGAGTTTTTAAACTAAGAGCTGGGGAAAGCTGAGAGGTACAGAGTAACACACAGTTTGGACTGAGACATCCCTTACGGGAGGATCTATTAATGGGGATACTTTATATACTAGTAAGGAGGAGAGGATGGAAGATAATAAAGTACAGGTAGGAACTTATGAGAAAAATTCAAATGAAAAAGACTCACATTCAATTACATCACATAATGGCAGACAGCTAAAAAGTGAGAAATGTCACATATACAAATGCTAGAAGTCTAAATACTGAAATGGATGACCTTGAGTGCCTTGTGTTAAATGAGGATATTGATGTAATAGGCACCACAGAAACTTGGTGGAATGATGGTAATCAATGGGACACAGTAATATATGGATACAAAATATATTGGAATGACAGACTAGGTTGTGCTGGTGGGGGAGTGGCACTATATGTGAAAGAAAGCATAGAGTCAAATATAGTAAAAAATCATCTTAAATGTATCAAACAGTACTATAGAATCTCTGTGGATAGAAATTCCATGCTTGACTAATAACAATATAGCAGTAGGGATATACTACCAACCACCTGACCAGGATGGTGATGGTGACTGTGAAATGCTCAGGGAGACTAGAGAGGCTATAAAATAGAAAACTCAATAATAATGGGGGATTTCAACTATCCCAATATTGACATGTCACCTCACAACGGGATGCGGAGAGAAAGTTTCTTGACATCTTAAATGACTGCTTCTTGGAGCAGCTAGTCCTGGAACCCACAAGAGAGAGGCAATTCTTGATTTAGTGCTAAGTGGAGTACAGGATCTTGTCCAAGAGGTGAATATAGCTGGACTGCTTGGTATTAGTGACCATAATATAATTAAATTTAACATCCCTGTTGGGGGGGGGGGCACACCAAAAAAGCCCATATGAGGAGAGATTAAGAAGATTCGGACTTTTCAGCTTGGAAAAGAGACGACTAAGGGGGGATATGATAGGTCTATAAAATCTTGACTGGTGTGGAGAAAGTGAATAAGGAAGTGTTATTTACTTCTCATAACACAAGAACTAGGGGTCACCCAGTGAAATTAATAGGCAGCAGGTTTAAAACAAACAAAATGAGGTACCTCTTCACACAACACACAATTGTGGAATTCCTTGCCGGAGGATGTTGTGAAGGACAAGACTATAATAGGGTTCAAAAAGAACTCGATAAGTTCATGGAGGATAGGTCCATCAATGGTTATTAGCCAAGATGGGCAGGGAATGACAGAACAAGGAACAATGGTCTCAAGTGGCAGTGGAGGAGGTTTAGGTTGGATATTAGGAAATTCTTTTTCACTAGGAAGGTGGTGAAGCACTGGGATGGGTTACCTAGGAAGGTGGTAGAATCTCCTTCCTTAGAGGTTTTTAAGGTTAGGCTTGACAAAGCCCTGGCTGGGATGATTTAGTTGGGGTTGGTCCTGCTTTGAGCAGGAGGTTGGACTAGATGACCTCTTGAGGTCCCTTCCAACCCTAATCTTCTATGATTCTATAATTCTGTGTCCCTAGCCTCTGCTTGCCAGAAGCTGAGAGTGGACAACAGGGGATGGATCACTTGATGATTACCTGTTCTGTTCATTCCCTGTGAAGTAGCTGGCATTGGCTACTGTCGGAAGACAGGATACTGGGCAAGGTGGACCATTGGTCTGACCCAGTATGGCCATTATGTGCTTGAACCCAGCGACTCTGGGGATGTGGCTGGGTTTGGAGCATCCCTATGCTGGGGACAGGGTTGACACTGCTGATCAGGTGTGAATGTTGCTGTGTCCTCCTGCCTGCAGACAGGACCATGTGAGCTAGGGAGGGCAAAGGGGACAGCAGCAGCTGTGGCTGGCCAGGGTTCAGATTTCCCCCGGCAAATGCCTCCTTGTGACTTGTGAGGGACCTGTCTGTCAGCAAACTCTGCAACAGCCAGTGGAGCTGAAGGAACATCCCCTGAGCACGTGGGTCTAAATCCTGAGATCCACTGGGCACCTGCAGCTCCCAGTGGCTTCTGTGGGCATTGGATATGTCCAGCACCTGTCAGGAGTGGGCCTGTCCATTCCCACATTCTGTGTGGCAAGAGCTCTCCTGATGGGATTCTGTGGTATCCTTTACTGAATTGTGGGTTTGCACTAAACAGCCCTAAATAGCCTTCACATCTGCCAAATCCATCTCCCTGAGTCTTGCAATAAAATTTTTCATTAGACCATTTGCATGGCAGTCAGAGCACAGCTCTAAATGTATAAATTGGCAAAGCAGGAATCTCACAATATTTGATTAATCTGAATTATTTGCTTTTGTAAACAGTCAGTTTTGAAGATCTCTCCAGGACTGCAAATGATTTTGGCAATTATCTCAGGCAGATAATTAGACATTTCAAAGGAGGCTGCTCTAAAGCAAGGTGACCTAATGCAGTAATCCACCATGGAAAGCAGAGAGGGACACATCAAAGGGAGGGGGGTTGGTTTATTGATGTGATTTCTATTAACAGGATTAGCAGTGAAAGTGGAAGAGAAGTGACCAAGAGACTTTCTATATACAGCTATAACACCGATTCTAGTCACATTCCTAGGACTGCTTTAAGGATCCATTCTGATCTTTCACACCCTTTCCTCTACCAAAAAAGTGTCCACATTGTGAGTGGAATGTTGTGGGCAGTTCTGGGCTCCTTAGTACCAGAAAGTTGTCAGGAAATTTGCAGTTTGCAATGGTGTTGTAGCCGTGTTGGTCCCAGCGTACTAGAGAGACAAGGTGAGTGAAGTAATAGCTTTTATTGGCTCAATCTCTGCTGGTGAGAAAGACATGCTTTCGAGCTACAGGGAAGTGGAGAGCATTCAGAGAAAGATGGTTTGTTACTAAAGCACTGAACTAATAGAAGAGTGGCAGGAAGGATTGAGAAGAGGGAGGGAATGGCTTATAAGGGCAGATGGGCCAGGCCAGGGCTGATTTGCTTTTTCTTTTGCAACATCTAAACGGTCACGGTTTAGTTTTGCAAGGGCAAACCCACTCCTTGGTTTTGGGTTTCTAATAATGGCCTGAGGAGTTTGGAGTATTTGACGATCCTCAGGTTTCCACTTGTGACCCATCAACTAGAATAACAAAGTCCTTTTTCCCCTCTACCTCTTGCTTGCTCCGAGAGTAATATAATCATAACCATGCCAACCCAGGAGCAGAATTGAAAGAGCGAGCTGGTAATGCCAGATAAATTGGCAGATGTCAATGCGCTGTCCTCACAATAGCAGAGAAATGCAGGGCGGCCACCCGGATACATACCCAGGGTCCCAGGCTGGTACTGGGGAAACCGTGTCCTCACTATCACTGTAGCCTGCACCTGCTAGAATAAAACTAGTGCAGTATGCCTACCCACGCTCCCACTCACACCTTCCTTTGCTGTGTGGATGTACCCTCAGGTGTGCCTTCACTGCAGGGTTAGCCTAAGTGATCAGCACCTGATTAGCCTAGCCCGGTTGTGAGCATTTCCCCCCACCCGAAAAGCTTACCTGCGGTGATCCTCACTGGTACTGCCTTCCCCCATGTGTGTCGCTAAGATATCTGGGGGCATCTCCCATGGTTCTTAGTGCTGCAGTGAGCTCAGCTGCTCTACTTCTTTCCCATTGAATCGTGGGAGAACTTGTCCGACCTTCTGCACAGGAGGATTGTGGGAAGGCTCTGGAGGACTGTCAGCACTGAGTGATTTAGCCTGTGTCCTTACTGCAAAGTGGGTGGGTTACCAACCTGAGTGAAGGCAGCACCAAGGCTCTCCCCACCCCCAGCCAGACCAGCTAACTCAGGTTAAAGCATCACTAATCTTGGATTGGAGGGTTTCCTGTGTGGACAGGAGCCAAGTTAAGGGCAACACTCAGGTAGGGTGACCAGATGTCCCGATTTTATAGGGACAGTCCTGATATTTGGGGCTTTGTCTTATATAGGCGCCTATTATCCCCCACCCCCTGTCCTGATTTTTCACACTTGCTGTCTGGTCACCCTATAATCAGGTAAGATGTTGGGCTGATTTCCAGGAAAACATGCCCTCTGAGCCCTGGTGCAGTGGTGGCTAGCTGCATTCATGCCTGGTTCCCACTAACCCAGGCACCTTCGCACGGGCTCTTGCAATTGATGCTCTGCCTTCCTCTGGGATTCATACAGCCTGGCTGTCAGGAAAGCATCTGAAAGGTGCTCCTGCCCTCCCCTTACAACTCTCTTTCCCCTCTTCTGGACACATGGCTCTCCTCCCTCCCCTACCCCAGAAGGATTGATGTCACCTGAATTCCAGGATCAAGAGTCCAGCTGCTGCGTAAGGGAGCCATCATATCCTGCTACCTCTTTAGCTTTATTTACATAGAAATATGCAATTAGCCAGCCCTAAATGAGATCAGGCGAGTGCCCCAGCTTGTTAATAATAGGTTTGCTGTGGCAACTTTGACTCTTCTGCATACATAAGTTATCTTCATTTTAATGCCAAGCTGTTTTTTTTTTAAAAGGCAGCGGTTCCCATTAGAACTCTGGCTGTGCAATTTATGAACTGTCACATGCTGAACTATGCACAGTGGAGTTTCTGCTAAGCCTTGACTTTCTGATGCATATTTAATGCTAAAAACCCACACAAGCACTGATTGGACCTGTCATTTCTTCAGTCTAGGATGGGTAAACTTTTACCACCTAATTAAAATTCTGTTCCCGCTGGAATATTTGCCACCACTTGACATAACAGGCAAAACACACTCCGTTTTGGGGTGTATTCACAAAGATGCTAATATTTGGGGGTAGGGGTTAAAATATTGAGTGCAACATTCACTGGAAGCCTAACATGAAAATTACAGGTCACAGGCTCAGAGTTCAATCTGAAATATGAATTCTGACCAAGTCACAAAGATCTTGTACATAAAGTCTAAGGGACGAGGGTGACAGGGAAAAAGAGGTTGAAGTTAGGGCTGTACAAAAATTTTTCATCTACACTTTTTTCTCATGACAGTTGGTGTTCTCGACTAAATGAAAATGTTTGTAGAAAATGTCCACTTTCCTCCAAAAAATAGTGTTTTGTTTCTTACTGGAAAATTGCAAATGTGCTTGGTTGGTTTGTGGGATTTGGGGCCAGTTTTGGCTGAAATTTTAAAGTTTTTGCTTTTGATGGAAAATTCAAATTTTCTACATTGAAAACCCCCATTTTCCAGCCAGCTGAAGGGTAATACACCAGGGGTGCAGGTGGGTATCTCCCTTTAGTGGCTGGCTTCAGTGTGCCAAGAGCCTGCTGCTCGTTCACAGCTCACTCATTAAATACTGTCGTGGAAAAATTGACCACACCGTTGATTTTGGGTCAGACACACTGATGCACCTTTATTAGGTTACACAATACAATTATGCATAAAGGGAAGGTCGGCGTATCCCCATGCAAGGGGGTCAGCCGCCTTGCATAAACCACACAGCTTCAAGCTTATAAAGATAAAAACCACAACGCGTAATTAAGCATTACAAATCTTATTAGCCTTATTTGGTATATTTTTTAGCAAACCAATCAAAGCCTCTCTGGGGGCCGCGCTTTGGACCCGATACCATTTAGGGTTTTTCCTGTTATTGCTAGAGGCTTCTGCCCGGCCCCCCTCTTGCATTACCTTCTTTTGCATTACTTTATGGAATAAGTTACCTAATGCGGTTATTTTGCCAATAGAGTTGTACAACAAGCCCTTTCTTAACTGTGTGCCCACCTACTTGCGGTTTCACTGTACAAGACTCTTCTGCTTTGCTAATTTTCCATAGCTTAAACTGCTGTTATCCTAGGTCAGGTTTCCCAACTACCAGTAGGCGTTGGTTCCTCTTTTGCTTCTGTTGGCCTTTTGATTGAGCCATACAGGTTTTTCATTATGCCACACAAGCTTACAAATCTTGCTTATACCTTTAATATTAAGTAGGCCTGCCATGGCCTACTGTTGCTAGCTTAGCAATAGGAAAAATCCAGAGTAAGGCGTATGGGGGTCCCCAAAATCCTCAACAACTCCCTCCTTTTGATGCTTATTCAACAGCATTAACTTCCTCGATATGAATGTTCATTAAAGCTTGGACCTTAGGTTTCTTTTTCAGGGGCGTTTTATATTCGCCACAGTAGGGTATTTTCAGTGAGTCATATACTGGATTTTTTGGTTTAAACACAGAAGTTTGCAAAGGGGCGAGGGGCAAGGGGTGAGGGGGTGGTGGAGGGAAGGACAATACTGCAGGTCGGGGACGGCAACGTGTGCAGCAACAATAGCATGCACAGGTGCCCAACAACAGCCCACCACCGATGAGCCCCTAGAACAGAAACCCATGTATATGAGGGGGGTGAAAAACCTTTGTAATCATGCAGAGAAAATCTGAGTCCGTGCAAAGGGTAGTGACACGGTGAGCGGTTTCAAAGGCCCGGAGCTCGGTATTATAGGTGGTTTCCAGAATATCAATTTGATTTTTTAACTGGGATAGTTTGCTGATTACGGGAAGCAGGGTCTCCAGGGAGTGGAAGCGGTCTGGCACCAAGGCAGCCCAATCGAAGGGAATTGAAAATGATAAAAAGACTTGGTACCGCCTGTTCGCTGGCCAATAAACAACTTGTGAGCCGGAGGCGGTGGTTAAATTAAATACCGTGTCCAATAAAGAGGACGAATTAACCAGGACACAGCTGTTGTTAGCTTCAAGAATGGTTTGGGAGGCGAGGGATGTCATTTTGCCTTTTCCCTTCCAGCAGACATGTTCATGAAGAACAATAATTTTTTCTGGTCTGAGTTTACGAATGCATTGAAGCTGAGGGGGCTGTAAAGGCCACAGGGTCCATAAGGAGCCCTGACCTATCCAAATGTCGGGAGTTATTTCCGCCGCACTAACTAGGAATCGGTTCGGGCCGTGGGGTGGTTTAATTTCCCACACGTTCTGGTGGACCACCCAATCCCACAAACACCCTCCCCAAGGGCCAGGGAAGAGCCGGTAGGTGGGGGCCCATACCCCGCTTACAGGACCATAAGCCTTAAAGGAACACTGTGAGCGTCGGCAGCTCCACCCGGAAAATTTTTAAGTATGCCTTCAAGGCCATAATTCAGGGGGAACACCCGAGGTGTTGCGAAGGGCAGCGGGCCAGGCCTGGTGCCTGAGGTCATTTCGAATTTCTGTAAGTTGTACGTTAAGAAAATCCTGCACCTCAGCGCAAGCCAGGTCCCACTGCAATGCCTTCCCAGCCCCAGAAACGTGATAGACCATTTGGGCGAGGAGATCATGGGTGAGGGTGTTGAGAGTGGAAATGACGTGTAATTCCCCCACCCCAGCCCTGATTCCAGTTACCTGTGCTGCGGAGATAAGCCCGGTTGCCTGTTTAAGTTGTCCCAGTTTGGTTTCATGTTGCGAGGTTTTGTAGACATTCCAGGCCGAAGCGGCACTATTGGCCCCTTTTTATAAAGTGTCGGCCACCCCTTTCCTGTCCCGGCTCCCGTGTAACAAAGATTGTTGTTGTGCGAGCCTAATGGCCGCTCCCTTGGAACAGTTTGGGTAGGTGGCAGCGATTTGGAAGTGGGATAAGGGAAGAGAAAATTGGATGGTACCCAAAGTGGCATCTAAGATGGTCCACTTGAATCCTGTAACATTACCCTTCCCCAGTGCTTCGTACCATAACTGATGGGCATGTATGTGCAGGGCCCTTTGAACAGTGGAAATATTGGCAGTGAGAGCGGGAGTGTATTGGATGAGTGTACAGGTGACACTTGCCGTGTCGTTTGCCACTAGAGGAAGTGTTTGGTTACAGGTAAAGTCTGGGGCAAAGGGACAATATCTGCCGGTGCGCACCTTACCTTTTGCTGCCTGCGTGATTAAGTAACAAAGGGAGCCAGACTTATTCCTAGCAACGCACAGGCCTGGGAATAGCATGGCATCCACGTTATCCCGCCAGCCGTGTACGAAGGAGGTTTTAACTTTTGGCTGGGAACCGGGTGCCGATGTGATGTTGACATTATTTATGAACACGCTTCCCATAGTTTCCCAAGAGATGATGCGTTGGTAAAGATGGCTGGGGTGGTCCCGAAGGGAGAAAAATAGCCTGGCCGAACAATACGAAAGTAAGTTTCCAGAGAGAGAAGGCCGCGGCCACTGTATGACATTCGAGTTTTCGGTTAACAGCCGAAAAATGTGGGGGGTGACCGACCCAGCAGACCCAGGGGATCGGGAAACCCGTGTGGGAGGGTGGTCCCGGGAGGTATAGTTGATGGAAGGGGGAAAGGTGGGAACTGGGGCGGGTAATAATTCAGGGATGGTAGTACAGGGGGATGGTACTTGGCCCTTTACGCATTTTGCTGCCTGCGGGATGAATCCCAGAACCCAATCGGTACCACATTGCCACGAATACCCTTCACAATTTCCTTCCTGCCACTGTACAATATAACGTTTTTTTTACCAGGGCCAATTTTTAACATTCTTAATAGTGATGGGTTTACGGCCCTCCTTTTCCCCTCTTTCTGCCTGTAGGGATCTTTGCTTACGGCCTGGAGGGGCCAGGGAGGGTTTTAACCCTCTTACGGGAAGATCTAAGGGAAGATCACAGGTGGGCACAGGAGGAGCATTTGCCCTTACGGGCATCCAAAAATACATAAAGGAATTATGAAAATTCAAAAGCAATAAAAGCAACATGGTTATACATATAAACCAAAGGGAGGGCATAAGCCACCTTCGCACCATGGCAGATTTTCTTATGGCCTTGGGCGCGGCCATACTAGCAAGTCAATAAGTCCTGTAAAAGGAAATAGTTTTTCAGGAGTCCCTTAACGTTTTGTCCTGAGGTTATACCTGGGCCCGTTTAAGGGGGCGAGGGGAGGAGGAACTTCCGGATCTGGAACCTCGGGGATTTCAGGAGCGGGGATCTCAGGAATCTCAGGAAGTGGGGCTTCGTGGACCGCAGGGGTAACCGGTGTCATAGACGTACCGGTGTAGTCCTCAGGGACTGAAGAACGTTTACAATGGGAGGCGTGGATCCAACCAGCAAGCCCTTTACACTTGACAGCCGTGTGAGTGGTCAACAGCACCTGGTAAGGACCTTTCCAGCGGGGCTCAAGGGAGGACTTGCGTTGATGCACTTTAAGGTGGACCCAGTCTCCAGGCTGCAATGGGTGGCATGCAGTATCCGCTGGATCAGGGAGGGCGTCACGAACCTGTGAATGGATAGACCTAACAGAGCGGATTAGGGATCTGCAGTATTCAAGCACAGTGTCATTAACAAGCTGCAAATTTTCCTGACCGGGAGGGGAAGGTGGGGAGACAGGCATCCTCATTGGTCGAGCCATGAGAATCTCATGTGGGGACAGGCCATGTTTCCGCATTGGGGTGTTTTTCATTTGCATCAGGGCCAGGGGCAGTGCATCAGGCCACTTGAGGCCAGTTTCTGCACATAATTTTGCAAGCTTATTTTTGAGTTCCCCATTTTTTTGCTCCACAGCACCTGCGCTTTGTGGATGGTGAGCGCAATGAAAACGTTGCTCAATATTGAGGGCTTTGCAAATGTGCTGCATAATTTGTCCAGTAAAATGCGTGCCCCTGTCACTGTTGATAAAGAGAGGCAAACCAAATCTAGGAATAAAGTCCCGTAAAAGGCGTTTTGCCACCGTTATAGAATCAGCTTTAACACAAGGATATGCCTCCACCCACCCCGAATACATGCACACACAAACCAATACATATTTATAGGAGCAACACTTAGGGAGGCTGATAAAATCAACCTGTATATTTACAAAGGGCCCCCATGGGGTGGGGTGAGCTGCTGGTTTTGTGCGGACCGGTCTCCCTCTGTTATGAGCCAGGCAAATCGGACAAGAGTCACAATACTGCTTGGCTATACTTGAAAATCGAGGGGCATGCCATTGTTTAGTCACGGTAGCAATCATACCTCCCTTACCCACATGGGCCAGGCCATGGGCCAGGCGAGCAAGGTAAGGGAGCAAGGCCTGGGGCGCAACCGGGCGACCATCCGGATTACGCCACAAGGCATCTGCCGGGTGCTGTACACACCCGGACAACTTTCAGGCAACCCTTTCCTTATTAGGGGCTGATCCCTGTAGTTTTACAAGATCCTGAAAAGGGTCTGCCTGTAAAGCTGAATGGGAAATTTGAAAGGGACAAAGATTAATGGGAGCCAGAGATCCGGAAAGGGCCGCTTTCCTGGCAGCGCTATCTGCCAGGGCATTTCCTCGCGAAACATCATCACAGGGTTTCTGGTGAGCTGGGCATTTAACTACAGCGATAAGGGAAGGAAGTTGGAGTGCAGATAAGAGAGCCGCAACATGTGGCCCATGGCAGATAGGCGAACCACTGGAAGTGAGAAAACCTCTGTATTTCCAAAGCTGCCCATAGTCGTGCACTACCCCAAAGGCATATCTGGAGTCTGTATAGATAGTGACTGACCGTCCGGTGGCTAAATGACAAGCCCTAGTAAGAGCCACTAACTCGGCCACCTGGGCAGAACCAACTGCCGGAAGAAAAAAAGCCTCTAGAGTCTCATGCAAATTACAAACAGCATATCCTGCAACAAGCTGGCCAGAGGAATTTCGGAGACAGGAGCCATCCACAAAAAGTACTAAATTAGGATTCGGGAGAGGGGTATCTTGCAAGTCAGGCCGCGGGACGACAAGTTCATTAGTAACAGAGATACAATCATGAGGCTCACCGTCAGTCGCGGTGGGCAATAAAGAAGCAGGGTTAAGAACAGAACATTTGGTTAAAGTTACATTAGTTGCATTTAAGAGCAGCATTTCATATTTTGTTAGCCGTGAATTTGAAAGGTGCTGCGTTCTGCTTTTTGTTAACAAGGCTGTGACTGCATGGGGCACTGCAACGGTTAAAGGATGCCCCAACACTAAGGTGGCGGAAGCTTCGACAAGGATGGCCGCAGCCGCCACAGACCGCAAGCATGGCGGCAGGCCAGCCGCCACAGGATCTAATGAAGAATTAAAATATGCAACAGGCCGATGCTTATTTCCGTGCAACTGGGCGAGCACCCCCTGGGCAAATTCGTCCCTCTCATGGCAGAATAAGATGAACGGCTTTTTATAATTTGCTAGGCCTAATGCAGGGGCTGCTGCCAGGGCACTTTTTAACTGACGGAAAGCCTGCATGGCTTCCTCCGTCCAAGGGATTGGGTCAGGAACCTTATTCAGTGTTAGATTTAGCAAGGGGCGGGCAAGGGAAGCATACCCTAAAATCCACTGACGACAGTAACCCGTCATGCCAAGAAATCCGCGCAGCTGTCTTTTTGTAACCGGTTTGGGCATTTTAAGAATTGCCTGCACACGGGAGGGGGATAAACTGCGTCGGCCCGCCGAAATATTATGTCCCAAGTAATGGACCGAGGGCAGGCACAGCTGCAACTTTGTTTTGGAAACTTTGTGGCCTTTTTGGGCTAGTGCTTGAAGTAGGACCAACGTGTCTGCCTGTGAAGCTTCCAAAGTGTCAGAAGCAAGCAATAAGTCATCGACATATTGAATCAGAACAGAACCCTTAGGGAACACGATATCGTCTAAATCCCTTTTTAATATTTGGGAAAAGATTGTGGGGGATTCGGTGTAACCCTGGGGTAACCGCGTCCAAGTATATTGAAATCCCTGATAAGTAAAGGCAAACAGATACTGGCTGTCTTGGTGGATGGGAATAGAGAAGAAGGCAGAACACAGATCAATTACGGAAAAATACTGTGCTGAAGCAGGGATACAGGAGAGAATAGTGGCTGGGTTAGGAACTACTGGAAAGGTGGGGATAACGGCAGCATTAATGGCCCTGAGATCCTGTACAAATCGCCAAGTTTGCTTCCCTGGCTTTCTTACAGGTAAAATAGGGGAGTTACATTCACTGACTGTCGGCACAATGACCCCCTGCTCCAACAGAGCAGAGATTACCGGGCGAATGCCCTCCTCTGCCTGTCTGGATAATGGATATTGGCGGATCCTGGGGAGGGGCTTTGCTGGGTTTACACGGATTTTAACCGGTTGGGCAGAACCAATGCGCCCAACCTGGTTGGCATGTTCTGCCCATAACGTGGGTGAGACCTTTGCCAGCAATTCCTGTTGCAACAAGGAAGGGCTGGACTGGGTGTCCCCCATTGGAGCCTGCTCTTCCTGCAACAGAGCTAAAACTGTATTTTGTGCAGGATCGGGCACCTCCAGAAACACCCCGTCTGGGGAGCAAAAAATTGTACAATTTAGTTTACACAGCAAATCCTTTTCCAGTAAATTGGCAGGGGAACAGGGGCTGAGGAGAAACGCGTGTTGGTCAGATAGGGGACCGATAGAGACTGACAAGGGAGAAGTAACAGGGTGGGGAATAGGGGCGTTTCCCACCCCGACAGCCGTGACAATTTCTGAAGAGAGAGGTACAGCCGAGAATTCCTGAGCCCTCAGAGTTGAGCGTGAGGCCCCAGTATCTACCAAGCAAGAAGTGGGGGTACCATTTATTATGCAAGAAATAGTTGGGCCCGCTTGGTCAACGGGGAGAAACGGGCAGATGATGTCGCAAATCTCTTGGCTTCCCTAATAGTCTATTAGTGGGGGGTTTGGATTGGGAAAGGGCTGGGGGTTAGGACAGGGTGGGGGGCGAGCTTGGTCAGGTTGGGGTTGGAACCAACCGGGGCGGCGGGGAGGGCGCGTGGGGCACGCCCTAATTGTGTGGCCCGGCTGTTTACAATAGGTGCAGTGTGAGTTAGGACACTGGGCTCGCCAATGGCCCACCTGGCCACATAAAAAACAGGCATTTGGGTCAGGTCCGGGGGCCGCACCGAACCTGGGAATCTCACTGGCGGGATTACCTAGCCCTGGCTTAGCCCTTTGCCCCCTTGGGCCCTGCAAGGATTTTAATTGCAGGGCCATTAACTGGGTTTCAGTATTTTTCTTTTTTTTATTTAACTGCCGATAGAAATGCTGGGCAGCAGCTAAAATCCCTTTCATATCTTTACTTTCCCAATCCACTATTCCCAGCTTCAGGGGCTCACTAACTTTAGGAAGAAGCCCCTGTACAAAGGCTGCCACCACAGCCTGGCGAGCAGTTTCCTCTGCCCTATTTATACCAGAGT
This sequence comes from Emys orbicularis, assembly GCF_028017835.1. NCBI lineage: Eukaryota > Metazoa > Chordata > Testudines > Emydidae > Emys > Emys orbicularis. The sequence goes on along the minus strand of NC_088695.1, from coordinate 26,157,980 downwards.
ATCGCTCGAAAGCCTGTTTTAGGCGCTCCATGTAATCGGCCGGGTTTTTTCCCTTTAATTGTTTACATGCACTTATTTTTGTCCAATCAGTTTTTTTAGGACAGACCTCCAGGACCGCCCGCACCAGGTTATTTCGGTGTGTTTCCAAATCACGGTCAAGGAGGTCCGTTGCCATCAGTGCACTGGGCCAGTGTGCCTTTTCATAAAGGCGGTTTAAAGTTTCCCTGGGCAACATAGCCCGAAGGAGCTGATCCATGTTAGCCCAGGATGGATTATAACATTGCACTACCATTCGTAGCTGCTCCTGAAATTTTACTGGGTCTTCTCGAATTTTAGGAAACTTGTCGATTAGGTTGTACAAGTCCCCTGGGGACCAGGGAGCATGCACTGTTACCAATCTCCCCTCCGTGCCCCCTGGCAATTCTCTTAAGGGCAGCAACAGCTTCCCCGTCTGAGGGTCAAATAACTCTCTCCCCAGATCACCCAGCTGTTCCCGTCCCCTAGCCAACAGGGCCTGGTAGCGGGTGTTATAAGCTGGGGGTGAGTTTGGGGATTGAACAAAGGATTTTAATTGGGCAAAGGCATCCGACAGACGTCTGACCGGATCGTCTTTAATATCACAGACGTGTTTTGCCTGAGCAAGTGATTCCTTGACTCGCTGGGTTAAGTTTGCAAGTCGCTGTTGGGCTTCTGGGGAAATCTGTGTAAAGTCTGACCTGTCGGAGAAAGGTGATTTTTCGGACTCGGAGGGGGATTGAGTGGCCCGAGAGGACCCCGCCCCCTCCTCCGACTCTCCGGGAGGAGGGGTAGGGTGGGCTGAGGAATAAGAAGGGGGGGTCTCCGTGGTTATAACAGGCCACTGTCGGCATTCTACAAATAAATCTATTAAGTCTTGGGAGGGAGCCGATGGGGCGCTTTGAGCTGCGCCCTTCGGTTTTTCCCCCCGTACAGGGAAAAGGGAGGGGGGTTGGCTCAGGTTTTCCTTCTGCATGGGGCCACTCGCAAGCCCTAGCTTTTCCTGGGCTTCCTTAAGTTTTCGCTGGAGCTTCTCTTGGGAATTTTTTAGTCCTCTAACCTTTGATTCCTGACTTTTTTTTCCCATTTTATTATACCACATAAAATATGCATCGAACTGATCCTGGGGCACCGTGTTGGCAAGAAGGGCTCCTCTAAGGTGCACCATCCTGTCAAGATCAAAGCTACCCTTCAGGGGAAACTGCAGTTTTGGATTATTTCTAGTATACCAGTTCCACTTATTTAAATATTTACACGTCGACGATCCATAATGTACGTACATATAAGCAGCAGGCGTGCCTTTGGGTGGGACCGGCAGGATTTTTGATCCTTTGGCCCCCATTCTTTCACAGCTTACTTTTACTTAAGCCAATCACACCAGGATGCTAACTCGGGGGTTACCACAGTTCTACACTAATGGCCCAACTTCAGGCCTGCCCTTGTTTCATGGCAGGAACACAAGGGAGCAGGTTCCCAGGTATTTTCTCTTCTGGTGAACCTACAGGAAAGCGGACAAGGGGGGCGGGCTGACTGAATCAACCCGTGGTCCCCGTACGTCCCTCTCCAGCCCTGGGCACCAGCCTTCAAGCCAACGGTGCTGCAGTAGCTTTTGAGCCGACGGTACGGTTTCCTGGGGCTTCCCTCCTCTCCGAGGTAGGGAAGGGAGCTTATGGCTCCGGGGGGAACAAAAAAGGGACCCCGTGGCCTTTTACAAGGCAGTGCTTAAAGAGCGGTCACTGGGCCATAGGGAAGTGGAGGGGTAAAGGACAATGGGATGGGGAACGCACAAGCACCCTGACTGGTTAGCCACTTACCAAGGCCTGCCAGTCGGGGAAGCTTTTCAGTCTTTCCTCAAGCGGGTCGTGGAGCTTGCTTTCAGAACACCCCCGGTCACGAGCAATTACTTGCTTCGCAGGGGGTCTGGGGCGTCTTTCCACGACCAATACACTCCGGCCGCCTGGCCTTATACACACACACACAGGCCGCTCGGCCTCACACACACAGGCACATTTCCTGGCACAGCCGCCAGGGCGAAACTGCCCCTTGTCCCTCCCAACCTGGTCGGCTCCGGGACCCCGAACGCCCAGCTCTAATAGGCGATCAGGATACTTCGGACCAAAGGAGCGTGGTCCGAGGGGGCGGCCGGCACCTTACCTCTCGGAGACTGAGACCGTAACTCAGCCTCCTGAACCTCTCGGAGGCTGAGACCCTAACTCAGCCTCCTGACATAAACCTCTCGGAGGCTGAGACCCTAACTCAGCCTCCTGACACAAACCTCTCGGAGGCTGAGACCCTAACTCAGCCTCCTGACACAAACCTCTCGGAGGCTGAGACCCTAACTCAGCCTCCTGACCCAAACCCGAACAAAGGCGTCAAGCGTGTCAGACTTTGTCCCAAGGTTGGATCCAGCTTGTGACTTACCCCAGTCAGAGCCTACGGACTAGTTCTCTCCCAGGCCCCTAACAGCAGAGATTTCAAAAGGTCTCTTACCTCTCAGATGGGCCCCGGGGTTGGAAGAGAACTGCCCGCGGTCCTCCGATCCAGGGATGTCATCTGTGGATCCCGGACGAGCCCCCAAATTGTCGTGGAAAAATTGACCACACCGTTGATTTTGGGTCAGACACACTGATGCACCTTTATTAGGTTACACAATACAATTATGCATAAAGGGAAGGTCGGCGTATCCCCATGCAAGGGGGTCAGCCGCCTTGCATAAACCACACAGCTTCAAGCTTATAAAGATAAAAACCACAACGCGTAATTAAGCATTACAAATCTTATCAGCCTTATTTGGTATATTTTCTAGCAAACCAATCAAAGCCTCTCTGGGGGCCGCGCTTTGGACCCGATACCATTTAGGGTTTTTCCTGTTATTGCTAGAGGCTTCTGCCCGGCCCCCCTCTTGCATTACCTTCTTTTGCATTACTTTATGGAATAAGTTACCTAATGCGGTTATTTTGCCAATAGAGTTGTACAACAAGCCCTTTCTTAACTGTGTGCCCACCTACTTGCGGTTTCACTGTACAAGACTCTTCTGCTTTGCTAATTTTCCATAGCTTAAACTGCTGTTATCCTAGGTCAGGTTTCCCAACTACCAGTAGGCGTTGGTTCCTCTTTTGCTTCTGTTGGCCTTTTGATTGAGCCATACAGGTTTTTCATTATGCCACACAAGCTTACAAATCTTGCTTATACCTTTAATATTAAGTAGGCCTGCCATGGCCTACTGTTGCTAGCTTAGCAATAGGAAAAATCCAGAGTAAGGCGTATGGGGGTCCCCAAAATCCTCAACAATACTAAACATGTTTTGGCAAAAAGCTTCAAACATTTGGAAGTAACTTCCATTCCGCAGGTTGCAGAAAGTCCCTGATTTTTGCTGCTTCAAACCGTATGTTCTAGAGCAAGACCTTTATGGTTCTGGCATTCAACACAAAGCCATTACAGTCCAGCAGAGACTCAGAGCCCCAGCCTTCCTCAGCTCCTTTTGTAGCCTCTCCATGGCTGCCATAATCAGGCCCTGGTCCATTGGCAGGCTCAGGGAACATCAACAGGACCATTCAGGAGCTATCCTGCTGGATTGCACCCAAATGGCCCTGCCTTCCTGAATTCTGGGGCCAGTATTCAGCCCAGCTAAAGTCTGTTCCCAATCCAGTATTTCCAGAGGAGAATTCCTCCCCTTGCCTTTCACTGTAGCCAAATCCGGGGAGCACAAATGGCAAAATCAGTTGGAAGCCACATATCCAGCAAAGGCTTTGACGGCTGCAGGCTTTCATTGTAATCGGCTGCAATGTGTTTGTGCTCTTACCCCAGCCTGGCTCTGCAGAACGCCTAATTGAAATCAATAGCAAATGCGCCTGTCGGCGGCCCTGCTTCACTTGCCGCACAGAAGGAGGGAGCCAGTGCCTTCTGAGGGTTAACACTGCCTCAAACATGAATTCTGGCAGAACTAAGCCATTGCAGTGCAGGGAGTCATGGGTGGTATGCTGGTGGCTGGGGCAGGCTGCTGCTCCCTTCCCTCCCTCGTTAATTGTCTAAAGAGGGAAATTAATTACACTCCCTCAGTAATAATTCATGGGAATCTTTCCTTTCTTCAAGGTCACGGAAGCCCAAGAAAGCCTTAGAAGCGAACAACAGAGGCAGCTCCACAGAGACTCAGCTGCTGCACATTGGCCCCTCTCCCTCTCCGGGGAGTTAGTGACTGAGAATTACAGACTGCTCTGGCATTGCACAGGGGGCTGTGCCCACAGGGAGGCAGGTCGCTCTCCCTGCCCCCGCCGGGCTTCGTGCCAGCACCGCTGGGCTCACAGTGGTTGGCAGGGTTCTTGCTCATGGTCAGACAAGGCAGCGGGGTCAAGATCTGGTTACTGGCTTCCTGTGCCCTGCCAAGCAGGAGTGACAACCCAGGAAGGGGGCAGAAATGGGCCCAGGGAGAGAATAGATCAGAGCAGCCTATTGGGAGGGGGCTTGCCCTGAAGATCAGAGCGTGTCACTGAGTAGACCCTTATGCCCTGTTGTGGCTGTTTGGATGGGCAGGACAGGTCTTGGCCTCTCCAGGAGCTCTCCCAGCAGGGCCCCACTCTGCCCCTCTCTCCCCTGGGCACCAGGGAGAGTCTGAAGCAGGGGGTGGGGATTCAGAGAGGCGTTTGGCAGATTAGGCTGGGGTGGCTGTGTGTCTGGTGGGGGATGCAGTTGCTGATCTGTCTCTCCAGGCTACATCAGATGCTGCCCAGTGCTGGTCCATGGGTTTCAGGAGGGGGTGGGCCATGGTGTTGGGCCTTGGGCACTTTATAAGCAGTGTCTAGCTGCCATAGCTGTGCTAACTAACCACAGAGAATGGGTAACAGCTGTAATGAAGATATGGGGGGATGATCTGTGCCGATGCTCATGAGTTAATGGTGTGATCCCCTGCTGCCCAGCCCTGGTCCAAGTTCCTAAGGACTCCATTGCAAGAGCCGGGGGAGGGAACACCTGGTAGCAGTTAGGTGGGGCTGGGTGGCTTCCCTGAGGTGTGGAGGAATAGGATAGTATCCCTTGAAATAGTTTGTGATGCTCTCCTGGTGCTCGCTGTGTTCTGCGGTGTAGAAGCCGTCAGAAACAGCCAGAGCAGCAGCGTGTATGCGGCTACGCTGGCGTGCTGTGCACAGTGAGTCAGCACAGTTATTTGGGACCCCACATTGCCTGTGTGGCTCCTTCAGATTGCTTTTGTTGTGTAAAGAGCAAGACACACAACGCCTGAGGGAGGGGGAAACTGCCCTTCCCCACTCAAAACAACCCAGAGCAGAGCAAGCTCCACCAGCCATCACCCAGGCCTCTCCTGCACGGTGGGGCACAGATCAGGGAGCATAAGGCCCACACAGCAGGTGCTGTCAGTGACTGTTCCCATGGCAAGCAATGCATTAGCCTCCCGTAGGCCACTCTGCCAGCGTCGTGGGCCTAGAGGGAGCATTCAGGCAGCACCTCCCCACATCCCACTAACTACTTCCCTGCTGTTATGCTTACAAAAAGTACACACGATTTTTTTACAGGGGAAAAGGCAATATGCTGCATTTATTGAGAATACAGCAGTTAGCATATGCTTTTTAGCTATATATATATATTATATATATATATATAATGTACACAGTTTTGCTAGTTGATGTTTATAGTTATTAGTTTAGAGTTTGGATTAATTTAGTGGCTAGCCAGGTTGGTTGCAGAGGGGAGCTGGGTTTTGCTGGTTGTGATTTGATGCTTTCGGAGTTGTTGGCAAGACAAACCCAAAGTTTTAGGGCAAAGCACCCCGTTTTTATAGTCTTTTGTTGTTGTTGTTGAAGTCTATGGATTTTGCTGTGTTAGTTTATGACCGGTTACTTTTCAGTGGGTGTTATTTTTTAATAGCCCAAAACACCTCCAATAGGGTTATTCTATTTGGTTTTAATTTAATTAATTATTTTTTGTGTTAAGAATGCTAGTTTTTACCTCAAAGTCATTAATTTGCCCCTCCTCAACCATAAATGCATGTTAATAATTCTTTAGCGTTTTTAAGTTTGGTTTTTTTTAGTCTTTTTACTTTTTCTCCCTTGGCCATCTGGGTTTAACAGTGGCCTTCACACCTTATTTCCCCCTAATGCATACATTCCTCATTCACACAGTTTTTTGCAAAAACTTTCAAAAAGTAACAAATAGCAGTGTTTTATATTAAACACAAAAAGCATCATAAATTAAACCTTACTAAATTTTATAACTATTTTTTTTCCACATTGGAAACATCAAGCTATTTGGAAAAAGGGGGGTGGTGAAGGGTAGAGGTTCCCCGGAACAAAATTTGGATTTTTCATGGAAAAATTGAAAACCACACATTTTTGGCAGAAAACCAAAAGTTTTCTTTTTTTTTCTTTCAATGAAAAGTCACAATTTTCCAAGGAAAGCAGACACTTCCTTAAAAAAAAAAAAAAAAAATCATTTAGTCAAAAAGTCACATTTTTCCACACAAAAATTCCAGTTTCAACAGATGTTGTTTTCTACCAGGCCTAGTCAGGTGCATACCGCTTCAAAGGGCCTTTCTGCCACCTTTCACCCAGGCTGGGCAATTTAAGGCATGAACCCAGGGTGCTGTTCTCCATCTGCAAGCAGGACACTGAGCAAAGAGCCAGAGGGCTGCATACTTGCCTGCTTGACCGGCTCCCCTTCTGCAGAGCCAGCCTTAAAGCTTCTTGTTCACTTCAGGCTCTAATTTATCAGCTGTGAGGCAGGCAGTAGGTGCCTCTCTCTTCTGTCTCTCTGTAACATGAGTTCTCTATTCTCCAGCCCTCTATGAAAAGCATTCATGCTCCTTGTCTGTCAAGGAAGAAGCAATGCTCACCCTTTCTGTGACGAAAACTATATGAAAACAAATCCTTTTGTCTCTGCTTTGAGGAGAGCTGGACAGGGACACCACAGAGTTTGTAATGGATTTATAATGCCTGCATATACTGTCATCATTATACCTGTGGGATGAATGTTTCTTCTAAAAAGCTCTCCACACACTAGCATTCAGGCGAGTAAAACATCAGCTCCTTGTAAGACCCATGAGCTTCCATTGCAGGTTCAGGAGAAGTATGAACCATTAAATTTAAGCTGATAAAGAAATGAAAGGCTGCTTACAGCCAGTGCAGGGAGAGAATGCCTTACATGCTCTGTTTGTTATTTAGGGCTAAATCCACAAAGGGGACTTCAGGCCTTGGCTCCTATGCAAGACATGGGGAGAGTTGGGCAGAATGGGATTCACATAGCCAGCAAGCTGAGCCAGGAGCCGCCAAAGTTAGCCCATAGGCAATGCGGAAGAGAGGGGCCTAGGCCCCACCCATCAAAGGCACTTAGGTAGGTACCTTCCTCCGGCCCGCAGTTAGACACCTGTCTTCCCTTTGTTCATGGCTGTGAGTCCCCTTGGCTGGATTGTGGCACCAAAGCCAGCCCAGTCCTCCCCTTGTCCCAGTGATTAAAGCACTCCCACCCTGGTGTACGACAGCTGTGTTCAAAGCCCCATTTTGCCTCATTCAGAGCAGAGCCTTGATGCCAGGTCTCCCAGGACAAGGCCCTAACCACTGGGTCAAGAGTAGCCTGGGCTGGGGGGGCTCTCTAAATCTCTCTTGTTGAAGCTTTGTATAAAATACTTAATTATGCTCTGGAGCAGGGGGTGGACGCTGGGTCTCCCAAGTGAGGATCCCAACTACTAGTCACAGAGTCAGCGTCTCTCTGTCTATGAAAACTGAAACGGCGTTACTGACAGGAATACCTGGAATCAAGGCCCTGCTCCATGTCAGACAGTGGGGATTTGAGCCTAGCGCTGCCCCTGGGTGAGGGAATTAACCCCTGGGCTATTGGGATGTTTTGTAAGGGGCCTGATGTAGTGAGTGGCCTCTGAGAACACCCCTGGGCTCGGGCACTGCAGGCTACAGAGGCGGGGAAATGCCTCGTTTGAGGATCACAGCTCAGCAGCAGCATGTGCACGCAGGCATTGGCAGAAACTTAGGAGCTGCAGGGATTTTACTGAGGCAAGGTCTACGCTACCGATTTAGGCTGGCATAACTATGTCGCTCAGGGGTGGGGAACCTCTGGTGTAGACAGCGCTATGTCAGTGGGACAGCTTCTCCCGTCAACACAGCTACTGCCTCTCGGGGAGGTGGATTAACTACGCCACCGAGAGATGCTCTCCCATCAACGTAGAGAGCGTCTTCACTAAGCGCTACAATAGCGCAGCTGCACCACTTCAGTGCTGTAAGTGTAGACAAGCCCTGAAACTTAGGTGCCTGGGTACTTAGGCAGCCACAGGGTTGGATGGCAGGTGCAGTGCAGTCTGAGGAGCTACATTTTGGACTTAGGAGCCAAAAGGGGCAGGTAGGTGCATAAACTCCTTTGTGAATAGATTCCAGCGTTACTTGGGGTATTTCTACACTGGGTTTTAAAACCCACAGCTGCGAGTCTCTGAGCCTGGGTCTGCAGACTTGAGCACACGCTACAGCATTAAAGAGCTTTGTGGATATTCCAGCTTGGGCCGGAGCTCAGCCTCTGCAACCCATCCTCTTCCCCAGGCTTCACAGCCTGAGGCTGAACCTCCGAGTCTGCAGGCCCGGGCTCTGAGACTCGCTGCCACGGGTTTTAAAGTTCAGTGTAGACGTACTCTCAGGGTGTGTCTACACTGCAGTTGTGCACCCACGGCTAGCCCGTGTCAGCTGATTCTGGTTCAGGGGCTGTAAATCTGCAGTGTAGACATTTGGGCTCGGGGAGCCTGGGCTCTGGGACCCTCCTGCCTGTGGGCTGGAGCCTGAATGCCCACACCGCAGTTTACAGTCCCGCAGCCCAAGCACTGCAAGACAAGTCACTGATGCAGGCCAGCTGTGGGTGTTTAATTGCAGAGTAGATGGATCCTTAGAGGTCCCAACTGAGCCAGGTGCAGTCCAAGCTTGTCGTGAAAGATTGCTCTGCCCCAAAGGGCTTACAATCTAGATAGACCAGACAGACACCAGGAGGGAGGGGAAACAGAAGGTCCTGGAGGGGACCTGACTTGCCCCCAGCATGTGAATGGCAGAACTGGTGATAGAAGCCTGCTCTCCAAACTCCTCAGCCCTGTCCAGTAGAAACTCTGCCTCCAACCTCTGACCTGCAGTTATTACTGCAGGAATTCCTAAAGGAGGCTTCATTTGATCGGAGACATGACAGGTCCATATTGCACCAGAGTTCAGGGTTATTGGCCTCTACCAACACAGCAATAAGCAATAAGTATTGACTACACCTGAGGTGCACATCAGGGTTATTGACCCAGGTGCCGGGGATGTCAGTATTTACAGAGCTACAAGGAAACACAAATCATAATGATTTGCCAAAACAGGATGTCGATATATATTTTATTACATACCTTCTGAGAGGCTTTGTGTCTGGCACTTCATATTGTGCCTCAGTTGATATTTCTTCCTCCTTCCAAGGAGGGATGTAGTGAGGGGTCTAAAAAGCCCCTATTATTCACTTCCGAGGAGCCAGTTGGGCCGCTGCTGCACAGACATGATTTGACAGATTAGTGACACAATCTGTGCACAATGCAACATTGCTCTAGAAAATTCCTCTCTGAAGAACTTCAGAGGGGTCTGAGTAAGCCAGATGAATGGGCAGCACGAGAGTCAGTGTTGACATATGCAAGGTGATGCTCATTAGAAGAAGTGATGAACTATAACCCTGCAGGAAAAAGACCTGGGTGGACAGTTCAGTTCTCAGTTCTATCCATCTATCATGACATAAACCCTCATTTATTGGAGCATAAGCCAGCCACTAACTGGTGAGGTTAAGATGAAACTTCTCTTCTGGGCAGGTGATTCAATATTATCTGCTATGTGGTTTCTCATCTGGTGCTGGCCACTATCAGAGGCAGGATACTGGGGTGGATGGGCTGCTGGCATCATCCAGTCCAGTAATTCTGTTACCCTAAGGCCCATGCGAGTAATGTCGCTCCAGTCTTCACTGTTTTGAGCAGACTGCAAACAGATGTTCTCACTCGTCATGCGACTTTTTTTCAGTTAATCATGAGTCGGGATTTTCCTGTACTGTGTAACAGCAGGACTCACCTTACAATACATCTGAATGCCTCTAGCCTCTCTCCTTCACTTGGATGTTCAGCTGTGTTTCCTGAGCCTCAAAACATCAGACTTTTGAGTGATGGCTTCCTGTCTGATTATTCGTTTCTATAAAGATGGGCGTGAACCAACAGCTCTTTGTTTCACTTTGCGCTGCAATATAGTGAACAATCTCTTTTATATTGCACAGCAGTTTTCCTCTGACACGCGGAATTGGATCTACCTAAATGCATGTGTAGCTAAGTGAGAGTCTAAAGCCGGGAAAGTCTCACAATGTCAGTTATTTCATTTCCACCCACAGCCTCTGATGATGGACTAGTCACCATGGAAACCCACCCAGCTGCCTTCCTTCACTTTCTGTTGATTGTCATTATCTGTTTGCCACCAGTGGCAGAGATCCTATGCAGAAAGTTTCAGGAGGACGTAGTTCAGGAGCATGGCAGCTGCTGAAATGGGAGTGCAGAGGATGTTTAAATAAATGCTGGGCTTCCTGAGGCTCCTCCATTGTCTCACTGTCACTCCTGTCTCTGTAGTGACACATTGTCAAGTTCCTTGTTGGCACTTAGAGAGTTTCCAGAAGCATCATTGTCTATTTCTGCTGCTACTCAAACACCAGGGATGCAATGAGTTGTTTAGGATGTTCTGAAAGGGAGCAGGAATAAGGGGATGGATGGGAAATTTAAGACTGCATATAAGGAAATAATTTCTAATAATTAAAACAGGACTTAGTGAATTTAAGAACAGACAATTGTGGTCAGATGTTGATAGATGTTTGGTTGCATGTGTGTGTGTTCTCTCTGTGTGCCACCCCAGCCCTGCTCAGACAGCTGGCACGGCAGACCTCGAGCGAACCACCCAATGACCACAAGATCTGTTAAGGGACGAAGGCACCCAGCCAGGTTTATTGTCAAGGTAGCATGGTACTAGTATCTCGCAGACTCTACTGGACCATTAATACATGTATGCCCGTAACAATGGACCAGCTCAGTGAACAGCGGGACTTTCCATTCCTCCCTAAGGGCAGACAAAGATACTCCCTCTGAAATACATCTTTATACCCCGATACAAACAAGTTAGTATTGCCCCTTTTACATAGTTAGTTACTGTCCCCTGACGTCGCTAGTTATCACCCATCATTTTGTACATATTGGTTTAATTAAAACATCTCTATTATGTACTGTCATCCTGACCTTATCTTTTAGGAGGGGTCAGTGTGTTCCTGTTATCCTTGGGGAATGTTTTTGTACCATCCTTGATATTGGGATGTTCTGGTACCACTTGATATCGGAATGTATTTGCATGAGTATTCTGTGACTAGCACTTTTTAGGAATGTGTATTTCTGCAATATCAGCCCTGTTTTTGCCAAATTCTATGAGCAGGTCCTGCCTGATACCAGGCCTCTGATACAAGGGCTTACGTTTTAGGCTTTCTTCCTACTACAACAATAATATTGCCTGGTCTGGAGAATGGTCAGGTGAGACCTAGTGCATATTTGCCATCTCTAATTTCTGTGGGTCAAACAGTGATTGAACTGTGCAATACCCCAGCTGAACCTGCAGTATCCAAGGAGGTAGTTTGAATTTAAAATATATTAAACCCATTGTGCAGCAGGTGACGAATGCTGTTTGACTGCTGCTAGCATCCACATTTGGAGAGGCATTGCCTTGTTTAAGCAGAAATTGCCCCAGACTCTCTTTGTTATTGGTCCCCAGTATGCAACACTGCTTGGCCTGTTCACCTTCCATCTTTTGTGATTCATTTCTTTCTGGTATGATGCTGCAGATATGAATTTGACAAATAACCAGGTCGTTCCCTACAATCATTGACCTTATTCCCAGCAGATCCTACTAACAGTGAATCAAGGCTTGCCCCAGGCCCCAGTTCAGCAAAGCACCAGCTGGGATTTGAGCATGTGTTTTAAGCACCAGATGGGATTTAAACTTGTGTTTTAAGTACTTTGCTGAATTGGGGCCTTAAGTAAAGGGAGTGGCAAAATCCCCATTGATATTAGTGTGAACAAGCTTTGGCCCTTTGTGTTTCTTACTCCTGTGCACTGAGCAACAAGCAGTGCTCAGATGCAGAGGGGGTCTCAGTTCAGAAGCTGAGAAGTTAATGCTGTTAGACCCTCCACCCATGAATAGCCTGTTGGACATTAAATCTATTTGGCACCTTGGTCCTAGTATGAAATCCCCTCCAGGGGATAAAATCTGCCTTAGAAGTCTTGGCTGAATGAAGTCTTTTATAGTCCTTCCTTCCCACAATGGCTCACTATGTGTCTTTGTGCATGGAACAAACTCGACAGTGAGAGATTAGATCAAAACATCACACTCGGTTGTTGGCATTTTTCAATCAATACTGACAAATGTGTAGAAGGCAGACATTCTGCAGGGTAGTAGATGTGTCATTCACAATGGCATTGTTATGGCCTCCCAATAATGCTACCATGATGTCAGCTGAGAACTCACTCACACTTGGAAGGCCTGCTTCAGTTGCTTTTAACTTTTGGAAAACAACATTTTATAGAGTGTAGTAGTAGCAGCTGTGTTGGTCCCAGGATATTAGAGAGACAAGGTGGATGATGTAATATCTCACCTCACCCACCTTGTCTCTCTATTATAGAGAGAGGGGTTTGTCAGCCCAGAAGCCCATGTTTATAGGATGCTATTCAGCCACTTCGGTTTTTTGAGTTATTCAGACACTTGTTTTGAGTTAAAGAATTTACAATGTTTCTCTGGTGTCTGGATAATTTAAAACTACAATAACTTCTTTTTAGAACTTCAGACTTGCCATGGAGCCAGCATTCAGGGTGAAATTGGCCCCTGTGCAGAGACCCCAGGCAACACCTCCTCACAAACAAGACACCTTCACCAGTGCAGATTCAGGTAGGCTATTGCCCAGGTTAATCAGTGTTCAAATCGTAGAAATGAGAAGTGGCAAAAGAGGCATCAGGTACCAGCCATCTGGTCCTATGCAGGCCTGTTTCCTACAGCCTGCATGACTGGGTTAAAGTGAAACCTAGGTAGTGCTGAGTCCCTTTGTGGGATTTCTGCACTGGGATGGATTTCACCCTCAGTGAGGACTAGTGCTGGGATAGGTTAAATCTGTGTAAATTCCACACTCCAGCCTTCTTGAATGTAGCATGAGAAAGGGCCGGTGAGGTCTGGTAGATTCCATGCTGACCTAGGGCTCAGATCCCCACAGGGGGTTTGCCTTCCTATGGGTATGTGATCAGCCAGACTGTCTGAAACACCTGAATTTTTCTTGTCCTTTTTCTGGAAAGCAAGGAAATTAAATACCAAAACTACCATCATTGCAGTGGCCTGGCTGAGAATTTGCACTCATCTGAGCCAGGACATTCAAAATCAGCCACAAAGAATCATAAAATCGTAGGACTGGAAGGGACCTCGAGAGGTCATCTGGTCCAGTCACCTGCACTCATGACAGGACTAAGTATTATCTAGACCATCTCTGACAGGTATTTGTCTAACCTGCTCTTAAACACCTCCAATGATGGAGATTCCACAACCTCCCTAGGCAATTTATTCCAGTGCTTAACCACCTGGACAGAAAGTTTTTTCCTAATGTCCAAACTAAAACTCCCTTGCTGCAATTTAAGGCCATTGCTTCATATCCTATCCTCAGAGATTAAGGAGAATAATTTTTCTCCCTCCTCCTTGTAACAACCTTTTATGTACTTGAAAACTGTTACCATGTCCCCTCCCAGTTTTCTCTTTTCCAGACTAAACAAACCAAGTTTTTTTCAATCTTCCCTCATAGGTCATGTTTTCTAGACCTTTAATAATTTTTGTTGCTTTTCTCTGGACTTTCTCCAATTTATCCACATCTTTCCTGAAATGTGGCACCCAGAACTGGACACACTTCTGCTAATACATTCCAGAATGATGTTCACTTTTTTTGCAACAGTGTTACACTATTGACTCATATTTAGCGTGTGATCCACTATGACCTCAGATCCCTTTCCACAGTTCTCCTTCCTAGGCAGTCATTTCCCATTTTGTATGTGTGCAACTGATTGTTCCTTCCTAAGTGGACTAGTTTGCATTTCTTTTTATTGAATTTCATCCTATTTACTTCAGACCATTTCTCCAGTTTGTCAAGATCATTTTGAATTTTAATCCTATCCCTCAAATCACTTGCAACCCCTCCCAGCTTTGTATTGTCCACAAACTTTATAAGTGTACTCTCTATGCAATTTTCTAAATCATTGATGAAGATATTGAACAGAACCGGCCCCAGCACTGATCCCTGCGGGACCCCACTCGTTATGCCCTTCCAGCTTGACTGTGAACAACTGATAACTATTCTCTGGGAACAGTTTTCCAACCAGTTATGCATCCACCTTATAGTAGCTCCACGTAGGCTGTATTTCCCTAGTTTGTTTATGAGAAGGTCATGCGAGACAGTATCAAAAGCTTTACTAAAGTCATGATATACCACATCTACTGCTTCCCCCCATCCACAAGACTTGTACCCTGTCAAAGCTATCAGGTTCGTTTGACATGATTTGTTCTTGACAAATCCATGCTGACTATTACTTATCACCTTATTATCTTCTAGGTGTCTGCAAATTGATTGCTTAATTATTTGCTCCATAATCTTTCCTAGTACTGAAGTTAAGCTGACTGGTCTGTAGTTCCCTGAGTTTTCCTGATTTCCCTTTTTATAGATGGGCATTATATTTGCCCTTTTCCAGTCCTCTGGAATCTCTCCCATCTTCCATGACTTTTCGAAGATAACCGCTAATGGCTCAGATATCTCCTCAGTCAACTCCTTGAGTATTCTAGGATGTATTTCATCAGCTCCTGGTGACTTGAAGACATCTAACTTGTCTAAGTAATTTTTAACTTGTTCTTTCCCTATTTTAGCCTCTGATCCTACCTCATTTTCATTGGCATTCACTTCTTAGATCTCCAATCACTACTAAACTTTTTGGTGAAAACTGAAACAAAAAAGTCATTTAGCACTTTTGTCATTTTCACATTTTCTGTTGTTATTCCTCCCCCCTCGCCCCCGCCCCACTGAGTAATGGACCTACCCTGTCCTTGGACTTCCTCTTGCTTTTAATGTATCTGTAAAATGTTTTCTTGTTACCCTTTCTGTCTCTAGCTAGTTTAATCTCCTTTCGTGCCTTGGCCTTTCTTATTTTGTCCCTACATACTTGTGTTATTTGTTTATATTCATCCTTTGTAATTTGACCTAGTTTCCACTTTTGTAGGACTCTACAAAAGTGGCACGTTCTGTACCATTACTATGGAGGGTTTGCTTTCTACTGCTGTGCAGCTTGTGGAGTTATTTACATCCACCTGTGCAAAGTGAGCATAAAATGCGATCAAAGCTGAATGATCAACCATAGCCAGCTAACACATTGTTAAAGGTGTTAAACCCTGCCTACATTAGTGTCTTAACTAAAGCCAGTGGGAAATTTTTCATCTTTTTTTTTTTTTTGGACAGAAAATGTCATTTTTGTTGAAACCGACCCATCTTGAAAACCACATCAATTTCAACAAAATTTTGTTCTGAAAATAAATAAAGCATTTCAATAATGTCAAAACATCTAGTTTCAACATTTTTGGAATGGAACATTTTGATTTTTCATTTTGCAATGATTTTGGAAATGAAATTATTATATATTAAAAACATCTTTAAAAGTTAAAGGATGAAATTGGAATGAAATGTTTTTTTTATTTTTATCAAAATGGAATGTTTCAAGTGACCTAAGATGGTGGGATTTTTAAAAAAATTAATTTTGCAGGAAATTTCAAATTTTTATTTGCATTTTTTTGCTCCTCGGAATGCAAAACCATTTCAAA
Organism: Emys orbicularis; assembly: GCF_028017835.1. NCBI lineage: Eukaryota > Metazoa > Chordata > Testudines > Emydidae > Emys > Emys orbicularis. Next base: position 26,142,054 of record NC_088695.1, on the reverse strand, counting down.
TTGCAGAATTTCCTATAAACTGGAAAATCCAGGTCCCACCCTGTTCTAATTTTAGCATGTTAGTTAAAAGGGATTGACACTAGATCTTATTGCACAAAAATGTTTCTATTGGAGAATGTGGTTTAATCAAAATCAAACTGTGTTCTGTGTAATAATGCTGATTTCAACTAAAGTTCCAATTTTCCAACTGGGAGAATTAGAATGAAAATTATTCTGACATATAGTTTGCTTTGAATCTAAAGCATAATTTTTTTTCCATTTTGACATTTCCTTTGGAAGTGCTTGGAATTCTCCATTTCATGAAAATGTTGGTTGTTTTGACTTATCATCCCGATTTGGAAGAGAGAGCCATTGTGAAATGTTTAATTCCTGTGAGAGACAATCCTGTTTTTCAAAGTGATATGTTTAACCTATTTTTAAACACAACACATTCCCCTAGTCTAGACTTGTCTTTGCATTGCCTGGCCCAGTTCCCTGGAACCTTATTTCTACCATGTTAGAGCTGTCCTGTGGCATATGGAAGGAGCTGGCAGTACATTCACACAGAGTTGTTTTGTGCTCTCCGATCACAATAGCCTCTCCAAATGCTTCTGCTCGGCCTTTTCTCTGGAGCCATGACTGCCACCTATATCTGCCTCAGATGTATTTCAGCACTGGCCCCCTGATGGTCCCGCCCCATGAGTTTACCTGACATGGCTCTTCCCTGCTTTAGTGTCACTCATTCTGTGGAATGAGCCCAACCTCTTAAAGAACTTTCATTAAAAACAAATAATCTTCCATATCAAATTGCTATGCCTGGCGTAGGTATTGCAGCTGTGCCTCACCAATTTGTGTAGAACTTCAGAAGCCGCTGTGACAGGTTGGATCACAGAAACCCCCTTGGGGCTGCCAACTGATGTGCCAAGACTACTTCTGCCCCTGCTTTCCCTGCCAGCTTGGAACTCCAGCACCCTGTCTTGCTGAGCCAGACACGTCAGTCTGCTCCAACACAGACCCAGGGTCTGAACCACGTGCCCCAAACCTGCAGACTTAACTGAAAGCAACTTAAGAAGTGTTCCTGTCTTTAACACTCAGATGCCCAACTCCCAATGGGGTCCAAACCCTAATTAAATCCGTTTAAAGTTTATACAGGGTAAACTCATAAATTGTTCGCCCTCTATAACACTGATAGAGAGATATGCACAGCTGTTTGCCCCTCCCCCCCCCCCAGGTATTAATACATAGTCTGGGTTAATTAATAAGTAAAAGTGATTTTATTAAATACAAAAAGTAGGATTTAAGTGGTTCCAAGTAGTAACAGACAGAACAAAGTGAATTACCAAGCAAAATAAAATAAAACACTCAAGTTTAAGCCTAGTACAGTAATCAAACTGAATACAGATAAAAGCTCACCCTCAGAGATGTTTCAATAAGTTTCGTTAACAGACTGGATGCCTTCCTAGTCTGGGCACAATCCTTTCCCCTGGTACAGCCCTTGTTCCAGCTCAGGTGGTAGCTAGGGGATTTCTCATGATAGCCACCCCATTTGTTCTGTTCCACCCACTTATATATCTTTTGCATAAGGCGGGACTCCTTTGTCCCTCTCTGGGTTTCCACCCCTCCTTCTAAATGGAAAAGCACCAGGTTAAAGATGGATTCCAGTTCAGGTGACATGATCACATGTCACTGTAAGACTTCATTACCCACTTGCCAGCTCACACGTATACAGGAAGACTTACAAGTAAAACAGAGCCATCTACAGTCAATTGTGCTGGTTAATAGGAGCCATCAAGATTCCAAACCACTATTAATGGTTCACACTTTGCATAATTACAATAGGCCCTCAGAGTTATATTTAATATTTCTAGTTTCAGATACAAGAGTGATACATTTATACAAATAGGATGACCAAACTCAGTAGATTATAAGCTTTGTAATGATACCTTACAAGAGACCTTTTGCATGAAGCATATTTTAGTTAGATTATGTTCACACTCATCAGCATACTTCCATAAAATCATATAGAGTGCAACGTCACAGCCACTCAGCTCAAATTAAACAAAGCTCTGTCTGTAGGTGCTCCAGTTCAGACTAATCAAATCACATCTTACCAAGCAATTTCTTCAGGGAGAACAGCTTCTGCTGTCACAGCTTGCTAAAAGATACATGTCCAGCCCCAGAATTAGCCTGCTGCAACTCCCACTCAGACTGAGAAAGTGAGGCATCATGGTAGCTTCTGTGAGTTGGCTGAGATCAAAGAAAGGCTCTTGCATAAATCATAAATCATAGCATCTAGGATGCTAAACTGGAATAAAATGAAGGGGATGTTGTAAATGCAGGGAAATGTAAATGAGAGGAGTCAAACAATTTTCCCTAATGGAACTGACTTAAGCTCACTGACCTCAGCCAGCGAAAGGTGATCAAATGCCGGTTCTCACTTACAGAACAACTGACTGGTAAGAAGGAGCCCATGTTGGGGGATGAGCTCTTGTCTGCTGTGAGCACATGTGGGGATTGAGGTCTGTGATGGTACTGTCAAGGTTTCTCACTGGAGCTTGCTGCCTGGCAACATGGTCCTCCTCCTCTGTCTACACTACGAGCGAGGGGTGTTATTCACCAACCAAACTTTTACTGAGTATGAGAGACTCGGTGGAGCTAACGTAGCACCTTCTTCCCCATCCATTGGGTTCAGGTCCATTGTGTAATGCACTGGGTCTCCCCGGGATTTGAGAAAACAACCCAACCAACGATTTTGTGGATCCTCACTCAGGACGTCATTTCAGAATCAAAGCCGAGACAAATGTATTTGGCTCTTGATTCCAGCCAGAGATAAAACCCAGCCAGTGAAATGCAAATGCAGCTGCCTGGCTGTGGAGCAGCAGTGCTGGCTCCAGCAGGCAGTGGTGCTAATGCCAAGCACACGTGTAACATGACGACCCACAGTTCCACCAGACTTTGTGGTCTGGAAGGCTGCGAGGACAGATGAATCCTGGGATCTGCCCTGCTCTCTGGCTCCAGCTGAGTTGGAAATAGACAAGAAAAACATTTCTCAACAATGTCATTTAGATTGGCTGCTCTTTGCGGTAGGGTCCGTCTCTTGGTTCTGTGGTTGTGCAGCGCCTGGCACAATGGAGTTTTCTGGTCCATGAGGGCTCCTAGGTGCTACAGCATTATAAATAATAATTTATTGCAGTATTTTGATGCTTCCATTTCTCGAGCAGGACAGAATTAGGAAGGAGATGGGAAGAATAAAAATTCATTTTAAAAAGAAAGTTAACCGACCCAGAATGGTTCTATATCAACTGGCTCCTTGGCCAGCTGTTTGGGACACCTATTACTGTTATTGATGCTCAACTAATCCAGACATCCTTATGCATACATTACAACATGGGCTCTCTTTTTTTATAAAGTACTTTATAATAATAATGTAAGTATATGTATTAATATTTGTGGGATTGGGGCTTAAATTATTATTATTATTATTATTTTATTAACAATAATAATAACCTTTTTACATAACTGCAGATTTATACTAGAACCAGTTCTTCAGAGCTAGTTATTTACCCCTCCAATATTCTTTTTCCACACAGGTAACCCCCACAAACACAGTTGTTTCTTCACAGATTTGCTCCTTATATACTCCACATCAAACCCTGGCAGCATCCAAGGCCAGATCTTAGAGGCACATGTAGAAAAAAACAAAACTTGGACAATACTAGAGTTAATATATGGAGATATACCTATCTCATAGAGCTGGAAGGGACCCTGAAAGGTCATTGAGTCCAGCCCCCTGCCTTCACTAGGCAGGACCAAGTACTGATTTTTGCCCCAGCTCCCTAAGTGGCCCCTGCAGCAATTGAACTCATCCTGGGTTTAGCAGGCCAATACTCAAACCACTGAGCTATCCCTCCCAATTAAACATTCTGCTTCAGGGCTATACTTGCCTCATCACATTGATTAATCAATCCACTGATAAGGTATGAGGCCAGAAAGGACCACTGGGATCATCTTGTCTCACCTCCTGAGCACTGGGTTACAGTGTCAGTTAGCATCAGGGACTGTCCTTGCTAATTTAGGTCCCAAGCCTGCAAACAGTAATTCAAAACACTTAACTTTACTTGGCCCCACTGACATCAATGGGAATTTTGCCATTGACTTCACTGGGGCCAGGATTTCACCTGTTAAGTAACCCCACTGATATCAATGGGACTTGTTGGCTGCCTAAAGTTAAGCATAGATGTAAATCTTTCCAGGCTGAGGCCCCTAATCTGTCATCTACAATCCCCAATCAAACTAAGGCTCAATCCTGCACAATGCTGAGCTCTATCTGGGTGAAATTCCTGCTGTGCCAGGACCAGCAAAAGGCCTATGTTCCACTCAGCTGTATGTTGAGTGCATAGGCCGTGTGCTGGTGCTGTGCATGGTAGGAACTTCATCCTTTGCAAGGTATGGAGCACTCTCAGTTCTCACTGCAGTTAAGGGGACTTGAGGGTGCCCAGCACCTTGGTAGAGCAACTTGACCCAACACTTCATCCTCCATTATCTTACCAGTAACTACATGCAGCCAAAGATTCCTTTTCAAGCCTACATATGATTTGTAAGGAAATGAGACCAGAATTGCTCCCTGCTTGGTGCATCTGTATATGGCGTTAGATAATTTTACTGTTTATTTAAATTCCTGCCGGAGACATGTATGTGTCTGCAGAAATGCAAATATATTCATTTTTCCGCAGTGATGACTTTGCAAACTGAAAGCATCCAAGAGCAAATATTAATACTGTGACACTTCGACAGCAAGGCAGAGCTATTTGAATGGAATAGTGATTTTCCAAAAAGTGAAATACACCTTCCCTTTTGGTTAGAAGGGCAGAGAGTAGTTAAAAACAGCCAGACTTTCAAAAAACAACAACCCAGATCTGTAGAGCGAAATCGTCCACTGAGATGCAGCATCTTGTTTGTGCCTTAAGGGACTCTCTCTGGCAAGGGCTCCACAGATTCACTGAACACATTAACAATTTACACATTACTGCATTTCTAAATGACTCTGTAATTAAGGCAAAACAGACTAAAAATTCCACTGAAATAGAAGATGCAAGGAGGAAACAGCAGCAGCCTGGCTACTCAAGGAAAGGCTGAAACATTCAAGGCTCTTTAGAACAGTAATAACAACGCATGAGAGTTAACATCTAAGTAGGATGGATAAGTTCTCACTTCTGTGAGGGGCTCATTCTCTGCATGGGGCAGCGGGGTTTGCAATGGGTTACCGTCATCCCTGGCATGCAGTGACTCCATTGATTGAAACAGGTGATGCCAGTGATGATTTTGGTCAGTGGGTCCAGGAAGGATAAAAGAGGTGGCAGGTACTAAAGGAATTTATACAAGCATTGAGCTTTAGAACAGTGGTTTTCAACGTGTGGTCCACAAACCCTTGGGGGTCCACAGATAGTATCTAGGATTTCCAAAGGGATCCACACCTCCATTTGAAAATTTTTAGGTGTCCAGAAATGAAAAAGGTTGAAAATTGCTGCTATAGAGGAATGGGTGAATGAAAACGTTTTGTTCACCTTGACTACAGCTATGGCAGGACTTGCCCAGTTGACAACTCTTGCAATTTTAGTGTGAGTTATGATAATTGGTGTTTTTCTTAAAGCCCCAGCTCCTGGAGTCCTGTGAATTCACAGGAATCTCAGCTTTCATTTTTTAAAAAGTAAGTTTCTAGGCCTCATGGTTGTGTAGAAAAGCTTGAACATGTGACTCCCAGTACGATCTTAAGCAAATAAAAAGAACAGAAAATATATTAGTTTTAAGAATCTTATGATGGGGGGGGGGCTTGTTTCATGATTTTGAGTGTTATTCTCAATACTGCAGCACTGCAGCGTGGTGCTGTGCAAGTCTTTTTCCATCAATGCTCCAGCCATTCCCCCCTTCCATTTCCTCTGCATCTGCCCAGTAGCAGGCTCCTCCCTGGCAATGGGAGACGTGTTACAGAAGGTGGAGACTGAAAAGCAGATGGATGTTCTCCAGCTCAGTCAGGTCAATGTTCCTCTGGGGGAGATGTAGGGAGGCAAACGTTCTCATCGCTCTCATTCTCTAGCTCTGCTGGAGTGGGAGAGACCAGGCAGTTGGCCTTTGTATGTAGAGGAATGTGCAGCCCCTGCCATGTGTGAAGTACATGTCATGAACCTGGACAGAACTGAATCACAGTAATTGAATCACTAAAGAGAGGGCTGGGCAGGAGTCACTTACACACCAGTGCCAAGCCGAGGGAGGGCTGTGTCATATCATAGGCAGAAATGGCTGCAAGAACAAACTCCCCACTGGGCTCTGGCTGGACTGCATGACAGCCCAGCCCTTCTGCTTTGCAGCCATTCCAAGGAGTTGTTTACAGGCTTTAATGGATGCTGGGCTAGTGAGTGGGCCATTGCGAGCTATACAATTCATTATTGTGCGGAGAAATTCCAAAAATAGCAGTATCCATTTGTCAGGCTTTTCTCGTGACAGCACAATTTGCATGAATTAGCTTTTTAGTAGCCAAGGCCAAAGTCTGAATTACAGGCTTGACCATGCTCTGGACCCAAAAGTCATTCTTTCCATCCAAGACGCAACATTAGATTGTGCAGTCGTCCCCCATGGGCCCCAAGAGGGTTTTCCTCTGCAGGACATTTCCCAGGAGTTTGACTAGCTTGTGATGGTCCTTTGGGTAAGGCACTAGCCTAGGGCTTGGAAGTCCCTGCTCTGCTGCCAGCTTCCCATGTGACCTTGAAGAAGTTACGCTTTGTCGTCGTTCCCCATCTGTGCAATGGGCGAAGGGCCCTGCCCAACCTCACAGGGGTGTTGTGAGGATACTATGTTAGAGGATTAGCTGCTCAGATATGATGGCCACATAAATACCCTTGCTACGTAGCATTTTGTTCAACCTAGTTTTGACTGTTGCAACAAATGATTCATCTTAACTTCCTATGGTATAGTTATCCCAGCACAAACACACAGCCAGTATGGATGGGACCTATGCTTGTTATCCTCTCCAAGAAATTAACTTTGCTTGGCATTGATTTATTTTTGACAGAACCATGTCACCCACACTGTTTATCAAGTTATTTTCCTCTAGGTACTTACAATGGATTGATTCTGTGCTTCTAGCAATTAATGAGGCACTGAAGTCAGATTTACTGGTCTGTAATTTCCTGGGGCCTCATTTTTGTCTTTCATAATAATATTGCAGATACTGGTGCTCCGCTGCTGTCTTCCTGGTGAGACACTGGGATAAGGGCCAACAATCCCAATATTGCTCCGGCATTTAGCCATTGTGATTTGTCAGGGTTTCATTTTCTACCTCTCTTGGCTTCCGGGTCCCCCATTTCTCACCTCATTCTGAAACAGGGTTTCATAAGGATATTTAAAGTGAGCATCAGAGCTGTTCGAAAAATGTTCCTAATGCAGGAAATTGGACATTTCAAGATTAGTGTTCGTTCCGAATCAGAACAAAAAGTTGAGCTATCAAAATATTTTTGTAACATGAGGGATTCCTAAAAGTTCTCATCGGAGATGCCAGAACAGGAAACTTTGATAGTTTCATTCAAAATTAAATGATTCAACATGTCAAACAGACGATTTTTGTTTTGAAATGACGCCTCCAAACTAAAAATATTCTTTTTAGTCTCCTGATCAGAAAATGTAAAAAACGTGCTCAAAATCCCCATGTTTTCCTGGGGAGAATTTCCATTTTGATGGAGCCACATTTTCCAATAAGAAATTTTTTTAAGCAAAAAGTTTTAGTTGTCTCCTGAGAAGATAGCCTTTTTCCTTCCTCCAGCCCCGGGTCTGGCCAGCGACTCTCACTCCGGCCATCACTGAGCATTTATGTGGACATTTCCTGCCTTCTCCCAATAGCACCTTATTTTTCTAGACCCCATTTGCAGCTGCCGTTCCTCCAGACACTTCAGGGGAAACCCCAGGCATTTCTCATTGCTGTTTTGGGCCTGCTACTGCTCCGGTTAAAGTCAGTGAACTTTGACTTCGATGATAACTGCATGTCCTTAGTACCAAATATCACCTCCAGTGGGCACCAGGAGGATGGGACGGCCGGTTGCGCTGGGCTGGAGTTCAGAGAAGAACAATGACGATGGTCAGGAAGAGGAAGGGGTGAGTCATGGGGGAAGAGCTAAATATGGAGAGCTGGGGCAAACAGCTAACAGCTTAGTCTGGAAGGCCAGACTAAGGGGCCCATTCTTGGGTGGGGAGGGCACCATACATGGAGCATCCCCCAGTGCTTTTGCCACATGCATGAGGGCCTGTGGGCGAGTGGCCGGCTGAGGCAGGAGCAGATGCAGGCTGTGGGGCAGGAGGCTGGGGTGGAAACAGGCTCAGCACAGGCTGGAGTAGGCGCAGGAGCAAGGGCAGTCTGCTGAGACCACTGGCAAAGGGGGTGGTCCCGCCTGGCAGTGTCGAGCAGACTGGAGAATCTGCTTCTCTTAGGAGCCTATATACCTGCCTCGGGATCACCTGGGTGGCACCGAGCCTGTGGATTGGCTGAACTCTGCAAGTAACCGATGACTCATGCTCCAGCAGGCTCAGGCTCAGAGGTAACCCAGGGATGAGACATCATAGCCTGTCTGCTCTGCAGTCCCTGTGGGCACTGCTCCCTGGGGCACAGGACTGCAAATGGAGCAAGGAGGGGCAGGATGGGAATGCACCTGTCTCCCCCCACACCTGCCCTCAGAGCTGGCTAGTGCATCAGCAGGCCAGAAAGGGATTGGGCCTTCCTGAGCTAAGAACCCTCCTTGAGCTCCCCATAGCGCAGGGCTGCTTCATACCCCCTACTCACACCAGGTGCTAAATGCCACAGTTTGACCCTAATGGGGTGAAACCTGTGTAGGTGTAATAATGGAGAGCAGGGTCTGGGACGTAAACAGCGAGGGAAGCAAGAAGAGGGCAATCTAGGCTGACTACCAGGGATATTCCGTAGTGGTGAGATAGATAGATATTGTCAGACACATTGTAGCTGGAATCTACCAGGAGAAATGGGGGACCCCGTATCTCTTGAGCCATTTGCTGTCAATCTGGTTTTGCAGAAGCACTGGGGAGTATAGTGCAGGCATCAGCCCTTCTCCAGGACTGAATGTGACCTTTTCCATCTCCAGTCTCTGATTCAAAGGGGCAGGGCCTGACGGGGGAAGGAGATGCCCCCTGCTCTTGAGGCATCTGCTGGCTGGGTTTGGAGCCCTCGCCCAACAACCCACGCCCCTCTCTGATTAGCATGTAGCAGAGCTGCTAATGACATCAGACATGCCTGCTTCCCAGAGGGGCCAGGGCAGGCTTTAATCAGAAGGTTTTTAATATGGAAATTGGCAGAGACTGGTGCCATAGTTCATTTAGCAGCATGGGCCACACCAGCTTTCGGGAGGAAAATATTTGCATTTTGTGCCCTTGACAGGCCATGCCAGTGGGGAGGAGGAATCGCGAACAAGGGAGTGATCGATGCAGAGGGGACACCATGTTCCCTGCCTTTATGGGAAGGGAGAAACAATTGCGGGAAATCATTTCCCAGCAATGCTGGCCTGGGCTTGCCTGCAATTTTCTAAATGTCCTTAAAAATAGGTCCCTTTCTTCTAATTATTTTTCTCAGTTAATGTGCTTAGCTCCACGGACATGAGCCATTTAGCATTGAGTTACGAGTATTGGAAAGACTGCTGGGTCCCTCTCTGGGTGCTTCACCAGTGATTCATTTTCAGTACGGAAACCCACGGCCTCCCCCGGTGAAAACCCCTTCTCAAAGGAAACCCACCGAGTCCTCCCCGAGAAATCAGGGCTCTCACACAGTGTTTCCATGGAGTCTATCCGTTTACACCACTCCTGCCCTTTTAGCCCTGGGAGCTGCTATTCCAGCTGATATCAAGGAGGGATCTTTATTTAGCAAATGGCACTTTCTCCATGGGATTGTACATGGTGTCAATCTTCTCAGTCAAATCCTGGGTGTTACAGCTGGCTGGCCCAAAAGGCTGGTGATAGGATTCAGTGTATTTTACCTACACTTTCAAATCTGGCTCAGATTGGTAGTTCCTGGGCATCAGTAGTAGTAGATTGGATTTTTTTTTTTTTAAAGATCTGCTCTAGTTCAAACAGGAGTTATTTTTGGAGTTATTTTATTTTCCTGTGTTATTCTGTAGTCAGATTAGATTATCACAATGGTCCCTTCTGGTCTTGAAATCTATGAATGGATCCATACTGGGATCAGGTACCTTTATATTGTTATAACTGAATCACACTGGAAGGGTGGGTGGGAGGCTCTGTGTGTGGGAGGGGCAGATGCTGTGCTCTAACTATCTTGGTCTAGTTAAAGTGATAGAGCTTTTGTGTGTAGACAAGGCCTAAAGGACTTTCTGGGGGGCCAGACTGGATGCTTTTAATATGTTATTTTATAAACCATAGTCACGTCTTTTTCCAGTCATAGTCTTCATCCCCTGTGACCGAGGGGATTTGGTGCTTTATTGAGAGATTTCTTGCTAACAATTCTGATTTTTTTCAGCTACATCCTGTGGTAGAATCAGAATCCTGTATTTGTGGCACTGGTTTTCTGGTTCTCAGATCCTGCCCGTAACCAAAGCATTGGAACTGCAGTGGTGTCCTCAAACTAAACATTGCTCCCAGCCCAGAAGAGAAAGCTTTGGGCTTGTTGTTTTGAATCTTGATTCTTTTCAGCGCTTTACTCAACACCACTTATGGAGGGTGGAGATTGTGGCTGGTATTTCTCCCTTTATGGCCTGCACTCCCATATGCATATGTGATATACTGCCTCAGTTTCCCAAGCTGCTCCTATATTTAACTACAATTGTGAATGGCAAAGCTTGCTGTGTAGTGACTAGGAGCATAATTCTTATTTCAGATCCCCATAGTAGTGCCTCAGATCCCCTGCCATTTGCCCTCAGTTGTGAGACATTCCCCAGTTGGGACAGCAAGATGCCAGAATTTGTGTGCTAAGGTGCAGTTCTGAGAGGAGAGTTTTGCCCAGGGTCTCCAATGCACTCTCGTATTAAAAGCTCAGCAGATACCTTTGCAGTGTCCCAGCTGCTTAGAACTTGTGAGGGGAGGTTAATCTTTTAATGCGATTTTAGAAGGCTTTATTGCTGGTTTTATGTAAGAAGCCTAGAATCCCAATGTCAGGCACTTAATAAGTATGGCTGGTTATTAGTATGATCTGGGGAATTCCAGAGATTTGGAGCAAAATTGCCGGAGAATTCATTAGTATATGTTGCAGGCTTCTGTGGCCCTGCAGTTATGACATGATTTCATACAATCATAAGCTGTGAACTCCATGCAGGCAGACATTCTATGCTCAGGCCTCGTTGCTGTTTCAGGGGGTTATACACACACATATTATATGTATACATTAACAGAAAAAAGCTGGTACAACCCTTTCTATGGAGCTTCCTGTGCATGCACAGTAACTAGTAACTATGTTTTAAAAGTCACAAGAGCATGGAAATTACTTTGTAATCTTAACTACGGAACAAACTACCAGCAGAAATTGTTTGGTAGTATAAGATAGAGATGTCAGAAGGAAAAACAATATGTAAGTTTCTTGAAAAATGAGTTCCATACTGTAATATGAGTTGTGCTGGTCAAATACTATTAATCAAATAACATGCTCCATAGCTGGTAAATAATATCTGTGGAATGATGAGTTACCCTTTGATGTCACATTGGTTGGATATATTTATTATTTGCCAAGCAATTTGACAAGCTCTATATAGGAGGTAACTCCTTGAGGTGTCATCAGTTCAGAATTCTTCATCATTCACCTGAAATCTTTGCATTGCCCAGATTGTTTGGCTGCAGTTTCGTATTTGTAGGGTCAAATGGGAATTGTGTGAAAAGGCAATGGATTCCTGTTCCAGTGGGAGAGATTTAAGAGTTGTCAGCAATGGAAAACCCTCTTTTACAAGAGAGAAGACATTTCTCTTTCAGGAGCTCAGGTGAGAGGGAACCACACTGAGATTTTAAGCATTGTTGTAATTTTTTACAGTAAATTATGTATTGAAACCAGGCCTAGAATGGCTCCTGCATAGCATGCAGACTCACAGCTATTAGCTCTCAGGAGGAGTTGAGTAACATGCAGTGTTTCCATGTTTCTCGAGCATGGCTTCATTGGGAAGACAGGACTGAATAGTGAGGGCAGAGACATTTGCCTAGCTCAGCAGGGTTCCAACCTGCTCAGTCGGGAACAGGCTGTTGTCACCTCCCTACACGCCAACTCTATAGTCTGTTCTTGTCCTTTTTGCACGTTCTAGGAATCCCCTCTCAAAGGAGTGATTGACTCCATCAGTAGCACAGGCTTTCAGTGTACCTGCAAATGAAAAAAATAGGGATGTGCAGCATGCGGTATGTGCATAATACAGTGAGCTTTCCATATCGGCAGTCCTTGCTGGACTTCAGCTTCTGTAGTTCTGCGATTTCAGTTCTTTTTAGAAAACCTTCCTTTTTAGACCTCAGTTCAGCAATGTATTCCAGCACATGCCAAACTTTAAGCACCTGAGCAGTCCCATTGATTTATTTGCCATAGTACCGCACAGTGTGCATGGAGTGTAAGGGCATATCTATACTTACGCGCTGGTTCGGCGGCAGGCAATCGAACTTCTGGGTTCAATTTATCGCGTCTTGTCTGGACGCGATAAATCGAACCCAGAAGTGCTCGCCGTCGACTCCGGTAATCCTGCTTGGCGAGAGGAGTACGCGGAGTCGACGAGGGAGCCTGCCTTCCGCGTCTGGACCGCGGTAAGTTCGAACTAAGGTACGTCAACTTCAGCTACGTTATTCACGTAGCTGTAGTTGCGTACCTTAGTTCGAATTGGGGGGTTAGTGTAGACCAGGCCTCAGATATTCATGGTCTAAGCTGCCCATTGCTGTTCCTAGTAGAACCTCAAGTGAGCAGTTTATATGAGCTGTCTGAAGAGCAGCCTTTGGAGAGACTGTTTGGAGACTATCTCTGCCCATTATTTCTAAACTCTCTAGATCCTTTGTTTGTTTTTCTACCTTCTCTGGTGTTTGTGTCACTTTCCAATTTGGTATAATCTGTGAATATAATGAACAGGTTGTTGTGATAAAGAAAACACTAGATACAGTCTGACTATCACACACCTCCCACTCCACCATGCACACACATACACATAGACAATACATTACTTTTTCTCGTTACCTTTTGTTTACAGACCTTGATCTGGTATTCAGTCCATGTGACGCTGCTGATGAAGTTTTCTAGTAAGATGTCACATTCTGCACTGAAAGCTCCAATTAAGTCAGCTGCTAGTTTATTACCTCTGCCTCCTTCCCTTCAGCCGGTACACTGGAAATTTGATCTTTAGTCTGACATGTGATGTTTATTGCTCTTGTTTCCACTTCTCCAGATAACTACAAGTTTTCTCTCTTGATGTTTGTTCTACTATTGTACAGTACTGGCGACTGACATTAGACTCACTGCCAGGACTGCCTTTCCCCCGCTTTTTAAAGACTGGTATCATATTTGTTGTTGTCTGATATAGTCCAAGTTCTGTGTGGCTTTTCAAAGATGACTGACAGCATCTCAGTAATTGCATTGGCTAATTCCCTCATCCTCATGGGAGGCACAGCATCCCAGACAGGCCTCTAAGTGGCATATGTTTGCAATGCATTCATGTTTCCCTCCACTGGGTTTCTGTCAATATTGACAAGGGGTGACATTTCCAAAGGCACCTAAATCCCATTTTTAAAAGTGATTTTGGGCCAGATTTTCAAAGGCACCTAATGATGCAGATAGGTGCCTAGTGGGATTTTCAACAGTGTCTAGGTACCTAAATTTCATGGGAGTTGTGCGCCTTAGGTGCTTTTGACCTTTCAAAATCTGGCCCCTAGTTGTTAACCTTCAAATGTGAAATTTCCCATTGTGCCACAGTCCCTTAGGGCTTAGATGGGACTTAGACAGTGTCTAGGCCTTGCTCTGTCCTTCAGCACAGGGCTAAATTTCACCCCACAAGGATATATGCTCAGTGCAGAAGAAGAGCAGGCAGAAGAGTCAGGCTCAGAGCCACTCCCCACAACCATCACCAACCATCTCTTGAGTCAGCAAGTCCTGACGTGGGTCATGTTTGTTCTCTGGCTGAGCAACGGATCAGACACGCAAGAAAGCAGGCGCCGCTTCAGCCACAAGAAGCAGCAGCTTTTCCTGTTTCTTGCTGTTTAATGGCATCCATTCACAAGTGCACATCACCTTCCCTCAAAGCTCATTTATTGTTGGCACTTCAGCCAGGTTCAGGCTGTAACTGAGTGAAAATGACTGTGGAGGGCTTGTCGGCTGGTCTCGTCTAACTGTCTGTATTTTAGGGCAGATTTTCAAAAGGGCTGAGCACCCAGCAGCTCCCAGCTAAGCACCTCCACAAGTTCTGGGTGCTGAAGTGGGAAGAAGGTGATCATCGTGTTAAATATTCTTTTTGGAGAGAGTGTGTAAATGCTTTAAAACAAATCCTCATAGCTTGGCTTCCTGGAGGGCTTTTCTGGAGATTATTGCAGAGGTTGAGAAAGTGCTAATTTTGCTGAGGATTACGCACATGGAATCTCTATTGATTTCCTTTTTGCTTTTGTAGAAATAACAGAAGTCTGCATTGCAGGCTTTCAGGAGCTGGTGGTGTGATAAGGCACTCGCCACAAACATGAACTTTAAGGTTTTGCATGCATAAAATATTGATTTATTCAAGAATATCTAAATAACGTTCTTACTAGAGAGCACACTGTGTTTACATAACCTCAAATCCTGGGTAGTAGATTCATTAGCTGGGAAATGATAATATGGGGAGAGGAGGAATGGTAAAATAGATGATGATGTGTTTGTAGGTGTATGCAGTTCTATGTAAATTTAGGGTGAAATCCTAAAAATACTTACTATCTGGTGTGGCACTTTACTACTGGAGCCAACTGGGCCAGATTCTGATCTCCTTTTTTCCGGCATCAGTCCAAAGTCCACTGAAGTCAGTGGAGTTTCTCCAGGCTTATACCATTTGGGGAGGAGAATTTGAACCCATGGGACTATTCACTGGGTAGGAACACTGTGCCTGCTCAGAAAGGTTTGCAGGCCTGGAACCCTGGATAAAACAGCGTCTCTGCCCTGAGAAACTAGCAAGTGTTAGGTTGAGCTACAGCCTCTGTCTCTCATCTTGCACTGTTCGTAGGATTAAATTACTCGTGGTTCTGTCATCCTGACTCCTTTAAAGGAAGAAATTAAAACCTACTGCTTAGTCAAACTCCTGGGACACCAGCTTTGCCAAACTGAGCCAGACGGTTGGTCCATCTGTTCTCACAGCCAGCTCAAGGGAGTAGCTCACACGTGATGCATTGGCAAGGTGTGAAAATGTGTACAGTGCCCAGCCCCAGCCCAATGCCATTCCTGGGGTGAGCAGATTCCTTCCTAACTCTCTTCCCCTTCCTTCTCTGACTCTCACCTGCCTTGCGCAGTCACTTACACCTATGTAAAGTGAGGGCAAAATACTACTGGCAGCATTTTTGGACCCACTGTGCCTTCCTTTCCCTGGGTGTGGGAGGTACAAGGCAGTAGAGAACCACACCCCCAGGTCGGGAAACAAAGAAATTCAGAGAAAATGTTGAACGTTCAAAGTTGTTCCATCCCTGCATTTGTCACCATTGGAGAATCAGCTTTTTCCAGTGGGTAACCACCCCACAAGCAATGAGGTGGCAGTTTCTGAATGGGTGTGTCCTGGGGTTCAGGGTGCAATCCAGGCCCAGGAGGGGTTGTCACCCTGGGTGCCATACAATGCTTTGCTGCTGCAGTTCCCAGCCTAGGACGCTCCCAGCCAGCCTACCAGCATGCAGGTCACACCCTGAGTGACTGTGCACTGACTAGACAACCCTGGTTCATCAGCTCTGACCCCAGCAGCCTGTCTACAGCCCCACTCTGGTTTCCATCAACCTTGGTTACAACCAGCAAGGGGACCCCAACACACACCCAGGCCCATTTTCCCCCCAAAACCATGTGCTCTGCAATGTCCAGTCCTCTCCTGGACAGGTCAGAGAAATATTGGGGTTTGTTTGTTCCTCTGAAGACACAAAAACAGTATATTAACTTCACTGGGATAAATACACCCTTTTGTGCAAACACAGCACGGAGTTGGGGTAAAGTGTAAAAGAAATAAAGTTAGAAAGGGTTACAGGCAAATCAACATGGAAATACACAGCTAAAAGTCTAAAACTGAATGTAGCAATGTACAGGCTTTGTTCAAGATGTTTTTTCTCATGAATAATCAGTTCCCAGAGACTTCAACCCCCCTTTGGCTGAAGGACCCATCTTTCTTAGCTTGCAAGAGCTCTGTTCCATTGTGTGTGTCCAACTGTGCCAAAGATGGTTTCTGACTTTGCTTATACCTTCCAGAGTTCAGTGACTTTGTTTCAGGAGGCAGGATGACCTCATGCTGTTCTCTTCCTGTGGACTTCCCATCCCCTGCTCATAGACTCATAGACTCATAGACTTTAAGGTCAGAAGGGACCAATATGGTCATCTAGTCTGACCTCCCGCATGATGCAGGCCACAAAAGCTGACCCACCCACAACAGAATCTTCCAGCCTGCGACCCCTGCCCTATGCTGCGGAGGAAGGCGAAAAACCTCCAGGGCCTCTGCCAATCTACCCTGGAGGAAAATTCCTTCCCGACCCCAAATATGGCGATCAGCAGAACCCCGAGCATACAGGCAAGATTCTACAGCCGGACCCTCATTTTACCCGCGATGGCACGTTAATGCCTAATTGACTAAAATCACGTTATCCCTTCAAACCATTCCCTCCATAAACTTATCAAGCCTAATCTTGAAGCCAGAAAGGTCTTTCACCCCCACCGTTTCCCTCGGAAGGCTGTTCCAAAATTTCACCCCTCTGACGGTTAGAAACCTTCTTCTAATTTCAAGCCTAAACTTCCCCACGGCCAGCTTATATCCATTCGTTCTCGTGTCCACATTACTACTGAGCTGAAATAATTCCTCTCCCTCCTTGGTATTAATCCCTTTGATATATTTAAAGAGAGCAATCATATCCCCCCTCAGCTGACTTCTATGTAAATAGGGCTTCCATTGTTTTTGGTCACACCTTATTTAATCTCGTAGGAGACGGGTAGATATCTGCCTTCTCTCCTGTCTGGGGGGTACCTCTGTCTGTGGCTAAACAGGGAGACTTTAAATCATAATATCAAGTATACACATTTCCTCACATAGCTTTAATATATACATCTCACAAGGAATTAATCACAAGTGTGTCATTAGCTTTCAGATAAGACCTCACTCTATACACTTCTATCATACAGTAATATCAGTTAATTCAGTTGCTTATAGACCAGTAAACCTTTGCAATGGATTCTCTGAAAAGCAAAAGCCAGACCAGGCTTCTCTCTCCTGCTGGGTGTAGAGGCCAGGCTGGCTCATCCCCCACTTGTCAGCTTGTTATTTGTGTTTACCTCATATGTAAACGTACATTCATTGTCTCTGCCTCATGACCAGCCTGCTGATTAGAGAAGCAAACACATTCCTTTGTCTAGAGAAGACCTGTTTAGCAGCTCTCCCCCTCCTCCCCCGTGCCTGGTTTGAACACACTTTAGTCATAATTCTAGAGCATACCCATAACTCTTCATACCCATCGTGTACATATATCACAGTAGAATATTAACGATCAGTGAGTTGTTAGTTTTCAAATGATGCCTCGGGAGGCATATTTTGTACAAAGATTGTTACAATAGTGTGTACAGTGTGAATACAGGGATGCTTGGATCACAGTGCAATTGTGGTATCTGTGCTCACATCAACGATGACCATGATGGTATCAGATGTTCATGTTGGGTTTGGGGGGATCTCCCTTCTCCTACACTAGGCTGAGCGGTATTGGGTGAAGGGCTCCGAAGCAAGAGAGTGAGGTGCCATTTACCATCTAGGTCTCCCAAGCAGTTCCCGCTGCACATGATGTAATGATACAGTTCCTGCTGACAGCATGAAGAGCAGCGGTGGGTGGCTAGGAGTGAGGGATTCATTAGTTATCCAGCTACAAAAAGGGGATGGTCACAAAGAGCTCAGTAAGGTCAGGGGAGGGTCATGTGCCCCTCGACCCCTCCTGTTTCCCCTCACACACACACATAGTGGCCACATAATGGGACAAACACAGACGAGCCCATTGTACAATCCCGTGCTGTGGGTGGGTGAGGAGAGGGGTTGGGTGAGATGGGCCTTTGTGGCCCTTTTTCATCTCTCACTTGCTTTTCTTCACTTCTCTTTGCTTGTGGCCATTACTCAGCAGGTCCCTGGGAAGGAGGGATGGCAGGGGCTGAGGAGGACAGACTGGGAGAGCTGTGGCCCCCATCCAGCCAAACCCGTCTGCAGGCGCTGACCTTTACACATGTATGTCATGCCAGCTGATTTCAACGGGCTGCTGAGAGGCTTGAAGTGAAGCATGTGCTTGCGTGCTTTGCTGGCTGAGCCCTTAAGGAGTAACAGCCTCTTACGGACGATGCTCCTGGGGTCTCGTCTTCTCTCAGTGCCTGGCGTCTGCTTGCATGGGAGCAGGGGGACTCATGAGCTGATGGCACTGCAGTCGCCCTGGGTGCCATTTGGGGAGAGGACAGAGAGGTATTGGTGGAAGCCATGTGACTTACACATGGTACTGCATGTCACCCATTGCCTTCCCCAGGGCGGCACAGATACCAGTGGGAGCAGAGTTGGGTGTGTCAGTACAATAAGGTTCCAGGAGTGTCCCTCTGTCTGGGGTCACTCTGAACCTAGAATGCCTGAGGAGTCAGCATCAGTGTGAAGCAATAGATTCAGCTACAAGCAGGCTGAGAGCTCTTTTTGTTCAGAATAGCACCCAGTTCAATCCTCTCTGGATTTCACGGTCTGTTACTGTGCATTTGTTAAGTTCTCAGCCACTTGGGGCCTTTTTACACATGTGGTTTTATGAATTACACATGTGCACCAGCAGGAGCTTTCAGCTGCTACTTTAGTGATAACTTCCCCAGCAGAGCCCAAGGCAGCAGGGCCACCACCTAGCTCCTGGTGTTGTCCCTTTCAGGGGTTCATTGAGAGTAAAGAGCAAAGGCCACAAATATTGCTTCCCGCTGTGTGAATTCATCCATCCAGATGGCACTCGGTCCGTAGTCAGTGCCTGTTATTGATTTATTTATATTTATACAGAATAACAACAAGCGCCCTGCGTTCGTTGCAGGTGCCCTTGACGTCTTCTAAAATACCATCGGCCGGTTCAGCTGCCTCTCAAACAGGCCCCCTGCCTCAACCACCCACCTCCCTCACGACTCGCCTCCCACCTCAGCAGCTAGGGTGGCTTGCCAGAGTGCCAGCTGGGCTATTTGTGACCGAAGAGGGCCTCTCATGGAGAAATGCCTAGTTGCCAGTTCCCTCTTGTCTCTAGCAGGGCAGCTGCAGCTGGAGCTGGAGCGTCTCTGCTGAGCACCATAGCTCTCCTCTTCCCACTCCGGCTTCACTGTCAGGGAAGGACCAAGAGAGCGCTCGGGCTGCACATGGGAAGTCTGGCACAAGGAGGTCAGGTAGCCACACCGCACACCCACGCCAGGAGCAGGGGAGGAGACCCACCTAGGGCTGGGTGAATGACAAAACAACTTATTGGTGAGCGATAGTCATTACATGGGAGGACCAGAGCTCTCATCTGCTTTTCCAGGAAGGGCTCTAGATTTAGGCTCTGACTCTCTCACTGCCCCACACAAGTGAGTCCCTTGTTCCTACTGGGATCCAGGAAGTGGGCGGGCAGAGACCGCCCACCACTAAAGGACCTCTCCCAGCCTAAGGGGAGGATCCACAGGACCTGGAAGCCAAGTGATTCCAGGGGACAACTAATGAAATAACAGGGACAGGAGTGCGGTCAAAGGGTCAAACAAAGGAAACCTGATGGGGTCACCGAGCAGAGAACCCCGGACAGCGCCCACTGCTCCTCGAAGCCATCAAGGGAGCCAATGGATGCCACCCAGAGGAACTCTGCCTGGATGCGTGAATGGACGGAGGATCGGAAATAGGCCCCACAGTCACAGGAGACCCTGTTGGCCAATCTCATCTCCCTGGTTTTATAGATGGCCATTTTAGCCAGGGCCAGGAGGAGGTTGACTAAGAGGTCCCGTGACTTTGTGGGGCCACGGATAGGGAGTGCGTAGATAAGAAGGTGAGGGGAAAAGTGCAACCAAAAACATAACAGGATATCTAAGAGGAGCCGGTATAGGGGCTACAACCTGGTACACTCCAGGTAAATGTGCGCCAGAGTCTCTCTCACACCACAGAAGGGGCAGGTGTCCTGGACGGGGGTGAACCACGCCAAGTACACGCCCATGCTCATGGCCCCGTGAAGGAGCCACCAACTGATATCCCCGGCGGGCCTCGGGACTAGGGTGGAATATAGGCTGGGCCACGGGGGCTCCTCACCCTCCAGAGGTGGCAGGAGGTCCCGCCACTTTGTGTCGGGGCAGGACGCGAGGGTGAGGAAGTGAAGGGTGTGAAGCACAAGCGTGTATAGATGTTTCCTTGGCGTGGTCTGGAAACGAACCGGCTGCAAATCGTCACCCAATCGTGCGAGTCCCTTGTTATCGGGCTGTGAGTCTAGACCTCATCCGAGGGAGATTTCCACGGGTGGATGGGGAGGAGGCAGTGGACTGATGGAAGAGTTGTGTCGGGGTCTGTGGCTGTAGCTCTTCAGGAAGCTGCGTGCAGCATCTTAAATGATAGTAAAGCCCCCTGTCATCTCCAGGAGGCCTCCTTTGGGAGCTGCTCACGGTGTGTTTAGAGAGAGGAGAGTTACATGGATCGTGGAAGGGTAGTGCCAGGCTGGGAACTCGGCCTGGCTGTCCTCTGTAAAGGGTGCTCCTTCCAGGGACAGCCGTCCTTGCCTCCAGGGCACCAGGCCATACTCCACTCCTCTCAATGTAGCTTGTTTTGCTGTTCATCGCTCTCCATCAGCACTCAGCCTCTCTGTGCCTTTGCTTCCACTCCCTCTGCCTGCTCTAGTCCCCAGCCGGATCTTTTGTTAATCACCACAAGTTCATTGCATGAGCAGCCCCATGCCGAGGGGTGAGAATCAGCCTCTGGGCATCCTCACACGGCTCTCAGGTGCTCTGGACATGAGCACCAAAAGTTCACACTCTGGGGCTCAAAATGTTTTGGTGGGGCCATCCGGCTGGAAATCCCAGACCAGGTCTGCCATGGAGATCTCCTGGGTTCCAGCTGGGTCTGAAAGACAAGAGGAGCAGCATTTCCTGTGATCCATCCTCAGGCACCCAGAGCCGGCATACAGACAAAAAGGGAACAAGCAAAAGGTTTTTGTAACCCTGTGCACCAGTGTAGGGCTCATTTCCAATTTCAAACAAAGCAGTAGGTCCGTTCTTATTTTAGCACAGCAGACCCACCCATCCCTAATGGTAATTTAATCTGGACAGCAGCTCCTGAGTGAGTCACCAAAAGGGGGACAGAGCCAGTCTGCAGCAGGGTGCAGCCACTGGTCAGACAATATGCTATAAATGGGGTCCCCAATTCTGCCTCTAGTTACCTCCTGGAAACCCCACTGAAGCATAGCAAAGTTGCACAGGGTATATGAGGGCAGAATTGGCCCCCTCGCCACCCCTGCTCCCCTGAACTCACTGGAGTCTCCAAGTATGTGACACTGCATTTCATATTCTGGTTTCAGGGCAGAGCGATCTGAAGCTAAGCACTATATAAGTGCAAAGTAATTACGTATTTATTAAACTGGGGAAATAACTTCACAGGGGAGTTTTGAAATATCCATGTCATAAGAGTTATTTTAAAGTGAGGTTCCAACCTGAAAAGTGACTGTGTAAAATGGCACCTTCTTCTTCAAGAGTTCTGCTTTCCAAGTGTATCAGAGTCATTGTGCCGTGCAAATCTGCCCCTGTGCAATGGCCATTTGAACGGTCCAGCCCGCTTAAACCCTCAGACTAGGTCTTTTTCACAGCCACATCACACTGATGGCTCATAGTCATCCTGTGATCGTCCCACATGCCCAGGTCTCTCTCCTCCTCTGTTGCTTCCAGCAATGAGCCCCCAGCTTGAAGCAAGTATCAGGAGGTAGCCGTGTTAGTCTGTAAGAAAGGAGAGCAGCAGAATACGGACCCTGGACTTCAGAAAAGCAGACTTTGACTCCCTCAGGGAACAGATGGGCAGGATCCCCTGGGAGAATAACATGAAGGGCAAAGGGGTCCAGGAGAGCTGGCTGTATTTTAAAGAATCCTTATTGTGGTTGCAGGAACAAACCATCCCGACATGTAGAAAGAATAGTAAATATGGCTGGCGACCAGCTTGGCTTAACAGTGAAATCCTTGCTGACCTTAAATGCAAAAAAGAAGCTTACAAGAAGTGGAAGATTGGACAAATGACCAGGGAGGAGTATAAAAATATCGCTCAGGCATGCAAGAGTGAAATCAGGAAGGCCAAATCGCACTTGGAGTTGCAGCTAGCAAGAGATGTTAAGAGTAACAAGAAGGGTTTCTTCAGGTATGTTAGCAACAAGAAGAAAGTCAAGGAAAGTGTGGGCCCCTTACTGAATGAGGGAGACAACCTAGTGACAGAGGATGTGGAAAAAGCTAATGTACTCAATGCTTTTTTTGCCTCTGTCTTCACAAACAAGGTCAGCTCCCAGACTGCTGGACTGGGCAGCACAGTATGGGGAGGAGGTGACCAGCCCTCCGTGGAGAAAGAAGTGGTTCGGGACTATTTAGAAAAACTGGATGAGCACAAATCCATGGGGCCGGATGCGCTGCATCCGAGGGTGCTAAAGGAGTTGGCGGATGTGATTGCGGAGCCATTGGCCATCATCTTTGAAAACTCATGGCGATCGGGGGAGGTCCCGGATGACTGGAAAAAGGCTAATGTAGTGCCCATCTTTAAAAAAGGGAAGAAGGAGGATCCGGGGAACTACAGGCCAGTCAGCCTCACCTCAGTCCCTTGAAAAATCATGGAGCTGGTCCTCAAGGAATCAATTATGAAACACTTAGAGGAGAGGAAAGTGATCAGGAACAGTCAGCATGGCTTCACCAAGGGGAAGTCGTGCCTGACTAACCTAATTGCCTTCTATGAGGAGATAACTGGCTCTGTGGATGAGGGGAAAGCAGTGGATGTGTTATTCCTTGACTTTAGCAAAGCTTTTGATACGGTCTCCCACAGTATTCTTGCCGCCAAGTTAAAGAAGTATGGGCTGGATGAATGGACTGTAAGGTGGATAGAAAGCTGGCTAGATCGTCGGGCTCAACGGGTAGTGATCAATGGCTCCATGTCTAGTTGGCAGCTGGTTTCAAGCGGAGTGCCCCAAGGGTCGGTCCTGGGGCTGGTTTTGTTTAATATCTTTATTAATGATCTGGAGGATGGTGTGGACTGCACTCTCAGCAAGTTTGCAGATGACACTAAACTGGGAGGCATGGTAGATACGCTGGAGGGTAGGGATCAGATACAGAGGGACCTAGACAAATTGGAGGATTGGGCCAAAAGAAACCTGATGAGGTTCAACAAGGACAAGTGCAGAGTCCTGCACTTAGGACGGAAGAATCCTATGCACTGCTACAGACTAGGGGCCGAATGGCTAGGTAGCAGTTCTGCAGAAAAGGACCAAGGGGTCACAGTGGACGAGAAGCTGGATATGAGTCAACAGTGTGCTCTTGTTGCCAAGAAGGCTAATGGCATTTTGGGCTGTATAAGTAGGGGCATTGCCAGCAGATCGAGGGACGTGATCGTTCCCCTTTATGCGACATTGGTGAGGCCTCATCTGGAGTACTGTGTCCAGTTTTGGGCCCCACACTACAAGAAGGATGTGGAAATATTGGAAAGAGTCCAGCGGAGGGCAACAAAAATGATTAGGGGGCTGGAGCACATGACTTATGAGGAGAGGCTGAGGGAACTGGGATTGTTTAGTCTCCAGAAGAGAAGAATGAGGGGGGATTTGATAGCTGCTTTCAACTACCTGAGGGGGGGTTCCAAAGAGGATGGAGCTCGGCTGTTCTCAGTGGTGGCAGATGACAGAACAAGGAGCAATGGTCTCAAGTTGCAGTGGGGGAGGTCTAGGTTGGATATTAGGAAACACTATTTCACTAGGAGGGTGGTGAAGCACTGGAATGCTTTACCTAGGGAGGTGGTGGAATCTCCTTCCTTGGAGGTTTTTAAGGCCCAGCTTGACAAAGCCCTGGCTGGGATGATTTAGTTGGGAATTGGTCCTGCTTTGAGCAGGGAGTTGGACTAGTAGACCTCCTGAGGTCCCTTCCAACCCAGATATTCTATGATTCTATGATTCTATCCACAAAAACAAGGAGTCCGTTGGCATCTTAAAGACTTGGGCATAAGCTTTTGTGGGTAAAAAACCTCACTTCTTTAGATGCATGGAAGAATGTCAGCTTGAAGCAGACATTCTTATTATTAGTCACTCTGTGCATGACCTTGCACTTTGTACTATTGCATTTCATCCCATTCTGCCACTCCAGTCTTCAAGGTCATCCAGATTTCTCTGTATAATATTCTGGTCCTTCTCTGTAGTGACGATACCTCCCAAATTGGTATCATCAGCAAATTTCATTTGCATGCTGCTATTATTTGTGCCAAGGTCATTAATAAAAACAGTGACTAAGGCTGGTCCCAAGACTGATCCTTGAGGAACTCCACTAGTAACCTCCCTCCAGTCCAATAATTCACCTTTCAGCACCGCATGTTTCATTCTCCCCTTTAGCCGTTCCTTCTCCACCTTACAATTTGAATACTAATCCCTATCATTTCTAATGTAGTAATTTCCCATGTGGTGCCATGTTTCAAATGCTTTACTGAATTCCAAGTATATCAGATCTACTGCATTTCCCTTATCTAAATATCAGTTATTTTCTCAAAGAAGGAAATCAGGTTAGTCTGGTGTGATCTGCCTTTGGTAAGCCCGTGTTGCATTACATCCCCTTTACTATTTAACTCCATGAATGTAATTATTCTTTCTTTCACAGTTTGTTGTAAAGCCTTGCATGCTACCTAGGTCAGACTAACATATCATGTTTCCCCCCTTTCTTAAACATAGGTATGATATTAGCTATTCTCCAGTCATATGGTGCTACCCCCAAATAGATAGATTTATTAAAAATCCTTGCTACCAGACTAGCAATCTCATGTACCAATTGCTTCCGTATTCTGCGATGGAAATTAGCCAGTCCCCCCTATTTGAATGCATTAAGCTCTTTAAAGTTCTTCTTCCAACTCAGATGTGGTAATTTCCATTTCTAGACATTCATTTCCATCAGCCGTCCTGCCTTCATGCACATGTTCCATATTATCATCCTTACTGAAAACCAAGGCAGACTATTCATTTAGTTTTGGGCAATACCTGAATTATCTTTATTCTCCTTCCCATCCACACCACACAACAGCCCAACCTCAGCCTTCCATTGCCTGTTTATAGTTATATAACTAAAAACCTCTTATTTATTTTAATTTCCTTGGCAAGAGCTAAATCAACATAACTTAACCAATTCTCACTCTATTCCAACATTTTCTAACCTCCATGATGTAGCTTTCTTTGCTGACCATGCACTTCTTTCATTCCTTATATGCTCTCTGCTTACTCCTAATAACCTTTTTGAAGTGGTTTTTCATCCAGCTGGGTCTGGAACCTTTCTCCACAGCTTTTTTCCCTTGCTTGGGATGCACATCTCAGATAGTTTTTGTCTAGTTGATTTGAATGTTAAGAAGGGTGTTCCTGGAACTGAGTATAGTTTCAAGGAGACTTTCCCAATAGGTGTAGCAGAAAAAGAGCCAATGGGAGTGATTATTCTCAGCTGTTAGGGGGAATCAGCAGCCCCATGTTTACTGCTGGAATTGCATGTTGCTTTCAGGACTAATAAACAATTCTGATAACTAACAGTACATGTATGATGCAATTGTAGTGTTAAGCCCCACAGAACTGCCCATCAAAATTATTTCTGTAGCAATCAGACAAGAGATTGCCAAGTTCTGTGAAGACAGAGGCACTTTGGGGGATTAATAACAGCATCTCCTTCCATGTCTACATGTGGATTTTTCTTTAAACTGAGCCTCAATGTTAGCAATTTCTAATTTAAATAAAGAGATAGGAGCCATTTCCTGACATTCCGTGGATTCAGATGCATTTCAAGTACAATAAGTTAATAAAAGGCACAAATATACTGATGGAGGTTCAAGAGATACATTCCTGGTCTCGTTCTTTGCAGATAGGAACTTTGTCACGAATCCAAGAGGTACATGTATCCATTGTCTCTGTTATTTTGGAAACCCTACAGATCTTTTCGCCGATGAAATGGCCAGCCATTCTTTGCTCCATTGCATGTGACCCAGGAGATCATGGAACTTGGCCCAGAAATGTATTATACCTACAGCTGCAGGTAGATATTGTCTTGAAGCCAATGGTGCTCCACCCACCTACACCCACTGAGAACCTGTCCCCTCGATCTATAACAAACTTCCCAATGTGTGTTTGCTTTCCACATAGGAGAACTGAGTTGCTGACGTGGACCAGCGCTATGGGAAAATCATAGGTTTGATATTAGCTATTCTGATGATTTTGATCATTCCTCACGCTTGCCACAAACTCAGACTCAAAATCATTTTAGTTACTCCATGTTTTCCCAAAGCACATTTTTGCTTCAAGAGATGAAAGTGAGTCTAAGTATAAAATATTCATCATCTGCTTTAGGGAAGGACGTGAAATGAAGTTACATCTTCACATTAGAGTTTACTTTTGAAATAAAATCCATTTATTGGAGCAAATGACATAATGGGTGTTATATATAAATTAAACACAGAGAAAACCCAGAGACTGTAGATAATGTACACACTGCCCTTTTAACCTGTTATTAAGGCCCAGCTTGTTCAATCCATGCTCATATTTTTGAGCACTTCTTTCCATTGATGTCAATAGGACAATTTCTGTAGTCAGTATTCACCAACATGTATAAGAGTGAAAGATGGGCTTTGGGCTGGCTCTGTTTTACTTGGGACCTAGTCTATATTCTGACACGACACTGGAGTTCTGAAGCCCTATGAAGATAACAGTATTCTGAAGGCAAATCTTAGAAAAGGAAGGCGGGATAGAACTGTATCACATAAACCTTTCTCACCTTTTCAGGTTCTATGTTGTTACTCTATCTATAGATAGATCAAGAAGAAAAAACAGACAGCAACAGATTCCTTGGCTTTATTAGCTGAGGGTGGATTTGGCACAAATAAATGGCATTTTTTTAAAGTAAACTCTACAGATGGTTACATAATATTACTGACATTTAAGGAGATTTGGTGTTTGCTGTTCTCTAATAATGTTAGGGAACCCATTCTCACATTTAATATCCTCTAACAGACGGCATAAACTGATTTACTTTTCTAATGAATGCTATTAGCAAACATCAACACATCAGCATTTTCTCCCAAGTCAATCAATACATTGGAGGAGGAAGCTTTCCAGATAATGGATGGCATTCCATAAAAGCCATTATGCAGAAGAGGACAGAGTGCAGACACACTGGGACAGACTAAAAGTATTTATTCTGGACACATTTCTAGGGAGTACTGGCAATGTATCCAAAAGGGACTCCTCAGCTTGTACCTGCCAGATGTTTCCCTACTAAACCTTGTTTCCCTGTCATTTCATCTCCAATTTGATACCATCTGTTTGAAAGTACAGGAGAACCCCCTTAACCTGCACATCCTGTAACTCACCAGCAGGACCAGCTGTCACTCCTCATTTCTCCACAAAGATTTAACAGCAGATATACGCATGACACACCAATCTTTATGCACATCTATCCCCTTCAGCCAGTGTTCTGTGGCTTTTATTCACTGTGTGGTGTATAATTCTGTTGGGAGCATGTTCAGTAGCTTTACTCATGGAGGATGTTAGAGGAGCGATTATCTTTGTGTGTTGGAGATCTAAACAAATCGCCCTTCTAGCAGAAGTCGGACAGCTGCTATCAACAGCTGCTAGACGCTGTGCACTGGAGAATAACAAACCAGGAGAGGAAGAGGAGGATGTTGGCAAAGGACTGGGGTACAGAAAGAGAGTGGCCAAAGGGGAAGGGAGAGTGGGAAAGGCTTGGAACCGGGGCAGAGTGACAATGGGAGGATGGGGAAGGCAGAGAAGAACAGGGAACACTGGTCCATGTCTGCTGTAGCTGCTCAGAGCAAATTCACTGGCTCAGGACTAAACCACATGGCAGATGAAGGCACTCAGCTCTCACATGATCAAGCGCTTAAGGATGGGTTTCCATTCTACAGTGTGAAGCTGGGGTATTAGACAGAGTTGTGTGATCTCGCTGCCCAGGATAGGAGCAAAAGTGGCCACTGAGTCTGCTCTATTATTTATCCTTCGTATTGTGGTAGTGCTAGAGGCCTCACGCAGGCCGGGGCACCATTGTGCTAGGTGCTGTACATTTCAAGGCCAGAAGGGACCACTATGATCACCTAATCTGACCTCCTGTCTAGCACAGGCCAGAGAATTCCACCCAGAGATTCCTGCATCCAGCTCATAACATAAGAACATAAGAACGGCCTTACTGGGTCAGACCAATGGTCCATCTAGCCCAGTGTCCTGTCTTCCAACAGTGGCCAATGCCAGGTGCCCCAGAGGGAATGAACAGAAAAGGTAATCATCAAGTGCTCCATCCCCTGTCACCCATTCCCAGCTTCTAGCAAACAGAGGCTAGGGACACCATCCCTGTGCATCCTGGCTAATAGGCATTGATGGGGCTATCCTCCAGGAACTTATCTAGCTCTTTTTTGAACCCTGTTATAGTCTTGGCCTTCACAACAGCCTGTGGCCAAGAGTTCCCCAGGTTGGCTGTGTGTTGTGTGAAGAAATACTTCCTTTTGTTTGTTTTAAACCTGCTGCCTATTAATTTCATTTGGTGACCCCTAGCTCTTGTGTTATGAGAATGGGTAAATAACACCTCCTTATTTACTTTCTCCACACCAGTCAGGATTTTTAGACCTCTATCATATCCCCCCTTACTCATCTCTTTTCCAAGCTGAAAAGTCAGTCTTATTAAACTCTCCTCATATGAAAGCTGTTCCATACCCCTGATCATTTTTGTTGCCCTTTTCTGAACCTTTTACAATTCCAATATATCTTTTTTGAGAGGGGCAACCACATCTTCATGCAGTATTCAAGATGTGGGCATACCATGGATTTATATAGAGACAATATGATATTTTCTGTCTTATTATCTATCCCTTAATTATTCCCAAAATTATGTTAGCTTTTTTGACTGCCGCTGCACATTGAGTAGATGTTTTCAGAAAACTATCCATAATGACTCCAAGATCTCTTTCTTGACTGGTGACAGCTAATTTATACCCCATCATTTTATATGTATATTTGGGATTATGTTTTCTAATGTGCATTACTTCGCATTTATCGACATTGAATTTCATCTGCCATTTTGTTGCCCAGTCACCCAGTATTGTGAGATCCCTTTGTAGCTCTTTGCAGTCTGCTTTGGACTTAACTGTCTTGAGTACTTTTGTGTCATCTGCAAATTTCACCACATCAATGTTAACCCCTTTTTCCAGATCATTTAGAATATGTCGAATAGGACTGGGCCCAGTACAGACCCCTGGGGGACACAACTATTTACCTCCCTTCATTCTGAAAACTGACCATTTATTCCTACCCTTTGTTTCTGATCTTTTAACCAGTTACTGATCCATGAGAGGACCTTCCCTCTTATCCCATGACAGCTTACTTTGCTTAAGTTTGCTTATGGTTGAGCTAGAGTGTATTTTTTTAGAAAGTAACACAATTTTGGTTTTAAGTCTTCAAATGATGGCAACTCCACCATGCCCCTAGGCACATTGTGCTGTTGGTTAATTACCCTCACTCTTAAAAAAGCATTGCATCTTAACTGGGAGCTAGTAAGTAGAGAGTAAGTCTGCTTGCTTTAATTTTCACTTCCATCATCCCAGACCCAGGGTGCGGGATAGCTCTCGAGTCCAGAACAAGGGGGTGAGTGTAGCGATTCAGAGCGACTTGCCTTGCGAGGACTGGCTATGTAGCATATTAAGGGAAGCATATCGTTCTAATGAGCCTGAGCATGGAGATATGCCTTTGGGCCTCAGTAATAATAAAGTAATTTTACAAAGTGCTATTTCCTCACTCTTGAGCTGTTACAATTAGAGAGGGGCTAGAGCTGTGAATTTCAGATGTAGATTCCATTTTCCCCCACGGCTGCAGCAGTGGCACCAGTTCAGATGTTTCTTCAGGCTGGGCAAATTCCTGTCATGGTGTACTTGTCCCCCCAGGCAGGGGCCCATTCCAGTCCCTGGTTGTATTCCCTCCCCCTCCCCCTCCCCCAGGAACCCTAGGTCTCTCTCAGCTGGGGATTCTTTTACCGACACAGTGCATGAGCCACTTCCTCATGGAGTCGAGTCCTCAGAGGACTCCCTTGTGCCCCACATAGAGGAACAGACTCCCCAGGCACAGCACCGTTTGGCCCAGCCACACTTCTGTCTGAGTCAAATTTCAGTGGGGTTGCAACCAGGTAGCTGGAACAACGCTCTGCACTACTCCAGCAGCAGCTGTACTGATTTAGTACAAAACCACTGCTTAAAACCAGTTGAGCCATTCCCCCTTCTACCTCCCTCCCCAGCTTCAGGGTCTATGGAACTTTGAGCAAGTGCCAAAAACTTGTCCTTCCAACCCCCCCAGTTAGTGCCACTGAGCTGCAGGTGTCCAGAGGTGGGGCTCTGATCTGGCTGGCTGCGAAGTGCTGGATCAGAACTTTCCCAAAGGTGGAGGGAGTTTGGATGCAGCGGTTCGGTTCAGCCACATCTCTAGCTACATGATGCTGATCTGGGACGGGCTGGGGTCCGTTCCAAGAAGGATCGAGTTGAGAAATGAGTGACTCCGCTTTCGGATTTCTTTACAGTGGTGCTAAGTGACAACAACAACATCAGCTGATAAAGCTGGTGATTGCAAGGCCAGACAGAACCTGCATGTGGATACCTTTAGTGTGATGAGGAGCAAACCTGCCCTGTTATGGCTGGTCCTCTCCCCAGCCAGGACTCTGGCTGTGCCTGGCTGTTTATTGTCACTTTCAGGTTTCCTGCACATGGTTGGTTTGTTCCATGCAAAGGGTTCCGGACTCTGAGAGGAAACGTTTCCTTCTTCATGGAAAACTTTGTATCCCACTAATTCTGGTAATAACCCAACAGCTGGGAATATTTGGAGCGACTAAGAAATCCTTTTGTGATGGAAATGTTGCCTCTGTCAACAGAGTGACAGTTCGATGCTTCCAGAAATGACTGCGGACCAAGTGGCATGTGTCAGTCGTCTTCAAATCAAAGGTGTTTGGTGCCGCTCTGTCCTAGCCAGTTTCCCTGTGGTTCTCATTACAGGATCTCATACAAAGGACACATTTAACATCTAAAAATAAATCCATAGCCCCCAAAAGGTTCTATCCTCAGCAAACAGCTTGAGAAAATATAGGCTACTACTGTATTAGAAGTACAGATCCGGGGCACGGCTCTGACCTACTTAGGGGATATTTTAGGGCTTCCCAAAAGATTTCATGTCCTCCAAATATCAGTCTGTGTTCAGTTCATGCATCAGCATAAGTCTGCTTACTTTAGAGGAGATTGTTATTTAGATGTAGGTTTTATCAAAGTTTAACCAGCTTAAAATTTGTCATGAGGGACTCACAAAAAGTTGGAATGAACTTCACTCCAGTGAATAGCAGAAAGAGGGGGATGTAACACTTTGCATTTTGTCCTAAATAACATGGCCCTGCTTCTGCTCTCTGCTCCACCAGAGTAAATCAGGAGAAACTTTCCCAAAGCCAGTGGAGTTACTACACCGGTGTGAGAGCAGAATCTAAATACAATGTAAGTGATGTAAGATCGGAGGGCTTCTCTGCATTTAGGCAAGGGACATGCCTGAAGGAGCAATCTGATTGGCCGGCAGAGGTTCTAGCCCATAGTATGATGCATTGGCATTCACAGGCCCTGCTTAGCCTTTACCCTTCATTCGAACAGGCAGCCTGGCATGTTCTACCAGGAATGAATTAGGGAAGGGCAGCCTGCTGCTTGAGATAAACGTGTTATGGCAAATTCAAACTTGGTGTAAATGGTGCGACTTTCGTCCCCTTTTTGCTGATGGAGCCACTTGTCCTTCAGCCACATATTTAGGTACTTCACTATTGATCCCGGTGTCGTGTGCACCCAAGTGTGTAAATGTTGGTCCAGTTATTAAAGCTTTCTCTGCTGTGCTTTAGCAGTCAGATGACAGATTATTTGTAACCAAATCCCTCTCTGTGCCTCAGTTTCCATTTCTTTAAATGGGGATAATAATCCTTCACGCCATGCAGGGGAGTCATGCTGATTCATTAATGATTTTTTCCAACGTGCTTTCAGATTCTTGGATAAAAGCTGTGGTAGCAAAGGGCCAAATTACTCTTAGGTAGAATGAGGGGAAGGATGGTCCAGTGACCTGGGCTGGATTTCCAATTAGGCACAGTAGGCACGTGCCTAGGGGTGCCAGCGTTCTAGGAGCACCTTACCTCTCTAAAACTGTGCAACATGAGAGTCAGCTGTAGGCAGGGCGGGTGCTGAAGATGCTGTGCCTAGGGCTCATAAGGTGTAAATCCGGTCCTGAGTGTAGACAGACCCTGACTTTATTAAGACTCCAGGGTCTTAGTAAAAAATGTAACTGAGAGGCATTTCTCCTTCTTAGTGTATGCACAATGTGCCTCAGGTGACCGGGATTCACCACTGAATTTGGCCGCTGGTTGGATCATTAGCTTCCCCGGCCTGGGCTGGTACTGATGGGGAGCGTGACGTGAACGTTGATTCATGCTCCCCTGAGAGGAACTGAAACTGCACGAGCAGGTGAGGTCCTGCAGCACTCCGCCCACCCAGTCTCTCCTGGCAGGATCACCTAGGGCTGCCAACATTCTACTTGGACAAAATCCTTGCCCTCCCCCTGCCCCGCCCTCCCTGGAGGACCCGCCGCTGTCCCACCCTTTCTCTGAGGCCCCGCCCCTGTTCACTCCATCCCCCCTCCCTCTGTCACTCACTCTCTCCACCCTCACTTACTCACTCATTTGGGCTGGGGTGCAGGAGGGGGTGCAGGCTCCAGGGTGGGGCCAGAAATGAGGAGTTCCTCTGCCCTTTTGCTGATCGGACCTGGAGGCCACAATGCTGTTTGTATTTGCCTCACAAAGTGATCAATTCAAGGGCACCCCACTCCATGTTCTCCCTGCTAATCCCACCTTTTCCTTGTCAGTGGGCAAAGCCATTTTCTACTCAAGTGTTTAAGAGCAGAACACACAATGGAGAGTCAAAAAACTAAACTGAAAACTCAATGTGTGATGCGACCATGCCCTTTTAGGAGACAGTAAGCCTGAGCTGAAATCCTTATTGGAAGAGAGCAATATTTCCAGCGCAGCGCTCCAAATGTGAATACAATCAGACAGCAGTTTAAAGCGTGACAGAAAAGTCTCTGGTGTGCAGATTGCTTCAAAGTTAGTTTAATAGCAGGCTCCCTTAAACAGTTTGTTGGTCTGAAGAGAAGTACAGCACAGCAGTGATATCACAAGGCATCCTAATCAGCTAGTGACATTGCTAAGCAAGACCGTTAAAACCAGCTTTGTGCGTTTGAATATAATCACATCTTCAGCTAGAATAATACTTTAATAAGCCCTTAGCTGGAATTGATTTTTTTTTCATATACCAGAAATTAGAATCAAAGCAAAGTTGGCTGGAAATTATTTAGCAGTTACTAGAACTAAGACGAATCCTGTATTGTTAATCAGAGTGGATTATCCCTCTTTTAATATTCAAGAGCTATAGGACATTTTATCCATTTTATTAACCAAGCACAATTCAAAATCAATCGAGCTAGATTGGTTGTCATCTGGACTGACTGTTTTTCACTGTCTGATTGTCCTTGGCCCTCTTGTATATCTAGACAGCCCTCTTTTGTAAAAATCGCCTTCCAGTGCTTTCAATTTCTATAACAGCATGGTGCAACTATGTGCCATTAACACTGAACAAAAGAAATAGAGGGGAGCTGACTGGCAAATAACTCCCCAGCAGGGTTTCACAATGAGCTCTCAGGATGCCCTCCCAAGGTGCAGGTTCGTTCACCCCCTGGGATTCCTGCTGGTTAGGTCAGAGAGCCACTCCCTCAATAGTAGTTCCCTAAACAATAGCATTTATTCCTGGTTGGAGAGTGGCTTTTGGAAAGCAGGGCCTCTGTGAATGGCCAGTGCAGACCATGGAGGCTCCCCTGCAGCCATCTATCTGTCCATTTATGTTTTATCCATGGCATAAGATCCAAGCACTGCGATATTGTCCAGACACTCTGCAGCCTGCTCACTGCACTCTGCCAGGCTGGGCCACCTGTCGGATCAGAGGACAGAGAGATGGAAGAATCTTCCTGGACTCTGTTCAGCCTATCTCCAGTAAGTGCAGGATTGTTCCTGCAGTCTGTTCTCCAGCCCCCTGTCCAGTCTAGTTCTAACTATTCCAAGTGATGGGGCTTCTTCCCTGTCCCTCGGGAATCCATTCCACAGCCCAGTACATCACACCAGCAGGACCTGCAGCATTCAGCCCAGTGGCTCCTTTTTTCATTTCCACCCTAGATTCCTAGTGACATCCCCTTCAGCCTCCCTTAATAATTCTGATGTTTTTCTTTAACTGTCCTGGGTGTGTGTTGATGTAGCTGGCCCCACAACCTTTCCAATAAAGCGTTGCTCCAGCCCCCTGATTTTCTTCAATCACCAATTTCCAATTTGTAGCCCCCTGTCTGGTTGCAAGCGGTGCAGTTACCCAGGTGTGGGCTTTCCAAGGGCAGGCTCACCCTTTCCTTCATGCTACCCAGCTCCATCCGCAACATGGCCAGAACTATTTTGTTCTTTCCTGTCTGGCTCCATGACTATTGCCTTAAAATCTCCATTTCCTCTCTAGCCCACGATCACCTGTTTCCACAAGTGGTAGTGCGTATTTTAAAGGCTTTGTATCACTGTCAGGCAGTGAAATGTGGACCTGTCCAAAGCTGACTCTGAGCATTTGCCTCATCAATGCCATAAAACACTTGACTTCTTTTCTGGGTTGGTAGTATTGGCGCATTCTACCTGAGAAGAGGGTTTGTTGTGGATTCACATGTCTGGTCTGTGCCACATCGTTCTGCACACAATACTGCATGCAGCAATAATAATTTAACCCTTCAAGCTGTTTGACATTGTGCCCTATCATGGGGTTTGTCTGATTGATGCTCCTTGATGGTAAATGTTTCCTGGTGGTAAATGGGTGTGAGTGGGGCAAACGGCATCTGTAATGGTGCCACCTACATGCAGGCACTGTGCGCTGTCACCGTGGCCTTCTCTGTTAAGAGTCACGTGGGACAGCTGGCACTGGTGAGACTGTAATTGTAATCAGCTAGAGATGATAAAGCTCCCCTCCTGCTGTCACACCAGTCTGGTAATTCATCTCCATTAGCAATTAGCGCTGAGGAGATTTCAGACCTGCAAAGCCAATGTTCACCGTCACTTTAACAATGGGGGATTCCAAAGCATCTAGCAACCTGGCTTCCCCTAGATGGTCTGGGACTCACCCCAGACTCTGTTGGCATGAAAAACAGCCTCACGGGAGGGCTGATGTGCCCAGACTGGCTCTGGCTCTGGGGCCAGACTCCCTGGAATACTCGCACCCACTGACATTTGGTTTGGGTTCATCTCTGGTGAGTGACTTTTTGTAGTCATATTATTCATTTGACATCCTTGGGAGCCCTGTAACCTTGTGGTTTGTGGTACCATGGGGCCGTGGAAACCAAATAACTGCAAAATGCATCTTTCATCCCCAAGGCACCCTTTGCCAAGGGCTCTCTGACAACCCCCTGGGTCTGAGAAGGACTCTGGTACCATCAAAGCTGTTAATTACGGTTCAGGTGTTATCATTGGTATAGGGATCTCTCATCTCATCATCCCAGTTCTCATGGTGGTCCAGTCATTAATCATAAATAACAATACTTTGCAGGTATATGGTGCTTTTCAGCAGCACATCAATGGCAATACTATGAGGGGGGAAATGAAAAAAATGATTGAATGTGAGTAAAACTTTTAAATGCACATAAGTCCCATTTTCAAAAGAGCCAGACTGTTTAAAGGCATTTAGGTGCTTAAAGATGCAGTGAGGGGACTAGGCTGAGAGTCTCAAAGGTATGTAGGCACCTAAAATAACTGGGAGTTAGATGCCTAAGTACCTTGGAGGATCTGTACTCTAGGGGGATTTTCAAAAGCACCTAGCTCCTATTGAAAACAATGGTTTTGAAAATCCCACTAGGTGACTCGCTGCATCTGTAGGCACCTCCATACCCTTGAAAATCTGGCTCTTAGAAGTAGACTTTAAGTCATTTAGGTGCTTTTGAAAATATTACCCAGCGCCTTTAAACATCATAGAATCATGGAAATGTAGGGCTGGAAGGGACCTTGAGAAGTCATCTTAGACCAGCCCTGACAGGGGTTTTTCTGACCTGTCCTTAAAAACGTCCAGTGATCGGGATTCCACAACCTTCCTCAGTGACCTGTTCCAGAGCTTAACAATACTTATAGGCAGAAAGGGTTTCCTAATATCTAACCTAACTCTCCCTTGGTGCACATGAAGCCCATTACTTCTTGTCCTACACTTAGAGGGCATGGAAAACAATTGATCACCCTCTTTTTTATAACAGTCCTTCACATATTTGAAGACTGGTCTCAGGTCCCCACTCAGGCTCCTTTTCTCAAGACTAAACATGCCCAGTTTTTTTAACTTTTCCTCATAGCTCAGGTTTTCTGAACCTTTTATCATTTTTGCTGCTCTCCTCTGGACTTTCCCTGTTTCATCACATCTGAAATTACAAGCACTAACATGCATTAATCATAATCCTATAGCTAATTCATCATCATCAAGGCTGGATCTTCAGTCTGTGTCTGTCTTTGGTGATCTTATCACACCACTGAAGTTTTGGCAACAAGGTGATCACCAACTGTGTAGTAGCATTCCTTAGTAAACCATACTTATTGCATGGTATCATTCCAAGGCAGGGTTGAGGTTGTTTGGATGCTTTAAACTGTGTATTTCCATATCTTAACAGGTTTGGATTTTTTTTAAGTTTAAACCTGCTTGTGGGGTAATGTGTAATGTGTTTCACCGTAATTTATGATGTTGATTTACTCTCAGCTTTATCTCCATCTTCACATAGTTCTTGGTCTGGGAATAATAATGAACATTTTAGAATGTTATGATGTCCACCCTATTAGCCACTTAGCAAGTTACATGGGATATAATTACTGTCGTTCATTCAGTGTTTCCCCATGATTCAGTCCCTCCAGCACCCTGATCATAGTTGTTTTTTTCCCTTAATTCCCTCCAGTTTGTCTTTATCCCAAGAATAAATACAGTATTCCAAGGAGTTTCTCACAAGAGCCATTGAAAGGTATCAGCCTGTATGATGATGTCTCTGTATGTGTTGCTAAAAATCACATTTCTCTCTTTCAATTGTCACATTGCAAACTTTACTGCAAACTTCATCAAACACTTAGCAAAAGCCCAGAGCTGTGTAAATAGAGTATGGCTGAAAAATAGAGCAGCTAGAAAAATAGCGTTTTAGACTTTGTGACAATGCCAGCCTTGCGAGGTGGAGAATTCCACCAAAACAGAGCGACAGGGGCAAATAACCCATATTTAGAACTAGCTGCTGGGGAACATTGACAGTAGAAAGAGAAACCAGAACGTGAGTGCAAAATCCAAGCGGGTGTATAGACCAAATCCAGGGGACGCAGACAGAATGGGATAAAACCTGCCCAGTGAAGGATTTTATGACCTGTTCAATGTGCTGCTCGGCTTAAGCAAAGAAACAGAAGACAAATGTGTTGAGTGCACACAGGCCTAGTTTTATGGCTGCCATAAGGTGTCTTTAAGCATTACCGCTGCTCATGTTTATCTCATCCTGTTATATCTGGGAGCCCAATAAAGCAAGTCAGCTTCACTATGGCTTGGTGTGTGACCCACGTGGAGACAGGACAGAGTTGGCAGTAGAATTGTTCCTGAGAGTGTCATCACACAGAGTCTCACGCTGGCCTAATGGCAGCACACTGCCTGTCCTACGGAAGGTGGGGGATCACCTTGGACTCCCTGGTGCAGCTGGAGCACTTCGAGGGACAGCGTGCCTAGCTCCTGGGGGAGGAGGGAGAGAGGGAGCACCCCTCCCCTTCTTGTTCTCATGGGACCTTCCATCTCCTGGCCAGCACTCAGTGGTACTGGCGGCTTCCATCAGTGGCTAATTCCATCCCTTGGAGGTTAGGAGAAGCTTGTCATGAAATGACATTCCCGGGGGATGGGAAGGGAAAGGAAATGTGGAGACCCTGGGGGAGCCTCTTTTTCCTCTTACACCTCCTTCATTAGGAACCTAATTAACATCAATTAGCTAAATCAATAATTCTGAGTGAAGGTAATTGAGCCCACCCACGATGTGTGATTTTCTCTCTCTTATAACACATTCTGAGGAGTTATTGTGACAAAGTGGAGGCACTGAAAGGACCAGGACCAGGACAGGAACAGGACCTTCTCTCCAGCATGGAGTTTTCTGCATAGATTTGAATCGGGACTCAGGCAAGAGCAGCTGGGCCAGGCCACAGGAGAGAAACCTCCTGTGACAGTTCTTGGGGGACCTAGGACTGTCCTTGTTACCCTCCCTCCCCCATCATCAGTGAGAGGGAGATGTGCTGGTGCTTAGCTGGGTGTCAGCCCTGACACCACCGGCCTGTCAGCTACCCCAACAATCACCCTTGGGCTCTGCCAGCCCGCCCTTTGCCTGGCAGGTGCCCCCTTCCCTGAGCTCCTTGAAGCCTTCCCCCTGCAGCGTTCAGCCCCCTATACACTGACAGAAATACCAGGTCTGCTGTCCCCAAAGAAACAGTATGTACACCATCTAGAATGACTCAACCCAGGAGCAGCTACTTGTCAATATCACATCACTGAGTTACATTTATGGAGAAAACAACAATACGTTTATTATCAATGATTCAGGTTTTTAAGAGTGAGTGAGTCAGGATAATGGAAACAGAAGGGTCACATACAAAGCAATATCATAACAGTGTTCCTACAGACTGAACTTAACTTTAACAGGCTAAGTTTCCATCTCAAGAAGTTTATCTCACCCCAACTGTCCTTTGCAGCATTTCCACCCAAGGCTAGTTGGGATCCCATTTTCATGAGTGTAAACATGCTTTCCCTTTACTTCCTAGGTTCAAGGGGTGCTTTTTTGCCTTCCTTTTATATTCCCCAAAGTTCATTGTCTGTCCATGAAGACAGGACAACCCCCTGTGGTTCAGTCTGTGAAGTCTTGTCTACCTGTTGACTCCCCATCCTACACCCTCTCAAATGCAAATCAAATTCTGCTCCGTCTGAGTGACCTGATTGCCCAGTGCATCAGAGAATCTCTGCCATTCTCCTGGCTCTCAGTTCCATGTGGGTTAGGGTGGGTAAAGTGGCTCACCGAGTCCATAATTACA
The DNA here is from genome assembly GCF_028017835.1 of Emys orbicularis. Lineage (NCBI taxonomy): Eukaryota > Metazoa > Chordata > Testudines > Emydidae > Emys > Emys orbicularis. The sequence goes on along the minus strand of NC_088695.1, from coordinate 26,102,501 downwards.
CCCCATACAAACCAGCAGGAGGCAGAAATTAACACAGGGCTTCCCCTGGCCTGGCCCAGTCAGCCACCTAGAGTTCCGATCTTTCTCTGTGTCCTATGTGCCAATGGAATCGTGCTGGGACGCCGTTTCTCAACAGGTGGCCAGTCATGCTGCAACACTGTAGCCACATGTAATGTCACTGATCTGCACTGTGACACAATGTCAACAGAAAGAGATGCAGCATCCCAGAGGTGACAATGCCATGTTATTAGCACAGCCAACATTGGCTGTTTTCCCCAAAGATCTACTGTAATTCAAACAGGAATTATTTCGGGGAAGTTTTCTAGCCTGTGTTATTCAGGAGGTCAGACTAATTGATCACTGAGGTCCTTTCTGGCCTTAGACACTATGTCTCTGTGAACCATTTCTCGAGTTATTGCGCACAATATAGGGTTCACTGGGTGAAATTTAATGGCCTGTGATATACAGGGGGTCAGAATAGAGGATCTAATGATCCTGTATGGTCTTAAATTCTACTAAACTAATTTGGGGACTATCGCCATGTAACTGGTGTTGCAGCAATGCTGTGATACAAATACATGATGCTCCATATAAATGTAGGAGTCTTTAATTATCTCACAGATGAGGTTCACAGGAATAGCCTAGGAGCATCAGAATTGTCTGTTATTCTCAGGACAAATGGCAACCCTACTATCATAACCAGCATCAGGGGCCCTCTGGCTAGCCCAGAGCGCAGTATCTTTGGAGTGCTCACCTGGTCCAAGAGTGGTTTTGCAATTCCATGACCAAGAAATCTAGCTCGCTATAATGACTACAACTGACAAAAATCCAATCTCGTTTCTGGAGGAACCAGAGGACAATGTTGCTGGGCCCACAGTTCCTATGGAAATCAATGAGAACTGTGGGTGTTGTGAACATCTCAGCATCAGGACAGGTGTTTCTGAGGGTTCAGAAGATGGAAAACTCTCAAGACTCAAAACTCTCTGATGCGAATTCCTGGGATTCCAAAGGACTTTCCTTTAGCTACCTGTGGTGATGGCAATATTTATTGGGGATTAAATTTCCTTATATTGAAACCAAGAAAAAACCTTCGCTGGTGGCATCAGCACTCAGGTCTCTAACCTCTGTGTCTTGCAGGACACTAAGAAATAGGATCTGGATGGGCTGTTGGGGTGTGAGCCAATCAATGGTCTGCCCAGGACAGAACAATTGTTTCATCTACGGTATTACCCAGGGCTTTGGAATTTACCTGAAGTCACAACATCCTGTCCTTTAAATGAAACTTTCTGTTCATAAATATTTTATTACATTTCCACATCACAACTACACATCTATAGCCAATTAAAGAAATGTGCCTTTCTTTCTTACTTTCTAGAAAGAAGCTAGAAGTGCAGTGCAAATTAATCAAGCAAGTGTTTGGCTGCACAGAAGATCCTTCAGGTCCTTCTCTCCTGGCACTGGGTATCTGAGAATGTCAGAGACAAGTGAAGAACGCAGTAGGCCACACACTGATTGTCAATAGGATAAAGGAAGGAATTCATGCCTGAGCACCAAAAGATGACTGGGTTCTGATGCATGACACTGAGCAGATTGCCAGGGATCTGAAGGCAGAGCACATCTTCATCCCTCCCTAGTACTGTGAGGAATCTGTGAGCTCTTTCCTGTCCACCATGTGCCTTGAGGAGTTCATGTCACAGGGCTGGAGCACGGGAAGGTGGCTCTCAGTGACACAGGTGTCATGGTTAGCAAATCTCTGGGATGGTTCCTCTCTCGTTCTGAGTCACAGAGACAAAGCTGGACCTGGTTCCCTTCCTGAAGTTGTCCTTCCCATGGAGCCCTTCCAGCAGATGGCCAGCACCTCTGTCAGGGGAAAACTAAGCTACCCTAAAAGTGAATCTGTGTCATTACGTAGAGCAGCTAGTGGGGATCAGCAAGGAATAGGGCAAGCCTTTTTGTCATGTCAGGGCTGAGTGCTCTGTGGTCCCTCACTGGTCCAAGGAGCCAGAGCTTGGATAGACTGACACCAGGTCTCTCTAAAGGCCCCAGCCGCTAGCCGCTCTGGGAGACCTGCACCAATACACTGTAGAAAGCCAGAGGGAGGCCTGGATTTACAAGCGGAGTGATGCCTCCGCAATTACCCAGTTTTTCTCTCTCTCGTAAAGCACCTGCATCATTCTGGCACTTTGTAGAGTCCCTGGCAATGGAGGAGTGGCAGAGCTCAAGTATAGCAAGGACCAAGGTGTTCTTTACAAGGGAGCTGGACTCACTTGAAATCTGTAGCTGCCTGGTTCTCCAGCTCACAGACTGGAAGACAGGCTGGAGTCAGTGGGAGCTTTGTTCTTGACTTCAGTGTGAAGATCAGGCCTGAGTACAGCACCGTGTCCTGGAGCAGCCAGTGCAATTCTCCCTGCTGGCTCCTTTCCCTCCTAGGCGCTGAGATACTGAGCGGGATAGACAGACAGACAGCTGGATGGAGAGCTGTTCATTCCTGTTGTTTAGCTAAGAGCGTGATGAGTGATCACAAATGTGTACTAGCCCAGGGCTGAACTCAGCCATTGCCAACAGCTTAATGGCAGCAGACCTGGGGAGCCATCCGCACCATGGGCAAAGCACTGAATTCTCCCTGAGCAGGAATTTACCATTTCCCCAGATGTCTCCACTCTCCTAGCAATAAGACTTTTCTGCAGTCAAAGTATCAATAACCTCCCCGCTTTTCCAACAGCCCCACCCCAACCCCACCTTCCCAGCTAACTCAGTGGTATGGCCCAGTTCCCCACCCGGTGCTGGCTCCATGGCATCCCAGCTCTGCCTTGCAGGGAAGTCTGTTTATGTGTCCATTGTGTATTAGGAAAGAGCAGCCACCGTCTCAGAGCAATAATGCCAGCCCCAGCCTCTGCCCTGTGCCCCGCTGCAGAACTGCTGGACTCGTATAAGGATTCTCCTGCTTAAAGAACAGACATCCAGGTGCGGGCACAGCCGGAGGGGTGTGGGTGTTGGCAACATAGGAGAGAGAGCAGGGCCTGCAGTTACAGGTTGGGAGGGGACCCCCCAGGGGACCGAGAGTGAGAACCCTGACCATGCTGGCTCCTTCCCCATGCCACAGGAACAGGAAGGGAGTATCCTCAGATGCCATTGTGGAGACAGTGATCCCCCTCCCCCGTTCCCCCAGCCCACTGCCCCTCCCTCCCACACTCCCTGCCCTCCCAGTCCATCCTGCTCACACTTTCGGTGACACAGAGCTGTGAGTCTCTCCTTGGCAGGATGCACTTGTACAGTCACCAAGGCCAGGGAATCCTCTGCTTGACTTAACTCAGCAGCACCAAGTCCTCATTAACACTTCGCTCTTATCAGGCTGACATTTGAGAAGCACATTGATTGTCTGATAAGGTGGAGAGGGGAGCCAGTTCCACACCAGTGCCTGGCTGGGGTTATCTAGGTGCAATCTGACAGCTGCAGATAGAGCCTGGCTTGACTGCATTTCTTTATTTAACACACTACCCCATACACTTCCCACACACACACACAGATCTGTAGAGCCCGGCAAATCTGAGGATATCCACTTTAATCTGCAGTCCACGTTTGTGGATCGCAGATGGATGCGGATCCAAATTTTGTATCTGTGCAGGGCTCTACAGATCTGAGCAGGAGTTCACAGAGCCGGCAGTTCTAACAGAACCACAGAGACTGCACCGTCTCCCCCACACCAGCCCCTGGGGTTGGGCAACCATCAAGGGGGCGCTAGAGTCAAAAGGAAGCAGAGAGCAGCGATCCTCAGGCAAGAGAGACCCCAAACCTGATGATGATGGGTCTCCCTAAGCCACACACAGCCAGAGCAGTGGCCATGCTGCCATGGCCATTGTGCCCCTGAGCTGGCAGCAGAAGCTAAAGATGATTCAAGCTTGGAGGTGAAGGTGGAGCCTGCTGCCCTTCTCTGCCCCAACTCCTGCTCCCACCCGAGGGGCCATGTGGGATTATGTGGAGGAAGGAACTAGCCAATGGGGCACCAGCTGGCATCACCGCTTTTCCCTTCCACAACCCCATCTTGTTCCCTTCCCCCCATCAGATGGGGCCCCAGGGCTCCATCTTGCCAACTCATCTCCTACTCGGACTGCATTAGTCTGTGTTGCTGTCCTGCGTGTGGGACGTCCTGGGACCTTCGTACTAAGTGAAGCTGCAGCACAAGTTATGCTGTGTCACACAGAGCACCTGCTCATGTCTCTTCTGCCCAATGACAGCGACGCCAGGAACGCTGTGCTGTTCCTCTGCCCTTAACGCACGATGCTATACATGTCCTGGGGGGAATTGGACTCTGCCATTCTGCCGCCATTGCTATTGATTTCCGGGGACATGGGCCAGGGTGTCCCCAGTTGCTTAGGGGGGTCGAGTGGGTTATTGTCATGGCTAGATACAAGCTGCTGTTCTCTCCAAAGCCAGCTACGTCCCAGCGCGGGCTCGGTATATCAAAAACCGTGTTAAAATTACAAAGCACCACATTAATTTGCAAGGGGTTGCCTGGTCCTACGTGCAGGCAAGGAGGCTCTGTAAAGCAATGTGTGTGGGGGGGCATGCGGGGTCACGTGCCCCGCCCCCAGATTTCTGCTTGGCCTGCCAGTGGGGAGAAGAGAGGCTCTGTCCTTCTCCTGCTGTGCCTGCCCCTGGGCCCTGGCACACTTGGCCTCTGTCCCTGGCAGCCACTCCTGGGTTGGGAGCGGAATGGGTGGGACCAGCGACTTCTCATGCCGGCCACTCCAGGTCGCTGCTCTGTGCAGTGCGCTGGCTGCCTGAGAGAGATCTTGGCTGGGGCGGCAGAAGCTCACCCCCTCTGCTCCCTGCCTGGGTCTGGCTGCCGGGGACAAGGGTCGAGTGAGCCAGAAACGTCCTGGGGGGAAGAGGGGGCTCCAGCTCTCTCAGCCCCTGTTCCTGGCAGCTGGGCTTGGGTGGGGAGCAGAGGGGGCTGGGTGGGCTGCCACCTAAACCAGGTTCTCTCTCAGACAACTGCCGTGCTGCACAGAGCAGTGACCGGAGCGGCCAGCTTCAGCTGGCATGAGAAGTGGCTCCCTCCCGCTCCCCGCCCAGGCCTGGCTGCCAGGGAAAACAGCCAAACGTGCCAGGGGGCAGGTGCAGTGGGAGAAGAACACAGCCCCCTCCCCCAGGTAACTCTGATGAGGCAGGGAGAGCACGGCGGCCCCGGGCTGGGCGCAGGGCGGGGAGGGTCGCTGGTGAGAGGAGACATTTGGGGCAGTCACATGTCCTCCCCTTTAGATGGTGCCCTCCCCCCCTCCGCAGTATGGGAAGGCACAAGTCATCTATGGAAGCATGCGATCAGAGTCAGTCTGGAGATAGCTAGCCTGAAACAAGGTGGGGTGAGTTGTGCCTCTGCCTCAGCCTGCTTTGTCTCTCTCTGCTTTGGGGTTCTCGTGGGTTAATTCTGAGAAGGGAAGTCGTGTTACATTGCTAGAGTATTTTATGTTTTTAACTAAGTTCTCTGTGCGTTTGCTCTCACCAGAACAAGGCTCTGTTACACCAACGTCTGACTAAGGGAACAAACTGCAGGATTGATTTTTTCCCTCTTCAGTAATACTTCTTATTGACCCATTTTAATAAACTGTGATATGTAGACAGAAATCCGCTGTGCCAGGCCTGTGACTCGCTGTAATAGACACCAGGATAAAGGATGTTATTGACCATTAAGCATTGAGCCCAAATTAATAGTTAAATTATCCACTTGAAAACAGACTAATAGCACTAGACAGTGTCCCGGGGCCCCTCTTTATCTCAGCGGCTTTCCAAGTAAGGATTATATAATAATCTGACAAGATGAATGGCATTCCAACGGCATTTCCAGATGGTAAGAAAATGGGGCTCACCACGGTGGGCTAGTCGAGCTGCTCCGTCACTGGCGAACGAGGAGATACTGCATTGCTAACTAAAATAGCACAAAGAGGAAAACGTGATATCGGGGGTGCCACATTTTCCCTGAACAACACTCACTATGGGCTGCCACGTCGCTGTCCACGTCCCTGGCCTTGGTTGGCTCACAGCTTTGGCTGCTGGTACCAGTGGATGAGCCTCAGGTGCTCTGACTGTTGTACTTGGAGATGCCCCACAAAAGCTCAATCTGCTTATCTGACGCTTACCCTTCCCCACCTCACCTCCACCTCCTTCTGGCTCAACCCCCTCGGGCTCAGCCTTCCAGCCGCAGCTACATGGGAAGTTTCTCTCGGCATAATCTAAGGTGTGAATTTAAACCGCTATAGTTACACTGCTAGAAGCACCCCAGCATGTAGTCCCCTTGGTTTGCTTTAGCTTCTGTCACTTGGGAAGGGGTTAAACTAAACCGAGATGAGACACTCTTCTACCAGAACAAGACTCCCCCCGGGAAGCAGGGGGAGTTATCCCTGTATAACTGTCCCAGTAGCCCTCTATGGATATAGTGGGTAAAATGGTCCCATGTAGACAAGGCCTTACTGTGCCTGGAGTCTATATCTGGAGGGGTTCAGGAGCGAGTCCAACATTCCAGGCTTTGTCTACACTAGGGGTGACACACAACCCTCTGCTTCTCCCGAGCCAGCTGTGCTCTCTGCTAGTTCCTCAAAGCTGCTGCAATCTGGAGAAAGAGTTTTCAAAGCTTTTAAAGACATAATGGTCTTCCCCTCCCCCCCCCATGGCTTTAAAATGAAATATTTTAATCCATTCCTACCCCCAGGGATACAGTGTTTGTAACAAAACACACAGCTCTCAGACCAGCAGTAGATTGGAGCACTTTGCCATTAAACTGTTTATAATTGTAGCCAGTAATTTGTTTGAAGGAGGATAAATTGGCTCATCAGTGATTTCCACAGTCCCTCTCACATTTTCCTTCCTGTATGTTTTATTTCAAAGTACTTCCAAGCAGAGCTCCCAAACAGACACTCCTCTCTGGTAGGAAACAGGGTAGACACCCTTCTGAGGGAGGAAACAGGGCAGACACTCCTCTCTGGTAGGAAACAGGGCAGACACTCCTCTCTAGTAGGAAACAGGGCAGACACTCCTCTCTGGTAGGAAACAGGGCAGACACTCCTCTCTAGTAGGAAACAGGGCAGACACTTCTCTCTGGTAGGAAACAGGGCAGACACCCCTCTCAGGGAGGAAACAGGGCAGACACCCTTCTGAGGGAGGAAACAGGGCAGACACTTCTCTCTGGTAGGAAACAGGGCAGACACCCCTCTCAGGGAGGAAACTTAGTCCCCCAAACAGAACCGGGCAAAATTTTTTGATCAAATATTTTCTCAATGGGTCAGGGAGTTGTCAAAAATGAAATTTTTCACTGAAAATTTTTGTTTTTGGCAAAATTTTCCTGCGTTTGGGCAGGCATTCGGAACTTTTCATTTGAAACTGTCATGTCGAAAATGTCACCTTGTCAAAACTAAATGTTTCATTTTAATCAAAAATTTTGACCTTTTTTGTTTCAACATTTGTGACTCAAAACTGTTCTGAACTTTTACTTCCATTAACATTTTTGATATTTTGACTTTTTTTTTCCTGTGTGGAGGTCAAGCCAAATGTCAAAATATTAGAATTTCCCATGGATGGAGATTCCATTTCTCAACTATTTTTACCACCAAAAAATGGGACATTTTTTCTGTATAATGGGTTTTTTTGGGGGGAACAACAATGCACACCCAACTGTACCTCCTCCAAAGATGGGTAAACTGGTTTAGATGGAATAAGGGTTCACCCAACCTTTCGCCATCTCTCAAAACAAAACCGGAACCTTCTCAGATGACTGTGAAACTTTAGATTTTTTTTGCGCCCCCCCCCCCCCATCCCCCTATGCACTTCCTGGCTCCAAAGTCCTTGAACAAAGCTCTTCTCAAAACACGGAGCAACAAAAATCTTTCCAGAAGGGCTGATCCCAGGCAATTGCTCTCCTGATTTCTTGAATAAAGGAAGGATGGAAAGTCTCAGCTAAGTATCCACATTGCGGGGTATTTTTATGAACTGCTGATCATCAGCCCATCAGTAACTCATATTAACACCCCATTGAAATTTACCCTGCTGCTTTCTTCTGCTGCCTTATTTCTTCAGTCTCCATCCCTATGTCTCTCATATAGGTCCTGATTGAAGTCAGTGTCCAAAGACCCATTGACGAAAGGGCTGCAGGATTGGGAAGCTCATAGTGTCACGACTTCATCCTCTTGGATTGGGTTAGAAAGCACAGGCGACTTAGTAAGGAAGCTGCACATCTCCATTGGAACCTCACCCCACTTCTTTTCAGACAGAATAAACACAAAAAAGCCAGAAGCTCAGGGTAGAGCCCAAGAGACATTTGGACATGTGCAGCTCCCATTCAGCAGCACAATCTGGATTCTTCAGGCCAGGATGGGAAATGGAAACTGCCTTAATGGCACTGATGGATGATCTCCTGACAATGGAGAGAGGACACATCTATTCTCATCCTTCTGGTCTTCTCTGCAGCATTCAACACTGTTGACCATGAGATTCTGCTGTCTCACCTGAGAGAGGTGGCAGGGGCCAGGGGAGTACACTAAAATGGTTTGATCCTTCCTGGAGGGATGCTCAGTGAGTAGAGGGAGGGAAAGTGCATCTCCACTGCTAGACTCCTCACTTGTGGATCAATTCTCTCTCCAATCCTTTTCAACATCTACATGCAGCCACTAGATGAACCAGTCAGACATGGAGTCAAGTGCCAGCAATATGCAGATGACACACAGTTCTAGCTGTCCTTAACCACATCACTGCCCAGAGAGCTTGAACAAGATCATCTTGTGGATAAGGAACACCTGGCCCAAACCCAAGAAAGCTACAGGTGATGCAGGTGGGCAGAGGAAAGCATTTCCAAGAGTTCACGGCCAAAGTGCAGTTATTGTTATTATGTGTTGTTTTGCCTTTAGCTGCAGGTTGGTCATAGTTGGTCAACTCAGTCCATAGTTTAGCTGCACCCTTGGAGTCCTCACCGATGCTGAGCTTTCACGTAACAATCTCTCTGAATAATGCTTTCTAATTGGCTAGGAAACTCCATCCCATCCTGGCAGACAATGACATCAATTATTCAGGCCTTTGTCACCTCATGGCTGTCCTACAGCCATGTGATATACCTGGGCAGGAAAGCTTCAGCACTTAGAAATTCCAACAAATACAAAATGCTGCAGCTCGTCTCCTCCACAACACAGGCTACTGAGAGCACAACACACTTCTCCTCTGCTCCCTGCACTGGCTGCATATTAGTCCTGCACTTGGGACGGAAGAATCCCATGCACTGCTACAGAATAGGGACCGAGTGGCTAGGCACTAGTTCTGCAGAAAAGGACCTAGGGGTTACAGTGATCAAGAAGCTGGATATGAGTCAACAGTGTGCCCTTGTTGCCAAGAAGGCTAACGGCATTTTGGGCTGTATAAGTAGGAACATTGCCAGCAAATCGAGGGACGTGATCATTCCCCTCTATTCGGCATTGGTGAGGTCTCATCTGGACTACTGTGGCAAGTTTTGGGCCCCACACTACAAGAAGGATGTGGAAAAATTGGAAAGAGTCCAGTGGAAGGCAACAAAAATGATTAGGGGGCTGGAGCACATGATTTATGAGGAGAGGCTGTGGGAACTGGGATTATTTAGTCTGCAGAAGAGAAGAATGAAGGGGGGGATTTGATAGCTGCTTTCAACTACCTGAAAGAGGGTTCCAAAGAAGATGGATCTAGACTGTTCTCAGTTGTACCAGATGACAGAACAAGGAGTAATGGTCTCAAGTTGCAGTGGGGGAGGTTTAGGTTGGATATTAGGAAAAACTTTTTCACTAAGAGGGTGGTGAAGCACTGGAATGGGTTACAAGGGAGGTGGTGGAATCTCCTTCCCTTAGAGGTTTTTAAGGTCAGGCTTGAGAAAGCCCTGGCTGGGATGATTTAGTTGGGGATTGGTCCTGCTTTGAGCAGGGGATTGGACTAGATGACCTCTTAAGGTCCCTTCCAACCCTGATATTCTATGATTCTATGATTGCAGCAAGTTCAAGGTCTTGGTCCTTATGTTCAAGGCATCCGTGGCTTTGGCCCAGGGTTCCTAAAATAGCCAAAAGTTCTGGACTGAAGACCATGGTCAACAATTTCTAGAGCAATGGAACTCTCGACAATAAAGATAAATCTCGTCTGTGCATCAGACAGAGCTTTCTGATCTAAGACTGGGATGAATGCTCCCAGGAGCTAGCGACCATCCCAAACCTCCCCAATCCTGCTGGAAAGTTATAACAAGTGGGGTTCCGCAGGGGTCTGTTTTGGGACCAGCTCTGTTCAATATCTTCATCAACGACTTAGATATTGGCATAGAAATTACGCTTATTAAGTTTGCAGATGATACCAAACTGGGAGGGATTGCAACTGCTTTGGAGGATAGGGTCATAATTCAAAATGATCTGGACAAATTGGAGAAATGGTCTGAGGTAAACAGGATGAAGTTTAATAAAGACAAATGCAAAGTACTCCACTTAGGAAGGAACAATCAGTTTCACACATACAGAATGGGAAGAGACTGTCTAGGAAGGAGTATGGCAGAAAGGGATCTAGGGGTTATAGTGGGCCACAAGCTAAATATGAGTCAACAGTGTGATGCTGTGGCAAAAAAAGCAAACATGATTCTGGGATGCATTAACAGGTGTGTTGTAAGCAAGACATGAGAAGTCATTCTTCCGCTCTACTCTGCGCTGGTTAGGCCTCAACTGGAGTATTGTGTCCAGTTCTGGGCACCGCATTTCAAGAAAGATGTGGAGAAATTGGAGAGGGTCCAGAGAAGAGCAACAAGAATAATTAAAGGTCTAGAGAACATGACCTATGAAGGAAGGCTGAAAGAATTGGGTTTGTTTAGTTTGGAAAAGAGAAGAATGAGAGGGGACATGATAGCAGTTTTCAGGTATCTAAAAGGGTGTCATAAGGAGGAGGGAGAAAACTTGTTCATCTTAGCCTCTAAGGCTAGAACAAGAAGCAATGGGCTTAAACTGCAGCAAGGGAGGTTTAGGTTGGACATTAGGAAGAAGTTCCTAACTGTCAGCGTGGTTAAACACTGGAATAAATTGCCTAGAGAGGTTGTGGAATCTCCATCTCTGGAGATATTTAAGAGTAGGTTAGATAAATGTCTATCAGGAATGGTCTAGACAGTATTTGGTCCTGCCATGAGGGCAGGGGACTGGACTTGATGACCTCTCGAGGTCCCTTCCAGTCCTAGAATCTATGAATCTATGAAAACCTTCTACTCCACATGCGAGGGGTGCTTCTCTGGCCTTCCTTCCCTAACATAAATACAGAGCAGCATTGTATATGAGAAAGAAAATCCTACACTGCACACACTTCTCCCTTTGGGGAGAGGATACGAGAACAAACACGTGGCAGCTGTTTAGTCATGTTGTTAATGCACAGCTGAAAGGTGCTCAGCTGCTATGGAAAGGGGCTATATGAGTACCTAACACAGCATAACAGAGTGGAGCACCAGGCTCATTGTTAAAAAAGAAAGAAAGGGGCACTGTGGAACGTCACCCAGTGTTCAGTGAGCTGCGGGAAAGGGGAGATTCTCTACCCTGCACCATGGTCACAGCCACAGTGAGATTTTACATACATTCCTGGATAACGGTTAGCACAGAAATGTACAGTTCAGCTCAGCATCTCACACGTTTCACCCAGCTGCACTGGCAAGCGAAATAGTAAGTGGTGAAACAATGGATTTCAATTCACAATTGCAACGTCTACTGAGGGGCTTTTTGTGTGGGGTTTTTTTTTTTTATTGTTATCTGGAATTTTGCAAAACGGCTTGGGTGAAAAAAAAAGGTTTTACACAAAAGCGTCAAATCTGCACAAAGGCCAAGTGGACGTGTCTGATTGCTGGGGAGCGTGTCCAAACAGCTCCAGCAATATACAGGTTTAGCAAGAAAGAAATAACAAAGTTGGCTCTATGCTTCCTTCTTCTCCCCTTGCCAATGACAGGCAGGCTTGGGAAGGAGCTTGCTACTTGATCTGTGCTTAGTGCAGTGGGAGTGCCCTCGGCAGTGAACATCTGGCCTGAGTTCGGTGTGGGATGGTGCAGCTGGTTTGATTCGTGGTGTTAACACACAGCCTGGGCTGAAGGTGACCTGCACACGCAGCCTGTTAAATGTTTCTAGTCCGCAGGGCCTTGTTGCTGTATGAGGCAGCTCAGATAGGTTCATGAGTCAGTGGCTTCAGAGGCAGGCTGCCTTGGAAATTAACTCTTTCTTTCTAGATGTGCTTCCTCCGGGGTAGTGAAGGGGCTTACTTCAATTTCCTGCTATTCTTTTATGAGCCATAGCAAGCAAGGATGGCCCCTTAGCTAGGCTGCAAGCCGCAGACCTGGTCTCTGCTCTGCCGCAGACACCCTGTGTGATCATGTGCTGCAGGCAGGGTCGGCTCCAGGCACCAGCTGAGCAAGCTGGTGCTTGGGGCGGCAGATTGTTCGAGGCGGCGTTCCGCCCAATCCTAGGGCGGCACGGCCGCTTTTTTTGTTGTTGTTGTTCCGCGCCGGCCGCCCTGTAGGGGGCGACGGCGCGGAGAACCAGAGCGCCCTGCAGGGCAGTCCTCTTCCTTCCCTCCCCGCCAACCGGAGCGGAGCCCTCGCGGCAGGCGGCAGGAGGCGGCGCAGCGGGAGGGGCTGCGTGGCAGCACCCCTGCTGTAGCCCTGGCCGCCCCCTTCTCTCTCTCTCCCGCTCCCTCCCTCCCCCCCCAGCCGGTCTGGCCGCGCCGCAGGTTTTTTTTTTTTTTTTTTTTTGCTTGGGGCGGCCAAAAAGCCAGAGCCGGCCCTGGCTGCAGGGGATATCCAGACTGCAGTTATTGGGGGTGCTCACACCTCGAGCTGACAGACCAGAGCTTGCTTGGCTCCAGGAGCAGCAAAGCTGTGGCAGTGTGGACTGTACACACTGGGTAATTGCTCCTGGGGCTAGTCCATGCTTGTGTGGCTTCACTGCTCTGGGACCTGAGCAGGTGAGAGTAAAGCTAGCTCAGGTGTGTCTACTCAAACTGCCATCGTGCCCTGTGGTTGCAGTCTAGACTCGCCCTCTCCCACTGTGCCTCACTTCCCCATCTGTGCAGTGGGGCTAACATCCTTGCCCTACATCCCAGGGCGGTTGTGAGGGTGAACACTTTAAAGATCCTGAGGTGCTCAGACACAGTGGTGCTGGGAGCTAGCTAAGTACCTTAGACAGATCAATGGACTGAGGCACACTCAGCAAGCTCTGTTGGTTACAAACCTAGAAAATAAAATCCCCTTTGGAACATATAACATCAGCAAGCAGAAAGTGTTACCTCGTGTCTGCGGAGATGAAGGAAGGAGGGGACAAGCATCAGGGCCCTAGTTGTGCCCTGGGTGATTGCTACTTCCCACCACCCAACACAGATGTAATGAGGTTGAGTAGTGCCCCTATAAGAGAAATTAAAACTACTAATTATTCCTCAAAAAGGGTTTTTGATGATTTTCGACTATAAAGGCAACACAGACAAAATAAGAAAAGCAAGATTAAAGACCAGCACTGAATAAGGATTAATATAAAAGGCAAGTTATACTGAAGACAAGCACAAGTGCATGTAAAGTTATTATTCATTAGCTATTTACTACTATTCTTAACACTATAGAGTACATGTAAAGTTATTATTCATCAGCTACTTACTATTATTCTTAACACTATAGTATTGATACAACTTGAGATCAATTCAGCTTGAGCAACCAGACTTCTTTACTCCATAACCTTACCCTGCGTTCGTCCGAGAATACGTTACCCTTCAGTCGGCCGTTTTCCACACTGGCCAGGTACAGACAGTCGAGAAGTGCACGTCCCTTCGGTTCAGGGGGTGTGGGTCAGGTTTCCCTTATGACTGAAACACACACACAGTCTCGTGCCTTCGTACTTTTTATCTTATCTGTCGGCCGTGTTTTAAAACAGACCAACGAATTAGGGTAGGCCAAATCTTTAATGTGGTTAGATTGTATAATTTAGGCTTACTTATCTCCTTGTAGCCAGTTATTTTATAGATTATTTTACCACATAGGAGTCAGCATAGATTGTTATCTGGTTGCAGTGCATTTGACCACAAGTTTTAGCTTGCTTCTACAAAGCTTCCCCTTTTTACCTCTGCAAAGCTTCCCCTTTTTACCTCTGCAAAGCAGAAGTTTGAGGCCTAACATTGACAATACCTTTGTTCATTTCAAGCTTGGCAATACTTTTGTTCAGAGATTAATCACAGTGTCCACAGTTTCCATTTCCCTGCCAAACCTGCGTGCGGTAACATGGACTCCTGGCATAGATTTATTAGTGTCAATTAGCTCAAGTGGTTCGAATGCATGTGTTAAAAAAGCACCATCCGCGTATCTCGTAGTGATGCGTTTCCCAGGGGCGACTCCGAATAAGACCAGAGATGTGGTCCTGCTGGGGCTGCAAAGAGATCTGTATTATTCTTATGCTAATCAGGGACACGAAGAACATTTTACATTCATATGGATTCATTATTCTCAAAGGATCACCAAATGCCTCACAATCATTGCAATTTCTGCAATACAACTGCAAAGATCAGGGACTGATACTGGAGGGTGCCTCCCACAGTGAAAAAGACCCAGAACCGGGTGAAGCAGCCCAAATAACTTTGCAGCCAACCTGCAACAGCCTGGGTAGTCTCAGCCATTGTGGGGTTGACAGCAGAGGATTTCACACTCCAGTTCTGTTCATTTGTTGCCTGTGTCCTTCCCCCGATACATGATTTATACATTTATTGAGTAATTTGAGTCAAATCTTTTGAGAAGAATGATTCTCCCCATTTGATTGAAATCCTTCATTCCCTCCTTGAGACTCACTCCCAAGCTCTCGTTTTCTCCAGTTGCACACTGCTATCTGTTGGGGAGTGAAACAAGCAAGACAAATGTTTGGGAGGGGGAGGCTGATTGTGTGGTTGAGTCACTGAGTCGGGCTCAGAAGATCTACCTCACTTTCTGACTCTCCCCCAGATTTCTGGCATGACCTTGGACAAGTTGTTTGATGTATCTGGGCCTCAGTTTCCCACTTGTAAAATGGGGCTAGTAGCACTTCCCTTTCTGAGTCTTTTCAGATGCAGCCAGCCCCCTTGCACAAAGCATATCTAACCAGTATTCCTCCTAACATGATCAGCAGCCGTACTGTCAGCGATGAGGGAGACATCTTACACTGCCATCATTTCAGAGCTAGTGCTGTATTCCTTGAGCAATGTCCTCTTGTTCATAGGCGCCAACTCCGGGGGTGCTCTGGGGGTAAAGCACCCGAGGAAAAAAAATAGTGGGTGCTCAGCACCCACCAGACAAAGCTGTTCAGAGGCGCCACCGATCATCTGTTTGGTGGCTGGGGGAGGCACTTGGGGGAGGGCAGAGAGCAGCGAGTGGGCGGGCAGGGACATTGGGAGAGGGGTTGAGCGGGGGCAGGAAAAGGCAAAGCGAGGGTAGGGCCTTGTGGGAGGGGGCGGAGCACAGGCAGGAAGAGGTGGAACAGGTGTGGGGCCTTGGGGAAGGGGCAGAGTGGGGGTGTGGCCTCGGACGGAGTGTGGATGGAGCACCCCCAGGGAAAACTAAAATTGAGCGCCTCTGTCTTGTTCCTACAGTCTATTGTCCAGAACTTAGTCACATCCCTCTTTAAAGGTAGGGGTCCCACCAATGCCCTGTGGTGGGAGGCTGATTGTTCTGCAGTCTATGTCCAGTGTACATTTTCTGCTATCAGTGAGATCTGGTCATTGCAGGTTGTCCCACCTTGGAGCACTCTAAACAATTCCACTCCTTGGCTGGTAGTTAATCGCTCTTTGGCTACGCCAGGCATAATTTAATTATTTTAATCCTTCCTATTAAGCTTGTCCCTTAATCATTTCTTCTTGCTCCATTCTGAATGCCCTCCAATCTGTCTGTGCCCCTCTGATGCCCACTCTCCCTGGAGCTGTGTGGAGGGAGGCTAATGTCTCCCTGCTCTGTGCTGTGATGTCCCTGTGTGTGCTGCCTGACATCCCATGGGTAGGCTTCTCCTGCATGTCACACTGCAAGCTTATGTCTAATTTGTTGTCCATGAGCACCTTGAGGTCCCCTTTAGCATAGTGCTGTCACGTTTCCCCCTGCCATTGAGTACAGCATACACCTGATTATCCAAATAGCAATGGGGACAGACTGGATAATCCAGAGTTGGGATAATTGAGAGGACAGGAGCCGTTCAGCCATTCAGCAGTGTGGTGGCCTCCCCCACGGTCGGGGGCTTGTCGTCATCCTCATGGTCTTGGCTGGGGGGTCTCTGTTGAGCCCCAGTCGCTCACTTCCATGACGGCGGGGCTACAGAGGCTCCCTGCAGTGCCACAGGGCCGGTGACACCGACCCCTACAGGTACAGGGTACGGAGCAGAGCAGAGACCCCCAGGCAGGACTCTGCTCTGCCCCCTCAGGACTGCAGCCTTCCCTGCACCTCTTGCCTGCAGGGATCGGGTGTCACTAGCCCTGGAGCAGCCCAGGGAGCCCTCTTCAGCCCTGCTATCACTGCCCCGCTCACTCATTCTCATGACAGTGGGGCTGTTGAGAAGGATAGAAGCCATTCAGCAGCAGGGTGGCCTCCCCATGGCAGGGGGCTTGTCCTCCTCCTCACGGTCCTGGCCAGGGTCTCTGTTCTACTATCCAAAGTGCCGCTTTATCCGAATCCCTTCCTTGTCTCCCAGCACGGGACCCCTGGGGACAGGGAAGAGATCTGCCTGCTGCGGAGGTTCAGATCAGCAGGAGTGTGCTGTGTCTGTGTTCCGGGTTATTTTCTCCTAGGAGTGTTGGCTGCATTTCCCTAAACTGAGTTGCCCGGTATTGTATTTAACCTCTCTAGGCCCCTTTGCTTTATTTCTCTGCCCTCCCAGGGCCGTAGCACCTCTCAGGTTAGTCACTGGTGTGCTGCTCAGGCTTTTCTCACAGTGAGCCAATAGTGGGCAATAGGGCAGTGGGTGACTGGGGGCACTCAGCGGCTGTCTGTGATTTGAGGGGAAGGATGGGCCGTAGCCTGGAATTTGGGAGACCTGGGTTCAAAATCCTGCTCTGTGACAGCTTTCTTGAGTGACCTGCCCATCAGTTGTCTCTCCGTGCATCAGTCTCCCATCTGTCAAATGGGGGAAGTACACCTGCCCTGCCTCCCCGGGGTGCCATCAACGACTCTGAGGCGTTCCGAACTGGGGTGGTCGGGCCAGGTAACGTATCTAGGGTAGAGAGACTGGAGGCGGGATGGTTGTCAGTTGTCTCTCCGTGCATCAGTCTCCCATCAGTCAAATGGGGGAAGTACACCTGCCCTGCCTCCCCGGGGTGCCATCAACGACTCTGAGGCGTTCCGAACTGGGGTGGTCGGGCCAGATAACGTATCTAGGGTAGAGAGACTGGAGGCGGGATGGTGCACACCAATGCAGGTGCAGGCATTGGGGTGACTGAGCTATGGGAGGCAGCAGGATACTGGGCATCAGAGCAGTACTGAGAGAGGCAGGCATTGCCCGGGCAGGGGGAGCGAGCACCTCTGGCTGGCAAGAGGGTGGGTAGCCATAGGAAAGGTGGATCAGAGGGGAGGGTCTTCCTGACATTCATTGCAAGGGTAGAAAGAGCTCTCCACAGTAGGAGGGTCTGCTTGGGCATGGCTGCCCATTATGCTAAAGTCCAGTTTGCTGGGGGCTGGGGTGCTGGGTGGAAAAGGCTGAGAACCACTGTTCTGATCATGCAGGGGGAAGGAAAGGGTTCCCGGCTGGGCCTTCCCCCCAACCCCCCCCCCCCCCACACACACACACACACTCTGACTCTGAGAGAGCCCTTAGCTAGAACAACCCCAGAACCAAGGCCTTGGTGCTGCAGCGGGTGGAGCAGGAGACCGATTAGCTCCCTGGACAGATCAGCAGACAAAGCCCATGGTCCCTCAGGCTGTCTCTGTGCTGGGGCAGCATGTGCCTCAACCATTCACAGCAGTCCCACACCCTTACAGCACCAACCGGGCCTCTGAGCTCACTGATTGCTAGGTGGTTTGTACGTGCAGATTCCCATCAGCCTCAGGGGAAGCCCCCTTGGCACACAGACTTTCAGCTGGGAGCCGGTCTCAGATGTGACCTTAATTGCTTCCTTGACATGGGTCATGACTGGGCACTGCTTCATCAGGGCAAGTGAGACCTGCCCCGAGATCGTCTCCTCTGAGAGCACGGCAGGGCCTCGGAACTGCAGGGAGCATGCCAGCCGGACAACGGCCGTGAGAGTGCTCGGACCAAGGGTTGTGTTGCACTTGCTCATGCTGGCCATGTGGGGGCAGGTGCGGGGGAGGTTGGAGGAGTGGGGATTGTTAAGCTTGAAGCCAAAAGGAACAGACTCTTTGAGACAGGGACTGGCTGTGTGCAGGTGCAGCACCGAGCACTATACAGCCTTGCTCTCAGTTGGGGCTGCCAGGTTACTGGACTCTTCCTACCACCACTGCTAGGCAAATAACTCTTAGTAAATCCCTAGAGCCCCATGGAGGAGGAGGGGAGAGCTCCAGAACGTCCAGCCCCTTTCCAGTCCGGTTCTGTCTCTCCTCCCATCAGCACACAGAAGTAACTCCCATTGGCCTGAGCTTGGAGTTGAAGCAATATAATGCCCACAGCACAAGCCTCTAACCCACCATGCACCTCCCCACAAATGGTATCAACCCTTTGCCCCACGAAGGCTCCTGAGCCAGATGAAGACATCACACATCTCCCTGGCAGAGCGCACCCAGCCCTCTCAGCAAGCCCCCCAACCCCACCCCCTGCAAAGCATGATAACAGCTTCTCAGTAAACACAAACATTTAATGGCACTTAATTACCATCTGCTGCGTTCTGAGGCGACACATCTGAATGATCAGTTGGGAAATGACTGCAGCCGGCAGTTCCCCAGCGCAAGGGGCTCAGCTTCCAGACTTCATTACTCCCCAGGTCTTCACTAACCAACGAGTTCGGGTGCAGGAGCAGACGGCCGCTGCACCTTCATTATCTTTAATTACATGCATGAAACAACAGGGGTGCTTCTTAGAACCAGTCAGTGACGGAATCCCTGCTCTTCAGGCTCAGCTAATCATTCCTATTCATGCCAGGGGACTTCTCCTCCATCTTTTCAAAGCAGTTCACATGTAGACATTGCTGCTCTACCAACAGGTCCAGGGTTCACATAGGTCAGCAGTCTTCAGCCTGCGAGATAGGCCATGGGGAACGGCAGCGTCTTGCAAATCTTGCTCATACTGTTCTCTGTCTCCAGCTTTCTCCTGAGGTGATTTGCTTAGTCACTTCAGGATCCTCCATGGACCTGAGGGTGTCTCACAAATCACAGATTCCCAAGACAGTGAGCCCTAGTTCAATCAGGATACATGTGAGGGTGACTGGCTGCCAGTGGCTGAATGTGGGGCACTAGGCCGAGAACCACCTGTGTAATGAACATGTAATTGCATTAAAATGACTCCCTGAGTTTTGCCTTCTCTATGACTTAAACTTTTTTGTCCTGGCAGCAAGCCCTGCTAGCTCCCTGCCAGCCGGTGCAATAGCATTACATGCACAGGGGCATTCATCTTTCTCACTGGCTTCATGGAATCAGAGTCATTTGAGTCAGAAAGGACCTCTCATGGGGCGATTAGCACCTCCCACAGCAGTGTGGCAGAATCAATTTCATGATGCTGGAGCCATCCCTAATAGCTGGCTGTATACCAAAGGGAGGTGGAGGGAGCAGTCTGTGATCTGCGCCCTGATAGCGGAATGATTTGAGACCTGACTCAGAATTTCTCTCTTACTTGGCTGCGAGCTTCACTAACCTGGAGATAAGGTTGTAAATCTTCCTCAGTTACTTGCAGTGTGAGGAAAAGCCCCCAAAGGACTATACTTTTCTGACGCAAGCACCTATGAAGCCTTGGGATTCACAGGCAAAGGTGCACTAGGCAATAGCTCACTGGTCACTGGAAAGTATGTCGTTCTCAAGGAGGCTTCCCCAAAATCTTTAGGATGGACACTTTGCTCTTGGTCGTTCACTCACCCTAGACGTCCCAGTACCTGCAACCCCTTCACCAACAATAAGCTTGCACACTTGGGCCCTTTACTTTGCCCCAACCTCTGCACATTATGCACCCATGCGGGTGAGGGGTGCATTGCCTCGTCCCAGGGGTGTGGGATGAAGGCCCTTTAAACAAAGAAGGCTTAGATAAGGACATTGGGAAGTCCACTGCCTTTGCAGTTTGCCTGAGGAGGTGAGGAACTCTGGAGTACGTGGCTTTGGTTTGGAATATATGTTCTTATGATACAGATATGTGATTCCTCCATCACCTTCACCCCTGTTGTACAAGCTACCTAATATCAGATCCAGCCCTTAAGATCTACAGTAGCTCCATTGAAACCCTGTCTGCTGTGGGGAATTGTCCTCAATACAGCTGCTGGCAGTGAAGGGCTGTACAATCTGGTCTCTTTCTGGGGACTGAATTGCCTGAGAGAAGGCCGGGGTTGTTTATTGCAGTGATGTAAAGACGGGGCACTTCCGTTTAAATGCTTCAGCAGTGCCTAATCAGTCCATCGCAGTGAGGGAGCCCAGTTAAATTGCTTCTCTACGTCCACAGCCAGCCATGTGGTGATGATGTGCTTTGCCTGAGGTGGTGACATGGGGCAGAGTGAAGGGTATTTGCGTGACGTTAACGACACATTTCCACTTCCATGGTTTAATCTGTAACATTAACTGAATGGCCGGCCCTCCTCCGTCACTTCTCAGGACTTTGCTAAACACGTGTTTGCGTTTGAACAGCTACAACATTCTCTTGAGGGATTTTAGCCCAGGCACTCTCTGTAGGTATGTAGAGTCTTGGCGGCAGGTTTATTAGCTTTGTTGCCCAGAAGATTACTTAGATTTTTGTAAAGGTTTGCTAAGAATGATTGTGATTTCTTTATGTCCACCTTGGCTTTCTAAAAGGCCTGGACATTTGTTCAGGACTGATGCGGTGGGAACAACAGGAGTATGAGTCAGTGAGCAGCACACTGCGAAGTCTTGGACTGAATGGAGAACCCCTTGGGTGAGGACTTGCCAAAGTCCACCTGGCCCAGTGGCTCTGACCCAGCCCTTGGCTTTGGTGTCGGCTGCTCAGGAGCTCATCAGATATTATAGTGCAGAAAGAGGGTGGTTGGAAAATGTGTGCACGGAGCCATGCATGTGCCTGTTACGCCTGAGGAAATCCCCAGGTCTTGGAAACTTGCCTGATTTTCCTCCAGTTTCCCAGAAAGCCACTGGCAGAGGCTCTCGCAGGCCAGTTGTCAGGGGGATTGATTAATGGGTCATCAAGTTGGAGAAGTCAGAGCAAAATCAGCCTAACAGTGGAACAGGAGATTCAGCCTCTACGCTGTTATTGCTACTGCCTCACCATAACAACCATGTGACTGAGCAGCTCCCTAATGAGAGAAACTATAAATGCTTTTAAGACATGTCAAAATGAACAGACTCTTCATTAACAGACCTGAAAGGCATCTTGGCAGGTTTTCCCTTTGCCATCCCCCACCCATGGAGAAGTTTGTCTCCTCAGCATCTGGGTTTGATACAGCGTGGGAGGTACAATTGTACTAAGGAATTACCAAGGTAAAAAACCTTCTGGGATTGTCTCTGCATTCCTTTCATTTACAGAAGGTAGCATGCTTACAATCTGTGGGGACAGGCAAATAGCCTGGATGTAACTGCTAGTGCGGGAGGATCATTTGATCCATGTTACTATAGTGTGAGTCAATCCCTGTTAGTATTTTTGATCCCTGTTTACAATCATTCAATCGCTGTTACTGGAGTATTGTAAACACAAGTCCTCACCTCTAGGGCACCACTTCCTGCCTGGACACGCATTGCAAGGGACTTTGCCTCTTGCATCCCCTCTGGTGGCCATTTTTTCACGGTGACCGCTTGCAGCTGGTCTTTTCCCCAGGGTCACCCACTGGGTCTTCTGTGACTCAGTTCAATCCCCTTCCGGGGTTCAGCTCTAAACAGAAAAGGTCCCTCACGCCTCCTGGGCTTGACTTCCACTCCCCCCTGTCAGGGTACTCAACCCACACACACCCTGGTTTTTCCCTGCTGAGAGTCCAAGGACCACTTAAACTAGCCTTTGGCCTCTCCTGGGCTTCTCTCTCATTCCCTGGTCCTCGCAGGGCTTAGCTCAGGGCTCCTCTCCACTCTAGGGGCCCACCGCTGGAGCTAACCCTGCTCCTAGAGCTCTACTTGCTGGCCTCAGCCAACCCCATCTATTGGCCCTTCCTCCAGTCCCTTCCCATGGAGAGGGAACTCTCCCAAGCTCCTCTCTCCTGGGTGCCCCTCACCACTGTGCTCTCTCTGCTCCTTACACAGCCTAGCTCCTCTTCCTCTGGCCAGGAGGCAATCCGTTACTCCCCTCCCAGGGGCGGAGCATAACTAGCTGTTCCTCTCCCTTGCCTGACAGGTGATGGGGATTAAGTCACATCGCAGGTATCATTCAGTCCCTGGTATTTGTTCCCAATTATTTGGGTGTTATTTGAATATTGAAAAAAAGAAACACATGGAGAAAAAAGAAACCAACTGAAAGAAATTAACAATATGCACAACATGCCCACGTGAAATCGAATTGGAGACCTCAATTCCTCTTGCTCATCCTGTTTATTAGAGATCGGTCCAAGCATCGAGATCGGATCCTGATCCCAGCTTTCACAGACTTTGGGGGGCATGGATGCAGAGGGATGCACGCAAGCTATCGGTCCACAGAACAGGCACAGCATTAGCAGCCCGACACTGCCTGCTTCCAATCGGCTTTGAGTGGGACTCGGTGGGACCATCCCCAGGGATGAGAGAGGAGCTGACTCTCCATGGTCCATTCAGCTCATGCCCTCTGCTTTGAGATTCCTGATGCTGGTGCTGCTTTCAAAGATGGGGACTTATGTACTAGGAGCTGGGCTGAGAGCCCACTGACGGTAGGGCCTCATCCCAAGCCTGCTGTAGTGAATGGAAAGACTCCCGTTAACTAGACCACAATTTGATTCTGACCTGTAGGGCACTAAGCACCAGTCACATAGTAATGAATAGAGCTGACTGAAAAATTTTAAATGAAACATTTTTTCCATACAACAATGGGGGTTCATCAAAATTAATTTTTTCTGTGGGAAAAGATCAATTTCTGCAAAATGTCCTGCCAGGAAAATTGAGAAGGAACATTTTATTCACAGTGCCTTATGTGAGTTGTAGTTCTGTCTCTCATGCCCCCATTTTCACCTATGTGCCCTATGCCCTGGCCAGACTACATCTTCCATGATGCACCACAGCCTCTACCAGTGACTGAGCTGCCGCAATTCATTTTGGGCATCCCAAAAATCAAAATGTTTCGATTCCTAAAAATGTTTTGATATTTTGAATTTTCATCCCAATTTCAGGATGAAAACAAAGGTTGAAATTTAGGATTTTCCCATGGCATGGGAATTCTGTGTGTCTATCATCTCGAGTAATGGCTTTCATTCACTCCTGGCTTTGGCCACGTGCAGACCAGTGACCTAGAGGTGAAAGGCTTTATAGGTCATTCTCAAACCTCTGAGTTTCACAGTCCCAAAACATAGGCTATCTTAGGTTACGTCTACATGGCCCTGCAGCCCAAGCTAGGGAAGTGTGAATTGCAGTATGTGCTAGCGTGCTGCACCATAACTCCGCTGTGTGGATGCTGCTGGTGCAAACTAAAAAGTACCTAACTTGTGTTAACGTAGTGTTCTTTAAACAGGACTAAGTTCATGTGAAGTAGGTACCTTTTAGTTCATGCTTGCAGTGTCCACACAGGGGAATTACAGTGCAGCACACTAGCATGCTGCAATTCTGAACTCTGGAGCTGTGTAGACCAGCCCTTACAATAGACCTGCCTCTGGTGGGTTTCTGCTGTTATAAACTGAAATATTTGCTCTTTGCAAGGAAAAAAAAGAGCCCGGTTCCCTTTCCTCCTGTTTTCCTTGGCCTTTCATTATCCTTTCATATCTATTTAACATCATCTATTTGAAAAGCTTTTATTCCGGCATGTTTAGCACTGAAATGGATGAAGTGCTCTGCTCCCCTCTCACTGTGACCCCCGTGATGGTTGTGAATAAAAACTAATGACAATAAATTATAGAGGTGTTGCTGGATATTACCAGAGGAGTGATGAAAATGTGACAGTAGTTAATAGAGCATGGTTAAGAGACACAAGGCAGCTGTTGTCTGCTCAGAGACACTGGGAACGCATTTGTAAACAGAGAAAACTGGCATTATGGGGCTTTGGGGTTATGTCATTAAAAACACCCCAGTGGCCATTAGCACTAACCTCTTCAGTGCTGGGTCCTTTTTGGCACCTGCTGCAGAGCACTCGTTCTGCTATCCGTATCCTGAACTCAACCAACCATGAGGGTGGGACTGTGCAGACATGAAGCTGCACAGCAGGTGCGTTCTACCTGAGCCCACCTGCACTTGGCAGCGCCAGGACAGGTGTGCTTTACCAGGCATTGTTATATATCATACATCTTATATACAGGGTATTACACCCATTTTAACAGAGCAGCAGCCAAAGCAGTGGGTTTTGTTCTGCGAAAAATATTTCCACTGGTTTTGATTATTTTTCTGTAGTAAGAAAAAACAGAATAAGCCCTCTGCAGACAGGCAGTCTGTCTGGCAAAGTGCAGCCCCACAGCTGAGCTGCTTCAAGCGCTATACACCAGGGCTTAGCATCACCATGCTGATCGATTTCTAACCTGCTGCATGGCGTAATCTGCATGCGCCGTGCTGCTTAACGGCCCCATTATTGTAATGAGAATATAACTATCAGAGGTGTATCGTGACTGCTGCCTCTCTAATGCTATTAACTCCATGCCATGAAAACTCAACTAGCTATATTCTGGCTAATTTACCACCACCGTAACCTGATCAGCACGCACCAGTATCATCACTAGCCCCTTCCTCAATAACAGCCCTGTGCCTGGACCCTGTGGTCCAGCGACTGTGCTGCCTGATTCCCCAGCAGCCCTCTGCCGCCGTACCCTCTGTTTCGACAAATCAGCATTTTAAAGAAAAAATTCCCAGCAAGTGCTACCCACAGTTCCATACCCCAGCAAACTGTGCCCTCCTCCTCATCAACCCACTGGCTCTGTACCCATAAAGAACCCTACCCCAACTAACCTGCTGCCCCCATGCCCTGCCTCACCCACTGCCTGATACTCCAGATGACTCGCAGACTCCTTAGCCCAGTAAGCAACATCCCCCATTCTCCAACTCTCTGTTTCCAGATTCAAGCTAACCCACCACTTCAATAGCGCTGGGTAACCTGCTGCCCCCCATCCTCCAGTCAACCCATTGCCCCAATTTCCCCGCTGACCTGCTCTCACCAACCATACCCCCCTACCCACTTCTTCCATACCACATGATCCTCCTACCCATGTATCCTGGTTAAACGGCTGCCCCCAGGCTTCAGCTGACTAAAATCCTCTATATTCTGGCTAGCCTGCTACCTCCATTCCCCATCTAACTAGCTGTATACCAAGATTCTTGCTAACTTATGTCTTGATAACTCACCTCATCTCCTCCCTCTCTATCCTGGCTGAATGGCTGCATCCTTTACATGTTAAACTTCTGCACTCATTCTGTATAAACTAACTGCCTCCATCAACACCCAAGACACTAACACAGCTGCCACTCACTGAAAAACAGAGCTAACTGCATAACTGCATAACCAAGCTAACCCTGTGCTCCATAACCCAGCTAACCCAGTTCCTCCAAGATCCAGCTATCCCAGTGCTTCCATAATCAAGTGCCTCCATAACCCCAGCTAACCCAGTGCCTCTGTGACTACAGCTAACCCAGTGCCTCCATAACTCCAGGTAATACAGTGCCTCCATAATACAGCTACCCCAGTGCCTTCATAATACCAGCTAACTCGGTGCTCCCATTACCCCAGCTAACCCGGTGCCTCCATAACCCAGCTAACCCAGTGCCTCCATAACCCAACTAACCTACTGCCTCCATAACCTAGCTCACACAGGGCCCTCATAACTCCAGCTAACCCAGTGCCTCCATAACCAAGTGCCTCCATAATTTAGCTAACCAAGGGCCTCCATAACCCAGATAACCCAGTGGCTCCATAACCCCAGCTAACCCAGTGCTTCCATAACCTAGCTCACACAGGGCCCTCATAACTCCAGCTAACCCAGTGCCTCCATAACCAAGTGCCTCCATAATTTAGCTAACCAAGGGCCTCCATAACCCAGATAACCCAGTGCCTCCCTAACCCCAGCTAACGCTGTTCGTTCATAACCTCACCTAACCCATGGCCATCCCTAATCCCAGCTAACGCTGTTCCTTCATGACTTCACCTAACCCAGTGCATCCATAACCCAAGCCTACCCAGTGCCTCCATAACCCCAGCTCACCCAGTGCCTCCATAACCCAGCTAACCCATTGCCTCCATACCCCATGGCCTCCATAACCCAGGTAACCCAGTGCCTTCATAACCCCAGCTATCCCAGTGCCTCCATAACTCCAGCTAACCCAATGCCTCCATAACCCAGCTAACCCAGTGCCTCCATAGCCCCAGCTAACCTAGAGCTTCCAATACTCCAGCTAACCCATTTCCTCCATAACGCAGTGCCTCCATAACCCAGCTAACCCAGTACCTCCATAACCCCAGCTAACCCAGTTCCTCTATAACCGAGTGCCTCCATAATCCATCTAACCGAGTGCCTCCATAACCCAGCTAACCCAGTGCCCCCATCACCCCAAATAACTCAGTACCTCCATAAACCAGTGCTTCCATAACCCAGCTAAACCATTGCCTCCATAACCCAGTGCCTCCATAACCCAGTTAACCCAGTGCCTCCAGAACCCCAGCTAACCCAGTTCCTCTATAACAAAGCGCCTCCATAATCCAGCTAACCGAGTGCCTCCATAACCCAGCTAACCCAGTGCGTCCGTAACCCAGTACCTCCATAACCCAGATAACGTAGGGCCTCCATAACCCAGATAACCCAGTGCCTCCATAATCCATCTAATCCAGTGCCTCCATAATGCAGCTAACCCAGTGCCTCCATAACCCCAGCTAACCCAGTACCTCCATAACCCAGTGCCTCCATAACCCCAGCTAACCAAGTACCTCCATAACCCAGTGCCTCCATAACTCCAGCTAACCCAGTGCCTCCATAACCCAGTTAACCCACTGCCTCCATTACCCCAGCTAACCCAGTGCCTCCAAAACCCAGCTAACCAGTGCCTCCATAATGCCACATAACCCAATGCTTCCATTACCCTAGTTTACCCAGTGTCTTCGTAACCCAACTAACCCAGTGCCTCCATAACCCAGCTAACACAGTGCTTCCATAACCTAGCTCACACAGCGCCTCCCTAACCCAGCTAAAACAGTGCCTCCCTAACCCCAGCTAACACTGTTCCTCCATAACCTCACCTAACCCATGGCCATCCCTAACCCCAGCTAACGCTGTTCCTTCATAACTTCACCTAACCCAGTGCCTCCATATCCCCAGCTGACCCAGTGCCTCCATAACGCCAAATAAACCAGTGCCTCCATAACCCCAGCTAAACCAATACCTCCAAAACCCAGTGCCTCCATAACCTCAGCTAATCCACTGCCTCCATAACCCAGTGCCTCCATAACTCTGCTAACCCATTGCCTTCATACCCCATGGCCGCCATAAACCAGATAACCCAGTGCCTTCATAACGCTAGCTATCCCAGTGCCTCCATAACCCCAGCTAATCTAGTGCCTCCATAGCCCAGCTAACCCAGTGGCTCTATAATCCAGCTAACCCAGTGCCTGCATAATCCCAACTAACCCAACGCTTCCATAACCCAGCTAACCCAGTGCCTCCATAACCCCAACTAACCCAGTTCCTCTATACCCAGTGCCTCCATAACCCATCTAAACCATTGCCTCCATAACCCAGTGCCTCCATAACCCAGTTAACCCAGTGCCTCCATAACCCCAGCTAACCCAGTTCCTCTATAACCAAGCACCTCCATAATCCAGCTAACCGAGTGCCTCATAACCCAGCTAACCCAGTGCCTCCATAACCCCAAATAACCCAGTACCTCCATAACCCAGTGCCTCCATAACGCAGCTAATCCAGTGCCTCCATAATGCAGCTAACCCAGTGCCTCCATAACCCCAGCTAACCCAGTACCTCCATAACCCAGCTAACCCGTGCCTCCATAATGCCACGTAACCCAATGCTTCCATTACCCTAGTTTACCCAGTGCCTTCGTAACCCAGCTAACCCAGTGCCTCCATAACCCAGCTAACACAGTGCTTCAATAACCTAGCTCAAACAGCGCCTTCCTAACCCAGCTAACCCAGTGCCTCTCTAACCCCAGCTAATGCCGTTCCTCCATAACCTCACCTAACCCATGGCCATCCCTAACCCCAGCTAACGCTGTTCCTTCATAACGTCACCTAACCCAGTGACTCCATAACCCCAGCTGACCCAGTGCCTCCATAACGCCAAATAAACCAGTGCCTCCATAACCCAGTGCCTCCATAACCCAGCTAACCCATTGCCTTCATACCCCATGGCTGCCATAAACCAGATAACCCAGTGCCTTCATAACGCCAGCTATCCCAGTGCCTCCATAACCCCAGCTAATCTAGTGCCTCCATAGCCCAGCTAACCCAGTGGCTCCACAACCCCAAATAACCCAGTGCCTCCATAGCCCCAGCTAACCTAGCGCTTCCAATACTCTAGCTAACTCATTTCCTCCATAACCCAGTGCCTCCATAACCCAGCTAACCCAGTGCCTCCATAGCCCAGCTAAACCATTGCCTACATAACACAGTGCCTCCATAACCCAGTTAGCCCAGTGCCTCCATTACCCCAGCCAACCCAGTGCCTCCAAAAATCCAGCTAACCAGTGCCTCCATAACGCCATGTAACCCAATGCTTCCATTACCCTAGTTTAACCAGTGCCTTCGTAACCCAACTAACCCAGTGCCTCCATAACCCAGCTAACCCAGTGCCTCCCTAACCCCAGCTAATGCTGTTCCTTCATAACCTCACCTAACTCAGTGCCTCCATAACCCCAGCTAACCCATTTCCTCCATAACCCAGTGCCTCCATAACCCCAACTAACCCAGTTCCTCTATAACCAAGCGCCTCCATAATCCGGCTAACCGAGTGCCTCCAGAACCCAGCTAACCCAGTGCCTCCAGAACCCAGATAATGCAGGGCCTCCATAACCCAGCTAACCCAGTGCTTCCATAACCTAGCTCACACAGCACCTCCCTAACCCAACTAACCCAGTGCCTCCCTAACCCCAGCTAATGTTGTTCCTTCATAACCTCACCTAACCCAGTGCTTCCCTAACCCCAGCTAACGCTGTTCCTTCATAACCTCACCTAACCCAGTGCCTCCATAACCTCAGCTAACACAGTTCCTCCATAACATCAAATTACCAAGTGCTTCCATAACCCCAGCTAACCCATCGCCTCCATAAGCCAGCTAACCCAGTGCCTCCATAACTCCAGGTAGACCAGTGCCTCCATAACTCCAGCTAACACAGTGCCTCCATAACCCCAGCTAACCCAGTGCCTCCGTAACCCAGCTAACCCCGTGCCGCCCTAACCCCAGCTAACCCAGTACCCCCGTAATCCCAAATAACCCAGTGCTTCCGTAACCCAGCTAAGCCAATTCTTCCATTACCCACCTAACCCACTGCCTCCATTACCCAGCTAACCCAGTTCCTCCATAACTCCAGCTAACCCAGTTCCTCCATAACTCCATCTAACCCAGTGCATCTATAACCCATCTAATCCAGTGCCTCCATAACCCCAGCTAATCCAGTGCCTCCATAACCTCGGCTAACCCAGTGTCTCCATAACACAGTGCCTCCATAACCCAGCTAACCCAGTGCCTCCATAACCCTGTGCCTCCATAACCCAGCTAACCCAGTGCCTCCATAACCCAGTCCCTCTATAACCCAGCACCTCCATAACCCCAGCTAACCCAGTACCTCCATAACCCAGCTATCCCAGTGCCTCCATAACCCCAGTTAACCCAGTGACCCCAATACTCCAGGTATACCATGCCTAACAGATGACATCAAGAACACTGAAGTGTTTAACGCCCATTTTGCTTCAGTCTTCACTAAAGAGATTAATATCTTAGGGTCACACTGATCATATTATTACCGCAATTAATATTAACAAGAAGGGGCGAGGACAGAAGCCAGATTAGGGAAAGAACAGGTTAAAGCATATTTAGTTAAATTAAATTCATCCTAGCCAGTGCACTGAAGGAAGTAGCTGAAGCAATCTTGGAACCATTAGCGATTATCTTTGAGAATTCTTGGTGGACAGGTGAGGTCCCAGAGGACTGGGGAAGGGAAAGGATAGTACCTATCTTTAAAAAGAGAAACAAAGGACCTGGGGAATTATAGACCAGTCAGCCTAACTCTGATATCTGGAAAGATACTGGAACAGATTATTAAACAATCAATTTGTAAGCACCTAGCTGATAATAGGGTGATAAGGAATAGCCAGCATAGATTAGTTAAGAATAAATTGTGCCAAACCAACCTAATTTCCTTCTTTGACAGGGGTACTGGCCAAGTGGAGAGGGGGGAAGCTATAGATGTGATGTGTCTTGATTTTAGTAAGGCACAGTTCCACATGACATAAGCAAACTAGGGGGCAGTGTGGTCTAGAGGAAGTAACCATAAGGTGAATGCACAACTGGTTGAAAGACTGTACTCAAAAAGTAGTTGGCAATGGTTTGCTGTCAAACTGGAAGGATGTATCTAGCAGGGTCCCACAGGGGTCGGTCCTGGGTCTGGTACTATTCAGCATTTTCATTAATGACTTGGCTAATGGAGTGGAGAGTATGCTTATGCAATGCGTGGATGACACCAAGCTGGGAGGGTTTGCAGGCACTTTGCAGGGCAGGATTAGAATTCAAAACAACCTTGACAAATTGGAGAATTCATCTGAAATCAATAAAATGAAATTCAATAAAGACAAGTGCAAAGTACTACACTTAGGAAGGACAAATCAAATGCACAACTACAGACTGGGAAATAACTGGCTAGGTGGTAGTACTGCTGAAAAGGGTCTGGGAGTAATAGTGGATCACAAATTGAATATGAGTCAACAATGTGGTGTAGTTACGAAAAAAGTTAGCATCATTCTGTGGTGTATAACAGAAGTATTGTATGTAAGGGATGGGAGGTCTATTTGCCACTTGGGAGGCCTCAGCTGGAGTACTCTGTCCAGTTTTGGGTGCCACACTTTAGGAAGGATGTGGAAAAATTTTAGTCCAGAGGAGAGCACAAAATTGATAAAAGATCTAGAGAACCTGACCTATGAGGAAAGGTTAAAAAATTGGGTATGTTTACTCTTCAGAAAAGAAGACTGAGGAATGACCTGATAAAAGTCTTCAAATATGTTAAGGGCTGTTATAAAGAGGAGAGTGATTAATAGTTCTCCATGTCCACTGAGGGTAAGACTACAAATCATTGGCTCAATCTGCAGCAAGAGTGATTTAAGTTAGATATTAGCAAGGCTACAAGTTGGTCATGGATTTCATGATTTTATGTGACCTCCACGACTTCAGCCCCAGGCAGAGGGGCTCCAGCTCTCAACCCCAGGCGGTGGCACTTCTGCTGTCAGCCCCGAGCAGCAGGACTTTGGCTGTGAGCCCCGGGTGGCGGGACTTGGGCTGTCAGTCCTGGGGCAGTGGAGCTATGGCTTCCGTGTCCTGTCTGTGACTTTTACTAAAAATACCTGTGACAAAATCTTAATATTAGGAATAACTCTCTAACTATAGAGGTGGGTAAGCTCTGGAACAGGCTTCCAAGGGAGGTTCTGGAATCCCGTCAATGGAGGTTTTTAAGAACAGGTTGGGCAAACAGCTGTCAGGGATGGTCTAGATATTACCTAGTTCAGGCTCATTGCAGGAGAGTGGATGACCTATCAAAGTCCCTTCAAGTCCTACATTTCTATGATTCTATGATTCTATATAAACCCAGCTAACCTGCTACCTCCACACCTTGGCTAACGTGCTGCCTCCATATTCTATTTTATTCTATTCTGTTCTGTACAGGATCTTATCCCACCCTCACAACCATAATCTCCAATTGCCTTCCCCAAGTGCATAAACAACATGACTACCTCTTTCCTGTGTGGGCCATTCGCTCTCTTATCTTCTCCACAGGGGAGAATTATGTGCAGTGGAGGGTTTGGTAGGGTTTGGTTTTTATGTCCCTGTTACTCTGTGCTGAAGTCAGAGAAGACAGGTAGAAGTGCTCCTTGCACTTGGAGCGGGAGGTGGGGAGGTTTAGGATGGACTGTCGTTTCTGGGGAGTTCAATCCACAGCCTGGGACCAGTCCCTGAGAAAGCTCTGTCTCCTGCACAGACGAGCTGTAGCCTAATGGTGGAAGGTCCATTGTGCCATAGGAGCAGAGCTGTTGACCACAGTCCTCATCCTGGAGCTTTAGACTCTTTTAGATACATTGAGACAAGACTCTTGAGTTCCTTGAAGGTGGGGACTGAGCCCTTGAGTGTGGCTGGCTGTTCTGTGGGAAGCCCATGTAGCAAGCAGAGGACAGATACGATACCCTGTATTGCCAAGGAAATATGCTGTATTCTGTACTAGTTACACCAGCTAACCAGCTTGCTTCCATAACCCAGCTAACTAACTGCCCCTTATATGGGTGAGGTCATGCCTCGCGCACCACTGACAGAAGAGGAGTCATGGCTGCACCTTGGCATGAAAAGAGGTGCTGGACTGAGCCCCAGAATACACCAGCTCTGCTGCTAACCTTCTGCTTCTTTACACCAATTAACCAGCTACCTTCATACTCTGCCGACCTCCAAACCCCAGCTACACACCATGTGCGTAACCTGGTTAACCCAATGGTTTAACATCCCAGCCAACTGGCTGCCTCTGGTCCACAGTGAAACTGCTTCCTTCATAGCCACAGCTAACTCACTGCATAATTAACCAGGATAGTTTCCTCCTACCTACCACACTTAGGTAGTGGCCTCCAACCAGTAGATAAGCTGCTGGTTCTAAACTCTAGGCTGAGCCAGTGTCCCCAGAACCTGGCTAAACCCCCGCTCGCATAGCTCGGAAAACTTGTTGCCCCAGTGACTTGCCTAACCTGCTGCCCCGTATTTCTGGTTACATTCTTGCCCCAATAACCGAGCTACCCCTCTGCCTCCATAACCCCAGCCAACCCATTGCCTCCATAACACAGCTATCCCTCTGCTTCCATAACCCCAGCCAACCCACTGCCTCCGTAACCCCAGTTACTCCTCTGCCTACATAACCCCAACTAACCCTCTGCTTCCATAACCCCAGCCAACCCACTGCCTACATAACCCCAGCTGCCTCTGTACACCAGCTACCCTGCTTTCTCTAAAACAGCAGATAGCCCAGTGCCTCCATAATCCCAGATTATTGTTTCCCTAATCCCATCCAACCCCTGCTTGATAATCCCAGATAGGCTTCTTCTATCACCTCAACCAACCCATTTATTCTGTAAACCCAATTTCTCTCTGCCTCAGTAACCCTAGCTAAACCCCTGCCTGAATAATCCAGCTATCCCATTCTCTCCATTACCACTTCTAGCCCACTGCCTCCATGAACCCCACCTACGCACTGCTTCCATAACCCCATCTAATCCACTGCTCCATAACCTGAAATAACGCATTGCCTCCACCACTTCAGCTAACCATTTTGCCCTAATAACCCCAGCTAACCTGCTACTTACAAAATTCCAGCTAAACCACTGCCTCTAACACACCAGCTAGGGTGACCAGACAGCAAGTGTGAAAAATCGAGATGGGAGTGGGGGGTAATAGGTGCCTATATAAGACAAAGTCCCAAATATCAGGACTGTCCCTATAAAAATGGGACATCTGGTCGCCCTAACACCAGCTACCCCTCTGCTTTCAAAATCCGGGTACCCCTCTGCCTCAATAATCCCTGCTAACCGTCTGTGTCCAGAACCCCAGTTAACCTGTTGCCTCCATAACCCCAGCCAACCCTCTGCTTCCATAACCCAGCTATCCCTCTGCCTCTATAACCCCAGCCAACCATCTGCCTCCATAACCCCAGTTTACCCCTCTGCCTCCATAAACCCAGTCAACCCACTGCCTCCATAAACCCAGTCAACCCACTGCCTCCATAACCCAGCTACGCCTCTGCCTCCATAACCCCAGCCAACCCTTTGCCTCCATAAACCCAGTCAACCCACTGCCTCCATAAACCCAGTCAACCCACTGCCTCCATAACCCAGCTACGTCTCTGCCTCCATAACCCCAGCCAACCCTTTGCCTCCATAAACCCAGTCAACCCACTGCCTCCATAACCCAGCTACCCCACTGCCTCCATAACCCCAGCTACCCCTCTGCCTCCATAACCCCAGCCAACCCTTTGCATCCATAAACCCAGCTAACATGCTGCCTCCATAACCCCAACTAACCTTCTGCCTCCATAACCCCAGCCAACCATCTACCTCCATAATCCAGCTACCCCCTGCCTCCATAACCCCAGCTACCCCTCTGCCTCCATAGCTCCAGTCAACCCACTGCCTCCATAACCCCAGCTACCCCTCTGCCTCCATAACCCCAGCTACCCCTCTGCCTCCATAACCCCAGCCAATCCACTGCCTCTATAACCCAACTAACCCTCTGCCTCCATAACCCCCGCCAACCCTCTGCCTCTATAAACCCAGCTAACACGCTGCCTCTATAACCAGGTTACCCCATTGCTCTAATATCCCCAGGTATCCCTCTGCCTCCATGTCTTGCATAACCGACTTCCTCTATAACCCAGCTATCTTGCTGCCTCCTTAACCCCAGCTAACCCTCTGCCTTCAGAATACATCTAACTTTTCCTCAGTAACCTCAGCTAATCAGCTCCCTCTATAACACCAGCTAACCCACTACCTACATAATCTCAACCATCCCGCTGCCTTCATCACCCATTATCATTCTCCACCTGCATAACCTGAGCTAACCTCCTAACTCCAAAATGCAGCTATCCTCTGCTTCCATGACCCCGCCTAATCTAGAACCTCTGTAACCCCACTAACCCATTGCCTCTATATCCCAGCTAGCCCACTGTCCTGAGAACCCCAGCTAACCCTCTGCCTCCATATCCCAGCTACCCCACTGTCCCGAGAACCCCAGCTAACCCTCTGCCTCCATATCCCAGCTAGCCCACTGTCCCGAGAACCCCAGCTAACCCTCTGCCTCCATATCCCAGCTAGCCCACTGTCCCGAGAACCCCAGCTAACCCTCTGCCTCCATATCCCAGCTAGCCCACTGTCCCGAGAACCCCAGCTAACCCTCTGCCTCCATATCCCAGCTAGCCCACTGTCCTGAGAACCCCAGCTAACCCACTGCCTCCATATCCCAGCTAGCCCACTGTCCTGAGAACCCCAGCTAAGCCACTGCATCCATGTCCCAGCTAGCCCACTGTCCCGAGAACCCCAGCTAATCCTCTGCCTCCATATCCCAGCTAGCCCACTGTCCTGAGAACCCCAGCTAACCCACTGCCTCCATATCCCAGCTAGCCCACTGTCCCGAGAACCCCAGCTAAGCCACTGCATCCATGTCCCAGCTAGCCCACAGTCCTGAGAACCCCAGCTAACCCGCTGCCTCCATATCCCAGCTAGCCCACTGTCCTGAGAACCCCAGCTAACCCACTGCCTCCATAATCTTAGAATCATAGAAAAGTAGGACTGGAAGGGACCTCAAGCCCCCTGCGCCGAGGCAAGACCAAGTAAACCTAAACGCTATGTAACGCTGGAAGATAATCAGAGCAGTGATCCAATACAAATAAGGCCACTCCCAAAAGAATAGCAGAAGGAAATAAATCTTTTGGGCCACTACATGTCAAAGCTGATGGACCCAGGGCCATTCGAGGTACTAATGGCCTGTGGGGAAGAGTCGCAGATAGAGAGAGCCAGAGAGAGGTTGGGAAGGAATTGTTGGTTTTCCTGGCTATTCCCCTCTGGATGAGTGAATTTACCAGGAATGCAGATTCTCTCCTTTGGAGTAGCTGTGTCTAAGGGTATGTCTTCACTCAAGGGGGGGTCGATTTAAGATACGCAAATTCAGCTACGCGAATAGCGTAGCTGAATTCGACGTATCGCAGCCGACTTACCCTGCTGTAGGGACGGCGGCAAAATCGACCTCTGCGGCTTCCCGTCGACGGCGCTTACTCCCACCTTCGCTGGTGGAGTAAGAGCGTCGATTCGGGGATCGATTGTCGCGTCCCAACGGGACGCGATAAATCGATCCCCGAGAGGTCGATTTCTACCCGCCGATTCAGGCGGGTAGTGTAGACCTAGCCTAAGTGATTTCAGAAGTGAGTCATCACTCTCCTGATCCCCGGGGTAGGCATTAGCCTCTCCAGGCAAGGCACATGTACAATCAAAGGGCTGCCCTTGCTGGTCAGATTCACCCCCCTGGGTTCATCCAAACAGGTCACAGAACTCTGCTTGGCACATGACTGATAATGGATCTGTGGACAGTCGGCCCCTCATGCTGGACACTGCCAGCCCGGAAGCTATGGAGTTATTGGAGCAGTTCTGAGCTCTTGCAGGCCCTGGGAATGTGCCACCTGTGTGTGTTGAAACAAGGGCATTTGTGAACAGAACAAGTGTGACTGAGTGGGGCCTCTGACCTTGCAGCAGGTAGCAACCAAATTAGTCTGGGCCCAGGCTTTGCCGTGCTGGGAGCATAGGTGGCTTGGCTGCACATCACAATGCAGATGGCAGGCTTCCTAAGTAGAAATCCTGGCTGCAGGCAGCAAGGCCTCTGCAAATCAGGTCAGCGCTGAGGCAGAACTAGAGCAGCAAGTGTGGTCTTCCTGACACCCAGTTCTGCTGATTCCTGCCTATTGGCTAACAGAGATTCTGGGCCAGATTCTTACGGCTGGTGTTGGCATGGCCAGAAGCAGAAACGTTTGGACCCAGCAAGGGCCCTTCCCCTGAGCATGGAAGGGCAATCGACAAGGAAAGAGAAGCACAGAGATGGGAACAGGCAAGCTAGTGCTCTTTGCATTCACAGCGTTCCACCTGCTTTGAGTGACCTTGTCATAACTATAAAGGGAAGGGTAACAGCTCTCCTGTGTACAGTACTAAAATCCCTCCTGGCCAGAGACTCCAAAATCCTTTTACCTGTAAAGGGTTAAGAAGCTCGGGTAACCTGGCTGACACCTGACCCAAAGGACCAATAAGGGGACAAGATACTTTCAAATCTTGGGGGGGGGGGGGAAGGCTTTTGTGTGTGCTCTTTGTTTTAAGGGGTTGTTCGCTCTTGGGACTGAGAGGGACCAGACATCAACCCAGGTTCTCCCCATCTTTCTAAACAAGTCTCTCATATTTCAAACTTGTAAGTAAAAAAGCCAGGCAAGGCGTCTTAGTTTTACTTTGTTTTCTCAACTTGTAAATGTACCTTTTACTAGAGTGTTTATCTTTGTTTGCTGTACTTTGAACCTAAGACAGAGGGGGGTCCTCTGAGCTCTTTAAGTTTGATTACCCTGTAAAGTTATTTTCCATACTGATTTTACAGAGATGATTTTTACCTTTTTCTTTAATTAAAAGCCTCTTTTTAAGAACCTGATTGATTTCTCCTTGTTTTAAGATCCAAGGGGGTTTGGATCTGTATTCACCAGGAGTTGGTGAAAGGAAGGAGGGGGGAAGGGTCAATTTCTCCTTGTTGTAAGATCCAAGGGGGTTTGGATCTGTATCCACCAGGAGTTGGTGAAAGGAAGGAGGGGGGAAGGGTCAATTTCTCCTTGTTTTAAGATCCAAGGAGTTTGGATCTGTATTCACCAGGGAATTGGTGAGAGGTTTCTAAAAGCTTCCCAGGGTAGGGAATGGTGGCAGCGGACCAGAACTAAGCTGGTAGTTAAGCTTAGAAGTCCTCATGCAGGCCCCCACACTTGTACCCTAAAGTTCAAAGTGGGGATACAGCCTTGACAGACCTGCTGCTCAGACCTGTGGCTGTGGCACTGGCCCAGGATTGGGGAACTGGGCTCAGGGCTCCCATATGACCACAGCCACACCTCCCTGCAGCCCTGCTCCTCATGTATGAGATTCTGCCCTCCTCCCGAGGGGCGCTGTGAGTGTACATTTATTAATGGCTTTCAGCCACAGGCTGCATCCAGGTAGACAGACACATTCTACATATCTGTACAGAGCTCTGAGACCTCTGCCTGCTGCCAGACTAGTGAGGAGTTACGCTAGGTGTAGCTGTCGCAGTAGCTGCTGTGTGGCAGTGTACGTCTCCTGCACTGAAATCTCTGCACTCTCATCTGAGCAGCAAGAAGTGCAGGAAACCCAGCCTCGCGCAGCAGAGTCCTGCTGACAGATTATCACTCAGGAGTTTGGTTTGTCAGAGCATATAATTCAAACCAGAAACCTGGTAGAACCTGGCTGGCTGCAGAGACGAGATAATCACAGGCTGCTTCTTTAGGTGCTGTGCGGGAGCTAAGTAGGCCGGAGGCTGTTGACAGACTTCAGGAAGCACCAAGCCTGGGTGTTGGGAGGGAGACCCGTGGGCAGGGCAGATGCACTGCTGACCCCATCTGACATTGCACTGCTAAGCACTCGTGACATTGTGATGTCCCTGTTCATGGCCATCCCACCCATAATAGCTGGCCTCCCAGCAATGACCCTGCTATCACCTGAGCTGTGCTAGCATGTGACTGAAAGCTCCACTTTGCGACTCTCGGGAAGGGTGCTCCAGTGGTTAGAGCCCTAACCTAGGACCCTGGGGGACCACGCTCTGCCCCAGACTCCCAGGGTCCCTTTGGCCCTGTCACAGTCTCTCTGGGCCCCACTTCCTCTCTGCACTAACCATTCTCAGGAGGCTGTATTAGTACCTGGGAGCTGGTCATGCCCTCAGAGTTAGGCAGGAGACCTGCTATGGGACCAGGGAAAGGTGGAGCCACCTCCACAGGTACTAGCTGGGGCCCACACCTTCAGGGGGAGGGAAAGACTGGTAAGGACAAGGAAGGAAGGAAGGCTGGGGGAAGGCTGACAAAGGGTTCACTCAGCATTTGCTCCTCATGTAGCCCTCATCACTCAGAGTCATAGATAATATTCCTGAGTGCTGGGTTTGTGTAGTTAGAACCTAACAAGCTTTGTCTCCTTCCAAACACACCAGGCCTGTGTCCTGGGCTGGCTCACAGGGAGGGGAGCCTGTCAGCACCTGGGAAAACTGCTCTCGTTCCCATAAGTGGCTAAAACATTCAGAGTGGGCCAGGATGGAGCAGGATTTGCACATAACTACAGGTTCTAGCTGAGCATGACCCTGAAGATCAGAGCTCCTCAGAGCCTCTTGAGTGTTTACCTTCTGGGGGAGGGGGGGAGGTGACGTTGCACTCCATGTGTTTTATGGAAATACATTTATAAGTGCAAATATGATGTAACTGGAATATGCTTTATGCAAAAGTTCTCTTGTAAGGTATCATTACAAAGCTTATAATCTACTGAGTGTGATCATCCTATTTGTTTGCATGTGTTATTTCTATGTCTGGAATTAGGAGAATAAGATATAAACTTGTATTACTGATGTAAACATATTAACTGGAAGCCATTAAGGGTGCTTCAGAATCAATGACCTGTAAATGGCTCTGTTTACTTGCAAACCTTCCTGGGTACCTGTGGGCCAGCCCTGGAAGAATGGAGGCTGGGGTCTCACAGGACATGTGAACATGTCACCTGATACTGGAATCCATCTTAAACCTGGTGCTTTTCCATTTAGAAGGAGGGGTGGGGACCCAGAGAGACAAAGGATTCCCGCCTTGTGCCAAATCTATAAAAGGGGGTGGATCAGGACAAAGGAGGTCCCAGCCATGAGAAAGCCCCTGCTTGCCACCTAAAATGTCTTCTGGAACTAACAAGGACTGTACCAGGGGAAAGGATTGGGCCCAGAGTAGGAGGGAGTCTAGTCGGTGAAAGAAGCTTATTGGAACATCTCTGAGGGTGAGATATTAACGGTAATCAGTTTCTTAATGTATTAGGCTTAGACTTGAGTGGTTTTGCTTTATTTTGCTTGGTAACTCACTTTGTTTTGTCTGTTATTACTTGAAACCACTTACATACTACTTTTATACTTAATAAAATCACTTTTGTTCATTAATAAACCCAGAGTAAGTGATTAATACCTGGGGGAGAAAACAGCTGTGCATATCTATCAGTGTTATAGAGGGTGGACAATTTATGAATTTATACTGTATAAGCTTTATACAGAGTAAAACAGATTTATTTGGGGTCTGGATCCCATTGGGAACTGGGTGTCTGGGTGCTGAAGATAGGCAACCTGCTGAGCTGTTTTCACTTAAAGCCTGCAGCTTTGGGGGCGTGGTCTAGACCCTGAGTCTATGTTGCAGCAGGCTAGCATGTCTGGCTCAACAAGGCAGGGTTCTGGAAGTCCCAAGCTGGCAGGGAAAACAGGCTCAGAGGTAATTTCAGCACATCAGGTGACAGTCCCAAGGGGTCTCTGTGACCGAACCCGTCACAGGGGGAAAGTCTTTTTCCTTCTCGTCTTGTCTTGTGTTCTCGCTGGTGTGTCCTTATAGTGGAAGCGATTGCACCAGTGCATGCAATAAGGCGGTGGCTGTAACTAAGGCTATCCAAGAGCAGGAAAGCGAGGCCCAGGGAATGCTTGGCTATCTGTAAACCTAAGGCCTGTGAGGATCTAAACATAATGAACATGTGCTAATGGAAGCTGCACTCTTCTTATGAACAGGGCAGTGAATGACAGGAGGTGCACTGCATGGGACGCACCAGAGGTGGGGGGGAGAAGTGGGCTGCTCCCTGGGCTAATAAAGGGATGCTCTCTTCATTCAGAGTTTTCCATTGTATTCTGCTAAGAGCCCATTTTATTCCTTTTCCTGCCTCCCCTGATCTGGAATCTTAACAATTCAGCATCCAGTGTCACAAATCTGAAAGTGTCCAATCGCCTGAGGTGCTGTGTGGCTCAGTGGGTAGGGCCCCAGCACAGGACACCAGGGACCTGGGCTCTGTTACTGATGCTGCCACTCACCTGAGGTCCAGTCCCCTATTTCTCATTCCCTGTGTCTGTAGTATCTGTTTAGACTCTAAGCTCAGTGGGACAGGGGCCATCCCTTCTACGAGGCATGGGGATACTGCCTGGCATGCTGGGGTCCCAGAGGCTATTGCAATAGGAATGTGAATGGCACCGAGGCAGGAGAAACCACAGGGAGCTCATTGCTGGCAGCACCCAAGCAAGGACCCTGCTCTGCAACATGCTCATGCCGTGCTCAGCCTGCTACAGGGCTGGCCAGGACAGGGCATTGGCCAGGATGCCAGATGCTCCTTCCAGCTGGCAAATCTGAGCCCTCTGATTGGCTGCCCCACTTGCCCGCCTCCTGGGGCTGAGCAAACAGTCAGAGCCGCTGTAGGCAGAGCTCTCTCCCCTCAGCAACCCAAACCTATTCTCTCAAGAAGGGAGGGGAGGCTAAAGAGCCCAGAAGCTCTGGGCACCCCCCGACCCCCTTCCCCTATGAGCAACAGGCATGGGACGATTCCTCTGCCACTCCCCCCACCTTGCAGCTCCAGCCTGGGCTGGGGCAGAGGGGGGGCGAGGGGCCCCAGGAGTCCCCCAGCCTGGAACAGGACAAGGGGACCCCGCTGCAGCCCCAGGAGGAGCAGAGAGGGGCTGAGGGGCTGAGCTCCTGAAGGGGAGGCTGGGGGGAAGCATTCAGTGCTGGGCAGAGACGGGCAGTGTGGGGTGAGAGCTCCTGCAGCAGGGGCCAAAACCCCCCTCCCCAGTGCAGCTGGGGGCGCTGGAAGCACTGATTGTGACCCCCACCGGGAGGGCAGGGGAGCGCCCAGCACACAACGGCACTTTGACCCCAAATTCTCCTTCTTCCCTTTTTTAAAGATGGGCACTATATTTGCCATTCTCCAATCATCTGGGACCTCCCCCGATCGCCACAAGTTTTCAAAGATAATGGCCAATCGCTCCGCAATCACATCAGCCAATTCCCTCAGCTCCCTTGGATGCATTGCATCTGGCCCCATGGACTTGTGCATGTCCAGCTTTTCTAAATAGTCCTTAACCTGTTCTTTCACCACTGAGGGCTGCTCACTTCCTCCCCATACTGTGCTGCCCAGTGCAGCAGTCTGGAAGCTGACCTTATCTGTGAAGACGGAGGCAAAAAAAGCATTGAGTACTTCAGCTTTTTCCACATCATCTGTCACTAGGTTGCCTCCCCCATTCAGTAAGGGGCCCATACTTTCCCTGACCTTCTTCTTGTTGTTAACATACCTGTAGAAACCCTTCTTGTTACCCTTCACATCCCTTGCTAGCTGCAACTCCAGTTGTGCTTTGGCCTTCCTGATTACAACCCTGCATGCTCAAGCAATATTTTTATACTCCTCACTAGTCGTCTGTCCAAGTTTCCACTTCTTGTAAGCTTTCTTTTTGTGTTTAAGCTCACCAGCCAAGCTGGTTGCCTGCCATATTTGCTATTCTTTCTGTACATCGGGATGGTTTGTTCCTGCGCCCTCAATAAGGCCTCTTTAAAATACAGCCACCTTTCCTGGACTCCTTTCCCCCTCATATTATCCTCCCAGGGGATCCTGCCCATCTGTTCCCTGAGGGAGTCAAAGTCTGCTTTTCTGAAGTCCAGGGTCTGTATTTTGCTGCTCTCCTTTCTTCCTTTTGTCAGGATCCTGAACTCAACCATCTCATGGTCACTGCTGCCCGGGTTGCTACTCACTTCTACTTCCCCTACCAATTCTTCCCTGTTTGTGAGCAGCAGGTCAAGAGGAGCACAGCCCCTAATTGGTTCCTCCAGCACTTGTATAACCCTCACATCTTCTGGGTGTGGTGGTCTGTCCCATCTAGTGGCACCAAGACCACTTTTAGAGCATGAGCTTAAGCAATCTGCTCTACAGCCTTTGCTAACAGTCATGTAGCTTTTACCTCATGCAGTAAAGGCTCATGCATTTAGCTCCAGAGGTCCCAGGTTCGATCCTGCCCACTGACGACTGGCATCTGGGATCAAAACTGGGATCAAAGCCACATTACCCTGTAGAGCAGACTCATTAATCTTTCTCTAAGTGGTCTCAGTGCCACTACATGGGACAGAGCCCCACACCCAGGAGATGTGTGGGTTACACTTGCACCAGGAATTTGTCCCCAACACTCTCCAAAAACTTCCTGGATTATCTGTGCACTGCTGTATTGCTCTCCCAGCAGATGTCAAGGTGATTGAAGTCCCCCATGAGAACCAGGGCCTGTGATCTGGAAACTTCTGTTCGTTGTCCAAAGAAAGCCTCGTCTACCTCATTCTCCTGGTCTGGTGGTCAATAGCAGATGCCCACCACGACATCACCCTTGTTGCTCTTGCCTCTAAACTTAACCCAAAGACACTCAATGGGCTTTTCTCCAGTTTCATACTGGAGCTCTAAGCAATCCTACTGCTCTGTTACATACAGTGGGCATGATTAAGGAAGTGTTTCTGAAGCTAAAAGAGCAGGGGACGGGTGTGCTGGTAGGCACTTAAAGAGTTAATAGTTACTGCAGGTCCTAGGAGGCCTAGACGCAGTGCTAGCTGTCTAGCTCATGCAGGTGTTGAGCAGATTTCTTGAGCAGCACTGAATTTTGTAGCCTATGTACATTTTTTACAAAGAACAGGTCCCAAGGTGAGGGTATGTTGAGGCAGCTGCCACAATCCATGTGACTGGGAGTAACCGAGGCTGATCTTGGCGTGGCCCTCACACCAGCATGAGGATTATATACAGCAGAATGACTGGGAGGGGCACATCCCACCCAGCAGAACTCTCCTCCCATTTGCAACAGAACAAGCCCCAAGGCTGTGACTGCTAATTAAACAACATCTCCCATGCAGCGCAGGCCAAGCGGGTGACATTTACCACTTGCTGACTGTGAAGAGCCAGCCACAAGCCAG
This sequence comes from Emys orbicularis, assembly GCF_028017835.1. Lineage (NCBI taxonomy): Eukaryota > Metazoa > Chordata > Testudines > Emydidae > Emys > Emys orbicularis. The sequence continues at coordinate 26,058,571 of NC_088695.1, read as the reverse complement.
CATTTCTAATCAGTGATTACCGGGGAGATTATCTTGCCTTCCATTATAAATGATCGTTTGTTTGTTCAGAGTTAATTGGTAAAATCACACTGGGGTATCTGGCAGAGGATCCGGACCTAGTGCTGAGTGGAACTGAGGGTGCATTGCATGCGCATCATGCTGGAAATGCATCAGCAGGCTAGCAAAGATGACCCCGTCACATGCCGGGAGATGCAGGTTAGGCTCCATTTTGGACTCCACCCTCCCACATCTCAGAGCCCTGTGGGCCTAGGAGTAAAGCCCAGGTGGAATGGACGCGGAGAGGAATAGAGTGTGTATGTGATGACTGAGCCACTTGATCTCATAAGTGGCTGCAGAGGGAAAGCAGGAAGAGACACTGAGTTAGTCTTTTTGCTGTGGGGTCCCCACAGCACCCATCATGCTCCACAATCCCTGGAATCGCTGGAATGGCAAGGGGCACCTAGGGCGCTCTGCCAAGACGTAGTGGGAGTGCTCAGCAGCCCAACAGGGGCGCTCTGCCTGGACATAGTGGAGTCGCTCGGTGGCCCAGCAGGGGCGCTCTGCCCGGACGTAGCTGGGGCAATTGGTGGCCCAGCAGGGGCGCTCTACCTGGATGTAGTGGAGGCGCTCGGTGGCCCAGCAGGGGCGCTCTGCCTGGATGTAACAGGGTGCGCTTGGTGGCCCAGCAGGGGCGCTCTGCCCGGACGTAGTGGGGGCGCTTGGTGGCCCAGCAGGGGCGCTCTGCCTGGATGTAGCAGAGTGTGCTCGGTGGCCCAGCAGGGGCGCTCTGCCTGGATGTAGTGGGGGGCATTTGGTGGCCCAGCAGGGCGCTCTGCCTGGATGTAGCAGGGTGTGCTCGGTGGCCCAATAGGGGCACTCTGCCTGGACATAGTGGAAGCGCTCAGTGGCTCAGCAGGGGCGCTCTGCCCGGACGTAGCTGGGGCGATTGGTGGCCCAGCAGGGGCGCTCTACATGGATGTAGTGGAGTCGCTCGGTGGCCCAGCAGGGGCGCTCTGCCCGGACGTAGTGGGGGTGCTTGGTGGCCCAGCAGGGGCGCTCTGCCTGGATGTAACAGGGTGCGCTTGGTGGCCCAGCAGGGGCGCTCTGCCTGGACGTAGTGGGGGTGCTTGGTGGCCCAGCAGGGGCGCTCTGCCTGGATGTAGTGGGGGGCATTCGGTGGCCCAGCAGGGGCGCTCTGCCTGGATGTAGCAGAGTGTGCTCGGTGGCCCAATAGGGGCACTCTGCCTGGACATAGTGGAAGCGCTCAGTGGCTCAGCAGGGGCGCTCTGCCCGGACGTAGCCGGGGCGCTCGGTGGCCCAGCAGGAGCGCTCTTCCTGGATGTAACTGGAGCATTTGACAGCAGCAGGGACATCCAGCCTCACAGCATATGAATTTCATCTTGGGGAGTTCAGAGTGTGGCTGGGTGTGCTCCTCAGGCAGCTGCATAGTGACAGGTATCCAAAAGCCCCTGGAGGAATGCAGGGATGTCCCAAAAGTGCCCTGTGCCATAACTCCCTGGGACAGGTCCCTTCCTACTCCTGGCAGCCAATGTTAAACGTGGGGAAGTAACTCCACAATCAGAGCTGGGAGAGACGGGCACCGAGCAGAGGTAGGTCCGCTGCTCTGCAAACCGCCTGTGCTTGTGTCACTTTGGTTTATTCAGTCGGCTTGTGCTGGGCAGGCTGGAGTCCTAGTGCCATAGGGACAGAGACAAACGTTCTCATCTGGAGGCAGGAGCATGCAGCCGGCATCTCCTGGGGCAGCAGCGCAGGCTGACTGGAATGGCTGTTTTTCCAGCTCTCACTTCCTAACGCCTGCTGACTTCTCTCACTTAGGCCCCAGCCTAGCAAGACCATGTGCCTAGCTCGAAGGCCACAACCAGTCGCACTGAGGTCAGTGCGATAACTCACGAGCTGAAAGCTAAGCCACTCTTTGCCTGTCTCCTTTGTTTAGGCCGTTCATGGCAGGGACGGCCGCTCCCTCTGTGTCTGTACAGCACCCAGCGCAATGGGGCCCTCGTCTTGGCTAGGGTGCTACTGTCACACCGGTAAATCTTATAATGTGCTGAAGTGCCCTGTCGGGAGCAGAGGTAGGTAATACAGAAGCCTGCGGAGTTGTGTGCAAGCCACCAGTGACCCAGAAAATTAAGGGCTAGATTGTGATCTTACCGCCTCTGATGTAAATCCTGGGTAAAGCCACTGAGTTCAGCATTACACCAACGTGAGATCGGAATCAGGCCCTAATTGCATGTGGGCCTTTGATACCATGAGTTAGATTCTTTGAGCATGACACAGCATCCCCATGCCACACACGACTGCACAGTAGCCCTGATGTTGGGCACTCCAGGCTGGTTGGCAAGCACCCAGCAGTCACTCTGTAGCCTTTCATACCTGGGAGTGCCAGTTCTCGGTCCTCTCCACAGCGACATGACTGCGTGTATGGTCCCGGAGCCTCCCCATCATGTCAGAGCACACAGCCATCGTGGGCCGGGGGAATCATCCATCGTTTCATTAGTGCTGACAAACGGGATGTGTCTGCAGGCTCCTGGACTGTGCGTGAGCCGCGGTCCACCAAAAAGGCCTGGGTTTTGTTGTTGTTGTTTTTTCAGTTCTGGGCATCTCAGTCTACGAAGAACCTTAATTCTGGTATCAAACCCCCAACTCAAAGGAGAGGCTTGGAGCTGGGATATGGCTATTCATCTCCAGACTATTCGTTTGCATTTAGCTGAAAACTCATTCCCTCAGAAGGCAGCTTGGTGGAACGATGTGGAATGAACCAGCAGCCCCATTTGAGCTTGGAGCAGACAAGTGTCCACCTGACAACCTACCATTACATTGGCACTGATTGGCACCAGGACTGGTCACAACTGTTTTTGAACTGTTTGCACCAAATCTGTCTGCTTTCCATAGGAAACTTCAATATTTCAGCTAAAAGCCGAATGCCCCCAAACTGAGCAGTTTTGAAATATTCTGATTCCAAATGATGCTGCGGTGCCTGAAGAGAATTGTAGTTTAGACACCTGAAGCTCCCATTCTGCTCTATGGGCCAATCTCTCTAGCTGGACTACATCTCCCAGAACACACCATAGCCAGGGACCTATGACGCACCCATCCCTTTACCAAGGGGGAGAAAGTGGTGCAACATGAGAGATGTAGTCCAGCCAGAAAGCCCAGCCATGGAGGAGAATGGGTGCACCAGGCACCTGAACTAGAACTCCCACGAGGCAGCACAGCGCCATTTTGAACCAAAATATTTCAGTTTTCAGCCAGATATTCTGGTTTTCAGTATTTCACCAAAAAGTTGAAAATTTCCATGGGAAAACCCCTCTATTTTCAACCCGCTCTAATTGACTCCCATGTTGGAGGGCTCAGCTGGGAAGGCAGGCGCTGACTGGGCATGAGGTACCATCCCATCCCCCAAGCTGGCACGCATGGCTATGGTTGTACACACATGTGAGGAAGGGTGCCCTGCTGCTACACATGCTATATAGAAAAACAGAGGTCAACCCAGCACCTTTGATCAGCACCAAATCCACCGTGTACCTTTTACATGATACTTGGCCTAGTCCTTGTGCTTTCACTTTTCTCTCTTGGGTAGTTAAACAGATCATTTTATAAGCCAATCAAAACTTCATAACCCTCCCTTAGTTGAATAGTAGTGATTACTAATAACTATCCATACCCAGATGTCATGGTGATGGGCAGGTTAGAGCTATCCAGACAGATTTGATTCAGTTAGATTTAAATAAATATAAAATATATAGAGATATACCTATCTCATAGAGCTGAAAGGTCATTGAGTCCAGCCCCCTGCCTTCACTAGCAGGGCCAAGTACTGGTTTTGCCCCCGATCCCTAAGTGGCCCCCTCAGGGATTGAACTCATAACCCTGGGTTTAGCAGGCCAATGCTCAAACCACTGAGCTATCCCTCCCCCTCACTAAGCATTATATCAGACACAAGTTAACAATTCAGTGTAAAACCATGATTTCCTTATAATCCCCTGTTCCAGACATGGAGTTAGTTCTTCTGGCCATTGTCATTTAGGACTGGGTCATCAGCCACATGCTTCCTTCTGTTGCTAAGCTATTGTCATCTGACATTCCTCTTCCAGGCTCTGTTATTCAGCCCCCGGGCAGTGTCTGAGGAGCCGTGTTCTGAGATGTCCTTGCAGATTGCAGGATAACTCTGGGGTGGATCGCACTTTTGTTTTTGCACACCCTGCAGTTTCCCATTAGTATTTAATAGCCCAATTGTTCCTATTATTAATGATATTGAAGTGGTAGCAGCAGGTAGGAACCTGCTCAAGGATCAGGGCCCCATTGCACTAAGCCTTGTCCAGAGAAATTAACAAAGACAGTCCATTCTCCAGAGAGCTTGTTCTGAGCAAATACCCAGAAATCCTCGGCATTAGCACTCCTTTAAACAAAGTCCTCTGCCTGCCCCTGGGAAGGAGGGAGCCCTAAACCGGTAAAGGGGCTGGGCTGCTCCAGGGGAACTCACTTGACTAGGGGTTAGGAGATGCCTCTAAGCAAAAGCAAGTGAAATGTTCCCTAAGGTAACAGGTCTGATCCAAGGTCCATTAAATCAATGGACGACTTTCCATTGAGTTGAGTGGGCCCAACTGGAGGTGCTGAGCACCTTCAACTCCCACTGCTGCTGTTGGGAGCTTGGGATGGTGTTCGCACCTTCTAGGATCCATTGTTAAGAGGTGTCATTGCATTGGCCCAGTCCTGCTGCCCTTGCTCGGGCAGCTAATGAGAGTTCTGCAGGGTTTGGCCCTATTATGTTTCTGGTTGGAACCTCTATATTGCAGTGCTTGCTGTGATGATAGGAAACACTGTGATCACCATAGGAGCATCCTTTGCACTTGGCTAGCACCTCGACTCGGAGCATGTCAGACTCACAGGAGCTTTCTCCAAGGGGAGTTGTGAACCAGCTCCCCCTTCAGCTCCCACAAACCTGGGCTGGTCCGTTCTCCTGATGGATTATACAGCACACACAGTCCACCGGGGAACCAGCACCAAATGTTTATTATTGTTTCTTTCTTTTGTCCTGATATTCCACAACAATTAATCTAGTGTTGATGGGCCTCCTTTGCTGGGTATTTCACACGGGTTAATGCTTCTCTCCTGTCTGGTAAGTCACAGAGCAAAAACTTATATTATAATAGAAGATACAGATATTGTAAATGAGGTTAATGCAGGCAACAACTTACAAGCATTTTATTAAGTCTCAACACTAAACACATTCTTATAATTCTGATACCTATTTTAACACCAACATGCAGGTGAGCCAGACTGGTTCCAGCTGTGAGTTTGTCAGTGCTCAGTTGATACCTAGGGGCCATGGCTTGAGCTGGCACCTGGTCTGCCAGCGTCACAGAGGGAAAGGGGAGAGAGGAATGGAAGAGACTAGTTTCCATCCTGTGCACCATCACTGGTGCTGGAGGGAGTGTGCACCAATATTTTCTCCACTCTTTTCCCTCTAAGGAAGTGGGGATGTGGTATTCCCACCTGCCTGCAGGGAGGGGAGGTGTCCCGGGGTCCCATGGGTACCTGCACTGCGTTGTCCTCACTGACTGGCTGCCACATCTACCCTGGGGGTGTGAAATTGCTCACAGGATCTGAAATAACTGTTACTTGGTGCAGCTTCACTTTCAGCAGGGTCTAGGGATCAAACTGAACAGTGAAATGGGGCCGCCAGGGAGCCAGCGCTCACGCTGGGAGGGGGAGGTTTGCTTTCAGTTAGCTTCACTAAAATTTAGAGTCTGATTCAGGGGTCACTCAGTTATGCCTGGGGAGCAAAGTCACCCAGGTCCATGGAATCCCCTACCCCTACCCCCAGTCCACGAATGTGTTCCCAGCCCAACCCAAAACACAGCCACCGAGCTGAGAAATTCACCCAGATAAATGTAAAACAGTGGGAAGATTGTTGGAAGTTCTGCCTTCCCCTCGGCCTGGCAGCAATTCTTCAGCCAACAGAATGCTGTTCTACGCACTGCAATTCCCAGGCTTCCTTCGGGGCAGAGAGAGGCAGATTTTCGTCATCTGGAGGCATCTGGTGTTGTTATTATTACATCCCTCCCTCCTCTGTCATTTACTGCTCCTTGCCTCTGCTCTATTGGGGTTCAGATTGACAGGTCTGCCCTCCTGGCTCAGGGTTTTTCGCCCTCTTCCTCACCCCAGTTGGTTTCCAGTTGTGACCTTCATGTGGGACTCTGTGTTGGCATCTGGAGTGTGTACCTGAACGTGTCCAGTGCTTCCTGCTGAGTCCATAGGTGCCAACTCCGTAGGTGCTCCGGGGCTAGAGCACCCATGGAAAATAATTGGTGCTCAGCACCCACCGGCAGCTCCCCGTGGCCCCGCCCCGCCCCCCTGCTCCAGCTTACCTCCACCTCTGCCTCCTCTGCGAGCACACCGCCGCATCCTGCTTCTCCTCACTCCCTCCCAGCGCTTGCGACACAGCTGATTCATGGGGCAGGGAGGGAGGGGGGACGAGGGGGAACGCGGCGCGCTGCGGGAAGGGGCAGGGCCGGGGCGGGGATTTGGGGAAGGGATCCAATAGGGGCAGAGAGGGGGCAGAGTTAGGGTGGGGACTTTGGGGATGGGGTTGGAATGGGGGTGGAGCCAGGGGCGGGGATGGGGTGGAGTCGGGGTGAGGAAAGGGGCGGGGGGGGCGCGGGCACCCACCGGCACTGAGAAAGTTGGCGCCTATGGCTGAGTCTGGTGGAAACAAGCTGGTTTCTCAGCTCTCTTAATTGGGATGACATCTTTCCAACCCATGCCCAGACTCTTTCAAAGGCACTTATGTTCAGAGGTGTCTAGTTTTCTGTCTAGCATGTTGGTAGATCTCCAGCTCTCACAGATGTATGTTAGCACTGAAATTACGTTTGAACTGAAAATTCTCAGTTTGGTTGTGATGCTGTATATCTTTGATTGCCATATGTTGTTGAGTTTAGTAACTGCTGTAGCTGCCTTTTCTATCCTTGAGGTCACTTCCTTCTTGAGGTCTCCATTGGCCAATATGGTGCAGCCTAGGTAGATGAACTGTTCCACTTTCTTGATCTTTTTGCCTTCTAATGTAATGTTACTGCTTGACGTCTGGGTTTTAAGGATGTTTGTTTGAGCATAACAAATGTTGAGCCCTGCTGGGCCTGCTGGATTTGCCAAGTTTGTCTTTGTTTGTACATTTTCAGGGGTGTCACTCAGAAGTGCAAAATAGTCAACAACATCTAGGTCTTCTTGGCATTTGCCATCTACCCAGGCTATACCAGTGTTTGTGTTGCTAACACACTTCTTCATGATCCTATCTGTGCCAAGCAACAGTGGAGATAAAATGCAACCCTGTTTCACACCATTCTGCTGTCTAGCTGTTCGCAGCTGTGTACATGGCGTTGAGGATGTTGATGACTTTAGCGGGCATTCTGTAGACCCGAAGAATATCCCACAGCATATGCCTGGGCAGGCTGTCAGATGCCTTTTGGAAGTCAATGACATTGATGATTAGGAGAACTTGCTATTCTAAACATTCTTCTGTGATGTGATGGTCCTTAGTGTGCATATCTGGTCTACACAGGATCTCTTGGGCCTGACGCGCCAGCCTGTTTTTCTCCAAGCTTTGCATGCACTGCTGTTTATTTGGGAAGAAAGCAAAGCATAGCAGCTTCTGCTTTTCTCGGGGGAGGGGGGGCGCAGGGGGTGATCAGGGAGACATGCAGCTCCCAGAACTGCATGAGCTCCCAGACCCCTGTGATCTCTACATTTCCCAGGGACCAGAGATGTGGCTGCAAGAGCACAATTTTGCCCTTAGTCTGGTGAATCGGGATGGGTGCAGCAGCCGGTGTTTCGTGATCTAGTGGGCTGCGTTCAGGGCTGGGAGTTCTGGTCTCTGACAGGTTCTTTCCCGTGATGAGGTAAGTGAGAGACTCCTGGGAAGAGGCACGGCCAGCAGGCAGGCTCATAACAAAGTCGTATGTTGTATGTCTGCTTTATCTGGGGCCAGGCGATTGTAATTAGACTCTGGTCAGCCCCACTGATCTATCTGAGCTGCACAAGTGGGAATCTGGATGCTCTACCTGTTCTTAGCACCATCAGAGTCTAACACTGAGACACGTGTCTGGCTGTGCAGACCAGGACTGCATGTGTCCGGAGCAGAGCAGGGGGCTATTTTAGGGTGACAGAGACGTTGAGACCTTTAGCTCCTCCAGCCAACCTGCTGCTGCTCCCTCTGAGGCAGGCAGGGTGAGTCGGGAACAACTTCATTGTGCTGGGTGTCTGCATTGGGGGAGTCTGGAGAGAGACCCCATCTGCCCTTCCCCCTTGTGTCGCCCACACAGGACCCAGCACAATCCCATCCTACGGCAACATGAGCAGAAGAGCAATATAACATATATATACATGGAGATATACTTATTTCATAGAGCTGGAAGGGACCCTGAAAGGTCATCAGGTCCAGCCCCCTGCCTTCACTAGCAGGACCAAGTACTGATTTTGCCCCAGATTCATAAGTGGCCTCCTCAAGGATTGAACTCACAACCCTGGGTTTATCAGGCCAATGCTCAAACCACTGAGCTATCCCTCCCCCAAACCACCCTTCAAAGCCCACCAGCCAAGGAACAACTGGAGAGGTGCTAAAACTGCAGTAAAGGGATGCTGAGGTTTCTGGCTTGTTGGGTAGCAATGTTCTTTTGATTCGCTCTTTGCGGTAGTTTTTCTGATTGAAGTCAGACACAGACTTGACCATCCCTTCCCACTGTCCCTTCCTTTTGTGAGGCACACACCTGCTGTGACATGCAGAACTCTGTGGATGTACCTTAAACAGCCTTTATCACTGTTTCCTACAGCATTCCCTCAGATCTCGATGTCTGCGACTTCCTGACCTGATCAGTGAGTCACCATTGTCCTCTACTGGATGGAATCAGGATTATTTGTCTGTGTGTCATTGGCCCAATACAGCTAACAGAGATTCTTCTTCTGCTCGGGTGGCAGGAGCCTGTATTTAGGACCATGCTAAAGATGAGTAAATAGTGCAACACTATTGCAAAAAAAGCAAACATCATTCTGGGATGTATTAGCAGGAGTGTTGTAAGCAAGACATGAGAAGCAATTCTTCCACTCTACTCAGCGCTGATTAGGCTTCAACTGGAGTATTGTGTCCAGTTCTGGGTGCCACATTTCATGAAAGATGTGGACAAATTGGAGAAAGTCCAGAGAAGAGCAACAAAAATGATTATTAAAGGTCTAGAAAACATGACCTGTGAGGGAAGATTGAAAAAACTGGGTTTGTTTAGTCTGGAGAAGAGAAGACTGAGAGGGGACATGATAACAGTTTTCAAGTACATAAAAGATTGTTACAAGGAGGAGAGAGAGAAATTGTTCTCCTTAGCCTCCGAGGATAGGACAAGAAGAGATGGGCTTAAACTGCAGCAAGGGCGGTTTAGGCTGGACATTAGAAAAAACTTCCTGTCAGGGTGGTTAAGCACTTGAATCAATTGCCCAGGGAGGTTGTGGAATCTCCTTCACTGGAGATTTTTAATAGCAGGTTGGACAAACACCTGTCAGGGATGGTCTTGATAATACTTAGTCCTACTAGGAGTGCAGGGGACTGGACTAGATGACCTCTCAGGTCCCTTCCAGTCCTACAGTTCTATGATTCTATGAACTCTGTCTCCACTGTGCCTGTGGGAGTTGCCAGTGGCCATGGCTCAGAGTACAACAGTCCCTAGATCCCCATGGCTTTGGTCACGTTGCAGACTGAGCTCCTGCGAGCCAGCCGTTGGATTTCTGCTCCCCAAGGCACTTGGTTAGTGTGACAAAAATAGGCTGCAAACGATTTAAGCATATAATTGCTGGCCAAATTCCTGCCATGGACACCAATGTCACCCACCCACGTTACCCCCAATGCTCTCCTTTACATCGGCTTCCAGAGTCAGACTGTCAGAACAAGAGATCAGCGAGCCCGTTACGCCTCCTCACAGTTCTGCTGCCTGCCCTGGAGAGTGAGGGAGGGCAAGACCAGCCCCATCACCAACCAGATTAGATTTGATATCAGCACATTCCCTGAGGACAGCAAGCCCCAGTTTCATGCTCTCACTGTCAAGTGCCTTGAACAATTTCTCTTCTCGTTAACAGCAGTGCTAGTCAATGAGTTTTCAAGGAAAATGACTCCGGTGATGGAGACATTGGCTTTGAAAGCAAAGCAGGAAGTAAAGCTGCCTTGCTGGAATATAAATGCTAAATTGCCATAGCCAGCACCTGGCAGCACTTGGAAGGGACCGGGAGGTGGCTCTCGCTGTCTTGTGAGCTGTTAGAGAAGCGATGGGTATTTCTCCTTGGCCCCTCTGCTGTCACCTGGCAAGCAGCTGGCCTGACCCGGATCACAGCCTGGTTGGTGAGAGAGGGTAGAAAACAGCTGGCTGGAGATAAGTGCCATCATGGAAGAACCTGCGCTGTCCAATGTGCCATGTTTTGTCAGGACGTATCGGAGGAGCCATGGTTAGCATGGCCTTTGCCCAGACAGCTCTTCTGTGCCCCGCCAGCATCTCCAACTGGCCTCGCCTAGTCAGCCAGCAGCAGTTCTTGATTTCTTCCTACGGCCAATGGTTTCCCAGCCTTGAGATGAAGGTGAGGCAGCTGCCTTCCCCTGCAGGAGCTGGGGGCAAGGCTGGCCTGGCATCCACAGGCCCTCCTGCAAAGACAAATGCCCAGGCAAATGCAGTGGCCTGCTCTGCCTGTGGGTGTGGTGGGGCCTACAGCAAGCCCTGTCCTCACCCATTCCTGCTACTCGATCTGGTTGGAGCTGGGATTGCTCAGTCAGGGCAGGAATGCAAGGGCCCCCAGCAGCTGAGCTCCTGGGCCCAAGCCCCAGACAGGCCAGCAGCAATCACATTGTTGCATATTGCACATACACTGGACATTCCTGGGGGAGCAAGCCAGAGTCTGAACTGGGGGCACACAACTCTAATGGCAGGGATTCCGCCCAAGCAGTGCCTCAGCACAGGGCAGGCAGATGCCACCCTCTTTGTTCTTCTCCTGGGGAGCACAGTGTTCCTGGCAAAGCCCAAGGGGTGAGATAGGCTCCAGACCAGCCTGCCGACTATCCCGGCATGCCTGGCTAGACGCTGGAGCCGAAGGAGGACTGCTCGGACTCCTGGGCCCTGTGCTGATTCTGCCACTGACTTGGGCCTCCTCTCCATTCCCTATGTGTAGGAAGGGGATCATGACGGGGCGCTGTGGGGCTGACTGTAGCAATGCTGGTGAAGTGCTCTGAAACTTTTGCTAAATGGTGCTAGAGACGTGCAGAGGTGTACAGGGTTACTGTCCATGGGCAGGGACCGCCGTCATGGTGCGGGTGTGTACGTGTGTTTGTGTGTACGTTTGTGTGTGTGTGTGTGTGTGTGTGTGTGCATGTTCATGGGTGGTGTGCACATTTGTGTGTTTGCACTGGCCGTCCCAGTGAGGGTGATCCAGAGGTTGCAGCATCTTCCTGGCACCAGGCACTAAAGTCCAGCGGGAGGGGATGGTCAATTCCGTATCTGACTTCAATCAGAAAAACTACCGCAAAGAGCGAATCAAAAGAACATTGCTACCCAACAAGCCAGAAACCTCAGCATCCCTTTACTGCAGTTTTAGCACCTCTCCAGTTGTTCCTTGGCTGGTGGGCTTAGGTGGGTGGTTTGGGGGAGGGCTAGCTCAGTGGTTTGAACATTGGCCTGATAAATCCAGGGTTGTGAGCTCAATCCTTGAGGAGGCCACTTAGGAATCTCAGGCAAAATCAGTACTTGGTCCTGCTAGTAAGCCAGCCTCTGGAGGGGTGATCTGGGGCCCATGTCTGGGTACTGAGGTGGGAGGCTGTACATGGGGGAAGTGGCAGGACAGGTTTGGCAAAGGGAAGAGAACCTGGCCTGGGTTTGTGTGGGGCGGGGCACATATAGGAGGTGTGAGGAGAGGTAACTACATTCAGGCTTGTGTGAAGGGTCTGAAACAGGAGGGGAGCTCTCATTGCACCAGCCCAGAAGGAGGGGGAACTGGGGGGGGTCATTGCTTAATTACCTTGGTAAGGGAGTGTGTGGGCATGGGGCTTTCATGGGGAGGGGAGGGGAGGGGAGGGGAGGGGAAGCTCTGCTCCCCTTACTTGACCCTTCACTCAGCAATCTAGAGCTCTGTGCAAATCCTACAGGGCCAAGTGCTGTGCCTCTCCCCATGGCCCCTTCCTGGCCATGGCTTATAACATCCACTGGGTAGAGAGGGTGAGAGCATTTGTCAGACAGTGCCGCAGCATTTCTGACCCCCTGCTCCAGCTCCGCGGAGCCAAGTGAGTTAGCTGGACACAATCCTTTAAAACCAGCCACGGCAGAGTCCTGCCCACGTTCCCCAGCAAAGGGCATGCATGGAAGGGCTACTAGAAGCTGTATTAGATGCTTTGAAATATTGACGTCGCTCCATAAACAGTGATCTGCAAAAGCTGCCCCTTCCCTTGCTGGGCCCAGGGCTGTTCTCTGGGGCACGAGTCCTGGGCAAGCCCTGCAACCAGAAGCCAAAAGGACTGGCAGGGCGTTTTCTGCTAGCTCCTCTCCTCCCTGACTCCTGTGCTGGCAGGACATGGGCGGAGCACAGGAGGGGCCAGGCAGTGCCAAGGCTGTGCTGGGAGGTTGTGAGCCAGAGCGTGGAAAGGCTAGTGCTTATTGATGGTAGGGCTGTGAAACGTGCAGCGCCTGCATCCCAAACTCCAGCCTTCACAGGCGAGTGCAGGAGCTGCAGGAGGGAGTTGAGCAGGGAGCTCCCTACACCGGGACAGAGCTAATAATGCCGAAGTCCTGGGCAAGGGCAAGGAAGAGAGCTCAGGCATACAGCAATGCATTGCAGCCCACGGGGAGGAGAAGCCTTTTCGCCCCCTGGTGCCAGCTGAGCAGCTCTGCACTGCGTTTGGCTTCTCTGCACTTAAATCACAGCGCTTCAGTGTAGACACTGTCTGCGCTGATAGGAGGGGTGCCCCACGCCCCAGGATCTGGCGTTCCCTGCTGCACCCTGCACACCGGGGACAGGCATTACCTGCTGTGCCCCGCACCCTGGAGTCTGGCATTCCCCTCTGTGCCCTGTGTGCTGGGGTCTGGCGTTCCCTGCTGCACCCTGCACGCTGGGGACAGGCATTACCTGCTGTGCCCCGCACCCTGGAGTCTGGCGTTCCCCTCTGTGCCCTGTGTGCTGGGGTCTGGCGTTCCCTGCTGCACCCTGCACGCTGGGGACAGGCATTACCTGCTGTGCCCCTGTCATAACTATAAAAGGAAGGGTAACAGCTCTCTGTGTACAGTACTAAAATCCCTCCTGGTCAGAGACTCCAAAATCCTTTTACCTGTAAAGGGTTAAGAAGCTCGGGTAACCTGGCTGACACCTGACCCAGAGGACCAATGAGGGGACAAGATACTTTCAAATCTTGGGGGGGGAAAGGCTTTTGTGTGTGTCCTTTGTTTAAGGGGTTGTTCGCTCTTGGGACTGAGAGGGACCAGACATCAATCCAGGTTCTCCCCATCTTTCTAAACAAGTCTCTCTTATTTCAAAATTTTAAGTAAAAGCCAGGCAAGGCGTCTTAGATTTACTTTGTTTTCTCAACTTGTAAATGTACCTTTTACCAGAGTGCTTATCTTGTTTGCTATACTTTGAACCTAAGACAGAGGGGATTCCTCTGAGCTCTTTAAGTTTGATTACCCTGTAAAGTTATTTTCCATACTGATTTTGCAGAGATGATTTTTACCTTTTGCTTTAATTAAAAGCCTTCTTTTTAAGAACCTGATTGATTTCTCCTTGTTTTAAGATCCAAAGGGGGTTTGGATCTGTATTCACCAGGAGTTGGTGAAAGGAAGGAGGGGGGAAGGGTCAATTTCTCCTTGTTTAAGATCCAAGCAGTTTGGATCTGTATTCACCAGGGAATTGGTGAAAGGTTTCTCAAGGCTTCCCAGGGAGGGAATTCTTAAGATGGTGGCAGCGGACCAGAGCTAAGCTGGTAAATAAGCTTAGCAGTTTTCATGCAGGCCCCTACATTTGTACCCTAAAGTTCAAAGTAGGGATACAGCCTTGACATGGTGGCAGAGGTGGGATCGTTTTAAACCCAAAAGCCAGTAAGAGATTTTTTTTTCCTTCTAGCTGCTTGGAGAGCAAAGCTGAAGGTAGATGCATATCTTATCTCTCCTTGCCTGAAGGCAGAGGTGTTAAGTTTTTTTAACAAGGTCCTTTGTTAAGAGAAGGGTTCAATTAATGAGCAAACAACTGGTAAAGATAATTTACAAGCTGAATTGTGTTTTTTTTCTTTTTTACATCCTCGGAAGTAGCTAGTTAGAAACTCTCTGTTAACTCAGCAGCACTCAGCAGGAGCCTGAGCTAAATACATCCCAGTTTCAGTCAACTGCAGAGGGTGAGACCCAGCACAAGAAAACCAGGAAAATGACTACCAGTGAAGCAGCTAGCAAACTAGAACTGGCCAGACTAGAAGCAGAAGAAAATGAGAAAAAAACATCAGAGACTACTTCAAATTAAAAAACTCGAGGAAAAAGCCAAACAGGAGGCCCATGAAAGAGAAGAAAAAGCCAAAGAGGAGGCCCACAAGAGAGAGATGGAGCTGGAAAAAGCCAAAGAGGAGGCGAGAGAAAAAGAAAGGAAGCATGAACTGGAAGCAGCAAGTGCTAAGCAGGATGCATCAGACCATCCTAACAATTCCTCTCCAAGTACCACTTCCCATCCCAGGAAATTCCCCACCTACAAGGCAGGCGATGATACTGAGGCCTTCTTAAAAAATTTTGAAAGGGCCTGCCTTGGATACGACATCCCTCCAACCCAGTACATGGTAGAGCTGAGGCCGCAGCTCAGTGGACCCTTAGCAGAAGTGGCGGCTGAAATGCCTAAGGAACACATAAACAGTTATGAACTTTTTAAAAACAAGGCCAAACTCAGAATGGGGCTAACACCCGAGCATGCCCGTCGGCGGTTCCGAGCCCTAAGGTGGAAACCAGATGTGTCATTTACCCGGCATGCCTATCACATTGACAAAAATTGTGATGCCTGGGTATCAGGAGCAAATGTTAAATCTTTGGAAGATCTGCTTTCCCTAGTAAAAATGGAGCAGTTTTTAGAGGGTGTTCCTGAGGAAATAGAAAGGTACATCCTAGATGGGAAGCCCAAAACTGTAACCGAGGCGGGGGAGATTGGAGCCAAATGGGTGGAGGTGACAGAAAAGAAAAAAGCTAGTAGCAGTTGGAGCAAATATCAGAAGGGGCAAGCCGAAACAAAACCTTATCACCGGGGACAACCCAAGACCCCACCCACATCCCAAGGGAAACCCCAGACGCCTTCTCACCCCACCATACCAGTCTCCAGCAACCAACATCGCCCCGGTGATACCTTAGCAGGGCGATGTTTTAAATGTAATGAACTGGGGCACATAAAGGCTCACTGCCCCAAGAACCCCAACCAATTACAGTTCATTACACCCCAATCACACCAAAGAACCCCAGACCCAGATGCCTCTCTCATACCCTCAGAGCGAAGGGAAACCTTGAGAGTGGGCGGAAAGAAGGTTATCGCTTGGAGGGACACTGGGGCACAAGTGTCAACTATCCACCAATCCCTAGTGGACCCCAAACTCATCAACCCTGAGGCTACAGTGACAATTCAACCCTTCGTGTCACAGTCTGTAACCTTGCCTACAGCCCAGTTGCATGTCCAGTACAAGGGCTGGTCAGGAATGTGGACTTTTGCAGTCTATGACAATTATCCCATTCCCATGCTGCTGGGGGAAGACTTGGCCAACCATGTGAAGCTAGCCAAGAGGGTGGGAATAGTCACCCACAGCCAGGCTAAGCAAGCTTTCACCCCCATCCCTGTTCCTGAGCCGTTCACCAGGGCCCCGTCTGTGTTACCGGAGACCCAAAACCAGGTGGTGGAACCGGATCCCCTGCCAACGACTGCAACAGCCGTAGTGGATCCAATCCCAGAGACCCAGCCAAAGCCAGTCCCAGAACTGGAACTGGCAACGCAACCAGCACCAGAACCATTGCCAGCACTGAGTCCAGCGCTTGCAACCCCGTCTACAACTCCAATGCCAGAGGGCACCAGCGAGCCTAAACTGGCGGAAGCAGCAGATAACCCTACCCAAGAGGCTCAGCCAGAGCCTGAAATACCACATAGTGCACCAGCGGACAGCGGTTCACAGTCAATGGAAAAAGCCCCAGCACCTGCATCGCTTCCAGAGGGACCAAGCCCCAGTCCACAGTCCAAGGAGGAACTGATGTCTCCAGCATCAAGGGAACAGTTCCAGGCCGAGCAGGAAGCAAATGACAGCCTTCAAAAAGCTTGGGCAGCGGCACGGAGCACCCCACCGCCTCTCAGCTCTTCTAACCGATCCCGGTTTGTTGTAGAAAAAGGACTTTTATACAAGGAGACTCTTTCTGGTGGGCACCAGGAAGACTGGCATCCTCAAAGACAGCTGGTAGTTCCCACTAAGTATCGGGTAAAACTCTTGAGCTTAGCCCATGATCATCCCAGTGGCCATTCTGGGGTGAACAGAACCAAAGACCGGTTGGGGAAGTCCTTCCACTGGGAGGGAATGGGCAAGGACGTTGCTAATTATGTCCGGTCTTGTGAGGTGTGCCAACGAGTGGGAAAGCCCCAAGACCAGGTTAAAGCCCCTCTCCAGCCACTACCCATAATTGAGGTCCCATTTCAGCGAGTAGCTGTGGATATTCTGGGTCCTTTCCCAAAGAAGACACCCAGAGGAAAGCAGTACGTACTGACTTTCATGGATTTTGCTACCCGATGGCCGGAAGCTGTACCCTTAAGCAACACCAAGACTAAAAGTGTGTGCCAGGCATTAGCAGACATTTTTGCCAGGGTAGGGTGGCCCTCCGACATACTTACAGATTCGGGAACTAATTTCCTGGCAGGGAACATGAAAAACCTGTGGAAAGCTCATGGGGTGAATCACTTGGTTGCCACCCCTCATCACCATCAAACCAATGGTCTGGTGGAGAGGTTTAATGAAACTTTGGGGGCCATGATACGTAAATTCGTAAATAAACACTCCAATGATTGGGACCTAGTGTTGCAGCAGTTGCTTTTTGCCTACAGGGCTGTACCACATCCCAGTTTAGGGTTTTCACCATTTGAACTTGTGTATGGCCGCAAGGTTAAGGGGCCATTACAGTTGGTGAAGCAGCAATGGGAGGGGTTTACGCCTTCTCCAGGAACTAACATTCTAGACTTTGTAAGCAACCTACAAAACACCCTCCGACACTCTTTAGCCCTTGCTAAAAAAAACCTAAAGGATGCTCAGGAAGAGCAAAAGGCCTGGTATGATAAACATTCCAGAGAACGGTCCTTCAAAGTAGGAGACCAAGTCATGGTCTTAAAGGCGCTCCAGGCCCATAAAATGGAAGCGTCGTGGGAAGGACCATTCACGGTCCAGGAGCGCCTAGGAGCTGTTAACTATCTCATAGCCTCCCCCACCTCCAACATAAAGCCTAAGGTATACCATGTTAATTCTCTTAAGCCCTTTTATTCTAGAGAATTAAACGATTGCCAGTTTACAGCCCAGGAAACTGATGACGCGGAGTGGCCTGCAGGTGTCTACTATGAAGGAAAAAGGAATGGTGGCGTGGAAGAGGTGAACCTCTCCACGACCCTGGGACGTCTGCAGCGACAGCAGATAAAGGAGCTGTGCACAAGCTTTGCACCGATTTTCTCAGCCACTCCAGGGCGGACCGAACGGGCATACCACTCCATTGACACAGGTAATGCTCACCCAATTAGAACCCCACCCTACCGGGAGTCACCTCATGCCCAAGCGGCTATACAAAGGGAGATCCAGGACATGCTACAAATGGGTATAATCCGCCCCTCTACCAGTGCATGGGCATCTCCAGTGGTTCTAGTTCCCAAACCAGATGGGGAAATACGCTTTTGCGTGGACTACCGTAAGCTAAATGCTGTAACTCGTCCTGACAACTATCCAATGCCACGCACAGATGAGCTATTGGAAAAATTGGGACATGCCCAATTCATCTCTACTTTAGACTTAACCAAAGGGTACTGGCAAGTACCACTAGATGAACCCGCTAAGGAAAGGTCAGCCTTCGTCACCCAGGCAGGGGTGTATGAATTCAATGTACTCCCTTTCGGGTTGCGAAATGCACCCGCCACCTTCCAAAGACTTGTAGATGGTCTCCTAGCAGGATTGGGAGAATCTGCAGTTGCCTACCTCGATGATGTGGCCATTTTTTCTAATTCATGGACAGAACACCTGGAGCACCTAAAAAAAGTCTTCGAGCGCATCCGGCAGGCAGGACTAACTGTTAAGGCTAAAAAGTGTCAAATAGGCCAAAACAGAGTGACGTACCTGGGGCACCAGGTGGGTCAAGGAACTATAAATCCCCTACAGGCCAAAGTGAATGCTATCCAAAAGTGGCCGGTTCCAAAGTCAAAGAAACAGGTCCAATCCTTCTTAGGCTTGGCCGGATATTATAGGCGATTTGTACCACACTACAGCCAAATCGCCGCCCCGCTAACAGACCTAACCAGAAAGAAACAGCCAAATACAGTTCAGTGGACTGATAAGTGTCAAAAGGCCTTTAACCAGCTTAAGGCAACACTCATGTCTGACCCTGTGCTAAGGGCCCCAGACTTTGACAAACCGTTCCTAGTAACCACAGATGCTTCCGAGCGAGGCGTGGGAGCAGTTTTAATGCAGGAAGGACCAAATCAAAAATTCCATCCTGTCGTGTTTCTCAGCAAAAAACTGTCTGAGAGGGAAAGCCACTGGTCAATCAGCGAAAAGGAATGCTACGCCATTGTGTACGCGCTAGAAAAGCTACGCCCATATGTTTGGGGACGGCGTTTCCAACTACAAACAGACCATGCTGCGCTACAGTGGCTTCATACCGCCAAGGAAAATAACAAAAAACTTCTTCGGTGGAGTTTAGCTCTCCAAAATTTTGATTTTAAAATACAACACATTTCGGGAGCTTCTAACAAAGTGGCTGATGCACTCTCCCGGGAAAGTTTCCCAGAGTTAACTGGTTAACAATTGTTTTTGGAATGAAACATATTGTTAGTTTTTATATAATCAGTAGTATGTCTAAAGGTACGTGTGTCTCATTAACTCTGTTTTCTCCTAGAGCTCCAGGAAAGAAATCACAGCCAGTGTGGAACCAAACGTCCAACACTATCTGTGATTTGGGGGGCGTGTCATAACTATAAAAGGAAGGGTAACAGCTCTCTGTGTACAGTACTAAAATCCCTCCTGGTCAGAGACTCCAAAATCCTTTTACCTGTAAAGGGTTAAGAAGCTCGGGTAACCTGGCTGACACCTGACCCAGAGGACCAATGAGGGGACAAGATACTTTCAAATCTTGGGGGGGGGAAGGCTTTTGTGTGTGTCCTTTGTTTAAGGGGTTGTTCGCTCTTGGGACTGAGAGGGACCAGACATCAATCCAGGTTCTCCCCATCTTTCTAAACAAGTCTCTCTTATTTCAAAATTGTAAGTAAAAGCCAGGCAAGGCGTCTTAGATTTACTTTGTTTTCTCAACTTGTAAATGTACCTTTTACCAGAGTGCTTATCTTGTTTGCTATACTTTGAACCTAAGACAGAGGGGATTCCTCTGAGCTCTTTAAGTTTGATTACCCTGTAAAGTTATTTTCCATACTGATTTTGCAGAGATGATTTTTACCTTTTGCTTTAATTAAAAGCCTTCTTTTTAAGAACCTGATTGATTTCTCCTTGTTTTAAGATCCAAAGGGGGTTTGGATCTGTATTCACCAGGAGTTGGTGAAAGGAAGGAGGGGGGAAGGGTCAATTTCTCCTTGTTTAAGATCCAAGCAGTTTGGATCTGTATTCACCAGGGAATTGGTGAAAGGTTTCTCAAGGCTTCCCAGGGAGGGAATTCTTAAGATGGTGGCAGCGGACCAGAGCTAAGCTGGTAAATAAGCTTAGCAGTTTTCATGCAGGCCCCTACATTTGTACCCTAAAGTTCAAAGTAGGGATACAGCCTTGACAGCCCCGCACCCTGGAGTCTGGCGTTCCCCTCTGTGCCCTGTGTGCTGGGGTCTGGCGTTCTCTGCTGCACCCTGCACGCTGGGGACAGGCATTGCCTGCTGTGCCCCACACCCTGGAGTCCGGCGTTCCCCGCTGCCCCCCACAAACTAAGTCTGGCATTCTCCACTGTGCCCTGCGGTGCAGGGTGGTGTTCGGGGTTAGGCCACTGAGAGCCGACAGGGCACACAGTGCCAACTCCCTTCTGTGTCCAGGAAGAAACTTCTATTAATGACGGCAAAAAAAATACATGAAGCTCTTCCCCCTAATGCTGCTTACTGTGTTGGCAATTGCTGCCCTAGCATGGCCGTGATGGGAGGGGAAGGGGGGGCTGCAACATCACTAAGAGGGTATGTGGGGGGTCTCTGCCATCACTAGTGGGCCATGGGGGGGCTGTGCCATCGCTAAGGGGCTGTGGGAGGCTGTGCCATTGCTAAGAGGGGGGGCTGTGTCATCACTAAGGGGCAGTGGGGGGCTGTGCCATCACTAAGGGATGTGGGGGGGTTGTGCCATCGCTAAAGGGGCATGGGAGGGCTGTGGCATCATTAAGGGTTAGTGGGGGTCTGTGCCATTGCTAAGGAGCCGGGGGCAGGCTGTGCCGTCACTGAGGAGCAGTGGGGGGGTCTGTGCCATCGCTGATGGGCAGTGGGAGGTTGTGCCATCACTAAGGGGCATTGTGGTTGATGTGCCATCACTAAGGAGCAGTGGGGGGGCTGTGCCATCACTATGGGGCATTGTGGGGTCTGTGCCATCGCTAAGAGGCTGTGGGGGGGCCTGTGACATCGCTAAGGGGCATGGGGGGTCTGTGCCATCACTAAGGGGAAGTGCGGGGGGGGTCTGTGCCGTCACTAAGGGGCCATAGGCAGGCTGTGCCATCACTAATGGGCAGTGGGGGGGGCTGTTCCATCGCTAAGGGACCATAAGGGGGCAGTGCTATTGCTAAGGGGCATTGTGGGGGCTGTGCCATTGCTTAATTTACTGCAGCTGCTATTGGCCCGAGCTCGGTGTCTCCGCTGGAGAGAGGGGACTGAGTGCTGGGGCAGAGAGCTGCATGCCCATTCAGTCTTCGGCCCACTGGCAGGGCACGGGCAGAGTGTCTAGAGAACTGGCCAAGCTATCTGATGCCAAGACTATCAAGGAAGGATTCAGCCCCTCGTCTTGAGAGAGGATGATTTGGGGCCCCTCCAGCATTTATTTGTGGGGGGTTGACCCAACAGCCTGGGTAGTGGTGTGGCCTAATGAGTAGAGCTCTGTGACTCAGGAGTCCTGGGTTCTATTCCCCAGCTCTGCCACTGGCCTGCTGGGTCACTTTCCTGCTCTGTGCCTCAGTTTCTCCACTGTAAAATGAATGGGGATGATGCATCTGAGCAGCCTTTGTTAAGCTCTTTGAGCTCTACCGATGAATCATAGAATATCAAGGTTGGAAGGGACCTCAGGAGGTCATCTAGTCCAACCCCCTGCTCAAAGCAGGACCAATTCCCAACTAAATCATCCCAGCCAGGGCTTTGTCAAGCCGGGCCTTAAAAACCTCCAAGGAAGGAGATTCCACCACCTCCCTACGTAACCCATTCCAGTGCTTCACCACCCTCCTAGTGAAATAGTGTTTCCTAATATCCAACCTAAACCTCCCCCATTGCAACTTGAGACCATTACTCCTTGTTCTGCCATCTGCTACCACTGAGAACAGTCTAGATCAATCTTCTTTGGAACCCCCTTTCAGGTAGTTGAAAGCAGCTATCAAATCCCCCCTCATTCGTCTCTTCTGCAGACTAAATAATCCCAGTTCCCTCAGCCTCTCCTCATAAGTCATGTGCTCCAGCCCCCTAATCATTTTTGTTGCTCTCCGCTGGACTCTTTCCAATTTTTCCACATCCTTCTTGTAGTGTGGGGCCCAAAACTGGACACAGTACTCCAGATGAGGCCTCACCAATGCCGAATAGAGGGGAATTATCACATCCCTCGATCTGCTGGCAATGCTCCTACTTGCCCAAAATGCCATTAGCCTTCTTGGCAATAAGGGCACACTGTTGACTCATATCCAGCTTCTCATCCACTGTAACCCCTAGGTCCTTTTCTGCAGAACTGTTTCCTAGCCATTCGGTCCCTAGTCTGTAGCAGTGCATAGAATTCTTCCATCATAAGTGCAGGACTCTGCATTTGTCCTTGTTGAACCTCATCAGATTTCTTTTGGCCCAATCCTCTAATTTGTCTAGGTCCCTCTGTATCCTATCCCTACTCTCCAGCATGTCTACCACTCCTTCCAGTTTAGTGTCATCTGCAAACTTGCTGAGAGTGCAGTCCACGCCATCCTCCAGATCATTAATGAAGATATTGAACAAAACCAGCTCCCAGACCGACCCTTGGGGCACTCCGCTTGATACTGGCTGCCAACTAGACACGGAGCCATTGATCACTACCTGTTGAGCCCGATGATCTAGCCAGCTTTCTATCCACCTTATAGTCCATTCATCCAGGCCATACTTCTTTAACTTGCTGGCAAGAATACTGTGGGAGACCGTATCAAAAGCTTTGCTAAAGTCAAGGAATAAGACGTCCACTGCTTTCCCCTCATCCACAGAGCCAGTTATCTCATCATAGAAGGCAATTAGGTTAGTCAGGCACGACTTCCCCTTGGTGAAGCCATGCTGACTGTTCCTGATCACTTTCCTCTCCTCAAAGTGCTTCAAAATTGATTCCTTGAGGACCTGCTCCATGATTTTTCCAGGGACTGAGGTGAGGCTGACTGGCCTGTAGTTCCCCGGATTCTCCTTCTTCCTTTTTTAAAAATAGGCACTACATTAGCCCTTTTCCAGTCATCCGGGACCTCCCCCGATTGCCATGAGTTTTCAAAGATAATGGCCAATGGCTCTGCAATCACATCAGCCAACTCCTTTAGCACCCTCCGATGCAGCGCATCTGGCCCCGTGGACTTGTGCTCATCCAGCTTTTCTAAATAGTCCTGAACCACTTCTTTTTCCACAGAGGGCTGGTCACCTCCTTCCCATGCTGTGCTGCCCAGTTCAGTAGTCTGGGAGCTGACCTTGTTCATGAAGACAGAGGCAAAAAAAGCATTGAGTACATTAGCTTTTTCCACATCCTATGTCACTAGGTTGCCTCCCCCATTCAGTACAGGGCCCACACTTTCCCTGACTTTCTTCTTGTTGCTAACATACCTGTAGAAACCCTTCTTGTTACTCTTAACATCCCTTGCTAGCTGCAACTCCAATTGTAATTTGGCCTTCCTGATTTCAGTCCTGCATGCCTGAGCAATATTTTTATACTCCTCCCTGGCCATTTGTCCAAGCTTCCACTTCTTGTAAGCTTCTTTTTTGCGTTTAAGGTCAGCAAGGATTTCACAGTTAAGACAAGGTGGTCACCTGCCATATTTACTGTTCTTTCTACACGTCGGGATGGTTTGTTCCGGCAACCTCAATAAGGATTCTTTAAAATACAGCCAACTCTCATCTTAAAATATAGCTAGAGCAGATCTGGGGATTATTGTTTGATCCTAATCTGACAATAAGGGGCTCGCAAATGTTTGCTTCACCTGTTCCATGCTCAGCTGTGTGATTGGTCACCCAAGTCACTTGCCGGTGCTTCTGCCCTTCGATTGGATGCCTGAAACAGGGAAAGTGAATCACATGCTTTCCTATGTGGATTTCTGGACAAATCGTTTGTCCAGTAATCCATGAAAGGGGCAGGGCTGGTGAGCACCTGTCAGGGATGGTCTCAGCGCAAGGGGCTGGACTTGATGTCCCCATGAGGGCCCTTCCAGCCCCACATTTCTGTGAGTCTATGGTTTGCACGAGGGCAAATGGGGCAGGGCTGGTGAGCAATTGTCCCAATGTGCAGCGGCCATTTGAACCTTGTTGAATGATGAATCATTCGGCCCCAAGGATCTGAACGCACGTGAGGTGTTTTACTGGTCAGACAGATCTAGTGATCACAACAGGCCTCAGGCATGGAATCAACGGCCTATAGTGGTCTGTGATAACCGCTCAGCAAGCCCCAGAACTGCAAGGCTCTCACGTACCACAGTACTCACTAACCGAAAGGCTAACTTGCCTTTCGGACTCTGGTCTCATTTTGAGCTGTGGGAAAAGTGACATTTTGCCAACAGCTTCCAGCCACGTGTCTCCGCAAGGCCACGTTCCCCTAGGGCCAGGATTAGCAGAGAATGTGCATCACTCATAGCCAGGGCCGGCTCCAGCATTTCTGCCGCCCCAAGCCACAAAAAAAAAAAAAAAAAAGCCGCAATCGCGATCGGCGGCGGCAATTGGGGGAAAAAAAAAAAAAAAAAAGCCGGGATCGGCGGCGGCAGTTCAGCGGCAGGTCCTTCGCTCCTAGAGGGAGTGAGGGACCTGCCGCCCCCGAATTGCCGCTGGTGCCGCCCCTCTCCCTTGGCCGCCCCAAGCACCTGCTTGTTAAGCTGGTGCCTGGAGCCGGCCCTGGTCATAGCTGTGGCTGTTTTGGGGCCTTCTCCAGCCCCCGCAGATCCCAAGGGCTGCGTTCCCCCATGGTAGCTCAGTGTTGAGCATTTGCTGGACATAGCTGTGGCGGCTGGGGAAAGCCTCCCTGCTGCATGGCGAGGATGCTGTTCCTTGCACGCTGCTGCAGAGGGGAATTTATGCTCCTCCTGAAGTCTCCGCTGGGGCATGTTCATGCACAGCCGAGCTGCAGCTCTGAATCCAGACAGCTCACTTCACACCTCTGCCGCTACTCCTGCCCAGTGGAGAGTGCAAATGGGGCCTATCTGCTGCAGAAAACCAAGCGCTGAGCAGCCAGTATTCACACCTCAGGCTGCTCCAGGGAGCCAGTTGTGCTCTTCAGAGCCTGACCCCTCACTGGCATGTTCCTGCGTCTGGCTGCTCTCCCTCGGCAGGGGCAGGGGAGGGGTAGTTCCTGCCCACGGAGTATCCAGTGCTCACTGCGGCCGCAGGGCTCCTGTTAGCAGAGCACTGAGGTACATGCTGGCATCCCATTGGCAGCAGAGCCTAACTGCAAACCCGTCTCAGACCAGCCTGTGACTGGAGGGGGCCATCTAGATACGGTACAGCAAGCAGCCGGGTCCCCTTGCCCAAGATTCATCTGTGCCTGTCATGCCCTGGGCCCAGCTGAGCAGGTGCCCCCCCGCACAGATATTGGCGAGCCCTCAGGTGTGGCTGATGCTCATTGAGGCTTTCTGAAGAGCATGCAGCCCCTGGCCAAGGGCTGGGCTGGAGCAGAGGGGCAGGGACCCAGCAGGAAGCCATCCAGCGCCTGGGGTCTGTTTTAGGTGGAAGGGCAGTTCCTCTCTGCCCTGGCAGCATGGAGCAGGCCACGCTTCCTGACAGAGCCGGACACTCACAGATCGGCCCTTGCTACTCTGACGATGTGAACACTGCCCCTCCCTGGCCCCAGAGGCCAGGCTGCCTCTGCTACAGGATCACACATTGGCACTAGTGAGCCACACCACCTGTTGGGTGGCTGCTCCCACCCTGCCCTGCAGACGGCGCTCTCTTTGTAGGGAGACAGACCGTGTTGCACAGAACTGCCCCAGGCTGCAGGGTGCTACACAGCAATTGGCAGGGATCCCAACAGCTGGGCCGACTGGGGACAATCCTACAGCCCCGAGTGGGATGGCATGGGGGTCAGAGGGCTAGTGCTGCACACACCACTCAGCCATGCACCCCGGGCTGGCAGCCCACTGGGCCGTGTGACACTGCTGATGCATTGCCGCACTCGGGGACATGCCGGGCTGGCTCACATGCACATGCGTGTAGTTCTGGCTTGTCAGTAGAGCTGCTAATGCTGCACACGGTGGGCTGCAGTGTCGCTAGTTCTCATGGGTTTGTCTCCTTGGCTGCAGGGGGGAGCAAAGGGGCAGGGTCATCCCCAAACTGGGGTCCGCCCGGGAGCACTGATGCTGTGTGAACTGGTCCTGGTGTGTGTGTGTGCGCACCATGGAACCAGAGCGGCTCGTCCTCATCCTCCTGTCTCTGCAGGGGCTTCTGGAGCAGGGTCTGAGTTCCCTTAGCCCACACTGACAGCCACGCCATGCTATGAGCAGCGGAAAAACCCACCCCTCCCCTCCCAGCCTGCCAGTGGGGCAGCTAAACAGAGCCAGCCCAGCTCTGCGGCGTCTGGGGCCTGAATCCTTCTGACTGGCCCTGACACAGCCCTGTGCTCAGCCCAGCCCCCCGAAAGCTCCTGACCCTCACCGCGTGGCTACCCAGTCCCCTGACCAATCCCCAGCCAGGATTTGCGGCTCTCTAGCCCACAGCTCGAATGCAGCTGGGGCTTCCCCTGTGCCTTGCTGGGCTGAGGGAGAGTAGCCCAGGGACACGGCCACAGGACAGTGTCAGAAGAGCCCCTGCACCAGCAAATTGGGGCTGCAGGAGGTTGCCTGTGCTGGGGACATTAATGGCATCTCCTGACTCAGAGGAGCATGTCAGCATCCCCCGGAGGTTGATTTTCTCTAAACGCTGCGGCATTATCCTGCAGCAGGGGATCATTATTCAGCCCCTGCCTGCACTTCCCTGACATGCTCCCCTAAGTCAGGGCCTTCATTGGTACCAGCTGGAAGCAGAGTTAGCGTCTCGCTGAGCGGTGACTCCTGCCACTTCTACTTCATTTGCGGCTTCAGGTTTTTCTTCCGTCTGAAAGGATTTAATAAAACAATTCCTGGCATCTGAGTGGCTGGCAGCCCGCGCTCACTGCAGGGCCGATCAGTCAGACGCCACCGGCCACCCAGCCTGAGCCACGGCTTTCTGCAGGATCTGCCCTGGGTAGTCCCTCCCCTCCCCCACTCCGCCATGACCCCCTGTCTTCAGGCCATCAGGGTATGCTGCAGTCAGCACAAACTGGGGGTGCTGGGGCTAACCATGGCCATGGTTTGTTTGCCACATGCTGTTCTTCCCCACGCTGCATGCTTTAACAGCCCGGAGCCTCCTCTTTTACACTGCCAGGGCACCACTCTAGGTACAGTTAACCCAGACAATGCCCCAGGGCAGCATCTGAGTTAACCGTTTGCGTAGCTCTGGATGTTTGGAAGCTGCTCGTTCCTTATTTCATCTGATTCTCCTTTATGGATGGAAGGTGGATCCCAACCGGGATCCAAACACCTCCTGGGTTTAGGTGAATTCCGATCTAGAGCCAAACTTGGCAGCCTGGGCCCAGCACTGGCTTCCAGGAGCCCTGTTCTGAAGATAATGCAGTACCCGCCTCCACTGCGCCCAGGGAAGCCTGCGATAGGCGCAGAGGGGCAGGCTGGGATCCAGGCAAGACAGCTGGATGTCAGTGCAGAGAAGGGCTGGATCCTGTCAGGGCTCTGCCTTTCTAGCCTGCTGCCTTCGCGATGGCAAAGCCTATCTTCCCTGCTAAGGGCCAAGCGCGGGAAAGTGGCTCCCTCAGCAGAGCACTGGGGTTTCCGTTGTGGGAGTGAGCAGTGCTGCGTAACAGGCAAGGAGCAGTAGCGGTGTGAAGGGGAGAGATGCCTCCAGGATGAGAGAGACTCCAGCAGGGGCAGCTGAGGAAGGAGCTAGTGGAAGCAGAAGGCCTGGGCGCGTTGGGGGACTCTTGCTTTACAGACCGCGTAGGATCAGTGAAGCAGCTGAATATTTTCAGTGAAGTGGCTGGAGAGCTCCATTCCCCTCACGCTCCTACCAGTGTGAATCTAGAGTGCCTCCACTGAGGGTAATGGGCTCATTCATCCCTGGTGGAACCCCTCTGGAGTGAATGGAGTTGCACCAGGGGATGCTCTGGCCCGGAGAAGTTACTCTAAGGAGAGAGGAGACCCAGCGTGGCTAAGGCACGGGACTGGCACAGGCAGCAGAGGGCACAGGGTCTCCCGAGAGCCACGCAGGAAATGGTTTTCCCATCCAAGGAACATTCTGAAATTTCAGAAAGTTTCCTGCTCTGCACTGGGACAAACTCGTGACCTTTCCATGTGTTTCTGGAAACCCAGAGAGAGAATGAGCCTCCCTCTGGAACAGCCAATAGCCGGGCAGTGAGGGCACTTGGGAACCCCACCTCCACATCCAGCAGAGCAAGGACCTGGCCACAGCCTCCAGCTGAGTGCCATGACCAATGGGCTGCTCTGAACTGGGTCTCTGACTCTCCTGTACTGTGAAACATTGTGAAAGGTCTTGGGTTTGTTCCGCATCAGAACTAAAACCACTATCAACCCCTCCCCATTAGTCGTGAAAAGGAAGTCTCTGGCCAGCCCCTGTCCCAGTGTGGTCAGGGCTCAGCGCGGCACGGTTCTGTAGCTCAGGCCCAGTCCGCTCAGCGATCTTGCCCAGCGGCACTTTGAAGACCGACATACACGTTATTGCCGTGTCCTTTGAGCACACGGCACAGCAACGTGGGTTCCTCCTGGCGACCTGATTGCACAGCTGAGCTGAGTGAGCCCAGCAGCCTGGGCAGGCCAGCATGTGAGGTTGTCACAAGGAGTGACCTGGCTGGAGAGTGTCCCACGTCCAGGCAGGGAGGGCGTGCACAAGCTTTCAGTTCAGTCAGAGCTTTTCCAAATGCTTGCTGGGAATGATCCTGCTAGAGTTATTTGAGCACTGTTGCCTGGTGGCCTCCTGACTGGAGGCTATGTCCAGCGCTCTGCAATGGAGGGCAGAGGTCACGTCTCAGCACGTGTGCTGGGCTACTCCACGGTGAATGTGTGGCACAGAGAGACCAACAGCGGAGGGGTGTTTTCAGGGAGCAGGTTCTGGGTGTTTGCCAGCTAGCTTGGCATTCCTAGTGGAGACAAATTTGGCAGATGTAACAATGAGAGAGAGGCTCAAAGGCCTGGCCCACCCATGGAACAGAGCTCTCCTAAACTGGGCACCGCTGGCTGGATAGTGAGGGGAACATTTCCAGGGAGATCAATGCAATAGTCAGGGCAGAACAAGATTAGGTGTGCATGGCACTGTGAAGGACTATAGGCACCGTGGGGTGCTACAGGTGTGCGTGGCACCGTGTGGTGCTATAGGCATGCGTGGCACCATGGGGCGCTATTGGTATGTGTTGCACTATGGTGCATTATTGGTGTGCATGGCACAGTGCAGCGCTATAGGCATGCGTGGCACCATGGGACACTACCAGCGTGCATGGCACTGTGGGATGCTACAGGTGTGCAAGGCACTGTGTGGTGCTATAGGCATGCGTGGCACCATGGAGCGCTATTGGTGTGCGTTGCACCATGGGGTGCTATCGGGATGCATGGCACTGTGCAGCGCTAATGGTATGCATGGCACTGTGGAGCTCTCTAGGTATGTGCAGCGCTATAGGTGGGCGTGGCACCATGTGGCACTAGAGGGACTCAGACATGTGACCCGACTAGCTGTTCTGTGGGAAACCACGTAGGGAGTGGAGAACAGGTTTGAAGAGCTCGCTATAGCCCATATTGCTGAGGAGATGTGCTGCTGCAGTCTGTACTAGCTGGAGTTGATGATTTCATGCCCAGGTACATTGTATTGCTGGTGTCCAGACGGGAGGTCGGAAAGCCAGGTGGCCATCCACAAGGATAGCTCGCAGACACCACCTTGTAGGTGGTGGTGATGGGGGGGGGTGCTCTTGGCTCTAAGTCAGGGCTGAGCCAATCCCCTGGCATGGAGCATCTGACAGTGCTGTATTGACCAGATGTACAGCTGAGAGCCTGACCCCATTGTAGAGCCCATGAAAGCTCATTTGCACTCTTACTGCATATTGTGCCCATGGATCCCAGATCTGTTATTTCACAGGGTCTTAGCAATGGCGTCCTAGGCCAAATTACAGCCTGGGTCACTGTAATTTCACCACTTCCACTTAGCTCTTGTGTAGCATTTTTCTGAATAGCTGCCATGTTCCACCCCAGAGCTAGCTGCATTTCAGTGGTGGGTGAAATTGTTTACAAAGATATACCTTATAAAGTGCCTTGGGTTCCTTTGGAATGAAAGATTCTGTGTAAATGTGGGCTCAGAATCCTGGCACACCAGCAGGTCGGATCTGCTAGTTTTGGAATCACATTATGCTCCTGGAATGCTGAGATCTGTCATAGCCCAGAGCTGGAGTGGACAGGACACAGTCCCTGAAGGAAGGGAGTGTAATTGTTTAGAGCTGTGCCGCATTCTGTGCTTCCATCACCATTTTTTTCTGAATTTTAGATGCAGAACATGCATCCTGGTCAGAAACTAATGAATCACAATTCATTATTTCCCTGCCACTGGCTAAGAATGCAGAATAGCCAGAGGAGAAAGAACCATGCAGCAGGAAAAATCAATAGTCTGGGGGGGAAAAAGGGGGTTCTTTCCACCCTGCCCTCTGTGATCTACTATCGCATTTCAGGGTGCAATCCACACCAGTGAGGGGTTGTGTCACCACTTGCCCTGCAACCTGGGGTACCTCACACCCTGACTGTCTGTGTATAGCCACAGCCCTGGTCCAGCAACTCTGATCCCGCAGCCTGTTAGCAACACCAGCCACATTCTGGCTGCCTCCTGCCTTGATTACTACTTGCAGGGTGACCCCAACACACTCCCAGTCCTGGATCGTGTGTTCTGCACTGTCCCACCCTCTCCTGGGCAGTTCAGATACTAAAGGTCCATTATCCCTGTAAAGGCTCAATGTACAACAGTTTGCTACTTTAAACGGAGTTGTCAAACAGTTCAGTTTAAACACAGCACTGGGTTAATTTTGATTAAAGAATAAAGCAAGTTTATTTAACTACAAAGAGAGAGCTGTGGAGTGAGTACAAGTACAAGGTATTACAGTCAGAAATGGTTACAAGAGAATTAAAGATAAAATGCTGCCTAGTAACTTAAACTAGACTTGGTTCGGGGTAAAACCCTTACCACAGGATCCCAACAACAGGGCTGACCAGATTCTCAAATCAGAATCTGCCCTCCAAATCCAAAGGGCTGGGTCCTTTATCGTCTTAGGTGAAAGGGCAAGAGAGAGAGAGAGAGAGAGAAAGAATCCCAGGGCTGGTTTTGTCCCTCACTTGTATATTCCACTCACCCTTGGAAATGCATGTTCCTGAAGGTTTCCCCTAGGGAAAGTTACTTCCAACTGAGACATGGAGTCTCATGGTGAAGGAGGTTCCATGTTGTTGCTAAACTGCAGACCATTCTGTTCCTGCCCCCTTCCTGCCAAACAACGGCCACTTGACAGATGATGGCCAATCAGCTTTGATGACACCTGGCTAGACGCGTCAGCTTGTCCTTTGTCTTTGAGGAACAGGTTTATCCTCTCCCCAGACTTGCCGGGTAAAGACATTTCAGTCATAATTTTAGTTTATGTTCATAACTATATAACTACATATATAACTATATATAGTTATAGTTATATATAATTTTCAAATGATACCTCACAAGGCATATTTTGTACAAAGATTATTACACTGGTGTGCAGGGTGTGACTACAGTGGTGCATTTAGTCACACTTACACAGTACTGCAGCACATCTCACACCGAGACCGCCTTGCAGTTTGGAACTAGTATAAGCCACGTCTGCAAGTCCAATCTATTCTCCCTGTGCGTTGCCTTTAGAGTAAAGACAAATAATCCTGATTAAAGTCTGAAACCACAAGAACAGAGAGGCTGAAGGGAGAGGGCCTGGGCTCTGAAAATGTAGAGGGAGGGATCTGACCCTGCTTGTCAGACCCCTGATACAGCCCTTGTTCCAGCTCAGGTGGTAGCTAGGGGATTTCTCAGGATGACCGCCCTTTTTGTTCTGTTCCACCCACTTATATATCTTTTGCATAAGGCGGGAATCCTTTGTCCCTCTGGGTTCCCACCCCTCCTTCTCAATGGAAATGCACCAGGTTAAAGATGGATTCTAGTTCAGTTGACATGATCACATGTCACTGTAAGACTTCATTACCCACTTGCCAACACACATATACAGGAAGACTTACAAGTAAAACAGAGCCATTTACAGTCAATTGTCCTGGTTAATGGGAGCCATCAAGATTCCAAACCACCATTAATGGCCCACACTTTGCATAATTACAATAGACCCTCAGAGTTATATTTCATATTTCTAGTTTCAGATACAAGAATGATACATTCATACAAATAGGATGACCACACTCAGTATATTATAAGCTTTGTAATAATACCTTACAAGAGACCTTTTGCATGAAGTATATTTTAGTTACATTATATTCACACTCATCAGCATACTTTCATAAAATCATATAGAGTGCAACGTCACATAGAGGATGGCAAAAATATTCCTATTTGCTAGAGCTAATCAAATAGCAAAATCCACTGGAAATTGATTAATGTTATTGATTGATTGGCTTCCACCCTATGCACCTTTGTGCCGCAGAGCTCTATTCAGTCAATGAAGATGGGGAGAATCCATACTGCCCATCTGGCTGCCATTCATTCATCTCTGGAGCTTGCTGCCTGGCTTTTACCAACTGCCTGGCTTTTTACCAGCAATGTCACCTGGTTTGTCAGCTGGGCCATGGCGGCTTGTCCCTTTGTGGACTGCAGAAGCTCTGGAGTTCCTCTGATGAGCTGCACATCCATGTATCTCCAGTACATCTGTTTGTCACACATCTTGAACTGGTGGTACAGATTTGAGGAAATGAGATCAAGATAAATGCTTGTTGGGCTGAATAAAATATGGTGTCCCTGAAGAGGAGTCACCGTTGGGCTGGGTTTGCAACATGATCAAATGAAATGAGATTGTCATAGGGTTCCGATGGAACTGCCCACAATCTGTTTTTAGACAGATCTATTTCCCCAAAGAGAACAGCTCGGAAGGAGGCTGGGAAGGGAAACTAAAAAGAAGGAAGATGATGTCTGCACTCCGCAGTTACACAGCTCAGTTAGCAGGGCTTGAGTGGCAGGCACTTTACACTTCGTTATCCGAGTTTACAAAATGCTTTTGACAGTATAAAATTGGTGTTAAAATCTGCAGGTCTGAGACTCCCAGGTGTCTGGTGATAAGGTCAGGGTAAGTGACATTCACCCAGGACATGCTGATTTTCAAGCTGCTTGCAGAAGGAAGGCAGCTGGAGTCACAGAAAGGGAGAATACACTCCCCAGCAATGCTTCTGGAGAAACACAGGGACCAGGGAATTGTGCAGAGTAGGGAAAACGGGCTAAAAGTGGTGATGATAGGTACTGAGGGTATAGGACACACAATAGACACCTAGCAGGCAGGGCCGGCTCCAGCACTTCTGCCGCCCCAAGCAAAAAGAAAAAAAGAAAAAAAAAAAGCCGCAATCGCAATCGCGACCGGCGGCAGCAATTAGGGGGGGAAAAAAAAAAGCCGCGATCAGCGGCGGCAGTTTAGCGGCAGGTCCTTCGCTCCTAGAGGGAGTGAGGGACCTGCCGCCCCCGAATTGCCGCACATGCCGCCCCTCTCCCTAGGCCACCCCAAGCACCTGCTTGTTAAGCTGGTGCCTGGAGCCGGCCCTGCTAGCAGGCCAGACTGGTGTGAGTTATAGAGGTGTAAAAGTGGGCTAACCCACTCATGTCACTGGAGTTACACCACTGGGACCATAAGAGTAGAATTTAGCAGCTGTGCAAAGGAGGGTAGGATTTTGCTCTGTCTGTACTGAAGGCATCTAGGAAATTGTGTATAAATAGAGATGGCTGAAAAACTTTAGCCAGAACTGTCTCACGGAAATCAAAACATTTCTCAGGAACTTACTGATTTTGACAAAAATGGATGGGAAAAAGTTGAAGCAAACTCTTTCAGTTTGATAATGTCAAACTGTTGTTTCAATAAATTAAAAAAGATTCGTTTTGACTTTATCATTTCAATTAATTTCATGTAGATAAATATTAAATATTGATTTGATTGTTCTAGGCTCTATTATATTAACATTTAAGTTATACTACAGTTTTGACATTATTGAAATTAAACTTTTTTACCTCATCAAACAAAACAAGTGGACATTATCGAAACCAAATGTATTGATGGATCCAAATTGAACTTGTTTTTTTGAATTTTCATTCCGTGGGAAATTTCAAAATTTCAACTTATTGTTCCAATTCCAAACCAAATGTGAAAATGTCGGCATTTCCTGTGGAATGGATATTCCATTTCCCAGCCAGCTCCATGTTCAATGTTCCGACCAGCTGAAAAATCCTGAAATCCATCACACGAACCCTGATGCTTCCCAAGCTATGGTGTTGCCTATAGATATATTGGAGATTGCTGAGTTTCTGTTGCATTTATTGAGAACACCAAGCTCTCCCCACGGTGATAGCTCTGTTTCCATTTGGCCCCTTTCTTCTGCCCCAGCTGACCACAGTGCACACCCTGCTTTTCCCTCTGCCATAAATTACTGACTAGGCTTCAGTGCAGAAACAATAATAAATCCTGTATAAACGATCATCAAAGTTTCTGTTTATACCAACCACGAACATTCCAAAATCATGAGTCAAGCATGAAAAAATCATGAGATTGGATTAAAAATCATGAGATTTTAATAAATAATGATGATACCTATTGCTTTTCATTAGTAGATCTCGGAGAACATTACAAAAGAGGTAATAAATGTTGGTTCTTGTTATTTGTCTCTGGTTTCTGACTCTTGGGGGTGTACTTGTGTCACATTTTCAACTCTAAGGGCTAGAAACTTCCTTTTGTTTTTAATGAAAACAGAGGGTCTCACCTAATCATATGACTCCAGCAGCTGGGGCTATAAGAAGAATACCAAATATTGTGAGACTTGTGATCAAATTGAGAGTTGGCAGCACTGTAGTTTGTTTTACGTTACATATTTCAGTGCATAAGCTTTCGTGGGTAAGAACCTCACTTCTTCAGATGCAAGTAATGGAAATCTCCAGAGACAGGTATAAATCAGTATGGAGATAACGAGGTTAGTTCAGTCAGGGAGGGTGAGGTGCTCTGCTAGCAGTTGAGGTGTGAACACCAAGGGAGGAGAAACTGCTTCTGTAGTTGGATAGCCATTCACAGTCTTTGTTTAATCCTGATCTGATGGTGTCAAATTTGCAAATGAACTGGAGCTCAGCAGTTTCTCTTTGGAGTCTGGTCCTGAAGTTTTTTTGCTGTAAGATGGCTACCTTTACATCTGCTATTGTGTGTCCAGGGAGGTTGAAGTGTTCTCCTACAGGTTTTTGTATATTGCCATTCCTGATATCTGACTTGTGTCCATTTATCCTCTTGCGTAGTGACTGTCCAGTTTGGCCAATGTACATAGCAGAGGGGCATTGCTGGCACATGATGGCATATATAACATTGGTGGACGTGCAGGTGAATGAGCCGGTGATGTTGTAGCTGATCAGGAATGGCAATATACAAAAACCTGTAGGAGAACACTTCAACCTCCGTGGACACACAATAGCAGATGTAAAGGTAGCCATCTTACAGCAAAAAAACTTCAGGACCAGACTCCAAAGAGAAACTGCTGAGCTCCAGTTCATTTGCAAATTTGACACCATCAGATCAGGATTAAACAAAGACTGTGAATGGCTATCCAACTACAGAAGCAGTTTCTCCTCCCTTGGTGTTCACACCTCAACTGCTAGCAGAGCACCTCACCCTCCCTGACTGAACTAACCTCGTTATCTCCATACTGATTTATACCTGCCTCTGGAGATTTCCATTACTTGCATCTGAAGAAGTGAGGTTCTTACCCACGAAAGCTTATGCTCCCAATACTTCTGTTAGTCTTAAAGGTGCCACAGGACCCTCTGTTGCTTTTTACAGATTCAGACTAACACGGCTACCCCTCTGATATTTCAGTGGACAGTTGAAAATATTATCATACTAGGAGCTATAGTAGATATTACCCTACATCTGTAAATCCTATAACATGTTTGAACACTAGTAAATTATACAATGATAAATTAGTGTAACTGATTGGCATTATCTATTTATGTATTATTTGCAATGACTTTACTGCCCTAAGCTGGTACTACAGGTAATAGTAATGTGTGTTTCCTAGGTTATCTGGACTCTGCACATTTTCCTAATGTGCTCTAAAGAGAAGTCAGTTCCCTGCTCTATACACATGTGGCAGGCCTGCACTGTATGTGCAGAAAGATGGGCCCCACTTTGTGATGCTCCGCAGCAGTGCCAAAACTTCTCCAAAAGTCACTGTGCAGACTCGTGTCTGGCCCGTGGCCTGTGAATGTTAGTATTTTGTTTACTGCTTGGTAAGTGGGAATTTCCAAAGGACTCAGCGCTGACCTAACTCTGCTCCCAGTGAAGTCAGTGACAATGCTGAGTCAGGGGCCTTTGAGAAATCCCACCCAATATGTAGATGTTCAATAACAGTTTTTGACATCTCCCGGCACAGCTGGGTATTAGCGCAAGTAGTTAAAACCATAACAGCTGGCAAAGCACACTAGATGCAATGAAATTAAATGTGACACATCAGCCTTTATTCAACAAGGTAGAGAACTCAAACGCTGAAATGTTCCACACCCTATAATTTTAGGGCCTATATTACAAACATAAAAATATGATAGTCATATTTCTAGTTCAGAAGGAAAAGAGGGGTAGAAAACTGCACAGAAAGCAGGGCCGGCTCCAGGCACCAGCCAAGCAAGCTCGTGCTTGGGGCGGCAGATTCTACGGGGCGGCATTTCGCCCAATCCTAGGGCGGCATGGCCACTTTTTTTTTTTTTTTTGGTTCGCCGATCCGGCCGCCCTGTAGGGTGCGGCGGCGCAGAGGAGGGGAGCGCCCTGCTGGGAGCGGGCTGCGCACACCATCTGCCCCAGCCGGTGCCAGATCTGTAGCAAGCCCGGTAGGGCAGCCCGCGTCCTTCCCTCCCCGCCGACCGGAGCGGCACGGAGCCCTCCCGGCAGGCAGCATAGCGGTTGGGGCCACGTGGCGAGTGCCCCGCTGAAGCTCTGGCTGCCCCCTTTCTCTCTCTCCCCCTGCTCCCTCCCCCCCACCCCCCGCTGACCGGGGCACGTCTGCAGCGCCGGGAGTCCCCCTGCACCCTGGCTCCGGATGCGCCGCAGGTTTTTTTTTTTTTTTCCCCCCTGCTTTGCCGCTCCGCCCACGCCGCAGGTTGGGGTTTTTTTTGCTTTGCCATTCTGGCCGCCCCGATTTTTTTTTTGCTTGGGGCAGCAAAAAAGCCAGAGCCCTGACAGAAAGAAGGAGTCCAATCTGAGACTGCAGCAGCAATTTAACTCCCGGAATTTCCTGAGTTTTGATTGCTTGATTGCTCCAGTTGCATCATTATGGTTGTTTTCATTTTATGTTCCTGAGCTTTTGGAAATAAAGGCAGAAAGAAGAAAACTCGAATCTAGCAATCTGGCTGGAGGAACTTAGCAGTTTCCCTGCTGCTGATCGTAGCCACATTCAGTGGAAGTTTTCACAGCCCAGCTAAGCTTTAGTTTAATGGGGCAGCTAAACAAAGGCACTGTTAAGCATCCCACAGCACTGTGCATCAACAGCCGCCCCCAACCCCCCTGGGAAACAAAGCTCTACTGAGCGTGTGTAAAACTTCCCATTTTACTTGCTTGCAACTGTGAATTCTCAGCCAGTTTCCCTGATATTTACGTCTCCGTGAGCTTTACACACAAATCAGCTTCTCAGCTTCAGCCCTTTTGGAATTAGCTGAGCAGAAAAATTCTAATGAGAACATATGGGAAAAGTTGTTTTTCTTTAATTAAATATTTATTCATGTTTTAAAAAATAACAAGCCTGCATAAAGCATCCCTAGATCAGTGTCTGATGTGAGGAAGGCAGTGCTGCTTTGCAGTCAGAGGTAACAGGCCTCTCTTAGGGAACATTTCCTAAAGCCTTCTAATAGCATGCATTCAATTCTCCATCAATGGATTAACTCAGTGGAGTGGAAGCACCCGTAGTGTGTGATACTAGACAAACAAGACAGGAAGTTACTAACCCTGGGCAATAGTCTGATATCCTTGCTCTCAATGAGTGATAGCAATGATTTCAGGGGGATTGCTGGTGGAGTAAAGCACTACCCACTCTGACTTAACTGGACTTAAGCACCTGCTTAAGCACTGTCCTGAATAGGGATGGGCATAAACTTTCCTGTTTCGGTACCTCACGTAGGGCTCAATCTTGCATGGCGCTGGCTGAGCCCTCTGTCCCTGTCCCAATACAGCACTTAAGCACAGGATTAACAAGCACATGAGTAGCCCTATTGACTTCACTAACTTCAAGTTAAGCATTTGCTTAAGTGCTTTGATGGAGCAGGGCTAGAGAACTCAGCCCACTGCTGGCTCAAGCCCATATTGAACACGTAACGGATACAATGGACGGACATAAAGGCAAGGCACCCAGTACTGGGTAGCAAGTACCATAAATCAGCTAACAGGGGGAAAATAAAACAAAATTCACCCTTCAGGAGCATTTATTGTGCCTAGAAATTAGCAGAGGGTGGCATGATGTGACGAGAAGTCCTAATTCTTGTTCAAATGCCTTCAGGCTGGCTGTAACCTCACTGACAAATAAGGAGCAAGTGTATTTTTCTCTCACTTGCAAAGTTCAAAAAGGTCAAATAAAGATTGATCACACTTAAAAGCAATCCGTTTTAGGCTGGGGCCAAGGTTGGAACAATTCTGCCCAAATTCTACTCTATGTTGGTTCATAAACTCCCTTGACCACTGTAGTATGAGTACCTTCCAGTCATGCATCAAGTGACTTAAGTAACAACTGTCACAAGCAACTGAGAAAGGAGGCATTGGAATCCAAGCTGGAACTCAGCCTTGTGCCCTTCGTTCCTTGCTGCCCGGTCTCGCTACTGTGCATTTCAGAATGTCCCCTGCTCTTGATTTTCTTTGTTAAAGTTTTGTATCACAGAAACCCCGTGGCCCAAGGACTGGCAACATTCCCTTAACTCTCCAAGATGTGGGGAACATGCAGGCTGGACAGATTTCATTTTTAAGGAAGTTGCTGGGATTAGGTTTAACCTTGGACTTCTAATGGAAAGAGGAGTTAGAACCGTTTATCTATGGAGTTGCAACCAGGCACTGTAATTTACCTTATCTGTTAACATCACGTTGTAGCAGAGGTGATGGGATGTGCTGGAACCAGATATCACACTTATTGGGCCATGGGAACATTTGGGTGCGACAGGTTGGTTTTACTTGCTATAAAGAAAATAACCCCCTGATAATAAAATGAATGCCGGTTGGAGTTTCCCTTCCCATAGTATGCAGTTTGGAGTCTTTCCCCACCATGTTAGAGGAAGGCATTGCATTGTCTATATTGTTTCTCTCTCTGGATGTTGGCCACCCATCCCCTCTCATGGCCTCCTCCTTCCCTTTCTGAGTCTCTTGAGGAATTTATTCTTGTTTACCCTAGAAAAAAGCAGGCCAGCTGAATGCCTGTTGTGGCCAGACCCAAATGCTCACAAACACCTACAGAGAGGCCTTGATTAATTTAAATTAGCTGAGATCCTCTCAGGGGACAGACCTGTCCATCAGCAAATGTTCCAAGGTGCTTCAGGGATTAAAAGCCCTTGAAACTTTAGCTGGCAAACGTGAATGCTTGCCAGTTGTTCTTGAGAGCAAAATTTTCTACTCGGCCTGGATCCAGAATCCTGCTTGCCTTAATCTTCAACGGGATCCCATCCTTGTCACCAAAAAATGTTCCTGCTGGTTTGTGTGATGAGGAATACACGGAGTCACAATATAGTCTTATTGGGGAGGCGAGGGAGTTGGGAACAGGAAAATGAAGGACGACTGCCCATTAGCATGGAAGCGGAGCCACAGGGACTAACCCCAGTGAATCCTTTTTTTTTAATTCCAGATAACAACTCACGGCTACTCACAGCATTGCCCTTGATGAGCACTTTCACCCCCATAGAAACTACAGTGCCCCCTATGCATACATAACAGAGTTACAGCCAAAGCATAATATAGAATCTGGCCCGGAGGATCTCACCATAGTACCCTTGTGGCTGGATTTTGCTACAATGCCTCGCTTGCACAACTGCATTTCTGACCTTGAGCTCTGTGTGCTGCCCCTGCTTCTGTTATTGTCACTACACTAGCCATGGTCAAGGCTGCCCTCCTGTTGTTTTCTTGTGGGCAAGTCTTGTATCAGTTTTGTACTGCTGTGGATCTTCTGAAGTCCGGCATTCTTAAAAGGGGTTTGATGTTTAACATTGACACAATTGGGAAATATTTTCTCTGTATGATTTTTCCTCTAGCTGCAAATTTTTTAGTGCTGGTTGATGCAGAATATGTGAGCCTTATACTTTACCCTGAGCAAACACTTCCAATAAACTTTATTCTTTGCTGTTCAGTGGTGCAGGGGCCACAGGCACTGAGAAG
The DNA here is from genome assembly GCF_028017835.1 of Emys orbicularis. Classification (NCBI taxonomy): domain Eukaryota; kingdom Metazoa; phylum Chordata; order Testudines; family Emydidae; genus Emys; species Emys orbicularis. The sequence continues at coordinate 26,018,292 of NC_088695.1, read as the reverse complement.
ATGGCCCTGTGGCTTAGGCAGTTTACTCTCGCCCAGGAGAAGTGTGACCTATTCCCGCCTCTGCCACAGCGTTCTGTGTGATGCTGGGCAGGTCAAGTCATCCACACTTTTCACAGGTGTTATTCTCATTTTCTGGGGCCCAGATTAAGAGACCTACACCAGGATTTTCCAAAGTGTTGAGCACTCATAACTTCAATGCAGGCAATGGATGGGAGTTGTGGATTCTCAATATCTTCACCGGTAAGATGTGGTCTGGAGTAATGAGCATTGGGTTGACTATCAGGGCGCCTGCTGGTCTAATCCTGGGTGTGATATGAAGAGGCCTTAGGCAAATGACGTCACCTTTATTCATTGCCTTTCCTACATGTAGCATGGGGATAATTATACTTATCCTATGTACCTCACAGGATTGTGAGGATTAATTAGTTAATGTCTGAACTGTGCTTTGTACAGATAAAGAGCTATTAAAAAATCTAAGTGCTCTGAAAAATCAGGCTCTAGAGGTCTTATGTTGAGTACTCAACAATAATAAGGACTTTTGCAAATTTTGGCCTTAATCGTTCTGTGGCTCCGTTGCCCATTTAAAATATGGGGATAGTAATACCTTCCTAACACAGAGGGGAGTTGTGTAGATAAACTTGTGTATGCGTGTGAGACTCAGGTACCACAGTGAAGAGAGTCAAAGAAAATCTCATGAGAAATTTAACAATTCTATATTCAGTGCAGGGTTTGGATGGTGTGTAATAAAGTATGGGCCATACATTGATTAATGAGGCTAAAATGAAATGTTGAATAGCTGCCCTGTTCCCAGAGTTTCCTGTGCAATGAATGAGGCAGCAGTCCTGTTGAAAAAATAGCATGTGATAATGGCATTAAAGGCTGTCATAATGCATACGTAAAAGGGGTTTGAATTAAGGTTGTATGAGCAACTTAAATCTGCCATTTCCTAACTTTTAAGAGATTGTCATTGCAATTTTGCTAATATTCTTTTAATGCATTTTTTGTATTTTTCACTGTATATTGTTACATATGGTATAAGCATTCTGTAGCACAAGCGATGCAGGATGAAGGTGTAACAGCCCAGCTGTCCTGCTCCTGATTGCCTCGCCGTGATTAGGATTTGAAGGTGTGATGTTCGAACATATTGGCTAATCCACCCTAACCAACACGTTGGAAAGCTCTAGTGTAGCTTAGGCAATGTGAATTTTAACACATGCTTAACTGATCAAGTTAAACCCTAGGCTTCCTCTTGGGCTTTAACTTGATGTAGCGAAGCGACTACTCACCGGCGCGGCGCCGCCTGCTGGTCGTCCTGGGAATTAGCTCTCCAGCTCCAAAGCGCCCTCTGTTGGCCGATGTCCCGCCTGCCTTAGGCCCCGTGTCCCTCCTGGACCCCTTACCGCAGGGGTCTGTCCTCTGCAGTACCCCCGCAGTCTCTGGGTCTCCCCACCCAGGGGAACCCCCAACCCTCTATCCCCACCTTGCCTCAGTGACTACTGCCAGTCATCATCTAGCCCCCACTCACTGGGGCAGACTGCAGTCTGTAAACCACTCATCATCGGCAAGGGGGGTTAGGACCCGCTGCCTTTGCCTAACCCTGGGCTGTACTTCTGACACCCTAGTACCTGCTTTAGGCCTTCACCAAGGCCTGCAGCCTGGGGAGTCGCCAGGCTGGAGCTCCCTGGCCCCTCTTGCCTTTCCCCAGCCCTGCTCAGCCTCAGGTACCTTGCTCAGCTCCCAGGCAGGCTGGTCCTTCTCTCTCTAGCAAGAGAGAGACTCTCTCAGCAGGTGCCTCACAGCCCTTTTTATAGGGCCCGGCGTGGCCTGATTGGGATGTGGCCCCAGCCGTGGCTGCTTCCCCAATCAGCCTAACTCTATTGGCTCCCTGGTGCAGCCCTTTCCCAGGGCTGTTTTAACCCCTTCAGGGCCGGAGCGAGCTAACTGCCCCGCTACACTTGATAAACTAACACATGTTCAAGGCAGCATGCCTTGTCCATGCTAGATGTTTCACATGTCGGCTTGTTATTCTAGTCTGGGTAAGGCCTTGTTTAACAAAGTCTTCCTTGCTTCCTGGTCTGCAGCATTTATTTAAGCCCTAAACTGCACAATAGCAACAACAAAATAAGACACACCATGAACTTCTCTGCCTAGTGACTCAGACGAGGTGTTTCTGTTACAGTCCTTGGAGAGCAGTAATTTTTAAGAAAGAGATATATGAATGGCCTAAGTCATGAAAAATCACCCCTCCCTATCTGGAGCAGAGTCCTTAATGCAAGATCTCTTAATGCTTCACCTGCCAAGAAAACTCACTGCTGGACTTAATAAATCCACTGCAGTAGAGACAGAGAGAATAGATTTTCTATCCAGGGCCCAGGGTTCCTTGCCCTGAATTCCAAAACACAAATGCACATTGTTACAATAGGGCGGGTAAAAATATTATTACTAGGTTATACCAGTGCAGATAAGTAGATGTTATCCTTTTCAGCCGTGGCTCTTCTTTCTGATTTTCTGAGGCTGCTTTGCTTTCTGTCCCTAACTCTTGGTTTAATTCCTCTTCAAGGCAGCTTTCTTACACTTAAGCACTGTGGAATCTTAGCATTTGAAGGGAATTCACTATCAGTCTATGCTGGTGCCAAACAGCTGTCTTGTCATAAACCACTTGTTAATTGTTTCTCTGAATCTTCGATAAAAATTGGGTGATGGGAGGATGTGGAGATTACTGGAAAGAGCAGATCATCAGGAAAGGAGATAGGTGGGAAAACAAGGAAGCGAAAGCTGTTTCATAGGTGGATTGAGTCTGTTTAGTGTATCTCTTTCTCCCCACTGGACTAACGATTCCAGAGGAGTTACCTGCATTAAATGCTATAAAATGAACATAAAAATATTGTGTAACTTACAGAAACATCATATATCTGTAGGATACTTGAGATATATTAAAATATTTTAGTACTCTGCTTTTTATAAGGAACTTATTAGCAAAGACAGACCAGAAAATTTACTCTTCTCTCTGCAGAATCTATTTTTTCCATTGCAGAACAAAATTAATCCATTTTTATTAACAATAAACATGTGGGAAGAATTAACTGCATAACCATGCCCTAGAGTAAAGAGAGACAAACATTCTCCAAAGAAAGGTTGACTGCCTGCACAGGAATATCTCTCTTCAATGGAAAGTACAATGAGGCCTCTTTGGGGGCTATTTAAAGTTTTCTTTATCAATTACCAGAGGTTCAAGACCTTGAATCAGAAGACTCAATGAGTGATTTATGCTGCAAATTAGAACTGTCAGTCCCAGCCCTTGGAAGAAGAGCTCCTTTCTAAGTTCAGATCAATACATCAGTAGCTGAGAAGATCCTCTTCTGTCAAGAATCGGGATGAAAGGCTGTCAGACACCTTCAGATCCCAGAAAGCTTACTGAAATGTTCTGATCTGAGTTGCTTATTAAGGGCTCCATCCTTAATGCTGAGGACCCTCAGTTCCTACGGGGCCTAATCCTGAGAGGTACTGAGCATCTGCAATGTCCATTGATGTCAGCAGGCATTGCAGGTACTCCATCGCGCTCAGAATTTGGTCCAGTGTCTTCCATGGGATTAAGGGTGCTCAGGCACCTGACCGAGGAGTTGCTCAGTCCTTGGTAGGATGAGGCCCTCAAACACTGACGTGTCCTGTAAGATGGCAATGGATGATTTTATGAGGCATTTGAAAGGGGACTCGCCCATTTTTAAATCACTTGTTTGTCACCAACCAGACCAGCCAAGTCTTTCCCAAAAGTCACTTGTACCCTGTCCAAAACTGGGGGAACCAGTGATTTGAATGGTTTAGGAGGCTTTACCCTGCTCCTTCTGAAGTACAGCTGTGAATTCCTCAGCCGGGGGAGTTCAGAGGAGCACCCAGCCCATGGATGTCTCTCTGAAGTCTCTTTCCCAACTCAGCATTTCCTTTTGAAGCCCAGCTCCACAAACTTCCCAAACCTCCACTCCCCAGCAAAGGCCCAGTCTCCCTCTGCCTGGCCACAGGGCTCCTTCAGGGTGGTTCCTCCAGCATGTGTGGGGAGAGGAGAGAGTGGGGAAGGAGGAGGGAAAGGGGGGGACGAGGTGAGGGGAGGTTAAGGTGCTGGCTCGCTGGACTCTAGACCCAGCTGCTACAACAGCAAGGATGCTGTGTTCATTTCCTCTGCAGAAAAGACTCCCGTCCGCACTTCCCCTTTAAGGTAACCCAGGCTCGGGCGTGGCTGAGCTAGCCACTAGCAGGGGAGAGCTGCTAGAATGCTGCACCCGCACGTGCTTGGGAGCTGTAATGTGTGCAAATGACAGCTCCACCCAGGCATAGCCGGCAAAGACCATGCATCCATCTAGTCTGATAGCCTGCCTCCAGCACTGGCCCTTACTTGGTGTCTCTCCTTGCACAGACAGCCTCCCCACTTTGGCAGCCTCTCCCCCTCCCCCACATTGACACTGCCCCCCTTCCCAAACCGAGACTGCTGAGCGATAGCAGGATGCGCCCTCCTGTGTGCTAAGTCTTGTTTCCTGGGGCAGCAGTTACTGGCTTTATGACTCGGCCTCTTGTTTAATCTCTTGGGCTGCTGCATTTGGCTCTATTCTAATTACATGAATTTGCTTCCTTTGCAAAGACGTGAAAAGTCCTTAAAAGCTCCTGTCTGTCCACATGGCTTCTCCTGGGTTTTGAAGTAGCTCAGAGCACAGTGTTTTTTAGGGCTCTCTGGCTGTCTAGCAACCCCCACTCTAGCCATTTAGTCTTGCTCTCTCTCGCTTAGTTATTGTTAGTTAATGTCTGCTCCAGCTGTGCCCAGAGAATTCATATTGTTAGCTGACAGTCAAGAACGCTGTTAATCTTTCATTTCCTTAATGGAGCATCCCAGTAACTAGACTTGAGCTCAGTGCTCATCTCTAGGGCTGTACATCCATCCACTAGACATCATCCCTCTGCTGAGCCAGCATTTCACCATGAACATCAGCACAGTAAAGCTGGACAGGTGCAGGAAGCTCTCCCATCTTTATTAAAGAAGTTTATTTCTTTTAAGTGGGTTCGGCACGGCATCCAAGAGAGTGAAACTGAGGCCAGTATTGCATTCAGATACCCGAGCAGCCCAGACATATTGGGTACTGTAATTAAACACCTGCAGCTGGACCAGGTTAGCTGACTCAGGTTCGAGGGGCTCAGGCTGCAGGGCTGTAAAACTGCAGTGTAGACGTTCGGCTCGGGCTACAGCCCAGGCTCTGGGACCCCCACAATGGGAGAGGGTCTGTCTATCCTTCAATGCAAGCCCAGGGTTAGTAGAATTAGAGTCAGCAGACCCAGCGTTTGTTAACCTAGGGCGTGAGCATCTACACTCACTTGTAACCCCAGTTTAGGAAGTGTTGGACCCTGGATCTCAACCTGGGGCTCCAGCATCTGTACTGCATTATTCAAGCCCAAGTTTAACCACCCATGCCCCAAACTCCCTAGCACCCGCCCAAAATGTGGTCACTCTAGCCCTTTGTTCATGGTGCAGTGAGGAAAAACTTGACTGTCCAGACAACAAAGTACGTCAGACCGGGGGAGTATGGGATACTTTTGGAGGACTTCCAGAGCACCATTCCAGTGGGGCTGCATCTACATTGCACAGCAGTAGCGCTTGAACTACACCAAAAAAATTAAAATTTCTGCGCACGATATTTTAAAATTCTGCAAAATTCTGCATATTTTATTTGTCAAAATAACACAATATAATCACACCATTTTCAATTATTTTGGTCATTTACTTCAACGTACTTTGAAATAAATGACTAAAATAATTGAAAATGGTGTGATTATATCATTATTGTGTTTCTGTGTTATTTTGATAATTTAAATATGCAGAACTTTGCAGAATTTTAATTTTTTTAAAAAAAATTGTGCAAAATTCCCTCAAGAGTATCAGGGTTCTGTGTGACACAATCTTTGTGTGGGCAGCTCAGTGTGCGGTCTGGGTGCAGAGGGGAATGGGACTCTGCAGGGGAGTCCAGGTGAAGGAGGTTAGGGCTCAGAAGGGGCTGGGGCTCGGTGGCGTGGGAGGTCAGAGTGCAGCTGGTTGGGGCTCAATGGGATAGGGGTCTGGGTGTGGGGGGTTCCTGATGCAGGGGATGAGGCTCCATGGGGTGGAGATTTGGGGGGGCTCAGGGTGTGCAGGTGGGGGGAGTGGTCACTGTACAGGGAGCTGCTCCCCCTGTTCACCCAACCCCATGCATCCAGACCCCCCTGCATCCAATCTCCCCACTGAGCCTCACCACCCCCTGCACCTGGAACCCCCACCCTGAGCCTCACCACTCACCCACACACCCAGACCCCCATGCAAAGGCTCCACCCCTGTGGTGCAGAGCTCCCTGCACCAGGGGAAGGTTTTGGGGCTTGATCTGACCCAACCCCAGCTGCTGCTCCATTCAGAGAAGAGGGAGGGGGAACTCTCCCTCCGTTCTCCTCCCCTCCCCCTGCCCAGATGGGACTAATGTCCCTGGGCGGATGGAGCGTCATAAGAACATAAAAACGGCCATACTGGGTCAGATCAAAGGTCCATCTAGCCCAGTATCCTGTCTTCCGACAGTGGCCAATGCCAGGTGCCCCAGAGGGAATGAACAGAACAGATAATCATCAAGTGATCGATTCCCTGGTGCTCATTCCCAGCTTCTGGCAAACAGAGGCTAGGGACACCATCCCGGCCCATCCTGGCTAATAGCCATCGATGGACGTATCCTCCATGAATTTATCTAGTACTTTTTTGAATCCTGTTATAGTATTGGCTTCACATCATCCTCTGGCAAAGCGTTCCCCAGGTTGACTGTGCGTTGTGAAGCAATATTTCCTTTTGTTTGTTTTAAACCTGCTGCCTATTAATTTCATTAGGTGACCCCTAGCTCTTGTGTTATGAAAAGGAGTAAATAGCACTTCCTTATTTACTTTCTCTACACCAGTCATGATTTTATAGACCTCAATCATATCCCCCCTTAGTCATCTCTTTTCCAAGCTGAAAAGTCCCAGTCTCACTAATATCTCCTCATATGGCAGCCGTTCTATACCCCTAATCATTTTTGTTGCCCTTTTCTGAACCCTTTCCAATTCCAATATTTTTTTTTAATGGGGCAACCACATCTGCACGCAGTATTCAAGAAGTGGGTGTACCATGGATTTATATAGGGGCAATATGATATTTTCTGTCTTATTATCTATCCCTTTCTTAATGATTCCCAACATGCTGTTCGCTTTTTTGACTGCCGCTGCATATTGACCGCCCTCCCCTCAGTGATTTACCTCTCCACCCAGCTGCCGGAACAGATGCATCTGAGCTACCAGGGAGAGGTGAGTGAATACTGGTGCCGCTTCTCTTTACTTCCCCACAGAAATAATTTTCTGCAAGGAAACAAAGAAAACCTGCAGGGGGGCATTTTTCTGCCGCACCACAGTGGTGCAGAACTTCCCCAGGTGTATTGAACACTGGGTCCCGCCTTGTCTCAGGCTCAGACCCTCCACCCAGGTCTGAGCCCTGAGTTATGTGATTTGTGTGTAGATAGAAGGGGGGTTAGGCCTGTGCCTGGGCTTACATTGCAGTGGAAAGGAAGCTAGTTCAGTGTCTCCCCACCACTAACTATTCTAGGTCCAAGCTCCAAACTAGTAGCTACACAGAAGTGAACATGGCTGTAAAATGACCCCAGAGCGTGAGTCACATTAGGGTTCAGAAGAGAAAAAAAATGACCAATGAGGAGACTTGAGGTGGAAGGGGCATTTGGGCAGAATGATTTAATGCAAAGAGGAATAAACACCTGGGATGAAGTCCTGGCTCATTAAGGACTATTGACTTCAGTGAAGCCAGGATTTCACCCATGGGTAAGTTCCCAGAGTAGGTGACTGCAGTGTAGTGTTCTTCATGGACTATGCAGGAGAAGGCAGTCTCTGCTGCTTCTCTCTTGGCACATTTTAGATATGAAAGTTTTGTTGACTACAGTTTTAAATGTGGGTTTTTCATATACAAAACTGTATCCAACCTCCATTCGTAAACCATTATCCATTTGCTGCTGTGGAGTAAATGGAACCAGTTGTGAATACAGGTAACAGCTAGATCGTTGTGTAACCCACACACCTCCTGAGTGTGGTCCTCTGTCCCCTCTAGTGAGTCTGCTCTATACCTTTAGCTAAGGGCCACGTGGCTTTTAGAGCATGCAGTAGAAGCTCATGCACTAAGCTTCAGAGGTCCCAGGTTCCATCCCACCCGCCAACGATCGGGGTCTGGTGGCGTTACAATTGCTCTGATGTCTAAATTAGCCCAAGCAGGAGCTGATCTCTTAGATTCTGATTTTGCAAACTGATCCTCCATCAGTGCACAACCCAGTGGAGCTCAGAGCAGGTGTCGGGGTCCCCTGCACAGCACAGCTGCAGAATGGAGGCCTAACTGTGGAAGTGCTGATGTTCTCCAGTGAGGAGACGGGAGTGGGGTGGGGAAGTTTGTAAAGACACATTTCAAAGAAGGGTCATTTTAAAATGCACCAGGCTCGATGTGGATTTACTTGCAACTTTAAAAAAAAAAAAAAAAAAATGAACACAACCAGCAAAGTAATTGGTTTGAGACTGAGACTGGTGCTCAGCCTGAGGCAATCCGAAGGGCTGCTGAGAACCTACAACCGCTCTTGAAGTCAATAACAGTTGCAAGTGCTGAGCAGGGGTCTGACCCAAAGCCCGTTGAAGTCAGGCCCCATGTGCTCCTCCCCTTGCAAGATCAGGCCTAACAGGATTTAACTCCACTTTCACTACAGAACTCAATACACACCTCTGCATGGATTTGTCAGAAATCACATCTGACTGAATTGTATGGCCCAGATGGTGGAATTTTCGCTTTTAAGGAGCTCGGTCTGTTTAGTTTATCCAAGAAAAGTCACAGAAGTCCCGACGTGGGGAAGAGATTTCTGATTGGGGAAAGCTCCTTAATCTAGTAGGAAAAGGTAGAATGAGATTCAGTTGTTGGAAGCTGAAGCTAGACAGATCCAGATTAGAAATAAGGTGCAATTTTTTGAACAGTGAGGGTGACTAACCAACTTACCTAGAGATGGGATGGCTTCTCCATCACTTGAAATCTTTTAAGACTGGGTATCTTTGTAAAAGATCTGCTCTAGCTCAGACAAGAGTGATGGGCTTAATGCAGAAATTGCTGGGGAAGGTCTCTGGCCTGTCTTATACAGCAGGTCAGACCAGCTTATCACAATGCTCTGTGGTCTAGGTCCTTCTGGCCTTGGAATCTGCAAACTGGTGAAAGCCATCTAGGCTTTTTGTGAGATTCCAGAACGTTTCGTGTGTTTTATTTTATATTTTTGATTATCACACATCTGCCACTTCCTGTCGTCTGTCAGGATCTGATGGGATGAACAGAAATGCTGTAGGGAAAACTATTCTTGCAGCATTTCCGAACCCACAGAAATCCATCAGCACTGGAGGGTCTCAGGAGAATGGTGCATTTGAGGAGATTTCCAGGCCATTGGCTCACTCTAAAAGGTTTGGCGAGGTTCAGAATATTTGGATGCTTGTCTGAATCGAACCTCCACACTTTTGAGGCTTGTTCGCCACTTGCTGAAGGTTGGGTTAATATTCTTGGTCTCCTTGATGGAATCTCAGTTGAGTTAGGTATCTGGTATGCCACCACCTAAATAAATCACCTCTGACCACGTAATCTGTCTGCAGCAAGAAATTCTGCATTTTAAAACAGCAGGATTAGACTCCCCAATAAGATGATATATCTGATGGTGATGATTCAACCTAAGCATGTACGTTACTTATTAAGGGCTTGCCTGGAAACGTATGCAAACATATGGTAGGGATTAGTGGCTACTTGCCTAGTGCTATGCTGCTGTTTATTACAGTGGGAAAGAGGGAAAGATGCTTTGCAGTTCATAGAGGAGTTACTATTACTATATTAGTAGTAGTAGTAGTAGTAGTAGTAGTGGTGGTGGTGATACTGCTGTTAATCCTTTTTTGTCTCTTTGCAGCAAAATGTGTTTAGTACTGAATGCAAAGAAGCCTGTGGTCATTCTCATTTCTTGTAGGAGGGAGCTCTGTTGTCTAGGTCCAGCTCCTATGAAAACTCTGCCTCCAGCACATATGAGTCTTGCTGGTTGCTGTCTTCATTGTTCCCAGGGAACGTAAATGGTGACAGAGGGAACATCTGTTTCTCAGATAGCCAGGAACAATCCCAGATGAGGTTCTGAATGTCAGGACACAGACCAGGAACTCTATCCAGTGGGCATGGATCACTCTAGTGGATTCAGAGGGAGTTACTGGAACCCAGGATCTCTCAGGGTCCCACCCTGGATGTTGAAATCCATGTCATGGTTTATTCCTGCTTAGAAGTACTTTTTACCTTGCAGACGTTCCATTCTGCAGGCTCAACTGAATGGAGGCAGTTTTCCATTATCATGTTCCTCTAGCATCTGGAATGTTAAGTGAATAACACGAAAGACTCTTCTGCTTTCTTAAGAATTTTCTTCTCTTTTCTTTAATCATGCCGAGATTTCCTGTGAATAATGTGAACTGTAATTATCATCTGCAGATCAGTGGATTCACTGAGCTGTTTCTTAAAAGGATTTTTTTCTGTGAATTTCAGATGACCAAGAACAAAATTATAACCACCTGATACTAAACAGTGCAACCCAGACACCTACAAATGGTAAGAGAAAATGGCACGTATTGTAACTTTCCTCTGACAGCCAGTAACACTTACTGGCATTAAAATTATGTTTAATGTGAATAGAATAGTTCATATGTCAATGAATGATTTATTCTATTTGCATTAAATGTAGGACCATATTTCTAATAATGGATGCGTTTAAATATGGCCCAATCTCATAGCTTCAATTAAATACCAGCTTTGTGTTTCCTCCTGTCTGGAGGCTCTGTACTCATTTCCATGTCCACCATGTGCTGTCACAGATCCTGCTGCTTGGGACATTACCAGAGAGGAGCCCCTCCCATACCCTCACCAGCAGGCAGATGGCACCACTTCACAATTGCTAAGATAGACTAGCAATGCATATTAAACACAGGGACACCAGGGCCCGAACCAGCAGGCTGTTGGTATCACATGGGGGGGGGGGAGGGCGAGATTGAGTTCAGAGCGCTCCCAAACTGACCAGATCCTCAGGGCCCAGGGATGTGCAGAGACCAGCCCTTCTGTCACTGGCCAGTATCCCCTCTACTTTCTCTCTTCAGGCCCACAGGCTGGGAGCACTTCCAAGGCAGCACGCTCAGCCCCTAGAGTAGGGATGGCCTCACCTCGCTCTGCAGTGACCCAGCCTGGCCAGCACTGGAAGTGGTATTGATGGGAGTTCGTGGGCTGTTGGGGGGTGGGGGAGAGAGTGTCACTGTGATGTGCGGTCACTGAGGGAGCAGGGAAGAAATGGAGAGAAAGTGAGGGGATCCAGAAGGACTCTCTTTTTCCCACCCTGCACAAGGACGAGAGCCTGTTTTCATGCTTTGATCTTTGCTACCCTTCCAGCCATGTGAAAACTGGGCACTTCACGAGCTGTAGGAATGAAAGGGCAACAAACAGCAGTGATCACTCACTTTGTTCCTCTGCTGAGTCATCTCCACAACCCTAGTACTGATCCCTCTGTATATGGTCTGGGTAGCTTATCACCCCATGGCTGTATAAAACGTACTGTCACCTCTCATATAGGCCTAGTGCTGCCCTTCCAGTGTATCTATGAAGCTTCCCTTGATTCAGTCTTCCATCAATCTGGACAGCCCTTCGAGGGCTGCCTTTGATAGCCTTTCCACAAGAATGCCCTCAGTGAGCCCTGGATTTCCTTTCTCTCTGCTGTCCGTGTCTTTGAGTACCTTTAGTAGCCCTTTCCTGTCCAACCACTGTGTCCTCTTGGCCAAGTAAACTGGTGGTTTCATCTCAGCTTCCTTCAGCAAACTGTCTCAGTGGCCAAAGTGCTTCTCTTGGGGAGGCACAGCATCCTCAACCTCTACTCAGACTTCCTCTTTGAGTCAGAGCTTCCATGTGACTCCACTGTTCATAACCTGCATCATCCAAATGGTGCCCATGTCCATATATCCACCGCTCTGCCTGTCCATGCCAGGCCTCACTTCCACCTCTGCTGAAAACTCCTTTTGTTTATTCATCTCCTCTCACCTGGTCTGCTGCAGCTCCCTTCTCCCTCTGGCTTCCCAAGCCCCAGCTCCCCAGATTCCAGCATGTGCAGAATGCTGCTGCCTACATTCCCTCAATACAAAATATTCTAATCAAATCACACCCTGCCGACGCCCAGTTCACTTCACCATCCAGTTCAGAATTATCCTCCCTGTTTCCACATGCCTCCTTGGACTTGTTCCACCTGCTTCCCCTGCTCATTTTGCTCTCTCCTTCCTCGTAATCTCCCCGCTGGGGTTGTGAGAAACATCTGCTGTCTGAACCATCCCTCTCATTACACCAGCTTTCCACCTCTGTATAAATCCCATCTGAATACATATCAGTTCTCCCTTTCCTGTATCTCTGAATTTCTCTCTCTGCTGGTATGTAATATCTAGCTCTGTAGCTATGCTGTGGTTAAAATATTCTGGGATACGTTTATTATGAAAGTTGTCTTGTGTTTGATCTGAAGCTTCCACATCTCAAGAGAGGATGGGAGAATAATTTGTCTTGAAAAAAAGTTACCTTGAACCTTTGTTTGGCCCACTCCTATTCCAGAGAGGTAGTAGCCACTTCATCATTCAGGTTACAGGTAATTTTTCATTATTAGCCTGAATTTTATCCTGTCCTCCGAAAACCGCAAAAGAAGTTATGTCTATTTCAAAATTGGTAGGTTAGGTCCAGCAGCAAGATGGACTACACATATTAAAGCTGAGGTAAACGGGACAAGGAGTTCCTGAATTAATGACACCCTAAAAACATAGGTGTTAACTAGAATTCAAAATCCTGACACATTTTTGTTTTGTTGTGTAGCAAAAAAGAGAAAGAAGAATAGGGATAAAGGAATAGGGAGAGCACTCAGCATGTCCCCCTCAAAGCAGGGGAAACTGGGAGATATATTGTGACTCTGAGTTCCAATCTGCTTCCAGAGTAGCACAGGCTTTATAAAGCCCTGGCCTGTATGAATGCCCCGCCCACTGATTAAGGCTCAGCCACTTACCAGAGGCTTCTAGCTTTCAAACCTTCCTTAGAAAAGTTAGATGCCTGCAAGTCACCAGGGCCTGATGAAATGCATCCTAGAATACTCAAGGAGCTAATAGAGGAGGTGTCTGAGCCTCTAGCTATTATCTTTGGAAAATCATGGGAGACGGGAGAGATTCTAGAAGACTGGAAAAGGGCAAATATAGTGCCCATCTATAAAAAGGGAAATAAAAACAACCCAGGAAACTACAGACCAGTTAGTTTAACTTCTGTGCCAGGGAAGATAATGGAGCAAGTAATTAAGGAAATCATCTGCAAACACTTGGAAGGTGGTAAGGTGATAGGGAATAGCCAGCATGGATTTGTAAAGAACAAATCGTGTCAAACCAATCTGATAGCTTTCTTTGATAGGATAACGAGTCTTGTGGATAAGGGAGAAGCTGTGGATGTGGTATACCTAGACTTTAGTAAGGCATTTGACACGGTCTGGCATGATATTCTTATCGATAAACTAGGCAAATACAATTTAGATGGGGCTACTATAAGTTGGGTGCATAACTGGCTGGATAACCGTACTCAGAGAGTTGTTATTAATGGTTCCCAATCCTGCTGGAAAGGCATAACAAGTGGGGTTCCGCAGGGGTCTGTTTTGGGACCGGCTCTGTTCAATACCTTCATTAACGACTTAGATATTGGCATAGAAAGTACACTTATTAAGTTTGCGGATGATACCAAACTGGGAGGGATTGCAACTGCTTTGGAGGACAGGGTCATAATTCAAAATGATCTGGACAAATTGGAGAAATGGTCTGAGGTAAACAGGATGAAGTTTAACAAAGACAAATGCAAAGTGCTCCACTTAGGAAGGAAAAATCAGTTTCACACATACAGAATGGGAAGAGACTGTCTAGGAAGGAGTACAGCAGAAAGGGATCTAGGGGTTATAGTGGACCACAAGCTAAATATAAGTCAACAGTGTGATGCTGTTGCAAAAAAAGCAAACGTGATTCTGGGATGTATTAACAGGTGTGTTGTGAGCAAGACACGAGAAGTCATTCTTCCGCTCTACTCTGCTCTGGTTAGGCCTCAGCTGGAGTATTGTGTCCAGTTCTGGGCACCGCATTTCAAGAAAGATGTGGAGAAATTGGAGAGGGTCCAGAGAAGAGCAACAAGAATGATTAAAGGTCTTGAGAACATGACCTATGAAGGAAGGCTGAAAGAATTGGGTTTGTTTAGTTTGGAAAAGAGAAGACTGAGAGGGGACATGATAGCAGTTTTCAGGTATCTAAAAGGGTGTCATAAGGAGGAGGGAGAAAACTTGTTCACCTTAGCCTCTAAGGATAGAACAAGAAGCAATGGGCTTAAACTGCAGCAAGGGAGGTTTAGGTTGGACATTAGGAAAAAGTTCCTAACTGTCAGGGTGGTTAAACACTGGAATAAATTGCCTAGGGAGGTTGTGGAATCTCCATCTCTGGAGATATTTAAGAGTAGGTTAGATAAATGTCTATCAGGGATGGTCTAGACAGTATTTGGTCCTGCCATGCGGGCAGGGGACTGGACTCGATGACCTCTCGAGGTCCCTTCCAGTCCTAGAATCTATGAAAATCCACTGCCCTTCAGAGTGCTCATGGCAAAGCCATGATTGAGCCCTAAATATTTTTGCGCTGCATTTCCATAATACTATGTAAAAAATAGAAAAGAAAATTGTGCTGCTCATTATAATCCCAATACATATCTGCAAATCACCTGGGAGAGAATGAGAGTAGGGGTAATTAGCTGAGAGAGAGCCATTGTCTTGTTCCGGGAGTCCAACCTTATCCCCCAATTGTTTGGTTTTCTAAGGTGTGTGTGTGTGTGTGTGTGTGTGTGTGTGTGTGTGTGTGCGCGCTTTTGTTGTTGATTTAAACACAAATATTCTTGAAAGGCAGCGCACACTTAAATCTGCACTTGCTGCATCGATTCCAGTTTACCTACTTTTTCTGCCTGTGAATTGCACATTAACCCCATCACCTTTAGCTACTTAGACAGCCAGGTTCTCTGTTGCATTTAATAATTTTAGGTAACAACATGTGCCAAGATAGTTAAACTCCTCTCTTGATCTGACAGATGCCTTCTTTTTCTGTGTAGTTGGGAGAGAGAAAGAGGATCAAAGCAGACATATTCATGATCTTGCAGATTTTGAAGTACTTTTCTTCCCTTAGCTCTCTTATCTACTGGGTATCTTTGTGACACTCATCTATAGAGCAGGTTGAACTATTTAATTGCAAACAGTATGTTCATTTGATTTGTCCCTTTATTCTGCTCACAAATTGTTCACGAACACTTCGTGATCATGATGAATGTTTGTTATGGGTAATCCATCAACACATCATTTGGACCTTTTTCAGTGCGGGCTCCAATAAGTGTTCAATATTCAGAATCCGCTCTTCAAGCTGTGTGTTTGGTCAGCTAAGCATACGGTGTGGTCTTAGTGCCCGACTGGATGGGATAAAGTAAGCATGTCCACTGTGACTATGCAAATTGACATATGCCTACCTCACTTGTCCATGAACAAAAGCTCCCGCCAAGCGTGTATGAGACAAAATACCACCCAACACACATTTACATAAAAGTGACTAAAAAGGCACCTGAGGAAGATCCGCGCAGAAAGTGACATGGATTCCAGGACCAGGTTTTCAATATTTTCCCGGGGAGTACAAGGTAACCAGGAGACAATTCTGGTTGGTGTAGCTCTCAGTCATTACAAATCTCAGAGGGGAAATCACTAGATTTTAATATTTTCTAGGTTGCCCCCAAAACTCCTGATCCGTGTGAGTTCTTGAGTGCTGTCCCCATAACCTTTGTCTCATATATGCAGGCCTGTGGCTAGCCTGGCTCCAAAACAACGAGACGCTGTTTCCCCATCCAGGCAGGTGTGAGCTGTGATTTGATTGCACTGAGTTATTTTCTTTGAGGAAGGGATGTGTGACAGACCCAGACCATTGGGGTACAGGAGTCTGGTAGAGGACAAATATACTGGTCACTGGATGAGTAGTTTTCTGTTCCCTGAGTGACCAGAGCAGGGGCTGCACTAGAGTAATCAGGAACCTGCTAGAACCAGTTAAGACAGGCAGGCTAATTAGGACACCTGGAGCCAATTAAGAAGATGCTAGACTCAATTAAGGCAGGCTAATCAGGGCACCTGGTTTTAAAAAGGAGCTCACTTCAGTTTGTGGTGCGAGTGTGAGGAGCTGGGAGCAAGAGGAGCAAGGAGCTGAGAGGGAGAGGGTGTGCTGCTGGAGGACTGAGGAGCACAAGCGTTATCAGACACCAGGAGGAAGGTCCTGTGGTGAGAATAAGGAAGGTGTTTGGAGGAGGCCATGGGGAAGTAGCCCACGGAGTTGTAGCTGTCATGCAGCTGTTACAGGAGGCACTATAGACAGCTACAGTCCACAGGGCCCTGGGCTGGAACCCGGAGTAGAGGGCGGGCCAGGGTTCCCCCCATACCTCCCAATTGACCTGGACTGTGGGTTCTTCCAGAGGGGAAGGTCTCTGGGCTGTTCCCCAACCCACATGGTGAATCTCTGAGGCAAGAAAATCCGCCAATAAGCACAGGAGCCACCAAGATAGAGTAGGAACTTTGTCACACTGGTGTCAGGGGCGGGATCTTGGGGTGCACAGTGCGGCGGAAGAAGGAAGGGTGATTTAAAAAAACAAACAAACAACAACAACAAAAAACAAACAAACAAACAAACAAAAGGGAGAGGGTTTATTTTTTTTCACCACCATGGATGACGTAGTGCGGGCACTAATACAAGCTACGGCGGCCCAGCAGGAGGCTACCCGTGTCCAGGCAGCCGCCCAACAGGAGGCAGTGCGGCTGCAGCAAGAGACTAATCGCCTGCTGATGGACCTGTCTGCTCAAGACCGAGCTATGTTGCGGGAACTGGTAAACCAGGTAAAGTCCCTTACAGAGCTGAATCGCGGTCATGATGGGACGCGGCTCATATGGGCCAGCCATTGGCTGCAGAAAATGACACGGGAGGATGATGTAGAGGCATACCTTCTGGCCTTTGAGAGGACAGCCCTACGGGAGGCCTGGCCTTGAGATCAGTGGTCTGGCATCCTTGCCCCGTTCCTGTGTGGGGAGGCCCAGAAGGCCTACCATGATCTGCCTGAAGAGGCTGTGGCAGACTACCCCCAGCTGAAAGCAGAGATCCTGGCCAGATCTGGGGTAATGACAGCAGTGCGGGCCCAGCAGTATCATGGTTGGAGGTACCAGGAAGACAAAACCCCGCGGTCCCAATTGTATGACCTCATCCATCTCACACGAAAGTGGTTGCAAACAGAGTTCCGGAGTCCGGAAGAGATACTAGCGGTTCTGGTCATCGACCGATACATGAGGGGACTACCACCAGACCTTCGTGCCTGGGTAAGCCAGAACGAACCCTCCACCTATGACGAGGTTGTCGCCCTGGTAGAGAGGCGAAGGACAGCGAGGGAGCTGACCCGACCAGTTAAGGAAGAGGCACCCCGGGTTAAACTAGCAGCACCAAGCCCTAAAGTTCAGGTGACTGGGCCACCAGGAGGGCCCAGGTGGAAAAAGAGAGAGGCTGAAGGCCCATCAGAGGCCACAAAGAGTCGGAGCACTGAGGGAGAAGAGGATCGTGATGTTAGACTGCCCAAACCAAGAGACCGGGGAACGCCTAGGGCTCCATACAGATGTTATGCCTGCGGGGAGTGGGGACACATAGCTGCACAGTGTCCCAATGCTGAGGAGCCTATGCAGTGTAACCTGGGGAATTGGGCAGATCCATGCTCCCTAATCCACCTTGTGGGGGTCTCACTAACCCCACATATGTATACCAGACCAGTGAAACTAAATGGGGTAGGGACCACGGCACTGGTTGATTCGGGGAGTGCTATCATGCTTATCTCAGGGAAGCTCGTGAAGCGTAGTCAGCTGCTGCAGGCTAAACGTATGGGGATAACATGTGTCCATGGGACAGTTAGTTACTACCCCACCATCCCAGTAAAAATCGAGATCCAAGGGAACACTACTGAGGTAGCAGCAGGTGTAGTCGCTAAACTCCCATACCCGGTGCTCATAGGGAGGGACTTCCCAGGGTTTGGAAACTTACTCCCAGTAGGGGGATTGGAGAAAGATGGGGACCCTAAAATTGGTGAGGCATCCACAGCAGACTGTCAACCCCCAATCTTCTCTGAAATATCCCCAGATTTGTTCTCCACTCCCAGACAGGGTAGAAAGACAAAAAGGGAAAGAAGGGCAGCTAAGGCCTTGGGAACCCGAATACTGACCCAAAGCCAGAGGGTCGCTCTTGTAGGTAGGCGGACCCGCGCAGCTGAAAAGGAGGCCATGCAGGAGGGAGAAGCACCTGAGTCTGACCCCCACCCTAATGCTTCTGAACCAGTAGAGGCAACAGAGACTGGGCCCGTAGATCTTGAGCAGATTAGCCCCGGGAGAGGAAATTTTGGACAGGACCAGGCAGAAGACCCAAGGTATGACAACATTAGGAAGGAGGTGACTGAAATAGATGGGGTCCCCGTGGAAGGAAAAACCCAGGGACCAGGACCCTACTTCATAATGAAGAAGGATCTCTTATACCGGGTTGCACCAGTACAGGGGCAGAAGGTACAGCAGATCCTAGTACCTCAAAAACACCAGAATGTTGTATTAAGTCTTGCTCATATTCATCTTTTTGGGGGGCATTTGGGGGTAGAGAACACCCAGGCATGAGTCCTACGACGGTTCTTCTGGCCCGGAGTACATGAAGAAGTGCGGAAGTACTGTGCCTCCTGCCCAGAGTGTCAGCTGCACAGTCCCCGTCCCCACTTGAGGGCACCTTTAGTACCCCTTCCCATCATAGAGGTCCCCTTCGAGCGAATAGCCATGGACCTAGTGGGACCCCTGGAGAAGACGGCTCAGGGCCACCAATATATACTTGTTGTTTTGGACTATGCTACTCGCTACCCAGAAGCCGTCCCCCTGCGGAACACGGCCTCTAAAACTATAGCCAAAGAGCTGGTGGGGATCTTTGCCCAAATGGGGCTACCGAAGGAGATATTAACCGACCAAGGAACCCCATTTATGTCGAAGCTAATGAAGTACCCACGGCAGAAAGCAAGCTTCTGGCCCAATGGCGGGGCCCTATGAGGTGGTTGAACCCGTGGAGGAAGTAACCTACAAGGTGCGGCAGCCAGGACGCAGAAAACAAGAACAGATTTATCACGTTAACCTTCTGAAACCCTGGCATGCACAAGAGGCATGCACAACGGTCCAAAAAGACCTAACCTAGGAAAACAAGCCTTCCAAACAGGTGAGAGTGTCTCCCGATTTAACACCAGACCAGAAGAATGAGGTGTCTGAGATGATCTTCCGGAACCAAGATGTGTTCTCGACAAAACCGAGTTGAACAACTGAGACATATCACCACATTGTCACGAACCCTGGGGCCAGAGTAACAATGAGGCCCTATCGGGTGCCAGCGGCAAAAAGGGAGGAAATAAAAACAGAAGTAAAAAAAATGCTGGAGTTGGGGATCATCAAAGAATCCCACCGTCAGTGGTCCAGCCCAATCGTGCTGGTGCCCAAACCTGATGGCACCACAAGATTTTGCAACGACTTCCGGTGACTAAACGTAGTATCCCAGTTCGACGCGTACCCCATACCTCGCATAGATGAGCTAGTGGACCGTCTGGGTAATGCCCGGTACTTGACTACCCTAGACTTGACAAAGGGGTACTGGCACATTCCCCTTGCGGAAGACGCAAAGGAAAAGACTGCGTTCTCTACACCAGAGGGTCTTTTTCAATATACTGTCCTCCCTTTTGGACTACATGGGGCCCCAGCTACCTTCCAGCGCCTCATGGACAAGCTATTACGCCCGCATAACTGTTATACTGTTATGCTGCTGCCTACTTGGACGATGTGGTCATTCATACCCCAGACTAGGAAACCCACCTGGAGAAGGTGGAGGCAGTCCTCGATACCTTCAGGTGAGCTGGCCTTACAGCAAACCCTGCCAAGTGCGCTGTAGGTTTAGAGGCCAAATATCTTGGCTACATTGTGGGAAAAGGTCTGGTAAAACCCCAAGTGAACAAGTTAGAGGCCATCCAAAATTGGCCCCGACCAAGTCGCAAGAAACAAGTCCAGGCGTTCCTAGGTGTGGTGGGGTATTACCGACGATTTATCCCCCACTTTGCCACAAGGGCAAGCCCCCTGACAGACCTAGTGAAAGCCCATGGACCTGATCTGGTGAGATGGTCTGACGCAGCAGAGGAAGCATTCACAGACCTACGGACTGCCCTCTGCAGTAACCCCGTACTGATAGCCCCTGATTTCACCAAGGAGTTTATCCTGCAGACGGATGCATCGGAAGTAGGGTTGGGGGCTGTTCTATCACAGATGGTCAGGGAGGAGGAACACCCAATTCTATACCTCAGTCGGAAACTCCTTCCAAGGGAACAAAAATATGCAGTGGTGGAGAGAGAATGCCTCGCTGTAGAATGGGCCATGGAAACATTGCGCTACTACCTGCTCGGGCGCAGATTTGTCCTCGTGACCGACCATGCCCCTCTTCAATGGATGCAGCGGAACAAGGAGAAGAACACAAGGGTGACCAGATGGTTCTTATCCAGTTCCGTGTGCAACACAGAGCAGGGAGCCGTCATGGCAACGCCGATGGCTTGTCATGTGTGCACTGTCTGGCGTCCCAAGCTGCCCAACCCCTTGGCGTTGAGCAGGGGGGAGGGATATGAGACAGACCCAGACCAGTGGGGTACAGGAGTCTGGTAGAGGGCAAATATACTGGTCACTGGATGAGTAGTTTTCTGTTCCCTGAGTGACCAGAGCAGGGGCTGCACTAGAGTAATCAGGAACCTGCTAGACCCAGTTAAGGCAGGCAGGCTAATTAGGACACCTGGAGCCAATTAAGAAGCTGCTAGACTCAATTAAGGCAGGCTAATCAGGGCACCTGGGCTTTAAAAAGGAGCTCACTTCTGTTTGTGGTGTGAGTGTGAGGAGCTGGGAGCAAGAGGCACAAGGAGCTGAGAGGGAGAGGGTGTGCTGCTGGAGGACTAAGAATCAGGGGGTAGCCGTGTTAGTCTGTATCTACAAAAACAACAAGGAGTCTGGTGGCACCTTAAAGACTAACAGATTTATTTGGGCATAAGCTTTCGTGAGTAAAAACCTCACTTCACGAAGAAGTGAGGTTTTTACTCACGAAAGCTTATGCCCAAATAAATCTGTTAGTCTTTAAGGTGCCACCAGACTCCTTGTTGTTTTTGCTGGAGGACTGAGGAGCACAAGCATTATCAGACACCAGGAGGAAGGTCCTGTGGTGAGAATAAGGAAGGTGTTTGGAGGAGGCCATGGGGAAGTAGCCCACGGAGTTGTAGCTGTCATGCAGCTGTTACAGGAGGCACTATAGACAGCTACAGTCCATAGGGCCCTGGGCTGGAACCCGGAGTAGAGGGCGGGCCCGGGTTCCCCCCATACCTCCCAATTGACCTGGACTGTGGGTTCTTCCAGAGGGGAAGGTCTCTGGGCTGTTCCCCAACCCATATGGTGAATCTCTGAGGCAAGAAAATCCGCCAATAAGCGCAGGACCCACCAAGATAGAGGAGGAACTTTGTCACAGATGACTATTAATGATGGGATTGTGGGTTATGTGTTCTGCCAGGTTGCCATTCCTTAATTACAGTTGCATTATTTGCGTTAACGGCTGCTGAAGCAGAGTTCAAAGGAAAGTGTCCCCGTTCTGTTCTGCCTGGCAGAGTGAGAAAGCGCACAGGAGGGTGAGACATATGTGAGTGTGTTGGGGAACGTTTTCAGGGACAACTCTGCGGAGAGGCACAGCTTCAAAGGAGTGGGGTTTTCCACCCCCTAATCTCCGTCATCTAGTCCCTCTGTTCTGACAGGGATGGGGTGGTGTTAGGAGCTGCCCTAGTCCACGTCTAATGCTGGTTTGGGAGCTAGATCAAGACACTTTCCTGCAGGGAGACGAACACAGGAGAAAAGCAGACCACTACCTGGCAAGCACTCTGTTCTAGGGAATGGCAATAGAGACACACAGGTTTGTTACAGGCTTTGGACAAAGGTGTATATGGTGCATAGACACCAAAGTCATAGTCACCCAAGAAATACCATAGAGTAGATTTGGGATACAATTTTCAAAAGTGCCTATGTGCTTTAGGAGATGAAGGGTCTGATGCCTCTCAGTGGCAGAGCCAGGTTTTGCCACCAGGGGGGAATGGGTCATGAGTGGGGGACTGGAGAGTGAAACCACCCTGCGCCCACCCCACAGCAGTGGCCCCTGTCCTGTGCAGCTCTGGAAGTGGTGCTGAGCCCCCATTTACCATGTTACAACACTCGGAGTGGGGAGCTGAGCCCACCCCTGTGGGACATGAGCTGCCACTCCTAGGTGAGCATGGGGCAGGTTTTCCCTCCAACCGCATGTGGAAGGTGCCACACATACACATTAAGGCCGCTGGAGAGGCAGTCGATCCCCCTGCGCACACTGCACTACTGTCCACACTGCCACCAGAGCTGTGACTGCCGCCCTTGTATCTAGCTAGCTGGAAGAACAATAGCTGTGAGTCTGCAGCAGCACCAGCAGCAAATCAGGTAGGTAACCCAGGTCCTAGGGGAGCTTATACAGCCCATGCTGCTGCCAGACTGCCACAGCTTCACTGCTGTTGTCACTGGAGCATGCTAGATTGCAGCTAGTGCAGTCATGTCTACATGTGCTGTGATCACATCTCTGGTGACAGTGTAGACAGACTGAGTCCCAGTGAAAGTCAATGGGACTTAGGCTCCTATGTTACTAAGGCCAGATGTTTAAAGGTATTTAGGTGTCTAAATACCGTTGGAAACCTGGTCCTCAGACACTTTTGGAAATTGTGCTCCAGATCTTGGTCCCACTGAAGCCAATGGAAGTTTTGATATTGACCTCACTGGGACCAGAATTTAGCCCAACATGACTTAAAGAAGAGGTCTACATTTTGAGAAAGATCAATCTGAGCTTTGCCTATAGAACTTGCATATAAAATTACAGTGCAACTGAGTGGTCAAGCGTAGGCTTTGCACGCACAATTCCACATTTTTCACATGCAACTCAGATTCATCTTTTGATAATGTAACTGTTAATGTTTAGTTACTAACTTTTTACACAAGATAAAACAGAATTATTGAAAATACAAGTGATTCTCTTACATAAATATTAAAAGAGAGGGTGACACATATAACAGATAAGGGTATACAGTGGAGTTGAGGCAGCATAGGGTCCATTACACTAGATACACATACTGGCTGGTTGGCTGTATTTCTGTGCAACCAATTATTTTAGTGCTGCTGACTTTTAATTAAAGTTTATTTATTGTATAATTAATTATGTCAGGGCACCGGGGTCAGCATAATTATTATTTTAAATCTAAATACATAATTAATAAATAAAATAAATTATGTTAGTAGGAAAGTTATAGTCATAATTTTTTTATCCACTCATTGCATTTGGCTAATTGTCCTACTACTGGTTTAGTTGTTAAACTAGATCCATTTCTCAGTTGTTTTATTCTGATCAACCACTTTTCTATAGACGCTCTTGGTTTTGCAGGGATGACGGTAAGATTCACTTAATGGCTGCAGCCACTAGAATTCTAAGCAGGTATCTGTCTTCGTTTAATTTCAGTAAATCAGGGCATTTTTCTAACGGCACAGTAATAGGACTTTGGGGGATATAGCCCTGAAATAACTCTTGCATCTATTTTCTAACATCAGGCCAGAAGCATTCAATTTGGGACAATCCCAGAAGATATGAAAATGATTCCCAGTACCATGGCATCCACTCCAACAATTTGCAGTGGATTTTGTGTCTATTTTGTTTAAGACACTGTTTACAAAATCATAAGAATTAAGGACAGTTTAAATGAGCTTTACTCCCAGTAGATCAGTGTGTAAGGAAATTAAAAGATAATCAGATTTCCAGTATACGAAATGCCAGACAAATAGATATGTTCACATTTTTCTATACAACTGCCAAGCAATACTGACAATATGAAGCTGGGGGCGAGGAAGGGACATGAACAGGCCAGTCTCTGCTTTGGCTTGTAGAATATAGTGCTAGCCCTTTGTGAAGAGCAGACCAGTGGAAAATCATGATTCAATACTTTTGTGATGCTCTGGGGTTCAACCCTGACCAGTAGGGGGTTCTGTCCCAACCTGCCCTGTAACCCTGGGTACTTCTGTGCTGTGCAGGTTTGGCACAGAGCCCAGAAAATCAACAGCCTGTTCACAGTACAATGACATCACCCTGGCTTCCACCATCCTGGTCCCGCCTTGCAGGGTGACACCTAAAGCCCTTCAGTCCCAAGTCCACCCAAAACCATCTCCCCTGCAGTGTCCAGTCCCTTGCACTGGTCCCTCATACAAATTACTAAGCCTACTGCCTCCAAAGAGACAGCGCACACAATGGCCTGGTAGTTTAGCTGCAGACGCACACTTCAGCTTAATACACAGCACTCAGGTGGCTTTGTAAGATGCTAAGTCACAGGCAGGGAGAGTAGCTGGAATGCAATCTGCTCCAGCAGTCCCCAGCTGGCAGATGGTCCCCTAGAGGACCGTAGCCAGCTGACACAGTGTAGAGCAGCTCTCAAGTTAAAAACATAAGTACATAAGAACGGCCATACTGGGTCAGACCAAAGGTCAATCTAGCCCAGTATCCTGTCTACCGACAATGGCCAATGCCAGGTGCCCCAGAGGGAATGAACAGAACAGGTAATCAAGTGATCCATCCCCTGTCACCCATCCCTAGCACCTGCAAACAGAGGCTAGGGACACCACCCCTGCCCATCCTGGCTAATAGCCACTGATGGACCTATCCTCCATGAAATTATCTAGTTCTTTTTTGAACCCTGTTATACTCTTAGACTTCACAACATCCTCTGGCAAGGAGTTCCACAGGTTGACTGTGCGTTGTGTGAAAAAAATACTTCCTTCTGTTTGTTTTAAACCTGCCGACTATTAATTTCATTTGGTGACCCCTAGTTCTTGTGTTATGAAAAGGAGTAAATAACACTTCCTTATTTACTTTCTCCACACCAGTCATGATTTTATAGGCCTCTATCATATCCCACCTTAATCGTCTCTTTTCCAAGCTGAAAAGTCCCAGTCTCATTAATCTCTCCTCATATGGAAGCCGTTCCATACTCCTAATCATTTTTGTTGCCCTTTTCTGAACCTTTTCCAATTCCAATATGTCTTTTTTGAGATAGGGCGACCACATCTGAACTCAGTATTCAAGATGTGGGCGTACTGTTTACCCCTTTTTCCAGATCCTTTATGAATATGTTGAATAGGACTGGTCCCAGTATAGACCCCTGGGAGACACCACTATTAACCTCTCTCCATTCTGAAAACTGACAATTTATTCCTATCCTTTGTTTCCTATCTTTTAACCAGTTACTAATCCATGAGAGGACCTTCCTCTCATCCCATGACAGCTTATTTTGCTTAAGAGGCTTTGGTGAGGGATCTTGTCAATGGCTTTCTGAAAATCTAAGTACTCTATATATCCACTGGATCCCCCTTGTCCACATGCTTGTTGACCCCTCAAAGAATTCTAGTAGATTGGTGAGGCATGATTTTCCTTTATGAAAACCATGTTGACTCTTCCCCAAAAATTGTATTAATCTAGGTGTCTGACAATTCTGTTCTTTACTATAATTTCAACCAGTTTGCACGGTACTGAAGTCAGGCTTACCGGACTGTAATTGTCAGGATCATCTCTGGAGCCCTTTTTAAAAATTGGCATCACATTAGCTATCCTCCTCCACTCATTTGGTACAGAAGCTGATTTAAATGATAGGTTACAAACTACAGTTAGTAGTTCTGCAATTTCACATTTCAGTTCCTTACAAACTCTTGGGTGAATACCATCTGGTCCTGGTAACTTATTACTGTTTAGTTTATCAATTTGTTCCCTAACCTCCTCTAATGACACCTCAATCTGGGACATTTCCTCAGATCTGTCACCTAAAAAGAATGGCTCAGGTTTGGGAATCTCCCTCACATCCTCAGCCATGAAGACCAAATAATTCATTTAGTTTCTCTGCAATGGCCTTATCATCCTGGAGTGCTTTTTTAGCATCTCGATCATCCAGTGGCACCACTGGTTGTTTAGCAGGCTTCCTGCTTCTGATGTACTTAAAAAATTCTTTGCTATTAGTTTTTGTGTCTTTGGCTAGCTCTTCTTCAAATTCTTTTTTTGGCCTTCCTAATTATATTTTTATACTTCATTTGTCAGAGTTTATGCTCCTTTCTATTTTCCTCACTAGGATTTAACTTCCACTTTTTAAAGGATACCTTTTTGCCTCTGACTGCTTCTTTTACTTTGCTGTTTAACCACAGTGGCATTTTTTTGGTTCTCTTACTATGTTTTTTAATTTGGGGTATAGATTTAAGTTGAGCCTCTATTATGGTGTCTTTAAAAAGTTTCCATGCAGTTTGCAGGGATTTCACTTTTAGCACTGTACCTTTTAATTTCTGTTTATCTAACTTCCTCATTTTTGTGTAGTCCCCCTTTCTGAAAGAAATGCTACAGTTTCTCTGATGCCTTTTATATCAATATCCTCGTTTAATATAAGGCACTCTAGTTCACCCACCTTATTATTTAGACTTCTAGCATTTGTATATAAGCACTTTAAAAACTTGTCACTTTTTAGCTGTCTGCCATTACATGATGTAATTGAATGGGACTTTTTTTTCCATTTGGCTGTTTCTAATCACATCCTACCCATATTTTATCATCTTCCATCCTCTCCTCCTTACTAGGACATAGAGAATCTCCATTAATAGATCCTCCCCTAAGGGATGTTTCTGTCCAAACCACATGCTCCTCCACACCTGTCGGCTTTCCCCCAGCCCTTAGTTTAAAAACTGCTCTACGACCTTTTTAATTTTAAGTGTCAGCAATCTGGTTCCATTTTGGTTTAGGTGGAGCCCATCATTCCTATGTAGGCTCCCCCTTTCCCAAAAGTTTCCCCAGTTCCTAATAAATCTACACCCCTCCTCCCTACACCATCGTCTCATCCATGCATTGAGACCCTTCAGTTCTGCATGTCTAACTGGCCCTGCATGTGGAACTGGAAGCATTTCAGAGAATGCTACCATGGAGGTCCTGGACTTGAATCTCTTACCTACCAACCTAATTTTGGCCTCCAGGACCTCTCTTCTATCCTTCCCAGGCAGGCAAGTCACCATGCACTTCTCCCGGTCATCACAAACCCAGCTATGTATGATTCTAATGATTGAATCCCCCATAACTATAATCTGTCTCTTCCTAATAACTGGAGTTCCCTCCCCCGGAGAGGTAGCCTCAGTTCGAGAGGATACCACAACATAAACAAACTAGGGAAATGCAACCTAGATGGATCTACTATAAGGTGGGTGCAAAACTGGTTGGAAAACCATTCCCAGAGAGTAGTCATCAGTGGTTCACAACCATGCTGGAAGGGCATAATGAGTGGGGTCCTGCAGGGATCAGTTCTGGGTCTGGTTCTGTTCAATATCTTCATCAATGATTTAGATAATGGCATACAGAGTACACTTATAAAGTTTGCAGATGATACCAAGTTGGGAGGGGTTGCAAGTGCTTTGGTGAATAGGATTAAAATTCAAAATGATCTGGACAAACTAGAGAAATGGCCTGAAGTAAATAGGATGACATTCAATAAGGACAAATGCAGAGTACTTCACTTAGGAAGGAACAATCAGTTGCACACATACAAAATGGGAAAGAGTACTGCAGAAAGGGATCTGGGGGTCATAGTGGACCACAAGCTAAATATGAGTCAACAGTGTAACACTGTTGCAAAAAAAGCCAACATCATTCTGGGATGTATTAGCAGGAGTGTTGTAAGCAAGACACAAGAGGTAATTCTTCTGCCCTACTCCGCACTGATTAGGCCTCAACTGGAATATTGTGTCCAGTTCTGGGAGCCACATTTCAGGAAAGATGTGGACAAATTGGAGAAAATCCAGAAAAGAGCAACAAAAATGATTAAAGGTCTAGAAAATATGACCTATAGGGGAAGATTGAAAACATTGGGTTTGTTTAGTCTAGAAAAGAGAAGACTGAGAGGAGACATGATAACAGTTTTCAAGTACATAAAAGGTTGTTACAAGGAGGAGGGAGAAAAATTGTTCTTCTTGACCTCTGAGGATAGGACAAGAAGCAATGGGCTTAAATTGCAGCAAGGGAGGTTTAGGTTGGACATTAGGAAAAACTTCCTAACTGTCAGGGTGGTGAAGCACTGGAATAACTTGCCTACGGAGGTTGTGGAATCTCCATCATTGGAGATTTTTTAGAGCAGGTTGGACAACCACCTGTCAGGGATGGTCTAGATAATACTTAGTCCTGCCATGAGTGCAGGGGACTGGACTAGATGACCTCTCGAGGTCCCTTCCAGCCCTATGATTCTATGGCATCATCTGGAAAGAGGTGTGACAGGATGCCCCCCCTTCCGGGGAGCCCCCTGATGTACTGGGGTACCACTGACCCCACCTTTTCCACCAACCTGGGCTCCCTCACCGTGTCCTGCTGAGCCAGGGCCTCAAGCCTCCTCTAGCACACACACAGGTAAGGGCACACCCAGCTGCAGAAAGACACAGACACTGAAATCAGTACTGCCTGGGAAGACTTTCAGCCAATGAATTTGCCCAGCACTCAAGTGCACACCTCCTTTGGAGCATAAACCCAAAATTGTGTTGTCTTGCGCTGCACAGAAAACTGTACAGCATAAGCTAATTTAAAATTTGTCTCCTCCCTCAATGTGAAGGAAGATATGCACAGAGTTTTGCCCCCTCCCAGTTATGAATTTCAAAAACTGGTTTAGAGAAAACCAAAACAAAGATAGATTTTAAGTGATTATAATGGATAGCAAACAGATCACGGCAGATTACTGAGCAAAGAAAACAAACACGCAAACTAAGCTTAATACACCAAAGAAACTGGTTTCAAGTAGTAATTTCTCACCCTAAATGTTGTTTTGCTCTTGCTTGCAGCTTAAAACTCCAGATATTCCTTTCATGGGCCAGGCACCTTTTCCAGACTGGGCTCAGTCCTCCCCACCACCTTTTGTCTTTGTTTCTTAGATGTTTCCAGCAGTCATCGTGGGCGGGGATTCAGTGAAGAACTGAACCAAGATTAACTCACTTCCCTGCCTTAAATAGGATTTACATGTGGTGGGAATCCTTTGTTTCCCAGCTTGATCCCCACCCCCTATTAGTGGAAAAATACTAGTAGTCCAAGATGGAATCCAGTACCAGGTGACATGAGCACATGACCCTGCAGTGTCAAAGCAGCCAGGAGTCAAAGGTTGTTTGCAGCATACCAGGAAGTTTCTTAGGAAGGTGTGAGATTTGCATCTTCAAATTCCTATTGTTCTCCCTAATGGCCCATTCAGGCTGATTGCATTCTGTCTGGTGGGCATTCCCTAGGTGTAAACCCACTTGTAATAGTTACATAGTCAATATTCCTAACTTCAGATATAGAAATGATACATGCATACAAATAGGATAATCATATTCAGTAAATCATAACCTTTCCAATGATACCTCATATGACCCATCTGGCATAAAGCACATCTTAGTTATGCCATATTCATATCATAACAATATCTCTATGAAGAATATGGGGCGTAGTGTCACAGGAGGGTCCCAGGTTGCTATAGTCTATGCCCATGGCTGTGCAAAATACTAGGGGGCTGTCACCAATTCCCTGACAGCATACCTGCTCTGCTGCCCCTAGCATAAACTGGATGCAGCAGACAACTGAGCATGTATCTTAAGAGGAATACAGGCAGGGCCGGCTTTAGGCCGATTCCCCGGAATCGGGCCCCGTGCCTTAGGTGCCTTTTAAATTTTTTTTACTCACCCGGTGGGGGGTCCGCTCCGGGTCTTCGGCAGCATTTGGGTGGCAGGGGGGTCTTAAGTGCTGCGGAAGACCCAGAGCGGACCCCCCGCCGGCGAAATGCCGGCGAAGACCTGGAGCGGACCCCCTGCTGCCAAAGTGCCGCCGAAGACCCAGACCGCTGCCGGGTACTCGAATCGGGCCCTGCAGTTCATAAAGCCGGCCCTGAATACAGGCCCTTTAATTGTTATTTCTCTGATGAGAATCTGTATTAACAACAAGTAGAGCAGGCAGCCACAATGACTTTTGTGACTCTAGTTAAATATATAATTGTTTATTTTTCTTTCTTATGCTTTACTTTGAAAGCACTACGGGTAGCTTTGTAACAGGGTCTCTTGCCTGGCAGTGTCCATGGAAACTGCTCTAGCTCAAAATACAGATGTCAAGTGACCATCCAGTGTAGTAGTACCTCTAATACTGGCATTTAATACTCCTGAAGCTAAGTAGTAATTTGAACTCTGCTTTTAACAGGAGAACATCCCCTTTGAACCATATACAAGGGGAAGCAATTTTTCTAAAGTGAATTCTAAATCTTAAAGTGAAGGTAATGCTGATGAAGAATGCCAGATTAAAAGCTCCAGAGACTGAATCACAGCAGCATCAAAACCAGATATAAAACTGATGTGAAGTCAGAAGATGCACAAGGTGTCACTGCTGAGGAATGTGTCTAAGCTGGCTCTGCCTCTTACTACTCTTCAATGCTGACTGTAGCAGGTGGCTGTGGAGTTGTGCAAGATCATTTTTAGGAGAATGCTGGCCATCATTCTAAACAGCTCCTTTTATTAAGGCTAATTTTGGTTGTAAGAACACGTTTCAGGAATGAGCGGATTTCTTCCTGAACCTTGAAATGGCTGAGCAGAAGGGAGTGCTAAGGGAACGGGAAG
Source organism: Emys orbicularis (assembly GCF_028017835.1). Lineage (NCBI taxonomy): Eukaryota > Metazoa > Chordata > Testudines > Emydidae > Emys > Emys orbicularis. The sequence continues at coordinate 25,987,312 of NC_088695.1, read as the reverse complement.
TGCTTTGACAGAAGCCTGAAGTTGTGCTGAGCAGACGCTGAGCAGCAGAAGGTTGGGCTGCATCACTTCTCAGAGGTGACGCTATTTGCTTTCACTGGGTGAATGTTGTAAAAAGGCATCTGTTGATGTGTCACACAAAATATGTGCAGACTCTTCATGCAAATAAAGCTCACGTCTCTGTGCCCACCTGAGCTTAGCATACGCCTGCCCACAAACTCATCACTCCAGCTTTGGGGTGCATTGGCACTCCTCCTTGTACACAAGCTGTACCAGGCCCTACATAAATGCTGTCCTTGGAACAGAGGTAGGGGGCAGAGAATGGGGGCAGAGCTATGGGTTTGCCCAGATTTTCCTGCACTCTTCAGAATCTAAGCCTTGATTATTACAAATAATGGAATTTCCCCTTGTCCTTCTGGTTGCAAAGAGCCACAGTGCAGCCGATGGCAGACAGTGCCCAGGCTGCATGCAGCACTGGCACTGCATAATGGGAGGAGAGATTGGAGTCAGCTTCAGTGCAGTGGGGATGAGACCAAGGGGGCTTCCATGCAGAGACCAGATAAAACTGCAGTCTCTGTGCAGAGAGCACAAGGGCTGCTCCCCACCAGCTTCCACATGGGTGTTAGCCACGCACAGGGTATAGCTTCCCTTGGAGCTAGGGCTGTCATTCCCAGCTCGAGGAACCAGACTCCCACAAGTGCTCCTCAAGCAAGCATGCTAAAAGTAGCAGAATAGCCAGAGGAGCATGAGGAGCAGCAGTGGCGAAACAGGCTAGCCACCCTGAGTAAACCGCCCCGAACTCGTGAGCATGTACTCGGGGCGGCTAGCTCACGCCACTGCCTGGGCTATCACAGCTACACAAATGGGCCGCTGAGGCCATGGCCCTGAGGGGTGTAGCAGCACGCATACTCCCTTGGCAGCCTACTAGCTCCAGGAGGCATTGTGGCTCCCTTAGGCACCGGGCCCCTGGAGCAGTCATTGAAGTAGTTCTGCTCCTTCCCCCAGCCCCAGTGTTGGCCTGGGCCTAACAGGCACAGCACAGCCCTACGTTGGCAGGGCCAGCAGCCCCTGGTGGGCACGGAAACGCAGCTGAAGCTGAGCTATCTGACGGGGCCCTGTGGGCTCTGACCTGGGCCCCAGTAAAAACACTGGTCGGTGCCTGGCGAGGGAAAGAGATCAGAGCAGCATGACTGAGCCACTCGCTGCCAAAAGCAGCTTCACACCCAGACCCTGGATCCCTCGCAGTGCCCAGCCTGCTGTGCTGCATGCAGCCTCGGGTCCTTTGTGCCCCCATGGTGCCATGCCAGACACGATGCCACCTCGCCCACTACATGGAGCCGACGCAGCCCCACACCCAGGGAGCAGCACAGCAGGCAGTGCCCAGGAGAGCTGGATGTTCTCCAGACTTCCTCCCCCTCCCATTGAAGTCAATGGAAAACCCTGGCTGGCTGCCCTGAGGGCAGGATCAGGCCGTAATAGCATTGCCCAGGTGGAAGAGAAACCCGGCTGCAGGGAAGGGGCTGGCAGAAGGGGGATGGTGGCACTGCACTGGGAGCCAGGAGCCCTGGGTGCCACCCCCAGCTCTTCCGCTGCCCTCTGTGCGAGCTCGGCAGGGCGCACTGCCCCTGTGTGCCTTCGTATGGTGCTTTGCTACCTCTAGCTGGGCAGAGTGATACAGCTGCATTACTGTGGCAGTGTAACTACCGGGGCGCCCAGCACACCGAGCCCCTAGGGTGCCAGTATAGCACCAGGTGCACCGCAACTCAGACACAAGCACTGTGGGTGCTTCAGCAGTTAGTTCTTGTAGGCGTCAGCCCTGGTAGGTCCCACACCGACATTTACGAGGGCTAGCAGGAAGGGGAAGGGTGCAGGTACCCTAGCTCTGGAGGCTGAACCAGTTCCAGGTGAGCAATAACAGCTCCTGTCTGGGTCCCTGGAAAGTCCGGTTGTGAGTCAGGGCTAGTGCCTGAGGTATCCTTTCCAGTCCAGTCTCTAGTCAAGCAACCAGGTGCTTGCAGGTTTTCAGGCCAGGCTGAAGAGAAACCAGGCCACAAGGGAAGGGTTGGCGGAAAGTGGACGGTGGCAGTGGGCTGGGAGTCAGGAGTCCTGAATGCCACCCCTAGCTCTGCCGCGAGTGTCTCTCATTTGGCCCCTCTGCGCTGGCTCTCTGCCCAGCGGCTGCAGGATCCCCATAAGCACCACATAGACCCACACCCAGCTGTAGCATCCATCAGTCACAGCTTCTTCTGCACACGGCTCTGCAGTTGGTTCCTGGGGATTCCTCTCTGCATCCAGTTTCTCTGCAACGCCTGGCTAGCCATGCAGCTGCCACTGCCCAGCACAGACCAGCCACTTCCTGGTGGAGGACCTCCCCACTCCCTGGCCGGGGAAAGGGATGTGCAGTGGGAGGGCACTGATGGGAGTTGCAGTTCCCTGCTTGGCAGATCCATCACAGCAGTATTACTCAAAGGCCCTGCCCGGCTCAGGGCCCTGTTGTGCTGGATGTTGTACCAACACAAGAAAATATGGTCCCTGCTTATAGAGAAAAAAAAAAAAAAAAAAAAGAGCCTTCCCATGTAGTTAGAATCAGAAATGACTGCAGTATCTCAGCTGCCAAGGTGTGGGAACTGTGAGTAAAGGCTGGCTGTTTAGTGGCAGTCACTCGCAGTAACCTTGAGCATTCCTTCTATCCCCGAAAGCATCCCAAAGGACTGGACACTCTGGGCATTCTCTCTGTGTTTGGGGGAAGTGTGGGGGGGGAGGAGGGGAGATTTAATTCTGGCTGTGCAGAAGTGGGGAGGGACTGTGTTCTCCCAGCCTGCACCTGGCTCACAGAAGCCAACAGGTGATGTGAACAAAAAATCAATGTCTGATAAGAACCTAGCTCATGAACTGAATAAATATGAGGGAGGGAAATTCTAACACTTCCCCAAGCAGAAAGAAACTGCCACTTAATTAGTGATGGTGTATAAATTGCACACGTGATTCCTACTGACTGGAACCCATCAGTTCCCTGACCTTGAGTCTTAAATACATTATGCAAAAGTCAGCTCAAGTAGTCTGCACCCATCTCAGTTTATTCTTTAGTTTTGCTGAAAGATAGACAGTAGTTTTCAAGGTGACCTCTCATTTGCCAGATTCATTATATGCTACTCCTGATTGACTGGATGAAAAACAGATGGTAAGCGGACATACTGATTCTGTGCAAGCCTATTAGAAAAGTGTGGCACTTAATTTCACACACCTCATGCAAGCAGTCAATTAACTCTCTTGCTTTGACACTACACACAAATCCCATACATATGACTGGGCTTATTTTAGCTTATCCAAGCCTCCATGCAAAATGTAGATTGTATGCAGGTTCTTGCTGACAGATTTGCAAAGGGATGTTACCCTAATTCTTCGCTACACAAGCGCAAACAGAGGAGTGGGGGCATTGTCTCAGTGCTGATGAAGTCGCTGCTTACAGTATAATATCTAATCAATTGTTTCCACTGCCACAGTGAGTGCAAATGCACTTCCTAATCCTGGGATCAGGCCATTAGACATGGACTGAAGACATCACCCAGACAAATCGATCTCAAAGCAATAGCGCATTCGCTAGATAACTTCAGGTTAGGTTTTGTTTACCAGAGAACAACCCCAGCCTGGGGAGCTATAGACATGCCTCGGCTGAAGAGGAGAGGTGTTTATTAATCCAGATTTGGTTACTACTGAGCTAACAGGAAAATGGCCCAAATTCCTAGTGTTGGTGTGAAATGGCTAATGATTTCTCAGAGAATTGGGATAAAAATCAGACTCTTCTAGAGTCATAGGCTTTTCTTCTTCTGTCCAGCGGATGAAAGTGGCTGTTTGGTGTTGGTAGAGGGATGGTGAGTCCTGAGGACAGCAGCAAATCATAGTGCATGGTTCCTGAAAGCTGCCATGCAGCTCTGGGTGCCTGCACTCACCCCACTGCACTATAACTAGACTAATGTGCAGTTGAGATGAGTGGAGCTCCCACCTTGCCTCATCAACAGGCAGCCTGGCGATTTCCCTGGGGAAGCTGCGCCCTGACATCGGTTATCCCGCAGGAGGGCCCATTACAAGTGAACTTGTGTAGCTGTAGCAACCGCAGCACTGTTAGTGAGGACAGCAGCTGAAAGGGGGAACGTGGGAGGCTGGGCTGGGTTTGAAGTGCTGAGCATAGTTCTGCCTGGAGCCAGTGGGGTGCTGTCGGAGTGATCCAGCTGCAGGGAGCTGTCAGTGTGTGAGGACTGGGGGAGGAAGCTATTTCCTGCGGGGATGTAGGGCTGTCTGCTCAGCCTCTCTCCCCGACTGTGTGTCTGAGCTGTGGGAGGGAGGACTTGCTGGTGACAGAGAGGTTTAAATTAAGCACAGGGAACACGCAGTGGGAGGGAGGTTGCAACGGCAGCCCTGCATTTCCCTAGAAGTGCCGGGTGCTCAGAGAACTGGGAAGAGTGTCAGTGTGAACGCTGTGCTAAGGGACACAGTGTAATGGGGCGGGGGGAGGTCTTGGTGCTAAGAATTCACTAGGTACCAGAAGACATGGAAACCTCCTAGATATTCACATCCTACAGGAATGGAGCTGCCTGCCTGTCTCCATCCCGTCTGACATTAGAATGGAAATGCTCCAAAGGAGGAATAGGACAAAGCGGAGAGCAATTGCTAGGGACAAGAGCAATACAACCGTGGGTTTTTGAAGTGCCTTTTTTTCCCCACAGCCTTTACCTCAGTTTCTAGGGTCACTAGTGCGACTGTAGCTGTGCCATATGCAAAGGATGTGTGTGTCGGCTCCGGTCAGCACTGCTGACAGAGCCATTAAAAGTCTGCTCAGCGGCGCAGGGGGCCTGCCCCAGCTCTTCGCAGCTCCCGGGAAGCAGCCGGCATGTGCAGCTCCTAGGCACAGGGGTGAGGGGGCTCTGCATGCTGTCCCCGCCCCGAGCGCCGGCTCCACAGCGGGGGTGGCACCTGTGGATGGGGCAGCACACGGCGCCCCCTGGTCCCTTTGCCCTAGCAGCCAGAGGGGGGACATGCCGCCGTTTCCAAGAGCCACCTGAGGTCAGCGCCACCTGGAGCCCACACCCTGAACTCCCTCCTGCACTCCAACCCCCTGCCCTACCCCTGAACCCCCTCCAACTCTCTGAACCCCTCATTTCTGGCCCCACCCCGGAGCCTGCACCCCAAGCCAGAGCCCTCATCTCCTCCCTCACCCCAACCTCCTGCCCCAGCCTGGAGCCCCCTTCTGCACCCCAAATCCCTCATCCCCAGCCCCACCCCAGAGCCCGCAATCCCAGCCAGAGCCCTCATCCCCTCTTGTAGCCCAACCTCCTGCCCCAGCCTGGGTGGGGAAGAGTGAGTGATGGGGGGAGGAGGGATGGAGTGAGCGGGGGTGGGACCTTGGAGAAGGGGTGGGGCAGGAGTAGGGCCTTGGAGAAGGGAGTGGGGTACGGGTGTTTGGTTTTCTGCAGTCAGAAAGTTGGCAACCCTACCTGTGGGGGAACTGTCCAGGTATGCTTTGAACTCAGGTATGAAAAGCTGTGTTTACAAATTGCATCCCATTTTTTGTAAATTGTGTTGAAAATTTTGCTGCAGAGGAAAAGCAAATTTCTGCCAGGAACAAATGTATGAGAAGTGATGTTTTTTGGTGAGGGGGTGAAAGGTCCCTATTTCTCAGTGTGCAGGGGAATTTGTTTGAAGAAATTGTGTCTTGTCCACTGGGCAATGGGGTTAGACCCAGAGGTCAGTTTCAGCCTGCAGCGGGCAGCATAATGCCACTGATTTACAGCAGGACTGAATTTGACCCAGACCTGTGGAAAGAGCAAGAAGACTGCGAACGCACGGAGCCATGCAGACTGGATTCTGGGTTGTGATGAGGAAGTATCTGCTCCCTAGGGAAAAGGAGAATGTCTGAAGATCCCATGGGAGAGAACCCATTGCTGGAACTGAGACAGGAGACCCAGCCCCTGCTGCTTTTGCCATTAAGTCCCGTCTCGGTTCAAAGTACTCGCAGCAGAGCCTGTGTATTTGCAGATTAGGATAATGGCTTATTCCTGTGTCTGCTGGACACACACTTTGGGCCCAGTCCTGCTTCCATTGAACTGAAAGGCAAAACTGCCATTAGTTTCAGTGAGCAGAGGATCGGGCCCTTTCATCCTCAAAGCAAAAAAGAGGGCTAAAGATGCTGGAGGCGCCGAGATGTTACCGTCGTTTGCCTCATGGCAGCAGTAATGATGAAGAGTTGCTAGTGCAGGAGTCTAGAAGTGCAGGAAGAGGCAAGCCCTCTGCATCCCTCTGTGTGCTCCTCCAATGCCCATCTGCCCGTCAGTGAGGCAGGACGACTGAGGCAAATGCAGATGAGCCTGACGGGGTGTTGGGACGCAGCGCGCTCTCATGGGGCTGGTACCACTCTCTGGTAACAGTCACTGGGGTAATGGGGCCCCACAAAGACCTTGATTAGAGGTGGGATGTTCAAAGGTATCTAAGTGAGATTGGAGCACAAGTACCACTGGCTTTCAATGAGCTGACTTTCAACGGGACTGCTGCTCCCAAGTCATTACACACTGTTCAGAATCCCACCACAGGGTCTGTTGTTACTGGTGCTGGTTTATATCCAGACTTTGGCTGCTCATGCGCCAGGGCAAAAAGCCCCCTTCTCTCCCCCCCCCCCCCTTGCAGAAGTGAGGCCTCTCCTGCACAATGCCAGGCATAGAGCTACTTCTGCACTGCCTCCATAGTAGTCCTGGGTGCCAGGGGCGGGGTGTGTGTGTGTGTGTGTGTGTGTGTGTGTCATGGGGAGACCAGAGGTAGAGGGAGGCACAAGGGGATATACTGGGGTCAGGAGAAGGTGTGGCCAGGGCAGTCCCATGCCCCCCATTTGATGCCTATGCAAAGCTCCCTGGGGCCAAAGAGCTGTCCTAGCCTGCACAGCCCCAGCAGCTCCGGGATAAGGGCCGTGCCAGCTGGCTCCCCTGTGTCCCTGGGCTGCAGGCTGAGGTGTGCAGGCCCTTCTCCCTGAGAGTGCTCCTTGGGGAGGTAGCTGCAGAGAGCTGTGCCACCAGCTGTGCTGCCGGTGTGAGAGCTCCGAGGGAGGACTGTGGCTGAGTCAGGACTAGGAGTCTGGTCGCCCCTACGCCATCCTTGGACGGTCTCACCTAGCCTGCTGGGAATGCTCAGACAAAAGCAAAGCCCGGACAGTGGTGCCTTTGGGGGCTCCTCAGGCAGCACGAGCAGCCTGAGTGGAGCCAGGCCCTGTTGCTGCATGAGGCTGATGCAGGGATGAAGGAGCTCAGCTCTCGGAGCAGGCTGGCTGGCTGGCAGTGTCTCCTAGTGACATCAGAATTTTGCGCTCTTGCCGTATCTGTCAGACCCAGCCGCTACCTGAATCCCTTCAGACTAGGTCACATGACCCAGGCCTACCGCACACTCGGCCAGGACCCTGTCCCTCCTACAGCCTGACACTAGGCTCCCTCCCACAGCTGGACACTAGGCTCCCAGCAGTTGTGATCATTGCTATCACTGGGGGGTGGGATAGCACAGTGGTGTGAGCATTGGCCTGCTAAACCCACGGTTGTGAGTTCAAGCCTTGAGGGGGCCATTTAGGGATCTGGGGCAAAAATCTGTCTGGGGATTAGTCCTGCTTTGAGCAGGGGGTTAGACTAGATGACCTCCTGAGGTCCCTTCCAACCCTGATATTCTATGATTCTATTTTGAATAGCCTGATCTCTGCCTACTTTAAAACCCGCACACCGGAGAGATATCAATGTCATCATTCGACAGGCCTTTGGCTGGGCTGATGAAAGACTATTTTAAACTCCGGCTTCAGTCACTCCACCTGACTTTCGGCAAAGAGATGTGCTTTCAATATCAAGCAAACTCCGCAGACTGCCTGGACCGAGTGGCTTGGCCTCTTTTCTCCACTAGCATTTTAAAATACAGATGCACCCGTCATCATCGCTGGAGGCATGCTCAGTGCTAGCAAGCAGGCAGAGGGCTCTGTTTCAAGATGCTGACCCATGGCCTCCCTCTGTGACAAATAACAAAGCAATATGCAAGTGAGGAGCCTGAACTCTGCTGGAGGCTGCCCCTCGTTCCTGCACCAGAAATTGCTGCAGAAATCTATACATCTTTTAGTGAAAGGAGTTTTATGAATGCAGGCCTGATTCTGCAAGCTCACATGCCCAAACGGACCCTGCACCAATGGGAAGTCCTGTTAGGGCTCATTATGGGTGCAGGGCTCTAGGAGCTTGTGGGATCAGAGCTTTGGGCAGAAATAGTTTGGCAGGCAGGCTATAAGTGGCCCTTGGGGAAACACCTGAGTGCTATCTACAGTGTCACTCTGTAACCCTAAACAAACACTTTACACCCCAAGGCCAGAGAGCAGGATACCTAGGGTTTCCATATGTTAACAAGGGACACACAAAACCTGGGAGCTGACACTGGAGAGAATGGACAACTGGAGCAAATTTCATGTCTCCTGCAGCCCGGGAGGGCAGTAATGCAGAGGCCGTTGTGCACAACAGCACTTCCTTTAGGGAGTTCACAGCGATCGGCATGAACCCTCCTTCCCAGAGCCCCATCACACTGTCTTCCTATCATGATCACTCTCGGCAGCCTGCATCACAAAAGTCTCCTTACACAAGACTGGTTTTAAACCAACTCCTATTTCTGGAGTGACAAGGAAAGCCCACAATTAGAATAAAAATCATGCCAAGCTTGAAAAAATGATATTTCTGACAATAACTGAGCCTTTTTCTGTTACAATACTAATTGTCATCATTACGCTGCGTGAGAACTAGCACTTCCATAGTGCAGTGCAGCTGAGGATTTCAAAGCACTTTACAAAGGTGGGTAAGTGTCACGAACCTCATTTATCAGATGGGGAAAATTCAGCACCGAGGGGTACAGTGACTTGCCCAGGGTCAGCTAGTGAGTCAGTCACAGAGCTGCAGTAGCCCCTAACTCCAGCTCTCACTGACGTCAAAGGGAGCGTCTCCATGCCTGTCCGTGGGAGCTAGGGGTTGTGCTCGACATGACATTTGGGGTCAGGGATTCTCTCAGTGACTCATCGCCTCTGAGCAATGCTGGGAGCAGAGCCACCTGCCAACAGAGGAAGCCATATTGAGCTCTGCTCCCAGGGCCAGCTCTAACTTTTTTGCCGCCCCAGGCAAAAAAGAAGAGCGCCGCCCCGCCGTAACACCACTCCCCCCCCCCCAGCGCTGCGCCGCCACCCCCGCCCCCCCAGCGCCTCGCCGGGCCACCCAACCCCCCCCCCCCCGAGCGCCGGGCCGGGCCGTCCAAACCCCCGGAGCATCCCGCCACCTGAACCCCCCACCCCCCAGCGCCGCGTCGCCAAAACACCCCCCGTGCTGCACGGCCAAAACAAAAACAAAAAAAACCCCTCGAGCGCCGCCCCGCCGAACAAAAAAACAAAAACACCACGAGCACCCCCCGCCACCCCAACATTGGCTGCCCCTTCTAAGGTGCCGCCCCAAGCACGTGCTTGGTCGGCTGGTGCTGGAGCCGGCCCTGTCTGCTCCCTGTAGGCAGAGTCACCAGGAAGCAGGATGCTGGGGAGGGGGCTGCCATCATGACTGGTGTTCTATAAAAGCCATGGACAGATCAGCCAGCAGGAAGGAGTGCTGTGGTTTCCTGACCGAGAGCCAGACCTTGTCACCCTCACTCACTGGGCACTAACTTCCCCCATATGCCGCAGCACGACTGAACCCAGTGAGGCCTCAAACACCTGCGAGGGATGGTCTAGATAATACTTAGTCCCAGGGGCGGAGGGTATCATAGGTCAGGGAAGGCTAAGGCCGAGGCTGTGGTCCCACCCACGCTCTGTCCACCCATCCTGAAGCTGGTGGGGGCTCAACTCCAGCTGCAGCCTGAAGCTCGGGGATCAGCCAGTGGCCAGGGGCGGCTCAGGCTGGTGCTCAGGCCGGCCTAGGGATTGGGCCAGCTGGGGCAGCTCAGATTGGCCCCAGGGTCAGGGTGGCTGGCTGGGGTTGGGGCGGCCTGTGTGGCCCGGGGACATGTGACTGGGGTCGCTCAGGCTGGCCCGGGCCAGGCCAGCGCAGCTTGGGCCATGGGGAGCTTGGGGCTCTAGGCGTAGTGAGGGAGGAGGGACTGGGGAGGAGGGAGCCAGGGGTGGAGCTTCAGGTGGAAGGGGCGGGGCTGGTGGGCTAGCCTCCCCGAAAGTGGGGTTCACCTGCTGCCCATGCTTAGTCCTGCCATGAGTGCAGGGGCCTGGACTAGATGACCTCTCAAGGTCCCTTCCAGTCCTGTGATTCTATGATTCTACAGACATGCAGTCTCTGAGCCCCATGCACAACTGGTGATGGGGCCCGTGGCCATTCCTGCCACTTCAGGCCCTAGCACATGGCCCCTTTCTCCAGAGCAACCCACTCACTCCTGAGAGGTGGACGGTTAGGTCAAGAGACCATCCTGGGTTGTCTGATGGGACAGAGTTCCCCTGTGCCCTGTTGACAGCTCCAGCAGAGGCAGGAGCTCAGCTCGAAGACTATCTAGGATGTGTTGTTAGGTTTGAGAAACACGATGGTCTGAAGTTCAGCCATGCGCTTTAGACCGTGATGCAGAAAGGTCAGTCACTGAAAGCAAACGCCCCCCATCTCCCTGAGAGACACTCCCATCTGTTTTTAGTGCACTGTTTTTAGACACTCCCATCTGTTTATTGCTGTTTTTAGTGCACTAGCTTGAGCAGCGCTAATGTGTCTGTCTACCCAGGCTGGGAAGCACTCTTCCAGCTGCTCTGTAGAAATACCCTTCAACAGAGCTACCTTAAGGCAGCTCAGGAACATCAGCAAAAACCCAGTTCTCAAAATAAAAGTTCCCAACATGCATCTGACCCTTCCTAGAATTATTTTGGCTTGGGACATCAGCCTTTTCTAGGATGCCAGGATGAAAGTTCAATTGTGCATGGGCCTTAAACCCTTTACAGTCTCTGTCCTGTAGGTTTCCTGTCATGACAGGAGTCAGGCTGGCATCAGACAACACAGGAGGCTTCAGGAACCATCACTATTTCCCCTCAATCCAACCCTTAAAACAATAGTCTCCTCCCAAAGAGAGAATGGGATGATACCGGAACTCAGACAGTGAATTCTTAGGGCGAGTAGCCAGTCTGAATGGCACATAGCAATAGTAGACTCCATCTAGTGCAGGGGGGAGGAGAAATGAAGAGCCCCCATCCCCAAAAGGGGCAGTGTTTGAAATTGTGGCTGACTTAAAAGGAGGGTGTGTTGTATTTTACAGTAAACACGAGACACTAGAGTGCAGAATGCAAAAAATCATTGTCCCCACATGGCGGGTTTGGTTGCTCGTACATAGATGTTAATGGCATCTGTGCTAACTCTGTCCTTAGAGATGAGAAATTGGAGCCCCTGGGGAATAGGCAGCAGTGTAGCATTCTCTGTCCATAACGAGATGACTCTCTTTACCATTGACTTAGCAAAGGTGTCTGTGCTCTGCACTTCACTGCAGCGTGCATTTGTTAATAGTTGCAGTGGAGAATAAAGGCAGCAAAGTCTTGGGTTTCATTTCCCATGGCTTGGCTGGTGTCAGTTTGAATTATATTGTAGTGCCTAGCTGTCAGATTTGGTTCAGATATATGGGAGTGGCTTTGCTACCCGGCAGGTGGATGGGAATGGCTCACCTCTCTCTTCCCTGACCCCTGGTGCATTGTGTGGACATGTTTTTATTCTTTCTTGCAGAAAAACCACGGATGAACAATATCCTCACTTCTGCCACGGAGCCCTATGATCTCTCCTTTTCCAGGTCCTTCCAGAACCTCTCCCATCTCCCGCCATCCTACGAGGCTGCAGTCAAGACTAACCCAAGTAAATATTCTTCTCTGAAGAGATTAAGTAGGTGTCAGCTCATTTCATTTTTTTTTTTGTATCTCATTAGCCTGTGAGCTGCAAGGGGCATAATGACAAGGCAGTAATTCCACTTCCTTTCCTATTGCACTTGCTGCACTGACATCTCTGGTCTGCAACGCTGTTCCCTGTCACTTTCTATTGAGGCAGAGCTGCAGAGGAAAAGTCACTTCATTACCCCAAGCGAGTGATGATACATGTGGCTGTTTCCTCACTGACTTCTCTGCTGCGCTGCCTCTGATTACTCATCACAACACGCTCCCTCATCCTTACAGAGCCATCCGGTATTCCACCTACTTTAAACCAGAGATGGGGAAAGCCTGCGTGGCTATCTCTGAACCTCCGATTGTCTCCCCAATCTGCAGTTAGAGCAGGTAACTCACTGTCTGGCTGCCCTGGGGCAGGTACTTCAGACTAAATATCAACCAAACACCAATCTCAAAAAGCTCATGAAATGATTGGAAACATTCATGTCAGTGAGGGAGGGACGTGTGCCTCCTGTATCTGGGCTGTAATCTGATCCATTTCATGGAGCTGGTGGTGGTCTATTCTGTGGATTTATCCCTAATACATTTCTATGTCCCTTGGAGTGTCAGTCTGTCTTTGTTCCATTCTATGGATCCATTTTTACTCTGGCTAGTATCAGCAGCTTGCTGCTGTTTTCTACCATGTGTGGTGTTCTGCTACCACCCTCCAGCAGGATCCAATTCCAAACTCTTACTGATGTTGAGTACACACTTGTACACACGTAGTCTCATCAGCTTCAGTTGGATTACTCAGGTGAGTGCATTTGGGTATTTCCACCACAGAAAGTGCAATACAGATCTGCTTTAGGAGAAATCCCTCTCCTTGGCTCAGCACAGCAGTTGAGCATGTGCTTGACTTTAACCAGGTACAGTAGTTGCTACCTGCTTTAAGTTAAACACATGCTTTAAATGCTGTGCTGCATAGGGCTGGTTTGCTGAATTAGGTCTGATTTCCTATGGTGCTGGGTACATCACTCTGAGCAGGACACCCCATCTTCTCCTGGAAGCCTTTTACCCTTTATAATCTACTGGATAAAGAAGTCACATGCCTGCTTATTGTAAATATCTCCAACGTGCCCATTCACCCCCCTCCAATGCTCTTTGTCTCTTCCTAGACAGCTTTTCTGATATAAACTGGTATGCCAGTGAAGCCAATGGATTATAATTTCACAGTTTTTGAATTTCTGCTTTCTTGAGATGGTAAATGTTTTCATTTCACAGTGGAAGTCATGTAAATATATGTCTGTTTATTGATTACCAATTGAAAATACTGCCTTTTGTTCTGTAACTGATTTGCACGTGTGAGGCTCCCTGAAATGTGTCATTTGCTTTATATACTATGCCTAGGTACTGGATGAAAATGTTCTTTAGCACAGAACTAAGGATGTCGATATACCTCACTGAAACATAAAACATAGTGTATTTTAAAAAGCCAAAAAGAAAAATTTGAAAGTCTGGAAATGTAACAAAATGTGACAACAAACTGTAAGCCCTCTCCCTAGGACTTGCTCCTGTCCCCCCTACTCACACAGAGCAGTCCCATTGAACTTTGTCCCGCTGCACTCTCCAGACATTAGGGGCTTGTAAAGATGTGCACTGAACTCTGTCCAGCTGCCCTACACATCTCTGATGCGGACACATTCTTGAGAACACATCACTGAAACTGCCGCTGCCCGGTGAAATGGGCCTTGATATGGTTAAATGTAGGGAGAGCAGCCAATTGATAGCACTGAGTACAAACTCCTATCTACTTAGCTTTTGGCCAGGATGGCCTGTGCCAAAGACTTTTCCCAAAAGACTACCAATAATCGATTACATTTCCTGTAAGGCTTAGCTCTATCTCAGTAATCAGGTAAGTAACAGCTCTCAAGAAGTCTGTTGTGTGTGACATGGCCTGTGCTGGACAGCTCTGTTTCTTTGATACAGACACAGGAGTGCCCCTTTCACAGGGACCTGGTAGTCACAGAGTACAAGTCTGAAGTCATAAACAAGAGAAAGCCCAATATCACAGTGACACAGGCTACAGTCCTGACTAATGAGCAGCTGTGTCACCCCTGCCCTGCAACCTTGGGTGCCTTACAATGCCTTGCTGAAGTAGCTCCCACTTGGGCCGCTCACAAACAGCCTTCCAGCAGGCAAACCGCACCCTGAGTATCTGTGTGTAACTGCAGCCTGCCAGCCATGCATGGGTTACACTCTGGCTCTCACCAGCCTTGGTTATACTGCAAGGTGACCCCAACACATCCCAAGTCTCAGATTTTCCCCAAGAAATGTATGTCCTCTTCTGCCCAGCCCTCTCCTGGACAATACAAGTTATACTAAGTCCATTATTTCTTTAAAAAGAATAATAAGCCCACATCCTGTCACCCTAAATGGAGTTTCCTAGACACTTACACTGGATTAGATAAAACAATAAAAAGTTTTTAACTACAAAGAGAGGGATTTCAAATGAGTCCAAGTAATAAGGCATAAAGGTCAGAGATTGTTACAAGAAAAATAAAAAGAAGACATTTACTAATACCTAATTTAACAAACTATATAAGATTCAAGCAGTTTCTCACCAAATGCTTTTAGCAGTCTTACTGACCAAATCCTAGAGGTCAGGACCCCTCTTCCAGAGTCCTGAGAATGCTTCCTTTGTCACTTCAAGTGCAGTGAATGCAATGGGCAAGGGGAGAGCGGGAGGGTGCGTTGGGGTGTTTTTCCCTCCTTTTATAGTTTTAGGCCCCCTCTTGAAAAAATATTTCCAGCTGGGCACGAGTAGACAAAAAGTCTGTGTGGAAGGATGCTCCCGCTGCTTGTCCTCACGTGTTTGAGCTTCCCTAGTTTCCCTTCCTGCTTGGTGACTCTATTTAATGCTTAAATGAAAATTAAGCAGAGCGCCTATTCCTTTGTGTAGGACAGACCTGTTTGCCAACCTGTTTGGGCAGGACTGCAAGTTTGGGAACATGTGTTAATAACACCATACAGGGGCATCCTATAACGTCACTGTAACGGTGCGTAGACTCACCGCCGTGGTATCTCCTGATGGTCGTCTTGGGGAATTAGCTTCCAGCCTCCGGAGCGCCCTCTGTCGGCCGGTGCCTCGCTTTGCCGCTGGCCCCCGTGTCCCTCCCAGACCCTGGGCAACCCTTTCACTGGGTGCTGCCCCCTGACAGTACCCCCACTGTTTCTCCAGGTCTCCCCACTCAGGGGAACCCCCACCCACTACCCCCACCTCAGTCAAAGGCTACTGCCAGTCACCAACTTGCCTCCGCACACTGGGCAGACCGCAGTGTAAGCCATTCATCATAGGCAAGGTTGGGTCTGGACCTGCTGCCTCTGCCTATTGCTGGCCTGCCCCTTTGCAACCCCAGTACTTGTCTTAGGCTCTCAGCTAGGCCCGCAGCTTGGAGCTCCTCTAGCCTTCCCCCAGCCCTGCTCCACTCCCAGTACCCTGCTCGGCTCCCTAGCAGCCAGGCCCTTCTCTCTCTACAAGCAGAGAGAGAGTGTTTGGGCTTCTGGCTCGCAGCCTCTTATAGGGACCAGTTGGGCCTGATTGGGGCATGGCCTCAGCTGTTCCTGCCTTCCCTAATCAGCCCAGGCTTTGCTTCACAGCCTCAGCCCTCTCCCAGGGCTGGCTTTAACCCTTCCAGGGCTGGAGCAGGTGACCACCCCACTACAGTCACATACACTGTCACTACACATATTTTACCAGGACAATAATGACCAACAAATTATGAGTTTTCAGATACCACACAAGGAATACTTTGTACAAAAATATTACAATAATGTATAGGGTGTGAATACAAGGGTATAATGTCACAATCGCAGGGACTGGGTCAGGTCAAGACCTTCAGCTCTGAAACTGTGGAGATGTTTGTGCACCCTACAGCTAAACCAAACAAATCCATGCCTGTGAGAATCAGACATGGGCCTAAGGGCTGCAGTGTTTATTGTGCCTACCAGCGGCAATGTAGACAGGATCACTCTATTACAAAGGCACCCTCCTGACCCAGCCCTGCCTCTCCCCCAGTCCAGCTAATACATGGCAGCCATATTCTGGGTGAGAATCTGCACTGGTTACCTTGGATGTAAGGAAGAGAGGATTTGAGAGCTAGTCTGTGGCCCTCAGCTGTGGAAGATATATGGGACCCTTAATTCATGAGGATTCCAAAGACCGTGAATGACAGAGGTTCATAGATGAGCCCTGTCTCCCAGTGCAGAGGAATGTGTGCATTCATATATTTTCTGGCAACATTCACCACAGCAGGGAATCTTTGCCCTGTGAAATGGGAACACCATCATGTCCCAATATGCATTACAGATCTGTTCACTAGGGACTCATCCATAGACTTGCAAAGCAGCGGACGATGTATACCCAACAGTGGAATCATCTGGACCTTCCAGTGCCAGGCCAGCAAAAGACCCTGACTGTCCCATCAGCCCAAGAAGGTTCCTTGGCTATGCAGCCAAACACACGCCTCTAAAGTGTGGCTCTGTGGAAACGTGTTGAGGAAGAAGCTGGAATTAGGCCAAAACTGGGTGCCTCAAATTAGGCTCCTAAATGCATATTTAAACATATCTAAATAATTGGGCTGATTTTTCAAAAGTGCAGAAAGCCCAGCATCTCCTCCTGACGCCAGAAGGATGCTCAGCACCTCTGGAAAACATCGATTTACATGTTTGAGGCTAGAATTTTCAAAGCAGTATAAAGGGAGTTAGTGCCCAGCTTTCACTGAGTTGTGGGCTCCTTTGACAATCCCAGCCCAAATATGGACTTTGAAGCCCAATATGAGCACCCAGTTTCAGAAAATCTTGGCCTAGGTGTCTTACATTGGACTCCCAATAGCTGAGATCCAGAATATTAACCAGTACTCTTGAAAATGTAACCCTTGACCTCTCTGTGCCTGAGTAGTTCTATTTGAAAATAAAGATAGTAACACTTCCCACAGAGGAGCTAAATTTGTCAAAATCTATCATCTATCATCTATCTATCTATCTATCCAGGCTCTTGTATTGACACCCAAGACTATGGTATCTGAGCACCGCACAAAGGCTTATAAATACATACAGGTTATAATAATCTCCCATCTCCTGAAATTGCTCCACTGTCCAACAAAGCTATAGGAGAATATGTTTAAATATATCACATAGGGATACAAGGTAAAGTTTAGGGTTAAACCTTAACCTAAAAAGTGAGTATTTGAAAGCCTGAAAGTTTTCATTAACTATGACATCTTTTGATGTTCTCTAGTGTTTAAGTGCGGTATATCTGCAACCTGAACTCTCTTAATGACTTTTTCTTTTGACAGGTAATTTCGCTGTTTTTTTCAAAGGGCCGTCAATCTGAAGTATATGAACACGGCCTCTTTCTTTCTGACTTTCTATAACTGTCAAACTCTGTATTTGTCAGGTGATGCTGTCGTGTTTTCTGAGAAGGTTTCTCTTCTAGCAATCATCAAAACCATTAGCATCATTACAGCAGATTGAACATTTGGGGCCCAAGTTGTGAAATCCTCACTCACATTCTTTTCAGGCAAATCCCTCCTGGCTTCACTTGGATTTAAGGACTGAGACCCTGTCTACACAGAAGCTGTATCACTTCAACTAGACCAGGATAGTTTAAGCAGTGCACCTCCTAGCGTGGATGCAAGTATACCAGTATAAATGTGTTTATACAATACAGCTAGTCCCAAACAGGAAGGAGCGTGAGCTATAATTGTATAACACACTTTGAAACAGATATAATGGCATCCACAGTAGGGCTTGCGCTGGTATAACCTCCTCAGTAAAAAACCACCTGGCATAGCTACACTGGGACAAGCCCTATGTGTAATGCAGGCCTGAGTAAGGCAGGGTTTGGCCATAGTCACCTAGAGCTCCACCCTGCCGGGTGAGGATGAGGGTGGAGGTGGCAGCATTAGGCTATCAAGATGGCTGGTGCCCAAGGTGCTGATTGGTCACTGTCCCGGTGGGTGAAGTGGGCTGAGGATTGGGGGCTGGCAGGAACATGGCCTCTGTCAGGATAATAAAAGGCCCCTGTGGTGCCTCTCTCAGCCTGGGTCTCCCCTCCACCCAGACAAAGGGAAGTGACTGAGAGCTGGAGAAGTAACCCCACAGAAAGCTGGGCAGGTCACGAAGTTCAACAGGCTCCTGTACAAAGGGGCAACACCAGTGCACTGCTCAAGCCCCACTTTAGCGCTATCCTTAGTGCCTAAGTGGTGCATAATCCATTGCACTGGCCCTCAGAGAATAACCCTCATCCGCCCTCAGGGCATAACGAGCCCTGGCTGGTCACTAGCTAGCTAATCAGTGGGATATTTTTGCACATACAGTTCCACCTCCCTCTCCAGACACACGGTACTACTAGCTACAGTGTGCAGGGCCCGTCTGTCTGTGGAACTGCTCCTAGCAGCAATTCCTGGAACAGCTTTCAGATTTTTCCATGTTGCTGTTCGTTGGTTATTATAGGCAAGATGCTGCCTGCTAAACCCATGTCTGAACCAGCAAAGCACAGACCTTCTGTGCCATGTCTAGCTACTGTAGTATGATGATTGATTTGGGCTGGGATTTCCCAAGGTGTTGAGGGGAGAGAGCTTGCCTTAGTCCCCTGGAAAACCCCAACTTTATTTATCCCTTTATTTCCAGTAGGTATTTCTGGGTAACTTATACGAAAGTCAGTCACACTCCAGTGGGGAATCCAGCTCTTCCACTGACCCAGCACTTAACCAATCAGGGCTCCAGCACAGTGGCGTTAACTAAGAGGGTTGGGGGAGGCGAACGCCCCCCAAAGTTGTTTTCACCTGCTCAGCGTTCCATAGGCCGTGGAGCCGGGGGCCATGGCCCGCCCACTTTCAGGCAGTGGTCCCACACTAAATCAATACAGCTGCTGCCAGAGCGGTTCAGAGTGTTGCTCCAGCTGCGTGGTCACAACACTGCTAAAATTTGACCCAGTTGCCGCTCTGCACGGAAAACTCAACTCCTGGCAGCACCAGCTCATGCACTGCGGTGGTCGTTTGGGGAGACTCCCCAGCCGAAGAACACTCTGTGGGACAAGAGGCAGGGGACAAGCAGGGCTGGAACAGGGTCCCTGCTAGGGGTGGGGGCAGGGACTAGATTTGTCCCCCATGACACTTTCTTGTGGGGGCCCAGAGCTATGGGTGGCCTTATTCCCCCCCCTCCCCCCCGCCTCAGCAAGAGAGAAACCTCCTGGAACCAAACTTTGTGTCTGTTCTCAGCCAGTCACTCAGTTAGCCAGCCAGACAAACTGGGTTTTGTGACACCTGATTTGAGCTAGACAGGGCTGAAACTGCCATGCTGGCCTGTATTATTATTATTATTATTGATAATCATTTGCATTATACTGCTGTCTAGAGGCCCCAACAGACCAGGGCCCCATTGTGCTGTTTGTCAGAAGCTGGGAATGGGCGACTGGCGATGGATCACTTGATGATTACCTGTTCTGTTCATTCCCTTTGGGGCACCTGGCATTGGCCACTGTCAGAAGACAGGATACTGGGCTAGATGGACCTTTGGTCTGACCCAGTATGGCCGTTCTTATGTGCTTATGTAGAGGCTGCACAGCCCCGTGGTAAGAGAGTCCCTGCACCAAAGAGCTTACAGTCGAAATGGAGAGTATGAGCACAGGAAGGATGGGGAACTGAGGTCCAGAGCAAGTCAGCGACTCACCCAAGATCATACCTGGTGCCTCTAAAAGATCCTTCCTTTCCTTCCCCTCCCTGATGCCTCCCTGGCTTCTTCAATGTACCTGTAGCTGCCCATGGTGTAGTTCATTGGTTATTATGGGCTAGATGGTGCCTGCTACACCCAGCCCTTCATGGAGCTGCCATGGCTGAGCACTCACCTCATCTCCCTGGGGGTGGGGTCTGCAGCTCTGCAGACTGGTGAGTGGGGAAGCAGAGCTGTGGGCAAACCTCCTCCCAGCTCCATCCAGAGCACAGGATCTGGGACTCGTCCAGGCCATACATAGCCTGCACATGGAAGGAAGCCGGGTCTCACCCATGCGAGAGCCCAGTGGAACGGGACCCTAAAGCTGCAGTGATGCTGTTTATCCACCCAGCTCTCCCATGGGTTCTGAGCTCTCATGGGACCCATTTGCTACACCTACCTGCAAACAGCTGTGGAGTAAAGGCTGCTGGCTGCGAGGCAGCATCCCCATGGCAGACCCCATCCCCGATCTGCATTGACATCCCCAATGAGGCTGGCATGTGGTGCCCTGACAAGGGGTGGAGGTATATCACAAGTATTGTTGAACAAGAGCAGCTGTGCAAATTCCATCTCTGTGCAAAACTCTGGGGGAAAATCACTGTTTATTGCTAACTGGGAAAGGTCAAAATCAGACAGGGAGCTGTTATTGCCAGACTCATTAACCAACTCTGTGTTAGCTAAGGGAGGCATTACAAGGATTAGGCAGTTTAAAAAATATATTATGGAGAAACCAAAATAGAGAGATCAGTTGGAATAGGCTGAATACATGTGTGCTTAACAAAAACAGAGAATTCATAGTGATTTCTGTATGTTAGGTTATTATGCTTGGGAGGGGGAATAACCCACAACCCAAAAAAGAAAAAAATAACAACAAAACACAAAACAATCTGGTGATCTAATATCCCTAATAACTGTATCAGGAGGTTCCCTCCAATCTATAAACTGTATTGGTCTAAAACAACAGAAAGCCAAGAGGAAATAAACCAACTATCCTGAAAATGAAGATTCCAGGATTGCCAATCCCATGCATTCAGAAATCAAGAGTTCAGGCCCTCCAAAATCATGAGAGTTTAAAAAATAATACATTTAAGGTTCTTTTTATTTGCCTTCTAGTGTCTCACCCGGTAGGGTGCACTCAGGGTGCATTTCAATCTCTTCTCCCCAAACCTGAGGGCTCAAAACATATTGTGGGTTTTTTTAATGAAAGCTGAGACTCTCACCCGCTCAGCTGACTCGGGGTGCTGGCACTTTAAGTATCACACCAATATCATGAGACTTGGGATAAAATCACGAAAGTTGGCAACACTGAGATTCCATTATCTCAACGCTCAGACTTACTGGCCATCCCTAAGGCTTTGGACAGGTTTGCACTCTGCACAGCTCAGCCATGCCTCCGTTGCCACTACTACAGCTACACTGCTATTTATACTCGAGCTAGAGCAAGTCTGGGTGCACAAGCAGGAGACTCATGTTCCTAGCTTGTCGCGTAGATGTAGCCTACATTTGGGAGTGTACTTCCCACCGTGGGTAGACAGTGCTAGCTTTGATCTAGACATACCCTGAGAGGCCATCAGTATCAAATTGGTCATCTCAGATCCCAGAACAATGAAGAGTTAGCCAGACTTCACCAGTTTTCACCCTCATGTCTGTTGGGACGAGTGCAGGGTTCTGAGCCTCTGTGCTCGAATTCCTTTTTCAATAAATCATTTCCCTCAATGCAGACATGTTGTGCTGCAGACTCTGGGCTCCTGGAGTTCTTAGGAGTTACAGCTTGGGGGGTGCTGCTCCCCACTGGCCTCAGGGCCTTTTCCTCTGTGCTTGCCATGCGATGCAAAGGGAAGGCACTTGGCAAACCACACTCCACCTATTGTCGAGTTACGTCCCCCCTTAGGTTCTCCATCACTGGTTCAGTATCACTCATTGAACTGACACTACCTTTCAAAGGCAACAGGTGGTTAAATGTGCTGTGTGCTGCTTGCTTAAACCAACTTGTTTTTCAGATCAGACTGTCACTTTGGTTTTGACCCCTTTGAGACGGAAGACTGAGGGCTTGTCTACATGCATAAAGATCAATTTGAAATCACTTTAGTTAAATGGATGCACCCCCTTAACGTAGATGATCCAATTGCTTTACCCCTCACCTGTATCATTTCAATTTCTGTTGGTAAATTATGCATTAAGACAAACCCATTTAAACAGAGCTTAAGTAAGTCTACATAAGGGGGTTGCACCAGTTTAAATAGATTGATTTAAAGCTAGTTTGGCTCACCTCTTGCAATTCTTCTAATGTATGCCAGTGCCCAGATACAGCAGTGCCAGGTGCCTGGACCCTGTTCTCCATACAGACTTGCACATTAAAACCAAGTTAGTTCTGCTGAGGCTAATTTGTCTGTGAACATTCTTATTATGGAATAAAAATGGCTAAAGTTGATTTAGCTAAAGTTAGTTTGTTACCATAAGAACATAAAAACATAGAACGGCCATACTGGGTCAGAACAATCATCCATCTAGTACAGTATCTTGTCTTCCAACAGTGGCCAATGCCATATACTTCCAAGGAAATGAACAGGATAGGGCAATCATCAAGTGATCCATCTCCTGTCATCCAGTCCCAACATCTGGCAGTCAGAGATTTAGGGACACTCGGAGCATGGGGGTTACATCCCTGACCATCTTGGCTAATAACCACTGATGGACCTATCCTCCATTAACTTATCTAATTCTATAATTTTGACCTTCACAACATCCCCTGGCAACGAGTTCCACAGGTTGATTGTGCATTGTGTGAAGAAGTACCTCCTTTTTTTTTGTTTTAAACTTGCTACCTATTAATTTCATTGGGTGAGCTCTTGTTCTTCTGTTATTAGAAGGGGTAAATAACACTTCCTTATTCACTTTCTCCACACCCAGTCATGATTCTATAGACCTCTATCATATACCCCTTTAGTCATCTCTTTTCCAAGCTGAACAGTCCCAGTCTTTTTAATTTCTCCTCATATAGTAGCTGTTCTATACCCCTAATCATTTTTGTTGCCCTTTTCTGTATCTTCTCCAATTCCAATATATCTTTTCTGAGATGGGCCAACCACATCTGCACACAGTATTCAAGATGTGGGCATACCATAGATTTATATAGTGGCATTATGATATTTACTGTCTTATTATCCGTCCCTTTCCTAATGGTTCCTAATATTGATGGCTTTTTGACTGCTGCTTCATGTTGAGTGGATGTTTTCAGGGAACTGTCCATGATGACTCCAAGATCTCTTTCTTGAGTAGTAACAGCCAATTTAGGCCCATCTTTTTAAAGATATTATTGGGATTATGTTTTCCAGTATGCATTATATTATCAGCACTGAATTTCATCTGCCATTTTCTTGCCCAGTCACCCACGTTTGTGAGATCCAAAGTGTGCTTTGGACTTAACTATCTTGAATAATTTTGTATTATCTACAAATTTTGCCACCTCACCATTTACCCCTTCTTCCAGATCATTTATGAATATGTTGAACAACACTGGTCCCAGTATAGATCCCTGGGGGACACTGCTATTTACCTCTCTCCATTCTTAAAAAATGACCATTTCTTCCGAACCTGTTTCCTCTCTTTTAACCAGTTCCTGATCCATGAAAGGACCTTCCCTCTTATCCCATGACTGCTTAGTTTGCTGAAGAAGCTTTCATGAGAAATCTTGTCAAAGGCTTCTGAAAGTCCAAGTACACTATATCCACTGGGTCAACCCTTGTCCACATGTATATTGATTCTAAAAGATTTGTGAGGCAAGATTTCCCTTTTCAAAAGCCATGTTGACTCTTCCCCAACAAATTGTGTTCATTTATGCATCTGACAATTCTTCTCTTTACTATATAATGAAAGATGGAATGGATCAGCAAGGAATGCTACCTCTTGGAGGTCAGAAAGTATATGGAAAATGTGAGAACTGCCAAAAGCCAAACAGAGCTGGACCTTGTAAAGGAGATTGAATCAAATTAATATTAGTAGTAAAAGGTTCTATAGCCATATAAAGAAAAAGAAAACAAGGAAAGAAGGAAGTGGGACAACTAAGCACTGAGGATGGGGTGGAGATTAAAGCTAATGGGGAGGGATAGCTCCGTGGTTTGAACATTGGCCTGCTAAACCCAGCATTGTGAGTTCAATCCTTGAGGGGGCCACTTAGTGATCTGGGGCAAAATCAGTACTTAGTCTTGCTAGTGAAGGCAGGGGGCTGGACTTGAGGACCTTTCAGGGTCCCTTCCAGTTCTATGAGATAGGTATATCTCCATATATAATATAGGTATGGCCAAACACCTACACAAATACTTTGCCATAGTTTTTAGTAAGAGTATTGAGGAGCTTTGGGGTAATGGCAAGGTGTCTAATGGAAATGAGGATATGGAAGTAGAAATTACCACATTCGAGGTGGAAGTCAAACTCAAACAGCTTAATGGGACCAAACTGGAGGGCCTGGATAATCTCCATCCATGAATATTAAATGAACTGGCACATGAAATCGCAAGCCCAATAGCAAGGATTTTTAATGAATCCATAAATTTGGGAGTCATACTCTAGGACTGGAGAATTGCTAACATGGTACCTATTTTTAAGAAAGGTAAAAAGAAATGATCCAGGAAACTACAGGCATGTAAGTTTGACCCAATTGTATGCAGGGTCTTGGAACAAATTTTGAAAGAGAAAGTAGTTAAGGACAGAGGTAATTAGTAATTGGGATAAAATACAACATGGTTTTACAAATGGTAGATTGTGCCAGACCAACCTGATCTCATTCTTTGAGAAGATAACCCATTCTCTAGACAAGGGAAATGCAGCAGATTTCATCTACCTGGGTTTCAGTAAGGCATTTGATACAGTTCCACATGGGAAATTATTAGTTAAATTGGAGAAGATGGAGATTAATATGATAATTGAAAGGTAGATAAGGAATTGGTTAAAGGGAAGGATACAACTGATGATACTGAAAGGTGAACTGTCAAGCTGTAGTTCCTCAGGGATCTGTCTTGGAATCAGTCTTATTTAACATTTTTTAGATGATCTTGGCACAAAAAGTGGTAGTGTGCTAATAAAATTTGCAAATAACATAAAGTTGGGAGATATTTCCAATATGGAAGAGGACTGGACTATCATACAAGAAGATCTAGATGACCATGAAAACTGGAGTAATAGAAATGGGATGAAATTTGGTGTAAAATGGTGTAAAATGCAAAGTCATGCACTTGGGGACTAACAACAAGAATTTTTGCTATAAGCTGGGGACTTATCAGTTGAAAGAGACAGAGGAGGAGAAAGATCTTGGTGCATTGGTTGATCACAGGATGACTATGAGCTGCCAATGGGAACCGGCCATGAAAAAAGGCTAATGTGATATTAGGGTGCATCAGTCAAAGTATTTCCAGTAGAGATAGGGAAGTGTTCGTACTATTAGACTAGACAAAGCACTGGTGAGATCTCATCTGGAATATTATGTACAATTCTGGTCTCTTATGTTTAAGAAAGATGAATTCAAACTGGAACGGGTTCAGAGAAGGGCTACTAGGATGATCAGAGGAATGAAAAATCTGCCCTCTGAGAGGAGACTCAAGCAGCTTGGCTTGTTTAGCTTAACCAAAAGAAGGCTGAGGGGAGATATGATTGCTCTCTATAAATACGTCAGAGGGATAAATACGAGGGAGTGGGAGGGGTTATTTAAGTTAAGTGCCAATGTTCACACAAGAACAAATGGATATAAACTGGCCATCAACAAGTTTAGGCTTGAAATTAGACAAAGGTTTCTAACCATCAGAGAAGTGAAGTTCTGGAACAGCCTTCCAAGGGGAGCAGTGGGGGCAAAAAAACTAACTGGCTTCAAGACTGAACATGATAAGTTTATGGAGGGGATGGTATGATGAGACTGGTACATGCCATCGTAGGCAGACTCTGACTGCTAGTAGCAAATATGCCCAATGGCCAGTGATGGGACACTAGATGGGGAGGGCTCTGAGTTACTACAGAGAATTCTGTCCCAGGTGTCTGGCACTTGCTGAAATGCTCAGGATACAACTGACTACCATATTTAGAATCAGGAAAGAATTTTCTCTCAGGCCAGATTGGAAGAGCCCCTGGGGAGTTTTCGCCTTCCTCTGCAGCATAGGACATTGGTCACTTACAGGTTTAAATTAGAGTCAATGGTGGGGTCTCTGTAACTTGAAATCTTTAAATCATGATTTGTAGACTTCAGTAACTCAGCCAGATGTTATGGGTCTGTTACAGGGGTCCGGGGGTGAGGTTCGGTGGCCTGCAATTTGCGGGTCAAAAGAGATGATCATGATGGTTCCTTCTGACCTTAAATTCTATGATTCTATAGTTTCAACCAATTTGCTGGTACTGAAGTTAGGCTTACCAGCCTGTGATTGCCAGGATCACTTCTGGAGCCTTTTTAAAAAATTGGTATCACATTAGCTATCTTATAGTCCTCTAGTACAGAGGCTGATTTAAAGGTATAAGTAATGTAGTACAATTAGTAGTGCTGCAGTTTCATATCTGAGTTCCTTCAGAGTTCTTGGGTGAATCCCATCTGGTCCCAAGGACTTATTACTGTTTGATTTATCTTTTTTTTTCCCAAAAAACTTCCTCTATTCATACTTCAATCGTGGACAGTTCCTCAGATTTGTCACCTAAAAAAATGGCTCAGGTGTGGGAATCTCCCTCACATCCTCAGCTGTGAAGACCAATGCAAAAAAAAATCATGTAGCTTCTACACAATGGCCTTGTCTTCCTTGAGTGCTTCTTTAGCACCTCAATCATCCAGTGGCCCTGCTGATTGTTTGGCAGGCTTCCTGCTTCTGATAGACTTTAAAAAAAAAGTCTGTTAGTTTGAATTTTTGGCTAGTTGCTCTTCATATTCTTTTTTCGGCCTGCCTGATTATACTTTTACACTTGACTTGCCAGAGTTTATGCTCCTTTCTGTTTTCCCCAGGAGGAGCTGACTTCCAACTTTAGCTAAATTGACTTTAGCCACTTTTATTCCCTAAGAAGAATGTTAACACAGAGACTTACACCAAAAATAGTCAAATCAGTTTGAGGACACTCTGATGTAGTTAAATGGGTGCAATTTTGTGTGAAGAACAATTCCTGAGATAGATGAGAGATTAGATTAGATTTATCTCAAATATAAAGCATTTGATGAAAAATTCTTTTCAGTCTTTGGTGAAATACTTCTCCCTGTCCCTACCCACCGCCTCCCGGTCCAGTCCAGTTCAGTATTCCTTGTGTTACTTGTTTTTAAAATCACGTTGCATTTATTTTGCATTCCCAAAAATTTTCAGAGTCTTCAGGGTGCTGCCAATGTTTATACTGCCAGTGAGGTTCCACTGCAGAAGCTGTTGAAGGAAAGTTGGGTGCATTTTTCAGCTGGGCTGGCAACATTTGGGCTTCTTAGCCTGGAGGAAGCTGTGGCAGAGGGTTGGGGCCTGGCATACAAGCCTAAAGCCATGTTTCATGAGAGTTCTGCATGTTTCATGAGAGTTTTCCAACCCCCTCCAAAAAAATAATAATAAAATAAAAATCCCGGTCACCTTTAAAAAGTCTGAAAATGCCCAGGGAAGCCGTAAGGGGTTCTGTCATGGCTTGCACTGTAACTTTGGGGGCTTTTGTGCTGTGCAGCTATGGTTTAGATCCCTGACACCAGTAGCCAGCCCACAAGCAAAAGATCTCAGCCTGGCTCTCACCCACCTAGCTACTCTTTGCAGGGTGACATCAACGGTCCTTCCAGTCCCTCCCCACAAACGTCTTCCCTGCATTCTTAATTACCAGACACTTGGACCATTCCCTGCTGGCTTCTCAGCCCTGGAGGGGTGAAACTAGCCCCCAGTTATCAGGTCATTTTGGCACACACAGTTTGCACACTGGAAACCTGCTTGGGAAAAAAATAAAACAAAATTTATTTAATAGGAAAACCACAGATTCAAAGATGAACTAGTAAGAGGAAAGCAAACAGATACAAGTTACATAGAAAACAAAGATGCCACTACAAGTTTTATACTTTCATATTAGAAAAAATCCCTTTTTTAATAAGAGTTACCTAGTGGCTTAAAACAGTTTGCCTGCGTACCCCCTAACTATAGAAGGGATCCAGCACTCATGGCTAGCCTCCTTCTTTGGGACTGTCCTATCAAGTTCTGGATGATCTTCAGTTCAAACCTCTTCCATTTTAAAAGGGTTTGCAGATTTTTTTTCCTTCAGCCACTATAGATAGTCAAAGTGGGGGAAAACTCCCTCCTTTCTGAAGTATCAGAGGGGTAGCCATGTTAGTCTGGATCTATAAAAAGCAACAAAGGGTCCTGTGGCACCTTATAGACTAACAGACGTATTGAAGCATAAGCTTTCGTGGGTGAATACCCACTGTGTCGGATGCATGTAGTGGATATTTCCAGAGGCAGGTATAAATATGTAGGCAAGAATCAGTCTAGAGATAACGAGGTTAGTTCAATCAGGGAGGATGAGGCCCTCCTCTAGCAGTTGAGGTGTGAACTCCAAGGGAGGAGAAAGTGCTTTTATAGTTGGCTAGCCATTCACAGTCTTTGTTTAATCCTGAGCTGATGGTGTCAAATTTGCAAATGAACTGAAGCTCAGCAGTTTCTCTTTGAAGTCTGGTCCTGACGTTTTTTTGCTGCAGGATGGCTACCTTTAAATCTGCTATTGTGTATCCAGGGAGATTGAAGTGTTCTCCTTTCTGAGTTTCTGAAGCTGGGTTTTCTATTGAGTTTCAGGCTGTTCCCATTAGCTTTGATAGTTCCTCTTGTTCTGGGCTGGACAATGATTAGATGCTTGAGATAGCCCTCCCTCCCTGATTACTTCACTGCCCTGTTGCGAGGTAAAGATGAAGTTACACTACAGTTACAATTTTCAATGTCTACATATACATATATTCATAACCATAAGCTGTATACATATCTCATGACTATTAAATTATGTGCATTACAAAGCTTCATAAAAGATCTTACTCGGTATAATCTTACAGTAAAACATAGTATGCGATCAGTTGGTTAACTCGGCATTGCCTTAATTGACACCACACTAGAGTAGGCTGCTAGAGAGGTGATGATCAAGTGGGGCTACGCCACCTGTGGCTGCGGCAGAGAGCCTCAAAATATGAACCATCTCCTGCAGTGCCAGCTGGTTGAACATGAATGCTCTTCCAGTGACCTGGCAGAGTGCAATGATCGGACAACTGTCTCCGCATGGATGTGGTGGGAAGCAGTATGAGAACACATAAAAAAGAAGCTGGTTTTACTGCTTATTTTGGGAGGTTTAAACCAAACCTTCTGTTCTCCCCTTGGGGTGTCTGGACTCTGAATGTCACAAAGACAATTCCCCAGTGTTCTGTGATCACTCACTCACTCACTCTCACACAAATGATTTACAGCAACTACCCAAAAATCACTCTCCCCTCCGCCCAAAAATTTTGAAAAATATATATGCGATGTTTACGGCAAACAGAGAAGTTAGATAAAAATTAAAATACTCTTGTTGGAAGGTCACAGTGTAACATGATTTTATTTCTTAGGAACCAGAAGATCTATTCAGGACAAGATCTCTTCAGGTGTGGTGGGTCTTTAACAACCATCTGTGACCGGAGTCCCAGGGGAGCCAACTGAGGTCACTCAATTAGAGTGAACTGGAAAGAACGGGTCAGACAATCCCGAAAGCTGGTGGATATTCCAATACTTAGATTTACCAAACCAGCACAAAACAGCTTCTATCATACCTCACTGGTTACCCAGAAGCCAACAATACAGTTCCCTTAAAGCAACCCAGCCAGACACCCAAGTGAAATATGATGAGGATTACTGAAAATCTTATTCATCGTATTAAAAAGTTCTACCAATCCCAAAGGATCGGACACATTACCTCCCAAGTTACACGCTTATAGCCAATTCTTATTAACTAAACTAAAATTTATTAAAAAAGAAAAGAGAGAGAGTATTGGTTAAAAGATCAGTATATATATAGACATGAGTACAATTCTTGAGGTTCAGATTCATAGCAGAGATGGTGAGCTTTGTAGTTGCAAAGAGTTCTTCAGAATTAGTTCATAGGTTATAGTCAAATGTGTATATTCAGGGTGGTCCAGTCAGGATTGGGATTTTGGCATGAAGCCTCAAGCAGATCTGAGATGACAGGATCAGGACCCAAGGGTCTTTTATACAGTTTTCTAGCAGCCGCTTGACCATACAGTCCTGGGTGAACATTAGGCTTTTGGTGTAATCTTCTGTTTCCGAAACCTCACCGGTAATTAACTATATGGATTAACATAAGATTATTTATCCATTAAGCAGTTTATCACAAACTTTAAAGAGACATAAAGACAATGACATTATTGCACCCAAGATTCATCGAAATGTTAATATTCCCTTTTGATCTGTGAATCAATAGCTATAGTGACAGACAGGAACTGTCTGTTTACATGGCAAACATTTAACAAGCTATAATTAAACACATACAATTAGTATCACCTCAAATTCTCTAACAATACAGGTTTCATTTCAAAGTTCTAGTTTATCTACCATGGAGTGTCCCTAATTACCATTCACATATTCTTCTAACATGTCTCTAATGGTTGAATCTGGGTCAATTAGCCTGCAGGATGCTTAACCCTTTCTGGTCATGTGTCACACTTTGTATAAGATTCATTGCAATTATAGAACAGTGATAGCAATAATGATTTGCATGATTATATTTTAATTAGATATGTCACACCATCCTATTCAGAGACTGACACTCAGGCACTCTTCCCTACCTCCTCATCACAAGGAAAATAAGGTGAAAATACAGCAAAGATAATCCTAAAGACTCAGACATACCAGAGTTCAGAATCTCAAACAGACTTCATAAACTGTACATAGACAGATTTCCCAAATTGTCACAACATCTAAAGTTACAAGTATGCTATCTTTTAAAGGACAAAGTTCAGGTTGAGTGTGTTTCAGCTGATTTGGGTGACAGTGAATGATTCTGGATTCTGTGAAGTGGGGAATTTAGCCATT
The DNA here is from genome assembly GCF_028017835.1 of Emys orbicularis. NCBI lineage: Eukaryota > Metazoa > Chordata > Testudines > Emydidae > Emys > Emys orbicularis. The sequence continues at coordinate 25,956,646 of NC_088695.1, read as the reverse complement.
CATTCCCAGGTGTTTTAAAGGTGCAGAAGTTTTTTAAACAAAGAGTAGCTGTGTGACACTGCACCCTATATTCTTCACATTGATATGATTATGATATGATTATGGCATAGTATTGATGTCTTTTATGCAAGATAGGTCATGTGAGATATCATTGAAAAGGTTATGATTTACTGAATATGATTATCCTATTTGTATGCATGTATCATTTCTGTATCTGAAGTTAGGAATATTGACTATATATCTGTATGACAAATGTGTTTACACCTGGGGAACGCCCATTAGTGAGAATGCACTCAGCCTAGATGGTTCACTGGGGAGGGTCATTAGAGAAACAATAGGCCTTAGAAGAAGTTTATCTCCCACCGGGGTGCCACCTGGAATTGGGGTACCACTGAGCCCCCCTGACCCACCAGCCTGGGCTCCCTTTACATTGTACTTCTGTGACCAGCACACATACAGATAGGTACACACCCAGCTGCAGTACATACAGAGCTGCGATCAGCGCTGCATGGGGAGGCTACAGCTAAGGAACTGCCCAGCTACTCAAGTGCACATCCCCCCTCTGGAGTATAAACCCAAAATTATACCATCTCGTGCTGCACAGAGATCTATACAGCGTAAGCTCATGAAGTTTGCCCCCACCCTCAATATGGAGAAAGATATGTAACTGCTTTCTGCCCCAAGTTATGTTTCCCACACACTGGTTTTAGACAAAGCAAAAATAAGTTTATTAACAACAAAATATAGATTTTAAGTGATTATAAGGAACAGTAAACAGATCAAAGCAGATTACCTAGTAAACAAACAAAACATACAAACTAAGCTTAATATACTAAAGAGATTGGATATGAGTACCAAATCCTCACCCTAAATGATGATTCAAGCAGGCTGCAGTGATTCTTAAGGGGCCAACTGCACTTGCTTACAGCTTAAAAACCCCAGGTGTTCCTTTCACAGGCTAAAAATCCCTTTAGCCTGGGTCCAGCACTTCCCTGCAGTTCAGTCCTTGTTCCACAGGTGATTCCCAGAGTCTTTTTGGGGCAGGGAGTCAGTGAAGAACCAAGATGATGTCACTCCCCTGCCTTAAATAGCTTTTGCAGATGGCAGGAACCCTTTGTCTCAAAGCTTGGCTCCCATGCCAGTCAGTGGAAAAACACTGGTATTCCAAGATGGAGTCCAGTACCAGGTGACCTGATTACATGTCCCTGTAGTGCCACAGCAACCATGAGTCAGAGGCTGTTTGTAGGATCCTCAGGTTGCTCTCCCCACCCCACAACCCCACCCTCCATCTTCCCGGTGGGAGATAAACTTCTTCTAAGGCCTATTGTTTCCTCTACTAGCCTTTCCCACCCAGTCATCTAGTGCATTCTGCCTAATGGGCATTCCCCAGGTGTAAACACATTTGTCATACAGATATATAATCAATATTCCTAGCTTCAGATACAAAAATGATACATGCATACAAATAGGATAATCATATTCAGTAAATCATAACCTTTTCAATGATATCTTACATGACCTATCTTGCATATAATACATCAGAATTATGTCATAATCATATAATAATATCACTGTGATGAGTATGGGGTGCAGTGTCACAAGCTGAACTCCACTAAAACACTCTTGCAACAGTTGCTTTTTTCAAATAATAGTTTAGTGGAAGAGACACAAAATGTCTCCCAAAGTACTCTCTAGAACAAAATCCTGCAAATACAGAACAAGATGATAGAGACAGAAATGTAGGTGTAACCCAGACCCTATCCATGTGGTGCTCTGTCCCCATCTAGCGGCTGGGCCACATATAAAGGAGGATGAGGTTGCTGTGGTCTTGGGCTCTGTAGATCAGGTAATAGTGGCTCATGCTTGGAGATTCAGAGGCCCTAGATTCAATCCCTGCAGCTGACAACACACCCAGGAGCATGGTGCAATATAGGCAAACTAGAAATCAGAGGCTTTCCCACCCATGGTACTGAGAATGTGGGTCAGGACAGAGTGGAAGCCAAGCCAGTGTTAGTGATAACTCAGTGACATTCACTCCTGTACAGAAGACTGGCCCAGGCACTGCTTAAGTCTCATATCAGGCTTTGGCCCATGGTCTCAAGCTGCTGTTCATAGAAATAATAGAATAGCAGGGTTGGAAGGGACCTCAGGAGGTCATCTAGTTCAACCCCCTGCTCAAAGCAGGACCAATCCCCAGACAGATTTTTGACCCAGATACCTAAATGACCCCCTCAAGGATTGAGCTCACAATCCTGGGTTTAGCAGGCCAATACTCAAACCACTGAGCTATCCCTCCCCCTAATGGTTAACTTACTAAGAGACTGCTGACATCCCATTGGCCACGGCCTAGGTTTTTAGCACTGACCAGCAGCACCAGGAATGTTTAACTGTTCTTGTGTCTAGTGGGCTTCTGCTGACACTGGCCACAATCAGGCAGGTGGGCCAAGTGGGAGTGCTGGTATTCTCTAAGGAAATAGACTATCTGGTGGGGAGAATCAGCCGGACTTCTCTGTCGAGCTCTCCTTGTTTCTTCCATCCTGTAGACACTTCAGGGGCCATATCTTCTGGCATTGCTGCGATATTTTTCCAGCTGACTTCATATCTCTTCCACGAGGGCATTTCAGCCTTACATTTTTGTGGCTGTATCAGACAGAGAGGGAGCATTTGGGTTGTGTTTCTGTGTAATTGCCCCCTTAGCCAGGATAGATTCAAAGGCATCTATGACAGGTTTCAGAGTAGCAGCCATGTTAGTCTGTATCCGCAAAAAGAACAGGAGTACTTGTGGCACCTTAGAGACTAACAAATTTATTTTATAACGGCATCTATGTTGTGCCCCACTTGCTTTGCTTACCTTGAGACTGCTTCGACTGGCCTGTGAGCAGTTTTGCTCTTTCAATCATCTGAACACGAAAAGAGGCTTCCACGAGCTGAAGCTTTTCTTCCCCCACCCCTACTGTTCTCTTTAATATGCTCTCGTTCAGCCTGAGTGAGAATAAGAGGCTGGAGAAACCAGTGTTTTGCATTGTCCTTAACATATTCTCAGGTGTGCAGCCTTCACAAAGCAATTCACTGACAAGCTTGTGCCATCCAAGGAAGCTAGGGAAAGGGAAACAGCAAAGGACCGATATTCCTGCACGCACTTCTCAGCCCTTGCTATCCCATGCAGTTGCAGGAGAGGTTCATTTTGATGAACCTGTCTGTTCTGCATGGACAAATATTGCACAGGCATTAGCCTCAATGTCTGTGGACACAGCCACCACCACACACACTTTTGCAGCATGCTGAGAGCTAGTGGAGTGCTGCCCTCCACGGCAGAGGTGACTGCATGTCAGGGGTGCTGTATGTGTTTCATTCTGGGGTGAAGACTACTGACAAGTCCTGGGGTGTTGGGACCCCCCGGCCTGGTTGTGTTGGGTGTTTCTGGACACGCTGTGAGCAGTCACTGAAAGCCTTGCAGTGAAAGGAATGCAGAGGAGGCAATTTACTGACCCTTAATCCTGGCCATTAAACAGTCCCCCAGCCCAATGACACAAGACTTACATTGAATTCTGCTGTTAGCTTTGAGAGGGCACAGTGTGCAATAAGACTAGATGATCCCTTACGTATCATCACAGAGGTGTCAATATTAACTTAAGGTCACCATGGCAGTATGCAAGCAGGCCAGTGTTCAAGGGCCAAAGTCACTGCACAGCTCTAAACAGGTGGTCATATTTCCCCAGGATTAGGGCAAAGGTAAGATCCAGAAGGTGCCACAGAAACTGCTTCCTTGGAATAATTGTGGGGTTGTTTCTTCAGGCTGTAACCTAATTTTGGCAGGTTGTTCTACCTGCTCAGGGTCAGGTACTGTGGTGGTACCAATGAGTCAGACAGACATCTCAAGGCCAATGTACCTCCACTCCAAGACTTATGTGGCTTAAAATCCAACAAAAAGGGGGGATGTGCTGAGTCCCCATTTATGTAACAGAGCATCTAAAACAGAAGAATGACAGGCAGACCAGTTCACTTTTCATGGAACAAACGGCACCGCACAGAGCTGAATGGTTTGTATGTCAGCCTCTGTTTCCCTGAGCTTCTCAGAGACTTTGGGATGGACCTCATATTTCTGCACTGATATCCAGTGCCCTTAGGAAACTAAACACCAAACAGAAAATACAGTGTCCCACAGGAGCACCCCACGCCCCTCAGAACGAGTTCACAGCTGAATTTACAAAACAAAACAAAAAAGTTTTTTTTGAAAAAATACAGAGAGAGCGACTCTGATTGAAACCAACATCCATGGGACATTCATGGCCAGTCACTGACAAACAACAAAATCACTTTATAATATAATATAATATAATATAATATATAATATAATATAATATAATATAATATAATATAATATAAAAGTCAGAATGATATCGTTGAAAGGAAACATCTCGACCTTCGAAATGAAATGTTTTTATAAGGATGCTTCAATGTTTCTGAAACACATTTTTTGTTATTTTTGTTTCACGCTAAATTTGGAAATTTCAGCTTTTTGTTCCAATTTGGGACAAAAGGAAATTTCTAAATGTCAGAATTTCCCACAGACTGGACATTTTGTTTTCCAACCATCTCGAATTCTCAGTGACCTGGTAATACTACAAATCACACAATATTGTGACATGGACTCAGTACATGGGGTTCATTGTGTGACATGTTACAATTGCGATATAGCACACAGTCACTCATGTACGAACTGATATCCCCACTGTACCTGTATGGCTGTGTGTGCATACACGTGATGTACACTGTGTCCATGTGTAATATATACATATTCACACAGTGCAAATAGACCTTTGAGTTCCATGATTGATAGCACAGTGCTATGGCTGCCTCTGGCAATGCCTAAACCTCTGAAGGATAAGGTGAAAGGCCTGATGGGTCTCCATGTTTGTGCTGCTTCAGACATTATCCAGTGCACCAGGAGGCCTTGTTCCAGAGCGCTGTTCTCTGCACACCATCCCTGCTCTCCCTCCTGTGACCACACCCTCAGCTGCTCCTAACACTGTTTCCCTTTCTTTTCCCCTCCCAGCTGACAAAGAAGCTGATGAATATTACATGAAGAGGAGACACCTTCCTGATCTGGCAGCACGAGGGACCCTCCCTCTCAATGTCATCCAAATGTCTCAGAAACAGACCAACCACAGAGAACGGCCCCGCCGACCCATACGGGCTATGTCCCAGGACAGGGTGCTGTCCCCTGAGAGGGTCATGCCCGAGGAGTTCAGCATGTCCTATGAACGGATCCTCTCTGATGAACAGCTTTTGTCCGCAGAGCGCCTCCATTCCCAAGACCCCCTGCTCTCCCCGGAGCGCACGGGTTTTGCAGACCAGTCCATGTCGCGCGCATTGTCACACACAGACGTCTTTGTTTCTACGCCTGTCTTGGATCGCTACAGGATGACAAAGATGCACTCCCATCCCAGTGCCTCAAATAACTTGTACAATACCTTATGTATGAACCAAACTTCCGCCAAGCGCCAAGCATTCGCCTCCCGACGGCACAACACAGTGGAACAACTGCATTATATCCCAGGACACCACCACCATTACCGCACAGCGAGCAAAACAGAGGTGACTGTTTGATATGACACGGTGCATTGTAGATAATCAGTAAGGACTGGTGTGACCCCAGCACCCCAAACTGCAGTGGCCTTACAGGCCAAGATAACCTCTAACTGAGTGTCTGAAAAAACTTTTCTGACAGTCACATCTGCATTGTTTTTAAAACCATTCTCATGTTGTTGACATAAGAAGAAAAAACGGGCAATTGGAGAGAATCCCCAACATGCGCCAGTTTCTGTCAAAGAAAGCCATAGCAGTAGGTGGCACCTTCCAAGGGCTTATCTGCTGTAACTCATTCGTTTTTATGAATTTAGGACTTTTAAACTTCAATTGCTCCAAGTCTCACAGAGCCCACAGTAGGTTTGCAGCATCCTAGCCTGGCAGGGTGGGGCCCTGTCACCATCTCTCACACCAGCCCTTTTGGCCAGTACTGAATTTTTCAGTGACTACTTATATTGCTCTTGGCTGCTAATAGTCACAGTCAAGCGTTAGATGCTAGGATGTCCCCCAGGTAGCTGTTGTTCTTTCTAATTTAAAAGTCAAAGCTTACTAGGGGACTGTCAGTTCTAGTGACACAATTAGCCTAGCTGATAAATGAAGTCTTGTTTATATTAAATATACTCATAAAACAGAAATATAATAGTGCCTACAAATCGCCTGCTCTCTCAGTGTAGGAAGTAGTGGGGTTGACATGTCAATAAGCACAATTATGCTGAAATGCTCGTTAGGCCCTTTCTGCACTCATCCTAATTTCTGCAGTCTGTAAATAGAAAACAGGGGTGGGATTTCATTGCTTCAGCTTCTTGCCAACATGATGCCGGAGGCACCAAAACTCACCCATCATTACATTGCTAAAAAGCACTTTGGGTGAAACACTGGCTCTGTTGAAATAGTAAAACTCCCATTGACTTCAGTGGAGCCACGATTTCACCATCCTATTAACATCTCATCCCAGTCCAATTCCTCAGCTCTGTTTCTGAGCCTAATTATTCCTCTCAGTGACAACTGAGGACTCACCATTTCAGAGGAATGGAAAACCCTCTGCTAAATCTGTTTGAACAGAGACAGACAGAAAAGTTTGTCTATTAACCCAAAACTAGATGGATATTTTCCAATCGTCGTATGAGCAGACAGTTACATTTCATGTGCATAAATTATATATCCAACATAATTATACTAAATGGGCATGTTGTATATCTGATGTATAATACTAATTAGATACAGAGTATTTGTAAATTCTTTCAAAAATAGACTCATGGGTCCAAAAGTTGTGAGGTGTTTTGTATTTCAGTCTGTATTTACATTCTGTAGAATTAATTCAAACTAGGACATACCTCTGTGCACTGGGAAGAATCTCAGAGCTTTCAAAAGGCAGGTCAGCATCCCAGACCAAGTCTGTGGCCATGTTAATGACCCTTCAACAGTTGCTCAATATGTCACACATTCAGTTCCCATCACATGAGCACATGTTTTCCCAACTGGCAGAATGGAGCCCCCTGTCTGGATAAGATCATGAATGACTTCAGATTTTAAATACACGTCTTAATAATTGCTAATTTAACTGGCCCATCTCTCTGTCTCTCCCCCACATACTCACTAACTGCCCCTCCCATCATATCCCATAAATGGCCCCTCCTCTCTTACCCTGTAACTAGCTGTCTTTGCCCCTCCCCCACACTCCCCTTAAATGGCCCCTCTCTGCCTCTCCCCCACAGACCCTGTCACTTTAACTAGCCCCACATACCCAGTAACTGCTGCTGCTCCTCATAACCCTCATACCCCATAAATGCCCCTTCCCCCTCGTATCCCATAAATGGCCCCTCCTGCTTATATCCTATAACTAGCTGTCTTTGCCCCTCCCCCACACTCTCCTTAAATGGCCCCTTTCCTACTCACTTTAACTAGCTCCTTTCTCTGCCCCTCCCCCAAATACCCTGTAACTGGCCCCTCTCCCACTCCCCTTAGCAAGCCCCTTCCTCTCCCCCCCACACTTATCTCACCCCTCCTAACACTGCTTTGGCTCCCACCCTGCAGAGCAGGGCGTGTAGTGTGAGATGCTCCCTGGCTCTGTCTGGGCTCCAGTCCCAGGCCCAGGCTAATTCTGAGGCACTCTGGGTCCCATGGTGCCAGGCTGGCAGTGGGAAGGTGTTCTCCTGGGGTAGGCTGTTAAAGGCAGACCCTAGTGAGGAACCTGTTCCCATTTGACACTCATCATGCTGCAGTGCTCAAGGGCCCCGTTCTGGGCTGTGCTTGACCCAGTCTCTAGGTCCCGGGGCTCAGTACGTTGGGAAGGGAGTCAAGCTACGAGGAGTACAGGGCTTTGTTTGACAGAAACTGTGCTGGGATGGAACAAAAGAGGGTCACCCTGGTCTAGGTGCCGGTATTATGTTCCCTCAGGGCTAAAACCTCTCTGGGCCGTATGATCAGAATGAATCCTCTCCCTGCTTGTATAGCGTTCTGCCATGGCCCCCACAGGGGACAGAGGAACAGCCTCTCTGAGCAGCTCCTGACTCCTTTCGCTCCACTGACGTTCCACTCCCAGCTCCTCAGCCCAGTCCCAGCCCTTCAGATGTGGACGCTTCTCAGAAAGAAGCCAAGCCCCTGAGCCTTCACCCAGATTCCCCACGTCTTGAGGGCTGGGGCTAATTCCGAACAGAATGGAGCTGTTTGCAGCTGCCGCCATCTTTGATAGGGAGACGCTGATCGCAGAGTCTGTGGAGCTCTGCGTTATGGACCAGGATGTAGGCGGTCTGGCCTAGTAGTCAGAGCAGGAGTCAGGACTAGTGAGTGGAGCAGGTATCCAGGTTGGGGAAATGAGACAAGAGTCAGCACCAGAGTCAATGGCCAGTTACCAGAGCCAGGGATTGAAGCTGAGGCTCAGAGCCAAGGTCAGATTCCAAATGCCAGAGCCAAGGGTCAAGCCAGTCAGAAGTCAGAGGCCAGGGAAGGAGCCAAGACAGTTAACTGATGATTGGAGGTGAGGCACAAGGGTAGGAACTGGAGGAGAGGCAAGGATCAAGCACAGAGCAGGACCACGGTGGGAATGGGAGTGAAGGCGGCCATGAGGCAGGAGCGGAGCAGGAATAGGGTTGGGTGCAAGAGGGAGGCACAAGTAGGGGCCAATGCAGCCACAACAGGAAATCGCCTTGCTGCTCAGACAAACTTCCTGTTCCTCCTCCTGCCTTAAATAGCATGGTTGGCCCAATCAGTGGAGCTGGGCAATCCACCAGTCAGGGTGCCCATGGTAGTGCCTTGGCTGAGGCTATATAGTCGTACTAGCTTCTTTGCCCACCAGGTTTTGGCAGACATTGGGTAGAAGCCAGGATACAGCAGCTGTCTGGGAAATCCCAGGATTTGGTTCAAGACCCAGGACATCACACCCTGATTCCCTTCTCACTCCAGTGTAAACCAAGAGCCATTCCACTGTGAACAGAGTGTGAGAAGAGATACAGGCCCAGTTTCCAGCAGTCTTGGGGGAAGAGCAGGGCTCAGTTTGGGATGCTCAGGCACAGGGTTAGGACACTCATCTCTCTTCTTCTATGGCCAAGCACAGCTCTCTGGGATGGCTCTTTTCCCACAAACTCCATTCTTTGCTTCCATTTTCAGTTCATGAGTTAAGGAGCTACTGGAGTAAGTGTAGCTACCAAACCTCTTTTCCTAAGTACTCTGCGCAGATGCTGTGTTGTGCTCCAGGCCATTTGATTGCAGAGCTTCACCTGTCCTGTTTCACAAAGGTTGCAGGCCCTCTGCCAGCCTGTCCTACTTGGGCAATAATCTTCCAAAGAAATTCTGGCCCCTCTCTCCCTGTCTCTTTCACCCATGCAGCTGGGTGAAGCTGATGTATCCCACAGGAGCAATCAATAGACCCTTCAATGCACACCCTCTTCAGGGAAGCAGTCGCCATCAAAGCGAGGTTTGGCAGTTTCTCTTGAGAATGCTTCTTGCACTGGATGCTGCATCTCTCTTCTGGACACCGCTCTGTTGTGGGACTTGGCTTGTGTGGCATGATAGGCAGGTAACTGGCACAGCAATGTTCAGCACAAGCCACTGTGTTTGATTGGATTGAGTTCCTCCTTGTTCCTCTTTCTGAGGGCTTGTCACTCAGAGGATGCATGGCCTGGGGCTGGGAGTCATGATGATGCTGGAGGACTAGTCCCAGCTTTGCCAGTGACTGGCAGGGTGACCTCCCCGTGCTTTGTTCAGCTCCCCTTTAGCCAAAGGAGAATAATAATAATACGGGGGTGTGGTGGGGTTAATTCACTAATATCTATAAAGTGCATTGAGAGCTGCCGAGTACACCGCAGAAGAGCAAAGTATTATAATTAGTACTAGCATTGTCATTTGTTGGTTGGAAGATCATGTGCTACATTACTGTGTCTGGACTGCCAAGAGTCCACATATGGTCACCCTATTCAGAAGGAGAGTGCGCTGGTTGGGGCAGCTTCACAGAATAACCCGCTGGTTTACTTCTCTCCTTCCTGTAACCTGTCCATTGTCTCTCTAGCCAGCTGCAGTCCCCATGGCAGTTCTCACACATCCTTCAACTTCCTTGCTTCATCCTGCCCAGGTCTGAGCCACCTTATGACCCTCTCCTCAGGAGAAAAGCACCGCGTAGTCCAGATTCCTCAGTACAGTAGATCTGGCTTACAATGACTCTTCAGGGGGTGGGCTAGCTCAGTGGTTTGAGCAGCTCAGTGGTTTGAGCATTGGCCTGCTAAACCCAGGGTTGTGAGTTCAATCCTTGAGAGGGCCATTTAGGGAACTGGGGTAAAAATCTGTCTGGGGATTAGTCCTGCTTTGAGCAGCGGGTTGGACTAGATGATCTCCTGAGGTCCCTTCCAATTCTATGATTTTCTGTCCTAGCTTATGGGTGGCCATAAGCAGTGCCAAGTTCCCAAAATACACGTGGGGAGGAGAGAAGGGGAAGATCCAGCACCATATGTCCTTGGTTTATAGCATTTCCTACAAGCTGGTATTGACTTTGCTTGCCCCAGGCAGTGTTATACAACAGTGGGTTCATTGGGGAACCCTGGAATTCAGACTGACCCTGTAGCAATCTTATCTCCTGTGATCTATAGACACAGTCTTTGAAATATGGAAACTATTTTTAAGGAACCACATATCACATAAAAACTTCATCAGAGCTGATGGAAATGTTATCAGATATGTTTTAAAGGCATCAAATTGTGCTTTAATGAAAAATGACAATATTTTCCAATGTTTTGATGTTCCTTTTTTAAACGACACTCTGATTCAGGGATGTGGAGAAGCGTGAGGTGGGAAATGGTTACCGAGATACAAGATGTCCTTTCCTTGCCCAGAGTTAATTTCTACTTACTGCTCTGCATTCCTGACCACATGCAATGACAGGCCCATGAAGCTAGGCTTCGCAGCTGCAGATATATGGTATTATATCAAAACAATCCACATCCGAAATGTGCAACATGATGGGATTTGGGCGCTGACTCTATACAAGCAGAATCATCCCAGGGAAAAGGGGGAGAATTCCCAGCAGTTGGGAAAAGTTCTTCGTAACAAACAAAGCTTCATGAAACAGGGTAACATTTAACTGTAATGGAAGTATATGTTCTAATTTGTGACTGATTAGCCATTTTCAGTTTATGTAGCAGAGGACTAGCTCGTTTTAGCTTTAGTTTCAGATTTATTCTATAGAGCTGGAAGGAGGAACTACACTGAAAGCTGGTTAATACATGTAGATTTCATGTGCTGGGGAGGTAAAACTATGGGAAAGTTTTGAAAAGTTGGATTAAATATTTTCATTAAAAAAGTGTTGTTAGCAATAATTGTGTCCGGCTGTTTCTTAGAAAATAGCCACTTGTATGTTGTATGTTCACAAGCTGATCATAAAGATGTAATTAGCAGGCTGTCTTTAGCTGGCTTAGGCTTACAACTGAGATATCCTTGTTAGTTCTAAATCTGACTGGCTAAAAAAAATAAAAATCTACATTTGACCCGCTGAAAGCCCGTAGGCTAGAACGGAGATGGGATTATTCTGTTCCAATATATTTATGTAAATCTGAAAGTGATCTACTATCTCAATAGTTAGAGAAATGACATTTTGTGTCTCTTTTGTGCTCTTCATTATGCGTGAAAATTCTCACTGTTGGTGCCATTCACGACAGCAGTGAAATGTGAGAGCCATGACATTCTGAAGTTCTGCCCATGTGCTTTGTAATAGCTTCTTACAATCTTCATTCCGTAAATCGGTTAGAAATTTTGTAGCGAGAATTTCTTGGCTCCAAGAAAGACATTTCTTACTGTAATATTTTTAGTTTGGGGGACAATATTTCCTAAGAGGGGGTAGGTGGACATTTTTGTGCTTTAGCCCAATTTATGGATTCCGTGTTTATTATACAGTAGTCCTGATGAGAAAGTACATTTGTATCTGTAACTTTGCACAGACTCTTGGTTAACCATTAAATAAGCTTCAAGATGAGCAGTATTTGACTGTTTTTCTCTGTATTATTCTTGTTGTTATACTTACCAGTAAAAGCACATTCTATATGTACTGTAAACAAAAATATTATCAGTTTAGTAAAATTTAGAGTCTTAAGGATTTTTCCACTTTTGTCAGTAACAAATATTTATGGATTCCAAAATAAAGCAATTTAAACATATCAATTGTTTCCTTTTTTATATCTATTGGGGGGAAATCAAAGGCCATTCTGTTGACAGCTTTTGCAACCTTTGTAAGCAGAGTTTGAAAGGTGCATATCTCTATTTCCGTCGGTGTGCTTAAATAGTAACTATTAAAATGAATACTATGAGGTCTGGAGAGTCTTTATTGTTTATGTATTTATTTATTGCTTTTCATCATCATGCTAGGAAATAGAAAGGAGGTATGAAATCATGCCATTTGCTGTAGAAGTTCTGTCCTAGATAACAGTAAATCATTTACCATTTATAAGACTATTTTTTAAATTTGTCCTATTTAATTTAGTATTAGAAAAGAGTGCTCTACTTTGCATTCAGAGTTTTACCTCTGCCCATTCATCACAACACTCTAGTACAGGGGTGGCCAACCTGTGGCTCCGGAATCACATGCGGCTCTTCAGAGATTAATATGCATCTCTTTGCATAGGTGCCAACTCCGGGACTGGAGCTACAGGCACCAATTTTCCAATGTGCTACAGGGTGCTTACTGCTCAACTCCCTGCTCTGCCCCAGGTCCCGCTCCACTCCTTCCCCCAAGGCCCCCGCCCCTTCCCCTGAGTCTGCCGTGCCCTTGCTCTTCCTCCTCCCCCGCCCCCCGAGCCTCCTGCACACCACAAAACAGATGATCGCAGCGGACGGGAGGCGCAGGGGTGGAGGGTTAGGTGCTGATCAGCAGTGCTGCTGGCGGGTGGGAGACACTGGGGAGCTGACGGGGGGCCGCTGACATGTTACTGTGGCTCTTTGCCAATGCACATTGGTAAATTCTCGCTCCTTCTCAGGCTCGGGTTGGCCATCCCTGCTCTAGTACACTGCAAGTGAACTGTGTGACAAAGCTCCGAGCCGGTATTGGTGGGTCCCGTGCTTCCGGGCAGATTCATGGCCTCAGAAGCTTGCTAAGGCCCTCAATGTGACCTCCCTTTCTCAGTGTAGTGGCAATGGTCACAGCCTATCAAGCAACTTTCATCACAGGCCAGTATGGGAGGTGGAAAGGGGGAATACCCCACAGTCTCTGTTGCTCCCTTGAGCTAGTAGGTGCAATTCGGCCTCCTGCCTGGACCAAGGCCTGCTTCCCCTCTCAAGGGGATCTCTGTAGAGCAGGGAGGCGGGGGGGAGACACCCTGGCCCACCCTCTACTCCAGGTTCCAGCCCAGGGACCCTAATGGTAGCAACTGTTGGTGGTTTCCCCTTCGCCACTGGAGGTGCTTTGATTCCTTGGGCCACTTCCCCGTGGTCCCCTTTTCCTAGCTTCACCCTTACCTCAGGCTTCAGCAATGCTTCCTCTCCTCTAGCTCCTTTCACTGGGGCTTTCCTGAGGGAACTGGAAGGAGAGGTTTTAAGCAGTATGAGTGGGACCTTGATTGGTTCCAACTGTCTTCATTACCCTAATGGCCTTAACTGGTTAATTGGCATCAGGTGTCCCAATTGGCCTGGAGCAGCCCCTGTTTGGCTATCCAGGGAACAGGTACCTGCTCATCCTGAGGCTGATACACCTGCCTTCCCCCACACTCTTATCTCCTTCTGGTCTGAGTCCATCACAACTGTTACAGAAATTCTACACCTCTTGTATTCTTCACTAGGTTATTAGTAGAACTTTGCATATAACATGTGCGCGCACACACAAAATTCCACAAATATTCGTTTGTGGTTTTAGTCAAATTTGCTTTGGCGGCCTTTGTGACATGTTTGTAGTCATTCTCTGCAAATAGAATGTTCACAGAAACAGAGAATTTCAAGTGAATATTAGAGAAAAGCCATGGAAACAAATTTTTAATTCATAAGGGCTTGTCTACATGAAAATTTAGTTCAAGGCAAGCTGGGGTGTAGATTTACCCTGCACCAACCTGCCATGCACAGAGGCTTGGTCCACACTAGGAGTTTAGGTCCGTGTAAGTATGTAATTCTTGGACGTGAATAATCCACACCCTTGAGCGACACATTTAACTGACCTAACCCCCAGTGTAGACAGTGCTATGTTGGCAGGAGAATTCTCCCGTTGACCTAGCTGCTGCCTCTCAGGGAGGTGGAGTACCTATGCCAGTGGGAGAACCCTTCCCATCAGCACAGGTAGCATCTTCACTGAAGCTACAGCTGCGCCGCTGCAGCGTTTTAAGTGTAGACAAGCCCCGAGTGTCTATGTGGACCTTGCTGAAGCACACTAACAGTTCCTTAGTGCACTTGGATCTACCCCACTATGAAATGGGAGTGGATAAAGAGCACTGAGGAGCTATTAGGGCATGTCAGCAGGATCCACCAGGACAATTAGTGCACAGCAGGCTGGTATGGGGTAGATTTACACCCCAGCCTGCTGCAAACTAAATGTTCATGTAGACACGTACTCCCATTCACAGCAGGAATCTGAACCAAAGTGTCAGGCTCCTCCGGTCAAGGGCAAGAAACGCACATGGTCTGTTTGCCCAAGTGAAACTGACTGACTAGCACAGCTTGAATTCGGCTGTAGGAGCCTTGCAGAGAAGTGGTTGGAAGGCTGTCTGGTGGACAGAGCACTGGCCAGGGATACAAGAGACAGGGCGGGAGGTAAAATTTTCAAAAGCGTCTAAGGCCTGGAATCTACACCAGGTGTCTACACTACATGGTTAGGTTGGCGTAAGCTGCCTTACATCGATCTAGCTGTGGAAGTGTCATCACTTAAATTTGGCTCCCACTGACATAAGTGGCTCTCTATGCTGATTTAGTAACACACCTCCCTGAGTGGTATATGTAATTAGGTCGACACAGTGTCAGTGCAGACACTGCGTTGCTGACGTTGACTGTTCCTGGCTTTCAGGAACCATCCCCCAATGCCCCACACTGACAGTACAATCAATACAAGCGCTCCTGGTGAGGACATGCACTGCTGACACAAGGAGCCAACTGTGCGCCCACAGAAGCGATGTAATAACTGCGGTGGCTAATGTAAATTAGGGAGACATAACTTTAGTGTGGATGTGGCCTGAATGACTTGGAAGCCTTAGTCCCACTGACTTTCACTTTTGAAAATGGGGCATAGGCACTGTGACAGGTTCGGTCACAGAGACTCCCCTCGAGACCATCACTCGATGAGCTGGGATACCACTGAGAACAACCTTCTGCCAGAACAGATGCCCCTCCACTCCTGTCTTGCTGAGTTAGACACTTCAGTCAGCTCCAGCACAGACCCAGAGGTTGGGCCACACTCCCCTGCAGTTCACTGAAACTGAGATTTACTCAGCCCAGGGGCTTCTCAGTTAACAGGGACTTTCCCAGTGCCCAGTGTTCAGCCTTTCTGGGAGCCTGAACCCCAAATACATCCGTTTACTCTGTATAAAGCTTATACAGGGCAAACTCATAAATTGTTCACCCTCTATAACACTGATAGAGAGAGATGCACAGCTGTTTGGTTCCCCAGGTATTAATCACTTACTCTGGGTATATTAATAAACAAAAGTGATTTTATTAAGTGTAAAAAGTAGGATTTAAGTGGCTTCAAGTAATAACAGACAGAACAAAGTAAGTCACCAAGCAAAATAAAGCAAAAACACACAAGTCTAAGCCTAATACATTAAGAAACTGATTACAGATAATATCTCACCCTCAGAGATGTTCCAATAAGCTTCTTTCACAGACTAGACTCCTTCCTAGTCTGGGCCCAATCCTTTCCCCTGGTACAGTCCTCGTTAGTTCCAGCAGACATCTCAGGTGGTAAACAGAGGTTTTCTCATGACTGGCAGTTGCTTTTGTCCTGCTCCACCCCCTTTTATAGCTTTGGCACAAGGCAGGAATCTTTTGACTCTCTAGGTCCCCACCCCTCCTTCTAAATGGAAAAGTACCAGATTTAAGATGGATTTCATTATCATGTCACTGAAAGACCCCCTAGTCTCCATTTCCCATGGGCAGGCCCACAGTTACACAGGAAGGCTTTCAAGTAACTAAGGCCATTTACAACTGATTGTCCTAGTCAATGGAAGCCATCAAGATTCTAAACCACCATTAATGGCCCACCCTTTGCATAATTACAATAGGACCTCAGAGTTATACTTCATATTTCTAGCTTCAGATACAAGAATGATACATGCATACAAATAGGAGGAATATATTCAGTAGGTTATAATCTTTGTTATGATACCTTACAAGAGACCTTTTGCAGAAGGCATATTCCATTTACATCATATTCACACTCATAAGCATATTTCCATAAAACATATGGAGTGCAACGTCACAGGCACCTAAGTCATTTTAGCACACTGGAAAGTGTTACCCCTGGATCTATCCCTGGCTCAGTCACAAGCTCCCTGGAGAGCTGTGGCAAGCCATGTAATCTACCCTTGTCTCCATGCCCATCTGTACCAGGGGCTTTGTACCAGCTCTGCCATATCTTACAGGGTATTGTGGGGAGAAATACAGCAGTGATTGTGAGGAGCTCAGGAACTTTCCTGGTGAAGGCCAGGGGAGTAGATAGAAGCATTTACGCACCAGGAACTAGTCAGTGATTAAATGGGAGGAAATCATAAGTTGCTCATGGAGAATTTACTGAAAGGAAAATCATTCGCTCAGCCCATTATTATTAGAGCTACAGCATTAGGGCCAGATTTTTAAAGAGATTTATTTTTAAATCAATGTAAGTGAGTTGCCTGCTCAGGTGCTCTTGACAGTCCCACAAGGCGCCTATCTGTATCTTTAGGTGCCTAAATCCCTTTGTAAATCTGGCCCTTACTGCTTACCTTGTCATAGATGACAGGGCAGGTCAGACATTCTGCATCAGGCAGGCTGCATCCTGCTGGTCACCATGTTATCTGGCGCTCCCCCAGCATGCAGCACGTGAAGCAGTGAAAAGCCTGATTTCCTGCAGGTGGGCGATGCAACAGACACAATTAATTAACAGACTTCCATGATTATCCTATCGTTCAACACTCCACACTGTTAACAGCCAGTGCCAGACCCAACAGCTTCCTCCCCCTTTGTTAGACATGTAAAAAAACAAATTGGGAATAAGCATGTCCTGCAAGCTTGAGCATTTGCGAATGGAAGCAATTTGCCGCATGTCGCCCGTCAGACATGGGGTGTGTGCATGTGTAGAGGTTGGGGAAAAAATCACATTTTTCTCAAAAATGCAGAAGATTTTGTGGTTTCACTGGGAGTCCCCCCTCATCCTGGGAAAGCGAAAGCCCATCACTAGAGCTGAGAAGCCGCTCCCAACCACTCAGGGGGGCTGGGATGACACCGAGCCCCTCTCTCCCAGCTAGTGGTGCTACACCATAAGGCTGGGTCTATGCTAGGAATGGGGCTGGGTCACAAACAGCTCCCCTCCCTCCAAGAACTGTTCTTTGGCTGCTGATGCGGACAGGGGCCTAGATTCACAAGGGCACTTGGGCTGTGGCACCGTGATGCTCAGCATCACATCACCTAACTTAGGAACCTAGAAAATCACAGGAACAATACTGCAATTCACCCAGCCTGAGTTAGGCACCTAGGCTCCCATACAACGAATGGGGAGAGACAGGGACTCCAGACTTGGATCCACAAAAGCCAATGCTCTAGGCGGAGAGCCGCCTAAGCCAGCCAATGGGAGATGCTGACCGGGGGGGGGGGGTGTTAAGTCCCAGCCCTCCTACAGAGATAGACACCTATGTCTAGGCAGCAGGGAGGCAGTTAGGTCTGCTAGTAACCCACAACCAGGAACCCTGTCCAGGGGAGTCAGGTGGCTTATGTGTTTCTTGTGCGAATGAGCCAGACTGGCACCTTACAGCAAGGGGAGGGGGAGGTGACCATCTTAGCACCCACCAGGCAGAAAAGGGATTTGAACAGGGGTCACCCCTCTTGCAGGGGAGTGCTCTACTCATGGAGCTATAGGATAGCAGGTTGTGGGACTCCCTCTGTCTGTCCTGGTGAAGCTATTGCCCTGGGAACCAATAATTAAAGAGTCATTGGAGCAGGGAGACTAAATCCTGGGCTCCCAAGAAGGGACCAGGGACAGATTAAGGCAGGGGCTGTAGGAGCTGCATCCCAGTGCCCCAGCTCTATGGCCTCTGGCCGGGGAGGAGGCGGCTCCGCACACTGCCCCTGCCCCTAGGACTGTCCCCACAGCTCCCGTTGGCTGGGAACCAGCCAATGGGAGCTATGGGGTAGCACTTGTGGGCACGGGCAGCGCACAGAGACCCACTGACCCCTCCCCCCAGGGGCCGCAGAGACATGCTAGCAGCCAGCCGCCTCCAGGAGCAGCATGGGGCCACAGCATGCAGGCAGCCTGCCTGAGCCCTGCTGCGCCGCCAGCTGGGAGCTGCCTATGATAAGCACCTCCCAACCGGAGCCTGCACCTCACACCCCCTCCTCCATCCCAACCCCCTGCCCCAGATCAGAATCCCCCTCCTGCACCCAAAATTCCTCCCAGACCCTGCACCCCCTCCTGCACTCCAATCCCCTGCCCCAGGCCCCTCCTGCACCAAACTCCCTCCCAGGAAAAAGACTTGTATACAGGGGCCTCACAAAATCTAATAGCCCCGGGCCCAGAGGAGAGTTAATTGGGCCCTGGCCCTGAGGTTGGGACTCACACTCCTGCACCACCACTGGGAGCATCCCAGTAAGGTTAACCAAGTCTACCCTGTCATTTCCCTTCCCTCTCCCCAGTGAAGTTTCCTGTTTAAAATCCTCTGGTCACTGTGCTTGCAACTGGGTACTAAATTGCCTGTCAATGGCACCAGAGTGATATACACGTTTGTAGGTTACGAGGTTACCCAGTGGGGGCTCAAACCTAAGTATTAGAAGAAAGCCTAGAAAGTGAGATCCTGGCCCTGGATTGTGTGCAGAAGGGCTGCAACAGCACCACAGTATCAGTCTCACCAAGACCCAATCCCTCCTCCTCCTGCCTCCTCCCCTTTCTGCACCCAAGGGTCACATGAGCCCTTTTTGCCCCAGCGTCGCACAGGGAGCTCATTCGAGGTGTTTGTCCTCTGTGACCCCTGAAGCCTTTCCAGAGGCCCTGCTTCCCAGGATCTCGCTCAGGCTATGGAGATGTCAGCTGCAGAGCCTTCCTGTGGCTCTCAGCCATCACTTTGTTGATTCTTACCTGGAGAAACGGATTTGTGTGAGAAATCGATTGGGGCTCCTGGCCCATGTTCATTAGCCTTAAAAACAGCTACGTCCAGTGAAACCCAGGATGTCGTAAGCAATTTCCCTCCCCCCTTTATTTGACATTATGAGGGCCAGTGTTCTGCACTTTCGTATTTGCCAGTCATGCTCCCTGCACACGCAGAGCTCACGCCCTGACTCCAGTCACCTGTTCCCCTCACACAGGGAACTGATGGCAGATGATGGCCAAGCCAGGAGAACAGCACACTGGAGTCCAGATCCTCTGCGCACATCCCACAGTGGAATTTTACCCAGCGAGTTAATTCTTCATGTCCTTACACTGGGACAAATCCTGAAGTCTGTATTCAGGCAAACTGGGTGAGAGGACGTTTATCCAGCAAAGGTGGGTAAGGACTTCAGGATTTGGACCTGGCTGTGCATCCCTGGGGATGGAGAAGGGTCCCACCACAACAGTCTTTCCCACATTGCTCTCCCCATGGCCAGCCGGTGATGTCTCCATTTGAACCACTCATTGTCAGTCAATGCTACAATTGGAGCAGAGTGAAAGAACCAGTACGAAGAGGTGCAGATTGCAGGCAAAGCCATGGTTCACTGCCCAAGTTCTGCTCCCACCCCGACCTCCACACACGCCTGATGAGACTCACGGCTCATCATGCACCTCCTTGCAATATGACCATCTTTCTCTCTCCTGAGGGCTTTGCACACAGTGACGTTGGCTGATAGTCATCAGCTCACACACCACGACCTGCTTCTCTGAATCAGACTCCAGCCAATGGCCCAGCAAGTCTCAGATGTCAGTGCAGAAGGCCTGTTAACTACAATGATGGAGCAAACAGCATCTGTAGCATTTTTTATGGTTCTGGTAAGTGGTAATGGAAATCACGGCAGGCCCATGGGCACTCTGGTGCCCCCACAATCTCCATGGGCTATGGAACCTAGCACTGATTCCTTCAATGTGCATAACCTTTCCTGCAGCAGCTCCCCACAGTTCCTAGGAGTGTGCCCATCTAACACGACCAGCTCTCCAGGCCAACTGTTCCATGGGCGAGATGCTGATACCCTGGTTCATGCTGGAGTCAGTGCGACTGCTCAAGGACTATGGTACTAGGCAGCGCAAGTAAAGCCAGCTGGCCCAGAAGAAAAGCCCGCTAAATACTTTACATAGACTTGGGGAAGTGATCACCATCCCATTTCCTGACAGACTCTCCACATTTTCCATGGTGCAAAAAAACCCCACTCTGCCTTTTCAGTGTATTGTCCTGGCAAACCAGCCAGCCACTGGTGCCAGCATGAGTCTGCACTGACATCAGCGTGTCAGCTGCTAGCGGTGTCCTCTCCTTTCTTTGCATCTCTCTTGGGTGCTCTCCCAGTTACGAAACAGAGTCAAACCTGATACCCAAATTGTGCCGGGATCAGGATATTTCTGAGCCCAACTGGGCCATACTGTCTTGGAGCTTGAGCTTTGTCTGTGAGGGTTTTACGGCAGTGTTTGCACAGAATGCACATTCCAGGGAGCTGTTATGGATCTCTGACCTGGTGCCTCATGGGAGACCAGCCAGGATCTAGCCAGTGACAATTGGCTGTATCTATACACTCAGCACAGCCCCCAGCCTATCCTCATTGTAGGGGGACAAACTGCTTGCCAAAGAGCTCCTCCAGCTCATTCACTCCACTGGCGTCTCATAGTGCCTCCAGCAGCAACCTCTGATCTGTGGCTGCGCAGGTGTTGGATGAGGCGTTTGGGCTGAATTAACACGTGAGCTGCCACTCTGGACTCTTTCCCCAGCAAGATGGATAACCCCCCAGCTTGAAAGGAAACCCGGCTGCTCTGCAGGAAGTGTTCAGTGCAGTGACTGCACCTCAGACAAGCCAAAGCAGCCGCAGTTCTCATTGAGATGGAGGAACTGAACCTGGAGACAGTCCCACCACTCTCCCGTAGTGCAGTCAGGACTGCATGCTTGCTTGAGGCTGTGGACTCATCCACCATCACAGCATGCCCTGCCCTCTTCTCCTGTATAATTGTGATGCCTTTTCTCTTTGCATCCTACCAAAATATGTAGTGATACCCTCGGGCATCCTCTGATGGAAGAACTCACCCTTGGAGGAAGCCGCTCAGTTCTGTACATCAGTGCAAGCAGGCAAAGCTCTGAGGCCGTCTAACAGTACCATTTTGTGTGCTCTGTGGCGAATTTGGCAGGTGCTTCCCGGTTGGCAGATGCACTCTGGGACACTGTGTTTGCGGGCTAGTTTGGCTGCTTCTTCAAGTGCTTCCTGCTTGAGAATGTACCTCTCATAGCTTGTGTTTGCAAATCTGTTTTTGTGGGGCCACCTGGAGCACCGACCTGCTAAGTAAAGAGATTCCACGGTTCGCCTGCTCCACAAACACGGACTCTCTGAGATTTGATAAAAACATGAAAGTAACAAGACTTTGTCCACCCTAGTTGTGGAGGTGCCCAGCTGTGGCTGATCCATCTGCTTAGCTCTGCTTAGTGCTCGGAACTCGCTCGTTACACACCTATGTGCGACAGATATTGAGAAAACAGAACTAGTTAGTCAAACTGAATGAACTTCACTAGGGCACAGCTATTGTGGTCTGCACCATTTCCACTGTTGCCATATTCCCAGATCATCCCATTGTTAGATTGTTTTATTGCTAGTCTGCTCAGCAATACTCTTGCCTAGCTGAATGCTCCCTGCACCTCTTGCTGGGGCTTAACAGAGGGCTGGTGATTGCCAGTTAGGCTAGTGGTGTGGCTAGAAAAAGTCTTCTATTTACTCTACAACTTGACTTGTATGCTGGTGGGAGAGAGAGGAGTTACTTTTCATGATTGTGATGGGGTGTACTCCCTAAACCAGCCCTCAGAGAGCTGAATTAGGCCAGGTGGGGCCAATCAACCAATTAAGCAACAAAGGAGGGGGATTTAGGTGTGTGGAGAGAATGGGCCCCGCCCCTTCCCCCCAAGGCCCCATCCCTTCCACGCCACCGGCCTCCCTGCTGTTGCCGTCCCAGAGGGCCCGAGGGGGCAACAGGGGGTTCGTTGCCCAGTGTGTGTCGCACTGATAAACACACCAGGGTGGAGAAGCAAACCAAGTTTATTCGAGATCTCAAAAAGGCACTCAGGAGACCAGCATGTCTCAAATCAGAAGCACAACAAATACAAGCCAGTTTCCCATTTTATATTCCAAGCTGTCTGTGTAAGCCTTTTGTTTTGTTTCCCCTCCACCCCTCCCTTCCCAACTGCAGTTACAGCAGGCACTACATTGTGGCGTGTTAGAAAAGTTCTCATCCGCATGTTTATCTTTGGCCTTGCTGGCTTAGACGTAGTAGACTTCCCCCCTTCCCCCCCCTTTCTTCCTTATCACTACTGCTTTTGCTAGTGTGAGCGAAACTGCAGCTGTCTGCTAAAAAAGCTGACTGTTACATATTCTGCTTCTAGGCTGTTAGCATTTAGGTAGGTTAAAGTTCACAAGATGGAGTTGCTTTAGCTCACTTAGACCCAGAGCAGGGGAGTTTCATCGACACTTATGGCCTTCCACCCCCCCCCCCCCCGAGTTACCTGGTAGCTATGCCTAGTGACACCAACAATTCCCTCCTTTGAGAACACTCAACAAACCTTTGGCAGAGTTTTCTCATACTCTAAAGACAAAATGTGATTAAGCTCCATGCAATTGGGATCATCAATGAGAGGGTATAAACGAACTTCTGGGGAATGGGAGGTACAAATCTTATGTATGAGCACTTTACAGCAAGCGAGCAAAAGAAAAAGAACAAAACATATCACAACACCTGTGAGCAGGAGGCGAACAATGCCTCCCCTAGTCCCCCTAGACCAGGTAGCCAACCCCAAAGGGAATCGAAAATAGTGGGTTCTCCTTCCTGGGCCTTCCACTGGTTCAAGGCCTGTTCGGCTGACAAAATGTGCTTGTTAATATCCTGTGAAAACTCTGGGACATAGGTACAACATTCTTCTCCAATAAAGGCACAGACACCGCCCCGTGAGGCTAACACATAATCTAGGGCCTGGCGGTTTTGCAGAGCCAGCAATCGAAGCTGGTACAGCTCGGAGCTTATGCCTTTTTCTATGGCTAGGGTATCATTGGCAAACTGGGTGAGAAATTTAGAAAGTCTCCTGTAGAGTTGGGCTAGCCGTCCCATCCCATAAGTAGGGAGGAATATCATTCCAAACCTGTCTCCCTCACCGATGGGTTCAATGGTAGCTCTCAAGGACCGATGGTACCTGTGGCGACCTGAGGGAGCCTGGGTCAGAACACGGAGGGGAGGAGCGAGATAGCCTTTGTAACAGCTACCATGCCAACCATGAGGAAGCCATTTATAGGCACTATTACCACAGACCCAGAATGCTTCACCATAACTAACCTTTCCATTGTTACCTTGTAGGTCCCGTAGGTTGGCTTGTGGGGAAAGGGCAAAAAATGCAGTGCCGGTTTGCCAACCGGTGGCATTTAGTACAGGGACAGTGAGACTTATACCAGGACCAATATAAAATCTACATGTACTAGTGCCGGCAAACCAGGTATGATTACTTGTACTGGCTTGCTGAAAACATATGAGACCAGTGGGTGGAGAGCGTAAACGAATAGGCTGGGGCTTAAGAGTGCTACTATAGTGGGAATTCCAAGAGCCATTGTGTAGGCCATAAGGAGCTTCCGCGGTACAGTTAGATCACAAACTTAAATTGTCAGAGGTGCTGCTGCTGGTAACCATCCACCTTTGACAAAAGTCTGACCAATTTTGGGGAACTACTCTCCAGGGCAATCCAGCTGAATGGTGGGCAATCTGGGCACATATCCATCAGTGGGAGAGATTGAACTCACGAGCAAAGGCAATTTTTAGGGCCTCATAGGTATTGGTAGCCATGTCTGCAGGGATGGCTCCCCATCCTGCATGCGATGTGGGTGAAACAGTAGGTAACAGAAGGATTGCTTCTGTGACAAAAAGGAATGTTGTGAGAGACCCTAAACCTGAACCCATATTGTGATTACAACAACCCAAATGTCCAGAAGATAAGAATCAGTGACACCAAACAAATCAAAAAATAAAAGGACCAGGACCATAGGTTAGGTCTGCCTTCTATGAATAGACAGAACCAATACTCAGGGTTTTCGCAGGGAATGTGCTGTGGCTGTTCAGAGAGATCACCAGGCATTCCCAGCTACCCTTACTGTCTTTTGAGTAACAGCTTAAGTCCCAAATCGACGCTGGCAGTCTTTTCTGCAGGCTGGACAGTCCACTGTTCAGGAGTGGGTACTGCTTTCAGTCGAGAGTGATGAATCCAGTTCTTATGCCCTTCGACCTTTGCTGCCGTGTGGGAGACCAGCAGGACGGTGTGGGGTCCCTTCCACTTCTCTTGGAGAGGCTCGTCCTTCCAGGTCCGAACGAGAACGGAGTCACCAGGTTGCAAGGAGTGGACCGGGGTATCCAGCAGAAGAGGCTGTGAATCTTTGGTGTATCTGTGAAGAGAAGAAAGAACAGGAGACAGAGAGCACATGTACTGAGACAAGAACCCACACCCCATTTCCCACTCTCCTGCCAGAACCGGTGTACCGTTCAGAGGCCATGCCCTTCCAAACATAATTTCGAAGGGACTAAGCCCTAACCTGCCCTTGGGGAGAGCATGAATGCGGAGTAACACAAGGGGCAACGCATCAGGCCACCTAAGAGAGGCCTCCTGACAGACCTTTGAGAGGTGTCGCTTGAGTGTCTGATTTGTGCGTTCCACTACTCCACTGGCTTGTGGTCGCCATGGTGTGTGGAGCTTCCAGGGGATTTGCAGAGCACTTGATATCTTTTGAACAACTTGAGATGTGAAGTGTGTTCCGTTATCAGATTCCATCCACTGGGGGAGCCCGAAGCGGGGAATGATCTCCTTGACAAACTTAAGAGCCACCGTTTGGCAGTGTTGTTACGACATGGGAAGGCTTCGGGCCATCCGCTGAATCGATCCACCAAGACGAGGAGGTACCTGTACCCTTGGGTCCGGGGAAACTCAGTAAAGTCTATTTGCCACACCAATCCTTGGCCTGGGGTAGGTTCCAGGGTGGCTGGCAACACTGCTACTCCTGGTCGAGGGTTATTCTTTTGGCAGATTAAACATTCAGCCTGTACCTGGGATGCTAGGGGTTTAAGTCCAGAGGTTAGAAAATATTTATTCATAAGCTGGGTAAGAGCCTCTCTGCCTGCATGGGTGGTTTGATGCAGCTTTTGCAACACTGGTCAGATCAGGCCCTTGGGCAGGAGGATTTTTCCCTCTGTGGAATAAAGCCATCCCTCCTTTTCCTGGAGACCGAGTCTGTCAGCCAGGTTTCTGTCATCATGGGAGTACTGAGGAGCTGCAAGCTCACCTACTGATGGGATGAGGGCATGCATTTGGGCATTCTCCTCTGTTGGTGATTTCAGGGTAGCAGTGCGCTTGGCTTCCCTGTCTGCTCTGGCATTGCCCTTGGTTACATCTTGATCTTCCTTTTGATGGGCTTTGCAATGCACCACCGCTATCGCTGAGGGGAGTTGTACCGCTTTTAAAAGCCGGAGAATTTGAGACCCGTGCTTAACTGGGGAGCCTTGGGCTGTCAGCATTCCCCTTTGCTTCCATAGACCAGCGTGAGCATGCAATACCCCAAAAGCATACTTTGAATCAGTAAAGATATTAACCCGTTTGTCTTTTGCCAGCTCGAGTGCACGAGTCAGGGCCACTAGTTCAGCAAGCTGGGCAGATGTCCCAGCAGGTAAACTCTCAGCTTCCACGGTACCATGGAGGGTCACAATAGCATAACCCGCCCTCCTTTGCCCATCTACAATGGCACTACTGCCATCGGTATACCATTCGAAGTCAGCATTTGGGAGCGGTTGATCTTTTAAATCTGGACCGCTGGAGTATTGGGCATCTATGATTTCCAGACAGTCATGTTCCTGCTTTTCTGTTTCTGGTAGCAGGGTAGCTGGATTAAGGGAGGGACAGGTCTGCAGGGTAACTTCAGGGTTCTCTAATAGTTTCGCCTGGTACCGAGCAACCCGAGCCTGGGTGAGCCAGAGACCATGCTTAGTGTCCAGCAAGGCTTGGACCATATGGGGAATATACACTTGCACAGTTCCTCCCAGTGTCAGTTTTTCAGCTTCCCCAAGCACTAGGGCAGTGGCTGTGACCGCCCGCAAGCATGCTGGCCACCTCTTGGCAACTTGATCCAGTTGTTTAGAGAAATATGCCACGGGACGTTTCCAGGTGCCTAATAACTGAGTAAGCACTCCCAGGGCTACCCCTTTCCTTTCATGCACATACAGTTGGAACTGCTTAGAGAGATCCGGCAGACCCAGGGCCGGGGCTTCCATCAACTTCCTTTTCAAGATTTTAAATGCCCTGTCCGCTTCTGGGGACCAGTGAAAGGGGTCATGATCCGCTCCCTTAACACATTCATACAGAGGTTTAGCCCACAGTCCATACTCTGGGATCCATATTCTGCAAAAGCCTGCCATGCCCAGAAATGCCCTGAGCCGTTTACGGTTGCTTGGGATAGGAACTTGGCAGATAGCCTCCTTTCTTTCGTTTGAGAGCTGCCTCTCTCCCTGCCTTATGTGAAAACCTAAATACTGTACTTCTGAGAGAGCAATTTGAGCCTTGCTCTGAGCTATCCTCGGAGTCCAACAAAGTTCAGAAGGCTCACAGTGGCTTTGAGACAAGGGATTAAACCCACAGCAGCAATTAGCAAGTCATCTACATATTGCAGGAGGAGGACTCTGTCCGAATTATTCCACTCCTCCAAGTCTCTGGCCAGGGCCTGGCTGAAAAGAGTGGGGGAATTTTTAAATCCCTGAGCCAATACTGTCCAGCAAAGCTGCTTTTTAGCCCTCCGTTTGTCCTCCCACTCGAAGGAGAATATCTCCTGAGACTGGGTGTCGACTGGAATCATGAAAAAAGCGTCTTTTAAATCTAGGACTGAGAAATGGGTATACTGCCCCCCTATAGAGGCCAGCAGTGTATACGGATTTGGAACAAGGGGATGCAGAGTCTTAACCCGCTCATTGACTGCCCTTAGGTCCTGTACCAGCCGATACGTGCCATTGGCTTTTGTACGGGCAGAATGGGGGTGTTCCAAGCTGACTGGCATTCTCGTAGTACACCGTACTCTAGGAACCGATCTATAGTCTCTTGCAGTCCCTCTCTGGCTTCCCTCTTAATTGGATACTGTTTGATTCGCACTGGGCTTTTTCCTGGGAGAAGCTGAATATGAACAGGGGTTTGATGGGTTGCCTTCCCTGGGACCCCTGATGCCCAGACAAGGGGATACACCTGGTCCTCCCACTGGCTCCACTCTGGGGCTTGCATGGCTGAGGGTTCAACTGCAAGAGTCATTATCCAAGCATTCTCGGGGGGTAAGGTGAGAGTTATATCATCTTGCGTGAAATGCAGGGTGGCACCTAAGCGACAAAGCAGGTCCCGTCCTAGTAGGGTGTTGGACAATCGGGGAGGTAAACCAGCTTGTGAGATACAGTTTTGTTTCCCAAAGCACATTCCGCTGGGACATACACTGGGCACTTAGTTCCTTTCCCTGTGGCACCCACCACTGTGAGGGAGTCTGCCACTGGCAGCTGAAGGGGTTGATTTACAGCGGTCCGTGCTGCTCCAAAGTCAACTAAAAAGTCTATTTCTGAATTTCCCACCCGCATTTTTACTCAGGGTTCCGGGGGCAGGATGGTCCGTCTCCCCTGACACCCCTATTCTTGATCCTCCACTGCCAT
Organism: Emys orbicularis; assembly: GCF_028017835.1. NCBI lineage: Eukaryota > Metazoa > Chordata > Testudines > Emydidae > Emys > Emys orbicularis. The sequence goes on along the minus strand of NC_088695.1, from coordinate 25,928,568 downwards.
CATAGGGGTACCTTCCTTTTCAGGGCACTCATTTTTCCAATGTCCCTCCTTTTGGCATATGGCATACTGATTGTGTCCCAGGCGCCTTTCCTGGGAACCGGGGCACCCACGTCCATGGCCTCTCATTCCCCGGCCCCTTTCACCTTTCTGTGACCTTCCTCTGCCACCGGCCTGCACCGCTGCTACCATCATTTTCACTTGCCTTTTTTCCTTCTCTCCCTCTCTAAGGGTATAAGCCCTATTTGCAGTCTCCAAAATCTGAGCCATAGACATTCCCATTAAATCCTCCTTTTTCTGCAGTTTCCTTTTAATATCAGGGGCCGCACGGCTGGTAAAGATACCCTTTATAATTGCCTCAGTTGCCTGATCGTCTGGGTCTGCGCAAGTACTTTGCCAGATGGTGTCCCGAATGCGCTGTAGAAAAGCCACCGGACTTTCTTTTGATTCCTGGATTAGCTCATAAGGCTTTGCCCAATTGTTATGTCAGACAGCCGAGTGCCGGAGGCCATACATAAGCAATTCTTTATAGGAGTTAAGCATTCTCAAATCCCCCTCCTCATTCAGATTCCACCGGGGGTCCGCTATGGGGACAGCGACCTCAGGCAGGGGCTTGCCTTCTCTATCCTCATTATGCCTTCTCTGTGCCTCCTCCTTAGCCTTAGCTATAACCTGATTCCGCTCCACCTCAGACAACAAGGTTCTCATAAGTATATTGCAATCATCCCAATCAGGCTTATGGCTAGCTAGACACCCTTCAAAGATTGAAATAAACCGATTTGGATTAGTTGAGAATTCCCCTGCTTCTGCCTTAAAGGCAGCTAGGTGCACTGGGTTAAAAGGGACATGAGAATACACTGGCACAATCTGGGCCGCGCGATCCTGTGTTCCTGGACGGGCTACCACATTCTCAGTAATCAACGGATACAATCCCACCGAGGGGGTACTCTCTGGAGCCTGTGGGGGTGTTGGAGCCGAAGGGGATACCGATTCTGCCATTACAACTGTGGGAGGGTTCTGGGGATTAGCAGCAGTTACTACCGAGTTTGTCGGAGTCAAATGGCACTTGTGCAAAATATCAGTCCTATTTCTTAACGTCATAAACGTATATGCATAGAGATGTTCATTCCATTTACCAGTTCACTGACAAAACAAAAGTAACGGAAGGATTGTGTTGTAATTAAGTGATCCTTCCGGTGGCCACCTTTCCTGGCACTCTAGCTGATATTGAGGCCAGTCAACTGTACAGAACCTTTTCAGTTTACTCCTAAACATCAAATCTGACCCAAACACGTCCCAATTTGCTAGAATGCATTCTAAGGGCGTACACTGTGCCCCGCCGGCTGTACTCTGTCCCTGCCCCATACTCTAGGGAGACACTGGGCGTCCCCAGGTCAAAACAGGTAAAAGTCCACACCACTGGACTGTTCCTACCTTATCCAAGGGTCCGGTTCCTCACCGTCGCCCACAACTGCTTCTCCACTGTCAGTGTGTGTTGCACCATTGTTCCCTCTGGGGTCGATCACACCACGTCTCCGCCGAGACCCCCGATGAAGTCACCGGTGCGCGCTGGGTGTCGGTCGTCGCCGTAATCCGTCGGCCACCAGGAGGGATCCGGGCAAGGCTAAATTTCAGCCTCGAGCCCCACGTTGGGCGCCAAAACTGTTGCCGGCCCAGAGGGCCCGAGGGGGCAACAGGGGGTTCGTTGCCCGGTGTGCGTCGCACTGATAAACACACCAGGGTGGAGAAGCAAACCAAGTTTATTCGAGACCTCAAAAAGGCACTCAGGAGAACAGCATGTCTCAAATCAGAAGCGCAACAAATACAAGCAAGTTTCCCATTTTATATTCCAAGCTGTGTGTGTAAGCCTTTTGTTTTGTTTCCCCTCCACCCCTCCCTTCCCAACTGCAGTTACAGCAGGCACTACATTGTGGCGTGTTAGAAAAGTTCTCGTCCGCATGTTTATCTTTGACCTTGCTGGCTTAGATGTAGTAGACTTCCCCCCTTCCCCCCACCCTTTCTTCCTTATCACTACTGCTTTTGCTAGTGTGAGCGAAACTGCAGCTGTCTGCTAAAAAAGCTGACTGTTACATATTCTGCTTCTAGGCTGTTAGCATTTAGGTAGGTTAAAGTTCACAAGATGGAGTTGCTTTAGCTCACTTAGACCCAGAGCACGGGGAGTTTCATCGACACTTATGGCCTTCCACACACACACACCCCCTGAGTTACCTGGTAGCTATGCCTAGTGACACCAACACTGCCAGTCCCGGAGCACTGGGAGGGCGGGCGGCATGGCCCCCCACCACTGGAGCGCTGGGAGGGTGGGTGGTGCAGGCACAGCCGGAGTCAGGGCCATGGAGACTGGAGCCATGCTGAGCAGGAAGCAGGGGAGTCCTGGGGGCGGAGCATGGGCAGGACCATGCCTGGCTGTTTGAGGGGGCACAACCTCCCCCCAGTTTATGATACCCACCATCCATGGTGGAGAGCCTTGATTAGGAGGAAGCTCACCTGTGAGGGAACAGGCGTGGCTTCTATAAAGCCAGGAGGCTGGAATAGTGTAGGAAGCAGCAGGGAGGAAGCCTGAGCTAAGGAAGAAGGAGCCCGGTAGGAGGGTGTCCAGGGGTGAGAGCAGTAAGGTGGTGAGATGCCGACCATAACTGTTCACTGCAGGCCCCTGGACTGGAACCTGGAGCAGAGGGTGGGCCTGGGTTCCCCTCCCAGCCACTGCTGCACGGTATTGCTCAGGGAAGTGGATACAAAGACTGTCGGAGTCACTGCTAACCCTAACCCTAACCCTAACCCTAAGCGGATGGACTGCCTGACTTTGCTTGTGGAGAGAGACCTAGAAAGATCACCCTGGAGTGGAAACCTTTGAGTGGCCTGGCTGAGTCACCGAGGAGAAGCTGTAGCTCCTGGAGTGAGATGAGGGCTACAGAGTGAGAAAGAGACAGGGTGCAACCGCAGGAAGGGATATCGACCTTGCAGAGCTAATCCCCACAACCGCCAGGAGGAGCCACCATCCAGCAGTGAGTAGAGCAGCCCATCACAATGACCCATCTGCTCCCTCCATGGGCTGGGACAGCCCACAATGGGGCCAGTCGCCGGGGTATTTGGGGTAATACAGCTCCTGTGCATGAGAGTTGAGGGGGAAACTGCCAACTTATTTCATGCAGACCCCTGTTTGGCTGGCGCTGACTTTCAGATGCTACTGACCTGGGCCCTGTTCAGACTGATGCCTCATGGGTGGAAACGTACATTCCTGAAGCCATGTGGTTCCGCTGCTCTCTGGTTTGAGGGGCGGTTGGTTTGTATTAAGGAGGCGTGTGTGGAATTGACACTGGGAGTGGCTCTGTGGGCTGTGGCTGTGCACTGAGCTGTTAATTAGCAGGCCTGCCAGGCTTCCGTGTCTCCCAGGACTATGAGAAATCACCTCATGCTAAACGGAACACCCTTGAATTCCACTGCCCCGGGGCCTGGACATGGACTAATAGGGTCTCCAAGAGGTGCTAATTTGAATTTACCTTGGGAAGGGGATCAGGTCTGGAAGGGGAATTAATCACAAGCCCTTACGTTTTACCAAAGCCATTTCTTAGCGCCCTTGGCTCCGTCCAATCACCTGCCTTGAGAAAACAGCTTTAACTCATAACAGAGCCAGATGGAGATTCTGCTCCAGTGCCCTTTGGCTTGAGGTTGGGCCAGGAGGAAGGCAGCAGGGTCACATGCTTTTAAGACCATCCTGGGAATAGATGATTAGTCCCGTTCATTGTTGCCCCAGAGTTGCAGGGCAGGGGGAAGGGCCCCAAGGTACACCCTAGCACTGGGGACCCCAGAGCTATGCCAACTCTGCACTGCCTCTGCAGGAGCCCCTGGTGCCGGCAGGGTTCAGAGGTGGGGAGGGTCCAAGGAGGAACAGCGCCGGGGGGGGTGGCTGCAGCATTCTTACCCCAGCTCTTCAGCGCTCTGCAAAGTCTCTCAGGGGGCACTGAAGCAGGGACACAAATTAAGGTCACATCAGAGTTGTGCCTGGGGCTGCAGCAGCCGCCCTCAGCACTTTGGCCAGGAAGGTGCAAGCTGTCTTGCACTGGTGGTTGCAGCAGCACAAGGATGGATCTGGCTGTATGAGCCAAATGGTGCCCGCCAGGGGCCACACTTGCAGCCAGTGCCGGGTGGTGTTGGAGGGCTGGGGTTGCGGTGCCAAGGCCCAGGACAGGAGAAGGAGGGAGGGAAGGAGCAAATTTGCCTTTCATCCTGAAATGGCAGAGGAGCCAAAACCCACAAAGCCAGCGAACCAAAGGAAAATTAGCAAAGCCTAAACCCCAGAAGCAATGCTGCCCCTCCTACCCCCACCAGCACTATGGAATCCAAGCTGGTGGGGGCAGGGGCTGGTCCTTGCACATGGCGAGGAAGCAACCAGCACAGGTTGGGCTCTTGCTTGAATAATAACTATACATCCTGAGAGCTGCTGTACCCCAAGACAGAGCTCCTGCCTCCCACCTGCCAGCATGGGACCCCAGCAATCCAGAGGTGTGATGAGTGACTGGCATGCGGGCCACCTGTATCTTGCTGTTATCTCACCATAATTGACAGGTACAGGTCTTTAATGGTAACACCTGGCTCAAAGGGTGTTCTCTCACTGCGCAGATTAAATCAACCCGCTTTTAAAAGAAAAGCAAAGGAGTAAAACTGCTGCTCTGTGACTCACAAGCAGGATTTGGAGAGCAAACCCCAACACAGCTCCGTGCCACTTCAGCTACAGCACCAATCCTTGGGCTTCGCGTGGACCAGCTACCGAAGGGGGACTGGAACCTACCTCCCCAATGCGTTACACAAGTATTTGCTAGCCAGCAGCATAGCCTATTGGAGATGAGAAGCCTTGGGTACTACCTATCCTGCACTTCAATAGCTACAGCAGAACTTAGCAATAGGATACCCAAAGCCCAGTGGGGCTATGGCTCGAGTCTAGTCTATCAGTGACCTTGGTTCTGTGTCAGCTTCTGCCTGCAGTGACCCTGCGCTACCTTTCCATTAACTAATTTACAAAGTGTGTGTGTGTGTGGGGGGTTATTATTTGACTCTACCTTGTGCTGGGGCAGATCAGCCCCTACCTGCCCCAGGATTGGGGAGGAGAGAAAGATGATGAACTCCTCCCCACGCCCAGCTGCAATGGGCACTGGCCAACTCGCTCTGAGTTGAGGTGGCTCAGCTGCTGGATGAGCTTCAATCTGCCCACGTCTGGCTGCCATTAGTGCTTGCTGCCAGATCCTTTGTGGTGAAGCTTTTCCAGCGTAAACTGGCGGCTCCCTGGATATAGATTTAAAAAGAGATTCACGAGCAGAGCTCCCAAGAACACGGGCAAGGAGCAAACCTGACATGCCACGAAGCCCTCCGCACTGCTCAGACATCGGCCACTCACATGGTGCTTGGAGACCACAGCCAGGGCAGCTCTGCAAATCCCAACAGCCATGGGATGTTTCTGTGTAAACACAGCCGGGAAGAATTGCTTTGTAAGTGCCTCTGTATTTTGCTCACAGCAGGATGCTCAATCTCTCTCTAATGAGTAGTAACATGCTCTCCTGCTATTACTCAGAGCTATTACTTAGGACTCACTAGCTGAATATCTAAAGCTTGGGTGACTAGCTAACAGACTGCTCCGCATATTAATGTCCCTTGGTAGTAATTCTTCATAAACCTGGGACACAGCTGTTGTGTGCAGGAGGATACGGCACTAAGCTGCTAGACTGACCCAGCAGCACAGCACAGGACGCTAAATATGTTGCCTAAGGTGACAGGATGTTCGTGGCCAAGCTGAATAGAGATCAGCTCTCCAAGCACACAGCCCCTACCCAAACACCACACTGCTGGGTGCGCTGTAACGCGCTGGATAGCTAGAAGACAAGCTGGGGTCTCCTCAAAAACCCAGGCCTCAGCCACTTGTGAGCTCTGCTATTTACTACTAAGGCTCGCAGCCTCTTTCTGCACCAGCCATTGGGGGTGACCTAACACCATAGGACTGTCCTGGGTCATCAGCTATCCAGCCACCAGCTATCTGGGACCCCGAGCATCCCTGTAGTCACCCCACATACCATTACAACAGTATTTGTACAAAATACGCCTTGTGAGGTATCATCCGAAAACTCCTAACACATTGGATGATAATATCCTGGTGAAACGTGTGTGCCAATGCTGCATGGGGAGTTCTGGCTGCCCTCTGATACGCTGTCTTGAACGAAGTAGAGAGCAGGTCTGCCCAGGTCTTGAATACAAATGAAGCAGGGTGACCAGTGACAATGGGTTTACAATGTACACGTGCGGTAAACAGAACCTTCAAAGCTCACGTGGTGGCTGGGGATTCAACATGCCTGGATCACAAAGGAAGGCCAACTCCTAGTCCACTGGTGTCGGGAATTCCTACAGGGACATTCACATGATAAAACTGCAGCAGGAAGCATGACACTGGAACATGCCATGGGGGACCTTAGTCAAGATGGAGTTGCCGCCCCATCAGGGTGGCTGAACCCCAGAGGATCAATTTGACCCTTGAAGCAAAGGCAGACATTGAGACATAAGGACACACAGACAGGCTTTGGGTTATCCTTCACCTGAGGAGACAAGGAAAGCCAGCGCCTCAGACACTAGGGGACCTGGCCAAGAGCTAGAGAGCCATTGCTGGAAATGGAAGATTGGAGAGGAAACTATCTTAAACAAATACTGTAACTTGTTAAGTTAGGCCTTAGCCAGTAGAAAGCACATGTTTACTTGTTTATTTGTATCCCTCTCCATCTTTACTCCTTATACTTGGTATCACTTACACCCATGACTTGTTGTTTAATAAACTTGTTTTATTTTTACTGCAAACTGATTCAGGGCTGTGATTGAAATCAGAGTGTTTGTCAAATCCCAGTTCAATGAAGAAGCTGCAGTCTATTGACTCGCTAAAGGAGTAACAAGCTTAATATCATCTGTGACTGCACAGTGACGGGGCGGTGCTTTACAGAGAGACATCTACGAGGAGCTCAGGGGCTGGAGTTCACTGGTTGTTACCTGCTAGGCGAGGTTTGGGCTGGCAGAGCCCTGAGGAGTTGGCTGGGGAGGCAGCCAGGCTGGTGTGGCAGGCAGCTGACACACCGTCTAATCGCCAGCAAAGCTCATGCTTGCTGAAGCAGAGGCAACACAGTGGCTCACAGCTCTAGGTGTCCCCTGCAGTGTACTATACTATCACAGGAAACCTCGTCATATAATCCTGTTAATAAATGTATTAACTCCATCTTAAAACCGATTAAGCTGTTTGCCTATACTGCGTTTATTGGGGGGCTGCCCCAGAACCTCCTTCCTCTGATGGTTGAAAATCTTCTCATTTCCAGCCTGAATTTACTCATGGCCAGGTTACACCCATTTATTCTTGTGCCAGCATTATCCTTTAGCTCAGTGTTTCTCAACCTATTTGATACCAGGGACTGGCTTGCTGCCTTCCTAAACTGGGTCAGGGAGATCTGAGGGGCTGACGCTGGTCCACAGAGCGGTCATTGAGAAACACTGCTAGCTTCACTAGCACTGCCCCTCCCTCGTGCCCGCCCACCCCCACTTCTCTTTATAGAGAGCAATCAGATCCCCTCAATCAAGTCTCCTCCTGCCAGATAGTCCCTCCATTCCCCTGAGCAGCCCAGTAGCCTTACCCTGCATACTGGGCAGGTCTCACATTGCCTCCAGCAGCAGGTGGAGCTGAGACCCACCCCCGTTATGCTGCCTCTATGCCGCTCAAGGTTCAGATCTTGCTGTCAGGTGCCTGCTTGCACAGATCCCTGCTGTGCTGATGGCAGGGAGGCCTGTATGGATTTTATGGACTGGGGATTTGAACTCTCATGAATCCTGGCCTCTCAGGCATGGGCTGGAGAAGAACATCTTGGCCCTGTGTGTATGAGAGCTGGGAAATCATGAATAACTAAATATTTATTTACTGAATTTGAGTTCCGGACCCATCTGTGAGCAGATTGTGATTTACTCCACATCACTGGTTGCTTGGCTTTATTCATAGAATCGTTTCTGCAAATATGTCTTGTTCTGTAGTTTGCTTGTGAGTAGTTCTTTGAGAGTATTTGGTACTAGAAATTCAGGCTGTTTTGATTGGGCACAGAGGTTACATGGTTTTTCTCTGTTCCTGGACTGGAAAATTGGAGCTCTTAGAATTGGGTTTCCCATGTGAGTACCTGTGATTTAGAATCTAAAATTCACTTTTGGCTTTGTTTAATTTGGCTGTTCTGGAGAACATGCATATGTAACCCATGCACCTCTTGGGTGTGGTGTTCTGTCAGAGACCACTTAGGGAAAGAGAGATGAATGAGTTTGTTCTACAGCCTCAGCTAACAGCCACTTGTCTTTTAGCTCATGCTGTAAAGGCTCATGCACCAAGCCCCAGAGGTCCCAGGTTCAATCCCGCCCGCCAACAACCAGGGTCTGTCAGTGTTACACATAGATTCCAAGGCCAGAAGGGACCATTGTGATCATTTCTGATCTCCCGTATAGCCCTGGGCACAGAATTGCCCCACAATAATTCCTAGAGCAGATCTTTTAGACAAACACCCACTCTTGATTTAAAAATTGTCAGTGATGGAGAATCCACCACAGTCCTTGGTAAATTGTTCAGTGGTTAATTAATGGCTAATAGTCTCACTGTTAAAAAATTCTACATTATTTTCAGTCTGAATTTGTCTAGCTTCAACTTCTAGCCATTGGATCATGTTATACCTTTCTCTGCTAGATTGAAGAGGCCATTATTAAATATTTATTCCTTATGTAGGTACTTATAGACTATGATCAAGTCACCCCTTAACCTTCCCTTCGTTAAGATAAATAGACTGAGCTCTTTAAATCTATCACCATAAGGCAGGTTTTCTAATCCTTTAATCATTCTTGTGGCTCTTCTCTGAACCCTTTGCAATGTAGCAACATCCTTCTTAAATTGTGGGCACCAGAACTGGACACAGGATTCCAGCAGCGGTCACGCCAGTGCCCAATACAGTGGTAAAATAACCTCTCTACTCTTACTCCTGTTTATGCATCCCAGGATGACATTAGCTCTTTTGGCCACAGCATCACATTGGGAGTTCAATCCTCCCCGTAACCTCCCGTGCTGGAACAGTGAACAGACGGCGTCTGAAGACGGTGAAAGTAAATTTATTTAAAAACTCAAACCTGTCTACAGTCATTGCCAGCAGCATTTGCCCAGTGATAATGTGTGAGAACCATGCCCACCACTTCTCCTTAGTGGGTGATGTGCATGACATTGATCATAGCAGCCTGCAGTGACTACAAAAGATAAAAGTCTTACGACAGCAGCTCACAGGAATTTGCCTTTAAGTCTGTGAGGACTGTGCATAAGATCTGTGTTCTTGGCTGATGCCAGCAAAGCACATGTGTGCAGTAGCTCACACCCACTATGTCCTTGTCTGCCTCCCTGGGTTCATTCCAATGCCAGTGTGTTGACCTCGGAGCTCTTTACATGATCTGGCTTTTACCCCCCCACTCCCACCCCCACCCCCTTACTTATTGATTTTCCTTATCTAGACAGCTACACCCTCTCACAACAGGCATCAAGCCAAGCGGAAACACCATGGGAATAGACATGAACATCCTCTTGTGGTGCCTGGGAACATACAATGCTACAACCATTTCAGGCTATGTCCTCTGCTCACATGGGCTTCGCCAGGGGCTTGTGAGCTGCATTGCCCAGCGAAAAGGAGCTCTCCTGATGGGTCGTGGAGGGGTGTGTGGTCACTGCTGGGTCCTGTTCCCCTGGAGGCTTTATGTGTCAGGATAAAGACCTTGAGCTGGCAATGGAAGCAGATGGAACCCAGTGGAGTGCGATCCTGGGCTGTCTTCTGCTTGATCCAAAAAAAGCCAGCATGCAACTGAGCTGACACTAGCTTCAGGCAGAGTTAAAAACAGCCCTTGCCTTGCCGAGTCTCTTGTAAATAGAATATGGTGCTTCAGTTTCACATTTCCCCCTTGCTCCCTGAACTTAAGGCATGGCACTTCATCTTCCCTTTCCCTATCGGTTCATCCTTCCTCCAGTTCCTATTTATAAACCCTCTTTAATGAGCCCCTAGTTAGCCCTTCCCTGCCTCTCTTAGCATGGGCTTTCACAAGCTGCTTTTATGATCTCTCTCTGTAATTCTCCCACTGACCCATCTCAGAAGAACTGAAAGACTTCTCAGTAAGGCCAGCACCAGCAAGCTCAGCCGGGGCTTCCTGGACAAGCCGTATGGGGTTTTTTCAACCAGCCAAAATATGAGGAAAATGTTCAGAAAATGAATGCCAGATAAAATTCTGAATGGCTGCAGTTCTGATCCTCGGCTGGTGTAAAATCAGTGTAGCTCCACTGAAGCAAAAAATAACTCAAAAGTATTCTAGTAGACATTAATATGTAATAAGAACATCTGCAGTTAAATCAGACGTCTGAAATATAGAAGGGACATAAAACCTTAGGCATCATTTGGTATGGACCATGGCAGTGAAGGCACAAAACTGGTCAGTCATGTCTTGAGCTGGGTGGGAAATGGTTTTCCCATTCCATGAAAATATGGGAGATTTCAGCCAGAGAGAGACCGATGCTATAGCTGTGTGGTTAGATTAGGTTACTCCCCTCGGATGTGGCAGAATGTGGTTCAAGTCACTGCCCCAATAAATATTTAAACAAAGTAGAACAGCTTCAGCAGGAGGTATTGAGAGAGGCTGATATTCAGAGCAGGGACTTTATCCCAGGTTTTCAGTACCTCAAGTGAGTGTCCTCAGCACTGAGCTGTCAGCAGTGGGTTGGTCTTCTGTGGAGCAGTGTTCATCCTGGGCCTCAGAAACCATTTCATCAAACATTCCTGACCATCTGTAATCATGGTACTTTCTATGTCCCTGTATGCCAAGGGAGGGCAGAGTTAAGGTTGTGCACACCAGGGGCGGCTCTAGGCACCAGCTAAACAAGCAGGTGCCTAGGGCGGCAAAATGTATGGGGCGGCAAAATGCTGGGGCCTCACCTCAAGCAGCGTCCTGGGCTGGATCCTGTTCTGCTGCCGGGTGCGGCGGGGCACGGAGCCGGCTAAGTAGGGAGCGTGTCCCCGCCACTCTCCCGCGGGCAGCGGCCACCCCCCCCTCAGGCGGGAGCCGGTAGCACGGCCCTGCCCTGGCTGCAGAGGACGGACAGCTCCTCCTCGGCTTGTCCCCGCCGCTGCAAGCCGAGGAGCAGCCCATCCTCTGCAGCCGGGGCAGGGCTGCACTACCGGCTCCGCCTGGGGGGTGGGCGCTGACAGCGGGAGAGCAGCGGGAGCCGGTAGCACGGCCCTGCCCCGGCTGCAGAGGACGGGCCGCTCCTCGGCTTGTTAGCGCCGCTCTCCCGCGGGCAGCGCCCCCCCCCCCCCTCAGGCAGGAGCCGGTAGCGCAGCCCTGCTCCGGCTGCAGAGGACGGGGGAACATGGCATCCGGGCAGTCCGCTCCTCCTTGGCTTGTCCCCGCCTCTGCCTCCTCCTCCTCCTCCTCTCTGCGCCGACTCCTGCCAGGGGAGGGGAGAGGGGAGCGGAGCGGCAGCCCGGGCTGAGCCCAGCTCATGCCAGGGCCAAGGCGAAGCCCAAGAATGAGCAGGGCTGGGATCCAGCAGCAGCCCCAACCCCTGGCCCTGGGAGCGGCGGTGACCAGAGATGACTCGACCTCAGGCCAGATCCGCAGCAAGGTAAGAGTCGGGCCAGGCGGGAGGGTCCCCAGGACCCCTGGGGAGCTTCTGCCTGCTGGAGCCCCAGAGGCTGCTGCCTCCCTCCCCAGCCCCTCACAGCACTCCAGTGCCTGGAGTCTCCTTCTGCCTCCCCTCCTGCAGGGGGCGAGCGACCTGGCAGAGAGGGGCAGCATCTGCCCAGCAAGCCCAGCACCTCTTCCTTGGTTCCTCCAGCCCCAGAGCTCTCTCCATTGCATGCCCCTCGGGCTCCCAGCAGGGTGGCCTCAGGGTGACGGTGCCTGGAGTCTCCTTCTGCCTCCCCTCCTGCAGGGGGCGAGCGACCTGGCAGAGAGGGGCAGCATCTGCCCAGCAAGCCCAGCACCTCTTCCTTGGTTCCTCCAGCCCCAGAGCTCTCTCCATTGCATGCCCCTCGGGCTCCCAGCAGGGTGGCCTCAGGGTGACGGTGCCTGGAGTCTCCTTCTGCCTCCCCTCCTGCAGGGGGTGAGCGACCTGGCAGAGAGGGGCAGCATCTGCCCAGCAAGCTCAGCACCTCTTCCTTAGTTCCTACAGCCCCAGAGCTCTCTCCATCATATGCCCCTCGGGCTCCCAGCAGGGTGGCCTCAGGGTGACGGTGCCTGGAGTCTCCTTCTGCCTCCCTCCCCCTGCAGGGGGCGAGCGACCTGGCAGAGAGGGGCAGCATCTGTCCAGCAAGCCCAGCACCTCTTCCTTGGCTCCTCCAGCCACAGAGCTCTCTCCATTGCATGCCCCCCGGGCTCCCAGCTGGGCGGCCTCAGCACTGGGAAAACGCCAGCAGGGCTGCGTCCAGTGTGTATCCGAGCTCGTGGGGAGCTCTCTTGCCCCAATGACTAGCGCCTTACCTACGGCAAGTACAGTAGTGCAATAGGAGTGTGACGTGAAAAATATCATGTCACGTTGTGACACGGTCACTCAAATCACGATTACGTGTGTGTATTGTGCTGCCCTATCGGCACCATTCGCGTTAATTTCTGTTTCACGTCGGTGCCAGTGGTTATAGGGCTAAAATGCCAGGACAAAAATGAAAACGACTTTCTGGTGCTGCTTACCGGCAACAAAGAGAGAAACGGCAAAAAGAATTAGAAAAACTATCTCGTACTTCAAAAAAGTATTTTAAAAAAGTCGACAATCAAGGAGAAAGCTCTAAGCAATGCATTGAAGGTGATTATTCATCAACTGATGAAGACCAATCGAACCAAAGATTACCTTTATCAACTGATAAAGATGAACAACAATCTGACCAAAGATTATCTTCACTAACTGATAAAGACGAACAATCACAATCCATGCAAAGATTTACTACTTCAGCTGAAGAGTCCAGAAATGAAGAACTGTTATCCAAATCTAAAACTGAAGAACAATTATTGGAAGGTGGAGAGACTGACATAGGATCGGATCCAAATACATGGCCGACAATAATTACTGATACAATGCGAATTATTATTGTGAAAAAAGGTCCTTCAAAACTAGATCCTACATTTGAATATCCATTTAATGAGTCGAATCGTCGATTTATGCCATCCAGTATGAAGAAAAAAATGAAAAATGGGGAACAAATTAATAGATCGTGGTTAGTGTATTCACAGACCAAAGATGTAGTTTTTTGTTTTTGCTGCAAACTGTTCTGTAACTCGGACATTTTTCTGGCAACTGCAGGTTTTAATGACTGGCGAAATTTGCATCAGCATTTGAAAGTACATGAAACATCAAAAAATCATTTACATTCATTGACTAATTGGATTGAGCAGTCAAACAGATTACGTACCGGTACAACAATCGATGCAGTACAGCAACGTCAACTAAATTCAGAAATTCTACGTTGGCAAGCAGTGTTGGAACGTTTACTGGCAATCATTAATTTCCTAGCCGAACAGTGCCTCGCATTCCGTGGATCCTCGGATATTTTATATGAGAATAACAATGGAAATTTCTTAAAATTGGTTGAGTTATTGGCAAAATTTGATAATGTTATGGCTGAGCATGTACGAAGAGTGAAAGATGGAGAGATTCACACCCATTATTTGGGTAAAAATACACAAAATGAGATAATAGAATTAATTTCTAATGGAGTGCGTAATGAAATTTTATCGAATTTGAAACATGCCAAATATTACTCAATTATAGTTGATTGTACTCAAGATCTGAGCAAAACCGAGCAAATGTCAATAGTTTTACGATTTCTGAAAATTGATGAAAATGCAGAAGTGAAAATTTGTGAACACTTTCTAGAATTTATACCAGTGAATGAAACTACTGGGAAAGCCCTCACAGATGTAATTCTACAGAGATTGGAACACTATGGAATACCTTTAGAAAATACGCGCGGCCAAGGGTACGATAACGGCTCAAACATGCGAGGACGACATGCAGGTGTACAGCAAAGAATATTGAATTTAAACAATTGAGCTTTTTTCATTCCTTGCCATGCGTATTCGCTCAATCTGGTTGTCAGTGATGCCGCCAAATCATCTAAAGATGCCGTTTCATATTTTACCACAGTGCAAGCAATTTACAACTTTTTTAGTGCTTCCACACACTGTTGGGCAGTCTTGAAGAAGCATCTTGAACAAAAACTCACACTTAAACCTCTGAGTCAAACTAGATGGGAAAGCAGGATAGAAGCTATTAGACCATTCCGATATTCATCAGGAGAGATTTACGATGCACTATTCGAAATAAGCCAGGACTTGTCGTATGATCCTTCATTTCGACATGAAGCTGAAACATTAGCTCAGAAAATGATGCAGTTTAAATTTTTATGTTGCACGGTTATTTGGCACAATATTCTAAATCAAATTAATTTGACCAGCAAAGTTATGCAGAACATAACCATAGTCATATCCGAGGCAAAGATGATTTTGAATAAAACGCTGGAATATTTAAAAAAATACCGTTCAGATGAAGGATTTGAAGAAACTGTCAAAAAAGCAACAACAATAGCAGAGGATCTTGATTTTGAACCAACGTTTGCACCTCAAAAATTCATTCGTCCTCGGAAAAAAACAAGACAGTTTTGTTATGAGGCTCATGATGATCCTATTCTCGATCCAAACGAAAGGTTTAAAGTTGAATGTTTCTATTGTATTTTGGATGTAGCTATAACTTCCACTGAAGAAAGATTTTGTCAGTTGCATGGTCATTGTGAAACTTTCAAATTTTTATACAATATTGGAAATATTAAAAATCAGTTTTCCAAAGAAGACCTCATGAAGCAGTGCCAAGACCTACATTTAGCGCTCAGTACTGATAACGCTGCTGACATTGATGCAGTAGAATTGTATGATGAATTAATAGCTTTATCTGAGCTAATAAGTCCTAAAACTTCTCCTCTAAAAGTATTAGAATTTATAGCAAGAAATGATTTTTTCACTCCAAACACTGTTATAGCATTACGCATTCTTTTAACATTACCAGTATCAGTGGCTTCTGGTGAGCGCAGTTTCTCAAAACTGAAATGACTAAAAAATTATTTGAGGTCCACCATGTCTCAAAATCGTATGTCAGGACTGGCATTAATTTCAATTGAAAGTACTATTGCAAAAAATTTAGATTTCACTGACTTATTAAAAGACTACGCAAGTATAAAAACCAGAAAAATTCAGTTCATATAAATTCTTTTAATTTATGAGAAACTGGAAGACACTAACGTTTTTCATTACAGTGTATAGTTGAACTCAAATTGTTTGTAATTCTGTTTTTGTTAAAATTAAATGTTAAAATTACACTAGTAGGAAATTGTTTTATTTCACTAACTACAAATTCTCTGTTTTCATTTTTTTTTTAAATTTTAAACAGTCAAAACAAAACTGCAAAGTGCAAACATGTGTAAAAGCCAAAAAAAAAAGCGCGGGGGGGGGGGGGGGAGGGGGGCAGGTAGCCAAAAAAATTTTTGCTTGGGGCAGCAAAAAACCTAGAGCCGGCCCTGGTGCACACAACCTTAATGTCTGTATTTTCTGATTTTGAAGTGCTTAACCACATAGCCTCAATGTTCCTCAAACATAGTTTTATGTATGAAAGTAGAAATGATTTTGTCTTAAACACTGATGTGCTGTCACATCCGAGCACAAACCAACATGTTAACACCAGCTCGCCTGCTAGAGAGCTTCTTTATTATACAATGATAATCAGGGATACAAAGAATTTCTAGGTTACTCTGAATATTTATCATGGGTTTTAAAGGAGACTGAACAGGGCAGCCACATGTCAAAGACAGCAAAGTTAGAAGGAAGTATGCTTGCAGTAGGTATGATAACTGACTGCACAATACTTGGAATAGAACGGCTGCTGCTGTGACAGAAAGACTTCTGGGTAAGTAATGGGCCTTTTTGTGATTAATTAGATTATATTTTATATCAGAGAAATCCCAGAGCCATTAATTTAAAGTGAACATACTTGTTTTTGTGACTAGTCTTCCCTGCAAGTTATCTGAACAAATGTGCATGGTATTAGGACAAGTGGGGCTGGTAGCACTGCCTATTATTATGGTTGAGAGAGACTAAATGTGTGAGGTAATATATTTTATTGGACCAAATTCTGTTGGTGAGAGAGACACGCTTTCAAGAATGGAAGTTGATCCCAGAAAAGATATTACCTCACCCACCTTGTCTCTCTAATATCCTGGACCGACATGGCTACAACAACACTGTAATACAACATAGTATAATGGTTGTCCACTATTCCTACTATAAGAACCTGTTTTCAGTTGCTTATAACTTTGCCAAACTTTAACCAATCAGGCTGAAATGTTCGGTGCTGGGTGCCGGCATCAGACTGAATTGTTACTGGAAAATGCTAGCCTCGAGAATGAGGCTGGGGAAAATACTTTGTTTTTCTCATGTTAAAAAAATTCTGGTGACTTTTTCTTTGAGCTGCTCTAGTGCCCCCATCTTTGGACGAGACCAGGAATTCGGAAGGTGGAGCGGGCTGTGTGTCAGGGATGTGCTTTTTGATGTCCTCATAAGAATTTGCCCAAGTTAAGCCAAGATATAAAAAATACCAGTTTGCCCCTGTTCAGTGAGACTTCTGCGACTTTAGCACCTAAAATCTCCACAGATTCCATCCTCGCTGAGCATGTCACAGATCCTAGTGCTGACTGGGCTGCACATACGCCACCCTCACAGCACGACTGAGCAAACTCCAGACCAGGGCTGTGGCATGAAGGCTGAAGCCAGACTGTCCCTGAGATGGCTGCTCCAGGCTGGCGTGGGGCCAAGCCCTAGAACTGAGAGCAGGGAGCCTGTCCCTTCTGTGCTCTCAGCCCCCGGCCCTCCCCATGGCTGGCACCTGGGCAGCATGGAGGAGGAAGCCATCTGCTGCAAATACAGAGAAGACAAGAACCAGATCAGGTGGGGGGAAAGAAGGAGACTGGGACGAGGGGTCTGAGACTCGGACTTGATGGGGGAGATAAGCTGAGGCTGGGACTGGCTGGACAAGGAACCTGGGAGCTCGTGAGGGAGGTGGGAGACAGAAAGCCTGTTGGCTGGCTAAGATTGGATGAGGAGCTGGGGGTGGGAGGAGACTGGGACTAGGAACCAGCATGGCAGGAATGGGGGAGGCAGAGAAGGGAGACAGATCTGACAAGGAG
Source organism: Emys orbicularis (assembly GCF_028017835.1). Classification (NCBI taxonomy): domain Eukaryota; kingdom Metazoa; phylum Chordata; order Testudines; family Emydidae; genus Emys; species Emys orbicularis. The sequence continues at coordinate 25,911,259 of NC_088695.1, read as the reverse complement.
CTGGGTGTGGGGAGAGATCTGGATGGTTAAAGGGACTGGGACAAGGTGCCAGGGAAGAGAGGGCTGAGATTGGATGAGGAGCCCAGGGAGGGAGACTAAGATTGGGAACCATTTGTGGGGGAGGGGAGAGAGCTCAGACGAAGAATTGGGAGGGGAAAACTGGGATTGGTTGGGCCAGGAGACTGGGACTGGGAGTGGGCAGAGGGAGAGATGGGAGAGGGGAGATTGAGACTTGACAGTGAGCTCAGAGGGGGAGACTAGGATTGGCTGGGTAGGGAGCCAGGGACTGGGATGAGAAGAATGAGGAGACTGGACTGTGACAAGGAGCCGGGGTGGGGAAGAGACAGGACTGGAACTGGGACAGCTGGGACTGGATGGAGCAGAAGAGTTCAAGGTTGGGAGGAACAGGCAGAAGGGTCTGCGCCCACTAGAGCACACTCTTCCAGATTCCTGGGGCTCACCATTCCTCTGCTGTGTGCAAATATCTGTGAAACCCACCGGCAAAGCATGCATCTCAGCCTGTCATGCACAGTGGATGACAGCCTACTACTGCTATCAGTTGCTCTGTCAGCTTAAGTGGCAGAGGTCTTTGTGGTGGATCTAAAGGTTCCAAGCCAGCTGAAGACACATGTGGCTGTCAAATCATGTGACATGATAACATTTCTGTTTTCCTCAGTTTGCTTTTTTAAAAAAGCCTAGAAAATTACACACAAAAATCTAAAAGAATCTAATGAATGTTACAACTCATAAGTTAGGAAATGCCACTGACCTGTGCACTGAATGAGGAAGGAGTCCTGTGGAAAAAATTGTATGTGATCATGTAATTAAAGACTGTATCTTGCATATGCCCAAGGGGGCTAAATTAAGATTGCACTAGAAACCTTAATTCTGGCATTTCCTAACTATTGCCTGTTTGACTTTGCAATCTTCAGGATGTTCTTCTAAGGTAGGTTTTGTGTGTGTAATTTATGGACATAGCACCTTTCACAAACCTCAAAATGTTTTAGAAACTTACAGGTTTAGAGAGAGAGAAACAAATCAGTGCCCACCTATCAGTGCCCACCCAGATTCCTGGGCTCTCACCAGCACAAGCCACCACCACTTCAGCTAAAGGAGACACTCCATCAAGAATGCAGCACTCATGACACACAGCCTAGCAGTTCTAATTGCACCCAGAAGAGGGCAGTGGTTGACATACACACTCGCCCATTCATTGAAATGTTTGCACACACACATACATGCTCTGTATGGGAGCAGAGGAACTTTGAGATTTGCAGAGGGGCTATTCAGGGTGTGGGGCCATTTAAACTCCCCTAAGTCCAGACAGCAGCAAAAATCTCTGTACAGACCAGCAAGTGAAACTTGAATGAACCTGCAGCCAGGCACCTGCAGAGACAAAAGGAAAGATTCTGCTTTTATACGAATATTTTAATTTTTTTTCCTTAGAAAAGGGGTTTAAAAGGGTGTTTTCAAAAGTTGTTACTTTTGTTCAAGTACCTTCTTTCCAGAATGACTGTTTATTATCACTGCACCATAAATGGGCACGGTGTTTCAAGTGGGCAGTTGGTTCCAGGCAGCTAGCTTTCTCCATGAGCATCCATGTGTGTGCATATTGACCTGTATGACTCTGTCAGCCCCAGTGCCATGCACACAGCATCCTAGATTCTCTGCTGCCCACATCACCAGCTGAGACATATCAAATTCCTCAGCAAAGCTTTCCCCCTTAGAAGGTTTCCTTAACAATCTTCCAATCAGCACTAATCATTTCCCACCTATCTCCCCCATGCCAGTTTGATGTAAAGAACTGCAAATGGTAGCTGTTACCGATTTGTATCATTGCCACGGTGACGCATTTTACCAAAGTGCACGCGGCTTCTGGGGAGTTGGATGCTGCTATGAATGAGAAGGGCACGCTCAGTCCGCAAATGATTCATTAAAAGAACTTCTGCCCCATCTGGCATCACTGCCATAACTATGCCATTTTACAATCTCCACGGGTGGAGTAGCTGAGCCCTTCCAGAGAAAATGAACTTTGTATTGTCTTGAACAGAATATCTCCCTCTGTGCCGCAGCTCAGATGCACTTACTGCGTCCGGACAGAATAAAGACACATAAGTAAGAGCCATGGAATCCAGATACAATCAAATGGCTGCCTCCCAGATAACCAGCCCGATTCAGTATGTATCCCACAGTGCGGAGCTGAGAGAAGTCACAAGCTAATGCTAAATGGCACAGACTGTGACCAAGTATGATTCTATGATGCAGGCTGTAGGCACAGAGCAGAAGCTGATATTACTCAAATTGATCAATCACATAAATACAGAGATTGTCTCAATACTGGGCATTTTTTACAACAAAGTGAGTCTTCCCCCCGTGCAGTTACTGAATCTTCTTCCAGCTGTAGTTACGGTAATCAATATATTTGCCTGAATCTGAAGCTATGCTGCCAGCCAAACTATTTATATGCAGCATGGATTTGTCCCAACCGAGTGATAATGCAGTTTCTGGGGGATCTTTGTGTTGCCTGAAAGAAAACTCCACACAGTCAGAGCATTGATTTTATTAGCACCTATTAATCAGCACAAATGCCAGCATCATGCCACAGTCATTTTAAGATAGATTCTACCCCTCATTGCTGTTTAACATCATGAACGTCCTGCCATAACAGGGCTCTCTCGGATTTCCTGGTGAAAAATTTCCCCCAGAATTTCTCCATGACGGAGTCCCAGCCTCTAGCAAGCAATCTGTGGGGAAGAGCCTGCATTACACAGGTCACCAGGCAGTACAACTGCTGACAGCCTGGCGAGCTGCACAGTCCAGCCCACCCCCAGCTTACCAGAGGGACTGAAATAAGGTCGAAGAAGCCAACTGCTACGTAGTCAGCCACAGAGGCAGAAAGCTTATTCTCTGACTGAATCGGTGGTACAGCAATGCCCCGCATGCCTGATGCAGCCGAACAAGGAGTCAGGGCAGTAACATCAATGATTGGCTGGGTGGGGAAGGTCAGAGAAGCATCCAAAGGTTTAGACATTGACATGAATGGATCCAGACCTGATTGCCCTAGAAACTCAGCAGAGCAAGACTCACAAGTCCCACAACTGCCTCCTTCAGAAACCTGCTCGTGGTGTCCCATTGTCCTGCCAGGCCCAGCAAGTGCACAGGCCATCCAAGCTAAATCAGGGTCCACAGCCCCTCTCGACCTCAGAACACCAACCCCAGGCTCCAAAACTCCCCAACGCCTCCTGCTGCAGCCAAGCCAGCTGCTCACAAACCCAGTTCCCTTGGGCTCTCACCTAACTGCCCGCTGGGCCTCTGACAAACTACCATAACTTCTCCCTGCTTTTGACTTCCAGAGTCCATAAAGTGACAGTGCTAAGAGGTAGGGCGCTCGCATCCACTTCTTCTTATGCAACAGCAGCAGCACCACTTACTGGGGGGCAGGCTCTGTAAGGTATCTAAGCACCTAAAGTAGGCATGTAGGCACTTTTGAAAATCCCACTACGCGTCTGTGCATCTTCAGGTGCCTAATAGGTTTCAAAGCCTGGCCCCTGGTCACGGAGAGACACTACAGAGGGGCCGCATGATGCCATCCATCGTCACAGTCCCTCTCCAAGGTGAAAACATGATTTCAAGACAGTGAGTGAGGAAGTCTTTCGCTTCCTGCTCCCCGCCTGTGAGACCCACCATTCTCACAGCGCTGCTCTGCACCCAGCCAGTTTACCCTGTTCTCCCTGCAGAGGGTGGTAGGAGCTGTACGTCGCTGAGCTTCATATGTCAGAGCGGCCAGTTGCCTGCACTTGTGAGCAACCCTGAGCTGTGTAAAAAACCCGGCATTCAGAGTAAAACAAGCCAAAATCGGTTCCTGAACATTGACAGGCACAAAGGAGGAAGTGGCCTCTTGTGTTTTGCACAGTGCCGTGGGAGCCAGTACTGCTGGGTTCTCTTCCCCACTCTGCCACGGACTCATTGTGTGACCTTGGGTGAGTTACTTATTTAACTTCTCTGGGTCTCAGTTTCCCTTTCCCTGAATAGAGAACGTTAATGCTTCTGGAGCTAATGAGGCCCGATGCAAAGCTTGACTCATTAGTGACTGGTTGTGGAGGGTGTGAATGTGCTGGGAGGAAAATACCCAGCTCCCTCTCGCTTGGGGAGCTGCCAGGTGCTTTGCTTTGAGTGGGCGACACAGTTTGCTGAATGTATTTTTCACAGTAATAACTAATCAGAGATGAAAACTGCAGCAAACTGACAGAGACTGCAAAATCCCACAAAAGGGGCTGGCATCTGCCTCTGGAAAGGATCCGCAACACTTCCCCCCCCCCCCCCCCCCGTTTAGCTGCAGAATGACTGTAAAATGTCATCCTCATGATAGGTCTTCATGAAAGTGATAGAGTCGGAATGTTTAAGGCCAAGAGGGACCATTAGATCGTCTAGCCTGAACTCCTGCATGTCTCAGGCCCTGATATTTCACCCTATTACCCCTGTGAGAAAGTCCAATAACGTGTGATTGCCTAACACATACCTGGCAACAAGGCATCCTTTCTTCACCTGAAGACATCCAGAGATGCAGGCTCCACCACGTTCCTGGGCAGTTTGTTCCAATGGTTACTCGCCCCCATGGTTCAAAATGAATGCCTTATTTCTAATGGGAATATTTTTGGCTTCAGCTTCTAGCCATTTGGTTCTTGTTCATGCCTTTCTCCGCTAGCTTAAAGAGCCCAGTGTTTGCTCCCCAGGAGGGCACTTCTGCACTGTAAATCCGTCACCTCTCAGTCTGCTTTACAAACTAAACAGTCTGAGCTGTCTGTGTCTCTCACTGCACAGCACTTTCTCCAGCTCTCAGATCATTTCTGTCTCTCTGGTCACACTCTTGCCAATTTTTCAGCATCCTTTTTAAAACGTGGACACCAGAACAGCAGGCAGGATTCCAGTATTGATGTCACCAAGGCCGTATATGGAGGTTAAATCACTTCTCTGCTCCTACGTGTACTCCCATGTTTATACCTCCTGTTTATACATTTAGTCTGCAGAAATGAAGAGTGAGGGGGAATTTGATAGCAGCCTTCAACTACCTGAAGGGGGGGTCCAAAGAGGATGGAGCTCGGCTGTTCTCAGTGGTGGCAGATGACACAAGGAGCAATGGTCTCAAGTTGCAGTGGGGGAGGTCTAGGTTGGATATTAGGAAAAACTATTTGACTAGCAGGGTGGTGAAGCACTGGAATGGGTTACCTAGGGAGGTGGTTGGGTTGGATTTCCATCCTTAGAGGTTTTTAAGGCCTGGCTTGAGAAAGCCCTGGCTGGGATGATTTAGTTGGGGTTGGTCCTGCTTAGAGCAGGGGTTGGACTAGATGACCTCCTGAGGTCCCTTCCAACCCTGATATTCTATGATTCTATGATCGCATTAGCTTTTTTTGCAGCAGCACTGCCCTGGGAGCTCATGTTAAGTTGCTTGTCCAGTACGACCCTTTCCAGTGTCACTGCCTTTCAGGATACTGTCCCCCATTCTGTGGGTCTGGCTGCATTTCTTGTTCCTAGCTGGGTGACCTTCCATTTGGCTGTATTAAAACTCATTTTGTTTCAATGGGCCCAGCTTACCAAGTGATCCAGATCGCTCTGTGTGCTACCCTGGCATCAATATTTACCACTCTGCCAATCTTTGTGTCATCCACCAGTTGCATCAGCAGTGATCTTCTATCTACTGCCAGAGCATTGAGGAAAACCTGGAACAAAGTCAAGCCCAGTATCAATCCTCTCAGAACCCCACAAGAAACACCCCCGTTCGATGATAATTCCCTATTGACAACTGCTTGTTGACCTCTGTTGGTTAGCTAGTTCTTAATCCATATAACGTGTGCTCGCTTGATATTGGATAGTGCTAAGCTTTTACTCACAATGTCATGTGGAGCTAAGTCAAATGCCTTACAAAAGGCTAAGTATATCACACATACCCAGTTACCTTTATCAACCAAACCTGTAATCTCATCAAATAATGAAATTGGATTTGCTTGACAAGAGCTGTTTTCCAGAAAACTATGGCAACTGGCATTAATTATATTCCTAGCCTATAACTCTTTATAGTTCGTTAACATCCTCTTAAGGAAGTTGCTGGCGGGAAGGGGGGGGCGATCCTCACATTTGGGAAATACTCCTGTTTGAGGACTTTTGTTCTGGAGTATTTGGGCTATCAGACATTTATTGTGGAAATAATATGTAACCTGTGGGTTTGCTTGCCCTTTATATTCCTGTCCCTGCTGCAGTACTACCTCTGCAGCCAGCAGCCCTGGCCTCCTGCAGCAATTTTCAGAGTGCAGACATCATCTTTATTGAGGAAAGGATTGTGGACACATCCCTGCCCATTGGTGGTCCTGTGGACAGCTCCTGTCTCATTGGTGGTCCTGTGGAGAGCTCCTGTCTCATTGGTGGTCCTGTGGACAGCTCCTCTCCCATTGGTGATCAAAGAACATCCTTGAACCAGTAATTGCTTACATGGAAAAGTAACACTAGGATGATATTTAATGTATCTCAAGGTGTTTTATTTAATGTATCTCAAGCTGGAGTTCAGGGAAGAGGCAGGACTGTGTGGCCATCCTGCTCAACACAGTCCACCAGCAAGTGCTCCATGAGCTATGCACTGACTCGAGTTTGGGAGCCATTAGTCTAGTGGAGAAAGCCAGGAGAGCTGGGCTTTTTCTCTGTCACTATGGGGGAGTTCCCTCTCCTTGTTTTGTCTCAGTTAGCCGTGTCTATTGGGAGTCAGGCACAAAACCTGTTCAGGTGCTTTTGAAAATCTGAGTAGCATCAGTGTTCAACTTTAGATGCCTGAAGACCTTTAAAAATCTGCACCCCGACCCTGAATAGGGATAATCATTCCTTACCCCCTGCACAAAGCGTGCTGAGATCCAGGGATGAGGAAGCTGTATCCACAGAAGTGCTAGTGACCAGAGTAGAGAGATACTGCTGCTCTCGGGACGGCAGTGGAGGGGCAGGATTTCAGTGGTTGGGCTAACAGCAAATTGATTTCCACTCTTGTGATCCTGAAGGTTCATTGGGTGAGGACCATTCCCTGTCAGTTACCCTCCTTCTTTGCCATGAGTGCAGGGGACTGGACTAGACGACCTCCTAAGGTACCTTCCAGTCCTAAGATTCTATGATTCTATGTCCCTTCCTGGGACTCCAGCAGTGTGGGCAGTGTGGGCCCCATCCATGCATAGATCTTGGCTGACTCATTTATCCACTGCCTGCTTGATACATCGTCCTTTCATTGTGATAATCCAAAGGGTGATTCCATAGGTCCTGGCTGACCCCCAGACAAGGGTGGGGTGGAAAGAGGGACACTGACTTCCAAAATAGCACCAAAGAGTTGTCCCTTTTTTATTAAAAAAGATAAGATTCAAAATATTTTGCCCAACTCCACCCAGGCTCTGACTGATGATGCCCACTGTGCCAGCAGGGGCAGCCCAACCCACATGAGCAGAACCCTGAGGCCATGCAGTTTGCCTGCTGTTCACGTTCTGCTGCCTCCGTGTTGGGTGAGACAGCAAAGCAAAGCCCATCACACATTTCCAGGGAGCCGGGAAGAGCAAATTCAAAGCAGATGGTGGAAAGCTCCAGTCAGGCCCAGGTCAGCGCTGTGTTTTGGCATGATGACTGCACAGGAGGAGGGTGTGTGTGTGTGTGTGTGTGCGCACACACTGTCTGTGATGTGCTGGGAATCACCTTCATTCAAAAGCATTGGAAATCCACATTGTGGAGCGTAATTTCCCCAGCCTTCCCTGCAGAAGGAATGGGCTAAATGCTGCAGATAATCAGCACAGTGGCATTTAGTGCAAAGGTCCCTACTGCGATATCCAGGAATGTCTGTGTGACGTTATTGACATGAACTGTAACCATATTGATCATTGTTGCAACCAGGGTCCTATGGTTGCAACAGGTCTTGTACAGAGGAGGTCAAGTGGGGTGTCTATGGAAAGGTTGTAGTTATGTAGCTATGATTATTCTATCTGTATGTGTGTATCATTTTTGTATTTGAAGTTATGAATATTGGCTATGTATCTGTAGCTCAATGTGTTTGATTCTAAGTAGCCTCAGTGAAGCATTCGTCAGCTTCTTGAGAAAAGTCTATTCTCAGTAAGTGCCCAATCAAGAAACCCTTAACTGACAATGGACTTTGGGAGACACCAATCCACATCTGAGCTTTCCTGGGAACATTCAAACTAACATGTAAACAATGGCGTCAGCCTGCAAAAAGCTGAATCATTCATAGACATGTGACTTGCCCAGGTGGCTACAAACTCCATCTTGTTGCTGTGACTTTGCACAGAAGAACAAAGGGGTTTCCGCCCACAAGAGAGAGAATATAAAAGGCCCTGGAAGCCCCTCCATTTTGTCTTCAGCTCGCTCATTAGATGGCCTCTCCACCCCCAAAGAGTTGCCTGAAAGAACCTGGAATGAAGGACAGTAACTACAGGGGTGTGAGTGATTGCTGGACCCAGACTAGGAAGGAGTCCAGTCTGTGAAAGAAGCTTATTGGCACATCTCTGGGGTGAGATTTCATCTGTAATCAGTTTCTTAATGTATTAGGCTTAGACTTGCGTGTTTTTGTTTTATTTTGCTTGGCAACTTACTTTGTTCTATCTGTTATTACTTGGAACCACTTAAATCCTACTTTTTATACTTAATAAAATCACTTTTTGCTTATTAATTAACGCAGAATAGTAATTAATACCTGGGGGAGCAAACAGCTGTGCATATCTCTCTATCAGTGTTATAGAGGGCGAACAATTTATGAGTTTACCCTGTATAAGCTTTATACAGAGTAAAACTGATTCATTTGGGGTTTGGATCCCACTGGGAGCTGGGTATCTGGGTGCTAGAGACAGGAGCACTTCTTAAGCTGTTTTCAGTTAAGTCTGCAGCTTTGGGGCGGGTGATTCAGACCCTGGGTCTATGGTGGAGCAGACTGGCATGTCTTGTTCAACAAGGCAGGGTTCTGGAGGCCCAAACTGGCAGAGAAAATGGGCTCAGAGGAAGTCTCAGAACATCAGGCGACAGTCCCAAGGGGGTCTCTGTGACCCAACCCATCACAGTCTGAGCAGTGTGGGGTGAGTCCACGGATTGGAATGGACTCATCTGAGCTGCTGGTGCCTGCTAAGAACCAGGGCAGCAGGAGGCAGATGAAAGCCAAGGTCCTGGTCCCAGCATTATACTGCACCCTAGAATAAGAGCAGAGCAGCGCTGGAGCTGACAGCAGCCTCTCTGGGTTACTCCTCACAGCTTCACCCACGTTGTCTGCACCAACTGATCCACAGTGTGGGTTAATGAAATCATATTTATAAACAGCTGGACTGAGCTCCTGGAAACCTGTTTGCAGAACCCTGAGATGCAACTGAATCATTTGGCTTAGTGTCTTTGATCACATGGTGTCCCATCAGCATGAGCAGGCTACCACAACCCCCTGAGAAAGAGACTTTTCCCTTCAACTCAGGTGCCAAAGCTTGTGCCTTGGTGTGGAAGGTCCAGCAAGATGTCTGTGAAGAAAGGGTTTGCTACAAAATTTTAGACCCTACAGTACTATTGTGGTTTCATTATTGTTATAAAAGCGAGTCCTTCCTCCATGCCCTGCACGCACACTCACACACACAGCTGGCTTTATACTCCGCCTCCCACTGTCATGTCCCCTCGCCTTTCACCTGGGCTGTAGATTGGTTAGATCCAGCACAAACCCATGACACTGGGTAACAGCTAAGTTTGCTCAAATACAACAACCAACAACCCACAGATTAAAGAACTTGGAACCCTGCCATTCAGTGGAACCTGCAGCAGCAACACCTCAGCAACGTGGAGAAGAGTCAGTCCTCACCCAGCACCATGCAGCATGTACATGCACAGGGAAAGGAGATGGGATAGTGAGAAGAGATGGGGAAGGGACAATCCCAACCCGCAGCCCTGCTGGTCTGTTCCACTCTAAGGCACCCCCACAGCTCTGCTGATGCTCCTCCATCCCACCCTGCATCCCCCTGTTTTTTCCAGCCATGGGTTTAGCTTGTGTAGAGAGGCCTTCTGCTGCCCTCAGTCCTGAGCTGTGATCCCCTCACTCCATTCTTTCTCTCTTGGTCTACACCCCCCACAAAGCTATGCTGGTGCCCCTCAATCTGAGCCATTTCTGACCTGGACTCCTTCCCTCCAGTTCTAGCAATGTCCCTCAGCCCTGACCTGCACCCCCACTTGATTCCAGTCCTGGGCTCCCTTTTCCCACAGCTCTGCCGATCCTCCTCGGTCCCTATCCATATCCCCCCTACTATTCCAGTTCTTTGGTCCACCCACACATACAGCTCTGATGATGCCCTGCAGCGCCACCCTGCAGCCCTCTCCCCGGCTAGTCCAGACCTGGGTTCACTGCACACAGCTGTGCTGATACTCTTCAATCCTGACCCTCAGACTCCCCTAGCTCTAGGCTCCATAAGAAGCTCAATTGTTTCTTAATGAGGGGAGAGGGATCCAAACTCTGGATCATATTCCCCGCTAGCCAGCCAGCAGGTCCAACAGCAGCTGAGTGTAACAGGTGAACATTTCTCCTCCTTGCACTGTGAGTCCACTGTCACCTTCCTGACCTCCCTTCCTACATGCACAGTGGCTCATCCACCCCCCTCACCATCCGCACCCGACCTCTCTGATTCCAGGGAGCACATCCCCCTAGTGTCCGACAGCCACTTCCTGAGGGAGGCTCCACCGAGCTCTCTTATTGCCCCATCTCCTGTATTTTCCAGCTGAGACGTGAGTGCAGGCTTTGACTAATGACACGGCAGGACAACAGCCCTTGGCATGGTGCTGCTGCTGCTGCATGTATTGCATCCCTGCTGGGAAGCTGAAGGCCTGTCTACAGGTAATGCTCCGTGAGGGCGTGGTGGCTGGGAGTTGGTGCTGAGTGGAACGATGCCTGTCTGACAGACAGGAGAGCCTGGCCCTCAGAATTCCTGTAACAATGAGCTGCTGTTGACTTTATATTTTGGTGAACATCAAGATCTATTGTCCCTCGAGGTGAATATTGACCTCAGCTTCACCCTCCATCATTATTTGCCTCTCAGCTCACTAAATCTCGATGTTTTCATCAACCGAAGTCAATAGCTGCTCCGGACCTTTTGATGTGATATGAAGAAAATATCGGATTCCCAATTGTTTCCTCTCCAGGTATTAGTGCTGTTAAGTGTTGTGTAATTATGAGTAAAACTGCCAGTGCACAATGGAAACCGCTGCCTTAAAAATGCTTTTCATTAGCCCTGCTAGCCTTATGCACCTATGAGGAATTGCTGATACATGGTAGTGTTGGGAGATTGCTGGAGGCTCCACAGTTATGGAGAAAGAAGCCCTGGAGAACTAGCAAGGTAAGGAGAGCCCCATCTCCCTGTCCGTGGGGGAACCCACCTGGAACAGGGACCTGCTCTCCGTGGGGATTGTTTAATTAATGTTGAACAGGAAGGGGGTGGGGGACAAAGTGCTGAGGACAGACTCTTGCACTTAACATGGGAGCTCAGGGCTTGATCCTGCGAGGTGCTGGGTTCTGTCACCTCCCACCAAGCTCAGGGACTCACTGGGCTGTTAGCGTCTGCACTTTAGCTGGCACACAGGGCTCTGTGCTTTCCAGCCACAGGCGCCAGCGTGGCCCTGGCCAAAGGGTAAGGATCAGGGGAAGGGTGAGGCACAGGTGGGTGAGAACAGCTTCTCCCAAAGGCTGAGAAGCCCTTGGGCCCCACATGGCAGCAGCTTATGAGCTGGATGTGGGGCCCAGCCCTGCCAGCCCTGACTCAGATCAGCCTCTGCCACCGCAGCACAGGGTCAGTGCTGACACCCGCAGGTCTCGCTGATCTCTGCTCAGGGTTCAATGGGGTGCTTGGGAATTTGCTCATGAGACTTTGCTTGCTGGAAAGTGGCTTTTCGAGGACACACAAATTTTCAGGGGAGAAAAGTCTGTTCCCATCGAAAATGCACAGGTTTTCCATGACCTGGGCATTTCCGGGCTGTCGATGACAAAGAGAAGCCCAGACCCAAAGGTTTATTCAACGAAAACCTCACCAAAACATGAGGAAAAATGTCTCTGAAAAAGAGCATTCATTTTCATTGAACGTTCTTTACAGGGGAGGAGGGAGAATGCGTCAGGTATTTTCCCAAATGAAACAGCTGCTGCAGGAGAGATTGTGAGAAAGTGACAATGGCTCTGTAGCCTGGTGGTTAGAGTCCCCTCCAGGGCCGGATTAACTCTCCTGTGGGCCCAGGGCTAATAGATTTTGTGGGGCCCCGGTATACAAGTCTTTTTTCTGGGAGGGAATTTGGTGCAGGAGGGGGCTGGGGCCGGGGATGGGATGCAGGAGGGGGTGTGGGGTTTGGGTGCAGGAGGAGGATTCTGATCTGGGGCAGGAGGTTAGGATGGAGGAGGGTTGCGAGGTGCAGGCTCCGGCCGAGAGGTGCTTACCACAGGCAGTTCCCAGCTGGCAGTGCAGCAGGGCTCAGGCAGGCTGCCTGCCTGCCATAGCTCCACTCTGCTCCCGGAAGTGGCTGGCTGCTAGCATGTCTCTGCGGCCCCTGGGAGGAGGGGGACAGCATGTCTTCATGCACTGCCCATACCCACAAATGCCGTCCCCATAGCTCCCATTGGCCAGGAACCAGCCAATGGGAGCTGCGGGGATGGTGCGGGGATCGGGGGCAGCGTGCAGAGCTGCCTCCCCGCCCCCCTCCGCCAGGTGCTGCAGAGACGTGCTAGCAGCCAGCCACTTCCGGGAGCAGCGTGGGGCTATGGCAGGCGGGCAGGCATCCTGCCTGAGTGCCCCACTGCACCGCGGGACTTTTAGCGGCCCGGAGTTGGAGATCGTTGCCTGTGATTTATTTTTGCAGGGCCCCCCTTGAGCTGGGACCCTGGGCTGCAGCCCCTAAAATCCCTGCCTTAATCTGGTCCTGCTCAGGGTAGACTTTTAAAAAACAGGACACAAACCCAGGTTGGTCGTGAGTTCTAAACTTAGATTTCAACCAGCTGCACCAACTGCCAACTCCTCAGTCACAGTAACAGCCTTAAAGAGAATCACAGACAGTCCCCTTGGGTACACTAGTCTCTCTTGCCATCCAGGTGAGCGTATCTGTGATAAGTGGCCCTTACAACCAAGAATCACAGCAATGTTCAGGTTACTCCTATTCCCAAAGGACCAGTCACTTACCCCAGGTCCATTGTACCTTCGATCTCACACCAAGGACAGGGCTTGCAGCCAATCCGTAAATTAGATGAAGATTTATTCAATAGGAAAAGGAAGCTAGAGAAGTATTTACAACGTTAAAGCAAAAGAATATAGACACACAAATGAGTTACAGTCTGAGGTTTAAAAGGGAATAGAGGTTTCTATAGTCAGCAAGCCCTTTGTCCTTTTGGGTTCACCACTGGGGATCTCTTGCTTATGCCTAGGAAACTCCTTGCCCCCCAGAGTCCAAGCAGCATAGAGATCCCTAGTTCCTTTTGTCTGGGGTGTTTATCCACCTCTGGCCACGTGCTCTGAGCTGCAAACTCAGCAGATGGGAGGAGTCCATTTGCATGACATCTTCACAAGGAGGAGAGCTGGACAACAATAAAAGTCTTGCGTCCTTTTGTTAATGAGTCCTCACTCCAGATGTGTGGAGTTTCCAGTTGTAAGATCCACCTATTACCTGTCTGATATTGATGGGTCTCCTCTTTCGGGAGGGACGTAGCTATTTCTATAGTAGAGCAGCTCTTTACACTAACTCATGTGCCTCTTCTGTATGGCGATTTATGCAGTCACAGAAGCCCACGCTACACCCACTCACCATCAAGAAAACGGTTGTATTAGGAGAGGGGGTTCTACAGGATCCTTCAATTACACTGGTCTACAATTTTTGAGAAGTCGTCTGCTTCAGAGATAAAATGTGCTATTTATTATGTATTTTGATGTGCTGAATTCAAATATGACAATTAAAACAACTGATTGGCTACTGTTTCTAAGATATTTAAGTTTTTACATTTTATGTCTATGTATATTGTGTAGATAGTAGAGTTTTAATCATAAATTGTAAACCTAGGTCTTTTCATGTGTTTATGGTTGCTTTACATGATATTTCACCTGTCCTGTTTATGTAACACTTTAAAAATCAGCAAAAGGGTTATAAATATAAAATTTCTTATGAAACAAAAGGCAAAAAACTATTATGTACATAGTTTAGTCCTATTCAGTGTCTACTCGGCGCTTCTTGGCTTGTCTCTTGTATTCATTAAATGGAGCATCTCTTGTCACTGTCCAGCAATAGTCTGCAAGCATTGATGGGCTCCATTTGCCCTGATAGCGTTTCTCCATTGTTGCAATGTCCTGGTGAAATCGCTTGCCGTGCTCGTCGCTCACTGCTCCGCAGTTCGGTGGGAAAAAATCTAGATGAGAGTGCAAAAAATGTATCTTTAGTGACATGTTGCAACCAAGGCTTTTGTATGCCTTGAGGAGGTTTTCCACCAACAACCTGTAGTTGTCTGCCTTGTTGTTTCCGAGAAAATTTATTGCCACTAACTGGAAGGCTTTCCATGCCGTCTTTTCCTTGCCACGCAGTGCATGGTCAAATGCATCATCTCGAAGAAGTTCACGAATCTGAGGACCAACAAAGACACCTTCCTTTATCTTAGCTTCACTTAACCTTGGAAATTTTCCACGGAGGTACTTGAAAGCTGCTTGTGTTTTGTCAATGGCCTTGACAAAGTTCTTCATCAGACCCAGCTTGATGTGTAAGGGTGGTAACAAAATCTTCCTTGATTCAACAAGTGGTGGATGCTGAACACTTTTCCTCCCAGGCTCCAATGACTGTCGGAGTGGCCAATCTTTCTTGATGTAGTGGGAATCTCTTGCACGACTATCCCATTCGCAGAGAAAACAGCAGTACTTTGTGTATCCAGTCTGCAGACCAAGCAAGAGAGCAACAACCTTCAAATCGCCACAAAGCTGCCACTGATGTTGGTCATAGTTTATGCACCTCAAAAGTTGTTTCATGTTGTCATAGGTTTCCTTCATATGGACTGCATGACCAACTGGAATTGATGGCAAAACATTGCCATTATGCAGTAAAACAGCTTTAAGACTCGTCTTCGATGAATCAATGAACAGTCTCCACTCATCTGGATCGTGAACGATGTTGACGGCTGCCATCACACCATCGATGTTGTTGCAGGCTACAAGATCACCTTCCATGAAGAAGAATGGGACAAGATCCTTTTGACGGTCACGGAACATGGAAACCCTAACATCACCTGCCAGGAGATTCCACTGCTGTAGTCTGGAGCCCAACAGCTCTGCCTTGGGTAGTTCCAAATCCCTGACAAGGTCATTCAGTTCACCTTGTGTTATGAGGTGTGGTTCAGAGGAGGAGGATGGGAGAAAATGTGGGTCCTGTGACATTGATGGTTCAGGACCAGAAGCTTCACCTCTTCCTCTTCCTCGTCTGACTCAAGTGAGAATGATTCTGGTGCATCAGGAACCGGCAGTCCTTCTCCGTGGGGTACTGGGCGTATAGCTGATGGAATGTTTGGATAATGCACAGTCCACTTTTTCTTCTTTGACACACCTTTCCCAACTGGAGGCACCATGCAGAAGTAACAATTGCTGGTATGATCTGTTGGCTCTCTCCAAATCATTGGCACTGCAAAAGGCATAGATTTCCTTTTCCTGTTCAACCACTGGCGAAGATTTGTTGCACAAGTGTTGCAGCATATGTGTGGGGCCCACCTCTTGTCCTGATCTCCAATTTTGCAGCCAAAATAAAGGTGATAGGCTTTCTTAACCATAGTGGTTATACTGCGCTTTTGTGATGCAAAAGTCACTTCACCACAAACATAGCAGAAGTTATCTGCACTGTTCAAACAAGTACGAGGCATCTCTGCTCACTTTGGCTAAACAGAAATGTGTCCCTTTGCAAAATTAAACACTGACAAATAAGAGAGCATGACACAGTATGATTTCTAGAGCTGATATAGGGCAATTTGTTCAGCAGAGTGATGTAAGCTTCGTTATGATTGCATCATCCATGACTTCTAGGAATAACATGATGCAATTCATATCATGTATGACGCAATACCAGCTTCAGATTGCATCATTCATTGTTTTGCCTAAAAAGCAAGTACTGTCCAAACCCAGTCATAGATTTATTCATAGATCCAGTCAAAGACGTATTTTAGTCATTTCTGGTTTAAATTGAGATCCCTTCCCTTTATAAAACTCACTTATCCTCCGCCATTCCCAAGTCAAGGGTCGTATATACTGACCCAATAGCATATCTTGAAAACTAGAGCCAATCAACAATTTTAAGCATCATTTTCATTCTCAGTGACCCAGAATTAGTAAAGTTTGACTACATTTATTTCAGAAGCATTTTGGCTGTAGCGCAGTGTTACCTTAAATGCAAACCGGCTAGACGTAGTCCAAAAGTTCAGCTCTTTAGGTTCTACAGTGACCACCAACCTCTCACTGGATGAAGAATTAAATGTTCGCATTGGAAAGGCTGCCACCATCTTTAGCGACTAACTAAAAGAGCATGGAACAACTCAAAGCTGACCATCAAGGCCAAAATACTAGTGTACTAAGCCTGTGTCCTCAGCACTCTCATGTATGGCGGGGAAACATCGACAACTTACACTCATCAGGAGAAAAGGTTAAACAGTTTTCACCTACGTTGTTTACGCCGCATACTCAACACCAAATGGCAAGATAAAGTCACCAACGCAGAGGTTCTTCAAAAGGGCAAATTTATCAGGTGTGACAGCCCTGCTCAAGCAAAGACGACTGCACTGACTGGGCCATCTGAGTAGGTTGCAATACGGACGCACACCCAAGGACATGCTATACGGGGAGCTATCAGAGGGAACAACAACAGGACGTCCCAAGCTTCGCTATAAAGATACATGTAAGCGAGATATGAAGGAATTTGGAATTGATCCGGACCAATGGGAAATCTTTGCAAGTGATCGTAACAAGTAGCACCATCGTCTCCATCAGGGTACCAAAGTCCATGACAGGAGCTGGCTCCTACAGCTTGAAGAGAAAAGAGCCTGTAGGAAGCAAGCAGCTGCCCAACTACACTTACCCGGTAGTTCGGCGGCGAGCGATCGAACTTCTGAGTTCGACTTATCGCGTCTTGTCTGGACGCGATAAGTCGAACCCGGAAGTGCTCGCCGTCGACTGCGGTACTCCTGCTTGGCGAGAGGAGTACCGCGGAGTCGACGGGGGAGCCTGCCTGCCGCGTGTGGACCGAGGTAAGTTCGAACTAAGGTACTTCGAACTTCAGCTACGTTATTCACGTAGCTGAAGTTGTGTACCTTAGTTCGACTTGGGGGGTTAGTGTAGACCTGCCCTTAGATACATACATTTTGCAATAACTGCCAAAGATCATGCAAATCTTGGATTGGCCTATTCCAGGGGTCGGCAACCTACAGCACGCGTGCCAAACATGGCACGCGAGCCGATTTTGAGTGGCACGCAGCTCCCTGCCGCGGTGCCAACCCCACTCAGCCCCCCCGCCCACCGCTCTCCCCTGCAGGGGTGGAACAGGGCATATCCCTTTCAGCCCCCTGCCATGAGCCGCTCAGGGCAGGGGGCTGGGAGCACCCCCACGAGCCGAGCACCCCAGCCCTCTGCCCTGACCCTCCCACACACACTCAGCCTTCTGCCCTGAACCGCCCCCACCCCAACACACACTCAGCCTTCTGCCCTGCACCCCCATACCCCCAGCCCTCTACCCTGAACCCCTCACACCCCAACACACACCCAGCCTTCTGCCCTGCACCCCCACAGCCCCATCCCTCTGCCCTGAACCCCCACACACACTCAGCCTTCTGCCCTGCACCCCCATACCCCCAGCCCTCTGCCCTGAACCCCCCACACCCCAACACACACCCAGCCTTCTGCCCTGCACCCACACACACCCCCAGCCCTCTGTCCTGAACCCAACACACACCCAGCCTTCTGCCCTGCACCCCACAGCCCCATCCCTCTGCCCTGAACCCCCCACACACACTCAGCCTTCTGCCCTGCACCCCCACCCCTCTGCCCTGCACCCCCACAGCCCCATCCCTCTGCCCTGAACCCCCACACACACTCAGCCTTCTGCCCTGCACCCCCATACCTCCAGCCCTCTGCCCTGAACCCCCCACACCCCAACACACACCCAGCCTTCTGCCCTACACCCCCCACACCCCTCAGCCTTCTGCCCTGCACCCCCTTCCCCAGCCCTCTGCCCTGACCCCTGAAACACCCACTCCCAGGTCTGAGGTCTCGGCCGCAGGCCCTACTCAGCCCGCTGCCGGCCTAGGTGAACAGAACTCCAGGTTAGCAGTGAGCTGAGCAAGCTGGTGGCGTAAGAACAGCATTTTAATTTAATTTTAAATGACGCTTCTTAAACATTTTGAAAACCTTGTTTACTTTACATACAATAGTTTAGTTATATAATATAGACTTATAGAAAGAGACCTAAAAACGTTAAAATGTATTACCGGCACGCGAAACCTTAAATTAGAGTGAATAAATGAAGACTCGGCACACCACTTCTGAAAGGTTGCCTACCCCTGGCCTATTCATTCACATGAGACATTGCAAACCATCTACATCATAAGCTGCAGTTCCCACCATCTCTCGCAGACAAAAGGATGCCAATAACAAATGTCTACACTTAAACCGCTTCAGTGGCACAGCAACACCACTGCAGCCGGCTGCTGTAGCACTTCAGTGAAGCCGTTACCTGCACTGCTGGGAGGGATTCTCCCCTTGCTGTAGCTAACCCACCTCCCTGAGACACGGTAGCTAGGTCGATGGGAGAATTCTCCTGTCAACTTAGTGCTGTCTACACCGGGGGTTCGGTCAGTTTAACTGCATCACTTGGGGGAGGGGGGATTTTTCACACCCCTGAGCAACATGGTTATACCAACCTAATATCCTAGTATAGACCAGGCCTTACCCTCATCAGTGCACTCCCCTTGCTGTCCACCAGATGCCAGCAGAGAGCTCACTCAGCTTCCTTTTCTCGTAGCCTTCAGGGCACAGGGCTCATGCGGCCAAGTTTTCAACCAGAACAGCAGAACGGTGTGCAGAGAGGAGCCACACAAATGATTCAAGGGCTGGAGAAAATGCCATACAGTGAGAGACACAGAGTACGTCTACACTGCAAAAAAACAGCCACGGCTGCGAGGCTCAGACCCTGGGTCGATTGTTTCAAGCATGCGTGGCTCATGCTACAGGGCTAAAAATGGAGGAGTAGACATTCTCAGTGGGACTGGAGTTCAAGACCTGAGTTCTGGTGAGGCGGGTGGGTCTCAGTGCTTGCGCTCCAGCCCCAGCAGGAATGTCTACACGGCTAGTTTTAGCCCTGTAGCATGAACCTAAGTCATCAGAGTCGGTTAACCTGGCTCTGAGACTTCTGCAGCAGGGTTTGGTGTTTTGCAGTGCAGACGCATCTTCATTGTAGCACTCGCTTAGTTTATCACAAAGAAGATGGAGAGATGACATGATTACAGGGAGAAAATACCAGGTTCCAAGGCTCTTTAATCTAGCAGAAAAAGACATAACAAGTGCCAATGGCTGGAAGCTGAAGCCAGACATTCTAATTACAAATTAGGCATACGATTTTAGCAGTGAGAGTGATTAACCAGTGGAACAACCGGCCACAGGAAGCGGTGGGCTTTCCATCGCTTGCTGTCCCCAAGTGAAGTGGGGAGATCAAACACGAATACAGGGGTAACTGGGGGAAACGTCCTGGCCTGTGCTATACAGGAGGTCAGCGTACATGATCTAATGGTCCCTTCTGCCCTGCAACTCCACGGAGTCTATGAATACCCACTCTGGCATTGCTTTACGCAGCCCCTTCCCCCATTCATTTCACAGGAAAGTCAGTCACAGTCTGTTAAGCGTTTCTTTCAGATTTAAACTTTAACCAGCTGTACCATTGTGATCACCCCAAGACTGAAGCGGACGAGATTATTCCCATGCAGAGCACGTCTCTGTTATCAGCTGCCTTGTCAGTGTTACTCGACAATTTTTATTGCTATCCACATCAATTAACTTCTTCAGTGCCCTGGCTCTGCTCCCAGCTGCAGTGGGTCCTCGGAAGCTGAGAGCTGCCAACTTCTATCCAATTCTGGCGGGCAGTCAAACAACTCGCTAGTGTGCAGAAGGTGATCACAGCGAGGGGAAGAACTTCTAAGATGTCTGCATCCTCAGTGGAGATGTCATCTGCTCTGGGGACCAATCACTTGGGAGCTGGTTTTATTGCAGGACTAAATGAATTCTTGTACACACTCTGCCTCCCTGTGAGGTACAGGCTGTGCCGTCGATCTGTCCGAGTACATCTGCTGCAGCTGCTGCTCGTTTTAGGCCAGATGTCATAGCTGGCTGCTTCAGCTCTTCACTGACCAAACAGCCCTTGGGCTTGGTACAAATAAAAGGGAAAGTCTCCTGTGCAACTGCCATCCCGTGAACCGCAGCTGAGATGGGAGATGAGCGGAGTCTGGGTGAGAGAGTTGGTGGCGTGGACAGAGAGAAAGGAGTGGATCTGAGAGATGCTACGGAGGAAGGAACAGCAAGTTTTGGACATGGCCTGGATGGGAAGGCCTAGAGAGGGCACAGTCAAGGCTGATGCCCAGGTTATAGGCCTGAGGCACAGGGAGGATGTGGTGTCAGTCCATTTTCATTAGCACTAAAATCAACCAACAATGAAACACCAAACCAGTTCTGATGATAGGAGCTGACCAGATCCCTCAGCCTAAGCTGGCTTGACCCCAGCCACACCAGTGTTATGTGAAGTCAGGGATGTCGTGTTCTGCTCAGAGCCCCAGGAAAACATTTACCCGGTGTTGATGCTGCATAGACACTAACACCTTATTGCTCATTATTGATCACAAAAGAAACACACAGACCTACACAAAGATGATGAGTTCGCTACATGTGCCCTGCTTCGGTCTCCTCACCTCTGACCTTGGCCAGTCGGTGCCCTTCTCCCGCTGCCTGATCATTCCGTGTCTCTCTCTCTCTCTCTACCATCTCCATGAGAGTCCTCTTGGAGATGGTGGCTTGGTCACCTGGCTTCTTGGGCCTGGGACTGAGTCTGGGCCTTTCCCACTCCCCTCAAACAGTAGGACTATGGATGGGCAAACTCATTTTCCACAGGTGCTTAACTGATGATCACTGAGGTCTGAGAACCCACTCCTGTCCCTGGCCTGACAGATGCGCCAGCCCCGCCAGCTGGTGGTGGACACACATGCAGATGGGCACTCATGCTACAGCAATCTGCACAGTGACAACCTGCAAATAACCTCGTCCTGGCAATGAGAATTCACAAAGATGTACAGAGCCGCCACCTGGTCACATCCCGTCACTAGCTTTCTCGTGCGTCAGCATCATCCGCTGAGGTACTTCCTTCCTCTTCAGACACAAGAGCTCCCCAGGCTGCAGGGGCCTGTGGGCTGGCAGTGATGAGACCTCAGCTCTGTCTCCAGCTCTACCATTGGCCTGCTCTGTGGCCTTGGGTAAGTCACTTCACCTCCTTCCCTGGGGGGAGCTGGACTGTTCCAGACTGGGGGTGGAGTTTGGGACAAGGATGGAGCTGCCAGGGGTAAGTTTTAAGTCAAATGTTTAATGTGCGGCCATTCCAGACTCTCCTTAGCATTAAAGCAGCTTTGAAGCTGGTTCAGCCCTGAGGCACGGGGCACCTACACAAGGACAGCAATTGATCCCACTTCTCAGGGCAGGGGCCAGAGCAGTGCCAGCTCTAACGCCACACCAGCACTTTGCACCGTGTGGATTGGGCAAAATCAGGGTAAAAGTCTCACTAGTGCTGCCCCCGGGGGAATGACACATCAGGATGTCCTATCGGCAGCGGTGTCTGGTTCTTTGGCCGCTTTCTCTATCTCCCCAGGGGGCGGTTTTCCAAACACCATTGTGCAGTGCAGCTCTGGTATTTTCTGCAGCAGCAGTTTTCCAGGGGAGGGAGCAACTCTGCACTCCTCTTTCCCCAGTCACACTTGCCATTCCCTCCTCAAGCTTTGATCTATGGAGCTGACGGTTCCTCCCCTCCAGGCTCTGAGTTGTACGGTCCAGGGTGTCTCTGTGCAGCTCCATTTGCTCACACACCTGCAGGTTGACATCCCTGGCAGCCCCCTTTGTGCCCTGATCACTGCTGGACACACCCATGTGCTTTGAGAGCTGCCATGCATTACTTACCGTGTCCTGGGGACAGCCCCGGCCTCTCCCCAGGCACTGCAGGGCAGGGAGGGCTGCAGAGCTGTAAATCAGGAGAGGCCTGTTTGATCGGTAGTAGAGCTGGGCAGGTTGCCTGCTGGCTGTGGAGGAAAGCGCCTGCCTCTGTGAGCCGAGCAGAGAATGAACCAGCACGAGGCCAGCCGGCTCCGATCATTACATCAATACACAAATACATGTCTGGGCTGTGAGCTCAGCCCGCACCCTGCCCTTGCTGAACCCCAAGCAGGAGAATGGCAGCTCTGCAGGGGATGCTGCTCAGGGCAGCCAGCAGCACCCTGCGGCAGGAACTGATCCGGCTTTGCTGCCCCATTGCTCTGGGGGACCTGCCTGGGGACGCACCAGCTGATGCTGCCTGGGACACTGGGTTCTACCAGTGATGATGGGCGCCTGGTCCCTGGTGCTTCATGACTCGCCTCTGCCTCTGTGCTCCCACAGCCAGGTTCTATTTTCAGGGTTGGCCACTTGCGAAGGGAGCCCATTTGCCTGGTGCCAGGGAGAGCTAGTATTCGAGGTGGGACAGGGCAGCCTTAGCTCTCCTCTAACCTGCTGTCTCATGGCCTGCATGGGCCACTCTATGCCAACCCCAGGGCAGAGCAGGCAATGAGCGCAGGGCACCACTGGTGCCAGGCAGATGCCACATTCACCAGGCAGTGCCACCATGGCACAGGATGGGAGATGAAGCCATCCCACCTGCCTAGTGAGCAATGCCGAGGCTGGTCACTCGCTGGCAGGTTTATCTGCACTCGCTTGTGATGAGCTGGCTTCATTTCCATCCCAGGAAGCTGCTCTTTAACTGACCATGAAATGCATCATGAGCTGCAATTGCTCGGCGTCAATGTATGTAACGAGCAGCTGTGGGGAATCTCCCAGGTCAGAGAAGCAGAATCATGAAACTTCCTGTCCATGACCAACAGGACAGGAATTCAAAGGTCAGCCAGCTGCTCATGCAGTCCAGCAGCCTTTCACAGAACAAACCGGCCCATGCACGCCCCCGCCATGGGCCTGAGCACGTCACAATCCTGCACTGCAGCCGTGCTGCTCCCTCAGGGATCCCAGAACACTAGACAATGGCTCTAGGCTATGCCCTGACCTTCACCAGAGCCCTTAAGGGCCGCACCAGGTATCCCTCATTCCCAGAGCAGGCTTGGGAGTGTTTCCTTCCCGCCTGGCTCCCCCAAGACTGCTCCTAAGTGATTTAGGAGCCCAAACCTCACTGACTGGTGCCCCTCGGTCACTCAGGTGGTTTTGAAAATCCCATCCCAGGTCCATGGATCTACTGTTTCCTTCTTCTCACCTCATCCTCTCCCACCTCCTCCCTCCCCACTGCCATTTCTTCTTGTGCCTGTGGGGTTTACACCACATGCTAGAGGGGCAGATGTCAGTGCCACCTGCCTCGAAAGCTCCAGCAACCATGCCACCCCAAAGGGTTGAGTTTGGCAGGTCTGGAGGGATGTAGGGTTCAAGGGAGCTTGTCCCTTCCAGTATCACATGGCATATGGGCAGCACCTCCTGCCCTTGCCAGTCTGCCCCTACTCCCCAGTGCCAGCATGGGTGTGGTCAGCTCTCCCAGATCCTGCCAACCTGCTTCTCTTCTCTTGCTCCCGTCTGTCAGCAAAACAGGGACAAAGAGGCTGAATGAAGTCTGTCCACCTTTCTATCGGGTACCAGCTTCACAGCTTCTTTCAGCTTTAAACTCTTTGATCTATGTCATAATTCACCGTGTCTAACCAATGCATACTCAGTCCTCTTCTATTTCTAGTTCCTTGCTCTGTGAATGTATTGCTATGTAAGGAGTCCTGTCCAGAGCTAATCTTCTGTAACAGTTATTTCTTGCCCTAGCCATTTTCTTATCTCTTCCTTTTTTCATTTGCAATCTTAAAATTCTTCGTATTCCCCTCAGCCAGTTCATTTCTGCAGTCAGCGGCTTTTGTTCATTGGCTTTTCTCATACCCCAGCATTCCGACCCATACAACAGTACCGTCATGACAACTGTTGCATTTTAGTTTTTATCAAAATGTCTTTAGCCTTCCAGATCTTGCAGAGTTTTCCAACTGTGGTAGTTGCTATCCAATTCTTTTTATGTCATATTCACAATTCCCATTTTTCGATATCTCTCCATGGTACACAAATTATTATTCCACTTGTTCTAGTTCTTGGTCTCTGAGTTTGTTCTTTCCCTCTCTCTCTCTCATCTTCGAACTGCCATAATTTTTGTCTTCTCTGTTCTTATCTTCAATCTGAATTTTCTGCTTTCCAGGTCTATCATGCAGTTATGTTCTGTGAATCCTCCTTGGTCATTATCATCTGCAAATCTAAGGTTATATACTGTCTTACCACATAACATAACTCCTCACATTTCATCTCTTAGTGCTACAGACATTACAGCTTCCAGTACCTAGTTGAACAAAACTAGCAACAGTGTGCATCCTAACACATGGAAAAGTGGTGCACAAGCCATTCAACAAGATTTGCAAACAAGAGCAAGTGCTGAATGAATGGAGAAAAGAGATAATAGTGCCAATCTAGGAAAAGGGAGATAAGAGTGAGTGCAAGAACTACAGAGTAATCAGCTTATTGAGTCTGCTGGGGAAAACATTCACCCAGCCGTTGCAGAGAAGAATGAAGAGGTAAGTGGAAGTGGTGCCTGCTGGATTGGAAAGGCTGGATTGAGGCCAGGATGAAGTACAATAAATCAGTAATTTCTGATAAGACAGATATTGGAGAAGTACATAAAACACAATCAAATCTATTACAACAACGTAACGGATTTCAAACAGGCTTTTGATAGCATGTGGCAGAAAGGGTTATGCAAGTTATGAAAATCTATGGCATTCCTGAAAGCTTGATAAATCAGAAAACATCTACAGCAAGTCGATGAGTGCAGGACAAGTAGACAAGAAACTGATGGAATGGTTCAGGATGACTGAAGAAGTGAGATGAATGCACTACAACCTGCCCCTACTCACCAGCATCACAGGGGGTATGGATGGCCCCTCCTAGACCCTGTTAATCCACCCCTATTCACCAGTATCACTTTGCATAGGGACAGCACCTCTGAAACCCTGCAAACCTGCCCCTACCACCAGTATCACATGGGGTATGGATGGGCCCACCTGACCCTGCCAACCTGTCTCTACTCACCAGTATAATGGGGTATGGACAGCACCTCCTGACCCTGCTAACCATGCCCTACTCACACATAACACATGGGTATTGGATGGCATCCTCCAGGCCCTATTAACCCAACCCTACTCCTTAGTATCATATGGGAGATGATGGCACCTCCCGAACCTGTTGTCCAATCCCTACTCAGAAGTATCACATGGACTATGGACACTGCCTCCCAAACCCTACCAACCTGCCCCTACTCACCAGTATCACATGGGGTTTGGACAACCCCTGCCAACCTGCCCCCTCATCACCAGTATCACGTGGGGTTTGGACGGCCCCTCTTAAACCCAGCAAACCTATCCTGACCACATGAGGGCCTAGAAATTTCTTAAAATTCATTTCCTGCTGTGACAGGGTGGGACGGTCCCATTTTTCTGCCATATAGCAGATGGCTGGGTCCTCCTGGAACACCTCCCTTCCTGGTGAGAGAAGGACCAATTTGGAGCCAGTGCCTCCCACTCATAGGGCTGCCATGGGCCCAGAGCACAGACACCTACCCTAGGCTTACAGTAGCAGAGCCAAGTCAGGGACTTGCACCGGAAGTGCATGGAGAGAGAAATACAAGCTTCAAAGAGACACATGAATCCCAGTGCATTCCCGCAGCTTGGTGCATGCAGAGCGCTCTCTCCTGAGTCCGCCTGGCTGGCCAGGCCACGTTCCCATCCACAGATCCATGTTTCCCATTGACACGCAGCAGGTTTCATCACTGCACTGTGGCGCCATGGCCCCTTGGCATGGAACACCCCCCACCAGCGCAGCGCCAGCTCTGCCAGCCTTACCCACCACCACAGAGACCCAGCAGCAGGAGGTATAACCCACACACCTCCTGGGTGTGGTGCTCTGTCCCATGTAGTGGCACTGAGACCACTTAGAGAGAGATTAATGAGTCTGCTCTACAACCTTAGCTAACAGCCATATGGCTTTTAGCTCATGCAGTAGAGACTCATGCACTAAGCTTCAGAGGTCCCAGGTTTGATCCCACCCGCCGACAACTGGGGTCTGTCGGTGTTACAGAGGCAGGGCATGAGGAGGCTGGAGTGGGGAGGGGACATGCTGGGGCAGACATGCACCCCACTGTCACAAGCTCCTTGTGGGGGTATGGATGGGGGAGGTGGAAGTTGCCCATGCTCAGTCCCTGCTCCAGCACAGGGTGACTCTGGCCTGGTTCTGAGTGTCCTATATAAACTGACAAAGGAGACAATGCCCTTGGGAGCATGGGCAGGGCTAATGGCTCAGCAAGGCAACAGCAGTCTCTGCCTCTAAATGGCCTCTCTTGCCTGTAGGTGCTGGGGAAGACACTGTTCAAAGGGTCAAGAGCTGCAGCATTATTAGGTCCCTGGTGTCCCAGGTTGGACCAGTGCCCAAGGGCCTGGAGAGAGAAGGGCTGAGTTCTGGTGGAAAAAGCAGCAACATCCCATTGCACCCCTCACTCCACGCATCTCCACTGGCCCTGACATTCTCAAGCAATTCTAATTTGGAAATACAATGACTACTGGCCTTTTTGACCACTGTCCAGCTCCTTCGGATTAGACATTCGACATGCTCGCCAGTAAGGCAGCCACTGCACTGCATCACCCCCGCCACCCTCCAGACGGGGGGGGGGGGGTGCTAAGGGCCCCTGCCATCCCCAGTACTCCCTCCTCATTAATCAATGACTCAATTAGCTTTTCAAAGTCAGACAGTCCACAGAATGCATTCAGTGAGACACCACAAACAGCAATTTATCTCTAATTATCTAATCCACCTCCTCTAAATCTGTTTCTTATTACCAATAATCTGATTAACTCCAGATCTCATTAAGTACACACAGCACAGTAAAAGGGTATACAGCCCAACTACATGCAAATGCCATCGAAATCGGGTAAGAATGGGGGATGGAGAAAGCTGAGGCAGGATTTCAGAAAATGACATTGTGCCGGTAAACCCTGTTCGGATCTCTAGATGTTTTAATTGCATTTTGTAAATATGTAATGTACAGATTTCCCAGACGTGTGACAAAACTGGCCATTCACTTCAATTAGACATAAATTCACATTGTTGTATTCCAACCCAAACTGTCTCTTACCCATCGTGTCCCCAGTTATCCGGACCCACATGTTGACAAATGTTTTTGATCTCCCCAAAACAAAAGAATACTGTAAACTCTTGTCCCTCTGTTAAAAATGATTGTGGATACATCTCCTCTTCAAGGATTCATCTAAAGCAGAAATCCAGAGAGCCCCATATTGTGCTCTGTAGCATCCGTTATAATAACCACGTCTTGTCAGTATGTTTGTCTGTGAGCACCCAGTCCTGAATATTATCATTCTGCTGTCACAATCCCATCCCTCAACAGTGCTTGTGGGGACAGAGATGAAGATGAACTGGGATTTGGCTCTAACACCTCAGAGACCAGGTTTCTGTTCCTTTCTCTTCCATAATCTTCCTCTATAACCTTTGGTAAGTGTAAGCGTGCACAGACTCACCCGGCGGCGCCTCCTGCTGGTTGTCCTTGGGAATTAGCATCTAGCCTCCAGAGCGCCCTTTTCAGGCCAGTGTCTCACCGCCACTGCTGGCCCCCCCGTGTCCCTCCCAGGACCCCAGTGCCCCTTTAACTGGGTGCTGCCCCCTAGCAGTACTCCCACAGTTCTGGGTCTCCCCCTCCCAGGGGAACCCCCACCCACTATCCCCACTTCACCTCAGTCTTGGCTACTGCCCAGTCTCCATCTAGCCCCCATTCACTGGGGCAGACTGCAGTATAAGCCACTCATCACAGGCAAAGGGGTTCAGACCTGCTGCCTCTGCCTACCCATGGGCTGCCCCGTTGCAACCCTGCACCTATTTGGCCTATCGTCAGGCCTGCAGCCTGGGGCTTTCCAGGCCGAAGCTCCCAGCTCCCCTGGCCCTTCCCCAGCCCTGCTCCCAATCTAGGTGTCTTGCTTAGTTCCCTGCAGCCAGGCCCTTCTCCCTCTACAAGCAGAGACTTACTGGGTCCTGCCTCCCAGCCTCTTATAGGGGCCAGCTGGGCCTGATTGGGGCATGGCCACAGCTGAGCCTACTTTCCCCAATCAGCCCAGGCTTCTTGCCCCAGCCACAGCCCTCTCCTGGGCAGTTTCAAGTCCCGCAGGGCAGGAGCGGGTATCCACCCCACTACAGTAAGTCACAAACTTTCCATTTGTCAGTGCTTCTGGAAAATTGTTGTATGCTCATTCCCACTAGGCCCAGGGTCATTTTGGTGGGGGATACAAGAGAGGGAATGATATTACAAAAATCTGGGAGAGTAGGTCACAAAGTTGGTGTTTCTCTTCATTGATCAATTGAGAGCTCATTGAAGAAAATAGTCTCTGACACTAACAATTTTTCTCCATTGATTTATCTGACAGGGAATCACGTCTAGTTTTCAAATGACGGTAATTCCTTAAACATTTGCGTATTTCTCCCTTTGAAAACTGTTTCTTGCATTGGCAACATCTACCTATGGATGTGTGGGAGAAACAGAAGGCTACATAGGGTATATCTGCATTGCAATGGGAGATGTGATTGCAGCTGGGGCAGATGTTTCCACTCTAGCTTTACCTACGCGAGCATGGCTAAAAATAACAGGAGAGCTGTGGCGGCATGGGCTTTGACGCAGGCTGTACAAGTGTGCTTGAGACCCTGGCTAGCATGTGTACCAGAGTGGCAATCACAGCTTTGTCTGCAGTGCAGACAGACCCAAATAAACATTTGACACTTTTTTGCAAAAATATCAGAAAGGAGTCACTTTAAAGTGTTTTCAGCTAAAAAAAAACAAAAAAACCCCCAAAAAACACCTCACTCTAATCAACATTTTTCAAACTCACTCTAGTTGTCAAGGAGACAAGAACCTCTCTCTTTAAAAGCATGGGGAGTTTTCTTTTCTTATGCTTTGGAATCTCAAGAGGGATAGACAGGACAGTTTTATAACAGGGCTGTGTTTGCTATTAGCTCTCCATACCAGCTAACACGTCTGCAAAACAGGACTAGAATTCCGGTCCTACATCTTTAAAAAAAATCCACAGGTCTCTGGTATGCCGACTACAACAGAAACCCCATGTGCTTGCTAAGCTGCAGCCAGCCAGCACAAGACAAGGTGGTGCCTGATCCTGCTGTCACTGAAGTCAATGGTCAAAATCACCCATTGATAAGATAAGTCTCCGAACCAGACACAACAAAAATCATTACAAACTTTATATAATTACAAGTTATTTTCTACGAACAGAGCCAGTGCCTGGGGTTTCCAGGAGATGGAACATATGGAAAGTCTGACCAAACTAGTTTTGAGCTAGAAGGAGACAAAGAAACGTGGAGAAAAGACATGTCCAATCATGATAATATTTGATAAGTTACAAATGAAGAACAATTTGATACATTTTCTTCAAACTCTGCAGAAATTCCCTCCTTTGCCTTCCAACTATATCTTATAATTTTCAGGCACAACACATATTGCAAGCCAAAGCTGGAGGGATGGGGAAATAAAGTTGGCCTTTGCAATGGAAATTACGTGCAACCTTAACTCTGGAGAGCCTAATAGCTCTTCATGTTTTGCACTTTTAGAACACCTGTCAACTGAATGTCTGAAAGCACTTTGGACTGTTCATTTCATATATCTGTTGTGGTGGTCTTGGCCTGCCTTAAATTTAGAACAATCCTTCTTTTGTGGCCAATTTTGTCACAGTTCCAGAATTTAACAGAACCGTTTCCTTTAATTTTTGCATTATTGCTAATTTCCTTTGTTTCATAAACCAAATTTATCAGTTTTTCTAATTGTTCAATATGGTCTTGAACCAGATTAGAATCCTCTTTATTTTACATATTAGACACAGACCAATTGTACTTACAAGGATCACGGTGATCAGCAGCCATCCTCCTCACGAGTGACTGCTTCCTCTTCTTATGCACTGCCACAAAGAAAGATTCAAGTTCTGTTGCAAATTCCACAGCTTCCTGGAATGTCTTTGCCCAGTCTTGATCTTCAAGTCCAAGTCCAGATGAGTATCTATAAATTAGTCCATTGACAGTTTAGCCTGGAAGACCTCATTGATATCTAGATGTGCCATGAACACAAGTCTTCACAGGTCTTGTTTTAATTATTGCTGGCCATTTCTGATTTCTGCAAATACCTTGACTATTTGTTCCATCTTGTTTCACCGGGTAAACCAGCTCATAATCTCTCTCTTTGAAAACCGGATCCCATTTCTCACCAGTGTTGCCCCTTTTGGACCTGAGCAGTTATTTAAAGTTCGGGGCCCTGAGGATGGTCTAGTTAGGCAGAGAAATTTGTGATAAGTATTTACTTTGATGCAATCTTGTTAATTTATGAAGAATGTACAAAGTTCTGCTTCTCTGAAGGCAGGAGGAACCAGGAACAAAACGAGCAGTTTCTTAGCTTGCCCCAAGCCTCTTTAGCCAACAGACCTGAAAGCAGTCGCTCTAGCTTTTTCCAGGTCACACTGTGCTCACAGGTTAACTCCTCGACTTTCTTGCTTTCTGTCTGCCTCTCTTTCTGTTCTTGACTGTTCCTCATTTTTGTGTGTGTTTGGCTTTCCCCACCCTCGCCCCACCCCTAAACCATGCACTCACCCATCCTGAAAACAATACTCAGCAAAACCCGTCCACCCACTCAGTCCAAACTCTTGGGCAGGTTCACAATCCCCTGTTGCCCTAGATTGGTGCTTACCCTTACAGTTATGTTAATTGAAGGGTGAGTTCACACCTGTCACTCTCAATGAGGGGTTTATCTCAGTCCATATGTGATGAGGTTTACAGACCCCAGACTAAGAGCAAGGCATAGGACAGTACTGGGCCAGACATGCCCCATCCCTAAGCAGCTGCAGGGCATGCTCCAAGTGGAGGGACATTTTAAAAAGGCTCTGGTCTCCCAGGGGAAGGGGGAAGGCGTTACAGGCTGCACCAGATGCCTGGAACTGTAGGCAGAGTGACTACAGTGTTGCTAAAGCCACTCTGGAAGTGGTGATCCATATCCAAATTTGCAGATGACACAAATCTGGGGTGAGGGGGTGTGCCAAGACTTTGGAGGATAAGGCTGAAATTCAGAGGGATCTTGATAAATTGGAGAACTGGGCTATAGACAACAAAATGAAATTAAACAAAGACAAAGTTAGGTGCTACACTTAGAGAAGAAAAACCAAATGCAGAATGGGGGATAACTGGCTTGGCAGCAGCATGGCTGAGAATGATCTGGGAGTTGTGGTGGATCACAACCTCAACACAAGTCAGCAATGCAATGCTGTGGCAAAAAAACAAACGCAATTTTAGGTTACATTAACAGAGGCATAGCATGCAAGTCACAGGAGGTGATAGTACAGCTCTATTCAGCACTGGTTAGGCCTCAGCTGGAGTACTGTGTCCAGTTTTGGTTACCAGTGTATAGAAAGGATGTAGAGAAACTGGAAAGGATCCAGAAGTAAGTGACAAAGATGATCAAAGGGATGGAATGCAAGCCATATGAGCAAAGGCTGAAGGAACTGGGTATGTTTAGTTTGGAAAAGAGGAGTGTGACGGGTTAGATACCCTCCCTCCGGAGTGCCACCAGATGTGCTGGGGTCCCACTCAGCCCTCCAGCCCTGCCAGTCTGGGTTTCCCTTGCGCTGGGTTGCTGTGCCAGGCTCTCAAGCCCCTTTCCAGCACACACCCAGGCCAGACCACACCCAGCTTCAGACACAGACTGCAGTCAGATCTGTGTGAGAGGATTCACCCAGCACTCATGTGCACACCCACTGTGGAGAGGTAAACCCCAGCTAATATTGTCTTGCACTACGTAGAAAGATCTGCACAGCGCAAGCTCATAAAAATTCGCCCTCTCCCTCAATGTGAAAGGAGATATGCACAGCTTCTTGCCCCTTCCCCCCAGATATGGATTGCACAAACTGGGTTGTGTTGGAAACAAGAAATAAGTTTATTAACTACAAAAGACAGATTTTAAGTGCTTATAAGGGATAGCAAACAGAACAAAGCAGATTATTAAGCAAATAAAACAAAACACGCATACTAAGCTTAAGATCTTAAAGAGACTAGTTTCAAGAAGTAATTTCTCATCCTAAATGTTATTTTAGGCCAGTTGCAGAGTTTCTGTAGCTTAGAGTTCCAGTTATTTCTTCTTACAGACTGGGCCCCTGTCTCAGTCTGGACTCACCCCTGCCTTTCCCTTCAGGTTAGTTCCTTTGTCCCTTCAGGTATTTTCAGCAGTCTTTCTTCTTTGGTAGGCAAAGGAGGAGAGTGTTTATGGCCTTGCCTCCCAGCTTTAAATAAAATGTACATAAGGCAGGAAGCCTTTGTTTTCAATGGAAAACTACCAGCAATGTCCAAGGTGGTATTTTGCATCAGGTGACATCATCACTGGACCTTGTAGTGTCAATGCAGCATCCCAGGAAACTCCTCAGGGAGGTGGCAGATTAGCATCTTCAGAGTTCTATTGTCCTTCTTAGATGGCTCATTCAGGAAGATTGCTTACTGTCTGGTGGGCGTTTCCCCAAGTACACACAAAGTTGTAATTGTTACATA
Source organism: Emys orbicularis (assembly GCF_028017835.1). Classification (NCBI taxonomy): domain Eukaryota; kingdom Metazoa; phylum Chordata; order Testudines; family Emydidae; genus Emys; species Emys orbicularis. The sequence goes on along the minus strand of NC_088695.1, from coordinate 25,878,299 downwards.
GTCAACAGTCCTAACTTCAGGTACAGAAACTATACATGCATACAAATTGGATAATCACATTCAGTAAATGATAACCTGTCCAATGATATCTTACATGAGCCATCTTGCATAAAATATATCTCCGTTATGACATATTCATATCTTAAGCATATTTCTATGAAGAATATGGAGTGTCACGCCACAAGGAGATTTAGGAGGGAATGATAGTGGTCTTCAAATACTTGAAAAGCTGCCATAAAAAAGATGGAGAAAAGTTGTTCTCTTTTCTCACAGAGGGCAGGACAAGAGGCAATTGGTTCAAACTACTGCATAGCAGATTTAATTTTAGGAAGAACGGGATAACTGTAAGACCCACAGGACAATGGAACAGACACTTAGGGAGGTCATGGACAGGGCCGGCTCCAGGCACCAGCGCAGGAAGCAGGTGCTTGGGGTGGCCAATGGAAAGGGGTGGCACGTCCGGGTCTTCGACGGCAATTCGGTGGCGGGTCCCTCAGTCCCTCTCGGAGGGAAGGACCGGCCGCCAAATTGCTGCCAAAGAATGAAGCGACGGTAGAGCAGCCACCGATCGCAGCTTTTTTTTTTTTTTTTTTTTTTTTTTTTCCTTTTCGCGGCTTGGGGCGGCAAAAAAGCTGGAGCTGGCCCTGGTCATAGAAGCTCCTTCACTGGAGGTTTTCAAAAAGAGGCTGGATAGCCATCTGGCTTGGCTGGTTTAGACAAATCCGGCATCTTGGCTGGGTGTTACACTAGATGACCCTTGCAGTCCCTTGGTTCTATGATCTGCCCACACACTTTGGAGTTGGGATCCCTGGAGAGACCCCCAAAGAAGAGGACACTGTCCCCCTGGCAGACTGTTAAGACTGTGACCATGCCCCAAATGGAGGAGCCAGATCCTGGTAGGAAGTGACCCGGGGGGTGGGGGAGGAGACACTGTAACTTGGAGTGGATCAATGAGTGGTCCGGACACTGCAACACCCCTTTAGGGCCCTGGATCAGGAGCCGGTGGAGTGGGAGGGACCAGTGCCCTTTCCCTCCCCTCATCTGCCTGAAATAAAGACAAGAGCCACGACACAGTGGCTGGCTATGCTACTGCAAAGTCTTAGCATTTCAAGTGAGGATGGAGCAGGATTCGAGCAGGAGCAGGTGGACTCTGACCAAACACAGATCTCTTTAGGTCTCAGACCTCAGCTATTACCTCTCTATGGGGAGGGACCCTCTTTCCATGCCTGTAAACTGGGTATTGTTTTGATATGTTTTTTTCTGTTCTGCTCTCTCCCAGGGACTATGATAGGATTACCTGAGCAACAAGGGTGATGTCGTGGTGGGCGTGTGCTATAGACCACCAGATCAGAAGGATGAGTTAGACGAGGCTTTCTTCGCAAAACTAACTGTGTGTAGCAACCTAGGCAGCAGTGACCATGAGATGGTTGAGTTCAGGATCCTGACAAAAGGAAGACTCCCTTAGGGAACTGATGGACAGGATCCCCTGGGAGGCTAATATGTGGGGGCAAGGAGTCCAGAAGAGTTGCCTGTATTTTAAAGAAGCCTTATTACACCCCTGCATGCTCAAGCAATATTTTTTTACTCCCTAGTCATCTGTCCAAATTTCCACTTCTTGTAATCTTCCTTTTTGCGTTTAAGCTCACAGAAGATTTCACTGTTAAGCCAAGTTGGTCGCCTGCCATATTTGCTACTCATCCTGATTACACCCCTCCTGACAACTTGGCTTAACAGTGAAATCTTCTGTGAGCTTAAACGCAAAAAGGAAGATTACAAGAAGTGGAAATTTGGACAGATGACTAGGGACTAAAAAAATATTGCTTGAGCATGCAGGGGTGTAATCAGGAAGGCCAAGGCACAATTGGAGTTGCAGCTAGCAAGGGATGTGAAGGGTAACAAGAAGGGTTTCTACAGATAACTGGCTCTGTGAATAAGGGGAAAGCGGTGGATGTGATCTATCTTGACTTTAGCAAAGCTTTTGATATGGTCTCCCACAGCATTCTTGCCAGCAAGTTAAAAAAGTATGGATTGGATGAATGGACTATAAGGTGGATAGAAAGCTGGCTAGATTGTCAGGCTAAATGGGTAGTGATCAACAGCTCGATGTCTCGTTGGCAGCCGGTATCAAGCGGAGTGCCCCAGGAGTCGGTCCTGGGGCCGGTTTTGTTCAACATCGTTATTAATAATCTGTATGTTGGGATGAATTGCACCCTCAGCAAGTTCGCAGATGACACTAAGCTGGGGGGAGAGGTAGATACGCTGGAGGGTAGGGATAGGGTCCAGAGTGACCTAGACAAATTGGAGGATTGGGCCAAAAGAAATCTGATGAGGGAACCAGGGAGAATACACAGAGAGAGGCACATGGTTCTTTGCATGGAGTCTGAGATCTGATGACTTTGAATTCAGCCTCCTCTGACATAGATGGCAAAAACTGATATTCCATGCACACACATTGTATTTACAGCTGACTCATCAACAGTGACCTTCCACTGGCAAAAGCAATTGAAATCAGTCCTTCATCTTCATAATAATCTCTACTTCCCATGTGATGGCTCAATGACCTGAACTAAGGAAGGAAGAATCCTATGCACCGCTACAGTCTGGGGACCGACTGGCTAAACAGCAGTTCTGCAGAAAAGGACCTGGGGATTACAGTGGACGAGAAGTTGGATATGAGTCAGCAGTGTGCCCTTGTTGCCAAGAAGGCCAATGGCATATTGGGCTGTATTAGTAGGAGCATTGCCAGCAGATCGAGGGAAGTGATTATTCCCCTCTATTCGGCATTGGTGAGGCCACACCTGGAGTACTGGATTCAGTTTTGGTCCCCCCAATACAGAAGGGATGTGAACAAATTGGAGAGAGTCCAGCGGAGGGAAATGAAAATTATTAGGGGGCTGGGGCACATGACTTATGAATTGAGGCTGAGGGAACTGGGGTTATTTAGTCTGCAGAAGAGAAGAGTGAGGGGGGATTTGATAGCAGCCTTCAACTACCTGAAGGGGGGTTCCAAAGAGGATGGAGCTAGGCTGTTCTCAGTGGTGGCAGATGGCAGAACAAGGAGTAATGGTCTCAAGTTGCAGTGGGGGAGGTCTAGGTTGGATATTAGGAAACAGTATTTCACTAGGAGGGTGGTGAAGCACTGGAATGGGTTACCTAGGGAGGTGGTGGAATCTCCATCCTTAGAGGTTTTTAAGGCCTGGCTTGAGAAAGCCCTGGCTGGGATGATTTAGTTGGTGTTGGTCCTGCTTTGAGCAGGGGATTGGACTAGATGACCTCCTGAGGTCTCTTCCAACTCTAATATTCTATGATTCTACCAGCCAGCTTCCAGAGCGCACAGTACATTTATTTTAGGATGAAAGCATTACAAAGAAAACATTTCAAAACAATACAAACACAGGAGCTTTCCAGGAGCCACCCATCTTCTCCATGAAGACCCTGGTGGGTTCCAGTTCTTCACACCCTTCCAGCAGGTTTTTGTCCTCTTGATTACAATCTCACACCAGTATTTGGATCACAATAAGAAATTTTCAGCCAGTTCAGGCTGGCTCTTTATACCACAAACTCTTCCTTTGTCTGCTGGGTTCCTTGAACCCAGGCTGCACCAGTATATGCAATTTCCCCTGGGGAAGAGGGGGGCGGGGTACCTCTCTGGAGCTGTTTCCTGTCCCTGGTCTGCAGTAGTTACCTTCCACTGACTGCAGCTCCTGTGGAGGGAGGTCAGGAACCTTCCCCCATGGAGCTGGAATGCAATCTTGGGCTCATAGAGATGCAGATTACAGCTCTAAAGTTGATACAATAGTCCCAAAGATATTGCATGTGTCTGTAACATCAGTGAGACACCCTGCCTCTGTTTGTGCAGCAACTACACCATGGTTAACATTGCAACATGGGTTCCCTATAAAAGGATCCTCTATAGGGATTTTGCATTTCTTACTATAATCCACGTGTAGAGTCAGATTGGCTTGAAAATTGGTCTGCCAAGTCAGGGAATGGGATAGGATTTGTGTGGCAAATTTGAGCTCACTTGATCAAGGATTTCCTGGGATATATCCTTCTACCCATGACCTCAATATCAATTAAGCTCTTTCCTTTGATGAGCTAGTGGCTCTTAAGAGCGCTGTAGTGTCTCTGTCTGTGGCTGTCTCTGCAGTGCTCCATCTCTTCCCCGATATGTTGGGGTGTAAACACTGTGCTACCTTACCTCACCAATGAGTGACACTGAATGGCAAGCTGGACTGGTTTTGCAGCCCGTTTGGAGCCTGGCTAGACAAGCTCAGTTGGAGGAAAATCAGACCCTCAGCTTTAACGTTACAAATGTTTAGATTCAGCATTTTGTTTCCTGTTCCAGGGAGGAAGGATATTCTGATGTTCAGTGCCATCACCTGGGATTTTTGAGCCCTGGGTGCTATTTTCTGCTTCCCCACAGACATCCTGTGTGGCTTTTGTATACAACTGCTAGAAGTCTAAATACGAAGATGGGTGGACATGCGTGCCTGGTGTTAAATGAGGACATTGATATAACAGGCATCACAGAAACTTGGTGGAATGATGATAATCAATGGGACACGGTATTACCAGGGTAGAAAATATATCAGAAGGACAGAGTAGGTCACACTGGCAGGGGAGTGGAACTATGTGTGAACGAAAGCATAGAGTCAAATATAGTAAAAATCTTAAATGAATCAAACTCTACCACAGAATTTTTACGGATCTAAATTCCATGATTCAATAATAAGAATATAACAGTGGGAATATACCACCGATTACCTGACGAGGATGGTGATAGTGACTGTGAAGTGCTCAGGGAGATTAGAGAGGCTATAAAAATAGAAAACTCAATAATAAGGGGGGATTTCAACTATCCCCATATTGATTGGGTACTGTCATAACTATAAAGGGAAGGGTAACAGCTCTCCTGTGTACAATACTATAAAATCCCTCCTGGCCAGAGACTCCAAAATCCTTTTACCTGTAAAGGGTTAAGAAGCTCAAGTAACCTGTCTGACACCTGACCCAAAGGACCAATAAGGGGACAAGATACTTTCAAGTCTTGGTGGGGGGAAGGCTTTTGTTTGTGCTCTTTGTTTTGGGGGTTGTTCGTTCTTGGGACTAAGAGGGACCAGACATCAATCCATGCTCTCCAAATCTTCTGAACAAGTCTCTCCTATTTCAAACTTGTAAGTAACAGCCAGGCAAGGCGTGTTAGGTTTATCTTTGTTTTCTCAACTTGTAAATGTTCCTTTGCTAGAGGGTTTACCTCTGTTTGCTGTAACTTTGAACTTAAGGCTAGAGGGGGTTCCTCTGGGCTCTTTGAATCTGATTACCCTGTAAAGTTATTTTCCATCCTGATTTTACAGAGATGATTTTTACCTTTCTTTCTTTAATTAAAAGCCTTCTTTTTAAGAACCTGATTGATTTTTCCTTGTTTTAAGATCCAAGGGGGTTGGATCTGGACTCACCAGGAATTGGTAGGGGGGGAAAGGAGGGGGAATGGTTAATTTCTCCTTGTTTTAAGATCCAAGGGTTTGGATCAGTGTTCACCAGGAAATTGGTGGAGAAGTCTCTCAAGGCTACCCAGGGAAGGGAGTTAGTACTTGGGAGTGGTGGCAGCAAAACTAGATCTAAGCTGGTAATTAAGTTTAGGGGTTCACATGCAGGTCCCCATATCTGTACTCTAAAGTTCAGAGTGGGAAAGGAACCTTGACAGGTACATAGCACCTCAAGATAGGATGCAGAGATGAAGTTTCTAGACACCATAAATGACTGCTTCTTGGAGCAGCTAATCCTGGAACCCACAAGACGAGAGGCAATTCTTTATTTAGTCCTAAGTGGAGCACAGGATCTGGTTCAAGAGGTGAATACAGCTGAACCGCTCATTAATAGTGACCATAATGTTATTAAATGGGAGGGAAGGTATCAAAGAAGCCCACTACAATAGCATTTAACTTCAGAAAGGGGAACTACACAAAAATGAGGAAGCTAGTTAAACAGAAATTGAAAGGTACAGTCACAAAAGTGAAATGCCTGGAAGCTGCATGGAAACTTTTTAAAAACACCACAATAGAGGGTCAGATGAAATGTATACCCCAAATTAAAAAAACATTAAGAGGACCAAAAAAGTGCCACAGTGGCTAAACAACAGGGTAAAAGAAGTGGTTAGAGGCAAAAAGGCATCCTTTAAAAATTGGAAGTCAAATCCTACTAAGGAAACTAGAAAGGAGAATAAACTCTGGCAAGTCAAGTGTAAAAGTATAATTAGGCAGGCCAAAAAAGAATTTGAAGAGCAATTAGCAAAAGACACAAAACCTAACAGCAATTTTTTTTAAGTACATCAGAATCAGGAAGCCTGCCAAACCATCAGTGGGGCCACTCGATCAAGGTGCTAAAAGAACATCACGGAAGACAAGGATAAGCTTGTGGAGAAGTCTTCACTGCAGAGGATGTGAGGGAGATTCTCACACCTGAGTCATTCTTCTTATGTGACAAATCTGAGGAACTGCCCTAGATTGAGGGGTCAAGATAGGAGGTTTTGGAACAAATTGTCAAATTAAACAATAATAAGTCACCAGGACCAGGTGGTAATTCCCTAAGAGTTCTGAAGGAATTCAAATATGAAATTACAAAACTACTAACTGTGGAATGTAAACAATCACTTAAATCAGATTCTGCACCAGATTGCTGTAGGATAGCTAATTTACACCATTTTTTTCAAAAAGACTCAAGAAGCTATCTTGGTAATTACAGGTTGGTAAGCTCACTTCAGTATTAGCAAATTGGTTGAAACTATAGTAAAGAACAGAATTATCAGACACAGAAATCAACACAATTTGTTGGGGAAGAGTCACACGGCTTTTGTAAAGGGAAATCATGCCTCACCAATCTATTAGAATTCTTTGAGAAGGTCAACAAGCATGTGACAAGGGTGATCCAGTGGATATAGTGTATCTGGACTTTCAGAAAGCCTTTGACAAGGTCCCTCATGAAAGGCTCTTAAGCAAATTAAGCTGTCATGGGATAAGAGGAAAGATCCTCTCATGGATCAGTAACTGGTTAAAAGACAGGAAACAAAGGGTAGGAATAAATGGTCAGTTTTCAGAATGGAGAGAGGTAAATGGGGGAGAGGGGGTCCCCCAGGGGTCTGTACTGGGATCAGTGCTGTTCAACATAGTCACGAATTATCTGGGAAAAGGGTGAACATTGAACTGGCAACATTTGCAGATGATACAAAATTACTCAAAATAGTTAAGTGGAAAGCTGACTGTGAGGAGATGGCAGATGAAATTCAATGTTGATAAATACAAAGTAATGCACATTGGAAAACATAATCCCAACTACACATACAAAATGATGGGGTCTAAATTAGCTGTTATCACTCAGGAAATAGATCTTGGAGCCACTGTGGACAGTTCTCTGAAAACATCCACTGAATGCGCAGTGGCAGTGAAAAAAGCCATCAGAATGTTAGGAACCATTAGGAAAGGGATAGACAACAAAACAGTAAATATTGTAATGCCGCTATATAAATCCATAGTAGCCATGCACCTTGAATACTGCGTGCAGTTCTGGTTGTCCCAACTCAAAAAAGATATATTAGAATTAGAAAAGGTACAGAGAAGGGCAACAAAAATGATTAGGGGTATGGAACAGCTTCCATAGGAGGAGAGATTAAAAAGACTAGGATGTTCAGCTTGGAAAAGAAACGACAAAGGGGGCATATGACAGAGGTCTGTAAAATCATGCATGGTGTGGAGAAAGTGAATAAGGAAGTGTTATTTACCCCTTCACATAACAGAAGAACTATGGGTTACCCAATGAAATTAATAGGCAGCAGGTTTAAAACAAAGAAAAGGCAGTATTTCTTCACACAATGCACAGTCAACCTGTGGAACTCATTGCCAGGGGATGTTGTGAAGCCCAAAATTATAACTGGGTCCAAAAAGAATTAGATAAGTTCATGCAGGAGAGGTCCATCAATGGCTATTAGCCAAGATGGCCAGGGATGCAAACCCATGCTCTGGGTATCCCTAAACCTCTGACTGCCAAATTCTGGGACTGGATGACAGGAGATGGATCACTCAGTAATTGCCCTGTTCTGTTCATTCCCTCTGAAGCATCTGGTACCCACCACTGTCGAAAGACAGGGTACTGGGCTGGATGGACCATTGGTGTGACCCAATATGGCCGTTCTTATATTTAGGGTTTGCTCAAATTGCAACACCAACTGACTTAGGGGTCTAAGTCTCACTGAAAGTCAATGGGACTGAGGCTCCTAAGGCCCAGATCCTCAAAGATGGGTGTCTGGCACCTAAATCCATTTGAGCATCTGGGCCGCAGGAGCTAGATTCACTAAGGTGCCTAGCTGCCTCTCTAGGTGCCTAAGTCCAACATTTAGGCATCACTGACATTCTCAACTGCCAAGTAATCCACAGGCAGCTGAGATTCTTCTGGTGAGAATGTGCAGCCCCCCAAATGCCGGTGCTGCCCCATAGATGACAAACTGCTTGGGCCTTAGCAGCCAAGGCCGCAGTGGCCCAGAAGAAGGAGTCTCAAGCTAGTTCCTTCACCTCTCTCAGCAGCAGGCCCAGTCCTGTCGGCATTCTCAGGCCCTGCACAGAAGACAGCTGGGTGGGGGAAAGGAGCATGTGTCATATCCAGCAGCCCAGTGATTGGAGCACTCACCTAGCATGGGGAAGGTGGAGGTTTGAATCCCCATTCTGCTCGATTGGAGCAGTGACTTCAGCGGAAGTGTCCCAGATGAGTACCCTACCCAGTGGGTTACAGTCGCTCTCACCCAGTGAATAGCTCCATGTGTACAGTGTAGAACAGCGTCAACAGGAGAGTCTGGGAAAGCACCACCCCAGCAGCCCTGGGGGTTAAGGCGCACCGCTGCGTTGTGGAGAGATCTGGATTCACATCCTTCTGCTATCTCAGAGGGGCTCTAAACCCAGGTGTCCGGCATCCCCTAGAAGTGCCCTGGCTAGTAGGTATCATGGGCTCACCCTAGCTTTGACTTTCACAAGAACGGGCTGCCCTTGGCTTGGGCATTGAACTCCAGCACAGGGTTCACAGACGGGAATCCCAGTGGAGGAAGGTGCCCAGAGATCACTGGGAGTTAGGATGTAAATACCTTTCAGGATTTGGGCCTGAGCCCCACTCCTTTCCTCTGCATGTCACTCCTGCTGGCTTAGGCAGCTCAGCGTCTGACGATCCCTTTCTGACGCACTCAACCCTTCCCAGACAATGCGGGGGAAGCAGGGCTCAGGATGCCACCAGCAGCAGGGCACCTAGGGTTGAGGGTGGCCATGCCTGGCACCTTTCAAAGTCTGGGCCTTGGTCTCTCGGCTCCTGCCTATACAACCCGAGGGTGGTTGTGAGGCTGAACACATGACAGATTGTGAGGCACCTTGTCCCAGGGTTCACTACTTATTGCTGCAGTCCCTATTCAAGCCCAAATTGATGGTATTAAATTTGCAAATGAATTTTAGTTCTGCAGTTTCTCTTTGAAGTCTGTTTTTGAAGTTTTTTTGTTGTAGTATGTCTGATTTGTGTCCATTTATTCTTTTACATAGAGACTGTCCGGTTTGGCCAATGTACATGGCAGAAGGGCATTGCTAGCACATCATCAATGATCTACAACCTACCCTGGAAAATGATCCCTCACTCTCACAGACCTTGGGAGACAGGCCAGTCCTCACTTACAGACAGTCCGCCAACCTGAAGCAATTACTCACCAGCAACTACATACCACGCCACAGAAACACTAACCCAGGAACCAATCTCTGTAACAAACCCCATTGCCTACTCTGTCCTCATATTTATTCTAGTGACACCACCAAAGGACCCAACCACATGAGCCACACCATCAGGGACTCATTCACCTGCACATCTACTAATGTGATATATGCCATCATGTGCCAGCAATGCCCCTCTGTCATGTACATTGGCCAAACCGGACAGTCTCTATGTAAAAGAATAAATGGACACAAATCAGACATCAGGAATGGTAACATACAAAAGCCAGTGGGAGAACACTTCAATCTCCCTGGACATTCTATAACAGACTTAAAAGTAGCCATATACTACAACAAAAAAACTTCAAATACAGACTTCAAAGAGAAATTGCAGAACTAAAATTCATTTGCAAATTTAACACCATTAATTTGGGCTTGAATAGGGACTGGGAGTGGCTGGCTCACTTCAAAAGCAACTTTCCCTCTCTTGGTATTGACACCTCCTCATCAATTATTGGGAGTGGACCACATCCAACCTGATTGAATTGGCCCTGTCAACACTGGTTCTCCACTTGTAAGGTAACTCCCTTCTCTTCATGTGTCAGTATAATAATGCCTGTATCTGTAATTTTCACTCCATGCATCTGAAGAAGTGGGTTTTTTACCCACGAAAGCTTATGCCCAAATACATTTGTCTTTAAGGTGCCTCCGGACTCCTTATTAGTAACTTTGTTACCACTTCTTGAATACAACAATTGAAACAGATGTAGAAAAATCTACAATTACTTTCTATCATTAGGCTACTTACTTTTTGCAGTTCACCAAGCTTGGAACAGAACATTTAACTTTAGGAAACATCCTTACAGCCCTTTCTTATCTTAATCACCCATTAATCACTCTGTTTATAAACCAAATTCTGACTCCCTGCCTCAGGGGTTCAAACTGGGAGCAGAGCAGCACATCTCCCCTCCTCTGCAAAACGTATTGCATTGCCCACTCAGGCTGCCTGACTATGAGGCTTGCAGTTTGGGGGGGCAATGCCCTCCCTTGCCCCCCCCCCGAACTCTGTGTATGCCCAGGGCAGCCAGGAAAGGAGAAATGAGAAGAGGCTGAGACCCAGCACCAAGTTACACTCCCTGAGTATTGGTGCCAGCCCAGCCAGGGGCTGCTCTAACTTGTGCCAGTGGCAGCAGACCCCCAGAGCCCATACACCAGTGGGGGAAGAGCCAGAACACAGCAAGTACCAGCCATGCCCCCCCCCATCCCCAACGCCACCAAGTACTAGGGGCTGGGGGAAGAGAGGGCAGGAGCCAGCTGTGCCGAGAGACCCAGCGTGGGTCTGTTTGTAGGCAGTTCTGCTTCCCTCACGTCACCTGAATGGTGACAGGGGGGTGAAGCAAGGCAGAGAATCTCCCCCAACCCTGACTTTAGCCCCTTGTCCTTTATGAAGTAACATCTTCTACCCTCCCCCCACACCTGTTGTCGTAGACATTGCCCTGCCCTCACCTCAACCCCCTCCCCACCCCCATTTAGGAAGAAATGCTCCCTTGGGCAAGTTATGCCACTACTGGCTATTACAATGATTCATTCCTGGGGCATGTCTCATTTTAATTCATGCTGCGCCCTGGTGGAGCCATTGCAGACACTGGGGCCTGGAGCGCCGAGAGGGACGTAGCTATTGTGATCCTTACAAGTTACAACGCCTAACTAGAAAATCACAGGAACAAGAATGGGATCCCCAGAGCCTGAGCTGGGCTCCCGGGCTCCTACACAGTGAATGGGGCAAGATTGGCACTTCGTAGACTGCGCTGCATAAAAGCTAGCATGCTAGGCAGGGAGCCTCCTAAACTAGCCAATGAGAGATGCTAAGGGGAGGGGTGAGTCCAAAACCCCACCCCTCTCTCGCCGACATAGGTGCCTATGTCCCAGCTGCAGGGAGGTGCCTAGCTCTGCCAGCAATCCATGGACAGGAACCCCTCTCCTAGAGCCAGGCAGCTTCGGCACCTACGCCATTTTTAGTGAGAATGAGTTAGGCTCCTATCTCATGCCACACAAAATGGCTGGAGGCAAAAACTTTGCCTACCCTATCACGTCTAGCCCAGCAGTTAGCGCTTTTGCCTGGGGTATGGGAGCCCCAAGTTCGATTTCCCCCTTCTGCCTGGGGGAGAAAGGATTTTAACAAGGGCTTTCTGCCTCTCAGCAGGCTGCTCTAACCACTGAGTTATGAGATGTTCTGATGCCAGGCTCCCCAGTCTGTCACGTTGAAACTGCTCCAGTGTGGATAAATAATTAAAGAGTGAAGGGAGCAGAGGGAGTGAATGCTGGGTCCTTCACCTCCGGGGGTCTACCCGACCCACCAGGCTTCAGAGTTGTTCTTGTTAGGAGAGAGGGGAAATCGAACCTGAGTCTCCCATGATCCAGAGAAGTGCTCTCACCACTGAGCCAAAAGTTATAAAGTGGGCACCACCACCATTGCTTCCTCCTTCAACAGGCTTTCAAATGGGACTCACTCCAGTAAGCAGCCTCCCAGTGTAACCCACAAACCTCCTGGGTGTGGTGCTCTGTCCCATGTAGTGGCACCGAGACATGTAAAGAGAGATTAATGAGTCTGCTCTACAGCCTAAGCTAAGAGGCATGTGGCTTTTAGCTCATGAGTCTCATGCATTTAATTCCAGAGATCCCAGGTTCAATCCTGCCCGCCAACAACTGGGGTCTGTCAGTGTTACATCAGCACGCGTAGCAGATTGGGCCCTGCACACAAGTTAGGCAAATGCCTCTCTTCCCCTGGTTTGTGGATTGCTCTGGGATTTAGGCAGGAGATAGGTGTCCAGTCATCATGGGGCAGGCAGCAATGCTCATCCCTAGAGGCAGAAACATAGGCACTGAGGGATCTTTTACCATGAAAATTTAAGCACGAGAGAGTTTAGGTGCCTCTGAAGTTTGGCGAGAGTTTTGTGGATCACAGTGGAGCCTAAAACTGGACTGAGGTGCCTAAATCCACACCTGAGTCTGAGATTTAGGCTCCTCAGTAACTTTGTGAATCCCACCTGGGATCCACTGCAACATATGGCTCCCCAGACCAGCTCTGCCCCACTCAATGCTTTAAAGGGCAATATTTTGCAGTTAGGAAGCTGATCCACTAACCTTGGACTAGCCCACTCTCAATCCACCCCTTGAAGCTTTCTGTAACAATCTTGATGAATAGCCTGAGAGTTTCCAACAATGAACCCTGGAGACTTTGCATGTTGGTAAACAGGCTGCAAAGAGGCCCCATACATCTGCTAATGCCTCACACTGCTTTATAGCCCAAAACGATTCCTCCACACAACAGGCACAGCCATTGCTTGTGTTATGAGGGCTGCCCACGGCTCCTTGAAGGTCTTATCGCTTTCAGAAACCATTTCAAATGAAGTGCACAATCCTTAACAAAGTAAATGCATTTGTTGAGTTGCTTGACCAATTATAGCCATTTCAGAAACCATTCATAATAAACCGCTCAAATCTAATAACCCAGTTCTAATTACATGTGCTAATTCTGCCGTTCTTGTGCTAAAGGAAATGTATTTGGAGCAGATGAATTATGGCTGGTTTTGTGCTGTAAATAATCAGTAACTAATGTGCACATTACTTATTTAAACATCACTGTGGGCTGACTACCGATGGGATTTCTAATGTGTTCATTAAGCTTTATATTAAATTTGTCCCTAAACAAACCCACTGTCCATCAGTCCTTCATTCAGCTTCCCCCTTTCATACCCTCACCCATGCCTGTTGTCTCTTTGAGAAATGGTTGCTGATCTATTGTACTGGGGGAGGCTCAGAGTGGCCCCTATATTTAGATTGTCTAATGCTTTCCATTATACAGCATTCTCCTAGCCTTTTCTTTGAAAAGTTCTCGCACCGCCCTTGTTTGCAGCAGGCTTTTGAGATTTAGCAGGTAGAAAGCCCTCAGGCTAGAGAAGTACCTTTTCTTTGGCCCAGAAGTACCTTTTCTTTTGGCATTTGCTGAGATAAATTTTTGAAAATGACCCTTTCCCAGCTCTTGCTTTCATTCCTTAGGGAAATTTTGGCAGCCTGTCAACATGTAATAATCGACTTGAACATTGTGAAGAGCCAGGACCACATTATGCCCAAAGCAGCTACATACACGGAAGCATACACTGCATTGTGAACACCTGGGAGCTGCCCGTGGAGGGGGAGAGCTGGTCTGGTCTGACCACTGGACCCCATACATGGGCCTGGTGGCCAGTGGCACCACATGGGGTAGGAGCTCCCCCAACTCCTAGGCTGGGGAGAAAAAGAACACATTGGCCCCAGCAGTCCATCCCCACAGGGGGGTAACAGCTATTTCCTGCTAGCCATTAATGACATTAGTGCTACCAATGGTGTCAGCCTCTGCTGAAGACACAGGGTTCACACTTGGTGGATGCTACAGGAGCAGGGGTCGTACACAATAAGATTGGATTTTACCTTTTTCCTTAGTCCCTAAGAAATTACATGCAACCCCCCTGTTAGTTAGGCTGTAACCTAAAGCTCTCAGAAGTTAGGACATGCCAGACTTACAGATGTCCATACAACTTTAATTCCCCATCCCCGCTTGTGCATATGCACCCGGAGACGGCTTTAGTGACATGATCACATACCAGTTTTTCCATAGGACCCCTGCCTCATTGAGTGCCCAGGCTGGATGCATGAGGGAACTGAATTGAGGTTGTTCGAGTAGCCTCAAATACGGCATTCCCTCACTGTCAAGTGCTTGAGGGGCTCTAAGGCAATTTCCAAGCCTTGCTTTGCTCTGGTAGCTGCAGCATAGGGGACTGGAATGCCTGGCACTGTAGTGGATCTGTCATAGGCATGACAGTGAGGCAAATCAATTGAAACAGCTTTAGCGCTACATGCACTCAGCTCAGGGATTACACGATGCCATAAAGGTGACATTGTACAAACCAGTATTAAATGGAGACACCCACACAGAGAATTGGTCCTTAGAATCAAGGGCACTGAAATTCATTTCCTCTGCACTTGAAAACCAAACCAGACAAAGCAGAGCACAATAAAACCTGCTTTAAACAACGGAAAGTCCTGTACCAAATGGGCACGCGGGGCCTGTTGCCACCAGGCCTTTTAACAGGCCAGGATGCAGGTTCTACAGCCCCTGGGCATATAGGTACGTCTTAATTTTCATCTGGCAGCAGACTCAAGCAGTTAACTTGTCTAATGTTGTTCCAGTGCTGCCTGGCTATGACAAGTGTCAGGTGCTTCAGTTATTTTGGCTGGCAGCTGGCTGATCCCCCTCTGAAAGCACCCTTCCCTTCAGGCAAAGGCTGCGTGCCTCTTTCATGACAGTTCATAAAGAGACAGCACCCTCGGTTCCTCTTGGTCTCCAGTGGTGCCCAGAAGGCTCCAGGTGTGTTCTGACCCTGTGGCTTGGGGAATGCAGTAGGGATGGGTGAACTGAGCAGACCCTGAACTGAATCTTGGAGCAGGCTTGGAAATGTCTGTGTAAGGCCCTCGGCTCTGTGCAGTCTCCCCTGGGTCCAAGCCACATAGGCCACAGGCATGCTGCAGAGCTGGGACCCTTAGCTCAAGCTGCCAGGCTTTCAGCTCTGGTGTTGGGCAAGATGGCGGCTGTCACATTTGCATTATGGCAGGTGTCTCAGCATGATAACAGTGTCCAGGCTCTGCGTGACACTACACCTCTACACCTGAGCTGGGAGCTCTCCAGCGCGCTGGGTCTGTTGGGCTGCACGACACCATGCCATATAGCTTAGGGGTTTATCCTGCTGCCCAGTGCTGTAGTATTTGGGCACCTTCCATTAAAAGCAATAGCAATAGAAAATTTCCCTAATGGGGTCTTTGTCTGGAGAGAGCCCAGCTGGAGAGTCTCAGGCTCTGTGAGCGTTGATTGATCCCCGGCTGCCGGGTAAATGAGCAGCACCGTGCGCCAACACTCTGTTCAGGCAGGGCACACATGGGGCATCAGGGACTCCCAGCCTTCTAACCACAGGCTCTGCCCTCCCTCTGGGCCTCCCTGCTGCCTCCAGGAGGGTGGGGGAATCCAAATGCTTGTTAGCCATTGCCTATCTCCTGCGTTTGGCCAGTAACCCCGGGGCGCCGTACGAACAAATGGGAAGCTGGCTCAGCGTACTGCTGCCTTCTGAAGCTGTGAGCAGCTGGGTACAAAGCATGATTGTCTTGGGCAGTAATCTCACCAAATACCCAGGGCAGCCGCAGGCCAGCTCAGTGCTGGGGAGGAAGACCGCAGTGTAGGTAGCAATGGACACTGAGGTCTGTGTACTATGCCTGTACATTTCTGAGAAGCTGCTATCTGCAGAGGCAGGCATCATTCTGCGAGCTAGCGGCCGAGCAAACACCCACCGTGGAGCCTAGAGCTGGGCAAATGTTTTCTGGCAGCCCAGCAGAAAGTGGATATGATGGAATTCAAACATTCCATGGGAATGTGGCGATTCTCTTGAAACTTTCAGTGAAAACCTGGCCAGCCTGCCCGCCCACCCACCCATCTGCCTCCCATGGCTCCCGAGCTCCCCGAGCCACTGATTTGGGTTGGAAATGTTAAAACCTTGATGTTTTTCACAGTGCTGCAACCCCATTTCTTGGCCAGCTCTAGTGGAAATTTTTCTTTTGTTCAGTCTTCTTTTGTTGTTTCCCTTAGTCTAATGTAAAAGTCACTCAGGCTGAGAGTAAGTGGCTGCTTCCTGTGTGGGGGAAAACCTAGCACAGACCACTAGAGAACGCCCATGGGCTACAGACAGTGATCATTTGCCCTAGGGTTTTATCCTGCTGGCCATCACCATGGTATCTGGGCGCTGTTTATGTAAAATCAATAGCAAGAGCAAAGCCCTTAGGGCATGACTTTTCTGGCTCGTCTCCATTTTTCATTTCAAACACTTCATGGGAGAGGATGGTTGGGTCTTTTGTCCTTTTTAAGAAATATTTTATTAAATTTTCTTTTTTTGTGTGGTTTGTTTTGGGGCAAAAGGGGGGGTCAGGCTTGGGGCTTGGGAGTGGAAGGAAGGTCAGGGCTGGGGGGGTGAGAGGCAGTATCAGTATGTGGGTGTCATTCTTATGGCGCAGCCTTGTCCAAGAGGAAGGTGTTTGCAGTGTTTCCTGAAGCCACTCAGATGCTGGACTGGCCTGATCTCCCCATGGAGGTGACTGCACAGTTAGATCCCCTCAACAGAGAACTTTGACGGGACACACTCACCTCCCATGAGCGCTTCCTGTTGGATGGGTGTGAACCTGTACTTTCTCTCTTTTCGCAGTGCCCTGTGGGCTATTGCCTTCATTAGCCGGGTCCTCAGTGGCTCAGCTCTCCGGCTAAGTCACACAAAATCTAAAATGGAGGAACCCCTTCTGGGGTAACAAAGTCCAACACATGGTTGGCCCTCTTCAGCCCCATCTCTGGGCCTTCAGTACTGAGTATTATCCCCTTCCTGGGGCTTAGCCACTTCGCTAGTGGCCAGTGAGGATCCGGGCCTGCCCACAACTCCTGGTCCCAACCCAGGGACCCTACAAATAGCAGCCACATGCTGCTTTCTTTAACAGTAGTTGGGACAGAGTGGGAAGCAGCTCAGGGAATGCAGTCACATCACCTTCTTGGGTCCTCTGTTTGTTTCTTGTTTGAGCAGGGTCTCTCCCAGGCATCCTTGCGTGGAGAGTTTCTCAGTCTCTGTCCTGATTTCTCAGGGGTCTTCTCCCAGGCCTCTACTTGGGGAGCTTGTGATAGTCTCTGCCCCCTTTTAGTCAGGGTTCTCCCTCCCAGGCCTCTGCACCTGGAGAGCTCCACAGTCCTGTCTCTGCTTAAGCACGGTTTCTCTGCAGTTTCTACCTGTGGTGTCTCACAGCCTTCCAGTCCTCCTTCACCCTTCTGGTCACAACAAGCAACTGCCCTACTCCACCCCTGCAGCACCTTTTAACTGGGCGTGCTTCATTCTGATTGGCTGCTTCCCTGCAGCCTCTCTAGGCAGGCCTGGAGGACCCACCTTCACTGCTCCGTTCTTGGGTGTGGTAGGCCTGTGAGGCCTCCAGCAAGGGGCCTCCAAGGGTCTGGTACACCCAGTCACAAGTTTCAGAGTGATAGCCATGTTAGTCTGTATCAGCAAGAAGAAAGAGGAGTACTTGTGGCACCTTAGAGACTAACAAATTTATTTGAGCATAAGCTTTCGTGGGCTAAAACCCACTTCATCAGATGCATGCAGTGAAAAATACAGTAGGAAGATATATATACACAGAGAACATGAAAAAATGGGTGTTGCCATACCAACTGTAACGAGAGTAATTAATTAAGGTGAGCTATTATCAGCAGGAGAAAAAAAACTTTTGTAGTGATAATCAGGATGGCCCATTTCCAACAGTTGACAAGAAGGTGTGAGTAACAGTAGGGGAAAAAATTAGCATGGGGAAACAGTTTTTACTTTGTATAATGACCCATCCACTCCCAGTCTTTATTCAAGACTAATTTAATGGTGTCCAGTTTGCAAATTAATTCCAGTTCTGCAGTTTCTCATTGGAGTCTGTTTTTGAAGTTTTTTTGTTGGAATATTGCAACTTTGATATCTGTAATTGAGTGACCAGGGAGGTTGAAGTGTTCTCCGACAGGTTTTTGAATGTTATAATTCTTGACATCTGATTTGCGTCCATTTATTCTTTTGCATAAAGACTGTCTGGTTTGGCCAATGTGCATGGCAGAGGGGCATTGCTGGCACATGATGGCATATATCACATTGGTAGATGTGCAGGTGAACGAGCCTCTGATAGTGTGGCTGATGTGATTAGGTCCTATGATGGTGTCCCCTGAATAGATATGTGGACAGAGTTGGCAACGGGCTTTGTTGCAAGGATAGGTTCCTGGGTTAGTGTTTTTGTTGTGTGGTGTGGTGTGGTGTTGCTGGTGAGTATTTGCTTCAGGTTGGGGGGCTGTCTGTAAGCAAGGACAAGAATGCTTTGGCCCCGGCTCACCTGAGCTTTTGGGCTCTCTGATCCAGGCTGCCCTGGAGCACTGCTGTGGCTCAGAGCCGAAGGCCTCTTTACCCCAGTCAGGGCTTGAACCTCAGCCTTCCCTGATGTACCTGGGAGCAGGGCCCTAGCCACCACTCAGTTCTTTCCACTCCCATAAGGCTCCACAGAGTGGGGAAGGAGTGGGCAGGATAGCTCCATGCAAGCAATTGCCTTAAAGAACCAGGCACCGTTCATGCACTGCAGATGCCCACCTTAGACTAATGCATTGCTCCTAGTGAATAGCCTGGCCAGCTGCATTTAATTACCTAGTTTAAACCCACACAGTTAGGAAAACACACAGTTCTTTTTTCTCCTAAAGCACCAAATGATTTGCTCTCGAGTTTCTTGTAACATTTCCCATCCGAATCCTAGCTGCGATGATTTTCCAAAGGATGAGAGATGAGCGCCCGGGTGACATTTCTAGTGTCTATAAATATCTCCCAAACACCCAGCTAGCCCAACTGGTGAATTATGCAGGAAGAGCTTTATCCATAATAAAACAATTGGAGCCGTTTTGGTGTCGGCATCCCATTCTTCTTCAGATGGCAGGAGAACAGAACAGGCGATTTATTCTGGAAAGAGCAA
The DNA here is from genome assembly GCF_028017835.1 of Emys orbicularis. Lineage (NCBI taxonomy): Eukaryota > Metazoa > Chordata > Testudines > Emydidae > Emys > Emys orbicularis. The sequence continues at coordinate 25,858,965 of NC_088695.1, read as the reverse complement.
TCGGTGCTTGGGGAATTTAATGAACTTTTCCCTTTCCTGCAGATAAGTGGGCATCTCAGAGGGCAGCACTGAGCAGAAAGAGGGGCTAGTCCGCTGAAGAAAGGATTTAAAATCAATGCAATACAATGGGCCCAGCATTTATACACACCCAGCCTCTATAACATGGTCCAGAGTTCCAGTAAAGTGAACGTACAGATCTCTGGCCTTGCAGTATTAAAGAGAGATGTCAGGCCAGGCAAAAGTTAAGGCTTTTATAGCTACACCACTAGGCTCTAACCCCTACACTACCGGGGCATTCTTGTGTCTTTGCACTTGCTTTCTCTGGCCCAAATGACTCTTTAAGAAAGTGAGAGACAGACAGAGCTCACCCCCATGAGCATGCTGGCGGTAGGGTTGCCACAGGCTGGCAGTAGGGTTGCCAACTTTCTAATCGCACAAAACCAAACATCTTTGCCCCGCCCCTGCTCTGAGGCCCCACCCCTGTCCCTCCGTCGCTCACTCTCCCACACCCTCCCTCACTTTCACCGGGCTGGGGGTTGGGGTGTGGGAGGGGGTTTGGGGTGCAGGAGGGGGTGAAGGCTCTGGGGTGGGACCAAGGATGAGGGATTTGGGTGAAGGAGGGAGCTCCGGGCTGGGGCCAAGGGGTTCAGAGTGTGGGAGGGAGTGTGGGGTGCAGGCTCTGGGAGGGAGTTTGGGTGTGGGACGGGGCTCAGGATTGGGGCAGGTGTTCGGGGTGTGGGAGGGGGCTCAGGGCTGGGGCAGGACATTGGGTTGCAAGGTCTGGAAGGGACTTAGGGTTCAGGAGGGGATTCTGACCTGAGGCAGGGGGTTGAGGTGCAGGAGAGGGTTTGGGGTGTGGGCTCCAGGTGGCGCTTACCTCAGGCAGTTCTCGGAAGCGGACGGCATGTCCCTCTGGCTCCTAGGCGGAGGGACCAGGGGGATCCACATGCTGCCCCCGCCTGTAGGTGCCACCCCCGCAGCTCCCATTGGCCGCTGTTCCCTGCCAATGGGAGCTGTGGAGCCAGTGCTCGGGATGGGGCAGCGCATGGAGCCCCCATGGCTTCCCCTGCGCCTAGGAGCCAGACATGCTGCCGCTTCTGGGAGCTGCGTGGACCCAGGGTACGCAGGGAGCCTGCTTTAGCCCCGCCAACCGGACGTTTAGTGTCCGGTCAGCTGCGCTGTCTGGAGCCACCAGGGTCCCTTTTCAACCAGGCGTTCCTTAACTTTTGCATGGCCTGACCTTTCTCTGAACCATTGCAAGGCCATGGCCTGGAGCCCTAGGATCCAGGCCCCCTGCTCCACTAGTTCTTTCATTATTTATCCAGCGGGCAACAGCTTCAACTGGTGAGACCGAGGGAGCCCCACAGAAGAATAGCCCAGAGCCTGATGCTTCGAGCACTTCTGTGAGGGTGTCAGATCCTTGTTCAAATCCCTTCTCCCATGTGATCGCTGGTGAGGACCCTCACCACTGGGCTAAGCATTATGAGGGAAGTTGTCGCTATGATTTGTGTGATGTTTCCTGAGGGGCCCACCCTGTCAGGCAGTCTCTGAGCACACCCAACAGACCAGGCCCCGCACGCAACAGGGCTGAATACCTGGCTTACCTCAGTTTGAGACCTGCTCTGTGGCTCAGGCAGGAGATAAGCCCCAGGACGACTGCACTGCACACGCCCAGAGGCAGAAACATAGGTGCGGAGGGAACTTTTGCTGCAAAAATCTTAGGGGCCAAGTGAGTTTAGGTTCCGCCAAGATTCAGTGGGAGTTTTATGCATCACACTGATCCCCAAACTGGGCCTTAGGCACCTAAAGCAGGGACATAGGCACCTACCTTCTTTTGTGCATCCAGGCCAAAGTCATGAAGGGTTGCAAGATACTCGAGCTGTGATGAAGCATGCCCAGAAATGCCCATAAGACAGTTCAGCAGTCCGTGCAGGGTTTGGATAGTGGCAGAAAAGACGGCATGAAGCCACACGCTGAATGATGAGGATAAAAAAAAATACTAAGCAGTGGAATTAGGCAGGTTGCCTGAGGGGGAAAAGTGTCTGATCATGTGACTGAAGACTGGTGTAAGCAGACGGGGGCAGAGGTAAGGTTGCCTGGGAACCCGTAATTCTGGCATTTCCTGACTTTGTGCTTGACTTTACAACCTAAACACCAGTCTAGTTTTACGTGTGATCTAACACATAGTCAGCAAGGTCATTGGGTTTGCTGCACAGGATTACACCGATTCTAACCGCTTCAGGCTACACTCACAAAGAAATGTAGGTGCGGTGGCCAGGGCCGGCTCCAGCATTTCTGCCGCCCCAAGCAAAAAAACAAAACAAAACAAAACAAAAAGCCGCGATCGCGATCACCGGCGGCAATTGAAAAAAAAAAAAAAAAAAAGCCGCGATCGGCGGCGGCAGTTCAGCAGCAGGTCCTTCGCTCCTAGAGGGAGTGAGGGACCTGCCGCCCCCGAATTGCCGCAGGTGCCGCCGCTCTCCCTTGGCCGCCCCAAGCACCTGCTTTTTAAGCTGGTGCCTGGAGCCGGCCCTGGCGGTGGCACTCGGTGTCGCTATCTCTAACTTTTAGGCACCTAGAAATCCCTGGGATTCACAAAGCCTGGGTTAGGCAGCGCTCCGGCTCCCGGTACAGTGCACAGGGACAGACCGGTACCTAGACTGCAATTCACAAAAGCCAGTGCCCTAGACCTTTCCTCACCTCAGCGATCCTCTGGGAGGTGCCAAGTCCAGGGGAGTGTGCCGAGCCCCACCCTTCCCTTTTCACAGAGTTTGGTGCCTATGTCTGGGCCACAGGGAGGCACCTCCCTCAGCTGTGAGCCTGCCCATGGGAGTAGGTGCCTACACCATTTGCTTCACAGGCAGTGGCGGCCCTTCTTTACAGCTTCTCAGGGACCCCCAGGTCAAGTCCCCTCAGCAGCTGCAGGGGAGAAAGGGTTTGACTGTGGATCTGGTACTTCTCCGGTGAGTACGCTAGCCCCTGGGCTCTGGGCTAGTCTGATGGGGAATCTCCCAGTCTCTCCTGTTGAATCAGTTGCACGCTGGATAAATAATTTTAAAAAGGCATTGGAGCAGGAGGACTGGCTCCTGGGTCTCCCCGCTGAGTGTGCTAACCCCCAGGATAGAGTCAGGCTCATGTTTATGCTCTTTCTCTTTCATTATTAATCTACAGCAGGCCAAGGGAGCCCCACATCTGACTATCCCATAGCCCAGTGGTTAGGACATGCCCCTGAAAGCTGGCAAATCACTTAGCCCCTCTGGGGCTCCCCAGGTGAGTGCCCTGATCAATGGGCTAAACATTATGAGGGAGCACCTGGTTGGTTCTTTTGTGTAAGCTTGCCTATAGGGGCCCAGTCCAGCAGGTGTGCTCTAAGCTCACGTTCCAGATCAGTTAGGTGGAGGAGCGCCTATCTTCCCCCAGTTCCTGACTCGCTCTGGGGCTCTGGCCACCTGGCGTGGGGCTGCAGTGCGCACGTGCACAGGCAGAACCATTTGCTGCAAAAATTAGGTGCTAAGCAAGTTTAGGTGCCTACAGGGTTTAGGGTAGCTGAGGCAGAGCTTCTGGGATTTGGGCTCCTAAAGTGGCAGTAAGGTGCCTAAGGCCTGGTCTACACTAGGCGTTTATGTCGAATTTAGCGCCGTTACATCGAATTAACCTTGCACCCGTCCACACCACGAGGCTATTTAGTTCGACATAGAGGTCTCTTAAATTCGACTTCTGTACTCCTCCCCAACGAGGGGAGTAGCGCTAAATTCGACATGGCCATATCGAATTAGGCTTGGTGTGGATGGAAATCGACGGTAATAGCTCCGGGAGCTATCCCACAGGGCACCACTCTGTTGACGCTCTGGACAGCAGTCCGAGCTCGGATGCTCTGACCAGCCACACAGGAAAAGCCCCGGGAAAATTTGAATTCCTTTTCCTGTCTGGGCAGTTTGAATCTCATTTCCTGTTTGGACATCGTGGCGAGCTCAGCAGCACTGGCAACGATGCAGAGCTCTCCAGCAGAGATGGCCGTGCAATCCCAGAATAGAAAGAGGGCCCCAGCATGGACTGATCGGGAAGTCTTGGATCTCATCGCTGTGTGGGGCGATGAGTCCGTGCTTTCCGAGCTGCGCTCCAAAAGACGGAACGCAAAGATCTATGAGAAGATCTCTAAAGCCATGGCAGAGAGAGGATACAGCCAGGATGCAACGCAGTGCCGCGTGAAAATCAAGGAGCTGAGACAAGGCTACCAGAAGACCAAAGAGGCAAACGGACGATCCGGATCCCAGCCCCACACATCCCGTTTCTACGAGGCACTGCATTCCATCCTAGGTGCGGCCGCCACCACTACCCCACCACTGACCGTGGACTCTGAGGATGGGATATTGTCCACGGCCGCTTCCTCAGACATGGTAGCGGACGGGGAAGATGAGGAAGGAGATGAGGAGGACGAGGCAGTCGACAGCGCTTACCAAGCTGATTTCCCCGACAGCCAGGAGCTCTTCATCACCCTTACAGAGATCCCCTACCAACCCTCCCCAGCATGTAACCCGGACACAGATTCAGGGGAAGGATCAAGCGGTAAGTGCTTTAAACATCTAAACATTTATTTTTAACAAAACTGGAATATTAAGAATAAGAACAATGTGTGCTTCATGATTTCTTTACCCTGGGCGCTTAAGTATTCAGTTCCAACTATTTAAAAAATATCCAGCAGTGTCCGGTTGTGCATGATTCTGCTGCCCAAGCTACTCCACTCTTTAGTCCCTGCCACTGCAGCTATATGAAAATCCGGTCTATATGTCCGGGGATAGAGCAATAATCCTCCACGGACATCTCGACGAAGCTCTCCTGCAGGTAATGGGAAAACCTGTTCATCAGGTTCCTGGGGAGAGCGGCCTTACTGGGTCCTCCGAAGTAGGAGACGTTCCCGCGCCAGGAGACAAGCAAGTACTCCGGGATCATTGCCTTGCACAGCATGGCGGCATAGGGCCCTGGTCTTTGCAGGCTTTCCCGAAGCATCCTTTCCTTCTCGCTGTCCGAGATCCTCATGATAGTTATGTCGCTCATGATGACCTGCTTTGAATTAGGTAGGGGACTGTTAGTATTGGGACTGCTTGCAAGTTCCTTTACAGAACTGTAACCGCTGGTTTACAGCCACGCGGTGGAGGCGGGAGAGGGGCAGCATACAGGGATCTTTCCCTGGGACATCCGCGAGGGGGTGGGACAGGGCCAGAGTTCATGCTTGGCCGATTGCTGGCAGCAGAGACTGGCATTGCTTTCAATGTGAAAGGAGGCCAGTGGTACTATTAAAGTTTTAAGCAGCCACAAGTCTACGGCTTACCATGTTTGCCTGCTACAGAGATTACGGTGTCCTGCCACGCTTCCCAGATCGGCAGTGCAAAACCCCAGGCACTGAAGGCGAGGTCCGAAAATTCGACCTTGTCCTGAGTGCGCATGTGATAGGTGCGGTGCATGGTCTTGTTCACAGAGAAAGACTATGTTCTTTGTTCACAACTACATTTATGTTTTGGAGGAATTCACTACCTTTTTCTCATTCCCACAGCCACATCTGCGACTGTCTCCCAACCCAGCCTGGCATCACACTCCCAGAGGCTAGCGCACATTAGGCGGAGGAAGAAGAAGACGCGAGAGGACATGTTCTCAGAACTAATGGGCTGCTCCCGAGCCCAGGCAGCACAGCAGAACCATTGGAGGGAGAATTTGTCCCAAATGCACCAGACACACATGGAACGTGAGGAGAGGTGGCAGCAGGAAGACCAGCAGGCGACTCAAACGCTGCTTGGACTTCTGAGGGAGCAAACGGACATGCTCCGGTGCCTTGTTGATGTTCTGCAGGAACGGAGGCAGGAGGACAGAGCCCCGCTGCAGTCTATCAGTAACCGCACTCCCCTGCCACCAAGTCCCAGACCCCCCTCGCCCAAAATCCAAAGAAGGAGGGGCGGCAGAGTCCGTGAAAACTCTCACTCCACCCCTGCAGACTGCTCAAGCACCAGAAGGCTGTCATTCCCCAAAATTTGAAAAGTCCTTTCCTGCCCGCCTCACCCAAGCCCCCGTCCAAGTTTCACCCCCCAGTTTCATGTGTGGTTGTTAATAAAAAATACGTTTCTGTTCATTACTGTTTCAGTCATGTTCTTTTGAGGGACAGTCTGTCTGAAGGGGGGGAAGGGGCTTGGTAATTGGACAGGACAGTCACCTTTAGCAGGGCACAGAGGCGGGGGCAGGTCCAGCAGCAGGGCACGTACACAGTGCAGTGACTAGTTACCCTGGTCAGTCTGGGAGGTGGTTTTCATGTTCTGTGCGTGGGGGGGGGGTTTGCACTGTGACTTTGTTGCGGGGGAGGGCAGTTACAAATCTTATGCAGCGGTCCTTGTCCTGGATCACAGAGCCACGCAGCAGGGGATCTGTAACCCTCCTCCCCCTGCCATAAAGTCACATAGCCCCCACATACACGCAGTCCCGCTCAGGAGGGCTGGCAGGCTCCGTTGAAACAACCAGTTCGCCACTGTGAATCCTGTCATTCCTGGAGTTTAGAAGGATCATTTGCATCAGTACACTACACCCGCTCCCCACCACAGTCTGCGTCCCAGGTTTCAAACATTCCCGCGAAAACAGTAATAAAGACAACGGTGTTCATTAACAAAATAAAACTGATTTTATTTTTTTGGAAGGGGTGGGAGGGGGTCTGTAACTGGAGAGGATAGTCAACATTAACTGGGTAAAGAAACGGTCGCAGGTTCAGCTTCTATGTACACAAACTTAAAAGTCACTGGTTACCCTGCTCACTGTGGAACCTAGCTTTCAAAGCCTCCCGGATGCACAGCGCGTCCCGCTGGGCTCTTCTAATCGCCCGGCTGTCTGGCTGGGCGTAATCAGCAACCAGGCTATTTGCCTCAACCTCCCACCCCGCCATAAAGGTCTCCCCCTTGCTCTCACAGAGATTGTGGAGCACACAGCAAGCTGCTATAACAATGGGGATATTGGTTTCGCTGAGATCACAGCGAGTCAGTAAGCTTCTCCATCTCCCCTTGAGACGGCCAAAAGCACACTCCACCACCATTCTGCACTTGCTCAGCCGGTAGTTGAACAGTTCTTTTTCAGTGTCCAGGGCGCCAGTGTAGGGCTTCATGAGCCAGGGCATTAGCGGGTACGCTGGGTCCCCAAGGATCACTGTAGGCATCTCCACATCCCCAAGAGTTATTTTGTGGTCCGGGAAGTAAATACCTTCCTGCAGCCGTCTAAACAGACCAGAGTTCCTGAAGACGCGAGCGTCATGAACCTTGCCCGGCCATCCGACGTTGATGTTTGTAAAACGTCCCCGATGGTCCACCAGTGCTTGCAGCACCATTGAAAAGTAGCCCTTTCTGTTAATGTACTGGCTGGCCTGGTGCTCCGGTCCCAGGATAGGGATGTGAGTTCCATCTATAGCCCCACCGCAGTTTGGGAATCCCATCGCGGCGAAGCCATCTATGATGACCTCCATGTTTCCCAGGGTCACTACCTTTGAGAGCAGTACCTTAACGATTGCATTGGCTACTTGCATCACAACAACCCCCACGGTAGATTTGCCCACGCCAAACTGGTTCGCGACAGACCGGTAGCTGTCCGGCGTTGCAAGCTTCCAGAGGGCTATGGCCACTCGCTTCTGGACAGTCAGGGCTGCTCGCATCCGGGTGTCATTGCGCTTCAGGGCAGGGGACAGCAACTCACAAAGTTCAAGGAAAGTCCCCTTCCGCATGCGAAAGTTTCGCAGCCACTGGGATTCATCCCAGACCTGCAGCACTATGCGGTCCCACCAGTCCGTGCTTGTTTCCCGTGCCCAGAATCGCCGTTCCACAACATCCACATGACCCATTGTCGCCGTGATGTCCTCGGCGCTGGGTCCCGTGCTTTCTGACAGGCCTGTGCTACTCTCAGACTTCAGGCCCTCACCACGGTGCCGTAGCCTCCTCGCCTGGTTTATCTGCATCTGCCTCTGGTAAAGGTGCATGATAACCTGCGAGGCGTTGACAACGGCCACAACTGCAGCGATGGTCGCAGCGGGATCCATGCTCGCAGTGCTGTGGCGTCCGTGCTGTCACTGACCAGAAAAGTGCGCGAACTGATTTCCCGCCGGCGCTTTCAGGGAGGGAGGGAGGGCGGTAGTGACGGACGGATGACGACAGTTACCCAAAAGCACCCTCGACACATTTTTTTACCCAGAAGGCATTGGCGGCTCGACCCAGAATTCCAATGGGCAGCGGGGACTGCGGGAACTGTGGGATAGCTGCCCACAGTGCACTGCTTCCAATGTCGATGCTTTCCCCATTAGTGTGGACTCACAAAGTCGAATTACTGTCCTTAGTGTGGACACACACGTTCGACTTTGCAATATCGATTCTACATTTTCGATTTAAGAGAAATCGAACTACCCTCGTAGTGTAGACATACCCTAAGTCCCTTTTGTGAATCTAGCCCTTGCAGTAGCGATCATGAGATATTTCTAAACTGCAACTACCTGCATACTTTCCTTGGTCTCTCATGTGATACACACGATTCATACTCCCTGCGCAGTGGGATAATGTTGATATTTCAGACCAAAAGAAACAAAATGGGAGTTCTAGAGGCAAGTCCAAGAATAAAGATTTTATTAGGAAATGTTCACCCTTCTGAAATGGTTTGCTTTACTGCATCTCCCTCATTCATTAATAGCCTGGCGGCGTTCTTTCTCCTTCCAGTGTTCCTAGAGTCTAAAGGGATATCAGTGAGGAATCCTACATCAGTTACAATCATTTATTCCCCTAACGAGTACTGTGCTCCCTGGCTTTCCGAATTTTTCTTCACACTTCACTGAAACATTGGGTTGGATTAAAAAAAAACAACAGAGTCTAAAGAATTACAAAGCTTATTCAATTTAGCCAGATCCAAAGCCCATCAAAGTCAATGGAAAGACTCCCTCGGACTTCGACTGCCTTTGGATCAGAACCTACACAGAGAAAAATATAGATTAGGTCAAATTTGAGCCTAACAGCCCTTTAATCCTCTGGATGTGATAGATATGGGGCCATTCCTTCAGCTGGTTTAAATCCACGTAGCTCCATTGAATGAATGGCAATCCCCTGATTTATAGCAGCTGAGGCTCTGGCTACAGTGTCCAGTCACATATATAAAAATACCTAGCTCTTATGCAGCACTTTTCATCAGTAGATTCCAAAGCACTTTACAAAGGCGGTCAGTATTATATCCCCTTTTTACAGATGGGGAAACTGAGGCATGGAAGGATAAAGTGATTTGCCTATGGTCATCCAGTAACTGAGCTGGGAATAGAACCTAGGCCTTCTGAGGCCTACACTGATATTCTAGCCACTAGGCCACACTGCCTCTCCCATAGATGCATCTGCTACTGCATGCTACATCCTCTTAAGAATTCATTTGCCAAGCTTGCTAAATGCCCGCACTCAAAGAGTTAAGAAGACAAAGGTTTTTTTTTCCTCTACGCATATTATTTTAGAAATTGCTTGAATGTGAAATGGTTCAAAGCTCCCATTGAGACATTCTCTGTTGGTGAAACTCTGTGTCAATCAGAACCTAAATTTGCAGAAGCAGTGCCACCCCAGCTAGGACCCACTTGGAAGGGTTTTCTTTAGTTTTCAGGTTAAAAGTCCACACATAGGTTGGCCCTCTCTGACGTGTTTTGTACACGGGACATGGGTACACGCTGCGAGTGTCCTGTTTGTCAGCAGGAATGGCCTTGATGAAAATAACGGGCATGGCTGGAGTTAGATCCTTCAGCCTGGCATCCATCATCATCCCTGTCTGCAGAGGAAAGAAGAAAAGGTTTTAAATGCTACTTTTGAAGAATGCCAAGACTTACCACCAACTGGGTCCCCAATATGCATGATCATTTACAGCCTCCCGCTCCTTCCACAGCCTGTTTCCTGCCATGTATTACTTCCTGTCTGTGCCCTTTTACAACTTCTGCTTCTTGTGTCCTGGCCCAGTCATGACTATATTATATCAAAGTAAAATATCAGACAGTTCTAACCTCTGGACATCTGACATCTCACCCTCCCTCACTCCTGCACCAATCACTTTCCCCAGATTAGATCCCTGCTCCACTTGGACTCCTGCGGACACACAGCACTGTTCTGTGCAGACACCCCCTCCTGCCAGGCCCAGAGGGAAGAGATGATCCAATTTGCATGGCTGTACATTGAGCATCTCAAATACTAGGTTTGGTCTGACTAGAAAAGACCTCAGGAATGATGCCCAGTGTCAGTTTGAGAGGTGACAGGCATGAATGTTTCAGTGCAAAGTAAACATGTGACTTCGGTCAGGTGAAAACATCTTCCGTTAGGTGTTAAAATATGCATGGAGGTGCCAAGATCACGTATCCGGCCACTTTCATCAGCTGCCTCGCTCTAATGTAGCTTTTTCAAAGCTTTTTTGACTCTAGCTGTTCTTACATCACAGGGTCCCCAACCCCCCCCCCCCCCCCCCCCCCCCGGATCAGGATTCTGACTCTAAGATTGGGGGACGAATCCTGAAGTCCCCATGCAGTGGTTTTTCAATCTTTGACCTCGCTGGGCTCTTTGCTGGAGCAAAGACTGAGGCTTGGTCTACACTTACCCCCCAAGTCGAAGTAAGGTACGCAAATTCAACTACGTGAATAACGTAGCTGAATTCGACATACCTTACTTCGAACTTACCGCGGTTCAGACGCGGTCCACACGCGGCAGGCAGGCTCCCCCGTCGACTTCGCGGTACTCCTCTCGTCTAGCTGGAGTACCGCAGTCGACGGGGATCACTTCCTGGTTCGATTTATCGCGTCCACACCAGACGCGATAAATCGAACTCGGAACTTCGATCCGCAGCCGTCGAACTACCCGGTAAGTGTAGACTAGCCCTAAGAGTGGCTTCAGAATCAGGCTGTAAGGTTGTAACCAATGGGCTTTTATTGGCTATTGCTCTTGAAATGCACTATGAACGAATAATGGCAACACTCCAGTCACATCCTGGAGAACACGACCCCATCCTGCAGGGCTGTGTCCAGCAATGCCCCTGGCCTGGGAAAGTGAGGAAATCAGTCCTTTCCCCCATCACCTACACCCCTCTCCTCTGGCTGGATGCACACCTAATCTCAGACACAGGATTTATGCACCAACATGAGCAAACTCCCCATGACAATGGGATCGACAGGGCTCTGATACACTAAACTAGAAAACACAGTGTGTCCAATTGCAGTGACTTTCACCCTGTGAAACCCACTGGGATTGCACTGGGTATTTTCAGGGCAAAATCTAGCCCAGTGTTAAACATGTCCTAATAAACTTGTATTTGACCAGTGTGAAATGATGGCGCCTCCCAGAAATGGGTGGGGGAGGAAGCAGCTTATTTATTGGCTCTCAGCCAATGTCCATAGGGACCCACAGCTGAGCAGGCTGCTGCTGTTTGGTTTTTAATATAAACCCTGGCTGATTAGCTGTATACAAAGCACAGCACCCAAAGGGGCAGAGAACAGACCCAAGAAGGGAGCACCAAGGGCCCTGTGAGCTCGCTGTGCCATTGGCGATGAGAAGGGGCTTCGGGAGGCTCATTCTGAACCCTGCATGGGGATTAGTTGAGTGGCCTCGAGGGCCCTGCCTGCTAGAAGAGCCTGAGCTCCTACTACCAGGGATGCTAATGTGAAAAGCGGGGATACGCATGGGCCATTCTGACGGAGAATTGTCTGTAGTGAGTGAGTCTCCGGTGTCCTCTGCACAGCACAGCTCTGCATCAGGTTGCCATGACCCAGCAGAGGAAGCCAGTATGTGGGGATTACGTCAAACTGGCTGGTTTGCTTCCCCCACTCTGGTCTCTCAGGCAACTACTGTCTCTTCTTCCAACTGTAAAATGATTTACCTATGAGTCCCCTTCTGGGAACAGCTTGTACAAACTGCCTAATGCAGGCCAGAGAGAGGGAAATACAAACAAATATGGAGTAGGAATTCGTACCTCACTGTGCTACAGGGACTGCCTCTCCCTGAAGATTAGCTTCACAGATGATTTTATTTCAAATGTCCCCAAACCAGAGTTGTGTGGTGAGACTGAACCTATCTAGTGATTTATTCAGTCCTAGCAATAAGCAAAGTAAAGTAATCACTCTTGCACATACCTCGCTATCTTAATTTAATTTTAACAATACCATTTGTTATAATAAGATAGTAATGATAATACAGGACTCTTATATAGGACTTCGTATTTTCAATGCTCTGTACAAACACTCACTAATCCTTGCATCTGCTCTCGAGGGTGCTACATGGCAAGTGCTGTTATTGTGTATTATTTTTACACATATCCTTTTAATTTTTTGTGACTGGATTCTGATCAGATAGGCAGTTTATTGATGGCAATAATGGAAATAGATTTTCATGAAATATTCCATCCGTTTCTAGGTTGACAAGGGTTTCAATCTCTCTGAGATATCTCAAAGGCACTTATCCTTGTTCTATCTCCGGGCTGGTTTTCATTTGCATTTTTATCTCCCTGATGATCAGAAATGAATTCTGCTTTGAAAACAACTGTCCCTAACTGCTACCAAGGTGCGCTTGTTACATAGCAGCCCTGGATGTCCCCAGAGACCCAGTCTCTCAGATCCTGATGGCGAACTCTTCTCCAACAGCAGTTTGATCTGTTCTGCCTTCTCAAAAGTTAGTTGGAATGGTGGACAAATTATATTGCCACGTTACATGGGAATGGGAGCCCAAAGCAAGCTACAAACCAGGGGATATTAGCAATAGGATTAAATCTTTAGACCAGTGCATGAATCACCTTTCTCCTGGCTGTATCTAGAGGTTCTACTAACACAGCACCATTTGCATGCCATCATGTTGGGGTATAATTGACTTGATATAATTTTCTTGGTTTCTTTACAGCCCCATCCACACTGTTTTGCTGCCTTTTAATTGGACTTGCCTCTGACCTCAGGTTATACAGGTTGTGTGTGTGAGGGGTGAGATGATATGCTGGGTGCATGGGTTGGTGAGACATGGGCAGGCAGAGGCCAGGGGAGAACCCCATTTCAAGTTGGGGCAGGTGAAAGTTATCAGCGCCTGTTGGTTTAGGGTTCTGCAGGAGATGTACAGGGGGGAGAGACCTGTCCCTTGGCCAGGAGCAGTCCTAGCCATTTTGCCAGCCGGGATGGAAAACATTTTTGGTGACTCCCACCCCTCCCAAGTGGCTGAGCCAAAAAAAAGAAAGAAAAAAGAAAAAGAAACAGAGGGGGGAAAAAGCGACTGCTCTGCTTGCCTGCCCGAGAATCAGCTGTGCCCTTGTACTCATGTGTCTGTTCGACAGGTGGAATCCAGCAGTGGGATGGATGCTTGATTTGTGCTACCCAAGTGGGCCATGTGGGAGAGAGAGTTTTGCCCTGGGTTGATTGTAGGGTTCAGAGATGGATAGAATGGGATTGCCAAATTAACTCCACATCAGATTAACCACAAATAACAGCCCATGTACCAGCAGGTGTTGACAAGTATTCCCTCTGAATCCACCCTGAGATTTTTGGGGCTCTCAGCTGCAGTGAGAGCACCCAGTGTGGGCGCTAGCATGGAGGCCATGGAAGTAGAGTAGCATTGCTGGTTGCTGGTATCTGGTGGACCAGGTATCTCATGATTAGCAGAGACACAAGCCTTCAGTTCGCGCGATTCAATGTGCAGGCAGCTGCCCATAGGAATATACCATCCACAATTTACTGGGGAATGCGATTCCAGACCTTGCTTGTATTACGGGAGCCTGGAGGGGAATGCTGCTGGCCCTGTTTGACTAGCGTTTGTCTGGCTAGGGCCTAGGTGCAGGCCTCAAATAGGTCAGGAAGAGTTTGGCCAAGCTGTTTGCATCGGTCTTAGCCTTTGGGATGTGCCCCATTGTAAACATGCGCTCGTCAGGAACTATGGAGGTGCATGGGCCACCTCACCATCCCCATGACTCCTCTCTAAGCTGACTATTAGAAGCATCTAGGCTAAATGCAGGCTGTGATTGTTCCTCTTCAGGGTGGACCCCACCACAGGGAGCCTTTGTAACCCCCAAGCTGGTTTACTGCTGTGTGCTTTACACGGAACTACGACGGCGGCATCAGCTGGTGCAGAATGCAGCAGTCTGTTTGTGAAGGCAACAAGGGGCCATGAGCGTGGAACACCATGGCTCAGTGCACTCTTCAGTGGCCGCGTATTTGCTTCCAAGGGCAATTCAGTGTGTCACGTATGCTCTGCAAAGCACCAAATGGAGTAATGCCCAGTTATGAGAAAGATCACCTCTCCCCCTCTGTCCCATCGTGGTATCATTATTACAGTCCCCTGGGCTGGCATCACTGTTGGCTCCTAGGATTAAGCTCTCTATGGCTAGTTGCAGGGCATGCAGTGAGCAGACCAAAACTCTTAAAGCAGCCTTCCAAAGCATGCGTCTAATCAGCTTCATGGCACCATTAGCCAAATTCTCTGCAGAAACTCTACTGACTTCAGTGGAGCTACACCAGCAGGGAATTTTGTCCCCCGTACAATCTGGTGGGTTTGGCTTAGTTTAAAGCTGGCTGTTATTTATAATGATTGATTTATAAATGGAAGGTGCCCAGGTACGAATACAAATAGATACAGTAAAAATCTATAGAGGAGGTTTTTATCTTCTTCTTCTGGACATAAAATTGGAGGTATCATCTTAAACATGAAATAGCTTTTCTAAAAGCAGAGAAACTCCTCAAAATACTTACTCTAAATACCAGTTGTCATTCTTATCAGAGGATAAATTTGCAATGGATATATAGCCCAGATGGGCTGTGCATCTGTGCTACTAATTCTTCATCCATTAATTTATACTGGCCCCCACTAGGATGCAGGTAAATGAATAGCTCCGTCAGATGTGGAATTGATGGTTCACTGGGAACTATGAAATATTCAAATGTTCTTTTTCTTTCTTAAAACACGGAAGTGCAACGCTCTGAGATTGTGAATGGTTCTATCAATGTTCGTGTTCAGTGCTTTTCAACTACAGAAAACAAAATGACTGGAAACATACATTTGTAAAAGATGAGCTCATCTTTGGAACACATCGCTAGAGCTGAACAGAGTTACCTAGATGTGAGAATTAGCAGGAGCAGTTGGAACCACAGCATGATCCGTACATGATTGCAGGGGCTGCACTAGCAAACTTCCCAGCTGTGATCCATCACTGCTGCAGCTCCAGCAGTGGTAGCAAAGGTGCAGGCTGCAGCCCCGACAGGACTCAGGCATTTTGGGCACCATGTTATCTAACCCTGCAAAACTACCAGCAGCCATTTCGCTAAGTTTTCAATGAGGCAGGATTAGAACATTCTTCCCAGCTGAGCTGTTCTACAAGCAAGGATCCATTATTCTGTTTTATCCCTCCTGGTTGATATCATTAGTTGAAAAAGTTATTGCTTGCAGGCACTTGAGATCTAGTGGTGCTTACAATAGCATCAGGATCTCATGCCCTACAAAGGGGTCAGGGCTTTTCTGTGGACCCACCTTGTTGGCAGTGGTTAGAACCCTGCACACAGCTGCTGAGAATATTCCACAGATTCATTGTGGCAGGTGTATCTTGTTAATTTCACCAGACGAGTAGGGAGGTGAGTGAGAATCTCTGGTCAGACAGAATGGGGGGCAGAGAAAGCGAGGATGCAGGAAACCCTAGGAACAGCCAGATTCAGGAAGTGCGCTGAGGTTGGTGTATGTTCAGTTACTGAGATTTCAGTTACCAGTAAGGCCAAACCCAGCAAGGAGGTAAGTCTGAGCTTATGCAGTGTGTGAAGTCTTTATCTGGAACAGGACAGGAAGTCCACCTGCTCACAGTTCATTTGTATTGCTGTTACTATCAGAGTTCCTGGGATCTGTAGCATTCCAAACTCACTGCGCATCGCTACACACCCTGAGATGGAATGGGACCTGGAGCCTTATCTTTCCCTGTCCTCTTATAGTCACTTCAAGGAAGGAAGACTATAGATAAAAAGCCACCGCTCAGCTTCAGGGTGGGAGTTCTGAAATGTTCTAGTTCCAAGGATGGTGATCACATTTAGAGCCTTTCCTAATTTCCCATCCTCTGTGATAACCTATTTTAAAGAGAGAAAACTTAAAAGCTTAAAAGTCTTCGGAATGCATTTGATTTGAATTGCAAGGTCAGGATGAGATTCAGCATTTGAGACTTCAGCCTCTCTACACGGAATCCTAGTACCAAGCCCCGTCAGGGGGGTGGTCTTCAAGGTTGAGTCTATGAACCTTGACAAGAGCTGCTACTGAAAGAAAAACTTCCCCATGCCAGGGGGTGGAGGGGAGAACTCAGCATAGCTAAGTAAGTGACCCACTTTGATCAGAGCTCACTCACAGATCACTGGCAGCAGAAGTGTAACACAGGCTGCCTAGAGTAAGAGCTGCATGAATCACTGTCATTTAATTCCTGCATACAGCACAAATTGTGAGTTATGCTACCACAGACGTGGCAACCTGCAGGAGCAGTCTTGGTGGGGATTCGTCATTCACTCTGCAGACTGAAATCCCAGCGGCTGACAACTGTCAATGGGAATGTCAGTGACAATTGTTCTTCAGGATTCTGGCTCCGATGCACTACACTTTAAGAGCCATGTGACTGGCTGTGTAGTCACCAAACAATGTCTGAACGCTCCTGCGGGTAGGGAGTGTGCATACAGCCCTCCAGTCCTGCCTCCTGATACCCCACCCTAGTCAGGCCAGTCGCTCCTCTGCACTGGGACCACTTTCAGATCCCTCTGCACAAAGGCTCAATCCCTTGAAGCTCTTTGGTGAAGGGTATGCCTGAAGACTGATGTATCTTTGGAGCCAAACCCAGTCCCTTCTCTTGTGGGATCCACCATGGCAGCATTCAGACTAGCTCTGTCACCTGGACTGAGGAGTCCATGGACATTTTGCTCCAAGCTAAGTTGATACCATCAGCGGGTCCTTGGGATCCTGGGTTCTGGCCACATGTGGAGTTGCATTTGGATCCGTGGGACTCTCAGATCTGAGAAAGCTGGTTCCATCCCATTCTCTTTCTGCTACTCCCAGGGCTCCTAATTTGGGCACTAGAGCTTCTCTCCAGCCACTGTTTTCTGTTGAGTTGACAGGCTTATCTGGGGCAAGGTCCACTCTAGGGTGCATTTTGGCTGGTGCATTTTGGCTGCTTGGTCCTCCAACTCCCGCCTCTGTGACAGTACTGAAAGTGCAGCTTCTGTGGGAGGGGTGATAAGAGCCCTGAGTCCCCCTCCCCAGCTCCACTCACATCTTAGCTCCCTTGTCTTCATCCTCCTAGCTCTGTGCTTTTACAAGCTGAGGTGCTGATATGTTCTCTGGGAAGGGGAGTGCATGTGTATCTCATGGCAGAACTTGACCCCTCGTGTGGTAAACTGGTACAAGTTACTCCAAAAGTCCTGGAGCCCCTGGAGAGAGGAGACTGTAGCAAGCATATCAGCACCAGTACAGTAACAGTTTGCCTTGTAACACGTGTAGGTCACGTGTGCAGCAATACCATGGCCATGCAGAGACCCTGCAATATCCACATGTGCAGGGATGTCATGGTCATGAGGAGACTGTGGTCTCTATGCGCATGTCTACATGGCAGCTGAGAGGTGTAATTCCCAGCTAGCTCGAACAGAGCTAATATGTATATGTCTACCTGAGCTGGGCATCACCATCCACCCCCTTCAGGTACTGTGTAGACGTTCCCTAGTTATGCAACAATAGTGCGAGTGCCAAGAGAAATACTGGCCAACCTCACGTCTACACAGCAGCTGGGAGGCTGCTTCCCAGGGAGGCTGGACAGACACATGCTAGCTCTGCACGGCAATGCAGGCCAGTTGCCTGGTATGTAGCCAGGGGGTGGGGTGGGGTGGGATGGGATGGGTTTGTACTCGAGTGGCCAGCCTGTGTTGCTGTGGCCACACTGCTATTTTTAGTGCACTAGCTTGAGCAGAGTTAACACGTGTCCATCTGCGCTGAGAAGCACCTCCTACCTGCTGTGTAGACACACCCTTAGATGAGAACATGGGCTTCAGTTGTAACCATAAACACCCTGAACAGTGTATAAGCTGCAGTGACTCATCTCCTCATCAAGCAATTGCTAAGATTACCTGCATATCCCAGCGTGCACCCTCCATGAATAAACCATGTACGTAGGCACCCTCACGAGGAGGGCTGCTCAAATCTTCCCGGTTCCTCTTCGTCACATCGCACTGCAGAGTCATTTTATCCAAAGGCCACTCGTTCTTTCGGGCCATGGACTGCATGATGGCTGTCAGGAAAGACTGAGGGTTGAAGAATCCCGCTAGCCACACAACAGAGGGCAAGACAAAGTCTCCTGTCCACGTCTCAAGCTCCTTGATGCGGCTGAGCAGGTCAGCAAACCAGCCAGCCAGGCCAGCCATGGAAGGATAAGCCCTCCTAGTCCAAGACTCGGGCACAGTGTCCAGGAAGAGGGCATTCTGTAGGTTCTCCATATCGCTTGTCATTGTCAGCTCTCCCTGGTGCAGAAGAAGAAAGAAGAGGATAATAAGCAGATACACACTACTGAAATGCAGCCACCTCTTGAGTGAACTATGGCAGCTGTTTAACACTGAACACCAGCTACCTTTACACAAGAGGCTAAGCTGGGAAGTATAAAAGAATGCTGCACCCCAGGGGTTCTCACATGTTTGCACACCGTGGGATCTCTTAATTAATTCAAGATTGTCTTGTGGACACTTCCTACTGCACCCTCCCAATTTCTCACTCTTCCTGCAATATAAATAACGCTTGGTGGAAAAATACACAAAAGTAATATGTGGGCAGAATTGCTTTCAGCTAATGGCTATGTCCTCCATTTGCTCCCTGGGCTGTTTTTATTTCCTCTCCAAGGGTGAAGGTCTTTAAGGGCCAGTTTTTGAGAAGTGCTCTGCACTTCCAATCACTGCAGCTGGAGAGAGCTCCCAGGAGCTCCCATTGTTCTGTTTTGAAAATCCCACCAGACATTTGTCAGTACCAAATCACCCCTCATTCCCTGCAGCCTTCGCTATTCTGAATACCACAGGTTACTCTGTAGTGTGGGTCTGTCCTCTTATCTTCTGGTGTTGTCAAATTTAATTATTTTAAAACAAAGAAACACCCAACAAATTAAAATATGATGCAGCCATGCAGGACTCCTAGATTCTAACACCAGACGGGACCACTGTAAGCATCTAGTCTGGAACTTCGCCAAAATAATTCCTGTTTGAACTGGAGCAGAAATTTTAGAACTCTTGGTTTTAAAATGGCAGCGCTGGAGGCTCCACCACAATTTTTTGTAAGTTGTTGCAATGGTTAATTACCCTCACTGTAAAAAACGGTGTTTATTTCAAATCTGAATTTGTCTAGCTTCAACTTCATAGATTCATAGATTCTAGGACTCGAAGGGACCTCAAGAGGTCATCGAGTCCAGTCCCCTGCCCGCATGGCAGGACCAAATACTGTCTAGACCATCCCTGATAGACATTTATCTAACCTACTCTTAAATATCTCCAGAGATGGAGATTCCACAACCTCCCTAGGCAATTTATTCCAGTGTTTAACCACCCTGACAGTTAGGAACTTTTTCCTAATGTCCAACCTAGACCTCCCTTGCTGCAGTTTAAACCCATTGCTTCTTGTTCTATCCTTAGAGGCTAAGGTGAACAAGTTTTCTCCCTCCTCCTTATGACACCCTTTTAAATACCTGAAAACTGCTATCATGTCCCCTCTCAGTCTTCTCTTTTCCAAACTAAACAAACCCAATTCTTTCAGCCTTCCTTCATAGGTCATGTTCTCAAGACCTTTAATCATTCTTGTTGCTCTTCTCTGGACCCTTTCCAATTTCTCCACATCTTTCTTGAAATGCGGTGCCCAGAACTGGACACAATACTCCAGCTGAGGCCTAACCAGAGCAGAGTAGAGCGGAAGAATGACTTCTCGTGTCTTGCTCACAACACACCTGTTAATACATCCCAGAATCATGTTTGCTTTTTTTGCAACAGCATCACACTGTTGACTCATATTTAGCTTGTGGTCCACTATAACCCCTAGATCCCTTTCTGCCGTACTCCTTCCTAGACAGTCTCTTCCCATTCTGTATGCGTGAAACTGATTTTTTCTTCCTAAGTGGAGCACTTTGCATTTGTCTTTGTTAAACTTCATCCTGTTTAACTCAGACCATTTCTCCAATTTGTCCAGATCATTTTGAATTATGACCCTGTCCTCCAAAGCAGTTGCAATCCCTCCCAGTTTGGTATCATCCGCAAACTTAATAAGCGTACTTTCTATGCCAATATCTAAGTCGTTGATGAAGATATTGAACAGAGCCGGTCCCAAAACAGACCCCTGCGGTACCCCACTCGTTATGCCTTTCCAGCAGGATTGGGAATCATTAATAACAACTCTCTGAGTATGGCTATCCAGCCATTGGGTTTTGTTATACCTTTGTCTGCTAGACTGAAGAGCCCATGATCAAATTCCCCATGTAGGTACGTCTAGGCTGTGATCAAGACACCCCTTAACTTTCTCTTTGTTAAGAAAAAAATTGAGCTCTTTGCCTCTATCACTACAAGGCAGGTTTTCTAATCCTTTAATCATTCTTGTGGCTATTCTCTGAACCCTCTCTAATTTAGCAATATCCTTCTTGAATTGCAACACCAGAACTGGACACAGTATTCCAGCAACGGTCACACCAGTGCCAAGTATAGAGAGAAAATAACCTCCTTACTCCTACTCAAGATTCTCCTGTTTATACATCTAGGAATTGTATTAGCCCTTTTGGCCACAGAGTTGCACTGGAAGCTCTCCTTATTGACGATGACCCCCAACTCTTTTTCAGAGTCACTGATTCCCAGGAGACAGTCCCCCATCCTGTAAGTATGGCCAACATTATTTGTTCCTTGATGTATAGCTTTATGTACAGACATATTGAAATGAAAATTATTTATTTGCATCCTGGTTACCAGGCGATCCAGATGCAGGATGGAGAGAGGCTTGGGATTTTATTTTATTCTTAGTTTAATTATTCCAAAAAAAAATTCTAAAAACCAAAGATGTTTTTTCTGGACTGGATCAAAACTAGCAGGAAAGGTCACTGCTTGGACAGACTGTGATGGCAAGAGCTCCATGGGATCATCTGGAAATATTCAGAAGCCACTAGTGGACTCTATATCAAAGTTAGAGAACCATGGTAACACAGCAAAATATACTTTGTCCTGCAAGTTCTTAGCATGTGTAGGGGACAGCCTTCTGATTCAGAAAGTTGAAGAAATAAGTAGGGAGTCATCCATTTTGGATCTGTTTTTGACCAACAGGGATTAATTAGTTGCGAATGTGAAGGTGGTCGGGAACTTGGAAGGAAGTGATCATGATCTGATAGAATTCAAGATCCTAAGGAAAGGAGGACATGAGAATCGCAAAACAAGGACACTGGACATCAAAAAGGCAGATTTCAACGAACCCTGAAAAATAATAAGCAAGGTCCCATGGAGATGTTACCCCAGAATTTGACATTCCTGTGTGTTACCCCAGAACTTCACAGTACTGCAGTCAGTCATCTTATGTGTTCAGCCACTGCTAGCAGAAAACCAACCATCACATAACTAGGAATAATTTTTAGGCCAAACAGCTGCATGTTTGCAAATTTTCTAATCAGAATGGGAGGATAAGATTGGGATAGGGTGACCATATTTTCCCAAAGGGAAAACGGAACACTGCATGGATCCAGCCCAAGGCCTCACTCCCCACCACCACCTCCTCTGGCACACAGGACCAGCCTGTGGGCCCCCTTGTCTCCTGGCATGCAGACTGGCCTGAGGCCCACCTTCCCGTGCCCCGAGCCGGCCATAAGCTCCCCTGCTGCCCACCCATGCGGGGCCAGCCCGAGGTCCCCCTCTTCCCTCGGTGTGCGAGGCTGGCTGAGGCTCCCCTCTTCCCCCGGCGTGCAGGACCGGCCCAAGGTCCCCCTTCCCCACCAGCACGCAGGGCTGGCCAAAGGCTCCCCTGCCACCCACCCATGTGGGGCTGGTCCTCTCCCCCCCACCCCCCCTCACATGCAGGGCCGGCCCAAGTTCCCCCTCTCCTCATCATGTGTGGGTCCGGTCCAGGTCCGAGCTCCCCCTACTGCCTGCCTGTGGCTGGCCTGGCCCGAGCCGCACTTCCAAGCCCTCTCTCCCGTGAGGGGCTGGTGTTGCTGCTTGCTCCCCCTGAATGATTTTCTGTACCCTGCTAGAGGTTGCACCCCACTTTTTTGGCAAAACTGTCCATTTGTCCAGTTTGCTCTTGCCAACAGATGATCAGGTGGCAAGAGAAAACAGGACAAATGCCCAGTTTTGCCAAAAAGGTCGGGACGGCCAGGACTGGGCTTAAAAAAGGGACTGTCCCGCCCAAAACAGGATGTATAGTCACCCTAGACGGGGAGAAGATGGAAAAAGGAGGAGTTGGGGAACTATGGGGTACGCATGCCCCGAGGGGTACGCAAGCTCTCATCGGGGGTATGTGAGAAAAATCCTATAATGACGGACAACACATTTTATTTAATAAGACTTGGCAATCTAATCATAGATATATTATGACCCTATCTCAAATTGGGGTACGCGGTAGACTACATTATTTGGAAAGGGGTACGCAGTCTAAAAAGTTTGAAAACCACTGTACTAGAGCAATGTATAAAACATGCAATATGCAAATACCTGGAAGATGAAGGGGTAATCACTAGCAGCCAGCATAGATTTACTAAGAACAAATCATGCCAAACCAGTTATTTCCTTCTTTGATAGGGTAACTGGTTTGGTGGATAGGGGGAAAGTGGTGGACATAATATACCTGGACTTTAGCAAGGCTTTTGACACATTCCCACATAACATTCTTAGAAGTAAGCTGGAGAAATGATCGGCAGAACTACCGTTAAGTGGATACATAATTTGTTGAACAACCACAAAGAGTAATTGTTAATGGAATGATGTCAGATTGGAAAGAGGTCTCAAGTGAGGTTTCACAGGGATCTGTTCTGAGTCTGGTGTTATTTAACATCTTTATTAATGACCTGGATGTAGGAATAGAGAGCATACTGATCAAATTTGCAGATGACACAAAGTTGGGTGGAGGGGCTGCAAACACTATGGAGGATATATCTAAAATTCAAATGGATCTTGATAAATTGGAGAATTGGGCTATAGACAACAAAATGAAATTCAACAAAGACAAATGTAAGGTGCTACACTTATGGAAGAAAAACCAAATGCACAAATACAGCACGGGGGATAACTGGCTTGGCAGCAGCACTGCTGAGAAGGATCTGGGAGTTGTGGTGGATCACAACCTCAACATGAGTCAACAGTACAATGCTGTTGCAAAAAAAGCAAATGCAATTTTGGGTTGCATTAACAAAGGCATAGCATGCAAGTCACGGGAGGTGATAGTATTGTTCTACTTGGTGCTGGTTAGGCCTTAGCTGGAGTACTGTGTCCAATTTTGGTCACCAATGTATAGAAAGTATGTAGAGAAACTGGAAAGGATCCAGAGGTGAACGACAAAGATGATCAAAGGGATGGAATGCAAGCTATATCAGCAAATACTTGACATGCTGCGATAAAAAAGATGGAGGAAAACTGTTCTCTCTTGCCACAAAGGGCAGGACAAGAGGCAACGGGTTCAAACTACAACATAGCAGATTTAGATGAAATCTTGGGGAAAACTTCCTAACTGTAAGAACAGTAGGACAATGGAACGGACTGCCTAGGGAAGTCATGGAATCCCCCTCACTGGAAGTTTTCAAAAGGAGGCTTGACAGCCATCTGTCTTGGATGGTTTAGACCCAACCAATACTGCATCTTGGTAGAGGGTTAGACTAGATGACCCTTGTTGTCTCTTGTAACCCTATGAGTCTATGCTGTATCCATCTGAAAGTGCACTTAAAGCCAAGGGAGACATTCCAACGCCATATTGGTATTGAAGCCAGATTAATTTCAAAGACAAATACTTGCCAATATAGGCGAAGCTTCCACTTGTTCATGGTACACATAGACTCATAGACTTTAAGGTCAGAAGGGACCATTATGATCATCTAGTCTGAACTCCTGCACAACGCAGGCCACAGAATCTCACCCACCCACTCCTGTAACAAATCCCTAACCTATGCCTGAGTTATTAAAGTCCTCAATACTGGTTTAAAGACCTCAAGGTGCAGAGAATCATCCAGCAAGTGCCCTGTGCCCCACGCTGCAGAGGAAGGCGAAAAACCTCCAGGGCCTCTGCCAATCTGCCCTGGAGGAAAATTCCTTCCCGACCCCAAATATGGCGATCAGTTAAACCCTGAGCATGTGGGCAAGACTCACCAGCCAGCACCCAGGAAAGAATTCTCTGTAGTAACTCAGATCCCACCCCATCTAACATCCCATCACAGACCATTGGGCATATTTACCTGCTAATAATCAAAGATCAATTAATTGCCAAAATTAGGCTATCCCATCATACCATCCCCTCCATAAACTTATCAAGCTTAGTCTTGAAGCCAGATATGTCTTTTGCCCCCACTACTCCCCTTGGAAGGCTGTTCCAGAACTTCACTCCTCTAATGGTTAGAAACCTTCATCTAATTTCAAGTCTAAACTTCCTAATGTCCAGTTTATATCCATTTGTTCTTGTGTCCACATTGGTACTAAGCTTGAATAATTCCTCTCCCTCCCTGATATTTATCCCTCTGATATATTTATAGAGAGCAATCATATCTCCCCTCAGCCTTCTTTTGGTTAGGCTAAACAAGCCAAGCTCTTTGAGTCTCCTTTCATAAGACAGGTTTTCCATTCCTCGGATCATCCTAGTAGCCCTTCTCTGTACCTGTTCCAGTTTGAATTCATCCTTCTTAAACATGGGAGACCAGAACTGCACACAGTATTCCAGATGAGGTCTCATCAGTGCCTTGTATAATGGTACTAACACCTCCTTATCTTTACTGGAAATACCTCGCCTGATGCATCCCAAGACCGCATTAGCTTTTTTAACGGCCATATGACATTGGCGGCTCATAGTCATCCTGTGATCAACTAATACTCCAAGGTCCTTCTCCTCTTGTTACTTCCAACTGATGTGTCCCCAATTTATAACCAAAATTCTTGTTATTAATCCCTAAATGCATGACCTTGCACTTTTCACTATTAAATTTCATCCTATTACTATTACTCCAGTTTACAAGGTCATCCAGATCTTCCTGTATAATATCCTGGTCCTTCTCTGTATTAGCAATACCTCCCAGCTTTGTGTCATCCGCAAACTTTATTAGCACATTCCCACTTTTTGTGCCAAGGTCAGTAATAAAAAGATTAAATAAGATTGGTCCCCAAACCGATCCCCGAGGAACTCCACTAGTAACCTCCTTCCAGCCTGACAGTTCACCTTTCAGTATGACCCGTTTTAGTCTCCCCTTTAACCAGTTCCTTATCCACCTTTCAATTTTCATATTGATCCCCATCGTTTCCAATTTAGCTAATAATTCCCCATGTGGAACCGTATCAAATGCCTTACTGAAATCGAGGTAAATTAGATCCACTGCTAGTAATTTTATTCCTAGCACACCCCTGCTGAAGCAATGGGGATGCTATGGTAGGGCAGGGCCTATAGTTAAGGTTGTCTACCATTTTCTGTTATAAGTCCTTATTTTTAGTTGCTTATCATTTTGTCAGGCTGTAACTAACTCTCATTGTCTCCTTGCTGAATATTTTTGGAAAGATTCACTGAAAACAGCTGAGCCATTGCCAAGAATGAGATTAGTGGAAAATGGATCCTTCTATTACCATAAAAAAATCCAACTCTTTCTTCAGAATCTCCAGAGTCAGTCCTTGGGTCAAAGAGGTGCCTTTTGCTGTTCCCATGAAAATCCACCCAAATCTGTCCAAGTTATAAGCCTCTGAAAATTGCCATTTGCACATGCTCAGTAGAGCTTGGTAGAGTTTGGCAGCTAAAACTCTCTGAAGATCCCACTGCACTGAGCATGCTCCGTTCCCCATAGAGCGCCTATGTGAAAACTGCACTGATTATGCTTCCAGGCCCCACTCAGGCTTCTAGATGGTAGGCACAGAGCTAGAGCTCCAAACAGAACACAGGCAAAGCAGCAGCAGTAGTGGTTCCCCTGTGTCCTTCTGGCAAAGGGGAAGTTATGCTGGGCTAGAAGCCATGAGGGCTTCCACTGAGAGGTGTTCATAATGTTGTGCATTTCATAGCCTTTACTATTGAGCAAAGTCTCACGCCACACCTCTGGAGGCAAACAAATATAATTCTGCTCATTTCACAGAAAGGTGGCTCAGAGCTTGCATGAGGTTGTCTCTGGCAGATCTGGGAGTAGAATGCTTTCACTAATGTGGCAGATCCAAGTCTCATCCACTTACCCACCCTGCCTTTCAGAATGAATGTGCCAAATCTATATGTAGGCAGCTGCACTGTCTGTGACCACTAACCACCACTGTCCTCCACGGTCAGAGGTAGAGCTCTTTGCAGCAAACATTGTGAAACCTACCAGCAAAGCGTGTGTTTCATCCCCTCTAGTGGCTGGCTCTCTCAATTGCTAACAGCCTACTTCTGCACCCATTTCCTCTTTAATGATCGAGGTCTCTGTTGGGGATCTAAAACGCATGGTTCAAACTCTCCTGATGACCCAGGGTGGGCAGGGGGTCAGTATGATTCTATATGATGGAGTTTTTGTTTTTTCAGGGATTTAAAAAATAATTTGAAATTACGTAAAAAAAACCTGAGTCGAAAGAAACTGAAAGTCCAGCACACAAAAAATTGAAAATAAAAGTTGTCCATGCAACTCCCTTGTATGTATGCATGGTGCTATATTTTGCATGATCCCATACTTTTTATCCTACAAAACCCATTCTCCATTCAGGGTGCAAAATGGGCAGTGAACGAAGTTGAGAATTGCAAGAAGAGAAAGGATCTTCCCTTGTGTTCGAGGTGCCCAGAATAGCTGTGATCTATTCTTGACTGTGCCACAGGCTTCTTGTGTGATGTTGGACAGACTGTATCCTAATCCATGTGCAGAAGGAGGCTGGATTAAGGCCTGGGGAACTTAATTCTGGCATTTCCCAACTTCTGAGAACTTGACCTTGCAGCTTTAACATTCTTTTAATGTATGTTTTGTCTGCAATATTTATAAACACCAGCTATAACACATGTTGTTTGGCAATTCCTAAGAGCACAGTCCTGCGAAGAGCTGTACCTTTACATCTCCCAGTGATTCAAATGGGAGCTGAGAGCACTGAGCATCTCTGTCCTAGGAGGCACTTCCTACATTGCAGTCCTGGCCTCTACCTCTAGAACTGTTATGCTTCATTCTGGGGATTCCCTTACAGAAATTCCTTCCCTTGGAAATGCGGATAAATCTCAGAATGATGGACTAGTATGAGGGTTATCAGGCTCTGCTTTTGAAGTCGCACCAGTGGTAAAAGAAAGGACTAAGTATTGTCTAGACCAGCGGTTCTCAAACTGTGGGTCGGGACCCCTAAGTGGGTCATGACCCCTAAGTGGGTCAGGACCCCATTTTAATAGGGTCACCAGGGCTGCCTTAGACCTGCAAGGGCTAGAGGCCAAAGCCCAAGCCCGTGGGATTCAGCTCTGGGTGGCGGGGCTCAGGTTACAGGCCCCCTAGCTGGGGCTGAAGCTTTGACCCCTTCACTGCCCGGGGCAGTGGAGCTTGGGCTTTGCCCCCACACACACCTGGGGCAGTGGGACTTGGGCGGGCTCAGGCTTCTGTCCTCCCTCCTAGGGTCATGTAGTAATTTTTCTTGTCAGAAGGGGGTTGCGGTGCAATAAAATGTGAGAACCCCTAGTCTACACTGCAACAAAAGATCTGCGACCGGCCTGGATCAACTGACGTGGGCTGCGGGGCTATACAACGGCAGAACCCGAGGGCTGAGACTCTGCAATGGGGGAGGGTCTCAGGGCCCAGACTCCAGCCCGCGCCGGAACAGCTACTCTGCAATTTTACAGCCCCGCAGCCCAAATCAGCTGGCCCAGGCTGTGCTGCGGGTCTTTTATCGCAGTGTAGATGTACCCTAAGGGTCTGACCCTGCAAACTCTCCTGTAGGTGTGTAGTGCCCACATTCCTCTGATTTCAGCTGCATAAATACGGCACATCATGTGATTAAAGGTTTGCAGGAATGGGACCTGCAAAGGCGACTGGCCTTGAAGCTAAAGGCAACAGGCCAAGTTAAATTAAGGTATTAGAGGAGTCAGGGGCTATTTTCAATTAGTCCAAAATCAACTGGAACAATGATTTTGCCTTTCAAAGCGTATGTGGGCTTTCTTAGTTCCACAGGCACTAAGTGCCAGCGAATGGCTCTGTAATGACAAGCTAACTTGGTCTGGGTAAGTAACTGCCAATAATTCATCTAGTTAGTTCTGTCCTGTGAGTGTATGTTCTCCTGGCCTCCAGAAATGACTAGTTATCCAGTAAGAAATCTTAGAAGTGCCTGCTAATTTCAAATATAAGGCCCAAGCGCAAATGACAAATCTCTCTTCCTTTGGTATTTGTCATGTAATTACAGAGGAGTAATAGGGCTATGTGTGCTCTGTGAAATAAAGAGCAATTGTGTATTTCCCTTTACATATTTCAGCTGTTTTCACTTGCCAGTAGCTTGTGTTATTGCAATGTGCTGACCCACAATTTAAAAATTCAAAATAGAAAAACAGGGCCAAGGTCAGGGGGACTGATAATGGGGCTCACCAATGTGAACCTTTATGTCAAAAAATTGGATCTGATCCAGACAGGTGGCGGCTAAAAGGCTTTACTATCTAATGGCTGTTTGGTGGAGTAGTGTGCCTCTCACCAATGATACTGGGGGCAGCCATCTCAGCAGAGGTCAAGGACTGAATGGACCACTTCCCTCATCTCTTCAGGTAGATCCTTCAACTCTGGGTTAAAGCCATTGGCAAAACAGTGTAGGCAATGAAGTCAGGGAGAGAGAGTAGTCTAGTGGTTACAGCAGGACATTAGGAATCAGGAGACCTTGGATAAAATTTTCCAAAACATGTAAGTCACTTAAGAGTCTAAGGGCTAGATTCCCAAAAGGAGGTAGGCACCTAAGTCCAACTACAGCCGTTAGGTACAGCACCACTGAAGTCAGCAGGAGTTTTGCAATTGATTTTAATGGGACCAGGATTAGGTCCCAGCAGTATGCAGGAAGGGAGAAAATCAGTAAGGAGTTCACCTGCCTTCACAGTCAGTCGTTATTCTGGGTGCAACACTATGCAGGAGCATCAGTCACATGGAAGCTATTCTGAACTAAGGCTTTTAAACATGAAGCACCAGTTCTTGTTGATGGTTACCATCCTAACTGGATGGCTCCTATTTCTGGACCAGACAATGGCTTTGTAGTTAGATGCACACAATGAACTATTCAAAGATTCAAATTAGACTTGAAATATCCAACTCACCCTCTGTTAGCAGATATTCAGTGAGCAGCAAAGAGGCATACTTTCTCCCCACAATATTTATTCTACTACAAAGCTATGGTCTCTGCTAAGTAAGCTTCCTTTCTCCTCTGAGTCCTGTCAGTATAGATCCCCAGTTGTGGGAGGTCAACAAGCATTAACAACTTGCCCAGGAGGGGGTTTTGGGAGTAACAATTACACAAAGGTTTCACTCCTAAATTGGGCATGAGTCTGAAAGGAACTCCAGATAGTAGCCTTATATATCCTAATTGAGACATTCCAATCCTCAGACATGCAGCAGAGGCTGCTTTGAACCAGAGAGAATGAGAAGATAAAATGCAAGAGGCATGAGTTGATGATGAACATGCCCACCCAAAACCAGACAACTTCCTGGGATGGGGCAGAGGAAAAGCTCCCCCTGTTGGCTGATGTTGCCCAATATTATGGTACTGTCTCTGGTGCTACGCTGCTTTCCTCCTGATTTGCGTGAGAGGTTCTGCCAGCTGAATTGTTGACTCAGCTCTAATTTACATGCAGCTTGTTCTCTGAATTTCCAAAGATCTTGAATTGTGAGGTGGCCTGAGTGAGCTCCCCATGCTGCCTGGTGTATCTGTCACAATCACACCTGAGGGTAGAGGAGAGCTGAAGGATACATCTCTGCAGATGTTCTTAGGCACTGTCCACTGCTATCAAGTGTCCTGGATATTTTAGGGCATGGTCACAAGAGACTGAATAGGTGGGATTTAGTGCAGGAGGTCAGACGGGATGATCTGGTGGTCCCTTCTGACTGTAAGCTTTATCATCATTGTCGTGCTGAGGCTGATATACTGACCATATCAAGCTCCAATACATCTCATTCTGAGTCTGACACACAGCATTTACACAGAAGCAGGAAAAAACAAAACTTAGAAAGTCTCATGAAAAATCACATCGTTGATTTATTGACTGTGAGTTCTCACAGAGTCCACTGATCTCTGCACCTCCAGAAACCTGTCGTCTGGTGAGTGAAGTCCACAGTGTGAGTCAGAGAAATGGCAGTCTCCTCGCTGGAGCATCTACCGACTAGAAGAGGGGACAGACACGATTCCTGGTGGAGACTGTGGTCAACATTTCCAAATGTGAATGTCTAGTGTTAGGCACCTAAGCCCATATTTAGGTATCTAAATAAGTAATCTGATTTGCCGAGTTGCTCGGGACTTGCAGTTCCCATTTTCCATGCTGGGCAGTCAAGTGATATAACATGAAGGATCAGACTGTCTGGGTCTCTGTTAACTTAACACGCCTCTTCGTGTCTCTGAGATCATTCCTCACAGTCAGGATTATGACTTGGCTGCAGACAGTGATGTCATGTCTAGACTGCTGGGCCAAGCTGCACTGGGCAGTCTGAGCAGAGTATACAGTCATTTCAACACACTGTCTGGAGGCTTCTCTGCCATGGATTCTTTCTATACATCTCTGAATCTCACTCAAAGGGTACGTCTATACTTACCTCCGGGTTTGGCGGTAAGCAATCGATCTTCTGGGATCGATTTATCGCGTCTTGTCTAGACGTGATAAATCGATCCCGGAAGTGCTTGCCGTCGACACCGGTACTCCTGTTCTGCGAGAGGAGTACGCGGAGTCGACGGGGGAGCCTGCCTGCCGCGTGTGGACCCGCGGTAAGTACCTTGTAGTTCGAACTAAGATACTTCGACTTCAGCTATGTTATTCTCGTAGCTGAAGTTGCGTATCTTAGTTCGAACTGGGGGGTTAGTGTGGACCAGCCCAAAGGGTTGCATTACATCCCTGCTGTAGTTTGTGGTAGCGTTTCTGGGGGACGTGCATGTTCTTTTACTGCCTAAACTCTGTTCAAAGCCTTTGTGCTTTAGTTCAGGGCCATACTTCTCATTGTTTTCCCTGGCCAATATGTAGTAGCTTGCGTTTCTCCACATTAAATCTAATTGCTACACATTGTCCCAGTTACAATATCCTCTTGTTTGCTACTCAGAGATTGAAACATTAAATCACTTCTGTTTACCTGTCTCAAGAAACGGAATTTCCAATTCAACTGCCAAACACTGGTAAATAAAGTAAATCTGTTAAAAATAATTGGCAGCATAAATATCAGCCTATTTTAAAGTGGATTGTGTATATTGCAGAACTACAAAGCACACACAACATTTTTATCTCTTTAGTCAACAGAACAAACACCAATTTTTCAGCAGTAGACAGATGTCACTTAAATGTTTGAATTTCAGTTTTTAGCACCTTCTGTTTGCAGGAAATGCATATGAAAAACGTGCTTTGTATTCACCACTTTGCTATTTTAAAAATAAGACACAAACTGATTAAAACGGATCAGTTTTTCCATGCCGTACTGATCCCACACTTTCACTTTCATGTGATTTTTCTAAATGGTTGGACAGCTGAATTATCTGCAGCATATTAATCAGTCCACAAAATTATGATAATAAAAAAATATTTCTTAGCACTTTCCTCCACAGATTACAAAGATCTGCACAAAAGTGGTTAAGCATTATTATCCCCATTTCACAGATGGCGAAACCGGGGGGAGGGGGGAGGGCTAAATAGACCAACATACCAGAGTCCAGCTAGAAGAGGTTACATCAACCGTGTGTTTCAGAGTGTACTTATAGTAAGCCTCTTTTAACCCAGGAAGCAGAGTGTTACTATGTAAGCAGGAAATGATGCCAAAGAATTAAATGGCAATTCCCCCTCCCCCTCCCCGATGTTAAATATCTAGTACAGCAGGCTGGAAACCAGTTTAAGAAATACGCTGTCTGACTGGTCACTTTCTCTTCTTTGAGAAGGTGTATGTCTGCTGACCCTTTATTTGCAGGCCGAGTTCTCCCTGCTGATTTGACTGGAGAAGCTACAGCTTTGCCTCTGAGCAAGCTTGGTAAGAAAGGGGCCAGTCCTCCACCTTCCCATACGAATGAGCTGCTATAAACTCCAAGAATACGTCAGTTATCATAGGTATCTGCGGAAAGGACCTTGCTGTAGGCAACAGAGTGTAGTTATCGGGCTGTACATATGTTTCTCAGGAGACTTCCCTTCTGACATGTCCTATCCATAAGAGCCAAGGGGAAGAACAGCATCTCCATCACCATATTGCCCTCACAAAGTGACCGATGGGTGGGTTCTATTAGCCCCTCTTTGGAGAAGAGGAACAGACAGGCTTTCTCTGTTCTTTGAGTGACGGCACGTCTGCCGATCCTCTACTTGTAGGAAACCATCAGTAGTGAGAGGAGTAAAGGCAGGGCTGATGAGGATATGGAATTTAGGAGCTATCTAGACTATGCAGACAAACAGGCTAATGGTGCTACCTGTGAATTGAAGACCCCTCTGCCAAAGGCTCTATCAGCAGACCTGGAAGTTGAGATTATAATGGTTACAAAAAGTATGCATGCTGGACCAGGCAGCTGCCTCATTGCTCATCTGCCAGTCCTTTCCACCCATGATGCTGTGGTTATTCAGGACAAGTAACCTCCAGTTCCTTCAAGCACGGAATTCCTTTGGCTGTGCATGCCTCGCTGACATAGCTATAGATCCAAGTAGAGCTGCTATTCTGGTGGGTTTCCTGGCCCACACACCTCACATGATAGTTGCTAAACAGGACATTTGGGAGTCCCTCCTAATGTCTAATGGGCCATAGAAATGTCTTGACCAGGCTCGGGGGAGTGTCCATAGCTACCACTAAGCGGTCTGCTTTGCTTTGGAAATATCTGAGTTGTGACACAGAGACAAAGCATGAGGATTATTACTGCAGCACCCTGGCCATTGCAAGCAGGCTGAGGAGTGGCTTAGTGACCCCGCTCCAGGGCATAGCTTCTTTGCTTCTGCAGTTGACAACCTGTCTAATGAAACAGCAGCATCACTTCCCTGTGGAACCTGGCTCCTGCCTCCCCTCCCCTCTGAGGTAGAGTGCTGCTCCAATCCATTCTTCCTTTGCTCTCAAATTCTCTGTCAGTAGGTCTGTAAAGCTTTGCAGCTGGGGGAAAGTGAGCGGTGCCTATGGTCTGTATAGACAGGAGTGGGATCCATCAGTTCTTTGGCCTCTTGTTCCCCTACAATACCAGCTGTCCTGACAGCCTCTTATGGGATGGCAGTAGCCATACAACAAAGGAATGTTAACTCCGTACATTTGCATGTATCATAAGACACCAGACAACGCACTGTTTTGGTGACCTGTAGCGTCCCGCTGTCGGCAGTGCACTGAACTACACACAGGAGCTAGTGCCTGCCAGTCCAGCAGTCTCAACTCATTGTCATTAATATTACTGAATCAAAGAATCCCACCTGTTTATGGCCCATCATCCATGCAGCCCGCTCACAGTTTTGCATAAAATACCTTCCAAAACAATAGCTCCTAGAAACATGGGCTTTGCCATCCTGAATCAAATCAGTGCTCTGCTCTGCAGCTTCACAGGAAGGTGCAAGAAACCCTGCAGGAGGCAGTTATAGGATAAGCTGTCCATAGAGGCAGTTTCTTCCTGTCCCCCTTCCTTTAGAGATTCACTCATGCCCTGATGCAGAAGGTGTAATGTCCCTTCCAAAACTCTTGGCTTTTGAAATCCGTGCCATTGTTACTATTATTGTTATGTAAGAAAGATGTGGACAAATTGGAGAGAGTCCGGGGGACAGCAACTAAAATCATAAAAGGTTTAGAAAACATTGGCATGTTTAGTCTTGAGAAATGAACACTGAAGAGGGGGACCTGGTTAGTGTCTTCAAATAAGTTAAGGGCTGCTATAAAGAGGACATTGATCAATTTTCTCCATCTCCACTGAGGGTAGGACAAGAAGTAATGGTTTTAATCTGTAGCAAGGGAAATTTAGGTTAGATATTAGGGGAAACTTTCTTACTATAAGGACAGTTAAGTGCTGGGATAGATTACCAAGGGAGGTTGTGGAATCTCCATCTTTGGAGACCTTTAAGAAAAGGTTGGACAAATACTTGCCAGGAATGGTCTAGGTGTACTTGGTTCTGCTTCAACGTGGGGGTATGGACTAGATGACCTGGTGGGGTGATTTCCAGCCTTACACTATTATGATTCCAAATATGGATATTTTTGTATCCTTATAAGTGACTGACCCTTTTTTGAATCCTGCTAAGTTCTTGTCTTCAGTGATACCTTGTTGCAATGAGTTCCACAGGCTATTCAGGCACTGTGTAAAAGAGTACTTTCTTTTATCAGTTTTAAATGTGCTGCCTTTCAATATCACAGAATGCCTCATTGTGTACCTGTAACTCCACAAAGGGCCTATGGTGGGGTATAGGGGACCATGTGCATTTTTCATAGATTCCAAGGCCAGAAGGGACCATTGTGATCATCTAGTCTGACCTGTGAAGAGCAACTGTGAATTTTTCCTCATGAACTTGAGTTACCGTTGCAGCACACTGTGCTATTTGTTAGGTACCACTTTAAAATGTAACTGTTTAAAACGTGAGACACTTTTCGTTTCTCTTCACACCCTCATCACCTCTGCTTTCCAGACATTCAATGTACATATGAGATTTCACAAGACTACAACTTTAGCAGAGAGAGCGCCTACCTTCAATCCCAGATCTAGCTCCTTAAGGGAGCGCTTTATCTCGCTGGTGAGGATGTTCATTCGCTCACATTCCTGGAAGGCAACCACAATGTAGGGCGTCCTCTCCTCCACCTTTGCCATCAGCTCCAGGATGTTAAACTCATCTGTTAATTTCTCTAAAATCTCATCCAGAAGAGCCTTCACCTGTTTGCCAAAGGAAAGAGAGAGAGAGGAGTGAGTGACCCATGTGCTTCCTCTACTGAATGGTGGAAGAGAGCTCCACCTGCCACTTACTGCATCGGAAAGTAATCAATGTCTTGCTGAATCACGCATGGCACGTTTCAAAACAGCTTGTCCCAGCCTAAGAAAATTCAAATGCCTACCAAACATCATGTCAAATGAGGCTCTTTTAAAAGGACTATTTATAAATGTCCACATGCCATGGCATACTCTATTTTGCATCCAAGTTTGCATTGCTCCTTTTTCCAAGGCCAGGTTCAATGCAGGAAGATGGATGAAGCTATGAAGGTCAAAATCAAATACTGGTGCCTCCAGGATTGCTGACTTTATGAACTATTCTTTAATGTTTTAGTGACAAAAATGGGAGATTATTTTAAATGGAATTTTAAACTGAATTTGGTATTCTGAATGAATACAACATGGGGAAAAAGCATAACAAAGCAAGTTACTTCCTGTCTCCTTCACAGCTGGATTTGGAAATATCATTGTTAATGTGTAACTAATAAACAGAAAACGCACCAGGAAAAACTCCAAAGCAACAGTCTGGCATCTTGTGTATGGTGTGTTCTGGGAGTCTGTACGTATGCCAGCCAGACTGCCATCCCCTGTGGTTGATGGCTGTGTGCCAGCAGAGGCCATAGCCAGATTTATTTGCAATGTTCACACATCATCTTCTTCTTATGGTTTGGGTAGATAGCAACAACTAAAAATGTGTATGTCCTCACATGATGATAATGAAGGCACTGGAGCGCAGAGCACCAGTTAAAGTCAGGCCCTAGCATTGGCTATGGTACAATTACACTAATATGGCGAGCGCCTGAAGAATGCCAGACTGGTTATTTCTGTTCCTTGTACACACTATACAAAGGCTGACTAGGTTATAATAAAGGGTCATGAGAAAAACCAGAGACTAAAATGCAGCCAAATTAAGCAAAATCACCCAAGTGGCAATGGCTCCCTCCTCTGCCCATCTTACCTTTTCTTCCCTCGTAGCCCCTCCTCCTTCACCAGCGTTGGTGTCATGAGGCTGCATCTCCAACACGGTGCGGAAGAGTTTCTCTGAGGTCTGGGTTAAGAAGCCGATTTCAGCATTCGGATGGAGACCATACAGGTACGGAGACTCGGCAGGCAGGGCATCGTCTATGTACTACACAGGAAGATCACACCTCCCATTATTGTTACGTACAGGGCCAGGGACTTTACACTTACTGATCGCATTGATGGGCTGGACAGCCATCACACACAGTCAGCCCAATGCAGCGTATCCAGCTGGACTGACCGGCAGTGCTAACAAACTGCTAGGAAGCAGGAGGGTGGAATTAGTAAAGCTGCTGGAATAATAATCATTTCTGCCACAAGAAAACAAGTCTGGCCATTGTTGCAGGATGTCTTGGCTACATATCTCAGAGCTGAGCTTCTTCTACCTTTTTGTTTGCTACAAATTTGGGCATCAATACCCTGACCTCTTTGCTGGGAATTTCACTTAGAATCATAGAATCATAGAATATCAGGGTTGGAAGGGACCTCAGGAGGTCATCTAGTCCAACCCCCTGCTCAAAGCAGGACCAATTCCCAACTAAATCATCCCAGCCAGGGCTTTGTCAAGCCGGGCCTTAAAAACATCCAAGGAAGGAGACTCCACCACCTCCCTAGGTAACGCATTCCAGTGCTTCACCACCCTCCTAGTGAAATAGTGTTTCCTAATATCCAACCTAGACCTCCCCCACTGCAACTTGAGACCATTGCTCCTTGTTCTGTCATCTGCCACCATTGAGAACAGCCGAGTTCCATCCTCTTTGGAACCCCCCTTCAGGTAGTTGAAGGCTGCTATCAAATCCCCCCTCATTCTTCTCTTCTGGAGACTAAACAATCCCAGTTCCCTCAGCCTCTCCTCATAAGTCATGCGCTCCAGACCCCTAATCATTTTTGTTGCCCTCCGCTGGACTCTTTCCAATTTTTCCACATCCTTCTTGTAATGTGGGGCCCAAAACTGGACACAGTACTCCAGATGAGGCCTCACCAATGTCGAATAAAGGGGAACGATCACGTCCCTCGATCTGCTGGCAATGCCCCTACTTATACAGCCCAAAATGCCGTTAGCCTTCTTGGCAACAAGAGCACACTGTTGACTCATATCCAGCTTCTCGTCCACTGTGACCCCTAGGTCCTTTTCTGCAGAACTGCTACCTAGCCATTCGGTCCCTAGTCTGTAGCTGTGCATGGGATTCTTCCGTCCTAAGTGCAGGACTCTGCACTTGTCCTTGTTGAACCTCATCAGGTTTCTTTTGGCCCAGTCCTCTAATTTGTCTAGGTCCCTCTGTATCCGATCCCTACCCTCTAGTGTATCTACCACGCCTCCTAGTTTAGTGTCATTGGCAAACTTGCTGAGAGTGCAGTCCACACCATCCTCCAGATCATTAATAAAGATATTAAACAAAACCGGCCCCAGGACCGACCCTTGGGGCACTCCGCTTGAAACTGGCTGCCAACTAGACATGGAGCCATTGATCACTACCCGTTGAGCCCGACGATCTAGCCAGCTTTCTATCCACCTTACAGTCCATTCATCCAGCCCATACTTCTTCAACTTGGCAGCAAAAATCTCTACTTCCAGGAGTAGAGATCGTTTCACCAGTTTTATGAACAAAAACGAACTAATACGCCAGCCCCTGTTGCTGCCTCTGCACATAAAGAACGGATGAAATCAGTAAGTAAACATCCAAGAGTCTTGAGTGTTTCTCATCAGATCCAATGCTAAAAGGAGCTTGAAAGGGCCATTTTAGCAAATGGTATGCGGATGTAATTTTCCACTAGACCTGCTCAAGTCCCAAGAACCAATACAGTTGTTCTATTCATGCATGAACAGAAGAGCTCATGATGAAGTATCAAATTACCATTAAACTTGGCTCATCCAAGGGGATGCTTAACTGTCTACAGAAAAAGAACATAACAGGAAATAATACAAGATGAGCTGGAACTCTGCAATCCTATTCACTGTCTCCTATGACAGATTAAAAGGTGATTATGGAGGACATTAAATTCAGCAATATAATTAATACCAGCAAACAAAGAGGCTACCTGGTGATAACCATTGTAGTCCATGTTCCCCGGGAGAGGGAATCCTGGAGCTAGGAAGAGCTCTCCCTCCAGCATTTCTGGCTTAATAAATTCCTCCAAGTAGGTTTTGCAAAGTCGTCTGTCCCAGTCATCTGTGATGTGGCCTCCATACATAATCTCACCGAAGAGGTAGCGCAAATCGTCATAGGGGACCTAAATAATGAACCAAGAGGGCATGAAAGAGTCCACGCAGATGCAGCTCCACTGACCTCATCATGGGGCTGCAGACTGGAAAGCAAAGAACTGATCTACAGGGTGAATGTTTTCATTTCACCAGTTCATTTTTCTAAGTAATTGAATATCATGTAGCAGTTAAATCACTCCATGCAGGAGAGCGGCCCAGAGAAATCCAGCCTGCAGAACAGACTTTGTGGGGTTTCCCCGATGAGAAGCGAATTTCTTTGAAGTTCCATACATTAAACATAGATGTCTAGGCAGCCAAACATTTCCAAATATTGTCCCTAAAATGGCAGTGAGGAGACTCGCACATGCCAGAGCTGATATTTTATCTAAGGCCTGGTCTACACTAACCCCCAAATTCGAACTAAGGTACGCAACTTCAGCTACGTGAATAACGTAGCTGAAGTCGACATACCTTAGTTCGAACTTACCGCGGTTCAGACACGGTCCACACGCGGCAGGCAGGCTCCCCGTCGACTCCGCGGTACTCCTCTCGCCGAGCTGGAGTACCGCAGTCGACGGCGAGCGCTTCCGGGATCGATTTATCGCGTCCAGACCAGACGCGATAAATCGAACCCGGAACTTCGATTGCCAGCCGTCGAACTACCGCGGTAGTGTAGACCTGGCCTAAGTGTAGTTTGTAAGCTGCAACTGATGCAAGTGGAGAAGAGGCCGCTCTGTATCCCCCTAAGATACACTGAGTTCTGAAGCTAGAAAGCCTGATGATGCCGGGGAATTGGCACTTAGTGAAAAGGATTTCAGATGTTTCAACAGACGTGTAATAAGCATATGGGCTACAATCTGCACACAGAGCCAATTTCTTTGTTTCACGCACCTTTGAATTGGCCTCCAGGTAATTGTACAGCACATTGACTGAGATAGTGAGGTCTCCAGTGTTAAAGGGGTAGGAGCGGTTCCAGCCCTGGGGCCCAAACTTGCGTCTTTCTGCCACCACGGCATGGAAATAACAGAGGGCAAACAGGATGCTTTTGAACTCGTTCTCCCGAGCACACATCTCCAGGGTGTCCTGAAATGGAAACAGAACAGCAGTGTTGTGCATTTCCACCATACCTTCCATCTCAGGGCTCTACCTGGGTTGCAAACTCTATTGAATACAGGACATGGCGAATCCTCTCACCCAGTGGCCCTGCAACGTGGCACCCTCATCTACTCATTTCTGAAGCATCTAAGCAGTTTGGGGTTTTAAATGAAGGTTTTAGCCCATATAGTACTGAACAAACCTTCCAAATGTTCCCTGGTGCAGTGAGGAGTGCCCAAGTCTGCAGACAACAGAGCTAACTGTGGTGCAAAGCTTGGGCAGAATGCATGGTCTGGGTGGCTGGGCTGGGCCCTGGTGAATTCCACCAAGGCTGGGGGAAGAACCTCGCTTCACCACATACATACATTTCACAGCCCCGCTCCAGCCTCAGCCTCTCTGAGCTCTGATTAACTCATGAATCAGAGTAGGTCCCTGGTTTCTATGGGACTGGACATGCTATGGCAGCTTTCTATGTTACTGCAATATTAAATACCCCCTGAAGCACTGAGCGGGCAGGTCTGGCTATTGACTGCAGAGCTCTATTATTGACGTTATCACGGGGACAGCAGAAGGTTTGGACAACCAGGGCTTTTGGTCCCTGGAAAGGTGAGGGGGTAGCTTTGGCTTTTGGCTCCCACGGGGAGTTTAGACCTTTGACACTGAGAATAGACACATCTCCTCCCCCCCTCCCTTGTGCATAGTGATCGAGGGGACCTGATGTTCTGTGCTGTGCTTGAATTCCTTGTTCCTCATCTCACTAGCTCTTACAGCAACTTAGCTGCCTTGCTCTCCTCTGCCCCCATATCTGCTGCTGCACCTAGCAATAGTGGATGAGCACTTTAGCTAAATGTTTCCACTGAAATGATCAGCAGTGAACTGGCACCACATTGAGATCAACGGAGCAGTTCACATCTCTTCTACAGGAGTGCTTTAAGCAGACACTGCTGCTGGGGTTACACAGAAGTTTCTCTCAGAGGTTTCTTAACCATGGCAAGTGCTATACATGAAAGCTCTGGGTTTGGCAAATGATTCTTTGGTCACAGAATCATGGGACACGCAGGGCTCCGCTTTGACTCCTCAAAACTGCTGTCTGTCGGGGACGTCTAGAATGCTTCAGCCTTCCCCTCCCACCGGTCCCAAACCATGCATGCATTCGCCCATTGGCAGTCAGCAGGCTGCAGACTGGCAGGATGAGTTGCCAAGGGCTCAATAAATGGATTAAAAGCAAAGAGATTTAGTATTGAGGGCTCCAAAGAGTAGAGAACAACCCAGAGCCTTTCACCCCTGCCTCAGCCCCTGGATCTGAGACTCCTGGCGTGTGAACTGGCATTGCCCACCTGCCATAACTATGGGCCTCTGTAGCAGGTGTGCCTACAGTACTGTCTCTGCCTGCTCTGACTAACGTAATCTGCCACATAGACTGGCTGCCTCCAAGCCCCTTGTGTTCCGAGCTCTACGGGTGACTAGTGCCCGCACAGCTGATTAGGAACGAGGGGTGCGACAGGCCAGAGCAGTAGCACTGAGGCCTGAAAACTAACTCTTTGGTTCTCCAGGGTTTCATTAGCATTATTTACCCCGAGGGAGCTCAGGGCCAGAGGAAAGAGCAGTACATTTCCTGAGAGGGGCTTCGTTTCCATTGATGATACATTCTGAGAAAAACAAGCCTAACTGCCCTCTCTCTTCTAGCGTGTTCACCTGATAGATACGACCTTATTGTACTGAGCACACACCCAGCATGTGCCAGTAGGAACTGCCAAGCAGTGGGGAGAATAACAAAACTGGACCTCTGCCCCTACACACTGACGGCGGCTCTGCTGCCCATCTTCCAGGCTGCGCTCTGGATAGTGAGTAGGTAACGGGCAGCGTCGAGCCGCCGGCAGGCTTGGAGGTGGAGGGGCGGCGAGGCTGAGTCATTTAGTCAATGAAGAGGAACAAAGGAAGCCAGCTTTCAGGGCTGAGCTGGGAGCATGCAAGCGATGGCTCAGAGACAAGGCTTTGAGTGGGAGGCGAGCCGGCTGCGTCCATCTCCAGTGGAGTGAGTCTCTCTCACAGCAAGGAGGGAATAAAACCAAAACACAGAGCCCTGCACTCCAGCAGCACCTAAACGTGAGGGAATTGGAGCCCTCCCAGCAGGGAATTGTGAGCCCGATCCTACTCGGGGTGGGAGGCCCCGTTAATTGAAAGTGGGAGCTGATTCCATCGTTCCCAGCTCGGCTGGGCACCCGTTCCGTTGTGACTGTCACCTTGTTTCCCCTTGTGACTGTCATTGCAGCTTTTGACTTAAAGTCAGAGGAGCTCAGGGGTTTCCGCTGTAGCTAAGATGCCATCCCCCCACTGTGGTTTCTGGCACACCAGCGCCAGAGGTACGGCTCTACACTGCTTCTGAAAGCTGGTCTTTCTGTTGGTCTCCACTCCCTTCATGCACCCATGTCATGGTAATGGCAGCCACGGGAGCTCCCTTTTTGCATTGGAACTGTGCATTGGAATCCAAGCTGCTATTTAAAAATATTTCTATTTTTTGTGATTGGGGAGAAAACCTTACAATGCGACCCTGGTGTAAGCCGGTGCAGTGATGTCTGCCTGAGTCTGCAGTCAGCCTGAAACACTAGCTCAGGGAGGAGTGTATTACCCATTCACCTCATTGGGGCATTCACATGGAAAGCTAATAACTATTTTAGTGCCTGCCTTGTTAACTATTTCACTGCTGATTTTTTGGGCAGACACATCCAGCCCACGTTTTCATCCCACAATCCCAAATGGCCTTCCATATCTCCTCAGTGCCAAAACTCCCAGCTTTGCACTGACAGACTCTCTGATGCAGTTGTGTGTTGCTGATACATTGAGAACTGAAGATGGGGGGTGAGGTTAGCATAAAATAAACAAAATTTAATAGCAAAATACGTCAAACAAAGGGTCACTGCACTGATTATATGATTCAACTGCACACCCATTCGTTAACAATTTCCATTTCTTAAGTTACCCAACTCTGCAGCAGATTCCCAGGCTGCTGCACTGCACCACTGCAGAATTCAGGGACCTTGCTAGAGAATGGAGGTCCCGCTTGCCATGCAATGTGCTGATCCTTGTTTAATGGGAATCAGGCTTGGGCATCATGAGCAATCACTGCCCTGTTGTCCCCTCAGTTAGGGAGCAGCTTCTAAACCCCCTCGGTTTTTAGGGCGCTGCTTTGCAGATATTACGAAAGAACAGGGTCAAAGCATCCTACTACGCTCGGAGCCCATTCTTTCCTCCAGCAACCTCCCAGTGACTTCAAGGGGCCTTTGTCTGAATGAAACCTGAGAAAGGATCTGGCTCATAGCCTCATTTGGCCTCTCTCTCTATTTAATCCCGACCTTTTCTTTAGCTACAAAACCAGAACAATATTCCCCGTGTACAATAATAAGCCACCTTTGTAGCTTTCAGCTGAGCTAAATTTGAACATCCATTCCGTACGCTGAGCAAGAACGGAACACAAAGCAGTGAAATGAGGTGTAAAGGTTCTCCTCCCACACATTGCAGGATTTTGTGATAAGAGGCATTTTATAATGCTCTAGCAATTTAGAAAATGTTAATTACTATCTGATTGAAATGAGCACAGGCAGGATGAAAACATTACTTTGGAGGAAGGTTCCCCCGTCCCCTGATCTGTGGGACTTTCTGTGCAATTCAAAATGATGAATGGCAGTGGATAAAAATGGAATAATCTTCACTGACTGTTCACATTAACCCCTGCCTGGAACCTCCCACCTGCACCTCCCTGGAGACTCCCTTCCTTACACTGCAGACGCCTTCAAAATCAGAGCATCTAACAGAGTACACATGACGCAGCACCTTTGCCTGACAGGACTGGCTCCCCTTGTGCCTCCTGGGCTGCAGGCTACACTGCAGTTGGCCCTGAACTACTACATGGGGGTGCACCCTGCAAAGCTTGATGCTTGTGCTCCTAGTGAGCAATGACTGGCCATGCCAACAGTAGCCTTAAAACCTTCTCTACTGGCCAGCAGCACCATGTGGGCACAGGGGGGCACCTTTTAAGGAGCATTCTACCTGCTGCTCTGACATGCATAGAAGCAGCTGACAAGGTCAGAATGCCTCTAGGGACTGCTCTGGGGCAGATGGTCTCTATCCCCCTCACTTCCCACAACAGGGGCTCTAGCTGGGAGACCTCTGCATGGGTAAGCGTGACTTCACTGCCCAGCTGTGAGTGGAACAAGGCAGCTGCTCTGCACCAGCTGGTGATCCAGGGCTGTCTTAGGATAAGTGAAGAATAGCATGGGGATTTAGGGAGACAGAATACAGCTAGCCAGCTGGGATTTGGCTAAGCCTGGGGATAATGCCCCAGTCTCTAGGGAAAGATGCCATAGGATTTTTGATAAACATGAGTGGCCAGGGCCTTGGCTTTATCCCATCCACAAGAGAGGACAGGCAATAGCACAGCAGTCCCTAGCACCAGAAATGGCATTGCCCCAGTGCTGACTCGAAGCTAAGACAGCTTTCGACTGAATCTCCATACCAGTGCCCAGGGTTTTCCTTGTAGGCTCCCGTCCAAACAGTGCCTAAGCAGAGCGTATGAGATTCAGGTAGTTTGATCACTCACAGCTATCAAGTTGTTCCCTCTTTATTTAAATATAGACCTGAAAAATTAATCTAATTCAGAGTCAGTCCCTATTCTCTGTACAGAGTCAAGAAAGAAGGCTCCACTGGT
The DNA here is from genome assembly GCF_028017835.1 of Emys orbicularis. Classification (NCBI taxonomy): domain Eukaryota; kingdom Metazoa; phylum Chordata; order Testudines; family Emydidae; genus Emys; species Emys orbicularis. The sequence goes on along the minus strand of NC_088695.1, from coordinate 25,814,721 downwards.
TAAAAAAACAACCTGGCTTAGAGGGAAAGTGAAAGCAAGTGTAAAAAATAAAAATATATTGTAGTAAAGTGTTCATTAAGGGGTAATTAGGTTACTCAGAATTTTATGGGTTGGAGTCATACTCCACCTTCTCCCCTTACTTGATTTTTCAGTTTGTGTGTTTTTTCCTCCAGCTGGTTTGTACATATTAGCACTTAGCAGTCCCTTTACAAAAAAATGTGTATAACAAATGGAAGAAAGTGGAATTTGATAGCAATGAATATAAATCAGAAGCTAGGAATTGTACAAAATTGAAAAGGGAAGCAAACGGATATGAGGAGACATCTATGGCCAGCAGAGAGAAGGAGTTTTTCAGGTATATTAGGAACAAAAATAATCCTAACAATGGTATTGATCTGTAACTAGATGGAAATGGTAGAATTGTCTATAATAATGCAGAAAAGGCAGAAGTGCTCAATAAATATTTCTGTTCCATATTTAGGAAAAAGCCAGATGATGTATTTGTATCATATGAAATACTTTGCATTCCAACAGTAACTAAGGCAGATGCTGGGTCTGATCTGAGCCCCAAAGACCTGGAAAAGAAGACCTGGTATATTTTGCCCCTCTATGTACCTGGAGTCAGATGCACATGTGCACTTGTGCCCTGGGGCAGGCCATACTCTTGTTTGTTATTCAAAGTATTGGGTTTTGTGCATTGGCCCAAAAAGGCAGACAAACTCAGCTGCAGGCCTCACTGAGGTCAGACCCTCTGAGAGAAACCTTCAGATCTGTCTTCATGGCCCCATTATCAACCAAGGACAAAGTAGGCCATCTTCAACATCCCAGCCCCATAAGAACAGCAGCAGTTCTTGGTAGGCAGACCTTCATTTTATATCTGTATGTTACTACATGAGTATTATACACAGTCTATATCAATAGACACGCACACAGAGTGGTCGTTAAAAGTCAGCATGGACCCCCAGCATGGACCCCCACTTGTCTCTTATTCTAAGTACATGGAATACTGGTATCTCTGAGACCACAGTGTGGGAACTGTTCACAAATGTCCTTTTTCTTGGTAAGCACTTTTGGCTTTTTAGGCATCTAGTAAAATGTCCTTAAACAGTGTTCAATTATCATTGGGTTTGGTGATTTTTTGTTTGTTTGTTTTAATTCTCCCTCAACTGATCTGGCTCATAATTCTTTTTAGCTTTTTGAAATTGGCCCTTTTAAAGCACCAAGTATATATTACTGATCTGGATTTTATTCTGTTGGCACTTAATAAATGGGATCAAGTCATTATCACTTTTACCTAAGTTAGCAGAATTTTAGTTCTCTGATCAATTTCTCTTTAGCTATCAACATTAGGTCTATACATAATTCTCTCGAGTTTGATGCAACCCTTTTTGAGTTAGGAAATTATCATCTAAAATTTTTTGAAATCCCAAGGAGATTTTAGTATTGGCAGCGTGAGACCTCCAGCGTGTGTCACTCAGACTGAAGTCCCCATGATCACACAGCTTTTTCCCTACACATTTATACATAGTTCTGTAAGGAGCTGGTCACCTCTAGAAGATACCATCTAGTACCCCCACCTTGTGCTTTATCTGTTAAGACAGTGATCCATAAGCATTCTAGATAATAACATAAGAATGGCCATATTGGGTCAGACCAAAGGTCCATCTAGCCCAGTATCCTGTCTTCTGACAGTGGCCAATGCCAGGTGCCCCAGATCACTTGTTTCTGAACTGTCAGTGACTTGGAAACAGGTAATGCTACTTTGGACATAGAGTGCCACTCCCCCGCCCCTTTTGCCCACTCAATGCTGCCTAAATAGATTGTAAGCAAACATTCTACAAGGTTATGCAGTGGCCACCTAGGAGCAGAAGGTAGCAGATATGCCACATACATTGTGCTGTGCATCTGGATACACTAGTTCTTAACTAATCTGGCAATCTGTTTGGTTACTGTAGCTACCTCATGAAGGAAGCCAGTGATTCCTATGAAGTGTCACCATACCTGGTTGAAGTTATCCAGAGCCTTGTGCAGGTTGGCATGCATCCCAGTTGGAGGTTCGTTGGTGATTTTGATGGAGTTCTCCAGGATGCCCTGGGGGATGATGTGGCCATCAGGTGAAGGAGCAGGCTCTGCACTAATGAAGACGCGGAACTCCTGGTGGCTGCCTTCACTGTGCTGCTCAAGTTTTTTCTCCAGAGAACTCAGCCACTTGGCCACCAGATGGATGTTCTAGTATGGAGAAATGGGACAATACTTTGTCAACTGCTGGCATTTACATCTGGAGTGAGCATACATCAAATATAGCATCAAGATGAGGTCAAGGAGTCCCCTCACACTCCAGAAGTCAGTACCTTTCCTAATAGAGAATGTAATTCATAACCGCGGAAATACAGTGGGCTTAAGGCCTGAGATTTTACACATTCTAAAATTAAAAATAATCAAGACAAAGAACTAGTGATTGGAGAAACAGCTCTCAGACTGTTTGTTTTCTTAGGCACGGTAGTCTTCTGTTTGTTACATTAATGTATGGCTGTCGAAGCCGCATTATTTCCCAGAAAAGGGAAAGTGTCCTTAGACAGCTGCAGTGAAACTGTTTGATAATTTTTAGTAAAATAATTCACGCTCAGTATCAATAGATGTCCGTTCCCAGGAAACCAAGTTTAACAGGCTGTTTTACAAAGGCCTTTTCAGCATCACAACCTCCAAAGCTTTGTTTATTCATACAACTGGGCTTCTAATGAGAATGGGCTTCTGGCGCCCATCAGTAAATTAACACACACACACACTCGTTCAGGGTTACACAGAGGTGGGACTTTGGTGGAAACCCTCTAGTGTTTCCCCAGCCTAGTGTCCCACACAGCTGACCATTCTACTGATGTGACAGGAAATGGGCCTTTCTCCTGAGAGAATCAGGAGGAGGCAGGGCACAGACACCTGGGGATTGTGGGTAAAAATGATCTGGCAGCATGACTCGCCTTTCCCCAGTTATTTATTAGTTGAGGATGACAAATACTGGAATATGCCTGGATAAATTCTGGAGGCCTAGGACTGACCCAGACCCTTTAGTTGAGGGGCACATAAGGTGGATACAAACACAGGTGCCATAGAAACTGACAATCCATCAAGATGATCAACACCACCTAGAACACAGAAACCAAAAAGAGAGGAAATCTTACACAGAAGTTAATGGGGATAAGAAGTAAAGATGCTTTGGGAGGATGTGACCACTGCTGCTCCAGCCTCCATTTCTGGTCCCTCTTGTGAGACACTGATGGAGAGGTTGTGGCCAGGAGCAGAGGAGAAGATGAACAGCAGTGTTGGTTTGTTTGTTTGTTCCACAGGAAAGGAGGGACGCCTGAGACAGTATGATAACAGCCGGGATCACAGTTAGTACTTTTGCCCGGGAATCTGGTTCAGGGATAACCTAGCACTGAGGGACAGAACCTGACATGAGGCAGGAAGGACTGGCTACATTATCCACAGGCTGCAGGTGGCACATTGAAGAGAAGGCAGAGTGTGCTAGGTTATATATGGAAACAGGGCTGTGCAGTGTGCTGAGCTGGGCCAGTGATTGTGCCCTTTCCAGCTTGCCATGTCATGACTTTGCATTTAGGGGCAAAGGTCCTGTGTGTAAGTACAGATTTCTCTCCTGATATTTTACAATAGTTGCCATTAAAAGTCAGCATTTACCCAGGGCATCTGAGATACTGCAGTTATTTCGCATTGATGTACAAGGTACCTATTGGCAAAGGTTGACCCCTAATGGAGACCACAGTCTATATACAGCTGATTCCAGAGAGTGAAAGGGGACACAGAAGCAAGGCTCCCTCCAACCTTGCTGATTAACTCAGTTAGAATACACATTTGCTATGCCCAGAAACCACTCCCTGAACCAGTTATCTTGCTAGTATCAGAAAATAGGAGCCATATTCTGTTCTGGTGGTACCTGGGATAGCTCCACAGACTTCAGAGTAGCTTTCTGGATTTGCATCTTGCTGTGTGAGAACCAGATATTCAAAAGTATTTAGGCACCCAAAGATAGGCACCTGGTGGGACTGTCAGAAATGCCTATGGAGGTTGGGCATGTAACTCCACGGATTTCAATAGACATGTCCAGCAGACATGTTTGAAAATCACACCAAGTTCCAATCTGCATTTGTAGGCACCTAAATACCTTTGAAAATCTGGCCCTGAGTGTCTAATTACTTCCCAAGTCTAGTGCTACCTGCAGCATGCTTTGCCTGCAGTTCAGCGTGGAATGTGCCACAGCAAAGCCACAGGGACTGTTTAAAATATCAGGAGGCAGGGGGAGGTGCAAAGAGGGAGGCAAAATGCAGAGAACACAGCAAAACCCATGGGGGCTGTGTTTAAATGGGTAACAAGTCAATGGGTCTCTGTTTCTTTGACCCAGGCACCCTACTTTTCAAATGCAAAGATCACTATCCTTGCAGCGTGGGGCTCTTCGTAGAAGGCATTCATCCAGGAGCTGGGATTGAATTCTCTCTTGGCAGGCAGCTAGCGATGATGGTGCACTTCAGTCCAGTTTGCAAGGCAGCTAGTGTGCGTATTGTGTTTTTTATGTTAGGTAGATTTTTACTGAGGCCTGTTATCCTACATACAAGGCAGTGTTTGCTCAATACAAAATGACACACAAAAATCTACATTAAAATGTTATATTAAAGCTCCAAAGCCATGTACTCGGAAGCTAGGAAATGCCAGCATTTAGGCTGTCCATGGAACTTTAATTTGGCCCCCGTGTGCATATGCATCACAATGCAATCTATGATTATATGATCACATGATTTTTTTTCACAGGACCTCTGCTGGAGCCTAGTCTGGGCCAGAACTGAGTATGCAGCTTCCGCAGTGGTGGCACTTCAGGAATGCATGTAGTACTAAAGAGAAGAATAATTGTCCAAGGAATGAACAGACACTGGATGGAGAGGTTAGATACTGTGGCTTGCATGCCTCAGTTCCAATCAAATGGTACCCCAGAAGGAGAGGGTGCGGGTGTGGCTTTTGTTCATGTTGACAGGATGCAAGGTTTCTAGTTTAGAGCTTAAATAAATCAAATAATAAATAAATAAAATCACAGCTTTCCTTTCCTTTAATGATTTGGGAGCATGCTCGTATTAAGTGGAGCAGGAGGGAATCATGGGTCCTGAGGGGTCCTTTCTGTTGTAAAATATAACAGTGAGAAAAACAGCAGACAAAATGCAATTATACCCTGAGTGTTAATGCAGCAATTCTTTCCCACTGCAGTCAGGGCTAGAAATGGCAAGGAAATCCCACAGAGTCCAGGCAATCAACCTGCTCTAATATCACTAGTCCAATAACAAAACAAGAATTGAGAGACATACACAACCATCCATAAAGAGCTAACATTTTATGGATAAAGCTCAACACCAACAACAAAAATATTGTGCCTTAAGTATCAGAATATATGGAGAATACTTTATGAGGATTTTCATCTTTAAATGACAATTTTTTTTCTACATCCTTTTTTTTACAGAATCATGTGGTTGAAAAAAATCTTTTGTTTCAACTTGTGTTGATGTGATGCTACTGAATAATACTTGCTGGTATTGCTAGCCTTCTGAAGATTGATGCAAAGAGCATTTCTGATCTGCTGGCTAATGGAGGGTCAGTGCTGGGGAAAACAACTCCAGACATTCTATTTATGCTTTATTCCTTTTTTATATATAACTATTAACATTTAAATAGAGTGAAGGGGGGAAAAGGAAAACAGATAGTATGCAATTTGTTGGCATTAAGGATTTATGGCCTTGGTCAGATGAACAGTCCCTCAAAGGAAAGAAGTAAATAAGAAAATGGGGCAAATTTTCATAGAAAAAAAGGACTGTAATATTGTGAAAATGATTTATAACTCCGAGGGGAACTCTGCAAATTGCTCCACTGCATGAGCCTTTCCCGCCAGCCAAACAACATTCTCCACCACACTTCTGAAAGCGTATGTTGCACCAGTTTTCTATCTTTTTCGCTTCCACAAATTAACTCTGGAGGCCCCACAGTAAATGGGGTTAAATAGTCATGTGATTGCTTTCCCACATATTTTTCTATGCCAGATTTTGAAGCCTGTGATGGAGCCCTTGTGTGAGTCAGGTCTGGATAAGTGCACATCAGTAGGCATTGGAAAGCACCTCTGAATCCCCCATATATTTACAGCTAACACTTGTGCTAGGCTGCATGCAGAGGGATGCAAATCTCGCAGGCTGTGTGTGCGGATTTGTTCAAGTGGAAGTGAAATTGAAGTTTCAAGTGAATTTTTCCTTATTGTTTGTTTAGCTAGCCAGATCTTGCAGCTGGATCCATGCAGAAAGGCCAGCACCTGCTCCAAGCCCTGGTGAAATCAAACTACTGGAAAGGCAGAAAAAAGGAAGCTAAAGAGAGAATTGACACAAATTTACCCCTGCAGTAACATCACTACTTTTGCAATTAAATGACCATTTGTTCTACAGAGTGTGTGTGAGCCAGAGCGAGTGTGCCTGTGTGAACGAGTAAACCTGAGTGAACCTGAGTGTGCATGTGCAATATTGGAGTGCTTCTTCAGCCATATACTTGAAAGCAGCTTTACTCTGACAGAGGATGTATATCACACGATGCTGGGGTTGCCATAGTAATGATCAGAAATAGTAACACATACAAACCAGCATTTACTTCAGAATTATGGAGATATACCTATCTCATAGAACTGGAAGGGACCCCGAAAGGTCATCAAGTCCAGCCCCCTGCCTTCACTAGCAGGACCAAGTACTCATTTTGCCCCAGATTCCTAAGTGGCCCCATCAGGGATTGAACTCACAACCCTGGGTCTAGCAGGCCAATGCTCAAACCACTGAGGATTCATTCCCTTCATATACAGTGTGAGAGTGTGTGGAGCCCCTTCACATTTTGGAGAGTGCTGGGAATTTCTGCTTCATGCCTTATCCCAAATTGCCTTCCAAAGTAATGACAAGTAGCCATTTTTAGAAGGTCTGATCGTCTCAAGAAACACATGGTGAAAACCATCACTCAGTGTACAGTAAATCTGAGAACTAGGCTAGACAATGAGAACCCCTAGCATACAGTCCAGGGAAGGCTCCCTTCATCAGTTAAAGATGGTTACCTACCTGTACTGTACTGTTGTTCTTCAAGGTGTGGATGCAGACATGTATTCCACTCAGGTGTGTGTGTGCTCAGCACACCAAAGCCAGAGAACTGCTTAGCAGTACCTGTAGGGGCAGTGCTCAGGCCCTCTGGCCCCGTAGCCCCTCCCGGGGCTATTTAAGGGCACTGATGCCCCGATCCGCCTCAGTTCCTTCGCACCAAATTTCAATGGGGCTCAGAGCCTAAAGAATGATTGCAGAACTGCCTCCCCAAAATTTGCATCTGATCTAGATGTAGTCATAATAGCATACTTGGCAAAAGTACATATTGAAGACAAATTAGCAGCTGTGACCGTCTGTATCCCCATGTGTACCCTTTTTACAAACCTACAATGGATTTTGTACAAAGTACGTCTTGTGAGGTATCATTTAAAAACTCATAATTTACTGATCATTATTGTCCTGGTAAAATATGTTTGGCAACATTGTATGTAAAGTTATAAGGGTCTACTCTATAACCATTATTGAGACATGCTTAAAGTTTAGAAAAACAGGCACAAACCAATTCCTCAAAGACAAAAGGTAAACTGACACCTCAGCCAGATGTCAACAAAATCAAATGGACTATCACCTGGTTAAGAGGCCATTGCTTGGCAGAAAAAGGGTGTGAGCGAGAATTTTACATCTTGGCAAAGAAACAGCTGGAGGTTCCTGTCCCACAGACTTTCTGTTCCCTGAACACCATCTGGTGATGATTCTCAAAGAGGAGGAAACAATATAAAAATGGAGAACAGAGGCCCCAAATGATCTCTCCCTTCATCTATACTCATGGCAACGACATCACTTGAAGGACAAAGGAAGCATCATTAGACTGGGGAGGGAGCCTGTTTGAAAGGAGGTCAGCCAGTAAGACTCTACAGCATGTGGTGAGAGAGATGCTTTGCTTTGAATTCATTTAGCTTGTTAAGTTAGGTATTAGATGCATTTTACCTTTTATTTACTTGTAACCAATTATGACTTTTATGCCTCATTACTTGTAATCACTTAAAATCTTTCTTTCTGTAGTTAATAAACTTGTTTTATTGTTTTATCTAAACCAGTGTGCTTGGACTGAAGTGTTTGGGAAACTCCACTTGAGATAACAACGTTTCTGCATATAATTTTCTAATAATTAAATGACAGATTTTATATGAGCTTGTATTGTCCAGGTAGGTGCTGGGCAGTACAAGACACACAATGCTGGGGGAAGCCTGGGACTGGTAGTTTGTTGGTGTTGCCCTGCAGTGTAATTCTTGGGTGGCTAGCTATAGCTGGGAGTGATTCACATGCTGGAGGCTGTGTTTGAGCAGATCAGGAGTGGTGGCTCTCACAGCACAGCAGTGTAAAACACTGCAGAGTTGAGGGGACACAGTTGTTCAACAGACTAGATTGAACCCTTGAGAATGTCACACCTGCTAATGTCCAATATCGAAACATCACTGAGAAATGAGATCGACGTCGCTTGGGCCCTCATAACCTCTCTGGAAGCACAGTTCAAGCTATCCCTTACGTCAGTGAAAAGCAGGATGTTATCCACCTGGAAAACATTTGCATGGAGACTGCTTGACCCTTCATCCCATCCTCAAAGAAAATAAAAAGTCAAGGCAATGAAAAAGGCTGCAATTCTGTCATGGAGGTCGTGGAAGTCATGGATTCCGTGGCTTTCTGTGACCTCCGTGACTTTTGCAACTGCAGCTGACCCCAGGGCTTCCTGAGCAGCTGGCCCCGGGGAGCACCCAAGGAGCGGTCCTGAGTGTTGCAGGGTCAGCCGCACCAGCCACTGCTGGAGCAGCCCCAGGGACAGCCACACTAGCCACTGCTTGGGTGGCCCTGAGGCCAGTCGCATTGGCCACTGCTGGAGCAGATTCTGAGGCCAGCCGCACCTGCTGCTGCTGGAGCAGCCCTGGGCAGCTGGCCCTGGGGCCGCCTGATCAGCGGCCAGTGCCACTGTTCCTGGGGGCCGCCAGTGCAGCACGGGTCCCAGGGGCCGCTCCGGAGGCCTTCAGAGCAGCAGTCCCCGGGGCCTCGGAGTAGCGGGTGGCTGGGGGCAATCAGCCTCCATTGCCAGTGCAGGGACTAGCTGTCAGTCCCCTAGGGTCCCTGAGAGCAGCGGTGTCCTGGGGCCCTCCAGAGCAGCAGCGCGCCAGGACCCCAGGAACTGCTAAGTATTAGTCAGGGGTATTTATATAGTAAAAGTCATGGACAGGTCACGGGCCATGAATTTTTGTTTATTGCCTGTTACCGGTCCATGACTTTTACTAAAAATACCTTTGACTAAATCTTATCCTTAGCGATGAATGAAATGGCTTAACTGTTTCCAAATACAATGCCAAGCAATGTCTGACATCCAAGAATGAAGATGCTGTAGGTTTGTATTTGAATAAAGATTTGGAAAAAATACAGGTGAGTGTATTGTCTGGTTAATATCAAATTGTGACATCATTTTAGACAAAGGGCTGAGTGTAGGGAGGGTCTGCCATTGTTTCTGAGTGTAGGGAGGGTCTGCCATTAAGGGCTGCAGGCCACTGGCTCTCCTTGTGCAAGTTATGGCCACAAGAAACGCTATCTTTTGGATGAAATCCTCTTTTTTCTGAGCGAGGCTGCTACTACAGCCATGCATTTGGTCACATAGAGCTGAGGACAGGCCAAAGGGGAGCACAGTGTACTGACTGTGTTGACCTGCCACAACAAATCTCAGAAACCACTTGTGGCTTGGGAAAATTGCCACATGGAAGTAAGTGTCCTGAACATCCAGGGCAGCAAGCTAGTCATTGTGATTCAATGTGCGAAGAACAGCAGCAATGGTGACTAGGTGGAATTTCCCATATGTGATGTACTTGTTGGGATTGGGGAGATTGAGGCTAGGTCTCGTTCCTCCCATGGACTTGGGGACCAAGAGGAGAAGGAGGAGAATCCCTTTCCCTCCTGCTGCAGGGGGACCGCCTCTCTAGCTCCTGAAGAATGCAGAAACGGAACCTGAGGAAGGAGCAGTGGCTCATGAGAGAGGCTCCTGAAGAGAGAAGGAATGGGAAGGGGGAATCCAGAGAAATTGGATTTCAGAACCCAATCTCGCAGTGCTTATGATCCATTTGTCCATGGTTACTCTGTGCCAAACACTATAAAAGTGAGACAGGCTGTCTCCGACTTGAAGAGATGGAGATTGAGAGATCACAGCTGAAATGATGTCCTGGATGTGCAATTCAAAATGGCTGCTTGCTTGACATTGGAGGAGGGCGGGCTGGCTGCTTAAAATTGGATCCAGAAGACTTCCTCCTCTGTGACCCATGACCTGTTCTGGAGAAGTCTTGCTGTCTACCAGTAAAGGATGACTGCTAGAAAACCCACTGTGAGCAATACTGCTGTTGTTGCTGAAAACCCCCATAATGACTTATCTTTGGGGCTGGGGTATAAAACCCCAACAAACATACCGTAGCACAGCTGTCCTTAAAAGAATGTCAAGTCTTGTCAGTTTTCTCAGGAAACATAAAACAACCATCAAAAGGCAAGTCTTCTATGCTCTGCTGAACCTCAGGAGCAATGCCAGAATTCTGTAACCATGAGGCCCTTCTCTTAGTCACAACTGACACCATAACTCTTGGGGAAGCATCTGACACATCCAGTGCTGACTGTAATAATGTTTTGGCCACCAGATGGCCCTTCACAATGAACAACAAATTCTTACCTGGATTATTCTGGCCGTTTATCAGTAAATTTCGACACAGCGTCCCAACTGAGGAAGTCATATTTAGCTAGCAACGCTTGTTGATTTGCAATGTGCATCTGTAACAATGGGGCTGAATAAATTTTCCTCTCCGTCAATCCACTTTCTTAGATTCTCTGTCCTTAATGTGGACTTGTATCTCCCCTGCAATGATCTATCATTTACTGTCACTACAACGAGAGAGTTTAGGGGCTGAATGGGAATAGAAACACTCAAAACCCTGCACAAGGACATAATATTGTCAGAATGCCTCGCTGTAGGGGGCAATGAAGCCGGGGTATTGCAGGCTCCAAAAGAGCCTCATTTATGGGAAAAGCTACCCTACCTCAGGTTGAGGACTGGAGAATATGCAACAACTTATCGGTATTCCCCTGCAGGAACTTGGCCTGCATGCTCAGGTGGAAGCCTAACACCTCAGGAGGTCCTGGTATGACTTGAAATCCTCGAGCACAGGGAAGGAGAGCCCAGTACTGTGAATCACCTAGTGAGGAGAAGGAAGGAGGAAGCAGGGTCAATGGAGGCTCCCTGTGGCAGCACTTGTTCCTGTATGAGGGGTTAAGACTGAAATGGCCCAGGAGGAATGACCTCCGACTGAATCTGCAACAGAGGTGGCTCAGGAGGACAGGCTGCAGATTCGGTCGGCAACCTTATCCTGGACTGGGTCGAAGAACAGGATCTTGTAGATCAAGGAAGGTCCCAAATATTCCAAGGAGGCCACTGAGGAGAAGGATATGGCATTTGTGGCCAGGAGGTATGGGGCCAGGAGTCCCTGTCCCTACTGCAGGAAAGATGCCTATCTTAATACTGATGGTGATCCAAGGATGGCCTCAAGGACTTCTGAGAGTGTTGCCTTCAAGGAAAGGGAGAGGAGAAAGATGTCCCCAAACATGGACCAAGCAAACGACCAGTCTCATCCAAATGCCAATATGGAAGTGGCATCGGTACCAAGGATGGAAGAGCAGTCAACAAGTTAAGTACTGTACCAAAATAGGCATTGTACTTCCACTTGACACAGGAGCAGACAACAATTCTGAAGCCGGGACTGGTACCAATCCCCAAAATGAGTTCTGCAGTGAAGGTATTGGCGGTACTGAGGAGAGTGTCTGTGCTGATGGACCCCTCGGTACCAAAAAGGGGACTGACCTCAACTCCGCACTCTGCATCTTAGGTGGTGAAGAATATGGTGCTGCCAACTGAGACAATTCTGCAAACAGACCAGGTGGCACAGAGTACACAGCCAAAGCAGAAGAAGCCACAGCAGCTGAGTGCTTCTGAATTATTGATGAATCAGGAACAGAGAGGCAGAGCAGGTCTGATGTAACCTGGTATGCCAACAGTGTAGAGACAGTCGGTGCTGATGCCGACATTGTCAGTGCCAGACTCAACATATGCCCCATGCCCAGTACTGAGGTCGATGGTACAGTGTCCAACAGCTCTCAGTGTGGTACCAGGAAGTGGTTAGATGGACCAACTCCATCCCATGAACCTGAAGAATCATGGTGCAAGTGAGCATGCCTGTTAAAAGATGAAGAGGAATCTCTCGAGTCCTGGAATGGCCTCATCTGTCTTGCGAGACCTCTTCTTTGGAGGACCAGAGGAAGGAGAATAATCCCCCTTCCTCTTAGGGGAAATATCAGACCTTGAGCCTGGATCAACAACTTGAGTTGGGACTGGACGATGTGTGGAAGTCCACAGTGCCAAAGTGGATCTCATGGCCTGTTTCAGAAGGCATTGCTTGAGGTACAAATCTCTTGCCACCTGTGTTTTCTTGAACCATTTACAGATGGAGCACCTTTCCATAATGTGCCCTTCTCCAAGGCACAATAAACACTGAGTGTAGGGATCACTACTGGGGATAGCCACCCCATATGACAGATAGTGTTTAAAACTTGGTGAAGGCATCTCAGCAGGCTAAACCCTACTTAACTAACAAAAACGTAAGGGTATCACTATAATTAACTATCTACACCAATATCGCGGAAACTCTGTGACAGAAAAAAGTGAGGTAAAATACCACACAGAATGTTTCAACTCAAGCAGCGGGTGGTGAGAAGGAACTGAGTAGGGTTGGGGTGGTGCGGCCCTTACATAGCTAGAGGAGGGGCTACAGGACAGAGGTACTGTGGGCACTGCTAAGAAAAGATTTCCAGCTTGGTTGCACTGGGTGCACGCGCACCTGAGTGGAACACGTGTCTGCAACCACTTGAAGAAAAATGAGAGCTGACCACAGATGGACAATGGAATCACTGGAATCCTATTCCCTCATTCATATTTACTCTATAAGGCTGTGTAGCATGTTGTCCCATGAGAAAAAGATACAATTAGTCCAGAATGCCTCCATTTATCCTCACCTAGGATCTTGGCCATGTTAGCATGGTCAGAGACAGCTCACAGGTCTACAATGATCAGCACAAACATTTGGTTCTCAGCCTGCAGCAGATCAACCACTGGGACCAGGACTGTCTCTGTGCAATATGCAGGCCTAGAACCAGACTGGAGGCCATCTGAGGGCTCCAGGAATTGTCAGATTACCACAACTGTGTCATAAACATCTCCCTAAAAAGTGAGATTAGAGACTGGGTGATAATTAGATAGATTAACTATGCCCAAAACCTCAAGGTCAATTCCTTAAGTAAACAAGCCATGCTATGGGCGGCCATTCACAATCTCCTCCAATAATGCACACAATGTCTCCACTACTTGTCAGTAGCCTAGAGGGGCACAGATCCAATTTGCCATTGGTGTCCTAAGGCTCCTCCAGAACCCGTCAGTAATACTGGCCCAAAGTCAGGCAGAGAAGAACCTGTGTTTGACCCCTGTGCTACCAGCTTTATCTATCTAGGTACATAGATGGTCCCCAAAACCATAGTATCTGAGCTCCTTCCAAACATGTATGGCTTTATCTTCACAACCTCCTCTCAAATATGAAAGCATTATGGGGTGTATGTGTAGTTCAAATATTCCTTTCCAATGTCTATTACTTTGTATTTATCAACATTGAATTTCATGTGCCATCATGTTGTCCAGTCCCCTGATTGGCTGGGTGCTTTTGAAGTTCCTCACCGTCCTACCTAGCCTCATGGTAGGGACCTTGTCAAAGGACTTTTGAAAGCCTACATGAAGGAATTCTCCTTACTTTCTACCGGACTGATATGCTCAAAGAATTGAGAAAACAAGACTGATATTTGAAGAAGCAGTGAAATACAACGGTTTTGGAGGCACCTACCACACTTCACCATTGTTGTGCTCTTAGAAAGAGTCAATTCCATGTGCACATTTTTCAGGGATTTCTAGGAGCAGGGAACTGGGGATGGCAAGTAAAGGATGCACGGCGTACTGGAGAGTCATCTGTTTTAAAACCAGAAAGGACCCCTGTGATCAGCTTCTCTGGCCTGCACAACACAGGCCAGAGGGTTTCACCCAGTGATTTTTGCAGCAGAGGCAATGTTAATGGCTCTTTCCTAGTGATGAGATGGTGACACATTAGTTATTATTATTAATTATTCCGTGTATTATGGTAGTGCCTAGAGACCTCAACTGAGACCGAGGCTTCATTGTGCTAAGTGCTGTACAAATATATGCTGAGAGATGGTCCCTGTCCGGAAGAGCTTACAGTCTTAGTAGACAAGAGAGATACGGCGTGGGGGAAAGAGAGACAACAGAGCGATAGTCTGAAAGTGCTGTTCCATGATCTCTGTTGTCAGTTTTGGGGGTGGGGCATTGTTTATTTACATTGTATTTTATTGTAGATGTTCAATGTGTTCTAGGGCAAGAGTGGGAGAGAAAGGAAGACAGGAAAAGATTGGCTAAAGGAAGAAAAGGAAGAGTGGTAAGGGGATTGGGGATGAATGAAAGGGAAGAGGATGATAGGCATGAGAGTAGCCAGAGAGATACTGAAGGGGTTAGAGTTGGGTTTGAAATCAGCAGGGACTCAACAGAGGGGGAACAATATTCAGAGTATAAGCTAGCGAGCTGTCTGATGAGTCTGAAGGTCCCTGATGAAACTGCTTCTGCAACTAAGTGGCAGCTTGAGTCTCTGGCTCTCTCCATCCTCAAGGATTTTTTTTTCTTTCCTTGATCCCACATGTCTTGAGTGGGGAGATGGTCCTGCCTTGCAGAGTTCTGGGCCTAAGGGGTGTTAGAGGTAGTCCCACAGGGCCTCATCTTTCCTGTTTCCCCCACCCGAGTGCTGCAGCACCTACCACAGCCCAGAGTTCAGATCTGGAACTGAATCCAAATCCAAACCTCCAAGGAGTTTGAGGCTGCTGGGGTTCGGGGTTCCAGTTTGGTTCTTAATGCAAATAGGGTTGAATGGCAAAGTCCCTATCTCGATCTGACCTTCCCCAGAATTCGGGGCTGAGTGCTCTGGTTTGACCCAGTTGTGACAGTGCTATGGGGCACAGCTTACACTGCAGGCCAGTGCTGACAATCTGACCAGTAACTAAGTCTCTCTGAGTACTGCTAAGCAGTCAGATGAGGAGAGGCAGGGAAGGCAAACAGGCATCTAGAGTCTCTCCCCCTCCTCCTCTCCCCCACAGCCTTGGTCCAAAGGCATAACTAAAGGGGTCCTCTCCCAGTTTGGAGCACTGGAGAAGCTGAAGGGGCAAGCCGGAGACACGGATTGGATGTGGTGGGGGTGACACCACCTCTACTCTTTTCAGCTTCACCCAGTGACAAAAAGGTGCTGGGGACATGAGCCGATCAGCGCTGCCATTGCTTTGCTGGGGCTCTCCTGAAAGAGAACGATCTCTTCTTTATTGATGGAGAGGTATACCGGACATTATTGGTCAATACATGTGCGCCCTCAGGGGAGTGTATCCCACAGTCCTGCTACACTCTGCTGCAATGTAAACACCACGTGCTGAGAGAGGCCCCAATCAGTCTCTGGGGTAGAAGCATACGGCATACACCACGCGTGGTTTACACTGCTTGTGGAACGCACACTGAAAAGGGCCCAGAGTGTGTAACATGTAATAAGAAGTGCTCTGCAACCTTTCAATTTGCATACAGCTTTGGTCTAGGAACTCATTGTTATTTAATTTAATACATGACCCTATCTCAGTGAAGCAACAGTGTATGAAAATGGAAAGACACTCAAGAATTAAATTAACTTGATCACAAAGTGAGGGAAATGGCATTTTGGCTAATGGATGGGGACTGTGGTTAAATTGGGAATCACTAGCATTTGAACTCTTCCTGGCATCAAATTGTCAGGATCTGCTAATGGCAGATGCTAATGCAGGGAGTTTATTTCTCTGGGATGAGGCTGGTGAACATCGTTTGCTGATTGTGATGGCTACTTTCCTAGCCTGAGTTTCAGAAGTAGGAGCAGTGAGTTTAACCCAAAGTTCAAATGTGGCCCACAGCTTCGTAAAATTCAGCTCCTGGGTGCTCCTGTCCTGCAATGGGAGGCTCTCTGCTTCCGGAGAGTCTTCTTGTGCAGGGAAGACCCTCGGGAGGCCAAGATAGACACCTGAATAGCTGCTTTGCACTAGGGGGAATTGAAAAAAGCTGCTTTAAAGAAGCTGAAGGTGTGGCTCCTCTTTGCATCAGAGGCTGGGTTTGTCTGGAGACAGATCCACAATGGAAGTTTGTATAGAGGGAGCCCCTTGCCCCAGAGGGACTGTGTTAGTGAGGGGCTAAAGATAGTGCTGTGCATATGCCACTGTGCTGCAGAATGGATCCAGACCGAGTCAGCTTTGGAAAAGGCAGGTGGGAAGAAAGGGGTGAGCTGGAGAGACAGGCTGCCCAAAGCAATGCTCTTGATGTATATATTTTACCTCAACATGGTCTAGTGTTTCTAATTGCTCTCTCTCTCGAGTCCATAATTATTACTATTCTTCTGTGGTAGCGCCCACTATGTAACAGATGCTTCCGAGACAGAGGTCAGGATAGGGGGAATCACAACAGGCAAATCAGATAGAATTTAGACAGGAATCCATTTTGTAATAAGAACCCCGCAGGCCTTGCATTCAGAGCCTGCAGTGTGGCAATAGGACTGTTCTCTCTCACCCTTTTCTCCCCATTGCCCAGGGCAATGTGACAGACAGTTAGTCATCTAGGGAAGGCCTTCAGGAGTACAGCCATTGACAGATACTGGGACAACTTCCTTTCAAGGCCAGCCAAGGAAAACAGCTGGAGGTAGAAGGGCCTGTTGGATCACCCAGTCTATTTCCCAGGGGCCAGCACAGGACTACTACCTACTCTAGGGTTACCGCCGGTCCACTCTCAAATGATGGATTGACCATTAGGTCTAGATCCATTTAAAAATTAAATGTCACCTCTTCACACGTGCGCAGAGAAATGGAGATGAGGGAGAATGCTGGAAAGATGCTCTCAGTGTGACTTCGGTGATAGATTATGTGGACTCCTCTGTGTGTATAACTCAAATGGACCAGAGCCATCCATTTCCCCTATTTCTGTGCCCTAGCGTGCTGATTTGGGGGCACTGCTTGTACAACCTAGGAGTTCTGGTTGATATTATGAATTTATTCTGAAGTTGTTATCATGAAATTGCTGCATCACGGAAAGCATTATGTATGCAACACTGTGGACAGGACCTGCAGCAGGTACACACCTGATTGAGGACAATGAGGAGTGCTTAGCTTTAATGTCTGTGCTTTGACCACACAATTATTATGCTAACGATAACTGCACACTAAGAGCAATCAGTTTTACCCTACCTCTCAGAGGGGAGCAGTGGAAAACACTGAACAAAGAAAGTCAGGCGCTGGTAGGGGATATAGAAATACATAAGGCCACACAGAAGAGCTTGGGGTGTGACACACAGAATGTCTGGACAGGAGTAAGGAAGAGCACGGACCAAGGTCAGAGCGGACAAGCCGAGGGGAGAAAACTCCATGTTTCAGCATACATGTTTCAGCTCTGCAGCCAAAGGAACGGATGACCCCAAAGGATCCTGACCCCAGTCCAAACAATGCTCTGGCATGATGGGGAAACTGAGGCAGAGAAATGTATGTAGGGTTTACTATTTTGTCTGATCTGTATTCTTATTGTGATTTATCTGTTAAGCGAAAGAGCGAATAAGGTGTTAGACTCTGTGCAAAGTGCATCTGTGTGTTATCTGCTTCACAACTGCCATCTCATCCTCTGAGATGGTTAAACTGTAACCCAGAAGGCTCTCACCTTTGGTGGCATTCTGGAAGAGGGTGTCCTTAAGGCTACTGGGGTGTCTTGAGAGTCAGCACTGGTCCTGGGGGGCTCAAGCAAGTGGGCTGAGGAGTCCATTGCCATGAAGGGGTAGCAGACTGTAAGTCACTGCCCAGGAAATGGGCTGGAAAGGCCTAGGGAGGAAACATTGCTACAGCCTGCTGAGAACCAAGGGAGCTTAAAACACGCAGGGACACAGCAGCTGAGTCCCCTCACAGCAGTCTAAAAGGTTAATGCAGTCCTAGGATGCATTGGACAAGGTATTTCCAGCAGAGACAGGGAAGTGTTAGTACCATCACACAAGGTACAGTACTGATGAGACCTTATCTGGAATACTGTGTGCAGTGCTGGTCTCCCATGTTTAAGAAAGATGAATTCAAACTGGAACAGGTGCAGATAAGGGCTACTAGGATGATCCAAGGAGAAGACTGACAGAGCTTGGCTTGTTTAGCCTAACCAAAAGAAGGCTGAGGGGAGATATGACTGTTCTCTGTAAAAACATCAGAGAGAGAAATACCAGGGAGGGAGAGGAGTTATTTAAGTTAAGTGCCAATATGGACACAAGAACAAATGGCTGTAAACTGGCCATCAACAAGTTTAGGCTTCAAATTACTTGTGGGTTTCTAACCATCAGAGGAGTGAAGTTCTGGAGCAGCCTTCCAAGGGCAGTAGTGGGGGCAAAAAAACTAACTGGCTTCAAGACTGAGCTTGGTAAGTTTATGGAGGGGATGGTATGATGGGACTGTCTATGATGGCACGTAGCCGATCTGCGACTGCTAGCAGCAAATATGCCCCAACAGCCTTTGATTGGACACTAGATGGGGAGGTCTCTGAGTTACTACAGCGAATTCTTTCTCACGTGTCTGCCTGGTGAGTCTTGCCCACACGCTGAGGGTCTAACTGATCGCCATATTTGGGGTCAGGAAGGAATTTTCTCCTCAGTCAGATTGGCAGAAGCCCTGGGGGATTTTTGCCTTCCTCTGCAGTGTGGGGCCCAGGTCACTTGCAGGTTTAAACTGGTGTAAATAGTGTATTCTCTGTAACTTGAAGTCTTTACATCATGATTTGAGGACTTCAGTAACTGAGGCAGAGGTTTGGGGTCTATTACAGGAGTGGGAGGGTGAGGTTCTGTGGCCTGAAGTGTGCAGGAGGTCAGTCTAGATGATCATGCTGGTCCCTTCCAGCACTAGAGTCTCTGAGTCTAGTGAGTGGCCAACGGGGGCAATTCAGCTGCAACCTGTGATGCCTCGTGATGATTAATTTTGTATTTTCTCTGTCAGGGCTGCACTGAGAATCCAGCCCTGGACAGATTCCTGGGAGGGGGACAGGCACACACCCTGCATAGGCACAGCTGAGATGTGGGACAGGCACAGAGCTTGCATAGGCACAGCTGAGATGTGGGACAGGCACAGATCCTGCAAAGACACAGCTGAGATGGGAGAGGTAGGGAGTTCATCTGCATGAGTCTCCCTTCCCCCGGGCAGCTGCAGCAGCCCCTGCTGCAGGGTTCGCCTGCCGGCAGGAGGCTAGGATGACTTGGCTTCATTGTTGCACACTGTGAAATCCATGTTTTCTCACATCAGATGTTCACAGTGTTGTGGCCACTGGGTCCTTAGCACCCATTTTAGGGAGCTCCATGACCAAGGACAAGCTATACAAATGCTCAGTCCAGCTGAAAGCCCACCCCATCTCACCCTGTCTGGCCAGGCCTGTTTGGAGTGAGAGCCTGACCCCCATCATTAGTGTGCCTCTGCCATTAGTCTGGGGGGAACGTGCTGCCTT
This sequence comes from Emys orbicularis, assembly GCF_028017835.1. Classification (NCBI taxonomy): domain Eukaryota; kingdom Metazoa; phylum Chordata; order Testudines; family Emydidae; genus Emys; species Emys orbicularis. The sequence goes on along the minus strand of NC_088695.1, from coordinate 25,794,903 downwards.
CCCTGAATACTGATTAGTTCTGAGTCCTATAAAGCAGCCAGTGTTCATCTCCCCCAGCTCTGAGAAACGTAGCCTGTGTACATAAACAAATGGGAGGTGCGTATTACTTGCTGTCCAAGCTCATTATTTTCTTACAAGATGTCAGGAGCCCCCACTGAAAAGGGCTGAATGGCCGATGAAAATGATTTCTACATAGATCTACAGTGAAGCTTGAGAACAGGATGTGCAGTTTGACTTTAATCAGGGCAGGAGGCACAGGTGACGCGTGGGAATTCTGAAAAGGAAAATTGTCTCATTAAGGGCCGCTACAGATCTTCACAAAACAGGAAATGACAGAACTTGCTTTTCCCCCTGTGCACAGGACTCCAGAGAATATTTTAAATTCCTGTTTGCTTCTTTCAGGTTCCTGGGCATCTGTAGAGACACATCAGAGGTGGGGAGGAATCTAGTATTCATATTTGTGTTTATTTAAAGCTATCGGGGTGGGGGGAGGGGGCTGGGTTGTCACGGAGAGACAAAGCAGACAGGTTGTATACTCAAAAGAAATGCAATAATAGCAGCTTCACACCCTTCTCCTATCTCAGCTTGTTAATAATTTCTCAGAGAAGGAAAGAATGTTAAAATGAGAAGTCTGCTTGCAAGATCTAGCTATGGAACAATCCTGAGCAAAGCATTCACTGCTGCCTGCCGGCAGAACCGCCGGGGCCACAAATGGAAATCAGTAACTCATATATAGCTAAGTTAGAGCCGATTGGGACATTTGTGTCAGAAAATGCTGATTCATCAAACCTGAAACTACTTGGGTGAAGGGCCAGTCTGATGAATTTCTTGTTTTAATATTTTTTGAAAATGACATTTTGAAATGGTCAAATGTTGCATTTCCACATTTTTAAATGAAAAACTCTGTTTTTCCCTCTATTGTCTCCATGGCATCCCATGTCACCACAGTCAGACTAGGCCCATACACAACCAATCCAGCCAACCCACAGCCAGCTGAGACAGAAGGGTGCACTTAGAATGGGTGGTGGCTGCTGTATCTCACATACTGCTAGATGATAACTGGAAGTAAACAGGAAGCTTTTTAACGGTACAAGTTAGGAGGCTTAATCCCACCAGAAACTGGTGGGTATGTGCACAACTGGACCAGGATGTAGGTAGTCAGGCCTAGTGGTAAGAGCAGGCGTAGAGTCTAGTGGGTGGAGCAGGCATCCAGCTTAGGGAATGAAGGTGAAGATCAGCACGAAAGTCAACTGCCGGTTACCAGAGCCAGGGGTCAAGCCAGAGTCACAACCAAGAATCGCAGCTGAGGGTCAGAGCCTGGGTCAGGTACCAAATGCCAGAACCAAAGTTCAAGCAAGAGTCAGGGTCAGAAGTTGGAGGCCGGAGTCAGAGCTGAGGATCAGCTGGTCACTGAGGATTGGAGGTGAGGCATAATGGTAGGAGGAGAGGCAAGATTCAAGCACAGCAAGGAGCAAGGTGGGAACAGGAGCGAAGGCAGGCATGAGGCAGGAATCAGGAGTGGAGCAGGAATCAGGAACAGGGCTGGGTGCAGGAGGCAGGCATAAGCAGGGTCCAATGCAGCCACAACAGGAAATCACCTTGTTACTTGGACAAACTTTCTGTTCCTTCTTCTGGCTTAAATAGCATGGTTGGACCAATCGGTGAAGCCGGGCGATCCTCCAATCAGAGCTCCCGTGGGTGGCACTTTGGCTGGGGCTACAGTCCTAGTAGCTTCTCAGCCCACTCCATTTAAGTAGCCATTGGATGGAGGCCAGGATGTGGCAGCTATCTAGGGGCTCACAGGCCAGGGCTCAAGACCTGGGACATCACAGTATGTACGTGGCATGGTTAAGCCATGCCTCTGCTGCTGCCGCCATCTGCGCACAGAGCAGATAAAGCATGGGCAGACGCAGCACAAACTTCCCGCAAAGGAATCCCCACAGATGTGCCTCTGGCCTGGAGAGGCTACTCCATGACAGCAAAGGGACTTGAACCTTCATGCCCATTTCACTGTTAGCCTTGCTGCTGAAACTGCCAACACTGCAAGCTGAAGGTGTGGCTGATAGCATGTGGGCATCATGTTCCCACAGTTCCCACAGGCCACCCCTCATCTGCCATCTGATGGAAATTTGCAGTGCTGTAGCCATAGTTCAAAAGCTTGTCTCTCTCACCAACAGAAGTTGGTCCAATAAAAGCTATTACCTCGCCCACCTTGTCTCTCTATTCAATGGAATTCACTTCCAGTGTTCCTATTTATTAGGTCAATTTTGTAACAATTGACTCAGAGGTGTTATTTTTAAAGTTACCTTACCTGAAGGATAACCCAGTGACCCTCCTTTGCAGCCATGTCTAGAGCTTGCTCTGCTACTACCTCTTGACCTTGTCCAAGGGAAACATTGTGGAAATTCTTGTTGTTAAATGTGTAACCAAGTTTCTTCCCTATAAGGAGAAAGGAAAACTTTCAGCACTCTTTACCAGAACAGCTCATGCAGCATTGCTGATCTCAAACAGTAATAACAAGGCAGAGCTCATGCTTATCAAAACTCCTTCACAAAACAGCTACCACATTTCTTATAATTATTATCTTATTTCTAACACACTCTTTGCCTAGGCATTGAAAACAGCATTGGCTGCTTCCTAATTATTTCCAATTGCAGCACGACATCAACACAGAGGTACAGGGCCACAAAGTGCCTTTGTTTAAAGAACATTATTCCCCCATAACCTTGTGTGGAGATGCATTTTTAAATTATATGAAATTAAAGTAATTTCCAGCTGATTAAACAGGCTTTAAACCAGATGTCATTCAGTGGTGAAATTTATCCTGCCAATCCACACCATAGTTAGCAAGGTATTTAGAAATATATTCACTCTGGAAAAGGAAACTGGGATGCCTTTAAATATTGGAAATGGTTGGTTGAAATCTGTTCTGGTGCCTTGTGCCCTTAGGTCATTTCCTTCTCTAGTTCCCTCATAACAGCCAGTCCTTCCGGGGCAGTGCTCAGGAGGAAGGACTCCTGCTCTCTACTGGCTGTGTCCTGTACCACTCCCCGATCTCAAGAGGATAGAAATATATTTCCTAAAGGAGTGCTAGCCACTAAATCCCACAGCAGTTTGCGTTCAATACCAATATGGCCTAGATCAAACCAAAGAACTAACTACTGGCAATTACAGAAGAGAAAACAGAATGCATCACAGTGGACTCCCGACATGGAGGAGACATAACATCCCTTCGAACTCCACTACCTTCACACTGAAGAATCGTATTGTTTGCTCTGTCCCTCACATGGTAGAAATCCCATTAGGCTTCCCAGCAGCCAAAGCTGGGTCTCTGTTTCTACCCAAACTGTCAGAGCTGGCTGTGGGAGTGATTCTCGCTGACTGTGGTGCAAAGTTTACAACATCTGTGACAGAGATGGCAATTTCCTGCAGTATCTTTGGGAGAGCTCACTGTGTTAAGTTTATGTATCATTGTGGGTCAAGGATTGTATGTAATCCCATGGAGGAGGGTGACCACAGCTCCTCCAGGAACTAAGCATCATGGGAGGTGATTAGGAAGATTCACACACCTCCAGAGAAGTACCCCCACATGGAAAGGTTCACATGTACTAGTTCAAACTGTATTCTCTGGAGACCAACAAACAAAGAAAGGACTTTTGGATAAATAGCCTGAATTTAAACTAACTCAGGGCCTGCTTTCAGATCCAGCAAATGGACAGGACCTTCTGTCAAAGGGGGGGTCTTCCCGGGAAGGGTTGGAAGGACTTTAGCTTATTGAATCCCCATAAGACTGATGAGTGTCCTCTGGCAAGCTTTTAGTATGTGTATAGGGACTTTTATTGTGTTTTATATATTTTCTCTGTAATGCTTTTGCCTCAAGAATAAATGTGCTTGCTTACAAAGGGCTGTATGGGAACCTGTAACTGCTGCCAATTACAGCTGTTCATATCCATCGGGGAGAGAAGAGCACACATACTGGCCTGGTTAGACAGTCTGGCTTGCTGGAGATATCACAATGCAGGCCTGGAACTGTCCAGCCTGGAAAACCCCCTGTCAGGAAGGAGAGAGATGGGTCTCCACCCACAAGAGGGGATGGCTGGGGATGGGAGCCTGAAAGAAGTGCCCTTGGTGGATCACAGGTGCAGTTGCCCTGAACTGTGACTTGTCCACTAGCTTTTGGATTACCATATGATAGCAATAATTTATAACCAAGGCCCTGCAGGGTGTGGTTATTTCAGGCCCTGATGGGGCCTGTGGTAATTGCTGTAGGCTGGGGAGCTACAGAGAGGAAGGCTGGTCTAATGGTTAGCATGCTAGCCTATGACTGCGCGACTTGGGTTCAAGTTCCTGATCTGCCATAGGCTTTCTGTGTGACCTGGGGGAAATCTCCTATGTCCCACATAGACAGGAGCACCATGGGAGTGAGGCACCTAGGCACTGTTGGAAATCTCACAAGGGACCAATCTGCATCTTTAGGCACCAAAACCATGTTACAGATCATAGAATCTCAGGAGGTCACCTAGTCCAACCCCCTACTCAAAGCAGAACCAATCCCCAGACAGATTTTTGCCCCAGATCCCTAAACAGCCACCTCAAGGACTGAACTCATAACCCTGTGTTTAGCAGGCCAATGCTCAAACCACTGTGCTATCCCTCCCCTCTGGAATGCATCTTAGAGAGACTGAGGGCCAGATTTTTAACAGCTCTGCCCTACCCCACAGGGACCCTTAGGATTGTGAGGTGCTGTGGTAAGGGGGACCCAAGGAATCCACTGGGCAGATCATCCTGCACAGCACACAAGCCATCAGGAAGGCATTCAGTTACCTTCATATTTGTCCAGGAACCCTTGTTACTTCTAAAACATGCACACATGGAACCCTAGTGGCTGGTGGTGTGGAAAGGCAGCACCTTGGGGGAGCTTCTGGCGGCTCTGTGCCCATGCCCAACTCCTCTTCATTTTAATGACACATTTCTTTGAACTTTTTTTGTTTTTTGAAGGAAAAAAAATATGGAAACTAGAAAACCGAAAGTTTTTGGCAATCAAGATTTCAACAAGCATGAAATGTTTCTTGTGAAAAGCTCAGTTTCATTGAAAGCCACTTATTGTCCAAAAATGTTTGGAAGAAAATTTTCAACCAGCTCTCTCCAAAATGTTATACTTGTAAACCAGGGTCTGAAGGAGCTCTCACCTGGCATCCAATGATGAACTGGGGGGAAAAGATATCAGGCACAGACCATATTTGCATAGACACACCTACTCTGCCTAGATGATCAGCAGACAGATCTGCTTTGCCAAAGTGATCAATTTTTGCTGTTTTGGGTTAAAATTCACTTGAGGCTTGGATGCCAGGGTAATGAAATATTATACTTATTACATGACTAAAGGGCAGCAGAACTGTATTTAATATGCCCTGAGGAGTCGCCATAATGTAAACCTCACTAGTTAAGCAGGTGCTAGTAAAGCCAAATGCAAGTGAAAGGTGAAGGAAAAGGTTGAGGACAGATGTCCTTACTTGGTGGTGTAGATGTCTCTGTTGAAGGGTCTTGTATGTGATTTGATCTCCACCCCCTCAAGTTTTTAAAACGGGGCTGACTGGACTCAGTTGAATCCTTGTTCCTTCTCAGTGATCACTAGAACTGAAATCACCGATGAACAGGTCTAAGGAGCTGAACCATAGACTTGGTGTAGTGACAATATTGCAGTGAAAGACAACACAAAAGATGCAGCAGCAGTGTAGTTCCCCAGTACCTGGAGTAATCACTGAAAGCTGAACTCACCAAGGACTGAGTTAACTACTGCAAACTCAGAACATGGCTTCACAGCTAAAGGTGGCAACAGCAGAGGCAACCCTGGTGATACTGGCAACAAAAAGCAGTGACAGCGACAAGGTAGGAGTCATCACTCAAACCCTCCATCCCCCTCAGGGGCTGAACCCACCCAAAAGCATTCCGGGAATTTACTGACCTCAGATATCAAACGTGAATGGGATGTAGCAGAGGGAAAAGAAGAGGGGCATGTTAAAGGGACATTCGTCTGTTGGACTTTCACATCACAAGGTGGGAAACTGAGGCAAAGGACATGGCCCAAGATACTGTGGCACAGGTGTTTTACTTTGCATACTTTTGAATCGTGGCAGCATTTCCCCAAATTATTGCTGTGTTCCCTCTTCTCTTAATAAAAGTTGTGGGGGGAGGGGTTGTTATACACAGACTCAGTGCTTACCAGTAAGGAAGTATTGCCTCTTAGAGGCCCAGGGTGGTGTGTAGTTTCCCCACATATTTGTGTGGAAGCTCAAGCTGGTTCTGTTTTGTAATTTTAAGAACACCCCTAGGTACGGAACCCAGACTTTGTTGTGCCAACACCACCCGGCAGAAGGGTTACATACGAATATCTCAGAGACAATCTCTGCTTTAAAGACTCTCAGTCTGAGCAGGCAACAAAGGCACAGCTGCAGATGTAGCTAAAGCAGGTACTGGTGCACTGGGGGGGAAGGAAGGTAAAACTTGGCCCTATTGGGGCCATCCCTCCTTCCAGCACCAGCTGGACCTAGAGTTGTGTAGGGACATCTCCCTCCCCCACCACGTGGCCTTGGAGAAAAAAACAACAACAACAACAGAAGAGCCAGATAGAGACTGGAGCAGGCAGGGCTGCTGCAGAAACAGCTGAAGACAGGCCCAATTTTTAACAGATTTGATTAGCTTTTCTCTGTCCAGTGCTGATTGGCTGTTTGCGCCAATCGTCCCTCACAGTTTCTTCACATCAGCCTCCCTCCACACCTGGCCCTCTTACCCTCTGCTCCCCACCCATCCCCTTCCCTTGGATGTCCCAGTGCCCTTTACTTTCCTTTCAAGTCAGCTCAGCTGGTGTAAACACATACACACACACACACGAAAAAAAATCATGGCACCAACATGACGTTTGCCACCATCACATCGTTCGCTCTACTGGTGAGTGCTACCTCATCACCCACTCTGTGTCCATCTGGTCTATGGAGACAGTCAGATGTGGGGCAAGGACCATCTACTGCTTTGTGTCTATGTCGCTGTAGCACAATGGGGCCGTGTTCTCCGCTGGTCCTTCGGTGCTACCACAATAAATAGGATTAATAATCATAAGTAACATCATTACCTCCACTTTACAGGTGGGGAGCTCAGGCACAGACAGCCTGGGCAATTTGCCCAGCATCACTCACGGAGTCTGCAGTAGGGAAAGGAACTGAGCCCCACCTCCTGAGCCACAGGCCAGTCCCATAACCACAATGCCAGCCTTCCTTTCCAGCAGGCTTTAGAATCTTCCAGCTCAGACAGAAGAGAATGTGCACTCGGGATCCTCTGGCTAGGGAACTGGGAAAGCATCTAGACTTAGAGTTAGAAACTTGTTTCATTGTCTGAATAGAGAGTGGTGGGACTAGGACAGGACTCAGGAAAGGAGGGCACCTGGAAGGAGCTCTCTTCCATTTGCAAATATCTAGCCTGAATTTCAGAGAGACTTTAGTCTGCAGTAAAAGCTCATGGAGGACACACAAAATATTGAATAGAGAGATTGAACCAAAGTCCCAGTGGGCCAGGTTCAAGACTGGTGTAACTGCATGGAAATAATGGCTTTGTTTTGTTTCATTTTTTCCATGCATAAACTTTGATGGCTGACGAAAGCCAGGTTCTCAATTACATGAGTCCTTTGCAATTCCAATTAAACCACTCATGTCGTAGCTCACAGTGCCTGACTCCCAGTGCAAGAACAGAACATAATGAAGACAATTTCACCTGCAGAACTATAAAAGTACAGCAGCAATTTCTCATTTTCCAGCTACTGCCTTATCTTTTGAGGAAAATCATATAAAGGACAGGGCTCTCTTTGGGGTTCTGGCAAGCTCCACTTTCATGTAATTCAGTATTAATGGGACTTGATGACAGGAAAGGAATGGAATAAAATGTACAGAAATCTGTAAGGCATGTAAGCGCAGACTCCTGGTCGCCATGCAATACACCACGGATAGGTCTACACTTCGAGGTAGAAATTACATCCCCAGCTCCAAGAGACATACCCATGCTAGCTCTGATTGGGCTAGTGTGCTAAAAATAGAAGTGATACCATTGAGGCATGAGCAGAATGAGCAGTGGTTGCAGCACCATGGCTACACCTCTATTCTTAGCACACAAGCTCTGATGGAGGTAGTATGGGTATGTCTCCTGGAGCTGGGAATCACACCCCCAGCTCGAAATGCCGACATGCCCAGAGGGCCCTTTCCTCTTCCAGCACAATGAGAGCAGAGGCCCATCATGTGCCTCGTGCTGCATTCCAGGCAGCCATTTTCTTTCTGCATCTTATTAACATTCTTGACAGACATTTATTTGATTTTAGTGCTGGTGAGAGGGGCTGGGCAGACAGCCCTGGAAACTAAACTCTCTCTCTTCATACACAAAAAAGGTGCATTGCAGAGAGAAGCAGAGGGAGCCCACTCCCTGCACACGAGTCTTAGCTCTGGCACTAAGGGACCACCTCTAGGGAGGTAGGCTAGTTCAATTTCACTGTCTTTGTGGTGCCTGGATTTTCTGCTGAGGCTACCAGCTGTGCTGGTGTTTGGTGTGGACAGTGACCCACTAAGGATGGAATGGAAACACATTGGCTTTGAGCATACAGACCACTGAATAACTGATGGGTTTTCTGAATATTCCACCTCCCACTCCTAGGAGCCAAAGCCCCCCTGAACTAATGAGGCCTGAAGTCAGGGTTAGAGAAGGGGAAAGCATATTGGATGAACATGACTGGGCTCCTGAGAAGAGCTGGAGCAGTGGCCTATGAACAAAGGATGTAGCCATACTTACAGGACGGGGGGACTCTATCCTGGGAAGCAGTGAATCTGAAAGAGATTTGGGTTCATGGTGGATAATCAGCTGAACATGAGCTTCCATGTGATGCTGTGGCCAAAAGGGCTAATGTGATCCTGGGATGCATAAACAGAGGAACCACAAGTAAGAGCAGAGAGGTTCTTTTAGCTCTGTATTTGGCACTGGTGTGACCACTGCTGGAATCCTGTGTCCTGTTCAACTGCCCACGATTCAGAATGTTGATAAATTGGAGAGGGTTCAGAGATGAGCCACAAGAATGATTAAAGGATTAGAAAACCTGCCTTATCGTGACAGACTCAAAGAACTCAATCTATTTTGCTTAACAAAGAGAAGGTTAAGGGATGACTTGGTCACAGACTGTAATTACTTACATGGGGAACAAGTAATTAACCATTGGAACAATTCACCAAGGGTTGTGGTAAATTCCCCATCACTGACCATTTTAAAATCAAGATTGGACGTTTTTCTAAAATCTCTGCTCTAGGAATTTTTTCGGGGTCGGTCTCTGGCCTGTGTTATACAGGAGGTCAGACTAAATGATCACAGTGGTCCCTTCTGGCCTTGGAATCTATGGATCTGTGAGATGCAGTGTGACAAAAGGAGCCTCTTTGCCAACGGCAGTCAAGAAGGGACTGGCTACAATGATCTGGGGATGCCAGGAAAGGTCCTGCAGGGAGTTGGGCTCAGGCTCTACCTCATTATCACTACCTTCAAGGGGAAAGAAACCGTAAGGGTTAGGGGTGTTCCTGAAGCTCACACTATGGAGCTTAGCCCTTGAATGAGAATCCTGCATAGCTAGCAGCTTTGATAGAACATGTATTGACAACAGCAGTTCAGTAAGTTCCTGAAAGCAGTGCTTTACCAAACGCAACACCCTTCTAGAAACCCCTTCTGCTTTGTGGTCAGCAGATCGCACTGGCCAAGGGGGAGAGAAAGGTCAAATACTGGAAATTCTGCTAGTCTTTTGGGGGAAATGTTATAGGAAAGTGGTTGCTATTTGTAGCTAGCTGATAGCATACTAAAAACCTCTGATGTGGGTTATAAGTTGTATGAGAGACAAACTCAGAAACTACAGCAGTGTGAACAGTGTTGGTATTCTAGGCAATACACGGAAGAGAGAAGTTTAACTTAAGCTTTAGGTGAAAATTCACAAAACTCTGTATAGCACACTCTGGGCATTATCTATTTTTAACAGGTTGCTCTATTATCTATGAGGAGCCAAGAGCAAACCCAGGAGATTCATGCCAGGATAATGACATAGAAGATAACAAACCATGATGCTGTGGATTGTTCAGAGACTTGATTTATTTACCTTGTTTCTCCACATCCTTCAGAGGGTCGACCCCTGGGGACAGGATAAAGAACATTGGGGTTGCGGGTCCTGACTCCTCAAATGATGTTGCAAAATCCAGAGATCTTCCTACCACATATTTACTTCCCAGCTTTTCTTCAACAAAATCTCTGCCAGAAAAACATTGCAAGACTGTTAATATTCAGAAAAGCCAGAAATATCCAGGGCAGACAGTATATTCCTTAGCTGATGCACAATCTATTAAGTGTATTTATTGTATCTTGCAAAGTCAGAGAAATAAGAAACCTCATGATAAACTGGATGCAAAATACAGAATCCTAATCAGGACTTGTAGCTTACCATTAGGAATTGCTATTTCAGTAGAAGTGTCCCTGCCCATGATATATATATTTTTAAGCCCCTGTGTGACATATACAAACAAACAGAATGAGAGAAAAGAAGAAAGAACCAGCCATGGCAGGGGTGTTGTGGTGAGAAGGGATATGCTGGGAGGTTCTGGTGACTGCCTGGATCACAAACCTCTTTGAGACTGGATGTGAACAGACCATCAATTAACTGTCAGGATTAGTTAATCAGAAGCCTCCCACTTGAGACAAAAGGGGGTTGTGAATCCACTCAGGAGTTCAGATGGAGTGGAGGAAGGGGTTTCGTATTTTGTGGGGTGGAAGGTAGGCAGAACAGACAGAAACTGAGGACAAACAGAACAGAGAGACTGAGAGGTAAAAAAGCAAGAAAGCCAAGCAGTAACTGAGCACACTGTGACCCAGGGAAAAGCTAGAGCCTTTGGGTCTGTTGGCTAAGGAGGCTTGGGGCTGTACATTGAGAAACTGCTTCTTTTGTTCCTGGTTCCTCCTGCTCCTGGGTTCAGAGAAGCAGGACTTCATACATTCCTTGTAAATAAACAAGATGACATCAAAGAAATTACCAGCCTCCATCAATTTCTACTTCCACCTGGAACATCTCCAGGGTTCCAAAATCTGATTAGCTGCTTGTATCAAAACAATATAGGACATACAGAATCCCAGCACAGGAAGTCAAATAGAATCCCCATTTTCTGGAGTCTTTTACAAAGTTAATATTTTCAGCTGCCACTTATTTTCTCCCCTATCTCAGGTCAATTACATTAACCAGCCTCTTGAACCAAAGCTGTTTCCTCCTCAAACTCAGTGAAGAAATCCGTGGTTCCCTAGTAATAATTATACTTCATACTTCTCTCTCAGGGCAATGGGCAGTCCACAGTGATGAAGAAGGACAAGCTTCTGTTTCAAACCAATGGGGCTCATTTCAGTAATGATGAAGGGCAGGATGCAAAGACATGCATATGATAGCAGACGGCAAAGCTGGAGACATCAGGAGAGCATCACACACATGTACACAATTTGTATGTGACACTGTTGCTTTCTAGGCCAGGCTGACATATACCCAATGGGCTAGTCTATTAGATCCTGGTTGTAGAAGAAACTGCATCTTATTAGTCCATGCCCCTTGTCAGGATACAGTTCCCATTTCTGACATATGAGGCTAATTTTAGCAGGAAACACCCAGGAAAAGTGCTTGAAAGGAACATGATCACGTAGCACCTAAGCCATTTAAATGGGGTCATTCCTTGTCTCAATGTTGCCTGCAGTAGTTACCTAGGGAATGGGGTGGGAGAATTGAACTTAGCCTGTCTAGCAGTGGTGTTCTCCACTCCTGGTAGCAATTCCCCACGTTCAGAGTTCTAAAGCCATTGGTTTCAGCAGAGTCCATCTCTTCCCTGCCTTGTAATGGAAGGCAGGGTCCTCCCACTATCCCAGCTGCCTTGCCAAGTCAGTAGTGAAATTGCTCCCATATGTGCAAATAAAACTGGATAATAAAATAAAGAGGGAAGAGAAGGTACAGAAATCTGGACTCTGGGGGAGGAAGGCAAGTAGTGAGCTGTTATGATGTTTAATTTCAGACAACAGTTACAATAATCTTCCTGTTTCTTTTCTGAAGACATGTGTCATAGAGATTTCCACTCTTGAAGGCTAAAAGCTCCTCTAAAATACTTACAGTGGGACAACAAAGAACAAATAAAGAGAGGCCTCTTTTTTTTTTTAAATGGAGATATCCTATGTCCTAGAACTGACCTTGAAAGGTCATCGAGTCCAGCCCCCTGCCTTCACTAGCAGGCCCCCCTCAAGAATTGAACTCACAACCCTAGGTTTAGCAGGCCAATGCTCAAACCACTGAGCTATCCCTCCCACCACTAAGCTAGCCTCTTACCTTACTGTACAAGTTCTTTGAGATGCCTTTGTCCACACGGATCTCACCATAGGTCTGTGGCTCTGTATGTGTGAGCCTGGGATCTGCTGGTGATGCACTTGTGCCCTGTATACCATCGTGCCCCCTACCGCGAGGATATAAAGAATGGAATAGCCCCAACACCACTTAGTTTCTTCATTAATACAGAATATCCAGCTAAGGACTCCATATCAGTAAGCTAGGAGGATGGGCTGTAGGATCTGTGTGGACACAAGCATCTTGAAGAATTCCAGTTACTATAAGGTAAGTAATCTTTGCTTCTTCAAGCATTTGTTCACATGGCTCCCACTATAGGTGGGTGACTAGCAGTTACCCCTCAAGGAGATGGGTGATTGGAGTTCAATCTCAATAATGACTATAGAATCAGCCCTGCCACACTGGGCATCTGATCTAGAAGCTGCCAGAAGGGCATAGCAGTCGGTAAACGTATGAAGAGAAACCCAAGTAGCTGCCCCACAAGTCTCAGAAATAGGGACTTCCCGGAAACAAGTTACAGCTGTTGACTGAGACCGAATAGAGTGTGCCCTAACTCAGGAGGGAATACGTAGTTTATTTAATGGAGCGGGAAAGCTTAATGCAGTTTGTAACCCACTTAGAGAGTCTTTCAGAGAAACAGCTTGCCCTTTAGACTTATCACCAAAAGCCATAAAGAGTCTGGATGATTTACGAAATCACTTTGTTCTGGAAAGATAAAAGGACAGTTCTAAGAAAATCTAGTGTGTGGAGTTTAACCTCTGCAGAGAGTAATGAGGTTTAGGGAAAAACACCGCTAAGTATATAAATATTCGAAACCATTTTTGGTAAAAATGCTGGATGTGTCCTGAGAGTAACCCTGTCTTTATGAAACACAGTGCATGGATGGCTTGCCCTCAAAGCCTGAAATTTGCTCATTGTGTGAGCTGAGGTGATGGCTGTTTTAACAGAGCAGTGATATAATGAAGGTAATGACATGGGTTCAAAGGGAGGGCCCATCAAAGACAGGACCACCGCATTCAAGTCCCAGGTAGGGAATGTAACATAAGTTCAGCTGTCACAGGGTGACTCACTCCTTTAAGAGGAGATGGAGCCACCCTCACCTGTGGCTTAATTAGCTATTTCCCAGCCTGAGGGGGCAGGAACAAGGGAGGGTCAGGTGAGAGATTAATGGACCCCCAGGCCTCATAAAAGGGCTGAGAGAGATCAGTCTGGGGTGTGGAACCACAAGGAGTGGGCAGGCCCTATGGAAGGTCTGAGTCAGGGTCAGCAGGAAGCCAGGCACTCCACAGAAACCAGCCTGGGACCCAGTGCTCTATACCAGAAAGGAAGGCAGAGGAACTTCTTTGTTTGTTGGGACCCTTTAGTTCGACTTTTGCCACATCGGAAGGGGTTAAGTTTGTGACTTGGCTGGAGGGCTAAGCCACATCTCTAGCCCTGTTTGTGGAGTTACTGGGGACTCTGAAAGAAGGAAACAGCAAGAACGTATCTGTGGCTCCACACTTGGCCAGCAGGGATTGTTGCAGGGCAGGCATGTCCTACAACACCAGCCCATTAAAAATCCTTTTAATGTGGGATGGGGGGGGGAAAAATCAAATGACCTTCAACAGATGACATCTGATAGAGCTAATCAGGAGAGGACTCCAAGGATGACAAGTAGTCCAGGATAGCTGGAACTGAACAGCCAAAAGGCTGAATGTGTCTCTGAATAGATCACATCAAGAAACTCTTCCACGTAGCTTGATATATTCTAGCAGAGAGGCTTATCTGCTCTGGATCAAAACCTCGTGTACAGCCGCTGGACATCTTCTGTCCACGCAGCTTAGTCAGCCAGCCTCCATATGGTCACATACAGAGTTGCCAGGACTAGGGGCCACAGTAGAACTTGGCTCTGCAAAATGATTTCTGGTAGGTTCGTAAGTGGAAGAGGTGGTCTGATGGACAGGTGCATCACGTTGCAGTACCAGAACTGGTGCGCCCACGCTGGAACTATCATCATCCCCTGGGCTTATCCTGCTGTATCTTTCTGAGAACATTGGGAATTAGCAGAATGGGAGGAAAGGCATAAAGCAGGTTCTCTTCACACCAAATCAGAAATGCATCTGCCATAGACTCTCAGCTTACTCTTTCTTAGGAGCAGAACACTGGACACTTCATGTTCCCATCGCTAGCAAACAGGTCTATCGAGGGAACTCTCTATTTTAGGAATACCTGATCTAGAACTGAACCTTTAAGATACAAGGCATGAGTGATGGAGCTCTTTCTGCATAGTCGATCTACAAATCAGTCTGGATACTTGGAAGATGGAGAACTACTAGGCTGATCTGATGTAGGATGCACCAGTCCCAATGTATCCTGCTTCCTGATATAAGAGGGATGATCTCACTCTCCCCTGCCTTTTTCTATAGTGCATAGCTGTTGCACTGACCATCAGAATTTGAGTCGTGGTGCCATGAAGGAGAGGCAGAAAGGTCTTGCAAGCTAGATACATGTACTAGAGTTCAGGGCCATTCATGTATAACAGAGACCCTGCTCAGGACCACGTGCCCAGTATCTGGAGACAGTCCAAGTGTGCACCTCAGCTCAACGTGGACGTATCCACCACCAAAGTCTTTGATGGGATAGGTGATGTTTTGAGGGTCTGTCCACCAAAGCAGAAATGTCTTCACTTTCAGAGGAACTTCGACAGGTACATCCTTAGTGTGTTTGATTTGCTGATAAAATTACCTTAACCAGCCTGTAAGAGGGTGGAGGCATAACTGTGCCTATGGAGTCACATAAGTACAAAGCCTCCACACATGACCACTTAGCCCCAGGAGTAGCATCTCTTGTTGCCACAGCGCTGACTGAAACTGGTTTAAAAGCTGGAGCAGACTGCTGCCAAGGAGGAGGAGCCTCAGAATCAGAAACACCTCTCATTGGCCTCCTCATAAAAAATATTTTCAGTCAGACATCATAGGCCTTTTACTTTCCACTGTAGCATTTGACTTTGTTTCTCCCAAAGAAAGGGAGACAAGCAGAGGGAAGATGACATAGATAGGTGTGTTTTTCTAATCCCTTAATCGTTCTTGTGACTCTTGAATTGTGGACAGCAGTGGTCACACCAGTGTGACATACACAGGTAAAATAACCTGTCTACTCCTACTCAAGATGCCCCTGTTTGGAATTCCAGGATAACATTAGCTCTTGGGGTCACAGCATCACACTGGGAGCTCATGTTCAGCTGATTATCCATCATGACCTCAAATCGTTTTCAGAGTCACTGCTTCCCAGGATAGAGTCTCCCATCTTGTAAGTATGGCTACATCCTTTGGTCCTACATGTACACATTTATAATTAGCAATATTAAAACCTATGTTGTTTGCTGTAGCCTATCTTATCAAGCAATCCAGATTGTTCTGTATCAGTGACCTTTCATCTTAATTATTTACAACTCTCCCAACTTCTGTTCAACTGCAAACATTATCGGTTATGATTTTATGTTCTTTTCCAAGTCCTTGATAAAAATGTTAAATGGAGTAGGGCCAACTGTGCAGGACCCTACTAGAAACACACCTGCACAGTAATGATTCCCAGTTTAAAATTACATTGTGAGACCTGATAGTTAGCCAGTTTTTAATCCATTTAATATCTCAAATATTAATGTTATATTGTTCTAGTTTTTTAGTCAAATGTCTTATAGAAGTCTAAGTATATTGCATCAACACTATTACCTTTATCAACCAAACTTGTAGTCTCAAAGAAAGATATCAAGTTATCATATAACTGCTTTAAAATGGGGTCCTGTCTAAGCTAAAGAGAATGGGACAGAGCTATGAGGTGAGGGTCTGTAAATTCTTACCTGACGTAGCTAGACTAATGGGGAAATATAGGGCCCTAGACGGAGAGCCTTTTACAGATCCAGGGAATGGATATTTTACATGCCTAATCCCTGCACCACTTTAAATACAGGCTACAGATTTCTGTTTCACTAGCAACTGAGGGGACCAGCAGCTCTTAGCCCAAGGGCTAGAATGCCACTAGCTGGGGAGATCCCCAGACTGTGTGTTTGCTGACAAGTTTCTGAAGTGTTTGAAAGGACTGAAGAGTCCAGGTGACACACATGACATATTCTGACCATACTACAAAGACTGAGAAATCATCTCTGAGAGAAGATCGTAGGGGAATGTGCTTTGATGTGTGTTAAAGTACAGAAGTATAGATGCTGGAACTTTATATGTGAATATATGTAACAGCAGGGAAACACTGTATGAGGAACATGAGTAGATTTACTGTCTAATAACTTTTGTTTAAAAGTTATTCATAGTATTACAAATACTATTTACCATATTTTAAATTATTTATATGATTTTTCCTTTGCATTAAAGGTTTGATTTACTCAGAAAGTGTACAGTACCGCTCTCTTTGAAGTTGACTGGGAACAATTAACACATACATCTCGAGGTGTTACACAATAGCCCTGAAGTTTAACTCTGTACGGACAAGGAGGGCATGCCGGGCGCAGGTGCAGCCCCAGTGGGCACAGCTGGCAAAAAGATTCCAGACGCACGCGCACATACCAAGAGTCAGATCCGGGTGGACAAATGCTTGAACAGAAGAACAGGCAGTTGGATGCACAGACAAATAACACAAATAACCCCAGTAAGTAGTCATTATGGATGTAATGGGAAGCACGAAACTGCCCATTTGCTGTGGAATACATATAATCCCCACTCAAACATTCTGCAATCTTTTCAGCAAACGCACATGTGAAGAGAAATACATGAGAAGTGTAGGTCTGAGTGGTTGATCTAGATGATGTAGGGATGCAGATGTGAGAGCCAGGTGAGGACTGGATTCTTTCTGGAGCAGTTAGGTAGCTCTTGGGTGCTCTCATTCTGAGCATGCAGAGTGTTTACCTTGAGGAGAGAGGAACGGCTTCTCTAGAAAAACATGGCTGACTTCCATGAGAGTAGGGTGTCTCAGCCTCTGGAAGTCAGGCAACTTCTACCTAGCTACCTAAGTGTGGATTCAGGAGCCTAATTTTGGGTATCCAGGTTGGAAAATGTTGGGCATTAGCAGTACACTGGCTTCATGTTCATTTTGTATGTAATGTCCTTGGTTATTTTAGGCAGCCCTACAGTCAAGCATCTATAATATGGAAGTCTTTAGTGAAGGCATCATGAATTATCCTTATTGTGCATGGCCAATGCTCTAAAACAGCTCCATGATAAGTATAACATGTTCTAATGCATTTACATTAACATGTCAATTTTACATGCCCAGAACTGTACAAATACTCAACTGATTTCTTCCACCTTGGATTCTTTTTCCTTATCATCAAGGAGTACTGTCACCAGAAGCTAAACTTCATATTTCTAGGTTCAGCCATTTTTGAGTAATGTGAGTACAAATATTTCAGTTGGAATGAACAGGGGAAGACTAGTAAAATGTAATACCTGTTCACATAAACTCGGAAACGGTTTAGCTGATGTTAAACTTTCAAGAAAAAAAAGTTACATTTGGGATGAGACAAGGCAGGAAAATCCAGCCCAAAAGGAGTTTGAGAACGTTGTGAGCAATGGTGAGAAAAGGGTGGGTTAGAATTCTACTGTGGTATCTCCCAAAGGCCTCAGTCAGGATCTTGGAGTACAAGCACAGACAGAGATCTAGCTCCTGCATGGAGCAAGTTACAATGTGGACCTCAACCTATATACACACATATATAGGATTGTGTAGCTGTATAAAGCTATTCAACAAGCTTTTCAGTGGAAGACTAACGTCTTACAGAAATGCCAGAAGTTGGAAGACAAGGACAATATACATGGAACAAGTCCTGATGAGTGAAAGACTTTTAGTTTTTTCCTGGAACATCTGTTCTGTGTTGTCTGCCTAAAGTTTGCTTATGTGCCTTCACTACATAGTTTATAACTACAACTTTTAGAACCAGCATGACATATGTGTTATTTTTTCCACCATTAACCCAATCTATAATCCATCTCTTTACTTCAGCATCTAAGGAATAACAGCTATAAACTATTACCAATTATAATGAATTATACAGTTTGATTCTGCTAGAGTTATTTATTCTTAACCATTACAGACAGGGACTGATGTGTAAAACCAGAGCATGCTAGGATGAAAGGGACAATTGCTGTGGAAGTCACAGCCTGTTCTTGTTTCTCTTCTTGAATCTACAGTTTGTGAAGCAAAACTTGAGTAATTATGGTAGATAGTATCCCACAGCCATTCATAGTAACTGTAGTGAGTCTGCTGCTTATTCAAAGCAATAAGACAAATCCATGAATAAGAAAATAGGCGAGTTTTCGGTTTGATTTTATTTTGTAAACAGCAAGGCACTGACACAAACCATAATAATTGTGAAGTATTCTGCTGCAGCTGTGCTTTATTTTTCAGGTATAATAAAGCAGAGGTATACTAATGAAATCATGTCTGTTCAACACGAGGTTCCATACAGCTCAATCTGTTCATCTCCGATTCTGTGGGTGTTTTTTTCATTCATTGCTGGAGAATTTATTGTGAAGTGGAAAAGCTTCTCTAAAGATTTAGGAATAAAGGACCATTTATGCATAAAAAGCTGCACAATTCCTGTTTGAGATCACCCAATTTTTGACCATATATGTCTGCTCTTCACACAGTTTTCCTTAAGCTGCTATTTACGTATGATTAGGTTCCCTGGCAGTCATCCTGACGAAATGGGTTTCCTGATTGAGAGGGTCCTGATTAAGTGGAGTGGGTGCATTGCACTGCAGTTAGAGATGATTCATTTAGGGCCATTAACAAGAATCTTTTAGAAGAAGATTGTGTGAGATTCATATATTAAGGTTAAATACATGTGAACACATTTTCTGAACCAGCTCTGCTTTCTTGAGCACACCGTTAAATAGTCTCCCCACCCCCAAATGAGCGCATTACAGGGATGGCCACTGGGTACCCTTACCGGACAGCATAAGTCATGCGATCAGGCCGGATGGCTCTCAACATGCACAGACGCTGCAGAGCTGACTTGCTCTTCCATTCCTGAGGGAACTTCTCCTTTTCAGGGCATTCAGATTCTACAAATTTTTTCCAGCGTTTGGCAGATCCCTCGATATCCCGATCCAGGTTCCGGAATTCCTCCATAGATGACAGGCTCTGGAAAAGTTCAGTGAACTCCATTTAGGACAGAAATACTACGTGCCCCTGGGAAGCATTTCTGACAGCTACTAGCTGCTACAGTTTTGCTATGTTGGAATGGTTAAAGCAGAAGCCAAGGAGCCAGGCTCCTGCGTTCTATTCCCAGTTGGCTCACTTCCTTGTTGTCAGTCATCTAGCCTCTCTATGGCTCAGTCAAGCCATCTGTACCAGGTGAAGAATACAGTACTATATCTCAGAGGTGTGTTGTGAGGCTTACTGAATTAGGCCCGGATTCAGGAAGGCATCCTACTCATGACAGCACTTGAGCATGTACTTAACTTTAAGGGCAATGGGACTTAAACCCATGGTTAAGCATTGTCCTGAATCAGGGCCCTAATTAATACGTATAAAGTGCATGAGATGAGATCCTTAGAATCATAGAACCATAGGGTCATGTAGGACGAAATTAACTCTGTAAATGCAAAGTATATTATGTATCAGCCCAAAACAAAATCTGGACACCCCTGAACTATGGGGAAGTTCAGAATAAGAACTGTATTGCTCAGAGCCACTGCTAATTACTATGGGATACATCCTGAGAGATGCTGAGCAGCTACAACTCCCATTTACTTCACGGGTAATATAATTTGTCATCCCAGGCCACGTGAAATATGCACCAAAACAATAAATCAGCAAGTGGATCTTCACATACACCACTAGAAATGGTACTTGATGTTTTGGCAAGTATGATTCCCTGCCGGATACCCAGGATTCTTGAGGTCATTGCAAATACCAAATCACAACCTTTGGCTATGCACAATCAGCTGTGTGAGTCTCTAGAAAGCAGGGTCTACTAGATCCCTTGTTGCCCATATAGGGTTTGAGGGTAAAAATGGGAGCATGGCCCGAACTACCCTTCAGCTCCTTCCGTAAAAAGCTTTAATCAGACTCCCAAGATGGGTGAGGAGAGTGGGTCCAGAGGGACAATCATTTTAAAGAAGCATAGGGAGGAGGGTAAGGAACCATTTTTCTCCTGTGAGAACTCTCCCATGGATTCCCACTCTGGACATTAACAAGTGGCAGTGAGTACCACTCACTCCATTTTCCTCCCCACTCCATCCGTCAGTCCCCCTCTTTCCCACCACATCCACCCATCTGGGTTGTGACCTTCTCCCAAGCACCAGACACATCAAACATGTGTCTATAACAGACATCACAGTGTCACATTATGCACAGGACTCGATGTCAACTTTCTTAACCACCTCAGCCTGTATGATCCAAGGCCCCGAGGTTAGGAGAACAGTCTCAGTGGGGAAATCATTCTGGCAGACTGACAGCAGGAGACAGGGAAGCAGCCCCAGAGAGCTGAGCCCAGACCATGTCCGCAATGGTGCAGGCCCTGAAAAACACTGCTCTGTAAAGAGCAACCAAAGGGGGAGAAGCAGGGGAGCATTGAGGGCTGGGGGTGAGTTCCCAGCCCGCTGCCAGAGAGAACTGAGAGGCAGTTGGGACCACTCCTGCTTTTTGCCCCTGGAAACCCTCTCCCTGGGAGGCGCAGGGGAGTGGGGGGTGGGGAAGGAAGAGGACTATTGTGTTCCAGAACATTCTGAGCTGATGGCCGGCACATTATCCCAGCTGGGGAGAGTGAATATCTTCCCACATCAGCATGCACAGCGGAGTACAGAATTTGGCCCAGGTGGTTACTTTATACACAGTTCAGATTCAGACCCATGCCTGGATTTGCTGCAGTCAGAAAGCGACACCTCTCCTCTAACTCTGCATACGATCTCAGGCTCTGCTACATGCACCTCCTCTCTAGTGATCCTGAGCTTGACTGCCTTTACAGGCTGCTTCACGGGGTACTAACTGGAAACCAAACTGCACCTCACTCCTCAGCCTTGCCTTTGGTGTCCTTGCCTGCACTGTATCGAGAGACACTGGGGAACTGATGCCCTCACCCACCAGAGGGGGTTAATGACTCTCACTATCCTCAGCCAATATAGAAGTGATGTCCATGGATTGCATCTAGGCCTCCGTGGCTAAAATATGATCACTGCAATAGAGAGTCTGTAAGGAAAGGTGTAAGCCAGCAGAGAAAAAGATTAGGCATATCTACAGAGTATTTGCCCCAAATAAATAGTTAAAATAAATCTGCATTCACATTTCCAAGCAGAGGGTCTCTAAAGTGCCAGGCAAGAGACACTTCTTCCTGGGCATGCTGCTGTCAGCGACAGTGACACAAATGGCTAGGACTGGAATTTCTGGGCCCGTGTCAAGCCAAAAGGATGGGGACTCAGATACACTCAATGAAGCCACACCAGGTGCGTAAGTATAACTGGTTTTATTGCCAAAGTATAATAAGCTTCCCAGCCTTCACGCATTACTAAATACGTGCTTTCCAGCAACTAAGCAAGCATCAATGCTTATGCCCCTTCTGCTACGGACAGTCCCAGACCCTCCAGCCTTGTCCTTGAGGGCTTGTAGCAGGCGCTGCTCCAGCGTGGGGAATTCCTGGGCACCCACAAGGCCAGGGTCCACAGGTGAGACTGTTCATCTAAAGCAATTCTCATAGCTGCTTTTATCATCATCTCTTTCTAAGGGGGGGGGGGCATATTCACCCACAAGGAGGCTCTGGCAGGAAACACTACTGCTCTCTATTCCCACACTCAACATTCTCCGGCCTTCCACATCTCTTTTCTTGTTAATCCAGTCGAGTGGCTGTAAGCCAGCCCTGCCGGTCAAAGCCAGTTCACTACTAGCCCCGCCCCCCCCAACCATTCTGTAACAACAGCCCAAGGTAACTTGCGGTCAGCCCCACCAGCCCAGTACTGGCAGGAGGTGCTGAGGGTGAGATCTCTGCAGAGAGTGAATGTGGAAGCAATTCCCTTGTAGCATTAACAATCACAAAAAGAAATGGGAAATGGAAATGTTAACACTGTGATGAGCATCAGAAGGGAAATCTGATTAGCTCCAGCACTGAGAAATTCAGTGGCTGCAGCCAGCCACAGACTCAATAACACCATCTTCATCAACATGTGCAATTTCAAATATATTTGACAGCTGAAATCTGTCTCTTTCTACCCCCATACACCCTTGCTATCTCTCCCCACATACACACACTCTCTCTCTGCCTGTCCAGCTTCCCATGTTGTTGCTCATCACCATCGCATCTGAGTGCTTCCAACAGCCATAAAACATTACTCTTCCCAGAAGGTAGAAGGAGCTAAAAAATAGTGCTGATGAGCACACACACAGGCACCACTCCCCAGGCTGTGAAATGCAGCCATTCTGCACCAACATGCCATGACAGCATTGAAGAGGGGAAGTGGAGAATAACTTCTCCAAGTTAAGCCGCTGAGGCAATGGAGAGGAGAGAATGTATTAACCAAGTTGGGATGTGGCCAGGAAGAGACCAGGGCTATTGCTCCTTCTCTTGCAAAGGTGCCAGAGCATTGTTAACGGTTGCAAGTATGAAGGCCCTGAATTTGTGTCTCACCCAAAAGGTGGCCCCTAGAGCAGCACACGGCCACTAGCAGCGCGATGAAGCACCTAGGGTGACCAGACAGCAAATGTGAAATATCGAGACGGGGGTGGGGGGGTAATAGGAGCCTATATAAGAAAAAGACCCAAAAATCAGACTGTCCCTATAAAATTGGGACATCTGGTCACCCTAGAAGCACCGCATCAGTGTTATCTCAGAGAGAAGAATTCCACCCACTGAACCACCAGCACAACTTGCTGTATTGCTTTTGTTTTCATAAGAAGTCTCACATCCGAGTCGTGAATGGGTCCAAACCCTAATGGGGCAAGGCTCTAGGTCTGTGAATTTCACATATTCAAAATAAAATCCTCCCCTGCCCTCGCTGTAGCAAATACAAGGGGCATGCTAACCTTTTCCTTTGAGACAGAATTACCATTTTCCATCACAATTCAATTTGGTTTATATTTACATTGTGTCCTTTATCTGCAGTATCGCAGAGAGTCGATCGGAGGGCAGAGAGAAAGGGAGAGCTCTACAGACAGATGAGGATGTGAGAGTAGCTCAAAGGGATGAGGAGAAGCTCCAGGCAGATGGGGGCAGCAACACACAATGCTCATTGGGCTGCTGCCTCTAGGGAATGGGTTGAATGTTTTATGCACAAGAACAACTTCAAAGGTTTGGTGTCATTGTTACTTTATAGAACTTATCTTCCAGTGCCAGATACACAAAGGCCTACAGTAGTGTATTTATTGGAGAGAATACTTATTCTTGTCACTGAATGCAGTCATTTTTAAGAACACTATCAGGTCAAATCTGCCCCAAAATGTAAGTGTTGCTAAAATGAGATTTTACAAAACCTAAGACAAGTAGAAATAGGTCCATGGATTTTTTTCCTCTTTAGTTTTAATGGAAATAGTTTTAAAAAACAAACCAAATAACCCTCCCCCTGTATACTTTCAACCCAGACACTGCAGCATTGTTCTGTTGCGTCAGAATCTGAAAGTGAAAGTGACAAGTCTATTTTCTATGTCCCACCCTGAGGTTAATAATATAAACAAGTAAAATAGTATCAATAGCAAACAGTTTGCCATCCCCAAGTGTTTAAAAGTCATGAATTGGGTCCCCCAAAATCCTGAGACGGTTTAAAAATGAGGGGTTTTTTTTAAATAAAAAAATAAAATGGGGGCTCTTCTTATATGCCTTCTGCTTTTTGAGCCCTTTGGGTTCACTTGGTTTCAAGTTTTCAAGCTTTTCTCCCTAACCTTGAGCACTTCCTTTGGGAAAAAAAGAAAGAGAAAGCCCAGAGTGTCACCTAATCCCAGGCTTCCGCGGCTTTAAGAAACACCCCAAATGCCACTAGACTCATGCCAGAATAAGCAACACTATGAAAGCAAGGGAGATTTTAAACACTCTAGCAGTTTGAACAATCTAGGGTATTATTTGTGAGATGTGCTTTTATAAAGTATACTGTTTTTAACATCAGATTGCTCCTGTAGTGTCACTATTTTATATTGAGCACCTTTGCACAGTTTTTCGGAGTAACTGTAAGGTAGTAGCAGAGGCTCTCAGCACAGAGCACCATGGTCTCTGTGATTGCGTTTAAGGAAAGATCCAAATACACAAAGGTGAGGAGAAAGTAAGCAACACAAATGTACGTAATTTATTTGTGATTGTTATAGGCTTTACATATGTTTTATTTAACCTTGCAAAATTCTGCTCACTCACTCCAGTCCAGTAACTTGTCAGGTGACTAAAAACAGCCTTACTTTGTTCATCATTATTGTGCCTAAGTGTCCCACTTTAGTAATAGATTCTGTACAAACGAATAACACAAACAGTCCCAGAGAGCTCCCAATCCAAGATTTAAACAGTGCATGATAGATGAATAAACAGGCAAATGAGGAGGACAAGGTTATGGTGGACACAGATGTGTTTGCATGAATTGCTCATAACAGTGTTGCCAGTAGTCATAGGTGGCCACCAGGCTAGCCAATGCCAGACAGCAGTAATGTATAGGCATCTTGGCAAAGGCTGACTTTAGGGAAGACAAACTGGCAGTTTTGTGAATGTTGACAAGTAATTCTTTCTGAGTGGCAGAGGCAGCACACAGCACCGTCTGTGAGAACTTACAGGGTCCTGGCTAGCTGTAACTGAAGCCAATGGCAAATCCAATTATTGCAATGGGAGCAGCAGGATTATATCTGCAGTCTGGGAATGTTCATTTCTATTCCAAAGTTCTAAAGGTTCAAGCTCTGCATTTAACTAGTCGTCTAAGCTATGGATTCTCCAAGGGTGCCATAGTATTACTCCACCAATGGGCCAAAGATGCAGGCCTCTCCAATGGAAATAAGGTAAAGACTCCCCACAACCCATGATGTGTTTAGAGCAGTGCTTGGGGAAAGAACATGCAGTCCGTTCATTACGGTCCTTGTTTGAACTTTTAGAACTTGGCAAAAGCAGAACTGCTGAGTTAATGTTCAGTGTTTGATATCCTACTTAACTAGCTTGGATATTATAAGGAACTTCTTACCACTGCATTGCTATCTTGGGCACTGGGCTCTCAATCGCTTCTATTCTGTGCTTGTGACACATAACAGTGTAGTCTCCCGGGGGCTGTAATACTTTGGTCTAATTTCAGTTCAAAAATTTAGTCTTGAATTTAGCAGGTGCTGGGTGGTGTTGGTGGCCTGCGATATCAAGAGGTCTGACTAGATGATCAGATGACCCCTTCTGGCCTTAAACTCTAAGACCTTATACCTTTCATATGCATTAGAAAGGTCTTTTTTCTTGAGTGTAAAAGTATTTTTCCCATTTCTCTTCTCCATTTGCTGTGGGTTGGCTCATGGCTCCTCAGGGAAGCCAGCATCCTCAGAGCCCAAGATACACCGCTCCACGGAGGATGGTAAAGCCATGCCTATGTCCAGCTGAGATTGATAAATTGGGTCGTGCTGGAAGCTGACACATTGGCAAATGAACTATTCCATTTGAATAATGTTAACTAGAAGGATTAGAGAATGATGGATTATTTGCCATCTTCCCAGACTAGGTTTTGTTTTGTATTATTCATTTGCCGGAGATGTTGTTTTTGTTTAGCTGCACTACCTGAATTATTCAGCTCAGGAGTACAAAACTAATGAAGGTAAAAATAAAGACATGATGCGTTTGTCAAACTTCAATCAGCACTCAAGACAAGAGGTACATTTTAATCATCCTCGTTACTTTTATAGAGGCTGACAAGCTCACTGCACCTTATGCCCCCATCTTCCTTCAAAGCCTTCACCACTTTCTCCCCTTGACTAAGTTATTACTGTTATATTGGGATTCACGCGTGCATAGCACCATTAATTTACGTGACCCTGTACAAACACCTCCTTCAGCTCATGCGCACCCCCCTTTCGAGGCTACCATCTGCTGCCATTTTAGCTGGCCAGTAGTGGGTGTTCTAGGAGTGATGGACCTCATCATGAAACTCCCAGCGAAGCCGGAGTAAGGAGTTAGGAAGTAAGGACCCCAGGATTGAGGCTGTTAGTATTAGTATATTTGTGTGGATATCTCCATTGAATAAAAAAAGTCAAGAATGAAAAATTATACATAAAAAAATCATCTGACCTGAGACCACAATGTTCCCATCATATGGTCATTGCATGGTGCCACTCAAGGGAAAAGTTAAGGGTGTGGTAGTGTGTGTGAACTTTGTATTTCCATCATCTAACATATCTGGATTGCTTTTAAACTTACCCTTAACTCCAGAATGGGATTAAGGCACAAGCATTATAGGCCCACCTCTCGGGCCCCACTTCCTGGAGTCATGTGATTACATCAGAACCTGGGGCTCTATTTTAAAGGGAGTCCCTAGTTCTCATGGTTGAAAAGAAAATCCTGAAATCCTGAAAACATGCCCTGAGTGTAATCAGTTCAGGGGTATCTGCCCAAGTCTGCAGACTACCTGAAACTATAGCTCAGAAAGGCAAGAACTGTGCCACCCCAAATGACCTGTTGCCCTGCCAACGCCTCCCCTGCAGAGGACTCTGTATGTGGCAGGCCCTGCCCATGTACCCGCCCAAGCAGTTACACTCCAGCAGCTGGGGTAAGTAGTGAAGAGGCCCCCTCCTGCCACTCCTGTGAGTGAGGTGATCCCGTGCCACTTCCTCTGCTTTGCGGGGGTGGGGGTGGGGCAGAAAGTGGTGTATATTTGAGGATATGCTGTATTCTTCATATATAACAAAGCTGAATTCTTGCTTCAAGAACAAAACTGCTCATTCTTAACACTCTGTGGCTGTGACCAGCACCTCCATAACATACAATCTGCTATTTGTCCAGCGTCCATACTTTGGTGTCACAGGGTTTCTGGCTCCTCAGTCCCAATTCTGACAACTTTAGCTCTTCTCCCCAGATGGGGAGGATGAGTAACAATGAATGATGTCATGTGACAGATGGGTCAGGTGGCTGAAGGTAGCTAAGGAAGAGGCCTAGAGAGAAAAGGTGTGTGTTAGCAGCAGACACTGCAGAAAGTGAGTTCTCCTGCAAGGCCCTGCGTCAGCAGGAGAGAAGACACAAAGGGAAAGGAGGCTGTTGAAGAAGGCAGACAAGGCCTTGGGTCCTCTCCAGGACCAGAAGGCTTAACTCCAGGCAAGAAGGCCAGGGAGTTTCTGCTGGGAGAGCAGGAAGACAGATCCTCAGGAAGGAGGGGCTGGGCCCAGCTTGGGACTGGAGTGAAGACTGTTGTTTGAGTTTTATTTTGAAAGACTCTGCAAGATTTAATAATTTGGACCCCAGAAGGGGAATGCTTTGAATGTTTCGACTGTATGGAGTGACTAAAGTGCCCTGAACAGAAGGTGAAATTAAAGCAGGGCGTCATAGACCCATCCAAGGTCGTGAGGGGGAGCTTGCGCAACAGGTGACCCAATTACACTTGGGATAAATGCTAATCTTGAGCTGATAGCACATAGCTTTGGAACCTGGGATATGTTAACCTTCTGACGGACTGCAAACAGAATCTCCATGGAACTTTTGATCCTTCTAGAGTTTGTCATCCTTCTAAAAGTGCGGCTCTCCAGCTCTGCCTGTCTTTCATGTTTATAAGAGCAGATATCCAAAAAGGGGCAAATCTTGGCCCCAGCTGGGTGTGTTAAGCCAAATGTCTCAGCTCCCTCCCCACCTGCCTCCCCCCCCCCATACACAGACTGGAGCAGAGAGATTTGGTTGGCAAAGTTATTACCAAGCTTAGCTGAAATAACATGTGCACTTGAGCCTTTTCCTGTGAATTGCCAATTAGGAGCTGTCTTGCTAAATGGCTTAGTACAAATTTGTCATGTAAATTGAAGATCATACTGTAGAATCAGCACTTATTGATATCATGTGGATCTGTAACCCCTCCTGAAGGACTTTGGGTCCATAACCCACTGAACAGATCATACTCATCCTCCCAGGTAATTTCATTAACATTTATATTAATCTTTATATAATAATGAAGCCGATTACAATTACAAACATATTTATCGTATAACTCAAAATTCAAATAATGATACTTGATTAAAATATTGAACTGATTCCAAATACCACACAGATGTGCTCACAACAAAATGAGAATGGCTTCTATAAAGATGTTGCAATATATTCTACAGTGGTGAGGTACAGAATCTGACTGGGTTTTCTCTATTCATTTTGTGATTTCAACAGTCTCTATTGGAATTGAGACTAAAAGACCATTTATTGAGAAGATGGTAAACTGGACCCTATTAGTAAGGTTACCTAATACTTCATGTTATAATGTGTTTTCAATTGCTTTTAACTTTACCAGACTTTAATTAGTTGATCTGAAATTTTTCATGCTTTGGCAGATATTTTTTTTCAAGTTTAAACTGAAATGTTTGAGCTGTTTTTGAGATGAGGTTAGGAAAATTAAGTTGTTTTGCCACTGTAAATGTATTTTCCCAGTATTTTTTTTAAGAGCTCTAGCACTACAGGGGTTTGGAGCAGGAACTTGCAACTTGGCTGGGGGATAGTGTTGAGGGTAGGGAGGTGCATTTTGCTGTGTTTCTGAAAATCCATCCAGATTTGGCCAAGTTATAAATCACAGAAAATCATCATTTGTACATGCACAGTAGAACCTGTTAGAGGACTGCTCCTAAAATCTCTGACCATTCCATCTACATTGAGCATGTGTCCAAGCTCCCCTATCCCTTATGTATCATTCTAAAGCAGCCCCACAGAACTGAACATTTGGATGTGACCGACAAAATGATTTGCTTCTCCTTCTCCTATCTAAATATCCTTTGGCCTAAGGGGTGATGCACTGGACTAGAAGACTATGAGTTCCAGTCTCACTTCTCTTGACCAATGCACTTCACAACTCTGAATGTTGAGCAAGGCTTCATTCTCCTACCTGACAAATGAGGCAAATATAAGCCACTCTCTATTTCAGATGGAGTAACTGAGGGGCTCCACTAGCTCATTTCTGACAGAAGTCAAAATAAAAGCAAGGTCCCTAACATGGCAGACTCAAATCTAAGTCTCCTAGCCACACTGCTTTTCAGAAAGAAGCCACCACAGTCATGTGCTTGAGTATGCTGCCTGTAAAATGGGGCTACTCCTTCATATGCCAGCTGATTCCGTAATTTCTTTACCTCAAGTGGTAGAGGTGTGTGCTATAGACCCTGGGTTTGGAGACTGCTGAGGCCAACTCTGGAGAGTTGTTACAGCTGCACATGATGGAATTTGTATTGTGACATTGCACCCCATAAGGCTTTATGGAAATATGCTTATAAATGTATATATGTTTTATGCTACATATGCCATGTAACATATCTCTGTAAAGGTTATGATCTGCTGAATCTATTCCTCCTATTTGTATGTATGTATCATTTTTGTGTTCGAAGTTATAAATATTGGCTGTGTACTTGCTTGATTTCTAAGTAGCCTTAGTAAAGCATTTGGTCAGCTTCTTGAGAAAGGAATGTGCAAGTTAAGTGCCCAATCAAGAAACACTTAATGGACAATGGATCTTGGAAGGCTCCAATCCACATAAGAAGTCTACTTGAGGATGTTCAAGGCAGCATGTGAATGATGGCTGCTACCTGTAAGTTCTGAGTCATGAATGGACATGTGACTTGCCCATGTAACTCCAAAACTCCATCTTGGAGCTGGACTTTACATAGGAGAGAGGAGGGGTTCTCCACCCACAAGTGAAGGTCTATTTAAACCCCTGGGAGACCCCACCATTTTGTCTTCAGCTGGCTTAAGAGATAGCCTCTCCATCTCCAAGGATACCTGAGAGAAACTGGAACAAAGGGCAGTAACTCCAGGGACTACGAGTGATTGCTGGACCCAGACTAGAAGGAGACTAGTCTGTAAAAGGAAGCTTACTGGAACTCCTCTGAGAGTGAGGTTTTTATCTGTATTCAGTTTTCTTACTGTATTAGGCATAGACTTGCGGGTTTTATTTTATTTTACTTGGTAATTCACTTTGTTCTGTCTGTTACAACTTAGAACCACTTAAATCCTACTTTGTGTATTTAATAAAATCACTTTTTTACTTATTAATTAACCCAGAGTATGCATTAATACCTGGGGGGGGGGGGACAGTTGTGCATCTCTCTATCAGTGTTATAGAGGGCAAACGATTTATGAGTTTATCTTGTATAAGCTTTATACAAGGTAAAACTGATTTATTTGGGGTTTGGACCCCATTGGGAGTTGGGCATCTGAGTGTTAAAGACAGGAACACTTCTTAAGCTGCTTTCAGTTTAAGCCTACAGCTGTTAGGGGACGTGGTTCAGACCTGGATCTGGGTTTGCAGCAGGCTAGCGGGTCTGGCTCAAACCAGGCAGGGCACTGAAGTCCCAAACTGCCAGGGCAGGGAAAGCAGGGGCAGAAGTAGTCTTGGCACATCAGTTGGCAGTTCCCAAGGGGGTTTCTGTGATCCAACCCGTCACATGTATTTCTTATTTTAAAACCCTAGGAAATTAGATTAATCTGCCCATCCCCCCCCCCCAAAGCCCCCTACATCTGGTGTGCCTGCCTACGTTGTGACAGTTTTGCACCATTCCCTCCATCTAGAGAGTGGATTAATATTTCTAGAGAATGGACATGACCTTTGCTTCAACAAATCCCAAGACAGTAGAATCCTTATTTGTGACGGAGGGTTAGAAATAACCCCCCACTCTGGGCAGGTTATGTCCTTGTTTGGAGAGCTATTGAGGAACAAAGGCTGCAGGAATCACTGTAAGAGGCATGGAAGCATCTGGAGAAGCCACATTTCTATGCTGCCAGCCAGGCAAGAAGTCACCACTTCAGAGGTTCATCTCTGATCTGCCCAGCAGCAAACCTTAAGATGGAGACCAGTGTAAGTCTGCCAATAGGAACAGTTCAATCAGATATAAAAATTCTTTCAGCTAACAGGTTAAAATGAATAAGTAAATGTTCCCATGCAGCACAGAACATTTCAGTCAAATACGTCCATCAATGGCTATTAGCCAAGATGGTAAGGGACACAAGCACATGGTCCAGCTGTCCCTAAACTTCCAACTGCCAGAAGCTGAGACTGGACAATAGTGGTTTGATTACTTGAAATTCACTATTATATTCATTCCCTCTGAAGCATCTAGCAGTGGCCACTGTAAGAGGAAAGTAGACTAGCTGGGCCATTGGTACAACCCAATACAGCCATTCTTATGCCCTTAGGAAAGTTTCAGATGAGCACAGATAAATACATGTGGGAGAGTTGTAATCTGTGTGTTTGCCTGGACACTGGTTTTGAACCCAGGCCCACAGTCTAGATTGCATCCTTGGCCACTATGCCACAATGGTGCTCTGAACCATCAGCCATAGAATCACAGAATCATAGCACAGGAAGGGACCTCGAGTGGTTATCAAGTCCAGTCCCCTGCACTCACGGTAGGACTCAGTAGTATCTAGATCATCCCTGACAGGTGTTTGTTTAACCTGCTCTTAAAAATCTCCAATGATGGAGATTCCACAACCTCCCTAGGCAATTTATTACAGTGCTTAACCACCCTGACAGTTGCAAAAGTTTTTCCTAATGTCCAACCTAAACCGCCCTTCCTGCAATTTAAGTCCATTGCTTCTTGTCGTATCCTCAGAGGTCAAGAAGAACAATTCTTCTCCCTCTTTCTCGTAACAACTTTTTATGTACTTGAAAACTGTTATGTCCCCCCTCAGTCTTCTCTTCTCCAAACTAAACAAATCCATTTTTTTTCAATCTTCCCTCACCGATCATATTTTCTTGACCTTTAATCATTTTTGTTGCTCTCCTCTGGACTTTCTCCAATTTGTCCACATCTTTCCTGAAAGGTGATGCCCAGAATTGGACAGAATACTCCAGTTGAGACCATATCAGCGCAGAGCAGAGTGGAAAAATTGCTTCTCATGTCTTGCTTACAACACTCCTGATAATACAGCCCAGAATGAGGTTTGCCTTTTTTGCAATAGTATTACACTGTTCACTCATATTTAGCTTGTGATCCACTATGACCCCCAGATCCCTTTCTGCAGTACTCCTTCCTAGGCAGTCATTTCCCATTTGTATGTGTGCAACTGATTGTTGCTTCCTAAGTGAAGTACTTTGCATTTGTCCTTATTGAATTGCATCCTATTTACTTCAGACCATTTCTCCAGTTTGTCCAGATTATTTTGAATTTTAATCCTATCCGCCAAAGCACTTGCAACCCCTCCCAACTTGGAATCAGCTACAAACGTTAAAAGTGTGCTCGCTATGCAATTTTCTAAATCATTAATGAAGATATTAAACAGAACCAGACCCAAAACAGATCCCCGGGGGACCACACTCAATATGCCCTTCCAGCTTGATTGTGAACCACTGATAACTATTCTCTTGGGACAGTTTTCCAACCAGTTATGCATCCACCTTATAGTAGCTCCACCTAGGTTGTATTTCCCTAGTTTGTTTATGAGGAGGTCATGAGAGACAGTATCAAAAGCCTTACTAAAGTCAAGATATACATCATCTACCACTTCCTCCCACCACAGCCACAAGGCTTGTTATCCTGTCGAAGAAAGCTATCAGGTTGGTTTGTCATGATTTGTTCTTGACAAATCCATGCTGACTGTTACTTATCAACTTATTATCTTCTAGGTGTCTGCAAATTGATTGCTTAATTATTTGCTCCAATATCTTTCCAGGTACTGAAGTTAAGTGACTGGTCTGTAATTTCCCAGGTTGTCCTTCTTTCCCTTTTTATAGATGGGCACTATATTTTCCCTTTTCCAGTCCTCTGGAATCTCTGTCTTCCATGACTTTTCTAAGATAATCACTACTGGCTCAGATATCTGCTCCGTCAGCTCCTTGAGTATTCTAGGATGTATTTTATTAAGCCCTGGTGACTTGAAGACATCTAACTTGTCTAAGTAATTTTTAACTTGTTCTTTCCCAATTTTAGCCTCTGATCCTACCTCATTTTCACTGGTATTCAGTATGTTAGACATCCGATCACTACTAACCTTTTTGGTGAAAACTGAAACAAAAAAAGTCATTTAGCACTTCTGCCATTTCCACATTTTCTGTTAGTTCCCCCGGCTCCCCAATTGAGTAATGGGCCTACCCTGTCCTCGGTTTGCCTCTTGCGTCTAATGTATTCGTAGAATGTTTTCTTGTTACCTTTACGTCTCTAGCTAGTTTAATCTCAGTTTGTGCCTTTGCCTTTTTAATTTTGTTCCTAAATATTTGTGTTATTTGTTTATATACATCCTTTGTAATTTGACCTAGTTTCCACTTTTTGTAGGACTGCTTTTTGAGTTTCAGATCATTGAAGATTTCCTTGTTAGCCAGGTTGGTCTCTTGCCATACTTCCTATCTTTCCTATGCAGTGGGATAATTTGCTCTTGTGCCTTTAATAATGTCTGTTTGAAAAACTGCTAACTCTCTTGAATGGCTTTTCCCCTTAGCCTTGCTTCCCATGGGATCTTACCTACCAACTCCCTGGGTTTCCTAAACTTTGCCTTCTTGAAATCCATTATCTTTATTGTGCTGTTTTCCCTCCTACCATTCCTTAAAATCATGAACTCATCATTTCATGATCACTTTCACCCAAGCTTCCTTCTACTCCCAAATTCTCAACCAGTACCTCTCTGTTTGTCAAAATCAAATCTAGAACAGCCTCTCCCTTAGAAGCTTTTTTCCACCTTCTGAAATAAAAAAAATTTCTCCAATAGATTCCAAGAACTTGTTGGATAATCTGTGCCCTGCTGTGTTATTTTCCTAACAGATGCCGGGGTACGTGAAGTCCCCCATCACCACCAAGTCCTGTGCTTTGGTAGATTTTGTTAGTTCTTTAAAAAAAAGCCTCATCCACCTTTTCTTCCTAATCAGGTTGTCTGTAGTAGACTCTTACTATGACATCACACTTGTTTTTTACCCCTTTTATCCTTACCAGAGACTTTCAACAACTCTGTCTCCTCTTTCCAGCTCAACCTCATTCCAAGTGTATACACATCTTTGATATATAAGGCAACACAACCTCCCTTTCTTCCCTACCTTTCCCTCCTGAGCAAGCTGTACCCTTCTATACCAATATTCCAGTCATGTGTATTATTCCACCAAGTTTTTGTAATGACAACTATGTCATAGTTGTGTTTAGAAACCAGCATTTCAAGTTTTTCCTGCTTATTCCCCATACCTCTCACATTAGTATACAGACATCTAAGATACTGAAATGACCCCTCCCCCCCCCACACACAATGTTCTCTCTGGTCTTTCCCTTATCCCTGCTATAACAGCCCATGCTCCCCCCAGATTCTGACCCTTCTCCCAGGTCTCCATGTTTTTAACTTACCTGTGGGCTTTTGTCACTGCTCCCATTGAACCTCGTTTAAAGCCCTCCTCAATCAATTAGCCAGTCTGTATCTGTAATGGGGTCAGCACCCGAACTCTCGCTTGTGCCCCCTTTTTCTGGCTGACAGTGCCTGCATATACAGTTCTTTTTCACGGGGTGGCACCCACCTCTCATGTACGGTCCCCTTTTTCTTGGTTGGGTGTGAGCGTATTTTTGTTTTTGGTCATACATTGGGGTGGCACCCACCTCTTGTGAGCACACCACCCCCCGGCCAACATTCTTTTGGCAGATCTTCAGCAGCTCAGCCCTCCGGCTGAGCCACACATACTGTCCCCAGGGTATACAGTCCAAGTTCTTCTCATGGCCCTGGTATGGGGCCATAGCTCTAAGGCTTCTCCCAGAGGCACTGCCTTCTTCAACCAACCAGCCAGGGCCCATCTCAGTACCCACAGCTGGTGGTATTTCAGCAGGCCTCCCTGGGCTCAGTCTTCAACCAGACCAGTGGGGCACATCTCGGCACCCTTGATGGCCTGGCCAGGTCCTGTGCTCAGTTCCCCTGGGCTTCAGCCTGCCTGCACTGACCTTTCCATGGTTCTGCTGCTCTTCCCGCCAGCCAGGCAACGGGTCTTCAGCAGCCGTCCCTGGGCTTCAGTCCTGTCTGCAGTGAGCTGTCCATGGTCCTGTTTCTCTTCCAGTCAGTCATCCGGTCTTCACTCCTCCAGTTCCACACAGCAACTGAGGTCAGTCCTCTGCTACTTGTCTTATACAGGGCCTTTCTGGCTCCTGATTGGACTCTCCAGCAGCCCCTCTTATTGGCTACTCCTCTGCAGCCCTTTAGGCTGCCTGGAGGACTTCTCACTGTTTTTATTCTGAGGTGGGATGAGGCAGGGCTGCGAGGCCTCCAGCAAGGGGCCTCTGGACCTAGTCAACCCTCAGTTTCCAAATATGCTCTTCCCCTTCCTTGATAGGTGGACCCCTTATCTGCTTAGCAGACTACTTCCCGGAACAGCATCCTGTGGTCAAGGAAGCCAAAGCTCTCCTGGTGACACCATCCTTGCTGCCAGGCATTCACCTCCCAGATGCATCTGTCTCTGCCTGGGCCCCTACCCTGAGTAACACCCTGACCAACAACCTAGGTGCAAAAGGCCCACCACTGTTACACCCCCAAACTCCAGCGTTCTCACTGGGCACCTGAACTATACAAAGACTCCATCAAAAGTGGAAGCTGTCTGAGAAACACGTTGTTCCCACTGGTTGCTGTCTAGACCATCTTGCCTTGCTGCCTTGCCTGACCTGACTTTTCATCTTGCCTCCCTAACCCACTGACTCGGCCCCTTGGATTGGATCTTCCAGCGACTGACCCCTGCGAGAATTCTGAGTGTTGCCCTGAACTTCTCTGATACCAATTGGCCTCCTGGTTAAGAGACTATCTGCAGACACTTGACTACTGCTCTGGACTGCTCTCTGGCCCACCTTGGCCACCAGGCACTACAGTTTGCTAAGATCACTTTGGTCTCCTCCTAGGCATGGAATCCACAGATATGGGGTGCCCCAGGGTATGCTGAGCCTCCAGGAGCAGATCACTTGCCTACATGGAAAACCAAGCCTTACAGGCCACAATGGATCAGCTTTGGGTGGAAAACCACACCCTGAGGGAACAGATCACAGAACTGCAAGTGGGAAGGTCTTCTGAGGCCCCACGGCCTACACTGACCTTCAGGACCCAAACCTACGGTACTTTTAACAGAACTCTATGATGAATATGGCTTGGAATGAGCCAGCCCAGCTATACCAATTCCATCTTGGTCTCAGCAAGGAAATAAAAGATGAGCTTGCCTGCATGGAGCCTCCTGCTGATCAAGATGCATTTAATGAGCTGTCTCTCCAAAGCGACACCTGACTTAGTGAGCAGTGACATGAGAGGAAATGGATTCCATCCCACATCCAGGCACTGCCCACAACCCTTGTAAAGGCTCCCTCCCCCGAGCAGGTGAATACAACACAGGCCTGACCGGACCCTTCCAAATGGGAATGCCAACAGCATGAGAACTTACATTTTTACTGTGCTGGCACCAGCCATGTGGTGTATGTCTGTCCTAACAAGTCCCTGAACTGCATGATTCTGGGAAATGACCATACCCAGCCTTGTTAAGGGGGTCAAGCCTGGGCAACACCGGGAAAACTCCACAAAGCTCCCTCCAGCAACCTATTCCAGGTGCCTGGCCTGACATCTTGAAAATGTCCCACACCTACAACTCTACAACTCCGGCTCCGGGATTCTGGACAGGTACGTCCCACCGAGAAGGCCCTGATTGACTCTGTGTCTGGCAATAACTTCATGGATGCTACCGTGCCTCACGTACTTGGCCTACCAATACAGCCTAAGACCGTTCCTGATTTAGTTGAGATGGACGATGGATCACTGCTTGCCTCTGGCCCCATCAGTCAAGAAACTACAGTTTTGGAGGTGATGGCTGAGGAGCACCATGAGCTTCTTCAGTTTAACCTGATCTGGTCTCCACCCTTTCCTTGGATACTCAAGAATCCCATGGTTGGCAAAACATGGCCCTCATATCTCTTGGCGTCAGAACACTGTGGCATTTCATTCCAAGTTTTGCTGAGACAACTACCTCCTGACTTTCAAGCTCGAGCCATCGGAACCGCAGGTTGGACACCTTGCCCAGGCTTCGGAAACAAGGGGAGATGCTCAAGCAACAGAACGGGCTTCCTTGCTCTTAGGGTCAGCCATCACACTCCCTTCAAAATACCAAGAGTTTTCAGATGTATTCACAAAACAAAATGCAGACACTCTGCCCTCACACTGGGAATCCGACTGCCTACAGCCTGACGCCAAGATTCCATTCAGACGAATATATTCCATGTCAGAACCCGAATTAGCTGGCCTTAAGGGCTACCTCCATGAGAATCTGGAGAAAGGTTTTATCCTGTGTTCTATGTTCCCAGCCAAGGCCCCTGTCTACTTTGTGAAGAAGAAAGATGGCTCCTTAAGACAATGTGTGGACTACCATATCCTAAATAAAATCACCATATGTAAACAATACCCGCTACCTTGCTCCCAGAGCTCCTGGGCCAGGTAGGAGCAGCCTGGGTATTCACCAAGTTAGACATCAGAGGGGTGTACAGTAGTCAGAATCTGCTCAGGTAGTCAGTATGGCCCCTTTAAATATCCAGTGATGCATTTCAGACTTACTAACATACCCATGACCTTTCAGCATCTAACCAATGATGTCTTATGAGATATACAGCACCACTAAAGCTATTACCTCACCCAACTCATCTCTCTAATATCCTGGGACCAACACAGCTACAACAACACTGCATACAACCTCCTAGATGACAGTAGTACTTCGTCCAAGAGATGCTAGACTCCCATATATGAAGAGGGAAGATATGTTACCCGTTGAGTGGGAAAGGTACAGGCCACAGGTGCAGTTCTGGGAACAAAACCATTATGTGCACACTCCTGAAAAGATTGGAGCCTTTCACCTGGATAAGTCCAGTCCTTTGGAACCCCCAAGGTCACGGGGGTGATGTGAGGATACCAGTATTGAACCCAGGCTTGCTGGGTCTCTAGATAGCCTCCATGCCACAGCAGCACATTGAGCTACTGCCTCTAACCAACAGCCTTAGTGCTAAAGGCTTACAGCCCCACAGCAGCCACACTCCAGGCCCCTGTTTGGCTGCATAGACATCATTCTCATTGGATATATGGACTATACAAAGACCCCAACAGGAAGAGGAAGCTGTCTGAGCTACAGGCTGTTGCCTAGACCGCCTTGCCTGGCTGCCTCACCTGACCTCACATCCCTAACTCACTGACCTGGCCCCTTGGATTGGATCCTCTGGCTACCGACCCTTGCGAGAACTCTGATGATTGGACTGGACGCATCTGATAGTGATTGACCTCCCAGCTACCTGACCACCCACACACACCGGACCACTACTCTGGACTGCCCCTTAGCCTGCCTCGGCCACTGGGCTTTACAGTGTTCTATCAAAGATATTCCAAAAAATACCCTTACATATTTAGAATGGAGTAAATGGAACGGATTTAATTAAGACTATGATATTCTGTCATTAATATTTTGAACATACAATGTAGCCAATGAGCTGCAAGCCTTTTATATCTGACCCGCTTGATCAAAAGGCCCTGGCGGTTTTTCAAAGAACACAATGTGCATTATATATATGCAGCAGTTTGTGTCAAAATGAATCTTTGCGAAGAATGGATAATTTAAGTGCTAAAAAGTACTCAGAGGGAGAAGCAAAAAAGAGTCTTCAGTTCCTTTGTCAAGAAAGCAGTTTTTTCTTAAATGCAAAATATATGATTCAGTATTTTATCTCATAAGCCACATGCACAATCTTATCATCTGCATTTTGCAAAATTATAAATATGGAGTTAATATGCTACTTTGTCTACTGCTGTTCTCCTCGAAAGCTGAATTCAGTACTTAGAGCTTATTATTTGACATCACATTTATTAAACTATGTCCTTTCAGTTCCTTTTTCAT
Source organism: Emys orbicularis (assembly GCF_028017835.1). Lineage (NCBI taxonomy): Eukaryota > Metazoa > Chordata > Testudines > Emydidae > Emys > Emys orbicularis. The sequence goes on along the minus strand of NC_088695.1, from coordinate 25,755,543 downwards.
ATCTACATAATGAAAATTCTTCCTTTTCAGAAAGAGATGATGGGAGTGATTGGGATGAAAAAGTAATCCTAGTTGGCCAGGTGTATTCTTACTTATTATAAATTTTACTTATCCTATGGGATGCATTTGTATTCAGTAAGAAATAGAGGCTGCAGAAAATATCACAAAAGAAATCAGACTTGGAAAATGGGCATCTACATAAAGAAGACCAAAAACTGTCTGGGTAGAGTCAACAGGCACAGGATTGCATAGGTGGAGAAAGGGTTAAAAGAGAAGAGTTCAGAGTCAAACAACGTTACAGCCCTAGCAGAGGGTGATGGTGGCAGAGAGTCCACCAGGGGCTGACAATGATGGGGAGAGGGAAGAATTGAGATGGGAGAAAAATGGGTGTTGTTTCCCAAAAAAAGGGATGTGGCAGCTGAAGCATGAGCTAATTCAGCACCTTCACCCAGGAAGACCAAGGTAGGACTTAAAGCTGTCCCCTCCCACCATCAGAAAACCTGAGGGGGAGCAGCAGTGGACAAAGCACAGGTGGGATTTCTCCACTGTGGGTACACAAAGGCCAATTTCCACCACCCTGCCCCAGTCTGAGCATATGTCTACGCTGCAGTCAGAGACATGAGTGCAGCACATGTAGACATACCTGAACTAGCTTTGATCTGCTAGCTCAAACAACAATAACAGTGAAGGTGTCACAGCACAGGCTAGCCCCTAGAGTACATAACCCAGGGTCCTAGCTGGCTTGTACCCTGCTGCTGCCTGTGCTGTGGAGGCTTCACTGCTATTGTTACTCAAGTTAGCTGGAACAAAACTAGCTGAGGTATGCACATACTGCAATCACATCTCTTACTACAATATATACATACCCTGAGTGGCTCTGGTCTGCGACCTACAATCAAGTTATTCTAAAAGGAGCTGATTTTGATCCACTGCACCATGAAAATGAAAGACATATATACATTTTTATCCTAAGCCACAGAATAATCTGAATTGTAAGAAGCCACATTAACAGGGGATCACAGGTTTCCTATGATTTGGCTGTTGTGGAGAAATACTAATCTCTCTCTAGTTCAGTTGAAGAAAAGACAGTTACCTTTTCCATAACTGGTGTTCTTCGAGATGTGCTGCTCATGTCTATTCCACAATAGGTGTGTGTGCTCGCCACGTGCACCGGTGCCAGAAGTTTTTCCTCTAGCAGTACCCATGGGGGAGCGCCCCAGAGACCCCTGGAGTGGCGCCTCCATGGTGCGGTATAAGGGGCGCTGCACACTCCCCCCACCCTCAGTTCCTTCTTGCCAGACAACTCCAACGGAGGGGAAGGAGGGCCGGATGTGGAATAGACCTGAGCAACACATCTCGAAGAACACCAGTTACAGAACAGGTAAAACTGTCTTTTCTTCTTTGAGTGATTGCTCACATGTATTCCACAATAGGTGATTCCAAGCTATATCTGTTGGAGGTGGGAAGGAGTTCACAAATTCTCGGGACGGAGCACAGCTCTGCTGAACCCGGCGTCATCCCTGGTCTGGGAGACAATCGCATAGTGCGAGGTGAATGTGTGAACTGAAGACCACATGGCAGCCCTACAAATGTCCTGAATGGGGATGTGGGCCAAAAAGGCAGCCGACGGGGCCTGCGCCCAAGTCGAGTGCGCCTTCACAATTGGTGGCAGAGGGATTCCCGCCAGGTCACAACAGGTACGGATGCACGATGTGATCCAGTTGGAGAGCTGCTGAGTGGAGACTGGCCGACCTTTCATGCGCTCGGCCGAGGCAACGAACAGTTGTGAGGACTTCCTGAATGGCTTAGTCTGCTCCAGGTAAAAGGCCAGAGCCCATCTCACATCCAGCGTGTGGAGGCAGCGCTCCTTACTGGATGCATGGGGCTTGGGGCAGAGGACAAATGTCCTGACCCATGTGATAGGTGGAGACCACCTTCAGGAGGAACAAGGGGTGTGCGTGGAGCTGGACCTTATCCTTATGAAACACCATGTACGGGGCTTGGAGGTCAGGGCCCTGAGCTCCGACACCCACCTAGCCGACATGATCGCAACCAGGAAGGCCACCTTCCATGAGAGATGTGACCAGGAGCACGTGGCTAGCAGCTCAAATGGGGGCCCCGTGAGATGGGCCAACACCAAGTTTAGGTCCCACTGAGGGACTGGGGGCCTAACATATGGGAAGAGACAATCCAAACCCTTAAGGAATCGGCCAGTCAAAGCATGGGAGAATACCGTGTGGCCCTGCACTGGAGGATGGAAGGCCGATATGGCCACCAGGTGCACCTTGACTGATGAGGGCGCCAGGCCCTGGGCTCTAAGGTGAAGGAGGTAGTCTAGGATAAGCTGGATCGGGGCGGCCACCGGGGAAACGCCCTGCTCATCCGCCCATCTGGAAAACTGAAATCGCTTTGCCAAGTAGGCTCGGCACATGGAGGGCCGCCTGCTTTCTAGGAGGATGCGCTGAACCCCTTCCGAGCACGTCCTTTCCTCCCTAACCACTGAGCAGCCACGATGTGAGGTAGAGTGCCACTAGGTTGGGGTGGAGGAGCCGGCCCTGGTCTTGGGAGAGCAGGTCCAGGCGGGACGGCAACAGCCACGGCGGGGCGACTGCCAGGCCCATGAGGGTCCCGTACCAATGCTGTCTGGACCATGACAGGGCAATCAGAAGGTCCCGGGCCTTGTCCGTCTTTATCTTTTCCAGGACCTTGCTGATCAGCGGGAACGGGGAAAAGGCATAGAGAAACTGGCCTGACCAGGACAGGAGGAAGGCATCAGAGATAGCGCCCCGTCCCAGCCACGCCCCCCCGGAGCAGAACTGGGGACAGCGACGGTCCTGCCAAGTCGCGAACAGATCCACCTGGGGAGTTCCCCACACTTGGAAAAGTCTGCACACCACCTCTGAGTGGAGAGACCACTCGTGCTGAGAGGAGAAGTCCCTGCTCAAGTGATTCGCCCGCGCGTTCCGGGCACCTGGCACATGGAAGGCCTGTAGGCAGATGTCATGGGCTATACAGAAGTCCCACAGCCTGAGGGCTTCGCGGCAGAGGGCAGAGGATCGGGCCCCGCCTTGCCTGTTGATGTAGAACTTTGAGGCTGTGTTGTCCATGAGGACCCTGACCACCCGGCTCTCCAGGTGCGAGCGGAAGGCCATGAATGCCAGCTGTACTGCCCTGAGCTCCTTGACGTTTATGTGGAGGGTCAGATCCCAAGCCGACCACAGACCTTGGGTCTGAACGTTCCCCACATGGGCCCCCCATCCCAGGTCCAACGCATCGGACACCAGTTCCAGCGACAGGGCTCTGCCCCTGAATGGGACCCCTTGGAACATGTTTCTCAGGAAGGACCACCACTGTAGGGAGGTGATCACTGGTTCGGGTACCATGAGGACTTTGTCCATTCTGTCCCTGGCCTGGGAGAACTGAAAGGCCAACCAGAGCTGGAGGGGCCTCATCCTAAATCTGGCGTGACAGATCACATACGTGCACGCCGACATATGACCCAAGAGCTGGAGGCACGCTCTGGCTGTTGTCACCGGAAACCTTGTGACTGTGTCGATGAGCCCCTTCAGGATCTCGAACCTGTCTGGTGGGAGGGAGGCTCTGGCTGATGAAGCATCCAGGACCAACATGATAAATTCTATGCGTTTAACTGGGACTAATGTGGACTTGGTATTGTTTACCAACAGGCCCAAAGTGGTGCACGTGGACAGAAGGAGCGCCACGTGATCCTGCACCTGTGACCGGGAGCTGCCCTTGACCAACCAGTCATCCAGATAGGGGATGATCTGGACCCGCGGGTGCCTGAGGTGGGCCGCCACCACCGACATACATTTCGTGAATACCCTAGGGGCAGTGGACAGGCCAAACGGGAGGACCATAAATTGGTAGTGTTCCTGCCCCACCGTGAAACGGAGGAAGCGGCTGTGCCCCACAAATATATGAATGTGGAAGTACGCGTCCTGCAGATCGAGGTCAGCGTACCAGTCCCCGGGATCCAGGGAGGGGATGATGGAGGCCAGGGAGACCATGCGGAACTTGAGTTTCACCATGTACTGGTTCAGGCGTCGCAGATCCAAGATGGGCCTGAACCCCACTCTGGCCTTCGGGATAAGGAAATAGTGGGAGTAGTACCCCTTGCCTTTGAATTTCCCGGGTACCGCTTCCACCGCTCCTAGGCCCAGGAGCTGCCCCACCTTCTGCTCGAGCAGGGCCTCGTGCGAGGGGTCCCCCAGGAGGAACAGGGGTGGTGGTGGGGGGGGGTGTTGAGGACCCATCGGTCCGAGGTCAGCTGCGACCACTCTGGGAGGAAAGCACACAACCGATTGGAGAAGGGAAGCTTTATTGGGGGTGGATCCCTGATGAGAACTGGCAGGGCACCCCCAGGCATCCCGTCAAAACCGCCTTTTCCCCCGCCTGCTTGCCCTTGGAGGACCCAGGCTGGGGGGCAGGGCGAGACTGCCTCTGTGGGCGCCTCTTATATTCCTGCGACTTCTTATAAGCAGTCTCATATTTTGGGTGGGTGGCCTGAGCGGGAGTCTGCTGCAGCTTGAACTTAGGTGTAGCCGGAGCCGAAACATAGAGACCCAGAGTCTGGAGAGTCGTGCGGGAGTCTTTCACGCCATGCGGCTTTGTATCCATTTGTTCCGCAAACAGAGCTTTGCCGTCAAACGGGAGGTCCTGCCGGGAGGACTGCGCCTCGCTGGACAGTCCAGAGATCAGGAGCCATGGTGCTCTTCTCATGAACACCGCTGAGGCCATGGACCGTGCGGCTGTGTCCGCTGCATCCAAAGCTGCCTGCAGGGTTGCCTTGGCAGCCGCTGTACCCTCCTCCACCAGAGCTTTGAACTTCTTCCTGTCTTGCTCCTGGAAGGAGTCCTCGAACTTGGGCAGGGAGCCCCACAGATTGAACTCAGAGAGCCTGGTGGTTCGCCACCTGTAACTGGCAGCTTGAGGACGAATACATTTTCCTTCTAAAAGAGTCCAGTCTCTGTGTATCTTTATTTTTTGGGGTAGGGGCTGGCTGTTCCTGCCACTCCCTGTGGTTGACCGACTCAACCACCAGGGAGTTAGGAGCAGGGTGGGTGTATAAGTATTCATGCCCCTTGGCGGGTACAAAATACTTACGGTCCACTCTCTTGGAGATGGGGGCCAATGAGGCCGGTGTTTGCCACAGGGCATTTGAAATTTTTGCCACCCCTTCATGGAGAGGCAAGGCCACCCTGCCCGGTGCCGAGAAGGACAGCATATTAAACGGAGTCCGAGGGCGCCTCCATCTCCTCTGCTTGGAGGTGGAGGCTTGATGCCACCCTTTTTACGAGTTCTTGGTGGGCCCTAAAGTCCTCCTGTGGAATGAGGGAGGCAGGGCAGTAATCGCCTCATCCGGGGAGGGCGAGGAGGCCGGTGCGGTACTTTGGGTGTCTGCCGGCATTGGAGAGTCCACCACCTGGTCGGTCTCTGGACACGGTGCCGAGGATCTACGTCCCACCGACTCCTTCCTCGGAGGTCTGGAGAGGGAGGCCGATGGTCCTTCTGAGGCTCCAGCCACCAAGCGAGCCGCCACCGGGGGCTGCGTCGGAGGCCACGGTGCCCACTGGTACCATTGGGCTGGCCCTGGGGCCCGGTGCCACTGCACCTGCTGTGGCACCGGCGGGGCCAGCTGTTCGGCCTGGCTGGCCTGGCCCATCGATGGACAACTACGAAGGGAGGCCGGGCTGACATACGACCTGCCGCTGTCCCCGGACTGGGAGGAGCGGCGGCGCCGGGAGCGGTGCCAACCACGGGACTGCGATCCCGACCTGGAGGACCGGTACCGACGGTAACAGCTGCTCCGTGATCGGCTCCGGCGGGTGGACCCACGATGGCGCCCGGGGTTGCCAAATGGGAATGACATCGACGTCCGTGCCGTGACTGGCTACGATAACCCCTCCGAGACGAGGACCTTTGGTGTCGTCTGCCTCGGTCCCGTCGGTTTTTGCTCCTCGAGGCGGAGTGGTGCAGAGAGTCTCGGTCAGACGGAACCCAAACAGACAGCCTCGTGGGCGTTGAGGGCGATCCACGTGGACTTTGCCCTGAACGGTCACTGGGCAGCGAATGGTATCGGGAATGTTCCCTCGACCGAGACTGGTACCGAGCTAGGGGCAACTGCGGAGATCCCAGCGGCGGCTTGCCTCTGGAGCACAGGGCCGACATCGGCGGTGCTCCTGGTACTGGCATGGACATAATATCCCGGGCTGCCTGCAGGGCTTCTGGCATGGAGGGTATCCGGACATCTGGGGAGGCCTGCTCTGAATGGGCCAGGCTACTCTGCTAAACTTGAGTTGGAGGCCTAGCGGCCAGTGGGGATCGAGGACTGCCCAACGTGGGTCTAGCCTCTGTCCCGGGTTTACTCCGGTGCTGCAGCAAAGAAGGCCTCTTTCTAGCCTTCTTGGCATGCCCCGTGGACGGGGAGCGGTGCCGACTAGTCGATGGCGCTGAAGGGTCGCCGCACACCGACACTGCAGTGCCCAGTGCCGATTCGGAATGGCGCGCCAGAACTGGGGTCAGTGCCGACTTCATCAGAATAGCCCGGAGCCTAATGTCCCTTTCTCTCTTGGTCCGAGGCTTAAAGGACTTGCAAATCTTGCAGCGATTGCTGAGATGGGTTTCCCCCAAACAGCGCAGACAGTCCGCGTGCGGATCACTCAGTGGCACAGATCGCCTACAAGTGTCGCACGACTTAAAACTCGGGGCGCGGGGCATGCCCTGGCCCGGGCACTCTAGCTAAACTAAACTAACTAAACAATTAACTAACTACAGGTACCATACACTGAACGAACAAGCAGTTTGGGGACGAGCTACAGCAAAGCTGGAGCAGAGCAGTTCCGAAGCACCTTCACTGGCGGCAAGAAGGAACTGAGGGTGGGGGGAGCGTGCAGTGCCCCTTATACTGCGCCATGGAGGCGCCACTCCAGGGGTCGCTGGGGTGCTCCCCTACGGGTACTGCTAGGGGAAAAACTTCTGTCACCAGTGCACGTGGCGAGCACGCACACCTATTGTGGAATACACATGAGCAATCACTCGAAAAAGAACATAAGAATGGCCACACAGGGTCAGAGCAAAGGTCCATCTAGCCCAGTATCCTGTCTTCTGACAGCAGCCATATTTAAAGCTAACTACAGAGCCATGCACAGGGCCGGTGCTACCATTTAGGCAAACTAGGCGGTTGCCTAGGGTGCCAAGATCTGGGGGTGCCAAAAAGCGGTGCCCCCAATTTTTTTTTTACAGCGTTCCTACTCCTCCTCCCCGAGCACACGGTCGCCACTCCACTTCTCCCGCCTCCCAGGCTTGCAGCGCCAATCAGCTGTTTGGCGCCGCAAGCCTGGGAGGGGAGGAGAATTAGAGCAGGGGCGGCGTGCTCGGGGAGGAGGCGGAGCAGAGATGAGCTGGGGTGGGGAGCTGCCGCACAACTCCCCGGGGGGGGAAGCTGCTGCGGGGGGGGGGGGGGTCTCAGGGCGGAGGGGAGCTGCCGCAGGGCGCGGGGGGGCGCAAGGTGGAAGTTTCGCCTAAGGCGCGAAACTTCCTTGTACCGGCCCTAGCCATGCAAACATCAAGATATTTTCTAATAAACTCTGCACTACAGATTCCAATCCCTTTTCTTCTTGATCCAGATCCAGACTGAGTTTCAGGGATGTGACCATTTGGACTATGACTGAAGCACTTTTATTACCAGTTCTGATGCTTGAGAACTTCATCATCAGCCGGGTCCTGCAAAACACTGTAACAGTTGCTAAAGGCAATCTGGAGTCTGATCTGCATTTCTTTGTCATTGAAATCCTTTACTCCTATAACACTCTTTTTGTTAATCTTTGTGATCTTTTTTAAGTTTAAGTTGTAATGTGGCCACTAAAGATAATTATCTGAGCCAACATCTGCTCCACTGCTGGCTCTGACATCCCTCAAAGAAGGTGCCATCTCTGAGATATTCACATGGTCTATTTGGTTGACAGTCACTGTGACGTTATTGACATGAACTGTGACCATATAGATCATTGTTGCAACCAGGATCCTATGGTTGCACCAGTACTTGTACAGAGGAAATCAAGGGGGGTGTCCATGGAAAGGTTGTAGTTTGCTGGTTATGATTACGCTGTCTGTATGTGTGTATCATTTTTGTATTTAAAGTTATGAATATTGGCTATGTACTTGTATCTCAATGTGTTTGTTTCTAAGTAGACTCGGTGAAGCATCTGGTCAGCTTCTTGAGAAAGGACTATTCTCAGTAAGTGCCCAATCAAGAAACTCTTAACTGACAAAGGACTTTGGGAGCCGCCAATCGACATCTGAGCTTTCCTGTGAACGTTCAAGCTAACATGTAAACAATGGCATTGTCCATGAATGATTCAGCTTTTTGCAGGCCATGTGACTTGCCCAGGTGGCTACAAACTCCATCTTGTTGCTGTGATTTTGCACAGGAGAACAAAGGGGTTTCCGCCCACAAGTGAGAGAATATAAAAGGCCCTGGAAACCCCTCCATTTTCTCTTCAGCTGGCTCAGGAGATGGCCTCTCCATCCCCAAGAAATCCTTAAAAGAAACTGGAACAAAGGACAGTAACTACGGGGGGTGAGGGGGTGAGTGATTGCTGGACCCAGACTAGGAAGGAGACCAGTCTGTGAAAGAAGCTTATTGGAACATCTCTGGGGGTGAGGTTTCATCTGTAATCAGTTTCTTAATGTATTAGGCTTAGACTTGCGTGTTCTGTTTTATTTTGCTTGGTAACTTACTTTGTTCTGTCTGTTATTACTTAACCACTTAAATCCTACTTTTTATACTTAATAAAATCACTTTTTGCTTATTAATTAACCCAGAGAAAGTAATTAATACTTGGGGGAGCAAACAGCTGTGCATGTCTCTCTATCAGTGTTATATAGAGGGTTGACAATTTATGAGTTTACCCTGTATAAGCTTTATACAGAGTAAAACAGATTTATTCAGGGTTTGGCTCCCAGAAAGACTGAATACTGGATGCTGGGAAAGTCCCTATTAACTAAGAAGCCCCTGAGCTGAGTGGATCTCAGTTTCAGTGAACTGCAGAGAGGTGTTGTCAAGGCTGTATCCCCACTTTGAACTTTAGGGTACAAATGTAGGGGCCTGCATGAAAACTTCTAAGCTTATCTACCAGCTTAGCTCTGGTCCGCTGCCACCATCTCAAGAATTCCCTCCCTGGGAAGCCTTGAGAAACCTTTCACCAATTCCCTGGTGAATACAGATCCAAACTCCTTGGATCTTAAACAAGGAGAAATTTACCCTTTCCCCCTCCTTCCTTTCACCAACTCCTGGTGAATACAGATCCAAACCCCCTTTGGATCTTAAAACAAGGAGAAATCAATCAGGTTCTTAAAAAGAAGGCTTTTAATTAAAGAAAAAGGTAAAAATCATCTCTGTAAAATCAGTATGGAAAATAACTTTACAGGGTAATCAAACTTAAAGAGTTCAGAGGACCCCCCTCTTCTGTCTTAGGTTCAAAGTACAGCAAACAAAAATAAACACTCTGGTAAAAGGTACATTTACAAGTTGAGAAAAACAAAGTAAATCTAAGACGCCTTGCCTGGCTTTTACTTACAATTTTGAAATAAGAGAGACTTGTTTAGAAAGATGGGGAGAACCTGGATTGATGTCTGGTCCCTCTCAGTCTCAAGAGCGAACCACCCCTTAAACAAAGGACACACACAAAAGCCTTCCCCCTCCCCAAGATTTGAAAGTATCTTGTCCCCTTATTGGTCCTTGGGGTCAGGTGTCAGCCAGGTTACCCGAGCTTCTTAACCGTTTACAGGTAAAAGGATTTGGAGTCTCTGGCTAGGAGGGATTCCATAGCACTGTACACAGGAGAGCTGTCACCCTTCCCTTTATAGTTATGACACGCCCCCCAAATCACAGATAGTGTTGGACGTCCGGTTCCACACTGGCTGTGATTTCTTCCTGGAGTTCTAGGAGAAAACAGAGTTAACAAGACACATGTACCTTTAGACATACTACTGATTATATAAAAACTAACAATATGTTTCATTACAAGAACAATTGTTAACCAGTTAACTCTGGGAAACTTTCCCAGGAGAGTGCATCAGCCACTTTGTTAGAAGCTCCCGAAATGTGTTGTATTTCAAAATCAAAATCTTGGAGAGCTAAACTCCACCGAAGAAGTTTTTTGTTATTTCCCTTGGCGGTATGAAGCCACTGTAGCGCAGCATGGTCTGTTTGTAGTTGGAACCGCCATCCCCAAACATATGGGCGTAGCTTTTCCAGCGTGTACACAATGGCGTAGCATTCCTTTTCGCTGATTGACCAGTGGCTTTCCCTCTCAGACAGTTTCTTGCTGAGAAACACGACAGGATGGAATTCTTGATCCGGTCCTTCCTGCATTAAAACTGCTCCCACGCCTCGCTTGGACGCATCTGTGGTTACTAGGAACGGTTTGTCAAAGTCTGGGGCCCTTAGCACAGGGTCAGACATGAGTGTTGCCTTAAGCTGGTTAAAGGCCTTTTGACACTTATCAGTCCACTGAACTGCATTTGGCTGTTTCTTTCTGGTTAGGTCTGTTAGCGGGGCGGCGATTTGGCTGTAGTGTGGTACAAATCGCCTATAATATCCAGCCAAGCCTAAGAAGGATTGGACCTGTTTCTTTGACTTTGGAACCGGCCACTTTTGGATAGCATCCACTTTGGCCTGTAGGGGATTTATAGTTCCTTGACCCACCTGGTGTCCCAGGTACGCCACTCTGTTTTGGCCTATTTGACACTTTTTAGCCTTAACAGTTAGTCCTGCCTGCCGGATGCGCTCGAAGACTTTTTTCAGGTGCTCCAGGTGTTCTGTCCATGAATCAGAAAAAATGGCCACATCATCGAGATAGGCAACGGCAGATTCTCCCAATCCCGCTAAGAGACCATCTACAAGTCTTTGGAAGGTGGCGGGTGCATTTCGCAACCCGAAAGGGAGTACATTGAATTCATACACCCCTGCCTGGGTGACGAAGGCTGACCTTTCCTTAGCGGGTTCATCTAGTGGTACTTGCCAGTACCCTTTGGTTAAGTCTAAAGTAGAGATGAATTGGGCATGTCCCAATTTTTCCAATAGCTCATCTGTGTGTGGCATTGGATAGTTGTCAAGACGAGTTACAGCATTTAGCTTACGGTAGTCCACGCAAAAGCGTATTTCCCCATCTGGTTTGGGAACTAGAACCACTGGAGATGCCCATGCACTGGTAGAGGGGCGGATTATACCCATCTGTAGCATGTCCTGGATCTCCCTTTGTATAGCAGCTTGGGCATGAGGTGACTCCCGGTAGGGTGGGGTTCTAATTGGGTGAGCATTACCTGTGTCAATGGAGTGGTATGCCCGTTCGGTCCGTCCTGGAGTGGCTGAGAAAATCGGTGCAAAGCTTGTGCACAGCTCCTTGATCTGCTGTCGCTGCAGACGTCCCAGGGTCGTGGAGAGGTTCACCTCTTCCACGCCACCATTCCTTTTTCCTTCGTAGTAGACACCTGCAGGCCACTCCGCGTCATCAGTTTCCTGGGCTGTAAACTGGCAAACGTTTAATTCTCTAGAATAAAAGGGCTTAAGAGAATTAACATGGTATACCTTAGGCTTTATGTTGGAGGTGGGGGAGGCTATGAGATAGTTAACAGCTCCTAGGTGCTCCTGGACCGTGAATGGTCCTTCCCACGACGCTTCCATTTTATGGGCCTGGAGCGCCTTTAAGACCATGACTTGGTCTCCTACTTTGAAGGACCGTTCTCTGGAATGTTTATCATACCAGGCCTTTTGCTCTTCCTGAGCATCCTTTAGGTTTTCTTTAGCAAGGGCTAAAGAGTGTCGGAGGGTGTTTTGTAGGTTGCTTACAAAGTCTAGAATGTTAGTTCCTGGAGAAGGCGTAAACCCCTCCCATTGCTGCTTCACCAACTGTAATGGCCCCTTAACCTCGCGGCCATACACAAGTTCAAATGGTGAAAACCCTAAACTGGGATGTGGTACAGCCCTGTAGGCAAAAAGCAACTGCTGCAACACTAGGTCCCAATCATTGGAGTGTTCATTTACGAATTTACGTATCATGGCCCCCAAAGTTCCATTAAACCTCTCCACCAGACCATTGGTTTGATGGTGATGAGGGGTGGCAACCAAGTGATTCACCCCATGAGCTTCCCACAGGTTTTTCATGTTCCCTGCCAGGAAATTAGTTCCAGAATCTGTAAGGATGTCGGAGGGCCAACCTACCCTGGCAAAAATGTCTGCTAATGCCTGGCACACACTTTTAGCCTTGGTGTTGCTTAAGGGTACAGCTTCCGGCCATCGGGTAGCAAAATCCATGAAAGTCAGTACGTACTGCTTTCCTCTGGGTGTCTTCTTTGGGAAAGGACCCAGAATATCCACAGCTACTCGCTGAAATGGGACCTCAATTATGGGTAGTGGCTGGAGAGGGGCTTTAACCTGGTCTTGGGGCTTTCCCACTCGTTGGCACACCTCACAAGACCGGACATAATTAGCAACGTCCTTGCCCATTCCCTCCCAGTGGAAGGACTTCCCCAACCGGTCTTTGGTTCTGTTCACCCCAGAATGGCCACTGGGATGATCATGGGCTAAGCTCAAGAGCTTTACCCGATACTTAGTGGGAACTACCAACTGTCTTTGAGGATGCCAGTCTTCCTGGTGCCCACCAGAAAGAGTCTCCTTGTATAAAAGTCCTTTTTCTACAACAAACCGGGATCGGTTAGAAGAGCTGAGAGGCGGTGGGGTGCTCCGTGCCGCCGCCCAAGCTTTTTGAAGGCTGTCATCTGCTTCCTGCTCGGCCTGGAACTGTTCCCTTGATGCTGGAGACATCAGTTCCCCCTTGGACTGTGGACTGGGGCTTGGTCCCTCTGGAAGCGATGCAGGTGCTGGGGCTTTTTCCATTGACTGTGAACCGCTGTCCGCTGGTGCACTATGTGGTATTTCAGGCTCTGGCTGAGCCTCTTGGGTAGGGTTATCTGCTGCTTCCGCCAGTTTAGGCTCGCTGGTGCCCTCTGGCATTGGAGTTGTAGACGGGGTTGCAAGCGCTGGACTCAGTGCTGGCAATGGTTCTGGTGCTGGTTGCGTTGCCAGTTCCGGTTCTGGGACTGGCTTTGGCTGGGTCTCTGGGATTGGATCCACTACGGCTGTTGCAGTCGTTGGCAGGGGATCCGGTTCCACCACCTGTGTTTGGGTCTCCGGTAACACAGACGGGGCCCTGGTGGACGGCTCAGGAACAGGGATGGGGGTGAAAGCTTGCTTAGCCTGGCTGCAGGTGACTATTCCCACCCTCTTGGCTAGCTTCACATGGTTGGCCAAGTCTTCCCCCAGCAGCATGGGAATGGGATAATTGTCATAGACTGCAAAAGTCCACATTCCTGACCAGCCCTTGTACTGGACATGCAACTGGGCTGTAGGCAAGGTTACAGACTGTGACACGAAGGGTTGAATTGTCACTGTAGCCTCCGGGTTGATGAGTTTGGGGTCCACTAGGGATTGGTGGATAGTTGACACTTGTGCCCCAGTGTCCCTCCAAGCGATAACCTTCTTTCCGCCCACTCTCAAGGTTTCCCTTCGCTCCGAGGGTATGAGAGAGGCATCTGGGTCTGGGGTTCTTTGGTGTGATTGGGGTGTAATGAACTGTAATCGGTTGGGGTTCTTGGGGCAGTGAGCCTTTATATGCCCCAGTTCATTACATTTAAAACATCGCCCTGCTAAGGTATCACCGGGGCGATGTTGGTTGCTGGAGACTGGTGTGGTGGGGTGAGAAGGCGTCTGGGGTTTCCCTTGGGATGTGGGTGGGGCCTTGGGTTGTCCCCGGTGATAAGGTTTTGTTTCGGCTTGCCCCTTCTGATATTCGCTCCAACTGCTACTAGCTTTTTTCTTTTCTGTCACCTCCACCCATTTGGCTCCAATCTCCCCCGCCTCGGTTACAGTTTGGGGTTTCCCATCTAGGATGTACCTTTCTATTTCCTCAGGAACACCCTCTAAAAACTGCTCCATTTTTACTAGGGAAAGCAGATCTTCCAGAGATTTAACATTTGCTCCTGATACCCAGGCATCACAATTTTTGTCAATGTGGTAGGCATGCCGGGTAAAGGACACATCTGGTTTCCACCTTAGGGCTCTGAACCGCCGACGGGCATGCTCGGGTGTTAGCCCCATTCTGAGTCTGGCCTTGTTTTTAAAAAGTTCATAACTGTTCATGTGTTCCTTAGGCATTTCAGCCGCCACTTCTGCTAAGGGTCCACTGAGCTGCGGCCTCAGCTCTACCATGTACTGGGTTGGAGGGATGTTGTATCCAAGGCAGGCCCTTTCAAAATTTTCTAAGAAGGCCTCAGTATCATCGCCTGCCTTGTAGGTGGGGAATTTCCTGGGATGGGAAGTGGTACCTGGAGAGGAGTTGTTAGGATGGTCTGATGCACCCTGCCTAGTCCTTGCTGCTTCCAGTTCCATCTCTTTTTCTTTCAGCTCCATCTCTCTTTTATGGGCCTCCTGTTTGGCTTTTTCTTCTCTTTCATGGGCCTCCTGTTTGGCTTTTTCCTCTCTTTCATGGGCCTCCTGTTTGGCTTTTTCCTCGAGTTTTTTAATTTCAAGCAGTCTTTGATGTTTTCTTTCATTTTCTTCTGCTTCTAGTTTGGCCAGTTCTATTTTGTTAGCTGCTTCTTTGGTAGTCATTTTCCTGTTTTCTTGTGCTGGGTCACACCCTCTGCAGTTGACTGAAACTGGGATGTATTTAGCTCAGGCTCCTGCTGAGTGCTGCTGAGTTAACAGAGACTTTCTAACTAGCTACTTCCGAGGATGTAAAAAGAAAAAAAAACAATTCAGATTGTAAATTACCTTTACCAGATCAAAGTTTGCTCACTTATTGAACCGTTCTCTTAACAAAGGACCTTGTTAAAAAAAACTTAACACCTCTGCCTTCAGGCAAGGAGAGATAAGATATGCATCTACCTTCAGCTCTGCTCTCCAAGCAGCTAGAAGGAAAAAAAAATCTCTTACTGGCTTTTGGGTTTAAAACGATCCCACCGCTGTGCCACCATGTCAAGGCTGTATCCCCACTTTGAACTTTAGGGTACAAATGTAGGGGCCTGCATGAAAACTTCTAAGCTTATCTACCAGCTTAGCTCTGGTCCGCTGCCACCATCTCAAGAATTCCCTCCCTGGGAAGCCTTGAGAAACCTTTCACCAATTCCCTGGTGAATACAGATCCAAACTCCTTGGATCTTAAACAAGGAGAAATTTACCCTTTCCCCCTCCTTCCTTTCACCAACTCCTGGTGAATACAGATCCAAACCCCCTTTGGATCTTAAAACAAGGAGAAATCAATCAGGTTCTTAAAAAGAAGGCTTTTAATTAAAGAAAAAGGTAAAAATCATCTCTGTAAAATCAGTATGGAAAATAACTTTACAGGGTAATCAAACTTAAAGAGCTCAGAGGACCCCCCTCTTCTGTCTTAGGTTCAAAGTACAGCAAACAAAAATAAACACTCTGGTAAAAGGTACATTTACAAGTTGAGAAAAACAAAGTAAATCTAAGACGCCTTGCCTGGCTTTTACTTACAATTTTGAAATAAGAGAGACTTGTTTAGAAAGATAGGGAGAACCTGGATTGATGTCTGGTCCCTCTCAGTCCCAAGAGCGAACCACCCCTTAAACAAAGGACACACACAAAAGCCTTTCCCCCCCCAAGATTTGAAAGTATCTTGTCCCCTTATTGGTCCTTGGGGTCAGGTGTCAGCCAGGTTACCCGAGCTTCTTAACCCTTTACAGGTAAAAGGATTTGGAGTCTCTGGCTAGGAGGGATTCCATAGCACTGTACACAGGAGAGCTGTCACCCTTCCCTTTATAGTTATGACAGGTGTGGCCCAACCCCTGGGTCTGTGCTGAAGCTGACTGAAGTGTCTAACTCAGCAAGACAGGAGGGTGGAAGAAAGATGCATGGATTACATCTGGAAAATAGGTAGCGACTGATGAGCTGTTAGCGCTGAATGCAAAAAAGGAACAGTGCAAGACACAGGCAGAACTCTTACGGGTGGATACAAGATACAGAGAAAATGAGAAAGATAAAGAAGAGATATAGGCAAGATAGAAATGCCTGGATTCAGGAGAAGGCTGCAGAGGCGGAAGAAGCAGCACAGAGAAGAGACTTCAAAAAGTTCTATAGAATAATGAAGGACCACTAAGAAAGAACCAAACCTATGCAGATGATGCCCATCAGGGACTCTCATGGACAAACGTTGAAAATGCATGAAGAACAAGTCAGATCATGGAAAGAACATTTCCATTCTATATTAAACTGTCCAGAGACAATAATCATGGACAGATTTGAGAGAAATGCCAATGCTAAGTTAGAAATAGAAGAGGAACCAATAACACCTGATGAAATTAAAGCAGCCATGTAACACTCTTCCCTCTCAGGGTGACGGCACCCCCTTCCAGCGGCATCAAGAAGTTGGCACAGAAATTCATTGGGTGGGGTACTGACCTGCAATTGTGCAAGTTGGCCTAGTAGCAGTTCAGGTCTCTCAAAGGAGGATTCGGCACACTTCCAGTCAGCTGGTAGCGTCGGCCTCTCGGTCTCACCCCTGGGCGTGGGCTAAGCACTTAACCAGTCTATAGCCCTCAGCCTCCAGGCCAGGGCAAACAGCTACAGTCTATGGTTCAGGCCTTCTGGCCTAAGGTGAGTGCACAGCCAGCACCACGTGTGGGACTGGCATCAAGGGTAGGGGGACCCAGGTCCACCCTACTCAACAGGGTCCCAGCCCAGGGCCCTAGAAGTGATGGGCAATCCTGCCACAGGGTCAGTGTGGAAACGTGCGGCTGCTGCTTCATGTCTTGGCAGCGCAACTGGACCAACGTCTTGCATCCCTGGGCTATTTCCTACCAGCTGCTGCTGGCATTGCTCTGTCGCCACTGAGACTTGGCTCTCAGTCTGTGTCAGGAGGTCCTTCCTCCAGTCTCTCTCCGGGGTCTGCTGTCTCCTGGGGCAGTGGTTTGATTGTTCTCTCCACTGTCAATCATAGGTTCGTCTGAGGGCTCAGCTCCCTGGGAATGACATCTGCCTCCTACCCTAGTCCAGCCCCAACTGAGCTGCAGGGCCCTGCTTTTATATTTCCTGCCCTGCTTCTGTGCTTCCTATGAGGAGGACAGGATGGGGTTAGTTGTGCCCACCAAGGGGAGTTAACCACCTCCAAACTGGAGGGAGACTACTCTGCCTCACTACACGCCATCAAAGGCCTCAAACAGGAGAAAGCTCCTGGGGTTGACAGAATTCAAGCAGAACATGTTCCTCAAGAATGGAAAGATGGTATCATTAAGGCATTACCCAAAAAAGGGTGATCTTACTCAGTGCAGGAACTGGACACGTATTGCAATGTTATCAGTCCCAGGCAAAGTATTCACTACTTCATGCTGTTCAGCATAAGAGAAGTTAGTGAATGAAATATTACGAGAAGAACAGGCTGGGCTCTATCCAGGTAGATCATGTTGTGAACAGATATTCACTCTGACAGATCATCAAAAATCCATCTTAATCAACTTTAAGAAAATGTTCAACGGTGTCTACACAGAGACCTTTTGTAATATGGCTAGAAACTATAGAATACCAGATACATTGACCAACATAATAAGGAGTTTATATGATGGAAGTACATGAGCAGTAAGATCAGATATAGGCCTGATTGAGCGGTTTGATAGTATGACTGGACAAGGGTGTATGTTATCACCAATTCTCTGTACATTAGCTGGCAACAAAAGACATAGTGGACAGGCGTTAGCCAAAATGAGTTACATGACCTTGACTTGCCAACCACATTACTTTACTAAATATGACATGGAATGGAATGATTGCCCTTACATCAGAGATAGAAAAGGAAGCAACAAAAATTGGATTGAAAGTAAATGCATAGAAAACCAAGATTATGTAGGTAGGAAAGTGGACAACAGTTGCAAAGTTGTACATGGATAGAAAAGAAATCAAACAGGTAGACGAGTTCTGCTACCTGGGGAATGTGATGACGTTCAAAGGTGACTCTGATAAAGATATTCGTATGAAATTGGGAGAAGCAAACACCATTTTTGGAAGGATGAACAACATCTGGTCAGAGTTCTCTCCACACCAAACTAAAGTTCCAATTATACCATGCGATTGTACTAAGCATGCTGCTGTACAGAGCAGAGACGTGGCTGATGACAATGGCTAACAAAAAAAGACTGGATGTTGCCCATCACAGACAGCCGAGGAAGATATTACAAATATCACAGTAATACAAAATAACAAATACAAGAGTAAGGGAGCTGTCAGAACAGGGCATGTTACAAAGTATCAAAGAAAGACTGCTCAGGTGGTTGGGATGTGTACACCATATGGAAGATGGGAGACATGCTAAGCAAGCATTGAATTGGGTACCAAAGCGAGGAAAGAGAAAGCAAGGAAGGCCAGACAGGAACTGGCAGAAGGCAGTAACAGAAGGTACTGAATGAACTGGCATTGCCTAGGAAGAAGTACCACAACTAGTGAGCAACCATAAGTAATGGAGAAACTGGACAGCTCAATGTATTAGCAGCACAGGTCTACTGTATTAACGGCTCAATGTATTAGCGGCACAGGTCTATTGTATTAACGGCTCAATGTATTAGCGGCACAGGTCTATTGTATTAACGGCTCTATGTATTAGCGGCACTTTCCTTCTCAAGCATCTTTGAGAAGGAAAGTGCTCAGCTTGACTCTTGGATCCCAGGCTAAGTGTGCAACATGTGCAATTAGAAAAAAACACATTTTTATTATAAACTAAGCTAACTTGCTCTAGAATCAATGACACACAATGACCACTGACCCTCCTGGTGCCATTTTTACATCTCTTTTCCGAGTAGAATTGTGAACAGTAGGTTTTGGATGTGTGAAGTACCTGGGGAATAGATGGGCAATCAGACTACATTTTGAACTGTGTCTGATGGGCTGGGAGTACATCAAATCTGCATGAAGTGATCTTGACCTCTGGCCTCCAAGAAGTGGTGTTGATGAGTCTGGAAAGGAATCTCATCCAGCCCTCCTCCATTGAAATACAGCCTCAGTGATGGGGGGCTGGGGAGCCTGCCTTGAGGGAGGGAGGGAAGAAAAATGGGGGATGATCCTCCACAAAGCATCCCAAAAACAGAGTCAAGTAGGAATATGTTTAATTTAATGTTGCAATGAGGAACCTGAGTATTACCGTGCACAGGGCTGTGCACAGCCCTAGACTGCTGCCATTTTATACAGTGCCAGTTGGTTCAATGGTTAAAGAGGGCAACAGGGATCCAAGCCTCCTGAGTTCTGTCCATGGCTCTGTGAAACCTTGGACGAGTTCACAGGGAGCTACGAAGAAGAAATCATGATTGTCTGAGATGACTGGATGGAATGGGCTATAGAACTGCACAGCATTATTAGTACGCATGCATTAGTAATAAAGTAATGATACTCATTAATTCTGACAAGGCTGTTTGTACACCAAGTCCCCCAACATGTTAATAAGGTGTTCTTCAAAGTCACTATGGGCCTCAAATATTAATGTCAGATATCCTTTGGCACAACTCTCTTAGCCTGAAACCTCTGGCAACTGCAGCACTTAGCACAGTAACTTTTCAATGTTCCCATAAAAAATTAAATAGAAACCTAAATTCTATTTAGAATTTGAAATATGAATCTGAAATATACTTTATTCAAGCCTTATTGAAGAAACAATTTATTACAGCATTAATCGTCCTGATAAAAGGAAAGGAAAGTTTAGCCATGACTAATTAACCTAATTATAGCAGACTGTGACAAAATGGTTGTACGAGAACTGTTCCTTAAGTAACCACAACTGCCAAAACCTCAAAAGCTAATAAATCAACACACAGTAATGAAACATAAACACTAATAAAGTTTACATCATGCCTATAACTTGTAGTAGAATCAATACTGCAAACAATGATCACAAAGGACAATCTAATGGCTATTTAGTATTTGGTAACAGAGAGTTCATGAGCTGAACTACGACTCTTTTAGTGAGATATTTACACAATATAACATTTTGGTACAAAAGGATGAATTTGCTATGCTCAGAAACTGACCTCTTTTTATTGTGCACTAACCTTAAATATGCATTGAATTTGTTTTTAAAAGGTCAAAAATAAAATGCTGCCACCTGAACATGTAAAACACCCCACTGAACCATGGAAGAACAGACGAACAGACGACGTGTGTTTATTTTTTAAAAAATTCATTCAGTATTATGCGACATCTCTGCAAGAATGAGCAGAGCTAGTTTGGCCTCAAAGTTCCAACAACATTTTGCACGGCACTGCCAATTAAAACTTAGAGCAGTGAGGACAACACTGACAACTTGCAAAGAGTTCGATGCATGTGTAAAATGGAGCAGATTTCAGCCACCCGCATCTTTAATATAGAGGTACAGCCCATGGAGATAACAGATCTCAGCCTGTGGCCAAGTTCATGCTAGGACCTGAAGTCCCTGGGGGCCCATCTCCTGTATTAACAATGAGGGGAATGGGGCACGTTAGCTGCCCTGGTCCATGAGCCCATGGTCCCTTTGCATCTTGAAGCTTTGATCCAATGGTCTCCCAAAAATGTAAAATGGGAGTGGGGGTAATCAAGATGGTAGCAGGGTTCTCTGTTTTTTAACAACAGTCCAGTTTGAGTCTGTCTTAGTCCTTAAGAGTGTTTGATCTCAGAAGCAGTGGTTCCCACACTACATTGTACAACTTCACCCCAGCACAGAAATTCATTAATATCTGAGATAGCAGGTCCAGAACCCACTGCAGTGCAGCAAAGCCCAATGGCCATGCCCCAGAACGCTTTAAACTAACACCTGTATGGGCATCAGTAGAGATGTGTCATAAAGTACCATAAACAAACACCTTCATCACATTCCTGGATTACAACAGTCACCAGAGATTGTTCATCAGCAGCAATACAACTACAGATATGGCTCCCAATTCAGCAAGATTCTTAAACACATGTGTAACTGTAAGCAGAGGAGTCACCCACTGACGTCAGTGGACTAGTCATATGCTTGAAGTTAGGCATATGTTTAAGCACTCTGCTGAAGCAGGAAGTACGTTCCATGCTAGTTGACTGGGAAGCAGTCAGGTAGTCCAGAAGGGTCATTCCTTCACTCTCCCTCCTCCCAGTGCAGCAGCTCTTAGACCGCTCTATTATGTCCCTGTGCACAAGCCTTGCTAAGGTCATATCAGTTGGTATTGTCGGGGCTACAGCCTCCTGCATAAGTCTCTGCACCACAAGTCTCTGCACCACAGCCACAGATACTTGTCTCAGCCTTAAATTGCCCATATCATCCTGACCATGCATAGCACCTGGCCAGCAAAGATCCCAAAGTGCTTTACAAATTGTAACCGCTCAGCATCTGCTGAGCGGTTACAGAGGGAGAATCTGATGCATGGAGAGGGAAAGTGACTTGCCCAAGGTCACACAGGGAGCCAGTGGCAGAGTGAGGAATAGAACCGATTGCTTTCACCACCAGAGAAAACTGCTTTCCTAAAACAACACTTTGTGCTAGCTCTAGACTGTGGCTGGTGTTCCATCTATTGACTGCTAGAGGAATTGATCCAAAGCCTACTGAATTAACACAAAGATTCCCATTGACTTCACTGGACTTTGATTCAGAGATATCGATAAGAGATATTGAAGACTTTTATTTTAAGTTAAACAGTTACCTTGATGCCACCCCATGAGTGATTAGACAGGAACTCCACTGGACTCGTGACTCCTGGCTGTGCTGGATATCGAAGCAGGAAGTCCAGCTCCACCACGTTAATTTCATTATTCATCAGAAGTATCTGCAATGTCCAACAAATGATGTACCTTAGCACTGCTGTTCGGATTTCCGGAGTGCAGCAGAACAGATTAGAACATTCATTGTAAGAGTCATTGCATGCCAGAATGTGTGACTAAAATGTATAAACTGCCACCAGATAAATGGGGCTGGCAAAATATACATCACAGAGTTGTGGAGTAGAAAACTGAGGAGCTGGAACAAACACATGGAGTCCACTGACCCAACAGTGATAAGTTTCTAAAATAGGACTTGGGAGGGGCTGTGGACCAGGTCCAAAGGGGCCACAGAGAGCAGCTGGGAATCCCTCGTGGCACGGAGGAAGCCTTAGGGATGTGGTTGGTTCTCCATCACTTGCAGTCCAAGTCAAGACTGGGAACTTTCTCAAAGATATTCTATAGATCAAATAGAAGGTGTGGGCTTGATGCAAAAATTGCAAGGTAAGCTTCTATGGCCTGTGCTATGCAGGAGGTTAAAGAGTTATATACATAAACACAATGGTTCCTTCTAGCCTTAAAATGCATGACCTTAGGGACAATGAGATACAGTGAACATCTGTTACATAAACAAAGCAACTACTTGCAAGCGTCCTTATTCCACTAAAGAAATTAAAGCATTTGCCCTTCTTTTTTCCAAGGGCTAATACATTTGGTACACAGGAATCATAAACTAAATCCAGAACTTTAACAATGTACAGTCAGTAAACTGGCATCCAACGCAGATCATCTCAAAGTGAGGTGTTGGTTTTCACATGTTCCACTGCAAAGAATTTTCAGTTCCCCAAAATACCATGAAAATTTTTTTAAACCTGCGTTGGTGTGAGTGTGTGGTGGGGGAGCGGGTGAACACAAAATCACATGAAAGGAATTGGCCAAAATTTTTTCACGATTTTTCACACAGATTATGTCACTGCAATGTGCCAGTTTTGGCCAGCTCTAACCATTTTGTCCATGTGGGATCACTCAGTGATAGGAGAGAGGCATTCAGTGTGGTGAGAGCCTGTGGAATCTGAGCAAATAGCTCACGTTTCCTGAGAGGGTGGTCTGCATCAGCTGTGGGCTGGAGATGGTCTGCAACATGCACCCATTATTATTGTTCACATGTTGTCATGGGATGATTAGTGACTTTTCCTCATTTCTTTATTGCAGCGTTGCTGACTGTAGCTCACTATCAACCTATGGAGCAATAGCTTTGGCAGTATCATGGAGTCATGTTTAGCATCTCTACATTTAAAGGGATGGGTGAGTTTTCCAGCTGAAGCGGGAATTACCTTATTTTGACATGGATAAAAATAATGTGTCTTATCACCAACCTCACTCCACCTCCTGTTAAGTGCAGAGATTTCATCGCCTGAAGTAAACCCATTCAATATTTTCAACAGATAATACCTACTTACAAACTCAACATGTACTACTTGTATACTTTACCTAACAAAGCTAGGCGTATATTTCCTGAAAGAGTATGTGTGTGTTGTGGATCAGAGTTAAGGCTCTTTGTGTAATGTATAAGGTGACGTTTTACATGCCAGTAATTTTACTAACAAAGTATACCAACTTAAAGAGAAATGAAATATTTATATAAATCACCTTTCCTGGTAATGTCTATACTTTTTAGTGCCTAGGCTTTTTAAAGTGTAATGTTTTTGTTATATAATATGGACAAGGATTATATTACTCACTGGAGTGAGTTAACTATAAATTAACTATTTGTGTGGAGGGATAACCTACAGTCAAGTCAGATCTGTGTTCCATACTGTTCATTGCATGTTATACAGTAACATATATCAAACTGCCACTCACTGCACATACTTTATAGCAATTTTACAGCATAACGGCAGTCACTATTTATTTACTTATTTTCATTTCAATATGTAGGCATAAAAAGGACTTGCACTCTGGGCTGTTGACATACCAACAGATCATTAAAAATACAGTTAAGTTAAGATGAAAACAGCAGCAGCAAACCAACTACTCTTTCTCCACATACAAGCAGCCTGTCCCCAAAGGCCACCTTCCCCATCACTTCCTTGGGTTCCACAAGCAGGCATCACTGCTCAAACAGTAATTTGCAAACTTAATGCGAACCAAAGCATCTGTGATTGTTAGCAGTGAGAGAAGCAGAAGGGGAAAGAACTTTCCCAGACCACATACATTAGCTGCACGTATGCTGAAGGGCAGGAATGGGGATTGGGTTTTCTCCTGGAGGACAGTGTGCAATGCCAATAACTTGACTTATCACACATATCATTCCATCTAAACGATACTACTCCTGTTCTTTACCTGGAAGGTCACTTGGGCGGTGTAGGTCAGTTTGTCACACTCAAACAGCCCCCGGGTGGTATACTGGAACACAGAGAAGGTGATGCTGTCGATCAGGTTTAGAACGCGCTCTTTGAGGCTCTCGTCTGGAGAGGCCCTCTCCACAGCCTTCTGAAACACGACACTGAACGCCTGGATGGGGGGACAGGAGGAAGATCTTTGATGCTTTACAATTACTCTTTTAATGCCCTGAATATTGTATGCAACATTCCCACAGCTGAAGTGGATTCATTTTTTTTCTATCTCATAAACAAAGCAAACAGCCAAGTGGTATGAACTGCCAGCTCTAGACAGCTGTGTAATGCGATTGGACACTAGGACTTGGACCAGCTTTTTTCACACACTCTCTCTCTCTCTCTCTTTTCCGAGGCAAAAATGTTTACTTGCTGCTCTTTTGAGAAGTATTCAGCCATAAAACAATGACATTCTCCATGAAATTATGCTCATTTGGGTTCAGGAAGGTAGTACATAGGCAGGCTCACTGAATTAAAACAGAATGTCTAATGGAAATATTTCACATGATCTGTACAGCTCTATTTTGCAAACATTGAGCTGAAAGACACTGGAGTTCCCAGAGGAGAACATACCTCTGTCACATGTCTCATTGCAATTTAAAGGTAACAAATTCCCTTAAGTGCAAACCCCCCCCCCCCAACAAAAAAAAAAACCCACCCATGACTTTTTTACTGCCTGGATTCAGCAGAAATGACAAGAGAAGAAGGGTAGATGATACCCAATGATCTGGGAATTAGATTAACCCAATAAGGTCCCCTCGGGACATCCATTGAGGAGAAAGCTATTATGTAAAATATGAAACATTTCTGATGTAAATGAGAAAAGACTCAAAAGCCTTCAGAGCATGCTGGAGAAAACACATTAGCAAATTACCAAATTCTACTGAAGAAAACCCCAACCACAGCTTGGTTAAAAATGAGAAGACTCCATAAAATGGAAACTAGCTAATCTGAAATAACCAGCCCAGTACAAATTAATAACACTAAACAAGCCAGATATGGCTGTGCAGATAGAGTTATTTTTAGGGTTTTATAGGCCCAAGCAAAGAGAAAACAATACAGTTGTAAATTAGAGTAATATTGGTACATATTTTATTGCTCAATTATTTGTAGAATGTATTTTTCCTGCGTAAATTTCTTGTTAGAACATGTGCAGAGACCCATGTAAATCTTATGTACACCAATATATAATGGGCTTTGTAGCTAAAGTTATAACATCATTTGTGAAGTATTTTGCAATCATCGCTGCACATCTCTACAAGACAAATTATAATGGGAGATAATAAAGTATTAGTTAAAAACATTTTAGGAATCGTTTTCTAGGTATTTATACACACTGTTCATGTTACTGAAAAAACTCCCAAGGTACAGATGAAGTGGATGAAGGGTGAAACCTCAGATGTTCCTGTACCTGTTATGTGTGGAATGGATCTACTAAAGTGTATACTTGTAAGGAAGATATTCTGCACATTTCCCTGACAAAATAATCTGAGCATGTGAATCAGCCTCATATATGCTATTCCAAGAAGGACTGCTAGGCAGAGATGGCATTCACCTTTCGAGGAGGGTAAAGACCCTATTTGGACACAGACTGGCTAACCTAGTGAGGAGGGCTTTAAACTAGGTTTGACGGGGACAGGTGAGCAAACCCCACAGGTAAGTGGAGAACATGGAGACCTGGGAGATGGGTCAGAAATAGGAGGGAGCGTGGGCTATAATGGCAGAGAGAAAGGAGGGTCAGGGCAAAATTGGGAGGCAAGATCAAATCAGTATCTTAGATGCCTATATACAAATGCGAGAAGTATGGATAATAAGCAGGAAGAACTGGAAGTGCTAATAAATAAATACAACTATGACATTGTTGGCATCACCGAAACTTGGTGGGATAATACACATGATTGGAATGTTGGTATGGATGGGTACAGCTTGCTCAGGAAGGATAGACAGGGGGGAAAGGGAGGAGGTGTTGCCTTATATATTAAAAATATATACACTTGGACTGAGATGGAGATGGACATAGGAGACGGAAGTGTTGAGAGTCTCTGGGTTAGGCTAAAAGGGGTAAAAAACAAGGGTGATGTCATGCTAGGAATCTACTACAGGCCACCTAACCAGGTGGAAGAGGTGGATGAGGCTTTTTTTAAACAACTAATAAAATCATCCAAAGCCCAAGATTTGGTGGTGATGGGGGACTTCAACTATCCAGATATATGTTGGGAAAATAACACAGCGGGGCACAGACTATCCAATAAGTTCTTGGACTGCATTGCAGACAACTTTTTATTTCAGAAGGTTGAAAAAGCTACTGGGGGAAGCTATTCTAGATATGATTTTAACAAATAGGGAGGAACTCGTTGAGAATTTGAAAGTGGAAGGCAGCTTGGGTGAAAGTGATCATGAAATCATAGAGTTCACAGTTCTAAGGAAGGGTAGAAGGGAATACAGCAAAACAGAGACAATGGATTTCAGGAAGGCAGATTTTGGTAAGCTCAGAGAGCTGATAGGTAAGGTCCAATGGGAATCAAGACTGAGGGGAAAAACAACTGAGGAGAGTTGGCAGTTTTTCAAAGGGACACTATTAAGGGCCCAAAAGCAAGCTATTCTGCTGGGTAGGAAAGATAGAAAATGTGGCAAAAGACCACCTTGGCTTAACCACGAGATCTTGCATGATCTAAAAAATAAAAAGGAGGCATATAAAAAATGGAAACTAGGACAAATTACAAAGGATGAATATAGGCAAACAACACAGGATTGCAGGGGCAAGATTAGAAAGGCAAAGGCACAAAATGAGCTGAAATGAGCTACAGGAATAAAGGGAAACAAGAAGACTTTTTATCAATACATTAGAAACAAGAGGAAGACCAAGGACAGGGTAGGCCTACTTCTCAGTGAGGAGGGAGAAACAATAACAGGAAACTTGGAAATGGGAGAGACGCTTAATGACTTCTTTGTTTCGGTCTTCACCGAGAAGTCTGAAGGAATGCCTAACATAGTGAATGCTAATGGGAAGGGGGTAGGTTTATAAGATAAAATAAAAAAAGTACAAGTTAAAAATCACTTAGAAAAGTTAGATGCCTGCAAGTCACCAGGGCCTGATGAAATGCATCCTAGAATACTCAAGGAGCTAATAGAGGAGGTATCTGAGCCTCTAGCTATTATCTTTGGAAAAGCATGGGAGACAGGAGAGATTCCAGAAGACTGGAAAAGGGCAAATATAATGCCCATCTATAAAAAGGGAAATAAAAACAACCCAGGAAACTACAGACCAGTTAGTTTAACTTCTGTGCCAGGGAAGATAATGGAGCAAGTAATTAAGGAATTCATCTGCAAACATTTGGAAGGTGGTAAGGTGATAGGGAATAGTCAGCATGGATTTGTAAAGAACAAATCATGTCAAACCAATCTGATAGCTTTCTTTGATAAAATAACGAGGCTTATGGATAAGGGAGAAGCGGTGGATGTGGTATACCTAGACTTTAGTAAGGCATTTGATACGGTCTCTTTATTGATATTCTTATCAATAAACTAGGCAAATACAACTTAGATTGAGCTACTATAGGGTGGGTGCATAACTGGCTGGATAACCGTACTCAGAGAGTAGTTATTAATGGTTCCCAATCCTGCTGGAAAGGCATAACAAGTGGGGTTCCGCAGGGGTCTGTTTTGGGACCGGCTCTTTTCAATATCTTCATCAACGACTTAGATATTGGCATAGAAAGTATGCTTATTAAGTTTGCAGATGATACCAAACTGAGAGGGATTGCAACTGCTTTGGAAGATAGGGTCATAATTCAAAATGATCTGGACAAATTGGAGATATGGTCTGAGGTAAACAGGATGAAGTTTAATAAAGACAAATGCAAAGTGCTCCACTTAGGAAGGAACAATCAGTTTCACACATAAAGAATGGGAAGAGACTGTCTAGGAAGGAGTATGGCAGAAAGGGATCTAGGGGTTATAGTGGACCACAAGCTACATATGAGTCAACAGAGTGATGATGTTGCAAAAAAAGCAAACATGATTCTGGGATGCATTAACAGGTGTGTTGTGAGCAAGACACGAGAAGTCATTCTTCTGCTCTACTCTGCGCTGCTTAGGCCTCAACTGGAGTATTGTGTTCTGGGCACCGCATTTCAAGAAAGATGTGAAGAAATTGGAGAGGGTCCAGAGAAGAGCAACAAGAATGATTAAAGTATCAGAGGGGTAGCCGTGTTAGTCTGAATCTGTAAAAAGTAACAGAGGGTCCCGTGGCACCTTTAAGACTAACAGAAGTATTGGGAGCATAAGCTTTCGTGGGTAAGAACCTCACTTCTTCAGATGCAAGTAATGGAAATCTCCAGAGGCAGGTATAAATCAGTATGGAGATAACGAGGTTAGTTCAATCAGGGAGGGTGAGGTGCTCTGCTAGCAATTGAGGTGTGAACACCAAGGGAGGAGAAACTGCTTCTGTAGTTGGATAGCCATTCACAGTCTTTGTTTAATCCTGATCTGATGGTGTCAAATTTGCAAATGAACTGGAGCTCAGCAGTTTCTCTTTGGAGTCTGGTCCTGAAGTTTTTTTGCTGTAAGATGGCTACCTTTACATCTGCTATTGTGTGGCCGGGGAGGTTGAAGTGTTCTCCTACAGGTTTTTGTATATTGCCATTCCTGATATCTGACTTGTGTCCATTTATCCTCTTGCATAGTGACTGTCCAGTTTGGCCAATGTACATAGCAGAGGGGCATTGCTGGCATATGATGGCATATATAACATTGGTGGACGTGCAGGTGAATGAGCCGGTGATGTTGTAGCTGATCTGGTTAGGTCCTGTGATGGTGTTGCTGGTGTAGATATGTGGGCAGAGTTGGCATCGAGGTTTGTTGCATGGGTTGGTTCCTGAGTTAGAGTTGTTATGGTGCGGTGCGTGGTTGCTGGTGAGAATATGCTTAAGGTTGGCAGGTTGTCTGTGGGCGAGGACTGGCCTGCCTCCCAAGGTCTGTGAAAGTGAGGGATCATTGTCCAGGATGGGTTGTAGATCACTGATGATGCGTTGGAGAGGTTTAAGCTGAGGACTGTAGGTGATGGCCAGTGGAGTTCTGTTGGTTACTTTTTTGGGCCTGTCTTGTAGCAGGAGGCTTCTGGGTACACGTCTGGCTCTGTTGATTTGTTTCTTTATTTCCTTGTGTGGGTATCGTAGTTTTGAGAATGCTTGGTGAAGATCTTGTAGGTGTTGGTCTCTGTCTGAGGGGTTGGAGCAGATGCGATTGTACCTCAGTGCTTGGCTGTAGACGATGGATCGTGTGGTGTGACCGGGGTGGAAGCTGGAGGCATGAAGGCAGGCGTAGCGGTCGGTGGGTTTTTGGTATAGGGTGGTGTTAATGTGGCCATCGCTTATTTGTACGGTGGTGTCTAGGAAGTGGACCTCCCGTGTAGATTGGTCCAGGCTGAGGTTGATGGTGGGGTGGAAGCTGTTGAAATCATGGTGGAATTCTTCCAGGGTCTCCTTCCCATGGGTCCAGATGATGAAGATGTCATCAATATAGCGTAGGTAGAGCAGGGGCATGAGTGGACGAGAGCTGAGGAAGCGTTGTTCCAGGTCAGCCATAAAAATGTTGGCATATTGTGGGGCCATGCGGGTGCCCATAGCGGTGCCACTGGTCTGGAGATATATGTTGTCACCAAATTTGAAATAATTGTGCGTGAGGATAAAGTCACAGAGCTCAGCAATAAGTTGTGCTGTGTCATCATCAGGGATACTGTTCCTGACAGCTTGTATTCCATCTGTGTGTGGGATGTTTGTGTAGAGAGCCTCTACATCCATGGTGGCTAGGATGGTGTTTTCTGGGAGGTCACCAACGCATTGTAGTTTTCTCAGGAAATCTGTGGTGTCACGGAGATAGCTGGGAGTGCTGGTGGCATAGGGTCTGAGTAGGGAGTCCACATATCCAGACAGTCCTTCAGTGAGAGTGCCAATGCCCGAGATGATGGGGCGTCCAGGATTTCCAGGTTTGTGGATCTTAGGTAGTAGATAGAATAACCCCGGTCGGGGCTCTAAGGGTAAGTTGATTTGTTCCTGTGTTAGTGTAGGGAGTGTCCTGAGTAGATGGTGCAGTTTCTTAGTGTATTCCTCAGTGGGATCTGAGGAAAGTGGCCTGTAGAATTTGGTATTGGAGAGTTGTCTGGCAGCCTCCTTCTGGTTGAATGGTTAAAGGTCTTGAGAACATGACCTATGAAGGAAGGCTAAAAGAACTGGGTTTGTTTTGTTTGGAAAAGAGAAGAATGAGAGGGGACATGATAGCAGTTTTCAGGTATCTAAAAGGGTGTCATAAGGAGGAGGGAGAAAACTTGTTCATCTTAGCCTCTAAGGCTAGAACAAGAAGCAATGGGCTTAAACTGCAGCAAGGGAGGTTTAGGTTGGACATTAGGAAAAAGTTCCTAACTGTCAGGGTGGTTAGACACTGGAATAAATTGCTTAGGGAGGTTGTGGAATCTCCATCTCTGGAAATATTTAAGAGTAGGATAGATAAATGTCTATCGGGATGGTCTAGACAGTATTTGGTCCTGCCATGAGGGCAGGGGACTGGACTCGATGACCTCTCGAGGTCCCTTCCAGTCCTAAAATCTATGAATTGCAGGAGAAAACCTCTTCAAGGCTCTAAGGGGTGTTTCAAGCTCACAATCAGGGTTTACAAACTGTCTGGAAAAAGTCGTAGACTAGGAGGCAGACTCGCCTTCACCCTCATACAGCTGGACTCCAAACAACATCTCCTGTCCTTTGTGAGCATGTAGCATTGTTATATTTACACTGAAACCGCTTGTCATCTGAGAGACCTATGCAGTAATTGCTTTGAAGCTGCCATGGCCCAAATGTGTGTCCTTCTCTGATGGACTCCTTTGCAGGAAAAGACCCAGAAGAGCCTCTCGGCACCATGTCACTGGCCAAGAAGAAGACTCTGGAGGGTTATTTTGTCAAGGCAAAATTATTAATTATTAATTATTATTATTATTATTTGTATTGCAGTAGAGGCTACGAGCCTTAGTCATGACCTAGGGCCCCATTGTGCTAGGTGCTGCACAAACACAGAACACAACGATAATCCCTGCCCCAAGAAGCTTACTGACCAAGCAGACATCCTGAAAGTTAACCTCCTTCCCCACCAGTCAAAGTAGGGAAACCTGCTGGTGAAACAATGCCCAGACTTGAAACCAAGAAACAATTAACTATGAATTTACAGCTAGCCACATATTTTAACCTATACCAAAAAACTAAGTCTCCTACTCTAAATCCCAGTGGAGAGCAAAGTTTGGATTCTGTGTCCATTCAGGTTGGCAAAAGAAGGGAACTTACGGACAGAAAAAACAGATGAGTTCAACAAATTGGCAGCTGGCCTGGAGGGCTGTGATCTGGAGCTGACCTTTTGGTTCTCAGACGAGGGGGTTTAGGCTGTGGAGACTTGGGAGGTTCTCTTTTTCTGTCTGTATGCTGTCCCTTTTGTGACTGTGATTTCTGGTTATTGCCATCAGAGGAGTGAAGTTCTGGAACAGCCAACCAAGGGGAGCGGGGGGGGGGGGGGGAAGGGGGCAAAAAACCTAACTAGCTTCTTCAAGACCGAGCTTGGTAAGTTTATGGAGGAGATGGTATGATGAGATTGCCTACAATGGCATGTAGCCAATCTGCAACTGCTAGCAGCAAATGTCTCCAAGGGCCAGAGATGGGACACTAGAGGAGAAGGCCTCTGAATTACTACAGAGAATTCTTTCCCACATGTCTGGCTAATGGGTCTTGCCCACACGCCCAGGGTCTAACAGATCACCATATTTGGGGTCAGGAAAGAATTTTCCCAAGTCAGATTAGCAGAGCTACCTTGGGGGTTGTCGCCTTCTTCTGAAGCATGGGGAATGGGTCACTAGTGTAAATGGTGGATTCTCTATACCCTGAAGGCTTTAAATCAAGCGTTGAGGACTTCAGGAACTCAGCCAGAGATTAGGGGTCTATTACAGGAGTGGGTGGGTGAGGTCCTATAGCCTGCAATGTGAGGGTTGCACCCCCCCTTACCCTTGTCTGTGCCCCCTGTCCCCTCCCCCGCTACTCCCCTCCCCGGGTGCCAGGGCCAGGCATGGGTCTGTGGCTCCGGGGGGGAACACGGACAGGGTTAAGGGGGCTGAGGCTGGGGCCACAACTGGGGATGGTTTTGGGACCAGGGATGGAGCTGGATCCAGGGGCCGAGGCTGGAGGCGGGGTCAGGAGCTGGGCCCCTGGCTCGGTGAGGAGCCACACCAAGGTTGGGGATGGGGTCAGGCATGGGCCAGGAGCCGGGGCTGCAGCTTGGGGCAGGGCTGGAGCAGAGCTAGGGGCAGGGCGGGGCTGGGTGGTGCTCCTTCCCCACTCCCTGTGGGGACTGGCCTGGGCCTGCTGCTCCCTCCTCCCCCCACCGAACGTTCCTTTGTGCCCCCTCAGGAGGACACGCCCCACAGTTTGGGGACCTCTGATGATCTTGATGGTCCTTTCTGGCCTAAAAGTCTGAGTCTATGAGCTGCCCTTTTGTGGCACAGCTCTGGGAACGACTGCTCTGCATACACAGAGTTTTATAACTAAATGTATTTCTTCCATTTCCTTGTGGTAAATGAGACGGACATTTCTGAGTTCCTCCAAACAGCTAGTTTCAACTATATTTAGAGTTATCAGGAAGACTACAGGGTGAGGGATTACTACTTCCCAGGTATACTACTTTAACATTAAAATGAAGCAGTTAATACAAAATATTGTTGTGAAACATAATGCATATACACACATAAAATACTTCGCAAAACCAAGAATATGAAAAGGGCAAGCCAGGCTTCAGTGCATACTCCACCCATAGGCACAAACCTTACCATTACCACAACTACCATACACCACAGATCAGGCAACAACAATACACTTAGACAGCAAGGGTCCGTATCACCAAATGTATATGGCCACATTGCACAGCTTTAATCTGGGGGTCTAAAATCTCCTCAGGGTTATTACTGATTTGGTGTAGCCAGGTTAATCATGGATGACTGCGTGGCCACTGCCAGTCCATGGCCAGGCAATGTCCCCTCCAAGTCCAATCAAGACCTCAAGTCCAATCTTCAGGGCTCAATGTGTGGAGACTTTATCTCTGAGGTGGGCTATATGATCAAAAATGCCAGCCAGCTGTGACAGCTGATGACTTCAATCTTCTTGAGACCAGTTCTCAATAATACCTTCCTATTACTGATAAAATCAAACCATCTTGTGCCTAGTAGTAACCGCTGGCAACGCATATGAAATGCCTCAAGCAGCCTGATGTCTTGTTTAAGCAAGACAGATCATGGCCTGCAAACTTAACGCTGACCCATAGGGATGCCACCCTTCAATCTTTAATCAAACTATCGCCACCTAACACAACACACTAGTGCACTGCACAGCCATGATTGACAGCGTTGGGAGGGGGTAGCTCGTCTCTCTCAGCCACATAGACTGTGCACTATTTGTAGGAAAGACCATCTTGCAGATGACACAAAAATTGGGAAAATGGTAAATAATGAAGGGGACAGGTCACTGTTTCAGAGTGATTTGTATCACTTGGTAAACTGGGTGCAAGCAAGCAATATGCGTTTTAACATGGCTAAATGTAAACATAGACACCTGGGAACAAAGGATGTAGGCCACACTTACAGGATGGGGTTAGGAAGTAGTGACTATGAAGGTGATTTGGGGGTTATGTTGGATAATCAGCTGAACGTGAGCTCCCAGTGGCCAAAAAAGCTAATGCAATCCTGGGATATATAAACAGGGGAATATTGAGTAGGAGTAGAGAGGTTATTTTGTCTCTGTATTTGGCACCGATACAACCACTGCTAGAATACTGTCTCCAGTTCTGGTGCCCACAATTCAAGAAGGATGTTGATAAATAGAAGAGGGTTCAGAGAAGAGCCAAGAGAATGATTAAAGGGTTCGAAAACATGTCTTATAGTGACACAGACTCAAGGAAATCAATCAATTTAGCTTAACAAAGAGACGATAGAAGTGATTTCATTACAGTATCTACATGGGGAAGAAATATTTAATAATGGGCTCTTCAATCTAGCAGAGAAAGACATAACACAATTCTGTGGCTGGAAGTTGAAGCTAGACAAATTCAGATTGGAAATATGGTATAATTTTTTAAATAGCGAGAGTAATTAACTGTTGCAACAATTTACCGAGGGTTGTGATGGATTCTCCATCACTGACAATGTTTAAATCAAGATTGGACATTTTTCTAAAGGATCTGCTTTAGGAATTATTTTGGGGAAAGTTCTCTGGCCTGTGATCTACAGGAGATCAGACTAAATGATCATAATGGTCCCTTCTGACCTTTGAATCTATGAATATTTCTGTGGTGTGTTTGTACAGCGTCTACCACAAAGGGATTCTGGTACAGGACTGGGACTCTGAGGTGCTACTGAAACAAAAATAAAACCATGAAGTGCTTTTAGAAAGCCATAAATAACAGCAACCTCCATGAAAACCAAGCAATAGAAGGGATTAGGTTATACCTACTTTTAAAGTGGGAGTTAAAATACCCTCCCCTCCACCTGGCCAAGAAAACAGATTCCATTTCACCGTAGTATGTTAATGAGGTAACTAAACTGTCCAGCAGAACTCTGGGGAGCTGGGAGAGTTCTTGTCAGTCACAGGGGCAGTACCTTCAAAGAGAACTGGTACATGGGGTGAATGGCATTGAGGTCGTTCATGATGAAGTACAGCAGAGAAGCCCGTGCTGCTGCAGGTCTGTAGTGCTCCCTCGCCTCGTTAATCTTTGTTTCTGTCACCTTGGACTCCTGGACCTGTGAGGAAATTAAAGACCAAAACAATCATGAAACTATTTTAATTGTGTGACTCTCTCTCACTTCCGAAAAGATGGGGAGAGCAGAGTTCTTTTGCTGCCCCTGTGTGATGATAACACCTACCACAAAACTGGGTGACCAAAAGAGAGGGCAAAAGCCCCTCTGATTACGACTACAGAGCAATTCTCTGCACTGCCAAGCAGTGAGAATTGGCTGCTGTGATTTCACACAGACTGCAGAGTGAGAACCTGACCTGTTAGCTATTCAAATATTCCCCCTCTGAGCCTGGCAGGTTTGTTTTCTGGGTGGTAAGCAGTGACAGTTAGACCTGGACAGTGCTTATACTGGGAACAGCTGGCCTTGGCTAATTGCCTTGGGTTGTGTTCTGTGAGGCAGGTTTTGGTACATGTTTGTGTCGGCTTCTTCCCTGCCTGTCTCTTTCTGGAATTGAAAAGTGCTGTCACAACACGGTTGGGAAAACCCAAGATCTGCCAGCTGCAGGTAAGCACTCTGCTGTATTTCACTTCACGATGCCCAATTACCTGCTTCCACTGGGCCCCTCTGAGCTTCCCCACAATACGCCCTACTCCTGACGAGCCTAGGTCTACACTACGGGGGGGGGGGGGTCGACCTAAGATACGCAACTTCAGCTACGTGAATAGCGTAGCTGAAGTTGTGTATTTTAGGTCGACTTACCTGGCTGTGAGGACGGCGGCGAGTTGACCGCTGCCGCGCCGCCGTCAACTCCGCTTCCGCCTCTTGCCACGGTGGATTTCCGGAGTCGACGGCAGAGCCATCGGGGATCGATTTTATCGCATCTTCACTAGACGCGATAAGTCGATCCCCAATAGATCGATTGCTACCCGCCGATCCGGCGGGTAGTGAAGACGTGCCCTGACATCAGCTAATTTTTCCTCGCTAATCGCCCCCCACATGTGGGTCATTAATGAATGTAAGGTACCAAGCAATTCTAGGCCTAGCTAGCACTGCTTCCAGGGTGACTCTGCTATTAACTCCACTCCAAGCTGAGAATTGGTCATTTACTCCTACTCTTTGATTTGCTTCTCAAAGAGTTCAATCCAGGACAGGACCATATCTCATATTCAAATAAGGCTCATTGGTCTATACTGTCCAGGATCACCCTTAGCACCATATTTAAAGGTGAGTACAAACTGATATGGTTACTTGGTATAAAGCAGAGGTCACTCGTAATGTGGTCTATTTTAATAAATGAAGAAGTGAGTAAGTGAGGGGTTGTCCTGGGGGGAGGCGGGGTGCTGATTGGCAAGGAGGATGGATTAATGCTACAGACAAAATTTTGAGGCCTGATCAATACAGGCTGCATGTGCAGGGTTCCAACAAGCAAGGTGCTGGGAGGCAAAATACTCCCGTACTGTCTTGCACAGCTGGCTTAATGACTTTTTCTTCACCTTTACCCTGCCAGTTTTAAGGTGCAGCTAGGTTACAGATTGACAATCGAGAGCTGCAGCATGAGGGTCTGTGCAAGCAGAATTGCTGCAGAAAAGATTACCGAGAAATTGCTAAATGTCACTTTTACCCCCAGGCTGAAGGACTTTTATTGCAGTTCCACCTTTACCTGACAGCAGTTGCATGACTCAGAGGGAATTCGCAGCATACGAAAGAGGGAATCCATGAACTGCTATGAGAACTCCCATGACAGTGTTTGAATTTGAAGACACATAGAATTTAATATTAATAAGTACCACAAGTGTATGGGGTCAGGTACAAAAATAAATCTTTCCATTGTTAAGAATTAAAGTGAGAGACAAAGTTTGATTTACAGATTTGTAGAAACTTTAGGCCTTGTCAGCACACGTAAGTTGCACCAGTTTAATTGAAAGCAGTTTTTAAACCAGTGCAAGCCCCCATGTGGACATCCTGATTTTGGTTGAACAGCAGCTGATTTTGGTTTAGTGATTCCTAATCAACTTCAGCTAACCCAACATAAGCCATTCTGAAACTGAAATAGGAGTGTCTGCACAGGGACTTGCGTCAGTTTAACTACACTGGTTTAAATTCACACTTTCAGGGCACGTCTTCACTACCCGCCGGATCGGCGGGTAGCAATCGATCTATTGGGGATCGACTTATCGCGTCTAGTGAAGACGCGATAAAATCGATCCCCGATGGCTCTGCCGTCGACTCCGGAAATCCACCGCGGCAAGAGGCGGAAGCGGAGTCGACGGCAGCGCGGCAGCGGTCGACTCGCCGCTGTCCTCACAGCCAGGTAAGTCGACCTAAAATACGCAACTTCAGCTACGCCATTCACGTAGCTGAAGTTGCGTATCTTAGGTCGACCCCCGCCCCCCCGTAGTGTAGACCTAGCCTTAGTTAAACTGGTGTAAGTGTCTTGGGAAGAGTTAAAATGCTTTTAAATAATGAAGGTGAAGTGTCTCTGCTCCTAGGGTTGCCACTTCAGAGGTAAAAAAAAAAAACGGGATATTTGCCTGCCCCCACCCAGGGCACTGTCTCCCCTTCCCTGCTCCAGGGGCTGTCCCGGGCATCGACCTTGGCAAGCAGGATGTGGCAACCTGCTCCCACCCAGAGGTGATCCCCACAGCTGGTTCCTATATGGAAGTGACTGGATGCTGCCAGCCCCAAGCTCAAACTGTGCCGCTCACTGCTCCCAAGCTGCCCTGTCCTCACAGCTCCCAGACACTGGAGCCAGAGCTCCCTCTGCGCAGGTGCTGCCACCCCACAGCTCCCCAACTACAGCTAGTAGGAGCTGGGGGAGCCAGCAGGGGCATGACTAACAGAAAAGGGGACTTTTAATGTCCCAGGAGGATGTACAATTTCCTGGGAGAGTTACCTAGAAAAAGGGACGATCCCAGAAAAACCCAGACAGGTGTATTCTAGCTCCATGGGGGAGGGTCACCGAGCTTCCCTCCAGGAGCTACAACCAGTGGGAGGTGATTACAGCACAGCCTAGGACAGGTAAACAACTCCAAAGAACACCCCGCCACCCACTGGGGATTTTTACATATACCGGGTCAGGTCCAAGGAACAAAGAAAGGCTTTTGGCATAAGGCTGGTCTGGCTCTTGTTCATGATCTGAATACTGGCATGAGCCTTTGTCCAAGAGGGCAAGCTCTGCTGGAAGGGTCTGAAGGACCTTGTCATCTACCTGACCCTCATGTGGAAGATGAGGGATCTCTGGTAAGCACAGCATGCGGTTAGACCTTTTATTGTTTTATCTATTTCAGGGGTAGGCAACCTATGGCACGCGTGCCAAAGGTGGCATGTGAGCTGATTTTCAGTGGCACTCACACTGCCTGGGTCCTGGCCACCGGTCCAGAGGAATCTGCATTTTAATTTAATTTTAAATGAAGCTTCTTAAACATTTTAAAAACTTTATTTACTTTGCATACAACAATAGTTTAGTTACATATTATAGGCTTATAGAAAGAGACCTTCTAAAAACGTTAAAATGTATTACTAGCACGCGAAACCTTAAATTAGAGTGAATAAATGAAGACTCGGCACTTCTGAAAGGTTGCCGACCCCTGATCTATTTACTCTGTAAATAAATGTAGTGCGCTCTGTGAAGGCTGGCTGGTCACTGGTACTCCGCTATTATGGAACCTGCAGGTGCTGAGCTACATCAGATGTGCTGGGATAACCACAGGGAATGGCAGGGGAACTTCAATCTAAATCCCCAGTCTGGAGGGAGACCGTTGTGGGGCTCTGCCTATTGGGTAGTTCTACACTTACTGCAGTGTGTAGAATACAGACACTGCATGCCCAGCTAGCTTGGGCATAAACAGCCATGTAGTTGGTGGGGCATGGCTCAGGCACGTAGAACAGAGAAGCCTATGCACCTGAACCCCAGAGTATATACCCTACACTGGCTTTCTACATGCCCACGCAGTGTCTTCCACATCTACCCTGCTGTTTTTAGCAGCGTAGTGTCCTGCTGCTGGAGCCTTTCAATGCAGCAAGTAGCTTCACACGGTGGTGAAAAGTGTGGGCATGGCCTGTGTGGTCTACACACCACCATAAGAATAGCCATAGCCATAGAGAGGGGGATAGCTAGTGGCGTGAGACCTAAGTGGGCATCTCTGGAGCAGAACATGGAGGGGTCCAAAACTCTGAGAGGGGGCATGGAAATTATCCTGGCAGCTCTTGCATTGCCAGATCCATTGCCAGATATCAAAGGGCTCTTATGCCTCACATTCCGTTAGCATTGTCTTTCCAGAATGAGCATGGAGTTGACCTGCAGCATGTTTCTCAAGAGTCCTGCCAGTAAAACAACTCAAAGGCCACATAGACTGGATCCCAAGTGAGGTCTAATTCCAACATTCAGCCCCTGTACAACAGGGTGGGTGGTGACCCACTTCACAATTGGAATCTGATTGTTCTTGTTTTAGAAGCTAAAACTGCTGGAAACTTGCATTCTGAATGGAAAAGAAAAATGCTGAAAGAACATTGCATTCTCTCCACTGGAGCTTGATTCAGCCCCACAGCCAAGGCTGGTTCACATGCCCAGTGGTTTGTGAGGAAGGTACAGCCACTTGAAATGTTCCAAAGCTGAGGATTGAGGTACATAAAGTATTTCAATGGGTGTAAGCAAATGAGAAGGCAAACCACCCACAAAACAGAGTCAGAGGGAAATACACTGCTGGCTTTGGCTTCCCCAGACACCATCAATCAATGGCTTAGTCTTAAAGCTATGAGGGCAATTGTTTCTAGAATTCACACAGCCTTGCTAAAATGTCCTCTGTGTTCTTCTTTGTGACTGAGCCAGGCCTGTAGGAGTTCAAACAAAATATCTTTGTCAAGCAGAATAAATATGATTTCACATTCAGAGCTGTTAGAAACAGCCTAAGAATGGAGGGGAAACTGTTAGCCTCTCAGCGAGGTGGGGGTCCCATGCTGAGAAATGAGAGCTGTTGTTCATGCTTGAACCCCCAGCAAAATGATAGGGAAGGGATGACTTGTGTCTGACAGATACAGGGAAAATGTACAAACAGTAAGACAAGCTGTGTAAATAATAATGGTGACAGTGCAGACTGGTTTAAAAACCAAATTTACACCCAGGGGAACTGCATGGGTACTAAACATCTGAGTTTCTGCAGATTGAATCTGGATCACATAAACACCAATGGATTCCAGCTTGCACCTGGGCTAAAATTCTGGCTTAACTGAGGAAGTGTAACGTATTCAGAATTAATCAAATAAGTAAGTAAGTAAATAAATAAATAAATAAAGCCACAGTATTAAGCTGCAGCAGTGTAACCAATCTCGATACAGTGTTTAAGTTTTATTGTTTTACATCAGGCACTGCCATTTTCTCTTCTTCCTAAATAGGCCTTTAACATACACACGCTCTTAAGAATTGAACTGCTCAGAGCCAGCCAGATTAGAGAGCACAGGAATTTATACTGATTTCGATTCTCTATGCAG
Source organism: Emys orbicularis (assembly GCF_028017835.1). Classification (NCBI taxonomy): domain Eukaryota; kingdom Metazoa; phylum Chordata; order Testudines; family Emydidae; genus Emys; species Emys orbicularis. The sequence continues at coordinate 25,715,123 of NC_088695.1, read as the reverse complement.
CAGAAGGGGCAAGAGGAACATATTCATCTTTAAGATGAATAACATCACCCATGTTCCCTTCTTCTGGCCCAGACTTTGCTTTTACCTTTTCTTCAATTTCCGCAGCTGTCTGTTTGGTGGTCTCCAGGTTTTCCACCAAGGCCGTGTCCCCGAGGAAGTTCCCAGACGCTGAGGAGAGCCGGGACAGCAAATTGTCCTCCAAAGTTTTTAAGGTGATTTTGAATCCATTCTGCTGCTTTGTGAGGTCTGACTGCAAATAAACAATGAGGGAAGTTTTAGCCACAGACCAGTGTCAAGGGCAACGTGTCAGCATTAGATTTAAATTTTCACAACCCACTTGCACAGGCCAGTGTTTATCATGACCTTTTGCAGCAGAAATCAATCCAATCCCTACTATGAAGCTCTCTCCAAGGAACACTGAACATGTACGGACTGAGAAGGGACAGAAGATGTATGCCCCGCAGCTAGGAATGTATTCAAAATAAGAGAGTGCAAACTGGTTTGGAGAAAAAGAATTGGGTCAGATCTCACACGCACACACACCCTGCACCCTCCCCACTGACACCTCCCGTTTCATACTTGAGTCAGTCTGGATAAGGATGGCCCTCGGTGCAGTCCGCCACTGCTAGCATGGCCGCCACTCTCTCCCATCCCCAAAGGTCCCAGTACCCCTGCCCATGACACATCAACACACGTCATCTCAGAATTGAGAGCAAAATGGGTAAAAGGCTGACAACTAGAAGCAAAAATGGCCAAAAAGCAGAAAGTTCACTTCTATTCAAAGAGATTAGTGCAAGACACATTGCCAGATAGTTCAGTTTCATAACCCAAGGCACAATAATGCCTCCACTTAGCTGTTACTATGGTTTGTATTCAAGTAGTCCCCAGAGATAGAGCCCCATTGTGCCAGAGAATCGAAGACAGTCCCTGACACAAAGAGTTCACAATCTAAAAGACAAGACAATCAAACAGATATAAACAACTAAATAGCCACTTGCTGAAGTACAGACCTTGTAAATTACAGTGCAATTACAGTTTTCCTTCACACAACAAATCCCTCCATAACAACCTGCTCTGTGTCCAGCTGCCACTCCGTTATCTTTCCTCTGTAAATAATGGTTAATAGAAGACATGGGTTATGGTGAAATGAAGGCATCTCTTCCTCAGCTTGGTGACCCTCCACAAGTAGATTCTGCCCTTGCACAAATGATTGCATCTCTTGCTCAGCCTTTGCCAGGGGGCACAGTGCCTGTACTGGGATGAAGGTACATATCCAAGAGGGCGGTTGTTTTACAAATTCTCATTTTTTAACATTGTAGTGAGGTGGACTGGCCTCCCATGGACACGGAGGGGGAGGAACCCCGCACTGAGCCCTGGTGGGCGGAGCCAGGCCACACTCACCCCTCCTGCCGGAAGTCAGTGGGCGGGACAGGAAGTATAAAAGATGGGTCTGAAAGCTCAGTTGGGCTGCAGCTGCTGGAGGAGCCAGATGCCTCCTGCTTGCACCCGAGCTTGGAGACTGCTGCTGGCCCCTGGGGAGCTGAGGACTGGCCAGAGCCGTACGCTGACCCAACAGCGGAGGAGCTGCCAGCACTACCACAGGTCTTCAACCCGGACGATCTGGACAACCCTCTACAGGACCAGGTACAAGCTGATGGGGAGTCAGGAAGTGGCCCAGAGGCAGCCGACCCTAGTCTAACTGCAGCACCGCCTGTTGCGGTCAGGATCCCCGCTGACCCAGTGGCAAATCTCACTGCCACTGTTAGGGCCCTTGGCCGGGGTGCAGTGGAGTGGATGGGCCTGTGCCCCACCCTGCCGCCCCAACCCTGGGGTGGCTGTCTCCCCCTCTTGAGGCCAAGAAGCCACCACTTTTCGTCCATCAGTCGGAGCCAGGATGCGCGAAGCCCTTGCTGCTCGGCCCTGAGCGTGAACACAAGCTATAGACTTATTGCCCTGCCCTGACTGAGGGTCTGGGCTACCTGTCTGCCTTTTTAGCTCGGCCCCTGACTGCAGGCCTGAGCTATAGACTCCCCTTGCCCTGCCCTGCCCTATGGGTCCAGTCTACTTAACTGTGTTTCTTGCTCAGCCCCTGACTATGGGCCCGAGCTATAGACTCTTGCCACGCCACTAATTCCCCACGACAGGTGACACCCAGAGACGTCGTGAGGCGGACTGGCCTCTTACAGACCCGGAGCGGGAGGAACCCCGCTGCTGAACCACTACAAACACTATCAGAGAAAATATCCCATGGCAAACCATGCACCTGTCTTGTGCACTGCTGGGTATAATATAAGCTTGGCCTTTCTGCTACTGTGCTGTCAAAAGGAAATAATCACAAATATTTTAGCACATAGAGAAGCCCTTTGAAAGATGAAGGCATTTAAATCCCCAGACTGTATTGAAGTAGCATTGCTTTGTGGCTCAAAGAACTGGCAACAGAAAAGGAGCTTTTTAGCAATAAGGATCCAACCCAATTCTCACTAAAGACAGAGATTTAAAATGCACTTGGAGCAAGCCTGAGGTCAAAGCTGCCATCAGATGGCAATTCAGTGTCAGCATGAAATGATCTGGTTCTCTGAGCTCATTCCAGGCACACAGGCATCCATGCCACCAGAAAGCAGCATTTCTACCCTCACTGTGGTTGATAATCTCATTTATGAGACAAGAGATAGAATGGTCCATGGAAACCAAACTTTCCTCTTATTCTTAAACCCCAATCAGTCCAGGGCTGAGGAGTTATGTACCGGGAGCCCTGCATTGCTCCCCAAGTGGTATTTGTTTTGTATATAGAGGAGTTCAGGCTATCTGTTCTGAACCTTTCATTGATAATAAATCAACTTTAAATCTTCCAAAATGCTGGACTGAAATATTGCATATGCTATTCACACACACACACACACACACTGTACACATGTTCCGTATCAATGCAGCACCTACAGTATGTAGGACAGCTAATGCACTGAAGTGTGCAGGTTGTTGGCATTCCAACTAGAAATCCTCGTTTTCAGGGACTTATTTCTTGGGCATTACATGCAGGACTTTGCCCAAGGAAGTAAATATTTTATAAGTTTTTTGACACAGAAAACTGATTTGGCTATAATTTTGCATGTTCCTGTCATTCAAACATGGCCTGCATTTAAAATGACATTTTGCAGGCTATTAGTGGTCTAGAATGTGAGCTGGAGGCCCTGTCGTTATGAATAAGGACGGATGCTTTATTATTATTTCTTTTTTTGCTCTAATAGCTCATAATTCCTATGTAATGCCCTTAAGTGCAAACAATGAACTGCACAGGATGCTGTATTCCCCACAGATGTCTATACCTGATTACTGGTCTGTTATGCTATTGTTTTTAATGTCACAGAAACTATGGTTAGTTATTTGTACAATGGAATTGTCCATAGTTTGATATTTCATATACTACAATGAAAACGGAATTTCTGAAAAAAACAGGTTATCATGGGGCATTTTATGTTTTGTCCCACCACCAAAAATTAATCCCTTCTATGGGCTAGCTCTCCTCAGGGCTCACAAACTGCCACCCCCTCAAGCCTCACTGACAGATGAAGGAATTGGATTTCTCTATATGTGCAACTATTGTCAGAGATCAAAGCTCCTGTGCCTGCCTAGCTGAGCCGGCAAACAGCAGCCTTTCCCAAGAGTCTAAAAAGCTCATTCCATTCAGTGATGCTGCTGCTCTAGTTCTTTTGTCAAGGCCTCTCTCTCCAACCCCGCCAGGAGCAGCCCACCTCCTCGTCCTGTTCAGGGTAATGGTTTTCCAATATAGCTGTAAATATAAAGGTCAGTTTTTGGAGTAGATTGTCTGTATAGCTCAACACCCTTGGGAAGTACATCCATCCCTGGCATCTAGCTGGAATCCCGTTAACACTGGAGCCTCCCTGTAGCCTTTCACATATCAATACTCAGGCCTGTGGGCAGTAGGGGGTCGTAGTCGCAGTGAATCGTTGCCTGCTAGAGCACACTCCTGGGTCTCTGGAAGCATTCAGATGATAGCTATGCTCGACCCTTTCGTTCATAATGGAAACCCATCTTTGACCTTTTAGGGGGTTGATACAGATCCGAAATCTCAAGGTTGATCTAGAATCTTTGGCTGTCTCCGTTGTAATATCACTGTATTCCACAGACTCCTGACACCTCCTGACATCCAGACACAACCACTCGGCTTCTTCTATTCATTTCTTCTGGAAACTGGTTTCCTAATGCAATAACTCTGTCCCAAGGCAAGGGTTTGTACCATGCCAATACCCCCAATGCCAAATGTATCCCTCTCATTTGAAGCATGGGCAGAGGAATATAATTTTCTCCCAAGCAAATTGATATTTCTTCTTGTGTTTGGGGGAGGAATAATGAACCTTTCCTTGCTTCAATTTCTCATTAGCCACCACAACTCAAATCCTATGGCAGGACTTGGTAAAGTCCATCAGCATGTTAAGACATTGCCAGGACAGAGACAGGGGTAAGCAAAAGGTGTTGGGATGGCTTAAACAGACCATCAATCCAGGGGGTGAGCCACCTTGCCTTCCACTGGAATTTGGATGTGAGATTTCTCATAAACTGTCGATAGCTGCCGATTTCAGGAGTTCTCATGAGTTAGGATCTGTTCCAACCCCACGGAAATCAATGGGAGTCTTTCGATTGACTTTAGTGGGAGCTGGATCAGACCCCAACTCAGGAAGATGGCAGTAGCAGACATATCTGACCTTCACATAGCCTGCTCTGGTGAAGAAGAGAATGGAGCAGTAACGTGACTCTGACTGCCCTCCTCAACTACACCTACTATAAATAAAAAATAAACAAGCCTTTTAGGGTTACTAATTTTAGAATTAAACTTTCTCCTAATCCCACCCATGCAGTTCATAAGTACCCAGTCTAATCCAGTAGTTCGGGAATTGTACTGCCTTACTCGTTTTCTTCTATCACAATCTTTAGAGACAATGGCAGAACTATTATCTCTCGACTTTGTGCCTCTTAACAGTAATGAATAGTAATGAATCAGCTAATGGTGCCAGGCTAGTCCAATACACTGCAAGTAGAGCATTCTAGGTCATTCTGAATCAGTGACTTGGACCTTTTTATCTGCATGTAATAGTTTATCTACATTTTTCAATTATTTTCCACCAGTTTTTGAATAATTTTGATCTTTTTCTTAATAGGATTACACACAAAAAGCTAAGTTAAATGGAATGTCCAAGAGGAAATTAATAGTTCTGTATCGAGAGCAGGGTTTGAATAATGTGCAATAAATGAGGCCTGGGGCCATTCAGAGAACAAGGAGGATACAACAAAATATTGCATAACTGCTCACTCAGAGAGCATGTTCCATCCTGCACACTGAGTGGGGCAAGAGATCCTGTGGAAAAATAGCATGTGAGCATGTAATTCAAGACTGTATCAAAATGCATACATATCTGCATACTGGGGGTTCCTAGTTTTTGAGTGCTTGAATTATCTGATAATTCATTAGAGCAATTAAAGGATTAGAAGAGGGTTTGCCCTAACGTGATAATTTCGAGGAGCTCAATCTATTTAACTTAACAAAGAGAAAGTTAGGGGGTGACTTGATTACAGTCTGTCAGTACCTACATGGGAACAAATATTTGATAATGGGCTCTTCAATCTAGCAGAGAAAGATCTAACATGATCCAATGGCTGAAAGTTGAAGATAGACAAATTCAGATTGCAAATAAGGCATACATTTTTAACAGTGGGAATAATTAATCATTAGAACAATTTACCAAGGGGCGTGGTGGATTGTCCATCACTCATGATTTTTAAATCAAGCTTAGATGTTTTCTAAAATATCTGCTCTAGAAATTATTTCAGGAAAATTCCGTGGGCTGTATCAGAAGTCAGAGCTGATGATTACAATGGTCCCTTCTGGCCTTGGAGTCTATGAATCTATGATTTTGTGACATTATTATTTTTTTAATATAACCTAAAAATTACACCCAAAAACTTTTATAAAGGGAAACTGAAAGTGCAGAAATTCCATCATGTGGAATCACACTGACACCCAAATGGGTCATCAGCATGGCTGAAAGAAATGGTTACTTACTATAACTATGGTTCTTCTTCGAGTAGATGAGGACATGCATTCTATTAGGTGACTCACAAGCAGTACCCCAGTCTGGAGGCAGGGCTCAGAGTCTACTGGAATGGAGATTGCAGGACCACCCTTCCAAGGCCTGCGTCTGCTCTGGAAGATGTGATAATAGCATAATGGTCCGTAAACGTATCTGTGTCTCAATGAATGCCTGGAACGACTCACACAAGGCCTTGGGCAACTGGTTCTCGAATTTAGATATAGCTGACCAGTTGAGAAAATCACACTTGGACAGCAAAGCTTGTTGATTTGTGATCCTCATCTGCAGGGACAATGAGGTCTATAGATCTTCTGGTCCAGAAGATCCAATCACTTGGAGTCCCTATGCTTGGAGGTAGACTTGAACCTACCCTGCCAAGCCATGTTGTTTACCACCATTACAATCAGGGAATTTGGGCTGGGTGGGAATAGAACACCTCAATGTCATACACAGGAAAAAAGTAGGGCTTTTCCATGCACTTAGCCACTGGTGGTAGCAAGGCCAGTGTACTCCACAGGACTCTTGTGGGCACGAGGAGATGTGGCTATATAGTGTTAAAGCTCCTGGTATGCCTTGAAGTCCTGCAGAATAGCAGGGGAGAATGAATCAGGCAACACGGCATCATCTGGTGATGAGGACAAAGGTCTTGTCTGATCCAAAACTGGCTCTCAATTCTGGGAAGATATACCTGGAAGGGAGGACTCTGGCAGCATTGTGGGGAGGAAGACAGCCAATACCTGGACTTGTGACTGATGCAAAGCCACCATCGTTGACCTGGTGGGTGACTTCAACTTTGAATGGGATGAAGAGCGGGATCTCCACAAGAAAGGCGCATCCCACTGAGTCCAAGGAGGCCACTGACATGGGTAGGGCATTGGTGACTGGGAGAGACCAGGCCCAGGGATTTCTGTACCAACCACAGGGCACACACCAACTCTGGGAGCCATACTGATCCATTGGCGTCCTGCGGAGTTCATCAGGTGATGTGGAGTGGGAGGATGACGAGACTGACTGGGAATCAGAGCCCCGGGATCTCAGTAATATGGGCAGAGGGAGCCAATAGGTGGTCCAATTAATCCGTTACCCAGAGCGAGGCAGGAATTGGTGCCCCCGATAAAGGCAATATCATCAGTTCCAAGCATGCAGGTGTCGATGTTGAGGGTGATGAGAACCGCCATGGGAGCACCTGCAGCATTGAATGCAGCAGGGCCAAAGAGGCTCTTGCTGCCAAGGTTCCCCTCACCAATTCCGGTACCAGCTCTGTGCCCACCATGGGGAGGGGAGCATCTTGGCGCAGTGCCGAGGTGCAAGTCCTGGACTAGCAGTGAGGATACAGTCGGTACGGCTTCACCTTTGTCAGTACTGGAGTCATTGGACACCTGGAGGCCAGATCAGGCCACATGGCTTGCTCAAGCAGATGCTGCTTGAGGCAAAGATTCCATGCTATTTGAGTTTGCTTCTTAAGCAATATACAGATCGAACGACACTCTTTAAGGTCAGCCTCACCGAGGCAAAGCAAGCACTGCATGTGGGAGTCACGTTGGGGATCACCCCTCTGCATGAAGGGCAATGTTTAAACCCTGGTGCGGGCATCACTGGGGAACACTAACACTATCTATTAACTACTAACTATGTACAATAAACTAGGCTAAGACTAAATGTGAGGTTGTGACACAACCACCACACAGAATTCTGACGCCAGCCTCTGAGACTTTTGTCTCTTCTTAGAGAAGTTACATTGTCTAGCAGGGTATGTTGGTTGCCTGTAGAACAGCTGACCATACCATTGCTGTTGCTGCTCTTGAGGTCTGTACTGCCACCTTTTAGTGACTGGAGGATAGACTCCTAATGGTCATATTGTAGCTCTGGAATCTTTGAATTACTTTAAGGTCTCATCAATCTTATCGTAAAAGAGGGAGTGACCATCAAGACAGGTCCTTTAAAGCCTGCAGAATGTCTGGGACTATACCAGAGTTCAGCAGCCATGAGGCCCTTTTCATTGCTATTGCAGAAGGCATGACTCTGGAGGAAACATCTGTGATGTCAAGCACCAGCTGGAGTGACTTTTGATGAGCCTCTGCAAGAAAGGTTTTTAACTCATTTCATGCATCCTCAGGGAGTTTATTAACAAATTTTGATGAGGCCAATTTAGAAAATCATACTTCAGCAGAAGCACTGGTTGATTAGCTATGTGCATCTGTAATAACAGAGTCGAATAAATCTTTCTCCCAACAAAACAAGTCTTTTGGACTCTTTTCCTTGTGTGTAGACTTGTACCTGCCCTGACAAGATCTTTAATTGGCAGCAGTGACCACCAGGGTGTTGGGTGGTGAGGAGGAATAAAAACACTCACAGCCATGAATAGGAACATGGAAGTGTTTTTCAGTATGCTTAGCAGTGGGAGCTATGGAAGCCAATGTATTCCACTAAGTTATTGTGGGCTCCAAAAGCGCTTCATTTATTGGGCGAGCAAGCCTCCCAGGGGCTAATGATTGCAAGATGTCCAGAAACTAGGGCTGTCAAGCAACTAAAAAAATTAATCACAATTAATTGAATGATTTAAAAAAAAACTGTGATTAATTGTGTGATTAATCACGCTGATAAATAATAGAATACCATTCATTTAAATATTTTTGGATGTTTTCTACATTTTCAAATATATTGATTTCAATTATAACAGAATACAAAGTATACTGCTCACTTTCTTTATTTTTTATTACAAATATTTGCACTGTAAAAAACAAAAGAAATAGTATTTTTCGATTTCCATTACGAGTACTGTAGTAAAATCTCTTTATCATGAACACTGAACTTACAAATGTAGAATTATGTAAAAAAAAACAACCCTGCATTCAAACACAAAACAATGTAAAATTTTAGAGCCTACAAGTCCACTCAGTCCTACTTCTTGTTCCCTAATCGCTCAGACAAATTTGTTTATATTTACAACAGATAATGCTGCCCGCTTCTTGTTTACGTCACCTCAAACTGAGAACAGGCATTCACATTGCACTGCTGTAGCTGGCATCGCAAGATATTTACATGCCAGATGCGCTAAAGATTCACGTCCCTTCATGCTTCGACCAATATTCCAGAGGACTTTCATCCAGGCTGTTGACAGGTTCTATTCAATAATGATCCAAAGCAGTGCCGATCGATGCATGTTCATTTTCATCATCATGAGTCAGATGCCATCAACAGAAGCTTGATTTTCTTTTTTGATGGTTTGGGTTTTGTAGTTTCTGCATCAGAGTTTTGCTCTTTTAAGACTTCTGAAAGCGTGGTTCCACATCTCATCCCTCTCAGATTTTGGAAGGCACTTCAAATTCTTAAACCTGGAGTCGAGTGCTGTAGCTTTCTTTAGAAATCTCATATTGGTGCCTTCTTTGCGTTTTATCAAATCTGCAGTGAAAGTGTCCTTGAAATGAACATGTGCTGAGTCATCATCCAAAATGGCTATAACATCAAATATATGGCAGAATGCAGGTAAAACAGAGCAGGAGACATACAATTCTCCCCCAAGGAGTTCAGTCACAAATGTAATTAACACTTTATTTTTTTAACAAGCGTCATCAGCATGGAAGCATGTCCTCTGGAATGGTGGCCAAAGCATGAAGGGTATATGAATGTTTAGCATATCTGGGATGTAAATACCTTGCAATGCCGACTACAAAAGTGCCATGCGTATGCCTGTTCTTACTTTCATGTGACATTGTAAATAAGAAGCAGGCAATATTATGTCCCGTAAATGTAACCAAACTTGTTTGTCTTAGCAATTGGCTGAACAAGAAGTAGGACTGAGTGGACTTGTAGGCGCTAAAGTTTTATATTGTTTTGTTTTTTAATGCAGTTAAGTAACAAAAAAATCTACATTTGTAAGTTGCACTTTCACGATAAAGAGAGTGCACTACAGTACTTGTATGAGGACTTGAAAAATACTATTTCTTTTATCATTTTTACAGTGCAAATATTTGTAATAAAAATATAAAATGAACAGTGTACACTTTGAATTCTGTGTTGTAATTGCAATCAATATATTTGAAAATGTAGAAAAACATCCACAAATATTTAATACATTTCAATTAGTTTTCTATTGTTTAACCATGCAATTAAAACTGCGATTAATTGCGATTAATTTTTTGAGTTAATCATATGCGTTAACTGCGATTAATCGACAGCCCTACCAGAAATTTATGCATACTGTCTTGTACATATTCAGCCTGAATGCCCATTGCTGCTGTCATACTTCTTAAAAGGTCCTGGAAAAACTTGAAGTCCTCTGGTATGAGAGAGGACGAATCTGGTACTGAAGAGTCATTGGGCAAAGAGGAAGACAGTAGCAGTGGAACCTGGGTCACAGGTTCAGGATGATGCTGTGGTGGGTCAGTAGAAAGTGCCTGAGGGTGTTGCCCTGAAACCAACAGCTCCAGAGGGTGGTTTACTGGGGGCAACATCCTCTGGAGCAGGTTGAAGATCTGGTCCCTCAACAATCGAGGACACTTCCACCCAAAGGTTCCAGTAGGTCCATTCAGGCAATGAATATGGAATTGGAGGCCAGTATGGACTCAGCCAAGATGGCCTGTGTCTGTTACCAGAGTGATTCCATTCTCAGTATCAATGATTCCTTTCCACAGATAACTTAGAGGCTCTTACTGAGTTTCGAGTAGCAAGGGAAGACGAGGAGGAGGAGGAGGATTCTGAGTTAAAATGCAAAGAACTTTCTGTAGAGGTTGCATGTAGTGGAGGGGCCATCAGTTGTCCTGATGAGTCTGTAGCCCAGAGGTAGATGGAAACGTCAATGCCAAGATTGGTACCCAAGATGCACCCCGAGATGTTGAAGGGGCATCTCAAAAGTTGGTGCTGGCCTCATAATAGATGAATGAATCAGTGCTGTAGCTGGAGGTGCTGGATGATCAATTGACACAGAAATCAAAGTCAGGCACGGTACCAATCTGGCAAATGGTGGAACCAAAGTCAGTTCCAGGGAAGCATCCTTATTGTCTCTTCACTTGGAAGCCAGTACCTGTATCATCCATGGATTCTGTACCAGGTTACAGAACTGGACAGACCCAGAATGGCTGAAGGCAGATCCTCAACTAAAGAGTCTTGTGCCATCAGGGAACCCAGGATTGAAAGGCTAAGCAGGTCAGATGTCACTTGAAAAGCCTGCAGGATTGAAAGGACCTAAAAGGCCGGTACTGGAGTTGAGTCTGTTGGTATTGAACTCATTGACTGTCCCTGTTACAGTGCTGGAGTTGACAGGATAATACCAGTAAGGTCCCATCTCAGTACGGGGAGCCACAGGACAAAGGCCAGACTCTACCCTGGGCACCTGAGGAATCCTGGCAATGTTTGGAGTTCCTCCTTCACATAGAGAGGGAGTCTCTTAGGGACTTGGAATGGTTCCTGTCCACTTTATGGGTTCTCTTTTGTGGAGAGCATCTTGAGGAGGATCTATCCCTTCTTTGCAGAAAGGAATCTGAGTCCAAGGGCTTGTCTGAGATTGCTGTTCCCTCAGAGGCTAGTTGTGGGGTTGGATGATTGGCCAAAGGCCCTGGCACTGAAGCAGGTCGCATTGCTTGCTACATGAGGTGCTGTTTGAGGCATAAGTCTCTGGAGATCTGTGTTGTCTTTTTAAAAGAATGATAGATACTGCCCCTCTCTTTGATATGCCCCTCACTGAGGCATATAAGGCAGCATGTGGGGATTGCTATTTGGGATTGCGACCCCACATGACGGGCAGTGCCGGTGTTTGAAGCCTGGTGACAAATGCCACTGGGCTCTATCCTGAAACAATCTAAACTATCACTAACTAGTGGGTACTACTACTGAGCTATAACTACAAAAAAACAGACATAGGAAAGGACCCTCTAACTGCATAGCAATTCTGAAGTAAACCACATGGTGAGCTCTGACTCAGGCAGTGAGAAGGAACTAAGAGGGATCAGGATAGCATCTCTCTTAAATTGCCCTGGGAGGGGGCCCAAAGAGGCATAGTGTGTGTGTGCCCCCCCGACAAGTACTGTATGGAAAACTCTCTGGCTCTGGACACCACTGGCTCCACACCTGAGTGGAATACAGATGTGAATCTCTCGGTGAACAACTTCTCATCTGTCCCTGCATCCCTGGGCTGGAGCGTGCTCAGTGCAGATGGAATTGTCAGGGAATTTAGCTGCCAAATATAACAGGTCTCTACTGAGCATGTGCAGACTGTGATTTTCCAAGGCTTATATCTTAATCAAACTGGGTGGTTCTACATGGGAACAGTAAAAAGAACATTCCTGACATGCAGACAACTCCCTTGCCAAATTTCAAATTCTTGCTCAAAGCACCTGAGCTGCACACTGAAACGGCTGTAAGAACTTTATTAACATCAACAAACCGATGTATTTTCCCCTACTTTTGTTCTTAGAAGCAGCTGAACTATTTTTGCTGAAACTTTCCAGAAATATTCACGGGAACGGTCAGCTCAACCAGTTAGTTTGGCAAAGTTAGAAGCAGCTGGAAACAGGGCCTTACAGTGGGAAGTGTTGAGCAACGTTAACTATAGGCAATGCTACAGGCTCCACTTATAATTATGCAATCTGAGGATGCTGCAGGCACTCTGTCCTGATGTGCTGTTTATACCCTTGCAAAGCAGCGCCAATCATTAACAGCTTCATTCTTGTTTCATGGTCCTTTTCCTCCACTCTGATTGTCTAGCTCCTTAGTTTTGATGAGAGATTTCAGAGAGGCATCAGGTACAAACCGTGCACCCTGGCGTAGGCAGACATCATTGAAAAGGTTAATTGTGAGTGAGGCCTCCCAACACTGGATATTTGTAACATGGGGATAAATTACCTGTCTGTGGCTAAAGGGAACAAATTCCATATACAAAAACTCATAAAACACTCCCTGGATTCTCCAGGTTGTGCCAACGCGATGGCTTTATTTTAATTTTACATGGCTGTCCTTTCCAAAACTATATAAAACGTCATCACTGATAGATTTGCAATAGAGATACCATGAAGCTGTCTCTGCAAATTGTATATAAACTTTAAATATTAAATAACCAATGAGATCACAGATTTTCAGAGTCGAACATCTCTCAGTAAGGTTTGTGCTCAGTGAAATGCCTTAACTCTTTGGTTGCAATGTCAAACTCTTTTCCCTTTAGGCCAATGAAGTTGATGCTTTCATAACTTGATATCATGTTCCACACACTGACACTTGTTCATTTCTCTTTCTGAGAATGTGAAGCAGGCTGGGAGGTTCCCCCAGTCTTTTTGCTTGGCTCTGTCAGAGCAACGTGGGAGGGCTCAACAGCCGCCCACCTGACGTGCAGTAATTAAAAACTATTTAGCTGTTATTTGCATACTCCAGCTTTTACCAAGAAGTGGAATTTGTTCAGCAATCATCTTGGTGTTTATTTCTAACCCAAACACACCTGGAAAAAATATCTCTACACCCCCACGAATAATATGTTCAGTGATCAAGTCAGATGGTTCTTTTGCTGAATCAACTGATTTTGAACCTCATGCAGGGCCTTAGACTTTAAAGGGATGTGCACAGATTTAGAAGTTTATGTAGACTTGTGAGGAAAAGGGTCAGATCCTTGACACACACATCCAGTCTCTTTGGGCTGCTGGATTAGGACAGCACGAAACAGTCCTAACTGGTTAGCTGGGGATTCTGTTGGGAAAGGACATGTTTGACACAGGAGAAGACTTCCCCCAGCCCTGGGGACATTGGAGGGGGGATAGGGGGACATTCTTCTGGCATGTGCCCTCAGGGTACTGTGCTCCAGTGACCTGGGGCTGTTACTGCTGGTGGAAATTAGAGCAGCTTTGAGGTTACTCTAAATTGTAAAGGAGACCAAATTGCCTCTAAGAGCCCACGGTACTACAGTTGGGGTCTGTGGGGTTTCAGGCAGGCATTGCTTCCCCATAACCACCAGGGGCCCAGATGGGCTTGCCACCAAGAGGAACTGAGATGCCCTGCAGGAAATCTCACCCTAAGGGGCATGCGTGACAGCCCTCTGGGGTTTCCTGATTTGCTGGCATTTCCCACATAAATCAGGAAGCCATTTCTGGGAGTTGTTTGAATAATGCAGACCTCTGGCGTGCCTCAGACCCTGCTCACCACCCCTTGCTGTGACTCACCGTGATTCCTGTGCTCAATCTAGGCTTGGCCCCCGACTCTGATCATGGGTTACTATGTCTGGCTTAAGACCACTGCTGACCCCTGTGAAAGAGTCTGGCCTAGCCCCATCCCAGTTCTCGCCTCACAGTCTCACTTTGGTAACGGACTCTGACTCTGCGGTTTGGACCTGGCCTGGCCCCAGACTGATCCCTGACCTTCGGCCCTGATACTGAGCAACTCACTCTGTGTCAACTGGTTGCCTCTGACCTGGCCCTAACACTGGCCCCCGGAAGCCCAAGCATGGGGTGGGAATATGGAGGTGGCATACAGCCACCTCTCTTTCCCCCTTGGTGACTGCAGCAAGTGCAATGGGGCCAACGAGCACAGAGAAAATATCCTGAGAAATTAGGATCTGACTTTGCAAAATAAACCACTTGATTTGTCTTGTGCACCCTGTGGCCAGCAGAAGTGCTTGGATGTTTAGCTTGTGGAGCACTCACTAACATTTTTCTTCCCCTCCATTGGAACTTGAGCCCAAAAGTTTCAAAGCAAATAAGTGGCCTGGTTTCCGAAGTGCTGAGCACCCACAGCTCACATTGGAAATCAGGCCACTTTTCCGTAGGCCCCTAGCTGCAGATTTAACATTAGGGATCTGAGTTTGAAAATGCTGGCCTGTGTGCTTATCTGAAACTCCAGCAATGGAAGATGAATTCCCAACAGAGGAGTGGAGAGAGGTTTGTGGCATCCCAAGCATTAAAATGCTCCTCATGCATTTTCACTTAACCTGATTCAAAAGCCAGCCTAGCAATCCTGTGACTTGAGCCCTCACTCCCCACGCCAGAGGCAGCTCTGACAGCAGTGACCCCTTCTGGTCAGTCTAGGAGCTGCGCTGAGGAGCTGCCTTCCAATCCTCCTCCTTAAGCATCCACTCCCCTCAATCACTAGGAGCTTAAAAAGACCTGACCCCTAATTCACGTCATTTCAACTTCTCTCTCGCTAATACAGGCAGCTTCTCTTTTAAAGCAGAGATGTAAATACCATAGAATCCGACTGAGCTAATAATCCTCAAAGCATAATATTGCATTTGAGAGTTGCACGGTGTATTGGATTTGCCTTTCCCATTGTGTCATTATTTCATTAAAATGAAATGACTTTGAAGCTGGGTGGAATGCGTCCTAGCTAGTGGCACAACTATGTTAATCAGGTGCACCCTACATCAACCCAGTCCTATATGAACCAGTGAAGACGAGTGTGTTGACTGCATTTGTAACCCACTGGCCAGAGTGTGTTTCAGGCCCCTCTCTGTGCCCGATGTACACAGGAGATGGATTTGTTAGAGCCCCACCTGGATAGCGTTGGCTTGCACTTTACAGTACACCAGTGGGTTAAACATTTCTATACCATTGCTGCTATCTGGATTTCCTCCTGCATTACAAAAGCCAGAGAATTTCATCCTGTTATACTTTGGGCTCAACACAGGGTTTTTATTTAACTGTTTAACCTTAATATTGCGTGTAAAACTAATGCATCATTAAGGCTGGACAGCTAAAATATTTTAAAAAGTCATTAATACAAAAAAGTTAGAACCCCTACAGATCTGAAATGAACATGTGTACTATTTTTTATTTCTGTTTTAGGTGAACATTTAGTAGTACATATTTCTAAATTGCTAAATATGTATAATGAAATATGCAAGATGTGCAGTATGGCCAGTTAACTCTGTCCTAGAAACTTAACTTCTGCAAGCCGTCTTTTTCATGGATTCATAGATTTTAAGGCCAGAAGGGATGATTAGATCATCTAGTCTGGACCTCGTGTATTACATAGGCCAGAGAATTTCATCCTGTTACTCCTGTGTAGAGCCCAAGGTATTTTATTTAACTGTTTAACCTTAATACTGCGTTAATGTGATTTTTCCTTTGAATATCTTGGCCAAGAATTTCAAAGTGACTGATGATTTTGGGTGCCTCCATTTTCGATGTCCAACCTGATATTTAGAAAGAACTGAACACCTGGCCTCTGAAAATCATGCCCTTCAAGGTGTCTCAAGTTGGGCACCCATCAACGCTAGTCACACGTGTGAAGAAGTTCTTCCTTTTGTTTGTTTTAAACCTGCTGCCTATTAATTTCATTGGGCGACCCCTGATTCTAGTGTTATGTGAAGGGGTAAATAACATTTCCCTATTCACTTTCTCCACACAAGTCATGATTTTATAGAGCTCTATCACACATCCCCTCCGTTGTCTCTTTTCCAAGCTGAACAATCCCGGTCTTTCTAATCTCTCCTCATACGGAAGCTGTTCCTTACCCCTAATAATTTTTGTTGCCGTTCTCCATACTTTTTCCAATTCTAATATATCTTATTGGAGATGGGGCACCCAGAACTCCATGCAGTATTCAAGCTGAGGGAGTACCATGGCTTTATATAGTGGCATTATGATATGTTTTATCTTATTATCTATCAGTTTCCTAAAGGTTCGTAACATTCTCTTAGTTTTTTTGACTGCCGCTGCACATTGAGTGGATGTTTTCAGAGAACTATTCACAGTGACTTCAAGATCTCTTTCTTGAGCTAATTTAGACCCCATCATTTTGTATATATAGTTGGGATTATGTTTTCCAAAGTGCATTACTTTGCATTTATCAATACTGAATTTCATCTGCCATTTTGTTGCTCAGTCACCTAGTTTTGTGAGATCCCTTTGTAACTCTTCAGTCAGATTTGGATTTAACAATCTTGAGTAATTTTGTATCGTCCACGTCACTGTTTACCCCTTTTTCCAGATCATTTAAGAATATGTTGAACAGCACTGGTCCCAGTTCAGATCCCTGGGGGACACCACTATTTACCTCTCTCCTGAAAACTGACCATTTATTCCTACCCTTTGGTTCCTGTCTTTTAACCATCCATGAGAGGGCCTTCCCTCTTAGGCCATGACTGCTTACTTTGGTTTAAGAGCCTTTGGTAAGGGACCTTGTCAAAGACTTTCTGAAAGTCCAGGTATACTATATCCACTGGATCACCCTTGTCCACATGTTTGTTGACCCCCTCAAAGAATTCTAATAGATTAGTGAGGCACAACTTCCCTTTATAAAAGCTGTGTTGGCTCTTTCCCAACAAATCATGTTCATCTGTGTCTCTGATCATTCTGTTCTTTACTATAGTTTCAACCAATTTGTCTGGTACTGAAGTTATGCTTACTGGCCTGTAATTGTCAGGATTGCCTCTGGAACATTTTTTTAAAAACTGGGTTACATTAGCTATCTTCCAGTCATCTGGTACAGAAGCTGATTTAAGTGGTAGGTTACATACCATAGTTAGTAGTTCTGCAATTTCATATTTGAGTTCCTTCAGAACTCTTGGGTGAATACCATCTGATCCTGGTTACTTAATACTGTTTAATTTATCAATTTGGTCCAAAACCTCCTCTCTTGACACCTCAGTCTGGGACAGTTCCTCGGATTTGTCTCCTAAAAAGAATGGCTCAGGTGTGGGAATCTCTCTCACATCATCTGCAGTGAAGACGGATGCAAAGAATTAATTTAGCTTCTCTGCAACAGCTTGTCTGCCTTGAGTGCTTCTTTAGCATCTTGATTGTCCAGTGGCCCCCACTGATTGTTTGCTAGACTACCTGCTTCTGATTTTTTTTGCTGTTAGTTTGAGTCTTTTGCTAGTTACTCTTCAAATTGTTTTTTTGGGCTGTCTAATTACACTTTTGCACTTGACTTGCCAGAGTTTATACTCCTTTGTATTTTCCTCAGTAGGATTTGGCTTCCAATTTTTAAAGAACTCCTTTTTGCCTCTAACTGCTTCTTTGACTTTGTTGTTTAGCCATGGTAGCATTTTATTTTGGTCCTCTTACTATTTTTTTATTTGGGGAATACATTTAATTAGACTTCTATACATTTAAATATTTGAATTTCAGTGGTCCTGCTTAGGTTTTGAAACACCCTTGATTGAGGAGAATGAGACGAAGGAGGCATTGCTCAAATTTATGCTGCTGCTCGGACTCTAAAACACCATGTTTGGTAAATTTTTCTCATGCCCATGACTTTCCTCATTGCCTGATGGGAGGCATGTTTTCCTGGGACACACGTAACAATTATATCGTATACACCTCTTCCATAGCACTTGTCAGCCACAGATCTCAGAGCACTTTAAAAAGGAAGTGAGTATCATTTTCTCCATTTCACAGATAGGGAAGGCAAGGCACAAGGAGATGAAGTGACTCATCTGAGCAAACTAGTAGCAGAGGTGGGACTAGAACCCACCAAGTCTTTGGCCTCGGTGCTATCCCAGCAGCCACACTACCTTCTGTTAAGCCACCCCTGCAAAAATTTGCCATCAGGATTTCCTGAGGCCTGTCAGGCTGAAAAGGGAGAAAGCACAAAGCTGTCCCAAAGAGGGCAGGACTTTTAAAAAAATGAGAGAAAAGGTGTGGCAATAATATTCTGCGGTGTGTATGTTTTATTAAACCTCGTATCAGTGAAAAATGACTGAGTGGAATCTCCTGAAGGCTTTTTTACAAGTTACCTTTAAACTGAAGCCTGTGAAGCCTGAGCTCCAAAGGAGAACTTTTTAGCAAGTTAGGAGCAAGTGGGAGCAAGAGTTATAACTGAATTCCATCCTTAGCAGCATTGCCAGCTCTCATGATTTTATTGCAAACTGCACAATTTTTGATATTTTAATTAAAGCCCTAGCAACTGGAGACGTGGCTCCGAACCCAGAAGGAAAAGAAAAAGAACCAATATTTATTATTTTATTAAAATCT
Organism: Emys orbicularis; assembly: GCF_028017835.1. NCBI lineage: Eukaryota > Metazoa > Chordata > Testudines > Emydidae > Emys > Emys orbicularis. Next base: position 25,696,126 of record NC_088695.1, on the reverse strand, counting down.
CATTATTTTAATGCCTATCTTCCCAGGATTTTGGGTCCTGACTCATGATTTTTGAATGTTTATCAATAGTGCCTTAATTACAGCATTTGCTACCAGCGCCTTACCTTTAGTTCTTCCAGGTCAGGCCGCTCCATGCTCACTACAGCTGCTAGCAGCTGGTCTTCCAAGCCATCTCGAGTTACAGTGAAGTTGATCAGGGTGCACTGTGCCTGCATCTCAGGTTGGTAATGGGGGTTTGCTAGCTTTGTGTGGAGGATGAGACGGAAACTGGGGTTATATTCACATTCTTTGTCTCCAATTTTAATATACCTGAAATAGAATGAACAGATGCAAATGTTCATGTGGCTTCCAAAGCTCTTTTAGCTCACTTACTAATGTCATTCATGTCTAATAGCATTTCACAACATGACATTATATATGCTCACTATACACAGATATCAATTTCAAGTTAAGAACAATTATGGTTAGATGGCATTTGAGACACCCCCATATTTGAGATAGTCTAGACTTTCAGGCCGTCCCCATTTGAGGTGCTCGATCTCAAATGTAAGTCATTCCTAGTTTTGAAGCAGTCCAACAGTCTGTCTTAAAAAAAAAAAAAAAAAAAAAAAAAAAAAAGTTTCAACTTGATGACTATGGAGCCTATTTTCTTCAGACTAGGCTGGGTGCATAGATCTCACTGAGATTTAAAAACGAAGCCAAGGCTGGAGACTGGCTGTACTGCACTGTCGCCTGTGAGAAGTAAGATAACAGACAAAATTCCAATTTGTTTTATATATTGCACAATTTGACAAATAGGTTATGGTTTATAATGACAGGGGAGGGACGGTGCAGAAGGAATATCAGAGCACAGCAAACCTAGGCATGAATGCAGCCAGCAGGAATCAGAGCAGAATTCCCAGATGAATGTGGGGTATAGTGATGTTATGTCCTGAGAAGAATGTACATTTATCTTAGGCAGGCTCTACACAGGACTTTGTACTATTTCAGAACTTAATCACTATTTCAGTTCAGGGTGATTTTTTTTTTACTGATATACTAGTACATGCTCTAGTTTGGATGCAGTTATACTGGGATAAAAGTGCCTTATGCCAATATAGTTTATTCCTCTGCCTTATGGGGACAGATATACTGGTATAAGCCCCTTTATACTGGTATGACGGTGTCCACAGTAGGAGGGTTGTGGTGTTTTAACTACATCTGGTACAGAGGCTGATTTGAGCAATAGATTACATACCTTCATATACATAGATATATATACACATACATATGCATAGATAGTGAGAGACAGTTCTTGCATCAAAGACCTTACAGTCTAAATAGATGGAGTGGGAGAAAGGGAATATTATCATCTCAATTTTACCAATAGGTATTGGAGAGACAGAGAAATCACATGACTTATTTACAGTCACAGAAAGAGCCTGTAACATAGCCCAGAACTGACCCCAGATATGCAGAGTCCCCATCCAAAACCTTGACCACAAGACTATCCTTTCTCTTGACATCAATAGGACATCTGTCCATGTGGATCAGCTTGCAGGATTGGTGCCTTCATGTGGAGTTTCTGAACATGAAAGTAAGTCCCATTCCCCAGGATGCCCAAGAGAACCACCCAAAGACCAAGGAGCAAGCTAGACATTTGGATGGCCGACATTCCCTTTTTCAAATAGTAACTGTTATTACTTCACAGTGACTTTCTAGAACGGAGCTATACACCACTGACAAGGGAGTGTTTTAGTTCTGCCATTGTCAGAAGAGATTCTAGTTTCATGTCACATCCACTACAATCTTGTCTCCTTTTTCAAATTTTTCTGCTCTAGCTATCACTTTTGGTACTGAAACAGCCATCTTGGTTTTGATGCTTTACTTTCACAATAAGTTTCAGAGTAGCAGCCGTGTTAGTCTGTATCCGCAAAAAGAACAGGAGTACTTGTGGCACCTTAGAGACTAACAAATTTATTAGAGCATAAGCTTTCGTGGGCTACAGCCCACTTCTTCGGATGCATATAGAGTGAAACATATATTGAGGAGATATATATACACACATACAGAGAGCATGAACAGGTGGGAGTTGTCTTACCAACTCTGAGAGGCCAATTAAGTAAGAGAAAAAAAACTTTTGAAGTGATAATCAAGATAGCTCAGTACAGACAGTTTGATAAGAAGTGTGAGAATACTTACAAGGGGAGATAGATTCAATGTTTGTAATGGCTCAGCCATTCCCAGTCCTTATTCAATCCTGAGTTGATTGTGTCTAGTTTGCATATCAATTCCAGCTCAGCAGTCTCTCGTTGGAGTCTGTTTTTGAAGTTTTTCTGTTGTAAGATAGCCACCCGCAGGTCTGTCATTGAATGGCCAGACAGGTTAAAGTGTTCTCCCACTGGTTTTTGAGTATTATGATTCCTGATGTCAGATTTGTGTCCATTAATTCTTTTGCGTAGAGACTGTCCGGTTTGGCCAATGTACATGGCAGAGGGGCATTGCTGGCACATGATGGCATATATCACATTGGTAGATGTGCAGGTGAACGAGCTGCACATTGGTAGATGTGCAGGTGATGGTATGGCTGATGTGATTAGGCCCTATGATGATGTCACTTGAATAGATATGTGGACAGAGTTGGCATCGGGCTTTGTTACAAGGATAGGTTCCTGGGTCAGTGTTTTTGTTCAGTGATGTGTGGTTGCTGGTGAGTATTTGCTTTAGGTTGGGGGGTTGTCTGTAAGCGAGGACAGGTCTGTCTCCCAAGATCTGTGAGAGTGAAGGATCATCTTTCAGGATAGGTTGTAGATCTCTGATGATGCGCTGGAGAGGTTTTAGTTGGGGGCTGAAGGTGACAGCTAGTGGTGTTCTGTTATTTTCTTTGTTGGGCCTGTCTTGTAGGAGGTGACTTCTGGGTACTCGTCTGGCTCTGTCAATGTGTTTTTTCACTTCAGCAGGTGGGTATTGTAGTTTTAAGAATGCTTGATAGAGATCTTGTAGGTGCTTGTCTCTATCTGAGGGATTGGAGCAAATGCGGTTATATCTTAGAGCTTGGCTGTAGACAATGGATCGTGTGGTGTGTCCTGGATGGAAGCTGGAGACATGTAGGTAAGTGTAGCGGTCAGTAGGTTTCCGGTATAGGGTGGTATTTATGTGACCATCGCTTATTAGCACAGTAGTGTCCAGGAAATGGACTGCTTGTGTGGATTGATCTAGGCTGAGGTTGATGGTGGGATGGAAATTATTGAAATCATGGTGGAATTCCTCAAGGGCTTCTTTTCCATGGGTCCAGATTATGAAGATGTCATCAATGTAGCGCAAGTAGAGTAGGGGCGTTAGGGGACGAGAGCTAAGGAAGCGTTGTTCTAAGTCAGCCATAAAAATGTTGGCATACTGTGGGGCCATGCGGGTACCCATAGCAGTGCCGCTGACTTGAAGGTATATATTGTCCCCTATCCTGAAAGATGATCCTTTACTCTCACAGATCTTGGGAGACAGACCTGTCCTCGCTTACAGACAACCCCCCAACCTAAAGCAAATACTCACCAGCAACCACACATCACTGAACAAAAACACTGACCCAGGAACCTATCCTTGTAAGCGGCGAACAGCAGAGGCTAACAGAGGGAGTTTGCCTGGGAGCTGTCCGAGAGGAGGTACGCTAAGTGCTGCATTAGGGGGGCTGTGTTGGTGAGTATCTGAGTGTCTGTTGCTGGGACAGTTTGTCAGTTTGACCGTGTGCTTGATTGCTTGCTTGTTTGTTTGAAAAGTGTGAATTGGGAGTGCTTTGTTCCAGGTGGGCCTTGAGTGGGCCTGACTGGTATATAAGGGCAGTCAGCAGCGAACCAGCTGAGCGGTGAACAGCAGAGGCTAACAGAGGGAGTTTGCCTGGGAGTTCGTCTGGAGAGAGCTCACTGAGGCTTTCATCTGCAGGTTTCTCTGAGTAGTTCTTGCAACAGCTGAGGAAGCTCGTAAGAGGAAGGTGATATGGAAGGTGAGCGATCAGCTGTTGTAACCTGCACAGGTTGTGCCATGTTTGTCTTTCTTCCACAGGACAGAAGCGACTTTGTCTGTACAAAGTGCAAGCTGGTCTCCATATTGGAAGAGAAGGTTCGAGGTCTGGAGAAACGAGTATCGACTCTGCGTTGCATAAGGGAAAATGAAGATTTCCTGGACAGACGTCAGTAGATGCTTCTACGGCCACAATGTTCTGAAGATTCAGAGCAGGCGCAGCAGGGACAGACGGATGATGAAGAAGTTTGGCAGCATGTGACCTCCAGAAGGAGAAAGAGGAGCGTCCATGTACCAGCAATGGAGATACAGGTGAGCAATCGTTTCCATGTTCTCTCTACAGGTACTAATGCGGAGAGTGGAGTAGATGACCCATCTGAGGGAAGGGAGCAGAAGGAGACTCCACCGATTGGAAGGCAAAAGATGCACTGTCCTAGGGTTGGGGGTTCCACAACCACCACTCCCAAGAGGAGGAGGAGGGTGGTGGTGGTCGGGGACTCCCTCCTCAGGGGGACTGAGTCATCTATCTGCCGCCCCGACCGGGAAAACCGAGAGGTCTGCTGCTTGCCAGGAGCTAGGATACACGATGTGACGGAGAGACTGCCGAGACTCATCAAGCCCTCGGATCGCTACCCCTTCCTGCTTCTCCACGTGGGCACCAATGATACTGCCAAGAATGACCTTGAGCGGATCACTGCAGACTACGTGGCTCTGGGAAGAAGGATAAAGGAGTTTGAGGCGCAAGTGGTGTTCTCGTCCATCCTCCCTGTGCAAGGAAAAGGCCTGGGTAGAGACCGTCGAATCGTGGAAGTCAACGAATGGCTACGCAGGTGGTGTCGGAGAGAAGGCTTTGGATTCTTCGACCATGGGATGGTGTTCCAAGAAGGAGGAGTGCTGGGCAGGGACAGGCTCCACCTAACGAAGAGAGGGAAGAGCACCTTCGCCAGCAGGCTGGCTAACCTAGTGAGGAGGGCTTTAAACTAGGTTCACCGGGGGAAGGAGACCAAAGCCCTGAGGTAAGTGGGGAAATGGGATCCTGGGAGGAAGCACAAGCAGGAGAGCGCAAGAGGAGAGGACTCCTGTCTCATACTGAGAAAGAGGGACGATCAGTGAGTTATCTTAAGTGCCTATACACAAATGCAAGAAGCCTGGGAAACAAGCAGGGAGAACTGGAAGTCCTGGCACAGTCAGGGAACTATGATGCGATTGGAATAACAGAGACTTGGTGGGATAACTCACATGACTGGAGTACTATCATGGATGGATATAAACTGTTCAGGAAGGACAGGCAGGGCAGAAAAGGTGGGGGAGTTGCGTTGTATGTAAGAGAGGAGTATGACTGCTCAGAGCTCCGGTATGAAACTGCAGAAAAACCTGAGTAAAGTTGAGAAGTGTGAGCAACAAGGGTGATGTCGTGGTCGGAGTCTGCTATAGACCACCAGACCAGGGGGATGAGGTGGACGAGGCTTTCTTCTGGCAACTAGCAGAAGTTGCTAGATCGCAGGCCCTGGTTCTCATGGGAGACTTTAATCACCCTGATATCTGCTGGGAGAGCAATACAGCGGTGCACAGACAATCCAGGAAGTTTTTGGAAAGTGTAGGGGACAATTTCCTGGTGCAAGTGCTGGAGGAACCAACTAGGGGCAGAGCTTTTCTTGACCTGCTGCTCACAAACAGGGAAGAATTAGTAGGGGAAGCAAAAGTGGATGGGAACCTGGGAGGCAGTGACCATGAGATGGTCGAGTTCAGGATCCTGACACAAGGAAGAAAGGAGAGCAGCAGAATACGGACCCTGGACTTCAGAAAAGCAGACTTTGACTCCCTCAGGGAACAGATGGGCAGGATCCCCTGGGAGAATAACATGAAGGGCAAAGGGGTCCAGGAGAGCTGGCTGTATTTTAAAGAATCCTTATTGCGGTTGCAGGAACAAACCATCCCGATGTGTAGAAAGAATAGTAAATATGGCAGGCGACCAGCTTGGCTAAACAGTGAAATCCTTGCTGATCTTAAACGCAAAAAAGAAGCTTACAAGAAGTGGAAGATTGGACAAATGACCAGGGAGGAGTATAAAAATATTGCACAGGCATGCAGGAGTGAAATCAGGAAGGCCAAATCACACTTGGAGTTGCAGCTAGCAAGAGATGTTAAGAGTAACAAGAAGGGTTTCTTCAGGTATGTTAGCAACAAGAAGAAAGTCAAGGAAAGTGTGGGCCCCTTACTGAAGGAGGGAGGCAACCTAGTGACCGAGGATGTGGAAAAAGCTAATGTACTCAATGATTTTTTTGCCTCTGTCTTCACAAACAAGGTCAGCTCCCAGACTGCTGCACTGGGCAGCACAATATGGGGAGAAGGTGACCAGCCCTCTGTGGAGAAAGAAGTGGTTCGGGACTATTTAGAAAAACTGGACGTGCACAAGTCCATGGGGCCGGATGCGCTGCATCCGAGGGTGCTAAAGGAGTTGGCGGATGAGATTGCAGAGCCATTAGCCATTATTTTTGAAAACTCATGGCGATCGGGGGAGGTCCCGGATGACTGGAAAAAGGCTAATGTAGTGCCCATCTTTAAAAAAGGGAAGAAGGAGGATCCGGGGAACTACAGGCCAGTCAGCCTCACCTCAGTCCCTGGAAAAATCATGGAGCAGGTCCTCAAGGAATCAATTATGAAACACTTAGAGGAGAGGAAAGTGATCAGGAACAGTCAGCATGGATTCACCAAGGGGAAGTCATGCCTGACTAACCTAATTGCCTTCTATGATGAGATAACGGCTCTGTGGATGAGGGGAAAGCAGTGGATGTGTTATTCCTTGACTTTAGCAAAGTTTTTGATACGGTCTCCCACAGTATTCTTGCTGCCAAGTTAAAGAAGTATGGGCTGGATGAATGGACTGTAAGGTGGATAGAAAGCTGGCTAGATCGTCGGGCTCAACGGGTAGTGATCAATGGCTCCATGTCTAGTTGGCAGCCAGTTTCAAGCGGAGTGCCCCAAGGGTCGGTCCTGGGGGCGGTTTTGTTTAATATCTTTATTAATGATCTGGAGGATGGTGTGGACTGCACTCTCAGCAAGTTTGCAGATGACACTAAACTGGGAGGCGTGGTAGATACACTAGAGGGTAGGGATCGGATACAGAGGGACCTAGACAAATTAGAGGATTGGGCCAAAAGAAACCTGATGAGGTTCAACAAGGACAAGTGCAGAGTCCTGCACTTAGGACGGAAGAATCCCATGCACAGCTACAGACTAGGGACCGAATGGCTAGGTAGCAGTTCTGCAGAAAAGGACCTAGGGGTCACAGTGGACGAGAAGCTGGATATGAGTCAACAGTGTGCTCTTGTTGCCAAGAAGGCTAACGGCATTTTGGGCTGTATAAGTAGGGGCATTGCCAGCAGATCGAGGGACGTGATCGTTCCCCTTTATTCGACATTGGTGAGGCCTCATCTGGAGTACTGTGTCCAGTTTTGGGCCCCACACTACAAGAAGGATGTGGAAAAATTGGAAAGAGTCCAGCGGAGGGCAACAAAAATGATTAGGGGTCTGGAGCGCATGACTTATGAGGAGAGGCTGAGGGAACTGGTATTGTTTAGTCTCCAGAAGATAAGAATGAGGGGGGATTTGATAGCAGCCTTCAACTACCTTAAGGGGAGTTCCAAAGAGGATGGAACTCGGCTGTTCTCAATGGTGGCAGATGACAGAACAAGGAGCAATGGTCTCAAGTTGCAGTGGGGGAGGTCTAGGTTGGATATTAGGAAACACTATTTCACTAGGAGGGTGGTGAAGCACTGAAATGCGTTACCTAGGGAGGTGGTGGAGTCTCCTTCCTTGGAGGTTTTTAAGGCCCGGCTTGACAAAGCCCTGGCTGGGATGATTTAGTTGGGAATTGGTCCTACTTTGAGCAGGGGGTTGGACTAGATGACCTCCTGAGGTCCCTTCCAACCCTGATATTCTATGATTCTAACAAAGCCCGATGCCAACTCTGTCCACATATCTATTCAAGTGACATCATCATAGGGCCTAATCACATCAGCCATACCATCAGGGGCTCGTTCACCTGCACATCTACCAATGTGATATATGCCATCATGTGCCAGCAATGCCCCTCTGCCATGTACATTGGCCAAACCGGACAGTCTCTACGCAAAAGAATTAATGGACACAAATCTGACATCAGGAATCATAATACTCAAAAACCAGTGGGAGAACACTTTAACCTGTCTGGCCATTCAATGACAGACCTGCGGGTGGCTATCTTACAACAGAAAAACTTCAAAAACAGACTCCAACGAGAGACTGCTGAGCTGGAATTGATATGCAAACTAGACACAATCAACTCAGGATTGAATAAGGACTGGGAATGGCTGAGCCATTACAAACATTGAATCTATCTCCCCTTGTAAGTATTCTCACACTTCTTATCAAACTGTCTGTACTGAGCTATCTTGATTATCACTTCAAAAGTTTTTTTTCTCTTATTTAATTGGCCTCTCAGAGTTGGTAAGACAACTCCCACCTGTTCATGCTCTCTGTATGTGTGTATATATATCTCCTCAATATATGTTTCACTCTATATGCATCCGAAGAAGTGGGCTGTAGCCCACGAAAGCTTATGCTCTAATAAATTTGTTAGTCTCTAAGGTGCCACAAGTACTCCTGTTCTTTTCACAATAAGGAGAGCCTAGTTTTCCCAGAAGTTTACATCATTCAATTATATTTTAAGTGTGTTCAACAGTAAGGGAATAATCTCTGAGGATCTTAAGGAATGTGCAATCCAAAGCTTAACAGGCTCTTTGTTGTTTACCATTCAAAGCCACAAGTGAGATTGCATCTACAGCTGGTGCAGAAACAGCTGAGGTCACACAAATGCTGTGATCCTGTTAAGCTAGATGTAAAGAGCGTTAAAAGTCTGAATGACACAGACATATTGAAAGAAATATGACTCCATTGTGTGAAAGCCAGTGAGATAGCATCCAAAGAATCCCAAAGTTAAGTTAATCACATAGCTCTGCACACACACTTCTATTTGTTGCTATTATTTGAACACAGGTCTAAGAACACAGTCATTTTAATCCCACTCAAAAAGAAGCAAAAAAGGAAACACTGCTCTCCTGCCTCTTTGTATGAATATTTTCATGCTGAAAGGCACCTGGTCATTACCCCAAGAACCATCTCCCAATATGTTCTGCTCCCTGTATTCCTGATACTTAAAGCTGCAACTTTATTCCCAAATAGCCAATAACAAGGATGGACAACATGAGGGCATCTTTTCTTCACAATCTGTGTGACAATAACTTGAAGTAAAATTACCCAACCTATAGACATTAGGAATGTCCAGAGGTGTCTTTGCCACATAAGGGGAGAGAGATATTTGTTTCTATACAGGGAGACAAGTGATTAAGGGAACCGACTAATTAAGGGAGCTAAAGGTTTATTTCAACTCCAAGTGACTATCTATGATTGCCATGATTTAAAATCTCACCCCTAGTCCCAAAAGCAGAACACGAGTGAAGTGAGAAACACACACACACACACACACACCCTAAGGTTGGGCAAAGGCAAGATATTACCATAAAGAGCCCATCTCTTCTCCTGCCGACACTGGGAAAAGGCCAGACAGTGAGATGGCCACAGACACATATTTCATTCAATCTCCCAGACTCTCACCTTCCTTTCTTGATTGTTTCTCGGCCAAGTAATGCTCCCAAAACTGGATCCACAGATTCCTCCAAGTTTTCAATCAAAACCACTTCACCTGCAGCAAGGGCTTGTTCCATGGTGTCCAAATACCTAGCACAGATGGCATTGGTACAATATCAGCATTCAGCACAGATTCTACTCACTGCAGCAAGGAGCATGAGCCCTGAGGGATGCCAGAGAAAGCTGTGGAACACCACTGAAGAATGAGAACACAACAAAAACAATGAGGAGCAGGAGTGGGGGAGTCAGTCGGCCTCCTGTAGAAAAACCAATGGGGTTTCTACTACATTTCATAGAGAGCTTGCTGACCAGGGTGTCTGTGTATCCACACAGCTTTAGATGGTTAGGCACAGAGTATGTCTACACTGCAAACACCAATCATGGCTGCAGTTGTGTGGACATATCCACACTAGCTCGAATCTAGCTAGCTCAGTTACCGGAGCAGTGAAGCCACAGTAGCAAAGGCTTCATTGTGGGCTAGCCACTTGAGTTACCCAGGGTTTCACAGCCCCAGTACCCAAACTAGCCAGATTACAGGTAGCTCAGGTATGTCTACATGAGCTGCAATCCTACCCCATGACTGCAGTGTAGACAGACCCAGAGAGTGTGTCAGATCTAAGAATTCCCTATGGGAACACACAACAGTAAAGGAAACATGCTCTGCCAAAGCAAGCACCTTCTCTGGTAGTGCAGATTTTCCCAGCATGTCCTCAGCACGACTTGGATTTCAGCTGACTACGTGTAGTGCTAACTAGCTGGTTCACTACCACTCCCCACTGACACTGCCTGCACACAGGACCCTTACTGACAGCTAAGAGAAACAAACCATTCCTACTCAGAAATAGCTCCCTTAAGATGAGAACAAAGCCTCACTGGCTACACACGGAGAAGAGTATGTATTATGAAGCTGAACTTGGGAGGTCTGGGATTTGCTGGTAATCACTACCTCCAAGAATTAACACCAGGCCAATGGGAATATAGTGATACAAGTCCTCTGTACAGTATGGTGTGTACATAGCCTCCCTCTCAACCAGCCCTTCGTAATGCCCTCTTAGCCACCTGCACAGGATCATTCTGTTTTGGAATGGCATGATGTTACCTGATGCTTCCCCAGCATCCTGTGCCAGCCAGCCAAAGGTGGGGGTGAATGGGGGTATTTGATTCTTCTCATTGCACCTCCAAATAAAGCGTCCTTCTGTGCATAACTGACACCCTGGCATGCAGCTGGAGACGGGGAAAGGAGGGACTGCACCACAGGGCAGGCAGAGTGGACCTTATGGGATTTTTTCTGTTCCCACCTAGATGTCGAGATGTCTCCTTCACTTTCATCACTTCACATTTTACTGCTTTAAACAACTAAAACTCATGATGAGCAGCCAGGAGCACCCTCCAGGGGCTCTTACAACCCTTTAAAACCCTAATCTGATTGGCCTGTTTCCGGGACTGGAATTCCAACCAGCCAATCATCACGTTGATCCCCTTTGAGTAGAGGGGAGTTCTTTCCATATACACCTTGTCCCTACTCCTCCTTTGTCTTTAACCCTGAATTCTTTGCAAGGCCCCATTAAATGGCAGAGGGAGTGGGACTGGCAGTTTCCTTAACCCCCTGATGAATATGGCAGCTCTATTCTATTTGCTTTGGCTCTCCTCCTTTCTAGGACCTGTAAAAGTGAGATCTGTTCTGCCTTTGCCCCACTGTAGAACAGAGTCAGCTGGGGCAGAATATAAGGCACATGCTAACACAACGGGAGCCTGAAATGGACTAAGGCCACAGGGTGGAGAGTTACCATCCCAAGTGCAGAAAACTGGTATCCAGGTGTGCCCACATACATCTCTTTTCTCCTTCTTTTCCATTTTAAGGCGGTTTCTATTGCAACTAGGCCAAGTATTGAACAGCCCCGCTTATGTTTAAACAGAAATCTCTATCATCTTGGTAATGAAAAAAACAGATTAATACACAAACAACTTTGGGAGCTTCCCCAGCCACTCTAATTTGCTCCAGTAGTCCTTACACTGAAGATAAACACACGAAGTACCTCAAGTTGGACACTGTAGCTAGCAATTAAAATACATAATTCTGTATGGTGGCTTGCATTTACCCCTTCTGCCCGATTCTGATCACTCTGAGATCTTCGCCATACTTGGTTTTGATCCATTTGATACCCTGGAGTTGGGGATCAACCATAAGGGGCCAGCGTTCACAGTTTGTGAGGATTGTGGCATTTTCCGTGGACATCCGATCAGCTGGAAGGCCTTCATTCTGCCAGGCTGCTATATAAGCATCATCCGTCAGCATTGTCAGAGGGTCTAATAATGGAGTTACAGGGACTGGAACCTGAAAGCAAAGGAGGAATGTCCCCCGGCACATTGTTAAAAACCTGTGGAAGAAGCTGCTACATATTCCAAGAATGGGCAAGCAGAGCCGAATCTAGCAATTTAGCTTAAGTGTTATTTGTTGGTGGCCTACAGTTTTACAGGATGGTTTCGATCTAGCACTAAAAGCCTCACTCATCCCTGTTATATAGAAAAAACAAAGAATAATGCCTGCAGCATGCTAAGCACAGCAAGTCATCACAGCTAAGCAGAGCAGATTCAGATCACAAATTTCCATGTACAAACTCTTTGAAACGACAGTTTTGAAGAGTATAATTAACATCCTCATAGGCCTGCTGTTGTGTTGCAAAATGACCTTAGCAGCTCTAGAAACGCTTTTGCAACAGGGAAGCCCCTTTCTGGGCCAGCTATGTTTACCTAGGAAACCTGGACGTGACAACTGATAAGCAAGCATTACCAGTTATGGGAAATGGAGATGCCATCACTTTTAGTGAAGCTATATGGATTGTCTCTTTACATTTCTAGCAGGAAGTTAGGCAGCAGGAGGGAAGTTCTAGGAGAAGTTCTGCAGTAAAGCAGAAACAGGATGGCTTTAGGGATAATACTGGCTTTCTTATTCTAACAGAGTTCCTTGTTCAGTGTTACAGAAAGAGGAAGTTACTGACCTGTAACTGGAGATTTTTCAAGACGTGTGGTCCCTTTCTGTATTCCACTGTGCGTTTACACATGTGCACCATGCACCCAGAGCCGGAGAATTTGAAAGTAGCATCCATTGGTTCGCGCATGCACCGTGGCTTACCTTGTGCCTCTGACGAAGAGGATAAAGGGCAGGATGGACTGACTATCTCCCCAGTTCCTTCTCTACCGCGAACCAGAAAAAATCTGAAGCAGAGGGAAAGGAAGGTGGATAGTGGAATACAGATATGGACCACACATCTCAAAGAACCTTCACTTACAGGTTAGTAACTTCCTCTTCTTCTTCAAGTGACGGTCCCTATTGTATTCCACTGTGGGTGTCTGACAAGCAGTACTTAAGCAGGAGGAGGGTGCGAGGATGCAGATGGTAAAGCTTAGCAGAGGACGCTGTCCCAAAGGAGGCATCATCAGAGGAGTCCTGCACCAGGGCATAATGTCTCGCAAATGTATAAACCAAGCCCCATGTGGCCACTTTACAGATACCTAGGATACTTACTTCCTGAAGTGATGCCAAAGTTATTGTTTGTGCTCTTGTCGAATGAGCTCTTAACCCGTGGTGGCTGAGAGGAAGGTTCAATAGCTGATAGCAGAACAGAATGCAGCCAGAGATTCATTAGTAGATTCTCTGAGTGGAGATGGTGCACCCCCTGATTCTTTCTGCCATAGCGATGAATAGTCTCCGGGACTTCCTAATTGGCTTTGTTCTTTGCAGGGAAAGCCTCACTGAACATCGAGGGAATGGAGTCTTTGTTCTTCCGTGAAAGTGTGCAGTTGTGGAAAGAACACAGGTAAGTGAATCGATTGGTTAAGGTGAAATTCTGAAACTACTCTGGGGTGAATTTGGGGTGTAGATGCAAAGAAACCCAATCCTTCTGGAATATACTATAAGGAGGATTCATCATCATTGCTCCAAGCTTGTCAGCCCTTCCAGCTGAGGTGATGGCTACGAGGAAAGCCACCTTCATGGAAAGGAGAAACATGGAGCAAGAAGCTAAAGCTTCAAAGGTGGGTCTTGTGAGTGTTGAGAACAAAGTTCAGGTCCCCCTGGAGAATACGCTTCTGAATAGGCAGGAAGGTTGTGATTAGGCCTTTCCAGTATCTGGTAGTTGGTGGATGTGTGAAGACCAAGAAGCCCTGAGAAGATGGATGGTACACTCTGCTTTTTTCCAAGTGCACTTGCAAGGAGTTGACGTACAGGAAGGTGGGGGTGTGGCATTGTATGTCAATAATGAGCTAAAATGTAAAGAAATAATAAGTGATGGAATGGATAAGACGGAGTCTGTCTGGGCAACAATTACACTGGGTAAAAGAACTACTAGAGCCCCCCCTGAGATACTGCTTGGGGTGTGCTATAGACCGCCGGGATCTAGCCTGGATGCAGACAGAGAACTATTTAATGTTTTTAAGGAAGTAAAAACTAATAAGAGCTGTGTGATCATGGGGGACTTTAACTTCCCAGACATAGATTGGGGAACGAATGCTAGTAACAATAATAGGGCTCAGATGTTTCTAGACGTGCTAGCAGATGAATTCCTTCATCAAGTAGTAGCTGAACCGACGAGGGGGGATGCCATTTTAGATTTGGTGCTGGTGAGTAGTGAGGACCTCGTTGAGGAAATGGTTGTAGGGGACAACCTTGGCTCGAGTGACCATGAGCTAATATGGTTTAAACTAAATGGTAGGGTTAACAGAAATAAAACTATGACTGTGACTAAGGTTTACGATTTCAAAAAGGCCAACTTTAATAAATTAAGGCAACTACTTAGGGAAGTGGATTGGGCTAACATACTTAGAGAGCTAAAGGCAGATGAGGCCTGGGATTATTTCAAGCTGAAGTTGCACGAGCTGTCCGAGGCCTGTATCCCGAGAAAGGGGAAACGGTCAGTAGGCAGGGGAATTAGACCCAGCTGGATGAGCGGGCGTCTCAAAGGGGCGATTAAGAAAAAACAGAAAGCGTACAAAGAATGGAAGAGAGGAGAGATCGGCAAAGAAACCTACCTTATTGAGGTCAGAGCATGTAGGGATGCGGTGAGAAAGGCCAAAAGCCGTGTAGAGTTGGACCTCGCGAGGGGAATTAAATCCAATAGTAAGAGGTTTTATAGCCATATAAATAGGAAGAAAACAAAGAAAGAGGAAGTGGGGCCACTGAAGCTTGCAGATGGAGTGGAGATTAAGGACAATCTAAGCATGGCACAATATCTAAATGAATATTTTGCGTCGGTGTTTAATAAGGCTAATGAAGGGCTTAGTAATAGAGGGAGCGGGACAGAGGGGAATAAAGGAGGGGCGATTGACATTAAAGTATCAGAGGTGGAAGCCAAACTTGACCAGCTAAATGGGACTAAATCGGGTGGACCGGATGATCTTCATCCTAGAATATTGAAGGAGCTGGCGCGAGAAATTGCAAGCCCCTTGGCGATAATTTTTAATAAATCTGTAAACTCGGGGGAGGTACCGATGGACTGGAAAATAGCTAATGTGGTTCCTATTTTCAAGAAGGGGATAAAAAGTGACCCGGGTAACTACAGGCCTGTTAGTTTAACTTCTGTAGTATGCAAGGTCTTGGAAAAAATTTTGAAGGAAAAAGTAGTTAAGGACCTTGAGGTGAATGGCAATTGGGACAAATTACAACATGGGTTTACGAAAGGAAGATCGTGCCAAACCAACTTGATCTCCTTTTTTGAGAGAGTAACAGACCTTCTAGATAAAGGAAATGCGGTGGATCTAATTTACCTAGATTTTAGTAAAGCGTTTGATACTGTGCCGCACGAGGAATTACTGGTTAAATTAGAAAAGATGGGGATCGATATGAAAATCCAGAGGTGGATAAAGAACTGGTTAAAGGGGAGACTGCAGCGGGTAGTACTGAAAGGGGAACTGTCGGGTTGGAGGGAGGTCACCAGTGGGGTTCCTCAAGGTTCGGTTTTGGGTCCGATTTTATTTAATCTATTCGTTACTGACCTCGGAACCGAATGTAGGAGTGGGCTGATAAAGTTTGCGGATGACACAAAGTTGGGAGGTATTGCCAATTCGGAGAAGGATCGGGATATTTTGCAGGGAGACTTGGATGCCCTTGTAAATTGGAGTAACAATAATAGGATGAGATTTAATAGTGGGAAGTGTAAGGTGATGCATTTAGGGATGACTAACAAGAATTTTAGTTATAAGTTAGGGACGCATAGGTTGGAAGTGACGGAGGAGGAGAAGGACCTCGGAGTCCTGGTTGATCGCAGGATGACTATGAGTCGGCAATGTGACGTGGCTGTGAATAAAGCTAATGCGATCTTGGGATGCGTTAGGCGTGGTATTTCTAGTAGGGACAGGGAGGTGCTGCTTCCGTTATACAAGGCGCTGGTGAGACCTCATTTGGAGTACTGTGTGCAGTTCTGGTCTCCTATGTTTAAAAAGGATGAACTCAAACTGGAACGGGTACAGAGAAGGGCCACTAGGATGATCCGAGGAATGGAAAACCTTTCCTATGAAAGGAGACTCGAGGAGCTCGGTTTGTTTAGCCTAACCAAAAGAAGGCTGAGGGGGGATATGATTGCTCTCTTTAAATATATCAAAGGGATTAATACCAAGGAGGGAGAGGAATTATTTCAGCTTAGTAGTAATGTGGATACGAGAACGAATGGATATAAACTGGCCGTGGGGAAGTTTAGGCTTGAAATTAGACGAAGGTTTCTGACCGTCAGAGGGGTAAAATTTTGGAACAGCCTTCCGAGGGAAACGGTGGGGGCAAAGGACCTCTCTGGCTTCAAGATTAGGCTTGATAAGTTTATGGAGGGAATGGTTTGATGGGATAATGTGATTTTAGTCAAATAGGCATTAACAAGCCATCGCGGGTAAAATGAGGGTCCGGCTGTAGAATCTTGCCTGTATGCTCGGGGTTCTGCTGATCGCCATATTTGGGGTCGGGAAGGAATTTTCCTCCAGGGTAGATTGGCAGAGGCCCTGGAGGTTTTTCGCCTTCCTCCGCAGCATAGGGCAGGGGTCGCAGGCTGGAAGATTCTGTTGTGGGTGAGTTAGCTTTTGTGGCCTGCATCATGCGGGAGGTCAGACTAGATGACCATATTGGTCCCTTCTGACCTTAAAGTCTATGAGTCTATGAGTCTATGTCTTCAGACAGAGGATATGATCCTAGATGAGAGGAGTATCTGCAGTTTCTGGGAGAATGTTCCTTTGACATGCCCAAGAAGAAAGTGCCTCTATTTAAGTAACATCTTCTAGTAGAGTCCTTCCTACTATTAGAAAGGATGTCTCAGCTCACATGGCTGTGGAGCACGAACGTTCTAAGGATGATGCCCATCCAAATGCCAAGCCCTGAAGTGTAGTTGATACAGATCAAGGGGCTTGATCTTGTCATTCCACTGGGTCAGGAGCTCAGGCAACATTGGGAGGATGATTGGTAGTCAAGATGACATGTGTAGGAGGTTGGGAAACCAAAAATGTCTGGGCCAGTAGGGGGCCATCAGGATGATCTGTGCCTGTCCTGCTGGATTTTGCGTAGAACTCATGGCAGGAGAAGTAGAGAATGGAAAGCATAGTTTGAACTAGTTCAACCAAGGAAGAAGTAGAGGGTCACCCTGGGAGCGGGAATATGGTCCTGTCTGATGAGGAAAGGAGAAAGAATACGCCCATGCATACCTGATGAGGATTTGTGCACCATAGGAGGGAAGACACTGCCTTGGCTGGAACTGTTACCATGGTGATCATGGGATGGTGGTTTGGAAAGTATACCATTGCCTTCAAACATGGCTGCAGTCAAAGGTGGAGCTGTAGAAACAGGGTGATGTAAGTGCATGAGGCCATATGACCTAAGTGAGACTGACATGTCTTGACTGGTACTCAAGGGTTGTTTGTGATCTGAGTTATATTATTGCTCATGGTCTGGAACCTGTCTTTGGGCAAGTACGCTCTTGTGGTGATAGAATTGAAGGTGGCCCCAATTAAGTCCAGAGATTGTAAGAATAGATTTTTTTGGTGTTTATGCTGACTCCTAGTGAGGAGAGGAGGTGCAGCATTACAGAAGTTGAAACATAGGCTTCCTGGCAGGACTTGGCGACAAGGAGCCAGTCGTCGAGGTAGGGGAAGACAATGAGACTGCAACATCTGACATAAACTACTACTACCAAGAATATCTTGGTAAATATTCCGGGGGTGGTTGCTATGCTGAAAGGGAGAACTCTGTATTGAAAATGGCTGGAGCCCACCATGAATCTGAGGAAGCATCTGTGAGCGGGATGAATGTCTACATGAAAGTAGGTGTCCTTCAGATCTAGGGCTGTAAACCACATGTCCTTTTCTAAAGATGGGCTTATAGATGGCAACGTGACCATGCGACACTTGAGTTTCTGAATGAAGTAGTTGAGATGGTGCAGGTAGAGGTCTTTATCCATGCTTCTTTTTGAGTACCAGGAAGAAAGTCAAGTAAAACCCACTCCCATGTTCTAGTGCTCCTCGCTCTGATAGGGAGTCCACCTCTTGTTTGAGAATACTCTCGTGAGAGCGATCCCCAAAGCGGGGTGAGGAGCAGGGTTTTGGGGGAGGTGGGCATGCAAATTCTATCATATAGCCAGAGTGGATGAAGTTCAGCATCTGTCTGTCTGTTGTTATTGCACTCCAGGTGTTGAAAAAGTGTGCTATATGACCCTCAAATTGTGTGTGGGGGTTGGGAGGTGTTGAGCTTAGTGGTTCTCAGCTCTCAAGCTCCCATAAAAAATAATGTCAAGCCAGGAGCGGAGATTGAGACAGAGCCTGTTGCCGAGGGTGTGAGGAAGCAGCTCTTGTGAACCCTTTGCCTCTTGTGTGCTGGTTCATAGGGCCTCTGGTGGAAAATCTTCCTCTTTGGGGGAGGCATATATATCCCCAGGGAGCAGAGGGTAGCCCTAGAGTCCTTCAGGGTATAGAGGGACTTGTCTGTCTTTTGGTTGAAGAGCTGTGGTTCATTAAAGGGGAGATCCTCGATGGTATACTGGACCTCCCTAGGGAACTCTGACGCATGGAGCTATGACTCCCTGAACATAACAATGGCAGTAGCAATAGGTCTAGAGGAGGTATCAATGGCATTTACTGTGGATTGGCAAGTAGGATTGGCTATCAGTTTGCCTTAATCTATCAGAGCTTGGAAAAAAGCTCTGTCTGGGTGAGGAAGGCTGTCAGTACATTCTGCAAACCTGGCATAGTTTAGGAAGTCGTATTTAGCCATTACATAAGAATGGCCATACTGAGTCAGACCAAAGGTACATCTATCCCAGTATCCTGTCTTCCGACAGTGGCCAATGCCAGGTGCCCCTGAGGGAATGAACAGAACAGGTAATCAAGTGATCCATCCCCTGTTGCGCATTCCCAGCTTCTGGTAAACAGAGGGTAGGGACACCATTAGTGCCTGGTATCTGGCTACCCTGAACTGTAGGTTAGATGATGAAACAATCTTTCTCCCAACAGATCCAAGGGTTTGCCCTCTTTATCCATAGAAGTAGACCAGGGATGTTGCTCTCTTTCAGAAGCAGCCTGGACCACAAGGGAGCACGATGAGAGAACAAAAATTCTGTTTCTTTGGCCAGCACATAACAACAATTCTGGGAGCACAGGTGGCAGGGGTGTGCCAAAAAGTCCTACCTGGCTCCACTATGGCTTCATTAATGGGGAGTGTTATTCTGTTGGATCTGGAGGAGTGGAGAATGTCTTGGAGTTCATGATGAGAGTCTAGACCTCTTCAAAAGGAATCTGTAGTTCTCCAGCAACTCTGCGAAGAAGATCCTGGAACTGTCTGAAGTCATTCGGGGGGGGGGGGGGTGTTAGAAGGAGACATGGGGCGGGGGGGTGTCACTGCTTCATCTGGACATGAAGACGGCTGTTTTACTTGTTCTAGCAGAACTGCCAGATCTTGTGCATAATGCTCCTCTTCCTCTGTAGGATCCAGGGGCAGATCTGAGTGGCCCCTTAGAGGGGAGGCAAGGAGTGACTCCCTGACAGATCGGCCCAAATCTGCAGGATGGTACTGGTCCCAACGCCCCAAATATGGCCAGTAGGAGGGGTCAACAGGGAGTATGGAGGCCCCCACGGCATGAGGTACCTCCAGCTCTTAGTTAGATGAGGCAAAGATTGGTCCCAAATTGGTGCAGGTCTTTTGGGTAGAGGAGGATACGTAGAATGGGGAAAAAAGGTTCATTGGATGGCTCAGAATCTCCTGATGAAGAGAAGGCCAATTCCAGTTCCAGTGGCAATATTGTCGGTGCTGCTGGAGCAGAGTTGTATTCCGTATATGGGACGGGTGACAAACTCCTTCCAGTGGTCAACTCCCTCAATTATGTTATTTTCTCTTTGGAGACAGAAGGACTCGATGGAGGAGGGGATTCCAGATCTGGGAGAGCGAAAATGTCCTGTGGCACAGCAATGGATTCAGATCTCTACGATGCGAGAGGGAGTCTACTTGTCTGAGCTGCTGGAGCCAGAGGAGATTGTGTAACTGCTGAGGAAGATGATCACGTGGATAGACAAAGCTGATGATCAGTCTTCATCGGTCCTGTTTTGGAGATGCTGAGGACGACGGTATCAATGGATTGTAATCCCGTACCAATGTATCCCAATGCTTATGGGCTTTCATTTCATGCCTTCGGGATGCAAGAACATAAGAACGGCCATACTGGGTCAGACCAAAGGTCCATCTAGCCCAGTATCCTGTCTTCCAACAGTGGCCAATCCCAGGTGCCCCAGAGGGAATGAACAGAACAAGGAATCATCAAGTGATCCACCCTGTCACCCATTCCCAGCTTCTGGCAAACAGAGGCTAGGGACACCATCCTTGCCCATCCTGGCTAATATCCATTGATGGACCTATCCTACATGAATTTATCTAGACTTAGGATTCCTCATGGGCTTGCTCAGAGCTTAATCCAACTTTTGGAAGTGGATTTAGAGGAAGACAGTCTCAGACTTATGAGTGCGCTTCCTGGATTCCTGACAAGATCCCGCCAGGGGTTCTGTGGGAATAGACACTGCCACACCAGAGTCAGACTTCGCACCAGAAGGAGCATCCTTGCTGAATCAGGTCGATGTACAGAGGGTACGCCCTAGCCTGGATATGTTTGAGGCCTCATGGCCTTCTCCACAAGGTGTCTCCAAAGGAGATCCAGTGGATATAGTGTATTTAGATTTTCAGAAAGCTTTGACAAGGTCCCTCACCAAAGGCTCTTAAGCAAAATAAGCAGTCATGGGATAAGAGGGAAGGTTCCCTCATGGATTGGTAACTGGTTAAAAGATAGGAAACAAAGGGTAGGAATAAATGGTCAGTTTTCAGAATGGAGAGAGGTAAATAGTGGTGTCCCCCAGGGATCTGTACTGGGCCAAGTTCTATTTAACATATTCATAAACCATCTGGAAAAAGGGGTAAACAGTGAGGTGGCAAAATTTGCAGATGATACAAAACTACTCAAGATAGTTAAGTCCCAGGCAGACTGCGAAGAGCTACAAAAGTATCTCACAAAACTGAGTGACTGGGCAACAAAATGGCAGATGAAATTTAATGTTGATAAATGCAAAGTAATGCAGATTGGAAAACATAATTCTAACTATACATATACAATGATGACGTCTAAATTAGCTGTTACCACTCAAGAAAGAGATCTTGGGAGTCATTGTAGATAGTTCTCTGAAATCATCCACTCACTGTGCAGCGGCAGTCAAAAAAGCGAACAGAATGTTGGGAATCATCAAGAAAGGGATAGATAATAAGACAGAAAATATCATATTGCCTCTATATAAATCCATGGTATGCCCACACCTTGAATACTGTGTGCAGATGTGGTCGCCCCATCTCAAAAAAATATCTTGGAATTGGAAAAGGTTCAGAAAAGGGCAACAAAAATGATTAGAGGTATAGAACAGCTTCTGTATGAGGAGAGATTAATAAGACTGGGATTTTTCAGCTTGGAAAAGAGGCGACTAAGGGGGGATCTGATAGAGTCTATAAAATCATGAGAGGTATAGAGAAAGTAAATAAGGAAGTGTTATTTACTCCTTCTCATAATACAAGAACAAGGGGCCACCAAATGAAATTAATAGTTAGCAGGTTTAAAACAAACACAAAGTATTTTTTCACACAACGCACTGTCAACCTCTGAAATTCCTTGTCAGAGGGTGTTGTGAAGGCCAATACTATAATGGGGTTCAATAGATAGATTCATGAAAGATAGGTCCATCAATGGCTATTAGCCAGGATGGGCAGGAATGGTGTCCCTAGCCTCTGTTTGCCAGAAGCTGGGATTGGGTGACAGGGCATGGATCACGACGATAATCTGTCTGTTCATTCCCTTTGGGGCACCTGCCATTGGCCACTGTCAGAGGACAGGATACTGGGCTTGATGGACCTTTGGTCTGACCCAGTATGGCCATTCTTATGGTCTTATGACCAAGTTCCCACCCTTCCAGGGTATGGCTGGAGAATAATTGGAAGATACTGCACCTCACCGTGATGTGGGCTTGCCCAAGGGAATCCAGGCAGTACTGGTGGTTATTGCTGACCGAGAAGGATCACTGGCAGGAAGCGCAGAGTTTAAAACCCAGAGCCCTGGGCATAGTCCAGTACCCGAACGGGTATGTGGGGAGCGGAGGTGTCCCCCCAAAGAGACTAAATCTAAACACTAAGAGATCTATAAAACGCTAAACTGTAAAAAATGTACAAGCTGTTAAAACATTTACAAAGCTAAATGTAAATCTTATCTTGTAGGATGAAGCTGAAGCTAGTTCCGCCCCGGACCACGTGGTGGTGAGAAGGAACTGGAGAGATGGTTGGTCCCCTACCCCGCCCTCTATCCCCTCAGTCAGAGGCACGAGGAGAGTCAGTGAGCATGCGCAAACCAACAGACACTACTTTCAGATTTTCCATCCCCAGGCACATGATGTGCCTGTGTAAACTCACAGTGGAAGAGGGACCATCGTTGAAGAAGAAGGGACATATCATGATTTTTTGCCATCATCACTTGGCACCTGTTGCTTTCTCAAACTTCCAAGTATGGGGATCACTTCGCTCAGTTTTTGCTATATTAAAAAGCCTCTAAGCATTTCACATCTGCTTGTAATGTTCACTATGTTACTGCTGCACAAAGGCTCAACCCTGCAAGTTGCTGAACACTCTGGTTCCGATTCAGCACAGCACGAGTGGCTCCACTGAAAACACTTTGTGACAAAGCCACCAATTATGTCTGACTTGCTCCTGCCTGCATCAGGTCACTGACGGGGTGACGTGGGCAAAACACGCTGGGAAGCTAGTCCACCTGAACCATGAAGTGAAGGCAGGACTTCTGACACATCAGGGCAGCCCCAAATCCAGACAAACCAAAGGGCCCGTCCATATTTCCCGTGAGATACACATAGAAACGTGCAGCAAAGTATTCATGAAGCCAGCATCAACTCCATGCACAAAAATATGGAGCTCTCATGCCCACTTGCCAGCCTAGAATAGGGCTAGATCTCTGGATCTGCTCCGCCCTCATGGGGCCCAGTCTCTTGCTATGTTCCTCCCTCCAGTCTGTTTTCCCTTTGGGAGCATCTCTCTTACTCATGGCCAAAATTCTACAGGGCTAACACTGAGGCCACATCCAGAGCAGCCTCATTTCCCAGTGGCTCAGTGCATTCTGCAGATGCGCTGCACCTCTGAAAGCCAGTCACTTTTATAACTAAATTGCTAGGAGGGGTAGCAACCCCATTGAGAATGAGCACAGATTACTGCCCCCGCCCAGAGCAAGGTGAGACCAGGGACCAGACGGTGAGCTCCAGAATCACCATCTGGTTACTGGTGTGCATGTAGAGCAGTACAACTATGTGTTGCCTCTTACTCAGGCCTGTGGCAAACTCTCAATGGAAGCCATTGTTCGTCAGCGATTCCTTGGGTGTCAGACATTATGCTCCTGTAAGAGACAGGGACAATGGTTATCCTAAGTAGTCAGTGCTTACTTTTAGTTGGCGCAAGTATGGCCTCCAGACTCCATCCATCAGGTCTTGTCTGTATTTCTTCGTAAAGTAACCCAGGTAGGAGACGAAGGCTGTGATTAGTAAGACATCTCCACACAATGTGCTCTCCTGCTCTTTGAAGTCTTTCACAGCCTCTGCCCATCTCACGTTTTCAGAGGCGAGTCCCCCAACCTAAAATTCCAACATAAAATTAACCTTTAGATGGACTCCTTGAGCATTTTTTCGATGCACAAGTACTTTAACATGTCTTGTCACTCTTTGACTTCAAATAATATTTGATATGTTTTTAAAACCAAAGATAGAAAGATTTGTTAGTCATTTTGCCCATTCCTCCCCATCCACTGAAAGACCACCCCCTACAGTACATCCCTAGACCATTTGCCAGTCTAGCTGTACATGACTCAAGAAAAGGATCCGCCACTTTGTTGGCAAGAATATTCCTCTCTCTATAAGGAAGTTTTACCGAGTACACTACCAAATATGTTCATTTCCACAGTTTCATCCATTCACTCCTAGCTACACCCCCTTGGACCACACTCAGTAATTCCTCTCCCTCCTTGAGATTTAGATCCTTCAGTTATTTCAGACAGTTATCATTACCCAAATTCATGCCTCATTTGGCCAAGATATACTCAATCTTCATAAACCACTTGGTCTCCGTCTTGCTCTTTGCTAAGGCCTCAGTCCTGCAAACACTTAACTTTAAACCCATCCCTAGTCCACTAAAGCAAATCTCTGCACATGTCGCTGGTGTTAGATTGCTGAGGAATGTACCTGCACTTGAGCTGTGATCTTACCAGTCTTGCAGAAAGGGACTAGCATGAGCAGGATGTCTCCATCAGTCAGCAGTGTTGCCAACTCCTGTGGCTTTATTACAAGACTCATGAAATTTGGTGCTTTTCTTAACGCTCCAGCTCCTTGTATGATTACAAGAGACTCTCTGCTTCCTTTTTT
The DNA here is from genome assembly GCF_028017835.1 of Emys orbicularis. Taxonomy (NCBI): domain Eukaryota; kingdom Metazoa; phylum Chordata; order Testudines; family Emydidae; genus Emys; species Emys orbicularis. The sequence continues at coordinate 25,671,487 of NC_088695.1, read as the reverse complement.
TTTTTAAAGGTTTTCACCCTCCCGTACATGGAGGAAAGCTTGAAAACCTGAACTGAATGCACCCCCCAGATTCAGGAAGCAAAAGGTACAGAAATAGAGCCCAAATGTATTACTTGTAAAAAATCCCATGATTTTAAGCCAAGCTTGTGATTTCTGAATGCAATACTGGAGGTTGCAGCCCCAAATCACATTCCCTTTCCCTGCTGCAATGATGCTCTGAAAACTTATATCTAAATCCCAGGTCATCCTCAGCAATGGTGCTTTGTGTTGCTTTCGCCCACTGAATGGCCTGCCTATGTTTGCGATGATTTTCCCCTACATATATTCCCTTTCACTTTTCTAGACTGAATCTGTTTTCTGTCCATTTTTCAAAAGCCTCCAAGGCCCTTTGTGTGATTTTTCTCCCTTACTTGGTATTTGCAAAGTCTCCCCAACTAAGGAGCTCATGAAAATGTCATTCATATGCTGCTTTCACAGTCTTCAGGTCACTAATAAGGCGTTAAATAAAACCAGACCTAACATGGATCCTTATCATGCCCCTGGCAGACATCTTTCCAACTAAGCACACTACAGTTCTTGGTCCTTCAGCCAACTGGAGATCCATGGGACAGTACTTCTATCCAAGCCAATTTGAATTAATTCTGTGAGTTTCTTTACTAAAATTCAGATATACTAAAAGTAACAGCATTCCCTTCATCCACAGGTTTGTCTTTCAGTCCAGAACAGCAGGATGTATTCTTTGTAAGTCCTCAAAACTGTTTGCGCAGGGCTTAGGGTGACCAGATGTCCTGATTTTATAGGGACAGTCCCGATATTTGGGGCTTTTTTTTTTAATATGGGCTCCTCTTACCCCCCACCCCCGTCCTGATTTTTCACACTTGCTGTCTGGTCACCCTAGCATGGTTCTGCTATCTGCTGTGGGCTTAGTTAAGTGGGTGGAAGTCCCACTGAAGCCAGATGTGAGTAACTGGGAGCAAGACCAAGACCTAGATGTTTGCATTACTGGGTTAGATTCACTGTGCCACATTCGGAGGCCTAGGTGTTGGAATTAGGGGTTGGGGTGGGGGGCGCTTGAAATGGTTTCCAGTGTTTACAGTATGGTTCAATGGCTCTCAGCACCCCCACTATACAATTTTTTCCAGCACCCCTGCTCAGAGGTGATAGGGAAGGAAGTTTGAATTATCTGCTGAGAAGTGGGTGTGAGTTTAGGACCTTGTCTGCACTGTAAAACTGAACTCTTCCAGACAGCAGCTGCAGCCAGCACTGGTGAAACTGGCGCCAGCACTGTCTGTCCTTGTCGGCACCCTCAGATAAACTGTGCTCAGCACCACTTCAGCTGCAACTGTTGTTAAGAGTCACTGTCTGCACCAGCTCCATTCTGTAATGCAGCCAAGGCTAATGGGACTCTAACTGAGCTTTAAGGATCCAAACTCATACAGGCTAAGGGGGCTGGGAGAAGGCGTAATGTACAACAGCTAACATTCCTTTGGCCTGGCCCCTGAGTTCAGCCTTCCAACTTCCATCATCATGGGAAGGCCCTTTCCTATTGTCATTTGCACTGACCCTGCTGTCAGCCCTTCCTCGGGTCCCAAATTACCCTGGATTCTGTCCATCTCCTTTTGCTCCTGCCACTGGTTCCCACATGCTCGACAGCAAGTGGAGAATCCTGGTGGTTGTCCTTTGCCCCTTGGGTCACACCCTTCTGGCACCAGGAGGCAGCAGCAAGCCAGTCATTGTTTCATATCTGAATCACAGCTGGCCAAGGCCACGGCATCTCCACAGCAAGAGGCCAACCAGGATCACGGGCTTCTTTATCTACGCTGGTGGCTCCCAGTGGCCTTGGATCACTCAACTCCCTTGTTCTCATCTTCCTACAGCTCCTCAAAGACTGAAAACTGCAGGAGTGGTTTGAATGGCTTGATGTAAAGACAGCTGCTGCAGCCTGCAGTTGCTCAGAGGGATTTCATGCATGGAGCTGAATGGTGCACCCCAGAGTGCTGCTTTCCAATGGGTTTCCCCAAGTCTTCGTTGTGACCAAGAGCCCTTTAAGGTCTGAGTTCTGATCATGGTAACACGTCATGAAACATATGACTCTGTGTGACAGATCACCTCCTCGTGGTGCCACCCATACCTCTGCAATGTGGTTGCAAGGGGATCTCCACTGGAACTGCATCTCACATTGGTCTGAAGCTGCCTGACTTTGCTGACCTTCTGGGCAAGCTGCAAGGCCTCTCTGTCTGTTCTGGCTTTTCCAGAGAGGTGTGAAGAGTGGGAAGGGCTCTCAGGAGTGGTTGGGGGCATTATTAACTCCGTATCTGATGTTATGTGAATTCTGAGCATTACCGAGGTATCTATTTTCAAATCTTTCCTTACTGCACCAAGAGACATTGCAGCAGCACACTGTGTACTGCAAAAGGAACAGTTTTGTTCCTTGCCTCATCCTCCCATCCATTCTAGGGTGCACATTCTGTGGGGTAGGCGATGTGTCTGTATATATCCCCTGAGGTAATCTAAATAACAATATTAATGGATAATCCTCTTTCTCCCTATCAAAGCACAGGGGCAGTATATGCTTCTCTAAATACTCTTATCTCTTAGCAAAATATGTGACTGTCAGGGCTGGAAAATGTGCCCAGCGCCAAGAGATGGAAGACTCTGTCCCCTGGCCAGACATCAGCATGGAAGATGCTGCCCTTCTCAGTGGAGTCCGGGGATGTCACCCAGCACACTCCACCTTCCTGGCTGCTTGAGAGGGAGTGCTGGATTCCTGGGGCCTCACATTTTTGTACAGCTCTGGCTGGCAGGTGTCTGACAATTGAGATGGCTCCCCAGTCAGTTTCTCTCTCCTCCTCTCACTCCCTAGGATGTAGGCCTTGCTGGAGCCCGGGGCATAACTAATGGTGTGAACCAAAGCAGGCCTGGCCTTGGCATAACAACAACACACTAAGTATTGGCTAACCAAGTAAGCACATTCCTGACCAGAGAAGATGTGCAAGAACACCCAGAGTTCTCAAGTAACTACATAAACACATTCTTAAGAGATGGTACCGGGACACACCGACCCCTTCTAAGATAAGGATGGCATGGCAGGATAATGGCTAAGGATGTTTGTTCGAACTAGCAGTTACAAGAAGAAGGGTGGTAACTAGCAATGTCTGGAGAGTAACACGTAACTTGCTTGTATCAGTGCATAAAGGAAGTCATAGGAGGGCAATCTTTATCCAGCCAAGGAGGCAGTGTCTTGGTGAAGCCAAAAGGGCACGCAGGTCACAGGGAAGAGAGTAGTGGGAGCTAACTTTCTTTTAAAGGGATGGGAGGCCACAATCTAGTGGCTTCACAGGGGGGTTAAATGTCCTGTTTCCAGCCCTTCCTGAGGACATGGCTTTGACAGGCTCTGGCGGGGCTGGAGCTGGAGCTCACCTCTTTCAGCCAGAAGGATGGACAGGAATGGTCCGGAGAAATTCTTAGGGATTCTGGAAAGGACAGAAGAGCCTTATGGCCAGGAAAGTTAAGTCCTCTGGGTTTCTAGGCTGACAGTCCAGATTTACATCCCCTTCTCACTTTCATTGTGTGTTGTTATTTTACAGACAAGGCAAAGCTAGTTTACAAGTGGGGCTGTATTTCTCTTGGCAAACATGGGAGGCTGGGACAACCTGTGTTCCTCAACACAACAACGTGCTGTACTGGGGCAAGGACCATTTTCATCTCAATTGTATTAGTCCAATGCCATGTAAATCCCAACAATGACTGGCAGGACAAAAAATCCTGGTTAGAAATATAATGCCTGCAGTCAAAAAATGTCCTGCATATGGCCACTAAACAAAGCCCTGAACTCTACCAGCTCTCTCTTAATTACACGACCATTCTACATGCTAATTCACTGTTCCTGCTCTCCTCTTACATGTTTTAATTGGCTTCACTATGATTGACTTCGACAAGCACCTTGCATAAACTTTTTTCTCTTTGTAAATAAAATACTGAAATGGATTTAGAAATTACTAGTGACACCCACTGGTGAAAAGATGGAACTGTACAACATTTATGCTAGTTTGCATAACGCCAAAGAAGAGTATGATGGGGAAAGTGTCTAGTACCGTCTGTTCACTGTTTGTTTTAATTATTTCACTTACTTGGTGTGCATGAACTCTGAGAGCGAATTTTTCTAGTATGGATAGGTATGGTTCTCTGATGTTTTAAATGAATTGTTACCAGTGCTACTACTCAGTCCCACCCTTGGAGCTATGATCAGCAGGAGCGAGAGCACCTGGACCATAAAGGGTTGCTGCCTATACAGAATCCGAGGTAATGCCAAGTGTCCCCGGCCTGACCATAGATCCTTGGAGCTGAGACTCCAGAGCCAATCCTGTCAGCTGAAGGAGAAATTAAAGATGCCAAAGTCTCCATGCGGCGCTGGAATGTAGCATGTCCCTATGGCAGGAGATCTCATGTCTTTTTGGAAATATTCCTTTGTCTCCAATATTTCCTAATAAAAATAGTGAGACTAGAATTGCCCTTTCCCAGTACTGCTGACACACCTCTTCTCTGCTCCCAGTTTGACAAGGAAGGCACCATTTCTATGCCCTCTTTACAACACAACATAACAGCCAAAGTAACTCATTCACAGACATGAGATTTTCACAGAGATGTATGAATCTAATGTTTAACTATTTTAAGCGTAGTAAAATCCCAAGCCAAAACCTTCATTTACAAACAATTACAGTTGATGAGAGAGAGCAATGTTATTATCTTTCATATCACTTAAAAAAATCCTATGCAACAAACACATTACTATCAAGTATTGAGGAGATGCACACTTCATAACAACCACCTTACCTCTGACCCAAGGATAGGGTTATTTCTTAATTGCTTTTTAAAAATGTATTATTTGTGTTTCAGAAGCAAAATGTTTCCTTTCAAGTCATTTTGCTAAACTGAAAATATTACTAGTTAACATATTCAACAAGAGAGATAATTTTGTTAAAGCATTTATAATTGTTGGTTCTTGAGACTAATTCTGGGCAGTTTAACAGGAAAGGTGTATAACATTATTCCTGATTACAGTTATGTATGATTGTAGACTTGCACTTCAAGCTGATCAGTATATGCAATTGATTGCACGCGTAGGAGGCCAGATTCTGTTCTCAATCACATTGGTAGAAATCAGGATTACTCAGCTGAAGGCAATGTACAACACATGTAAGTAAGGGCAAAGATGGAGCCAGGATTTTTAGATTTCTTTGCTGGAAGGTTTTTTTGTTGTGTTTACATTTTGAGTTTATTGAGGAAAGAACTGTACATAGTTTTGGATTCGAGTGAAGCTAGGGGTGAAGGGCTGTGCAATTCTTTATACTTGAAAGGAATAACATGTTAGTTTTGTATGTGGGCGGTGAATAATTGTATCACTCCTGCCTTCAAAAACTGAATCTTGCATGAGCCCCCGTCACAATCTGCCGACGTTTCAAACGCTACAGTGTAACATGACTTCAGTGGGGAGACTGAGGGTGTCACAGCTTTGGTCGAGCTCTTGGCCGCTCACTAGACTGCTGTGAGGGAACCCAGCCACTTTACGTCTCTGGGGCCTGAACACAGCCAAACCACTATCCTACGTTGGGTCCCTAGGCACCTTTCTGAGGTACAGACTCTCTGGCAAGCACCACTCCTCAGAGCTGGAACCCACTGTCCAGCCACTTCACCTCTGGACTCAGTGCTGGCTCTTCAGACACCCCCGCAGCTTCAATATCCCCTCGCAGAACTCCACCCCGAGATGTGAGCCTTCACGGTTACCTCTTCCAGGGGCAACACGTAGGTGTAAATGCTTAACACATCCAGGCTTTGCACAGACAGCCAACAGATTCTTGCTCTTCAAAGCACAAGACACACTCAAAGAGCACAGAGCATTTAGAAAACAGCAAACATCCTAACTGCAGTGCCCCTCACTAGCTCCTGGTTCCCCGGGGAGTCCTTGGGGACCATCTGTGTTTCAGGCAGGTAGGCAGGGTTCCCTCATCAGACTCCTACATGCTGGGCTGCTTCTCCTTCCTCTTGAGCTAGAGAAAAAGGGCATGCAGAAGAGCAGCTCCTCCCTTTTATATCTTCCAGCCCCCTTTGTCAGGGGACATCCCACTCAGCCTCCTCAGGTGATCACAGACTCCTGCTGGTTCACTTTGTTGCCAAGGTGATCCCTCCCTTGACAAACCAGTTCTCCTTTTGTCTAGGTGCATCCTTTGTGAACAGGGGAGCAGCAAGGTTTAACAGCTCTGTTGTTAGGCCTCTGCCACTACCCCGTTGGAATTTCAGTCCAACATGGAGGTGAAAGAACAACGGAAAAGAAAAAAGCCTGCACCTTCCAAATGGAGTTTGCAGCTTGGTAAAGATACATCGAGAGCCCATAACTGCATGCAGAATTCACAGCTTGTACAACTAGACCTCCCAATCCTCACAGAGGGACACAAAGAAACAGTCACGTTGCAAAAGCTCCCAGAGGAGCTGTGTTAAAGTCTTTTCGTTTCAAAACATACTTACTGGATTTAAACAAAATGTTCAGAAAACGTTCTAGCTGCCAGTGAGATTTAACCCTAGAACTCTGGAAGTGAGAGATGTTCTCTTTCTTCAGGTACAAAGGAATCGGCATCAGCCTGAGAATGGGACTGTCTGTTTCAGGTGCTCATCTGCCCCCCGGCCCTTGCCACAGTATCCAAGCATCTCACAGTCTTCAATGCAGTTACCCTCACAACATCCCCAGGAGAGGGGGAAATGCTGTTATTCCCATTGGACAAATATGGCACAGAGATATGCAGGCGCCTAAAGATGCAAGCATTTTCCAAAGAACCTAGGTACCTAAATCCAATTGATTTCAATGGGAGTTAGGCAACCAGGAGCTTTTGAAAACCCTACTCGGTGCCTATCTACATCTGTAGGTGCCTAAAGACCTTTACAACCTGGGTTTAAATGGCTCACACAGGCAGGTGTATGGTGGAGCAGGAAACTGAGTGCAAGTCTTCTGCATCTCAGGCTAGCCCCCTAAACCACCTCCTCTCTGCTGCTGCGAAATGAAGCCTGGAGCGAACACCACCTCTGAGGCACAGCCAGGACTGGGGTCCTCACGCTCTAGCAGCACCGGCCTTCAGCCATTTGAACTACAGACTGATCTGTTTCAGCTCTCCCCTACAGAAACATCTGCATGTCCTTTTCAGCAGCAACCAGCCACACCTATAGAGCTCAATCCCAATGACGTCCGCAGGAGTCTTTCCAGTGACTTCCAAGGGCTTTGGATCAGGTCCATAGTGCCCAGTCCTGCTTCCACTGAAGTCAATAGCAACAAAATTTATATTGACCTCCAGGGGAACAGGAACAGGCCCCAAAATCACCACATCCAAAATCATTAACAGCTTTGCTGAATTACAATGTATTTTCTTCAAATACCCCATACCTGAGGTGAAAAGGAGATTTAACTATATGAAGCAGTAGTGACCAGCTGCTTTTCAGCAAGGGTGAACAAAGAGGCATGAGACAAAAGTCAACGTTTCAAATCAGGATAATTTTTAAACGATTTGTAACTCAAAAACAGTTTAATGACTTTTCTTCCAACGTTGAACCCACATTCCCCTTTGCCTTCAGAGTCAATCTGGCAATTTTCAGCACAAACGAGCTTTCTAACCCAAAGTTATAGGGCCTAAAAATAGAGCTGAATACTAGCGGCTGTTGCACTGTTAGGACTAGATTGTCACTGTGTACTGCAACCTGCATAAGGGATAGCGTGTAGCTGGTTCCCCCTTGCTCCAGAAGGGGGGAAGAAGGGAAGTGATTTGTGCCATCCCTTTACCAGCCCGTTTAGTTCCCTCTCCCCCTCTGCTAAACACGGTCCTTGTGAGTGAGTGCTCCATATGGTCCTGTGCTTAGGGCAGTGATTTAGGAAGCCAGGGTTCAAGTTTCTACTTTGCCACATACTTCCTGTGTGATCCTGGGCAGGCCACTTAGTCTTTCTTTCCCTCAGTTCCCCATCTGTGCAATGGGGATAACAGCACTGCCCTGCCTCCCAGGGGTACTGTGAGGATAAACGAAACCCAGACTGCAGGTGCTCAGACATGACTGTAGCAGGGGGCCACATAAGCACCTTTATGCGTTACCACTTTCTTCCTCTTATTACTCTTTATTAATCATTTTTATTAATTTTTAAAACTGGAAAAAATATAAAAATGTTCATGTACTTTTCAGTATATCATTACATGGAAAAGCAAATACAGCTCTTGTCTTATTAGCGTCTTGTCTTTAGTCCTGCAGTTCTGATCTATCACTAACTGCTCAGAACATTAAATAACAGAGATAAGAGGCTGTGCCTCTATCATTGTATATGTTCAGTATATTGGAAATGTAAATGTGCCTCGAACATACCCAGATGTATACAGAGAGTTATGGGAATGGCCACATCATTAGTACTTGAAGCACTGTAAAATTGTTTTCATGACTAAAGTTTGCAGCTATGCAGGAAATATCATGCATTCTGAAATGTTAGAAGATGCAATGTATTGTGTTCTCATGGCATACATCTCCATAGCACCTGACAACTTCCATTCCTATGATTAAAGTTCAAGCTGTTGATACTCACCAGTCGATTTGCAAGTGAGATGGTGCATGCTGTAGCTTCAGCTTCTTGCTGACATTTCAGTTTGTCTGAAGTAGCCCTCTCAAATTTGGCTGTGAGTTTTGCTAGGTTTTCATTAAGGTGCTGTTAATGAAAAAATCAGAACATCTTCAGCAAAACCCTTTTCATCATAAAAGACTCCTACAAAAATTGCTGTCACTGCGTGTGTCTCTGCAGTGGTGACCCCCTAGCTAGCCTCTCTCACTGTTATTCTGAATGGCCAATGCAATGAGAGAAGGCAGGATTCCTGCACAGAGCACTCATGTCTGGGTCTCAGCCTGCAAGACTGTGAGCACGGCCTGCAACGTGCTGACCACTTGTAGGAGACCCTCAGCACCAGCAGGATACATGACTTAGGCTCTAATTAGGGTTGCCAACCCTCCAGGATTGGCCTGGAGTCTCCCGAAATCGGCATCAATCTCCCAGTGACTATTGAAAACAATCTGGGAGATTTTAATAGGATATTTTAAGAAAATGACATTATGTCATGTTGTAAAAATACCGTCCCCGAATAGCTTCAGTCAGAGTTGGCAACCCTAGATCCAACCCAATGTCCACTGAAGTCAAGTTGGGGTCCTTCCATTGATTTCCAGGGGCATTGGATCAGGCCCTTGCAAAACAGCGTGAGAGGGCATGGGAGGAGCAGCATGCTAGGGAACTCTGTTTACATGATAGGCCACATAATTTGCAAAGGACTATGGACAAACAGTGCAAAGGCTGTTTATCTTGGCACTGCTCTGACTTGATTTTGGACTAAGGGAGGGGATCACAGGCTGACTAAAGATGGTGGCCGGGGTCCAGAGCTCTGGCCAAGCAGCAATTAGTGCAGCTCAGGAGGAAGAAGCGCAAAAGTGACTTTTAGCAACCTTTGCATTTTTCAGATGTGTGCATCCTAGTGCTGGCCTGCTCCTGAAGGCTGCTCTAAGTTATGCTTGTTGTTCACAGCCCCAGGGGACCATTCTAAATGCTGGATGTCAGTCGGACATAAGGGAGTATAAACCATCTGGACTAGATGACTTCCTGAGGTCTCTTCCAACTCTAATCTTCTATGATTCTGTGATCTGGCAGCCAGGAGTGAGAGTGACCACTTTTTGGAGAGTGAGTGAGAGAGAGTGACCAGTGCTACAATTACCCTTCTCCTACCAAGGGAGGTCCTTCCTGTGAGTGCCTGAGGACTTTCCATTCCAGAGTAGGGTGCCAACCCTCCCTGCGGTACTGGAGAATGGGGCCAATACACACTCAGGTCCAGCTGGGCTGTTTCTACACTTGGGCCACATCCAAGGAGAGCCAACATTTTGGAAAAAGAACAGAGGGAACCAAAGTCTGCAGGGCCTCATTGCAGCCATGCTGCTAGCTGAGGAGGACTCATCGCATGGACAGATTTGGTCACACTTTGCTCTAAGACAAACTCTAACTGTTCCCAAAGTTCTTGAAACATTTCACTTCTGAGATAAGAGAACCAGAGTTAATAATTGATTTTATCTGCACCAGCACAAACATCTTAAGGCTAAATGCCTTTAAATCATTTTAACACTGTTTGAACAATGCACTAGAAATAAACATGGAATAGGGATTATTGTAGTGGCCTCTGTAACTATGCTCTCAGTTGCCAGTGCCCAATATAAAATACAGTCTCTTTCAAACCAGCTTGGCATTAAGTCATATAACTAAAATATTGTTAGAGTATATATATATATATGTATATATTAGATTTTCATATTTATGTGTGTATATCTCTGTATAAATACACACACATATATGCTACACTATTAAATGTTTTATAATCACACATATATATATATATATATATATATATACACACACACACACATACATATACGTGTGTGTGTGTGTGTGTGTGTGTGTGTGTGTGTGTGTGTGTGTGTGTGTGTGTGAATATGCATCATGTTTTTTTTCCAGAAATTCTGAGCACTGCAGCACATGGGAGATACATGTGCTCTGTACTTTTGAAAATCAAGTCACTTTCATTTACCACCAAAATATGGATTTAAGTACCATACCACTAGGCAGCTACACTTGAAAATGTTAGCCCTGTGTTACAGTTTTGAGGCCAGATTCTCAGCAGGCATAATTCTACTTAAATCTATGGAGCTACGCCAATTTATGCCAGTTGAAAGTCTAGTAAAATATCAACATTCATATATCAACACGATTGTATATGTATATACTACTATACTACACATTTAATAGCACAGCACTGTACATATGCAAATAAAAAGTAATTTAAAAAGTTAAGGTTGAAAGCATGTTTCAATGGAGTATTACTAATACCCCAACACAGATGCACTTTCTCTGCAAAAATCTTACATCTTTAAAAAAACTCAAACATGAAAAAGTGTAATTAAAATAACAGTGAAGGGATCCAAACAGTTCTCCAGTGCCATATAATCCTACATCACTTAGTAGCACCTATTCAGTCTTAAGGGTGCTCCTTGTTTTGATCTGCAGGCAGTGGAATTATTGGAGATGGCTCTAGATTGTATATACTTTGAACTGAATGGGTAGCAAGGATTTCAAAGGTACTAATCCCCTGGATGCATTAAGTAATGTTAGAGTATTATGTTTTCTAACAGTGTGATGTTTTGATGAAACAAAAATATTTTTATTAATTAAACTAGAATTATTTTTCTGTTTGGTGTTATGAGGTGTCTCCATTACAAGGGACTGTGGGTTGGTACACCTTGCAAGTTTGTATTTTTATCTCAATTAACTATTGGACGTAGCAACTAGCGCACACAGCTTTATTGTAATGAATTATGGTGTAGTATTATAGCATATTGAAGATACATCTTTTGAACAAGAAACAGGATTCCATAATTGCCCAGGAATATGTTCTTTTGAAATTTGCAGATTTGTGTTGTATGGTGTAGGCTGGATGGGGTGATAATGAGTGATGCAGGGTTATAGCAGCCAGGGAACTGGCTGTATACTTTACCTTCTAGGCCCACTTCCAGACTTTTCAATTATAACGAATTTTAAAGTGTATGGAATTTTTGGAATGGAAGGATAATTCTGAGGAAGAAGTGGGGTGGGAGCTGCTCTCTATTGAAACATATTTTTAACCATCTCTCTTAACAAATTTTTTTGCTCTGGGATTTTCCTGGATTTTTAATGAGTGACAAAAGTTTAAATGGAGGTGCAGTATAAGATATGCCAGTTAGAAGCCCTGCTTTGACAGTTCTTTTGAGTCTTACTAAAGTGGAGCTGACTTCCTGCAAAATTTAACAAGTGCACAGAAGGCGTATTGGAGACAAGAGAAGAAAAACAGTCCTAGTACATTTTTTTAAAAAACTCTCTAAAACTTTCTCCAGTTTTTGTTTTCTGTAACATATATGGTACATATAGCACATATGTGGCATGGTGTGTGATAAAAGGGCATCCCAAACTCATGCTTGATAATAATTCTAACAGTTTAGGTGGGAATAATGAGAGGTGAATACTGAGCCTTTCTATTAAGGAAGAAGCAAATTTGAAACAGAGCTAGGCGCACTTCTCTAGAAAGCAGGGAAGTCTCCAAAAGTCTAGCAAGACCAGATAAAGGACAACAATCTGCCCAATCCTCGAATCCACACTTTCAAAAATACATGGTACCATAAAAAAGCCCTTCCAGATGCTGAGGGTTTCCCACTGAGCAGTGGCAGCTCCCAGTGAAGTGCATGCATGTGTCATGTGTCTTAAACTTACAGCAATTTTGGCTTTGATGTTAGCCAGCTTCTCCTGAGCAGCAGCCAGTTCTGCATTGGCTTTGTTCAGAGCCTGCCGCTTGGGCTCCACATCACAGTACACCTCGTAGAACCTCACAATATTTATGACCCAAGAACAGAGACCAGCAGCTGCATAGGACTTGGAGGTCACAAACTCGGGGTTAAATTCTGGATCCTGTAAGTATGGCTGAATAGCTTTGAGACAGTTCTCGTGGATATTCTCCTTATCAAAGTGGATTAAGGAGTCCAGGAAACCATCTACTCTGGCCATGGAAACCTTAGCTGCTTTCCAGCTCCTGTCCTTGGGAACCTTTCCACCTGGAGCCATGAGCACCATCACAGCAGCAGTGACATTGCTGACAGCAGAAGGCGGCGATCCAAATGACTTCAGTTCTGTCAGATTGTTCTGAAAAGGGAAAACAAGGTTGTTAGATGAAAATGAATGGGTTTTCTTTTTACTTAGCCACTAATGGAGTCAGGCTCCCGAGTTATCAATCTGAGGGAGTAGCTTTGAAGCCTGAAGCAGCACTCTGAATTTTAAATATTATGACTCATCCAATGTAAAGCAATGAAACCCCCTAGTGGCACCACAGCCTCCACTGGTTTGTTGTATGTGCATCAGTCGTGTCCCTTCAGCATTTCAACCAATTCTCAGGCCATTAAAAATGCACAATTATTGCAGATTCATCCAGTACGCAAATGACAACAAAAAGCTTCATGAAATTAGCCAAGTATCTTCATCTAGAGATGGGCTTCAAAAACAACTTTTAGTTCAGAATGCAGATCAATGGGACTGCTAGCCGACTGAAACTCACTAACTTTCTTTCAGTGTTATATTAACAGTGTTGAATTCTGTTTATCTTGCTAATATCAATTCCTAGTCAGAAATAGAAAAAAAATAGGGAAATGGCAGTCCCTAGGTTGAAAAATGTTTCGATTTGGAAGTGGCACTGTGGTACCTCATCAAAGCTGTATTTCCGGTACCTCCTGTCCCCACTCTCCTCTATGGGCTGAGCTGCCCTGCCAGACTTCAGCTCCCTCTTTTTAAGGTTAGCTTGTAGCCATTTTGGGTGCAGAGGAAAGCTTGGGAATGTGAAGCAAGTGTGACCTAACAGCTCAGAAAGCAGAAGGCAAATAGTAAGAATCCAAAAATATTATTTAAAAATTATTACTTGATTATTAACTAATTATTATGAATAATTATGAATGGTAGGCTCCTGACTCATCATTTTCGAATGCTTGGAGTTAGAATACTGTAAATTGTAAGGGGGGAGGGGCACCATAACTAAAAAAAATGCTCAACTCAGCTCGTTTGAAGCTCAGAAAAGGTCCTGGTTTTGTAAGAGCACTGGGGGGTGTGGGGGTGATGTTGGTTCTCCTTGATCTGAAAGATCCGACCCATTCAGATACAGAGAAAAACTGACAATAAGATTTCCAAAGTCGCCTAATTCTGATGGGAACTGGGAGCCCACATCCATTTGATGGCATTGAAAGTTTGAGTCTGAAACGATCACTGCACAACCACTCTGTGCTGCTGGTGTACAAGGGATCATTCTGTACAGAGTTGCTGCTTGTCACAGTACAGACACCATGGGGGAGGCACGTACTCAGCAGGGCCTGGAGTTAGGCGTAATTAGCTATTCTGCCAAGGATCTGTCATATCTAGCAGAGAGAAAACACAGGCTTTGTGCTGACACCCACCAAACATGGAATCCCTGACAGAATGAGCTGTGCTCTACAGCAGAGTTGCCTGCTCTGCTAGCTTATTTGTACGTTTTCTCGGTTTATACACTCCAACTGCAAAGACATCTAAAAGCCGTGGAGGAAATTCACTTTGTATGTGAACTGGAGACAGAGGCACATGTGGGAGATACAAAGAGGCTGAGAGATGGGCTTCCCATTGAGAAGCACTTCGCTCAGATTCAACAAACCAGCTCCTAAATTGGCACCCACAGCTGCATTCTGTCATTTGCAACAGTATGACAGGCATAGCAGCAGGAGAGAGCCATGCTGTGGGGTTGACGAGAATTAGATACAGTTGTTTTTCTGCACTCCCAACAGCCATGAATCAGTGAAGGAGGAAAACCCCTCTAGCAAGGCTGCTCCAGCTAGAGCTGTACCTATCTTTACACTGAGACCCTGAATATGCCGATTTCCAGATGTACCATTTTCCTATGCACCAGAGGGGCCCAAATGTTAGCTACCAGCCAGGATCACCACAAATCTGTACACAATGGAGCAGACTGTCTGCACAGACTGCAGCTCCCAGCATGTACACTCCATTTTGATCCATGTGCTTCTCTACTCAAATCAAGATGGGATTGTATGGTGAGACCTACAGGCCTTTCCCAGAACTAAAGGTGGCTCATAGACTCACAGTGGCTGCTGCTATGGACTGCACGGCACAAGCCCCCGAGTGACATTTGGTGCATGGATGGCACTTTGGCCACCCATGTTCTGAAATCACCATTTTGTTGGCGTTTGCGGCAGTCTAGAAGCAGGGGGTAGTTACTGCATAGGCTGCAATAAGACCAACACTGTCCTTTCAGCAGCCCCTGTCATTGCTGCAATCGGCCATTATGAGATTACACATAAGACCATGGTAGGATGTGACGACAGCTAGGTGTTTGCTGTATGCGTGGGTGTAGCCCCTTGGCGAAGGGCATGAATGCCATTTCCTTCTAGACAAAGACAGCCTTCGTACCAGCTACTCTCTGCCAGCAAGGAGCTCCACAGACAGAGGCTGCCCCAATGGTGCCTGTGGGGGTGCTCAGTGAGACCTCCTCCATATAGAGACAGGCCACTGCTGAGCTTCAGACTCTATGACATGTCTGGCTTGGAGTGATTTAGTTATAAACAGACACTACTGCAAAAACCTCCACGTTCTTCGGAGAGGTGGGAATAGTTTTAGCTTGATAATTCGCTAATAGTAAGACACTGCCTGTATAATCCACAATAATGTGGGTTTTGCCCCCAGAACCACCCATCAACTCAATACCTTAAAAATCTATCTGTTTGTAATAGACACTGCCAATGGCAAAAGTGCAAGTGCAAAAAAGCAGCAGGGACAAGGGAAAGCACCTTGCTTAGTGCCTATATATGACCGGGCACGAGTCAATTGTTGTAAATTCATCTCATCACTTAACAGGGACCAAAAGAAAAGCTTAAAATACTAAAATTACAGAAAGAGTTAAATCCTTTTGGTAGCATGTACACTAAATGCTCTCAGAGCTGGTCGGTCCCTTGAAGAAAACAGCATGGTTAGAAATTAGTTCAGTGGCAACAAAGGGGATTATTTTAAGCTCTGGAATGATAATTCTTTGATAACACAACAGGAAGGGAAATCTAGCTTGACTTAAGTGGCACCCTATGAGAGGGGAATACACAGACATACAGAGTTCTTATTTGATAATATATGGAAGACATTTATGGACTATATTCAGGTCGATGAGCATGATTTATAAACTCAAGGGTAAAATGTATAATTGTTATATACAACGTTATGTATTTGGGAAGTACTTGTCAAATAGTGAATGATACCACAAAATACAATTAATCATTATTTATAATTTATTAATTATTCATTATTATTATTATATTCACGTTGGTATCATCTGGTTAAAACTCTCTTTATGAATTAATGATGGCATAATTCTGCTAGGGACTTTGCTAAAGCCAATTTAGTTTACCTGGACACAATTCAGATACAGTGGTCATAGGCAGTAGTAAAAAACCCTAACATACATAGATAAAGACCATATGCTGTCTTTGATCTTTGGGAGAAACAACCTCTGGCAACAATGAGAGATGCTCTGCGGACTGAGGGGTGTACACTTATACCCCAGCCCATAGATCATATTTCAAATGGAATTTATTCCCCCAACCCCCTGCCCAGTCAATTTGATCCCTGGAAGAAACCCTCCTAACAACACTTCCACATTCATGAGAGTTGAATGATCCCTTTTTTAGCAAAGTCCTTCTGAAGTCAAATGCTTTCGTTTATTCGCTTGTTAGGAACAAAGACATCAGTTTCGAGACCACAAACACATAGGATTCAGGTTTTTTAACTCTAAATAAGTGAAAATATTCCACAGCTGGAGTAGAAATGAGAGGATGTGAGAGCACATGCAATCATGTTCAGCCGCAGAACTTTCCCGTCACCGGGGACGTGCATCCCGCAGCTGTGGGGAGTGAGCCACGGACACTGAGTTACACATGTATGTAGTTTCCACTACATGCATCCGATGAAGTGGACTGTAGCCCACGAAAGCTTAGGCTCAAATAAATTTGTTAGTCTCTAAGGTGCCAAAAGTACTCTTGTTCTTTTTGTGGATACAAACCAACATGGCTGCTACTCTGAAACCTGAGTTACTAGGGAATAATATAGGCTGTAATGTTGTTACACTGTAGAGGTTAACAAGCCTGTTACCACCTTAATTGTCTTCCCATTTTTGTCTGTGAGTTCCCCATGATCCTAGAAAGTCATCATCATCATCATGGCAAATCCCAAAGGGACAGCCTCCTTGCCTGATGAGCACCACCCACATTGGTCTCTAGCTAGGGCTGTCAGGTGGGTTTGACTGGATAGTCCATTTCTGTCCATCACTGGTGATCTTATCGCATCACTGATGCTTTTGGCAGCCACATGATCACCAGCCATGCAGGGGGGTTCCTTGCTAAATACATTTCTTAATTTGTTGGTCTTCCATTGTAACAGCATGTCCACACTAAGAAAGCCCCCAAAATCGATGGAGGCAGTTGCTACACAAATATCCTCAATTCTGATCTTCCCTAAAGGTTTCTAACTCTCCCACTTCTCCAGCTGCCACATACTTTACTGAGCTCCCTGTCCTGCCAGGAGAGTGGGACTCATGGCTTATGCAAAGGTACTGATGGTGTCTCCCTACCAGTTCCCAGTAAAGGACATGTGACACCATACAGCATGGGGCAGGTGCCTCTTTCCAGGAAGATGCTGTAATGCACCTGATGCCCATCATCCAGTGAACAGGGAATCCCACCCGTTGGCCACCTGAGCTCACTTTTCCCTCAGAGTAATAGAAGAGGCTGGAATGTGCCTCTGGAATAATTGGGCTGTTCTGTGGGGATCGGCTCTATTGTGGAGCTCTTCCCAGAAAGAGGTGCCAGTTATAGGCTGGGTGATGTCACACATCCTTTGCTGGGGGTTAATGGGGAGGCTTCATCTGTAGCTTGGCCTTCCTGAACTCATCCCCTGTGCTGTACGGCACTGTCCGCGTACAGCAAGGCACAGGCATTGCGCAGACGGGGATAGTTCTTCTGTAGCTATTTGCTGACTGAAAATGAGCCAGGGGCATCTGGCCAGAAAGGGAAAGGAAATGTATCCTAACAATTACTATTAGCCTCTCACTATCAGACCATCTATATTTCTTATTGCCTTCTATTTGACAGTGTTACTTATGGCTTCATCCATTACTGCTGCATTTAACAGTAGAATATAAATACATTTATATTACTGGCTGCTATGAACATGTCAGGAGAGCTGATCATTCATGTCAGCAGACAGATCAAGCTCTCAGAGGCAACTTGGAGCACAGGTGAAAGAAGGACATGCCTTCTGGCACACTGGAAACAGTGTCTCACAGGTCTCTAGAAACTCCAAGCCTTCTCTAATGAGTTACTCTACAGTGTCAACAGGAAATCAAAATTGATGAAGGGGTAAATATTTTCCCTGTGTTGTTGTTTGTTTCCAGGCCCAAGAACCAAAGCAGACATGCCAAAAATGATGCTATGGCTCTACTGAATGGCAATCACCTGGAAAATTTGTGCCATTAGGACTTTCTTGTCGGTGTCCCTAAACTAAGACATTTGGGATGTGCCTCTTGTTCTGCAGATATGGAGACAATTCTGACCTGTGCAATGGACTCTGGACACTTCTCTTCTACCTATGCACCAGAGGCTTGATCCTGCAAGATGCTGAGTGCCTCCTGATAGGTGCTGAGTGCCCTCCCTTCCCAGTGATGTCGAGGGTGCTTAGCAGGAGTGCGCGTTGCCTTGCAGTGTCT
Organism: Emys orbicularis; assembly: GCF_028017835.1. Lineage (NCBI taxonomy): Eukaryota > Metazoa > Chordata > Testudines > Emydidae > Emys > Emys orbicularis. The sequence goes on along the minus strand of NC_088695.1, from coordinate 25,653,080 downwards.
GGCTCCGGAAGACGACTTCCAAAGCTTTGTTGAACAATAAATTCTTAGGAGCAGATTAAATATGAACAGACACTGCACTGAGCTGTGATGACTTTACCGGACTCAGTAAGGCCGACAAAGAGACCTGCAGCACTCGGCTCAGGAGGGGTGGAGGTGGCAGAGATCAGTCCCAGAATGGATTCAGCAGGTGACCAATTCTCCATTCCAGATCCTGATCTCTCCCCAGTCTTAGACATTTGGGGCTAGCAGGCAGTAAGGGGGAAGGGACAAGGAGTGGTGAAGGAAGAAACCCCTTACCTCAAAAAAATCCACTTTGGGATCCCCCTCCCGCCCGCCTTGGGAACCTTCCTGATGAAGGAGATGCCTGCTGAGGGATGAGGGTGGGCCTTTGTAACAGAGAACAGTTACAAAGGCCCAGTTCTCAGATGGCCCCTCAGCATTACTGCAATAGACAGGATGAAGACAGGAGCTGGGAGTGTTGACGTCACCAGGCATCACCATCACCCTAGGTAACTCAGGAGGGTGGAAAATCACAAGTGTCAATGAAGCCTTCCTGCACTAGGCCTGAACCAAACTCCTTCCATGTTTAAAATCTAATCGACCTCAAAAGCCAGGTGCAAGTGGAATGTATAAGCAACCTGCTATCAGTGGTAACCCCCCTTACTGGTAGCAAGCGGTAATAATGAGGCCTGCATGTTTCTGGCTGAAGAAAAAAAGGACAAGATAACGGTTTAAAGAAGTTACTAACAAGCTAGGCTTATAGCTGCCAAGAATGACTTAACTGCTTAAATGTAATTGCTATTTGCTTAGTAATTGTTACCAGGGACGGGAGGGGTAGAGAGAGAGGAATGGGGGGGAGGAAGAGAGGGGTAGCGGGGGCAGGGGGGGGATGAGGCTTGACTGCAAAAGGTATAAAGGAAGAAAGTTTTTTTCTGTTAGTGTGCTGGATTTGAGACGTGCCTGTCTCCTAGCACCGCTTTGAGATCTCAAATAAACTTTGTTTGCTTCTCCACCTGGTGTGTTTATTGGCGCGAAGCACACCGGGCCACGAACCTTCGCTGTTGCTTTGCCTCGGGCATTCTGTGCCTGCAACAGTTTTGGCGTCCCTGGGTGGGCTCGAGGCTGAAATTTAGCCTTGCCCGGATCCCTCCTGGTGGCCGACGGATTACGACGACGACCGACGCCCAGAGCGCTCACCGGTGACTTCATCGGGGGGCCTCGGCAGAGACGTGGTTTGGTCGACCCCGGAGGGCACAACGGTGCAACGCGCTTGAGTAGTGGAGAAGCAGCTGTGGCCGCGGGCGACGGTGGGGAACCGGTCCCGTCGATAGGGCGACGGACCGTCGATAGGGCGACGGTGCAGAACCGGTCCTGTGGATAAGGTAGGAACAGTCCAGTGGGGACTTTATCTGTCTTGACCTGGGGACGCCCAGTGTCTACCTGTTTTGACTTGGGGACGCCCAGAGTCTCCCTAATATGGGGCAGGGACAGAGTACGGCAGGCAGGGTAAGGTGTACACCCTTGGAATGCATTCTGGTGAACTGGAAAGTGTTTGGATCGGATCCGTTGATTAAAAGTAAACTGAAAAGGTTCTGTACAGTAGACTGGCCTCAATATCAGCTAGAGGACCAGGAAAGGTGGCCACCGGAGGGATCACTTAATTATAATACGATCCTTCAATTGCTTTTGTTTTGTCAGCGTACGGGTAAATGGAATGAACATATGTATGTACAGTTGTTTATGTTGTTAAGAGATAGGTCAGATCTTTTGCAAAGGTGTAATTTGACTCCGACAGGTTCGGTAGTAACTACTGTTAGTCCCCAGAACCCTCCTCCGGTTGTGATGGCAGAGTCGGTGTCCCCTTCGGCTCCTCCACCCCCACAGGCTTTAGAGAGTACCCCCCCCCCCGTGGGATTGTATCCGTTGATTACTGAGAGTGTGGTAGCCCGGCCAGGAACACAGGAACGGCCAGCACAGATAGTGTCTGTATATTCGTCCATCTGGCTGCTTTTAAGGCACAGGCAGGGGAATTCTCTACGAACCCAAGCAAGTTTATCTCAGCCTTTGAAGGATGCCTTCTTCACGATCCCGGTCGACACCCAATCTCAGGAGATTTTCTCCTTTGAGTGGGAGGACAACAGAAGGGTTAAAAAGCAGCTTTGCTGGACTGTGCTGGCCCAGGGATTTAAAAATTCCCCCACTTTGTTCGGCCAGGCTTTGGCCAGAGACTTGGAGGAGTGGGACAATGAGGACAAAGTCCTCCTCCTGCAATATGTGGATGACTTGTTGATTGCTGCTGTGGGTCTAATCCCTTGTCTTAAAGCCACTGTGAGTCTCCTGAACTTTGTTGGACTCAGAGGATATCGAGTAGCACAGAGTAAGGCTCAGATTGCTCTCCCAGAAGTACGGTATTTAGGATTTTACATCAGGCAGGGGGAACGTCAGCTTTCAAGTGAAAGAAAGGAAGCTATCTGTCAAATTCCTATTCCAAGCAATCGTAAACAACTTAGGGCGTTTCTGGGCATGGCAGGCTTCTGTAGAATATGGATCCCAGAGTTTGGACTGTGGGCTAAACCCTTGTATGAATGCGTTAAGGGAGCGGATCATGACCCCTTTCACTGGTCCCCAGAAGCGGACAGGGCATTTAAAATCTTAAAAAGGAAACTGATGGAAGCTCCAGCTCTAGGCCTGCCGGACCTAGTTAAGCCATTCCAACTGTATGTGCATGAACGGAGAGGGGTGGCCCTGGGAGTGCTTACCCAGCTATTAGGTGCCTGGAAGCGTCCTGTGGCATACTTTTCTAAACAACTGGATCAAGTTTCAAAGGGATGGCCAGCCTGTTTGAGGGCGGTCGCAGCAACTGCACTAGTGCTTGGGGAAGCTGAGAAATTGACACTGGGGGGAATTGTGCAAGTGTATACTCCCCATATGGTTCAAGCCCTGCTGGATACTAAGGGTGGTCTCAGGCTTACACAGGCACGGGTTGCTCGGTATCAAGCAAAACTGTTAGAAAATCCTGAAGTTACCCTACAGACCTGTCCCTCCCTTAACCCAGCCACCCTGTTACCGGAGACAGAAAAGCAGGAACATGACTGTCTGGAAATCATAGATGTTCAGTATTCTAGCCGCCCAGACTTAAAAGATCAACCCCTCCCTAATGCTGATGATGAGTGGTACACTGACGGCAGCAGTACAGTTGTAAACGGACAGAGGAGGGCAGGCTATGCTATTGTATCTCTCCATAAGACTGTGGAAGCAGAGGGTTTGCCTGCTGGGACATCAGCTCAGCTGGCTGAATTGGTAGCCTTAACCCGTGCACTTGAACTGTCAAAAGGAAAAAGAGTTAACATTTTTACTGATTCCAGATATGCCCTTGGAATATTACACGCCCAGGCCGGTCTGTGGAAGGAAAGAGGAATGTTGACAGCCCAAGGTTCTCCGGTTAAACATGGGCCTCAAATTCTCCGGCTTTTGGAAGCGGTACAGCTCCCCTCAGAAGTAGCAGTGATGCACTGCAAGGCTCATCAAAGAGAAGATCAAGATGTGGCTAAGGGTAATGCCAGGGCGGACAGAGAGGCCAAGCGAGCTGCTGCCCTGGAACCACAGGAAGCTGAAAATGCCCATATGCATGCCCTCATCCCATCAGTGGGGGAGCTCCCGACCCCTCAGTACTCTCACGAAGAGAGGAACCTAGCCAACACACTTAGGCTCCGGGAAAAGGAGGGATGGCTCCACTCCACGGAAGGAAAAATCCTCCTACCAAGGAATCTAATACGGCCGGTACTACAGAAACTACATCAGTCTACCCACGCGGGAAGAGAGGCTCTTTCCCAGCTTATAAATAAATACTTTCTAACCTCTGGACTTAGGCCTCTGGCCTCCCAGGTGCAGGCTGAATGTCTAGTCTGCCAAAAGAACAACCCTCGACCAGGAGTGTCAGTGCCACCAGCCACTCTGGAACCTACCCCAGGCCCAGGACTAGTTTGGCAAATAGATTTTACTGAGTTCCCCCGGACCCAAGGATTCAGATACCTTCTCGTCTTAGTGGATCGATTCAGCGGATGGCCTGAAGCCTTCCCATGTCGTAACAACACTGCCAAAACGGTGGCTCTTAAATTTGTCAAGGAAATCATTCCTCGCTTCGGACTCCCCCAGTGGATGGAATCTGATAATGGAACACACTTCACATCCCAAGTTGTTCAGAAGATATCGGATGCCCTGCAAATCCCCTGGAAGCTCCACACTCCATGGCGACCGCAGGCCAGTGGGGTAGTGAAACGCACAAATCAGACACTTAAGCGGCACCTCTCAAAGGTCTGCCAAGAGGCTTCCCTTAAGTGGCCTGATGCTCTACCCCTTGTTTTGCTCCGCATTCGCGCTCTCCCAAAGGGCAGGTTAGGGCTCAGTCCCTTCGAGATTATGTTTGGAAGGGCATGGCCTATGAACGGTACACCGGTTCTGGCAGGGGAGTGGGAGGTAGGCTGTGGTTTCTTATCTCAGTACATGTGCTCTCTGTCTGCTGTTCTTTGTTCTCTCCACAGGTACACCAAAGATTTGCAGCCTCTCCCGCTGGATGCCCCGATCCACTCCTTGCAGCCAGGTGACTCCGTACTCGTTCGGACCTGGAAGGACGAGCCTCTCCAAGAGAAGTGGAAGGGACCCCACACCGTCCTGCTGGTCTCCCATACAGCAGCAAAGGTCGAAGGACACAAGAACTGGATTCATCACTCTCGCCTGAAAGCAGTGCCTGCTCCTGAACGGTGGACCGTCCAGCCTGCAAAGAAGACTGCCAGCGACGACCTGGGACTTAAGCTGTTATTCAAAAGACAATAAGGCCTGCAGGGAATGCCCTGTGATCTCTTTGGATAGTCACAGCGCACTCCCCGCGAGAACTCTGAGCGTTGGTTGTGTTTGTTTTCACAGGGCCGGCCTAACCTGGTGGCCTGGTCCCTTTTGCTTTTAATCTGCCTACTATTGGTAATTGTTATTTTGTGGGTATTTGGGGAATTGTAATTGTCAGGCCCTAGGGTCACCTGCCCAGCATGAGTTCAGGTCCAGGGTCTGCCACAGTGGTACTCTTTGCCATAGGGACAACCCTTGGGAGCCGCGGGCCAACTCAACGCAGATCCCTTCCCCTATTAGGCTGCGGTCAGTGGCCCCCGGGTTGGTGTGCTATCGACAGTTTAAGTCCAGCAATCACACCTGGTCCGCTGGAAATAGCACCTGTCAGTATTATGTATCCCCTGACAGTGATGCTTCTGTCCCTGTCTATGTTAATGGCAAATCCGACTCTATCGCCCGGCTAGCAACGTTTAATGACAAAGAAACAAATAGATGGCGCCGCGGTTATAATGGCTTGGTAGGAAATGGCCACTCCTTTTATATTTGCGGAATTTCTGCCTATAAGTGGCTACCGCATCGGTGGTATGGAAGCTGCTATGTAGGCTATCTTGCCCCTCCCCTTCGTGTTCTCCCTAAACTGCCCCCTGGCCGCCCCAGACAGCGTAGATCTTTGTATGCCACCCCAGCGCCCATTACAGAAGGAGACAGGTTGGGTATGATCCTCCTCCCATCCTATGGGGTAGGACGGCTAACCCAATTTTATCACAGGCTCTCTGTGTTTCTCACCAAGTTCGCCAATGAAACCTTGGCCATAGAGAAAAGCCTTAACTCAGAGCTTTACCAGCTCCGGTTGCTGTCCCTGCAAAATAGACAGGCCTTAGATTATGTTTTAGCCTCCCAGGGCGGGGTGTGTGCCCTTATTGGAAGTGAATGTTGTACTTATGTTCCGGAAAACTCACAGGACATTAACAAGCACGTCCTGTCAGCCGAACAGGCTTTTGAGCAGTGGAAGGCCCAGGAAAGGGAACCCACAGGTTTCGATTCCCTTTGGAGTTGGCTGCCCAACCTAGGAGGATTGGGAAATAGCCTTGTGCGTCTCTTCCTCACGGGTGTGGTACTGTGCTTGGTCACCCTCCTCCTGATTGCCTGTTTTAAGATGCTCCTCCGTAAGCTTTGTGCCACCTGTTCCCCAGAAGTCCCAGCATACCCTCTCATTGAGAACCCCAGCTTCATAGCACTCAATCATATCTTGTCCACAGAATATGAGGAAACTCAGCCAAAAGCTTGTTGAGTATTCTCAAAGGAGGGAGTTGTTGACGTCACCAGGCATCACCATCACCCTAGGTAACTCAGGAGGGTGGAAAATCACAAGTGTCAATGAAGCCTTCCTGCACTAGGCCTGAACCAAACTCCTTCCATGTTTAAAATCTAATCGACCTCAAAAGCCAGGTGCAAGTGGAATGTATAAGCAACCTGCTATCAGTGGTAACCCCCCTTACTGGTAGCAAGCGGTAATAATGAGGCCTGCATGTTTCTGGCTGAAGAAAAAAAGGACAAGATAACGGTTTAAAGAAGTTACTAACAAGCTAGGCTTATAGCTGCCAAGAATGACTTAACTGCTTAAATGTAATTGCTATTTGCTTAGTAATTGTTACCAGGGACGGGAGGGGTAGAGAGAGAGGAATGGGGGGGAGGAAGAGAGGGGTAGCGGGGGCAGGGGGGGGATGAGGCTTGACTGCAAAAGGTATAAAGGAAGAAAGTTTTTTTCTGTTAGTGTGCTGGATTTGAGACGTGCCTGTCTCCTAGCACCGCTTTGAGATCTCAAATAAACTTTGTTTGCTTCTCCACCTGGTGTGTTTATTGGCGCGAAGCACACCGGGCCACGAACCTTCGCTGTTGCTTTGCCTCGGGCATTCTGTGCCTGCAACAGGAGCACACTGTGTCCACGGTGCTCCCCTCGCTGCTTTTTCCCTTTCTCCTGCCCCTGTGGGTGCTTGTGGTACAGACAGATAAGGAACTGGGCCCCATTGTGACAGGGGCTGTACAGGGTAGTAAACAGCCAGTCCCTGTTCCAAACAGCATACAGTCTAATAGTCCAGATCAGCACTGGGGGTGTGGGGTGGGGGGAGGGAGAGTACAAACAAGCAGAGTGAACACAAGCAGCAAATGCTCACTGCACCTTGAGTGATCCAACTCACAGGACACTTGGGGCCATTTCCCCTTTTCTGCCCTTGCAAACCCTTCCTGTGAGAGGAAGGGGGTCAGGGGCCCCAACAGACCCTGCTGCACAGATGATCTGAGGTTGTGGACCAGGGTACAATTATCCTAAAGGGGGTGGAGGGTGTCACACCTATGACTTTAGTGCTAACTTGCTGTGTGATCTTGGGAAAGACACTCAACCTCTCTGTCTCAACTTCTCCATCTGGACCAATGCAGTCAGGGAGCTAGGCATGGCGTGTTAAGACAGCACATCCTCAGCACTCACGTGCTTGACACTGCGAGCTGGAGCGGGGAGCAATCAGCCATGCAAAGCTTCGCCTACACAGTTCTGGCTGCTCAGTGTTGGGCTCTTTCTGGTTACCTTGTAAAGGGGGCTTAAGGGAGAGAAAACTCTTCCTGGAGAGAGTGGAGAGGCCACCACCCTCTGCATTTCGGATTGTACAAGTATCACAAAGGGGTTTGACGCACACAGCTCTGAAGATTACAAATTACAGCTCCCATCCCTTCGGCCCCGGGGCAGTTATCTGGAGACATCCTTCACTGTGCTGACTGGGCATGGGAGACACAAGCAGAAGCCACGGAATAGCCCTGCTGTCACAGTTCCTGCACTGTGTAGTCTGTGAGCTCAAACATGAAGTAACACAGAGGAGTGACTCTAAACTCAGTGTTGAATGAAATACGGGCAGCAGACAGCCACGGTTACCCCCCAGGCAAGGCTGTTTTATGAATTTTGTGCAAAATGTTACCAGGATAAGAAGAGTTTGAAACTCCAGCTAAAATGTTCGGTTTTAAGTGAACTGGAGAAAAATCACACAAAGTAGATGGATTATAAAACACATCTAATCTGTATTTCAGGTGTCTTACAGCTCCTGCTGCGCTGACTGTGCTCTTGCATAGAAATAACCTGGGAGCGAACAGCTAGAGCTGATAACATCTTTTCAATTAAATGAGATGTTACAGCTATTGCAACAAGATCAGGCCTGATCTCTTGCCAGCAGTCTGATCCATGAGAGTTGTCATGGAGCAAACCAAGACAAGGATTGGCAGAAATGGTGACAAAAGCAGCTTGCCTTGGGAGAAAGCAAGACCACCGTGCCCAAGGGTGCTCCGTCCTACAGGTGAGGATGTGTTCCAGGTCCCTCTCTGTGCACAATCCACGGAGGATATGAGTCTGTTACAGCCCCAGCTAGAGAGCCATGGTGCAGGCTGTAGCAGCTTATGCTTTTAGCTCTGGAGGTTGGTTGCCCAATCTCTGGTGTGTCAGCCAAAGTGGAGGCCATCCCACCTGCTGACCGCAATGGTAAGTGATTTGCATGGCAGCTCCCATGCAGGAGTTCTGCAGGCACAATGCTGCGTGTTCCTAGGTGCTACGACAATATAAACAATAAAGGTATAAAACGCTCAGTGGCAGAGGGCAGTAACTAGGGGCTGATTTCTGCTGCTATTCTCCAGGTACACAGTAGGTGGTGCCTCTCAAACTTATAGCATCCCTCCCTCCCTCATGATCAATTGCCAGGCCAGACCTTTCTTTGCTAGCAGCCCTCTGAACTGCTGATGTACAATCAGCTGGCCAGCAGTACCTGCACTCTTCTGCACCCCGCTGCTCCTGACAACCATGCTCCTGCCCACTGCCTCCTGGCTGAACTCCTGATGACTCAGGTACAAGTTAGCCCTTGGAAGCTCTGCAGCAAGAAGACCATGCCTGGCCCTCCTCACCCCTGACAGATTCAGGCCCTGGTGCCTAGGGTTACCATCCATCCGTATTTCCCTGGACATGTCCGGCTTTTGCGTCTCTAAATAGCTGTCCGGGAGGAATTGGTAACAAGGTTAAAATGTCCGGGGGTTTTTTCTCCCTTGCCTCCCTCCCTCCCTTCCATGCAGAGTGCGGCTGCTGATTGGGCGGCTGGGCCAATTGAGCTGCTCCCATTGGCCTCCAGCAGCCAGAGCCCTACCCTGCTCCCCCCTCCCTCTGTCTGCAGCCCTATGTAACACACAAACCCAAGGCCGGCTCCAGGCACCAGCTTAACAAGCAGGTGCTTGGGGCGGCCAAGGGAGAGGGGCGGCATGTGCGGCAATTCGGGGGCGGCAGGTCCCTCACTCCCTCTAGGAGCGAAGGACCTGCCGCTGAACTGCCGCCGCCGATCGCGGCTTTTTTTTTTTTTTGCTTGGGGCGGCAGAAATGCTGGAGCCAGCCCTGCACAAACCGCCCCACCGGGCAGCGTGTTTTGCAAACACGTGTAGCCAGAATGGTAAGGGAAGTCCGGGGGGGCAGTCAGGGAGCGGGGGAGTGTTGGATGGGTCCCCGGCCTCCACCTGCCACCCCCCCTCCGTGCGTCCCCCCCGTACCTCCCCCTCCCCTGCCTCTCCCTTGCCTGCTTGTACTGCCAGAGCCAGCAGCAACTGCTGTCCGCTGCCCCCGGGTCCTAGCGTCCCCCATCCACTAATGGGAAGACAGGCTGCCCTTACCCTGCCCTTCCACCCTAGCCCCGAGCCTCTCCAACGCCCCAAACCCCTCAGCCCCAGCCCCAGCCCTCATCCCCCCGCACCCTAATCCTCTGCCTCAGCCCTGAGCCCCCTCCTGCATCATAAACCCCTCATCCTCAGCCCCAACCCTCATCCCCCCGCACCCTAATCCTCTGTCCCAGCCCTGAGCCTCCTCCTGCATCATGAACCCCTCATCCTCAGCCCCAACCCTCATCCCCCGCACCCTAATCCTCTGCCCCAGCCCTGAGCCCCCTCCTGCATCATGAACCCCTCATCCTCAGACCCACAGCCCTCACCCCTGCATCCCCTCCTATCCCCAAACTCCCTCCCAAACCCCCTCCCCCTTCCCACACACCCCCTCCTGCCCTCAAACTCCCCCCTCCCTTTGCACCGCCTCCCACCCCCAAACTCCATCCCAGAGCCTGCACCCCTCACCCCCTCCTGCACACCCACCCCCTGCCCCAGCCCGGAGCCTGCACCCTGCACCCCTCCTGCACCCTAATCCCCAGCCCAGGACCTGCACCCCAGACCTCCCCGCACCCAACCCCCCTCCCAGAGCCTTAGGCAGGTGTGAGGGGGTAGGTTCTGGGCACCACCAAAATTTCTACAACCCTGCCACCCATGCAAGTGGATAAGGGTCGGGGCAGTCAGGGGACAGGTAGGGTCCTAGGGGGGGCAGTTAGGGTGGGGGGTTCTCAGCAGGAGGCAGTCAAGGGACAAGAAGCGGGGGGGTGGGGGCTTTCCCCCCCCCCCCAAGTGTCCTCTTTTTTGATTGTGGAAATATGGTAACCCTACTGGTGCCTGGCCCATTCATATGCAGCCCTAACCCCATCTCCCTCCATTATGCACATCACTCCACATCTGCAAACACAGGGCCAGTTCTTTGTTGCATTCGGCTCCATTATGCTGATGGGCCATGGAGAGGAGAGAAATATTAGCCCCGAGGAGTACCCCTCCCTCCTAAGGGGACCCTGGCACTGGTGCCAATTGGGGATGCTGGGGTGTGTGTGAATGTCCCTGTCCCCCTGCTGCTCCCCAGGGCTTTAGCACCATGGCCTGAGTACTTTAAAGGAGTACGGCTGCTGTGGGAGTGGTCCAGTGCATCGGGCCAGCTGCATGACTGCACTGCCACTGAAATCTAACCCAGCGACCCCTCTGTATAGATATGGGGCAGCTAGGCCAAATTTCAGTGAGTGGTTTTGTGCCCTGGTGCTCAGGGAGTTTGTTACTGTACGGCAGAGCGCAAGGAGTCCTCAGAGAACTCGATTCCTGGCAGCACCTGCAGCATGGGTAAGAGAAAGGAGAGACTGCACTGCCAACGGAGACCCGGGTCCCTATGGGAGGAGGGGTGGATGAGTGGGGACCAGTAGCAGGGAGGGGAGACTAGAATTTCCCCTCTGCCCAAGAAATATCTGAATTGGTACCACCAGATCCTGGTGGAGTGGCCGTGCGCCAGCTCCACTCCCAGCCCTGGTGGGGCAGGGAGAGCGAAACGGAGTGGGCCAAACGCAGAGGGGTGTGTGGTCAGAACAGAATAACTCCAGCTATACTCTGCTTCCCATGGCCAATAAGCAGGTGTAACTGAGAGCAGCCTGGAGATGGCTCTTAGTTACACCAGGGACCAAACAACCCCAGAACAAGGAGCACATAGCACAGAAGCAAAGGAACTTGGGCTTCAGCATGTGTACGCCTGCCTGTGATTCCCTTGCATGGTGGGCTGTGATGGCTGACCTCAGAGGCAAGGCCCTTATGGGGCTACGTCTCCTACAATCCAATTGTAACTGTGCTTGCCCAGACAGCAGGAGATACTGTGAGTGCCCTGATGCCTGTCCCATACCTTATTGAGTGTGTTAAGAGCCGCCTGGGCAGCGGCAAGGGCTGGTTCGGCTTTAGCCAGGTCTTCCTCGCAGTCCTTTTGCTTCTGCTTGACCTCCTGAGTTATCAGCGCCACCTTCTGCTCCTCCTCATCAGCGATGGCTTTCTCCGTGCTCACCTTCTCCGTCTCCACACCAACCACCTGAATCAGCTTGTCAGCATCTTCATTCTTCTGCTTCAGCTCTACTTCCTGGGCTGCCAGCTTGGCCTTCAGGCCATCTACCTACAGTGGGAGAAGCACACAGGAGGGGCGTGAACCCAGCAGGCAAGAGAAGAGGTGAAGCATGTGGAGAAGAATTATAAGCAGTAAATTGATGGTGGATGGGCCACAGCCGGGGAAAGGGCAATGCAGGGATTGCCACATGGTTCATCCAGTCGCATAGCCTGTCTCCCGCAGTGGCCAGCACCAGTTGCTCCAGAGGAAGGTGCGAGAAACCTTGCAGCTCTTTGCAGGAGGAACAGGTAAGTCACTGCCCCACTGAGGCCGAGAGATGAGCAGACCCACCTGCTCACAACGAGGGGAGGAGCCCAAGCTTTAGGTGAACACCCTAAAGTTCATATGCTTCACTAAACAGGTCACCGGACTCTCGCCACACAGCCAAATGGCCCTGGTTCCCCTGCCTCTTGCTGTGTGCTTGTGGCCTTCTCCCCGGGGGGTGTCGGAGAATGGCCAGCAGCCCTCCCCGGAGTCTTTGGGGAGAGGAGGATTGGGCCTGTTCTCCTGACGGTGTTCTGTAAGGGCACCTCTTTTGGTTCCTCGGAGAGGTTACCCCATTGAGACACTCTCCCTGAGGCATCACTCCCCATGGTTTTGGGTCTCCCTCTTACTGGGTGTCTCCCACTAATAATAATAAATTGCTGCCTTGCCCCCTGGGTCTCCCATTCTCCAAGGGTTACCACCGCCACGGCTGTAGAGAGAGCAGGCAGGTAAGGTTCCTCCTCAGCTCTCCCCGCTCCTCCCTCCTCTGCCCTGACTCCCTGAGAAGGGAGAGCGAGAGCAGAGAAACAAGGAGGCACCATCCGCAAAGGGAGTGAAGCCCAAGAAGCTCAGCAGAACAATAGCTCCTAGTGCTAGCAGGACAATGCTGTTGGGCAATCCTTTATCCTTTACTACAAGCTGCCTGGGGCACAGACTTGGGGCAGTCCTGGCCACGCTGGGCTGCTGGCATGTGAGTGGTGTCAATCCCAGGAAAGATACAGCCAGCAGGGTGCTCTCGCCAGCACTGGCTCCTTCCACCATCCTGTGGACATGGAATATACAACTGGAAACCAATATCCACATCATAAGGTCCAGTTGCTGTTCTGAGCAGGATCCCCCTGGGAGGTGAATGAAAACTTACATTGTATTATGGATTTATTAATTATTATTATAGCATCTAAGATCCCTGGTTCTGGACCAGTACCCTGTTGTGCTAGGAGCTGTGCAAACACCTAACAAACAGACAGCTCCCGTCCAAAGAGTTTACAATCTAAGTCTGAGATAAGAGCTGGTAGGTGGAGACAGACAGAAGAGGGAGCACAAGAAAACCACGAGACAATGCCAGTCAGTGTGACAGGCAATGGTCTCAGCACTCCAGCAGCCTAACTGTTTTTGTAAGCACCATCACAGGAGGGGCAAGTTTTGAGGAGGAAAATGAGGTGATTTTGCAGATATTTGCAGATATGCTCCCCCCATTGCAGAACCAAATATATACCCAATTCGATGCCCTAATCTATCTGTGAACACAACTTATGATCAGCTTTCTCTTTCAGCAGCTTATCCCACCACATTCCTAGGAAATACAGCATGTCTCTGCGGTGCATGTGTGCTTCATGACAGAGGCAGTGTGCACTGCAACTCCCACAGTGCATGCTAGGTGCGATTTCAGTCTGGACGTTTACAGACCAGAACACAAAACACTTTTCAGCCTTAGTGATTTAAATTAATATTCACTCATTTTCTCTCTGAATTACCATCTTCAATGAATATACACAGTCACTTACTCCCAAGACCTCAGAGACCAGTTTGTCATGCAGTCTACCCAATGAAAGACTGTTCATAACACCTGGGGTACCTCTTGACCTATGTAACAATACTTAATACAATAAAAGTCAGACCTTAGCTTTTGCTAATAATTCAGGGGTTCTCAAACTGGGGGTTGGGACCCCTCAGGGGGTCGCGAGGTTATTACATGGGGGGGGTCGCAAGCTGTCAGCCTCCACCCCAAACCCTGCTTTGCCTCCAGCATTTATAATGGTGTTAAAAATATAAAAAAATGTTTTAAATTTATTAGGGGGGGTCACACTCAGAGGCTTGCTGTGTGAACAGGGTCACCAGTAAAAAAGTTTGAGAACCACTGTAAGAATTCCATTTTCATAACAGAAAAGGGAGCACAATTTTTAACACAATGTAATCACATACGCTGCAGCTATTGGCATTTTGGATTAGCTTCAAGCGGAGGCTGTTCCTAGAACACTCTTTGTATTCCCATGCTGAGCAGTTGATCCATTTTCACCTCCTGTTGTTCTGTTGTAGAAGGCTATTTCCACCAGCACAAAGAGGAGATTGTAAATCAAAATGACTCTGAGCTTGCTGGGTTACGGAATCGCTTCAAGCCGCAAACTGAGCAGCATCTTTTTGTTCATTGTCTAAATCTTCTGAGATTTGGAAAAATTGAAGTGTGAGGTTTCGCTGATTGCAGATATGGCCTATGACCTCCTGCCCAGGATAAGTAACACTATACTGGATACATGTGTGAATAGAAGCTTTATGCGGTTTAAACGGCTACGACAAGACAAACAAGGGATTAACCTGCCAGCGCTACACAAGTCTTACAACAGTTATATAAAAGGAGCGGCTGTACACTCAGTTACAGCACCTCTTGTGAGAACATTTCCAGACAAAATCTGCCTTAAACTGGAGTTAAGGCTGAAAGCACATAGAACTAATTGAAGGGCAAAAGCATTGCAATAATGAAGGCAAGTAGTAGAAACCCAGGAAATTCAGAGTTATGATTACACTCAAAAGAAACACAAATAGTTGAAAGCATGAAAGGCCATTCTACATTAGGTGAAAGGTGTGTTTTAACGTGTTAGCTAATGTTGTTAAATTCCTAGTGTAGACAAGGCAAGTTGTTGTTTTAATGTCTTAACTAGTTGTAGTGAACCCTCAGTCTTCCCATAGAGTTTACCTTGTCTGGCTAACACAGGGGTCGGCAACCTGCGGCTCCGAAGCTGCATGAGGTTCTTTGGCTGCCCCCTTGTGGCTCTTTGGCAGCACCCTTGCTGGCAGCCATTTTTTGAGGGGGTGTGAGGTTCAGCTCCCGGCCGGTGGTGCAGCAGGGCTCTGACCCCACACCACTTCTGGAAGCGGTTGCCTGCTGGCACGTCTCTGCGCGCTCCTTGGGGAGAGGGGGGTAGCGGGTCTCTGTGCACTGTCTGCACCTGCAAGAACCGCCCCCACAGTTCCCATTGTCCAGGAACCAGCCAATGGGAGCTGTGAGGACAGTGCTGGGGTCGGGGGCAGCACGTGGACCCGCCCCCCACCAGGGACGTGCAGAGACGTGCCAGCAGCGAGCCGCTTTCGGGAGCGGCATGGGGGCAGAGTCCTGCTGCGCCGCTGGCCAGGAGCTGCCTGTGGTAAGCGCCTCCCAGCCAGAGCCTGCACCTCACACCCCCTCTCGCACCCCAACCCCCTGCCCCAGGTCATAACCCCCTCCTGTACCCCAATCCCCTGTCCCAACCTGGAGCCCCCTCCTGCTTATATTCAAATTCAAATGGCAGAAGTCGCGTAAAAGTATTGGTGAGTAGTAATAACTTTAATATGTTCAATTATTATTAGTTGATAAATTCTAACTTTACAAATAGCTTTGCGTGTGATGCGGCTCTCGAAATATTTTGATCAAAGACAAAAACAAAAAAATGGCTCTTCTTCTTTGAAAGGTTGCCGACCCCTGGGTGCTAACGTGTTAAAATGACACCATGCCTTGTCTACACTAGGATTTTGGCACATGTTAAAAATATACCTTTTTTCCTAGTGACAACAAGGCCAGAATGTACAGTTTAACGATGAATGTTTAACTGTGAAATGTTCAGTTTGTTCAGTGGAAACCATAATAGGAAAATGCAGCAAAATAACTTCACTCTTCCCCTGCAGTGAAGCCCTGGGTGAAAAAAACCCAAAACAAATGGAGACAGCCTTAGCCATACATAACAAACAGTTTTATCTCATCAGGACTGCAAATGCTGGAATGCAGCACTCTTAATCCTATATTGGTTGGGCAAACTCCAGCCTTTGGTGTTACAATGCCCATAGAAACATCATTTATCTTCTCAGGCTATCCACTTCTCTTGCCCCCTTTACTGCAATATCCAAGTTTTACAAAATCCTGATTAGACCACAGCAGACTGAAGGGTCTTGTTCACATTCTTCATTAAGGCCTGATTAACAAAGAACTTTAAGCACATGAGTAACCTCACGTGAATAACCTCACGAGTGATAGCAATAGGACTGCTTATGTAACCCACACACCTCCTGGGTGTGGTATTCTGCCCCCTGTAGTGGCACCGAGACCACTCAGAGATTAATGAGTCTGCTACAGCCTTAGCTAAGAACCATGTCACTTTTAGCTCATACATTTTGCTCCAGAGGTCCCAGGTTCGATCCTGCCCACTGATGACTGGGGTCTGTCAGTGTTATACTTACGTGTTTAAGTACCTTGTTGAATCAGGGTTTAAGGTACCATGTGTCACCATCTACACAAGTTGTGTGATGTATCTACAGTGCTAATGCATCTGTTAAATGGCCCAAAACTTTGTCAATGCTGAGTTCAGGTTGCCCGTGGTGCCTTGTACCCTTCCAGAATGTGGAGAGAGGCTAAACATAAACCTCTGAGAACCAAGAAATAGGAAGGTAAGGGACACAACACCACCATAGCGCAACCTTAGTTTTGCCCTCTTTGAGCAATGCCCCAGCATGCTGGTAACACCCATTCTTTACCCTTGCTGATGCATGGAACACTCTGGGGACAGCTCCCTGTAGGACACAGTCTAACACCTTCTTTTTGCTCATGCAAAGCTCGTGGTTAGGTCAGGCATAATGATCAGGTGCTACCTACACCTGGCCTACACTCAGCCATCACCCAAACCACCCCAGAGTTCCTAAATGTTACCTCTCCTTCACCCTTGCCCTGAAGATTCCTTCTGAGTTATTGCCTTCACTTAAACCCTACAGGCCGCTGTCACGTCTGCCATCAGACTGCTGACAAGCTCCATGGCAGTAAGACCCCTGTGCACTGCAACTGACACAACCTAGAGAACTCTGCACTGAAATAAGGCAGCCTTGATCCCTCAAGGTACATGTGCACCTCTCCTCATATCACAGTGACGGCTCTGACAAACTGTTTCAGATAATCTCTCCGCCATTTAATACAGTCACAGCTACCACAGTGAACACAGCTGGAGTGCATGCAGAGAAGTGATGCAATTCAAATCTGGGACAAAACACAATGACACCTTCCCACAGTCCTTCTCCAGGCCTACTTATGATGGCATCAACACTACTGAACCATTCCCAGTGGCTACTGCCAGCTCCAGGGGGCAGAGTTAAGGTTGCCTGGGGGAAGCATGTACCTTGACTCTTCATTTTCTGGTTTTCAGTGGTCTATGTTTAGCCACTCACCACATTCTGGAAGGGCATGAGGCAGCACTGGGCAACCTTAACTCTGCTTTAATGATGTTTTAGGGCATTTAATTTCTTTGGCTTTTCTCAGCATCCCCACTCTCACCCTCCAGTGCCTCTGGCTCGTCAACAATAATTACCCCAGCCAAAGAATGCACTGCAGCATGGTAGTCCCTTCACTGCCCCTGCAACATCTTCTCAGCTCCCATCCCTCTGGCTGTCCAGCACAGCCTGGTTGTCTCTCCTCAGACCTCCTCCCCACAGAGAGGCAGGTCTTGGGATAGGACCTGCAGGTTGAGGAATTGGGGAGACAGGGCAGGAACAGTGCAGGGACTCACATGGTGTCAGTGGGGGGCATTTCTAGGAGAAAGGGGGACAGAATGGGGTGCATAGATGTGCAAGATTCTGAGTGGAAGATCTGAAGCACCACATTATTCCTAACTGCACAGCTCTGACACCTCCTTTCCTCCCCACTCTTCCATGCCCTGCTCCAACATCCCCCCATATTCTCCCTCTTCTGAGTTATCAGTGACTCCTTTTAAGAACCTTTCTACCCTGGAGTTTAAAAACACTGACATGAAAACGCTGACTACAACGTCTTGGCTACCATACAGCCTTCTGCAACTAACGCCTTAAACTCTTCCCTGGGGGCTTCTGGCAATTTGTCCACAAACTTATGCCGCCCAATTAACAAAGTTGTAGTTATAGAGCAATGCCTGCTGGTTCACAATGCCCATCTGCATGGAAGAAGACGTATAAATCTTGCTCCCCATCAAGTCCATCCTTTTGGACTCTTTGTCCTAAGACATAAATTTATACCTTCCCTGTTGTGCCCTGTCATTCACTGCAGTTACCTCAGAGAGTTAGGGCCCGAGTGGGAGTAAAGGCCCTCAAAACCCTGCATGTGGATGAAGTATCGCTTCACTGCAAGTTTTGCCATGGGAGGCAATGAAGGGGGAATATTCCAGAGGGGCTCTGAAGGCTCCAAGACAGCCTGATTTATTGAGAGGGCTACTCTCCCAGGAGCTAATGATTGGAGAATATCCTGCAGCTTATTCATATTCTCTTGCAGAAATTCAGCCTGGATGCCTAAAGGTAGTGGTCATATGCTTAAGGTGGTCCTGATATGCCTTAAAGTGCTCAGGCATTGAGGCAGAGGAGGAGCCCAGCCCAGAGTGGTTGGAGAGGACGAAGAAGCAGTTTGCTGTGCCAATGATGGATCCTGTTCTTGAACCACAAGATCCGGTCAGGATAACCCTGGAGGCCCACAGGGAACAGACTCAGCGGTTGCTTATAGCTGCAGTGGTTCAGGAATGGGAGCCACCAATGGGACCGATGATCTTGCTCTGGAATGATCTTGCACAAGAATTCCAAGGAGGCCACTAGGCAAATGGATATGACACTGGTGGCCAGTCGGTACCAGGCCAAGAGCCCCTGTCCTTTCTGCAGGAACAATGCCGACCTCGGAACTAATATTGATTTGAGGATGGTCTCTGCTGCCTATCAGGAGACAACAAAGGAGAAGACGACCCTGACCTGGATCTCTAGGAGTCCCAGAGATTCTCTGGTGATGACGGGGCGAACAAACAATCAGACTCATACGAAGCCCAACATGGGAGTGGCATCAGTGCTGAAGAGGAACAGGGAATTGGCACAGTTGGTACCAAGCAAGACACACTCCAACCTAGTACAGGAGGAGGTGCTGGCACCAAGGCCAAGGACAGTACTGAGCTCAACGATGGGATCTGCTAGCAGGGCAATGACAGTGCCGAGGGATGGACCAGTGTTGAGGGTCCCTCGGTGCCAGGCATGACATCGGTCTCAGTTCCACAGCCTGAGACATGGGGAGTGCGAGTTGCAGTGACCATGAACCCAGCAGCTTTGCAACATGGTCAGAAGGTGCCAAGGGCACAATGGAGGATGAAGCAGTAGAAACCATGGCACTGGAAAACTCCTGAACTAGTGGAGAATCAGGGACTGAGAAACCAAACAGGTCTGATGCCAGCTGATACACCACCAGCATCGAGACAGTCAGCGCTGGTACTAACATCATCGGTACTGACTCAACGGACGATCCATGGCCAGAACCGGAGTCGACAGTACAGGCTGATGCTGATCTTCGTGCGGTAGCGGGCACCAGTTAGATGGACCTGCTCCATCCCATGTGCTGGAGGGAACATGGTGCTGGTCTGCACTCTTCTTAAAAGATGAGGAAGAGTCTCTCTGAGCTCTGGATCTGTCCCGATTAATCTTATGGGACCTCTGCCTCACTGCACCAGAGGAGGGAGAACGACTCTTGTCCCTATTGGGGGAGACAGCGGGCTCCGAATGTGGAGCGGCATCACTTGCTGGTTCCAAAGGCGACCGCTGATCAGACCAGGGCCTCAGTGCCACAGTGGGCCTTGAGGCCTGCTCCAGAAGGTGCTGCTTCAATCCTAAGTTTCTTGCCACCTGAGTCCTCCTCTTGATGGACTTAAAGAGGGAGCATCGTTCCTCAATGTGTCCCTCACCAGACACAACAAGCACCTAGATGACCTCCTGAGGTCCCTTCCAACCCTGATATTCAATGATCACTGTTGGGGATGCCCCGCCCCCACATGACAGACAATGCTTGAACTCTGGTGAGGGCATCACACAGGGCAGCAACTACTTTAACTGACACTAAACTAGACCTAAGGTACTACTATTATCTAGAGGAAAACAAAAAGCTCTTAGAAAACTGAGACTGAAAACATGAGGTGAAAACATGATGCCGAGCTCAGACTCTAGCTACCAGCGGTGAGAAGGAACTGAGAGGTATCAAGGCAGCACCATCCTCATATAGCTGGTGCATGGCTAGGGCCACAGGGCACAAGTACCGCCCCTAAGGGTACTGTTAGGAAAAGTTATCCAACTTCGGTGTGCTGGGTGTGTGCACCCTACCTGGAATGCCTGGCTGCATCTACTCAAAGAAGAACTTCTCTACCTATCTTGCTTGGCTAGAGGCAACTCACTGGACTCTTGTGAGGCAGTCAAGGGCACAGAGGTAAGTGTTTTACTCATAACACCCCAGAAGTGATACAGAAGAGTGAGCGCTGCTTCAGGGTACAGTGAGACCTACAACATTAACCCTTCATGTGCACTGAAGCAAGCATAAGATACATTTTTACCAGAAGATGGCAGAATGGCAATGGGAGGAGGAAAAGACTAAAAGGGAGAACAGCCCTCTAAGGCCATGTCCGGTAAGCGAAAGAATGAGGTGTTGAGAAATGACTGTAAGTGAACACCCCAAGGAAATTTGAAAATTTTAGCATGCTCCTTCCCGATTATCATCTCAAGACTGATTAGATCAGGGTGTTAGCAAAAAGATCCAAAAGTGCCTCAGCATAGATAATGAGATTATCAACCAATAGCAATATGGAGTGTGCAATCACCAACTGGGCTAAGAAATGAGAAGATTCGGTGAGACGCTTCTATGTGTTCTGGTTAGGCAGATAAGCAATGTCTAAGGTGGAGGAGAAAGGAAAAGAACAAAGCAAGCCAGACATTCAAGGGAAATGCACTGTGACTCCAACTGGGAGATAGGAAAGACTTGACTATGACCAGGAACACAGCAAGAAGAATTATTAAATAACAGAAAACCTGGAGGGCAGGCTCCCAGCAGGCACATTTAATCTGAATGCCCATGCTGCGTTTCAAGAACACAAACACTGCATCACAAAGGTCAGCAATTAATTGGTACAGCAGGCGAGACCTGGATCTAGAATTCAACGATGCAATTTTAACAAAAGTCATATTAAAAGTTAACTCAGCAACAGGGCTTTGAACAGACCTCTTTTTATTGAGCATAGCTCTGAAAAATAAATTACTCAACCAGCAGTCTTCTCCAATTTCATTAAGGTCTTCCTACCTGGGAGCTAGCCTGTGACTTTTCTGGAAATGGAGGACAGCCATTGTCTGAAGTTTTGTTTAGTACATACGCTAATGAAAGACAGCTACCTAAAACAGAAGCTAATCACGAATGCCAAGATTTCCAAATCCCAAAAGAGGGGGGGGGAAGATTTTGAAACTAGAATGGCTAATTCAAGAAACACCCTGAGAAAAGATTGTAAGTGCCCAAGTTAAAATCAGTATCCTAAGGTGCCACAACGTATTCAATACCTATAATTAACTAGCCATTAACTGCCAGGCACCAAGAGCAGTGAGAACTACGTTGGGAATGGGAGCACAGGCCTGGATCCACAAAGCTACTTAGGCACTGAAGATCCAATTTTAGGCACCACTGTGGTCCACAAAACTCCCGCTCAGCTGCTGCCTAACTCTGCAGGCATCTACAGTCACTCGGCACTTAAGTTTTCAGGGTAAAAGTTCTTGGCACTGATGTTTCCGTCTTTGGGCAGGTGCACTGCTAACTCACACTAGGTCTCCAGATGCAGCTCTCCCACATGAGCCCCAGACCGATCCACAAAGTGGGGAAGGATCAGTAGAGGAGGACCTAGCTCACCTGTGAGGCCCAATCCGGTAGGCACGCTCAGAGCCCATACAGATTAAGTCCCATTCAAAATCTGGCCAGAGAAAGAGGAGGTGGCCAATTTATAGCTTTTAGCCAAGTGGTTAGAGCACTCACCTGGGACGGGGGAGATCCAGGTTCAATTCCCCCCTCTGCCTGTGGAGGAGAAAGGATCTGAATAGGGGTCTCTCACCTCTCAGGTGAGTGATCTTACCACTGGGATAAAGTGATAATGTAGGCACCACCACCTCCTCTTCTGGCCATTTTGGGTGGCACTAAGCAGCTGCCTAAATCATTCTCACAAGAAACGGCTTAGGCACCTAAGCTGCCTGACTCCAGGAGAGGGACACTCAGTGTCACAAAGCTTAAGTCCCTTTGTGGATCAGGACCATCGCCCTCAGCCTTGAGGCACAGCTTGTTCCCTACGTAGATGTCAAAATTCTTTTTCCCTGCTTAAAAAAAAAAGCCTTCAAAATCCCATTTAATAAAAACATCAGACTACACACTTGAGAGGGACAGAGCATCTGTCTCTTTGCACTTGCAGTCCACTCTGCGCAATAGAACTCGTGTCATTTCCATGGAGGTCAGGCTGACGTTTCCAAACCAGACTGCTTGCAGTTGCCATCTACGTCCATCTTCAGGCATCTAAATAAGTGGACTGGTTGTCATCAGTGTTAAGTATCCAGAACTTGTTCTGAAGTCAATGGCAGCTGTGACTGCTCAGCACCTCTGAAAATCAGGTCAGTTTTAGCGAGGTGCTTAATTTTGCACATCCAAGTTTGAAAACTGTGGTTTTAATGTCAGTCAACTCTATGAACAATCACTACTTGCTTCAATTCTAGTCCAATGTGAAATCACCTTCAAGCTTAATGATAGCCTATCCCACAACACCAGAAAAATCCCAAGGAAAAGAGAAGGCAGGAGAAAGCCATGCTGATCATTAAAAGCTCCACATTTCATCCCAGACTCCTGGGACACTACCGATATTGTGTTGGACCTTGTAAATAAATGCCCACTGAGACGTCTAGGAAACCATTCCTAAAGTAGTAGGGGCTTTGGTGTTTGTATTAGTATTAGAGTCAGCTGCCAGTAAGAAACACAGATGTGAGCCATCTTCTCCACCATTAAATGTCATAAAAACTGCAAGCTGCGGATTACAGAAGATGCTTCGGCCCCAAATTGAGCAAGCTACACATAGGGCCCAATGTATAAAGGTGCTGAGTGCTCGCAGCTCCCTTTGACTTCCTTTGCAGTTATGGGTACTCAGCAGTACTGAAGATGTCTGGGGATTGGTCCTGCTTTGAGCAGGGGGTTGGACTAGATGACCTCCTGAGGTCCCTTCCAACCCTGATAGTCTATGATTCTATGATATAGCCCATAGCCTATCTGCAGCAATCTCCATTCTCCATTGGGCACCAGAGGGAATGCTTCCATCACCAAGGTTGTCCAGTTAGTTCAAATGGAAAAGATGAAGCCTGCTGGTCCCTACTGGGGTCTTCTCAGTATCCCCCTCTTCCCCTCGTTCTACATTCTGGTTGGGGTGGCATCAAGTTGGGCCCATTTCCCTCAGCACAAAAAGGTAAATAAGAGATTCCTTACCTAGGTTAATACCTGGGAAATGTGATGGACATAATATTCCTGGAGTTTAACAAGGCTTCTGACACAGTCCCACATCTCATAAGTAAGCTGGAGAAATGTGGGCTTGGTGAATCTACCATTAAGTGGATACATAATTGGTTAAACAACCACACAATGAGTAACTACTAATGGAACGATGTCAGATTGGAAGGAGGTCTCGAGTGGGGTTCCACAGGGATCTGTTCTGGTTCGTGACATTCAACATCTTTATTATCGGGATTTAGGAATAGAGAGCATACTGATCATATTGGCAAATTACATAATGCTATGGGGAGGCTGCCAACACTTTAGAGGATAGAACTAAAATTCAGAGGGATTTTTATAAATTGGAGAACTGGGCTATAGATAACAAAATTAAATTCAAGAAAGACAAATGTAAGGTGCTACACTTAGGGAAGAAAAATCAAATGCAGAAATACAGAATGGGGGATAACTGGCTTGGCAGCAGCACTGCTCAGAAGGATCTGGGAGTTGTGGAGGATCACAACCTCAACATGAGTCAGCAATGCGATGCTGTTTCACAAAAACGCAAATGCAATTTTAGGTTGCATTAACAGAGGCATAGCATGCAAGTCACGGAAGGTGAAGGTGACAGTACAGCTCTACTCAGCAATGGTTAGGCCTCAGCTGGAGTACTGTGTCCAGTTTTGGTCACCAATGTATAGAAAGGATATAGAGAAACTGGGAAGGATGCAGAGGTGAGTGCCAAAGATGATCAAAGGGATGGAATGCAAACCATATGAGCAAAGGCTGAAGGAACTGGGCATGTTTAGTTTGGAAAAGAGGAGATTAAGGGGGCACATGATAGTGGTCTTCAAATATTGAAAAGCTGCCATAAAAAAAGGAGAAAAGTTGTTCTCTCTTACCACAGCGGGCAGGACAAGAGGCAATGGGTTCAAACTACAGCATGGCAGATTTAGATTGAATCTCAGGAAAAACTTCTTAAACTGTAAGAACAGTAGGACAATGGAACAGACTGCCTGGGGAGGTCATGGAAGCTCCTTCACTGGAGGTTTTCAAAAGGAGGAGCCATCTGTCTTGGATGGTTTAGTCACAACAAATCCTGCATCTTGGCAGGGGGTTAACTAGATGACCCTTGTGGTCCCTTCTAACCCTATGGGTCTATGATTCTAATGAAGTGTAAAACAGAGTGTGTGGGATGGATTTAGCAAGAAGGGTAGAACTGATGATGAAGTGGTTCCAAAGGAACAGTGGGCATTTGATTGAAATGCAGTGCCAATTTCTGCAGATTCGAGAGAGTTGCCAATTACTCAGAACAATATACAGCCAGTCATCATTTTAGCAGTTTACCCAGCTAGGTTCTTTACAAGTGGATTTCAGTCTACTGGGTTATTCAGGAATGCTCATTAACTAGGGCTTCTTAAAAATGTGTATCCTGATTTGTAAGGGAAAATGATCCCATCATTACCCATTTTTATCACACATCCATGGCAGTATGACAAGACACAATGTGTAGCTGAAGCTGTACAGATGCAGATCTAGTGTAAGCAGTTGCAAAATCATTGACTTCGGCTCCCTTGACCTTACTCCAGGTCTCACTCTGGCCCAGACTATGCAAAGATACTATATTATGTGTAACTGAGAAACAATTACCATAATTACATAAACCTACTTATCAAATTGATCTCTACTTGATTCTCTGCTTGTGCAGTGATTAGTTCAGAACCACAGCAGCTGGCTTTACACACACACACCCTCACTCTCACTCTCCTCCTCCCCCCTGCATGGAATAGAAGCTTGTCTCATCTGAGAATTGAGCCCAAGCCCTGGACGGGAGAGGTGGGGATTCTAAAGCCAGGATCCAGCACAGACATTCACTACCTGCATCCCACTTTTAATCTGCAGTTTTGATTCCAGACTGGAGCACAGTATGCATTGAGCTGAGAAACAACTAAACAAATCAGCATTCAGACCAGAGACAAGAGAAGGGTCTTCTCACCTGTGCAGATGTGCTGTTGAGTTTCTGCAGGCCATTCTCCAGTCGCTCCATTTTTGCTGTCAGCTCCTTGCCCTTTTTAAATAACAAATTTTGGTAGAGTTTGATTTGCTCGAGGAATGACTTGGGTGTGGTGTAGTTATAGCGACGTTCATTGCTCAGATAAGACCGGGACATCTCATTGACACTTGTATGGACATAAGCCATAAACTTGCTTATTGAGTCTTTCACTGAAAGCTAAAATGAAAGAGACGATATTTTATACAAAATAAAAAGTAAGGAAATCTATTAATCATTGCCTTCTACTACAGCACAATTGACTGTGTAGCATCTCATTTGGGCTCTTCATTAATTTACTCTCTCTAGAATTTCTCCATTTGCTGTTACTTGTGCTCTACATTTGAACATACTGTACTGAGTAATTTTTATACCATTCATTTGTATATAATAACTCCCTTTTACTAATTAAATAAGAACAGTTCTGTAGAGAGAGGAAAATACATACTCATTAAAAGAGACGTTCTAGACAATATAACTCAACTAAATACTATGTAGAAAAGCTAAATGAATAAATCCATTTAGCTGTTAGTTGAGTATTAAGTAGACGTCAAACCGAGCTTCAAATGTATTTGCTCTAGAGAATACCTAAAAATTCTCAGACACATCTGCAGCAAAAGAAGTAAAGCTGTCTCTTTTGGTAGAACGGAGGCTCTACTGTAACATTACTGGGAATTCAGTCTGAATGTACTGCTTACAGTAATAGCAGGTTGCTGCAGAAGCTGGGTGCTGACTGCACCACTGTGACTGAGTTACAGCCCTCTCTTGCAGAGGACTTCAGGCTGGGCTTGGATGCAGCAGCTTCTCACTTCTGCTAATGAAGCCAAGGCTATAGCTGCTCATGACTAGCTGATGAGATCACGGTGAGTGCACTGGGGCACACAGGGTCCATCTTGGGCTGGAAGGACTCGCAGCTGACAGACCAGGAGCTGCAGAGTCAGCAGGGGTTACCTCTGTTGGAACCTCACCTCAATGTTCTCAGTTTCTTGCAGGAAGCGCAGGCTGACAGACTCCAATGCCTCTTGAGGCCACTCGTGGAACCAGTCTATCGCTGTGCAGTTCACCACAGCTGGGAATTTCCTGCTGCGAATTCTCAGCTTGTTACCAACGGGTGAGAAACAAAGAGCAACCTGAGGAGTAAGAAGAGGCAGGGCAGCAGGCGGGGAGGCACCTGACATAGCTGCAGCTTTGGGTTTTCCCTGTTGGGAGATTTCAGAGTAGCAGCCGTGTTAGTCTGTATCCGCAAAAATAAGGGAGAATGACTCCCCGGGAGGATTTCAGAGTAAGATCAGGAGCCGCACCCAGAATGATCTCTTGAGCTTTGAGCCTTTGCGTCTTGGGCCAGTGCATCTGCAGTTGGAAATTCCATATAAAACAGGATAACCGAACAGCCAGCACTCCTTTCTCTCTGAAATAAAAGCAAACTGCTCCCCTGAAGTACTGCTATTGTAACGCCAACAGACCCCGGTCGTCAGCGGGCGGGATTGAACCTGGGACCTCTAGAGCTAAATGCATGAGCCTCTATTGCATGAGCTAAAAGCCATATGGCTGTTAGCTAAGGCTGTAGAACAGACTCACTAATCTTTAAGTGGTCTCGGTGCCACTAAAGGGGACAGAGCACCACACCTAGGTGGTGTGTGGGTTACACTATGGTCACAAATGGGCCAGAATCACCCTGCTGGCGGAACCTAGCAAACTTTCACTGTTACTCAATGCTGCATATTTAGGGCCTGGCTCTCATTTATACTGCACTCTGGCAGCATAAAGGGGCCTTGAAATGGCTGTAAATAGATATAGACCTAGGGTGTGGAGTCGTGGAAAGGGACCGTAGCATCAGTGAGAATCAGGCCCTTTATCTACTGTATCTTGTTTCAGTATGGCTTACTGAGTATTCTCATCTAACTGGCTTTTACAAACTCTGTCTCTCATACACAGAGCAGTACACAATACTTCAAGATCCTATACATGTCTATCTGAGGCTATGTAATCCAGTTTTTAATAACATGATCACCCACTACTTCAAAATAACACCAACATACTGTTCTTTCTACAGCCTTAGATTTAGGTGTGTAGCCTTTTGCAGTTGTCTGTGTTACTCTCTGTGTGCCGGGCAAAGCTCCGGGCCCCAACTCTCAGGTACTGCCAAGCTATGCTCCATTATTAATTACTACTGTTGTTGTTAAATATTTGTATTCTCGTAGGAGCCCTAGTGATGGGCCAGAACCCCACTGTGCTAGATGCTGTACACATAGGCCCTGAGTGGGAGGAGGCAAAATGGCTGTACATATTGACATTTGCTCTCCTCCAGTCTGCTGTTCAGTCGGAGATCCACTCCTGTGCTGATCAAACCTGGGACACTTGATGTACAAGGCATGCTATAGTCTGCTTCTTGGTTTATTACACAGACCGCAGATTTCCATTATTAAATGCAGTAAAGAATTTAGCAACACTTAACAGCTGACCCCAGAACAGCTGTTCCCTATCATGTTGTTAATGAGAAAGAACAAGGAAATAGAAGCATGGAACCAAGTCTCAATGAATCAAAACACTCCTCCTTTAGTGGAAAATCCACCTATCCTTTGACCATAGGGTACATTTCCAGTGCGGGGCACTGGTCATGAGGGGACTCAGGTGACCCAAAGGAGCCATAACCTTGCCACAGATGCCCAGCATAGATTCTTGTACCAGAGGGGAACATTCTGCTGGTGCAGCTGTTCCCCTACCTCCCACTTTCCTGGCCTAGAGGATGTGTCTGGGAGAGGGGGGCATGGAGCTCTGCTCTACCCTACCATAGCAACCCTGCACTAGGGGCAGTTAAGGACCTCAAGCAGTGGCACTATTTAATGCTGCCTGTCAGAAGCTTCACATTGCAGAGGGGCTGGGGCTGGCCCTCAGACACCTACGAGCTCTCTGATACTCCCCTTTCCGCTCCCGAACCAACTGGATCGAGCCTACATGCACAGCTACCATTGACAAGCTGGGTGCCCAGTTCTCAAGCACCTCACTGAGCACGTCACTCAGACACAAACACAATGGTACAATATGGCCCAGGAGCTGGTTTACACCAACACACATCAGGAAGCTCCTCACTCCCAGCCCTGTTTCACTGCCCTAGGGATGCTGCTGTACTCTAGCCTGGCTGTGTTCTCCGTCTCACTCTCTACCGCTGCTACCTGGTGGTGGTAACATTATTATTATTTATTACTATGACTGTTTCTGCAGAAGCAGCAGATGCCCCAAGCTGAGATGGAGGTTTTATTGTGTCAGGCGTGGTGCGTAGCAAGAGACACAGTCCCCACACCAGAGAGTTTGTGTGTGAGAGTGACACAGAGCGAGTCTCAACAGGAAGTGGGGCATTGAGCAGTGTCTGCAGGAGGTGTGCTTGCTTTCAACTTCCTGTTGCCGCTTAGCTCCGTATCCCACAGTGCTTTCTCTGGCAACGAGGAGGGCCCCCCCTTTGGCAAGTCTTTAAACTGGGTTTTTATTTATTTTAGCAAGTTCAAATAACATGTGAGTGAGCTCTCAGCAGCATGTCTCTGTGTTCTGCATGTTCTAGGATCCCCTGAGCTCCCAATGTATTTACCACCTGTCCTCTCCAAGGCTGATAGCTTAAACAAAGCTGTAGCCAAAATTAGGCATATTTCCAAAAGGTCTTCCGCAAACTTCTCAGGAACCATGTCTCCTACCGTAGGATGCAGTGTGTGAAATGCTGAGTGCGTTTGTTTAGTTGTAGCAAAGTCAATATCGCACTTGTAATGTAAGGGTAGCCTCATTCTGACAAGGAAAAGACACACTTCTCTGGACAATAACACTGTTTAGCACTGATGCAACCTCTGCAGATGTAAAGTGATAATGAGTTGGAGTGAAACAAATTAATAAAAAAAAAGAAAGAAGCCTTCCTATTGGGTAATAATTGGATTTATTGTCTGATGACCTAATGTCCAACTTGCAGGCACAAAGATTAAGGAAGTTGCCTGATATTCTAGCAGGAGTCATTTTCCTATGCAATTCTACCTCCCAATCAAATAAGAAACCTAGGGACATTAAAACCCAAAGAGTCTCAAATGAATATCAGATTCCCCCCCACACCCCGCCATGTCAGATTGGGGTCTCTTTATTTATAAGACCTTCCAGATTTGAGAAGTTGTGCTGTAGGTAGAAGAAACACGTTAGAGCTGAAATGTCAAAACTCATCTCTAGTCTAGATGCCACGACCCATATGACTGAAGACAACTGATTTGAGTTCTCATAGCTGCAAAGCATCAAGTTACCAGGCTTATATGAGGTTAAGATGGACCCCTTAGCCTAGATTTTCCAAGAAGCATTCAAGGATTTAGCCATGTGACTCCAGGGCTAAATCCCAATATACCACCTAAAAAATGGAAAGGCTTATGGTATTTTAGCAGAGGTCTGTGGGGAAAATCATCATTTTTGGGGAATGAGAGATTGTGTTTAATTAAATATGGAGAAATGTAAAAAAAAAATGTCTTTAAGGGAATGTTATCAGTCACTGTTTGTCTTCTTACTAGTTCAATATGTTAAAAATATTGGACAGAAATTCCTAATCATCATATTACTATACAAAGGTACGGTGTGCAATTATCAGAGGTGGTATGTTCCTTCAATTGAAGCGCTGTTTGGTGTGTTGGACAATTCAGGTATTCATAGACTTTAAGGCCAGAAGGGACTATTAGATCACCTAGTCTGACTGCCTGTATACACAGGCCATGGAATTTCACTCTGTAGGGTTACCCCCAGGGCCGGGTCCAGGCACCAGCTTGTCAAGCAGGTGCTTGGGGCGGCCGCTCCGGAGAGGGGCGGCATGTCCAGGTATTCGGTGGCAATTCGGCGGACGGTCCCTCACTCCACCTAGGAGTGAAGGACCTCCCGCCGAATTGCCGCCGCAGATCGCGATCGCGGCTTTTTTTTTTTTTTTTTTTTGGCTGCTTGGGGCAGCCAAAACCCTGGAGCCGGCACTGGTTACCCCTGCATTGAGCCCAAGGGTAGGGATGCAAATTCTCCTGGGCATAGTCTTACCTTTAGCTGTCGTCGAACACGGTCTATGAAGAATTTCCAGCAGGTTTCCCTGGTATCCACCAGTCCTTGGCTTTTGACTTCGTTTCTCACACTGCTGATGATGTTTTCAACTTCATCATCAGGGAAAAGATCAGGAATTTCACCTGGGGAAAACGGGATCACACTTTTACAAACTAACAAGCAAACTGGAATTTTTACCTTGATGGTATAAATTGTGTGTGGAGCAGAGCTCTCATACAGACTAGGTCACTGGATTCCATAGCACAGATTCAAGCAAGCCTCTCTCATCAAATTGGAGATGATATAGGAGCAGGCCACATCTGCCCACGAACAGCTGATTTACTGGCAATTAATTAAACCAACTTTCCCACAACCTTAAAACAAGGAGAAGTTGAAAGTACTTTCTAATCTCAGAATCAGGATATAGCAACTGATTGGCTTTCTGATTTACTCTACTATTTAGATTTCAGTAAATCTAATCCCCAATATGCCTTACACAACAGTGAATCATTTCAGTTTTGCAAAGTAATTTGTTACATAGGCAAGTTCTGCAGCTCTTCAAAAATGCCATCTGCAGCTGTATTCAAATAAATGACAGATCACTATGGTTAAAAAGCTAATGGTACATTCAGTTAATTGCCAACAATGTATGCATGCAAACAGAATTGTAGTGATTCCTTACTTTACTACTCCCTAATTTATCTCCTTCTGACCCCCGTCTGGACTGAAATGATCATTATCTTATCAGATTGCTGAAAATCTGAGCTTTATTTGGTATTAACAATTGAGAGGGAAAACAGCAGGTGATCAGAAACCAGCAAAATGTTACTCCTCTTTATTAAGTTATGATGATAAATACAACAAATAAAACAAACAAACATACATAAAACATGCAACCAATTAGAAGCAAGCAGCCAAGTCAACCAATCAGAAAACATCCTTTCCCACTGAGCTGCTACAGACATTGCCATGAAAAGTCACAAGTTACCTACAGTTACGGCCTCATTTAAGGTTGCCAGGTGTCCGGATTTCGACCAGAACACCAGGTCGAAAAGGGACCCTTAAAACGTCCGGTCAGCGGCGCATTGGGGCTAAGGCAGGCTCCCTGCCTGCCCTGGCTCCGCACAGCTCCTGGAAGCAGCCGGCATGTCCCTGCGGCCCCTAGGCACAGGTGTGATCAGGGAAGTGCCCCGCGCTGCCCCAGCCCTGAGCGCCGGCTCCGCAGCTCCCACTGGCTAGGAACCATGGCCAATAGGAGCTGTGGTGGCAGTGCCTGTGGGCAGGTGCAGCGCGCACCACACAGAGCTGCCTGGCTGTGCCTGCACCTAGGAACCGGACATGCCAGTCACTTCTGAAGCAGCGCAGAGCCAGGGTAGGCAGGAAGCCTGACTTAGCCCTGCTGCACCTCTGACCAGTAGCTGCCTGAGGTAAGCACCACTTGGCCGGAGCCCGCACACCCACCCCAACCCTCTGCCCCAGGTCAGAACCCCCTCCCACATCCTAACTCCCTCCCAGGGCCCGCACCCCACACCCAACCCCCCTACCCCAGCCCTGAGCCCCCCGGAGCCTGCACCCCAACTCCCTACCCCAGTCCTGAGCCCCCTCCTGCACCCAAACTCCCTCCTGGAGCCCATACCCCCTCCCGCACTTCAACCCCCTGCCCCGCCCTGAGCCCCCTCCTGCACCCCAAACCCCTCATCTCCAGCCCCACCCCAGAGCCCACACCACAGACAGAGCCCACTCCCACGCGCAAAACCCCTTGGTCCCAGCCCAGAGCCCCCTTCTGCAACCCAAACCCCTCAGCCCCTGCCCCAGCCCAGAGCCCGTAACCCCAGCTGGAGCCCTCACCCCCTCCTGCACCCCAAGCCCCTGGCCCAGCCTGGAGCCTGCTCCCGAACCCTGAACACCTAATTTCTGGCCTCACCCTGGAGCCTGCACCCACAGCTGTAGCCCTCACCCCCTCCCACACCCCAATGCCCTGCCCCAGCCCAGTGAAAGTGAGTGAGGGTGGGGGAGAGCGAGCGATGGAGGGAGGGGGGCTGGACTGAGTGAGGGCAGGGCCTCAGAGAAGGGGTGGGGCAGGAGCAGGGCCTCGGGGAAGGGCAGGGCAGGGGTGGAGCAGGGGTGTTTGGTTTTGTGCAATTATAAAGTTGGCAGCCCTAGCCTCATGGGGTCTGAGATACCAAGGTATTTCCTTGTACCTAGAATAGGGGATAACCCCTGCATCCCCATTACCACATGAGGTAACTCTGGGGAAATACAGGCCTTCAAAAGCAAACATAATATCATCCTAATGCCACAGAAACAGGATCTATCCCTTCTCCAGTCACTGGAGCCAGCAGGCCTTCTAAGCCAGTGACACATAACCACGGACCAGAGGGGAGAAAAGGTTAAGTATAGGTAGTCTTCGGACGAACGACACAATCGGTTCCTGAAAATTGTTTCTTAAGTCGAAACGTCGTAACTCGGAACCGCAATCCACTCTGTCAGGGGACCGATCGTCGTAAAGTCGAAACCAATTGTTGTAAGTCGAATCAGGGTGTCAATTCAGAAACATTGTAAGTGCCGTTCGTCATAAGTCGAACGTCGCAAAGTCGAGGACTGCCTGTATACACTTCGAGCTGGATGCGTATCTGCACTAGCTCTCATTGAACTAGTGCGCTAGAAATAGAAGTGTAGCTGCTGCTGTAGTGCATGTGCCAGAATGGGCCAGCCACCTGAGCAGCTACCTAGGGTCCCAGCCGGGACTGTATTTGGGGCGGCTAGCCCCTCCCTCCGCTCATGCCTCTGCAGCTACACTGCTATTTTTAGCACGTTAGCTTGATCAAAGTTAGTGTGGGTATGTCTATCTGAGCTGGGAATGACGCCCCCGCGCCCTTAGGTAGCCTGGCCCTCCTTGGTCGTAACTATCTCCAGGATCGCAGGCAGCTTTCTCATACATGTATAAAGACAGTCAGACAGACAAACACACACACACACACACACTCAAAGGGAAAACAAAGAAAGCTCCACTTTGACTAAGGCAGAGAATAAGCAGGAAAGCACCAGGCCTTCCTCTTCCTTCTATGTACTTCCAGTGGGTGGCCACAACATCCGCCCTCCTCACTTATCCTCCCCCGTTTTAAGCAAGGAAGGGTGAAACAGACATGGGCAAGCAAAGGGGAAAAAGGAGAAGGGGGATACAATCCAGATTGCCACCCTAGACAGATGGTGAATGGTGGAAGGAGCCCGCTCTGCCCTGCCTGGGTCTGATGGAGAGGGAGGTCTGATCTCATGGGTCCTTCTAAGCAAATAAAAATAATTCCATGTAAGGAGCCAAAGGACCTCATAAGCCCATTATACCACCCCATCAAAGTCCTCACTGATCAGCTAGCACTGACTTGCTGTCAGAAAGATCATGTCTTCATCTAAGAGCAGACCCATTGAAGCAAATGGGCAGCCCTCTGGTGACTGGAAGGGAAACAGAAAACTGTAAGAGAGGCTGTGTGGGCCTCCTCCATGCTGACAGGCACGTACAGTGCTGTAATTAGGGCTGGGGGATGCTCATGTTGTCCCCGCAGGAGGGCAGCACATGGGGTTGCTGGGGGAACTACACACAACACACAATTTACCCAGCAAATTAAACCCCTCTTCCTGGTTAGGAATTATCCACAAACAGTCTCTGGCATCTGCAAATTCATTTGCTGTCCAGATTGTTTGAAAGTGGTATGAACATACTTCAGCCAGTGGGCTGTTCACAAACTTTGCTTCAGCTATGAATGCAATACTAATATTCTATGTCAACTCTTGATTATTCACTGTTTGTGGTGTATCATTGGTCATCTGAGTCCTTGTATTGCTTCTGTGCTCTGCTAAGCTAACCAGGAGTGAGGTGAAATGCAAATGCTGAATTCACATGCAAATGTCATGGTCTGCACAGAAATCAGGGTATTCATGGGAAGAACAGCTATTCTCCAAGCACAAAAAACCCCAGCCACACAAATGTGTCTAGAAAAATTAACAAGAAAGGAACGTGATTGGACTGAACAGCTATCTGACATTCAAACACGTGGTCTTTCAATGGCTTTGCATTAGTCACCCAGCTCTAGCAAACAGTGAAGTCAAATTCTGTAACCAGGACTAGTGGGAGTTATGTCATACCACTAAACTGCCTCTCATAGGGATGGACACTGCACATCCTTCAATGAAACACTTCCTCTGACTCCACACTCCACTAGCATATTGCCCCACACAGAAGTGACTTAGCAATTATAAGTAGAATTAAAGAGCTATGAAAGTAGGGTGCAAACTAACTGACTGGGTCATAGACATCTGAGAAGGCCAAAATCTACTAGCTGGTGGAGTCCGTCTCTGCTAAGAAGATCTGAGCACTGCTTTCTTCCTTGAGGTTTAATTTACAAATTGTGTAGCTTACTTTGTTTAGTTATCATTTTAAGCAAATGTTACAATCTCTTCTATGGAACAGCTGCAGACATCACTATGTGCACATTTATATGGGAAAGGAGAATGGAAATAAAGTCAATGAGATGCATACCTGAAGCTAACAAGTCATTTACCAGCACTAAGAACCTTTCATCAGCCACCTGGGCATCAGTCATAAGGAATACAGTGCCAACATTCTTCACTCCAGTTTTAATATACTGGTTTGCCAAGTCTGCCTGTAGATTGAAAGGAAAGTAAGTAAGGAGTTTGTGTTCATCTACTGCAAAGTCTCGGTCACAAAGTGTGTTTTCATTGGGGACATTTCAGGCAGGATGTTGCCTATTCAAAATCTTCTGATTAACTGAAAACAAAACAATCAGAATTAATTAGCATGAAGCTTGTTCTTTATATCTTCTCCACTTTATGGCAGAACATTTCCAAGGATACTGCTAGTATTAATTTATTATTATTATTATTATTACTTGCTAAGCATTGACAACTTGCTCTATGCTGTACAAAAGACAAATAAAAAGACAGACCCTGAGAAAACTGAGACACAAAATACAACATCATTTTCTAATCATTTTATTCAGGAAATGATCTTTTTAAAACTTTCTGATTGTAGACAGGGCATTTAAAAATCACGGATTATTGCTGAAGATGGAGCACTGTTGCTATTTCTGTTAAACGTGGATGGTAGAATCCCTGATTAGTTTGAAGTGTAGATCGTGCCAGATTGCAGGGACCTTTCTAGACAGTGATCTGCTGCTGGTGGCTGCTGCCACAATATTTAAAGTGTTGTGTTGCACAATTATGGAATACATTGAATCATATATGTGAGATGATCTTAGTGGCTGGATATGCTGTTCTTTCTGTCCCTATTCTCTACTTCTCCCTTTTTATTTCAGTAATTCAGCATGGCGTGTGGCGTGTTCACAACACACTGTGCAGCTGAGTGAAGGAGCCTCAGTTAAGGACTTATATTCTGCCCACAGAGTAGCGAGACCATAAGAATGTTGTGAAAAAATTTCTTTTCCACTGCATCATTTCTTCTCCCCTGTGGAGGGCATACTGGAAATATTTTTGATAGGACTAGTTAACTGTGCTGTTTTCCTTCCTTCATCCCTTTCCTTCAGAAAGCACACAAGTGCAAATAGATTCTGCCAAGCATTTCTGATCACATTCGTGAGAAGGGCTCAATTACTATCACGAAGTCACATGAGCCCTCTATCAGACTCATAGACTTTAAGGCCAGAAGGGATCATCATGATCATCTAGTCTGACCTCCTGCAGATTGCAGGCCACAGAACTTCATCTACCCGCTCCTGTAATAGATCCCTAACTTTTGGCTGAGTTACTGAAATCCTCAAATCATGGTTTAAAGACTTCAAGTTACAGAGAATCCACCATTTACTCTAGTTTAAACCTGCAAGTGACCCAGGCTGCACGCTGCAGAGGCAGGAGAAAAAATCCCAGAGTCTCTGCCAATCTGACCCAGGGGAAAATTCCTTCCCGATCCAAAATGTGACGATCAGTTAGACCCTGAGCATATGGACAAGACCCACCAGGCAGACACCTGGGAAAGAATTCTCTGTAGTAACTCAGAGCCCTCTCTATCTAATGTCCTTTCTCCAGCCATTGGAGATTTTTGCTACTGGCAGTCGCCAATGGGCCACATGCTATTGCAGACAGTCTCATCATACCCCTCCATAAACTTAGCAAGCTCAGTCTTGAAGCCAGTTAGGTTTTTTTGTCCTCGCTGCTCCCCTTGATAAGCAGTTCCAGAACTTCACTCCTCTGATGGTTAGAAACCGTCACCCAATTTCAAGCCTATACTTGTTGATGGCCAGTTTATATCCATTTGTTCTTCTGTCAACAATGATACTTAACTTAAATAACTCCTCTCCCTCCCTGGTATTTATCCCTCTGATGTTTTTATAGAGAGCAATCATATCTCCCCTCAGCCTTCTTTTGGTTAGGCTAAGCCGCACTTCAGTAGCGGGCAAATTGGTTGAAAGTATCATAAAGAACAAAATTGTCAGACACATAGATGAACATAATTTGTTGGGAAATAGTCAACATGTTTTTTGTAAAGGGAAATCATACCTCACCAGTCTACCAGAATTCTTTGAGGTGGTCAACAAGCATGCGGACAAAGGAGACTCAGTGGATATAGTGTATTTAGATTTTCAGAAAGCCTTTGACAAGTTCCCTCACCAAAGGCTCTTAAGCAAAATAAGCAGTCATGGGATAAGAGGGAAGGTTCTCTCATGGATTGGTAACTGGTTAAAAGATAGGAAACAAAGGGTAGGAATAAATGGTCAGTTTTCAGAACGGAGAGAGTTAAATAGTGATATCCTCCAGGGGTCTGTACTGGGACCAGTCCTATTCAACGTATTCATAAATGATATGAAAAAGGGGTAAACAGTGAGGTGGCAAAATTTGCAGATGATACAAAACTACTCAAGATAGTTAAGTCCCAGGCAGACTGCGAAGAGCTACAAAAGGATCTCACAAAACTGGGTGACTGGGCAACAAAATGGCAGATGAAATTTAATGTTGATAAATGCAAAGTAATGCACATTGGAAAACATAATCCTAACTATACATATACAATGATGAGGTCTAAATTAGCTGTTACCACTCAAGAGAGAGATCTTGGAGTCATTGTGGATAGTTCTCTGAAATCATCCACTCAATGTGCAGCGGCAGTCAAAAAAGCTACCAGAATGTTGGGAATCATCAAGAAAGGGATATATAATAAGACCGAAAATATCACATTGCCTCTATATAAATCCATGGTACACCCACACCTTGAATACTGCATGCAGATGTGATCACCCCATCTCAAAAAAGATATCTTGGAATTGGAAAAGGTTCATAAAAGGGCAACAAAAATGATTAGGGGTATAGAACGACTTCCATATGAGGAGAGATTAATAAGACTGTGACTTTTCAGCTTGGAAAAGAGGCGACTAAGAGGGGATATGATAGAGGTCTATAAAATCATGAGTGGTATAGAGAAAGTAAATAAGGAAGTGTTATTTACTCCTCCTCATAATACAAGAACAAGGGGCCACCAAATGAAATTAATAGGTAGCAGGTTTAAAACAATCACAAACAAGTATTTTTTCACACAATGCACTGTCAACCTCTGGAACTCCTTGCCAGAGGGTGTTGTGAAGGCCAATACTATAATGGGGTTCAAAAGGGAGCTAGATAGATTCACGGAAGATAGGTCCATCAATGGCTATTAGCAAGGATGGGCAGAAATGGTGTCCCTAGCCTCTGTTTGCCAGAAGCTGGGATTGGGTGACAGGGCCTGGATCACTTGACGATAATCTGTCTGTTCATTCCCTTTGGGGCACCTGGCATTGGCCACTGTCAGAGGACAGGATACTGGGCTTGATGGACCTTTGGTCTGACCCAGTATGGCCATTCTTATGTTCTTATGTAAACAAGCCACGCTCTTTGTGTCTTCTCTTATAAGATAGGGTGATCAGAGGAATGGAAAACCTATTAGCACTTCTCTGCACCTGTTCCAGTTTGAATTCATCTTTCTTAAACATGGGAGACCAGCACTGCACACAGTATTCCAGGTGAGGTCTCACCAGTGCCTGGTGTAATGGTACTAACACTTCCCTGTCTCTGCTGGAAATACCTTGTCTAATGCATCCTAGGACTGCATTAGCCTTTTCCACAGCAGCATCACATTGACAGCTTATGGTCATCCTGTGATCTCCTATTCATGTACATGTATTCATGCTAGCTCTCATCAAGCTCGTGTGAATACAAATATCAGTGCAGCCACAGTAGGACGGGGAGCAGCAGCAGTGCCGTGATGGGTACAAAAGCAGTGGGGATATACTCAGCATGGCTCAGCCATGCCTCTGCTGCTACCCGTGCTACTGCAGCTACATTGCTATTTATACTTGCACTAGCTCAATCAGAGCTAGCACACATGTGTGTACACAAATTGGGGTATCACACCCCTAGCTTGTACTGTAGACACAGCCTAAGGTACAGGGTTTCCCCCATTACCATGGTACCTGAGGACCACACAATCTTCAATGTATGTATCCTCCCAAACCCCACAATGCAGGGCATGGCTATTATCCCTGTTGTACAGAGGGGGAACTGCAGCACAGAGAGACTATCTGACTTACACAAGCTCTCACAGGGAGGTTGTGGTAGGGCAGGGACTTGAACCCAGGTGTCCTAGCCCTAGGCTAGTGCCTCAACCACTGGACTATCCTTACTCCCCTTTTCAGAGTGTCTGCCTCACAATTATGAACATAAAATAACACTATTATTTAAAACACAGTAATAGCAAAAGCTGTCACTGTGATTCTGGGGTTTTTTTCCTACCACCTCAGCTGGCCTTTCCCATTAGTTCATGTGAACAGAATACAGTAGGAATAGAAGGTTGCTCAGGATAGTACATTGCTTTTGAAATGCATTTAGAACTTCAGTAGGCAAATATGGTTCCACCAAACACAGTCAGTTGTTACATTTGCTATAGAATACCTAGAATAAGTGAATTATAACAATGTTAAGGGCCAATGCCAGACTGAGCCATCTTGCTGTTCTAGACCCAAGAAAAAATAATCAACCAGTATTTCATAAATTCCTGTAGAATGGGTACAGAGTGAAGGGAATGTCAAACAACCTTCCACCATCACAGAACCTGAAACAAGAACGTGCTTTGAAAACAAGCTTCTGAACCTAAGAATCAGAGTATACTCTTTGTGGCAAGAGTAGGCTATCTAACAAATAGGAGGAGATCAGCACCAGATTATCCCAGGAACCTTTTCACGGGTGGAACTGAATGGGTGAAAATAGATAGGCTCAGGATGATTACACAGACATGTCAGAAAGCACGACAAACAAACTGATCAGTGCTGCAAAGTTATCTGAAGGGAGAAGATGATATAACATTAAATAAAAACTCCAGTGATTCCTCATAATACATTTGATTATTAAATAAACGTTGTCTAAAAGTCAAATCTTGCATTCCACTAAAGTAAATTACCCTAAATAAGAAAGCAAATGCATTTAAATATGAGCTTTCAAAACTTGGTAGAGATTTGCTGATCTCCAGATCTATCGCCAGAGCTATAACTGGCCTCTCAGTGGAAGCTGTTCATTCCAGCAGGAGCCCCAGTCTGATGATGAAGGACAGGACTTGGACAACGTAGCTCCAGTTTGCCTTGGTGGGAATGCAAGGAGACATTGCAAAACTAAGTTCTACATCATTTACCAGCAACTAAAACATTTATAAATCCTTCCATTTGCATCAAACAAAACTGTCTCACAGCTTCCAATTCACTGTTTACCAGAAAATGTATTGTCAAGATCCATGTGCTCTTTCCAACTCTTATAGCCTCCAGGAAGTGGGAGATGGACTGGATATGACTTAATAAATCTCTCCCACCCCTAGCTACATCATTCCATAGTAGTATCAGAGGGGTAGCCGTGTTAGTCTGAATCTGTAAAAAGCAACAGAGGGTCCTGTGGCACAGGACCCTCTGTTGCTTTTTACAGATTCAGACTAACATGGCTACCCCTCTGATACTTGACACCATGCAAGGCACTGCATTTAGCCGTATGGAATGGAAATCTATCAACCTCATGAAGATTCTATTAGTCTTAAAGGTGCCACAGGACCCTCTGTTGCTTATTCCATAGTAGGTTACTCCTGGGTTCATTAAGTATTCTTTTTATTGTCTTAAAAATAGTAATAATTTATTATATTAATCATTATCATCGACTCTCTATAGCCCTTTACAGGTACAAAGCCGTGAGCAAACATTAACTGATGATTTTTGGAGAGAATGACCATTCTTTGCGATCCAATTGGAATCTCTTTTCATTTACACTGGAGGTTTCTCCAACACATAGAAAAGACAAAGCTCTGTGTGGAAGAAGTACAAGTTTCTGTTTCCTCTCCCTTCCCACCATTCAACACCACCTACCTTTAGGTCAGGGATTCCATAGCCTTTCCTCAGAGTGATCTGGAAAACCTCCAGTGAGCTAATGAAAGCTGCAAGTCTTGTCAGGCTCTGCTTGCCGCTTCCACCTACACCAACCAATAGGGCATTTCCTCTGGGGGATTCTAAGATACGATTGATGCGGCAACTAAATTGAAGCATACAGAATCTCTGGTCAAGAAGACTTTTTTCCATATGGAGCATTTCAATACATATTTTACTGAGTAACAAATTAGATTGAGAATAGGAGCAGAATCACAGCAACACTGCCAATCTAAGGGGCATGTTTGCAGTTGATACTCTTCGGTGAGATCTGTAGTAAACAACACAACCAACCAGTTAATGGTTCTATGGCAATTCAGAGCTTCCCATCTCGGTTATTTCTGGATTCGTATGCTGTGTTATGATGTTCAGGAACATCTTACAGTAAAGTTCAGTCCCCATTTACATGGAACATGAGTCAAACCAGACTAAATTGCTGTGTAAATGTGCTCTAATTAGTCCCTCTAGTAGATATTTCCTCTCAGAAAATGTCCAAGGATCCACATTAACCATGGGCTTGATGACATTGGTGAGCTATTAGTCACATGAGGAGTCCCATTATGTATTAATATCTTCATGTATCTAGATCAGTGTAAATCTTTTCTAGGAAAGCTCTGTCAATATTTATTCCTTATCAAAACTACTAATTCTTTAAGGGCCAGATTCTGTCACCCTTGCTCACACTGACACATGGAGTAGTCTCACCAATGACATGCACAAGGATAGGGCACTAAATAAAGATTCATTGATTATAAGGGCAGATCACTGTGATCTGAGCACCAGTGTAACAAAGGCCAGAGGTCGTCCTTGAGTTAATTCCTGTTTGCACTAGACTATATCCTTCAGAAAAAGTGTGCTAACAAAGGCTACGTCTTCACTACAGGGGGGGGTCGATTTAAGATACGCAAATTCAGCTACGCGAATAGCGTAGCTGAATTCGACGTATCGCAGCCGACTTACCCCGCTGTATGGACGGTGGCAAAATCGACCTCTGCGGCTTCCTGTCGACGGCGCTTACTCCCACCTTAGCTGGTGGAGTAAGAGCGTCGATTCGGGGATCGATTGTCACGTCCCGACGGGACGCAATAAATCGATCCCCGAGAGGTCGATTTCTACCCGCCGATTCAGGCGGGTAGTGTAGACCTAGCCAAAGAAGAGTGAGCTAATCGTGTGAAGATGACACATTTCTGAGAACATTCAACAGGAAATATTGTAGAAGTAAATCACTCCCAGCAGGGGAGGGGAAAATCTCACTCACTAGCCAGAGTTTAGATCCCAGTGCAGTGATTAACATGGCCATGGGGCCTGCGATGTCACTATTTCACTGAAAGCGAAATGACACAAGCTGCTTTGGGGCATGTCCCAGAAGCTAACTGATAGCAAGGGTCCAGAGGCATGCCTATCCCACCTGGCATGCAC
Source organism: Emys orbicularis (assembly GCF_028017835.1). Taxonomy (NCBI): domain Eukaryota; kingdom Metazoa; phylum Chordata; order Testudines; family Emydidae; genus Emys; species Emys orbicularis. The sequence continues at coordinate 25,610,949 of NC_088695.1, read as the reverse complement.
AGTGAGAAACAGTAGAGAGAGTCTCTGGAAACAGTTCCATTGTCTGCCTACATATATGTCTGGGCCTTAATTTCCATACAACAAAGCCAACAGGATAAAATACTGATTTCTAACTGTTTGCAATCAGTTGGGACCTTTCTTTTGAAGATTTAGACATGCTGTTATCCCACTTTTCATTCAAGTAGCTAAGAACACAATGAAAGCACCAGCCATTTTTGTTTCTCTCCAAAGAAACTTTAACTACTTGTAGTTCATATTCCATCAGTTCTCTCTCCCAGACACGTCTTGAATACGAGAACAATTCATTTGAATTTTAAATAAGGTCGGGATGCCATGAGACGCCCTCACTGGCCTCAGCTAGCCTACTTGTTTAATTTCATTTCTCATCAGGTTCTTCATTGCTTTCAGAGCAATAAGCAAAACTCTGATAAAAATCAGTAATTATGAAAGTATAGGTGTGTGGGTAAGGCCACAGAAATATTTAGTGATTAGCACAGATAGATTTGAACTCTTGAACAACTTGGTGATTTAGCCACTAACTGTATTTAACTAGTGAAGTTTAGGAATCAAATCTTGGGTCAGGACTACCAGCTCATATCTGTGGTACTGTCTGACAGACCGTCTGCGGGTATAAAGGAGGAGGGGAACAAGGAGGAATGTGAAAACAAACTTTAAAATTCAGAGCTTTTTCTCTCGATCTTTTACAATATTTAGGGGGAGGCTGCAATCAGATTTGGTCCAGCAAGTCCTCTCTGGTGCACAGGGAGCACACAAGAGAAAATGACAGAGACAACATTTACATCACAATCTGAAAAAATTCTAATACTCAGAGTGCTTGTGTGTGTGTCTGCCTTATGCATAGAATACAAAATCAAGTACAGTTTGATGATCCAAGCAAGCCTTTGCTGAAGATAAACTGCTACTTAATAACTGAATGGAATAAAAGCATCATAGCATGAAGCATTATTATGGTTTTATTAAATAGCAAGGCACTATGCTGCAGGAAATGAAAGGATAGTGAGCTCCTAGGACTCAAAGGAGTAACTGGGTAGATCAAAGGATTGTATCTGTTGTTCTTTTCTATGATAGTAATTGGATTGGTTTCCTGGTACTTAAGGAACTGTGAGACCACCCTTTCCTAATGAAAAAGTACTGCTTCAGTGTAGCTAATGGGGCTCTAGGGCTCTGTTAGTTCAGAGATTCATATGTACAGTATATATAGTCACCAGGTAACATTTTCAAAAGAACCTAGGCTCCCAACTCCCATTGATTTCACTTAGATGAACCTAATTCACTTAGGTGCTTTTGGCAATCTCACTAGGCACCTATCTGCATTCTTAGGTGCCTGAAAATCTTTAAAAATCTGACCACAGGAGCCTAAATTCCATTGACTTGCAGTGAGACTTAGCTGCTAAGGGCCACATTCTCAAAGGTATTCAGTGCCACCAGGTGCAGACATGTGCCTAGTGGGATTGTCAAAAGGGCTTAAGCATTTTAGGTGATTAAGTTTCATTGAAATCAAGGGAGGTAGGCACCATATCTGCTTAGAAACTTTTAACCATCTTCCCAGGCGCCACTCTGCAGCTTTAGGCACCTAACACCTTTGAAAGTCACTTGAAAGTGTGACATAGGCTCCTATGTGACTTACAGGCTTTCAAACATGTTACCACATACCAATTTTCCAAGTTTTTCTTGCACAATGACACAATCAAACTTGTATTTAAAACACATATTAGGGCACCTATGTACTGAGGGCTGGCAAGCAAAATTGTGTACCCTACTTAGGCAGCCCCATTTGAAAATTGAAACCTCTGTGTAATTCATCTTTGTACTACTACAGTGCCCTCTGCCTGAAGGTTTCAAAGTACTTGCTAAACATCAATGAGAAAAGGCTTCCAATATCCCAGGGAGATAGGAAATCCCCAGTGGACAGATGAGAAGCTGAGGAGAGATTAATGGCTGCTAATTGGAAGAGCCCCTATTTTGCATGTCCAATTTGAGATACCCAGGGTCTGACTCTTCAGAAGTGCTGCACTCCTACAGCTCCTCCTGACATCATCTGTGATTATGGCTGCTCATCCCCTCTGAAAATGTTAACAGAAATGCATTACACAGACCAGCTCCAAAGACATTTAGGCTGATGACTCTGTGAGAGTACAAAGACAGAAAATCCCCTTACACATGGCACATGGCATCTTCAAAGAGCACCAGATTCATGGCAGCATTGACCTCATTGTGGTTATCCAAGGCTTCCACAAGGATGTGATTCAGTGACTCCCAGGTCTGAACAGGCATGTATTTGGGTTCCCCAACGCCTCTAGCAAAATGGCAGTACATGTTCATCTTCTTGGTCTCCTCTAGAGTCTCCTCAATTTCCTGCCAATGAAATGCAAAAGGGAAATACAGAATGTCCTGTTCCTATTGCAACAAAGGGAAAGCTCTTTTCAGGAGAACAGATCAATGCAATTCTTCACCAGGTGAGATGGGGCAAGCCTAGTTTGAGGATCCCACTTGATTTAGATGTAAGACAGGCGCCTGGTGCCTAGACTGAGGTAGCCGTGCACATGCTCATTGGCAGAAACTCAGACACCATGGGGACTTCAATGGTGAAAATGTAGGTGCCTAGGAAATTTAGACACCAATAGAGGTAAGCAGCAGCTGAGTGGAGATTCTGAGGATCTCAGTGATGTCTAAATCTTGGGCTAATGTGCCTAAATCCTTGTCTGGATCTGGACCTTGGGGCCAGATTTTTAAACATACATAAATGATGCAATTAGGCAGCTACTGGGATTGTCCAAAGTGCCTAGGCACCTACCTCCCACTGATTTAAAAGACAAAGGGACTTGGACTCCTAACTCACTTATAGAATCATAGAGTATCAGGGTTGGAAGGGACCTCAGGAGGTCATCTAGTCCAACTCCCTGCTCAAAGCAGGACCAATCCCCAACTAAATCATCCCAGCCAGGGCTTTGTCAAGCCTGACCTTAAAAACCTCTAAGGAAGGAGATTATACCATCTCCCTATGTACCCCATTCCAGTGCTTCACCACCCTCCTTGTGAAAAAGTTTTTCCTAATATCCAACGTAAACCTCCCCCACTGCAACCTGAAACCATTACTCCTTGTTCTGTCATCTGGTACCACTGAGAACAGTCTAGATCCATCCTCTTTGGAACCCCTTTTCAGGTAGTTGAAAGCAACTATTAAATCCCGCCTCATTCTTCTCTTCTGCAGACTAAATAACCCCAGTTCCCTCAGCCTCTCCTCATAAGTCATGTGCTCCAGCCGCCTAAGAATTTTTGTTGCCCTCCGCTGGACTATCCAATTTTTCCACATCCTTCTTGTAGTGCGGGGCCCAAAACTGGACACATTACACCAGATGAGGCCTCACCAATGCCGAATAGAGGGGAACGATCACATCCCTCAATCTGCTCGCAATGCTCCTACTTATACAGCCCAAAATGCCGTTAGCCTTCTTGTCAACAAGGGCACTTATGCACTTTTGAAAGTGTTGCCCCAAATCTCTGGCATAATGAACACATAGTATTTCTCAGATGATACAATGGTTTTCTACACCTGAGCTTTAAATTTATATCTAAGCATAATCACAGCTCACAGATTCCAAACCAGCATTTCAAAGCATCTATGTAGTGGTGCAGAGTAAAAGGGGGTCAGCAAACCTTCACTTTTTTGTTTCCTGACTTTGGGGTGTTCCATTACAAGCTCAGAGGCACTTACAGGAGCCACAATATAATTTCAGGAAGTTCAGCTACCTAATGGCAAGGATCATAATGAAAGCTAGCACTGGGACATTACACTTTAAAAAGGGAGGGTTTTCTGTAAAAGGTCCCAAATCTGGTAAAAAGATTTTTTTTATGCAATGCATAGTTCAGCCACGAAGCTGATTGCCACAAAGTATTGCTGAGAACGAGCGCTCCATCAGATTCACCCCAGGATTAGGCAGTTATATGGAAAGGGAGAACATCTGCAGATAGCACAGTTATGAGAGATAAGCTCTGATGTGATCCACTATTCTTAATACTGGGTGCCTCATTGGGGACAGGAAGCACTGCAGGGAAAGCAGATTGGATGAAGCTGTCAGGACAGGGAGTGCCCGGTGTGTGGTGAGAGCTGGAGGCCGAACAGTGCATGGCTGCAGGGTGTGTGTATTGGGTCAGCTACCAGTGCCCAGGATGAAGGGCAGGGGGGTCTGAGGGTTCTTGTTCAGTTCAGGGGAGGAAGGGAGCAGTAAAAGAGGGAGGGGCCCACTCATGTGCACAGGGAGGCCACAGCACTAGAGAAGCCCCCTCACCTTCAGTACCGCTGGGATCTCTGAGGCTGGATCCCTCCGAGCTCTAAGGCCTGGCCTACATGCAGCGTTGGTACTGGTTTAACTATGGCAGTTGAGGGTGTTACTTTATACTGGGATAATTAAATGAGTACAAGCCCTAGTGTGGACACAGTTATGCCTGTGTAAAAGGACTTATCCAAGTAGAAGCACCTTTAACTGCATCCACACTAGGAGGAGCATACCATTGTAATGCTACTGGTACAGTTAAAGGGGTGTCACTGTGTGTAGACCAGCCCAAAGGGGGTAGGGTACAGAGCTTTCCTTGGAAAGATATTGTTGGACCAAGGAGGAGAGCCAAGGACTTAATACTGCGTCTTGACCCCAGCCTCCTCCTGTGGAGACCAGGGAACTCAGCCCAAGCTTGACCCTTGTCTAGTACCTATCATTGGAGACTCCTGAAGCTCTTTACTTACATTAGTTAATTGAGCCCCGCAGCCTCCTGTGAGTCAGGGATCCACTACTTTAGCCATTTGACAGACTGGGGCCTGGTCTACACTAGGAATAATCCACACTCCTGAGTGACATAGTTCAACTGACCTAACCACTGGTGTAGACAGTGCTAGGTCGATGGGAGAATTCTCCTGTCAACTTAGCTACCGCCTCTCGGGGAAATGGAGACCCCCTCCCATCAGCACAAGCAGTGTCTTCATTGAAGCGCTGCAGTGGCCCAGCTGCTGTGTTTTAAATGTAGACAGTCCTTGGGAAACTGAGACACAGAGAAAGGTGCAGTGACTAGTCCGGAGTCATACAGCCAGCCAGTGGCAGAGCTGAGGAGAGACCACAGAGGCCTGGACACCCTGCCTTGTGTTCTCCCCAACAGTGTCATCTCCAAACACATAAGATGTCTTGAGCAGACTTCTGGTCCGGTTATTTTTTTCCGAAATCCACCTCTGCCTCCTGTGCAGCTAGCCCCTGAGAGGATATCCCAGAGCATGTTAATCTGACAAACACCAACTGCAATACTTACATCATAGGACTTCTTTACCATCTCCGTCTGCATTTTATCAAATGTGCTGAAATCTGTCTCATCAATCATCTTATCCCGGTACACCCGGTTTGACTCATGCAGGTAGAGTGTCACCAAGTCTTGGGGAGCCTTCAGACACTCCGGGGTAGAAAACAGAATGCCCTGTAGAGAACATATACACACACATATCAGCTACACACAGCACACACAGCTTCTCCTGTATCTGCACTAACATGCCGGGTTTGCGGGTGAAGAGTGACAAATGCAGAGCTACTGTAGTAAGCATGCAGCAGGACTACTGAGTAACTCCCTACCCAGATAGCCCCTGGAGAATGCAGACTGTGTTCCCCATGGCTTCCCAGTGTGCCTGCAGCAAAGCAGTTTGTGCTGCTTTTGCTTTGTTCCGTGCACGAGGACTCCAAACATTGGTAGAAAGAATAATGGCAAAGCAGCATAGAAGGTCACAGGCCATGGAAGAACATGCTTCGGCACCATCCTGCACTGCAGGCAACCACTGTGCTCTGCACTACTCGGGCCAGCTTACTAATAACCCCTAACTCTTACAAAGAGCTGCTCACCAGCAGATCTCAAAGCGCTTTACAAAGGAGCTTCGTATCATCATCCCCATTCCACAGCTGGGGAAACTAAAGCAGAGAAAGGTGCGTGACCTTGGGGGAGTCACTTCAATAGCCCAATGTTGTAGCCAGGAATAGAACCAGGCCACCCAAGTCCCAGTACAGTGCTCTATCCACTAGGCCGTACTGCCTCCCTGTACCCAGCCCCAGAAAGATCACCCCAGTCCATGGGATCTTCCCCCTCCCTGCCTTGGCTGCCAGGACAGCGAGTGCAGCTGGGAGGAAGAGGGTGTGGTTGGAGTTTCCTACCAAGAGAAGATTAGAAGGTGCAGTGAGCCTGGCCCACCCACCCAAGCAGATGTACTGCGCCCAGCAGCTGGGGTGTTAGTGCTCTCTGGACCCCGCTGCTCTTGAGGGGAGAGGCACAGCGGCAGCCACTACTCCTGGGGGCAAAGGGGTCCCCTGCTGCTGTTGCTGCCTCTCTGGGAGGAAAAGGTGATCCCCTGCCATCACCACACCAAGTGAGCAGCAGAGCCATGGGGGTCCTGAAGTGTCTAAACCAGGCCCTGCAAAGGTCTTGGCCCAGTGCACTGTGACTGAGGCTCAGGAGACCTCTCCAAGCTGCACTGAGTGCTCCTCAGCCCAGAATCAGGGCCCTTCACCTCCCCACACCTTCCCAGCATCTCCCTTGTGCTCCCAGCCAAGAGGGAAAAGCCGTTTGGGAATCTCGAGTGAGCTGACTTAAAAAAAACATAAAATAAGTGACTTTAATTAGGCATGTGCTGTCTAGAGTAAGTATTAGCTGCTGTCAGCTTACAGTGGTGTGTTTACAATGCACCCTATTAAAATGCACAAAAGAATAATATTTCAAAGAGATGTCGCCTATAACTAAGCCTATTAACAATACATAAGGTTTTTAATGACATGAATTAAATATAAAGCTTTATTCCTTATGTCTAATTATTTATACATTAAATATAAAAGGCACTAAAATGCAATCTAAAGTGCTCTTGCTCATCAAGTGCCCATGGCTTGGTTGGGGTTTTTTACATTTGAAGATTGGCAAATTGGCATATTTTTTTCTGAACCAAACTGTGTTTTGAAAATAGCTGACACCTGAAAGCTTGGAAGGGTTCTGTCCAGCACATCAGCCTTGGGATGACAGGGATCACTGGGCCTCTCTGAAACCATCAGGTCTGGTGACACCTCCTGGTCTTAATATTTTTTTATTGGACTAACTTCTGTTGGTGAGTGAGACAAGCTTTGGAGCTTACACAGAGTTCTTCTTCAGGTCTGGAAAAGGTCCTCCCAGCATCACAGCAAAATGCAGGGTGGGACAGATTGTTTAGCATAAGTAGTTAGCTCGTATTGTACGGGACCCTTCAAGATAGAGTGGCCCGTTAACACATCTGCTGTAATAGGACAAAAAGTGGGTTTAGCGGGTTATAGATGGTTGTGACAAGCCATAAATCCAGTGTCTCTGTTCAGTCCATAATTTTTACTCTTTAGCAAAGTTATTAATTTAAGCTCCCATGCCTGTCTTTTGCAAGTGTTTGTGCAAGTTTTCTTTGAGGATAAGGACTGAGAGGTCAGACATAGGGTGATCGCTTTGTGAAAAAAGTGTTCACCCATAGGTGATGGGGTGGTTTTGCCTTTTATCATTTTCCTGGGTGAATTCACTTGAGAGCGTAGTGATTGTCTGGATGGATGGAGCTGCCAATACGTTTCACTATTCTGTCTAGCACATGCAGCTAGTTTAATAGAACTTGGCAAAGACTGTGTGTGTAGCATCCAAGCCCTTCTCTGAATGAGCTGCTTACTTCTGAGCATTGATGTTAGCCTTACAAACCATATAACATGATTATCTCTACACAAGGAGACAAATCACTGCAACAGTGCAGTTCAGTCCATCTTATCCCCCTGCGCTTCCACAGCAGGTTACACCGGCCTCTAATAGTCCTCAGCAGCAGATCCCCACACTCGCAAGCTGTTTTGCTACCACTACACTCATTAATACCTCCCTTGGTCTGGAAGCAGATGTCTTCACAGCCTGTGGCAGCACATAGCATGATGACAAACATCAGTCAAATTGTATTTACATGTCACCACATCTCTCTGGCTCCCAGTGCTGGGATGAATGCAGGCAGGATGGGAGCATCCCCATTAGGGTGACCAGATAGCAAGTATGAAAAATCGTGACAGAGTGTGGGGGGTAATAGGTTCCCATATAAGAAAAAGCCCCGAATATCGGGACTGTCCCTATAAAATCGGAACATTTGGTCACCCTAATCCTCATGGATGGATTTACAGCACAGAAACCCTGACTTCATTACCGGGTCCAGACCTTGGTCTGAGATATATTAACTAACCAGCCAAGGCCCAAAGAAAACAGTTCAGATAGGCTGCAGCATGCACTTATCCCCGCCCATCAACAGTGTGAATTGATGGGGGTGCTGGACAAGACTCCGCTCCCGATGGAAAGGAGCCCTGGGTGGAAAACCAATCATTGCACTTTTCTTGGTTTATGGCAGTGATTCTCAACCCACGGGCCACTTGCGGCCTAATCAGCACACAGCTGCGGCCCATATGCCACCCTCAGAGCCAATCGGGTAGTATATATACTGTGTGGATGTGGCCCACATAACCCATAGAGAACTGCATATGCAGCCCACAATGGTAAATAGGTTGAGAACTACTGGTTTATGTTTACAAGTTCAGCCATGCGTATCATCTGGGACCAAGTGTGCAGTCCTGGAATTACTGTCTAGTATGGCCCGGGATACCTCATGGCTCTGTGTTACACCGCTAAAGGAGTATACCCATGGGCTCCCCTGAGCGGACATACATTCAGTGCTACATGGCTGCAAGAGGTTCGTGTGGTGGAAGACACCAGAAAGTTCCTTCTTCCTTCTGCTGCCACCACAGCACACATGAAAGACATTGCATCATCTTCACATGGAAATATTGCTCCCCTAGACAGCAGAACTAGCAACAGTAAAGGCCTCTGTTGGGAATGTGCATGCAGTATAGCCTTGGAGCAGTCTGGACCTCCGTCGGCCTTTCCTTTTCATACTGCCATATGCTAGGAATAAATATACTGGGAATAAACGGATGATTTGCAATCTTGTTTTTCAACTGTTTGATGTTTAATAATTCAACACTCCAAGCATTCATCCAATACCTGAAATATTATCACACTCATTCTGGACTTGAAGTGCAAAGAGGTATAAAATGAACCACAAATGCTGGGTTTACTTTGTTTTGCTCATGGTTCCTATCTCCTGAGCACTGCATCCTGTAAAACAAAGTAATTGGCTCACTGGGGCTTTCTGGACAGGCAATCAAAAGTTTGTGGAGGAAATGGAGAAAACAGGACAGATGGCTCCTAGCCTCCATTAACTTAACTATGCTCTGCTGAGATGATGGCCAGTAATGCCATGCCAAGGGTCACAGCACAGCCTTCCCTGCTGGCTAGGGGTATGGATGGAGTCCAAGATTACCATACTGTGGGCTGATGAGAGGCGCAAAGGGGGCTGCGAGGAGTAAACACTGAAGTTGCCCTAGCACAAGGGTTATAACAAGGGGTAAAAATCACAGCTCATCCTGTATAAAAATGTCCCAGAAATAAATGACTTTTAATCCTCTTAGTTCAATTACAAATTAAAATATTTTTTTTAAAAATAGCTGGCTCTGTGAAGTGACCCTGGTCCATATGGTCGACATGGAAGGAATGAATCTAAGTACTGTTATTAACTCAGAAGCGGGGTGGGTGTTCACAAGCTACTCCTCCAGGGCTACTGTTGTGTCCTTAGTGCACACAACAGGAAGAAATCACACAGGCACAGTCAGGTTCCAAGTCAATAGTGAGTGAGCCCTCTAGTGGTGCTCTCTGTGTTCTCTTTAAAGAGACACTCCCAGTTCCTATACACAACAGCTACAATTCTGGGGTGTGCAATGGGAAAACAATGACATGGAGGGCCAGGGAAAGAGAGGGGCAAAGCTGCCAGCCAAACTGGAATAGAGTATGTATGGAGAGTCAGAACACATACACCCAGCCTCCATATGGCCAGCCACCAAGAACAGGCTGTTGGGTTTTTGGTGAGGATTGTTCCCAGCTCAAGCAAATGCAGTGTGTCACCATGTCTGGGAAAGCGTGTGGACAGTGTTCCCTTAGGAGTCCTTTGGCACAGCACAGTAAGGCAGAATAGCTTCCTCCTATTGACAAAAACAGAGCACAAGCCATTTCCAGTGCATTGCCCTGGCGCTGCTTCGGAAGAGCTGGAAAGGAATTCTGGGAATGGCATGCAAGTCACACAGTCGCAGTCCCACAACAGAGAGGGACATGAAGTGGAATAGGGATTCCCTGAGCTGAGATAGCTGGGATAGAGGGACAGTAGAGGAGGCAAAGGACCTCTCTGGCTTCAAGATTAGGCTTGATAAGTTTATGGAGGGAATGGTTTGATGGGATAATGTGATTTTAGTCAAATAGGCATTAACGGGCCATCGCGGGTAAAATGAGGGTCCGGCTGTAGAATCTTGCCTGTATGCTCGGGGTTCTGCTGATCGCCATATTTGGGGTCGGGAAGGAATTTTCCTCCAGGGTAGATTGGCAGAGGCCCTGGAGGTTTTTCGCCTTCCTCCGCAGCATAGGGCAGGGGTCGCAGGCTGGAAGATTCTGTTGTGGGTGAGTCAGCTTTTGTGGCCTGCATCATGCGGGAGGTCAGACTAGATGACCATATTGGTCCCTTCTGACCTTAAAGTCTATGAGTTAAAGTCTATGAGGCAAGACTGATATGAGGCCTGCCGGTCCATAAGAGACTATGTAGTTGAGCAGGGCTGATTTGCTAGTGTGTGTTTGTCAAAGGTACTTTTTATATGCCCCCAATTCCCATAGGATCAGAGCACCTCCCAACCTTTAGTGTCGTTATCCTTACAACACCCCTGTGAGGTGGGGAAGTACTGTTCTACATGGCGAACAGAGCCACAGAACTTCTAAGGTATTTAGACTCCTAATTTCTGTTGAAATCAATGGGAGTTTGGTGTCTAACGACTTCTGAGGATCTGGGCAAAAGACTAAGAGACTTGCTCAAGGTCACAGAGGAATTCTGTGGTAGAGCAGGGACTTGAACCCAGCTCTCCTAACTCTAGCCTAGCATTTAACCATGGGCCATCCTTCCTCCCAACCGATGAGCATCTGTGTTGGTAGGTGATGTATGTAGGTACACAGTTTTACACTGTATCTCCTAGGGTTTGTGGGTTTGAGTTTTGCATTGTTGTCTCTTGGTCCACAGACAGCAGCTGCACCCTCCTGCCACCAGTTTGGGAAACATTCTCATTATTCCTATTCAAAACCATAAAGGAATGCCCACAAATACAGACCTGACTTGCGGCTTTTCCATTCAGTAGCAGCTCTAAATGTACTTGCCTACTGGCCAAAGAAAGTCCTATCCCTCCACTGGCTCAGTACTTCCAGGTGCAACTCTCTCCCAGTCTTCCTGTTTCTATCCAAAGCAATTGTCAGTTTCTCTTCTGATTTATCAAAGCCAATCCCCAACTCATCTCCCAACCACTTGGCAATTTGTGCTCCTGTGGAGACTAGAGCAATTCTAAAGCAAACCAGGTACCGGGCAATAGTCTGCAGGGTCACATCTGTGCTGTGACAGGCTGTTTCCAGTGTCACTTTGGCATGCCAAGTGTAACAAGTATAGCGAACCACCCCGTAAACATATTTTGCCCTAATTATATAATGCCAACTCCTCACCTAGCAGCTGGACCATTGTGGTTCGTCCTGGCCTGGCCAAAGGGTGAAGAGCAGTTGAGCAGTGGAGGAAATCACATCCAATAGCAATATTCGGGACCTGCCACCACTGCTCTAGAATAGCTTGTAGGTGCTCCAAGTCCCAAAAGGAGGGCACGAAACATTCTTGTCTAGTCAAGGCGAATTTGAGCACCATTTGACACAGTTTATTCAGTACTGCCAGAAGACCCTCCAGCCACTAGGTTTGTGTCAGGTTCCTTCACATTCAGCTATGTCATTTATTTGTCTAGCTTAAACCCTCTAGCATTTTGGAGAAAAATGGAGTGAATTCCACTAGGATTCACCTTCAGTGCAAGCCATAGTGAGTTACTCTCACTGTGCAATGCAGGCCATTAGCCTGCCAATCAAGCTGGTGTTGAGTATTATATATACAGGCACTCTGAAAGTCTGAACAACATAAAAGCAACAAGTGAGCAGATCTCTGTCAGAAATGATTTCTGCAGATGGCTACTTTGGAGCATCCTCTTCTGGGTAATATTCACATACACAGGTAGATTTGCATTCACTCATTCTCCATTAGCAACAGCAACTAAGGCAAAGGTTCCTGGAGTGAGACAATTAGCACAGCCCTTGTAATAAGGACTGTCAGCCTGTTTTGACAAAGGGAATCAGGCAGGGATTGTAAGTCACTGGTTCAATATTTAGCTACAGCTAAGATAATGTGATAGAGACAGATTCTTTGGGCAGATCAAAAGTGGAACAGCAGTTAACCATCTGTGCAGAGTCAACAGTAAAACAACACAAAGGCAGAAAGTTCCAAAGGTGGACCCCTCAGGAGTTTCAATTTGCATAGGTTTTGTGCCACATACCTGTTACCATGAGCTGCTCCTGCAGTTAGAAAATAGCTGGTGGGAGAACATTCACTAAAGGCCCTTTATATATGAAGCTATTATATGCTCAAGCACTTGATTGTTTATTCAGGATTAAACTGAATTTTAAAAGGCCTTTATACTATTATCTACAGTACTGGCATCTGCACATTTCTTTATCCGTCCAAAGGATAAGACAAGTGAGATTTCTCTATCTGCTTTTCCTGATGGCTGAGGATTCCAAGCTATGGCACAACAATGCTTTTTGCATTTTCTGTTTTTCAATTTGAAAATGCGACGCATTTACCATAACTCAGTGCGACTGGAAAGGCAAAGACAGAGCTCAGTGCTGATTTCAGTGCTCTCCACATCAGCTTCCACAAACAGGGCAAACTAGATGGGAAATTGAGACATCTCAGTAAAGGAGGAGATGATGGTTTGCTGAGGAAGGGTTTCAAGGAAAACTGAACCACAACCTAAATAAACAGCCACAACAGAAGAAACATGATTTCTTTCCTTTTGCAACTATGTGATAACCAGAAGCAACCTGCAGCTCTTATCACTTCACCTGCTCTCTGCCCTGTAATGCAGCTCTGCGAGGACAACTCCTACCATTCCACGCCTCTGAGCACCTTTCAAACAGACCTCATTTAAAAAAATAAAACAACTTGCCATAAAAATGTTTCTTCTTCCCTAGTCACCCCTTCAAAATACAGTTTGGCTAAAAGCAGGGATTTGAAGTGACCCTGGTCTGAAGCCAAGGCCTGACGACACTCAGCCTTCCACCACTGACAGTTTTTAAGGTCTAATACTCCCTGACCCATGGGAGTTATAAGCTCCTGCTCCGGCCTGCAGCAGAGCTGGGATTCTTGGCTTTCCATTAGTTTCTAAAAGTTTTTACTCAGTTCTAATGGGTTACACGACGCTGACCTTAAAGACATGCACTTTTAAAACAGTGACTGCAAAAGTGACAGCAAGGGCTATAGTCAGGGTGTGTAACAGATCCCATTCTCAGCTCCCATGGTAAGCTGTTCATGACTATCCAAAACTTTTCTCCTCTAGGCTTCCAGTTTTGATCTCTGCCTCAGGACTCTTTGAGCAAAACTGTGTAGCTATTTTGGAATATGAGAAGAGTGAAAAAATAACTTTTCCCATTATAAAAGAAAAATCTTGCAACCTCTTTTTGGTGCTGAGACAACAGAGTCAAAAGCTCATGTTTAGCAGGGGACTTGGTCTCCTTAAGGAAAATCATCTTTCAGTGATCCAGTGGGCATTGGTTTGGATTTGAGTTAGTTACAGCCCTTTACAAATTGCCACTTGGGCATCCACCATACACCTGGTATGGTGTTACCATGGCATTTAGAAGCATGTGACAGCTGAGCGGATGTGTGTGTGTGTGTGGGGGGGGTGTTAAGGTAGCTCTGGAGGAGCCCTTGCCTCACTCAGTACACTGATGTATGGTGTGTAGTGAATGATGCAAGGGGCGGGCTGGAGATAGGTGCTTTCAAGAAGCTGACCAATAGCTAGACAGGCTGGTACAGACACACAATGCCCTGTTGGCCAGAGGAAGGGATTATTTCATGGGTTCGCTGGAGTTGCATGGTGCTGCAGGAGGAGTTTCAGGAGGGATGGAAATGATCATCTTGAGCATCAGGGGCTGGAGGAAGCTCCAGGACTGAGCACGTGGGAAGACAGCAGAGGTGAAATGGGAGAAGGCTGCAGAGTGGAGAGGCAAGAGGCTTGAGTTGAGCAAGGGAAGGGCAATGCTTTCACCAAGAGGTAAGGGAGGAGGGCTAGGGGAGCAGAGCAATGGCACGAGAAGCAGAGGGCTGGCCTCGAGGGTGTGAGTTTTGCTTTGCAACCACTATTTCTGAGATGTGCAGAAAGCAAATATTTACACAAATGTCTGTGGATGTAAAGTCTTAACCTGAAATAACAATCAACATGATCAACTAGTTCCCCAACTAGTATCAGCCTCATCACGGACTGGGGCTCGGCAGAGGCAGAACAATGATTTGTTTCCATGAATTTGTAATGAATTCTGATCTGGGGGCAAGTTACAACATGGTTTTCTCTGCTGCTATTTCTGCTGCTTCTTTCTTCACCCCTGCAGGACTGGAGAGTTCTTCTCCTTCCCTGTTATTTCTGGTGAGCAGAGTCTCTCTTGGCAGCCAGTGCGTGCCATGGAAAGCACAGTGCCACTGTGTTTCATTCAGCCCATTCACAAAGCCTGGCCTTCATCGTGGGCCTGTTTTAATTTGTCTCTGTCATCTACTCCCACTACAGGGCTGTGACTGATCCTACGCTTGATAAACAACTGCTCACGCGTTCTCCTCACTCATACTTCCAACAGTCTGCGCCTTCCCTAGTAACCCTTCCATAACATCTGAGTGCCTGACAACCTTCAGTGTATTTATCCCCCAGCCCTCCTGTGTGGGAGGGCAGGTTATCCTCTCCATTTTACATGTGGGCAGCTGAGGCCTAGAGAGACTACGGGCTAGATTGTTAAAGGTATTTAGACACCGGCACTCAGTGTTGCAACACTTAACTGATTTAGGATCCCTAATATCATTTTGGGGGATTTAGGCACTTAGGAGCCTAAATCCCATTACCTATTAATGGGATTTTGGTTCCTGGGTCCCTAAATCCCTTTTGAAAATGAGCTTTAGGATCCTAATTCCATTAGGCATTGCGACACTGAGTGTAACCATACCTAAATACCATTAAAAATCTAGGCCTAGGTGACCTGGCCAAGGTCATACAGGAAATCTGTGCATGAGCAAGGGAATCAAACCTCTCTCTCTTAAGACCTAGTCTAGTACCCCTAATCACTGGACCTCTTTTAGGGTTGCCAACTTTCTACTAGCACAAAACCAAACACCCTTGCCCCGCCCCCTGCCCTGCCCCTTCTCTGAGGCCCCACCTCTGCTCACTCCATCCCCCCTCCCTCCGTGGCTCACTCTCCCCACCCTCACTCACTTGCTCATTTTCACCAGGCTGGGGATGGGGCTTGGGGTCCGGGAGAGGGTGAAGGCTCACCTGGGGGTGCGGGCTCTGGGGTGGGACCAGAAATGAGGAGTTCAGGGTGTGGGAGGGGGCTCTGGGCTGAGGCAGTGAGTTGGGATGCGGGAGGGGATGAGAGCTCCGGCTGGGGGTGCGGGCTCCGGGATGGAGCCAGAGATGAGGGGTTCGGAGTATGGGAGGGGGCTCTGGGCTAAGGCAGGGGGCTGGGGTGAGGGAGGGGGTATGGGCTCTGGGCTGGGGGTGTGGGTTCTGAGATAGGGCCAGAAATGAGGGGTTCTGGGTGCAGGAGGGGGTTCCAGGATGGGGCAGGGGGTTGGGGTGCAGGGGGAGGGATGACTGCTCTGGCTGCGGGTGCGAGCTCTGGTGTGGGGCTGGGAATGAGGAATTTGGGGTGCAGGAGGGTGCTCTGGGCTGGGACAGAGGGGTTTGGAGGGTGAGAGGGGGATCCAGACTGGGGCAGGGGGGTGGGGCAGGGGGGGGTGAAGGCTCTGGCTGGGGGTTTGGAGGGTGGGAGGGGGATCAGGGCCGGGGAAGTGGGGCATGGGAGGGGGTCAGGGGTGCAGGCTCCGGATGGTGCTTACCTCAGGCAGCTCCCGGAAGCAGTGACATGTCCCCCTTTCGGCTCCTATGCACAGGCATGGCCAGGTGGCTCTGCGCGCTGTCCCGTTCGTAGGTGCTGCTCCCGCAGCTCCCATTGGCCATGGTTCCCAGCTAATGGGAGCTGCAGAGCTGGCATTTGGGGCGGGGGCAGCGTGCGGAACCACCAGGCTGCCCCTACACATAGGAGCTGGAGGGGGGACATGTTGCTGCTTCCGGGAGCTGCTCAGAGCCACAGCAGGCAGGGAGCCTGCCTTAGCCCCACTGCACCGCTGACCGGACTTTTAACAGCCTGGTCAGCGGTGCTGACCGGAGCCGCCAGTGTCCCTTTTCGACCAGGCGTTCTGGTCGAAAACCAGACACCTGGCAACCCTAACCGTTTTCCTCACTCCTCAGCTGATCTCACAGGCTTGAATATCTAACAAAGGGGAAACCACATGGGCAACAGGAAAAGGAACTTCAGGCCCAGAAACCCTCCAAAGTATTTAGGTGCCTAAGTATCCTGGAGGATCTGGGTCTTAGTTACTACGTGAAAAAATATTTTACTCCAAAAAAATGTGTGTTGTCATTTTCTTGGCAGACTGGACTGAACGCCACATGGAGCATACGCAGCCCTGGTGAGTCTGCATACCTCCCATTAATGTTAATTTGTGCTGGGCTGACACAGAGAGGGGACCACACACCCATAAGTTCCACATCCTACCTTTAGTCAACCTTCGAGTGCCCCAGGAGGAAAGCTACTGCACTTACTTGAAAGATATTGGAGAAGTCTCTGAGGTTGAAAATATAATGGAATTTGATAGCCGTTGGCAGGAAAGTAGCAGCTACTTTCTGGTGCAGGCCCAGTGCCAGGTGTATCAGCTGCTGAGACGATTTCTGCACAGGCCCAGAGAAATTCCCCCGTTTCAGATGCTGAGTTAGAATGACACTGTAGATGGTGGACAAAGCTTCCGATCCAGGGAAGGAGAGAGCAAACACACTGAAGTGGCGCTGAGGGAGGGAAGGAAAACAAAGAAAGGTTTCAGACTGGGTTGGCCTCCTTTCTTGCTGAATGGGAGTTTGGGCTCATTGAGCTGATCAGAAAGCAATCAGTTTTCCTACTGTGATTTCTCATCCCAATAGCTCAAGCTGATGAGCCACTTCTGAGGCATCCGCTCCCAAAGGGTGGAATTGTCAATTGCAATTGATGGTTATTATGTTACAGTTTTTAAGTCAAAATGGCAAATAAACAAGCTCAGTGAATTGATTTTGCTGATTTCCTGGGGATAGTTTAGGCCTGTTTTTCAGAAATGTGCAGCCTCCATTGACTAAGAGAGACCAGTGAGGTCCCGAGCACTTTGGAAAAGCTGGCCATTTTATTCAGGTGCCCGAACAGGAGTTAGCTCTCTAGAAAAACTGGTTCTTTATACCAGGACAATATTTTGTCCAAAGGATGGTACCCTTCGTGTAAGGTGCTGCATTCGGGACCATTACTCAAACAAGGGATTGCAGGTTCCTTGTCCCTCTCAGTAAGAGCTAGGCTGACGGAGATGGGTAAGTCACAAGTTTTCAAGAGGTCAAAATATCTCATTTTACCAAACTATGGCAGCTCATTTAAGGAGGTCAGGATGCTGGGTAACTCCTTTCATGGAGAGGCTGGTCAAGAAATGGAGACAAATTCATCTCTCAGTTCTACATGTTCACATGAAAGTTCTAGTGGCACCAGCTGGATTGCATGTATGTAACCTCTAAGAACGGGATTTGGTTCCCATGCAGGATACGATGCATCAGGCTGTTGCGATCCTTCTCATAAGTCCTGTTTGAGATCCCTATTTCTCTCGTAAGTACTAATAAAACCCAGTCTGTTTTCATTTTGCTGCCTGCCAAGGTGACCTGGGAATAGCTGACAGTTAGATACCTAGCAATTCCCTGACCACTCTGGGGCTCATTTGGCAAATGCTATCCCACCAATGCCAGCAGACAAACTGTGCACCTTGTGGTAAGAGAACACCTTTCACAAGTTAAATAGGAGAACATAAGAACGGCCATACTGGGTCAGAGCAATGGTCCATCTAGCCCAGTATCCTCTCTTCCTACAATGATCAGTGCCAGATGTTTCAGAGGGCATGAACAGAACAGGAAGATTATTGTGTGATCCACCCCATGCTGTCCAGTCCCAGCTTCTGGGAGTCAGAGGCTTAGGGACATCCAGATCATGGGGTTATATCCCTGACCATTTTGAATAATAGCCACTGATGGATTTATCCTCCATAAACTTATCTAATTCTGATGTGAACCCCATTACATTTCTGGCCTTCACAACATCTCCTGGCAATGAGTTCCACAGGTTGACTATGCATTGTGTGAAGAAGTACTTAAATTTGTTTTAAACCTGCTGCCTATTAAACAAAGCAATTGCCAGACTGGATCAGAGCTGAGATCCAGCTAGTGCACTACCCTTCCTCTGACATTGGCCAGACCCAGATGCTTTGGACGATGGAACAAGCAACCTGGCACAAAGCAGATGTGGTATGATCTGCCCCTTATGTTAGGTCTCCTCCTAATCCCTGACAGTCAGTGACTGGCTTAAGCCCTGAGGCATGAGGTTTAATATCTCTTTCCAAATCCATGTTAGCATTAGCTATTATAACTCTGGATCATCTTCTTTCCTATTTTCATTGTATTTCATCTCTTTGGCAAAGGAAAATGTAGCTGGTCGCATGAGGATTTTTACAACCCAAACCAGAGAAAGTGAGTAACTACATTCCAGGGATAACACTAGATAAATAAAAGCAAACTCAATCTGTATTACTGTGAAGGCTGTTGGCTGGCTGGCAAAAGTGAGAGTCCATCTCAAACTGTGAGCAGTAATGTGTTAGGAAATATGGTGGGAAAGGGGCCAAAAATGAGGAATAAGGGAGAATTCTGCTTTCTGTTCCACCAGTGTAAATTAGAGTAACTCCACTGATTTAAATGAATTTACATTGATGTAAGTGACAGCAGAATTTGGCCACGTTTCTTAAGGCTGGAGTATTAACTACAGCGTCATGGCCATAATCTGCCCCTCCAGGTTATTCTTTTAAAGTCCATTCTGATAATATTCTAACTCTCCCAGTGATTTAATAGATTAGCAGTGTGCCGGTTAATTGACTCTACCTGAAGCCGTGGGTTGATGGTGAAACTCCCTGCAGTGGGATTCATACACGACACGTACTGCACGTTCATGATCTCCTTCAGGGACAGTTTGTTTCTGTCGTACCTGTGGCAAACAAAGCAACACAATAATTGCAGCCTATTAGCAACAGACTTGTAGCAGCACACCCTCCCGTCAGGGCCAGGTCTGGAGCAGTGGTAACACACTTGTGTAACCCAGATGACTTCAGTTCATGCACCAAGACCCAGAATCAAAGACTATGCTCTTTGGGACACGGACCATGCCTTCCTGTGTGTCTGTACAGGGACTTGCTCAACGGGGTCCTGATTTCAGTTGACGGCTTTTAAGCAGCACAACAAGTACTATTGTTATTATCCCTCAGTATCACATCGTGGAGATTTTTTTTTTAAAACAAACAGCCTTCACAACATACAGGATCTTTAAGCATAAAAAGCGGAAAGTTATTGTCTAAAATTTATTCCCCCATGAGTCAGCAATAAATCTTGACCATGAACCAACTCTAGGATTGAATAGTCAGGATTTTTGTTAAACTCTGCAGAATTCCTGTACTTTAGGTGCTCAAATGCACTCATTATCCTTTGAGTTTCCTTAAAATTCTTGCAGTGCCCAACAGCGCTGTCCTCTGGAGGTCACTGATCATGATGTCTTGCAATCTAACGTGTTCTTGAGCTGCCCATTCATACCCTTACCGATTGTTCCAAGTGATCACTGAGATTGTATTTGTTGTAGTTTTTCATTGTTTTCCTTTTCATGGCAGAGTTCTTTATACTTCACCATCTTCTCTTCTTGTTTCTTTTTTATCTTTCTGTCTGCTGGGATGGCAATAGCAATTAACAGGGTCTTGTTTGTCTTCTTTTCTACTACAGCTCTGTCCAGCCTGTTTGCCTGCACCATTCGGTCTGTGACAACTACCAGATCCCATAAAATCTGAGCCTCTGCATTCTCTGGAGCACTTTCGATTTGGTGGTCATAATACCACATGGCTCGTTTACATCAATACTTGCCACAGAGGCTCCAATGCAGACACTTGGTGATTTCATTGTGTCTACTCCTGTATTCTCTCCCAGCCAGGCTCCTGCAAGTGCTCAATATATGCTCCACCACTCTTCCTTTTCAGAACACACACACTGCAGTTCGGGGAGCAGTTCTGTCAGTCAATTTTGTTTCGAACATAATTAAGTCTTAACGACTGTTCTTGTGCACTCACACTGAGGCTCTTGGTCTCTCTTTTCAGGTATCCTCCTACAAGACATGAATCTGTTAATCTTTGATCACTAAAGGGTTCGAGCTCTCCACCGCTGTCTGTGCATTGATTTCTGTATAAATCTTTCCAAGTCTTTCTTTGGCAGTTTGCTTTCTCCTTTCCTTTATGCCTTCTTGGGCTGGGATGCACTCTGCCTTAGCTTGTTATCTCAACTAGATGATCTTTTGCTCTAGCTGACTTCTTAAATATTTTGATATTATATTCTTCATTGTCAATTGCTACCTCTACCTTTAGCACACCTTTAGCTCCATCGCATCGTTGGATGTACATCCTGTCCATGTCATGATATATATTCATTATTCTGTGTATCACCAGGAGGTTTCTTGTTTGGACGTCAATTTTTTTCTTCTCCTCTTGACTCCACTTGATCACGCTGGCAGTTATCCGGTTAGTCAACTGACCTCAGCTGTATAGCTTCACCAAACTTTTCTACACGTCATGGCTCTCTGCATCTCCTGTTGTCCATATAATTTCAGATCATTCATGTAAAACAAATGGTTAACTGGTTGTTGCTCTGAACTGATTTAATAACCGCAATTTAGCTCACAGAGAATTCATGTCAGTGGGGGCATCAATACCACAAACAGCACTGGTGATAAGTGCTTGAAAGATTCCTCTTTTAATTTGGATGCCATCAATGAGAGTCCCTTCCTGGCTGAGCTAAGGGTTCCAGTTAGCTGTAGATTGGGGCACAAAGGAAATGAACTTTGGATGAACCTATTGCATTTTCAGTGTCTCAATGATCCATGAATATGGGACCCTGTCATGTGCTTTTTGATCATATACCCACAGCATCTCTCAATTTTTCTTTTTCTGTTTTGCATCTTCTGTGATCCTCCTGTTCATCCTGAGGCGGTCTTTATTCCCTTTCATGTCACTGTGAAGCCAAATTGTTACTATTAAGCACTAACTAAAGACTGCAAGCTATCCCTCCCCACATATAGAAATTGGAAGGGAATTGTGCCTTGTGTCATTGTTTCAGCTTCCTGAATGGGAACGTGGAGGGAATCCGACACATATGCATAGGTGACAGTGCTGTGTCTGAGTGCATCAGTGAGAGCCTTGCAGTTGTGCACGTCCGTCCAGCCCCAGGGTAGCACATCACAGTGCCAGGGCTGGAGTATCGGATGCATGTGTCTGAGGAGCATGCGTACAACAGAGTAAGTGTGCTATACACATAGGCGGCAAGTTATATGGGCTCATGGTGCCCGGGCTCCAGCAATATTCAGGGAAGGCATGGGGGGGGGGGGGCACGTGAACCACCAGCTGGGGGAGGCTAGCCCCAGCCCCACCCCTGCTGCCCGAGCCGCTCCCCTTCCACCTCCCGCCACAGCCAAGAGCCCCCACCACCACCACAGCCACTGGCCCAGTCCCGCTCCAGGCTAGCTCCCAACCCCCCCCCCCCCCCCCCCCCCCGTCCCAGCCCCCCCCCCCCCCCTTCCACCTCCTGCCAGAGCCCAGAGCCACCACCACAGCCACCGGCCCAGTCCCGCTCCAGGCTAGCTCCCAGCCCCATCCCTTCTGCCCCAGCCCCCCCCTTCCACCTCCCACCAGAGCCCAGAGCCCCCCACCACCACAGCCACTGGCCCAGTCCTGCCCCAGGCTAGCCCCCCAGCCCCAAAGGCAGAGCACTGGGGGCTGCAGCCGCAGGGGGCGGTGGTAAGCAGGGGGTGGAGGGACCTCTCCTTCCAGGTAGACAAAGAACTACGCCAACAGTAGAAAGGAGAGCTGCACCCTTGTTTCACAATCAGAATGCCACGCTCATCCAGTGCACTAAATGCCCCAATAACAATTACGTGGGTGAAGCCAGACAATCACTATGCTCTCACCCGGGAAAATGATAAAAGACAAAAACGCCCTATCACCTGTGGGTGAACACTTTCCACACAGTGATCACTCTATATCTGACCTATCAGTCTTCATTCTCAAAGGAAACCTGCGCCTGGGAGCTTAAATTCATAACTTTGCTAGACACTAACAATCATGGACTGAACAGAGACACTGGATTTATGGCTTATTACAACAATCTGTAACCCACTAACAACCCTGGATGCTTCCCCCAGCCCACCCTCCCTCCACTCCTTTCCTCCCCATAACTGGAGAGGTGTTAACGGGCCACTTCACCTTGAAGGTTCCTTGAAATGTGTTAACTACTAATGCTAAACAATCTGTTCCACTTCCTATTTAGCTGTGACGCTGTGGGTTAATTTCCCAGACCTGAAGAAGAGCTTTGTGTTACCTCAAAAGCAGAAGTGGATCCAATAATAGATAATGTTTTCACCCTTACCTCACACTTGTCTCTCTAATATCATGAGACCAAGATGGCTACAACAACACTGCATGCTTAGTGCCAGATTAACAGCATGAATAGCATGGCGCAGGGGAAGACACCTACCAGTGGCCATAGTCCATGTGTTGTCTGATCAGTGTGTGGGGCTGCACTGTTCCATAAGTGTCCACTTCAGGCATGTTCATATCGTCAATGAAGTAGATGAGTTTCTTGGTGCCAGGTGGGCCATAATTTCTACCAGCCTTTTTATCCAGAGGCTTCTCAAGTACAGCTGTATGGAAACAAAGGCAGATCATTACAAACATTAGGCTGCATTCACAGAGGATGTAAATAGTGGTATGAACGGTACGATTGGTGCACACCAGCCATCAAACGTGTACGTGGACAAACCCCAAAGCAGGAAGAGGTTAATGGTCTGTGTTAGAGGGGAGGGCTGTAGCGAGCTCTACCCACAACATCAAGCCTGCAGGGGATAAAGAGGAAGGAAGCAGGTTTTAGAGGTGGGTTTTCCTGACAGAACTATCTTGGGTCTGAGGCAAATGAAGTAGGGGTTAGAAGGAGCACCCCAGAACTAGGACCTCAAAGTGCAGCCAAGCTCGGGAAAGGCTTGGACCGGCCATCATGTTACCTGAGTGTCTGTCACCTCATCTCATGAACACATTGCTTGTTAATTAAGTCAAACCCCAGGATGGGGGTGAGTTTTGACCTCACACGGGATATGTGGATTTGTCTTGTCTCAGAACAGGTAGGAAAAAAGTGTCCCTCACTATTGCCTGCATCAGGGGAGCTAGTAATTTGCCTTGTCTGAAGACGAATTGCTGATCTTCATTAGGGGAAGGCTGAAGCACTCTCCACTGGCTTCCACCAGCTAGGAGAGGCAGGAGTCTCCCTCAGCAGTGGTGGCCAGATGTCTTTTAAAACCTCCAAAGCTTCACGTTGTGTGACCAGGCCAAACTCCAGCAAGAGCTGGCAAATGCTCACAGGTTTCTGTCTTTTGGCTGGGGAAGACCATTTCTTATCAGTTGTTTCAGGTCCTGTGAAGGAGGACAGAGCTTTTTGCAATGAGCCTAGGAAGTGGTGAAGGGTTTGGAGTTTTTTTGTGCTTGTTTGTTTTTCCTGTAAAGAACCATGCAAATTTATAGTTCTATATAAATATTTAATAAAAAAAATCACAGCCATATCGTCCAAAGGATCCTGCATTGTCCTAAGTTATCATTTCCTTGAACACCAATGTGAGCCAAGCTTTATTGCACTCAACTGGTACAAAACCAACCAGACAAAGCCATATTCTATACCCCTTTCCCCCCCTTGTATGTTTACTTTGGGAATGCCTTCTGTCTCAAGGTGTACTGTTTTTCAGTACATGCCAACTAAATTTGATTTGTTTATACAGTTTTTAGTCTTCAGTGGACTTATAGCAGTGCTATAAAAACATCACAATAAATAGCAATTATTTATAATTACAGAGGATTGGACAAAATAAAGGACACTGGGTATTTTAAAATAGCCATTTGTTAGAATATACATTTAATACATGCATTATCACGTGGAAAAAGTTATTAAGGGACTTTTTTTCAGAATACCAATTATAGGTTTATATGTTCAAAAATGCCTTTTCTTCACCATTGCTCAGAATCCAACGGATTTCTCATCTTTTGACAGCTTGCTGCAAAAAAACATTTAAAACTCTAGGGAAAAAATGATGAACCTCCTCTCAATGGAGTAGCTTCCCACCAACCCCCCTCCACAAAACCACAATATCTGAGGTTTCTGGTAGCAAGTTAAATTAAGTGTTTCAACTAAGCATTTACTTTACATTTAATTAGTGTTTAATTAACATATAAAATCAGCTATTTTTGAGGTTTAACAAATACGTAAGAGATATATCAAATTGAATTGCAATTACTGGGAATCAAATGACAAGTCTGAGAAAATAGCCTTTTAATTTGAAACAATATCTCATAATACTAGTAAAAGGGGATGTTTCGCTATCTTTGAAATCCTGACCTATTCAAATTAGTGTCTGAAATAAACATTCACAGTAAATGAGATTTATTGAGCAGGCTTTGTGTTTTCCAGTGGCTGTCCGTCAAAGAAAGCCAGGTTGCCTGAAACTCTCTAAGGGCAAATTTATACCGTGCAGAGAGCCTGCACAAGGCCTATATGCTACTTAAAATGCTATGGCTTTGAAGGGGAACTAAGTGGCCTTGCATTGGATCTCTCATAGTTTACAAGCATTAAACTCCATACATAATGGCATCAGAAAGCTCCCGGGGCTCTATGGCCAGTCAAGCTAGTACGAGAGACTGAGCTAAAAACTTTGGGATGCAATGTCAGCCTTCCCATAGTGTACCTGATAGGAGTGCTAGTGATAATGTAGGATTCAGGCCTCTATTTTTGCCTGAGATAGAATTCTATGTCATTTGCCCATTTGATTCTTGATACACTTATATTCTTATTAATATGTGTGAACTAAGGACAAAGACACTGTATATGTTGCTTCTGCCTAGCCAGATGGGTTTGTTAGTATAATGGGAACAGCTAAGAACATTTAAAGTGTTACTGGGCATGGTGGAAGTTATACGAGCGCACACTTTAAGACTGCCTCAACTCCTATCTCAAGGCAAGGTCAAACAACCTATCAGGAGGGGCAATGGGGGACTGGGGGGGGGGAAGGTATAAAACACTAAAAGGCCAAAGAAATGCCTGTCCCTGACCATAGCACCACCTCACTCCTTACCCCTCCCATGGGATACAAAAGAGATGGGACGAAGACCCCAGAGTCACGACCCCCCCAAAACAGAACATGACCATAAGTTGAAAGGGGTGGGACCGAGGGCATGCATTTCACATATAATTATGCCTGCTAAGGAGCAGGGAGAATGGGACACTGGGAAACAAGGCTCTGCGGTGTCAGAGTTATGGACATGCTTGCTTGAAACTAACCCCCCAAAACATTGTGTTGCCTGCACTTCAGACTTCTGGTCTTCTGCTTTTTGTCTGTGTGACAAGAACCAGGGGAGAGGGTGAAGGGAAAGCCCCCTAACATACCCTCTCCAATGTGGAGTCACTGCCTCCACCCAGCATGATTTGCATTACTAATCCTTATTACTTTAGTCTCTCATTGGCAGATGTCTAGCACAAAGCTCTTCTTTGCACAGTCAGTCCTTTAGGGAAGAATGTTATGATGGTAGCTCACTGTCGTAGAGCAGAACTGCACAAAGCCACTAAAGGAAAGGACCTCTCCTTCCATTAGTCTGGGCACAACACTGCAGCCACTAATGGGTCACCAAATTATAGGAAGAGACTAAGTGAGTGGGAGGGAGAATGGGAGTGAAAAGTGTGGGATAGAATGGGGAGAGGGAACAAGCAAAGGTTGAAGTGAGGAGAAAAAAGGAGAAGAAAGGAAAATAGACTAAAAAACCCAGGCAGATGGGAGGAGAGATGGAGATGAGCCCAAAGTGCAGAGCCTGTAGTTCCAAGCCTTGCCAGGTTAGGTTGTCAGGATATGCCTCAGATGCACATCCACAACTGGCCGCTGGCTCGGTATACAATTTCCTATACATTTACATTCACATAAGAGCTCTAAAAATCATTGACTGCAAATTGGGAGCGTACCGCTGAGTGGGCAGGAGCGTTGGCATGTCTCTCTTCAGATAGTTAGGCATGTAAGAGCAGATCCTCTGTTGGTGGAAAATGTCATAGCTCCATTGTGGACAGTTTCCATCAGCTGAGGGTCTGCTCCATGGGGTTCCCAAAAACACTTGCTCTATTTCTTATAAATCCATGTTCTGAAGGATACTCGACTGTAAAAATGAAGGGTACTTGTAACCGAGGCTCTTTGAGATGGACTCTGCATAGTCCCACTCTTGGGATATGTGCCAACTGGTGCCGATGAACAGTGTTGCTTTCTACTAGTAGTGCCTACTGAAGTGCTCACGGGCCCCCCGCGCCCCTCCCCTCAGCGGTACCACAAGCGGGGTCCGCGCAATGACCCGGAATGGTGCCAAGACGGACTGTGCCAGGACCAGGACCTGCTGCGCGATGGTGATTGACGCTGCGAATGGGAGCGCTGGTGGGACCTGGAGTGGTGCTGTGAATCAGACCGGCGCCGTGAGTGGAACTGGTGCCGCGAGTCTGATCGGTGCTGCGAGTCTGATCGGCGCTGAGACTCCAAGGGGTGTCTTGTCCCTGACGGCGCCAAGGGGCAGAGCATTGCAGGCTTTCCGCGGGACAGAGCCGCACGCTGTGGCATCGGGGGCTTTGCACGAAGGGCCGGGGACCGCAGTGCCGTCATGTCTATGAGATCTCTTGCGGCCTCAAATGTGTCGAGGTTGGAAGGCAGTTGTACCTCCTCCACCACCTGACATGGTGAGTCCAATTGCACCGGACTCAGAAGTCCTCCTTGCAAGACCGAAGTCGACGGTGCTGGCTCTGCAGTTTTCAGCACAAGGGGCTCCTCCCTGGGACACGCCCCATTGGCTGGTTCCGAGGGGTTGGGTCCCAAAGTCGGGGAACCACTCCTACCCTGTTTCTGGTGCCGCTTCTGACCTGGGGAATGGGACTGGTGCCAAGTCATCTCCGACGGTTTCGGCACCGGAGCCGCTGCCGGGGTACTACACACTGATGCGCTTGGTGCTGGGTCCTGCTACGCCGATGCTGGCTGTGGTCTAAGTGCTGCCTCCATGAGTAGCTGCTTCAGTCTAAACTCCCGCTCCTCCTTCATTCTTGGGCAAAACCCTTTGCAAATCCTGCACTTATCTGCCTGATGTGTTTCCCCCAGACACTTCAAGCAAGAGTCGTGGGGGTCGCCCATTGGCATAGACTTGTTGCAGGACTTACAGGGTTTGAACCCCTGGGACTTAGGCATGCCCTGAGTCCCCAGGGAGAGCACGGTCGGCTTGAAGGGGAACCCCCCACTCCCAACAGTGAACTAATAACACTATACTAACTAATAACTAACTTAACTAACTACGGAAAACAAACACTAAGTAAATAGAGCTAGGGAAATGTGGCGAGCCTGCTGAGCAAGAAGCCACAGTTCCACCGATGGTCACTGGCGGTAAGAAGGAACTGAGGAGGCACCAGGTCGGAAGGGTCATATATAGAGCGCTATGGAGGTGCCACTCCATGGGGCTCCACAGCCGACCCAACGGGTGCTGCTGGGCAAAAACTTTCCGACAACTGTGCACGCAGTGCACACACACCTAATTGGAATCGATATGAGCAATCACTCGAAGAAGAAGAACTACTCTATGAAAAATTGTAAATAGAGGGTCAGTCATTAAGGCTTGAAGTTCACTAACCCACCTGGTTGATATTATTGCTATAATAAATGCAGTTTTAACTGAAAGATGAACTAGAGAATAAGATGATAAAGATCCAAAGGGTGCAGACATAAGCTGTGTTAGCACTAAATTTAAATTCCATAGGGGAACAGACTCTCTCACAGGGGGATAAATATTTAGTAAACCTCTCAGAAACCTCTTAATATCATACAAGAACATAGATTTACCACATATTGGTAAATGCAATTGCAGCTAAATGTACCCTGAGCGATGTAACAGATAAACTCGTTTTCTTCAGAAACAGCAAACACTCTGGATTGAATAGGAGCTGACATAGGATCAATACCCTTATCAGCTATCCATAGTGAAAATCTTTTCCATTCGAAATCACATTTCCTAGTTGATTGTCTTCTAGCATTAAGTAAAACACTGTACAGCTACAAAGAAAGATTTCTCTAATTCTGTCAGAGTCCTATTGCCCATGCTATCAGGTGCAGTGAAAGTGGATCTGGATGGTATGCTTTCCCTTGCTGCTGTGACAGAAGGTCCAGCGACACATTGAAGAAGCAAGTCTGTGTACCATCGCTGTCTCGGCCAGGCTGGAGTGATGAGTAGCATCCTGGCTGAGTCCTGTCTAACCTTCTTCACAAGCATCAACATTAAAGAGCTCCTGCTCCTGAACAAAAACAATGACACCTGGGGTTTTATCTTGTGGCAAATTTCTATACAATATAAAAATTCATATATACTACATATGTGGAGTATCCCAAAGAGCAAAATTGTCCCAATTGTCTTGGATCATAGAGTCTTTCAAGGACCCTTCATACATCTGGGAAGAGTCTGCGATTAGTTGGGCCACTAACTGATTGAGAGGTTCTGCCACATGCAGAGCTACTGCAATAAATCTTGTGAATTATACACCAATCCCCAAAGCTTCACTGCCTCCTTGCAAAACTCTGAGGAATGGGCTCCTCCATGTCCGTTTACATAGTACATTGCTCTCATATTGTCTCTGGCTGCTTGAACCACAGATCCTTGCACCTGAGGGAGGAATGATCTGAGTGCCAAATGAATTGCTGTTAGCTCCGGAAGACTGATATAAAGGTGACACACTTGCTGATTCGAGAGACTTCTTGTTAAAAGGTTGTTGAAGTGTGTACCCCATGGAAGGAAAGGGACACCTGAACTTCACTCCCCTCCATATATGTTCCTGGTCCATTCACCATAAGATTGTTTACTGGATTTTCTTGGGAACGGTATTAAGTTTGTGTCGTGTACTGCAGGCCCAGGTTTCTTGCCAAACAGTGCTGAAGGGGGTCTCAGCCTTAGTCCTATATAAGTTGTGACATACGTCAGTGATGCCATGAGACTCAGCAGAGAGAGGAAGAACTTTACGTTCTGAATGGTAGATTTCCTCTTCAGGAATTTCTCCTCCAGAAGTTCAGCTCTTGCCATTCTGGAGTCGAGATGTACTCCTATGAATAGGATCTTTTGTGAAGGCTTCAATAGAGATTTCTTTTCAGTGATCAAAAATCCCAACCTGTGGAACATCGAGCATCTGAATTGAGTGACACCCTTTGGTTCACCTTCAGAAGTTCCTTTTAGGAGCCAATCATCTAAATATGGACAAATATGGTCTTCTCAGAAAAGCTGCCAATACAGCTAGGCATTTTGTAAAGATTTTAATGCAGTAGAAAGGCCAAAGTGGAGGAGCCTGTATTGGAAATGGTGCCCTATGGCAAAATAAGGGTACTTCCTGTGTGATCATCTTATTTAAATATTAAAGCAGCTTCTTTGAGATTGAGAGCTGTAAAACCTGTTTAGACAGGAGAGGGAGGGGATAATGGATCTTAGAGTTAATATTCTGAAGGGAAATCTTTGGATGTACCTATTTAACTTCCTCAGATCCAGCATTGGAAGAAGTCCTCCATCTTTCTTTGGAATTAGGAAATAGTCTGAGTAGAAACCCCAATTTCTTAGATTTATTGAGACCTCTTCTACTACTCCTTCCCTTAGTAGGGAGTTGATTTCTGTTCTTAGCATTAATTTGTGAGAGGAGTCCCTGAATAGGGAAGAAGGTCTTGAACTGGATGGTATAACCATCATTTATTGTGTCCAAAACCCATCTGTCCATGGTGATCTTTTGCCACTCAGTGTAAAAAAATGGCATAAACAGTCTCCAAATGTGAGGGGAACAGAGTTCAAGGCTGGCTTGCTGCTCTTGAACTTCATATCAAACCTGAGGTTTAACTGCAATGTCAAGGGGTGCTCCACTCACCATTGGGCTACCACCTCCTCCTGGCTCACTTCTTACTACAGCACCTATCTAACTTGCCCAGAATCTTGAATCCGACAAAGGCTCACATCCATCTGTAGTCAGTGGCTGGAAGGAACTGAAGTGGCAACCACTGCTTTTATATGTAAGTGGGATATTATGTTTTTATAGCACTACCCTCAGAACATGCTCAAACGCTGAGGGGAGAGGTGGGAGGGGATGCATGAGCACTTTTATAGGCACTACTAGTAGAAGGCTGCGTCATTGAACGGCACCAGTTAGCTCATATCCCAGGAGTGGGAATGTGCAGAGGACACTCCAAGAAGAATTTATTTTTATAGATAGATAATCTGTGTTGTATTTGAGTTTTACAAAGTTAAATAGGGCCTGCTGGAAACAGCAGCCTACTGACAAACTACACAAAAAAAGAGCAAATTAACTCTAAAATATGAGCAGTGGAGAACAATATAGAGCAATATAAATCATGCCTAACAAACACAATCATTGCAGTCATAGCTGAAATCTTTCACACACATTTATTCACATAGCAGATGACTTATTCATATGCTTAGAGAAGAGAGCCCCAAACTCAAACCATAGCTCACAGTCCAAGGAAATATGAAAAGGCTGCCCAGATCTGTCCATATAAATCTCAACAACTGCACCATCACTATTGAGATAAATGAACGAGAGAAGGTTCTTTTACCCTGCTAGGAAGCCTTGAAGACAGAGTGTTTGAGTTTGTTTTTCAATCTTCCAGAGGACCTATATTGACAAACTACGCTCTAGGAAAAATTAAAAGGGCATTTGGAGAGGGAAATGTATTAATATTTGAAGATCATTCACAATTTGGACCAGATACCAAGGAAGGTTTGTTTCACCTGAGTTTTGCAGGAAAGACGTGCTGTTCAAGTCATTCACGTAGTGTGAAATTCACCCCTATGCACAGGGCCAGTGGGATTTTAGGGGCACTTGGGCAGGGCCGGCTCCAGGCACCAGCTTAACAAGCAGGTGCTTGGGGCGGCCAAGGGAGAGGGGCGGCACCTGCGGCAATTCGGGGGCGGCAGGTCCCTCACTCCCTCTAGGAGCGAAGGACCTGCCGCTGAACTGCCGCCGTCGATCGTGGCTTTTTTTTTTTGCTTGGGGCGGCAGAAATGCTGGAGCCGGCCCTGCACTTAGGCCGCGTGCCTAGCCTTCTGCATTTGATCCATAGTGTAAATGAGGGCACTAACGGGCAGCGGTGTGGGGGCCAGTGAGAGGAGCTAGTGATCACTGTGAGAGCAACTTCCTGAACACAGAAGAATCCCATTGCTGTGTTGGAGCAGAGCTGAACATTAGAGCCTAGGATCAAATATGGCATTGGGCAAACAGCTCTCTAATGTCATACATGAGGCTCTTGCATGGATTTGTGAAACTATCCCACCTTGCATTCACATGCACTTGCATGTGTAAAAGGCATTCTGTTAAAAGTGGCCCTTGTTGTCCAGCTCATTCCATCTGACCTGCACACAGTATGCAATTTCAAGCTCACCTGTACAGATCTTACACAGCAGATAAAACAGCTGGATGTTAATAATCTGACTGTGCTTTGTGGGTATATAGTAACCATCCAAGCCTTTTAAATCTAAGCTAAATGCTTATCTGAGTCATTTAATTTAAATTGTGATCAAATTTCTAGCTGGCCTCATGCAGCTTTGCAAACTATGGCATTTTATTCTGCTGCAGCAGAGTTATGAATTATTTGTGTGCTAACATTACCATAAGCTGTTTTCCCCTTTCATAAATGATACAGGGCAATGTGCAGGGGAAGCCAAATAGAACTGAGATATCTAATAATTTGCATGGGCTGATGCAGGAGCAACATGGGCATGGGCATGCCTGTCATGGAGAAGGGAAGTCGAGAAGGCAGTGTCCAAATGTGGGGGATACAGGAAAAGGGCTGCACCCCTTTTCTTTTCTCCTACATGTTGTCACCAACACCGCCAAGCTCCCACCCCACCCAATAAATAAATGACGGACCCCTCTCCCACCCAGCCTGGACTCAGCCCTGCTCTGAACCGATGGGAATAGATGGCACAAACCAGGCCTCTCTAACCACACAGGGTAGCCCTGTGTCCCTGTCCCAGCACCTGCCCCTCTGCGTATTACGGGAGGCAGGGCTTTTTTCCTGGGCTTTGGTAGCCCCAGCAGACTGGGCCCCTGAAGGAGCCGCTGGATGGTTGAGCTGGTAACACAGGCTGGGAGAGCATATACATACCCCAACTCTGTCAGACATTAATGCTGCTCCTGACCCTCTAGGGAGCCTCCCAATGAGTGTTCCCTCGAACCACTCCCACCCGCACATGCTGTCAGATCCCCACTCCTCAGCAGCTGCAGAGCATGCTCCAAATGGAGGACATACTTAAAATGGGACTCTGGCAATCAAGCAGGTGAAGACTGAAGGACCTCTCTGGTGGAGTTGGTCTCTCTATAAGTCTATAATATATAACCAAACTACTGTTATATGTAAAGTAAACAAGGTTTTCAAAATGTTTCAGAAGCTTTATTTAAAATTAAATTAAAATGCAGATCTTATCAATTTAGTGTGATCCTTGCCCTAGCTTTTCCTTGCTGAGTTTTCCAATGTCTGGCACGTATTTGGATACTTTAAGCTGCACACAGGTTTCTGAGTGATCAGTTGTTAACCGGCTCCGAGAGGGACAGAGGACAGATTTCATGTGTGAAAATACCTGTTCACACAGGTATGTGGATCCAAATGCTGAAAGCATTGCAAATGCTGTTTTCTTCAAACAGTTACATTTCACTGGCAGGGACGTCCAGCAGGTCAGAATAGAGGCCCCATGATCTCTCTCAGTAGCTTCAAGTGCGCTCCGCAGATCCACAAACTTTGATGTCCACAATTCTGAGCTTTTTAACTGAATGAGTTACATTTCAAAATCTTCAACACCCATCCACTGAAATACAGACAAATCCAAGTCGCTTTCATTGAACTTTTCAGGTTTAATTAGAAAAGAAAGCATTGGGCCAAATCGCTGGAAATCTTGAAATCTGTCAGAAAATTCTGATTCCAGTTCTTGCATGTACTTTCCAATCTCATCGACATTGACAGCGCAACGTGTCGATAGCTCTTTTATGTGTTGGAAGTAGTGGAAAGTAGAAGTTTGAATATCCCTGGAAAAAACTGCTAGTTTCAGAACAAATGCTTTCCAGGTTTCATAAAGATCTAGAACTGTTTGCCCTGCACCCTGGAGACAGAGGTTGAGTTCGTTTAGGTGAGCAGTGATATCAGTTAGAAACATGAGCTTACACAGCCATTTGTCATCATCCAGTTCGGGGTAGTTTTGTTCTTTTTCCGACAAAAAGGCCTTGATTGCCTCAAAACAGTTTACAAAGCGCACCAAAACCTTGCCACGACTTAGCCACCGAATGTTGCTGTGAAGTGGGATGTCGTTATAAGCACTGTCCATCTCTTCTAGCAGTGCTTGAAATTGTCTGTGAGTCAAAGCAGATCGAGCAACAAGGAAATTCACAATTCACACCACTGTATTCATTACATTATTAAGCTCTGAATTAGAAATTTTTGCACACAGGTTTTCTTGATGGATGATACAGTGATATTTGACTGTCAGATGGCCAATTTGATCTTCAAGTAACTTTACAAATCCCTTCTGTTTTCCAACCATGGCAGGAGCACCATCTGTTGTCGCACAAAATATTTTTCTGATGTCAACTCCTCGTTCTTCAAAATGGTTTACAAAACTTTCCAGTATATCTTCCCCCTTTGTTGTGCTAAGCAGGGATTTTAGGCAACAAAGTTCCTCTTGGATTTCATCGGAAGCACAATATCTTGCAACAATTGCCAAACGTGGAACGATGTTTATATCCACGCTCTCATCAACTGCAGCACTAAACACTGCTGTGTCTTCCAATGCAGTCGTCTGCTTTTCCTTAATGTTTTCTGCCATTTCACTTATGCGTCTCTCAACTGTTCTGGCAGAGACGGGCAGTTCTTTTATTCTAGATATGATTGTATCTTTATTTGGCAAATCATTGAACAAAATCTCCGCACTGCTGAGAAAAACTTCTTTTATATATTCCCCATCTGTAAACAGCTTTCCGTTTTTTGCAATGCACTGTGCAATCTTGTAACTTCCTTCTGTAGCTTGATTTTTACTTACACTTAAGCTTTTAAAAACACTGCTTTGCTTCTCATAGGCTGCTACTGCCTTTTTGATTGATTCAGACTTATCTGCTTCGTCAAGAAAGGTTTTCTTGTGCTTCGTTTCAAAATATCATCCAACACTTGATGTGCGACAAACAACACTTTCATAACAAAAAGCAAAAATAGCACGGTCCTTCTTTTCAATAAATCCAAATGCGTCTGTCCAAGCAGGCTGAAATGATCAGACATCTGGCTTCGCTTTCTTAGGAGCTGCCGTTTTGTCAAATGTTCCCTTCAACTCTCAGTGGGAAAAAAATGGCGATAGAAGGCAGGCACAAGGTCAAATGCAGTGTGGTCTAAGATAAGCAATTTGAGCTGCACCCCCTCTTGCCTGGTGTGCAACCCTCACTGTCCCAGGCTGGGGACAGTGGGCCACAGCGGGGAGGCTGAAGAGGACTGATCCAAGACCAGGAGCAGAGCCCAGGGTGGCCTGCTGGGACTCCAGGCCGGAAAGCAGGCTGAACAGCGGCTGGAAACCAAGATTGGCAGCTGAGGTGAGTGGAGTAGGTGGCTGGTAGGCCTGAGCAGGGCTGGAGCCCTGGACCCTGTCTGCAAGGGAGCCTCCAACCGGAAGCAAGGTGAGTGGAGCTGCGCGGTGGGGACCCCTGCTGGCGAGGAGCCAGCAGCCGGATCCCCAGAGCAGCAACTGGCTCAGCCCACTGCCACTCTGGGGTTTCTGCCCCCAGCTCCTGCCAGCTGGGGTCTCAGCCCGCTGCCAGCCTGGGGTTCCTTCACCCAGGCCGGCAGAGGGTGCTGAGTGGGACCAGCGGCGGGACCCTGGCTGGCAAGGGGCCAGCAGCGGGAACCCCAGAGCGGCGGCAGGTTGAGCAGCTCAGCCCGACCCCCGCTCTGGGGTTTCGGCTGCGGGCTCCTGCCAGCTGGGATCTCAGCCCGCTGCTAGCCTGGGGGAAGGAACCCCAGGCCAGCAGCGGGTGCTGAGTTGGACCCGCGGCGGGACCCCGGCTGGCAGGAGCTGGCAGCGGGAACCCCAGAGCGGGGCGGGCTGAGCAGCTCAGCCCGCCGCCGCTCTGGGGTTTCCACCACCAGCTCCTGCCAGCTGGGGTCTCAGCCCGCTGCCAGCCTGGGGGAAGGAACCCCAGACCGGCAGCGGGTGCTGAGTTGGACTCGCGGTGGGACCTCGGCTGGCAGGAGCTGGCAGCGGGAACATCAGAGCAGCAGCGGGCTGAGCAGTTCAGCCCGCGCCACGTGCCAAGAAAAATCGGCTCGCGTGCCAACTTTGGCACGCGTGCCGTAGGTTGCCGACCCCTGGACTAAAGGAAAGATAGAGCAGCACTGGGTCAAGAAGGCCCCACTCCTCAGCAGCTGCAGAGCATGCTCCAAATGGAGGACATACTTAAAATGGGACTCTGGCAATCAAGCAGGTGAAGACTGAAGGAGAGGCTGTCTGCAGGAAGGAAGCCAGTTAGGCCTGACCAGGTAGCCAGGGGCCTGATCCCTTTTTCTTTCCCCTTCTCCCTGACAAAGAGGAATCACTGAATACTGAGAAGGGAGCGGGGAAACCCCCACTGACTAACTGAATTGCTGAGACTGCTTGAGCAACCCTCCACAGGGAGGGAAGCAGAGTGTTGTGACCATGCCCCAAACTGAGGAGAGCACAGGGGATGTAGGAAGTGGAGGCTGGTCTGGGACACTGCTCACCCTTCCCCTTTGGGCCCCGCTCCCCTTCCCTCCTCCCCTTGTCTGATCCAGGAAACACGGAGAAGGAGGAGACTGTAACTTGACTTCCAGGTCCCCAGATCACTTGACAAGCCTGGCCCCAGGACTTTGGGGGATGTTGAGCCATGGTCTGCTCACCAGGCCTGCTGGCCCCTAAGTGCACCACAGTACACATGGCCAGTCCTTCTGGGGTCGGGTGGCCAGGTGCCTGGTTTTCAACCAGAAAGTCCAGTTGTAAAAGGAACCTGACTGTGTCTGGTCAGATATACTGACCGGACACCCAAACTCCAGTTACTGCGGGCGGGGAGGCGCCAAGTCATCACTCGTGCCAGCCCCTACTTAGCCAGGCCACTTCCTGCCTGCATCGGGCGGCTGCAGCTCCCAGCCGCGGCTCTGCAGGCAAGTCCCTCCCGACCTGGGCAGAGGTGAGGGAGAGAGGGGAAGAGCAGCGAGCGATGTGGGGAGGGGGAAAGAGGAGCAAACAGGGGCGGGACCTCAGGGAGCAGGTCCTCAAGGGGAAGAGGCAGGGAAGGAGAGGTTCCGGCACTCCTGCTGGAGTGTCCAGGTTTTAAATATTACAAAGTTGGCAACCCTATTCTTGGGAGATGATATAGCCAAAAAACTCTACTGTGCCACAGTCAAGCTGTCATGCAGGCGGTGTTGGTAAAGCCTCTCTAAGACTCTTTGTACGTGTTGGTTGTGCTGTGTTCGGTCATTTATAAAAATACGGGTGTCATTGAGACAGATAATAATGAACTGATCCAGCGTGTCCTGAAAAATGTCATTGATAAAATGCTGGAAGGTCGTGGGAGCATTACAAAGACCGAACAGCATGCCCAGGTATTCAAAGCATCCATACTGGTTGTGGAAGACGTTTTTCCTCTCAGCTCTTTTTCTCACCCACATCAGGTTAAAGACCACACACAGATATCTAAGTTGGTAAAAAACTGGGCAGAGTGTAATTGGTTTAGGAGTTGAAGAATGAGGGGAAATAGGTAACTCTTCTGAACCATCACCTTGTTGTGGGCCCAGTACACAATGCAGGGTCTCAGGGAACCATCCTACTTTTTAACAAAGAAGACTGTGGACGCTATTGGAGAGGTGGATGGCCAGATAAACCCCTTCTGCAGATTTTCCCCCATGGAGCATAGATGTGGCTAAAGGGGATTTGAGTGCCAGCCAGAAGGTGAATTAGGCAGTTGTATTTGTGATGCAGGGTCAGGGTGTCCATGGTTCCCTTGTTGATTATGTCTGCATGGTGATGGTACTTGCAAGGTATTTCGGCGGCAGCCAGTGGGATGGTTGGGAGTGTGCCAAGCTCCCGTCAGCCCATTCCCTTGCAGGAGGGGGTTCCCCGGATGATGACATGAGCTCCAAAGGACACCCTTTCTCTCTTGGCCTTGGGAAGGAAGAATTGTTGGCAGTATTGGGAGCAAAAAAGTGTACTGTCCCTTTTCAGCAACTGATACAAGGGTCATGGGCAGCGAGCCAGGACATTCCCATGATGACCCGAGAGTGGGGGGCCCAAATCAACCCAAACTGAAGGGTCTCCCAGTGCTGCTGGAGGGTAAAAACCTCTAAGGGGGTCATCTGGTGGGTGACCAGCCCTGAGGCCAAAAGCAACCAATCAATGGTTTCCCCAAGATCCAGGGAATTCTTACACCTGGTAGGGATCCCATAGGCCTTAGCCACATCCTGGTCCATAAAATTGCCTGAGACTCCCAAGTCAACCAGAGCCTCCAGGTACACTGCTGGGCTTATCAGGAGTAGGAGCTGCAATGGCAGTCAGAGCTGCAACAAGGGTGGGTTTGCAGTTGCTGCTGTCTCGACAGAGGTGCATGGAGGTCAAGCGTCTCTGTAGGAGGAAAGGGACCAGCCTGGACCCTCTTATCGGGGCTGGGGATTGGCATTTTCCAACCCCCGTCAGACACAGTCCTGAGGTTTGACATCAGTGTTTCTCAGCCTCAGACAGGCATGGGCGGGCCTGGCCAGCGTGCATGGGTTCTGGGTCCTGGATTGATGTGCGCGGTTGAGGGGCTGGGCCACATTTATGGAGCTGCACCAGTTCTTCATGTATTTCGTAACGCAGTCCAAGTCGAAACTGATGCTGCTGCAAAGCCTCACTCCATTCAGTGTCCGTGGAGAGGTGATGGAATTCAGCCACTGATCGATGTCCTTGCTGTAGCGTTTGCAGCATGGCTTCAGCAGTTCGGGTGTGGTGTGGATCACCGAAGATAACCGGCATGGCCTGAATGACCTGTGCCAGCTGACCCAGGAGGGGCTGGACTGTTCCAAGCAGTGGGAGACCCAAGCCAAGGCCTCCCCAGTGAACAGACTAATGATGAGCCCTACTTGGGCCTGGTGTGTGGGGAACGACAGGGGTATAGCAGAAAAGGGAGCCAGCACTGGTTTAGGAAACCTCAGAACTGACTATGAGCACCTTTACATAAGACTGGGACTTTTCAGCTTGGAAAAGAGATAACTAAGAGGGGATATGATAGAGGTCTATAAAATCTTGACTGGTGTGGAGAAAGTAAATAAGGAAGTCTTATTTACTCCTTCTCATAACACAAGAACTAGGGATCACCAAATGAAGCTAATAGGCATCAGGTTTAAAACAAATAAAAGGAAGTATTTTTTCACACAATGCACAGTCAACCTGTGAAACTCATTGCCAGAGGATGTTGTGAAGGCCAAGACTATTACAGGATTCAAAAAAGAACTAGATAAGTTCATGGAGGATAGGTCCATCAATGGCTATTAGCCAGGATGGGCAGGGATGGTGTCCCTAGCCTCTGTTTGCCAGAAGCTGGGAATGGGCAACAGGGATGGATCACTCGATGATTATCTGTTCTGTTCATTCCCTCTGGAGCACTTGGCATTGGCCACTGTCAGAAGACAGGATACTAGGCTAGATGGACCTTTGGTCTGACTCAGTATGGCCGTTCTTATGTCTGGGAGTGGGACCTTTGGTTCCCGCAAAGCCAGAGCCAGGGTCACTGGTGATGATCTGTGTTCTGCATCTGCAGGATGGACACCTGCAAGTTCTGTATGGCCACACCCACTCCTGAGTGGGGTCTATGCCAGTGAGGTGGGCTCCTACCCTTTGTATTGGGCTGCTTAAACTGTAGCCAACCAGGCCTAGTGACTGAAATGAGAGTTCAGCCTATTGGTTAGAGCTGGGTCCAGGGGGGCAGAGTCCAGGAACAAGCTGGGGGTCAGTATCAGAGGGACAGAAGCCAAATGCCAGAGCAGGAGGGTTCACCAGAGTCATAGGCTGGAGCCCGAGCCAATGATTGAAGCCAGAAGTCAGAAGCTGGAGGGGAACAGAGGCTAGAGCTGAAGTGGGCAGTAGGTGGAGCAGAAGCAGGTTCAGAAACGAAGCTGGGGCAGGGACTGGAACAGAGCAGGGACAGGGACTGGAAGCAGGCGGGAACGGGACTGGAAGCAAGGGCTGCAAGCAGGAGCAGGGCAACCACAGCAGCAGTCGTGGTACGCGTTGAGCAGCTGCTGATCTGCTGTGGGTGCCAGTTTTATGAGCAGGGCTGCGGCTACTCTGTCAGTTCCAAGGCCGTGCAGCTGGGCTTCCTGATTGCCCAGCAGTGCAATTAGTTAAGAAGCAGGCCAGGAGTTGGTCTGGCCCCTGACAGGATTTCACCAGGTATCTTTCTGGAGGATTTAGAGTCCACGGTTCCCTCTGAGGCAGTTATATAATAAAACCAGATACAGCTTGTCAACAGCTCATACGCTGGGGTTTCCAGCCACCCATACCCCCCTGCAAATTCCATTATACACACCAGAGGGAAAAATCATCACTCATCCCCTACCCCCAAGGACTCCTAACCCTCTGCCGCTTTACCTTGCAGCATGGCGGAGCTGGTGTAGTAGTTGAAAGGCACATTCTTCACCATGTACTCGTCGGCATCTAGCGAAGAGAGTTTGTCTCCGACAAGCACAGATTTCCCAGTGCCGGCATTTCCCACTAGCATGACTGGCCTCCTTCGCTCCAGGAGCCTATCCATAAAGTACCGCACTCGGATGGTTTCACTGGTGGGCACCAGACAAGCCTAAAGGGAGAATGATGGGGATATGCAATGAGCCTCAGTGCACCCCCTTTCATCCACGCTCACATGAGGTGGGGAAATACTGATCCAGCTGGAGCTATGCGAGGAGATAGAGTGTCCACAGCAAGCACCAGAGAAGAGCTGGACAGACCTCTGCCTGACAGTAAATTAGACAATCTACACCAGCTAAAGTCTTCAGTAACTAACTAGTTGTCTGGTAGCATCTGTGTGTCCTCAATAAATGGTATTTCCCTAGGGCTGGTCACAATTTTTCCACAACAACTGTTTTTTGATGGAAAACTGGGGTTTTGACCAAACAAAATTTTTCACTAGAAGTGTTGGCTACTCATAAAAAACAATGATTTTTTGTCAAAAAATACAAACACCCCAAAACTGATTTTTTTCAGTTGTCAGCCAACAACCAAAATATTTCAGTGCCAGCACGGTGCCTCTTGGGTGTTGCAGTTAAGTTGTCCTCATTCTCCTCTATGGACCAGCCTCCCCAGCCTGACTTCATGTCCCATGATGCACTATGAGCACAATTCCCATGATGCACCATTTCCCTTCACCAAGAAAAGACAGATGTATCATGGTAGATATACGTCAACCAGAGAGACCCCAGCCTATGATGGACAGTGTGAACACGAGGCACCCAAACTACAACTCCCAGGAGGCACCAGGGCAGCATTTCAGAATCAAAATATTTTGGTTTTCACAACTTAAATATTTCTGGTTTATGAACCGATTTTTGACAAAAAAATTAATTTTTCCATGGAAAAATCTCCATTTTATGAGCAGCTCTAATTATCCCCTACAGTGCTGATAAGCTGGTGGTGAATTTGCGACCCCTTTGCTGGTTGAAATCAGACATGTGCGCATTCTGCTCTGCTGGCATTCACTAGATGGAATCAGACCACCACATCCCACCTATGTATGTGATTTTCATATTAAAGAACCGAATCAGTCATTAAAATAAGGCCTTGGTTTGCTTGCAGAGAGCAAGTGTGATCTCTCTCTTCTCCACACTACCCCTTCTGGTTTAACTGGTGCCCTGCTTTACATTTCAGACAGGAGTTATCAGGATAACAATGGACTGGCACTGCAGAGATGCGTGCAGCTGGAGAATGGATATCTGACTGGTAATTGAGATGGCACTATGTTTTACGCACGGCTTTGATTCAGTCCATGGGTGTCTGTCATTGCCCCATTCATCAATCATATTCCAGCGCACTGTAACAAGAGTACCACTTTCTTAATGAACCTTGTCTTCATAATCAAACCCAAGTCACTTAATCACTTTAGAGTGAATGTTTGTGTCTTAGATGGAATGTCACCATTACTAACAAACCTTCATTTTCTCACGCCAGTGCTAACAAATCTTATTCGACAGAGACAAAGCACACATCACACACAGCTATATATTCTTTTGTGGCAATGAAACAAAGATTCACGTACCTGTAATGGCATTTCGGGATCAAATTCAAACTTGGGGATGAGTTTGGACCAAGGTTCAAACTTTTTTGTTTCTGGATCAATGTAAAAGTCGAAGACAGTTCCCTGAGAAGGAAACTTGATGGTCTTGAACTCAGTCACCCACCACTTACTGAATTCTACTCGGTAGTCTACAAGCTGCAAGACAAAATGGACAGCAAAGATGCTAACCTGCAGAAAATCTCTAGTGATCGAAAAGGTTATCTACACCATGTCCCCAGCCAGTTTGGAACCATCCCCTGCAGTATATTCCCCTGGGCTCTGCCCTGACCATTCACTCGGGACACTATTCCACAGCCTAAGAGTACTTACTGTCAGGAGCTATTTCCTGATGTTAAAACTAATCTTAATTTAATCTCATTACTCCTGTTTATAATCCTAAATAAATCCTTTCTCATGATGGCCATTTTAGATATGCCTTAGATTAGATAGAGAGATCCATCTGTCAGAATTAATTATGTGTCTCAGATTAACCAGGCCAATTAATTGATCCGGAGTGCGTACATGCCTCCAATAGTAGTTGTGGATGGCTTTCATGTCCCCACTTCCAGCCACGGTTAGCCAAGGCATGCAGATTAAAGTTCTTCCTCAAAAATCACAACAGCCCATTAACTTTTGATTTCTGGATTCTTTCCCCGTCACAGCACTCTGGTATTGAGGAGCCCAGACTGAATGAAGTATTCCAAGTGCAATTGCAATTGCATCACCTTTCAGCTCTGATACCTTTGCATTAACCTTTATTTGCTGCTATACTACATTGGAAGCACATATCGAATTTGGTCTCTGCTATCTTCCCTATGTCTCTTTCCCCCTCGTATCCTACACCATCCACTAGTCGTGACTGTGAAATTTGGGGGAAGGAAGGAGGGTGATTGGACTGGGCACTCAGGAGGTCTACGTTTAGTTGCCTGCTCTTCCACAGATTCACGGGTGAATCTCTTAATCTCTGTGAGTCTGTTCCCCATCTGTACAATGGAGATATTAGCCCTTCTCTTCCTCACAGGGGTGTAGTGAGAAGTTCATTAATGCTTGAGATGCATTCAGAGACTATGGTGATGAAAGACCATGTAAGCAGTGAATGCAACATTACAGCTTGCCCAGATTCTCAGTACATTTCTCATAAGGCTTATTTTTCCCCACATCCACTCGCTGTGCACTCTTGTCCAATACAGCAAGTCAGCTGGGACTGCCAACTCATTTCATGTATGCCACTAAAGCTCCAGAAGAAAGCCAGGATTTTCACCAACTGCTGCATTTCAACTGGTACCCTCTGTGAAAGGCTCCATGGGGCTTTGCTATCCTGAAGCAGCCACTCCCTTAACAGTAGACCAGAGTATTCTTAAAACACACCATTATTATCCAGGATTCTGCAGTCTGGTGCTGCTCACAGAGGCAAAAATCACTAATTCCTCATTTCCCTGTTGCTATAATTCCTCAGCAGTGGCTGTAGTAGCCTTCAATGCGGGTGGAAGTGCATCACTGCTAAAAGCTTTCTCACTAGGGCGCCCTCACCACTGCACAGGAGAGCTGCTTCCAGCTGCACCGTAATGTGTCATCCACCCTCCCTAATATGCCATTTAACCGGAGCAATTTGGTCCCAACCCACACTGCCAGAGCGATGTTAAATTTGAGCTGCTTCCTTAATAAAACCCCACATGGAATTTTACTAATTTCAGAGCCTTTATCTTGAAATGGAAAATCTATCAACTGTTTTCCTACAGGGAGCCCACTCCCTTCCAGTGAGCACAT
Source organism: Emys orbicularis (assembly GCF_028017835.1). Lineage (NCBI taxonomy): Eukaryota > Metazoa > Chordata > Testudines > Emydidae > Emys > Emys orbicularis. Next base: position 25,567,336 of record NC_088695.1, on the reverse strand, counting down.
CAGAGTGGAAAGGCTCTAAAGATTGTTTATCCTGACATTTCTGCAGCAAAAGGTCAGAGTGAAGGGCACCATCAATGGAGAGCAATAGACAGATTTTATATTGGATCATTTTTCACCAGGCTCTTGTTCAGCCTGCTGTACCCTCGGCTCCCCTGCTCTGACATTTACAGAAGCACGGCCAGCATCAAAAGCAAAATCTTGGGGAGAGATTCTGTGGCTGCAGAGGGCTTCTACTGCACCTGGTGCAATCTGCTAAAGCACACCCTCCATCCCAACCACATGTTCAGCACACACTGCAGGTGTGTCCACACCACCACTGTGATTGCAGCACGTGCAGACATTCCAGCTGGCTGTGAACTAGCTAGGTCAAAGCTAGCTTGAGTAATAATAGTGGTGAAGCTATGGCAATGTGGGCAGCCATTGCTTGGGCACCCAGGTCCTGGGTAGGCCCTGGGCTAGGATAGCCCATGCAGCTGCCCAAGCTTCACAGCTTTACTAGCTCAAAGCTAGCTCGGATATGTCTACATGTGCTGCAGTCACACCTCCCAGTGGTAGCCTATGCCAGAGACCACATTTTGATCTAAGAATCCCTGTGACAGCTGTGCTGCTCTGTGGCAACACAGATCACAGGACAAATCCCAGGAGAGCGGGAGACAAAGCACTGTGGGTTGAAGGGATTGGGTAACTCCCGGAGGAGATCAGGCCAATCCAGAGTCTGACCAGCTTTAGGAAATGCTGCAAATCCTTGCTCTTTGAAAAGTCTTTCCCACCATAAAACAACACATACACAGTCACCCCCTTTGACCTCCAAAGCCCAGTACTGAACCTCTCCTTCCACTCCCCAAACGACAACACTGACCCCCCCTTCCACCCAGTAAATCCCAACACTGGCCCCACTTCTACCTCCAAGCCCAACCACTGACCCCTCAACCCAATCAACCCCAACACTGACTGCCCTTCTACCCAAACAACACCCTCCTCAAAAAAATCACCCTACCCCAAGCAGAGTTTTTACCCCTAAGAAGTGAGAAGTGCCAGGGGCTCCATGAAAGCTACTAAGAACTTTGCTATTGCTATCACTTGTAAGTGGAAGGCGCCCAGATACTCTGGTGATGGGTGGCAGTACCAAACCCTAACAGCTGCATGGGTGGTACATCAGGGGAGCAGGCAGAGGCAGAGCGGAGGCGAGCTGGGGTGGCGGGGGCACTTTTTCTCCATGCCACGGAGTCGGCGCCTATGATGGCCAGCGCCAGAATGCCGCCCCTATAAATGTGCCACCCCAAGCACCTGCTTGTTTTGCTGGCGCCTAGAACTGGCCCTGCGCTGTTTCCAGTAGCTGCTTGAGGTAAGCGCTGCCCAGAGCCTGCACCCCTGAGCCTCTCCCCATGCCCCAACCCCCTGCCCAAGCCCTGACCCCCCCTCCCGCCCTCCAAACCCCTGGATCCCAGCCCAGAGCACCCTCCTGCACCCCAAACCCTTCATCCCCAGCCCCACCCCAGAGCCCACACCCCCAGCCAGAGCCCACTCCCGCACCCCACTCCCCCACCCCAGCCCGGAGCCCCCTCCTGCACCCTGAACTCCTCATTTCTGACCCCACCCTGAAGCCTGCACCCCCAACCCTCACCCCCTCCTGCACCTCAACCCCAATTTTGTGAGCATTAATGGCCCACCATACAATTTCTATTCCCAGAGGTGACCCTCGGGCCAAAAAGTTTGCTCACCCCTGATTTAAGCACTTTAAGAACAACCATATTTTCAAAAAGAACAGGAGTACTTGTGGCACCTTAGAGACTAACAAATTTGAGCATAAGCTTTCGTGGGCTACAGCCCACTTCTTCGGATGCATAGAATGGAACATATATTGAGGATATATATATACACATACAGAGAGCATGAAAAGGTGGGAGTTGTCTTACCAACTCTGAGAGGCCAATTAAGTGAGAGAGAAAAAACAGACCTGCGGGTGGCAATTTTGCAACAGAAAAGCTTTAAAAAACAGACTCCAACGAGAAACTGCTGAGCTGGAATTGATATGCAAACGAGATACCATCAACTTAGGCTTGAATAGGGACTGGGAATGGCTGAGCCATTACAAACATTGAATCCATCTCCCCTTGTAAGTATTCTCACACTTCTTATCAAACTGTCTGTACTGGGCTATCTTGATTATCACTTCAAAAGTTTTTTTTTCTCTTAATTGGCCTCTCAGAGTTGGTAAGACAACTCCCACCTTTTCATGCTCTCTGTATGTGTATATATATCTCCTCAATATATGTTCCATTCTATGCATCCGAAGAAGTGGGCTGTAGCCCACGAAAGCTTATGCTCAAATAAATTTGTTAGTCTCTAAGGTGCCACAAGTACTCCTGTTCTTTTTGCGGATACAGACTAACACGGCTGCGACTCTGAAACCTGTCATATTTTCAAAAGTGCTTGGCACCCAGAAAATCCAATTTTGACATTTATGACCAGATTTTCAGAAGACCTCAGCTCCAGACATGCACCCAGAGTGCTGCATGCTTGTGAACAAAGAGCAACTGTTCACCTCTGCTATTTCAAATGGATCAAATTAAACCAAGTGCTTCAATTCTCAGTTCAGCTCATTGCTACTATTTCTTTGTTATTCTTCTTAGAAACCTTAGAAAGCTGATACCCTAACTAAGTCCAGTGGTAACAAAACATTGTCTGATCTATGTCATTGCAATGGCACTCCTACCTATAAACACACGGTGAGATGGCAAACTTTGGTATCTCTTACTGTGCTCCAATGATGTATTCATTACTACCACATTCTGTAGGGTGTTACTGCTTCAGTCAACTTACTGTTGCAGAATAAAATGTTTGTACATAAGTTAATGTCTCTCTCATCTTTGTTGCTTTAATCCTTGACCCTTCTGCTCTTATACTGTCTCTTGTGTAATGATGCCTTTCACAAACTACCGTGTTTTCTCTGTAAACAAGGTAGAGAAACAGCACCGCTCATTGCTCCAGAGGTTTCTATCCCATTGACAATTGTATTCTAGCCCCAGGAACGCAACACTATACTAGAGAATCACACTGAATAAGTATAATAATAATCAGAATAATAAAAGAGGCTACTGTCTAAATGGGATACTACATTAATGAGCCCTACACTTATAGCTCTCATCTTACCTGATCCTGGAACATTGCTCCACCAAAGGCCCAGACAGCAGCAAACACAAAGTAGAGCTCGTAGAGTTCCTTGGGGCAGTCTGAAGGAGTGTTCTCCATAGTTAGGAGACACTCAAGGAGGTAACACAACATCTGAACCATACTCTGTTCAGGAACTGGAATAATCTTCTTAAATCTAAGGGAGGGAAATTGAAAGCATATGAAGTATAATTGGATTCAGCATGATGGTCGTTAGCAATACAGAGAAATGTGCATATAAATCCTTTCAGAACATTAACATTTTACTTTTCTGCAGTGTATATCTTCCTTATGCAGGGATACAGCGAGAAATAAAACACCAGCTTTCATCCCTAGACCTGGAAGCGCAGGCACGTACACAAGTAATAACAGTAATAAGAAGTTTCAGACATTTAAAAACTTTGATCCTCTTGAAAGTAGTAAAATGGGAGACTCGCTAAGGGCAATGATTTCCTGTGAACACGATGAGTTAGGAGCGGTCAAATAGAGGCGTCATAAAATAAACCCTTTCATCTCGCTGTTTTAAACCAACTTAGGAATTCTGTAAATGTAGCTGAACTAATATTGTGGCTGGCGGGATAACACTGAAGTCTTCCATAAAATAATTATAGTTATTTGAAAGGCTGGTCCTACAATTTCTGAATTAAGCAATCTACAAAAATACCTGGTTTACAACTGTCGGCAGCTAATCCCTGCGATTTCATGCTCTGTCACAAACCTCAGGAAACAGAGTGAGGACCATCCTACGTGTTGTGCTGCTGATGGCTATAATCAGACTGGTCACACAGGCAGCAATCTTGTTGCAAAACTCCTTTCATTACAAATCCCCATTTTCACTAACTCAGGCCTTTCTGCATATCTGCCTTTTGGGCTGACATTTCCCATGCCTGGTCTCTGCTCCAATGTGCATGTCTTTCTGCCAGGACTCTTGTTCATGTATAAGGACTGGGGTGGAAGATGCAAGAAGCTGTGTCCCGATGCTGCTCACTAAGTGGACAGTGGAAGTGCCCTCAGAGCCATTCTTCAGAGCTGCACAGCTGACATCCTGAGCATCTTGGCTGTCCAGATCATCCTTCTCCATGGCAGTTGAGTAAGCTCAGCCTCATGGAGGCTCTGCGCAGGCATAACAGTTAATAAAATGGGGTCCCACAGGCCTCATCATTGATTACTGCTGCCAGAGCCTATAAGCCAATTGGACATCAAAAGGATAACAATCTAACCTGGCCAATGAGGCAGCTTAATGATTCACTGAAACCCTTATTTATAGCAAAGGAAAAACTACCACTATTGATTTAACTGGTGCCCAGCAGTGAACTGTGCCAGACTGGAAAGGGACGCAGACACAATTTCTTCTGCAGCTGTCATGAAAAGAATCATAGAATATCAGGGTTGGAAGAGACCTCAGGAGGTCATCTAGTCCAACCCCCTGCTCAAAGCAGGACCAATCCCCAGACAGATTTTTGCCCTAGATCCCTAAATGGCCCCCTCAAGGATTGAGCTCACAACCCTGGGTTTAGCAGGCCAATGCTCAAACCACGTAGAGAAGAACTGGTGCGGGAGAGATCTCAACCCTTCTCATCAGGGAGGTTCCCCGGTGACAGCTAGAGGCCGGTTACAGCTGATCTATATAGTCCAAGAGGGCATGGGCACAGCACCTGGGGAGGGAGAGGGTGATGTGTCCCTCAACTTTACTTCTTAGAGGCCAAAAACCTTTCCCCCAAGCAGCTGTTTGAAATCCACATTGTTGAGTGAAGCGCTCTGACCCAACTGACTTAACCTTTTCTACATTCTTTCCTGTTCCCTCTCCAACTGACAGATAATTGGCTCCTGCATCATACAACATCCCAGCATGCCCTGCACTAGTGAGCCCACACTTACTACAGACACAAATTAACAGTAAAATGTCAAATTACAATTAAGTGAAACCTGGGCTGCAGCCAAGCAAGGGTGTGAATTTGGAAGCCAGCATCCGCTCCTCCTTTCCCACAAACACTACACTGAAGGAAAGCCAACACTGCTCTGTCAACGGGGCCTTTCAGAGGCAGGGCAGCAATTTGCTTGGCAGTGGCCCAGGCAGCTGCATCCCCCAGCAGAGCCACAACATGGTGGATAGTTTCAGAGGGGTAGCCGTGTTAGTCTGGATCTGTAAAAAGCAACAGAGAGTCCTGTGGCACCTTTAAGACTAACAGATGTATTGGAGCATAAGCTTTCGTGGGTGAATGCCCACTTCGTCGGATGCAATCCGATGAAGTGGGCATTCACCCACGAAAGCTTATGCTCCAATACATCTGTTAGTCTTAAAGGTGCCACAGGACTCTCTGTTGCTTTTAACATGGTGGATGTCGCTCACATACACGTTACGTCCCGTTATACTGTACCTAGTTCTAAGAGTGTCCAGGCAAAGCGGCAGGTATTTGTCAAACAAGATGGTCAGATTAGCTCGTTCTGACTGGATTTCTCGTCGGTCGATCCAGCTGCTCACGGGGGGATTCCAGCCCAAGTCTGCTGGGTTGATGTACAGAATGCCTAGAGACACAGTGCAAGAGAGACAGATACAGCAAGGACACGGTGGAGACTGGTACCTTTCGCCATAAGAACTGTTCACCTTCCCTCACTAAGATCATAGTTTAATAAGTACAGCAGTGTACCACGCTGCACAGCCTGTTGCTCTTACACAATTGTAATTTAGTCCAGATTTTTAAAGGTGTTTAGGTGCCTAACACCTATTGAAATCAGGCCCTTTTCTCTTGGGCTTCAGCTCCCATCCATAGACAGGGGAGAACAATCCTTCCATTCTCCCACACTGTCTCTGCCTTGGCTATTTCAGCTGTAAGCTCTCCTGAACAGGGACCGTCTCTCACTCTGTTTGCACAGTGCCCCGATCTCAACTGAGCCCTCTATGCGCTACCCTCATCACCACCTTCGTCGTCAGCCGTTCACCAGTGAGTGCTGGGTTTCTAGGTTCTGCTGCTCACTTCTCGGTTACATGCCCTGTCATCCAGTGGCACTGTGAATTAAGGCTGCCACTTTCAAAAGGCCTAAGGAAGTTGGGCACTGAATGCCAGTGGGAGTCAGGTGCCAAACTCCCCTGAGCCCTCTGAAAATCTCAACCCTAAGCTTCACTTTGTGCGAGTGGAAAGACCTACCTGCTCTGGATACAGTGGCTGGAGTTGCTGTGCGTAGGTGACTGATCTCAAAGAGCAGCCTCATGGTTGGGTTAAGGGGAATTCTTTCATTGCTTGCTAGTGTCAGCACCTGCAAAAGACAGACACATTCAGAATATAAGCCTCATGGCAGCGGCATTCCTCAATCCTGCTGGTGAGAATTGTTCATTCCCGTGTTATCGCCGTATTACTCAGGCATGGTCTTGCTGACATGACCTCGGCACTGCTTGGTTAGGATTTCATCCAGCTCCTCAATGTGATGCGTATGCAAAGGAAGCCATGTCCTTCCATTTTGCTCGCTTACTGTGCAAACCCTTCTAGTCTGTCCTCAGATATCATGGATATCCCACCTCCAGTTTAGTGAAGAGGATTTCAGGAAGTCTCCACGACTCCCCAAGATACACAAACTTCCTCACATACATTCTAGAATATGTTGTTTTGTGGTTATATCCTTCAAGCCTTCTTCTCTCCAAGAGCAGGAAAATGACAACCTGGGGGGACCTCACACTGTCCCTACAACAACACACCTGGAAACACCTGAGGAATAAAGACTGAACGGGGGGAAGATGGTCCCAGGCTAAAGGGATTTCTAGCCTGTGTATAAAAACCTGGGAAACCCAAGCTGCAAAAACAAGGCCTTAAAAATCTGCCAGCCTGTTTATCACTCAGGGTGAGGAGTATGTTAAACTCAATTTGCAGTTTTGTTTATTTACTAAGTAATCTGCTTTGATCTGTTTGCTATCACTTATAATCACTTAAAATCTATCCTTTTGTAGTTAATAAACTTATTTTATGCTTTAATCCAAACCAGTGTGCGTTTGACTAAGGTATCTGGATAAATTCCCTGTAAGCTGCATGGCTGTGGAGCAGGCTATCAAGGGCCATGCAGGCGGGGAGAGGCACCCCTCCCCGGCCCAGCCCAGCCCCACTGGAGCTGCTGGGGAGAGGAGCCCCACCACCAGCCCAGCCCAGCCGCCGGGAAGAGGAGCCCCTCCCCTGGCCTGGCCTGACCTGGCCCAGGCCCGTTCCGGCCCTGCCGGAGTTGCCAAGGAGAGGAGCCCCTCCCCTGACCTGGCCCAGCCCAGCCCCACTGGAACAGCTGCAGCCCAGGACAGGCACCCCTCCCCCGGCCCAACCCAGCCCAGTCCAGCCCTGCCAGAGCTGCCACGGCCGGGGAGAGGCACCTCTCACCCAGCCCCGAACTGCTGCACCGAGAGAGGGCTGGGGGGAGTCCTCTCTCCCTGCCGCAGCCCTGGGGCAGCCTGCACCCTAAGCCCCTCATCACCAGTCCCACCCCAGAGCCTGCACCCCAACCCTCTGCCCCAGCCCTGAGCCCCCTTCTGCACCCTGAACCCCTCATCCCCAGTTCCACCCCAGAGCCTTCACCCCTAGCCGGAGCTCTCGTCCCCCGGAACCTCAGCCCCAGCCCTGAGCCCCCTCCCACACTCCAAACTTCTCGACCTCACCCTCGCCACACATCACCTCCATATTGGTGCACATAACAAAATTAATTCCTCATATGGATGTAAAAAATTAGAGGGAACTCTGGTGTCTGAGGAAAATCTCAGCTTGATTACCACAGGTGTGCATGGTCCTCTTCACACTGAGGGAGAAGCAGACCGGGTGTTAAACCCATATACTGGCCAGATTTGACCAGGGCAGGACAGTACTGCTCGGGGGTCCTAGGCTGGGAGGCTGGTAGCGAGAGAGCCTGCATGTGACTGCAGCTGGGTGTGTCCCTACCTGTGTGAATGCTGGTGAAAATGCAAGCTTGGAGGGTTTTGCAATTTGTCACAGCAGCACAGTGAGTGGGATCCCAGGCTGGTGGGTCAGAGGGCTCAGTGGTACCCACGTTCTAGGTGGCAGCCCGTGGGAAACCCATCACAGCGGGATCCCCCCATGATGTCATTTTCCCCCTTTTATATCTTCTTCCCATTTGCTAGAAAGCTCTTATGCTGTGACCTGGGTCAAACAATTCCCATTGTGTAGTGCTCTCTCTGAGAGGTTTCTATTGTACACAGTTCCTGGGATAATTCTTGTGTGCATTTCCTCAATAAGCCATTAACATTGTTTGACCTTTTTACTGTTGTACCTGAAAGGCTGCTTGTGGGTGTTTTCAACCTCACAACATGTTTCAGTAACACATACATAGCCAAACTTCATAACTTCACATACAACGATAGCACATACAATCCATGGAGATATTAATGTCTAGCAGATCAAGACTTTTAGAATGATTCTTCACAAGGCATTCTTTGTACAAAACATATCCTAATTACATGACAGTGGTGAATATTGGGGTGCCAGGGTGTCACAATAACAGAAACATGGTGGAATAGTAGTCATGCCTGGAGTACAGGGATTGAAGAGTATGTGCTGTTCAGGAAAGAGAGAAATAAAGGTAAAGGTGGTGGAGTAGCATTGTATATTAATGGTGAGATAGATGTAAAGAAATTAGAAGTGATGTAGTGGGTGAAATGGAATCTGTTTAGGACAAAATCACTTTGGGGAAGAAAGGTAACAGAGGCTCCACTGGAATAGTGCTTGAGGTACGCTACAAATCCCCTGAATCTAATTTGAATATGGATAGAGACCTCTTTAATATTTTAATTAAATAAATACTACTGGAAATTGTGTGATTATGGGAGACTTCAATTTCCCAGATACAGATTGGAGGACAAGTGCTACAGATCTGGTCAGGACCAGATATTCCTGGATGTGATAGTTGAACGATTTCTTTACCAAACAGTCACCAAACCAACAAGAGGCAATGCCATTTTAAATTTAGTATTGGTAAGTAGTGAGGACCTCATAGAAGAGCTGGTTGTAGAGGACAACCTTGGTTCGAGTGATCATGAGCTAATTCAGTTTAAATGAAATGGGAGGATAAACAAAAATAGATCTGCAACTAAAGTCCTTGATTTCAAAAGTGCAAACTTTATAAAATTAAGGGAAGTAGTTAGGGAAGTGGACTGAAAAACTCAAGGATCTGAATGTGGAGCAGGCTTGGAATTATTTTAAGTAAAAGTTGCAGAAACTATCTGAAGCCTGCATCCTGAGCAAAGGGGGAAAATGTATAGGGAAGGGTTGCAGACCAAGCTGGATGAAGCATCTCAAGCAGGTGATTAAGAGAAAGCAGAAAGCCTACAAGGAATGGAAGGTAGGATGGATCAGCAAGGAAAGCTACCTCTTGGAGGTTAGAAAGTATAGGTACAAAGTGAGAACTGCCAAAAGCCAAGCAGAGCTGGACTTTGAAAAGGAAATTAAAACCAATAGTAAAAGGGTCTAAAGCCCTTCTGGCCTTAAAGTCTATGAGTCTATGAGATTTCAATGTACTGACTGCAGCAGAACAACGTTACCCGCACCACTCCAATTCAATAACATGTTCCTGAAAATTAATGCTTTGTGCTGTTTTCCAGATGTAACATTTTCTTTGCATGATGATGTTTGTTTTTATTTGAAGAAACACAGTAACAACTCTTTCATACTATGAGCTATTGTCTCAACCTTTGTATTTCTCCTATGGGTTGATCAAATAATATCTATTACCTTATTATCATCCATGACAGTATTAAGAGACTCAATCCACATTGGATCAATATCACCATCCAGCACCATCCACTTGGGACCATCATGTGTGACATTGGCCAGCTCTCGCATGATTGATGAAAACAGTCCTAGAAAGATGACACACACTCCTTTATGATCACGGAATCTGCAACTTGCCCAACCAGTTTTCTGCAACATCCTTCTTAAATGCCAAAATAAAATCTCAGTGCATTTTATGATTCAAGTAATAAAAAACCATGTAAAAGGATATCAGGCTAATCTGCTTTGGGGGGAAATGAATGTTATCAGTTAATATCAATGAAAAAGATGGCAGGCCGACGTGCAACTCATTACTATTGGGGAGTGTTGAGGGGAAGAAAACAGTGACTAGTGGGTACTCTACATTAACAGGGAACGGAGGAAGTATATTAAACAATATAAAGGTTTGGAAAACTGTTTGAATATAACTTGGAATTTCTTATAACTGCTTCCTCAGCTGGAAGTACTGCCAGGGAACTCAAGGTGCATTAAGCATTGGGTCATGGCTTTGAATTAGAGAGACGGGGGATGAGAACAAGAACAGAATGAGTAAACGACAGAACCACATGCTAGTGAAATCAAGGAGACTGAGGAAATAAAATGTCTCAGGGGAAGTAAATAATTAATGATAAGAAGAACAAGAATGCTGGGAATATAGCAGCAATGCTGTAGAACAGAACAAAATGCCTCAAAACTATCATTTGTCAGTGCACAAATACTTTCACATTAAAATACCAAGAGAGACTTCGGGCTGCATGAAAAGTATCAAGCAAGCAGAAAAAATGTCTCTCTTTTGGCAAATCCTCAAAATTGTGGCTTTTGCCCAGGGTGAGTATTTTCTTGCACAATCCAGAGTAGAGGAACTGGAGGCAGGCAAAAACCAAAAAGGAGGAAGAAAAGGGTCTCAGCTGGAACTGGAGTTCTTGGAGAAGATTGTCAGTACAGAGCCCTCTGCTCTTGGAACACACCTACACATTGCACCAAAGCCAGAAACCACTGGAAAGCTTTGACCCTTGATTACGTCCCAAGCCATGGAAAGTTACAGAGGGGAGCCATAATGTCTAAAGGAGGTGTGGCTGCCATGCACACTCAGTTTATTCCACTTCCACCCAATCCAACATGGACTCCAAAAGCATGGAGATGGGAGTTGAGAATGTCCATCTGCTCTGGCACTCTGCTCCAACACAGAGGTGGGTTTGAGGTAAGACAACTTACACAATGGCTGCTGGGTGGCTCCCTGGAAGAAGGCATCAGATTTTGAGCTCAGGTCAAGAGAATAACTCTTCATAAAGTACAAGCTGAACTCCCGCTACGCACAAATTCCACCACAGGGACATTATGGACGCATGCTCCAGAAACTGCCTCAGACTGAGTTGTATTTGTTCTGATACCATTGGGGATGGAGACACATAGCATCTCTCAATGCAGATCTCAATCCATTATGACAGCGGTTGAGAAGAAACCACCCCTCCACTAACCTTGTCTCTATATGCCATAAACTGGGGAGAGAGGGAAATCAACAGACAAGTTTGGTTGTACTAAGAGTCCTTTTAAAGTCCTATTAAGGGACCTTTTAGTAGGCAATGTGTGAAACCTGCCCTCCCCTAGCAATGAATGTAATTTAGGGAAGAAAACAGGCAAACAGTCTGATTCAGAAGAAAATCAGTGACTGAGTGGGGGTCAATTTAGCATGAGAATGCAGGCTTTTGTTAGGCTGTGTAAGGAGAGTGAGCCACCGGAGCTCTCTGACTCTCCTCACTGATGTTATGGCTACAAGAAACACAGTTGTCAGGGGCAGCTGATGAAAAAAACATTGCAGCCAGGAGTTCCTAAGCCTGGGTAGAATGAGGATGAGCTCCCACAAAAGCACTGGCTCAGGAAACATCAGCCAGCCCCTTTACAATGTCCCTAAAAGCAGAGGCCCCTTGAACTGGAATGTGATTTGCAGCTCTGTCTGGCTTGGGCTCACTCCAGGCACTGTTTGACCAAAGCTAGCCCTGGCTTTCACTCAGGTCAGACTCCACAGCCTCCTCTGTGACCCACACTTTGTTTCTGTCACTTGTGATTTAAGGTCTGTAGTTACGATCAGATGAAACTGGCACTGTAGGGGGTCAAAGGCAGAATACGTTCTAGGGATGAATGGGCAGTTTATCTCTTGGAAGGAGGATAGCTGGGTATGATTTATTGGCAGCCTCTTCCTTCGCCTTCCTCTGTTTAAGGGATTAGGGCATAGGAAGTCTGGCCTAGTGGTCACAACTGGGCTGAGGTCTGCCCACCAGGGCCGGTAGTCACGGGCAGGGGTTGGAGGGATCGTAAGGGCCCGGTTCTGTAAGCAGAAGTCAGGGTCAGAGTCAGGCCAGGGTTGGAAACCAGAGATCAGAGGCAGTACTACATTAGTACTGAGAGGTAGGAGTCAGAGTCGGAGGCCGGAGATCAAGCAAAGTCTGGCGCTGCAGCAGGCCAAAGTCTGTGTGGTTGCCCAGACAACTTCCTAGGCCAACCCCTGGGGTTAAATAGGGTACTTGGCCAATCAGTGAACCGCAAGGTACCATCACTCTAGGTCGCTTGGGCAGTACAGGTCTGTCGCATCTTAGGCGCATTTAACATGTGCGATTTCAGCTTTACGCGGTCGGCAAAAACAAAACAAAAAAAAGAGAAAAATAACAATTTAAATACTGTTTCTGTAGTGCGGGTGATTCCGCCCGCCATTACTCTCAATGTAATTTTGACTATACGCGATTTTCGCTTTAGGCGCTGACTGCAGAATGTAACCCCAGCGTAAGATGAGACAGACCTGTACTTCCTGCAGCACTTACTTCCACAGTACTCCCTGGCTGTGCCTCTGCATGGCCTCCCAGTGGCACTGAGGGACTCTTAGCCATCACAGCCTCTACAGACATGAGTTCTAATCCCCAGGGCCTTACACTCTGCACCTCCCAAACTGCAATCACCATTAAAAACTAGCACCAATGTACACAACAAAAAATAATTGTCTTAATTTAAGCTTCACGCAGCCTTTTAGCAAATTTTTAATTTGTGCCTGTTTTCCCCAGACCCTGGGAAGATGTGTCTCTCTTACTGTTAGCCAGTAAAGAGAGCATGTGGCAAGCAGAAGTAATTTCTGAGGCCGGGGAAACCTTTCCATCAGTGCTGTTGTGGCTGTGCTATTAATGGTGAGAACATGGTGAAATGTGTGCACGGAGAGGGTGAGATGGAGTGGAACATGGTGCCCAGCTCATTCTCACCATAGTTACATCATTCCTGGTTTGAAAGTACTCAGCGCTTTCTAGTTCAGCCAATCATTAGCAGCAGCCTGTCCAGGTTAGGAACTTTGAGTCTCTTGTATATGGGCAGGACAGCTGATTCTTAGGGTAGCTAGGTTAAAACAAGATTTATTCCAGAGCAATCCTCATCTGAAAGTCAGACTGGCTAAAGAATCCCATGTGCCCCATCAGCAATAAAGCATTAATACACTGTAGATGTTAGATGTGTGTTTGTGCTTTGAGATCTATGGAAAACCACCACATAAGAGCAATTATTACTGTTGTTGTTTAGAAAGATTACAGAAATACCCTTCCTGGTCAGTGGTGTATGTGAAAACACACCTACCGTCTTTCCATTCTCTTGTGGCTGGGTTGATGATGCCAAAAAGTTCATCATTGGTGACTGCTTTGGGGTTGAGGTCTGTCCAGACAGGACGTCGTTTCATTATCTGGTAAGTCTTATTCAGAGATTTCAGTACCTGAGATTTGCCGGTGCCAGCATTACCCACCACAAAGACAGAGTGCCGCACAGCCAGCAACTCCTCCAGCTGCACCACCTGCAAGAGAAGTCAACTAGAAAGCCCACCAAATTTCAGACCAAATTAACAACCGAAAGTCCTGCTTTATTGAGCAGCCACAAGGGACTATTAAGGCAGTTGCTCTCATAACAGTGTCTTATTGCAAAGTGGAACAGAATCATTGCATTATTGTTAAGGATACAATTTAGTCATGGAGGTCACAAAAATCACAGATTCCACATCTTTACCAGACCTCAGTGACTTCTTTGGCTTCAGCTGTCAGGAGCTGCAGTTGGGGCCAGAGCTGGGGCTGTGTGCCCCGCCTTCCAACTTCGGCCGGGGCTGGAGCCCAAGCTGTGCCCCCACCCAGTGGTGGTGGGGCTTGGATTGTCAGCCCTCCCCACCTCCCGCAGCAAGGCTCAGGCTGTCAGTCCCCCGCACCCCTGGGGCTCCAGCAGTCATTCCTTCCCCCACACCCAGTCATTATTAGTAAGTCACAGGCAGGTCGCAGGCTCCTGTGAATTTTTGTTTATTGCCCACCTGTCCATGACTTTCACTAAAAATAACGGCCCTCGGGTAAGCTGCACCGGCCGCTGCAGAAGTCCCGGAAAGTCACAGAATCCGTGACTTCCCTGACTTCCATGACAGTCTCACAGCCTTACTTGTAAGTTAAGAGAATACTGAAGGTTACGTAAAGGTTTGAAGTTGGGATGAAAGAATCTCTCACTCTTACTTTGAGCACAAAGTTGTCTTCAGCCTGCAGTTTGAGGTCTAACACAGCCTGTTTCACAAACGATTCAAAACTCAGGTCTCGCTTTCTGGGGACATCCAAAGCAGGAAAAAGATCCCCAATCAGTCCCATAAACACTGGCATGTCGTCTGTCACAATCTTAGGGATGTTGAAGTCACGAAGAGAGCGCATAAGAACCTGGTCTTCAGGACGGTCGGGGTCCCCTCTCTTAAGGGAGCCAGCAACAACCAGCACTGACTTAATTGCACGCAGGCCCCAGTCGTAGTGATCCTAAACAGAGCAGAGTGAAAGGAGTCATTTACACTTAGCTGGCTTGCCAGAATACAAAACAAGGAAGTAGACAGTTCCAAATGGCCATGTGACCCAACCGCAGAAATTCATCTGAATCTTCTTCCATCTGCACAGTCCTTGCTACAGAATGCAGTACCAGTCTGGCTGCTAGGACTTCCAACCCCATCTTCCTTAAGTGGGATTCCGCTAATATAGGATTCAGTAGGTACAGCAGCACTGGGAGGAGCTGAGGAGATCAGATCCTACCCCTCCAGTGCTCCCCTGGACCCCAGCTCCAGGGGCACTAGGCCCCATGCAACTTTATCCTTCCCCCAGTCATGTGGGCCCAGAGAAGGAAGAAACACTAGGGTGGAGCCAACCCACGGGCAGAGACTCAGCCAGCAAGAGCCAACACAGAAGCAGTAACAGCAGCAGGCATCTTGCGACACTGATGATGTCATCAGGCTGCTGGCTAGAGTTTTAACTCGGAACACTCATCCCTCTCTGCTGATTGGCTTCTGGCCCACCCTCTTTATCCCCCTCCCAAAGTCTCTCCATCCTCACTCCAGCTGACATCCAGTCTTCCATCCCTCCGTCCCCCTCTCCTGAGACTGACCAATTAATTTCATATACATTCCAAGGAGGCCATCATATGGCCATGAAGTCCTGTCGCTACAAACCTGCGCTGGATTTGAACCTGTCAAAAGATGAGAGGCTCCTTCTTCCATTACTAAACCTGAGACACCCATTATCATTATGATTCAGCATGTTTATTATGGTAGGAGAAGCTGCTGGCTGTGGGGCAACCAAGAACAGGGCCCATTGTGCTAGCACTGTACAAACACAGAGTAGCAGACAGACCCATATTTTCCCCCAGTTTACACAACGTGCCAATTCCAGTATCCCTATGCACATTTTCCCTTAATCAGCAGTGCCCGCATGCAGGGAATTTTGTGGATCGGCACTTACACGTCTGTCAAGTTGGTCACAGAGCTTAGGGTAGTGTTACTGGTCATTAGGAGATTGACATATTTAATTGCACTTTATAGCTCATGAAACAGACTTACCTGTTTGGACAGGAGCTCTTTGCATAATTGGTAAAGGGTAATGAATTTCCTGGCTAACAACCGGGCCTCAATGAACCCCTCAGCCACCAACATGATTTCACAGATCAGCTCAAAGTCTGGCACAACCATTGCACATGGCCTAAAAGCAAGGATGGGGAAAATGATTACAGAGCTACATTTCCGCTTCAACCAAGGAACAGACACAACTTTGCTGGCAAATGTTTCAGCACTGTGACTGAGAGGGATAGCTGAGGCCGGGGTTGGTTTCGATTCTGAGGAGGCATGTAAAACAAAAAGCCCACAAAGCTACAATTGTAGAATCAGAGAGATGTAGGTTGGGACTGAAAGGTCATCTAGCCCACGCCCCAGGATTAAGTATGCCTAGACCATCCCCAACAGAGGTTTGTCCAACCTCCTCTTAAAAACCTCCCATGATGAGGATTCCCCAATAATGTCTCCTACACCAGTTACAAAACACAATTGCCTATCGCGGCTACAGAATGAATCTTCGAGACAAGCAGCAGCTCTGTGCACTCACCCTATCTCAGGCACTAACTGATGTCAACACAGGCAACATGTGTGATGTGGGGGGAAGGGAGAGAAACACTGACTCCACCTCAGAAGTCTAATCGCCACCCAGACTAAGGCTACATCTACACTACGGGGGGGGGTCGATTTAAGATACGCAAATTCAGCTACGCGAATAGCGTAGCTGAATTCGACGTATCAGATCCGACTTACCCTGTTGTGAGGACGGCGGCAAAATCGACTGCCGCGGCTCCCAGTCGACGGCGCTTACTCCCACCTCCGCTGGTGGAGTAAGCGCGTCGATTCGGGGATCGATTGTCGCGTCCTGACGAGACGTGATAAGTCGATCCCCAAGAGATCGATTTCTACCCGCCGATTCAGGCGGGTAGTGTAGACCTAGCCTTAGGCTTTTCCTTTCACTAATGCAAAGGCTGGGATGGGTCGCTCCCAACACAATGCCAGTGCCCAAGCTCGGGGACAAAGGAGGACAAGCTGGCTCAGGTCTCTTCACATGCTGACAGGACGGGAGGGTGGGGGAGAGAGAGCCTGAGGCACAGAGAAAGTCAAAGACAGAGGGGCTCATGCTGCTGGCACGTGGGTCTCTCTGGCACCCACTGCTCATTGCAGGACATGGCTGGAAATCACTAATTGATACAGTCACCCTCATTCAGAATCCCAGCCCTCTTTGAGCCCAGGGCTGTAGCTCCTGGTATTCCCCCTCCCATCCTACAATACTCTGGAGGCAGCTCTGTCAAACACCTTGGCATGTTTGCAAGGAAACATAAGGGCCTACAAAGCAGGCAATAGTGTTCTACAAAGGGGATGGCCTAGGAGCAGGGTGATGCTGACAGCAGATGTGACTGTCAGATAGTGAGGGTGTTTTGCCAATACCTGCAATGAAAGGTGCTTACCGAGCGCCGGACACACAAGTATGTCTTCTACACCTGTAGTTGGCCCGAATCAGCTAACTCGGGCTCATAAAATTGTGGTGTAGATGTTTGGGCTCTAACCCAATGCCAAACGGCTACACTGAGGTCAAACAGCCCCTTAGTCTGATCCGTGCAAGCCCAACTCAGCTAATATGGGCCAAACGCGGGTGTTTAATTGCAGTGCAGACATACCCTAAGGGATAGATTTCAAAGGTATTCGGGGACCTGAAGTTGCAGATAAGGACCTACCTGCATCTTTAAAAGTGCTTAAATATCCTTAAAAAACTGGCCCTAAGTCTCCTCTGCGTCTAGAAGAGACACGGCATGGGCCATGCTGAGGCAAGCCTCCCAGGACTTCCTGCCCTCCAGGGTGGAAGGGGTCATCACAAGGGTTGAGGGGCAGCTCTGTCAGCAGGGCCTGTGCCATACTAGGCCCCTCTGCTGAGACAGACATTGGGCTAATTAGAGTTGGGCAAGATGTTCTGGACAAACAGTGAGTTCACACAAAAAAAGCATTTGGGGGGCATGAATGGGGGGCTGAATTTGGGGAACAGTTTTGGCTGAAAAACAAATAAAAAATAAAATTGGAAATGTCAAACAGTTCAATTTGACATTTACACCATGAACCATTTCTACATTTTGTTTTCAATCGGTATTTTGTTTAGAAAATGTCACTTTGAATAAACAATAGAAACATTTTGTTTGACCTAAGAAAATGTTTTCAGTTTTTTGTTTCAGAAAAATAAAATGTACTTGCTTAGAAAAACTGATTTTTTTCCCCATCTTTTCAGGTCATCCACCAAATGATCAATTATTTGCTCAGCTCTATGACCAATGAATACGAACTGACAGTGGGGTTTGTAATGTGTCACACTAGGAACTGGACTGGGAATGCCAATCCATTTCGCAGAGGCCACTGAATAACCATGAGGTGGCAACAACCTTTGGCCACCGCCAGCCTGGGCCAGATTTGAACTTGTGATGAAAGGATTCCATCACCATGCCCCTGAGCCAGCCAGATGCCAAAAGCTGCTTTTAACAGCTCAGAGACTTGTGCCTGTTTCTCTTCCCTGAATGTTCATAAACCAAGACTTTTTGTCCAAGATCTGAGCTATCTATTAATAAAAGTGAATGGAAAGGCAGCTGTGTTCTGAGTCCCCTGACGACACTGACAAAAGTAAAGGAACTAGTTTATTAAACAGGGCACAAAAGCTGATCTGCACCTTACCTGAAAAGAGCTTTCAAGTTCTCGGGTAGTTCAGTTCGTCCAGCATAGCCAGGGTTCATTGTAATGAAAATGCCAACAGAAGGAATCAAATTAATGTCTTCTCCAAGGAAATTGAAACGTTGCTTTTTGTCCCTTATGGCATCCTGTATACTTTTCACCTGAGAACCGGAGTCACTGTTTTAGTTTGTATACAGTATACAGTATACAGTTCTGCGGTGATCTGGAAGCCTACTTTCGCCGCCTCCGACTCAAAGAATACTTTCAAGATAACACTGAACAGCGCACTGATACACAGATACCCTCCCACCAACAACACAGGAAGAAGAACTCCACATGGACTCCTCCTGAGGGTCGAAATGACAGCCTGGACCTATACATAGAATGCTTCCGCCGACGTGCACAGGCAGAAATTGTGGAAAAACAACATCCCTTGCCTCATAACCTAAGTCGTGCAGAACGCAATGCCATCCACAGCCTCAGAAACCACCCTGACATTATCATCAAAGAGGCTGATAAAGGAGGTGCTGTTGTCATCATGAACAGGTCTGACTACCAGAAGGAGGCTGCCAGACAACTCTCCAATACCAAATTCTACAGGCCACTTTCCTCAGATCCCACTGAGGAATACACTAAGAAACTGCACCATCTACTCAGGACACTCCCTACACTAACACAGGAACAAATCAACATACCCTTAGAGCCCCGACCGGGGTTATTCTATCTACTACCCAAGATCCACAAACCTGGAAATCCTGGACGCCCCATCATCTCGGGCATTGGCACTCTCACTGAAGGACTGTCTGGATATGTGGACTCCCTACTCAGACCCTATGCCACCAGCACTCCCAGCTATCTCTGTGACACCACAGATTTCCTGAGAAAACTACAATGCGTTGGTGACCTCCCAGAAAACACCATCCTAGCCACCATGGATGTAGAGGCTCTCTACACAAACATCCCACACACAGATGGAATACAAGCTGTCAGGAACAGTATCCCTGATGATGACACAGCACAACTTATTGCTGAGCTCTGTGACTTTATCCTCATGCACAATTATTTCAAATTTGGTGACTATATATACCTCCAGACCAGTGGCACCGCTATGGGCACCCGCATGGCCCCACAATATGCCAACATTTTTATGGCTGACCTGGAACAACGCTTCCTCAGCTCTCGTCCACTCAAGCCCCTTCTCTACCTACGCTACATTGATGACATCTTCATCATCTGGACCCATGGGAAGGAGACCCTGGAAGAATTCCACCATGATTTCAACAGCTTCCACCCCACCATCAACCTCAGCCTGGACCAATCTACACGGGAGGTCCACTTCCTAGACACCACAGTACAAATAAGCGATGGCCACGTTAACACCACCCTATACCGAAAACCCACCGACCGCTATGCCTACCTTCATGCCTCCAGCTTCCACCCCGGACACACCATACGATCCATCGTCTACAACCAAGCACTGAGGTACAACCGCATCTGCTCCAACCCCTCAGACAGAGACCAACACCTACAAGATCTTCACCAAGCATTCTCAAAGCTACGATACCCACACAAGGAAATAAAGAAACAAATCAACAGAGCCAGACGTGTACCCAGAAGCCTCCTGCTACAAGACAGGCCCAAAAAAGAAACCAACAGAACTCCACTGGCCATCACCTACAGTCCTCAGCTTAAACCTCTCCAACGCATCATCAGTGATCTACAACCCATCCTGGACAATGATCCCTCACTTTCACAGACCTTGGGAGGCAGGCCAGTCCTCGCCCACAGACAACCCGCCAACCTTAAGCATATTCTCACCAGCAACCACGCACCGCACCATAACAACTCTAACTCAGGAACCAACCCATGCAACAAACCTCGATGCCAACTCTGCCCACATATCTACACCAGCAACACCATCACAGGACCTAACCAGATCAGCTACAACATCACCGGCTCATTCACCTGCACGTCCACCAATGTTATATATGCCATCATGTGCCAACAATGCCCCTCTGCTATGTACATTGGCCAAACTGGACAGTCACTACGCAAGAGGATAAATGGACACAAGTCAGATATCAGGAATGGCAATATACAAAAACCTGTAGGAGAACACTTCAACCTCCCCGGCCACACAATAGCAGATGTAAAGGTAGCCATCTTACAGCAAAAAAACTTCAGGACCAGACTCCAAAGAGAAACTGCTGAGCTCCAGTTCATTTGCAAATTTGACACCATCAGATCAGGATTAAACAAAGACTGTGAATGGCTATCCAACTACAGAAGCAGTTTCTCCTCCCTTGGTGTTCACACCTCAACTGCTAGCAGAGCACCTCACCCTCCCTGATTGAACTAACCTCGTTATCTCCATACTGATTTATACCTGCCTCTGGAGATTTCCATTACTTGCATCTGAAGAAGTGAGGTTCTTACCCACGAAAGCTTATGCTCCCAATACTTCTGTTAGTCTTAAAGGTGCCACAGGACCCTCTGTTGTTTTAGTTTGAGCATTCAGCTATAAAGAACAGACCACAGTATAGTATCTGTGCTGACTTATTTCTGCTGGGTCCCCCTGAGAAGTCTGTGGTTTATAGTTGTTCTTTTACTAACAACATTGTACACAGTTTGGTGGGGGGGGGGGGAAACCTATGTGACATTGGAATGCAAACTCAAATATGGACAAAAAGTCCCAGTTATCATAGCTTCATAGACTCCGAAGCCTGAAGGGACTACTGTGATCATCTAGTCTGACCTCCTGCGTAACCACAGGCCGGAGAACTGCCCCAAAGTAAAATTGTCAGTGACGGAGCATCCACCACGGCCCTTGGTAAATTGATCCAATGGTTAATTACTCTCACCGTTAAAAATGTACTGTATGTCTTCTTTCCCATCTGAATTTGTCTATCTTCAACTTTCAGACATTGGCTTGTTCTATACTGAAGAACTTATTACTAGATATTTGTTCCCCATGTATGTACTTACAGGCTGTGATCAAGTCACCCCTTAACCTTCTCTTTGTTAAGCTAGATAGACTGAGCTCTTTGACTCTGTCACTATAAGGCAGGTTTTCCAATCCTTTAATCATTCTTGTGGCTCTTCTCTGAATCCTCTGCAATTTATTAACATCCTTCTTGAACTGTGGGCACCAGAACTGGACACAGGATTCCAGCAGTGATTAATACATCAATCAATGTATAATGTACAAATGTACCTATTCTATGGTCCAGGGCCGGCTCCAGGCACCAGCTCAGCAAGCAGGTGCTTGGGGCAGCTAAGGGGAAGGGGCGGCACATCGGGCTCTTCGGCGGCGGGTCCCTCGGTCCCTCTCGGAGGGAAGGACCTGCCGCCGAATTGCCGCCGAAGAAGAAAGCGGCGCGGTGGAGCTGCCGCCGAAGTGCCACCAATTGCGATGGCAGGGTTTTTTGTTGTTGTTTTTTCACCGCTTGGGACGGCAAACACCCTGGAGCCGGCCCTGACTAGACCAAAGGCTCCCAAACTGTGGTTCACAGAGGCCTGGTGCAATCCCAAATATCAGGGGAGGTGGCTGTGAGACAATCAATGTATTAAAAACATGCTCTGTGCTATGGTAAAGTTTGAGAATCCCTGCCCTAGGCAGATGTAGTCCAAAAATACTTTCCAATACGACAAGTTGCACTGACATTTAACATACCCTTCCCTTCATTTTCTTGTGCTCCAATGCAAAGAAATGAAACACAGAAGCAGTGTTACATATTCTCCCTGGGAGTTTCATTTCATGTAAAAACTGGTGCTACTGTCTGATACTGTAATGTTATTTATTTCTTTACTGCTTCCAATTTTTAGAATACAATTTCAGGAGCCCATCTAGTGCTCTGGCTGCCTATCCCATAAATGAGAAATCACCACACAAACAAAAACACTGCCCTTAAGTCTCTCTCTCAGCCCACACTAAACCTCCACAGCCTGACTCCAGACGGGGTGGAATCTGGGCTTTGCAGCATGCCCGAAAGGCTCAGCACTCCAGGCTCTGGCACACCAAGGCATGGGAGAGAGTTCCAAACCCATGGCTCCTTCCAGAGAATACCCTGACAGCCACTCCTTCTCATTTATACTCAGGGAGCTTGGGCACCGCTGCTGATCTCCACTGTGGTGGTATGTCACAGAGAGGTGATCTCTCGTAACAAATGCACATTACAGAATTTGGGTCCAATGTGCTGTACAGTATCCAGGGCCTTGCCTACAGAGACCTCCTTCTCTCTCCACCTTTATGCTCCATAGCAGTAAGACTGCTACCAGGTAAAGATAAGGATAAGAACGGCCCTACTGGATTAGACCAATGGTCCATCTAGCCCAGTACCCTGCCTTCCAACAGTGGCCAGTGCCAGATGCTTCCAAAGGAATGAACAGAACAATTTATCGAGTGATCCATCCCCTGTCGCCCAGTCCAAGCTTCTGGCAGGTGGAGGTTCTGGGACACCCAAAACATGGGGTTGCGTCCCTGACCATCTTGGCTAAGAGCCATTGATAGACCTATCCTCCAGGAAAGTATCTACCGGTAATTCTTTTTTGAACCCAGTTATACTTTTAGGATGATACAGCTCTGTCTAAGATCCCACTATTTTAGGATAGCGTCTGTATTTTCACCTCCAGCCTTGCTCTCCTGGTAGGCAGGACCATTTGAAGGCTGCTAAAACTACAGGAGAGACACAAATCATCTGATGGATTAATTCAATTGACACACTGCAGGAATCTAAGTAATCTGCAGACAACCCAAAAGCTCCACAAGTTTCTTCTCAGAGCTAATGGAGATAATCTGATGCCACTTCTTACCCACTAATCTAGGAACCATCATCTTTCAAGACAGCTATGGAACTCTCCCAAAGTAGCCATTTGTCCCAGTCACACAGCTGGACACACTCTTGACTTAAACTTTGTCTGTGACACTGTTTATCAACCTCCAACCATTACAGCAGAGAACTGATACACAGAATAACTTACAAGTGGTTCATAAAAACTTGAGCCATCACTATACAGGAAGGAGGACTCTCCAACAACCGCAACCACAGAACCCCTTGTCAGAACCACTGCAGAGATTACAGCAGCTCACCAGCTCAGCTTAGCCCACCCAGAGTGCTGGTACCTGACCGCAGCCCTGAACCAATGGATGGTCTGAAGAGATGATAATTCAGTTATCATCACACTTCACACCAGGATGAAGTACCCATCCACCCTCATTTTCTAACACTGGGCCAGACACAGCGGCAGAGGCTGGAAAAGCCTGAGGGTTGTCCCTGGCACCATCTGTCATTCACAATTCTCAAGGCAGTGTCACCAGCCTGACAGAAGTACTACAACCTCTCCCCTGCAACCTGCTATCTGATGCCCCCTATCCAGTACTGCTCACAGGTGCCTGGGGTGCAACCAGAATTTTCCTAAGAAGGGGGGCCAGGTTACCTGCCAGGTGGCATGGGCATGGAAGAGATGGAGGAGGAAGCATGAGGAGATGGCAGCTCACTGGTTCTGGGAAGCAGGAAGCCAGGTGAGAGAGACCAGCTGGGATTTCTCCCCTCCACTCCTCTTCCACCAGAGAGACCAGGACCAATTGGGACCTCCCCTCCTACCGGGCAGTGTTTATGGCCAAGTGGGAGAACCTGGGTCCCCTGGGGCCCCCTCATTGCACCCCTGCAAGATGCTGTAGGGAAGTTTTATTGTTCCCAAGCAAACTGGCATCTATCTTGCTGAGCACTTGAGTAAGATCACTTACGTAATATTTGGTGAGACACTGTATCAAATATTATATAACAAATATAGCTAGGTGCCACCTACTCCGTTCCTTCTATTAACTTTTTGTTTCTCTTTTTTTCTCATTTTATTGATCACATCTCTATACTTCTCATTTATCAAGTTCACAGCAGATTTGAATCTTCTAACGCTAACTAATGTTTTACGTAACATTATTTTCAGTGAGGGAAAGGAACTCCACATTTTTTCACTAGTGGAATCAGAACACCACTGAGCTGCCTTAAATTGTAACCAATTGCCTTTCTTCTGCAAGAAACCACACTGACATTAGCAGTATCAATAAGACAACCCATGACATATTGCTATGGCTGCTCCTAATGGCAGCTAGCAAACATGGTGACAGAACAGCACTAGTGTCACTTATTCAGCTGCAGCATTCTAACTCCTGGAGAAAGAACCATTCTAACTCCTGGAGAAAGGACGCTGAGTCATCTCTGGGTTCCTTTGGTCAAGCTTCCCTTTTTATTTGTACATCCTCAAGGACCCCCTTGACTGTGGACTTTAAACTGTAATGTGACAGAACACAAGTTAAGAAAGAATGATCCATAAACTCATCTAAGCAGTCAGGTGGTTCTTTGGGGATGTCAGGTGATCTAATGCTTATGACATGCTAATATTATCGAGACTGTCCCAATATTATGGCCTTTGTTTTAAAGACACAACTATACCACCACCCCCTGAAAATTTGTGTCACGATTTTTCACACTTGCTTACAAAATGTAATGTGATGTAAGAGGTCAAAGGTGATGTAAGAGAAACCCAGCCAGTTAGAGTGACCTTGTCCATTTAGCCCATGGGTTCTCAGCTTGGGGGTCAGGAACAAGTGTCAGGGGGTTGTGACAGCATTGCCCTTCCCATAGAGCCAAATCACGGCTAGACCCCCAGCTACACGGGAGGAGGGTCTCAGGGGGTTCTTGTACTTGGTGTGGAAAAGCAGACCCCAGTATGAAGAGACTGAATACCAGTGACATAAAGAAATGGGCACTTATAGCTCAGCCAGTTTGGCCTCACCAAACTTTTCGGGCGCTGCTTGCAGGTTTCACAGCCCCCGTGTTTTGTTCTGAGTTTGGAGTCATATGCTCTTGACACTCAAAGCACAACTCAGATGAATCTGCCAGGTTTCAGTGGGTCCCTTGGGGAACCAGCAAGGAAATTCACTGGTTTGGGGCACACCTTTGAGTGACACCCCTTTTCCTGCCTGAGGTACCAAGGGTGAATGTGAAAAGAATGTTCAGCAAAGATTTGTGTGGACCTGGGCTAGTTTTGCTGAGGGGCCAAAAATGCTTGTTTCACCCAAAACTAGCACAGCTCTAACCTCCTTATTGGTTACTATTTCCCGATTCACTTTTATCTTATTATGACATTGAAGCATGTAATGCAAGCCTTAGTATGCAACTTCTGGAATGAAAATTCAAACTTTCAGGCTAGGCAGCATGAGAAAAGGACCAGAAACATGTTGGAAGGAAGAAAAGCAAGAGGCAAAGCAGGGAAGAAGATTTAATAGCTCTTTCCCATCTCTGCTTTCCATGGTTCTGTGCTATCAATGTATCCTCAATATATACATGCATAAAGGCTGTGGCTCTCCCTGGGAAATCCAATGGAATGACTCCCACTGACTTCAGTGGGCTTTGAATCAGCCTCAGAATCCCTCTTCCCCACATAAAAACCTATTTCCATCTCGTCTCCATATGGAAAGAGACAGATTTACTGGCCAAGATAAGCATGTAGGTTACAGTAAAGTCAGTTCTCAGCACTAAAATTAAGCTTTGTAATTGTTGCACAAGGGGTTACAAATTCTCATAATCCTAGTAGAGTAATTTTGCATATAGATCTGTGAAAATTTGTCATAAGAAATTCCCTCAAAATGATCAAGCATTGGTCTGCTCGGTTCCACTTTTTTGTCTGATGGAGAAAAATAAGGTGCCTACAATGGTGGGTGCATGAAGGGTCTGGGCTATTCTAGCTATGAGGCACCAATTTCATATGCACCATCATGCAAAAGCATGTATCTGGGGTAACGCAGACGTGCAAACTGGGGGGAAAATCTGTAATTTGGAAGAACTGGCTGAGCAAAGGCATCATATGGCTCTCCCAACTGGTCAAGGATGAGGGCTGTATCTCTTTTCTAACCCTAAAGCAAGGATATGACCTGCCACCCTCAGCAGAGTGCAAGTACTTTGTGGGAAGAGGAGTTATCACAGCCCATGAAAGAACCCCAATGGCAGAGCATGTTACAGCATGTTAACAATGCTTCTGTGGCTCTCGGGCTACACCTGATATAGCAAAAGAGTCTATCCAAAGTGTACTGGACACACAGGGGTTGTGCAAGAAGTGGCCTGGTCATCTGATGTTTGTTGGTGCTGTATAAAGAAAAAAGGAACCCTGATGCATATGCTATGGGACTGTCCAACAATTAGGCAGCTGTGGGAAGTGGTGGACACAAGTGCACTTAACTTCAGCAATCAAACTTCAGCTGAAAATTACATCTGGGTTTAACTCCACCACAAAGACTTTGGTGCTTGATGGCTGCAGTGATCACCAAGCGCATGACTGTGAGTACTCTTCACTTACCTGTACAGCCACCACTGAAAGGACCTCCACTGAGATTCTATTAAATTCATCAAAACAGCCCCAGGCACCCGTCTGGGAAAGGCCTTTGTAAATATTTCCACAAGACTGCAACAAAAGAAGTACAAGAGCAAAATTACCAATGCCATTAGTTTCACAGAAAAATGGATAATCCATTTTCCACCCTATTTATTTATAACAATCTCTGGTATACTGTGGGCGTTCAGAAAAGTGCACCAAAACAGCAGGCACAATAAATTATAATCTTTATAGCTCTCCATAGTTTGCTACATGATTTGTTAATTGCACATTTTCAATATACATGCACAAGAATCCCTTTTAAAGGTCACTGGTATTGAATTACTGATGTCTTGCTTCCTTGGAGGCCCACAAACTGAATAAAAGATGATTTAAGGATGTCAGAGTCACTCTACTGCACCAGATGAACAGGGATAAAAATACATTTGAACAGCTTAGCTTGATGCTGTGATTGAAGGTGCAGGAGGTTTCACTGGACCCTCTCAAGGTCAATGACCAGATCCCCACACTAGAGACAGCAGTCAGTGTTCACAAACAGCACTGAGATGGGACATGAGCTCTCAGGCCTTAGCTGAAGGAAACCCAAGAGAAGCAATATCAGCAAAGAAGGGAGCAATGTTGTTCCTGGTGAGGAGGAAGGATCACTCAGTGCCTGGGGTGCTAAGCTGGGACCTAGGGGATGCGGGTTCAATTCTCTGCCTGACCACAGACTTTGACCTTGGTCAACTAACTTAGTGCCAGATTTCCACAGGTAGTTTGGTGCAGATAGGTGCCAAGCTGGATTTTCAAAAATGCCTGATCAGGTGTCTAACTCATGTAGGTGGGTCTGCACATCCCACTAGGCACCTAAACACCTTTGGAAATCTGGCCCTTAGCCTTTTTGGGTATTGTCTACCCTGCACACTAAGGCGTGAGACCTGGGCCCAGCAATTGTAAGGCCAGGTTTACAGTATAATATGGATGCTCAAGTGCAGTCTTGGAAACACTGAGTCCAGAAGCTGGGGTCCCACAGACCCAGGTTTACAATGCAATGTAGACAGACCCTGTCTGACTCAGTTCCCATCAGTTCAATGGGGATAACCACCCTGCCTCACAGGGGCATGAAGAAAAATGGAAATGGTGCCATATCAGCACCCATAGAGCTAGGGTTAAGGACCAACTGCTACCTGGCTATGAACTCAGAGAATGAAATAAACCTGGTAAGGAGAATGCGTTGGGGGGATCAGTTTTATGTAGGTTTCTTAAGGAAAGTCGTGCTGTTCAGGTGGGCACCTAATACTGGCCAACTTAAGATGGAGGGCTATGCTGATATAAGGCCTGAGAGGTGACTGAACATATTGGCTCAGGTGACACATGCTATTTACTGAGTAGGAGGGAGGCTTAGATTGGCGGTGACAACAGCTGGTGGATGTCATTTTCAGACGTGTTCTCTGGAGTGATGGACCATTATGCAGCAGCTGACAAGGGCATAATATAGCATGCTCCAAAAGGCACACTGGGTTAGCCTGTGTCCTCAGTGCAAAGTGGGCACGTTATCAGACCAAGTAAGCATGTCTTGAGCTTTAGCTTACACTCCTGCCAGGCCAGAGAGCTTGGCTGTAAAGCAGCAGCAGCAGCACGCTTGGGTGAGGGGGTCTTGTGTGTGGAAGGGAACGGCACTAGAAGAAACACAGGACAAGCCCAAATTAATGCTACAATGAAGACAAGTCCTAAGAGTCAGATCCTGCTCTGGTTTTACATCATTTACACTGATTACAGTGACAATGGGGCTACAAAGGGTGGAAGCCAGTGCAGAGTTTGGCCCTAAGAGGATATTTTAGCTGGTAGTTGAGGTATAGCAACACTCACCAACGCTAGCTGCATTGCTCTGAAAATAACTGTTCCTTTGGGTGGGGCAAATCTAAACCTAGGGTCAGGGCCATGCACCACGCCCAACTGTTCAGAGTGAAATCTAGTTGGGTTTCAGACAAGGTCTCTCCCTTACAGTCCAGTTTATCCTTCTCTTTGACCCTACAGTGAAGTCATAATGCTGAATTTATGACATCACAGGCATTTCCAAGGAAATGGATATCATAAATCCATGATTTTTACTTTTCTGTGGGATGAATAATAACAACACTTTGTGAGCAGGAGGGGAAGCTGGACTGCAATGGAGGAAGATCTACAGACAGAAAGAGAGGTTAAAGACCTTCCAGTTACTTGAGTTCTTCAAGGTATTTTGTCCCTATGGGTGCTCCACCATAGGATGTGCGCACTCTCAACTGGTATCTGGAAAGTAGTGTCCACAGGCTTGCACCTGCGCAGAACTGAGCCTCATGGTCTGAGTGAGGGCAGATAGGGAGGCACGAGCCTGCTACCACTCAGTTCCTTCTCAACAGTGATGCCTAGCTCCAGAGCAGAAGGGAAGGAGGGCGGGCAGGAGGTGGAGCACCTATTGGGATAAAACACCTCGAAAAACTTGAGTTACTATAAGGTAAGTAACCTCCTTCTTCTTCGAGTATCTGTCCCTATGGATGCTCCACCATGGAGACTCCCAAGAAGCCACTCATTGGGTGCTGAGAGATAAGTCCAAGACAGTTTGAAGGACGGCATCACTAAAGGTGGCATCATCTCTGGAAGCAGGTAAGATGGTGTCATGTTTGGCAAAGGCATGGACAGAGGATGAAGTAGCAGTCCTGCAGAATTCTGCTACGGAAGCATCTTTCAGTGGAGCCATAGATGTGGACTGAGCTCCAGCAAAACACACTGTTACTCTGTGAAGGAGTTGTGCCACAGAATTATCACAGCTGGTCATGAGGCAACCCGAAACCCATATAGACAGTCTGTGTGTGGAAATCAGTTGGTCTTTCATCCTGTCTGCAACTGATACAAATACTCTAGGAGAAGCCCCAAATGGTTTAATCCTGTTCAGATAGAAAGCAGGGCCCTCCTAACATCCAGTGCATGAAGGCTTGATTCTTCTCTGGAGGCATGAGGCTTTACATAGAAAACTGGTAGGTGAATCTCCTGGTTAATGTTATGTTCTGAGGAGACCTTTGGGAGGAAGTACAGGTGAGGAACCAGAAAAACCTTCTCTTTGTAAAAGGTAGCATATGGTGGGTCTGCCATGGATGCTCCCAGCTCTCCCATTCACCTTTCTGAGATGATGGCAATTAGAGAATATCTGTACTCCTTGGGGAACCAGGATCAATTCATCTGCATCTACTCCTAGACTTTCAAGGGGAGTGGCTGAGAACGTTTTGTGTAGTAGTCCTCTCCAAATGATGAAAACTCCCCAGAGTCTGTACCATAAGATACAGTATAGTGCCCATCAGTAGCTTGAGGAGCTTCATGTGGTAGAGAGAGAGCTTTTGGAGATGAAGGACTCATAGCTGGAGGTTGCCCTTTGCTTGTAGTTGCAATGTTTTCATTTGCTGCAGGAGGCCCAGATGGTGGAATCAGAGAATTAGGTGCAGGGAGCCTTGCTGGCTTTTCATTAGTGGGAATCACTGGGTATAACTTGGGCACCTCTAGAGGCACATTCATTGTGATGGCATTAGTTTGCATAGCAGGAGTATTTTGTTCTAGAATATTCAGTCGAGTTCTAACATTTTGTAAAGTCTCTTGCATCTTTCGCTGCATTTGTCTGGCAGAGTCCCATTGGGATCCTGTACATTCAGGACCTTGTGATGGAATGCTAACTCCTCTAAGCAAGTGGTCAAGTCCTTGCTTGTAGTAGTTCCTTGCTTCTTATTTTGACCCAATTCATCAGTATTCAGTCCTTTACTGACAAACATAAAGGCTTTCTTGATCTCTTCTTTAATAGCTTTAATGTTTGCATCTTCTAGAATAGCAGGATCCTGTTCTTGTTCCATTTATTTTTCCAAATGAGTCTTTCAGTCTCTGTTGTACTTTTGGGTTAATTACTTTTATTTTCAGTTTTGCAGCCTATTCATCAGTCATCTAGCATTCTTCAGAGTATCCTGGCTTTGGATAACTTGGCTTTCTGCAGTCCTGTGGGGACACTTAGGAGAAGAGTCTGGCAAAGTCAGGAACTGGAGCCGCCCGCAGGCAACCTGCTCCCTCTGCACCACTGTCTCAGTGATCCCTGCTGCCCTGCAAACCACGTGACTGCCTGTCTCCTATTCAACTTATTCATAAATGATCTGGAGAAAGGGGTAAACAGTGAGGTGGCAAACTTTGCAGACGATACTAAACTACTCAAGATAGTTAAGACCAAAGCAGACTGTGAAGAACTTCAAAAAGATCTCACAAAACTAAGTGATTGGGCAACAAAATGGCAAATGAAATTTAATGTGGATAAATGTAAAGTAATGCACATTGGAAAAAATAATCCCAACTACTCATACAATATGATGGGGACTAATTTAGCTACAACTAATCAGGAAAGAGATCTTGGAGTCATCGTGGATAGTTCTCTGAAGACGTCCACACAGTGTGCAGCGGCAGTCAGAAAAGCAAACAGGATGTTGGGAATCATTAAAAAAGGGATAGAGAATAAGACGGAGAATATCTTATTGTCCTTATATAAATCCATGGTACGCCCACATCTTGAATACTGCGTACAGATATGGTATCCTCATCTCAAAAAAGATATACTGGCATTAGAAAAGGTTCAGAGAAGGGCAACTATAATGATTAGGGGTTTGGAACGGGTCCCATATGAGGAGAGATTAAAGAGACTAGGACTTTTCAGCTTGGAAAAGGGGAGACTTAGGGGGGATATGATAGAGATATATAAAATCATGAGTGGTGTGGAGAAAGTGAATAAGGAAAAGTTATTTACTTGTTCCCATAATATAAGAACTAGGGGCCACCAAATGAAATTAATGGGCAGCAGGTTTAAACCAAATAAAAGGAAGTTCTTCACACAGTGCACAGTCAACCTGTGGAACTCCTTGTCTGAGGAGGTTGTGAAGGCTAGGACTATAACAGGGTTTAAAAGAGAACTAGATAAATTCATAGAGGTTAAGTCCATTAATGGCTATTAGCCAGGATGGGTAAGGAATGGTATCCATAGCCTCTGTTTGTCAGAGGGAGGAGATGGATGGCAGGAGAGAGATCACTTGATCATTACCTGTTAGATTCACTCCCTCTGGGGCACCTGACATTGGTCACTGTCGGCAGACAGGATAGTAGGCTGGATGGACCTTTGGTCTGACCCAATATGGCCATTCTTATAAGAAATTTTGAGGAAGAGTTGGAGGGTGGCGCAGGTCACCATTGGTTCAAATGTGGGGGAGGGGTTCCTTAGGGTGTTCAAACCCAACTTGAGGTCTCATTGGAGGGGGGTTGACAAATGGGAGGAAGCAAGTTGTATAGGCCCTGAAAAAATCTGGTTGCTGCCGGGCAGGGGAAGATTGAGAAGGCCTGGATGGGAAAATGGAGGCTGTGGTGGTGGCCAGATGTACTCAATACAGCTCACTGAGAGACCCTGTGTCTTTAGTGCTAACAGATAGTCCAAAATCATGGAGAATGGAACTTCTGAAGCTTGAGAAGGTGGGAGGGAGCACCAGGGTTGGAAGCGCTTCCACTTTTGCAGGCTCATCTTGCAAGTACTGGGCTTTCTACTGGATAGGAGGACTGACTGAACTCTATCCAAGCAGGTCAATTCCATGCCTGAGAGCCACTGAGGAGCCATGCTCTCAGACTCAGGGAGGAGGGGCTGGGATGAGTAAGGGACCCTGAGTTCTGTGGCAATAGGTCCTTAGTGTTAGGAAGCTTGAGGGGTGTTGCCTCCAAAAGGTGGATGAGGTGTGAGTAGCACACCTGTCTCGGCCAAGCAGGTGCTATGGGAATAGCTCTCACTCCTTCTCGGCACAGCTTGAGAAGGTCTAAGGGAGTTTGCAGAGAGGCTTTCGCAACCACGTGTCGTTCAATGATAATAGACTGGAACTGACCTTTCTGATCTCATGGAAAGTGATCAATAATGTGTGTAAATTTAGAGTATGTGTTGAAATCATATTGTGCTATCAAGGCCTGGTAGTTGGCAATGCGAAACTGGAGAGCGGGTGATGTGTAACTCTTCCTTCCCAGCAAGTCCTACCACTTGGATTCCTTATCTGATGGAGAGGGCCTAGAGCGAGCTTGACAATTCCTCTCACTGGTGGCATCCAGAGCAAGGGAACTGGGGCTAGGGCTGGGAGAAGAAGTACTCCATTCCCTTTGTTGGGATGTAGTATTTCTGCTCTGCCCCCTTACAAGTCAGTGGGATTTTGGCAGGTGTTTGCCATAGGGGATGTGTGGCAGGGCAATCTTTCCCTGGGTACTGATATTCAGGGTGTCCACCAAGAAATGTTTACATTCTTGCACTTCCTCCAGCAGAATTTGAAGTGAGTCCATTTGTCTTTTCATGAGGTCCTGGAAGGTTTTAAAGTCATCAGCGTGGGGGGGTGGGGCATTACCACGTTGTCTGAAGATGAAGAGATCTTTACAGAAATCTCCTCAGCCTGAAACTCTCATTCCTCCTGTTCGTCGGCCGGTACCAAAGAAGAATGTGCTTCCAAGGTGTGCAGTACCTTAGGACAGTCTGTGAGTGCTGGGGGTGCCAGTGCTTTGTCTTAGGAATTAGTCACCATAGTGGTCCCACAGATCCCACTAATCCCGCTGGGGAGGGGGATAAAGGAAGGGACCCCAGTGATAGTCATAATCTCTGGGCCTACAAAGCTACAATGTCTTGTAGGTTCCCCAGGATCCTCTTCATGAAAAAGACTCATGAGGGTAGGCTAGCACAGTACTGAGATCTCCTGATCTAAGGAATCTTCCCCTGAACTAAGGTGTGGGGGGGGTCTCTGATGTCCTACTTGGTACCGAAGGCTGGAGACTTAAGCAAGTCTTAACTTGTTGCTCTTGCAGCAGTGTCAGGAAGTGGCTCTGGTAGATCTTCCCAGCACTGGCGAGTCAGGTTCATCAGACATGATGGGATCCACAGAAGAAAGGAACCTGGAAGAGGGTGGAGGGCTATGATAGCCTTCACACAAAGTTAGTCGCAGTAACTGACCTAGTGGTAGGGATAACCAAGCGGGTTTCTTCCGCAGTACCGATGCCTCAGTACCGGACTCAGTTGGAGTCTCTGCCGCAAACTTAGAGGGATGAGAAGTCTCTTGAGTCTTATGAGCTGATCTGCTCCTAGCTCAGAGAGGTAGGTTGCTTTGCCCAGGGCTGCAATTGAAGCAGCCAGTGTGGCCAGGGTGCTCTGCAATGTGGATCCTGATGTATGGAGGAGGAAGCAGACCCCTCCAGAGCTGGCCATGCTCCATTAATAGGTGCTTAAGTCTAGCCTCCCTGTCCTTCTTAGCTCTGCCTTTGAAACTCACACAGACCGTGCATTTAGAAGAGTTGTGAGAATTCCCCAAACACCGCAGGCAACTGGAGTGTCCGTCACTGCGGGGAAAGGACCAGTGGCAAGTCTGACAGGTCTTAAACCCTGGGGACTGGGGCATAACAAATTACACTCTAACACAAAACAAAAGATCAAAGAAGAAGAGGAGGGGAAGGAGCTCCCACCCCAACCACACACACAGAAGATAAATAAAATAAAAGCATCAGAAACGGGTAACTAAAAGAAACAAATGAAGTAAAGAATTCACTAGTTAAGGTGGGAAGCTGAGGGCAGCAGACAGCAGAACTCTTCATCTCGAGCTGCAGGCAGCTGAGAGGGAACTGAGTGGCGTCAGGCTTTGCTTCCCTATCTGCCCTCGTTCAGACCACGAAGCACTGCTCTGCACAGGCGTGGGACCGCGGACACTACTTTGCACTCTCCAATTGAGAGCGCACGGGCGCATGCACATCCTACGGTGGAGCACCCACAGGGTCATATACTCAAAGGAGAACACTAACCGCATCAGAGCAAATACAGAAAGTGAACGGCAAAGTAATCTGGGTTTTGCAATCACTGTCTCTCTTTCAGACCCGACCCAATATGAAAATCCCTAGTTGCATTGCTTACCAGTAAAGTGTGCTATGCTGTTGTTGTTGTAGTTGATTTGAATAATTGTAGCACATAGGAGCTGTTGTCATGGCCCAAGTCTCCACTGAGCTAGGTGCTGAGCATTATTTATGGCGTGAATTACAGTAGTGCCCAGGAGCCCGATGATGGACCAGAACCCTGTTACGCTGGGCACTGTACAAATAATGGGGCTCCTGGACGGTTACGTATTTGTCTTAAGCAAAACTGGCAAGTCTGGGGTGACTGCTGTAACCCCCATGCTGGGTCAGCCTCCGGCCTCTTGCAGCCAGCCCCACCAGAGGCCAAGAGTCCCACAGGGAGGATGATCCCCGGGGACAGCAGAAGGCTGGCCTCTGCCTCACTAAGAGCATGTCCTTGGCTCCCCAGGGTCTAATGCACATGCATGCAGCTCATGCTGGAGGAGGAGGAGCCTGACAATTGGCAGAGTGGCAGATAACCAAAGGGACCTCACGCTGACCCATCAGATGTGTTAGGATATAGATATTTAGGCCTGTCTGCAAAGGCCTATACTTTAAAAATTTAGGTGTGTTCTTATTACTTAAGTATCAGAGGGGTAGCCGTGTTAGTCTGGATCTGTAAAAAGCAACAAAGAGTCCTGTGGCACCTTATAGACTAACAGATGTATTGGAGCATAAGCTTTCGTGGATGAATACCCACTTCGTCAGACGCCACTTAGCTAGTTATACAGGTACAAAAGAAAGAATTAAAATTACTGTTTGCCTGTATAGGGCCTTTTCTCACTGTGACAGTCTAAGGCCCTGTTCTTAGGCTAAGTAAGGCTTTTGGCTAAGCAGTAGAGACAGCCATAAGCTGGAAAGCGAACGGTCACATTCTTACATTTTAAACTAGTCACATTAAAATAAGGCAATCTGGGGCTGTTAGAAAGGTGAGCCGATCCATCACCTCCAGAGAAAGGGAAGAGCCTAAAAGATTTAAAGAAAACTTAGTTTAATAGCATCCTGTCTGGCAAGAACTCACTTATCAATAGCTGGGGTGTAAAATCCTCATTTCTGTATTGTTCTATCACTGTAGCAGGCGGAGAGATAATCTCATCAACATTATTTAACTATTGGGTAATGTAATCAAAATCACTAAAGGAATGTAAGGGGTTTCTATTGAAACTTAACTTGGCTGCCCCTGGCTGTCTCTAGTTGTACAAAATGTAATCGGGGTACAGTTGTGTAAAAAAGAGTAATCGCAGTGCAAGGGATGTTAGGCAAAAGAGAATTTTGTGTGTGCGCACAGGAAAAAGAAAAGGGAAAGGGGAGCAATGATGGAAACACGAAGCCTTGGGGTGGCTCTGGGGGATCGGACTGTCGCTTTGATGGGGGTGCATGAAAACTCTGTGGGCACGGGGGAGGCAGTTACACCTTCTGTAAAATTAATATGTCTAATATAATGTTATAAAGGTTAAACTATGGAAGAAATGTGCATTTTCCCAGGATGTGTGCAGTGTATATTAAAAAAGGCATTAAAAAAATGCTAACAAAACAGTTAGGGCTCCAAAAAAAGCCACAATAGGTTGTGCTTTCTTTTTCAAATTTGTGTGTGTTCTGAAGCAAAAAATAAAAGTAAAAAGTAATCAGAACTCTGGTGAAAGTAAAATGTTTCCCTTTTAAAACAGTCTCTAAGCTGCTAATAGCTTTGGATCCAAAAGCAAGCCAAAAAGCCTCTGTGTAAATGCAAATTACCTAACTGATGGGGGAAGAAAAAAAACTGCCCATAAGTAGCAGCACAAAAGAGCTGCAAATAATAAATACATCTGGTCAGCAAACAAGCTACAAGAAGACTCAGATTATGGCCCTCCAGAAAAGGGAGGTGAAAAAACAAGTCAAGCCTGAAAATAAGGGGGACAGGTTAACCATAAGGGAGGGTGTGTGTGTGTGTGTGTGCGCGCGTGTGCGTGCAGTGCAAAAATCTAAAGCTGTCTCTCAGCTATTACCTAAAAATAAACTTAACGCTTGGTACAGCAAAAAAACTATTGCAAACCTGGTCTGTTGTACAAGAGAGGAAACCGAGGCACACCACCTCATAAATTTCATAAATGACCAGTGAGTGGGGTAATTCACTAGCCTAACTATAAAACAAAATAAGAACAGCCTAAAGGTAATTCTTCTATTTTTCCTGCAATTAGCAAAAAAAATTGTAAAAAAAAGTGCTATTATTATTAAGCAATAATCTGTCCCCACCAGGGGGGTGAAAATTGTTTCTTTTGTTTTTCAAACACTCTACAAGCAAGCTGGCACCAGTGAAAAAATAACTCAAAATACCATAAATCTATGTTTTGTGTTGTCTGTCTGTGGTGTTTGTCTTGTTGCTAGCATTGTTGTGTTTCAATAAACAAAAAACCTTATGACATGGGTGGGGATGGCTTCAAAAGGCTGATCTGGGGGGAAAATGTGTATAAAAATGCAAAATGCTCTACTAAAAGGCCAGCACGTGTGTAATAGGTACCGTGGTACCTAAAAATGGAACGGCAACTAAGGTGGTCTCCACAAGCCCTATGAAAATAATAAAAAGGGGAGGAGCTCACTGGGAATCAATGGAGGGGTGTGTAAAATGGTGTAAATCAAAAAAAAATGTTTAAATGTGCCCCTCTCCTATAACTATGAAAAAGCAGAAGCAATGGCATATGGCAAGGGGTGAACAATTGGGTGTACTGTGTCTAAGGTGTTTTCCTGGGAATGTACATATTACTGTCTAAACTTTGGTGCACAAATAAATCTGTAACTCTTATTGCTGTAAATAATCGAACCAGGCCTGAATCCATACCAAGTGGTTAAGTTGGTTTGCACAATAACCCATTTCTCTGTGGACATTCAATGGACTTACGATATGGACAAAAGCACGCAAAACCTGCAGGGGCAGCTTGTTGCAACTGAACATATTAAAATCTTGACACTGTCGAAGGAGGAGAGGCAGTGTTTTGGTGGTGGCTCGAATGTTGAACCATACTGCAGTGGTCAGAACTCGGTGTTGCTGTAAATTATCATAGTAACTGGTGTATTGTTAACTGTACATGTGTTATGTTACATATGGAGATAACCTATAAGTAATGTAGTAAGCCCTCCCCCCACCACAGTGTACTAAACAACCTGAACCCAACCTTCTCGGGCCCACTATAATGGGAAGTCTGGAACACTAATTAAAATAGGTGTGGTATGCCCGTATGAGAGAAGGTGCAGGGCACTCTACTACACAAAGGGGCAGTGGGACAAATAAAATAGCAACACTTTCCATCTTAATGCCTGGCCCTATCAGGAAATGTGTCGCCATATGTCCTATGCTTTTCCAGGAATACCTGGGCAGAAGGATCCCAAAAGAAAAAGAAAAAAAAAGGGGTGGAGTGTTAGGATATAGATATTCAGGCCTGTCTGCAAAGGCCTATACTTTAAGAATTTAGGTGTATTCTTATCACTTAGCTAGTTATACAGGTACAAAAGAAAGAATTAAAATTACTGTTTGCCTGTATAGGGCCTTTTCTCACTGTGACAGTCTAAGGCCCTGTTCTTAGGCTAAGTAAGGCTTTTGGCTAAGCAGTAGAGACAGCCATAAGCTGGAAAGCGAACGGTCACATTCTTACATTTTAAACTAGTCACATTAAAATAAGGCAATCTGGGGCTGTTAGAAAGGTGAGCCGATCCATCACCTCCAGAGAAAGGGAAGAGCCTAAAAGATTTAAAGAAAACTTAGTTTAATAGCATCCTGTCTGGCAAGAACTCACTTATCAATAGCTGGGGTGTAAAATCCTCATTTCTGTATTGTTCTATCACTGTAGTCTCCACTTCCCTATTGTTTGTCTGTTTAATCTCTGTCTGGTTCTGTGATTGTTTCTGCCTGCTGTATAATTAATTTTGTTGGGTGTAAACCAATTAAGGTGGTGGAATATAATTGGTTAAATAATCATGTTACAATATGTTATGATTGGTTAGTTAAATTTCAATAAAATAATTGGTTAAGCAGAACTCAAGTTCTACTACTATATAGTCTGCAGTCAATCAGGAAGTAAAGGGGGAGAATGGGAACAGGGAATGGGGGTGGGGGAATTGGAATTATGTTTTGCTAAGGGGGGATGGGAACAGGGAATGGGAACAGGGACACAGGCAGGGCTTTGTGGTGTCAGAGCTGGGAAGGGGGACACTGAGGAAAAAAACTGAAATCATGCTTGCTGAAAGTTCACCCCAATAAACATTGAATTGTTTGCATCTTCGGACTTCGGGTATTGTTGCTCTCTGTTCATGCGAGAAGGACCAGGGAAGTGAGCGGGTGAAGGAATAAGCCCTCTAACAAGATGTTCCTTAGCGCCTTAGGCTTTTGAGACATTTCAGCCCTGTCCCTCCCCCTGGCTGCTCCCCTGACACAACCTGACCCTGGATCACGTCAGACCCAGTACCTTGTAGTCCATCTGTTCAGAGCAGTTAAACACATACACCATGATGCCAAGGGCGCGCCCCAAGTCTTTGGTCGTCTCGGTCTTGCCAGTCCCTGCTGGCCCAGCTGGGGCCCCGCTCATGGTCAGGTGCAGCGACTGGGTGAGGGTGATGTAACATCTTCCAGCAGCAAAGAGAAAAGAGATCTGAATGAGTCAGAGCGCCCAAGTGCAGAGTCACAATATCATTATTGGGCCAGTGTGTACTCGGGTAGTGCTCACTCAACAGGCCACCGACACCGCGCAGGGTAATGGGACTAAACTCATGCGTGCTGAGGGAGCCCTTACTCTGCAGAATTGAGTCTGTACATGCAGAGTGAGTTTGCAAGTTGAAAAATCCTCCTGAGCAAGTTACTGCCTCTGCCTTGCTGTGCTTGCTCTAGGGTATACCCAGCATCCTTTGCAGCAGGGCTGCCCAAACTCTTCAAGCCAAGGGCTGGATTTTCACAGCAGTCTGATGACTCTATGCCCCCTGTTGCTGATCACTGAGAGGTGGCTGTGGGGCCAGGCTAGCTTAGCTGCAGAGGAAACCCAGCAACCTGCTTAGTGTTTCACACCAGCACGTGGCAGTCCTGGGTTCAGAGCACTCTGCTTCACATCACTGTGCAGCGACCCCCTTTGACAGGCCTGGGGATGACACCGGTGGATTCTGAAGACCCCCTTGAGCTCTGCAAGCGGCGCTGCACACCGACAGAGGAGCTACAGGGAGATAGTGTGTGAGCTGCGCTGTGCAGGGCAGCTGGAACGTGGAGAGAAGGAAAACACTTGTGAACTATTCTGATGTCTTAACCAATCCTTCTATGCCACGGACAGTGGTTTCTTACTCCCACGTGGGAAGCTCTGATGCTGCAGTATGCCAGGAGAAGGGTTCTAGACATTCCGGTGACCCACCTGTCCGTAAGGGGAGTGATCACAAGCCGAGGCGTATTGCCCAGGTATTCATAGGAGTACAGAAACTGGGCATCACAAATGTTTGCAAAGCAGTGCTTCTCCTCATCAGCCCATCTGTGCCGAAGCTGCGACAGCCAAATGAACGCCTGGGCACTGTCGACCTGCAAATGCACCCACATGTTCACTGACATTCAACAAGCAAAGGGTTAAAGATGCTGGGCCAAATGCAATCCTGTTGTAAGTCCACTGGTTTCAATGGAGTTAACCTAGGGCTGAATTGGGCCCAGTGTTTGATGATTACAGCAGGCAACTGCTCAGTGCCTCAGTTTCCTATCAATAAAGGGGGACAAATCCAAGCTTCCTCCCTTGCAGGGGGGCAAGAGAACAGATTAAAGGTTCCAGGGCAGCATAGAGGAAGGTGCAAAGAGGGGCCTGAGAGAAGGTGAAAAGGGAAAGATGAGGAAGGAAGGGGGGGGAGACAGAGAGCTGTGTGAGGCTATTGCAGGGGGAGCCAGAGCGGGCAGGAGCCATTTCAACCTCCCTCCCACCCAGCCTCCTGCAGGAGCAGGACCATAGTGGACAAGAGGGGCCAGGCTCCTGTGAGAGCTGCCATTGAGATCAGTTTACTGCTAACGAGGCTCAGCCCAAGGTGCAGAGAGCTCCACAGTCAGCCAGTTGTGAAAGCAGCTTTGCTGTTTGTGAGGTGCTGGTGCAGGGAGGGGTATGGATCCCAAGCTCCATCAAGTCAATGGGGATCTTTCACCTGCTTTCAATGGGCTTTGGATCCTGCCCTAGAGGAAGACTGAACAAAAGCTAGGGCATGCATGTGCCCTTAAAGCACGTGTAGTACAGGGAGGA
Organism: Emys orbicularis; assembly: GCF_028017835.1. Taxonomy (NCBI): domain Eukaryota; kingdom Metazoa; phylum Chordata; order Testudines; family Emydidae; genus Emys; species Emys orbicularis. Next base: position 25,526,324 of record NC_088695.1, on the reverse strand, counting down.
GGACTGAGACACGAGTGTATAGAGGGGACGTGTGTCACAGGGAGGAGGACCGGGACATGATATAGAGGGGACGTATAGTACAGGGAGGCGGACCGGGACACGAGTGATATAGAGGGGACGTGTGTCACAGGGAGGAGGACCGGGACATGATATAGAGGGGACGTGTAGTACAGGGAGGAGGACCGGGACACGAGTGATATAGAGGGGACGTGTAGTACAGGGAGGAGGACCGGGACACGAGTGATATAGAGGGGACGTGTAGTACAGGGAGGAGGACTGGGACACAAGTGATATAGAGGGGACATGTAGTACAGGGAGGAGGACCGGGACACGAGTGATATAGAGGGGGTGTGTAGTACAGGGAGGAGGACCGGGACATGAGAAGCTACTGGGGCAACAACACATTTTCATATTTCAGGAAGATCAAAGATGGTGCCATTTTCCTTACTCCATTAACTCGTTGGGAGGTTTGCGCTCTAATATCAGACACTGCTAGGACACAGTAAATGACAGTGCTGAAAAGGCATAATGTCTTGTGGTATATCGGCAAACCTTTTGAGCTATCATCTTAGCTACGACATCCCTAGCATGTACGTCAATAGTACATATGGTCATGATTTTCTGTCTGTCGCCCTTGGAGAGCTGACCGATGAGCATGGTGATGAGGGTATTCAGCTGGGTCACTTGCTTCTTGTAATATTCCTTCATTGCATTCTCATATCCTTCTTCCAGTCTGGCAAAGGCAATTCCAACTTCCGTGGTCCACCAGATCTGGGTACAGGTCAGTGCCACCTTAGAGAAGGGAGTTATTTCATCATCAATTGCATAATAGCCCTGACACCGTGTGTTGTATTTAACAGCATGCTCTCGGCAAAGCTGTGGGGTTGTGAAAAATCAAGCAGCTGCGGCATAAAATGAAAGTATTTTTCAAAGTGGTAATAACAACAGACACTGCAACAGAGAGCTGCATTGAACTCACACCCTGGGACACCAACATCAGAGACAAGGCCAAATTCCGCAGCTATTCATCAGTACATCAGTGTCTTTTACATGCCACAGGGTAGCAGGGGAGGGGGTAGCAGAAAAAGCAATTCACAGGAGGGGATGAGAACCTCCAAGATAAAGGAGGGGAGGGGTTGCTTTATTTCATTTCCTCCTGTAGGTTTTTTTTCCTGCTGCACTCCTCACTCAGCCGCTAGGTAGGTAAAGTACTCACTCCCTCTGGCATGGGACTAACCCCTTCCAAGGTAATGACCTCTAACACCTGTCAGAGTCTAAGTCCATGTAATCCTGCCTCAGCACGGGAGGATGGACTAGAGGACCCATAGGGTCCCTTCCAGCCCTACATTTTTATCATTCCATATATGCAGCACTGACACTTCTGCATGCTGGTCTCATTCTACAGCACCCTGTCATTAAACACACAGATACTGTACCCGCACTGAGCTCACAGAACCAAACAACTGGACTCTGCCTGAAATCCCAGCTCAGGAGTCTCCTATAACCAATGGAAAGCATGTCCTTGGGGCAGGTGGCACATCTGAAGTCCAGGAGCATTAGCCAGACAGAGCTTCCCCACCCACCCCAGGGACTGGCTAGAGGCCCTGTACTTGCATAGTGACCCAAGAGGCTAAACTGAGAGCTGCTTTCTCTAGAGGGCCAGTCGAAGAGGAGACAAGTGTGATGTAATGAAATACCTGGGCAGGGTAGTCAAAGAGCCACTGTTCTCTTGGTTTCTCTTCATAAGCAGTCACTCCTTCTGTCATCTCATGTCTTACGGTAGCCCTCATGCTGTCCAGCACATGATTCAGCCAAATTTCAACCTAGCAAAGGTATTGAAACACAGTGACACGTCTGGTCCACTGAGGAACTTTGGGCAATAGGTAAATATATGGGACTGTATTAATGTCCTTTAACTGAATATTAAACACACCCCCCCCCCATTGGTCCTAGGCCCAGGGCTATTGAGCTGAGACTTGTGTCTTAGCCTTCGCATGTGTTCATAGGATTCTAGCTGGCATTAAATCAACACTTGTAACGCAATAGTGACTTTGCTAGATCTCCAACTGCAGCAGCACTATTCAGAACTCCACTGGTGGGTAATTTGCTTCAATATCTTCCATCCCCAAGGCCATGAGGAGAATCACACATGTGACTTGGGCACAATCTGCCAGCACTCGCACAAGGTCAGTGCTGGATGTGGGGTGGAATTCTCGCTGTGATGAATGTATCACAGCAGAAGCTCTCTCCCCAGGCTGGCTCTCTGGGAATTCAGTGTATGTTGAGATACAAAGTATCATTCTGTGCTGAATTCTAAGGCCAAAATTAGAGCTGGTCAACAGGTTTCAAATGAAAAAAAAATCACAGTTAACAAACGGCTTTAATGGACATGCCTGTGGATTTTTTCCCCAAAATTGTGTCTTTTTTCCCAACAAACACCCCTGCGCTCCCCCCCACCACCAAAAAAACCCCTTGGTTTTCAGTTTACATTTTGCCAGGTTTAGTTTTACTTGACCCTTCAGTGCTTGACAGAGACCAAGAGGAGAAAAACCACCATTGTCACTACCATGGGCAGACAGGACTCAAACGACACAAAGGGGGGTGACCTGTACAGTAGGGAGGTGCCATTTTTATACAGCACCTTTTCTGACCATTACCACTCTTTAATGATAGCTCTGCTGGCAGCCTGGGTCAGACAGGCCATCTCATCGTTTCCTTGTACTCCCGTCTGTCTGTCTCCATCGTTGTCTCTTGTCTGATGCATAAATTGTAAGGTCTCTGGGGCAGGGACCAATGTTGTGTTCTGCGCCTGTATAGCACCAGTGCAATGTGGCCCTGGGCCACGACTGGGGATTCCTAGGCACTACAACAACTAACAGGGATAAAAGCACCAGCCACAATCTAATTCTTATGATAGGAAATGAAGCAGCTTCATCTCACCTGCCCGCTACAGTCACAGGGCTCACTGAAGCTGACATATTCCTCTTCTTTACTGTACATCCCCAGGCCAGTTTTGGTCGGCTTTTGCTCAGAGTCCAGCTGGAATTTCATCTTGGCCATGTTGTCAAACAGCTTAGCGAGATGGCGCTGCACCTGCACAGGGAATGGTAGTAGAGAGGTCATTCAGGTGGGAGGATCTGTGTGTGCTCATCAGCAGGGCAGCTCCCTCATCAGTCAGGCTCCCAAAAGTTCGCTCTCCTCTCATCCCACTTTGGCCAGACCTATCATACGATGGGCTGGTCATATCCTTCTGACACAGCAGGACTAACTCTGTAGCTCTAGAACAGACACAAGCACCATCTACTTCTTCTTCTTCACTTAGAAAACAGAAATACCTTTCAATGGCAATACTCTAGTAATAATGATACATTTTATTCTTTATGTTGCAGTTAATATTGATAGGGTACCTTTTGTACAGCACAAACAGACCCACATCCCTACGTACACACGCGTGCACACACACACACACATAGCAAACATTCAGAACATTAAGTGATCAGTCGCAGGTCAGCCTCCCAATGTACAATGATGGTAGAGCGATGGTGAGGAACCTATGTAGTCCTACACTCAAGAGTGCTCTAGGTTTTTACTGAGCATTGCTGGGGAAGTATTGAGAACCCAGCTATCTCAGCCTGTGGACCAAAAGAGTTGTTACTGGAAGTCAGTTTTGTGCTGGTGAAAGGAGCTCAGCCTTGGAGACTGAAGGCCTCTGCTCTTCCCCAGCAAAGGAACACTATGAAGAGCAGCAGTGAACCCACCACGATGCCTCAACCTTGCCCTAGAAGGATCACCTCTACGAGTGAAAGACCAAATCAGACTCCATGGCCTGTTCAAAGCTTGTTCAACTCAGGGGCTCAAAAGGAGCAATTAGTTAGAATTGCTCGGGAGGGTTTTTTCAACATGAACAGCTTTCTGCTGGAAGATGAACAGACCACCAGAGCTTTTTCCAGCCTTCAGACAATACAAATTTTAGTCACTGACCAACTTGGGTTACAAGCAAACTAATACCAGAAGTAAAGCCTCAGTAACCTCCCCCCAAGACATGTGTTCTCAACCTGGGGTCACACCACCATGGAAGTCATGAACTGATGTCCGGCTGGTCACTCAGACCTGCCCTCCCCCAATTGCTACAGGAGAGGGGCTCTCTGCTAAATCGCAGTAAGATGGAAAGGTTGAGAACCCCCATCCTAAGGCACCAGTCCTCTGCTACAAGCACTGACTGTCTAGAAAACCATATAAAACAAATGAATGTCTCCAGTCTATCACAGGTCACTGACTCAGAAAGAGAAAGGATTAAAAACTTTTCAAGCAGCATTGCAGAGATAGACCTTTATTATTAATATTTGTTGCTGTTTGGTTCCACTTACATTCATACTGGGCCCAATCCTGGAAGGTAATGGGCTGCAACTGGCACTTAGCACATGGCAGGATTGGCCCCTTGGCTTTCATGATCTTAAGAAAAGGTTTCTGTGATTTATTTAATGTGCAGAACTTTCCTCTTAGCGAATCATCCAATCAGATTCCTACGCCTTGCCAGTCTAGACAGATTCTCTATAAAACATTCTGACACTCAGTTCAACACCACCAGAAAAACCTTGGATATACCTGAATCTTTACAAGTTCAATGCCAGATCTGCTATGATAATATTGTTGTGCATTTAATCCTCTATTAGGAATGATCAGACAGGCTCAGAGTCTACAATGGAAAGGTCAAGAGTTTATCCATATTTGATCCTCCTTGATATTTACTTGATTTTATTGTAAACAGTTTTAAACAGGTATAACAGACAATGCTCACAGAATTCCTTCATATACCACTGGGCATTTCAAGGTGGTATTTTTTCTGTGTGTCTCCTGTTTTTTCCCCCCCTGTGTTTGTGGTATTGATCAAATGCACAACTGTGAGGTTTCAAGGGTTAAAAAAAACCAAGGACCACAGAGAAACTATAAGAAATATTATGTGTTAGCAGAAAATAATGGCATTTCTATATATGCACTGAGCCCTGACTAACCTGAACTTCATATAATCCTATATCTCCTTATCTGAAAGGTTTCTTAATTGGAAGAGATTCACCACTAGCTAACAAAAAAATAGAAATGCTAATTGATTCTGGATTGAGTAAAGCTCAGCATTCACTATGAAAACGTCTGTCAATTTTACAAACCAATTTCAAGATGAATCAGAACATGGCAGCACAGCCCTGTTATTCAATTGCTAAAGAAAATGGGTTTAGCTGGAGCTTCCCAACTGACGGGAGGTATGTCTACACTGGAACTAGATGGTTACGTTTCCGCTCATGTAGATGTACACAGGCTAGCTCTGACAGAGCTAGCACACTAACAATAGCAACGCAGTTGCAGAGGCACAGGTGGGTCTAGCCACTTGAGTATGATTCCCATCCGAGACGCTAGGTTCATATTCAGGCACTACCCCGTCCTGCCACCCGCACCACCATGGCTACCCAGCTAGTTTTACAGTGCTGGTGCAATCAGAGCTAGCACGTGTACACCTACGTGAGCTGGAAATGACACCTCCAGCTTCAGTGTAGACATACCCTAGGTGCACACAGCTATCCCACCAATATCCCGCTGTGCCTGCCAGGTGCTCTGACTTAGCTGTGTCATGGTATAGACATCCAGGTATTACAATGATGACAAACTCCTATAATAGTAATAACCAACCTCACCTACATTGGTGGTATATTCACTAATGAAAAACAGAGCTAAGGTGAAGCTGAGATTTTTCTACAGGACTTCTAACTACACACTTCCAGAACATGGGGATTCCAAAGCACAGACTGTAACAATGCCTCCCATACAACGCACCCTGACAACACCCATACAATGCCTTCCATACAACTCTTCCCCGCCGGGGACAGGAAAAGGAAACAAAACCTAGGAACGCCAGGAAATGCAGTTAAGGGAATTTCTTTAAACAGAAATACTGTTGCAACTTTATGTATAGTGCAGTTCCTTCCCACCCCATCTCATAGTCCAGTCAATCATGTGGATGTCATTCCTTGTAGCAGTACCTTTAGAATGACTTGATTGCATTGGCGAGTCCCTAGAAATACTGCTTCTGGAAGAGGCATTTCTGACTTAGAACCTCCAGAACTGATGTCCCTGACAGTGACACATCCATTCTATTAACCTAGGTCTGCATACACAAGAACTGTAACTCACTAGAGCTTGATCTGCATTTGCTTTAGCTAGGGTCATCATTTGATTGAACCCCTGGATGGGCCATAGTTTACAGTTCATACTGTTCTCCATTGTGTGTAATGGGTCTTCTGTGGCTGCCTGCAAGGGAGAAACACCTGCTGCATGTGCACTACTTTCTATTCAGTGTCGTCATTCATGGAGCAGAGATTATTGGGAGTCTTGTTCAAACTGAAATATGCCACAGAGAACACTCTTGCCCTAGAATCTGCCAACCACTGTCAGCCATATCCCCTCATAAATACACATCCATTTACAAGCTTGGCCTTTCAAATACAGGTTTTGTTTCATTTTCAATCACAACCACCACAACCCCTGCACCTTTTTCTCACTATCAGCTCCATCCAGAAGCATAATTGGCCAAACCGCCTTAGTGCATCCTTGTCAGCGTGAAAAACCCTTCTCAAGAGCTGCTGCTTAATGCTAACCCACACTGAGAAAATACATTCTCCATGGAAGGTCAAATGAGTTCAAATGGGAACGCTGCTTGTGTTGCAAACCTGCTTCTCTGAAGAGAGCATCCTGCCAAGTTTCTCAGTCCTGGCTCCCAGCTCCTCAGAGCCCAACTGTTGGGAATCCCCTAAGTATTCACTTTTTTGTTATCCTTGCAGGCAGTGGGGGTAGAGTGCAGGCCAGGCCCCCCATTGAACATGGCATGCCAACATGTCTTGAGTATACTGCTGGCCTCCATTCATTCCTGACAGCCCTTTGACTGTGCAAAGGCAGGGCTCCTAGAAAGAAAAGTCAAGACTGAGGCAACAATGTGAGGAGGGGCCTGCCATACCTGCACCAGCAGCTAGTCCAGAAAGGTGTAAAAGAACAGCGCAACCTTGCTGGATGGGTTTCCTGGCCCAGGTACCTCTTAACTGTTGATCCTACAAACAGTGCTTAATGTGTAGTGAAAGAGGTGCCAGGGCTCAAGCAATTTTTTTTTTACAATCATAACTGATGCAGCCAGCCCAGAGGTGCCGGAAGTATGAACTGCCAAGCCTAAAGGTGCCCTGGCACAAATTAAGCACTGCTTGTGAATCCCTGGAGCAGGTCTAACTGGAAATGTTGATTGTACTTACAAAGTAAGCTCTTCAGAGCTGGGACCATCCTGTACTCCGCGTGTGCGCAGTGCCCAGCACAATGGCACTAGTACAGCACAAAACAAGGAATGATAATGACAGCATCAGCTGTCTGGGGCACCTTTGGTGGGGACTGGGGAAAGGTCAGGTCCTCCCATGCCCTGCAGTCACTGTGCTGATGCTTCTCTGGAGTCGAGATGCATTTGGCCTCAGAGGAGCTCTCCAGATAACTTGAGCCATCATCAGCCTGCCCCTTCCCTCTTGGCACCTCCTGCCTTGGTCCTGTCTCCTGTGTGGAGACTCCAGCCCATCCGGAGCCAGAGATCATTGCCATCAACTTCAGATGCCAAGGACATTGAGGAGCCATCAATTAGCAGGGGCCTTGATTTCCACTGGATGGAGCCCTGCCTGGCACAGGCATTGCTATCACTGAGCTCCGTGCTCAGAGATCAAGGCTGACTCAGATTTAGATTTGAGGATTTCCCCTTTGAAGCACTCTGAGTAGGGCAGCAAGGGTGGCACATAGTGTGGTGTCTCCGGGGGCCTAAATTGTCTCTTCTCCTCTACAGGATCAAACAACGCAAGAGCAACAGGATTGCCACCAGTCTCACACTAAGGCGTCCAAACCCAGGGTGAGAATTCTGCAAGATGGAGCCTTCTGAAATAATTAGTTATTTTAGGTGCCTCAATTTTTGGGTGCCCAACTTGAGACTCTTTCAAGGGCAGGTGCTTGGCATTTTCTGAAAATGGCCCCAAACTGAGCCATCCAAATTCACCAGTCATTGTTGCAAGCTTTTGCTGAGATCTTTAGAGAAAATATGTTCCTTCAAACCTCAGAGCCTCCGAGCACAAAGTCCGTCCCTCGTACACTGTCAAAAACATACACTAATCAGACTTAAAGGAGCATTATTAGAACAATCGGTAATGTTTCCCAACACTTAGAGATGAGAATATGATGTACATACTGCCATCTAGTGGAAAGTTATATACTAATAACTACAGAAATTAAAAACAACGAGTCGTCCTTGTGGCACCTTAGAGACTAACAAATTTATTTGGGCATAAGCTTTCCTGGGATATAACCCACTTCATCAGATGCATGGACTGGAAAATACAGTAAGCATGTATAAATATACAGCACATGAAAAGATATGGCCCATTCTCAACAGTTAACAAGAAGGTGTGAGTATCAACAGAGGAAAAATTATTTTTGTAGTGACCCAGCCACTCCCAGTCTTTATTCAGGCCTAGTTTGATGGTATCAAGTTTGTAAATTAATTCCAGTTCTGCAGTTTCTCGTTGAAGTCTGTTTTTGAAGTTTTTTTGTTGAAGAATGGTGTGTAGTTGCTGGTGAGTATTTGATTCAGGTTAGGGGGCTGTCTGTAAGCGAGGACTGGCCTGTCTCCCAAGGTATGTGAGAGTGAGGGATCGTCCTTCAGGATAGATTGTAGATCCTTGATGATGCGCTGGAGAGGTTTTAGTTGGGGGCTGTAGGTGATGACTAGTGGTGTTCTGTTACTTTCTTTGTTGGACCTGTCCTGTAGTAGGTGACTTCTGGGTATGCTTCTTGCTGACAGAACACCACTAGTCATCAAATTAGGCCTGAATAAAGATTGGGAGTGGCTGGGTCACTACAAAAAATAATTTTCCCTCTGTTGATACTCACACCTTCTTGTCAACTGCTGGGAATGGACCACATCCACTTTGATTGAAGTGGCCTTGTTAGCACTACAAAAAGTAATTTTCCCTCTGTTGATATTCACCCCTTCTTGTTAACTGTTGAGAATGGGCCACATCCACCCTAATTGAATTGGCCTCGTTAGCACTGACCCCCCACTTGGTAAGGCAACTCCCATCTTTTCATGTGCCGTATATTTATACATGCCTACTGTATTTTCCAGTCCATGCATCTGATGAAGTGGGTTATATCCCACGAAAGCTTATGCCCAAATAAATTTGTTAGTCTCTAAGGTGCCACAAGGACTCCTTGTTGTTTTTACTGATACAGACCAACACAGCTACCACTCTGAAATCTATAGAAATTATTGTTCATGGTACTACTGGTGAGGAACAGAAAAACATTACTTTCTAGAACAAGCTACAGGCATGTTCTGGGTTTGTCAGTCTATCCGCCACTCCACTGTTCAAAGGCAAAGGCAGTAATGTGTGAGACTTACTAGCTGCGGGTTGGTGCCATTGGAAAGAATGTCCAGTAAATCCGCAGAAGAAATGAAGTAAAATCTGGGAAAGGCCAACCTCTTGGTGTCCAAGTATTCAGCCAAGGCCTTCTCACACAGAGCCAATCTGGGGCAACAAAGGAGAGATACGAAGTCCAGAATCAACAGACACATATTCTCCTTAGCACCTAATATTGCAGTTCACGTTCAGAAGCAGAGTTTTGACCCCAAAAAGTAAGAAGTGACAGAGGCCTTGTCTACACCTAAAATTTACGTTGCCCTAGCTACATCACTCAGGGCTGAGAAAAATTTTGCACATTTAGTGCCATCGTTAGGACAACCTAACCCCCGGGATAGACCTTGGTCAAGGAAAGATTCTTCCGTTGACCTAGCTACCACCTCTAGGACAAGTGGATTATCTATGTCGACGGAAAAACCCCTTCTGTCGATGCACGAAGCGTCTCACTATCGCGGTACAGCAGGAGTGCTGTGGCTCTGCCACTGGGGTGGCTGTAGCATAGACATGGCTACAGACTCCAGGCACTTCACTAAGGACATATCCAGTGTTACTGATTTTATGTGGATGGTGCCCAGATACTATGGTGATGGGCAGAAGTATAAAGCCCTCAGAGAGATAAGTTGAGAAGACTCCTGCAGTCTGACCCAGCCTTTTGTAACTACTCACAACTCCCACAACCATGTTCATGTTGGGATGAAATTTCTCAAGCTTGGTCTGACCTAAATCTGTTCAGCTGTTTGAGTTTATGAGATCCCAAACTTCCAATTTAAATCTTGTGACTTTTTTGCACGCAAAACTAAAAATGGCTAAAATTATAAATTTCACAGACAGCACTTAACTACTCTTCAGTGAGGAATATGGGCCTGGTACAACTGAGAGGTTTGTTTTAAATTAACAATGTTATTAGTAGTGGAATATTACTGACCAAAACAGCCTTCACAGTGAGTTTTTAATGTGCACTTCCCAGTCAAATTAGCAAACATAGTAACTGAAAAGTGTTTATTTATCTGCCTCAGTGCAACAGGGCATTCCTCTGAGTACCTAGCAGTGTCATGTGGCAAGGCTATCTCTGCAGCACTGAAGGGCTGAATTTAAACACACCATAGTTAAAGGTCTCAAAAGAACATTGACGCAGCTATGCTGCAAATGGTTTGTATTTTTTAGGACTTTTCACACTGCTCTATATAGACACAATCTACATGTGAGGTCGGTGAGCTCACGTTGCACTCAGCACCTTATGTTTTGAGTGTCTGGACTTCTGTATACAGAACTTCTCAGCCTGAACATTGCGATAACAGGTGTTGGGTTACAGATTGGTGGATCACAAACACAAAGTCTAAATAACGTTTAGTGTTGTTGTGACTGGCTGAACAGAGACGGCCACCACCGCCCAGTAGAGAGATCTGAAAACACAGTAAGTAAACTTATCGCAGCTAATTGCAGTGTCCCTCAAAGTCCCCAAAGTGTCACTCACCTGCTCTGAATATCCTCCAGTTGTTCATAAAGACCTGGCTTGTTAGTAGCCTCAACGACATTCGGTGTTTTCTCCGCATCATAGGCCAGTTCTTTAAAATCAACATCAATTCCTTCAAAGCGCTTGGAGTCCTACAAATAGCAAGAGAGAAGCTACAGCCACCCAGTCAAACACTCATTTCTTTACTGAAAAGACTCCATCGTCTGGCTACAGCCCCACCCCAGCAGCCAGGGCAGGTGCTGGGTAGGAGGAATCCCACAGACAGGCCTTGGCACCATTTCATAGAGGCTCCTCCATCCCAATGACTGGAGCAGGCACTATGACCCATTACATTCCCCCCACCCCACCTTGGAAGCGTGCAGATGGAAGGATCCAGTTAGTGGCTGATCCCCAGTATGGCCCATTTCCTGTGCAAGGGGTTCCTGAGGACCTGACCTCCCCTCAAGTAGACCCTGGAATCCATCCATGTTTCCCCGGCCACAGAGGCAGGATTTGCCTATTCTGCATAGTTAGTGCCATGCACCATGATAGACAACAGACCTCATGAGACTTTGCTTCCAGCCCAGGATAGTCATTTCTCAGCCTCTGGTGAAGAGTGAAGAGATCTAGTCCCCCATGAGCACTCCCACTTCGCTTACAGAGAAGTTCTCCCCTTAGCAAGGCTCATGTGCTTCTAGTGCACTTCAGCGAAGAATAAATAAAGCCACATTCAAAATCCTGGCCTCACTGAAGTCAATGGTGAACCACAACCACCCCTGGACTTCAAAGGGGGCAGGATTCCACCCCAACCACTCAATGAAATGTTCAGAGCTTTCTTTGTAAACAAAACCAAAAGCATTTATTTGCCTTTAATGCTGGTGAAAAGGGCCTGAACGGAGGTTGTCTGCACAGAGCAAGTACAGCAAGCGCCACACAGACATCCCACCCCGGCCAATGTGCTCTCACCCTCGATTGTGGTTTCAACCCCCCGTGTCTGTTGGCAGCTGGTGTAAGTCAGAGCAATGCTCAGGGCTGCTCACGCTTATAACAGGGGACTGGCCCTGCACACAGAAACCAGTCTAGCAGAGTGCAAAGGTGAACTTTACACCCTGACACATTGGCACACACAGAGCCGAGCGCTAGATTTTCTACACTGGGGGCGTGCAGTTCGGCTGGAACCTGGGGTGGATCCTGGATATTTCCCCATATACCTGCATTTATGCGAATCAATAATAGAAAAGGAAACCAATAGTAGTTTGGATTTTCCTCTACAGGCCACCAAAGGAGAGTGAAATCCTGATATAATGAATTTGTTCTGCTTTTCAGAGAAGAGCAGTGGAATGGCTGGACCAGCTCTCTGTTAAACACTTTTACAGGGATACGGTCAGGGCTGGTTGGCCCACACTTTGCAGATATAAAGTCCACACAATGATCTGTATTTCCTCTGCCAGCACAACCAGGCCAATGTGTTTCCTACAATAAACAATGCCAGCAGCCCTACACTCACATGCATCCCTACAATAACAAACGCTGTATGTGCTGCATACAGGGGAGAGGGGAGATCAGTGAGGGCTTTCAGCCTCCTGGGACAACCCAAGAAAGAGACAAAGCACAACCTCCTTTATCCAAATGTCCTGGGGATGCTGAATAAGCCCAGGAAACTAAGGGAATTTCCAGTGTGACAAGTAGCCATCAAAAGATTCGTTGCATTTCAGACAGCTTTGGTTGGGATAATGGAGGTTGTCCTGCATTCCTTTCTGACTGAGGAGAACATGACTTCTGTCGTTCTGCTGTGTACCTCGGGAAGCTGCGCCCGGATATCTTCTGAGCCAATGAATATGCTCTCCAGGTGAGTCCATGTCCGCTGCACTTCAAACCAGATAGATATGATTGAGTCTGCTGTGGACAGCTTCTTTTGCCATCCGGATACTTCCTCTAAGAAGAAGGCAATATACTTGGATGTCATCAGATTCTGCAGCTGCACCTGGTTGTCTTCTAAAGTTTCAATGAGCTCCTCGTCAGATTTCAGCAGGGGGATGTTTGTCCGGGGATGCAGTTCATACTGGAATTCCATGCTGCTCCAAGTGCTTTTTAGCTCTTTCAAGACTTTCTCCATGCTCATTTCCTTAACTGCTTTATCCACTATGCCCCGAACCTCATCCTCAAAGTTATGCAGGTTGAGTGTCAGGAGGTCAGCCAGTGTGGTGTCTGCGTCCATGGTGAATGTCACACCTGTTGCCTGCATCAACTGGTTCCAGTGCCTTTCCCTGATGGCGGGATTCTGAAGCTCCGCCACAGCCCTCAGAGATGTCAGGATGTTCTTCACCCTGTTGTCCAGCCCAGCGAATGCATCCCACACCCTCATTTCTTTATCCAGGTTCCGAATATCCTTTGCAAACTTTTTGCATTCAAGGTCCATGTTTTCCACATTAATATCCTTCCATTTCGTGGTCTGCCAGTCATTCATGCTAGATGTCACCACAGAGATCATATCCCAGAGTTCCTTGAGAAGACAAACTTCCTTCCTGCATTGCTTTAGCTGTTTATAATCTGGAACGCTGACTTCAAACAAACCAGCTGATTCATAAAGTGAGGCCATGGTTGACTCCATTTGTTTTATCTCAATGTGGTTTGCATCCAGCATTAGGTAAGGATTTTCAGTGTCAAACCTATAAAGCAATTTTCATTCTTCATAAGTAAGATTATAAACACTTCAAATAAAATATAATGCAAAGCTGCTTGTACAAGAGACAGTCAAGACAACACAGCTCTAGTATGCTCTAATGGTTATTCCACATTGCAGAAATGACGCCATTTTAAAGTCCCATTTGTACCCTCATTCTTTTCTTCAGAGCATAGTCATCTTTCTGCCTGTAGTCTCTGCTAAAATGGAGTTACATGTTAAATAATGGCTAAATGGGAGGTAAAATTGTCAGAAACACTGATACTTTTAAAAAGGAAACAAAAAACCATTTTTTCCTCTTTGTGCCCCAGATTCACACGCTCGCTGTCAGCCCGAGGTACGAGCTAATGGCAAGACAACTCAAAAAGCTAAGTGGCTCACCCACTCAAGGGCCATTACAGCCGATCTAGTCAATGCAGCTTGATTCTACCCCAACCTCCAGAGAGTGACATTTACAGAAGCTTGCAAGGGAGCCCAGTTCAGTGGGGTAAAGTTATTCCTCTCTCATGTGCGCAGGGGGGATTTTATGAATGTATTTTATCACACACACTGCTACATGAGTGCAAAGTAGTGCACTTTAAAGTAGGGTTACCATATCTATTAAATAAAAAAAGAGGACCCTCCACGGGCCCTGGCCCCGCCCATTTCCCCACCCTCAGCCCCGCCCCAACTCCGCCCCTTCCCCGCCCTAACTCCGCCCCCTCCTCCCTCCCACTCCCAGCCACGGGGAAAGGGCTGCCCGAGCGCTACTGGCTTCACGGTTTGCCGGGCAGCCCCCAGACCCTGCGCCCCCGGCCGGCACTTGCCCAGTGCAGCTGGAGCCCGGGAGGGGAAGCACCCAGCCGGGGGCGCAGGGTCTGGGGGCTGCCCGGCAAACCGTGAAGCCGGTAGCGCTTGGGCTTCGGGCAGCCCTCTTGCCTCCGGACCCTGCGCCCCCAGCCGGGCACTTCCCCTCCCGGGCTCCGGCGGCACAGGGTCCGGAGGCATGGGGGCTGCCCGAAGCCGGCAGCGCTCGGGCAGCCCGGCTCTGTTTAAGAGCCAGACTGCCCGAGCGCTACCGGCTTCGGGCAGCCCCCATGCCCGGCTCTTAAACAGAGCCAAAGAGTCAGGGGAGGAGCAGAGCCGCGGAGGCTCTGCTCCTCCGCTGACTCTTCGGCTCTGTTTAAGAGCCGGGCTGCCCGAGCGCTACCGGCTTCGGGCAGCCCCCGTGCCTCCGGACCCTGCGCCCCCAGCCGGGCACTTCCCCTCCCGGGCTCCGGCGGCGCAGGGTCCGGAGGTATGGGGGCTGCCCAAAGCCCGTAGCGCTCGGCTCTTAAACAGAGCCGAAGAGTCGGGGAGGAGCAGAGCCGCCGCGGCTGGAGGCTCTGCTCCTCCCCTGACTCTTTGGCTCTGTTTAAGAGCCGAGCTGCCCCAGCGCTACCGGCTTCGGGCAGCCCCCGTGCCTCCGGACCGTGCCCCGCCGGAGCCCGGGAGGGGAAGTGCCCGGCCAGCGGCTGGGGTCCGGAGGCAAGGGGGCTGCCTGAAGCCCATAGCGCTCGGGCAGCTCGGCTCTTAAACAGAGCCGAAGAGTCAGGGGAGGAGCAGAGCCGCCATTTTCCCGGACATGTTCGGCTTTTTGGCAATTCCCCCCGGACGGGGGTTTGAGTGCCGAAAAGCCGGACATGTCCGGGAAAAAGAGGACGTATGGTAACCCTACTTTAAAGGAGAGTCACTTTCACTGAGGAGGGAGAACACAACTCAAAGGGAACTCTCTTTCATTCATTTACACGAGGTTTCTAAGAGCATTTCCATTCATAAGCCTTTGTGTTTCTGGCCAAGTAGGCCTCTGGATATAAACATAAGAACATAAGAAAGGCCGTACCGGGTCAGACCAAAGGTCCATCTAGCCGAGTATCCTGTCTACCGACAGTGGCCAATGCCAGGTGCCCCAGAGGGAGTGAACCTAACAGGCAATGATCAAGTGATCTCTCTCCTGCCATCCATCTCCATCCTCTGACAAACAGAGGCTAGGGACACCATTCCTTACCCGTCCTGGCTAATAGCCATTAATGGACTTAACCACCATGAATTTATCCAGTTCTCTTTTAAACTCTGTTATAGTCCTAGCCTTCACAACCTCCTCATGTAAGGAGTTCCACAAGTTGACTGTGCGCTGCGTGAAGAAGAACTTCCTTTTATTTGTTTTAAACCTGCTGCCTATTAATTTCATTTGATGACCCCTAGTTCTTGTATTATGGGAATAAGTAAATAACTTTTCCTTATCCACTTTCTCCACATCACTCATGATTTTATATACCTCTATCGTATCCCCCCTTAGTCTCCTCTTTTCCAAGCTGAAGAGTCCTAGCCTCTTTAATCTCTCCTTATATGGGACCCGTTCCAAACCCTTAATCATTTTAGTTGCCCTTTTCTGAACCTTTTCTAGTGCCAGTATATCTTTTTTGAGATGAGGAGACCACATCTGTACGCAGTATTCGAGATGATGGCATACCATCGATTTATATAAGGGCAATAATATATTCTCAGTCTTATTCTCTATCCCCTTTTTAATGATTCCTAACATCCTGTTTGCTTTTTTGACTGCCTCTGCACACTGCGTGGACATTTTAAGAGAACTATCCACGATGACTCCAAGATCTTTTTCCTGACTTGTTGTAGCTAAATTAGCCCCCATCATATTGTATGTATAGTTGGGGTTATTTTTTCCAATATGCATTACTTTACATTTATCCACATTAAATTTCATTTGCCATTTTGTTGCCCAATCACTTAGTTTTGTGAGATCTTTTTGAAGTTCTTCACAGTCTGCTTTGGTCTTAACTATCTTTAGCAGTTTAGTATCATCTGCAAACTTTGCCACCTCACTGTTTACCCCTTTCTCCAGATCATTTATGAATAAGTTGAATAGGATTGGTCCGAGGACTGACCCTTGGGGAACACCACTAGTTACCCCTCTCCATTCTGAAAATTTACCATTAATTCCTACCCTTTGTTCCCTGTCTTTTAACCAGTTCTCAATCCATGAAAGGACCTTCCCTTTTATCCCATGGCAGCTTAATTTACATAAGAGCCTTTGGTGAGGGACCTTGTCAAAGGCTTTCTGGAAATCTAAGTACACTGTGTCCACTGGATCCCCCTTGTCCACGTTTGTTGACCCCTTCAAAGAATTCTAATAGATTAGTAAGACACGACTTCCCTTTACAGAAACCATGTTGACTATTGCTCAACAGTTTATGTTTTTCTATGTGTCGGACAATTTTATTCTTAACTATTGTTTCGACTAATTTGCCTGGTACAGACGTTAGACTTACCGGTCTGTAATTGCCGGGATCACCTCTAGAGCCCTTTTTAAATATTGGCGTTACATTAGCTAACTTCCAGTCATTGGGTACAGAAGCCAATTTAAAGGACAGGTTACAAACCTTAGTTAACAGTTCCGCAACTTCACATTTGAGTTCTTTCAGAACTCTTCAGATGAATGCCATCTGGTCCCGGTGACTTGTTAATGTTAAATTTATCAATTAATTCCAAAACCTCCTCTCGTGACACTTCAATCCGTGACAGTTCCTCAGATTTGTCACCTACAAAAGCCAGCTCAGGTTTGGGAATCTCCCTAACATCCTCAGCCGTGAAGACTGAAGCAAAGAATCCATTTAGTTTCTCCGCAATGACTTTATCGTCTTTAAGCGCTCCTTTTGTATCTCGATCATCAAGGGGCCCCACTGGTTGTTTAGCAGGCTTCCTACTTCTGATGTACTTAAAAAACATTTTGCTATTACCTTTGGAGTTTTTGGCTAGCCGTTCTTCAAACTCCTCTTTGGCTTTTCTTATTACATTCTTGCACTTAATTTGGCAGTGTTTATGCTCCTTTCTATTTGCCTCACTAGGATTTGACTTCCACTTTTTAAAGGAAGTCTTTTTATCTCTCACTGCTTCTTTTACATGGTTGTTAAGCCACGGTGGCTCTTTTTTAGTTCTTTTACTGTGTTTCTTAATTTGGGGTATACATTGAAGTTGGGCCTCTATTATTGTGTCTTTAAAAAGCGCCCATGCAGCTTGCAGGGATTTCACTTTAGTCACTGTACCTTTTAACTTCTGTTTAACTAACCCCCTCATTTTTGCATTGTTCCCCCTTTTGAAATTAAATGCCACAGTGTTGGGCTGTTGAGATGTTCTTCCCACCACAGGGATGTTGAATGCTATTGTATTATGGTCACTATTTCCAAGCGGTCCTGCTATAGTTACCTCTTGGACCAGCTCCTGCGCTCCACTCAGGACTAAATCTAGAGTTGCCTCTCCCCTTGTGGGTTCCCGTACCAGCTGCTCCATGAAGCAGTCATCTAAAGTATTGAGAAATTTTATCTCTGCATTTTGTCCTGAAGTGAAATGTTCCCAGTCAATATGGGGATAACTGAAATCCCCCACTATTACTGAGTTCTTAATTTTGATAGCCTCTCTAATTTCCCTTAGCATTTCATCATCACTATCACCGTCCTGGTCAGGTGGTCGATAATAGATCCCTAATGTTATATTCTTATTAGAGCATGAAATTTCTATCCATAGAGATTCTATGGAACATGCGGATTTGCTTAAGATTTTTACTTCATTTGATTGTACATTTTCTTTCACATATAGTGCCACTCCCCCCTCCCCCCCCCCCCGCACGACCTGTTCTGTCCTTCCGATATATTTTGTACCCCGGAATGATTGTGTCCCATTGATTGCTCTCAGTCCACCAGGTTTCTGTGATGCCTATTATATCAATATCCTCCTTTATCACAAGGCACTCTAGTTCACCCATCTTATTATTTAGACTTCTAGCATTTGTGTACAAGCACTTTAAAAACTTGTCACTGTTTATTTGTCTGCCCTCTTCTGATGTGTTAGATTCTTTTTTATGTGAATGTTTATCATCTGATCTGGCCCTTACATTATCCTCCTCCATCCTCTGCTCCTGACTAAAACCTGGAGATTCTCTATCATTAGACTCTCCCCTAAGAGAAGTCTGTGTCCGATCCACACGCTCCTCTGCAGCAGTCGGCTTTCCCCCATCTCCTAGTTTAAAAACTGCTCTACAACCTTTTTAATGTTTAGTGCCAGCAACCTGGTTCCACTTTGGTTTAGGTGGAGCCCATCCTTCCTGTATAGGCTCCCCCCATTCCAGAAGTTTCCCCAGTTCCTAATGAATGTAAACCCCTCCTCTCTATACCATCGTCTCATCCACGCATTGAGACTCTGAAGCTCTGCCTGCCTACCTGGCCCTGCGCGTGGAACTGGGAGCATTTCTGAGAATGCCACCATAGAGGTCCTGGATTTCAGTCTCTTCCCTAGCAGCCTAAATTTGGCCTCTGGGACATCTCTCCTACCCTTCCCTATGTCTAGCAAGGAACATAAGAGGCACTAAGAAGAGGCTCTATATGTACACTAAGAGCAAGAGAAAAATGAAGAGCAACCCCATACTCTGGGTGACCCTAAACCTCTGACTGCCAGAAGCTGGGAATGGACGACAGGATGGATCACTCGATAAATTGCCCTGTTCTGTTCATTCCCTCTGAAACATCTGACACCAGCCACTGTTGGAAGACAGGATACTGGGCTAGCTGGACCATTGGTCTGACCCAGTATGGCCATTCTTATGACCTTAATAAAAGTGTAGGTACTCTACTTAGTGGGGAAACAGAGCTAATAATAGATAACACTAAGAAGGCTGAGCTGTTTAATGTCTATTTTGATTCAATCATCACTAGAAGGGTTAATTGTGACCAGATGCTTAACACAATTAATATTAACAACAAGGCGGGGAGGAACACAAGGCAGAACAGGGATAGAAGAGGTTAAAGAATATTTAGATGAGTTAGATTTATTCAAGTCAGCAGGGCCTGATGAAATTCACTTTAGGGTATTTAAGGAACTAGCCAAAATCATTTTGTAACCATGAGCAATTATCTTTGAGAACTCATGGAGGATGATGAGGTCACAGAAAACTGGAGAAAGGCAAACATAGTACCTGTCTTTAAAAAGGGAGAACAACGAGGACCCAGGAAATTATAGACTAATCAACCTGACTTCAATACCTGGAAAGATACTGGAACGCATTATTAAACAATCAGTTTATAAACACCTAGAGGATAATAGGGTAAGTAAAAGCCAACATGGATTTTTCAAGAACAAATCATGCCAGATCAACCTAATTTCCTTCTTTGACAGGGTTACTGGCCTAGTGGGTAGGGGAGAAGCTATAATTGTGACATATCTTGATTTTAGTAAGGCTTTTGATACAGTCCCACATAACATTCTCATAAGAAAACTAGGGAAATATGGTCTAAATTAAGTGTACAAGTAGTTGAAAAAACATACTCAAAGAGTATTTATCAATGGTTCACTGTCAGACTGGGAAGACATAGCTATTGGGGTCCCACAGGGGTCTGCACTGGGTCACTTACTATTCAATATTTTCATTAATGACTTGACTAATGCAGTTGAGAGTATGTTTAGAAAATGTGTGGATGACACCAAGCTGGGAGGGGTTGCAAGCACTTTGGAGGGCAGGATGAGAATTCAAAATGATTTTGATAAATTAGAGATGTGTTCTGAAATCAACAAGATTAAATTCAATAAAGAAAAGAACAAAGTATTATGCTTAGGAAGGAAAAATCAAACTCACAACTTCAAAATGGGGAACAACTGGTTAGGTGTTAGTACTGCTGAAAAAGATCTGGGGTTACCGCAGATCACACATTGAATGAGAGCCAGTAATAGGATGCAGTTGCAAAAAGGATAATATTGTAACCAAAAGCACTCCTGTATTCACACCCCACACATTATTGTAATAATCTTTGTGGAAAATATGCATTGTGAGGTATCATTTTAAAACTAACAACACATTGATCATTGATATTCATGTGTAACCTATGTATTAAATGTGTGTTATGAGTTATGAACTAAAGCTGAAATTATTACTACAAGGGGTTACCAGACAAGTCTGGGGAGAGGATAAACCTGTTCCTCAAAGACATAGGACAAGCTGACGCCTCTAGCCAGGTGTCATCTAAGCTGATTGGCCATCACCTGTCAAGTGACCGTTCTTTGGCAGGAAGGTGGCAGGAACAGATTGATGTGCATTTTAGCAACAACGTGGAACCTCCTTCACTACAAGACTCCATGTCTCCGTCGGAAGGAACTTTATCTAGGGGTAACCCTCAGGAACATGCATTTTGAAGGGTGAGTGGACTTTAAAAGTGAGGGACAAAAACACCCAAGGCTCTCTCTTTTACCTAAGACAACAAAGGAACCAGCCTTTTGACTTTTGGGGGGGATCCTGACTGAGAATTTGGTCAGCAATGTTGCCGGGATCCTGTGGTAAGGATTTAACCTTGAACCAAGGCTAGCTGGTTACGTTTTAGCAACTAGAAAGTGTTTTATCTTTATTTCTCTTGCACCCATTTCTACTTGTAATACCTTGTACTTACAGGCACTTCAAATCTCTCTCTCCCTTTGTCATTAAATAAACTTGTTTTATTTTTTAATCAAAGCTAACCCAGTGCTGTGTTTAAACTGAACTGCTTGGTAACGCCATTTAAAGTAGCAAACTGCTGAATATCAAACCCTTACGGGGCAACAGACTTTTAATATCTGAACTGCCCAGGAGAGGGATGGACAGTGCAGAACACAGAAACAATACCAGGCAAGTTGGTTGTAATTATAGTACAACTTTTGTAAAGGGAAATCATGCCTCACAATCTATTAGAATTCTTTGAGGGTGTCAACAAATATGTGAACAAGATAGATCTAGTTGATACAATGTACTTGGACTTTCAGAAAGCCTTTGACAAAGTCCCTCACCAAAGGCTCTTAAGCAAAGTAAGGAGTCAGTCATGGGATAAGAGGGAAGGTCCTCTCATGGATCAGTAATTGGTTAAAAGATAGGAAACAAAGGGTAGGAATAAGTGGACAGTTTTCACAGCGGAGAGAGGTAAATAACGGTGTCCCCCCAAGGATCTGTACTGGGACCAGTGCTGTTCAACATATTCATAAATGATCTGGAAAAAGGGGTAAATAGTGAGGTGACAAAGTTTGCAGATGATACAAAATTACCCAAACTAATTAAGTCAAAGCTGACTTTGAAGAGCTGCAACAGGATCTCACGAAACTAGGTGATGGGGCAAGAAAATGGGAGACGAAATTCAATGTTGATACAGTAAATGCAAAGTAATGCATACTGGAAAAAAATAATCTCAACAATACAAACAAAATGATGGGGTCTAAATTGGCTGTTATCACTCAAGAAAAAGAACTTGGAGTCATCATGGATAGTTCTCTGAAAACATCTGTTCAATGTACAGCAGCAGTCAGAAAAGCTAACAAAACGTTAGGAACCATTAGGAAAGGGGTATATAATAAGACAGAAAATATAATGCCACAATATAAATCCACAGTACTCCCACACCTTGAATACTGCATGCAGTTCTAGCTGCCCCATCTCAAAAAGATATATTAGAATTGGAGAAGGGCAACAAAAATGATTATGGGTATGGAACAGCTTCCATATATGGGGAGATTAAAAAGACTGGGACTGTTCAGCTTGGAAAACAGACTATTAACTCTCTGCAGTCAGCGGTGGACTTAATTGTCTTGAAGAATTTTGTATCATCTACAAACTTTGCACTTCACTGTTCACTCCCTTTTCCACATCATTTATGAATACGTTGAACAGCTCAGGTCTCAATACAGATCCTTGGAGGGACCCCACTGTTTAACTCACTCCTTTCTGAAAACTGACCATTTATTCCTACCCTTTGTCTCCCATCTTTTAACCAGTTATTGATCCATGAGAGGACCTTCCCTCTTATCCCATGACAGTTTACCTTGCTTCAGAGCCTTTCGTGGTCCTGCCTCAGTGAAGGGAATGGACTAGATGACTTCTCAAGGTCCCTTTCAATCGTACATTTCTATGATTCTATGATACTCTGACATAGCATGAAAATACTGTGTTGTGACATGTCAGCACAACATCAAAACCATTGTGATAAACAGGTTACGCTGGTGACACTGACAACCCCAGGTATTTAACACTGATCAGTTGCAAGTCTGTACCTAGAATGCTCTTCCATCCTGCAACTCTCTGATGGCAGCCCTGGACTCTGAGTCCTGGGGATGCATGGAATGGTTCTTTGTCCTGGGTTATTGTCTATGCACAATCCTGGAATCATGGGACTAAGAGAAGGGTTTGGCCATTTTAGGGTGGTTATAGTTAGACACATAAAAGACCCATTCCAAAAATTTCAGAAGTGCCTAAGTCACTTGAAATCCTAAGTCCCACTTTCAAAAGAGACTTAGGTACTCAAATACTTCTTACAACCTAGACCTATCTCCCAGGGAAATCAGTGGGAGTGAGGCACCCAAAGAGCTTTACAAATCTGGGCCTTAGACACTTTTGGTCACGCTTAAGCTCCCATGCACTTAAGCCACTTTTGAAAATGGGACTTAGGCACTTTTGAAAATTTTAACCCTACTCTCGCTGAATCCACTCCCTAACCACGACAGCATAGAGACCCCAGAAAAATGCTATATCAGATATTATACCTGGCCTTCTGACCAATTGGGAAAGATAAGTGGATGTTAGACAATATGCCTAGCAGAGCACAAATGATCTAGTAAGCCCTTTTCTCCCTTATTTCTGTGGTGCTATAATTAGTCTGTACCTCAGTGGTGCTTCTTTGCGAAATCTCTCTCTGAATTTCTGCTGTTCCACATCAAATGCTGCACAGTTCTTGCGAATAACTGTCACTTCATTTGCCTGCAAAGAAGCCACTTGCTGTTTCACAGTTATCGCCAGCTTCTTTATGTTGTTCCATTTTTCTGGCAGCTCCTGCAAGCAAAAATTAAATGTTGGCTGACGTTATGTGCCACTTGACATAACATGTATCTGACTTCTTTATGGATAGTCCCATGCTGGAAAAATACCATATTTTCTCTCTTACACAATCAAGAGGTTTTTGCCATGATATAAAGCGCAAACACATGACTAGGGGTAAAACAGGGAATGAATTTTCAGCTTTGAAGATAAATGAAGATTTTTACCCCTTAAGAAGGTGTAAACTTTCTTCCCTCCTGAAATGTCCTGCCACGTTTTCTACACACACCAGAATCCTGTGGAATGTGGACAGCCCAGACAGAGGTGACCTAAATCTTGCTCCTAGGGTACATGAAGGCTGATGTACAAAAAAATCTTGCTCCTAGGGTACAAAAAAACCTGATCCTGATTCAAAGTCCAGCTGGCTCTTGTGCATCCCCCGGGAGTGGATGGAAGAAGGAAGATGGGCTCAACAGGTAAGCTGACCTTTACAACTTAGTTAAAAATTAAGACTGGATGGTTCTATAATAGATGCTGTCCCGTCCCCTCTTAGAACGGAAGAGGGGAAGGTGGTTATAGTCAAAGGACCTGTCTGGAGAGGTTCCTAGGGTAACATTTTCAAACTTGGGTACTTAATGTTATCGTCTAAATAAAAACGACAATTTTCAGAGCTCCCATGAACATCACTGGAAGTTGTGGATGCTCAGAACCTCTGAAGTCCAAGACACTTTCATTTAGGTGCCAAGGAAAGAAGCTTCACAGGGCAGGATCTTCGTAAGCTGTGTATTTGTCCTGGGAAGGGACTTCCTTTGTCTTTCATTAAAAACCATAGGTCAGAGCCTCAGCCAGCATACGGATCAGTGTTGTGACCCGAGTCCTCTACATATTTCAATTCCCCTCTTCCCTACCAGTGCTCTCAGAACAGTGGTTTCTTCCCCTAGACCATTCACAGTCTGTAACAAAAGAAACTTTCCAGCTTGTTTTGTGCCTGTTCACTTGGGTCAGAAGAGTAACTGAAAGTCACCAGTGCTTGCCAGGAGAGAAAAAAAATGTCTGGGATGAAACTTGACACGTTCAGAGGTTGCATTCAGTTTGGATAGTTACCCAGACCTTCCAAATGGGAAAATCTCCTAGCAACTGGCTTGCCCACCACAGCGGTCCCAATGCTTCCTACTTCAGCTCTGAGAGAATCCTTGAAGAGTTCCATCTCTTATGAGGATACTTCGCTCTTTTCACTTACTTTCCCAACTGAAACCACAAGGGGGGAAGTAGAAGGAAAAAGGCAAAATTCAAGCAGAGCTTCGGCCCACTTCTTACTTTACCAGAAACAGCTGTCTGTTCTCCCCTTCAGTTAGACTCTATCCATTTATATGGACTGTTCATGCACCAAACAGCATAAGATCTAGGTTCCTCAAGACAGCAGAAGAGAGCATTATATAAAGGATCTTATTTGCCTCTATTTCTCTCGCTGTATGTGGAAGTAAAGATACTGAC
Organism: Emys orbicularis; assembly: GCF_028017835.1. Taxonomy (NCBI): domain Eukaryota; kingdom Metazoa; phylum Chordata; order Testudines; family Emydidae; genus Emys; species Emys orbicularis. Next base: position 25,501,356 of record NC_088695.1, on the reverse strand, counting down.
TGGATCGCTATGTAACTGCATGGAGCTGACAAGTTGCTGGACAGAAAAAAATGCTTCTCCAGTTCTACTCCTAAGGATAGCCTTGGTGTTTTAACTCTCCTGCAAAAAATTTAGTTGCTCAAATTTACTTACAAAATCAGAAGCACTAAAATCCAAGGAATTCCCAAGGTAAGGCAACTGTCACACCCAAAACTCCACCTATAATGCTTAACTGAAATCCTCCTTCCACAAAGGCACTTTGTGAGGAAGGTCGGCGTTAGCCCTAAAAACCTGCACCGGGGCCCCAGGAATATTTAACAACTGGACTTTGTAATAAGCCTCTGATTTTGTATTTTTCCATTTTAACAGGATCTAAAATATTTCTCATGCCCCCATTACCCTGGTAACTGAGCACCTCACACCTCAATGTACTTCGCCTCACAACACCCCTGTGAGGTATGGAAGGACGACATAGAGGGAACTGAGGCCCAGAGACTAAGGGCCAGACTTTTAAAGGTATTTAGGCACCAAAAGATGCAGCTTGGTGCCTAGTAAGATTTTCAAAAGCATCCGCTGCCTAATGCCAAGGTGGTTTGCCCAAGATCACACAGGAATCATGTGGCAGAGGTAGGAATTGAATGCCAGTCTCCTGACTCTTAGGCTAGTGCCCTAAACAAGGGACTACCCTTTGTAACAAGAACATAAGAACGGCCATACTGGGTCAGACCAATGGTCCATCCAGCCCAATACCCTGTCTTCCGATGGTGGTGAATGCCAGATGCTTCAGAGAAAATGAACAGACCAGGACAATTACTGAGTGATCCATCCCATGTTGTCCAGTCCCAGCATCTGACAGTCAGAGGCTTAGGGACACCCAGAGCATGGGGTTGCATCCAAGCACTAACACCCTTTCATTACAGCACTCACCAAAAAACCTGCTTAATGCACCTATTAAAAATAATTGTAACTCCATAAAATAATTAACAGATCTACCTGAATACGTGTTCTGTTCTTACGGAGCAAGTGCTGTCCATCTGGGGAGGGACACTGCATCGTTCACACATAACAATGGGCTAAATCTCTGCTGTAATTGACAATCTTGATGTAGCTTTATCTAGGGAGCTGCGATGGCACATCCACAATAGATGTTCTGCCACTCGGCTATCAAAATAATCTGCCCACTGAGGCCTATTGATTACTGAGCCCAGGTACTTAACATTTGTTAATGTACAATGATCACTTTCTTTTTAGGTGTCTAATATTTTGCAGTTTTGTGTATTGGTCATAAGTTTTCACCAACCTCTAGTTGCTTATACACTTCATCTGTAAGTTCTTGCTCATATATCTTCAGTAGCTCAATTGTTTGCTTCAGAGGTTCGAACATCTCATCAGTGCTGCTCTGTCTTTCTTTAACAGCCATAAGGTGACCCATAATCTCCACCAAACCATCATAATCTCCTTTTTCAACCTCTTTGTTCAAACCTCTATCAGCAATTTTTATAAATTCTTCAAGATCAGCCAAGCTAAATAATACAAAACAGGAAAACACACAGTGAGAGCAGTTTATATAAAACGGTTACTCACCTTCTCATAACTGTTGTTCAAGATGAATTGTTCATGTTCATTCTAATCAGGTGTTCACGCACTGCGTGCACGACAGTCAGAAGATTTTGCCCCTAGAAGTATCCATAGGATCAGCCTGGGCGCCCCCTGGAGTCGTGCCTTCATAGCGCCCAATATAGGGCCCTGCCGACCCGACCCCCCACTCAGTTCCTGTTTGCTGGGTAGTCCGACAGAGGGGTAGGAGGGTGGGTATTGGAATGGACATGAACAACACATCTCGAAGAACGACAGTTATGAGAAGGTGAGTAACCGTTTTTTCTTCTTCGAGTGCTTCTTCATGTCAATTCCAGCCAGGTGAATCACAAGCCCAAGTTCAGGAGGTGGGGTAGGAGTTGTCCTCTGATTGGAGCACCGCTCTACCAAAGTACCGCTCTGACCTGCTATGTAATCGCATAATGTGTGGTGAGAGTGTGTATGGAGGACCACGTCACTGCCCTGCATATTTCCTGGGTAGGAACCTGAGCCAGGAAAGCTGCTAAAGAGGCCTGCACCCTGGTGGAGTGTGCAGTGATTGGAGGGGCAGGCACCCCTGCCAGGTTATAGCACTCTCGGATGGGGTGGACAGAGAAAACAAATCCCACATTGCTCAGTGTAACCACCTGGATGGAGCCCAATGGAGATGGGGCAGACAAGCCTTTATTACCTGTGTGTCACATGATCAATGAGATGCTGTTTAAACATCAGGCTCCACCGTTTGATGACATTCAACAGGGTTGCTTTGAAGGGTCGAGCATCGATTTTCATCCAACTGTCGAAGATGTTCACTGGTTCCAGGCGGTTGACTTCATCATAGATTCTCTCATAGGAGTCAATTTGCTCCCTGAACTGCTGTAACGTGGGTGGGCTCTCTGGGACTCCATTGTCCGCATGGGCTTCAATTTCTGCCGCAGTCAGGACATGCCCATACAACAGGAACTGGCGCATGAATTCCTTCCTGTCGTCCCCATAGAGGTAAGAGTAGTGGTCAAAGGAGTTGCGGTAATCACTGCAGGTTGACATCGTGTTCTGCACACGCTCCAGGAGGCTGTGGCGCATGTCAGCTAAGTCACCCATGTCCTCCATATCAGCCTGGGAAATGACAGAGAGGCCTTGTGAGTGGATGCTGATCCAGAGCACATTTTGTACATTGCTGTGCACAGGGCCGGCGCTACCATTTAGGTGACCTAGGCAATTGCCTAGGGCACCAGGATTTGGGGGGGGCGGCATTTTGCTGCCCTCGGCGGCAATTCGGCGGCAGGGGGTCCTTCCGCGCTCCGGGTCTTCGGCGGCAATTCTGCGGCGGGTCCTTCACTCGCTCCGGGACCCGCCGCCGAAGTGCCCTGAAGACCAGGAGCGCGGAAGGACCCCCCCGCCGCAGAATTGCCGACGACGACTGGGAGCGCAGAAGGACCCCTGCCTAGGGCGCCAAAAACCCTAGCGCCGCTCCTGGCTGTGCAATAGGAGAGCATGCACTGGGGCAAGAGACCTGATAGTGAGGGAAAACACTGTCCTCAGCCAGCCTGGGCACCAGGGATGAGATCCGGTAGATGTCATTGAGGAGTCCTTCGACCATGTCATAGAAGCTGTCGTTAGCACCAGGATCCAGCGAGGGGTGGAATACCAAATCGGGGATCACCAGATCCAGCCGCACCTCAAACAGGGGAGCCAGTGCTGCCTGGGAATCTGAAAGAGAGCAAAAGAGATGATGGGGTCCGGGCTTGGGTAAGACAAGAAGTGACTCTACTCCATCACCACGGTCATCACCCAAGGGACACTAGAGCTGAACGAATAATTGATTTGTCAGTTCTGTGACCAAACAGAAAAATCTGAAAGAATTTTCAATTTGGATTGAGTCAAAACAGAATTTTTTCCATTTTCTTGCTAAAACGAAAAACCACATAACACATCCCATTTTGGGTCAAACAAAACATTTAAACTGACAAATGAGCTTTTTTTCTTTCTTTTTAATTAATCTAGGCTCATACTTTTAACAAAAAAATCATTTTTCTCACATGAAACAATTTGCCAAATCCAGCCTGTGTTCACAAATCATTTTGGTTGACCTGAACTTGCGTTGTTCAGCGGATAATTTCCCCAGTCCTGCAAGACGCACACAGTGAGGAGCAGCCATTCCATGCACATGGGATGATTTGCAGGACTGGAACGTTAGAATCTCTGCTTATAACCTGTTCAGGAAGGGAAGAGTGAGCACAAGAGATGCGGGGGGCGGCATGCTACATTAAAGACCATTACTTGGTTTAGAGTCATTGATAACTCAGAACCGCAGGCTCTTGAATGCGTATTGATCTATATGCTAACTACCAAACCTCAGGAGGGGATACTGGTAGGGGTCTTTACAGACCAACCAATCACACCAGAGAACAGAATGAGTCACTCCTGAAACACCTGTCTGGAATGGGTGGAAAGAAAAACTGCGTTGTCAGGTGTGTGACACACCCCACACCAGATAGGGTTCAAGAGCAGCCCTGGGTCCAACAGTGGCCAATGCCAGGTGCCCCAGAGGGAATGAACAGAACAGGTAATCACCAAGTGATCCATCCCCTGTCACCCATCCCCAGCTTCTGGCAAAGAGACGCTAGGGACACCATCCCTACCCATCCTGGCTAATAGCCACTGATGGACCTATCCTCCAGGAACTTATCTAGTTCTTTTTTGAACCCTATTAGTGTCTTGGCCTTCACAACATCCTCTGGCAAAGAGTTCCACAGGTTGACTGTGCATTGTGTGAAGAAATACTTCCTTTGTGCTTGTTTTAAACCTGCTGCCTATTAATTTCATTTGGTGACCTCTAGTTCTTGTGTTTTGAGCAGTTGAGGGTTGCTGCAGAAGGACAGCACACAGACTGCTCCTATGAGGGGCAAGAAATCTGCCTCAGATCAGTGATTATAGGGGGACTGTGGCTTGCTGGAGCCCTTGAGAAGAGGGTAGTCTTGGCCTGGGTGGTTCTTACAGAAGAGCCTGGGCACCAGTTGCTAAGCAGGAGGACAGGCCGTCATAGCTGGGGGGGGGGGCAGGGAGGGGGGGCTGCCTGCATGGAAGGGGCATGAGGCAGAGCCCAGCTGGACTGAGGATTCTTTTGCTCAGTGCATTTATTGGATTTGGACTAAGGGACTCTGTTACCCCAGAAGGGATTAAATACTTTCAAGGGGCTGGGCTCTCTGGGGCTGAGTAGGTTGATGATTTTTGTGGGGAAACTGAGGCGGAACTGCCACATCACCACATCCAGCCACAAAGGGGTGCACTGGAACAGCACTTCTGTGCCAGGGGACTTCAGCTGGAGAGATATATGATGAAGGTCTCTTGCAGCCAGTAGTGAAACATCACTGGAGTTTCTACTCAAGAAGTATTGATCCCAACATGATGTAACTCTATTTTGAACATCGATATAAAGGATAAAGATAAATGAATCACTGAACTGGAAGTTGGTGGTTTCCCAAGGACCAGTGATCATGACCTGATTACATGCATTCTGGGCAAACAGAGGACAGTTCCAACCAGTAAAATGAATACCTGATGTTTCAAAACACCTAATTTCCCCATGCTGAGAAAATTTAAAAGTGAAACTGACTGGAAGAAAACATTTAGACAGAAAAATGTGAATGAAAATTGGGCGTTCTTAAAAAAAGAGTTCATTAGGTTCCACAATCAAGAAAAGTTTCACAAAACTGTGGCTAAAAGCCCATCCTCTTCAGTGATGAAGTGATGATGGCAGCAATTAGTAATAAAAAAGCAACAAATAACAAATGTAAAAAAGCAAATATATAGCAATTAGTATAAATTACAAGTTATGAAGTGTAGAATATTGATAAGGGAAACTAAAGACATCAGGGAAAAAATCCATGGCTGGAAAGACCAAGGACAAAAAGGAGGTTTTTTAATAAGTATATCAGGAACAAAAGAAATCCTAACAATGGCATAGACTCATTACAGTAACTCCTCACTTGTAGTTATGTGCCTGAAAAATGCAACTTTAAGTGAAACAATGTTAAGCAAATCCAATTTCTCCATAAGAATTAATGTAAATAGGGGGGGTTAGGTTCCAGGGAAATTTTTTTTTGCCAGAGAAAAGGCATTATATACATTTTAAACAATTTTAAGCAAGCGATTTAATACTACGCTGCGGGGGAGTAGTGTGCACATGCTGTGTGTTTACAAACATACTGTACATACAGTACAGTACTATAGTTGGGAGGTGCCCCTGCCTTACCCCACACAGGCACAGCGCACTGGCACTGGAGATGAGGCAGGCAAGGAGGCTGAAGGTGCTGTAGGCTAGGAGAAACACGTTGCGCAGCAGCGGCAGCTTCCCCTACCTCTGCAAGCACCAGGGCGGGGTGGGGGAGGAGGAGGGACTCAAGCCTCAGCCTGCCCACTCACCCCTTCCCCCAAGCCCCCATCCTTGACCTGCCTCTTCTCCCCTTCCCCCTCCTCCCCCTTTACTTCCCAGGCTGCGTCCTCGCTCCTCTCCCCTCCTTCCCCTCCCTTCTAAACACCGCAAGCCAGCTGATTGCCAGCAGGAGGCAGGGGAGGGAGGGGGAGACTGCACACTGAGTCCTTGCTCCTCCCCCCTCCCTCCTGCCTGGGGCAATCAGCTGGCTTGCGGTGTTTAGGGGGCAGGAGGGAGGGGAGAGGAGCGAGGACTAGGCGCACAGGCTTCCCCTCCCTTCCCCCCCCCCCCCCCCGCCCAGGGCAATCAGCTGGCTTGCAGTGTTCGGGAGGCAGGGGAGGGAGGGGGAGCCTGCATGCTGAGTCCTCGCTCCTCCCCCCTCCCTCCTGCCCCCGAAACTCCGCAAGCCGGCTGATTGCCGCGGGCAGGAGGAGGGGGGGAGGAGGGGGATGGAGGGGGAAGGCGCTGATCCGCAGGGTCTGCCGGCGGGCGGGAGGTGCTGTGGGGAGCGGGGGGCGTAGGGAGACTGCCAGCTGTGGAGAAAGCAGGCAGCCAAACAACGCAAGAGTGGAGCATTGCACAACTTTAAATGAGCATGTTCCCTAATTGATCAGCAATGTAACAACGAAACAACATTAACCGGGACGACTTAAAGTGAGAGTTACTGTACTAGAAGGTGATGGTAAAATTATTAATGATGCAGAAAAGGCAGAAATGTTGTTCTGTACTTGGAAAAAAGCAGGATGATGTACTCATATCAAATGAGGATGATGAAGAATTTACCAGCCAATTAGTAACTAAGGAGGATGTTAAGAAACACCTACTAGGGATAAATATTTTTAAATCAGTAGGCTCAGATAACTTGCACCTAGAAGTCTGAAAAGAGTAAGATGAGGAGATCTCTGGCCCACTGACATTAATCTTAAATAAATATTGGAACACGGGGGAAATTTGAGAAGACTGGCAGAGTGCTAATGTTGTGTCAAAATCCGAAAAGGGCAATTGGGATGACTGGGGCAACCATACGCCGGTTAGCCTGACATCAAGCTTGGGCAAAGTAATGGAAAAGATTATACAGGATTCAATTGATAAAGAATTAAAGGATAGGAATATACTTAATGCCAGTCAACATGGTTTTATGGAAAATTCTTCAAGTCAAACAAATCTAATTTCACTCTTTGATGAGATTACAAGTTTGGCTGATCAAGGTAACTGAGTAGACTTGCATCTGATGAAGTGGGTATTCACCCACGAAAGCTTATGCTCCAATACGTCTGTTAGTCTATAAGGTGCCATAGGACTCTTTGTCGCTTTTTTGAGTAGACTTTGACATTCCTAGACTTTTATAAGACGTTTGACTTAGTACCACACGCCATTTGGATTTAAAAATTTGCACTATACAACATCAGGAGAGCACCCGTGATGTGGTTAAGGACTAGCTAACAGACCGATCTCAAAAAGCAGTAGGGAACCCCCACTGAATGGGGGTGTTTCTAGTGGGGCTCTGCGGGGATTGATACTAGGTCTGATGCTGTTCCACATTTTCATCAACAATCTGGAAATAAATATAAAATCATTGCTAATAACATTTGTGGATGACACAAAGCCTGGCAATGTGGTAAAGAATAATGAGGACAGTGCAAAAATACAGAGTGATCTGAATCACTTGAAAAATAGGGCCCATTCAAACAAACTGTGTTTTAATACAGCCAAATGCAAGCTTGCACATCTAGGAACAAGGAATGCAGCCATCCCTGCTCAATGCGGGGACTGCATCCTGGAACAGAGTAACACTGAAAGGATTCAGGGGTCATGATGCACAAGCAACTGAACATGAGTTCCTAGTGTGATGCTGTTGCAAAAATTGTTCATGCGATCCTTGGATGTATAAACAGGGCAGTAGCACGTAGGAGTAGGAAGATGATTTTTACTTCTGCATACGGCACTGATAAGACCAATACGGGAATACAGTATCCGGTTCTGGTGTCCACATTTTTAAAAGGATGTTGAACAATTGGAGAGGGTGCAGAAAAGAGCCACATAAATGATTTGAGGCCTGAAGAAAATGCCGTGCAGTGAGAGACAGAGAGCTCAGACTTTTAGTTTACCAAAAAGAAAACTGAGAAGTGACTAGATTACAGTACAGAAGTGCCCTCACGGGAAGGAAATACCGGGTACTTAAGGGCTCTTTAATCAGGCGGAGAAAGGCAGAACAAGAACCAATGGCTGGAAGCAGAAGCCAGACAAAGTCCAATTAGAAATAAGGCACCTTATTTTAACAGTAAGGGTGATTAACCTTTGGAACAAACCACCCAGGGAAGCGGTGGATTCTCCATCTCTTCAGATTCAGGCTGTAAGAGATGCTTTAGCCAAACACAAGTTACTGGGTTCAATACAGGGGTGACTGGATGAAATATAATGGCCTGCATTATGCAGGAGGTTAGAAAAGATGATCTAATGGTCCCTTATTAATCACAGGGAGGAAAGTACCTGGAATGGCAAACGCTGTGAAGAGATGAACAGAAGTCACCATATGTTCATAGCAGGCAGAAGAAATACACTTTACTGGTGTCATCTCTGTCTAGCACAGGCCCTGGGTTGGGTGACTGAAACCAGTCCTCCTTGTGGGCCAGGTCTCTTATGCCATTTGATCAGTCACAAATTGGGCCCTTGAGCCACTCCTGGATGTGGAAGAGGGTGTCACGCAATGCCTGGGTCCTTTGCAGATGGGAGAGAGGCTCTAACTGGTGCCAGCACCACTCAGCAGAGCTGGGATCACCACTCTAAATTACATTGTCCATCATCTCGTTAATATTTGTTGTGGTGCTCTCCACACCCAGCCTGTTAGCACTGATCTGCTCCACAGATTTACCTGCCTCCACTCAGTTTATGTGAGGGCTCCACATGTTAATGGGCTTCTCAAACACTTGCTGCGACTAGCCAGCCCATGGTGATGCCAATGGTACAGTGCCAGTGTAAGCACAGAGGCAGACAGAAAAAGAGCATCTACTGGCCTCCAGGAAGAGTGTGGAACAGAAATCAGGCAACAGAGTGCTATTACCCTTCCTCCCTCTGTGCTGTGTTCCTCCAGATGGGAACCACAGCCTGGTCATGCCTGGGTCTCTTAGGGTCTCGAAGGATATGCTACGCTGCAATTAAACACCTGCAGCTGGCCCATGTCAGCTGCCTCGGGCCGAATGCCAAGCCTGAATAGCTATAGAGCAATCTTATAGTCCTGCAGCCTGAGCCCCGCGAGTCTGAGTCACTGACATGGGCCAGCCGTGGGTGTTATGTGGCAGTGTCAGCATACCTGGAGCTAACAGAAACCACGTACATGGAGAGACTCTCAATACAGCCTGGAGCCATCCCCAGGAGCTCTGACAGGGCAGCTCAGCACACAATGACTCCTGCTCTTGCTGCACAGCAAAACTGCACTCCTTGTCCAGCTGCCTCCCTTCTGCCCAGACACAAACACCGCCTAGCCGTGGGCAGCAGGTCAGGACATTCCGGCTACACACAAGCAATGGAAACCTTGCTGACAGCAGAGAGGGGAAACCACCCTGGCCTAAGAAAGGACAGCTCAGTTACCTGTGTTTTCCAGGAGGTATTTGAGGGAGCACTCAATAGCATTAAAGAATCCATCCAAGATCATTTCATCTACATAATCAACGTACGCTTTCCAAACTTCGGAGGTGGGGTCTGCGGCGAACAGACTCAGGTTTTCCTGAAAAAAAATGGAAGTCACCTTCAAATACAGCCAGACTGAATTCGTCTCATGGTAGAATGACCCACTGGACTATTATTAAAACAACTGATACAAATTAATACAGAGAGATTAAGCAGGTTGATAGCATTTAGGAAGATAGAGAGCAGATAGGAAGGATGGTCTAGCAGTGAAGGTGCTAACCTAGCACACAGGAGCCCTGGGTTCTGTTCCCTCCCCTAACACAGACTTTTGTGTGACCTTGAATAAATCATTTAGTCTCTCTGGACCAGAGTTCCCATCTGTATGATGGGGCTAATAGTACTGCCCTGCCTCACAGGGGTGATTCTGTCTGACTGCACTGTCACACCCCACCCCCGACACACCTTTCAGGATACCTGGGTCCTACACACGCCCATCACAACATCATCCAGTGCATTACATGCCCCAATAACAACTATGTGGGTGAAGTCAGACAATCACTCTACTCTCCAATGAACTCACACAGAAAAATGATAAAAGACAAAAACACGATGTAAGGTCTCTAGTGTAGACATGGCCTAAGTGATTTGACCAAGGTCACACGGGAAGTCTGTGGCAGAGCAGGGAATTAAACCTCAAGTCTCCTGCTAGCACTTTAACCAATGGACTAAAACCAAAATGTAGGCAACCTCCTCTGGTCAAAGGAGCAGAGACTATTCTGGTTCTGGGAACTGCAATTACAAATTCTAGGGAAATAATTCAAAATGTGCAAGTCAAACAGTTGATTAAACAGCTCAACAGCACTACATAGAGATTCAGAGTAATAGAAAATGTAACAGTTAGAAAAGCAGAACAAAGACTTTGGACTGTCTTTCAGCAGACTTGCCAGAAGGAGATGGGGCTGTTCCACTTGCATTAATTTAGTAGCTAAATCGGAGTTGATTTGACACTTGAAATGTGAGCCTCCTCCCTGAGCCATAAAATCATTTAAAGTTCCTGCTCTGAAATCTAATCACCAGGTGCCAACAGAAATTCTGACCCCAGAACAAACTCTGCTTATTGTATGTTTATTGTTACTGCTTTTAATGCTTGGAGTGCAAGTGAAGGCAGAATTCGGGAAGGCAATGGAAATGATGGATTGGGGGTTGTGGAGCCACATGCTCACTGAGCGGACGGGGGCATAAAACCGACTGCAGTATTGCCAACACTAAGCATCCAAAACCAGGAGTCAGGCTCCCCACAATCATGAGAATGGCTGAAAAATCATGAGATTCTTTACATTTGCCTTCTGGATTTTGGTCTTTACTCAAACTTTTCTCCAGAATCATGAATACTAGAAATTTAGTGCGAAGAGAAGCAGGCTCTATGGACAACCAATAGCCCCCAGCAGCATTCTCTATCTGCTCTGTAGCACAGTAAAGCTATGCCAATACTCTCTTCACCTTCACCAGTGCATGGATTCTCAGCCCCGACTCTTTGATGAGGTTGTAGCGCTTTTCTAGCCGTTCAGGCCGGTCCTCCAGACTGAGCACGTTTTCCCTTTTTCCATCTTTCCTCTCAAAAATTGGTGAGACCCACGACCTCATGATGCTCTGAATCTCCTCGACATTGTCCTTGGCTTTCTGGATCCTTCGCTCAAGGTCATGAACGCTCTCGATCACCGTGGAGATGTGCTCCCACAGGCCTTTTCAACAAATAAAGAGGGTTTGCTCAGGCTCTGTCAATGCTACAGACTTCTGCCGGCATAGCTACGTGCGTGAAAAGAGGTGTGATCCCTGCCTGACACAGCTGTGCCGGTGGAAGCCCCTAGTGTAGACACAGCTGTGCCGGCAGAAGCTGCACTTTTACTGGCATAGCTTGTTTCATGTGGGGCATTGGAATAAGCAGTACCAATTGAAGTGCAGCTTTGCTGATACAAGCTGCATCCACTCCAGGAGTGCTTAGCTTATACCATAGACAGGTGTCACTCTACTAGCGAAGTGCTCCTAGTCAAGACACTGCCTCAGCATTTTCATAGCAATTCACCTGGGCTTGCCCATATTCTCAGTTTGGATTCTGTTAGGAAATGCTTCTGAATTTCCCTTATGGTCACACGAGTCCACCATTACCACTGCACAGGTCCCAATGTGGGGCAGAGCTAGTCCTGAATGCCAGACACCACCAAGCCTCTTGTCACAAGCAAGAGGGTCATTGGTCTCCCCTGGCCTTTCCCTAATTCTTTTCTCCCCCCCAAGAACTCACAATAAAGGCACCCTGCTACCCCTGGTTTCTGCCAACAGCGCTGTCCATGTTCCAGCCAGGCCCACAGGCCCTGCTTCCCAGGAGTGGGAATGCCCCCCTGACCAGAGCTCTGCTGGAGAAGCAGTGAGGCATGGGGGACAGAGTATCTTCTGTGTGCAGGGTGTCACTGAAGTATCAAAGACAGGGCAAACCCCAGAGCCGGGAGGCCAGGCCAGATGTACAGGGGAGAACAGGCTTAACAATGGTTCTCCTACCCCAACGCTGCCCTCCCCAGGCTCACACTTGCTGTGCACCCTCCTGCCCACGTCACAGCCCCTCAAAATTCTCCCCTCTCCCATCCCTCGCACAGAGGAGCCAGTTAGGATACCCAACTTTCTAATCACAGAAAACTGAACACCCTTGCCCGCCCCCTGCCCCAAGGCCCCACCTCTGCCCCATCCCTTCTCCGAGGCCCCACCCCCACTCACTCCATCCCCCCTCCCTCCGTCACTCGCTCTCCCACCCTCACTCACTCATTTTCACCGGACTGGGGATGGGATGTGAGAGGGGTTGTGGGCTCTCGGGTGGGGCCGGGGACAAGGGGCTTGGGGTGCAGGAGGGGGCTCCAGGCTGGAAACAAGGGGTTTGGAGTGTGGGAGAAGGCTCTGGCGTGAGGCAGTGGGTTGAGGTGCGGTAGGGGGTGAGGGCTCCGGCTGGGGGTGCAGGCTCTGGGGAGGGGCCAGGGATGATCGGTTTGAGATGCAGGAGGGGGCTCTGGGCTTGGGGGTGGGGCCGAGGGATCTGGAGTTTGGGAGGGGGCTCCAGGCTGAGACAGGGGGCTGGGGTATGGAAAGGGATATGGGCTCTGGGCTGGGAGTGCAGGCTCCAGGTGGGGCCAGAAATGAGGGGTTCAGGGCACAGGAGGGGGCTGTGGGCTGGGGGTTGGGGCCGAGGGTTGAGGGTGGGGGTGAAGTTTGGGAGGGGGCTCTGGGCTGGGACAGAGGGTTGGGTTGTGGGAAGGGGTATGGGCTCAGGGCTGGGGTGCTGGCTCTGGGGTGGGGCCAGAAATGAGGGGTTCAGAGTGAGGGGGGGCTCCAGGCTTGGGGCTTGGGTGAGGGAGGGTGTTGGGGCGCAGGCTCCGGGTGGCGCTTACCTTAGGTGACTCCCAGAAGTGACCGGCATGTCCCTCTGGGAGCTGCGCAGAGCCGAGCAGGGAGCCTGCCAGCCCCGCTGCACCAGCAGTGCTGCCAACCAGACTTTTAATGGCCTGATCAGCGGTGCTGACCAGAGCTGCCAGGGTCCCTTTTTGACCGGGCGTTCCGGTTGAAAACCAGACACCTGGCAACCCTAGAGCCAGTTCTGCTGCCAGGGGATCCTGCACAGCCCCGGAAGTGGGGCTGGATTTGCCCCATGAGGCCCTCTGGCCACCACCACTGCCGCCAGCACATGGAATGCCCAGCATGTGGGCTTCTCCCTCCCTGTCATCAGCAAGTGCTTGCGTTTAGAGGCAGGTGACTCAGGGGCTGACATGGGGAAGAAGCCCCATCCCAGGCTTTATGTTCTGTCTGAAGCGAGGCAATTTCTCAGCACCTGATCATCCCCAAAAGGTGGTTCTGCTTTGCAGTCATAAGAGCAAAAGTGCTTCTGGTCACCCCATGGATTTTTGGAAGGAAACCAAAGGGCATCTTCCACCAGTTCACTTTCAAATGGGAATATTCACCACCAGGAAACTGTTCTATTTGCACTTAAAATTAATGAGGTAAGAACCCAGGTAAAAGCATCCTGAGGTAATGGTGCATATGAACAGCCTGTGCATTATTAATCGCACTCTTTATTTCACTCTTCTAGAAAAAAAATCTATTTGCTGCAGTGACCTTTCCTGGGAATAATCAGGCATCAGCGCTGCACAGGCCTTCCTGGCTCTAGAGGGGTTTGATCACTTTCCATTCTGGTGTCAGAGCACCATTGGGAGAGTGACCAACCACCCCAGAAATCACCACTCTGGTATCCCCGAAAGCAGCACCTCCCCATAGCCATGGTTATCAGCACTGGGGAGAGCATACAGCAGGGTCTTGCTTTTCTTGTGTTTCAGCCACCAAACTGCTTTACATTTAGCAAATTAAAGAGGTCAGTGACAACAGCCCGTAAAACGGACCTCCTCCAATAGTAACATTGCTTTTCTCATGAGCTTTTAAATGTCCTTAAACACAAATCTATCAGTCTCCAGATCAGTCCCAGCTCCTCCTCCTCCTCCTCCTCCAGAAGCCACGGTGCCCAAGAGGGGAACGGATGGCCATAGCGGAGGAATGTGAGCACATGTCCATGAACACATCTGACCTCAGAATCCCAGCTGAGGAGCAGGACGGCAGTCTGCATGACTCACCTGCACCTCCCCAATCAGTGGGTTTGTGGACTTACCTTCTGTCTTCCAGTTCAGTGTCTCTTCTGCCTCTTTCAGCCTGGAGTCAATATCCTGCAGTTGCCTCTGTACCAGAGGGTATTCCACCTCGAGGACTGTCCTCAGGATCTTATTGTACGCATTTACCATCAGCTCCAAGTTAGCCACCAGCTGCCGGTACGACTCCTTGGAGGAGTAGATTTCTGCTGCTGTCTCGGGGATGCTCTCCACCTGGTTTGCCTCCAGATAACTCACTTCCCTGAGCACTGAAATCAGCTAGAAAACAACCAGTGCAGACAGACTCATTGTGATGGGGTGGCCACCCCTACACAGGGCCTGAAGGGGTTAAGGTGGCCAGGTGGGCCAATTAACTGCCCAGGCTGCACTTGGAGGAGGAGCCAGGGAGCAGGGATTGATTAAATGAGGCTCAGCTAGACAGAAAGCGGAGGGACCTATATAAAGCCCAGGAGCTGAGGGCAGCAGGAGGCTGCAGAGTAGTCTGGAGTCACTCACTGGGAGAAGGGAGATGTATTTGGAGCAATAGAGGCAAGTAGCCTACAGTTCTCCTGGGAGGAGGCAGTTGTGTGACTGGCAAACTCAGAGAAGGGGAAAGAGCCAGAAGTTATGGCAAGGCTCAGGGAAAAGCCAGTAAGGGCCAGGATAGAACAGACTTTTGCTGCTGACTAGAGAGCCCCTGAGCTGGAACCTGGAGTAGAGGGCGGGCCCTGGTTCCCCTGCCAGCCACTGGGGAAGTGGTGCAGACCAGACAGTGGAGAGCGGACTGCCTGGGACAGTTTGCCCAGGACGACTTTGATACCCCAGAAGGGGAGGACCATAGTGACCTGGCCAGTGGGTTGAGTAACGAAGAAGAAGTTGCAGCTCCTGGAGCGAAAGGGGCCACAGGGCGAGACAGGACAGGTGAATAGACTGCCAGAGGGGGTGCAGCACCTGGAAAAAATTAATCCCCCGAGCAGCCAGGAGGAGGTACCCTAGTGGTGAGTGGACTCCATGGATTCATTGTTTCTTCTGATGACACCTACAGAACTGCAGTCTGGGGACTCACCTTCTCTCTATTAGCTGCCACTTTTCTAATTCTGAACATTTTATAGTTTTCAAAAGCAATAATTTTGGGGTGGCTTTTTACTTATAGGGGAGCTCTTATCCGACAAGTGACTCACAAGGCACCATGCTGAATGTCTCCCACGAATCTCTATACCAATGTGCTTCGAGAACAAGTAGAAAGATGTTTTTTCTAGCTGCCATCCCAGCAAATTCCTTGCAGCCCCTGAAAGCCGTGCTGGGCTTTTTCCTTCTCAAACATCAAGCCGGTGACATCTGTGCAACCTTCTCACCTTCAGAGAATTTGTACAGGTGTAACTCACTGGAACTTAGCAAACAAGTTTCTTGATGATGCACAAAAAGGAATGGACTCGCGCTCCCCCCTTTGGGCTCTGTGGGCTCTGTGATGCTAATGGGAATATCAGAAAACCAATGATAAAAACTGAGTTTTTTTACCAGCAGATACAACTGTGAATGTACGGAGGGAGCAGAACCAAAAATCTCTGCTTAGCCACATGGCCAGATTCAACAAAAACTCAGCCCTCCCTGTAAACAAAATCCTCTTTCCCCTACCCCCAACTAAAAATACATCAGAGCCAGAGCCCCTTTTTGTGCTTCATGGACCCTGCCTGGATTTTCTGTTGAATCCATCCCCAAGGATATATCCTGTTTTGTACCACTGAAGAAACAGGTCACCCTAACATAGGGACAGTGAGTTCTTACAGTATGAAGCATGCAGGCTCCAAAACAGCTGAATTAGGATTTGTGTGTGAGGTACACAGGAATTTCCACTGGAAGGTTTCACTCTGAATGTGATATTTAACAGGAGACATGGCCCAGGAGGAGGAGAGTAAATCCAAGTTGTCTGTCAGGGAATATGCTGCATGGTGCTGGGAATGCACTTTTAGCAGAGCGGGTCCAACGCATTTTCTTGAACTGTCTTGAGCCCAGGGTAGCCCCAGTGAAATACAGTCATGTGACAGGGTGCAATGTGCATATCAAGGAAGAGTCTTGCAGTGAGATTAATTAACTTCATATTTTACCTGTGGATCAAAATTGACTGCGATCAGCTTGGTCTCTGGATCTCGTCTGATAACTGGCTGGGTGAGGTTGTACTGTGATTTTTCGGACACTGTCTGGGACCAATCCTTATAGAGCTTCTCCTGATACCTGACAGAGACAACATTCATCAGGCATCTGCCAGCCAGCCAAAGAGGCAGGTCTGAATGAACGATAAATCTACTTCACAACTCAGAAATATGAATGCATTTTAAGAACAAAATATCCCACAGCATCTCCACAAAGACCAAACCCGCAAATACATGCATGAGGAAACTGGGGAAAATGCAAATCAGAAAGTCAAAGATTTCAGGTAAGATTTTCAAAAGCACCTGAGTGATTTAGGAGACTAAGTCTCATTTTCAAAAGTGCCTCAGCACCAGATTTTCAAAGCTGCAGATCGGTGCCTGGTGGGATTTTCAAAAATGCCTAAGGATGTTGGGTGTTTAACTACAATCAATGTCACTATTGACAATCCCACTAGGTGCCTATCTGCAACTTTAGGTACCTAATACCTGTGCAAATCTGGCTCTGGGGCACTTAGGAGCCTATGGGTATGTCTACACTTTGAGCTGGGGGTATAATTCCCAGCTCAAGTAGACTTACATGCACTAGTTCTGAATGAGCAAAAACAGCAGAGTAGCCACGACGATGTGAATGGTGGGATGAGCTAGCCTCCCTGAGTACAATCCCATCAGAAGCGCTAGGTAGGCATGCACACGGCTAGCCCCTCCCACCTAGGATGACCAGATGTCCCGATTTTATAGGGACAGTCCCAATTTTGGGGTCTTTTTCTTATATAGGCTCCTATTACCCCCCACCCCCTGTGCCGATTTTTCACATTTGCTGTCTGGTCACCCTACTCCCACCACTCGCGCAGCCATGGCTACACTCCTATTTTAGCATGTGCCGGTATGTCTCCTTGAGCTGGGAATCACATCCCCAGCTCAAAGTGTAGCCGTACTCTACGTTTCTTTGAAACCAATGGGACTTAGGCTCCTAAACATTTAAGTTGCTTTTGAAATAAGGACTTGGGATCCTGGACTTTTTTGAGAGTTCTATCCCACATCATGACAGCTGGCATCGTTGAACCATTATTTGAACATTTCTAGCACCTCAGCAATTAGGAGTAGGACACTGAAATCTGGCAGGCAGGTAGTCCTGAAGCCAGACAGCTGCTTTTCACGGTCCCCATGAAACTCTATCTAGATTATGCCAAATTATATGCCATACAGTCTCATCATTTGTGTATGTGCAGTTTGCACACCTACTGAAAGTTTATAGAAGCACTTCAGCTTCTGCTAGGCTGTACTGCACATGCTCTCTGGCCCCAAGGAGACTCCTGCAGCATTCCCAAGACATCAAAGGGAGGCTGTAATTCTAAAGTTTCTTCCTCCTCCTTTCACCACCAAACCAAGGTTTGGCCTAGAAGCTTGGAGCATGGTGGGTGGCACCTTGATGGAATGAGCGTTCCACCAGTGAGAACTTCTTAATTTGGCCAAGGCTGGAGTCTCAGTTAATTGCATTGTCAATTAACACATTTTTAAATGGTGAAATTTCACCCTAGTAACAAACAGCAAATCTTCATATACTTGCCCCACATGAAAAGTCACAATTTTTGCAGAAAAATAGCAGTTTTTTACCCATAATAGTTAAAATTAATTTGTGTGGGAATCACTCCACAACTGGGGCAAAACCACAAGGTATTTTGAGTTTTGGGAAGCTGGTAAGAGGATGTTTTTCCACATGGCTGAATTTCTAGTCCTCAGTTATCTGGGAAGTTGCTATGCCCGTCCCATCTGTCTGGAAGGTAAACATGGCAGGTGTGCACACCTGGTTTTATTTGCACAATCCCAGGACTTGGGAATCTGTCACTAGCTAGACAATAACGCGTGAAGGACTGGGCCAGGCTAATGAGACATTGTGTGTGTTCAGTGTCTAAGGGCTGGTCTACACTGCGGGGGGGGGGGGGATCGATCTAAGATACGCAACTTCAGCTATGTGAATAGCGTAGATGAAGTCGAAGTAGCTTAGATCGATTTACCTGGGGTCCGCACGGCGCGGGATCGACGGCCGTGGCTCCCCCATTGACTCCGCTACCGCCGCTCGCTCCAGTGGAGTTCCGGAATCGACGGGGAGCACGTTCGGGGATCGATATATCGCGTCTTAACGAGACGCGATATATCGATCCCCGATAAATCGATCGCTACCCGCTGATATGGCGGGTAGTCTGGACGTACCCTAAGAGGAGAACGTAATGTCTGCTACCTGTACACTGGAGTGGACTCAACAGTGCTACCATGGCAGAGCAGTGATGGGAAACATTGTCAAGAGATCCACACTCACTGCATCCGTTCTGAAGGGTCTTATTGGGATTCTTCACTACATTGATTTCATGTTGTAATTAAAACATCTACCTTTTTCATCATCCATTTAGGAGCCAGCTCTTCTAATAAGTCTGTATCAGGAGAGATCCTCCAAGGAGGCTAGCCCTGTATTTCCCATTAGCTGATTAACATCAGAAAGCGATTCTGTGATACACACCTGCCAAGTGAAAACCTCCGGAAAACAAGCCAATGCAGAGCAAAATAATACAATGCTTCTAATCACAGAAAAACAAAACCAAAGGCATCAGATTTAGAGATTACATGTGCTTAATGCAAGCTATAAAGTAAGACATTGGCTGGAAGCTAGGGCTCTGCTCCAGCGCCCACTGGAGTCAACAGGAGCCTTTGGATACCCCAGTGATGTGCAGCTGCATCAACCCCTTATATAAGATCGGGCTAAGTGAACAGACTTACCTTTCTAGCAGCTGTACCATGTCTTTGTACTTCTGTATCATTCTTTTTCCTTCAGGGGACTCCAGGAAGCTATCAGTGGAACAGAGGCAGTGTTACACAATGGATGGAAACTGTAGATTACCTCCTTGTTTCAAAACACATTTTTTAAGAGCATTTCATGCCATGGGCAGGTGCCATTTTACCAATCCTGGAGTTTTAGATTCTATACCTGTGCCTTCAGTTAAGATTAAATCTGAGTGTATTTGAACTCTTCAGGGCAGGGACTGTCTTTGTTCTGCATAACGGGGCCCTGGTCTATGACAGGGGTCTCTAGGTGCTACAGTAATACAAATAATAATCACAGAAGATTTATCTGCCTTCTCTTAAATGTTTTTATACGGCTAACAGCTCAGGTTTAAGTGCAAGACCCGTGCCAATCTTAATGTAAGGTTCATCACTTTTTTTTTTGTTTGCTACTTTCTTTGTTTTTTAAAAATACCCCACATGGCCAATATGACACTTGGGAGCTCCCTGTGGCTCCCAGCACTGCAATTCTGCAATTCCCCCATTTCTCCGATTCTCCCCTTGGCCTCTACCTAGCCTTAGTGCAGCACTATTGAGCTCAGCAATTACCCTACCTCACCCCAGATGCCAGTGCCTCATGGAGCTCATGAGTGCCACAGCTCCTTGGCTCTCCTGGCCTCCCTTTGCCCAGCAGAGCTGGACGGGTTGCAGGCTCTTCATGTCCCCAGCTTGGATTGCCCTGTGCAGTGTAGGAGAGAGCTGCAGCATTCCCATTTCTTCATCTGCACTTTTGGTGGCTATGGGTTTTGCAGAGCACCCCCACAGCTGTTCTCTCTTTGTGATGCCTGGATCACTGTACCAACCAATGGCAGGTTTGGTACATAAGTCTTTACAGTTGGGACTTTTTAATTCACCTTTGTCCATGTTTTAGTCTTATTTAAATCCATGTAGAGTTTGAAAATCAAGATATTTTGTTAAACTAGAGAGAACCAAAAAAGTAAAATACTGAGTAAAATGTCCCAAGTGTCAGATTGAAGCATTGATGGCTTGCAAATGGCCTTCAGACTTTAAAAAAAACGTTGATTGTACCCTGGATGTAAACCCCAACCTCAACTCCTCAGCAGTCAGGAGAGGGGAGAAAACAGAGCTTAGGAGCAGCTGCCTGGGTCCTGACTCTCCCTTTTGGATTGGGGGGGAGCAGGTGGGGGGCTGGGCAAAGCTGAGACTGAGAGGACTGCATAGGGGGCTCTCAGGAATGCATGTAATTGAGGAGGGCAGGTTGACCTGTGATAGAGCCCCTGTTCCAAGCTGTCAGGACTGTGACCTCTAGAGCACTGTGGGATTGCACTGGGCAGACTTCGTGCAACTACAGTGCCTGTGCTTCCCATACACAAGAACTAGCACTGAAATGCCTTAAAGTGAACCACTGAGGGCTCAGGCATGTCATACAGCTATTGCACTGGACACACCTGTGACACGTTGGAAGCACAGATGTGATGTGTTTCATGTGGTGTCCATGCAAATGCTCTCTAATGTAGATAGCCTGAGGGTACCAGTTCGGTGCTGTCCTGCAAAGTGACTGAATTCAGATGGAATTTTTTTTTCTTTACAAATGTTCAGGTTTATCATCAAAAAATTTGAGGGGATTTGGTTTTTTTATGAAAATCTGAAATTTTTTAACAATTTTTTTTTCACAGAAATTTGCATTGAGTTGAAAGGCCAGTGTCTGTCAAACAAAAGTTTTGGACTAGCTGTAAGCAAGGCCCAGAACTCCTTCACACAGATCACTGTGCAGTCACCATACAGGAAAAATATTCACATATCATGTCAGGGCTAGACATGAACAAGGCTTCCTCACCCCAACACCAATGCCCTGAGCTAGTCAGTCCTCATCTTCTCTTTTTATTTTACCCTTATGAGCTGCAAGTCGGATACGGCAGCCTCTCACCTACAGCTGGAGGGCAGGTTATTAGCTGAGCTAAATGGAGTGAATAGAATCTGTATAAAATGCAGATCTGGCCTTTCTTCACAGTGTATATAGCATTTGCTGTGAAAGCTCCCAGGGAATGCAATGGATTTGGGTTATGTGTTTGTGGCAGTGGGTACGGGCTCCCATTCTCACCATGTTAATGTCTTTATTACTACAAACTAGTAGTATAGTTAGGATGGCAGCACACAGGCTATCGATACCAAAACACTGGACGGAGCAATGGGAATGACTTATTAGAGGACTGTTTCAAAAATGCAGAATCATCACAGTTTACAATCCCTTCTAGCAAGAACCAGCAGCCAGAGTCACTCCACGCTCCAAGGTAATGCCAATGGAGTTCTTTCAACATTCATGAACCAAAAACATCTAACTCCTTTGCTCTTATTTGCTTTCTGCTTCCTTTGGATTTATTAGGTGTGCCTAGGGCCAGTAAGAGATGAAAGCAGCCAATGTGTGGGACTGTTTTTACAAGATGACCCATAATAACAAAAAAGAAATGTTCTGATGGAAAAAATCTCAATATCTTCCAGGTTTGCCCCTTAATCTAGGGTGCAATTGTTTTCAATCCTTCTCATTTGTGGAACAAGCAGCACCCCTACCGACCTCTGCCAATGCACTTCAGTCCTGACCTACAGCCCCCCTGCTATTTCAACTCTGGAAAATCCACACAGTTCTGCCAATGCTGCTCAGTCTATTTACTCTAGTGCTACAGCTTCCCCTGCTGCAGCAGTTCTAAACCCCTTGCCCTTCACAGCTCTGCCAAGGTACCTTAATCTCGACCTGCAGCATCCCTATTGTTCTAGTCCTGGGCTCCTCTTGAGCAGAGACTTCTATCTATGCAGGATTGTTTAGTGGTGGGGAAAAGGTCCAATAACTCCTTCTCTTCAAACCTAAAGCTATGTTTGAAAGCTGATAAGCCCTGTGCATCTGCTCACTGCGCCTCTTAATCATTTCACAACAAATCCAATTAAGGAACTTATTAAAAAATGATTTCAGGAAAGCTGAAAACACAATTGTAATTACTTCTCCGTCACAAACACACTTTACCTTTCTGGTTAAAAAGGATTTTTAGCTCTAACTAGAATATAGCAGTCAACACAGGATGAAACTCAGATTCATTGAGAAAAGGGATCAAGATAGTTAAAACAATAACTTATCTGTGATAAAGATACGCACGGATGTGTGATGTGCCTAAAATGACTGAATGGGACCTGGATCCGGTCTCTCAGCTCCTGAGCCCAGCGCAAAGCCCCAGCTACCAAGGCCATGTTCCTGTGCACGGGGGGGTAGCCTGGATGAAGACAAATATAACTTAAAGTGAGGATTTGAAGGTATTTACTACTCAGCTCTGCACTGTATATCATCCCCAACAGCAGAGATCCCTCTGACGATAACATGTCTATTTAACATTCCCCTGATTTCCTAGGATTTCTCTTTGAACTGAGCATTCTGGAATCATGATATAATCCTGGAGCAAAGGCAGGTTTTAACTGCCTACTTGATGGGGGATCCCAGCCAAGGTCAGTCTCAATCTCTTTGCTCTGCTTTGTGAGTCATTAATGACTTTGGGAACAACGCCTCACAGCAAAGTCAACAGGTCCTGAAAGAATTGCAGCAGCATCTGGCAAGGCAAGTTAATGGCATGTTGTGATTCTGTGTAACACTAGTGCCTCATGGAACATACTGTCTTTGATTAAATGGGTTGCCTGATCCCCTGCCTTGCAGAACCAGTGCACTCCAGACTAAGAAATCTGCAAAGCTTGCCAGTGCCTGAGGACCTCACCGTGCCGTCAGTCAGGACACAATAGCAGTAGTGGTGTTGCTGGGAGCTGTGTGTGCAGAGCAAGAGCCACACAGAGCTAAGAATGTTCACATCTTTTACACGATTCAACAAAATATTTCTACTGACTTAGAACAACTTGCAAAGCAAACATGGCCAGTGATGTCCTGGCCCAATTAACATCAATGAGAGTTTTGCTGTTTACTTCAAACAAGCCAGGATTTCACCTCACATATTTAACCTAGTGCCAAATAACCTTTTTCGCCTGACTCTTTCAAGAAGTTTAGGATGATTTATTACATCTTTGCAATCATCAAACTAGGAGTGGCAAGGACATAGTGTAAAAATACACAGTGCTTCTAACTCGCACACCTTTAAATGTGTTTACTTAAGATTAAAATATTTTAAGCCATAAATATTTTCAACCACAGAGCATTAAAAGCAGAACAAAACAATAACTGTAGTACCAATATAGTGGAGCCCACACTGACACAATGTGGATCATGGTCCCCGTCTAGTGGCAGCCCATATATAGACAGGGTCGTGAGTCAGTTTCAGCAGCTGAGTTACAGAGCCTGCTTCTTTATCTCAGGCACTAAAAGCTCATACTTTAAAGTCCTGAGGTCCAGGTTCATTCCCTGCAGGTGGTGTGATCTGGGCATCATTCAAATAGCTAGTGTTTGATTCTGATAATTTGATAGGAGCCTGTCTTTTCCGTCCTGTGTCAGTGTTCATGGATTGAGTAAACCCATAGTTAAGACTTTCTGCTAATGCACTTTGCATTTACAGGTTTCAGGGGAAGTGCTGGAAACTCACATCCAGCCAGTGTACAAGTCTCTCTGTTCAGACATGCAAGTCCCATTAACTAGCAGAGGCAGTTACATGAGCATGTGGTTATGGGAGAAACTCCTTCCTCTCACAGGCTAGTTGGATGTAAAACTAAGCATGTGTTACCAATCTCAATTTCAGGTAAAGTGGATTAAAAAAATCATGATTTTAAAAAGAATCTGATGACTTTTAAAACAAATTTGAATCAGTTTTTTTTAATTCAATTAGATTTTTATTTATATGTTGCTAGTTCTTTAATTTCTTCTCATTTTGTAGGCCTTGGCTGATAAAGTGATGCTTTTCAGAGTTGGTCAAAAAATTTCCACTGAAACCTTTTTGCAATGGAAAATGACTTTTTGACAAAACATTTTTTTTCCAAAACATTTTGCTTTCATCAAAAATTTTCAGCAACTGAACACACATGCAAGAAGCAAGGAGAATAATCAGAAAGAACTGGAATTATTAATATATAAGCTAAATTATTATTTAATTGGCGTCACAGAGACTTGGTGGGAAAGGTCTCATGACTGGAATATTGCTATAGGGGAATACAGCACGTTCAGGCAGGGCAGTCAGAATAAAAAGGGAGAAGGTGTGACATTATAAGTGTAAGCAGAGTCAGGATGAGCTCTACCCTGACATCTGGTGGTGAATTATGGCGAGTGTGGAAAAGAACTCCAGGGGCTGATCTTGTTTGCATAGGCACACCCACCCGCCTGGCATGAGACAACAGCAACTGAAAGTGGTTACTTTGGCTGGTGTGGGATCCCCAGTTTCTCTGTTATTGGGGCAGGAAGAATAAAGTTTTGTTACCCTGATTCTGTGAATCAAGGCCAGTGGAACTGTTGTATGACAGAAGGACTCACCATTAACTAAGTAGCACTTGCTTGACAAGGGGCATGGGTTACAAAACCTAGTGAATTGAGAGAGGATGGGCACAGATATTTGTACCTGATGGTATGGGCCCCCTTTGAGGGACTGAAACACCAATTGCACCACCTTCTCTCTTCACTGTTGAATGTTAGAGCTAATTTTAATTCCATTAGGAGTCTAGTTACAGGCTGCTAAGCTGAATTCACTTTGGGCCAATGGTGCACCAGCACTGGGGCTCCCCTACTATGAGCTGAAATCACAAAAGAGCTCAAGTTACTAAGAGCTGAGATCACTGAGTGCTGTGTTAACTAGTGGGGGAGCCTGAAGTTATATTGCTAAGTGGCTGGCGGAGCAGTTTGCGGGGGACGGCTGGAGGAGCAGCGCAGAACCTTGCGGGGATGGTTGGAGCGGCCCAAGGAACGGCAAGCGGAGCCGTTTGCGGGGACGGCTGGAGCAGCTCATAGGTCGGTGAGCGGAGCCATTTGCGCGGACGGCTGAAGCGGCTCACAGGTCGGTGAGTGAAGCGGAGCAGCTCGTAGAGCAGAGCAGTTCGTGGGACGGCAGGAGTGGACTGGCTCGTGGTGAAGGCTGCAGCGGAACCCCACGGAGAGACGGCCAGTCGGCCTCGGATCACGTAAGGTGCCCCTTAACACCCTGCATGCCCCCCTTTTACTCTGGGGCTGCACTGACCAGGGACAGAGACTTTGGGGGTTGTTGGACTTTTGGGACTTTGGGTGGTTGCTGGACCCAAGAGACTTTGGGGGTGTTGGACTTTGAGGACTCTGGGTGATTTTTGGGTTGCTGGATAGGGAACCCAAAGGGAAAGGACACGGCCCAATTTGCTGGGGTGGGTCTTTTGCTCATGATTTGTATTATGAATCCTGTTTGTGGTGTTTTTTCCAATTTAATGCTGATGTCGTTTACCTCATGTTATTAAACATTTTCTGCTACACTCAGACTCCGTGCTAGCGAGAGGGGAAATATTGCCTCTCAGATTGCCCTCCCAGGCAGGGTGGTATGTAATTGTCCCAGGTCACTGGGTGGGGGCTCGAGCCGGTTTTGCATTGCGTTATTGAAACGAAACCCCTAGATACAGAACCCGGCCCTTGTTGCTGCCAACTTAGATGGGCAGGAGGGTTACATAAGTCAAAAATATATACACTTGTTCTGAGGTCCAGAAAGAGATGAGAATCAGACCAGCTGAAAGTCTCCGAGTAAAGATAAAAGGGGTAGAAAAAATAGGGGTGACATGATGGTAGGAGTCTACAAATCAGGAAGAGGAAATGGATGAGGCATTTCTAGAACAAACAACAGAAATATCCAAAACATAAGACCTGGTAGTAATGGGTGACCTTAACTACCCAGCCATCTGTTGGAAAGGTGATACTGCAAAACACAAAATGTCCCATAAATCCTTGGAATGTATTAGGGACAAGTTTTTGTTTCAGAAAGTGGAGGGAGTAACCAGGGAGACAGACATTTTAGACTTGATTCTGACCAGCAGGGAAGAATTGGTTATAAATCTGAAGGTGGAAGTCATTTGGGTGAAAGTGGTCATGAAATGATAGATTTCATGAATCTAAGGAAAGGGTGAGAACAGCAGAACAAAGACAATGTACTTCAAAAAAAGCAGACTTTAACAAACTCAGTGAACTACTGTGTAAGGGCCCATGGGGGCGGAAAATCTAAGGGGAAAAGGAGTTCAGGAGAGCTAGTAGGTTCTCAAGGTGACAATATTAAAGGCACAAGTGCAGACTATCCCGATGCAAAGGAAAGTTAGGAAGAATAGTAAGAGGCCATTATGGCTCTCGCAGGTGCTCTTTAATGACCTGAAAATCAAAAACAAATCCTACAAAAAATGGAAACATGGGGTAATTGCTAAGGAGGAGAACACAAGAACAGCACATGCAGGAAAAAATCAGAAGGGCTAAGGCTATGTCTACACTACGGGATTACTCCGAATTTACAGAATTCGATTTTTGGCAACCGATTGTATAAAGTCGAGTGCATGCGGCCACACTAAGCACATTAATTCGGCGGTGTGCGTCCATGTACCGAGACTAGCGTCGACTTCCGGAGCGTTGCACTGTGGGTAGCTATTCCATAGCTATCCCATAGTTCCCGCAGTCTCCCCCGCCCATTGGAATTCTGGGTTGAGATCCCAATGCCTGATGGGGCCAAAAATTTGTCGCGGGTGGTTATGGGTAAATGTCATCAGTCAATCCTCCCTCCGTGAAAGCAACGGCAGACAATCATTTCGCGCCCTTTTCCCTGAATTGCCCGGGCAGACGCCATAGCACGGCAACCATGGAGCCCGTTCAGCCTTTTTTCACTGTCACCGTATGTCTACTGGATGCTGCTGACAGACGCGGTACTGCAGCACTACACAGCAGCATCCCCTTGCCTTTGCAAGTTAGCAAAGACGGTTACCAGCCATACTGTACCGTCTGCTGCTTTGCAAGTTGGCAAAGACGGTTACCAGTCATACTGTACCATCTGCTGCTGTCATGAGTGCTCCTGGCCGGCCTCGGTGAGGTCAGTCGGGGGCGCCTGGACAAAAATGGGAATGACTCCCCAGATCATTCTCTTCTTTAAGTTTTGTCTAATGGAGAGTCAGTCCTGCCTTGAATATCAGGCAAGCCTACTAAAGAACCAGAGAGGCAAACGGCCGCTCCGGGTCAGAGCCCCAGACATCCCGCAAAAATGATGAGCTGCATGCCATTCTAGGGGGTGCCTCTACAACAAGAGAGATTTAGGTTAGGTATTAGGAAAAACTTTTTAACTCTAAGGGTAGTTAAGCTGTGGAACAGGCTTCCAAGAGAGGTTGTGGAGTGCCCATCATTGGAGGTTTTTAAGAACAGGTTGGCCAAACACCTGTCAGGGACAGTCTAGGTTTACTCTGTCCTGCCTCAGGTGGATGTGAGGACTTCTCAAGATCCCTTCCAGCCCCATATTTCTATGATTTTTTTGGTTTTGGGGTTTTCATTTTTCTGATCAAATATTTTGCAGCGATCATTCCCTGATCAGCTTTAATGTTCTTGTTGCTTTATTCAGAGTTTCCTAATTGTTAGCAGAATTTCAGATTTTACACACAGACTTTTTCTACTAAGAAGTTTAATCTTTTTGTAGTTTATATTTTTGGTTGAATGCAGAATATTCTGGAAAAGTATCAAGTGAGGGAAAGAACTATTGTTTTTAATTTCTGAGAACATACAGGAGAGTTTTATACCTAGCTGAAGTGTTCTCAATTCTACATCTGATTGGTTAAATTACATGCCTGGGGTGTCCTTTCACTCCCCCAGAACTCAGACCAATCACAGCTCACAGATTAGACTCTTCTAGCAAATACTCTGTGGTTCATAAGATTATTAACTACAGGTCTATACATGTATTTTGTATTATTATAAGGGAATTGAATAGTTATTTAAAATATTTAAATTATTTAATATTAATATTTGAGTAACTATGAGATTAAGTACATTTATCACACTAAGAATAATTTATAATTTTAAGAGTGATCATGTTTAAGAGTAAAAGGGAATGGTAAGTGGGGAAAAATCACATTTGATAAGAGTTTGTAGCAAAATAATGTTAATATTTTCAATATTTTGTTCTTTGTCTATAGCAATCTGTAAAGTGCTCTAATGTGGTGAAATTGAAATAAATTAGTTTAAAAACCTGCATTCATAATTTTTATAATAATTATATATTTTAATCTAAAACTGTACTAGTACATATTTTCAAATTAGTTTGAGGATTTGTAAAACTGATTAAGTATATGATTTTTTTTTAAAAATCAGATTTATATCTTGATTAAAATAAATTCAGATCATCTTGATTGCTCTGCTCTTGTTTCTGGGCAAACAATTTTGCACAATTACTAACACGAACCTAGCTCCATCTCCTCCTGAATATGCCTCGAGTAGATCAATTTAGCATCATCCAGGTCTCTGTCAAACATGGTGATAAGCCGAGGATATTTGTCAGAGGCACTGGCAGCTATCACTGGCCGTTCCAGAAGGCTCCCAAATATGTCCAGCAACTAGGGAGAGGAACAAACAGAAAAGAAAAGAAAAAAATCACAGCCCCAGCTTCTCCAGCAGCCCCTGGTTGCTATGAACTTCTTTAAAGGCCATGAACTCTCAATACTGTATTCAATAAGGGACGGTTTTGAAAAAGAAAAACCTGCACTGATCACACTCATTTTTCCAGAAAGTCCCATCTCTCGTTCACAAGCATTTCTCAAGCTTTCTCCATAATATGCAGTGCATCTCAATAATCAGAGCTGGTCAAAATTTGTTAAATGAAAATTATTTTAATCAAAAAATAGCTTTTTTTTCCCAAAAAAGAATTTTTTCACCCCCCCAGAAAAGTTGCCTTTTCCCATTTTCACAACATTTGTTAACAACTTTTTTATCAGAATGTTAGTGAAATCATTAGTGACAATTTTCACTCACCGAAAACCATGTTTTTTCATAAACAAAAGATTTTTATTTAACAAAACCTTGGTTTTTTGGTAAACACCACATTTCAGGAGCCATACAAATATCAATAAAATCATTTCATGAAATAGTCTTGAAAATGAAAAACAGGTCCATGTGGAACCCTACTAAATGGGACCAACATTGACCTTTTGAACTTCCTCACCCAATGTTTTGCCATTGTTCTGCCAGCCCCAGGACTGAGAGAGGAAGTGTCTTGTGGACTAGCTCCCTTCCCAGTTCATCTCCCAACTCTTTTGTTCCTCTCTCTGCCTCTGCTTCTCCAGCTGGTCCTCGCCTGCCACACTGCCCTGGAATAGCTGCCTGGCTCCTTATTTCCTTTCTATCCCAACTATTCCAGTCCCTGGAGACCGCTGGCAGTTCTAGTCCCTGAAGGCAACTCCTGTTTCCTCCCCTCAGAAATGAGATGCCTGGAAACCAAAACAAGCAGCTGCAAACAGGGAGGAGAGCTAGCCAGTGTTCTGCGGACCGACACTAGCCCACAGGCTGCAGTGTGGGAATCACTGCTCTGTTGGCTTGTATAGCAGCACAAATACGCAATGCATCTCCCTGGGCATCCAAGCTGTCACCTTATTAACCCTTCACAAACAAAGCAACAAACAAGAAACTAAATGGTGTATTTTAGCTAGAGAAATGCTTTGCATTTAGAAAAGCAGTCTGCGTGTCCTGAACATGGCACTGTCAGAGCACAGCTATGGGACAGGTAGTTTGTTTGGGGGAGGATGGGGTACCTGTACAAAAAGAGCTTCATTTCTTTGGCAAGAATCACAGACCTTGAAGGCATGCTCCAAGCCAGCTGCATCATCAAAAGCCTGGCTGAAAATAGTCCCCAGCCTTCTGTCCATATCTTCCATTTTCTGCTTAAAGTCAGAGGCATCATGTTCGAACTCCTAAGGAAATGAAGCACATCAAGCTGTTACACAATGTTAGAGTGAGGAACACTGTCCTTGACAAGAATCACCCTGCTTTCGACGCTGTACCCCACCCCTTTCCTGCATGTCAGGAGCAGGAAAGGGCAGATCCTCATAAGAGGCAGATCCTCAGCTGGCGTAAATCAGTGAAGTTCCACTGACTTCAATACAGCATCACCATTTTACCCCAGCTGAGGATCTGGCCCTAAGTATCTTCAAGCCCATTTGTCCTGTGCACGTTCATGACTTGAGTGCTGTTATTTTTCAGTCATGCAGACTGTAAAAATGTTTCTTTTGAGGAGTGTACCGTAAGTCACATCTCTAGGTCAGAAATCTTACAAATGCACTTTTTGCATTGAAAAACAGACATACGTTTAAACCAAATTCATGTTGTGACTCTGATCACAAGCTTACTGTAAACTGGACCGTGTTGAGGCAATTCCATTATCTTTCAACCCATTCTTCACACATCGGTTTTAATAAATGCTTTGAAGTTTGAGAGAGAAAACTAGGTTGTTGGGTTTTTTTTTTTAAAAAAGGGTAAATAATTTTGAACCACACAAAGGATCACAGGGACTTGGCAAATCGGTCAGTCAGATTTCAGGCTTCTTAACCTGGACAAGACTTCTTAGCCTGCATCAGCAAGGTCCTGGCATTTTGGGTCTCAGATTTTCTCTAGATTCCCTTACAGCACTGGCTCATGGCTGGCACAGCTGTAAAGGGGCCATAGCTGATTCATTAACAAATGTGGTTCAGAAAATCCCGTGAGAGGCAGGGGAGAACAGGATCCAAAGCCAGCCTCTTCCAGAGGCAGATTTCTGATCCTAGCAGCCACTTTTGTGACCTCCCTCCCCAAGTAAGAACTGTCTGGAACAATATCAGTCTGACAGCTGAGCTCAACAGTAAAACCCTGACAGCCATCACAGATGTTAGACATACCACAGAGACTCTACTGCTGTGGACTGCAGCTGGCAAGACACAGCCAGTGACTGTAGGAGAGTCCTTCTATTACCTCATTGGCCCCATCCTCAAACTGGACAGTTCCATTTACTAATACTCAGGGAGGGAACAGTTATTTTAACTTGTCTGTAATACACCATTATATAGCTATATCACAGTACAAGAAATAAATATAATTCCATACAATAACCATGTCAACAGAATATCAAGCTCACTGAGGCACTGAACAATAAAAAAATGCCATCTGCAAGGTGGCCTGTGCAACCTTAACTCTGCCCTTTGTGCATGTGCATGACAAGGTCTTTAATTACATGAGCACACAGTGTAGTTTTCACAGGACCCGTGCCTCCTTCAGTGAGCAGTGAAAGAAGCAGACACCCAAGGTATTTTTATCCTCATTGTTCAATGAGTAGATTGCCCCCCGCATACACGTTGCCTCGTTCATGTCAGCCATCCCTCCCTTCCTTCTTCACTATGTGCTATCCAGCTTCTGCAGTGCATGAGACGGGGAGGACTTTTGCTACTGTGATCTAAGCCTGTATCACCTCGCGGTTAGGCTATGCAGTATGTTCCATGTGCACCTATACCTTAAATCAGCTTGGTGACTGAAGCTGGCACAGAATGCAGCTGCTTGCTCATTAAGCAGTGCATCTCCCTGGCAGCACACAGCACCCATGCTTCAGGATCGGCACTGGCTGCCTTTTGGTTTCCAGGTGGAGTTTAAGGTTTTAACCTAGAACGTCCCAAACCACCTGTGACCTGCTTTGAGATCTACTGATGAAAAGCACCACAGGTGCCGGCTTCCTCCTTGCCCTGGGGTTGCTCAACCCCCACTCTTCCCCAGGCCCCACCCCCACTCCACTCCTTCCCCTATGCCCCACCCCACCTCTTCCCACCCCCACCCTGCCTCTTCCCATCCAGTTCCTCCTCTTCCCCCGAGCACGCCCCAGCCTCAATCCATTTCCTTCCCCCAGCACCTCCTGCATGCCACTGAACAGCTGATCACAGCAGGCGGGAGGCACTGGAGGGAGGGGGGGAAGCTGGCTGCCAGTGGGTACTAATTTTCTTTCTGTGGGTGCTCCTGGGCTGGAGTACCCCTGGAGTCGGTGCCTATGAAAAGCACTATGTAAGAGCTACAAAATAATTATTTAGTATTACTAGTAGTAGTTTTATCTGGGACCGCACCTCTCTCCCATGCAATACCACGGATCATCACTGTGGCAGTTTAGAGCTTTTATAACTCCCTCATTTGCACACTGGGACAGACCTGGAAGTGTGCTGCTAACTAGCTGCAGTGAACAAGCAAACCAGTCAGTGAAGACACCAACCATCATGACTGCAGTCACAGGATGAGGTGAATGATGGAAGTAAGAAAAATCAGGAGTTCCCTTTGCATGATATTGAACAGGGGTCGGCAACCTTTGGCACCCTGGCGGGCCGGGCTGGTTTGTTTACCTGCCGCGTCCGCAGGTTCGGCCGATCATGGCTCCCACTGGCCGTGGTTCGCCGCTCCAGGCCAATGGGGGTGGCGGGAAGCGGCGCGGGGTGAGGGATGAACCAAAGTAGTGGTCAAAACTTTGCTACTATAAAGCAAAATCAGGCTGTGAACAAGAGGCAGGCCCTGCTCAGAGAATCTGGCAAGAGCAGGACTGACATTGCAAAAACGCACATGCCTAAGAGGTGCTAGGCATAGAGCACTCACGCAAACACATTCCAGAAGGGTAGTACCAGAACACCTCATACTAAGAATGGTATAAACACATTCCCCAAAGAGAACAGGAACACACTGACCCATCCTAAAGATAAGGTCAGGATGACAGTTTGATGGATAAAAATGTACAAAGTAATGGGTAGTAACTGGCTACGTCAGAGGGTGTCAACTAGCTACGTCAGAGGGGCAGTACATAACTTGTTTGTATTAATTAAATTAATTTAATTAATTAAAGGGAGTGTCTTTGGCAGGCCTAGGAGATAATGGAAAGTCCCGCCATTAACTAAGCTAGTCCATTGCAACGGGCATACATGTGTTAGTGTACCTGTAATCATTGAGCCAGGACATTAGAATCGTGCTTCATAGACAATAAACCTGACCAAGTGCCTTTGCTACGAACCAAGTCTGTGGTTATAGGGCAGTTGGATCGGAGCCTGCTGTACGGGCTATCTGGCCAAAGTCAGTACAGCACTCAGACAGAACACACACACACACACACGGCCAAACATCTAACCACAATTCTGTTATAAGTGTGTAAAAATGTACCCACTGTGGGAACCCAATTTAGAAGACAGCCTTTTCATGCAACCTGCCAGGGGCCAAAAGCACCCTTCAACCTATGGGCAAAAAAATCAGGAAATGATGCACTGAGGGAGGAAGAGGCTGGAAACAAAGCTAGAGAATTTCAAGTGGGTTTGGGATTTTTCTAGAAAGAACATGCTTCTTTGAAAGCATTTACACACAGTTAGTTCTCCTGGAGTCCAGTACCACCTACCATGTTGTTTGTGTCGAGACAGTCATAGCTTCGGTCTGAAAGTACTTTGTACACCTCCTGGAACTCTTCATACATGCTCAGGACCTGCTGGCTCAGCGCCTTTCCTCTTATCCCACTAAACTCTAGCTTTTCCAGCTTCATTATGTCCAAGGCCGTTGCTAGGAGATCCTTCAGAGTCAATTAACAGAGGAACAAGTTAAGATGTTGACAAAAGAAAATGACAGCAGCTCTCACAACAAGGAGGCACATTCATACTGTGAAACCGTGTGGACAGCTACACTTTATAAGTGATCAGCATGTGCTTAGTGCCCAATATGGACTGACATAGGGCTGGCTACAGCACAAGCCGTGCATCTCACTTGGGCTCTGTAACTCATGGGCTGGTCATATCTTCTCCTTCTCCAACTCTGCTACTAGAGCTGGAAGCATCTACTCCCTCTCCACCAGTGGTGATGCAAAGGGAGGCAACTCGAGGAATGGTTTAGTCCTTTCCAATTTCTTCTCAGGGACTCTGCAAATTGTGAAGTCAGTCTTGGGCTGAAGATTAGTCAGAGGGAAGGTAATGAGATACATAGCATACATAGCAGGGGGGAGGGATATCTTAGTAGTCTGAGCATTGGCCTGCTAAATCCAGGGTTATGAGTTCAATCCTGGAGGGGGTCATTTAGGGATCTGGGGCAAAAATCTGTCTGGGGATAGGCCCTGCTTTGAGCAGGGGGTTGGACTAGATGACCTCCTGAGGTTCCTTCCAACCCTGGTATTCTATGTAATGTGGGGGTATCTATTAGATCTTTTGCAAAATTTTCAAAAACATCTAAGGCCTAGGTGCACAAAGGGAGTTAGGCACCTACAAACCGGTTTTGGGGACCAGTGTCATGCACAAAACTGCCACCAAACCCTTCAGGTGCCTAAACTCACTCAGAGCCTAAGATCCTGCAGTAAATGTTCCCTAGCACTTACGTCCCTGCCTCTGAGCATATGCCCTGCTGCCTCCCTGAGGACATCTGGCTGCCTAACTCCCACCTAAGCCGCAGAGTGATTCACAAACCAGGGGAAGAGATGGAGATAAGAACCAACTTAGCCACCTAGGACCAGATTTTCAAAGGTATTTAGGCACCTAAAAATGCAGATAGGTGCTTTGTGGGATTTTCAAAAGCAGCTAGGTGCAGACTCCTGAGACCAAGGGGAGTTCTGCACCTGGGGTTGAATGCCAAAAGGAGTTAGGCTCCCAACTTCCACCAAAATCAGGGGACTAACTGCTTTTGAGTATTCAGCCCCTAGGCCTGTCTGAAAATCTCACTAGGTGCCTAGCTGTGTCTTTAGGCACCTCTATATCTTTAAAAATCTGGCCTGTAGGAGCCCCAAAAACCCATTGAAGGTTAGTGGGACTTACGCACCTGTCACTTTTGAAAAATGGGACTTCGGCTACTAAGTCACTCACGGCACATCTACCCTGCATTCAAATCAGAGGTGTGACTGCAGCACATGTACACATAGCTTTGATCCAGCTAGCTCGAGCAACAACAGCAGCGAAGCCGTGGCAGCTGGGCTGTACAAGCCTGCTCGGGATGCTGGGTATGCACTCCAGCTGCTAGCCCATTCTGCCCCTGTGCCGCTGCAGCTTCACTGCTATTGGTACTTGAGCCAGCTAGATCAATGCTAGCTCGGGTCTGTCTAGACGTGCTGCATTAACACCTCTGGCTGCAGTGTAGACGTACCCCTAGTGTGTCACATCATAGACCAGGGAAGTGAGAGCCCCTTCCTTGTGTATAATACTGGTGAGAACACACCTGAGACAGCTCTGGATACCCCAGTACCAGGAAGGAGTGCATGAGTGCAGCAAGCAAACCATCCAACGTAAGTGCCCAAAAGCCCTCCTTCGTATATTCCGACTAGGGGAGTCACATGGATCAGCAGATCTAGGGGAAAGCCTGGGAGTTTTGCTATTGACTTCAAGGAGGTCAGGATTTCATCTCTGGGGTCCCATCCCAGCTCTCTAATTGACTCACTGGGCAAGTCACATAAGCCCAGATTTTCAAAAGCAGTCTCTAAATCAGTGCCTTAATTCAGGGATGCCCATCTTAATATGCCTAGGGCTGGAGCTGCAGCCACAGCTCCCATCAATTTCAGTCGTATCAGGAAATAATTTTCTGTCCAAGCAAACCACAGCTTCCAGGTAACTGGTAATTAAGAACATAAGAATCACCATACTGGGTCAGACCAAAGGTCCATCCTGCCCAGTGTCCTGTCTACCGACAGTGGCCAATGCCAGGTGCCCCAGAGGGAGTGGACCTAACAGGTAATGATCAAGTGATCTCTCTCCTGCCATCCATCTCCACACTCTGACAAACAGAGGCTAGGGACTCCATTCCTTACCCATTGTGGCTATTAGCCATTAATGGACTTAACCTCCATGAATTTATCTAGTTCTCTGTTAAACCTTTTATAGTTCTAGCCTTCACAACGTCCTCAGGCAAGGAGTTCCACAGGTAGACTGTGCGCTGTGTGAAGAAGAACTTCCTTTTATATGTTTTAAACCTGCTGCCCATTAATTTCATTTGGTGGCCCCTAGTTCTTATGTTATGGGAACAAGTACATAACTTTTTCTTATTCACTTTCTCCACACCACTCATGATTTTATATACCTCTATCATATCCCCCCTTAGTCTCCTCTTTTCCAAGCTGAAAAGTCCTAGCCTCTTTAACCTCTCCTCATATGGGACAAGTTCCAAACCCCTAATCATTATAGTCGCCCTTCTCTGAACCTTTTCTAATGCCAGTATATCTTTTTTGAGATGAGGAGACCACATCTGTACGCAGTATTCAAGATGTGAGCGTACCATGGATTTATATAAGGGCAATAAGATATTCTCCATCTTATTCTCCATCCCTTTTTTAATGATTCCTAACATCCCGTTTGCGTTTTTGATTGCCGCTGCACACTGCATGGACATCTTCAGAGAACTATCCACGATGACTCCAAGATCTCTTTCCTGATTAGTTGTAGCTAAATTAGCCCCCATCATATTGTATGTATAGTTGGGGTTATTTTTTCCAATGTGCATTACTTTACATTTATCCATATTAAATTTCATTTGCCATTTTGTTGCCCAATCACTTAGTTTTGTGAGATCTTTTTGAAGTTCTTCACAGTCTGCTTTGGTCTTAACTATCTTGAGCAGTTTAGTATCATCTGCAAACTTTGCTACCTCATTGTTTACCCCTTTCTCCAGATCCTTTATGAATAAGTTGAATAGGATTGGTCCTAGGACTGACCCTTGGGGAACACCACTAGTTACCCCTCTCCATTCTGAAAATTTTCCCATTTATTCCTACCCTTTGTTCCCTGTCTTTTAACCAGTTCTCAATCCATGAAAGGATCTTTCCTCTTATCCCATGACAACTTTGGTGAGGACCTTGTCAAAGGCTTTCTGGAAATCTAAGTACACTATGTCCACTGGATCCCCCTTGTCCACATGTTTGTTGACCCCTTCAAAGAACTCTAATAGATTAGTAAAACATGATTTCCCTTTACAGAAACCATGTTGACTTTTTCCCAACAATTTATGTTCTTCTATGTGTCTGACAATTTTATTCTTTACTATTGTTTCAACTAATTTGCCCAGTACTGACGATAGACTTACCGGTCTGTAATTGCCAGGATCACCTCTAGAACCTTTTTTAAATATTGGCATTACATTAGCTATCTTCCAGTCATTGAGTACAGAAGCTGATTTAAAGGACAGGTTACAAACCATAGTTAATAGTTCTGCAATTTCACATTTGAGTTCTCTCAGAACTCTTGGGTGAATGCCATCTGGTCCCAGATGTTAACTTGTTACTGTTAAGTTTATCAATTAATTCCAAAACCTCCTCTAATGACACTTCCATCTGTGACAATTCCTCAGATCTGTCACCTACAAAAGACGGATCAGGTTTGGGAATCTCCCTAACATCCTCAGCCTAGAAGACTGAAGCAAAGAATTCATTTAGTTTCTCCACAATGACTTAACTAAACTGGATCTTTCAAAGATCCCTCCTGCACTGCTTGCAGAATACATGCTATCGGAGTGCTATTTCAGTGAGAGAGCAGATTCGTTAGATAGGTACAATTTAAAATAGGACAAAGACAAAGTGGAAGGGAAGGGAAAGAAATGAGCCTCTCTCCCAGTACATCTATCTGCCAACCCACATTTAATAGCTATTACAGCTGTTGTGCAATCTATTTTAGTTTTGCCAAATATCTTCAAGGTAAAAATAATAATAGACAGACAAAAGTCCTATCTCACACTGTTCTAGTAGGGTTGCTTGGGAATGAAAAAAAAAACGGAAGGAAGAAAAAAGAAACACTGGAGTTTCCTGTGGATTTCCTCATGAAGAGGCTGGAGACCATTATGTTTTTAATTATGATGAGGTCTAGGACAAATTTAATTGCACCTCACAATGCATGCAAAGCTGAGTATAATTGGGAAGAGTGCTCACCCAGATCACAGATCCCATGCCACTTTCACTGCACCTTGAAGGATATATTATGAGGCACACGTTGGTAACTATTGTACAACTTTAAACCAAAAAAAAGTAAGCTATCTGCAGCCACAAAATGAAAATCACAGCTGAAAAATCTGTTTTCTTTCTAGCTCCCACCTTCCTAGCATCTAAGCAACGAGCAAATGGTACACCAGATCCTTAGCACAGTTACGTTGCATAATTACTTCATTGTTCCTATTGTTCTCATTATGAATTGTAATTACTAACGTCTTTATTTATGTTTGTCTTGTTAGAACGGCCAGGGTAATTTTGTTTACTGCATACCAGCACTTAGTGGAAAACATCATTCTGAAAAGCTTTAATGTAGACATTAGTGATTGCGGAGCTTTCCGCTGTGTTAATTAAATGGGGTGCATAAAAAAATGCAGTGAGCTGCAATCAATAGTGCTTTGTATTCCGTTGCAGTATATCCTCTGAGAGATAGCGAGAACAAAATGTTCTCATTTAAACTGTCCTTTTGCTAAAATGAGGCAAATGCCAGCCCTCTGCATTTTATGCATCTGCTAACCTCGGGCTAGGGCAGCAATGAAAGAATAGAGTCCCCTTAAAAGTGAAGTGAAAAGTTTCTTAATATACGTATGTGTGTCAAAGAGTGCAAATCCTTAACAGAATGGCATCTGCGTTCAGCTCCTAGCACACTGGGCCCTGATCCCAGGCTAGAGCTTCCAGGCACTACCACAACAAAGGTAAAGTCAGAACGAATATATACAAAGTAGGCCTGGCAGAGTCAAGACCTAGATACACGTCATGCACTGTTCCAGGAGCCCATCATCAAGTTTCAAGCTGGCAGGTGACAGTGCATGGCAGTGGTGGAAATCTCCCTCCCCTGAAGGCCCTCTCATTTTGTTTCTCCCGACTTGTATCAAGCACTGTAATGTGCAGTTAGCATACCTTTGTCCCTACCACACTTTGAAAATGTGTGACGCTCTTGAGCCACAATATCATCAGTTGGTAGGGTTGCCAGGCATCCAGTTGAAAAGGGAACCTGGCAGTGTCCGGTCAGCACTGCTGACCGGACACTAAAAGTCCGGTTACCGGAGTAAACACCATCAGTCTCCTTGCCAAGAGCACGGGAAGAGCAGCACCTGCTGCTGGAGCCTGGAAGAGCTGCTCAGCTGCTGATGAAGAGAACTGACTGGCTCCCAGACCCAGCTCCAGCCTCTTCAGAGGCCACTGCCAGGCAGCTGCAGCAGGACACAGCTCTGGGCTCTCTCAGCAGCAGTGTGATGGGGGGCTGCCTACCATCCCCAACAGAGCCCATGCAGAATTTCAGGGGGTACCTACTCCTGCCTAGCACCCTCTGACTCAATACTGTGAAGCACAGGCCAAGGACACCAGCAGGGGATTAGCAGTGTGTGGGGACATGGGGCACAGGGCCTGTGGGGTCCTCCACAGACTGGATGGATTTAGACAAACATCTCAACTAAACTTAGATTATACACAGTTAATGTGGGGCTATGTGGGGCTGGAACAGGCAGTTTCTTGGTCAGGGGGGAGAGCTGGCTGGGGCTGTAGCAGCCAGTTTGGCTAAGGGGTGGCGGGTTGGGGCTGTAACAGGGGGCTTGGCTAAGGGGCTGGGGCTGTAGCAGGGGGTTTGGCTCTTGAATTGGGTTGCAACCTTTGAGGTACCAAAACCAGGACATCTGGGACGATCCCAAGCCCACAGTCCTGGCCAGCTGGCAGTGTGTACTGAGCACCATACAGATTTCCTGGGATAGCTACCTTAAATAAAGGGACGATCCTGGGAACACTCAGACAGATGGCAGCCCTGCTGTTGAGGGGCACCCATAGCCCCAGGACTAAGATTGTGCTGATGGATTTCTAGCTCCTGTGTGCCGTGAAGCCCAGGAAGTGCCACACATTCCCCTTTAGAGGGCTCTGCTTCTTTGGAGTGACTCTTGTGAGCAATAAAACACCAATGCCAGACCAGAGAGAGGGACCCAGGTGTGTATTCCGCATGTTCTTTAGCCAGGATATGGTGCAACCAATGCCCCTGCCGCACTTAGCAGAAAATTGACTGGAAAAATGAGAAGGTTCCTTACCTACAATGTGGATGAAGGTTATGAAGGGGTTTGTTGTCATAAGTGGATTTATCTCTGCAAAGTGCAGTCTCGGGTTTCACCGTATTTCAAGACCAAATACTCACCTCCACCATCTCAAGTCTTCTTAGGAAGCTGTCCAGCCGTGCAAACACCATGAGGGATTGGAAGTCCCATTCTTTCACTCCTTGGCCTGGTTTAAAGTAGGTGTGGAGATTTTCCCGTCTCTCCTCAAACGTCTGCTTGAAGTAACTCAGGATGCCGAGCACCTCCCGCACTTTGCCCAGACTTTCTTCTGCTTCCCCCTTCAGAATGTCTTCTGGGGTCAGGTAATTCCAGGCCTACGGTGACAGAGCCAGAATTGAAGTTCTGCTGCCCCAAGGGTCCGGTTGGGTTTTTGGGCTGGCTACATTTAAATGTGTTTCTCAAGCCAAACAATGTTTTTTAAAAAATCATTATATGGGGGAGCCTCAGGGGATCGGGAGATGACATGCCTCTTTTTAAAAGCTTTCCTGAGCAAATCTAAAGATCTGGGGATGAAATCCGGGGACACCTTTCCACAACTCCTGCCTGCCATGAACACAGATGCCAGAACTCCAACTCCACGGACTATTCCCAGAGCCCAGAACCCAGTCCTAGCATGAGAGAGCTAGAAGGCCTTTCTAGGTGATGGTCTGACACCCAGCCTCTCATAGACTCATAGACTTTAAGGTCAGAAGGGACCATTATGATCATCTAGTCTGACCTCCTGCACAATGCAGGCCACAGAATCTCACCCACCCACTCCTGTAACAAACCCCTAACCTATGCCTGAGTTATTGAAGTCCTCAAATCGTGGTTTAAAGACCTCAAGGTGCAGAGAATCCTCCAGCAAGTGACCCGTGCCCCACGCTGCAGAGGAAGGCGAAAAACCTCCAGGGCCTCTGCCAATCTGCCCTGGAGAAAAATTCCTTCCCGACCCCAAATATGGCAATCAGTTAAACCCTAAGCATGTGGGCAAGACTCACCAGCCAGCACCCAGGAAAGAATTCTCTGTAGTAACTCAGATCCCACCCCATCTAACATCCCATTACAGACCATTGGGCATATTTACCAGCTAATAATCAAAGATCAATTTAGGCTATCCCATCATACCATCCCCTCCATAAACTTATCAAGCTTAGTCTTGAAGCCAGATATGTCTTTTGCCCCCACTACTCCCCTTGGAAGGCTGTTCCAGAACTTCACTCCTCTGATGGTTAGAAACCTTCGTCTAATTTCAAGTCTAAACTTCCTCATGTCCAGTTTATATCCATTTGTTCTTGTGTCCACATTGGTACTAAGCTTAAATAATTCCTCTCCCTCCCTGATATTTATCCCTCTGATATCTTTATAAAGAGCAATCATATCTCCCCTCAGCCTTCTTTTGGTTAGGCTAAACAAGCCAAGCTCTTTGAGTCTCCTTTCATAAGACAGGTTTTCCATTCTTCGGATCATCCTAGTAGCCCTTCTCTGTACCTGTTCCAGTTTGAATTCATCCTTCTTAAACATGGGAGACCAGAACTGCACACAATATTCCAGATGAGGTCTCACCAGTGCCTTGTATAACGGTACTAACACCTCCTTATCTTTACTGGAAATACTTCGCCTGATGCATCCCAAGACCGCATTAGCTTTTTTAACGGCCATATGACATTGGCTGCTCATAGTCATCCTGTGATCAACCAATACTCCGAGGTCCTTCTCCTCCTCTGTTACTTCCAACTGATGTGTCCCCAATTTATAACCAAAATTCTTGTTATTAATCCCTAAATGCATGACCTTGCACTTTTCACTATTAAATTTCATCCTATTACTATTACTCCAGTTTACAAGGACATCAAGATCTTCCTGTATGATATTCCGGTCCTTCTATGTATTAGCAATACCGCCCAGCTTTGTGTCATCCGCAAATTTTATTAGCACATTCCCACTTTTTGTGTCAAGGTCAGTAATAAAAAGATTAAATAAGATTGGTCCCAAAACCGATCCCTGAGGAACTCCACTAGTAACCTCCTTCCAGCCTGACAGTTCACCTTTCAATATGACCCATTGTAGTCTCCCCTTTAACCAGTTCCTTATCCACCTTTCAATTTTCATATTGATCCCCACCTTTTCCAATTTAGCTAATAATTCCCCATGTGTAACCGTATCAAATGCCTACTGAAATCAAGGTAAATTAGATCCACTGCATTTCCTTTGTCTAAAAAAATCTATTACCTTCTCAAAGAAGGAGATCAGGTTGGTTTGGCACGATCTACCTTTTGTAAAACCATGTTGTATTTTGTCCCAATTACCATTGACCTCAATGTCCTTAACTACTTTTTCCTTCAAAAAATTTTCCAAGACCTTGCATACTACAGATGTCAAACTAACAGGCCTATAGTTACTCGGATCACTTTTTTTCCCTTTCTTAAAAATAGGAACTATGTTAGCAATTCTCCAGTCGTATGGTACAACCCCTGAGTTTACTGATTCGTTAAAAATACTTGCTAATGGGCTTGCAATTTCATGTGCCAGTTCCTTTAATATTCTTGGATGAAGATTATCTGGGCCCCCCGATTTAGTCCCATTAAGCTGTTCGAGTTTGGCTTCTACCTCAGATGCGGTAATATCTACCTCCATATCCTCATTTGTCATCCTACCATTATCCCTAAGCTCCTCATTAGCCTCATTAAAGACTGAGCCAAAGTATTTGTTTAGATATTGGGCCATGCCTAGATTATCCTTAACCTCCACTCCATCCTCAGTGTTTAGTGGTCCCACTTCTTCTTTCTTTGTTTTCTTCTTATTTATATGGCTATAGAACCTTTTACTATTGGTTTTAATTCCCTTTGCAAGGTCCAACTCTACATGGCTTTTGGCCTTTCTCACTTTATCCCTACATTTTCTAACCTCAATAAGGTAGCTTTCCTTGCTAATCCCTCCCATTTTCCACTCCTTGTAGGCTTTCTGCTTTTTCTTAATCACCTCTCTGAGATGCTTGCTCATCCAGCTTGGTCTACAACTCCTGCCTATGAATTTTTTCCCCTTTCTTGGGATGCAGGCTTCTGATAGTTTCTGCAACTTTGACTTGAAGTAATTCCAGGCCTCCTCCACCTTTAGATCCACAAGTTCTTCAGTCCAATCCACTTCCCTAACTAATTTCCTTAATTCTTTAAAGTTAGCCCTTTTAAAATCAAAAACCCTAGTCCCAGATCTATTTTTGTTTATCCTTCCATCTAGTTTGAACTGAATAAGCTCATGATCACTCGAACCAAGCTTGTCCCCTACAACCATTTCTTCTATGAGGTCCTCACTACTCACCAAAACCAAATCTAAAATGGTATCCTCTCTTGTTGGTTCTTCAACTACTTGGTGAAGGAATCCATCAGCTATCGCATCCAGGAAAAACTGAGCCCTATTATTATTACTAGCACTTGTCCTCCAGTCTATATCTGGGAAGTTAAAGTCTCCCGTGATCACACAATTCCCATTAGTGTTTACTTCATTAAAAAGATTAAAGAGGTCTCCATCCATATCCAAATCGGATCCCGGTGGTCTGTAGCACACCCCAAGCAGTATCTCAGGGGAGGCTCTAGTAGCTTTCTTTCCCAATGTGATTTTTGCCCAGACAGACTCCGTCTTATCCATTCCATCCCTTCTTATTTCTTTACAGACTACTTCATCATTGATATACAATGCTACTCCATCACCTTTGCCTTTATTTCTGTCTTTCCTAAACAGCACATAGCCTTCAATACCTGTACTCCAGTCATGACTACTGTTCCACCATGTTTCTGTTATCCCTATAATATCTGGTTTCACTTCCTGCACCAGTAGCTCTAGTTCCTCCATTTTGTTACCTAGGCTCCTCGCATTAGTGTACAAACATCCTAATTTTTGCCGTTTGGCTTCACTGACATTCTTTACCTGATTAGGCACAGACATTCTACCACCAGTATCACCTATTAGACTGGTATCTACACAACCCTTCTTCCTTACGTCCATTCTCATACCCACGGCTGTATCCTTTCTTACTTTGTTTTCTTCCTTCTCAATGTTAAATTCCGGTGTGGAGATTACCTGGACATCTCCCAACCATCTCCCCCAAATTCCTAGTTTAAAGCTCTCTTAATCAGTTGTGCCAGCCTCCATCCTAGAAGTCTATTTCCCTCCTTACTCAGGTGAAGTCCATCCCGAGAGAACAGTCCTCTGTCCATGAATGCTTCCCAGTGGCCATACATCCCAAAGCCTTCCTTATAGCACCACTGCCTGAGCCATCTGTTGATCGCCATAATCTTGTCACACCTTTGTTGCCGTTCTCTAGGAACAGACAGAATCCCACTGAAGATCACCTGAGCCTCGATTTCCTTAAGCGTCTTCCCCAGCCTGGCATAGTCTCCCTTGATACG
This sequence comes from Emys orbicularis, assembly GCF_028017835.1. Classification (NCBI taxonomy): domain Eukaryota; kingdom Metazoa; phylum Chordata; order Testudines; family Emydidae; genus Emys; species Emys orbicularis. The sequence continues at coordinate 25,456,813 of NC_088695.1, read as the reverse complement.
TTCCAGCGAGAATTTAGCTGTATCATTTGTTCCCACATGAAGAACAATCAGCGGATTCTTTCCCGCTCCCGTTAGGATCCTTTTCAGCCTCAGGTCCATATCCTGTATCTTAGCACCCGGCAGACAGCACACCCTTCTGTTCTCCGGATCAGCTCTAGTTACAGGCCTTGGTTTCAGGACTGATGGCTCCACAACGGGGTGGAAAGGCAAACCTTACTTAGCATCTGACTGCTAAAGGGGGAGGGGGAGGTCCTTCCCCCTCTGGAGAAGCAGCAGCCTTCCCCTCAGGCTGTAGAGTCCAGGAAGCCTGTGGAGAGCCAACGGGCCATCTACCATTTTGTTTTACAAAACCGTGTAATGAACTCTGTGATGCCATAAGCTTTGTTTTCACCTGGCTTTTTCATTGCAATCTGCTGGGGGCTTGATCATTATTATTTATACAACACCAAGCAGAGCTCTGAGCACTTCACTGTGCTCTGACCTGCAGACTCTACAAACTGGGGTGTGTGCAAATGCCATAAGCAGAAACTCCCAGATTCCCTCAGCATTCCTCTGTTGAACACATGGGAGAATTTGTGCCCCATAGGGGCTGGAGATTCTGCTCTTAAACCGTCAGATCTTGAAGGGATCCACAGGAGGCAAGGGGTATCTTCACAGAACTCCCCCAGCTGCTGCTGCCTCTGGAATCCCCTGGGGGGCAGGCACAGAGGGGAAAGGCAAGCATTACTGGGGACTATCTGCAGCGATTGTGTGGTTTCCTGTGGCTGAGAATCCAGTAGAAACCCACTAGCCCTGCTCACGGCCTCCTGGCAAAGCTGGGACCATGTGGAACCCCAAAGAGAGGCTTCCATGTGACCTGGGTGACCATGCTATGGAAGTGCCACCACCCATTAATAAGAGGCTTGGGATTGTGGGTGCTCATGGAAGTGCAGGGAGCATATGTCTAAGTGGATAAAAACACAGCTGAAGGACAGATGGGATGCAAGATAAAAGCCAAATGACTGAGCAGCTCTCTTTGGTGCAAAGCATTAGCACTGCAGGATTGACATTTCTCTAAACTCTTCTAAGCAAACGTGAGCTCTGGCACTGGGGGGCACAGTGGATTGAGATGGCTTTCATGTCTAACATGGATGGATGTGCAGCCCAGACACTACATGGCTGGCAGAATCAAGTGGCTGCATGAAAGAAATCCCAGACAAGTCTAGTGGAAGATGTGAAAGCGCTGATACCTAGGGTCAAGTTCAGTGTTGCAAGTGGGGCGTATCCTGACCCTGACCCCTACCCCATCTGTGGAAGCCTTGAGATAGAAATTTCTAACTGAGCTCTGGGGTTCAGGGAGTGGTTTAAAGGGTCCAGGCCACCTACTTGTTGGATGAGAAGATTGCAGATTTCCTGAAGCAGCACTATGATCCGTGCAGGCGTGTTGTAGTAATTGGATGTGGCCCAGATTAAACAAACCATGTGGAGCAAGGGACTGATCAATGGCTTCACCTCATTAAACTCAACATTCTCTATCTCCTCCAAGCCGTGCTGGAGAGGTGTCAGGTGCAGGTTAATATCCTGGGCCTCAGTCAAAGCTGTGAAAATAAACAGCACACATGAAAGGTGAGGTCTGTCCCTCCCTAGCATGCAGATACTGCCTGGGCTCTGATTATCTCTGATGTCATTTCACACCAACAGGCAAAAACTCAGCTTGCAAAATAAATTAAGCCAATTTATTTGGAAAAATGAACAGCAAAGGGAAACAGAAAACAACACAACCAAAAAAAATCAACATGCTGTTACTCCTTGGGACTCTGAATAGAGCCAACTTCTGTCTGTTTCTGCATCAGTTTTACCAGTGTAAAATACACAAAAGCTGCTTATGAAGTGGTTAGGATCGCTACGCACCTAACATACCCCAAAGCCTGGAAGCCATAACAGTTGTGCCTTTGAATGTTACTAACCTAGGTTAGTCTAGAGCAGCGGCTCTCAACCTTTCCAGATTACCGTACCCCTTTCAGGAGTCTGATTTGTCTTGTGTATTCCAAGTTTCACCTCACTTAAAAACTACTTGCTTACAAAATAAGACTTAGCAAAGAAGGGTCCACAAAAAACAGTTCTGCGGGCTATAAACCTGATTGCCAATTGACACAAGAGTGTTAGTTGTTTAGGAGAGTAATACTTGAAGAACTAATTTAGAACAGCCAGCTTGTCTCTCTAACATTATTAACGGTTAGAATCGTTATGAAGGAGTGAGAGATACTGGCTGTGATGCTGGCAGACCTCACAGCTCACTGAACACTGACAAATGCATAGCCAGAAACCAGGCTGGCTCACCTGTGAGTTAATATAGTTAAAATAGATATTAGCGTGATAAGAAAGCGTTTAGACTTGATGGAATGCTTGTAGGATGCTGCATGTATTAATCCTACTTATAATATCTGTATGCCATGGTATGAAGTTATATTGAGTGTTTGCATTGTAAACCTCGGTAACTGTGTAACTCGCCAAACGGGAAAAGCAGCATTAATTAAGGTAAAGTGCTCGTCCTGCACACAAGGTGGCCCACTGAAGGCAAATGAGGCATTGTGCAGCATCAAAGGACAGAGACCTTGTTTACTGCATTCCTCACTCCCTCCGGGAAGGGGAGCCCTGCACATGAACTCATCCCTTCAGATGGATTCTGGGGGGAAGGGGATAAAAATATCTGACAAGGAAAAACTGAGTCTCTCTCTATGCTGTCTTAGGGTGACCAGACAGCAAATGTGAAAAATTGGGACGGGGGTGGGGGGTAATAGGAGCCTATATAAGAAAAAGACCCAAAAATCGGGACTGTCCCTATAAAATCGGGACATCTGGTCACCCTATGCTGTCTGGACTCTGAGGGGCAAAGATTCCTAACCATAAGCAAGAGATCCCCATGCTGCTTGGCTTGGGTCAGCCCTAAACGACATACACAGTAGCTTATTAGAGAAGCATCTACTCATAACTCATTTGTGTGTGTACATTTCCTGTTTTAACCCTATAAATAATTCTAATTTCTTTTCTTTGTTAATAAACCTTTAGTTTATTACAGGATTAGCTACAGACATTGTCTTCGGTTTGAGATTTGAGTACAATTGACCTGGGGTAAGTGACTGGTCATTTGGGACCGGGAGTATCCTGAATATTGCTGTGTTTTTTGGTGTAAAGTGACCATCTATCACATAGTCCAGCTTGCCTGGATGGCAAGTGAGACTGGAGAGCTCAAGGGGACTGTCTGTGACTCCATGGTAAGGCTGTTACAGTGCTTTAAAAGTTCACATTGGTTACTGGGTTGGTGAAATCTAACTATAAAACATACAGCCAGTTTGGGGTTTCTGCCCTGCTTTTTAACAGTCTGCCCTGAGGCTGGCACGCACAGACGTGAGCCGCTCCAGACAGTGTAACACTGGCACTGACTAGAAAGAAAAGAGAGAATTCAAAAGCAACAAAAAAAAAAAAATCCCTCCTCTATTCAACTTTAGGGGAGTTATCCGAGGCAAATAGCAAGTCTCTGTCCTTATGAAGAAGGCTGTTGTGGGAGGTGGAGTGGAATGTAGCACTGTCTCATCCACACTAAAGATGCTTCCAAAGAACAGGACTTCTCTTTTGGAGAGTTGCATTTTGCTATGAACTTAAAAAGAAACCTCTACAGATGGGAGCAGCTGCTGAGGAGAAAAGCGCCTTGGCTTTGGTGAGTTGATAGGGTTGGTTAGTGACACCGAAGTTCTCAGAAGATACTGGTTGTTTTGGTTGAAAAGGTTTTTTTTGCTGGGCTATAGGTTACTGTTGGTCACGAAACAGGAGGTGTATCAGGGCCAGATTCACAGGGGGAACTTAGGTACCTAACTGCCTCTTTAGCTGGCGAAGTCCAACCTTTAAGCACTACTGACATTCACAATATCCTGCTGTCATAACTATAAAGGGAAGGGTGACAGCTCTCCTGTGTACAGTGCTATGGAATCCCTCCTAGCCAGAGACTCCAAATCCTTTTACCTGTAAAGGGTTAAGAAGCTCGGGTAACCTGGCTGACACCTGACCCCAAGGACCAATAAGGGGACAAGATACTTTCAAATCTTGGGGGGGGGAAAGGCTTTTGTGTGTGTCCTTTGTTTAAGGGGTTGTTCGCTCTTGGGACTGAGAGGGACCAGACATCAATCCAGGTTCTCCCCATCTTTCTAAACAAGTCTCTCTTATTTCAAAATTGTAAGTAAAAGCCAGGCAAGGCGTCTTAGATTTACTTTGTTTTCTCAACTTGTAAATGTACCTTTTACCAGAGTGTTTATTTTTGTTTGCTGTACTTTGAACCTAAGACAGAAGAGGGGGGGGTCCTCTGAGCTCTTTAAGTTTGATTACCCTGTAAAGTTATTTTCCATACTGATTTTACAGAGATGATTTTTACCTTTTTCTTTAATTAAAAGCCTTCTTTTTAAGAACCTGATTGATTTCTCCTTGTTTTAAGATCCAAAGGGGGTTTGGATCTGTATTCACCAGGAGTTGGTGAAAGGAAAGAGGGGGGAAGGGTCAATTTCTCCTTGTTTTAAGATCTAAAAGGGGGTTTGGATCTGTATTCACCAGGAGTTGGTGAAAGGAAGGAGGGGGGAAGGGTCAATTTCTCCTTATTTAAGATCCAAGGAGTTTGGATCTGTATTCACCAGGGAATTGGTGAAGGTCTCTCAAGGCTACCCAGGAAAGGGAATTAGCTTTGGGATGGTGGCAGCGGACCAGAACTAAGCTGGTAGTTAAGCTTAGAAGTCTTCATGCAGGCCCCTACATTTGTACCCTAAAGTTCAAAGTAGGGATACAGCCTTGACACCTGCTCAGCCGCCACCTAACCCCATAGGTGCCTAATTTACTAGGCACCTATGTTTACACTGGAAAAGTCTCCAAGGTACCTACATTTTGGCAGCTGGCCATGTACATAGCTGCCTCAGTCTGGGAAGTGCCCAGCATCTCTGTGCCAAACTCCCACCTAATCCCCTAGTCTTCCCACCTATCTCACCCATGAGGCCCAACCTGGTCAATGTGCTCAGAGGCTGCCTTCAAACACATCGACCAGGTCAGGCCCCACACAAAGCACAGCTGGAGCACCCAGTCCCCTTTTATCCAACAGCCCCGTGGTGAGGGCACTCACCCAGGATGGGGTTCAAATTCCACTCTATGGGCTTGTCTTCACGTACAGCACTGCAGCCGTGCAGCCACCGTGCTTTAGTGAAGACACTACTATGCCGACGGGAAGTTAATCCACCTCCCGAAAGGCGGTAGCCATGTCAATGGAAGCGGCTCTCCCAGTGATCTAGCACTGTTTGCACGGGGGGGTTAGGTTGGTATAACTACTTTGCTCAGGGGGTGGATTTTTCACACCCCTGAGTGACATAGTTATACCAGTCTATAGATCTGTAGTGTAGACCTGGCCTATGGCTCTCTAATGCTCTCATTGTTGGAACTGTTCCATCTTGTATAAAATGCTTAACTAGTCATTAAAGCAGGGACGGGGACTTGAGACTCCCACGCCCCAGGTGAGTGTTCTAAGCATTGGGTCAATCTCTTGTTCTCTCTCTCTCTCTCTCTGGCCCAAATGAATATTTAAATATTTTGTACAAAGTGGCACAACTTTAACAGAAGTTCTCATCCCAGAAGTTCGGGCACTCAGCTGGGATGTGGGAGACTTGGGTTCAAATCCCTACTCTGCAGGGAGTTGATCAATTTGAGCACTGATTTCCCTACTGCAGAGCAAGGATTTGAAACCAGGTATCCCACAACCTGAGAGAGTGCTCGAACTATTGGGTATGGTGGGAGTGGTACCAACCACACCTCCTCATTTTTTCTTGAGAAAGGTGCTTAAGCTAGGTCAGCCTAACTCCAGGAGCAGATTCAATAGCGGTGAATCCCAAGCAGAGGGAAGCCCCTATCTCTGCCCAGACTTAGGCACTGAAGTTCCTTTGAGGGGGCGGGGCTTAAGCGCTGTAACGCTCAGCCTAAATCCCCCTTATCAAGCTAGCCCTCACGGCCTTCTCAGAGATTCCTCCTTCCCCGACAATGAAGGAAACTACAGTAAATTCTCAGGATTTTGTTTGGGCTGGACTGAATTCCACTGGGTATGGCTTACTTGAGAAGACTGAACTTCTGCAGAGTTGGGCATTGCTTGGCTGTAATTTTGCTTCTCAAAGACACACAGTAGAAAACTTCTTAGAAACTATTCTCTTTTCTTCTGTAAAATGACAAAATTTCTGAATCGATGTGCCAACATTCTTATAATTCTGATTTAAATAGGGAGGCAACAGTCCTTTGTCTGCCCAAAGGAGTATGGTCCTTTGTCTGCCCAAAGGAGTAATTCCTCTTGTTCCACTGTAAATGCACTGGGAGGGCAAAATAAGGAGGAGAAAGGCTGGAACGTTAATCCCCTGCATCACCTAGAGGATAATAACCCAGGCTTTAATCTTTTATAACTATGTCTTCTTTAGAAGTGATACCAATTAGGACGATGGTCTTCTCAGATCTTATGACCTAAGCAGGTCAGTACTGGATGGAAGATCTTGAAGGAGATCCCAGGAGCTGTATGGAGTGATTCTAAGGATGTTCCCTCTGATCCAGTCCAACATAATGCTAGAAGACACTCTTTTCAGATGAAACATAAAACCCAGGACGCAACCATTTATTGCACTCAGACCCATTGCACTTTTCCTGGAGATTGCTCTGACAAAAAGTCTGCACTGAGGACTCAGAATCAAAATCTGAGTTCTCTACTCAGCCAAGCCACTGACCTGCTGTCCTGCTGTGTGACCTTGGGCATGTCACATCAGCTTTCCACACCTGCAATTACTCCTCAGGAAAACAGGGAGAACGATATCTGCCCACCTTTATCAAGTGCCTTAATATCCTCAGACCAAAAGGTGCTCTGCCCACAGCAGTTGCAAACGATTATTTTCACAAGACTGGGGTGTGAACCCTGGTGTCCAGACTAAATTCCAGTTTGGGCAATAAGTAGTCTAATGAAAACTCCCCTTGTAGTTCCAGTTGGATACAGTATTCAACATTTCCTGCCCTAAACTGTTGTGAAGGGCTGTGGCTTGCTGTAAAGCAGCCACCACGATCACACTGTATTAGGTTACATTAATCCATCAGGATGAGGCACTCTGGATTAATATGAGATTATTATTAAAGGCAGAACACATCCCAAAATTCCTCTCCATGACTTTTGGGAGGTTTCTGGATCCACAGACCAGTAATCAAACTGGTCCCAAGATGGTACCAAAACTGCAGGGTCATCTACAATCCCAAACCTCTAACCCTTCTGCCCCTTCGTCCTCCAGGATGCCCTTCCCAACAATCCCCTCCCTGCACCCCTCTCCCACAGGCTCCAAGGCTTCACATCAAGGACCAATGCCACTGCAGACCAGTCGTGTTGGGACTGTAGCTATAAAAATCAGGAGATGGGGAAAAGACCAACCATGAAATCAGCATAGCTAAGGCAAAGAGGGTGCCCAAATCTCACCTTCTACGACATCTCTGAACATCGCTTTGAAGGCTGGGAAGTAGCTGCTCTGCACTCTGTCTAGCAGTTCGGCCATTTTCCTCACCTTCTGAGTTTTCAGCTGATTGTAAATGCATTCCAGGTCCTCGTACCTACAGCAAAGCAAAAGAGATGAGAGCGCTAGGTAGAGATCACAGCAGCTGAACCCAGGCAAATAAATGTCCATCTCCACTCCATCTGCGTTGAGCAATTCACACCTAGCCTGCGTGGCTGCTGGCTCATGGGAGTTCCTCGGGGCTCATGGGCTTCAGCACTGTGAGGGCTAATCCTTATTCCAAGGGGAAGCCCAGTCCAGGGGTCAAAGTCAGTGACTGCCCACAGTCCAATTGCCAGGTGCCCCTCCTGAAGTACCAGACAGGAGGGGCGGAGGACAGGAAATGAGCTCTGCATTTTTTAACTGAGTTGGCTGAGCATGTTAAATCACTGGAGCCTACTGTAGATAAAAACAGCTTGTAGCAAGTCTGATTCCTGAGTCAGGGTCTGTCGCTGCTACTGGGGCCTCTAACCCCTCACTGCAAGCAGAGAAATGGATTCCTTTGTGTCAGAAAACGTAACATGTTTTGGGCTTCAAAAACTGGCTTTGAGTTTATTGGAGAGAGGGGAAGAAGCCCAGTGAGAGGCTTCAATTAGCTCTTACTGGTGTCTGTGACACACTTTACCTCAAAGTAGCACCCTGTAACCCCCATACAAAGCGTGCCATGTAAGGTGACATATGAAAGGTCATGATCTGCTGAAACCCATTGTCCTGTCAAAACATGTATATTGTTAGTGTGTATGAAATTATGATATTCTGCTATATGGTTGTTACTGAAATACATTGTGTGTCCGGGAGATGCCCACAGCTAGCTCTCCAGTGGCAACAAAGGAGGTGACCCTCACCCAGGTGGGCGTTAAGTGACCATCGTGAGCCATTGACCAGCCGGGGAAATGTAAACAAGAGATTTATAATTTTGTTAGACACAGTTGTACAAGCACTGCACAATGGGGATTGCTCAACTCTGTGACTCATCAAGGCCCACCAGGACATGCCTGGTCAGTATCATTCCTGGGACATGAACTGAAAGTATAAAATAAGGGACAGTGGCATCATGCAATTACCTCTCTCCTCCCCCACCTACGCTGAAGGCACCAAGAACGCTGAGAAGACAAAGACTTCAAACTGATGAGATTGGTCCTAGGCTGTGTATTAAGAACTGTAACCTGACTGCAACATAGTGGTGTGAGAAAAGCTGTTTGATTCAAATCTTGCTTAGTCTAATGGAGTTTAGGATTTAGACTGCGATTTTACTTTTATTTCTTAGATAACTAACTCTGACCTTATGCCTACCACTTATAATCACTTCAAATCTATCTTTCTGTAGTTAATAAGCCTATTTTAATGGTTTATCTTTACCAGTGAGTTTATCTAAAGTGCTTGGGGAATCTGCTCAGATTACAAAGGCTGGTGCACGGTCCACTATCCTTTGACGAAGTGGCGAACTAATTAATACGTTTGCACTGTTCAAGAGAAGGTCTTGAGCAGTGTAAGATGGTACATTGTCTGGGTGCAAGACTGGGTGCTGGAGGGATTTGCTGGTGTCTCCCACTTTACAGTTCATGAGTGGCTTAGAGAGCACTCATGCAACTTACCTGGGTGTGTCTCTATGCTGGTGGCTGAGTGATAATAGCACCTGCTGCTTGTCACTAGCAAAGCATTGAGAGAGACAGCCCAGGCTGGAGAGTTAAGGGGGCAGAGCAGTCTCATGGTTCCAGGTTGTACCCTGGGGTCCCCGTCACAGTGTCGCCTGTTCTTAGCTGTGATGGAAGGGGGATTTTAGAAAAGATCCCTTAGGTTTGGAGCCCCTATGCTGGTGGTCAATTGAAATACTGCCAGTTGCACCAGCAGTGACCTCCTATGTATTTCACAGCTCATGGTTATTTTATGAGCTTGAATAAACTTCTCTATCTTGAGTCTTTATATAAACTTTAAACTGCTTAGTCTTTATATCTTGTCTGAGTAGTGCTGGCTGCTTGCAGCATTTCCCTTCCATGTAACACGAGCTTCGACTGACAAACATACACTGCCAGGCTGCCTGCAACGCACCTGTTTTTCCAGAATTCTAACTCCACCTTTGGATTGGGGTTGCTGCCTTGCAGAAGTGGCTCTGATGACTCTCTTTTCAACGCTCCCTGGATCTGGTAGCTCCACTCTATCACTGTTGACTCAATGGCGTGCACGAGAGATTTATCCACCAGTTCCACACTGCAGAAAGTAAATACAAAGTCTCCCTGTGAAGTTTGGTTTTTGTTTGACAATGCACAGGAATCAGATATGCTGTGCAAAATAACCAGATGCCAACGTTTATTTCACAAGGTGCTGTGTATCTTAAATCCCCACACTTTTTTTTAATAGTACAGTAAATTCATTCTGGAGAAAGTTTCTAAAATGCCTTTATAGTGGATAACATCATCTAAGCCAACATCCTGCCACCAGCAGTGACCAGTACCTGATCATTCAAGGGAAGGCAGGCAGAAACAATAATGCACCCAAACATCTTACTTTCTGACCCCCTGAGGCACATGTGAATGCCCTTGGCACAAGACTTGCTCGTGTTTAGTATCTGAACTTGCACAGCATGGACAAGATTGTGGCATGTATGCCACTGCCCCAGTAGGGGGTGGTATGGAGCCCCCCCCATCCCATGAGGAGCACTGGGGAGACTATGCCTCAAGCAGAATCATCTCTCCCAATGCTGCTCTTTGCACAACCTGCTCCATCTTGCCTCCAGCGATTTACTAGACTCAGCTAGGAGAGAAACCATGCAAGGTGGCTGCTAAGCTGAAGGAGCAGAGGAGGTGCCAGCTTGCTGCCCAAAAGGCTGGAAACGGGGAGCACAGCTCCTGATAACTGTTGGATGTCACAATGCTCCTATGCCTGCAGCACCAAATGGGCTCAGTCTTCAAAGGTTTTTGTGTGGCAGACAGTCAGAAAGACAGTCAAAGAAATTCCATAGAGCAGAGTTGGGCCTCCCTTTGCTTGGCTAGCTATGGGGATCAGCTTCTCTCAGGGCCTGTCTATCCTGGGTTTCTCTGTAGCACCTGTCACTGTAGTATTTAATCACTGAACCTCTCAGTTACAATCTTTGGCTTGATCCTGCTCCTCTGAACTCAACAGGAGTGGGAACAGGCCCCTAGGCAGGGAGATGCATCATCTCAAGACAGGCAGCAGCACCATGGTGAGGCAAAGAAAATGATAAAACGGAACAGGGTTTGTTTCCTCTAGTCTAGAGGGTTACACACTCCATTGCTGCTGCCGGCTGAGCTGGCAGGTGGGGGGAGTGGCAGGGACAGAGTCTCTACCCCGACCCTGTAGCCATTTCACCTACATTTAATGTTACCTAATCTAAGCCACTCCTCTTCCTCTCCTTGTTGCTTCAGCAGTTTCACATCAGCAACTTCCCCGTGGCAGCCCATATGGTGCTGCAGGCAGAGGAGCCTGAGCAGTAGCACTGTGACATCATAAATAACTCACCCAATCAGCACTCCCTCCCTCAAGAAACCCAAACCCTAGTCTTAAACCTTTATCCCTAACCCTGCTGCCTGCCTTGGTCATCTCTCCCCTTCACAGTTCCCCCTGGCTGCTGCAGGCAAAGGAATCTCTCTACCTGTGGCACCAAATGGGCACTGGCTAGCTAAATTACAAGTTTTCACTGGACAAAGGTAAAATGATCTTGCCTGAGACAGGCTTAGTGGGGCGGGAGCGACAGTGCAAAGCTCCAGCCTCACTCCAATACAGCTCCCACTATTCCAGCCCTGAACCCCCACACCTCCCCACTGTGTCGGAGCACCTCAGTTCTGACTCCACAGGTTTATTTTGCTGGTGCATTTCAACCAATAGTATTGAAGCATGTAAATGAACTAGAGCAGGAGTGGGCAAACTACGGCCCGCCGGCCGAGTCCGGCCCGCCAGCCATTTTAATTGGGCCCTCGAGCTCCCTCTGGGGAGAGGGGTCTGGGGCTTGCCCCGCTCCAGCCAGGGAGCAGGGTTGGGGGCTGCTCTGCACAGCTCCTGGAAGCAGCAGCATGTCCCCCCTCCGGCTCCTACACAAAGGGGCAGCCAGGAGGCTCCACTCCGCACGCTGCCCCTGCCCCAAGTGCTGCCCCCACAGCTCCCATTGGCCAGGGACCACGGCCAATGGGAGCTGTAGGGGAGGCGCCTGCAGACGGGGCAGTGCGCAGCAGAGACGCCTGACCACACCTCCACGTAGGAGCCGGAGGGTGGACATACCGCTGCTTCTGGGAGCCTCTTGAGGTAAGTGCCCCCCGGAGCCTGCACCCCTGATCCCACCCCAGCCCAGCCCTCCAAACCCCTCGATCCCAGCCCAGGGAACACTCCTGCAACCCAAACACCTCATTCTCATCCCCACCCCAGAGCCTGCACCCCCAGCCACAGCCCTCACCCCCTCCTACACCCCAACCCCAATTTCATGAGCATTCATGGCCCACCTTACAATTTCTATACTCAGATAATTATAATATGGAGATATACCTATCTCATAGAGCTGGAAGGGACCTTGAAAGGTCATCGAGTCGAGTCGAGTCCAGTCCCCTGCCTTCACTAGCAGGACCAAGTACCGTCCCCGATAGATTTTTGCCCCAGATTCCTAAATGGCCCCCTCAAGGACTGAACTCACAACCCTGGGTTTAGCAGGCCAACGCTCAAACCACTGAGCTATCCCTCCCCCCAGTGTGGCCCTCAGGCCAAAAAGTTTGCCCACCCCTGAACTAGAGGGTGTGAATGATGACTGGCTGCGTTATCTGTGATGTCACAATCCCCATCTGCCTAGAGCATCAAATGGACACAGTAAGGAAATGAGGCTTTTCCAATATTTTGGTTTCCTGACTACCCCCAAAATCAATGGGGTTCTTCCCACTGATGCTTCAAATGTTCCCAGAAATTGTGGAACTGATTGGATGTGGTCTTCAAAAGTTATCGTGTTACAGGCAGACAAACAGAATGCCATCAGGTTGAGTATTAGGCCTCACTTCCTTGGCTGACTAGCAAGGAGAATGGACAGTGAATGAGGAAAGTCCTGCTTATTTTTGCATGGGATTCCTAGCAGAAATAAAAACAAACATGCGGCGAGCAAAGTAGATGAAAACTCAAAACTTCACTTACGTTTTTTCATTTTCACAATCTATATACTCCATTCTCTCAGAGCCTGCTGGAAGAGGGAGTAGGGTCTTCCCTTTTACTTGACCAATAACCACAAAAATGTTACTTTTCAGGCTGTGGACATGACGCATAATGTCCTGTGACACCACATGTGGCCAGCTGTGGTGATTCTTCTGGTTTGCCAGGACTGGTGCTACTACCTGTAATATAAACCATTGAGCCAGTTTACAGCAGATAAGTAATAAAGAAGAAAAAGCCAAGTGGGACTGAATAGCTCACGGGCCCCGGATCCTTTCATCAGCCAGCCACCAAACTGGATCCTGTGTGCCCACATGAAATGAGCATGGAGGGGATTCAGGCTGGTTCCTAATGGACTGGCATTCATATAACACCCATTATAATTGTCAGCCCTGTTGGCAATCGGAGCAGTCTCCAAGGACTGAATGAGCCACAGCAAGTTACTTCTTCTCTACCCCACAGTAGCAGTCCTTGCAGTTTATATTTGGGACATGTATGAAGAAGCCTGCACCTCTGCCCCCAACACTCCACCTGTTTTGTGGATAATTAGAGGGTTTGTAGGCTCAGTACCTTTCAAAAGGACACAATTTAGTTATAAAACCCCAGAACTCCTTTGTAGCAGCATTTGCTTCTTGCTTCTGCATTTATCAGTGACTAGAACAAAGAGCTCAGAAATCAAAAGATTATTCCCAAATAAAAAGCTAATTCAGCAGGAGTTATGCTGGAAAGTGTGTGATGTTGGAGTCCCACCACACATTAAAACAGTATTTCTTACTTATATTCTACACCTTTCAAAAACCCAAACATTTGAGAGTCTGGAAAGGAACAGAAAAGAGACCCAGCCAATTCCACACAGCCCTTCATCACTCACTATCTGCCCACCTGCTTTACACCCACATGGCTCTAACTAGGAATGGGTGAACGGTTGGCTCTAGGCTCTTGTCCTTTACTAGTCATTTTAAAATGTTCCTTGTTTTTACTGGATTTTGGATTGGTTTCTAACTCCTCCATGCAAGAGGGCTCAGTCTGTGGGCAGCCTTTTAAAAAGTGCATGTTAAAGGTCTGAGCACCGTGTATGTTCAAAACCACAAACTGTGACTCTATGGAACTGCAATCCTAACTGCATCTAGGCCAGGGGTCTCAAACTCAAATGACTACGAGGGCCACATGAGGACTAGTGCATTGGCCCGAAGGCCGCATCACTGACACCCCCCATTGCTGCCCCTGGCCCCGCCCCCACTCCACCCCTTCCATGAGGCCCCACCCCACCCCACCCCATCTCTTCTCCACCTCCTCCTCCAAGTGGTTTTAATAAAATATATACACTCAGTAAAGCCCCCCCCCCCCTGCACTGGGCTGCACCACCACTCCACCCCTGCTCTGCCTCTTCCAGGGGTGGCAGGTTTGTAGAAATTTTGGTGGTGCCCAGAACCTGCCCCCCCCCAAACTCTGCCCCCACCTGCCTAAGGCTCTGGGAGGGAGTTTGGATGGGGGAGGGAGTCTGGGGTGCAGACTCTGGGATGGAGTTTGGGTGCTGGGTGCAGGCTCCGGGCTGGGGCAGGGGGTGGGGGGTTCAGGCTCTGGGATGGAGTTTGGGGATAGGAGGGGGTGCAGGGGTGAGGGCTATGGGGCTGGGGATGAGGGGTTTGGGGCATTGGAGAGGCTCAGGACTAGGGCAGAAGGGCAGGGGAAGGGCAGCCTGCCCTGGCCCTAGTGGAGGGGGGCACTAGGACCCTGCGGCAGCAGGTGATGCTGGATGCCGGCAGAAGAGAGCGGAGCAGAGCTGCAGACTCCGGGCGGTGAGGGGGCAGCAAGTGAGGCCGGGGGACACTCGGGGGAGGTGTGTGGGGGCGGCAGGCGGGGCCGGGGGAGAGACCCGGCCCCAAACATTGAGGAGCAGCGCCCTGGGAGCTTAGCTGCCACATAAAATAACTCGGGGGGTGAGGGGAGTTTGGCGGCGACAGGAAGTAATGGGGGAGGCGGCGCGGGGAGCTTGGCGGGCCGCGTGTTTCAGACCCCTGATCTAGGCTATGGGGGATCCTTCGGTGCCTCTTGGTGTCTGCTCCTTTCACCTGTCATTGGAGGTTCCTTCCTGCAGGCTCTCTCATATGCCAGGAGAGTGGCAGCTGCAGGCTTTGATGACAGTTTTCTTAAGGGGGAAGCCATCCTAACATCCCATCCCAAAGCCTGGACTGTGGTCCCATATTTTGATTGAAATAAGACAGTTCCTGTGTCAGTATTGTTCTTAAGCCTCATGATCTTCCATGCTAAACTCAGCTGCACACCTCAGGTGTTCAGACGGCTGTGGGGACAATGCCTTTCATGACCTCCCCAATACTGCCTGTGGCTTTTGCTGAAAAGCTAAAGGCCAGTCCCATTCAGTCCAGAAGTGATCCAATGGGATCATATTCTGTATCCACCCATGCTGTGTGCTCAGTGAAGTTCCTCCACCAGAACAACTTACAGACCTTTCTACTGGAGGGTGGGTAGCGGTCACTTCCACAGCATTTATTCATCCTGTGCTGATTGAGAGCTGTAAAGCTGCTACTTGGAGCTCAGCTAAAGCATTATTGTCTTGATGCTGTGTTAAGATCGGACTGGATCTTCTGTTGCTAGTGGAGATAGCCAACGCCTAGGGAGGACAGCATGCCAGTTTCTCTTATGGAAGCTGTTATGTGTCCTTTGGTCAAAAAACCAACACTTAACTTTGACACTCTGGCTGACAATTGCCCAGCGTCTAATCTTCCAGTTCTGGTTAAGATTATAGACACAGAACACCTAGATATCTCAGGTCTCTTTGACCCTTATCAATAAGGGCACAGAACAGAAACTGCTCCAGCAGAAATGATCTCACCCTAGGGATGGAAGGAGAGTGGGTTTCCAGGCTGATAAGATTAAATCTACCAGCTGCTTTCAATACCATTGGTCCTAAGCTGCAGAATGTAACAGGAGCAGATGGGGTTGTTCTCTGGTGACTCCTTTCCCTCCAGAAGGTGGCTTTAGGAGACTTTTCTTCATCACTGAGGGCACTCATCTGGAGCCCAGCAAGCTCCCTGCGTGTCTTTACTCTTGTTCCACTTGTGTGCAAGGCCATTAGAAAGGTTAATGAGAGGATATGGGAGACCAGTGCTTTCAGTATGCTGACAGCCAGCAGTGCATCTGTCTGATTCAAATCAGCCACTGTTCTGTGATGTCTGGGTGAGATTGGGACTTCAATGAGAGCTAAGTGACTGAAGCTCAGTCCAAATAAGACAGAGGTAATGTTTATTGGTTGGAGGAAACAACCAGAAGATACGGCAAGGATTGTATTAGCCACTGTGACTGAGGGTATATTGGATCCTAGCTCTTGCTAGATGATCATAATCATATAGCAGCAGCTTCTAGGAAGGCTCTTGTCCATCTTCATCTGTAGTGAGGTTGTGCGTTTCTTTCAGATGAGGTCCTTGTTACCATTATTCATGCTGTTATCACCTCGGGATTAGAGTACTGCAATGCGCTGTACATGGGGCTTGGCCTTAAATCAACCCAGAAACTGAAGCCAGTGCACAATGCAGTGTATCTTGGCAGCAGCACATGACATCAGTGCTCTGGGACCTCTACTGCCAGCCTATTGGTTTCCAGGTGGAGTCCAAAGAGTTGGTTCACCCTTGGTTAAGATGGCCTTCTCAAAATAGTCACCATCTCAAATTGTTCTCAATAGGATTGAAACCATCAGCTGCCCTTACCAAAGATGGACACTTCTTCCCACTATTCCCAACTGGAGTGAAGCTATGCTGGAGGCAGAGAGGCACAGCAGAATGCAGGGGTTGGCTATCTTTGCTAAAGGCAGCCTGTGGCTTCAGTCCCGATGAGAACAGGAGATGGCAGCCATTTTGAAAGAGGGCAATTCTTGGTAAGTTTTTCTAGAGCAGAACTTTATTCCTCAGCCTCTGCTGAAGGGGAAACTTTCAATTATGAGAAATAATGGATAAAGTTACTATTAATTCTAAATATCTATATATTCATCTATCTGTATCTTCAAAAACAACTAATTATTGCACCAGATTTTCTCAAGATTCACCTTTCTGCCAATTTCTCTGTTAATAGACAATGACTGAGCAGAGTCTAACAAGCCGCTAAAGTTCTTAAAGGACCGATTTTAAAATTAATTTTAATTCATAAACTAATTAACGGATTTATGTTTAACTTCTCTGAGAAGTCATTTGAAGTTCAAGGAGCAAGTGCTGTAATTGTGGGGAGGGTGCAGGGATGCTGTCATGTGTAATAAAAAAGCTGAATCCTTGTCATTGGTGGAAAAGTCAACCTTAACTACAGAGCTGTGGCCACCATCTCCATAATTCCTGTGTTCACTCAGTACAGTGTTCTCGCGTTAACAGTCACACACAGCGAGGAACTCATGGTATTTAGTACACTAGACTATAGCCTAGGCTAGGGAACAGCCACACAAATTATAAAAAAAAAAAAAAATCCCCAATAAAATAGTGAACTTAATTGCGTGACATCCCAACTGCCAGGGCCATACATGTTACTGCAGCAGAAAAAGTGTCACTACACCGGGCTCTGGTCAGGCGCCCTGGTCAGCAAAAGGAGAGGTTCTTCAGACTCCTTCAAGTCCTCCTTGCAGGTCATTGAAGTCAGTCTAGCCAGCAAGACCAGTGTTCATTCCACTTGGGTACTGCGCTCCTTCAGAGAAACAAGGGCTTGGCTGACAGGGCAGAGTAGGAGAATGGGAAGATGAGAGAATCACATGAAGCTCTTCAGCAGAGGGTGGAGCCTGCTCAGCAGCTCTGCTTGCAGCTCTGCGCTGCTCCTGCACTGCCTTCAGGCCCAGCTCGGTCCCAATGCCAAAGAGCACATGTGACACAAGCAGAGGCGTTCCCATATGAGGCATCACCACAGAGCTGGGGGCTCATCTGCATGGCCTGCCCCACCCTGGGTGGAAGGGCCTGCTCCTGTCCCCAGTGTGAGTGGCTGATTCAGCCCAATAGTGCAGTTTGTTCACATCAGAGAAGAGTCACGAATGATCAACCTGAGTGTGGATTTTCTATAGCACGTTGGGTTCCTGAGTGAGCGCAGGGACTGAGAGGGGAGGCTTTGCACCTCCCTGATGTGATGCTGGGGCAGGCAGAGGACAGAGGGGCCACAGTAGCAGGTTAGAGCAGCCTGCGGACAGCCCTAGCTTGCCCTCCCTATCTCCCACTGCCATAGTCCCTATGGGCATCACTGTAGCCAGGGCCGGCTCCAGGCACCAGCTGAGCAAGCTGGTGCTTGGGGCGGCAGATTGTTCGAGGCGGCATTCTGCCCAATCCTAGGGCGGCACGGCCGCTTTTTTTTGTTTGTTTGTTTGTTCCGCTCCGGCTGCCCTGTAGGGGGCGGCGGCGCGGAGAACCAGAGTGCCCTGCAGGGCAGTCCTCTTCCTTCCCTCCCCGCCGACTGGAGCGGAGCCCTCGCGGCAGGCGGCAGCGCAGCGGGAGGGGCCGCATGGCAGCGCCCCTGCTGTAGCCCTGGCAGCCCCCTTCTCTCTCTCTCCCGCCCGCTCCCCCCACCCCCAGCCGGTCCCCCTGCACCCGCGCTCCGGCCGCGCCGCAGGTTTGTTTTGTTTTTTTTTTTGCTTTGCCGTTCTGGCCGCCCCATTTTTTTTTTTTTTTTTTTTGCTTGGGGCGGCCAAAAAGCCAGAGCCGGCCCTGACTGTAGCAGGGGATCCCTGGGGTGCAGGCTTGTCTCTTCCTGCCCTCGATCTGCCCTGAAACATCCCCTGTACCAGAAGAATCTATGGGGTTGGCACTGAGCCCCTGGTGCAATTCACCCAGGAGAGCCATGCAGCCCCTTGGTGCCAGCCCAGCTTCACCCTACTCTGCACACACAGCAGGTGCAAAGCGACTGCACAGGGAAGGAGAAGGAGCCTCCTTGGTTGAGTCCTCTTGAGCCTGCCTCTCTCTATTTTCAAGAAAACCAGGAAGTTCAAACACAAAAGACACTTTGTGAAAAACAGTTCAGGTGGCTGAGAGACAGCGACGCAAAACCCAAACGCACAACGCCAGGAAACACAGCACAAAGCCATTCACCTACATCCCTCCTCTTCTCTCTCTCTTACTCACACACTGCCCATTCCCCCAGCCGACCAGTCCTACTCAGCTACTGTCACCACAGTCAGACCCTTAACTCCACCCTCCGTGGAGTGCCACGAAACAATGCTTACATCTCCCGGACAAAAAGCTACATAAAGAAATATGCATGGCAGAGATCAGTACATGCACCCTGCTCAGGACACATGACCAAAGGAGCCCCAGTGACATCAGTCTAAAACTATTCATTACACCGAAAAAATTCTACATAACAGCTGGAGTTTACAAGTCCTCTCATATGCTACCTGTCACCATTTACAAACAAAGTCACAGCACACAAACACTGCAATCTGTGCAATTACGATTTACCAAATTGCAGAACCCATCAAAAAGACTGAGATGTAATATTGCTCCACATAAACAAATATGCTACCCCACAAAATCAAAATAACTTGGTTGGTAGCCTACAACTGTGAGCTGAAGGTTCAATGTCTTAATATAACAATGTCAACTCCAAAATACTGCCACATTCACACCTACTTCCACATACACTCTTATCATTGTGTAGATTTCCCATCTTAAATTCATACTGAACACATTCAAAATAAATGTTTATTTAAAAAAAATTTCATTAGGTGTGTTAAGGCTGTATCCCCACTTTGAACTTTAGGGTACAAATGTAGGGGCCTGCATGAGGACTTCTAAGCTTAACTACCAGCTTAGTTCTGGTCCGCTGCCACCATTCCCTACCCTGGGAAGCTTTTAGAAAACCTCTCACCAATTCCCTGGTGAATACAGATCCAAACTCCTTGGATCTTAAACAAGGAGAAATTGACCCTTCCCCCCTCCTTCCTTTCACCAACTCCTGGTGAATACAGATCCAAACCCCCTTGGATCTTAAAACAAGGAGAAATTAATCAGGTTCTTAAAAAGAAGGCTTTTAATTAAAGAAAAAGGTAAAAATCATCTCTGTAAAATCAGTATGGAAAATAACTTTACAGGGTAATCAAACTTAAAGAGCTCAGAGGACCCCCCCCCCCCTCTGTCTTAGGTTCAAAGTATAGCAAACAAAGATAAACACTCTAGTAAAAGGTACATTTACAAGTTGAGAAAACAAAGTAAATCTAGGACGCCTTGCCTGGCTTTTACTTACAATTTTGAAATAAGAGAGACTTGTTTAGAAAGATGGGGAGAACCTGGATTGATGTCTGGTCCCTCTCAGTCCCACGAGCGAACCACCCCTTAAAACAAAGAGCACACACAAAAGCCTTTCCCCCCCCAAGATTTGAAAGTATCTTGTCCCCTTATTGGTCCTTTGGGTCAGGTGTCAGCCAGGTTACCCGAGCTTCTTAACCCTTTACAGGTAAAAGGATTTTGGAGTCTCTGACCAGGAGGGATTTTAGTACGGTACACAGGAGAGCTGTTACCCTTCCCTTTATAGTTATGACACGCCCCCCAAATCACAGATAGTGTTGGACGTTTGGTTCCAAACTGGCTGTGATTTCTTCCTGGAGTTCTAGGAGAAAACAGAGTTAACAAGACACATGTACCTTTAGACATACTACTGATTATATAAAAACTAACAATATGTTTCATTACAAGAACAATTGTTAACCAGTTAACTCTGGGAAACTTTCCCGGGAGAGTGCATCAGCCACTTTGTTAGAAGCTCCCGAAATGTGTTGTATTTCAAAATTAAAATCTTGGAGAGCTAAACTCCACCGAAGAAGTCTTTTGTTATTTCCCTTGGCGGTATGAAGCCACTGTAGCGCAGCATGGTCTGTTTGTAGTTGGAAACGCCGTCCCCAAACATATGGGCGTAGCTTTTCCAGCGCGTACACAATGGCGTAGCATTCCTTTTCGCTGATTGACCAGTGGCTTTCCCTCTCAGACAGTTTCTTGCTGAGAAACACGACAGGATGGAATTCTTGATCCGGCCCTTCCTGCATTAGAACTGCTCCTACGCCCCGCTCGGACGCATCTGTGGTTACTAGGAACGGTTTGTCAAAGTCTGGGGCCCTTAGCACAGGGTCAGACATGAGTGTTGCCTTAAGCTGGTTAAAGGCCTTTTGACACTCATCAGTTCACTGAACTGCATTTGGCTGTTTCTTTTTGGTTAGGTCTGTCAGCGGGGCGGCGATTTGGCTGTAGTGTGGTACAAATCGCCTATAATATCCGGCCAAGCCTAAGAAGGATTGGACCTGTTTCTTTGACTTTGGAACCGGCCACTTTTGGATAGCATCCACTTTGGCCTGTAGGGGATTTATAGTTCCTTGACCCACCTGGTGCCCCAGGTACGTCACTCTGTTTTGGCCTATTTGACACTTTTTAGCCTTAACAGTTAGTTCTGCCTGCCGGATGCGCTCGAAGACTTTTTCCAGGTGCTCCAGGTGTTCTGTCCATGAATCAGAAAAAATGGCCACATCATCGAGGTAGGCAACTGCAGATTCTCCCAATCCCTCTAGGAGACCATCTACAAGTCTTTGGAAGGTGGCGGGTGCATTTCGCAACCCGAAAGGAAGTACATTGAATTCATACACCCCTGCCTGGGTGACGAAGGCTGACCTTTCCTTAGCGGGTTCATTTAGTGGTACTTGCCAGTACCCTTTGGTTAAGTCTAAAGTAGAGATGAATTGGGCATGTCCCAATTTTTCCAATAGCTCATCTGTGCGTGGCATTGGATAGTTGTCAGGACGAGTTACAGCATTTAGCTTACGGTAGTCCACGCAAAAGCGTATTTCCCCATCTGGTTTGGGAACTAGAACCACTGGAGATGCCCATGCACTGCTAGAGGGGCGGATTATACCCATCTGTAGCATGTCCTGGATCTCCCTTTGTATAGCAGCTTGGGCATGAGGTGACTCCCGGTAGGGTGGGGTTCTAATTGGGTGAGCATTACCTGTGTCAATGGAGTGGTATGCCCGTTCGGTCCGTCCTGGAGTGGCTGAGAAAATCGATGCAAAGCTTGTGCACAGCTCCTTGATCTGCTGTCGCTGCAGACGTCCCAGGGTCGTGGAGAGGTTCACCTCTTCCACGCCACCATTCCTTTTTCCTTCGTAGTAGACACCTGCAGGCCACTTCGCGTCATTTGTTTCCTGGGCTGTAAACTGGCAAACGTTTAATTCTCTGGAATAAAAGGGCTTAAGAGAATTAACATGGTATACCTTAGGCTTTATGTTGGAGGTGGGGGAGGCTATGAGATAGTTAACAGCTCCTAGGCGCTCCTGGACCGTGAATGGTCCTTCCCACAACGCTTCCATTTTATGGGCCTGGAGCGCCTTTAAGACCATGACTTGGTCTCCTACTTTGAAGGACCGTTCTCTGGAATGTTTATCATACCAGGCCTTTTGCTCTTCCTGAGCATCCTTTAGGTTTTCTTTAGCAAGGACTAAAGAGTGTCGGAGGGTGCTTTGTAGGTTGCTTACAAAGTCTAGAATGTTAGTTCCTGGAGAAGGCGTAAACCCCTCCCATTGTTGCTTCACCAACTGTAATGGCCCCTTAACCTCGCGGCCATACACAAGTTCAAATGGTGAAAACCCTAAACTGGGATGTGGTACAGCCCTGTAGGCAAAAAGCAACTGCTGCAACACTAGGTCCCAATCATTGGAGTGTTCATTTACGAATTTACGTATCATGGCCCCCAAAGTTCCATTAAACCTCTCCACCAGACCATTGGTTTGATGGTGATGAGGGGTGGCAACCAAGTGATTCACCCCATGAGCTTCCCACAGGTTTTTCATGTTCCCTGCCAGGAAATTAGTTCCCGAATCTGTAAGTATGTCGGAGGGCCACCCTACCCTGGCAAAAATGTCTGCTAATGCCTGGCACACACTGTTAGCCCTGGTGTTGCTTAAGGGTACAGCTTCCGGCCATCGGGTAGCAAAATCCATGAAAGTCAGTACGTACTGCTTTCCTCTGGGTGTCTTCTTTGGGAAAGGACCCAGAATATCCACAGCTACTCGCTGAAATGGGACCTCAATTATGGGTAGTGGCTGGAGAGGGGCTTTAACCTGGTCTTGGGGCTTTCCCACTCGTTGGCACACCTCACAAGACCGGACATAATTAGCAACGTCCTTGCCCATTCCCTCCCAGTGGAAGGACTTCCCCAACCGGTCTTTGGTTCTGTTCACCCCAGAATGGCCACTGGGATGATCATGGGCTAAGCTCAAGAGCTTTACCCGATACTTAGTGGGAACTACCAACTGTCTTTGAGGATGCCAGTCTTCCTGGTGCCCACCAGTCTTCCTGGTGCCCACCTGGTGCCCACCTTGTATAAAAGTCCTTTTTCTACAACAAACCGGGATCGGTTAGAAGAGCTGAGAGGCGGTGGGGTGCTCCGTGCCGCCGCCCAAGCTTTCTGAAGGCTGTCATCTGCTTCCTGCTCGGCCTGGAACTGTTCCCTTGATGCTGGAGACATCAGTTCCTCCTTGGACTGTGGACTGGGGCTTGGTCCCTCTGGAAGCGATGCAGGTGCTGGGGCTGTTTCCACTGACTGTGAACCGCTGTCCGCTGGTGCACTATGTGGTATTTCAGGCTCTGGCTGAGCCTCTTGGGTAGGGTTATCTGCTGCTTCCACCAGTTCAGACTCGCTGGTGCCCTCTGGCATTGGAGTTGTAGACGGGCTTGCAAGCGCTGGACTCAGTGCTGGCAATGGTTCTGGTGCTGGTTGCGTTGCCAGTTCCGGTTCTGGGACTGGCTTTGGCTGGGTCTCTGGGATTGGATCCACTACGGCTGTTGCAGTCGTTGGCAGGGGATCCGGTTCCACCACCTTTGTTTGGGTCTCTGGTAACACAGACGGGGCCCTGGTGGACGGCTCAGGAACAGGGATGGGGGTGGAAGCTTGTTTAGCCTGGCTGCGGGTGACTATTTCCACCCTCTTGGCTAGCTTCACATGGTTGGCCAAGTCTTCCCCCAGCAGCATGGGGATGGGATAATTGTCATAGACTGCAAAAATCCACATTCCTGACCAGCCCTTGTACTGGACATGCAACTTGGCTGTAGGCAAGGTTACAGACTGTGACACAAAGGGTTGAATTGTCACTGTAGCCTCCGGGTTGATGAGTTTGGGGTCCACTAGGGATTGGTGGATAGTTGACACTTGTGACCCAGTGTCCCTCCAAGCGATAACCTTCTTTCCGCCCACTCTCAAGGTTTCCCTTCGCTCCGAGGGTATGAGAGAGGCATCTGGGTCTGGGGATTTTTGGTGTGATTGGGGTGTAATGAACTGTAATCGGTTGGGGTTCTTGGGGCAGTGAGCCTTTATATGCCCCAGTTCATTACATTTAAAACATCGCCCTGCTAAGGTATCACCGGGGAGATGTTGGTTGGTGGAGACTGGTGTGGTGGGGTGAGAAGGCATCTGGGGTTTCCCTTGGGATGTGGGTGGGGCCTTGGGTTGTCCCCGGTGATAAGGTTTTGTTTCGGCTTGCCCCTTCTGATATTCGCTCCAACTGCTACTAGCTTTTTACTTTTCTGTCACCTCCACCCATTTGGCTCCAATCTCCCCCGCCTCGGTTACAGTTTTGGGCTTCCTATCTAGGATGTACCTTTCTATTTCCTCAGGAACACCCTCTAAAAACTGCTCCATTTTTACTAGGGAAAGCAGATCTTCCAGAGATTTAACATTTGCTCCTGATACCCAGGCATCACAATTTTTGTCAATGTGGTAGGCATGCCGGGTAAATGACACATCTGGTTTCCACCTTAGGGCTCTGAACCGCCGACGGGCATGCTCGGGTGTTAGCCCCATTCTGAGTCTGGCCTTGTTTTTAAAAAGTTCATAACTGTTCATGTGTTCCTTAGGCATTTCAGCCGCCACCTCTGCTAAGGGTCCACTGAGCTGCGGCCTCAGCTCTACCATGTACTGGTCTGCAGCGATGCTGTATCCAAGGCAGGCCCTTTCAAAATTTTCTAAGAATGCCTCAGTATTATCGCCTGCCTTGTAGGTGGGGAATTTTCTGGGATGGGAAGTGGTACCTGGAGAGGAGTTGCTAGGATGGTCTGATGCATCCTGCTTAGCCCTTGCTGCTTCCAGTTCATGCTTCCTTTCTTTTTCTCTCGCCTCCTCTTTGGCTTTTTCCAGCTCCATCTCTCTCTTGTGGGCCTCCTCTTTGGCTTTCTCTTCTCTTTCATGGGCCTCCTCTTTGGCTTTTTCTTCTCTTTCATGGGCCTCCTCTTTGGCTTTTTCCAGCTCCATCTCTCTCTTGTGGGCCTCCTCTTTGGCTTTTTCTTCTCTTTCATGGGCCTCCGTTTCAAGTTTTTTAATTTGAAGCAGTCTCTGATGTTTTCTTTCATTTTCTTCTGCTTCTAGTTTGGCCAGTTCTATTTTGTTAGCTACTTCTTTGGTAGTCATTTTCCTGTTTTCTTGTGCTGGGTCACACCCCTCTGCAGTTGACTGAAACTGGGATGTACTTAGCTCTGGCTGCTGCTGAGTTAACAGAGACTTTTTAACAAGCTACTCCCGAGGATGTAAAAAGAAAAAAAAACAATTCAGCTTGTAAATTGCTTTTACCAGTCAAAGTTTGCTCGCTTTGAACCCTTCTCTTAACAAAGGCCCTCGTTAAAAAAAAAACTTAACACCTCTGCCTTCAGGCAAGGAGAGATAAGATATGCATCTACCTTCAGCTCTGCTTTCCAAGCAGCTAGAAGAAAAAAAAAAATCTCTTACTGGCTTTTGGGTTTAAAACGATCCCACGGCTGCCACCATGTCAAGGCTGTATCCCCACTTTGAACTTTAGGGTACAAATGTAGGGGCCTGCATGAGGACTTCTAAGCTTAACTACCAGCTTAGTTCTGGTCCGCTGCCACCATTCCCTACCCTGGGAAGCTTTTAGAAAACCTCTCACCAATTCCCTGGTGAATACAGATCCAAACTCCTTGGATCTTAAACAAGGAGAAATTGACCCTTCCCCCCTCCTTCCTTTCACCAACTCCTGGTGAATACAGATCCAAACCCCCTTGGATCTTAAAACAAGGAGAAATTAATCAGGTTCTTAAAAAGAAGGCTTTTAATTAAAGAAAAAGGTAAAAATCATCTCTGTAAAATCAGTATGGAAAATAACTTTACAGGGTAATCAAACTTAAAGAGCTCAGAGGACCCCCCCCCCCTCTGTCTTAGGTTCAAAGTATAGCAAACAAAGATAAACACTCTAGTAAAAGGTACATTTACAAGTTGAGAAAACAAAGTAAATCTAGGACGCCTTGCCTGGCTTTTACTTACAATTTTGAAATAAGAGAGACTTGTTTAGAAAGATGGGGAGAACCTGGATTGATGTCTGGTCCCTCTCAGTCCCACGAGCGAACCACTCCTTAAAACAAAGAGCACACACAAAAGCCTTTCCCCCCCCCAAGATTTGAAAGTATCTTGTCCCCTTATTGGTCCTTTGGGTCAGGTGTCAGCCAGGTTACCCGAGCTTCTTAACCCTTTACAGGT
The DNA here is from genome assembly GCF_028017835.1 of Emys orbicularis. Classification (NCBI taxonomy): domain Eukaryota; kingdom Metazoa; phylum Chordata; order Testudines; family Emydidae; genus Emys; species Emys orbicularis. The sequence continues at coordinate 25,430,606 of NC_088695.1, read as the reverse complement.
AAAAGGATTTTGGAGTCTCTGACCAGGAGGGATTTTAGTACGGTACACAGGAGAGCTGTTACCCTTCCCTTTATAGTTATGACAAGGTGACACCTCTATTGGGAAAAATACTGGTAACATATTCTAGTTCACAATATTAAGATTACAAACAAAAGGACATATTAGTTGTGATTCTTGACAAGTCCTAAACGGAAATAACCCAGATTCAAGCTACCCATGAGAAATACAGATTAATCCCATAGGAACACTGGCATTAAACAGGCCCTGTCTACAGGTGTGTTTTGATTTTGTAAACACTTCCCTTCTGGGCTTACAGATGGCAGAGTTAAGGGTATCTGGGTGGCCTGTGAGTGTGGATGAGTAGAGCAGCTCTTCTCTGGAAATGGATGCTATCTGGGAACAGGGATGTGTGGGGCTGATGTACCGAGGTATATGGCGTTACACAGTGTTGTGTGTGTTCCAGTTTTGCATTGTTGTCCCTTAGCGACTTGCTCTCCTTGATGTTACCTTAACATTGCACACAACCCCTTAGCAACTTGTTTTTACCCCTGTGACCTGTGTCCCTGGGGACACCCCTGGGTGAGTCACCACAGCAGGGACTGACCCTGAAATCTCTGATTCCCCAAGCATGAGCTGCTGCTCCCTGAGCTAAAAGACCCCACTGCTTGGCCAGGCTACAGCTCCTTAGCCTGCACCTCCATCTCAGCCAGGCTGAGGGGACAGAGCCTCGAGAGTGGGGATGGGTCACAGACCTCTGAACTAAGGTGGGAACCAGAGAGGTTCCCTCCTGGTGCCAGGCCAGCCCAGGGACCTGGGGCACTAGCACAGCTAGGCTGGGCACCTCGCTGGCTCCCTGGGCTGCTATAGACTGGGAGCCAGGCCAGAAGGGGAGCAGCCGCAACAAGGGGTAGGTCCCTGCCAGCCGCCAGGACCCAGAACCGCGGAGGGGAAGGGGCTGCTCCTGGGATCCCATCCATCCGCCCCCGCGCTGGGGCTCCCCGCGGCCCCCTTACCTCCTCCACCAGGGCGGCGAAGTGCTCCAGGGAGGAGGCGGGCAGGTCCCCGTAGAGCAGTTCCCCGGGGCCGGGCGGGGCGCTCAGCGGCCCGGGACCCCTGCGCAGGAAGAACAGCGCCTTGCTGCGGCCGGGGCTGGCGGGGAGCTGGGTGCTGAGCGCCAGCTGCCCCGCCGGGCTCAGCGTCACCAGCAGCAGCGGCGGCTGCCCCGCGGCGCCCTCCAAGAAGCCCCGCAACAGGGGCTGCGCCTCGGGGCTGCCCGCACAGCGCTCCCAGCGCTCCGGCTTCAGCCGCAGGCTCCGCACCACGCGCTCCCCGAGCAGCCGGACGCGGGGATCCGAGCTGGGGGCGTCCTCCGCGGGGGACCCCTCCTCCTCCTCCGGGCCGGCCATGGCGCTGCAGGCAGGACACCCCGGAGCGGGGGCTGCGCTCGGGTCCCGGAGCTGGGGGCTACGCTCGGGCACGGTCCGGGGAGGGGGCTGCGCTGGGGGCTACGCTCGGGCACGGTCCGGGGAGGGGGCTGCGCTCGGGCTCGATCCGGGGAGGGGGCTGCGCTGGGGGCTGCGCTCGGGCACGGTCCGGGGAGGGGGCTGCGCTGGGGGCTGCGCTCGGGCTCGGTCCGGGGAGGGGGCTGCGCTGGGGGCTGCGCTCGAGTCCCGGAGCTGGGGGCTGCGCACGGTCCGGGGAGAGGGCTGCGCTGCGGGCCCGGGGCTGCGCTTGATGCTCCGCGGAGGCTCCTTGGCGACCGTGTGTACAGGGCGGAGCTGCGGTTGCTCTGGGGACCGGACGCGGCTCCTCCCCACCCTGAGGCAGCCGCCGGGGCCGCTCCGGTTCCCTCCGGCTGGCGAGCCTTGAGCGGCAGGAGGTGGAAGCTTGTGGCTCCACCCGGGGTGGGTGTTTCGTGATGAGTGCGAGGGAGGGATAGCTCAGTGGTTTGAGCATTGGCCTGCTAAACCCAGGATTGTGAGTTCAATCCTTGAGGGGGCCATTTAGGGCTCTGGGGCGTGTAGGGGGTTGGACTAGATGACCTCCTGAGGTCCCTTCCAACCCTGATATTCTATGAATCTATGAGTGTGGCACATGCCACCCCCTGCTGGCCCCGGGCCCCAGAGGTGCACCTGTGCTGTGCCCTAGTGCCATCATTCTACCAGCCACCTGCACCTGGGGTTTGACTTGTCTGTCCCAGATGTCCTGATTTTATAGGGTCAGTCCCAATATTTGGGGCTTTTTCATATATAGGCACCTATTGCCCTCCCACCCGGTCCCAATTTTTCACACTTGCTATCTGGTCACCCTAAGTGTGCATAGGCACTAGAACTGGGGTGCTGGAACTAGAAGGGGGGACCGCCACACCCCCTGGCTTGAAGTAGTTTTCATCATATCCAGGGTTTACAATTTGGTTCACTGGTGCACGTGCACACACACACACACACTCTCTCTCTCTCCAGTACTCCTGCCAGTGTGGGGGGCTGGCGAGTTCTGTGGGGTTCCATGGCCTGCCCTGCCGGCTACAGCTTTGGAGGTGACACAAAGGAATGGACTGTGCTTGCACTTGGATTTCAACCTGTGGTCCATGAACCCTGGGGGTCTGCAGACTAATTTCCCAAAGGGGTCTGCAAATGAAACAAGGTTGAACCCCCCTGCTCTAGTGCTTTGTGCCTGAGGGAGCGTTTGCAGCATTGGGATGTCACCAGAAGCTGAACGTCCTTCCAAGGGGGTTGACTGGAAGGGGGAATTGGCCTGGTTCTGCTGGGCAGCATTGGTGCTAGAGTTCCTCTGCACAGCTTTGTTTGCAGAACTGCAGGGACAGGGTTTCTGTCAGGGTTCGTCCCAGGTAGTGCAAACCCCAAGATCACATTCCTGCCTTCTAGCAGAGTGGGCTGCATGCGGCTGGGCAATAGTTTTAGCAATTTCTTGTGCAGGATGCAGTGTTTTCTTTGTGGCATAGAAGCCTGCAGAGCTTTTTCTTGTGCTTTGAGAGCCAGTCTGACGCTCCCTGCTGCATTTATTGTGACCTACTGGGAAGGTGTGTGTGACTGGTTCAGTCACAGAGATCCCCATTGGGACTGTTACCTGATGTGCTGAAATTACCTCTGAGCCCGTTTTCCCTGCCAGCTTGGGACTTCCAGAACCCTGCCTTTTGAGCCAGACATGCTAGCCTGCTGCAACACAGACTCAGGGTCTGAATCACGCCCCCAAAGCTGCAGGCTTTAAGTGAAAACTGCTCAGCAGGTTACCTACCTCCAGCACCCAGTTCCCAATGGGATCCAAACCTCAAATAAATCTGTTTTACTCTGTATAATGCTTATACAGGATAAACTCATAAATTGTCCACCCTCTATAACACTGATAGAGAGATATGCACAGCAGTTTGCTCCCCCAGGTATTAATCACTTACTCTGGGCATATTAATAAACAAAAGTTATTTTATTAAGTATAAAAAGTAGGATTTAAGTGGTTTCAAGTAATAACAGACAGAACAAAGTAAGTCACCAAGCAAAATAAAACAAAACACGCAAGTCTAAGCCTAATACATTAAGAAACTAATTACAGGTAAGATCTCACCCTGAGAGATATTCCAATAAATTTATTTCACAGACTAGACTCCTTCCTAGTCTGGGCCCAATCCTTTCCCCTGGTACAGTCCTTGTTAGTTCTAGCAGACATCTTAGGTGGTAAAAGGGGGTATTCTCATGACTGGGACCCTTTGTCCTGCTCCACCCCCTTTTATAGCTTTGACACAAGGCGGGAATCTTTTGTCTCTCCAGGTCCCCACCCCTCCATCTAAATGGAAAAGTACCAGATTTAAGATGGATTCCAGTATCAGGTGACATGGTCACATGTCCTGTGAGATCCCAGCCTCCATTCTTCCTGGGCTGGCCCACAGGTACACAGGAAGGTTTTCAGGTAAACAGAGCCATTTACAGTTCATTGATTCTGAAGCACCCTTAACGGCTTCCACTTAATATGTTTACATCAGTAATACAAGTTTATATCTTATTCTCCTAACTCCAGGCATAGAAATAATACATGCAAACAAATAGGATGAACATACTCAGTAGATTATAGGCTTTGCAGTGATACCTTACAAGAGACCTTTTGCATAAAGCATATTCCAGTTACATCATATTCACACTCATAAGCATATTTTCATAAAGAATATGGAGTGCAATATCACAGTGTGTTCAGTCTCCATGGCTCTGCAGCACAGTTCTACTCTTGTTTGGTTGATCTGGGGCTCATTCGGAAATGTCTGAGTTCTAGGTTTTCCCAGACTGACCTGTAGGGTCCGGGTATGGCAGTGAGTTTCTCTGGGCTGGCTGGCTAGATAGCATGGCCAGATCAGCCACACATAGCAGCACTTTATCTCAGAGTTGTGCAGTGGGACTCCTAGCTTTGGGGGACTGTTCCAGTAGGGCTGGCAGGTCACCCATGTGTAGATCAAAGAGAATGGAGGGGAGATTCCTCCTTTATTCCCCTTTCTTGCTTGAAAGGCCTCCATTAGCCTACTGTTTATTTTTAGCCTGCATTGGATGCATGGCACATGCTTTAATGGCCTATGTTTTCCCACCAGTTCCATTTTGTAGCAATTGAAGATTCCATCCTGGGTGCCTGACTGAGCCAAAGACTTTTCTTGGCCCCCGGAAGCAAGCCAGCATCTCCCCTGGGTTGTTTTTTTTTTTTTTTTTTTTTTAAACATGTTTTTACATGTTTGGTTAAAAGGTAGGAATAAATGGTCAGTTTTCAGAATAGAGAGGGGTAAATAGTGGTGTCCCCCAGGAGTCTGTACTGGGACCAGTCCTATTCAACATATTCACAAATGATCTGGAAAAAGGGGTAAATAGTGAGGTGGCAAAATGTGCAGATGTTACAAAACTACTCAAGATAGTTAAGTCCCGGGCAGACTGCAAAGAGCTACATAAGGATCTCTCGAAACTGGGTGACTGGGCAACATAATAGCAGATGAAATTCAATGTTGATAAATGCAAAGTAATGCACATTGGAAAACATAATCCCAACTATACATATAAAATGATGGGGTCTAAATTAGCTGTTACCACTCAAGAGACAGATCTTGGAGTCATTGTGGATAGTTCTCTGAAAACATCCACTCAATGTGCAGCGGCAGTCAAAAAAGCAAACAGAATGTTGGGAATCATTAAGGGATAGATAATAAGACAGAAAATATCTTGCTGCCTCTATATAAATCCATAGTACGCCCACATCTTGAATACTGCGTGCAGATGTGGTCTCCCCATCTCGAAAAAGATGTATTAGAATTGGAAAAGGTTCAGAAAAGGGCACTAAAAATTATTAGGGGTATAGAATGGCTGCCATATGAGGAGAGATTAATAAAACTGGGACTTTTCAGCTTGGAAAAGAAATGACTAAGGGGGATATGATAGAGGTCTATAAAATCATGTCTGGTGCAGAGAAAGTAAATAAGGAAGTGTTATTTACTCCTCATAACACAAGAACTAGGGGTTAACAAATGAAATTAATAGGCAGCAGGTTTAAAACAAAAGGAAGTATTTTTTTCACACTACACACAGTCAACCTGTGGAACTCCTTGTCAGAGGATGTTGTGAAGTCTAAGAGTATAACAGAGTTCAAAAAAGAACTAGATAAATTCATGGAGGATAGATCCATCAATGGCTATTAGCCAGGATGGGCAGGGATGGTGTCCCTAGCCTGTTTGCCAGAAGCTGGGAATGGGCGACAGGATGGATCACTTGATGATTACCTATGCTGTTCATTCCCTCAGGGGCTCCTGGCACTGGCCACTGTCAATATGAGCTAGCATGCGTCTATCTACCCCAGGCTGATCTTCCTCCTCCCAGAGGCCGACGTGGTTAGTGCAAGGAGGGTGGTTCTGGGCTCCTTGGGGCCACAGACAGGGAGGTGAAAATGAACAGGCTCAGTCTTTATGCTGTTCTCTCTCTCTCTCTCTCTCTCTCTCTCTCTCTCACACACACACACACACACACACACACACACACACACACACACACACACACACACACACACACACACACACACACACACACACCTCTCTTCAGATCGACAGCACAGCCACCTGCTGCACTAACAGCGTATGCGGTTAGGGTTAGAGGCAGGGACTCTGGGTTTGCAGAGTGGGTAGCACATAGGGTGACCAGATCACCACACTAAAATATCGGGACACATTGGGGTGCCATCAGCCCCATCCACAGTCCACCCCCGCTCCTCCCAGGCTCTGCCCCCCCCCCCCGCTTGCCTCTTCACCCTCCCTGCCCGCCACTCACCCCTATGGCACCAACTTCCCCTCTGCTGGGTGGGTGCTCGCCTCTTCCTGCCCTCGCCCCACCCCGCCCCCATTCCACTCCCTTCCCCCAAGTCCCCATCCCTGCCCTGCCTCTTCTCCACCTCCTCCCGAGCATGCCACGTCCCTGCTCCTCCCTCCCAGAAAGCGCTAAGTGTTGCCAAACAGCTGTTAGGCGGTGGGAAGCGCTGGAGGAGGGGAGGAACAGGGATGCGGGAGAAGGAGGCGAGGACGAGGGAGCTTGGCTGCAATTTTTCCCCATGGGTGCTCCAGCCCCGGAGCACCCACAGGGTCAGTGCCTCCCTCCCGCTCGCCTCCTTACCTGAATATCAGGACAAATAGCTTCCCGATCATACATTGATGGGGATGTGGGACAAAGGGTTAAATATTGGAACTAGTGCCTCACCCTAGTAACACAGTGGGGTCCTAGTCCATGACTGAGCTCCCAGGCACTACCACAATACAAGTTATATCAGAAAAACTGCTCGTGAAGCCTTGCTATTATCCTCTGTGAGGAGCAGCCCATAGAGGAAGCTACAATACACTTTTTACCATTGGGTGATAACTATTTGTGAACTAGTGCTAGAAATCTGGGTGTGAAGATCCCTGAGCTCTCCCCTGGCTCTGGGAGCTAAGTGTGGTCTAGCAGCAGAACAGCCAAGTGTAACAGTGCCCTGGTGGATCATCTTCAGGGGCTGAACTTGGATTCTCTGGGTCTAAATGCATGTCCCTCTATTACTTGAGCTGAACAACTACAAGCAATAGCATGCAAGCATCAACAAGCTCTTAAAAGCTAAAGCCAGGACAGAGATTTGTGGTGGGTTTCACAAGACTGAGTCCAATCTTTCCAAAAGACAATGTGGCAAAGAAAGTGAGCCTTGAGGCGGTCACATTACAGAGCTGCATTCTAGTCTCTGCTTTGAGCTCATACATTCCCCCCCAGCTGTGAAGCAGGAGAATTATAGCTATTCTCTCCCGGAAAGGGCTGTGAGCATGAAAGGCATGGAATCATGAAGAGCAGGGATTACAACCGAGGGGCTCTTGTCTCTGCCAGTAGCCAAGCGCCCCTTCTACCAGGCACTATGTGGGGCAAGTCTCTCTCAAGGCAATCAGCATGGGATAGTTTGCTGGTTGTGGGGGAATATGTGACAGACCTGCAGACTGTGTGAGTGTCACAAGAGGCATAGTGCTTTGCAGGTTTGGGTGAGCAGAAGCCAGCCCCAAGTCTAGACCAGTAGCCACCTGCTTATGGTCTTCATGGCATATCCCCACCCTATCATCTCATTCACTATCAAGATGTCTAATTCCGCTTCTGATCACCCCCTTGTTATTTTTAAATAAGCCCCTTTGTGCTTTCTCTCACACTGCCCCACAAGCTTGGGAAAGCGCCCCATAAATATCTGCAAAACTAAGAGTATGGATACACTATGCTGTACAGCTATACCGCCATAGGGCAGACGGTTCCTACATCAACAGAAAGGGTTTTTTCTGTCCATTTAATTAATCCCTCAGATGCAGTAGCTAGGTTGACAGAAGAATTCTTGGGCATGACATTTTCAAAACAGCCCTCAGTGATGTAACTAGCTCTAAGTCGGAAGTGTAGACCAGGCCTAACTATTACACTCCTTCAAATTCTCCAGGCCTACAAAAGCTTGAAAAGTCAGGCTGCTGCTGTGCTGAGACCACTGCCCTTCACACTGCTCACCCTTGTCTCCTTGTGCTCCCCCCTTGTCTTGTCTTAGAGACTGTAAACTCTTTGGCAGCAGGAACTGTTTTGGTGTGTTTGTACAGCACCTAGCACTATGGTACTACAAATCATGCTGGGATCAATACAGCTAAACTGACTGTAGACATACTACTCACCACACGGCCGAGAGTCTCAGGGTGAAACCCTGGGCCATTGACTTAAGGGGCTGGGATTGTCACCCTCCAACTGCCCTGGATCTGACCCTGTAGGTGTGGGTGGGATTGGCCCCCGGAGATACTCCCTCTAGTGGACAAGTATCAGGGGGTAGCCGTGTTAGTCTGTATCTACAAAAACAACAAGGAGTCTGGTGGCACCTTAAAGACTAACAGATTTATTTGGGCATAAGCTTTCGTGGGTAAAAACCTCACTTCTTCGGATGCATAGAGTGAAATGTCTATAGGGAGCAACACTCTATTGGAACTGGAAAAGGTACAGAAAATGGCAACAAAAATGTTTAGTGGCATGAAACAGCTTCTGTATGAGGGGAGATTAATAAAACAGACTTTAAGGAAGTGTTATTTACTCCTTCTCATAACACAAGAACTAGGGCTCACCCCATGAAATAGTCTGCATATTTAAAACAAAGGGAAGTGTTTTTTCCCCACAACACAGTTAACTTGTGAAACACTTTGCTAGGGGACGTTGTGAAGGCCAAAAGCATACCTAGGTTTAAAAAAAAGAAAGAAGTTCTTGGAGGATAGGTCCATCAATGGATGGGCAGGGATGGTGTCCCTAGCCTCTGGTTGCCAGAAGCTGGGAGTGGATGACAGAGGATGGATCACTTGATTACCTGTTCTGTTAATTCCCTTCAGGGTAACCTGGCATGGGTCGCTGTCGACAGACAGGATAGTGGGCTAGATGGACCTTTGGTCTTGGCTCTTATGTAATGCTGTCCACTGGAGCTGGTCCCTACTGTGCACGTGCTCACTCTGCCTGGGGCAGTGGTACCACCTCAGCCAGCAGCTTGTTGTGGGGCATGTTGCTGGGTCTTCCAAAACCAGCATAAAGCCCCATTTCCTGTAAGACTCCCAGAGCCAGAGGGCTGATCTGGGACATGCAGCCCCTGGCTGGGAGGGACACAGGGCTTCCCAGCCTAGTGAGAGGAGCCTAGATTGTGCCAGCCATTGCTGCAGAGCAGTGCTGAGCATGGGGAAAAGGCAGCAGCAGGTTTCTTTATGTGGGCAGCATGGACAGAAGCTAGCTGTGTTTCTAGACAGGCGCTGCTGTGTGTTAGGCAGAAGTGACAGGTGTAGCAGCAGGGAGAAAATGTTCCACAGGCACATCACTTACTTTTGTATCTGGGTGGGGGTAACAGCCCCCATTTCAAAGTGAGGAACAAGAGGGCAATCTCACGCTGGGGAAGCAGTTAGCCCTGCGGCCCTGGCCAAGCTCCAGCCAGAGCAATTCACCTGTGCACCACAAGACATGCCTCTTAACTTTGCAATTAGAATGACAATACTGTATCTTTGGCCCTACCCACCCCTGCATAGCTTCCCAGAGGGTACTGAGTAACTTTTCCATTAATTCACTAAGTGATTAGCATCGGTAAAGAGCCAGGATTGCTGTTGCCTCAGTGTGGAAGACTAGTACAGCACATGGGTTTTTTTTCTGTTCTTATTCACTCCCTCCATTTATTAGTGACTTGTTGGCAATGGCTCTACAGACTTGTGAAACAATTCCTACCCTCATGTGGAGAGTCACTGCACTGGACGGGTTCAGATTTTCCAAGTACTTCTTTGCCTGCATTTTAGTAATAGCTTTACCTAAAACAGTTCTGAGAGACTTCTTACTAGTGTGTTGTCACTGTGCCTTGTTAAACAGCAGCTATTTTACACTACACAGGGTTGCCTTCCTAGGAGATAAATAAATGATAACAGGGATTAGGTTATATCAGAATTCAGAGCAATGAACAAAGACGCTCTAAGTGTCACAGGGTCTCAAAGCCTCGTGACTTTTTGCAGTATTGAATTGTACTAGTCAGTATAGCTTCCCTCTGTAGATGTTACAGCCCTACTAAACCACAAATGATTTGTTATTTAGCCAATTTGTCTCAATTTTCACTCTGACTGAAGATTTAACATTCTTAAAGCTTTGCTACCACCATTTCTTGAGCAAACCTTTCATGTAGGATTAGTTGCTTAAAATTAGCGTTCGGTACAAGAAAAAAAAACTTCTGATTAAGCCAGACAGTTAAGCAGGGTCTCCCCATAAATGCACTTGCAACTGTTGCAGTAACCACACAGCTGAGCTGAGCAAGGAACACCACTAGTTTGACACATCAGATTCAGAGATCCAAGGTCAGAAGGAGCCACTGTGATCATCTAGTCTGACCTCCCATAGAGCACAGGTCACAGACCCCCCCCCCCCCCCCCCCGGAATAATTCCCTTTGAACTAAAGAACCTTTTTTTTTTAAAATAAAAAAAAAGATCCACTCTTGATTTAAAAGTTGTCAGTGATGGAAAATCCTTCATGGCCCTTGGTAAATTGTTCCACTGGTTAGCAGAGTGCTGTTCTCTCAGCAGCACACCCTCTGTTATGTTAGTTCACTTGTGAACCTTCCCTTTCCCCTTATCCAGTACTTGATCAGCTGGATGGGACTCAGTCCTTTGGTGTCTAACCAGCCCTGTGGCCCTCTGATTGAGGAAAGCTTTTCAGCGACGCTGTCCTATTTAGCACTTCTCCTCTCGTGCTCCAAGGGGTAGAGACTGAAGCATCCAACTTTGGTATCAGCTCCTTATTTACATTAACAAAATGAGCTGATTGTGTGGCAGAGGAAGATTATTTTCCCTGAACTCAAGTGATACCGAGTAATGCTAGAGGGGGCATGAATCCCTACCCATAGCTCAAGAACGTGAGAGATTCTAGTCTTTCCAGCAGGGCTACGACAGCAATTTAGGATCAGGGTCATACTCAGCTATTCCCAGTTTGTTTTGTTCAGATCAGCACTATGAAGAGATCACATCCGCAAGGATCTGCTCGCTAGCAGAACTCGTAGAATCAAATTGAGAAAGCCATAGTAATAAAGATGAACACTGCAAAATTACTCGAGATTCCTGTGTTCAAGCCCAGTGAAGCTCGAGCTCCAAAATAAACGGTTAATAGGGTCCCATTTTATTGTGGAATTACCTCATCTTATCATCTGGGATCAGACCCTTATTTACATTGTTACATTCCCACAACTGTAAGCAGGGGCTTTCCTAATGTACTCTGGGAGATTCCACGGCCCCATGGGGGTTTTGTGGACCTCACCTTCAGCGACTTCCTGTCATCACAACCGCTGTTACACACAACAGCTTCCAGTCTAAAACCAAAAAAATAAATAAAAACACTTGAGGGAAGAAAGGCAGCTGGAAGTTGGCAGATGGCTGGTAGCACCAGCGAGAAACATGAATTGCATGTGCTGACATGGGCCAGAGACCTTGTCACTTCTTACTGTATACTTGGTAACGTCAGCACAAGGGGGAACCCTGCCCATGTAGCAGTTGCAGGCATCGCCAGCCCATCACCACTGGCACCCCATGCCCTCACTTGGGGGGGTATGCAGCACTCCACACTCCCCAAAGCTGCTCAGAGCCACTTTCTTTCACACGCTTGGCTCAGTTTGCTGTTTTAAGCTTCTTGCTCGGCCCTTCCTGATGGTTCTCTGCATGTTCCCGTTTCTTGGAGGCCGGGATCGACTTGCTAGCCTTGTTCTCGCTGTCCATCAGCTTCTCTGAAGCTACAATAGCCTCTCTCAACAGGCGCAGCTCCCGCTTCTCCTTCCGCTCCTCCATTTCCACGATCTCATCAGCAAACAGAGCCTTCAGGGGCTGGATCAGCTTAGGGATGGTCACAAAGTCCCCAAAACACACCTGAAAAGTAATTAGTTTCAGATTGACATTCACAGGAAGGGGACACGGCAGAGGAATAGCATTTTGCTCTGTGCCTCTGTTTCCCCTTCCACCCTTTGTCTTGTCCATTTACACCTCAAGCTCTTTAGACCAGGGACACTCATTATGTCTGTCCAGCACCCAGCCCAGTGGGGTCCAGATCGCAATACAGGGGCAGTGGGTGTTTCCTTTTCTATTTATCTCAGAATCCCCAGAGAAGGCATCGTGTAAAAAGATCTCTTCTGAGCACAAGGCAGGGAACACACAATATAAGAGTTAATGGCACCAATCCTTCGGCTAGTATTTGTTCAGTTCAATAAGTGCAACAAGTTCATGTTTAGTAGCCTTTTGCCATGTAAAGACACACCCAAAAAGAATGCAATGAGATGAGGGGAAGGGGAGGATGGTGGCACTCAGTGCATCGATTATACCTAAGGTAGCAATAATGCTTTGACACGCAGGGGCACTTTGGAGAGGACAGTGGCCCACAGACAGGCAACCCCCCTGGATTGCACACAGGGGAGCATATCTAGAACACCAATTTAGAGAGGGCCAATGCATACAAAGGCATCTTTCTGGGAGACAACTTGACCCATTTAGATGTGGTAATTGCTATGCAAGTGCTGCAGTGGCAGCAGAAAGCACTGGAAGGGTGGGCAGGAGGAAGGGGCGCTGCTCTCTCAGAAGTCAGTGTTGGGGCGCCTTGCTATGCTATTGGAGACCGGAGGGCTCTAATCCCCAGCCTGCAGGGGATTAGGTTAGTGCCAAGGGGAATTCGGATACTAGACGTGTATGCCCATCAGTCTGTTAGTCCTGACAATGCATGCACCTCGCTCACACAGGGAGAGGGTTCCAGCGTTGCCTGGGAGCGGCTGCTCTAACATTGCCCCACAAGGTTCCCTCTGGACAAGTGGCTTTTCAGTTCTTACTGGGCAAGTGGCACAGAAAAGCCCTCTCCTTTCACACTCATCCTCTTGGCCTCTACACCAGTGGAACCAGGCAAGGCGGGCTCCTGGGCACAAAGCTGGCAGCCAGTGAACACTGCAGACATGAACTCCCCTATGTTTGCAGCAATGCCAGGAAAGGACAACTGCTGCAAAACTAGCCTTCTTCAGAAGAGCTACCTCTGGACACCTCCCCAGCTGGCAAGTTTACCCAAGCATATTGATTGGGGCAACTGAAGATTTCACCTCCAGCTGCTGAGCAAACAGACCACTTCTAGCAGAGGTTCCCTGTACCCAATGAAGCGCTGCCAGTGGAACCCATTGTGCCTGGGAAGCTCACTGAAAGCCTACTATTCTGGGTTCAGCAACAGATCTGCAAACAGCCCGATTTTCAGTACAGCCCAGCTCCCTGGAGAGCCTGGCTCCAAGTTTCCAACTTACCTTCATGTGATCAAATGCGATTCCAACCTTGTCAGAGAAATCTGCACTGAAGAGCGGGATCTTGGCGTACCGCTGGCTGAAGTGATTGAGCATGATGAATTCTGCATTCATCTTCATCCCAACCCCAATCGCCTGGGACGTCGTGCTGCAAGGGGAGCAAGACTGAATGGTTAGTGGAACTCTGGTGACTGCACGGAGAGGCCAAACAGCACAGCCCTCTCCATGAGGGGACCTGGAGGCAGCGTTACCAAGTGCTAACGCCCCAGCCTTTACCCAACACAGGCAAAACGTGCCAGCTGGAGCTCAAGTGCAGGAGAACTTGCATTGCTCTTATTTGAATCAGCCAGTGCATGAAGACAGCTTGCCCATCAGCGGATGTGGCATACAGCGAGTGAGTCATACTTGCCCCTCCAGCAATGAGGAGGGGGCAAGCAAGGCTGCAGTGAGCTGGGTGTTCACCATTTTTGAGAAGAATTCTGGGAGCATGGGGTTTACTTGAACGCTTGTCCCTGGGGGTGCCAGCTTGTTGTTCCCATCCTCCCCCACCCCATGTACCTTAACCACACCCACATCCCTCCCCCTTACCCAAAACGCTGCACTTGGGTCTTCTCTGCACCCATGTAGGGCACAGTGCTCCCCTTCTCACCCCCTTTGAATTGGGCATTCACAAGGCACATACCAGGCTTGAGAGACACAGCTCAGATAGGTCCCAAAGTGAATTCAAGAGTGAGACGGGTGCCAAATGATCCAAGTCCTCACCCCAATGCCAATGGGTAACCAGCTAAGGGCCCCTCTAGCAGAGGGCATTTCTCCAGCTACCCAGCTGTACAGTAACCGCTCCCTATCTTGAGGGGATGCCCCTTGTGTCCAGGTTACAGAACCAGTTCATTCACCATCAATTACAGAACCAGTTCATTCACCATCAATAAGAGATCAAACTCTCTAACTGGGATCCTCCAGAGCCTGGAGATGTGTGCACCCAGGACATCCTGGGCAGCAGAAACCTCTTTCATCACCAGCTCTGAGGGCCAAGCCCAGTTCTGTATCTCACTCCTAGGAAGACAGAACCAGTTTCTCAGAAATACCCTACCTATGCGTCTTCTCTACTGCCTCTTCTTCCAAGCCATCCTCCAACGTTGCTTCATGGATCAGCAGCGTAGCATCTTTTCCTGCGTAAGACCATATACTCATTCTGTACTTCTGGTGGAACATACCACGTCAGGGGGGAGATTTATCAAGTAGACAAGTACTATGTTTATTAGGGGACAAGTGTGCTTCTCTAACCCCCTCCCCCTCCCATACTTCCAGCAGTGAACCCAGAAAGAAAGGCAAAGATAATGCATCCCAACGCTTGTCCCACCTGACCAATGTAGCTAGGGTTAGTTAATGTTTTCACCCCTCAGCTCACAGAGGTAGCACACAAGTTAACATACAGAGCTGTTCTGTGCTCAGATTAGCATAGTCTCTACTACAGAGCCCAAGACTGCCTCCCTGCAGCATTTTGAGATGAGACACCCAACACTTGCAAGAGCAGATTAGGGAGGGTTTATCGACATCTGTTTCACTCACTAAACAGGCTAACGGCTGTTGGCAAAGTGATTACAATGCGTTTTCAGCCAGAGTGCATTTTCAACTCACCCATTCGGACCAAGGCCTCGCAGGGCATCGTGTCACCAGAATAGACGATTTTCCAGCCAGATGTGTGTTCCATCGAACAAGCAAAGGCATTTTTACAGTGCCGGACCTCGCATGTCTGGAACTGAACAGGACCACAAGCGTTATCCACCATAGGTTACCCCTACACTCTTCTCGCCACCTTCTCCTGGCCGCCAGCCAGCTTACCTCCGCAAAGTCATACTTCTCCAGCATTGGGCTAATGAGAGCTTCGGCTTTAGGTCCGATGACTTTCGCCCCTTCCACCAGAAACCTGGCAGGAATCATACTGCAGAGGAAAAAGGGGAGACGTTTAGGAAGTCAAGGCTACACTGAAAACTGTTCATGTCAGCAGAGCAGCACGTTCCATTTGGGAAACAGCAGCCTATTGTAGTACAGCGAGATTTCCCCAGGACAAGTCTACTAGGTCTGTGCTGGGGCGTTCACATTTTATTTTTCCCAACTTCAGATTGTTCATCCTCACCAAACCCTGCCGAGTCCCAGGGCAGGTGCCTTGCCCATGAGAACACCCTCCCTCCATGCCCTTGCGCACAGCTCTCCTCTCATTCTCTCCTCCCCCACCCTTCCTCCATAAGCAGGGAAGACTCATCCAACCAAGTACCCTCTTCCCATCTTCAAATTAATTTCCCCTCCAGGAATCCTTGCTCCCTTGTTCTCCCACTCTCTTGCCTGGGCTGTTGCTTCATGCCCGTTTGTTTTCTCTCTGCTCAAGATCTTGCTGGGTTGCTGGAGTGCCATGCAAGTTTTGCATCATCGCATAAATGGCTAGTACAATTCAGCAATGTCAAGCCACATCCAAACTACAACATATGGAAACATGCACTGGGGACAAGTCAGAGCATCCTCCACTGCATTAGTGGAACTGCCTGCAAAGCACCCTGGTTTGAGAAGTTACTGCCTGACATTCTGAGCTATTAGTGCTCTAGTCCAAGCACGGCAACACTAATGGCAGGAACTCCACGTCTGAACAATACCAAAGAGAGCACAGGCCTAGAAGGAGCCTATTCTGAGCAGATCTCAGCAACTTCTAAAGCCATACGGTGCTGGACTGCTTCTCTTCCCCCCCCGCCCCCTCCGGTTGGGTCACATGGCCCTGTAACTCCAGACATGCAGTGTCCAAGCCCACAGTGTAACACAGAAGGAACCTGGCTGCCGAAAGGTCAAGTCTAGCTACTGGTATGCAACTGCAAAACCTAAAGTGATCCTTTGACATAAGGCCTCAGCATTCACGCCTCCTACAAACAAGCAGGAGCTTTTCCAAGTGCTCAGCATTGCGCTGACTCTGCCCCTACTGAAGCAGAATGGGAATTCGGCCATACACTTTGACAAGAACGGGGGTAGGCCAACGTTGGCAGTCTGAAAAGCCCACACAGTAGAAAAGAGCAGCCCGTCTCCACACAGTGTTGTGAATCATTTTCTGAAGTTGTGCTCTCCAGTTACACTAAACACATCTGCGAGGTTAAATCCACAGCAGCTCTGCCGAGGGCTGGGCAGAGCCCCTGGAGTTTCGGGGAGGTCTTGATGCTCGTTACTGGCCTGGGCTGGTGAAGGGGTAGTTAGTAAGTCTGATATATATTACACAATGCAGCTCGGACCTGCTAGTGGTCTGCTAACCAATTCTACTAGGGCAATGGTTTTCAAGTGTTTTGGGCTGCATAACCCTTTCCAAATAAGGTAGTCTACCACATACCCCCATCTGAGATGGGCAGAAGCAGTGGGGGGAGGGAGGGGGAGACACAGGGTCATGTGCCCCCTCCCAGATTTCTGCCTTCCATTTAACAACAGCTTCTAGAGGTTTTCAAACTGTGGGGCACCCCCCCTTGGGGGAGGGGATGTGTGTGGAGAAATGTTCATGGGGGAGCAGCAACTCAGTGTGGCAGGGCTCAGGAACCGAGTGTCACCTTCACCCCTCTGGGGTGAGCCATCCAGCCCGTCTGACTTGGGGGACACTCAGCTCAAAAATTTTGAAGACCGCTCCCTGGCATTACTACTTGCTCCCCAAATGCTCCTCTGTGCCCCCCTAGGAGGGCCCACCCCACGGTTTGAAAACCTCCGATTCGGAGTCACACAGCAGAAAGGTAACGTACACCAATATGGCTGCAGTTTGATTGAAGGGAGATTCAATGTTGATTAGATTGCCAAGTTTTACTAAATAAAAACGCAGTGTCTGCCATTACAGGCTCTAGCTTTGAATGAGCCTGCATGCTAAAAATAGCAGTGTGGCTGTAAGGATGAGCCACCCGAGCACAATCCGGTCCACGATCCTAGGTGTGTACGTGGGTGGCTAGCCCGAGCCACTGTGACCACAATGCTAATTTTAGCGTATTAGCTGGATCAGAGCTAGTTTGTGTTTTCATGTGGGCTGGGGAGCGTGCTCCCCAACTGCAGCTTACATGTACCCAAAGTGTCAGGGATGGGGTGCCTAGACCAGCAGCAAGAACATCTCTCCCTTCGGCCTTGGGATCCCTGGCCTCAGGGCTGGAGACAGAGAGCTGGCACTGAGGGGCTGGGGAACAATCACCACCCTATGGGGCAAGGTCGGCGCTCTCCTGCCCCCAGCTGCTGCAGTCATTAGCGGCCACTGCTAATGCCTGGGTCCCAGGCATGTGCCCTTGGAATACAATCACCTGACCCTACACACTGAGTCCCCAGGGAAGATGAAGGAGAAACCAGCAACTCCAAGTACTCTACCAGCCTGCCACAAGGCCTGTGATTTGAAGCTATACTCCAGCCCCATCAGTGCATGCTGCAAACCCCACCTGTGCGCTCAGGCTCCAGGGGAGGAAGGAGCAAGAAAGCAGTGTCTGAAGTGGGTATTTGAGATCAGCCCTTTTGGCTGGTTAGTTTTCGCAGTGAGGTGACATTTTGCTGCTAAGATTCTCTGACCAGCTGCATTCAAGTGCTCATCAATTGCAGAGATCAACTGAAATACAGCAGACAGGGCCTGTACAGCATACTGCACTGCAGCACGGGCAAGGCAGTGGTTTGTCCTGGCCCATGAATGACAAGGACACAGCAAGAGTATTTCCCACTAATTCAACTACCTGCGACTAGCCAGGGAGGCACTCACTTGACGTGACCAAGAATCTCTTGGCAGTTGTCGTGGTACTGGTGTAGCCATGACACGATCTGCGTGGGCGCTATCAGCAGCAGCGGGCTTGATGGCTGACCAAGGGATGCCTGAAAGAGCAGAACAGGCAAGGAAGAGTCAGTACCGGGGAAATTGCTTCAGAAATAGACCGAGTCCTGCCTTGTGTCAAGGGAAAGACAGGTGTTGCTCCAATGGTGTCAGTGGAACCACATCCACTGGCACCAGTGGTGAACTTGGCCCCAAGGTTTAAATGGCAGTGAAATAGCTGTGGTACTTACGAATGCTCGCTGTCTCTCCAGCAGAATGTTCAACAAGCCCTAGAAGAGAGAATATGGAAGACTTGTTGTCAGTCAGTTACTGTGTAATAAACCCACATCAGTGAAGCAGAGCGGCACTAACAGAGCTGATTTCACAGCCATTCCACCAGCTCAGTGAAGTGTGGGGCACCTCTTGAGGGCCAAACTAGAGAAAGGTCACGTGTAAACTGGAGCACTGCTCCTAGGCCTCCCCACCAATGCTGCCTCTGCCCAGATGGCCTTTGCCCTCCAGAGCAGTGAGAGAAGGCAATCCTGTAGCCCAACCCCTCGTAAATCTGTGTCCTAAAACCTCATGTCTGAAAGCTACAACCCTTATAAAGACTGGGGGTGGGGTGGGGGTGAGAGGGCATGGGGAGGAGAAACACTGCAGCTGAGGCAATGTCAGCCAGGAAGGAGAAGACCCTAACCTCCTTTCTGAGTTCTGTGCCATGGCTGCATTAGCGAGCAGCAGAGAACACTCAGATCTAACACCCGCTGGTTCTGAAGAGCTAGTGACAAACCACTAAAGTACTTGATATAAGATCTTACCCAGATTCTGCCAAGGAAGCAGCTGCCCCTTTCCCCACAACCCTTGGAGAAAGGGAAGCCCTTCTGTAAAGTGCAAGCTATCGGGGCATGAAACGCAGCCTGCCTGGATCAAGCCAGCATGAAACAGGGAGCCTGCTAGTTTGCTGAAGCTTCTTGTGAAAGCACATTCCAAGCAGTGAAGAGTGCTGAATTTATACCCCTGGGACTCAAGAACCCCCAGAAACAGGTACTGCAAAAATTCAAGTTTATTCACCCAGCCCCAGCAACATGCCTGAACCCAGACTTGCAGGGACCAGTGCTAGGAAGAGACAGGATTAGTAGCAGAGCAGAATTCAGCAAGGCTTGGGGAATTCCACAGTGGGAAGAACAGCTTATGAGATACAGCTGGGAGGCTACAACCAATATTAATTCCAGGAACATCTAAAAACAGGAGCAACAGAATTGCATGGAGCAGAGCAGGGCAGGACATTTGATGGAGACACTGGAATGGTTACAGAGCCAAGCAGGAGTGAAACATTCACAGGAGAAAATGAGCAGCACACAACAGAACTTTCTGTGACAAGAGCCACCGCTGAAGTGGATACAGCCCACACCCAGCTGGGAACTCGCCTTCTCTAACTCTGTCCCCTCCCCGCGATACTCACTGTGTGATGATCGGCATGGATGTGAGAGACAAACACAGCTGCTATGTTGCACAGGATTTTGTCCACCTGGTCCCCATAGTGGCGACAGAGCTGGCCAAACGTTCCCTCCCCACAGTCCAGGAGCAGCGCCTGGGTAGAGCTGGCGAGAGGAAAGAGCGGGTGTATTGCTGGCAGTAACCAGAATGGATGACAACAAATGAATGCTGCCCAGCACGCCAGCTCAAGGTGTGATCTGGAAAGGCAGCAAACAGCATTTCTGCCACTAGTGCTGTCTCTCTGTAGAAAGGACCTGGAGGGGCCAACTTTGAGAGTTCAGTCTCCATAGCGGCTTCAGCTCTTGTTCTCTGACCTGATGCAGACAGGAATGGGGACACCTGATGTCAAGCAGAGTGGTGGTCCTAACAGGCCCTGTGAAGGCAGTCACAAGACCACCTGTGGGAAACACTTTGCCCTTCTACAATGAGAATCTTGAGTACGTTTGGACTAGTGACCAAGGTTCAACATTCCCAGGCCCATCCCCAATCCCTTCAGCATCTGCAGGGTTAATAGGTCCATGAACGCCAAGTGAGGCACACATTCAGTATGCTGGCACATCTGTATAGCCATCCACATGACAAACCTCTTCCCGCCCCTGGCGATTCCACATGTACTGGAGGGGAAAGTACAGAGTGCTAGCATTTACCTGCTATTTATCAGGGTGGAGCTGACGTTCCGGATTTTCATTGGAATTGCAGAGCCTGTTCCTAGGAAAACGATTTCTGGGTAATTCTCAGTTTTACCTAGAGAAAATATATAACATGCTTTGCATTAACGCTGGCACGGGCCCGCTGCATTGTGGTATGATCAGCTCCCAGCCAGGTTAGAAGTTCAATATTTAAGCATAAGATCTCCAGATCCTGCCTCAGGTTAGTCAGCTCGTCCAACTGGGTCTTGACCCCTAGCCTCCAAGCTCACCACAGCATCAATGCTAATGGAGTGGGGATGGGGAAAAGGGACAAAGTCTTCTAAAATGATAGCAGGACACCTTGCTGCATGTCCACCCAGAATGGAGGCAGGCAAGTCAGGACTGGGCTTGGTAGTGACGGACATACACTGCCATCCAATGAGAAGGGACGTGGCCCTCACGGCAGGATTGCAGACAGGCTGTGCTGGCTTTTCCTGCTGTCATGATTTAGATGTTGATTCACTGCCCCTGTGTCACACACAGTGGCATCAGTGCATAGCCAGATGACCAGAGCTGGGCTCCAGAGGGAGCCAGCTGTGGATTAGATGCTGCTTTTCCCAAACTCCACCACACGGGCAGCATGTTAGAGGAACACTGACCGTTTGGGATCACAATTTTAAAAACCCAAAGCAACCAGTGTTGAGCAGAGCACTGCAGTAGAATGCAATGCTGGGGTTTTGTTGATTACGCCCCCCCCCCCGC
This sequence comes from Emys orbicularis, assembly GCF_028017835.1. NCBI lineage: Eukaryota > Metazoa > Chordata > Testudines > Emydidae > Emys > Emys orbicularis. The sequence goes on along the minus strand of NC_088695.1, from coordinate 25,409,608 downwards.
AGTGCTGGAGGCCCAAACCCAGCACCCTCAAGAGCTAAGAATGTCATTCAACATGGCACAAGCCAGTTTGCAAAGAACAAGTGGGAATGAGCCCATCCCATGCTCTGCTGGGCACTCAAAGCGACCCTAACAATACGCCGAGTTCATTAGCTTGCAGGGTGATGGGAATATTTCGCCTGGACAGCATCCCCTTAGAACTCAAGTCCCCAGTTTGTTTCTATCCAACAACTCAACCCACCTCCCCGGTCAAGCCAGACCTATCTGCTACTCCAATCAAAGGACCCTGCACACTCTCCTCACCTGACCTGACTGGCCCAGCCTGCAGGCTCTCTCTGCACTCCTTCACACGGTCCTGGAAGCCAGGGAGCTTCAGGGCTTCAGCCACAAATTCACTGGAATTGCAGACAGCAACCACATCCCTGAAAGGATCCACAGGCCACAGATCAGCATGTGGCTGGGGAGGGAGGGGACAGCTGAAGAGTTTAATTTATGGGGCAAAGTGTCAAATTACTGCTTAGATACTAGCCTAGTATGAAAGTTTCCTTAACAGTCCCCAGATGTGCCTGCTTTAAAACTACCATCCACCAGAGGGCAGTAAAACTCCTCATATCCAGGATTGCCAGCAGACTGCAGGAGGCGCATGGGCTCTTGGAAATGGGTAACTAACTCCAGCAAGAGGGAATCATTGCATGACCTCAGGATTTAAGGGCTACATAGTGCACTGGGTCCCAGCGAGTCCTGCACAGCTCAGGGGCAGCGTACGGCACCATGTGCTGAAAACTTCACTCACCCATACTAGTTTCAGAGCCAATCTTCTTGCATGGTCAGGAATATCCTGACAAGGTTTCAGGACTGTTATCATGCGCAGGTAGAGCGAAGCCTAAATGTTTAAACAGAATCCATTCCCCTTCCTCACAACTGAATTTGAGACTTCCCTCTTCCTCTGAAGCCATCAGCCACAGCTGGAGACAGGACACTGGACAGGGAGGACCAGTGGTACACAGACCTTTCTTAGATGGCTGGCTAGTCTTGCTCACACTCAGGGTCGTAACGATGTGGGGTTTGGAAGGAATTCTGTCCCCCCTTCCCCATCAGACTAGCAGGTACAACAGTGTGTGTTGTTTTCCCTTCTGCAGCATGGGGCCTTTCTCACCTGCTGGGATCATCTGGGCATGTCTTCCCTAATCAGTTCCTTGACATTGCAGGGGTCTTGGGCATTGGTACCCCCTAGGTCTCTCCTGTTCTCGGCCTGGGGCACACCACCAGTATCCGGAGGACAAATGCTTTAGTCTAACACAAGCCATGGGATTTGATACAGGGGTAACAGAGTGTAATGTAATGGCCTGTGATATACAGGTCGGACTAGATCAGTGGTTCTCAACCAGGGGTATGCATATCCCTGAGGGCATGCAGAGGTCTTCTGGCCGTACAATCAACTCATCTAGGTATTTGTCTAGTTTTACAACAGGCTACATAAAAAGCACTAGCTAAGTCAGTACAAACTAAAATTTCATACAGACAACGGGCTTGTTTATCCTGCACTATACACTGAAATGTAAGTGAGATATTTCTATTCCAGTTGGCTTATTTTATAATTATATGGTAAAAATAAGAAAGTCAGCAATTTTTCAGTAAGTGTGCTCTGACACTTTTCTATTTTTGTGTCTGATTTTGTAAGCAAGCCGTTTTTAAAGTGAGGTGAGCCATGGGCTATGCAAGACAAATCAGACTCGTGAAAGAGGTACAGTAGTCTGGAAACATTGAGAACCATTGGATTAGATCTAATGATTCCTTCTTGCCTTAAAAAATATGAAATCTCTATGACAGAAGACATACATTTAGGCATCCACTTGTACATTACACCTACAGGTCCAGTCAAACATAGAGTCTAAGCGCTTTGGAGCGCAGAGTCTTAGTAGAGATTTGTGCAGCATTCAACAAAACGGGGCCATTGGATTTCTTTGGGGAACCCCACAATGCAACCCCCCCTCCACATCCAAACACACACCCCACAACTAGCTGTTCAAAGTTTCTCCAGGGTTCTGGTCCTGCACAGACTGGCCCAGAATCAGAGTGCAAAGGTGACTTTTTTTTTAAATAATTAATGGAAATATCCCATCTCCTAGAACTGGAAGGGACCTTGAAAGGTCATCGAGTCCAGCCCCCTGCCTTCACTAGCAGGACCAAGTACTGATTTTTGCCCCAGATCCCCAAATGGCCCCCTCAAGGATTGAACTCAGAACCCTGGGTTTAGCAGGCTAATGCTCAAACCACTGAGCTATCCTTCCCCCCTATACTTCAAGCCACCTTTGCTGCACCACCACTATTTAGATGCTGAATGCTCCTTAATCTCAGCTCATCATCTGATCTTCTAAAATGGGGGGCACCTGCATGGGTGCAGAAGTCAAGGCAGGAGGCCAGGTCTCTCTTCAGTTTATATATAACCGAGGGTACCAACCTCTGCCACTGCGGTTTGGGTCTCAGCTGGTATCTCAGGAGGCACTCTCCCCGCACAACAGGAACGCTGAAAGTGGCCTCTTCTTCCTGGAGAGGAGACAGAAGGAGCAACATGTAAGCGTGCACAAGCTCGCCTCTGCAGACACCTGCAGCCAGGCGCAGCCTCTTACCCGACTCTGGTAGCTGGTTAGCAGTGGGAAGATTTCTGAGTGAATTAGGTTCAGCTGGGTTTGAATCTTGTGGCTGCGGAGACAGTGCACAGTGTTTGCATTTTCATTAAGTATCAAGTGTTCAGTTGTGGGTCCAAACCTGGAGAAAGCAAGAAGGAATAGTAAGATACGTGTCCAGATACAAGACAACTTCAGCTCCAATCCACTGCCGGGCACCTGATGCCGTTAACTAACCACTGCTCTCTGAGCCGATACATGCCCTGACCCATGGCTGTTATTAGCCAGTCCGGGATCACTGAGTTTGTGGGTTATGCTTCCTTCAAGGTTATTTTAAGTCAACGTAAATAAATAAAAGCCATGTACCTTTCCAGCCACTGTTTGTACCGGCTGTCTCGAAGCACTGACTCTGGGGTGATGTGAATAACCAAGGCCACGTGACCCTCAGCCTTCCCTTCTTGGTACCTAGAATAGACATTTAAGATCAAAGATGACAACAAGCTTGGCTCCTATTACACAGAGCTCTCACCTCCTCACCTAAGATGACAAGGCTGCTCTCCAGAATCTATTTACTACCAAGGACACCATAGAGCATAAACGATTTCCTCCAGGAAGCCTAGCAGAGAGGTTAAAGCTCAGATCTGAGAGTCAAGGAGTTCTGGGTTCTACTCCACACTCGCCAAGATCCAGTGGCCTTGGGCCTCTGATCCCACTGCTTCCATCTATACGAGGGACAATTCCTCACAAGCAAGAGGGAGACCAAGGACAGGGTAGGCCCATTACTCAGTGAGTGGGGAAAAAAGACAACAACAGAAAATGTGGAAATGGCAGAAGTCCTAAACAACTATGTCTCAGTTTTCACCAAAAAGTTTAGTAGCAATTGGACATCTAACATCGTGAATGCCAGTAAAAATGAGGCAAGATAAGAGGCATCATTTAGGATAAGGAAAGAACAAGTTAAAAATGACCTAGACAAGTTGGAGATCTTCAAGTCACCAGGGCCTGATGAAATACATCCTAGAATACTCAAGGAGCTGACTGAGGAGATATCTGAGCCATTAGCGATTATCTCTGAAAAGTCATGTAAGATGTGTGAGGTTCCACAGGACAGGAAAAGACCAAATATAGTGCCAATTTAAAAAAAAAAAAAAAAAAAAAGTGTGTGAGAGGACAACCCAAGGAATTACAGACCAGTCAGACTAACTTCGGTAACTGGAAAGAACGGAATAATCTATTTGCAAACTAGAAGATAATAAGGTGATAAGTAATAGTCAGCATGGATTTGTTAAGAACTGTGTCAAACCAACCTGATAGTTTTCTTCAACAGGTAACAAGCCTTGTAGCTTGGGGGGGAGGGGAGAAGAGGTTAAGCAGTAGATGTGGTATATCTTGACTTTAGTAAGGTTTTTGATACTATCTAACATAACCGTCTCATAAACAACTAGGGATATACAACTTAGATGGAGCTACTATCAGCTGGGGGCATAACTACTCTCTGGGTATGGCTTTCCAATCAGTTATCTGTGGTTCACAGTCCAGCTGGAAGGGCATATCAGGTGGGGTCCCGCAGGGATCAGTTCAGGGCCAGTTCTGGTTAATATCTTCCATACTAGCCAGGATGGGCAGGGATGGCGTCAATAGCCTCTGTCTGCCAGAAGCTGGGAATGGGCGACAGGGGATGGATCACTTGATTGTCTGTTCTGTTCATTCCCTCTGAAGCACCTGGCTTTGGCCACTGTCGGAAAACAGGATACTGGATTAGATGGACCTTTGGTCTGACCCAGTATGGCCGTTCTTACGTTCTTAAATGATTTCGATAATTATAGAGTGTACACTTAAAAAAAGACAGCGGACAATACCAAGCTGGGAGGGTTGCAAGTGCTTTGTAGGATAGGACTAAAATTCAAAAGGATCTGGACAAAGTGGAGAAATGGTCTGAAGTAAATAGGATGAAATTCAATAAGGACAAATGCAAAGTACTCCACTTAGGAAGGAGCAATCAGTTGCACACACAAAATGGTAAATGACTGCCTAGGAAGGAATACTGCAGAAAGGGATGGGGGGGGGGGGCGCTATAGGAGATCACAAGCTAAATATGAGTCAATAGCGTAACATCGCTGCAAAAAAGCGAACATTACCAGTAATGTTGTAAGCAAGACCCTAGAAGTAATTCTTCTGCTCTCCTCCGCGCTGATTAGGCCTCAACTGGAGTATTGTGCGTTTTGGCAGATAACCCCAGTGGGGAAAGCAGCAGGACACTTCCTGCAAGACAGACTCCATGCTGCCTACCCCTCAACTGGAAACTGACGTATCTGGAGATAAGTTCAGAAGAATCATCTCAAAGATTCAACGGATTACAGGACAGAAGGGTACAGAATCCCAAATTATCAGCCTAAAACAACAAAGGTACCAGCCTTTTGACTTTGGAGGATAGATCCTAAGCCAGGAGCTTGATCAGTGATATTGATGGAAACATGCTGAGGGGATTTTACCTTGAAACCAGTCTAATCTGTTAGATTTTAGTGTCAAGAAAGTGTTTTTCTCTCTCTTGTAACCATTTCAAACTTTAATCCTTATGCTCAGTTCAAATCTCTCTGGAATTCAATGAACTTAAATTTAAACCAATCTAGTGCTGTGTTTGAACTGAACTGTTCGGTAACTCCAGTTACAGCAACAAACTGCTAGATATTGACTCTTTAAAGGAGCAACAAACCTTAACCTTCCTCTGATGATTCCAGGACAGGGCTGGACATTTCAGAACACTTTTTGCAGAAATGTGGGGTTGGAGAGTGTGTGGAGTCACCTTACCAGTTATTAACCAAGGCTGGTGGAGACCAGTAGAAATCTGATGTTGCTGGTAGGCTCCTAGATCCCAAGTGTTGGGCCAGGACTGCTCAGTACACAGACCAAGTGCATGCTTGTTGCTAACTGTGGGCATCCCAGACAGACAACTACAGTAGTGAAACATTAAGGCACTTAAGAGTTATGGGGTAAGAGATAACTTCACACATTCTGGGGTGAGATCCAGACTGAACAGTGGGTAAGATCACCGTATGCAAAGACCTTTGAACCCTCAGCTACTTAGATGTAAGAACCCACTAAAAGGTGCTTATCATGCAGTCCAGTCACGTGACTATTTAAAACTAAGATAGTGGCAACCTCACAAAATATAGTAAATTATTAAGTGCACCAGAGAGAAATAAATACCTTCCTCCCCTCCCCCAAAAGCTCCCTCTCCCAAGGAAGATGGGCCTTGCAAGGTGCCCTGAAGGTAACAAATCCAGGCTACTCCAAGCCCTGGGGAAGCGAGTTCTAGAGTCAAGCGCCCTGCACAGAGCACACCCCGGCCTCTTATACTCCAACTTCTGTGCCTCTGTGGATCCTTTTTTGGTGGCTCTATGTCTCGGGGCACTACCTGCAGGTTTCCTTAACCAGGTCATTCAGGATGACTTTGCTGTCTGTGGCTCTGGCATTAGCCCACGAAGCGTGTCAGATTCCATTTGTAACCAGGCTAACAGGAGATTTTCGTTTTCATAAAGAAGTGCTCAAGCCTGATACCCGCTCCCGCACCAACCCTGTATTTCAGGGAGCATCCTTCCCTCCCTCCAACCTCACTATACCTGCGGAACGTGTCATTTTCACAGACGGCATCCACAAAGCCTTCATGAGGACATTCCACTACAATGAACACAGGGCCTGGATCAGGAGGGGTACAGACCTCTTCGGGCAGGATCTGCAATGAAGCACCCAAGGGTTACGCCATGGTCGGCAGCCCATGGTACATGCTGCCTGAACATGCCCGAGTATGCAGCTCCCTTTTGGCAACATAACCAACAGCACATGCTGCCCAGCACACGCTGCCCAACTTCATTGCTCTTCCACAGCCAGCTGGGGACCTCACAGAACTTGGTTGCTCATCAGCTGGGTGCCAGGGCATGCTCAATGGTCAGCGAGTCCAAGGACTCATGCTCCAGTTACCATTCTGGCACTGGAGCCATTTTCTCTCCTCCTCTCTCATTGATTTTGCTGGGTCACATGGTCCAATGGAGCCCTGACAATGGCCTCAACAAAGCAAGAAGCGTCTCAGCTGCAGCTGAGGAAAGTTCAGCCGCTTTCCCTCTGTGCACTGGGGCATGCTCCCGTGAGCTCCTTTGGAGAGCAGGGCCAGTTGTCCCTCACTCGTATCTCCTGGCAGTGATTTTATTTATGGATCCACCAGAATCACTCATGGTTAGGGTCTCTCCTGCTCACCAGCTACTAGCCTTGGAGATTAAAGCCTTTATCTGGCCCCCAACATCAGAGCCTTTTAACCACCTGTAGGAGGTGTGACAGGATAATGAACGAATGTAATCAGTGAGTGGGGAACCCTGCTTATAGTGGGTCAGATGTGGGCACTCCTCTGGGTCTGAAAGCATAAACGCCTCTACTGCCTGAGCTAACGGACCAGCTTTGTTAGCTCACAGGCTGTCAGACTCAAATCACTATAACTGGGCCAGCCATTGAAGCTGAGAAACAAAACACCCCACTGTTGGCATGGGATACATGGTCATTTCCGTGTGTATCACCAACCCTTCTCCTGTGATGGCAGATACTGAACGGATCTCATCTGCAGTGACAGGCACCCTGGGACAACCCATTACAGAAGGAATGAGCCTGGGAAAGCTTAAAATTGAAACAAGCTGCCAAGGAAGGTTATGGAATCCAAGGAAACATGCAAGACTGGCACTTGCCACTAAGAGACATGGTTCAGGGACAGTTCAGTCAATCCTACCACGCAACGGGAGCAATGAGAGGACTGGACTGGTTACAGCTGCAGTCCCTTCGGATCCAAGAGAGGGGATGATTGTGGTTGGCGTATGAGCAGCATTTAGTTACTACAATGTTCTGGATGAGATGGGTCCCACGAGCAGCACTGGTTACAAACCCAGCATGCAGCACAACTGAGATAGCCTAGAGTGCAGTCATACCTCTCTGCCTTCGAACGTGACACTCTTCCCATCTTTGAGAGCCGCAATGATGGGGCCAATGGCTGCTGTCCCACTGAGGATGAGAACACAGAGACAGCATTAGATTGACAGCGTGCATACGACCAGGATCCTCCCACCTTCTAAGCACACAGGCAGGGCTCTCGTACTTACACTGGCAGGCCCAGCTCCTTTGCTTTGGCCACCAAGAAGTTTCCCTTCTTTGGGTGAAGCTGAAAATAATTTAAAAGAAAGAAGTGTTTCTCAAAGTTCCCATGTAACAAGTCACCAACTCTTTACAATGTTTAAACATGGATGGAAAAGGGAAAGGGGCAAAAATGGGGTTCATGCCCTTAACTAGCTCTGAAATGAGCCATGAAGAGGGACTGCAGGAGAGATTTTCGTCAGGAATTTATTTTATTTATTTTTTTTTTTTTAAGTCTCAGGCACATCAAGTCCTCTCTGCCCTGCTTCAGTGGCTGATCTGCCCATAGGTATGGATCTGGAGCTCCAACTTGTAGAGGTGGAGAGTCTAAGATTCTCTTTTGAGAGTTCAGCAGCTGACATACAGAAGTGTTACAAAAATAAAGCGCTACCCAAAGTATTTTAAACAGCAACTAGAAGTCTTTCTATTCTCCATGAGCTTTCATTGCTGTTATACGTCCAGTCTCATAACCCCACTAGTTCTTCAGTTGCCCAGAGTCTTCTAGAAAGAAGAGGGTAGACAAGACCTGAATTTGTAGGGTAATAGACAAGCAGAAATAAAAATCTTTCTAGCCTTGATGAAGCAGCAAATTAAAAAAGCTTTTCCTTTTGTAGGTCACTTCTAAATGTGAAGCACCAGACTGCATTCCAACCCCCCCCCCCCCAATTCTCAATTGCTAGATTTGAGTGCAGTGTTACTGGATACAAAGGTTGGCATAGAATAAATGTCCAAAAAACCCTACCCTGCTAGGTGGTGGTATTTGTAATTAAACTGGTCTAGATAAAAGAACGCAGGAACTCCTATTCCATATGACATTTCTTACTTTACAGATGAAAGCCACCACCAGGGTCGGGTCTCTGCTGCCAACTCTCCTGTTGCCATCTTTAAAAAAAGAAAAAGAAAAAAAAAGTTACATAGATGCTGAAACTATATCAGCCTTTTTCCTTTAAGCAAAAGGTGCCAACTTCTTGCAGTGTCCCGTCCCTTCCAAAGGTTTAATACACAAGGGCCATAAGTAAGGCTAGGATTTAGTCATGAGTATTTTTAGTAAAACTCATGGACAGGTCATGGGCAATAAACAAAACAAAAAATCTACAGGCCGTGACCTGTGCATGACCTTTGCTATAAATACCCCTGACTAAATCTTAGCTGCCCAGGGCCACCCAAGCAGCAGCTGATTGCAGGGCTGCTTGAGCCCCACACTGGCTGCTGCAGAAACCATGGAGGTTGTGGAAAGTCATGGAATCCGTGACTTCCACAACCTCCGTGACAGAGATGCAGCCTTAGCCATAAGTGACCATTACAATCATCTTAGTCTAACCTGTTGTACAGAATTACAACCCAGTAATTCCTCCATCAAACCCAAAACATCTGAAAGACATCCAGTCTTGATTTCACAATTTGAGGGAACAGAGAATCCACCTGGTACCAAGGTAATTTGTTCCAATGGTTAATTACCATCAGTGTTTAAAAAAAAAAAAAAATCATAATAATCTGTCTCATTTCTAGTTTGAATTAGTCTAGCTTCAGCATCCAAACCACTGGATCTTGTTTTGCCTCATGTTCTCCGTATGCTCAAATTACCCCTAAGCAATATTTCAGCAGAGAGGACCAGCACTTTCTTATCTGCACTAAGAATATTTGTGTAGGAGAGAAATTACACCAACATTTTAGAGTTTTTGTTCCAATTACACTAAGAAAATACAAGTTCCTGCACCTGTTTTCTTCGGGGCTTCTCTATTCTTGTCGCCTTCTGGACACTGCTGCTCAGCGGTGGGAGATCCAGGCTCTGGGGCATATTTGGGGCTGACTCCACCATGGACTGACCTTTCAGGACTCTGATGCAGCCTGTGCTCACTGGCTAAATGCCTTCCTGTTCCAAACCCAAGGGAAAAAAACAGGTTTGTTCAGGAGGCAGGAATGAGAACACACAAATGGAGTCTTACTCAAAAAGAGTCTTCAAAATGCCCTGAGCAGTTTAAAAAGGGACAAGAGAGCCTGCTTCCTTGTTTCTCCATATTGCACTTCACTCATTCCAAGAGCTCTCCTCAGCAGATTCTCCAAAAGCAACAAAACCTTATCAAACTCAAGCATGTGCTCTGAGTACAGCTGCTTGTACGAGTGTACCTAATAACATGGAAAGCCAGTTAAGGAAGTATGATTCACAGTAACTTCCCATGTCTCTTCCATGGACTATCACCTGAAGGAAAATACCAGAGTTCTTAGAGGAGGCAGCATCCTTTTACCCTAAGGTCCGGTACCGGCTCAGGTTTCTTTGAAAGCTACATTCTCACCACAGCAGAAGTAACCTAACACAACCTATAGTTACTATGTTTCAGGTTTACAAACAGTAACCAGATACCATAACCAGTTCAAGGAAGCTCTTACTGCAACAAGTAACCCTGCTCCTCCCTCTCCAACTGCAGCTCCAGATACCCTTTGCTTCCTACCATTCCAATCCGAAGTCCATACTCACCCACAAGAGGTACTTGATAGACTGTCATCGTCTCATCCTTATACTCGGGCTCTGTATGTGGCCGCACAACTAGCAACAAGATAGTTAAAACATTAGATATCAGCATGGCTATTAACCCCTCCAAAGCAAGTATTAACCAGTTACTATAAACAGATGCCTCAGACTCCAGGATTGTTGATAAAGCAGCCTGGAAATTAGGGACACGTTTTAACAAACGCATTCAGGAGCATGCATCTCACAGGAGCTACTCATCAGGTAGTTTCCTCAGGCCAGATGCTGAAATTCTCCACTACTACAGAGACAAATATATATATGACTTCAAGAGAAAGCAATTATACTCACAACTGCTCTAAGTAGCAGAGATTAAAACAATTCATCCCTGCACATCTCTGAACAGGCCAGGGTTTCTGTGGCCTCTGTTCTTTTTACAAGTTTCCATTCTGCCTTTATACAATCCCAAGGCGGTGCTTAAAGCAGGGGCAGCCCTACATCTGACTCTGTAGATAGCAGAGGTATTATATATTTATGAACCGCTACTTACACTCTGAAGAATAAAACAAGCACTCACATAATTGCAAGTTGTTTTTGGTATGAAGTCAGTAGATGGCAAATGCTACACTGCAGCACCAAAAGGTTGATTATAATCAGACATCTTATTTACTTCACATAGTACATTAGGAAGTTGTACCTGAGTCTGTAACATATGTAATGAATTAACAGCAATGGGATCAGGAGTGGATCTGTCACAAGTCTGTATCCAAACCAATAGTGGAAATCTGCATTGCATTCCCCCCCACAACAACTGGGCAGGGCAGTGCAAGAAACCTGCTCAGTATGTTATAGCTCAGAAATGATGCTCCATTTAAATCAACTGCCTGCTCACAAGAATGGAGAAATCCCAGCAGCACGGGCACAGGAACAGGACCTCGGGCACACACATACCTTTGCTGCTAAGGTAGCTATGTGATCGCTCATTAAATCACTTACTGCATTAGAAGATGGGAGGGGGACAAATGCCATCACTTATTGTTTTTAAAAAGGTGATGAGGTTGGTCCTGGAAATTAATACAACTGAAGGGATGTAAATCCTCTGGCATCAGGGCATAAGCCAGCCATTGAGCTTTCCCTACATGCAAGTTAGTTTTTCTGTAGTTGTCCAGGTGGTTTTGTGCACCTTCTTCTGAAGAGTCTGGCATTGGCCTTTGTCACAGACAAGATAACGCACTAGTCAGACCAACAGCTGATCCACTATGGCAATTCATGTGTTGTTTTCTTCTCTCCCCTCCCCTCCCCTGGAGGAGCTACCCCATAGCAAGAGTAAGGAAGCGATTACTCTTTGGGCCCAGTCAACCCTTCGCCTTCAGTTTCCAAAGATGCCCAACAATGAGAGCTGTGATAGTGTGAGATACATAGAGAGCTGTCTACCAGGAAGTGGACTGGAAACGCTTCATTTCACACAGGTCACCGAACAGCATGCTGGGTTCTTAGATGGGATAGGATCTGTTGCCCATTCTCAATCCCTGAGCCAGACAGCTTGGTGCTTTCTTTTAAAACTAAGTTCTTATCAAGACATTACCAATGCATTCCTGGTCCTGGAAAATGAGGTGCCAAGACAACCAAGCATTACAGTGACTTCTGTGTTTTCTGATATGCAGGGAAACTAAGTGCATCTCCATTTTGTCACCTGAAGCAGCTTGGAAACCAGACTCCAGAGGGATGCCAAAATAAACAGTTGGAAGAACTCATTCTCTTTTCATTTCTCAGAGGCTGCAGTGGCTACAGCTTGGAGCTTTGCCTCAGAAGAGCACAGGAACGGCCATACTGGGTCAGACAAATGGTCCATCTAGCCCTTTATCGTGTCTCGAACAGTGGCAAGTCCCAGAGCTACAGTTGAGTGATGCACCCAGTCTCCTCCTAGCTTCTGGTAGTCAGTTTAGGGTTGCACCAAACATGGGATTGCATCCCTGACCATTTTGGCTAACACCCATTGCTGGAACCATCTCCCATGAACTTATCTAGGTCTTTTTTTAAACCTAGTTATACTTTTGGCCATCACTACATCCTCTAGCAATGAGTTTCAAAGGTTAATTGTGTGCTGTATATAAAAAAAAAAAAATACTTCCTCTTCTTTGTATTAAATCGGCTGCCTATTAATGTAATTTGGTGACCCCTGTATTTTGTATTGTGGGAAAGGATAAAAAACACTTCTCTATTCACTTTTTCCATACCATTCATGATTATGTAGACCTCTATCGTAACCCTCCTTAATCGTCTCTTTTGTAAGCACAACAGCCCTAATCTTTTTACTCTCCTCCTATGGTAGCCGATCCATACCCTCGATCATCTTTGTTGCCCTTTTCAAAACCTTTTCCAGTTGCACTATATACTTGAGATGCAGCAACAGAACTGGACACAGTATTCAAGATGTGGGTGCACCATGGATTTTATACAGTAGCTTTATGACATTTTCTGTTTTATTTTCTATCCTCTTCCTAATAGGCTAAGTATGTTAGGAACTTTTTGACTGCTACTGGACATTGAGCTAAAATTTTCAGAAAATCTTTCTTGAGTGGTCACAGATAATTTAGAACCCATAGCTGTACGCGTGCAGTTAGGATTATTTTTTCCCCAATGCTCATTACTTTGCACTTATCAACCCTGAATTTCATCTGCCATTTTGTTGCCCAGTCACCCTGTTTAGTGAGATCCCCCGTAACTCTCCACAGCCAGCTTTGGCCTTAACTATCTTGAGTATTTTTGTATCAGCAGCAATCCTTGCCACTTCAACATAATCATAAATGATCTGGAAAGGAGTGGACAGTGAACAGAACAGGTCCCAGTACAGACCTTGGGGGACCTCGCTGTTGACCTCACTTCATTATGAAAAGTGACCATTTATTCCTACCCTGTGTTCCTTATCTTTTAAGAAGTTACTGATCCATGAGAGGACCCTCCCTCTTATCCCATGACTGCTTGTTTTCCTTAAGAGCCATTAGAGAGGGATAATGTCAAAGGCTTTCTGTACTGTTGGCATCACCCTAGGCCACATGTTTGTTGACCCCCTCAGAGAATTCTATTAGATTGGTGAGGCATTATTTCCTTTTACAAGAGCCATGTTGACTCTTTCCCAACAAATCATGTTTATTTATCGGTCTGATCATTCTGTTCTTTACTATAGTTTCTGCCAATTTGCCCCAATACTGAAGTTAGGCTTACCGGCTTGTAATTGCCAGGATCACCTCTGGAGTCAGCGTTACATTAGCTACCTTCCAGTCATCAGGTACAGAGGCTTGTTTCAGGAATAGGTTATATACTAATTAATAGTGCCATTTCACATTTGAGTTCCTTCAGAACTCTTGGGTGAAACCCTCTGCTCCTGGTGACTGATCAATTAAACTAATTTTTTTGTAAAACCTCTTCTACTGAGGCATTTAAGAAGCAATGGTCTTAAATTACAGCAAGGGTGGTTTTGGTTGGACCTTAGGAAAAACTTCCCGTCAGGGTAGTGAAGCAGTGGAATAAACTGCCCAGGGATGTTGTGGAATCTCCGTCATTGAAGATTTTTAAGAGCAGGTTAGACAAACACCTGTCAGGGATGATCTGGATAATACTTAATCCTGCCATTAGTGCAGAGGACTGGACTAGATGCTCTCTCGACGTCCCTTCCAGTCCTAGGATAGTATGATCAATGTGGGACAGCTGTGATGTGGGTATCTTCCCCACATCCTCTGCAGCAAAGATTGATTAAATGAATTCATTTAGCTTCTCTGCAATGGCCTCGTCATCCTTGAGAGCTCCTTTAATACCTCGCACATCGCAAGGCTGCTGTTCGGACAGACATACATGCAACAGTAAGGTGTAGACATTGGAGACAGTAAGTGCACACAGATGAGTGCTGTACATACCCAGGTCTATTCCTTTCAGTGGCCCAGAAAACACTTTGATAGCTTCCAGGTAGTTTCGCTAAAAAAAATAATTAAAAAAATAAGACAATAAGGTGAAAAATCACCACTTAAAGAGGTCATTGCCTGCTTATTACTCAGATTAGGTAACTTTTTCAAGCAAAGGTTCACATCTAGTGAAATAAGATTCTCTCTCGGGTGCAGAGAAGCTCATAAGCTCAACTCGAGCTAGGAGAAAAAAAAATGGACCCCACCCTATACCTTGTAGGTGTTAGTTTCACCAAAATCTCTGTTCATCTTTAAGAGAAGTCAGTATGTCCCTGTATCATCTTCGGGGAGCGTGTTTATACCTAACTTGGGGTATTGGTGTGTTCTGGTACCATCCTTCTGGAATGTGTTCATGCAAGTATCCAGTGCTTTGCACTTCTTAGGAGTGTTTTGTGTTTTTGCAAAAATCAGCCATGTTCTCACCGAGTTTATGTACCCGACAGTGAATCTGCAAAGCAGGCATCTGCTTTGTAACAGAGCCCGACACCATGCCCCAGGCTCTTTCTTTCTACTACAGAGAGAAAAATGGACACTATATTTCTTCTTACTATATTAATCCGCCACAGAAGTACATTCAGTTTTGTACATTAGTTTAGGACAGTGTCTCCCTGGAACTGACATATGGTCCTAACAGCTGCAGAATGAGCAAGCTGGCCAGAGATCTCTAAGCGAGTTCTCCCGCCTAGCAAGCGCTTTCTTTTTGGGACAGGGGTTAGAAAAAAAGAATATGAAGGTCAAAGAGAAGAGCATCCCAACGAGTGGACAATCACTAAATACCCATAGATACTGTAAGAAAAATTCAATGCTGACAAGAGGAACCAACAGCCCAGATACTGAGACCAGCATTGGATCTATGTAGCCAGTGCCTCCTGCCAGCACAGCAGATTTAGAACTTGTTAAGATACTTGCAGAGACCTCTAATCGCTGCTTTAAAAAGGCACATCCAGAAGAACTGCCCCATCATATTGTTTAGGGAGACAGGTGAAGGGCTGTTCCATCTACTAGTGAGCCATTAGCAGACAAGTGGCAGCAGTTTGCTGCTGCCTCGAGCTGTTTTCAATCGGTGCAACTCACAAGCGAGCTGTACACACTGTGAAGACAGCCCCAAAAGCAGAACCAAACAATTACAGGGTGGCGCTTCTTCAGTTAGAGCAACACCTCACAGAAGGAGCATTTTACAAGGTCACTCAGCACCTAGCAACAGCTCTTCACTCACAGGCTAAGGTCTGGGACTCTTAAAAAGAGGGTCCCCACTTTCCAAAGAAAACAGCTACTCACCAGCTGCGGTGGCCCTGAGAGAACACACTTTGGGAGCCCTGTTTCCTTTAAGGTGAGAATCATTCCTGGAAGAGAGAGCAGGGAGAGTGCAGCTTTGGAAACAGCCTTCATCACAAACCCCCGGAAGTGCCTCCACAGCAAAGATTGTAATTCACTTTCCACTATCTGTCCAATTTCCACCTTTCTTCACAAGGAGATGTCACGCCCTGTGATTAAGGTCCTGGTTTGAGACTCAAGAGATCTGGGTTGAGTCCTTGACTCTGCTTTGTGTGACCTTGAGCAAGTCACTTCTCTTTGCACCCAGATCCCCATCTGTAAAACAAGGACCACCTCACAGGGATGTTGGGAGGATAAATCCATAAATGTTGGGAAGGCACACAGATGCTACAGGGATGAGAATTACACTAGAGGAATGTGCTGTAGTGGAAAGTAATTTAGAGTCCCAATTTTGGGAAATTTACAATCATTTACTTCTGAAACATCTTTCCGCTCTCCTTTGCAGTGAAGAAACCTACCAACAAAGGGGAAATTGACTAGTAAAGGGAAACAGAATCTGATTATATACAAAGTGATAACACGTAAAGTAAAGTAAATTGACAGATTAGAAAGACAATTTCCGCCTATCTTTTTCTGTTAGGGGGATCTTTGGTACTACTAGCAACTAAAGTAGGAAAGTTTAGACAGACGTGACATTTTGAGAACAATTTACCACCTTAGTTGGTCTGGTACGAGCATGAAAGCTACCTTACAAGAACAGATTAAACCATATTGCAGTTGGGTGCTGGATAAGGAAACAAACCAACATGTACAGGCTGGCAGCAACTCAGTTTAATAACAGACTCCACCAAGATATTAATTGGCCAAGCTTGTGAGTCCATATGCTCAATTTAAAAGCCTCCTCTGTGTCTGTAACATCTCTCTGTTTGAACACCACATCTGATCAAATCCAAAACTTCTAGGAATATTCTAGGCATCAGTGAGTGGGCAGGACCCTTTTTATGGAGGGGAGGGAAAGAGAGAAGGGGGAAAGAACCAGAAAACCAAAACTGGGAAAACAAAATACATGAAGCCCTCACCAGCTCTTTAGCAGAGCCACAGCTGATGACACAATGCTTTTTAGCTTAATAGTATTTCATCACTTCCTAAACACCCAATAGAGCTTAATTAATATGTTACAGGGAGAAGGAGCACCAATGGTATGTGAAGGTCATACAGAACTCCTGTCATAGGGCAAGAACGGGGGATCCTGGAATGGGTGAAGGGAAAAATGGGTGTGACTGGGGGACCCTGCAACAGGGGAAAGAGGAAAATCGAATGCACATAGAACCTCTGCAATGGGCGTGCACACAGAGCTGCTGTCATGGGGGAGAATGGGGGTAACACAACCTGTGGTGGGAGGGAGATTGGAAGAACCCAGTATGGGGGACAGGGCACATGCAGAGGCCTTGCTATGGTGGGAAAGGAAAATGGAGGCACACACAGAGCCCCTTGCATAGGGGGAGAATGGGAGATCCAGGTATGGGGGTGGGGGCACCCAGAACTCCTGCCAGAGGGAGATTGTGAGAGCTGCAGGGAGCCCCTGAAATAGCAGGAGCTATGAGGGACGCACACAGGGAGCTTGCTGTAGGGATATGGAGGGAGGCAAGCAGGCCCTACTCTATGCAATAAACCCAGTCTAAATAAGCTAGAAAGTGTGCACCTCCAGTCCCACTTACCAGACAAACCACCAACATTCGCCCAGTTCATTCTGGTCAGAAAGATGTTGTCTAAACGAGCTACTTTTAACCTGAGAAGAGAAAGGTTTGGATTATGGGATAACTGAAATGCAGCCTGTATGTCATTACAGCTTCTTTCCTTTAACAACACAGTAAGGACACTTACTTATGTTCCTGCATAAGGCGCTGGAGCCCTTCCCCACAGTTAAAGAGATATCTGGAATGAGATTAGAACTCTTATTAGAGGAAACATCGCATTTTTATATTAAAAGTAGTTTACTTTTGCCCCACTTTAAGAAGAAAGCTCAACACAAGGATGGGTATAAATCCTGCAGCACTGATAGGGCAGTGCAGATACCTGGTTGGTCTAGTGTAGTGTCCTGCTTTGGGAGCCAGCAACCTCCACAGGGGCAGGGACACTTCACCTGAGGGCAGGTTAGCTTGCAACTGCCCACAGGGGGGTCTAGAGGGGCTAAGTCTGATACAGCCCGGCAGGGGTGTAGGGCCAGGTAGCGCTACCGGCACGGTGCCGAGGGTATGGCCGGCAGGAAGAGCCGGGGCCGGGCGACGCCCGCGGTTTAGTGGGGTGGGGAGCGGCTCCTCAGTGCCTCCCGGTGACGCTGCTAGGCGCAACCAGCGACGCGGGGAAGGCAGGCGGCCCAGGCCGGCCTGGTAGCGAGAGCCCAACGAGCAGCTACCCAGGCCGCCCCCGCACTGACCGGTTGTAGTCGGAGAAGACGTAGAGCGCGGCGCCCGAGTCCCGGTTCCCAGCCGCCACGACCTGCACGTAGACGATGCTGGGTCCGGGCGCGCCCAACTCCGAGCTCCACCGCTTCTCCCGGGCCCGCAGGTGCCGCAAAGGGTCCTTGGGCGGCCGGGGCCGGCGCGGCAGAGCAGGGCCCCCGGACATGGCGCGGCGGAGCGGAGTCCAACGGCAATGCAGCTTCAGCCGCAGTCCCAGCAAACAGCCCCACATTCAGTAGCTGCGTTGCCCCCGGCCCGGCCTCCTCCACACGTGCTCGCCGACCGGCGTCACTCCCCTCGCACGTGACACACATGGACCAATCCCGCCGCGCTCACCTCAACCATGGCGCACCTGCAGCCAATAAACAGTCGCCATCGGACCCAGGATTCCCTCTCATGTGACACCGCCGCCCAATCGAAATCAAGTATTAGTGCCTCTATTTCCCTCACCTGACACCGATCAGCTAATGAGAATTCAGCATCCGCGTGTCACATCCCAACCAATGGGATTTCAGTAGCCAGCCACGCGCCCCTGTCATATGACACAGGCTGGCCGTGCTATTTCACGTCTCGAGGGTCGTCACATGGCTAAGGGATTATTGAGAGGGATTAGGTTCCCATCCCTTTGCGGGTGTCTGTTGGCAGGGCCCTGCGACATTGGCCGGGAGGGGGGCAGCTTTCGAAGAGCGCCTGCGCGAGGCTGCCCCCCCCCGGCGGAGCTCGCGGGGATCCGGAGGAGCGCGCGCGCTGCCCCGGGCGGGCTGTCGGCCCCTGGCGTGTCCCGAGCGCGTCCGCGTGCGCCAGGACTGACGCGGATCCCGAAGTGCGTTTCCGCGAGCGTGTCTCTGGCCCGGCCCTGGGCGGGGGGCTGCGCGTGCTGCGGTGTCGGTACGGTGGAAGGGGGCGGCTGGTCCCGGCCGGTTTTGGCCGCGTGGCCCCAACCCGACCAGTTACAGCCTCCCTGCCTTCGAACCACCATTCCCGGGGGTTCAGTCCCGCGCTTGCGGCAATCACTGCGAGATAAAGGGCCCCGAATGCCGCCAGCTGTAGCGAGGGCTCGGCGAGGATTGGCAGTAGGCCTCGTCACTAGACCAGCGTGTCTCGGCCGTTTCAGGGCGGCAAGCCCGGACTGGAAGTGCATTTTCCTGGCCTCCTTAGGGCTGGTCTACACTAACCCCCCCACTTCGGACTAAGGTACGCAAATTCAGCTACGTTAATAACGTAGCTGAATTCGAAGTACCTTAGTCCGACGTTACCGCGGTCCAGACGCGGCAGGAAGGCTCCCCCGTCGATGCTGCGTACTCCGCTCGCCGAGCTGGAGTACCAGCGTCGAAGGCGAGCACTTCCGGGATCGATCCGGGATCGATTTATCGCGTCTTAACCAGACGCGATAAATCGAACTCAGAAAATCGATTGCTTACATCCGGACCCGGATGTAAGTGAAGACGTACCCTTAGAGTGAGGGCTGGTCTACCCGGGGTCGATGTAAGATACGCAACTTCAGCTACGGGAATAGCGTAGCTGAAGTCGACGTATCTTAGATCGAATTACCTCGGGTCCTCATGGCGCGGCTCCCCCATCGACTGCGCTACCGCCGCTCGCTCTGGTGTAGTTCCAGGTCGACGGGAGCACGTTCGGGGATCGATATATCGTGTCTAGATGAGACGTGATAGATCGAGTGCTACCCGCCGATTCGGCGGGTAGACTGGACATACCCAGAGTGTAAAAGAATAAAGCCGATGTTAGCGTGCATATCTCCAAAGGCTGGCCGAGAATACCTGACCTTGAAGGATCAGGGCATGGTCAAGTGAGGTTTCCCTTCCCTTCTAATAACATTTTCATTGCCTCACACCCCCAACTGCATTTCCTGACCTTTTTCTCTCCCCCCCCCCCCCCCCTTTGAGTAAAAGTGCACTACACCAACAAGCCGCTGTCTTGTAAGATAAATCCCACTCTAGTGACCTCTGGAATGGTTTTACTTTTCTGCCAACCTGTGCAATGGTTTCTCAGGATTGTCAATTCCCCAAGTGAACCTTCTGTGAAAGGAGCAGAGCTCTTCAGAACTGTACATCTGTGAGTGATTGGGGAGTTGGTCAGTTCTTTGCAGCCTCAGTTTTCTTTTTGTCAGTGCATACAGTGAAACCCCACTATAACGCGATGTTTGGGGTCCAAAAAATTCCATCGCGATAAATGCGGGGTCACGGTATAGCGGGGTTTCAAGCTGGTCAGTTTAAGTCAGTGGTCCCCAACGCAGTGCATTGGTGTGCATCGCCTAGTGCTTAGTGCCCAGCAGGGGAGAGAAGCCGCGGCCCCGCGCCTGCCAGGGACAGTGAGCACCGGCGCCCGCAGCCTCGGAGTCTCTGTCCCCGGCAGGCGCAGGGCTACAGCTTCTCTCCCCTGCTGGGCACTAGGTGGGGGCACATCAATGTCCTGGCGGGCGCCATGGCGTTAGGGACCACTGGTATTAGGCCTTAAAGGGGAGCCAACTTATGATCGCGTTATATGTGATTTCGCATTATGGTGGGGCGCGTTATTGTGAGGTTTGACTGTATTTCATCCTAGTCACTGATTATGTTTCTGGGGTTGGTTACCTCTGTTAGAAACAGCTCACATTTCTTTAGTTCAATTTCAGACTGTAAGCTCATCACAAACCATTTGTAAATGTGTCCGTTCCTGTTCAAAAAAGTTAGCATGTGCCAGAATATCATCTAGCGCAGAGGTTCTCAGACTTTTGTACTGGTGACCCCTTTCACACAGCAAGCCCCTGAATGTGACCCTCCCCCCCTTATACATTAAAAACACTGTTATATATATTTAACACCATTATAAATGCTGGAGGAAAAGCGAAGTTTGGGGTGGAGGCTGACAACTTGTGACCCCACATATAATAACCTCGCAACCCCCTGAGGGGTCCCGACCCCCAGTTTGAGAACCCCTGATCTAGCTCTAACAGACAGGCTGAGAGAGGCAGCTTCTTGAAGGTGGCAGCAGGGTTACAGAAGCCAAAAGCCAATACCTTAATTGCCACAGGCCTTGTCTTGCTGTAAAAGCCTCCCCCCACCCCATCTTTTGGATCCATTTTCACTTGCCAATACCCAATACTTTTAAGATCTAGTATATAAAACTGAATACAGGGTATCATCTGTTTGTGGTCTTTTGAAGTAAGGCTTTTTTAAAGTAACTTCATTTAGTCAAAGATTCAGTTATGCCTTCTACATCTCAGTGTCTTGTAAAGTCTCTTCCCTCTTTGCAGCTGGAAAACCGCCTGGCACCTGTTTAACTGGCCAGTTTCCCTAGGTGTCAGTCTTGTGCTAGAGCAGTGCTGTACAACCTGTATCTTTCTTGGGTCTGGAGAACAACTCCTGATTCCTAACTTGAAAGTTTCTCAGACTGTTTCCCCCTTCAGATTTTTCTCTGTGCCTTCATTTACTGTATCCTCTGATTCACATTTTATAGCTGTGGGTCCATTCTTTTACCATGTATTGTTTGTCAGAAATATTCAGCAATCGAAGAAGAATCCATTCCTGCTTCAGATCCAATAGGACTTTGTCAGCTAAGGTCTCAAAGCAAGTCTCACACATTCACTACCACAGCATGTCACTGATATTGTGGTTTCAGCCCCTGGGCGACAAGTTGTTCACTGCAAACCAGTCCCCTACAAATCATCTATTTTGTATGGGTCACATCTTTAAAGGGAATTTCCACAGATTGAATTTGCAAGACACCGTTCTTGATATTTCACAGTTAGTAGCTATAATAAAATTCAAACTGATTATTTGACCATCCACGGTCTTAGCTATCCAGACTCCTGGCTCAAATTCTAGAGGTCCAGTTTTTAAACCCAATTTCCCCTAATTGAGTACAACTACGAATTTCTCAATCACTCTTATCTATTTGGGACCAATTAGGTGGTTCAATTCTGGATGCTTCATTTCCTACTATTTGTAGCATGTCTGGTTTACATTTGAGTCAGCGTCCACAATTCCTGTGCATGTCACAGCTCCTATTACACATTCACTTGCCAAACTCCCAATTATTGTTGTTTAGTTGCTCAAAACTAACCAAAAATCGTGGGGCTGATCTTTGTACCTCCAAACTTTGCCCCTTCAGCTTGGTGTTTCCCCATTTCCCCAACTGGGAGAGGGACTTTCACTAGACACTTGCGATACTCTGTCCTGGCTTAAATTTATAACAGTTCTTTTAATAGTCAGTTTTTCCCAGAACTGGCATTTAACTGAACTGCTTTCTTAAAAAAACAAAACAAAACAAAAACCTCTTGCCAATCTTCCTTGTTTTACAACCGTGGTTTTCTAACTTTTTGACCTGAGCCCACTCTTTGAGTTACAATTTTTGGTTGCGGCCCCTGCCCCATCCAGACAAAAATAGACACATGCAAAATTATGCTTGATAGCTAAGGCTACGTTTTAGTCATGGGTATTTTTAGTAAAAGTCATGGGCAGTAAACAAAAATTCCTGGCCATTTGGGAGCTGCGGGGGTGGTGCCCTCGGCGACCTGGCCATGCCTCCACCTAGCAGCTGAGTGAGGGGGATGTTGCTGCTTCCAGGGAGTCCCTCAGGTAAGCGCCGCCCAGAGTGCGCCTCACCCCGTCTCATACCCCAATCCCCTGACCTCTCCCACACACCCAAACTCTGCTGCTGTTGGGGTGGGGGGGGAGGTCCAGGGGCCTGAGACTGCCCCATCAGCGGCCGGTGCAGTTGGCGCAGGGGCTGCCTGAGTTGCCCCTGAGCCAGGCGCGCCTGCCGCTGTAGAAGTCACTTAATCTGTGACTTCCATTACCTCCATGACAAACTTGCAGCCTTATTGATAGCATAAATGTAACAGAGACCTTAACAGAACTTTAATTAAATTACCTACACCTGTACATTTCAAATACACAGATACTTAATGTGAAGGGTGTGCCTGTTTCTCTGTGGACAGTTTATCAATTTTTGAGGAGATTTTTGAAACTGACACTTTGAAGTTCTCCTCCTCTTCCAGTCTCGAATGGTACTTGGTCTTTAGCACAGCCAGCGCAGAGAATCCAATCTCACACAGCTAAGATGAACCAAATGGTAAAAGAGGTTTGATTTCACACTTCGACAAAGCTAGATATTCTGAGCCAACTTTCAACCAAAAATCCCCCATAGACTATTTTAAAAATTGAATTTCCAGTGTCCTATCACTCTGAAGTTAATCAGCTACTCTTGAATGTCATTTGAGAGATGGGACAAGGTCACTGTCTCAGTTACAAAAGGTTGGATAATCCAGTCATTCAGGGGTGCATTTCCTTTGGGAAAATATTTATTCAAACTGGCTCTGAGAGAAGTCTAGTGATTCTCGATTGGCTCCACAACACTCAATAGTTCAGATTCTCTTTCCTCGATAGCATCAGTTAACAACGGGAATGGACTGCTTAAACCAGTTTCAATCTTTGTTTTCCAGAGATCTACCTTTCTCTTGAATGCCAGAATCTTGTGCAGTTCAAAAATAGTACTTTCTGTTCCTTGCTATGAGACATTTAGAGAATTCAGTTTGTCAAAAATATCAACAAGGCCTGTCTGTGTTGCTGAAATTCTAATCCACTAGAAAAAGTCGAACTTCATTTCTCAGTTCATAAATGCGTTTCAACACTTTCCCCATGGGTAGCCACCTGACTTCTGTGTGAAACAACAAAGCACCGGGCTCCACTCCCATTTCTGCACAAAGCATTGCAAAGAGATGTGCCTTTGTGGGCTGCATCTTGATAAAGTTCACAATTTTAATAGAAGAACTCAGAACATCAGTAAGTTCCTGATCCATGTTTCGAGTTGAAAAGACTTCACGGTGTATCATACAATGAGTCCATTATATATGTGGAGCAATTTCAAACACTGACTTTCAAGCTTGCCCTATCTCCAGACATAGAAGGGGCTCCATCCATGCAGATTCCAGTACAGGCTTCCCATTTCAACTTGTGAAAAATTAGGAACTTGTTTAAAATGTTAAACAGCTCAGATCCAGTTGCACGTGTCTTAATTGGCTTGCAGAACAAAAAAAATCTTCCAATATTGATGTTTCATGAGTACCAAATGTAAGCAATTAAATGAGCTTTTGATATATCTGTTGTTTCATCCAACTGGACTGCAAATAAACTGGATTGCAATCGAGAGATCAGCTGTGCCTTGATATTTTCTGACATGTCAGAAATTTGGCGGCTGACTATGTTGTTTTAACTTCTTTGCCTCACTGTCACAAGCATCATCCTGCAAATGTCAATTGCAGCTGGGAGAATCAGTTCTTCCCAGGGGCGGCTCCAGGCACCAATGCACCAAGCGCGTGCCTGGGGCGGCAAGCCGAGGGGGCGGCCTGCCGGTCGCTGTGAGGGCGGTAGTCAGGCTGCCTTCGGCGGCGTGCCTGCGGGAGGTCTACCGGTCCCGCGGTTTCAGCGGTGGGTACACCGAAGGCGTGGGACCGGCGGACCTCCCTCAGGCACACCACCGAAGGCTGCCTCACTGCTGTTCTTGGGGCGGCAAAATACATAGAGCCGCCCCTGGTTCTTCCCCAGTTTTTGTAAGTCTTTTTATTCTTGGCAATGTGGTATGTAACTTGATATGATGCTTTTAAAGCACTTGTGGAATAGATACCACATTTTTCATTTTGTTTATTAATTTCTTGTAGCTTTCATTCGAAAAAATCTCTGTTCTTTCCTACCAAATCACCATGTTTTGTTTCTAAATGGTGTCTTAATTTTGTTGGCTTCAGGCTATCGTGCTAAAGTTACTGCACAGACTACACATTGATTTCTCCATTAACTGCAATGGAAGTGAAACTAAAATCCATATATGCTTCATCATATTTTATTGTTTTTGCAGATTTTTTCTTTGTATAGACTTTAGCCATTTCAGCTTCTGGCTTTTGTTTTGGAACAGTAACATCTTCTGTCAGTAAGTACCAATCCATTTTTCACCACACGATATGAAAAAAATATCAAACTCACCAGTGAAATAAGCACTACGCAACTGCTTGTTGTAAGGACAGCATATGATACTAAACTGGAAGGCGGGAATGGTAGATGTTTCTATAGAAATGATTGGACGGGGGTGTGGCCTTCCATTGTCAACCCTGGGGTGGCTGGTGCCCAGGGGTCCTGCACCTTCTGGAACGTTCCTCCATTCCCCCCCACACCCCGGTGGGGTGTGCCCACACTTTGAAAACTTGTGTTTTACAAACTGAATTTAAGAATTTTTCTAACCATTCAAAAATCATAAAATCATAGGACTGGAAGAGACCCCATCCGGAACCGCTTTCATTTGGCCAAATAGACCACTCCGGTAGAGGGCATTCTACGTTTGAAGAGGATGAAGGCACAATCGGCCAAATTAGACTACCTGTGTGCATGCAGCTATGTTACCTAGCAACCTCAGGCCAACTTGGGCTGTGGTTGAGGGTTGAGACTGCAGTTCCAGACATAGGTGGCAAATTGCGTGGAATTGGTCAGTTGTCAGAAATGCTCTTCAACTTGATTTTTTCAGTTGGAATCAGTGTTGACTTCCTGCTGTTTAGGATGAAACTTTTTTTGAAGTTAAATGCTACTGAGGTAGGATTTTTTGGTATTTTCCCTCCCACAAGGATGTTACATTATGATCACTATCGTAGGTGCTGACTTTTATTTTTTTTGGGGTGCTCCATCCCCGCTCCTCCCTGAGGCCCTGCCCCCACTCTGCCCCTTCTCCTGAGGCCCCGCCCTCGCTCCGCCTCTTCCCGCCCCTGCTCTGCCTCCTCCCGGAGGCCCCAACCTACCTGCTGCTCTCTGGCCTCCCCCAAGCCTCTTTCCCAGCCGCCCAGCAGCTGATGGGTGGGGCCCCAATGAACAGTAGTGGCTGGGGGGTGCTGAGCACCCACTATTTTTTTCTGTGGGTGCTCCAGCCCTGGAACACCCACAGAGTCTGTGCCTATGGTCACTATTACTAAGAGGTTCAGCTATATTCACCTCTTGGACCAGATTCTGTGCTCCATTTAGGACTAAATCTAGAATTGCCTTTCTCCTTGTGGGTTCCAGGACTATTTACTCTAAGGAGCAGTCATTAATGATGTCTAGAAACTTTATTTCAGCATCCCATCCTGAAGTGACATGTACCCAGTCAATATAGGGATAGCTGAAATCCCCTATTATTACTGAGTTTTCTATTGTTATAGGCTCTCTCATTTCCTGGAACATTTCACAATCACCGTCCCATGCTGGTCAAGTAGCTGGTAGTATATTCCTACTGCGATACTTCTAGCATTTGTATACAAGCCCTTATTAAGTATGTCACGCTTTAGTTGTCTGCCTTCAAGTGATGTAATTGAATGGGACTCTTTCATTTGACTGTTTCTCTTCAGTTCTTACCTTTACTTTATCAACTTCTATCCTCTCCTCTTTACTAGGATATAGAGAATCCCTGTTAATAGGTCCTCCCATAAGGGATGTCTCTGTCTGAACAGTATGCTCCTCTGCACAGTTGGCTTTCCCCCAGCCCTTCATTTAAAAACTGCTTTATGACCTTTTTAATTTTACATGCCAGCAATCTGGTTCTGTTTTGGTTTAGGTGGAGCACATCCTTCTTGTGTAAGCTCCTCCTTTCCCCAAAGGTTCCCAGTTCATAATAAACCTAAAATCTTCCTCCCAACCCCATTGTTTCATCCACACATTGACACCCCACCATTCTGCCTGGTCTTCTTCTCTTACCTAGAAAACTACATTTGGCCTCCAGGACCTCTTTCCTACCTTTTCCTATGTCATTGGTGCCTCCATGTAAACCAACCACTGGCTCTTCTCCAGAACTACACATAAGTCTATCTAGATGTCTCGAGAGATCCGCAGCCTTTGCACCAGGCAGGCAAGTCACCATGCAGTTCTGGTCATCACAAATCCAGCTATTTATGTTTCTTATGATCAAATCCCCCATAACTATTACCTGTCTCTTCCTAATAACTGGAGTTCCCTCCCCTGGAGAGGTATTCTCAGTGCGAGAGGATACCACGACATTATCTGGAAGGAGGGACCCAACTATGGGATCGTTTCTCTCTACTCCAGTTGGATGTTCTCCTTCCCTGAGACTTTCACCCTCCTTAACAGCACAGAGGCTGTCAGACCGGGACTGGGACCGTTCTACTGTGTCCCGGAAAGTCTCCTCTATGTACTTCTGTCTCCCTTAGCTCCTCCAATTCAACCACTCTGGTCTCCTGAGGCCATACTTGGTCTCTGAGGGCAAGGAGCTCCTTGCACCAAATGCACACACACACCACCTGCACACAAGGCAAGTAATCGTACTGTGCAATGAACTGGATAGCCCCCACTCTGCTGCTGGACTTCTACGTGCATTATTTTTACTTGTGCATCTTGTTGTATTGTACCGTTAAGCCACTAGGTGGCACAGTAGCCCACGAAAGCTTATGCTCTAATAAATTTGTTAGTCTCTAAGGTGCCACAAGTACTCCTGTTCGTTTTTACAGACACAGACTAACACGGCTGCTACTCTGAAACAGTGTGTAAAATTACCTTATTTAAGTTAACTTCAGCCATACCTGGCAGAGCATTAAAGGATCTTATGATGAACCCATCTGGTGTGTACCTTGCTCAGAAGGAAACTGCAACCAGCCCATATCTGGTTGAACTTTGACTGACAATGGGGAGGAAGGGTCTGATCAGAACCTGTGAACCAGCCAGGGGAGCCCCGGAACTCTTCAAGAGAAAAAGGATTGGGCCCACTGAGAGTGGGACCCTGTTTCCCCGTCCCCGTCCCCCCCAACTGCCCAGGACTCACCATCACCATCCTGACCCCAGCAGCAGCAAGGGAAGCCTCCTGAGACAAGCAAGCAGCTTCTTCCTGCCTCAGGAATCCAACTCAGCTTACGGAGAATCATAGTTACTCCTGCCATTTACCCGTAGTTCAGTGAATTTCTTCACTTTGACCTCCAAAGCACTGGGCAGAAAACACATTGTGTCAGCTGTGTTTTAATTAGACAGTTGGATTCCCCTGGTCTGCACCAATTCGAAGTCAGCTGCTAGGTGCCAGCCGAGGCAGAATGGTCTGTCCCCCTCCCCGATGGAGGGGGAGAGGTGTGGTATGCCTGGTGCACCTGTGTTGATCCACAGGCAAAGGCTGGCTCAAGTCCAGAGTTGCTGCCACCCATGGCTCAAACCCAGCCCTGCTTCACACTGCAGCCCAAATGACCTTAGAAACAATCCTTATCCCTAAGTTACAGATCTGGTTTGCCAACTTCCCTTACCTTATAGACTTTAAGGCCAAAAGGGACCATTATGATCATCTAGTCTGACTTGCACATTGCAGGCCACAGAACCTCACTGACCCACTCCTGTCATAGGCCCAGAATCTCTAGCTGAGTTACTGACATTCTCTAATCATGGTTTAAAGACTTCAAGTTACAAAGAGTCCACGATTTACACAATTAGTTCAAACCAGCAAGTGACCTGTGCCCCATGCTGCAGAGGAAGGTGAAACCCCTTCTCTGCCAATCTGACCTGGGGAAAGTTCCATCCCAACTCCAAATATGGTGATCAGTTAGACCCTGAGCATGTGCGAGAGACCCAAGAGCCAGAAACCTGAGAGACAAATCTCTATAGTAACTCAGAGCCCTCTCCCTTTAGTGTCCTATCACCAGCCATTGGAAATATTTGATACTAGCCGTCACAGATCTGCTACATGCCATTGTAGGCAGTCCCTATAGGCCTGTAGTTTCCTGAATCACATTTCCCTTCCCCCTCTTAAAAATAAGTACTATATTTGAAATTCGCCAGTCATAGGGTATGACCCCCGAGTTTACATATTAATTGAAAATCCTTGCCGGTGGGCTTGCAATTTCATGTGCCAGTTCCTTTAATATTTATAGATGGAGATTATCTCCCCCCCCCCCAGTTTAGTCTCATTAAACTGTTAGACTTCCACCTCAGAAGTGGTAACTTCTACTTCCCTATCCTCACTTCCATTAGCCACCCTGCCGCTACCCCTAAACTCCTCATTACCTTACTAAAAACTGAGGCAAAATATTCATTTAGGTTTTGGGTCAAGCCTAGATTATCTTTAATCTCCACCCCCTCTTCAGTGCTTAGTGGTCCCACTTCTTTCCTTGTTTTCTTATTATTTATATGGCTATAGAACCTTTTCTTTTTCATTTTAATTCCCTTTGCAAGGTCAATTCTGCTTGGCTCTTGGCAGTTCTCACTTTGTCCCTACACTTTCTGGCCCCCAAGATGTAGCTTTCCTTGTTGATCCATCCCACCTTGCATTCCTTGTAGGCTTTCTGCTTTCTCTTAATCACCTGTTTGAGCTGTTTCGTCCAGCTTGGTCTGCAACCCTTTCCTATGCATTTCCCCCCCTTTGTTCAGGATGCAGGCTTCAGCTAGTTTCTGCAAATTTGACTTAAAGTAATTCCAAACCTTCTCCACATTCAGATCCTTGAGTTCTTCATTCCAGTCCAGTGGTGCTGGAACACTTTTTATAGTGGGGGTGCTGAAAGCCAGCAAAACTGAAAAGTAGTGGTCCCCAAACTTTTTACCTTGTGCCTTCCCTTACCCCTGTCCGTTCCCACCCACCCACACACACTCCCCAGAGCTGGGGCTGGGGGACGACGACATGGACATGGATAAGGGTGCCGAGGCTGGGGCCACAGCTGGGGGTGGGCACGGAGTCCTGGGTGTGGGGCCATCAGCTGGGACCCCGGCGCAGGGCCAGGAGCAGAGTTCTGGGCACAGGGCCAGGAGCCGGGACCACGGGCACAGGGCCAGCAGCAGAACCGGGGCCAGGAGCAGAGCCCCGCATGCGAGGCCAGCAGTGGAGCCAGGGCCAGGAGCAGAGCCCTGGGCGGGGGGCCGGTAGCCAGGACCCCACGTGCGGGGCCAGGAGCAGAGCCCTGGGCACGGGACCGGTAGCTGGGGCCAGCAGCCGGAGCCAGGGCCAAGAGCAGTGCTGGATGGTGTTCCCTTTCTGCCGTCCGTGTGGGCTGGCCCAGACCCCAACCGTGCCCCCCTGAACATTGCTTGGCACCCCCCTTGGGGGCACGCCCCACAGATTGGAGACTTCTAGGTTATTATTTTAAAGTATGTTAAGAAAATGAAGCCAACATCTATCTATCTATCTATGCAGTTAAATAGCTGAACATAAAAATGACTTGTTTACTTAAAAAAACCCCAAACCCTGGCCCTGTCAAGGGCCAGTCAGAAGGCTCCAAAGGTGGACTTGCGCTCCGGTGGCATGCGGATGAATTTTTTCATGAGGGAATGAATATCTAGTGCATCCAGAATGTCACTGTGTATGTCCATTAGAGCAAGGTGTGTTGGGTTCTTCTGGGTCATTGTGCTACATATCCAAGTGTTAAGGTGACGGAGGGTAGAAAAATATCACTCTGACTCAGCAACTGACACTGGTAAATACAAGCTAAGTTTAATGAAATTTTCCGTTTCTTTAAAGAGTTCCCTTGTTTGAGCTGTAGAGTTCCCAAAAAATGCTGCAATCTCTGGAACAGTATTGAATGACTTTTCTTTGGTGAGATCACCCAGCATTATTAACTGCACGTAAAGTTTGGATTTATGAAATTGATGTGGAAGGTGAAGTTGAGAGTTTGCCTCGACATCTACAGAGCTTATCTTGCCCGTGCTGCATCAATAAGAATTTTCTCCCTGTATGCTGCAGTTTTCATTCCATCCTGGTCGACACGTTGCTGTAGTTCAGCCTTTACCAGATCCAGGGCTTTGTAAAATTCTTGGTTCCATAGCATTTCATTTGTTTCAGACACGTCTTCTACTTCAGTAGTTTGGTGAAAGAGAGCTGGTGTTTGCTAAGCCTAGTTTTAGGCTATGGAATCTTTAGCTTGTTCTTGGCTGCACAGTAATTCATTTTGGTCATCATTTCCTGAACTGTGGCATCCTGTCTTAGTACACTTATCCATTCTGCTAACAATTGTACACATTCAAATGTTCCAAGTGCACTTGCATTACCACTCTGAAGGCTTTAGCTAATGTTTCACTGGGTCCAAAATACAGCTTTGCAGCACAGTAAACCGAAGTATGTCCTTGCATTTTTAGCTTGTTTGAAAAGCCCGGCTATCTTGCTCACATTTCGCTTCTAACACTGCTGTCATGCTGAAGGGTTAGCAGGGTCTCCAGGAGTACACTAAGTGGAACAAACCCAGGAGATTGCTACTGTACAAACACACCACCTAGTGGGGCACAGACCTAAAATATTGCACACTGCTTCACCGCAGCCAAAGACAGATTCGTAATGTGTTTACGCTTTGCAGATTCTCAAATAAGAACAGACACATCCTGAACAAAGTTTAGTGTGTCTGCCACAAGACGTACTTCCTGGCCCACCTCTTGCAGAACAAGATCCAGTGAATGGTTACTACAGTGAACAAACAGTGAATATAGTGGGTATAGGCACTGACTCCGTGGGTGCTCCAGGGCTGAAGCACCCATGGGGAAAAAATGGTGGGTGCTGAGCACCCACTGCCAGCCCACCTATCAGCTCCCCCCTTTCCCTCCCAGTGCCTCTCGCCTGCCGGTGGGCCCTGCCAATCAGCACCTCCCCCTCCCTCCCATGCCTCCCACCTGCCATAATCAGCTGTTTCGCAGTGTGCAGGAGGCTCTAGTGGGGAGGAGTAGGGATGGGGCATGCTTGGGGTAGGGGTTGGATGGGGGCAGGAAGAGGCGGGGCAGGGGGTGAGGGCTTGGGGGAAGGGGTGGAGTGGGGGCAGGGCCTGGGGCAGAGCCAGGGGTCGAGCACCCCCCAGCACATTGGAAAGTTAGCGCCAGTGAATCAGGACATATTTCTTTTAAGTCGGGATTGCACACCCGAGAACCGACCAGTCATGTTGCTTGCGCCATCAAAACAATAACCCTGCAGACATTCGGGAGGCAGATTCCATCGAAAGAAAACATCTTTGATACACAAAAATAAAGTGTTTGCTGTAGTGTTGGGCACATTGTAAAATCCCAGAAAATTACTTTGTACATTAAGAGTTTTATCTGTAAACTGCAAGTTACATGGAAACTGCTCACATGTACTTATATCCGTCATTCCATCTGCAGTCAGTCCGAAGAATGGACTTCCTAGGGCTTGTGACACTATTTTCCACTGAATTGCATGAGCAAAAAGTTCAATAATCTCATTGTGGATAGTGTCCGATATCCAGTTGTCATGTCTGTGTAGCCATTCTCTAGCAGTGAGTTCAGTGTATGTCCATTCTAACATTAGCAGAATACTCCATCATGATTTTTGTGGCTTCTAAAAGGCAATCCCTGGTGACCAAGGAACTTGATGGACCCAAACAACACTTCTAACACAGTTCTTGCAGTGTTTTTGTTCTTTGGCAACACAATCTGGCAGAAGAGCATTAATGGGTGTACAACCAAGCCCGGCAATCTTCTTCACAGCTTCTGTGTGAAAGTGTGATTTTTCATGCCCCCTAAACGTTTCAGAAGCTTTCCACCAGTTTCAAAAGCCACCCCTAACAAAAGTAAATTCACGCCTGTCATTGATCAGTCTTTTCTCAGTTGCTTTTAAACAGGTAAAGCAAAGAACATGATCACTTCCCTTTATATAGTGTAGCCATGGCCATTTTTCAACCCAGCCAAACTGAAATCATCAGGTGAAATTTTCTATCCCAAAGCACCTTGTAGGAGAACTGTAGTCCCTTGGCTGAAAAGGCTGATCTGGCTGTGGTTTCTGGCTGAGGCAGACTGCTGGCGGGAATCACGGGATCCGCCTTCACTGGAATCGGGGAACTTGCATTGTTTGAATTACTGCTCAAACCAGCACCCCCCAGTTAGCAGAATTTGAGATGAGCAGATTTTAGTTGGAAGCAACAGAGGGTCCTGTGGCACCTTTAAGACTAACAGAAGTATTGGGAGCATAAGCTTTCGTGGGTAAGAACCTCACTTCTTCAGATGCAAGAAGTGAGGTTCTTACCCACGAAAGCTTATGCTCCCAATACTTCTGTTAGTCTTAAAGGTGCCACAGGACCCTCTGTTGCTTTTTACAGATTCAGACTAACACGGCTACCCCTCTGATACCAGATTTTAGTTGGTGGTTCAGCTGAGTAATTCACAAAAAAGTCTGATATTCTTTTTTGTGACATTCTTGAATGACTACATGCCATGGACATGCCATACGTTAACAAATTTACACTTCAACTGCTATCTGACACTTGAGAGATTGCAACTATGTGATCTTCAAAATCTCCCATGCCACCCACCCCTGTTGTGACAGACAGCAATGCAGCATTGATTTGATTGCTTTTGAACACACATAGACCCACAATAATAGACCAATGTGAAAAAGCACAATTCCCGCTCACACCACAGGGGTGGAGTGCAGCACAGCTCCAGGATTCTCAAGAATCATGAAATGTTAGCTTCTGAGAGCCCCAGCAAACTTTTCACAGTGAAACCTGGGTGCAGCACCCCCCGCACCCTAGTTCCTGCACCTATGATCCAGTCCACTTCACTAACTGCTTTCCTTAATTTTTTTAAGTTTGCCCTTTTGAAATCAAGGACCCTAGTTGCAGATCTATTTTGTTTATCCTTTGTAAGAGGGTACCGGACTCACCCCAGCGGCGCCTCCTGCTGGTTGTCCAGGGAATTAGCTCACCAGCCTCTGGAGCGCCCTCTGCAGGCCAGTGATCCGCCTTGTCCTCTGCTCTGGCCCCCGTGTCCCTCCGAGGACCCCAGTGCCCCTTGCTCTGGGTGCTGCCCCCTGGCAATACCCACCCACGCTGGGTCTCCCCTCCTAGGGGAACTCCACCCACTAACCCCACCTCACCTCAGGATAAGGCCACTGCCAGTCACCAACTAGCCCCCACTCTTTGGGGCAGACTGCAGTATAGGCCACTCATCATCGGCAAGGTTGGGTTTGGACCTGCTGCCTCAGCTTACCCCTGGGCTGCCCTCTGCAACCCCCAGTACCCCTTGGCCTATTACCAGGCCGCAGCCTAGGGCTATCCAGGCTGGAGCTCCCCAGCCTTTCCCATCCCATCTCCTAGAACTGGAAGGGACCTTGAAAGGTCATCGAGTCCAGCCCCCTGCCTTCACTAGTAGGACCAAGTACTGATTTTGCCCCAGCTCCCTAAATGGCCCCCTCAAGGATTGAACTCACAACCCTGGGTTTAGCAGGCCACTGCTCAAACCACTGAGCTATCCCTCCCCCAGCCCTGCTCCACTACAGGTACCCTGTCTCACTCCCTGCAGCCAGGCCCTTCTCTCTCTACCTTCAGAGAGAGACTCTACTGAGCTCCTGGCTCCTAGCCTCTTATATAGGCCAGCTGAAGCCTGATTGGGGCATGGCCCCAGCTGCAGCCACTTCCCCCAATCAGCTCAGCCTTCACGCTGCCTGCTCCCTGGGCTATCCCAGGCCCTTCCAGGCAGGAGCAGGTATCCACCCTACTACATCCTTCCATTTAGTTTAAACTGAATTAGCTCAGGATCATTCGAACCAAGGTTGCCCCCTACAACCAATTTTTCTATGATGTCCTCACTACTCACTAATACCAAATCTAAAATGGCATCACCTCTTGTTGGTTTGGAGACTGTTTGGTGAAGAAATCTGTCAGCTGTCACATCCAGGAAAATCCGGGCCTTACTATTATTAGAAGCACTTGTCCTCCCATTTATATCTGAAAAGTTAAAGTGCCCCATACAGTTACTGATATTAAAGAATAGAAGGAGAAGTACAGTCTTTTGGTACGTCTTCACTTACATCCGGGTCCGGATGTAAGCAATCGGTTTTCTGAGTTCGATTTATCGCGTCTGGTTAAGACGCGATAAATCGATCCCGGATCGATCCCGGAAGTGCCCCGGATCGATCCCGGA
This sequence comes from Emys orbicularis, assembly GCF_028017835.1. Lineage (NCBI taxonomy): Eukaryota > Metazoa > Chordata > Testudines > Emydidae > Emys > Emys orbicularis. The sequence continues at coordinate 25,374,805 of NC_088695.1, read as the reverse complement.
AGTGCTCGCCTTCGACGCTGGTACTCCAGCTCGGCGAGCGGAGTACGCAGCATCGACGGGGGAGCCTTCCTGCCGCGTCTGGACCGCGGTAACTTCGGACTAAGGTACTTCGAATTCAGCTACGTTATTAACGTAGCTGAATTTGCGTACCTTAGTCCGAAGTGGGGGGGTTAGTGTAGACCTGGCCTTTTACATGAAATCTCACCACTTCTTCTTAATCCTGGGCTGGGGCAAGAGTCCTGTCCACATAGTTGGACTGGGTGTCAGTCGCACTCAGTATTCTGCAGTGTCTTGTGTTGGGTTAACCCAATTCCCCCGAGCACATCCCCTCATTTTTATATACTTTAGTTTCAGGGCTTGTAAGAGGGGGCCACCCTCTGATTCTTACTGGACCTGTGCCAAGCAGGTCCTCAGATTTCGCTCTTAGTTTCTCTGTTGCTTCCATTGGTATCCAGTAGATGGTGCTGGTGTATAACAAAAACAACGAGGAGTCCTTGTGTCACTTTAGAGACTAACAAATTTATTTGGGCATAAGCTTTCGTGGGCTAAAACCCACTTCAACAGATGCATGGAGTGAAAAATACAGTAGGTAGGTATAAAGATACAGCACATGAAAAGTCGGGAGTTGCCTTACCAAGTGGGGGTCAGTGCTAACGAGGCCAATTCCCAACAGTTGACAAGAAGGGGTGAATTTCAACAGAGGGAAAATTACTTTTTGTAGTGCTAATTCACTTTTTGTAGTGGCCAATTCAATCAGGGTGGATGTGGCCCATTCCCAACAGTTGACAAGAAGGTGTGAGTATCAACAGAGGGAAAACTGACAGAGCCAGAAGGGTATCCAGAAATCACGTACTACAGGACAGGTCCAATAAAGATAGTAACAGAATGCCACTAGCCAGTACCTACAGCCCCCAACTAAAACCTCTCCAGTGCATCATCAAGGATCTACAACCTATCCTGGAGGACAATCCCTCACTCTCACAGACCTTGGGAGGCAGGCCAGTCTTCGCTTACAGACAGCCCCCTAACCTGAATCAAATACTCACCAGCAACTACACACCACACAACAGAAACACTAACCCAGGAACCAATCCCTGCAACAAACCCTGTTGCCAACTCTGTCTGCATATCTATTCAAGGGACACCATCATAGGACTAACCACATCAGCCACACCATCAGGGGCTCATTCACCTGCACATCTACCAATGTGATATATGCCATCATGTGCCAGCAATGCCCCTCTGCCATGTACGTTGGCCAAACTGGACAGTCTCTACGCAAAAAAATAAATGGACACAAATCAGACATCAAGAATTGTAACATACAAAAACCAGTAGGAGAGCACTTCAATCTCCCTGGACACTCAATAACAGACTTAAAAGTGGCCATTCTTCAACAAAAAAAACTTCAAAAACAGACTTCAATGAGAAACTGCAGAACTGGAATTAATTTGCAAACTTGAAGCCATCAAATTAGGCCTGAATAAAGACTGGGAGTGGCTGGGTCACTACAAAAAGTAATTTTCCCTCTGATGATACTCACACTTTCTTGTCAACTGTTGGGAATAGGCGACATCCACCCTGATTGAATTGGCGTCCTTAGCACTGACCCTCCACTTGGTAAGGCAACTCCTGTCTTTTCATGTGCTGTATATTTATACCTACCTACTGTATTTTTCACTCCATGCATCTGATGAAGTGGGTTATAGCCCACGAAAGCTTATGCCCAAATAAATTTGTTAGTCTCTAAGGTGCCACAAGAACTCCTTGTTTTTTTTGCTGATACAGACTAACACGGCTACCCCTCTGAAACCTGTCGCCATGCAAGGTGTATAACAAATGTCCTTAATCCTTTTCTTATCCAGAGGCTTTTTAAGTTTGATTGATTTCAGGGACTATATTTCATTATTTGCCCCTATTATCAGTTGGGATCTCCCCTTTCAAGCAAGTTCCAGAGTTATACCCTGGATTATATCTTTCAACATTTCTCCTCCCTTGTGCCAGACAATTCCTATTACTTCTACACTGCAACAATCATTTATAATGAAAACCAACAAAATTCTTATAGCCTTCTTAATTTGGAGGCCATACTCCATACATCCTTTGGTTATACATGCGCATTTAACATTATTTAGGACTTACAATAGAGTAGGAGACATTTTCCACATACAGAAGGATGTAAATCTGACTCAAGGCAAACAAATGTGCAGATTCTAATTTGGGGTGAAAGAGATTATCTATGGTATATTTGATTTATAAAGAACACAATGCACAATTTATAGTTAGTGTGGGGGTGAAAACACTCTTCATATGAAAGCAGGGTCTGACGTTTGTGGGATAACTTGGAGTTTTTAGCTAGACTGGGAGGAAGAAAGAGGATTATATGTATGCAAATTATGAGATTCTTGCTTAGGTGATTAATACGCTCACCCATTTGAGTTTCTGTAACTGGGGAGGGGAACACCTGACCTTGGCTGATCTGTGGGTCTTTAGACAATTTAGACAATATGTCTCACGTCATGTGAACAATTTTCTTATTGTTTTCCTAGGTGGGCCTGGGTCCTGTTTTGGCATAAACAGAGGAGAGAGCTTTTCTAATTGGAGGGCCTGAAGGAATTATTAGTTATTAAACATTCAAGGTATATCTGTCCCATATATCCCTTACAAGGGTGCTCAGGAGGCCGCTGGCCTGTTCTCATTCTCCAGACCCTGAAAAGGGAGCAACAGAGGCAGTGACCTGTCCAGTCTCAAGCAGGAGGTAACTGTCTTTACCTATCTCCCCTCCCCACCCCCCATGTCAGCTGCCTGCTTCTCATATGGGTATGGGGCTCATTCCCACCATACTTAACATGTCATGCCTGGGAGGTGGCCTCTGAGGAGCTCGCTACCTTGTGTCCACTCAGGGCTAGCGCAACCCATTAGGCGACCTAGGCGGTCGCCTAGGGCGCTACAATTTGGGGGGCGGTGACTGCGGCAGTATTTCGGTGGCGGGACCTTCCGCCGCCTCTGTGGGGGGCAGCATTTCGGGGCGGGACCTTCCGCCACCTAGGGCGTCAGAAAAGCTGGCGGCGCTCCTGTGTCCACTGATGAAAGTATAAATGTAGAGGCAGTAGAAAAGGCAGCTGGCTGTGTTCTGCCCATAGGGTTGCCCCCCATCTGGTTTTCCCCTGGACAGTCTGGGTTTTGGCTTGCGTGTCCGGGTGCCACTTGACAAGCCCTGATGTCTGGCTTTTGTGATCTGGGAGGGAAGAGGTGGAGCATGGTGGAGTCTTGGGGTAAGAGGTGGAGGAGGGGGCAGGGCCTCAGGGGTCCAGTTACCAGCCATTAGAAAGGTGGCAACCCTACGCCCGTGCCCACAGCAGGGATGCACAACAGGCAGAAGGATGTTGGTGTTGGCATCTGATCCTGCCTGCCATAGCAGGGCAACAAGTGGAGATGATCTGAGGACGGGGCACTTCCTAACTGGCATGCGTTAATAGGGGCCTAGGACTTGCTTGCTGCTGACATTGGCGCTGTAATGGTGGAGCTCTCTCTCCTGATCCCCAGCTGGATTTTCAGCCAGCACTTTCTTGGCATATTCTCCCTGCACCCGAGTGGCAGGTGCCGGTGCTTGGGGCCTGCTACCCAGGGCCTAGCAAGTTGCTCAGGTTTTCAGGATCTCCAGAGGAAAGGCCTAATGCCTATGTCCTGTTTGTCTCCATGTGTCAGGCTCTGAGTCAGGGGCTCTGACGTGTTGTCCTGTCATGTGGCTAGAAGACATCAGCAGACGCCAGGCCTCTCATCCAGTGCCCTCTGCAAGCACCACATTGCCTTTAAAACTTCAGACCCTGGTGCTAAGTGCAGATAAATATTCATGTATTAGGTGTCTTGCTCTGTAACTGCCATTGCCTTTTTGGCTTCTACATGCATTTAGCAAGCAGGCAGGGCATGTACCATGTGTACCCAGTGCTGGGCTGTGGAGACGGACAATGGCCGTCCCCCTATGCTGTGTAAAGATGGGGGAGCAGAGCACCTAGCAGACAGGAGCTTTCTGGAATCCAGGCTCTCAGGCCTTTGCTTACCCTGTGTCATAAGGCTAAATTACTATCTAATTTCTCCCTAATGCTTCATCTTTTCAGCGGGTGAAGATCACATGTTATAATCATCCCCAGCTTAGGGAGTTGTTAGGAAATCAAAGGGCCAGATGTTGCCCCAGGTTTGAAGGGGAAGCTTTGAAATAAGCCCCAGCTGGGCCATCAGTACTTAAATCACACACGGTAATTCAGAGCTTGGTTAACTGCTGTGATAGCATCGCTGTGTCAGAAGAGAGATTTAAAAGCAATATCCCGCTAGATACCCTGAGTGGACAAGGGGGATGGTTAACACTGAGACTTTCCCCCAGGTGACACTGATATTTCCGTTTGTTTGCTAACACAGAGGCTGTTTATCATAGTGATTATCTACCATCCCCCATCGGTTTGGTTTATTAAAGGAACAGATTTCAGTATAGATTAGGTATGACAGAGAACAATAGAAAGAATTTAGGTGGCTCAGGGGCCCTTTAAGCTGCTTATGAAACTCGTTGCTCTTAAAGACAACTGGGCAGGCCAACATGAGAAGCAGCAGTAGCAGAGGAGGGAAGGGAAGGAACATGAAAGCCAGGCAATAGCCACAGCAAGCCAGAGTTTGGTATGGGGGACCTCCTGGAGGCTCAGGAAGAGCAGGAGAGAAGCATATTCCATTTATTCATGGCACCAGTACCACCAAGGCCACTTGGCTTTCCAGACAAGGAAGGGCAAAGGGTAGACTCTAGGGAAGCCATGTCCCTTGTGGGATGGGGTGCGGGGATGAAGGAGACCGGGGGTGGGGAGGTGAGTGGTGTTTTGAAGAGTTTGCAGTCACAGTGCAGTCTCCTTTGGCTGCAGGTGCAAACCTCCAGGCCAAACCTGTCTGGGACGTGGAGTTGGACGGGAATCTGCAGGTGCGGCTGGCAAGGGGTCCACCAGTGCAGGGGCATATGTGGGCAGCTTGTTGGCTTTTCAGCTGGTGTTAGTACTAGTGAAGAGCAGCAGACTCTGTTACCCAGGGAATCCGTACAGCACAGGCAGGGGCAGTGCCAGCTTCCCCACGCTGCCCTGACAAATGTCCCTGAGTCACTCCCACCTTCTGAGAACCAGGCAGATGCATTGCAAAGTTTTTTTCCTGAGGAGACTGAGCACAAATGGGCAAATACTTAAACCTCAAGTTGCCGTGGCCATATTCTTTGTGGACAGGTCATTCTCTGATGTAACTCACACAGTGGGGCACTTTCATTCAAATATGCCTTGATCTTTTAATCTGAATGTGTTTGTAGGCTGGCGGGGCTATCCCTCCACATCTTCGTTTTAGGGAGGCCACGCCTCCTTGCAGGTTGGGTCTGCTAGAGCCTTCTCCAAGCAAAGGGGAAAGGGGGGAATTAGCAGTTCTCAGTGGGCCCCGGCCTTCAAGCAGGGCGGGGCCGTAAACAGTATGGTCTCTGGCCTGCAGTCAGGCAGAACTGTAGCACCAGCCCAGTCTCTGGGGCTAAGGTAGGGACTGAGGAGCGCAGGTCCCCTGACCTAAGGAGGGGGAGTACTGCCACCTTGGGGATGGGGAGTACTGCCACCTTGGGGATGGGGAGTACTGCCACCTTGGGGATGGGGTGGCAGCAGGGACGCGGGCCCGCTCAACTCCACCGCATCCCAGCCCAGGGCCCTAACAGCGGCGGAGGGGTCCGCCACTGGTCAGCTGGGATCTGCCCACAACATGCTGATCTTGTTTCAGGCCCACTCTCAACCAGACTGTTGCCTGGTTTCCCTGGGCTGCTTCCTACTCTCCCACTCGGGTGTACCTATGTCCAGGGGTCGTCCTCAGTTTCCCCGGGATACACCACCAAGGGTAACAGTAGCAGCTCCTCAGCATCGGGAGTATCAGGGCTCTCAGGAAGCTCAGGCTGGTCCTGGGGCAGCAGCGGTTCTCCTTGGCATCCCTCTCCAGCAGTGGGGAAGAAGTGTCTGTCTCCTTTGGCAGTTCCCTCCCAACTGAGCTGCTGGGTCAGCCTTTTATACTTCTGCTTCCTGTCCTGTCCCTCTGCTTCTGGCGTGCGGGGCATGGTTTTCCTGGCTCCGCCCACCAGGTGGCTTGCGCTGTTCCCTCCCTGTCCGCGGGAGGCCCTGCCTCCTTGCTACAGTGCTCTACAGAACAAAGTAGATTTGATTCTTCTACTTTTGCTAGTCGAGGCATTATTTGGGCCACGCTCATTTTCTGAGAAGATGCCCACCTGAAACCTTCGTAACTCTAAAACCACCAGATGGATTTTCTTCAAAGATGCCTTCGTGTTTAGAACTGGATAAGATCTACAGAACAAATCAGGTGGGTTTGAAGCTATATAAGCGCAATCTTTCTGAGGCAAGCAGTACTTCTGTTAGCTTTGGCTATTGTACTGAGCAGAGGTCGATTTTAGTGGAAGAAAAATCCTTTCACCTTGGAAATAGTGGTTTTGCTATGAACATGGTGAACTTCTGAATTGAGATCATTCACTACATTTCACCATATTTTCCAGTAAGTGACGCTTTGCAAGTTTTTTATATAAATCAGCAACAGCTGATGGAAACAGAAATATTTCACACTGCACCTCAGTGACAAATGCTTGCAAACAATTCCATTTTGTCATGTGTGCAAATTCAGATGAAGCAGAAATTGTTCATTTTGCAGGTGGCTCTCATCAGGCCAGTGAAATATTTGTAGAGACAGAACAAACGGGCAAAACCTTGTAGAACTAGAATAGAAACAAAGACAGGAAAACTCCAGTTAACACTTTTTATTCAAAATTGCAATTTTTCTCCCCCAAATCGGTTTTGTTTTGTGCTTTATTAACACACCGGCAGCTCTCAGAGCCAGGTGCTGAACAACCACAGTGAGCACAGACCAACAGTGAGGTATAATCTAGCAGAGTTCATTAAAAGAGAGTTCACATTTCTTATGTTTAATTTTGTCAAGAACTCTGCTTTTTTCTAGTTGCCAAGAAAGCAGATGTATGGATGAAAGTGACCCCCATGGCGGCAAATACCTCTCATCCAGTCACAGGCCAGTTGGGGAAGATTGCTTTCTGTTCCTTCAATAAGTGATCGGGGGGAAGCAAACACCTATCACTCAGGGGCGGCTCTAGCTTTTTTGCCGCCCCAAGCACAGCAGGCAGGCGGCTTTCAGCGGCGCGCCTGCGGGAGGTCCCCGGTCTCACAGATTCGGCGGCATGCCTGCGGGAGGTCCGCCGGTCTCGCGGCTTCGGTGTACCCGCCGCCGAATTGCTGCCAAATCCGCGGGACCGGCGGATCTCCCGCAGGCATGCCGCCGAAGACTGCCTGACTGCCGCCCTCGCAGGGACCGGCAGGGCGCCCCCTGTGGCTTGCTGCCCCAGGCACGCGCTTGGAGCGCTGGTGCCTGGAGCTGCTGCTGCTAGCACTCCACGTGCAATGAGTCGTGATTATTTTATGTTCTGAGAGCTAGCCTAGAAATTACAATCATCCTTGTTGGTCTGAGTGGCAGCAGGGCCCTTTAAATGAGTTCCTCCTTATTTTCTGTTCCTGGTGCAGCTGGTATGATTTAGCTGAACCTGTCACAGGGTTTTAAGTATTTTAAGTGAGCAGCAATATAACCTGCTCTTGTCCTGGTGCTGAAGGCATGGACTGCTGAAATTTACAAGCAGAGACTTTTACCACCTTGATGAAAACTCCACATCTTAATTCTGAGCATGGAAGCAATGATGGGTGTCAAAGTGCATTACTTGGTGAGTGTTACAATATTCCCTTTTAATCCCAATCGTCATGCACAAATGTAGCAGCAGCTGCAGCCTGTTTCTAAGGGCACAATAACCAGCCTTCCAGAGCAGAGAACGGCTATCAACCTGGCATTTCCCAGGCACTGCCCAGCCCCTCTCCTTTGGATAAAAGGGTAGCTAAACCTCTCACTTACCTGAACAGGTAGGACAGCAACTGTCAAAAGAGCCCAAGTCCAGGGGCCGCTCAGCTGAGGGTGGGAATCCTTAGCTGTCAGCCCAGCCATGGTGAAATGCCATGTGCTGTTATTCCATTAAACCACAACGAAGGCTGAGCACCCAGATCCGTGGCGCGAGGGTAACAAACCCTTGCAAGGATGGTGCAGATATTAGAGCAACAAGACTATACCCAGGGGAAATTCAGTTCAAAATCAACACAAAAGAAACCTAAACATTTACAAGTATGAGGATAGAGTCAGGACACCCAGGCCTCTGGCTACTGCAGTATCACCCCGTTGCTCTCTCCTTCAGCCTTCCAAAGGCCCGATCCTGGAAACCCTCTGTAACAAAGTGCTGGCAGACGCAGGCCCTACACTGGAAGACATCAGTTTGGACAAGGATTTAAGGATGCGGCTGTAGGCATTGTAAGTGTGCCCGTGTCACTGCGTTGGTACAGCCAGAGTGCCACTGCCCCCCTCCCTGCCACTGCCCCCCTCCCTGCTACTGTCCCCTCCCTGCATCAGCATTTTCACAAGGAGACCTCTGAATGCAGACAAGAGTCTTTTCTTGTGCAGTTTGGCATATAGGGTGCCAGCTGTGTCAGCTTTATCCCACATTGACCTGGGCTCATCTCATGTAAGATCTGTAACTGCAGAACCTGGGCCAAAAAGGGTTGTGCTGTGAGGCTGGGAGGTGTTAGTGGCTGCCATCAAGCAGGCCTTTGATCATTACACAGTCACAGACCTGGTTAAAACCGACGGGTGTGCAAAACACCCTTCTTCAGGCTAAATGGAAGGAGCAATTAAATGTCCATTTGTGTAGTGATAGGTGGAAACTATAGGAGTTACTCCCCAAGGCATGGGGTTGCATGACAAAGCCCGAGCTGGGGTAAGCAATGGGGCCTGAGGGGTTTCCGTGGCACTGCAGGGGCTCGGGGTATGCTAGAGCAGTGAAAGCCAGCAGACAGCGAGAGATGTGAGTGTGGCCCCAAGAGGGAGCAGAGAGGCTGGACTCTTTCAGGCACAGGACTCACTGGAGAGGCAGACTTGGACACTGAGCCAGGAAACTATCTGCTTTGTTCCTGCTATGTTATGGGAAACAGGACTTTGTACACTCTTTGCCCCCCAGGGAGGTGGGAATTCCCACTCCACAGAACAGGTTGCTCCTCCAGGGGTTCATCAAACAGCTGAGGGTAGGGGGGCAGGCACCGGCCCTCATCTGTCCCCGTGCCATTGTGGTGAGTTGAGAGCAGCAGGGCCGGGCCATTGAGGGGCAGCAGGATCCCAGCATCATCCAGCCTAATAGAGACCACGTGTTCCAGAGCCAGGCCCTGGCTGAGCTGGGACCACCAGGAACCCACCCCAAGGGGCTGCTATGCGTGACATGCACTGGAGCCTGGCACAGCAGCTCCCGGTGCCCTGGGCTAAGAGCACCTTCCAGCCTAGAGGCAGGGGGCTCAGAGAGGGAGGTGGGGGGTCCCCTTCTCTGAGCCACATGGCCAGTGGCCTCCTGCTACGCTGGGCACTGACTCAGCACCAGGAGGGGTGGGAGCAGGGTGGGGTGGAGGATAGACCTGTCAGAAGGGTACTGGGCAGGGGGAGGGGAACAGTGGGGCAGATGGTGTGGGAGACAGGAGGGATTGATGGCGTGGGAGAGGGGAAGCTACAGGCACTGATTACTGTCTCTCTTTAGGCCCCCTGGCTCACTGGCCCGTGATTGTGGCAATGGCTGTGTGGGCACTCTGTGTGCTGGCAGTGGTGGTGCGGGGGCTGTCTGAGGAAGAAGGGGTGGGTGAGTCACTCATGGGGGGCCTGGGGCCTGTGGAGGTTCAAGGGTGTTTCTGGGGGGCTGCCTTTCCATGCTGTACCCCCAGGGCCTGCCAGACCTTGACCCGCCCTTTGCCTCACTGACCCAGGTTGGGGGTGCCAGAGACTTCCACAGCACAACACTGCTCTCCTCCTCCCCAGTGGCAGAGGCAGCCCCCAGCACGCATGGGGATGACCCTGGACAGCAGACCCCAGAGCAAAGCTGAGCTGAGGGAGGTGCAGCTGGGAGCCTGTGCTGGCAATGGGGGGCAAAGCATGTCCCATGGGGGGATGTTACCTAGCCTTGGGGTCTGGAAAGACCCAGCCCAGCCTCAACCCCTAGCCTTGCCATATAGCCACCCCATGCACTGACTGCACCGGGATCAGGGCGGGGTCCACATTGGATAGACTAGATATACAAACATGTCTGATGGTTCTGTTGCTTCCTCAGGTGGACAGCATGTCCTGGGCAATCCTGACCACAATCTGCACTGGGCACGTAGTGCTCAGACCCACTGGGCAGGCACAAGGTGCACAACAAGGGTGAAAAGGGGAGTTGGGGTGCCCTTCCCTGCTCTGCCCCACTTCCCATGGGCTAGGCTGCACCGATGTCCAGGGCTCCCTTTCCTCCTGGACCCATCCTCTCAGGTTCCCATTCTGCTAGTCCAAGCCCTAGGCCCACCCTGTGCTCCCTGTGCCTTCCCCCAGGTCTCCCCACAGTCCCTAGGTCCTGTCCCCACTGCACCTTCCCCTGGGACTCCCCCAGCTCAGAGCAGGAGCTGCGGCATAGTGTGCCCTGTACAATAACCAAGGGCAATGGCCCTGCTCCCTAGGTGTCATGTACTTCTGGGCCAGATCTGGACTGGCTACAGAGCTAGCTGATGCACCCCAGGTGTGTTCTCATGAGATTCTTTAATGCTCTGCCAGGCATCGCTGAGGTTCCTTTAAATATGGTATTTTCACAAAGTGCCACCTTGTGGCTGAACAGTAAATATAATTTAGCATTCCATTACCTCTTCCACTTTAAGTTCTACATTCCTGCCATTTACAATATTTACACTATCACGCTGTCTTTGAAGTTCAGTGCGGAACAGTCTATTTAGTGTCTCTGAATCATATTTGTTTTCTAATTGCACAAACTGAATGTGTAACAGCCTTATCATCTGGCTGTCCATTAGTTGCCACGACTGGCTGTGGTTGATCTGGAATCCTTAAGTCTCCTTCTTGTTCTGCATCTGCCATCTGTAGAGTTTGCTCTAATTGTTCTTTCTGAGGAACAAACTGTAGATGTCAATGACTTCTGTTGAACTCTTCACGGTTGGTCTCGATCACTTATGATCTGGGTGCTGAATTCTTTTTCTTTCCGATAGCTGGAGTTGTCCATCCTTTTTCATCCATACAACACGGTCACAGGGTTCTAGACCTGGCAGTTCTCTAGCTGAGTGACATCTGTTGTAAAAGTATTTATTAGCTCTTTTAGCCTTTTTATCTAATTTGGCTACTCTTCATGTCTGGCCAGTTTGGAGATAGATTCTTTTCCAAAGTCGGAACAGTAGTTCTGAGTTGTCTTCCCATCAGGAGTTGTGCTGGACTATATCGAGTAGCTGCTATTGGTGTGGATCTGTAACTCAGAGGAGCAAGGAATGGATCTTCCTGCTATAGGATTTTCTTGGCTGTCTGTTCAGCTCCCTCAACTTCTCCACTCACCTGTGGGTATGTGGGTACAAAATCATATTTCATTTGGAATGATTTAAATTCTGCTGCAGTGAATTGTGGTCCATTGTCCATCACCAGTTGCTCTGGAATACTGAAGTGAGTAAAAGTGCACTTCAGTTTTTAGATAACACTGTGACGTTTTTCACGCACATTCTTTCTATATACCTGGAAAAATAGTCCACAATAACCAGGTAATGATGGCCTCTGTCTTAGCATATATCTGCATCTAGTCTCTTCCAAGATCTCTCTGGTAGATGTGTTTGAACATTGTATGGTTCAGCATTGTCTGTCCTTTCAAAAGTCCAATATAAGCAAATCCTCCATCGAGTTCTTCCACCTTTCTCACTAGGCCTATCATTACTGGCACACTATGGCTGAGCAGTTTGTTGGTCTTTGATCCTTTGATCACATACTCTCTGAATGCGTAGCTTTTGTCTTTTTAAGTTGTTTCTGCAGTGAACTGGCCCATGCAGTTCAGAATACCTCCAGGGCTAGTCAGGGTTGTGTCAGGTGACTTCAGTCTGGGAAGGGTTGAAGGTGATTGTAAGTCTTTTCTGAGATGACTGTGACCTCTGCTCCTGTGTCAATTTTACAGTCAGTAGTCTTGCCAGGAATATTCAGTTTCACTCTCCAGGCAGGCTCTATGTCATCAGAAGTGATAGATCCCAGAAACAGTGGCTCTTGATTGTTGGTGATACAAGTTAACTCCCTGACTGCTTCGTTGCAGCAAATGGCTGCAAAATGTCCATATATCATGCATTTATTACACTGTGCACCTCTGGCTGGACATGCATCTTCTCTTGGGATATGATTTTTTCCACTCCTTGTACATGTAGGCTGGAAATTGTCCCTCTTAGCTTGGGAATTCTCTCTTCTTGCCTCAGGGGTTTTATGATAACTGTTAACACTCAAATGTCTCTTTACAATTTCTAAGCTAGTTCTAGGTTTGTCAAGTGGCTCTAGGTTTTGCTGTTACACCAGCTCAGGCTGCTTTGCTATTTGAACAGCTGTGGGTAGGGGTAAATTTCTTGTCAGTTATAGCTGTTGTGAAAGGTTTTTAATCTGATAACTCAATAACCAGCCAGTCTCTGATATTTTCATATTTTGCATTCCCAAAATCAGTTTTCAGCCAATGTATGCAGAGCTCTTATAAAACATTCAGCATTTTCCCCTGGTTCTTGAATTCTCTGGTGAAATAATCTTTTATAAACCACATTTCTCTGAGGTATAAACTGTGCATCAAACATAGCCAGAACCCTTTCCTAAGCATCTTTGTGACTGTGTTTAGTACGCTTGCTTCCCCATAGCATAAATTAAAGAAGATACCTGTATATCTCCAGTTTCTTTGTGGAGCTTGGTAGCCATGAGAAATCTTGCAAAATATTGTTTCCAGTCTTTCCATTCTGAAGGTTTGTCAACACTGAAGTTCTCTAGGCATTGAAGGGTGGCAAGTTGATGAGATCTGTAAACTTTGTTGCTTTGTTCCTTCCATCTGCAACCTTTGTTTCTATTTTCCTTCTGTTTCTGTTCTTAGTTTACTCCTGACACCATCATGTACTTCTGTCCCAGATCTGGACTGGTCACAGGGCATGCTTATATACCCCAGGTTTGATAATCATAAGATCCTTTAATGTTCTGCCAGGCATGGCTGAGGTTCGTAGAAATAAGGTATTTTACACACAATGCCATCTAGTGGCTGAACAGTATAATACAGTTTATTATGCCTTTATACTAGGCCAGGAGTAGTCAATTATTGTTTGTCAAGGTCCAAATTTCTTGGTCAAGATATAGTCAAGGCCACGACTCCAGAGAAACATTTTTCACACCACAAGTGCCCCTGTTCAATGAATGCATACAATGCTGTGACATATACCCGAGGCCTATATTGCTTATATTTTTAGTGCATTATATGAAAAATAAAATCAGACCACTGTATAACCTAAAAATAACCTCCAAGAAAGATATAATTTATCTGAGACTTTGAGAAAATACTTAGATAAAATGTCAGATGCAAATATTAGCATTAAAAACACTTTCAGATAACTGTTTTATGTTTTGAATGAGTTTTGTCAAATACAATTATTGTTGGCATATCTGCATATAGATAGGTAAACATATTCAAAACTTTCCAGCCTTTTGTGTTTTATTTAACATAAGTATCAGAGTTTGAAAGAAAAAAAGAGTTCCTGTGTACTAAGGTTAATCTTTTATGATTCAAATCTTTTCAATAACAAATACACACCACATGTATTAAGCAAAAGAATCATGAATAATTACTGTGAAATATCTGTTAAAACTGTAGTATCACTACTGAAAATGTAATTTTATACAGCAATACAAATTTAAAATAAAATACAGTATGTGTGAATAACGTACAACTATAGTACTCCCCATCAGTGGGAAAAGTGACAGGTCTTCTGCTGGACAAGGGCCTTGAAGTTTGGAGTGCGTTCAGTCAAGGCAAGACGGAGGCAATTGCACAGCTGATTATCAGTCAGAACGGAGCGATTATGTGATTTAATGTTATTCAATGTTGAGAATACTGACTCACACATATGTCAAGCCAAACATCGTCAAAATGTTAAATGCCACCTTCCTCAAGTGTGAATAGGTGGAGTCCAGCACAAGAGTTGTCCAGAAAGTTTCAGATGTAGTTTCAGTGTCCACTTGTAAATCATTACGCTCCAGCTGTAGTTTTGCTTTTCAACATCTAGAAAGGATGCTTTTGCTTGATCACACTAATTGCCATTTTCTTGTACCACGAATGGGTTCCTTACAAACAGGAAGATATCTTTAACACTTTCAAATCCTTGGAACCTCTGCTGGAAGTTTTGAAGAAGCCTGTCCAGAGATAATGTTATCTGATTCACATCTGCAGTGTCCCAGCAGCTTAGCAATGTTGGAAAATGCAACATCTCCCCAGTTTTCAAATCACTTTGGAAGAAAGTCAGTTTGTTTTGAAATAAAGTGATACTGCTGTGGAAATCCACTACATTGTGATTTTGAACCTGTAGCTTTACGTTGAAATAATTTAAGTGGCCTGTTAAATCAACAAGGAAGGCCAGGATGCTCATGCTTGTGGCTTCCCTCAAAAAATCATGCAGCTCTTCTGCCTTTTTTGCTGGAATGTTCTGTAGATATTCTTCCACATGAACTCGAATTTCCCACAGCCTTCTTAGTACTTGCCCTCTGCTCAGCCAGCGGATGTCATTATGAACCAACAGGTCATTGTAATCGGCAGATACTTCTGAAAGAAAGCTTCTGAACTATCTGTGTTGCAGTGATGACTTGGACCGAAGGAAGTTGACAAGTTTAATCACCATTGACATTACATTAGCATACTCATTGCTAACCTTTGCACAAAGTGTGGTTTGGTGGATTGCACAGTGATAGGACACCAAATTAGGGTTCAGATCTTGCAGATTTTTCAGAAGCCCTCGGTGAGTACCAATCATGGCAGGAGCACCAGCTGTTGTAATTGACACAATCTGAGTCACATCCAAACATTCATTAGACAAAACAGTTTGAACAGATTTAAACAAATCTTCCCCTGTTGTGCGATTGTTATGTGGTATAAGGGAAAAATGTGTGCCTTTCTAATTGGAATGTGTCTGGCTTCAGCTTCCAGTCACTGCTTCTTGTTCTGCCTTTCTCTGCTAGCCCTTTAGAACCCAGTATTTCCTCCCGTGACAGTACTTATACACATTGATCAAGTCACCTCTTGGTCTTCCTTTTGGCAAACTGGACAGATTGAGCTCTGCAAGTGCCTCTGTAGGAGATTTTCCTCCAGACCTAGAATCATTTTTGTGGCTCTTTGCTACACCCTCTTCAATTTATCAACATCTTTTCTATAATGTGGACACCAGAACTGGATGTGGTATTCCAATATCGGTCTCACCAACGCCGTACACAGAGGTAAAATCACCTCCCTCCTCCTCCTCATTCCATCCAAGGGTCCCATTAGTCCTTTCTGCTACAGCATCCCACTGGGAGCTCAGCTGAGCCGATTGTCCACGATGACCCCTGAATCCTTTGCAGAGTCCTGGCTTCCCATTCTGCAGTGCTGTCTGCATTCCTTGGTCCTAGAAGGATGACTTTGCTTTTGGCAGTTTTAAAACCACATGTTCTTCGAATGGGCCCAGCTCCCTGAATGATCCTGACAGCTCTGTGTGCTGCATTATCTACCATGCTGCCAATCTTTGTGTCAGCCACTCCTTTTATCAGCCCGTGATTTTATCTTCACAGCCAGATCCCCGATAATCTTGAATAGTGCCAGGCCTCATTCCAATCCCTCTGGACCTCCCAGCACGTGCAGCGGAGTTGGGTGCTGGGGCAAGGAATCTTTGAGGGACCTCTGTGGGAGGAGCACTACTGAAGCTGGGCGAGCAGAGCCCCCACATACATGTACATCCTCGGCAACCAGAGTGGGGGCTCTCACTGGGGCCAAGCTGCGGGTGCAGTAGGCAGTAGGCACAGTTGCCCCAAAGGAGTGGGCAGCACCCAGGTACAGAGCCCGGTGTCCTGCACTCCCTCCCTCCAGGGGCTGCAGAGCCCTCAGGTGGGTGATCCGAAAATACTGGCCTGGGAGTGGGGCAGGAGCTGGGGGAAGAGGGCAAATGCCCCTGCTGAGGATGGGCTGCACGCTTCTGCTTGCCGAGAGGCTCTCTGCCCAGTGCAGGCAGCACAGAGTGACAGGATAAGGGAGGGAAACATGGGTGAGAGGTGTTGGGCAGCAGAAGGGGAGCGGAGAAAGAGAGTGGGGAGACAAGGAGAGGTGGGGGCAGAAGGAAGGAGAAGGGATGGATATAAACAATGGGGGAAGTGGGAAAATGGGCCGGGCTTTGTCTAGTGGCAGCTGTGCATAGAAACCACATGGCCTAGAGCGATGGAGGCCATGGAGTCCTGCCCAGGCATCCTCACCCAACTCTGAGGCCCAGGGACTCTGGCTGCTCCTGAAGGACGTGCCCCACTCCTGGGGCCTCAGCAGCCCCTCAATCAGATGCTCTATGTTCTCAGACTCACAGCCATGCCTGTTAGGATCCCATGGGGGTCTAGGGGCAGGGCCGGCTCCAGGCACCAGCCCAGCAAGCAGGTGCTTGGGGCGGCCAACGGAGAGGGGTGGCACGTCGGGCTCTTCGGCGGCGGGTCCCTCACTCCCTCTCGGAGCGAAGGACCAGCCGCCGAATTGCCACCGAAGACTGAAGCGGCGGCGGTAGAGCTGATCGCGATAGCGGCTTTTTTTTTTTTTCTGCTTGGGGTGGCAAAAACCCTGGAGCCGGCCCTGTCTAGGGGTCCCTGGCAGGGCCCTTGGCACCAGCCTGGTCTTCCCTCTCCCAGGACCCACAGAACAATGGCCACTCCAGGGATTCCATACAAACAGCAAAGGGTGCAGGTGTGGGGCCCTTTGTCAGGCAGGGACCAGACAGCATGCAGGCACTGCCCCTGCAACTCCCTTCATGGGGAATGGGCAGCCTGGCAGGTCGGTCTAGGAGCTGTGGCAGTCCTGGTGTCTTGAGGCCACTGGTCTTGTTTCCCCCTTCCCCCCCATCTCGATGTCCCCCCTCAGTGGGCTGTGTCTGCCCTTGTTCCCATTTCAGGGACGATGCTGCCACCATGCTGCCTGGGAGGGCACAGAGCCCAGGAGGCACAGCTGTGACAGAGAGTAGCTGGGCATTCAAGCACAGGACTCAGGGAAACCCCCAGGCTGTGCTGAGGCTGCAGGGGCAGGGAGTTGGACTCCATGCTCCTCAGATACACAGGTGTCACTTTGCTCTCAGAGTCCCCTCTGCACCTTTGGTGTTAGCATGGGGATCTGTGAGCCAGTGCTGGGCCCAGACCTGGCTGGCTGGAGTGTCTGTCCCTGGCAATATGTATCCATGCATTGTACTGTGCATCCCTGCTCTGCCTGTGCCCTCACTCTGTGCCAGGTCGTGCAGGCCAGCTTGCAGTGGCACATGCATGCCGATCCTGGGCAGTCCATGCCCTGAAGTTGGGGGCTGCTTGGCAGGGCTCCCAAACCCAAAAGTTTCAGTTCCTTGTAAGCTTCCAGACTCTCCTCTAGGTGGCAGCATTTACCACCTGTTTTATCAGAGCCTCTGCGCGGCTCGCGGCTCTGCCCGGCTGTGTGGGCACCAGCCCGTCCCAGATACTCTCTGGCTGGGAGCTCCCAAGAGCTGAACGTACAGATACCCAGATCCCAGGAGTCGGGACTGAGGGCCCATTGAGGGAGATGTCCACATCTCCATATACACATGGCCCAGACAGGGGGCATCCGGCACCAGGCCCACCCTAGGCTCTGTGGGAGTCGCTGGCACCTGGAAAGAGATGAGGAGCCCAGGGTCAAAGAGCAGGGCCCTTTGGGGACCAGCAAAGCCACACAGATTGGGGCCCAGTACCTTGTTCTCCCCTACAGGCAGGAACTGCGCAGGGCAGTGGCTGTTGTGCCATGGGGAGCTGTGGGCACTGATTGCCTGGTCTGTTAGATGGGGGGAGGGCCCCTGGCTCTGTCCCTCTGATCGGATGCCCCAGCAAACAGCTGCTCTGACCCAGTCCCTTGCCTTTCTTTCCCTCCAGCTCACAGTGTTCCACCCCATGACCCCGCAGGGCGTGTGCCAAGCAATGACTCCAAGTCCTGCTAACAGGCAGGCTGCTCCCCACAGATGGGCAGGGTGGTGCAGCCTTTCCCCAGCCCAGCCCAGCATTGCTCCCTGCGGCTCTGTCTCAGGCAGCCCTGCATCTCCCAGGCTGTGTGGCTCCCAGGATCCATTGCTGGCAGCACTTGGGATGGCTCCTGCTGACACCCAGACCCCCTTCTTCTAAGCCCAGCTATTTGGAGTCTCCTCCATAATGACCCACCAGCTGCTCCCATTTCTCCCAGCCCCTCCATGCAGGAAGCCCCAGCCTGACCCTGGGACTCACCCTCCTGCCCCAAGAGAGGGTGAGTGTGGGAGCAAAGGGGTGGGAAAGGGCGAGTGGGAGTGAGCTGGAGCGGGGAGCCAATGGGTGATAGTGAGGCCAGGTGTGTAGCAATGGCCTAGATTGCTGGCTCCCTCCTGCCTTTCTCTCTCTGCCTGCGTGGGCACTCAGGCACTTGTGCAGTGTGGGTGATGGCATGGGTGCAGGAGGCAGCAGCGGGGGCAGATCCCCTCTCCCTGCAGTGGCATGGGGCTGCCTGCCTGGCCTTCCCAGCTCTGTTCACAGTCACATCCCAGAGCCATGAGACCTTTGAGCCTGTGAGCAACAGAGACTAACGCCCCAACTGTCATGCTGGATGGGGAGGAGAGATCTCCCTGCCCCCTTCCTAGGCACTGGAGTCACACTCAGAGCCACAGTGCAATGCTGACTGGTTACAGCACCAGGCATCCAGGCAGCCATCATCCTTAGGGTTGCCAGGTGTCTGTTTTTTGACCGGACAGTCCGGTTGGAAGGGGGACCTGGCAGTGTCCAGTCAGATGTACTGACTGGACACTAAAAGTCCGGTTACTGCAGGCGGGAGGTGGGGGTGGGGAAAGTGGCACCCTGGCCCTGAAGTGGTGGCTCCAGCAGCAGCACACATGCACCAGCTTGGGCGGCACCTTTGAGGAACACAGTTTGCAGGGCTGCAGCAGAGGACAGAGTGGGGGGCCCATGGAAGCGGGGGAAGGGTCTCCCAGCAGGCATAGAACCTTCCCCGGGAGGGAAGGAACACGAGCTGCCCCACCAGCCAGCACTTCCACTGGCCGTGCTCTCAGGCAGCTCTGGGGCAGAGAGGGCTCAAGCGGACAAGGAAGGGGGCTGGTGGGCAGGCAGAGCAGGGGGAGGCGGGAGGCTGTCATGCAGGAGAATCATGTCCTAGCTCGCCAGCAGGGCTGCCTGGCTGCTCCCGTGCAGCTGCAGCACTCTTCTGACCTGCACTCCCAGGCAGCCTGCTGGAGCTGGGATTTGCAAGTCCCTTGGGGCTGCTCACACTAGAGTTGAGGGGAGAGGAGCAAGCAGGGGGCAGGGCTTTGGGATGAAGAGGTGGAGCAGGGGCGGGGCCTGGGGAAAGAGGTGGAGTAGGAGCGGGGTCTGGGGGAAGAGGTGGAGCAGAAGCGGGGTCTGGGGGAAGAGGCAGGGAAGGGAGGTCTGGTTTTCAGAAATAAGAAAGTTGGCAACCTTAATCATCCTGCCTCTCCTGGGGGTCATGAGGGCAGAGGAAATGTCTCTTTGCCACAGCACCTGAGCCAAACACCACTTGTTCATGCAGCCCAGGAAGGCATAGCCTCCTCCCAGTGAAGCCCGGTGCCCAGTTGGCAGCTGAGCCAGGTAGGGATGATGGTGCCACTGTCCCTGCATCTGAGAGCAATGGGCACAGCCTCCTGGCCATGGAGAGGGAATCACAGCCATCTTGGCTGTCACTGCCCTTCTCGTCTACCAGCAGCTGGGATCTAGGCACACCCCCAGACTGTGGGCAGGGTTGCCCAATGGTGTAGCACCCTGGATGAAAGGGGCTGGCATTCTTCCTGCCAGCTCCTCTCCTGGCCAGCCAGCAGTCCCCCATCTTACCCTGCTACATGACCACGGTTCCTGGGCGCTCTCACAATCCCAGTAAATCAGAGCAATGCTCTGAGCTGGTCCTCTGGCCCAGCCCCAGCCCCTCCAGACAGAGGAGCAGGGGAGGACAGTGCCCTCAGCTACAGGAGTCCGGGGTGACCCTCTTCAGCAGGTGGGGGTCAGTCAGGATGGGTAGGGGGACCCTGCCCAACAATCTGCCCTTCGGTGGCAATGGCCAGTACTTGAGGCAGAGATGTCTCTGGCTTCTATCCCTCTGGGAGCCGCATGGGGGGAAGCAGCCACCCACACAATGGCACTTGATCCCTGTCCAGAGAGCAGAGGGGTGGCCATTGGCAGTTCTGGGACAGTTGGGGCATAGGCCAGGCAGCACTAGAGACCTTATGGGTGACCCAGTCCATCCCATGTCACAGCCCAACCAGCAGGCAACAATGTGGTGACAAAGGCAGCGCCACGCATCAGCTTAGGCTAGGTCCACACTACCCGCCTGATTCGGCGGGTAGAGATCGATCTTCTGGGATCGATCTATCGCGTCTCATCTGGACGCGATAAATCGATCCCAGAAGCGCTCCCCCGTCGACTGCGGAACTCCTGCTCGCCGAGAGGAGGAAGCGCTGTCAATGGGGGAGCTTGCCTGCGCTGCGTAGACCCGCAGTAAGTAAACTTAGTTCGATCTAGGAAACGTCGACTTCAGCTACGCTATTCTCGTAGCTGAAGTTGCGTTTCCTAGATCGACCCCCCGCCCCAGTGTGGACCAGCCCTTAGAGACCACACTGGCCCCCCTGAGCTGGGAAGTGAAGCTGGCACTAGGGTACATGATGCTTATGGAAGAGTCCGTGCTGGGCACCGAGGGGTAATTGGAGGCCCCAGCTGCGATGTCCAGGCCAGTGTTAACCCTGGGGGCCAAACATTAGCCCCAAATGCAGTCAGGTGCCCAAATGGGCACCTAACCCTAGGGGCCCCTTTGCAAATGCAGGCCGAGGGCCGGTCTCTGAGCACTGAGGGGTGGCAGTGTGGGGCCTGCATGTTAAACCAAGGCCCTTGGCTGCAAAGCGCTTCCCTAAAACCCATCTGTGCCTCTTGAGCTGCATTTGCTCAGAGTCACACACACAGGTCAGGCCAGATGGGACGGTTATGCCTGTCCAGGGAGAGCTCCTGCCCAGCAACGGGCAGCGCCTCCCCAGGGATCCCTGAATCAGAGCCAGAGCTCCTGGATGAGCTACCGCAGAGCTGGGAGAGAGACGCCCAGTCTGGGTTTAAAGGCTCCGAGTGCTGGAGAGTCCCGCTGTCCCAAGGGCCTTGTCTGCACTATGGGCTAAATCAGCACTGCTGCAATTGATGCAGTGGGCATCCATTTAGTGGGTCTGGTGAAGACGTTAAGTCGATGGGAGAGCGCTCTCCCGTCGACTTAATTAATCCATCTCAACGAGAGGCGAAAGCTACGTCGACAGGAGAGCGTCTCCCGCCGATGTAGCGCGGTGTAGACACCGCAGTACGTCAGTGTAAATTACGTCAACTTCAGTTACGTTCCTTACGTAGTATTAGTGTAGGCTAGGCCTAGGTGAGCTGCTCCATTGCTTAATCACCCTCCCTGTTAGAGCACTGTGCCTGATTTCCGGCTGGTGTGGGTCTAGCTCCAGCTTCCAACCACTGGGTCTCATCCTGCCGTGCCTGCTCGGTTTAAGAGCCCTCTGCATCTACGGCCTTGCAAGGCTATCAACTGCACACTCCACTTCATTGGCCAGGAGTTGTTCTTGATAGAAATGGCCTGAACCAACACCCAGGTGCAAACCTGCAATGTGCCCTTTGGGGGATTCCAGCTGTTGGTGCAAACTGGGGCTCAGGCATGTGTCTGGCCCATGCAGGCCTGTGCCCATGGCTCCACTGCCCTGCCCACAGAGAGCAGGGTGGATATGGTCATATTTGCTCCTTTCTGTTCTGAAGGGTGGGAGTTCCATTTACAGGACAGGATTGCCCTTCTGTCCTGTTTGGAGGGCAGAGCCGTGTGTCCGGCCCTGTGGTCTCCCTGCAGCTCCAATGAGGGCTCCATGCTCTGGTGCACTTGTTAGCTAGTTCTCATCGCTTGTGTTCCACTGCCATGCCCTAGGGCATCTCGTATCTCCAGCCCTGCTTTAGAGCAATCACTAGAGTTAACGTGCCTTCCCATAATTGGGTTGCCAGCCCGCTTCACTGGGATTCTCTGGGTAAAGACATGTTGCAGAGCTGCTCCATGGTTAATTCCTTCCTCCTCCTTGTGTACTTATGGGCCTTAGTCTCCAGCACGTCTTCCCCCGGCGGACAGTATGTGTACATGTCCTTTTCATCCAGAACAGGGGGCTCTGCAGCCACTTCTCTATTTACTGTAATTCTGAGCTCAGACACAACCAGAGACTCCCACCCTGTCTGGGAGTCTCGGCACAGGAAACAAGACTAAACTATTTTGGGATGTTTTTCCCTTTTCCTCATACTTGGGTGCTTTCCCATGTGGCTAAGTCACAGAGCCCTGGGGAGGGTGAACCTGCTAGACACTGTCCCAGAGCTTCCCCAGAGCCTTCCATGCACATTAACCCTGTGCTGGCCAAGCACTTGTCCCACACCAGGCACACCAGAGCTAGGAGTAAGTCAGGAAGTCAGTGTGAACATCACACTGTCAGCTTGTCTGGATATGCCCCCAACCTAGGGTGACCAGACAGCAAATGTGAAAAATTGGGATGGGGGTGGGGGGTAATAGGAGGCTATGTAAGAAAAAGACCCAAAAATCGGGACTGTGCCTATAAAATCGGGACATCTGGTCACCCTACCCCAACCCCAAGGTCATTGGGCTGAGGCAGGGCTCACACTGGGCTAATTCTGCCCTACCATAACCCCAGCGGGAGCTGGTCTTCCCCATCCAGGGGCAGGCTGGAACCAGAGCTCCAATCCATTTTTCTATTAGCTTCCTGGAACCCAAAGGAACCCAGGAGAGCACAGCCTTTGCAGTCAGGGCTCCCATTTTGGACTGGTCCTTATTGCACAATATAGCTTGCCCTGCGGCTTTGCAACCAGGCAGACTTGGAGTCACTGTGAGTTGACAGCGAATGCTGTGCATGGGGTGCAGTTTTCCCCTCAACACGCCATGCCCCCCAGTCACCCCAGTGGTAACATGGCTCTCCACAGCCATATCTCTGTGGAGCTGGGCTGGGGGACACTCTGGGGCCTGTCAGCTGCTGTTCAGTCCCTGGTGTCAGTGCTGAGCTCCTTTACTGTGCAAAGAGGGAAGTGCAGAGCCACTAACGAGCTACCCTTTGACCCCGGCGTGTGCGGTGGGTAGGGATCAGCACACCCAAGGAGGCGCATGCCTGTGGCTGGGCTGCCCTACTTCCTGGCCACGCCGTTCTGCAAGGGCCCTGGCAGCCAAGGGGTTCAGACTGAAGTTTACTTAAAAGTCTAATAAAAATTTTAAACTGGAAAAATCTTGAAGTGGAGGTTTCGTTTTGTTTAGAGGAAAAGACCCATAAAGATAAAGCTGAGCCCGAGAGCCACTCTGCTCCCAGTGCCAGAGGCGACGGGGCTGGGCAGCGCCGCGCTACGCCCCACGACAGAGGAAGAGCTTGTTTTCCTAACAAGAAGTTTGAAGATTAAAGGGGAAAAAGTCAGCCATTTGGAATCCTCCACTGACGCTGCAAATACCCTTGTTAATAGATATGTCTCGGTTTGTTACCTCATTTTAATTAATCATTAAACAACGACAGCTGCCAAATTTCGGCCCTGGCTCTGGGCCTACAACTGCCTCGGAGCCCTTGAAAAATAGACTATTTATGGTGCCTGGGTTTAAAGCTTAAATGTCTTGTATAAACTTTCCCTTTCCTAAGAATAGCTCAGGGAGCACACTGCTGGCTGTATCTGCAGTGCCCAGCCCTGGCCCCCGAGCCATGCTGCCGGCTGGGTGAGCCCTGATAAGGCAGGAAAGAGCAAAGTGGCCTTTCCCTCTGAATGGCCCTGTGCAGCCATTTCCACAGAGGGAGGGTTTGATCCTGTGACAGGGTAAGGGGAGACTTGGGCTGGGTGTGTTCTCAGCAGTGATGTGTCAGTGCCGGGGGCAGGGGCAGACTCACACCCCCTGGGCATGCAGGTGGCATCAACTGGAGGCAAGTCCACGGGGTCGATGCCTGGGCATGTGGAACCCACCTGGTCTATGCTGTGTGTGGGGTGAAGAGCCCATGTGCCCTGTCCTGCCAGCTGGGTGCTGTGCTGCCTGCAAGAGGGAATCTATGCCTCCCCCCAGGGACGTGGCCCTGCCCCCTCCTGCCTCATTCGGGGCCTTACCCCGGGGTGAGATCACAGACTGGCGAGGGGCCTGGACGGCTCAGCCAGGAGGGGGATCCCTCCGCAACTTCCTGCTGTTCTTGGGGTGGGGAGTCAGGCTGGGTCACGCTCCCCCCATACAGACATCAGCGCTGAGGCTGCAGGGAGGTGGAGCAGGTGATGGCCAAGGGGGAGGAGCTGCCCAGGATCTCGCTGTCTTTGACTTCCTAGCAGTATCCCTGCCAGAGCTGTGAGGATGTGGGGTATGGCTTGCAGTACGGGGCAGCACGCCAGCTGGCTGGGGAGGGGCATATTCCCTCCCCCCAAAGCGGAGTGCCCTGGGGCTGGGTTTCCTGTTGGAGCCTGTGGCCTGGCAGGGCAGCGATGGCCAGAGACCATCCCAAAGGCACTGTGCTGTCAAGGGCAAGGCTGCCCCTCCTCTGCTCCGGAGGGGGAACCTGTGCACCCCACCTACCAGGGACGCAGGATACATGGGGCCCCCATACTCGCCATGGGGCTCAGCGTGCTGGCAGCTTCTTGTGCATGTGGGAACAGGGCTGCCGGAGGGTCCTTAATACATGGGTCTGGCTGCTGTAAGCCCCTCACAAAGGTGCCCCAGTCCAGATGCAGAACCTGTGCTGGAGATGGGGGTAGGGTGTATATGAAGATAGCCAGACCAGCTCTGAGTGGCCCCAAGGCCCCATCTAAGGGCCACTGGCATTCCTGATACACAGCAATCTGTTGCAATCTATGTGGAAAGGACAACAGCCCTGCGCTCCAACACTCAGATGTGGGCTGGGTGTGACCTGCCCACACTGCATGAAGCCTGGGCGACATATTGGTGGGCTGCGCAGAATTTGATTTGAAGTGTTTTGTAATTTCAATCAATAATATTGATGTTTATTTTAAGTATTTTTTTTCAATGTTTATCAATTTCAATGTTCAGTTGCAGAAAATTATTGGTGGGGGGGTTGTCAGAGAATGGGGGGGGGTCAGACAGTAATTATTTAAGGACAGTAGATGTTGAGATTCAAAAAGTCAAGTTTTATAATTATTAAAACACAAACTGTCAACATCACATGTCAAAATATAGAAAGTAAATAGCCTTAAATCAAATGGTAGTTCTCAGGCAGAATTTTTCTAACTCTGCCTATCTGTACATTTGGATTGTTACCGATAGAAATATTTTATGGTCGGTTTGTGTGGGGAGTGAAATCAATCTTTACCGACATTTACCTATAATAACTAGAATCCGTCCGAGCCTACATATTGCTTTGTTCAGTGCCATTGAATGGTCCTTCAAGAGTGCCCTCTTGGGGTGTTGATGGGTTGTACACTCACTGCGGGTCCGGTCGCTCAAGGTGGGGCACTTGGTAACACTCTGTAGGGCGCAGAGTCTCAGCTCCGTGGCTGAGTCCCGCGGGCTGCTCACCCCTTCTGGGGTCACGGGAACCAAACAAACAGCTGAGAAGAGAGAACGTCCCTGCAGGAACAGCAAATCCTCTGCTAGTCTCAGCGGCCCACTGGCCTCTCTTCCTTCAGACGGGCCTTGGAAGGGCCGAGTCTGGAGCAAAGTTGCTGCTTCACCAGCAGGGACGTGGCACAGTCCCTTCACCTCAGGAGACCAGGGCCTTCCTTGTGGCAGAGCCATGGGTGGCACGGCCTCCTCCTGGTGCTGGGCAGCTCAGTACTGTGCCCTGCTCCGCTCCCCTCTGCTCCCAGAGCAGCTCCCTGCTGCACTGAGCTTCCCCCCTTGAATTCCTCCATGCTTAACACAAGGTGCAGGTGCCACTCCAGCCCAGAACAGCTCCCGACCCCCACTTTATACACCCCGGCACACTCCCCGCCCATTCTGTGGCTGCCCCCAGCCTTCTCCATGGCTCACGCTGCCGGGAGCGCATCAGGCCCGTGCTCAAGTCTCTCCACTGGCTTCCAGGGCCAGTTCAAGGGCTTGGCCCTAGTTTTCAGTGCCGTCCATGCCCTGTGGTGCCGTCCATCCCCACAGCCTGTCCCAGTGCAGTCCATGCCCATACCCCGTCGGTGGCAGATACCCCGTGTGCATAGAGTTAAGGGAAGGTGTATGACAGCTAGGACAATCTCGCCGCAGTTTGATGGCGGATGGATCCCAGAGAGGGGCAGGCCATGCCTTTCCCTCACAGCCACTTGTGTGTCTGAATATAGCACAGGTGCAGGGTCATTGTGGCAAAGCCATGACCACATGAATACAGAGATGACCCCTGGTGGCAGGGAATGTCCCCTGCAGCTCCCAGCCCATGGCAAGCATCCCAGGTGTCTTCAGACTTCACCCGCCACCCCCAACGTGGGCACGTCCATCCAAACTCAGTTCGTAGCCACGGGGTACATGGACCTACCAGGACATATTTAACCACTGAAAGAGCAGTCCTTTGCCTAGCAACAAGATGGAGACGCAGCTGTGAGTTTGCATGGAGAGAACCTTATGGGACAGGCACTTCACTGGCTTTACCCATCTTTTCAGGATGCCTTTGGCAATCCCAGCCTCGCCTCTGGGAGTGCCCGTCTGAGATACATGGCCCTTGGCCTGACCCTGTGCCCAGTAGTAAAGCTGGCACTGACACTGTAGTGACACAGGGTTAGGGCTTAGGGAATGTGTCAGGTGACTTGAGCTCCCTCTCAGCCACTTAAACTTGGACTCAGCCAGAGAGAAGAGGAAGGCGCTGCCCTGATCTCACCTACACCTGGGAAGCTCTCTGTACCAGGTCCAGCCCTCGGGGACTCAAACCCCCTGCAACACCATAGCCCTGATTCAGGACAGAACTTAAGCATGTGCTTAATCCTATTGACTTCAATGGAATTTAAGATTGTGCTGAAAGATAGTTTGTTGAAGTAGTTAAGTAGTTTGCTGAAAGGGTTTTTCCTGAGTCAAGTGCTAGTTCATCAAGTTGTTAATATGGAAGGGGGAACTTATCTGCTATGGGGGGAAACAGACCATGTGAGATCCATCGATCGATTGGATCTATTTATCTATCTATCATCTCAGGTTTTGTATAGTTCCCACCTAAGGGAAATAATGACTATGCTTACAGGTAATCTGGTGCAATAGCTCCTATGGTATGGGATGATTTTGGTATTTAACACTACTTCCCATGACAATCTCTGTTGTCGGTGTCTCTTTCCTTTCTGGCCCTTCATTCACTGTCTCCTTCTCTTTACTTCTCGCTGTTTTCCTCTGTTTTTGTCTTTCCCTTCCCTACACGGGATGCTGCTGACTCCTGTTTGCAGCCCGGGGATTTTGATCCCCTCCCACATGGCACCAGTGCCTGGTTCCCAAGCCTGGTGGGACTCCTCAGTGGAAGGTGCTCCTGCTGGTGAGTCTGGGTATGGGAACCTGGCCTTTTCCTGCTGGCTGTTTTTCCTGAACAATCCTAGGAGAGCTGAGCAGGCATCTGGGGCTGCTCAGTGGTTTGGTTCTGTATTTGGATTTGTACTTTCCAGAACCTGACCAGGAATATTAATAAAAGAGTAAACAAAGCACGGAGCAAAGCTTTGCCCTGCAGCAGTGTACAGCAGCCCCAGGAACTCCACAGGCCCACTGGCCAGGCTGCGGTCTGGGGTTCTGCTTGGCACCAGTCTTGGCATGGAGCTGTGGAAGGCGGGCTGCTCAGGTCCCTCGGGGAGCCATTTCCAAGAATAAAACTCTGCCCCATCTGCTTTGGGAGCATGGCAGCACCTGGAGTGTGGACAGACCAGATCTCATGTTGTTCTGACTCAGTGACAAAAATAACCACAAATAAAAATAGGCAGAGAATCTGGTTCATTGGAGCTTTGAATGCAGGGCCCTAGAAAGTTAACTTGCCAGCAAGTTAAAGAAGTATGGATTGGATGAATGGACTATAAGGTGGATAGAAAGCTGGCTAGATTGTCGGGCTCAGTGGGTAGTGATCAATGGCTCGACGTCTAGTTGGCAGCCGGTATCAAGTGGCGTGTCCTGGGGCCAGTTTTGTTCAATATCTTTATTAATGATCTGGATGATGGGATGAATTGCACACTCAGCAAGTTCGCAGATGACACTAAGCTGGGGAGAGAGGTAGATACAGTGGAGGGTAGGGATAGGGTCCAGAGTGACCTAGACAAATTGGAGGATTGGGCCAAAAGAAATCTGATGAGGTTCAACAAGGACAAGTGCAGAGTTCTGCACTTAGGATGGAAGAATCCCATGCACTGCTACAGGCTGGGACCGACTAGCTAAGCAGCAGTTCTGCAGAAAAGGACCCGGGGATTACAGTGGACGAGAAGCTGGATATGAGTCAACAGTGTGCCCTTGTTGCCAAGAAGGCCAACGGCATATTGGGCTTCTAGCGGGATGGTTACCCCGCTCCTGCCTGAGGGGTTTAAAACAGCCCTGGCAGAGGGCTGGGGCAAAGGGAAAAGCTACTGGGCTGATTGGGGAAGTAGCCACAGCTGGGCCACGCCCCAATCAGGCCCCAGCTGGCCCTATATAAGAGGCTGGCTAGACAGCTCAGCAGTCTCTCTCTGCCTTCAGAGAGAGAAGGGCCTGGCTGCAGGGAGCTAGACGCAGAATACCTGGGTGGAGCAGGGCTGGGGAAAGGCTGGGGAGCTCCAGCCTGGAAAGCCCCAGGCTGTGGCCTAGGAGAAGGCTAAGGGGTACTGGGGGTTGCAGAAGGCAGCCCAGGACTAGGCCAAGGCAGCAGGTCCAAACCCAACCTTGCTGATGATGAGTGGCCTATACTGCAGTCTGCCCCAGTGAGTGGGGGGCTAGTTGGTGACTGGCAGTGGCCTTATCCTGAGGTGAGGTGAGGTGGGGTTAGTGGGTGGGGGTTCCCCTGGGAGGGGGAACCTAGCATGTGGGTATTGCCAGGGGGCAGCACCCAGAGCAAAGGGCACTGGGGTCCTGGGAGGGACACGGGGGCCAGTGCAGAGGACAGGTGGATCACTGGCCTGCAGAGGGCGCTCCAGAGGCTGGAGAGCTAATTCCCTGGATGACCAGCAGGAGGCGCTGCAGGGGTGAGTCCGCTCCTCTACAGGCTGTATTAGTAGGAGCATTGCCAGCAGATTGAGGGAAGTGATAATTCCCCTCTATTCGGCACTGGTGAGGCCACACCTGGAGTATTGTGTCCCGTTTTGGTACCCCCACTACAGAAGGGATGTGGACAAATTGGAGAGAGTCCAGCAGAGGGCAACAAAAATGATTAGGGGGCTGGGGCACATGATTTACAAGGAGAGGCTGAAGGAACTGGGGTTATTCACTCTGCAGAAGAGAAGAGTGAGGGGGGATTTGATAGCCCCCTTCAACTACCTGAAGGGGGGTTCCAAAGAGGATGGAGCTTGACTGTTCTCAGTGGTGGCAGATGACAGAACAAGATGCAATGGTCTCACGTTGCAGTGGGGGAGGTCTAGGTTGGATATTAGGAAACACTATTTCACTAGGAGGGTGGTGAAGCACTGGAAAGGGTTACCTAGGGAGGTGGTAAGTATCAGAGGGGTAGCCGTGTTAGTCGGGATCTGTAAAAAGCAACAAAGAGTCCTGTGGCACCTTATAGACTAGGGAGGCGGTAGAATCTCCATCCTTAGAGGTTTTTAAGGCCTGGCTTGACAAAGCCCTGGCTGGGATGATTTAGTTGCGGATCTGTCCTGCTTTGAGCAGGAGGTTGGACTAGATGACCTCCTGAAGTCTCTTCCAACCCTAATATTCTAGGATTCTAAAGGGGCAGAATCCCCTACTGATTGCAGGGCCTCGTCCCCAGATCATCCTGTTCTGCTCTTCCTCTGCCCCCCACCCCATTCCCCTGTGTTCTTGTCACATGTGTTTGAGTGCCAGCTCTCGACAGGCCTTAGGCACTGGACCCCCCGGTGTTGTGGAGAAGCCAGCGATTTGGGGACCAGGCACCTGATCCCCTAGCTGCAGTGATTAGCACATCAGCCATGGATTTCCTTACACACAGCTAACCTGCCAGGGTGCACGGCACTATCTCAGCGTGACCCCCCGCTCTGCGCTCCCCCTGCAGCTCCCATTTCTGAAAGACAGAGAAGAGCAAATCCCTTAATGGGTATTTTATTTACACTTTTGTTTCCCTTCATTTTCCCTCCTTCATCCCAGGCCTCTCTGGCACAAGACTGAGACTAAAGAGGCTGAGGCTGGAGTAACTTGCACTTTCCTAATGGCTTGTATTAATCCGCTTCCTAGATCTGCAGAGAAGAGGGGGGTCCTTCTCTGACCTGCTGCAGCTGTGTGTGCATCCCCTCCATAGCACTCTCCTGAGTATGTCCAGCCACAACCTACAAGCTCTACTCATTCCCAGTCACAGGGAGGCAGGCTGGGGCCCAAGCAGATGGAGACACCAAGATCATGGTTCCCCAGCTCCCAGTGCACTGTCACTTTAGATCAGTGACAAGCAGGCCACAGGGAGTAGAGTCCGTGTGCGTGCGGTGGCAGCCGTGGGCTGGAAGGACGGAATTAATCAATGCGTAGATTGCTGTAGTGCTTGCTGGGCGGAGTGTGGGGAAGCGCTGGAGAAGCTGTGGCATTTGTGATGCCCCCATCTCTTGCCGTGGGGTGTGGCATGGCCGGGGGTGAGCTGCTGGGAAGGTTCTGTCCTCTCTCGCCAGCCATGTGCCTGTGCTGGTCATGCCTGTGGATCACAGCTGGCATGGTCTGTGTTGGTGCCAGACAGAGCCTCTGCCCTAAGAGCACTGACGATGAAGGCCAAGAACTTGTCTGTCTCCCCTTTATCTCTGAATCACAGTGCTGCCTGCACTAGCCCAGCTGAATACAGGGGGAAACATGCTCTAGGAATTCTTTGGGGACAGGTCTCTGGCCTGTGTTATTCCGGAGCTCAGACTAGATGATCACAGTAGTCCCTTCTGGCCTTGTAACCTATGAAAGGTCTGGCTCCCTCCTGCCCATGAGCACGTGGGGAATCCAGCCCATGCTGTCCCGGAGCAGCAGGCCCAGCACCCCTAGCACAAGGCAGATACCACAGGGAAGGTAATTCCAGCCACCACTGAGCGCTTAAGAGACTCTAGTTCTTTTAAACCCATAGAACAGCTTGCAAAGTGACTCTTACTGTGATGGGTATTACAGTAGTGCTTAAAGGCCCTCAGGGCAGGGCTCTGCAGGGCTGCTGTACACTACACACAGACGGTATGAGACTGCCCCTGCCACTAAGAGCTTACACTCTAATTGGACCAGACAGACAAAGGTGGGAGGGGAAACAGCCCTGCGTGGTGCACTAGCCACTAGACCTGGTATTGCTTGTAGGTGTATCTCTCTGAACTAGGCTGTACACAGAGCATCCAGACCAGCCTAGGGGTGCTCAGCTGTAGGGAGCATGGGGAGATGTTCGGCCTGTGTTTGTCTGGAATTCAGGCCTGGCTACACAATCCAGGTATTCATTAACAAATTTAAGCTGTCATGGTTGTGAAGAAAACCTTCCACAGGGGACCCAAAGGTAAACCTATGGAGTGACGTCTGCCTGAATCTGCAGGCAGCTTGAAACAGCAGCTCTGAGGTGTGACCTACCCCCTTCACTACGGGGGAACATAAACTCTGAACCCTAAAGCTGACAATTGAAATATCACCATTGTTAACTATTTCACTGCCGGTCACTATAGCAACAACATCCAGCTAACGTGTTTATCCAACAACCCCACCCCTCCTGCCCGTCCCTAGCTGAGAAACGATCTAATCTGCCCTAGCCTTGCTGTCAAAGACCACTAGCTTCTAGACTGACAGCCTCCAGCCAGCAGCTCTGCCTCAGCTCCACACTGAGAATGGAACGCGGAAGGGCGGTGGGAGAATGCCTTCCGCCGGGAATACTGTGCCAGAAGAATCGCTCGCAGGCTGGAGTTGGTAAAAGCCTGTGTTTTAACTGTCCTGGAAGTTGCCCCCAGATGAGAGGCTGCTGCATGCAGGGGGCTTTTGCCAGGGGGACCCAGTCCACTTTGCCACAGAGCATGCAGGGCCTTGCTTATCATATGCTATCATGTAAACAAACCTGTGAGATGCATGTGGCTGAGCAAGGGAAGAACTGCTGTGTGATTCAGCCATACCCATTTGCCCAGCCAGCGGTCTGTGCCCTGGCTATCTGCCTGCACAGAGCTGTGGGTCAGCAGGAGGGGTAGGGTCACCCCAGGGTGAGTTGACTAAGAGCAGGATATAAACAAAGGGCTGAGGAAGGACTTGTCTAGGTGGCAGCCGGTATCAAGTGGAGTGCCCCAGGGATCTGTCCTCGAGCCAATTTTGTTCAACATCTTCATTAGTGATCTGGATGATGAGATGGATTGCACCCTCAGCAAGTTCGCAGATGACACTAAGCTGGGGGAAGAGGTAGATACAGTGGAGGGTAGGGATAGGGTCCAGAGTGACCTAGACAAATTGGAGGATTAGAATCATTGAATCATAGAATATCAGGGTTGGAAGGGACCTCAGGAGGTCATCTAGTCCAACCCCCTGCTCAAAGTGGGACCAATTCCCAGCAGGATTGGGCTTAAAGAAATCTGATGAGGTTCAACAAGGACAAGTGCAGTGTTCTGCAGTTAGGACGGAAGAATCCCATGCACTGCTACAGGCTGGGGACCGACTGGCTAAGCGGCAGTTCTCCAAAAAAGGACCTGGGGATTACAGTGGACGAGAAGCTGGATATGAGTCAACAGTGTGCCCTTGTTGCCAAGAAGGCTAACGGCATATTGGGCTGCATTAGTAGGAACATTACCAGCAGATCAAGGGAACAAAATAGCAGATGAAATTCAATGTTGATAAATGCAAAGTAATGCACATTGGAAAACATAATCCCAACTATATATATAAAATGATGGGGTTTAAATTAGCTGTTACCACTCAAGAGAGAGATCTTGGAGTCATTGTGGATAGTTCTCTGAAAACATCCACTCAATGTGCAGTGGCAGTCAAAAAAGCAAACAGAATGTTGGGAATCATTAAGAAAGGGATAGATAATAAGACAGAAAATATCTTGCTGCCTCTATGTAAATCCATGGTACACCCACATCTTGAATACTGTGTGCAGATGTGGTCACCTCTCTCAAAAAAGATATATTGGAATTGGAAAAGATTCAGAAAAGGGCAACAAAAATGATTAAGGGTATGGAACGGCTTCTGTATGAGGAAAGATTAATAAGCCTGGGACTTTTCAGCTTGGAAAAGAGATGACTAAGGGGGGATATGATTGCAGTCTATAAATGCATGACTGGTGTGGAGAAAGTAAATAAGGAAGTGTTATTTACTCCTTCTCATAACCCAAGAACTAGGGGTCACCAAATGAAATTAATAGGCAGCAGGTTTAAAACAAACAAAAGGAAGTATTTTTTCACACAACAGTCAGTCTGTGGAACTCTTTGCCAGAGGATGTTGAGAAGGCCAAGACTATAACAGGGTTAAAAAAAGAACTAGATAAATTCATGGAGAATAGGTCCATCAATGACTTAGCCAGGATGGGCAGGGATGGTGTCCCTAGCCTCTGTTTGCCAGAAACTGGGAATGGGCGACAGGGGATGGATCACTTGGTGATTACCTGTTCTGTTCATTCCCTCTGGGGCACCTGGCATTGGCCACTGTTGGAAGACAGGATACTGGGCTAGATGGGCCTTTGGTCTTACCTGGTATGGTTGTTCTTATGATCTTATGTTCTGTCAACATTGCTCTGCAAAGGAGTTTTTTGTTAGTTTTGAAAAATCAAAAACCTGAAAACTGAATTTTTTGATCTTCAGCAACTGAAGAACTGAAAACATTGGCTGATTTTTTGTTGGTTTCTGTGATCAAAACTGAAATTTTTTGGTGTGTGGGGGGGTAGAGTTCAGTTACTTAACAAAACCCACAAAGTGCAGTTGCAAACGTACATTTCCTGCAAAAATTGCTGGTTTTGATGACAAAACCCCCAGACATTTGAATGTAAAATCTCACGCAGCTCTCCTGGAGGGCTGGTGGGATCACGCTGGGCTGCTGCACACCTGCTGGGCTGCACCTCCCAGCAATCTCCTCACTTGACTGTTCTCAATGCTTTCACACTTGGCAAGAGCGCTGGCTTCTTCCCGCAGCCCGGGCCGGGGATTTGGCCATTTGCTCCCAAGCACGCAGGAGCTGGGGCTGGCCCAGACTTGGCTCGGAGCCTTCATGGCACATTTCAGAACATGGGTCTCTTTGGCAGCCAGTTTCCACGCTTAGGCTCTGACCCAGAGTGTTCGGTAATGTTTCCTTCACTGCTTCAAGGAACACTAAAGCAGAGGTGATGCATGGGCAGGAGGCATGTAGGGTCACATACCCCTGGGTCACATTTGCTACTTGGTTGTACTGAGCGTGCTCACCCAGACTGAGCATGCTCAGTAACACTGCTGGCATGTCTGCCCCTGTTACTCTGCCCTCTCTCCCCCCCCGCCCCGGCACCCAGCAGGCATGCATCCCCGACTAGCTGGAAAGCATGGTGCGGAGTGACCAAGGCTGAGAGACGTTGCCTCTGTAAATCAGCCTGCCACCAGCTTTAGTGTACGTGCAGCAAGGGGGGCGCTGTGTGGATCTAGAGCTATGGCCTGTGAACAGTCTCCGGAGGAACAAAGACGAGACAGGAACTCAGCCGTATTCTGAATGCACAAAGGGTGGAAACTCAGAGCAAGCGCAGGAGTTACTAACCTGCCGAACAAGGCCGGGGGTGGGGGTGGTGGGTTAATTCAAACCAAAGGGTGAAGGTTAATTCATCAAAGGAGATGAAGACCAAGCTTCATGTAACCCTATAAGCCCTGTGGCCTGGAGCCTTTGAGAGATGGGAGCTCACTACTGACACCTGTTGGTAAATAGTAAGAAGGGCTGGGCAAGGAGCTCTCTGCCCGTGTCTGTTGGGGAGCAGCAGGAATTGACTGACTGGGCCAGGCCTCAGTTGCATTTCAGCTGTGTGCTAGTCTGGGGCATTTTGGTTAAAGTACGGCAGAGTTTGGAGTTTGAGGGCTGTAGTGTGCTATGGACCCTTTCAGGAAATGGAAGGACAAAAACTCAGCTCCGATGGTGCCTGGGGTCTCCCTGACTGAGGCTGCAGTCTGGCACAGCCAAGTATGCGGGTGGTAAGGTTCTTACGTCTGTGAGCAGTGCCTTGTTGGTGGTAAGACCCCTGTTAAGGGTGCTAGTTACCACTGAGCCCTCCTTAGAGACCTGAGCTGAGGCTACAGCAGGGAATGGCATTTGAGGTGGCAGACGGCACCGAGGAAGAGTGGCTTGGGCTGAAGCCACAGAGAGAACAGCAGCTTTCTGGAGAGACTCTGCTCTGGGCCTCCCTACCCAGCAACCAAAGCTGAAATCTGGGTTAGGGAGCAGAACCCCCGAGCAGCCCAGGCAGCATGGACCTGCCAGCATCCTTGGACTCCCAGCCGAGAACAGCCTGGGGGGCGAAAGGCTGTGGAGGAGGGAGTGGCAGAATGCACGAGCCACTCACAACTGCCAGGAGGACTGAGGCTGGGACTGTTCTTACGACACCCTGCGGGATGGAGTCTTGCCCTGTAGATATTGTTGATTGATTAATTGCTGGCTTTCCCAGGTTCATTCTCTTTCCCCGCTACCCCCACTAACAGTCCATTTGTTTTAAATCCCTGGACTCCGTGCTTGCGAGTGGGGAAGTATTGCCCATCAGGGCACCCGGGGAGTATATAGGGTTGCCAACTTTCTACTCGCACAAAACTGAACACCCTTGCCCCACCCCCTGCCCTACCCCTCCTCCGAGGCCCTGCCCATGCCCTACCCTTTCTCTGAGGCCCCGCTCCCACTCATTCCATCCCCCCCCCCTGTCGCTTGCTCTCCCCACCCTCACTCACTTGCTCATTTTGCTGGGCTGGCTCAGGGGACTGGGGTGTGGGAGGGGGTGAGGGCTCCAGCTGGGGGTGCAGGCTCTGGGGTGGGACCAGGGATGAGGGGTTTGAGGTGAAGGTGGGGGCTGGGGAGTGGAGCCAAGGAGTTCGGAGTATAGGAGGGGGCTCCAGGCTGAAGGCAAGGGGCTGGGGTGTGGGACGGGGTATGGGCTCTGGGCTGGGGGTGTGGGTTCTGAGCTGGGGATAGGGATGAGTGGCTTGGGGTGCAGGAGGGGGTCTGGGGTGGAGCTGAGGAGTTCCCAGTATGTTAGGGGGCTTCAGGCTGAGGTGAGGGTTGGGGTCTGGGAGGAAGTACAGGCTCTGGGCTGGGGGTGTAGGTTCTGGGGTGAGGCCATAAATGAGGGGTTCAGGGTGCATAAGGGGGCTCCTGGCTGGGGCAGGGGGTTGGGGTGTGGGGATATGTGAGGGCTCTGGCTGGGGGTGCAGACACTAGGATGGGGTTGGGGATGAGGGGTTTGGGGTGAAGGAGGGTGCTCCGGGCTGGGACTGAGGGGATCGGAGGGCAGGAGGGGGATCAGGGCTGGGGCAGGGGGTTGGGGCACGGGAAGGAGTGAGGGCTCCGGCTAGGGATGCGGGCTCTGGGGTGGGGCTGGGGATGAGGGGTTTGGGCATGCAGGAGGGAGTCAGAGGTGCAGATTCCGGTTGGCGCTTACCTCAAGCAGCTCCAGGAAGCAGTGGCATGTCCTCCCTCCAGCTCCTACGCGGAGGCGCGGCCAGGTGGCTCTGCGCACTGCCCCGTCCGCAGGCACCACCCCCCACAGCTCCTATTGGCTGTGGTTCCTGGCCAATGGGAGTTGCAGGGGCGGCGCTTGGGGCAGGGGCAACATGTGGAGCCCCCTGGATGCCCCTATGCATAGGAGCCAGAGTGGGGACATGCCGGTTGCTTCCCAGGAGCTGCGTGGCGCGGAGGCTAACAGGGAACCTGCCAGCCCTGCTGTGCAGCGCTGCCAACTGGACAGTCAATGGCCCGGTTAGCGGTGCTGACCGGAGCAGCCAGGATCCCTTTTCGACCAGGTGTTCCAGTCGAAAACCAGACACCTGGTCACCCTAGGGCTATATTTAGTTTCCCAGGTTACTGAGTGAGAGCTGGAGTTGGTGTTAGTTAAGGCTTTAGAAGGACCCTCTAGAATATTGATCCTGGCACTTTTTGCTGCCAACAACACCTGGCAGAAGGGTGACGTGTTACCAGCTGTGTTCATGTTGCCTGAGAAACTCGCCTGTTGGCTAGGGTTACCATATTTTGGCAAGCAAAAAAGAGGACGGGAGGAGCCCCGCCCTAGCCCCACCCCCGTCCTGCCCTAGCCCTGCCCCTGGCCCTCCCACTTCCCGCCCCCCTCAGAACTCCCAACCCTCCCCCCGCTCCTTGTCCCCTTACTGCCCCCTCCTGGGACCCCTGCCCCTAACTGCCCCCCAGGACTCCACCCCCTACCTAAGCCTCCCTGCCTCTTGTCCCCTGACTGCCCCCTCCTGAGACCCTCCCCCCATCCTAACTGGCCCCCTAGGACACTACCCCCTACCTGTACCCTGACTGCCCCAACCCTTATCCACACCCCCACCCCGAGACAGACCCCTGGGACTCCCACGCCCCATCCAACCACTTCCCACCCCCTGACAGTCCCCCCCAGAACTCCCGACCTATCTAAACCCCTCTGCTTCCTGTCCCCTGACTGCTCCGATCCCTCTCCCCACTCCTGCCCCCTGACAGCCCCGCCCCCAGAACTCCCAACCCCCCCCCCCCCGCTCCTTGTCCCCTGACTGCCCCCTCCTGGGACCCCTGCTCCTAACTGCCCCCCAGAACCCCACCCCCTACCTAAGCCTCCCTGTTCCTTGTCCCCTAACTGCCCCCTCCTAAGACCCCCCCACCCTAACTGCCCCCCAGGACCCTACCCCCTACCTGTACCCTGACTGCCCAAAACCTTATCCACCCGCCCCCGAAAGCCTCCCCGAACTCCCGACCCCCCCCCGTCTCTTGACTGCTCCCTCCAAAACCTCCCTACCCCTTCTCCGATCCCCTGGCCCCCTTGTTGTTGGCCTTCGCCTAATGTCTCTGTGAACTTGCTCAGGAACGGCCTGAGCCGTTCGTCCCGGCACGCTTGTCCCGGCACGCTGGGCAGCAGTGGAGGAGGAGCGGGGGAGGAGCTCCAGACTGCCGGAGGCGATCTGCGAATGCAGGGAGGGAGGGAGGGAGTGATCTCTGCTGCAGGGGAAGCGGAGGAGGGGCTCTCTCTGGCTGTCGGAGCCCCATGTAAGTGGCACCATCCGGCCGGCTGCCCTGTTAGCCGCGCGCGCTCTGCATGGGGCGGGGGGGGAGGGGGAAGTCCGGACATTTACAAATTCCCCCCGGACGCTATTTTTAGCTCAAAAAGCCGGACATGTCCGGGGGAATCCAGACGAATGGTAACCCTACTGTTGGCATTTCTTGACTGTTTCTGAGTGTTCCTGTGCCGCATGGTGCTGCATTGTCTTTCTTTGAGCCACTGAGGCTAATGAGACATGGTGACCTGGTGACTTCAGGTACAGTAAGTAGCAGCAATCCTGTCACTTTGTTGTTGGTTGTTTGTTGTTGGGTGCTAGCTGCTGGCCATGTGCTGCTTGATTGAAGTTTATACTGTCCTCTGGCTGGGGGGCTGTGTGCTTAGCCTAGAGGCCTGCTAGGCAAGGCTGAGAGCTTGTTAATGAGGCTCTAGCCTGTCACCCTTTGATCCCTAATCCCTGGAGGATCCCTTGACCAGGGCGCTGGGCTATTCAGCGAGAATAGGGGTTTAAAAAGCCAGTTCCTAAGTGACCATAGGAGCTAGGAAACAGGGGAGTTTTGGAAGGGAGTTGAGATAGGGAGTCAGATACACCTAATAAACATTCTCTATACTCAGGCCAAAAAATCCCTCCCCCCCCCCCCATCCAACAAAACAAACAACAAAAATACCCTGCAAGAGTAAAAATAATGCAGGCAGAAGTCCAGCAGCAGAGTGGGGGCTACCCAGTTCATTGCAACCAACAATAATACAAAACGAAGGTCTACATGAGCTGTTACCATTCAAGAAAGAGATCTTGGAGTCATTGTGGATAGTTCTCTCAAAACATCCACTCAATATGCAGCAACCGTCAAGAGAACTAACAAAAAGTTAGGAACCATTAGGAAAGGGATAGAAAATAAGACCGAAGATATCATAATGACACTATATAAATCCATGGTATGCCCACACCTTGAATACTGCGTGCAGTTCTGGTTGCCTCATCTCAAACAAGATATATTGGAATTGGAAAAAGTACCGAGAAGGGCAACAAAAATGATGAGAGGTATGGAACAGCTTCCATATGAGGAGAGATTAAAGGACTGGGACTGTTCAGCTTGGAAAAGAGACGACTAAGGGGGGATATGACAGAGGTCTATAAAATCATAAATAGTGTGGAGAAAGTGAATAAGGAAGTGTTATTTACCACAATGAAATTAATACGCAGCAGGTTTAAAACAACATAAGGAAGTACTTCACACAACACACAGTCAACCTGTGGAACTTGTTGCCAGGGTATGTTGTGAAGGCCAAAAGTATGACTGGGTTCAAAAACTAATGAGATCAGTTCATGAAAGACAGGTCCATCAGTGGCTATTAACTAAGATGCAACCCCATGCTCTGGGTACCCCTAAACCTCTGACTGCCAGATGCTGGGAGTGGATGACAGGGAATGGATCACGCAGTGATTGCCCTGTTCTGTTCATTCCCTCTGAAGCACCTGGTACTGGCCACTGTCAGAAGACAGGCTACTGGGCTGGATTGACCATTGGGCCCCTGCACAAATTGAAGCCATAAGTAGGGAAAGCTCTTGAATGAGAGCGGGCGGGTTTATAGCAGAAGCAGACTTGAGGGTGATCTGTAAAGCTGCACCCTGTGACTCCAAAGCAGTTTGCTTACAAGATCCCGGTGCAATCTGAGGGGGATTCAGGGTGGAAATTGAGGAGAGTCTGGAGCAGTGACAGCTGGAGCTGTTCGGATTAAAGGCAAATCGAGACCGATTTGGAAATTAAATCAAGAACTAGACCCATAATATAGCCAGCAAGGAAAGGGCAGCCCAGTGCCAGCCAGGCAGCCTGCTCTGGTGGGCTTGCTGCACATCTGAAGGGAATGCTGCAGCTACTGCTGTTATCTGAGCTCTTGGAGAGG
This sequence comes from Emys orbicularis, assembly GCF_028017835.1. Lineage (NCBI taxonomy): Eukaryota > Metazoa > Chordata > Testudines > Emydidae > Emys > Emys orbicularis. The sequence goes on along the minus strand of NC_088695.1, from coordinate 25,334,459 downwards.
AGGCTCCTCCTCTTCCTTAACTCTTCCCGAGTCAGGAGAGCTGTGACTGCTCCTTGAATGCTGCTCCAGCGTGCCTGTATTGCTACCAGCGATGGGAGCCTCATGTGCTCAGGAGTTGGCTGTCGCAGTGCACTGTTTAGTGGAGAAATTACAGCTCTGACGCTGCAATCTGTTGTGCATGGTGCATGTGCCCCCTGCGTCTAATAACACAGACTCTGTTGTTCTCCCTGCAAGCTTGGATGTTTTCCCAATCCCTCACCTGGTGAGGTGGTTCAGCAAGGTAAAGACCACTCAGACAGCCCCCCTCCAGCTGCGGAGAACCTGCGCCAGGTGAGCCCTCGACATCCCCTCGCCTGCACTGTGGGCTGCAAGAAGTTAATTAATTGTTGGAAAAGCAGCTTCCAGAGTTTGTCTAATTCCACCCACAACAGCTCCTTTCACTCTATTTTAAACTGGTTCTTACTCTGCTTCAAGTTTAAAAAAAAAACATTCACTGCTCCTCTGTAAAACCGGCCATAAGCCTCGGAGAAAGCGAGGAGTCACAGTTCCAGCACCTCGGCCAAGAAGTTGTAGCTCAGCTGAGAAGTCTGCAGGTAATTTATGTTTCATACTTAATCATCTTTCTGTTCTTCGAGTTGCTTTCTCTCATGCGCGGGTAGTTATCTGTATGCAAAGCGCCTGAATAGTGTGGTGACTGGTTCTGTAGCGGTAGAGAAATAGAGAGAGAGAGAACTCCTATTTCAATGTGTTATTTAATATTTGGTTATTCCAGAGACAGCTTTGCTGGCCAGTGCACCTGGTGCATGCTGGATGAAGTGCGTCCACACATGGCAGTAATTTGGAATAGAGAATAAGTTGTATTTTGCAAAGTTAAAGAGCTGGCTAAATAAAAGTCCCAGACATATCCCTCCGACCTTCAAGAAGTTGCACCGAATGAAACATTGAAGGGACTTAGTAGCTGGGTTTGTAAAGGAAAGATGATGATGCTAATCCATGTGGGGTCTTACAGGAATCTGGCCTTTGCTTTGTTACAGCTGTCTAAAGGCTGTTAGGAAAGTTAATTTAATCCCCCATCGCTCCATTGTGCAGGCTGTTCAGAAAATGGCCCTCCCAGAGGGTTGGTCTGTGTGTGATGGACACTGGAAGGGGGCTGGCCCCACACTTTTATTCCTCTTCTTGCCAGTTTGACAGCAGTATCATGTCACATCTCTGTTAAACTCGGAAGGGCTGTTCCTAGGGTTACACATGCTGAAAGATCTCCGTGACTCACACATGCATCCCACAAACTCGCAGAACACAGCTCCCAGCGATGCTCAGAAATCCAGGGCATTTAGGAGCTGCTTTGTCTCTTTTCTTTTTTTAAATGTATTGCAAAAAGCTGGTTGACAAAACTGTTGGTCTCCCTTATTCAGGACAAAAACGTATGGAGACCACTCCCTCCCAGGTGCCAAATTGGACAACCTAGGTTGTGGGCAATCCAGGGCAACCCTTGTGGATGCCCCATCTCGGCAGCAATTAAGTAGTTAAATTTTGCAAAGGGTAAATTGTGCAGCAAAGGAAATGTGGATGGGGCTGTGAGTGCAGCACTCCTGAAGGCAGAATGGAAAGTGGAGGCTGCTGTCCAGCCGCCCAGCTCTGAAGGCAGCGCCGCCACTGGCAACAGCGCAGAAGTAAGAGTGGCAATACCATATCATGCCACCCTTACTTCTGCGCAATGTTTGACCTTTGTGCTGGGAGGGGTGGCTACAGGGGTGCTAAGATGAATTTTGGGGTGGTTATAGCCCCCACAAGCACCCCCCAGTGCCGCCCAGGTCTTCTAATGGCTCCACCACACTGTGAGGAGAAGGGACTAGTCTTTGGCTGGATTTGGGTGTTGCGTGTCATGCATTTGACTGTCCTAGAGCCCCTCTGGCTGCAGATCTGCCATAGCTCCTATCATCTCAGTTTCCTCCGTGTTCAAACACCTGCCAGAAAAGGAGGGTTCTTCCCCAGGTTGTGATTAACAGTATTCTCCTGCAAATGCCTGTATGTCTCCTAGCTCAAAGACAACGTGAACGTCTGGTACTCAGCAGCCACTTGACAGCATCTCTGCTACTGCTGCCTTGCCCCATGTTCTAATGGGGATGGTGGTTCAGTGCAATGAAGGCTGTGGTGGCTCTTGCATGGTGTATGTGGGCTATAGCTCCCCTCCTTTGCTCCACGCAAATGGACAGCCACATGTTACTGTAGACAGACTTGTCTGATGCTCACATTTAAATGTGAGACAAAATATCTTAGATATGGCTTTGTTCTGCGGCTGACAATAGGTAGCTAAAAATATCTGACTTTGTTCCACTCGATAAAGGTCTCTCAAGGGGCAACACTAACATTTTGCCAGATTTGTGTAAAAATACAGCAAAAAAAAAAAAATCACATTTTTGCCAATAGCATCTCACAAAACATGTAACTAGTAAAAAAAAAAAAAAAAAAAAAATCAAACCCCACACTGTGCTGCTACAGGGGTTATGTGGGCTGCTCTGTGAAAGCATCTCCCTGGCACGTGCCTGCGACTGCCTGACAGCACTGGGGCAAGGGCTAGGCCTAGTTACCATGTACACGCATGCACGCCCACACACATAATGTAAATTGTATTCTTCTGGTCACTGATATATAGACATACCTGGCATATTGATTAATTACATTCTAAGCGCCGGATGGCTTCCAGGATTGATAGTTCGTTGCTGAGCCCTTCACCGTAGCATAGCGCTTGGCTGGTGCAGTGATAAGTACCAGTACCAGGAGGTGGACACATTGCTGGTTCAAGCCCAGCCTGGGTTGGTAATGACAGCAAGTTCTTACTGACTATTGGTAGCTATTTGGTAGCCTCTGTGAAATACAGTCCCCTTTCTTTCACATTTCTATCACAGTAGCCGCTCGAAGCTAGCCAGGCCGAGGCCCCATTGTGCTAGGCACTGTACAAATGTATCGAAGATGACAGTTCCTGCCCCAAAGAGCTGAAAGTCAGAATGTAGCAAGAGGATGAGGAAAACAAACCAGCTGAGGAGGGAGAGGCAGGGTAACATGGATCAAGGGATTGTGCATTTCTTAGCAAACAAGGAGCAATAAGCACAGCTTGCCACCTGCCTGGCCATTCACCGGTCCATTGACTTTCAGGCCAGAAGGGACCATTGCACGCATCTAGTGTGACCTCCTGAATAACATAGGTCATTGTACCCATCTAGAGATTCCTGCTGTAAGCCTATTGGGTGAGCTAGGACAGAGCTTTTCAGAGACACCCAGTAAAGACTCCAAGGGACAGAGAATCTACCATGTCCCTCAGTAAATTGTCCTAGTTACTCTCCCTATTAATCAGTAGTGCCTTACTTCTAGTTTTAATTTGGCCAGTTTCAACTTCCAGCTGTTGGAACTTGTTATGCCTTAGATGACAGAGCTGCCTGCTACCAGATTCTCCCCCTGATAATAATAGGCAGTGATCAAGTCACCTCTTACTCTTCTTGTGGACAAACTAGAGATTGAGCTTCTTTAGTCAGTCACTGTAAGGCAGTGTTTCCAAGTCTCAAATTGTTCCTGTCACTCTTTTCTCCACCCTTCCCAGTTTTGCAGTGTGGACACTAGAGCTGGACACAGTGTCCAGCAGCGGTCTCACGAATGTCATGGACAGAGGTAACATCGCCTCCCTGCGCCGGTCAATATTCCTCTGCTTATACATCCAAGGATCGCGTTAATCCTCTTAACCACAGCATGGCACTGGCAGCTCAGGTTTCTGCCAGGACCTCTCAGTCCCTTGCACAGTCACTGCTTGCCAGGATACAGTCCCCCATCCTGTAAGCATGACTTATTTCTGGTTCCTAAAAGTATGACCAGGCACTTGGCTGTATTAAAATACACTGCAACGCACTTTCCTGTATGGCAGGGGGAGTTCTGAGGAGTGACTTGCAGGAGATCAGGGGGCATTATGGATTGGGTTTGGGAGTTTTTCGTGTGTGTACAGGGCAGCCTGGCAGGCAGAAATTCTGGAGGGGCCTGTGGGGGAAACAGAGATGTGGATGATGCAGGGAAGTGTCATGGGTGGGCTGAAGGGATGTGACCTTGGAGTGAGATAACAGGTTGGCTAGGGAGGACAGGCTAAGCTGTGGAGGGTTTTGGCAGGAAGGAGGTGGGGTTTGTGTCTGATGCAGCTGAGAAGGCAGAGCCCCTGGACATACAGGAAGGGGGGGAGCGGGACTCAGAGTGACGGGTCAGGGAAATGATAGTAACAATATTTTGAGGGGTGCTGACATTGAGGCTGAAGGGGATTGCAGTGTGGAGGAGTGCTGGGGATTGGACGAGACTCATCTCTCAGAGTTTTCTTGTGTCCACACTCTGATGACTGGCCCCAATTGGCCCCATCTCTGCAGAAGCCAAGGCCAGTATGGGCCCTGGAAGGGGAGCTCTGGCCTGGCCAGACGCTGCCCCCACCCCTTCTGTGGCTAAACAGGAGGCTTCATTCTCCAGGGTCTGTTAAACCGGCACCTTTTACCAGCTCTAGAAAAGCAGTGATGGGACTCTGCAGCAGGTGGGGCCCAGGAGCTCAGGAAATGATGTGTTACTGTGTGCTCCACAGGTGAGTTTCCCTGGCCTGGTCCCAGACCAGGAGACACATGGTAGCCCAGCCTGCTTACAAGGTCAAGGCACTAAACTTAGACTCCCTCTCCTGTACGGCAAATGTATCATTAGGGAACAAGCTGCATCTGGAAGTGATTCACGCAGTGTTTGGCGCCTCAGTATTTTCGGAATGTACCTGCTTTATTTCTTGGCTTTGTTGTCTGTCATTGGAGAGTAACCAAGTTACAGTGCGAGACACAAGAAGGCCAGGAGATCCATCGAGCCTAGCCCCCTGTGGAGCTTGGTAAATATGCTAGTAAACGAGGTAGGAAGAAACCCCATAACTGAGTCAAGTCGTGTTAGGCTCTTGTTGTTAGAGAGAGGCACTGCAGACATTTGCCAGTTCTTCTTCTGGTTATTATCAGTTAGTATCTGTATGATGGTAGCACCTCAGGGTACGTCTATACCCAGCCGCTAGTTCGGCGGCTGGCAATCAAACTTCTGGGTTCGACTTATCGCGTCTTGTCTGGACGCGATAAGTCGAACCTGGAAGTGCTCGCCGTCGACTGCGGTACTCCTGCTTGGCGAGAGGAGTACCGCGGAGTCGACGGGGGAGCCTGCCTGCCACGTGTGGACCGAGGTAAGATCGAACTAAGGTACTTCGAACTTCAGCTACGTTATTCACGTAGCTGAAGTTGCATACCTTAGTTCGATTTGGGGGGTTAGTGTAGACCAAGCCTCAGAGTTCCTGGTCGGGGACCCGTTGTGCTAGGAGCTGTGCAAACACCACACAGAAGAGTGGTCCCTGGCCCAGAGAGCTCACAATGTCAGTAATTAATTCTTGTGATCTTGCCCTGCCAGACACATAGGTTTGTTAGGTTAGGAGGGCGGGTCTGGAGGGGCAATGTGGCCTGGAGATACAATGTACATAGGTCAGAGTGGAATGCTGGACCTGGAGGCTGGCCCAGGAGCCTCAGCTTCAGTTTCACCCAGTGTTTGGAGGCTGGTTATTTGGTCCAGCTGTCAAGGCTCTGGCAGGGGCAGCCAGGTGCAAGAGTATAGCAGGAATTACTGCCACCTAGAGGGCAAGCTGGGCTGCTGCCCAGAAGGTGGCACTGCAGCACTGATGGCCGGTGCTCTCAGCAGCATGGGAGCAGCCTTCCAAATCACACTGCAGACACTGACTCTAAACGCTGCGTCTGTGTACATCAGTGTCCTCCTGCCAGCAAACACGGAGAGCATGAGGAATCCACCATGCCGTAGCGGCTGTTGAGCTGAGCACTCTTCACTGGGAGACTTCTCCAAGTAGCTGGAGCACAACCAGAATTTTGCTAAGGAGGGGGCCCAGGTTACCTGCTTGGCCACCCCAAATTTGAGTGGCATTGCCCTGAGCACCAGGTCCCAATGCCACTCACTCAAGTTTGGCCCAGCTCCCCTTCCATCATCTAGTCAGGGGTGAAAGGGGGGTCCTGACCCCCGTGCACCTCTTTCATTGCACCCCTGCCAGCTAGGTGGGTATCTCATGTGCTGGGAAGCCCCAAATGCCTCTCAGCTACGGCACAGCCTTTAGGTGGGCGCTCATGACTATGGGTTTGTGTATCTGGCCGTGCAGTGACAGACTCGTGGCCTTCCTCATCTCCCCCATGCCCAGCAGCAGCTGGCTGCTGAGTTGACAACATGTGTTAGGCGTTGCTCCTGCTCTCTGAGGGAGTGTCTGAAGCTTTGGGGTGATTCCATGACACCTGCGATGGAGCCACACTGGTGCGTGGCTCTCGGGCTCTTCTCCATGCCCATGTGATGGTACGTTGTAATGGAGGGTTAATGATCACTCTGCCCCCCTCCGTACTACATGGGGCTCATTCTCTGCGGGGCACATGATGGTGCCCTGCACATGGCTCAAAGGCTGCAGTGCAGAGTGCAAAGAACAGGAGTTATCAGTGCAACACTGTGGCCAAAAGAGGTAATGTGATCTTGGGATGCATATACAGGAATCTCGAGTAGGAGTAGAGAAGGTTATTTTACCTCTGTATTTGGCACTAGTGTGAACGCTGCTGAAATCCTGTGTCCTGTTCTGGTGGCCACAATTCAAGAAGGATGTTGGTAAATTAGAGAGGGGTCAGGGAAGACCCACAACAATAATTAAAAGATTAGGAAACCTGCCTTATGATGACAAACTCTAAACACACCTTATAGCGATTGACACAAAAAGCTCAATCTATTTAGCTTAACAAAGAGAAGGTTAAGGGGTGTCGTGATCACAGTCTGTAAGTACCTACATGGAGAACAAATATTTAATAATGGCTCTTCACTCTAGCAGACAAAGTTCTAACACGATCCAATGGATGGAACGTGAAGCTAGACAAATTGAGACTGGAAATAAGGTGTAAATTGTTAATAACGACAGTAACTAACCATTGGAATGATTTACCAAGGGTTGTGGTGGATTCTCCGTCCCTGATAATTTTTAAATCAAGCTGGGATGTTTTTCTAAAAGATCTGCTCTGGGAATGTTTGTGGGGCAGTTCTCTGGCCTGGGACCCACAGGGGGTCAGACTCAATGATTACATTCTGGCCTTGGAATCTAGGATTTACCTTCTCAGCCCACAGCATCTTGGGCAATAGTAACATGTGCCTAGTGTAACCATGCCTTCACGGGTCACAACTAAGAATACCAAATTTAGGACAAACTGTTGAGAAATAGGGCAGACACACCCAAAAACTGGTGGTTATTCTCCCATAAGATATACTAAACCAGCAACAAAAGGAAACTTCTGTTTCACCACACTGGCAGACAAGAAGTCAGAAAAGCAGTTTCCTTAGGTATTCCAGTCCTTGTATCACCACCAAAAAACACTAGTCTTAAAGATGAGTGGTTCTTTAAAACCAATTTCATCAAATAAAAGGTTCTTCTGATCCCAAAGGACCAGCCACACATCCAGGTCAATATACAACTCAGATCTTACCCAATAATCACGCTGTTGCCAATCCTTTAGTATCTAAAATCAAAAGGTTTATTTATAAAAAGAAAGATAGAAAGAAAGAAAGCTGAGAGTTACAATTGGTTAAAGGAATCAAATACATACAATAATTGCAAAGTTCTTGGTTCAGGCTTGTAGCAGTGATGGAATAAATTGCTGGCTTAAGTCAAGCAGTTGCTTCTGGTTGCTTCCAAATCATTGGAAGGTCCTCAGTCCCTTGGTTAGAATGCTCCCATTAGTATAAGTTCATAGCCCAGAGGTTTGAGCAGGAAAGAGGCTCGAGCAGGAAAGAGACAAAATGGAGATGTTTCCAGCGCCTTTTATAGCTTCTGCAACATGGAGGGAAACGCATTGTTTCAAACAAAGCCCTCAGCACAGCTAGTGGAAAATTACAGGTGGCAAAATTGTGTTTGAAATCACATGGGCAACTCACATGTCCATGCATGCTTTCGCTTAGTCACAGCGGGAAAGTCCATTAAGTGTCTATACGTGTCTTCCATTATGAGTTAAGCATTCTTTAATGGGCCACTTAACTTGAATAGTCCCTTCAAGACGTGCAGGCTAAATATCTTGTGGGCGTTACCACAGGAGCAAACATTTGAAATCCAGGTATAGACCCAATACTCATAACTTCAAATACAAAAATGATACATGCATACAAATATGATATTCAGCAAATCATAACCTTTCCATAGACACCTTATCTGACACACTTTGCACAAGATTTGTTGCAATTATAGAACAGCAACAATGATCTACATGGTCATATTTTAATCAGATAACGTCCCACTTAGTAACTGCCCCTCCTATTCCCACTCTGTGGCTTTGCCCAGCCCACATGGCCTCAGCTAGGACGATGCTGGTACACGTTGCACTCAATGGATAATGAGCCCAGGCCAGTGTGTCTGCCCGAGCTATGCATTTTTTCTCTTTTGTTGATTTCTGCCACAAACTAAACCAAAAATACACTCTGCTAGTTTGGGCGTCTTGAGATGCAGAGGCACTGGGTTTATCTGCTGCCAGCAAGGGGCTTCCTGCTTCCGGCCAGAGATTAGCTGCATCTGTAAATGTGACAGTCCTGGAATGGGCTGTTCACTCGCTCTCTGTGCCGGGTGAGTCCCAGGCCTCCTCCCAGTGGGGCCCCAGTTCTGTCGGAACTTGGACTGGACAAGCTGATTATACAATGGGCTGCTCATAAAGATCTGTCCCACGGAGACAGCCCCCTGCCCAGTGGAGATGCTACCCTCGAGGGGGTAGCGGGGCTCTAAAGCCCAATTCTCAAAACCAACTCAGTCTTGATTGGAAAGATTCCTCTGTCAGTGTGGGGGACTCTGCTTTACCATCATGGCATGGGCACCAGTCTTACCAGGCACATGCCATTGACCAGCCAATAGGCCCCTAGCTCTGAGCAGGGTTTGTCATCCACAAAGCAGAGTACCCTGCATATGCACTGGGCTGGTGGGGGACTGGCCCAGCCTTTGTGCCCCCCGACTGTCAGGAGCGTTCAGGGCGTGAACCCTAGTTCCAAGGGAGAGAACCTAGCCCTACCTGTTCCCACTCCTGTGAGCGGAGTGGGGGCCTGCATGAAGGTAGTGCAAGCTTCTCCCTTCCCAGTGGGCATCAGGGCCACTCTGGCTCGCGTGTCCCTGCAGGTCCAGGAGAGATTGTTCCTGTATCCAGCTGCTGCTGGTTTAGAGCCTCTATCACCCCTCTCACAGGGCCACTGGCTAACCCAGGAGTTGTTCTCCCCTCAGGGAGAGCACACCAAGTGCCTGCCCATAGAGGGACCAAGGGGATAGATAGAAGGTGCTATGGGGCTGATCTCCCTAACTCCGTGGAACTATTCCCTTGACAGAGGCAGGGCAAGGGGAACACCGGAGTGGCCAAGCCACATCTCGCTGAGCTGTGGCGAGCACAGTGCATTCAGGCAGTCAGGAGAGCGCTGGAGTCCATTGGGGTCTCTCAGCCTCATGTCGATCAAGCAGGGTCCAGAAAGACGGAGACTCACCTCTATGGCTGGCAGCACTGGCCGCCCTTCAGTTCAGTAGAAGGGCCTGTGCGTGGTCGCTGTCTCATAGCACCCTGCCTACCCTCTGGGCTGGGTGGGCTGGGGGTGATATGCTCAAAATCTTTCTGCATCTCACAGGCTTTGGAGTGTTTGTTTCGGAGGCCGCCAGTCACGTGTCTGTGACTTAGCTTGGGGCTTTCTCAGCAGGGAGGGAACGGAGAGAAAAGGCCCATGACTCCCTGATAGGAGTGTCCCTTTGCTTCACCACCACCAATGCTCATCACACCCGAGGCCTCTGGGGTGGTGCAGTGGGCCCGACAGATTCTTTGAGGTGTCTCTTCCCCTTTTGCAAGTCTCCCATCTGATTCCACCTTGCGTTGTCGTCCCTGCCCTGCCCCCATACCCACATTCATGCTTGCTCCTGCCATTCGGCGGGGCCTTGGTGTCCTGCCTGTGTATAGAGCCCCACAGGCAGTGTGGAATTCCAGTGGGACTGCCCCATGTCTCAGGCCTCCAGCTTTGGAGAGCTCCCTCTCACTGCATGGAAGTCATGGGCTGGAGGTGGGACCCTCAGGAGTAACTGGACCACCCCCGGCTTGTAAACCTGGGTGCCGTGTGCAGCTGTGCAGCAGTTTTAAGTGGCTGTTGGAATCTGTTCTGATTTCTGCAGGGAGGCTGCCAGGACTCTTGACATGCCCCCAGAGGGGCTTCTACAATATGCTGAACCCCTGGAGAACCTTGGGGCTCTCCTGGTTCCTTGACAAGGGCTCAGCCACTGTTGCATGTTCTGCATTAGGTATAATGAACATTCTCTGACCTTTAAGGGGAATCTTGCCTCGGCCTTTATATATATTAACAGCACAAGTGTCTTCTGATCTGTCACTAGCTTGACATTATCCAGACCCTGCAAATATCTAGTGAATCTCTCACACGTCCAGATGTTTGCCAGACATTCTTTCCGGTTGGGTGTGATCTTGGCACCTGACAGCCATCTCGCTGGAGCAGCACGTCGTTTGCTCACAGGCACCTCCATGTAACTGCAGGAACACACGCCATGAAATAGCTGGGGGCATCTGCTGAGATGGGAGTAGACTTGGGTTGGTCATAAAATGCCCACGCAGTCCATAGGTAGTCCCAGCATCACACAGTTTGCTCTAAGTAGCTCAGAAAGAGAAAGGGCCAGGGGCTGATTTGTTCCCAACTGGTGTCAGACTGAGGAAGCAGCAGCTGTGATACACTGGTAGACAGTGGCATTACGACTCCTGCTTTGATTTGTTCTGGTTTTGACCTCTTCCCCCCCTTTACCAACCACATGCCTTGAGAGCCCTAACGGTGCATGCTGGTGTAAGCCACTGTTCAGTGTGTGTTACAGGTCTGTGCCAATCTGAAGAGGATTGGAGTCTGTTACAGTCGTGTTTCTAGAGCCCCCTTTCTAGCCAAGCTGTACAGCTCATGTTTTAGCTCTTGGATGCCTTGGTTCAATGCCTGGTGTATTGGCCAAGATGGCGATCCTCACATTAGCATAGGACTTTCTCTATTAATTTTAATCCAGCAGCTTCAGCTACCTTCAGCATTTGTTTTAACCTGATGTTATGTCCTTTCTCAGGAGTTCCACAGGCCACTCAGTCCATCCCACACATTCCACCGTTAGTTCTGGGTAGGTTTTACACCGAATCCTTCGGATAAGCATTTCTACCCAGGAGACTCATGAGGCATGTCAGGTGGAGTGTCACCCAAGAGCTACTAGCCCTAGCAGACCAGGGTGGCCAATACCAGTCAGTGGCACTCAGAACAATGTGCCCTGAAAACCACACACCAATATAACTGCTCATGAAGTCTCCAAGGGCCCTGGTTCTTTTGTGTTTCAAAACTGAGATACTGGGCTTGATGGGGGACATGTCAACGTGATGCTAGCTTTGGTGCACCCCAGCAGTCCTGAAGCACTAATGCATGTGCAAGCGTGAAAGGAGGGTAATTTTATGAATTTGCCTGGGTGCCAATTAGATTTTAATGCTGAACTCTAACAAACTAGATTTGCCAATTTGCTGAGTGGTATAGGCAATAAAGAGTGCTAGCGAATAGGATAACCCTGTTTTGAGCCCAGGGAGCATTAGTTTACTAATTTATACTAGGTTATTTTCAGGTCAGCTTTTAACTTGAACAGTATTTCTCAAATCAGGACACTAGTTTATTCTTAACCAGTTAAGAATTTATTAATTTACCCAGAACCACATCAATATACAATCAACAGTTCACTACTCAGGTGCAGACACAACCAATGTTCTAGGCATGTACTGAACACACCAATACAGCCTTACAAGCAACTGTCAAAGACTAGGGTTGAGGCTCAGCAGTTTCACCAAGGAACAATGCAAATCATCAAGATTTCTTATTACATTACTTAAGATCATCAGTTCTTCAGTACCTAACACATTGATCACCCTTCTCCAAGGAGTATGGATGTACTTGACTGTAAGGCACTTTTAAGAGTTTGGGGGTGATATGGTCCAAAAGGGACCAGTTTAGAATATCAAAAGCAATTGCTTAAAGTTATCGTTCAGATCTCTCTGAGGCCAATTTGCTTGGACTTATAATGGAGGGCATGCCTATAGCTTTTGTTTAAATCTAAAATATGGTTACCTGAGACCTCAGTACAGAGTGCAGACTCAGCCAGGTAACCTACAGTTATTTATATTAAAGAATAGAAGTAGAAATACAAAACTTTGAAATGAAATCTCACCTCTTCTGACCTGTTAACCCTGGGATGCAGGGAGAGTCCTTTCCACACAGCTGGTCCAGGCATCCATCACCCTAGGGATGCTGCAGCTTCCTTATGTGTTCAGTCAACTCTGGGGTCCCACATTGTGACCTCAGTTTTATATGCCCTGTTTCTCAGGTTCCTTGGAGGCCACTCTCTGATTTCTACTGGGCATGTGCCAACTGAGTGCTCACCTTTCAGCTTTCACAATTTCTCTGCTGCTTCCAGCTGATGCAGTAGATGGTGTTGGTGTATAACAAATCTCGTCAAGCCTTTTCTTATCGGAGGCCTTTTATGTTTGGTCCATTTCAAGGTTTGTATTTCAATATTAGCCCACATTATTAACTGGACTTTCCCCCCCTTTGAGCAATTTCTTTTAATAATCCAAAATTCTGTGCTAGTTTATAGCTTTCAACATTCCTTCTTCGTTATGCAACACAATTCCTATTACTTCCAGAGTACCACAGCTATTTAGAATGATCAACAAAATCCCTTACAATCTTCCAGATTTGATGGACATAATTCATACATTCTGTGATTGTAGGTAAGCAATTCATGTTATTAACGTTTGTACCAGAGCATGAGACATTACTCACATATAGAGAGATGTGGATCTGACTTACAAGGCAAAAAAATGTGCAGTTTCTAATTATAATCTAAACAGGATTATTCATGGTGTATTTGATTTACAAGGCAAACAAATGTATAGTTTATACTTTGGGGTGAAGAAATGTGGTTTGGATTTCTGGGGGTAACAGGCAGTTTGCCCTATTTGACCTTCCATCTCACAAGCAAGTTATTTCTAGTTTAGTTAACGCACAGCTTCACCCTCCTCCCCTATTTCCTGATCTACTCACAATGTGCAATGGGCCACTTTGCACAGGAAAGCAAGGTGTTACCCTTGCCAGTTCTTTTTAGCTAGGTTGGGAGGGAGAAAGAGGTTTTCTCCATATGCAAATTATGAGAGGTTCTTGCCTAGGTGATTAACAATCATTTCATGTAGCTATTTTAGTTTTAATTCTCAGGGAGTGGAATTTAGCTGATCTATAGGTCCTTAGACAAAGTGTTTCACATGATGTGAACCATTTTCTTACTGTCTTTACTTCCTAGGTGGATCCTATTTTGAGATAAACAGCAAAGGAGAGCTTTGCTAATTGTTCAGGGCCAGCAGGAATAATAGTTATTAATTATTCAAAGCATGTGTTCTCTATACTTCTCACACATGGAAATGCCTCCAGATGGAAAGAAGGCCTTACTTTTGGAGGGAGGAAAGGGGTAAGAAAGGGGGGTTGGGTTTTGTTTTGTAGATTTTAGGTGATGCTCTTGGAATTTAAAAGTCCAGTGAAGATGAATCTACATATGAACTGACTGGGAAAGCTTTTTTTTTTTTTTTTTAAACAACCCTGTGTAGGAGCTGCAGCCACTAATAGAATACGTTCCATGTGTATGTGTGTGTGTGTACATTTGGAAATGACAGCACCGCTGTCACATATTTTAAAGCTGAAGAGCTGAAAATCAGTCTCTTCTTGATTCATCTGCTGGAGTCTATTTGGTGCAGCTGACTAAGGGCAGAGCCAATGAAGGAGCAGGACTCTCTGTTTGTGAGAGGTGACTGTTGCTGGTGTCATCAGGAAAACCCAAACAAGTTTTAGTCAAATATTAAACAGCTGATTTGTGGATCTTTCTGCTGATACAAGTCCCTGGTTGATTTGTGGGCTCACATGGCTTGTTACTGGTGATGATTCAGACAGCTGCTGGGTATTTATGAAAATGTTCCTGAATCCTAAACATTTCATGGATTTTAGCAGAAGGAGTATTTGTCTGGAAATTCATGCAGGGAAGTGTGTTATTCTCTATGGGTCAATCGGCCAAACAGGGAACCCAAATGACGCTATGTGATGTAGGGGACCAAAAGCAAAGAGCAAACAGCCAAAGGAAACAGGTCACTAACAACCCACAGGTTGAAATCTGATCAGCCAACTACTTGGCAAATACTTACAAACAGCAAATACACCCACAGACATTGCAGACAATGTGTGAACAGCAAAAGGGTTATGTTCCCTGAGTATTACCCCCAATGGATCAATTTGTAGCTCCTTGCTTAAACTCACAGAAGCTGAAGAGCAGGACTGGGAAGATGCCCCGGTGCTGATGCAGAGCTCTCAGCCAGCCCTGTGCTCCAAGATGCCCTCCCAGCAAATTCAGCCATGGGGAGTCAGTGATTTCACAGGGCTTTGACCCCAGCCTAGCCAGTGCTGGACCGTGTGTGGAATTTAACTTGCTCAGACCCACAGCAGCTTTTGCTGCCTTGCTAATTTTCCAGGGACAGTAACAATAACAGTTCAGTGTCTCAGTGCCATGTGGGACCCATTTGCAGCCCGGGAAATGTTCTTGAGAAAGTTCTTTCCTTCCCAGTGGTATAAAGAAGGGCTTGACTTCATTATTAACACTTTTTGAGGTGGGCCTGAGTTATATCTCCTCAGAAACCCCCCAAATGCTGTGACAGGCACATGTAACAGCTCCAGCTGCCCTGGTTTGTTCTGTCGCTGCAAACCCCTCAGTCTGTCATTGCTGCAGAGCAAACAGCCCATACGCATCACTCCCAGAGTACGCCACCCCTGCTCCAAAGAGCCATCCCTAAATGCTGCCCTGAGTCCCTCTGCTTAATACTGAACAAAACTGCCCCAAAGGCCTGTGCATCTGTGTTCTCACTGCTGTACTATAATACTGCCCCCATCCCTGGCCCTGCAGTGATAGCTGCGCTCCTCTGAGTATTGTTTTATGTCCCTCAGGCCGGGTTAGCAGAGAGAAAGCATGGTTGCAAGCATCTTGGTGGATGCTGAATGGCATTTCAATGCACCCGTGACTGCCCCTTTCTCAGATGCTTCACAAACATCCCCAGAGCTGAATTCAAGTGAAGACAGGCATGCTGGGGAGCTGTCCCAACAAGTCCCAGCCCAATCTCCAGACCAAGGCAGTGCAGAGCGGTTTGGATAGGGCTCATGTCAGGCTCTCAGGCAGGGTTTTCAGAAGCCCACACCATGAACTCTCACATGCGCCACCTATAGGCCACTAAGGGTCCTGTAGAGCAAGTACTCCTTTCTTCACAGCATTGCCCTTATGGGAAATCCCCATAGAAATGATCACCTCTCTATAGGTTCTTTAAAACACCCTATAGAATTTAATGGAAAATGGAATCAATGTAGGATTCTGCTAGGAAGGACATCTCTGCTGTATTCTTTCCATTTTGGGGTAATTTCTATAGGAACACATGCATTGCCAGGCTGCATCAGATCCCAGGTGCATCCGGCCCAGTGTCCTGCCTCTGACAGTAGCCAGGATGAGATACTGCAGAGGAAGCTGTAAGAATCCCGCCGGAGCAGATGCGGGGTAATTTCCCCCCTTATTAGGTCTCATCATCGTCTCTAATAATGAGACATTGGCTGAAGCCCTGAAGCAGGAGGTTTACTAGCCCTTCCACAAAGCTGGTAATCATTAATGGGGATAACTCTGGATCCTTTTTTCAATCTTGCTAAGTTCTTGGCCTCATCGATTTCCTGTGGCAGTGAGTTCCGCAGCCTAATTGGGCCATGTGTGAAAAGGTATATCCTTTTTCAGGTTTGAATTTACCACCTTTCAAACTGCATTGACTGTCCCAATGTTCTTGAGTTGGGCCAGGGAATGCAGAAGTTCCTGCTTTATCTTCTCTAGACCACTTAATATTTTAGACATTTTTATCAGGCTCCTTCTGATGCAACTCCTCTCTAAAGTAAACAATCCCGGTCTTTGCAATCTCTCTCCATAGGAGAGTTTCCTCAGGCCCTTGATCACTCTCGTCACCCTTCTCTCACGCCCCTGTCGATCTGCAATACCCTTTGGAGAGGGGGTGATCAGTGCTGCACAGTCACCAGGTGAGGCTGTACCATTGATTCATATAAAGACATTACCATATGTCCTGTTTTCTTCAGGCATCCTAACAATCGGACCCTATTGGTTTAATCGCCATTGAATTCTATAGGACTGTTTGGTAAGGTGGGTTCAAGCCTACATTCAACCATGCTTTTTTATTCAACGTCCACAATAAGGGTGAGAGTTAATGGGGCCATTGATACCCCCTCGAGTGTGGATGCATTACTGAACTCAGCTTTTAGAGCGGTTTGTCCCCTCTCCTTAAAAACACAATGGAACAAGTAATGACAAAGGAGGCCACGGCCAAGCATGTCTCCAGCCTCATAGATCAAAGCAATAAGCAGCCAAGCCGGCCAGACAGGCAGTCCCTCAGGGCAGGAATTGGCTCTTGTCCATGTTTGCCCAGTGTCCAGCCCCACAGGGCCCTGATACCAGCATAGAAACATCTAATAACAACAACAACCTTTTCATTCCCACTTTGAACTATCAGAAATGGCTTTCAGCAGCAGCGCAGCGCTGACCCCTGGAAACTAAGCCCTTCCCAGACCATGTACAGCGGGCTGCACCTACGGAGGCTGCGTCGGAAGAGCATGCCTCATGCCACGTGCTGTCCAGTTCCTGTATGCTGTGGTGTTGGGGTCCGAGTGGCCTCTCCAGGGATACAGCAGGGAGCTGCCCATTACTGAAGTGTTTCAATAACCCATCTGGCAGGGAAGGTTGGTGGCACCCCCAGCAGGGATGGGAGCCAAGCCCCACTGTACTCTCCTGTTGGATCACTGAGGAGCATTGCCATCGGCAGGATGAATTCTCTTCTGACACATCAAATATGGGGGTTTACTGTCAGGTTACAAGGAGCACTAACCGGGGTTTGACAGTCAGAGGGTTAGCGACGAGAGAGAGGAGAAATGTAGCAGTTACAAGAAGAGTGAATGATTACCTGCGCAATGCAAGGTCAGAATACCTGTGCATGTGGCTGTGAGAGGCACAGTGGTATAATCTGGGTGTGCAAAATTAGTGTGGCATACACTGACAGGGTGTTCAGTTGGGTTGTGCGTGTTGTATCAGTGTAACATACACTGATTGCATATTCTACCAGCTGTTTGGGTTGTATTAGTGTGACATACACTGATTGGGTGTTTTATCAGGGTGTGTGGGTTATAATAGGGCTGCTCTACACTAGAAAGTTAGGTCAGCTCAACTACATTGCTCAGGGCTGTGAAAAATTAAAGCCCTGTGCTATGTAATTAAGCCAGTCTAAGCCCTGGTGTAGAAACCCAGTAGTTCTATGGAATAATTCTTCTGTTGACCTAGTTACCACCTCTCGGAGACGTGGATTTATTACAGCGACAGAAGAACCCCTTCCGTTGCTGTAGTAAGTGTTTACACTACCATTTCTAGTGTAGACATAACCTAGGTATTACACACACTGATTGGGTGTTCTATGGGGATCCATGGATGATATTAGAGTAACACACACTGATTGGGTATTCTGTTGGGATGTGTGGGTTATATTAGTGCAGCAGTTCCCACTCTGTCGGTTGTTATTCCAAATGGGGTTGTGTCATCAGCAGAAGGGATCGCGACAATTCCTAGTGTGCAGAGGACATCTTTTCCCTCCTCACAGTGCATCCTCACATGTACAATGTGCAAGATCACGATGCATGGAGGACGCCATTTTGCTCTTCAAAATGGCGTCCTCCAGGCTGTCTGGGCTCCTGGCAGGAAATGCTTCATTAAAATGGGGTCATGCAGGCAAAAAGTTTAGAAACCTCTGTATTAGTGTAACATACACTGACTGGGTGTTCTGTGAGGGTTATATTAGTGTAACATACACTGATTGGGTGTTCTTTTGGGGTGTGTGTGCGATTATATTTAGCCCCTGGTATAAGCAAGTGTAGCTCCTACTGCAGTGAATGGCAGTGCATTTCTACCACTGCTAAGGCAAGAAATAGGTTAATACTAAAGACACTTGTGGCCAGAAGATGAATGATTTGTATATAGAGAGTATGTCATGGGCTAGCGTTTACAGTGCTTAGCCCACAGAGTACAATAAGAACTGTGATAAAAGAATATGGGATGCTGAGGAGCAGACTGTGAGGCAGCATCACTGTGGATGAAGCTAGGATTTACATGCCAAAAACACTTGCTTCGGGGGATGTAACGGCGTTGTTGGTCCTGTTAATAAATCTATAGCGATTTTTTACATGGGGTCTTCTCCTGAGCTATAAGATTCCTGGTATCTGTTTTTCCGCACTGCATTCCCCACGGCCATCTGACCACAGCACTGACACTCTGTGCAGCCCAATACTCCGACCGTTTGTCACTGAGAAATTTAACCTTCTTCAGTCTGCAAGCCTGCTAAGAATAAACTTAATAAATTAGTGAGCGTATTGAACGTGCACCACTGTGGGCTGATCTGGCATTTTAATCTGCTTGTGAAGCTATCCAGAGGGTTTGCTTAGCGTGTGGCCAAGTTCTGAAGTATTTGCATACTGCTTTTGTCAGTACATCTCCTGACCCTTTGCAGAATGATGGCAGACAGAGTGAATTTATAAGAATCTTCCACTGGCGAAGGTAGCGGAGCTGTTCCTTCTAACACACTCAGTAGAATTATCTCCCTTATATCATCTTCGCCTGTTATTCCGATCTGGTTGATGAGATGCTATTAAACAACACAGCTGTATTTTATGCTCTGCAGGGCTGCAGATCCTCCTTGCTGACACACATTCTTTGCAGGTCAGTTGTAAAACATGTTCGAAGTTGGCACAGACGTGGCCTGTGCAAATCCAAGCAACTCTTTCCATTTGTACATGGCAACATTTTATAGATGTTTAGCTCAGCCTCTTCCCTGCTGTGCAATGCCAGGTCCTGCTGGTGTCATCACCATCTGCATGCTGAGTCCTGGCCGCTGGCAGGTGGACTGAGGAGAGAAGGTCATACTGCAAAAAGGAAGGAAGATGAAACATCTCTGTTTAATGCAACTGGAGCTGATGCCCTGCTCTAGATACCCTCTCGCACATTCACTGCCCTCGGCATGCACACAATACAAGTCAGACTGAGATCACTCATGTTCCCATCAGCAGAACCCCCTTCCTTTAGCGACAGCCATGTGACATGTGTCCCTAACTCACCACACTGCAGTGGTCTCACTGAGACCCAGTGATCAGGAGAAGAGGGCGTGGGCCATCTGGGTGACTTGTTACCATGATCACTGCTCTTCTCGTTGCTCTTTCAGCATGAATTAGTAGGGGAAGCAAAAGTGGATGGAAACCTGGGAGGCAGTGACCATGAGATGGTTGAGTTCAGGATCCTGACACAAGGAAGAAAGAAGAGCAGCAAAATACGGACCCTGGACTTCAGAAAAGCAGACTTTGACTCCCTCAGGGAACTGATGGGCAGGATCCCCTGGGAGAATAACATGTGGGGGAAAGGAGTCCAGGAGAGCTGGCTGTATTTTAAAGAATCCTTATTGAGGTTGCAGGAACAAACCATCCCGATGTGTAGAAAGAGTAGTAAATATGGCAGGCGACCAGCGTGGCTTAACAGTGAAATCCTTGCTGATCTTAAACACAAAAAGGAAGCTTACAAGAAGTGGATGATTGGACAAATGACCAGGGAGGAGTATAAAAATATTGCTCAGGCATGCAGGAGTGAAATCGGGAAGGCCAACTCACACTTGGAGTTGCAGATGTTAACAAGAGATGTTAAGAGTAACAAGAAGGGTTTCTTCAGGTATGTTAGCAACAAGAAGAAAGTCAAGGAAAGTGTGGGCCCCTTACTGAAGGAGGGAGGCAACCTAGTGACAGAGGATGTGGAAAAAGCTAATGTACTCAATGCTTTTTTTGCCTCTGTCTTCACGAACAAGGTCAGCTCCCAGACTACTGCACTGGGCAACACAGCATGGGGAGGAGGTGACCAGTCCTCTGTGGAGAAAGAAGTGGTTCAGGACTATTTAGAAAAGCTGGACGAGCACAAGTCCATGGGGCCAGATGCGCTGCATCTGAGGGTGCTAAAGGAGTTAGTGGATGTGATTGCAGAGCCATTGGCCATTATCTTTGAAAACTCATGGCGATCGGGGGAGGTCTCGGATGACTGGAAAAAGGCTAATGTAGTACCCATCTTTTAAAAAGGGAAGGAGGATCTGGGGAACTACAGGCCAGTCAGCCTTACCTCAGTCCCTGGAAAAATCATGGAGCAGGTCCTCAAGGAATCAATTCTGAAGCACTTAGAGGAGAGGAAAGTGATCAGGAACAGTCAGCATGGATTCACCAAGGGCAAGTCATGCCTGACTAACCTAATTGCCTTCTATGAGGAGATAACTGGCTCTGTGGATGAGGGGAAAGCAGTGGACGTATTATTCCTTGACTTTAGCAAAGCTTTTGATACGGTCTCCCACAGTATTCTTGCCAGCAAGTTAAAGAAGTATGGCCTGGATGAATGGACTATAAGGTGGATAGAAAGCTGGCTAGATCGTCGGGCTCAAAGGGTAGTGATCAATGGTTCCATGTCTAGTTGGCAGCCGGTATCAAGCGGAGTGCCCCAAGGGTCGGTCCTGGGGCCGGTTTTGTTAAATATCTTCATTAATGATCTGGAGGATGGCATGGACTGCACCCTCAGCAAGTTTGCAGATGACACTAAACTGGGAGGAGTGGTAGATATGCTGGAGAGTAGGGATAGGATACAGAGGGACCTAGACAAATTAGAGGATTGGGCCAAAAGAAATCTGATGAGGTTCAACAAGAACAAGTGCAGAGTCCTGCACTTAGGACAGAAGAATCCCATGCACTGCTACAGACTAGGGACCGAGTGGCTAGGCAGCAGTTCTGCAGAAAAGGACCTAAGGGTTACAGTGGATAAGAAGCTGGATATGAGTCAACAGTGTGCCCTTGTTGCCAAAAAGGCATTTTGGGCTGTATAAGTAGGGCCATTGCCAACAGATCGAGGGACGTGATCATTCCCCTCTATTCAGGATTGGTGAGGCCTCATCTGGAGTACTGTGTCCAGTTTTGGGCCCCACACTACAAGAAGGATGTGGAAAAATTGGAAAGAGTCCAGCGGAGGGCAACAAAAATGAGTAGGGGGCTGGAGCATATGATTTATGAGGAGAGGCTGAGGGAACTGGGATTATTTAGTCTGCAGAAGAGAAGAATGAGGGGGGATTTGATAGTTGCTTTCAACTACCTGAAAGGGGGTTCCAAAGAGGATGGATCTAGACTGGATCTCAGTGGTACCAGATGACAGAACAAGGAGTAATGGTCTCAAATTGCAGTGGGGGAGGTTTAGGTTGGATATTAGGAAAACTTTTTCACTAGGGGGTGGTGAAGCACTGGAATGGGTTACCTAGGGAGGTGGTGGAATCTCCTTCCTTAGAGGTTTTTAAGGTCAGGCTTGACGAAGTCCTGGCTGGGGTGATTTAGTTGGGGATTGGTCCTGCTTTGAGCGGGGGGTTGGACTGGATGGCCTCCTGAGATCCCTTCCAACCCTGATATTCTATGATTCTATGAACGGCTCCCTCACAATGTTCATCTCTCCCCCTCTCCCAACTCCAAGCAGAACCTCCCTCCTTTCACAGCACACTGCCAATAGGATGCAAAAATGTCAAGCACTTTCCTGGCATTGACCAGCCGAGCCCTGCAGCCCCACCTGTGGGAGGAAAGCATTGTTAGACCCGTTTTACACATAGCACAGAGAAGTGACATAAGTTTTTGTATATCACGGGGGTCAGTGACAGAGCTGGGAATGGAACCCAGGAGTCCTGTGCACAGTGAATGGCCTTTTGATATCACAGCACGTTGGTAGCTGCCTTCTCCATCCTGGTAAATTTTCATCCCAGCCACCTAGGTTCTATGCTTCATTTCTCTCGGAGCTCCATTTCCTTGCTGGCTATTAGCACACAGATCGGGGCATAGCCTTCCTCAGTGCCGTCACTGGGTCAGCTGTCAGGGAGCAAAAATGGGAACATTAGTGTTGTTTGGAGGTGAATTCAGACACCGTCTGTTGTGCAAATGCCAGGCTTGAGTCTCGTGTATGATGATGATTTGTATTGCAGTAGCACCTAGAAATCCAGTCAAGGATCAGGGCCCCTTTGTGTACACAGGAATACCAGAGAAAACTGTGCCTGCCCCGGGAGCTCACAGCCTACATGTCAGCCAGGATGGACTGCATGGATGAAACAGGCAACAGGATAGGAGGGGGTCAGGGAGGATGAGAGAACAATACAACAGAGCTGAGCAGTAAAGCAGGAGTGACAGGCTGTCACCCGGGCAACCAATGCCAGGCTGGGCTGACCTGTGGGCATCCCAGAAGAGGGAAGTTTTAAGGAGGGATTTAAAGCAGAGGAGGTGGCAGCTTTACAAACATTGACAGGCAGTTGTTCCCCTGTGCAGGGTTTGCCATGGATGGGGGAGAGCCTGAAGGTGGTGGGGGAAGAGCGGGCAGGTGGCCGATGGGGGCTGCCAGCACTGTCACAGCAAAGGCGGGACTCGATGGCTCGGTCAGCTAGTGGAGCTAATAGATAGGGCAGCGCCTATGGGTGAAAGGCCTCAAAGGCAAAGGCCCAGAATGTGCGATGGAAGAGGAAGAGGAAGATGGAAGAGGTAGGGGGCCCAGTGGCAGGGTGCACACAGGGGGGTGCTGGAGTCAGAGCATTGAGCCAGGGAGGTTAGCCCAAGAGCAGCAGCTCTTTGAAAGGGGGTCGGTGCGGCTGGCGTCAGGGTTGGGGAGGAGATGGCAGCATTGAAGTGTGAGGTGATGAAGGCCTGAGCAAGTTTTGGCAACCTGAACAGACAAGAGGCCAAATCTGAGAAATACTAGGCAGGTGGGAATGGCAGGACTTGGCCATGGCTTGGGTGGGGCTGGAGAGCGGGTCCAGCCAAAGGTGGCAACTAGAGCCTGAGGGCTCATCTAGACGGTGAGTTACTGTGTGGCAAGCCAGGGTGTGAATCTACTGCGTGCTAGCTTGCCGTGCAGCAACATCCAGTGTGGACATTGCCACAGTGCAGTGAATGTCCCACGGTGCCCGGAAGAGGTCCCTTGGTGAAAGCAGTTTCAGGTGAATGAAGAGGCAGAAATTAGATCAGCTCTTCTCCCTGACATGAGCATGATGCCACATTCCACTGACCTCAGGGGAGTTACTCTCAATTTACGCCAGGGCCAGGGCCAGGGCCTGGAGAATTCGGCCCACAGGGATTTGGGTCAAAATTAACACTTTATCAATAACAACCTGAACATCAGCCTAACCTTCCTCCGCTCGCTTGGCTGCTCCTTGGGCTTCCCTGCAGGAGCTCACTCCTGTCCCAAGTTAGGCACCCCCAGTGCCCTTGTCCCTCCAGGCCCAGAGCTAGTTAAATGCACTGAATCAAACATCAAAAATACCTCCACATCTCTGCCCTGACCTCAGACGGACTCCACAGGATAGCCTCATGGAATCGGCCATCTTGCTGCAGAAGGGGGGCAAACGAAGACTCTTTGTGGAGCAAAGACCAAAACTATTTGAAACTTACCATTCAGTTTGAGATGATTTTTGTGTGAAGGCTATTGGGCCCTAAGGGTGTGTCTACACTGCAGTTAGACACCCACGGCTGGCCCGTGCCAGCTGACTCGGGCTCATGGGGCTTGGGCTAAGAGTCTCTTTGACTGTGGTGTAGACGTTCCAGCTGGGGCTGCAGACCAAGCTCTGGGACCCTCCCACTTCTCAGGGTCCTAGCACCCAGGCTCCAGCCCAAGCCCAAATGTCTACACCACAATTAAACAGCCCCCAGCCTGAGTCCTGTGAGCCCAACTCAGCTGGCAAGGGCCAGCCACAGGTGTGTAACTGCAGTGTCGACACACCTTAAGAGCCCTCCTGGCAACATGAGGCCAGCCTGTCCCCGGGAGCGTGGCCTCCTGCCCTGAGGACAATTCCTTGTACAATTCAAAGGAAACAACTTGTCAAATGGATTTTTACTCCTAAGAAGGACCATCACTTGTATGAAAACAACCGTCCCTCCTCAAAGCCAAAGCTTTGGACAGCAAGCATGCTGTAGGGCATCTGCTTGGTGAATCCCCCCAGAGAGCGGTGGCTGAGGAGCAGCCCATGGAACGGTGAGGTGGGACACAGTCTTGCTAGGGGAAGCAGGCTGAAGCTAAGTCAAGGTTAAATCAAGCTCAGACAATTTGTGGCTGGCAGGATTTCAGGGGATGATGATTACGTAAAGAGCAGTTCTTCTAGCTCTTCTACTGTAGACGTCTGAATAGCTCCTAGGGATATTAAATGAAAACCCCCAAAATGATGTTGAAAATGAACATTCCTCACTCGAATGTCAGTTTTGAGGGGGGAAAAGGCCTTTAAAAAAAAAAAAATCTCAATTTTTTTTGACCAGCTCCACCCCAGATGCTTCAGGTGGGAGGGAAGCTCCTGGGGCTCAGAAACCATGTCCTGTATCCTGGCAGGATTGATCTCATTGACTTGACCCATGCCTCAGAAATGGGTGCCCCTCTTCACTTACAGCATGGACTATCGAATATGTTTGCTGTATGGCAAAGCTGCTCTGAGAAGGCCTGATCCAAGAACTATTGAAATCAATGGGAACCTGCATGGGATCAAGCCCCCATAAAAATCATTCCTAATGTTAACCTAAATTTCCGCTGCTGAAGCCTGTTGCTTTCTGTCAGGGGTGACTACTGAGAATGATTGAGCCCTCCCCTTTTAGAACAATCCTGTGCACATTTACAGGCAGCTGTAGTGGGTGGGTGAATCTTTGTGACCTGGCCAGTTAGATCTGGATGTTTATGTGGCACATGGGGCCTCATCTTCTATTTGTGAAGTATCCATGAACTGGTTTCCATCTTTACTAATTTGTTTGTCATTCAGAATTACCCAGCCAGTAGCTTATGGTGCTTGTATCAGCTGATGGGTCACTCATGACTACGGCTATGAGTATTAGCTATTCATAATTTGTTAATTGTGCTGTGTGACTGGACACTACATCATATGGGATTGTTTGTGCTCCCTATCTGGCTGATGCCTAAAGACATAAAGAGCTTTCAGTCTGGCCATAAGAACGCTTCTGCCCTGAATACTCCACGTGTTCATGCCAAGAGGATTCACACAAGCATGCACAACATGTTCTCTTTCCACAAACATTTGTGTTAATGAAAGTTCCTTCCTATGAATGTTATCTGAAAGCTCCAAAAGGGGCTGCAAACACCGGCTAAGTGACTCCAGCACTCTCATTCAAAGGAGGGTTCACAACTCCCCTGGAGTTTACACTCAGCTCTGTTATTCCTCAGTCCCCCACATAGTAATGACACTGCCCGGTAGCCAGTTTACAGAGCCACGAAGCTTTCTCTGCACGCAGCTTACTCACAGCCACTGGGGCAGGATTTCACAGGTCAACGGTACTTGTGATCCTAAGTCACTGAGGCGCTTTTGAAAAGCCCACCCCATATGTTTATGCAGAACAGATGAATAAATTCTGAGGCCAGAAGGGCCCGTTGTGACCTCCTGCCTAATACAGGCCAGAGAACATCACCCAGGGGTTCCTGCATCACACCCAGAACTTCTAGTGCAGCTAGAATATCTCATTTAGAAAGAGTCGTACAAGCAGTGACAGAGGATCCACCGTGTCCCTAGGCAAGTTGTCCCAATAGTTAATTACCCCCAGTGTTAAAAGTTTGTTCCATATTTCTAGTTGGAATTTGTGTAGCTTCAGCTTCCAGCCAGCGGCTCTCGTTCTGCCTTTGTCTGTGATATTAAAGAGCCCTGTGCCATCAGAAATTGGTTCCCCATGTAAATATTAACAGACACCAGCATATATGCAGACCTCTATACCAAGATCCAAGCTTACCTGGAGAGGATTCTTAGCCCATCCAGAGTCTTTGGGTGGGCTGCCCTTGGTAATATTTTAGGGCCTCTTAAACCCCTGGGTTCTCAGCTCCCCCATCTCTAGTCTCTACTGCCTCAGGACTTTTTGCTTCTTCCCTGTACATGGAGCAGCAGGAGATGTGATTGCTTCCAGGGTCACAAAAGCACCCAGTGACATCTCCTCCCCCTCCTCCCCCTCCTCCCTGCACTTTAGGGGACCCTTCTCATCTTGGGGGGTGTTTCCCACCCTTGGATTCTTTTGTTGTCCTATCCTGAATTCTCTCCCATTTGATGTTTAAACCTGAGTCCAAAGGTGAGCACAAGAACTCCAGCCGAGGCCTGCTCATTGCAGGACTGAGCCAGACAAATGCGTGGCTGTTTGTACATAGGCTACCCCGGTAGCATTTAGCTACCTGGCAGGAGCAAGGCATGACTGGCTCATTCATTTTATCAGTTCCCATAGGACTGCATCCTCCAGGCTTACAGTGAAACCATTCAGTTTTGGGGGCCTATATGGCTACGAGGCCAGGCTCAGGATTAACCACCTTCGCCGACTTGGCCTTCATGTTAGATGCTGGAACCAGTTCCTATTTGCTGTTGGGACTCCCCAGAACCTCATGTTCTGGGCAGCTAGGTCCGGTGCTCAGAGGGGGATGGGAGCTGCTATGGCGTAGCATGACAATGACAGGCAGATCTGGCTTCCTGCTGCTCTGAACTTGGGAGCCTGTTGGCTGACCCTGGGCAATGGCCAGGACTTGGGAGACACCAGTGTGCCGGCCCCTCCAGGGAGATCACCCCATTGCTGCATTTGGGGTATTTCTTTCTCTCCCCCTCTCCCAGCACTCTTCAGTCACGTAACCACTCACGCTCCATGCAGGCCAGACAGACTCTGGCAGACTCTCTGGCATCGCTTTCTCAAGCCTGATTAATGTGGCCAACGCTCCTCCAGTCTGGACTCAAGAAAATACCATTATCTCCCGTGAAATGACTCAGATATTGTGCTGCTGCATCTTGTTGGTAATGTCAGATCAGTGGCAGCAATATTAAAAATGAACATTTTACCCTGGGCATGGTATTAACTGTGAAATTAAAGCTGTATTTATTGCCTTTAGCCATTAGCCTCTAGACTCTTCCAGAATAAATGTTTTTAGTTCCTTGCAGGAAGATTCTGGCATTTACAGGGCTAGACATTTCTAAGCAGAATATATACCCTGTGTGTAGAGAGAAAGATTCTAAGCGGGTGCACTGCCATGCCTTGTGACGTCATGGGAGATAAGGTAAGCTCCATGTCTTACACCTCATTAAGTCGTGCTGAGATGGAATACCCACCATGCCCTGCATCTACAAGGAAAACATTTGTTTCCAAGCAAGTACATGCTATAAATATGGATCTAATATATTTGTATTAAAACTTTTGGCAAAGACCTGTAAAAACTAAGTTTGTGCACTTACGAATGGGAAGGGCTGTCAATGGGAAAGGCTCAGCATCCCACTAGCACTGCATTTAGGCCTGGGCTACCCCATGGAGGTAGGCAACCACAGGCCTTCCCCTCCAGCATCTGTCTGCTTGGGAATATAGGACTAGTGCTTATAATATAAGATAAGGAGATATTCCTATCACATAGCATTGGAAGGGACCCTGAAAGGTCATCAAGTCCAGCCCCCTGCCTTCACTAGCAGGACCAAGTACTGATTTTGCCCCAGATCCCTAAGTGGCCCCCTCAAGGATTGAACTCACAACTGTGGGTTTAAGCAGGCCAATGCTCAAACCACTGAACTATCCCTGCCCCCACTATTTTAGCTCAAAAACAAATTCTTTT
Source organism: Emys orbicularis (assembly GCF_028017835.1). NCBI lineage: Eukaryota > Metazoa > Chordata > Testudines > Emydidae > Emys > Emys orbicularis. The sequence goes on along the minus strand of NC_088695.1, from coordinate 25,306,558 downwards.
CATGCATTGCCAGAAGCTGGGAATGGGCGACAGGGGATGGATCACTTGATGATAACCTGTTCTGTTCATTCCCTCTGGGGCACCTGCCATTGGCCACTGTCGGAAGACAGGATACTGGGCTAGATGGACCTTTGCTCTGACCCAGAATGGCTGTTCTTGTGTTCTTATTACAATTGCACTGGAATCCCTGGTATAATGGCTAATAATAATTCTTCAGTGACCAAGCTCAATTTCCCTAGGAAGTGCCTGGCACCTATAGGAAGCCTGATATTAGAAAGCTCTGATTACATAAGAACCCACCTGAGCCTACTTCCCACCCATGCATTTTGGCTTACACTAGATGACCCTTGTGATCCTTTCTAACCCTATGGTTCTACGAGTCTCTGATCAGAAGCTTGTGGTCAGAGAAGGTTCTATTTGAAAACCTTGATTCCAGCGAGGAGGAACTAGAAATGGTCACTTCTTTGCGGGTAGTCATCCTGGAGCCCAGTTAGTCCATGGTAGAGCCATTGGTTACCTGTATCCAAAGGGGAAGAATAGGGCACCTTGGAGTGTTAATATTCCAGCTGCCCTTCAGAGTGTCCTGTTACAGAAGCTCAGTTGTATTGCAGCCTGGCAGGTGGAATTATAAGAGTTCAGGACTGTACTGTGCCTAGTGCCTGAGTGAGGTGAAATTCACGCTGCGTGAGGGTCAGCACACAGCCTCAGCACCACTGCATTGACCACTCAAATGAGGCATGAGCCTCATGCTGATCCTCTGCACAGGGGAGAGCGGGGCTCACGGTACTACAAGGGTCATGGAGCCTCTTCACATGCCAGGGGGCTGTCAGGCCTGGGTTACTCTCCATTGCCAGCCTGTGATTAACAGAACAGTCAGGAGGAGTTCATTCCTCCACACCATACAAAACTAGCAGGATTTTGGATCCTAGATGGTCTGGCTCCCCACCATGCCAGCACTGAGCACACAGCCAATGGCAATATGGAGCTGCACCCTCTTGGAGCAGCAGGATTCAAATTCTGCTTTGCCCCTCAGATTACGGTGCTCTGCTCCCTGGATTCTCCGTTACCTGGTCCAAGCTTTGTGTTCAGGAAGTTTGCCTGCTGAAAAACACGGTTTCATTGATACTGAAACTTTTCACAGGGAAATGCCAGTTCTGGCAAGAGATTATGATTCCCTTTAGGAGCCGTCAAACAAACAGTGTTCATTTTCTTCTGATTTAAAGTGTCATTTTGTTTCGGCATTTCAGCTGAAAAGCCTAGGATTCCTCCCCTAGGTGGTTTGTGGACCGGGACATCAAGACATGCATTTGATGTTTTTTAGGTCTGGAAACTGGGACTGAAATCCAGAATCAGCAGTCTGAGGAGGTTTCCAGTGCTACGTTGTATTGGCTGGGTTGGAAATGCAACAAAAATGGCCATTCTCACCCCCAACTTTAACTCTGCCATGTAGTGGCCCTATGAGGAGAAAGAAAATGAAAACATTCAATGTCTTTAAAATTCAGTTTAATATAATCTGGGTCCGGAACACTAAAATGCCTAAATCATAATGGTAGGATTTTTGCACAGTCTCACTGTAGGGCAGAATTAAGGTTTCTTTCTGCTCAAGGAGACACTTCCAGTTATCAAGAACAGGTGGGAAGTTACCATTAATCTTTCAAATGTTGCCCTGGCACAAGGTTTCAATGTGTTTTAATTATCTGGGAAGTTTGAAGAGCCGGCTTAGAGACCAGAGTTAAGGTTCTTTCTGTGCCTTAACTCTGCATTTCCAGATCTTAACATGTTTGTATTTTATTTAAGTATAACCATAACTGTCAATTTTGTGGGTTTAAATGCTTGATTTTGGGTTAATTACAACATCCCTGTAATGCAGTGTTCCCTAAACTACTCAGATGCACTCTCAGCCTTAATTCCAATTTAATGTGGTTTTGTCTGGCAATTTTCTCTCTTTTTTTTTAATTTAAAACATGAATACATGACCCGTAACCAAGAAACTGAACGAGAATGTTCCCAAGACACAAAGAGAATGGCACTACGGCGTATCTCTAACAGTTTAGAGATATGAAACATCAACAGTAAATCTCGTCTTTATTTTGCCGTTTATGGTAGTGGTTCTTAAACTTTTGTACTGGTGACCCCTTTCACATAGCAAGCCTCTGAGTGCAACCCCCCTTATGCATTAAAAAAACATTTTTATATATTTAACACCATTATAAATGCTGGAGGCAAAGCAGGGTTTGGGGTGGAGGCTGACAGCTCATGACCCCCATGTAATAACCTCGCGACCCCCTGAGGGGGCCCAACCCCCAGTTTGAGAACCCCTGGTTTATGGATTCCCTGGTTCACCTGGCTGCTTTACCCCACTAGGAAGCAGTACAAAGTAGCCAGTTAAACTGGATTTACATCTCTTTGTTTTGCCAGAGCAGTGCAAAACATCTGGCATGTGTACTGCAGCTTCCTTTTCCCTTCTGTTCTCCAAATGGCTGAAGGTTGAAGCTAGACAAATTCAGAATGGAAATAAAGAGAAAAATAGTAACAGTGACAGTAATTAACCATTGGAACAATTTACCAAGGGTTCTGGCTGATTCTCCATCACTGACAACATTTTAAATCAAGCTGGAATGATTTTCTAAAAGATCTGCTTTAGGAATTATTTTGGCGCAGTTCCCTGGCCTGTGTTATACAAGAGTTAAGACTAGGTGATCACAATGGTCCCTTCTAGTCTGGAATCTATGAAATCCTCACAATATCTTCCCCATATTCCCCAGCAGGTACATCCCAAATTGCTCTCCCTCCTGCACCCCTACATTCCCCTACAAATTCCCCCAAATACCCCTCCTTCCTGCACCCCTACATTCCCCTAATCCAGGGGTCGGCAACCTTTCAGAAGTGGTGTGCCGAGTCTTCATTTATTCACTCTAATTTAAGGTTTCGCATGCCAGTAATACATTTTAACGTTTTTAGAAGGTCTCTTTCTATAAGTCTATAATATATAACTAAACTATTGTTGTATGTAAAGTAAATAAGGTTTCAAAATGTTTAAAATGCTTCATTTAAAATTAAATTAAAATGCAGAGCCCCCCCGGACCGGTGGCCAGGACCCGGGCAGTGTGAGTGCCACTGAAAATCAGCTCGCGTGCCGCCTTCGGCACACGTGCCATAGGTTGCCTACACCTGCCCTAATCATTCCCCCAAATACCCTTCTCTCCTGCACCCCTACATTCCCCTACACATTCCCCCAAATACCCCTCCTTCCTGCACCCCTACATTCTCCTGAATATTGATACCCCTCCCTCCTGCACCCCTACATTCCCCTACACATTCCCCCAAATACCCCTCCTTCCTGCACCCCTACATTCCCCTACACATTCCCCCAAATACCCCTCCTTCCTGCACCCCTACATTCCCCTACACATTCCCCCAAATACCCCTCTCTCCTGCACCCCTACATTCCCCTGAATATTGATACCCCTCCCTCCTGAACCCTACATTCCCCTGCACATATGCCCAATTTGCCCTCCCTCCTGCACCCCTACTTTACCCTGTACCCCCCAAATTGCCCTCCCTCCTATGTTCCCTACATTCCACTGCATGCCCTATTTCCCCTTTTTCTTGCATTTCTACATTTCTCTGCATGCCACCCCAAATTGCCTTCCTTCCTGCACCCCCACATTACACCCCCCATGCCCTGGTCCCCCTGTCTGCCTGGTGCTGGCCAGCTATGCTGCAGCGGGTGGCTGCCAAAGGACATGGCAGCCCCAGGCTGTGTTTGCCATGGCTGTTCACAGTGGAAGGTTTCTCTGTGCTCGGCTCTGTCCTGGCTGAACGGACACATTGGCTGAGACCCAGCCCGCAGGGCGGCTGGTGGCCCCTGGCAGTGAGGCAGAGTCACTCCTGCCACTGAGAAATGCCCTCGTTGCCATGGCACCAGCTGTGGCGGATGGCTCCCTGCCCGTGGGAGCCAGCCGCCATTTCGGGACAAGGCAGTGCTTTGGGAACTCTCTGTTGTCTCCAGCTCTCACCATGTTCTTCTTCGAACTGTGTCCCTATGGGTGCGCCACTTCAGGAGCACATGCACCTCTCAAGCCCGTGATGAGAGATTTCTAACTAGCAGTCTCCCTTTGGCTCACACACATGCCCGAAGCCTCCTCATGGCAGACACTAGGGTTGCCAACTCTCCTGGTTATGCCCGGAGTCTCCTGGAATTGGGCTCTGTCTCCTGAAGGCTACTGAAGCCAAACCTTGAGATTTTAGGCCCTAAAAGTCCAGTTGGCTGCGCAGCAGGGCTAAGGCAGGCTCCCTGCCTGCCCTGGCCCTGCGCTGCTCCTGGAAATGGCTGGCACGCCTCTGCGGCCCCTGGGGGGGGGGGAAGTTCTGTGCGCTGCCCCCGCCCGAGCGCCAACTCCGCATCTCCCTTTGGCTGGGAACTGTGGTCATTAGGAGCTGCGGGGGTAGTGTCTGCAGGCAGGGGCAGCGCATGGATCTCCCTGACCACCCCACTGAGGGGCTGCAGGGACGTGCCGGCTGCTTCTGGGAGCAGTGTGGGGCCAGGGCAGGCAGGGAGCCTCCCTTACCCTGCTGCGCCGCCAACCGGGAGCTGCCCAAGTTAATCGCCGCCTGGCCGGAGCCCGCACTCCTCAGCCCCTTCCTCACCCTAACCCCCTGCCCCAGCCCTGAGCCCCCTCAAGCATCCAAACTCCCTCCCTGAACCCGCACCCCATCCTGCACCCCAACCCCCTGCCCCAGCCCGCAGCCCCCTCCTACACACAAACTCCTTCCCCGAGCTTGCACTCTGCACCCCTTCCTGCACCTCAACCCCCTGCCCCAGGCTCATCCCGGAGCCCTCTCCCAACACTCTGAACCCTTTAGCACCAGCCCAGAGCCTGCACTCCCTCCCGAACGTCAATCCCCTGCCCCAGCCTGGTGAAAGTGAGTGAGGATGGGGGAGAGCGAGCAACTGAAGGAGGGGGATGGAGTGAGCAGGGCAGGGCCTCAGAGCAGGGGCGTGGCTTTGGGGCAGGGGCGGGGTGGGGCAAGGGTGTTTGGGTTTGTGTGATTAGACAGTTGGCAATCCAAGCAGACACTGAGGTTTTGGAGTGCGTGGGCAAACTGCCCTCAGTGCCTTCTCTACCACCTCGGCCTGAGCCGGAACCCTAGTGTGTCCACCTAGAACCTACTCGGCCTTCTGTTTGGATTGCAGCTAGGTAGTTTATAGCTGTAGTTTAGTGCAGTTATTTAGTTTTAGGTGAGAGGACTGTTTTCCCCTCTCTTTTCCCCTCTGGGAGACTTGTCTTCTCCTAGTGGGTCGGGCCTGCCTCGCCAGGCTTCAAACATTCCTCTCTTGCCAGGAGGCTGCACTGGTAAGTGACAGGCACTCTGAGTGTGTCTGTTGCCTGCGGGAGTCTTATGCCCCCTGTGCCAGGTCAGGAGACCCGCCTCCCCTTCCCCCGTACATTTGTCCCTAGACAGATTCAGCCACCCTGTCAACCTTGGGGCACACTTCCCCTAAGGAAGGGAAGTCTTTCGAGCCCACTGGGAAGACTCCCAGAAAGAGGTGCACAGACTCTCCCTTTAAGGAGCCAGCTCCAAAAAAGACCAGATCCCCGTCGAGGTCCTCGGTCTCCGAAGATACCATTGAGGCTAAGGACTGTAACTCCAGTACTGTCAGCCATGGGAACCCCTGGAACTCCAAGGACAGGAATCGCAGCTCCGATAGGGCACTGGCACTCTCTACCAGTAAGGAGGGTAAGCACAGGGAGCCACTGAGCTTGGCCCTGCCATCGGCACTGAGGCATCCCACTAAGCCGACGGTGCCGTCAAACACCTTAACTCAGCCATCAGTACCAAAGCAAGCAGCTCAGCTGGGGGTACCTGTTCAAGCAGTACCCTCGGTACCAAGCAAGCAACAGCGCCGGATGTCTACAATGCCAACTATACGCCCATCATCATCAGTATTGTTGGCATCAGCTATGGTGACCTCAACTGTGGTGTCGGTACCTGAGTCCTTTCCAGTACTGCAGGAATTCCAATACTCAAGGGACCTCTCGAAGTTAGGTGAACCAGAGTCTCTATTGTTAACGGATACCAAGCATCTCTCGGTACCAAGACCTCACTCTCTGAGCAGCCAGCCTATGGCACAGGACTTCAACAGCTGCCCCCCGCCATGGGAGGATGTGAAGGAAGTGGACTCTCAATTGGTCTGCTTGATTTTGGTGAGGGGTTCTTCTACATACTCCTTTGGGAATTCACTTTTGACCAGCTCCAGGGAGGTCACCAAGGATGGTGGAACTAGACTTGCATGCCACTCCCGCTTCCTTATGGACCTCCGCAATGGCCATATGGGAACCCGTGGGCTACCTATCAGCAGCAGTTTACCAGACCATGGGCACCTTCCCTCAGGGAGACCAGGGTTTCACATCCTCCCCGTCTCCATACACTAACTTCACAGGAGGAGATGTTTGAGAAGCAGAAGACTTGGGGAGATGAAGAAGTCACCTCTGAAACTCCCATTTGATTGTCATCACCAGAAGAGGTGGTTATGCCTTCACCATCTTCCATTGCCAACATCTTCAGGCAGTTCCAAGACCTCATTAGAAGGGTAGCAAACACCCTCCAGATCCCTCTGGAGATCCCTCTGGAGGAGGTCAAAGATCTGCAACACAAACTGCTGGATATCTTGCGGTTGGCAATGCCCTCTAGAGTAGTGCTGCCTATTACTGAGACTCTCCTAGACCCAGCTAAGACAGTATGGCAGATGCCAGCCACTATTCCACCAACATGCAAAAGGGTGGACAAGAAGTACTGCGTGCCCCTTAAGGATTCAGACTTTTTAGTTTCCCATCCCCCATCTAACTCCACAGAGGTAGATGTGGTGAATGAACAGGGTAGGCAGCACTTTTCAAGATCTACTCCCTATGACAAGGACCAAAAGCAGCTGGATCTCTTTGGACAAAAGTTGTACTCGTCCACAACCCTGCTGTTCCCGATTGCAAACTATCAAGTGGTCATGGCCAAATGCAACTTTACTAATTAGAACAAGCTCACGGGCTTTATTGTTCTGTAATTTTCACTCCATGCATCTGTAGAAGTGGGTTTTTACCCACGAAAGTTTATGCCCAAATAAATCTGTTAGTCTTTAAGGTGCCACCCGACTCCTCGTGGCCTTTATTGAGCAGTTGCCACATGACTGCAGAGAGCAGTCTGGGTCACTGCTCCCTGGGGGACACTGTCCTTCTACCTGTTTTATGCCTTTCCCCATCAGCCCTAATTCTAAGGGCACTGAACAAGATTAGGCAGGACAAGACCAGAATTATTCTCATAATACCCAACTGTCCAAGATGAGCTTGGTACCCTTACCTGCTTCAACTCTGTTGAGTTCAACTGTCAATCGAGCTCCCAACCATTCCTCATCTCCTGTCTCAGGATGAGAGTCGCACACTTCACCCCAACCTAGTGGTTCTACGCCTTCGGGTATGGCTCCTGGATAGTTCTTGGGAATAGAGGCTTTCTGCTTTATGGAGGTGCAGCAGGTGTTATTAAACAGTAGAAAAACAACAACACGCACTACTGACTTGCAGAAATGGAAGAGATTCACCCATTGGTGCAGTCATCACTTCCTTGGGCCTGAATTGGTTCCCCTTTCCCTCCTCCTAGATTACCTGCTGGATCTGAAGACATCGGGCTTATCCATCAGTTTGGTGAAGATACACCTGGCCATATTAGCCTTTCATCCTCCAGTCGAGGGATTCTCCATTTTTGCTCACTTAGTATTGTCCAGATTTATTAAAGGTCTGGCTAGTCTCTTCCCACACTGCTTCCTCACTACAGCCAGATTGGGGCTGGCCCTTCTGTGTGTGTGGTGTGGGGAGCTCTACACTGGGCCTGTCACAATTGCAGGGCACTGTGGGTCAGGGGAAGCAGGGAGGGGGGAAGAAGGAGTAGAGCCACTTGAGCTGCTCCCCCCTCCCTTTCTTCACTGCCCAAAACCTCCTCTCAATTCCTGAGGGGAGAGGTGGGAGTTCTGCCGCCCTACTGCAGCAGCTCTGATTGGCTGCTCTTGCCTAGGAGGTGGAGAAGTGGGGGAGGCAACCAATCAGAGAGAGTTTCCTACATGCAGGGCTGATATTTGGAAAAGGGCTGTCATGGCCAGATGGGCTCCAGCCCTTCTTGGCCTTGGTAGATGTTTCCTATCCCTCTTGTAGGACAGGTCATTGGGGAGGTTCTGAGAGTGACATTCACCCTTGGGCCCCCTTGCCAGTCTGGCCGTCTCTCCTCTTGCAGTTTGCACTCTCACTGGAGTGTGCTTTCTGCTCCAGCTTCCTGGAGTTTAGTTTTCTCTTTAGTTGTCTTTGGCTCAAGAAGCTTCTTTGATGTCGGGACTGAGGTTTTTGTTCTGCTCAGCGGCCCAAAAACCAGTGACTCCAGCAAAAAATTGCAAGGTGTATTGGGAAGTGTTAGCAGTTTTCAGTGTGGATCAACCATTAATCACATCCTGTGCTATTGGTCCTGTCTTTTCTGCCACCTCATTTGACTGTGCATAATGAGGCCTTGAATTAATATCTCAAAGTCAATGTGCCAAAATGGGCCACGCCTGTACATGGACCATTATCTCCTATTAACTCATCTGGAATCCCATGTCCAGCAAGCTGTGATTTACAATGTGTTATTCCATTGCTACTTCATGCATCATTCAACAGCTCCATTTAAAAACAAAGCTGAGTAGTTGTCCTTGTCTCACAGATAATTTTTCCCATTTAATTACAATAGTTTTGAGCTGAGGACTATCAGGAATCTCATGCAGTTTCAGTGGTTCTTTGGCTTTCTGCTCCCTGTGTTTATTGATGATTTCACCCTTGGATTCTTCCCCTTTATGTCTGGACAGAATAGAGTATCTTGGGCACCTGTGTCTTTCACTTCTCAGTGTGCAGATGGGTATGGTGCATTATGTGTAGCATCGCTGAACACATCCTGCATGCTCATACGGTACAAACAATTGCCTTCACGTAGAATTGCATCTCGGTAGTCCCACTTAAATGTTAGGCTTGAAGGTACCTGGGCTTTTTCTGTTGCCCAGCCAGCCAACGATCCTTTTCTCTGAAGCTGCTGTAAGACTGAGTCAGTTTTTGTTCTTCATCGGAGCTTGTCAAATTTTGGTTTGTCAATGGGTAGTCCTCACGTCAAAACTCCTCTTTCCTCCTGCAGCTCCTTGCTCTTGGTAAATGTAGGCATGCTTGAAAGCAAGTTTGTTGTCAGGGGCTCTTTACTTGCTTTTTATTCACCAACCCTTTATGCCCAGAACAGTTCCTTGGCAATGCTGTGAGCATTGCTGTTGTCTTGGCTGAGCATTGCACAATGGTTTCTGCGATTTGCCTTCCAGCTGACCAACGAGCACATTCGTGAGGTTGCTCATAGCCAAGACTACTAGCCAGCATTTCATTTTTCAATGTGGGCATTGTTCCCTTGTGTTTCAGTCCATGCTGTGGAGGCACAAGCCCTTGACCTATCATCTTTCAGAAGGACAGCCCCCGCAGACGTTCATCAGCTGAGTTCTTAGGCTTTTTGTGCTAGTGGGAGTTTACACAGTGCGTGTATTTTCAGCAGCACACAGAGACTGTATCACTGTGGTGAATCGTATCCCCAATGCATCCCAATCTGGTGATGCATATGCAATTCCTTAGGAACCTTCTGAATCACATTCTGTAGAAAAGTTATCCCACCCGTTTGAGCTCTGCCATTGCAGACTGCTGTTCAACCCAAGCATAGCTGGGATTTCCTCCTGCTAGTCTGTTTCAAACTCTGCTGAACAGTAGCTGTTCTTGCACAGACAAGCCAACGGCACCTTGCAACATGGCCTCATTTTGTCTCGTTATATGAAACAAACGTGAGCATATTGTGTCCCAGCAAGCCGTCACAAATCTTCGTATTCACTGTCTGTGTTTGCGTTGCACTGGACTCCAGTCTCTGATTCCCAAAGTCACAAGCTGCCCTGTCATAGAACCTTCTTTGTCCCTGTAGCAAGAGATTTAGCAAAGGACACATTCTGGCATGGACTATAGAACTTTTGATATTTGGGGTGACTTTGTCTTATAGTTTACAGCTCCATCCATGCATCCACTGGTTTACCAGCATGTGCTTTAAATTTAATTTAATTTAATTTAATTTAATTTAATAATTGTGATGGTTTAGAGGGTAAGTGAAGGCAGCTGTGAAATAAATCTATCTATCTATCTATCTATCTATCTATCTATCTATCTATCTATCTATCTATCTATCTATCTATCTATCAGATATAAGAAAGGGGAAGATAATAGAAATGAATATAAAGCAGAAGTTAGGAATTGTAGAAAGTCGATAAAGGAAATAAAGGGTCCCAGAGAGAAATCTTTGGCGAGTAGAGTTAAGGACAAAAAAGGCATTAAAAAAATATTAGGAACAAAAAGAATCCTGACAATGGTAATGGTCTATTACTAGATAGAAATGGTAAAATTATCACTAATAATGCAGAAAAGGCAGAAGTGTTCAATAAATATTTCTGTTCTGTATTTGGGGAAAAACAAATGATAGTTTCATCATATGGTGATGATAACATGCTTTTCCACTGCACTAGTATATCTGGAGGATGTAAAACAAAAGCTGCTAACGTTGGACATTTTTAAATCAGTAGGTCCAGATAACTTGCATCCAAGAGTTTTAAAAGAGCTGGCTGAGGGGCTTGCTGGACCACTAATGTTGATTTTCAATAAGTCTAGGAGCACTGAGGAAGTTTCAGAAGACTGAAAGAAAGCTAATGTGCCAATTTTTAAAAAGGGTAAACAAGATGACTCAGCTGATTGTCTGCTTGTCAGCCTGACATTGAGCCTAGACAAGATAATGGGAGGGCTGATATGGGACTTGATTAATAAAGAACGAAAGGAGCATAATATAATTAATGCTAATAAACATCGATTTATGGAAAATAGATTGTGTCAAAATAACTTGATATCTTTTTTGATGAGATTACAAGTTTGGTTGATAAAGGTCATAGTGTTGACTTCTAAGGCATTTGTCCTGGAACTGCATGACATTTTTTGTTAAATACTCAAACAATATAAAATTAACATGGCACACATTAAATGGATTAAAAACTGGCTAACTGATAGATCTAAAATGTAACTGTAAATAGAGAATCATCATTGAAAGGCTGTTTCCAGTGGAGTCCCAAAGAGATCGGTTCCTGGCCCTATGCTGTTTAACATTTTTTATCAGTGACCCGGAAGAAACCATAAAATCACCACTGATAAAGTTTACAGATGATATAAAAATTGGGGGAGTGGTAAATAACAAAGAGGGCAGGTCATTGATTCAGAGTGATCTGGATTGCTTGGTAAATTGGGCTCAAGCAAACAATACATATTTTAATATGGCTACATGTAAATATATACATACAGGAATAAAGAATGTGGACCATACTTACAGGATGGTGGACTCTATCCTGGGAAGCCATGACTCTGAGAAAGGTTTTGGGGTTGTGGTGAATAATCAGCTGAACATGAGCTCCTCATGTGACACTGTGGCCGAAAGAGCTAGTGCGATTGTGGGATGCATAAACAGGAGAATCTCGAATAGGAGTAGAGAGGTCATTTTACCTCTGCATTTGGCACTGGTGCAACTGCTGCTGGAATCCTGTGTCCAGTTCTGGTGCCCACATTTCAAGAAGGAAGTTGATAAATTGCAGAGGGTTCAGAGAAGAACCATGAGAATGATTAAAGGATTTAAAAACATGCCGTATAGTGATAGACTCACGGAGCTCAATCTATTTAGCTCAACAAATTGAAGGTTAAGGAGTGATGTGATTACAGTCTGTATGTACCTACATGGGGAAGAAACATTTAATAATGCGGTCTTTAATCTAACAGAGAAAGGTATACAATGATCCAGTGGTTGGAAGCTGAAGCTAGACGAATTCAGACTGGAAATAAGGCATACATTTTAACATTGAGAGTATCAGAACAATTTACCAAGAGTCATGGTGGATTCTCCATCAGTGACAATTTTGAAATCAAGATTGAATGTTTCTAAAAGATCTGCTCTATTAATTGTTTTGGGGAAGTTCTATACCCTGTGCTATACAGGTCAGACTAGATGATCACAATGGTCCCTTCTGGCCTTGGAATCTGTGAATCTACAATATCAGTGTTTATTTTAAACATTGTTTCTATTTTTATCTATTCACATTTTCACAGTTGCACATTATGAGTTGTAAGGATTTTTTTCAGTTTGTAATTATTTAAATTTTGACAGCTGTGGGAAATTATGGGGAGGTCAGAAAATAGGGGGTCAGTCAATAATTATTAAATGACACGAGATACTGAGATTCAAAAAGTTAATGCTTTAGAACTGGAAAAACGCAAATTGTCAACATCACATGTCAAAAATACAACATAAATATCCTTAAATCCAACTGTAATAAGTGCTCAAGCAGTACTTTTCTTACTTTGTCTATCTGTAAATTGCTATTAGTATTGATGGTAATATTTTTTCATTCAGCCCAGTGAGAGGTTGTGTCTCTGCCGGCCCTGAAGCCCTAGGCATCTTAAATGCTCTACTGCTGGGGCTCACAGCTGGACACCAACAGCTGGAAGACAAGCATGTTGTTCCCTGAATGACTGTGCTATGTGGCCCTGGTTCTGCGTTCTGACCCCAGCAGCCTGCCTACCACACAACAGCCCCACCCTGCTCTCCACCAGCTTGGGTCACTGCTTGCAGTATGACCCCAACACACCCCAGTCCTGAATTTCCCCAAAGCCATCTATGCTGAAGTGTCCAGCCCGCTCCTTGAAAACGCAGAGAAATAATGAGGTTCACTGAGCCTTTAAAGAGACAAGTACAGTTTGTCACTTTAACTGGAGTTAGCAATCACTTCAATTCAGATACAGCACTGAGTTGCTTTAGATTAAAAGTAAAACCAGTTTGTTAAAAGAAGCGCATAGGATAAGTGATAGAAGGGACTGAACAGGTTACAAACAAACAAAAGTAAAATACGCTTTCTAATGGCTAAGACCTAATTTAACAACCTACAGACTTTGCTCAAGGTAGTTTTCTTCCCAATCGTTCTTTGTCCAGCCTGCCTCACCAGACGCTCTGGCCAGGACCCAACACATGGAGCACAACTTGCTTGGGTTCTTTGTCTCCTCAGGTGTAGATTAAAATGGAGTCTCTCTCTGTCCCTTATATTCCCAAAGGAATTGTCTTTGTCCTAAAAGTCAGGAAGGCCTCCTGGGAATTCAGTTTCCTGTGTCTCTCTGGGGTGCAGGAGCCATGTTAATTCTCTGTCTCTCAAGTTCAGTCTCCAAATAACCCTCACTGGTTTTGCTTGATAGCTTTGTTTAGTGCTAATCTGTAAATTGAGGTTAGCCAACATTCCTTGTCTAAGACAAACTGGTTTATTTCTTTCACCTATGCTAGGCCGTTTGATTTTAACCATGTTCTAGTAATATCACACAGACAGAATTCACAACTTTACATAGAACATTGTTCCATATGTTTTACAATGGTATTATTGTCCAGTGTGTTGTTAGTTTTCAAATGATACCTCACAAGACTAGTTTGTACATTGCAGCAGTGCGTAGTGTAGGCTCATAGATGCATGGATCTAAACTTTGCGGGTGCAGGGTGTGACGAACTGGGACTGTTCTTACTGTGGGCTTTGAATGCTGACAGGGGAGTGTGGCTAGGATAGTCTGCATTGGGGGATGGGAGGCTGACCGACGGAGAATACCTGAGCATGTAACATGAGAACCCAGGAAGGGGTTAGAGGCGAGGTGACACCTTTGCCCGGGAAACTGAACAAAGGCTGTGGGAGGGGTCACTGAAGGCAGAGTTTCAGGAGCTGGCTAGTAACCATGGCTGGGAAGCAGACGGGGCTCTGACCTCCCAGGGGGGCTAGGGTGCCCGGGGACCCCAAGATGGACCTAACTGAGGGGGTCCTGTTGTCTGTGCCTGCAAGACCTGTCTTGGACTGTATTCCTGTCGTCTAAATAAACCTTCTGCTTTACTGGCTGGCTGAGAGTCATGGTGAATCGCAGGACGCCGGGGGTGCAGGGCCCTGAGTCCCCCCATACTCCGTGACAACTGGTGGCAGCGGTGGGATGTACTGCACCCCGTGGACGGCGCGTCCTGCAGTAAGTGACTGGGGAGCAGTAAAACGAAGGGGGATCGACGGGGACCAGGTGGGCTGAAGAGTCAGAGAGAGACGGTTCAGGGGGTGAGTGAGCCCTGGGAGTGTGTGACCAGAGAGAAGGACTGTTGCGGAAACAGGGTCCCCCGGGGAGTCGCAGCGAGCGGTCCCAGGGCGGAGGAGTCTGCAGCTCGACCCTGGCAGAGAGGTGGTGACCTGAAGAAGGGCTGGCACACTAGGGGTCCCCCTGGAACGGTGGAAAGCGGAGAGCGCAGGCCGGCGAGTGGCCAGCAGGAGGATGTATGCTAAACGCCTCAAGAGTGACCTGGTGGAGCTGTGCAGGCAGAGGGGGCTGCGCATTGGGAGGTCCACCAAAGAACAGCTAATTGCCCAGCTGGAGGAGAGGGATCGCTTGGATGAACCGAGCCCTGTCCCTAAGGGTAGGTCTACACTTACCCGGTAGTTCGGCGGCAAGCAAATCAAAAGTGCTCGCCGTCGACTGCGGTACTCCAGCTCGGCGAGAGGAGTACGCGAAGTCGACGGGGGAGCCTGCCTGCCGCGTCTGGACGGAGGTAAGTTCGAACTAAGGTACTTCGAACTTCAGCTACGTTATTCACGTAGCTGAAGTTGCGTACCTTAGTTCGAATTGGGGGTTAGTGTAGACCTGCTCTAAGAGAAGCCGCCCGGCGGATGCAGCGTGGGCCCCGGGGCCTGACATGGCTGGGAGGGGTCAGACTGCTGCCGAGGACATCCCGAGACCCTGCCTACCTATACCTAGGGGAGGGGTTGGGGGAAGCCCAGCGAATACCGAGGGCACCCTGACCCCGGCAGCCAGCAGGGGATCGTCCCGGCGGAGCTCCCCGTCCCGGGAGCGGATGCGACTGGAATGTGACAGGGAGCTGAGACTGAAAGAGCTCGAGCTCGAGGTAAGGCGGCAAGAACTGAAGCAGGAGCGGGAAGAGAGGGAGAGACAACGTCAGCATGAGCGGGAAGAACGGGAAAAACAGCATCAGCATGAGGAGAACCAACGTCAGCATGAGGAGAACCAGCGTCAGCATGAGCTGGAACTGGCCAGGCTGAGGAGCAGTGGGGCCCCGGCTGCGGTGAGTGAGGGGGGACCCAAGACTGCAAAGAGCTTTGATAAGTGCTTGCTGGCCCAGCGTAAGGAGGGGGAGGACATGGATACCTTCCTGACGGCCTTTGAGAATACCTGCGAGCTGCTCCAGGTTGACCCTGCAGACAGGCTCCAGTTTCTCATCCCCTCACTGGACCCCAGAGCCAGGGAGGTGTACAGCCGACTGAAAGGGGCGGAGACAGGGGACTACAAACTGTTCAAAAAGGCCCTGCTCCGCGAGTTTGGGCTGACCCCTGAGATGTACCGGCAAAGGTTCCGGAATCAGTGTAAAACCCGTGAGGTCACATACCTGCAACTAGCCAACCGGGCACAGGGGTATGCCCGCAAGTGGACGGCTGGGGCCCAAACTATGGAGGACCTGCTTGACCTATTCGTACTGGAGCACGTGTATGAGCAGTGCCCATCCGACCTGAGGCGATGGTTGATGGACCAAAAGCCAGAGAACCCGCAGCATGCAGGCCAGTTGGCCGACGAGTTTGTGAACAGTCGGGCAGGGGATAACAGGGAGGAGTCCCAAAGGAACAGTCCCACCACAACGCAGAGCGAGAGTCACCATGGGACCTCCCAGCGGGAAAATACGGAAAAACCCCACCAA
Source organism: Emys orbicularis (assembly GCF_028017835.1). Classification (NCBI taxonomy): domain Eukaryota; kingdom Metazoa; phylum Chordata; order Testudines; family Emydidae; genus Emys; species Emys orbicularis. The sequence continues at coordinate 25,290,676 of NC_088695.1, read as the reverse complement.
AGGGGAAGATCCAGCGTCAGGTCCATCCAACCCACTCGAGGGGACCCACGGGACATGGGCTGCTATCACTGTGACCAGAGAGGTCACATACGGGCCCAGTGCCCCAGGCTCAGGGACAGACTGAGCAGACCGAACCCACAGAGGGTTGACTGGGTAGAGACCCAGCCGGGCGAGAGGCAGCATTCCCAGGGAAGGGGGGCTGGCAGAGTACCACCTGCTAAGGAGGGAGGAGAGCTCCAGGCCAGCTCCTCTGGGGGGCTGGATGCTCCAGACTCAGGGTTTTTGGTTTATATGGTGGGCGCGGGGCGGTCCCTCCAGAGAGAGTACCTTGTTCCCCTGGAGGTGGATGGGAGGAAGGTCAATGGATACTGGGATACGGGCTCAGAGGTGACACTGGTCCGGCCCGAGGTGGTGGCCTCAGATCGGGTGGTGCCCAACACCTACCTGACCCTGACGGGGGTGGGTGGGACTCCATTCAAGGTACCTGTGGCGAGGGTACGCCTGAAGTGGGGGGCCAAGGAGGGCCCCAAGGACGTGGGGGTACACCCGTATTTGCCCACTGAGGTGTTGATGGGGGGGGACCTGGAGGACTGGCCAAGCAACCCCCAGGGTGCCCTGGTTGTGACCCGCAGTCAGAGCCGGCGAGGGGCACTGCGCCCTGGCCCTGGGGAGGGTGCCTTGCCTGAGGCGCAGGACCCTAACCTGGTGGGGAGGGAACACCCAGGGACACGGCTCAGGGAGGCGGCGGCTTCAGGCCCAGCCGGTGAGAGAGAACAGGTGGCCATCCCTGTCCCAGCTGCTGAGTTCCAGGCCGAGGTGCAGAAAGATCCCTCCTTGCGGAAGATAAGGGACCTGCCCGACCTCAGTGCGGTACAGACCATGGGGAGAGGTGGCCGGAAAAGGTTCCTGTGGGAGAAGGGGTTCCTGTACCGAGAATGGGCTCCCCCCGGGAAAATGGAGTCAGGGGGGTTCAGGAGGCAGCTGGTGGTACCTCAGAAGTATCGCCGCCAGCTGCTGTACCGGGCCCATGACATTCCCCTCTCAGGGCACCAGGGAACCTGGCGTACCCAGCAGAGGCTGCTACGGAGCTTTTACTGGCCTGGGGTCTTTGCTACTGTCCGACAGTACTGCCGATCCTGTGACCCCTGTCAGAAGGGAAGGAAGGCCCGGGACAAGGGGAAAACGGCTTTAGGACCCTTGCCCAGCATAGAGGAGCCTTTCCGGAGGGCGGCCAGGGTAAAAAGGGGGACTCTGAACCAAGAGAGCCCGAATCACCGACATCCAGACTGGAACGCTGGGAGAAGACCCCAGCCCAGTTGGAACCCCAGAGGAATTGGGGTGGGAAAAGGGCACAGGCCGCATAAACCTTCCCACCTGTGAACTACGAGTGCCATCGAGCACACCCGACCTAAGGGGGGGGGGGGCGTGAAACTGGAGGGGCCTGGTGTAATTCTCACCAAGGAACGGGAGGGATGCTGGGGCATCCATGGGAACGGGGGTAGATTCGAACTTCCCCGGGTCACTGGTTAAAGTGACCCCGCTCAGTTCGGTCTCGAAGGGGGGAGAGACGTGACGAACTGGGACTGTTCTTACTGTGGGCTTTGAATGCTGACAGGGGAGTGTGGCTAGGATAGTCTGCATTGGGGGATGGGAGGCTGACCGATGGAGAATACCTGAGCATGTAACATGAGAACCCAGGAAGGGGTTAGAGGCGAGGTGACACCTTTGCCCGGGAAACTGAACAAAGGCTGTGGGAGGGGTCGCTGAAGGCAGAGTTTCAGGAGCTGGCTAGTGACCATGGCTGGGAAGCAGACGGGGCTCTGACCTCCCAGGGGAGCTAGGGTGCCCGGGGACCCCAAGATGGACCTAACTGAGGGGGTCCTGTTGTCTGTGCCTGCAAGACCTGTCTTGGACTGTATTCCTGTCGTCTAAATAAACCTTCTGCTTTACTGGCTGGCTGAGAGTCATGGTGAATCGCAGGACGCCGGGGGTGCAGGGCCCTGAGTCCCCCCATACTCCGTGACACAGGGGCAAGCCCAGGATCCAGATCTGTGCATCCCCGGATCCGCTGAGACAGGCAGTCCTGATCCAGCACTGATTTGGGACCACAACACTCGCAGTTGGGCAAAGATACCCAGCAGTCTCTAGCCCAGGACTGTTCCTTGCATACAAGGAGTACTGCCAGCAGGGGAGCCCCACAAGAGTGGAAGAGGGTTTAAATCCCAATATGGTCGCCTGTTTTCAGGACGCTTCTCTTTAAGACTGAAATAAGCCCTGATTTCTGGGTGGGTTTCAACACTCCCTGCCATGTTTGCAACCCAAAAGCCGCAGCTTTTACTGAGTCATAAGATGCTAAAAGTGAAACTGACCAGCAACCAAAGTGAGTCTGGCCAGCTGTTTCCAGTGTCCATGCTCTCAGTTCACAAAGCACATGAAGAGAGATTTCAAAATTCTCTCTATTCTCAGGTGGGAGCGGAGTTTAGGGAAGCGCGTGTGCATGGGGAGGAGATGCATGGCCAGCTTGCCAGCCTCAGTGATGGTTTCATTGATCAGGTCCCTTGGTGCAGTCGGGACATTTAAAGTTGAGCTTGTTATCAAGGGGAGCCGCTGGCCAGCCACCTCCTCACAGATAAGGAGGAACTAAAAATAAAAGCCAGGGCAGCTCAGCCCAGAAAGCCCAGGAGCCAAGAGCCTGGCGTGCGGGGCTGGCTCTGAGTTACACTGACAAGTCCAAACAGCTGAGACGACAGCTCTTCATATGTTACCAAATGTGACCCCCAGGGTTTGTCAGCGATTTACTGGTGTGCCTGTTGCTGAAGGGGATTATCCCATCCAGAACTAGCTCTGATTGTCTGCCTCACTCCAGGTAACCACAGGGGCCTCCCTGTCACCCTCCCTCCATGGCATGCCCTCCTGGGGCAAGGGTGCAGGTGGAGATGAGTGCTGCCCTGCTTTCCTACTGGGCCTGGGGTGGGGTAGGAGAGCTACCTCAGCCTCTTGGGATGGGTAGGGATAGTACAGCTGCTGGGCCTCAAAAGCTGCATGGCTGGTCTTGGTCTCTGTGTGGATGGGGCAGCTTGGGAGCTACAGAAAGCAACGTGAGCATGGTGCTTCTGCTAGCAATGCTCTCCTCTCTGCTATCAGTCCATAGCCAGGGGCCCAGCAAGATGCTAAGAGCAAAACCCATGTAACCCTCAGAGGCTGTTCAGACAAGCTTCCCTGTGTGTGAATCTACAGGGGGTCCTATACCCCAGCTTTGCTCCCAGCGTCAGGCCTGCTTTGGACGGGAGCTGCAGAGGTCCCTGTTCCTTCTGGAGATTTGCCAACCTTGTGATGACTGTGAGCTGCCTCATGATGACCTCTGTGGGGCTGGCAACGTGCTTGCTCCCGTTAGACTGCAAGAGGCCCAGTCGTTCCTCCAAGGTCCATCTATGGAGGCCCCCTCTGCTTATGGGTTTCTCCCAACCATAGGAGAGGGCTCTGCCACCTCCATGTCAGTGTCTCTCTGGGATCTACATAGGAAGGGGTGGTCTGGGGAGGAGTGGGCCGGCCAGGGAGGGTGTACATCCTCCCCTACCAGCCCTGGCGGGAACAGGGCAAAGTGACGATACAGATCATGGCAGATCCCTCCCATGGAGCTGATCTCGAGGGCTCCAGGTAATCCCATCTCCAGGGGCATTGTGTCTCTCCTAGAACCAGGCCCGAAATCATAGGGCTTTAAAGGTGAAAGTCAACACTGTAAACTCCCCATGGAGATTAGAGCCAGGCACAGCAACAGCCTCTGGATGCCAGGCTCTCGAGGAAGCTGTGAACAGGCCCCCAACCTCTGCTTTAGCCGTGCCGCTGACCAGTCCCAGCCATCCCTGCAGAAGGCAGCCTTTTTGCTGCCGGCTGTGTCCCACTCGACCTCACTGCTGTGCTGACGAAGGCACTAGCTTGGTGCTGATGCTCTGCTGCGATCAGTGGGATGTTACTGGCGTGCTGGCTGTGGGGAGGGGCGAGCTAGGAACTGGGTAAGGGCAGCCCCAGCCCCAGGTTGAGTGAACCCATAATTTACAATGCTGCTGCAGTGTGTGTGTTATCGACCTTCCCCCAGGGCTGTCTTCAACCCTCTCCCGGCTGGTCGGGCTGAGGTGCTAGCCCAGCCCTGCCACCCCCGCAAGGGCTTCCTCACCCGCATGGGAAATCACCCCTTACCATGCACCAAGTGTTACTTGGTCGTCATGGCACGTAGCCCTTCCTCGCTCTCGGAAAGACGCAATAATGGACAAACCAATGGAAACACTTGTAATCTGGACACTTAGCACTTATACAGCCTGGGCCAGGGCACGTTTCTAAGCTTTATTACGGATAGGGGCATTTCTAAATAACTCCAGCTTTACATATGCCTGGAGCCACTAACAGGCAGTGAGGCAAAGTTGCATAATTCAGTGCTGCTTGTGTACATGCTTGAGAAGAAACAGCCACGGAAAAAGTCTGTAACATTCCTCTGCTGGGCCATCGAGTTGATATCAAAGCATTTCCTACACCGCGTTCACCTTTGAATCTTAATCCAATAGCTTTGGAGGAATTCTGGAAAGCGGGTGAGGGGAGGGAGCTGCTTAGTAAAAGCCCTTGCTGTGGAATCTGTAGGTAAAAGCTGGAATGTCTGAGCTGAGTCATGTTATCTCTGACAGAGGAAGGGAGGGATCCTTTGGCTGAGTCGGCCTGGCTCTCTAGGAGATCTATCACCTGTGATGTGCATGCCAAATTGGAGCTCAGCACGCTGGTTATCAGAGTGAGGGCAGACATCTCTATTAACTGTGGCCGTGTTCCTTTAGGAAAGCTCCATAGCTTATCTCTGGCTCCCCATATATTACGTGCACCACCCAGCAGTCTAAGGGGTAATTTCTAAAAGGGCAGCTGCACTCCTCTCCCTGAGGATCCTAGCTGTCTGGGCTAGGAATGCAGCGCTCCTCTCAGATTTACGCATTTCTCTCTTAGTGGGACCAATCAAACCATTTCCAGTTGGCCCAGCCAGACTGGAGCTGGAAGCCAGGGGGTTATTGTCTCATTTCCTACTCTGTTAGTTAGTAAGGGAGACAGCAGGTCTTTGGGGTGTAACTATTCAGCATGGTCAGCCCCTGGTGTAGCTCAGAGGCCATAGTGTCAGCCTGTGGCCTGAGTGGTTCCTGCAGCCCCCGGGGCAGTCAGTGCACTAGCTAGTTCCTAGAAGGTGCTGGTTCAAGACAGCTTGGGACATGCGCTCCTGGGACCAGCGGCTACTGGGCTCTTTCCTTTGCTAGGCGCCTCAGAGAAACTGACTTTCTATTGGAAAACAGGGCAGTGTGGAATAAGAAGGTGACTGGCTGGAACCCCCGAGCCCCACAGAGAGGGACCTGCCTTCGGGAGGGGCCGTCCCCTACAGTTTAAAAATAAATTACTCACCATGCAGGTGTCAGGGCGGGAGTGGGGGTGATGGGATATCACCCCTTTGCATTAGGCTGCCACCCTCATTAACCTCCACTCACACTACATCTGTAGGGCTTCACATTACCCCTGATTTACAGAGCCTGTTTCCCCCCGTATGTGTGTGGAGGGATTTGGCTGAATGGTTAGAAGCAATGGGCATGTTACTGTGGATATCTGCCATGCATGCTGGGCTAGGACATGGATGGTTACATTCCTCGAGGGGGTGGGGGGTTGGTATCCAGCCTGGAGACCCAGGGAATATGTGCCGGGTTCCTTTGCTCTGTAGAGGTCGGTAGCACTATATGAACTGGGTTAAAGGCATGCTGCATCTCATGGATTTGAGTGGGACACATGACCTGGTTACACAAGTGCTGTGTTCTTATCCATTTCCTCGGACCTGTTGTGTGAGCTTTGGGCAGTGATCTAAAGAAACGGCTAGCACAGAGGACGAGTGTGTGACTGGTGCAGTGCACAAGTGTTCTTTCCAGCTGTACCACTGGCCCAGGCCTTGGCTGCTGTTATGCTATGGACATTTCCTCCTCCAGGTCTGTAGTAGGGAGGACCCAGTGAAGGTCAATCCACCACGAGGCTCATGCCCCCTCTACTCTCCCTTTCCCTCTGCCTCCCAACCCATCAACTCCTCCACGGCCATTTCATCAGGAAAGCTTAGATCACCAGCAGTCACAACAGCCATACTAGGGTCACCGGAGACAGTGAGCCAAAGCAATGCTCCCAGACCAGAACTTCACCACTGTAAAATGTAAACCGTGGGCTCTGGGCTGTAAGTCTCAGGCGGGGGAGTCCGGGCAGTGAAATGTTGTTTCTCTCCTGCTTGCAGATTTGGTTTTGTTACAAACGTGCAGGCTATTTGCACTGGGCGCACACTGTATTTGAGGGCATGATCCTTCAGCAATCCCGTGTCCAATTAACTTCCACTTCAGGAGACCGATTCGCCCCTAGCCGCAGCTCTGACCTACCGAGGGTGAGAGCAAGGTTCTGGTCTCTGTAGGTTTTAGAGGGGGTGGGGTGCAAAGCTAGGCACACGATTGAATGTCAGACGCGTCACTATGGAGCATCGTCTGGCCTCCCCAGCAGCTCCTCACTGACACACCTGCTTGCATGCCCGAGTGCTTAACAAAACCCACTGGGGACCAGTGAGCCTGGCACTCCCCTGACAGAACTAAGGGTTAATTCTGCTGGCCTGTGCCCAGCAGCACGGCAGCCTCCCTTGACTGCTGCAAATGGCACAGGAGGCCCTCTGCACTGCCACCTCCTCCGTTAGCCAGCCCTGCTCACTGAGAAAGCGCAGATCGCTATTTATTTCCATGTGCCTCGTGGGTGACATTCAGCCCCTGCCAGGGCTCGCCGAGATGCTGCATGCCGGCTCCATTATCTGTGTAGATTCACTTTATGAGTCACTCTGCAATTTGATGCATTATGGCCAGATAAAAGATACTTTATCCCTCTGATAAAAACGGATACAAATGATGTCAAAATAAAAGAATGTTTTCTCATCCAAATAAAAGGAGAAGTTGTGGTTCTGGGGTTATTTTTCCTGAAAACCTCCTGAGAAAGCAAGACTTTGATTTTTTACCATTTATAGTTAGTTTTAGAAAATTCAACATTTTACACTGGCTATCGCCCCTCCCCCAGCTCTACAAGAGGCCTGGGCACAGCTTTGGGGGGACAGTGAGTGTGCTGCACCCTGAGAATCCAGCCAGTAATGTACGGAGGGCGCTCGGTGCTCCAGCTCCTTCTCTGATATTGATACACCCCTGGGCAATACCCTGTGCCCTGGCCCAAGGCCTGCAGCCAGAGCCCCATGATTCCAGAAGCTGCAGAAGCATTCTGGGCGCAGACACACCAAACAGGGCACCCCATGCCACGTGTGGCAAAGCCACGACCAGTGTCTTACGAGGTATGGACTCAAGTGGCTGTTCCCCGAGGCAGGACTGCAGCCATGGGCAAGGCTTGGTCAGCACGTGGCAGGTAACTGGCCTGATGGAGAATCCCAGGCAGTGAGGGCACTGGGTCTTCATTTTGCTGGGATCAGTGAGAAGCAGGGTTTGAGTTGGTTGGTCACAGAACAATGCCAGCTCCAGTGGGAGTTGTCAAGGGATCATCTGAATGTCTAGCGCCAGCTCCAACCCCTGAGAGATGCATTCCCTTTTGGGGAAGAGGCTCAGATCTGCCCTGGTTCTGAGTCTGGTTCTCCTGCTGGCTCTCTGCAAGGCCTGGATCATGACTCCTGCTCCATGCCGCTCGCTGTGAGCAGAACACTGAACAGCTGCTCTTAGCCACAGCTTGGGGGGCACCTCTCGGTGGTTAGTCTGCAGCAGGGCTGCAGGGAAGTTCTGGGCAGAGCGCAGCCAGTGACTGCTGGAGACCCACAATGATACAGGAGGATGTGCTCAGGTATCCGGGGTCTCCAACTGGAACAAGAAACCCTGCAAATGGGAAACGTTTCAGTCTGGCTGGCACACAGTAACATGGGCCCACTGGGCTTCAAAAGCTGCCCCTTGCCCATCACCTTTTAGAGGCATTCCACATGTGCTGCATCTCCACAGGCTGCTGAATGCTCCCACTGCATTGTGAGGAGCGGCACCGCCAGCCAAGAGGGAAAAGCTGGTTCCCATGACTCTCCTCTCAGGGACGCAGGCGAGAGGCCATTGTGTCTGGGACCATGCAGGGACCCCGGAGACATCAGACTGGAGCCCCAGGTCTCTCTCACTGCCCCCAGCACTAGCTCTCAGGGTGTGTCCTGGGGCAGAACATGTCCAATGGCCTGGGAGGGAGCAGTCTCCCAGCACCTTGTCTCTGTTTGAGGGACGGGAGGGCTCTGCCCTAGGGCCACGCAGCTCAGCCTGTCTCTGAGACACCTGAGGTACCAGCAAGTGCAGGTACCTCCCCGTCCTCAGGCCTGGCTGCTCTAGGCTGTGTCTAGCTGCCTCGTTCCTGGGAGGGAACATGCCCCCTGCCGTGGGCTGAAAGGGCGGGAGCTCTGTGGGGCAGGAACTTCATCTCTGACTCATCTGCCAAGTGCCGCCCCCACTGGCGCTATCCCCGTCACCCTTCCACAAGGCACTTTCCCAGCAGGAATTACGCCCATGGACACGTTCATGGCTCTGCAGGCCGATGAACAGGATCTCATGGGGGGATCCCACCAGGCCTCCAGCCAGCCCCAGGGGTGGAGTCTAGCAAGAGAAAATGTGTGGGTGTGGGGGGGGCGTAAAACCTCATGCGCAGGGCGTGTCATCTTCAGTGATCTGGAAGTGCCTCCTCTCTGCCCCGGGCAGCAGTACAGGGACTCGCACATCAAACCCGCCAGCTGGGGACGGCTCCCCAGGGCATGTGGGGGGCTACAGCAGCACAAGACTGTGGTTCCTCTTTTACCAGTGTGCCCTGCCCCAGGCCAGATGTGGTTGCTGTTCTCTTATCCCCACTGCAATGGGAAGGGCTTCATAGAGCAGCCACTGGAGGCAACTCTAATGCTGTGCAAGTGTCAATGCAGGGGACAGGCCCCAAGGGCCCAGAGACCAGCCCTGGCCAGACTGTGTCTGGCCTTAGCACAGTGCATGGGGGAGGTTGCAAGCGGGCTTTGGCAACAAGGCTCCCACCCCTCGGGACACAAATCACACCTGGGGGGGGGGGGAGGAAACAGGCCCATCCCCACCCCTCTGCACCAGTCTGCGGAGCTGGCAGGGCCCAGTAGGTGACTACCATGCATGGGGTAGTGCACTGTACAAGCTCCCGCTGCATGCTGGGGAGCTGCAAGGTACGCATGCTCCCTCCTGGAGATAGAGCGCGCCCGGGGGTAAGCAAGGCCAGGTACTCAGGAAACAAAACGTAAAGGCAACATGCTTTAAAAAGAGACCCGGTGCTTTGCCACCCAACACACCTTTCACCTGTGGTACTCACTGTAGCTAGATGGCAGGGGGCCAATTGCTTAGTAGGATTCCAAACAGCAGTGGTTCATCTGTGAGGAGTAAGAGCATCCTCTGCAGCTACAGTAGCTAGGGTAAAATATTTTAACAGCTGTAGACCCCCAAGCTTGAGAATATAGTCCAGATACTAACTTCCCGAGGCTAAGTAGGAGGTTTCCCCATAGACATGTTACAGCGCTGTCCTGTGCAGCATCTGCTACTGGCCACTCTGGAGAGAGGATCCAAGACTAGATGGACCATTGGGGTGACCCGGTCTGGCAATTCCTACCTTCCTAGGATGTAGCAGGTGATGTAAGGCTGGTGGGACCATCACTGTCGGAGGAGTTAGTGTAGCAGAGGAGGTTACCAGAATGCATCAAGCACTGGGTTTGGAGACCAAAATCCAGGAGCAGCAAGCCCATTTCCGCTGGCTTAGGGGGAGGAAGGGTTAAGATTCATTCTGAGTTGTGTGCTGTTTGCACAATGCACAGAGAACCTGTCCAGAGGGTAATTTGCCAATGAAGCAACTTGTAAGGAGGTGCAGAGAGACCGCAAGGAAGAAACAGAATCACAGAGATTTAGATCTGCCTCACCCTGGAAATGAAACAGAATGTTGGCAATTGCAGAGCTGCACACGCCGAGCTGGAATCATAAACCCAGGCAGAGAGGAATGAATTAAACAGAACGAGAGCTGAGGGACTCTAAATGCCGTCTTAGCCATTTCAGTAGAGTCCTCATAAATCTGCACAATTAGGAGACGCAGTTAAAAAAGCCCAACACAGTTATGCTAGGACATGAGGCGAGATCAGTGGAAACACAGCCCTTTACAGCACTAGCATAGCCCACATTAGCACAGTGTGACTGACGTTACTTGTTATTATCTGCATAGGGAAAGGCTGGAGGAGTTATGAGGGGTCTGGAAAGAATAGAGCTGGTGACTCATGAACCACAGCCCAGTGTAAATGCTCGTTGGAGACAGTCTCTCACTCTGTGGACACTGGTTTGAATTTGGAAGTGGTCAGCACCTATCTAGTGCTGTAATCACTGGACAGCTTCCGTGGAACACGTGTCTCAGGCCAGCTCCTAGTGGCGAGCTGAGCACAACTGGTGCTAACTGACTTCCTCGTTAGGCCCCAGCTGAACAGCCCATGCAGACCGGATCATCTTCTCACATCTAGGGGTGGGCCTTCCGCTAGCGCTAGCTGTCCCCACTAAGCACCCATGATGTTTAAAACCAGGAATAATGCCAATAACCCCAATATTGCTTTCTCTGCCTTCCTCCCAGCCTGTAGGAGAAGAGGGTAATTAGTTTATAAGGTTGTAAGCTTGCTTGTGTGTGTGTGTGTTTGTGTGCACATAGAGTGTGTGTGTGTGAGCTGGGCGTCTGTGTTGTGTGCGTTCAGTGTACATGTGCGTGCGCTGTGTGTGTGTTGCGTGTATGTGCATGTTGAGTATATGTGCAGTGTTGAGTGTGTGTGCGTGCAGTGCATGTTATGTGTGTGCTGTGGGGATGTGTTGTGTGTTGAGTGCATGTGACGACATTGCTGAGGAAAATCTAATTCAATGCATTTTATTCGGAGCACGGTGAGGTCAGGGACCGCTTCCCCATGAGGCACTATAGGCCCGTGCCCAGGGCCCCACTCCTGCTGTCTTGTGATGGGCTCAGAACCACAGTTTCATTTTGGTATTATCCCTTAGGGATTCAAAGATGCTTGACAAAGAGAAAGCTGCCTGAGTCTGCAGGCAGCCTGAACCAATAGCTCCAGGAGATATAAACTGCCTCATTCATCACAACTGAAATCTGCTAGCACTGTAAGGAGGACCAGGTTCATGTTGTGGGGGCTAGCTCAGTTAAAGCTAGCTCGGGTCTGGCTCCACGTGCTGAATATAGACAGGCCCCCACCCGGTAGAATGAGGTACCATTTTCTAGCCAGCTGCAGTGGGAGGTGGGTTTTTTTGGCTGCCGTGGTTATTTGGACATGCAGCAGCAATGAGGAGTCCAGCAATGGATCAGGCCCTGGGCAGCAGACCTTGCAGCAGCACACTGCAAATAGCTGTGTGGACATTGTGGCCCCAGCAGAGGTGTGGGCTGACCACCAGGCTCCCCCCGGGTCCGAGCTCGGGTAGCGAGCCTGAGCTTCCACTGGTGCTGCAACATCCAAACTGCTGCTTTTAGCTTTCTGTCACAAGCCCTGCCCCACAAGGGTGCCTGCTGGGCTGGGGGCTCATTCCCTGCAGCAGAGGAGACATACCCCGCGTGGCCGTGGGCCAGGGTAGAGCAGCGAGGGTGCTGGTTGTCAGGACCCCGGTCTCTTGCAAGGCTGAGTCGAAGGAGAATGCACAGGGAGGGAACACTGAGCTTGTGCAGCCACATCAGCCCGACCGCTGGTTTCGCTGTGACCTCTGCACTTGGGAAAGCTGTGAGCTCAGCGTGCCTTGGCAGCGCCGTTAACTGACCGGAGACGGCGAGCCAGCCCAGACCCGCGCGCAGCAGCTGCCTTGCGGGACCTTGTGTTCCAGCACTCGCTGAGGTTCAGGGCCACGTTGAGCTTTCCCGGGGCCAAAGTCTGGCCACGGAGGCGGGGTCGATAAAAGCAAGAGATCGGAGGCAATTGATAACGAGACTATCTTTCTAACGCATGGCAAGAGTCCTGTGGGGAAGTAAATGAGCCAGCTGCAGCCAGGGTCATTCATAAACTGGAGGGTGGCCTCCAACGAAGAGCGGTTAATGGAGGTCTTTGTGGCAAGAAAGGCTTGTTCCTTTGCCCTGCCCCACAGAGCCGGTGCTGGGCTCAGAACACACTACAGGCCCTGGCAGAGCAGCTCTGCAGAAGGACTGGCTAGGGACCCTTCCCTGTACTAATGCAGTGACAACAGCTTCATTCGCAGAGCAAATCCAGGGGTATTTTCTGCTCTGTACATTTGTTTAAGGAAGTTTAAAAGCAAATTTGGCCCCTGGCTTTGAATCCTTATTCCTATTAATTCAAACACCTTGGACAGAGCATGCCTGGGCAGTCTTACATGTGACATTTCGCTAAAACTACTTACAAACAACTTGCGTTACAAGTTTATTCCTTCTCTGCAGAATGTTGGCTCGGAGGTGCGTCTCGCGAGCCATCTGCTGCAGGCGAGCTGCTTATCTTTGCTATCAGAGCCCTCTTCTAAATATTATGACCAAACAGAATTCCAAGAACAACATCCATCCCGCTGCACAGAAAATGCGCAAAGCTGATAAACTGTTTATATATTATCAGCTAAATAAGTTGGGTTGATCTGGGAGGGTTTGTGGAAAAATCCCTTCTGTCAATGGTGAGGAATTCTGCATGGAGCAAACGTTTTTACAGGGCAAGCGAGGCTAATGAGGGCACTGCCCTCCAGAGAGCTGTACCTGCAATGACTGCTCCTGACTCCCCCAGGGCCAAGCTGCCATTTGCCCTGGTCCCGTAGAATGGGGCCACAAGGCTGCCAGCGGCTGCCAGCAAAGCAGGAGCTGGGCAGCGGCTGGGACTCAGCTGGCTCCGCCGCGTTCAGCACATCTGCCGTGGTGACCCTGGAGGATCTGTCTGCCCTGCAGCGGGAAGCCAGCCTCGAGCTAGCCCACTAAAAATGGCTGTGTGGACGCTGTGGCTCCGGCTGGCGATTGGGTGGCTTGAGAGCCCGAGCTGCAATGTCCACGCGGTTGTTTTTAGAGCGCTAGCTGGAGCCCTGCTAGCGTGAGTCTGTCTCCCTGGGCTGAGAGGTTTGCACCCAGCCGCAGCAGAAACAAGTGCTGGGTTGAATTTCTAGCGCCCCCCCACTCCAAGGAAGGACCCTGTCTGTCAGCCTCTTGTCCAATCCTTTCACGGGCTCTGTATGTCGAAGCAAACTCCTCGAGAGACGAAAGGCAGGTTTTTTTTCCCTCAAGGTCCCCAGAACCACAAATTTAGCCTGTTCTGAGGTGAAAACGCTGTTTTCTGAAATTCCACAAAAAAGCAAGATTGTGCAAACCGGAAAATTCCTGCCAAATAAGTCACAATCGCCCCTTCCCCATCCAACATCATACGGTCCAAACCTGGGCATTTCAGATCTGTTCTCCCCAAGCGACTCCAGAGCGAAAGCTGCTCAGTTCTGCAGTCAGAGGTTGCTAGCCTGGCAAACAATTTGTGCAACTCAAGCTGGGCTCTCTCTTCCCTGGCACTGTCACCATTTCACAGATTGACGGCAGCTGTTAGAGTCTAGTGATGGTGCACGAGGCAGAGCAGACTCCAGTTCACTCTCCCATAGCTGCACTGGCCCTACAGTGCTGACAGCAGTGACACACTGGCAAGTAAGCAGGTGTCATTCAGTGCCATCAACAAGGATCGCGTGCTCACTTTGGTGGCACAATTTACTCAGTCGCTTCTCTGAACTGTACGTCGTGGCTGAGGTTGGGGGATGGGCGTTTCACAGGGGTTTCATAGGAATCAGTTCTTGGCCTGATGCTGTCAACATCTTCATAAATCACCTGGAAGTGAATGTAAAACCACTGCTGATAAATGGTGTGTCCGGCACTAAGATTGGCGGCGTGGTGAATAGTGCTGAGGACAGGGCTGTCCTACAGAGCGATCTGCATTGTTGGTGAGCTGGGCCCATTCGAACCACATGTGTTTTAATACAGCCCCCATCTTGGAACAAGGAATGCAGGCAGCCAGCCCTGCAGAACGGGGACTGGACCCTGGAAAGCAGGGACTCTGGAAAGGAGTTAGGGGTCATAAGGCCAAGCACTGCAACACGAGCTCCCGGTGCGATGCAGTGGCAGAAAAGCCCTAAAGTGTTCCTTGGCTGTCCAACCAGGAGTAGCCAGTAATAAAAATACCTGGCTCTTTTCATCCACAGATCTCACAGCACTTTACAAGGAGGTCAGTGTCATTACCCACATTTTAAAGAGGGGGAAACTGAGGCACGGAGAGGGGATGTGACTTGCCCAAGGTTGCCCTGCAGATTTGTGGCAGAGCCAGGAATCCAACGCTGATCTCCTGAGTCCCAGCCCAGTGTTCCAGCCCCTAGGCAACTCTGCCTGACAAGAGGCTAACAGCCCACAGGAAGAGAGAAACAGACAGCAGGCTTGTGTGGTAAGAAGTAAATAGACGTGAGGCAAAGGCTGCTCACCCCCTCAGGACAGCTGCTTGCTAGGAGCTGAGAGCAGAGGGCTGGAGGGGGCTGTCGCTCAGCCGTGGAGGTGGAAGGGCTGACGGGTAGAAATCCCCACCATGAAAGTGGTGATACTGAGCTGGGGGGAGGAGGAGCAGACGTTCTCCAGGCACTGGCCAGCAGCAGGAGGGTGGTTTGCTAGGATTTGGGACCACGCAGAGGCGCTAGATGTAGGTTGTTCTGTGCCTGCCTGTTGGGTGAGGGGAAAAGATGGAGAATCTCACCGGCGGCCCTGGTTACTCATTGCTCTGCCACTGCCTGGGATAGCCCAGCTGTGTGCTTTTGGGTGCGCCCCCCTCTGTAACTATGATCAGCCTCCTAAGGACGTCCTGGGTGAATGCCTTCCAGGATTGCAGTTAGGCCGTGAAACCCTGCCTTGCCAAACCCCACCACCCCCACAGCGCTAGACCCTTGCAGGCCCTGTGGCCTTTCCATTGATTTGAAGAGGCTTTGGTTCAGACCATAGTGAGAACCTTCCCATCATGCATTGGTGGGGCAGTGCAATAGGTTTCCACCACACCAAGGTCACAGTCACATCCGACAAAATTCTTACCCCCCAAGAGTGGGGGAATGGCTAAGAGGCTGCAGCAGGTCTTCCTCTCCTCCTGGGCGTCCCTGGTGCTCTCGTATCCACAGGCAGTACAGGCTGCAGTGCTCACAAGGCCAGTAGTCCAGCAGTGTGAGGCACGATGTGTGTCAGGAGTTTCACATGGGTGTTCGCCATGGCAGTCTGTAGGCCCTGCATTAACAAAGACAAAAATTTTCCACGTGGTTCAATGGGAAGTCATCAGTCCTTCAAAATGGGCTCATTTTCACTTGGAAATGCGCATCATTGTAACCCTTCTGCCAGGTGGAGGCATCAGCAGCAAGGACCAGGCTCAATATCTAGGGGTTTCTCTTAACAATACAACACAGAACCAGCTCAAGACCAACCCAGAAATCTGGGAAAACTAAACACCACCCCGGGCACCTCAACGCAGCTATACTACGCCACTCACAAGCTCTGAGTGTGGTATAACAGAAGAGAACTTTGATGCAAAGGGAGGAGGAACTCAGAATTAATATGGGAAAACACCACAACCATGCAAACCATAAGTAACCCCCACACTCCTGGGGGTTCAACCCCTGCTTCCTCTGGGCCCCAGGGGTGCTCAACCCCTGCTCCACCCAGACCCTGCCCTCACCCCACCCCACCCCACTCTTTCTCCCAAGCCCCCACCCCCACTCCGCCTCTTCCCGCCCCTGCTCCACCCCTGCCCTGCCTGTGCCTGCCCAGTTCTGCCCCCTCCCCTTGAGCGCACCCTGTGACCACTCCCCCCCACCCCCCAGAATCTCATTCTCATGGCTTGTTTCTGAACCCTCTCCAACTTCTCAACATCCTTGTAGACAGCAGAGCTGGACACTATTCCAGCAGCACTCGCACCAGTGCCAAATACAGAGGTCAAATAACCTCTCTGCTCCTACTTGAGATTCCCACGTATACGTCCTAAGATCTGATTAGCCCAGATGGCCACAGTGGTGCACTGGGAGCTCCTATTCAGCTTATTCCAATTCTCCACCATGACCCTCAAGTCGTTTTCAGAGTCCCTGCATCCCAGGGTAGAGCCCCCAATGCGGTCAGTGTGGCCTACATTCTTTGTTCCTGTCTGCCTCCACTTGGCCTGGGTCTCTTGCAGTGTTACTGGGTTGCAGGCTCCTCTCCCATTGGATCGCTGGCCACTGGATTCATTTCCTCCCGATGTATTAGCCTGCGTTTGTCCAGGATGAATCTCGTTGCCCATTCATTACCCGATATCTCTCAAATTAACTCTCCTTCCTGACCTGGCTGTATGGGTTCATATTGCCTCCCAATTGCCATATGACAGACATGGTTTCCTTTCCATGTCCTCCTGACTCCAGTATATAGGAACTGAAAGCAGGTGTGTTCTCCAGGAGCTGTGAAACACACAACGTTTGCTAGTTTAAGAATTTGAAAGACAGGATCTTATGTCTCAGATAAAATTCCCAGAGAGTTTTTGGAGCTATTATTAAGGAGTCTCCTTGGAAGTTTCTTGCTCACCAACATGCTAGAAATGCTGTTCAAATCCCGTCTCAGCTTTATTGGCTCTGCACCCATTTTCCCCTGCCATGCCCCTACTATTGCATTGCAACCATACTCCATCGCACAAGCTGGATTGTCTGAAAATTGAGTTTTCTCTATGCTGCAGACTCAGGTTGCTGTTCCTTAGGGAATGCAGCATGTCGGGGAGCTGGGAGGCAGAGATGGACAATAGTTTATCTTTCAAGACTGCACTCTTGGCATTCTTTACAAAAAAGGGAACGGTTGAGAACCAAAAACTCTGTCAAAACTCCCACCAGATTTCTGACGCATGCCTGCTTCTCTGGGCTGCGGTGTCTTTGCAGGACTTGGGTGCACAGCAACGTGGGTGGGCGGAGACTCCCCGGGAGCAGATGACACTTCATTGGGACTCTCACTGCGTTTCAGCTCGTGCCAGTTACACAGCTGTCTCATTTAAACAAAGTTTATCCGGACGTTACTTAGTGTTCCGAGCACAGCTCAGCCAGCAAGTTGCTCAGCTCCAGTGTGTGTGACCTTTAGCACCAGCCTAGCTAGCGATGGGACTCAAACTGGGATGCCAAATCCACAAAGCTGGGCTTTGGGGCAGTTTGGAGCCAGATCCGAAGGGTGCGACCCATCTGTCTCCAGCAGGACAGGGCAGGGTCAGGCAGGTCAGGTTTCTCTCAAGTCCCAGGTACTGGTAATAAAAGAGCATCTGTAGGTTTCATGGAGACCTCAAACCTTCAGTGGTGATTCCACCCATTTCCTCATGGGCACACCCTCCCCTGCTCTCCCCAGACACCTGCACCCACCCTCCCAACTCCCCAACCCCCCAGCCCAGGAAACCCCCCCACACACACACTCACTTGCCCTTTTAGGGGCACTGAGTGGCTGCTCCTCCTCTGCAGGATCCAGGTAATGGCTGCGGCCCCCAGTTCTAAGCATGGTCTTTGGGAGGGTGGGAAGGTGCCACCTGTCCCCACAGTGCAGCAGGAGAAGGGAGACACTCCCATTGCCTGGGTCCCTGACTGGATAGGACCTGAGAGGGGCCCCAGAGCCCCTTGTATGGCAACTGTGCAGATCAGCGTGACGATGGGCAGAGCCAGGGAGTGGGTGCAGCCGAACCAGGAGCGACTCCCTGTGCCTGCTGTGCTGTTGGGGGAGAAGTAAATGCCCCTGCCCCCTCAGAAGACCCTCCTAAGGGCTGTGAGAAGCAGGGAAGAGCCAGGAGAATTATTAAAGGATTAGAAACCCTGCCGTACAGTAAGAGACTCCAGGAGCTCAGTCTATTTAGCTTAGCAAAGGACAGGATAAGGGGCGACTTGATCACAGTCTAGGGGTACCTGCATGGGGAACAGATATTTAATCATGGCTCTTCACTCTAGCAGAGAAACATCTGACACAATCCAAGGGCTGGAAGTGGAAGCTAGACAAATTCAGACTGGAAACCAGATGTACGTTTTAAATGGTGAGAGTAATTAACTGTTGGAAAAACCCACCCAGCGTCGTGATGGAGTCTCCATCACTGACAGTTTTTTAAATCAAGACTGGCTGGTTTTCTAAACGTTCTGCTCTAGTCCAAACAGGAGTTATTGGGGGCGGGGGAGGGAGTCTCTGGTGTGTGCTGTCCAGAGGTCACAGCAGATGGTCCAGCCTGGCCTTGGAATCGAGGAATGTTCCTAGCATCTCCACCTCACTGAGCCTGCAGGGGAGTTGGCCTCCACCATCCCCAGAAGGGCTGGGCATTGCTTGGCCCCGGGAGCCCCAGGAGGTAGGTGGAGGGCTCTGGAGGGTGTCTGAAGGTGAAGCTGTGTCAGTTCTAATAGCAGGTCATGCTCACAAATTCTTCATGGTGCCGGACTGACATTCATCATCAGCGCCCCCCAGACAGGTCGTGCCCTGAGAAATCACCGGGATGCTCTCGCCATCCCCAGAGGCACCAATGCACAAGAGCCTGCGTGTGCATCCTGCCATCACTCCAGGCATTGCCCACACTTGCCTCTGCTCTTACACTGCATGGAGCATGTGCACAGCTGGTTTAGAGGGTATGGTGCGTTCTCTAGCCACCTCTCTGTGAGCAGTGCCAAGCGAATGGCGCTTCTTGAATAACGGACCCTCAGACTGTCTCCGAATGAGCAACTTGGACAGCCCAAGCAGAATCACGCTGAACTAACATCCCACCTGCTGCAGGTCCAGTCACCCCAGCCAGGCTCCTCCAGGGATGGCTCCAGCCAATTCGCAGCTACTCACCAGTGCGCCTCACTTTGTACAGTACAGTGCGAGGTCCCCCCTTAATGCCTTCCTGTACTTTTGCTGTGCCCAGATGAGTCAATCTGGCCTCCTAGTCTAACACTCTGCCAGTGCTGTGGCTGTCCCAATGCACAGGTCCCTGGCATTTGTCAATCAGCACCCTGCAGATTGCTCCGTGAATTGTACTGCCCTCGACGTGGCAAATGCCAGCTGAGTCTGAGTTTCAGCAAGCCCTTCCTCGTGGTTTCCTTGATGGATTTGGTAGAATGGAGCCACTGGTCAGATGTGGCTGGCAGTTCGACAGCCCCCCAAGCAGAGTGCCAGCCTAGAGGACACCGTCACTCCTTGCTGGCCTACAAGAGCTGCCAAAGATCCCACTGGATCGTTTCCCTCAGAACCGCTGTCAGCTTGTTATACATATCTGGGCTCCATGCTGTGACGCTGTATGGAATCTGGGAGGATATTATGAATATTAATATTGTAAAATTGCAATGAGTTGTGCCAGATATGCCATGTAAGATATCTGCAGAAATGTTATGATTTGCCAGATATGATAATCTCATTTATATGTTTGTATCACCTCTGTATTATGAGTTATAGATATGTATGTATGTCTGTATTTCAAACTTGGGCTATGCTTCCGGGTGACACCTTCAGACAGTTTGGGGGTCAGCTTTGCCTAGCCTGCTTGATGGCTCATTAAGGACCATCAGCTATACAATTGACCCATTGAGAGAAGGCAGAGGATACACCTTATGACTCAGAAGGCGTGCATGGGCACACCTATGGACAGAAAAGGCTTCCAAGCCATGTGCTGGGCAGCTTGTGTTGGAAACAAAGGAAGCACAGGCCACATGGAAAAAGACTGTAAAAGGCAGCTGCATCTTCTCCATTTTGTCTTCATTCTGGCTTCTTACCTCTGGAGGAACTTTGCTACAAACTGAAGCTCTGAACAAAGGACTGAATGACCCATCCAAGCTGTGGATGTATTCCAGAGGGACTTTCAAGCCAGCAAACTCACCAATACTGCTAGAAAGCTGATATATGGATTTGAAGTCTTTGTATGTATGTGACTGTTTTACCATTTAACAACTCTCTTCTTGTTCTTTCTTTTTTCTTTATAATAAACCTTTAGCTATAGACACTAAAGGATTGGCTGGCAGCGTGGTATTTTGGGTAAGATCCACACCTATACTGACCTGGTGACGTGGCTGGCCCTTTGGGGTCAGAAGAACATTTTGTATAGTGAGCAGAGTTTTTTAATAACTTCTCACTGTATTGGACCTAGGTGCTGACTGGGAGCCAGAGAACTGGAATGCAATAAAGGGGGCTGTGTGATTTCTTTTCTTGCTTCTTGATAACCAATGTGGGGGATTAGAAGCACAGTTTGTGACTGGTTGGGGAGTTTAATTTCAGTGTTACTCACCAGTCTTGTGAGTATCTGCTCTCCCTTTTGCAGCCTGCCCTGACCTTGGCATTTCCAGTTAGGGCTGCCCCAGGCACCACGGGTCACACATGCAATCAGCTAACAACAGCTCATCCGGGACACACTGAGGGTCACATCTAACAGTCACCAGGGGAACCAGTGGGGACTGATCCCTGCCATGTGATAGGGCACATGCCACTGGTGATCATCTAGCATACCGACCTCAGGAGTCGTTCAGCTCTGAGAAGGCAGCATGTCTCCATCATAGCAAAATAAAGCCTTGGGGGCAGCTGGAGGAATCCCTGTCTGCCCTCTCTAGGCTCGGCATTCAGACCTTGTTCACAGATGCACACATTACACCCGTGTCCAGACCAGAACTTACGGCTTGTGTGCAGCAGTGCCCTGTAGCACTTCGGTGTAGACACTACCTATGCCAACGGGAGGGGGTCTCCTTCCAGCGTATCCGTCTCCCTGAGAGGCAGGATCTAGGTCAATGGAAAAATTCTGCTGTAGACCTAGTGCTGTCTATGCTGGGGGTTAGGTCGGCACAGCTACACCAGCCAAGGATGTGGATTTTTCACACCCCCGAGTGATGTAGTTAAGCGGACTTAATTTTCTAGTGTAGACCAGGCCTTAGTGTTTCTCACTCAGGTTCTCTGGTCAAGGCAGGGATCAAGGTAGCTCTGAATTCTTGGCAGTGGATTGCTGGATTGCTCCATTGCCTGGAGCACAGGATCTCGTCCAAGAGGTGAATATAGCTGGATCGCTTCATAATAGTGACCATTATATAATTAAATGTAACATCCCTGTGGTGGGGAAAACATCACAGCAGCCCAACATGGTAGCATTTAATTTCAGAAGGGGAACTACACAAAAATGAGGAAGTTAGATAAACAGAAATTAAAAGGTACAGCGCCAAAAGTGAAATCCCTGCAAGCTGCATGGAAACTTTTTAAAGACACCATAATAGAGGCTCAACTTAAATGTATATCCCAAATAAAAAACATAGTAAGAGAACCAGAAAAGTGCCACCGTGGATAAACAACAAAGTAAAAGCGTAAGAGACAAAAAGGCATCCTTTAAAAAGTGGAAGTTAAAATCCTATTGAGGAAAATAGAAATGAGCATAAACTCTGGCAAATGAGGTGTAAAAATATAATTAGGAAGGCCAAAAAAGAATTTGAAGAACAGTTAGCCAAAGACTCAAAAAGTAATAGCAATTTTTTTTTTAAATACATCAGAAGCAAGAAGCCTGCTAAACAACCAGTGGGGCCACTGGATAATTGAAATGCTAAAGGAGCACTCAAGGATGATAAGGCCATTGTGGAGAAACTAAATGAATTCTTTGCATTGGTCTTCATGGCTGAGGATGTGAGAGAGATTCCCAAACCTGAGCCATTCTTTTTAGGTGACAGATCTGAGGAACTGTCCCAGATTTAGGTGTAATTAGAAGAGGTTTTGGAACAAATTGATAAACTAAACAGTAATAAGTCACTAGGACCAGATGGTATTCACCCAAGATTCTGAAGGAACTCAAATGTGAAATTGCTGAACTACTAACTGTGGTTTGTAACCTATCCTTTAAATCAGCTTCTGTACCAAATGACAGGAAGATAGTTAATGTGAGGCCAATTTTTAAAAAGGACTCCAGAGGTGATTCCGGCAATTACAGGCCGGTAAACCTGACTTCAGTAACAGCAAACTGGTTGAAACTATAGTAAAGAACAGAATTGTCAGACACATAGATGAACATAATTTGTTGGGGAAGAATCAACATGGTTTTTGTAAAGGGAAATCATGCCTCACCAATTTACTAGAATTCTTTGAGGGGGTCAACAAGCATGTGGACAAGGGGGATCCCGTGGATATAGTGTATCTGGACTTTCAGAAAGCCTTTGACAAGGTCCCTCACCAAAGGCTCTCAAGCAAAGTAAGCTGTCATGGGATAAGAGGGAAAGTCCTCTAATGGATTGGTAACTGGTTAAAAGATAGGAAAAGTAAAGGAAGTAAAAACTAATAAGAGCTGTGTGATCATGGGGGACTTTAACTTCCCAGACATAGATTGGGGAACAAATGCTAGTAACAATAATAGGGCTCAGATGTTCCTAGACGTGCTAGCAGATGAATTCCTTCATCAAGTAGTAGCTGAACCGACGAGGGGGGATGCCATTTTAGATTTGGTGCTGGTGAGTAGTGAGGACCTCGTTGAGGAAATGGTTGTAGGGGACAACCTTGGCTCGAGTGACCATGAGCTAATTCGGTTTAAACTAAATGGAAGGATTAACAGAAATAAAACAGTGACTAAGGTTTACGATTTCAAAAAGGCCAACTTTAATAAATTAAGGCGACTACTTAGGGAAGTGGATTGGGCTAACATACTTAGAGAGCTAAAGGCAGATGAAGCCTGGGATTATTTCAAGCTGAAGTTGCACGAGCTGTCCGAGGCCTGTATCCCGAGAAAGGGGAAACGGTTAGTGGGCAGGAGAATTAGACCTAGCTGGATGAGCGGGCGTCTCAAAGGGGCGATTAAGAAAAAACAGAAAGCGTACAAAGAATGGAAGAGGGGAGGGATCGGCAAGGAAACCTACCTTATTGAGGTCAGAGCATGTAGGGATGCGGTGAGAAAGGCCAAAAGCCGTGTAGAGTTGGACCTCGCGAGGGGAATTAAATCCAATAGTAAGAGGTTTTATAGCCATATAAATAGGAAGAAAACAAAGAAAGAGGAAGTGGGGCCGCTGAAGCATGCAGATGGAGTGGAAATTAAGGATAATCTAGGCATGGCACAATATCTAAATGAATATTTTGCATCGGTCTTTAATAAGGCTAATGAAGGGCTTAGGAATAGAGGGAGCGGGACAGAGGGGAATAAAGGAGGGGCGATTGACATTACAGTATCAGAGGTGGAAGCCAAACTTGACCAGCTAAATGGGACTAAATCGGGCGGACCGGATGATCTTCATCCTAGAATATTGAAGGAGCTGGCGCGAGAAATTGCAAGCCCCTTGGCGATAATTTTTAATAAATCTGTAAACTCGGGGGTGGTACCAATGGACTGGAAAATAGCTAATGTGGTTCCTATTTTCAAGAAGGGGAAAAAAAGTGACCCGGGTAACTACAGGCCTGTTAGTTTAACTTCTGTAGTATGCAAGGTCTTGGAAAAAATTTTGAAGGAAAAAGTAGTTAAGGACCTTGAGGTGAATGGCAATTGGGACAAATTACAACATGGGTTTACGAAAGGAAGATCGTGCCAAACCAACTTGATCTCCTTCTTTGAGAAAGTAACAGACCTTCTAGATAAAGGAAATGCGGTGGATCTAATTTACTTAGATTTTAGTAAAGCGTTTGATACTGTGCCGCACGTGGAATTATTGGTTAAATTAGAAAAGATGGGGATTGATATGAAAATCCAGAGGTGGATAAAGAACTGGTTAAAGGGGAGACTGCAGCGGGTAGTACTGAAAGGTGAACTGTCGGGTTGGACGGAGGTCACCAGTGGGGTTCCTCAAGGTTCGGTTTTGGGTCCGATTTTATTTAATCTATTCGTTACTGACCTCGGAACCGAATGTAGGAGTGGGCTGATAAAGTTTGCGGATGACACAAAGTTGGGAGGTATTGCCAATTCGGAGAAGGATCGGGATATTCTGCAGGGAGACTTGGATGACCTTGTAAATTGGAGTAACAATAATAGGATGAGATTTAATAGTGAGAAGTGTAAGGTGATGCATTTAGGGATGACTAACAAGAATTTTAGTTATAAGTTAGGGACGCATAGGTTGGAAGTGACTGAGGAGGAGAAGGACCTCGGAGTCCTGGTTGATCGCAGGATGACTATGAGTCGGCAATGTGACGTGGCTGTGAAAAAAGCTAATGCGATCTTGGGATGCGTTAGGCGAGGTATTTCTAGTAGGGACAGGGAGGTGCTGCTTCCGTTATACAAGGCGCTGGTGAGACCTCATTTGGAGTACTGTGTGCAGTTCTGGTCTCCTATGTTTAAAAAGGATGAACTCAAACTGGAACGGGTACAGAGAAGGGCCACTAGGATGATCCGAGGAATGGAAAACCTTTCCTATGAAAGGAGACTCGAGGAGCTCGGTTTGTTTAGCCTAACCAAAAGAAGGCTGAGGGGGGATATGATTGCTCTCTTTAAATATATCAAAGGGATTAATACCAAGGAGGGAGAGGAATTATTTCAGCTCAGTAGTAATGTGGACACGAGAACGAATGGATATAAACTGGCCGTGGGGAAGTTGAGGCTTGAAATTAGACGAAGGTTTCTAACCGTCAGAGGGGTGAAATTTTGGAACAGCCTTCCGAGGGAAACGGTGGGGGCGAAAGACCTCTCTGGCTTCAAGATTAGGCTTGATAAATTTATGGAGGGAATGGTTTGATGGGAAAACATGATTTTAGTCAATTAGGCATTAACGTGCCATCGCGGGTAAAATGAGGGTCCGGCTGGAGAATCTTGCCTGTATGCTCGGGGTCCAACTGATCGCCATATTTGGGGTCGGGAAGGAATTTTCCTCCAGGGTAGATTGGCAAAGGCCCTGGAGGTTTTTCGCCTTCCTCCGCAGCATAGGGCAGGGGTCGCAGGCTGGAAGACTCTGTTGTGGGTGGGTCAGCTTTTGTGGCCTGCATCATGCGGGAGGTCAGACTAGATGACCATATTGGTCCCTTCTGACCTTAAAGTCTATGAGTCTATGAGTCTATGAGGAAACAAAGGATAGGAATAAATGGTCAGTTTTCAGAATGGAGAGAGGTAAATAGTGTGCCCCCCAAGGGTCTGTTCTGGGACAACATATTCATAAATGATCTGGAAAAGGGGGTAAACAGTGAGGTGGCAAAATTTGCAGATGATACAAAACTATTCAAGATAGTTAAGTCCAAAGCAGACTGCGAAGAGCTACAAAAGGATCTCACAAAACTGGGTGACTGGGCAACAAAATGGCAGATGAAATTCAATGTTGATAAATACAAAGTAATGCACATTGGAAAACATAATCCCAACTATACATATAAAATGATGGCATCTAAATTAGCTGTTGCCACTCAAGAAAGAGATCTTGGAGTCATTGTGGATAGTTCGCTGAAAATATCCACTCAATGTGCAATGGCAGTAAAAAAAGTGATGTTGGGAATCATTAAGAAAGGCATAGATAATAAGACAGAAAATATTATATTGTCTCTATATAAATCCATGGCATGCCCACATCTTGAATACTGCGTACAGACGTGGTTGCCCCATCTCAAAAAAGATATATTGGAATTGGAAAAAGTTCAGAAAAGGGCAACAAAAATTATTAGGGATATGGAACGGCTTCCATATGAGGAGAGATTAATAAGGCTGGGACTTTTCAGAGATGACTAAGGAGATCTATAAAATCATGACTGCTATGGAGAAAGTAAATAAGGAAGTGTTATTTACTTCTTCTCATAACCCAAGAACTAGGGGTCACCAAATGATATTAATAGGAAGCAGGTTTAAAACAAATAAAAGGAAGTATTTCTTCATACAATGCACAACCTGTGGAACTCTTTGCCAGAGAAAGTTGTGAAGGCCAAGACTATAACAGGGTTCAAAAAGGAACTAGATACGTTCATAGAGGATAGGTCCATCAATGGCTATTAGCCAGGATGGGCAGGGATGGTGTCCCTAGCTTCTGTTTGCCAAAAGCTGGGAATGAGGGACAGGAGATGGATCACTTGACGATTACCTGTTCTGTTCATTTCCTCTGAAGCACCTGGCTTTGGCCACTGGCTACTGGGCTAGATGGCCTTTTGGTCTGACGCAGTATGCCGTTTTTATGTTCTTATGTTCTTATGAGCACAGCACTAGATGATCAGCCAAAGGAGCAAGAACAGATGTAGGTCAGTATGTGAACCAGTCCCACTAGCTGGGACAGTCGCCTGCTCTCCTTGTGTTGTTTCTGTTGGACTGTGAAGATTGTAAACAACATATAAATAACACACACAGAGGATGAAGCAGAGCTGTCAGGCCTCGGACAGACGAAAACAACTTCCAGCCATGTCTGGCCATGCCTGGGAGCGAGCAGGACTGACCCCACTTCTCCGGGAGACCCAGGGTCATCTTTGCTTTTGGGGAAATGATGTCAGGATTGCAGGGTCCAGTCTGCCCAGGCACAGGGCATGTGTGGGAAAGGAATGGATTTATTATACCTTCAAATGTGACCTCCGCCAGCCCCACACACAGCTATCCCAGTACTGCTCCAAGCACTGTCATGATTACGATGGCAGTGCCTCGGGGCCCCAGCCAGGGGTTAGGGCCCCATTGTGTAGGTGTTGTAAACACATAGACCAAAACAACAGCCCCTTCCCAAAGGGCTGACAGCCTAAGCATGTAACAAGCTCCTCTCAAAGCAATGTGCACAACTATTAACTCTGTATGATGTGCAGCAGTAAGAATCGATGCTGTTCTCAGGGCCAGGTGCAGGGCATTTCACTGCATGCTCCAAAAGACCCAGTGTGAGACTGGGAGTCAGAGAATCACAAACTTCCTGTGTCACCGGGGGTAAAACAGGTCACTGTTCTGTGCCTCAGTTTCCCACCTGTAAAATGAGGAGAAGGATACTTGCCCTGTGAGAACTCAAGTGCTCTGGAATCTGTGGGGGAAACATGCCTGGTAACCAGCCTGAGAACTAGATTTTGGCACCATTTCAGTACATGTTTGGGAGCTCCTCTCTGAGGCCCTTTCTCTGAGGATCTCAAGGAGCTTTACAAGCAGTAATTAACCTCTCAACCCCCCAAGAAGCGAGATCATTGGGTGGGTTAATGCAGGATACTCCCTTGTTCTCCAGGGCACATCTCCTTTAACCTTGTCTAAGCTGAGCTCCTTGCCAAATTCTCCCCCGGTTGCAAGAAGCCAGGGGCCAGTCCCTGCAATGGTGGGAGTACTGCATCTGTTCACAGTTGACCACCCTGTCACCTGGAGCAGAGTCAGATGACACGCATGTCCTAGCCAAAGGTACAAGAACTAGCACCACTCCTGCTCAAACCATTGCTTCGCCCAGAGCAGCTGGCCTCTTGTGCTACAGGAAAGGTGGGAGACTTGGCCCAAAGCTAGGTGCAGCCCCAGCCTGGGGAGATGTCCAGTTTGTTGCAGTGCTGTGTGTGCAGGATTTTATGATGTGAGTGAAGGAATCAGCACAGTGGACTTTTGTGCTGCTCAGCATAGAACTGGGACCAGTGACACGTCCCCTGGGAGGTAACAACATGTCCAGTCCCCTCTAATAGAAATGAAGGCACAGAGAGGGTATGTGACTGTCCTGTCATGTACTTCTGTATCAGATCTGGACTGGCTACAGAGCTTGCTTATACACACCAGGTGTGTTCATCATAAAATCATTTAATGCTCTGCCAGGTATGGCTGAGGTTTGTTTAAATAAGGTATTTTACACACAGTGCCACCTAGTGGATGGACTGTATAATACAGTTTAGCATTCCATTACATCTTCCTCTTTAAGTTTTACATTCCTGCCATTTACCATATTTACACTATCATTCTGTCTTTGAAGTTCAGTATGGATTAGTCTAAGTGTCTCTGAATCATATTTGTTTTCTAATAGCATGACCTGAACACGTAACAGCTTGATCATGTGGCTGTCCATTAGCTGCAATGACTGGTTGTGGTCAGTTTGGGATCCTTAAGTCTTCTTGTTCTGCATCTGCCATCTGTAGAGTTTGCTCCATTGATTGTTCTTTCTGAGGAACAAACTGTAGATGTTGACAGTTTCTGCTGAATTCTCCACTGTCGGTCTCTATCTCATAAGATCTGGGTGTTGAATTCTTTTTCTTTATGACAGCTGGAGCTGTCCATCCCTTGTCTCCATCCAATTTGACATGAACACAGCCACCTGGTTCTAGACCCAGCAGTTTTCTAACTGAGTGATGTCTCTTTTTAAAGTATTTATAAGGTCTAGCCTTTTTATCCAATTTGGCTACTCTATTCATGTCTGGCCACTTTGGAGATAGATCTTTTCCAAAGTTGGAAGAGTAGTTTTGAGTTGTCTTCCCATCAGGAGTTGTGCTGTACCATACCCAGTAGCTACTACTGGTGTTGATCCATATCTCAGAAGAGCAAGAAATGGATCTTCCTGCTGTAGTATTTTCTTGGCTGTCCGTACAATTTTCTCAGGGCAGGTAGGTCTTCACTACAGGGGGGAGTCGATTTAAGATACGCAAATTCAGCTACGCGAATAGCGTAGCTGAATTCGACGCATCAGAGCCGACTTACCCCGCTGTGAGGACGGCGGCAAAATCGACCTCCGCGGCTCCCCATCGACGGCGCTTACTCCCACCTCTGCTGGTGGAGTAAGAGCGTCGATTCGGGGATCGATTGTCGCGTCCCGACGAGACGCGATAATTCGATCCCCGAGAGATCGATTTCTACCCGCCGATTCAGGCGGGTAGTGTAGACCTAGCCTCAGATTCTCCATTCACTTGTGGGTAATGTGGACTGTTAGCAACATTATCAAAATCATAGTTTGTTTGGAATGACTTACATTTTGTTGTAGTGCATTGTGGTGAGATGCCCATCACTAGTTGTTATGGAATACCAAAGTAAGCAAAAATGCACTTCAGTTTCATGATAACACTGCAACATGTTATGTCTTTCAAGTACATTATTTTATGTACCTGGAAAAATAGTCCACAACGACCAGGTAATGGTGTCCTCTGAATTCACATAAATCTGTGAAAAATAGATCCTGCTGGGAAAAATATAGATTGGGTTCAAGGGGGTTGAAGGGATTCAAGGGGCTTGCATCCCAAGCTGGGCAGAGTTAGGGTTGCAGTGTGCAACAGGCTAATAGTGATAAGATATATGTTTGCAAATGCTTGAAGTCTAAATACTGAGAAGGGTGAGCATGAGTGCCTGGTATTAAATGAGGCTATTGATATAATGGGCATCAAAGAAACTTGGTGGAATGATGATAATCAATGGAACACAGTAATACCAGGGTACACAATAGATAAGAATGACAGAGTAGGTCATGCTGTCGGCACTATATGTGAAAGAAAGCATAGAATCAAATACAGAAATATCATAAATGACTCATACCGTACCACAGAATCTCTATGGATAGAAAATCCATGCTTGAATAGTAAGAGGATAGCAGCAGGAGTATACTATCAACCACCTGACTAGGATGGTGACAGTGACTGTGAAATGCTCAGGGATATTAAAGAGGTTACAAAAATAGAAAAATTGCCCTGTTCTTTTCATTTCCTCTGAAGCATCTGGCATGGGCCACTGTCAGATGACAGGCTACTGGGCTAGATGGACCATTGGTCTGACCCAGTATGGTCGTTCTTATGTTCTTATATGTTCTTATGATTGAGGTTGGAGGAGGAGAGCCTGTGTGCTTGTAGGGGACTTAACTTTTCATGACCTTTCTTTTGTGATTTGATGCAGGTCTGCTGTGTGTGTGGCAACCATAATGGTGCACAAGGAAGTTTTCTGAGTATGAAAAAAAATATATATGTGTATGTATGTGTGTGCTTGCATGTGTGTCTCGGTCACACCAATATGTGTGTGAGAGAGTGAGGGAGAGAGCACAGTGTATTTGTGCGCTTGTTTATAAACATACATATATAAATAGGGAGGGAGACGTAAATATATAAAATCATTTTCCATAATTAAAAGATGTTTTACAGCAGAATATTTCCATTTTAGGCGTAGGGATATCAATTTTATAAATACAAGATTAAAATAAACATTAACATGATTACATCAGCTCACACACACACACACACACACACACACACAAAATAGGCTCCCACACTACCATTTTAAATAGCACAAAACAAATGAATTCTCCAAATGTTGTTTAAACTGGCACTGGGCTTTATGATGTCATCTCTGGAGTAATCACAACTTGTTTTCCTGCAGTAAATATGGTTGTTTTTCCCATTAGCAATTGTGTAGGAGTTTCAGTCTATGCAAGAGTAATAACCATGCTAATGGGCTATCTATGATTGCTGTGGGCTCCATGCTAGGCGCCCAGCTCCCTCATTAACTCAGTGAAGTGCTGTGATGTTCCCCGGGTGTTATCTGGACCAGTGATCTGCTCGGTCACTCCAATCCTCGACTCTGGCAGCCAGCCTTACCCTGCTCTGCTGTGAGAACCCCCGCTCCTGGGCTGTTCACACACAGTCTCTGGCATGTAAGCTGCTCCCAGTTACGTGAATGAGCACCTTTGGCCAGCCGCTGCTTGGATTGTACAACCGAATAACACTAGCCACTATCTCCAGTCCCAGACACAACCCTAGGAACCTCCGTCTTGCAGTGTCCAGTTATGCCCACTGGACGCTGCAAGCTTATATGAGTTTGTCAATTTAACAAAGAAATGGATATGTACCAGGCTTGTTATCCCAAGGGGAGTCTCTGACACACTTCAAACCAAACGCACTGTGACGTGCAGTCTATAGGGTTTTATAAAAATATGATAATAAGTGAATATAATGTAACTGGGATATGCTTCATGCAAAAGGTCTCTTGTAAAGTATCATTACAAAGCTTATAATCTACTGAGTGGGATCATCCTATTTGTATAAATGTACCACTCTTGTATCTAAAACTAGAAATATAAAATATAACTCTGAGGGCCTATTGTAATTATGCAAAGTGTGGGCCATTAATGGTGGTTTGGAATCTTGATGACTCCCATTAACTAGGACCATTGTCTGCAGATGGCTCTGTTTTACCTCTGAGTCTTCCTGTATACATGTGTGCTGGCAAGTGGGTAATGAAGTCTTGCAGTGACATGTGATCATGTCACCTGACCTGGAATCCATCTTTAACCTGGTGTTTTTCCAGTGAGGGGGGGTGGAAACTCAGAGGGACAAAGGGTTCCCGCCTTAAGCAAAAGATATATGAAGGGGTGGAACAGAAAAGAGGGAGAAGAGCCATCATGAAGAATCCCCTAGCTACCACCTAAGCTGGAACAAGAGCTGTACCAAGGGAAAGAATTGTGCCCAGGCCTGGAAGGTGTCCAGTCTGAGGAAAAAACTTACTGAAGCATCTCTAAAAGTGAGAGTATCTGTATTTAATTTGATTAGACATAGATTTGCACATTTTATTTTATTTTGCTTGGTGACTTACTTTGTTCTATCTGTTACTACTTGGAACCACTTAAATCCTACTTTCTGTATTTAATAAAATCACTTTTTACTTATTAATTAACTCAGAGTATGTGCTAATACCTGGGGGAGCAAACAACTGTGCATATCTTTCTATCAGTGTTATAGAGGGCGAACAATTTATGAGTTTACCCTGTATAAGCTTTATACAGGGTAAAATGGATTTATTTGGGTTTAGACCCCATTGGGAGTTGGGCATCTGAGTGCTAAAGACAAGCACACTTCTGTGAGCTGTTTTCAGGTAAACCTGCAGCTTTGGGGCAAGTAATTCAGACCCTGGCCCTGTGTTGGAGCAGACGGGAGTGTCTGGCTCAGCAAGACAGGGTGCTGGAGTCCTGAGCTGGCAGGGAAAACAGGAATAGAAGTAGTCTTGGCACATTGGCTGGCAGGTCCCGGGGGGTTTCTGTGATCCAACCCGTCACACACATTGCTTCAGGTAGAATAAACAAACAAATTTATTAACTACAAAAGATAGATTTTAAGTGATTATAAGTCAAAACACAAGTCAGATTTGGTCAAATGAAATAAAAAGCAAAACGCATTCTAAGCTGATCTTAACACTTTCAATGCCCTTACAAACTTAGATGTTTCTCACCACAGGCTGGCTGGTTACCCTTCAGCCAGCCTCTCCCCTTTGATCAGCACTTCAGTCACTTGGTGGTGGTGTCTGTAGATGGAGGTCGAAGAGAGAGGAAGAGCATGGCAAACGTCTCTCCCTTTTATCATGTTCTTTCTTCTCTCTTGGATTTGCTCCCCCCTTCAGGGTCAGGTGAGCATTACCTCATCGTAGTCCCAAACTGACCAAGGGAAGGGGGTTGCTCACTCGAATGTCCAACAGATCTTTCTTGCTGCCTAGGCCAGTCTCCTTTGTTCCTGTGAGGCTGGGCTGGGTTTGTCCCATACATGCCCTGACGAGGTATGAACTGCCCCTCTGTTCCTGGAGAGTTTTGCCTGGGCCTGTTTTAAGCCATGAGGACACATTTTCAGCCTCATAACTATATACATGAAATTACAACCTATAACATTACTATAACAACAATGCTCAGTGCATCATGAGCCTTCCGAAGATACCCGACATGACAAACTTTGCATTGGATACCACACAATCATTATAGGGATGAACATGGGGGTGCAGGGTGTTCCCCCGAGATACAGAGTGTCACAGGTGCTGTCAATGATTTCCACTTTTTGCGTATCCTTTCTCTCTTCAGAAATAAAATGCGGCACTTCGGTCTAAAGCAGAATCTAGATCTCTGCAGTGTGTGGCTGGATTCCTATCGTGAGCTTTGTCGTTGACTTCACGGAGAGCAGGAGCAGGCAGCCAGGAGACTGCAGCTGATCTGCTTTGGGACCACAGGGCTCTCTCGTATGTGGCCCTCTCTAAACAAGGCACCGGGACAAAACTCCCTGCAGCTTACTGAGCTGGCTTGTACCTGTGGACACCCAGCTCCTGGCAGACCTGACATTTGCCCAAAGCAGTTGGGTACATGTTTTTTCACTAAACTCTACTTAGTTTCAGCTCATTGGTTAGAAATGCCACCCAAAACATTGTCCCCAGTGAGTGCCATTGTCTCCAAAACCCACTAGATCCTGGCGCCCAACCCTCTGGGCATTGCGTAATTTGAGCAAGCCTCTTCAGAGCTCAATGGACCATGGTAGGGCCTGAGCCTGGAATGTACTGAGCACATGACTTCAACGGCCATTATGGGTGCCCTGCACCTTCCCAGACTGCTGGTCGCACACCTACTCCCTTTGGAGTCAATGTGCATTTTGCCATTGACTTCAGAGTAGCAGAAACAGACCTTTAGAGCCTGACTTGGTTGCTCTGCACCTTGCATGCCATTTACACCAGGGCAAACTGGGTGCAAAATGCTCCCAGGTCAGAGAGGACACACAGGGTGCAGGGCAGGGAAGAATCAGGCGCTGTGACTGGAGCTTGCTGCAGACCTGGGAGCAGACGCAGCTCCTCAAGCTGTGCAGGGACGTGGGACTGGGTTTTCTCGTAGAGGGCTTGGGTCTGAATCACGACGTGCAGTCTCTGGTTTACAGGGTCCCATGTTATCTCGTGTTCCCTTACACACCCTTGTAGGAAATGCCGTCCTAGCATGCAGGCTCCACTTGGAGTGCTGTATTCATTCACAGTTATCAGACTTAGGCAACCGTGTCTCTGAATGACTTAAAATAATATTTGGAGAAATCCATATTAAGTATATTAGTTGACTAAGTCTTTAAATCTTTACAAGGGCCTTAATTCCAAGGACTCTGCTATACATATGTGCCAAGGATTGTGCAATGTGGTGACACACAGGCAGCCCGGGTTCTTACTGAGCCCCATCCTGCTGCCTTTAAAATGGTTAACTGACTTCTCGATGCTGGAAATCTGTTTCTGTTTAAACAGCAAACCAAGGGGTTTCAACCCCTGGCCTGCAGCATCCTGCTGGGCAGCTTTTCCAATTCTCATGCTTGGCATATTCTGGGAGTTGTTAAATGATGTTGCACTGGCTCACTGTATTTAGATTTTAAACATGTTTGTAAGGTTTTTACAAAGGAAAAAGCCGTGTTTCATTACTAAGGCAACGCGCCAAGTATCTTCTAGTAAATAATCTGTCCTGGAAATACTCTGTGCTCCCCCCGAGGAATCCGTGGAACAATAAACCAGCAAGGCAAGAAGGTGCTACATAGGCACATAGCTAGGAGCAATGCAAGACAATGAAGAAAGAGAAAATGTAGCTGAACAGTCTGCAAAGCTTCTGTTCGAAGGCAGACTCATCCACCCAGAGGAAGTGCTGGATACCCCTCACTGAGACATTCAGGGTTAGGTCAGAGAACAGACTACAGGGAACAGGCCCTCCCTGGATGAGGCAGATCTCCTGAGCAAACATCTGAAGAAGTGAGGTTCTTACCCACGAAAGCTTATGCTCCCAATACTTCTGTTAGTCTTAAAGGTGCCACAGGACCCTCTGTTGCTTTTTACAGATTCAGACTAACACGGCTACCCCTCTGATACTTGATCCAATGAGTGGATTCCAGCTTCTGTCTATGATTCTAACAGCACCAGGCTGTCGCTGGCGGCTTTCCCGCTCGATGCACAGGCAACGATGGGTCCACGTAGATTCGGGAAACAGCTCGAGTCTCAGTGAGGGCTGGTGGGAAGTGTGGGAAGGAATTTGGTCCCAGGCTCTGCTAATCTTCTGTGCAACATCTCCTTGAAACTAGCCCCTGGGTGTGCTGGCTCATGTCTCCCAGTGAGCACAGAGGGCCCTCAAAGGAAACGGGATGACATGAGGGTCACAGGGTAGAGCACACTCTGCATTCCCAGATAGTTGCAGCCCTTGAACTCACAAAGCTACGTCTACTCTTGTTGCTGGGGCAGGGGGGAAGGAGATGACTTCTACCTTGGAGAGCCGTACTGGTGCTGGCTCTCCTCACACTAGCATGCAGCTGCAGTGGTGGGAGTGGCTAGCTGCCGAGCACGTGCCCATCACAGACCCTAAGCATGTACTCGGGGCGGCTGTGCCACAGCTACACTCTGTTTGTTGGGTACTAGCTTGATCAGAGCTAGCCCAGGTGTGTCTCCTTGAGCTGTGAATCACACACACACACACACACCCCGGTGAACACATACCCAGTGAGCTCTCCTGACCAGGGCACCTCCTGTGTTTGGGCATTCGTAGACTGGCTAGTCTTCTGGCTAGGACACCTGAGCAAGCGGGAGAGTGCCTGCGGGCAGTCACAGGAGTGTCTGGTGGATCTGCAGCATGGCAGATGTAATGCTGGTCACGGAGACCATGCCCTGCAGTACAGGGCCAAAGGCACTCTCACATCCCTGTGCAATGAAGGCCAGTCTGGCCAGGCTGCACATCTCAGGACCAGTGTGAGGCCCTGATAAATCTGAAAAGCTCAAAGCTGAGGGAGTGGGCTGCAGCTTGGCTCATAGGAGACACAGAATGGGTCTATGGAGAGTAGATCCTGTCAATCTTTGATGAGATTACCAGTCTATTACAAGTTGATGTAATAGACTTAGACTTCTGTAAGCCACTTGACTTGGTACCAGGTGACATTTTGATTAACGATATAAAATTAACCTGACATGCATTAATTAATTAAGTGCTAGCTAGCTAATAGGTCTCAAAATGTAACTGTAAACAGGGAACCATCATCGAATGGGTGTGTTTCTAGTGTGTCCCCTGACACTATTTAACATATTTATCAATGACCTGGAAGAAAACAGAATCGGCACTTATAACATTTGCGGATGTCACAAAAATTGGGGGAGTGGCAAATACTGAAGAGGACAGGTCACTGACTCAGAGTGATCTGCATTGTTTGGTCAACTGGGGGCAAGCAAACAATGCGCATTTTAATATGGCTAAATGTATAGGAACAAACAATTTAGGCCGCACATACAGGATGGGAAATATCCTGGGAAATAGCACCTCTGTAAAAGATTTGGGGAGGAGGGTTTGTCATGGTGGATAATCAGTTGAACATGAGCTCCTAGTGTGATGCTGTGTGTCACGGAGTGTGGGGGGACACAAGGCCCTGCACCCCCGGCTTCCTGCGATTCACTATGACTCTCAGCCAGCCAGTAAAGCAGAAGGTTTATTTAGACGACAGGAATACAGTCCAAGACAGGTCTTGCAGGCACAGAAAACAGGACCCCCTCAGTTAGGTCCATCTTGGGGTCCCAGGGCACCACAGCCCCCTTGGGAGGTCAGAGCCCTGTCTGCCTCCCAGCCATGTCGCCAGCCAGCCCCTGAAACTCTCCCTTCAGCCACCTCTCCCACAGCCTTTGTTCAGTTTCCCGGGCAAAGGTGTCACCTGGCCTCTAACCCCTTCCTGGGTTCTCATGTTACATGCTCAGGTATTCTCCCTCGGCCAGTCTCCCATCCCCCAATGCAGACCATCCTAGCCATACTCCCCTGTCAGCATTCAAAGACCACAGTAAGAACAGTCCCAGTTCGTCACACTGTGGCCAAAAAGGCTAATGTGAGCCTGGGATGTATAAACAGGGGAATCTCGAGTAGAGTAGAGAGGTTATTTTATCTCTGTGTTTGGCAATGATGCGACCGCTCCTGGAATAATGTGTCCAGTTCTGGTGTCTGCAATTCAAGAAGGATGTTGGCAAATTGGAGAGGGTTCAGAGAAGAACCATGAGAATGATTAAAGGATTGGAAAACCTGCCTTAAAGTGACAGACTCCAAGAGCTCAATCTATTTTGCTTAACAAAGAAAAGGTGACTTGATTCTTGGCTCTTCAGTCTAGCAGACAAAGGTCTAGCATGATCCAATGGCTGGAAGCTGAAGCTAGACAAATTCAGACTGGAAATAAGGGTGTACATTTTTAACAGTGAGAGTAATTAACCTCTGGAACACTTTACCAAGTGTGGTGGATTCTCCATCACTGACCATTTTGAAATCAGGATTGGATGTGTTTCTAAAAGCTCTGCTCTAGGAATTATTGTGGGGCATTTCTCTGCCCAGGGTTATACAGGACTTCAGACTAGATGATCACAATGGTCCCTTCTGGCCTTGGAATCTATGAATGTCAAACTTACCTGACATGGAATGTTGCAGCATTTCCATATCAACCTTTGGGATAGAAACGAATGTGGAAATATTGGAATTTCCTGCAGGGTGGCAATCCCAAATTTCCACTCCGTTCTAATAAGAGGCTGGGTAATAAAGCCAGTGGCACTGTTGTGCCTGGGTTTGCAAGACTGGGAACTTTTTTCTTGTGCAACCTTTCATCCTCTTCCTTGTGGCAGGTGCAGGCTGTTTCTTCTGGGTAGCCTTGAACTGGGCGTGGAGTCATGTTCCCCAGCAAACCTCTCCTGATTGTCCCTGTCCCTGCTCTGCTCTGTGCCCCTCTCCCTGCTGACCCAGCACGTTCCCTTCGGCTTTAGGAAGCAGAAGCACCCTGTCCTGTGTGCTGTTCATGCTCAGTGTTGCCAGCTCTCACAACTGGGGTTTTGCTCAAAGCTTCAGCTCTTGGGGGCATGTTAGTTCATGTGAATCACAACTTTCCAACAGAAAAAAAAGGCTGTTTCTAGCCCTCATGGCTGTGGCGGAAACGTGGCCCGAGTGTAACCCGCAGGCTCAGAAACCTGACAGCAAAGAGCAAGATGTCTATTTATTTTTTCTAAGGGCTCGTCTACACTGGCAACGTTAAAGCGCTGCCGCGGGGGTGTAGCTATCAGCGCTTGTGCACTGTCTACACTGGCGCTTTACAGCGCTGAAACTTGCTGTGCTCAGGGGCGGGGCGGGGTTTCACACCCCTGAGCAAGAAAGTTGCAGCGCTGTAAAGTGCCAGTGTAGACAAGCCCTAAATCTGATGGTTTTTAATGCAGTCCCATGGTTTGGGGCCTGACTCTTGTGGCTGGCAATCTCGCCTGCCCCTGAGCTGCATCCCGCTCCACTCAGTAAGCACATCAGGTTGATTTATGTATTTGGAAGCACTCTGCAGATCTCCCCCACGGAGAGTTAGCATTTCCCAAACATGTGTAATTAAACCTCAGAACACCCAGCACAACACCAAGGGAAACTAAGGCATGGAGAGGGGACGTGACTCACCCAAGGTCCCACAGGGAGCCTGTGCCAGCTGGGAATAGAAGCCAGATTCCAGTCTCCTAGTCTTGTGCTCTAACCACTAGGAAGGGGTGAGTTCTGCAGGGGGAGGAACAGCACCAGCACTGGGAAAGTTTTACCAACACTTCTACACCAATATCCTTTATACTGCAAACAAACTGTAGTTTTGTATTTAAATACCAAATCCTTTGGCAACGATCCTTTAGCAACAACACTAGTTATTAGTGATATTAGCCTGCACATTTGGAGAACAGTACTGCTTTTATCCAGACAGATTAGGTCAAGTGATCTGAACTTTGAGAAGCAGCAGAAAATACCCCAAAACAAGAAGAAGGAAAATAGCTGTGATATTGCTGTGATGTCTGCACATGAATATTTTTGCACTGAAGGAATGCAGATGCATTTTTGCTCTGTTACAGCACAGTTTTCAGCAGACCAGCAATGATGCACTGTAAACAGACCATGCTAAAACACATAGTTCTTGCTAGATCTTTCTGCAGAGTTTTCTCTAAATAGTTATTTTGTAATAGGCATTTTATTTTCTTTGCACAGTCCCTAAATAGTACAACTCCCAGCCCAGGAACATCAATGTGCTATTTTTTTATATGCTGGAATTTATTTTAAAAGGCTATTTATTTAGTAATATTGCTGGTGACCTGCTCTCCCCGCCTGCCCTTGCACCATGGTGTAGTGCCCACTGCAATAGAAAGGGGAGCAGAGGATCAGTGCACTCCCCCAGCCGTGCTGCTGTGTTCCAGAGGAAGTGGCCCAGCTTGCACCAGTGTCACTCTGAAGTAACTCCATGGCAGAGTAACCAAGAGCAGAATCTGGCCTAGTTTTCGGCCATGTGCCTTCCAGAGAATCCTTCTCCTCTGTATTGAACAAGCACATTGAGAGCAGGTTAGGGCTGCTCCTGCTGGCAGCCCCAGACTGTCACAGGACGGGACTGTGGCTGGGAAGGTGGTGGGTTGTGTGTGGGAGATGTCTATAACTTAGGGACGTGTCTGGAGTAGCCTCGTTACTGACAGCGTTTTGAACTACAACACCAAACCTCAATACTGAAACAAGTGCCTGTCAGTTTCATCAAGTATGTCTCCACGTCCGAGAACCTATACAGAACTGGCTGCACTTCCCAAGTCCTGTCCCAGCGCACACCAGGTTCACTAGAAAGTCTGGGTGGGATGTGACTGTCTCTTTGGCCACGGCTAGGCTGCACAGTTAACTGGAGCTGTTGGATGTGAGCCCCTGGGTTAGCCTAGCCCAAGTGTGTGTTCCCACTGCAATGCCCTAGCAGTGTTACTGTACCCTCAGTGTTTCTGCGCTTGCTGTGTATGTCTGGGGCATATGCATGGCTTTTTGTGCTGAGGTGCTGTAGGGTTCTTTTGCAGTCAATTGTGGGAGAACTGGATTGTCCTTCAGTGGGAATTATGATACAGTCTCATCACATGGTGATAACACTCTTGCCAATCCACTAGTATCTCAGGAGGATGTTCAACTAAATCAGTGGGCCCAGATAACTTGCATTCAAGAGTTTTAAAAGAGTTGGCTGAGGAGCTCACTGAACCATTAATGCTGATTTTCAATAAGTCTTGAAACACCCAGGAAGTTCCAGAAGACTGGAAGAAAGCTAATGTTGTGCCAGTGTTTTTAAAAGGGTAAAGAGGATGACCCAGGTAGCTATAGGCCTGTCAGCCTGACTTCAATCCTGGGCAAGATAGTGGAGTGGCTGATACAGCAATCAATTAATAGTGAACTAAAGGAGGGTAATGTAATCAATGCCAATCAACATGAGTTTATGGAAAATAGATCATGTCAAACTAACTTGATATCTTTTTTGATGAGATTACAGGTTTGGTTGATAAAATTACTGTGTTGATGTAATTTACTTAGACTTCTGAAAGGCACCTGACTTGGTACTACATGATATTTTGATTACAGAACCTAGAACGATATAAAAATTAACATGGCACACATTAAATGGATTAAAAACTGGCAAAATGGTAGGTCTCAAAATATAATTGTAAATGGGGAATCATCAGCAAGCAGTTGTGTTTCCAGTTGGGTCCAGCTAGGATGGGTTCTTGGCCCTATGGTATTTAACATTTTTATCAATGACCATAAGTCAGTCACTGACTCCCTTGGGGAGTGAGTCAAACTTGTGGGCAATGTTAAACCATACGGTGAACCCTACCCCCACTATCTTGGCTTGCCCTTGGCCTGGCCAATCCAGTAGGAGGTGTAGCCTGCTCCCACTGCCTCATCAGTGAGTCTGGTTTCACTGAAGGCATCCATGTCTATGTTATACTTCTTCGGTGTTTTGGCAATGCGGGCTGTTCTTTGGTCCAGGCTTCGGTCACGGTCAAGAAGAGTTCTGACATCCTATGACTCAAATGTCAGTCTGTGAATCTTTGTTTTATTTCGATCACTGAGTTGGATGAGCAGCCAGGAGTGGTAGCCTGACAGGTATACAAAGGGTAGGCTGTGTTTAGGGCTTCTTTTCAGTGCCCTTTCCTTGCACTGGGCAGAGCAGTGCTGTGCCTAAAAAGGCCTGTTCTGTCACCTCAGAAGGATATGAACACCGTATCTGCCCCGCTCTATGGAGAACGACCATCACCCTAAGGCTGCCTGTTTGCAGAGTTGTAACTAAGGACTGCCAGCAGCATCCTCTGCCTGGCCCCATCACCACAGGACTCTTGGTGAGTCGATTGGGTTAAAAGAGTTGAATGAGTTGACTGAAGAACCTGCACTATGAGTGGATTGAAGGGAGGGAGGATCGTGCAGAACCTTTTCCACTCTCTTGCTGAAGCAGCTGTTGCCACACAGGTGTAACAGATGCCACAAGAACAGCAGCTGACACGGGCGCAGGAGGTGGAGTTGGAGTTGTCCTTCTCCTAGATGAGTTGCCAACCTGAGCTAAAGAGCCTCAGCTCCCAGGATAAACTTGGACCATACTATCGGCAGATAGTAAAACAGTATGGATGATTTCCCAGAGCGTCCCACTGCTTCTAGGGACCTCTCGCTCTGCCATCTTCCTCCTGACCTAGGGCCAAATTCTGCTTGTCATACTTCACTGCTCAGGCAGGCTGAGTTGCGCACCCAATGAGAGAGAGCAGCCTATTGAGCTGTTGCCTGTGATATGTGAAGGCAGCGGCAAGGGCATCAGAGAGATTGCTCTGACTCATTGCTCTGTGGGCCTGATTTTCCTCTCCCCTTACAATGGTGGAAATCAGGCTTTTCACCATTATTGACAGGGTTCTGCCCGTCAATGCACAGAATGTTCCCTGAAACACTGTGATTGACTGGATGTGGTGGTGAAGAGTTATTGTGTTGCAAGCAGACAGACAGGGAAACACCATGGTGATTGCTTTGCTCTGCCAGTCAGGAGCAGCTCTGCTCTGTCTGGTACCGTTACCCCCAATTTACCCCAGTGTAACTAAGAGCAGAATTTGGCCCTAAGTCAGTAGGAAGATGGCAGAGCGAGAGGTTCCTAGAAGCAGTGGGGAACTATGGGAAATCATCCATCCACATCCCACTAACTGTGGTAGGATCCCAAGAGCTTGGAGACTTTGGAAGATGGTGATTTTACTGTTTCCATTGGTAGCGCCTTCCTTTGCCTGAGTGAAGGAGGACACCTGTTTCAGATATAGCTCTGCCCTGGTCCTCAATTTCAGCATTGGCAATTCTAAAGATTCCAGTGAGATAAATATCACTTGTATCTGTACTGCTTGTCGAGCCCTCTGACCTCTCCAGCATCCATTGATACGGGGCTGGCAAGAGGAACCTTTCCCAAGCCTTTATTCGCCCAAACACAAACAGGGTCCAGGGAGGTTTCTGATTCCTCTCCAGCAGTGTTTACCTGTTGAGTAGTTACTTATTCAAGGCCAAATTCCCTCATGCTCACCCTCTTTTCCTGGCTGACCTTTGACCCCACCCCTGGATAAATGCCACATTTCCACAAGCAAATATCACTTTTATTTTTGTGGAAAACAGCAAAGAAATTGGAAACAAACTGCAAAATATTTTGCTTTTGCAAAAATGGGAAAAAATAATCCAAAATATAATTTTCTTTCCTGGCCTCACTGATGATGTCAAGCTTTGCAGACAGTTTTCAAACACAGCTCATTTGCCGAGTGGCACAAATGAAAATCCAGCATGTTGCAAATGTAGAGCCAGTCAATGTCTGCAAATCACGCTATGAAAGCATACACTGAAAATGAGAACTTGCCCATCAGGGTTGCCAATTCCAACTGGGAAATGCGTAATTAGCTGGCACTTTTCATAGGGGTGGTAAATCATGATCCACAAACTGACCT
This sequence comes from Emys orbicularis, assembly GCF_028017835.1. Lineage (NCBI taxonomy): Eukaryota > Metazoa > Chordata > Testudines > Emydidae > Emys > Emys orbicularis. The sequence continues at coordinate 25,248,345 of NC_088695.1, read as the reverse complement.
TCAGGAATAAGAGCCTGCTTTTCCAAATTAGGTTTATTCACACTCTGCACTCCCTCCCTCCCTATCTGTTCTTCTGCTCTTATTCTGCTCTTCTCACAAATGATGAAAACCTGCAGAATTCATCAGTGTATTTCACAGATCTCTGTGACTTTCCTCCTGAACTGCCTGTGAAAAAGCTGGCCCAGGCCAGCTGGATCACTTCCACTGGGACTTAATGATGGTAAATCAGGGAAGTGGCAGCATGCAATAAAATCTTGGTGGGAAACCACAGTGCCCTTCATTTCCCTTCAGCAAACAGGCAAGACAGAAATAATCTTGGGAAAGATTCTTCTCCTTGCTGCAAAGCTCTGCTAGAGTTTGTGCAAAAGCAGACTCCCCCAGTGCTAACATTTGTTTGTCAACCAGGCATTTCCTGGCAGTGGCTGGATCCTTCCTAAGCCCTGTCTGCTGCAGGAGATGAAACAGTTGCTGCCAAAGGTGAAAACAGGTCTCAGGCTGCTAGGAGCTAAGCGTGTGATTCCCAGCTCCCATACACATGCTAGTGCTCGCTCGATGAGCTCTAGCATGACTATCAATAGCAGTGTAGCCATGGTAGCATGGACAGTGACAGCGGTGGCACGGCCTAGCCATGCTGAGTACATATCCATGGGGTTTAGGCAGGTTTGTACTTGGCATAGCTAAGCCATGCCTCTGTGGCTGCTGCCAATGTAACCGTGGCTACCCCGCTATTGAGACTCATGTGAGCTCACTGGAAACCCCTGTCAGCAACAGTTCAGGCGCGTCCTGTGGGCAAGGCGATGGCATCCCAAAGACAGGAAAGGCTTCCTTCTTACGCATTCTCCAATGTCACACCCAATGCAGAGCCTGGGCGAAGAAGTAGGCATGTGTGTCATGGAAAAATGCGTGCTGTGCTGATTGTCCCGCCCCGAGTGGGAGCTCAGTGCTCAGGCTATGTGAGTGTGACATCAGGAACTGGAGGAGTGCCCTTTAGCTGGTTTGGATGAAAGAGCCAGGGGTGGCTGAGCTGCGGGTTTCCTGCCTGGTTAGTGACTGCTGCACTGACAAGAAATACACTTGAGAGACCTGAACGCTAATGTCAACAAAGTGTTCTTGTGCAGGAATTTCCCAGTATGCACCAGAGCTGCTCCCCACTCACTCCACTTCCCGGTACCATGACCTGCCTGTGTGGGCCTGTCTGTGGCGCCGAAGCCTAGGGAGCCTAGCTGGCACTCTTTAAAAGTGCGATAGAGTAGGAGCAGGGAGCATGGGGGATGGGGGCTGTGCAGTGGTGTGGGAGGGAGGTTGTGCTGAATTTGGAGACTAAACTCAGTCATGAAAGTGCAGCAATCGCTGTGGAGCTCCCAGAAGACACTACTGTGGACAACACACAGTTTATCTGGAATGCATGTCACTGGAGATGCAGCCGGAATCTCCTGTGTGATCAGTCCCATCAGGCTGCTCCCATGCTGGGCATCTTCTTAGGGATCCATTTCAGGGATTCTCAGGGCAGGCTTGTGCTGCTAGGGAGCTAGGGAATGCCAGGACCAGAGAAGTGTGATGACCCAGAGGGGCAGATTCATCCCTGTGCTGGCTTAAGGGCACAGGGGAGGTGGCTTCGGCCTTCCCAGCCAGTGGCTGCCCAGGACCATCCTTGTTGCCATGGCCACTAAAAGCCATTGGCTGGACATTGAATGACTGGGGCAAAGGCCTGGATGCACACAATCTACCCACTCCTGGCTGCACCCTGGCTGCACCCCCTGTGCCCAGGTCTCCTGCAGAGCCAGTGTGGGGGCGCCCTGAATAAGGGCTGCTCCTTTATATGTGAAGAGGGCTATTCCTGCCCTAGCTAGGTCCAGGGACTCCAAGCAGATAGCCCTGCCCCTGCACTCCTCCCTGCGGACCCACAAGGGGTTTGGGTGGGCGGCTGCCCCTCCAGCAGAGTGGGGTCTCCATGAGTGCTTCTCCCCAGAGCCCCCTCCCATGGGTTCCTGCCCTTTAGCAGCAGCTGGATTTTAGTGTCAGCCTGGCCAGCCCAGACATGCACTCATTCAGTGCTGGGCCTGTTAGAGCCAGCAAAGAGCTTCTGACTTGTAGGTACATGATACAGCTGAGCCTGCACACCCCAAACTCCTGAGCTGAGATCCAGACAATCATGAGTTTGGCTTAAAACTCCTGAGATTTTTAACATACTACATTCCAGGTTCTCTTTGCATTGCCTTCTGGGCTGGAGCCTTCACAGTCACATTCCCAAGCCGCTCTCTGCCATCGGGAGCACTTGGAGCTTACTTTTGCTTTTTCAAGGGAAGCAGCGATTCTCAGGTAACCATGTGACTCCAGGAGCAGGGGCAGAAAAGCACCAAATATCATGAGAACTGACAGAACTGGCAAATACGGGGATCTGAGAAGGCCTGGCCTGAACAACCTGCCTGCCAGGGAAATGGGCACATTGCGACACTGATTCCCACTGCAGCGGGATCACATGCTGGGCTGGGGCTAGCGAGCAGGAGCGCCGCCAGCTTTTCTGCTGCCCTAGGCGGCGGATGGTCCCGCCCCAAAATGCCGCCCCCCACAGAGGCGGCGGAAGGTCCCGCCGCCGAAATACCGCTGCGGTCGCCGCCCCCCAAATTGTAGCGCCCTAGGCAACCGCCTAGGTCGCCTAATGGGTTGCGCCGGCCCTGCTAGTGAGTGTGGTAATGAGGTTTCATTACTAATACAGCAGCTTGCTGCCCAGATAATATGGTGATGGGAGACACAGCCAGACAGAGAGACACAGACAGACCTCAGTTATGCCCTTGCTGCATCCTGCAGCACAGCCTGCCAGCCTGCAGAGCAGTGTTTAGCAGTGTTAACTTCTCTCCTTTGCCGGAGTGTTAATAAATTCTCCTAGAAGCTTTGAGGGGCAGGTGCATGTTCGCTGTTGAGCCAGGGTAAATCAGCCAGCTGGACAATCCAGTCTATTTCTCTGCCTTCTAGGATAACAACAGGCCATGGGGATGCTCCCCCCTTCTGCACACTTTTATCACTGTTTCGCTCTTGTTGAGGAGTTTCTACCGATTGTTTGGTTTTGTGTGTCTCTGCCGTTGCGAAGAGAAAAAGTCGCGGCTGGAGCATAATGAATTCCTGGCATAGCTGCTTCTGGGAAGCTGCGTATCGCCCCAGCGCAAGAGAGGTAGCATAGTCCAGCTTGCCAGAGCCTTCCCGGCACAGCACAGGGACCAGCATCTTATTATAGGCAGGAATATATTTATATCTGACTGATCAAACCCAGCCCTGCTCCACACCAGGGGGTGGCAGAGGCGGCTTCAGCATGGTCCCCTCAATACCGTGCTGAAGTGGAGCTCAGGGAAGCGGTGTTCTATACTTGGCTCCACTAGTGACTCACCATGTGGCCTGTGACAAGTCACTTACCCCCCTCCTGACAAGATACATCCACCCTTTGTAAAGTGCTCTGAGTTCTGTGGGAGACAGAGCACCCGCTGGAGACAGTGCGCCATTGGCTGGGTACTCATGGTTGGGGGCGGGTTTGTGGGGTGAGTGATGTGGCAACACCCATACAAGGAGACACCAGCAGCAAGTAGGGGCACTGAAATCAGAGCAGAGGCCAGTTCTCTTCCTTCGGGGCTTGAGAATGAAGGCCCCACTCCGGGTGACAGGACTTCAGCCGGGGGTTAGAGGGAGCTGTGCAGTCCCAGCCAGCGAGCAGAGGGACGGCTGCCTGCACATCTCTTACCTGCAGCCATGTTGGGAATGGAGCTGTCTGATGGGGGCCCTGCCATTGGCTGCACACTGGTGTGCTAAGGGCTTGCTTGGAGCAGCAGGGAGCTGGCCAGTAGGTTGGTGGGCATGTGGAGGAAGCACAGCCCTGCTTCAGGAACACGCCTTGGGGACCATGCACCAGCCCCTCAGGGTGCCAGAGGAGAACACAAGGGAAGTGAGCAGACCTCTGAAGAGACAAAAGAGCCAGGTCTCCGCAGGGCAGCCTGCTCTGAAACACCAGAGACAGAACCTGCTAAAGGCCCAGGCTGGGCTCTGCCACGTGGGTTACCACTGGCTTGCTGACACGCAGCGTCTGTACCGGCCTCGGCTCAGTGAGTCTTCTGTTCTGTGGCTGCTTTGTTCCTCTCTTTAAACAGACTGGACCCTGCAGCCTTCCTTTGGGTTTGGCTGTTAACAGAGGGGAAGAGAGATGGCTGTGCCCACAGGGACATGAGGAGGGCGCTGGTCCCTGCTCATCCATAGCAGACTGGGGTCAGTCTGGCACTGAGGAAGCTCTCTGCCCATAGGCAGGAGAACTGCTAATGAGTCAGTGGGATGCTCAGAGCACTCAGCTGACATGGCCCCAGAGCTGTTTTCCCAGCGGATGCTCTGAGCATAAGGGTGCAGGCTGAGGCTGGCAGAGCTCTGGTGCACTGGGATTCACACTAAGCAGAGTGACCTGCTCTTCTCCTGGGGGAAGTAATCCCTGAAAAGACTATCTCCTGACTGTGTGTGTGAGAATGGGGTGGCCTGGAAGGCTCCCGGTGCTGTCTCCATCTCACACGTCACCTGGGCTTGGCCACATGAGGACAATGCCATTGAAGGGCCAGAGGGGAAGCCATGTGCAAGGAACAGTTGCAGTGATGGGAAAACCACCTGTCTAGTGGTCCATCTGGATTGGGTGAGTGTGAATGCTGATGTCACCAGCTGGGACTATCTGACCCTCTGGGTCTGCAAATCTGACAAGACCAGGCCCCTGTGTGACACTGGCACTTCTCCCTCCTTCCAGTCAGGCTACAGCAACATGGGCCAGTCTGCTCTGATTCGCAGATAGCCGCAGGGCAGCTGGTGCATCCCAAGAACTAACAAGTTAAACTCTACAACAAGCACTTGAGCATTTTCAGATGATTTATCACTTTATCTAAAGGAAACATTTTCTAAAGCACAAATGCGTGTGCATAGGGGTGTATGCATGTGCGCCCGTATGTGTATGTATGTGTGCACATGCCTTTATATTTGTGTATGCATGTACATGTGTGCGCAGATATATGTGTCTGTGTGCATGTGTCTGTGTGCAGGGGGCTCGAGGTTAATTGTCAGAGCTAGGGATGTATGTCCCAGCAGAAAAGCTGGTTTGTCACAATCTTGGCTTTTTGTGGGAATGAGCTGATTTGGAGGAAAAAATCCATTTGAAACTAACCATTTTGTTGATGCCAAAACATTCTTTTTAGATATTCTTGGAATGGAACTTTTTGATGTTTTGTTAAGAAGTCACTCTTTTGAAATGTCTTTTACTGCTATAAACTAGAATAGAAAATGAAACAAAAAGTCAAAAGAGAAACTAAACGTTTCAGGTTTGATTTTTTGAATGTTATTTTCTATAATAATTTAGAATGTAATATAACAATTTGATGTTATTGAAATGCAACATTTGGCTTGACATATAATGAAATGGTTTGAAGGAGGAAATCCTCTAGTTTTATTCCACTTTGGAATGAAAACAAATGTCAAAGTTGCAGAATTTCCTGCAAAAAGGAAGTTTCGCTTTCCCCCTACCTTGCATTGCAAGTGAGTATTGCCTCCCTGGTCTTTGACCTGCAGAGGCGGTCAAAAAAGCAAACAGGATGTTAGGAATCATTAAAAAGGGGATAGAGAATAAGACTGAGAATATATTATTGCCCTTATATAAATCCATGGTTCGCCCACATCTCGAATACTGTGTACAGATGTGGTCTCCTCACCTCAAAAAAGATATTCTAGCACTAGAAAAGGTTCAGAAAAGAGCAACTAAAATGATTAAGGGTTTAGAGAGGGTCCCATATGAGGAAAGATTAAAGAGGCTAGGACTCTTCAGTTTGGAAAAGAGAAGACTAAGGGGGGACATGATAGAGGTATATAAAATCATGAGTGATGTGGAGAAAGTGGATAAGGAAAAGTTATTTACTTATTCCCATAATACAAGAACTAGGGGTCACCAAAAGAAATTAATAGGCAGCAGGTTTAAAACAAATAAAAGGAAGTTCTTCTTCACGCAGCGCACAGTCAACTTGTGGAACTCCTTACCTGAGGAGGTTGTGAAGGCTAGGACTATAACAATGTTTAAAAGGGGACTGGATAAATTCATGGTGGCTAAGTCCATAAATGGCTATTAGCCAGGATGGGTAAGAATGGTGTCCCTAGCCTCTGTTCGTCAGAGGATGGAGATGGATGGCAGGAGAGAGATCACTTGATCATTGCCTGTTAGGTTCACTCCCTCTGGGGCACCTGGCATTGGCCACTGTCGGTAGACAGATACTGGGCTAGATGGACCTTTGGTCTGACCCAGTACGGCCTTTCTTATGTTCTTATGTTCTTATGTCTTGGGTGGGGCCACATGAGAACAGAGCAGTTCAAGGGCCAAAGGGCAATGTGTACAGACAGAACAGTTTTAGGGAATGGTGAGATCAGGAGTGATTCACTGCAGCTTCAGCTGAAGTAATGATAACAGTAGCATTACTCATTATTACTAATTACTCAGTATTACTAGTAACTGTAAGAATAGAGAATCCTTTTAAAAGCATGGTACAAATTAGCCAATGAAAGACTCCTCTTCCCCTGAGCCCCCCAGACAGTGAGGTTCTCAAGCACTGAGGAGTGCCTGTCCCATGAGCCATCTCCAATCCTTCTGGGAACGACTGCTGCAGGCCATGTTGATTGGCTGGCCATGGATCTTCACCTCCCCAATCACTCCCTTCCCTCTGCAGAGCTTCTCGCTGGATACACAATGGAGTGAGGGGAATCCCAACACCCTCCATCCACAGTGCAGACAGGCTGGAGGACGCACCCTGTGCTCAAGCAGGCCTGAGGCAGAAAAAGCCCAGCTGTGCCAGAGGGACAATAGAGGCCAGGCTGTGAATTCTGGCAGGGTGGAGTGTGAGCTGTGGGACCTGTCATTGCTGACCGCCAGAGCTAAAAATGTCCCAAGGGAGGTAGGCCTGCCAGCAATCCAGCGGCTGGAACGCCATGTCCTTCAACAAACAAACTCTCTGGAGATGCTGGCAGGCGCTGGCTGCAGAGACCACAGAGGGGACCTGGCTCATGCTGTTCCAACCTTCACTCACTGAGACAAGTGGCCGCCTGGGAGTCTCTAATGTGGGGAACCCGGTGCAGCTGCTCCATGAAGCAGGGAGCCAGGGAGCTCCATGCAGGGACACCGATCTCCCTTTCCCACATCACAGCAGCAGGACTTGTGTAAGGGGACTGTTGCCCCCTTACTAACATTCAGTGGGGGTGTTTTGATTGGCTTGCTCCCAGTACTAAAAGGGGAAGGGTCGATGGCAAATCAGGAGCCTGAGACTGACAGTCCCCAGGAACAATGGGGAGAGGCCAATGCTCCAGATCAGCCTGATTGACAGGGTGGGCAGGCTAATCAGAGGGTCAGGAGGCCAGGGAGGTCCCGTCCTCCGTGTGAGCTGGAATTGCCTGGGTCAGACAGAGTGGGGCCGAGCTAAGGAGAGAGCAGGGGCCCGAGCTAAGTTGCTGGGAGCAGAGCTGCAGCCCCAAAAGCCAGAGGACAGCCCAGAGAGAGCAGACCTGCCCTGGGAGGAGAGCTGCAGCAACCAGAGCCAGAGGGGCCAGACAAGCAGCCAGGAAGCAGGTCAGAGCTGGGAGCAGAGTCACAGAAGCAGCCTGCAGAGCAGACCTGTCCTGGGGGCAGAGCTGTAGCAACCAGAGCCAGAGAGGCCAGAGAAGCAGCCCAGGGAGCTGAAGGCAGAGCAGCAGCAGCAGCCGTGCTGAGGCAGAGTGGAGCTGGGGCTGGAGCAGTCCGGAGCCGGGTGCGGTGAGCAGCTGGGGAGAGTGAGGGGGACCCTGGCAGTGGGCCCAGCACAGGGAGATACCTCAGCCAAGAGGCCTTGCAGGCCAGACTTGGAGGGGGATTGTAACCCTGACAGGGCGGGGGCGACGCTGGGAAGAAGGGTCCTGCCACCTAGAGCCTGAGAGCGTGTGGCCACCGCCAGAGCAAGTGTCCAACCCGCAGCGTCTCTGCAGCACAGCCAGGGCCTGAGAAGGAGGCCCAGGACCTACAAGGAACAGACTGTGAACTGCCCTGACGTTCCAGAGACACTGCTTGTGATGATCCCTGCCACAGAGCAGGGTGATGGGTTTTCCTTTAACCTTTCCCATTTTTCCTTATTCTTTTTTAAAAAGTAATTGTTAATTAAACAACTTGTATTTGCTTTAAATTGTATAAAATGATCAGTGGGTCAGGGAGGTGCCCAGTGCAGAGAGAGTACCCCGGAGTGGGGACACCCTAGCCCCTGTCCTAGGTGACCACAGCAGGGTTGGGGGTCAAGCCCCCCAGGAATCCTGGGCCCAGCCTTGTCGGGGTTTACGAGGACTCTGCCAGACAGGAGAGTGGAAGGGGAGTCCTCAAGGGCAGGGAGGCCTCTGGGTAAAGGAAGTGGGAGCGAGTACTCAGATCCTTTCGCTAGCCCACTTCACCGGGGTAGTGCAGAAGCCAGGAAAGTTCCCCACAATAGCGGGACCATTCCCCCGCTTACACTTGTTACAAAGACGCAGCTAGAGCCCAGCATCTCCCCAGACCTCACACATCCAAACCCACCCGGCTGCCTACGCAGGGCCGCCCAGAGGATTCGGGGGGTCTGGGGCAAAGCAATTTCGGGGGCCCCTTCCATAAAAAAAATTGCAATACTATACAATACTATATTCTCGTGGGGGCCCCTGCGGGGCCCGGGGCAAATTGCCCCACTTGCTCCCCCTCCCATGGGCGGCCCTGGGAAAAATAAACCTTCTGCATCTCGGCACAAACCCAGTTTTGAGAAAGCTTCTTTACAAGGTATCACTGGTTCTCAGGATCAGCTAGTGCTAAAAGGCACTAAAGCTCATTAAAAGGGTTGGACAGATATTTTCTGTCAAAACTTTTTTTGGATCGAAAACTAGGGGTTTTTAAAAAGCAGAAAAAATCACGGACAATGTCTGCTTTCCTTCAAAATTTGTTGTGGTTTTTTTAATTGAAAAGCTGAAATTAGTCTGTCAAAACCTGAATATGGTTTGGGGTTTCAGAAGTGTGTGGCCAAATATTTGCTGCTTGCTGTGTTTGATTGTTAAAGAAACAATAACAAAATTCTGCTAAAAAAAAAAATCCAAAACTTTTGAACCACCTCAGCTTGTGACCAAACGCCTGAGCCCATCCAGTCAGAGATTTTTCCAGGTTTCTGATACTCTGCTGGCTTCCTTGACTCATATCTGTCTCCATAACTTTGGGTGCATTTAGGTTAGAACATAAGAACAGCCATACTGGGTCAGACCAAAGGTCCATCCAGCCCAGTATCCTGTCTACCGACAATGGCCAATGCCAAGTGCCCCAAAGGGAGTGAACCTAACAGGTAATGATCAAGTGATCTCTCTCCTGCCATCCATCTCCATCCACCCTCTGACAAACAGAGGCTAGGGACACCATTCCTTACCCATCCTGGCTAATAGCCATTAATGGACTTAACCTCCATGCATTTATCTGTTTCCTAGAGACTGGCTCCATGGGGTCCCTCACAAACTGGAGACGGTTACTGTGGGTTTGTCTTTAGTATAGACTATGTACATACTCCACGAACTGAGCATTTGAGCTTGTTCCAGAATCTGGGATGAGCCTATGTTGTGAAAACTGAAATGCTCAAAATAGCACATGCATGTGAATGGACACAGGGTGCTAAAATTAAATTAACCCAGGGGTTCTCAAACTGGGGGTCAGGACCCCTCAGGGGGTCACAAGGTTATTACTGGGGGTTGCGAGCTGCCAGCCTCCACCTCAAACCCCGCTTTGCCTCCAGCATTTATAATAGTGTTAAATATATTTAAAAATGTTTTTAATTTATAAGGGGGGGTCGCACTCTGAGGTTTGCTATGTGAAAGGGGTCACCAGTACAAAAGTTTGAGAACCACTGAATTAACCCCTCTGAAGCCTCAGGGAATGCAGGGGGGGGGGGGGGGTCTCCCTTGGTAGGGTTGGGAAGGAGGTAGGTGGTGTAGGATATTGCTCTTCTCATGTGATCCCTCCCCCAGTGGCTAATTTTAGATGAAGCTACCCTCCCCTGACATGAATCTCCCTATGGCACTGAAATTAAATATAGACTATAATTTGGCATTTGAGAGGTGAAAGGGACGGCAGCCCTAATGGAAAAAACTAACAGCTTGGCTCTTCTGCAAGCCTCAAACTGCTGAATGAGCTTTAGGGTAGGGAAGGCTGTGCCTCCCAAACAGCCTGGCCCTGCCCCCTATCCGACCCCCACCCACTTCCTGCCCCCCAACTGTCCCCCTCAAATTCCCCACCCATCCTGCTCCTTGTCCCCTTACCGCCCCCCAGAGACCCCTCCAACCACCACCCCGGGACCCACCCCTGCTCCCTGTCCCCTGACTGCCCCGACCCCTATCTACCCCCCCTCCCCCCACCGAGTCCTGACAGACCCCCAGAATGCCCACGATCCAACCCCCCCGTTCTCTGTCCCCTGACCGCCCCCCCCAACCTCTGTCCCCTCCCTGCCCCTTATCCAACCCCCCCAGCCCTGGCCCCTTACCCCTGGCTCCCCCCTCACCTGGAGCCTCAGCGCGCTGCATCCAGGAGCGTCCCTGGACAGCGCTGCAGCGTGGCTCCAGTGGGGCCTGAGCTCCTCCCCACTCAGAGCCGCATGGTAAGGGGGCGGGGCTGCGAGCTCCAGCGGGGCCTGAGCTCCCGCCGCTCGGGCCGGAGCTCACAGCCCCGCCCCCTTACCACACGGCTCTGAGCAGGGAGGAGCTCAGGCCTTGCCAGAGCCAGGGACGCTCCTGGATGAGCTGAGGCTCCGGGAGAGGGGCGGAGTCGGGCCGGGGGAGGGAGCCTCAGCCATTCTCGTGGGGGCCCCTGCGGAGCCCGGGGCCTGGGGCAAATTGCCCCACTTGTCCCCCCCTCTGGGCAGCCTTGTGCCTATGTCTCTCCTGGCATTCCGCCTGGGCAGCCTGTCTGTGCCTGAATCCCAACCTAGCCTCAGCCCTACAGACACCTGACCCGGGCTTATCTGCTCACACAAGCAGCCCTCTGAGGTGAATGGAACTGCTCACATACGTGAGTCTTCACAGGGGCAGGGCCTATAACCTTAATGGCATGTTTGCCACTGTCTCAACTGCACCTCCGCTGAAATCCTCATCCAAGACTTCTCCTCCTCCTCCTCCATCAGCCCTTTGCACTCGCCTCCCTAGTCAGTTTGCTTATTGAGCATTGGCTCCTCTCTGTGCTTTCGCATAATTCTGCCAGCGGGGTCAGAGTCAGCTCGCATGCTGTTTTGAAGACTGAGTGTAACAGGGAACACTCACCTCTTGAGCGCCTCATGCTGCTGTGTGGGTTAGAGCAGTCCTTTTCCTGCTCCTGGAGCCCCATGTTATCAACCTTGCTTGGCAGGTCTTCAAAATGAACGCTTCCTGGGGAATCAAAAGTCCAACAAAACAGTCTACCTGCCCTCACCAGGATCTTCAGCCCTGGCTCTAAGTCCTTTAAATTGAGCTCTTAACAAGCTCTGTCCCCTTCTCGGGATTTACACCACTTCACAGGTGGTCAGTGGGGAACGCGGGCCAGCCCACTGCTCCAGGCTCCAACCCAGGGACCCTGTAAACAGCAGCTATGCACTGTTCCCTTCAATTTGTTGCTGCTGCTTCCCTGGGCCTCGTCCCACCTTGCCCCTCTATCTTCACCTTCACTTAGGATTGAAGTCCTCAGGGCCTTGTTCTCCCAGTTTAAGCAAAGGCAGCTAGAACCAAACTCTGGCCACCTTGAGCTCCTATGGCCAGAACGGAGCACCTGCCCTGCCCTGCCCTGCCCTGCCTGCTCTGCTCTGCTCTGCTCTGCTTTGCTTTGCTTTGCTTCACCCCTCCGATCCCAGCCAGGGACTGGCTGGCTAAGGCCCTGCAGTTCCTTTTAACTGAGCCTGCTGGGCTCTGATTGGTTCCATCCATGAGGCCTCTCTAGGCAGGTCTGGAGGACCCATCGTCGCTGCTCCTTCCTTGGGTCAGGGTGTAGTAGGATTGCAGGGCCAGTTGCAAAGGCCAGGTGCACCCCATCACACTGAGGTTGGGTTGTGCTACACACACCTGCCGTAGGCTGAGAGCGCACTGCACTAGAGCTAGTTGGACATTTTCCAATGGAACAGTTTCCAGTTCGAAAATTTTAAATCTACAAAACTTAAACATTTCACAGGAACATGTAGATTAGGTCAAAATTTTCAACAAAAAATTATCAAAATTTTTTGTTTCAAATTGGTCAAAGCACCTACCATGAGAACTATTATATTACATTATATTATATTATATATTCATCTTCATCTTCATCTTCATGATCAAGTCAAATCAAAGCACTTCAGCCTTATCCAGATGAAATGATTCAATACAATTGTTTCAATATTTCTGAAACAAAATTTTTCAGAAATTGTATTTCACAGGAAGTTTGGAAATTGCTACTTTTTATTTCAATTTAGGACAAAAGGAAAAGTTGAAAGATGGGAACTTCCTGTGGAAGGGAAATTCTCAGTGTCGATGGGCTCTCATACGCACCCCACAGGAAAGCTCTGCCCTGTGCGAGTGAGTGTTCAGCGAGGAACAGAGTCTGTGTTTGTCACAGGTGATTCAGAGCTGCGTGCGTCAACTCAGAGCCAGACCAAGACTCTCAGTGTGGTCCTGGGAAAGGCAGGATTAGCGCTTCCAAGCTGCTTCTCAGGCACTGACCTCATGTCCCCACCCAGTACTCCCTTGCTGCCAGGTGCTGAATTTCAGAGGTGCTCAGCGCCCCCAACTCCAGTGGAGTCAATGGGAGCTGGGGCTGATCAGCAGCACAGGAAAGAGTCGCTTGCTTTTAGGTGCCTGAATATGGCTATTAGCACCTAGCTTGAGGGACCTACGTTTTAAAATGTTGCTGTAATCTCATTGTGCCTCAGTTGTTGTCGTCCCTGCCCATGGGGATGGTGATACTCCCCTACTTGACAGGCCGTGCTGAGGATTAGTTCATAATTACAATTATATTATTATTAATAATTTGTATTGCAGTGGCACCAGAGGCCCGAGCCGAGGTCAGGAACCCGTTGTGCATGCGTGCGCACCCCCCTACAGAGTAAGAGAGAGTCCCTGCCCCAAAGATGGTGCAGCCATGTAACAAGAGCCTTCTACAGTTTATGAGAGTTTATGAGAAATCCTGTCCTGGCTGGGGAGTGCCTGTTGGCCACAGGTCTCCAGCCGACCCAGTTTTGTGAGCCTGCGGGGATTGTGTGCTATGAAAACATCTCACACTATCAGAAATTTGAGCTATATGGGCCAGTGGTCTGTCCCCTGGGCAGAAATACGCCCACTTTCCTCCCTAAGGAGGTCCAGTGTCTGCATCTGCACTTTAACATCCTTCCCCACAGCCTCCCACTCCCCTTGGCCAGGAGCCTTCCACATGGAACCGTATGTTCCACATTCATAAGGGCTGAGCTCCCGGGTGTGAGGCCTTGGCAAAGCCTGGAGTTTGTTTATACAGGGACTGTTTGGGTCGCCTAACGGCCACTTGGGGACAGACAATTTCAAAGGGCTGGGCCGGGCTAGACGACGAGACTAGCAAGATGAGCTGAAGGCTGGCGACCCCTAGAGTCTGCCTGTGAAATATCCCCCTCTGAGGAGAGCACAGGCTGACACAGCCATTCCCTGTGCTTGTTCTAGGTCCTACCGCTGGTTATAGTGACTGGCAAGCTCCGAGCCTTCCACAACCTCCAGTGCAGCTGCTGGCCCAGACTGGCCACTCGGGAGGGGGCTCTCTCTCTTTCACTTTTATTTATCCATTTCAAACAATGCACAGAGAGTGTTAGAACAGCTGATGCCTTTTGGACGGGGACAGCCACACAGGCTGCTCATCACCTTCCCCAGCCCTACCTCACTGCACACCAGGCACCTCTTTCAAAGCAACCCCAGACCCTGAGAGAGGCCAGAAGCAGAGACCCCTTGCCTCTGTTGGCCCCTCCTTTGCAGGGAAGGAAGCATCAGTAACCGTCTCTGGTGAAATCAGCTAGCACCTGGGGAGACGTCTGTCACAGTCACTCAGCTGGGATCCCCAGGGAGGAGTGTCGCTATGGACCCAACCCTGCCCCACTGATATTATGGGAGCATTGCCGGTGACTTCAGTGGCTGAGTGGAGGGGGCAGCAGCTGGAGAAGAGGTTCAGACTGGGAGTCTTGGACCAGATCCAAACCTGTGACCTGCAAGTAAAATGGTTGGGGCTTCGATAGTCACAGTCGCTGTTTCTAGTGCTGTGATGACTGGTGTGAGAGTAGCCTCCTCTGCTGGGGGCTGTCCAAACATGAATTGACAGACAACCCCTGCTCTGAAATGCTGACAAGACAAATAGCCCTGTGCAGGAAGGACTATTATTCGTACTGACAACGGGGGAATTACGTAGGGCTGGACAAGATTTTTCCAACTAAGCTGGATTTTTTTTGATAAAATGAAATTTTCCGTGAAAAGTGTCTGCTTTCACTGGAAACTTCAGTTCTGCAACAAAACTCTGCATGTGCGAAAACAGCAACGTTTTGATTTGGAAATGCTATCACGGAGCCTTATAGGAGTTATAGTCAGAGTGCCTTGTCCCCATTCTCCTTTATGGGTTCAGCTCCAGTCAGACTACATCTCCCAGAATGCACCATGGCCAGGAAATCACATGCACCACCTCTAGGGTGACCATATTTTCTCAAAGGGAAAACGGGACATCACACAGGGCCGGCCCGAGGCCCCCCGCATGAGCATGCTCCCCCCCTCACAGCCCTCCCTGCCTCCTGCCCGCGGGGCTGGCCCAATGCCCCCTTTCTCCCCCATGCAGGGGACTGGACTGAGCCACTCCTGCTGCCCACCCTGGGCCGGCCCAAGGACCCCCTCTACCTCTGCAGGTGGGGCTGGCCCAAGACTCCCTGCCGCCTTCCCATGCAGGGCTGGCCAAAGGCTCCCTTTCTCCCCCATGCGTGGGACTGGCCTGAGCCCCCCTTGCCACCCACCCATGGCCAGCCCTAGGTCCCCCTCCACCCCCCGCAGTTGGGGCCGGCCCAAGACTCCTGCCACCTGCCTGCATGGGGCTGGCCCCGCCCAACCCACTCTCCTGAGCCCTCCCTCCTCTACAGGACTGGTGTTGCCACTCGCCTCCCTCTCCCTGCTTGCACATTCCTCCGCACCCTGCTAGGGGTTACACCTCACTTTTTTGGCAAAACCGGGCATTTGTCCCATTTGCTCTTGCTGACTGATGATCAGCTGGCAAGAGCAAACAGGACAAATGCCCAGTTTTGCCAAAAAAGTCAGGACTACCTGGACAGGGCTTAAAAAGGGGACTGCCCTAGCTGAAACGGGACATATGGTCACCCTAGCCACCTCCCCGTCCAAGATTTGCAAACTGAAATATTTCAGCATTTGGCCCAATTTTTTTGGTATTTGAATTTCACCTGAAAATCAAAATTTTACATGGAAAATTTAAATAAAAACAATTTATTTCATTTTCCCCAAAATTTTCTGTGGATAAATAAAATCACTTTGACTAGTGCTAGACTTGAGGTGCAGAGAGATGAAGTGGCTTCCCCAAGGACACACAGAGCCAGGAGTTGCCTGCAGGCCTTTGAATCCTGCTCAGACCACAAGATCATTCTTTCTTCCTGACGCAGATGCTTTGGAATCGCCTGGGGTGAACTGTGCTAGTGAAACACATGAGTAGAACTTGTTGAAAAATTTCCAACCAAACGTTTTTCCATTGGAAAATGCCATTTTGTCAAATAGAAACTTTCTGCGGGAGCCTGTTGATTTGAGGAATTTTTGTTTTAAAAAAATGGAAAAAAAGCATTTTGGGGATTTTTTTTAAAGGTACATTCCAATTCAAAAGCAATCATTTTGGGCAGTTTTCTGACCCATGCTATGCAGGATGTCAGACTGAATGATCACAGTGGTACTTTCTGGCCTTTGGATTTAGGAATCTATTTTGATAAGGTCTGGACGTTCCATTTCAACCTTATCAGAATGTAACTTTTCTATTTTTCATTTGAAACAATGTTTCATTCTGAAATTAATTTCATTTTATAGTGAAGTCTAAATTACATTTTAATATAAAATAAAGTAAAATTGGAATCAAAATGATTAATCGAAAATGATTTTTTTTTTCAAAAAATGTTGTTTTGTGAGAAATTTCAATTTTTTTTGTTTTTCTTCCAATCTGGTATGGACACAAATTTTGAAATGCCGGGATTTTCCCCAGAACAGAAAGTGCAAGTTTTGACCAGCAGTGGCATGCCATCTGTATATGCAAGGCATATACTGCATACCCCAGCACCGGCTATGCCAGTGGTGCGATTCTGTCTAGCCCCAAACATGCACAGAGGATGCCATTTTGTAGAATAAAATGAAACTCTACACAGCGTGACCGCACACGTGCTGTACGCATGAGGTCATGTTGCATGTAGGATACAATTTTGCATGCAAGTCTCTTTCTGTTGGTTTAATCTCATGCACAGGATCTAAGAATAGCTTTGATCTCTTCTATTTAAAAACAAGATGACAGTGAATTGTCCAGCTAAGAGCTAGTAGGAAAGTGCCATGGTGCCATGTGTGATCTGTATTGGACTGTCTGGGAGGTCTGGGATGGGCAGTGATCATGTCCCCTACAGATTCTGTCCTTTTGTGGGAAGGAATGGCTGCCTTGTGTGGGGGGAAATCAAATCCCTGCTTGCTTTGGTTTTTTTCTTCCTGATAACTTTCCGCAGCTGCCAGGGTATGGATGTCTTTGTATAGGTCATTGTGGAAATGGATCATTATCTGTGTCTTGGTTCTCAGAACTGGAGGAGGATTGGGGGCCTATCAGAGTAGTGGTATCAGTGTAATTTGCCAAAGGGAAATCTTCTGATCTCAGCCACATTCCCTGATAAATGGTTGGCACTGAGACCACTTAAGGGAGAATTTCACCCATGTGAATATGCATTCAGTCTTTCATTGGCTGCTCCTTCTACCAAGCCATTAGCTCAGCATTTCAGGAAGCAGGAGCTATGGAAAGCATGAGGATTTTGTAGGGGAGAAAATTATCATTAAAAGCCACCGTGAACAAAGTTCAGATCCAGTTTGAGGGATCCACAGAGTATCCACATGTTTGGAGCCCAGCCCATCTACGAAAGCAATGAGTGCCTTGGAAAGGGATCACTAATGGACAGAAGGGCCATTCTCAGTCATACAGAGCAAAAGGTTTACATTGTGGGAACCAAGGGTGAAATCCTGGTGCCACTGATGTCAATGGGAGTTTTACCTGTGATTTCAGAAGAACCATTTCTATTTAAAGAGATGTCTGGAGAACTACTCCTCTCCCATTCCTGAACTTGCAGCCACCCCATTCGCTATCATATCTCCATAGCAATGACAGCAATTGAAGACATGGAAAAGTCACATTAGGGAGGGGTAGACTATAGTTGGCTGGGGAATTTCCCCCCCTTGATTTTGGAAACAATAGAGAATGGCAAGGTGACATGGTATTTGTCACAGTTCCAGGGTAACTGCCCCTGGATTCCACTTCCATGGTCCCACAACGTCACTCACTTAAGGTTTCCGGCTCCCAGCTGTCCCCTCTCGTGGTGGAGACCTATGTCTCTCTCCCTCTTGACTGGGGTTTTAAAATCGCACCGCTTCCTGCCCTACACTGTAATATCCCCCGCAAGCCAGTCTGCCTAATGGTCAGACTGAGGCCTATGACCAGTGTCTCGCCAGCAGTTACCAGTTACCACCCAGCTCCTGCTGAGCAAGCACATTTATTCTTAAGGTAAAAGCCTTACAGAGAAAACATAAAAACAATACAAGTTCTTATACACATGCTAAAAGTTTACCAGGAGTCACCCACCAGTCTGATGGGGCCCTAGTAGGCCAAAGTCTTTCCAACCTTTCCACAAGGGTTGGGGCACTTAGACAGCAGCTCCTGTCCATTTGCTGGATCAGAAAAAAGGCCCTGAATCAGTTTAAATGCAGCCTTTTTATGTCACAAGCCCTTTCTTTGTCAGTTGGTCTCCGGAAAACCTAGTATTAATAGATATATGCAAAGCTCCCCAGAGGGTGGTACCTGTCTGGATGGGTTTAAAGCCGAAGTGATTCACTTTAATCACTCCCCAATGATTTTGGCTCCTGGAGGGGCTGTGGTAACCCTCCTCGCTGGAGTTTTATACAATCCCTGGCCCACTGTAATCCGTCATCTTAATACAATATGGTCCCCAAAGATATTGCATATGGTTGCAAGCAATATTTGTCACAGTCTCATTTTTCCTTGTGCCATAGCTGAGGAAGTTTTGGAAAATGACAGAGTAGAAAAAGGGGAGGAAAACCCCCACACCCAGCACTAGGCATGGCCCATTCCCCTGCATTCAGGTGGAAAAGAGGGAGGAGAAGGGTAAAAATAAAAATCTGAAATTTCATACATTTGAAAATTTAAACAAATATTTTAATTTCATTTTGAGATTTCCCTTCCAAAAATTGAAAAAGTGTTGTCGAAATGATCTTTTCTCATGAAAAAAATGTTTTTTGGCAGGAAATTTTTCCATTTGAAAAATTTTGAGTAACTCAGTGTCTAGAAGGATCCTGTGCAGCCACTCAGCTCATTCTCGTGATAGACTGAGAAACAGGGTGCATCTTTGGGCTCCCCGGGAGCAGCGCTGAGCAAAATATTTTACGCAACGTTTTTCCATTGGAAAATGCACTTTCATAAAATTCAAAATGTGTCACAGGAAAGGGGCTGATTTCAATACAATTTTTGACAGAAAAGTCTTGTAATGAATCCTTTCACATTTCTCATTTCATTTCAATGTCCAAATATTTCATATCAACTTTGTCATTTAGAATCTTGTATTACATTATAACATTAATTTATTATTATATTACATATACTATTGTATAATATATATCATATTTAATATTTTATATTGTAACAATTCAGCACTATCAAAATGAAATCTTTGGTTTTCTAAGTGCAATTTTTTGGATTCTCCATCCCAAAGTAAATTTCAAAAGTTTGATACTTTGGTTCCAATTCAGGAACAAAACAGATTTTGAAATGTCAGAATTTCCTGCAAGATTCCTGACAGCTCTGCCTGGGAACTGCCTCCGGGGTCTCAATGAGCTGCCCCGGTTGATTGCTATTTCTCATTTGTACGGCTACTTTGATGTGTAGGGTCTAATTCATTAACCACATATGCAAATTGGTGTAAGGAAAAGTTTATAATTGGTTTATGCAGCATAACATATATAAACAATTAAATCTTTCAGTGCACATGTTCTGATAACCCAATACTAACCCTCACTTTTCACCTTTGCTCACCAAGATGAGATTGTCCTCGCTGTCTAAATGACAACCTGTCTGCCTCAAAAATGTGGCTAGGAAATTCCAGTGTGTGTAGACGGGAGGGTTACATCCCTGCATCCATGGTTGCACACGCCTGAAACGTCATTTCCCAGGCAATGCTCAGCATGATGCGGGACTCCTGGCCACATGGAATACCAATTTGCAAATCAAAATGTGGGCAAAATTCTCATGAGGTTTTGGCCAGAGGCGTCCCACTGTGCAGCCCTGGCGAGACTTGGCCCGAGCACTGTGTCCACGTATCACCAATAGACTGGAGGGAACTCAGAGAAGGGAAACAAAAATGGCGCATGGTTGGAGTGATTTAGGGCTGATCTATGAGGAAGAGATAAATGTGTAATTCAGCTACAGGACAGCAAACGGAGCTAGGGGCTGTCTGCAGGTAGGTGCAGGGTGTAAGCACCATGGAGGTAGAGGAGCTGCTTGGGGTGTTACAGTTAGGAGCCATGGGGGAAGCTCAGCAAAAGAAAAGGTAGGCTGGATACTGGGGAAATCCTGTTTTCCTGGCTGTACTATCTATGAGCATGTGGAGCCGTGTCCCAGGGGACACAGCAGAAGCCCTGTGGTGGGAGAAATGTAAAATTGGATGGGACGGAGTATTGGGCACATGCTGTAGACTGAGGCTAGGACTGGGGCTGTGTCTGTGTGGACTTCCAGTAGGCTTGGAAGGTAAACGTCTGCTGAGCAGGAATCGACTGGTACATCGCTTGAGCAGATAAAAGAGGAGCGAGGCCTTTCAGTTCAGGAGCGGTTAGTTGCAATAGGCCCAGTTCCCCACTGATGTAGCACCAGGGAGGAATATCGTGGAGTGTAATTCCAAAAGGCTTTGATATGTGCTGAAATATGTAGCTGCGGGACCTTGCTGCTCACAGAGCTGTGCAGCACTGAAATATTGGGGGCATTGCTGCTAGTTGACATAGTTTAAACCCAGGTCTTGATTTATTAACTTCCAGGCAGCCCCAGAGGCACGCGCTGTGACACAGCATAAACAGTCAGCATTAGGGGATGCACTTTGTGTCTCTTGCTCTGCTGAGGGTCTCACATTACTGACCCCGAGGGCCGGCTCTACCAGGGGTCTGCCCCCATCCGTGACTCCTGTTCCTGCATCTCCAGGGAGAGCAGATGGCTCTCTCACTTCCTTGTTCTCCTGGTTGTGTGTGGGCTGCTCTGTGCGGGAGCCTCTCTGCAGCGCTCAGCCAGCTGTCCCTGCCGTGATTTACAACGTTTTACCCAACTGCACTAACCTTCATGCTTCCCTTTAAAACAATAACAATAAACATCCCCGGCTGGATGTGCTCAGCAGAGCTACCAAACCACAGGCTTGTGTGGAGTGAAATCCACCCCCAGGCAGGGGGCTAGCACAGCGCCCCAGGGACTATGTAAATCCCACTTCAGCCCTGGCGGTTTGCTGTGGAGCACAGGCCTGCGGACAGGGGTGGTTTCACCTCTTTGAGCTGTCAGCCATGCAACCAGCCAACCTCCATCCCTGCTGGTAACTCCCATCTCTGGGTTTGACTGAAGAGTGAGAGGTTTAGAGGAGTCTGGGCTGGTATGCATACCCAGATCCCCAGACGTGGAGGACAAATGTCACTTGCACGCCCTGCCTGTGGGAGTTGAGGGAGCCCTGGGCATACAATGGCTCTGACAGGCAGTAGGCTTTCTGCAAGGAGATGTGAGTACCAGCGGATTTCTCTTCAGGGCCTGGAGACTGAGCTGCTATCCTCCACTATGAAAACAAAGTGCTTCCTGCCCAAGTGTTACAACGATGTTAAAAATCTTAAGCGAATCCACAGGTTCCATAGAGTCTCTATGGATAGAAATTTCATGCTCTAGTAAAAATATAACATTAGGGATCTATTATCGACCACCTGACCAGGACAGTAATAGTGATGATGAAATGCTAAGGGAAATTAGAGAGGCTATCAAAATTAAGAACCCAATAATAGTGGGGGATTTCAATTATCCCCATATTGACTGGGAACATTTCACTTCAGGACGAAATGCAGAGATAAAATTTCTCGATACTTTAAATGACTGCTTCATGGAGCAGCTGGTACGGGAACCCACAAGGGGAGAGGCGACTCTAGATTTAATCCTGAGTGGAGCGCAGGAGCTGGTCCAAGAGGTAACTATAGCGGGACCGCTTGGAAATAGTGACCATAATACAATAGCATTCAACATCCCTGTGGTGGGAAGAACACCTCAACTGCCCAACACTGTGGCCTTTAATTTCAAAAGGGGGAACTATACAAAAATGAGGGGGTTAGTTAGACAAAAGTTAAAAGGTACAGTGACTAAAGTGAAATCCCTGCAAGTTGCGTGGGCCCTTTTTAAAGACACCATAATAGAGGCTCAACTTCAATGTATACCCCAAATTAAGAAAAACAGTAAAAGAACTAAAAAAGAGCCACCGTGGCTTAACAACCATGTAAAAGAAGCAGTGAGAGATAAAAAGACTTCCTTTAAAAAGTGGAAGTCAAATCCTAGTGAGGCAAATAGAAAGGAGCACAAACACTGCCAACTTAAGTGCAAGAGTGTAATAAGAAAAGCCAAAGAGGAGTTTGAAGAACGGCTAGCCAAAAACTCCAAAGGTAATAACAAAATGTTTTTTAAGTACATCAGAAGCAGGAAGCCTGCTAAACAACCAGTGGGGCCCCTTGACGATGAAAATACAAAAGGAGCGCTTAAAGATGATAAAGTCATTGCGGAGAAACTAAATGGATTCTTTGCTTCAGTCTTCACGGCTGAGGATGTTAGGGAGATTCCCAAACCTGAGCTGGCTTTTGTAGGTGACAAATCTGAGGAACTGTCACAGATTGAAGTATCACTAGAGGAGGTTTTGGAATTAATTGATAAACTCAACATTAACAAGTCACCGGGACCAGATGGCATTCACCCAAGAGTTCTGAAAGAACTCAAATGTGAAGTTGCGGAACTATTAACTAAGGTTTGTAACCTGTCCTTTAAATCGGCTTCGGTACCCAATGACTGGAAGTTAGCTAATGTAACGCCAATATTTAAAAAGGGCTCTAGGGGTGATCCCAGCAATTACAGACCGGTAAGTCTAACGTCGGTACCGGGCAAATTAGTTGAAACAATAGTAAAGAACAAAATTGTCAGACACATAGAAAAACATAAACTCTTGAGCAATAGTCAACATGGTTTCTGTAAAGGGAAATCGTGTCTTACTAATCTATTAGAGTTCTTTGAAGGGGTCAACAAACATGTGGACAAGGGGGATCCGGTGGACATAGTGTACTTAGATTTCCAGAAAGCCTTTGACAAGGTCCCTCACCAAAGGCTCTTACGTAAATTAAGCTGTCATGGGATAAAAGGGAAGGTCCTTTCATGGATTGAGAACTGGTTAAAGGACAGGGAACAAAGGGTAGGAATTAATGGTAAATTCTCAGAATGGAGAGGGGTAACTAGTGGTGTTCCCCAAGGGTCAGTCCTAGGACCTATCCTATTCAATTTATTCATAAATGATCTGGAGAAAGGGGTAAACAGTGAGGTGGCAAAGTTTGCAGATGATACTAAACTACTCAAGATAGTTAAGACCAAAGCAGATTGTGAAGAACTTCAAAAAGATCTCACAAAACTAAGTGATTGGGCAACAAAATGGCAAATGAAATTTAATGTGGATAAATGTAAAGTAATGCACATTGGAAAAAATAACCCCAACTATACATACAACATGATGGGGGCTAATTTAGCTACAACGAGTCAGGAAAAAGATCTTGGCGTCATCGTGGATAGTTCTCTAAAGATGTCCACGCAGTGTGCAGAGGCGGTCAAAAAAGCAAACAGGATGTTAGGAATCATTAAAAAGGGGATAGAGAATAAGACTGAGAATATATTATTGCCCTTATATAAATCCATGGTTCGCCCACATCTCGAATACTGTGTACAGATGTGGTCTCCTCACCTCAAAAAAGATATTCTAGCACTAGAAAAGGTTCAGAAAAGAGCAACTAAAATGATTAAGGGTTTAGAGAGGGTCCCATATGAGGAAAGATTAAAGAGGCTAGGACTCTTCAGTTTGGAAAAGAGAAGACTAAGGGGGGACATGATAGAGGTATATAAAATCATGAGTGATGTGGAGAAAGTGGATAAGGAAAAGTTATTTACTTATTCCCATAATACAAGAACTAGGGGTCACCAAATGAAATTAATAGGCAGCAGGTTTAAAACAAATAAAAGGAAGTTCTTCTTCACGCAGCGCACAGTCAACTTGTGGAACTCCTTACCTGAGGAGGTTGTGAAGGCTAGGACTATAACAATGTTTAAAAGGGGACTGGATAAATTCATGGTGGCTAAGTCCATAAATGGCTATTAGCCAGGATGGGTAAGAATGGTGTCCCTAGCCTCTGTTCGTCAGAGGATGGAGATGGATGGCAGGAGAGAGATCACTTGATCATTGCCTGTTAGGTTCACTCCCTCTGGGGCACCTGGCATTGGCCACTGTCGGTAGACAGATACTGGGCTAGATGGACCTTTGGTCTGACCCAGTACGGCCTTTCTTATGTTCTTATGTTCTTATGATGGCCATAAAACGGGAGACACAGGGCTTGGCTCAGCCAGCTGGTTTAGATTCAGCAGACTATCAGATGCTCACTCACATCCCAGCACAGGGCTGGGATGGCTGCTCTCCTGGAGCCAGCACTGGGCTCTCTGTGTCACGCCTTTCCCTGGGAGGCACCCACTGCATCATGTGTGGGACCCCTCTTCCCCCCGCCTATTGCACTAGGGGACCACAGCGTGGGTGCCTGGCAGGGCTGGCCTGGCCTCCTTGTACATAGTCTCAGGCCCACCTTGGCTTGGCATGGAGTGAACAGCGGCACTCCAGTTACACCAGCACAGGTGCCACCATACAACACATGGGACTTAATGGCTGGGGGGCAAAGAGGTGGCCCCAAGAGCACCTTGGGAAGAGGAGGTGCATATAGGCGCCTTGTTTTTAACCCTGAATCCTTCTGCTCATTACATTTCTATGAACCAACATCTCACCCTGGTTTGTGCTGGAGCTCCCCTGACTCACTGCATTTCACACTGGTCACCGTCCCACACCTGGGGGGACATCTGACGTACCTACAGTTGGTGAAACTGGGTGGAGTAGCCTCATGAGCTGGCTGACATGGGGTGAACTGGGGCCTGTCAGTTGGAACAAGTGCCCGCAGAAACCAGGGGGCAGATCTCAGGTGCAGCTCAGCCTGGTACCGTAGCAGCATCTTCCCAGCTAATCGCTCTGGCATTGTCCCTTAGTGACCCCCACCATGTTGCAAATCTAGAGCCATTGTCCTGTCTCCTGCTAGCCCTGCTATTAAACTAAACCAACACACACAGACAGCAAAGGTAAGGCACGCACAAAAGGGAATGCCGGAGGCGTATTCCAAAAGTTCAACGATTGTGAAAACTTCAGGTGTCAATAAGATTGTAGCATTTCCTTTTGCATATGCCTTACATACACATCCCAGTAACCCATAGACCCTAAGAGCCAGGTCACATACGGTAGTCGTAAATTATTACCGATCTGCCCCTGTCCTTCACAGCTGGGTGCTGTGCCTAGGGTCCCCGCCAGCTGCCTCACTCCCCTGGAAACCAGCCCTCTTCTAGACCTTGCGAGTTAAAAATAGAGCCTTGCTTATGGAAAGTTCAGGATGGATAGGGACTCAGCAGGATGCCTCTTCTAGTCTATGGTTTTGTAAAGCAATTGCTGTGTTCCAGGAAGAATCCAGGCGAGCAGCAGGCAGAACAGACCCCAGCCCACAAGGAGTCCTCTGTAATCGAAAACAGATGGCTTTGGCTTAGCAAAGACGCGTCACTCTCTTTTCATCAATGGGAGAGCAGGGCAGCGACCAGCTTATAGCATGCCAGCTCCTGAGACGCCTTGCCGGTAGCCCCATGGGCTCAGATGCCGGGCAGGTACATCTCAGAAGGCAGGCTGCTTGCCTCCTGCCAGAAGCCTGGCTCTAGGCACAATAAAGGGTCCCTTCTGGATAATCCACACTCCATTTCTGCAATGGTTATAAATATACGAGGAATTGGGAATGCTGCAGTACCTGATCAGGAAGTGCATGCATGGGACCCGAATGCTGGGGTATAGTGCCCTGGTGGGGTGCGTGTGTGCATGGGGCCCTAGTTCTGGGATGCAGTGCTGTAGTGTCCTCTGTGATCTGCATCCTGTCTGCATCTTTATGTTCTTATGTCCCTGAGGCTAAGCCCTACCGTAAAACACAGGGCCAGTGACAGTGCTGCTGGGTTGAAAGGCCTGGGAAACTCATTTGCAGATGATCAAAGGTTCTGTGAATGGAGCCCTTGGTCTGGAACAGTTTTCACCAGTGCACGTTAATTATCTGTGGGCCAAGAGACAATGACCCCGGCCTGGTGGAGGGCAAAGGTGGCACCAACATTTCTCAGAATCACCTGTAAATACTCTGTCCTGGTGCATGTGACCCTGTGTCCTCTACGCTGGTCCCAGTGACTACACAGGTCAGCATTTCTGGCAGCAAAAGGAGCTCTCTTAGCCCAGGTTTTGGTGCCAAAGGGCCCAGCATAATCACTGCTGGGAGCCGTTTTGTCTGCGTGTGCCCATCTCTGATGCATGAAAGGGCAGGCTATAGATTCGGCAGGTGCGGGGTTAACATAGCCTCAAGTGTGCTGTGGGCGGGCGCTTGAGCCACTAACAAAGGATAGAAATGAATGGAAAAAGTGAAGTGTTTTTTCCCTAAAGCAAACAGCTCGCTGAGAGGAGAAGCTGGAGCGCGCCTTGCTGGCTATTAATACATTCCTCGCTCCCTTCAAACTAAACAGCTGCTCTCAGCTCCAAGTTCATAAAAACAGCCTCAAATCCAGGAGAGCACGGGGCAGTTCTGCATGCCAGCCAGTGAAGCCGCCTGCTGGAGGTGAGGCTGTGCTGGGCCCAGGCTGGCCGCGGGAAGGGGCTGGCAACCCCAGAGGCACTGCCCTTAGCAAGTGGGCTGTGCTCCCCCACACAGGTGTCCTGGCTGGGTGGAAGGGGTGCTGTCAAAGCAAGAGGTCTCTGCTCTTTGGATAAGCCCCCAAATAGCTGCTCTTCCCCAGCCCTCTCCCACCCCTCCATGCTTCAGGGCTGAGGGGAAGGATGGGTTGGATGTGGTGTCAGCAGCTGCTCTGAGAGCCCGGGGGTCAGATCCAATCACTGGCGCTGGGACTGAGAAATCAGGGCAGGCAGAGGCTGCTTGGCCTATAGACCTTGCACCTTGGTGCTGCTGGGTGCATGCTGGTCTGCCCAAAAGGAAAGGAGGCTCAAATCCAGCCTCACCTGGCCCTGGGCACCCCTTGCTCCTGTAATAATCCGGGCTCTCGCTGGGGTAGTGAAAGGCTCCCCTTGCATCCCCACTCCTGGCCACTGACTGTCTGTTCCTGGGGGGTGGCGGGTTGGGCTTAGGCACCCAGCGGGCTGGGGAAGCCAGGAGACAGTGGTGCCTTCTCACTCTGCACCACAACTAGGGGGATTTCTCTGTCCCTTGCCCGGGTAACAAGTGCAGAGTGCAACAGCTGCTTGCCAGATCCACACAGCTGCACAAACCATCTGCAGAGCATGCTGCATACCAGCTGCAGCTGAGTGGAGGGGAAGCCATTAGCACAGTCAGAAACCGAGGGAAACAGCAGCACCCCTTTGCCCTGCCCACCCTGACAGGGCCAGTAAGGACACTGCAAAGCAGCAGCACAAAGTGGAGAAGGGGACAGCATGGCCCCCGCTCAATGACACACACCCAGCTGACGCATGGGTAGGCAGCAGGGATGTGATAGCACGCTGCCCACCTGTCCTCAGAGCACGCACTGAGCTGCACACTGACTTCCCAACAGCCACCACTGTAGCCAGGGTCCTGTTGCTGCTGGACATGGCTCAGCGCTCCTGTCTGGAACCGCTAGAGGGATCTGCAATGGAGCCTGCAAGGACCGAGCTGTGCCCTTCCTGCCTTCTGGTGTGGGCTAATGGAGGCTTCAATAGCAGAGGTTGGTTTTTAACTCTGCTTGTTTTTACCTTAGGCTTGGTCCACGCAGTGCTCGTCCTCACACCGCTACTTCAGGGCCGGGGCTGAGTTTACAGCAGCCTAGCTAAAGCGGCACAAGCTCTGTTGTGGAGGCAGCTGTACGGAGAGAAAGGTGCTTAGGCTGATCTGGCTTATTCCCACTCATTCATCGGGGTAAGCGATGGCAGGAGAGTTACAACAGTGTGTACCTCAGCCCTTGGATACCTCAGGGATGTCCCCTCTTCTCCGGCTCTTCTGGAGGCACCCTCGCAGGTCTCCAGGGAGCTGTTGGGGATCTGTCACGTTCAGCGAAGGGGCACAGTATTGGATCTTTGACAGACACCTTTTTCCGAAATGATATTAGACAGTGAAGTAAAGTACAGTAGGTGTTAATAACGAGCAACCAAAAGCAGAGCGTTAGCATCTGTTTCTAAATCTCTTCCCCTGTCAGTCAGGCAGCGTCCAGTGTCCTGCTCTGAGGATGGTCTCATTTCCCTGGAACTCTGCCCACCACAGTAGCTTCCAGGGCAGACAAGACCTGGGTTTCTAATGAAAAACACAAGCTGAAAAAGGCATCGCCTTCAGAAAAAGCACAAACAAGCCACTTTCTAGGCCTGCTTTCTCCGTCACACAGCACCAGAAAAGGGCACAAGTCCCGTTTATTTCCTTGGCTGGTCTGGGGCAGAGGGTCACTCGGGCCTGAAGTAAGGCATGGTTTCCAGGTGGAGTTTACAGGTGTCTCCTGGTAACCTTAAAAACAACAAGGAGTCCGGTGGCACCTTAAAGACTAACAGATTTATTTGGGCATAAGCTTTTGTGGGTAAAAAACCTCACTTCTTATGCCCAAATAAATCTGTTAGTCTTTAAGGTGCCACCAGACTCCTTGTTGTTTTTGTGGATACAGACTAACACAGCTACCCCCTGATACCTGGTAACCTTGTCCCCTTTCCTTGAGGCACTGCCACAGGGCCAGCTGCCCTTACATTAGACATGGCTAATGCCCAGCATGGCAGTCATGACCTGGCAGGCCCATGTGTCCAGCACCCCCCTCTAGAGCTCAGAGGCTCTCCATGGCATCTCAAGCTGGGCACCCGCAATCAGCAGCCATGTTGGAAAATGTAGACCCTGCCCTTTTACATACTGATCTGAACTGATCTAAGAGGCCAGATTGTGGTCTTTGTGCCAGGCATAGACAACTGGTGCCGCCTGATATGGGGGGGCACAATGTAAACGGGGGACACATGACCACCCCATGTGTCGCCTCTGGGAGGAACTTCCAGCCCCACCTCCCTGGGCCAGGGCAGCCAATCCTGCCAGCTTCTGGGGGGCTGGGGCCACAGGAACGGGGATCACGTGCCTCTGGGCCTGGCAGGGGCTGGCCTCAACCCAGAGAGACTCACAGCACCAGTGTATCACCGGAGCTTGCGGACACCTCAGGAGGGGAGGCACAGGTCTTGAGCAATGCCCCTACCTCTGGCTGAGCAGAGGCCAGGGAACCTGCTCCTGGAGTCTTCCCCAGCGACTCACTGCCCATGTTCTCCCCACCCCACCAGAATTACCTGTGTGTGTGGGGACTCTGTTCTTCTCCTGCTGCACCTCCCCCTTAACCCCCGGCACATTTCCAGCTCACTCAGCCGCTCTCCCTGGCAGCCTGGCCAAGGTGGGGAGTGGACAGGACGGGACGGAGCCGCTTTTCACACCGGCTGAGGGTGACTGCTCCAGGTCGCTGCCTCTGTGCCTGAGAGAGAGCCTGGCTGGGAAGGCAGTGGTGGCCCGCCCCCTCTGCTTCGCGCCTGGACCCGGCTGCCCGGCACATGGGCCGAGCGAGCCGGAAACATGCCGGGGGGCGGGGGTGCTCTGGCCACCGGGGTCAGTCCTGATGGTGTCGGTGATTGAGCTCTGCTAGAGGAACTGGGCTCTTTTCTCTGCGAATCTTTGGACATGTCTTTGATCAACCTACCTGGAGCAGACAGGAAATGCTGCCTCTGGATTCTCTGTGGATCCGTACATCACCTGGTACTATACAGCACTGACCCACACTCACAGCTACAGCAGTAAAAAGAGGAAATAATACACCTGGTGGTTTTTCTGATGGAATTTGGCCATTTTAGAAAACAGATTTTCCTGAAAACTTGTTGATTTTCTCAAAGTTTTCCACTTTTTGACAAAACCTTTTTTTGTTTATTTGTTGGTTTTGGTTGTTAGTCAGTTTTCATTTACCATTTTCAGGACAAAATTCTGCAGAAAACTCATGAAAGAAAGTAAGTGGGATGAAACCTTTGGAAAATTTCCAAATTTTTGTGAGTTAAAAAAATGCAAGCAATTTAAATAATAATAAGAATTGTGCTTGAAGAGGAAATATTAGCAATCCAGATCTCAGCATGAGTTCTGAAGCACTCTGTGTTTGCAATGTCTGTGTATAGACAAAGGTTGATATGGTGAGCTGTAGTCTGCCCCATAGCCCATCTGAATATATTTACGTGCCTAATTTCAGCTGTAAATCCGCTCTGCTGACAGATAGGAGCCAACTCAGAGGCAGGTAGGATTTGCTTCATTGCTGAAACCCCTTCACTGTAAAATTTCTTTTTTATTAACTATGTGTCTAGGTTCAGTGCCAAAATCTAATTAATTTTGTGAGCCAGCAGAGATTGACTGTGTTCAGTTTGGGTGAGTTTATTAGAAATACAGTTTGTGATACACAATTTGCACCAGCATCCTGTAAATAAGTATTTGGCTTCTCGGAAATAATGACTCATGGTTTGGATGTGTAGAAATCTACCAACAACATAACCTCTCAATCCTTTAATGCCAGACAGATCAGTGTGAGCATGGACTTCATGCTGCCCAGCTGAATGGCACAGCAAGCCATATATATAGCAGCACTTTATACTCAGTCCTTTTGCACTGTGTGGGAAAGACAAAAAAAGGGTAGGACATGTCACTGAGGTCACTCTGCTCCCAGAGCCACGTTCTATCAATTCATCTGTGATCAGCTCCTTCCTCTGCCTCCCAGAGGATTTATGTTCTACATGTGGGGAGAGGACCTGCATGTATTAGAGAGAGGGGCTGTAAAGAGGATTCCTTGGGCTCTCGATTACTTTGCAAAGTGACTGTAACAACGGCCTGCAGGGCCCACATTTATCACTTCTCAAATGGAAGTCAAAGGATGGTTTTTCAAACTGCCTCCATGGCAAACTCTGTGGAGTTTGTTCTGGCTCATGCAGCGTCACCAGCAATAAAGTGAGAGATGTCAGCTGGCCAGGCAGCCCAGCTCCTAGGGCAGAACAAAGGCATGAGGCACCCGAACTACAACTCCCGTGACTCAAAATGCAATGTTTCGCCATTCCTGAGCTGGAATTTTCCAGAACGGTTGTTCTGTAAAAAAAATTCAACGTTGATAGTTGAATAGACTTTGCAACCTGAATATTGTTTTTTTTTTTTTTTAACATCGTCCTTTTGTGTGTGGACTTACCTACATTTTTACAAAAGCAAACTGAAAAATTCCATCTTGTGGGGACCACATGGACCCCCTGTGGGCCATCTGCAGCGGCGGGACATTTAGTACCATGCACGGGCCTTTGCGTGCATTATAACTCAGCCAAGTCTGAGAGGATTGGCATGGAGCGTTGGTCCAGGGCTGCAGTTCCTGGGCAACACAAAGATAGAACCCATAATCAGAATGATGCCAGCAACAGACCCCTCCTTGCCTCCAACTACCCTGCCAAATGGCAGGTCTTCTGTGAACTACCGAGGCACAAGAGCTTCCCAGACAAGGTACTGAGCGGGCGGGAGATGGCTGAAAGAGAGACCAGGGGAACCTGCAACCTGCGTGTGTATGTTCATACACAAGCATATGCACATAAACACACACACATATACAAACACACACACAAACACACATACAAACACACATGTGCGCGCGCACACACACACACTGGCCCCCCACTCCTTTGCTCCCCCTCCCCCACTGTGCTGTGCCAGGCAGAGGCCCGGCCTGTCCGCTCTGACTGAGAATGAAAGCATTACAGTCACATTCCTGGCTAAAGGGCAGGGGGGGCTGAGGGGGAGGGTGTCCGTTCGGGCAGAGGCTGTTATTAACTCAGTAGCTCCAAGCGGGTTACGGGGCAGGGCAGGAGAGGGGATTACGCCAACCAAACTGTTCTCAGTAATGAATATAGACATTTCTCCAGTACATTCAGTTCACTGCCCTGCTTTTGCACGCCCTGCCCCCAGCATGGGGGCCATGACGTCAATCCAGGTTATTCTTAGACAAGAGAATTCCCAAGAAGATTATCAGCCTCTGACAACAACTGCCTTTAAGGCAAGCGTTTAGCTCATGGGCGTGAGGAGACACGGACCCCTTCCAACTGCTGTAGGGCTTCGTGCCTCTGGCATTCCCCATTCAGCAGCCAGTGGGTTTGTCAGAAACACACATGTGGCTCAGGGCTGGATTCTGCTCTCCCTCACAGCGGTGTAAATCACGAGTGACTGTACTGAAATCCATTCACAGCTGGTGTAGCTGAAGGGAGATTCAGGATATTAACCCCCGTCTGGACAAGGAGAAGCAGCTGTCTTCCATCCTAGGCTGCCCTGAGAGTCACAAAAGTCTCAAAGTACCCATCACTGCAAGGGCAACTGGAGGGAAGCCTGCAAATCCTGAATTTCAATGAGCAAGAAGCTCATTTACAAAAAACTAGGGCAGAGTTGAGTGCTATGAACATCAGGTACCCTCTGAATAATTAACAGAAGCTATTGCACCACAGCATGTTCTGTGCTCTCACCCTCCGCCCCTCCAGCTGTTTGATCTTAGCAGACATCTGGAACAGAAATCCTTCACAATTGGCTTTTCCAAACCCCAGCGAGGGCTGGCTTCTGCTCTCTCATTCCTGCTCAATTGGATTTTCTAGGTATCAGATCCTACATTTGACTCTTCCATATCCCAAGGGCCTGCTGAGCCCCATGCAGGAGGCCTGG
The DNA here is from genome assembly GCF_028017835.1 of Emys orbicularis. Classification (NCBI taxonomy): domain Eukaryota; kingdom Metazoa; phylum Chordata; order Testudines; family Emydidae; genus Emys; species Emys orbicularis. The sequence continues at coordinate 25,215,981 of NC_088695.1, read as the reverse complement.
CTGAGAGGCAGGGCCAAGAGGAAACATGCTTTGCCTCTGACTCCCCACGAATGGGGGAAAGACAGAAGGGTTATAACTGTTGAATGCACAACTGGGAAATGAGGCATCTTTCATTGGGCAAGTTCTTTTGGCTGCTGAGAGAGCTGGGCAAAAATCAGAATTTCAATATTTTGACATTTGTTTTTGTCCCAAATTGGGATAAAAAGTTGAAATATCAAGTTTTTTTGCAGAACAAAAAGTTCCCCCCCAAAATTAATTTAGAAATGTCAAAACATGTGACTCCCATGATAATCTGTGACAGTCAGAGAGGAGACAGCAGTGCATCATGGGAGATATAGTCCAGAAAAGGAGCCTGGCCTATAAGAGAAAATGGGGGCTTGAAGTTGTCAAACTACAACTCCCATGAGGTACCACAACACCAGGAGCAGATGAAATTTGATGTTGAACTGACCCAAAACAATGTTGATTTTCTTGATGGAAAATCAAAAAATTTCAACAAAATCTGAATTTTCCTGCTGAAAGTTTCAATTTTATGGAATTTGCATCTTCTGGTGAAAAATCATTTTGATGGAAAATTCCCAGCCAGCTCTAGTGGAAACACTCCCTGAAGGATGGGCCTGGAGGAGTCTTTGCCTTTATTGGGAGTTTCCCTGTGTCATGCTTCCTTCCCCGGCTCTGCCACATGTCCTGGCACCACCTGCCCCCGCCAGTGCCCCAGCTGTCTGCTCTGCTGCTCTGTCCTTCCTCTCTGTTTTCCCCCAGAAGAAAGTGCTGCATGGGGTTTCATTGCCAAGTGTGAGGGGCTGTGCCCTTGTCCATCCAAATGTGAGCAAACTTTAGGCCAAGGCGGTTGGACCCTGTGTGACTGCAGTAGGAGCTGCTTCCACTTGCAGGGCTGGCTGACGGGGAGTCAGGCCAAGCTCTCTGGGATGCCCGAGACAGTTCCATTGCATTTAAAATCCAGCTGGTGTTTTATTATTGGGATGCGTTTCTGCCTGTGCTTTCTGGGCCTGGCCGGGTAGACAGTGAAGCACCAGGAACCCTGCGCACCAGCTGTAGGCCTGACACAAAAGAGCCCACAAGAGGCTGGAAGGGACTGTCTGCCTGGCTGGCCTGAACCTGCCTCTGCAGAGTCCCCACCCCGACACCCGCTCTTATTGTTCTCTGTGCTAGACCTACTGGTTCACGAGAAGACAAGGTCTCTGCCCCTCTGTCTATATCAAACCGACAAAGTGGCCAGGAAATCTGAGGAGAGAGGTGAGCAGGGAGATCAAGCCAGGCCGAGGACAGCTCTGTCAGCATATTGCTCTGGGCCCCTTGGCACGCGGACTCTGTGAGAGCGATGCACAGACACACAGTAAGCACAAGCAAGGCAGACCCACTGGAGCTCACTACCCACTTGACCATGTGACAGCAGATCCCTGAAATGCTAATAAACCATCCAGCATGTGATACACTCCTCTGGCCTTCACAGGACAGGTCCAGCTGGGTACGAATAGCAGCAGATGAGACAAGGGGCAGCAATCAATGGGCATCTTTCACTTGGCCTGTTGGCCGTCGCCTGTGCAGCCTTCGTGCATGAAGCAATGGCTGGGGAATTCGGAAGGTGGCATGAAAGGCTCCATAGGGGTTATTCTACTAGGGGGATTGGCAGGAAATCCTACAGTCTCTGTGTGGGCGACAGCTCCCATTGTGCAGAACAGAGCATGGACTCACAGCACTTGCCTGTGCAGCATTTAGAGCTGCTAAATCCATTTTTCTTTTCTCGCTGGCTGTGCATGGACTGCACAGCCATCGAGCATACACATAGCACGGAGGCTGACTGGAAGTTCTGATTCCAACATGCAGTTTGTCCTTTTCATGCCCGATTAAGATGTGCACAACAGAGATGAGACCCAACATTTTTGTCTTCCATGTTATTAATTACTAGCAGCTTGGGAATCTGGCAGGGCAGCAAGAGGACCAGCTCAGACTTTCCCTACAGGGCTTACTGTGATGCAATGCCGCTTGATTGATCAAAGTGGCCTAGAGGATTGATGTGCGGCACATTAGAAGTTCTGTGAGGTTCCAGACTTCAGGCTTTTGAGTCATGTCAGTGGTGCTCTGGAAATGTGCTAGGGGCCTGGAGACAAAACAGACTGCAGGTCATGGATTCCAGCGGATCGCACTGCAGGGGGAATAGCAAAGTAGCAGGCTTCAGTCTGACACCTCTATTGGGTCTGGGGCAGAGCAGGCGTGCTGTAGGAAGATGGCCCTGGGAAGATGTGCATGCAGTATCATCTCTGGGGTAACAGGCTTCGAGATGAGGCTTTTCACACTAGTGATGTTTGGGGAAAGTGTCAGTGTTTCTGAGGGAGATTAGCAAATCAAGACACAGGATCCAAGCAAACGTCTGATGCCACAGGGAGCACTGATGGGCTCAGGGCAGGTATCCAATCATAGAATATCAGGGTTGGAAGGGTCCTCAGGAGGCCATCTAGTCCAACCCCCTGCTCAAAGCAGGGCCAATCCCCAGACAGATTTTTATCTCAGTTCCCTAAATGGCCCCCTTATGGCTTGAACTCACAACCCTGGGTTTAGCAGGCCAATGCTCAAACCACTGAGCTATCCCTCCCCCAATAGCATGGGGCAGCCCTAATGGGCTCAGGGAAGGTATTCAATAGCACAGGACAACGCTGACAGGCTCAGGGAAGGTGTCCAATAGCATGGGCAGTGCTTTCGGGCTCAGGGCAGGTTTCCAATAGCATGGGGCAGCGCTAACAAGGTCATTTAGTTTGTGCATCTTGTTCATACTGGAATGAAAAGAACAAGAGTGATCTTTTTTAAAGACTCTTTGTTATTGGGTATTGTATCACCTTCTGCTCTCCGGAAACATGCTCCCACCTGCTCCCTACACACACACGCACTACTGCCCAGACAAACACAAACACACACGAGCACTCACACACTACTGCCTAGGCTAACTCACTCACCCCCAACCCGCTCCCACACACAATCATACATATTACTCATGTTCAAACTCACATGTGCGTGCACACATACATAACTCCATGTGAAACATGCACAATAATGCATAAGGGAGGAAAGTAAATGTATTTTAAAGAGTGAAATGAAGATGAGAAGGTGGGTGAGGTAATAGTTTGTATTGGACCAACTTCTTCAGAGCTCTGTGTAGCTCAAAAGCTTGTCTCTCTCACCAACAGAAGTTGGTCCAATAAACGAAGTTACCTCACCCACCTTGTCTTTCTAACATCCTAGGACCCACGCGGCTACAACATCACTGCCTGAAGGTGAGAATCCAGGGCCATATGAGGGAGTAGAATGGAACCACTAGGACCTCCACAGAGCACCCTCACTTGTTGCACACTCAAGCTGTCCTTACAATCAGTCCACAGGCATGGCCGCTGGGTTGCCACCAGAAGCATTTAGGAGCCAGGTGACATTTGGCCTGCTCCTGTCCAGGCTTTGCAGTGAGGCCTGCTCCGTGTTCAGGCCTCACTGTTTTGCAAGGGCCAGTCAAAGCAGGAGGTCTCTCCAGCATTATTTGCAATGTATTGTTTTATACAGCTCCATGCGTGCTGCTTTTCAATATCCTACGTAATGTTTAGTCACATTTAATAACAATAAACGTCTCCTTCATTGTCTCACCCTGGAAAATGGGACTGATTTGACTAAAAACATGGAATGTGAATAGTTCATGGTCTTCTCGCATTACAGGAGATTTATCACATCTCTTGCATAATTTAATCTGTACATCTGTGGGACACAAATGTTTTACATTTCTAACATTTATGGGCAGACATCGAAAACATCTGTGCAGACCCAAAGCACAAAAACATCTGGAAGATGTCTCTGCCTTTTTATGACACATGTATCATGATCTTTTGCCTGGAACAAGTGTGCTGCTAGTAGCTCCATAAGTTTGTTACCGGGCTTTCCATTGGGCTTTGACAGGCACAGGGAAAACCATGATAGGCTCTGATGTTTAACCCATCACTGACAGCAAAGCGGCAGGTTTCAGAGTAGCAGCCGTGTTAGTCAGCAAAGCGGCAGTTAAGGGAGCTTCCCACCCCATCCATGCTGAGAGAGCCGAGACTGGAACTTGAGCAAAACACAGTGTTCGCTGCTTGGACTGTGGAGCGTGTGATTTCCGAGGGAGCTGAGATTTTGTCATTTCTGCTGAGGACCCCAGCCCCTGGTGACGAAATGGCCAGTGTGAGTTTCCCCGCCTCCGGGGCATGGGCAGGTCGTCCTGGGGCTTTGAGGAGCTGGGATCCATTATGAGGGTCTGGGAGTTCAGCTCTTATCATTTAGCCGTCAGTGTCTTTGCAGAAAACCACCCCAGCTTCCCAGTGCGCTGGCTCACAGGCCACCTGAGACTCGCTGCCCCTCCGGCCTGAGGCTGGGGGAATCGCTGCCAGCTCCGGCCTTGTCCTCCTGAAAATATTTTACTGGGAGAACTTCAATCAGTGTTTAAATGGATTCACTGACCCCACTGTGTAGACGCTCTGATGTCACACATACAGTGCCTTACTTGGGTTTAGCTTAATTTGATCAAGAACCAGTTTAAGCTAAACTGAAATAAGCCTGGAATAAACCAAAATAAGTACATCCACACAGGAGTTTCCCCCAATCAATTAATCAATTTAAAATCATCCCTTAAAACAAAGCGGTGCAGCTTTTGCATCAGACCTCCTGCATATCCTGGTCTGCACTCAGGACCAGCATCAAAGCTACCCCACTTCCTGGATCCGAGGGCCTTTGATTCCCCGCCCTGCTCCCTGACTGCATAGACCTGGGGTGTGGTGCAATCTTGGGCCAGTTCTAGGGGGGACACATGAGTATTTTGAGGCCCCTAGATGTTGTTATTGAAAAAACAAACAACCTTCCAGGAGTCAAAGGAGTAGATTTTAAGAGATTAAAAAAGTAAGATTTGGGTATGGACTCAAGGTTTTGCTGTAATTTATAATTTATACAAAGGATGACGACTCTCTGATCTGCTGCTGCTCCATCGCTTAACATTGGATAACATTGTACATATTTTGGCCTTTCTGACAATAGTTTGGAGACCATTTAGGGGACAAATCTCCCCCCGCCAGTAGTGCTGGACCCACACACAGCAGCCAGGTTCCAACTAGAGCTCAGGGAATAATGGGTCTTTGAGTTCAGGAGTCAAACAAAAATAAATAAATAATTGTTTTTGGGGCAAATAAAACGTTTTAATTTTGTTTGTTTTTTTGTTTTTTTCTTTTTTTTTTAAAGATGAATGTAGCTACAGTTGGAAACAAAACATAATTTCAGTTTCTTCAGACTTTCCCCCCCATTTTCTTTTCAGCCAAAACTATTCACTGAATTTGATCCGAGCTATTAAACTATTGGCTGAAAAAGAGACGCACTGTTCAAGGTCCATCTGGGATGAGCCACAGGAAAACGTGACTCTGAGGCTGTGTCTAGACTCAGGGGCCCAGCTAGGGCCCATAGTGTAGCCACTTCCTACTGTGACAGAAGGGGTTTTCCATCAATGTAGTTAATCCACCTCTCTGTGAGGTGGTAACTCAGTCGACAGAAGAACCCTTCCATCGACCCAGCTGCATCTACACTGGGGGTTAGGTCCATCTACACTGGGGGTTAGGTCGACCTAACTATGCCATTAAGAGCACAAAATTTGTCATAGCCCTGACAGACATAGCTAGGTCAATCTAATTTGTAAGTGTAGACCAGGCCTGAGTAATTCCCTGAGGCAATGCAGCTCTTTTGAAAGAATACAGGGAAGACTCCTCTTCCATGGAGGACACTGGAGAGGAGTGTGCTCATGGGCAGTAATGTTCTGTCCCGGGGAGGTGGACGGAGTTTGTGACTGGTGGAAATGGCCTCTCAGGTTTCCCCCACAATCCCAGGGACAGCGAGGAAGGGTTTGTCTTTCTGCAAATGGGGACTGCTTGGCTTTGGGCTGTCTTTGCAGAGGCATTTCTGCCACAGCTCAGGCTGCATCCTGGGGACTGGCTGGGGTTCACATGGGTGGGCACAGGGCATGCGCCCATCCCAACAGCTCTGGACACCTGAGTTCTGGAGGGGCCTAGCCTGCCAAACAGGTTCTGAGCATCAGCAGGAGCTGAAAGCCCTGAGTTCCTCACAGCACTGGTGTCTCCACCCACCCTGGCTGCCGAGGGCCGGGGCAGAATGAAGAACAGGCACCTTCAGCTGCCCAAATCCTCCTGCACGCACCTCCTAGACCCGCCCCTTATCCCCTCCCTCTTACTCCCTTTGCCTCCATCCTGGGACAGGTCACTTTGGAATCCTGTTCCCCAAACCATCAGGCCTGGTGACTAGCCAGGCAGGGGCAGGCAGTCCCTGGTGGCACACAGGCTGGTGCACTGGGCCCCATGGCCTTTCCTGGACTGTATATCTCTTACCCTGGCAAGTGCTCTGCCGGAGGGTGTCTGGGCAGGTTGGTCAGCTGACCCCTGTTCTGTGATCCTAGCAGCCATGGTGCTGGGAAGGTACCTCCCCTGTGCGGTTCCTGCATCCCCAGGACAGGCGTTGTGCTCCAGTGGAGCTCCCATGGCCTGGTGTCTCCTTTCACAGGTCTCCCCCAGATGCTCGCATTAGCTTCAACAGCACCCCAGGGACAGCCCCGGTCCTCCACGCCTGACTCAGGTCACCCCACCAGCCAGCAGCTGCTGCCTGCCCCAGGAATGCAGGCAGTTTGGCACTGGTTTAAAAATCCACTTGAGTGAAACCAGCGCTGCCTGTATCAGAGACTGGGTTTGTAGGTAAGTCAATGGGAGCCTGACCTGGGGCAGTGCAGACACGCAGGGAGACAGGAGAGTGGGTCACTTCCTCCCACCAAAATGCACTGCAGCCTCTCTTAGTCTCAGCCCTGCATTTGGCCCCTGAAGTGTACAGGGGCTGAGACTTGGGCAGCAGTAGGAGCAGGGGCAGAGCTTTGATGTCCATGCCTTGCACCATGGGCTGGGCTCAGGTCCAGCCAAGGTCACTGGTGTAACTTGTGGCACAAGGGGAGCTGAGTCAGAAATGTTTTATTTGCCCACTAACTTTCCTGATGACAGCAAACATTTCTTCTTTCTCCTCCACATTGTGGAGGTTTCACAGAAAACACACTTTGCTTCTCTTGGTTTTTGGCAATTGAAAAGTGTTTGTGTTCCAAGTTTTCAGTTTTTTGACAATCCCCCCTCAAAAAAAAAAAAGTTCAACCAAAATGGACATTTGTCATGCAAAATTCCAGTTTGTTGAAACCGCCATTTTCTATCAAGAAAACATTTTGATGGGAAAAGTTTGCCCAGACCTAGGGGCCAGTGCAGTCCCCTGGCAGCCCCAGTGCCCACCAGTGCTTTTAGCCTGGACAAACAACCCATAACTCATACATTTGGGATGCGTTCGGAGGCTTGCGACTGGGGTGTCTCCGTTGTTCTTGCTCTGAGCCGTTCCAGGAAGCCTCCCCCGGATTCTTGGCTCAGGCCTGGCTCGGTGATCTGGCATTGACCCCCTGAAAGGCACACGGAGACTCATTATCATCTGCTGACCCTACTCCTGTTTTCATTCCTCATGACAGGAATCTGCACAGTGTTTCATGCAAACAGAGGAAACACATTTATTGCCCTTTCTACAAAATTCTGATGTTACAAAGCCATGTTCAGAAAGCCAGAGCGACTCAGTGCCTCTGTCTCCATAAGCTGGGCTCAGAATAGTTTATGCTCTTTGGTTGGAAAAACATCTCTGAAATTTCCTACTGAGGAGACAGTTCTTTTCTATGAGCTGGACCTTCACGGAGAGGCTGTTGGACTAATATCAGGTCAGTCAAATTATTAGGTCATGAGAACAACAAGTTCTATGAGGAAAAGAGCTTGTCTGCTGTTATTTGCTTGTTCAGAAAACAGCCCTGGATACACCTCCATCTCCTGGCCACCGACATGCAGGCCCTGTCTAGACTGGAGGGGACCTCGGGCTGGCCACCTCCAGAAAACTCATTAGCTAACATGATTTTGCACCATCTTTGTCTCCGCCAGGTGCCAAGAAGTGTTAATTAGCAGATATTAGCTAACACCGGTGCTAAATACACCTCAGCTTCCTAGTCTAGATCGGTTCAACAGTACTGCAAATGCCCCGCTGTCGAACCCTGCCTGAGCACAGACTCATGCACACAGCAAAGGACAGCTTACCACAGCCATGTGGCAGCCATGGGATTGGGGCCCGGGACAGGGTGTCCCATGGAGAGTGTAGTTCTGACAGGTAAACACTGGCTAGTTTGTTGTTAGGTGAGAACAGAAAACTGGGGGAAGAAAGCAAGTTTGATTTCAAAGTGCATGAGACAGCCAATAGGTGAAGTCGAGTACCATGAGGCCCGCCGGCCATGCTACATGAGCAGAGCATCTGTGATGTGCGAGGTTGTGCGGCACACAGAGGCAGACGTTTCCTTGAGTCAGTCAAATAGAAGCATTCCCCTCACTAATAACCTTTCAGCACTCGGAGCCCATCTTTAATCCCGGCTTTGATCTGCTCCCTTCCGAGCATTGAGGACACACTCTAATTGCTGTGCAGAGTGGTTCAGCAGAGGTTCACCCCACAGCAAACGCCTCTGCGCACAGTTCTGTCTGCTTCATCAATAGCTGGCTAAGAAGTTCTTAGCTTAAAAGCTCTCCAGAGTTAGCTCAGGCTCTGTACACAAAGGAAATGGAGATTAATTTCTGTTCACATTGTCTAAGGTCCCAAGTATCCCGGCTGACACTGGGGAGTCCTTTAATTGCCATGTTATGAATGAGTAGAGATCTGCCTTTTTCATCTCTGCCCCCTTGAGCCATTCACCTGGGCAGATGTGCTGTACCTTTGCGACAGTGCTCTTTGATTATTTCATGTGGAAGGGTTACTGCATTGCTCATGTGATACAGCCAGGAGCCTTGGCTAAGGCATTGCATCAAAGTTTGTTTGGGTTTTACAGAGGTGAAGGGGCGAAGGATTTTTCAATGTAAGTCTTCTCAGGGTTGTAAATAACTGGTTCAGATATACTGGGCCTGATTCTGATCTCACATGGCTCTCACACTGGTGCAATGCCATTGACTCCAGCAGAGTTATCCTCACTGGTGCAAATGAGATCAGAATGCAGTCTAGAGAGTCAGCACAGGCTTGCTATAAAAGAGCAAAATACTCTCTACCAGCAGGGAGCGCTGGAGCACAGGTGGGTTGCTGGGGCTCCACATCCTACGCTGTATGGTTCTGGCACTGGCCTTGGGACCTGCCCAGGGCCGGCTCCAGGCACCAGCCCACCAAGCTTGTGCTTGGGGCGGCACCTGGAGGGGGGCGGCGCGGCACTCCGGCCGCCGGGGAGAGCGGGGCCACAGCCGGGCTCGCCGCCCTCCCCCCGGCGCTCTGGCCGCCCTCCCCCCCGCGCCCTCCCCCGCGCCCTCCCGCCCTCTCGCCGCCCTGCGCTCTGGCCGCCGGGGGGAGAGCCGAGCCCCCGCCAGGGCTCGCTGCCCTCCTCCCAGGGCTCCGGCCGCCCTCCCACCCGGCGCCCTCCCCCCGGGGCTCCGGCCGCCCTCCCCCCCCCCTCCGCAGGGGGGGGGGGCGGCCGGAGGCTTTTTTGCCTGGGGCGGCAAAAAAGCCAGAGCCGGCCCTGGACCTGCCTCAATGATTTGCACTCAGAAGCAGATCTAACAGGAAAACAGTATTATTTTAATCAAATTACTGCTCCAGGCAATGCTGCTTAGAGTGCCCTGAAGGATAATGCATTATGATGGAGGCGCTTTACTGCCGTAAGTGCAGTGAACTATTAAATCATGTCAGGAAACCCATTCTGAACAGCTTCAAACATAGGTGCCAGTCTTGAGAGTTTCTTAATTTCCAAAATATCATAGCAGAGCAATTGACATTTGCATCCTTGCAAAATATCAAGGAATATAGTTTCAATATGCAGCACGTAAGGCCAAGTCAAAATGGTCAGTCCTGCTAAAAAGAATCAATCACTTGCTCTACTGCTGCACCAGCCTGGTTCTTTGACAGCAATCTGCGGCCTCGGATGATGCTGGGCTGACAGATTTTTGCTTTCTGCCGCACAGCTGACTTTTCCGGCCACTGACAGTAAAAGTCGTTAGTCAGGTGGCAAGCAGTTTGAACCAGTCCGAGATGCCCATGTGAGATGGGTAAAAGAGAAAATATCTTTGGGGAAAATGCATGTGGCAGAAGGTTCCAATTCAGGGAACGAGAAAGCCTCTGTTTTTTCCATGTGCTTATCCATAGGAACATTAGTAGCTTTGCATGCTACCTTTTTCCAAATTCAGTATGTTTGTATGTTACCCCACATCTTGTTGTATACAGAAACATTGCATGTTCCTTTCTCTTGCTCACGTTCTCTGTTACCGGTGGGGTTTACAAGGAAGGCACACAGATTCTACAGTGAGGTGTGGCTTTGTAACCCCCCGAGGCAGAGAGCTAGCCCACTTTCATTACGAAGAGAGTTGGAAACACAGAGTTCAAAATCCTGCCTCTTCTGTTAAGAGACTTGTGTATCTTTCGTGAGCTGCAGATGGAATAAAGTGCTGTCATAACTAGAGTGGAATCACAGTCTCGCCCTGTCCTCAAAATAAAGCTTAAGGGAAGCAGTTACAGTTCAAGTGTTTAAGTGGGTGCCTGTATAATTGAATTTCATGCTCATTCTTTCCCTCTGAAGTGGTGAACACAGGCAGTCATTTGAAAGGGGGAAAAGTGTTGCTCAGGCCCTCTGTGAACTTTCCTGAATTCAGCAGAGTTTAATAATTGGCTGTGCCGGTTGCTAACAGGACTGCTGCAGGGGAGGTTGATGGGGAAGAGGGCATTATACAGAGACCTCTCTTGGAACAAGGGCTCTGTGAAGTTCTTTTATGCCCAAAAGACCCTGAAATGTTTTGCACATGTCAAGAAGTGTTGCACATGTGTACATTAATTGCAGCCTGTACTGTCACTGAGTAGGCAATAGAGCAAAAACCATAAGCCAGTCTCCCTGCCATAGTGGCTTTTGTAACATGCTTTGATGTCTTCAGATGAAAGGCTCCATGTAAGTGTAATGTATTACAATTATTCGTGATCAAAGTGTGATCATTGTAATCACAGAGCTGAACAATGAGATGGGATCTGCTCAGGACCAGGATTCCACCTCCCATGTGTAATCAGTTCCAAAAGGCCAGACCAGCTGATCCACCACCGGAGTCCTGCTGGTTTGAACATTCCCTTCCTTTTGGCACTCACCCTTTTCTGATGACACCCCCAAGCCCATGCTTTAATGACAGCAGCATCAGCCAGGTGGGGTTCAGTGCTGCAAGGTTGTTCTAATTGCATAATGAGATTTAGACCCGTGGAATGTACTAACCAAACGGTACCAAACAGACTGCAGCTCCAGAGTCACTTCTCCACATTTGCTTCCGATTATTTCTATTAGGGATTTAGGTAATTTTATATATCAACCTTGATTATATTCAAAACTGGATGGATGGCAGCCAGAGATGTGATTGGTACATAAGAACATCAGACTGGCCATACTGGGTCAGACCAATGGTCCATCCAGGCCAGTATCCTGTCTTCTGACAGTGGCCAATGCCAGGTGCTTCAGCGGGAATGAACAGAACAGATAATCATCACGTGATCCATTCCCTGTTGCCCATTCCCAGGTTCTGGCAAACAGAGGGTAGGGACAGTCAGGGCATGGGGTTACATCCCTGTCCATCCTGGCTAATACACCTATCCTCCATGAAATTATCTAGTTATTTTTGAACCCTGTTATAATTTTAGTCTTCACAACATCCTCTGGCAATGAGTTCCACGGGTTGACTGTGTGTTGTATGAAGAAATACTTCCTTTTATTTGTTTTAAACCTGCTGCCTGTTAATTTCATTGGGTGACCCCTGGTTCTTGTGTTATGTGAAGGAATAAATAACACTTCCTTATCTACTTTCTCCACACCAGTCATGATTTTATAGATCTCAATCATATCCCATTTTAGTCATCTCTTTTCCAAGCTGAAAACTCCCACTCTTTTTAATCTTTCCTCATATGGAAGCTGTTCCATACCCCTAATCAATTTTGTTGCCCTTCGCTGTACCTTTTCCAATTCTAATATATCTTTTTTTGAGATGGAGCGACGTGTGGGGGGGTTTCGGCGGCGCGGCACTCGGTGTGGGGGGTGTTATGGCAGGGCGGCGCTTTTTTTTGCTGCTTGGGGCGACAAAAAAGTTAGAGCCAGCCCTGGCCCGCAGTATTCAAGATGTGGGCACACCAAGGATTTATATAGAGGCATTATATTATTTTCTGATTTACTATCTATCCCTTTCTTAATGATTCCCAACATTCTGTTAGTTTTTTTGACTGTCGCTGCACATTGAGTGGATGTTTTCAGAGAACTATCAACAATGACTCCAAGAAGTCTTCTTGAGTGGTAACAATTAATTTAGACCCCATCATTTTGTAGGTATAATTGGGATTATGTTTTCCAATGTGCATTACTTTTCATTAATCAGCATTGAAGTTCATCTCCCATTTTGTTGTCCAGTCACTCAGTTTGGTGACATCCCTTTGTAACTCTTCACAGTCTGCTTTGGACTTAACTATCTTGAGTAATTTTGTATCATCTGCAAATTTTTGCCACCTCACTGTTTAACCCCTTTTCCAGATCATTTATGAATATGTTGTCCCAGAACAGACCCCTGGGGGACACCACTATCTACCTCTCTCCATTCTGAAAACTGACCATTTATTCCTAACCTTTATTTTCTGTCTTTTAACCAGTTACTGATCCATTAGACAACCTTCCTTCTTATTCCATGACAGCTTACTTTGCTTAAGAGCCTTTGGTGTGGGTCCTTGTCAAAGGCTTTCTGAAAGTCCAGGTACACTATATCCACTGGATTATCCTTGTCCACATGTTTGTTGACCCCCTCAAAGAATTCTAGTAGATTGGCGAGGCATGATTTCCCTTTACAAAAACCATGTTGACTCTTCCCCAACAAATTGTGTTAATCTCTGTGTCTGACAATTCTATTCTGTACTATAGTTTCAACCAGTTTGCACGGTACTGAAGTCAGGCTTACTGGCCTGTAATTGCTGGGGTCACCTATGGAGCCCTTTTAAAAAAATTGGCGTCACATTAGCTATCCTCCAGTCATTTGGTTCAGAAGCTGATTTAAATGATAGGTTACATACCACAATTAGTAGTCCTGCAATTTCACATTTGAGTTCCTTCAGAACTCTTGGGTGAATCCCATCTGGGCCTCATGACTTATTACTGTTTAGTTTATCAATTAAATTAAATGGTTCACTAGTTAATCACTTTACTTGGAGACTATTCGGAACTCTCGGCTTATCTGGCAATGGTGGCCAACTGCATGAGAAGCCATTTCATCCATTTCACAGGGATCTCTAAAAGTGAACATGTGCAGACACAGAGCAGGTCATGGATGCTCCCAGAGATGGTCCACAGATTAGATCTGTATGATGAACATTAGGAGATGAGTTAATGCCGTACTTGCTTTGTGATAGAAGAGATGAAGTAAAACAGACCTGCGAGATGTCTCCTTAGTGATGGGGGAAAGCCATTAGCTGTGGGGTTTGGAGAAGCACCCACAAGTACATATATTCCTCCCATCTGTCCCAGGTGCCTGAATCCGCTAGAAACCTGATGGGAGCAGCTTTTCTGTGGCACTGCAGCATTTGTGGATCCATTTGCTGAAGGGCACAGATCTGTACACCTGGGAAGTTACTGAAGCTTTGTGAGTCTTGGGAAAGGTGGAGGTTTGAGGTGTGGACAAAGGCTGAGGGAAGGGTGAAGAGTGGGGCTGGCTGAGTTTGAGCCTTGAGAGAAACTAGGATTTATATGCTTAAAATGCAGGACACCAGATGACTTGTGTGTTCAATTTCTAAAATTATAGTCAAGGATTCATGGAAAAAGGAGAGGAGCTGAAGCTATTTTCTGAAGGCAAACCTGGCCTGACAAGTTCAGACTCTCCCCCCAGCTCAGGGGAGGAAGCAGTCACAGTTGGTGAGCACAGCCATGGAGACCAATAGTCCATCCAGCCCCATCTCCTGGGCTGGAGTCCGCAGGCGCTGGCTCACCTGCTTTGGAGAAAGGAGGGGTTTAACTAAGCAGGGTGCCATGGGCAGTAGTGGGTGAGATGATAATGGAGTGCCACTGGGAGAGCAGGCTGCCTCTTCTACTTCAGAACAACATTCATGCTTGCTCAGGAGGTTAGGGAGACCTCAGGACAGGTTGTCAGCTGTGATAAGGGTAGATCACAGAAGGTCCCTTGCTTACAAAAGAACATATGATTATTGTAGCTGAGGCAGGCCTGCCGTGGGGCCATGCAAACCTTGGGTGAGCTGAGCTGTGCTTTACTCTTTGTTTTCTATTTTCTCTATGCTTTTAAATCACAAAATAAAAGTTGTTTTTAAGAACGACCTGCTGACTAGTATGGGAGGATTTACCCGGCCTTCAAGAGATCAGTTGTCTGTGCACTTGGTACTGTCCTCTGTTCTCAGTCTATGAGTGGAGGAATCACAGGATTCAACCCCTGTGAAAGGTGAGTGGCAAAGGACCTCACTTGGGGTGACTCCAGGAGACCCGAGAAGAGCTAGAGATACAACTGGCTCCTAAAATGTAACAAATCTGTTCGCCTCTCCCTGTGTCTCCTGTTCTCTTGTGTGGAGGTGCGTGGTGCTTCTAGAGATTGTTGGGATGGGTTTGTGGGGAAGGCTGGCTGATAAACGGTTTTCTGATATGGCAAAACTTTTTAGTTATTTACAAAAATTTCCCTTCCTGAATTGGAACAAAAAGTTGAAATCTGATTTGTTTTTCAGTTCAAATCAATCAAAATGTTTTGCTTCAAAAATTTTAAAACATTTCATTTTGATTTCCACCATCTATTTATTTGTTTTTAAGTACAATTAGCTTAAATTTCAAAACAAAAAAGCCCTTCAAACTGGAAAACCAGAATTTTTTGTTTCTCACCTGTCCCAACAAAATGTTTCAACAATTTAAAAGAAAAATCTTTTTTTATTGAAAATTTGATTGAACCCAACCGTTTCCCATGTACAGTTTTGGTTTTGATGAATTGGCATTTTCTGACAAAAAAATTTTGTGCTCGAACATTCCCAGCCAGCTTTACTTACCAGATTTTGCAAAATGTGGGCATGTGATGAAGCCCAAGTGGAAGGCAAGTGTTTTGCAATGGTCCATAGGAGTTAGAGTCAGAAAAGAGCTATTAGACGATGCAGTCTATACCTGGAGCCAGCGCCGAATTGTTCTCCCCTGGAGATTTTCTAGTGTTTTGTCCACTAGCTCTATGTGCTCCAGTGGTAGAGTGTCAAGCCCAGCCCTAGAGGGCCCACCCTACATCCACTACATTTCACTACCAGCAAGTTTTTCTCAAATGTTCCCTTTTTTAGTTCCAACCCATTTCACCCAGCTTCTCCCCCACGTATCACTAAATCATTCATCTTCCTCATTGGTGCTTACATCCTGCTAACGTTTGTGAGCTGTTCTCATGTGCCCCTTAGTCGTCACTTAGCAAAGCTGTAAATATTTACTTCTTTGAATCTTTCCTCATATGTCTGTCCCTCTCTCTCTTCTTTGAATTCCCTCCAATTTGTCAATATGCCTAATAAAATGGTGCCAGAACTGAATGCAATGATGCCCAGTGCAATTACACCAGAGATCCCCAGTGCAATTACATAGAGCCCTCTCTTCTCTATGACGTGATACCTTTGCATTCGCAGTGCAGAATTGCCCTGGCCTTTCTTACAGATAGGCATGCTTGCCTGGTCCAGTCAGAGATGAATTGGTTTGGGAACTGGTACAATACATGACATCCAGAATGCTGTGTGGATGTACCACATGGTGAATGGCAAGGTCTGGGGCTCCATTGCTGGCTATAACGTATGCTGGAAACTGTGTTTGTGATTTCAGACAATGACCTTTCTGGGGCAGCCCAGGAGCTCTCACTGCTCTGCTTTTCCATTGCAGCGCAGAACGTCAGGTCCACGTCTGCTCTCAGCTTTGCTCCGTGGAGCACCAGGACAGAGCACACTTCTGACTTTTCCGTTTAAATCCCCGGCCTGCCAGGGCATGACAATGATGGTGTCCAGATGATGAGGATTGTAGGGCCCAAAAGGTCCTGGTCTGGATGAGTGCCCCACTGTGCTAGGCACTGTGTGAACACACAGGTGGACCAGCTTCCCTTTGGATCCTCAGGAGCCCATCCCACACGCAGGGACGTCAATGGCAAAGCTCCCGGCCACAGATTAGAACTGTAACTTCCCTTGGAGAATTTTTCACACAAGAGGAATTTTCAAATACTTCCTGTTTCTGCACAAACGCACTCCTCCCCCCTCTGCCCTCATTTTATTGGTGTTTAAGCAAGGGCACTGGCCTTTACAGCCCATCTTTACATTCTACCCCACACTGCCATGTAGCTGATTGCAGTAACTCTCCCGCTCCCCCAGCCTGCAGAAGAGGAAGAAGCTTGGTTAGCTCATAGAGCTTTTTGTTTGTTTGCTTGCCTGTGTGCACGTGTCCATGTGTGTGTGTCCAAATGTGTGTGCACATGGGTGTCTATATGGTGTGTGTGTGTGCCTCTGTGTCCATATGTGTGTGCAAGGCTGAGTGTGCAGATGCGTGTGTTCCTGCAAATGAGTGCGTGCGTGTGAAATCGTGAGTATTGTGTGCACCTGTTGGTGTATGGGAGTGAGAGCACCCACATGCAAGAGTGTTTGTGAAGCAGTGATTTAGGAGACACTAAGACCAAGGAGTGAGTCTTGCTGTTAGTTCTGAACAGGGTGAGGCCAGAGGCCAGAGCGAGAGCCATCGTCTGAGTCCAGCCCCTGCCCAGGTTCTGTCTCCTGCGCTCACGCTGTTTTGTTGCATTGTAACTATCATGGCAGGCCATGGCCATGGAAAGAGCTGGTCTGTCAGGGAACTTGGGCCTGTCCTATGAGAGACTTGGCAGATCAGGACAGGTATCTTGAGCTGAACTCTGTATTTAATGTGAAGCCAGTGCCGAGGGCAGGGCATGGACTGATGCACTCCTGGCACCTGTGGTACTCAGCATGCTGCAGTTTGTACCAGCTGAAGCTTTCCCAGGGGTGTGGCTTCCTTCCTGAATGTAATAAGTTGCTGTGTGTGTGTGTCACTATGGTCTGCGCTGTGTTGATCAGATGAGATTCAATCACCTGGCCATTGGTGGAAGGAAGTGGGCATTCTTTGCCCCCAGCGTGTTTGGGCATCCAGTAGCTGTGAGAAGTCCTGGAGGAACCCAAGGCTGGTCAGCTCAGCAACTGGAGGGCAGATCCCTCGGCCATGCAAGATGTTGAGAGATGGAGAATTCTGTAGTGCTTCCCTCTGCCTAGATACCAAGGGAGGGGGGACAGTGCTGCTTGGTGGTATCTCTGCCGGACATGGAGGGGGCCAGGAGATGGTGCTGTCAGTGCTCTCTTGGGGAGCTGGTACTGTTCAGGAGATGCAGGGCTGGGTGCCATGTGCACAGCACTGGGAGGTCTCACTCACTCTCCCAATGGGCACACACAGATGATGACTAACCCAGGGGAGAGAAGTGAAGCTTTGGAGGCAGAGGAACAGCTGCCTAGGCTGCCTGTTGGTGCTCATGGTGGGGGAAAAGACCAGAGCGATTTCAGCTTCTGGGCTATTTGGTGACTTTGATCAAAAGTCTGAATCTCCTTGGCGTTCAAGTCTTTTGACCACTAAATTCAGAGACCGAGCTGGGGTCAGATCTATAAATCTCCTTCCAAATATACGTGGGGTGTTTGAGTCTGGGCTTGGGCTAAGGCTCAATGCTACATTAGGGGCATGCATCTCAGGCAGTGGTCCCCAAGGCAGCCTCTGCATTGTGCCTGTGGTAAGCACGTGCACTGGGCCAGGAAGGTCTGCAGGCCCCAGGTCTGAGAAATTTGATTTTCACAGTGAAGGCATTTGTGTGGGCAAAGCGGATCATAGCTCTGCACCCCAAATGTGGTGCATGCAGTGCTGTAGGGAGAGATTTATTGGCAGTGCTGAGGCCACTTTGATATGCACGTCAGTGAGAACAGCCCGGCATGCCCTACACTGGACTAGGATCTTCCTGCAAGTTCCAACCAAGGAGGAGGTTGTGACTGTGATGGGGAAAGCTTGAATCCCAACAGGAGTGTATCCAGTGGGTGAACTGCCGAAGGGCAGCCATAGTCTCCTGGCTCATTCTGACAAGCCCTTGTTGCATATGGACGAAGATATGTTTCATATTTGATCAGTATTTCATCTCCTCATCTTCCCTTGTTCTACCCCCACTGCTCATCTGATGCTTCACCTATCACAGCAGATTTCCAGAGCAACACCCACGCGAGACATTGGGGCTGCCCATGCCCCTGTCTGCAGGGGGCTTCTGCGGGAAGAGCAGAGGAAGTCTGTTCATTAGAATATGAAACCAAGTGGCTACTACATATCTCCGCTCCAGCATGGTGACACCAGTGCTTGGGCAATACAGTTGTCTAGAATTTCCTGTGGCCTGGGGCCAGGAGACAAAGGCCAAGGTTTTCTTTAGGAGAGACCAGGTAGGTGAGGTGATAACTTTTATGGGACCAACTTCTGTTGGAGACAAGCTTGCAAGCTACACAGAGGACCCGAAGAAGAGCTCTGTGTGGCTCAAAAGCTTGTCTCTCTCACCAACAGAAGTTGGTCCAATAAAAGATATCACCGCCCCCACCTTGTCTAATACCCTGGGACCGACACAGCTACAACTACACTGCATATCAGGTTTTCTCTATTCAGTCCTTTTTGATCTTTAGTGGGAACAATGCTGTTGAGTCCTTCTCTTAGCAGGCAGTGTAGACATATTGACAGGGAGAATGTGCCTGTTAAAATGTCGCCATCCACTGGGCTGGAGATGTGGTTTGCACATGTACACCTACGAAAAGGGAATAAAGAAACCCGGCTCTCACCACACACACAGCCAGGCAGCAGGATGGGCCCGTGCAGGTATCTGCTGAGAAAGAGATCCTTGTTGAGGGATTTCGTGCTCTTTTCATGGCCTTTGACACAAGAACTAGGGAGCTACAAACAGTGATAGGCAATGGTCCCACAGCGCAGACCTGTGCGTTGGGTGTCTACATAACTGGGCAAGAGTGCCCACTAAGTGCCCTTGCTCACAGCAAGGGTCCTCAGTAAAGGCCAGCAATTTGCAAACGCTACACCAAGGAGCATTTTGGCCCAATGTACCAGTGCTCAAGGGTCCAGATGAACTGGGGCATGGGAGAGGGAGGGAAAGTGTCACAATTTGCTGCATCAGTCCCAGGCATTATTTTATCCTTTTGTATGGCTAGGCAGTTTGTAACTCCACCCTGCACAAAATGTGGTGGGAGGGTTTGTGTGCGCAGGAATCGTGAGATCCCTGCCTCATGGTTTCCCATCACAAGAGGATGTGCAGCCACTGCATCCCAAGGGCCTTCCTGTATGTGAAGCTGCTGGGGATGGTACCGCTCAGCCGGCCACTCCTGTGCTCCCGGCTGGTGCAGTAACAGTGTGAGGCTGTTCGGCCCTTCTCACTCCCAAGTATTCACAGAGTCGCAGCCACAGCAATTCCCAGGGCAGAGGAGATTAGACAAGGCGACAGGCACTCAGAGCAGTGGCTGCCACTGGCTCAGAAATGCTGCGCACTGAGCCCTGGGTCTGATCCTGGCAGTGGCACTTTCTCCTGTTCCTGTTCATCTGCTGTAGTAAAGAGAGTGCTTCTCCTGCAAGGCCCTGAGAGAAGGCTGTTTGCTGCAAGGAACAGCCAGCTAAACCAATGGCTCAGCTGACACTTTTCCTTAAGAAAGGCAGAGCATCCCTGTGCTGAGAGCTGGGTGATGCTGAAGGCAAAATTGATGTCTGCATTGTATTGCTGCCAGTAGACATTTGACCAGCACCCCTACACATGACATTTGTTTGTTCGAATGTAACACAATTCATAGGCTCTGCAGGAGAGTGTTGATGCTGTGACATTAAGCAGCCGATTACTCCTGTGCTTGGCAGGCGCTCAGGCCTGCTGTGATATGGCTCACAACCAAGCCCTTCCACAGCAAAGTGCACTGGTATAAATATGCTAGCAATGCAGGTGACAGGCGCTGTGGCTCGGGCTGAGCCTCCATTGCTTTTATGTAATTTATGCTCCGAAAGTAACTGTGCTCAATCTTGTCTGTGTACTTGATTTCTTTCATGTGGTTTCTGCGCTAACGAGATTAAATCAGTTTCAATAGGCACCATTTTAATGGAGATGATAAACTTTTATTGAACTCAAGCACATTAAAATGAAATCTAAGCAATAGGTGACTTTATCATTAATCCGGAGACTCTTCCATTCCTGATCAAGCTAGCGTACCTTCCCTGTTAACCCACATGCCAGCACCCCAGCACGTTTCATAAGCTTAATTAAAATGTATTGACACCTCTTCTAAAAGGCCTGAAAAATGCTTTCCCCCCCCTTACATGTAGCAATTACATTGAAGACTAAAGCAGTGTATTAATAGGAACAGCTCCATGACCCACAGATGTGGCTATGAAACAAGGCATAAACATGGCTAAGTACAGGACTTTACATCTCACACAAACAGGAAAGCAGGGGGTGGGTAATGGGGTGTTTTACAGCAGCTCTGTCTGCTAATCTGTGATCTGTTTGGTCTGCCAGTAGGGTTATTAGGGTGGGTTTATTGAAGAAGTGCCAAAAGCCATGTTGAATAAACTGTTTACACAGGGTAACTACAGGCTGAAAAGCCAAACGCATCCCAAACTAAGCCCCATTGCAGGTTGGAACAAAAATAAACGTCTTGACACTTTGGGCTGGACATTGCTGCTTTGCAGAGTCTGCTCTGTTTGTTGAATATAAAAACATAACATTAGTGTGTTTCCCCCCTCTCCCTGGGGCTCCTTCCAAAGGTCTCCGGGCTGGAAACATGATCGGATCATTCTGAGCTCCTTGGCTGTCCTTGGAAATGGCTGTGATCATTTTATTCAGTGTAAAATATTCAATTTTCAGAATCCCAATAGGAAATAATATCATTCTTTAGATGTGGGCTGTGTAATGTTATTTTAAAGGGGGACATCGTTTGGTCTCTGATTTTCAAGGAATTGTAAGAAGGAGGTGATGGGTGACAGAACAAGGCAGAGTACAGCACAGAAGCTCCAGTCTGGCATGGAAAGAGACTGGTCTTGATCAGAAACATCCCATGGTACAAACTCATTGTCACATTTACCTATGGGCTACTAAGCCGGGGGCAAGATCCATCTGGTAACACAAAGACAGATCAGGGATACACAAATTATTTGTTACCACTGCTCTGCAGCTTTGTTTGAATTTGACTTGACAGTGTAGAGAGCTGGGCAAAGAGCATTCATCCAAACACAAAAATCAATGAATTCAGGCCTTTTCGTGAGGCACTCCTGATTTCTGTACATTTCCGGAACATTCTCCCAACAGAGGAGACAATTTTCAGACTACAGATGGTCACAAACTCTCCACTACGATTGGTACTATTTGTGGCATGTGATTAGCCATATGGTATTGTTTCTGCTTCCTGACTGGCTGACTGTAACTTTTTAATAGGAAAATGATGAATAGTGAGTAAGAAATACTGACTAGTGCTACTATGGTATCAACTCAGGAAGCCCCAAACTGGAAAATATTTGTGCATTAATATTTGTGAATACCAAATAGTACCATGCCACAAAGAGCAAGAAATTAAACAACTGCTGCCACACACATTAAATGACTGCTTCTTGGAGCTGCTTGTCTGGGAACCCACAAGGGGAGAGGCAATTCTTGATTTAGTCTAAAGTGGTGCCCAGGATCTGGTCCAAGAGGTAAATATAGCTGATCCGCCCAGTAATAGCAACCATAATGTAATTAAATTTAAAATCCTTGTAGGGGGGAAATGCCAAAGAAACTCACCACAGGAGCATCTAACTTCAAAAAGAGGGAACTACTCAAAAATGAGGATGATAGTTGAACGGAATGAAAAGGAACAGTGACAAGAGTGAAATGACACCATAATAGAGGCTCAAATTAACGATATGCCCCAAATTAAAAAAAAAATGGAAGGGGACCAAAAAATGCCACCAGCATTAAAAACAGCAGAGTCAAAGAGATGGTGAGAGGCAAAAAGACATCCTTTAAAAACTGGGAGTCAGATCTTAATGAGGAAAACGGAAAGGAGCATAAACTCTGGCAAGTCAAATATAATAGTACAATTAAGCAGGTCAAGAAAGAATTTGAAGAACAACTAAAAAATGACAGCAATTTGTTTAAAGTACATCAGACGCAGGAAGCTTGCCAAGCATTCACTGTGGCCACTGGTCAATCAAGTTGCTGAAGGAGCACTCAAGGAAGACAAATGCGGAGAAGCTAAATCAATGCTTTGCATTAGTCTTCACTGCAGAGGCTATGGAGGAGATCCCCATGCCTGAGCCATTCTTTTTAGGTGACAGATCTGAGGAACTGTCCCAGATTTTGGTGTCATCAGAGGAGATTTTGGAACAAATTGATAAATTAACTGTAATAAGTCACCAGGACCAGATGGTATCACCCAAGAGTTCTGAAGGAACTCAAATATGAAATTGCAGAATTGCTAACTGTGGTATGTCACCTATCACTTAAATCAGCCCCTGTACCAGGTGACAGGAGGGTAACTAATGTAAAGCCTAGTTTAAAAAAGCTCCAGAGGTGATCCTGGAAATTATAGGCCGGTAACCCTAAATTCAGTACCAGGCAAATTGATCTGAAACTATAATGAACAGAATTATCAGACACATAGATAAATATGATATGTAGGGGAAGAGTCAACACAGCTTTTGTAAATGGAAATTATGCCTCACCAATCTATTAGAATTCTTTGAGGGAGTCAACAAGCATATGGACAAGGGTGATCCAGTGGATATAGTGTACTTGGACTTTCAGAAAGTCTTTGACAAGAGCCTCACCAAAGGCTCTGAAGCATAATAAACTGTCAGGGGATGAGAGGGAAGGTCCTCTCATGGATTAGTAATGGATTAAAAGATAGGAAACAAAGGGTAGGAATAAATAGTTTTCACAAGGGAGAGAGATAAATAGCAGGGTCCCCCAAGGATCTGTACTGGGGCCAGTGCTGTTCAACATTCTCATAAATGATCTAGAAAAAGGGGTAAATATTTGCAGATGGGACAAAGTTACTCAAGATAGTTAATTCTAAAACTGACTGCAGAGTTACAAAGGGATCTCACTCGACTGGGTGACTGGGTGACAAAGTGGCAGATGAAATTCAATACTGATAAGTGCAAAATAAAGCATATTGGAAAATATAATTCCAACTATATATACAAAACAATGGGGTCTAAATTAGCTCTTACGACTCAAGAAAGAGATCTTGGAGTCATCATAGAATCATAGGACTAGAAGGGACTTTGAGAGGTCTTCTAGTCCAGTCCCCTGCACTCAAGGCAGGACTAAGTATTATCTAGACCAGTGGCTTTCAAACTTTTTTTTCTGGTGACCCAGTTGAAGAAAATTGTTGCTGCCCGTGACCCAGCGGAGCTGGGGATGAGGGGTTCAGTGTGTGGGAGGGGGCTCTGGGCTGGGGCAGGGGTTTGGGGTGCGGGAGGGGGTCAGGGCTCTGGACTGGGGGGTGCAGGCTCTGGGTTGGGGCCGGGGATGAGGGGCTTGGGGTGCCCGAAGGGCTCCAGGTTTGGAGGGGCTCAGGGCTGGGGCAGGGGATTGGGGCTTGGGGTTGGGGCATGGTCAGCTGCGCAGCGGCACAGCCAGGGTGCAGAGGCAGGCTTCCTGCCTGCCCTGGCACTGTGGACCGCGCTGCGCCCAGGAAGCGGCCAGCAACAGGTCCGGCTCCTAGGCAGAGGCGCAAAAGCGGCTCCGCGTGGCTCTTGCCCGCAGGCATCGCCCCCCCAGCTCCCATTGGCTGGTTCCTGGCCAATGGGAATGCGGAACCAGTGCTTGGGGCAGAGGCAGCGTGCGGAGCCCCGTGCTCCCCCCGCCCCCACCTAGGAGCCGAACTGCTGCTGGTCACTTCCGGAGTGCAGCGCAGTGTCAGAACAGGTAGGGACGAGCCTGCCTAAGCCAGGCAGCACCACTGACGGGACTTTTAATGGCCCAGTCAGCAGCGTTGACCAGAGCCGCCGCTACCCAGTGCCTTACATTCCACAACCCAGGACTGGATTGCGACGTGCAGTTTGAAAACCACTGATCTAGACCATTCCTGACAGGTGTTTGTCTAACTTGCTCTTAAAAACCTCCAATGACAGAAGTTCCACAACCTCCCTAGGCAATTTATTACAGTGCTTAACTATCCTAACAGGAAGTTTTTCCTAATGTCTAACCTAAACTGCCGTTGCTGCAATTTAAGTCCATTGATACTTGTCCTATCCTCAGAGGTTAATGAGAACAATTTTTCTCGCTCCTCCTTGTAACAACCTTTTATGTACTTGAAAACTGTTATAATGCCTCCCCTCCAGCTTTTTTCAATCTTCCCTCATAGGCCATGCTTTCTAAAACTTTAATAATTTTTTGTTGCTCTGGACTTTATCCAATTTGTCCACATGTTTCCTTAAATGTGGTGCCCAGAACTGGACACAATACTCCAGTTGAAGCCTAATCAGCACGGAGTAGAGCAGAAGAATTACTTCTTGTGTCCTACTTACAACATGCCTGAATGATGTTCGCTTTTTTTGCAACAATATTACACTGTTGACTCATATTTATCTTGTGATCCACTATGATCTGCAGATCCCTTTCCACAGTACTCCTTCCTAGGCAGTCATTTCCCATTTTGTATGTGTGCAGCTCATTGTTGCTTCCTAAGTGGAGTACTTTGCATTTGTCCTTAGAATCATAGAATATCAGGGTTGGAAGGGACCTCAGGAGGTCATCTAGTCTAATCCCCTCCTCAAAGCAGGACCAATCCCCAGACAGATTTTTGCCCCAGATCCCTAAATGGCCCCCTCAAGGATTGAACTCACAACCCTGGGTTTAGCAGGCCAGTGCTCAAACCACTGAGCTATCCCTCCCCCAAAAATATGTATGATAATTGGAGGGGTGTATACCTATCTCATAGAACTAGAAGGGACCCTGAAAGGTTATTGAGTCTAGCCCCCTGCCTTCACTAGCAAGACCATGTACTGATTTTGCCCCAGATCCCTAAGTGGCCCCCTCAAGGATTGAACTCACAACGCTGGGTTTAGCAAACCAATGCTTAAACCACTGAGCTATCACTTCCTCCTTACTGAATTTCATCCTATGTACTTCAGACCATTTCTCCAGTTCATCCAGCTGATTTTGAATTTTAATCCTATTCTCCAAAGCATTTGCAACCCCTCCCAGCTGGTATCACCTGCACACTTTATAAGTGTACTCTCTATGCCATTATCATTGATGAAGATATTGAACAGAACTGGATCCAGAACTGATCCCCGCAGGACCCCACTCAATATACCTTTCCAGTTTGATTGTGAACTACTGATAACTACTCTCTGTCAACCGTTTTCCAACCAGTTATCCACCCACCTTATAGTAGCTCCATCTAGGTTGTATTTCCCTAGTTATTTATGAGAAGGTCATGCGAGACAGGATCAAAAGCCTTACTAAAGTCAAAATATACCACATCTATCGCTTCCGACCTATCCACAAGACTGGTCTGTAATTCCCTGGGTTGTCCTTATTTCCCTTTTCATAGATTGACATTATATTTGCCCTTTCCCAGTCTTCTGGAATCTCACCCATCTTCCATTGACTTTTCAAAGACAATCGCTAATGACTCAGATATCTCCTCAGTCAGCTCCTTGAGTATTTTATGATGTATTTCATCAGCCCTTGGTGACTTGAAGACATCCACCTTGTCTTAGTCATTTTTAATTTGTTCTTTCCCTATTTTAGCCTCTGATCCTACCTCATTTGCACTGGCATTCATTAAGTTAGATGTCCAATTCCTACTCAACTTTTTGGTGAACACTGAGAAGAGGAAGGGGACATTTGATAGCAGTCTTCAACTTCCTGAAGGGGGGGTTCCAAAGAGGATGGAGCTAGGCTGTTCTCAGTGGTGGCAGATGACACAACAAGGAGCAATGTCTCAAGTTGCAGTGGGGGAGGTCTAGATTGGATATTAGAAAAAACTATTTCACTAGGAGGGTGGTGAAGCACTGGAATGGGTTACCTAGGGAGGTGGTGGAATCTCCATCCTTATTGGTTTTTAAGGCCTGGCTTGACAAAGCCCTGGCTGGGATGATTTAGTTGGGGTTGGTCCTGCTTTGAGCAGGGGGTTGGACTGGATGACCTCCTGAGGTCTCTTCCAACCCTAATCTTCTATGATTCTATGCACAAAAAAGTCATTTAGCACTTCTGTCATTTCCACATTTTCTGTTTTTGTCATTCTCCCCCCGTCCCCCATTGAGTTACAGGACTACCCTGTCCTTGGTCTTCCTCTTGTTTCTCTTGTATTTGTAGAATATTTTCTTGTTACCTTTTATGTCTCTAGCTAGTTTAATTTAATTTTGTGCCTTGGCCTTTCTAATTTTGTCCCTGCATACTTTTGTTATTTGTTTATATTCATTCTTTGTAATTTAACTTAGTTTCCACTTTTTGTAGGGTTCTTTTTTTGAGTTTCGGCTCATTGAAGATCTCCTGGTTAAGCCAGGTTGGTCTCTTGCCATACTTCCTATCATTCCTACACCACTGGATAGATTGCTCTTGTACCCTTAATAATGTCTCTCTGAAAAGCTGCCAACTCTCTTGAACTGTTTTTCCCCAAGCCTTGCTTCCCATGAGATCTTACCTACCAACTCCTTGAGTTTGCTAAAATCTGCCTTCTTGAAATCCATTCTCTTATTGTGCTGTTTCCCTCCTACCATTCCTTAGAATCATGAACTCTATCATTTCATGATCACTTTCTCCCAAGCTGCCTTCCACTCTCAAATTCTCAACCAGTTCCTCCCTATTATCAAAATCACGTGTAGAACAGTCTCTCCCCCTAGTAGCTTTCTCCCCCTTCTGAAATAAAACATTGTCTCCAATAGATTCCAAGAACTTGTTGAATAATCTGTGCCCTGCTGTGTTATTTTCCCAACAGACATTGGGGTAGTTGAAGTCCCCCCTCCCCACCAAGTCCTGTGCTTTGTTGTGATTTTGTCATGGGAGGCAGGTATAATAGGCTCAGCCTCCCCTTGTGTTGCCGCTGCCACTGGACCCCCAGTTCAGGGGTTCTGTAGGGAAGATTTTGCTTTATTGTGCCCTGTGCAGGTTCCGGGGTGGCTGAGGTGGCGGTATTTACTATTCAGCTTCCGAGGTTCATCAGTAATCTCCCTGGACTCCAGGGAGCCGCCCTGAAACCTGCATGGGGCATATCAAAAGCTTCTTCAGGAACAGACACATTTCCCTGGGGAGACTTGGGGTCTGGGGAGGGGAGGCACGGTGTGGCTGCGGTTGGCCCGGGTCTCCTCCAGGCAGGTGAGGGCAGGATCGGGGCACCTCTGGGCAGTAGGGGTCTTGGGGCTCCGGCTCGAGCGCATGGGTGGAAGGGGAGGAGCCGGTGGCTAGCCTCTCTGAAGGGGGGCTCCACCCACCACCCATGATCCCCCTCTTCTTCCTGGTTAGATGTCTGTAGTAGATCCCTATCATGACATCACCCTTGTTTTTTACCCCTTTTATCCTTACTAGAGACTTTCAACAAGTCTGTCTCCTATTTCCATCTTAACCTCAGTCCATTTTTTATATATAAGACAACATCTCCTCCGTCTCTTCCATGCCGGTCCTTCCTGAGCAAACTGTACCCTTTGTGACAGACCCAGACCAGTGGGGTACAGGAGTCTGGTAGAGGGCAAATATACTGGTCACTGGATGAGTAGTTTTCTGTTCCCTGAGTGACCAGAGCAGGGGCTGCACTAGAGTAATCAGGAACCTGCTAGAACCAGTTAAGGCAGGCAGGCTAATTAGGACACCTGGAGCCAATTAAGAAGAAACTTCTAGAATCAATTAAGGCAGGCTAATCAGGGCACCTGGGTTTTAAAAAGGAGCTCACTTCAGTTTGTGGTGCGAGTGTGAGGAGCTGGGAGCAAGAGGTGCAAGGAGCTGAGAGTGTGTGCTGCTGGAGGACTGAGGAGCACCAGCGTTATCAGACCCCAGGAGGAAGGTCCTGTGGTGAGAATAAGGAAGGTGTTTGGAGGAGGCCATGGGGAAGTAGCCCAGGGAGTTTTAGCTGTCATGCAGCTGTTACAGGAGGCACTATAGACAGCTGCAATCCACAGGGCCCTGGGCAGGAACCCGGAGTAGAGGGCGGGCCCGGGTTCCCCCCAAACCTCCCAATTGACCTGGACTGTGGGTTCTTCCAGAGGGGAAGGTCTCTGGGCTATTCCCCAACCCACATGGTGAATCTCTGAGGCAAGAAAATCCACCAATAAGCACAGGACCCACCAAGATAGAGGAGGAACTTTGTCACACTGGTGTCACGAGTGGGATCTTGGGGGTGCACAGCGCGGCGGAAGAAGGAGGGTGATTTAAAAAAACAAAACAAAAAAACCAACAAAAAAAAAGGGAGAGGGTTTATTTTTTTTTCACCACAATGGATGACGTAGTGCGGGCACTGATACAAGCTACGGCGGCCCAGCAGGATGCTACCCGTGTCCAGGCAGCCGCCCAACAGGAGGCAGTGCGGCTGCAGCAAGAGACTAATCGCTTGCTGATGGACCAGGCTGCTCAAGACCGAGCTATGTTGCGGGAACTGGTAAACCAGTTAAAGTCCCTTTCAGAGCTGAATCGCGGCCATGATGGGACGCGGCTCATACGGGCCAGCCATTGGCTGCAGAAAATGACACAAGAGGATGATGTAGAGGCATACCTTCTGGCCTTTGAGAGGACAGCCCTACGGGAGGCCTGGCCTCGAGATCAGTGGTCTGACATCCTTGCCCCATTCCTGTGTGGGGAGGCCCAGAAGGCCTACCATGATCTGCCTGAAGAGGCTGTGGCAGACTACCCCCAGCTGAAAGCAGAGATCCTGGCCAGATCTGGGGTAACGACAGCAGTGCGGGCCCAGCAGTATCACGGTTGGAGGTATCAGGAAGACAAAACCTCACGGTCCCAATTGTATGACCTCATCCATCTCGCACGAAAGTGGTTGCAAACAGAGTCCCGGAGTCTGGAAGAGATACTAGCGGTTCTGGTCATCGACCGATACATGAGGGGACTACCACCAGACCTTCGTGCCTGGGTAAGCCAGAACGAACCCTCCACCTATGACGAGGTTGTCGCCCTGGTAGAGAGGCGAAGGACAGCGAGGGAGCTGACCCGACCAGTTAAGGAAGAGGCACCCCGGGTTAAACTAGCAGCACCAAGCCCTAAAGTTCGGGTGACTGGGCCACCAGGAGGGCCCAGGTGGAAAAAGAGAGAGGCTGAAGGCCCATCAGAGGCCACAAAGAGTCGGAGCACTGAGGGAGAAGAGGATCGTGATGTTAGACTGCCCAAACCAAGAGAGCGGGGAACGCCGAGGGCTCCATACAGATGTTATGCCTGCGGGGAGTGGGGACACATAGCTGCACAGTGTCCCAATGCTGAGGAGCCTATGCAGTGTAACCTGGGGAACTGGGCAGATCCATGCTCCCTAATCCACCTTGTGGGGGTCTCACTAACCCCACATATGTATACCAGACCAGTGAAACTAAATGGGGTAGGGACCACGGCACTGGTTGATTCGGGGAGTGCTATCACGCTTATCTCAGGGAAGCTCGTGAAGCGTAGTCAGCTGCTGCAGGCTAAACGTACGGGGATAACATGTGTCCATGGGACAGTTAGTTACTACCCCACCATCCCAGTAAAAATCGAGATCCAAGGGAACACTACTGAGGTAGCAGCAGGTGTAGTCCCTAAACTCCCATACCCGGTGCTCATAGGGAGGGACTTCCCAGGGTTTGGAAACTTACTCCCAGTAGGGGGATTGGAGAAAGATGGGGACCCTAAAATTGGTGAGGCATCCACAGCAGACTGTCAACCCCCAATCTTCTCTGAAATATCCCCAGATTTGTTCTCCACGCCCAGACAGGGTAGAAAGACAAAAAGGGAAAGAAGGGCAGCTAAGGCCTTGGGAACCCGAATACTGACCCAAAGCCAGAGGGTCGCTCTTGTAGGTAGGCGGACCCGCGCAGCTGAAAAGGAGGCCTTGCAGGAGGGAGAAGCACCTGAGTCTGACCCCCACCCTAAAGCTTCTGAACCAGTAGAGGCAACAGAGACTGGGCCCCTAGATCTTGGGCAGATTAGCCCCGGGAGAGGAAATTTTGGACGGGACCAGGCAGAAGACCCAAGGTATGACCACATTAGGAAGGAGGTGACTGAAATAGATGGGGTCCCCGTGGAAGGGAAAACCCAGGGACCAGGACCCTACTTCATAATGAAGAAGGATCTCTTATATCGGGTTGCACCAGTACAGGGGCAGAAGGTACAGTAGATCCTAGTACCTCAAAAACACCAGAACACTTTATTAAGTCTGGCTCATAGCCATCTTTTTGGGGGGCATTTGGGGGTAGAGAAGACCCTGGCACGAGCCCTACGACAGTTCTTCTGGCCCGGAGTACATGAAGAAGTGCGGAGGTACTGTGCCTCCTGCCCGGAGTGTCAGCTGCACAGTCCCCGTCCCCACTTGAGGGCACCTTTAGTACCCCTTCCCATCATAGAGGTCCCCTTCGAGCGAATAGCCATGGACCTAGTGGGACCCCTGGAGAAGACGGCTCGGGGCCACCAATATATACTTGTTGTTTTGGACTATGCTACTCGCTACCCAGAAGCCGTCCCCCTGCGGAACACGGCCTCTAAAACTATAGTCAAAGAGCTGGTGGGGATCTTTGCCCGAATGGAGCTACCGAAGGAGATATTAACCGACCAAGGAACCCCATTTATGTTGAAGCTAATGAAGGACCTCTGTATGCTGCTCCATATACATACCCTGAGAACTTCAGTCTACCATCTGCAGACTGATGGGTTGGTAGAAAGGTTTAACCGAACCCTCAAGGCTATGATAAGGAAGGTGGTAAGTCGGGACGGGAAGGATTGGGACACCCTACTACCCTACCTTATGTTCGCTATCCGGGAGGTACCACAGGCCTCAACTGGGTTTTCCCCCTTCGAGTTATTATACGGGCGTCACCCCCGTGGCATACTAGATATCGCCAAAGAGATCTGGGAAGAGGAACCCAATGAGGGGAGAAATATAATAGAGCATGTAATGCAGATGCGAGACCGGATAGCCCGGGTTACCCCTATTGTACGGGAACATTTGGAGAAGGCACAGGAGGCCCAGCGAATCCATTACAATCGCCAGGCAAAAGTGCGACAGTTCCAACCAGGGAATCGGGTTATGGTGTTGGTACCCACGGCAGAAAGCAAGCTTCTGGCCCAATGGCAGGGGCCCTATGAGGTGGTTGAACCCATGGGGGAAGTAATCTACAAGGTGCGGCAGCCAGGACGCAGAAAACAAGAACAGATTTATCACATTAACCTTCTGAAACCCTGGCATGCACAAGAGGCATGCACAATGGTCCAAAAAGACCTAACCCAGGAAAACAAGCCTTCCAAACAGGTGAGAGTGTCTCCCGATTTAACACCAGACCAGAAGAATGAGGTGTCTGAGATGATCTTCTGGAACCAAGATGTGTTCTCGACAAAACTGGGTCGAACAACCGAGACATATCACCACATCGTCACGAACTCTGGGGCCAGAGTAACAATGAGGCCCTATCGTGTGCCAGCGGCAAAAAGGGAGGAAATAAAAGCAGAAGTAAAAAAAATGCTGGAGTTGGGGATCATCGAAGAATCCCACAGTCAGTGGTCCAGCCCAATCGTGCTGGTGCCCAAACCTGATGGCACCACAAGATTTTTGCAACGACTTCCGGCGACTAAACGAAGTATCCCAGTTCGACGCGTACCCCATACCTCGCATAGATGAGCTAGTGGACCGTCTGGGTAATGCCCGGTACTTGACTACCCTAGACTTGACAAAGGGGTACTGGCAGATTCCCCTTGCAGAAGACGCAAAGGAAAAGACTGCGTTCTCTACACCAGAGGGTCTTTTTCAATATACTGTCCTCCCTTTTGGACTACATGGGGCCCCAGCTACCTTCCAGCGCCTCATGGACAAGCTATTACGCCCACATAACAGTTATGCTGCTGCCTACTTGGACGATGTGGTCATTCATACCCCAGACTGGGAAACCCACCTGGAGAAGGTGGAGGCAGTCCTCGATACCTTCAGGCGAGCTGGCCTTACAGCAAACCCTGCCAAGTGCGCTGTAGGGTTTACAGAGGCCAAATATCTTGGCTACATTGTGGGAAAAGGTTTGGTAAAACCCCAAGTGAACAAGTTAGAGGCCATCCAAAATTGGCCCCGACCAAGTCGCAAGAAACAAGTCCATGTGTTCCTAGGTGTGGTGGGGTATTACCGACGATTTATCCCCCACTTTGCCACAAGGGCAAGCCCCCTGACAGACCTAGTGAAAGCCCCTGGACCTGATCTGGTGAGATGGTCTGACGTAGCAGAGGAAGCATTCACAGACCTACGGACTGCCCTTTGCAGTAACCCCGTACTGATAGCCCCTGATTTCACCAAGGAGTTTATCCTGCAGACAGATACATCGGAAGTAGGGTTGGGGGCCGTTCTATCACAGATGGTCAGGGAGGAGGAACACCCAATTCTATACCTCAGTCGGAAACTCCTTCCAAGGCAACAAAAATATGCAGTGGTGGAGAGAGAATGCCTCGCTCTAAAATGGGCCATGGAAACATTGCGCTACTACCTGCTCGGGCGCAGATTCGTCCTCGTGACCGACCATGCCCCTCTTCAATGGATGCAGCGGAACAAGGAGAAGAACACAAGGGTGACCAGATGGTTCTTATCCCTCCAGCCTTTCCAGTTCCGTGTGCAACACAGAGCAGGGAGCCGTCATGGCAACACCGATGGCTTGTCACGTGTGCACTGTCTGGCATCCCAAGCTGCCCAACCCCTTGGTGTTGAGCAGGGGGAAGGGATATGTGATAGACCCAGACCAGTGGGGTACAGGAGTCTGGTAGAGGGCAAATATACTGGTCACTGGATGAGTAGTTTTCTGTTTCCCTGAGTGACCAGAGCAGGGGCTGCACTAGAGTAATCAGGAACCTGCTAGAACCAGTTAAGGCGGGCAGGCTAATTAGGACACCTGGAGCCAATTAAGAAGAAGCTTCTAGAATCAATTAAAGCAGGCTAATCAAGGCACCTGGGTTTTAAAAGGAGCTCACTTCAGTTTGTGGTGTGAGTGTGAGGAGCTGGGAGCAAGAGGTGCAAGGAGCTGAGAGTGTGTGCTGCTGGAGGACTGAGGAGCACAAGCATTATCAGACACCAGGAGGAAGGTCCTGTGGTGAGAATAAGGAAGGTGTTTGGAGGAGGCCATGGGGAAGTAGCCCAGGGAGTTTTAGCTGTCATGCAGCTGTTACAGGAGGCACTATAGACAGCTGCAATCCACAGGGCCCTGGGCTGGAACCCAGAGTAGAGGGCGGGCCCGGGTTCCCCCCAAACCTCCCAATTGACCTGGACTGTGGGTTCTTCTAGAGGGGAAGGTCTCTGGGCTGTTCCCCAACCCACATGGTGAATCTCTGAGGCAAGAAAATCTGCCAATAAGCGCAGGACCCACCAAGATAGAGGAGGAACTTTGTCACACCTTCTATACCAATATTCCAGTCATGCGTATTATCCCACTAAGTCTGTGATGTCAACTATGTCATAATTGTGTTTGTTAACTAGCATTTCAAATTATTCCTGCTTATTTCTCATACTTCTCACATTAGTTTACAGATATCTAAGATACTGAATTGATTTCCCCACTATGTTGTCTTTTGTCTCTCCCTTGTCCCTGCTATAACGGCCCATGCTCCCCCCAGATTCCAACTCTTCTCCCAGGTCTCCATGTTTTTGACTTACCTATGGGCTTTTGTCACCTGCCCCCATCCAACCTAATTTAAAGCCCTCCTCACTAAGTTAGCCAGTCTGTATCCAAATATGCTCTACCCCTTCCTCAATAGGTGGACCCCATATCTGCTTAGCAGTCCTTCTTCCCAGAAAAGCATCCATTGTAAAGAAAGCCAAAGCTCTCCTGGTGACACCATCCTCTCAGCCAGGCATTCACCTCCAGGATGAATCTGTTTCTGATGCATTCACCTCAGGCATTCACCTCAGGATGCATCTGTTCCCTGGAAACATCCACTCAATGTGCAGTGGTGGTCAAAAAATCTAACCTAATGCTAGCAACCATTAGGAAAGGGATGGACAATAAGACAGAAAATATCATAATGCCACTATATAAATCCATGGTACACCAACAGCTTGAATACTGTGTGCAGTTTTGTTCACCTCATTTCAAAACAGGTATACTAGAATTAGAAAAAGTACAGAGGGCAATAAAAAGGATAGGGGTATGGAACAGCATTCATACAAGGAGAGATTAAAAAGACTGAGACTGTTCAGCTTAGAAAAGAGATGACTAAGTGGGGTCTATAAAATCATGACTGGTGTGCAGAAAGAGACTAGCATTATTTACCCCTTCACATAACATAAGAACTAGGGATCACATGACAAAAGTAATAGACAGGAGGTTTAAAACAAACAGAAGGAAGTACTTCTTCACACAATGCACAGTCAATCGGGGAAACTCATTGCTGGGAATATCGTGAAGGTCAAGAGCGTAACTGGCATAAAAAAGAATTAGCTAAGTTCATGGCGGATAGATCCATCAATGGCTATTAGCCAAGATGGTCAGGGATGCAACCCCATGCTCTGGGTATCCCTAAACCTCTGACTGCCAGAAACTGGGACTGGATGACAGGGGATGGATCATTTGAAATTGCCTTGTTCTGTTCATTCCCTCTGAAGCATCTGGCACTGACCACTGTCAGAAGTCAGGATACTGGGCTAGGTAGACCATTGGTCTGACTCAGTATGGCTGTTCTCATGTTCTTAAATCAAAGTCATGTTGTTTGTTGATTAATATATTGTGATATGATGGGGCTTAACCAGCATAATTTCTGCAAAAGAAAATCATACTTTGCTGATTTATTAGAATTCTTTGAATTTGTCAGTAAAGTAGTAGATAAAGGAGAATGGGTTGACATAATGTATACAGTATTCCAAATAGCCTTTGACAAGGTTCTTAAAGAAGCTAAGTAGTCAGGGGTTGAGAGGAAAGTATTGTTGTGACATTGCACTCTATATGATTTTATGAAAGTATGCTGATGAGTGTGAATATAATGTAACTAAAATATGCTTCATGCAAAAGGTCTCTTGTAAGGTATCATTACAAAGCTTATAATCTACTGAGTGTGGTCATTCTATTTGTAAAAATGTATCACTCTTGTATCTGAAACTAGAAATATTAAATATAACTCTGAGGGCCTACTGTAATTATGCAAAGTGAGGGCCATTAATGGTGGTTTGGAATCTTGATGGCTCCCATTAACCAGGACAATTGTCTGTAGATGGCTCTGTTTTACTTGTAAGTCTTCCAGTATACCTGTGTGCTGGCAAGTGGGTAATGAAGTCTTACAGTGACATGTAATCATGTCACTTGAACTGGAATCCATCTTTAACCTGGTGCTTTTCCATTTAGAAGGGGGGGGGACCCAGAGAGACAAAAGATTCCCACCTTGTGACAAAGCTATAAAAGGGGGTGGAACAGAACAAAGGGGGCTGCAATCATGAGAAATCCCCTAGCTACCACCTGAGCTGGAACAAGGGCTGTACCAGGGGAAAGGATTGTGCCCAGACTAGGAAGGCGTCCAGTCTGTGATTGAAGCTTACTGAAACATCTCTGAGGGTGAGATTTTTATCTGTATTCAGTTTTCTTACTGGATTAGGCATAGGCTTGCATGTTTTATTTTATTTTGCTTGGTAATTCACTTTGTTCTGTCTGCTATTACTTGGAACTACTTAAATCCTACTTTTTGTATTTAATAAAATCACCTTTACGTATTAATTAACCCAGAGTATGTATTAATACCTGGGGGTGAGGGGCAAACAGCTGTGCATAACTCTCTATCAGTGTTATAGAGGGTGAACAATTTGAGTTTATCCTGTATAAGCTTTATACAGGGTAAAACAGATTTATTTGGGGTTTGGACCCCATTGGGAGTTGGGCATCTGAGTGTTCGAGACAGGAACACTTCTTAAGCTGCTTTCAGTTAAGCCTACAGATGTTAGGGGATGATGTTCAGACTTGGATCTGGGTTTGCAGCAGGCTAGCGGGTCTTGTTCAAACCAGGCAGGGCACTGAAGTCCCAAGCTGCCAGGGCAGGAAAGCAGGGGCAGAAGTAGTCTCAACACATCAGTTGGCAGCCCCAAGGCGGTTTTTGTGATCCAACCTGTCACAATTGTCATGGATCAAAAACTGGCTAAGGGATAGGGAAAGCAAGTAGGAATGAATGGTCTGTCTTCTTCATGGTGAAAGATTAACAGTGGGACCTCTGGGTTCCTTACTAGGTCCAGTGTTGTTTAATATAGTTATTAATTACATACAAAAAAACTATTGTGACAAAGTTCCTCCTCTATCTTGGTGGGTCCTGCGCTTATCGGCGGATTTTCTTTCCTCAGAGATTCACCATGTGGGTTGGGGAACAGCCCAGAGACCTTCCCCTCTGGAAGAACCCACAGTCCAGGTCAATTGGGAGGTTTGGGGGGAACCCGGGCCCGCCCTCTACTCCAGGTTCCAGCCCAGGGGCCTGTGGACTGCAGCTGTCTATAGTGCCTCCTGTAACAGCTGCATGACAGCTAAAACTCCCTGGGCTACTTCCCCATGGCCTCCTCCAAACACCTTCCTTATTCTCACCACAGGACCTTCCTCCTGGTGTCTGATAACGCTTGTGCTCCTCAGTCCTCCAGCAGCACACCCTCTCACTCTCACTCTCAGCTCCTTGCACCTCTTGCTCCCAGCTCCTCACACTCACACCACAAACTGAAGTGAGCTCCTTTTAAAACCCAGGTGCCTTGATTAGCCTGCTTTAATTGATTCTAGCAGCTTCTTCTTAATTGGCTCCAGGTGTCCTAATTAGCCTGCCTGCCTTAACTGGTTCTAGCAGGTTCCCGATTACTCTAGTGCAGCCCCTGCTCTGGTCACTCAGGGCTGGCCTTAGCAAAACTGGCCATCTATAAAACCAGAGTGAGGAGGTTGGCCGATGGAGTTTCCTGTGACTGTGGGGCGTATTTCAGGTCCTCCGTTCTTTCACGTATCCGGGCAGAGTTCCTCTGGGCGACGTCCACTGGCTCCCTTGACGCCTTCGAGGAGCAGTGGGCGCTGTCCGGGGTTCTCTGCTCGGTGTCCCCGTCTGGTTCGCTTCTTTTGACCCTTTGACCTCACTCCTGTCCCTGTTCTTTTATTAGTTGTCCCCCGTAATTTTTTGGTCTCCAGGTCCTGTGGACCCCCCCCTTAGGCTGGGGGGGATCCTTTAGCAGTGGGCGGGCTTCGCCCGCCCACTTCCTGGATCCCAATAGGTCTGGTCACTCAGGGAACAGAAAACTACTCATCCAGTGACCAGTATATTTGCCCTCTACCAGACTCCTGTACCCCACTGGTCTGGGTCTGTCACACTATATTAAAAGAACATGAAGGTTGCAAAGTCAAGTACATAAAAGTTAGGTAATTTCAGAATTAAGGTTGCTGTGCAGTCTTGATCCCGCCTCCTGTTATGTATGCTTTACGAGACAGTCTGTAGTTACACAATCACATATTCTTTCTTCCACAGGACCCTGTTTACAGAAAACATCATGACTCTGATGAGTACTATCCATCCTGTCAGGGCCGGCTCCAGGCACCAGCAAACCAAGCAGTTGCTTGGGGCGGCACATTTTCAGGGGCGGCATTCCAGCCAGCCTCTTTTTTTTTTTTGGTGCTTGGGCGGCAAAAGCCTAGAGCCGGCCCTGGCAGCAGCAGCATGTCCTGCACCGGGGGTGCCCTGGGGCCGCTGCAGTTCGCGTCGGGGAGCAGCGCCTGCACCTTATGGCCGGGCGGGCTCCGAGGGCGGGACACTCGGGCTGGGGGCCGCCCCTCGGGGCACACGGAGCCGCCTGCAGGTGCCACAGGGCGGCCGCCCCCCAGCGCCGCAGCCGGGGCTGGGTGAAGCGGCCAGAGCCGCCCAGGGACTGCGGCAGGGCGGCCAGGAGCAGCAGCAGGGCCATAGAGGGCGGGGTGCTGCTGTGCGGGGCCTGCGTCCCGCTCTCCAGGGCTCCGCTCCCTCTGGGGCTGCCCTGCCCCGGCTCCTCAGCCCCCTGCCGGGGTGGTCCCCTGGCTCTGTCCTCCCCAGTCCCGGCCGGTCCTGGAGGCGGGAGCCCCGTCTGGAGGGACCCTGGGCTGAGGCACGGCCCGGGAGCCCCGCTGCTTACCCCGACCCTGCCAGCACTGTACCGGTTAGAGGCGAGGGGGGAGCGGGTGGAGTCAGCGCTGGTGGGGGGAAGCCCAGCGCTGGGGTGGCAGGGGGTGCGGGTGGGGTGGGGGGAGAGTCCAGAGTTGGGGCAGCAGGGGGTGGGGGGGAGAGCCCAGAGTTGGGGTGGCAGGGGGTGCGGGTGGGGGGGAGAGCCCAGGGTTGGGGTTGGGGGCAGCCAAAAATTTTTTTGCTTGGGGCGGCAAAAAACCTAGAGCCGGCCCTGCATCCTGTGCTCTGAATGAGGCAGGGTCCTGTGGAAAAAGTAGTCTGTGATCATGTAATTAAAGACTGTATTATAATGCACACACACCATGGGACGAACTGAGGGACAGACATGCGTCTGACGAAGTGGGTATTCACCCACGAAAGCTTATGCTCCAATACATCTGTTAGTCTTAAAGGCGCCACAGGACTCTCTGAGGTTGCACAGGCATTTGCTAGCTTTTGAATGCTTGATTTGCAACTTTGAAGTTCTTTTAACAGCGATTTTTATATGTAACTTCCTAGGTGTTTGAAAAAACAAACGGAATCCCCCCCAAAATTCCATCATGTGGAACCATACTGACTGCCCCAAGTTTCACCAGCCCATCTGGAATCTTTTGATCTGCTGCACAGACCTCTGACACTTGAGCTGCTAGAGTAACTGAGAGCAGTAGCAGCTTGCCCCATATGCAGTCCATGTCTGGTCTTCCCCATGGCTTTGCAACATTTGTTGATACCCTCTGACAGCAATCCTTGCTGGGAGAGCCTATTGTCTTCAAAAGTCCTCTTTTAAGGCCAGGGTGACATTCTAGGATACCTCTGACCTGTGCTGAATCCTTGGGCATGAGAAGACTAGACCATCTAGTCTACTCCCAACAGAGACCTCCCAACCGTCTGAGCCTGGTGACAGCGGTGGTGGGGTCAGCAGGAAGGTCAGGAGAGCCCAGAGATAGGACAGTCAAGGCAGACCTTGGCTGAGGAGAGAGAGGGGGGAAAAGAGAAGCACAGTGAGATGAGGCCAGCGCAGTCGTCACTGGGCTGTGGGGACAGGGATTAACCAGGCAGCTGGTGGACTGGGAATGAGGGATAGAGGAATAGGGTCATGGATAAGGAGAGTTAGGGGATGAGGGGAAGAATCAGCTTGAGAGAAGGCAGGGAGGGGTGGATCGTGGAAAGGGGAGACTGAGAGTCTGGGGGGTTGGGATAAGTCTGTAGGGCTTATCTGAGCTCACCCTGAGACCCCAGCCACTACCCCACATTCATTGGTCTTGCTTCCACAAGAGGCCAGATAAGAGAAAGTAGCTTCAGTGTTTCAGCAAACAGAATGAACAAGGATCAGCAACCTGGGCTCAGGGTGTTGTGGGGCCCCAAAGCCCCACAGATAAGCTGAACTCCAGCCCTTCCCGTTTGCAGAGAGTAAATGTTTTTCTTCTTCTCCTGACAGTGTCCCAACTAGCCGGACTGCGGCGGCCAGCAAACACAGGCCATACTCACAGGCTGATGGCTTCAAAGCAATTTTAAAACTATTTTATCAGCAAAATCAATGTAAACCACAGCATTGGAGCTGATCAGGAGCTTGCACTGGGAAAGCAGTCTAACGGGAAACGGCTGTCAGCAGGCCGGCCAACTGTGAGCATGTCGCAAGCCAGAGGTGCTGGGGGAGGCTCTCTGGCCAGCATGATGCAGGGGGTCAGACTGGATGCTCAGAATGGAGCTTTCTAGCCGTCAGCGCTCTGGCCAGACTCAGGCCAGGTAAACTGTCATCGCCCCACCAGAGCTATGGTGATTTATCCCTGGGAGGATGAGGTGCAGGAGTCTGTATTTTCCCCCTGCAATTACCCCTCTGCACTCCTATCAGGCTGCTTGCCCCTCTTGCTCCTCATGGCCTGGGCGCCAGCAGGGGGACACAGACAGCACAAGAGAGACAATCCAGGTGCCTGTCCCAGTTGCGTCTCCGACACCCCAACCTGCCAGGGAAAGGAGGGGGGGTGACAGCAGGCGAAGTGTCCCAGGGCCAGCATGTGCCTTCCCCGCCTCCAGAACTTCTTCCCTCCCCCTGTGGCTCCTGGCATTCTCTGCCTGAAGGCCCAGGAAGGGGAGCCCTGAGCAGCTGGGTCTCCTCCCTGGGCTCTAGCACATGGGGCCGTCTCTACTGTCCCCCTGCTGGAGGCCAGGGGAGAGGTTGCTGCCACCTGCTCTGATGGGACTGGCTGCAAGGTGACGCGGAGGAGCCCTGAGCTCACACTAGAGGGGGCAGGCAACAGGGCAGGGTGTTCAGCACCAGCTCTGCCACCCAGCCGCTGGCAGCCCTGTCCAGGGGGAGGCTCCCTACCCCAGGGCTGGGGCTGGGACTGCTCCTACCCTGTGGCTGGGGAGGGGACAGGCGCTGGTTCCTGCTTCTCCTCTCAGCCCTTAGGGCTCCTGCCCCAGCTGTTCTGAGTGGCAGGGGCAGGGAACTCTGAGGCTGTCTCCCCA
This sequence comes from Emys orbicularis, assembly GCF_028017835.1. Classification (NCBI taxonomy): domain Eukaryota; kingdom Metazoa; phylum Chordata; order Testudines; family Emydidae; genus Emys; species Emys orbicularis. The sequence continues at coordinate 25,175,077 of NC_088695.1, read as the reverse complement.
CCAGGGCCCCCACAGCACATGGTCGTCAGCCCCACACATCCAGCAACATGAATCAGGCCCGAGCCGTGTGAGATTGGCTTCAGAATCACAAGGTTTCAACACGCTGGTTTTCTGTGAGCCAAGCCTGGTCTGGAGTGATGGGAAGCTTCTCTGCCCCCACACACACGTGTGATCCGCCCACACCCTGCTTGCCTGTTCCCCACCCCCGGTCTGGGTGGGAGCAACTCAGGGGCAAATGAGTTCTAAAGACATGCATACAAACGCAGCCTGCACTAGGAGCCTTCACTTGCCTTTCCTACATCCTGGGGTGGGGCACTGCCAGTCCACCCCCTCCATCCCCTTCTAGCGCTGTCCTAACTCCCTGCCCTACTCGTACCCTCCCGCCATACCCCCACAGCCTCCTGTGCCCCCTCATTTGGCCTTTTCCTCCCTGCCCCTTCGGTCTCCCATCCCTCCCTCCCTCATGTTCTCCTCTGCTATCCTCACACCCACCCAGCCTGCTGCTGGCTCACATTCCCCTGCAGCCTCACAGTCCCTAGCTATAACAGAGCACAGAGCAGCAGCTTCAGTCCTCTGGCAGCCCTGATTTCCCATGCACTGGCTGTCTGGAAAGAGTTGCTACCGTGACAAGTCAGCTTGTCTCCTCAGCCCATTGTAAAGAACAGGAGGTGATAGCGTTGGGATAAGGGCAGAAGTCACCAACTTGATGCCAGAAATCACGGTATCGCGAGGGACTTCAAAACCCACTAACTACAGTGTGACTCATCATAAAGCCAAGGGAGCACCGATACCCCGCTGCTCCCTCAACCCCTTTGCCCCCTGCAGCCTCTCCTCCTGGCCCCCAGTATGTCCTGTCTCTCCACCTGATTCCTGACCCCGAGGTGACTCCTGCTTCTTACTTCCACGTGTGGCAGGGAAAAGAAGAAGAAAGAGCAATCTCCTGTGGAACTGAATCTGGAGCCGCAGATCTGGGCTAACAACACCATGCAGCCCATCGCGTACGGCTTCAGAAGAAGCCGGAAAGGCCCTAAATAGAGCTTTCCATTGAGGATGGTGGCCCAGCATCCCCTGGGCCAGGATTGACAAGCAGTACATAGGGCTGAGGCCCCCACGGTGATGGGGGCTGAGGCACAGGGCAAGCAGAAGATGGTGCAGGCCAGAGTGGAGGAAATTGTTTGCTTGCCCCATGCTGCTACTGCTGCGCACTCCAGGCTATATTAAAGCACTGCAACCTGCTTGTTTCTTGCACTTGCGTGCACCTGGGCGTTACAGTCAGGAAAGCACTCTGTATTCCACAGCTAGCTACTGTTTAGTTTGGATCAAACATGCCAATCAGCAGCATAACAGGAAAGCTAATGTGGCACACACACGCATCAGAGTTTGCTTAAATTGCCTGAGACAGTTCTGACCATCAGGCTATGCTCAGGATTCAGCAGCATGTGCTTGCAATTAAGCCACATATCTTCACCAACTGCCCTTTGCAATCAGTTGCAGGAGGATAAAGGTAAGTAGGTGACACAAGGCCAGTCCTTGTGTGCACCAGGTTGAGCAGTGTGCTGGTGGGGGAGCCCCCTGGGTTAATGTAGGCGTCAGTTGCTGCCTTAGAGATGGCTGGTCACTCTGAGGGCTCTGGAAATCTCCTGGTGATGAGAGTGATCTATTGTCCTCCATGGCATAGCAGTAAATTCCCCTCTAGGGCTGGTTCAGAGAAGGGCAAGGGAAGACCTGGGACCAGCAATGGGAAGCCAAAGCCATGGAGAGCACGGAGGCAGAGCAAGCTCTTTGAAAAGACAGTGCCAGCAGCTGGTGGCAGACAGGTGATGGGGAAGGCAGCAAGAAGAAGACAGCCATCACATGAGGAGTTGAGTGAGGAGGAGGAGCAGAGGGTACAAAGACTACAAGGAGGAGGAAGGAGGGACAAGAATTAACGCTGGGCATGGGAGGTAATTTGGATTTGGGTTTATGGCCTCAGCACATTAGCTGGATATTAAAATAATCAACAGTAAAATAGTTAACAATGCTGACATGCACATGGAGTCACTAGGTTTCAGAGTCAACATCACATTGTTTCAGACTGTCTGCAGGCTCAGACAGACGTCACTACATTGGTTACACTGAGTTTCCATTTGGAACATTTTCCCTGCTATCATAAGGCCTAGAAACATCATTAAAGACAAGAAGCAGCAGCTTGGTTTCTGGAACACAACTTTGTGGCAGGGAGCAGATTGGTGGTGAATTCATAGGTGAGACAAGGAGGGAGCATGTAGGGTCCTGAACATACCCCTCACTGCTGGGGAGTGTGGCCTTTGGAAGTGCCCTACTGTGCACACGCAGCAGATGAAGCTGGGACAGTGTGAGATGGAGGATGGCTGCAGCCTGCCCTTGTGCATGGCTATGGGAGCTGTGACACGAAAGGGGGTTGATAGCAAAGCAGCAGGCTAGTCTCTGTCTTCAAAGCTGGAGGAAAGGAAGAAGCCTTGCTGCTGGCTTGTTGGCTGCTGCCCTGGCAGCTGTGGCAGTCATTGGCTTGTGGCCTCTGCCCATGTGACGCCACGATAGCTGACAAAGAGGCCTATGCTTCCTCCAGCCTCCGGACTGGCCACCGCGGGGTAAGAGCCCAGTAACGTGTGACATCTGAGTTTCACCATTGACAAGCAGGTACTTCTAGCCAGCCAGCAGATCTATCTGTGTTCAAACGTCTGAGCTGAGATGCCCACTGGCTAATCTTTCAACCACGTCCCAGCTTCCTGAGCCTGAATGAAACCACACGAGTCGCAACAACCAGCCTGCATTAGTAGCCAGCTTTTCAGTCTGTTTTTAGAATATTTCCTGAAATACCTAGTGCAGCCCGAGGCTAGCCAGCCATGCTGTCTAAAAGATCACAGAGGGACACATTTCATAGTTAGGAGTTGCATGTTTAATCCTGAGAAATCATGTTATTTTCACCTACATTTGTCATTTGAATATTAAATATAACAAGCTGTGTCATCTTGACTGGTATTGGAAAGGTTCTGGTAGCCCTGTGCGGTGGGGAAGAGACAGGCTGTTACCCAGCCACCCGTGATTTGGGCAGGGTGCTGAACTGGCGTCAGAGCTGTAGTGTCAACGTTAGCTTCAACCATGGAGCAATTTGACTTTCCCAGTATCAGCTCTTTGGCTGGAACATACATCTCAGTTTGGGGGGGTCAGTTTTTATACAAAGGCCTATTTGCTTCACCCAGAGCAATACCAGCACTCTGAGAAAATGGGGGTAAATTCTGGCTCCACTGAAGTCAATCACAAAACTCCCACTGACTGCAATGGGCCAGGATTTCCCCCTCCATGTATGATAAAGCCCTAGGGACATGGGGAGAAATGGGATGATACTGTGTTATTTGAGAAACAGCCTGTGATTTGGCTGCATGATCATATGAATGCTTGAGGGGTCAGAATGACCATTATATGTGAATCCTTAACTCCAGAAGTTCCTGATTTTTGGGTGTTGCTGTGGAGCCCAGAATGCAGCCTTTTTGTAGGGAGTATTTGTATTAACCATGCTGTAGTTCTTACCAGGTGTCCCTAACCTTTGCAAAGAGCAAGCTCACAGCTAATGCCCCCCTCAACTTACTGAACTCTTGTTTCGAGGGCTTCCTTGAGACATCAGTGCTTGAGCTGGCCCCGCACTGCCATGAATTGCACTCACCACATTTAACTAAGACTTCACTGAGAATTTTGCCAGAGAGAGAATGTCTGGTGCTGGGGTTCTTCATGCCCATACCTCACTTGAAGAGAGGGGGACACATCACACAGTCCTCATGAGGCTGGGGATTGGCCAGGATTTTAATGATAAAGAGGAATTTAAAGCAATTCAGGTCCAGTGTGGAATTGCTTCCTCTTGTTCTAGTTAGGGTTGCCAACTTTCTAATCACGCAAAACCAAACAGCCTTGCCCCGCCCCTTCTCCGAGGCCCCGCCCCCACTCACTCCATCTCCTCTCCCCCTCCGTCACTCACTCTCCCCCATCCTCACTCACTTTCACTGGGCTGGGGCAGGGGGTTGGGGTGAAGGAGGGGGTGAGGGCTCCAGCCGGGGGTGTGGGTGCAGGGTAGGGCCAGAAATGAGGGGTTTAGGGTGCAGGAGGTGACTGGGGAAGGGGGTTGGGGTGTGGGTGGGAGGGAGGGCTCCGGCTGGGGGTGCGGGCTCTGGGGTGGGGACAGAGATGAGGTGTTTGGGGTGCAGGCGGGGAGCTCCAGGCTGGAGCTGAGGGGTTCGGAGTGTGGGAGGGGGGTTGGGTGTGAGAGGGGGCAGGGGTTGGGGTGTGGGAGGGGTTGTGGGCTCCAGGAGGGAGTTTGGGTGTGGGAGGGGGCTCAGGGCTGGGATTGGGTGTAGGAGGGGGTGCAGACTCCACGAGGGAGTTTGGGTGCAGGAGGGGGCTCAGGCTGGGGGAGGGGGTTGAGGTACAGGAGGGGATGCAGGGTGCGGACTCCAGGAGGGGGCTCAGGGCTGGGGCACGGGTTTGGGGTGCGGGCTCTGGGAGGGAGTTAGGGTGCTGTAGAGGGTTCTGACCAGGGCAGGAGGTTGGGGTGCAGGAGGGGATTTGAGATGCAGGCTCCAGCTGGGCAGCGTTTACCTCAGGCGGCTCCCAGTCAGCGGCGCAGCGAGGCTAAGTCAGGCTCCCTGCCTGCCCTGGCTCCACACAGCTCTCGGAAGCAGCGGCATGTCTGGCTCCTAGGTGTAGGGGTGGCCAGGCGGCTCTGCACAGTTCACGCTGCCCCTGCTCACAGGCACCACCCCCACAGCTTCCATTGGCCATGGTTCCCAGCCAATGGGAGCTGCGGAGCTAGCGCTCGGGTCAGGAGCAGCAAGGGGAGCCTCCCTGCTGCCCCTGCATCTACAGGTCACAGGGACATGCCACTGCTTCCGGGAGCCCTAGGGAGCCTGCCTTAGCCCCACTGCACCACCGACTGGACTTTTAACAGCCTGGTCAGTAGTGCTGACCGTAGCTGCCAGGGTCCCTTTTCGACCAGGCATTCCGGTTGAAAGCCAGATGCCTGGCAACCCTAGTGCCAGTGGTAGGGGTCTATTACAGGAGTTGTTGATTGAGGTTTGGTGGCCTGCAATGTGCAGGAGTTCAGACTAGATGGCCGTGATGGTCTCTTCTGACCTTAAAGTCTCTGAGTCTGACTCTATGAGTCAGTGTCCACCCCCTGCTCCATGCTCATCTCGGGCTGACCCACAATAAAGGGCTTTCCTTTCCATTCAGTTTGAAAAAAGAATCAGTCCAGCTTCCAGGAGAACTACTCACACGTGCCCCGCAGCTCCGTCACTCCTCCACATGATTAGACCCCAGGGACTTGTGGAATCTGGAGAAATGGAGGTGGGACCCTGACCCGGTGCTAATAGAGAAACTCACAGCGGGAATTAGATCTGTTCCCTAAAATAAACAGTATGAGTCTCTGATTTCTAAACAAGCCCCAGCAACCCTTTTTGCCCTGTAATGATTGGCTGTGACTAATCATTCTGGTAGGTGTTGGGTCAGAATCAGCAATGGTTCTCCACTAAGGTCATTTACTTTAGTTGTTTATACTGCTAATTTTATCCCTGCTCAGAGTGGCTAATGTATTCTTTATGCGCCTAGCAATGATAAATGTTGCTGCTAAATAAAGGCTTCCTGGCATAGGACAGTTTGAGGGCTGATATGGCAGATCCAGAACTTTATCAGAAAAGGAATTAACACTCCGTGTGACAGGTTTTCTTATTTTCCACCAAGCTACGCACTTATGAATGGGAAATAGTGCCAGCAAATAGCATTCCCTGGTAAGAGACCAGATAAATGATGTATTGTGCCTTTACAAGGCAGGGGTGCTGAGCGGTGAAGGGAGTTAGAAGGCAACTTGCACCTGCGGGGGCTAGAAGGAATTCTGCATGCACCTGTACTCTGAGCCTGTGGCTGCTCCCAGGAGAAGAGCCACCCTGGAAGGGAGCCAGAGCTTAGACATGTAAACCTGAGAAAATGGGGCTCCTGGAAGCACATAATACACAGAAAGCAGAGTCTCTGCCGAGACTGCTGGACACAGGTGGACACCATGTTTCTCCCTGGCTCGCCAGCTCCTATGCTATCTTAACAGCCTGTGCTATGTAATGTCGTCATCACACAGGGGCTCCCTAAGTGCTGGCATGGACCTAGCAGTCAGAGATGGAACTGCTGAGCAAAGGGCAATGCACAGAAATCACAGCTACAGCTGGGCAGGAAATGTGGGGGTTTTCCCTGGAAAAATTTGACTTTTTGGTGAAAAATCAACCCCCCAAAAATTTTGATCAAAAACCTTTTTAGGTAAAAATTGAACATTTTGATTCAGAAATGCCATTGCAATGCCTCAGTGGAGCTGTAGTTTTGGTATTCATGCCCCTATTGTCCTCTAAGGATTGGGCTCCCTGACTGGACTACATCTCCCACAGTGGAACATGGTCTCTCCTTCTCACTCAGCCACTGCGGTGCATTCTGGGAGTCCCTTGCTATGCTGCATCCTGGGATGTGTAGTGCAGGTGGGGAATCTAGGCCATAGAGGAGAATGGGGACATGAGGCACCTGAACTACAACTCCCATGAGGCAGTGCATTGGTATTTCCAAATCAAAATTTTCAGTTTTCAGGGTTCTGTTTTTCAATGAAAAGTTGTAATTTTTCACAGAAAGCAGACACTCCAGGAAAATAGTGTTTAGTTGAAAACTCAGTTTTCTGTGGTAAAAAACAGTTTACATGGAAAGTTTTGACCAGTCTGCCTCACAGCAAAGAGAAAGTTACGTTGGGAGATGAGAGGAGGTGGGGACAAAGCACAGGAGAGGCAGGAAGGGCAGGTCAGAGGAAAGAGTGGGAGTTAAGGTGAGTCTTGGAAAGTGTGGCTGTAGTATCTTTATGACAAGCAGAGCAACTCTTTATTATGAGCAGGAATGGTGTATAGAAAGAACAAATGTCCCACTGCTCTGTGTAGCTGCAACTGTCTTGTACTGGGTTTCTTTGTTTCTGCCCCTGCAGGAAGTGTCCCAGGAAACCAAACACTGCACCTACAGTGTACAGGAAGCATGACATCACTACACTTCCCAGATGACTTACTCTATGAAACATCTCCCCTTCTTTAGATCCCTTTCTAAATTTCTTCACTGAACTGAACCACCACTAAATGTTCACTGGCATGTTGACTTGCCAGTGCCCTTCCTGCCAGATTCTCACGAGTCTTTGTTTGTTAGCTGTGGGAAAGGTCTTGCTCATTCATTATAATATTTTTTACTTTCTGATTGTACTTGCCAAGTCTTTTCCTCACTATCACAGACTCCTTAGTCATCCTTTGTTTTGTCCTATATCTGGTAATCGAGTATTTACATATCTGTTGTAAACAAGTTCAGCAGGTGACTTTCCACATTGCAGTGGTGCTCTGTAGTTGAGTAGTGCTAAATACCAATTTTCTCCTCCATCCATTACTTTTTGAGCAAATTCTTTACTATACGTACTCCACATTAAGAACAAATGAACTGCCATACTAGGTAAAATCAATGGTCCATTTAGCCCAATATCCTGTATCCGACAGTGGCCAGTACCAAAGCTTCAAAGGGAGTGTTCAGAAGAGGGCAATTTTGGAGAGATCCACTCCTATTTTCCCCTCCAGGCTTCTGGCAGTCAGAGGTTGAGGGTCGCCCCGACCATGAGGTTGCATCCCTGACCATCTCAGCTAATAGCTAATAGACCTATCCTCTGTGGATTTATGTAGTTCTTTTTTTAACCCATTTATAGTTTTGGCCTTCACAACATTCCATGGCAATGAGTTCCACAGATTAACTGTGCATTGTGTGAAAAAGTACTTCCTCTCGTTTGTATTAAACCTGCTGCTGACTAATTTCATCGGGTGATGCCTAGCTTCTCTTTTCACTTTTCCCAGACCATTCGGTATTTTATAGACCTCTATTATATCCCCCCCGCTTAACTTTCTCTTTTCTAATCTGAACAGACCTAATATTTTTAGTCTCTTCTTATATGGAAGCTGTTCCATATCTTTGATCATCTTTGTTTATGATCAACTGTTTGGAACCTTCTCTGAAACTTTTGTGGTTCCACTATATCCTTTTTGAGATAGGACAACCAGAAATGGCCATGGTATGCACAGTGTGGTGCACCATGGATTTATATAGTGGCATTGTGATATATTTTGTCTTATTTTATATCCCTTTCCTAATAATTCTTCACATTCTTTTTGACTGCTGCTGGATTTTGGATTTCACTATCTTGAGTAACTTTGTCTCATCTGCAAACTTTGCCATTTCACTGTTCACCCCTTTTTACAGATCATTTACGGATATGTTGAACAGCACCGTTCCCAGTACAGATCCTTAGGGAACCCTGCTATTTATCTCTCTCCCTAGTGAAAACTATTTATTTCTGCCCTTTGTTACCCATCTTTTAATCTGTTACTGATCCATGAGAGGACCTTCCTTCTCATCCCATGACTGCTTATTATGCTTCAGAGCTTTTGGTGAGGGACCTTGTGAAAGGCTTTCTGAAAGTCCAAGTACACTATTATCAACTGGATCACATGTGTTGACATGCTTGTTGAGATCCTTAAAGAATACTAATAGATTGGTGAGGCATGCCTTCTCTTTAAAAAAGCCAGGTTGGCTCTTCTCCAACAAATCATGTTTATCTATATGTCTGATAATTATGTTCTTTACTTTACATTCAGCTAATCCAATGGCTTGAGGATGTCTGGGACTAGATGTCTCATGATGAAAGTCATACATTTTAGCAAAGTTCAGGAATTCCCTATTCTTGAACTGTGGTCCATTGTCAGCTATTAGTGTTCTTGGAATTTCATGATGTGAAAATACAGATTTAAGTTCCAGACAACTGTTGTGCAGTGGTATCTTCAAACGTGACTATATCTGGGAAATTGGCAAAGTAGTCCATTATAACCAGGTGATCATGTCTTCCCAGGTTGAACATGTCAATTCTGACTTTGTCTCAAGAGATTATGTGTTGTTCTTGTGGTATCATTGGTTCTTTCTTCTGGGAATCTCTGCACTTCTGACACATTCCATACCTGCTCATCATTTCTTCACTGTCACTATTAATCCCTTGGCAGAATGCAACTTTTCAAGTTCTGCTGTTTGATTTGGTCAATCCTAGGTGCCCTTCATGTATTGTTCGAATATTCTGCTTCTCATCACTGTTGGAACCAATCTGTGTCCTTCAAGAGCACTCCTGAGATCACTGAAAGCTTATTTTTATAGTGGGAATAGGAAGGTGGGAAGTGTTGATTTTTCCCCTCCTTTGCTTATATCACTGCTTGCAGCATTTCATCATTAGTTGTTTCTTTCTCCAGTTCATCCCGTATGCCTGGACATACCATATGTGACATCTTAATCATGTTCACATGTGTGTTTACTGCTTGTTCCATATCATCAGACTCCATATTGTCAGATGGAGCATGTCCTCTTGAGAGTGTGTGTCTGCCATTACTAAGTGGTGTCCAGGTTGGAACTGTAGGGTCACATCATGGTTCTGTATTTTCAAAAATAGTCACTGTATCCATGGTGGTTCTTCTCCAAGCCCCTTTTTGTGTATTGCAATCAGTAGTTTGTGAGACATTTCTGCTTTGAAGCTACACCCATAGAGAAAGTTGTGAAATCTTGTCCTGTGGCACCTTATAGACTAACAGATGAAAGCTTATGCTCCAATACATCTGTTAGTTTGTAAGGTGCCACAGGACTCTTTGTTGCTTTTTACAGATCCAGACTAACACGGCTACCCCTCTGATACTTGTGAAATCTTGTACATCCATATTTCAGACCTAGTGACTCTTTATCAATTTGTGCAGACATTATCTCTATGGCTGTCATAGCCCTAGATGCATAGGAGACTGGCGACCAATCAGTTCCATGACTCTGTAGTAGTACTGCTCCCCACTCCCAGCCTTCCTTTCAAGGCATCTGTAGAGAGTGTGATGTCTTTCAGTGGGTCAGAAAATGTTAGCACTGGAGATGATGTCAGCACATGCATTAGATCATTGAACTCTCTTTCATGCTCTGCCATCCATGCCATTTGATGCCCTTGTGGGGGAGGTGTCTTTAGGTGAGTTGTGTGAGCTGTATAGTTAGGTAGGAACTTGCTAGCATAATTCAGTGTGCCTAGAAAACTCTGAATTCCCTTTTTATCTTCAGGTCTCGGCATGTTTGCCTGAATTCTTGATTCATCAGACAAAATTCCCCTTGAGATCAGTCTCTCTCCTAAGTATGTTATTTTGGTTGCTTTAAATTGACATTTGGCCTTATTTAGTTTAAGGTTATTAGCTCTCGCAATTTCCAGAACTCTTCTCAATTTTTCCTTGATGTCTTCATTGTACACTTTCACACCTGCTAGACCCTCTAGCATCTGGCTCACTGTATGGTGAGATACTTCTGGAGCCAAACATCTTCTAAAAGGAGCTTTAGGAAGCAGTATCTGCCAAATGGTGTGTTGAAAGTGCAGGTACTGGAGCTCTCAGTATCCAAGGGGATCTGCCAAAATCCAGCTGATGCATCCAATTTGCTGAAGAAGTTGTCTCCTGCCATCTCAGACAACAGTTCACTTTTTGTGGGCAAATGGAAGTGTTCTCTTTTTATGTTTTTGTTCAGCTCCTTAGGATCCACAGGCAGCTGTAGTCCCCTTCCTTTTGGCTCTATCCTAAGGAGTGAACCCAATCTGTTAGTTCTTCTGTTCTTTGAATGATACCATTTGCTGGCATGCTTTGTAGCTCTTCTAGCCCCTTTCTTAAACTTGTGACACTTTTGTGTAGCATGTGCCACAGGTTTCACATCTTCTCCTAACCATACCTTGTTTCTTACTGGGAGGCACCCATTGCCTGTGAATGCATCTTCATCTTTCGTATCTGGTTGCCAGGACTGTCTGGGTGTATCTCATGTAATCATTTCCCGCCAGTGTGAGGACCTCGGGCACTGCTGCACCTCGGTCCCTCCTATTCTCTGCACATACTAGCCTAGTCTCCAGTGGGCTGTAATACTCTGGTCTCATTTCCGTTGCTGGGTTTAGTGTGCAGGTGCTGGGTGGTGTTGGTGCCTGTGATACAGAGGAGGTCAGACTAGATGATCTGGTGGTCCGTTCTGGCCTTACACTCTATGACTCCATGTTGCTTTTCTGTCTCTCTGTAGCGTACATCCTCTTAACAAGACCTCACACATGTGTAACCCTCTGGGTACCACCACAAACTCTTGTTTTATCATTTTCCCTTTGTATTTCAGTGTCAGTGTGCACTCTCTCAACCCTGGAATTGTTCCTCTGTTACAGTATTTCACAGATACTTTTGACTCTTCCACTTTTATGTGCTCCTCACATCTTCCTATTTCAGTTAGTACGTTGATTTGTGCCCCAGTGGCTATCTTGTATATCATATAAGTGCTATCTGTGCACATTTTAATTAGCCAATCTTTTGTGTTTCCAGCCTCTTCTGTTATTGTACTTAAAAGCCGCTCTTTCTCTTCACTTGAGGAATCCATTTTTGCACTTAATACATGCATTTTCCTGCTTCCCCTGCACATTTTAGCATAATGGTTTGGCTTATTACAGTTTCTACATATTTGTCTGAATGCTGGGCATTTCCTATATTCATGCTGATTGCCACATCATGGCTTTGTTTCCTGCTTTCCATGTTTCTTCCCTGGCCAACTTAATTTCTATGACCCTTTCCCTTGCTGGTTTTGCTGTGGTACTCACACTGTCATGCTCTCTACCTTCTCTAAGCTGTTTAGCTGTGTTTCTGGTTGTTCTGCTGCTTGGCGTATACATTTGCCCTTTGTAACATCAGATCCATGTCCCTTAGTAACCATCATGGACTCTTTTATTATTATACACCTGGACAATCTGGTCTTAACTGAGAGTCTTTTGATATTCAGTATTCACAGGACTGACTTTTTAGTTTTACATCTGTGACAAACTTCTCTATTGTTTCCCCTTCATTCTGTGTTCTCAGCCTGAACATAAACCTCTCCTAAGGAACAGTTTTTCTAGGGACAGTATGATCCTCAAAAGGATTTCATTATTTCCACAAAGCTTTCCTCTGTCACTCTGTAGCAGCCATTTTCGATTCTCATCATCTTCATCAGCTGCTCTGTACCTCAGGGCAAGATAAGATCAGAAATGAGGATATTCAAAGCCAAACCCAGCAACCACTGCCATTAGCACTGGCTCAATTTTGGCAGCTTTCTTGGTACGGACATATTATTAGAAAGGAAAAACAATAAAGTCTGAAGCCTGTGTATCAAGGAATGCCACTATATGGCCAGTGATCATGTGGGTGCTGAAAGCTTCAGGGGGGCAGCAAGATTGCCAGGGATGGACATAAACTGAATATACAATCAGACCACTGTAAGGCCCTAGCCAGAAATCAGTCTGCAAGGAGGCCACATCCCTTTGGGATTTGCCATGATGATGATGATGATGATGATGATGATGATTAGCAGCAGCCATTGTACTGTTACCTCTGACTGGGTCATCCAGCATGCTGTGACTTCCAGTGCTGGTACCATGTAGTATCTTACTGACAAGACTGGTGTTAAGATAAACCCTTAATTATGAACAGGAACTATGTACAGAAATGAGGTAACAAACATCCTACTGCTCTGTGTAGCTGCAGCCTGCAACTGCCCTATCCTGGGTTTCTTTGCACCTGCCCCAGCAGAAAGTGTCCCAGGAAACCAAAGATTGCAACTGCAGTGTACAGAAAATGTGGCATCTCTACACTTCCTAGAGGACTTACTCTAACACAGGGGCAGCAGGGTTACTGCCCAGAATCTGTGCAGTGGCAGTAAAGCAGCAGAGGGATGAGAGAGAGAGAGGGACTGTGGAGGCCAGATTTGGAGCTGCAGGCAGAGATGGGGTCCTTGACCTTGAACAGGAGGAGAGTGATTCTGTAGTGTGGGTTGGAGCGATGTGATCCCATTCACATACAGTGCTGGGGAAGTGGATGCTGTCTTCTGCAGTGTTATGTTCGTGGCATACACATGGGAGAAGTTAGAAGAAAACATCAAATGCTTTTGCTGGAAGGTTGGAACATAACGCTACTTCTGTTATTAGAATCCATAATGATACACAGTAACCAATAACAGAAAGGGACAAAGCAGGCTGCTCCCTAAGGCAGAAAGGCACAAATCTGAGGAACTGTCTCTCTAAATTGCCCTGTTTTGTTCATTCCATTTGTTCACTGGGCTAGATGAACCATTGATCTGGCGCCATATGGCCGTTCTTATGTTAACTCATTCTACCTTGTTCTAGGCCGTGTCTTTCCAAACTGACTTTGATGGCATGCTTCCCTACAGAGCCCCCCAAGCCTGCAGGCAGGACCAGCAAGTCCCCTCCCATACACACACATTCTTAAAGTGACAGCTTTCAATTCCAACAGTCTGTGATACACTATGGCGGTCGGCCATCAGCTAGAGAGCAGTAAAACAAGCTGGATGATATATCTGGGCTGCACTGTCTCCTTAAATAAGCTGTGAGGCTTGGAGGGGCAGGCACAGGGGATGCCTCCCTGCAATATTCAGCTACCACTTTGTTACCTATTTTCCATGAGGAGTTCATAGTCAGCAGTGATAACAATCAAATCCTTCCCCTCCCCCGAGCTGTGCGCTCAGACTAGCTGTTCTCTTGGATTCTGAAATTTTCCTTCTCCAGTGATGATCAGATCCAATGCACAGTAAACACCATCCCATCCTGGGCCCAGACAGTGGCTTGAGCGTCCTTTGGGGGTCCCTGTCCTGCTCTCCTTGCACATCTGCTTTCACTTCTGCCTCTCCCGAACATGTGTGCTTGCCATTTCCCTGCTCCTCCTGGCTAATTCAAACCTGCTTGGGTCTGGTACTAAGGGTGACTCAGCATGGTGGGCAGCAAGGCTGGCTGTGAGCAGGGGGACACTGTGAGTGACACGTGGGGTTTCATGGTAATGTGTTCTCCCTGGAAAGCTCAGCTCAGATGCAGAGTGTTGTGCTGCGACAGGGGGGTTGAGGGGGTGCAGGGGATACTGTAATGTCATCAGCTGAGGATCTGGGGTGCGGACTCCTGCCTCATTGACAACACAGGCTGGGCAGTGTGCAGTGCCTGTGTCAGGGGCTGCTCACTGACAGAGGGGTACAAACAGATACAGATCAGCTGCCTCGTACACAGTGAAATTCTCCCTGAGCAAGTTAGTGCTTAGTGGTACTGAACTGGTGCTAGGCATCGTGCTGGCCTTCACAGAGGGACTTTTCACCACTCGGAGGAAGGCGTCCTATGGAAATGGGGTGTGAGTGTTCTATTGCTGTGGTTCTCAACCAGGGTACATGTACCCCTGGGGGTATGCAGAGGTCTTCTGGGGGTACATTAACTCGTCTAGATATTTGCCTAGTTTCACAACAGGCTACATGGAAAGCACTAGCGAAGTCAGTACAAACTAAAATTTCATACAGACAATGACGTGTTTATACTGCTCTATATACCATACACTGAAGTGTAAGTACAATATTTATATTCCAATTGATTTATTTTATAATTATATGGTAAAAATGAGAAAGTAAGAAATTGCTCAGTACTAGTGTGCTGTGACACTTTTGTATTTTTATGTCTGATTTTGTAAGCAAGTAGTTTTTAATTGAGGTGAGACTTGGGGTACGCAAGACAAATCAGACTCCTGACAGGGGTACCGTATTCTGGAAAGATTGTGAGCCACAGTACTATTGCACCTGATGGGCTTGATTCTCCTCTCACATGCACCAATTATTTATTGGGGGAACTGCTGATTTCTGTCAAATTACTCTCGATTTACACCAGTGGGAGCCCAGACTCAGATCCACAAGGAGCAGAGTAAAGGTTATATAGAAACTTAACATCGGTATTCCTGACTAGGGTGCACTTGACTTGACCATCTGAGTATTCAAAGTTTGGAGTGGTTTGGCCCTGGGGTTTGACTCTGGCCCATTTCAGACAGATGTTCTGCTCTCTCTGGTTGTGTGGCAGAGTGGCTGGCTACACTCTAGTAATTCCCAGAGACTCTGTTTCTCTTTGGAGGTTTCCCAGCCTTGAATTAACAAGTCCAAACTTGTGAGGTTGGCAGGCTCACAGCCCAAAGAAAGCTGGCTGCTGGGTGGGGGGATTTGTGGTTATTTGCACTGGGATGGAGCTGAGGGAATTAGAGCAAATAACGGTGACAATAACTTTGCCCTTTTTCTGTTCATGAAGTGCCTGTGGCAGCATCTGATTTTCATAAAGGTATTTGTTATTTCAGTTGACTTGACAAATAATCGGGATTGTCCTTAGATTGTTTGGTTCAGGGATTCAGAAGCTGAGTTCTGTGGTTCCCATGGTGCTGTGTGGGACCCCTGACTGGATGGATGGAATCAGGACATCAGTGCTAATGTCCATGATTATGAGTTACAGATTCTCTTCCCCCCTTTGCAAAGGGACAACCTGCAGCCTAGGCAGAACCTGAGTCCCACATAGCGGGCTGGTGCCTTCCGTCTCGGGCTGGCCTTCTGCCTAGGAGTGAATTTCAGCCGTCGTGAATACTCTGATATTCATTAGTTATTATGTTTTTCTATGCACATAGCTCAGTTACTTCCCTACAAGCTGAATGGTGGTAGTTTTTTTTTTTTAAGGGAAACAAGAAAACAAGTCTCAGGCCTGGTCTACACTACGAGTTTAGGTCGACTTTAGCCACATTAAATCGAATTAAGCCTGGACACGTTCACACGACGAAGCCCTTTCTTTCGACTTAAAGGGCCCTTTAAACCGGTTTCTTTACTCCACCTCCGACGAGGGGATTAGCGAATTCGACGTTATTGGCCTCCGGGAGCTATCCCACAGTGCTTCATTGTGACCGCTCTGGACAGCACTCTCAACTCAGATGCACTGGCCAGGTACACAGGAAAAGCCCCGCGAACGTTTGAATTTCATTTCCTGTTTGCTCAGCGTGGAGAGCACAGGTGACCACGCAGAGCTCATCAGCACAGGTAACCATGATGGAGTCCCAGGATCGCAAAAGAGCTCCAGCATGGACAGAACGGGAGGTACGGGATCTGCTCGCCATATGGGGAGACGAATCAGTGCTAGCTGAACTCCGAAGCAGTAAACGAAATGGCAAAATATTAGAAAAGGTCTCCAAGGCCATGAAGGACAGAGGCCATAACAGGGACGCACAGCAGTGCCGCGTGAAAATTAAGGAGCTAAGGCAAGCCTACCACAAAGCCAGAGAAGCAAACGGAAGGTCCGGGGCAGAGCCGCAAACATGCCGCTTCTACGCGGAGCTGCATGCCATTCTAGGGGGTGCAGCCACCACTACCCCAACCGTGTGCTATGACTCCTTCACTGGAGAAACACACAGGGAAGCGGGTTCGGGGTACGAGGAAGATGAGGATGGAGAAAATGTAGATAGCTCACAGCCGCAAGGAAGCGGAGAAACTGGTTTCCCCAACAGCCAGGATATGTTTATCACCCTGGACCTGGAACCAGTAACCCCCGAACTCACCCAAGGCGTGCTCCCAGACCCTGAGGGCACACAGGGGACCTTTGGTGAGTGTACATTTGTAAATATTACACATGGTTTAAAAGCAAGCGTGTTTAATGATTAATGATTAATTTGCCCTGGTAATCGCGGCCAGTACAGCTACTGGAAAAGTCTGTTAACGTGTATGGGGATGGAGCGGAAATCCTCCAGGGACATCTCCAGAAAACTCTCCTGGATGTACTCCCAAAGCCTTTGCAAAAGGTTTCTGGGGAGGGCTGCCTTATCCCGTCCGCCATGGTAGGACACTTTACCACGCCAGGCCAGTAGCACGTAGTCTGGAATCATTGCATAACAAAGCATGGCAGCGTATGGTCCCGGTGTTTGCTGGCATGCAGACAACATCCATTCCTTATCGCTCTTTGTTATCCTCAGGAGAGTGATATAATTCACGGTCACCTGGTTGAAATGGGGCAATTTTATTAAGGGGACATTCAGAGGTGCCCGTTCCTGCTCTGCTGAACAGAAATATTCCCCGCTGTTAGCCACGTGGTGGGGGGGAGGGGTGAAGTGATCATCCCAGAGAATTGGGTGTGTGGGGGAGGGGAGTTAGTTGGGTTTGTGCTGCATGTTAACTCTGAAACTGCAGCCCCTCCTTTTACATTGCAAACCCATTTTAAATGGCCAACCCAACGGGTGCTTGGTATGGAAAATGAGAGCACTACTGTTTGAAACCATTCCCACATGTTAAGAAGGTTAAAAAAGCCAAAAGACTGTGTCTTACCATGGCTGCCTGCAAGCTGAAATCTGTGGCCTGGCACTGCGTGAGTGATCTCTCACACCAAACCGGCAGGCCCTCAATATAAGAGGAAAAATGCGACCTTGTAACGAAAGCACATGTGCTGTGTAATGTGAACAGCAAAATTTAACGTGAAAGAGTGTACCCATTGTTCTCTAAAATGTGTCTTTTTTAACCACCTCTCCCTTCTCCTCCACCAGCTGCAAATGTTTCTCCTTCACAGAGGCTAGTGAAGATTAGAAAGAGAAAACGTAGGACGCGTGATGACATGTTCACAGAGCTACAGATGTCCTCCCACGCTGACAGAGCACAGCAGAATGCGTGGAGGCAGTCAATGACTGATTACAGAAAAGCACAATATGAACGAGAGGAGAGGTGGTGTGCTGAATCGCGGGCTGAAAATGATAGGTGGCGTCAGCTTGCAGACAGAAGGCAAGAGTCGATGCTCCGGCTGCTGGAGCATCAAACTGATATGCTCCAGCGTATGGTTGAGCTGCAGGAAAGGCAGCAGGAGCAGAGACCGCCGCTACAGCCCCTGTGTAACCAACAGCCCTCCTCCCCAAGTTCCATAGCCTCCTCACCCAGACGCCCAAGAACACGGTGGGGGGGCCTCCGGCCACCCAGTCACTCCACCCCAGATGATTGCCCTAGCATCAGAAGGCTGGCCTTCAATAAGAGTTAAAGTTTTAAACTGCAGTTTGTCCTTTTCCTTCCCTCCTCCCCCACCCATCCCGGGCTACCTTTGCAATTATCCCCCTAGTTGTGTGATGAATTAATAAAGAATGCATGAATGTGAAGTAACAATGACTTTATTGCCTCTGCAAGCGGTGCTCGAAGGGGGAAGGGGAGGGTGGGGTGGTTGGCTTACAGGGAAGTAGAGTGAACCGGGTGGGGGGGGGGCGGAGGGTTCATCAAGGAGAAACAAACAGAAGTTTCACACCGTAGCCTGGCCAGTCACAAAACTCGTTTTCAAAGCTTCTCTGATGCGCACCGCGCCATGCTGTGCTCCTCTAACCGCCCTGGTGTCTGGCTGCGCGTAATCAGCGGCCAGGCGATTTGCCTCAACCTCCCACCCCGCCATAAATGTCTCCCCCTTACTCTCACAGATATTGTGGAGCGCACAGCAAGCAGCAATAACAATGGGGATATTCTTTTCGCTAAGGTCTGAGCGAGTCAGTAAGCTGCGCCAGCGCGCTTTTAAACGTCCAAATGCACATTCCACCACCATTCGGCACTTGCTCAGCCTGTAGTTGAACAGGTCCTGACTCCTGTCCAGGCTGCCTGTGTACGGCTTCATGAGCCATGGCATTAAGGGGTAGGCTGGGTCCCCAAGGATCATGATAGGCATTTCAACATCCCCAATGGTTATTTTCTGGTCCGGGAAGAAAGTCCCTTCCTCCAGCTTTCGAAACGGACCAGAGTGCTTGAAGACGCGAGCATCATGTACCTTTCCCGGCCATCCCACGTTGATGTTGGTGAAACGTCCCTTGTGATCCACCAGGGCTTGCAGCAGCATTGAAAAGTACCCCTTGCGGTTTATGTACTCGGTGTCTTGGTGCTCCGGTGCCAAGATAGGGATATGGGTTCCGTCTATGGCCCCACCACAGTTTGGGAATCCCATTGCAGCAAAGCCATCCACTATGGCCTGCACGTTTCCCAGAGTCACTACCCTTGATATCACCAGGTCTTTCATTGCCCTGGCAACTTGGATCACAGCAGCCCCCACAGTAGATTTGCCCACTCCAAATTGATTCCCGACTGACCGGTAGCTGTCTGGCGTTGCAAGCTTCCACAGGGCTATCGCCACTCGCTTCTCAACTGTGAGGGCTGCTCTCATCCTGGTATTCTGGCGCTTCAGGGCAGGGGAAAGCAAGTCACAAAGTTCCATGAAAGTGCCCTTATGCATGCGAAAGTTTCGCAGCCACTGGGAATCGTCCCACACCTGCAGCACGATGCGGTCCCACCAGTCTGTGCTTGTTTCCCGGGCCCAGAATCGGCGTTCCATGGCATGAACCTGCCCCAGTAACACCATGATTTCCACATTGCTGGGGCCTGTGCCTTGTGAGAGGTCTATGTCCATGTCAATTTCCTCATCACTCTCGTCGCCGCGCTGCAATCGCTGGTCCTGGTTTTGCTTTGGCATGTTCTGGCTCTGCATATACTCCAGGACAATGCGCGTGCTGTTCATAGTGCTCATAATTGCCGCAGTGATCTGAGCGGGCTCCATGATCCCAGTGCTAGCTATGGCGTCTGGTCTGAAAAAAGGCGCGAAACTAGTATCTGACGGACCAGGGGAGGGAGGGAGGGAGGGGCGAGTGACGACATGGCGTACAGGTACAGGGAATTAAAATCAACAAAGGTGGCTGTGCATCAGGGAGAAACACAAACAACTGTCACACAGAATGGCCCCCCCCCAAAGATTGAACTCAAAAGCCTGGGTTTAGCAGGCCGTTGATTTGACGGAGGGAGGGGGAAGCAAATGAATACAGAACAAATCTATTTTTTACATCTTAAGACGACGGTGCAGCATGACTGATAGCCCTCGGCATCTTCTGGGTGCTTGGCAGCAAATACTGGGCGCTTGGCAGTTAGTGTACTAAGACTGATAGCCACATTTTTCCTGTATGATGACGATGGCCTTCAGGCCTATTGCACGATCTGCTGCTCAGGGAAGACTCTGCTAATGTGCGATGATCCAACTTGTAATAGGAAAAGACTATGGTTACCAGTCGTAATACACCATCTACTGCCAAAAGGCAAAAGGCTGGTGCAATGCAGCCCCACGGCTGCCAGCACCCAGATCGCCAATGAAGACTACCAGTCATGCTGTACCATCTACCGCCAAAAGGCAGTTAGCTGCTGCTGTGTAGCAATGCAGTCCCACGTCTGCCGGCACCCAGATGACATATGGTGACGGTGAGCTGAGCTGAGCGGGCTCCATGCTTGCCGTGGTATGTTGTCAGCACAGGTAACCCAGGTAAAAAGGCGCGAATCTATTGTCTGCCGTTGCTCTGACGGAGGGGGAGGGGCCTGACGACATGTACCCAGAACCCCCCGCGACACTGTTTTGCATCATTCGGGTATTGGGATCTCAACCCAGAATTCCAATGGGCGGCGGAGACTGCGGGAACTGTGGGATAGCTACCCATAGTGCAATGCTCCGGAAGTCGACGCTAGCCTCGGTACTGTGGACGCAGTCCGCCGACTAGAGCACTTAGAGCATTTTATGTGGGGACACACACAATCGGCTGTATACAACCGATTTCTATAAAACCGTCTTCTATTAATTCGACCTAATTTCATAGTGTAGACATACCCTCAGTGTGTGTGACTCCTCTGACATCCTGCATTGACTCTACCTCACAAAATGGCCATTACCCCTGTAGAGAGCTGAACCCCACAAATGTAAAGATGCAATATAGAGAAAACTAAGTGTTGACAGTGCCATCGTGTCACACCCCACATCTATAGCATTAGCATTACTGTTTTCCAAGTGACAGTTTGAAACCCTGAGTAGGGCTATTGCTGCTGGGAGACTTGGGCAGGGCTCCCCCGAAGCAATGATCCAAACCATTCAAGAGGCAAAAGACCTGCTAAAGGATGTTTTAAAACAATATTTGACCCTCAGTCCTCTCTATGCTTCTTGTTTCTTAAGTCACATGGACTCACGCTCAGCTCTTCGTCCCACCACAGGCACGTAGGTGAGGTTCTCTGGAGAAGCGTGGCAGCCCGGGGCATGTTCCATGCTGCAGGAACATACCATGCTGTGCATGCTTAGGGTCTATTTTTAAATGTCCATAACTTTGTTTTTCAAAACAAATGTATTCCAGCCACAGCAGAGGCACCAGGCCTCACTCAAAATTCTGCCAAGGCCAAGGCTGAGGTATTAAACAAGGTTGATTTGGGATTATCCCAGCTAAAAGCAGCCTCTGAAAACCCCTTAGGTGAGTTTTCTTTCTCTCTTTCTTTTCTAATCACAGTGAGATAACTGGGAAATGCCCCCAATGGATTGTTATGAAACTTTAAAAGCACATACTTCTGGACTGGGGTCAATCACAAGCCAGTCAGCCAAAAAATGTGATTTCTGGAGAAAGCTGAAGTGCCTGTAAATAGGAATTCAGGGTACAAAGCCCATTTGGAGACACAGAGCTCTTGGGATGCTGTAATGTTTTGGGGTTTTATGTAGTTATAACCTGCAGGCAGTAGCTCCAACCCTGAGGCTAGGTCTACACTACAGCGGGGGGTCGACCTAAGATATGCAACTTCAGCTACGTGAATAGCGTAGCTGAAGTGGCGTATTTTAGGTCGACTTACCTGGCTGTGAGGACGGCGGCAAGTTGACCACTGCCGTGCCGCCGTCGACTCCGCTACCGCCTCTTGCCGCGGTGGATTTCCGGAGTCGACGGCAGAGCCATCAGGGATCGATTTTATCGCGTCTTCACTAGACACGATAAGTCGATCCCCGATAGACCGATTGCTACCCGCCGATCCGGCGGGTAGTGAAGACGTGCCCTAAGATGATTTCAGTCAGAGAGCTAAAGGCAGTAAACAAACTTAACTGGTAATATAGATGTGCAGCTCATAAAAAGAATTGCACTACAACTAACAATAAGCATTTCTTGCATGCAAGCAGTTGCCTACAGGTGGTGCCCAAGCATGTAAACAAAACGGTTATGTGGTGTGGAGTATGTTAGGTCATGCGTTCAGTTCAAGTGATTTGATAGGTAATGGATTCTAGGAGAAGTAAAGCCAGTGGCTGGCCATGAGACAGTGATAAGGACTCTGTAAGGGCCCTTTTGGTTGCTAGGAGCCACCCTTCAACGTTTGTTCAAATTCCTGCCATGGGAGGAGACGGCTGGAGGGGAGAGTTGAGGCTGGTGGGCTGGAGAGGGCTTGTTCTTGGAAGGTGCCAGGAAGGGACTCGGAATGAGTTCATACATGGGTTTACTTGTAAGTAATAAAGTGAGTTCATTAACTGAGCCTGAGAGGAGCTCTGGTGATTGGTTTCCCTGGCCTCCAAAGAGCACCAACCACAGCTATCAGTGAGCTCCTGCTCCTGGGGACAGGGTCCTTGGATTAAGGGAGCAGAGGGAGGGGTGACATGAAGTGTGAAGCTTGGTGTTGGCAGCTGTTACCTGAGCCTGGGGCACAGGAAATGCTGGGTCATGAGACAGTGTCAAAAAATAACATGGGACCAGAACCTCTTCTGTAACTTGGCCCCTTTTCACCCTGAAAAACAGCTGGCTCTCCCCAGCTGGATTCCTGTAGCGCTGTGGCAGCTGGCATATCATAGAGCAGCAGTTCTCAAACTGTGGGTCAGGACCCCAAAGTGGGTCATGACCCCGTTTTAATGGGGTCACCAGGGCTGGTGTTAGACTTGCTGGGGTCTGGGGCCAAAGCCTGAGGGCTTCAGACGTGGGTGGAAGGGCTCAGCTTACAGCCCCTTTCCCCTGCCTGGGGCTGAAGTCCTGGGGTCTTGGCTTTGGCTCTCCCGCTTGGGGCAGCGGGGCTTGGGCAGGCTCAGGCTTTGGTCCCCCCTCATGGGGTCATGTAGTAATTTTTGTTGTCAGAAGGGGGTCGCAGTGCAATTAAATTTGAGAACCCCTGTCATAGAGCATATCAGTGGGGATGCTTATGGTCTCTGGCTGACCCAGGGGAATGGAAAGGTGGCTTAGATCCACCTTCTCACCCCACCTCCTCCTCTCTCATCAGCTGCATTGAATGTAAACTCAGTGCAGCTGATGATCTGACCCACAGTGTCCTAAAACAATAGCTCTATCTTTGCTATCTTCTCCAGGCACAATGTGCAATGCAGGAATTTCCAGTCCAGGTGACTTGAGCTTAACAGCAAAGAAAGAAAGCACACATATAACATGTCCATGGGAGAGCACAGTGTGTGTGACTTACTCTGACATTCAGCTTGACCTGCCTTACTGCACTGCCCCTCTCCTACACTCATATGGATCCCTATACCACATCATCAATGGACAGAACCGGGTACAGTTTTAGCTGCTTCTACTGTATGACTGCAGCAAATGACAGGATACTGACTAAGCTCATTCTCTTTGCTTGGGGGCCAAAGCAGGCAGTAAGAATCTGTTAGCTGCTGATACATGAGGTATGTGCATTTGGAATCTTATTTTCTGTTCACTCCCCTCAGCTCTAGGGATTAGGAGCTAAAGTGAGTCAGCTGAGGATAACAGAGCTGTGGTCAAGGGCATGAGTAGACAATGGAGAGGAAAAGCTCACCAAAACATACTCCAGAATGCCAAAAAACCCACAAAGCAGCAGCCGATAGCATCAGTTAAACTTCTTGCCAATGATTTGGAGACTGCTCTTTGCATAAACACACTAGTTCATGCAAAGAAACGTATATATCCCAACTCCAGTCGCTAAAGGACAGGAACTGAATAAATAATGGCAGCATTTCCTGATGGAAATGACCTGCAGAAAGAGTGATGCGCATGTTCTTGAGGGAGGCCCACATCATGTCTTTTCCTGGCAGACCTCGAGGCACCAGGCAGTTGCCTGGATTAGGGCATGTACAGGTCTCATCCTCCTTCCACAGACACTGATATGAATGAGGAGTAACTCCTCTGAAGTCAAGGTTGCACCACCGATGTGAATGGTGAGTGAGGCCCCAGAGTGTGAAAAGCAAAGAGCCTGCACAAATACGCCTTTGAGAGGAGAGTCAAACCCTGCTGGCTTGTACCTGCAGGTGGGAGGGAGCTCATTCTTTGCCAGTTGAGAGTGACACTGGATTGTGACTCCCAAGCTGCAGCTACACAAATCTAAAGGCTGAGGAGAGTGAGGGAGCAGGAGCTCTCACTGTCCCCTCACACAGCCATGCCTTCCCCGAGAGACTGATCAGACGCCTCCTGTGTCTTTGATCCAACTTGCTCAGATGTTTTTCAAGCTCTTTATCATCAGACTCAGACTACAGCAAAGCCCCATGAGCAGTGACTGTTCCACAGTAATAGCTGTGCATTGCTGACAGGACTTCCAGGGAGACAATTCCACCACAGGGAGGGGCAAGGGCATGGGAACAAACATGGCCACCATTACCATGGACATCTGGGTTCCAGGATTGAAGCAATCTGCACATTGTTGTGGGTTCATTTCAGCATCACCCAACTGGAGCCACAGAGTCCATGTTCCCTGGAGGGGCTGTTTTTGAGGGGACACCAGGGAAAAAGGCAACGTGGAGGTATTAGGCTGGAAGCAACCGGGCCACATGGACAGAGCAAGGCACAGTTTAATAAAGTGCCACTTGTTCAACCTAACCTGCATCCAGTTTCACTCTTTGGTAATGAAACAGGTGTGTAGGGCACCAGTGCTGCATTTTGCTGCAGAAGGGCAATTCTCTGCCGTGTTAGCTGAATTCAGATGGCTTCTGAATGTACTATCGCAATGAAACACACCGTATGAGACTCACCGCACTCACTGGCCGCAATACCTACAAGATCAATCCTTTCCCCTATATGCTCGGCAAAGGCTGTAGCTACCATTGTAGGCCGAAGCCGGACCATTAGGGTTAAAAGGCCTGCAAAAGTCTAGCAGGGTCACAGCTCAGTCCATGCTCATTTGCTCATTCAAGAATGCAGAGTGACAATGACAGCTTCTTGTAGCCTGTGCACCAGATTCAGAGAGTTTAAGGTCAGAAGGGACCATTCTGATCATCCGGTCTGAACTCCTACATCACACAGGCCAGAGAGCCTTCCCCAGCAATTCCTGCAACAGACCCAGAACTCCCGGCTGAGCTAGAGCAGAAAGAGGCACCCAGTCTTGAGTTTAAGACTCCAAGTGATGGAGAATCCAGCCTGTTCCTAGGTAAATTCTTCCAATGGTTAATTACCCTCACCATTAAAAATGAGCTCCTGGTTGGTAGTTTGAATCTGTCTAGCTTCAGCTTTCAGCCATCAGATCTTGTTCTGCCCTCTATCAGAAATCTCTTCATGAAGGTACTTACAAACCACAATCAAGCCACCTCTTCACCTTCTCTTGGTTACGCTAAATAGACTGAGCTGAAGTCTCCCACTCAGGCAGGTTTTCCAGACCTCGTATCATTCTTGTGGCTCTGTTCTGAACCCTTTACAAGTTATTAACATCTGTTTTGACGCATGGACACTAGAAACAGATAAGTATCCTAGTAATGGTCTCTTCCGTGCCATAAACAAATACCACTTCTCAGCCACAGCATCACACTGACAGTTCATGCTTCATTGGTTCTCTGCTATGACCCCTAAGTGCCTTGCAAAGTCACTGCTTTCTAAGATACAGTCCCCCATCTGTCAGGGTGCCTTCAAGTCTTAGTTCCTAGATATATGACGTTGCATTTGGCTGTATTAAAATGCTTGTTGTTCAAATGAGCCCAGCTTACTGAGCAGTTCAGATTGTCCTGTATAACTGAGCTATCATTCATTATTAGTCCACCAGTTTTTCTGTCATCTGTAAACTTTACCAGCAAAACTTTGGTATTTTCTTCCAGAGCATTGCTAAAGAGATTGAATTGGCATCAGGCCAAGACCAAAACAGTGCAGGACCCCACTAAAAACACCCATGTTGGATGCTCATGCCACATTAACAATTACATCTGAGAGCTTGCAGCTGGCCAGTTTTTCATCTATTTAATAGGGGCTACATTGCCTTTGTATCATGCTATTTTTAATGAATGTGTCATCCGAGACTAAGCCAAACACCTTTCAGAAGTCAAGTATATTATGTCAACAGTTACCTTTGTCAACCAAACTTGTAATCTCATCCAAAAATTTTGTCAAATTAATCTAACAAGACCTGTTGTCCATAAATCCATGCTGACTGGTATTAACTATGGCACCATTCTTCAGTGCTCTATTAAATTAGCCCTATATCAGCCTTTCCAGGTTAACAGATTATATTAACAGACCTATAGTTTACTCTAGTTTTACTGTTTGCACTCTATAAATATTGGCACAGCAATAGCTTTCTGCAGTCTTTGGAACGTCCCCAGTGTTCCAAGGTTTGTTAAAAATCAGCATCTACTATGCAGAGAGCCCCTGGGCCAGTTCTTTTAGAAGTCTTGAGTGCAGGTTATCTGGTACTGCTGGTTATGAGCAAAATCCAGAGAAACCATGAAAAGCAAGTGCATGTGCCAATTAAAAAAAACACCCTACTTCCAGAAACCCACATGGCAAAAGGAAACAGTAAAACTCCTAAAACCCCCAACCCTTTCCCACTCTGAGGGCAGCCGCAGCCAGGGGAGTAGGGCAAAGAATAGCTCTAGTACCGCTCTGCACTAAGGAGAGGCCCGGCACTACCACGGATGCACAGTGCTTCTACATGGATGGTCTGGGGCCCCTTGAGGCCCCACACATCTTGGGGTATCTGTGGGGCTGAGGCCACACACTTACTTTCTACAGTGAGGAGCAAGCCCTGCCCCACAGTGAAAGGACAAATGCATGGGACTCCATAGGGAACCTCACAGACCCATTGCAACCTGGGGGTGTTTTCTGGCCTGAGCTGCACAGAAAGCAGCTTCATGGCATCATCATCCCTTCCAGCCTTTCAATCTCAGGGCCCAGCTCTCTGAGTCCTGCACCTTGTGTCTCCAGTGCCAGCTGTGCCAAGTGGCTGTAAATACTGCTGCCTGCTCTGGTGGGTGTTTACACTCAGCGCGCACTGGTGTAGGCGACACACACGTGCGGGGCAGGGGAGAGCCAGGATCAGTGAATCCATGAAAAACACATGATGGCAGGGAGACCCAGGACAGGAAAGTAACATGCGTCCAAAGCCCGGGAAATGCTGGCTGAGTCTGAGAAGAGCCTGGTGCTAGTGGTCGTTATTACATTGTTCTATAATGACATGCGGTTACAATTACACAGGCAAGTAAATAAAGACCAAAAAGATTTCTAATCAAAATCCATTTGGAGGATAAAGTTGGCTAGTTCACAGACCCACCCCCAAAGAGGAATGGGCGCTCCCTGGACTGTCAGGGGGGAGGCTTGTGGCCCTGTAGGCTCCTTCTGGGCAGCAGTAGCCAGAAGTTGGCGGGAAGTGGAATTTGAAGCCACCTAATCCTTTGGGGAGCCAGGAAGGCAGTTTTTGGTGGGACTGGGATAACTGAGAGGTGTCACGGTGGATCCTGGGGCTCTGGAATTGCAGGGAGCCTGATGAAGCTTTGCCCACAGACTGAGCTAGTGCTATGCTCTGTCTCCAATAACCACCGGGGAAAAGATCAATAATCACAAGAAGCATTAGGAGAGTTTCTCCACATGGGAGCCAGAAAACAAAGCAGAGCAGTACAACATCTAGACTGGGGGATCACAATCTGGAAGAAGAACATTGGTTCACAAAGCCCAATGGGAACCCAGAGAGGAATGATTCTTAGATCAGTTTCCCCTTTAAAATGCAGGTTTATTTCATGTGGCACCCAAGTATCGTGGCCTTAAGAACCCCTGGGGTAGAAAAAAGCAGGTAGTGCAGCCGGGTGAGAGACGAGAGATTGGAAACAGGAGGTTTTCTGCTCCCTGTTCAAGGCAGCTGGGATTGCAGCAGTGACTCCTCACACTGTCCATCAGGACAGATTTTCCTCCCAAAGGGACTGTCTCATAGCACAGCCTCATGGCCAGAAAGACACCGTGGGGCAGGGCAGGGAGAGCAGCAAAGGGAAATTGAACACTTGAAAGAAAAGATTTAACAGGCATCATGGGAGGAGGAGAAGCCGAACCCTGAGAAGTCCCTGGGAAAAGATAAGTTCTTTGTCTGATGAACAAGGATTTGGCGGGGGGAATGGTAGTGGGTGCAGGTGCGTGGGTGTATCCAGGCTGGGGTGCGAACAGGGGAACAAGCTCATGGCAATCCCTCAATCCACAGGGCTCTGAGGATTTGTCCCATGGCTGAGAGTGGGGGAGATGGTGCTGGGAGTTTCGTGGATCCTTGGATTGTCTGGTGCAGGCAGTGGTGGTTCTGGGATTTTTCTCTATTTGCGCCGGGAGGTCAGACCAAAAAGCTCATAAGGGATCGTCAAGGAACTGTCCAAGTGCTGCAGCTGCTCAGTTTCAGAGGGCGACATGGGGCTAGCAGGGTCTGGAGTTTGCCTTGCAGGGGCTGCATCAGAAAGGAGGGACTCTGTGCCTGTCTGGAGTTTGGCTGGGAGTTGGTCCAGGAGGAGCAGGGGGAGGGTGTGGGGGGGTGAGTCAGGCTGCACTGGGGAACTGACCAAGTCTGGGTGTTCTGCTGCACCCTACACCTCCCAGCCAATCGGGACAATGGGCCTTTTCTACCATGAAACAGGAATTAAATGAGGGACCCTTCCAGCCTGAAAGGAGCAATCTTCTCCACTCACAAAGCTGTCAGATATATCCCTGGGAGAGGCCAGGGATGGACCCTAGGAAAGATCAGGTCTCTAGGATCACTTGGTGGAATGATTCCACTGAAATTCCAACTGGGAGAGTGAAAATAGTATGAGCTGAAACCAACCCAAACCCAATTCTGATTGGGCTCAGTAACTCTGAGCTGCCTTGAATGCCCCACATCCCGTGTTCTCTCATAGCACGACTGTGTGCAGATCAGACGAGGGGGGAAGGACTGACTGGAGTGGGATAAAATCCAGTCCCAGTGAGGCAGTGTGAAGTCCCCGCTGAACTGGTCCCTTGGCTTAGTCTGGCCTGGTGGATCAGGAAGGGGTCCCCAGGCAGCTGGGAACATTTACCTAACCACAGTGCTGCAGGCCTGGAACCCTGACTGCTGGCCCCGGGTTGATGGTGCAGGAAAGGCAGGGCTCCTCCAGGTGTCCGTGGCCTTTAACCAATGTCAGAGTCTCCCTGGGCTGTCTGAAATTCCAGGCCCACCTCATGGTTCCCTGGGTCTGCCTGGCCAGGTGTGGCTGGAGGCTGCAAACATTGCAAAGCGCCCAGTACTCTGCTTTCACCCAGGTGCCATCATGAAGGAGAGCAGATTATGGGAGCACCAGAGGCTGTAGGTGTCTGAGAAAGCTCCCCAAGACCCTCAGAGACATAACAATGACTCTGTAGAGGATCCATGGGCAGGGAGGCATGTGCCAGGTCAGGGTGCCCTGGTGGCGGGGTATGGGAAGCTGAACTCGTGCACAGACCCAGATGCCTCTCTGAGTGGAGGATGGGGCTCCAGCATTTGAAGCCCAGGGTTAGAACAGGCCAGGCAACCTCAGCTCACGCCATCCCCTCCTCCTGCCACATGGCTGGAGGGGAAGGAGAGGCCAGCAGAGGGGGTTTCCTCCAGTGCTGCCTGGCTGCCTGGCCACCTTCCCAAGCAGGGTCACTACGACTCTCCTCAAGGCCACTCAGTGCCTCTCTGGCTGTTGAGCAGCTGCCAGGTCTGGATGGACAGGCGGACTGGGCCCTTAAGGGAGGGAGCAATGCACGGAATGGGGGAGGGAAACGGAGGTGAAATCCAGGAACACATATGGCCCTCATACCTGAACACCCCAATGCCCTCCCAGAGCACCTGACCTGTCACCGGCACGACCCATCTGATTGGTAAGTCCTGCTGGTGCTTCTTCTTGCCGGTGAGAGACGGCAAGTGGCATGAGCTGCCAGGCGAAGAGTGAGCAGGCCTCCTCTTTCACATAGGAGAGGGGGTGGGAAGGTGGTCCCTGGAGGGGGTGGCACTCTCCCTGGTGCAGTCAGGTTCCTGCAGGTCTGTTCTGCAATCCCCATGGGGCGGTCAGGCCTCCTGAGAAGGGGAATTGCTTGTCATTGGAGGTTCTGGTTTTACAAATGCCTGGATTCTGGCATTTCCTAGCTGCATAGGACTTGGCTGTGCAATCGTAGTGCTCTGTGAGTGCTGTTTGTTGTGCGTAGGACAGAGACAGAGCACTCCTGTAACAGAACCCTTCCCAGTTTTTCAACAACCTTTTGGAAGTGTGGATTCTCAAGCTGGGCACAGGCTCCACTGCTGGTGTCACTGACAGAGTATCCAGCACCCTACTCCTACTCGATACTCCCTTGTTTCTACACCCAAGAATCACACTAGTTCTTAGTCACAGCATTGCACTGGAAGCAGGACTCCCATTGACTTCAGTGGGGCCAAGATTTTACTTGCTGTTTTTAAGGCTGTACTTCGTAAGAGATCCTCTCGAGAGTGTTATCAAAACAACTCCTGCCACGTGAGCTGTGGTGACCCAGGGGATTGGAACATGTCCCGTGCTCAGGCAGTGGGGCAAAACATAGTTTTCTCTTGCCTCTGTGTATAAAAATAGGCATCCGTTCATTTCCCCCCACCCACTGGAAGTGAGTGCAGTGCCCAAACAAACTGTCATTAGCAATTTCGCTCATACATGCTTGATTTGTTCTCTTCATCCCTCCTCCGTCTCTTACTGAAAATGGATTAACCATGCCTGTTGCTCATATGCACTGTCTCTGCTGGGGAAACTGCCTGGTTTTTCTAACCCAGGATTTCTTAAGGCCCACGGTACTTGAGTGCCGCATGAAATAAACTTGCCTTTCCAGTGGGTCTTTACTTAAAGGGGAAACTGCTCTAAGAATCATTCCTCTCTGGGTCCCCACTGGGCTTTGCGAATCCCATATTCTTCTTCCAGATTGTGATCCCTGAGTCTAGATATTATACAGCTCTGCTTTGTTTTCTGGATCCAATGTGGAGAGAATCTCTTGATGCTTCTTTTGATTATTGATCTTTACCCCCAGTGGTTATTGGAAACACAGCATGGGATCATGCATCTAGAATCATAGAAATGGAGGGCTAAAAGGGACCTCAAGAGGTCATCTTGTCAATGCCTCCATGCTGAAGCAGCATTAAGTATATCTTGACCTCCCCTGGCTGGTGTTTGTCTAACTTTTTCTTAAAAACTTCCAATGACTGGGATTCCAGAACCTCCCTTCGAAGCCTGTTTCAGACCATAACTATCCTTATAGTTAGAAAGTTTTTCCTGATATCTCATCAAAATCTCCCTTGCTTCAGATTAAGCCAATTCCTTCTTGTCCTACCTAGTTTAAACTAAATGGAAGGATAAACAAAAGTAGGTCTGCAACTAGGGTCCTTGATTTCAAAAGGGCAAACTTTAAAAAAATTAAGGGCATTAGGTAGGGAAGTGGACTTAGGGAAGTGGAGGAGGCTTGGAAATCCAAGTTGCAGAAACTATCTGAAGCCGGCATCGCAAGCAAGGGGGCGGAAATCATAGGGAAGGGTTTCAGATCATGCTGGATGAACAAACATCTCAAACAGATGATTAAGAGAAAGCAGAAAGCCTACAAGGAATGGAAGATGGGATGGATGAACAAGGAAAGCTACTTCTTGGAGGTCAGAAAGATTAGGGACAAAGTGAGAACTAAGAAAAGCCAAGCAGAGTTGGACTCTGAAAAAGAAATTAAAACCAAGAGTAGAAGGTTCTAAAGCCATATAAATAAAAAGAAAGCAAGGAAAGAAGTGAGACTGCTAAATACTGGGGATGGGGTGAAGATTAAAGATAATCTAGGTATGGCCCAGCACCTAATGAATATTTGCCTCCGTTTTTAATAAGGTTAAGGAGGAGCTTAGGGATAGTGGCAGGGTGGCTAATGGAAGTGAGGATATGGAAGTAGAATTCCCCATATCCGACGTGGGAGCCAAACTCAATCACCTTAATGGGAACCAATCAGGGGGCCCAGATAATTTCCATCCATGAACATCAAAGGAATTGGCACATGAAACTGCACACACAGTAACAAAGATTTTTAACGAATCCGTAAACTCGTGGGTCGTACCCTAGGACTGGAGTATTGCAAATATAGTACTTACATTTAAGAAAGGCAAAAAAGTGATCAGGCCTGTTAGTTTGACCTCAAGTGTATGCCAGGTCTTAGAACAAATTTTGAAAGAGAAAGTAATTTAAGACATAGAGGCAAATGGTAACTGGGATTAAAAAACAACATCACTTTACAAAAGGTAGATCATGCGAGACCAACCTGATCTCTTGTTTTGAGAAGATAATCCATTTCTAGACAAATTAAATGCAGTAGATCTAGTCTACTTGGATTTTAGTAGGGCATTTGATACAGTTCCACATGGGGAATTATTGCTTAAATTAGAGAAATTGAGGATTAATATGAGACTTGAAAGGTGGGTAAGGAAGTGGTTAAAGGGGAGACTAGAACAGGTCATGCTGAAATGTGAACTGTCAAGCTTGAGGGAGGTTACTAGTGGAGTTCCTCAAGGATTGGACGTAGGTCCAATCTTATTTGACATTTTCATTAATCATCTTGGCACAAAAAATGGGAGTGTGCTAATAACTTTTGCAGATAACACAAAGTTATTGCCAATACGGAGGAGGACCAGAATATCATACAAGAAGATCTGGATGATCTTGAAAACTAAAGTAATAGAAATGGGATGAAATTTAATAATGCAAAGTGCACAGTCATGCCCTTGGGATTAAAAAGAAGAATTTTTGCTATAAACTGGGGACATATCAGTTGCAAGCGACCGAGGAGGAGAAAGCCCTGGGTGTTTTGCTCAATCATAAGGTAACTATGAGTCACCAATGTGATGTGCCTGTGAAAAAGGCTAATACAATCCTACTCTGCATCAGGTGAGGTATTTCCAGTAGAGACAGGGAAGTGTTATTACCATTATTCAAGGCATCTGGAATACTGTGTGCAATTCTGATCTCCCCTGTTTAAGAAAGATGAATTCAAACTATAACAGGTACAGAGAAGGGTTCCTAGGATGATAAGAGGAATGGAGAACCTACCTTAATGGAGAACCTATCTTAAGCAAATTAAGCAGTCATGGGATAAGAAGGAAGGTCCTCTTGTGGATCAATAACTGATTAAAAGACAAGAAACAAAGAGTAGGAATAAATGGTCAGTTTTCAGAATGGAGAGACGTCACTAGTGGTGTCCCCCAGGGGTCTGTACTGGGACCAGTCCTATTCAACATATTCATAAATGATCTGGAAAAATGGTAAATAGTGAAGTTTGCAGATGATACAAAATTACTCAAGATAGTTAAGTCTGAAGCAGACTGCTAAGAGTTGCAAAGGGATCTCATAAACCTGGGTGACTGGGCAACAAAATGACAGATGAAATTCAATGTTGATAAATGCAAAGTAATGCACATTGGAAAACATAATCCCAACTATGCATACAAAATGATGGGATCTAAATTAGCTGTTATCACTCAAGAAGGATCTTGGAGTCATTGTGGATAGTTCTCTGAAAACATCTGCACAGTGAGCAGCAGCAACCAAAAAGGCTAACAGAATGTTAAGAACTATTAGGAAGGGGATAGATAATAAGACAGTAAATATCATCATACCACTATATAAATTCATGGTGCACCCATGCCTAGAATTCTGCATGCAGTTCTGGTCACCCCAACAATATATTAGAAATGGAAAAGGTACAGAGAAGGGCAAAAAATGATTAAGGGCTGGTACCTCTTCCATATGCGGAGAGATTAAAAAGACTGGGATTATTCATTTTAGAAAAGATTTGGCTAAGGGGGGATATGATAGAGGTCTATAAAATCATGAATGGTGTGGGAAAAATGATAAAGGAAGTGTTATTTACCCCTTCACATAACACAAGAATCAGAGTAACCCAATTAAATTAATTGTTGGGAAGGCCAAAAGTATAACTGGCTTCAAAAAAGAATTAGATAAACTCAGGGAGGACAGGTCCATCAATGGCTATTAGCCAAGATGGTCAGGGATACAACCCCATGCTCTGGGTGTCCCTAAGCCTCTCCCTGCCAGATGCTGGGACTGGGCAACTTGATGATTGCCCTGTTCTGTTTATTCTCTCTGAAGCACCTGGCATTAGCCACTGTCAAAAGACAGGATACTGGGCTGAGTGGACCATTGATCTGAGCCAGTATGGCCGTTCTTATGTTCTTACCTTATGAGAGGAGAACTAAGGGGCTTGGCTTGTTTAGCCTAACCAAAAGAAGGCTGGGAGGAGATATGATTACTCTCTATACATACATCAGAGGGATAAACACCAGGGAAGGAAACGAGTTATTTAAGGGCTAATGTTGGCACAAGAACAAATGGATATAAACTGGCCATCAATAAATTTAGTCCTGAAATTAGAGGAAGGTTTCTAACCATCAGAGGAATGAAGTTCTGGAACAGCCTTCCAAGGGGAGTAGTGGGGGCAAGAAACCTAACTTGTTTTAAGACTGAGCTTGATAAATTTACAGAGGGGATGGTATGATGAGATTGCCTACAATGGCATGTGGCCAATATTAGCAAATATCTCTAACGGTCAGAGATGGGACACTAGATGGGGAGGGCTCTGAGTTATTACAGAGAATTCCTTCCAGGTGTCTGGCTGGTAGGTCTTGCTCACATGCTCAGCGTCTAACTGATCACCACATTTGGGGTCGGGAAGGAATTTCCCCCTGAATCAGATTGGCAGAGACCCTGGGGTTTTTTGCCTTCTTCTGCAGCACAGAGGTCACTTTCTGGTTTGAACTAGAGTGAATGGAGTATTCTCTGTAACTTGAAGTCTTTACATAATGATTTGAG
Source organism: Emys orbicularis (assembly GCF_028017835.1). Taxonomy (NCBI): domain Eukaryota; kingdom Metazoa; phylum Chordata; order Testudines; family Emydidae; genus Emys; species Emys orbicularis. Next base: position 25,140,306 of record NC_088695.1, on the reverse strand, counting down.
GGCTTCAGTAACTCAGCCAGAGGTTAGGGGTCTATTATAGGAGTGGGTGGGTGAGGTTCTGTGGCCTGCGATGTGTAGGAGGTCAGAATAGATTATCATGATGGTCCCTCCTGACCTTAAAGTCTGATTCTAAGTCTATCTTCAGTGGACACGGAAAACAATTGATCGCTATCCTTTTTTATTACGGCCTTTAACTGGTCTGAAGCATGTTATCACGTCCCCCTCAGCTTCTTTTCTGAACTCTAAACATGCTCAGGTTTTTTTAATCTTTCCTCAGAGGTCAGGTTTTCTAAACCTTTTATGATTTTTGTTGCTGCCCTCTGGATTCTCTCCTCTTTGTCTGCATCTTTCTTCAAGTGTGGAGCCCAGGACCAGAACTACTCCAGCTGAGGCCTCACCAGTGCCGAGTAGGGCCTGGCAATGACCCCCATGTCTTACATATGACACTCTTGAGAATACACCCAGAATGATATTAGCCTTCCTCACAATTGCATCCGACTGCTGACACGGCCTCTCAGAGCCTCCTATTTCTGTGCCGCACTCTGTGGAGCTCTCATGGGCGCTCAGTAACGGGAGTGGAGTAGCTGATTTCTTAATGACTGGGCTCCGGAGTGGCAAATCCCCTTGGCCAGCTGAGGTCTGACCCTTGCCCAAATACTCAGAGCCTCGAAGGCATCCCAAGTGGCCACAGGGGTACAGACAGGCTGCCAGTCATTCTGCCACAGCCACTCTGTGGAGGCTGCTTAAGAGGGAAGATGTGAGGTGAAGGCCAATGGCAGCGTCCCCTGTGGGGAGCTGACAGCACAGATGTGTTCCTGAGACTAGTTACCACTGGCTCTTTCACAGAAGCAGCTAATGGAGCCCCTCGCTCACCTCTATCCATTGGCTGTGTGGACAGGAACTCTCTGCTTGAACAATACCTGTGTTCTTTATGTCGCACCATCCATTCCTAGGACAAACATGAGACCCTCTCCGAGCACTCAGCCCTAAATCCATCTCTCTAACTGTGGCTCTTGATGTGACTCATCAGTGGAGTAAAAGGGCCAATCATACAAAATACCTCACCCAGTGTAGCCAATAGCACTGTGCTAACAGCTGTGGTCTGCCCTGGGAGAGCAGGCCCAGGCCCAGACACAGCTACTCTGGCAGATTTGCTGCACTGGTTATTGAGATGATCACAGCGCATGTGTCATTCTAGAGCAGAGCCCGGCATTCCTGGCATTATCGCGGTCTGCAATACAGAAAGGCAGCTGCCGTTTCCACACATGGTGCTCATCGCCGTGTTCTCTGCAGGCTTTGGGGAGACAGTTCAGCCGTTTGTCACTTAACTGTTTGCCTTGAGGAATGTGCTGGTGTTTCTTTCAGGGGATTACTTGGTCTTTCCTGTCGTATTATTCCCTGGAAAAGCCCTTTCTGTCTGCAGGGCCCAGACCGGATCTCTGGGCTGTGTACAGCCTTGTACTTATGGGTATGTACACAGCCCTTGTACCTTGCGCCTATATATCCACGTCAGTAGAGGCAAACTCTTGGTTTCTTAAGAGTGTTATACAGCTGTGAGCTGGATATGAGTAACTATCCCGCTGGAACTAGAAGAGCCACCTACTAATCAGGCTGACACTTTGCCTGCTTTATATAACCGAGTAAGAGAGGCCTGTTTGCTAGAGGTATTACTCTTCTGTCAGGTCATGCACTGGCAGCATGTGGTGGTGTTCAGCGCTCAGGCAGCACCTGATGAAAGCGTTCATTAAAGAGCCATTTGCAGCATACAGCATTGATGCACGACTGCCGCGGACAGGGTGAATTATTGCACTCTGAGATACTGCTACACCCGATTGAGAGCATGCGAACAAGGTGCTGGAGTTTCCTGACCCACTGATATTGATAACTTGGCCCATGTCAATCTGTGCAGGTGGGAGTATCTGTCTGTTTGCCTCCCTGCAGGCAGGCCCTTTGTTAATAGCCCACTGAGAGCAGAGTAAAGTGCCCTTGCTTATCTCTGGAGGGACTGGGTGGCAGAGTCTACCAAGCTGCATGGTTGGACGAGACACCTGTTCCCTCGGGGAGAGTTTCAGGCATGGACTAGCAGTTAACAGGTCTGGCCACACTGTCTGTTGGGACTCCCCTAGATCCTAAGGCACTTTGTGACTTGAGGGGATGGAAACACTGGCCCATCCATTGCAGTGAGATGCACTATGTAAGAGCCAACCTGGAGCTTTCCTTTCCCAACATGCAGAACCAGAAGCCAGGGCTGTGTGATATTTCCTGGGACTACGGGAGGTCTCCCAGGCTCTCTAGTGATCTAATTGTCATTTCTGTGGGGATGCTGATACATTTCAGTTAGTGATTAGTGACGTGTAATTGAAATGTGTCCGTACCATTTGCCTCATTGGAAAGAAAGAGAAGATGGCAGTAAATGAAATGATTATGTGCACTTCATAGCAAGTAGAGAAGCCATTTGGAGCTCATTAGCACTCAGTGTATTCTGATAAGTACTCTGGCACTGATGGGATGGCATAATGGAGAATAGGCTGCCGCTGAGATAAGGACAGATTCGAGATGGGAAGGAACATTCAGGCGTTATCCTGTCCCATTTCCCTCAATAAGTTACAGGTTTGAGGCCTGACTCTAAACTTACTGTAAGCCACAGGCCTCATACAAACATTTGGTGACCTGTTGCATTTGGAGATGAGTGGCCTTTCAGAGACTAACACATTCCGAGACTTTAAGGCCAGAAGAGACCATTATGAGCATCCAGTCCTGTACGGCCCAGGCCAGAGAATCTTACCCAGTGATTCCTGCATCTAGCCCAATAACTTGGGGTTGAATCAGGAAAAATCTTACAGAAGAGACATTCAGTCTTTATTTAAAGGCTCCAAGTGATGGAGAATCCATCCTGTCCCTAGCTACATTGTTCCAGGGGTTGATTCTCTTCACGGTTAAAAATGTGGATCTGATTTCCGGTTTGAACTTTACTGATTTCAACTGCCAACCATTGGATCTTGTTCTACTTTCATTAGTTAAAAGAGCCCGCTAGTATATTTGTCAAGGTACTTAAATGGCCCTCATTGCCATAGTCTCTGAGCGCCTGAGTATCTTCTCTCTGTGTAAGTAGTTATACACCCTATTCTGTCCTTTGATCTTCACAAATCTGTAGGTGCACATCTGGCTGAAGCACTGCTTGGAATTATTCTTCAACCAATATGCCCCATCTGTGTAAGCAATTCTATGCCTATAGGCACTCGTTCCAGCTGGACAATCCCAGTGAACTATCATGCATCACAACACGTTGCAGCTATTTAGGGGCAAGGCATGCAACAAACAAAAAGATGGTGTGTAGAGTATGGCACATGGCTGACTGCAGAGAGCCATGGCAGAAAACGCTGCCACCCCTTTCACTCTGTGTGTCTGTATTCTCTGTGCTCTGTGTTCTCTCTTGGCCAGTGTCCTGACCTATCTGCATGTCTCTTAATGCTTAGATATACTTGAAAGGTGTGTAAGACACCTTCTGATGTAGCCTATCTACTCTATCCATCTAGCTAGGTTTTTACACCGTACCCATCCCCACTGTATCAGAATTCCTAAAGCTCCCTACTAGTAACTCATCTGAAGGAACCCAAAACACACCGTTAGAGCTTCCAAAGGCAATCATAACTTATGGTCATTGAGTCAATTTCCACCTCATGTTAAGCCTGTGCAGATCCCGAGACTTCACTGGGGTTGCACTGGTGTAACTGAGGTTAGAGCAGCTTAAACTCCACCCATTCTGGAAGGCCACTCATTCTGAGCTTTTCCCTAAGGCCTAGTTCTAGCCATGCCATGTCCCCAGGCCTGCAGGACGTGATAGGCTTCTGCCAGCAGTTCCGAGGGATGTGGGGTCCAGACAGGAGGCAGGAGTGAACTCCAGGCTTTCTGTGACTCTTTCTAGTCTTTCGCTTGGTTTCTTCATTCAGTAAATGGGTCACTTTTCTTTTGCTTGTAACATGTCCAGGAAGCCTGCAGCTGGACTCTATGTGCCCAAGGGCTCCAATGGTTTACCTTACAGGTCAGGGAGCACTCTGAGGCCTCACGCGCCCTGCTGGGGTGTGCATGTGAGTGTACACGGTGCATGGGGAATGAGTGAGCGTTTGAGGACATGTGTGGGACCTGTTGAGGAACTAGTGTGTTGCGTCCATCAAGTGCATTGCTCCGGGGCAGGACTGAGCAGCTCAAGGATCTACAGTCCCAGCTTTTCATCTGCTTCTATGTATTTATAGGTGTTTTGCTTTAGGCTCAGATGGCAACTTTTCCCAGGCCACTCATTGGCCTATAGTTGAATGGATCCCCCCAAGGGGACAGCTGCAGCTCAATATGCTTGTCATGGCTGCTCTCTGATAACACAGATGTAAATGGCTGTGACTCCTAATGCCATCTCCAAGCTCCTTTCCCTCCTGTGCCCATAGTCTTGGCGGTGGCCAGCTAGCGTTTGCCTGGCTGGCGCAGTGGAGTCCGGGCTGGAATGAAGGCTGTTACTGCAGAGGTTACAGAGTTACCTCAGGCTGGGCTCTGCATTTTGTTACATTATTTGAAAGCCGAGCGTTTCGGCTGTTTCCTCCTATGCAGCGCAGAAGACAAATGACTGTATTATGGTTGTGTCTAGCGTAGTCCTTGGCGTGAGGCCAGTGGATTTACAATGGCAGGGTGAAAAGTCTAAAGGGAAGGCAGTTCATTTTGTTGTGGACAGTTCTTATGGGGTCTTCGAGGACCAGTGTAACAGCACAGAGGAGGCTCAGTTAGGCTCCAGGAGGGAGCCTTGCCAGCAGAAAGCTGCTGGAGAAGCCGTTTGCTCTGTACATGAAACATGAGGTCAGCAGGACTCCCGGCATCCCACCAGGCACTAAGGAAGGGAGAGAGCAGAGCTCTCTGTTGGGTTGGGTAAGGGATCGATGTTAGGGCAGTTCTTTAGCACAGAGATTTGTCATGTTGTACTTTACTCACTGGAGAAACAAAGCCCTGACTCGGAAGTGGTTCAGACAGACGCTCCTAGCCTAGACAGCTTAGGGAGAGGAATCCAACTGTCTAACTCACACGCGCTACAGCTCTGGTGTGCTATACAGACACGACAGAGGGCCTGCCAGGTCCAGGGGAGTGCTTCTCTTGCTGGAAGAGAGTCAGGGAACATCCCCATTTGCTGGTTCACCTGGTACACAGAGACCACGATTGCTCCCAGCTCCAGAAGCAAGCATCTGATGCTCATGGGCCCGGTCACCTCCCAGTGCTTCATTAAAGATAGCTCTGTACTAGCAAGGAGGCAGGGGACAGAAGACCTAGGGAGACACTAGGCCCACTCAGTGACCTCTGGCACCAAATCTCTTCCCCCACACTCCACATGGTGCTGGGACATCCTGCAGCAGGAGAACTTGGAAGGAAGAGAACTTGAGTGTTGGTGGTGGAAACGGGGCCCAGCCCAGCTAGATTGCAACACAGAGCTATGCTCAGGCAGGGGAGATGCCAAAAGGCTGCCTCCTCTTCTGCCCCAGTGGCCACTCAGTTACACCTGGCCAGTCTGTTCCAGACCATGAATTGCTTCATCACCCCAGAATGTCTCTATTCAGCCCTAGAAGCAGCAACCCCTGCAGGCCTGGACACAGACACTGGCCACACTGCGCACTGAGGAACAGTCCTGTCTTGTCCCTGGATAAGGACATAGTGCTGGAGCTCTCCAAAGCACTTGATACCACAGATTCTTATGTATTTTATTAAATCAGGCTCTCCTCTTGGCTAAAGTCCCCCTGTGACTTAGTCAGGAGGAGTCAGAGGGACCTTGGTTAGAGCAGTTTCAGCACAATCGGGAGGCTGGAAGCTAGGTTGATTGGTTGGAGGTGAGGGGTCTAGGCATTGAGCATAGAGAGCACCAGTGGGAGGGAAGTGGGAAGCAATATCTGGAGAGGCAGGATTGGAAAGGAGCTTCATGTCTGGACTGTGTACCCCTGATATTCAAAGACCTGGACAATACCACCCAGAGCCAAAATGACAATCCTAACAGAAGGAGTGTGGTTCTGCCATGCTGGGAGTTTACGCTGTGACGTGTATAAAACCAGCCACGCCTGGAATGGGTTGGTCATCCACATGGGCAGGATAAGCCGGGTGCAGTGAGATCTAATCTGATGCTCTTCCTGCAGCTCAGAGCTCCCCAGATGAGCCTGGTGTATCCTGACGGAGTAAAAGGCTCGTCCCTTTCTAATGTGGCCATATATGTAGAGCTCCCATAGTTGCATGGAGGAACTTGCCTTTTTTAGCTTGGCTTTCTTTTTCCCATGTGAAACGTGAGAGACCAATTGCTATGTATATTCTAGACCCCAGTCCAGAGCAGCAGAGAAAGCGAGAGGGAGAGCTGCAGCACAAAGAGTGTGACCTGAGCAGAAGCCTTGAGTCTGCTCAGTTCCCTGTTAGGAGAGGGCTTTGCATTTCAGAGCTCTTGCTCCCCCATCTCCAGGCAGTTCAATGGTACCTGAGCCGTTCTATGAATGTTACCCACTTGCCAGTTACCTGGGGGATGCAGAAGCCCTGAGGCTAGAAAATGAGATGACTTGAAAAGTCCCCTAAACTAGTGGCCAAGTTCTGTTTCCCTGGGGGCAGGTGCAAATCTGGTGTAAAATCAGCGGAGTTCCTCCATGTCCCTGGGAGCAGAATGAGGCCCTGTGTCATGACACCAGCATTTCAAACTTGGGAGGAAAAGGAACATGCCCTCCAAAGGCTGAAGCAGGTTGTTTAGGGTTGGGAGTAATTGTCACAGGTGTGATCTCTCAAGGCGGGCTGTCACAGAGCCAAGTGTGAAAATGGCAGCCGACATTTGGTTTCCTGTGATAAGAATAGCTCAGCTGGCTCGGACGAGCATGAGCAGGCCCTGATTTTTATATATATCCTGAGAAAGGTTTATAGCAATCGAGGGGGGTCTTATCCTTCCTCCCCCCAGTTTTATTGGCTAGCAATCTTATTAGAAAAAAAGACAGCAAGAGAGATTTCTGCTGTTCATCGCTCTGGAACATCTATAATAAATCACAAACTCCTTGGATTCAGTAACATTAAACACTGCACGTCTGACTTCAACCTGGAGACGTCAGGGAATTCCAGGATCAAGCCAAAATTCCCCTGTAGCTCACCCTGTTGGGCCTGCAAACTGCACCAGGCTTCCCCGAGGACATTGCAGCCAGCGCAAACAGGTAACTTCTGCACATTCTCCCCTCTGAGGCTGGGAACTTTGACACTGGGGTGCGAGGGAAAGTGGAGCCAGTGGTGTATGAAGGAGAATCTGTCCAGAAGTAGGTGGGAGGCCCCTGAGGGCAAGACTGGCTCCTGCATTCAGGGAGCAAAGTGCTGCCTCAGTGAATGCAGGGCATGAGAATGGCTCCAGTCCCTGATCTGTCGCTGGCTGCTTTACTAGTGCCGTGACAGCTCTTTTGGCCAGAGGGCCCAGTGGCCAGTTTGCAGGAGTGACACCTTGGGGACCGGGACTAGGACTGTATGCCTGCTCCCATCCACCCTAGCATGTTCAGGGCTTGTGCCTAGTCCTGGCGAGTGGTCAGAATCCCTCCCATTTCATGGCCACCATCTTGTATCTCTGCTTGGATTCTGACCTGGTTTTCATAGGTGCTGGAACTAGGGATACTGCAGCACCCCCTGACTTGAAGTGGTTTCCATTATATCCAGGGTTTACAGTTTGGTTCAATGGCTCTCAGCGCCCCCACTATAAAAATTGTTCCAGCATCCTTGCTGGTTTTAGTCACTGCTGTCTCAGGGATGGCTGGAGCGAGAGAGCATCAGAGAACATGGAGCCCTCCTGCCTTGGTGGGTACAACAAAGCCATCTCTGACTCCACTATTTCAGGCCAATCTGCTGTTACAGTTAAGTGGGACATGAGGCTGGGGAGAGAAGTGGGGCCTCTCCTGCCCTCCCCGCCACACTGGCTCATGGAGCAAGGATGGTAAACTGCCCTAGTCAATGCAGCAGATGGTGCACACTTCCCCAGGCCCAATGACTCCACCTGCGTGACTGTCCCCAGTGCTCCCCCTTCTCTGGGCAGCTCTGTATGGCCCCCTATGGTGGGCAGGGACATAAATACCAGCTGTCACAGGTCTGGGCGAGTGCCCCTTCCTGGCCACCCCTAGCATTGCTGTGAGGGGAATCCAAGCCTCTGCACTGTGCATTCCCAGGGGGGTTTCAAGGCTCTGGAGCCTGAATGGAGTCCAGCCACTGCCCCATCTCAGGGTGCCTGGGCACACTCTCAGGGTGCTGCCCTTCTGTCTGGCACCCCCCTCCCCATCACCTCACCTACACCCTTTAATAGACAGGCTGTGTCCTCTGAGTGCCCCCTGTGACCCTGGCTTATTGCATTGGTGCCCCCATCATAGAGAACAGGTGATGGGAAGGATTCTGTAGAAGGGTCCTAGACGCTGACTTTACTAGGTTGTAGGCAGAGAGAAAGGAGAGAAGCAATCCGCTGGGATCAGCCGTACTGGTGAGCGTCTGCCTTAGCAAGCAGCTGCCTAAATCCCAGAGATTACTCACATTAGCTTCAACACAAGAGTTACTGCCCAAGGAAAAACTTCAATGGTCAAGAGTATGAGTAATAACTAAGCTGGCATTTAACGGTTCAAACAGAAGATAAGCGCTAAGGCCGGATTCTTCTGGGGCTTGTTTCATCTCCTTTATATATGTCACAACTGAAGAAATGAAGAATATAAAAGTTATTTATTAGCGTTTTGTTCCTGCAATACTTTAAACATGTACATTGTGCAGTGACCCCACCATGCCACTGCTCTGGAGCAGGAATTAACACATTAAGGAAGCACTGTATCTCGGTGGGGGTATTATTCAGAACAGGGCTCATTCACAGCACTGTCACACCTACCCCACCCCCACCCCCAGGGTTTCTCTACACCATGGTATGTCTCTCTGCAACAGGAAGAGAAACCAGCCTTCCTTTCTGTCACATCGTTTGTTAAAAAACGGTGCTATATATATAGAAAAATGGCCATATCTGTGTAACAGGGGGTTCAGATCTGAACAACCACACAGCCCTAGAAAGTAAAATTTTGTAAATAACACGGGATAATGGAGGGACAGAAAATTATGATCCGGATTCTCTGCTGCATGCATGAAAATCAATTGTTTATTAAAAGCTAGTTTGGATTCAAGCTGCTTTATATTGCTGTCAGGGCTGGCTCCAGGCACCAGCGGGGGCGGCACATGCTAAGGGGCGGCATTCCCTCCATTCTTGGGGCGGCACAGTCCGGGTGGCTTTTTTTTTTTTTTTTGCTTGGGGCGGCAAAAATGTTTTCAGTCTACACAAGCCATAGATTCATAGATTCTAAGGTCAGAAGGGACCATTGTGATCATCTATAGCAAAGGCCACAGGACTTCCCCCAAATAATTCCTAGAGCAGATCTTTTAGAAAAACATCCAGTCTTGATTTAAAAATTGCCAGTGATGGAGAATCCACCACAGCCCTTGGTAAAGTGTTCCAATGGTGAATTACTCTCACTGTTAAATATTGATGTGCTATTTCCAGTCTGAATTTGTCTAGCTTAAACTTCCAGCCATTGCGTTGTGTTATGCCTTTCTCCACTAGACTGAAGAGCCCATTATTGAATATTTGTTCCCCATGTAGGTACTTACAGACTCTAATAAAGTCACCCCTTAACCTTCTCTTTGTTAAGCTAAATAGATTGAGCTCCTTAAGTCTATCACTGTAAGGCAGGTTGTCTAATCCTTTAATCATTCTCGTGGCTCTTCTCTGAATCCTCTCCAATTTATCAATGTCCTTCTTCAGTTGTTGGCACCAGAGCAGAACACAGTATTCCAGCAGTGGTCACACTAGTGCCAAATACAGAGGTAAAATAACTTCTCTACTCCTACTCGAGATTTCCATTTATGCATCCAAGAATCACATTAGCCCCTTTTGGGCACACTGGGAGGTCATGATCAACTGATTATCCACTCCCACTTCCAAATCTTTTTCAGAGTCACTGCTTCCCATGACAGAGTCCCCCATCCTGTAAGTATGGCCCACATTCTTTGTTCCCAGAGGTATACATTTACATTTAGCTGTATTAAATCATACATTGTTTGCTGGCACCAAGTTCACCAAGCAATCTAGATTGCACTGTATCAGTGACGTGTCCTCTTCATTATTTACCATGCCCCCAATTTTTGTGTCAACTGCAAACTTTATCAGTGGTGGTTTTATGTTTTCTTTCAGGTCATTGATAAAGATGCTAAATAGCGTAGGCCAAAAACCGATCCCTGTGGGATTCCATGGAAACAGACCTATCAGTTAGTTTTTACTCCATGTAATGTGTGCCATGTTCATTTTACAGCCAGCTCCTTTAAAACTCTTGAATGCAAGTTATTTGTACATGCTGAGTTTAAAATGTCTGATTTTAGTAGCTTCTGTGTAACATCCTCCAGAGATACAAGTGGAATGGAAAGAGTGTCATCATGGCCATATGACGAGGCCACATAATCTTTTTTTCCCCCAAATACAGAACAGAAATAATTATTGAACACCTCTTCTTTTTCTGTATTATTATTGATAATTCTACCATTTCCATCTAGCAATTGACCAATACTATTGTCAGGATTCTTTTTGTTCCTAATATATTTTAAAAACGCGTTCGTATTGTTCTTAACTCTGATGGCATAGAATTCTCATTGTGTCCTTTGGCATCTCTTATAAATTTTCGACAATTCCTAACTTCTGATTTATACTCATTACTATCAACTTCCCCTTTCTTCCACACGTTATGTATGATTTTTTATTTTTTACACTTGCCTTCACTTCCCTTCTAAACCAAATTGTATTTTTAACAGCACAGCCTTCTTCCTTAATTTTGGGAGTGTGGCTTTTGGGGCAACTAATAACGTGTTCTTAAATGATTCCCAATTATCATTCACATTTTTCTGATTAAATTCTTCCTTTCAGCTGCATTGGATCATAATTGTTTTCAGCTTTGTGAACTTCGTCCTATTAAAGCACCAAATATATTTATTACTGGTCTGGACTTTATTCTGCTTGCACAGTCATGATCATTTGTATCCAAGCTACCATTAACTTTTAATTCTGTGACCAGTTCGTCTTTTTCTATTAGGACAAGATCTATTACAGAATTCCCCCATGTTGGCTGCAACACTTTTTGAATTAGGAAATTGTCAAGGTTTAGAAATTCCAAGGATGTTTTACTACTGGCAGCATCGGACCTCCAGCATGTGTCACTCAAACTGAAGTCACCCATGATCACACAACTTGTTTCCCTACACATTGTAGGTAGGTACGTTATGAGCTTGTCACCTTGTTCCCTAGTGTGATTTGGTGTCTGTAGAAGACACCAAGTAATACCCCATCTTCTGTTTTAGCTGTTAGGACATTGATCCATAAGCATTCAAGATCATTTTCTTCTGAGTTATCCATAACTTGAAAAAAGGTAATACTATTTTTGATATACAGTATCACTCTCCATCCCCTTTTGCCCACTTGATCCTTCCTAAACAGTTTATAACTATCGATTTTAACATTCCAATTGTGCAAATCATTCCACCAGTTTCAGTAATACCAACTTGCTCAAATTTATGCTCATAAAAGAGCAATTCCAATTCCTCTTATTTGTTACCAAGGCTCCTAACGTTAGTGTATATGCAATTCAGAAATTTATTCTCTTCATGTGTTTTGGTTCTTTGATTAATTTTGTTCTCAACATCTTGATTTTGTTCTGAATGCTCATATCTACCCTCTTTTTACCCTCCCCTTTTGCTCTTAGTTTAAACCCCATAGCAGTATATACACCAGGGAGGTAGAGGAATTGTTTGGTTTTTTGTTTTTGTATTTTGTTTTGTGGGCAGTGGAGGGTGAGAACTAGAAGAGACAGAATAATTTGTAACTAAGAATTTATTTCACCAGTTTTGCCTATACTTCTCTTTGGGATCTGTCTGCAAGCGGATTGTGATTTTATTGACTCTATTTGTTATTTGGAATTATTCTGAGAGTGGTAAATGAGTATTTCCTGGCTCAGAAATCATGCATGCACTGTGTGTGTAAGTATTTGAAATTCAAAATCATGCACTGTTGATTAGAGTCCAGGTAGGCCCCTGAGTCCAATTCTCCCAACAGATCAAAGTCACATGACACTGTGTCTGTTCCCTGTTTCTGTTCAGTAATGAATCAGCACAATGTGAACTGTGAATTTTAAATCTTTATAATTAAAAGCACTATTTGAAATTTTGTTTTGGAAATATTCAGGTATTTAAGCTTAAAGGTCATCTCTCATGCTAATATGGCTTGTATGCTAGACTATTTGTGAAAAGAAAAAGGGGAGGAGCATGATTGAAGCAAAAAAAATGTGCCTCTGAATGGGTCGCTGGGGGTGCCTATTTGCAGTATTCATAGATTCCAAAGCCAGAATGGACCATTCTGATAATCTAGTCTGACATCCTGTATAACACAGGCCATAGAACTTCCACAAAATAATTTCTAGAGCAGATCTTTTCGAAAAAGTTCCAATCTTGATTTCAAAAATTGTCCGTGATGGAGAATCCACCACAACCTTTGTTCCATTGTTCCAATGGCTATTTACACTCACCGTTAAAAATGTACGCCTTATTTCCAGTCTGAATTTGTCTAGCTTCAACTTCCAGCCATTGGATCAACCTTTCTCTGCTAACCTATTCTCTATTCCCACCTGTAGAAGTAATTAGAGTTATGCAGTGCCATTAAACAAAGGCATATTAGTCTGGGTATGAGAGCAAACTCCTGAGAGAAAGGGGAGTGACCGCTGAAGGGATGGGCCGAAGCCTCATCACTTAGTTATTGGAAGTGAGGCTAAGTAAAGTGCTGGAGAATCCCCTGAAGGCACATTCCTGCTTCGGCTGCTCGGAGTTGGGGACAGGTGGGCTCAATGACATTACAGAGAACCCGGCTATAACTTCTGGAATTTCACCTTACATAAAACCTGCTGGAAGCTGAGATCAGCTCCATCCTTTGCAGAACGTCTCATAACGACATGAGCCAATGCTGCGTTTACGCCAATTAAAGGTCCATTTGTTATACTAGGTGAGGCTGGTAGTGATGCCTATAGTTAAGGTTGCCCAAAACTTCCCGTTATAAGCCATTGATTTTAGTTGCATATAACTTTGTCAAATTTCGACTGTTTGAAATTTTCTATGCCGGTGTCTGTCTCAGGCTGAATTGTTTTAGAAATTTTCAGCCAACACAGTTCATCTGTATTCAAGAATGAGATTAGAGAAAAATATGTTGTTTTGCCCATGGTAAAAATTCTGTCAACCTTTCCTTTGAGAAGTTCTAGTACCCCCAGGCTTTGGAGCAGGCACTTGAAATTTAGTTGGGGAGAGGTGCCCTTTGTGTCTGAGATGTGCCTTTTGCCTTCCCTGGGATAATCTGCTCAAATTTGTACAAAGTTATAAGACTGAAAAAATGCAGTGCACACATGGAGTCCGGGAGCACGTGTAATTCGGGGGCAAGTTAATGACAGAAAGGTCAGGGAGGTGTCATTTGATTTGTAAAAATCTACACAATCATAATTTCACTGGTGTCACCCTCGGTGGTATAGTGGGGGGAGGGGGGACTCACTGCTTCCACTAGCTCCCAGCTCCAAGTCCTCCAGCTGGTGGAAATTTTGATACTAGTGTAATCAGAAATGGGTCTAGCTGAGCACCATTTGAAAGCCCTTTCTCCCACAAACACCAAACATGTCAAACCTAGAACAAGTATGTATTCAAGAAATGGTTTAAAAATCAACATATGTTAAATTATACTTTTAACACAGGCATGTCAAACATGCAGCCCTCACAAAGTTAAATTGGGCCCTCGACTGACAGTACTGTGTTATCAGTTAATGCTCAGAACACGAGACCTGATTGATTTCATTAATATTTCAGCTTGATTTGCCATCATCGGCAAAATGAAGCAGTTCAATGGTATTGATGGCACCTTACATGCTATAAGAATCATAGAAATGTCGGACCGGAAGGGACCTTGATAAGTCATCTAGTCCAGTCCCCTACAATGAAGCAAGACTAAGTATTATCTAAACCATTTCTGACAGGTGTTTGTCTAACCTGTTCTTAAAAACCTCTAATGATAGAGATTCCACAACCTCCTTAGATAATTTGTCCACCTATTTAACTATTCTTGCAGTTAGGAAGTTTTTCCTAATGTCCAACCTAAATCTTCCTTGCTGCAATTTAAGCCCATTGCTTCTTGTCCTGTCCTCAGTGATTAAAGAGAACAATTTATCACCCTCCCCTTTATAACAACATTTTACGTACTTGAAGACTGTTATCATGTCGCCCCTCAGACTTCTCTTCTCCAGACTAAACAAACCCATTTTTTTTTCAATCTGTCCTCGTAGGTCATGTTTTGTAGACCTTTAATCATTTTTGTTGCATTTGTCCTTATTGAATTTCATCCTGTTTATTTCAGACTATTTTTCCAGTTTGTCAAGATCATTTTGAATTTTAATCCTGTCCTCCAAAGCACTTGCAACCCCTCCCAGCTTGGTATCATCCACAAACTTTTAAGTGTGCTCTCTATGCCATTATCCAAATCATTTACGAAGATATTGAATAGAACCAGATGCAGGGCAGATCCCTGCAGGATGTCACTCAATATGCCCTTCCAGCTTGACTGTGAACCACTGATAACGAGTTTATCAGTGTGGTTTTCCAACCAGTTATGCACCCACCTTATAGTAGGTTTGTCTAGGCTAGGTTTCCCTAATTTGTTTATGAGAAGGTCATGAGAGACAGTATCAAAAGCCTTACTAAAGTCGAAATATATCACATCTACTGCATCCCCCCATCCACAAGGTTTGTTACCCTGTCAAAGAAGGGTATTGGGTTGGTTTGACATGATTTGATCTTGACAAATCCATGTTGACTGTTGCTTTAGGGATGTAAATATTGGTTAAAAAAGTTAACCGGTTAACTGATTAAAATAATATTGTTTAACCGGTTAACCGTTAACCAAGGTAGCTCTGGCGGGCCCGGCATGGCAGGGGCTGGGGCCCACTCCAGCCCGGCCGGGGCTGGGGTCCTGCCAGCATGGCCAAGGCTGGGTCCCGCTGGCGTGGCCAGGGCTGGGGTCCCACCGGCCGGTGCAGGGCCGCCAGGGTTAACAGTTAAGGTTCGTTAACCGGTAAGTCTAATGCTTACCGTTTAACCTTTTACATCCCTATGTTGCTTATCACCTTATTTTCTTCTAGGTGTTTACTAACTGATTGTTAGATTATTTGCTCCATTATCTTTTTACAGCCATGAACAAAATTTGTCAAGGTTCGAGAGGAAGTATACTGAGCATTAGGAAATAGTTGAAGATGAAGTTGAAGGGAAGTAATCCCTGATAGTATGTCAGTCTTCCTTAGACATGTTAATAAATCTTAACAGACTGTTTTGATCAATGAGTAGAATAAAAACTAAGATGCCAAGCCTGTCCCTTGGTAGTAGAAATAGGCAAACGCCAGCTGCGTGTGCTGGGCACTATCTGCCCTTGCCAGGAACTGATTCTCCAAGAGACAAGACTGAGGTCCTATTGCCCTCACAAGGGAACACACAACTCTATGCCAGCCCATGGATACAGTGCAGCAGCTACAGTAGCAGATAGCTTCCTGCCACCTACAGGGAGCCTGTGCCCACCAGGGCCGGCTCCAGGCACCAGCGTAGGACGCAGGTGCTTGGGGCGGCCAATTCAAAGGGGCGGCACTCCGTCCGGTAATGGGGCGGCACGTCAGGGCCTTCGGCGGGAATTCGGCGGCAGGTCCCTCATTCCCTCTCATCCTCTTTGAGTTGCCGCTGAATTGCCGCTGAAGAGGAATAGAAGGAGGACCCGCCACCGAATTGCCGCCGAAGAAGCAGCGCGATTGAGCTGCTGCCGAAGTGCCGCCGCTTGCCTTTTTTTTTTTTTTTTTTTTTTTTTGCCGCTTGGGACGGCAGAAAAGCTGGAGCTGGCCCTGGTGCCTATCTCAGCCAGAGGAGACAGTATGAGAGCTAAGAGGAACTCTTCCTGAATGCCCCAGGAGGATGTGGCTCAGACAGCAAGTGGCTGCACCACCACTCAGATTCAGGGAGCTGAAGTAGTGATTTGCCAAGTCCTATCTAAGCCCCTTGCACTCCTCAGTGGACTTCTCCTCCCAACCCCTTGCAAGGTGGGACAGGGCTGTTATCCTCATCAGAGAGGTGAGAACCTGAGGCCCAGACAGGCTAAAGGTGGGATTCACAAAGGCACCTAAAGCCCAGACTTAGGCACCAGAGTCCCAGTTTTAGATTCCACTGTGACAAAACTCCTGTAGGAGCCACTCACTCAGTGCCTCTGCTTTCAGGGTAAAGCTTCCCTCAGCATCTCGGGGCAGGCGCACGGCTGCTTCTCTCTAGGCATCCAGTCGCCTACCTCCTGCCTAAGCCCCAGAGCGACTCACAACCAGGGGAAGACAGGCCTTAGTCCACCTATCTTGCATGCAGGCCCAGTCTGGTGGGCATGCTCAGAGGCTGCCTATTGGATGGGGTCCCATTCAAAATGTGGTTGGAGGTGCTGCTAGCCTTATATGCTTAGATCAGTGCTTAATGCTCTCGCTTGGGAGACCCAGGTTTAAGTCCCTCCTCTGCTTGTGGAGGATCAAGGATTTAGAGGGGTCTTCCACCCCTCAGGAGAGTGCTCTGACCCCTGAGCTAAGAGATAGTCTGATGTGTGTGTCAGGGAGCTTTTTAAACCTCCCCCACTGAATCTCTCCATAATTACAGTGTTGTAGGGGCAGGGGGACTAGACGCAGGGTCTCCCAGGTGGGTGCCCAAACCCCTAGGATGCAGCGTCCTTCTTACCTTCTCTCTTGCTGGCCCACCTACTCCTCCTCTCTTGGACATTTTGTGTGGCGAGCCAAACTCATTCTCACAAAAAACAACACAGGCTGCTTGACTCCAGGAGAGGGCTCTACAGGGATAGAGGCCTAGCTCTATCAGAGGGGCAGGGCTTAGCACACAGCCCTCTCACCCGCATCTTCCATTGGTGAGCTTAGGCAGCTCTCCACCTAGTCTGCTGGCTTTGTGGTTCCCATTCTAAGGTGCCCGTCTCTCTCCCTTCATTGTATAGGAGCCTGGGTGCCTATCTCAGGCTCTGTGGATTGCAATGCGTTCCTGTGATTTTCTAGATGCCCAAGGGCTCGGTGCTGCAAAGCTTAGCATCACACGACCTCAGTGCCTTTGGGGAACTAGGCCTGGGTGACTGGTGGGGCAGAGAATTGAGATTGGGTCTCCTGAGCTCTGGGCTAGGGCCCTGACTGCTGCTCTGCCCTTTGTCTCCAGCCTGGCTCTCCCTTGAGCACCCTGAAAGATTTCCCAGGATAGCTGGGACAATCCTGTGAAAACCTGGAGAGGTGGCACCCTTCTCAGGCCTTGTCCACACGGTGGGCAATGTGCTCTCTGCTCATTTGCATTAGAAAAAAGAGGGCTTGTTTACACAGTGCAGTAAAGTGCTTTATTGGGCAGTGGGGGGTGGGGGTGATTTCTAGAGTGCACTAACATGCTGTGCCTGAATTGGTCCATGTAGACCCTGCTGGTGCACACTAAAGGTCATACTTCTTCAAACAATACTAGGGAACTAGATGCACCAGCAGGGTCTAGCCTGCCTTAGCCCTGCAGCACCACCAACTGGACTTTTAAGGGCCTGGTCGGCGGGGCTGACCAGAGCCGCCAGGGTCCCTTTTCGACCGGGTGTTCCAGTCGAAAACTGGACACCTGGCAACTCTACTCTCTGACCCACTTGCAAGTGGTTGGGGGAGTGCTGTTTCATTCACAATGAGTGAAGCTGAGTGTAGGTTAAGTTGAACAACTGGCACTTGATTAAGCCCTGTGCCCTGCTTGGTCCATGTGGCCAAGTGGCTTCCAGCCTAATTTCCCAGAATTGCCAGTTTCCCTGGTGTTCCCTCAATAACCGCCCCTCCAGAAAACATGGGCCTTCTAGTTCCACTGATCATGATACATCTTCCCTATTTTATAAACATTTAATATGAACATTAAAAGCAATAATTGACGCCCAGACACCCAGCTGGTGTCCCTTCAGCCAGAGTTTGCTAGCACATAGCCAAGCTGGAATCTTGTCTTGTAAATATGCTGGTTACATAGTCTTTAAGATCGGTTGGTCTCCTCAGCAGGCGATTGCACCGGGAGTGACCCATCTCTGTTTCCCGGTTCCCTGTCTCCAAGTCTAGTAAGCTATTCATTGGGGAATTTCCTCCCTGCCCATGGGGTTGCTCTCCGGGTGGTTCTCTGTCTCTCCATTCTGTGATGGTCTTGTTATCTCTGTGGGCTCAATTGGTGCTGTGTCTCCTGGTCCGTAAGTGTCTCCTGTTCCTTCAGATCACTTGTCCCTCTTGCATAGTCACCTTGTATGCCCTGGATGCCACTACACCCCTCACAGCTCCTTAAGTCCTCTCCTTCTGGCATCTCTCTAATGGCTGGATCCTCTTAGAAGTGCCTTTTGCCAGGGCGAGCAGGGCTGACCTGGTGTACTTCCATGCCTGCTTTGTCCAGTTGTTGGCCATCTCCTCTTAGTGGTATCTCCATCATTTTGGCTGCAACCGGTCTCCTCTCATTGGTAGCAAGATTTTGGTCCTTCCTCCCATCGGTGCCTGCACTGCACTGTTTGGCATCCCTATTCCTATGTGCCAGAAATGCTAACGAGGGTCTGAACCAGAAGAAACAGCTTTGGGTAGCAGTCTCTTAACTTTTCACAGCTGATTTCACATTACCAGTACTTGTCGTTTTCTGTCATTGTCTCATTCAGCTTCTGAATCATTGCTCCCTTTGCCTATGATGAGGATATCACCTGCAATTATTTTCACCCCAGGCAGTCCTGAGAGAGTCCTTCCAGCGCTTGGGAGAGTCTTCTCTGGAACACGTCTGGTGCTGGGCTTGTGCCCATTAGCATGCACAGCCATCTATAGTGACCAAATGGTGTTGCAAAGGGTGTCAGCATGCCGGACTCTATCCAGGCGTCTGTGCCCAAACCTATTCATCAATCACAGACTGTAAAGATTCTGGCTTTGGAAAGTTCTGGCAACAAGTCATAAGTTATGGGCAGTGGATGATGGCATCTTTTCAATGCCCAGTTCAGTGGCTTTAGGTCGATGCACATGCATAATTTGCCAGATGGCTTCTCTACCCCCATCATGCTTCTTACCCAGGCTGTACTGGGATCTGCAGGTGCTATGGTACCCCAGACTTTCAAGCTCCTTTCATACTGGGTTACATAGTGCCACTGGAAGCACATAGGTTCTACTGTGGGGTCTATTTTCAGGCACAGCTTTCCTTTAAGGTACCCATCACCTTTGAAAACATCCCCATATGCTTTTCAAATTGTCTCCATTGTCCATAGGACTCCCCCTTTTGCTTACTTGCACTGCAGTTATAAAATTCTGATACTGCATCATGGCTTGTTTGTCTGTGTGATGGGTTGCACGCCGCCACACTCTGTCTCTTTTGCCATCTGTGGCCCCTCTCTTACTCCAGGAGCCGCTGCCTTCTCTTCGTGACTCAGTCTAGATCATCCAGCATGTATCCCCCTTCCGGAGGACCAAAGTCCTTCTGCACAAATGGTTTCAAGCCGTCTTCCCAGGCACTGCCTTGATGATGCCACTTCCCCAGTGGCTGGTGGGGGAACCTGGGCCTGCCCACTACTCTGGGTTCCAGTCCAGGGGCCCTATACCTGGCAACTGTGGTCTGCTTTCTCTCAAACTCTGTTACTCCTTCCCTGGACTCCTTCCAACAGCTTCTGGTTCCACCCACCTCTGGCTGTACCAGGTCAAACTCCCTCCTCCCAGGGAGTAACTACAGACTACTGAATCCTGTAGCCTCAAACTCACCGCCCTACTTTCAGGGAGTGACTGCAGACTACTTCTCTGCAGCCCCCTTCTGTAGCCAGCTTCTTGGATTTATAGGACTGGCCCAAATCCTCCCCCAGCTAGACTTCATCAGGCAATTAGGCCTTAGCATTCCCTGGCTTTCCTCCATGTGCAGCCTATAGGTTAATTGGCCTAATATACGCCTTCAAGCCTTGTATGGGGTGGATACCCTGTCACAGGTTGTATTCCCCAAGAGGGATCTGTGGTACTTACCATCCATCACCACAAACTTCAGTTTGTACCATCTGTTATTTTTCATGTCAGTTACTATGAGGTCACATTTTCCTATGGGCTGCATTATGCTGTCGTCGTACGTTATCAGAGTGTGCCTACTCTCTGTAATGGGTATGTTCGAGTCCAATTCCACTCAAGGAATCACATTACTGGAGGCGCTGCTATCCAGCTGAACTTGCACAGGACAGTTCCCTATTACCCTTTGTCAAGGTGGAATCCCAACTCTGTCACTCCGAGTGCAGAAGGTGGGGGCCCGCAAGGATTTTAAAAATTAATACTTGCCACTCCAGGCTTGTATTAAACTCCCCAAGGTTACAGCTTTTCTCTGACCTTGGCTTCGTAAACGCTGCCACCACCCAAATGCAAACCAAAAAAAACCCCTTTGAACCCAGGAAGGATCACTTGGGAATTCCTCCCTTTGGGGTACCCTCAAGCCCTTTCACACCCCCTGGGGAAGAGCTGAGAAAGAAAACAAAGGAAATCAGCTGTTGCCAACAGCTAATTAAACAACATATGCACAAACCTCTTAGGACACACACAAAAAACCCAATACTGTTCTTAAAAAAGGTAAACTTTATTAAAAACAAAAAGAAAGAAAATACATCTGGAACTTAGGCTTTTGCTAGATTTTAAAAGAGCAATTCCAAAAATCAAGCACACAAAATAGCTTTCTTGGGGTTTCAGCTTAAAGGTTACAAGCAAACAAAAGCATCTGGGGTTAGCATAGTGGAGTCCACAAGCCAATACGAAATAAAAGAAATAACCCTAATTGTGTCTTTTTAGACATTCCCTAATCTTACTTACATATCTGAGGCTCCAGATAAGTAGGTTCAAGGTATGAATTGATAATCTATAATCATACCTGGCTTAGAACTGGTTACAGCATTACTGCCCATGTCCCTGCAGCCCAGAGAACAACAGACAAAGGGAAAGTTTCTTTCCCAATTTTAAAAAAGTTCTACCTTCCCAATGGCTCTTTTGGTCAGGTGCCCATTTTTTTTTTCTTTACCTGGGGTACTTTTTAACCCTTTACAGATAATGCAAGTAAAGAACAGCTACCAAGAGGGATTTTACAGCTAACTGGCTAGTTGGGTGTCCATCAAAGGGAGCTACCCGCCCTCCCCCTTTATTTATCACACCCTTGTTGCAGCACAGAAGTTGGTATTGTCCCTTGTTGCTTTGCTGTCCCAACAGACTGAACCTGGCATTCTCCCAGACTCAAGGAGAGAGTCATGATGTCATCACCCCCCTCTGACGTTCCCCCCCCCCCCTTGTACAAGTCTGACTGACTCTTGGGACCTTTCAACCTGCCACATTCTTTACCATGTTGTTCTAGAGCGGGACACTTCTCCTTTACCTCCTCATGTGGTCTCCCACAGCCAATGCATCTCACTGTGGGTATGGAACCCTGTCCACTGCTCTCCTTTGCGGGTGTTGCAATGCATGTACTTCTGGGGGTGATGTGCCTCCTTGTGCTTTCACCCTTTCTCTAGAGGCTTTCACTGCATGCCTCATGCCCAAGCATCTGTCTAATATAAGATCACCTCCCAGCGCAGCTGCTCCCGCAGGAGTTGATTCCAAGTGCTGCAAACTGTGGTATCCTGAATCACGGAGTCCTTCAAGTTCCCAATGTGGGGTGTAGCAGCCACTGTGCGTAAGGCTGTAACACGGGGGTCTTACCCTCCCCTTCAGATTGGTCTCTAAGTTATGTCGCTCCACAGTTTCATTCTGCTTTGGGAAGCAATGATTTCCCAGGGCTCCTAGGATGGCTGTGAGGCTTGAGGCAGTGGTGAAAAAAAGGGTGTGGCAGCCTTGTCTGCTTTGTTCCCCAGCAGGGGAAAGTAACAGCTTTACTTTCCTGCTGTGGTTGTCCTCCTGCATGGCCAGCTCAAAATCCTCCTGCCAGTTGGTCCACACCTGAGCTAGGTTTGTGTCCCCAAAATACAGAGCTCTGGGGGCTTCTGACCAAGGCCCATGGCTCCCCCTGCCAGCTGCTGACCTGCAGAGCTCTCACAGCACCGATGCTGCCCCCATGATTCAGTAACAAAGAGGGAAGCTGGGTGCAGGTTACACTGAACAAGTGGCACTTCCCTGTGCCCTGCTCTGTCCATGTGGCTAACAGCCCCTGTGCCCTGTCCAGTGGTCCTCTGGCTGCTGTCCCTCATGATGCAAGTGGGAGTGTTGAATTGTCCCTATGGTGTGTCTGGGGTGCTGGCAATGGATGTGTCTTGCACACTTGGTAGGGCTGTCCTGGCTTTCAGGAACTGCATCACACTATCACCCAGTGCTGATGGAGCCACTGTTTTCCTTTTCCCCGGGGCAGGCTCCTCTACCAGCCCCACTTGGGTGCAGCTGGCAGAGCTGTGGGAAGGAGATCTTGGCTGATCCATATTGAGGCTCTATAGTTTATGGGCAATCAGCTAGGCCCCAACTTCATTTCTGAGCACCTGGTGCTACATTGACCTAGGTCCTTCTTAAACCTGCCCCCCCTTCTCCAGTTCCACTCATCGCACTACACCCACCCATGGCAGCCAGACTGTGCAGCCAGGCAATTCTTCGTTCTAGCCCATCTCTTGTCTGACAGACTCTATCATTCTCACTGCATATCAAAGTGCTGCACTGCTGAACCCAGATTGCCAAAGAGGGTTCTGGGTTTTGGGTATATGAATTGGGCTTATGGACTTTCATTTTGTATGCACAAGGAGAGGAGAAAGGTGCTACCCTCACTAAACCGGGTTGTTGTCTGATTCCCATTAGGGGATATTGTGAAGACCAAAACTATAACTGGTTCAAAAAGGAATTAGATAAATTCATAGAGGATAGGTTGATTAATGACTATTAGCCAAGGTGATCAAGGATGCAACCCCATGCTCTGGATGTCCCTAGCCTCTGACTGCCAGATGTTGAGACTGGACAACAGGGGATGGATCACTTGATAATTGCTCTGTTCTGTCCATTCCCTTTGAAGCACCTGGTATTGGCTGCTGCCAGAAGACAGGATACTGAGCTAGATGGAACATTGCTCTGACCCAGTATGGCCGTTCTTATGTTCTCGTGACACAGTTTCTGAAAAGCACTCAGCATGACAGGAGCTTTTTATTAGCAAGATTTCATCACCCTGCGGACTTCCTTCTTTATCTCTGAGAAATAACAGATATAATTGTCTAAGCTCTGTTCTTTAGAAACCCACCAGTCCTTCAGCATCAGCATTACGAGCTAGTCTTCTTGACAGCCCCATCCTTACCATTGTCATCAGACTTACGGCTTTGTAAAATGGTTTCAATTATAAAGAGCTCATTAGCTGTAGACGTTCGAGTCAAAGGGCTCCTGCCTCTGAGCCATTACATCACTCTTGGAGGCACACCCAGGCACTCTGCCAAGCTAGAGTTGTCTAAACAAAAAATGGGTAGCAAATTATCTGCACTCACAACACCGGGTCTCCAGACTACAGGCTAAAGAGGAAGTGCAGTCAGCCAGCTATTGAAGCTATTGTGATAATGGAGGTTTCATCACTGAGACAGCAACCACCAAATCCTCGCACAGTCATGCCCCTCACATGGGACACACCTAGATGTGCTGGACTTTACCTATGTTTGCACTACATGAGGTGCTGATTTCCAGACGAGTTCAATCTGGAGTGATCTCTGTTTTCATGGCCTGGGTCCCTGTACCAGGACTAGCGTATCGTCCTGCATAGGCGCCAACTTCCCCTCTTTCCCCTGGGTGTACGACCCCCCTCTCTGCCCCAGCCCTGCCCCCACTCCACCCCTTCCATGAGGCCCCTCCCTTATTCCAACCCCTTCTCCAAAGCCCCAACTCCGCCCCCTCCCTGCCCCTATTCCAGTGGTTCCCAAACTGGGGTTTGTGAACCCCTGGGGGTTCGCGAAATGTTACAGGGGGGTCTCAGGAAAAAATTCCCTAATGGTGGACAGAGCTGTCCCTAGGGACCCCGGGCAGCACCGGGCGAGCAGCACAGAGCCCCTGGACTTCCAAGAGCTAAGCTGATGAAAGCGAGCATATCTATCAAACTTCAAGACTCCTTATAAGAAATAGAAAGGGAGGTGGATATTTTTTGCTGTTT
Organism: Emys orbicularis; assembly: GCF_028017835.1. NCBI lineage: Eukaryota > Metazoa > Chordata > Testudines > Emydidae > Emys > Emys orbicularis. Next base: position 25,116,054 of record NC_088695.1, on the reverse strand, counting down.
TTAAAATTAAATAGGTAGCTAGTCTTGTTTTTTAAATTATTATGAAGAACAAGTTTAAGCTTTGTTGTAATGTGCGTTGTTTGCCTGGACTGCTCAAGACCTGAATGCTTGTGGAGGAGGAATTCTTTGAGTTGGCTTCTTAAATACCTTCATGCTCTTTCACATCTGATACTCCTTGATGAAACATAGGAGCCTTGTCTTATAACAGGCTTATTCAAAGTTATACAAGCTACGAAAGTGAGATCTTGGAAGAGTGTTGCCATTTTCATAATGTAATAAAAATACTGTAATGATAAATAATAATTAATAATAGTGTGTAATAAGCAAGTCATAAATTTTATATTTCCAAGATCACTGCTTTTATAATTTATACTCAGGTAAAGGAGAAAATCCCTGGAAATATTCATTTTGAGGAGGGTGTTCGCGAGACTTGACATTTTAATGAAAGGGGTTCACTGGTTGTTAAAGTTGGGGAACCACTGCCCTATTCCAACTCCTTCCCCAAATCCCTGCTCTGGCCCCGCCTCTTCCCCACCTCTTCCCCTGAGCACACCACATTCCCGCTCCTCCCCTCCCCACCCCCCGGAGTGTGCTAACGCCACCGAACAGCTGTTTGGCGGCGGCCGGGCAGGAAGTGCTGGGAGGTAGGCAGAGGATCAGGGACGCGGCGCGCTCATCAGGGGAGGAGGTGGGGCGTGGGAGGAGGCACCTATGTCGTCCTGTATAGCTGCTGTACCTCAGGGTGTGTTCTCTGTGTGATGTGGAGGGGACTTGCCCAGGTAACTCTCATCAGCATCAGTGAGCTCACATGCAGCAAGAACACTGCAGGCCAGCTGCGTGCCACACGCATCCTTCCCTACTTTGATCAGAAGTGAAATTGAAGCATTAGAATCAGATAAGAACACACTGGGCTAAGTACTTGCCAGGGGATGTGAGTTCAGGAACATGAGTGGCTGCACAGCAATATATTCAGGATATTCCAGGTACTAGTAGGTAACTTGAGTTTTTGTCATCACACTTATTGCTTACTGCAGCTGTGGACCATCCAAGCAGACAGTAGGTAGCCACAGCACTGTACTCCCTGCTAGTGGATAAGGAGCAAGTGACTACTTTTGTGCTTTCCTCCTCACCAAAGTATCAAAGGGGCATTCTCTGCCACAACTAACACATGCAGTTGAGAGCCCTGTAGCAGCAGCATTGGCAGTATTCAATACATATGTAAGAAGCAGAAAATGGTTTCCAAAAAAGCCAACAAATATCCATGGCCATAAGAACATAAGAACGGCCATACTGGGTGAGATCAATGGTCCATCTAGCCCAGTATCCTGTCTTCCAGCAGTGGCCAATGCCAGGTGCTTCAGAGAGAATGAACAGAACAGGGCAATTATCAAGTGATCCATCCCTGTTGTCCAGTCCCAGTATCTGGCAGTCAGAGATTTAGGGACCCCCAGAGCATGGGGTTGCGTCCCTGACCATCTTGGCTAATAGCCATTGATGCACCTATCCTCTATGAACTTATCTACTTCTTTTTTGAACCCAGTTATACTTTTGGCCTTCACAGCACCCCCTGGCAATGAGTTCCATAGGTTGAATCTGCATTGCTTGAAGATGTACTTCCTTATGTTTGTTTTAAACTAGCTGCCTATTAATTTCATCAGGTGACCCCTGGTTCTTGTGTTATGGGAAGGGGTAAATAACACTTCCGTATTCACTTTCTCCACACCAGTCATGATATTATAGACCTCTATCATATGCCTGTCTTAGTCATCTCTTCACTAAATTGAACAGTCCTAGTCTTTTTTAACCTCTTTTCATATGGAAGCTGTTCCATGCCCCTAATCATATTTGTTGCCCTTCTCTGTATCTTTTCCAATTGTAATACATCCTTTACGAGATGGTGTGACCAGAACTGCACATAGTATTCAAGGTGTGTGCACCATGGATTTATAGAGTGGCATTTTCTGTTTTACTGTCTATCCCTTTCCTAATGGTTCCTAAGAGTCTTTTAGCTTGTTTGACTGCCACTGCACACTGAGTGGATGTTTTCAGAGAACTATCCACAATGACTCCAGGATCTCTTTCTTGAGTAGCAACAGATAATTTATACCCCATTATTTTGTATGTATAGTTGGGATTATGTTTTCTAATGTGCATTACTTTGCATCTATCAAGATTGAATTTCATCTGCCATTTTGTTGCCCAGTCACCCAGCTGTGAGAGATCTTTGTAACTCCATGCAGCCAGCTTTGCACTGAGGTGGACCCAAATCACAGATTCCTAGATTGCAAAGCCAGAAGGGACCATGAAATAATCTAGTCTGACATCCAGAGCTGTCCCTGCTTGAGTTTGTGGGAGCAGAAGAAGATCAAATTTTAACACCCACCTGAAAGCAAACTCCTACAGGTACTGTTTTGGGTCAGCTGCTCAAGCAGTGAGGGTCTCTTTTCCAGTTCTGTCTGCAATGAGTCTGAAATCCCTTGAGAAGAGCTGTTGGAAGATTTCAGCCCAGATTTCTTGAAAACACTGAGAATACTGTGAGATCTTGGCCACGTAGGTCTGAAATCATAACACATGAGATTCCTGCACCATGAAATCCAAACCCAATCAAACCACTTGCCTAATTCAACCTTGAACCCAAACCTATGTGCAATGCAGAAAGGCGTGGCCCACAATTTGGCTCCAAGTTCTAGTCCCACCTCTGCCTGAAATGACTTTGTGCAGCCTCATAGTCACCGCACCTGCAAAATGGAACGATTGAGATGTGCCTGCCCCCTGAGGTCTGTGAATGAGGCCTTGTATAGTAATAAGAGCAGAGTGAATGAGACATAGCTGGGTTCTGTGGGGGATGCTTTCCCCTTGGGTGGGATGGGAGGGCTAATTCAATTATAAGGGCTGTGAAGCACTCAGAATTACTAACCCCGTGCAGTGGAAGAGATTTTTAAAATTTTCAGCCACTCTATAAACTGTCTGGAGAAAATCAAAATATTTTTGTGAAACTTTTCCAAAAATATTTGTAAAAAAATCATGTCAAAAATTCAAAAACGTTCAACCAGGCCTAGTGATAAGCACATGAAAACCAAGACTCATAGTGGTTTATAATGGAAAGTACTGGGCAAACTGGATTATAGACGCAGCATATAGCATTACATGTAATAATTCTTAATCTTTCTTTATACATCAACCCTTCCAAGGCTCCTAATCTTTTCTGTTGGTTTCACAGCTCCTCTTGTTTATTTCCCATAGCCTTTGCTCTTTTGCCCAAGCACTTAACTCTGTTACCCTTTCTCATTTCTTCTTGCCATTTATTTCCAGCTGCAGAGCATCTCCCTCTGCTTTTCTTCACTGTGGGCTGATGGGAATGCCATGTTTCTGTAGCAGAGTGAAAGCTTCTTTCTACTGTTTAAGTACCTTGTTGATAACTCACCCAGAAGCACACCCACCAGTTGGAATCCAGGACTTTGCAGACAGAGCCCTCCAACCCAAACAGGAAATAGAAGCTCGAGAAAGTTCCTCTCCTTGAGCCTCTGCTGGGCCAGAAGCACAGCCTGCACTTTAGGCTTTCACTGGCTTTCTGCATTCCTTCTTCTGGCTGAAATCTCCAAGAAGGTCAGCAAGATCCCACTTAGGGCCAGATTGTGTCTGACTCTCACACAGGTGCTCAGGGGCATGGGAGGGCTCAAAGACTCCCCCACCCCATGCAAGGGCTGCTACACACAATAGCAGTCCCTGCGCTTGGGAGAGTCTGCGCCTTCCTTGTGCCTTGGGTGGGAGGGGAAGGCTCCCAGGTGGGAGAGGGTGAATAGCCCTGACTCTTTCTGTGCTGGCCTGTGGAGGTGGCCAGGTGTGCCAACGGAAGCATCATGCACACTCCCCCTGCGCAGAGGAGCTCTCCTGAAACAGTGCTGATCTGCACCAACCCTGACACAAGCCAGGAACTAGACGCCACTACCTGGCCCTTAGCTACAAGTAGCCCTGGTACGTGTCTGCTGTATCTGCCAACTCTCTCCTTGTGTCACTGCTCAGCCCCTGCGTTCTGGTGGGGAACGCGGGTGGCAGTGGGAGGAAGGACTCTCTACTTTCATGTTAACTGTGCTGGCAGCTAGAGGAAGCAGAATATTGTGGGTGACACAAGCTGTGCCTCTGGATTTATAGCTGCTCTGCTGAAGCATGCAGAGGCTGATATGCAGCATCCTTTCTGCACAAGAGTTCAATGGATCCATAAATTCAGTCCCAGTAAAAGGTAAGGCTGCTCTCATATCTGCGTCCTGACCCCATCTGTGATGGTGTTATTCAACAGAAAGGGTACTAGACTAAACTATACTACTCATAAAGATAGTGTAGCATGCTGCAAGAGTGTGTTGCCACCGTGCCAGCATTCTTCAGTCAGGTTTGCTGTACTAAGTGTTGTCTGACAGGATATGAGAGTTGGATTGTATTTATACTACATGGGTTTGTTATATAATTAAAGGGCTGGAGAGCAAGAGAAAGGAATACTGAACAAAATCTGGAAGAACTAAAGGCTTTCAGTTTGTGAAATTGTGTTTACAACTCTCAGCACCTCTGCGACCAGTCAGGCAAGTGCAGTAAGCTGTGTCCAGAGAGGGACAGCAAGGGCAAATACATGTGCAGTGGCACTGGGCTCTGTTCTAAAACTCTTACTCCTGTTGGGAGCTACTAACCCCCATGACTAGTCCCACTGAGTTCAATCAGACACTCATGCTGAGTCCTACTTATGAGCACAAGGAAAGTTGCAGAAGTGGGCCCATGAACATTCTCTCTTCCTGTCAGCATAGCTGCCAGGCTACCGACAAACCAATGTTCTTTTGTTGTGCGAAGAAACATCACTTTCACTAATGGGTCAAATTTCCTTCTATGGAGGATATTTCTCCTCTGCACTAGTGTCCTTTTGGTGTTCCTCAAATTGCTCGAGCACCTTCTAATAACTGGCCATGAACAGAAATATAATCTGATCATACATTTCTAATTCATCTCACCTGCAAAGCAAAGTGTTGGACACCAGGAAACGTGGCACATGGATCATGGATTCCATAGCCTTGGTCTAGCTGGGCTGGTGGAGGGTTCATTCTGAAGGTGCATGGATTGCAGATGGTACTACTTTGCTGCTCTTGCCATTCCATGCCATGTCAGGCGTTTACCTCGGGTGCAATCTGGATGGTGTTGTTTGGTAGCTTTTCCTAGCATTTTATCCCTGAGGTCCACTGGGCAATGGGTCTCTTTCAATATGTGCAACAAATCCTCTAAGCCAGCTGCTCCCTCCTGTAAGAATAGCCCATGGGGGAAAGCTCTGTCATATTCTCCTTGTGGAGATTCCCCAAATCACTGGGACATGGACGGACACAGTTCAGAGCAGACCCACAGGCTCCTGAGACATCTGTTCATCCACATCAGCTCTTCTTTGGCCCCTCCTCACACCTGGCCCTGAAACAGAGGATCCTATCTCTGAGAGGAGGGGACAGTGCACATAACTTGTTGCCCTATCCTGTCTGCATGGGAGAGGGGAGATCTTCAGGGGCCGACAACCCTCCATGCACAGGCCTCAGCGGTGTTGGGGGCCCAGGTATCTGGAAAGGAATGTCAGTGCAGTGTGGGGCACAGGGTTAGGTATCAGCCCTCTCACTTTCTTGTTTTGTCTCCCCCTAATGTTTAGACCCACTGCAGCCAAATGATATTCATGGAGCTTTAAGCACTGAGATTTATAGGCACAGAAGGCAGGAAAGTCAGAGATGAGGGTCCCTCCCTCCTATGCCCTGGGCCATGCCATGACAGGACCACCACACACACTCACAACTCAGTTTATTGGAAGCCAGATCACCTCCTTCATATTCCAGACCTTCAAAATTAGTGTTGTGCCCACGGCATGTCACACTTAAGGGAATAGTCTGTGACAGCTGGAGATGGGCCCAAGCTGCAAATTCCAACACGCCTAAGTGTGGATGTCACAAGGCCCTGCCTCCTCACTCCTGGGCCTGCCACACTACCTCCTGAGCAGCCACTGACTCAGCAGCAGTGTTAGCTCAGAGCCTGTTGGTCACTGCGCTTTTTAAGTGCGGGTTTCTGGCTGCTGATTCTGATCACATGCTTCTGTACAGAGCCCCCTAGTCTGCAAGCAGGACCAGGAAACCCCTTACACATTAAAGTGACAGTCTACAACTCCAACCCATTTTTCAAATACATCAAAAGAATAAAAATGTCTTTCTCTCAATAACCTGTCAGTAGTATTCGGCAGCTATGGCCTTAGAAGGCATGTATATTACCTTAGGACAAAGCTTTTGGTGATAACATCTGAAGCCTCTTTAAATAATAAGGCAGAGTTTTTTTAAGTATATTAGGAACAAAAAGAATTCTAACAATGATATGGTCCATTGCTAGATGGAAATGGTAGAATTAATAATGCAGGAAAGGCAGAAGTGTTCAATAAATATGTCTGCTCTGTATTTGGGGGAGAAACATATGATGTACTCAAATCACACGATAACACTCTTTCCATTTCACTAGTATCTTAGGAAATGTTAAACAGCAGCTACTGAAGTTAGACATTTTAAAATCAGCAGGTCCAGATAACTTGTATCCAAGAGTTTTAAGAGAGATCACTGAGGAGCCAATTTTAAAAAAGGGCAAATGGAATGACCTGGTAATTATGGGCCTGTCACTCTGACATCGTTCCTGGCCAAGATAATGGAGCAGCTGATATGGGTTTATGGAAAATAGATTTTGTTAGACTGACTCGATATCTTTTTTTGATGAGATTATAAGTGTGGTTGATAAAGGTAATAGTGTTGATGTAATAAACAGACTTTTGTAAGGGACCTGATACCACGTGACATTTTGATTAAAAAACTAGAAAGATATAAAATTAACATGGCACATATTATATGGATTAAAAACTGGCTAACTGATCATTCTCAAACTGTAACTGTGAACAGGGAATCATTATTGAACAGGTGTGTTTCTGGTGGGATCCTGCAGTGATAAGTTCTTGACCCTATGCTATTTAACCTTTTTATTAATGACCTGAAAATAAACATAAAACCACCACTGATAAACTTTGCAGATGACACAAAAATTGTGGGAGTGGTGAATAATGAAGTGAACAGGCCACTGACATTGAGCAATCAGGATTGCTTGGTAAACTGGGCACAAGCAAATAATATATGTTTTAATATGGCTAAAAGTAAATGTATACATCTGGGAACAAAAAATGTAGGCCATACTTACAGGACAGGGGAATCTATCCTGGAAAACAGTGACTCTGAATAAGATTTGGGTGTCATGATGGATAATCAGCTGAACATGAGCTCATTGTGCCCTAAGAAGCTAATGCAACCCTTGGATGCATAAACAGGGGAATCTCAAGTAGTAGAGAGGTTATTTTACCTCTGTATTTAGCAGTGGTCTGACTGCCACTGGAAAACTGTGTCCAGGTCTGGTGCCCACAATTTGAGAAGGATGTTGAAAAATTGGAGAGGGTTCAGAGAAAAGCTATGAGAATGATTAAAGGATTAGAAACCCCACCTTAGAGCAATAGACTCAAGGAGCTCAATGTGTTTAGCTCAACAAAGAGGTTAAAAGGTGACTTGATTACAATCTCTAAGTATCTACATGGGGAACAAATATTTAATAATGGACTTTTCAGTGTAGCAGAGAAAGGGATAACATGACCTAATGGCTGGAAGTTGAAGCTAGACAAATTCAGACTGGAAATAAGGCATACATTTTTAACAGTGCAAGTAATTAACCATTGGAACAAATTACCCAGGGTCATGGTGGATTCTCCATCAGTGGCAATTTTTTAATCAAGACTGGATGTTTTTTCTATAAGATCTGCTCTAGAAATTATTGTGGGGAAGTTCTATAGCCTGTGGTCAGACTAGATGAGCACAATGTCCCTTCTCGCATGAGAATCTATTAATCTATTCAGTCTGATATTTTACAATAGTATTCTAGGTGGGGCTCCTAGCACTGCTTATAGTTAATGTTCCTCAGCAATTTCTATTATAATACTCAGTTTTCAGTTGCTGATAATTTCACCAAACTTTGACTGTTTGAGCTGTAATTTTGCATACTGGGTGTCTCTCTGAAGCTGTTTCTTCCCCCCCCCCCAGTTTCAGCCAAAATGGTGCTGCTATTTCAGAGGACAGGATTAGGAGAAAATACATTTTTTGCCCATGTTATTACATTCTTGCAGCCATTTCGTTGAGAAACTCTAGCACCTTCCTGCTTTGGAGCAAGGATTTGAAATTTGGCAGGGGGGTTGCTTGGTGTCAGGGTAATTTCCACCCCTGTGAAAATTCACCCAAAATTAGCCAAGTTGTAATGCTCTAAAAAATCTCAGTTTGCACATGATCAGTAGAGACTTGTTAAAGTTTTGCAGCTAAATTCTCTGAATATTTCATCCACACTGAGCATGCTCCACCCCTGCCAGCTGCTACATGTGACCCGACTGTGCTTGCGCCATCCCCCAGAGTGACTGAGCATGCTCCAGCCCAGGCTGCAGGCGCTGAACAGGATTTTCCCTACAGTTGCTGCTCCTGGCTGCTCGGGGCTGCCATAGTGCCAGGCAATGGTACTGAGAGCAGGGACCCTGACTCTCCTGTGCTCAGGCAGTGAGGAGGTGCAGCCTGGTGGAATACACAGAGATGGGGAGTAGGGAGCCAGGGGAACAGGGGGTAAAGGGGATTTAGGAGTTGGAGTGGATAGATAAGCACAAAGCGGAATGGGGATAGATCCAAGGGGGTGTTTAGGTGCACGGGTAGGACAACCAGAGCCAGAGTGATGGGGGGTGGATAGAAGAAGAGGGGGATAGTAGCTGGATTGTGGGGTGGATAGGCACAAAGGGGCTGGGGGCAGATCCTGGTGCACTGAATAGGACAGACAGGACCTGAGATGTGGGAGAGGGCTAAAGTAGAGAAGAGGCAGAGGGTGGATACAAGCAGATGTTAAGAGGACAGAAAGGAGCAGAGGTTACAGGGGACAGAAGGGTTTATAACCACTAAAGAACACGCCCCTTCAGAACCCAGAATTGAACCCAGTGTTCCTGAGTCTCACCATTCCTCTGCCATCAGCAAATAGCGGTCATACCCACTGGCAAGGCGTCTCAGCCCACTCTTGTGGCTAGTGTATGTTGAGCTACCAGTTACTCCATCAGCTCAAGTAGCAGGGGTCTGTGCCATGGCTCTCAAGGCCGTAGCCTTGCTGATAACCCAAGTTGGGGGTTCATAGAATTTCTGATTTTTCAGTTTTCATTTTAAAAAACGTAGGAAATACATATAAAGACTTACAGTAAAAGAACATTGCAGCTGCAAAGTCGAGCACTCACATATTAAGGAAATGCCAGATTTGCTGTGCAACCTTAATTCAGCCCCCTTATGCATATGCATTACTACACAGTCTGTAATTACCTGAACACTTACTCTCTTATCCATCTCACTGAGCACACAGGTTGGATGGTGGTGAGGGAATGAATCAGGCTGGTGTAATGAAGGAGACTGTTGTCTGTAGGACCCTTACCTCAGTCGCTGCAGAAGTGGGAAGGTGTGTAGTGAATGAGGCAAGGGATTGCAGAAAGAGAAAGAAGCATGGTCTCATATTTGGAAGTTGGCATCCTTTTATCTGCGAGAGATGGTGGGAATTGCAGCCTATGATGTAGGTGGTTTGCAATGTCTCATGTGACTGAATAGTCCAATCCGAGATCTGCATGATCTTTGGCAGTTATTGCAAATGTATGTATCTTTATTGGGAGCTGCTTGCTTCCCATGGGCTTTTTTCTCTTCAAGCTGTAGGAGCCAGCTTCTGTCATGGACTTTGATACCCCGATGGAGACTGTGATAAATGAACGGTGGGAGAATCTCCCTTTTATGGACACCCAGCCAGTAGCTATAAAATCCCTCTAAGTAGCAGTTCTCTAATTGCTTTACCTGTAAAGGGTTAAAAAGTCTCACTGCTATGCATAGATAAAAGGAAGTGAGTGGGCACCTGGCCAAAAGAGCCAATGGGAAGGCTAGAACTTTTAAAAATTGAAACAAGACTCCCCTTTTGTCTGTCTGTTGTTGTTCTCCCAGGGCGAGGCAGACAGAGCAACAGCTATGCTGTAAGAAACTTGGGGCCAGATATAAAAAATCCTCGGTATCATACCTAGAAACTACTCATTTGAAACCCCATATGTGTAAGTAGATCAGGAAATGTCTAGGAAGACCCAATTAGGCTTATTTCCTTTTATTTCTTTATGGCTTGTGGATTCCTCTGTGCTAACCCCAGGTGCTTTGGTTTTGCTTGTAACCTTTAAGCTGGACCTCAAGAAAGCTATTCTTGGTGCTTAATCCTTGTAGTTGCTCTTTTAAAATCTAGCAATAGCCTGAGTTCCCACATGTATTTTCTTTCTTTTTTTTATTAATAAAATTTACTTTTTTTAAGAACAGAATTGGATTTTTGTGTCTTAAGAGGGTTGTGCAAATGTTGTTTAATTAGCTGGTAGTAACAGCTGATTTCATTTTTCTTTTCTTTCTCAGCTCTTCCCTGGGGAGGGGGGGTGAAAGGGCTTGAGGGTACCCCACAGGAAGGAATTCCCAAGTGCGCCTTCCTGGGATCTCAAAGGGGTTCTGCACTTGGGTGGTGGCAGCATCTACCAATCCAAGGTCAGAGAGAAGCTGTGACCTTGGGAGTTTAATACAAGCCTGGAGTGGCCAGTATTAATTTTTAGAATCCTTGCGGGCCCCCACCTTCTGCACTCGAAGTGCCAGAGTGGAGAATAAGCCTTGACAGAGACAATGGTACCACTTGTTACGATCACTTGCCAAGATTTCCCATTGGTCAGAATCAATTCCAAATTCCTTCATATCTCGCTTCTATGTGTCTTTATAGCGAAGCTTGGGATGTCCTGTTGTTCTTGTTCCCTCTGATAGCTCCCATTTTAGCATGTCCTTGGGTATGCATCCATCTTCCAACCTACTCAGATGGCCCAGTCAGCGCAGTCATCTTTGCTTGAACAGGGCTATCACAGTTGGTAAATTTGCCCTTTGAAGAACCTCTGCATTGGTGACTTTATCCTACCATTTGGTGTTGAGTATACGGCGTAAACAACGTAGGTGGAAACTGTTCAACCTTTTTTCCTAATGAGCATAAGTTGTCCATGTTTCCCCACCATATATGAGAGTGCTGAGGACGCAAGCTTGGTACACTAGCATTTTGGTCTTGATGGTCAGCTTTGAGTTGTTCCATGCTCTTTTAGTTAGTCTGTTAAAGGTGGTGGCAGCCTTTCCAATGCGAACATTTAGTTCTTCATCCAGTGAGAGATTGGTGGTCACTGTAGAACCTAAACAGCTGAACTTTTGGACTTCTTCTAGCCGGTTTGCATTTAAGGTACAGTAACTTCTCACTTAAAGTCGTCCCGGTTAACATTGTCTCGTTGTTACGTTGCTGATCAATTAGAGAACATGCTTGTTTAAAGTTGCACAATGCTCCATTATAATGTTGTTTGGCAGCCGCCTGCTTTGTCCACTGCTTGTAGAAAGAGCAGCCCATTAGAGCTAGCTGGTGGGGGCTTGGAACCGGGGTGGACCAGCAGCCCCCCTATCAGCTCCCTGCTCCCCTAAGTTCCCTGTGCGGTAGCCGCCCAGCAGGCTATCAATTGTCAGCAGTTCAGCTGTCCCTCCCCCCACTGCCATGTGCTGCTCCTGCCCTCTGCCTTGGAGCTGCTCCCGGGAGCCTCCTGCTTGCTGTGCGGGGGGGGTGGGGGGGGGAGAGGGGGCTAATGTCAGTGTGTCCCCCTTGCTCCTGCCCCCCGCTTACCCCATCTCCATAGAACGGGGGGGGGGGGGGAACGACACGACAGGGCTCAGGACGGAGGGAGCTTGCTAGCAGCAGCTGCTGTCTCAACTTGCTGATCTACTTAAAAAGGCAATGTACTTAGAGTGGGGTCAGCATACTTAAAGGGGTAATGCGCTTCTCTCTCTCTCACAAACACAGGGTGTTTGTCTCTGTCTCTGTCTGCCATGCTGTATCCCCACCCTCCATTTGTGCTTCTTTGCAAAGTGTGAGGCTACATTAACAACAGCGTGTTAACTCTTGAGGGCTCAGCCGAGTGCTAGTTCATCATTTAGCAGTAAGGCATTCCCTGGGAAATATCCCACCCTCTTCCACCCTCTGACTTCACCACCTCAATCAAGCTTCAAAATCATCATTGCTGTGTACAGTATTAAATTGTTTATTTAAAACTTATATTGTGTGTGTGTGTATATATATATAGAGAGAGAGAGAGAGAGAGTCTTTTGTCTGGTGAAAAAAATTTCCCTGGAACCTAACCTCCCCTATTTATATTAATTCTTATGGGGAAATTGGATTCGCTTAACACTGTTTTGCTTAAAGTCGCATTTTTCAGGAACATAACTACAACGTTAAGCAAGGAGTTACTGTAATTGAAGGATATTGTGGAAACCCCCCACAACCCATCCTAATACAACCATTTTCTTGATGCTGATGGTGAGAGCAAATGCCTGACAGGCACTTGAAAGGCGGTCCATAAGTTCTTATAGTAGATCTTCATTGTGACCTATGAGGGCAGCAGCATCAGCAAATAGAAGTTCCCTGATTAGCACCTTTTTTTTGTCTTTGACTTAAGTCGGGACAGGTTGAAGAGTTTCCCATCTGATCTTGTGTGGAGATACACTCCATCTTTCATGTCCTTAAATGCACAGTTCAGGACCACTGAGAAGAAGATTCCAAAGAGTATAGGGGCAAGAACACATCCTTGCTTCACTCCGCTTTGCATCTCAAAGCTGTCTGAAGTTGTCATAACTATAAAAGGAAGGGTAACAGCTCTCTGTGTACAGTACTAAAATCCCTCCTGGTCAGAGACTCCAAAATCCTTTTACCTGTAAAGGGTTAAGAAGCTCGGGTAACCTGGCTGACACCTGACCCAGAGGACCAATGAGGGGACAAGATACTTTCAAATCTTGGGGGGGGAAAGGCTTTTGTGTGTGTCCTTTGTTTAAGGGGTTGTTCGCTCTTGGGACTGAGAGGGACCAGACATCAATCCAGGTTCTCCCCATCTTTCTAAACAAGTCTCTCTTATTTCAAAATTGTAAGTAAAAGCCAGGCAAGGCGTCTTAGATTTACTTTGTTTTCTCAACTTGTAAATGTACCTTTTACCAGAGTGCTTATCTTGTTTGCTATACTTTGAACCTAAGACAGAGGGGATTCCTCTGAGCTCTTTAAGTTTGATTACCCTGTAAAGTTATTTTCCATACTGATTTTGCAAAGATGATTTTTACCTTTTTCTTTAATTAAAAGCCTTCTTTTTAAGAACCTGATTGATTTCTCCTTGTTTTAAGATCCAAAGGGGGTTTGGATCTGTATTCACCAGGAGTTGGTGAAAGGAAGGAGGGGGGAAGGGTCAATTTCTCCTTGTTTAAGATCCAAAAAGTTTGGATCTGTATTCACCAGGGAATTGGTGAAAGGTTTCTCAAGGCTTCCCAGGGAGGGAATTCTTAAGATGGTGGCAGCGGACCAGAGCTAAGCTGGTAGATAAGCTTAGAAGTTTTCATGCAGGCCCCTACATTTGTACCCTAAAGTTCAAAGTGGGGATACAGCCTTGACATGGTGGCACAGCGGTGGGATCGTTTTAAACCCAAAAGCCAGTAAGAGATTTTTTTTTCCTTCTAGCTGCTTGGAGAGCAGAGCTGAAGGTAGATGCATATCTTATCTCTCCTTGCCTGAAGGCAGAGGTGTTAAGTTTTTTTTAACAAGGTCCTTTGTTAAGAGAACGGTTCAATCAGTGAGCAAACTTTGATCTGGTAAAGGTAATTTACAATCTGAATTGTGTTTTTTTTCTTTTTACATCCTCGGGAGTAGCTTGTTAGAAAGTCTCTGTTAACTCAGCAGCACTCAGCAGGAGCCTGAGCTAAATACATCCCAGTTTCAGTCAACTGCAGAGGGGTGTGGCCCAGCACAGGAAAGCAGGAAAATGACTACCAGTGAAGCAGCTAGCAAACTAGAACTGGCCAGACTAGAAGCAGAAGAAAATGAGAAAAAACATCAGAGACTACTTCAAATTAAAAAACTCGAGAAAGAAGCCAAAGAGGAGGCCCACAAGAGAGAGATGGAGCTGGAAAAAGCCAAACATGACAGAGAAGAGAAAGCCAAACAGGAGGCCCATGAAAGAGAAGAGAAAGCCAAAGAGGAGGCCCACAAGAGAGAGATGGAGCTGAAAAAAGCCAAAGAGGAGGCGAGAGAAAAAGAAAGGAAGCATGAACTGGAAGCAGCAAGTGCTAAGCAGGATGCATCAGACCATCCTAACAATTCCTCTCCAAGTACCACTTCCCATCCCAGGAAATTCCCCACCTACAAGGCAGGCGATGATACTGAGGCCTTCTTAGAAAATTTTGAAAGGGCCTGCCTTGGATACGACATCCCTCCAACCCAGTACATGGTAGAGCTGAGGCCGCAGCTCAGTGGACCCTTAGCAGAAGTGGCGGCTGAAATGCCTAAGGAACACATGAACAGTTATGAACTTTTTAAAAACAAGGCCAGACTCAGAATGGGGCTAACACCCGAGCATGCCCGTCGGCGGTTCAGAGCCCTAAGGTGGAAACCAGATGTGTCATTTACCCGGCATGCCTACCACATTGACAAAAATTGTGATGCCTGGGTATCAGGAGCAAATGTTAAATCTCTGGAAGATCTGCTTTCCCTAGTAAAAATGGAGCAGTTTTTAGAGGGTGTTCCTGAGGAAATAGAAAGGTACATCCTAGATGGGAAGCCCAAAACTGTAACCGAGGCGGGGGAGATTGGAGCCAAATGGGTGGAGGTGACAGAAAAGAAAAAAGCTAGTAGCAGTTGGAGCGAATATCAGAAGGGGCAAGCCGAAACAAAACCTTATCACCGGGGACAACCCAAGGCCCCACCCACATCCCAAGGGAAACCCCAGACGCCTTCTCACCCCACCACACCAGTCTCCAGCAACCAACATCGCCCCGGTGATACCTTAGCAGGGCGATGTTTTAAATGTAATGAACTGGGGCATATAAAGGCTCACTGCCCCAAGAACCCCAACCGATTACAGTTCATTACACCCCAATCACACCAAAGAACCCCAGACCCAGATGCCTCTCTCATACCCTCGGAGCGAAGGGAAACCTTGAGAGTGGGCGGAAAGAAGGTTATCGCTTGGAGGGACACTGGGGCACAAGTGTCAACTATTCACCAATCCCTAGTGGACCCCAAACTCATCAACCCGGAGGCTACAGTGACAATTCAACCCTTCGTGTCACAGTCTGTAACCTTGCCTACAGCCAAGTTGCATGTCCAGTACAAGGGCTGGTCAGGAATGTGGACTTTTGCAGTCTATGACAATTATCCCATTCCCATGCTACTGGGGGAAGACTTGGCTAACCATGTGAAGCTAGCCAAGAGGGTGGGAATAGTCACCCGCAGCCAGGCTAAGCAAGCTTTCACCCCCATCCCTGTTCCTGAGCCGTCCACCAGGGCCCCGTCTGTGTTACCGGAGACCCAAACACAGGTGGTGGAACCGGATCCCCTGCCAACGACTGCAACAGCCGTAGTGGATCCAATCCCAGAGACCCAGCCAAAGCCAGTCCCAGAACCGGAACTGGCAAAGCAACCAGCACCAGAACCATTGCCAGCACTGAGTCCAGCGCTTGCAACCCCGTCTACAACTCCAATGCCAGAGGGCACCAGCGAGCCTAAACTGGCGGAAGCAGCAGATAACCCTACCCAAGAGGCTCAGCCAGAGCCTGAAATACCACATAGTGCACCAGCGGACAGCGGTTCACAGTCAATGGAAAAAGCCCCAGCACCTGCATCGCTTCCAGAGGGACCAAGCCCCAGTCCACAGTCCAAGGAGGAACTGATGTCTCCAGCATCAAGGGAACAGTTCCAGGCCGAGCAGGAAGCAGATGACAGCCTTCAAAAAGCTTGGGCGGTGGCACGGAGCACCCCACCGCCTCTCAGCTCTTCTAACCGATCCCGGTTTGTTGTAGAAAAAGGACTTTTATACAAGGAGACTCTTTCTGGTGGGCACCAGGAAGACTGGCATCCTCAAAGACAGCTGGTAGTTCCCACTAAGTATCGGGTAAAACTCTTGAGCTTAGCCCATGATCATCCCAGTGGCCATTCTGGGGTGAACAGAACCAAAGACCGGTTGGGGAAGTCCTTCCACTGGGAGGGAATGGGCAAGGACGTTGCTAATTATGTCCGGTCTTGTGAGGTGTGCCAACGAGTGGGAAAGCCCCAAGACCAGGTTAAAGCCCCTCTCCAGCCACTACCCATAATTGAGGTCCCATTTCAGCGAGTAGCTGTGGATATTCTGGGTCCTTTCCCAAAGAAGACACCCAGAGGAAAGCAGTATGTACTGACTTTCATGGATTTTGCTACCCGATGGCCGGAAGCTGTACCCTTAAGCAACACCAAGGCTAAAAGTGTGTGCCAGGCATTAGCAGACATTTTTGCCAGGGTAGGGTGGCCCTCCGACATACTTACAGATTCGGGAACTAATTTCCTGGCAGGGAACATGAAAAACCTGTGGAAAGCTCATGGGGTGAATCACTTGGTTGCCACCCCTCATCACCATCAAACCAATGGTCTGGTGGAGAGGTTTAATGGAACTTTGGGGGCCATGATACGTAAATTCGTAAATGAACACTCCAATGATTGGGACCTAGTGTTGCAGCAGTTGCTTTTTGCCTACAGGGCTGTACCACATCCCAGTTTAGGGTTTTCACCATTTGAACTTGTGTATGGCCGCGAGGTTAAGGGGCCATTACAGTTGGTGAAGCAGCAATGGGAGGGGTTTACGCCTTCTCCAGGAACTAACATTCTAGACTTTGTAAGCAACCTACAAAACACCCTCCGACACTCTTTAGCCCTTGCTAAAGAAAACCTAAAGGATGCTCAGGAAGAGCAAAAGGCCTGATATGATAAACATTCCAGAGAACGGTCCTTCAAAGTAGGAGACCAAGTCATGGTCTTAAAGGCGCTCCAGGCCCATAAAATGGAAGCGTCGTGGGAAGGACCATTCACGGTCCAGGAGCGCCTAGGAGCTGTTAACTATCTCATAGCCTCCCCCACCTCCAGCATAAAGCCTAAGGTATACCATGTTAATTCTCTTAAGCCCTTTTATTCTAGAGAATTAAACGTTTGCCAGTTTACAGCCCAGGAAACTGATGACGCGGAGTGGCCTGCAGGTGTCTACTATGAAGGAAAAAGGAATGGTGGCGTGGAAGAGGTGAACCTCTCCACGACCCTGGGACGTCTGCAGCGACAGCAGATAAAGGAGCTGTGCACAAGCTTTGCACCGATTTTCTCAGCCACTCCAGGACGGACCGAACGGGCATACCACTCCATTGACACAGGTAATGCTCACCCAATTAGAACCCCACCCTACCGGGAGTCACCTCATGCCCAAGCAGCTATACAAAGGGAGATCCAGGACATGCTACAGATGGGTATAATCCGCCCCTCTACCAGTGCATGGGCATCTCCAGTGGTTCTAGTTCCCAAACCAGATGGGGAAATACGCTTTTGCGTGGACTACCGTAAGCTAAATGCTGTAACTCGTCCTGACAACTATCCAATGCCACGCACAGATGAGCTATTGGAAAAATTGGGACATGCCCAATTCATCTCTACTTTAGACTTAACCAAAGGGTACTGGCAAGTACCACTAGATGAACCCGCTAAGGAAAGGTCAGCCTTCGTCACCCAGGCAGGGGTGTATGAATTCAATGTACTCCCTTTCGGGTTGCGAAATGCACCCGCCACCTTCCAAAGACTTGTAGATGGTCTCCTAGCAGGATTGGGAGAATCTGCAGTTGCCTACCTTGATGATGTGGCCATTTTTTCTGATTCATGGACAGAACACCTGGAGCACCTGAAAAAAGTCTTCGAGCGCATCCGGCAGGCAGGACTAACTGTTAAGGCTAAAAAGTGTCAAATAGGCCAAAACAGAGTGACGTACCTGGGGCACCAGGTGGGTCAAGGAACTATAAATCCCCTACAGGCCAAAGTGGATGCTATCCAAAAGTGGCCGGTTCCAAAGTCAAAGAAACAGGTCCAATCCTTCTTAGGCTTGGCCGGATATTATAGGCGATTTGTACCACACTACAGCCAAATCGCCGCCCCACTGACAGACCTAACCAGAAAGAAACAGCCAAATACAGTTCAGTGGACTGATAAGTGTCAAAAGGCCTTTAACCAGCTTAAGGCAACACTCATGTCTGACCCTGTGCTAAGGGCCCCAGACTTTGACAAACCGTTCCTAGTAACCACAGATGCTTCCGAGCGAGGCGTGGGAGCAGTTTTAATGCAGGAAGGACCAGATCAAGAATTCCATCCTGTCGTGTTTCTCAGCAAGAAACTGTCTGAGAGGGAAAGCCACTGGTCAATCAGCGAAAAGGAATGCTACGCCATTGTGTACGCGCTAGAAAAGCTACGCCCATATGTTTGGGGACGGCGTTTCCGACTACAAACAGACCATGCTGCGCTACAGTGGCTTCATACCGCCAAGGGAAATAACAAAAAACTTCTTCGGTGGAGTTTAACTCTCCAAGATTTTGATTTTGAAATACAACACATTTCGGGAGCTTCTAACAAAGTGGCTGATGCACTCTCCCGGGAAAGTTTCCCAGAGTTAACTGGTTAACAATTGTTTTTGGAATAAAACATATTGTTAGTTTTTATATAATCAGTAGTATGTCTAAAGGTACGTGTGTCTTATTAACTCTGTTTTCTCCTAGAGCTCCAGGAAAAAAATCACAGCCAGTGTGGAACCAAACGTCCAACACTATCTGTGATTTGGGGGGCGTGTCATAACTATAAAAGGAAGGGTAACAGCTCTCTGTGTACAGTACTAAAATCCCTCCTGGTCAGAGACTCCAAAATCCTTTTACCTGTAAAGGGTTAAGAAGCTCGGGTAACCTGGCTGACACCTGACCCAGAGGACCAATGAGGGGACAAGATACTTTCAAATCTTGGGGGGGGAAAGGCTTTTGTGTGTGTCCTTTGTTTAAGGGGTTGTTCGCTCTTGGGACTGAGAGGGACCAGACATCAATCCAGGTTCTCCCCATCTTTCTAAACAAGTCTCTCTTATTTCAAAATTGTAAGTAAAAGCCAGGCAAGGCGTCTTAGATTTACTTTGTTTTCTCAACTTGTAAATGTACCTTTTACCAGAGTGCTTATCTTGTTTGCTATACTTTGAACCTAAGACAGAGGGGATTCCTCTGAGCTCTTTAAGTTTGATTACCCTGTAAAGTTATTTTCCATACTGATTTTGCAAAGATGATTTTTACCTTTTTCTTTAATTAAAAGCCTTCTTTTTAAGAACCTGATTGATTTCTCCTTGTTTTAAGATCCAAAGGGGGTTTGGATCTGTATTCACCAGGAGTTGGTGAAAGGAAGGAGGGGGGAAGGGTCAATTTCTCCTTGTTTAAGATCCAAAAAGTTTGGATCTGTATTCACCAGGGAATTGGTGAAAGGTTTCTCAAGGCTTCCCAGGGAGGGAATTCTTAAGATGGTGGCAGCGGACCAGAGCTAAGCTGGTAGATAAGCTTAGAAGTTTTCATGCAGGCCCCTACATTTGTACCCTAAAGTTCAAAGTGGGGATACAGCCTTGACAGAAGTGGACCCATCAAACTGGACAGTTGCTCTCATGTTGTTGTGGAATGAACATATAAAACTTAACTGGATTGGTGGACATCCTATCTCTTCTAGTATTGCAAATAGACCTGCTCTGCTGACTGTGTCGAATACCTTGGTTAGGTCCACAAAGCAATGTACAATGGTCGATTTTGCTCTCTGCACTTTTCCTGGAGTTGACGCAGAGAAAATATCATAGTGGCTCTTCCAGCCAGGGTAGACATGATTCACCAGCTTTTGTAGGCGTACTAAGATGACTTTTGCAGTCACCCTTTTCGCCTTTATTTTTGTACAAAGTGATGGTGTTTGCATCACACATCTCTTGTGGTACCTCACCCTCTTTCCAGCATTTAAGTAGCAGCTGATGAAGACATGGTAATAGGCTGTCTTTCCCGCACTTGAGGATTTCCGCTGGGATGCCATCTTTTCCAGGAGCCTTGCCACTTGATAGCAAATCAATGGCCGTGCTTAGCTCTTCTACAGTGGGCTCCACATCTAGCTCTGGCATGACCTGTAGAGTTGGTATTTGGTCCAGTGATTCGCTGGTGATGTTTCTTTCTTGTGCATATAGCTCTGAATAGTGTTCAACCCAACGAGACAACTGCTTGCTTTTATCTGTAATGATTTCACCTCTGTGCGATTTGAGATGGGCCATCTTGTTGACAGTGGGACCTAGAGCTTTCTTCAGGCCGTCATACATGACTTCGAGGTTTCCTGTATCTGAGGCTGTCTGTGTCTCTTCACAGAGCTTGATCCAGTAATGATTTGCACAACATCTGCTTGCTCGCTGTATCTCGGTTTTTGCATGTCGAAGTCTCACTTTGGTGCTCTCTGTTGGCTTTTTGTTGTGTTCCAGAGAGGCTGTGTTCTTAATGTTGATGAGAGGTAATAGTTCCGCTTCATTTTCTTCAAACCCGTCCATTTTTGATGGTCTCTTTCCCCCAAATGTAGCTAAAGCTGTTTCATGGATTGTTGTTCTTAAATCTTCTCAAAATTCCTCTGCCTTCTCTGGTAATGACTTCCCATGCATGCGAAGTTCAAAAGCCTTCACAAACTCCTGGCATTTCCTCTCATATTTAAAGCATTGAATACCACTCAGGAGAACTGGACTCTAGACCTGCCTCTGCCACAGAGTTCCTGTGTGATGCTGGGCAAGTGACTTAAACCAGACTTCTTGCTAGTGCCCAGTAAACAGGTGCTCCTTGTTTTCTTGGTGCCCAACTTGAGACCTTGGGTCCTGATTTTCAGATATGCTGAACCCTCACAGCTGCAGCTGCAGTCAATGGGAGCAGTGCTTTGAATATGCAGGGCAATAAAAACATGAAGTATTCTGAAAAGATTAGGTCCTAGGTGTCTAGAGTTGGGCGCCCAAAATTAGTGTCCAATCTAGACAATTTTAGCCTTTGGGTCTCTGTGCCTTAGGGCTGGTCTACAGGGGGAACTTACATCGGCACAGCTACGTCTCACAGGGGTGTGAAAATGCACCCTCCTAAGAGAAGTAGCTCTGCCGACCTAACCCCTGGTGTAGACAGCACTAGGTCAACAGCAGAATTGTATCACCTCTCCAGGAGGTGGATGAAGTACGGTGACGGGAGAGCCCCTCCCTGTTGCTGGAGTGAGTATCTACACTGCAGCTGTGTTCCTGTGGTGTTTTAAATGTAAACACACTGTTAGTTCTCCTGCTGTAAAAAAGGATAGCAATATCTCCTTCCCTCAGAGGGGAGCTGTGAAGATCAGCTCCTTAGTATTTGTGAGGCACTCAGACGCTATGGTGATGAGTGCCATAGAAACGCACACACATGAGGAAATGGATCATTTTTTATTTGGTGCAGGTTTGAATGTGTGGATTAAGGTAGTTTGGAGCCACAGGTTGAGTGAGGCCGACAAAAGGAATTCCAAATATCTGGCCATTCGACTAGCACTGTCCATCCTGTATGTGAAAAATAGTATGTGGTTATGTCATTAAAGACTGTATCATAGTGAGAGCAGGTGAAATGTTGTGAACAAATAATTTATTCACTGAGAAATGCAGTTTGGGTTGACCCAAAACTACTCATGAATTTGACACCAATTCACAGACAGTTTTGACCCCCACATTTTTTCAGGCTAGATTTACATGGAGCTGCCCAGGTTAGAATTTTTAGCCCAGTGGTCAAGGCACTCACCCAGGATGTGAGAGACGCATTTCATTGCCCTGCTTGCTGTGGCTCAGGGATTTAAACTTGGGTTTCATACCTCCCACGTAAGGGCCCCAACCACCGGGATACGGGGTATTCTAGGGCATGGCTTTCTCAGTCTCTCTTGTTGAAGGTGTTCCACTGTGTACAAAATCCTTCAATAGTCAGTGAACCAAAGACAGGCAGGGGGTGGGACTGACTCTGTAGTCTGGAGGGTCCAAGTTCAGGGCTCCCATGACCGTGGCTCAAAACACAGGGCAGAGCCATCGGCTGTAGATCAGCAGTGCAGTGACTCCATGGACAGATGCAGCAGCAGAACCTCACCCTTAGCTTGAGAAGGAAAATTTTTCTGTGGGTTGGGGAATGGGGGGCTTTAGTTTCCAGCTGGACAGGCACCTTACCTGGGCAGAAGATACCTAAGTTTAGCATCAGCTCAGAAGGATAGGCGGGGATGGGATCGTGGGAGCTCAGCCTAATGGCTCATCCCCAAGTGGTGCAAATCAGCATCCAGATCAATCTGCTTTTCACCGTTATTTTGGGGTGTCTACATCTCTCTTCCTCAGGAATTTGTCAGTAGTCATCTCAACGTCTCCCACCCAGGAAGGCTGGGGGTGGAGGTGAGGTGGGGACCATTGCACATATTCCATGGGATGCTATAAATCCTGGGGAGCCGTTATTGTGAAACCACTCTCAGTGCTGAGCCTGCTCTCTATTGAGAAAAGCCAATACCTTTCTGTCTGTCAGATGGCACTTAGCTGCTGCCGTTAGACTAGATGAGTGAACACTTGTGTTATATTTTCCAATAGCAAAAACTGGGGTCATCAGGGTGTCTGCTGTTTTACCCAAATCCAGATGGGGTTTTCCTATAAACAAGTGCACACAGAATATTTATATAGGCAATGGCACCTGACGCCTTCACACTCAGGACATTCTATTGAGTAGCCACTCATCCTATAAGTCACTTCAATGCATTAAGTAAATATTTTAATATAGCCATGTCACTGTTTATTATATAATGGCGTGGGCCCAAATCTTGCCTAATGCTTGGTTAAAAAGTCAGTTTACACCATCCTTTACAGTGAATCAAAGAATGCATAAACGGGGCCCTTTTGTTACTCAGAGCTCTGTTTACTTTTCTGTAAACCTTTTGAAACACTTGCTTATAAGAGCTGATAGAACACAGATTTTCCCTGGACCCGAGGTGTTCATGATGTCAGGAAGGTAGCGCGCAGAGTAATCAATGGAGTTTCCACTCAGCATGCCCCAGCCTCCTCGGTGATGTATCTCTTTCCAGCTTTGTTTTGCAAACAGCCCGAGGCGACATAAAGAAGGAGAAATGAAGCCTGTAAGTGAAGGGGATAGGAACAGGAACAGAAAGCAATAGTGCCCGTTGCGAGCTCTCCCCAGCAGGGATAGCGCATTGTTTAGCTGAGACAGCAAAGGCAACGAGAGCACTGCGCTGTGGGCTGTGGTGATTTCTCCATCACTGGCCATTTTAAAATCAGGAGTGAATGTTTTTCTAACAGATCTGCTCTGGTGCCAACAGGAATGAATTCAGGGAAGTCCTATGGCCTGTGTTATGCAGGAGGTCAGATGAGATGTTCCCAGTGGTCCCTTGGAATCTCTGAGTCTATGAAACAGGACCAGCATTTGTTGTGGATGAATGTTCTTTGCATTCTTGGGGTGGAAGTTGTAACCTGAGAGGGCCTCCTTTCCTAATGACCCCTGTTCTCCCTGAACCCCAACAACATAGTTGCTCACAGCTGAGACACAGGGACACAAATGACCTATGTCCAGAGCTGTGCATTTCCCTAACGGACAGTGCCTGGCAGCATATACTCACCTGCCAAATCTCCCAATTTTTCTTCATCCACTGCCCTGATTTCGCAGCCTTCAGCCTAGCACTGCCCAGCACTCCTGCCTGGCATTCTCACAGCTGGGTGTCAGACAAGTGAGCCAAGTGTCTTGATTCAGCACCCTTTAGATTGGCAGCCTCAGAGACATCATTTTCCCTAGGCAGGCATGAGTGTGGGGGCTTTGTGTTCCCACTGCTGCATTTGAAGGCATCTCTGACATGATAAAGGCTGCAAGGGGTGCAGTTCCGTGCCTGGCCTGGCGGCCTGGCAGTGATGTTATCAGCTCTGATAACAGGCCTGTCAGTCACCAAGTTCTCAGGTCCCCAGCATGGTTTGCTGTGGGTAGTCTAGTGTGAGCTGTGCCAGAGCGTGTGATTCCTGCAGGTGGCTCTCTGGGGACATCTGAGGGAGCTGCCTCCATGTCCAGCTGCAGGAGCTCACTGCCCTGCGCTATGATTGCCAGGGGGTCTCTAATGGGCTGATAATAAACAATACAAGGGGAGAGCCATGGGGTGATGCTGCCCACATTGGCACCTGGTGGCCAGTGATCTCACATTCAGCTCTTCTTGTATGTCTAGTGCAGTTTGGGCCTCGGCTTGGCAGCCAGTCACTCCAACCTGAAGCTGGAATACGGCTGAATACAGCGTCACCCCCTTTGTAAATGTTCTTGCTTTTCTGGGATGGTTTTAGGCCAGATTGTGCTGGTGTGCACAGCCCGGGGGCAGGGGCCATGGTGCAGGGCTGGGCTGGGCTGGTGGAGCTCTGGAAGATGGTGCCTCCCCTCCTACAGAATCGAAGTGTACAGGGTGCACCATCCCTTGGAGTGCAGGTGTGAGGATTCCAAGGGGGACATTCCCCACTCTGCACAGAGCAGCACAAGCCCTAAGCACCTTTTCAGTCCCACGTCAGCCATCAGAACGAGGTCTCCATGGGTCTTCAGCAGTGCCTAGGCCTCGCACTGACCTCTGCATGGGGCAGATGTCAGCCAGAGTGATCGGGCTGGAGAAGGGTGCTGATGACAGCCCCTCAGAAGAACCCCTGTGCCCAGCGTCCTGGTCCCATTGCAGTAGAAGGTGCAGGGGCATCTCATCAGAGTGGCAAGGTGCTGATGGAGGCAGGGTGCTGGCTCCCTGCCAGAGCTTTCAGTGAGATGAAGCTGTGCTTAACTTTAGCAGAGTAACCAGCCGGGGGGGGGGAGGGAGCGCTGCGGCTGAGTTGGACTCTGACATCCCTCTCGCCACCCAGCATCCCTGGGGTTGGGGTGGAGTCAGACAAGCTGAGAACGGGTTGTGCACCGCTGAAAATGGGTCGATGTTCTGTATCCAGAAGCACCTCCCTGGCGGTCAGTGTCCATGTGCCGTACAACACCCTTCAGTGTACTGGGCACAACGGGGAGTGCAATGGGCAGGGAACAGCGTAGACACAGGGCTGGGCTGCTAGAGGATGCATCTCAGAACACGTTTCATCCCCAGACCGGTCTTTGGAAGCACAGTGACATTTGTGGGGCTGCCCGCCATTCCCCAGTCCCTG
This sequence comes from Emys orbicularis, assembly GCF_028017835.1. NCBI lineage: Eukaryota > Metazoa > Chordata > Testudines > Emydidae > Emys > Emys orbicularis. The sequence goes on along the minus strand of NC_088695.1, from coordinate 25,090,826 downwards.
CCCTGGTGTGACGTCGGCCATTTTGTAGTAGCACATCCAGGGGAGCAGAAACTGACAGGTTGGACAGAGCCTCCTTGAGCAGCAGAGGCAGCCGCAGGGCTGTTTCTGCAAAAGGTAACCGGAGTCTGGTGAACAGAGCAGTGGCACGGACATGCCAGCTTTGAACTCGGACAAGTAGTTTAGGTAGCAAGGAAATATTCCTCGTTGTTAGTTGTTTAATGTAGGGCTGTGTGCGCCCACAGGGAGTTCTTAGGGTTAGCTCCTGCCAACATCTGCTTCTGCTTATGCTGGGCAAGCTGCAAGGCTGTGTGTAATTTTCAAACATTGGTTCTGGATCTGATACGAATCAGGAAATTACTCCTCTGTGGTTTCTAGGTACTGACGTTTGTATTCTCCCTCGTGCTGGTGTTGACAATACTCACACTCAGCACTTACACTGCACAGCCTCTGGGAAGGGTGCCGCACGGACACCATGGGCTTCAATGGCACTAGAGCCCTAGGAGGCGGGTAGACGCTAGCTGTAATCTGCAGACAGGGAAAGCGAGGCACTGAGCCTTCCTCAGGCCAGCTGGCCAGCCGTACCGTGTGCCACCCTCCTGCTCAGCCTAGCCTGGCGAGCTGGCTCTGACAGCAGGAAGCTGGGGTGCTCTTGGCCACTCTTGCTCTTCACTCCTGACCCCTTTTGGCCTTCGCCTGCTAGGCTGGCTCCCTGCTGTCAGCTTTCCTGCCTCGCAGCTGTTTGCCTAAGTGCCGGAAATGAGCTCATGGGCTCAGTCCAGTCCTCAGGGACAAATGCCCACAGCATGCAGAGAACAGCCACCTGCAGAGACCAGGAGCAGGGGGGAGCGGGACAGAGTGCAGGGTCCCCCCAGCACCGTGGGTATCAGTGCTGCAGTGTCCTCCAGAGCTACATGCACTGAGATGTAACAAATCAATACAAATAACCCTGTCCCCCCACTCTCACCCAGCTGCCTATCTCAGATCAGGAGAGGGATTGTCGTCCCCCCTGCCGGGGGCGCAGGGTCTGGGGGCTGCCCGGCAAACCGTGAAGCCGGTAGCGCTCGGGCAGCCCTTTCCCCGTGGCTGGGAGTGGGAGGGAGGAGGGGGCGGAGTTAGGGCGGGGAAGGGGTGGAGTTGGGGCGGGGCTGGGGTGGGGAAATGGGCGGGGCCAGGGCCCGTGGAGGGTCCTCTTTTTTTATTTAATAGATATGGTAACCATAGTGTTAGCTCATGTTTCTGCGGTTGGCTGGTGTCATTATGGACAAAATTCCCCCTTACATGCTATGTCTAGTTCCCCAAAACTTAGGGGTGACTGTTGGGCCGTTTATTTATGCCAAAGTTCCTAGGCCTCAAGCCTCATGCTAACTGCTGAAGCCAATGTCTTACAGGAGACAGGCCTGTAGGTTCCTTGCGCTACTGCTGAATATAATAAAGGCAGAATAATAAAGGCAAGGCAATGAATATAGTAAAGGCAAACTATGGGCTACACAGGAGGCCGCTCACATCACAGGCCAAGGGACCCAGTCGCTCCCCTGCTCTAGGTCTCCCTGCCATTCACTGGGTTCGGGCTCATGATGGGGGTTTGGAGCTGCTCAGGCCCTGATGCAGGCTCAAATGTACATGGCTGAAAGGAATAGGGCACTGCTGGGGCAAGGGGAACAGCATTGGCTCAGCACTGAGCCTTCAGGGAGCTTCGCCCTGCAAGATATTGAGCACTTCTGGGAGGTCCCGAGTGTCCTCAACTCACACGGACCTCTGCACATCGACCCATCTCCATGCTCCCCCTTCTGCTGGGAATCTATTCAACAAGCCTCCAGTCCAGCCAGGCCCAGGCACTGCCTGCAAGAAATAAATGTGCTAGAATCACAGCCGGTCTCACCATAACCCTGCCAGTGCATGGCCACGGCCCGACGGTGAGGAGGGGCACAATCCCATGTCAGAGACAGATGCTGTCACACACAGCTGGGTAAGTTGTATCTATGTCTCTCAAGCACATTGTGTGCTTTGTATGCTCTTGGGAGCAGAGACCCGTCGTCTATGCGTTTTGCATGAAATGCTAATATGTCCATATGGCTCCTGTCCTGGGCATGCTGCCAGGATACAGCTGCAGGGCAGTCTGGAGGGGCACACCTTTGGGTTGGGATAAGGATTCCCATCACACTATTGAACTGGCACACCTGGGCACTGCCCCTGCCCCATACAGGGATAATCCGCCCAGTGCTGGGAGAGTGTCCCCCTCGGTCTAGGAGGGACGGTGTCTAAGCAGCCTCATCCCTGTATGAGTCCTCCTGTCTCCAGTTATCTCCGAGTATTAGCCACTCTTGGGGACCTGCCATCCTATGCCCGAGCTGCAGGCTCAGAATGTCGCTGCGGCTGTCATTCCATTCTGCGGTGCTCTTCAGTCCAGGTGTGCTGAGTGTGACTCAGAGTGAGAGCAGTGGGGTGTAAATCCCTACTCACCCAGGTATCTGGTCCCCGTCGGAGGTTGTTTTCTATCCCCCAGGACAGCAGTGTTCCATCTTGGAACTGGAAAGTATTTATCTGTGTCATATTAAAAGCCATTTGATACCATTTTAAAGTTGGCCGGCCCAGCCCTCCTTTGTTTAGACCAGTGTGTAATTGGGCTAATTTAATGGTCTTTTTTTACTTTGCTACAAAAAGGCAGACATTTTAATTCCAATATTTATAAAGAAGCTGTTTGGCATGTCCCTTGGAAGTGACTAGAGACAATAAGGAGCTCATGGTCCATGAGGGGGAGGGATAGCTCAGTGGTTTGAGCAAGTGGCCTGCTAAACCCAGGGTTGTGAGTTCAATTCTTGAGGGGGCCACTTAGGGATCTGGGGCAAAAATCAGTACTTGGTCCTGCTAGCGAAGGCAGGGGGCTGGACTTGATGACCTTTCAAGGTCCCTTCCAGCTCTATTAGGTAGATAGGTATAGGTGCTGGAACTGGGGTGCTGCAGCACCCACTGACTTGAAGTGGATTCCATCATATACAGAGTTTACAGTTTGGTTCAATGGCTCTCAGCTCTCCCTCTCTCCCCCCCATACAAATTGTTCCAGCACCCCTATGGTGGTGCTGCTAGCATCTTTAGAGCATTAGCTCTGCCCCACGGCTTCCAGAGCAGGGTTTGCTCATAGCACTCCTGCTGTTTGCTAGTCCCCAGGTATCCTTTGCCAGATTCTCTCATCCTTTCTTCCTGCAAACTCCTAAATATTTATTTTTTGCCCTGTGAGGACTCTCAGGGTCCCAAGGACTGAGAGACACCTTGTTACCCCCTGTCTCCAGCATGAAGGCATCTTGCTTGTGCTTAACTGGTGCCAGCTCCGACACCCGCAGCCTGTCAGCCACTCGAGCACTCTCCTCTGGGCTAAGCCAGCCCGCACTTTGCCTTGCAGTTAACAATAGGTGCACACCAGTCCCCACAGTCTCTTAGTGCCCCTGCCACTGGCTACTCGCAGAAATCCCAGGCCTGCTATACCCAAAGAACAGCACACATCAGCTTGTAATATTCAGCTTAGGACCAGCACTTTGCTTAACACTGTCACACTGAGATATATTTGTAGTGAAAATATATCTTCTGGATGAGCCCTAGCCCTGTGGCTTTCCTCATCTTTCATTCATGATCTGGATGATGGGATGGATTGCACCCTCAGCAAGTTCGCGGATGACACTAAACTGGGGGGAGAGGTGGATATGCTGGAGGATAGGGATAGAGACCTAGACAAATTGGAGGACTGGGCCAAAAGAAATTGGATGAGGTTCAACAAGGACAAGAGCAGAGTCCTGCACTTAGGACGGAAGAATCCCATGCATTGCTACAGGGTGGGGACCAACTGGCTAAGCAGCAGTTCTGCAGAAAAGGACCTGGGGATTACAGCGGATGAGAAGCTGGATGAGTCAACAGTGTGCCCTTGTTGCCAAGAAAGCTAACGGCATATTGGGCTGCATTAGTAGGAGCATTGCCAGCAGATTGAGGGAAGTGATTATTCCCCTCTATTCGGCACTGGTGAGGCCACATCTGGAGTATTGCGTCCAGTTTTGGGCCCCCCATGACAGAAAGAATGCGGACAAATTGGAGAGAGTCCAGTGGAGGGCAACGCAAATGATTAGGGGGCTGGGGCACATGACTTATGAGGAGAGGCTGAGGGAACTGGTCTTATTTAGTCTGCAGAAGAGAAGAATTAGGGGGGATTTGATAGCAGCCTTCAACTACCTGAAGGGGGGTTCCAAAGGGGCTGGAGCTCGGCTGTTCTCAGTGGTGGCAGATGACAGAACAAGGAGCAATGGTCTCAAGTTGCAGTGGGGGAGGTCTAGGTTAGATATTAGGAAAAACTGTTTCACTAGGAGGGTGGTGACGCACTGGAATGGGTTACCTAGGGAAGTAGTGGAATCTCCATCCTTAGAGATTTTTAAGGCTCAGCTTGACAAAGCCCTGGCTGGGATGATTTAGTTGGGGATGGTCCTGCTTTGAGCAGGGGGGTTGGACTAGATGAGCTCTTAGGGTCTCTTCAAACCCTAATTTTCTATGAGTCTATGATATTAAAATGCATACTAGCCAGAAGCTCTGCAAGGTGGCCCTTGTGCATGTACTGAGCCCTTTGCCCTCTCCCCTGGCCTGCACCACAGGAGAGCCTGGCATGGCTCTGATTCCTTTGACAGCTCGGATGCTGCATTCGCCTAGCGAAGGGATGAATGTCCATGCTGAACATTAACTGTGGACACAATCTGAACATGTGCCAGGATCTGGCTCTGGTGACCTTCCCAGTGCAGATTGTCCAGGGCTTTGGATGAGCACACTCTGATCTTGGGAGCACACTGTGCGATTTGGGGGAGGGAAGGACCCTCCCTGCACCAGTCCTGGGCCAGTTGTGCATCGGCCTGACCCCCCTGAGGCTGCTCTCAATTACCCTGATACCACGGCCCTGTGGGGCTGTAATGGCAGCCAGGGATTGCTGGGACTAAAGGAAGCCCTAGCCAGGTCCCCTACACTGGCCCCAGGGACTGGACTGGGTTAGCAGCTGCTATGCCCCTCCCCGGCCCCCAGGGATCCTGCATACTGGGGAATCACCTTGGCTGGCAGTGCCAGCTCTGAGACCACTTTGTGCCTATGGCAAAGGCAAGGAAGAATGTGAGCTGTGGAGCCCTGTGTGAGTGCTGGGAAGTGCTTTGTGCCCACACACTGCTGTGTATGAGCATTGCTCCTTGAGCAGCCGCCTGGACCTGGTGCAGGGTCTCAGGCACTTTCCATTGAACCCTCTCTGCATTAAAATGATTTATAAAGTCATTGATGCAACCAAGTAAACAAGCCGTGCACATGGCTTTCCCCTCAGCTGTCATTACTGAGCGGCTTTATTTATTTGTGCGGGGCCAGTGAAGGGCTCAGCCCTGTACCAGACACTCCATGCACAGTCACTGCTCTAGTAAAGACCTGCAGGACACTGGCCCTTTGTGCCGCAGAACAGCGCCTGTGCAGCTATCTTGGGGCTGTGTGGAGGTGGGCAGGCAGGTGTGCTCCTGAGGAGCTTCTCTTCCCTTGGGTTGCTGGGCTCCCATCAACGCTGCTGCTGGCAGGATCCCTGAGCTTACAATACCTTTTCTTTGCATTGCTTTATCTGAACCACACAACTAGCCATTTCTGCCTGGCAGCCGCTTGTCTGAAGAATCTCATTCCCTTGCCACGCCTCTGGGCTGGTTCTGCTGTCACTCCAGTTTCACACTTGTGCCTCCTGTGACTTTACCCCTTGAGTAGCACTGGGGTCAGTGAGATCAAATCAGGCACCCTGTTTCATGACTCCTTCCCCCTTTCTGGCTCCATTCAGGGTCGAGATGGCCCCATGTCACTGAGTTCAGCTCCTGGATTGGAGCTGACCCCCCCCGCACATTTCAGGGATGTTCTTGCCTGGGACCCAGTGCTGCAGAGCACTGCCCCAGCTACAAAGCTCAGCTCCACATCATGATCCGAACCCAAGCAGGGCCGTGGCCCAGCCCAGTGCTCCGGTTCAGGACTGTCCCTGTTGCAATGGGAATGGCGGATTGGATGGTGGCCTCTCATCCCTACTGTGCACTCTCTGTGCGCAGAGGTCTGGCAGGAGTGACGCAGGTCCAGCTCCCAGGGCAGGCTGGGCCCTGTATTGACACTAGCTCCATGTTGGTGAAGGAGCAGCTGGAGGCCAGAACGCTCGCGCTGTCCCCAACTTCACTCCTGTTTTCAGAATCTCTTTCATCACTTTATTAATCATGTTTGTCATGGTGGCTTTTTTTCTTCCTCCCCTGCCAGTGTCCCGAAATAAGAAGAGGGCCCAGCTGCAGGCCTTTCCCATTTCAAGTCTCTGACACGTTTTCCTTCTTTTTGGAAAGGTTTTGTTTATTCCCTTTTTAAATAGAACAAAATAAGAGCAAGACAATGATCAGCAGTAACCACACATGCAGCATAACTGGGAGGTGGCTAAACAGCCCAGCAATCCCAAAGACATTCAAATGACCTTCCGGATGAGAAAGCCAGCCCTCGCTCTGAGAACACAACAGTGCAGAGGCTGATCACAGGGACATAGCTGTTCTATTTGTGTTGAGTTGCTGCCAGGAGAGATTGCTGAGGGTGAAATGCACCCCTGAGCCTTGCTTCATTTCAGGACTCAAGTCCAACATAAGTGGTGCCGAGGCCTTGTGCAGGGGCTGAGTTTCAGCCTGGAGGCTTGTCTCAACTCAGCATGTTCACGCAAGTGAAAAAATAATATTGCCATGAGGCCACATTTCATGATGAGGAATTATTTCAAGCACTTAGGCCTGCGTGGTACATGATGGTGCAGGGTCACTAACAAGAATTCCAGCCATGGGTACATAGCGCATTTCAACCCCCGATCTCAGAATTCACCCTCCAAATCCCAGTACTGTCAACCACAAGCCTTCAAAACCATGAGTCAGGCTTCAAAAATCATCAGATTGGCTTAAAAATCATGAACTGTTTTGTTTTGAAGAATGCTGTCATGGACTCACAAGATTGGTACTACACCTCCAGCTTTGGAACAGTCCCCTTCAATGTGCCAGACCCCAACGGGTCTCACTCTTCCTTCATAATAGGCCGTGGCCTCACCGCCTCCTAGACTGAACCTCTGGGGCTCCAGTTCTCCTGCTTCACAACATGAGTTCTGGTCAGCAAGTCCAACTGAGATAGGCCCCTGGCAGAGACTTGTCCACTCTTCAGGGCCTAATGCACCTCAGCCAGTATTTGCAGTGACACTCAAACAGTGTTGTCAAAACAGTTGGGTTTATTAGTCAACTGGACACAGCTTAGGAAGTCCTGACGTTAGCATAGAGAAATGAAGGTTAAAGCATAGCGCACGTCCATTCTGGTTAGCCCAGAGCCCAGTCCAGCTGCAGTGAACCCCATGTTCAGGATCTGTCCCTCTCTCAGTCTGATCTCCTTGGCCAGTTCCCAGGTGAGAGCCCTGACTCCTTCTAGCCATCAACTCTAATCCCTCACACCTCCCCAGTCCTTTGTTCTTCATCGGGGTGTCTGATCAGCTTCCCTGTTGAGAGGTGAGGAAATCCACCTCCCTCTGGGTTGTTGGTTGTTAGGTGTCAAAGTCCTGGGGACTGGATTTGCCATTGTATTCTCAGATTTTCCATTGATATGTGGTCTGCCTCAGACAGTGCTTTTAAATGACCCACTCAGGCTCAGACAGCTAGGAGACATTCATACCTGTGACTCTTAGCCTACCCTGAGAGCAAACTGCACCTCCCCCAGGTAGCCATGTGAAATATAGGGGAAACCAAGGCACACACAGGCTCCATAAAAATATTACAGAAAATTCCCACTTTGTCACAAATATGTTTGGATTGTTTTGCTTTGCTTTCTGATTTCTGAGCCTTTACCGTGCTAGCAGGTCATGATTTAAGCTTTTTTTCCACAACCAGGCAGGCTGGTTGCCAGTAGCAAAAATCCCCAACTCTTGGATATGGGACACTGGATGGGAGGGCTCTGAGTAACTACAGAGAATTCCTTCCCTTCGTCTGCCTGGTGGGTCTTGCCCACATGCTCAGGGTCTAACTGATCACCATATTTGGGGTCAAGATGGAATTTTCCCCCAGGTCAGATTGGCAGAGACCCTGCGGCTTTTTGCCATCCTCTGAACCACAGCGGTCACTTGCAGGTTTAAACTAGTGGAAATGGTGGTATCTCTGTAACGTGAAGTCTTTAAAACGTGATTTGAGGACTTCAGTAACTCAGCCAGAGGTTAGGGGTCTATTACAGGAGTGGGTGAGGTTCTGTGACCTGCAATGTGCAGGAGGTCAGACTAGATGATCATGGTGGTCCTTCGGACCTTAAAATCTAGGAAACTTACCTTTTTTTTTAATAAAAGGAAGCTGAGATTCTAGTTGTAACCACCAGACTCCAGGAGCTGGGACTTTTAGAAAAACACCATCAGATGTGATAAAATTACAAGAGTTGGCAACTCTGTATAACCATGCTGGATTATTCCAGATCTGTAGCTAATCATTTCAGCACTGGCATGTCAACTGCGAGTGCTCTGCTGATGGAGATTTGCCAGGCAACTATTGCTGTGGTGAAGAGGGGCAGTGTCCCCAAACCTATTGCAGGCTTTGAGAGAATGTGGTTCCTGCACTGTGGTGGGGCCATTGTGGCACACTGTGCCCATTGTCTGCCGCCCCACCAAGGTGCACATGGTTACATAACACCAAGGGATATTACTTGCTCTTGGTGGAACATGGAGGGATGTTCACAGACACCTATGTGGGGTGCACCAGCAAAGTGCATGATGCCTAGGAGTTCTGGAGATCCAGAGTATTTGAATTCAGCCAAGTTGGGATTCTGTTCACACCAATAATATGGGTATCAACAGAGTGTCTGTGCCCACTGCCATTTTGAGAGACCTAGCCTACCCTCTACTTCCATGGGTCATGAAGGCCCTGCGCCCATTTGGGAGCACCTGGCATAAGAAGGTTAATTACACACTGAGCAGATGAAGGGTAGGGATGGAATTTGCTTTTGGCCTATCTTGGGCAAGCTGGGGCTGCCTGCCGTAGCGTGTGCACTGCAGCGTATATAATGCCATTCATGTTATGGGGTTAGATGTGCACCGTATGGGAGGAATAGGTTGACAATTGTGCTGCTTTCCAGGACCTGTACAGGCAACCTGCCAGTGCGTCTCTGGAACCTGGTGCTGGATCCAGGAGAGCAAGGGAAATAAGGGACATTTTGTGTTGCCACATCTTTGGTTTGGAGGGAGAGATGTAAAGTGATCACAGTATTAGTGCTCTGTCGGAATTTGTGGAAGATTAATTTGAAAAACAGTGGTGGCGCCAGGGGTTAGCAGACTTGGTGCCAGTTGCATGACTTGTCAATCTGAGACTTTAGTAAATGTTTTATTTCTCAGTGACTGTTTTCCCTGTTATTGTCTGGAGTACACGCTGCCAAAAAATCAAGTGCAAGAGGGCACAACAGGTGCAATTATCAGGCAGTGCTGGCCCCAAACCAAACAAAACTCAACACCTAAAGTGCAACAAGCAGAACATTGAAGAACAATGTCCCATGGAATGGTATTGCACTTCCCCAATTACCCCTGTTCCTTCTCCTTTGCTGGCATGTCGTGAACTGCATTGGGTATGGCTAGCCATTTGCACTTCCAGCCAGGAAACAGAACAGAGAGATGAGAAGAGAAAATCATGAGATGGGGAGGCCGGGGGGATTATGGATAGATATTGAAGAGCCAGCAGCTCTTGATTGTTGTGTCATGGCCCTAGCCTGTGGGCATGCTACAGAAAGGTCAAGTTAGCAGCTGTTGTCAAGTTAGCGAATGTTAAGGGAAGCTCACTCAAGGTCTGCCATCCATCTGGGCATGCTGGCTGACTCCAGTTGTTTGCACATGGGGGGAGGGAGCTTGTGTGAGAACAGAGGTCAAGTTAATGAGAACACTAATGCTATATCCTGTGTTAACTCACTGGTGAAAACCAACCCTGAGCCTATGCCATCCAGGAGTGAGAGATCATTTCTGTGCACTCCATACTCTCAGCCCTGCAAAGACAATTCTCCTGTATGACCAGCCTTCCGGCCACTATTCCTTTTCTTAAAGTCTGGATCTGTTCATCCTTTGTGAATGATTCTAATTTTCCTTTTTTCTTCTCAAGAGCTTTCTGCCTGGTTCTGGAGCACAATGTGTCCCAGCATTATCACTGCTATCCATCCATCAGTCTGTCTCTCTCCTCTCCATCTGCCTACCTCTCTCTCTATCACTCTATCACTGATGGGTTGTCTCAGCAAAGTGCTGGCTGCAGGTACATCTTTCCCTGAACTGTGGCGATAATGGCAGTTGTATCTGTGCCAATGGTGGTGTCTTAAGAACTGACATGCAGCTCTTGAGCTCAGTGCACCCTGGGGCATGTAGATTTGGGCATAAAGTCACAGGCATGTGCATCTGCCTGACTTGCCCCTGCCATCGGGCAGTCAGAGGAGCAAGGACTGAGAATTGTACCTGCAGCCACATTTCTGGCAGCGTGCCCCTTTCTGTGCAGGGAGTGGCGAGGGGAGGTTTCAGTGCAGTCCGTGAGGTGCCTCTCAGTTGTAATAAATGGATGTTTGAGGAGAGGAAGAATTCAGTCCAAACTATCATAAGCCAGGATCCTGCTCAAAACTCAGAGCCAGGTCAGCAGGAGCAGGGTCACTTTGGAATAAGCCCTGGAGTTCTGAAAGCCCCATTTGGACACCAACCTACGAGCCTTTTATTCATGGGCTGTATCTGTTTATTTGAGGCTGCTTGTGTTCTGTGTCGGATCAGGAGTTGGCGCTGGGCACCAGCCTGGATTCTACACAGATGTCAGCTGAGGGATTTTCCATAGCACAGGCCTCCTCCCAACATCCCCCCAGAGAAGCCTCATTGTTTAACAAAGGTTTCAAGCCATTACCTTTTGGAAGGTAAATATTTAATCATCTGGATTTCTCCAACCATCAGGGGGTCTTATTGGGCACCATGTGTTACAGAGCACTGAGCAGAGTTGAAATAACACCAGCCCTTTTGCACATCTATATTCTAAACAGCTGAAAGACGCTTCAGTCACCGGAGATATTTTTGTTATGAGCCAGCTGACTGCAGAAACACCCTTGGACCCCAGCTAGCAAAGCCGGTGTCCAAGGGACCACTCCCCTGCCCCCACCCCAGGTCAGCGGACGCTCTGCCGGAAATGGGAAACAGCCAGAACGGCACCATTTTGGCTGGCTGTGGAAATCAAAGGAGAATGAGGGCAGTGTCAGCGCTGTGACTGTGCATTAGCCCAGCTTGAGGGAAGTCAGACACCTCAGGCAGAGGTTGAACCTAGGACGGTCCAATACTTATTTACTCCACTTTATCAGAAGTGCGCATCGAACACTCTGGTACTGTGCCTCCGGTCATGGTGCTGGCCCCTCAGTCTGTCCATATTGCATCCCTCCACTGGCTCCCCACCCCTTTCCCCATCAAATTCAGGTCTCTTGGCCTCCCTCCCAAGGCCTGTCACAATTCTGCTCCTCCCTACTCATCTTCTCCTATCTCTCATCATATCACCTGTCTGCTTATCCCACACACCCCCTTCTACAGCACTCTGATGCTGCCAGGGGACCCTGGGTTGTGAGGCACCTCACAATCATCTGCCCTTAGCATGAGGACGTCTTGTCTATGTGGGCTGTGGATCAGCTCCCTAACTCCACAGCCTCTGGCAATACAAGCACTGCCTCCCCGGTCTCCCTCCCTCTATACACGTTAGCAACAGGCATAGACCAATCCCCGAGTCCTCCGGGCGTCCCTCTGGAGTGCCCAGCCCCCATTCCATGGAATGCTCACAGAGCTCTCAGATTTGCTGCTCCCAAAGGAGAAGTTCACACCAGCGTACTAGTTTAACTCAGGATCACCACTCCACTAAACACACACAGCACTTAGATATATTTATAGTGAAAACAAGAATTCGTTTATTGTCAAAGAACAGAGATTCAAGTGTTAGTAAGTAAAACTATTGGAAACAAATGGCTACTTATGAAACAAAATCACAATAGTCTTGCTAGAGCGTAAACTTAACTCACAGGACATTCCCGTCTCCTACAGGATAGCTAGCCCAAGGCCTTTTCCCAGCATTTTCAACCAGGATGGCTGAGATCCTCCTGTCATAAGATCAAGCCCACTGGTGGTTTGTCATACATCTTGCAATTATTATGATGATTAGTGTGACACAGGCTTTCAGTAGTGACCTTACATGCCCCCTGTTGGTGGACCCAGGGGATCCCTGTGCCCTTATGTGCTCCTGTGCCTTCTGCCAGCGGGCGTCAGGAGGTCCTTGGGTCACAAACACCCACTCTGAATTGATGTCCTCCCTGAACTAATAGGCAAAGCCCCTCCTGTCACCCCTCCTCCAGCCTCATTTCCACTGTGATGGCTGCAACCCGTTGGAGAGTGATGGCTAGCTTGTGTGACAGCTGGGGAGAGCTCATCACATTTTATTTATTTATATTTTTAAAGCCCTTGAGATGCAGTAGATCCAAGAGGTTGTGCAGCCACTGCCTCAGCAGCCATGGGACCACATCACTGCTCATCTCACCTGCCTGCCTGTTGCTAGCTAATACCCTTGTCACACCTTGGCATGATGATAAGGAGCCATGTCTCCCTGTGAAGTGCACAGCACCTAGCACAATGGGGCCTTTGGGTGCTAGTGCTAGGATTATAATCATGGAAACACTGGCTGCGGTTCCACAGTTGAGACTGAGTTGACTTTTGCACTGAAAGCAGGAATTAAAACTGTTTGTTCCGTATCCGCCACAGAATTAAAGCATTTACTCTTTAGTCATGGAATGAATTATCTGAGAATTCACCAGTAAATCTGTTTATTGTTAGTCAAAATTAATTTTAAAATGGGTCTTTTAAGGAATTTAGCACCCAATGTCAGACTGTTTTTTGTACTGCATGATCTCAGTCTATTGACACAAAACTTGGCAAAGAGGTGAACCTCAAGCAGATCTGATATAATGGCTAGTTTTGGAAAACAGATTTTTAGGGTTAATGGTCATTTTTTCCATTATTTTTAACATCTGAAAGCAGATGTTGAGGGATAATGTTCTTCAGAGAAACCCATGAAGACTTGCCCTCTTTCAAAATAGCCACCATCTCCCATTGTTTTCACTGGGACTGAGGCCTTAGGCTGCTGTCAGTTAAGATGGACTTCTCAAAATCGACACCATCTTCCATTGCCCTCAAAGGGATGGAAGCCACAGACTGCCCAAAGCAAAGATGGCCACCATCTCCATTCACCTGCTCTCCATAGTGCTGTTCTCTATCTCCTGACAACACAGGTGGCCACCACAATCCCTAAGGGTGTAACGCCGACAGACCCCGGTCATCAGTGGGCAGGATCGAACGTGGGACCTCTGGAGCTTACTGCATAAGCCTCTACCACATGAGCTAAAAGCCAAGTGGTCTCAGTGCCACTAGATGGGACAGAACACCACACCCAGGAGGCATGTGGGTTACAAGGGCAGCTTTGCTTCACTTCCATTGGTAGTCATGGGAGGCAATAGCCATCTGTTGTGAGAACATGTAGGAAAAGGAGCTGCTGCCCTAAAACTCTGCTGAGGCTCATCAAACATTTTGGTGAACTTTCCCAAGTTTGGGGCTCATAATGAAACTTGGAACTGAGCATGTTTGCCTTGATTTTTCAGCTCAGTGGTTCTTGGCTCTGAAACCTACCGAGCAGCACATAATGCAAAGTGATTTCGTGCAAACAGCCCCATAGAATAATTGTGGGATTCAGGCTCGTAACAGGTTTGCTCCTGTGTTGGTTTCCCATCCGCTGTGGAAGTGTTCTGACTGTCTTTCCCAAACAATCTCCTGGAGCAGTGAATCCTTGTGCAGAGGTTGGAGTGGTGGGTGGCTCGCCCCTCTAGGGCTGGAAAGAATGTGCAGCTCTGTGGGAAACAGCATGTAACCTCCAGACAAAATAGTGCCATTCCACTCAGCTCTATCTCAGAGCAGAGCTTTGTGCCTCTCGCAGGAGGCACCAGGGAGTTCAACAAACAGAGTCATCCAAACTGGACAGTATCTGGAAAGAAAAGAGAGAGATAATAGCCATTCCACTGCATCCTGGAGGGTGTTGGAGTAGCAGAGTTCACTTGTTATTGTAGGTAAAGAAACTAGCAACCATAGAGTTGTTTTCTCCCTTGCCAAACAGGGCTCCATCAATGACAAAAAGTTACTCTTTGAAGCACATGTGTAGCAGGGACTGACCAGCCTCCTCCCAACCATCAGCTGCAGTGTAAATTATAACTGGATCCCTCTGTACATCTACCCACTGGAATCCAGAGCTCCTCTTACTGTCTAGTGCACTGTAAACATCAGCTAAAAACACAAAAATCCATGTTTAGCAAGACTGTTTTATCAGCAACATTCTTGTGAGCAGAAGTCCAGGAATACAAACACGCCACAACAAACACGTGAAGAATTTGATAAGGCTGAATTGCATCTGTGTACATCTCTCTCCTGGCTTTTCTCCATGGGTATTTAAAGTTTTATGGCGGGCCAGGATTGCTTAATAGCCACTCCTCATGCAATGGCACTAAACGTGTTTACTTCCATTTGAACCTTTGATAAACAAACAGGAAAGCATGGGAGGCTTTAGAGAAACTCCACGTCAGAGCTATGTTTATTTCCCTCTCGGTGCGCTCAGGAGGCGCAGTAGGAAAAGAAACTGAGGAGCTAAAAGGCGAGTAACATTAGAAATACAGCTATGTAGACAATTCACAAGGCTGGCTCTCCTCTCAGTGACATGGGTGTAAGGCAGGAGAAGCGCCACTGAAATCCACCAAGCTACCAGTGTCAAACCAGGGTGAGCCAGAGGAGAACCAGCCCCAGAATGTCTGTAATTTACCAAAACGCTTCTCACTCTGGCATGAGGTGTGAGATGGGTTAAGGTCCTGTACCTGATCCCACATGCTGGAGCATTGAGAAGTGCAATGGTCAACTTTAAAACATGCACGATAATTGTCTTTGAAACCAAGTAACGTTAACAGGGTATCTAGGCATGGGCTAATTGCTATACTGAATGAAGGGGGCATATGGATAAGTTCTCCCTTAGCACCAGAGCCAGTGTAACTAAGGGTATGTCTTCACTGGAGGTGGAAGGTGTAATTTCCACCTCAGGTAGACATGTAGCTCTGACTGAGCTGGCATGAGTGGCTACCCACCCCGAGTACATACTTGGATGTCGGCTGGGAACATACTTGGGAATCTAGCTGCTTGCATCGCTGTGGCTAACCTTCTATTTCTAGCATGCTCGCTCAATCAGAGCTAGTGCAGCATGTCTGCTTGAGCTGGGATTACACCTCGAAAGCACCAAGGTATCCAGACCCTAACGCAGGCCCGCCGACGGAGGGGTTGGGGGGGCAAAGGGGGCAATTGCCTAGGGGCCCAGGCGATTTAAAAGGGCCCCGGGGCCCCGACCGCCGCCGCGATAGCAGCAGTGTCCAGGAGCTCCAGGCCCTTTTAAATCACCCGGATGGGCCGCAGGGCTCCTTGGTGTGTCATTGGCCAGCATGGTCGGTCCCGGAAGTGACGGTGGTCCTCGAAGTGATGGATTCGTCACTTCCGTCCCGGGCCCCCAGGGATGGCCCTGGCCCTGAGGCCTGTAATTGCTGTCGGCGGGCCTGCCCTAATGCATACGCACAAGGGGACAGACCTTTGGCAATTCCTAACTGCTGAGTTTGCAACATTAGCTCTTATTATTTCCATGTCCTTCCTCTCCCTTATTCCCAAGTAAAGCCGTAACCCCAGCCCTAGAAAACGCCAACACCTTTTACAAATAAATGAGCAGCGACATTACACAACAACACTTCAGGCACCGTTGGGAAAAGAATCCAGTTCTCTAATATGTAGCTATAAATCTCAGTCCCTAAGCCACATTGTCTTTCAAACTGATTATTCCACATATATGTAGTCTGGTTATCCTACCTGTAACTGTCTTCCCCAAGCAGGGATAGAATCCAGGATTCCTGAGCTATTGCTGTCTACAAAAAGTTGTGCAGCCTTGTGGAGCAGCATGTGTCAGGTCTCTCTCTAGTGCCTCGTGCAGTGGGAAGCTGAGCATTATTCCTGTAGCTTGCATGGCAGTGGCCTAAACTAGGTGATTAGAGTTCAAACCCTGCTGGTGCCCAATGGGTGGGGAGGATGTTCTGGGGGCCTGTGAAAGAACTGCTTTTCAAACAAAACACTCTAGTTTATTTCAGTCACACAATGAGAAAATCTTTGAAACAGGGTTGGTTTGTTTTACATAAAACCCAGCACAAGCTGTAAGTAATGGTGGGACTCACCCAGTGCAGGGGGTCACAGGTCAGTCTGTTGCACATGATTTGCTGGCTAGTGTCACACACTGGCAGATTTGGAGCCTGGGAGGTGGGCTTTACCCCGCTGTGGATGGGGGACCCTGAGGAACAGGGAAGATGTTAGGCAGCCCTGCTGCTGCAGCTGCTCCAGGCTGTACCCAAGACAGGCTGCAGCATATTTTGGGAAGTGGGTGAGGGTCCAGGCTCCTCCAGCTGATGGGTCATGGCATCACTGCTAAATATGGCAGGTTGCTCTTGGCACAGTTACTTTCAGTAACTTTTAAATGGTGATAAAGTGTGATCGAGACACAGGCCCTCCTGCGACACCTCACGGTCTCATGGCCTTCCAGAGGGCTGACCCAGCCAAGAACAGGTGTGGCAGTGTGGTTTATCCCTCTGATTCCAGGCAGGTGCAGCTCACCCTCTCCTTCTGACCCTGGGAAGCTACCCACTGAGGCACGCCCCCTGTATAAAAACAGAGGAAGTTAACAAACAAACCTTTGCTTTACAACTGCTCAGGTTGCATACTAGGGTTGCCAACGGTCTAATTGCACAAACCCAAACACCCTCGCCAGGCCCCGCCCCTACCCTGCCCGTTCTCTGAGGCCCCGCCCCCAGTCACTCCACCCCCCCCACCCCACCCCCGTCGCTCGCTCTCCCCTACCCTTACTCACTTTCACCAGGCTGGGGCAGGGGGTTGAGATGTGGGAGTGGGTGTGGGCTCTGGGCTGGGGTGTGGGGCCAAGGGGTTCGGAGTGTGGGAGGGGGCTGTGGGCTGAGCTTGGGGCAGGGGGTTGGGGTTCAGGAGGGGGTGCGAGGTGCAGGCTCTGGGAGGGAGTTTGGTTGTGGGGGGGCCTCAGGGCTAGGGCAGGGTGTTGGGGTGTGGGAGGGGGTTCAAGGTGCAGGCTCTGGGAGGGAGTTTGGGTGTATCTGGGGGCTCAGGGCTGGGGCAGGGGGTTGCAATACGGGAGGGGATGTGGGGTGCAGGCTCTGGGAGTTTGAGTGTGGGAGGGGGCTCAGGGCTGGGGCAGGGGGTTGGGGTGTGGGAGGGGGGAGGGGTGCAGGCTCCGGGCGGTGCTTACCTTGGGCGGCTCCCGGAAGCAACCAGCATGTCCGGCACCTAGGCTCAGTGGCAGCCAGGTGGCTCAGCGCGCTGCCCCTGCCTGCAGGCACTGCCCCTACAGCTCCCATTGGCTGTGGTTCCCAGCCAATAGGAGCTGCAGAGTCCGCCCTCGGCACAGGGGCAGCATGCGGAGACCCCCTAGCCTAGGAGCCAGACATGCCGTCCGCTTCTGGGAGCTGCGCAGAGCTAGGGCAGGCAGGGGGCCTGCCTTAGCCCCGCTGCACCGCCGACAGGACTTTTGCCCTATTAAAATCTCCCGGATTGCTTTTAATAGTCACCAGGAGATTGAGGCCGATTCCAGGAGACTCCTGGCCAATCCGGAAGGGTTGGCAACCCTATTGAGGATGCCCCCACCCAGGGCCAGCTCTAGGCACCAGCAAAACAAGCAGGTGCTTGGGGCGGCACATTTCTAGGGGCGGCATTCTGGCACCGGCCATCATAGGCGCCAACTCCGTGGCATGGGGAAAAAGTGCCCCCGCCGCTCCAACTCCACCGGGGGAGGAGGCGGGGCCGGGGATTTGGGAAAGGGGTTTGGAAGGGGCGGAGGGGGGGCACTAAAAAGGGCGGGGGTGGCCAAAATTTTTTTTGCTTGGGGCAGCCAAAATCCTAGAGCCGGCCCTGCCCCCACCCACCCAGATCTTTAAAAGCCCAGAAACCAGATGTTAGGGGAAGAGTCTCCTACATTCATTGCCACCTTCATATTGTCACAGCGCTGTCAATAACACACTCCAGTGCTCTATCTCCATCGGACACTGAAAGCCATACATGCTCCAGCTCCATCCAGCTCACATTGGCGCACCAAGCCTTCCTTCAGCCTCCTGCGCTCTGGTGTCAATGGAGGGGCAGACCCTCCAGGCCTGGGGGAAGTTACTCTGCCTTCATGTTGCTGAAGTCACTGGTAAGGCGCTGAATTATTGCGAGTTTGGGGAAGCTGCTGTATGTATTGCTTTGTGGTACCTGTTGGAGATACAGGTGAAGGCCTTGTAGTGGGGAGGGTGCTAGGAAGAGTGCTGTTGGTAATGAGAGATTGGCAATGAATGCTGGGGACTTCTCCCTCGGACTCCTGATTTCCAGGCTTTTAATTAATTTGTTGGGTTTCATGTCAAGCTCTCCCTGTGTTTTGCCGACTCAGCAGAGAGACCAGGAACTGCCAGGGCCTGGGGACTGAGCTGCCTTGGTGACCTCAGAGAAGCCCCCCAGCCTAGGGCTAAGACATGCAAGCAGGGCAGCATGTGGGGAGCCTGTCCTGCTGCTGCCCTGTAGATAGAGAGCTCTATTCACCAGAGGGAACCAACCAGTGCTTTTCACCTGCTCGAGAGCCATGCACCACACGATGCACTAAACTGAGGTTTAGATGCAAACGATTTACAAAGATGCAAATGCTCTTTCAATAATGTGCACAGAATGTCACCTGTGGAGCTGCACTGAAGGTGGCACCCCGAGGGATGCAGCAGAGCTAAGCTGAGCCCCCCTTCCCAAGGGCTTTGAGCAGGAGCAGCCTCAGTGCTCAGGAAAGTGCAGGGGCTGCATCTGTGCCTGACTCAGGCAGGGCAAAAGAAGGGGTGGGTGATGGCTGAGCCTGGCCTGTAGGGGCAGTCTCCAACTCTGGGCAGACCTCGGGAGGCAGTCAGGCCTGGCTCTGGGGAATATGTCACATTTTTGCACTGTATATAGGAAAATGGGTGAACAATTGTAGATCCAGGCTGGGTAATTGCACTTTTTTGTTGAGCTGAAGCCTAAGCAAGTCTGAAATGGGCCAGGTGAGCCCAATACCTGGCTGCCCAGCAGCAAACTCTAGAGATGGTCAGGAATTTTCCACCAAAATGTGTTTTCACTGGAAAATGCCTATTTGTCAAACCAGTCTTGCTGGTGGACGGGGCGATTGTGATGAATTTCCTGATTCAAAAATGTTTTGGAAAAAAAGGTTTGGAATTGCTAGAATGCTCTGTGCCCACAGTTTCTAAATGGAAAGTTTCATTTCCCAGTTCAACATGACTTTTCATTTCAAAATTTTAGTTTATTTTGTACAAAAAAGTAAATTTTTTAAAAGGTTGAAATTGAAACAAAACATTTGTAAATGATCAGAACATTCTGATGACCTGATCTGAAGTTATTTTCGGATTATCGGTTCATGCAAATGTTTGAGGTATTTTATTTTTCTTCCTGATTCAGGACAGGAAAAAAATTTGAAATCTCCAAAACTCTCAGAAGATGGGAAAACCATTTCCTGCCCAGCACGAGCAAACCGCCAGCAGCCTGTAGAGCCAGGGATGAAATGTACATGGGCTGAAGGCGCTCTGGAAAGCTCACTTCAGTTTAGTTACCTGGGTGATTTCACAACAGCTCTTTTCCAAATCCTGCGAGGCACCAATCATCCCGAGCCTTTACCTTCCCCCCACATCTCACTGTGAACAACCAAGCCTTTGAAATGGAGAAAACGTGGGCTTTCTAAAATACTTTATGTTCAAAACCAGTTTAACTGAGTGATTTGTACCCTTACTTGTAGAAAATCTTACATCTGGTCTGGGAATCTGTCAGGGCAAGTCATGAACACAAAGCTGTGAGATAGGATCTGAACATTCGAGCTGGTCAATGCCGAGCACAAGTATTAACCAGTAACACTGAGCCCTGCAGTTCTAGCATGGAACCGTGATCGAATCAGCCACAGGACGGCATGTCCCTGACATTGCTAAATTAAATACAGCTTCCAGTGCTCCACAAGGGAGCCTGCCTGTGGCTGTCCAAGGGGCTCAAGTTACCGTCTGCCACAGCCACAGGGGACACCTGGCTTTCGTTCTCTGCGCCTTTTCTGACCAGGCTGGCCTGCTAGCCTTGGTAGCTGCTTTGCCTTGCCATTGAGGAGAAACAAGTTCCATGTCCCTTGGCTGGCCTGTCACTGCCCAGCTGGCCTGGAGGCTGGGGCTAGCACTCAGCATGGCCACAAGGAGGAGGCAGGGCTGGTGCCTTGTGCCTGGGCTGTCAGCAGGGATGTCGGGTCAGCAATATTCGGGGGAGGCAAAGTGGTGTCTGCGTGAAGAACGTTATGTGTGAATTTATGCTGGCCTGCAAATCTGGGGGGAGGGGGGAGTGCATACAGATCTATGAAAAGTCTGTGGGGGCCCATGCCCCAAAGCAAATGACCCTCTGTCAGCCCTTCTAGTTAGAGCCCTGCAACGTCATGTGCAGATCCTGGCCCCTCGGAGCTGCGATTGCTGGTATGCCTGGCCCCCAGGGAACCGAACCCCAGGGCCCCAGCTTGCCTGCGTCAGCAGTAGCCCTGAAGGCTGCCTAATACAGCCTGCCTGCAGCTCCTCCAGAAAGGGGCCGGGGCTGTGGGGCAGATCCATGGGAGGAAGTTGCCTTGAGGATGCTCTTCAGGGTCCCACTGGGATAGGACAAGCCCTGAGGCATCCAGACTGCATGGCAATTGGCCAGCAAGCAGCGAGCCTGCTCCTTGCCTCTGGCTCCACAGGCAGAGCCCAGGAAAAGGGATCCTGGCAGCTCTGGTCAGCACTGCTGACCGGGCCATTAAAAGTCTAGTCAGCGGTGCAGTGGGACTAAGGCAGGCTCCCTGCCTGCCCTGGCTCTGCATGGCTCCCGGAAGTGGCTGGCATGTCCCTGTGGCCCCTAGGCAGAGGGGCGATCTGGGAAGCTCTGCGCGCTGCCCCCACCTCCAGCACTGGCTCCATAGCTCCCATTGGCCGGCTACTCATCCTGCTGCTGCTCAGGGCACTGACCCCCAAGATGTGGCTCCCAGGGCCAAACCTGAGTGGTGCTGCAACCGCACATGCTGGGTCATGATGGAGGAGTGGCCAGGGCAAATCTGAGTGAGTGGTGTTGCAACCCGCATCTGGGTGAACAGTGCCACAAGCAGCAGCAGGATGAGCAGCCGGATCCGCAGCATGGCCAGCCCAGCCACGAGGAGTGCATCGTAGGGCTGTTTGTAGGATCCTGCCCACCTCCCCAATGCATTTGGGTCCCAGGCACGTGCCTAGTTTGCTCTGCATTAATCCAGACCTGGCTGCGGGGAGTGACTATGTGAGGCTGGGCTGATACGGGCACATTAGAGGCCAGCATTTGCAAATGGCATCATCTCTTCTTGTCCCAGCTTCATAAACAAGGAACAGAAAGAGCACCTGAAAGATGCTCCAGCTGGGCCAGGGAGCACGCAGCAAGGACTCTGTAGAGCCAAACGAGCACAAGGTCAAGGGCAGCCCTGCAAGACTGGTTGGACGCTTCACCAGCCAGCTCACCCCACTCAGCCAACCCTCCACCCTGGCAATGGTGTGGAGAAGAACCTCACTCCGACTCTCCTCTCCATAACAGGAGCAGCTGGCGGAGAGCGGGGGGGCGGGGGGAGCTGCAATGGCAACCTGGATCCTTTGCATTGCACCCCCATAAGCCTTTGTCACAACTCCACAACTCCCCCCGCCCCCGCACAGCCGCCCCTAGATGGATACCAACACCTGCCCCTCCTCCCACCTGCCTGACCCATCCCAGACCCAGCACCACCACGAGGGTGGAACCCCGCCCTCCCAGAGTGTCTCTGTCTGAGGGGAGAGCTCAGGAACCCAGCTTCAGACCCTCTGGACAGGGGACAAGGCTGTGGTGCTACAGCTGGGCAGGAATTTTTTGACTAAACATTTTTTCATCAGCAAATGCCAATTCACGGAAACTTTTTACCTATGGGGGTTGCTGAAAAGTCCGCAGATCTCAGATGAAATTTCTGGTTCAAACCAGAGAGGGACATATGGCAGCCCCAGCTCCAAGCCCTGCTCTGCTGATTCAGAGACTGTCTCTTACATCCCAGGTGAGTGCCCTCATCACCAGGCGATTGAGTCAGTCTCCTTCTCACTGGCCCAATGACTAGTTATCTATTCATACACAATGGAAACACTTCAACGGGAGCGCTGACCCGCAGCTGACCCACCGTGCTGGTGGTTAGAGTGCTCAGCTAGGGCAGGAGAGCCCCAGGGTCAAGTCCCTGCTCCACAGCGGAGGAGCTTGGGGCTCCTGCACTGAGGGCAGTGCTCATGGGCCTCTTTCCTGTGTAAATCAGGCACAACTCCCCTCACGTCACTGGGGTTATCTCGGGAGAGAAGTGCTGCAAGATAGAGGGGAACTGGGCCCAGGTCCCTGGGTGGGACTGCACAGGCATTGCGCTAACCAGGCAGTTAGCTTTGTGGGGGAGTGGGGTTTGAAAGTGTGCTTCAGAGCAGGTGGTTTGCCTGTTATTTGGGTACCTCCTTGCTCCCTGGTTTGAGGCAGAAAGAATGAAACTGTTGCACTCAAGCCTTTTCTCCCCAGAGTCCATCGTCTCACCGGGAAGCCCCCATGTAAAACTACCATCAGAGCGAGACTGTGTGGATTTACTGTTTATAGGCAGAGAGAGACAGGATATGGCCTGTATTGTGTATAGTCTCGCAATTTATGTGCTGGCAGCAGTGGTTGATGGGAGATGTGTTCTGAGGCTCAAAAGCGTGCTTAAGCTTTGTAAATACAATTGGTTCAAGCTCAAGTGAGTGAACACAGTGGAATGTTTTGAGGTCAAATCTGACTTTATGTAAGTGGGGGAATGGTCCCGCTATTGTGGGGAACTTTCCTGGCTTCTGCACTACCCCGGTGAAGTGGGCTAGCGAAAGGATCTGAGTACTCGCTCCCACTTCCTTTACCCAGAGGCCTCCCTGCCCTTGAGGACTCCCCTTCCACTCTCCTGTCTGGCAGAGTCCTCGTAAACCCCGACAAGGCTGGGCCCAGGATTCCTGGGGGGCTCGACCCCCAACCCTGCTGTGGTCACCCAGGACAGGGGCTAGGGTGTCCCCACTCCGGGGTACTCTCTCTGCACTGGGCACCTCCCTGACCCACTGATCATTTCATACAATTTAAAGCAAATACAAGTTGTTTAATTAATAATTAATTTTAAAAAAGAATAAGGAAAAATGGGAAAGGTTAAAGGAAAACACATCACCCCGCTCTGTGGCAGGGAACATCACAAACTGTCTCTCTGGAACATCAGGGCAGTTCACAGTCTGTTCCTTGTAGGTCCCAGGCGCCTTCTCAGGCCCTGGCTGTGCTGCAGAGACGCTGTGGGTTGGACACTTGCTCTGGCGGTGGCCACACGCTCTCAAGCTCTAGGTGGCAGGACCCTTTTTCCCAGCGTCGCCCCTGCCCGGTCGGGGTTATGATCCCCCTCCAAGTCTGGCCTGCAAGGCCTCTTGGCTGAGGCGTCTCCCTGTGCTGGGCCCACTGCCCAGGGTCCCCCTCGCTCTCCCCAGCTGCTCACCACACCCCACTCCGGACTGCTCCAGCCCCGGCTCCAGCTCCACTCTGCCTCAGCATGGCGGCTGCTGCTGCTGCTCTGCCTCCAGCTCCCTGGGCTGCTTCTCTGGCCCCTCCGGCTCTGGTTGCTACAGCTCTCCTCCCAGGGCAGGTCTGCTCTCTCTGGGCTGTGCTCTGGCTTTGGGGCTGCAGCTCGGTCTTCCAGCAACTTAGCTCGGGCCCCTGCTCTCTCCTTAGCTCGGCCCCACTCTGTCTGACCCAGGCAATTCCAGTTCACACGGAGGACGGGACCCTCCTGACTCCCTGATTAGCCTGCCCGCCCTTTCAATCAGGCTGATCTGGAGCATTGGCCTCTCCCCATTGTTCCTGGGGACTGTCAGTCTCTCAGGCTCCTGATTTGCCATCGACCCTTCCCCTTTTAGTGCTGGGAGCTAGCCAACCAAAACACCCCCACTGAATGTTAGTAAGGCCTGGTCTACACTAGGCGTTTATGTCGAATTTAGCACCGTTAAATCGAATTAACCCTGCACCCGTCCACACCACGAGGCTATTTAGTTCGACATAGAGGGCTCTTAAATTCGACTTCTGTACTCCTCCCCAACGAGGGGAGTAGCGCTAAATTCGACATGGCCATATCAAATTAGGCTTGGTGTGGATGGAAATCGACGGTAATAGCTCCGGGAGCTATCCCACAGTGCACCACTCTGTTGACGCTCTGGACAGCAGTCCGAGCTCGGATGCTCTGACCAGCCACACAGGAAAAGCCCCGGGAAAATTTGAATTCCTTTTCCTGTCTGGGCAGTTTGAATCTCATTTCCTGTTTGGACAGCGTGGCGAGCTCAGCAGCACTGGCAACGATGCAGAGCTCTCCAGCAGAGATGGCCGTGCAATCCCAGAATAGAAAGAGGGCCCCAGCATGGACTGATCGGGAAGTCTTGGATCTCATCGCTGTGTGGGGCGATGAGTCCGTGCTTTCCAAGCTGCGCTCCAAAAGACGGAACGCAAAGATCTATGAGAAGATCTCTAAAGCCATGGCAGAAAGAGGATACAGCCGGGATGCAACGCAGTGCCGCGTGAAAATCAAGGAGCTGAGACAAGGCTACCAGAAGACCAAAGAGGCAAACGGACGCTCCGGATCCCAGCCCCACACATCCCGTTTCTACGAGGCACTGCATTCCATCCTTGGTGCGGCCGCCACCACTACCCCACCACTGACCGTGGACTCTGAGGATGGGATATTGTCCACGGCCGGTTCCTCGGACATGTTAGCGGACGTGGAAGATGAGGAAGGAGATGAGGAGGACGAGGCAGTCGGCAGCGCTTACCAAGCTGATTTCCCCGACAGCCAGGAGCTCTTCATCACCCTTACAGAAATCCCCTACCAACCCTCCCCAGCATGTAACCCGGACACAGATTCAGGGGAAGGATCAAGCGGTAAGTGCTTTAAACATATAAACCTTTATTTTTTACAAAACTTGAATATTAATACTAATAACAATCTTTGATTCATGATTTCTTCCCCCTGGGCGCTTAAATAATCAGTAACAACTATTTATAAAAAAATCAAACAGTGTCCGGTTGTGCATGATTGTGCTGCCCAAGCTGCTCCACTCTTTTGTCCCTGCTACTGCAGCTATATGAAAAGCCGGTCTATATGTCCGGGGATAGAGCAGTAGTCCTCCACAGACATCTCCACAAAGCTCTCCTGCAAGTAATGGGATAGCCTGTTCATCAGGTTCCTGGGGAGAGCGGCTTTACTTGGTCCTCCAAAGTACGAGACGTTCCCGCGCCAGGAGACAAGCAGGTACTCTGGAATCAGTGCCTTGCATATCATGGCGGCATAGGGCCCCGGTCTCTGCATGCTTTCTTGAAGCATCCTCTGGATCTCGGTGTCCGGGATCCTCATGAGGGTAATGTCGCTCATGACAACCTGCTTTGAATTAGGTAGGGGACTGTTAGTATTGGGACTGCTTGCAACAAGTTCCTTTATAGAACTGTGACCGCTGGTTTACAGCCACGCGGTGGGGGCAGGAGAGGGTCAGCATCCAGGGATCTTTCCCTGGCACATCCGCGAGGGGATGGGACAGGGCCACAGTTCTTGCTTGGCCGATTGCTGGCAGCACAGACTGGCATTGCTTTCAATGTGAAAGGTGGCCAGTGGTACTCCTAAAGTTTTAATCTGCCACAAGTCTACGGCTTACCATGTTTGCCTGCTACAGAGAGTACCGTGTCCTGCCCCGGTTCCCAGATCGGCAGTGCAAAAGCCCAGGCACTGAAGGCGAGGTTCGAAAATTCGACCTTGTCCTCAGTGCGCATGTGATAGGTGTGGTTCATGGTCTTGTTCACAGAGAAAGACTATGTTCTTGATTCACAACTACATTTATCTTTCGGAGGAATTCACTGCCTTTTCCTCATTCCCACAGCCACATCTGCAACTGTCTCCCAACCCAGCCTGGAATCACACTCCCAGAGGCTAGCGCACATTGGGCGGAGGAAGAAGAAGACGCGAGAGGACATGTTCTCTGAACTTATGAGCTGCTCCCGAGCCCAGGCAGCACAGCATAACCAGTGGAGGGAGAATTTGTCCCAAATGCACCGGACACACGTGGAACGTGAGGAGAGGTGGCGGCAGGAAGACCAGCAGGCGACTCAAACGCTGCTTGGACTTCTGAGGGAGCAAACGGACACGCTCCGGCGCCTTGTTGATGTTCTGCAGGAACGGAGGCAGGAGGACAGAGCCCCGCTGCAGTCTATCAGGAACCGCACTCCCCCGCCACCAAGTCCTATACCCCCCTCGCCCAAAGTCCAAAGAAGGAGGGGCGGAAGAGTCCGTGAAAACTCTCACTCCACCCCTGCAGCCTGCTCAAGCACCAGAAGGCTGTCATTCCCCAAAATTTGAAAAGTCCTTTCCTGGCCGCCTCAAGCAAGCCCCTGTCCAAGTTTCACCCCCCAGTTTCATGTGTGGTTGTTAATAAAAAATACGTTTTTGTTCATTACTGTTTCAGTCATGCTGTTTTGAGGGAGAGTCTGTCTGCAGGGGGGGAAGGGGCTTGGTAATTGGACAGGACAGTCACCTTTAGCAGGCTACAGAGGCGGGGGCAGGTCCAGCAGCAGGGCACATACACAGTGCAGTGACTAGTTACCCTGGTCAGTCTGGGAGGTGGTTTTCATGTTCTGTGCGTGGGGGGGGGGGTTGCTCTGTGACTTTGTGGCGGGGGAGGGCAGTTACAGATGTTATGCAGCGGTCCTTGTCCTGGATCACAGAGCCACGCAGCAGGGGATCTGTAACCCTCCTCCCCCTGCCATAAAGTCACATAGCCCCCACATACACGCAGTCCCGCTCAGGAGGGCTGGCAGGCTCCGTTGAAACAACCAGTCCGCCACTGCGAATCCTGTCATTCCTGGAGTTTAGAAGGATCATTTGCATCAGTACACTACACCCGCTCCCCACCACAGTCTGCGTCCCAGGTTTAAAACATTCCCGCGAAAACAGTAATAAAGACAACGGTGTTCATTAACAAAATAAAACTGAATTTATTTTTTTGGAAGGGGGTGGAGGGGGTCTGTAACTGGAGAGGATAGTCATCCTTAACTGGGTAAAGAAACGGGGGCAGGTTCAGCTTCTCTGTACAGAAACTTAAAAGTCACTGGTCACCCTGCTCACTGTGGAACCAGGCTTTCAAAGCCTCCCGGATGCACAGCGCGTCCCGCTGTGCTCTTCTAATCGCCCGGCTGTCTGGCTGGGCGTAATCAGATGCCAGGCTATTTGCCTCAACCTCCCACCCCGCCATAAAGGTCTCCCCCTTGCTCTCACACAGATTGTGGAGCACACAGCAAGCAGCTATAACAATGGGGATATTGGTTTCGCTGAGATCACAGCGAGTGAGTAAGCTTCTCCGTCTCCCCTTGAGACGTCCAAAAGCACACTCCACCACCATTCTGCACTTGCTCAGCCGGTAGTTGAAGAGTTCTTTTTCAGAGTCCAGGGCGCCAGTGTAGGGCTTCATGAGCCAGGGCATTAGCGGGTAGGCTGGGTCCCCAAGGATCACTGTAGGCATTTCCACATCCCCAAGAGTTATTTTGTGGTCCGGGAAGTAAATACCTTCCTGCAGCCGTCTAAACAGACCAGAGTTCCTGAAGACGCGAGCGTCATGAACCTTGCCCGGCCATCCAACGTTGATGTTGGTAAAACGTCCCCTGTGGTCCACCAGTGCTTGCAGCACCATTGAAAAGTAGCCCTTTCGGTTGATGTACTGGCTGGCCTGGTGGTCCGGTCCCAGGATAGGGATGTGAGTTCCATCTATAGCCCCACCGCAGTTTGGGAATCCCATCGCGGCGAAGCCATCTATGATGACCTCCACGTTTCCCAGGGTCAGTACCTTTGAGAGCAGTACCTTGACGATTGTGTTGGCTACTTGCATCACAACAACCCCCACGGTAGATTTGCCCACGCCAAACTGGTTCGCGACAGACCGGTAGCTGTCCGGCGTTGCAGGCTTCCAGAGGGCTATGGCCACTCGCTTCTGGACAGTCAGGGCTGCTCACATCCGGGTGTCATTGCGCTTCAGGGCAGGGGACAGCAACTCACAAAGTTCCAGGAAAGTCCCCTTCCACATGCGAAAGTTTCGCAGCCACTGGGATTCGTCCCAGACCTGCAGCACTATGCGGTCCCACCAGTCAGTGCTTGTTTCCCGTGCCCAGAATCACCGTTCCACAACATCCAGATGACCCATTGTCACTGTGATGTCCTCGGAGCTGGGTCCCGTGCTTTGTGAGAGGTCTGTGCCCCTCTCAGAGTTCAGGCCCTCACCGTGGTGCCGTAGCCTCCTCGCCTGGTTCATCTGCATCTGCCTCTGGGAAAGGTGGATGATAACCTGCGAGGCGTTCACAAGTGCCACAACTGCAGCGATGGTCGCAGCGGGATCCATGCTCGCAGTGCTGTGGCGTCCGCGCTGTCACTGACCCGAAAAGTGCGCGAACTGATTTCCCGCCGGCGCTTTCAGGGAGGGAGGGAGGGCGGTATTGACAGACGGATGACGACAATTACCCAAAAGCACCCTCGACCCTTTTTTTTTACCCAGAAGGCATTGGCGGCTCGACCCAGAATTCCAATGGGCAGCGGGGACTGCGGGAACTGTGGGATAGCTGCCCACAGTGCACCGCTTCCAATGTCGACGCTTTCCCCGTTAGTGTGGACTCACAAAGTCGAATTACTGTCCTTAGTGTGGACACACAAGTTTGACTTTGCAATATCGATTCCACATATTCGATTTAAGTGAAATCGAAATACCCTCGTAGTGTAGACATACCCTAAGGGAGCAACAGTCCCCTTACATTTAGAAAAAACACCATTGAGCCAGTGCTACTTGACTGCCTTGTGAAAGCATGAGTCTCTGAAGTCAAGACATCACCTCTTGGCTCAGAAATCAAGGACCCCAGTACACTAACTGAAAATTAAAATGTTGCATCTGCTCTGAGTGCAAAAAGAAACTGTACACAGAGAAAGTAAGAAGCCTTCCTGAGAAGCACTGTCCTATGCTGGTGGTCTCCAAGCTGCAGCACTGGATTTCTGGCTCACTCGCTCTATTCTTCAAAAACATTAATAATCATAATCCATATAAAACTGTCATATTGGTTCAACATGGACATCACCAAAGCCCTGACTAATTTATCAAAGATTTAGTGTTCAGCTGAACCAAGTCTCATTTTTGTAAGCAGAAGCAGCTTGCTGGAATGTCTTCTCATCACCCACAAGTCTTCATTGCAAAGATGCATCATATCAGCAACTTCTCAACCTTAAAAAGTTTATATTCAAAATAGTAAAGTAAACAGCTAGGGCTAGTTCTGTGCCACTTATTCATTAAATAAATTTAGCTTTGGAACCACTGTTGTGTGTGTGTGTGCTGAAGTGGGCCTCTGTAAATGCGGCTGTGGATGGATGGCTGCATTCAACAATACGTGGCAGTTTAGCTGCAGAATGCACCTTTCATGATTTCATAGTGCACAGAGCTAATAAATGATCGTTCAGTTCATTGGCAGTTCTGAAAATCTAAAAGAAAAGTAGGTTTGAATCTGTGCTGTGGAGCAGGGACTTGAGTCCCGATCTCCCTGCCCCCAGGGGAGTCTAACCACCAGACTATAGGCTATTATAGCTCGGGATTTCCTCTGTCTCTTCTGTTGGAGCTGTTCCATTTTTCCAGCAAAAGCGAGTGAGAATAACTCTGTAGGCCAGGGGTTGGGACATTCACCTGGGAGGGGGAACACCTGGCTTTCAGTCTCTGCTTCAGTGACTCTGTAATTACGTATACAAAGTGGAACAGCTTCAACGGGAGAGGTTGAGAGACCCACCCAAAGTTGCCTTATAGGGTGTCCACTCAGGCATCCCCAGATTACCGGACATTTTGATACTTCCCCAACCCATGTGACCCTGCCCCCGGGACCTCACAAGACTGTCCAGCCCCAAACCAGACAAATGGCCTGCCTAGTAGCCCATGCCCTGATGGTTCGACATTCATCTGGGATGTAAGATTTGAACCTAAGTCTCCCCCATCCCAGGTGAACATATTAACTACTGGCAATTACTAAGAGTTACAAAGGGGGCACCACCATTTTCTCCTCTGTGAATGATGCCTACTGCCCCTCATGAATCTAGTCCCAAAATTGCACCATTTCATTTTGATAATGCCCAAACTGGTCAGTTTGACACTTCAGCGTGCTTTCTTTTTTCCTTTTGGCCAAAGCTATTCGTGGAAAGTGACGTGAATTAGCAAAATGTTTCAGTCCACCTCAGTCTGCATTTTTTCTGCAAAAAAGTTTTGTTTGAAAAGCTTCCCCTGGCTCTAATCACAACACAGGCACGTTGCACAGAAGAGTTGAGGGGTGGGGGGCAGTGGCCAAGGAGAGGCCCAGAGGGCTGGTGAATGAGCACCGCTGGCTACAGCTGGTCACCTCTGCGCAGCACAGACAAAGTGAGCTTTGTCCCATGCGGTAGGAAGGGTGGGGAGCCAATGAAGTGCAAGGAGGCAGGAGGGAGGGGTTGCAGATGGCTGGAGTGGTGGTTCACTCTCCCTCCAGCAGCAGTGAGGAGAGGGCGGGGAATGGTGAGGAGGCTGGCCTGGCGGAGTGGAAGGGGTGGGTGGAGGCTGGCCTGGCAGAGTGGAAGGAGGGGTGGAGGCTGGCCTGGAGGAGTGGAAGGAGGGGCGGAGGCTGGCCTGGCAGAGTGGAAGGGGTGGGTGGACGCTGGCCTGGCGGAGTGGAAGGAGGGGCGGAGGCTGGCCTGGCGGAGTGGAAGGAGGGGTGGAGGCTGGCCTGGCGGAGTGGAAAGGATGGGTGGAGGCTGGCCTGGCAGAGTGGAAGGAGGGGCGGAGGCTGGCCTGGCAGAGTGGAAGGGGTGGGCGGAGGCTGGCCTAATGGAGTGGAAGGAGAGGCGGAGGCTGGCCTGGCGGAGTGGAAGGCATGGTGAAGAGGAGCTGGCAGAGGTAGTGGAAGGCGGGTCCAGGAAAGGAGGAGAGCTCCTGGGAAGGACACTGATGTGTGTGGGGAGTCAAAGGGCTGCCAGAGTGGGCATGAGGTGACAGGCTGAAGACAGCGCCTTTGCCAGACTCCAGCCTGGGTACGCTGAGCTAGTGCAGCTGCGGGGTAGCAGAGGAGAGCTTGGGCTCCGTGACTGTGGGAGAGAGGGGAAATGCAGGTCATCCCTGAGAAAGGAGATGGGTGCAGTACAGTCATCGCTGGGGGAGGATCTTTCTTGACAACCTTCAACCATGTGGAGGCCAGTGCTGATGTGGTAGGGAGGAGTCCAGGGAGGATTCAGAGGCCAGCTGCGGCAAGGAAGTGGCCAGGAGCACAAGGTCCCACCCAACTGGTGGGCGATGGGGAATGGCAGCAGGGGAGGAGGCATTGCTGGGTTTGAGGCATTCAAGGAGCATGGCACAGTCAAGCACCCAATACTGCACAGAGCCAAGGGGATTAAGAAGTGCCTGGGATCGGGGCCATCAGACAGGGAGATCGCTGGCTGGGTGCCCTAAGGAGGGCGTTCTCCACACTGTGGGTGTAGCAGAGGCCTGGTCTGAAAGGCCCCAGGACACTGTGGTGGAAACGTGGCTGAGAGATCGGAGAAGGGACTAGGGAGTTTGGGTGGGTGGCAGATACAGGAGACCAAAGAGGATGCGTGAGCAGGGGAGTCTCTGATCACAAGCTGAAATACAGGCCGTGAGCAGGCCTGGGGGCAGCCATGTCTGCAGGGAGGGGTGTAGGGGGAAGCCTGGGTGGGGCTCTCCGCACGCCCACTAGACAAATGTGCTCGCTGGCGGCAGGGGGCTCATGGGGCGGGCAGGTGATTGGGACAGAAGGGCTGCATCTAGGAGGTTGCTACGGAGCTGGGAATGTTCGCCTGAGGACAAGGGGTGGATGGTGTCTGAAGGAAGCGAATGCAGTGGAGGGGCTGTGATTTTAGGGTTGCCAGGTGTCTGGTTTTCAACTGGAATGCCCAGTCAAAAAGGGACCCTGGCCACTCTGGTCAGCACTGCTGACCGAGACGTTAAAAGTCCAGTTAGTGTGGGGCTGGCAGGCTCCCTGGAAGCAGTGACATGTCCTTCAGCTCCTAGGTGGAGGAACGGCCATGGGGGCTCCGTGCACTCTCCGTGTCCCATGCGCCGGCTCCACAGTTCTCATTGGCTGGGAACCACGGCCAATGGGAGCTGTGGAAGTGGCGCCTCCAGGCAGAGGCAGTGCGCAGACCCTCCTGGCCGTGCCTCTGCCTAGGAGCCGAGGGACATGTCGCCGTTTGCGGAGAGCCACCCAAAGTGAGCGCCACCCGGAGCTCACACCCTGAAACCCCTCCTACACCCCAACCCCCTGCCCCAGCCCTCAGCCCCCTCCAGAGCCAGCATCCCCTCCCCATCCCAACCCCCTGCCCTCAGCACCCTCCCACACCCAAACTCCCTCCCAGAGCCCACACCCTGAACCCTCTCCCGTGCTCCAACCCCCATGCCTGAGCCCCCTCCCACACCCAAACTCCCTCCTGGAGTCTGCACCTCAAACCCCCTCCTGCGCCCCAGTCTCCTGCCCAAGCTTGGAACCCCCTCCTGCACTCCAAACCCTTCATCCCTGGCCCAACCCCAGAGCCCGCACCCCCAGCTGGCATCCTCACCCCCTCCTGCCCCCCACCCCCCTGCCCCAGCCTGGTGAAAATGAGAGAGTGAATGAGGGTGCAGGAGAGTGAGCGACAGACGGAGGCGGGATGGAGTGAGCGGGGGGAGGAGCCTTGGAGATTGGGTGGGGAAGGGGGTGGGCCAAGGTTTTCGGTTTTGTGCAATTAGAAAGTTGGCAACCCTATGTGATGTACCAAGGAGAGGGCAGCCATGTCACTGTCTAATCGCACAAACCCAAACACCCTTGCCCTGCCCCCTGCCCCGCCCTTCCCTGAGGCCATGCCCCTGCCTGCCCCTTCTCCGTGGCCCTGCCCCCCGTTCACTCTATCTTCCCTCCCTCTGACACTTGCTCTCCCCCACCCTCACTCACTTTCACCAGTCTGGGGCAGGGGGTTGCGGTGTAAGAGGGGTTGCGGAGTGCAGGCTCTGGGAGGGAGTTTGGGTGCGGGGTGCAGGCTCTGGGGTGGGGGAGGGGAGGGGTTTGGGCTCTCACCAGGCAGCGCTTACCTCGGGCAGCTCCCGAAAGCGACTGGCACCTCCCTCTGGCAGCAGCTCCTAGGCGGGGGGACCAGGAGGTCTCTGCGCGCTGCCCCTGCCCGCAGGCACTGCCACCATAGCTCCCACTGGCCACAGTTCCCGGCCAATGGGAGCTGCAGAGTTGGCGCTTGGGGTGGGG
Organism: Emys orbicularis; assembly: GCF_028017835.1. Taxonomy (NCBI): domain Eukaryota; kingdom Metazoa; phylum Chordata; order Testudines; family Emydidae; genus Emys; species Emys orbicularis. Next base: position 25,057,246 of record NC_088695.1, on the reverse strand, counting down.
GCAGCATGCGGAGACCCCCTGGACTCCCCCCTAGGGGCTGCAGGGACGTGCTGGCCACTTCCAGGAGCGGCGCAGGGCCAGGGCAGGCAGGGGGCCTGCCTTAGTCCCACTGCACCATTGGACTTTTAGTGCCTAAAATCTCCTGGTTTGGCTTCAGTAGCCTCCGGGAGATAGAGCCTGATTCCGTCAGACTCCCAGTGAAATTGGGACGGTTGGCAACTCTAGGAGTGACCGGGGAACAGGAACCTTGGCTCAGACAGGCTTGTCAGAGGGCAGGAGCCTTTGGGCAGAGACAGCTTTCCTCAGGACAGGCTGGAATTCTGACTGGGCCGTTTACTGGGGCAGGCATCCTGCCAGAGCACTGATGCCCCTCTGAGCATCCCTGACAGCTGGGGTTGGTACCAGCAAGTGGCATGGGACTGCTGAAGCCTTGTGAAATTGGTGGCAGGTGCAGGGTGGTTCAGGTGGCCAGAGGGGTTGCAGGTGAAGGTGGTGTGAGGGGACAGGGCAGGGAGGTGGCAAAGGGAGAGGTGGCATGGGGCAATTCCAGGCTGTAAGAAGGGAGCTTGATTTGGAAGAGACAGTGTCATTTACAGTATATTATTCTGACTTCCTTATACAGTAAATTGTAATTGTTTAGGAACTTTTTTGTATCAAACTAGCTTTTATCACTGGCTCAGTCTTGCAGTTTTCTATTCTTGTTCTCCACAAATGCCCTTTTTTAGCTTTCCTCGGCTTTTTCCTGATGGGACTCATTAGAGGCTGGGGCTGATTCTTCCTGGCATTCACTTTCACTTATCATCTTTGGATTTTTTGGACACTGTTTTGTTGAAATGTTCTTGCAGCTTTTTGCTGCTACACTTAGTATCAACCGTTCCTGCAGATTCAGAGGTCTGCATCCTACAATGTGAACAGAATTCTTCTCACCTCAGGCTCAGGAATCATCCTCCAAAGGTTCAGAGGTTCAACAAAGTACCCACAAACTCAGATGCTTATTGAAGCCTGGCCTGAACAATCAATTTCTTGGGGCTGCAAAATTGGCCAGGATGTCTCCTAAGAGCAGACTTTCTGATGTTTCCTGCTTCTGTCCCTCCTGAAGTCAGGAGCTGAGTGTTTCATTCAAAAGAAAAGCAGGTTCAACTAGAGCCAGTCAGATTCTACATCAGGGATAATATATTATAATAATTATCTGCAGACAAGCTGTGGATTTTACAAATGTGTTTCTTATTCCTAATTGCTCAGTGTATACTTTCTGCACACAACTTTTAATCCAAGGATTGTTTGTGAAGCGGTTGTTATTCTTGTTTGGTAATTATGAGTCACTCTTTGTAGCATGCGATTGGCAGCCTTCTGTAAGACACCTGGCCTGATTTCTGTTACCTGATTGGCTTGGATAACCTGCGCTTTGTAAAGAAGAAAAGTCTCTTTTTCTGTGTGAGACTTTCTAACTGTTCAATGAATTAACTTTTGTGCTCACAGTAATATGTATTCACAGCTTGACCAAGCGCTCTTGCTCTCAGCAAGCATTCCTTGCCTATGGATACAAGTGCCACCATCTAAATGGTCATTAATATATGGGCTGCAGGCACCAGTGAGGCCAGTCAGCAGGTTTTATTTGCACAAATTTTCACAACTCTTGATTATGATATTTGCCCAGCTCTATAGCTAACCAGACATTGTGGTATTTGCCCAGCTCTAAGGCTAACCAGACATCTGTGTACATCACAGAAGGTTTTGGCTGAGTTTGCACTGTGGAATGGTGGAAGCCTTAGCGCCATTTTCATTTAATCTGAACAGGCTCCCCCCTCTCCAGTACTTAGAATTTGTTGCTGGGTGACACCATATTGCTAACCTTAACCTGGATAAATAGAGCAGAAGGGCCAAATGGTGAGCTGGCATAACTTCCCTGAAGGCAGGGGAGTTACACCAGGTGTGTATCTGTCTCGAAGTGTCTCCAGCCTGTAGAGAACTGGAGTGAATATCTGTCAGCTCATTTGTATCACAAGGATTGAACATTGTTCCTTGTTCCAATGAAATGTCAGGTGATTTAGGATTCTTCTGTTTCTGGTCTTTTCTAGAGCTGGCTCTGGAGTTCTGACCTCCTGGAATCCTTCTCTTTCAAAGTGGAGCGGCAAGACTCAGGATCAGTCCTTTCAGGCATGGTGATGAACGGTGTGATCCAACAGGAGCCTTCAGACCAGAACAATACACCCCGTGGGAATGAAGAAGAAAAGACACACAAAGAGAAGGGTGCAGAAGAAGTGAAAGACTTAACCATATGCACCAATGTCCAGCCACCCCCCTTTGCTGAGAGGAAGAACGGTGAGTCCCTTTTCCATTCTAGTAAGAAAAGGGAGAACTGTCTGAGCAAGATCATGCTTGATGACAGCTGTAGAGTGATGCTAATGCAGGTTAGGATTTAAGTGGATGGGAACTGTTTTACTCTGGTGCTTTGGAAGATGCTTTGGAAGATAATGCTTTAAACCTGTAAGTAAATGGGAGATTGGAAATTGCTCCTAAATTCAGTGCTTCTATGTCAGCCTTAAATGCTACCGTCAGACTGGCGAGATGCTGGCTGCCTCTTCCCGTAGCCCCCATTGGCCTGGAACGGCGAACTACGGCCAGTGGGAGCTGCGATCAGCTGAACCTGTGGACGCTGCAGGTAAACAAACCGGCCCGGCCCGCCAGGGGATTTCCCTGATGGGCCGCATGCCAAAGGTTGCCAATCCCTGCCCTAATCACTTTGGTTGCCCTTCTCTGTACTTTTTCCAATTCTAATATATCTTTTTTGAGAGTGGGCGCCCAGAACTGCACACAGTATTCAAGGTGCAGGCATACCATGGATTTATATAGTGGCTGTAGAGAACTATCCACTATGACTCCAAGATCTCTTTTTTGAGTGGTAACAGCTAATTTAGAACCCATCATCTTGTATGCATAGTTGGGATCATGTTTTCAAATGTGCTTTACGTTGCATTTATCAAAACTGAATTTCATCTGCCATTTTGTTGTCCAGTCACCCAGTTTTGTGAGATCCCTTTGTAACTCTTTGCAGCCAGCTTTGGACTTAATTATGTTGAGTAATTTTATATCATCTGCAAACTTTGCCACCTCACTGTTTACCCCTTTTTCCAGATCATTTATTCTGGGAGCAGTTTTTTTTATTTCCTTCCTTTGAAGCATCAGGGATGGCCACCACTGGAGATGAGACACTGGGCAGAGTGGGCCAGGGTTCTGAGGTGACATAAACCAGTGGTGTGCAAAGTGAAGGGTGCACCCCCTGTGGGACGCAAGAGGTTCTCTGGAGGGGGTAGAACGAAACTTCGGCCTTTCGCCCTTTTAAAAAACAAGCATACAAATAGCACTTTTCACAGCAGACTTTAGAGCCCTGAAGCGGGACTGGGATTCCACCGGTCTCTCAGGACCACTGCCATAATAACAGGAGCAAGATAAACATTCAACAAACAAGCGGGAGCAAGTGGGAGTGGAGTGGATATTGCAGGGTGGGACAGGAGTGGGATTAAAAAAATAGTCCTCCTGTGCCACAAACCACATGAACACTCGGACAGCAGCTGCTGCTCTCCAGCTGCCCAGCTCTGAAGGCAGTACCACTGCCAGAAGCAGCACAGAAGTAAGGGTGGCAATGGAAGGGAGGTGTGACAAATTCCATGAAAGGTAAGGGTGGGGCGTGACTGGAAAAGTTTGCAAACCATTGGCATAAACCATTCTCTCTTCCAGGTGCTTGGCTGGGTGGTTCATGCTCAAATGCTCAGGATCTAACTCATCACCATATGTGGGCTCGGGAGGGAATTTTTCCCCAGCTCAGATGCGTAGTGACCTTGTGCTTTTTTTGCCATACTTTGCAGCATGTGGGTACGGGTCACTTACCAGGATTAGCTGGGTATCTCTCACTTAATCATTTCCCTGCCCTAGCAGGGGCCTAGGGCACTGGTGCACCTCGGTCCCTCCTATTCGCTGCCTGTGGCACAGACTAGTCTAGTCTCCTGTGGGCTGCGATACTTTGGTATCATTTCCATTGTTGGTTTCAGAGTGTGGGGGCTTCTGGCCTTGAACTCTATGACTCTATAACACAGGGCCAGATTCTGATCTCACTGACAATGGTGTAAATCGGGAGTAACTCCATGAAAGTCAGTGGAGTTACAGCTGTGGGAAACGTGTGTGAAGTGAGAGTAGACTAAAGCCCAATCTATGCAAAGCCTGTTGGAGTTGTTTGCTGTTTCTTTTAGGCAGTATAAGGTAGTTGGCAACTGTTTAATATATTATATGATGAAAATTCCTTTAATGCATCATTAGGGCTCAGTGTTAAGTCTTCAAAAATCAGGAAATGTGAAAGTGAAGCTTGAAGTTACAATGCCTTGCTCCTGTGACTGCATGCATTACTGAAAATCAGGAGTAACCTGACTAATGCCAGTGGAGTTCTACTGGCACCAAACTGGAGTAAAGCCGTGATGAATCAGGCCCAGAGCTTTTAAGCAACCACATGCTGGTTTTCAGTCAATATCATATCATGGGACCAATTCTACATGCAATCGTAGATACCTAAGATATTATCTTGAATTTAAAGACTGCTACCAAAGGCAGACACGTAAGGGTGCACAGTTAAGACTGATCTTTCAACAGTCAATTTCACAATTTACATTTCCTTGCAAGCTTCACAGTGTTTTGCATTTAATTTCCCAAGGTTTTTTTTAAAGGTAAAGACAGAAAAGTTTCCAGCTCTGTAATTACTAGGTACCCACATGCCAAGGCCAGTTACTGCCAATCAAAATTACTGGTAAACTATGCATTTGTAGATCTAGGATGCACCAGCTGATCACAGTGCGACTGGTGTCAGCCTTCTGACTAATCTAGGTATTTATCCTGTGCTATTATAGCACCTTGGCTGCATACAGCTGCATACCTGCGCCTCCTTATAGCTGGGTCATTTAAGAAGTCCTTAAGAGAGAATAAGCACCTCTGACGCCCTGGCCAGCCATCTGGGGTGTTGCTGTCCTCCTAACCTTCTTTATTGTTTCATTTTAAATAAATGTAATTGCCTAGAATGATCATCTGAAAAAGTCTGTTCCTCCCGCTCTGGGAGAAGCTGAGCCCCTTCATCTCATTTGGTCTTCAGCAGGAGTTGGCAAACCTGCCAAGTGTTATGCACATTTCCCTTTGATGTAACAACTGTGATCTCATGCACAGCTGATGAGAGAGGCTGACAGCTGGCCCTTTAAATTTGTGGGTTTGGGGAGGAAGAAGAAGAGTGGATGCTCCTCCCCATAGCCCGTGTGCCCTCCCAGTGAGAAGCAGAAGCTTCTCTGACAGCATCTCTCTGCCTAGGGTGACCAGATGTCCGGATTTTATAGGGACAGTCCCGATTTTTGGGTCTTTTTCTTATATAGGCTCCTATTACCCCCAACCCCCTGTCCCGATTTTTCACATTTGCTGTCTGGTCACCCTATCTCTGCTCCACAGAGACCAGCACGATCCACTCTGCAGGGAGGGACCCAGAGTCCCAGGCCCGAAGGGAGATGCTGGGCAGGGCACCTAGCCCTCCCACTGCTCCTGCTCCCAATCCCTCCCAAAGTGCTCCTGCCTCCAATCGTGCTGCCCCTCCTGGCGCCAGATCCTCCCCCGCATTGTCCAGGTGCCTGAAAAATCACCCTTGCTGGGGAGGGCCCTGTGACTCCCCTCCCCTCCTGCTGACTTCAGGGCGTGAGCTGGTGGCCCACACTCCCATCATCTCCAGGGCACTGCCAAAGGAGGCCCCAGCCATTGTGGGACACAGGAGGTCCCTTTGCCATGGCTGGCTTCCTCAGCAGAGACAATCCACAGCCCTTCAGCCGGGGTAGGGGGGAGGGTGAGAGCAGAGACTGATATCTTCGTGGGGGTAGGGGAGTAGTTTTGGCAGGGGACCATTGTCTCCCTGTAGCCCCCCCCAGCCCCAGTAGGGCTTGGCTGGTGAGAGAAGGTCACTAACTTCCCCTCTGATCCCCGCCCCCCAGCCCCTGGCCACACATACATTACTGGGAGGCCATGGAGGGAGAGAAGTGACTTTCACCCTCAAAAATGTCACACCTGGAGCTGCACATCTGTGCCATGATGTGCTGAGGGTGCTCGGCCCCTTGCAGGATCCACTCCAGACAGGGACTATATTGAAACAGCCCCATCCAGCACCCCAGAGCTGCTCCCCCACGTGCATCAGTCACCTCTCCTGGCTGCGGTGAGCAACATACATTTCCAAGGAGTTTTACTCCCATTCGCCTGCAGAACCTGCCTGGCTCCGAAGCAGGGTGATGGGGCTGCACTTTCTTGTGCAGCAGCAGCAGAACTGTTTGCTAAGTTCCAGGCAGATACACCTGTGCAAAACCCAGAAAGCCATGCTGGCAACTGAGCCACACAGGGGTCAGTGGGGCCATCTGGGGTCACTTAGGGTAGGGGGGCCACCAAGGGGTCACTGTGAGCAATGCAGCTACCCAGGGGTCAGGGGTAACTGAGAGTAATGGCACCACTAAGGGGTCATGGAAAACAATGAGCCAGGGGTCACTGAGGGCAGTAGGGTCACCCAGGGGTCACTGTGGGCAATGGGGTCACCAGGGGTCACTGTGGGCAATTGGTCACTAGGGGTCACTGAGTGCAATAGGGTCAAGAGGGGTCACTGAGGACAGTGGGGTCACCCAGCAGTCACTGCGGGCAATGGGGCCACCCAGGGGTCACTGCAGACAACGGGTCACCAGGGGTCACTGCGGGCAGTGGGGTCACCCAGCAGTCACTGCGGGCAATGGGGCCACCCAGAGGTCACTGCAGGCAATGGGTCACCAGGGGTCACTGTGGGCATTCCACGAGGTGTCTTGGTGGAAATGCTCACTGTCAGTGCTGGCAGTGGACGTGCAGGACAGTGCAGGCTGACGGGCAACTTTAGAAATGCAAGTGACTAAATACAAATCATCCCAAGGGAAGTCACTGGCAGTTAGTTGCCCACCTTGCTCAGACCCATTTGTAAAAGCTACAAGGCAGCTACCTGCATCTTTTCGGCACCTAAATCCCTTTAAAAATCTGGCCCTAAGGCACTTTTGAAAATGGAACCTAGGCTCTTAAGTCACCTAGGTGCTTTCGAAACCGTGGCTCCTTGCTGGCAGTAGGACATTGGAGGTATGGCTGGCTGAGCTCACACAGCATACATCCCGGCAGCGCCTCTCCTGCTCCAGTCATGTCCCCGTGGGGTGCAGCAGCTCCTGCATTAGAACATTTCCCCCTGAGCATGGCTAGGGCTCAGGATGTGTCAGACATGAAAAGCCACTATAGTGGCTTTCTGTAAAGTATCAAGAAATCCACAAAGATGCTCACCTGCTTCTGCTGGTTGTCTCTGGACACTGCCCCAGCTCTGCTCTCTGCTCAGGAGCAGGGACACAGATGATTCAGACAAATGCATCTCTCCGCCCACTTACTGTGATCTCTCTCTCTCATTCTCTCTCTCTCTTTGGACTTGAAAATAAACTGTTGCACTATATAGACCACGTCAGTTACACGTGCACCTGCTCAGCTCACTATTCCAAATGCCAGCACTTGCCGTAATTCAAAGCCCTGTTTTTTTCAAGCTAAGTACAAATGAGTGTGTCTGGTTAACAGGTCCCCCTCTATTAGGGCACCGGAGCAAATAAGAGCCCCATTCCCATGGGCTCTGGAGAGGAGAGGGGCCTCATTCCCATGGGCTCTGGAAAGGAGAGGGGCCCCATTCCCTATGGGGCTAGAGAGGAGAGGGGCCCTGTTCCCATGGGCTCTGGAGAGGAGAGGGGCCCCATTCCCATGGGCTCTGGAGAGGAGAGGGGCCCTGTTCCCATGGGCTCTGGAGAGGAGTGGGACCCCATTCCTATGGGCTCTGGAGAGGAGAGGGGCCCTGTTCCCATGGGCTCTGGAGAGGAGAGGGGCCCTGTTCCCATGGGCTCTGGAGAGGAGTGGGGCCCCGTTCCCATGGGCTCTGGAAAGGAGTGGGTCCCTCTTCCCATGGGCTCTGGAGAGGAGAGGGGCCCTGTTCCCATGTGCTCTGGAGAGGAGTGGGGCCCATTCCCATGGACTCTGGAGAGGAGAGGGGCACTGTTCCCATGGGCTCTGGAGAGGAGTGGGGCCCCGTTCCCATGGGCTCTGGAGAGGAGAGGGGCCCTGTTCCCATGGGCTCTAGAGAGGAGTGGGGCCCCCTTCCCATGGGCTCTGGAGAGGAGTGGGTCCCCCTTCCCATGGGCTCTGGAGAGGAGAGGGGCCCTGTTCCCATGGGCTCTGGAGTGGAGTGGGTCCCCCTTCCCATGGGCTCTGGAGAGGAGTGGGGCCCCATTCCCATGGGCTCTGGAGAGGAGAGGGGTCCTGTTCCCATGGGCTCTGGAGAGGAGTGGGGCCCCCTTCCCATGGGCTCTGGAGAGGAGAGGGGTCCTGTTCCCATGGGCTCTGGAGAGGAGTGGGGCCCCGTTCCCATGGGCTCTGGAGAGGAGTGGGTCCCCCTTCCCATGGGCTCTGACGAGGAGGGGCCCCATTGATCACAGTATCCAGGGAAGCTGCAGCCCTGCTACTGGAGTTCTTAGAATGCATGTCCTTTGCAGGCCCACATATCAGCTCCTCTCCTAAGTGCTCAGCTTCCCTGCCTCACTGGAGAGGACCTAAAAGGATGGTTTAGGGTAGTCCCGTCTACAGCCTTTATTTACAGTTGCTAGGTCCAAAGATAAAGTGTTTGCTCTCTTTAGCTGGGCATGGCTGAGGAATGTCTTGGGTGCCTCTCCTGAGGTCTAGCATTCCACTTTTTATGGGCACTGTAGATCTGCGGCAGCAACTGACTGGGTCGGCATCCTGCCTTCTCTTGAAGTGATCCACTCAGGATCCACTTAGGAATTGTGCTCCTCGCTTTCAGGCCATGTTCAGACTTGCTTAGCCTCTGCATGGGCCTTGTCTCACCCCTCCCCGTTCTCTGCTTATTCTGTTTATTTAGTAATGGCTCCCTTTCTGTCCCATCACACAATCGCTGCACTGCGACATCTTCGCCTCTGCAGGTCCCGCTGTGGGAACACTTTCCAGTGTCTCCCCTCACATCTTCTCCAGCTCATTTCAAGCCCCAGTGGAAGAGCCCTTTCTCCCTAGTCTATGCTTCTCCATTACTCTCTCTCGTCTACTCCCAGTTTTGATTCTGTTGTATGATTCTGTGGCTGTAGGCCAAGGTTTGGGATGTGAGTTGTATGAACAATGCTCCTCCCTGGAGTCTGCTGGTTTGGTTTTAGATCGATCTCTCCAGCAGTGATCTCATTGTATCACTGATTGTCACAAGAACGCAAGGATTCTCAGGACTTGTAAGTGATATGCCACGTCAAACAGCTTCCTGAGAAGCTCTTAGTATTTCTCAGGGCTGCTCAGTGCATGAGGAGCTGTGTGCATCCCTCCCATGACAAAGGGAAGGCAAAGTCTCAGGTGCAGATTTGCTTTCCCTTGTGCCCTGCCCTTCCCTTTCTGGTCAGGCCACGAGCGACCACACACGCTCAGCAGGATTTTGCCTAATTGTGCATAACGTCTTCCACGCAGGTTTCCCGTTGCAGATTCTGGAAAGAAACGCAGTTAGATTCTGCTGTTTATTTGTCTAGTGAAATAGACCCTCTGACTACCAGCTCCTCAGCCCCCTGCAACAAAGAGGAGAATTTGGAAATGCCCATCTGGTTTGTGTTTAGCGTAATGTGCAGAAAGGTTGCACATTTTCAGGGACCTTGTTCATAAGTAGTAGATTGTACAACAGTTTATTACACAAATGAGGCTTTTTATTGCTGAGCTTTGTTGAGCTGCCAGTTGGGATAAAGAACACAATGTGCTTCATGGTCCCTATCAAGGAAAATTAGAAAGCATTAAATTCTGCTCAAACTATCAAGCACTGGAGAGCTGGTAATCAAATCCAGAAAACGCCTGCTGTCGGAAGGTCAGGGCTATCTTGCTGGTGGTGCCTTTGAATCAATGACAAAGTCCCTTCGGTAAAACATTAGAAAAACAATATATAGACTTCTGACCCCGAAACTCAACACAAAATGATACGCCTCAGGCAAAAATGGACCTGCTCTCTGTTGGTTTTGAGGGGTAATCTGAACCCCCCAAATCTTCTCTTCACTGATCTCCTGGCGAGCAGTCTACCCTGTGTGCATGTGTTTCAGTTTAAAGATATATTGGAATCCAAGTGTGATTATTAAATTACTGTCTTGTCCCAAGTTCATTCTGGCCCTGGTTCCCCATAGCCAGGTAAGAGGTGCATTTGCAGGAAGATTTTCCAAATTAGCTTTAGATCCAAATCAAATTAATATTGCAAACAATGTATTGAACCCAAAGATAGCTAATCCCCAATGAAATATCAGCCTGCAGTCTTGAACCTCACAGCCTAACTTTAATGCCACTTCAATCTGAGTGTAAGAATTGAAAGAATTCCAAGAATCCAATGATATAAACTGTATTTTTAGAGCTGTGAGTGACTTGTGAGAGTGAAACATTGCAGTGACTAAAGATAGCACAAGTCAGTTTTTCCATGATTTATCACAAGAATGTTCGCAGCAAGTTAAAGTCATTGAATGTTGTGATAGCAGCACATACATGTTGGCATGTTTTCAAGTCAAGTCATTCATAACATATTTGTCACAGAACAAAATTTCCATAATAAAACTTTGAGCAGCATCTCATTTGTAGAGGCACCACACAAGCCACTGAGGGGTTCATTTATTTTCAAGTACATTCTCTCTCCTCAGCTGTAGCCAGAGGGGAGTTCAAGCCACCTGATTGCAAGTTTCAAAATCTTCAGGAACTCTGACCCTGGAAGGACATAAAAGAGACTCTGGCAGGGTGGAAAGAGCCACATGACATTTTGATTAAAAAACTAGAACAGTATCAAATTAACATAACACAATTAAATGGATTAAAAGCTGGCCAACTGATAGGTCTCACCATGTAATTGTAAACAGGGAATCAGCATTTAGCCAGTGAGGTCTGGCAGGAATCTGTTCCTGGCTCTATACCATTTAACATATTGATCAATGACCTGGAAGAAAATATAAAATCATCACTGATAAAGTTTGCAGATGACAAAAAAATTGGAGGACTGGTAAATAATGAAGAGGGCAGATCAGGATCACTTGGTAAACTGGGCAAAAACCAACAATGTGCATTTTAATACAGGTAAATGTATCCATCTAGCAACACAGAATGCAGGCCATGCTTAGAGGATGCAGCCCAAAGCCCCTTGCTGAGGCTAAAATAACATTGATTTATAGATTCTAAGGCTGGAAGGGACTACTGTGATCATCTAGGCTGACCTCCTCCATGCATAGAAAGCTGGCTGGATCGTCGGGCTCAATGGGTAGTGATCAAAGACTCCATGTCTAGTTGGCAGCCAGTATCAAGTGGAGTGCCCCAAGGGTCGGTCCTGGGGCCGGTTTTGTTCAATATCTTCATTAATGATCTGGAGGACTGTTCTCAGTGGTAGCAGATGACAGAACAAGGAGTAATGGTCTCAAGTTGCAGTGGGGGAGGTTTAGGTTGGATATTAGGAAAAACTTTTTCACTAAGAGGGTGGTGAAGCACTGGAATGGGTTACCTAGGGAGGTGGTGGAATTTCCTTCTTTAAAGGTTTTTAAGGTCAGGCTTGACAAAGCCCTGGCTGGGATGAGTTAGTTGGTGATTGGTCCTGCTTTGAGCAGGGGGTTGGACTAGATGACCTCCTGAGGTCCCTTCCCACCCTGATATTCTATGATTCTATTCTATGACACAGGTCAGAGACCTGCCCCAAAATAATTCCTAGAGCAGATCCTTTAGAACAACACCCAAGCTTGATTTAAAATTATCAGTGATGGAGAATCCACCATGCCCATGGGTAAGTCATTCCAATGGTTAATTATGGTCACCGTTAAAATTTATGCCTTATTTCCAGACTGAATTTGTCTAGCTTCAACTTCCAGCCATTGGATAATTTTAGACCTTTCTCTGCTAGGCTGAGAGCCCTTTATTAGATATTTGTTCCCCATATAGGTACTTATAGACTGTGATCAAGTCACCCTTAATCTTCTCTTTGTTAAGCTAAATAGATTGAGCAATTTGGGTCTATCACGATAAGGCAGATTTTCTAACCCTGTAATCATTCTCATGGCTCGCCTCTGACCCTTCACCAATTTATCAACATCCTTCTTCAATTGTGGGCACCAGAACTGGACAGAGGATTCCAGCAGCAATCACACCGGTGCCAAATACAGAGGTAAAATAACCTCTCTGCTCCTACTCAGCAGGGCCGGCTCCAGGCACCAGCTTAACAAGCAGGTGCTTGGGGCGGCCAAGGGGAGGGGCGGCACCTGCGGCAATTCGGGGGCGGCAGGTCCCTCACTCCCTCTAGGAGCGAAGGACCTGCCGCTGAACTGCTGCCGCCGATCGTGGGTTTTTGTTTCTGTTTTTGTTTTTGCTTGGGGCATAAGAAATGCTGGAGCCGGCCCTGCTACTCAGTATTCCCTTGTTCCTATGTTCAGCTGATTACTGACCATGACCCCAAATCTTTTTCAGAATCTCTGCTTCCCAGAATAGAGACCCCCATCTTGTGAGTTTGGCCGATATTCTTTGTTCCCAGATGTACATATTTACATTTATCCGTATTAAAACACTTATTGCTGGCTTGAGCCCTGTTTACCAAGAAATCCTGATCACTCTGTATCAGTGACCTGGCCTCTTCATTATTTGCCACTCCCCCAATTTTTGTGTCAACTGCAAACATTAAAAGTGCTGATTTTATGTTTTCTTCCAAGTCATTTTATAAAAATGTGAAATAGCGCAGGGCCAAGAACCGATCCCTCTGGGACCCCACTGGAAACACCCGCTCAGTGGGGATTCCCCTTCTACAGTTACATATTGAAATCTATTGGATAGCCAGCCTTTAATCCAGTTAATGTGTGTGTATAACAGGGCATGCTCACTGCAAGGCACCTTCTCCTGGATCCTCTATGAATTAACACCTTCCACAGCCAATGCCCCCTTTTGTCACGCATTTGCAGGCCCCGCAGCCTCTCTCTCTTCTGCAGCTCGGAGTGCTCTCTCTTTGAGGCTTGGCCCTCCAGCCAGATCCCTATCCATGCTTCTCCTTCCGGGGGGTGTCAAAGTCTCTCCACATAAACTGTCTCAGGCAGTCTTCCCATTCACCGCCCAGACTGTGCCACTTCCCCCATGGCTGGTAGGAGAATGTGGGTCCACCCTCTACTCCAGGTTCCAGCCCAGGGACCCTCTAATCAGTGGCCGAGGTCTGCACCACCGTGAACCTTGCTGCTGTTTGCCTGAGCCTTTTCCAACCCCTGTCCAAGCCCAGAGAGTGACTGCAGGCCTTCTGCACTGCAGCTCCCTTCTTACTCTCTAATTCCTGACTTTATAGCTCCTCCTCCTGTCCTCGCCTGGCTGGACTTGTCTGTCCAGCCTAATTCTCCCCCAGGTGTGGCCTACTCGCTTAATTAGCCCCTTAACCCCTTCAGGTGAGGTGTGCGGTGAACACCCCATCACAGTGGGCCATGATAATTTTATAGCTCTCTATTTTTAAAATCAAAATGTCATGTGGTATCAAGTCAAATGTCTTATGGAAGTTAAAGTTGGTTACATCAACACTATGACCTTTAGCATCCAAATTTGTAATCTCATCAAAAATAGCTAGCAAGTTAGTTCGACAGGATCTATTTTCCATAAACCTTTGTTGATTGGCATTAATTATAATAAAAAATGTAATTACATTACCCTCCTTTAATTCTTTATTAATCAAGTCCCGCCCAGGATTGATGTCAGACTGACAGGCCTGTAATTACCCAGGTCATCCCATTTACTGTTTTTAAAAATTAGCACAACATTAGCTTTCTTCCAATCTCCTGGAACTTCCCCAGTGTTCCAAGACTTATTGAAGATCAACAGTCCAGCTCTTTTAGAACTCTTGGATGCAAATTATCTGGACCTGCTGATTTAAAACTGTCTAACTTTGGTCGCTTCTGTATAACATCCTTCAGAGTTACTAGCAAATGAAAAGAGCATATGATATGACTAGGGTTACCATATTTCAAGTTCCCAAATAAAGGATACTGCTGGGGGGAGGGGGAGCAGAAGAGGGGGTACAGTTAGGGGGTGCTGGAGGGGTATGTGTGTACTGGGATGGATATTTGGGGGTGCTGGAGGGGGTTTTGGGAGTGCTGGAGGGAGTACCTGTGGCCTCACTCTCAAGGTGTGGGGCAGTGCAGTTCCCTGTCACGGTGGCAGGGTGGCTGGCACAGGCCTGGGATGCAGCATCAGCCCATCAGTCAGTGCTTCTCTGTGGACCTCTCCCCCTCCCCAGGGCAGGCAGCTGGGGCCTGGCCCTATTACCCCTGCTGACTGGGCTCTGAGGCCCCATGGCAGGGCAGGTGGCCCAGCCAAGAGGTGTTTGGCGGCTTCGCTTACCTGGTGGGCTGGGCCGGGTCAGGGCTGGGATGGGCGGGATCCAGCAGTGCGGATGCAGGGAAGGAGCCAATCAGGGTGCAGAGACAGCTTTTTCTGACCTGCAGTGTCTGGAGCAGAAAAATCCCAGACATTTCCTCTTATTTCAAAAATCCACCCAGATGGAGGCCAAGATCCTGTCTGGGAAAACCTGGGTGTATGGTAACCCTAGATATGACTCCATCATCTATTTTTTCACCCAAATAGAGAACAGAAATATTTATTGATCTTGTCTCCCCTTTCTAGATTATTATGGATAACTCTGCCATTTCTCTCAAATAAGGGACCAGTACCATTGTCAGGATACTTTTTGTTCCCAATATATTTAACAAACTCCTTCTTATTGTCTTCAGTTCTGCTGGCCATAGTTTTTTTCTTGTGCCCCTTTGCTTCCCTTATCAATTTTCAACAATTCCTAACTTCTGATTTATGTTCATTACTATCAACTTTCTCTTTCTTCCATTTGTTAAATAGTATTTATTTTATTTTGTATAGCTGCCTTCACTGACTCTCTAAACCAAATTGTATTTTTAACAGCACAGCCTTCTTCCTCACTTATGGGATTGTGGCTTTTGGGTATCTAGTAAAGTATTCCTAAACATTTCCCAAACATTATTCACATTTTTCTGATTAAATTCTTCCTCCCAGCTGATTTCGCTCATAATTGATTTCAGCTTTGTGAAATTGGATCTTTTAAAGCACCAAGTATATATATTACTGCTCTGGAATTTATTCTGCTTGTCTATGATAAATGGGATCAAGTCATGATCACTTGTACCTAAATTACCATTAAGTTTTCACTCTGCGACCAGTTCCTCTTAATCCGTCAGGACGACGCCTAATATAGAATTCCCCCCTGATGAATGCAACACTTTCTGCAGCCGTCTCTGTCTGGTTCGGTTGTCTTTCTGCCTGTGGCTGCTCACACTCACGCACACTCAGAGCCCCACCAAAGCAATACCCAGACCTCTGTGTTCATAAGAACGACCATACTGGGTCAGACTAAAGGTCCATCTAGCCCAGTATCCTCTCTTCCGACAGAGGCCAATGCCAGATGCCCCAGAGGGAGTGAACAGAACAAGTAATCATCAAGTGATCCATCCCCTGTCACCCATTCCCAGATTCTGGCAAACAGAGGCTAGGGACACCCAGGGCTGCCCAGAGGATTCAGGGGGCCTGGGGCAAAGCAATTTCGGGGGCCCCTTCCATAAAAAAAAGTTGCAATACTATAGAATACTATATTCTCGTGGGGGCCCCTGTAGGGCCCGGGGCCTGGGGCAAATTGCCCCACTTGCCCCTCCCCCCCCCCCCCCCGGGCGGCCCTGGGGACACCATCCCTGCCCATCCTGGCTAATAGCCATTGATGGACCTATCCTCCATGAACTTATCTAGTTCTTTTTTGAACCCTGTTATAGTCACATGCAGCCTGCAGGGAAACCCCTCCATCCACATGGCTAAGCTCCTGACTCATGGCCTGGGTTTTGGGCAGTGGCTCCTATTGTTCCAGATATCTTACTCCAAAAGGAGCTTAACTGCAAAGGATGGCAGTGGAACTGCTCCTGTGCTTAATATTCAGCACTTGCTTATATGATGTGCTGGAGCGTGGCCAGTGCTTGCATCACACAGGATCAAGTCCCCTGTAGGAGGCTTTGTCTCCTTACATCACTTTCTCCTAGGGTGACCAGACGTCCCGATAAAATCGGGACCGTTTCGATGTTTGTCCGGTGTTCCGACCGATCTGTGGTTGGGATGCAATTTGTCCCGATATTTCGCTCCGTCAGCAGGTTTTTTTTGGTTTTTTTTTTTGCCCTCCCTCCCCTCCCGGGTGTCCCGATAATTTCTTCCTCTCATCTGGTCACCCTACTTTCTCCGCACCTCCTTGTGCAGGATTTAACACTCAATATTTAGGCTTGTGCCCATTTTCTTTCCCTTATAACCATGACTGTGGTTAAATAAACTAAGTATGTGAGTGATTGCAAGCTTTCCCCTTTGCCATCTGGAGCTGGATGAATACAAGCTCTGGTCCTCTGCATACAGTTTGCATTTACCTTCCCTCTTATTTATATTTGTGACTCTTTGCATGTTGGTTTTGTGACTGAACATCTTGTAAAGTCATAGAATTATAGAATCATAGAATATCAGGGTTGGAAAGGACCTCAGGAGGTCATCTAGTCCAACCCCCTGCTCAAAGCAGGACCAATCACCAACTAAATCATCCCAGCCAGGGCTTTGTCAAACCTGACCTTAAAAACCTCTAAGGAAGGAGATTCCACCACCTCCCTAGATAACCCATTCCAGTGCTTCACCACCCTCCTAGTGAAAACGTTTTTCCTAATATCCAACCTAAACCTCCCCCACTGCAACTTGAGACCATTACTCCTTGTTCTGTCATCTGCTACCACTGAGAACAGTCTAGATCCATCCTCTTTGGAACCCCCTTTCAGGTAGTTGAAAGCAGCTATCAAATCCCCCCTCATTCTTCTCTTCTGCAGACTAAATAAGCCCAATTCCCTCAGCCTCTCCTCATAAGCCATGTGCTCCAGCCCCCTAATCATTTTTGTTGCCCTCCGCTGGACTCTTTCCAATTTTTCCACATCCTTCTTGTAGTGTGGGGCCCAAAACTGGACACAGTACTCCAGATGAGGCCTCACCAATGCCAAATGGAGGGAAATGATCATGTCCCTCGATCTGCTGGCAATGCCCCTACTTATACAGCCCAAAATGCTGTTAGCCTTCTTGGCAATAAGGACACACTGTTGACTCATATCCAGCTTCTCATCCACTGTAACCCCTAGGTCCTTTTCTGCAGAACTGCTGTCTAGCCACTCGGTCCCCAGTCTGTAGCAGTGCATGAGATTCTTCCGTCCTAAGTGCAGGACAATGATTTGAGTCCTTTGATTTGTTCTGAGAACGCCACGAGGTGATGTATCAAACAGCTTTCTCCCTGCTGTGACTGTCCCCAGAGGCCTCACTGCTTATGTCTACACTTGGAGCTGGGGGGAGAGAGTCCCTGCTCAAGTAGACATACGCACGCTAGCTCTCACTGAGGTAGTGTTCTAAAAATAGCTGTGTAGCTGCGGTAGCATGGGCAGCAGTGAGCAGCAGCATAGGCTAACTGCCCTGAGTACAATCCTGCCCGGACCCTGAGCAGTCTTTCCTCTTCCTTTGGAGCATTTGGGACTATCCCCAGTCAGAGAGCATGCAGGAGGAATGGTCTGAGCTGGTCCAGCATTTCTATGCTCCAAATGTGAAGAAGATTTCTTGCAAAAAGAGACTCCAATTTAGCAAAGACATCAAGATCCCGTGGCTGGAAACTGAAGATGGACAAATTCAGACTAGCAATGTGGTGCGAATGTTCAATGTTGGGCATAATTAACTATTGGTACAACACACCTGGGATACCAAGACTTGGCATCTCTGTCTAAAAGATCTGCCCTACTTCACCCAGGCTTGTAGGCCTGTGTCATGCCGTTGGTTACACTAGAACTATGTTTCTCAGCAGGTGGGTTATGAAAGGCACTCAGTGGGAGGGTCACAAGGCACAGAAAATTATATCACAATCTCAACAAAGAAAATCTGGCTCCACCACATGCCCTGATCCTTCATGGTCAAGTATTCGATGTCAATCTCTTGATACACACACACACACACACACACACACACACACACACACACACACACACACACTTACACACATTCTACAGGCTTATCATTGGTAGCTTTGATGCATTTTACTCTTACTTTTATAGTAAATGTAAGAGGACTGCAAAAAGTTTTGAATTCGAAGAAAGGGTCGCCAGTCTGAAGAGACTGAGGAACATTGGACTAGAGGATCAGAATGCTGCCTTCTGGCCTTAAGATCCATGAATTCTGAATGTACTGGAACAAATTGGTTCTCAGTTAATGGGCTGTCTGTGTTATATTCCTCCATTCACAAAGAGAAACGTCACTCTGAATGATTTTTAGATTAGGAGAACAACAAGAAATAACAGACGTAAAGAGAGAGCGCACTGTGTGTGTGTGTATGACAGAGAGAGAGACAACAAGGAGTCTGGTAGCACCTTAAAGACTAACAGATTTATTTGGGCATAAGCTTTCGTGGGTAAAAACCTCACTTCTTCGGATGCAAGAGAGAGAGAGAGAGCACGTGCACTATGTGTGTGCGAGAGAGAGAGAGATCGTACTATGTGAAAACACGCACTGTGTGTATGAGAGAGAGAGAGCGCACTGTGTGTGTGTGAGAGAGAGAACGCGCGCACTGTGTGTGTGAGAGAGAGTGAGAGAGCGCGCACTGTGTGTGTGTGAGAGAGAGAGAGAGAGCACGCACTGTGTGTGTGAGAGAGAGTGAGAGAGCGCGCACTGTGTGTGTGAGAGTGAGAGAGAGAGAGAGAGAGAGAGCGCGCACTGTGTATGAGAGAGAGAGAGAGCACGCACTGTGTGCGTATGAGAGAGAGAGCGCGCACTGTGTGTGTGAGAGAGAGTGCGCACTGTGTGTGTGTGGGAGAGAGAGAGAGACCGCACTGTGTGTGTGACAGAGAGTGAGAGAGCGCGCACTGTGTGTGTGAGAGAGAGAGAGGAAGCGCACTGTGTGTGTGAGAGAGAGAGAGAGAGCGCGCACTGTGTGTGTGTGAGAGAGTGAGAGAGAGCGCACTCTGTGTGTGTGAGAGAGAGAGAGAGAGCACACTGTGTGTGTGTGAGAGAGAGAGAGAGAGAGAGAGAGCACTGTGTGTGCGTGAGAGAGAGCGAGCACATTGTGTGTGTGTGAGAGAGAGAGAGAGCGCACTGTATGTGTGAGAAAGGGCGCACTGTGCATGTGTGAGAGAGAGCACGCACTGTGTGTGTGTGTGTGTGAGAGAGAGAGAGAGAGAGGGAGCGCACTCTGTGTGTGAGAGAGAGAGAGCATGCACTGTGTATGTGTGTGTGAGAGAGTGTGCACTGTGTGCGTGAGAGAGAGAGCACACTGTGTGTGTGAGAGAGAGTGAGAGGGCGCACTGTGCGTGTGTGAGAGAGAGCGCGCACTCTGTGTGTGAGAGAGAGAGTGCACTGTTTGTGTGTGTGTGAGAGAGAGAGAGAGGAAGCACACTGTGCGTGAGAGAGAGCAAGCGCACTGTTTGTGTGTGTGTGAGAGAGAAAGAGAGAGAGGAAGCACACTGTGTGCGTGAGAGAGAGCAAGTGCACTGTATGTGTGTGTGAGAGCGAGAGAGAGGTCGCACTGAGCATGTGTGAGAGAGAGAGAGAGAGGGTGCACTGTGCATGTGTGACAGAGAGTGCGTACTGTGTGTGAGAGAGAGCGAGCGCACAGGGCCGGTGCAAGGAAGTTTCGCGCCCTAGGCGAAACTTCCACCTTGCGCCCCCCTCCCAGCCCTGCGGCAGCTCCCCGCCCCCCCCTCCCCCCGCCCTGAGGCGCCCTCCCCTGTGGCAGCTTCCCCCCCCACCCTGAGGCGCTCCCCGCCCCACGGCAGCACCTCCCCCCCGGGGAGCCGTGCGGCAGCTCCCCACCCCAGCTCACCTCTGCTCCACCTCCTCCCCGAGCATGCCGCCCCTGCTCTAATTCTTCTCCCCTCCCAGGCTTGCGGTGCCAAACAGCTGATTGGCGCTGCAAGCCTGGGAGGCGGGAGAAGTGGAGCGGCGACCGCGCGCTCGGGAAGGGGGCGTAGGAACGCTGTAAAAAAAAATTGGGGGCACCGCTTTTTGGCACCCCCAAATCTTGGCACCCTAGGCAACCGCCTAGTTTGCCTAAATGGTAGCACCGGCCCTGCGAGCGCATTGTGTGTGTGTGAGAGAGAGACAGAGAGAGGGAGCACACACTGCGTGTGTGTGAGAGAGAGATAGAGAGCACACTCTGTGAGTGTGAGAGAGAGAGCGCGCACTTTGTATGTGTGAGAGAGCACACTCTGTGTGTGAGAGAATGCACTTGTGTCTGTGACAGAGAGAGCGCACTGTGTGTGTGTGTGTGTGAGAGAGAGAGAGAAAGAGAGAGAGAGAGGAAGCACACCATGTGTGTGAGAGAGACGGCGCACTGTGTGTGTGTGAGAGAGTGAGAGTGTGCACTATGCATGTGTGAGAGAGAGAACGCACTGTGTTGTGCGAGAGAGTGCATTCTGTGTGCGTGTGTGAGAGTGCACTCTGTGTGCGTGTACACGCGTGCATTTACACTGAGCTCTCTGAACTCTGCACACAAGGTGCTTAGAAATTGAACGATACAGTGCACAAAATCCCACTTGCAGCACAGATTCCTAGCTACACACCCCACCTCATTTGGAATGAACCACATGGTAATTGTCATTCACAGAGGTAGCCCCAGGCTAATATTGTTTGCCCTTGGAGCCAGATCCTGCTATGGCCTTGGCTGGCTAGTTGAGTGAGGATGAGCCAGTCTGAGTGCTGTCTGTCAAGGATTCATGTGGCGAGGGTTCTGGACATACCCAAAGATTACGGGGTGGTTACTGCAGCCCATACACAGAGCCTGTGTGGTGACACAAGTGTGAGCTGGAAAGCCAGGTGCTTCAGGACAGGAGTGTGTCCAGCATCCAAATGCAGGAACCCTGTTATATTGACTAACCAGAGTCCTGTAGCTTCTCCATGGTGACTGAAACTACCAGCTGTGTACATAATACCTGGCCTGGGCACTAGACACACCTCTCTCCCTGAGCCTACATTAGCTAGGCCTGCCCCTAGAGCTCCCTTGTAAGCCCTGGAAACGCTCTGGCTGCATGGCAAGACACTCTGGTTCCATGGTGAGCTGTTCCCTGGTTCCTTTGTGAGCTGTTCCGTGGCTGCATGGGGAGCTGTTGCCTGGCTCCATGGTGAGCTGTTCCCTGGTTGCATGGTGAACTGTTCCCTGGCTCCATGGTGAGCTGTTCCCTGGCTCCATGGTGAGCTGTTCCCTGGTTGCTTGGCAAGCAGAGGCTTCCTATAGCTGTTGCCCATGAGGTTTGGCCGAGTCTGTGCTCTTTCTCATGTTTGTTGTGGGTACTCTTTTCCCAAAGTCTAGCTCAGCATGTGCTTGGAATAGTTGTACTTACAGTAATCAGTCTCCAAGCCCAAAGCTGCATCATCTTCCAGTAACATCTGGCACAGTCACATTTCACACAGATGTTTAACACTGCGGGGACTTCCCAGTACTAAGCATGAGTGGCATTAGGAGAATGGATCCAGAGGAGGGGAAAGGCCTGGCTAGGAGGCTGTGTTCTGTTACTGCTGTGCAAACCACTTCCACTGTTTTAAATGAAGAAGAGGAGAAATTCCGAGCTGTTTCATTACCTGTGAAAGCAGGGTTAAGTCTGGCCTGGGTCACTAGGCTGGACACAGAGGGCTCTGCGTAGCCTGGGTGGAAGGGGATCTTCCTTCCTAGGCTCCAGAGTGGCAGCAGAATCTGCTGCTCCATTGAGTGTGGGGGAAGGGTTGGTGAGTTCATGCAACCCCCCTGCCCACTTCTCCCCATCCCACCATGCTCTGCCTGTCAGTGGTATGCAGGGATGCCTGCTAAGCTAGGTGCTGCAATGTGCATAGTGCATGTGGCACAAATCCTGCCCTTGCTGGCATTGCAGAAGGAAATTGGTCCCACTGTATGTGGGGCTCTCCAGAGCCATGGAAGGGGGGCAGGATCTGACTCCTCCCTAGTGTAAAGCTAATTATCTCGGCACACGGACTCCGCACAGAACCTACTATGGCCTCTCTGCCATGCACAGCTGACAGTGCTCCTGCACTGACCCGCTGAGCTTTCCGGAACAATGCAAGGAGCTGTGACTGTGTTGCAGTTACAGGATCTTTTCCAGATTCATTCCAGTCCCGGAGAGCACGGCACGTCCTGACCTCCAGGCTGGGTTTGCAACCCACCGAGGCCGCACTCTGAAGCCTGCCGTTACAACAAAGATGTGAAGAAAGCAGGAAGAATCGTAATAATAATGTAAACATGACAGTGCGCTTCCCGACGGATGCACAAATCCCGTAAACATTGCTGTTACGGTGGAGATCTCGCCAGAATTCCTCAAGGGCCCTGCAGCCTGGTGCTGTGGTTCTTGGGGTTTCGAGATTACATCCATCTGTTGGCAGCTGAGGCCTGTTTAGAAGTGGCGAGGAGAGTGCTGTTCAGTCACTAGCTCCTTCGGCTGGGCGAGGGATGATTTCAGCCTCTTTGTGACGCCCCCCAGTGGCAAGTGCTGCTAATGGAGGCTGTGCGTCATCTCAGAGAATGACAGCAGCATCCTTCGGAATGCCTCCTGCTACATACCGACGAAGGGGCGGTACAGGAGTGCAGATACGCACTGCAGCCTCCTCATGCCCACGGGCCTGACCCTGCAAACCGCACCCTAGCCAATGTTGCACACACGGCCCTGAGCAAGCCGTGGCATTCAGCGGGCATGCCCTCAGTGGGGAGCATCCTGCTTAGTTACCAGGTGGCAGCACAGCTGAATTTGGTCACATCCCGGTGAAGGAATTCCTGCTGTGCTGGCTCTGAAATAAGAAAGGCCTCTGAGCTCCACAGGCCCCTTTAGATGGGCCTCTGCAGAGCTGGCCAAATCGACTTATTCGTACAAACTCTGAAAATGTGGGTCCTGTGAGGATCCTGGCAGCTGGGCCTTCCCCACCCCACCCCCAAGGCAGTCCCAGCCCAGGCCTCTGTCTGCTTGGGAGTTCTGCCGATGGGGAAGTGCTTCGGACATTTTGCGGATCACTCACACTATTAAGGGATTCTGTCACCGCCTGTCCTGTACCCCTGCATGCCTTAGTGCCGTGCTGCTGCGACTCAGAGCCCTGACACCCATAGCCAGCACAAGCACAAGGTCTCACCCTGGCTTCCATCAGCCTAGTTATTCCTTGCAGGGTGACTCCAGCAGCCCTTCCAGTCAGAGTCTCCCCAAATCCGTCTACCCCAAGTTCTTAACCACCAGACACTCAGACTGGTCCCCTCTGGTCCGTCACCCCGCAAGGAGCAAAAGCTCCCAGTAATCACTTCACCACGGCACACACACTCCGCACAGTCTGCACACCAGAGACCTGCTTGGGTAAAACTGAACAAAAGGTTTATTTAATAGAAAAGCCCCAGCTCCAAAGGTGGAATAGTGAGGAAAAGCAATACAGAAAAATTACACAGAAAATAAGCTTAAGGAAACTTCCGGCTTCACACTTTGATATGAGCGAACTTCCCTTTCTAAGATGTTACCTATTGCCTCTGAACAGGTTCCCAGAGTACCCCCATCCCAGAGGGAATCCAGTGTTTCACAGGCAGCATCCCACTTAGCGGCTGCCCCTCAGTTTCTGGATAGCCTTCGTGTCAAATCCTTCTCTTTTAAGTGCCTGCAGGCTTTTCTCTCTCAGGCTATTGTGATTCACGGTGGGGGAAATTCCCTCTTCTCTTATTTCTCCAAGGCTGGGGTTTTCTATTCAGTTTCAAGTTGGTTCAGTGTTTTCCCTTTAACTCTAGTGGTTCACCGTTGTCTTTTCCTGGCTGGACAATGGATGGGTATTTGAAGTTAGTGTCATGTAAACAACTGGCTTGGGAGGAGCCCCTCCCTCCTGCGAGGTGTACTTGAAATTGTAGTACCGGTCCTGAGTGACTGTTCTCTATAGATAAATACACTGATTCCTATCCAGGGCCTGTATGCAGATCTCATAATGACCATCACGTTCAGAACATTATAAGCTTTCATACAAGACCTTACGTGGCATAATTTTATGCACAATAACATTGCATACAACCAGTTGATTCAGTTGAGTACGCTTTGGGGTTCAGCCTTCCTGTGTCCCTTGGGGTGTCTGCACCCTGACTGTCATGGGCTGAAGGGTGTGGAGTGAAGATAGCTGGGCTCAGCCCCCACCTGGGCCTGGCTGGAGGGGAGGAAAGGAGGAGGGAGCAGGCGTTACTAGACAGGCGCACACGGGAAGGAGATTAAGCTCGAAAGGAAGCAGCTGTCCTGGGCAGAGGGGGACATTTCTCTGGGCTGTGGAGCCCCAGAAAGGACTAGCGGGGAGCCTATCAGTCTGTCTGGCTGTGTTCGGATTTTGTTCAGAGGTGGGCTCCTGCCGTTATTAAACACACTGGTAGTACTGCCAATGCAGCTAGCTCCCAGCTGGCTCAGCGCCTTGCTAGCTAGCATGCCCGCCGGCTCAGTGCTTTCCTCATACACTGAACAGGAAATGTGTTGCAGATTGTGCTCTAGATCCAAAGGCTCCCTGAGGGAGGCTTATTTGAGCCTCACAGAAGCCTGAGCACTCTGGTTTGACATGTTAGCCCAGTACCCCCAGCACACCACAGCCAGGGTCATGATAAAAAAGCCCCCGACACATGGGTGCTCCCTCAGTGGAAAGGTTTGCTGCCCTGGAAATGAGCCTGAAATGTAGCTGTCAGATGACAAAAGCCCCTCAGGAGAGCCAGAATTTCCCTTTGCACCACAGAAATGTCTCGTGAAAGTATTAAAGGAAGGGGAAGAATGGACGAGCAAGGGGAGCGATCCGGCCTTCGCCCTGCTCGCCTATGGATGCTGGCCAGGGTGCTGACACCTTTCATGTCACAAGCACAAGGGCCACTTGTGTGTGTTTTGTGTGTGGGTTTTCCTTCACTAGGATGAAAGGCAATGCCCCTGGTGTAACTCCACTGGGGGAGCAGCAGTGAATTCGGCCTATTGGCTGGGAAGGAGAAGTGACTGTCAATAGTATCAATTCTCTCTCATCTGCCCTCCCCAGCAGCTGGGGCAGTGTTTGCTATTGACTTCAATGGAGCCAGGATTTCAGCCTGGCAAGCCCAGGGCATGTTTTGCTCTCCACTGGTTCTGAGGCTCCTCTTGCCTTGGTATCCACACTTGGCTGGATGGGTCACATTCCTCTGCACTCCTGGGCAATTTAAAAAGTCAGTCAAAACTGGCTGAAAACGTATTTCTCTGCTATCGAATATAAATATATTCTCACGCTGGCGTGTGTCCATAAGAATATTAAAAATAGCTTACTAAGTTACACTGTGAAAATCACTAATATAATAAGACTTGTGTGTCGTATTCCATTAATAACGGAACGCTAATGCCACGCTTTAATGGGATACTGATGTAAAGCAATAAGGAACATTTTTGGAAAAACACAATCCTATTATTTGAAGATATTTTTGCAGGGAAAGGTTAGAAAAAAACATTTGCTGGTATGTCATTTGTCCAATTCAATAAAAGTGTTTTGCCTCCTTTCAGACTTTGGTGCTAGTGAACAGCAAAGCAAGGGGCGGGGGGTGGGGTGGGGTGGGGGAGGGGTAGTCTTTGCTTCACCAGCTCCTTCCCTCGCCGTTTGTCAGGCCCAAAGGTGAACACCATTTTGTACAAAGAAGGGCCTGGAGCAACTTCCTGACCATGCCCGGTGTGGCCCCAGTTTACACTGAGTAGCACTCAGAGAGCACTGACCTGCACTGGATTGGAACCAGACGGGGCCCTGGTCTGCACTAATGTCAGTGTCTACACTACAGCCTTGCTCCCGCCCATGTAAGTGCCCTACTACACTGACATAATAACTCCAATTCTGCGAGAGGCATAGCTTATGTCGGTGTAGCTAGGGTGACACAGTGTCCATGTAGAGCGGGAAGCCGAGAGCCTGGGGCTCGGGGTGGGAGCAGGGAGCCAGGAACCTGGGGGCAGCCGGGCTCCAGTCAGGGAGCTGCAAGGAGCTGAAAGCCCTGGCTCTCAGCCCCTCTTAAACTGGTGGAAGCGCTCCTGGGGAGGGTGCGTACCATCAACAGGAGAGCAGTGTGGATGTGAACCATCGCAGTAATTACTGCAGTGACTGTAAGTGGACCTAACGTAGGTCAACTTAAGCTTGTCATGTAGACATGCCCTGGGACATGCAAGACTCATGTCCCATCCCCACACTCCAGAGATACCCATGTCCTCATTAGCGAACGCCTTCACCTTGGACCTTCCCAGGGAAACGCCATGGTGTCAGATCCTGCCGTGTGCCCTTGCGGTAGCTCATGGTTCTGCTGTAACAGCAATAGAAGCAAGTGACACTCCAGCCCTACCAGAGTGCTTCCCCTGGACACTGAGCCAGTCCTGCTACCATCCCTGCCCTCAGGGGAGGCCGGGCTGCTCTCATCTGCAGTGTGCTTCGCTCTGAAGCCAGAAAAACAGGGTGATTTTCAATTCCTGATTCACTGAGCCCCTGTTAGTTGTGCTGAGAGCACGGCTGAGCTGAGCCCCATACTCTGGTGATTCACAGACAGTCACGATCATTTCACACTTCTCTGCAAGAGTAAGGGTGCAGCAGGCAACACGAACACAGATAAGCAGAGAAGGAATCTTGCGTGTGCTCCTAGGCCTGGTCGCTTAAATAAGTCGCTTAATTACATCGCTCAGGGGTGTGAAAAATCCACACCCACTGAACAGCATCGTTAAACTGAACTAACCCCCGTTGTAGACAGCGCTTGGTCGATGGAAGAATTTGTCTGTTGACCTAGCTACTGCCTCTCAAGGAAGTGCATCACCTACGCTGATGGAAGAGCCACCCCCATTGGCGTAGGCAGAGTCTACACTGTAGCGGTACAGCAGCGCAGCTGTGCGGCTGTAACATTCCAAGTGTAGACAAAGCCCTGGACAAGAAACAACAATAAACTGGAGTTCAGGCTGAGGGAGTGGACAGCAAAGCGCATAACGGGCTGTTGTAATTATCCCCGAGCCAAGCGTTACAAACCCCGGAAACGCACAGCTACGGTTAAACTGAAAATCAATGCAAACACTGTGATGGGTTGGATGCCCCTTCTGGGATGCCACCTGATGTACTGAGCTTCTCCTGCTTAAGCAGCCTGGGTTCCCTCTCCATGCTTTGCTAAATTAGGCTCTCCGGCCTCTTGCAGCACACACACACAGGTAAGGCTGCAGACATGGGCTGAAGTCAGCTCTGTGTGAGAGGACTCCCCCAGCACTCACATGCCCACCCCTTTTGGGAGATAAACCCAAAATAATACTGTCATGCACTGTATAGAAAAATATGCACAGTGCAAGCTCATAAAAATCCGCCCTCTTCCTCAATGTGAAGAGAGATGTGCACAGCTTCTTGCCTCCCCAGTTAGAAATGACATAAACTGGGTTTTATTTTAAACAAGAAATACGTTTACAAAAGGTGAATTTTAAGTGGTTAAAGAGATAGCAAACAGAACAAAGCAGATTACCTTAGTAAATAAACAAGCTGCAGACTGAGCTTAACACACTAGATCAGTAGGATACAAATTAACAAATTCTCACCATTAGTGATAAACAGGCTGGCAGATTCTTAAGGCACAGGTCGCCTTGGCTTTCCCAGGTTTTCTTACACAGGCTTAAGATCTTAGCCTGGGACCATCACTTCTCATAGTTCAGTCTTTGTTCCTCAGGTGTTTTCAGGTGTGTTGTTGTAGGGAGAGTGAGGGCCACTCATGTTGTCGTTGTCCCTCTTTTATATCTTCCCCACGCTTGCTGGAAAGCTTTTTTGCTGTGACCTGGGTCAAACAGTTCCCATTGTATAGAGCTATCTCTGAGCGGTTTCTATTGCACACAGTTCCTTATGCTCGTGTGCATTTCTTCAATAAGCCACTAACATTGCTTGGCCTCACCCAACGTAGCACATTTGAAATACCAGAGCCATGGTCAATATTCCCAGCGTCAGATACAAAAATGATACATGCATACACATTGGATAAACACATTCAGTAAATTATAACCTTTCCAATGATATCTTACAAGACCATCTTGCATAAAGTATATCTTAGTTATACCATATCCATATCATAACCATATTTCTATGAAGAATATGGGGGTGTAACGTCACAAACACACATAGCTGTGGAAATGCAATTAGGGCAGCCGAACAACCATACCCTGCCCAGTAGTGACACCACAATGGACAAATATGGCAAAAAATCTGACTTTAAAAACTGCTCTAAATGTCATCAGAGTAGATTATCTGGGACCAAAACACTAACACGGTTTAACCATAATGCTGTGGTTATGGCACAGTGTCACTGCAGGGCAGAGTTAAGGTAGTTCATGTGCATTTACCTGGCATTTCCACGTTTCTTGCTGCTAAACCCAGTGGCTGTGGTGAATGGTAGCTTCTTAGGCAAAGGCCCCCGGGTGATGGGGGATCTGTGGCCCCCTATGGCCGGAAGCCTGGCAATGCACACACTGATGAGCCGCGTGGGAAGGCAGAACTCTCCCAAAGAGCCGCTCTGGGTGGAGCATCCTAGGGTTAACGCCTCCGCAGGATTGTCAGGACCGTTAATAGATTCAGTTAAAACTTTGTCCACAAAACAGCTCAGCTTCCTGTAGGGAATGACAGGGTCTGCTCCCAGCAGATCCTTTCCCTCTGCCCAGGGAGCATCCTGCTGGCTGCTCCTTCTCAGCAAACAAGAGGGATTAGTCCCACCCTTTGCTGCTTGCTAGAACTCCACAGCTGGTGCCATAAAACTCCCCGTCAGGCTGCAGTCCTACTAAGTGTCTCATCTGGCAGGAGCATCGCCTCAGGGAACGTGCTAAAGCCAGGGATGGCACCCGTGCGATCGGAGAGCAGGGCAGGCGCAGGCCTGCACAGATTCACAGCACCCATCCTGGAACATAATCCCATTTCAACTGCATCCAAAGCCAGTCCTGTTAAAATAACAGCCCATTATGAGGCTGTGCATGAAGGTCATGCTGCTAATCACATATAGCACAGCCTTCTCCGCGTGGACGTTACCTGGGTTTCAGATCTTGAATGATTCTGGTTAATTTAAATAAACTCTTCTCCCCCATAAATTCAGGACTGTACTGCACATGTCTCCTTCCCACGGATGCAATCCTGCCATTCATTTCCCATTGATCCCTGCACTCATCCACTCCCTGTATTGCAAGAATCTAGGGCTTTGCTAAAACTCTTCCCTCTGTCTTCCAGAGAATTATCTTCAGACGTTGTCTCGGCCAGTGTGAGGCACCCCTCCTCACAGGAAATGCTTTTCCTTCAGGATTAGTTCCTGTCTTTTCAGCCTCCCCAATTCACTGGATCCTCATGCTGCCTGGGATCCCTGCCACAGATGACTCTGGGGGGAGGAGTTTACTGTGTTCCTCTGCCCTCAGGCTAGCAGTTGATCTCAAGCTCTGTGCTGAGAACTGGAGGGAGCACTTGGAAGGGAAGGGTGATCTAGGCTGTGACACTCTGGAGATCATAGAATCATAGAATCTCAGGGTTGGAAGGGACCTCAGGAGGTCATCTAGTCCAACCCCCTGCTCAAAGCAGGACCAATCCCCAACTAAATCATCCCAGCCAGGGATTTGTCAAGCCTGACCTTAAAAACCTCCAAGGAAGGAGATTCCACCACCTCCCTAGGTAACCCATTCCAGTGCTTCACCACCCTCCTAGTGAAAAAGATTTTCCTAATATCCAACCTAAACCTCCCCCACTGCAACTTGAGACCATTACGCCTTATTCTGTCATCTGGTACCACTGAGAACAGTCTAGATCCATCCTCTTTGGAACCCCCTTTCAGGTAGTTGAAAACAGCTATCAAATCCCCCTTCATTCTTCTCTTCTGCAGACTAAACAATCCCAGTTCCCTCAGCCTCTCCTCATAAGTCATGTGCTCCAGCCCCCTAATCATTTTTGTTGCCCTCTGCTGGACTCTTTCCAATTTTTCCACATCCTTCTTGTAGTGTGGGGCCCAAAACTGGACACAGTACTCCAGATGAGGCCTCACCAATGTCAAATAGAGGGGAATGATCACGTCCCTCGATCTGCTGGCAATGCCCCTATTTATACAGCCGAAAATGCCGTTAACCTTCTTGGCAACAAGGGCAAACTGCTGACTCATATCCAGCTTCTCGCCCACCGTAACCCCTAGGTCCTTTCTGCAGAACTGCTGCCTAGCCATTCGGTCCCTAGTCTGTAACAGTGAATGAGATTCTTCCGTCCTAAATGCAGGACTCTGCACTTGTCCTTGTTGAACCCCATCAGGTTTCTTTTGGCCCAGAGTCCTGGGAGGGGATTTAGCCCTCTGTCCTTGGCACAGGAATAGGGTTGCCAACTTTGGAATATTTGAAAACCAGTTATTCCAACAGGAGTGCCAGAACTTCCTCGGCTCCGCCTCTTCCCCCGAGGCCCCGCCTCTTCCCCCGAGGCCCCGCCTCTTCCCCAAGAGCCCCACCTCTGCCCCACCTCTTCCCCCGAGGCCCTGCCTCTGCCCCAAGAGCCCCGCCTCTGTCCTGCCTCTTGCCCCGATGCCCCACCCCACCCTGCCTCTTACCCCAAGACCCTGCCCCTCATATGCTCCTCTTTCCCCCCACCTCCATTGCTCACTGCTTCCCCCACCCACCCCCTGTCCAGGTTGGAAGGGACTTGCCTGCAGAGCTGGGGTTGGGAGCTGCAGCCGCCCAACACAGGTAGGTGGCGGCCCTGGCTGAGTAGGGGCTGGCGAGGGTTAATGACCTGGCACCTCCCTGTCTCCCCTACCCACAGTAACCGGACTTTGGGTGTCCGGTCAGTAGATTGGAAAACCGGACACCTGGCCACCCTACACAGGAACGTCATTTAGAAGGTTTCATGGGGTAATTCTGCACTGACATAGCTCCTGGGCCCCTCCATTGACCCCCTGGGACTGGCCTGGGTGCATCAGTGCTGTCTCTGGCTGGGTGCCACTCCCTGTTCCCAGCAAGCTCTAAAATCTGGCATTGAGGCAAATGACCTTTTTTTTTTAACAAGCTTGGAGATCCATTCATCTTTCCTTCCCCTACAGTGAATCCTTTTCCTGTGCTTTCACTTGCTCCGGACACTTTGACTTGCACTTGCTCTGGGCTGCTGTGACTTTCGGTTCTTTATTTTATTCCCTGAATAAAGCTGTCTGATTCTGCTTTGCAGGAAAGCAGCCGCATTAGATGATCATGGGAGAAAGGCAGGCATATTCACTGAGGAGGGTTCCTCCCCCAGGTCCATCAGTGGGAGGGGGTTGGCCCAGAGGTCTCATGTATTGGCCACTTCACCATGTTGGCTGGAAGAACGAGGCTGAATGAACTGGAATCCCTCGTTTTTCCTGAAATGAAGAGAAATGTTCTTTGGTGCAAGGCAGGTCACAGGCACCCGACTGCCCTGCTGTCGCCAGTATTGGCAGCACAGACGGCTGCTGCTCTAGAGGACATTGCAGGAGCAAGAGGTTTGGTAAATAAAGGCCCAAACAAAGACATTAATTAAACTCCCCTGAGTCCAAAGGGAGCAAGACCGGCCCCATGTCCAGGACCTCAGTCACCATGGGCAGGTTCCGCCTGCGCTGAGCTCACGGCATCCAATTGGCAAATGAAGCTTTAGCCTCCTGCTAAGGGTGTTCTTGTTAACTCACTCCCTGCCTAATGCGCAGTCACTGTGCTGTGGTTTCCTGCTTTGCCCTACCTCATGCTAACCACCCTTTCCATAACACTACCCCGGGTAGTAACCTGGGCTCCCAAGGCTGGAGTGAAGCAGACAGGTTCTGATTGCTGTTCACCCTAAGACACCCTTAATAAAGCACGGGTGTTCTGTGAACCGTGGAGGAACTATTGCCCCGGATGCAGCATTTCCACAATCCTCTGAAAACAATAAGGGTGTGTACATATGCCTCACTCAGGCACTAACACTGAGCGTGTCAATGTGCAGAGAGAGCATGTGTCCTTATCTGGCCTACAGGGAGGCAGGTTGAGAGTCACCATGTGAGAAAGTGGGGATTTTGGTAATATTTTTATGAGTTCTGTCTGCCTCAGTTTTCCCCGTGCTTTGCGTTGCCAGGCATGGAGTGTAAAGAGTTAAAAAGTTGCTCTGGCGTCTTGGAGAAGAGCTGAGGACAGGAGGTGTTGGTGTAACTGTCTGGGATGGGCTGAATGGGCCAGAAAAGGACCAGCTGAAAACCAGCCCATATCAATGGAGGATTCGGAAAGACAATGGGAACCCCAATGGCTGGGATATTCACCCCTAGCAACCAACAGGAGGAAGGAGATTTCCTGCCACCTGCTGGCAGGGAGGCAGAGGAAAGGCCCTAGCTCAAGAACAAAGGGGAAAGGGGTCCAGGAAGTGGGGGCAGGGCTGGCGTTTGGAGAGAGAGACACACACCTGGGAGGAAGGTGTCTCTCTGTGAGGAGGGAGGGCGATTTCCAGTGTGCCAGGGGAGCAGGAGCTGGCTGTGCTCGTTAGGCCCTTGGCCTCAGAAGGAAAGAGAATGACAGGGAAAGCCGATAATCTCTGCGCAGACACTCCTTTAGCTGCAACGCCAAGTCTCTGCTGGCTCTGGCTGAGGGTCTGCAGTGACCCTCACTGCCATTCTAGACAGCTAAGTGCAGCTCACTGCCAGCGCCTTGGAGGGACCCACCAGTAAATCCGCATGGGAGCCAGTCATGGTGGGAATTACCCCAGCCTAGGCCTCTCCGGGAGAATGTAGAAGTGGGGAGGGAGCCAGGATGCCTTGAAACTGACTAAATGCCCAATCGAAGCAGAAATAATGGTGAGGCGAAGGCCAAACATTGGGCCCTTCTTGTGGCCTGAAGGGGGATGAACGTGCTTGCTTCTTTGGTGCCAATGGCAGGGAGACACTTCTGCCACGTTTCCTCTTGGACATAGCTGGCTGGACTAGCCGTGCAAAGCCTGGTAACTGTGATGGGGAAGTGCCAGAGGGCAGCCAACTCAGTAGCCCGTCTTGGTGGCGGGGTTATTCTTAGTGTCATTCGCTCAGAAACAAGTCTGCCCAAGTGCAGGTTAGGCCGTGCTGGGATCTCAGTGGAATGCCCACTGAGGTGATGAAATCACAGTGCCAGACACATGGGAATAAAAACCCAAACCCCACTGAAAGCAGGGAAGGAAGCAGGGCAGTTTTCAGAAGGGTTTTTGCACTGGCTGCAATCCACATCACAAGCTTAACTCCTTGTTGTTGGAGGGGGCTGTGAACAATTAGCTGGTAGGACAGTGACACACATTTCTGACCTTTCCTGGGGAAAGCACAGGTGTATGAGACATTATTTATAGAGAGAAGCAGCAGCTGCTGTGGAGACATTCCCCAGCACTCTCTGCTAGGCAGGGAGCTGGAGCTAGAAGTGTAGGAGCTGGTGAAATAAAGTCTGTCCAGGCAAAAAGCCTCTTTTCAGATACATGAATATGTATGAATTGCACTTTCTAGGGAGAGAAAAGTCATCACTAGTGTATAATTCCCCCTGGGGCTCTATTCTGTTTTATCTGGGATCTTACATCATGTCTGAGCACTGCCAGTCGTGAATTCTGCAACATGACTAACATCTGTCCCATTTGGTTCATTTTCTTTCTCATCCTCAACCTGGGGAAGGATTGTGTATGCTGGGGGGTGGGGAGAGGGGGGCATTGTTTTGGTAGGGTTTTGTTTGGCTTTGTTTAATGTACATGCTGCTCTGTGTTTACATTCTTGTACCTTTAACTACTGCAATTGCCAGAGATATTTTCCCCATGAAAAATTGCCTATCTGTA
The DNA here is from genome assembly GCF_028017835.1 of Emys orbicularis. Classification (NCBI taxonomy): domain Eukaryota; kingdom Metazoa; phylum Chordata; order Testudines; family Emydidae; genus Emys; species Emys orbicularis. The sequence continues at coordinate 25,023,328 of NC_088695.1, read as the reverse complement.
ACGATAGCCCCTGTACCAAACAGAAATTTGGTCACTGAATTATGAGGGTACATGGTGCAGCTCGGCACAGCAATCCTGTTCAAAAGGCCCTCATGTCCCAGGGGTCCTGACAATTGTTAAAAGCACAGACCACAAGTTCTGGGTTCTGTTCCCACTCTGCCATTAACTATCTGTGGGACCTTGAGCAGCTCACTCCCCCTTGCCAGGCATCGTTTTCCCTCCCCCTGCCCCATAAAATGGGGATAATATGTCTTCCCTTCCTTTCAGGGGTTTGTAAGGGACTCAGACCTGGAATGGGACTCTGCCACTGGGGAGGGACAGACCATGCAGAGCCAAATGGTTCTGAACACACTGTCAGAGGAAGTGGAGAAGAGGGGCTAGAAAGGAAATACCACTACTCTTTCAAAGAAGCCGGGAGGGACATATGGGAGTGCTCCAGAAAGTGACCAGATGGCTGATGTCGCAGCCTAGTCTGTGCACTTGTGTTATTGTGTGATAATGCAGCACCATGTATATGGAAGTTGCCCTATATGGGTGCTGGAACGAATTTTATAGTGGTGGTGCTGAGAGCCATTGAACCAAACTGTAAATCCTGTATATAATGGAAACCATTTCAAGTCAGGGGGTGCTCTAGCATCCCTGCACCCCTAGTTTCAGCACCTATGTTTCCCTATGGTTAATGTACCATCTTACGGAGTTAGCACATGTGTAATTTACGAGTGGGTCGCAAGCACAGCACAAAGATCAAGCAGAGACCCAGAGGTGATTTAAGATCAGGTAGATGATAAGGGATCAGTTTGCAGTCTGTCGCTGTGCCTTCTGGACAATCCCAGTGGAATTCCCCCACATTGGTCAAGAGTGCAGAGCAACAGAGAAAGAAACCACAGTCTTGGATTTTCCACCTTGAGTCCCTTGCTGACTCTGGTATAGAACTCCCTGGATTGGAGGTAAATAGCAAGAAGGAGTGACATATTCCAGACTCATCTTGTCCCAGGCTAAAGCCTTTAAATTATTTGCATACAGTTTTGGCAGGTGTAATGCTCCAGTCTGGATGCTGTGAGATGCTGCGAGATAATGAAGTGACAATGAAATACTGAAAAGCCAAGGAAGAGAGAAATCTCTCCACGGAAATTCTTCAATGAGGAGGGCCTGCATGTTTGAGCAGTGACTGAGCCTCAGCTCATCTATGCTGAGATTTCTGTGTTATTGGGAATAGATCTGTCAGAGACAGGAATTCCCTTTGAATGAGCAGTCTCTCTGTTTCAAAGCGTATGCTGGAATCAATCTGACAGGGACTGCAGTGCATAGCCCCTTGGTTCAGGTGACTGCACCCAAGAAAGAAGAAAAGAATGAGAAGAAATAAGAAGGATCTATTAATTAAACTATCTTCTGAGCATACAGAAAGAAGGCAACTGAGTCGAATTGAAAAGGTGCTGTGGAATTCTCTCTGGGATATAGGGAGAGTGGAGGGGAAGCTGGGATGGAACATAAAAGATTTCAGACAAACATAGTGTTTAGGAAATGCCAGATTTGCAGTACTGCACTGAACAAAGCACAGAACAGTCTTTTTGGAAGCCTGCCAATTCTGGCAGGATTTACTGTTAGATTTCCAGATTCTGATAAATATTCTGCCGCAGCAGGTCGCAACAGCATAGTTAAGATTGCATTACAGATTTCAGTTTGACAGTGCAAACATGTGAGAGGATCTGGGAATCAGCTATTGTTCAGAGACAAATGTGAAATGTAAGCAGTAGTTGGAAATGAGGATGAATGTCTGAGTGAATGATAATTGGGAATAATTTAAAAACACCTTCACAGAAGCCTAAAAAGCCACAATGCCACAATTAGGGAGGAAACCCATATTGGTTAAATAACCCAACCTGGTTTGGAGGAGATGTGAAGGCAGCTATAAAAAAATGTTTAAATAATAATATATAACAAATTGAAGAAAGAGAAAGTTGATAGTAATGAATATAAACCAGAAGTTAGGAATTGTAGAAAATTGATAAGGGAACCAAAGGGACACAAGAAGAACTCTATGGCGAACAGAGTTAAGTACAATAAGAAGAAGCTTTTTAAATATATTAGGAACAAAAAGAATCCTGACAATGGTATCATTCCATTGCTAGCTGGAAATGGCATAATTATCATTAATAATGCAGAAAAAGGCAGAAGTGTTCAATAAATATTTCTGTACTGTATCTGAGGGGGAAAATGATATAGTCTCATCATATCATGATGATAACATTCTTTCCATTCCACTAGCATGTCTGGAGGATATTAAACAGAAGTTACTAAAGTCAGGCATTTTCAAATCAGCAGGTCCAGATAAATTGCATCCAAGAGTTTTAAAAGAGCTGGCTGTGGAGCTCATTGGACTTTTAATATTAATTTTCAATAAGTCTTAGAGCACTGGGAAAGTTCCAGAAGATTGGAGGAAAGCTAATGTTGTGCCAATTTTTTAAAAGGGAAAACAGAATGACCTGGGTAGTAATAGGCCTGTCAGCTTGATATTGATCCCGAGCAAGATAATGGAATAGCTGATATGGGACTTGATTAACAATGAATGAAAGTAAGGTCAAGTAATTAATGCAAATCAACATGGGTCTATGGGAAATAGAACCTGTCAAACAAACTTGGTATCTTTTTTATGAGATTACAAGTTTGGCTGATAAAGGTCATAGTGTTGACATCATGTACTTGGTTGACAAAGGTCATAGTATCAGAGGGGTAGCCGTGTTAGTCTGGATCTGTAAAAGCAGCAAAGAGTCCTGTGGCACCTTATAGACTAACAGACGTATTGGAGCATGAGCTTTCGTGGGTGAATACCGTCCTGCATTCGACGAAGTGGGTATTCACCCACGAAAGCTCATGCTCCAAAACATCTGTTAGTCTATAAGGTGCCACAGGACTCTTTGCTGCTTTTAATGGTCACAGTGTTGACTTAGATTTCTGTAAGGTGTTCGATTTGGTGCCACGCAGAATTCTGATTAAAAAACTAGAATGAGATAAAATTAACATGGCACACATTAAATAGATTAAAAATTGCCTGACTATAGGTGTCAAAGTGTGATTGTAAACGGGGAATCATCATCGAACTGGTGTGTTTCCAGTGGGGTTCTGTAGGGATCGGTTCTTGTCACTACGCTGTTTAACATTTTTATCAATGTCCTGGAAGAAAACATACAATCATCACTGATAAAGTTTATAGATGTCACAAAAATTGGGGGAGTGGTAAATAATGAAGAAGACACAAGCAAATGATATTTGTTTTAATTAAATGTAAATGTATACATCTGGGAACAAAGAATGTGGGCCACACTTACAGGTTGGGGGATTCTATCCTGGGAAGCAGTGCCTCTGAAAAAGATTTAAGGGTCATGGTGGATAATCAGCTGAACATAAGCTCACAGTGTGACACTGTGGTCAAAAGGGCTAATGTGATCCTGAGATGTACAAACAGTGGAACCTCAAGTAAGAATAGAGGGGTTATTTTACCTTTGTATTGGGCACTGGTGTAACCACTACTGGAATCCTGTGTCCAGTTCTGGTGCCCACAAGTCAAGAGGGATACTGATAAATTGGAGAAGGTTCAGAGAAGAGCCAAGAGAATCATTACAGGATTAGAAAACCTGCCTGATAGTGATAGACTCAAATTGCTCAGTCTATTTAGCTTAACAAATAGAACGTTGGGGTGACTTGATCACAGTCTGTAAGTACCTACATGGGGAACAAATATTTAATAACAGGCTTTTCACTCTAGCAGAGAAAGGTCTAATAGCTGGAAGTTGAAGCTACACAAATTCAGACTGGAAATAATGTGTAAATTTTTAACAATGACAGTAATTCACCACTGGAACAATTTGCTAAGGGTTGTGGTGGAGTCTCCATCACTGACAATTTTTAAATCAAGACTGGATGTTATTCTGAAAGCTCTGCTCTAGGAATTGTTTTGGGGAGGTTCTCTGGCCTGTGCTATACAGGAAGTCAGACTAGATGATCACAGTGGTCCTTTATGGGTTTAGAATCTATGAATCTCTGAGTTTTGAGGTAGGAGGGTAGTGGTGTTTTTAATACATAGTCAAAAATCTCCCGATTTGAACAGGGCAATGTCTCATGTTCCTTTGGACCCCTCCAGTACATACATTACAGAATAAAAAATGGATTTGATGGGTTTGGACACTTCCGGGACACATAAGATATGGAGGAACATGTGTTTTGTGCCCATTAAGAACATAAGAATGGCCATACTGGGTCAGACCAAAGGTCCATCCAGCCCAGCATCCTGTCTACCGACAGTGACCAATGCCAGGTGTCCCAGAGGGAGTGGCCCCTAGTTCTTATATTATGGGAACAAGTAAATAACTTTTCCTTATTCACTTTCTACCCCCCCCCCATGATTTTATATACCTCTATCATATCCCCCCTTAGTCTCCTCTTTTCCAAGCTGAAAAGTCCTAGCCTCTTTAATCTCTCCTCATATGGGACCTGTTCCAAACTCCTAATCATTTTAGTTGCCCTTCTCTGAACCTTTTCTAATGCCAGTATATCTTTTTTGAGATGAGGAGACCACATCTGTACGCAGTATTCAAGATGTGGGCGTATCATGGATTTATATAAGGGCAATAAGATATTCTCCATCTTATTCTCTATCCCTTTTTTAATGATTCCTAACATCCTGTTCACTTTTTTGACTGTCGCTGCACACTGCGTGGACGTCTTCAGAGAACTATCCACGATGACTCCAAGATCTCTTTCCTGATTAGTTGTAGCTAAATTAGCCCCTATCATATTGTATGTATAGTTGGAGTTATTTTTTCCAATGTGCATTACTTTACATTTATCCACATTAAATTTCATTTGCCATTTTGTTGCCCAATCACTTAGTTTTGTGAGATCTTTTTGAACTTCTTCACAGTCTGCTTTGGTCTTAACTATCTTGAGTAGTTTAGTATCATCTGCAAACTTTGCTACCTCACTGTTTACCCCTTTCTCCAGATCATTTATGAATAAGTTGAATAGGATTGGTCCTAGGACTGACCCTTGGGGAACACCACTAGTTACCCCTCTCCATTCTGAAAATTTACCATTTATTCCTACCCTTTGTTCCCTGACTTTTAACCAGTTCTCAATCCATGAAATGATCTTCCCTCTTATCCCATGACAACTTAATTTACGTAAGAGCCTTTGGTGAGGGACCTTGTCAAAGGCTTTCTGGAAATCTAAGTACACTATGTCCACTGGATCCCCCTTATCCACATGTTTGTTGACCCCTTCAAAGAACTCTAATAGATTAGTAAGACATGATTTCCCTTTACAGAAATCATGTTAACTTTTGCCCAACAATTTATGTTCTTCTATGTGTCTGACAATTTTATTCTTTACTATTGTTTCAACTAATTTGCCCGGTACTGATGTTAGACTTACCGGTCTGTAATTGCAGGGATCACCTCTAGAGCCCTTTTTAAATATTGGCGTTACATTAGCTCTCTTCCAGTCATTGGGTACAGAAGCTGATTTAAAGGACAGGTTACAAACCATAGTTAATAGTTCCGCAATTTCACATTTGAGTTCTCTCAGAACTCTTGGGTGAATGCCATCTGGTCCCGGTGACTTGTTACTGTTAAGTTTATCAATTAATTACAAAACCTCCTCTAGTTACTTCATTTTGTGCAAAATTAGATTTCAGTCTTCACATGAAATAAGTGTGGCAGACTGAAGCCGCACTATTTAAAACTGTCAACAGTGGCTATGGCAGCAATTCATGAAATAATGTTAAGAGAAAAATATTTTAATTAACAAACTGGTCACATTATTTTTTTGCAATCGTTATGTAGGAGACAGCACTGAGTATCAGATAACTGTGATTTGATGTATTACTCTGATCTATATACCGAGGGATTTCCTTCGGTAAAATGCTCATTTGGGTACATACAGAGTTTTCACTTAATAACAAGAAACATTTCTATTGAAAATGCATTGGATTTCTGAGCTATACTGATTCATTTTCACACCCATACAGAACAATCATAAATGGAGACGTCTGTCAGACAACTAGTTTAAAGGGTATTTATACACTTTTTGTGCTTTAATTACTACTTCTGCTTACACAAGTCATTACCAAGGTGAGGCATGGATTCTTTTAAATTAAGAGTTTACAACAGCCAACAAATAACAATCTATAAATACACTGAAGTTGTGATCAATGTATAGATCAATCTTAAAAAAAAAAACTGGGAAATTAAAAGAGAAAAGAACTTTGTTAAAAGACAGTTATGGTGGTTCAAATGCATATTCCAAGCACTGATCCAAAACCTTCAAAGTGCTGAGTTACGGGGAATACCTGCCTTGCTACACAGACCACACATTATTCACAGTCAGTAGGTCACTACCACAACCCACAACCAAGATGGGCCCACCACTTAGAAAGAGCAACAGACACAAGACACTGGCCATGCTGTAAAGTAAATTCTTAACTCTAATCTTAGCAACAGGAATGTGATCTTGGAACATGGCCAGAGCCCAGGTCCCTGGAGAAGATGGGAAAATCTCATGAGGACAGTATGCAGTCAGAGTAAGCATCAGTATTAGCCTTGATGCAGCATCCAAGCTCAACATTCTATGAAAGAGACTTTGCCTGTTGCAAAGAAGCCTATCACCTTCCTTCTCCTCTTCCCAGGCCACATAAAAGGTGGAGCACTGGTGTTTCTAATATGACACACAAGGCTGGGTCACAGATTGCTCCAGATGCATCTCTTTCATTGGGTGGAGCAGGCCATGTTCTGCCCTGACATGCATCTTCTGTTTCCACATTGAAATTTAGGAAATCAGTTGGTTGCACAAGGTGTAAATCCGAGTAGAATTTGAGCTAGTCCCAGGGATGATGATGATGATGGTGATAGAAGCCTAGACCTCTGTCCCTGATTTATAACAATGGAAAATAAGTATGTGAGTGGGGGGTAAGGTTGGTCTGGAGGAAAATGTGAATCTGCCTATTGTAAAGGTCAACAGAAAAAACAGCTGGGACTGAGAAACGCAGGCTGGTCTGTTTCTAAGCTTGGTCATTGAGCCTTTGAGAGGTGGCTGTTAACCACTGCTAAATGCTTCAGTGGGTCATCTCTTAGAGAAAGCAGCCAGTGCAAAACTAAGTGGCAAGTGGGGAGAACTGGTCTGGAGAATGGGATGAGGCTGCCTTTGACCAACAGGCCAGCTGACCCTGCCACAGAGGCTTGAGAAGGGAGAGCTCTGGATGCAGTGGGGAGCAGCTGTCGAGTCAGTGAGGGAAGCTGAGAGGTTGAGCAAAGTGGTCAGAGAGAAGGGGTTGGTCTCTGGAGAGGTAAGCAAGTCACTTGCCTTTCTCTCTATGACCAAGCTCAGAAAGGAGGAGGATAATTCTAGATCAGTTAAGCAAACCCTTTCTTTGTTTGAATTCCATTTCCTCTGTAGTTAATGAATCTTGTTGTCCTTGAGGTTACTGCCATCTGGGGACTCTCGCGCAGAGTTCCCCAGGGGAAGAGAACCACGTAACCTTCACTGAGGGCTGCAGAGGGGGCAGAGTCTCTAGAATCTGCAACCGCATCGCAGTCTTGGTCAGGGGCCTGGCAGAGATGTGCTCCCAGTGAGGGCTGTTGCCATGAGGCTGTGGCAGGTGAACACAAGGGGACGGACCAAACGACCAAGCAAGAAACAAGAGCTGGTGCTGATCCCCATGACACACTCAGAACACGAGCTACCCCAGAGCAAGTCCCTGGCTCTCACTGCCCCCTTCGCCACCACACTCACACTGAGCATCCCAAACCACAGGTCACATTCTCAGCCAGCTCCCTCAGCCCCGCTTTGCGAAAGTCCTGGAGAGCACGTACCCGGCTCCTGTGTACTGCACTCTGCAGGAATAATGTAAATTCCCTTCTTCCAGAATGAGGCTCTAATTACACTGCTCTACAGCCAAAATGCTTCTGAAATAAATGTAGTCAAACTTTACTAATTCTGGGTCACTGAGAACGAAAATGATGCTTAAAATTGTTGATTGGCTCTAGTTTTCAAGATATGCTATTGGGTCAGTATATACGACCCTTGACTTGGGAATGGTGGAGGATAAGTGAGTTATAAAGGGAAGGGATCTCAATTTAAACCAGAAATGACTAAAATACATCTTTGACTGGATCTATGAATAAATCTATGACTGGGTTTGGACAGTACTTGCTTTTTAGGCAAAACAATGAATGATGCAATCTGAAGCTGGTATTGCGTCATCCATGATATGAATTGCATCATGTTATTCCTAGAAGTCATGGATGATGCTATCATAACGAAGCTTACATCACTCTGCTGAACAAATTGCCCTATATCAGCTCTAGAAATCATACAGTGTCGTGCTCTCTTATTTGTCAGTGTTTGATTTTGCAAAGGGACACATTTCTGTTTAGCCAAAGTGAGCAGAGATGCCTCGTACTTGTGTGAACAGTGCAGATAACTTCTGCTATGTTTGTGGTGAAGTGACTTTTGCATCACAAAAGCGCAGTATAACCACTATGGTTAAGAAAGCCTATCACCTTTATTTTGGCTGCAAAATTGGAGATCAGGACAAGAGGTGGGCCTCACACATATGCTGCAACACTTGTGCAACAAATCTTCGCCAGTGGTTGAACAGGAAAAGGAAATCTATGCCTTTTGCAGTGCCAATGATTTGGAGAGAGCCAACAGATCATACCAGCAATTGTTACTTCTGCATGGTGCCTCCAGTTGGGAAAGGTGTGTCAAAGAAGAAAAAGTGGACTGTGCATTATCCAAACATTCCATCAGCTATACGCCCAGTACCCCATGGAGAAGGACTGCCGGTTCCTGATGCACCAGAATCATTCTCACTTGAGTCAGACGAGGAAGAGGAAGAGGATGAAACTTCTGGTCCTGAACCATCAATGTCACAGGACCCACATTTTCTCCCATCCTCCTCCTCTGAACCACACCTCATAACACAAGGTGAACTGAATGACCTTGTCAGGGATTTGGAACTACCCAAGAGTAAGGCAGAGCTGTTGGGCTCCAGACTACAGCAGTGGAATCTTCTGGCAGGTGATGTTAGGGTTTCCATGTTCCGTGACCGTCAAAAGGATCTTGTCCCATTCTTCTTCATGGAAGGTGATCTTGTAGCCTGCAACAACATCGATGGTGTGATGGCAGCCCTCAACATCGTTCACGATCCAGATGAGTGGAGACTGTTCATTGATTCATCGAAGACGAGTCTTAAAGCTGTTTTACTGCATAATGGCAATGTTTTGCCATCAATTCCAGTTGGTCATGCAGTCCATATGAAGGAAACCTATGACAACATGAAACAACTTTTGAGGTGCATAAACTATGACCAACATCAGTGGCAGCTTTGTGGCGATTTGAAGGTTGTTGCTCTCTTGCTTGGTCTGCAGACTGGATACACAAAGTACTGCTGTTTTCTCTGCGAATGGGATAGTCGTGCAAGAGATTCCCACTACATCAAGAAAGATTGGCCACTCCGACAGTCATTGGAGCCTGGGAGGAAAAGTGTTCAGCATCCACCACTTGTTGAATCAAGGAAGATTTTGTTACCACCCTTACACATCAAGCTGGGTCTGATGAAGAACTTTGTCAAGGCCATTGACAAAACACAAGCAGCTTTCAAGTACCTCCGTGGAAAATTTCCAAGGTTAAGTGAAGCTAAGATAAAGGAAGGTGTCTTTGTCGGTCCTCAGATTCGTGAACTTCTTCGAGATGATGCATTTGACCATGCACTGCGTGGCAAGGAAAAGACGGCATGGAAAGCCTTCCAGTTAGTGGCAATAAATTTTCTCGGAAACAACAAGGCAGACAACTACAGGTTGTTGGTGGAAAACCTCCTCAAGGCATACAAAAGCCTTGGTTGCAACATGTCACTAAAGATACATTTTTTGCACTCTCATCTAGATTTTTTTCCACCGAACTGCGGAGCAGTGAGCGACGAGCACGGCGAGCGATTTCACCAGGACATTGCAACAATGGAGAAACGCTATCAGGGCAAATGGAGCCCATCAATGCTTGCAGACTATTGCTGGACAGTGACAAGAGATGCTCCATTTAATGAATACAAGAGACAAGCCAAGAAGCGCCGAGTAGACACTGAATAGGACTAAACTATGTACATAATAGTTTTTTGCCTTTTGTTTCATAATAAATTTTATTTATATAACCCTTTTGCTGATTTTTAAAGTGTTACATAAACAGGACAGGTGAAATATTATCATGTAAAGCAACCATAAACACATGAAAAGACCTAGGTTTACAATTTATGATTAAAACTCTACTATCTACACAATATACATAGACATAAAATGTAAAAACTTAAATATCTTAGAAACAGTAGCCAATCAGTTGTTTTAATTGTCATATTTGAATTCAGCACATCAAAATACATAATAAATAGCACATTTTATCTCTGAAGCAGATGACTTCTCAAAAATTGTAGACCAGTGTTACTGAACAGAGCTGCAGGCTCAGTCTTGGGCCAACCTTACTGCACCTTTAACGATACTTCACACTTGTGGAAGGGAAGAGGCCAGATTAGCCCTGGTTATGCAAACATCATCAGGGTCTACCTTTGTATTAACCTGCTGCATGCCAGCAGATATCTGCTCTCTGCTGAGAGCGAAAGGGTCCTTCAGCTAAGACAGATAGGCAGAGGGGATCAAGGGAAGCTTCTTTCACTAGTGTTGTTATGTCCAACTTTCAGCTAATTCCGGTGCATCTGTCAGCAATGTGAGTTGGCTGCAGCCCACTGGAGTACTGACGGGCACTAGCTATCTGATTTTAGCAGAACAAAACAGACATCTTGGCACTCCCATCCTCTGACCATATATAGGCTGAACTAGCCTTTTGGATGATATGGTTGATATCTGTGATCAGTACAGAGCAATTAGAAAACACAGTTGTTATGAAATGACTGTGTCGCTGGTGGTGTATAGGACAATCTCGAACTGTACTTTCCCTGGGGGTGTGTCAGATCGCAGAGCTGGAGAGGAGGCAGTGGTTTAGTTTTGAGAAAGGTTCTTACAGGGAGACATCCAGAGCTCTGAACAGCAATCGTACCATGAGCACACAACTGATTGAGAGCACTTGTTGTACCAATCTGAGCACACAGCTCACTCAGCGCACCAATCACACCAACGTAAGCACACGATGAACTCTCGAAACTGTGACATGCAGAAGGAAATGAGAGGAGGGCAAGGACTTTCTCCTGTCCAGGTTGCTTTGGTGTCGTGCGAGCAGAGTTCCCGTTTTAAAGCTTTAACAATCCTTACATTCTTTTTGTGGTAGCTCCTTAGGAGCATATTTTTATACTGTAAAAGGAGCAAACAAATGACTAACTCCGTGCAGCCCCCAGCCTGGCTACTAACATGACCATCTGCAGCTACCTGAGACTACCAAGTTGTTACACTGTGCTACTCATCAGACCGCTGTCACTTCAGTTCCATTCGCTTTCAGCAGCATAGTGCCTCTGATGCAGAGTTGCGCAGCTCTGATTCCATCCAGGAAAGGGCAAGGGGTACCAATGCACACTAGACAGTTCATTACACCACCCTCCCCTGTGATGCTAGATTTTGTAGGACTGTTCAGACATGGATGATTTTGCTAACTCTTGTGCCTTGCAATATACTAGTATAACATGAAGAGCTTATGCTCTAATAAATTTGTTAGTCTCTAAGGTGCCACAAGTACTCCTGTTCTTTTTGCGGATACAGACTAACACGGCTGCTACTCTGAAACCTAGTATAACATGGAGTGTCACAAGGGAATTCTCCACCCCAAAGTGCCTGGGTCTGTGGGTTTCACTCTCACTTTGCTATTGGACCAAGGCAAAAAAAGTTGACAAATAGTTTATTCATTGAAAAATTCAGTGCTGGGTCAACTAAAACTATTCAAGAAGTTGGGTCAAATCTGGGAAATAAATTCAGCTGCAAAAAAATGGAAAATATTTTTTTTAAGTCAGATGATTTGTTTTGAAATTTAGCTAGATTTATTTCTTTTTAAAAGGGTAAGAATACACCTGAAAGTGAAACGAGACATTCTGTTTAACCTGTAGGCTCTGCAAATGAAAAGACCAGCTAGTGTAGAACAAATAGCAAAGCAGGCAAGTGGTGATGGGTTGTGAGGGGAATGAGCCAGGAGGTGAGACTGGAAACAGAGCATAAAGGGAACAGTGCAGAAAGTGAAACCAAAGGCTGAACTGCTGACCTTCATGTTTTTGGAAAGGGATTTGTTTCTAAGAATAACCTACTTGTACAGTGTAGTACAACATGTGCAGCCTCAAACCAAAAAGGCATTTTGGTCTAACAAGTGAAAACTGATATAGTGAGGTTATTATCATCTGAACATGTGAATTGGAAACACGTGTTGAGTGATTAAAGGCATAGGCCTGAGGACAGGCCTATGCTCTGGATGGGGCATCACACGGAGAAGAGCCACGGTTTGGGAATTGCCATATTTTACCATTGGTTTCACTAGTATTTGCCATGATGGAAATAATGGAGGTCACACTCACTGAAAACTCCTGCTAAGATCATAGCCCTACATACAAGATGTTTGCTTTGGAAGCACCTCTCCGAGGCTCCTGTAAGCATGGTGCTTTGTGTATGCTGTCCCATGGCTAGGTTAGAATTTCACTCTGTCTGGAGTTGGACTGAGTGCCAGGAGCAGACTTGACAGCAAAGATTCAACTTGGAAAAAGTGTGCAATCTGAAAGGTTGGCCACTGAATGATGTTCCTTCAATGCCTGCACACTAGGTCAGGTCAGCACACACCAGGGGCTGGTGCAGACAATTTACAAACTGTGTGCCAGGAAGCGACCAATAGATAATGTTAAACCTATCAGTGGAGTCAACAGATACAGTACAGTGGAGTGAATGGGGCGGAAGTATTGGTTCAATCCATGTTTATTCTAAATCACTTTCTGCTTTTCTGTTTATAATACATATAATACATGTCTTTCCCTAATGGTTTGGAGCTAATAACAGATACACAGTTTTAACTCAGTGGCAATATTTCTTCATGAAGAAATAATAAAATTCTTGTAATGTGTGTTTGGACTAGATATTAATCTGAACTAGGACTGGGCCCAAACAAACTAGCCCAAACTTTGCAAAATTCAGAACCAGCCCCTGGTTAAAAAAGACTGGATTAAAATACTGTGTGAGCGTTACTGGGGTGCCCTTAAGTAATTAGCATTGGAACAGCTAAAGTCAGTGTCAGTTCTCCACCTCTACGTAAAACACACAGCTGCACCTACAGGAAAAATGGGGAAGCCCATCTCTGTGTGCAGGCAGCGCAGCCATAGCTCTGGTGAGGAAGCCCTCAGCACGGCCAGAGTGACAGTGAGGGATGCAGCAAACACTACATTGACTAACTCACAGCAATCAGGTGTGGTTAGTCAATGTAGAGGAATCAGTGTCATTATGAGAACATTAATATTAGAATGTCTGACTTTCTGGTGTGTGTGTGTGTGTGTGTGTGTGTGTGTGTGTGTGTGTGTGTGTGTGTGTGTGTGTGTGTGTGTGTGTGTGTGTAAGATTCATGCTGCAATAATATAAAAAAAAATATTTTTATATTAGTGCAGCATGAATCTTACACACACACACACACACCAGAAAGTCAGACATTCTAATATTAATGTTCTCATGATGACACTGATTCCTCTACATTGACTAACCACACCTGATTGCTGTGAGGCTGGGAAATCTGCAAGTGAAAACAGGTCTTTCACATTGCCAGAGGAAACATAACATACATTGCCTGACATTTTGGGGGCTATGTTTGCAGACTTCTCAGTTCATTTCAGCGGGGTTTTGTTTATTTATTTCCTTTACTCTCAGTTCCCAAAGATCTCCTGATTCTCTGGAGGTAACGGGGGTGTAAACTAACCCTCAAAGCAATACTATACCAGCCTAGCACAGACATCTTATGAATTGGGTCTGTCTCGCCGCAGTGACGGGGAGATGAAATGTCATCATCATTAGTAGGTTCTAGTCATTGCTCTCAGATGTCAATGGCCAAAGACCAGATGATGTGGCTATCAGAAGGTACCTACGAGGTGTGTGACCCACTAGTACATGTGAGCTACAGGTCCCCCTCTGTGCTGATCTGCAGAGGATATGAGTCTTACCATCCTCCTAGGAAGCTATAGCAGCTTACACTTCTAGCTCTGGAAGTCTCTGGTTCTACCCCTGGTGTGTTGGTTCAGATGAGACCCATCGCATAAGTGTGAGAGGTGCCAGATTCAAATCCTGGATGAGTTCCCACTTACATACTCATATATCTCCCACATGGCATTGTACGGACCCTATGGTGGGTGCTATTAATTACTCTGCAGTACAGTGATAGCTCCTTTTCCAAATACTGCAGTTACCAAATAGAATTGAATGCTGCATGTTCAGTGGCTCAAAGTATCCAATGTTTTCAGTTTGTAACATGATGCATGCAGGCTTGCCACAGAATAAGAAGCAGATTTTAGTGTCTGTTGTGGTGAAGCAATACAAGATTTATACAGTCAAGAAGTGAATGTTGGCTAAGGCAAAGCTGATGCACGCTGAACCATGGGGACAAGGAGGAATCGGGGAGACAGTCCTATGGGCTGAGTGTTTGTGTTATTTACATTCAGATCCCACAGGATGGCCTCATTAAAAATTCCTATGTAGACAAGCAGATACAGGTGTGTAGATGTAGATGTTGTGATGAGAACTGACTGTTCCCGCCATGAAATTAGCCTTTTTCCCCTGCTTTTAGAACACACTGCAAATTCCAGATTTATTCATCATTCCAATTTCAGTGACAATTTTTTCCAAGATTTAAAATGTTTTGTTCCTCTTTGGATGGGTCCTGAACAGCTTCCTCGGTGGAGTCGATACTTGAAATTCAAAATGTGAGCTGTGTTGATTAATTGTGATTAGTCACATAAGTCACATTGTATTGTTTCTATTCCCTAATTGGATGAATGAAAGTCTTAAAACAAGCCAGGCTTGAAGAAGCCATTGGCGCTTTGAGTCTCTCAGAAGACAAAAAGGTTTCTGGGGAGGAAGCAGATAAGCAGAATTAGAATATTTTAGACATTCTAAACCCTCTCCCTTATACCAGTGCTGACCCAAAGCAGCACTGCTAGAACAAATCGGGTTTTGTACAAAATAATTGTAAATGTGTGCATGGTCCTTGTTGGGAAGGACTCGGCCAGATCTTTCCCTGGCTTAGTTAACTGCCTCTGGGCCAGAGCTCTAGAAAGGGGTTCTGGGCACCCCGTCCCTCTGGTATGTCAAGCAATGTCCCAGAGCACATAAAGAATTTTACTTCTATGAGAACATTCACATGTGTGAGTTTATAATCCATGAGCAGTTCTGTGAATAAAACTCAATTGTTCAAAGGTCTGCAAGCGCAGAGGGGCACTGGACAAAGATGAAGGAAGTTCAGTTTTAGACTTGAGCAAGTGCTAAAGGAAATAGTGTTGCAGCTTCTTCCCGGCTTCTTTTATTCTATTGATTTGGTGTGTGTAGCCTGAATGAACATCAGAAACTCCTGGACTCTCCTCAGATAGCCAGAAATTAAAAGGTCAATTTTAAAAGAGTAAACAAACTTTCTGAAGGGGAGAGGAAGCAGGGTTAAAAAAACCCTAGGACCTAATTCTGCTCTCAGTTCATGGGCAAAGATAATGAGGGCTTGGGGGTCTTCAGAATGAACCATACACCTGAAGCATTTCTTGAACTTGCATTTTAACTACATTTTAAGTTAAAAGGGTTGCAAGATTTTAAATAATTTTGTAGCTTTTTTGTTAAACCTTGATTGTATACTGGGCAGTGTAAAATCAATTACTTCAAAGTAGATCTACTTATAAAATTCCTTTGCTGAATTTGGGTACCTGAGTTCACCTGCCCTATTAGCCTTTTCTTCAGAACTTTTCTCTTTCTTGTAAGCTCAGGCATTCTATCTCCAACTTTAAACTTTTCAGATAGATTTGCTCCCAGAATGAGTTGTAGCTTTCACCTGATCAGATGGACTGAAATG
Source organism: Emys orbicularis (assembly GCF_028017835.1). Classification (NCBI taxonomy): domain Eukaryota; kingdom Metazoa; phylum Chordata; order Testudines; family Emydidae; genus Emys; species Emys orbicularis. The sequence goes on along the minus strand of NC_088695.1, from coordinate 25,007,278 downwards.
AATTAAATGTCATTTTCATAAATATAATTTTCACTTGGCATTCTATTGCTAAAATGACTGATGCATGCCAAGTTTTGAACAGATTATCTGCCATGTTTAGGACTTGTCAACCTTGTTCAGTACAAAAAGGAATGAAACTTTTCCATTTGAGCTGCTATTCCACCAATTCAAACACTCATGTCAGGATCTTTCATTGCAACCTTTGAGGTGCAAAACCTCTCCACTGAAGGGCATTTTTTCAGCTTGTTCAGTACAATGGCCTCACCATCAAGGCTATGTCTACACTGCGCACCTTACAGCGGCACAGCTGTGCTACTACAGCAGTGCCACTGTAAGGTATGCTGTGTAACCGCTCTTTGTTGGCAGGAGAGAGCTCTCCTGCTGACAAAATAAAATCGCCCCCAATGAGGGGTGGGAGCTTTGTTGGCGGGAGAGCATCTCCCACCAACAGCGCTGTACACACCGGCGCTTTTCATCAGTAAAACTTTTGTCAGTCAGGGTTTTTTTTTTCACCCTTGACGGACAAAAGTTTTACCGACGAAAGTGCCAGTGTAGATAAAGCCTAAGTCCCTGTCTGGCAAGATAACATATGCTAATTAGTAACCTCATTAGAATCCTCCTGTTTGCTTCTTTCTTTCTAAAATACTGAAAACCTAGCATAGCACGGACATTCTTTATTGTCTTTTGAAGAATATCAGCTGCTTCCTGGTGACACAAAGAAACTTGGTGACTCTCAAACTTGTCTTGAGCCTTTTCTTCCAATTAGATAATCCAGAATTTGTGAACACTTCTTCTGTGTACTTAGTCAAAGTAGTTTGTACTTAACAGCTGTACAACAGTAGAAACATATTGTCCTGCCATTAGAATAATGGAGCCACTGAAAATCCTCAAACCAGGATAAGCAGAAGAATGGCTTGTTTTCCAAAGTTACACAAAGAGAAAGACATAAGTCGTGGCTGATGAGGTGTCTCAGACGTGCTAACAGTACAGGCAGCTGGTATTTGATTGCTGTTGCTGGCAATGGAGAAGACAGCTCAGTACTACAACCAGCAGAAGTTGATCCACTTGTTGTTGGAAGTGTAGTTTCCTCCTTTGTACTGCCATGTTTCAATGATTTCATTTTAGCACTTGGAAACACACTTTGTTTGTATACTTCACGCAGCCACTGCTCAGTAAGAACGATATAGGACTGCAGCAGAATTAAAACATACAACACTCTCTGGCAAACTGAGCTGGCCTCATAGCTTGATATAGTCATTGCTTCTTTGTAGAACAGTCTATCATATGGCAGAATGAAGAAAGAGTGCAGACAACACCTCATCTGTTGGTACTTCACAGACAAGGAGAAGACTACAAATAAAATGGCAGCTGGAGGCCTTTTGACTCCAAGCATGATGGGATTCATGCCAAAGAATCATGGGCTCCATGATGTCTGGCCACCCCTTCCCTTTGTGTACAGAGCACATGGAACTAGTGTAGGCAGGGGGGTAGTGGTGGTAGAGAAGACCCAGTCAGGAGGCACTGGGAATCAGCTCCAGAGGAGTGGCAACTGGCTAGACCTATCCTAGGTCTTCCCAGAGAGAGGGGATCTGACAATGGCCACAGAGACAGAGAAAGAGGCTCAGTAATCCTGGTGAGACAAGGAGGGACTCAGACAGCCTGGCTGAAGGAGGAGCAGGAGAAACACAGCTGAGCATCACCCAGGCACACAGAATTCCCTGTCACACAGGAAGAGGGCACCTGCTTGCTGAGCTGTTTTCCAGCCAGGGAAGAAAGGAGCCAGAGCCTGCTGCAGGAGAGACCCTCAACCCAGCCCTGGCCACTGAGCGCCAGTTGATGCCCTGGAAGGTAGAGAGAGATTTCAAGCAGCCAAGACGATCAAAGAACTGCACCACCTCCTGGACTGAAGAGCAAACTGTGAGTTATCAGGGACTGGCCCAGCTACAATCAGAGTATCGAAAACAATCTTCAACAGCTGTTATCTTAATAATATTTACATCTAGTTGCACCCAAATAAAAAAAGTTGTCTACACCTCTGCAATTGCATCAGTCCTCCCTCACCCCCTCGCAAGGAATTCCACTACTATTGGTGCTGTTACTCCTTATTTACACTGGAGTGAGAGGAAAATCATGCCACAAATGCTGATAAGACAGTTAGAAAGCAGAAATTTGCCTGTAGAATCTGATTGGCTAACACTATTTCAGCCCTCCCATCCCCGTTGATCTCTGAGGGAAAAGCTGTAGAAACGTCTCGACACATCACATGACTCTAAAATCATTATATCACAGCCAGGTGTCATTATTGCTGCTGTTGTTTTGATTATTATTATTTTCAGCCAGTCATGAACCAGGCTTCTTTTCCTGTAAATATTAGCTTCAACGCTACAGTTCAGAAGTGTTCATGAATTTAGTTTCTCTTCTTACATCCATCTGTTCAAACATCTTTTTGGCACTTATGCGACTGCTGCTGGAATACCGTGTCCATTTCTGGCAGCTACAAATCAAAGAGGGTATTGGTAAATTGGAGAGGGTTCAGAGAAGAGCCACAAGAATGATTAAAGGATTAGAAAACCTACCTTATAGTGATAGACTCAAAGATCTCAATCTATTTAGCTTAACAAAGAGACGGTTAAGGGGTGACTTGATCACAGTCTGTAAGTATCTACACGGGGAACAAATATTTAATAACAGGCTCTTCACTCTAAAAGAGAAATGTACAACACCATCCAATGGCTGGAAGATAAAGCTACACAAATTCAGACTGGAAATAAGGCATACATTTTAACAGTGACCATAATTCACCATTGGAATACTTTACGAAGGGTCGTGGTGGATTCTCCATCACTGGCAATTTTTAAATCAAGGCTGACTGTTTTCCTAAAAGATCTGCTGTAGTTCCAAACGAATTCTTTATGGGAAATTCTCTGGCCCGTGTTATACAGGAGGTCAGACCAGATCATCACAATTGTCCCTTCTGGCTTTAGAATCTATGAAAACCTGTTTCAAATGTGTAGAACTGATTGTTGTCTGTCCTATGCCAAGTGTATTAGCAATCAATTGGATGTATCTGTTTAAAGCATTGCAGTGAGATATGCTATTTTAAGGCATTTCTCCATCAGGTCATGCGGAACGGAGAGCCCACCCTTTTGGATATTTCACACTTGGTACTTATCTGTATTCACTCTGTGATATTTTGTCTAATACAAAATGTGGAGATTAGCTTTCATTTCACTTTCACGATTTACATTTCATTTAAATGTAGCCGCCACAACAGTCTGTATGAGATCGTGTCCATATGTTCCTAATACACTGTATATGCTGTGATATCGATGTTAGGCAGTAGACGTCTACTCATGGAGACACAGAAAGCCTGATCCTGTGAGGTGCTTGCTGCTTCCTGGCAGGGCCAGACCTTGTGTGGACAAGCTGGTTCTGCAATCAAAGAAGGTCAGCTTGCTTCTGATTCATTAAGCAGCTTTGAATAGCATTTGCTCTTCAGCTATGATAACACTCTGCAGAAAGCCTTTTCAGCTGCCTTGCTGTGTGTTCAAAAAGTATTTTTGTTTCTGAAGTGTCTCTAAATTAAACTCCCTCCCTGTGTTTGCTAAATCCCCAAGGGTGAGGTTATGGTGTAAGTACTTCCTGAGCTGAACAGAATTCTTTACTTGACAGCCAGCATTTCAGATCTGGAGACTCTCAGCCCTGACTGACATGGGGACTGGTATTTTTTTTTTCTCCACGCCATTTGATTTCTGATTGTTAACTGAGAATAATTCAGGTATGAAAACCCGGGAAGAGTATATTCATAGTTAGAAACCTGAAAAGTTAAAAAGGTTAATGACAGAGAATGTTTCTCATTTAATGTTGCAATACAGGCCAAGAATACAAATCCTTCCCAAAAGATGGGCCTCAGGGTCATTTCTTATTGACTAGAAACACTCTGGCACCTAAATGTAATTTAATTTTAACAGATAGAGGTATCCTCTATGATGAGCATTATTTTCACATGGAGAAATGTTTGCTTTATACAGACTGAACACATTAAGGTAACAGGAGCTTTCTCAGATAGATAGATAGATAGATAGATAGATAGATAGATAGATAGATAGACTTTGAAATCTAGTGATAAAAAACATGTATAAGAGATAGATTTATTGTTATTATTATTAGTGGAATGTCTGAGGAGGTTCCATTCAGTTGCATATACAAAATCTCAGAAGTTCATTGGTCTAGAAATATCAGAAAAACAAACCTATAGTACTTCCTAGTTCTAGCTATGGTGGAAAAACAAGATGAATGCCCTTTCCAGATGTACCTAAAGGGTTAAAACAACGAGGAGTCCTTGTGGCACCTTAGAGACTAACAAATTTATTTGGGCATAAGCTTTCATGGGCTATAACCCACTTCATCAAATGCATGGAGTGAAAAATACAGTAGGCAGGTATAAATATACAGCACATGAAAAGATGGGAGTTGCCTTACCGAGTGGGGGGGGGGGGGGCAGTGCTAACGAGGGCAATTCAATTAGGGTGGATGTGACCCATTTCCAACAGTTGACAAGAAGGGGTAAATATCAAGAGAGGGAAAATTACTTTTTGCAGTGCTAATGATGCCAATTCAATTAGGGTAGATGTGGCCCATACTCAACAGTTGACAAGAAGGTGTGAGTATCAACACAGGGGGAAAAAATGTTGTAGTGACCCAGCCACTCCCAGTCTTTATTCAGGCCTAATTTGATGGTGTCCAGTTTGCAAATTAATTCCAGTTCTGCAATTTCTCGTTGAAGTTTTTTTGTTGAAGAATGGCCACTTTAAAGTCTGTTATTGAGTGTCCAGGGAGATTGAAGTGCTCTCCTACTGGTTTTTGAATGTTACAATTCTTGATGTCTGATTTATGTCCATTTATTTGTTTGCATAGAGACTATCCGGTTTGGCCAATGTACATGGCAGAGGGGCATTGCTGGCACATGATGGCATATATCACACTGGTAGATGTGCAGGTGAATGAGCCCCTGATGGTGTGGCTGATGTGGTTAGGTCCTATGATGGTGTCCCTTGAATATATATGCGGATAGAGCTAAAGCATTAATTACTTCTTACCTCCACCCCATGCTTCCCCTTTTATCCCTGGCCTCTTCCGCTCCCCTTTCTTTTAATTTCACCCCATCCTGTCCACAAGAGAAGTGCTAGTTTCTGCCTCCTGCAGGCCGGGCCATGATCCCTATGCAGGATGACAGTTGGCAATGTGTCAGAGAGCATGTGGGCTGCATGATCGTTTCTTCACCCAGCTGGCAGAGAGAGGCCCTGCCACTGACCTCTTGTCGACAGGCACAGCCCTGGACAGATTGTGCCCCAGACACGGTGAATACGTACGGGGAGATTTCCATCACTTTGATGACCAGAAGAGATGTGGCTAAACCCCCTGGACTGCTGGGAAAATCCCACCCATCCTTTCTTATACGTGTATCATTTCCTGGTAAAACAGAGTCTCTTGAAACACTTTTCTCTCCCTAAATCATTTGTTACAATGCCCGTTGGGGCCGAATGTTTAAACATTTTGTTTAGTAGCTGGATCCCTGGCGGGAGCACTGGCCCAGGCCTGCATTTCTCCCCTTTACAGTACCACAGGCAGGCAGTGGACATCTCAACAGATGATTTCACTCGCTGGGCCCATAGGCTCTTTCCCATTCACATGGCTGCCTTTGGAGAAGGGAAACAACAGCTTCTGTCCTGACAGGATTTCATAAATCACAGCCTGCCCCTTAACTGTCACATGCTCATTACTGCAAACAATCACCTTCCAACTCACTCAGAGACCCATTCCTTCTGGCCCCGTGGGGAATTCAGCAGATCAGGAAGGCTATATTGTTTTAATTTCAACAACACAAGCAGACCCTCTCCACCACTGCATGGGAGTGAAATGTAGATACAATGTAATGTGACTGAAAATAGCCCATACCCTGAAAAAGACGAGATTAACAGTTTAAGGGAAATTAATGAAAGGTCACTTGGGCAGTAATTGTTGAAGCATACCCCAGCACTGCATCACACGCTTCTCAATCCCATTCTACAGCGACTCAGGCCATGATCCCCAGCACTTATCTCTGTTTTATACTTTATGAAAAATTGATTGACCCCCTTTGCCCATGAAGTTGCATTAACTCAGAAATAAAATGTTGTTTATGGGCAACTTTGTCTTCCCCTATCAGCAGGGGCCAGTTTTATAAGAACAGGGCATCAGTTCCTAATACTGCAAAGTACCTGCATATTTGAGATGGTGAACTGAAGTCTTCTGTTATTATCTTAGCTGGAAAGATTCCCAAAGTTAAATAGAAACAGCAGGGAGCATTTTCCATTCTTTCTGCCTTCGCCCAGCCCCCTGTGCTGTCTGGGAGGCTTGGAAGGAATGGGCCAGGCCGCATCCTGGACTGCTACCAAGAGATGCCATGAATATACAGACCCAAGCGGGTGGGGTGGTAAGAGCCATCCCCCTGTCCCTCACCGTGAAATCCCTCTGCTTGTGGTGCTGAGATGTGCTGGGACTCCCACACCGAGAGGGCTCAGTGCCAGAGTGAGCCACCCTGCAGACTCCACCTAGCACAGCAGATGTCTACTGCCAGCATCTTTGTCCACTGGTTCCCTCAGAGAGTTCCCACCAAACCTAGGGTTGCCAGCTTTCTAATTGCACAAAACCGAACACCCTGGCCCTGCCCTGCCCCTTCCCCGAGGCCCCGCCCCTGCCCTGCCCCTTCTCTAAGGCCCTGCCCCCAGCTCTCTCCATCCCCTCTCCCTCTGTTGCTTGCTCTCCACCACCCTCACTCACTCACTCATTTTCACCAGACTGGGGCAGAGGGTTGGGGTGCGGTGGGGTGAGGGCTCTGGCAGGGGGGTTGGGCTCTGGGACGGGGCCAGGGGTGAGGGGTTTGGTGTGCAGGAGGGGGCTTCAGGCTGGGGCAAGGGGTTAGGGTACAGGAGGGTGGGGGCTTTGGCTGGGGGTGCGAGCTCTGGGGTGGGGCCAATGATGAAGGGTTTGGGGTGCAGGAGGGGGTTTGGGCTCTGGGAGGGAGATTGGGTGCAGAAGGGGGCTCAGAGCTGGGGCTTTGGGTGCAGGAGGAGATGAGGGGTGCGGGCTTTGGGAGGGAGTTTGGGTGTGAGAGGGGTTCAGGGATGGGGCTTGCGGGAGGAGGAAGTGAGGGGTGTAAGCTCCGGGCAGCGCTCACCTTGGGTGACTCCCCACAAGCGGCAACATGTCCTTCAGCTCCTAGGCGGAGGCGTGGCCAGGCAGTTCCTGGCCAATGGAAGCTGTGGAGCTGGCACTCGAAGCAGGGCCGGGGCAGCGCATGTAGCCCCCACGGCCGTTCCTCCACCTAGGATCCAAGGGACACGTTGCTGCTTCCAAGGAGCCGCGTAGGGAGCCTGCCAGCCTTGTGCCAACCGGACTTTTAATGGCCAGTCAGCGGTGCTGACCGGAGCTGCCAGGGTCCCTTTTCAACCGGGCGTTCCAGTTGAAAACCGACCACCTGGCAACCCTAACCAAACCCCAGGCAGCATCAGTGGAAGCGCTCTTTATCCCCTCTGCTCCCTGCTGGCAGATCAGCCTGGGAGAGACTAGCTTCGCTCTGGTGCTCCCAGATAATTACCCCAGTGCGATAAATGCACAGAATTACCATTGGATTTGGAAGCCAACATATGCAACGCCAGCCTGTGAGCATAACCCTGAGCCTTAGGTGGCTGTGTCATCTCTGTGTTCTGCCAGCAGCAGCAGTTAGAGCACATCTCTAACAGCCCCATCCTGCAAGGTGCTGAGCAGCTCAGCTCCCGCTGATTTCAACTGGAGTTGAGGGTGCTCTGCACCATTCAAGACCAGGCCTCTGCTGCCTACTGGAGTGCAGATACGCTTTCTGAAGCTGCTTTTCTCCTGTCCTGGGGCTGATCCCAGGTCCACCAAAGTTCTTGGGAGCCTTTCCACTGACTTTAATAGGCTTTGGCTCTGGCCTTTTGTCAGGCCCGTCCAAGCAGACATGAAGAGTTAGGTAATCTGACCTGAAATGACCTCAGGAACCTCAGCCTTGGTAGCTTCTCTGCCTTCCTTTCTCATGCACTTTCCCTGGTACCACCAGGCTGAATTGTGCTATGCAGGCGCAGCTCTTTGCAGGGGCCAGTGCAGTGCACACCACCCCTGGGGGAGCTTGGGGAGGGACTGCACCTCATGCCCAGGGCAAGCCTCAGGGAGACGTTGCACCCCCTCTGTGCTTATACAAGGATAAGGCTCATGCAATCTCTTGGGCCTCCTTCTTGTGTATTTCTTTCCATCTCCATATGGCTGGTCTCGGGGGTCTCCATTTGGCTGGAGCAGCTCTGGCTGAATCCCTTGTGTAACTTGTGTGACGCTGCCCCTGCCTCACTCCCATGCAGAAAAGTCACCGGACCACCCCCAGCTCTTCTAATAAAACAGAAGCATTTGCTCTGCTGCCAAAGTCACCCCCCACATACAGAGCCTGGCTGCCGCTCCCCTTTATCGTAATGTATTCACATGATTTCCTTGAGGATTGCTCTGCCTCTCAAGAATGCTCTGCAGCTGAGGGGAGAAAGGCTGCCTCCGACTCTTCCCGTGAAGCGTGTGCTCTGTCTCAGGGAGATGGATTCTGTCTGACAGATTTAAATAAAGAGAGAAGTGAATTCCTCTCTAAGACTGTCTTTCATCCTGACACGCTGGAGCCAAACTCGGGCTCTGGAAAGAGCCTTGTGGTTTTCTTTTATTCAGTTAGTTCCAGAGCCACAAGGTCACATGGCCAGAGGGCTGGGGCACTACATGGAGTCAACTTTTTTAAAACCGTTTTTATTTTGCAAAACAAAGGGTGTTAAAACCTACAGCAACCTAATGCAACTACGCAGTATTGTGGGGCTGCCGTCGGCACTTGGGCTTGGGCAAATAGCAATGCCAGGCCGACGAATTGCAGTAATCACAGCTTGGGAACTTAGTCAAACTTCTTATTTCAGCTCCAATAGATCAGACCTTGGGCCCCTGCTTGGGGCTCACTCTGAGATCGACACTGGAATCTTGTCCAAAGCTTGGGACTGTTCAGAGCCTGGGTTTGGCCCAGCTTTCTAAAAGTAAAATCGCTGTGCCATACCCAGGGTCATGGGTGGAGTGGGAGGGTGAAATTCCTCCCCAGGCAGACAGCCAGGGTTTACATGCCACTGAAGTCAGCCCGAAGGACTGATGGAAAAAGTAGCAGAGCCCAGCAATGAAAGGCAAGGCCCATGTCAAGCAGTGTGTTTAGGGGAGGGGAATGGATCAGTGTTCACGTTGTGCTCCCTGTCAGTACCCGGGGAAGCTAATGCTCCAACCAGTGGACCAAATTTAGTGATTCATCCTAGCCATGTGCCACACGTTTCACATATGCTAAGAAGGGTTTTGCTCCCCACCCTATTTATGGAAAAGTTACATCCAACGTCAGCTGATTTTGCATGATTTGCAGGTGATGAAGGAACCTCCAGGGAAGCTCTGGAGGAATTTGCACACAGTCGGCAGGCCCAGGTGCTCAGCGGGCAGCTATAACTGGATCCCCTGGGTGGCCTTATGCACCACAGGAGACAGCCGGAGCAAGACAAGGAAGATGCCTGCAGAGCTAGGAGGCAGCGTGTCACAAAAGAGCCAAGAACATGGATCGATGGATGGCCACATAGGAAAGCTTTTCCAAACCACTGGTTTAACAAGAAATGCAATGTGCATTTGTAACCTTGCCAAGATAGCTCCAAACGCTAGGCACAGCTGTAGGAATGAGGGACCCAATACCAATGTGTGCCAGGTAAATGGTCCTAGATACGCTGTTACAGAGCCTTTCGCTTCCAGGTCTGATGGTGGGTGAAAGACATTCCCACCTGTTCAATGGCTTTTGTGAGAGAGCCTGGTGGGCTCCGCAGAGCTCCAGTGAGCTGGCGTCTAGAGCACACAAACCATCATCGCAATTAGTGCTGTTTGTATTTTCCATCCTGTTGGTAGGTTCCAGAGAGAAGCCGAGGTTTGAGTGGCCCCTGGGGACTCAAGCAGGGATAGCAGATGGCTTAGAAAACTACACACACCCCTGCACTGACCCAGACATCACTGGGTCTAGTTCAAAGCATAGCAATGATCTGGCCCATGAGGAAGCCGCTGGCGGAAATGAGCCCTGTGCTCTAGGAGCCCATCCCTGGGGCATGAAGAGGAGGAAAAAGATGGTTGGTGTCTTATGCAGCTGGCTTCCACCCGCTTCCTGTACTCCAAGCCCCATCTTCTTTGGGTTCACCCACCATGGGCCCAACTGCTTCCCTCCCTACTGTGGGTTCCCTTCCAGGGAGGGCTGGGGCACAGAGCAGCACGGAGAAGCTGGCCTTGCTGTTGCTTGTGTTGTACCTGTTTTGTGGCTAACTGGAGGATTTCAGATGCCAGCACTGTCATTCCAGCACCTTCCACCAGCAATAAATTCACTCCAAAATAAAGGAAAGTGATCCAGCTCCATTGTTACACATAAACCCTGGAGTTATACAATGTCCTGCAAACATCAGATAAAACAATAACTCAGAAAAGGTCATAACAACACCAGCCATGTCATGAATAGCAGCTACAAGTAGCGGCCAGCAACTGATTCAGTCTAAGACTAGAGAGATGAAAAGATAGAAATGCTGTTGGCTTTAATCCTTTTGTAGTGTGCTCCAAGCAGCTGTCAACTGCTGAAAATTCCAATGACCAGGACCTCCCAAAGGGAAATAAAACCTTCGGAATGACCAGCTTCAAGAAAACACCAGATCTGAGATGATGCAACGATGGGGAAAACATGAGTAAATTCAGAAGATAAGTTGGTGCTTTGCCAAGCAATGTCTTCCAGATAAGCCTGTACCAGTGCTTCAAAGACATGTGCTTAATGAGAAATAATTCATTAGATTATATAGATCAGTGGGATGGACACGGAAAGAAGTAATAAATTAATAAATCAATTAGTCAATAATAAAACACTCTAGGGAAGTGATCTTTAGAGAAGGATGAATTTTTCATAAACAATGTCTCCAATGTATTAGACACAAATGAGCCCTCCTTTAATATCATCCATGCTGTTCTCACTGTCTTATTCTCATACAAACATTCCAAGAGATATTTGTCCTTTCCTACAGTCACTGCAGTTACAAATCAGAAAGGACTTCTAGACCAGTGGTACGCAAACTGGGTGGTGCCCCCTTCTGGGGGGGCACAAGAGGTTCTGGGGGGGCGCAAAGAAACTTGGATCCTGTGGGTCCCGCAGGACCTGCTGCCATAGTAGCAGAAGTGGGATAAAAATAGAGTAGGTATTGTGTGGTGGGACAAGAGCAGGATTAAAACAAATAATCCTTCCACGCTGCACACAACATGAACGCTCTGGCCAGCAGCTGCTGCTCTCTGGCCTCCCAGCTCTGAAGGCAGTGCTGCCACCAGCAGCAGTGTAGAAGTAAGAGTAGCAAAGGAAGGGGAGGAGGGATTGTTCAGTGGTTTGAGCATTAGCCTGCTAAAACCAAGGTTGTGAGTTCAACCCTTGAGGAGGCCATTTGGGGATTTATTTGGGGTTTGGTCCTGCTTTAAGTAGGGGGTTGGACTAGATAACCTCCTGAGGTTCCTTCTAACCCTAATATTCTTTTTTTTTTTAAACTCCATGAATGATAAGGGGGTCACAACTGGGAGAGTTTGTGCACCACTCTTCTAGACCATGCCTAAGAGCTGCAGAGGATTATTCCCTGCAGTGTATGATGCAACTTTACATGTCTCAAGCCCTGGTACTTCCAGCCCTTCCCTTAGAAGACTGTACCCAAGATTGGGAGATTTCAAAAATGCTAATAGGCCCTGATGCTCAGCCCATATTTTCTTTTCCTTAATTTCTTCCCTCTCTCCAAGTCAAACCCACCTGGACCTCCTTACCCAATGGCTCTCACTCACTCCGTGGAGTTTGCTGCCTTCCAACACATGTAGACACAGATCATGTCACTCTCTGTCACTGCTTCACTCTCCGTTCTTAGTGTTCAGGTCTCTCCTTTCCTGTTGCTCAGTTGCCCCCTCTCCAATGCAGGAGGGTTGGTGCAGTGCAAGGGCTCAACCTGTATTGCTAGTATTTGGTGGAGTACTTACTGACCTTCCAAGTGAGTATATTCATGGTGTGCACCCTGCTAGCTCCTCTCAGACCCTGTCTGTCATCCCAGAGGCAACGCAGCCATCTTTAGAACATCGGGATGGGCACAGAGTGCTGGGGCAGCTGCCTTGTCCTTGCTGCTGAGATGGTAAAACAACAGGCCAGCCTTCTCATGCTGGGAACAGTATAAAAATAGCCATGCTAGGAAAGTGTTAAACCTTCCAGTGCAGAGATGAGTCTGAGCTGCACAGTCCCCTCTGCTTCAAAGCGGGATGGCACCTGGGCTCTGGGTTTGGACCCGTCTATTTTACTGACTCCTTTAAGGACTGAGGTGCCCTCCTCTGGTCCCCACATTCTAGATGTGGTGTCAGCCACGCTGCATGGGCAGGAGTTCCCCACCTGCTCCTGGAAATGGTGAACCAGCTCCCCCTTGCCCCTGTCCCAACCGCACACTGGTGTGACTCTGTTGACTTCAGTGTTGTCACTCCCGACTCACACCAGAGTAAGTGAGACAGAATCAGGGCTGATGCCTCCCCATGCAGAGCCCAAAACCACACTGGCTTTTTTTGCTGCCATATCTCACTGAAAACTCATCGCTAATTTCCTGCCCACTCTCCCTCTGCTGCTTCGTATAAACTAACTAAACAGGTCTTCTCGCTAGCTCCTGGGGTTCTGCTTTGGACACATCATTTAAGTGATTTCAGGCAATGTTTGAGGCTCAGGAACTCATGTGCTGTTTCCCTGCAGGCTGCCAGGGCAGGCCCCATCTTGCTGCTCCTTTATTCTTTATCTGGTTGCTATGGCCAGAAACCCCATGAGTTTGGAGGCATTTCTGAGAAATCCCTCCAAAGTGGCATCTCCCTCCAAGCGCCTGAGGTCAGCCAGATATAACAGGCACACATCCTACTGTGAGCAGTGAAGAGGTGTCCCTAACCTGCCTCCACAGAGAACAGCCAACAGAACATGCCACTTACTGTACCATGGCGCTGCAGAGCTATTTGATGTCGTCAGGTTTTCTTCAGTCTTTGTCACGTCTGACCTTGAGAATTCCTTGGAGACTCCCCTTATAGCCATTCCACCTCTGGAATTCTGCATGGGCAGGATCCTTGCTTCTCAGCAGGATGCAGAACTCTTAGTCCAGGCCTCAATCATCTCAGACTTCGGTTAGTACCACATCTTGGCTCTGGGGCTCCTGATATCAGCTTCATCTTTATTGTATTCTAAAACTAGACTCAAATGCCAGAGCCAAACATTGTCTCCAAGGGGCACTGGCTTCCCCTCAGCGATTGTATTGATCTTAATGGATTCCAGATTCCTCAGGCAGCTACAACTGATATTGCTATCCTAGACAGTCTATTATCCACAGGACCCACTACAAGATCTGGGTAATGAAATCCTGACTGAGCAGTGTCTTATAGCAGCAGTACTCAGGAGTGGTAGTGAAAACCTGCCAATTTTCTATTGGCTATATTGGTTACCCCCTTGCCCTCCCCATCCTCGTGTTGGACATGTCCTGAATTCTGCAGACACCAAGGTTAGCTAACTGCAGGGCTTACTGAGTAATCGGAGGTAATCAGTAAGTTTCCGGCCACTACCACTGTGCACATCAATGCCTGGAAAAATAAACCAGAAACAAAGAACTGAAAGCTTTGCAATGTGGTTCTAGTCTGCACAGTGACTCTGTGAAGCAGGCAGTACGCGGGGCATTTTCTGTCAGTTAGGCTCTCTGCTGAACTCCAGTGAGCATGGCCCACTGTAAGGGAGCAGTTTATATCTATCTGCCTCATCCTCCATCACAGCCCTGACCCCCCGCGCAGCTTAGAGCAGCTACGAGGGGCTCAGCTAGCAACCCTGGCCACCCCTCAGCGCACCATCTAGAGCAGGGCCTGCTGGGGCTGCGGTGTAGGAGCCAGGGTGCAGCTCTGTGCCCAGCATGAGGGCTAGTGCAGGAGGGTGGAGGAGGGCAGTGAATCTGACGCAATGAGTCCATAGTCGGTGAACTACGCTGACACATTGAAAGATGTTTGCTCTGTCAGATTAATAAGACGGGGATTTTTCAGGTTGGAAAAAAGCCCACTAAGGGGGGGATATGATAGAGGTCTATAAAATCATGACTGGTGTGGAGAAAGTAAATAAGGAAGTGTTATTTACTCCTTCTCATAACACAAGAACTAGAGGCCACCAAATGAAATTAATAGACAGAAGGTTTAAAACAAACAAAAGAAAGTATTTTTTCACACAACGCACAGTCAACCTGTGGAACTCCTTGCCAGTGGATGTTGGGAAGGCCAAGACTATAACAGGGTTCAAAAAAGAATTAAATAAATTCATGGAGGATAGGTCCATCAATGGCTATGAGCCAGGATGGGCAGGGACGGTGTCCCTAGCCTCTGTTTGCCAGAAGCCAGGAATGGGCGATGGGATGGATCACTTGATTATTACCTGTTCTGTTCATTCCCTCTGGGGCACCTGGCATTGGCCACTGTTGGAAGACAGGCTACTGGGGAAGATGGACCTTTGGTCTGACCCAGTATGGCCGTTCTTATGTCAGAACCACAAACTCAGCCTGGGCTCGAGGAGTCACGCGAGGCTCCTTCCACCTTGCCTATCGCCAACAGTAACAAAGACTCTTTGGGACATCTCAGCCCTTTGTGACACCGGTGCCAATTCCTGCCCTCAGGGGTTGTCTATAGGAACAGAGAGGGCGTGGCAGGCTGGGGGGTAAATCTACCCTGCATTAGCCTGCCGCTAAGTATCTGTGTGGAGCCTGCTGCCATGCAGTGAAAGTTCCTGGGTGTACTTTTATCTGCTCCCATTGCACAGCACCATGGATCGAAGCACACTGCAGAACTTTTATTGCTGGTAGCAGGGTCCGCACAGAGGGCTTAGTCTGCAGCAGGCTGATGTGAGGTAGATAACAGATGTATATCCCAGCCTGCCATGCACGCACTGATCACCTAGGCAAGCCCTGAGTACCCCAGGTGTGACCCCATTGCCCTCAGTCTGCCCAAGGGGTGACGGGAGCAGGACTTCACACAGGTGGGCCTGACTTGAGCAAACAGTTCCGTTGATGAGGCATAGGAAGGAACAGACCCAGCGCCCTCCCTCTGAGTTGTGTGGGCCGTGCAGGGTGAATCGGAGTGAAATGCACTGAAACCTTATTTCTGTCCCAGCAAACGGAGCCATTTTTAAAGTACTCACTTTAAAACAGCATTTTAAGAAAATATATTTTTTAAGCATTTTATTAAACAACATACATTTTCTTTCCCCACTATGGCTGATGAGCTGAGCCCTCTCTAAATCTTCTATTCACTCCTGAAATCAGACAATCCTGGAATGCCATTAACTGGGGAGGCGGGGGTGGAGGGTGGGTTCTATGCAAAACCTTTATACCAGTGCCTTTGGATTTCACACTGACTTCTTATGTTGGCAGGACTTGGAGGCTTCTTGGTTGCAAAGCATCTGGTGCTATGTCACAGACAGATACAGGAGTAGACAGGCTGTTATTCTGAGCAGGTGGCAATTCCTGCATTTCTAGGTAGGTTCCTATAGATCAGCTGCTGCTGAACATTCCTGGAGAATCCAGAACAGTTCTACTTGTTACACGGTGGATGGTACTAGATCTACATTAATGTTCCAATGCTTCATTGGTGGAGGATGGTGGCACAGCAGGTGGAGTGGAGGGCCAACAATGAAAGAACTGGGAAGAAGTCATGGCAGTTTTCCCATGAGATAGTGAAATCCAAAAGGAACAAAGCTAGAGAGATGGCCTGAAATCTGGGGGTTTGTTCCATTGCAGTCAGGCTAATTGCCAAGACATCTGAGATGTGCAGTGCACCCATGAGCAGGTGACTATAGCTGTGAGTATGGGATGTGATTCTACATATTTAAATAGGATCATCCCGCATCTTGCATTGATGTGGATTTGGCAGCTCAAATGGTGCAGATTACATCTGACTCTTGGTCATTACCTGAGGCTTTCAGAAGTCCTCTCACTTCTTTGCACCTGTTGTGGAAGAAGGACCTATCTCCAGGCCTGCCCATGTAGATCACTGGATCCCAGTAAGTCTCAGATTTTTCCTAGGGAGAATATTCTGCTGTTGGAATCTTGCTGTACTGATGACCTGATATCCCCATGCACCACCCACAGAGAACACTCCTGTTCCCAGAGGGCTAGTGATCATGACCAAGACTGAAGCAGTATTGAAGGAAACTGTGTTTCAAGTCAGCTCAATGGCAGGAGAGAGACTTTTGGAAGTCTTAAAGTATGACTATGAGGGAGTCAGAGAAAGCTTTTTCTTCCCTTTCTTTGCAGGCAGTTGACCTGGGGGGGTTGATGGCTTAACTGACTCTGGTAGCCTCTACACAGACACAGTCACTCATGGAGCCTTGTCTGGTTTTGAGGTAATCAGTGTGGGCTTGGAGAGAACAAACATGCTGTGTTCTCAGAAGGAATTCCAGCCACTTCACTCAGCGAGATTCTAGAGGTGCTGTGGAAGTTCTGGCCAGTAGCTGGAGCCCAGACCCCAGGACCCAGCGAAGAGCAAAGTACTTTTGTATTAGTCCTTGGCCAGTCCAGTTCCAAGTCATCTAACTAATGAGGCTGCTGCACTGTGTAATAGGCACCCCCAGGACATTTTTCAGGCTGTTCAGTCAAAACTTCCCTTTGCCTAATTTCACTGCATCCCTCCTGGTCACAGCGTGGGCTTTTTGGAATACGCCAAATAATCCTTCTCTACCAACGTAATGTTGTATCATTGAAATCACGTTGGAAGCATCTTCAGTCCCAGCCTGAAAGGGTGGCTTCCTGCCGCACCTGTGTATTATGCAAAGTGCTGGAGTTTTTGCCAGCCCTGCTCCATAGGGATAGGTGTGCAGTGGGAGAAGATACACTGTACTGTCCACCAGGGTTGTGTGCACTCTACTGGGGTTTGCTCTGCTGCTGGCACAGTTATTTCTCACAAGTTTTACAGGGATTGATAAAGTCGGACTGCTGGATGAAAGAGCATAAATACACCAAACTTAAACATGAGATTGAGAAGCTGAAGTCAGGACATAAATAACGGCACTCTCACTTTCATGTTTATCATACAATTGCAACAGCACCATATTTGGAATAAATATTCTGATATTTGAATGCAACATGTGATTGGAGTTGATGTGTTGTTATGTTTTGAGTAAATACTCTGGAATTTTAATATTTCAGAGAACCCCTATTCTCATCTTCCTCAGAAATGAGGCTGAACTGGGAAGTTTGGATGCTTTGGAGGCTGTATTTTGTATTTCTGAGACCCCAAAGTCCCTCATTTGAATGTAGCTCATTGTAGTTACTGAGTCATCCTTCCGACTGCATCTCCGTGTGCGGGGCCTGGATGTGAGTGTGCCAGAAAGACCAGCTCTTCCCAGCCCCGCACACAAACGCTCACCCAGCCACAGCCCGTGGATTTTGTGGGTGGGACTTGCACAAGCTTACAGGCCTGGTGCCCCCTCTCTGCATGCCCCAGACAGGTTGGTGCCCAAGGCTGCTCATGTTGCTGGAAGGGACAGTGTGGCCTTTTCTGTGATGGGGCAAGATACCCATGCCAGGAAATGTCTTCCCTGCAAATGCTGCTCTTAGGAGGTCTCCACTCAGTGCCATTAAGTAAGTTCTGTCCTTGGCTTTCAGGAACCAGGGTCCATATCCAAGGTGACTTTTGCTGGGGAAATGCAGTGTTACAAAGTACCATTGCCAGTGACAGTCCCTGTTTTAGCTCCTTCTCTCACTCTCACTATGCCAGGGTTTGGCAAAGGACACTTTGCTTAAAACCGTTCGCTTCTAAAACACGAGCTCTGCAATTCATTTCCTTCTTTCTATTGTCTCAGAAATGTTGGTCAACAGGGCAAAGAATTAGCTTCTGGCCTATGTTTCCAGAGCATGCTGTGGGCTGTGCATTAGACGTCATTGCGGGCTGACTCCCAGGCCTGGGTTGCATTCTGATGGAAATGGAATGGAATGGGATGACGTTTAGAACCGCTGACACACTCACATTCACACTGACACGGACAGTCTCTCTCTCACACTGACACTGTTTATTACCAGATGCTGCTGAGGCTCCCACTGGGGAATCCGAGCACCCTTTACATTATTTAGGTCAGCAGAGACTCTGTCTCCCCAGAACAAGAAGCCTGTGTACTCAGCATCCTCCTTGCCCTCTCCTCCTGCAAATACCAAACCAGCCACCCAGCAGAGAGCAAAGCCTAGGGCTGGGCAAACACTGCAAAGCCTGTTCCACAGACTTTACCATGACTTTCTTTTGCTGCTGGGTATCTGTGGCTCCTGGACTAGACCCACCCCTCAGTGACTTGGGAACACTGGGGCAGCTGCTGCTTCTCCTGGGTTGCTGTGTGCTTCCTCAGCCAAACCCTCACCTGCTGCCTGGTTGGGGACACTGGAGGTTTGACACAAGCCCCCCAAGCCTGCTTGGCCCTTCTGGGTGTACGAGGCACCCCTGTGCTAGACCCCACCATCACGCCGTGGGTAGGCTGGGATGCCATTTAAAGCTTTCCCGGCGTCTCACCAGGCTGCTGATACTTTCATTAGCACGTTGGCTCTGGAGCCTGCCCTTTTTGCAGCTCCTGCCTCCCCCCGATCATAACTCTTAAAAGATGGCAGGAGGTGGAGCAGACATGTATGTCTACTCAGCAGTCAGCGATGACAGAAGACAGAGTGTGATGGGGGAGCTTTCACTCTCAACTCACTCTCTTTCCATAAGGGATCCTAGACAATCAGCTGGGAAAGGATCAGGAATCACCACAGCTTCCTTAGATAGACCCTGCACAGAGTGCAACTCCGTCCCCGCCCATCAGGGCCGATTTGAAACACAGCGCTCTGTCACTCCATGTAACTAACTCAAAACAGCAGGTTGAATTTGTTGACACATCTCAGAAAGATCTCACTGATAAATGTGCTGAATCTCCAACACAGGCTAAGAGCATGAAATCCCTAACAGGGTCTAGATCAACGATAACGTAATAATACACAGAACATGCGGAAACATTTTCAAAACCATGTGATGCCCATAGTCTTAGTGTTCCTGACAGTATGAGCTAAGTAACAAAATCTCTGGAATATTCAGTTCCCTGGTCAATTGTGATCTCCCTTTTCATTTCCTTAGGGGTTTTCCAGTGCCATTTAAACCTTCCTTAATGCTTGAGTATGGGAGCCATGCTCTCAGCCTCCAGAGGCATTGTCACTCTCGGGTTACTATCTGATTGGGGACGTCTCATGAATCTAAAGGAAACATTCTTTCAAACAGCAAGAGGGTCTCTATTGCTGCCTATGTGAGTAAAACGACACAGACGAGAAGGAAGCACTGGATGTCACTTTCCTGGCTTTTGTGCACCTCTTCTGCTTCCCACTAACCTGAGATTAGTTACGGAGAACAACAAAATTATATTTTATGTATTTGATCAGGTGAAAGAGTTCAACAGCATTTCATTTAACATTGCAGAGCAAGGGGTATGTGCAGAGCGGGGCAGATAAGAAATTCTTCTCTCTCTGTTATGCTCACTGTGGATAGGTTACATTCATTAGCAAAGTGTCACACTCCTGGGCCTCACTGATGATTTGTTTTTCCTAGAGACAGAGAGAGGATGCAGGGACAGTTATTTCTTTTTATCTTTTGGTCAGACCGTCCAGTCAGTGTGCAAGGGGCTGAGCTAACCAGAGATCTTCCTGAACTTGAGGCAGGTGGCCCTGGCAGCAGCAGATGACTTTTGGCTTAGGTCACTTGTATAGTTTTGATAAATGAAATGTAAAAAGAGACTGAATGTGTCCCCTGGGCTCCCACCCGATTGGGTTAATGTCCGTGCCAGCTAGGTTTCCTCTCACAAGTATTCATGAAAAGCAATTGTTATGCTTCCAAGCTCAAGTGATCAGGAATATTTTATATGAGATGTTAGGCATCTGGGAGACAAAATTCCCAACCCCTCCTGAGCCCTGGAACAGATGCAACTCAACAAACCAGACAAGGATCCTTCGCAGCAAGGACAATAAAACATTTGCAATTATTCTGTGTCAATGTGGGGAGAAAAAAACAAAAATCCCCAGCCAATATAACCTCCAGCAGCCCATATGTCCAGTGAATGTAACCTCCAAGAGCCAACATGCCTTGCCAATATAACCTCCAGGAACCCCTGTCAATATAGAATCATAGAGGTGTAGGACTGAATGGGACCTTGAAAGGTCTTTAAGTCCAATCCCCTGCACTCATCACAGGACTAAGTATTATCTAGACCGGTGGTTCTCAAACACTGGGGCCCCCTGGGGGGCTGCGAGCAGGTTTCAGGGGGTCCACCAAGCAGGACCAGTGTTAGACTTGCTGGGGCCCAGGGCAGAAAGCCGAAATCCCACTGCATGGGGCTGAAGTGTTGGGCCCTGAGCCCAGCCCCTTGGGGCTGAAGTAGAAGCCTGAGCAACTTAGCTTCACGGTGTGCTCTGTGGCATGGGGCCCTGGGGAACTGAACTGCTTGCTATCCCTTAACACCGGTTCTGGCAGAAAACCAGTTATTGTGGCACAGGTGAGCCATGGCTTTTATAGTATGTTTGGGGGGGCCTCAAAAAGAAAAAGGTTTAGAACCCCTGATCTAGACCATCCCTGACAGGTGTTTGTCTAACCTGCTCTTAAAAACTCTCAATGACAAGATTCCCCAAGCTCCCTTATCAGCACGGAGTACAGCGGAAGAATTACTTCTTGTGTCTTGCTTGCAACACTCCTGCTAATACATCCCAGAATGATGTTTGCTTGTTTTGCAACAGCATTACATCGTTACTCATATTTAGCTTGTGATCCACTATGACCCCCAGATCCCTTTCCGCAGTACTCCTTCCTAGGCAGTCATTTCCCATTTTGTATGTGTGAAACTAATTGTTCCTTCCTAAGTGGAGTACTTTTCATTTGTCCTTATTGAATTTCATCCTATTTACTTCAGATCATTTCTCCAGTTTGTCCAGATCATTTTGAATTTTAATCCTATCCCCCAAAGCACTTGCAACCCCTTCCAGCTTGGTATCGTCTGCAAACTTTATAAGTGTGCTCTCTATGCCATTATCTAAATCATTGATACTCAGATTGAGGCTTGGGAGCTGCAAGTGGCTCTTTAATGTGTCTCCTATGGCTCTTTGCAGCACCTGATCTTAAAACACTATGTGATTTAATTATTAACCAATCTAAGTTATTAACCAATCAGCATGTTTTTACTATGTTATTAACCAAGTGTAGAATACTTGGTCAGTCATTTTGCTCTGAGAATTATATATCTATAGTAAATGAAATGATAAATTCACACTCCTGTGGCCCTTTTGGCAATGTTGATCGCTAATTTGGCTCCTGAACCACTGAGGTCAGAGTATCACCGATCTAAATTATTGATGAAGATATTGAACAGAACTGGACTCAGAATCAATCCCTGGGGGACCCCACTCGATATTCCCTTCCAGCTTGACTGTGAACCACCGATAACTACTCTCTGGGAACAGTTTTCCAACCAGTTATGCACCCACTTTATAGTAGCTCCATTTAGGTTGCATTTCCCTCATTTATTTATGAGGAGGTCATGTGAGACAGTATCAAAAACTTTATAAAATCAAGTTATACCACATCTACTGCTTCCTCCCTATCCACAAGGTTTGTTACCCTGTCAAAGAAAGCTATCAGGTTGGTTTGACACGATTTGTTCTTGACAAATCCATGCTGACTGTTACTTATCACCTTATTATCTTCTAAGTGTTTGCAAATTGATTGCTCAATTATTGGCTCCATTAGCTTTCTGGGTACCAAAGTTAAGCTGACTGGTCTGTAATTCCCTGGGTTGTCCTTACTTTCTTTTTTATAGCCTGGCACTATATTTGCCCTTTTGCAGTCCTCTGGAATCTCTCCCGTCTTCCATGAGTTATCAAAGAAAATCGCTAATGGCTCAGATATCTCCTTAGTCAGCTCCTTGAGTATTCTAGGATGTATTTCATCAGCCCCTGGTGACTTGGAGACATCTAACTTGTCTAAGTACTTTTTAACTTGCTCTTTCCCTATGTTTGCTTTGGTTCGTACCTCATTTTCACTGGCGTTCATGATGTTAGATGTCCAATCATTACTAAACTTTTTGGTGAAAACTGAAACATAAAAGTCATTTAGCACGTCCACCATTTCCACATTTTAAGAACATAGAATGGCCATACTGATTCAGAGGAAAGGTCCATCTAGCCCAGTATCCTGTATTCCGACAATGCCAGGTGCCCCAGAGGGAATGAACAGAACAGGTAATCATCACGCGATCCATCCCCTGCCGCCCATTACTAGCTTCTGTTATTGTTTTTCCCCCCTCATTGAGTAATGGATTTACCCTGTCCTTGGGTTTCCTCTTGTTTCTAATGTATTTGTAGAATGTTTTCTTGTTACCCTTTATGTCCATAGCTAGTTTAATCTCATTTTGTGCCTTGACCTTTCTAATTTTGTTCCTAAATATTTGTGTTATATGTTTATATTCATCCTTTGTAATTTGACCTAGTTTCCACTTTTTGTAGGACTCTTTTTTGAGTTTCAGATCATTGAAGATTTCCTGGTTAGCCAGGTTGGTCTCTTGCCATACTTCCTATCTTTCCTATGCAGTGGGATAGTTTGCTCTTATACCCTTAATAATGTGTCTTTGAAAAACTGCCAACTCTCTTGACCTGTTTTTCCCCTTAGGCTTGCTACTAACTCCCTCAGTTTGCTAAAGTTTGCCTTCTTGAAATCTATTCTCTTTATTGTGCTGTTTTCTCTCCTATCATTCTTTAGAACCATGGACTCTATCATTTTATGATCACTTTTACTCAGCTGCCTTCCACTTTCAAATTCTCAGTTCCTCTCTATTTTTCTAAATCAAGTCTAGAACAGCCTACTTGCTTTCTCCATCTTCTGAAATAAAAAATTGTCTCCAATACATTCCAAGAACTAGTTGGATAACCTGTGCTCTGCTGTGTTATTTTCCCAACAGACGTCTGAGTAGTTGAAGTCCCCCCTCACCACCAAGTCCTGTGCTTTGGGTGATTTTGTTAGTAGTTTAAAAAAAGCCTCATTCCCCTCTTCCTCCTGGTTAGGTGGTCTGTAGTAGATCCCTATCATGACATCACCCTTTGTTTTTTACCTCTTTTATCCTTACCCAGAGACTTTCAACTAGTCTGTCTCCTATTTCCATCTTAACCTCAGTTCAAGTGTATACATCTTTGATATATAAGGCAACACCTCCTCCTTTTCTTCTATGACTGTCCTTCCTGAGCAGTACCAATATTCCAGTCATGTGTATTATCCCACTAAGCCACTGTGATGCCAACTATGTCATAGTTGTGTTTATTCACTAGCATTTCAAGTTCTTCCTGCTTATTCCCCATACTTCTCATAATAGTATACAGATATCTAAGACACTGATTTGATTTCCCCACTATGTTCCCTCTGCTCATTCCCTTGTCCCTGCTATAATGGCCTGTACTCTCCCCAGATTCTGATCCTTCTCCCAGGTCTCCGTGTTTTTGACTTACCTGTGGGCTTTTGTCACCTACCCCCATCCAACCTAGTTTAAAGCCCTCCTCACTAGGTTAGCTAGTCTGTATCCAAATATGCTCTACCCCTTCCTCAATAGGTGGACCCCCTCTCCGCTCAGCAGTCCTTTCCAGAACAGCATCCCATGATCAAGGAAGCCCAAGCTCTCCTAGTGACACCATCCTTGCAGCCAGGTGTTCACTTCCAGGATGCATCTGTCTTTGCCTGGGCCCCTACCTTTGACTGGAAGGAACTTACACCCCCAACTCCTTCACCCTCACACTCCCAGAGCCCTGTTGTCACTTCTGGTCAGCTGAGGGTCATACCTCGCAGTATCATTAGTGCCCGCATGGATGAGTAGCATGGGGTAGTAGTCAATGGGCCAGATAATCTTCAACAATCCCTCCGTAACATTTGGGATATGGACCCCTGGCAGGCAGCATACCTCCTGGGATGCCATGTGAGGCCAACGGATGGGTGCCTCTGTCCCGTTCAGAAGGGAATCACCAACCACCACTACCTTACGTTTCCTTCTGGGAGTGGTGGCTGTGATCCTCCCAGCCTTGGGAGTACATGGCTTCTCCTCCACCTTGGGGGGCAACTCCTCATCACTTCTTGCCAGAGCAGCATAACGGTTCTTCATCATCATGGTGGGTGGGTTGGAAGTAGGACTGGAGCACTGCCTGCTGCCAGAAGTAACCAGTAGTCAGTGTCCTCCCTGTGACAGAACCATATCCTCCTCCCCCGGTGGCATGACAGCAGTTGTCTGTAGCTGGATCACTTCCTCAGCCTTGGATGTCTCCATATGAATATTCTCAATGAATTCCTCATGGACACGGGTGCTTCTCAGCCCAGCCACCTCCTCCTGTAGCTCTCCCACCTGCTTCTGAGAGATTGCACCAGCAGGCACCTTTCACACTGGACAGTCCCCCCAGCCTGGCTTTCTGTCAGTGAGTGGGAAATGCAGGCCACAGTCTCTGCAAAGCTACACCAGGATCTGAATAGACACATCCATGGTCAGGTTCTCTGTCTGGATACAGATGCAGGAGGCGGAGACAGGAGTAGCATTGGCACAGGCCACGTGGCCCTTCCTAACCATAATGATTATATTACAACTCCCTCTCAAACTCCCCTGTTCGCTAGCTCCCCTTGGTCGCTTAGCCTCTGGCTTTTAAGGCCTTCTCTCCTAGGTCAGCCCTACCCCCTCGTTAATCACACATGGGAGGGTGATCAGAAGGCTGAATGAGGTGGAACAAAGATGATCAAGGATGAGCTGTGGAACAAAGGCTCAAACAGGCCCCAAACACACAATCCCAACTGACCTGCAACTTTAAGTAACCTGTAACAGAAAGAAAAACATAAACAGCCAAAAACCAAACAGCCAAACAAGCTCACTCACCCCATCTACATGGGGACATATAACCACCAGGAGCCTATATGTTTAGCCCACATAACCTCCAGTAGTCCACCTGCCCAGCCAATATCACCTGCAGGAGCCCACACGCCCAGGCAGGATAATTTCCAGGAGCTCGTGTGTACAGCAATACAATCTCCAGGAGCCCATGCTACCTCAGTGAGGCAAGGCCTGTGCTTTCCAGCAAGAAACAGCATCTAACTTGTCTGAAATTCTCAAGCCCTGCCTGTCTGCACCCTCCCAAGCTGCTCCCCATCCTGGATACTGAAAGCCCAAAGGCTGCTCCTGGTTAGGGCAGAGGAACAATCACCATGGCACCAACTACAGCCAGCCAGCAAGGCTGTTAGAGATTCCTCTGGCCCCCAGCCACGGGCCAACACCGCACAGAGTCTAGCAAGGAAACAGGCCCCTCTCCAAACTGCTGGCAGCCTAGGCAGCCAGTGAGCAGCCAAGAGACGGGAGAAGGGCACAGACACACAGGCAGGGGGCTGGGGCCACTGTGTTTGTAGGGTTTGTTTGTTAGATATTTTCATTGATTTTCTTTCCTCCCTTTCTTTCCCCCTTGTCCTGCCCCTCCCCTGGGCAGTCTGATGGGGGGTAGTTGGGTGAGGGGGAAGGTCTCCTCTGTGGCCTTTCTTATCCTGGAGTGCTTTGTCCTGCAATACTCCCACTTCTCAGATTTCCCCCAGCCCTCCTCCATGCGCACAGAGGCTAACTCCAAAGTCACTGCCCTCTGTTATATTCAATCCTGGAGTTTACTTGGCCCCTAACTGTTCCCCCCCTACCCCTTTTCCCTGCCCTGTCCCAATGCTCTGTGACCCCAGACTTGTTCCCACACCTACCTCCCTGTCCTGTTCACTGGAGGCAGCTGTCTGCAATGACTACCGCAGCAAGACAGGAGACCAGTGTGTGCAGCACCAGATCCACAGACACCGCTCTCAGAGAGCCATCCAGCAGGCCAGCTCCCACCGACGCCATCCCCCAGACAGAGGCAAGCCAGGCTCCCAGGAGAACAGGGCTCAGAATGGCTCAGGCAGGGAAGGACTTGCTGCTGCAGCCAGGCCCATCAAACATTGCTCAGAGAAGCAGCCTGGTTTACCGAAGTGAGGGCTGGTCGCCGGGAACTGCAGGCGTTCGGCTGCTCTGGGCTTAGGTGTGTAACTCTAGGTTGGCCTGTGGGACTTCCCCAAAGCCACAGAAGGAGTAAGAGCCAGAAGCAAGGGTTAGCCCTTTGCCAAGTCAACCAGACTACACCGCCTCTCCTGCTGTGGCACTGGCCCCACGGAAGCAGTTGGCAGGAAGGCGTCCTCTGCTGTGCCAGCATCATGTACAGTGCCAACAAGCATCACCTGCTTTTTATCCAGAGCACGCCATGCACGGCTAGCTGCAACGAAGGCCCGTATCTCCCTCTGACCCTGGATGGTGGGGGCTCAGCCCCCAGCATCACCAGCACTGCCCCAGCCTCCACGTCAGCCCAAGGAAATAATGAAGTGGGGAGGGGACAGCACCCAGGGAAATGCCAGCACAGAACTGCTCTGGGTGTGCTGTGGCCGCTCCGGGGCGCTGCGCCTGGACAGAGACAGGAGCGTTTCATTCATTTTACCAGGTTTCCAGCTCTGATCACATTTCTGAGGTTTTCACTAAAGGGTGACTTTAAAGGAGACACTCAGGAGAGTCTCACTACACCGGCAGTGATGTAAATCAACACAGCTTCACCAGTGCCAATGGAGCAACATCAGTTTACACCTGCTGTGGCTCTGGCCCAGGATCTTAGTCTCATCTTTTGGACTTCTTGGAAGCAGCCATCTCTGTTCTTCGTCAGCTCCTCATTGCACTGGATTTTCTGCAGGGCGGCAGGGCTGTTTGCTGAGCTCCACAGTGAAATCCCTGCTCATGCCAGAACTCAGGGGAGCTGCAATTTGTTTAATGGCAAGTGATACTCTGTCTGGCTTCCTGCATGACAAGTATTCATGCTAACTGCCAAGCAGGCGATGGTTTAACTTCTTCCTAGTATTTGGGAACTGAGGAGAGGGCAGAATGGAAGCAAGTCCCTGATATTCCTTGATATTCTTTGATCGCTGGAAACAAGAAAACATTGACAGATCTTTAAAATCCCTTAAAGGGCCCTGGAGTGCTCCACCTACACCTCATGCCTCCTGCAGGCAGTGGGGCTGCATGGGCCATTTGGGGAGAGCAGGATTTGGCCCTCAGAACTCATGCATGGACAATCTCGTGACAGGTTAGAACATCCCTCCTCACAGTCTGCGCCGCATTGCGCTTCACTACAGTTCTTAGAATGGCCTTTGCAGCTACCGATGGTAACAAAGCAGTTGTCGATGGTAAACTATTTTGGCTACACAGGGGCAAATGTCTGAACATTCATTTTACTCCAGTGCCAGGAACATTACACTGAATCCAGGCCATGTTCTGAACACTGATTGCACACAGAGAACCCACACTGAAGCGTGTTCTTCCAAATGCACTTGACTGTAACTTCCATTATGCAGTGATTGACACTGGTATTTTTAAGAACTAGGCTGAGCATTTTGTTTTTATTATTTGTAGTATGGTGGCATCTAGAGGCCCAAGCCAAGATCAGGGCCCCCCTTGTGCTGGCAGCTAAATAGTTAGAGACAGTCCCTGAAAGATCAGTGGCCCCGTTTTACAAATGGGAACTGAGACCCAGAGAGAGCAAGGCTACATCTGCATAAGAGCTAGGGGTGTGATCCCCAGCTTGCAGAAGACATACACACGCTAGTGCACTAAAAATAGCAGTGTAGCTGTGCCAAATATGGACCATCAGGATGCAGGCAGGTTTGTGCTCAGGGCAGCTTAGGGTTTTTAGAATATTGTATAGGGAGGCTTCTATGGGAAAAAACAAAAGCCCTCAGGAACCTTATAAGCTACTGCAGCTACGCTCCTATTTTTAAGCACACTAGCTCAAGGCGTGGAAGAGCAAATATGATTATGTCTACACTACAGACCTTACCGCCTCACAGCTATACCACTACAGCTGTGCCACTGTAAGGTCTCCCGTGTAGTCGCTCTTTGCCAGCGGAGTGAGCTCTCCTGACGCCATAATTAAACCATCCTCAACAAGCGGTGATAGCTATTTCGGCAGGAAAGCCTCTCTTGCCAACAGAGCGCTGTCCACACTGGCACTTTTGTTGGTGAAATTTATGTCGGTCAGGTGGGTGGTTTTTTTCACACCCCACACTGACAAAAGTTTTGCTGACAAAAGTCTACTGTAGATAAAGCCTATGTCTCCTCAAGCTTGGAGTCACACCCCTAGCACTGACTATAGACAGTCCCTTTGGGACCTGCCCAGGGAGTCTGTAACAGTGCAGGGTTTGAACGCAGATTGTCTAAGGCCAAGAAAACCCCACAGCCATCCTTCCTCTCCAGTCCTGCCGTGTGTGAGGGCAGGGTGCAGCTGCACCCCGCAGGAGCAGCCCAGGGAGAGAGCCGAGGGTTTGACAAATACACAGAGGGACATGGAAACTTATCTGAAGGGCTGCCGGAGAGGCAGAGAAAGGCTGAGATAGCATCTGAGGGAGAATGGAGTACAATTTTCTCTGCTTATTTGTTCTGTACCTGTTTTCTCTGGGTAATCAACAGAGACATTTATTGGCTCTCCAAAACAGCCTGTTATCTATTTGCTCCCTCCGGTGCTCTGATATAGCCCACATTTGCTAGCTTTCAGGACACACTGCAAGGCCTATTTAGTCACTGAACTTTCCGCCGGATGGAGGAAGGGCCGAGCTGTGCTCTGGGTGGTGGAGACATACAGGTGGAGAAGTTTTCTTGAACTTCCACCTAGACGATTTTTATAAGTTGAGAAATGGTAACTATTCCATCAGGAGCACTCCCAAATCTGTGCCACCCAGCCCTGCACAGCCATTCCTTTGGGGAGCATGGAGCATCTCTGCCCTCTATGTTTCTTCCTGGCTGCTCATAGACTCATAGACTTTAAGGTCAGAAGGGACCATTATGATCATCTAGTCTGACCTCCTTCATGATGCAGGCCACAAAAGCTGGCCCACCCACTCCTGGAATAATTCTCTCCCTTGACTCAGATGTTGAAGTCCCCAAATCGTGATTTAAAGACTTCAAGTCACAGAGAATCCTCCAGCCAGCGACCCCTGCCCCATGCTGCGGAGGAAGGCGAAAAACCTCCAGGGCCTCTGCCAATCTACCCTGGAGGAAAATTCCTTCCCGACCCCAAATATGGCGATCAGCTTAACCCTGAGCATGTGGGCAAGATTCTCCAGCCAGACCCTCCGGAAAAAGTTCACTGTAGTAACTTTTAATATCCCATCATTGACCATTGTTACTAATTACCAGCGACGGCACGTTATTGACCTATTGACTAAAATCACGTTATCCCATCAAACCATCCCCTCCATAAACTTATCAAGCTTAATCTTAAAGCCAGAGAGGTCTTTCGCCCCCACTATTTCCCTCGGAAGGCTGTTCCAGAACTTCACCCCTCTGATGGTTAGAAACCTTCGTCTAATTTCAAGCCTAAACTTCCCCACGGCCAGTTTATATCCATTTGTTCTCGTGTCCACATTAGTACTGAGCTGAAATAATTCCTCTCCCTCCCTGGTATTTATCCCTCTGATATACTTAAAGAGAGCAATCATATCCCCCCTCAGCCTTCTTTTGGTTAAGGTAAACAAACTGAGCTCCTCGAGTCTCCTTTCATACGACAGGTTTTCCATTCCTCGGATCATCCTAGTGGCCCTTCTCTGTACCCGTTCCAGTTTGAGTTCATCCTTTTTAAACATGGGAGACCAGAACTGCACGCAGTACTCCAAATGTGGTCTTACCAGTGCCTTGTACAACGGAACCAGCACCTCCTTATCCCTACTAGAAATACCTCGCCTAATGCATCCCAAGACCGCATTAGCTTTTTTCACGGCCACATCACATTGCCGACTCATAGTCATCCTGCGGTCAACCAGGACTCCGAGGTCCTTCTCCTCTTCCGTTACTTCCAACCGATGCGTCCCCAGCTTATAACTAAAATTCTTGTTAGTCATCCCTAAATGCATCACCTTACACTTCTCACTATTAAATTTCATCCTATTACTATTACTCCAGTTTACAAGGTCATCCAAATCTCCCTGCAGGATATCTCGATCCTTTTCCGAATTGGCAATACCTCCCAACTTTGTGTCATCTGCAAACTTTATCAGCCCACTCTTACATTCGGTTCCGAGGTCAGTAATAAATAGATTAAATAAAATCGGACCCAAAACCGAACCTTGAGGAACTCCACTGGTAACCCCCCTCCAACCTGACAGTTCACCTTTCAGTATGACCCGCTGCAGTCTCCCCTTTAACCAGTTCTTTATCCACCTCTGGATTTTTATATCGATCCCCATCTTTTCCAATTTAACCAATAATTCCTCATGCGGTACCGTATCAAACGCTTTACTGAAATCAAGGTATATTAGATCCACCTCATTTCCTTTATCTAAAAAATCTGTTACTTTCTCAAAGAAGGAGATCAGGTTGGTTTGGCACGATCTACCTTTCGTAACACCGTGTTGTAATTTGTCCCAATTGCCATTGACCTCAAGGTCCTTATCTACTTTCTCCTTCAAAATTTTTTCCAAGACCTTGCATATTATAGATGTTAGACTAACAGGCCTGTAGTTACCCGGGTCACTTTTTTTCCCCTTCTTGAAAATAGGAACCATATTAGCTATTCTCCAGTCAAACGGTACCACCCCCGATTTTACAGATTCATTAAAAATTATCGCTAACGGGCTTGCAATTTCTTACGCTAGTTCCTTTAATATTCTCGGATGAAGATCATCCGGTCCACCCGATTTAGTCCCGTTAAGCTGTTCGAGTTTGGCTTTTACCTCAGATACGGTAATGTCAATCCCCCCTCCTATATTCCCATCCGTCATGCTGCCACTATTCCTAAGCCCTTCATTAGCCTCATTAAAGACCGATGCAAAGTATTCGTTTAGATATTGTGCCATGCCTAGATTATCCTTAATCTCCACTCCATCTACAGTCTTCAGCGGTCCCACTTCTTCTTTCTTTGTTTTCTTCCTATTTATATGGCTATAAAACCTCTTACTATTGGTTTTAATTCCCCTCGCAAGGTCCAACTCTACACGGCTTTTGGCCTTTCTCACTCCATCTCTACATGCTCTGACCTCAATAAGGTAGGTTTCTTTGCTGATACCTCCCATCTTTCACTCCTTGTACGCTCTCTGTTTTTTCTTAATCACCCCTCTGAGATGCTCGCTCATCCAGCTTGGTCTAAATCTCCTGCCTACGAACCGTTTTCCCTTTCTCGGGATACAGGCCTCCTACAGCTCCTGCAACTTCAACTTGAAATAATCCCAGGCGCCTTCCGCCTTTAGATCCTTAAATTTGTTAGTCCAATCCACTTCCCTAACTAGTTGCCTTAATTTATTAAAGTTAGCCCTTTCGAAATCGTAAACCTTAGTCTCCGATTTAATTCTGTTAATCCTTCCATTTAGTTTAAACCGAATCACCTCATGATCACTCGAGCCAAGGTTGTCCCGTACAACCATTTCCTCAACGAGGTCCTCACTACTCACCAAAACCAAATCTAAAATGGCATACCCTCTCGTCGGTTCAGCAACTACTTGATGAAGGAATTCATCAGCTATCACGTCTAGGAAAATGTGAGCCCTATTATTGTTACTAGCATATGTTCCCCAATCTATATCCGGGAAGTTAAAGTCTCCCATGATTACACAGTTCCTATTAGTATTTACTTCCCTGAAAACATTAAAGAGTTCTCTGTCCATATCCAGGCTAGATCCCGGCGGTCTATAGCACACCCCAATCACTATCCCAGGGGAGGCTCTAGTAGTTCTTTTACCCAATGTGAGTATTGCCCAGACAGACTCCGTCTTATCCATTCCATCGCTTATTATTTCTTTACAGTTTACCTCATTATTGACATACAATGCTACTCCCCCACCTTTACCTTTGTTCCTGTCTTTTCTAAACAGCACATACCCTTCCATACCTGTACTCCAGTCATGACTACCGTTCCACCACATTTCGGTTATTCCTACGATATCCGGTTTCATTTCTTGGACCAGGAGCTCCAATTCCTCCATTTTGTTACCTAGGCTTCTTGCATTGGTGTATAAACATCTTAATTTATGCTGTTTAGCCCCTCTCACATTCATTATTAAATTTGGTACGGTCACCGTTCCGCCAGTTAGACCTATTAGTCTAGTATCCATCCCCCCCTCCTCCTTTTGTCCAATCTCTTCCCCCCGGCTATATCCGTTCTTATCCCGTCATCCTCCCTCTCAATGTTATAATCTGGTGTGGAGATTAACTGGACATCTCCCAACCATCTCCCCCAAATTCCTAGTTTAAAGCTCTTTTGATGAGATGAGCCAGCCTCCCTCCCAGAAGTCTATTTCCTTCCCTACTTAGGTGAAGTCCATCCTGTGAGAACAGTTTTCTGTCCCCAAAAGCCTCCCAGTGGCCATACATCCCAAAGCCCTCCTTATAGCACCACTCCCTTAGCCAACTATTTATCATCACAATCCTGTCACCCCTTTGCTGCCCTTCTCTAGGAACAGGCAGAATCCCACTGAAGATGATCTGAGCCTCGATTTCCTTAAGCGTCTTCCCCAGCCTGGCATAATCTCCCTTGATTCTCTCCAGCGAGAACCTAGCCGTGTCTCCTGATTGCTCTGGTTTGAAGCCCTCCCTCGATTGCCAGACAGAGCACAGACACTCTCTTCACGGGGCTAGAGTGACTCCAGACTACAGCTGTGACACTTTCCCAACAAATAGTTTATTTGCCAAAAAATGCAGTTTTGGTTGAACCGGAACTCTTCACAAATGTGACTCAAATGTGCCCAATAGTTCTGGCAAGACAAAAACGTGGGGGGCTAGGTTCACAGAATGGCCATCAGAGGCGGAGGTACCCATTGTACAAATTTAACCCAGTGATTAGGCCACTCATCTGGGATAGGGGAGATGTGCATTTGAATCAGGTCTCTCCCCTCTGAGGTGAGCACTCTAATCAGGGTACAGGACACTCTAGGGTGGGGTTCTCTCTCCTGTTGAAGTTGTTCCACTTTTTATAACTAAATAACTATTCATTGGCGCAGCCAAAGGAACTTGGGTCTTGCCTCCCACAATGAGCGACTCAACCACCAGGTTATGGCGTCATTCTCATGCTCTCCGGCCCAAGGGCAATTCAGGTATTTTATATAAAGTGGAACAGCTTCAACAGGAGAGATGGAGAGACACTCAGAGTGTGGCTCCAAACCTGGGTCCCCCATATCATTGCCCAGAAACTGCTGAAAGGGGAAGGGAAGGTCTTTCTAGCTCTTCTGCAGCAGAAGGAAACAGTGTGTTTCCTGGTGTCGGAGGGGCTGAGACTGACTCCTGCATGGAGTAATGAAATGGAGTAATGCAGCCTGCCCTCGGGGCCAGCGGGAGGAGATGACCCCTGATACTGCAGAAGCTTAAAGGAGTTGGTTATAACCATTCAGCACCATGGGGAATTAATGTTGCTAGCATGTGATTGTCCTTTTGCTGGTCACATGGGGGCACAAAGAACCTATGAGAGGTTAAAGAAAATTTTCTGCTGGTCAGGAATACAGAATGATGTGAGGAATTACTGCAGATCTTCTGAATTATGTCAAAAGAGAAAGAGACCTGCAGGACCTCAGAAAGTCCCCCTGAACCCCTTGCCTGTGATACAAGAGGCATTTCTGAGAGAAGCAATGGACATTGTGGGTCCTATGCCACGTCCCACCTAACGGGTGAAGAAATATATCTTGGTGATGGTGGATTTTGCCACTAGATATCCTGAAGCAGTAGCTCTGACTAACACTGAGGCAGAATCTGTGGCAAGAGCCCTTTTCACTATCTGAGACTCATAGACTTTAAGGCCAGAAGGGCCCATCATGATAATCTAATCTGACCTCCTGCACACTGCAGCCTGCTGAACCTCACCCACCCACTACTGTAATAGACCCCTAACCTCTGGCGGAGCTACTGAAGTCCTCAAATCATGGTTTAAAGACTTCAAGTTACAGAGAATCCACCATTTACTCTAGTTCAAACCAGCAAGTGACCCGTACCCCATGCTGCAGAGGAAGATGAAAACCTCCCAGGATCTCTGCCAATCTGACCTGGGGGGAAATTCCTTCTTGACCCCAAATATGATGATCAGTTAGACCCTGAGCATGTGGGCAAGACCCACCAGCCAGACACCTGGGAAAGAATTCTCTGTAGTAACTCAGAGGCCTCCACATCTAGTGTCCCGTCTCCAGGGATTAGGGATATTTGCTGCTAGCAGTCACAGATTGCCTACATGCCATTGTAGGCAGTCTCATCATTAGCAGAGTGGGTTTCCTTAACAAGATTTTATCTGACTGTGGGTCAAATTTCATGTCTCAGCTAGGCAGTGAGCTATGGAAGTTGTGTGAAGTGAAACAAATGCCACCCCCTATCACCCAAAGACAAATGGTTTTGTGGAAAGATTCAATGGGACCCTAAAATATATGCTGGGAGGGTATGAAAATAAGAGGGTTCAAGATTGGGATGAGTTGCTACTATATTTGCTGTTCGCTTACCTACCCCAAGAATCAACCAGGTTCTCCCCATTTGATCTATACAGAAGGAAAGTGAGGTGACCCTAGATCTCATCAGACACTCCTGGAAATGGGACACTGAGGCAGAGGAAAAGCCAGTAACTGAACAGGTACAAAGGTTCAGAGAAGAATTAAAAGACATGATATGTACTGTTCAAACTAACCTCAAAGACAGTCAGTTCAAACAAATGTCATGCTATGATAAACGTACTTGTAAACGCTCTTTTGAAATAGGAGACTTGGTGTTGGTATTAAGCCCTGTGAAAAAACAAATGCAAAATATTTGGGAAGGAACCTAAGTGGTAAATGAAGATACATATCATGTTAAAAAGCCTCATGGTAATGCCGTCCCACAGCTAGTACATGTGAACAGACTTACAGCTTATCAAAGCAGGGAAGCCATGGTAAACATGATCGGCTGTGCAGGCGGGGAAACTGAGGCATGCCACCTCATTGCTTTGATGGCTGAATGACTCATCTCTGGGGAAAGTACTGAAATCTGCAGTGTGTTAATACCAGCTGAAAGGGTAGAAGTGTTGTCAGGGCTGAAAGAACGCAAATAAGTGTTTTCTGGTAGGTCAGGGAAGAAATACTTGCTGACTCATACAATCATTACAGAAGGACCTGAGCCACCTCCCAGCAGACCCTAGAGGATCACTGGCAAGGTGCAGGAAGAAATTCATACAGAAATACAAAGCATGTTGGACATAGGAGTAATTGAAAGGTCTAACAGCTCTTGCACATCACCTGTGGTCTTGGTCCCTAAGAAAGACAACACTGTAATGTTTTGTGTTGATTACAGACACCTCAATGCTATCCCAGTACCAGATGTGTGTCCCATACCTAGAATTGATGATATGCTGGACATTTTGAGTAAAGCAAAATATCTCAGCTCTTTTGCTTTAACAAGCGGTTATAGGTGATTCCTTTAGATAAGGATGCAGAGAAAAAATCTGTGTTCATCATTGATATGGGTATCTACCTAAAATAATAAGCTGGCATATTAGTCCCTTAAAGGAATAATGGATTTAATGGATTTATACTGTCCAGGAGAGGACTGGGCAGGACAGGACATATATTTCTGGGGAACAATCCAGGACTGGGGTTGTGTTGGGGTCCCCCTGCAGTATAACCCAGGCTGATGAGAGCCAGGGTGTAGCTGGAAGGCTGTAGTTACACACAGACACTCAGGGTGTGGCTTGCATGCTGGAAGGCTGTTTGTGAGTGGCCCAGGTGGGCGCTACTACAGCAAGGCATTGTAAGGCACCCAAGGTTGCAGGGCAGAGGTGACAAAGCCCCCCTCCTCCACTGGTCTGGATTGCACCCAGGTATGTCACAGAGGCTCGCTTGCATGGCGAGACAGATCGGAGTACCCAAGGGGACGGTCTGTGACTTCATGTTAAGGTTGTTATAATGCCTGAGGGGTTTACACTTGATAACTGGTTAGTGAACTCTAAGGGTATGTCTACACTACGAGAGTAGTTCGATTTTACTTAAATCGAATTAGTGGAACCGATATTACAAAGTCGAACGTGTGTATCCACACTAAGAACAGTAATTCGACTTTGTGAGTCCACACTAACGGGGCAAGCGTCGACATTGGAAGCGGTGCACTGTGGGCAGCTATCCCACAGTTCCCGCAGTCCCCGCTGCCCATTGGAATTCTGGGTCGAGCCCTGAATGCCTGCTGGGGAAAAAAATGTGTCGAGCGTGGTTTTGGGTAACTGTCGTCATTCAACCGGTCACTCCTGCCCTCCCTCCCTGAAAGCGCCGGCGGGCAATCAGTTTGCGCACTTTTCTGGTGAGTGACAGCGCGGACGCCACAGCACTGCGAGCATGGAGCCCGCTGCGACCATCGCTGCAGTTATGGCCGTTGTCAACACCTTGCACCTTATCATCCACCTTTTTCAGAGGCAGATGCTGAGAAATTGGGCGAGGAGGCTACGGCAGCGCGGTGAGGACATTAAGTCTGAGAGTGGCACAGACCCCTCGCAAAGCACGGGACCCCGCGCTGTGGACATCATGGTGGCAATGGGTCATGTTGATGCTGTGGAACGGCGATTCTGGGCCCGGGAAACAAGCACGGACTGGTGGGACCGCATAGTGCTGCAGGTCTGGGATGAATCCCAGTGGCTGCGAAACTTTCGCATGCGTAAGGGAACTTTCCTTGAACTTTGTGAGTTGCTGTCCCCTGCCCTGAAGCGCAAGGACACCCGGATGCGAGCAGCCCTGACTGTCCAGAAGCGAGTGGCCATAGCCCTCTGGAAGCTTGCAACGCCAGACAGCTACCGGTCAGTCGCGAACCACTTTGGCGTGGGCAAATCTACCGTGGGGATTGCTGTGATGCAAGTAGCCAACGCAATCGTTGAGCTACTGCTCTCAAAGGTAGTGACCCTGGGAAACATGCAGGTCATCATAGATGGCTTCGCCGCGATGGGATTCCCAAACTGCGGTGGGGGCTATAGATGGAACTCACATCCCTATCCTGGGACCGAAGCACCAGGCCAGCCAGTACATTAACAGAAAGGGCTACTTTTCAATGGTGCTGCAAGCACTGGTGGACCATAGGGGACGTTTTACCAACATCAACGTCGGATGGCCGGGCAAGGTTCATGACGCTCGTGTTTTCAGGAACTCTGGTCTGTTTAGACGGCTGCAGGAAGGTATTTACTTTCCGGACCACAAAATAACTGTTGGGGATGTGGAGATATCTATAGTGATCCTCGGGGACCCAGCCTACCCGCTAATGCCCTGGCTCATGAAGCCCTATACAGGCGCCATGGACAGTGAAAAAGAACTCTTCAACTACTGGCTGAGCAAGTGCAGAATGGTGGTGGAGTGTGCTTTTGGATGTCTCAAGGGGAGATGGAGAAGCTTACTGACTCGCTGTGATCTCAGCGAAACCAATATCCCCATTGTTATTGCAGCTTGCTGTGTGCTCCACAATCTTTGTGAGAGCAAGGGGGAGACGTTTATAGCGGGGTGGGAGGTTGAGGCACATTGCCTGGCTGCTGATTACGCCCAGCCAGACAGCCGGGCGATTAGAAGAGCCCAGCGGGACGCGCTGTGCATCCGGGAGGCTTTGAAAGCTAGGTTCCACAGTGAGCAGGGTAACCTGTGACTATTAAGTTTGTTTAAAGAGAAGCTGAACCTGACCCCGTTTCTTTACCCACTTAATGTTGACTATCCTCTCCAGTTACATACCCCCTTCACCCCGTTGCCCCCCTTCCAACACACCTTTAAAAATAAAATAAATGGAACTTTGTTCATTAACACCGTTTTCTTTATTAAGGGTTTCGTGGTAAAGGGTTGAAACTGGGACGCAGACTGTGGCGGGGAGCGGGTGTAGTGATGGAAAGGACGCTTCTAAATTCAAGGAATGACAGGCTCCTGCTCCTAGAGCGGTCCGCAGTGGTGGACTGGTTGTTTCAACGGAGCCTGCCACCCCTCCTTTTTGGGACTCTGTGTGTGGGGGCTATGTGACTTTGTGGCGGGGGAGGACGGTTACAGATCCCCTGCTGCGTGGCTCTGTCATCCAGGCTAAGGACCGGTGCATAAGATCTGCAACCGCCTTCCCCCGCCACAAACTCACATAGCCCCCCCACACAGAACATGAAAACCACCTCCCAGACTGACCAGGGTGCCTAGTGACTGCAATGTGTGTGTGACCTGCTGCTGAACCTGCCCCCGTGTCTGTACCCTGGTAAAGATGACTGTCCTCTCCAATTACCAACCCCCTTTCCCCCCTTCAGACACACTCTCCTCTAAAAGAACCTGACGGAAACAGTAATTAACAGAAACATATTTTTTATTAACAACTACACAGTTAGGGGATGACACTGGGACGGGGGCTTGGGTGAGGTGCTTTTGGAGTGAAGGAAAGGACTTATCAAAACTTTGGGAATGAGAGCCGTCTGGTACTTGAGCAGTCTGCAGGGGTGGAGTGACTATTTTCACGGCCCCTGCCGCCCCTCCTTCTTGGGACTTTGGGTGAGGGGGGGATGGGACTTTGTGGCGGGGGAGGGCAGTTAGAGATAGACTGCAGCGGGGTTCTGTCCTCCTGCCTCCGGTCCTGCAGAACATCTACAAGGCGCTGGAGCGTGTCCGTTTGCTCCCTCATTAGTCCAAGCAGCGTTTGAGTCGCCTGCTGGTCTTCCTGCCGCCACCTGTCCTCCCGTTCGCTGTGTGATCGCTGGTATTGCGACATGTTCTCCCTCCACTGGGTCTGCTGTGCCGCCTCGGCTCGGGAGCAGCCCATAAGTTCGGAGCACATCTCGTCCCGTGTCCTTCTCTTTCGGCGCCTAATCTGCGCCAGCCTCTGGGAGGGGGATGCCGGGGTAGGTCGGGAGACACTCGCAGCTGTGGGATGGGAAAAAGGGAGTGAATTCCTCACAAAGATACATTTTTGTGAACAATGAACATAGTCTTTCTCTGTGAACAAGACCATGCACAGCACCTATCACACGCGCACTCAGGACAAGGTCGAATTTTCGGCCTTCCCATTCAGTGCCTGGGGTCTTGGAGTACAGATCACACAAGCGGGGCAGGACAGCGGAATTCGGGTAGCAGGCGGACATGGTAAGCCGTAGACTTTTGGCTGCTGAAAGCTTAATTTATAGCAGTGCCCTCCTTTCACGTTCAAAGCAATGCCCCTAGCGTTGGCCAGTTCCTGCTGCCGGCAATCCGGCCAGCATGAACTCTGCCCCTGTCCCACCCCCCTCGCGGCTGTCCCCGGGAAAGATCCCTGTATGCTGCCCTTGTCCCGCCTCCACCGCGTGGCTGTAAACCGCCGGTTACACTTATGTAAAGGAACAGGCAATCAGTCCCAATACTAACATTCCCCTAATTTAAAGCAGGTCACCATGAGTGATATCACTCTGATGAGGATCTCGGACACAGAGAAAGACCGCATGCTGCGTGAATGCCAGCAAAAACCAGGGCCATATGCAGCCATGCTGTGCCGGAGTACTTGCTGCTAGCCTGGCACGGAAAAGTTTCCTACCATGGAGGACGCAATAAGGCCGCTCTCCCCAGGAACCTAATGCAAAGGCTTTCAAATTACCTCCAGGAGAGCTTCGTGGAGATGTCCCAGGAGGATTTCTGCTCTATCCCCGGACATATTGACACAATTTTCCAGTAGCTGCACTGGCAAGGACTAAAAAGTAGAGCGCCTAGGGCAAAGTAATCATGCAAAACCGGACATTTTGAGATACTTTTGCAGTAGTTGCACTGGCAAGGACTAAAAAGTAAAGCGCCTAGGGCAAAGTAATCATGAAAAACTCATTGTTAATATTCCATTCCTGTTCTGATCAAAATAAATGTTTACATGTTTAAAACACTTACCGACTAATCCTTCCCCTGATTCAGGGTCAGGGTTAACGCCTTGGGAGGGTTGGTAAGGGATCTCCGTGAGGGTGATGAAGAGATTCTGGCTGTCGGGGAAATCAGCGTTGTATGCGCTGTCGACTGCCTCGTCCTCCTCATCTCCTTCCTCATCTTCCCCGTCCGCGAACATCTCCGAGGAAGCAGCCGTCGACAATACCCCATCGTCAGAGTCCACGGTCAGTGGCGGGGTAGTGGTGGCGGCCGCACCTAGAATGGAATGCAGTGCCTCGTAGAAACGGCATGTCTGGGGCTGGGATCCGGAGCGTCCGTTTGCCGCTTTGGTCTTCTGGTAGCCTTGTCTCAGCTCCTTGATTTTCACGCGGCACTGCGTTGCATCCCGGCTGTATCCTCCCTCCATCATGGCTTTGGAGATCTTCTCGTAGATCTTCGCATTCCATTTTTTCGATCGCAGCTCCGAAAGCACGGACTCATCGCCCCACACAGCGATCAGATCCAAGACTTCCCGATCAGTCCATGCTGGGGCCCTCTTTCTATTCTGCGATTGCATGGTCACCTCTGCTGGAGAGCTCTGCATCGTTGCCAGTGCTGCTGAGCTCGCCACGATGTCCAAACAGGAAATGAGATTCAAACTGCCCAGACAGGAAAAGGAATTCAAATTTTCCCGGGGCTTTTCCTGTGTGGCTGGTCAGAGCATCCGAGCTCGGACTGCTGTCCAGAGCGTCAACAGAGTGGTGCACTGTGGGATAGCTCCCGGAGCTATTAGTGTCGAATTCCATCCACACCTACCCTAATTCGACATGGCCATGTCGAATTTAGCGCTACTCCCCTCGTCGGGGAGGAGTACAGAAATCGATTTAAAGAGACCTCTATGTCGAACTAAATAGCTTCGTTGTGTGGACAGGTGCAGGGTTAATTCGATTTAATGCTGCTAAATTCGACATAACCTCCTAGTGTAGACCAGGCCTAAATGTAGAACTCCCAACCAATTTGGGGTTTGTGCCCTGCCTCTTACCAGTATGGCCTGAGATGGGTACGCATGCTCTGGAGCCACTGCAGGAGAGCTTGACCGGCCCATAAATCACAATGCTTGTGATAAGACGTATCAGACAAATATCCATTTCTGATTAAATTCACAGGCAGGCCGGCTTTGCTCACACATTCTCCAGGACACAGCTGAGGTGGAAGAGCTCATCAGTAACACACGGCATGACTCTAGAAACCCCACTGAGCTGGGCTCCAAACTTTTCATTGCGAATCTTGGCAAATCACTGATTCTTTGCTATTTGACCAGCACTAAGAGATGATGACGGATCACTCCTAGAGCTGGGGGCTGGGACAGTGGGTTTAGTCCAGATAACCCCGCAAAGCCTGGCTCCATCCCATGAGATTTCTGGCCATAGGCGACATGTAGAGGGGGCATGCGGGGTCAAGTGACCTTCCCCCCCCCATTTCTATTTGGCCTGCTGGGGGGAGGGAGTGGGGCTCTGTCCTTCTCCCGCTATGCCTGCCCCTGACACATTCAGCCCATGTCCCTGGCAGCCAAGCCTGGGTGAGGAGTGAAAAGGGCAGGACCAGCCACTTCTCACGCTGGTCACTCCAGGTTGCTACTCTGTGCAGAACAACAGCTGCCTGAGAGAGAACCTAGCTGGGGAGGTGGCGGCACTTCTCTGGCAAGAGTTGCAGCTCCCCACACCTGGAGCCCATGCACCACAGTACCAAGAGCCAGCATTCAGGACCAGATCTTGGCCTGGTGCCCTCAGGAGCTCTGCCATGTGCAGCCCCACATGCTGTCTCCCCATTGTTTTGGTTACCCTGTGAGCTACGTGGAGCACTGATCTCTATACCTGCAGTAACTGAGTGCTTATTGTTAGATAGCAAGGGCCATGCCACTTGGCAGCTCCAAGAGAGTCGTTCCCAGGCCACTGTGAAGCTCAAAGCTCTTCTCATCCACTCTGTGGGCCAGTGTAAAGCCAGACTATCTCATGATGGACCTGGATAAATAATTCGGATTTAAATGGCATTGTGTAGCAATTAAGTTTCCATCACCAACATTTTTCGCTGAGTTGGTCCCAAGGACCTTCTACATGCTTCCCAAGATATACAGACAAGGGGACCCAGGCAGACCCATAATATCTGGCCACAGATCTCTTACTGAAAGAATATCAGGACTCAGAAATCATCCTTAAATTATTCAGCACACAAAAGGCCAGCTTCCTCCAAACTCTGCAAAATCAACAACCTCCCTCAGAGCACCGTGCTGGCCACCCTGGATGTCACCTCTCTATACACCAACATCTCTCACCATGACGGTACCTCTGCGTGCCTCAAATATCTGCAGAGCAATGGACAACTCTCAGACATCCACCTCTAACACATCACCAAACTCATCCATTTCATCTTCACCCTCAACTTTAGGTTCAACAATAAACACTTTGTCCAAACCATGGGAACAGCCATGGTTACTAGGATTGCTCCCCAGTATGCCAACATCTTCATGGCCCACCTTGAGAAAGAATTTCTGGGAAAATGCAACACAAAACCAACGATGTATCTGAGATGCATCAATGACATTTTCATCTTCAGGACAGAAGATCTAAACTCCCTCATAGATTTCCACAACAACCACCATTTATCCAACTCTCTGTAGAACACTTCTGAACCAGCATCAACTTCTTGGACACCACAATCAGCTTTAACAATGGAATCCTACAGGTAACTATATACAGGAAACCCATGGATCACCACACTTATCTCCACAAAGCCAGCTAGACACCAAAAATCAGAGACTCGGTAGAGTCCCTGGTTTTAGCTTTTGTTACAACAATCTGTAACCCATTATCTCTCTTTTGTCCTACGACTGCAGAGGTGTTAATTTCCCACATTTTGAATGGTTTATTCCAACACATTAACTCCTTATGCTTGACAATGGGTTCCACCTTGTATTTAGCTGTGACACTCTGAGTATCTTTCCCAGACCTGAGGAAGATCTCCGTGTTGGCTCAAAGGCTTGTCTCTCTCACCCACAGAAGTTGGTCCAATGCAAGTGTGACGGGGTTCAACCTGGACTGTGGGACCGCTGAACCCTCTCTCCCACCAACTTGGGTATCCTTCTCACACTGTGATGCTGTGCCAAGTCAGTACCTCTAGCAAGTACTGCACTTCCACAGTCATCACAGGCAGGGACACACCCAACTTAGTTACATGAATGCTTTCCCCAGCCAATCATGAACCAACAATAGGGAGGCTCCAGCCAATTCCCCAGCCTTGCACCCCAGAACTGTACCATTTTGCACTGGTCAGAAGCCTGATCAGTGTAAGTTCATTACCCAGTTTGCCCCTCCCTCGATGTGGAGAGGACACA
The DNA here is from genome assembly GCF_028017835.1 of Emys orbicularis. Classification (NCBI taxonomy): domain Eukaryota; kingdom Metazoa; phylum Chordata; order Testudines; family Emydidae; genus Emys; species Emys orbicularis. The sequence goes on along the minus strand of NC_088695.1, from coordinate 24,963,843 downwards.
CACAAGCCTTTGTAAACTGAGCTGAGATTTCCCAAGCACTTCAATCAAAACACACTGTTTTAGGTAAAATATAAGACAAATTTATTAACTACAGAAAGATAGATTTTAAGTGATTATAAGTAGTAAGTGTAGCGATCAAAGTTGGTTACTTAAGAAATAAAAGTAAATTTGCAGTCTGCATTCTATAAACTAAACAGGATTTGAATCAAGTAGTGTCTCACCCTGATATATGGTACATACAGGTCACAGATCTTCTATACACAAGCTGAAACTGCCTTCCAGCTCAGGAACCGCCCTCCCCAGTTCAAAGTCTTTGTCCTCCAGCTGTGTTTCCAGGTGTTGAGTTGTGGAGAGAGTGAGGCCAAGTCATGATGTCACTTCCCTTCTTTATAGTTTCTTCCAGCTTGCTGAAAAGATCTTTTGCTATGAAGTGGGTCAAGCAGTTTCCATTGTCTACCCTCTCTGAGAAGTCTCTGGGATAGTCCTTGGGAGTGTGGATTCCCTTCAAAGGGCCATTAGTGCATCTAGATATGCCATTGTTGCACCTGAAAGGCTGGTTATGGGTGTTCCCAACCTCGCAACATATTTCAGTAATACACACAGAGCAAAACTTCATAATTTCCCATACAATGATAGCACATACAATCCAGAAGGATATTAATGTTCAACAGATCAAGACTTTCAAAATGATACCTCACAAGGCATACTTTGTACAAAACATATCCTAATTATACGACAGTGGTGAATATGGGGGTTGCAGGCTGCTGCTTTAAGGTACAAGTGCCACAACAAGATATTACCTCACCCACCATGTCTCTCTCATGACCAACAGAGCAGCTGGTTCTGGTGCTTAGGATATGGGCATCCCAAAGAAGGTGTATAGCTTGCCCTGGCTTCTCCCTTCAGGCCTGCCTACAGTAGCAGTCTCAGCTCACAGCCTTGTCAATGATGAGGCTTTACAAGCCAAGCTGACTCCCTCAGGCATTCCCGACAAGCCAACTCCCTGTTCAGGCACCTCTCTTCACAATGGCAAGACGTAATTCACAGGCTGGTGTGTGCAACCCAATGCCCCCTGCTGGGAGGAATCTGCACTTCCCTAGGCTTTGCACTGAAGAGCCGCCGAGGGAGTCTCCATTAGGTCAAGCAGCAGGACCCATGGCTCTGGAGCAAGAGGGCCTGGATTATCTCCCCACAGACATGCCGTTCTGAACTTCAGTGGATTGCTGACCATGTTAACATTAAACACAACAGCAAAGGAGGCCAGAGTAACATCCGTGTGGGCGCAGGTCAGAGAGTCGAACGTCGCCCTCTCAGTGAGCTCACCGCTACACTCTCACTTCATGCTCTGGCAGTACAGCCACTGTGGTTTGGTGTCCCTGTGGTGACCTGCACACCTAAGTACCTATCAGGGAAATCCCCGAGGAGGGACCTCGCTCCTGGAAGGCTGGGGGCAATTTGCTGTTGCTGAGCCATCCTCCTGTCATCAGTGCAGTAAACATTTCCAGCGCTTGCTCTGGCAGGGCAGCTCAGAGGGACTAAGCACTATGTGAGCACTGGCAATGGGGCCAGGAGGAACGTGGAGCACTTGGGAACTTGCAGCCGCAACTGTTGGCAGTTTCAGTTTTCATCTGAGCCAAAGAAGCCGTGTTCTCTGACAGACGTCCGGCACCATTCTCACTGGCCAAGCCTTTGCTATGAAATCCTAGCACTCCTGCCTTTCAGCTCCGCAGACAAGGGAGGGCAGGAGTGGGGCCCTATTTCAAAGTCTACTCAGTGCCACCAGTACATTGAATTTGGCAGCTCTTCTTCTATCGGCTATCCCATAGCCCAAGCCCCAGGGTGTATGTTTTTAGACACAGCTTAGGTTATTGCCAGGGAACTCTCAGACTTACAGCTGGGAGGTGGAATGATCCACGTACCTACAGTGCATTGGCAATGTCAGAGTCTGCTGAGAGATTTATACTACTCATAATGCAGACAATATGAGGCTTCTGAATTCAGTGCGGTGGTTTGTTCTCCTTTGGAAATCTACTTAGCACTTGCAGAAAGAACTTACTTATAGTCTACAGAGAAACACACCGATAACCCAAGCAAACGAGGCCAGCTGCTCTCTGAGCAGATTCAGTTCCTGGACGGATCGCTGCTGAGGGCATGGAAGCACTAGCCTGGCACTGCTCTCCAGTCATTGGGCAGCCGATGGAAACAGGTTGCAAGGGGAAGGAGCATATTCAACAGTCAGGTTTATCTGACAGGTTTCAGAGGGGTAGCCGTGTTAGTCTGTATCCGCAAAAACAATGAGGAGTCCTTGTGGCATCTTAGAGACTAACAAATTTATTTGGGCATAAGCTTTCATGGGCTATAGCCCACTTCATCAGATGCATGGAGTGAAAAAAACTTTATCTGAGTTGCTTAGAGGGTTACTTAGTTTCTGTCTGTCTAGTTTTCAGCCCCCACCCCAAACCCGTAGTGTAAAAGCTAAACACTCCACAGCACAATGATGGACCCGCAATGGCCATAGCCAGACAGGCATCCTGATTAACAATACCTCCAGCAATGCCCCTGTGATGGGGTGTTCACCCCATACAAGGCAGAGCAGGTTAAATTAGGTTAATTAACCTGATAAGCTGCACCTGTGGGCAGCCAGGGATAGCCGGGCTGACTGAGGATGGAGCCCATCTGAGCAGGAACAGGAAGGGCTGGTATAAAGCCAGGAAGTTGGCAGCAGAAAGCAGCTGAAGGGGAAATAGGCTGCAGTTTCTTCCTGGGAGGAGGGAGTTTGGGCTTGTGAACCCAGAGATGCGGGAGCCAGAAGACATAGGAAGGAGTCCAGGGAAATAGCAACAGGGTCTGGGATCAAGTGAATGAGAGTTGCTAGATATAGGATTCCTGGCTGGAACCTGGAGTAGAGGGCAGGGTCAGGTTCCCCTAACAGCCACTGGGCAGTGGCACAGACTAGGCAGTGGCGCAGACCACTGCCTAGGTCAGTCATCTGATGGGACTTTGCTATCCCAGAAGGGGAGGACTATAGTGACCTGGCTGGAGGACTAAGACATGAAGAGAGGGCACCCTGGGTTGCAGAGAGAGAAAGAGGCATGGCAGGGTGCGTGAACGAGTGGCAGAAGGGGTTGTCAGACCTGTAAGGAGCTAATCCCCAGAGCAGCCAGGAGGAGATGCCCTAGAGGTGAGTGGGACCCCATTACAGCCCCCCCAGCCCAGCCTGTATCCCACCAACTCCCCACACAGCAGAGCCTTACAGTCTGCGCCAGAGCATAACAAAGCCAGACTCTGGCAGGCCTGGTGCGGAGAAGGCCCCAAAGCCCCTCTCATCTGACTGAATGGGCTCCAGCATCTCTGCTGACCACACCACAGTGGTACTGCTGGGGTGACAGGCGTCTCTCAACCAGCCAGGTCCCAAACCATCGAGCGCTTCTTAGATGAAAAACAGCACCTTAAACTGCCCCTGGAAACCATCTGGCAGCCAGTGCAGATCCTGGGACCCTGCATTATGTGATACGTCACTTGGTGCGTGGGCAGCTGCATGCTGCACTTCCCAAATGGGCCCAGTGGGAAGCCCCATGCAGAGCACATCCTTGGATGAAACATATTCCAGTGGAATGAAGGAGAAATTCCGCCACTGCTTCTCAGTGTTGTGCAATAGGGACTGGAGCATTTGTACAGCAGAGATGGGTGTGTGTACTGTCTGCATTTGTAGCCTGCAGCATTATAGTGAATGGAGAGAGGCAGGACTGTGGGGGGCGTCAAGACATTTCTAGCGGTCAGAGGAGACAGTTTTGAGCCTGAACTTGCTCTCAGTGAAGTCCCAGATAAAATGCTCATTCACCTCAGAGAGGGCAGCATTAAGGCCTGAATCTGCCATGTCAGACCCTGCATTCTCTCCCTAAGCACACGGACGTCTGAGCATTTATTGTCTCTGAGGAGGAGGGGAAAAAATAACTTAAGCAAAGACAGAATGAGGCCAAGCCCGCTCTGATGTAAGCGGGCACCACGCCACAGCAGAGCAGTCCCCTGCTCCCTGAGCCTGCACGTGAACCTGTTGTGCTGACTAAAAGCGCCCCCCAGTTCTTTCCCAGAAGTGAAAGCAGGGTCTAGGCCAGTGGTTCTCAACCAGGGGGCCGGGACCCCAGGGGGGGCTGCGAGCAGGTTTCAGGGGGTCCTCCAAGCATGGCCAGTGTTAGACTAGCTGGGGCCCAGGGCAGAAAGCCAAAGCCCCACCGCATGGGGCTGAAGTCTGGGGCCTTGAGCCCTGCCACCCGGGGCTGAAGCCAAAGCCTAACCAATGTAGCTTCATAGGGGCCCCTGTGGCATGGGACCTCAGGCAATTGCCCTGCCCTAACGCCAGCCCTGGCTTTTATATGCAGAAAACCAGTTACTGTGGCACAGGTGGGCTATGGAGTTTTTATAGCATGTTGGGGGGGCCTCAGAAAGAAAAAGGTTGAGAACCCCTGGTAGGCAGCCTCGTTCCCCTGAGCACATTTCCCCAGGTAAAGCCAGGGGGCGAGCATTGCTGTTAGACGGTGTGCCAGGATCCTTTCTGGCCAAGGCACTGCGGGTCGCCCTGTGAGTCTCTGCGCTGTGGAAGGCTCATTCTGCTGCTGTGTATCTTTTTCTCTGGACAGGGTAGGGCTGGTGTCTGGGGCTAACACCACACACTATCCCCCATGTACACAGTGCTTTTCCCCTGAAGTCTCAAATTGCTTTATTGACTCCATAGACCTGGACAAACAGCGATGGTTTCCTTCCATGAAGCCTGACCACCTATTCCTCACTTCCAAACCCAGCTGTGAAGAGACATTGCAAAATCCAAAGCACAGAAGTGTGAGGGAACTCTCCCTCCTGCTCTCTCCATGAACATGTCTTCTGGCCAGGATCTCCCATAAGGCTCCATGATTATGCCTATGAGGAGCATTCTGCTATGAACTCAGAATGGAGTCCCCGCCTCTCCCGGCATCACCATCACCTCTGTGAAGCTGCCTCCCCTAAAGATTTCTCTTGCCTGTTCAAGCACTCGCTCTCAGTGGGAATGAGTCGCTCTAGTATATTTAGGGAGGACTGGTGGATAATTTTAGAGTTACTCACTTAGGGCAAGATTGTCACTTGAGCTTCAGACCAGCGGGGGGCAGCTGGTCGTCCTGGGAATTAGCTCTTCCACTCAGGAGCGCCCTCTGCGGTCCAGTGCCTCACTTGCTGCTGGCCCCGGTGTCCCTCCTGAACCCTGGTGCCCCTTCTCTTGGGGTTCTGCCCCTGCAGTACCCCACAGTCTCTCTGAGTCTCCCCTCCCCAGGGAACCCCCTATCCCCACCTCACCTCAGTCTTTGGCTACTGCCAGTCACCGTCTAGCCCCCGCTCACTGGGGCAGACTGCAGTGTAATTGCCACTCATCATCGGCAAAGAGGGTTTGGACCTGCTGCCTCTGCCTACCCTTGGGCTGCCCCTCTGCAATCCCAGTACCTTCTCGGCCTTTAGCAAGGCCTGCAGCCTGGAGGTTTTCCAGGTTGGAGCTCCCCAGCTCCTCTGGCCTTCCCTCAGCCCTGCTCCAGTCTAGGTACCCTGCTCAACTCCCAGCAGCCAGGTCCCTCCCTCTCAAAAGGCAAGAGAGAGAGTATCTCTGTTTAGCATCTGGCCCCAGCCCTCTTATAAGGGCCAGCTGGGCCCTGATTAAGCTAGCCACAGCTGTGGTCAGCAACTCACTCAACTTCTCACAGCTGTTCTCACTCCCTTTCTTCCCTGCTGTGGCCCTCTCCAGGGCTGCTTTTAACTCCTTCAGGGACGGAGCAGGGTGACCACCCTGCTACACTGCCCTGCCTCCTGGGGAAGAATAGCCAATCAGACCTGCTACAGGAGGTCGGCAGAGTGTCAGATGCTGTCTCCCAAAGTCAGGCCTAGTGGTTGGAGCAGAGGTCGAAGCCGGACGAAGGGTCAGGACTGGGCCGAGAGCTGTGCTGGAACCAGGGACCAGGGAGAGGCCAGGGTCAGAACCAAGATCAGAGTCCATGGACAAGAAAAATCAGTACTGTAGCCGGAGTCCAGATAACAGGCCAAAAGTCAAAGCTGGGTGGTCAGGGTCCATGGACGAGGGTCCGAAGGTGGAGGCAGGGTTAGAGCAGGGTCAGAACAGGGCAAAGGACAAGGCTGGGGGCAGGAACAGGAATTGGATCAGGAGCAAGCTGGGAGTCTAAAGGGTTGTTACTACCACAAGGCAGCAGGAGGGTTCCTGGCTAGGTAGTGCTGTTGCACAAACTGGCTTCCAGCTCTGGTGGGGTTGGGGAAATACCTAAGCCTGCGGTTCATCTGACCCGGGCTCTGCTCAGGGATGGGTTGCTGCCACATGCCTGAGGGCTGATTCACTGCAGGCTCTGTTGGCAGGATAAGTCAGTGCAGCTGGGTGAGCAGCCCCGGTCTGGCTACAGGTTTGCCTCACATCACCTCCCACCCTGACCCCACCAGCCCAAGGGTACCTCCCAGGTGTCTCTAGGCCATGCTTGTCATGATGGGACTGGTGGAATTCACAGAGCAGGTCAGGGGCATAGATGTTGCTTTCTGGCTCCCATTAGTGCTCCTCTAGGCCGTAACCTTCCCAATCTACGAGTTATGGGAGCTGGGAATCGAGGATTTGATTCACCAGGTATTCTTCCTGACCTTGCACCATGACTGGAGGAGGAGAGACCTGCGTTCATCCCAGCACAGAGTTGGGGGTGGGGTTCAGTAGAGAGACATGAAACACAGAGTATACTCATATCGTGGAGGGTAGCTGGAGATGGAATGTGACTGGGTTAATTTGCTGAATGATGAGGAAAGGACCAAGGTACTGGGAGTCAAGTTGGCAGGAGAAACAGGAGGTGTCCAAGTGTGTGGTGGAGAGCCATTCTTGTCCCTGACAGTGATGGTAGGGTTGGCTTGGCAGTGGTGGTCAGCAAATCACTTGGAGTCTGCCTTGGTGATGTCCAGCTAGCCTCTTAGTTCTTTCTGGATATCATGGAGGTGTTTGACCAGGTTAGAGGTGGCAGGGACATGGGAAGTCAAAGGAATGGACGGGTTGAACTGGGGATGAACACTGTAGTTGGAGAAAAAGGGGCTCTGCTGGGTGGACTTATGCTCAGAGTTGTTATAGGAAAACTCTGCAAAGGGTAGAAGTTGGACCCTGTCATCCTGGTGGAAGTTGATAAAACACAGCAGATACTATTCTAAAACTTGATTTACTCATTCTGACTGCTCATCTGTTTGGGGGCGATAGGTATGGGAGAGATGTAGGTCAATGTCTAGGAGGCGAAAGAGCTCCTGCCAAAAGTGGGAGATGAAATGTGGTCTGTGGTATGATGTGAAACTGGAAGGTAACCCATGAAGCTTGAAAACATGGTTGAAAATGAGGTGGGCTGTTACTTCTGCAGTGGAGATTTTGTGGCAGGGCATGATATGAGATATCTTGGCAGTGTGATCAATATGGCAGTGTGGTTCTGGAGTTAGGGAGCTCCACAATAAAATCCATTAATATAGATTCCCAGGGTCAAGGAGTAAGTAGGGGCATTAAGGCGCCCAAGGGCTTAATATGGGGGATCTTTGTGTGACAACATACTTTGCACAAGTCAATGTATGATCTCATGGAGGCATGCAGTCTGGACCAAGAAATATTATGTGATCACTTTTATGGTCTTCCAATGCCCAAAGTGGTCAGACGGAGGTAAGTCATGACATAGTTGAAGAATTGCAAGACAGGGAAGGCCTTTGGGGGCATAAACACAGCCTTTGAACAGAAGTACCCCATTTCTAACAAAGAAACCTGAGTCAGGCTCAGCATTGGGTGACATCTGTTTAGTGGCAAATTGGTTGCTCGGTAGAGAGGATTTCATGAGGGCTAACAGTTCCATGTTCACTAGCACACTGGCGAAATGCAAGGGCTTCAGGATGGCGGATGGTTCTGATGGTCCTTCCATGCCATTAAGGCACTCCCCCTTGGTTTTGCCAGTGTGGCTTCCAGGTCAATAACGTAGTGTGAACTCAAAGCATGAGAGAATATCTGGATGGGAAAATGCGCACCTTCTAGGTAGTGACGCCACTCCTCAAAGGTCGCCTTGATGGCTAGCAGCTCTTTCTCATAGATTTTGTAGTTCCGTTCCATGGGACTTAGCTTTCTAGAGTAGAATGTGCATGGATGAAGAACAGTTGGTGACCCCTAGTGACAGTGCTGTCCCAATGGCATAATTGGAAGTATCTGCCTCTACAATGGATGGGTCTGGGTGCCTCAATATAGGTGCTGAGGTGAAGGCCTTCTTCAGTTGCTTGAAAGCCAGTTGGGCCTCTGATGTCCAGATGAAGGCAGAATTCTTATGGAGGAGTTGGGTAAATGGGCCACTACTCAGGAGAATTCCTTGATGAACTTCCAGTATTGCAAAATCCAGGAAGGACTGGATGTCACAGGTGGAGCTTCACAGGGCCCAGTCCACAATGGTTGAAACCTTCCTTGGCTCCATGCTGATCCCATCTGGCAAGATGACACAACCCAGGAAACTGACAGTGGTACGGTCAAGTTCACATTTTTCTGGCTTGGCATATAGGTAATTTTTCCTGAGGCATTCCAGCACTTGTAAGATATGCTGGTTGTGCAGAGTCTGGTTCTCTGAGAAGACGAGGATGCCATCTAAGTAAATCACAATGAACTGGTCTAGGATATCCTTGAAGATATCATTCATGAAACACTGGAATGTGGCTGGGGCATTGGAAAGGCTGAAGAACATAACCAGGTATTTACAGTGGTCATACCTGGTGCGGAAAAATGTCTTTCACTTACCGCCCTCTCGTGCAGACCATGTTGTACAGACTGCACAGGTTGAGCTTGATGAAGACCTTTGCCATGCCAACCTGTTCTAGTAGCTCATTGATCAGTGGGAGAAGGTATTTGTCCTTGATGGTAATACCATTCAGGTCACAATAATCGACACACAGGTGCAGTGTCCGTGTGATGGGGTGTCCAGCACACACAAAGTTGAAGTGGATTAAGGTGGCAAGGCAGGCCAATTAACTCCATGGGGTACTCCTGGAGGAGGAGCCAGGAAGCATGCCACTCATTAGAAGTAGGCTCAGCAGGGCAGGAACAGGCGGGGCCAGTATTAAGCCCAGGAGTGGTGACCAGCAAGGGGGCTGCGGGAAGGCAAGGAAGGAGGCTGCAGTTACTCTGCGTGGAGGGAGTTGGGAGGCTGGAAAACCCAGAGAGGGGGGATGCCAGATGAATAGGAAGAAGCTAGGGTGACCAGATGTCCCGATTTTATAGGGAAAGTCTTGATTTTGGGGTCTTTTTCTTATATAGGCTTCTATTACCCCCCACCCCCTGTCCCGATTTTTCACACTTGCTGTCTGGTCACCCTAGAAGAAGCCCAGGGAAACAACAGCAAGGGGTCAGACCATGCAGAGATCTTGGCTGCTTGTTATAGGGTCCCTGGGCGGGAACCCATTGTAGAGGGCAGGCCTGGGTTCCCCTACTAGCCACTGGGAAGAGGCACAGTGGGTCTGGAAGGACTTTGAATTCCCCAGAAGGGAAGGACCTTAGTGATCTGGCCAGAGGGCCAAGCCACGAAGAGGAGACTGCAGTCCTGGAGTGAGAGGGGCCGCACGGTGAGACAGGACAGTGAAAGACACCACCAGAGGGAGAGAGCAAGACTGGCAGAGCTAATTCCCAGGACAGCCAGTAGGAGCACTGCTAATGGTGAGTGTACCCCATGACCATCCCATCCTTCTTTTTAACCAACAGGATGGGGCTCCAGCAATGGATTTGGAGGGCCGAATAAAGTTCTTAGGCAGATTGTCATCCGGGTAATCTCGTAGGGTCTTGAGGTTCCAATAAAAGGGTAAATTCTCCCACAGGGGACTTGCCTCTGGCTGGAGATATATAATGCAGTCATAGGGTTGGTCTTCTTCTTCTTAGCATATGTGCAATGTGCTGCAGGTGGCACATGACCAGGATTCATCACTAAATTTGGTCCACTGGTTGGATCATTAGCTTCCCCAGCCCGGGCTGGGTATTGACAGGTAGTGCGACGTGAACACTGTGTGGGAGTAGGACATTGGCCTTCTGTTTGCCAGACACATCTGCTAGATCCCTATTCTTGGTGGGAACTGATGGACCAGTGTCTTCTGAAGCTGGGGTAGTACCGAGCAGGGAGGATGCCCTCCTGGAGGCAGGTTCCATCTTCTCCCTGATGGGCCTTCCTAGGCATTGCAGCCGGCAAAACCCAGAGTTGAACTATACCTCCCACACCCGCCCACAAAATGTTCAGGTTCTGGAGAGAGAGCCAGGGGAGGCCCAGTATGACCCGAAAGAACAGCAAAAGGATCAAATTGAATTGCATAGTTTCCTGGTGGGCCCCAATCCTGACCTGGAAAGAGGCTATCTCGCAGGAAACTGGGTTGGAGGTCAGCATACTTCTGCTCTGGGACAAGCTTCCTCTGGATGGGCAAGTGGTTGGCTCGGGCAAAGATCAAGTCTCTAAAGTTGCTGGACACCCCAAAGTCAATCAATATAAGTTCCGAACAGCTTTCTTTGGGTGTGGCGGGGCCCTTAGCTAGAGACGGATCTGTAAATGTGGTTGTGGAGGCTCTGTGCTGCTGGGGCACCTGGAGGCTGCCGAGGGGATCCATTCAGAGAGCTTGTTCTCTGGTCATGTCCAGCTGCTACCCCTCTATTGGGGCTGGACAGAGTGGTTTCCTGGCACCATAGTGGGTCTGGGTTTGTGGGGGCACCCTGAGGTGAAGTGGCCACCTTCTCCGCAATACAGGCAAAGGCATTTTGTATTGTAGTGCCATATTTCTTCTCTTGGACCGCAAGGCACCTCCTGGTGCTGTCAATCTGCATGGGCTCAGGTCCGGAACTAGGCAAAGGTGTACATAGGGGCCCGCGAGACTAGGCTGGGAATGGGTGGAAGTCTGTTTCCTTTCCAGGTGACACACGAGCAGCCAGTTCTCAATTTTAATGCAGAGCTCAATGTGAGTAGCAGCTCCACGGGGGGGAGAGGCGCTGATCCCAGCCAGCTCGTCCTTTACAGCATTTTTCAATCCCCAATGGAAATGGGGGATTTGAGCCATTTCCTTCCAAGCCATAGCAGCGGCCAGGTACCAGAAGTGGGGAGATGGGTCACAAGTGCTGGGTGAGGAACTATAGGGCCGCTTTGGCAGTACAGGGGGTCAGTTGGGGTCATCAAATATCAATGAGAAGGAAAGAATGAATTCTTCAAAGCGGCCAAGCATTGGGTCAGCTCGTTCCAGGATGGGTGGCTTCTCCAGACAGTAGACTGGTAATCAGCCCAACTGTGGTCTGGGCGTGTGGGTACAAGGATGGCCGCATCAGGAACAGCACGCAGCACTGGCCGATATTGCTTCGGAACTTGTGGTGGTCGTCATCAAACACTCTGGCAGGGGGATTTTCAAAACACGCTCCAGGGCTGGTGGTATGGGAAGGCCCGAGGGTCATGGGGGGGCCCAGACCTGCACTCGGAGGGAGGAGTTCTCCAACTGCAGCTGGACAAGTTGGTTCTGAAGGCTCTGGAATAGGGTCCAGGGATGCTGTCTCCAGAGCCACGGCATCCAGGTGCTCCATCTAGGCTCTGGAGTCTGGTACAGTGGAGTCTGTGCAAACTGTTGGGCACTGGCTCCCAGTAGTCAGGCCTACTGGTTGGAGCAGAGGTTGAAGTTGGTTGGGACCGGGCTGAAGGCCGTGCCTGAGACGGTGCCATTGATCATTCCCTTGTGTTTGCTGACTGGGTCCTAATATCGCAATGCCGAGACGTCCCCACTGTTCAGTCCATCTGAACATATGCATTTATACTGCTCCTAAAACCAGGAGAGTTCAGAGGCAACGAGCTATCCACCAACTATTCAGTAGTCCCATCCAGCCCATCACACATAAGGCACAGCCCTAGGGTTCCCATTTACTTGCCAGGGGAGCTGTGTGCTCAAGGTAACTGAGCACATTTAACTGCCCAACCAGCTGCTCAGCTCAGAGGGTTGTTACAGTGCATTTGGTAGGAATTCGTCTTGTATAAATAAGTAGGTGCTGCTACACTCAGTCACTCTGAACTCACTTCATTGGCATTTCCTTGATAGCATTCACAACTGCAATAGTGAACCCTAATGACAAGGGGATTGGTGTAATTAGAGACACTATCACACGTACCTGGCCAGAAGTCAGAACAGAGTATTTGGCCTTTGGTTTGCTTAGAGCAGCACACAGCAGCTTCCCTGGGCCCGAGTGGGTCAGATCTAGACACTGTATTTATTTGCTTATGGGGTTGTTTTCTGTATTAGATTGCAGAGCCAGTCACATGCTGTTTGCTGTGAGTTTCAGCCCTTCTAAAATGCAATCCATTCTAGGGTGACCATGCATCCTGTTTTGGCCGGGAGAAGTCCCCTTTTTAGGCCCTGTCCCGGCCATCCCAACATTTTTGGCAAAAGTGGGCATTTTTCCTGTTTGCTCTTGCCAACTTGTTCGGTTGGCAAGAGCAAACAAGACAAATGGCCACTTTTGTAAAAAAAAAAGTGGAGTGCAGAGGAATGTGCAGGGGCGGGGGGGTGAGTGGTGATGCCAGCCCTGCGCGGGGGGGGGGGGGGCTCAGGGGAGCAGCGCCACCAGCCCCATGTAGGGAGGGGAGGCAGTGCTTGGACAAGCAGCTTGGGTCAGCTCCGTTCAGGGAAGGAGCGGGGCTCTGACTAGCCCCACGCAGTGTCCCGTTTTCCCTTTGGGAAATATGGTCACCCTAAATCAGTTCCAAAGCTCAATCAGAGCCCACAGAAGTAAATGTAAATTATATTTCTTATATTGGCTTTGCATAAACCACACACGTATCTCACATAGCTCTTCACTTTGTATTTTACCATTGTGTGCTTTAGAGAAGCCCAGAGCATGGCTAAGCAGCTCACACACAGCTTTCTGCAGAAGCCCCCAAGCAAGGGACACTTGAGTCTCAGTTCAGATCTGTCAGGTTATCCCTGATCCGAAGCTGAGCAGAATAAGGGCCACTTCGCAGGCAATCTGCATTTCCTGAAAAGTGTCTTCCTTCCCCTTGCTTCAGGAGGACAAGCATGTGGGACAATGGGAGCGGCCTGTGCCAGACTTGCAGTGGGAGCTTGGGTTTCCCTGAGGATCTGATATCCGCTCAAAGGAGAAACTTCATCACTGGTGAAGCTATTGCTTCTGAGCAGGAGCAGCCCCAGCTGCTAGCAGGATATGTACTAAAGCAGCAATGCCCTCGGAGGAACCGCAGATATTAAACCCCTTTCACTGACTGACACAGATGAAGTCCCTTTATACTCTCCCAAGCAGTGGACTTGCCGGTGGAGGGGAGTTTCTTCTGGATTTTGCTGTCACTTAGGGTACGTCTACACAGCAAAGGAAGGTGTGATTGCAGCACAGGTTGGCATGGCCGCACCAGCTATAGCTAGTGCAGGTACCAATGGCAGTGAAGAGGTGGCAGTGGTTTTGAAGGGTGCTCTTTGGCTGAGGAGGAATGGGAAGGCGTTCCAGGCCCTGAGAGTAGGATGGGAGGTGAGAAGGATACAGAACTGTGTCCAGGAAGGGGGTTAGTCAGAGAATAGGCCATGGGAAGGACATTGGAGGAGATGAGAACATAGATATGACCGGGGCAGAGTGGCATGGGGAGGGATAGTGGTGGGAGGAGACAATGGTGGCAGAGGTGCACTCTTTGCTGCCACTGTCTGATATTATCAGGAGCAGGTGTGCAAGAGGATTTCCATGGCTGTCAGCTGGCTGTGCCTGTGTAGTGGGGGGCACCAGTAATGGGGATAGCACTGTAAGGAGTTTGTTGAGTAACTGCTCTTGCAAATCAGGATTGCCTGTATCCCAAAGCTATCACTTCCTCCATAACCTCCCATTGGAGCTGAGATATTCATGCCTTTTCAGAGGCATTGGCAAGTTTGGTTGAGGGAATATTTATTTAACTCACTTCAGTCAACAGTCTTCATAGCAAAAAAGGGTGAATTTCTTCTCTGGAAAACACTGCAATACAGCATGCTCCCCGTGTGAACTAGGAGCAGTTTGAACAGTGAAAACAATTTTTCACTTTGTGAAAATCGCCTTTTTTGCTTAGACCACAAAACAATGCAAAGCAAGCATGTGACTTGCTGCCAGTGTCGTTGGCAGTGCCCGTTCCTTTGGGTTGGCTCTGCACTCTGGCTGAGGTGGGGAAGAATGTGTTTGCTTGTGGGCAAGTTTTCAGCATCCATCTCAAGGATTCACTCATTTCTCCGGCTCTCTCCTCAGGGACTCATTTGTCACATTCTTTAGCTAGCTTATTACAGTTTTGTCAATTATTTGCACCTTTGAGCACAGTCACAGAAACTAAAAACAGAACTAGTAATAAACAAAACTATTCGTTCCAAACCAGAAACTCATTCTTGTCAAGATTCCCATGTATAAATATCTCAGAAAAGGACAGGAAAGTTTAGCTTGGCATGGAAATGTGGGTGCCATGAGGAATGCCAGTGTTAAATGTTACCAGAACGAGCCCTGCTATGGATGCATAACATCCTGTTCAGCGAATAAACCTGCCTTGTGCCAGACAACGCACCTTGTCCTCTGCACAGCCAAGCATGTGAGGGATGATTCAAGCAATCTGACTGGCTGAGGCACAGGACATAAATTCACGAGACATGCCACGTACAAATGAGCTAACAGTCCTAATTAGCAATCCTTTTTCTGTATCGGCAGGAGCTTTTCAGGCCGAGACCATTGCAGGGAAGGGTGAGTGCTCTGATCCCATTCTGCAGATGGAGAAAAAGGAGGGCTAGAGAAGTGACTTGCATAAAGTCAGTCACATAGCAAATTAATGACAGATCCAGGCCTAGGCCCCAGGCTGTTGGCCGCCTCCTAGCTAAAGTTGCCCTTTTAATTTGTCTGTCACTATAGCCCCTCGACACTCCCCAGCCAAGAAGAGCCCCATTGTGCAAGGCACTGTACAGATACACAGCAAGGAACAGCCCCTGGCCAGAGCACCTTATGCCTGGGCACCCGGGGCGAGAGGGGAACAGCAGCCCCCAGCAAATCAGTGGCTGAGCTGGGACTAGAGCCCAGCTGTCTGACCACACTGACTAGTGCCCAGGCCTCTAGCCCCATACCCCACTGCTGCACTGGCATTGGCAGCCTCCAGAGATCAGCAGTCCTGAGCTGTTCCCAGCGCTGACGCTGTGTATTTGGTCTGTCGTGTGCTGGGCACTCCCCTGCCCTCCCCGGGGGAGGGGGTGACAATCAGTGCTGCCAGTGCCCCCAGCTGCACTGGGGAGGGGGGTTTGGTCCCTGCTGCAGGAGTTCTCACCCTACACTGCCCATCTCTGCCCAGCAATGAATGCTGCCCCCCTCCCCCACAGCCCCACTTCAGACTTCAGCCCCCCAGCCCTTCTCTGATCCTCCTGGGGCTCTTCCCCCACCCAGGCCCAGGGGCTGCAGGCGGGTCCACTCTCCCCATTTCAGGCTGGGGGGCTCCAAGGGTCCTCACCCCCCTCTGTCCCAGCCCAGGCAGGAACTGCAAGGGGGGGGGGGCAGAAGAACCGTCCTATCCCCATTGTTCACAGGGGAGGGGGAAGGCGGGGGGGGGGGGAAGCTTCCCAGAGCTGCTGGGCTCTTTAGCTCTCCTCTCCCTCCCCCCTCGTGAGCATGGCTCTAGCTGCTGAGAGGAGGGGGAGCTCTGCCTGCAATAGATCTGATTGGTTGTTCTGCCCAAGGAGGTGGGCAAGTGGGGCAGCCAATCAGAAGGCTCAAATTCACTCAAGGCCTGGAGCTTCTTGGGCCAGCGGCAGGTGGTCTCAGTCCTGTCCAGTCCCCTCTCTGCAAGCACATGGCCCTGTGAATACCAGACTCACGCTCTTTAGGTCCCGGTTACATACATGTACCCCCTTGCACTGTGCCTCCTAGTGGCCACCTAAGTAGTGGCTCTAAACATTCACCAGTTTAATCCCCACTTCACACTCCTGTGCTCAATCCTGGGGCTGGCCAGTCTGAGAATCAAACATGGATGCGGCACTAACTTCATACAGAAAAAGTTCTGTTTGCAACAGTGTCTGGCTTTGGGCACTGCCTGGGGATTAATGACCTCCTGGGTCCTTCAGATGTAGCATTTCAGCTCCCTGCAGGTGGCTATGAAATGGCAGTGTAGTCTAGAGCTAAACCAAGGGAGTGGGCATCAGGAAACCTGGGGGGTTGTCCCACATCCGCCATTAACTTGCAGAGAAGCCTTAGCCAAGACACTTAACTGTAGAATCCCAGCTGTAAAAGGGGGAATCGCAGAGGTTAATGAGCATGTGACTGTAAAACACGATGTAAAAGCTACGTAGTCAATGCCTTGTGCCTTACTTGTTGTTGCTGAATTGACCCCAAGTCCACACAGCTAGCTACCTGTGAGGTGCAGACTAACAGAAATGAAGTTTATGAATTCAACCAAGCTCCGTTGGTCTGGAACTGGCCAGGATGGAGTTACTCTGTTAGATGGGACTAACCATGGAATCTCTGGGCCTGATTCTGATCTCATAATTGGGTAAAACAGGAACATGTGGAAGCCCTCAGGGGTCCATCCTGTCTTCTATAAGTGAGAAGAGAATCAGGCCTTCCGGCTCCTCTGCTGTCTGAAACAGGGAAGCATAGAGCCATTCGTGCAGTGCTTTCTCCTCAAGATGTTAATCACATGTCTGACAGGTTCATTTTGCTTTTGGCTTGTGATTTCAGATGAGCTTTTGGCAATTTCTCACCCCTCCCTGGTACAGTCTCATTCTCAGGTGTGGGGCTCAAGCCTCCTAATGTGGTGTTAAAAAGCCCCACCGCCACCTCAAATTGAAAAGAAAGTGTCTACTCTGCATCTCAGACATTATCATTCTAATGTGTAGCATTGGAAGTGAGCAGCTACCTAGCGGGTATCTACAGTTCCATGAATTCCAGGTCACCAGCCTGGAGAGAGACATGGTGTATTCCTATTAGTAGGCTCTTTGGCACAAACTGCACCAATACATCTGGACTCTGCTCATCTATTTGATTACAAACCAGAATATTATGCATTTGATGCAATGATACAGCTGGTGAGGAGGCTCCAAAGCAGGGCTTTTTAATACTCTCTATCAAGTAGAGGCTCTCCTGACTAAAACTGGGTTACAGACTCCCACCCCTGCTGGGGAGGGAGGAATCCCTCCCAGGCATCACTCCAGTGCTGTTATCAGTACAAACACTCAGCTTTATCAGTGACAGTGCCCATGATGAGCACAAGTTTAGATTCTGAGTCCAGAATAACCCCAGCCTCAGTCTCTCCCGTGCAAGCTCACAGCACCCAGTCTGAGTCTCTGCTGCATTTGGCTTCTGCTGGTGTGGTCCCAGAGCTGGCCCAGATTTCTCTGCTGGGGGTCAGCTGCCCCCTGAGTCTGTTCCCTGGATCAGTCCCTCAGCCACAGGTTCTGGCAGTCCAGCTCCATACTCTCTTTCTAGCAGCCACTATTCCCTGCTGTCCACCCACACAGGATGCCCCTTCTCCTTCCCAGGAGACCTTGCCCCAGGAGGTTAATGTGGCATTTCCTGCCATCTCTCTGCCGAATCCTGTTTGCTCATGTTCCAATGTTTCAGGGACAGGGCCGGCTTTCCCAGTGCTGCTGCTGGTTTGTGAAGTGAGAGTTCACCCCTCGCCAGTGGGCCTTCACACTGCCTGGAAGGCACATATGCCTTTAAGTCAGCACTCACTAGATCTGCAGTAAAGCGAGCATGAGCCGTCCTCAGCCATGCTGCTCCCAGAGCTAGGTGACGATGGAACGGTCTGTGTCCTGACAGGACAGTGCAACTGGCAAAGGCCAACGGTGCCGTTTAGTTATAGGGGCCCACATGATGCTCCCCTACATCAGGGAGCCTCCCTGATTGCCCAGCAGAAAACAGAAAGACTCTCACTGACCTGCTGCTGTAAAGACCTTGGAAACCTTCTGCTACAAGACCTGCTACCCCAGAAGTGCAGGAGCTTGCTATTCCAGTGGATGTTTGCTCACATCCGATATAGAGAAGGGCAGGGCAGGTCCTTCAACAGAACCTGGTTTTGAGTGCCCAGAACTTTCTGAAATAGTCTCCTTTGGGGCAGAAAATTTTCCCTGAGCAAATGATGGGGCTTCCACTGGAATTTCTACAAGACCAATAGCTCAGCTTCAAGGAAGGAGTAAGTTGTATAAGCCCAAGAACCTTTTTTCCTTCCTTCTTTCCTTTGTTTCCCCAGGTAAATGAGAAGCCCATGGGTACCGTAATGGAACCTTCAGATTGTGAAAGCAAATATGCCAAAGTCAGACAATGGAAGCCTTTCTGCTCAGCTTGCTAACTAGTGGTAGTTTTCTCTTACTGCAAACATTTGTCTGATCTGTCAGGATACCCCCCCTGTGTTTGTTTTAGAGGAAGGCTAGATTGTGCCCTTTAGGCCCAGCCCTGCCCTGGGAAAGACGTGGCACTGCCCTATCCCCAGGAGCACTGTGCTGCCTGGAGTTCCCCACTCATACTGCTGCACCTGTTTGGGGAGTGCAGCATATTCCTCCCTCATGTCAGCACTGAGGGGTTCAGAGCCACGACTCAGCCTCCCTTCCCCTCGCTGCCCCTTCAGTATAGCTCAGCCTTTATTCAGGTGCATTTCCCCTCCCCCCACCATTGTGGCCCTACCTATGGGCTAAGCAGAATTGTAGCCTTTCCTGTTCCATTATTAAGTGTGCCCCCTAACATCTAGGGGTTATATGGTTCGTGGGGCCAAGCTTAGACTCTCTGGCCCGTGAATTCCTGAGCGGAGGGTTGGGGTTTTCTCTAACTGACTCCTTCATGGGAGCTGTGTCTCTGGCACACCTTGGGCACCAAAGAGCAGAGCACCAGTCTCCAGCTGGGTTTGGGGGGTGGGGGGAGCAGAGTGAAGCATGGCCGTTCCCTCTTCTTATCACAGAGGCCCCTCTCTGCGAAGGGCTGCAGCTTTGATGGCTGCTGGAGCTGGTGATAGAGAGGTCTGGAGGTCAGAGCATTTCTGAATAAAGCCGTGTATCTGAGTCCAAAAGCCTTTCCCTGCAAAGCCCATGTGCCCTGGGCAGGAGCCGTGTTTGGCTAATCTCCATGTTAACGTCGCTGGCAGCTAAAAGCACAGCTGACACCTGTCAGAAAGATAGTAGAAGTAGGTTCCCAAACAGGCGTCTCCTTGAAAATCTCAGAGGTTCATGGCAAATAGAAGCCAGCGTCCCTTATACCTTATCTCCCAGCTGCCCCAGAGGAACCTGAGGTGTGCGAAGGCAGATTTATCTCAGGAAGTGACAAAAAGCCCTGAGTAAATAAGCTACTGGGTGAGGAGGGTCCCAGACACATTTCTGGGGATGGAAGGCCAGGCACTAGAAACAACACAGTTCACTGCTGAACAGGGAAGGGTGTAAGGAGTAACAATGGCCACCATGTGCACACACAAGGCCCAGCCTCCTGCCCACTCGAGTGACCCAGGCCCACCCAGTCATAATGTAATAGAGATACTAGTCTAGATTGTTCCTGGCCATTGTGCAGGTGATATACAGGAATAGAGCACAAGAGACTGCTCTCCTGCTCCTCCTGCAATGGGGCCAGGGACTGTCAAAGGACGTGTGCTTGGGGGAGCATAGGGACCAAATCACCCAAAAGGGGCTGGGGAAGAGGTGGGGCTGTGACTCTATTTCCTCCTGACTCTTGCACTCAGTCACTTCCCCCTGAGGCCTGGAGTACCACATGGAAACCTGCTCATATACCACTTGAGACCCGGCTGGAAGCCAGGAAGCCAGGCCCATGGATTATGAGGCGACGTTCTCACCAGGAAGCCGGTGCCATGGATCATGAGGCAACGTTCTCACCGGGAAGCCGGTGCCATGGATCATGAGGCGAAGTTCTCACCAGGAAGCTGGTGCCATGGATCATGAGGCGACGTTCTCACTGGGAAGCCAGTGCCATGGATCATGAGGTGATGTTCTCACTGGAAAGCCAGGCCCATGGATCGTGAGGCGACATTCTCACCAGGAAGCTGGTGCCATGGATCATGAGGTGACGTTCTCATCAGGAAGCTTGTGCCGTGTACTGTGAGGCAGTGTTCTCAGCCTGTACCATGCGACCATGAGATGGCATTCCCATCTGGTCCAATGGATTGTGAGGTGGTGGAGAAGCCATGCCCATGGATCATGAGGCAGTGGGGAAGCCATGCCCATGGGTCGTGAGGCAGTGCTCTCATCAGGAACTCAGTCCTATGGGATCACCTGTGTCAGGTGTTCAATGAGATCTGGAGAAGCATCTCCCCATTCATCTCCACTTCCAGCCAGAACCTCCAAATAGCAGAGCCTTCAGGTTTCCCCATCAGCAATGTCCAGTGTGGACAGAGTTCCTCAGGATTCAATACCCAGCATCCTCACACTGGAGTTTGATGTAGAGATCCTCCTCCATTCTGCTGTAGTTAACAGGCAGTGAGTACTCCTCCATCTCACCTTTATTGCCCACTAAAAACCTAACAAACACATCCTCAGAGAGCAGCAACTCTGCCTCACACCACAGCACAGAGTTACTCCCTCAGCTGGCACAGGGCGCTCCCCAGCTTCCCGACCTTTGGCAGGTTACATTCTCCAGAAATGACTAGGAACTGAAAAGGCGCCAATGCCACGTAGGTGTGAATGGTACCGCATCACCAGGGCAATGCTCTTCCTCGGTTATTTTCCCCGATGCCTCCATCTTTTTCTTCTTCTAAGGAAACTTCCAGTGCTGCAGGGTCAGGGTGGCACTCTGGGGCAGCCAGCCCTGCTATGACCTGGTTATGTCATTCTAAGCCAGAAAGAAAACTAAGGTTTTTACATTTTTTCCCTCCAAATGTCATTTCCATTACATCGTCTATTTCAGGCAATTTAGGCTCTCATCAGAATTCCCACCAAATTTTACATCCACTATTTTAAGGAAGAGTTTAAAAAAGTGAAGCAGTTTTACTAAGTTTAAACTTGACTTTCCCAGGGGATATTTAAAAAAACATACACTGTCTAAAACCCTTTGCCGTTCAAAGAGTTCAAAATAACATTCCAAAAGAGATCATTTGAAAAATGTTCCTGCACTGGTCCCATTCCCTGCACGGGGCTGGGCCAGCACCATTTAATACCCACATTTGTTTTTCATTTAGCCGTCAAACCCACATTAAAAATAAAATCTGAGTAAATTAAATTAAACTAACCTGCGCCCTTTCATTTTCAGCATATTTACGGCATATTAAAGGAATAGAGCGTTTCCATTTTAATTACTAGTACGGTCAGGTACAGGAGCTCAAGAGTTTAAGCTCAGAGCCCACCCTTTACATCCCATCACGCTGGGAGATCAGGGCCAGAAGCAGTGCCTGTCACACCACTGATTTTCTACCATTGGCCAACGCCCTGCTTAGCTGAGCTGTGCATGAGAGTCGTTCAGAAACCAGTCTGATACCCATCCGTTGGACATGTCATAGAATCATAGAAGATTAGGGTTGGAAGAGACCTCAGGAGGTCATCTAGTCGAACCCCCTGCTCAAAGCAGGACCAACCCCAACTAAATCATCTCAGCCAGGCTTTGTCAAGCTGGGCCTTAAAAACCTCTCAGGATGGAGATTCCACCACCTCCCTAGGTAACCCATTCCTGTATTTCACCACCGTCCTAGTGAAATAGTTTTTCCTAATATCCAACCTATCCACACTGCAACTTGAGACCATTGCTCCTTGTTCTGTCATCTGCCACCACTGAGAACAGCCTAGCTCCATCCTCTTTGGAACCCCCCCTTCAGGTAGTTGAAGGCTGCTATCAAATCCCCCCTCACTCTTCTCTTCTGCAGACTAAATAACCCCAGTCCCCTCAGCCTCTCCTCATAAGTTGCCCTCTGCTAGATTCTCTCCAATTTGTCCACATCCTTTCTGTAGTGGGATGCCCAAAACTGGACGCAATACTCCAGATGTGGCCTCCCCCGTGACGAATAGAGGGGAATAATCACTTCCCTCAATCTGCTGGCAATGCTTCTACTAATGCAGCCCAATATGCAGTTAGCCTTCTTGGCAACGAGGGCACACTGTTGACTCATATCCAGCTTCTCGTTCACTGTAATTCCCAGGTCCTTTTCTACAGAACTGCCGCTTAGTCAGTTGGTCCCCTGCCTGTAGCAGTGCATGGGATTCTTCCTTCCTAAGTGCAGAACTCTGCACTTGTCCTTCTTGAACCTCATCCAATTTCTTTTGGCCCAATCCTCCAGTTTGTCTAGGTCACTCTGGACCCTATCCCTACCCTCCAGCATATCTACCTCTCTCCCCAGCTTGCCAAGAGTGCAACTTGCTGAGAGTGCAATCCATCCCATCATCCAGATCATTAATGAAGATGTTGAACAAAACCAGCCCCAGGACGAACCCTTGGGGCACTCCGCTTGATACCGGCTGCCAACTAGACATCGAGCCATTGAGCACTACCCATTGAGCCCGACAATGTAGCCAACTTTCTATCCACCTTATAGTCCATTCATCCAGCCCATACTTCTTTAACTTGCTGGCAAGAATACTGTGGCAGACCATATCAAAAGCTTTGCTAAAGTCAAGGTATATCATGTCCATCGCTTTCTCCATATCCACAGAGCCAGTTATCTCATCATAGAAGGCAATTAGGTTGGTCAGGCATGACTTGCCCTTGGTGAATCCATGTTGACTGTTCCTGATCACCTTCCTCTCCTCCAAGTGCTTCAAAATGGATTCCTTGAGGACCGGCTCCATGATTTTTCCGGGGACTGAGGTGAAGCTGACTGGTCTGTAGTTCCCTGGATTCGCCTTCTTCCCTTTTTGAAAGATGGGCACTATATTTACCATTCTCCAATTGTCCGGGACCTTCCCCGATCGCCATGAGTTTTCAAAGATAATGGCCAATGGCTCCACAATCACATCAGCCAACTCCTTCAGCACCCTTGGATCCATTGCATCTGGCCCCATGGATTTGTGCATGTCCAGCTTTTCTAAATAGTCCTTAACCTGTTCTTTCACCACTGAGGGCTGCTCAGTTCCTCCCCATACTGTGCTGCCCAGTGCAGCAGTCTGGGCGCTGACCTTGTCTGTGAAGACCGAGGCAAAAAAAGCATTGAGTACTTCAGCTTTTTCCACATCATCTGTCACTAGGTTGCCTCCCCCATTCAGTAAGGGTCCCACACTTTCCCTGACCTTCTTCTTGTTGCTAACATACCTGTAGAAACCCTTCTTGTTACCCTTTACATCCCTTGCTAGCTGCAACTCCAATTGTGCTTTGGCCTTCCTGATTACACCCCTGCATGCTCAAGCAATATTTTTATACTCCTCACTAGTCGTCTGTCCAAGTTTCCACTTCTTGTAAGCTTTCTTTTTGTGTTTAAGCTCACCGAGGATTTCTCTGTTAAGCCAAGCTGGTCGGCTGCCATATTTGCTATTCTTTCTGCACATCTAGATGGTTTGTGCCCTCAATAAGACTTCTTTAAAATACAGCCAGCTCTCCTGGACGTCTTTCCCCCTCATATTAGCCTCCCAGGGGATCCTGCCCATCAGTTCCCTGAGGGAGTCAAAGTCTTCTTTTCTGAAGTCCATGTCCCCAGACTCACCCACCAGTACAACCTCACCCCAGCTGCCACATCCCAGGAGTAAAGCAAGTCTTATCCTTACCCTAATCCAAGGCTTCTGAGACTCTCCCTCAATAGCTTTTGTCTGAAGTATGTGTTCAGGGATAGTTTTATTAAAAGGGACTCAAAGAGAGCTATTTAAATCACTCTGCTGTGCAGGCTAGTGAAATCGCCTGTGCTAACCCTGTAGGAAAGTTGCTAAATTGCTTTCAGAATCCCCCCTCTTTTTAAAAAAAAAAAACAAAAACAGTTTACTCACTTGATCAAAAAGTGGTTTATTTCATTTATCTTATTTTTAATTTTGGGTTTTTTAAATGCCCCTTCACAG
The DNA here is from genome assembly GCF_028017835.1 of Emys orbicularis. Lineage (NCBI taxonomy): Eukaryota > Metazoa > Chordata > Testudines > Emydidae > Emys > Emys orbicularis. The sequence goes on along the minus strand of NC_088695.1, from coordinate 24,939,885 downwards.
TTGCCACAACACATAAGCATCAAAGAGTTAATCAGAAATCATCTAGTCAACACTTCGCATTGCTCTGTCCATTCACAGAGATCTGTGCGTACAGACACTGCAATCTTCTCCAACTGATGTGTTACTTGGAGTTGCAGTTGCTGGTCTGTAGCTCACTGGCAGCTAGTTTGTTTCAAGTGTTCAGCATTTGAAATTTAAAATCAGAGCTAGGTGAGAGCTCACTGAGTCACATGGTATGTTTATATTCCCTGATTGGATGAATGTAACTCATAGAAACAAGTTTCTGGCCTGAATGTTCATGAAGCAAATATAAAATATTCTTTCCAGGGATACTCTTCACTCAGTGCTTGAGGCCTGAGCCTGCACCCCAGTGAGCGGAACAGCCACAGGATCAGGTCCTTCAAATAAGCTGTTTCTATAAACGTGCCAGTTATTCCTATTCACCATCCCAGCCTGTTCTCCAGAGACAGCGAGTGCAGGAGTCTCAGGAACACAGGCCAGGCAAACCTGTTCACAAGAAAGGTTTGGCAGTATTCACCCCCAAACAGCCCAAAACAAACAAACAAACAGCTGCTTCCAGCACCAGCCCAGCCTTTGGCTAGCTCAGCTGTCACTCCTGCCATGCTCACCTCATGGAACCTACACACTGGGCCCACAGAGAGTCTATGCCGTATCATGCTCGGATCAGTGGTACCTTGCCCTGCCTTCCCTTCCTCTTCATTTGCTTCCCCGCACGGCCGTGCAGTACAGTGTTTGTGGCAGGGCCTGTGCAGCTTCACTCAATCACAGCTCTGCCCCGTGTGTATGTATACAGTGCACCTACTGTTTCTCAGTTAGCACAGGAGAAGAAAATACATGAGTCTGTAGCCTTGGATACACATAAGATGTGATGGTGACGCTGGGCCAGATTCTGCCCAGTGCTCCAGCCCCATTGCCCCACTCCAGGAGCACAAAGTGACCCTGAAGCTGGTTCATCCTCCTATGGAGAGGGATTGGTGTTGTGGCCCCTGTGCATACCCCTTCCCCCTCTCCCCCTCCCCCCCCCCCCCCCCCGGTGCTTGCTCAGGCATGGCTGAGGGAAAGGGGTACGGACAGGGCTCTCTTACATCCTGATGAGTTCCCACTGCCCGAGCAGCCTCTCAGGCCAATGGGGTTGGTCTCAGGGAAAGAGACAGCTACAGCAGCAGGAGGATCCGTTTGTCCGTGTCCCCGTTCTGTGTGTAGACGCAATCACTGAAAAGAAAATTGAGGGGACCCAGAAGGGAGAATACTGGGACAAGAGGCAGGCAGGAGAGAGACGCAGGGCTGGCCGAGCAGGTTCCTATCCCCGCTGCACAGCAGACTCAAGCCCAGGCCTTTGCCAAATACTTCTGTGCTGCCATGTTTTTCGTTCCATTTTTCATCCACACACCCTAGTGAGCAGCTCAGTTCACTTCTCTTTGTCTCCTTTCCGTCTGCTCTTCTCCTTGCCCAGGACTGTCCCATTCCACCTGCACAAGGAGGAGAGATCACCAGCCTTGTTCATTTGCCCTATCAAGAGTCAGCATGGCATGGGCTGCAGGGCTCTCCCAAGGCACTTTCTTCCTTGCCACCCATCAGGTGGGCTCAGGAGAGAATCTTTACCCCATTCAAGGTCTCCGTGCCCCTGATAAGCATGTTTATACTCCTCCCCCGCTGGGAGCCCTTTGAATGACTGCGTTTTTATCTACCAGTTGAGTAGCCCAGACTGGACCCTATCAGAAGAAATGCCCAGGACAGTTTGATAACTGGAGTGTTTTGGGGGTTGTTGCATCTGGGACTAAGCATCAGCCCGGCCGGCTTTATCAGCTTCACAAAACACCAGCAACTCTGTCCCTGTCACTGATGAAATGGTAAAGGCTCAACCAAGACATCTCGGTTGTACCATGCAGAATCTGAAAGAGAGCAAGAGAGAGGACAGCTGCCATGCCATGTGCTTCAGTGGTGGGCAATCAGCATTCTCAGGACTTATCACTCACAAACTATAAACACCCCAATCTATGCAGCAGCTAATAACCAGATACAAACATGTGAGTATAACTGTATTATAACAGACTCTGTGGGAGCAGGGAGCCAAAGTGCAGGAACAGTAGCAGGCAGAGATCTTATAAATAAACAGTGCAGGCAGGCTGTAATGAGCAGATTTCTGGCCTTGACTTTAGTCTGTTATGCAGCAGGTGTACGCAAAGGGCTGCAGCTCACCAGGTAGTCGGCTATGTGTGAGCAGGGCTACAGGCAGCATTGGTGATACCCAAGGAGATGGAGTGTGTAGAATAGAAGTTGCTCTGAATGAGCAGGAGTGCAGCCAGCATTGCACATGCCCAGAAGAACGGAGCACTTGATAGCAGTATGCTCCATGCAGCTTCCAAGGATGCAAACCCACTGGGAACTAGAGACTCCTCTGCCATGGGAGCCAGGAGCAGGAGGGGGAGGTTGGCAGAGATCCCTATTGGAAGGGAAGCCACAGCTCTGGGGGTGCTGGAAGCAAACGGAGTAGGTCAGGAGGCCTCATGGTGATTTAGGGAGGCCGGGGTCTGGGAGGTGTTACGGTATTTGGAGGGGGGATCCAGAGGCTGGAGGTGAAAGGGATTATTCTGAGACTCCCATCGTGCCCTGAATTGGGCTCTCTATGGGATGTGAATTATGGGCAGCTATTCTAAGCTCTAGGGAGCCTGAGTAGTGGAGCTAAAGGCCTCAGGAGTGCTATGGATATTTAACGGCAGAGCAGGTGGAGGTCAAGCAGCTGAGACAGGCTAGGCAACTGCTGGTGTGTGCTGGCGGGAGCCAAGGGCTGTTAGCCTGGGGAGATGGGCCGTGCCAACCAGGGCTGGGAAGGTGGGATCAGTCTCTCTGAGCCCTTTGTGGCTGGGTGACTGGTCAGAGCGGCGGGAAAGGTTGTGGCTGGCTCAGCGCTGGGCAAGGCCACCAACCTCTCGAGCCCCAGCAGGGGGAGGGTTCGGATCCATATACACACCCGGGCCAATGCAGCCAGGCAATGGCACGAGCTACAGTGAGATAATGCATCTAATCCTCTGAGTAACTCTAATGCAAGCCTCTTGATTAGTGTTTAGAATCCAGGCAAACAATTGATTTAAAATAATTGGTAAATTATGATAAAATAAAAACATTTATACAAAAGAGTTTGTCATTGATATGGTTAAATAAATATTTGTAGAAGTAACTTAGACTTGGCCCAGTGCCTGGGCGATGAGCACTCTTGGATTGGCCGTGGTCTCATTTTAATAAAGACCAGAGGCATTCCAGAAATACATAATGCTCCCAACCCACCCAATCTATAGCAGGGAGCTTTAGCGCCGTTCTCCAGGAACCCAGGCCTGGCTTCACTTTGCATCACTCACTAATGCCGGTCACGTCCTTCCCCAAACAGGAGTTCCTTACTGAGGGCTGAGCACAGAGCGAGTGACCGTGACAGGATGGTTCAGTGTGTGAGGAACAAACGCCGAGGGAAGGGTTCAATCCGTTCCCTGGGTGCTGCTCTCAGGGGGGCAGGGATGGGAGCTGTTGTGCCCTGTGTAGTGGTCTTTGGCTGGGGGATTGGATCTCCAGCACTGTAGTGTTTAAGAGGGAGGGACTGGGACAGTGACATGCTGCTGTATTTATTGGAGGAATGGCTTGTGCTCTCCCCTGCCACTGAGCCATTCAGAAAGGGCTGATGCACTATCACTTGGGTTTGACAGCACCTTTCACGTGCCCTGTATGGCCTCAAACAGCTTTACCATTAAATAACCAGAGAGAGCCGAAGGGGAAGGAAACCGAGGCGCCAGTGAGGAAGAAAAGCAAGGCCTGAGTGGAGGTTAGCAATGAGGCAGAGTTAGCGCAGTGCAGACATGGGGAGGCACTTCCTGATGCCAGCAGCAGCAGCAGATGGGGTGGCCTTGGCACCAGTGGTGGTATGAGCGTGTGAGAGCAGGTAGTGCTGGGTGGGAGACAGAGTGGGGAGTGGCACTGGGCCATGGGTGACCCTGATGCTGTCTCACACAGTGCCGGTAAGTCAGGCACCCAAAGGTGGGGCCAACAGTGGACAAGCCCACATCTGCTCATCAACACGCCCACTGCCAACAGTTCTGCCAAATATGGCAGGCACCTCTCCTCCCTGCACTGGCCACACAGCAGCATAACCGGCCCTGCTCAATGGCCTGGCCCAGCCAGCAGGGAAAGGCCTGTCCATGACACTAGCACACGCTGACCCTGACCGCAATCCCAGTTCCTCCTTATTGCTCTGGGGACTCCCAGGTGACCCCATGCACTGGGACAGCCGCTCAGAGCTCTTCCCTCACATCCCTAACAGAACCCGGGGCAAAGACCGGACCCAGCAGCCTCAGCACCATCGTCACCATCACCATCATTATTACTGTTGCTGAAGAGCCCAAAGGTCCCTTGCCAAGCATCACGCAGACACAAGCCTCGAGGGGCTTGGCAGCCACAGACATGAGCAGGGGGTTGGGGGGAAGAGAGAGGAGACGGTCACAGATACAAGACTCCGTATCTGTGTGCCAGAAAATCCATGGCAAGAAAACACACGCCTGAAGGTGAGACCCTCCGCCCACCCTCCCCGCTTGCTGAGACCCTTCGCCCGCCCTCCCCGCTCGCTGAGACCCTCTGCCCGCCCTCCCCTCACTCTAAAGAACAGGAAATAGGAGGGTCTCAACAGCCCTCTGAGTTACATAGTACTTGCTTCTGTGGCAGCTCACAAAAGACTGGAACCCATTAAAACTCCGACATTAGTGCCAGCACCCTAGGTCATCTTGAGAGATGTCTCACATTTCCTGTTTCTCAGCATCCCATATATAGCACTAAGCACTTGGCATTAGGGGCACAGTTGCCAACTGTTACGCGGTAAATAAGCCCCCCGACGTTCACAATAAGCCAAAAATCAAGCTAATCCCATTTCAGAACAAGGCCAAAACAAGCCAATCCCTAAGAACCCCAACACTCTATGCGACTAAATCCCCCCGGTATGCAGTCTGGGACTCTGGTGGGCCCGCTGTGCACCCCTGACTCTCTCCCCCCTTGTCCCTGCTTGCCTCTGCTTGCCAGGGGCCAATCAAAAAAGAGAAGCAACAAGCTACAAAAAGCAACAAGCTACAAGACAAACAACCAACAAGCCAAAAACTAGCAACTCACCAGCCAATTAAGCCAAAACCAAGCCCAATTTCTGGGTTGTTGTTTTTTGGTGGGTTTGGCATCTCTGTTGGGGGGTGGGGGGCGCAGAGGATATGAGAAGATGCAACCAGGACTTCTTTAAAACCAATTTTTAAAATAAATGTTATGTAACTTGTGAGGCGCAGATGGCATACGTGATGGTGGGGTGTGGTAAAGAGGGGGTTGTGTAACCCATGTTACGTATACAGCATATATAGGCTTGGAAGGATTAGATTTTTATCAGTAAATGTCAACAAACATCAATTTCATCCTACACACACAAACCAATGAAAACATATTTCCATTGACAATAGCTGAAATTTACAGCTAGGCAAAGTAAGAAAAATGCTGCTTGAGAACTTATTCAAGTTTTATTTAAGGCTATTTACTTTGTGTACTTTGCCATGCGATGCTAACAGTTTACTTGTTAGAATCGCAACATCTACCATCATTACATAATTATTGTGTGATTTCCCTCTTGTCTGATCCTCCCAACCCCCCATAATTTCCTGCAACTGTGAAAATTCAAATCAATAAAAAGGGGGGGGGGGAGTGGAATTCTGCCAGGCCTAAGCATGGCTGATGGTGTGGTGTGGTCCAGAGAGATTTGTGTTACTGGCTGGCGTGTTCGGCAGATGTGACAGTGTGCTTTGGTATAGAAGGGTTGTGTACCATATACAGCATGTCTGACACTGTGGGGTGGCAGAGAGGGTGGCTTTGGCATTTGCTTGGGCTAACTTGCGTGACTTGCTCCTGGCTTGAACTCCAGGTAGACGGGCTAGGTAGCAAAGTGCAAGTGAGGCAATCAAAGGAGCATTTTAAATGCGCTTTCCCCCATGATTGGGACTGCAGTGTGCTGTGCTCACACCCAAGGAGAGCATGTAGTTCCAAGCTGTAAGCCCTGTTAGAATAGCCAGCGGCTGTGGTGTTTGATGGACAGCACGGTGGGAGGTACAGCACTAGTCAGGCCGTGGCTCATCCCAAGGCACTGTTGTGTTGACAGCTCCAGCCTGGCCCGTGCAGGGATGGATGCAGCCAGCGCATTCAGAGCAGGGCGGGAGCAGGGCGTTGACTCTGCCGTCCCCGCCCAGCTGCCACTGGGAAAACACTCCCCAAAATGTCAGTTCTGAGGAATTAAACCCCTGGAAATCTGCCTGCCCAGAACACACAGACTGAGGCATGAGACGCGCAGACACACCCAGGGTTGGCACAGCAGACATTGTCTAGGTCCATCCACATGCCTCCATATTCACACACGAGGGCTTTACCCCAGCATCCCAGGCCCCTCCTCTCAGGGCCAGACCCTTCCTCACCATTTCAGCCTTCTGAGCGTGGGAGCCCATAGGTCTTCTGCCACCCCGGGATCTTCAGGGGGTGGGCAGCTGGCAACTGCTTTGAGCACAGTCATCTCAGGCCGTTGTGCCACCCCCCTGGAATGCAATGAGGGGAGGTGGTCTGGCCCCTCTCTCACAGGCATTACCCATGGGAGCCTCCATCCCACACACTCACCATCTGGAAGGGGGCACCAGCAGATCAGCCCATGCCCCACCCCTGCAAGGCAGAGGTGAATTAAGCTTTTGTGGGGCCTTGGGCCAGAGCAAGTGGGGACCCCTCCTCACCCCTTCTGCCTGCAGTCCCGCCCACCCTCCTCCCCCACACTCCTGCTGGGGAGTGGGAGCGGGGCGCCGGGGCGCCCATTTTTCCAGGGCCCCCAATTGCAAGGGCTCTCCTTCCCCCAGGGCTCAACACTGCCTCTGCAGCATCCATGCCCCACTAACCCGGAGAAGGAAGAACTGAGGGAGGAGCCCAGGGCATAGGTGCCCCCATGGCAGCTCACTGAACTTCTTCCAGCATAGCCCGTCTGTCCTTAAAGACGTGCTCAAGCCAGAGCCGCTTGTGGCAACTCCCTGCCCTCCGGGGTGCACATCCAGGCCCAGATGGGTTCCCCTCCTTTCTTTGGAACGCACCACACCCAGAGAGATGAGACACTCTCGCTGGTCCAAAGGGGCTCAGGTCTTGCCTTGACAGCGGCTCAGAATAGCCCAGACAAGCGAAGTAGCAGGAGCCCTGTCCGATCCCCCTGCGCCCCAAGCTGTGGTGCATGGCGAGGCTCTGATGCATGAGCAGCCTGGACAAAGGCCCCACCCTGCACTCGGCACAGCCCTCCTCAATAAACACAACAGACTGAACATTTTACAATCAAATATTTATGCGAGTAGAAAACATTTTACATAATCTTTAAACAGCCATGTCATCTCTTTATTTTCATTCTCTGATCTTTCTGCTTTGAATCAGGATTGGAGAATTTAGCCTATTTACAAAGAAGTAAATATTATGATGAAAACATCAGGCAGCTTAATAGTAGCTTTAGTAAAGTGCAGAAGTATTTTCTGTTAGTGTTGTCAGTTGCATCACATCCCATGGACTGTCATAAATTAAGGGAACCAGCTCAGATGCTTGCATTGCGATAAATAGTTCACAGCTCGAAAGTCGAGTGAGGCCTGTCTGCTGTTAGTGCTAGACAGACAGGGCTGCCGGCATTCCCACCGTAAACTCCTACTCCTCTGTGTGCTGCAGGCTCCTGGAAAGAAGTGAGAACCTGCCCAGGCCTCTCTGATCAGCTGGTGCCACGTGTGCTGCAGTGGCAGCCTGGCGAGCACGGGAGTGGGACGAGTGCCAGCCTCACACTCCCCACTGCTTCAGATCACCACCTGGTTTGAATGGAAGGGCTGCGTGAGCCCTGTGGGACCAGATGTGTTCCCAGCTCTCCTGTCCAACTAGACACTGTGCTAGGCTCTGTGAACTCATCTCCAGAGCCCATCTCCATTGCCCAGGGAGAAAGAGACCAGGCTGCTTCCCTGAAGCTCGCCAGAAGAGCCTTGCAGTCCAGAGCCCATCCCCAGACTACAAGGGGTACAAGGCGGGTTGTTCCCTGTGGCTGACCCAGAAGGCCCCTTTTCAGGGAGTCCCTGATCAGCAGAGCAGTGCCAGGGGAGGGCGGTGGGAGGTTCATGTTCTTCCAATTTACTGTAGTTTTATAGCCAACAGCAGAACCTGAGCTCTGACCTAGAGGGCTGAGGGGGCAGCCTCGGCATGTCCCAGTGCAGAGAGTCAGATGGGTACCCTGAGACCTCCGCAGGTTCTTGCTACTCACAAGCCTCTGGCACAGGTTTTACCAAAGCTACTCATGAGTGGGGAGGTGCAGAGTCATAATGTCCACCCGTTCGAGTATGTCTGTCTGTCCAGAGCACAATGTGGAGATTCAGCTGACAGAAACGTCACAGACATGCTCCAAAAGGAGCTACCAGGGGCTAGAGAAAGAAACCAAAGCCTGACTAGCCCTTCCCAGAAAAACTGGAGTTAACAAACACACCGGGGAGACTATCCAGGAGGCAAATTCCAGGACTACACTAGAAGCGTTTGCTGGTGTAACTGCATCAGTTGGAGGGGAATGTTTTAATGATAGTCCTATACTGGCACAAGTCTTAGTGTAGGCTCAGTTATACTGGCAAAAGCGTGCTTTTGCTGGTTATTACCCCGGGAGCCCCTCCAGAGGGCAGAGGGCACACCTCATAACATAACTCATATCAGGTCTAACACACTCATGGCCCCAACTCACTATTGCCACATTCTGTATCTAATAGGTGTCACATAAGGTATAGTATATAAGCTGGCAACATGCTGGTCGTTAATATTATTGTGTGGTGTATGTACAGATGATATATGAAGAATTATAAATATGTGCTGGAAATACGTTCTTAAAAGGTGTTTCTCAAGCAAGGTTAAGTCACCCCATCCTAGACAAAGGAATGTGGTTCCTCCTGCTTGAATGTGTCTCCAATGTAAATGGAGCAAGGAGGGACAATGAAGGATAGACAAAGTCATTGGGCAAACCCAATATGGAAAATGGCCACTTAACACTCTCAATGGAGGATGGAAGCTGCAGCTCCAGGAAGCCTTCCTGCCTCCTGAGCAAGCTCATCGAACTTTGGAAGGTCTAAGCCAGGACAGAACGCCATTTCGGCATCCACTACTGGACACACACGAGAGGCAGAGCTCTTGTACATCTGAGAAATGTGGAACCTTTCAGCCAAGGGGGTTGAAAGTCTGAAAACTCAATATAGGTGAGAAAGCTGCTTAGACTAAGACTGTAATTTGCTGAAGTTAAATGTAGTCACTTGAAAGCGTGTTTGTAACTTTTCATCTCTCTGTCACTCTTACTAGGCATCACTTAATCATTTGGTCTTAGTTAATAAACTTGTTTATAGTTTTGCTACAAATCATCTCAGTGCTGTATGTTAAAGAGAAGGGTAAGTCCTCAGTTAAATTAACAGGGCTGGGAGGGTGTAGGGGTCACCCTGCGAGGAGGAACCAGGACAGTGGAAGCCAGGATGAGGCCATGGTGCTGTGAGCAGGCTGCTGGTGTCAGGGTGCTGAGCCAAAGCTACACAGCACAGAAGCAGCCAGATTTACAGGGCAGGTGGTAACACAACCCACGACTGGTCTGGATGAACCCCAGAGCATCACACTGGAGTCATTTAGGGAACCAGTACGAGCTATACCAGCTAACACACATCCTTTATCTGGGATAGGGTGCGTTGCCACCAAGTCTGCCAGTAGAGTTGTACTGGCAAATCTGTTCTAGTGCAGACTAGGCCAGACTGCAGCTTTAGAGAGCAAAGAAGAAAGTGAACTCTAAAGCCAAGGGCCCGAAATGGAGGACCTAACCCAAGCCCAGACAGGGAAGCAGAAGTGCCAGGATCTCAGAGCCCAGAGCAGGGTGTATCCTCCACAGCCCTGCATTTCTACCTTTGGTGGCACAAACGTCATGGCACCTCCGGACCCTTTCAGAGGCCCAGGAGGGATCCCACAGAGCTGAGCTGCACCTCTAGGGCCTGTTTCCCACAGCTGCGGGTCGCACCAGAACTGCTCTCATTGTGGCTCTGGGGTGTGAGTTGTTGGTTCACAATTGTCCTTGACAATCACTAAGTTTATTCTGGAATTTAAGGCTTGCTCCTGCTCTCTGATTTACGGCGCAGAGCCTTCAGCAGTAGTGGAAGTGAAGGAATGGGAAGCGCGCTGAATTGCTGTTTCATGCAGCTGTATCACCTCCACTGGCCTGTTTTGCCTTTCTCAGAATAGTAACAATGTGAAAAACTGCCCCTCTCGGAGTGAGGTGAGTGTGCTTGTGGAGGAGCAGCCCCTGTGCCATGCATGTCCAGGAAGAACTCAGGCCTGCGCATGCTGGAAGTGCAGGATGACCTTGTCAGGCGAGTATTGTGAAACACCAGAGCACTTACTTGTCCACAGGCGTGGAGCCGAGAGCATAAATTACTTAGCGGATGTCTGGTCATCGTGCTCTATGATGGGATGCCTGCTCCCAACATAGGATGGCTGTGTGGGCACTTGTTATTTCTCAGCATGGGGGAGGGGCAGCTCTGTATTCTCTCTCTAAGATACGCTCAATTAATGCTTCTATGGGACTGAAGAGGGAGAAAACTAACAGGTTCTATAAAAGTGAGTCTATAAACCTAAAGCATTTAACGGAGCACAAGACCTTTTCCATAGATTCTGGAACCATCCTATAGAATTCTACAGCAGTGATCTCATTCTTTAATTCAGAAGAATGGTCCATAAATTCTGTCAATGCCTTATCCCCATCTATGAAATAGCCTGGAGCCTTTCCACATTTGGCTGCTTCTTGTTCCTGTTAACATGTTTTATTAACATGCAGTTAGCCATTGGAACCACTTGCCAGAGGCTCGATGCATTCTACATCGCTGGCGATTTTAAAGTCAGGACTGGATGTTATCCTACAAGGTACGCGTTGTCCAAACAGGAATCACATCAGTGCTCTGGCCGTGTCATTCAGGAGGCAGGCTAGATAATCACAATGGGACCTTCTGCCCCGAGAATCTCTGAATGCCACCCAATGTCTCCAGTTCAGTGTCTGTACTGGGTTTGTGGTCCCAGCCCCAGGCTCAGGGTCTGTTACAGGTTCCTAGAGGACACCATTCTCTGTTTCATGGGGACATCCAGAATGCAGCAGGCAGGAGTAACAATCACATCCCGTCACCAGGAGTCAGTCACTAACACAGGCTCTAGCTGCTGGATGCAGCTTGGCAGCTCACGAGTCACAGCAGAAGGAGTCGATCTGAGACCAAGCCATGGCCGTGTGAGCAGAGTCAGTGAGGTTCAGAGGCCACTGCTCCAGAGGCAGGATAGCTCTCTCACCTGCTGCTGGCTTGCGGTGGTTGGGTTTGCTGTCTCCCTTGGGGTGGGAGCAGAGGGCTGTAACAGCATATGCGGGAATCAGTGCCATGGGGCAGGGTACTAGACTTCTGGAATCCTCACCCATGTCTGGAAACAGGGCCAGGAAATACCACGCAGCCTCTTACCTGCTCCATTGTGTGTCTAACAACTGTTACACCCCCTGCCCCAACAGACAGAGAGGAGCAACAGCTAGGGTGACCAGACAGCAAATGTGAAAAATAGGGACGGGGGTGGGGGGTAATAGGAGCCTATATAAGAAAAAGACCTAAAAATCGTGACTGTCCCTATAAAATCGGGACATCAGGTCACCCTAGCAACAGCCAGCCAGACTCAGGCACAAAGCTTGGCAACCTTCCCCAAGGGTGGATATTGCTGGAGGCGGGGTGCATGTGTGTTTATTGAAGGGTGCAGGCCTCGTGAGGGGCCTGGAGAGTTTGCACCTATCCTGGCTAGACTCTGCTCTGCCAGCACTGCCCTGCCCCAGCAGTGGATGCACAAGCATTCTCAGGGCTTAGATGCTATTAACAGGAAGCAGCATGCCCTGTTATTTCCTTTCTATTGAACTGGCTTTCTCCATCATTAATTAACTGCCCTTTGCTGTGCCCGGTGTGAACCCATCCCAGCACTGCTTGTACACAGGACCTTAAACATATCTCCAATGTTTCAGTTCCTAGTTAATACTGGGAGAAACGTCAAGTGGTCAGTAGATCTGGGCGAATAATGGAGCTGGCAGTCCTGAGCAATTGAAAAAAAATCAATTCCGGTAAAACTGAAACACGCTGAAAATGTCAGCAAACCGACAAAGGGAATTTTGTGTTGAACAAAACATCTGGTTGTGCCTGAAACATTTTGTTCCTTGCATTTGTAGAGGGCTCTATCCATCAAATGGCCAGAGGAGAGGACTTCCTCCCCTGCATAGGCTTTAGCCCAGTGGTTGGGGCACTCAACCAGGAGGTGGGCAGACCCAGGTTCAATTCCACTATTTGATGTGGAGAAGGGATGGTCGCCCTTCTCCCAGGTGAGCACTAGCTATGGGGTGTTGTGGGGCAGGGCTCTGTCACTCTCTCCTAGTGAAGATATTCTACTGTACATAAAAAATGTGAATAGTCATTGGGCCAGAGAAAAAGAGAGCAACAATGACTCTATAGCCTGGTGGCTGGGGCACACCCTGTGGATATGGGAGACTCAAATCCCGGCCCCAGGGATAATATAATTATTTATACAAAGTGAAATAGCTACAACAGGAGAAACTGGGAGAGCCCCACAGCAGAATGCCCTACTGGATGCAAGTGTAAATTAGAGCAACCCTCAAATGACTCCAGCTTGCACAAGGGAACTGACTACGTAATAACCAGACCATTTCTGATGGGTGTTCGTCTATGTGACCTGCTGTAAGTGTCCAATTACAAGCTCACATCTGGCACACTTCCAGAGAGCTGCTCATGAATAATCCACAGATGAGACTTACTGGTAGAAACAACTTCTGAATAAATTATTTTGAACAACAAATACACCAGGAAAAATCTTGAGCTGCTTGGAGCCAATTTGTGAACAGAAAAAGACAGTAACTACATGGAATAGCACACTGGCTATCAATTATCTATCAGCTCTAGTATGTACAGAGTTGTGCTAAGCCAGCCAAATGGCACCTGAGCGGGGTTAGCAACTATTTCAGAAAGAACCTGGCAGCAGGTCTTGTTGCCCAAAAATCTTTTGTTAAATGACCCCTCTTGGCTGGCCTGCAGAGCATTGTGCATGTCCCCCCCAAACATTCAACAGTAACTTGTCCCTTCCGGTCACCCCTTACTCTGTATTAATGTGAGTCGACAACACTATCTCCACTCTGAAAACTAGAGGATCTTTAGTTTAAGCGTATTAAATGCATAGCTGCCTCAAGCTATTAAACTTGTGTAAACATCTGCAGTGACTCAAACTCAGGCAGCTCAGCATTTCTGAGGGACATTTTTGAATTTTGCACATGACTCCATCAGCGTCTCGGACTTTTGCCAGTCCATCTTCTACAGCTACCGGAATCCAGGAATTTATCATCATTGACTGAACTTCATCTGCTATTGTGTTGGCCATGCACCTAGCGTGGTCAGGTCCCTCTGGAGTTCCTGACAGTCCTGTTGGGATTTGACTAACACAGCGGTTTTCAACCTGTGCTTTGCAGACCCCTGGGGGTCTGCAAACTGTGTCTAAGACTTCCAAAGGGATCTGCACCTCCATTCAACATGTTGTAGGGGTCCGCAAATGAAAAAAAGGTTGAACTAATAACTAACCTAATCACTATGAGTCATCTGCAAATTTTGCAACCTCACTACTCATTCCCCTTTCCAGCTGATTAATAACTGTATTAAACACCACTGGTCCTAACAGGGAGCCTTGGGCCATACTGAAGATTGACTGTTCATTCCTACTCTTCTGCCTGGGCTTTTTGCCAGTTTTTGATCCATGACAATGCTTTGCCTCTCACCCAGGACTACTTAGTTTCTTTACTATCCTTTTGTTCAGGGCCTTGCCAAAGGCCTGTTGAAAGTCTGATCAAATTATGTCACCCCGTTCTGCTTTGTTCCTTTATTGACACAGTCAGCCACTTCTAATCTGTTGGTGAGACACTAACAATCATTATAGACCCTGAAACCTTGTCCCCTGAGCACCTCACAGAGTTCTTAATCAATTTAAACTTTCAATAAGCTCTATTCTGCAGGAATGGCACTGACAAGAAAATGTGGAGTACAGCCTACTACCGTTTTCCAGTGGGGCTGAAGGTGCAGCCTGTACCATTTCAGCAAGACTGTGTAGTGTCCTTGTCAGCTCCTGCTTGTCAGAGCCACACTGATGATTTGTTTTCTCCCCAAACCAGCTTTAGTGTTTTTGAGTGGGCCTGCAAAACAATGTTGAGCTGCCCCTCTGGACTGTAAGTGAATCCTGTTCCCCTGTGCAGGGCCGAGGGTCAGCGTTAGGGTTTGGGGAGGGTTAGTGAGATGTTTCCTGGCGAACACCCCAAACTGAACTGAATCATTGTGTGGCATATGTCTGTGTTGGGGGGTGCCCCACCTGCTGCAGGAGGAGTGGAGCCCAACTGTTGGTCCTGGGGTCTGGGCAGAGTTGACAGCAGTCAGAAACTTTGCAAGGGATAATTGTCCAAATGAGCAGGGACTTAGGGGCTGCTACATGTGCTGACCCTACAAGGGCTTGTGAGCATTCGGTGAGTTTAGCACCTTGCAAATGTTCCCTACTCACTTGTCCCAGACACCCCCTGGAAAATAGGTATGCTTTAGCCCCATTTTATGGATGGGGAAACTGAAGCACAGAGATTAAGTGACCTGATTGTGTCCACCGCGGGTGTCCTTGTTAGAGCTGGGATCAGTCCCTTACCTCAGTGCCATGCTTATTCCATTAGACTATGCAGCCTTTCACACTTTTGAGCTCCCTCTTGTGGCCACAGGCTACTCAGCAATGGTGTTGGCTCAGCTGCCAGGGCATCGAAAGTGAAGGAAGGGGCAGGTGCAGGCAGGGATACTGGATTTGGTTGTGGCAGGGATACATGGACTGGGAATAGCCCTAGTTTAACAGCAGTACTCAGATCTCAGGCAGGGGGCCCTCCTGAAGCGTGGCGGCCATGCAGCGAGCGAGACGCTCTGTAGCATGGCAAGCTCCCCTTGCTTGCTGAGGGACACGCAGGCTGCTGCTTGCCACAGCCAGGGATACAGCGACCATGAGCCATGGCTGTTCTGTACTTCCTAGCAGGAGCAGAGTTCAGCTCATGACAGCACAGGGAGTGGCCCTCCTGCACAAGGGGTCAGCTCAGCCAGCCAGGAACAAAGGAAAGCAGAACAATTGAGATCATGTAGCTTGCCCCATGCGACCTATCTGTACCAGTTCGGAACGCAGACTGCCCTGGGCGCCAGGGCCTGAGATCGCTCACAGACAGCTGGCTCAAGCAAGCCAGCTCACCACAGCTCTAGGGGCAGGGGCCCAGCCTGAGCAAGCACTGCTGCAGCTTGCAACACAGCCTCTCTGAGCACAGGCCAGGGCCAATTCCAGGGGCGTGTAGTTCACACCGACCAGCACCCACTGCTCACTGGGGGGCATGCGTGTATATTATACCTGGGCAGGGGTGTCCGTGCACATGGGCATGTGTACAGACATGTTGGTGTGCCGTACACATATGTGTGCATGTTTACTGACAGGCCCAATGACTTCTGCAGAGAAGTTCAGGGCATCACTGATAGACTCATAGACTCATAGACTTTAAGGTCAGAAGGGACCATTATGGTCATCTAGTCTGACCTCCCGCATGATGCAGGCCACAAAAGCTGACCCACCCACTTTCCCTTAACTCAGCTGTTGAAGTCTCCAGATCGTGATTTAAAGACTTCAAGTCGCAGAGAATCCTCCAGCTTGCGACCCCTGCCCCATGCTGCGGAGGAAGGCGAAAAACCTCCAGGGCCTCTGCCAATCTACCCTGGAGGAAAATTCCTTCCCGACCCCAAATATGGCGATCAGTAGAACCCCGAGCATACAGGCAAGATTCTCCAGCCGGACCCTCATTTTACCAGCGATGACACGTTATTGCCTAATTGACTAAAATCATGTTATCCTATCAAACCATTCCCTCCATAAATTTATCTAGCCTAATCTTGAAGCCAGAGAGGTCTTTTGCCCCCACCGTTTCCCTCGGAAGGCTGTTCCAAAATTTCACCCCTCTGACGGTTAGAAACCTTCGTCTGATTTCAAGCCTAAACTTCCCCACGGCCAGTTTATATCCATTTGTTCTCGTGTCCACATTGGTACTGAGCTGAAATAATTCCTCTCCCTCCCTGGTATTTATCCCTCTGATATATTTAAAGAGAGCAATCATATCTCCCCTCAGCCTTCTTTTGGTTAAGGTAAACAAACCGAGCTCCTCGAGTCTCCTTTCATAGGAAAGGTTTTCCATTCCTCGGATCATCCTAGTGGCCCTTCTCTGTACCCGTTCCAGTTTGAGTTCATCCTTTTTAAACATAGGAGACCAGAACTGCACACAGTACTCCAAATGAGGTCTCACCAGCGCCTTGTATAACGGAAGCAGCACCTCCTTGTCCCTACTAGAAATACCTCGCCTAATGCATCCCAAGATCGCATTAGCTTTTTTCACAGCCACGTCACATTGCCGACTCATAGTCATCCTGCGGTCAACCAGGACTCCGAGGTCCTTCTCCTCTTCCGTTACTTCCAACCGATGCGTCCCCAGCTTATAACTAAAATTCTTGTTAGTCATCCCTAAATGCATCACCTTACACTTCTCACTATTAAATTTCATCCTATTACTATTACTCCAATTTACAAGGTCATCCAAGTCTCCCTGCAGGATATCCCGATCCTTCTCCGAATTGGCAATACCTCCCAACTTTGTGTAATCCGCAAACTTTATCAGCCCACTCCTACATTCGGTTCCGAGGTCAGTAATAAATAGATTAAATAAAATCGGACCCAAAACCGAACCTTGAGGAACCCCACTGGTGACCTCCCTCCAACCTGACAGTTCACCTTTCAGTACTACCCGCTGCAGTCTACCCTTTAACCAGTTCTTTATCCACCTCTGGATTTTCATATCAATCCCCATCTTTTCCAATTTAACCAATAATTCCTCATGCGGTACCGTATCAAACGCTTTACTAAAATCGAGGTATATTAGATCCACCGCATTTCCTTTATCTAGAAAGTCTGTTACTTTCTCAAAGAAGGAGATCAGGTTGGTTTGGCACGATCTCCCTTTCGTAAACCCATGTTGTAATTTGTCCCAATTGCCATTCACCTCAAGGTCCTTAACTACTTTCTCCTGCAACATTTTTTCCAAGACCTTGCATACTACAGATGTTAAACTAACAGGCCTGTAGTTACCCGGGTCACTTTTTTCCCCTTTCTTGAAAATAGGAACCACATTAGCTATCCTCCAGTCCAACGGTACCACCCCCGAGTTTACAGATTCATTAAAAATTATCGCTAAGGGGCTTGCAATTTCTGGCGCCAGTTCCTTCAATATTCTCGGATGAAGATCATCCGGTCCGCCCGATTTAGTCCCGTTTAGCTGTTCAAGTTTGGCTTCCACCTCTGATATGGTAATGTCAACCCCCCGTCCTTTATTCCCCTCTGTCCTGCTCCCTCTATTCCTAAGCCCTTCATTAGCCTTATTAAAGACCGATGCAAAATATTCATTTAGATATTGTGCCATGCCTAGATTATCCTTAATCTCCACTCCATCTACATTCTTCAGCGGTCCCACTTCCTCTTTCTTTGTTTTTTTCCTATTTATATGGCTATAAAACCTCTTACTATTGGTTTTAATTCCCCTCGCAAGGTCCAACTCTACACGGCTTTTGGCCTTTCTCACCGCATCCCTACATGCTCTGACCTCAATAAGGTAGGTTTCCTTGCTGATCCCTCCCCTCTTCCATTCTTTGTACGCTTTCTGTTTTTTCTTAATCGCCCCTTTGAGACGCTCGCTCATCCAGCTAGGTCTAAATTTCCTGCCTACTAACCGTTTTCCCTTTCTCGGGATACAGGCCTCGGACAGCTCGTGCAACTTCAACTTGAAATAATCCCAGGCGCCATCTGCCTTTAGATCCCTAAGTATGTTAGCCCAATCCACTTCCTTAAGTAGTTGCCTTAATTTATTAAAGTTGGCCTTTTTGAAATCGTAAACCTTAGTCACAGTTTTAATTCTGTTAATCCTTCCATTTAGTTTAAACTGAATTAGCTCATGGTCACTCGAGCCAAGGTTGTCCCCTACAACCATTTCCTCAACGAGGTCCTCACTACTCACCAGCACCAAATCTAAAATGGCATCCCCCCTCGTCGGTTCAGTTACTACTTGATGAAGGAATTCATCTGCTAGCACGTCTAGGAACATCTGAGCCCTATTATTGTTACTAGCATTTGTTCCCCAGTCTATATCTGGGAAGTTAAAGTCCCCCATGATTACACAGCTCTTATTAGTTTTTACTTCCCTAAAAACATTAAATAGTTCTCTGTCTGCATCCAGGCTAGATCCTGGTGGTCTATAGCACACCCCAAGCACTATCCCAGGGGAGGCTCTAGTAGTTCTTTTACCCAGTGTAATTATTGCCCAGACAGACTCCGTCTTATCCATTCCATCAGTTACTATTTCTTTACAGTTTACCGCATTATTGACATATAATGCCACTCCCCCACCTTTACCTTTTTTCCGGTCATTCCTAAACAGCGCATACCCTTCCATACCTGTACTCCAGTCATGACTACCGTTCCACCATGTTTCGGTTATTCCTACGATATCTGGTTTCATTTCTTGGACCAGGAGCTCCAATTCCTCCATTTTGTTACCTAGGCTTCTCGCATTGGTGTATAAACATCTTACTGTATGCTGTTTATCCTTTCTCCCATTAGTTATGCAATTTGGTACGGACCCCGTACTGTCCATCCGCCCCCTCCTTCTTATGTCCAATCCCTTTCCCCTACCTATATCTGTGCTTATCTCTTCACCCTCCTTTTCAGTGTTGGAATCTGGCGTGGAGATTAACTGGACATCTCCCAACCGTCTCCCCCAAATTCCTAGTTTAAAGCCCTTTTGATGAGATGAGCCAGCCTCCCTCCCAGAAATCTATTTCCTTCCCTACTCAGGTGAAGTCCATCCCGTGAGAACAGCTGTCTGTCCCCGAAAGCCTCCCAGTGGCCATACATCCCAAAGCCCTCCTTATAGCACCACTCCCTTAGCCAGCTATTTATCCTCACAATTCTGTCAGCCCTTTGCTGTCCTTCTCTAGGAACAGGCAGAATCCCACTGAAGATAATCTGAGCCTCGACTTCCTTAAGCATAATCTCCCTTGATTCTCTCTAGCGAGAACCTAGCCGTGTCATTCGTTCCTACGTGAAGGATGATCAAGGGGTTCTTACCTGCTCCTTTTAGGATCCTTTTCAACCGCAGGTCCACATCCCGTATCTTAGCGCCTGGTAGACAGCACACCCTTCTGTTTTCTGGGTCCGCCCTGGTCACAGGCCTGTCTAACCTCCTCAGTAAGTAGTCTCCAATCACATAAACCTGCCTTTGCCTGGTGACAGTGTGATCTACTAATCTATCCCCTGTTCCCTGTAGTTGTAACTCCTGTCTGTTTCTATTTTCCCTTATAGTCCCCCTAGTGCCATCCTGTATCCTCCCCGGGCTAAGTATTGATGCTGTCTCCATCAACTCCTCCCCTCTCTCTATTGGACTAGCCACAGGAGGTTAATGGTCATTCATTAGGCCGTGCTACTACACAGAGGCAGTAATGGTCTGGATAGGGCACAGGCCTAGACATCAGGACCCCGGGTTCCATGCCTGGTTCTGCTTCTGCCCTCCTGGGTGAGTCCCTTCCCCTCCTGCCCTTTGTCTATTTTGACTGTAAGGGAAATTGGGCAATGGACTGGGCCATTGATACATGCACTGGGAATGGCCCTGATCTAACAGCAGCACTCGGATCTCATGCAGGGGGCCCCCGTGAAGCATGGCGGCCATGCAGCAAGAAAGAGGCTCTATAGCAGGGCAAGCTCCCCTGGCTTGCTGGGGGACAGGCAGGCAGCAGAGCTTACACTCTGTGTGCACAGCACCAAGCACAATGAGGATCTTGACTGGGGCCTCTAGGCCCTGCTGTGATACAAATAATATGATCTACCTAAGGAATCACCTTTGGAAAGCATGAAAAGTGCCAGACCCTGCCATGCCGACCACCCCTGCTCCAGCCCCTGCCCTGCCAGCTGTCAAGCTGTCCTACAGTGGCTCCAGAGCATGAATACCACTCTCAGGCCATACTGGTAAGAGGCAGGGCACAAACCCCAAATTGGTTGTGAGTTCTACACTTAGAGTTCACCAACCAGTTTTCAAGTGTAACCCCTCAGGCACTATAACAGCCTTAACATGGCGTCACAGACCATCCCCTTGGGTACTCCAATCTGTCTTGCCACCCATTTGAGCTGCCTTTGTGAAAGATGGTCCCTTACAGCAAGGATCACAGCAACATTCAGGTTACTGACAGTCCCAAAGAACCAGTCACTTTCCGCAGGTCAATTGCACCTTAAATCTCACACCAGAGACAACACTTGTAACCAATCCTATAATAAACTATATACAGATTAATTAATAGGAAAAGGAACCAAGAGAGTTATTTACAAGGTTAAAGCAGTGTGACAGACCCAGACCAGTGGGGTACAGGAGTCTGGTAGAGGGCAAATATACTGGTC
Source organism: Emys orbicularis (assembly GCF_028017835.1). Lineage (NCBI taxonomy): Eukaryota > Metazoa > Chordata > Testudines > Emydidae > Emys > Emys orbicularis. The sequence continues at coordinate 24,919,191 of NC_088695.1, read as the reverse complement.
ACTGGATGAGTAGTTTTCTGTTCCCTGAGTGACCAGAGCTGGGGCTGCACTAGAGTAATCAGGAACCTGCTAGAACCAGTTAAGGCAGGCAGGCTAATTAGGACACCTGGAGCCAATTAAGAAGAAGCTGCTAGAATCAATTAAGGCAGGCTAATCAGGGCACCTGGGTTTTAAAAGGAGCTCACTTCAGTTTGTGGTGCGAGTGTGAGGAGCTGGGAGCAAGAGGCACAAGGAGAGGGAGAGCTAGAGCTGTGCTGTAGGACTGAGGAGCACAAGCGTTATCAGACACCAGGAGGAAGGTCCTGTGGTGAGAATAAGGAAGGTGTTTGGAGGAGGCCATGGGGAAGTAGCCCAGGGAGTTGTAGCTGTCATGCAGCTGTTACAGGAGGCACTATAGACAGCTGCAGTCCACAGGGCCCTGGGCTGGAACCCGGAGTAGAGGGCGGGCCTGGGTTCCCCCCAAACCTCCCAATTGACCTGGACTGTGGGTTCTTCCAGAGGGGAAGGTCTCTGGGCTGTTCCCCAACCCACATGGTGAATCTCTGAGGCAAAAAAAATCTGCCAATAAGCGCAGGACCCACCAAGATAGAGGAGGGAACTTTGTCACAGCAGGTAAACGTACACACAAATGAGTTACAGTCTTAAAGTTCAAAAGGTAATAGAAGCTTCCATATTAAGCAAGAGCCCTATGTCTGTTAGGGCTAACCCAGGCCAAGCAGCTGGGGATCCCTTACTTATGCCTAGAAAACAGGCCCCCATCCAATGTCCAAGCAACATAAAGATACAGTTGGTCCTTGTTAGGGGTTTTTATTCCCTTCCCCCTGTGACGGGTTGGATCACAGCAACCCCCTTTGGGACTGCCACCTGATGTGCTTTGACTACCTCTGAGTCTGTTTTCCCTGCCAGCTTAGGATTTCAGTGCCCTGCCTGGTTTGAGACAGACACGCTTGCCTGCTACAAACCCAGACCCAGGTCTGAACAATGTCCCACAAAAGCTGCAGGCTAAACTGAAAACAGCTTAAGAAGCATTCCTGTCTCCAACATCAGATGCCCAGCTCCCAATGGGGTCCAAACCCCAAATAAATCCGTTTTACCCTGTATAAAGCGTATACGGGGTAAACTCATAAATTGTTCGCCCCCTATAATACTGATAGAGAGATATGCACAGCTGTTTGCACACACACACACACACACACAGATATTAATGCATACTCTGGGATAATTAATAAGTAAAAAGTGATTTTATTAAATACAAAAAGTAGGATTTAAGTTGTTCCAGGTAATAACAGACAGAACAAAGTGAATTACCAAGCAAAATAAAATAAAACACGCAAGTCTAAACCTAATACTGTAAGAAGCTGACTACAGATAAAATCTCACCCTCAGAGATGTTTCAATAAGCCCCTTTTACAGACTGGCATCCTTCTAGTTTGGGTCCAGAATCACTCACACCCTTGTGTTTACTGTCCTTTGTTCCAGTTTCTTTCAGGTAGCCTCTCCACCCCCAAAGGATATCTCTTGAGCCAGCTGAAGACAAAATGGAGGGGTCTCCCAGGGGCTTAAATAGACTTTATCTGTGGGTGGAGACCCCCTCCTCTCTCCTATCCAGAATCCAAGATGAAGTTTTGGAGTCACATGAGCGAGTCACATGAGCAAGTCACATGTCCATGCATGACTCAGAACTTTAGAGGTGGCAGCCATTGTTCACATGCTACCTTGAACGTTCTCAGGTAGACTTCTTATGTGGATTTGAGTCTTCCAAGATCCATTGTCCGTTAAGTGTTTCTTGACTGGGCACTTAATTTGCAAATTCCTTTCTAAAGAAGCTGACCAAATGGCTTACTAAGGCTACTTAAAATCAAACAAGTACACAGCCAATATTCATAACTTCTAATACAAAAATGATACATGCATGCAAATAGGATGAATATATTCAGTAGATCATAACCTTTGCAGAGATATGTTACCTGGCATATGTAGCATAAAACATATTCCAGTTATGTCATATTTACATGCATAAGCATATTTTCATAAAGCATTATGGGGTGCTATGTCACATCCCCCCTTCTGTTTTGGGTTGCAAACTCAGCTGATGGGAGGAATCCACTTGCAAGACTCATCCTCATGCGGTGAGCGTAAACAACAAAGTCTTTTGTCCTCGTTGGGTATGTCTACACTGCAATTAGACACCCGTGGCTGGCCCGTGCCAGCTGACTCGGGCTCACAGGGCTCAGGCTGCAGGGCTGTTCCATTGCTGTGTAGACTTCTGGGCTCAGGCAACAGCCTGAGCTCTGGGACCCTCCCACCTTCCCCCTGCCCTTTGTCTGTTTTGATTGTAAACTCTGCAAGGCAGGGGTCATCTTATACTCGGTGTGCACAGCACCAAGCACACTGAGGATCCTGACTGGGCCTCTAAAACCCTGCTGTGATACAGATAACGAAGCAAATGCATACAAATAATGAGTCAGCTGGCACGGGCCAGGCGCGGGTGTCTAATCGCAGTGTAGACATACCCTTTATGCTAGATGGGCCTTCCCTGTCGCACAGGACAGAACACCTTCCGCTGGAGACCAGCATGTCACACTTGTTAATGGCTCACGCCTGCCTGGTGACTTTCACAGTTACAAAAGCTTACACTGCAAATGCTCAAATGACACCTTCTAATATGGGCTACAGATGCTATATGTGAGATCAGTGCAGGCAGCAACTCACCAGCATTCCTTTGAGCAGGGGTTTGGACTAGATGACCTCCTGAGGTCTCTTCCAACTCTAATCTTCTATTATTTTATGATTCTATGAAATGCTGAACACTAAACCCATTCCTGTCATTCAGGTACCTATTTTAACAACCCTCAGTGGGGAGCCAGACTGGTTCCAGGTGTGAGGGTCAAAGTTCCACTGAGGCCTGGGGAGCTGACACGAGCTGTCACCTGGTCTGCCAGTGTCACACCAGCAAACCCTGCACCAGCCCTGCCCAGCCAGCAACCCCTGCATCAGCCCCTGCCGAACCCAGCCAGCAACCCCTGCACCAGCCTTTGCCCTGCCAGCCAGCAACCCCTGTGCCAGCCCCTGCCCTTCCTTTCCAGCAAACCCTGCACCAGCTCCTGCCCAGCCCAGCCAGCAACTCCTGTGCCAGCCCCTAACCTGCCAGCAACCCCTGCACCAGCCCCTGCCCTGCCAACAAACCCTGGCGCCAGCCCCTGCCTTGCCTTTCCAGCAAACCCTGCACCAGCTCCTGCCCTGCCCTGCCAACAAACCCTGCACCAGCCCCTGCCCTGCCAACAAACCCTGCACCAGCCCCTGCCCCACCCTGCCAGCAACCCCTGTATCAGCCCCTGCCCTGCCAGCAACCCCTGTGACAGCCCCTGGCCTGCCCAGCCAGCAACCGCTGTGACAGCCCCCACCGTACCAGCAATCCCTGTGCCAGTCCCTGCCCTGCCCAGCAAGCAACCCCTGTGCCAGCCTCTGCCCTGCCCAGGCAGCAACTCCTGCGCCAGCCCCTTCCCTGCCAGCATATCCATCAATGCAATGACAAAAGGCAGTGTGGCAGAATGGATGAGGGGACTCTGCCTCCATTCCCATTTGTGGGATGAAATTCCCAGCAGTTGCATGGGATAACAGTAAATCCTTCTGCCCCATGAGGTTTCTATCTCTCTGGAGTACATCACTCGTGTGAGTTCCCACGTCATCCTCCCCTGCAGCAAGGGAGGCAATGCCTGACTCTCAGAGGCCATGGGTCTCAAAGCCTGGTGCACAGGGTGCTTAGGAGCTAGTAACTTCCAACCTGCTACCCAGTGACCTGCTAAGAGCTGAACTCTGACAGCAGACGCCAGTCATGGGATCTGACTGGTAGAACTCTGGGGGGTCCTGATTGATTCCTGGCTTCTATTTGAACCCAGCATAGGAAGTTGTCCATGCAACTGGGTCTTCCCTGCTTGGGATGGCTTCCCTTGTGCTACCTGCTCCTACTGCCTGACTCTGAGCTCCTGGTAACCTGCTCTGCCTGCCGCCTGACCCCCTGAATCCTGGTTTGCCCTCTGGACCCTCTCAGACTCTGACCTCTTGGTATCTGACTTGGCCTGGCTCCCAATTTCTGCTCCAACCACTAGGTCACACTGCCCATGGTCCTGGTGCTGATACTGGGGTGAGGGGACCTGACTTGTTTGAAGGGACAGTGCCTGATCCTCTTGGCAGAGGGGAGTGCCTGAACCTTGGGGGAGCGGGGGGTACCTGACTCAGGATCTCAGAACCCCAGAAGCTCCTGCACTTTGTGTCTCTCCTGTTGGGCCTCTGACACCCATCCTGTCCCACAGCTCGGCCTCGGCAGGGCGGGGTACTTGCTGTGGGGTTTTCCATTGGTGACACAGCCTGATTCCCCTGCACCATCCCAGCAGCAGCGCTGAGCCAGCACTGCCGGCCCGGAGCGGGGCAGGGACAGGGAACGTACATCACTGAAGAAGAAGCACCAATGGTGGCAGGTGCACTCCGCCCGTACTGGGAGGCGAGGAAGGCCAAGAGGAGTCAGTGGTTCACAGAGGGTCAGGGAGGTGTGAGGGAGACTCACTGAGGTAGAAGGCCACTGATCCATTGGGTTGTCCAGGGCAAGGCAGAGGCCAACCTCTGCAGCTTTTGGCCATTCCCTCATGAATCGGCATCCCCCCTTCCCCAGGCCCTCCTGTCATGGGCTTAGCTGTGCCACATTCTGGATTTACTAATGGAAACCATTACACCCCAGCACTGGGGAGAGCAGGAGCTGATGAGCACTGGGAGGGGCTTGTTTACATGAGCTTCTGGGAGCTGGCAGGCTTTGAGGAGGTGCTCTATGGTGCAGCAGGGATCCTGCCTACAGGCCAGGAGGCTTCTGAGACATCCCCTGCTCCTGGGGACCCTCTGGAGTCTTTGAACACAGAAGAGGAGCCCTAGGCATAGAAGCCCAGCAGTGAAGGGGCTATTTCTCCAGGGTTGTGGTGCTGACTTCTCCTTGTGCAGTGCTTGCCCAGGGCAATGGGATCCCACCGTCTCTCTATTTCTCACTGACTCCCTCTGATCACCACTGTCGACGGGATTTTAGTTCTGAACGGAACCTTTTGTAACTGACCTGAGGAAACCTTCCCCATCTCCAGAGATTTATGAGCGAGACTGAGCCAAGCCCAGGGCGTGTCGGTCACAGTGTGACCCAGCGCAGCAGCATCTCCCCTTGAGCCTGGCAGACCAGGGAGGAGGAGTGGGAGCCGGTTTATTGGGGCCATTAAAACACTGAGCCAACCTGGCTGCAGGACAGCACATACCAATGTGCTCATTACTCAGGTACTCACTCCACAGGCCCCGGGAATGGGCGGCAGAGGGCTGGGACACCTGGCAGGAGCAGGGACCCCTTCTATTTCACAGCTCTGTCAACTGCAACCATAGAGATTGCCCACTACAGCCCCCTGAGAGCTCTCGCCCATGCTGACAGTGACACCCCTGCAGAACTGGGGGGCTGGACCTTGGCCCTCTTCTGATCCCCTTCCTTCTCCATCCTGCTCCTGACCTTTGTTTTGGGGCATTTCCCTTGCTGCTTAATGACTGGCCCTGGGCTCAGCCCAGCCCTCAGCCCAGCCCAGCCCTCCTGCTTTCAGGCCCGTTGCTTCTCTCCCTGCCTCGCAGAGCTTCATACGCTCGCTGAGTCCCTGCCAAGGGACTTCACTGCAGCTCACACCAGCGGGCCCTGGCTTCCCTCTCTGCTCTTGCTTTGCCAGGCAAATGTGGATTGTCCGACTGGGCCTCACCTACGCTAGCCTAGTCCCCACCATTGCTCCCCTGGTGCAGCCCATGGTGAGAGTGGCAGTGGGGTGCTAGTGCAGACGAGGTTCTGGGGGCTGCTGGCATTTTCCCACTGTGCTGCTGAGACTTGCCCTCAGCCAGGTTCTATGAGACCAATGACTGGTGGGGACTTGTCTACTCTAGCGTTCCCTCAGGCCCCCCGGCACAGTGATGGGAATTACATGGGGAAAAGGAAACGAATGAGCCTCCTCCCAGCAGTAATGTGAAGGGAGGGGCACAGGGCCTAGGGTTGCCAGGTGTCTGGTTTTTGACCGGAACACCCGGTCGAAAAGGGACCCTGGCAGCTCTGGTCGGCACTGCTGACCGGGCCGTTAAATATCCGGTTGGTGTGGGGCTGGCAGGCTCTCTACCTGGCTTTGCGAGGCTCCCCGAAAGCAGCAACATGTCCCTCGGCTCGTAGGCGGAGGAACGGCCATGGGGGTTCCATGTGCTGCCCACGCCATGCTCCAAGCACGGCTCCGCAGCTCCCATTGGCCGGGAACCGCAGCCAATAGGAGCTGCGAGGGCAGCGCCTGCAGGTGGAGGCAGCACGCACCACATAGCCACCTTCGGCTAGGGGCCGGAGGGACATGTTGCCTCTTGCAGGGAGCCATCCAAGGTGAGCGCTGCCCAGAGCCTGCACCCCAAACTCCATCCTGCATCCCAACCCCTTGCCCCAGCCCTGAGCCCCCTCCTGCAACCCAAACCCCTCATTCCTGGCCCTACCCCAGAGTCCACGCCCCCAGTCGGAGCCCGCACCCTCTTCCACACCCCAACCCCCTGCTCCAGCCCTGAGCCCCCTCCCTCACTCAAACTCCCTCCTGGAGCCTGCACCCTGAACTCCCTCCTGTGCCCCAACTCCCTGACCCAGCTCAGAACCCCCTCCCACACCCCAAACCCCACATTTCTTGCCCCACCCCAGAGCCTGCACCCCCCAGCCCAGAGCCCGTACCCCCCCACACACACCAACCCCCTGCCTCAGCCGGGACCCCATCCCATACTCTGAACCCCTCGGCCCCACCCCCCCAAAGCCGGAACCTCCTCCTGCACCCCAAACCCCTCGTCCCTGGTCTGACCCCAGAACCCGCACCCCAACCCTCTGCCCAGCCTGGTGAAAATGAGCAAGTGAGTGAGGGTGGGGGAGAGCAAGCGACAGAGGGAGGGGGGATAGAGTGAGTGGGGGCGGAGCCTCAGAGAAGGGATGGGGCAGGACCTTGGGAAGGGGCAGGGCAGGGCAGGGGCGGGGCAAGGGTGTTTGGTTTTCTGCAATTAGAAAGTTGGCAACCCTACCTCAGCCCCACAGGCCGTAACGCACTGTCACACAGACCCCTCCCCTCGGCCCCAGAGGCCATAACACAGTCACAGAGACCCCTCCCTTCGGCCCCACAGGCCAGAACGCATTGCCACAGGGACCCTGCCCCTCAGCCAGTAATACGCTGTCACAGAGACTCACATAGCTGATCTGGAAGGGCAGGTAACTAGGACATCAATGAAACCTGCAGATAATACTGAAGAGAAGAGAGAGAAGTCCTCCAAGGGACGCAGAGGGAAGAGTGGTTCGACCACACAGAATGATATGGGAAAATGCAGTTAATGCATTTGGGGAGAAACAATCTGGAGCAGGGAAAGCTCCGCATAAGCCATAGACGAGGAAGGCCGGGGGCAACAAAGTAAATATGCATTTACAACGTACTGACGCAGGGGGGACGGGCTGTGCAATACTGGGCTGCAGATGTTGAGAGATCCCATCTGGGAGTAGCTGGATTCTAGTTCCACACTGCATGGCTCTGGTGCGGCCCCATCTGAACAATGCCATTCACTTCTGGGCACAGCAACATTAGAGCGCAATTGAGCAAGGCAGCTTGAGAGAAGAGCAACAAAGAAGTTAAAACCTAAGGGGCTGGTGAGGAGGAAACATTAAAAGAGCAAAACATAGAGTTTAAGGCCAGAAGGGACTATCAGATCATCTAGTTTGACCGCCTGCATATCACTGGCCATGGAATTTCACTCAGGTCCCCCTGTTTTGAGCCCAACAGCTTGTGTTTGGCCAAACATGAGTAGTTTAGCTAGGAGACTAGACACTAGCAGAGGACGTGATAACAGTGTACTGCTCTGTGAAGCACGTAAACAAGTCCCACAGGCAGAGAGGAATTCTTCAGGGCGAGGAGGAGTGAGGGGGAAGTTTTGGGAGCGTATCAGGAAGTGAGCTGTATTGTTAGGCTGGGGAATGGCCTCTCAGGGAAGGGATGGCAGGGGTCTGTTGCCTTGGACATTTAAAACACCATGGGACAAAGCACCAGAGAATGTACAATAAGGAACAAGCTCCTTTGAGCCTAGGGCTCCCATCTCTAGCTTCTGATTCTGGGACATTCTTGGCAAATTTTTCACTTCAAAAGTCTCATTCTGGTCAGACACTAAAAGGAAAACCCTCTTTCCAGACCCTGGTAGTGACTTCTGCCTGTCATCTTTTCCATGGAACAAAGCTGTGCAGCGATTTGTATCCACCTCCCTGTGTTTGCAAAGGCACTGCCAGCTCTGAGATGGGATAGATGGGAGGGAGTTGGGGAAGCATCCGTATGGCTCCATGTGGCCAATAGCAGTCTCTGTGTTCTGTGTTTCACATCTCTGTGATTACTGCATTAGTCTGTCCTGGACAAAAGGGTGATTTTAAGCTGCAATAACCTCAGCACATTGAATATTCAGCACTAACAAATAAGTCAACTATGGAGCGATTGATTTTAGCAAATGTTTTGGGCCTGGATGGTAAGATGACCATGCAATTACCAGGAGACTGTGTTTCCTCAAAAAACGCCACTTATCTGTGGTTTATCGGTATCAGAATGAGATAACACCCGGTGAGTCCTGCATAAACACAGTCCATCAGCACATTGCAAGGAGCCCCAGCAGAACCAGACTGGGAGGGCATGCCAGTATGCTGGCAATGGTACATGCCCCACAGGGACATTTTGACTCCTTAGATGGAAAAAGTCGCAACTTCTGTACATCAGAGAGCATAAAAGCCCAATGAATAACTATCTCATCCTGTCCCCCTTCCTGCAGAAGCAGAGGGAGCTCCACGTAATGTCCCTGAAGTTCTTGTTAAGTATCAGAGAATAAGGTGCCCAGATTATTTTCAAGTTGCAGCTATTAAGCCCCCCTCTAGGTTCTGTGCAGTTAAGTCCCATCACACGGAATTCCCAGTGGCTACATCTCCCCATGCTGGAAAGAGTTAAGCTCTAGGTCTGTTGATATTTCAGAGTTGCTCTGAAGCCGGCTGTCTGAGAGAAGGAGCCTCGTGATTGGCTAAGTTCCTGTTGGTAGTAATAAGGATCAGATATCAAACTTCTGTCTTTCCTAAGACCCTTTAGTGATAGTCGCTGCTCCCTGCTAGACTATGACATCAGCCAGGACACCCAGTGATGCTGCTGATAGTAAACTCTAAGCAGGAGGAGGGTCCTGCTAGCTCAAAGTTAATTAGTTCAACCCAGCACAGGGCAGAGCAGTTGGTTTCTGTGGAGGGGCAGTGCTGGATGGGACCAAATCTTTTCAAGTCACTTGCTGCTTTCTACAAGCCCAGCTCTGAAAGCACCCAGAGGCTCCCAGGAGGGTTGGATGAATCCTGGGGCCCTAGCAGTGGCCAGCTTGTCTCCTTGGAGCCAGTTCATGCTTTAAGTGCGGGGGCTTCTGGACCTGTTCACAGAGAGTCACCATGACACTGCTGGGTTCTGAGCATTCTTTGCTGATTCGGAGCAAGTTCAGATCAGGTAGGGCTAAGCATCAAGAATTTCGTCTAAAGTTTTCCTCTCCTGCAAGCCTCAGCCATACGCTGGTTTTCATTAAATGTTTGGAAGCCGCATGCAAGTAAAATAATCAGGGAGTCGTAAAGCTGTCATGGCTTTGCTCTCAGAGGCTATTCTGCAAATGAAGAAATGCATTTTCCTTCTTCTCTATTACATTTTAACTGCTTTTTCATTGCTTTCAATTTATGTTTGTGGTGTATGTGGGTAAAGCTACAGTTCCCGGTTCTCTTGGCCTGGGCCCTATAGTGAAGGACTGGGTCAGAAATCCAAAAGAGCTGCTGTGAAAAACGACATGCCTAATCCCCTCCATATATTCCAGGTGCTATCCTGTATATACATGCTAGTGACAGAGAAGACAGGCCTGACATTTACTCTGATATCCAGGCAGTTGACTTTGTTCCATTAAGTTGTGACTAATTGGATAAAAATGAATTTGCAGAAATGCGTCATTTTTAGAAGTAAAAATAACAAATGGAACATGCAAAATATTTAAAGTGACATCATCAGATAAATAAAACCAGAGCCACCCAGCGGAGTGCCACTTTCGGAGGGTATGCAACTAAAAACATGTCCCACTCTTGTGAGTTAGTGGAAGTCCCAGTGAGGGGCTTCCCAGAGGACGGTCTGCATGAGTGAAGGTGAGTGAAGGTGAACTATGGGACGGTCACTTCTGACTCAGCCCCTCTGCTGGACACTTGTGATTTTATTCATGTTCTATACTTATAATAAATAAGGGGGGTGGATGTGTTTGCGTTGCTCATTCTTTTAACTGACATTAATTAATGTAAATTAATTGATCATAATGCTAGAAAAATGTATTTGACAATCTGCTGTTAGCGTCAATGGCATACAGTTCTCTATAGTTCTACTGTACATGTGGACATACATTCCAGATCACCACCCACTCTTGTTTTGCCTTTGCGTATGCTGCGGGTAATAAGAAGATCAGAGGCTTCCGATATCAATACTAGACATGTGTGGTGTTATCAGGATCTCTTAGATAGCTGGGTGGTCAATTTAAACTTTGTTTTCTTAGCAAATACAAAGTTGGCAGTTGGTTAAAAATCCAAATGTGTGTGGGGAAACACAAGGGTCCGAGTCTGGCTGAGTTACACACAACTTGGGTCCAGGGCTTTGGTGTGGTTTCCATATCACTAGGATCTTACACTGCATTAGATTAAGTCGTTTCTTAGAGTTTGTTGGTATATTATGGTTCGTTGCTGTTCATTTGAAGGAAGTCTTAGTTCCTAACAATTCATGCAGCTACTCCAAAGCAATACTGCCACCTTTCTGAAGAGAGGGGGATGGGGATGTGTTCTGTGTCACCACATTCTTTTCAAATGAACCATTATTGTTTTTAAGACTCATTTCTGGGTTATTTGTAAGAGGGGTTTATTATGGAGCTGACAGCAGAATTTCAAAACATATTTTTCAAATGATTCTTTACTAAGTGTAAACTTTATGGGTCTTCACTTTCATACATTCTCATGCCTTTCAGCAATTTTAATGCAGTTGATTTACAGGGCATTCTTCACTTTGTGGCCTTTGTTCCCAGAACTGCTATTTGGCTGCTGAAAGATATGATGCCGATTTGACAACATTTTGCCTATTTATTATTTTAGTATCAGAGGGGTAGCCGTGTTAGTCTGCATCCGACGAAGTGGGTATTCACCCACGAAAGCTCATGCTCCAATATGTCTGTTAGTCTATAAGGTGCCACAGGACTCTTTGCTATTATTTTAGTGCAAATATTCCCCAAATCCCAGCTTTGTGGATGTCCGTTTCTAGCCATGGTGCAGGTGAGTGCATGAGCAGCTCAGGGCCAGCATTAACAGCATCCCAATCCCCGCTGTTGACACATCGCTAAAACTGGGGGGGAAGGAAAAGCTGAATGTCGGCTGAAATCAATGAATCCCACAGACAGGGCTGTTATCTTGAGTTAAATTGCCACATAACATGCAATAAAGGAGACAAACTGAATAAATGACAGAAATGTCAATCTCAGTTTGCTACAAGTCGTTTATAGGCCTGAGCGCCATTTACATTTGCACAAAGCCTGCGCACGGTAACTGTAAAACACTAATGCTGGTGTCAGGGAGTAGAGTACTCGGACTGGGTTGGGCCTCACACCCACTTTGCACAGGTGTAAAATACACAGGCCCTAATAGGACTCTCTGTTGCCTTGGAAATGGTGCTAAGCAGGCAGGTGGTAGGTGTTAGGCTGTGATCATTCCCTCAGGTTCTAGAAAGGATGAACTATTCTTTGTGACTCGTGATCACATATGTCTTTTGAACAGTTCCATGTTGATGTGGCTAAGGCAGGAGTATGAGTGGACTCTTCCCGTCGCTATATGGTCTGAGTTACTGAACTGCAGAAAGGACTATCAGAGAGTTAATGGGCGCTGGAAACATGTTACTTGCCTGACTGGTGTCCTAGTGCCAGAATCCTCTTATCTCCGCAGCACATAGCAGGGGCGGCATCTGATGATACAGACATAACTGTTGCCCTTAGAGTTTGTTTGAATCATTTTGACCTAGTGATAGCCCATCTCTACTAGTCACTTTTGGTAGCTTCAGTGGGAATCAGGAAGAAAACGAGTTTCTGCAGGCAGGAAGAAATGGTTGGAAATGGTCTCTGTCAGGCCAGGTTCTCTAGACAGTCCCTGGTAATCCTCCCTTGAGTCCTGTGCCCAGAACATACATGGCAAATTTCTACTCTTCCAGTTGCCCACAGTGGAGGGAAAGGGCTCAGCACAGCTGTTTCATGTGCAGAGACTGCAGCAGTCACCATATAATGCAACGAATAGCTGCTCCGAGTGGAATTTGGGAAACTTAACTGTGGTTTGAAATGCAGAATAATCTACACGTCAGCAATTCCAATGTGTTGCAGGCACTAAGGTTTTCTCTCCTCCCATTTCCTAGGAATAAGAGACAAGGATTTGTGTGTGTGTTTATTTTGTCTATTTTGCCAAAGATAAATACACAAACCTGAGGTCATCCTGACAAATTTTGCAGGAACAATGATTCTTCTTGCTTGCCTGGCTGCCATGCTGTCCTGCAGGCTCCAAGTATCAATGGGATCGCATTAAATCAACTGGGACGCACAAGGGGCTGTTGCAGGAACCTTTCTCCTTGAATGTATTTAACTCTTCCCAGAACAAACCATTCCTGTGGATAGAGCCACTGTTCCAAACCAAATCAGGTGTATTCTGTCATAGCACACACTGCGCACAAACTCTGATGGCCAGAAAATGCAGAGTGAAACAACCTTAACTCTGATCTTGTTTCTAGAGCCCTTCATGGATACAAAATTTGCATCCGCATCCAATCCATGATCAGCAAACACGGATGTGGATATCTGTGGATATAAAGCAGATATCTGCAGATCTGCAGGGCTCTACTTGTTTCCACCTTTCCTGGTCAACCAATGAGGAAACAGATATAAAAGGTCCTACACTGATAGTACCACAGTACAAGGCATTAATGTATAACATTCTAGACACATCTCAGCATGATTGGGCACTGATGGTGCCCTAGGCTAACACTGGGTAGGTTGTGCGGTGTGGACAGGCTAAGGTGTCAATGAGCCTTGTTTGGCTGGATGAAGTAGATGCAGCAGGGGTTTCAGTCTGCATGTAAAGGCTGAAGAAGTAGGTTGAGACCTCTGGCTTACAAGGGAATAGCAGATGAGAAAGGTGTTTTCTCTGCACTGTACGTGGATAAGATGTGATTCCCCCTGAATATCTGAGTGAATGTGTCAAAGATTAATGGCTGATATTAGGTGGCAAGAAAAAGTAGATGAGGTATGGGAAATGAGAGCAAGGAAGATTCTGGTGATAGTTTGAAGATGGGCAGGGGGACAAGGTCCATCTTAAAGCCGTTAGTGGAATCTTGACTCAGAATTGCCAAGTTTTTCAAACAACGTGTGTTTCTGTTTAATATTCAAATAATGTTGTTTAAATCCATGTATGTGTTTACAGTCAAACCCTATCTTCATTCACAACATTGTTGTCTGAGAGTTCCTTCTGTTTTTATAGAGTATTTAAAAACAGACTTGTGAAAACTCAACGTATGTTGGTTTGTGTCTTGTTTTATCTTAACATGCATCCTGACCCTGACTGATTTAGCTGATGGATCTAATTAAACCTCTCCAGCAGTGGGTGTATTGCAAGCAAGGGAGAGGGGGTGTGCATCGTGGCACTGAAAAGGTTAAATGTATTGCATTGTGAATGGGGAGCAAATGTAGGAGCTCTGGGAGAAGGTGGAGATATTGACTACGCTCCAGTACTGAAAGGGTTACACCTGGGGAGAGGGGGAATGCTCTCAGGAACTTAAAGAGTTAACAATTGCAGTGTCAACAAGTGACACTCTCAGCTCCCCTGAGCCCGGGGAGAGAACACTCCATAGCCAGGAGCCCTGGCTCTCAGTGAGTCCAGGGGGTCTGAGGGACACGCCGTCCCAACAAGGCTCCTGAAGGCCAGGACAGCACAGCTCCAGGTCTGCCCCCCATTCCTTCCATCCCAGCAGCTTGCGGGGCCAGCTTTTGACAGCAAGTGAGGGGGGCCAGCACTGGCTGTCATCTCTGGGATCACCTCTGCAGGGAGCGCATGCCCCAAAGAAAGGGAATTTCTGGCACTCTCCCTGCGGAGTCTGGGAAAGCTGCTTAGAAAGTCAAATCGCAGCAAGAAGAGTGAAAAATAATCCTTGTGCGCTGGCTGGTTGCACTCTCCCTGGGCCCACCCTGGGGGTTACGCCCGATCAACAGTGATCCTGCCAGAGGGTCCGAGAGTGGCAGCTGAGCCCCCAGGGGTAATGCGGGCAGGCAGGCAGGCCCCTGGCCATGGCAGCGGGCTGGGGAAGCTCACTGGGACCTGGGCAGGAGGGACGGTTCCTCCGCACTCTGACAAGGAGGCAGCTGTGAGGCTGACGGAAACACTCTTCCTAGGCGCTGACACATGCCCCCTATAGGCCTTGGTGAAGTCATAAGGATGATCTTGGGCTGGATCATGGAGCTGGGACAGATTTCCCCAATTGCCTAAATGCTCCTCTTAAGGCCTTATTCAGCCTGATCAGACCTGGTCCAGTGCGTGACAGGGATGAGCACTTCACCCTGCAGATCCATTAGCATGTGTGGGTCCCCTGGGAGGGGATTGCAAAGACACTAATCTGTGCTTCGTGTTCTGCAAGCCATCCCCACTGGGACGCTGACTGCTGCTCTCAATCGGGGAATGTTGCTTGGGCCAAAATTTCCAAACATGGGTGCCCAAACTTGGGCATGTGCATGTGCAAGCCTGGCCCTTGGTCCCTGCGCCTTGGTTTCCCCATCTGAGAGCAGGGACAATGTCACTTACCTAACTCAACAGAATGTAACTGGGTAACATGTGAGGGCCATGATGCTGGCCCTTCTACTCTGTACACGTGCTCAGTATCATTACGTTAGGCTCCATATTCCCAGTGTACTAGATCCACTACAATGCATGGCGTGTAAATGGCCTTGCCTACTAGTCTGAACTGCCCCAGGCCACATGCAAACCAGGAGGTTCATGACCTATTGGAAACAACTGTCCCAGATGAGCCACAGGGCAGACATCTTGGGTACAGGAGCTGCTCCCAGATGGACGCCTTGTCCTGGCCCAGTCCCTAGGAGCCGTGCTGAGCTGGGAGCCTTCCCATCTCAGCTGGTCTGGGTTCTGCTGGGCTGATCGAGGCTGGGATTCTGACTGAGGGCCTGACCCTTCTTCACAAGTCAGTGAGAGCAGGAGCAGATCTTGAGCTGGTCTAAGACAGGCTGAGGTCGCAGGAGCCATGTGGCACTGGTGTGAGCAAGGAGTCACCTTCCTGCATGCGCTCCAGCGAGGGGATGTTGGCACAGGACTGACTCAGATCCCTGGCTCCGTCACTGTCCCTAGAGAAGCAGGTTCTGCCCACTGGCCATAGCTTATCCGGAACCTCTTCTCATAATAGCTGATGATGGTGACAAGTGTTGTCCCAAGCCCCTGCTCTATGCCAGGCTGTGCTTTTCCTGATGGGCCTCAGGCTGGGAACAGTCTCTACTGCTGAGCTACAACCTACCCAAAATAGTCACTGAGACTGGCACTACTGACAAAATCTCCCCAGGCCTGGCCCTATGAGGGGCGTCGATGGCTGAACATTAGCAGGGAACAAGGCACAAGCCCTGGCTCTCCAACCAGCCAACGCTCTCAGGTAGAACCAGTCCAACTGCAGATACCTTTGGGCACAGCCCTGTTCACAGCAGCCTGCTCCTCTGGCTGGGTGCAGGCCTGTTTTTCACTCTATTCCAGGTGTAGCACCACTGAGGGCATCTCTCCTGGGAAGTGTGCTGCAGGAACAGAAGGACTGGCTGGCAGAGACCACTCCTAGCCATGTGTTCTTTCAGAGAGAGGGCTTTCTGGGCAGACATTGTGTGCAGCATCCCAGCATGCCATGGAGGTGGGTGGGGATCTGGAGGTAGCCACGGATGCTGTCAGGCAGCAGAATATGAGTCCCTTACACCAGGGGAAAATGGGTGCAAATCATTACTCTTCTGATTTCCCAGCAGTTTACACTCACCTTCCCCTGCTGTACATGACACACGATGTGCCAGGCAGTGGAACTGGCCCCAGTTTCTTTAGGGCTAGATTGTGCCCTGGGCACTGCCTGGTGCATTGGCAGGAATGCATAGGGGCCTTGCTGCAGCCAAAGTCTCAGTCTCTGCTTGCCTCAGCCAAAATGCCTCCAGAGGGCTCTTAGACAGAGCCCGCCAACACCTGCCCCTCTCCATGCCCAGCCAGCTCTACTAACTGTTGTGCAAAGGTGGGTGTTGGACCAGGGCCCTGATTAGGGTGACCAGATAGCAAGTGTGAAAAATCGGGATGGGGGTGGGGGGTAATAGGCACCTATATAACAAAAAGCGCCGAATATCGGGACTGTCCCTATAAAATCAGGACATCTGGTCACCCTAGCCCTGATCTCACTCGGTCTCTCTCCCTTCCAGCACGTGGCACCCCTGGGAGCACTAGCAGGGATCAGGGGCTGCCCTTCCTGCCAGGGATGCGAGGAGAGCTCCTGGGGCACACATTCTGGCCCATAGGTTTCTGCTGGGCCTGTTTAATAGCAGGGCAGGGAAAGATATGGAAGACCTAAATGGTGAGAGAGAAACCAGTAACCACTGGGTCTGCTTGATACTGCAGCGTCTTTCCAGACAAGGGCAATTCCATCAATGCATCACCTACTCTGCTTAGCTCCAAAGCGCTCCCCAAGCTTCAGGAGCTTGCCAGTTGCGTGCACCTGCTCTGTACAGAGGTTGATTAATGTCCTCGCAGCATGAGGTGCTCTGAAAACCTTCCTTCTGCAGAAGGGCCCCACAGCAGCCCCTCTGGCCTTTGCAAGGAGGTGTGGAACAGGACTCATGAGTGATGTGAAATGGAGGCCAAAGCATTGACGGGCAAAGAGGGCCTAAGCAGCCCCCTGGCTCTTTGCACCCCGAGTGTGGAAGAAGCTCCAAGGGGGGATTGGATGTGGACTGTGCGGCTCCAGCCCATCTGTAATTCCCGGTTATAACGAGATAAAACAAATGTCAGCCCTAAGTGACAAGCTTCATGGGCAGGGGAACAGCTGGGTGGGGCAGGGGTCTCCAGGTGAATCCCTGTGACAGAATGTCCTGTGAGAAAAGGAGTGAATGCAGCTTTCAGGCCGTTATTTTTCCTGTGGAGCCAGCTGAGGCTGTAACTGGCTCAATTTCTTCTCTTGTTGCCTAAGGACTTGAACCAAATGGGGTGCTCAGAGTTGCAGGGAGCCCATCGGTGTGACACATGGTTTCCGTAGCAGAGAGGACTTGCTCAGCCTCTGGTAGCAGCAAAGAAGCCAGATGGACCTGGGAAGGGTTAACAGGCTAAGCTGAACCCTCAAGAAGGACTAGAGTCCAGGAGGGGCTGGGCTGGAATTCGGTGACTGGCACTCTGAGAACAGTCAGGCTGGAGCTGCAGAATTTGGATCCAGGTTTTGAACAACTCTCAAAGTCTGTACATGTTCAGATCCAGGCATTTGGTTCAGCCCATTACGCAGCTCGGGGGCATCTGCAAAATCCCACAGTTCAGGTGTTCAGAGCCAGCCTCTCTCTATGCCAGGGGAGAGGTCTCTGCCTATTTATGGGGTCACCTGGAAAGTCGCATTTTGGTCTGAAACACTGTACTTGTTGCAGCTACAAGTAGCACCTCAGATACTTGGAACTGGAAGGATAAAGAACAAAGACGACCTTGCCCTGCTGCCCAGTTTGGTCCCTTTGCACATTCACCAGCACTCTACATGGAGCCAGTCACTTAGCTCTGCAGCTTCTCACTTGCTGAAATACCCTTTAGGAGCATCGACAGAGAGGAAAGACCCTTATAAGCACCCAGGAGTGGAGCTTTTAAAAGCAGACATGGGGCCCTGCTATTTACAGGGGCTCTCTCAGAAATGGGGATGTTCTGATATTAGCCAGTTTCAAAACAAGTGCAAGTTAGCCAGGTGCCTCTAAACAGGCACATGCTGATGCTCTGCCCAATGTGGGAGAGAGGCCCTGGCATCCCTGCACCTGGGAAGGATTCAGAGATGCTGCAGTAGCTTTAGGTGACTTCAGACTCTGGGTCTAATCCCAGACACCACAGAAAACAGGTAGCATTTTTTGAGCAGTCCAGGGCCCCCTTTGGAAGCTGCCTCCCACCCTAATTCCTCCCCCCCTCCCCAGTGAAGTGACATCTTGAAGTGTATAGGTTAGAATGCAGATTCCTTTCTAGTGCTGCATGCAGGACGTACAGGTCTGGTTGAATGCTGAATGCAACATACAGGCTCCCACGTTAACTCTTTAACCCTCTGCAGTTGGACAGCAGCCTCGAGAGCTTCTCTGAGGGGCGATGGGGGCCCGAGGAAGCACAGTGTCTGCAGAGCTCATTGCTACTAGCTATGGATGGCAATGGGAGTTTTGTTTGCTTCCTTGGGGATCTGTTTCTGATGGAAAAGAAAGAGCATCTCAAGCAGAGTCACTCCTCAGCACCCCATGCGTCCGGTTGGCAAGTTAAACTCTGCAGCAGCCCGTGCACTGCCCAAACCCACTTTGCATCCAGCCAATAAAATACATCAGTGGTGTCAGCTCGGCCCCAAACTGGCAGGGATTTCTCATGTCACAGATCTCGCCCCTTCTGCCCAGGGAAATCCAGGAGCAAGCAGTACCATGGAAAGAATTGCTCTCCCTTTCCTAATGGCAGTGAGGCCATACCCACTTCTGCACCGACAGGTCTATCTGCTGCTCCCTTTTATCAGGGGCTTTTCCATCCCCCTGAGCTTACAGTGAGCAGCTCATGCCCTGTGGCTGGCTGGAGGGGAGGTGTGTATCAGAGCTCTAACACAGCGACTATCTCCCCCTTGAGGCTGCTATCTGTGCCTGGCACTCAGATCTGGCCTTAGGGCTTGAAACAAACTTGGCAGATGATCAGACCAGACCAAAACTACCAGGGTTTGCGGGGAGGGAAATACAACTGCAGGTTTCAAACAGGTTTATTCTGCCCCATTGTCAGTCTGATGTCACATAAGACAGGCCTGGCCCCAAGAGCATCTCAGCTGTTACCCTGGAGCCAGCAGTAAAACAAACAGTCTCTAGGTTCACCTTGTTTCCAAGCAGCCTGTAAGCCAGGTGGCCAGGAAAGAGCTGGGCTGGCTCACCAAAGGCCCTCTGGTGGCCTGCGTAAGGGAGTTACCAGAATATGCCACACTGATTAACCATTACTCAGCATCACAGCTTTGAACATGAAACCTTCCTATACAGGATGGTGCAGACTCTGACCACAGCCTGTATAAGAGAGTTATCCTGCCCTGAAAACCAGTGCCAGGATTCTCACGCGTTTGTCACAGCTGTTTGGAAGGAGGCTTTTCTCTCAGTCACTCTGGAGCATGTTCTGACTGACACAGGTTAACGGGTAGAATGTCCTCTACACACGTTCAGCCTCTGCAGAGGCAGGGAGGCTGGAACAATTTGTATAGTGGGGGGTGCCGTGAGCCATTGAACCAAATTGTAAACGCTACATATGATGGAAACCTCTTCACACCTGAGAGTGTGGCAGCACCCTCGGCACCCCTAGTTCCAGCACCTAGGTGTAGAGAGGTCTGACAAGTTCACCTGGTGACACCTGTTGTGGTGGATGCTCCCCTGTATGCTAACAGAATATGGACAGGTAGTGCTGTCCCCTTGAGTCTGAGCAGTCTGCTCTTCCTAAACAGGGTCTCTGGGAGATGAAAGTCCTGAGGTCTTGACTCTGTGGTGATTGGCTGTGGTGTCTCTGTGACTGGGTGTTGGACTGAGCTGCCCTCCTCGTGGGGGAGAGAGTGGAACCATGGGAGATCTGACTCCCTCTGAAAAAATACTGTGTGATCATGTAATTAAACCAGGCAATCCAGTCTCACTTTGCTATTGACCCATGAAAATAATTCTGCCTTTTTAACAGCCCTTACCATGGCATGAGTCCACTGACACCACTGAGTGACTGAACGAGCTGAGATTAGACCCAGCCCACAACCAATGGATCCACAAATCAATTGACACACCTAACTGCCATGTTAATGGCAAAGCCCAACATTTATGCAACACTAAGAACCTCAAAACCCACCTCTCAGCTGCCACCTAATCGCGTAGGCACTCAAATTCCTGAGGCACCTCTGTTTCTGCCCGCAAAGTCCCTGAGGTGCCTACATTCCTGCTGGAGCACATGTGCGAACCTGCCTAAGTCCTGACACTGCCAAGCTGCTTGGAGCCCCCGCTCACACCTAGGTCCCAGTACATTGTCAAACTAGGCTCTCCACTGCCTGTCTCGGCTGTGGGGCTGTCACAGAGTCACAGGATCTGGCCTATGCTTGGCCTGTAACCAGGCTCCTGGGAGTGACCCCTGTAGTGGGCCAGGCCCCAAGGACCCACACTGTCCACAGGGGCAGGCCCGTGGCCTCTACAATTCTGGAACTGGGCTGTCAGCCCCAGCAATTCCTGTCTGTCTCCATAGCTCCCTGCAGCGACTTACCCCAGCCAGATTCCTGCGGGAGGCTTGAACTGTCCCCTTCAGGGCGCAGGGCTCTCAGTGAGTATTACAGCGACACAGGCAGCATTTGTTAGTCCTTTGCTAATCTTTATTAGTCACCTGGCTGCAGAATCTGCAAGTCCTTAGGGTCAGCACAGAGAGGCAGAACTAAGTTACACCATAGTTCATTCCGGTTAGCCCAGAGCCCAGCCACACTGTTGTGAACCCCATGTTCAAGCGCTGTCTCTCTCTCTCTCATTTGGACCTCCTTACTTCCCAGGTGAGGGAGTCCAGACTCCTTCCAGAAGCCAACCCTTTATCACCCATCTCACACCTTCCAGTCCTTCATCACTTGATGATTGCCTGTTCTGTTCATTCCCTCTGAAGCACCTGGCACTGGTCACTGTCAGATGACAGGGTACTGGGCTGGATGGACCACTGGTCTGACCCAGTATGGCCAGTCTAATGTTCTTATGTCCTTTTTTCTTGAGCTGGAGGTCTTTGCTCAGCTTCCCCGCTGAGAGGCGGGGAAATCCATCTCCCTCTGGGTCGTTGGATGTCAGTGTCCTGGGGCTTGGGTTTGCCATGGGCTTCTCAGATTTTCAGTTGATATGGGGTCAGTCTTGGCCAATCCTTTTCAATGACCTGTTCAGGCTCAAACAGCTAAGGGAAGTACTCATAGCGATCTCTCCTAGCTTGCCCTGAGAGCAAACTTAGTCCTTTCCCCCCCCACTGGGAAACCATGCAAAATATAGGGGAAACTGAGGCACATTTAGGATTCATAAAAAGTATTACAGGAAATTCCCGCTGTGTCAAAGGGGCCCAATCTGGTAGGCATTCTCAGGGCATGTCTAACCCATACAAAGGGGAACACAAAAGTGTGACTCGAGACTGGTGGCGAGGGCACTCTCCTCGGAGGAGGGAAGGGAAACCAGTCCCTGTTCCAATTAATATTTAAGCATTTATACACAATGGTCCGGGAGAGCTTGAGAGGTATCCACCTTAGCCTGGTGGCCAGGGCACTCTTCTCAGATATAGGGGAGCTGGATTCAAGTCTCCGGCTCTAAAATCAGCAGGGCAGGGATTAGAAAACAGGCCTCCCACATCCAGGGGGAGTGGCCTGACCAGCCGGCTCTCAGGGATGAGTCTCTCTCTCTCTTTCCCTGTAGGAAAGGACTGATCTCTCCTAGCTTAGGCGCTTAGCTCCAGGAGAGGCATGACTGTAAATCCCAATGGAGTTAGACACCTAACTGTCCTTGAAAGGGGAAGGGTTTAGGCCACACCCCTCTCCTCAGCATTTCTGACCGGCTAGCTTAGTCAGCTCAGCATGCTGGCTTCTGTGCATCCCATGCTTAGGCACCTCACTCTCCCCTCTCTGCAGCTCATCAGCAGGGTGCGTCCCATCATCAGAGTTTATATCTTCAGTCCAGGTCTCTACACTAGACCTACAGGAGTAACTGTTAGCCCGGGCTTGGACTAGCCACTAGCAGGGAATGTGGCACACACATTGCCAGCATGTTGCATGCTGTTTGTTAGACAGCAGCAGAATGCTGGGCATCAGGACTCCTGGATTCTCTTCCTAGGTCTGGACAGGGAGCATGGTCTAGTGGTTAGTTATTATACACAAGGTAGCCAAGCATATAGATTTAGCATACTCAGAGTGACTGAGTCTTAATTCTGCTGGATTGGAGACCTGAGTGGTCGTCCTAGCTTTGTCCCAAGTGGCTTTGGACAATCTCTCACTTAATTTATTTGAAAAATGGTGTCGCTGATACTTCACTATCTCTTGAACTGGCATATGAGGCTTTGCTTAATTGTGAAGGCTGTGAAATATACATAAATGTAGTCAGCAGTGAGAAGAAGAGGTGAGATTTGAACTCACTGGTAGCTAACTGCTCTCAGGCCCCTGCTCACTTGTTTGGGGCACATTGCCTGCTTTGGCACAATAGGGAGGTTGAAATAGTGGAGCAATCCCCAGACTTCAGCACATGTGAGAACGGTGATAGGAAGTGATGAAACCTCTTCATCTGGGATATTTATAACTAAACTGGACAGAGTGCAGAAAGGACTGGTTTTGCAGTGTACTCTGAGGGTGTTCTAGGTAACCTTATGAGCCTTTCCCACCTCTAACTTCTCTTTTTATGATTCTATGATCTCATGAGACAGGTTTTACCCAGAGGCAAAAAACACAATAACTGGGACTCTCAGATCACAAGTTAACCCCCTTCCCCATTGGTGTCTAAGCCCTCTGTGACATTTGCGTGCTGGGGAGCTAAGATCATAGAATCATAGACCCATAGGGTTAGAAGGGATTGCAAGGGTCATCTCGTCTAACCCCCTACCAAGATACAGGATTTGTTGTGTCTAAACCATCCAAGACAGATGACAAACCAACCTCCTTTTGAAAACCTCCAGTGAAGGAGCTTCCATGACCTCCCTAGGCAGTCTGTTCCATTGTCCTACTGTTCTTGAGATTCAATCTAAATCTGCCATGCTGTAGTTTGAACCCATTGCCTCTTGTCCTGCCCTTTGTACCAAGAGAGAACAACTTTTCCCCCACCTTTTTTATGGCAGCCTTTCAACTATCTGAAGACCACTATCATGTCCCCCCCTTAAGCTCCTCTTTCCAAACCAAACATACCCAGTTCTTTCAGCATTTGCTCATATATCTTCCATTCCATCCCTTTGGTCACCTTTGTTACTCACCTCTGGATCCTTTCCAGTTTCTCCACATACTTTCTTTGCATTGGTGACCAAAATTGGTCACAGTACTCCAGCTGCGCCTAATCAGTGCCGAGTAAAGTTGTACCATCACCTCCCATGACTTGCATGCTATGCCTCTGTTAATGCAACCTAAAATTGCATTTGCTTTTTTTGTAACAGCATCTCATTGCTGACTCGTGGTGGATCACAACTATAACATAACTCCCAGATCCTTCTCAGCAGTGCTGCTGCCAAGCCAATTATCCCCCATTCTGTATTTGTGCATTTAGTTTTCCTTCTCTAAGTGTAGCACTTAACATTTGTCTTTGTTGAATTTCATTTTGTTGTCTATAGCCCAGTTCTCCAATTTATCAAGATGCCTTTGAATTTTAGCCCTATCCTCCAAAGGGTTGCAACCCCCATTTGTTTGGTGTCATCTGCAAATTTTATTCCTACATCCAGGTCATTAATAAAGATGTTTAACAACACCAGACCCAGAACAGATCCCTGTGGAACCCCACTTGAGACCTCCCTTTAATAGTTAATTCCATTAAAAAGTTACTTTGGTCTGGTCTACTCTAAGGGAGAGGATCGATCTAAGTTACGCAACTTCAGCTAAGTGAATAATGTAGCTGAAGTTGATGTACTTAGATCTACTCACTGTGGTACCTTCACTGCAGTGAGTTGACTGCTGACGCTCCCCCATTGACTCCGCCTGTACCTCTCGCTCTGGTGGTGTACTGGAGTTGACGGGAGAGCGCTTAGTGGTCGATTTATCGCGTCTAGACTAGACACAATAAATCGACCCCCGCTGGATCAATCGCTGCCCGTGGATCCTGTGGGTAATGTAGACAAGCCCGTTGTTTGCGGATGTTTAACCAATTATGTATCCATTTAATGGTAGTTCCACCAAGCCCATGTTTCTCCATCTTACCTATCTGAATGTCATGTGGGACTGTGTCAAAAGCCTTGCTGAAGTCCGGATAGATTATGTTCATCGCATTCCTCCTATCCAATTACCTAGTCAAAGAAGGAAATCAAGCTGGTTTGGCATTATTTGTTCTTGGTAAATCCATGCTGGCTACTAGTGATCACCCCTTCATCCTCCCAGTATTCTCAAATTGAATGTTTTATACATTGCACTAGTAACTTTCCAGGTATCAAGCTCAGGCTGAATGGTCTATACTTCCCCAGCTCCTCCTTTTCCCCATTTTTTAAAGATGGGCACCATGTTAGCCCTGCTCCAGTCTTCTGGGACCTCTCCTGTCATCCGTGAGTTTCCAAATATTATTGCCAGTGTTTCAGAGATTTCTTTAGCTAATTCCTTCCTTATCCTCGGGTGAATAGCATCCAGCCCTGTTGATTTGAATTCATTCAAATTGGTCAGAAGATCTTTTACATGCTTTTTATTTGTCCCGATCTGCATCCCTTCCCCTTTATTCTCTGTGGTAACTTTGCTAGTCATCCAGTCACGTTATCTTTTGAGAGTAGTCTGAAGCAAAGTAGACATTGAGCAGCTCTGCCTTCCTATCATCTTCCATTACCAGCTCACCTTTGCCATTGAGCAGCAGACCCACACTGTCCGTAATCTTCTTTTTTGCCTGACATATTTGAAGAACCCCTTCTTATTTCTTCTAACATGCCTTGCCAGCTGTAACTCATTCTTTGCCTTGGCTTTCCTGATTTTGTCCCTACACACTTGTGCTATTCCTATGTATACTTCCTTGGTGACATGGCCTTCCATCCATTTCCTGTATGTATCCCTTTTGGTTTGTAGATAGCTAAAAAGCTCCTTGTGCAGCCACATTGGCCTCCTGTGGGCTCTTCTGATCTTTCCTCTGTGTCAGAAAGACTTGCTGTTGAGCCTCTAGAATAACATCTTTTAAGAACTGCCTTTTCTTCCTAACTGGTCTTTCCAGCGGACCTTGCCTACTATTTCTCTGAGTAGGCACTGTACTGGGTATAGTCCAGGTACCTCACACTGGGCTAAGTGCCTGCAATGGGATGTGAGTTCAGGAACATGGGTGGCAGCCCAGTGATATATTCAGGATATTGTAGACTCGATAGGTAACCTGAGTTTTTGTCACCGCACTTATTGCTTAGTGCAGCTGTGGACCATCCAAGCAGACAGTAGGTAGCTACAGCATTGTACTCCCTGCCAGTGAATAAAGAGCAAGTGATTACCCTTGTACTTTCCTCCTCACCAAAGTATCAAAGGGGCATTCTCTGCCACAACTAACACAAGTGCACTCGCAGTTGGGAGCCCTGTAGCAACAGCATTGTCAGTATTCAATACACATGTAAGAAGCAGAAAGATGTTTCCAAAAAAGGCAACAATTACCCATGGCCATAAGAATGGCCATACTGGATAAGACCAATGGTCCATGTAGCCTAGTATCCGGTCTTCTGGCCGTGGCCAATGCCTGGTGCTTCAGAGAGAATGAACAGAACAGGGCAATAATTGATTGATCCATCCCTGTCATCCAGTCCCAGCATCTGTCAGTCAGAGGCTAAAGGAACATCCAGAGCATAGGGTTGAATCCCTGACCATCTTGGCTAATAGACATGGGTGGACCTATCCTCCATGAACTTTAATTTTTTTCTTTTTAAACAGTTATACTTTTGGCCTTCACAATATCCCCAGCAATGAGTTCCACGGGTTGACTGTGTGTTGCGTGAAGAAGTACCCGTCTATTCATTTCATTGGGTGACTCCTGCTTCTTGTGTTTTGTGAAGGGGTAAACACATTCATTTCTCCACACCATTCATAATTTCATAGATTTCTATCATATCCCCCTTAGTCACCTCTTTTCCAGGCTGACCAGTCCCAGTCTTTTTAATCTTTCCTTGTATGGAAGATTTTCCGTATCCCTAACCATTTTTGTTGCCCTTCTCTGTACTTTTTCCAATTCTAATATATCTTTTTTGAGATGGGGTGACCAGAATAATATCCAATGTTTAAGGTGTGGGCGTACCATGGATTTATATAGTGGCAAAATGATATTTACTGTCTGATTATCTATCCCTTTCCTAATGGTCCGAACATTCAGTTACCTTTTTTGACCACCACTGCACATTAAGAAGATGTTTTCAGAGAACTATCCACAATGACTCCTAGATCTCTTTCTTGATTGGTAACAGCTAATTTAGACCTCTTCCTTTTGTACGTATAGTTAGGATTATGTTTTCCAATGTGCATTACTCTGCCTTTATCAACATTGAATTTCACCTGCCATTTTGTTGCCCGGTTATGTGAGATCCCTTTGTAACTCTTCGCAATCTGCTTTGGACTTAACTACCTGAGTACTTTAGTATCATCTTTAAACTTTGCCACCTCACTGTTTACCCCTTTTTCCAGATCATTTATGAATATGTTGAACAACACTGGTCCCAGTAGAGATCCTTGGGGGACCCTGCTATTTACTTCTCTTCATTCTGAAAACTGGCCATTTATTCCTATCCTTCGTTTCCTGTCTTTTAACCAGTTACTGATCCATGAGAGGACCTTCCCTCTTATCACATGACAGCTTACTTTGCTTTAGAGCCTTTTCTGAGGGATCTTGTCAAAGGCTTTCTGAAAATCCAAGTACACTATATCCACTGGATCACCGTTGCCCACATGTTTGCTGGCACCCTGAAAGAATTCTAGTAGATTGGTGAGGCATGATTTCCCTTTACAAAAGCCATGTTGACTCTTCCCAACAAATTGTGTTCACCTATGTGTAGTAAAGAACAGAGTTATCTGTTCTTTACTACAGTTTCAACCAATTTGCCTGTTACTGAAGTTAGGCTTACCGGCCTATAATTGCCAGGATCGCCTCTTGAAAAAAATTGGCATTGCATTAACTATCCTCCACTCATTTGGTACAGAGCCTGATTTAAGTGATAGGTTACATAACACAGTTAGTAGCTGAGTAATTTCATGTACAAGTTCCTTCAGAACTCTTGGGTGAATACCATCTGGTCCTGGTGACTTATTATTGTTTAATTTATCGATTTGCTCCAAAACCTATCTGAAACAGTTCCTCAGATTTGTCACCTAAAAATAATGGCTCAGTTGCAGGAAACCCCCTTACATGCTCTGCAATGAAGACCAATTAAAATAATTGATTTAGCTTTTGTGCACTTGTCCTCCCTGAGTGCTCCTTCAGCAACTTGATCATCCAGGTACCCCACTGATTGTTTGGCAGGCTTCTTGTTTCTGATGTACTTCAAAAAAAAAAAAAAAATTGGTGTTAGTTTTTGTGTCTTTTGCTAGTTGCTCTTCAAATTCTTTTTTGGCCTTCCTAATTATATTTTTACACTTAACTTGCCAGAGTTTATGCTCATTTCTATTTTCCTCAGTAGGATTTGACTTCCAATTTTTAATGCCTTTTTGCCTCTAACCACCTCTTTTACTCTATTGTTTAGCCATGATGGCATTTTTTTGGTCCTTTTACTGTTTTTTTTTTTTTTATTTGGGGTACACATTTAATTTGAGCCTCTATTATGGTGTTTTTTAAAGTTTCCATGCAGCTTGCAGGCATTTTGCTCTTGTGACTGTTCCTTTTAATTTCCATTTAACTAGCTGCCTCAGTTTTGTGTAGTTCCCCTTTTTGAAGTTAAATGCTACTGTGATCGGCTACTTTGGTATTACACACACACAAAAACACAAGGATGTTACATTTAATTACATTATGGTCGCTATTACTGAGCAGTTCAGCTGTATTCACTTCTTGGACCAGATCCTGTGTGCTAGTTAGGACAAAAAAAATCAAGAATTGCCTCTCACCTTATGGGTTCCAGGACTAGCTGCTCCAAGAAGCAGTCAATAATGTTGTCCAGAAGTTTCATCTCTCCATTCTGTCCTGAGGAGACATATTCCTGGTCAATATGGCGATCGTTGAAATCCCCCATTATTATTATTATTGAGTTTTCTATTTTTGTAGCCTCTCTAATATCCCTCAGCATTTCACAATCACTGTCACCATTCTGGTCAAGTGGCCGGTAGTATCTTCCTACTGCTATAGTCTTATTATTCAAGCATGGAATTTCTGTCCACAGAGATTCTATGATAGAGTTTGAGTCATTTAAGATTTTTGCTATATTTGACTCTATGCTTTCTTTCATATTTAGTGCCACTCCCTTCTGAGCATGACCTACTCTGTCATTCACATATATTTTGTATCCTAGCATTACTGTATCCCATTGATTATCATCATTCCACCAAGTTTCCGTGATGCCCATTATAGCAATATCCTCATTTAATACCAGGCACTCAAGTTCACCCACCTTAGTATTTAGACTTCTAGCATTTGTATACAAGCACTTATAAAATTTGTCACTGTTTAGTTGTCTGCCTTCATGTGATGTAATTCAATGGAATTCTTTTTCATTTGACTGTTTCTATTCAGCTCCTACCTGTGCTTTATCAACTTCTATTCTCTCCCCTTTACTAGGATATAGAGAATCCCAATTAATAAAGCCTTCCCTTCATAATGTCTCTGTCCAAACCTTGGATTTCCCCCAGCCCTTAATTTAAAAACTCCTCTACAACCTTTTTAATTTTACATGCCAGCAATCTGGTTCCGTTTTGGTTTAGATGGAACCCATCCTTCCTGTATAGGCTCCTCCTTTCCCAAAAGGTTCCCCAATTCCTAATAAGCCTAAAACCTTCCTCCCTGCACTATCGTCTCATCCACACATCAAGACCTTGCTGTTCTGCCTGTCTAACTGGCCCTGCACATGGAACTAGAAACATTTCAGAGAATGTTATCATGGAGGTCCTGTATTTTAATCTCTTACCTAGCAGCCTAAATTTGTTCTCCAAGACCTCTCTTCTACCTTTCCATATGTCATTGGTACCCGCATGCACCATGACCACTGGCTTCTCCTCAGCACTACACATAAGTCTGTCTAGATGTCTCGAGAGATCCTCAACCTTCACACCTGGCAGTCAATTAGCCATGCAGTTCTCCTGGTCATCACAAACCCCGCAAGATATATTTCTAATAATCAAATCCTCCATTACTTTTACCTGTCCGAGGATACCATGACAGCATCTGGAAGGAGGGTCCCAACTATGGGATCATTTTCCTGCGCTCTAGTTTGATGATCTCCTCAACAGCACAGAGGCTGTCACACTGGGGGTGGGACCACTCTACTCTGCCCTGGAAAGTCTCATCTTTGTACCTCTACGTTTCCCTTAGCTCCTCCAGTTTAGCCACTCTGGTCTCCAGAGCTCATATTCAGTCTATGAGGGCCATGAGCTGCTTTCACCGAATGCACCCATATGCTACCTGCCAACAAGGCAGGTAGTTGTACATGCTGCAATCAGTGCAGTGAACTGGATAGCCCCCCTGCACAGCTGGACTTCTGCCTGAATTAATTTTATTCTTGCAGGTTTTATTTTTGGGGGGTGGCATTATTGGCCTACATGTAGAGAATGTTGGGCGTATCTGGCTTTCACTCTCCCTCTCTAAACTCCCTTGCAGAAATCCCCTGTACTTAGGAGCTGGCTTTTTAAATCCCCTGTGTGATGGTTCCCCCTGGGGTGCCTCCTGGAACCGGGATACCACTAAGCCCTCTGACTCACCAGCCTGGGCTCCCTCTCACACTGTACTACTGTGACAAGCTGCAGACCCGCTCCAGGTCCTACACTTCCACCAGGATTCACACAGGTAGGGACTCACCCAGCTGTAGTTACATGCAGGCTCTTTGACCAACCATTGTATGAACCAACAATAGAGAGGCTACAGTCAAAATAACCGCCAGCTTCCCAGCCTAGGACCCCAGAGCTGTACTGTCCTGCCCTGGTCAAAACCCTGACCAGTATGAATTTATTATCCAGTTCGCCTCCCCCTCAATGTGGAGAGAAAATGCAACACCTGCCCCTTGAGCTGAGATGCCCCAGCACTTCACTCCAAACTTACTGGTTTAGATTAAAAACATAAAGTAAGTTTATTAACTACAAAAAATAGATTGTAAGTGATAGCAAACAGATCAAAGCAGATTACTTAGTAAATAAACAAAAACACAAACCAAGTTTAACATATTAGAAGGATAGGATTTGAATTAATCTCTCACCCTGACTGATGATACAAGCAGGCTGCAGATTCTCTAGATACAAGCTGCATTTGCTTTGCAGCTTGGGATCCCCAGATCGTCATACAAAGGCTAGAAATCACTTTAGCCTGGATCCAGTACTTCCCCCAGTTCAGTCTTTGTTCCTCAGGTGTTTCCAGGAGTCCTCTTGTGTGGGGAGTGAAGAACAACAGATGATGTCAGTCCCTGCCTTATATAGCATTAGCATATGGTGGGAACCCTTTGTTTTAAACTTGGTTCCCAGACCAGTTTGTGGAAAAATACTAACATCCCAAGATGGAGTCCAGAGTCATGTGGCCTGGTCACATGCCCTTGCATACCTTGCTGAGTCATAGACTCATAGGACTGAAAGGGACCTTGAAGAGGTCATCTAGTCCAGTCCCCTGCACTAATGGCAGAACTGAGTGTTATCTAGACAATTCCTGACAGGTGTTTGTCCAACCTGCTCTTAAAAATCTCCAATGATGCAGATTCCACAACCTCTCTAGGCAATTTATTCCAGTGCTTAACCACTCTGACGGTTAGGAAGTTTTTCCTGATGTTCAACCTAATGCCTAATCAGGGGGGAGGGATAGCTCAGTGGTTTGAGCATTGGCCTGCTAAACTCAGGGTTGTGAGTTCAATCTTTGAGGGATCTGCAGCGGGGGGGGGGGAAAGAGCTGTCAAGGATAGTACTTGGTCCTGCTAGTGAAGGCAGGGGACTGGACTCAATGATCTTTCAAGGTCCCTTCCAGCTCTATGAGATAGGTATATCTCCATGTATTTAACCTAAACCTCCCTTGCTGCAATTTAAACCCATTGCTTCTTGTCCTATCCTCAGAGGTTAAGAAGAACGATTTTTCTCCCTCCTCCTTGTAACAATCTTTTATGTACTTGAAAACTGTTATCATGTCTGTGACGTTGCGGTCTATATGGTTTTATAAAAATATGCTAATGAGTGAATATAATGTAACTGGAATATACTTCATGCAAAAGGTCTCTTGTAAGGTATCATTACAAAGTTTATAATCTACTGAGTGTGATCATCCTATTTGTATAAATGTACCACTCTTGTATCTGAAACTAGAAATATGAAATATAACTCTGAGGGCCTATTGTAAACCCCCTTGAGAACTGCCACCTGATGTGCCAAGACTACTTCTACCCCTGCCAGCTCAAGAGACCTTTTGCATGAAATATATTCCAGTTACATTATATTCACTCATTAGCATATTTTTATAAAACCATATAGACCACAACGTCACAATGTCCCCTCTCAGTCTTCTCTTTTCCAGACTAAACAAACCCAGTTTTTTCAATGTTCCCTCATAGGTCATGCTTTCTAGACCTTTAATCATTTTTGTTGCTCTTTTCTGGACTTTCTCCAATTTGTGCACATCTTTCCTGAAATGAGGTGCCCAGAACTGGACACAATACTCCAGCTGAGGCCTAGTCAGTGTGGAGTAGAGCGGAAGAATTATTTCTCGTGTCTTGCTTACAACACTCCTGCTAATACATCCTAGAATGATGTTTGCTTTTTATGCAACAGTGTTACACTATTGACTCATATTTAGCTTATGGTCCACTAAGATCCCCAGATCCCTTTCTGCAGTACTCCTTCCTAGGCAGTCATTTCCTATTTTGTATGCGTGCAATTGATTCTTCCTTCCTAATTGAAGTACTTTGCATTTGTCCTTAATGAATTTCATCCTATTTACTTCAGACCATTTCTCCAGTTTGTCCAGATCATTTTGAATTTTAATCCTATCCTCCAAAGCACTTGCAACCCCTCCCAGCTTGGTATCATCTGTAAACTTTATAAGTGTACTCTCTATGTAATTATATCTAAATCATTGATGAAGATATTGAACAGAACCGGATCCAGAACTGATCCCTGTGGGACCCCACTCGTTATCCCCTTCCAGCATGATTGATAACTGATAGCATGAACCACTGATAACTACTCTCTGGGAATGGTTTTGCAACCAGTTTTGCACTCACCTTATAGTAGCTCCATCTAGGTTGCATTTCCCTAGTTTGTTTATGAGACGGTCATGCGAGACAGTATCAAAAGCTTCACTAAAGTAAAGATATACCACGTCTACCGCTTCCCCACTATCCACAAGGCTTGTTACCCTGTCAAAGAAAGCTATCAGGTTGGTTTGACATGATTTGTTCTTGACAAATCCATGCTGACTGTTACTTATCACCTTATTATCTTCTAGATGTTTGCAAATTGATTGCTTAATTATTTGCTCCATTATCTTTCCGGGTACAGAAGTTAAGCTGACTGAGTCCTAGCAGCCATTACTTACAAGCTGTCTGGAGCATTCTTAGGAAGGCTCAGCAGGTGGGGATAAGTTTCTCCTAAGGCCTATTGTTTTTCCTAATGGCCCATTATCTTGAATAGGCCCTTCACAGCCGGCTATCTAGACTGGAAACATTGTGCCTAGTGGGTGTTGCCCAGGTGCAACTACATTTGAAATACAGATACATAGTCAGTATTTATAACTTCAGATACAAAAATGATACATACATACATATAGGATAATCATATTGAGAAAATCATAACTTTTCCAAAACACCTCACATGACCCGTCTTGTACGAAATGCATTATAATTCTGCCATAATCACATCATAATAATATCACTGTGAAGAATATGGGCTGCAGTGTCACACCCTGTTCTCCCTGAGTAGCGCGGCACCCTCATCGAGGGATCCTCAAAAGCAGGGCCAGCTCTAGGCACCAGCAATACAAGCTGGTGCTTGGGGCGGCACATTTTTAGGGGCGGCAGGGCCGGCGCCAGAATGCCGCCCCTGCCGCCCCTAAAAATGTGCCCCGGCCGCCCTAGCTCACCTCCGCTGCTGCTGCCGCTTGTGCGCCACGGCTTGAGAGCCTGGGGGGAGGAGGCAGGGCTGGGGATTTGGGGAAGGGGCGGAGTTGAGGCAGGGCCGGGGGTGGGGTAAGAAAAAAACGGGGGGGGGCGGCCAAAATTGTTTTTGCTTGGGGCGGCAAAAATCCTAGAGCCGGCCCTGCTCAAAAGATTAGGGATCAAAGGATGGCTGGCTAGAGCCTCATTAGTCTTGCCTAGCAGGCTGCTAGGCTCAGCACATGGCTCCTCAGACAGAACGCACTATAAACTTCAATCAAGCAGCACATGGCCAGAAAGTAGCACCCAACAACAAACTAACAGACAACAAACTCACCCCAGGGGTCATGTAGTTGCTCCTGCTTCACTTGAAGAATTCGTTCGCAAAACTCCCGTTTGCTGCCCCTGTTCTCTGGATACCTTTGGGCAGACAGTTCTGCTCACAGTCTCCAAGGAGCTGCAATGGAAAAATGAAGTTGACCATATTTATCATGGAGGAGCAGGCAGTTGGGTGGCTGCTGCTATCACACTCCTGCTCCTGGCTGATATTGTGTGTGCGCAAAAGTGGATCGAACATAGTGCTAGTTAGCAAGGATGGTCTAGTGGCGAGGGCACTAGATTGGAACTTCAGCGATCTGGGTCAGCTGCAGAGTTGCTCTGTGTTCTTGGACAACTGACTTCCTCTACCTAGTTACTCATCTGTCAAACAGGGGTAGTACTTCTCCACTTCACAGGGGGATGGGAGATTAAAACCTATGTACGATTACAAGAGCTCACATGCTTTGGTGACAGGTCCAAATAAGTACCTAGATAGACTGTGTCTCTGTGACAGTGCCTGGAATGATGGTGTTTTCTGGGTAAGAAACGGTGCAAAATTGTATGGGGAATACTGTGCTCCTTTTTGCATAGAACTAGTCATTAATTTCATATTTGATTGTGTAAGGAAAACAGTGCGCATGTAGACTGGCCCATGTGCTAAGGCTGCATTATTACTCTCAGAAAAAAAATCTAACTTTGGTTTTCTAAGAAGTGCTAGAATTTGGCAGGAAACCATCCTCCCATGTGGGGTTTTCACTGAATATTTACTTTTGAATGTAAGACACTGTTTGTATTCAGAACATGGAAAAGTACAAAGCAATGACATTTCAAGTAGCATCATGCTAAGGAGGCTCCTTTGGAAGTGCTGTTATTATTCGGCTCCATTTCAGACTTCAGGGAAGTTTCATTCTGGATACTACAAATTGTTGTCAGAAGCTGAAGGTTAATGAAGAGGAGAGCTGAGCTGGTCTGGACCCTACCCCCCCCCCCCCACACACACACACACCAAGTCAATGAATCATAGAAATATAGGGCTGGATGGGACCTTGAGAAGTCATAAATTCCAGCCCCCTGTGCTGGGGCAGGACCAAGTAAATCTAGACCATCCCTGACAGGTGTTTGTCCAACCTGTTCTTAAAAACCTCCAATAATGGGGTATCGCATCCACAGGACTGGTGCTGTGACCCCAACTTTGAAACAGTCTCTTGGAGAAACCTCTTCAGTGTGCCAGACTCCCAAAGGGTCTCACTCTTCCATCAGGGAAGGCCACGGCCTCACCACCTCCTAGAGCAAACTGCGGCGGCTCCAGTTTTCATGCTTCACACTGTAAGCTCTGGTCAGTGAGTCCAACTGAGATAGATCCCTGATAGAGACTTGTACATGCTTCAGGGATTAATGCACCTCACCAAGCATTTGCAGTGACACTCAAAACAGTTGGGTTTATTAGTCTGCTGGAACACAGCACTGGAAGTCCTTAGGTTAGCATAGAGAAATGAAGGTTAAAGCGTAGCCCACGTCCATTCTGGTTAGCCCAGAGCCCAGCCCAGCTGTAGTGAACCCCATGTTCAGGCTCTGTCACTCTCTCAGTCTGATCTCCTTGGTCAGTTCCCAGGTGAGAGCATAGGCATGGGCCTGGAGCACCCATGGAAAAAAAATAGTGGAGCTGATCAGCTCGTCCACCTCCCTCCCAGCACCTCCTGCCTGCTGATGATCAGCTGTTCAGTGGCATGCAGGAGGCGCTGGGGGGAGAAGGGGAGGAGCGGCGGCAGAAAGAGGCAAGGTGGGAAGAGGCGGGGTGGGGGTGGAGCCTTGGAGAAAGGGATGGAGTGGAGTCAGGGCCTGGGGCAAAGCAGGGGTCGAGCACCCCTGGGGAAATTAGAAAGTCGGTGCCTCTGAGTGAGAGCCCCGACGCCTTCCAGCCGCCAACTCTAAACCTCCCCACCTCACACCCCTCTAGTCCTTTGTTCTTGAGCTGGGGAGCTCTTCTCTGCTGAGAGGTGGGGAAATCCACCTCCCTCTGGGTTGTTGGTTGCCAGGTGTCAATATCCTAGACTGGTTTTGTCATTGTCTTCTCCATGAATATGAGGTTGGCGTTGGCCAGTCATTTCTAATGACCCATTCAGGGTCAGAAAGCCAGGTGACATTCCAACATATGTCTCTTAGCCTGTCCTGTCTCTTAGCCTTTTTCTCCACACTGAGTAACCATGCACAGTGTAGGGGAAATTGAAGCACGCACACACTTCATAAACATATTACAGAAAATTCCCACTTCATCACTTGGGGATTCCACAACTTCCCCTGGAAGCCTATTCCAGTGCTTAACTACCCTTATAATTAGAAAGTTTTTCCTACTATCTAACCTAAATCCCCCTTGCTGCAGACTAAGTCCATTACTTCTTCTCCTGACTTCAGTGGACATGGAGAACAGCTGGCCACCTTCCTCTTTGTAATAGCCCTTAACATACTTAAAGACTTATCTGGTCCCCCTTCAGTCTTCTTTTCTCAAAATTAAACATGCCCAGTTTTTTTAACCTTTCATAGGCCAGGCTTTGTAAACCTTTTATCATGTTTGTTGCTCTCCTCTGGACTCCCTCTAATTTATCCACATCTTTCCTAAAGTGTGGCACCCAGAACTGGACATAGTACTCCAGCTGAGGCCTCACCAGTGCCAAATAGAGCAGGACAATTACCTCCCATGTCTTACACACAACACTCCTGTTAATACACCCCAGAATGATCTTAGCCTTTTTGGCACCTGCATCAGTAGGGGGGAGGGATAGCTCAGTGGTTTGCATATTGGCCTGCTGAACCTACGGTTGTAAGTTCAATCCTTTAAGGGACCCCTTAGGGATCTGGGCCAAAATCAGTACTTGGTCCTGCTAGTGAAGGCAGGGGGCTGGACTTTTGATGACCCTTCAGGGTCCCTTCCAGTTCTATGGGATAGGTATATATCTCCATCACATTGTTGGGTCATATTCAATTTGTGATCCACAATAACCCTCAGGCCCTTTTCAGCAGTACTACTGCCTTGCCAGTTATTCCCCATTTTGTAGTTGTGCATTTGATTTGTCCTTCCTAAGTGAAGTACTTTTCACTTCTCTTTATTGAATTTCATATTGTTGAATTCAGACCAATTCTCCAGTTTGTCAAGATCATTATGAATTTAAATCCTGTCCTCTAAGTGCTTGCAAACCCCGCCCCGCATTTGGTGTCATCTGCAAATTTTATAAGCAGACTTTCCATGCCTTATCCAACTCATTAATAAAAATATTGATAAAGTACTGGTAAAGAAACAGTACTGAAGATAAACAGTCAAATGAAAAGGAGTCCCAGTTAAGTATATCACATGAAGGCAGACAATGAAAAGTTGACAAATTTTATAAGTGCTTGTGTACAAATACTAGAAGGCTAAATACTAAGAAGTGTGAACTTGAGTGTCTGGTATTGAATTATGATATTGATATAATAGGCATCACAGAAACTTGATAGAACAATGATCATCAACAGGACATGGTAATACTGGGGTATAAAATATATAAGAATGACAGACTAGGTCATGCTGGTGAAGGAGTCTGAAAGAAAGCATACAGTCAAATATAGAAAAACCTTAAATGACTCAAACGGTACCATAGAATCTCTATGGATAGAAATTCCATGATTGACTAGTAAGAGGATAGTAGCAGGAATATATTATCCATCACCTGACTAGGATGGTGACAGTGACTGTGAAATGCTCGGGGTATTAAAGAGGTTACAAAAATAGAAAACTCAATAATAATGGGGGATTTCAACTATCCCCATAGTAACTTGGTATTTGTCACCTTAGGATGAGATGCAGAAATAAAGTTGCTAGTCACTATTAATGACTGCTCCTTGGAGCAGCTAGTCGTGCAACCTACAGGAGATGAGGCAATTCTTGTTTTAGTCCTAAGTGGAGCACAGCATCTGGTCCAAGAAGTGAATAACTCAGTAATAGTGACCATAATGTATTTAAATGTAATAAATCCTGTGGGAGATGGGGGTGTGACCGGGTTCTGGGGATGGACCACATTGAGAATGCCATGCTTAGGGCAGATTGCAAGAATCAGGGCAGACAATCCCCAAAAACTGGTGGTTTATTCTATAATTAGATTCACCATACAAGTATCAAAAGGGCTTCTGCAGCACCACATGGGTTAACCAGAAGCCAAACAGAGTCCCCTTTTATGCATTCCAGCCCTTGGTTCCCATACAGAAAAACAGGTTTAATATAGTGAGAGGTTATGGAAAACCCAATTCACCCATATGTGATGTTCCACTAATCCCAAAGGATCAGACACTTACCCCCAGGTCAATATGTATCTCAGATCTTACCCAAATATCATGCTGTCAGCCAATCCTTAGTAAACTAACAAAAGAAAAGAAAAGAAAAGAGTTATTGAATGGTTAAAGAATCATATACATACAAGTGATTTTCAGTGTTCGTAGATCACAATCATAGCAGTGATGGACTAGACTGCTGGTTTGCATAAGTCTCTCTTGTAACTTCCAAAAGCTTGGAAGGTCCTCAGCAATGTTCCCTCTAATTTTTTCCATCCATGTGCAGAATAAATTTTGTTATGTGCACCAAAGTAATGTGCGGATGTGCGCCACCAATAGAAACAAAAAACCTAGATATAATATATATTTTTAAAAAGTTACCATAGGGATAATTACTCCAGCCAGGACAGGTTAGGCATTTTAGAACTCACTACTCAAAGAATTAAATTTAAGTGTAAGAGAGAAATAAAAATTATGAAAGGCATAGAACAGTCCAGAAACTAAAATAACACACTTTGAAAGAATAAAATTACAGGAAGTACCAGGAAGTAACAACAATAATACAATTATGTATTGGGAGGTGAGGGTAAACGACTGTATATGTGTGAGAGAGACAGAGACAGTGTGTGTGTGTGTGTGTGAGAGAGAGAGAGAGAGAGAGAGACACACACAGAGACAGTGTGTGAGTGAGAGAGAGACAGAGACAGAGACAGTGTGTGTGCTGGCTGCTGGGGAAGTTTCTGAGGGTATGTCTACACTACGAGAGTAGTTCGATTTTAGTTAAATCGAATATGTGGAATCGATATTACAAAGTCGAACGTGTGTGTCCACACTAAGGACAGTAATTCGACTTTGTCAGTCCACACTAACGGGGCAAGCGTCGACATTGGAAGCGGTGCACTGTGGGCAGCTATCCCACAGTTCCCGCAGTCCCCGCTGCCCATTGGAATTCTGGGTCGAGCCGCCATTGCCTTCTGGGTAAAAAAATGTGTCGAGGGTGCTTTTGGGTAACTGTCGTCATCCAACCGTCACTCCCGCCCTCCCTCCCTGAAAGCGCCGGCGGGAAATCAGTTCGCGCACTTTTCTGGTCAGTGACAGCGCGGACGCCACAGCACTGCGAGCATGGATCCCGCTGTGACCATCGCTGCAGTTGTGGCCGTTGTCAACGCATCGCAGCTCATCATCGACCTTTCACTGAGGCAGATAGAGAGAAATCAGGCGAGGAGGCTACGGCACCGGGGTCAGGACCTGAACTCCGAGAGTAGCACACGCCTGTCTGAAACCACGACACCCAGTGCCGAGGACATCACGGTGGCAATGGGTCTTGTGGATACTGTGGAACGGCGATTCTGGGCCCGTGAAACAAGCACGGACTGGTGGGACCGCATAGTGCTTCAGGTCTGGGATGAATCCCAGTGGCTGCGAAACTTTCGCATGCGGAAGGGGACTTTCCTCGAACTTTGTGAGTTGCTGTCCCCTGCCCTGAAGCGCAAGGACACCCGGATGCGAGCAGCCCTGACTGTCCAGAAGCGAGTGGCCATAGCCCTCTGGAAGCTTGCAACGCCGGACAGCTACCGGTCAGTCGCGAACCAGTTTGGCGTGGGCAAGTCTACCGTGGGGGTTGTTGTCATGCAAGTAGCCAAGGCAATCGTGAAGGTACTGCTGTCAAAGGTAGTGACCCTGGGAAACGCGCAGGCCATCATAGATGGCTTCGCCGCGATGGGATTCCCAAACTGCGGTGGGGCTATAGATGGGACTCACATCCCTATCCTGGGACCGGACCACCAGGCCAGCCAGTACATCAACCGAAAGGGCTACTTTTCAATGGTGCTGCAAGCACTGGTGGACCATAAGGGACGTTTTACTAACATCAACGTTGGATGGCCGGGCAAGGTTCATGACGCTCGCGTGTTCAGGAACTCTGGTCTGTTTAGAAGGCTGCAGGAAGGTATTTACTTCCCGGACCACAAAATAACTCTTGGGGATGTGGAGATGCCTACAGTGATCCTCGGGGACCCAGCATACCCGCTAATGCCCTGGCTCATGAAGCCCTATACTGGCGCCCTGGACACAGAAAAAGAACTGTTCAACTACCGGCTCAGCAAGTGCAGAATGGTGGTGGAGTGTGCTTTTGGCCGTCTCAAGGGGAGATGGAGAAGCTTACTGACTCGCTGTGATCTCAGCGAAACCAATATCCCCATTGTTATTGCAGCTTGCTGTGTGCTCCACAATCTCTGTGAGAGCAAGGGGGAGACCTTTATGGTGGGGTGGGAGGTTGAGGCAAATCGCCTGGCTGCTGATTACTCCCAGCCAGACAGCCGGGAGATTAGAAGAGCCCAGCGGGACGCACTGTGCATCCGGGAGGCTTTGAAAGACAGTTTCCAGACTGAGCAGGGTCACCAGTGAATTTTAAGTTTGTGGACTCAGAACCTGAACTTGCCACCGTTTCTTTACCCAGTTACCGTTGACTATCCTCTCCAGTTACATACCCCCTTCACCCCCTTCCCAAAAAATAAAATCTGTTCTGTTTTGTTAATGAACACCGTTGTCTTTATTACTGTTTTTGCGGGAATGTTTTAAACCTGGGACGCAGACTGTGGCGGGGTGCGGGTTTACTGTTGTGATGCAAATGATGCTTCTAAACTCCAGGAATGACGGGTTCCGCAGCGGTGGACTGGTTGTTTCAACAGAGCCTGCCAGCCCTCCTGGGCGGGACAGCGTGTATGTGTCGGCTATGTGACTGTCTGGCAGGGGGAGGAGGGTTACAGCTCCCCTGCTGCGGGGCTCTGTGATGCATTAGATCTGTAACTGCCCTCCCCCGCCACAAAGTCACAGAGCAACCCCCCCCCCCCCAGAACACGAAAACCACCTCCCAGATTGAACAGGGTCACTAGTCACTGCACTGGGTATGTGTCCTGATCCTGGACCTGACCCCGCCTCTGTACCCTGGTAAAGGTGACTGTCCTGTCCAATTACCATGCCCCTTCCCCTCGTTCAGACATACTCTCCTCCAAAATAAAATCATGGAAACAGTAATTAACAGCAACGAATATTTTATTATGAACCAGACATGAAACGTGGGGGTTGAAACTTGCACGGGGGCTTCTGTGAGGTGTGTAGGAAAGGACTTTTAAAATTTTGGGGAATGAGAGCCTTCTAGTGCTAGAGCAGTCTGCAGGGGTTGACTGAAAGTTTTAACGGCCCTTGCCGCCCCTCCTTCTTTGTACTTTGGGTGAGGGGGGTGTGGGACTTGGTGGCGGGGGAGGGCGGTTAGAGATAGACTGCAGCGGGGCTCTGTCCTCCTGCCTCCGGTCTTGCAGAACATCCACAAGGCGCCGGAGCGTGTCCGTTTGCTCCCTCAGAAGTCCAAGCAGCTTTTCAGTAGCCTGCTGGTCCTCCTGACGCCACCTCTCCTCCCGTTCCATGACTGCTCGGTGCATTTGGGACAAGTTCTCCCTCCACTGTGTCTGCTGGGCTGCCTGGGCTCGGGAACAGCTCATTAGTTCTGAGAACATGTCCTCCCGCGTCTTCTTCTTCCTCCTCCTAATCTGCGCTAGCCTCTGGGAGTGTGCTGACAGGCTGGGTTGGGAGACAGTCGCAGATGTGTCTGTGTGAATGGGAAAAATGGAGTGAA
The DNA here is from genome assembly GCF_028017835.1 of Emys orbicularis. NCBI lineage: Eukaryota > Metazoa > Chordata > Testudines > Emydidae > Emys > Emys orbicularis. The sequence goes on along the minus strand of NC_088695.1, from coordinate 24,877,663 downwards.
TTCCTGAGACAGATAAATGAAGTTGTGTACAAAGAACCTAGTCTTTCTCTGTGAACAAGACCATGCACTGCACCTCTCACATGCGCACTCAGGACAAGGTCGAATTTTCGGCCATCGCCTTCAGTGCCTGGGGTCCTGCAGTGGTCTTGCAGTTATCTGAGAAGCGTGGCAGGACACCTGAACTTCTGTAGCGTGCAATCATGGTAAGCCGTAGACTTCTGGCTGCTTAAAACTGTACTAGTAGCACTGGCCTCCTTTCACATTGAAAGCAATGCCAGTCTCTGCTGCCAGCAATCAGGACAGCATGAACTATGCCCCTGTCCCACCCCCTCGCGGCTGTTCCAGGGAAAGATCCCTGTATGCTGCCCCTCTCCCTCCACCGCGTGGCTGTAAAGCAGTCCCAATACTAACATTCCCCTCCCTAATTCAAAGCAGGGCGTAATGAGCGACATCACCCTGCTGAGGATCTCGGAGTCCCAGAGGGAAAGGATGTTTCGAGAAAGCCTTCAGAAACCAGGGCCGTTTGCCGCTATGCTCTGCAGGGCGATGATACCAGACTATCTGATGGTGTCGTGGCGCGGTAACGTGTCCTACCACGGAGGGCCCACTAAGATCGCCCTACCCAGGAACCTGATGAACAGGCTGGAAATGTACCTTCTTGAGACCTACGAGGAGTTCTCCTATGAGGATTTCGCCTCCATCCCCGGCCATATTGACCGGATTTTCGCGTAGGTGCACTGGGACTAAAGAGTGGAGCGTCTTGGGCAGCATAATCATGACTTACCGGACATTGTAAAAAAAATTTTAAATACTTGGGACTAAATTGTGAAGAGCCTAAGGCAGACAAATCATGAAAAACCCTTTGTTACGATTGTAAATATTCCAGTTTTTTTGCAGATAATTGTTTACATGTTTAAGCACTTGAATAAACAGCCATTGTTAATATTATAAATATTCCAGTTCTTGTAAAAATAAATGTTTAGATATTTAAAGCACTCACTGCTTGATCCTTCCCCTGATTCTGTCTCCGGGGTAAGGGATGGGGACGGTTGGTAGGGGATCTCGGTAAGGGTGATGAAGAGCTCCTGGCTGTCGGGGAAATCAGCGGTGCCAGCGCTGTCGACTGCCTCGTCCTCCTCATCTCCTTCTTCATCTTCCCCGTCCGCTAACATGTCCGACGAGGAACCTGCCGCGGACAATATCCCATCCTCAGAGTCCACGGTCAGTGGTGGGGTAGTGGTGGCGGCCGCACCTAGGATGGAATGCAGTGCCTCGTAGAAACGGGATGTGTGGGGATGGGATCCGGAGCGTCCGTTTGCCTCTTTGGTTTTTTGGTAGCCTTGTCTCAGCTCCTTGATTTTCACGCGGCACTGCGTTGCATCCCGGCTGTATCCTCTCTCTGCCATGGCTTTAGAGATCTTCTCGTAGATCTTTGCATTCCGTCTTTTGGAGCGCAGCTCTGAAAGCACGGACTCATCGCCCCACACAGCGATGAGATCCAAGACTTCCCGATCAGTCCATGCTGGGGCCCTCCTTCTATTAGATTGCATGGCCATCTCTGCTGGAGAGCTCTGCATCGTTGCCAGTGCTGCTGAGCTCGCCACGCTGTCCAAACAGGGAATGAGATTCAAAGTGCTCAGACAGGAAAAGGAATTCAAATTTTCCCGGGGCTTTTCCTGTGTGGCTGATCAGAGCATCCAAGCTCGGACTGCTGTCCAGAGCGTCAACAGAGTGGTGCACTGTGGGATAGCTCCCGGAGCTATTACCGTCGATTTCCATCCACACCTAGCCTAATTCGATATGGCCATTTCGAATTTAGCGCTACTCCTCTCGTTTTGGAGGAGTACAGAAGTCGAATTTAAGAGAGCTCTATGTCGAACTAAATAGCTTCGTGGTGTGGACGGGTGCAGGGTTAATTCGATGTAACGGCGCTAAATTCGACATAAAAGCCTAGTGTAGACCAGGCCTGAGAGACTCCGTGCGCTGTCTCTTTAAGGCACTCACTGAAAGCTCTCCTGCTCCTGAGCCATGTCCCCTCTCCCCCGCTCTGCAGAGATGGGGTACATGGGCACAGGGGAGAGGGAGAGACAGAGTGTGTGTGTGTCAGAGAGAGAGAGAAAGACAGAGATTGTGTGTGCTGGCTGCTGGGGAAGTCTCTGAGAAACCGTGCACTGTCTCTTTAAGGCACTCACTCACCGCCCGGAAGGCTCGTTCAGAATCCCTGTCCCCCCTCCCCTGCTCTTTGGAGATGGGGACAGAGGCGGGGGGAGGGGGACGCCCTGACATCAGCACCATCTCCCACCTGCTCTGCACAGCCAGCAGGAGGGTCCCAGGAGCAGCTGCAGGAGCAACGTGGCTGCAAAGCAGCGGGGGGAGGGGCACCTGAACACACGCTGCCGGATGTGTGTGGTTCTGCTAGTCAAGTGCATGGCACGTGAATCCCTCCTGGGTGGCAGCCTGACTACGCAGCTTAGAGGGAACACAGGTCCTCAGTCCATAGTTCAAAATACTCCTTTTAGTTGTAAATCCACAGTCCAGAGAATTGGAGCAGGAATGAGGCAAAATGGAGATGTCTCAGTTGTAGGGTGACCATATTTTCCAAAGGGAAAATGGAACACTGAGCAGCAAGAGCAAATGGGACAAATGCCCACTTTTGCCAAAAAAGTTGGGACAGCCAGGACAGGGCTTAAAAAAGGGAATGTTCCAGTCAAAGTGGGATGTATGGTCACCCGACTCACGTGTCTTTTATATCCTCTGCCATGTGCATGGAAAGTTACTGTCCCAAACAAAGCCCATAGCCCCTGTGTATGGAAAGTTACTGACAAAGATGGAATCCAAGGTCACATGTCCAAATCAGATGACCTACATGGTTTGCTGAATCACGGGTGGTGGTCATTGGCTCCTCGCTATCTGCGGCATCCCCAGCAAAGGCCTACTGGATGGGATGAGATTCTTCAAGCGGCCCACTGTGCGATTGAAAGCCATCAAAACATAGCTGGCTAGCCCTGATGTAAATCTATCTGGGGGTGTCACTGAGGGATACAACACATGTTTGAGATACAAATACATAGCCAATATTCATAACTTCACATACAAAGATGATACAAGCATATAAACAGGATAATCATACCTAGCAATTCAGAATTTTTCTATTGATACCTTATATGACATACTTTGTACAAGATTTATGGTAATAACAGTGCTATAAATGGTCACCTTTCTTATACACAGCATCATACCCCCAACACAAAATTGATGCAGGAAGGGGTGTCCAAGACACTGCTGAATACATCCTAGAAAATTTCCATTCTTGACAATGCATCATTACAGCTTCCAATCCAATATTAGAAGTATCAGTGTGTAACAGAAATGGTTTATCATAATCCTGTCTGACTAAAACAAGCTCTTTCTTTGTAAGGTTCATCACGGGAGTAACAATGTTACTGCATCCCTTTACAAACCTATTGCAATATTTGGCTATTCCATTAAAGGATTTCTTCAGCTTTTGTAACACAGTCTCTACATGTTTCATGTGACCTTGGTAGGAGTTCATGAAAGTTATCCATACAAGGTCTGGCAAATGTTTGTAACCCATTTAACATCAACTCAATGTAGATATTAATGTTCTCCATAGTGTAGCTGTCTTGGCATTTAGCCATGAAAGCAATGAGATGGTGTGCCTCAGTTTCCCTTTTCATACAGCAGTTCAAGTTTGTAAAGGCTTTTCTGCTGTGATAAGTTCAAAGATTGCTTACAGGTATCAGCTGAAAATCATCATTACCATAAGGCTTTTTAACAAGTAGGGTGTTCTTATTCAATGAAACAGCATAATCATAAGGGTTTTTAACACAGAGTGTGTTCTCATGTACCATTCATAAGAACATAAGAATGGCCATACTGGGTCAGATCAAAGGTCTATCTAGCCCAGTATCCTTTCTTCTGGACAGTGGCCAATGCCAGGTGCCCCAGAGGGAATGAACAGAGCAGGAAATCATCAAGTGATCCATCCCCTGTCGCCCATTCCCAGCTTCTGGCAAACAGAGGCTAGGGACACCATCCCTGCCCATCCTGCCTAATAGCCATTGATGAACCTAATCTCCATGAATTTATCTAGTTCTTTTTTTAACCCTTTTATAGTCTTGGCCTTCCTAACATCCTCTGGCAAAGAGTTCCACAGGTTGACTGTGCGTTGTGTGAAGAAATACCCCCTTTTTTTCTTTTAAACCTGCTGCCTCTTAATATCATTTGGTGACCCCTAGTTCTTGTGTTATGAGAAGGAGTAAATAACACTTCCTTATTTACTTTCTCCACTCCAGTCATGATTTTAGAGACCTCTGTCATATCCCACCTTCGTCGTCTCTTTTCCAAGCTGAAAAGTCCCAGTCTTATTAATCTCTCCTCATACAGAAGCTGTTCCATACTCCTAATAATTTTTGTTGCCCTTTTCTGAACCTTTTCTAATTCCAATATATCTTTTTTGAGATGGGACGACCACATCTGCACGCAGTATTCAAGATGTGGGCTTACCACCAATGGCTTTTCCCAAAGGTTATACACATTGTAAATTTTTACACAATTTAACATCAACATCAAATTTATCCCAATGTTCAGCATTGATATTAACACCAAATCTATCACAAGTGGGCATTTACAAGTATCTTTGTCATACCACACTTTTTGCTTTGACAGTTTGTCTCTGAGGACAGTTTGTTCAACACCCTTTTTGAACTTTTGTATCTAGTTAGTCAGATTCTCCTTCACTTCAGTGTTTTCCTTAGCATAGACTTTTAGCTCAATTATATCTTTGGGGGGTTGGTATTTCAGGGTTTGGTGAGGTAATAATGTAAGGGAATTTTGCCTTCTTAGGGTTAATTTGTCTTTCTCACCTTCAAGAACAATTCTTACGCCACCTCCCTTTCCTGGAGGGTTGAAATCTGAGCTTTTTTGTTTAAAAGAATCTACTTGCTGATTAAGTGTGTCCTTTCCTAGCAGCTCAATTTGCATAGACACAGGCACTACGCTGTTTATTGGTTTTCAAATTCTTAGCCACTACCAATTCAAAGACTGGTCTTAAAGAGAGACAGTCAATTTTCACTAACATGTCAGAACAAAAGTGCTCTTGACTTTCAACTACCAATTTCTGCTTCCACATGAAATCAGATGTGCATGAGCCCACTGAGCAACTACAGGACATACTCAAAGGATCCTGGGATGGCTGCTTTGCTTCAGAAACACGGTAATCTAGCCTCCCCTCTGAACCTGAAATATAGGCTGCATGCCTGGATGGACAGATGCTGAGGCATTGGTTTTCACTGCAGAGCTCATGAGGGGGATTCCCACAACTGAACCATTGTTTTTAGGTAACAAATCTGAGGAACTGTCCCAGGTTGAAATATCAATAGAGGAGGTTTTGGAACAAATCATTAAATTAAACCGGGACTAGATGGTATTCACCCAAGAGTTCTGAAGAAACTCATATGTGAAATTACACAACTACTAGCTGTGGTATGTAACCTATCACTTAAGTCAGATTCTGTACCAGATGAGTGGGGATAGCTAATGCAATGCCAATTTTTTAAAAGGGCTCCAGAGGCGATCCTGGCAATTACAGGGCAGTAAACGTAACTTCAGTAACAGGCAAATTGGTTGAAACTGTAGAAAGGAACAGAATTATCAGACACATAGATGGACACGATTTGTTGGGACGAGTCAACATGGCTTTTGTAAAGGGAAATCATGCCTCACCAATCTCTTAGACTTCTTTGAGGAGGTCAGCAAGCATGTGGACAAGGGTGATCCAGTGTGTAAGGCGGTTGGACTCACCCCTGCGGCGCCTCCTGCTGGTCGTCTCAGGGAATTAGCTCTGCCAGCCTTGGAGTGCCCTCTGCAGCCCGGTGATCCGCCTTGCCGCTTGCCCCGTGTCCCTCCCAGGACCCCGGTGCCCCTTTCTCTGGGTGCTGCCCCCTGGCAGTACCCCCTTGCTCTCAGGGTCTCCCCTCCCCCAGAAACCCCCACCCACTATCCCCACCTCGCCTCAGTATAAGGCTACTGCCAGTCCTCGTCTAGCCCCCACGCCCTGGGGCAGATTGCAGTATCAGCCTACTCATCACTGGCAAGGTTGGGTTTGGACTTGCTGCCTTTGCCTACCCCTGGGCTGCCCTCTGCAACCCCCAGTACCTGTTGGTCTTATACTAGGCCGCAGCCTGGGGCTTTCCAAGCTGGAGCTCCCCAGCTCCTCTGCCTTTCCCCAGTCCTGCTCCACTCAGGTACCCTGTCTCTAGCTCCCTGCAGCCAGGCCCTTCTCCCTCTACAGGCAGAGGGAGACTGTTTGGCCTCTGGCTCACAGCCTTTTTATACAGGCCAGCAGTGGCCTGGTTGGGGCATGGCCCAGCTGCGGCTGCTTCCCCAATCAGCCCAGCTTTTAGAGCTTTTCCCCTGCTCCAGCCCTCTCCCAGGGCTATCTTTAAACCCCTCTGGGCAGGAGCGGGTAACCACCCCGCTACACAGTGGATATACTGTACTTGGACTTTCAGAAAGCCTTTGACAAGGTCCCTCACCAAAGATTCTTAAGCAAAGTAAGAAGTCATGGGATAAGAGGAAGGTGTGACGTTCCCCTCTGGTGTTACCTGGACTGGTGATCTGCTAGGTCACTCCAATCCTCGACTCTGGGAGCCAGCCTTACCCTGCTCTGCTGTGAGAACCCCCACTCCTGGGTTGTTCCCGCACAGCCTCTGGCATGTAAGCTGCTCCTTGGATTGTGCAACCGAATGACACTAGCCAATATCTCCGGTCCCAGACACAACCCTGGGAACATCCGTCTTGCAGTGTCCAGTTATGCCCGCTGGACGCTGCAAGCTTATATGAGTTCATCAATTTAACAAAGAAATTGATATGTACCAGACTTGTTATCCCAAGGGGAGTCTCTGACATGCTTCAAACCAAACTCACTGCTTCAAGTAGAATGAACAAACAATTTTATTAACTACACAAGATAGATTTTAAGTGATTATAAGTCAAAACACAAGTCAGATTTGGTCAAATGAAATAAAAAGAGAAATGCATTCTAAGCTGATCTTAACACTTTCAATGCCCTTACAAACTTAGATGCTTCTCACCACAGGCTGGCTGGTTTCCCTTCAGCCAGCCTGTCCCCTTCGATCAGCGCTTCAGTTGCTTGGTGGTGATGTCTGTAGATAGAGGTGGAAGAGAGAGGAAGAGCATGGCAAACGTCTCTCCCTTTTATCATGTTCTTTCTTCCCTCTTGGCTTTGCCCCCTCCCTTCAGGGTCAGGTGAGCATTACCTCATCGTAGTCCCAAACTGGCCAAGGGAAAGGGTGTGACTCACTCGAGAGTCCAACAGATCCTTTGTTGCTGCCTAGGCCAGTGTCCTTTGTTCCTGTGAGGCTGGGCTGGGTTTGTCCCATACATGCCCTGATGAGGTGTGAACTGCCCCTCTGTTCCTGGAGAATTTTGCCTGGGCTTCTTTGAAGCCATGAGGACACATTTTCAGCCTCATAACTATATACATGAAATTACAACCTATAAAATTACTATAACAACAATGCTCAGTGCATCATGAGCCTTCCGAAGACACCCGACATGACAAACTTTGCATTGGATACCACACAATCATATTATAAGGATGAACATGGTGGTTAAGGGGGTTCCCCTAAGATACAGAGTGTCACAGAAGGTCGTCTCATGGATCAGGAAACAAAGGGTAGGAATAAATGGCCAGTTTTCAGAATGGAGAGAAGTAGTGGGGTCCCCTAAGAATCTGTACTGGGGGACCTGTGTTGTTCATCATATTCATAAATGATCTGGAAAAGGGGGTAAACAGTGAGGTGGCAAAGTTTTTAGACAATACTAAAGTACTCAAGATACTTAAGTCCAAAGCAGATTGTGAAGAGCTACAAAGGGATCTCACAGTGACTGGGCAACAAAATGGCAGATGAAATTCAATGTTGAAAAGGCAGAATAATGCACATTTGAAAACGTAATCCTAACTATACATACAAAAGGAAGGGATTTAAATTAGCTGTTACCAATCAAGAAAGAGATCTTGGAGTTATTGTGGACAGTTTTCTGAAAACATCCGATCAATATTCAGCAGCAGTCAAAAAAACCAAGAGAACGTTAGGAACCATTAGGAAAGAGGTAGATAATAAGACAGTAAATATCATAAAGCCACTATATAAATCCATGGTACACCTGCACCTTGAATACTGTGTGCAGTTCTGGTCACCCCATATCAAAAAGATATATTAGAATTAGAAAAGGTATAGAGAAGGGGGAGGGGAATCATTAGGGGTACGGAAAAGCTTCCATGTGAGAAGAGATTAAAAAGACTGGGACTGTTCAGTTTAGAAAAGGGATGACTAAGGGGGGATATAATTGCAGTCTATAAAATCATGAATAGTGTGGAGAAAGTGAATAAATGTTATTTACCCCTTTCCATAACACGAGAACCAAGGGTCATCCAATGAAACTAACAGGCAGTAGGTTTAAAACAAAGAAAAGGCAGTACTTCTTCACAAAATGCACAGTCAACCTGTAGAACTTGTTGCCAGGGGATGTTGTGAAGGCCAAAAGTATAACTGGGTTCCAAAAAAATTAGAGAAATTCATGGAGGACAGGTCCATCAATGGCCATTAGCCAAGATGATCAGGGATGCAGCCCCATGCTCTGGATGTCCCTTAGCCCAGTGATGAGCTCCCAAAATCCTAAGAACCGGTTCCCTACCGGGTCCTCGGCAGCACTTCGGCAGCAGGGGGGTCTTCACTCACTCCAGGTTTTCGGCGGCAGGTCCTTCACCCGGAGTGAGTGAAGGACCCGCTGCCGAAGTGCTGCCGAAGACCCGGTAGGGAACCGCGCAGTGAGTACAAGACCCATGTGCCTGTCTCCCCCCTGCCACCCACCCATCCAACCCCAACCCACGTCCTGCCCCCGACTTCCCCCCTCAGAACCCGCAACCCATCAACCCCCCCCTTGTCCCCTGACCACCCCCTCCCAAGACTCCCCACCCTAACTGCCCCCCAGGACCCCACCCCCTACCCAACTCACCCCACTCCCTGTCCCCTGACTGCCCCAACCCCATCCACCACCACCCGAACAGACCCTCGAGACTCCCACTCCTACCCAACCCCCCATTCCCCGTCCCCTGACCGCCCCCCCAGAACCTCCGCCCCCTCCAACCGCTCCCTACCCTTTATCCAACCCCTCCTCCCTACCCCTTATCCAACCCCTCCTCCCAGCTCCGGCTGGCCCCCTTACCATGCTGCTGTGTAAGGATGCCTTACCCAGAGGTGAAAGTAAGCCGGTATGCCCCCGTACAGCGTACCGGCAAGAGCTGGTGCATCATACCGGGGCGGTCCGGCTTCCCCAGGGGGTAATTTAAAGGGCCTGGGGCTCCCTGCCACCAGAGCCCCACTGCTGGAGCCCTGGGGTAGCTGCAGCGGGGCTCTGGGGGCTATTTAAAAAGTCCGGGGCTTCCGCTGCTTCTACCGCCCCGGCCCTTTAAATAGCCCCCAGAGCCCAGGGGTAGTGGGGGGCTCCAGGGGCTATTTAAAGGGCCCAGGGCTCCAGCTGCTTCTGCTGCCCCGGTCCTTTAAATAGCCGCTGGAGCTCCGCCGCTTCCCCAGGGCTCCTGCGGCTATTTAAAAGACTGGGGCGGTAGAAGCAGGGGAGCCCTGGCCCTTTAAATAGCCCCCAGAGCCCTGGGGTAGCAGGGCGCTACAGGGACTATTTAAACTGACCCCAGAACTGACCCCTGCGGGACCCTGCTAGATATGCCCTCCCAGTTTGACAGCGAACCATTGATAACTACTTTTTGTGTAGTCTTTCAATTAGTTGAGCACCCACCTTATAGTAATTTCATCTTGTCCACATTTCCCTAGTTTTCTTAGGAGAATGTCATGTGGGACTGTTCCAAAAGCCTTACTAAAATAAAGATATCACATCTACTGCTTCTCCCCATTCCCCACCCCATCCAATAGGCCAGTGGTCCCCAACCTTTCCGTGTGGCAGGCGCCAGATGACTAGCCGCCGAGGAGCGTGGCCGCCGGACAAGCAGCCACCGAAATGCCGCCGAAAATCAGCAGCATTTCGGCGGCAACACTTCTTGATGTTGCCACTTCTCGGCGGCATTTCGGCAGCCGCTTGTCCAGCGGCCAGTAGGTGGGCGCACATAGATGCCCCGGCAGGCGCCATGGCACCCACGGGCACCACGTTGGGGACCACTGCACTAGGCCATTAACCTGTCAAACAAGGAAATTAGGTTGGTCTGGCATGATTTGTTCTTGAAAAAAACATGCTGGCTTTTACTTATTACCCTATTATCCTCTAGGTGCTTACAGATTGATTGTTGAATCATTTGTTCCAAGATCTTTCCAGGTATTGAAGTTAGGTTGACTGGTCTATAATTCTCCAGGTCCTCTTTCTTCCTCTTTTTAAAGATCGGTCCTATGTTTGCCCTTCTCCAGTCCTCTGGGACTTCACCAGTCCTCCATGAGTTCTCAAAGATGATTGCTTCAGATACTTCCTTAAGTACCCTAGGGTGAATTTCATCAGGCCCAGCCAACTTGAATACCTTCAGCTTATATAAATATTCTTTAATCTGTTCTTTTCCTGTTTTGGCTTGCGTTCCTTCCCCCTTGTTGTTAATATTAGGTTTGTTGGTATCTGGTCCCCATTAACCTTTTTAGTGAAAACTGAAGCAAAATGGGCATTAAACACCTCAGCCTTCTTGATGTCTGTTCTTAGCTCTTCTTCCTGCTAAGTAGAGGACCTACATTTTCCTTTGTCTTTCTCTTGCTCCTATTATATTTAAAGAACCTCTTCTTATTGCCTTTATGTCCCTGGCTAGATGTAAATCATTGTGTATCTTAGCACTGGAACGGGTTACCTAGGGAGGTGGAATCTCCTTCCTTAGAGGTTTTGAAGGTCAGGCTTGACAAAGCCCTGGCTGAGATGATTTAGTTGGGGATTGGTCCTGCTTTGAGCAAGGGGTTGGACTAGATGACCTCCTGTGGTCCCTTCCAACCCTGATATTCTATGATTCTATGATTAGCCTTTCTGCTTTGTACCTACACACTTGTGCTATTCTTTTGTACTCCTTCTTAGCAATTCATCCATGTTTCCATTTTTTGTAGGATTCCTTTCTGATAATCTGGCCATTAAAGACCTCCTGAAGGAGCTATATTGGCCTCTTCTCTCCTGCTCATTGGGATAGTTTGTAGTTGTGTCTTTAATATTGTCTCCTTGAACAACTGCCAGCTCTCCTGAACTCCTGTTTTCCTTAGATGTTCTGCCCAGGGGACCTTACCTATCATTACTTTGAGTTTGCTAAAGTCTTGGGGTGCTCAGGCTGGGGGTTCTGCTGTGAAAATAGTGGATTTTTTTTTAGAAAATTCACAGCAGTATCCCGGGTAAAGTATCAAATTTCATGGAATATGCACAGAATGCAGTTGGGGAAAGGTCACTGCTACAATCCTTTGCATAAAACTAGTCTCTGAGTCCCCTCAAACTAATCCTCTAACATGATGCTGCCACATGCGACAAGCTGCACTGAGCATGAGACCTACACACATGGATGCCTGCTTCCACCTCCCCGCTAAGGCCACAGCTGCTCATGCTCTGAGTGGCGGCATCAGAGCTTGCTACTGTGCCTCTTTCTTCCCCACAGACACAACCTAAAATGGCAGACAGAAGGAACGCAACAAGATCACATGACTCTAGTCTCTTCATTTCATTTTGATTTTGTAAAAGTATTGGAAAAATTGTGATATTGGGCTAATTTCACAATTTCCATGCAGTTCATGAAATTGTGATTTTCACAAGGCCTTGTCTATGGGCTCATCTCTAGTCAGGAGATGAGTATGCCGTTATATTATGTCCGTGGAAATACACGTATCCCTGTTAAAATCTCTAACTCGGTGCTTAATTTGTGCCAGGGCTTGCCAGGGCTGAGCCCCCACACCCCTAGGCTTGGCAGTTCATAGCCCAGCACCTCTGGGCTTGCTGCATCAGTGATGAATGTAAAAAAATTGCTTGAGCTCCGGCACTTTGAGCCCTGGCCTCTTTCATTACAAATTAAGCACTGCTCTATCTACTGAATTTCTCCTAATGGAGGAAAATGTTGAAGAATCAGTATTCTGGCCTCAGTGCAATGAAATAGAAAGGAAAGCAATCCACACTGTTTCCTTTTTCTTTTAATTACATTTCTTTGAAAAACTGCATGATAAATAACCAAAAGAGAGAGGGTGTCAAATATATTACTATAGCCAGTGTAGGCAGTGTGACTGCAGTAGTAAGAGAATACACACTCAACCATGCAGTGCCACACAGACGCAATATACTATAACATAGGATCTACTACAAGGAGTCTGGAGGAGCCTCTCTCAGCATATTGTAACTATCAACAGGGAGTTGGCACATCTGCTTTCATTGTCACAGAGAAGCCAAGGTCTGCAGTGTTCAGTGGCAGGTTCCCATCTGCCAGAGCTTTCGTTCCAAGAAGAAGTGATACTAGCGATTGACATTTTATCTAAGTAGTCACTTCTTAAATGTACGGAGCTAACTTCTCCTAACTGCATTATCTAGAGCCCCCCAGCAAACAGAGCCACATGGCACCCAGGGCAAAACATCATGGAAAAAGAAATCATGCAGCCAAAGCCCCATGAGGGTGAGTGTGGCGAGGGTTCTATTCACCTCTAAGGGAGGGGTTAGCAGCAGCACAGTGCCACATGGAGCTTCAAGGTTTCTGAGGTGCTTCCACCTTCAATCTAAGGCCAAACCCCAGATCCCAAGTATGACCAGCTGTGTGAGTTGAGCTTGCAATCCCCTGGGATAGTCCTGGGGCCATTCCAGTGCCATGAAATCTTGAGGTGATTCAGGCAAAAGGTCATCTCTGTGAACACTGAAATAGCCAAGCGTCATCAGCCTACACAGCTCCAATGCCACTGCAACCAGAAATTCCAGCCACCCAAGAATGGCCTGTGCTGGGCAGCAGGGCAGGCGATGCACTAGGACCAGCCCCAGCTCCATCCCAGCCAGATGGACACACTGTGTTAGATCTAGGCTTGGGGTTGGAGACCTGCATTTTAGGTTGGTTCAGATAGCACAGCTACAGCTTGGCTGTCCCCTTTGGCCCACGATGAGCTGAGCACTTGGCTGGCATCAACTGGGCCAAGACTGGCTCAGCAGCAGCTTCCAGCCAGGTTTCAGTAACACATAATAGATGTTTTAATGCTACTGACCTTGTGTTAGACAACATGAACTGAAGGAAAGGCTCCATCTCCTATGTGTGCAGCAGGTGAGACCAAAGTCCTCCACCCTGCTGACTCCCACCCCTGCTCACTCACATGGGGTCAAGGACTCAGACCTCCACAGTTCTCAGTCGCCACATGCCCAACATATAGCAATCCTGTGCTGCTTCATGGCCACCATATGGTGCCCATCATGAGGACACTGACACAGATGCCAAAATAATGACTTCCAGGGCAGGCCAGAGGGCTGTCTGCACCCTCCATGCCAACAGCCGCCCCAAGCACAAAGCCTAGCCCACTCATAATCCTCCTCTCCATCTGCCCCTGCCCCCAGTAGCAATATGGGGCTCTCACATATCCCACCTGCAGCACAGCAGACACAAAGAACCCATGTTATTTAGGTCCCATGTTTCCGGGGGAGGTTCAGTGTGGCTGAAAGCTCTCACAGCGCTCCAGGAATTGCCGTGCACTTTGGTTTCATTCTGGGTTTTTTGGTTGCCCTGGAGTAGCACGTCCCAAACTACTGAACGCTGAGCCACCATCGGAAAATGAAATCAATCACACCCTTTGCAAGGCCTCCATGTGTGCTTAAAAGTCTCCCCTTCTTAATGGATGCTGCCTTTGTGTCCCCCTGGCCAGTCCTTGACACGCCTCCAGAATGCCCTGCGCTATGGGAAGCCCTAGGACAGACCCTTCCTTTCCTTTCAGACATGCTGTGATGGGCAGTGAAATAGCCAGCAATGGTGACATTACAAAGTATAATGCGCCGACCCCATTTTACTGAATGGGGCAGCTCAGAGCTCTGTTTCAGGTTCTCTGCAGCCTTGAGCATCTTTTACATTTGTTGCCCATTTGGAAGGTTTTCTTTCAAGCTGTGGTGCTCTTTTTAAATGAAATTTGAGACTCTGGAGAACAGTTAAGAGGCTCTGTCTGTGTCCTCTCTCACCTGCTGATCCTTCTGCCCCCCCAGTCCAGGAACGCTGCCCTACAGATATTGAATAAAACAGGATCACAGCGATGCCTCAGCACCTGCTTTGCAGGAGCTCCCTTACTATTTTTCAGGAACACCCCTCCCCTTAAGGGACTTCCTCTCTCCTCCTTGTGTTAAGGGCAAGCCTGTCTTTCATCCTCGGTGACAGAAAGGCATTGGGCGTGTTGCTGAAAGCTCTCTGGGGCTGTTCACAGAAAGTTACTTGCTTCAGGAAAAAGTTTGCATCTCTTCCTGACACTCTTTCTCTAACAGTTTTACAGTTACGGCTTCAGCAGAGAAGAACCCGTGAGCAGCTGGCAGACCAGGGCATCATGCCACGTGAGTACCTCACCTGCCACTCTCTGTGCCACATGCCTCACAGAGCTAGAGCACAGCCACCAGTAGTTCCTGCAGATGCTGCATTAGCCTCCTGATGCTTATAGGTAGCTGCTCTCTGGCACCCTCCACCTGACTGGGTTTCACTCTCACCACTGGTTGGCAAGTTGGGCTCTGGGGAGGACCCTGCTACCTCCACGCTGCGCTAGCTGGCATTTGAGCACTATGTTTGGATATCTATCATATGGGTTATAATGCAGAGGCCTTCTATGGATGTCAGTGGAGCTGCCCCGATTTACACTGGCTGAGGATCTGGCCTGCTAGCCATCATCCTTAGTAGAGTTTTAGTCCCCTCTCTTGTGCATTGCAGGTCACCCTCCTGTTCTGTTCAAAATCTCCATTGCACAGGCCTGTCTGGGCCAAACAGTTCGCTGCATGATCAGAGCAGGAGTCTGATAACACATTTGAACCTGAAAAGTGCCAGGTCTCCTGAGGTGCTCATCACCTGGCAGGTTCGGGCCCAGAGGCAGGGAACAGGCTGGCAAACCAACAGCAAGCTGCCGGGAGCTGTCCGGGATTTTCTGCTGGAATGAATTTCCCTGGAAAGAGGAGAGGGGGTGATAGCAATCATGATTTTTCTCCAATCTCAAGCGGTCTGTGGCCTGGTGGTGGCCAGAGTCTCCCTGTCACAGGGCAGTGACATGCAGTCAAAGCTGAACAGCTTGCTGTTTTATTTAAAAAAGGCAAGAGTCAATAAAAACAATGACCTAGTTTCCCCAACCCCTGGCACAGCCCGTGAGTCAGCAGGGACTGTGCTACCTGGTGGGATTCATACCCAGCCCTTTTCCCAGGCACAGCCAGAACTCCCCAGCAGATGTATAGCCAGAGGCCAGCTGACAGCCATGCTGAGTCAGTGCACCTGCTCTGCATCCCCTGGCCCCTGGATGAGTGGAGCACACGTGAGCTGTGCCCTGCTCAGATCTCCCTACCTCCTAAGCAGATTTCCCTCACCAAGGCTCTGCAGCCACTAGTTCAGTTGGTGGGATCCAGCCCAGCCCAGCACTCGCTATAGCCCAATGTTTCAGAAAGCCAAGGCCAAACCCAACAGCACTGTGCTAGCATATGAGAGCCAGGAAGGGCAAGAATGAAACTGGCCTGCCTGCTGCACCTGCACTGCCCAGCTGCATGAAGCCAGCAAGTGGCAACAATGGAGCCAGTCAGCTAGATCTCAGACCTCCCTTCTGCCTTGTTAACTGACACATTTCATCCTAGTCTAGAACAGCCCTCCATGTACAGAAGCTATAATGTTAGCAGTAACCCAGGTCAAGCATTTGTCCCTATACAATTTGTCTACTCACTGCCCCTTTAGAATAATTGCAAAGCACTGCAAATTTGCAAGGCCTAATACACTTCTTACTTGCTCCTTTCTTTCTCTGTTATTGGCTATTGTGCTTTATAATATGGACCTCATTGAGGACTGTGCTATTCAGACAGCTCTTAAACCCAAACAGAGGATAGCACTATGGTCTCTGCTCCCCAGTAACAAGACATTTCAGTAACAGTATGTCTGTAGCATTCCATTCAACACCTGGATTATCTCTCCCACCATCTTTCTAATTCTCTTGCTTTCATGAGTCTGTAATCGGTGTTAGCAGTAAAGGCTAATCAGTGTATGCACCCTCAAGCATGCAAAACTCGTGAGTCAGGCCCCAAATCATGAGATTGTTATATAAATCATGAGATTTTAAAATATAATAAATGTTGAGTTCTTTTGATTTGCATTCTGGGTTTTGAGCCTGTTGGGTTCATACTTTCAAGCTTTTCTCTGCAACCAGGAAGTCTAGACATTTTTATTTTTTATTTTTAATGTAAATTGAGATTCTTATGTAAATCCAAGAGCCTGGGGCTTTAAAAAAAACACCAAATATTGTCAGACTTGTGATAGAATTGCAAGAGCTGGTCACAGTGTCAGATTTCTGTGCCACCTCTAACATCTCCTGTTAGATGACAGGCCCACATTTTAAAAGAGGCACACTCAAGATGAGCATGCAGAGTGTCCCATTGCATGTGCATAAACTGGAGTTCTTGAACATAAAGGTCTGTGCAGTTGGAAATCCCCCAATGGTGTGAGTACATGGGGCACATGCACTTTTAGAAATGGGGACCTAATGCTTTCTAAAGAATTCCTGCATTGCGCACGGCACAGAAACGCACAGCAGAGGCACTGGCACTAGTGCAGAAACCTCAAAGGCCTTTTCCTGTTGCTTACAGCTTTGCCACACTCTCACCTTTTGGGCTGGCATTTTGCAGGCCTCTGTCCAAGGGGGCCATGTGGGGAGAGACTAAGCACAAATGGTTCATTCATTTTTGAGAATGAAGACAATAAAATACTCTTTTGCCATTATACAAATGTGCACATTTCTTAACAGCACTATCATGTCACAAGGAAGGATAGAAACTAGACATTTGACAGAGAGATTGTTGCTGCATCTCAAAGATGCCTTTCAATAGTCCAGCTCGCAGAGGGTTTGTACATGCACAGTCAATGTGTCCTAACAACAAGGGTCTGTTCCTAATGGTGTCCCCATGTTCTGCTGGCACTGAGCATACATATGTAAGCTGAGTTCTTGAAGGTGCACATCAACTGGAACCTCATTCCATACACTGAGGTGAGTATGGAATGAGGTGGGGTTGCTGTAATGCACAAAGTGTGCGGTCTACAATATATCAAAAAGAGCTGTTCTGTAAACCTGGGTGTCATGATTTTAAAGTTTGAGATCCCAAAAGTCACCAGGGCTGGATATGATTGTTTTATACAGTATATTAGAAAACTACTCTGTGAGATACAGCAGCCTTAAGGAGTCACAAGATATCAGACCTTAATCATGAAACTGGTCCAAGAGTGGACACTGTCAGTCCTGGATTTTGGACAAGGGTAATTTTAAAATCCCTCCGCCAGATTTTCTGCTGGTGTAATTCTATTGCAAAGAATTTAGCCTCCTCTTTATAACTGATCCATTTCTAGATTTCCACCCACAGAGGACAGAGAGACAGATTAATATTCACAATAATAGAAAATCAGTGGGTAAAAGTGTTGAGCAATCCCTTCTGGATACCAATGACTTATGAATGTTCTCAATAGCACTTGGAGGTGCTGAACACTACAATGTTCTGGAACCATTTACTGAAAGATCATTAAAGTGAAAGCCTCAAACAAATAATACAAAATGCACCAAGCTGAAGCATCTTAGCTAGTGTGCAGCAGGAGTGTCCCATGTGGCCTCAACGGTGGGAACAACCTGATGCTGTGAAAGGTCAGTCTGTGATCAGTTCCAAATGGAATAGCTAAAGCAGTCAGGGACGCAAAGGCAAGGACCAGCCTTGCACAGCCTATGGGGTAGACTGTGACTGAAGAGAGAGGAAGGCTTTGCAGACATGCCCCTCTCCTCCCCCCTGGAGAGATGGGTGACTGCCTTGGGTGAGAATAGCACAAACTCCAATCTCAGCCTCGCTCAGCTAATGGAGGGGTAGAACTTGTGAAAGTAAGCAGAGAATCAGGCTCAGTGAAGTCAATGGAGGAACTCTGGATTCATACTAAAGTAACTGAGCCAAACCTGCCCCGTTAGTGAATGGGAGGGCCAAAACAACAGGATATGTTATTGAACATCTCATCCGGATGCAATTTTATTGGCTTGATGAAAATGTTTCATGCCTGGTTTACTGGGCAAATTCACTCTGTGAAACTGCTGGGAAGCATTTGCCATAAAGTCAGGAGTATCGCTAACTGTCTACATTTCATGATCCACAAAGGGGCAGATTGTGTGGGTATGTTCCCAACCAGGGAAGAGTGTGCAAGGAGTCTTTCCCTAGCAACCCTGCGCAGGGGTCAGCCACAATCTGCAAGTCAGACTCTGCTAGCTGACCCAAAATGGGAGGGCTGGGCTGGAACTAGCCATTCACTGCACTGGGTGGTGGACCAGCTGCTGCTACAGAGATTGATTCTCAAGATCCCCAGTAGAATTCTGGCCTAATTCATGCTGGGCTCAGGCTACACAGAGGCTCCTCCTCATCCTCCCAAACACAGGGCTGTGCTTTAAAGGCAAAAACTAGTCCTAAAATTGGCATGTCAAGTGCAGCAGCTTTGTCCATTTTCTGCAAAGCCACCTGCACTTCCAAACTGGTGAATCCCATCACAGATCTATCCTGATATGTTGTTTGAAGAACCGATGCTAGCAATACCTTTATTTGTTTTGCAGACTAATACAAGCTGCAGCATCCACATAATTCCTCCAAAATCTTGGTAAATGACTAAATTCTGCAACAATTTCATTATGAATAGCATGAAATGAAGTTTGACCTGGTCAATTCCTGCCCACAGAAACCTCATAACACTAGGACTTCGTAGTGAACTGGGCTATCAAAAGTAACGTCCCTTACTTACTTCATTTTTTTGTGTGCATTCATTTTATTTTGCTTTTGACTAAAACAGCTGTCACCATCCTCATGGCTGCTCACCAAAGCACGGCACAATCATACAAGCATGTCTGTCTGTCTGCTCTTGAAATGTTGGAAGCAAGAAAAGGTTCCCTGGCCCTTTGTACTTTGGTGTGATCCATCCTACTTTTTCACTGGATCCATCCCCTTCCACCAGCCATTCCACCCAAAATTCCCCTTGGCCTCTTTTCCCTTCGCCTACATGTTTATTTGTTCTGCCTGAGCTCCCCATTTACTCCCACATTTCTGGAGTGTAGACTGGCCACTAGTTTCTGAGCCCTGTGCAAAATGAATTTCTAACCCCTTTTTTTATTCCTGTCAAGGATCAAGCTGTAAGTTAGCTAAATAAATGGTGCCAAACAAAACAGACCCCCGAACTCCTCACTTTAGAATGCCCCTTCCATTCAATGCGGGAACCCAAGGAGATGTTTGAGTCTTTTTTCTTTTCTTGCCAGAGAAGAAATTCCCTGGACACCCAAAAAAGACTGAGTCTTTCCTACAGATTTCAAATGGAGAACCAAACTCTGCTCTCATTTCCACCCTGCAAATGGGGAATAACGTGACGCGGAGCAAACTATGGCCTTGCTTTTGTTCACAGCCTTTATTTCTGCACTTTGGAAACCACGGTTTTCAGCCAGAAATATAAATAAGTTATAGCTGAGCTTTAACATAAAGTTCCAGATATTGTCCTCAGAGGCTTTGAACAGCACTGGAAACAGATTCTTTACACTCAGCTCTCGGAAGTTGATACTGAAATGATACTAAAGGACTTATTGTCGATTGGTATTTTGAAGTACCCAGGAATAACAAAGAGTGGAACTCAGAAATTACCCAGATTCAACCCACAAGCTGTATGTAATCCCTAGAGAGCTGTGGGCCTTAGCATGTGCCACAGGGGCCCTCACCAATCAGGCTGACCTCCCCTGCATGATATAATATTCTGAAGAGGGTGAACAGAATTGTACAGACGCCCTTCTCTTCGAAACCCTCTCAGGGGAAAACCAAACGCTTTCAGGAAGAGTGTTTGAAAGTGGTGGCTAGGGCAGCCTGCTGACTTTGGCTCCCAGGCTGGGTCATATGCTAACTTAGCACTCCCCAAACCCACAGTTCAGTTGCCCAGCACCTTTCACAGGGGGATGGAGAAGAGTGACAGAGAGCCAGGAAGGCTGCTTGAAGGCGGGAGCTGCAAAGAAGGGGATTGTGTAAATGAACAGAGAAGAGGTTGGTGTGCAGTGAGTGGAGAAACTGGGGAGGAGAGCAGAGAACAAAAGCTTCTGAGCCCTGTGATTAATATACACTTGCAACCCAAGTGAAGAATGACGAGATCCCTTTGTTTTTTCATGTTCCCCTGGACTTGGCCTCACAGTTTGAGCCACTTGCAGGCCCACCTGCTGACAGAGTCCTTTAACGAGGTCTCCTCTCTTCTGGGCACTGACCCTTTGCTTTCTCCTCCCCACTATGTTCTGAGGTGCTGTAACCCACTGAGAGGTCTCCAGGGAAGAGCCTCCCCTAGAAGAGGAAGTGTCCCATTGAGCGCTGAGTTGCACAGCCTGCACCATCTCTCTGCCTTGGGCTTCTGCTCGCCCCTTGCTCTCCATCCCCTCTGCTCTCCTGCCACAGCCTGGTTGAGAGACTGGGATTTCCCATAGCTTTCCTAAGTTTTTAGTTAGCTCAATAAAGAGATCGGCTCATTTGTGTTGCTATTTTTATAGCACTTGTTAAAATTCTATTGCTGAGTATTCTGGTGGCTGCTTGCTCCTTCCCTTGTGCTGATTGTGCCTCTGTGTTTCTTATTGCAGCACTGAAAAGCCCATCTGCATTCCATGAACAAAGGAAAAACCTGGAGAGAGCCAAGGTAACTTCTTGCACCCATGTGAATGAATGAATTTGTGTATTATCCTCCAAGTCTGGGCAGGCTGCTGGAGACTCAGACAGGGAGTTTGCATAAAAGCAACATTATAATCGTTGGGCCTAATATCCTGCTTCCACTGACATTAACACAGCTTCATTTACAGCAAGTGTCTTCTTTCCTGTCTGCAATGTGGACCTCAGCTGCATATTGTCCATGTAAAATGAGTTCAGACTATATTGAATGCAGGAGAGATCCAGGGGGTGGAGAGAAACAAGATGTGGATGATAGCTTCCAGGGTGGAAGAGAGAGATCCCTAAGGAAGATCACAGGCGTCCCCAGGGTGGAACTTCAGACAAAACACCCAACAGTCTACCTTTCATTTGCATAAACTGAATCAGGCCTTGCCTGGACCGTTACTTCCATCAATGTATTTACACCAGTGCAGGGGTGGGCAAACTTTGTGGCCCAAGGGCTACACACCAAATCTCGGCCCCAACCCAGAGCCCACACCCCCAGCCAGAGCCCTCACCCCCTCCCGCACCCCATCCCCCTGCCCCAGCCCAGTGAAAGTGAGGGAGAGCGAGCAAGGGTGTGAGAGGGGGTGGAGTGAGCGGGGGCAGGGCCTTGGGGAAGGGGCGGGACAAGGGTGTTCTGTTTTTGCAATTAGAAAGTTGGCAGCCCTAGTAGTGGACCCCCCTCAGAGCTGGCTGTAGCATGAATTTTGGCCCTGCAATGATCCCACACAAACTAGGAGTACCCAGCTTCACCCAAAATGGAAAAAAAAAGGTGATTTCCTGGTGGCAGAATTTAAATCTCATGATTTTTGAACGCTGAGGTTGTAATATTGGAAACTCCCAATGCATTAATCTACACACAGAGCATCCTGTAAATATAGTAATAGGCTGTCCCTGCTCTGCACTTCCTTAGTGCTGGGCTCCATGTCACCCTGTACAGGGGGAGGGGCATTGAGGACAGTGAGACAGATTGGAGTCCCTTCCCTCAGGTGTGCTGGGGCCAGGAGGGAGTTTCTTTACACAAGCACCCTCCCCCTTTGCAGGCAATGCTGGCAGCTGTAGAAGAGGCCCTGCAGAGCCAGCTGGGGAGGATCTCCACCCCCATCCCAAAGAGCTCTGTCTGCTCCATGAGCTGTGGGAGGAAGATGCCCATCAGAAGCGGCAGCACCTCTCATGGAGCAGTTCACCGCAGGAATGGGGCAACGGGAAAGGACCTCGGGAGCCCCCCAAAACGCCTGCAGGGTAAACCCAAAATGTTGGAGCCCTGAATCATAGTGATCCCCAGGGTACAGGAGAGCTCTGTGGGATGGATCACAGAGATCCCAGGGTGGAGGAGAGCTTAGTGGGGTGGATCATAGAGATCCTAGGGTGGAGGAGAGTTTAGTGGGGTGGATCATAGAGATCCCCAACGTGCAGGACAGCTCTGTGGGGTGAATAACAGAGATCCCCAAGATGCAGGACAGCTCTGTGGGGTGGGTCACAGAGATCTCCTGCGGGGAGGAGAGCTCGGTGGGGTGGATCACAGAAATCTGTAGAGTAAAGCACAGAGATCCCCTGGGTGGAGGAGAGCTCAGTGGAGTGGATCACAGAGATCTCCTGGGGAGAGGAGAGCTCAGTGGGGTGGATCACAGAGATCTGTGGAGTAAAGCACAGAGATCCCCTGGGTGGAGGAGAGCTCGGTGGAGTGGATCACAGAGATCTGTGGAGTAAAGCACAGAAGTCCACAGGGGGACTCAGAGAACTCTGAGGGGTAGAGGAAGATACATGGGGCAGATAAGGAAGACTCTTACACCTGAGGAAGGGGATCAGAATCCTGCATTCGTACAAGAGCTGACAGTGATCTATGGGGCAGGTTCATGCCTTCCAGTAGATGAGCAGCCCTCTTGGCTTCTGATTCAGCCACTGAACTCACAGAATGGAGCCCTAAACAAGTGTCCAGGGAGGAATTTAAATGCCCTTTGTCGTCTGCAGTGAGTAGTCCCCAAGCAAGTCATACTTGTCATCACATAGCAAAACCCTGACCTTTGGCTTTGCAGCATGCCCCGGGGTCCGCTGGGATATTGCAAAGCCTCTCAGGGAGCTAAGTACCTCCCCGGAATGTGCTCTGCTCATGCTGGCACCAGCTATCTAGCCCAACTCAGGCACCTCTCAATACTGCTAATGGCAGAGATAAGATAAGTGGCCATTTCCAGAAATGTCTGAAAATGCCTGTGACTAGATAGCTTTTTGGGGAACCATGTCAGCTTTCCAAGCTCCCTACATTACACACTGGCCACCCCCAGCTAAACCTAGGGTATGTCCACATCTGGAGCAGGGGGTGAGTCGCAGCTCAAGAAGGCATACTTGCACTAGCTCAGAACAAAGTAGTGTACTAAAAATAGAGTGCAGCAGTGGTGGCGTGAGCCACGGGAGGGGCTAGCCATGCCACCCGAGACCATGGGCATGAACTCTGGGTGGGTAGCCCCTCCCACCACACATGCTGCCATGACTACACTATTTTTAGCATGCTAGCTCAATCAGAGCTAGTGTGAGTGTGTCTCCTCCACCTGGCAATCACACCCCCAGCTCGAAGTGTAAACATACCCTAAGAGGGTCTCCAGGGTTCACATAGCTCTCCTGTTTGCCTGGGGCCCAGTTCAGAAAGCACACAATCCAAGACAACAGGTTAGAAAAATACATACAGCAAGGAATAAGATACCCTGCAATGCTGACAATAGACAACAAACCTCTGATATGCTGATATATCAAGTACATTGCATTGATTCCATTGCATCAATCCAAGATAAACTAATCCAAAACTATCCCAATTTTCTCATTTGGTCTTTGAGGATGTTTTTCTTCATCCTCATTTCTTTTCCCATATCATATTCATTAATAGTTAGTTCATGCTGCATACAGAGAAATAATAGTAGCATGGCTACATTAAGAGGAAAATACCTTGTTGTACATGGTTGGCTCTGGCTGATGTGTAACAGAATATAGTAATTCATTCAGTTACTCTATGAGAGATTTGTTTTCAGTTAGTTGTACAGGCACTTTAGCTGAAGGAGTTAACTTGAAACTTTTGGGAGTGTTCTTGTGAACTAACATATTCTAGGTACTTGCCCTTTGTCTCCTACCATCATAAATGACTAATGTAAGAAACAAAACACCCCTATGAAAAATGTGCATGTTTAGGAAATTTCAAGCAATTTAAAGTATCCTTGAAGTGTCGTATATTTTATTGTTCAAGTATACATTAATGTCTCTCTGTCTCGCCCTTCAAAGGCTTCCATTGGCTGCTTGCCTGGGGGAAGAGGGAAGGATTATGAGTGGGATGCCCAAAAATGTCTTTGTTCTCAGAGCATGCTAAAGAGCACAATGCAGGACAAAAATATACTCCTGTTTATAGGGGTGCCCTTTGTTTAGGGCAGTAACCAGTGAATTTCAGAAGGATTGTTGGGTGCTTTCAGATAAGCAGCCAATGACATTTTGGTTGCTTAACTGAATCTTCTCCAATTTCCATTCTCTACAAACTTGGTCTAGAAATCTAATAATAACGGGTTCTTTTGTGTGTCCCAATATTTTCTGCTTCCACTGATTCTAGAAACATCACGATAACAGCATCTCCTGCCTTTGTGCCCCGGGTCACTTCTCCTACTACTTAGAACCAGGAAGGCCTGAGGGGAGCCAGAACTACAATAAATGTTAAAGTTAATGCACAGTGGACTAGATGGTCCAAGGGGTTGTTGACAAACCTGTAGGTTAGTGATTCAAGTCTCGCTTGAGTCAGGAATCTATCTGATGGCTGTTTGGTAGCCTATAATGTGAAATTAATTAAATTAAATTAATCCACCACCTCCAGATACGTTATTCCAAAGGTCTTTTCAGAGCATAGTGACACAGTGACACCACTTAAACAAATCAAGGCACCAGAGAAACATGGATTCATAGGAATGCTGTACAGGATCGGATCTGCCACCCATCTAGCCTGATGTTTTCTTTCACAGTGGCCAGTATTAGATGCTTCAGAGGAAGGACAATTCTGGAATAAATTACACAGGGGAAGTTTCTTCCTAACGTCAGACAGTTTGTGCTCTGAAGCATGAAGGCATAACAGGAGGTTAACACAAATCACAGAGTGGGGAATGGGGGAGACAGAATAGCAAAACTAATAGGATGTTCCAAATTCTTAGCCAGTCAGGAGCAGTAAATTCAATTCGGCACCTATCTAGCTGTGATCAGCTTGCAGTTTACTGCATGCATTATGGAAGAGGTAAGTTTTGAGGAGGGACTTGGTGATTGCTTTATAAAATTTGACTAAGGGATTCCTCCATGCATCACAGGTAGCATGGAGAAATCATGGGGAGGTAATATGATTAGTCAGATCTTTGAAGTATTATGTTATTATGTGGGTACCACAGTTACACTTCTCCAATGTAATGTAACTGGGTGTTCTCATTACTCATATAATGCCTCATCCGTTTTGGAATCCTCTTTTGGAAGCTCTTGCAGTCAGCAATATCTGCACCTGTATTGCCCCTCTGTGGCCCACCACAGGCACCTACTTTTAGGCTCCCAGCTCCACAGCTGTCACTTCTCCCGGGCAGAGACCCACATCTCTCTCCCTCCTAACTGGAGGTTTTCCAACTGCACAGTTCCCTGCCTTCATCATGAGTTCCCCAGCAAGTCAGGTGGCCTAGGCAGGCCAGCTTTGCTTTCCTTTCTCAGAGGCTATAAACAGCATAATTGCCCCGGT
The DNA here is from genome assembly GCF_028017835.1 of Emys orbicularis. Lineage (NCBI taxonomy): Eukaryota > Metazoa > Chordata > Testudines > Emydidae > Emys > Emys orbicularis. The sequence goes on along the minus strand of NC_088695.1, from coordinate 24,851,994 downwards.
TAAAAGTCACCATACAGCCCTTTCTAAACACACATTTCTTTCTAAGGTGAAAGCAGTATAGAGAAAACAGATTACAAACAATAAAAAACCTACACACATGCTAGGAAGCTTATCAGAGGTCACTCCCACTCCAACAAGGACTCTGGTAGGAGTCAGTAGTTCAAACACCAACAAGAGTTTTCTGTGGTTATTAGTTCAAAACAGCTGTTAGCCCAGAACAAGCACACCTATGAATCTGTGCATCTCTCCATTACACAGCTTTGGCCTTTGAGCCTTAAATTCCAGGAACAGGTAATCAGCAGATAATGATTCTTTCCACAGGGCATGGCTTCAAAAGGCTGGATTTTTGCATAACTGGGGGGTGTGGTACATTTGCATTCATCTCCCCCTAGAGATTTCCTGGGAAACTTTGCTTGTCCTGAAAGTTCTTTCTTGTCTGGCACATTGTTTCAGATAGTCCTTTGAAGCTCATAACACTTCCCAGGGTTTACATTGGCCATGTCTCCCCTCTAGAGGCATTACATACAATTCCACAATAATACATAAACTTTGAATTTTTAATACAATGGACTCCAAGATACTTAAACTTAATTCAATAAGATTTTTCAAGGCTATTGCAAGAAATTGCCATATCTGTCATAATATCTTGTTGCAGAGAGTTCCACAGGTTAGCGATACATTATGTAGAAAAACATTTCCTTTTATTAGTTTTGAATTTACTGGCCTCCCCTTGTTCTTGAGTTATGAGACACCATTCACTCTCTATACCACTCACTAGTTCATATGACCTCTTTTTATCTCCCCTCTAAACTAAACTGTCCTGTTCTTTTCACTCTCACCTGATAAGAAAGTCTTTCCATACCTCTCATCATTCTCATTGCCTGTCTCTGAACATCTCTCTTTCTGCTAGATATGTTGTTAGATGGAGTGACCAGAATTTAATACGTGATTCCAGGAGAGGACCTACCATGTATTTATAGAACTGCATAATTCTGTTCAGTGTTTTCTCCATCCCATTTCTTATGCTTTTTAATGTTATGACTGGGTTTTTTGACCTTCTCTGCACACTGAGAAGATATCATTAAGCTGCCCACAGTGACACCGAGATGTTTTCTCTGAGTGATTACAATTAATTTAGAACAGGGGTAGGCAACCTATGGTACACGTGCCAAAGGCGGCACGCGAGCTGATTTTCAGTGGCACTCACACTGCCCGGGTCCTGGCCACTGGTCCGGGGGGCTCTGCATTTTGATTTAATTTTAAATTAAGCTTATTAAACATTTTAAAACCCTTATTTAATTTACATACAACAATAGTTTAGTTACATATTATAGACTTATAGAAAGAGACCTTCTAAAAACGTTAAAATGTATTACTGGCACGCGAAACCTTAAATTAGAGTGAATAAATGAAGACTCGGCACACCACTTCTGAAAGGTTGCCGACCCCTGATTTAGAACCTAGTAGGGTGTAGGATCGGCATAAATTCTTCTTTTCAATGTGCATTACACTGTCTTTGTCAACACTGAATTTCATCTGCATTCTTGCTACCCAGTCACCCAGTATGGTTAAGTCCCTCTGAAGTTCCTCACAGCCTGCTCTAATCTTAACTGACCTAAATAACATTGTGCCATCTGAAGCTTTTTCCACCTCACTGCTCCCCCCTGCCCTTTTTCAGAGTACTAATCAGTACCTGAAATAACACCATCCTAGCACAGAACTTTGTGGCATCTCACTGTTTACCTTTTGCTATATTGCAAATTGACTCTTTCTTCCTCTGGACTGATTTCTGCCTTTTAGACTGTTTCTAATCTTCCCTCAATGGTGGTGAATTTAATTATATTATAGTCACTATCACTCGGCAACTCAACTATAGCTGCTTCTGGAACTTACCTCTATGTTACTTAGGACTCAGTTTAGCATAGTCTCTCCTCTTGTGTTCTCTCACTAAATAAGGCCTGGTCTACACTACGACTTTAATTCGGATTTAGCTGCCTTAATTCGAATTAACGCTTGACCCGTCCACACAACGAAGCCATTTAATTCGAATTAAAGAGCCCTTTAATTCGATTTCTGTACTCTTCCTCGACGAGAGGAGTAGCGTCAAAATCGGTATTGTTAATCCGAATTAAGGTTAGTGTGGCCGCAATTCGATGTTATTGGCAATTAGATGTTATTGGCTACCCACAATGCAACGCTCTGGAAATCGATGCTACTACGGTAGCTTGGACGCACACCACCGAATTAATGGTGCCTAGTGTGGCCGAATACATTCGAATTTATAAAATCGGTTTCCTAAATTCGAATTATATACATTCGGATTAATCCTGTAGTGTAGACATACCCTTGGGTGACAAGAAGTTGCTTCTCTACCTATGGACCTGAAAGGCCAGATTTTCAAAGATATTTAGATGTCTAAAGATGCTGATAAGCTCCTAGTAGGAATTTCAAAAGAGAGTAGGTGTCTAACTGTCCTTGACACCTGGCACCTATCTGCATCTTTAGGCACCTAAATACCTTTGAAAATCTGGCCTGAAGTGACATTTGATCAGTTTTTATGCAGGTACTAAGAGATATCCATTATAACTCCTTTTGTAGGTGTAGTTTTTACTTTCATCTTCCTCAGCACTGTTCATTCAATAGCATTTTCTTTAACTGGAGACTGGGAGTATCATTACACTCATATATTTGTATTCCTATCATTTGGGACTTGGATCTCTACAGATTCAACTGTGTGGTCCTCTCTACTCAGAACTGGTATCTCACTAGGTTCCATGGAATCTTTCAGATAGTGGGACTCCCCCATCTCTCTGACCTAATCATTCCTTCCTGTATAGTTTATAACCAGGTATTACAGTATCCCATTGATTATTGTCTTTCCACCCTGTTAAACAGAAATGCCACTTACATCACAATCCTCTTGCAATGCTGGACATTTTAGCTCGCCTGCTTTTGCTTCTAAGTTTCTTTCATTGATATCCAGATATTTGTAGTTGGTAAACTCTGTTGAGTAGTGGAATGGCCATTAACTGATTGTCAGATAGAACTCTATTGGCTACATCTGAAGGTCAATTGAATGACAATGACAAGCTGAAGGGGTAACTTGAGTATAATTTATATTTCCTACTGTAATAATACAATTAAGCATATGTGTGAGTAGATGTGTATTTGCTAATATGCCTGTGCATTTGCTGTAACCTTTCCATTTGCCTTTATATTGATAGCTCATTTGGCAGACATTTCTTCTCTAGTTAGAAAGGATCTGGAATTTTCTGGGCATTCCAATAATAATACTAATTTGTCACTTGAGCCAAGATGTTTGTATACTAAGTGCTGTCCTCAGGGAAGGTCTCACTGTATATCAGTATCTATCTATATATCTATTTCTAAGTGTTGTTGTAGCCATGTTGATCCCAAGATATGAGAGAGAGACAAGGTAGGTGAAGTAGGAGTTGCTCCAATAAAAGATGTTGCCTCACCTACCTCGTCTATCTATTTCTAAGGCATTTATCACCTTTGTATCTAAGATGAGAGCATGACTTTGCCAGCCAGGGCCATTCACAAAGTGGAATTCAGCAGTTACGTGCAGAGCAACAGGACCTAGCAGCTTACATCAGGAAGTGCAGAGTACCCTGGAAACTGTGGAGGATTTAGAAAGGCAGAGTGTCATTATCAGCACTGGAATAGCCAATAGACCTCTCTCTTACAAACAGTGTCAGAGAATCGGTACAGAGGGTCAGGCTCCTAGTTTTACATCTCATCCAAAAGCTGGCATTTCCAGCAGCATAGCATCCTCTCCCACCATGCTGGGGTGTTGATTCAGTACCAACCCCAAAGGAAACATGCTGTGCTGTCTTGTGGGGGCAGTTCCAGGCACACACCGGTGAATAGTCCTCACACTCGGTGAACAGGGCTCCAGCAGACTTCACAGCTTGGGCACCAGCAGTGCTGGGGGTCTTGAAGTACAGCTCTCTGGAGGCTTAAAAGGACACACCTTACAAGGGCCATCTGCTGAATTGTCAACATTGATTCCAAGAGCATCACTTTGTCTCATTGGGCATCTCTTGTCCGAGTGTTGGCTAGTACTTGGGTGAATAAGGTACCACTTAACAGCTCACTCAGTGGAGAAAAGCAGTTATTCCCTCTTCCTACGAAAACACGAACAATTCCAATAGCTGAGCAGAAAGAGCCAGCACTGTGTAATTTACTAGCTGGAGCTGGTGATCTAACATTCTCTGTATTTCTGTTCTGCAGACTGAGGATTACCTAAAGCACAAGATCAGAAGCAGGCCTGAGCAATCAGACCTGGTCAATATGCACATTTTACAAGGTAAGGCTGGATGAGCTGTTCCTCACATATTTGTAGATTTTTCCAACCCTTCATCTCTCTTGTGGCCACAAATCCTCTGTTGCTTTCCTGTTTCTCTGCAAGATGCACTTTTAGGGTTACTTTGCCCCAGATCTTGATGGCAATCAGACTATGTAAGGGGCTTGTAGCACAAGGTATTTCATGTTGTGCCCAATGCAGCCCTGATCATCCGTAAATAGGCATTGACAGCCTGAATCAGACCTGAGGTCCATCTAGCTCAGCATCCTGTGTCTGACAGTGGCTGGCATCAGGTCCATCAGAAGGATTCAACCACTAGAAACATAGATAGCTGGTTTTGTGATGACCGGGAGAATCGCATGGTGACTTGCCTACTGGGTGTGAAGGCAGGGCCGCCCAGAGGATTCAGGGGGCCTAGGGCAAAGCAATTTCGGGGGCTCCTTCCATAAAAAAAAAGTTGCAATACCATAGAATACTATATTCTCGTGGGGGGCCCTGTGGGGCCTGGGGCAAATTGCCCCACTTGCTCCCCCCCGCCCCCCGGGCGGTCCTGTGTGAAGGTTGCAGATCTCTCAAGACATCTAGATAGACTTATGTGTAGTGCTGGGGAGGAGCCGGTGGTTGTGGTATATGTAGGCACCAATGACATAGGGAAGGATAGGAGAGAGGGAGAGAGGTCCTGGAGGCCAAATTTAGGCTGCTAGATAAGAGATTGAAGTCCAGGACCTCCATGGTAGCATTCTCTGAAATGCTTCCAGTTCTACGTGCAGGGCCACTTAGACAGGTAGGACTGCAGGGTCTCAATGCGTGGATGAGAGATGATGGTGTAGGGAGGAGAGGTTTAGATTTATTAGGAACTGGGGAACCTTTTGGGAAAGGAGGAGCCTATACAGGAGGGATGGGCTCCACCTAAACCAAAATGGAACCAGATTGCTGGCGCTTAAAATTAAAAAGGTCATAGAGCAGTTTTTAAACTAAGGGCTGGGGGGAAGCCGACAGGTGCAGAGGAGCACATTTTTCAGACAGAGACATCCCTTAGGGAGGATCTATTAATGGAAATACTGATCTGATGAGAAACAGTCAAATGAAAAAGAGTCCCATTCAATTACATCACGTAATGGCAGACAGTTAAAAAGTGACAATTTTTTAAATGCTTATATACAAATGATAAAAGTCTAAATAATAAGATGAGTGAACTAGAGTGCCTCATATTAAATGAGGATATTGATATAATAGGCATCACAGAAACTTGGTGGAATGGGGATAATCAATGGGACACCATAATACCAGAGTACAAAATATATCAGAAGGACAGAATAGTGCTGGTGGGGGAGTGGCCTATATGTGAAAGAAAGCGTAGAGTCAAATGAAGTAAAAATCTTAAATGAACCAAACTGTGCAATAGAATCTCTATGGATCGTAATTACATGCTTGAATAATAAGAATATAGTAGTAGGGATATACTATCGACCACCTGACCAGGATGGTGATAATGACTGTAAAATGCTCAGGGAGATTAGAGAGGCTATAAAAATTAAAAACTCAATAATAATGGGGGATTTCAACTATCCCCATATTGACTGGGTACATGTCACTTCAGGACGGGATGCAGAGATAAAGTTTCTTGACACCTCCCCACCCCCAGCACCAGCAGGGGTCCCTGGCTGCACGCCATCCCACCCCCACCCCCCCGCCAAAGCAGCTGGGCCGCCCTCCCCCAGCACCCACAGGGCCCCTGGGCAGCCCCACCCCCACCCCCCAAGTTTTATTCACTGGTATTTTTAGTAAAAGTCATGGACAGGTCACGGGCTGTGAATTTTTGTTTACTGCCCGTGACCTGTCTGTGACTTTCACTAACAATACCCGTGACTAAAACGTAGCCTTATTCATAAATGATCTGGAAAAAAGTGAGGTGGCAAAATTTGCAAATTATACATAACTACTCAAGATAGTTAAGTCCAAAGCAGACTGCGAAGAGTTGCAAAGGAATCTCACAGAACTGGGTGACTGGGCAACAAAGTGGCAGATGAAATTCAATGTTGATAAATGCAAAGTAATGCACATTGGAAAACATAATCCTAACTATACATACAAAAGGAAGGGGTCTAAATGAGCTGCTACCACTCAAGAAAAAGATATTGGAATCATTGTTAATAGTTCTCTGAAAACACCCACTCAATGTGCAGCTGCAGTCAAAAAAGCTAACAGAATGTTGGGAATCATTAAGAAAGGGATAGATAATAAGACAGAAAATATTATATTGCCTCTGTATAAATCCATGGTACAACCACATCTTGAATACTGCATGCAGATGTGGTCGCCCCATCTCAAAAAAGATATATTAGAATTGGAAAAGGTTCAGAAAAGGGCAACAAAAATTATTAGGGCTATAAAACAGCTTTCGTATGAGGAGAGATTAATAAGACTGGGACTTTTCAGCTTGGAAAAGAGACAACTAAGGGGAATATGATAGAGATCTATAAAATCATGACAGGTGTGGAGAAAGTAAATAAGGAAGTGTTATTAACTCCTTCTCATAACACAAGACTTAAGAGTCACCAATTGAAATTAATAGGCAGAGGGTTTAAAACAAACAAAAGGAAGTATTTTTTCAAACAACACACAGTCAGTCTGTGGAACCCTTTGCCAGAGGATGTTGTGAAGGCCAAGACTATAACAGGGTTAAAAAAAGAACTAGATAAATTCATGGAGGATAGGTCATTCAGTGGCTATTAGCCAGGGTGGGCAGGGATGGTGTCCCTAGCCTCTGTTTGCCAGAAGCTGGGAATGGGGGACAGGGAATGGATCACTTGTTGACCTGTTCTGTTCGTTCCCTCTGGGGCACCTGGCATTGGCCACTCTCGGAAGACAGGATACTGGGATAGATGGACCTTTGATCTGACCCAGTATGGCCGTTCTTATGTTCTTAAAGTGTAAGAACCCAGAAGTTGATGTGGAATAATCTGCTTCCCATGAAGTTCAAATCCTAACCCACAATTGTCTGAGACTGACTTAAGCTCTGACAAAGGACATTTAATATTCCTACCTAAACCTTTTAACTTTAATTCTAGTAACTCTGGATAGTCCAGTTATCCACGTAAATGTCCAATTTCCTAATTTATTGGCCTTGATGATATCTGTGGCAGCGAGTTCCACAGTCTAATTATATTTTGTATGGAAAAAGTATTTCCTTTGATCACTTTTGCAATCAGTCTGTGGCGTCCTCCAAGCACATTCCCCTAGTCTTGGGCTCCGGACAATTTCTGACACTGCTTCCTGTTTCACCACAGCTAGTGTCCCAATAGGGCAGGCAGACTGCTCTGCAGACAATAAATCCTGACTCAAGCCTTCAGTCAGACTCCAACTGAGCCCTGAAAGGTTGGAGGGGAGCACTCACTGCTCTGGCTGGAAACAGAACTCCTGACTCTCTTGGCAGAGCAGGGAGTGCTGGAGATCTCACACAGAGCCATAATACACAGCAACAACATGTCACAAACACACGGAGCAGTCAGGGCAGCTAGGCTCTCGGGCCAATGCTGGGCCAGTTCAGCCAGTGCTTCTTGAGCACTTCACAGGTGCCTCGTAATTATCAGGAAGCCTCTTTTCACAGCCCCTTACAGCCTCCCAAATACTGTCCCATTCTGGACACATCTATTCCCTACCTGCCCCCTCCCCATAGCACAGGGCTCAGAGAGAGAAGGGTGAATGCTGAACTGTTGCCCCGGCAGCCAAGGGGACAGATTAAACAGCTCTGCCAGGGGTCAAGGTTGGCACAAGCCGGCCCTGTCCTCCCCATGGGGCTTTTGCCCTAGTCAGGTGCAGGACACCTGGTGTGTTTGAACTCTCTGAGTCTCTAGCTGTTCACTCCTGTGGGAGGGCTTTGTCCTCCTCATCCCTGCAGAAAGGCCACGGCTCTCTGGAGCTCTGCTAGAGCCCACAGCCATCCCCAGAGAGGCCTTGTGCCACCTCCTCCTCACCTTTCACAACTGCCTCCATGCCAGCAAGGATCTTGCTGGAGCCCAAGGGGCTGTTCCTGAAGCATCAGGAAACTAGTCTCACTCCAGACACCCCAGCCCTGCCCCCTCTCCTCCCACAGAGACCAGGCCCTACAGAGCCCTCATAGAAGGGCTCCCATGGGCCCAGGAGGAAGGAGGGAGCAGGTGCTCTCCTAGGCTCCCCTCTACCTAGAGGCGTCTGTTATGGCCAGAATTGTTAGGCTCTTGCTCCCTGCATGGGAAGAAGTGGACGCTAATCCCTTCCCCATGTGCTGGAGTAACAGAGGCCCCCAGTTCCCTGTCACGGGTTCTAGGCTTTAGTGACTGTCCCTCACGTTCCATTGCAGCCTCCTATCTGGGGTGTTAACCTGAGCTCGCCACGTGCGTGAGTCACATCCCATAATTCTGGCACTCTGGTTTGGGGCAGCTGTTGAGTAGGAGGCAGGTGATGGCTGGTTAATTGGTGCAGTCACCTGAAAACTGGTGCAAGCTTCAGTTAACCAGTGTCTGGTATATAGGCGGTACCATTTGCTCTCCGTGTGAGCTGGGATTATAAGGTGAGGATAAACAGTGACAGGAAGTTCCATGTGCTCTCCTGACTAGGCAGCTGCCGTTCTGTGAGGGAGGCAGGATGGTGCTAGGGATACGGCCTGCCTGGGGGCCAGGACACCTGGGTTCTAGTTCCGGCTCTGCCACAGAGCTGTTGTATAGCACTGGCCTCCCTCTGCCACAGCTGTCCAGCCATATACCTCCAAGCTGGCTCACGTTATGCCCATTTTACAAATGGGGAAACAAAGGGTTTGGCTACACATCGAGTTATTCTGGAACAGCTCCTGGGAGTCAATTCACCCCCTACCTTTATCTGAATTAATCTGGGAGAGTAGAAGCTTTGCAGAGTAGAACAGCTGCTAAGAGACTTTCATAAGGACAAATGGGGATGATTGGGGGTGAATGACCACTCACAGGATAGCATGAATTCAAATGTCCCATCAGGTCCATAACAGGCTTTACAGCACGCTGCTGAGACTCTGAGGCTTGTGTTTTCCACAGCCTGAATTTCTTCAAAGAGTAGTTGTATTCGGAACCATAAGGCTGTGCGGTGGTACCTTCAGGTCCAGAGAGGTCCCCTGACTTTGCTGACTACTGCAGGTTGGTCACACTTTATGTTAAGGGTCCATTTATAATTGGTTTGTAAAGGCTAAGTAAGTGTTCAATAGATATAAGCATGTTGCAGACATTAGTAGTATGTGTTTAGGGATGGTCCTAAACACATTGGTAGAAGGTGTTAACGTCATGGTGATAAGCAATCTATTGACCTGTTGGACTTGGTGACAATCTATAATAACAATTGATTAACCACTTATTAAAATCTCTAGTAATCATTTACCAACTCTTTATAAACCATTTATCAGTGGAGCCTTAGGATAAAGTATAACCAGTAAATTCTGCCTTTTTTTCCTGTTAACCTTCCAGAGCCCATCCAGCTCTGGGAGAGGACTCGGAGAGTCATTGTTTCATAGAGTTTAAGGCCAGAAGGGACCATTATATCATCTACTCTGACCTCCTGCATAACACAGGCCATTACATTTTACCCTGTTACCCCTGTATTAAACCAACAACTTGTGTTAGACTAAAGCAAAATTTGTGCCTTCCAGAAAGGCATTCAGTCTGGATTTGAAGACAGCAAGCGATGGAGAATCCACCACTTCCATTGGGATTTTGTTCCTATGGTTAATCACCGTCCCTGTTAACAATTTGTGCCTTATTTCCAGTTTGAATTTGTCTGGCTAAAGCTTCAGCCGTTTGTGGCTGTTTCACTTTTCTCTGCTAGAATAAGAGCCCTTTAGTGTCCAGCATTTTCATAGTACCCACGAAGGTACTTCTCCACTGTAATCAAGTTACTTTCAATCTTCTTTCTGATAAACTGAACAGACTGAGCTCTGTACATCTCTCCCTGTACAGCATGATTCTCTCCAGCCTTTGAATCATTTTTATGGTTCTTTCTACACACTCTCTAATATTTCAGCATCCAAGGAGCTAGAGGCTGTTCCCATTAGCTGGCAGAGCCAGTCCAGCTCGGGGAGAGGAGCTGGAGTCTATTCTGCTCCTGCATCACCCACACAATTTTTAACTAAGTTTCATTGCAGACTGTTTATAGATCAGACAGAACCCAGCATAACTCTAGGATCCCAGGCTGAGTTTGCACAGCTGGAATCTAGGGGAGGGGAAATCTTTTACTTGATAACTGAGAATTCTGACCTGGGAACCATTGAGAACCATATGGAGACCCACAATCCATCCCACACACAGTCCTATGTCTAGGGATTAGTCTAACAGCCAGCGTTCCAGGCTCAGAATACTGGAACTGATCTCTCTCCATTTACTGCTCTAACCTGAAATGTGCTTTGTTTTGATTGTGATCCCGGAAGGGGAATCTCGTTAGCACTGAGCATTCTGTATCTAGAGCACAGGTTCAGCAGGACCTGGAACTGATGCTTTCAATTTTGGCCTTTTAGACTCAGCTGCAGAGGGGTCCATTCAAGCTACTCAGATGAAGCTGAAAAGAGCCCGACTTGCAGATGATCTCAATGAAAAAATTGCTCTCAGACCAGGTCCTTTGGAGCTGGTGGAGAAGAATATTATTCCTGTTGACTTAGCTGTGAAAGAGGCAATAAAAGGTAGGTCACAAGAGAAGCACGGCTTGTATCGCACGTGTGTGTACAGCACAGATTGATAAGGACATTGATACATATAGTGCAGTACTTAGATATGAGTCCGGCAGGAAATTGCCAATATAAAGTTAAGAGCCATAACAGAACCTAAGTTAGCCCATATTGTTTTCACTGAAAGCAACCTCAACCAGCAGCGCATATATTCTCCTCACCAGGTCTAAGAGGAGAAAGGAAGCTGTCAACTCCTCCCAGAAATGTCTCCCATTAAGTTGCCTTGGTAAGAGGCTAACATTTTCAGTCACGCCCCTGTGCAGTCAGCCTCCCCTCCACATATGTTAGGCATCACAACCCAAATCCTACCCTCTGGCTAAGGTCCAAGAAGAAGGCACAGCTTCCATCAGCCTGAGCTGGAAAGCCTCAGCATGCCCAGTCTCTTTCTACCATCCCTTCACCTCACTTGCCCGAAGCAGAGTCCAGTTCCCTTCTCTGCGCAGCCAGGGGACAGCTGGGGTAAGGAATCAGTCAGGGCTTGGGAGGCACCCCCACTGCATTAGTGCACAGCTATTTGGTTGGCATTTGCTTGGTTGGCTGGTTGGTTTTATGCCTCTGCCTGAAGTGCCAGGCAGTGGCCAGGAGGGTTGGGAGAATGAGTATGCCTGGTGATGTACCATGTGGGCCTGGTACCCCCTGCCTCTCCCTGGTGTGTCATTCCACTTAGCCCAGGTCTACACTAGTGGGGGGGGGGTCGACCTAAGATATGCAACTTCAGCTACGCGAATAGCGTAGCTGAAGTCGGTGTATCTTAGGTCGACTTACCTGGCCGTGAGGATGGCGGCGAGTCGACCGTTGCCACTCCCTCGTCGACTCCGCTTCCGCCTCTCGTGAGCTGGCGTTCCGGAGTCGACGGGGAGCGCGATCGGGGATCGATTTTATTGCGTTTACACTAGACGCGATAAATTGACCCCTGATAGATAGATCACTACCCGCCAATCCGGCAGGTAGTGAAGACCTGCCCTTAGACTTGTGTAAAGTGGGTGTAAAACAGTCCCCAATCAGAAAGGTGGTGCTTTGCACTCACTCTGCACTGGTGTAAATGGCCTCAAGGCCCCAGGAAGGGACGAGTCAGGCCCTGTGTGTCTGCACTGCATTTCAGCAGTGCCCCAGGAGACAGCAGCCAGGCTGGGACTGTTCTCTGATGCAGAGGCCACAGGACTCACATTAGTGAACACAAGGGGCTTCCTCTCTTCAGGATGCTGGAGACACTCCCCCCTGCAGCTCCTGGCTCACCGGAGACACACAGCTTGTCACCCTGGGGTCTTGGTAAGGGCTGGCCCAGGCTGTGCAGTTAGGGCCTGGACTGCTCGCTCCAGCACGCTAAGCTGCCATGCTGACTCGCCAAGGGGATAAAGCCCACTCCGAGGCCCAGCCCTTTCTGAGTGAAATGTACAGGGCCACTTTCCACAGCCCCGGGGAGCCTGGCACTGGCCAGTGGCAATGGCGGGAGAGCTGTGGGCTAGGAAATGCAGGTTGCAGTGCTCAAGCAACTGCAGGGTCAGGACTGCTACTACCCTGTCAGCCTACAGATAGCACCTGCGGGAGGCATGGAGCCCAGCCCAGCCATGCTCTCTGTTAGTATTTCTGCATGGGGCTGGTACTGTTCCAGACACCCAAATGAAAAGGCACTTTCAATCCTGCCAATGCAGGAAGTATCTGAAAGAGAGAAACGAGAGACCCAGCAGTGCCAGGCCAAGAAGGCTCATCTGTACGCAAGCCAGGCCCATTTGTGGAGGGTCTGATCCATCTCTACTAGTCAATAGCAGTCTTGCCATTGACTTGAAAGTGGCCCTGAGAGCTGGTCCCATGCAGCCCAAATTCCTTGTTCAATAACACTCAGTCCCTAATTGTCACGGATTATTTCCACTGGCATGCCAGTTACGTGTGCAGCCCAGTGAGGGCGTTCAGTGCCCCGGTTAGTGCTCAGGGTGAGCTGGAGCCAGTGGCAGGGGCTCGGCTCACCAGGAACTTAGACCCTTTGGCAATATTGACTTTAGAATGACACAGGAAGTGGTGTGAGAAGCAGGAAGCCCTTTGACTCTTGGTTCGGCTAAGAACCCAGCATGTAGAATCTGAGCTATTGCAGCCCATGGTGAGCCAACTCGGCAGAGCACTGTCGAGCAGAGTGAAGCCTGCAGATTTCCCAGGCTGTCTGTGCAGTGGTTTCCTTTCTTGGCCCCTATTATTGTCACTGTTCTGGTCTTGGCATATTTGGCACCTTTAAGGCCCAGTGTTGCACGGGTCACATCACTATAGTTCAGGGTCCAGTGTCACGCCCTGATTTCTCATGCTTGTAACTTTTCAATACACTAGCCTGAAATGTTCCAGGCCGGGTGCCTGCCTGAAGGGTTTTTCTTTATTTTAAGGGGAGTTTAATCAAAAACTCGTCAGCCATTTTTAAATGATGGAAGAGTGGAAAAAATACATTTCCTACTTTATAAAAACTCCAGAACCGTGTCTTTGAATGCCGTTGTGTCAGAAAGAGCTGAGGTTTGGAGGCTGGAAGGTTGTTGGGGGAAGAGTGCTCGAGGAGGGTTAGGGCCTTTGCCCAACTGGAAAATAACCTATGGTAGGCACACTTGCAAAAGGCATCCTGGTCATGGCCTGTGCACTGGGATGTGCACACTAACCCACCTGGGGAACACGGACTCCAGGGAACCCCCCGGCAGCACGAGGGAGGGCGGTTTGGAAACCTGGGTCAGAGGCTGTGTTCAGACTTTGCTCAGTTCCTGGCTCCTCCCTCGCCCACCAAGCAACACGAGAGCGTACAATGATCTCAGGCCTTAAAGGTGACTGACAATGGACAAGAACGTGGCTTTGTGCCCTGTGCCCTTCTGTGATGCACCAAGAGGGCCTGCAAGGTTTTTCTTCCCCAGCATTTTCTGCTTGTGGAATATCTGGGATTTCAAGGGTTTTTCTACCACAGATGAGCCAACGAGGGCCTGACTCTCTTCTCACTGACCCCAGCGTACATCAGGAGTAAGTGGAGTTAGCTGAGCGTAAAGCTGATGTGAGGTCAGAATCAGACACCTGGCGTGGGACCTTTCTGAGCTCACAATAAACTGGGCAGGTGTGTCTGAATCTTGAACAACGAGCGCCTTTCTCCTAAGTGCTTGTTAGGGGCTTGAATTAAACAGGGCTTAACAACCAAAAGTTTTAAACGGTCTGACTAAAAATGTCTTCCCCTGTTCAAAAGCTTAGCAGTCAGGCCCTGCAATGATATCATCAGGGTAAAAATATGAAAAAGTACAATGGGGTGTCCTTAAAATCAGTTTCATCTAGTCTGGGCCCACCAGCACCAAAACATTTGAATCGTAATCCTATGATTATTGCATGACATCACTACGGGGCAGAGCTGGGTTGTTTGGGTGCCTTATCTGTGCTTTGCCACATCTCAGCATCTTTGAATTTCTATTAAGAATTACCCGGATAATGTATTTCCTGGGTTTATAACACTTTGTTTTAGAATAATTACAACATACTGGTAATGGAGTTTTGCCCTAAATTAGTAATATGTGCTCTCAGTCTTAGCTCCAACTGATCACAGCTTGTGTCTGGAAATTAATACCTTATTATTTGAGAAATCATCCATGGCCACATAATTCAAGAGTGTGGGCTCTAGCCAGCCTCAGCTCCTGCCAGCAGAAATGCAGGCTGAGGGCCTGCCTGATGCAGCAAGTCTTCCTGCAGCAGGCCCAGAGGGGTGGAAGGTACCCACAATCCCTACTTTAAGAAGGCTTGGAGCTAGCTGGTGCAGCTCGGACAGTGGGATGGCAGTGCCCTGGGAGAGGTGTGGCCAAGGTGCCCAGGAATGCACTGATTTAACCTCTCTCCTAGGCAGTTTCCCCCTGATGGGCAGAGGAGCCCCCACCACGAGTTTAAGGTGTCCTCCCCAGCAGAACACCCAGGAGACGGTTTGCCTTCCCTGGGTGTGAATCCCACCTAGGCACAGCAACCAGTGGGTAAATCTACCCTTTGTTGGCTGTTCAGCCGCAAGGGGGCAGAGTCAAGGGCACATCTTTAAACAAACTTTCTGGGGTTCTTGAATGCTGAGCGCTGAACTGTGCAGCATGACACGATGTCAGTGCTTGCCTTTAGATTTATATAGCAAAATGCCTAAGTCAAAGGAGCAGCACAGTGTGTTTGCCAGGTCCATGATTCCCCTGGGGCCTGCAGCCCAGGGTCGGACACGGAGCAGAGAGGAGCACTGCTATTCTGAAACTTTGAGTCTTTTGTTTTTGCAATACCAGAAAAATGACGGGGTTTAAAATTGTCTTACTGTAACCGTGGAATTTTAAATGTTTATACAGTGGAAAGTATAGTTGACATATTCATCTAATCACCTCCAATAGGGCGAAAGAAAAGTGCTGAAGCCAGTCTAGATCCCTAATGTCCCAGCAACAGGAGGCTGCCTGTGCTCCACATAGCTGAGGGATGATCTAATAGCCTTTTTTACCAGGTCCTTGTCATCACTTTGTCCAATGCACTCAGGAGGACAATACCCAGTGCACTAAAAACAGCCCCTAGCAAACACCATCCTGCCTGAGATTACAGCAGAGGCATGGGATCATGAAACAACATGGATAGCCGCAGATTGCTGTGAGAGCAAGAGAGATAAGCCGAGCATTCCCCTCTCCCCGCTCCATGCAGACCCTTGGTATCAAGAAGTGAAGTAAGAGGCAGCACATTCCAGTCATGCTCTGGAGTGCCATGTTGTCCCTGACTGAGGTCCCCTCGGCTCACTTGTTTGGTGTGTATCTCCTCTTGGAGGGGATTTAAATGCCTCCTAACTGCCAGCCCAGCTGTACTATTAGGAAAAACTATTTCACTAGGAGGGTGGTGCAGCACTGGAATGGGTTACCTAGGGAGGTGGTAGAATCTCCATCCTTAGAGGTTTTTAATGCCACGACAAAGCCCTGGCTGGGGTGATTTAGTTGGGGTTGGTCCTGCTTTGAGCAGGGGGGTGGACTAGATGACCTCCTGGGGTCTCTTCCAACCCTAACCTTCTATGATTCTTTGATACTCTGTGGCTAAGGATGGTAATGTGTTTGAATTTGATAGGGTTCCTTCAAAACTCCAGAGGGAAAAAAAAGTAATGGAGTTATCCTATCTCCTAGAACTGGAAGGGACCTTGAAAGGTCATTGAGTCCAGCCCCCTGCCTTCACTAGCAGACCAAGTACTGATTTTGCCCCAGATCCCTAAGTGGCCCCCTCAAGGATTGAGCTCATAACTCTGGGTTTAGGAGGCCAATGCTCAAACCACTGAGCTATCCCTCCCCTGGGAAGATTGAAGGTGGATAATTTGCCATCTGCCATGCTATGTCACCCAGTTCTCAGGACAGCACCGAGACAGCAATTGTCACCGCCTGAACACCCTGCCCGTTGAGTCAGCTCTCAGCATCACAGAAAGCCCACAGTCTTTGTAGCTCCTGAGGCAATGTTTTGGCATATTTTGGTGCAACACTGCTCCATACCATTGCCTGTGCACCCTTCCTAGACCTCCCATGGTACCTTAAGAATAAAAGGTGCCATTGGCTTCCACAGGTTCCCACCAGAAAAACTCCCTTTCCTGGCCTTCCCAGAACCAGCAGCTGGTTTCATCAGGCCTAGAACAACCATTCTGTGCTACATGACACCTGATTCTGGTTTCTGGGTGTTACTGGCTCCTGCAGCTTCCCAGGCACATCAGTTCTTAAGGCTTATGGTGACAGAGAAATCCTTGCCCTGACAGGGAGGGTGCAGAAAGGTTGCCAGCCAGGCGCAATGGAGTATGTTAGATCCTGGCAGAGGCTAGGCAGGCAGCACTTGCACTTCTGGAGGGAGCGCAGACTGTCTGCAGCCTAGAAATCACAGCCTGACAGCCTTGGGAGGGGAACACAGCCCATTGCTGGATGGGGACAGCAGCTGCTGCAGCAGGCAGATCCAGGGCAGTGCCCTGCAGGCAAGAGGATGGCATGGAGGGAGGAGCTCACTGAGACAAGGTTACCTCATTATCTCTCTCCTAGGCTGCCCTGGGGCTGAGGTTGAGGGGTTTGTTCCAATAGTTGGAGCCCTTGTGCTGAGGGTATTTGCA
This sequence comes from Emys orbicularis, assembly GCF_028017835.1. NCBI lineage: Eukaryota > Metazoa > Chordata > Testudines > Emydidae > Emys > Emys orbicularis. Next base: position 24,834,873 of record NC_088695.1, on the reverse strand, counting down.
CCCTGGAGTCCCTGGCAGCCCTACCAAACCACTTGTGTGTTACTCCCACTACATGAGTGTTAGTGGGACTGGAGCCCTTCAAGCCCAGAGCTAGGAGCACTGCGGCTCATGTCTAGGAGAGCAGCCCGCAGGCCACTAGAATGCATAGCCCAGCACTTAGCCAAGCTCTGCATTGGGGGACCTGTAACTATGGTAACTAGCAATGCTCCTGTGGTATCTCCTCCCACCAAGTGCCTTGGGCAGATGACCACAGACTCCAGGAGCTCCCCTAGTGCCTAGCTGGCGACAGCAGGGCCAGTGACTTAGCAAGCTATCCCACACACGATGGGGTCTCTCATCTGCTTTCTCCCTCCGGAGAACACACCCTGTGCAAAGAGAAGGGGCGATAATGCCTATCTGGTCAGACAGAAGGGAGAGGTCAGAACACGACAAAGCGTGTCGGTAAGAAGCTGCACACTGCTGGGCTTGGAGCATGGACAGGTGGACTACTCTTCCCCAACCCTTCCTCCTTCCCCGAGCTATCTGAGTGCAAAGCTGCATGATAAGACTGGGCAGTGTATGACTGCAGCAGCAGTAATCCTTCTGTTACCCACCCTCCTGCCTAAGCCTTCCCGGGGGTCTTGCAAAATAGCCTTGCTTTTTCAGCACTTTGCTTATCAGCACAACCCTGGGGTCAAGAGCTCTTGTCCATCTGAGTGTGGGACACTGCCCTGGGAATCCTCCGGAGGAGTGTCTGGACCAGGCTTTGCTGGGATTCCGGAAGCGCAGTTAATCATTCGGAGCATTTCTTCCAACTCTTTGTACTTTGTGCAGAGAAGCCAGGGGAGGGTTGGGTCCTGGAGATTTAAGACCTTTGTTTGATTCAGTCCTTGGCTTCTCTGTGGAGGCTCCAGACAGGCTCAGTGCATCCATCGGTTTTGTGATTTAGACATTCGTCCAGTGGGAGGAGCCCGCCCCCAACTCATTTCATACAGGCTGCTAGGCGCTAGCCCCTCTGGTGGGAACAGTTTCACATACCGCTGGATTCAAACCAACCCCCTAGGTGGGAAATACTCCTCCCTCCCCGAGCTACTGCCCGAGTCGACCAATCCCGGTGTTCTTTGGAGATGAACAACACACTCATATTCTGCAGTTAAGCACCTCAATCTGTATTCAGGCTCATAACCCCACAGCCTGATTTGCAGAGGTGCTGAATACCTGCAGCTCCCATGGATTACACTGGGTGCAGTAGGGGGCCTATTACACTATTTCCCAGGCTCCAATTGCCTAGCCAAGCTCCTAGGATCCCCCACTTTCCCTAAAGACCCTCAGTCAACATCATCCCATTCACTAGAGGGGAGCAGAATCACTGTGCTGCATTTGCCCACGAGAGTGTCGCTCACTAGTGTGCTGCCTCCACAACATGCCCAGTCAGGCCAATGAGAGAGCAGGAGCCTGGATCGCCATATTTTTGCACATCCATGTTGGGAGGAAAAATCTTAGGGCTTAATGATTGAAATGCCCCAAGTTTCCAGGGGCTGATCCCCACAGCCTGCTTTGGAGCAGATGGATACAAATGGGAAACAGACAGACACATCTGAAATAAAATCAGTTCAAAGGATGATAACCAGAATAAGCCAAAATCCCTCTGCAGCGTAGAGATTTCAATGGGGCAGGTTTTTCAAAATCTCTCCCTACTGCCCTCTGTGATGCTCTTCCCTGTCCCTCTACATGAGCCTGCAGGGCACTGTCCTCTGGAGCTCCTGCAGTCTGAGCAGCTTGCCTGACCTCTCCCCTCATGGACTCTCCATCTCAGCTCAGATCTCAGCTGCACTTCTGTGAACCCCTTACTAGAAAGCCCAGACCTGTAGGTGGATGTGTACAGAGTATTAGGCATAAAACGGGCACAGAGACACCAAAACCTGATATGATTTTCCGGGAGTTGTTTCTTGGGCACCCCAATGGGATGCCCATGTTTGAAAACCATGTTCTCCCATCTGAATGGCTGAGCTCTTTCTGAAAAGCCAATCAGGAGAACACTTGAAAGATGCTGCACAAAATACAGCTCCATATCACAGCCAGCATTATCTGAAATGCCCATACTGGAATCAGGGCACTGTTCCCAGGGGCTATTGCTCATTCCATCAAAATCCCCCTCCCCTCCTCAGCTCTGCTCAACGTGCTCCCACGTCAGGTATTGGGGTTTGGGCTTGTGTATTGTAGGGGGGGTTGGTAGAGCCGCTGAGATGGTTCATTGCACACGTTGCTAAGGCTGTCTGTTTACGCACCACTGACCCATTGCCTTTGTTTCACTTGTTAAGGTGCCCAGGGGAGCTTCTCTAAATCAGCTGATGCTTTTGCGTTTGAAGAAGACAGTAGCAATGATGGCCTGTCCCCAGAGCAGGCCAGGAGGGAGGATTCGCAGGGCTCCACAGAATCACCAGCAGGCACCAAAACCTCAGAGGCAATTTCCTCTGCCACATCAGGGACAACTCAGGTAAAAAAAAAGCAAGTGTTCTGTGGGCAAGCCAGGGCTTGGCCCCGGGAGCCAGCTTGGGGAAACCTGTCCCCTCTGCCCAGCGAGGGCATTCGGACATCCACCCAACACTCTGAATGCAGGAATACTCTGCACCCCATGGGGGGGGGTGCTCATCCCCTTGGGCAGGCAACGCCCAGGGCTCAGGAACTTACTGCTGGGTTACTGTGGGGCTGCAGTGCAGAGCCCTCCTGAAAGCTGCTTGCAGTGCTGACTCTTCTCTCTCCCCCTCGCATGCACGCCCTAGAGCAACCTTTACGTGAAGGCTTTAAACAACCGCCTTCCACCCGTCCACATGGTCATGGGGAAGCGTGTGCTTGCTAGGGAGGGGGCTGATTCTGCCTCCGCCTCAGCCCACACTCAGGAGACCATCCCTACTCCAAGAGTTCCACAGACAGCAGTGGGCTCAGAGAGGTTGTGCTCAGTGTGAGCAAAGGAGGCAGAATCTGGCCTTGGGAAGCTAGCATAGTAGCCTCCTATATAGAGTGGAGACACGGGGAGCAATGCCTAGGCTGACCATCCCTGGGAGCTCTCAGACTTGCACAGGCTGCTTAAAAGAAAGCAGAGATGTGACCTGCCTGGCTCAGCCTTCTTGTACAGCCAGCTGCCCTGGAGTCTCCATGGACCCTAACTGCTTCATTGCTTCCTTTGATCTATTTCTTTGCTGTATATCTGGGCTGGATGGGACAGAGAGAGAGCATCTAGCTCGATGCCACATGCTGTGAAAAGGTTCACTCACTCCCAGCCCAGCCCGCCCTGGCAAGGGACATTCAGGTCACCGGAGGAAAGAACAGAGGCCAAATGCTTGTGTAGCTTGCAGGGTCTGTGGAGCAGCAAAGGCCCAGTGCATTTCCAAAGTTTCCGCTGGTGCCAGATACTTTCTGGAAGATGCTGCAGCAGAATCCCACACACTGATCCTGCAACTCACATGAACAGCCTTTGCTGTGACAGTGCCTTATGTCCAGTTCCAGTCCCTGCCATCACTCAATAGGGGCAAGGCTGTACCCAAACATTTCTGACCCTTTCAGGGGGTCTGACTGAGTCTGTCTGTAGAAGAGGGAGCAGTGCTTATCTTTCTTCCTGTCCCTAGTGCTCTAGGATGTGCTGTGGCTTCCCCTCTGCCCTTTCCGGTCACTAGGCATTCCATGTTAGTAGTTATTATTTGTATCACTGTAGCACCTAGATTTCCTTGTAGTTTTGGTAGCTTTAAGCATGTCAGCAGCTTTTCCCCTTGGAGACCACAGACAGGAGAGGAATTGAGGCTGAAAGGCCATGAGGCTGAAAGGGTGAGGCTTTCCAGACCCAAGGGTTAGCGGGAGGCATGGGGAGTGGGTACAAGCAGACAGTAGAACTGGCTAGCAGCGGGGCTGTAGGGCTCTTCTCCAGACAGCTCAGCTGGAGAGCTGGGCTTTGTTAAGTGGCATCAGTGTGAGGCCAGTGCTTTAACTAGCAGGTTGTCAATCAGCAGCTCCCCCAGAGTGATGTCCCCGAGTCTTGATGCGTCTCTGTAACTGCAGTCTGAGGTAGTGGCTGTGCACATGGCTCTGGGGGGAGGCCTTTCCTTCCCCAGCATCTCCCCAGTATTTAACAGTAATTAATACCTTTGAAGGTGACCAATGCCGTGAAAATGGGGGACTGCAGGCCACCCCGGGAGCCACACAGAGCGCTGCTGCCTGGGAAGGAGGATCAGCAGCTGCTCTGGGGATGAAGCTGCAGGCCATGCTATGTGTATGCATCCCATGTCAACCTCCATGGGGAAAGGGCAGCCCGCAGCTGACAATTCCATGAGCCTTGCCCAGGGTCCCCAGGGAATTTGCTCTGACAGGGACTTAATGAGTCAAATGGGGACCCGGACTCAGGATCCCAAAAAAACAAACGTGTTTTCTCTTTAAATCCACTTGTTAAGCATGGGCTAGTGCAAGATCCCTGGGCAGGACCCACTCTGAGTGCACAGGCTGCAGGCAGGGGAAAGCAGGGGGATATCAGCCTCTGGTAGTCCCAGGGAGCACTGGGGTGTTCTGCAAAAGATCCTGAGCAATTGTTAACCTGCCAGTGACGGATTCTTGGCTAGGCAACTCTTCTCCATTCCAATGTCTTTGTTACACAGCGTACTTGGTATCGGGTACCTCAATTTTCCAAGCACTTATGGCAGGTAGCCAAATGATTGTACATTTGGTTTGTCTAATTGTATCGGCCTGATGAAACCAAGGCAGGGCATCAGGAAGGTTTGCTCTGACTTGCACTGAGAAATCACTGTATTCCAAACAAGCTTCTAGGAGAAGATGGATACAATTGCACATGTGAGCTGCCTTGTGGGATATCCCATGAAAGCGATGACTGCAGGGCTCCAGTTAGGAGCAAGATTTCATCCTGTGTCTTAGTTTGTTTCCTCTGTTTGACAGAGGCATCTTTGCAAACTGTGTTTGGGTGGCTTGGGTGATGTAAATAGTCCCGAGGAACAGAATCCATCAGTTCTCGTGGCGCTGGAGTGTTTAATTGCTGGTGGCATGACACCAACAGCTGCCCATGTACAGACTAGCCCTGGTGCGTGTGGATAGTGAATGGGGTTTGACACCGAGCAGGGGAGGTCTCAAGCCTCGTCCATGCTCCCCCTTACTCCCAAGGCTGGAGCATAGGCACAGAATTGGAGTGCCCGAGGAGACACCACCCTCAGAGGTGAGATCCAGGCTTAGAGCTCACTCCTGGTACGAGGAGTACTGGAGGTAACTGGTGGCTGTGCAGCAGCACTCTCATTAGTGCAGGACCAAGGGCCTCTGCCCATCCATCAGGTTCAGCGCTTCAGGTCTGGCTACACCGCAAGCTGGAGGTGTGATACCCATGCTAGCTTGGAGGCAGCTACAGAGCTAACAATAGCAGCGTAGCGGCAGCGGCCCGGGTAGAGGAAGGAGCTAGCCACCCCGAGTATGACCCGTCTGAGATACTAGGTACATACTCAGGGTGGCTAGCCCCTCCCGCCACTTCCACTGCCGTGGCTACACTTTGGTTTCTGGCGAGCTAGTGTGAGTATGTCTACCTGAGCTGGAAATGATATCCCTGACTCGAAGAATATCCCCACCTTAGATGTGATAACTCCAGAGGCTGCAGAGCCATTGCTGCAGCCCACACATGCTCTGCCCTGAGGAAGGAAGCCAGTGCATGTTTAGAAGGATCCCCATCAACACCGTGCCAATCAGCCACAGACCGCTGGGAGGCTCACGCCCACTTAGGGTGCTGGCTCCATGACTAGAGAGGAAAAGTTTTCCCACACATGATAAGGTTTCTTAATGCTGCTTCCTATACTCCTGGACATTAGGTGCCACACGCTAATGGTGACTGATTCTTGATTCCAGGATCATTCCCACAGCTCTGAAAACAACGTGACTGACCTGACATCAGTGCAAAACAGCCAGTGTGAAAGCCCAAAGCAGGTGAACGGCCAGCAGAGCCCACCCCTCCCGGTGCCTGCAGTGGTGAAGGTAACGTATCTACCCCGTCGCCTTGCAAAGAAAGACATCACGGCTAGCTGAGTTTTGCTGATTAAAGTTTAGCTACATTTTCTTAATGCACTTTAGCAGCCAGTTTCAACCCACAGTAACGAAACCCTGCCCCAAAGCTGCATAGGCACATATGTGCCTCTTCAGAAAGTGCTGCCGTCCACAGGAAGAGGGGATTTTGATACTAATGCACATTTCACACAATCGTAGAACATTACAGTCTAGATAGATAGATAGATAGATAGCCTCTCCTGCAAGGTGTGGCTTACACCTCCTCCCTTCTCTCTGGTGCTTGCTATCACTAATATTAGGAGTAGCTTCTCCCCTCTACTCACGTGGGCTGGATCCTGGGTTCTTTTCTGGCACTTGGTGTCTCCACCCAAGGTGACTCCTCACTGGGTCATGCAAAGGAATGACACTCCCAAAATAACAGAATAACAAACTCCCAACTCCTCCCCCGCTCTGGCTCCCTCCCTGGCACCATCTCAGGCAGATAGTACGCCAAGGCTGAGTCCCGAGGCGGAGCACCTGCAGAATTGTGGCACTGGCTGGCTTAAATAAAAGTCCTCTGATTTTATTTTTCACTCCTGGGAGGGGCAGGATCCTCTCCCAATCCTACCAGGCTCACTGCTCCCTGGCCTGCGATCCTCCTGGGGTCTCAGCTGGCTCTCGGTAGCCAGGCCAGACCTCTTTGCAGGATGCTGTCACTGCAGGGCTGGAGCTTCTCAGATCCATACAGCTAGATCTCACAGCAGAGCCAGAATGCCCTGTGGGAGGAATGGCAGCTCAGCAGGGACACCCAGCTTCCAAACCAAAACCAAACTTCAGCTGTTTCTCTGAGTCAGGCTGTCTCCTGCTAGGGGCTATGTCCCTTGTCCACTTGTTATTGGTTCATGGACTGCTTGGTCCAGATCACCCCATGCAGAAGTCTCCCTCTTGGCCCACCAGGGTTCCTTCTGTCACCACCCCAGCTCAATGCATGCTGGGAAATGGGGTCAGAAAGCTCTGGTAGCCATTATAGTTGTAGTCCTTTTGGTAGGGCCCCCTTGGGTGTGTCTACTCTGCACACAAAACCTAGTCTGTGGGATCCGGGCTTATGGGCTTGCCATGCTTGAGCGTCCACGCTGCATTTTAAATCTGGGTTTACAATTGCTGGACCGTGTCTCTCAGCGGGACTCAGGCTCTGACCCATCTCCAACAGGGTCCTAGAAGCCAGGTACTTGCTGACCAAGTCAGACTGATTTGTAGGGGGGTGGAAAGGGGCTTGTGCACTGCAGACATACCCATAGAGACTCAGTCTGCCAGTTCAGGAGCTGGCAAACCCCAGAAAACGCTCTGTCCCCACCCAGCCTCCAGATATGCAACTCTTGGCTCCGTAAATGAGAGTGCATTGTCTGTTTGTAGCTTCTGAGCCAGTGCAGAGGGAGGAAGCAGCTAGGACCCAGGCCATGGGACAGACTGGCTTGGCCCCTGTCCTGAAAAGCTTGACAAGGAAACAAATGCAAGGCAGGACACAGGCCAGCAGTTCCTAGTGTGACGATGTGAAGACTCTTGATGAGCAGAAGAGATGGGAGGCTGATTGAAGAGGAGGGTGTAGGGGGAGATTTGAAAGGGAGGTTCTGGGCAGGTGGGGGCTTTAAAGATCAATGCCAATACCCTGAATGGCACCCAGAAGTGAGCAGGAAATCCATGTGGGCTCTGAACAGCAGGCAGAATGTGCTTATTATGCCCAGCAATACCAAGAAAGCAGGCAGCCACATTCTGCACCAGGACAAGGTTCTGAGTGGTCTTTGTGGGGACCCCCATGCTGAAGGGACTGCAGTGATCTAGTCTACAAAGATAGCAGCCACCATCACCACACCAACCATAAACATGCCCTTCTGGTCACCTCCACCAGCTGGGAGTGTAGGAGAAATCCCTGCTCCAGAAGTGCTCTACATGGTGAACCTCACATAAGGATAAAAGATGTACAGTGCTCCTCCATCCAGACCATCAATCCTGAGATTCTCTCCAGATGCTACCAACTAGAACCACCTCTGTCTTGTCTGGACTGAATCTTTGCTTAGCTTGTTCCCAGGCAGGGATCACCTGGAAAAGTTTGCATAAACACTCTCCCTGTTCCCACTGCCCAGGACATGTCTCACAGCACACATTGCTGTCCTGAAAGACCACTCACCCCTTCACGCTGGGATCTCAATATTGTGGTCATTGTTTTATTAGAGTTATCAGCATGCCAAGCCTCAGGGTCACACAAAGGAGTTCAATACAATGCATTAGAGGGCTGGGCTCCTCGCACTCAGAGGAGCACAGTGTGTAGTGTGTGACTTCTTAGTCCCCTGGCAGTATACTGAATTAGGCTAATCAGTGTAAATGAGTAGATGAGTAAGAGGACTGACCTCAGAGGAGGATTTTAGTTGCTTTAGAGAGAGCAGCTTTGGGTGCCTCACTGAGCAGGATTTATGCAATGTTGCTGTAGCCATGTCAGTCCCAAGATATTAGATTAGACATGAAAAAGAGCTCTGTGTAGCTCAAAAGCGTGTCTCTTTCACCAACAGAAGTTGGTCCAATAAAAGATATTGCCTCACCCACCCTGTATCTCTGAGCAGGATTTAGGCCTTTTGAACAAACAGCTGAGAGAAGAGAGGATGTTATTAAGTCATAATACCTCCTCTGACACTCTCAATTCTATTCTGCTGTCATGCATGGGCAGATCTCCCAATGCAACATGATTAGTGGACACTGACTGGGAGGTCCAGGAATGGAAAGGAAGCAGAATATCAGAGTCACCATCTGCCATGCTGACCTGAGAGCAGAACTTTAACCAGAGGAATGCAACTTAGTAAAAGTTAACCAGGTCCTTGGTGCACGTGTTATCTATCTATAGCAGTGGTCTCCAAACTTTTTTGATCGCGCACCCCATCGGTAAAAAAATTTTGAGCACACACACCCTGTTTCCAGCCAAACTGTCAAAGCAACTGCCGAACTGCCGAGGGGGGGGGGGAAAAGTGGCGCTGCTCCGGCGGCCCTCCTCCTGCTGCACACCCCGAAGGATCCTCTTGCGCACCCCACTTTGGAGACCACTGATCTATAGTACAATGAAATGCACTAATTCAGTCTGTAAGTCAGCCTGTAATCCTCAATGCCCAAGTGACTGCAAGGCCTGGTATAAAGCTTGTTTGCTCATTCAGGAAAGACAATGGGGCCTATCTCTGCTTAGTTTGCTGCAAGTCCCCTCATTTTCCCAGGGCCGCCCAAGGGGGGGGGGGGCAAGTGGGGCAATTTGCCCCAGGCCCCGCAGGGGCCCCCACAAGAATATAATATTCTATAGTATTGCAACTTTTTTTTATGGAAGGGGCCCCCGAAATTGCTTTGCCCCAGGCCCCCTGAATCCTCTGGGTGGCCCTGCATTTTCCATTGACTTTAATGATCTAGGTAATTGCACACTGGGATTTTTTAATGGAAGTATTAAAATCAAAAGAGTGAAAACCCCAATTATTGTCCTGCTCTGCTCAGGAGACCACAGGTCTGGTGTGCTGCTCTCCCTGCACAAATGGAACTCCCCAGTGGATCCCATTTAAGAGCTACCATGAGGGTCAAGGAGTAGAATTGTGCCCTGCGAGAGGCCCTGGATATTGAATTCTGCCATAGTCTCAATGTGGGCAATTCTCTAGGTTCCGAGTATTAGATAGCCCCACCAGCTACACAGAGAGGGAAAAGAATACAAATTAGGAATGTAAAATTCAACATAAAAGGGAAGCTCCTTGTATGCTATTGGTACATCTGGTGTGACTGGGAGCAGGTGCATTACTTCAGTGATTGTCACTTAGAGACAGGAGTGGTCTCCAGATTTGGGGCTTTGGCATGTAGGCAGAGCCCTGGAGGGGAAGGACCTCTTGGGGCTCACCATTAGGATCAGGTGACAGTGATGAGCTCAGGACATTACTCGTGGAGGAATTCTGCACCACTGCACATGCGCAGAATTCATATCCCCCACAGATTTCTTTGCTTTCCTGCAGAAAAAATGACTTTCTGACAGGGAAGCTGCAAGAGCAGTCACGCACCACTCCCTAGCACAGTAGGTACATCATTTCACGCACCCAGAGCAGCTGGCAGAGAGGTAAATCACCGCGGGGCTGGGGATACCCCAGCCAGTGGCTTCTACCCTGAGCCGAGATCAGCTGCTAGTCCCGGCTGCGCTGGAGGCAGGAGAGGACAGGACTTCCTCTTCCCCTGCAAGGAGTGTCTGGGGCTGTTTCAGACCCACACCCAGAAACCTCCCCCAGCTGCAGGAAGCTCAGCATCCTCCCCTGCATCCTGCCCCCATCACTCCTCAACTGTGGGGGGAGGGGTCACTGGGGCAGCTGCTCCCCCATCCACCCAACCGCCGTGCATCTGGACCGCCCATACCCAGATCCCCCTGCCAAGCCTTACCATGTACATCCAGAACTCTCCTAGCCCTTCATACCCAAGCCCCACCTCAACCCCTGCATCTGGAGCCCCTCTTCATGCAGACCCCCTGCCTCTGGACCCCCACCCCTGCACTCAGACCACCACCCACTGAGCTCCCTCCACTCAAACCCCCACCATGATGCCCCAGTCTCTGCACTACCCTGAGCCCCCACATCCAGACCCCCAACTAGCTGCACCCAGACCTCCACCCCACCAAGCCCCACTCCCCCACACCCAGACCCCTCCACTGAGCCCCAATCACCTTCACCTGGAACCTCCTGCAGAGTCCCATTGCCCCTGCACCTGGAGTCCCCCTCAACGAGCCTCTGTGCATCCAGATCCCAGCACACCTAGACCCCCCCACTGAGCCCCTACATGCTTGGATCCTGCCTGTTTGAGCCTACCTGCCCTCCACACCTGGTGCACCTGGCGCAGAGGGGCAGAGACCCAGGGTGTTTCTGGGGCAGGCCCAGGCCTTGTGTTGCATCAGGGTCGGATGCAGCCTCACCACTGAGTCCGTGTCCCGGGGGTGGGGGGGGCTGCAGAGTGATCTCCCACCTTCATGCAGTCAGTGGCCTGTGCTCCCCACTGCCATGCTGGAGCCTCTGCATTTTTTTATTGACAAATAAAACTTGCAGAATTTTAAAATAATGTGCACATAATTTTTAATTTTTTTGGTGCAGAATTTTTAAATTTTTGGCACAGAATGCCCTCAGGAATACGGACATGCCCATCCTCTGGTTCTAGGTCTCTAAATTCATAAATGTGAATGTCATCGCTTAGCCAACTCCAGCTCAGGACCTGATTTCTCAGATAACCCCTGTTCTTTTCTCTGTATGACACGCAGTCAAAATCATCCAGTGATAGCAAGAACCGCCACAAAAAGCCCAAGGACACCAAGCCAAAGGTGAAGAAGCTGAAGTATCACCAGTACATTCCGCCTGACCAGAAAGCAGAGAAGTCTCCTCCGCCCATGGACTCAGCCTATGCTAGACTCCTCCAACAGCAGCAGCTCTTCCTGCAGCTACAAATCCTCAGCCAGCAGCAGCAGCAGCACTTCAGCTACCCTGGAATCCACCAAGCACAGCACAAGTGAGTCAGCAGCCTGTAAAGAACAATGTCTGCACAGTAGCCTGAGGCTTAGATGTTTTGGGGGGCTTTCTAAGCTCTCCTGCAGGTCCCTCTTCTATGCTTGTGTGCCTGTTGGTGCAGCATAGCAGGGATCTGGGAGCACAGTTTGAAAATGTAGCCCTGGTCACATCCAAAGCCATATTCTGACTGGCCAGATAGAGGGATGACAGCCACATAAGGCCTCCTTTGATCCCCCCTGAAAATGGACAAGGAAAGATAAGCATCCCCAGTCCTCTCTCTGCAGCCCCATCCCATGAACTCTGAAGGCTCTTGCTGATCTCCTTCCTGGGGCTCCCCATGCCCTGCTATAGTGTCTCCAATGTTCTTTACAGTCACCTCTAGATGGAGCATTATATACTGGGACCTTAGGTCACCCCTCTAAAGTGAAGAAGAAAGCAGCTATGAGGAAGAAGTTAAATCATATTTTAGATGGGCAGGGGCTGTTCTTTGGCCACCCTTCCATAAGTAAGTCCCATTTTCTATTAGTAAATGTGGCAAAAACTGGACACTATTACCAAAAACCTCTCCTTTGTCATTGCAGGCAACCAAGTGAGCAAATGGTCAAAAGTTCAAACTCTTCATCAACTCCAGTCACCAACATACCCCTTTCTCCAGTGAAAACCACTTTTTCCGGACAGACCTGTGTTTCTTCTATCAAACCAGGCCCTCTCCCTTCCAACCTGGATGATCTGAAAGTGAGTGCAAACCTCCCATTAATCGTTTGTTAACAGTAATAGTATCTAGCGACACCGTACCTTACAATGAAAATGCTTTGAAGTCTATCAGGCATCCCAAGGTAATAGTGATGAGCTGGCAGGAACCTAAACTTGCATGTTATAGAGCAAGCGAATGCAGCAAAATATATAAGGCATGGAGAAGAGCTAAGTGCCTTTATGTTTCACAAAGTGCTCTGCCGTGTCATGAGACAAATGATGCAATGGTACTAGAGAACATGCTATTGCTGCTGTGCAGGAATCCCCTAATTGCCATCAGATTGAGGCAGGGGGTCAGAGCTGTGCAAAATGTTTGCAGGAGAACCCAAAGTGATACCTCCTTGAGGAGCTGTCGGTGGAGAATAAATCCAGGAACTTCTGATTTGAAAAGCATGAGCTCTTACTGCCTGAACTTAAGGACTAGTCCTGTAGCTAGAAGCTGTTGCTGAGTCACTAACTCTTATATAGACCAGCCCGTGAGGGAAAGGGTGGGGAATAAAGACTCACACTAGATTGATAAAACAATGAGGAGTCCGGTGGCACCTTAAAGACTAACAGATTTATTTGGGCATAAGCTTTCATGGGTAAAAAACCCACTTCTTCAGATGCATGGAGTGAAAATTACAGATACAGGCATAAATATATTGATTGATGTGGGTCATTTACACACACAATTCTTTCAGGTTTTGTTACTTAAACTCAAACATGATTAAAGTCCCAGACCAGTCTCTTGCGGAAGCAGGGATGTGTAAAATAATCCTTATTATTCAGAGACATGAATAAGGATTAAAGCAAGTGGAGCATGTGTGTAATGAAGTCCTGGCTGAGTCATCTGGGAGGCCTGAACCTGAGCCATATGGATCTAAAAGCATGAACTTCTGTTAGCTAACTAGCCTGTTAGCAAGCTCATGGCCAGTAGCAGACTCATAAACCTCTATAGGAGGGCCAGCTGCTAGCAGGGACACCAAGCCCCACGGTGTCAGCCTGTGTTCCATGAGAATTACTGCACTGCTATCCACGTTACCCATTCACAGCTCCGGCTCTCCACTTATAGCAGCTCTGGCTGCTGGAAGGAGGAATGTATTTCCTCTGCTGGGACACAATGAGGCTGTTAGGCTGTGCATGGTGCTTCAAGTGACTGTGAGTAGCAGTGAGGGGTGGGGCACAGTCCCATCAGGCAGGAGGCCAGGAGAACGGTCCCTGGGGGAAATATTCACAGCAGGGTATTTCCCCACAAGTGTATAAGGAGTTTGACAGTGAGGGGAGGTGCTGGAAGTGACTATCATTAAATGGCTGGCTCTGCTTCTAGGTGTCAGAACTGAGGCAGCAGCTCCGAATAAGAGGCCTCCCCGTATCCGGTACAAAAACAGCACTGATGGAACGTCTGCGGCCTTTCCAGGACTGCAGTGGCAGTGTGGTGCCAAACTTCAATGAAATAACAACGGTCACCTTTCCAGTCACCCCAACAAACACGCTGTCCAGCTACCAGTCACAGCCCTCGGCCAGCATGCTATCCAGCAGCTTCTATCAGTTTGGCAGCACCAGCTCCTCCCCACCCATCTCCCCAGCATCCTCTGACCTTTCCGTCAGTGGCTCTTTACCAGACACATTCAACGATGGACCAATGACTTCCCCACAGTTTGGTCTCCAACCATCCCCTGTGCATGGCAGTGCTGAAGAAAGCCTAATGGGCAGCATGAATGGAGGGAGCATCCAGTTGGAACTGGAAGGGATCGACACAGAGAAAGACAAGATGCTGGTGGAAAAGCAGAAGGTTATCAATGAACTGACGTGGAAGCTGCAACAAGAGCAGAGACAGGTGGAAGAGCTGCGGATGCAACTCCAGAAGCGAAAAAGGAACAATGGCTTGGAGGAGAAGCAGCCACCCACCCAGCATTTCTTCGGTGTTCCCATCAAGCAAGAAAACACAGTATCCAGCTGTCCATTCTCATCAAAACAAACTGCCTTGAAAGCCCAAGCCAACAGCTTGGATAAACTAAGTAACTGTGGGACGCCGCAGCTGCCTCACATTGTAAACAGCCTTTGCATGGAGTCAGCGGGCCAGAGCACCATCACCTCCTCCACGTTTCTAAGCCCACAGTGCTCTCCACAGCATTCTCCACTTGGGACTGCAAAGAGCCCACAGCATATCAGTCTGCCACCATCCCCTAACAGCCATTACCTTCTCTCTGTGTCCCCTGGCTCTCAGGGAGAAGGGCGCAGTGTTTCCCCACAGGCCAGCAATCGACTTCGCCCAGCACCGGTAAGTGGGGAATGCACAAGGCTAATGCCATTCTGTCCTATCTCAATGGAGACTGCACTGGTATTAAAGGTTGCTTTGGGGGTTGCTTGTCCAAATCTCTCTGACCTGGGAATGAGGTTGGGCACAGGCCATTCCATGAGCTCTCCAATGTGCTCTGGCTCTGACAACCCTGGAACACCAGAGGAACAGCCTGTCCTGCAGCACTTCCACATCCTTGCTCCCCGTCCTGCCTGGAAGCAGGAAGTGCAGCTGCCCCTAAAATGTATCACTCTGGCAGAATCGTAAACTGGCCCATGTGAGCACGACAGGGCCTCACAAAACAGACTGGGCTTTCCCCTGCAGCTCGGGCACTCACAGAACAGTCTTTGGCTTGCGGCATGGGAGCCCAGGCTCAAAGCGCATTTGCAAATGGGAGTTCTCCAGGCAGAGCCAAGGGTTCCATCCCAGGAGCAAACAGGGCTAGCATGCTCAAAGTAGGGCAGTGGTGAGTGGAGTAGCATCTGCTCCGTCTCCCCTCACCAAGCTGTAGGCTGCATCTTTGTGACTCTACAAAAAGCAGTGCCACAGGTCAGGAGTCCTGTGTGCCTCTCTCCAACCTGGGCCAGCCGGCATACTGACTTCCTTGGAGAGAGCAGCAGGAGTGCCAGGGAGAGCTCATCACCCAAGAGCCTGGGTGTGCTGCACAGGGTGTGCCCAGACACAGCCACCACTCCATGCAAGCTGCCTCCTCGGTGCCTCCACCACACAGGCTGAGGTCAGAGTAGCTGGAAGGGCCAAATCCTGAGCACATGCAGTGACCAGCTCCAGTGAGTTTGCCAAGACCCTGGTGACACTGGATGTGTTCACAGAGCTGCTCACGATCGAGGGACAGTTAGGAACAAAATCACAGGAGCAACATGGGCAGCAGCAGTACAGCACAGGAAGAGGAGGGCAGCTCTGGGAATCCGGGGGCACAGGCAGTACGGTTGCTTTGGGGGTTGCTTATCCAAATCCTGGGGGCCCTAAGCAGGAATATTTTGGGGGACCACCTACACAACACATACAAAAAAAGTAAATGGGGGGCCCTTGAGCTGCTTGGGGCCCTAAGCAATTGCTTAATCTGCTTATACCCAGCACCGGCTCTGTCAGGGGAGACTGCACACCATTGCCGACCTCCAGGGATCAGAGATCATGAGTCAGCCCCAACCCCTGAGCCGTTCGTAGCGCTGACGCTGTGTATTTGGTTTGTCGTGTGTTGTGCACTCCCCTGCCATTCCTGGGGGGCGGGGGTGACAATCAGTGCTGCCAGTGCCCCCAGCTGCACTGGGGAGTGGGTTTTGGCCCCTGCTGCAGGAGCTCTCACCCTACACTGCCAGTCCCTGCCCAGCAATGAATGCTTCCCCCCCCCCAACAGCCCCAACCCAGACTTCAGCCCCTCTCTGCTCCTCCTATGGCTCTTCCCCCTCCCAGGCCTGGGGGCTGCAGCAGGGTCCCCTCTCCCTGTTCCAGGCTGGGGACTTCCAGGTGCCCCTCAACCCCCTCTTCCCTGGCCCAGACGGAAGCTGCAAGGCAGGGGGAGGGGAAGAGGAACCGTCCCTTCTCTGTTGCTCACAGGGGGAGAGGCAGAAGAGGGTGGGACCACCTGGAGCAGCTGGGTTCTTTATCTCCCCCTCCCCTCCTGTGAGAACGGCTCTGGCTGCTGAGGGGGGGAGCGCTGCCTGCAGCAGATCTGATTGGTTGCTCACCCCCAGAAGGTGGGCTGGTGGGGCAGGCAGCCAATCAGCATGCTAAAATTGCCAGGAAGTTGGAGCTTCTTGTCTCATCACAGATGGCTCCTGTACCAGCCAATCCTATAACAGCAAAAACATTGCAAGAGCTGGGACTGCTGTGGGAGTGACACGGGGCGGGGGGGCACTGAGGGTGTGACAGGTGGGGGAGGAGCACTGTGGGGGTGACATGGGGCGGGGGGTGCTGTGGAGTGACTCAGGTGGGAGGGCCACTGTGGGAGTAACGCTGGCAGGGGAGGGGGCCTGTGGGGTTGATGGGTGGGGGAGGGGGAAGCTGTGGGTGTGACAAACTCAGGGAAGGGGACCCTGTGGGGGTGGCAGGCATGGGGGAGGGGGAAGCTATGGGGGTGACACAGGCAGGGGGAGGGGGCTCTGCATGAGTGGCGTGTGACCCCTCCCCCCGTTCAGGGAGACTAGGCCCCTGTCCTGCCCCATCTGCCCAAGGCCCCCTCCCTCTCGCCCACTGGGGCCAGAGGAGTCCCAGATGGCTGGCCTGCCCCGCCCAAGTGCCAACCTGCCCAGGGCCGGCTCTGGCTTTTTTGCCGCCCCAGGCAAAAAAGCCTCCGGCCGCCGCCCACCCCCCCCACCGGGGGGGGGGGGAGGGCGGCCGGAGCCCTGGGAGGAGGGCGGTGAGCCCCGGCGGGGGCTCCGCTCTCCCCCCGGCGGCCGGGGGGAGGGCACTGGGGAGGAGGGCGGCCGGAGCCCTGGGAGGAGGGCGGCGAGCCCCGGTGGGGGCTCCGCTCTCCCCCCGGCGGCCGGGGGGAGGATGCCGGCCAGAGCGCCGGGGGGAGGGCGGCGAGCCCGGCCGTGGCCCCGCTCTCCCCGGCGGCCGGAGCGCCGCGCCGCCCCCCTCCAGGTGCCGCCCCAAGCACAAGCTTGGTGGGCTGGTGCCTGGAGCCGGCCCTGAACCTGCCCACCCAAGCCACACCAAGTCTCTTCCCATCTGCCCAAACTGCCCTGAGTGCTGACCTGCCTGCCCAAGCCACTCCAAGCCTTGACCGGCCAGAGGAGCTCTGAGCCCTGCTGCGTCCTAGCCCCAGGGCCATGGCAGGAAGCATTAGCGCAGGTTTGGGGAGGCTTAGCCTCCCCCAGCCTCCATTACATGCCACCCATGAGGCCCTGTGGGGGTGACAGGCAGGGAAGGGGGAAGTTGTGGCGGTGACACAGCCAGGGGGAGGGGTCCAGTGGCGGTGGCACAAGCAGGGTGAGGGTGCGCTGTGGGGGTGACTTAGCCAGGGAGGGGGCACTCTGGGGATGACAGGCAGGGGGGAGAGGGCGCTGTGGAGGTGACAGGCAGGGGGAGGGGGCATTCTGGGGTGACAGGCAGGGACGCAGGGCACTCTGGGGGATGACTCTGGGAGCAGGGCACTGGGAGTGACTGGCAGTGGGAGGGAGAAACTATGCAGGTTGCAAAGGGAACAGGAGACTAGTGGGTGAAACAGGGCGCAGGAGGGGGCATTAATTTTGGTGGTAGCACAAGCAGTGGGAGATGGGTACTGGAGGGTGTGACACAGGCAGTGGGAGAGGGGTAATATAGGAGGTGACACAGGCAGCAGGAGCGGGGCAGTATTGTGGGGTGTCACAGGGAGCGGGGTTGTACTGTGGAGAGCAACAGAGTCGCAGCCCAGGGAGTAGGTGTAATTATTGGGGTTCCTCTATACTCGAAACTCCTAGGGTGCCAGGAGCCTGTCAGCTTGAAGGCAAGCACTATAGATGCTTCAGCAGCTAGGCCTTGTAGCCCAGCCTCGGAGGGTCCCATACCCACTCAGGCATGTGGCTAAGGGAAAGGGTTTTACTAGGCTGGCAGGGAAGGGGCGAGGTTGTAAATACCCAGGTACAGAGGCTTAAACTGTTACAGTTCAAACTGAGCAATAGCAGTGTGTGCGTGGGGCTTTTCAAGCCTCGTGCCTGGGGTGCCCTCTCCAGTCCAGTCTCTATTTCAGCAAATAAGCATTTGGGGGTTACCAAGCCAGGCTTAGTTAGTGTCTCTCATTGGGCCACTCTGCACTGGCTCCCTGCCCAGCTGCTGTCGCTCCATATACGGTCCACAGTCTTGCACCCAGCTCTGATGTCCAGCAGTCACAGCCTGTTCCACACACAGCTCTGTTCCCTTACCTGGCCTGGGGGAGGGGATGTGCAGTGGGGAGTGAGCTGATGGGAGTTGTAGTTCTCTTCTTTGTCGCTCCATCACACAGGATTGTACCACAGGGAGCAGGGAGCTGGGTTGTACCATGGGGAGCAGCAGGGTCATGGCACAGGTGGCTGGGTTGTACCATGGGGAGCAGCAGGGGGAATGGCACAGGGAGCTGGGCTGTACCATGGGGAGCCACAGGGGGAATGGCACAGGGAGCTGGGTTGTACCATGGGGAGCAGCAGGGGGAATGGCACAGGGGGCTGGGTTGTGCCGCAGGGAGCAGCAGGATCATGGCAAGGGGCTGGGTTGTACCATGGGGAGCAGCAGGGGGAATGGCACAGGGGGCTGGGTTGTGCCGCAGGGAGCAGCAGGATCATGGCAAGGGGCTGGGTTGTACCATGGGGAGCAGCAGGGGGAATGGCACAGGGGGCTGGGTTGTGCCGCAGGGAGCAGCAGGGTCATGGCACAGGGAGCAGGGGCACAGTGTCACCATTTTAATTTCCAAAGTGGGCTCTAATCATCGCCTGTATTTTAGGGCCTCCTGTATTTGCACTCGGGTCAGCTCTGCATGCCCAGCTGTGTGTGTGAATTAGGAGTGTCTGACTCTCCTGAACTGCATGTGCAGATGTCAGCGTTTGGGGGCGTGGAACATTTGCAAGCCCAAAATTTCCGATTGACAGCATTTGGCATTGTGGGTGGAGAGAGGCTGGGGCTGCATATGGGGTGCCATGGGGGGCACTTCACCCTACCTCTGCAGTTCCAGTCTCTGGTCACATTCTCTTCACATGGCTAAAAATCAGACACCATAACCCAGGCCCACCTATAAAAAATGTAACCAGGGCAGCTCTTCTGTCTTCTGAGCTCCCTGTTCCACAGCAATCCCCTCCTCTGCCCTGATGTGAGCGAGGCCATTGGGAAGGTTCTGAGCCTAACTCTGCTTGGCGTGAGTCCTTCCCAGCTGGGGCTGCCTCTCAGATCTCCAGCTGGGATGTCACACCAGTGCCGGGGGTCCTCACCTGAGGAGGGTGTGTATGACAGAGCAGCACTAATGACCTGTGCTCTCTGTGACATGGATCTGAGCCATTCCTCTGGGTTCCCAGTTGGGGTGTTGATGGGTCACTGAGAATCCTGGTGAAGAAGGAGCTCCAGCTGCTGCTGCTGGGATATGTGTGCATCACTCCCACACTAATCAACACTCCCAGAAATAACACTGCCTGCCACAGTCATGCTGCGCCTTGCCATGATAACACCATGGGAACAGGGGAGACGGGGCCAGCCAGCAGGGGCAGAGCAGTCTTGGAACGAAGTAGAAGGAAAGGGAAAGGAATTTGTTATCTGCGGGGAGGGGGTTGGTAGCTAATCTTTTCACAGATTCATAGACTTTAAGGCCGGAAGGGACCATTCTGATGTTGTCTGGCCTGCTGCATAACAGGCCGCAGAATGCTACCCAGTCACATACACTGGCAAGAACCCAGTACAAAATGAGCAGGTGTTCTAGCAAGTTTCCCTCAGAACCTCTGCCAAGAAACTCATCTTTGAGTTGCAAGATTCCTGCTAGGCCAGTGTGTGAGCCCCTTCTAAACAGAAGATACCACTGGTTCTGTAAATGCTCTGTGTCTGTTTTCTGGAGTGGTGAAATGGGTGGGATTAGAAAGACTGCAGGATAAGACCCGTGCAAATCATTCCCTTGTGGCTTAATCCAGCCTCACAGTATTCTTCTCACCACTTAGTTAGGGCAAGTAATTGGGACATTTAAAACAGAATCAGTTTTTCCATGATCATCAGAAGTGAAGGGCAAGAGATTTCAGGCTGAGGGGTCACGTATGACAGTTTTGCATGGATGTCCTAATCCATGTAAACCAGATCTTCAGAGAAGGTCCAGAGTATTGACCCACTGTGCCTCTAGAGACCCTTTGACAAGGGGCAGTAGAGATGAGTGGTGGGGTTACTGCATCTCCTAGCTGGAGCATTGTCCAGTGATTCAGACAATTGAGTCATACAACAGAATTTGGGTTGGGTGTCAAAAAACAAGCATCACACTAATTAGCATAAGACCTGGTCAGGATCAGCCAGGGCTGCTGAAGTGTGAGAGGAGCGATAAGTGCAGAGGAGGCGGGTTCACCCACCAGTAACGCGGTATCTTTGGGACCTTGCTGTCTATGTTTGGCCAATATTTTTCACCAGCATATTATTTTGCCTGTTTTTGCTCTTCCTCTTGTTCTGGTGTAGGGACATTCAGAGCTGAGCTGAATGCGGGTGCTGAAAGACAAACTGCTCAGGGTCACCTCATGTTAAAATGCACAGGAACTGTGCATACAGACCTGAATGGTTTCCTCATAGCTAGGGGAACTCATAACTAGTCTCCTGAATCCATCTGTCCTGCCCACAGGCTTGATTTTTCCCTCACTTAGTCTGGTTTGGCACTGGTGTAATACCATTGACTCCAGTGGAGTTACTTCTGGTTTACACTGGGGTGAGAGGCGGCTTGGGCCCCAAATAAAGGTAGAAAGAAAGGCAGAGAGGAGCATAACCTTTTGCCTGTGGATTGATTACATTTCCCTATATTTCCCCCACGCAGATGGCTACGCAGGCAGGTCAAAAGTTTTCTATTCCATCCCCAAGTTTTTGTAAGTCAAGCCCAGCCCTCTCGGAGGTAAAGCAGCCTCCATCCTATGCGGATGCAGTGAAGCAGGTAACTGCATGGTTTTTATTTTCTACAGGAATAGGTTTTACCATTTTGATCTTGTTCTGTTTTGGTTGAGTTTTATGGAACTAGTGACTGTGGCAAGTACAGCATATCGCCTGGTCTGCGAGTGAAGCAGGCACATTTGATGTGTACGAGAAATAGCTTGAATTGACATTTTAGGCCTAAGTGCACAAAAGACGTTAGGTGCCTAGAAGATCACTGTGATCCACAAAGCCTGAGTTGGATGCCCACACTCCCTGTCCATTGAATGGGGGAGTGAGGAGCCTTAGACTCCAATCCACAAAAGCCAGCATACTAGGCATGAGCTAGCCAGTGGGAGAGGCCAATGACGGGGTACGTGGTCAGAGGTAGGTGCAAACACTCTCTTGGCAGTAGGTGCCTGTGCTGTCAGCAAGGATCCCAGAGGGAAGGAGAACAAGAATAACCCCAGAACTGTTAGCCTAGTGGTTAGGGGCCTTACCAGGGATGTGGAAAGCTCCTCTTCTGTATGAACTCACCTGAGGGCCCGACCGGTAGAGGCATAGGCGCCAACTCCATGGGTGCTCCGGGGCTGGAGCACCCACGGGGAAAATTGGTGAGTGCTCTGCAGCCAAGCTCCCCGCCCCAGCTCACCTCCATCTGTGTGCTGTCCCTGCTTCTCCCAGCGCTTGCCTCCCACAGCTGTTTCGCGGCGTAACAAGCTGTGGGGGGAGGAGCGGGAACGCGGCCCACTCAGGGGAAGAGGCGGGGCCAGGGCAGGGATTTGGGGAAGGAGTCCAATAGGGGCAGGGAGGTGGCGGAGTTGGGGCAGGGATTTGGGGGAAGGGGTTGGAATGGGGGCAGAGTCGGGGGGGGCGGGGGGGCACGAGCACCCACCAGCACCAGGAGAAGCTGGTGCCTTTGGATAGAGGTGGGTAGCTTCTGAGTGTGCTTGTCAGATTGGGTCCTGCATGTGACTTAGGCGGCCAAGCACCTCTCTTCCCCCAGTTTGTGAATTTGCCCCAGGACATAGGTGGGAGATTGGCACCCGGATGCCCACCGGGGAGCAGGTGCACATGCCCAGCGGCAGGAACACAGGCACTAGGGAACTTTTACTGCATACTGTTAGGCGCTGAGTAACCCTAGGCACCTGTGGGAGCCGCTGGAGTTTTGTGCATCGCAGTGGTCCAGAAACTGGGCCTTAGCTGCTTAATGCCTGTTGTGCATCCAGGCGTTAGCTGCTAACTATTGTCTCAATGTGACAGAAAAGCATCAGACTTGATTTTATTTGAATACTGTGCTGGTGAAAGGTGCTAGGCTGACAGCCCTGCGGACTGATGCCCTGATCAAGCAGAGCAGAAGGGGCTAGTGATACGGGGAGCTCCAGTTTTTGGTGCCCAAGTTGAGACACCTCAAATGGATGTGAGCTCCAAGGGGGGAGGAGGGGAAACTTTGGAAACTTGGCCCCTTTGAAGTGTCCCAACTTGGGCAGACCAAATCACTAGTCACTTTGGAAAACCTTGGCTTCTGTAGTTAGACCCAGAGCAAATACAAGCTTGGCCTGCTCTGCCCCCTGCCAGAATGCCTCAGCCTTGTGCCTGAGGTGGAGAGGGTAGCTCAGTCTCCATAGTCCATTTCGTCCCTCGCATCGCATGAGACTGCAAACAGGGTGCCACTTAGTGCCAGCTGTGATGGTGGATAGTTGTTCCATTGGTAACTAGACTGAGACCACCAAACTCATCCCACGTGGGCCATTGGATAGCACTAAATATTGGCACATAATGGCTGGGGGACGAGGAGTCGTTTTGTATTTAAATCAAAGGAAACAACAGGGAAAGTGCATTTCGTCAGCAAGGCTCGGCTGGCCAGCAGAGGGATGAGGGCATAGGGGAGCAGGCATCTTGCTGGGGCAAGCACTGGGTGTGCTGGGCACAAGAGTCCCAAGGAGGCTGTGTGCACCCAACTTGGTCCTCAGGCTCCTGAAGCCCAGGTGCAAAGCAGAGGCTGATTTAAATGGTTGTCAAAGGTGGCTGTGCAGTGACCATGGAGCCTATGAGCTCAGTTCTACCTGCAGGGAGGGGACAGAAACCAGCTTATTGCTCACTAGCCACAGCAAATTAGGAAATCGGGAGCCAAGCACATCCACACTGCATGGAGAATCTCACCTTTCCAGCACTCTAGGACTAGCAAAGCTGCATCTTGTGCTCTGGCCCCTGGCCTGAGAAACCACTTCTAACCCCCTGCTCTCCTCTTGTGGTGTTTTGCTGCAGCAGATGACTCGAAGTCAGCAAATGGACGAGCTCCTGGATGTGCTGATTGAGAGTGGAGGTAGGCAGAGATTTGATACCTTACACACAGTGCCCTTGCTGGAAAAGCATGCTCAGCGCCATGGTGATGAACATGGGACCGCGAGAGCCCCATTGGAGCAGCCCTCTTTGAGGCTGCCATCTTGCAGTGGCTTTCCCTGAGGAAGGAATGGCTGAGGCTGGTTTTAAAGATTTGTTTTCCATTACACAAGTGGAGCAGTGCTCTGGAGGTGCCCTGCACATGTCCACCACTGCTGGGGAGCTTTGCTTTTAACAAATCCCCATGTGCGTTACTGTAACCACTTTCCTGTGGAGAGCCTGTCCTGTGGTTATCAGCCATTCCCTAGAGAGAGAGCACCACCTGTGTTCCCTGGAGAGAGAGAAACACTTGGGCCTGTTCCCTGGAGAGAGAGAAACTCCTGTGCCTGTACTCTGGAGAGAGCACCGCCCGCGCCCCTTCCCTAGAGAGAGAGAACCGCCCGCGCCCCTTCCCTAGAGAGAGAGCAATGCCCACACCCGTTCCCTAGAGAGAGAGCACCGCCCGCGCCCGTTCCCTAGAGAGAGAGCAATGCCCACACCCGTTCCCTAGAGAGAGAGCACTGCCTGCGCCCATTCCCTAGAGAGAGAGCACTGCCTGCGCCTGTTCCCTAGAGAGAGAGCAATGCCCGCGCCCATTCCCTAGAGAAAGGGCACCGCCCGTGCCCGTTCCCTAGAGAGCTCTGTCTGTTTCCATTTCCCATGAAGAACAATGATACTGTGATGCCTTCTCAGGGGGCCCAGAGCTGTTAGTCACTGTGTGACCCCTCTGCTCCAGCTAGAGAGAGATTTGCTGGTGCTAAGTGGCTAGCCATCCCAGACAAACTTCTCAGGGCTCTGTCAGCCCTTACTTTGCCTTACAGGTAACACTTGTTGCTCCGCAGTTCCTGAGCCCCCTCAGAAAGCATTCCCCTGGAACACCCAGCCCCTGCCATTGGCCACTCACAGAAATTATACCAAGTTTGCTATCTCCAACTAAGAATTCACGCTTTGCTTAATATTACAGCCCAGAGTTCCTCATACGATCTAACAAAGAGAAGTTTATTAAGAAAGATAGAGATTTCAATGATATAAAGAAGGATAATGAAAACAGAAATGGTTACAAATAAAACAGAGTGTAACACACTTCTAAGCGACAAACATAACTTTAGCAGGCGAAAATCTTGGTCTCAGATAAGCAGCTTACCTAAAGCAACCTCTCAGTATCACCAGCCACCAGGGCCAGGATCAAGCTTTCATGGATACAAAAAGTGCTGTTCTTTTTGCTCAACAAAGGGAGACACCCTTCTTACAGTCCAGTAAGCCTTGGCACTGTATCCTTTGGAAGTGTGCCCCCAGATAAAGGTCTTCTCCTCTGCTGTTTCCTCTCTGGGGAGCTGAAGCCATGCAGCTTTCTTAGCCTGTTAATATGTTTGTCCGGTTTGCCTCAGATGCAAATATAATTCCCATTGACTTAGGCTTGCTTTACATCTGAGACCTATGCAGCCAGGTAAAGCAACATTCCTTTGTCTGGGAGAACCTCAGTTATCAGCTCTCCCTGGTTACCTAGTGTAAACCTATTTTTAGCACATAAATACAACTTCTTGAAGAACACCTGTACAGACATCTCATGATGCTTATGCTGATCAGTAGAATATAAGCTTTCATTTGATACCTCATATGACAGTGTTTAGAGATAAATACTATGCCATCCATGTGCTGGTTGCAAGGACTCTGTCAGGCATTGCTGACACAGAGTAGTGACCACTAATGGCTTTTGTGTCACACAGTGCCCATTCCCCACACTCATTTACCACGACCATGTCTAGGCAAAGCATTGCCTAGGCCCATGCCTTTGGGGAACACTGATTATGCCCCTTGCCCACACATATGAGCTACGAAGAGGCATTATCTGCTCTGATAATGGCCTATAAGGCCATTGTCTGTACCCTGTCCATATGCCAGTGCCTATCGGGAAAGCATCATTGATGCTTAGCTGTCAGTTGGCTTTCATACTAGGTAATCAAGCTTTAAAAGCATCTCCTGTCACTCGCTCCTTAGAGGGGCTGTCTCTGTGTTCTCAGGCATTGCTGATTATAGCGTTCCATGAGTAGGCCTCGTGGTGACTTTGAAAGCTGAGCAGTTGAGGGCTGGTACTAGCAGGGCCCTGTATGACATGGACAAACCAGGCCATGTTGGGTTTTGGGGTGATTTGCCAAGAAAGCCAAGGACCCAGGTGTCCTGTTTACAAAGGGTCAGAGCAACATTCTGATCTTGAGTCACCTCAAGCCTGAGAGTCAGTTGGGCCATCCAGTCTGTGCCGCACTTTCCCCCACATACCCTGGGCTGGCTCTCCTTTCCCCAGTGAGACCATGCTGATCAGTGTCAGCAGCAGCAGTCCCAGCGCACTCTTTGTCCGAGGTCTCTCAGCAGAAGGTTGTTGCAAGGGGGCAGTTGCAGGAGGACAGTGTGATGGGTTTTCAGATGTCTCTGGGGAGCTCCTCCCATGCACAGGGGCAGCGTGGGGGACAGCACAAAGGCGTGTATTGGAAAATCAAACTCATGGGCAATGTAGGCTGGCATCCTTGGCGACAGCATGACTGCAGATAAGAGGATAAGTAGTACAGGGGCTAAGCCAGGAAGGGCCTTGCAACTGAAGACAGGCAGTTTGTGTTTGATAAGCTGGAGAAAAGGGAGCCGGTGGATGGATGTGAAGTGTGTGTCTGTGGGGGTAAATGGTGCAGGGAGGAAGGAAGTCTTGTTGGAAGATGTCCATTTTTGCACTGATAAGGTTGGGGGAACCCTGAGTGGAGCAGAACGGTGGGGTAGGCTCTGAGGGAAAGCAGGCAGTCAAAGCATGTGGCCAGTGCAGATGGCTCAGGCTGTTACATGGCATGGGTCTAAGCTCTCCATTTCTTTTGCAAACAGAAATGCCAGCCATTGCCAAAGAAGATCGTTCCTGCCTCCAAAAAGTACCTCAGATAACGGTGTCTTCAGGGAATGCCAGCGCTTCACTTCCAAAGGCCTCTGCTCCATTTGAACATGTTTCCTCAGCCCAACTCTCATTTGACCACTGCACTGGCAGCAATGACACTCACCTCGAAGTCTTATTAAATTCCCAGAGTCCCCTGGGAAAGGTCAGCGAGATCCCCCTCCTGAAAATGGGCGGTGAGGAGTCTCACTTTGAAGGGCTGATCGATGGGTTTTCCAGCAAAGTTGCAGATGAACTTCTGACATCCCAGGAGATTCCTCTCTCGCCCATGGAGACCCAACTGTCCCCCTCCTCCGCTGAAGGCTCCGGTTTACAAATGAGTTTCACTGAATCGCCCTGGGAAACGATGGAATGGCTGGATCTCACCCCACCTAGCTCAGCCACTGGCTTTGGCTCTTTCACCACCACCGGGCCCAGCCTCTTCAATATAGATTTCCTAGACGTCACTGATCTCAGCTTAAACACCACCATGGACCTTCACTTACAGCAGTGGTGAAAGGTGGTGGAAATACAGATGGGGATGTACAGCAAAAGCAGCCAATCACAAGTCCTTTCATTAAACAACAGAACCAACAGGAACTGAGTCCTGGCCCGAAGGGCTAATGTGCCAACCAGTCAGGGGAAACTGGAGTATTTTTCCCAGTACATAATTCCTATCCTTTTTCAGTGACTAAGAATTGTCAGCACAATGACGCTGACCCTTTATTTTTCACACCTATGTGGCTATTGATGCCTTTTAAAAATGAGACTTCTCTAAAACATTTTTTTAATGCTTTTTCAGTTTTAGCAGCCATTCACATGA
The DNA here is from genome assembly GCF_028017835.1 of Emys orbicularis. NCBI lineage: Eukaryota > Metazoa > Chordata > Testudines > Emydidae > Emys > Emys orbicularis. The sequence continues at coordinate 24,807,628 of NC_088695.1, read as the reverse complement.
GAACTGGAGTAGCTCGTGACATATTGTGTGGAAAAGAAACCTCACCTGGGAGGAAGCATGAAAGCATCCAGAACAGGGTCCAAGGCATTGCTACCGAAAGCCGCCTCATCTCCTTTAAGAAATACTGCACGGCACGTCTTAGCCATGGAGAAAGGCCCAGTTTGGTCAGAAGTCTTGTGGGCAGCTAGTGCCATGCTCTCTGCCCACCACAGTGACAAAACACACTGCACTGTACAGCCAGGCCCACCTCGCTCTGCTTCCTGTCTCCATTCCAATTAGTCATTGATCGAAAATGGTTTTGAAGCCAAGTCCCCATAGCACAGACAGCTGCTGTCCAGTCAAGGGCAGTGAGTTGTGCCATGTCAGAGATGTGCCAGAATTCATGTGAGCACATCTCATATGGTCACTTTTAGTGAGTGAAAGCCAAGGCGTGTTCCATGCTGCACAGTTACATTTTATAATTTAACCTCAAAGAAGCCCAAACCACAGATGTCCTGATACCTGATTCCAGCTGCTCAGGTTGCTCATAGTGCTACTGAAAGAACCTGATGCACTGACGGAGCTGTCGATTTCCTACTGGTGTGGTATAAATAACTGGTGTGGTATAAATATGTCTCCAGCAGGGGACAAGGAGCATGTTGAATCGGGAAGTAAACAAACCGAAGCTCTGGAGGGGATCCCTTGGGCTTTTCTCTGCAGTATGAGAAACCTGAGGATGAACCTCTCCTGAACTTGCAGGGAACCCTGAGGGTGGGGGAGAGCCACAGAAATTAAATTGCAATAAATAGCCCCTCCTGTGTGTTCCCCAAGAAATGGAATGGGTCAAAACAGGTCCTTAATTATGGCTGGAGTTTGTGTGACCATCTGTTTGTGCAGTCTGTGCTCCCTATGCCAGCCCTCCTCCCTGCCGCCCCTCTCCCCTTTGCTCCTCTCTCCTTCCTTTTGCTGAGTTTACTGCTGCCCCACCAGTTGCTCGGCTCAGAGCAAGGTCATCCGGAGAAGAGCTGTGAATCCACAAGGCTAGAGGAGCTCGTTCTTCCCAGTTCATCAGAGATGGATGCTTTGCTGCAGCCCTGGCTGCAGTAGGAAGCCACCTGCCTTTCTCCTCTGAATCACGGTGCAATATTGTTCACCGGGCTCTCCGGTGAGAAAGTCACCATTTGGCTTCCACCAAAGAATCTGATATCTACTGTTTTAGGGATGCATCTAGTTTTTTAGGAATTACCTGTCAGCTGTTTTGCAAAAGTAAATATTGTTGCTGACAAAGATTGTTAAAATATTTCCAGCCTGCGTGTATTTAATATTTGTGTTACTGGAAGGGCAGCACACTGGCCATGCAGTCATTTGGGGAAGAGCCCAGTGCAAAGGGACTGTGGGGCAGAGGCACTCCCACGTGGGTGACTTGCTGAAGGTTTGTTGGAGCCTGAGGAGGAGACTCTGCAGCCCTCTTTGGCCCCAGTGATGAGGTATTATGTTGTTGCATGTTGTATAAAGAACATGTTAGTAGCTTTTTTAAGTCACTATTTAAAGCACCACTTTTCTATTGTACAAATGTTCACCGGACACTGGTAGCTAGAACAATCACAAGTTGCAATTTGTTAAAAGAATTTCTTTTTTTATAAGTGAGAGATTTTAGAAACCATTCCATGGTGAATTTTAATAGCACTTGAATCCAGAGTAGTTTAGCTGCTGCACTGCCTAAATGTACAGGGCTTTCCAGATAGTTTTCTCCTCTCGACAAATGTATTTCCTTATTTAAAGTGATGCTGTCAACTTAAAACTTGTAAACAGACACGTTTCCTCAGCTATGTTACCAACAACACCTTCATTATTAAATACCCTCTTGCCTTGTCACTCTCTCTGCTCTCCGATTGCTGCTTCATTTTGCTCAGCTGGGAGAAGGACAGCCACTGAATTCAGTGTTCAGTTTGTGACAGGCTCCCCCCAGGGTGCCACCTGGAACTGGGGTACCACTGAGCCTTCTGACCCACCAGCCTGGGTTCCGTCTCACACTGTGCTGCTGTGACAAGCTGCAAAGCCCTCCAGCCCGCACTTTCACCAGCATTCACACAGGTAGGGACACACCCAGCTGCAGTCACATGCAGGCTCTCTAGCTACCAGCCTCCCAGCCTAGCACCCCAGTGCTGTACCATCCTGCCCTGGTCAAATCTGGCCAGTATATGGGTTTAATACCTGGGCTGCCTCTCCCTCAATGTGAAGAGAACAGTGCACACTTGTGGTAACCAAGCAGAGATTTTCCCCAAGCACTCCAGTCAAAGCTCACTGGTTTGGATTAAAACATAAAATAAGTTTATTAACTACTAAAGATAGATTTGAAGTGATTATAAGTGCTAGCAAACAGATCAAAGCAGGTTACCTAGTAAATAAACAAAACACAAACTAAGTCTAAGATATTAGAAAGATAGGATATGAATTAGCAAATTCTCACCCGGGCTGATGAGACAGGTAGGCTGCAGATTCTTATGGGACAAGCTGCACTTGCATTACAGCTTGGAATCCCCAGGTCTCATTGCCCTGAATAGGCCCTTCCCAAAAGGCTATCTAGACTGAAAGCATCTTGTCTAGTTGGCATTATTCAGGTGTAACTACAATTGAAGTACAGATACATAGTCAGTATTTATAACTTCAGATACAAAAATGATACATGCATACAAATAGGATAATCATATTCAGCAAATCATAACATTTCCAATGACACCTGACATGACTTATCTTGTACAAAATGCATGATAATTATGCCATAACCATATAATAATATTATTATTATGACAAATATGGGGTGCAGCGTCACACAGTTCACTGTGGGCTTCTCAGGGGCTCAGCCTTAAGGGCTCTGTATTTATTTAAACTCCACATTTTCACTGGCAGGTTCATAACAAGCTAATTGGAGCATTTCTCTTGGTCTGAGGGCAAGAGCTTTGGAGCTTTTAGAAAATCTGATCTCTGGATCAGATGTGAGTTATACTGTCCCGTTAGAATGAAATGGCTGGTGCGCTAGTGGCTGCCCAAACACCTTATGCTTTCCCAGCGTGCTGTGGAAGCCTCAGAAGCTAAGCTTCTCGCACCCAGCATGACTAGCTTCTGTGTCAAATGTCTGCTTGGTTCTCTCGACAGATCAAGCTGTGTTCCGTTATCCCCTGGCTTGCTGCAATGTACCAGTGGGGAGCCCTGCCTGCCAGCTTTGCCTGAGGCTCCTTGCTTCCCTGGACTCCGAGGAACAAGGAGAATGGCACAGCTTTACACATGAAACCAGCAAAGCTGCTGACGCGTTCCCAGGCCCAGCTAAAGAATGGATTTCAGTTAGCTCTGGTGCCAGTTCTCTGATCATGGTGCAGGTTGGAAATTCTGCAGTCTGATTGGATCATCATTTACTCATGCTGTGAGTAAATTAGCCAATCAGAATAAATCCTTTAATTATTGGATTGCTACTACTATTCATTGATAATAAAAAGTAAAGGTTTCTCTTGCAGATGCCGAGGCAATCTCTGAGACCTCTGCCTGTGTCTGGCTCTTCCAAGGAGACCCGAATTACTATAGGGCTGCATTCACAACGACACTTAGGCACCTAAATCTCTGAATCAGGCCTCACTGGAACTCACCAAGCCCCCATCCAGCTACCCTCGAACCCTGTAGGTGCCAAAGTGCCCTTGGTGCCTGTTTGCAGAAGACGCTCCCGCAGTGCCCTTGGCTCTGTGCCTGCTCACTGCAGCCTCATGCTAGGCACCTGCCGCTGCACGACCCAAGAGAAGCTAGGCATCCCCGCCTAACCCAGCTGCAGGCCCAGAGCTCACAGAAAACAGCTGGGAGAGTGGGGGGAAGAAGGATGAGCCTCATCTCCCTCGTAACTTGTAGCTCAGTGGTTAGAGCACAGACCAGGCATGTGGGAAATGCTGGGCTTTGCTGCCTCCTAGGGGTGTGTGCTAACCACCGAGCTATGGGGCACTCTGATGTGGGGAACCCCTCGTTCTTGCTTGTTGAAGCTGCTCCACTGTGGCTAACTAATGAAAGACTCATTGCGCCCAGAGAGGGAGCTACAGCATGAGAATGGCGCTGTAGCCTAGTGGTTAGCTGAGGCAGTGCTAGCCCATTGGGGGCCCAAAGCAGGAATAATCCCCCCCCCACACACACACACACAGCATAATAAATAGCGAATAGGGGCCTCTTGAGCTGCTCGGGGCCCTAACCAGTTGCTTAGTCTGCTTATGCCCAGCTCCGGCTCCGGCTAGAGCTCTCGCCTATGACATGGGAGCCCCTGCAGCCAGTCCCCTTCTCCAATGCCTTTGCCTGACTAGCAGAGGCAGCTAGTTAGCTGCACCTACCATTTGTAGGTGCCTAACTCTCCCCAGGCTTTGTATAGGGAGGCTGAATGCCTCACCCAGACTGTGGATTGGACGAGGCGCCTAACATTAGGGACTGCAGTGCTCACTCTGAGTCCCCTTTGTGGCACTAGCCCTCTCTAGCTATTCTGAACACCACACCCCTGCCAGAGCCAGGAGCATCCTCCAGCACTCTCAGGGCTCTCTACTGCAGCCACCAACCTCCCAGGAAAAAACGGGGGCCTTGCTGAAAGGGGGTGCTGGGACTTATGCCAGGTGGTCCTTACCTCAAGCTGCAAAGCTCCTGCACCAGAAAGCCTGCTGTGCTTGTCCCCTCGCTCCTTTCTCTTCCCCTGCCACAACTAACCATGACTGCTGGCAGGGCCAGCTCTAGGTTTTTTGCCGCCCCAAGCAAAAAAAAATTTTGGCTGCCCCCAACCCCAGGCTCTCCCCCCCCACCCTCACCCCCTGCCGCCCCAACCTTGGGCTCTCCCCCCATCCCCACCCGCACCCCCTGCTGCCCCAACTCTGGACTCTCCCCCCCACCCCACCCGCACCCCCTGCCGCCCCAGCGCTGGGCTTCCCCCCACCAGCGCTGACTCTGCCCGCTCCCCCCTCGCCTCCAACCAGTACAGCGCTGGCAGGGTCGGGGTAAGCAGCGGGGCTCCTGGGCTGCGCCTCAGCCCAGGGTCCCTCCAGACGGGGCTCCTGCCTCCAGGACCGGCCGGGACCGGGGAGGACAGAGCCGGGGGACCGCCCCGGCAGGGGGCTGAGGAGCCGGGGCAGGGCAGCCCCAGAAGGAGCGGAGCCCCGGAGAGCGGGACGCGGGCCCCACACAGCAGCGCCCCGCCCTCTATGGCCCCGCTCCTGCTGCTGCTTCTGGCTGCCCTGCCGCAGTCCCTGGGCGGCTCTGGCCGCTTTGCCCAGCCCCGGCTGCGGTGCTGGGGGGCGGCCGCCCTGTGGCACCTGCAGGCAGCTCGGTGTGCCCCGAGGGGCGGCCCCCAGCCCGAGTGTCCCGCACTCGGAGCCCGCCCGGCCATAAGGTGCGGGCGCTGCTCCCCGACGTGAACTGCAGCGGCCCCAGGGCGCCCCCGGTGCAGGACACGCTGCTGCTGCTAGGGCCAGCTCTAGGCTTTTGCTGCCCAAGCACACACACACACACACAAAAGAGGCTGGCTGGAATGCTGCCCCTGAAAATGTGCCGCCCCAAGCACCTGCTTGGTTTGCTGGTGCCTGGAGCCGGCCCTGACTGCTGGGGGACAGAGCCGAAGCATGTGCAGAGCACGATGCACCAAGTGTGCTCTGTTGCGAGCTGTCACTGGGTGATCACACTTCATGTTAGCGCCATTGGGCCTTATCTGCCCTAGCAGCCAAAACACGCTGGGTCTCTGCTGGGCCACATCCAGCTCTGGGGGGAAGGGAGGGTGCTCAGCATCTTCGGGTGAGACCTCCTGACAGTGAAAGACAAGTGTCTGCAGGGAGTAGGGTCACCATATTTCCCAAAGGGAAAACGGGACACGGCGCAGGGCTGGCCAAAGCACCCCTCGCCCCCCCTACCTAGGGCTAGCTAGAGCTGCTCACCGAAGCCACCCCCCTCCCCAAGGGGCCTGAGTCGCTCACCCAAGCTCTGCCCTTCCTCACCCCCCCATACAGGGCTGGCATCGCTGCTCGCTTGAGCCCTGCCTGCCCCCCGCTGGAGCCCTGCCTCCCCACCTGCACAGGGCTGGCATCGCCACGCGCCCCCCAGCATGTTCCTCTGCACCCCACTTCTTTGACACAAGTGGGCATTTGTCCCGTTTGCTCTTGCCAAGTAGTCAAGTTGGCAAGAGCAAATGGAACAAATGCCCACTTTTGCCAAAAAAGTCAGGACGGGCCTAAAAAAGGGACTGTCCTGGCCAAAATGGGACGTATGGTCACCCTAGCAGGGAGTCATTGCAGAGAGCTGGGAGCACCGTGCTATGACTCTTCCATTCCTAACACTGCAACAGTTTCTGCAGCTGGAAAGTTACCCAGATGGACAGTAGCTCCAGCTGGGATTGCAGCAAGGCGGCTCCTTCTCCTTCCAGTGCAGAACACACAGTGGCAGAGGAAATTACTAGCCAATAAACAACCCCAGCCCATCTCACTTTCCGTAGGCTGAAATGGCTGGTGGAGTTTTACGGAGCAGGGAAAGAGCCCCCCACACACCATTCACAGCAAGCGAGGAGCGTCGTGGTGCTCCCCGACAGCTCATGCCCACTCCCCACCCTCTAAGAGCTTCCACCTTTGATAGGAGGGTGTCTAACCCAACTGCAGCATTCAAACTAAGAGCACAAGAAAATAAGGCACCTGTGCACCTCAGCCATGGCTCACAGCTCTGCGCCGTAAAGAGGGTGGGCGAAGCGAGATATGCCCCCCCACACACACACATGCTCAGGTGCCAGGACAGCCTTTCTGAGCAGCCCTTCCTAGGAATGTCGGGCTCAGTGAGCGTTTCTGCCATCTCTCTGCTCTGTACCATGAGGGGTGCACCTGGTGTAGGGCCTGGTCATGCTATGCCCCACCTGCCTGCTGGACTTGAGATCATTCTGGGATGGTTGGTGAGTCACTGGAGAAAGCTGGGGAAAAACAACCAAGTGACTCAGAACCAAATAGTGTTTTTATTTATTTTCCCAGATTTTAGCGGGGCCAACATTTCCTGAGCAGGGCAGCTGCTTAGCTGGGATGGCCACTGGGGAGCCCACGGTATCTGTACACATGGCTCCAAGAGCAAGGGCAGAACCTCTACAGTGGACAGGCCTGCCAACTCTCCAGGACTGGCCTGGAGCCTCCAGGAAATAAAGATTAATCTTTAATTAAAGATTGTGTCATGTGATGAAACCTCCAGGAATACGTCCAACCAAAATTGGCAACCCTAACAGTGGGAGGAGCTATTTCATTAGCAAAGAGAGAAGCTGGATGCAGGTTAGGTTGAACAAGTGGCACTTTATCAAACTCTGTGCCCTGCTCTGTCCATGTGGCCGAGTGGCTTCCAGCCTAACTTCCCAGCATGGCCAGTTTCCCTGGTGTCCCCTCAATAACAGCTCCTCCAAGGAACATGGGCCCTCTGACGCCAGTTCCCTGGATCATGAAACAGCAGCTCCCCTACCAGGTGACGTGCAGCGGAGAGCTCCTGGACAAGGGCTGTCCCAGCCGTGCCGTGTGTGTAGAGAGCACAGGGCTAAGTGAACACATTGGGCTTGGGGGCATCTCACAGATTTATACATTCAAGACGAAGAAATTTTCCATTTCTTTCTTAACTGAAAAGTGCACAGAGCCCTGAGCATTGCTCCCTGGTACCCTACCCTGGAGCCTGGCTCACCCTAGAGTTCCCACATCCTACCCCAACCCCATGAGTCCCCATGGCTGGGTGTGGAGCTGACAGCGCTGCGGCCTGCCTTACCCATTCATTCCTTAGTGCTCCTTTGTAAATACTCCCTGCAGGCGTCACTGTGTTGGTGTTAGGGGAGGCCGCTCAGAGACGTGTGCTGGGCACTTTGAGTAGGTGGGGAGGTTTGGACTGGTGCTTCGTTTGGGGGTGTTCATTCCACAGCCTGGGAACAGCCCCGCGAAAGCTCTGTCTCCTGCACGGACGCGCTTTGCTCTTATCATAGAGAGTTCCACTGCACCAGAGCAGCCGAGCTATCGACCCTGGTCTCCATCCCAGGCTCAGCAGCTCACAATCGTCACACCCAGAGTAGGCCCCCGATGGCCTGTTCATTTTCCTGGGTGCTGCCAGACACTGAGCAGCGTTTTCCTTTATACGCCTGAGTTGGATGCTTCCAGCTGGCAACTGTGCGGATCTGGGCAGGCCCAGAATTGCTCTCATGCAGAGGGTATTGTTAGCAATGGGCCCCAGCCAAGACCACACTCAGGCTTCAAACCCAGAGCTCGATCCACACTACACACCAACTCCTCCTTCCCCAGGCAAAGTCCAGCAGCTTTCACCACCTGGTTTGAAGCCTAGATCTGAATTCTGTGGCTAGTTAAATAGATGGAAATTAAAGGAGCCTTCCAGGTACTGGACACTGAAATGAGATCGGAAAAATCAGTGGGTGGGTCTGGGGCATGTCCTCATATTTATACTTGCAAGCAGCCACCTAGATACCACAGTGTTGAGTCCATACACATTTGCTGGATGGCTATGGACTCTATGGGACGCCATCATCCCGAGTGCTGTTTTCAGCTCTGCTCAGCCTATTTTCAGCACCACGTCTCAGATCCGATAAAGATGGAGAAATGACCAGGCTGGGGACAGAGAACTGAGAGCAATTCAGTCCTGCCCCGAGGGAGCCCATCCAGCTCCAGGCGACTCTGCCTTTGCTCTTGGCATGATAAGAGTGAGCCCTGCAGGATGAGGTGCAGAAGCCACCCTAATTGCACTGGCCTGTGTCTGGCCTTGCCGTGGCATGTATAAACACAATGTTCTCAACGTGCTTGGCTAGAGATTAGCTGCTAGATGTGTGACAGGCTACTGAGTGTGATGGCTGTGCCCTAGAAATCACTTGGCAGGCACAGAGATGGAGGGATGGAGCGCTGAAGGCATGACGAGGGCTGCCTTTGCAGCAGGGATGAACCAAATTTGGGAATCAAAGGGAAGCAGGGGAAATCAAGGCTGCTCTGGGCAGGACACGAGGACCAGACACCCCTGTCAGAAAGAGTGAGATTGGTGTAGTCTGGCTTGAGGGGACGGCACAGTCACAGGCTAACGGGTGACAGCTGGTTGAATCTGCCCCACCACTCCCTTCAGGGAAAACTCTGAGACTTGCACCAGTTTGATTTTAAAATCACTCTGCAGGGTTGAATCTCTGACATCTTAAGCTATTTGCCGGTGCTGGTTTTCGGGGCTCTGACACTGGCAGAGTTCAATAATGGCATGCTGTTGATCCAGCCCGGAGGTGACAGAGTCTCAGTGCACACACACCTTTCCCAACTGACAGCCTGCTGGCACATACCCAGTCCTTGTCAACAGAATCCTCTCAGCTTGGTGAACTACAAACAAGTATGGGTGTGTGAATAACATCCCCTACACACACACACACACACACACACACACACACACATCTCCCATACATACACCCTCTACTCACGCTCTTTGCACATAGACCCATACTCCAAACACACACACATGCATCCACCCTGCATCTACCCACCCTTCCATGACCTCTGGGGAGAGGACCAGGACCCCTGCTTGGAGGGCTACTGCCAGCTCACCCTGCTGTTCTGGTACTGCTGCTCAGATGGGACCGATATTTTCAGGTTGAACTAGCAAAAGCTTCATAATGCATTGAGTGGAACTGACTTCTTCGCACCAGGTGCTCACCTGGCTGCTTCTCTGCTAGTAGCATGTGTAAATGGAAGGCTAGCCCTGATATGTGCACTTTGCCCAGCAGAGAGAGCAGCTCACCCTATAGCAGTGATTCCCAAACTGGGGTTCGTGAACCCCTGGGAGTTTGCGAAATGTTACAGGGGGTTCTCTGGAAAAAATTCCCTAATGGGAGACAGAGCTGTCCCTAGGGACCCCAGGCAGCACGGGGCCAGCAGCCTGGAGCCCCTGGACTTCCAAGAGCAAAGCAGATCAAAGCAAGCATATCTATCACACTGAGGAGATTTAAACTTCAAGACTCATAAGAAATGGAAAGGGAGGTGGATATTTTTTGCTGTTTTAAAAATTAAATAGGCAGCTAGTGTTGTTTTTAAAATTATGATGAAGAACAAGTTTAAGCTTTCTTGTAACGTGCGTTGTTTGCCTAGACTGCTCAAGACCTGAATGCTTGTGTAGGAGGAACTCTTTGAGTTGGCTTCTTAAATACCTTCATGCTCTTTCACATCTGATACTCCTCGATGAAACATAGGAGCCTTGTCTTATAACAGGCTTACTCAAAGTTATTATTCAAGCTACAAAAGTGAGATCTTGGACGTGTGTTGCTATTTTCATAATATAAAAATACTGTAATGATAAATAATAATGAATAATAGTGTTTAATAAGCATGTCATAAAAACAAATGTTATATTTCCAAGATCACTGCTTTTATAATTTATACTCAGGTAAAGGAGAAAATCCCTGGAAATATTCATTTTTAGGAGGGGGTTCACAAGACTTGACATTTTAGTGAAAGGGGTTCACAGGTTGTTAAAGTTTGGGAACCACTGCCCTACAGGATGTGGCTGCACAGCCAGCTCTGGTTTCCTCCTCCTCAAAAGCAGTAATATTGTCTAGCCCTGAAGCTGGGGGTTCAGGAAGGGAACCGCTGGTTTGAGCCTTCCACTGTAAAGTGAGACTTTATACCTAATGAAAAAAGCCAATCCCTGAATCAGAGCCTAGTGGCTGGTAAAGGAGCGGACGGAGCTCCAAGTCGCCCTCCATAGACCTCCGAGAGCAAGAGTCTTTGTCGCCAGGCCACTGAGACAGCTTGAGCGCTGCAGAATGCGCCTCGACCCATCGGAGCGGAGGAACACCCACTGTCTGACAGCATAAGAACTTGCAGGTGGAAATCCTCTTTGAGAGCCTGTGGGAAGAAATCGCTTCTCCTTTCATCCACTCAGCAAAGGAAATAAACAGCCTCAGGCATTTTCCAAAGGGCTTTGTCCTGTCTAGATAAAAGACCAGTGCTCTGTGAACATCTAGAGAGTGGCATTTTCTGTCCTCTCTAGTGTTGTGCAGTTTGGGGTAAAATACAAGGTAGATTGTCTGATGTTGATGAAAATCCAAAGGAACCTTGGGAATAAACTTGGGGTGCGATCTCAGAGATCCCTTGTCTTTGTGGAAGATGGTATAAGGCGGCTCTGCCAGAAGGGGTCTGAGCTCACCCACTCACCTGGCTGAGCTTATCCCTGGCAGAAAGGCCACATTCTCTGATTAGTGCAAGAGGGAGCAGGAGGCCAAGGATTCAGATGGCAGGTTCATAGGTGCTGATAGCCCTAGGGTCAGTCCCAGGTAGGCATAGGTGTTGATATTGTCTGAAATGATCCAGTGTTGCCTTTTAAGAGCCTCACTGTTGTGGGATGGGGAAAATCTGAACAGTTCTCTACCAGAGGGTGAAAAGGATTCATAGCAGCTAGATGTACCTTTAATGAGATGATTTTAATGACAGCAGCTAATCCTGGATGTGAGGAATCCCAGGTTCCTCTGGGGAAAATGATGCTGCTGGCACCACACGGAGATCCACTTCCACTTGGCAGCATAACACTTCCATGTAGAAGTTTTCCTACTATTGAGCAGTATGAACTGGACCTCCGTTGAGCAAGGCCCTTCAATGTTCATTGCCCTTCCAAAAACCAGGCTGCCAGATGGAAGGATGCCAGGTTGGGATGATTGGTTCAGCCCTGCTGTTCTGCAAATGTAGGCCAAGAAACAGATGTGAGTGACTGGACCGGCAAGAGGCAAGTAGAGTTTACTTGACGTGTCAAGGACTGCCATGAGTGTAGTAGAGTGGTGGTCACCCTCTGTACTTCCGGATACATTCAATCTTTGAGGAGCCAGTCGTCCAGGTAGGGAAATATATTGTAGAGTTGTTTACAGAAGTGTGCTTCTACTATCCCCATGACCTTTGCAAAGACCCTTGTGGCCACTGAAAGTCCAAAGGAAAGTATCTTGCACTGGAAGTACACAGGCCCACCAAGAAGTGTAAGAATCTCTTGTTTCTGGATGGATAGCTAAGTAAAAATATGGTTAACGCCAATGGATGTGCTATGCACCCTTCATTATGGCTAAATGGAAGGAGCCATTAAGTCTCTTTTACATAACAATAGCTGAAAAATAACAATAACAGGAGACACCGCCCAAGGCACTGGGCCACATGTCAAGGCCTGAGCAAGAATTAATGCAAGGAGAAAAAGAGGGGTTTTCCTGGGACTGGTGCAAATGCAGGGGCTAAAGGAATGTTGGGCAAACTGTGTGTGAAAGGGAAAGCCAGGACACATCGAGCAGACACTGAGAAACAAGCAGAGCTTCTGGGCCATGGAACATGCTGGAAAGGCAGCTTGGGGGTGTCTGAGCAAGGAAACTGCCTGCTATTGTTTGTTCCTACAGCATTCAGGGAAACAGGACTTTCCATACATTCTTTGTACAGGATTGCACCAAAGAATAGACCTGACTCATATTACCAACCTCTGCTCCAAACAGAAAGAACCTGGCAAGGCCCCAAATATTGGCTAATTGCTTGATCCAAAAGGGCAACAATACTTTAGTGGTGATCTACAGCAAAGGCCTGACCCTCTGCCGTCCTGGGAAAGGCATGCAGTGCCTTAAGACAGCAACATGGTTTGAGGGGCAGCAAATAGGGACAACTGTCTAGTTTGCTCCCCCAAAGCCTTAGAGCAGCAGCTGACAGCACACAGCAACTGCCAGACCAGCTGAGCCCCTGCCGCCGCAGTAGGTGAAGGAAGAGAGAGCAGGGGAGCCCTTGGACACTTGATTTTTATTTGACAACAGATTTAGAAACAAAGGCTGCATCGTATATGGGGCGATGTCCCCAGAATACAGCTGTCTGAAGGGGAGGGTGGTTGTGTATTTCAATAGCATTTACTGTATCTTCCCATTGTGTCTCTGACCTTATAAAATAAAAATAACAAGGTCACAGTCGCATCCTAGTTTTATTACAACTGACCTGCAGGCAAAAGGATAGAACTATTACATAGACACTCTGATTCCATGTATAATATCTTAAATAGAGGAGGAAGTCAAACCAGAATATAGGAGAAAATATTCTGGAGCTCTTTGAAGCAATTTACGTTACCAAGCTCCATTGTACAGACAATAAGGCAACATCCCTGCACATCAGCTTCGTGATCATTTTTATACATTTGTCTATGGTACAAGAAAAATAACCAGCGCTCACAATGTACAGTTCTTACACTATTTTCACAGCTTCTGAACACTATACACCTTTTTTTTTAAAAAATAAAGATACATTGTAATAAATGCTGCACCTTAATAGTTTATAACAACCTATGATTAATACACTAGATTTGCCTTTCTGTACAGCCATCCATGCCACTGCACATTTCAAACCTGGCTTTGACACTGGGAATTCAAAGCATCTAATCTCCATTTCCCATCGACTGAATGGAAACTTGGCGATACTGCAAACAATGGTGGGATGGGTTTGGGGTAGGGAGCAAGGCGACACGTGCTTGCAGGGGATGGCTATGGATACTGTGATTTGCCAAGTGAGCAGGTGGAAATTTCCCAGTGTGAGGGTCCAGGGGGAAATTTGTTACCATAGTGATGCCAGGACAGGATTAGATGACAGCATGTTTTGCTCTCTTGGTATTTTGCATGGCTAATACTTTCGAGTTAGTCTTATCTGATTAATTGAAGGTGTAGGGAACCGATTCATTGGTTAAGAGAATTTGGTTTTGTCTTTGCCAGCATAGACAGGCAAAGCTTTCACCCCCGCATGATGTTATGGCCACACATGACAGACAGAGGCTTCAGGAATACAATACACTATGGGCCGGAGCCTGTGAGGGGCTCAGAACCCTGAGTTCATATAGACTTCAGTAGAAGTTGAAGACACTCAGTGCCCTAGAGAAGCAAGCCCAACATGTCTGGCTGTGAACGCTCGGCAGTATCCAAAAGCAATTGCTCAGGATAGCTAACATGGTCAAGCTAGGAACAGAGCCATGCCTCAAGGCCACACATGAAGACATCACTGAAAAATCTGGAGAAGTGCTGTGAGTCAAGGGCAATAGTATAGTGCTCCTGTTTGGTCACAGACTTTGCTCTGTCCTTTCTCAGCTGAGAATACATGGAGGGCATAGGGGCTGGGTGCTGTTTTGCAGCTGTCTTGACATAGCCTGTGTTTGGTAGAGCTGGTTGAAAAGTGGGGAAACATTCCACAAGAATTCCGGCAATGCGGCAGCTTTTCCCATTATGTTTCTAACCCTCCAGGTTTTGTTTTCCAAATTTTCCAAGCACTGTTTATGAAAATGGAACATTCTGATTTTGAGAAAACTCCACTAAGTGGCTAGGCCAACCAATTGAAAATTACAAAATGAAAACTGGGAACTCTTTTCCAGGCCCAGCCACAGGCACTAGTTTGTCATTTACAATCGATCGATTTCTGAAAAATGAAACATTTTGAAAAAATCTAAATCTTTTCATGAAATTTGTCATTTTTTAAAAAGAGACCAAATTTCAAAAATTCTGACCAGCTCTAGAGTTTAACTGTTGGCCAGAACAGCACATCTTGGATGCTAAAAGACCAGGCTGATTTCCAGGGTACCCAGACCTCCAGCGTGCACCAAACAATTCAAGTGCAATTCCTACCTGAATACAACAATTAGGGCCACTCAGAATCACAAAAGAGGTTGAACTCACACAGGAAAAAATGAATGAAATATCAGACAAACTAAACAGAATATACTATTTGCAGCAGTATGCATAATAGCCACAGCCAGGTTGGAGGAGAAGGGCTCTGAGTCCTAGTCCTGGATACGGGTGGCTGGAAGCAAAGCCAGATAGATTTGGTCTTGTGACAGATACTAGACTGATAAGAAGGAGTGCCTGGTGGTCTGTGAAAAGGTGCTAGATTATAGTTTTGGAAGAGGAATTATAAATATTTACTGAATAATCACGAGATTGATTAAATTGTGGCTTATCAAAAACAGTTGTAGAGTCTATACACTGCACTTTTTGGAGTAAAAGCAAAGCCAGCTAGTGAGCATCGTGCAGCTATAAATCAGGTCACAAGCGGGTTAAATTCAATCGAGTAGTTTAATAATTTTTCAGGTCAAAGGTCTTATCTTAGCAGGTAACAATTTACAGGACACCTAGTTATAATGAAGAGTGGCTGGCTTGGTAAAGGAGAGAAGAATACATTATGTCTCATCTCTGAATATTTTAATGTTAGCCTCTTTCAATGCAACATATTTTTGGTAAAGACATATTCGCTATATTTAACATGATCTCTCTTTAACAGGAAGTTCAGCTGAGCACTGTCCCCAGAAAATACACTATGACTGTAAAGCAACAGAATTTCATAACAGTAAATCTATTGCACTTTGTGAAGAATAAAATCCTCCTTTGCCTTTCCAACTCCAGGAGGCAAAGTATCTTGTTGGTTATGCAAGTTCTTCTTCCTCCAGGCAAAGTCTCATTATGTTCAGACAAATAACGCCTAAATTTTTTATTATTATTATTATTACTTGAAACAATAATTGGAAGAGTTTGAGAGAAAAATCTTTCCAGTAGCCGCTGAGAAGTCTCCAAGTTTTGAGTCTAGAAATGAATTTTAGGTGCTATCCAATCACGGTCAACAAATAAATGTACTTATTTCCACATTTCATGAATATGTCCACAAAAGAGCAAGACGAGGTCTCTCTTTGACCAACACTAACACTGTGTGATCAGGTATTACAGGGATGCACTTTATATGTGACAATAGTATACAGACAGGATGGAAAGAACACCAATATTATTGCACATGGTGTCTGGGCGAGCATTAAAAACACTGCAATATGTGAGGAAAATTCTTTACAGCTTGTTTTCTCTCCGCCCTTTCTCTAGAGTTGGATGAAGCAGCAGTGTCAATCGACATACATCGGAGAGCTGGGAGTTGTTGGCATCTGATCCAGGATTTTGCAGACGTAGCAGGCCACATCCACCGTGCGCTCTTCGTACATCAGAATGAAGGGATGTTTCTGGAAGCCAAAAAGGGAACAAGAAAGTTAGTTTCACTTTTGTGACATAACAATGAGGCCCCAGTAGAAACTGATACAGCACAGGGATTCGCCTGCTCCCAGATACAGTGGGAGCTGGGGGTTACATCATAGGACTCCAGGTACAGCCTGCTCTGATGGCATTTAAAGGAAGGGAACTCCATTTCTTAAACCCACAATATAATGAATTACAATATGTTTCCAGGGTAACTTATAATGGGATGTTGCCAGGGGTCGGGAAATCCTGACTCAGAAGTAGTGAAGTGGGAATAAGAACAATAATAATAATAATAATACAGTAGAATCTCAGAGTTCCCAACACCTCAGGAATGGAGGTTCTTCATAACTCTGAACAAAACGTTATGGTTCTTTTAAAAATTAACAACTGAACATTGATTTAATACAGCTTTGGAACTTTACTTGCAGAAGAAAAATGCTGCTTTTAACCATCTTAATTTAAGTGAAACAAGCACAGAAAGTTTCCTTACCTTGTCAAATCTTTTTTTTTCAACTTTCCCTTTATCTTTTTAGAAGTTTACATTGAACACAGTACTGTACTGTTTGCCTTTTTTTTTTTTTTTTTTTTTTTGGTCTCTGCTTCTGCCTGATTGCGTACTTCCAGATCCAAATGAGGTGTGTGGTTGACTGGTCAGTTCATAAATCTGGTGTTTGTAACTCGGAGTTTCTACTGTAATACCTAATCCTGGTATCTCCATATGATCTCAAAATGCTTTACGAAAAAGGTCAGTATTAGTTCCACTTTAAAGATGGGGAAACTGAGGCAGAGAACAGGGAAGTGACTTGCCCAAGGTCACCCAACAGGCCAGCAGTAGAGTTGGGAACAGAACCCAAATCTCCTGAGTCCCAGTCCAGTGCTCTATCCAGAAGGCCCTGCGGCCTATAGCAAACACAGTGTTGCAGGGGGACCAGTGACTAACAACGTGATGAGACTGAGAGTTCTGTGGGAAGGGATAGTCTGTACAGCACCCAGCACTGATTGGGTTCTCCATTAGTCCCTGTGCTCCTCACCCTTGCAGACCCTAGACTGCTCAGCAGCACTGGGCAGACCAAGGAGTGACATGGATGACACAGTCACATGAAACTGGCGAGGGAATTCCAGGAAAATGTAATTAGCCAAATGGGACTGGGGCCATGGCACCATCCCCACCTCCTGAGAACCTGCATGGGCACTTTAGTGACTTCCAATGCCAGACTTGCCATCTGGAGATGGAGTTTCCAGCAGCCACTGCCCCAAACACTGCTGGGCAGTACTTCAGGAATCGTGGCTCGGCACTGGCTCAGCCACCTCCTGAGTCATCTGCAGCCCTTCCTGCAGCAACCTGAGCTTCCCTTGGGGGAGAGAACTGTCTGCTCTCCAATTACCTCATGGAGAAGAATCCACTTGTAGCAGCTGTGATTTGGTTTGCTGTGCACACATCCCCAAATCATGGTACAGCCATGTTAAGAGAACCCGGGGTTTTAGCAGGTTCCCCAACATGAATTAATGGTGGAGCAGACAAGACTTTAGCTAACAACACTTTCTCCCACAGTGTGCAGCCTTGTGACTGCACTGTCCTTGGGGCAGAGCCTGAGGGCTGCAGAGCACTGAACGCACTGTGACTGTTTGATACCTGACAGTGTCTCCCAGCCATGCACCTGAGCTCAGAGATCTGAGGATCACAGGCCAGGGTGGTATTTGGGGGGCACATTTCTGTTTGAACCTGTGTACAGTTCAGCGTTAATTCAGTCTAACCTGAGTTCAGTTCGCTGATTTGCTATAATATGATAATTTGCAGAGCGTTGACACCACTAACCTGAAAGGGGGTGCTGGTTTGCTTCTAACACTCCTATTATTTGTTCCACCCCTGGAGAAACTATGTGGCAAATGTTGATTATCACCCAGGATTTAAAACTGAGCGGACATTTACACAAGTTTTATTGAACTAAAGTTTCACCATCTCCAGCTTCTTTGTGCATCAGCCTGCAATGAACCCCCTAGGACTGGCAGGTTAGTGAACTGCTGCTGCACAGCCACCAGGGGGAGCACAAGCCATTCTCTAGGGGACTTTTTAACTTGGCACTTAAGCGGATTTATGGATTTATTCAGAATTTAGGCCCTGATTCACCAAGGCATGTAAGCACGAGCCTAGCAGGGGGACTTCTTACTGACTTTAATTACAATTGGCTAAAGTTAGGCATGTGCTTAAATACCTTTCTGAGCCAGGGCCTTGGATCCATGCTTCTTTATGGAAAAGCTGTCACTCTGGCAGTGCCCGGGGTGCAGGGGCTTTTTTGCCACAGGATGCCAAGTCCTGGGTGGACATGCCACCTGGAAGCCATCTTGTGCTTCAAACGTGAGAGGAGGAAATCCCTGTAGCGGCTAGTGGAGCTGTAAGCCTATTTCATGCAGCTCCTCGGGCAGCGCAGTGTTCCACGCAGAAGGAAGGATAATGGCATTTAAGGAGATAGCTCCCTGCGAGTGTAGAGCCCACACTGTACTGATCACCCAAGAAAACAGCACTTTCATACATAAACGTCTAGCCTTGATCCCACTGTTTGATATCAGGCGATACAGAACAGTTGCAATCATTCCCTCCCGTCAGCCCGCCCACTCAAACACCTCCACACTCACCAGAAGCTCTTTATACTTTGGCCTTTTGGATTCGTCCTTTGTAAGGCTAAAAAGATCAGAAAAAGGATTAGGAAAAGGCGGAGTTGTAAACATGTGCCAAAGAGATTAAACATTCGCTGTGTATGGGACACGAAACTGAACCCATTGCATAGATCCCGTGCCCGTGACCTGGCTAGCTATGCTGATAGCCCCACTCACCACCAGACTATTGTCCAAAGTCTAAGAATTTGCCCCTACGCTTGAACTCGCCTCCTTTCCACAGCGGGGGAAGCATGTAGTCAGGGCTTGTCCACACTTAAAGCACTGCACCAGTGCAGCTGCGCCACTGTCGCGCTTAGTGAAGATGCTACCTACACCGACGGGAGAGCTTCTGATCCACCTCCCCGAGAGGTGGGAGCTGTGTTGATGGGAGAAGCGACATAGAGCTGTCTACACCAGGGATTCGGTTGGTATACCTAATCCACACCCGAGCCACGTAGTTATACCAACATACATTTACAGTGTAGACCAGGGCTATGTGAGCAGTTAATCCCAGGGTGAAATCAGGGCAGCTCTGCCACAACCCCCACTGCACTCACTGTAGGGAGACACTCAGGCTCCTATTGCAGAGGCTTATCCCAGACACACAAATATGAGGCCAGTGACCTGCTCCGGTCGCCCACACAAGGCGGTTCCATAGATCCTGCAAGCTGGGAAGGTCAGTATGTGCACAGAGCCAGAGCCTCAGCAGCTAGTCAGAGGACAATGAACCCTGCACTTGCTAGGGACACAGCCTTGTTACACTTTATAGCAACCACCCTCCATCCCCCCAGACTAGGGCTCGGGGCAGCTCCAGAGGCTGTCGATGGTGTAAAGATCTTTTAACTGGGCCAGGGGTGCCAATGTGGCCCAACGTTATTGCTCTCCAAGAGCCATTTGGAGGCTGACCAGTGAACTCGACACAGTTCCTAGATCACCTGTGTCCACCTCCCAGACCCCAACACACTGAAGGACTGACTGCTCAGAGCCATCATCTCCCCCATTGGGGTGGGGGTGGGGCACAATGGCAGGAAGCAGCATCTGGTGTCCCTGGGCAGGCTGGGTGTGCTTGTGGACAAGCAGAGGCCAGGGCTGGAAGGTCACTGTGCGAGGATGTAGTCAAAGCACAAGAAGAACATAGGCAGTGACTAACCAGGCCAGATCGGAAAGACAAACCAACTGTGGGTTCTCAGCTTTGCACAGAGCATTTTGCCCCTGGTGCGTGCTACAGCCTACTCAGCACCATGGGGCTCTGTCCCCGGCCGGGTGCACTGTTCAGAGGCTCTGCCCTGCAGTCACTATTTTATTTTACAATTAAATGTCCTTAGTTTAAAAATAAACAAACACACAAGTGAAGGGAGGAAGGACGAAGGCCTCCAGGAAAGGAGGCACATGTCCTGGGCTGGGGGAGGGTTGATGCATTTTGGGCCATATCCACTCCTCCAGCCTGTGTACCCAGGCTAGGCACAGGCGCTGGCATGAGGAGCTGCACAGGCTGTGAGGCTGCGGGCTCCTGTAGCTCTGATGTGCTTCCTCCCAAAGGGAGCAGCAGTGTGTTAGTACCACTGATTATTTGTGCCCAGCCCCGTCAGCTGCACACACATCGGAGGAGACAGCTTAGGGACATAAGAACAGCCACACTGGATCAGGCCAAATGTCCCTCCAGTAGCCTGTCTTCTGACAGTGGCCAGTGCCAGATGCTTCAGAGGGAACGAACAGAACAGGGCAATTTATCGAGTGATCCATCCCGTGTCATCCAGTCCCAGCTTCTGGCAGTCCAAGGTTTAGGGACACCCAGAGCATGGGGTTGCGTCCCTGACCATCTTAGCTAATAGCCACTGTTGGATCTATCCCCCATAAACTTGCATCTCCTGTCCCCCTCCTCCACCATCCTGGCACCCCAGTCAGACAGACTATGTCTGGCCCACAGCATCCTCCCTCCAACACAGGGCAGGAGGACGTACCCACCATGTTCCTTGAGATCCCCAGCTGCACCCGACCCTACTGATTGATTCACCCCGTACACCTTCCGCCACAGCCTCCTGCCCCCCCCCCCCACCTCCTATTCCTGAAAGAGAGAAGCTGCAGCCATTGCAAGCTGCAGGGTTTGTGGGGAGGGACACCCTGCCTCCTATTCAAGCTTCTCCTGATGCTGTCTCCCAGGCTGGCAGGAAGGGAGAGGGAGAGGGAGCCAAGGGGCACAGGAGCAGATCCTCTAATGCCACCATGGCTTGCTTCCCCCATCCCCATTTGCCCCTGCCTGCTGGCACCCAGGGAGACACTGCACAGCTGGGCTCCAAACTGCACAAGAGGTGTCTGCCAGCTCCACTGCCAGGGGAGCTTCCAGGGCCAGGGATGCCGGGGCAGAATTTGCCCATGTGTGTGATGTGAGAACGCAACGCGCAGAGCCCCTGCGCCATGTCCAGAGCCCCAACAGAGCATGCTCAGCTGAAATAAAGGCAGGGCATCCGTTTCTATGTGCAGAGCGCTGCCACAAAGGGCAGCTGGGCACAAGAGCCATTTCTTCAGGAGGCATATTGGGCAGGCCACCTCGGGCACCATTCTTAACCCACACACGCCCAAAGGGCTGGAAAGATGCCACTAAGCCCTGCAAAGAGACACTACAGAGCAACAGCACTAAACACTCACCCTGCCACAGCGAGGGCAAATGGGGCCTGCAGAGATGTGTGTGAAAAAAGAGCTGCCAAATCCACAACCCCTGGCCCAGGAGAACCTGCTCCATGGCTGGCCAGGAGGGGCTGCAACCAACCCCCAGTCTGTACATATACAATGTCCACCAGGGCCATGCTGGGAGCACCAGGGTCACCCTACTGGCAGAGTGGATCTGAGAGAACTGATGTCCCACCCCACACGGACCCTTCAATCGCCAACAACTGAAACTGGCACAGTCACGCAAGGGACCAGCAGGTGGCAGCAAAATCCTCAACAAAGCAAAGCAATTCCCACAACAGAGCATGGGAGCGAGTCTGGGAGGGAAACTCAACAAGACCAGGGGACTGAAGACAGAGCTCTGGGGGCGAGGAGTGGGGAGACCCCCACGGGGCACTGTCTACACTATTCTTCTGGGCCTGAGTTAATGGATTGTTTAAAGGCTGCTGTGGACACTCCCCAGCACATTTCTTCTTTGCCCTAAGGTGGTAAATGCAGCAATACAGACAGTGTCTCCTTATGCAGCATAGCCGAGGTCAGAGGGGATTTTCTTTTGGGTTGCCTGAGGTTTGCTATGAACCCAGAGCCCTAGCAGAGCTCCAGCCTGCCATGTCAGCCTACAGAACAGGACTTACAGGGAGAGCTTGGGAGCCTCACCTGGACCCTCTAGAGCAGGTGACCAGCACTGGTCAGAGCAGGACAAATGACTGTGTTAAGGACATAGAGACAGCTAGTGCATGACACACAGGCTGTGGCAATCGCTCCCAGGGCTGTGCTTCTCTAGCCCTTGCCTATCTCTGCTGTGTGTTCCGCTGCAGGTAGCCAGTTGTAACCATGTGGCGGGCCCAACCCAAGGGGATGTCGGGTGCAGTGGGATTTATGAAGCTGGGAGAGCGTCGGGTGCATGTGTTCAACTGCCAGCTCCTTTGGCATGGGGAGGGATAATCAGGCTGGCTCATCTTTCGTTCTTAATTCAATATTACACATTGGTTTTACTGTACAGCTCCTGGAGTCACTCTAATTTTGCAGACCTAAAATACTCCACATAAGTTAAATCAATTTGAAAAAATGCTGGGAGCTTGATTTCAGCCAGCTGCAAACCATTCACATGGCTAGTCTGTTCCAAACCTTTAAAGCAGGAAACACTTACCACAAGTTAACAAAGTTGATGAAACTTGGGGAGAATTCCCTCTCCTCTGAGTTACTCAGCTGTGGTGGGTCTCCTTTTACTACTTGTGTCAGCTGATCAAATACACTGTTCCATTTGGGATAGGGGAATCGCCCTGTGGCCAGCTCATACTGCAGAGACAGCAACAGCGCAGGCTGGGTTAGTATGAGTAACACAAAGAGCTCCTTCAAACAGGGTAGGCAAATGTCATCCCCAGATGCCCAAGGAACACGCAGGGTGGGGGAGAGTCAGACAGCCTCCCTTACATGAGCCCCAGCTTCTTAGTGTCCTAGAGACAGTTGGCTGCATGAACATTTTACCCAACCTGAGGAGGGGAAGAGAGCATGTTAGTAGTAGCTTATTCTACAGATAGGGTCAGCAAATTCTGGTTGCTTCTTACTATTCACTCCCTATGTCACCAGCTCCACCCTCCTGTGGAATGAAATAGTGCTCTCCAAGGTCATTGATGCAGACACTGCAGTAATGTGGTTAACCAGAGAGGGGCCAATGGGTGGGATCAAGAACTGGTTGAAACTTTCTGAGTAATAAAGGTCCACCCAAAGCCAGGGCTGCTATGTGGGTTATTTAGGCAGACCTGATGTCACGACCCTCTAGCATGCCACAAAGGGAAAGCATTCAAGATCCAAGCCCTTCCTCATGCTCTCTTATCTTTATGCTGCAAGTTGTTATTCCTGTTCCATAGCTAAGTGTGGACTTTAAGGATTCAGGAAAGCCATCATCAGTACAGGGAATTAACCAATTATTTAACTACTGGGGGTGTCTATTTCCATCTCGGAGTGCAAAGGGGCATGGCCCCCCCAGACCCTGCTCACACAAGGAGCCGCATATTAACTTCTGAAGAGCCGCATGTGGCTCCGGAGCCACAGGTTGGCCACCCCTGCTTTAGAAAGTTGGCCAACACTAATATTGTCTAAAGCGAGCCCATAATGCTGCCCAAAAGAAAAGACTTGTCCCACAGAATAGTTGAAAGCACTCACATACCAACGTAATTCCCAAGCTCCAGACATCTGAGCGGACATCATAGCCTTGTCTAGATGCACTGGGGTCTATCCTTTCAGGCTGAAACAGAAGAGGAGCCACAGTCAAGCAGTATGCAGCACAGGAAGGAATGAGTGCACTTCTGCAAACATAAACGATATCTTGGTACCCAGGGACAAAGCCCCGCGTGCCCCCAGCAGAATTCTCTAAGGCAGACATCCAGCCCCACAGGAGGGACAGTTCAGTGAACATCGTCCTGACCACTGTACTGAAGACTAGACCCCAAGGTGACCTGCAAAGGAAATACAATGGGGCTCGGTCTCCCTTTGCTTGCAGAAAGGTGGCCTTTAAGTGGTTTTATTGTTTTACTATTTGAGGTTTTGTAACCTCAGAAATTCTCCCTGCTATCAAGTCTGGCCTTCCTTGTGTTTGCAGGAGGACTCCTTGGAGAGTGAGAGAGCGGAAATGAGCACCTGCTCATCCCTCTGTTGGGGGGCCAACTCGGGCTGTTAAATGGCTGTTAACAAAAAGCCAAACCAAAAAAAGGGTTTCACATTATCTGATTACAAATCCCTTTGCTATCAGTTGCCCAGAACTCACTTTCAGGTGCTTGGGAGATCATGATGCTATTAGTCCTGCTGACATCCCAAAACAGGGTAGCCAGGACCCGAATGTGTAAAACTCCAGTAGAATTACACACCACAGAGAAGAGAAACGGGCACAAACCCATCTTCCCCCTTTGCAGGTCACCCTGGTGAGAAAACTCTGACTGCGTTTTCTTTTACTGAGCTAGTAAAATGCCAAAGAAGTAGGCTCTCTCACAGATTTTATTACAAGGGTAAAGCTAGAAACCATTCCCATTTCAACACAGACATCAAAATTGCAACCAAATGCTTATTTATCAGTTACAGAACCGAAACATCAGAGAAAGGGGATAAAACCAATCTGTTAGCCAATGAGATGTGTACAGCTCAGTACACAGTGGTGGAAGGGGGCCTATAAAGCTCTCCTTGTAGTTAGAGGCATATCTTGGCACCAAGGGCCTCTTCCAAAGCCCATGCAGTCACTGGGAAACTTTCCATTGGCTTCATGGTGCTTAGGGGATTAAGCTCTCATAGGTTTGCAGGTTGAAGACTGCATGAAATGCCCTGCCTGTCACGCGTCGATCCCCACTGCCAATCAATCAGATTGCTCAGGCAGAGAACCAAGGTGGAAGGTTAGTTTGAAAGTGTTTTCATTGTTATTTTTAAAATTCCCTTTGGAAATCAGAAAGCATGCCTGATGCACTAACACATACTGTAGATAGAAAATGCACTTCCAAGTAAATGTGAAAAACTACCAAAACTACCTATATCAATCCCAATGCTCATAGATGTTATATTCCAAGCACTGAAAAAATGAGGTGCAAGAGATGACATTTTGAGCTTGTTGCTAAGGCCTACAGAGAAGGTGACTCATTTGGAAACGCGAGCTCAGATCTGTGTTTAGTTTGGGTTCTTTACCCAATTCTGTTCCAGGTGAACAGGAACAGTGAACATATGGAGAACAGAAAAAGGCAGGGAGAGAATATCCTGGGCCATGATCACTCCTGCCTTTGCCAAGAGGAATTAACCCATCCCAGCAGCCAAATTCCTCTTCATCCTCTTAACAGTCAAGGACCAACATTAAGCTCTTCTTATCTTTCTAACAAGTCAGCCCTTCTAGCTCCCTCATTGTTTTTGCTGCTCTCTCTAAATTCCCATCTATTTGTTAGTGTCTTTATGGTAACGAGTTGCCCTGCACTGAACCCAATATTCCCAGGAGAGTCATACCTCAACTGCACAGACTGGGATGTGCATGTTTTCAAAGTGTGGACCACATTTTCATAAAGAGATTATCTCATGGACTATTCAAAATTGTATGACATTCCTGTGACAACTAAAGCAATAATTTATTATTTATTTTTTAAAAAAATTATTTAAAATTAACAGGGAAGAATAATGCTAGACAACCATGGAGTGCTTTTTAACCTGTATTTTAATGTAATTTAGCAGCAAGAAATATAAACCATGCTATTTTTCAAGGACATTATTATTATGACTTATTATTTGTATTATTGTAGCACCTAGGAGCCTCCATCATGGACCAGGATCCCATTGTGATAAGTGCTCCTACTGGATGCCCCAAAAGTCATGATTACACAGACATAAAAAAAAAAGTTATGCTGGGCAATGAGCTATCCTGGTTAAAAGGAAGTGTGGAAGCAGCGATAAAATATAACAAAACTAATACATAAAGGACAGAAAGAAGGGGAAGTAAATGGCAATGAATGTAAGTTACAAGTTAAAAATGTAGGCAGCTGATATGGGAAGCCAAAGGAATCAATGAAATAAGAAGGTTAAAGACAATAAAGATTATAGGTCTGGATGAAAAAGGTAACTGTGTTGATACAGTATATTTGGATTTCGCCAAGGCATTTGACTTAGTACCACATGACATTTTGATTAAAAACTTGCATTGTATGTATCTAACAGGGCAGAAATAAAATGGATTAACAGCTGTCTCACTGACAGATCTCAGAATGTAGTTAAAGGGGAGATATCAATGAATGGGGGCTGTTTCGAATGTGGCCCCCCCAGGGATCAGTTCTTTGTCCAATATTAGTATTTTTATCAGCGATCGGATGATATGAAACCTTTGCAGGTAAAGTTTGCAGATGACACAAAGATTGGTGGGGCAGCAGAATGGGATGTTGTTACAGAGTGATGTAAATCACTTGGTTAAATGGTTACAACGCAAACAAAACAAAACAAAAAAGTTTTAATACCGCTAAAAATAAGTACAAAGAATTCAGATTATACCTACAAGATGGTTGATTCTGTCTTCGAAAGCAGTGCCTCAGAAATCAGATAATTGCCTCAACATTAGCTCTAAGTGCAATACTGTGTCAAACAGGGCTAATGCAATCCTTGGAATATCAAGTAGAAATAGGGAAGTGATCTTCACTGTGTACACAGCATTGGAAAGTCCACTGCAAGAATATTGTGCTTAGTTCTGTTGTTTGCACTTCAAAAAGGATGTGGAAATACTGCAGAGAATTCAAAGGATGGCCATAAAAAAGACCCAGGAGCTGGAAAACACATAAACCTTACAATGTGAGGCTTAAGAAAAAGCTCTACTTATTCAGCATATCAAAGAGAAGACTGAAAGGTGACTTGATCACTGTGTATAGGTACTGACATATGGAAAAAAAGATCTGAGAACAGGGGGCTTTTCAGTCTTGACAACAAAGGCATAACAATATCAAATTGCTGAAATTTCAACAAATTCAACCTTGAAATTAAAAATGATATTCTTTAATCCAGCTTCTAGAAGAAATACTATGGCCTGTGTGGTCATGGTGGTGCCTTCTGGCCTTGGAATCTGTATATCGATGAGTCCTCCTGCTCATCCCCTTCCTTCATGGACTGTGGAGAGAACAGCATTGCCTACATTGCTCTCACCATGCTCAGAACACTTGGAGCTCTGCATTAAGATGACTATAGTCACATCTCAGGCTTCAGGGCTTCAGCCAGTTGCCTGCAGGGGTCAGGAAGGAATTTTTTTCCTCATGCACAATTGGCCAGATGTATGCTGGGTTGGAATTATTTTTTGCCTTTCTCAGAAGCATCAGGGATTGGCCACAAACGGAGACAGGATGCCAGACAGGCTGAACCAGTGCTGTGAGGTGGCAAAGAAAAATGGAGGTTACTTACCTGTAATTGGAAGTACTTCAAGATGTGTAGTCCCTGTGTATTCACACGTGGGTACATATGCACACATGTGCCTGAGTCCGGAGATTTATAGTAAGTAGTATCCATTGGTTTGCACATGCAAAGATTTTCTCCTTGTGCTCCAACCCGAGGGTATATGGGGCAGTGCAGACTGCCACTTCTCCAGTTCCTCCTCTTACTGCGAATGCAATCATGGTCCACAGCAGAAGAGTACAGTAGTAGTAGTAGAAAACAGATAAGGACCAGCACTTGAAGAAGAAATGGAGGTTCCTTACCTATAACTGGAGGTTCTTCAAGATGCGTGGTCCCTATATGTATTCTATAGGTGGGCGATTGGTAAGCAATAGTCAAACAGAAGGGGGTGTGAGGATGCAGATAGTACAGATATATGTAATACTGCTGTCCCCACAGTTGCAGCTGCAAAAGAGATCTGGAATACTGTGTAAAGTTTCGTCAAAGTATGAATAGAGCTTCATGTAGCTGCCCTACATATGTCCAGTGAAGGTACATCTGAAGTCATGCTGCAGAAGTCACTTGTGCTCCAGTGAAGTGGGTTCTCGCCATCATGGGGAGGAATATGCATCAGCTGGTAACAAAGAATGATGAAGCTGGAGATCACTTAGAGAGTCTCTGAGGAGATAATGCTTGTTCTTTGGATTGCTCTGCTAAAGTGTCCTAGTCTAGGCATCTTTCTAATTGGTTTAGTTCTCTACAGATAGAATATCAAAGTCCATCAGATATTGAGAATGTGAAGTTTTCTGTTGTCATCAAAAGCATGAGGTTTTGGAAAGAATACTGGTAAATGAATAGATTGATCCATGTGAAACTCAGAAATTACCTTAGGGATGAATTTCAGATGGAGATGAAGGGAAACCTCCTTATGAAATGTGGTATAAGACAAATCTTCTATGAGAGCCCCCAGATCGCTTACCCTTCTGGTTGATGTGATGGTGACTAGGAAGGCAACCTTCATGGAAAGGCAGGACATGGAGCAGGTGGCTAGCTGTTCAAAGGGATGTCTGGTAAGTACTGAAAGAACAAGATTAAGATCCCTTGTGGTGCTGGTTTCTCCACCGGTGGGGAAATTCTAATGAGCCCCTCCAGGAATTTGGTTCTTGTTGGAAGAGTAAAAACAGTATAACCCTCAACTGTGTGATGAAAGGCATTGATTAGTTCAAAATGGACCTTGTAGCAAGCTAATGGAAAGATCCAATGTCTTGAGAGTGAGTAGGTAGTCTAAAATACCAGGAATTCCTGCAGGTTGTGGGGATAACTGATTCTGTTGTATTCAGATGGAGAAATGTTTCCATTTAGTCAGATAGAATTTTCTGGTGGAAATCTTTCTGTCTGATTGAGAATAGATTGACTAGATACCAAATACAAATGCTCTAGGTCTGACACCCCATCCAATTACCAGGCTGTGAAATGAAGAGGGCCTGTGTTGGAGTGTCTGGTCATGCCATTCTCTTGAGTCAATAGATCCAGAGATGGTCAGATGCTGATGGGAAGACATAAGAACATAAGAATGACCATACTTGGTCAGACCAAAGGTCCATCCAGCCCAGTATCCTGTCTGCCAACAGTGGCCAATGCCAGGCGCCCCAGAGGGAGTGAACCTAACAGGTAATGATCAAGTGATCTCTCTCCTGCCATGCAGTTCCACCCTCTGACAAACATAGGCTAGGGACACCATTCCTTACCCATCCTGGCTAATAGCCATTAATGGACTTAACCTCCATGAATTTATCTAGTTCTCTTTTAAACCCTGTTATAGTTCTAGCCTTCACAACCTCCCCAGGCAAGGAGTTCCACAGGTTGACTGTGTGCTGTGTGAAGAACTTCCTTTTATTTGTTTTAAACCTGCTGCCCATTAATTTTATTTGGTGGCCCC
This sequence comes from Emys orbicularis, assembly GCF_028017835.1. Classification (NCBI taxonomy): domain Eukaryota; kingdom Metazoa; phylum Chordata; order Testudines; family Emydidae; genus Emys; species Emys orbicularis. The sequence continues at coordinate 24,778,478 of NC_088695.1, read as the reverse complement.
TACTTCTTATATTATGGGAACAAGTAAATAACTTTTCCTTATTCACTTTCTCCACAGCACTCATGATTTTATATACCTCTATCATATCCCCCCATAGTCTCCTCTTTTCCAAGCTGAAAAGTCCTAGCCTCTTTAATCTCTCCTCATATGGGACCCGTTCCAAACCCCTAATCATTTTAGTTGCCCTTCTCTGAATCTTTTCTAATGCCAGTATATCTTTTTTGAGATGAGGAGACCACATCTGTACGCAGTATTCAAGATATGAGCATACCATGGATTTATATCAGGGTGTAGCGGGGTGGTCACCCCACTCCTGCCCGAAGGGGATAAAGCAGCCCTGGAGAGGGATGCAGCAGGGAAAGCTAGGCTGATTGGGAAAGCAGCCACAGCTGTGGTCAGCTTAATCAGGGCCCAGCTGGCCCTTATAAGAGGGCTGTGGGCCAGAAACAGACACTCTCTCTAGCTTCATTGAGAGAGAAGGCCCTGGCTGCCTGGGAAGCTGAGACGGGTATCTAGGGTGGAGCAGTGCTGGGGAAGGACAGAGGGAGCTGGGGAGCTCCAGCCTAGCAAAGCCCCAGGCTGCAGGTCGAGTTAAGGGCCCACAAAAGGGTACTAGGGCTGTAGAGGGGCAGCCAGGAATAGGCAGAGGCAGCTGGTCCAAGCCCCCTTGCTGATGAGTGGTTTACAGACTGCCGTCTGCCCCAGTGAGCGGGGGCTAAATGGAGACTGGCAGTAGCCACTGAGGCAAGGTGGGGATAGAGGGTTGGGGGTTCCCCTGGGTGGGGAGACCCAGATTGTGGGTTACTGCTGGGGGCAGAACCCCAGCGTAAAAGGGCACCAGGGTCTGGGAGGCTCCGAGCTGGAAGAGCTAATTCCCAGGACGACCAGCAGGAGGCGCCGCGCCAGTGATCCTCGCACTGCCACACAGGGCAATAAGATATTCTTCGTCTTATTCTCTATCCTTTTTTTAATGATTCCTAACATCCTGTTTGCTTTTTTGACTGCTGCTGCACACTGCGTGGACGTCTTCAGAAACTATCCACGATGACTCCACGATCTCTTTCCTGATTAGCTGTAGCTAAATTAGCCCCCATCATATTGTATGTATAGTTGGGGTTATTTTTTTCAAATTTGCATTACTTTACATTTATTCACATAAATTTCTTTGGCATTTTGTTAAATAAATAAATTAGTGGAGATATCCTATCTCCTAGAACTGGAAGGGACCTTGAAAGGTCATCGAGTCCAGCCCCCTGTCTTCACTAGCAGGACCAAGTACTGATTTTTGCCCCAGATCCCTAAGTGGCCCCCTCAAGGATTGAACTCACAACCCTGGGTTTAGCAGGCCAATGCTCAAACCACTGAGCTATCCCTCCCCCTAATTACTTAGTTTTGTGAGATCTTTTTGAAGTTCTTCACAGTCTGCTTTGGTCTTAACTATCTTGAGCAGTTTAGTATTGTCTGCAAACTTTGCCACCTCACTGTTTACCCCTTTCTCCAGATCATTTATGGATAAGTTGAATAGGACTGGTCCTAGGACTGACCCTTGGGGAACACCACTAGTTACCCCTCTCCATTCTGAAAATTTTCCCATTTATTCCTACCCTTTGTTCCCTGTCTATTAACCAGTTCTCAATCCATGAAAGGATGTTCCCTTTTATCCCATGACAACTTAATTTACATAAGAGCCTTTGGTGAGGGACCTTGTCAAAGGCTTTCTGGAAACCTAAGTACACTATGTCCACTGGATCTCCCTTGTCCACATGTTTGTTGACCCCTTTAAAGAACTCTAATAGATTAGTAAGATACGATTTCCCTTTACAGAAACCATGTTGACTTTTGCCCAACAATTTATGTTCTTCTATGTGTCTGACAATTTTATTCTTAACTATTGTTTCAACTAATTTGCCCGGTACTGACATTAGACTTACCGGGTCTGTAATTGCCAGGATCACCTCTACAGCCCTTTTCTAAATATTGGCATTACATTAGCTATCTTCCAGTCATTGAGTACAGAAGCTGATTTAAAGGACAGGTTATAAACCATATTTCACTAGGAGGGTGGTGAAGCACTGGAATGGTTTACCTAGGGAGGTAGTGGAATCTCCATCCTTAGAGGTTTTTAAGACCCGGCTTGACAAATTTAGTTGGGGTTGGTCCTGCTTTGAGCAGGGGGTTGTACTAGATGACCTCCTGAGGTCTCTTCCAACCCTAATCTTCTATGATTCTATGAGGAGGTTTAAGTATGTCTAAGTTCTTAGTGTGAGGACTCACCCAACATGGACAGAGTCAGAGAAGGATCCTTTCTTCTGGGAGCAGATTTTGAAGAGGATCTGTCCTTGTGCGTGTGAGTGTGCCCCTTACTCTCATGAGAAGCCCTGAGAAGGGATTCATTAGGCTTAGAGTTGTAGACTCAGCTCCTGAGCTCGTGCTCAGAGGGCTTAGTTTGGTGTACATGATGGCCTCCCTGGCCCAGCTCTGAGTGGGGTCTCATGGCCTTCTCCATGAGATGTTCTCTTAGCAGAGCTCTCAGCCCTCATGGGTTCAAGGAGGGAGGAGCAACAGACACTGCAATTAGTAAGAAGTGAGCCTCACCAAGGCAGTAAAGGTAGCACTGGTGTTTGTTGCTCACTGAAAAGGAGCGGGGGCAGGGTATGCAGTTCTTAAACTCTGGGATTCTGGGGACAGGACTTGTCTGTGGGGAAAAAACTCCCCAAGTCAGGGAAAAACTAACTCAGCTATACTAACTATGCTACACACTAAAAACTATCAATACTAAGAACTATTTACAATATATTTTTATGGTTTAAGATGAGGGAGCTATGGACTCACAAGGCTGTGCATTGGTAAGAAGGAACTGGAGAGGCGTTGGTCCGCACCACCTTTTATACCCTCGGTTCAGAGCATGAAGAGAACTGCGCATTTGCAGACCAATGGATACTATTTGCTAGAAATCTCTGGACTCTGGCATATGGTGCGCATGCGTATTCATGTGTGCAATACACATAGAGACCAACACTTGAAGAAGAATCTTCATTTTTACATGCCTGGCTGGTGTGTCTTGTTCACATGTTCAGGATCATACTGACCAGCAGACTGGGGTCAGGAAAGAATTTTCCCCCAGTCAGATTGGCTGTGACCTTGGGAGTGTTTTGCCTTCCTCTGCAGCATGGGGCATGGTTCGCCTGCTGGGATCCTATGGGCATATCTCACCATATCAATTTCCATCAAAGAAAGATAGGTTTAAGTACCTACAGAGCAAGGCTCAGTCTTAACTGAGGAGAATGCAGGATGAGTGGTGGGAGAGGAAAGCTGCAGAAGTTCGGCATTATGCAGATCCAAACAATGCAAAGATGTTCTTAGACTCTCTCAAAGCAGTCTACGGACCATCTAAATCTGGCACAGCCCCCTTGAAGTTGGCAGATGGCACAACCCTCATCAAAGACAAGGAGGGAATGGTACAGAGATGGGCTGAACACTTCAATAGTCTACTCAATAGACCATCCACAGTTGATTTGCGTGTCATTCACCTGAGAAACCCATCAAAGAGGATCTCGATCTCCCTCCATCAGTTGAGGAAGTTATGAAAGCCATCAAACAACTGAACTCTGGCAAAGACTCTGGAAAGGATGTATTCCAGCAGAACAGTATAAAGTATCAGGCCCCAAGGCCATCCAGGTATTTCATGACATCTTAAGTAGCATTTGGGAGGAAGAAGAAATGCCACAAGACTTCAAAGATGCTATTATTGTATCACTATTAAAAAACAAAGGCAGGAAAGCTGACTGGGGAATCTACAGAGGCATTGCTCTCCTCTGTACAGCAGGGAAAATACTAGCTCACATTCTATTGAACAGACTCATTACAAACATATCTGAGGAGAATCTGCCAGAAGCCCAGTGTGGTTTCAGACCAGGTCATAGTACTGTGTACATGATCTTTGTTGTAAGGCAGGTCCAGGAAAAATGTTTAGAGCAGAACATGGACCTGTATGCAGTTTTCATCGATTTGACCAAAGCTTTTGATAGGGTGAACAGAGTCAGTCTATGGGCTATTCTACATAAACTGGGCTGCGCAAGAAGGTTCATACAAATCATTCATCTGTTTCATGACCACATGACAGTGCAAGTGCTCACCAGTGGTGACTTTTCTGACGTGTTCGAAATCTCGAATGGAGTGAAGCAAGGCTGCATACTTGTTCCAGTGCTGTTCAACTTGTTCCTCAGCCATGCCACAAGGGACTTGGATCAGGGGATATACATCCGCTATCGACTTGATGGCTCCCTCTCTGATCTTCGAAGATTCAATGCTAAGACCAAGACGCTGGAGAGACTTCTCGCCGAGGCACTTTTTGCAGATGACTGCGCCTTGATGGCTCATAGACATGAAGACCTTCAGGTCATTGTTGATAGATTTTTCTGAAGCATCCTAGCTATTTGGCCTCACCATCAGTCTCGGGAAGACAGAGGTCTTGTTCCAAACAGCACCTCATTCCAATGCCCCAGCACCAGCCATCTTCATCCAAGGCACACAGCTGAAAAATGTGGATCAGTTCAAGTTTTTGGGCAGCACTATCTCAAGTGCTGGTTCCCTTGATAAAGAAATTTCCTCCAGAATTAGTAAAGCCAGCCAGGCCCTCAGCCAACTCCGAACAAAAGTCCTTAACCAAAACAACATTAGTCTCTCCACCAAATCGAAGATCTATAGTGCAGTGGTTCTAACATCTTTCCTGTGTGGATCTGAGATGTGGACTCTTTATAGATGTCACATTAAGCTCAATAATGAGCATTTGCTGGCAGGACAGAGTGACCAATATTAAGGTCCTTGAAAGAGCAAACACAACCAGTGGTGAGGAAATGTTACTGAGAGCACAACTTAGGTGGACTGGACATGTCATCGGAATGGAAGACCACTGTCTCCCAAAACAGATCTTGTATTGGGAGCTGAGTCAGGGCAAAAGAAAGAAGGGTTGTCCATATAGGCGCTTCAAAGATAATCTGAAGAGCAGTCTTCAGTAACCTATCATCAATCCTAAAGAACTTGAGCAAATGGCTCAGAATAGGACACACTGATGATCTCTGACATGATCAGCATATAACGGGTTTGAGCAGGATTGACAAATTCATCTCCAGGCTGCCCGTGAAAGGTGCCACAGACCTGCATCATCAAACATCATAAATACAGACTTCCCATGCCCTCAGTGCGGTCGACTCTGTGTATCAGGATTCAGACTTCGAGTCATATGCGTAGCCATAGACGAGAACTGCGACAATATCGTCATCATCGTCAGCGATGGACTACCAACCAACCATCTTGGTGAAATGTAAAGGCTTGTGATATACAGGAGGTCGGAATAGATTCTCTAATGGCCCCTTCTGCTTTAATTGCTATGAAATCATGAAAGGGAAGGAGCCAGCACCATGTGACCAGCCAGATCTCCACAGGCCACTGGCAAGTGCCCCATGGACCACAGTGTGAGTTCCTCTAATACAGGGGGGTGGGGGGAACACCATCACCCTGGCCCATGATATGACACCTGTGTAGCTCGAAAACATTTTTTGCTGCCTTATCCCATTACTAACTCATTTCTTATTTGCAGCCCACTGTCACGTGTGGGTGTGTCTCAGCCATTGCCACTTCCAGATCCCTCCCTCACCTTGACGTGCTGCAGCCTTGTCTACATAGGCTATTTTCCAGAGTCCAGCTGCAGCTGCAACATAGCTACACGGGTTCAAACCTTGAGCACAGAGAGGGGAAATAGCAATTTGCACTGCTGGTGCTTACCCCAATATCTAGCAGCTCTGTGTTTGAGATGTGATAGCTGCATTTCCAATGTTGGTAGCCTCTCTTAGGGCCTTTGTATTATTCTTCTGTCCTAACTAGTGTTCATAGCACTACCTAATTCACTAACTCCTGCCAAAGTTCATTAATGTTTTTTACTTCCCTTTCTAGATAATAGCGGCTATATATATTAAATGAGACTGGACCTAACAACAATGCCTTACTGAACACTCTCCCAGACTCAATACTTTGCTATTTATTTGCTGATGATTTGCCAGACAGCTTTCAATGACATGACACTGTTTCAATCTAAATCAATTTGAATGAATTTTTCAATTAAGTTTCCACGAGGCACCATGTGAAAGGCTTTACTAATATCTAACTCTGGTGTTTCGCCCACCAGCCCTTCACCCATTCTTTTGTAATTCAGCCAAGAGGCAATCACGTTTGTCCAGATTAGTTCTTCATAAAATCATGCTGCTTACGGCTCCATTATTATCTGTGCGTTTAATGATTTTTGTCTCTTAATATTTGTTCCATTATTTTACTGGGGAAAGAAATTAAACTGGAAGACAAAAATTGCTAATATCATTCTTCATTCCTTTTCCAAAAAATGGAGAAAAACAAACACAAAACAGCCTCTTCTTTCAGAAACTGTCATGAGAAAAGTAAGTTCTTTTACTGAATCATTTTATACCTCTGAATTCTGAAGCTGAGAGATGGAGAGTGCGTGACAGAGCAAGAGAAAACACGAAGAGGGAGTCTGGAGCTGAGTGGGAGTAAGGTGCATACTGCAACATAATGATTAAGGGAGGAAGGAACTGATTAACAGAGATCATCCAAAAACCTCAATAACTAACGAACAGGCCTCTGCACAGAGATGAGTCCTTGGCAGAGCAGAGCATCTCGACACTCACATGCTCCAATACATGAGAAGACATTCCCATGTGAGAAGCAAACACTCTTTAAAAGAATGGCTATTGGAGCACCCAAGGTAGACTGATATAGAGCATACACAATCCTCCTGCTTATAAATCAAGTGCATGAAGAACATCAACTCAAGTTGCTCCCTGCTCTGGAGGAAAACATGGAGAGGCCTGATCAGAAGTAAAAGTCTCTGAAAGATAAAAAGGAATAAAAACTTTATCAAGAAGGTATTAGGAACATTAGCCCAAAAGATTCAGAAAGACACAGAAAACTGAAACTGCAATCAACAGCTAGAAGATGAAAGAATGTGGCATTAAAGAAGAGCAGAAGAGAAACAGTGATAAAGTCATAGACACTCTTCTCCCTACAGGACAGAGAAACAAACAGCCATGGAAGAGACTTACACCAAAAAGGAGCCTCCTGGAAAGAAAGAGATCACACGTTACTCTAATGAGTGAGTGACTTGTGGCACAGTTACAGGGAAAACTGGATGGAAGAGTGCTGTCAAATGGCCAAAATAAATTGTATCTCAATAAGGATGATAAAAGATTCTGGGAAATTCCCATATGGACTCCCAATGAAATAAGATTCAATGCAGTTACACTCCAGGGACCCAGAAAAAGAGCTGAAGACAACACTGATGACGTCATAGAGATCCTTCCAATGCCAAGTGCGAGTGAAGAAATGAAAAGGCTGAGGCAGAGGCAAAGGTCATCCAATGGACACTGTAAAGAAGCAGGGTTTGGATATATCAAACATGGGAATATCTTCTGAAATGAGACCTTGTTGCCATTTGACAGTCTCCATTTAAGCAGAAGAGGGACTAGCATTCTGTCTTCAAAATTAGCAGAGCTGTTGATCCCTCTTCAACCCCATTTCCTCCCAGACCAAGTGCCTATATAAACACATGCATCTGTATGTGTAACCCAGCTGTAAAGTTACAGACACCTCTCTACAAAGTGTTGGTTTGTTGCACATAACTATGCAATTAAGATATATTATTGGAAAATGCAGTCCTCAAAACGTGAGTTCTTCTGATTCTTAGTGGTTACACAGTCAAGGAACATTACACTGCACACACTGTAAATTCAACAATCTTTTTATATAGCACAAAAAACTCACCTCTCTTCCTAACCCACCAGCTATTGTAAATTGACAGACAGTAAATGCAAGGGAAGTCACCATAAAGATCTAAAATGTACTCATTTAAAAGCAGGAGCAGATCTGTAAGCGAATGGCGCATTTTAACCCTTCTTTCCTTGTAAAAACAGGAGCAGATGGGTGTGAGATGCAAGCTGTCTGCCTCCCTGGGATACTCCCTCCTCTGCCCTCTCAGAGACATTTAGCATGTGGCTGAAGACAGCTCAGACTGAAGGTTGGGGATTTCCAGGATTCTGACAGATGATCAGATCAAAATGAAACACTGCATACCAAGAACTGTAGTCCTGCAGGACACAGCTGTTTGTGGGGCTTGCTGTATGTCTCAGTGTACAATTATCTGCACCTTATTTGGCTGTAAGCCATAATATGGATTCTCCTGGTGTAAACACCAATCTGAATGGTTCCAAGACCTCTGCAGTACTCTAACACAGACGGGATATCAACCTCCCATCTGCCTGTGTGCTAGGTCATTATGCTGTTATTTTAACAGCAGATCCTGTACTAAATGTTTATCTGTTTAGAAACTGTCAAAACAAAAGTATTTAGGGCCCCCTGGGAATTAACCATTAACGTGGCTTTATCACTTGTATCACAGCATCATTTGAGAGATTTCAGGGAAACTACTGAAGATATGCATTTGTCACTGTCCAAATGACTCAGCTCCTGCAAGGATTCCCGACTAAAGCCACAGAAAGAGAGGGGACAATAGTTCTGAACATGCAGATGGCAGGATTATGCAATGTCTAAGAAAACAGTTTTTAGAACCATAAATAACTAGTTTTGGAAATTACTGTGTTGTTTAGCCAGGGCGTCTAGGAAAAATGCTAGCACCCACTCTTCATGCAAATGCAACATCCTTATACTGGACTATTTTAAAGCTGAGCCATGCATTGTTCCTGTAAGAAACTTCTCACATAAAACTTTCTTTTACAAGGAAAACTGGAGACTAAACAGAGTAGGAAGTAGGTGCCCCAAAGCAAAGTTTATTTATTAATGATCTGGAAAAGTGGGGAGCAGTGAGCTGGCAAAATAAGTAGACAGTGCAATATTATTTCAGTCGATTGGGACTAGAACAGACAGCTAGGAACTTCAGAGGAACCTAACAGTGTTGGGTGATTGGGCAACATGAGTGTAGGTGAAAATCAGTGTTAACAAAGGCAGCATAATGCATCCTGGAAGGAAGAATTTTCACTGATCATACACCTTACTGGGTTCTTCTTACTAGAAAGACACTTGGGTGTCACTGTGGGCAGATCAATGCCTTTATGTAAATCCACAGTATGCCATCATATTGATTCTTGTGCTCAGTTTCAAGTTCCCCTGAGCCAATGCCTCATCTAGCTGATAAGGTTAAGGCACACCAGTTTCATAGCCAACAGTACACAAGCTACTCCTGTGGGAATTCTGTGCCACTGCGCAATGCAGAATTTGTGCAGAATTAATGTTCTGTGCAGAATTTCATTTCCCCCCCACACAATTGGTGCTCCAGAGCAGCTGGCCGCCACTAGGGGCTGCTGGACCTCGCAGAGCCTGGCTCCCCAGCTTGCAAATAGAGGTCACTTCCAGGGGGAGAAGGAGCTGGAGGGTTCCCAACAGCTGAAGTTCCCTGCAGGCCCTGAAGGAAGGAGACAGTGTGCAGGAAATTCAACACAAGCCTGAGATCCAGCATCAGGCTGTCTCTCTGTCTGGATCCCTGGGCTTGGAGGGGGGGCGTACAAGTGTCTGGCCCCGCAACTGGGCTCTGGGGGGAGGGGTTGTGGGCGTCTGGGTCGGGGGTGTCCCACGGCTGGACTCTGGGGGAGGGTGTGCAGGTGTCTGGGCCAGGGGTCCCCCAAATACCTCCTCCAGCATCCCCAAAATATCCCTCCCAGTACACACACACACTCCCTCCAGCACCCCCCAACTTTACCCCCTACAGCTCCTCCTGCCCCCGGCAGTGTCCTCTATTTGCGAACCTCTGTATAGTGACCCTATGGGGGCAGAGTAAAAAAATGAGAATCAACTAAAAGACCGAGGGGCAGAGTTTTCCCCCAAGATGTGCCCAGCTGGCACGTGTGATACATCCAGACTGAGGCGACCAACGAAAGCATAACAGAAAAACAGGGACTGAGTTGTCGTAGGGGTTTCTTTAGCTCTCTGCTCCTTGGGGAATCTTTTTCGTTGTCTGTATTGTTACAGACATACTTGCTGACAGGTATTTTGAAATAATTACCAAAATAATTGAAACTGGTGTGATTATATTGTTTTATTTTGACAAATAAAATTTGCAGAATTTTAAAATATTGTGTGTAGAATTTTTAATTTTTTGGCGCAGAATTCTCCCAGGAGTAACAAGCATCACTCAGTTCTATTCACTCCATTTCAAAAAGACTGCAGAAGCAGCAGAGGGAGCGGTCCAATGACAGGAGAAGAAAATGATTTACTAGCCTGGAAAAACTTCTTTAGGAAAAAAGCCTGAAAAGACTGGGACTGCTTTGATCTCAAAATACAAAAGCAAGGGGATATTAAATGAAATTGAAAAGCATCAAATGTCATACTGACAATAAGAAAAACATTTCATGTGAAATACAATTAACTTGTTGAACTCACTGCTACAAGAAGTAAAGGCTGAAATTTCAAAAGCAACTAAGTGACTTAGGAAACTAAGCTCCATTTTCAGAAGTGATCTAGGCACTTAGGAGCCTAGAACTCACTGGAAGCCAGTGGGACTTAGACTCTGGGTATGACTTTACTGCAATTAAACACTCACAACTGGCCCATGTCAGCTGCCTCGGGCTTGCGAGGCTCAGGCTACAGGGCTCTTTAATTGTGGTATAGATGTTCAGGCTCAGGTTAGAGCTGGGCTCTGGGACCCTCCCCCCTCACGGGGTCCCAGAGCCTGAGCTCCAGCCCAAGCCTAAATGTCTGCACTGCAGTTTTACAGCCCTGCAGCCTGAGCCATGTGAGCCCAAGTGCAAACATGGGCCAGCTGCAGGTGTTTAATTGCAGTGTAGACATACCCTCCAAGGCTTGGGTGCACAAAAGGAGCTAGATGCCTTTGATTCTGTTTTAGGTGCCGAAGTCCTGCCTTTGGGACCGCTGCAATGCACAAAGCTCCAGCTGAACCTAAACTCACTCGGTGCATAAGACTTTACAGTAAAAGTTCCCTTGGTGCCTATGTTTCTGTCTCTGGGCAGGCACGTCTGCCTCCCTGTGGGCATCCAGGCGCCAATCTCCTGCCAGGGCCCCCCACCCATCCCAGATTTTCACACTTGCTCTCTGTCACCATATCTCCAGAACATGTAGGTCAGGATGGGGGACTGTACTGTGGAGAGCAAGGACTCTGAAGGGGACTTAAGAGTCATGGTGAATAACTGAACATGAGCTCCCAGTGCAACGTTGTGGCTAAGAGAGCTAACACGGTCCTTGGAGGCATAAACAAGGGAATATTTAGTTGGAGTAGGGAGACAGTATCACCTCTGTATATGGCACTGGTGAGACCACTGCCATATACCGTGTCTAATTCTAGTGTGCATGTTTTAGAAAAGATGTTTAACAATTGGAAAGGGTTCAGGAAAGATCCACATGAATGATTCTAGGTCTGGAAAACCCACCTGAGTAAGAGATGTAAGGAGCTCGAGCTTTTTAGCTTATCAAAGAGAAGTTTCAGAAGTAAGCTTAAGTTTAAGAGAGATGTATGCCTTCACGTTACCTGAGCTAGCTATCCTTTACAGAGCCCTGAGTGCCTGGACAGCAGCCCAGCACGCCAGACTGTTGTGCGACAGTGACATCATCACAGCCATGGCCACTACTGACACATTAGCCCAGCAGACAGAGGTGTGATGCGCCAATGACTTTACAGAGCTTAACACAGCCCCAGCTAGCTAGCTAGGTTTAGGCTGGACATTAGGGAAAAGTTCCTAACTGTCAGGGTGGTTAAACACTGGAATAAATTGCCTAGGGAAGTTGTGGAATCTCCATCTCTGGAGATATTTAAGAGTAGGTTAGATAAATGTCTATCAGGGATGGTCTAGACAGTATTTGGTCCTGCCATGAGGGCAGGGGACTGGACTCGATGACCTCTCGAGGTCCCTTCCAGTCTTAGAATCTATGAATCTATGATTGCAGGGGGCTGGGAGCTGTCACGTAGCCCAGTACCTGAGGTTGTGCTGAGGCGGTGACTTCCTAGAGCCTTGCATCCCTTGACGTCACCCAGAAAGCAGGCTTCCATGGGGTGAGGACGTCAGAGAGGCCCATCTCGGGGGCCACCTGGGTTGATGCAATTCACTTGGTGGAGCTGTACAGCTCCTTGGCGCCAGCCTAGCTTCACCCGTCTTTGTACACACAGCAGGTACACACCGACCTTGCACAGGGTAAACTCACCTGTACAGGAGGGGAGCCTCCCTGCAGAGATCCCTGTCAAGTCTCCCTGACACTGACTCTCTGCATCCCTCTATTTTCAATATTTTTTTTTTTAAAGAACAGGCCAATCCAATGATAAAAGCCACTTTGTGAAACCAGTTCAGGTGGCTGAGGGACAGCAATGAAAAACTCAAAGCCATGAACCCAATAACTACAGCGTAAAGGCATGTACCTACATCCATCACCCTCTCTCGCACACACACACACACTCACACCTGCTCTCTCATTTGGCCAGGAAACCAACCCTAGCTAGCCGTAGTAACCAAGGCCATGCCCAGGGTACCCTTAATCCTGCCCTCTGTGTAATGCCAATGTTCCTGTGGGATTAATCCTTATGTCCCACTGTTTGTGGTTTTGAATGTGGCATTATTCCCCTTTAGGAACCTTCACCAGTACTGAATATCCCCACTAACATGTGCTCCATGACCTCAGTATTTAGATGTAACCTCCTACTGCCTACGTATCAGTGAATAACAGCTCATCTGGGCTCAGTCATTGTCCCGCCAGTTTGGGAGCTGGAACTGCACGGACCCATGTGCCTACATCATGTGGATGCTGCTGGGTTGTTTCCCAGCCTTAATTCACATAAAAGGAATGTGAATCATATCAGAACTCTATACTTCCTGTTCAGGTAATAATATAGGCTGTTTATTGACTTGCAGTGCCTTTGTAGAGGAGCTGTCCTTAGGAGCCAATTTTTAAACACTCTGCACCTGACTCCCAGTGACAGAGAAATGTCTTTTCTCTGCAAAGATCACCCCTTGCCCTAAGTGATAAGGCACTTCGGGCTGAATGGCCTGCTTACACATGTGGCTGGTCACAGGTCTTGCTCGTTTTGTATAAATTCTCTCCACAGCCAGGTGTCTAAATGTACAGGATGGAAACAACGTTCCTGCTTTCTTCCCCAGAAAGAGAGATGTGGGGCAACTGAAGTGCAGACATGACCTAACTGTCTGCAGTGGAAGCTGTTCAATGTGGGCTATGCACCAAGTGATGTAATGAGCTAAGTTTAGACAGGAGAGGTCCCACGCTGGGCTAACCTCATCAACATTTTTAGCTTATGAATGAGTAAGCAGAGGTATGTTCTCAGCCTAAACCACTGAAGTATGTGAGTGACATCACCAGCATGCCTTTGACAGAAAGGGTTTGCTCAGAGCTCAGGAATCTCTGGAGTTATTCTCTATGTACGCTGCTTGTGTCAGACGCATGGAACCATGCCATGAAACTCGGACTGGGATGTCTCCCCCTGAGGCTATTTGCACGTGTCTTAGTTCCTGTTAAAACACATTTACTTAATCATAAAGCTATTTCTGGCTGCCCAACTTCAGAGAAATAACAATCATTTAATTCCAAAGCATCTGAGGGGATTTAACTGTATGATGTACGATCAAGAAACAGCCTGACTGCTCTGTTAAGTGAACGACTGAGCCCAAAGAGAACCTGGTCATCAGATCAGGAGTGTGAAGCTGCTGCAGATCAAATATAGAGTCTCGCTGCTGCTCTGTCTGTACAAATGGATCGCAGAGCTCAGACACCATGAAGTCTCTCCCACGTACATGCACATGGAGATTCACGTGAAGCACAGTACAGACGCAGCATTGTTACTAGTCTTAGGAATTCCCCCTTTCGGTGCTTGTGCTGAACTCTGTCATACCCAGAGTGTTAGCTATTTGAATGCAGTGACAGAGCGTCCACATGGTCAGGAAGATTTCTCCAGACAGAGGTAATGAATCCTAGTCTCATTTATCTCTCAGAGGTATTTCTGATGCATCTTGCACTGCAGTGTCTAATAGTGTAGACTAGTTGGCAAAAGCAAAGGGCATGTGATAAGTCACAGATACAACTTCCAACTGCAGAAAATCAGCTTTGTATCCACATGCCCAGCCAGGTCGCTCCCTCTCACATTGCTACACCTGCCCCCTTGTTGCAAAATCTGTTGCTGTGCAGCTATCCCCTTGCACGTCCCCTGACCTTGATAGCTTTGCAAGAAGAAATGAACACCACCTTAATTCAGGTGTCAAAAACCCTCCCTCTCAACAGAAGTGTGATGACTGGATCAGTCTGTCAGGAATTCATACTTGATATAGGATTGCTATAGGATTGTTTCACTGGAATTAAGAAAACCATGTCTTTGTTCCCTTTAAGAATGGGGTTTTGAACCTGTGGCCCTCAAGACTCTAAACTACAGTCCTCAAAGGGGACAAATCAACAGGAAAAGCAGCATGGGGCACTGCCTCCCTAGCTGCCTGTCTCTGAAACCCCAGGAGCAGTTCCAGAGTGAGCCCAGAGTGCTCTGAGCAGCTGCTATTCTTTCCCTGAGGCCTGCTGCATCACTGGGGTGGGAGGAGAGAAGTCTGGTTGCTCCATCACCTGCCTCCCTGTCAGGCTGGGTATCCCAGCGCGAGCAGGACAGGAGCTCGAGCCTAGGGAAGCCACAGGCAAAGAACAGCTTCCCATCACATAGCCCCCCAGGCAGCTCATGAAAGGGCAGGAAAAAGTGGGGCAACAGAAAGCCAAACTGTTCCAGTTCCAGCCCACACATAGACTACAGCTGCCTGAGTACGACTCTAATTTGCGCCATCTGGCAGCGATGCCCTAGGGACCACATACACTGTAGTGCAGCCACTCCCCAACCTGACCTGTGAGTCAGAGCCCATGGGGAAGGTGGTGTATTAGCTGGCTAGACTGGCCCCGCCTCTCCACACCAGGGCAATCCCTAGCAGGGAATGGTGCCTGAGGGGCACAAAGGGAGCTAACCCAGACAGACACTCTTCCCCAAGCACTGATTGTGGTCCCTTTACCTTTTTATCCCAGGTTGAATGGCCCAGGCACCCCTACGCTCTGTTGCGACTGACAAGAGAATAGGGCTCATTTTAATACTCCAAGGGGCAAGACAATGAACACCCCAGGAGGGGAGGCCAAAGAGAGCTCTCCTGGGCAAATGTAAACAGAGCAACACGCACAGAAAATGAGAGCAAGGGAGAGGAAAGGGAGACCCAGCACTGGGAAGCTTGATGGCTAAAGGCAGAGTGAGGCCTGGTGATGATGGGGGGCTCTTAGCTCAGCCCACCTCGACGCGCTACTCATGGAAACATGCTGCAAACTGAACCACTCTAGATGAAGTCTCAACTCTGCAACCTCAAGGGCCTCTATTTGGATGCTCACTGTTCCTTTGTTTTGCATTTCCTATGTGGTTTTCTTCTAGAAGTACGAACAAAATACAAGTTTCTGCTCGTGACAAGAGCGTGTTTTCCATTTCAATACAATGGCCACATGGAAAGCCAAAGAGACAGAAGCAAAGAATCCCTTTCAGCACTGGAAACTCAGACCCATATCCTCTGCTGGTGTAAATCAACATGTCTCTGCTAACTTCAAGGGACATAGTAGGCTGGCTGACACCACAGGAGGATCTAGCCCTTAGAGCCTCAATCCTGTACAATTTAATTTAAAAAACAAGTGCCTTTGGTTAATAATGGGACAGGGAGTCTTGCTCACTAAAGCACTGGCTCACGGGCAGTCAACGTCAGTAGCCATCCAGTGTTGTTACGTCCATTGGCTCTTCAGGGGCCTAGCTCCAATGCATAGGACTGTGTCAGTCCTTCCCTCCCCCTGTGGTCAGGTGCCCACAACACAAAAATGGCCAAAATTGGCAGAGAAACCAAGGACTGAGTGGGAAGTGGAAACTAACATCTTCCCACATTCAGAAAGGGCCCCTCTGGGGAAAGCTTACATTGCTGTGGCCCCTGTTGTACCCACTTAGTTGATATCTATAGGACATCAGTCTCCAGAGATGCAGTCTAGTGCCTTGCAGTTGCTCTACATTAAATTACCTTCCAAAAGGAAAAAGGAATGAAATGTGAGCTGGCACACCTGCTCCCAATTACAAGTCCCTGAAGTACAGGCTTGATCACAGAAACAGTCACAGATCCTGAACTCTGCCTAGGCTAAGGAGCATGATTGTAAACCCACCTCTACCATCATGCAGAACATTGGCTATGCAGCCCAAATTCCTGACGTTTCCATTACACTCCCCCTTCCCCCCAGCAAACGGTCATTGAACCAAGTGACTACAAGGAAAGGTGCCAGCATGCCACACCCAATGCCAGCATTCTGGCCTCTCCCCCAAATTACATACCACGTGAAAGCTCTTAAAAATGCAAACTATAGTCAATCATTTTGTCTCATTTAAAAAGTCAACAAATGTGAAACTTCCGTCCTGACCTGATCCGAGAGAGCTAGACAGAGAACACAGAGGTGTATGTGAATCCTTCCCAACATACCTAGTGATGAGAGAGAAGGAGTACGGCATCCATCCAGCTGTCCATGAGTTATAAAGGAACTGAGGCAGCAGAGATACAACAAACTTGCCTTATATCTTTAACAAGAGTGACCAAACCAGAGGCCTGGATTACGCTAACATTGTACCCACCTTTAAAAGTAAAAAAAAAAGCCCACTGACTTCAACATAACAAAAAAAGATGAGAAAATAATTACAGAACAAGTTACGGAACAGCTAGCCGGGTATAAAACGAGAGGGACAAACCAGCACAACTTCGGTAGCAGTGACCTGTGCAGAATGCCAGGAGATGGTGGAAGAGGATGAACGAGTGGACACAATTAATTTAGACAAAGAATGACTGCAAGA
The DNA here is from genome assembly GCF_028017835.1 of Emys orbicularis. Classification (NCBI taxonomy): domain Eukaryota; kingdom Metazoa; phylum Chordata; order Testudines; family Emydidae; genus Emys; species Emys orbicularis. The sequence goes on along the minus strand of NC_088695.1, from coordinate 24,761,563 downwards.
AAGCACAGTGTGAAGCCCACTGGATTCAGTGTGGTGAAAGGATGCAGTATGGAATCAAAAGTAGCAGTGATGGCCAAGATGACAGGGTTTAATAATGGAGTGTACCGCAGGGATCAATACTAGCAATGGTATCATTCAAGAGATTTATAAATAGGCAGGAAGGGGAGACGAATAGTTGGGGGGTAAATGAATGGTCAGACTTGGATCAGGAACAGCCCCACATTCTGACTGGCTGAGGCAACCTCCTTTCAGTGTAATCCTCAGTCACTACTGTATGTAAATCCTTGCCTTCTGACTCGCTCAGAAGAAGAGATTTAAAGAAAGAGCTTTTTCAAAATGCTTAAAGACAAGCAGGCAAAGTTGTGTGTGACCTTTGGGCTGTGTTACATTTATCTCAGAAGAGCAATGGCTATGCACATAACCAGCCCCCAAGCCCATAGTTCAAATAAAAATATGGATTGAGATTTTCAGAGCAGCCCAGGGAACGGAAAAAGTCCCTAAATCCACTGACTGCTTTGAAAATCACAATGGTGGAATGAAGTGACTCTTCAAAAACTGCTACACAGATGGAGCCATTTCCATTCAGCTGCTCCCAGAATTGTATCTTCCGGGTACGATTTGGAAATTTGGCTGTTTGACTGAATCACAATACTTATGAAAGATTTTGCTTTGTATTAATTATGACAGAACCTTACAAAAACAGGTTCATTATAGACACAAAAACACTTCCTGCTGAGTTTCCTTCTCTGTGCCATGCTGTTTATTTTCACATGCAAATTTGGTCCTGGTCGAAGATGCTGGAGCATGAAGTTCTCGCTTTGTCCCAGAACAACAACAGCCAGCCCAGACAGCAGCAGTGTAAGCTGGCAGATGTGCTTTGAGTCTCACCTTCAGGGTCAGAAGGGAGCCCAATCTCTGTGGCCTGTTTTGTCCTTGGCGTCCCTATTGAGGCTGCCAGCAGGACAGATTGTTCTAGATTTGCGATTGTTATTTCTGGTATGTGGATGCCCGCCCCTGGGGAACTCAACTGAGGCACAACTCAGCCAATGGGTGGGAATCACTAGTGAGCTGGGCCTCGCTTTAGCCTGAGCTAGAAGGCAAAAGGCTCCATATCCCGTGCCCATCCCAGCCCCCTTGACAACACTGTCAGATCCCACTTACTGCCATGTATGGTCTGCACCCAGCATCTCTTGTTTTTGCGATGGAGTCCACGAGTTGTCCACTAATGCCAAAGTCACAGAGTTTAATATTCCCATTTCTGTCCAGAAGAATATTGGAAGGTTTGATATCTGTGAGTGAAAGAAAGAGAGAAACAGGTAAGTCGTGGCTGGCGATCTCCATTTCAACAGCCACATGGCTGCGCAGTGACAGACGCTAAGGTTGAACACTCAGTGTCAACTCTGCCTCTTTAACATTGATGTTCAATGGTGATGTCATCACATATTTCCCAAACGCAGTAGCTATCACTGTCTCATAACCCCATCACAGAGATGTCTGGCAGTTTATGTTGGGAGCAGTGGCTGGGAAAGTAGGAGGAGATACAGAGACTGTCCTGGTTCTGAAGTTCCTTCTGAAGACGCCTCATTAGTCACCATGTTTGGCTCTTAATTAGCAAAAAAACTGTGTTTAGTGGCAGCTAAGGTTGTGGCAGGCCACATCCAGGGTTTTTTACAGCATGTGTACAAGAGGGCTGCACGCTTCACAGCCCACATAGGCTGAGCAGTACATTCACCAAGGGCAAGTCATGCCTGACCAACCTGATTGCCTTCTATGATGAGATAACTGGCTCTGTGGATATGGGGAAAGCAGTGGATGTGATATACCTTGACTTTAGCAAAGGTCTTGATATGGTCTCCCACAGTATTCTTGCCAGCAAGTTAAAAAAGTATGGATTGGATGAATGGACTATAAGGTGGATAGAAAGCTGACTAGATCGTCGGACTCAACGGGTAGTGATCAACGGCTCGATGTCTAGTTGGCAGCTGGTATCAAGTGGAGTGCCCTAGGGGTTGGTCCTGGGGCCAGTTTTGTTCAACATCTTTATTAATGATCTGGAGGATGGGATGGATTGCACCCTCAGCAAGTTCGCAGATGACAGATTAGTATCATATAATTTGTAAAACACTATGGCGCCTTTGGGATGAAAGGCACTCTGTATAGATGTATGTTCTCATTATCTGCATTTACACACTTCAGATGTTAAGGGAGAATGGAAAAATGATTGAAACCTTCACAAACAAAATACTATGAATTTAAAGTATTTATTTGATATATTTATAAAACTAATTTTAATGATAATTCACAATTATACTTTTACTTAAAATAGGGACTAACCATGAAATTCTGTGAAATTAATTTTTTGTAGTTAAGAGGAAAAATAATTGATAATTACTTTGCAGAAGAGAAACCTACAAACTTACCTCTGTGAATGATTTTCAAGTTTTCTTTTAAGTGGTTTAGTGCTTTCACAGTCTAGGAGAAAAGAGGAGATTTTATGGATGAAAAATAAGTTACTGCAATGAGATTCCTGTGACTATTAAACTATGTGAGCAACATGAGGCAGAACAATAAACATTAAACAACATGAGCCAGAACAATAAAGAGGAATCTTGAGTGTCTGAAGGGAAACAATGTAAAGTAAAGACCTCTATATCTGTCATCACCATATAAATTTTGACAGGTTTCCACACCCCGTTTTTGGTGTACGCCCACTCTCCAATCTCATTTTTGGACATATACACTTTTGCAATAGTGGCCATTTGAATTTTTATGGGGAGCATTAGGACTGCCTATGTGTGTGCTTTTTCACATTTACAGCCATTTTAAAGATTTTAAGAAAAAAATAGGCTTTTTACACATTTTAAATAAAGTTTAGTAAACAGAGGAATAAAGTGTTACAACATATATATGTTAACAGGCCTTTTTGTATATTGCCTGTATTTTTTTTAAATAAAGGCATTAAATATTAGAAATAGAACATGCATTTTTAGAAAAGAATGTTATGCACTTAGGTTGTTTAGAAATATAGGTATTAAATATTAGTAACAGAACATGTGTTTTAGAGAAAATAAAGTGGGATAGGTTTTAATACAACACAAAGTGAGAGAGGCTGTAGAACAGCCAAGAAAAGCAAAAGCTGTTCAGCCTGTTACAGAAACAAAAAGAAAAACTCAGATAAACTGCAGAAAAGTTTTAAAACAACAGGAAAGGAAGAAAGCCTGTGTCACTGACCAAGAGGCAGAGAGAGAAGAAAGGCACTTACCCCGGCAGCTGCCAACAGTCAGCCAGTAATTCCAGGACAGTCAGTCTTGGACAAGCTATGCCTCTTGGCTGAGCCAATCAGAAGCTGTTCTTTAGACAAGTCATAGAATTGCATTTTCCTCAAACAATTATAATGTCCCAAGAGGCGTGGCTTTTGACAGCTGGTCTGTTTAGGTATAGAGGTCTTTACTACTCACTCCCCACCTTAGCTCTGCTATTATAAATGATTTTGCAACACAGTGGGAAAGTAGTACTTTGCAAAGGCTAGTGGGGAACTGTGGTATGCAAGAAGAAAGCAGGACAGTATGGTTAAGAGCTAACATGGGGGCTAGACAACCTGTCCCTGTGCACCTCTGTCTATCTATCAGTTATGCTCTCACAGAGAGAAGAACCCAACACTCAGAACATTGTTAAAAAAATCCTCCTCGTCTCAGTCTGTGGGGCTAGTGAGGGAGGAGAATTTAGGGGGTAGTTCAATGTGTCCATAGAAAACCAATCTAAACCAAATCAAAACTAAACACAACCAACACACCTTCCTTCCTGATGTAACCTCGGGCTTTATGGTAATAACAGGCTAGAGAAGGGATGGTGAACTTTGTATGTGCTGCTCTCCCCTGCTATAGAGGAACAGTCAGAGAGGTATTTTAGTTCAGTTTTCACACTTCAGTTCCTTGGGCCCACACCTAAACCTGTGTTAGGCACCTCTAAATACAGATTTATGGGCCTAACTTTAGTTACCCAAGTTTGAAAATTGGCTGGAGGAAAAACCACACACACTCAGAACTAGGAGCTCACCTGAAATGCCAGAGGGCTGCAGTGCCAACAGCCACTGAGGCAGCAGGCTGCAGTTCAGTCACCCTTTGAAAAAGGTGGGTTTTGGCACTAGTGGTGGACTGGCACTTTACTTACAAACTTCTGGTGCTACTGATGTCACTTTGATTTCTTTACTTTTCCATACCCCAATCCCCTTCCCTCATGTATACACAAGACAATACTTTTGAGTAATGTGGATCATATGGACATGTTAACAAGCTGTCTGTCAAGCTATTTCTCTGTGTGGCTAATGAAGAACCTATTCCGACATTTCCAAAAGAGAGGTCAGTAGAGCCCTGCAAAACTGCAGATATCCGCGGACCATGTTTGTGGATGGTGGATTTGTATCCACGCAGGGCTCTAGGGGTCAGGCCCAGCTAATTGCTACGATATTTCATGCATGCAGCTCCTGTTACCTAAGTTCTTATTCAGCAGCATCCAAGGACCTAACAAAATGATGATGCATATACATAGTGTTCTCCTGTCACTGTCCCACTGTTCTGCAAGGCCTGTACCTTGGCGTGTGTGGGGGGGGTGAGAGTTGGGGTGGGTTATTTTTGCTTGTGTCACTGTTCTGTGCCTCTCTTGTGGAAGGCTGTTTGAAGAAGCCAGTTGTGTAATTGGCTGAGGTTCACTGACCTCCTGATTCCATTCAAATGAAGCATCAGTGCTCCTGGACCACAGGGAAAAATTCAGAAGTTGCCAGCTGTTCCATGCAGTCAGCATGCCTCACACTGTGCCCACAAAGCAAGTGATGGGCATTAATGGTTCTATACAGCAATCTAACCATTGCTAGGGGTACTAAGGAGAAACCATTCTCACTCCATAGCAATAGGTGAAATGGAGTCTGTGTTGTCCACTCAGTTTTGGCCATCCCTCCAAAAGCTACAAAAAAGTCCCAGTGGCCCTACACTGACAGGCTGGCTCTGGGGACAAGGGGATACTGAGCTATCTTGCCTTAAACTCACAGGTGTCAAACACAGCTCCAAAAGCCTAACTTAGCCCTGGTCTACACTAGGGGGTGGGGTCGACCTAAGATACGCAACTTCAGCTACGCGAATAGCATAGCACAGGTCGGCATATCTTAGGTCGACTTACCTGGCCGTGAGGAGGGCGGCAAGTCGACCGCTGCCGCTCCCCCGTTGACTCCGCTTCCGCCTCTCGCAAGCTGGAGTTCCAGAGTCGATGGAGAGCGCGTTCGGGGATCGATTTATCCACGTCTAGACGAGACGCGATAAATCGATCCCCGATAGAGCGATCTCTACCTGCCGATCCGGCGGGTAGTGAAGACCTGCCGTTATTTTTGAGAATTTGCAGTAAAGGTAGCAGAAGAGATAAAACCCTATGAGCTGGACACCCAGTGCCAGCCCCAGTATTGCATGGACACACCCCATCACTTCCACTCTGCCCAGGATTGGTCTTCCCTTTGATTTTGGCAGTACCTTTTCACTCCAAAGTTTACTGACATGGAGAATGTAACCAAGTGCAGAACTCTTACGTGCTCTGAAACTGCCTGATCAAAACACCCAAAGGTCAGGTTTTTCCCATGTCTCAGTGGCCAGTGGAGGTGGAAGAAATAGTCACAAGAAAATACAAAATGCCTGAAATTTGAACATTTTGTCTTTCACTGCGGATTCAAAATCCATCCCATTTCTTTATGAAACTCTGGGGATAAAATATGATCATAGACACAAAAATATTTTCACTTCAAAAACTTGCGCTTTTTCGTGATTTTTTTTCTAAATTACCATTTTAATGAATTCCAGATGCACTGAAAAACATGGGAGCAGCATGAAAAGAGGGCAAACCAGAAGAGTTTGGCTCTCCATTGGCCCTGCCTAGAATGAGAACCTCCTGCCAGGCAATGAACCAGCCTAGGCTAGTGCCATCTGTTAATGTGACAATCCGGAGGGAGGGTTACGGGAATGTCAATGAACCAGAACAAAAAGAGGGCCTTTGGATTCAGCTTGAATTTCAGGCAAAAACATTCTGGGGTGTCTTTATTCACTGAGGCCTCTCCCTCCAGGGCTGCTGACTGCATCTCCACCAAGTAATGGAGTTAACATAATAATAAAGCAATGGTAAAACCAGAACCATAAAGATTCCACAGAATGCAAATAAACCAGAGGGAACAGGGCTAAAAAGTCAAAAGCATAAAGTTTTTAAATGATCTTTAAAAATGTGCAAAAAGAGAGCAGCAAAATCTAAATACTTACAGCTAAAGTGATTTTGCCTAAGATTTCTTCTGGAATAACATCATCTAATACACTATATACATATTTGTAAAACTTATCAAACGAGGTAGACATGAGCTCCATACAGATCCAACAGTCACCCTAAAAAAAGAACAAACATATGTCACGGTAAAATAATACATAAGAATCAACAGAATGCAGAGACCCTTTGAATCTGATTGGGATGAACAGGCAACATTTATTATGCTCCAACAGTCTGGCCCATGGGGGGGGCTGAAGCCATATTGAAGAACCTTGGGTGCATATACTAACGTGTACAGTGAAAGTAAAGATATTCCTCTCGGTTTGTGACAACCTTGCCCTACTAGAAGAAAGAGAAGACCACAGGGAGGAGAGGCATCTCATGCCCTCCTGTGTGTAAGATGCCAGGTCACTGGAAATGGAATTGGATGCTAAAGCCCAGGTCTGAGTCGCTTTCCATGATTTATATCATTTTATTTAAAAGATGTAAAGGCTAAAAATTACACAGAACATAGAACCCCAGATAAAATATTCAAACCCAGAACTGAAGCAAACCTCCATGAGAGATTAATATCCCCTCATTTCAAACAGTGCCCCTGTTAATACTGAGAGACTAGTTCTCTATCTTTAAAGGTGATTTGCAAAGGATTTCATATTTTATATTTGCATTTATTATATCCAGTTCAGTGGTAAAGGCAGAACGTAACCTTAAATGTGTTACACAGGTGTGGATTCCACAGCTACCAGAGAAACTAAGAATATGAGGCTGAGCATTTTACTAAGTTATAGCACAACATTTAAGTTATTTAAAATCGATTTTTTTTTAAATGATGACATTTTAAATCGTGATTAAATTAGACTGTTTCACTGGAATAAAAAGTTCAAAAATCTACCAACTCTCAGTCCAAACTAAGGGCTATTGTTCCAAAGTCTTCTGTGCTAACTGTTATGGATGACAAATGGCTTAGTTTGAGCTGTTTATGGTGGATTTTGGCATTCTGAGGCATGTCTTCATTGTTGTAAATACAGGCATTATACAGGATCGGTATTTTGCCCAACAGCAGCGCTGCATTCTTGAACTTAAACACTTTTTAGTGTAATTAATCATGTAAGCATGTGGGCCTAAAACATCAAATGGTTCTAGAGCTCAGACAACTAGTCTTTTTTCTTCTGGTTGACCCTTGCCCAGAGCAGATGTCTGAAGGGGCAGAGGCAGAGCACTGACAAGGCAAACTCTTCAGAAAAGCAGTTCATAAGGCTGGTTGCATTGAGTAAAGAATTAAAAGGTGAGTGGTTGAGCCTATGCTTGTAAGTGTTGTGCATTGTGGTTTCAAACGGGTACTGCAATATGTATACCTACCATCACAGTTTTGAGACCTTGGGCCCATGACTGGCAAATCAGAGTCTTGGGAGTGTGTGATTATGAATAAGGTACAAACTTTTGATATAAGTCAATTACAGTCCAACAAATGTAGGAGATTCCTCCAAAGAAGTCTTCTCAGCTCTGTGATAGATTTTTCTTGATTAGACATCAGAAAAGGTCTTGCTTGCTAATACATGGGGAGGTGTTTAAGAGAAGACTAGAACTTTTCTTTAAGTTATTGAAAACTCATTGTTTTCTCTGAGGAGGAAAAAAAAATCCCGTGTTATAACTCTTTCACTCCTATTTCACAGAGCTGGGGCCATGTTCACCTGGAGATAAATCCCAGGAGTCCTAGGGGGAATTTTGAATCTACGCTAGGTGTTAATAACTTTCATGCAGATTCACAGATTTAAAGGCCAGAAGAGACCATTATGATTATCTCCTGCATAAACAGGCCAGAAGCTTTGCCCAGTAATTCCTGCATTAAGCCTGTAACTTCTAGTTAGCTAGAGCATATCCTAAGACATCCAATGTTAAAGCCTTTTAAATGATGGGGAATCCACCACAACCCTTGGTATGCTATTCCAATGGTTCAATGGGTCTAATGGTTAATTACCCTGACTTATAATTTTGTGCTTTTTTCCGGTCTAAATTTATCTAGCTTCAGCTTTCAGCCACTGAATCTCATGCTTCCTTTGTCTGCTAGATTAAGGAGCCCTCTTCTACCAGAAATCTGCTTCTGAGAGTGGTTGTTATGATGTGGTGATGCAATACTAGTTAGGTAAGCTTCAAGATGTAACAGGGTGGTCCATGCCTTTAAGGACCAGGGGGCCTAAGACCAGCCAGCCCTGTTTGATTATTAAACTCAATTGGGAAGGGGTCAGGCAATGCCTATAAAGAGATGAGTCAATTGTAGACATTGAGGATGACTTGTGCCTTGTCCTGACGAATTTTCCCCAAGACTTGAGATAGGAGCAGTAAGCGAGGAAGGCATAGTTCAGATGGTCTGACCACCGAAGAAGTAGAGCATTAGCCTGTCAGTTATGTCTTAGGGCTCCTCTGGAGTACTATATATTGCACTTTCTGTTCATTTGAGAAGTGAACAGGTCCATTGTGAGGGTTCCCCATAGAGCAAAAGTACTGTTTACCACTCATGATCCTTAGTGAAGTGTCTGCTGAGGAAGTCCACCAACACATTTTGATTCCCTGGCAGATTTGATTCTAGAGTGGCTGCTTCTGCACACAAGGGAATGGAACTTGTTCCCCCCTGCTTATTGAGTAAAAGACAGTTGTCACGTTGTTCGATATTATGAAGATAATAATATCTTGAATTAATGGGATAACCTTGAATTAATGGGAGAAAGGCTTTGCAAGTCTCTTGGACCGCCCACAATTCCAGTATGTGGATGTGTCTCTCGAGATGTCCAAGTGCCCTGAGCTGTGTGACTTTCCATATAAGCTCCCCAGCCTAAAAGGGAGGCATCTGTAAAGATCGTATTGACTGGTAAGGGGGAAAGGAATGCCCACTCATACCTGTGGGGATTCTGCTATTTTGATGGGAACAGTTACTGTGGCATTCACGGACTGTTGGTTTGGTGAGTGCACTGTTTGAAGCCACGCTTGGAGGCAATGAAGATGGAGTCTGGCAAATGGCGTGACATAAGTACATGAAGCCATATGTCCCAGGAGAAAAAGGGTGTTCAAGTGTTGCTCTTGACCTGATCTATGAGGTTATTCATCACTTGGAACCTATCCACTGGCAGAAAAGACCTTGCTGTGACTGAATTTAGGAATGCTCTGATGAAATCTAAAGTCTGTGTTGGGGTGAGCACAGACTTTTCCAAGTTTACACTGACCCTTGGGAAAAGACAGAAGTTGAAGCCTTGATGAAGTCGACTTGTAGGCTTCTTGGCAATGAGAAGCCAGTTTTTGAGACGGGAAGATGGTGAAGCCACAACGCCTAGTATGGACTGCTACTACCAAAATGACCTTAGTAAAAACCCTTGAAAGCAAGGCAAAATAGGAACATGCTATATTGAAAATATTCAGGGCCATCATGAATCTAAAAAAATGTCTGTGAGCAGGGTGAATGTCCACATGGAAGTATGCTTCCTTCATATCGAGAGCTGTAAAGCACATGCCATTTTCCAAAGATGGGATTATAAATCCCAGTGTGATCATGCAAAATTTCAGTGTGTGAATAACACAGTTGAGATGATGGAAATTGAGGATGGCTCTCCAGCCACCCTTCTTTTTGGGTACTAGGAAATATGTTGAGTAAAACCCTTTCCTTGGTACTAAAGAGGTATCCCTTATTGCTCCCCACTGTAAGAGGGATTGTATTTCTTGTTTGAAAATCTCCTCATGAGAATGGCCACTGAAAAGGTGTGGTGATGGGAATTTTAGAGGTGGCAGGGAGGTAAATTTGATTGCATAGCCAGGATGGATGATGTTTAGTGCCCATTTGTCCATTGTCAAAGCACTCCAGATGTGGAAAAAGAGTATTATATGACTCCCAAAGGGTGTGTGGGAATCAGCATTTGGTGGTTTGCAGTTCTTGAGCTCTCGTCAAAAATATTGTTTAGTTGGGGGCTGGGATTGGGGTGATGATGTTGCCGCAGACAATGTAGGAAATGGGACTTCTGAATCCTTTGCCCCTTATGGGGTAGCTCGTAAGGATGCTGGTGGTAAATCTGTTGAGCCTTGGGTCTAGGCTTGTATGCTTACCTGTGGAGTTGTTTGGGGAAGGTGTACATATTCCCAGGGAGCAGAGGGTGACCCTGAAGTCCTGTAGAGTGTGTAAGGACTCATCTGTCTTTTGGTTAAAAATGTGAGTTTCATCAAAGGGCAGGTCCTCAGGACGTTCTTGACCTCTATGGGAAACCCCGAAGCGTGAAGTCATGATTCACAGCACATCACAATGGCAACAGCCACTGCCCTTTAAAATGTATCTGCTGCATCTACCACTGATGCTTCTAATGGATTTTCAAATGGAAGTGTCCCAGCTCCCAGAGAGGGAGATGCATCTGTAAGCTCTTCTTGATGGAGAATTCTTGCTGGACTGTACACCATTTTCCATTTTTGAAAGAGGAGGAAAGGATGGAGTGGGGGGAATCTATTCCTTTCCTTACTGAGTTAAATCTTTTGCCTCAATAGCTGCCGCCAGGTTGACCTGCCTCTCAGTTCAGTTAGGAATTTTTATTCCAGGCCTGGGATGAATGCCTGCATTAGAAATAGGGCCTAGAGCTGACCATTCCAATGTAGATGTGTGCTAGCCCCGAGCACCACTGCTGGAAAGGTTTTCCCTCAGTGGTATCTGTCGGGTCGGCTCTAGTGCTCCCTGGTGTCGTGCGCTCATAGCGCCAAGTAACAGCCCCCTCCGTTCCTTCTTGCCGGCTAACTCCAACAGAGGGGCGGGGGTGGGGGTTGGAATGGACATGTGCAACACATCTTGAAGAAAGATCAGTAACCATTTTTTCTTCTTCGAGTGCTTGCTCATATCCATTCCAATGTAGGTGACTCCCAAGTAGTAGTGCAGGTGGAGGGTTCAGAGTTCATTGACAAGCTGATTGTAACACCACTCGGCCAAATCCAGCATCGTCTCTAGCCTGCTGAGTGATGGCATATCGAGACACGAAAGTGTGAACTGACAACCATGTTGCTGCTCTACAAATGTTCTGTTTAGTGACCTGTGCCACAAATGCAGACGAAGATGTTTGGGCCCTCGTGGAACGTGCCGTCAGGGCAGGAGCAGGGACCTTTGCCATGTTGTAGCATGTGCAAATACAGGAAGTGATCCATGATGAAATTCTCTGGGCTGAGATTGGAAGACCTTTCATCCTGTCTGCAACAGCCACAAAAAGTTGAGTAATTTTCCGAAATGATTTAGTCCTTTCTATGTAGAAGGCTGGTGCAGGTCTGACGCTCACTGAGTGAAGCCTCTGTTTCTTTCAGTTGGCATGTGGTTTCGGATAGAAGACTAGAAGGAAGATGTCCTGGTTACTATGGAATTGTGAAACCATTTTTGGAAGGAAGGCTGGAGGAGGATGCAGCTGGACCTTGTCCTGGAAGAATAGCATGTACGGAGGTTCTGAAGTGAGGGCCCCAATCTCCGAGACCCTTCTAGCTGAAGTAATGGCCACTAGGAAGGCCACCTTCCAGGACAAGTAGAGCAGAGACCACATTGCCAGCGGCTTGAATGGGGGATCCATGAGCCTCAACAATACCAGGTTGAGATCCCAGGGAGGGACTGCTTGTCATGGCTGTAAAGTCCTTTGAGAAAATGACTACAGATGGTGTTTGAGAACACGGAACGGCTGTTCACTCACAGGTGAAACACTGAGATTGCAGCCAGGTGGACCCTAAGAGATGATGCGGATAGTCCCTGTTGTTTCAGATATAGTAAGTAGTCTAGAATGAATGCTACTGATGATTACGTAGGTGGAACAACCCTGCTGTGTGTGAGGGTTATGGCGTGTGTGTATGTGAGGAGGTGGAACACCCCTGCTGTGTGTGAGGGGTATGGCGGGTGTGTGTGAGGTAGAACACCGCTGCTGTATGTGAGGGATATGGCAGGGGTGTGTGTGTGTGTGAGGAGGAACACCCCTGTTGTGTGTGAGGGATATGGCAGAGGTGTGTGAGTGTGAGGAGGAACACCCCTGTTGTGTGTGAGGGATATGGCAGGGGTGTGTGAGTGTGAGGAGGAACACCCCTGTTGTGTGTGAGGGATATGGCAGGGGTGTGTGAGTGTGAGGAGGAACACCCCTGTTGTGTGTGAGGGATATGGCGGGGGGGAGTGAGGAGGAACACCCCTGCTGTGTGTGAGGGATATGGTGGGAGTGTGTGTGTGAGGGATATGGTGGGGCGGGGGGGTGAGGAGGAACACCCCTGCTGTCTGTGAGGAAAAGGGGGGGTGGAGGGGTGAGGAGGAACACCCCTGCTGTGTGTGAGGGATATGGCAGGGCTGGGCGAGGTTATGAGAAGACTTTTCCCTTCAATCTCTATGAATGGTTGGCAGGGTGGATGTGGTGGGGCAATTCTGGCTGATGTTACTCACCAATTGTAAAATGTGCTATTTAATCTCAGTTCTATTGGTTTACTTTCAGTTCTATTGTAACTATCTTGGCTGGACGGGGTGATGGCAAAGGTAGATCCCAGGTCGACAGCCTACTAGGCATGCTGTCTACATTTACTGACATTGTGGTCTGCAGCTGGACAGGCAGGAGCCTGGTGGGGGGATGATGCAGTACGGGGCTCATGATATGGCAGAGCATGTAACTAAGTCTGTAGAGTGGTATTTTTCTATGTGGAAATTTAAATCAAAACATACTGCTGCTGTGTGTTTTCATTTTGTGGTGTTCCTAGAGCTGTGGAGAGGTGCCAGAGACATAAAACAATAAATCTGTAACTCAGCAGCAACTGGCAAGAGAGGTTCCTGTCTAGGGATTTTGTTCAAACCAATTTATCAGAATTATTGATAATTATTTGTTTTATAGTGGCATCTAGAAGCTTTCAACCAAGATCGAGGCCTCATTGTGCTAGGGCTTGTACCACACACACACTAAGAGAATCCCTACCCTTAAAGGGTTACAAGACAGACAGAGGACAGGAGAAAGGAAGGATTATTAGCCTTGTTGTACAGATAGGGAATTAAGGCACAGGGAAACAAGTGACGTGCCAGAGGTCAGACAGGGAGTCTGGAAAGCCAGGAATTGAAGCGAGGTCTTTCCCGTTGTAAGCCACTGCCTTACCCTACAAGACCAACCTTCGTCTTTCAGAGATCAGTTATGAACCTCTACTTGTCTGCACAGGCTGCTCATGAGTTGCTACACTCCCTCCAGTGCAGACATGCAGGGAGTGGGAAGGCAGTGGTGGAGCAAGGTTGGAGCTATGTCTCTGCCTCCTCCCTCACCCCACCACATCACGTGAACTATCAGAGCCAGCGCAAAGGGAGAAATAATCTGTATCAGCAAAGGGCTGGCATGGACCATTTCCACCTGGAGAAAGGGGGAGACAGGAACCAGACCGTGATGCTTACAGTCACAATCTGATCCCCGCCATGCCAATTGTATGGGCTAGACTGTGAAGTTACAATTGACTCTGGCTTGTCATTTGAGTTCTGGCAGTTGTGCTAGTTCCAATGGACCATCCCCCCAGTTTGTGCATACACAGAATGAAGGGACAGGTTTTCTGTGCACAGGAGTACAGGACTGCACACACCCATGCAGTGGGCCTCTTTCCCCATTGTTTTTATTGATCACTAAAGATTGGATTTGCTTCGCCCTTGTGGGTGCAGGGGATGGAGCAAAGAGACAATCCCTCCCTGCTACACTTTCTTTGTCCTTGTCTACACCCAGAAATTATATCGCCTGAAAACACGTTAACTTATATGGTGGTAAACACTCAGCATAGTCAGGACATGTAGCATTAACATCTCATCGCCATGTTGAGATGAGGGCCCATGCTCAGGTTAACCCTAGCCAGCTGAGGGCAGTCCTTATCTACACCAAGTGCTAACTCCTGGTTACCCAGCAGGATGTTGTACACAATGTAATCTCCCAGGACAGACAAGCCCTGTGACAGGGCCAAAGGTAATGACAGGCCTTGGGCTCAGGGCAGTTTAGGACTGATTCCCTACTAGTGTCCTCAGGTGCAAATCACTCCAAAAGAAGTGCCTTGGTTGAGAGGGTCTGGCATGTCCATTGTGCAGCATGCATGCCAAGCAGCTCTGGGAAGGATTGTGCCTCCTAAAGCACCACACCCCTTCTCCCCTGCTGCAGCGACTCCTGGGGCTTTACAGCTCCAGCCCTCCCCAGCACAAGGCAGTGTGCAAAGCACACAACCTTTGAGAGTCTGTGTAGAGCACATCTATAAATCAGATGTGTGAAATGTGTCAGATATCTGAGTGCCACACCTGTCCAGACAGTCAAACCACTGAAACGCCCCCAAATCCTAGATGTGAGTATGAGAGAGCATGGCAGGAAAGCAGCAATAATCATGACAGGGATCATATAAATGAACACCAAAATATATACATAGCAGCAATCAGAACCCAGAGTCTCTTCCCTTCTAGTAATGGGTTTGATGACAACTTGCGACTCAAAAATCCCCCAGTAAATTAACTCCTTTCTCTTATAATAAACTGAAGGCTGCTGCAAATTAAATTTTAAATTAAAATAAAACCTCTGGTATAAATGAAACAAACTCTGAATGCCCACCTCTCTGAAGAGTGCTCCATAAAACTGAACAATATAGGGGCAGTCACTACTTCGCATCACTACATCCAAGTCCATTAGAAGCTGTTTCTGTTCCTTTTCATCCACCGTTGACCGAATTCTCTGAAAGAGTAAGGAATGGCAGAGGTTTTATCACTAACATGCTACTATTACATCATCCTCAGCCAGTTCAAGAGAAACCTGCCAGGACCCCAGTCCCAGGGTGGGGCATGGAGTCTCAAAGACATGAAAGCAACATGCTTTAAAGAATTAGACCATGTTTTTAAATGAGAAAAAAATTGCAATTAATATAAACCTAAAGCAAATTAGTTCAGATTATGAAATCTCTGGACAAATTTTACTCCAAATCTCAGCGTTATCAGGTGGAGCATCAGTAAGCAGCAAAGGGCAATCAAAGATTTTCTTTATCTCTTTAAAACCTACAGCAAAACAATATTCAGGGTTTTATGTTCAAAGCAACGTGCAGTGGTGAGTTAGCCACAGCTCCCATTGATGCTGGGACCTGAGCACTGCTTTGAAATGTAACCCTCAAATATTATATTTTAATTTACTAAAGGAAGGAAATTAAGATGAAGGCACTCCCTACACTGTACATCCATCACAGCGTGCCCACGGGTCTTTCAGACCAGTTGGCCATTTCATGCCATGATTTATACTGTCCGTGCTAGGCAGGCTAAAAGACCAAACCATCATGCATTTTTTGCCTGGTAGTGGCCTCTAAAGTTAAAGATACATAATGGTTTGCATTCTATTATAGCTTTCCAACACTTGTGTTTCAGGATAAAGTTTTCCATGCTCAGTTTCTGCCTGAAGACTTTTGTTTTTCAAAAGCTTCAGCAAAAACAGTTCAACTGTTTTCCAGCATGAGACGGGGGAAGGGGAGGAAAAGACACAAATTTATCATTATAAACCAGTTCTTGCCAAAACTTGTAGAAAAAACAGTGACACTAGGGCATCATCCTACCAACTCTACTGAGCATCGTGCTCACAACTGAGTGTAGAAACATGGACATCAGTGAGACAACTCATTAATAAGCACTACAGATGGTTGTAGAGTGTTTTCAGGGTCAGGCTCTTGTACTGCACTATTTGAAAAATAATGTATGATCATGTAATTGTAGACTGCCTCGTAATGATACATACACAGGGGCTAGAGTAGCTGTTGCACAATTGTTCTTACCTTTGACATTTCCTGATATTCTGAGTGCTTCACCATGCAGCCTTAATTTTCTAGTAACTTATGTTTTAGCTTAGAACAATAATTCCTTCCTTTCCCAACGGATCCTACAGCACTCTGGAAAATTGGCAAACTACTTGCACAGCATACACAGGAATCACTCCACACACCCCTCCAATGCAGCCAAATGGGTGAAATACAGCTACTGTAGGCACAGAGAGTGGATGGCTCGGGGGATTAGTAATGAAGCTACAGACATTTTCATGTCTAGGTCACTGGTTCAAATCTATCTGACAGCAGTTCAGTGGTGTATGTGAAATGAGTTTGGTGAGTCTGTTCCATGCCTCATCAAATATACACATCACAGAGGACATGACTACAATATACAGTATGCTGCCCCTGCAGAGATGCCAAGGGCTGAAAGAACCTAACATCTCCCTCAAGGCGGGGGTGGGGGGAGGCAGACTGTCGGGTAGTTGGGGTCTCAAGAAGCTTGCACTACTGCTGCTTTTGCTTTTAGCTATGTATGGACAGAGGACATTAGCAGCCAGGACCGTGAGCCTCGCACCTTTCAAGAACACTGAATGTACTGAGCTCTTTGTCTGGGCAGCTCCCGGTTCAGAAAGCTATTCACATAGAACACTGCCACACTGCTAGTCGTCTCCATCTGGAACACTCTACAATGCAGATGAACAGTGGGGACTCGTAAATTAGCTTTTCTCCAGTTTGAAACCTTGGCATCTCCCTCTACTCAGAGGCCACCTCCTCTGCCCCTCATCTTCCTTCAACAATGGTACCTCTACTCCACATTTGCTGAACCCTCATCCATAGCGCCCATCTCCTTTCAATACTAGAACATTCTTCTCAATGGTCCCTAATTTCTCCTAGCTGCAGCACAAACAGAATGCTGTGATCGGCTCTCCCACACCTAGAAAGAAGTTCAGCTGTGCCACCCCATCACATTCAATAGCATTGACTTCCTTTCGTTTCAGGATCCAGCCTAAAATTACCTTTCTTGTTTTTAAGACCTTTTCTGGATTCTCCCCAGATACACAGTGTTCTCTCTAGTCATCTATTACTGGCCTCTCCCTCTTCCCCTGCACAATCTCATCAAGGCTAGTGCAACAGCCTCCTCCTCTACAGCTCCTGCCATCCCTATATCTCTCTGCCTCTGGCCCTCCACTGCACTTCAAACTTCAGTTCAAAACATCTCTTCTCTCCCTTGCCATTACCGCCTCTGCTGTTATTTATCACTTACCACTGTAAAGCACTTGAGAATATAGTTTATATGGAAGATGCTATTATAACAATAAACTGAAATGAATGTCAAGACCAAGAAACCACCCCGCTCAGTCTTTTCCAAGTACATTCTCACCGGGAATGGAGGAGGAGACAGACAGCAGGGCCCAGAGAAGAGAAAGAGTTTCAGTTATACTGGAGAACTCTTTCAAACAGACACAAGAATTACAAGAAAACCCAAGAAGACAGCATGATATCAACTAATGCACTTTGTGGAGTGCTGAGGAAGACGTGATGGTGGGACTAGGAAGAGGTCCCATACAAAAGTGCTGGAGACTGAAGATAGGTGATCCAAATAGGGGAAAAGCATCCAGCATCCAGCACCGCTGCAGGCTATGAGTGGGTCTGGCCAGAAAGAGATGGTATTGTTTAGCCAAAGTGCACCAGGGACATTCCACCACAGCCCAGTGACCCTGATTAACTGGCTAAGGAGCAAACATTTAGCAATGTAACAAGAACAAAAGAAACTGTTGGAATAAGCTGCAGAATCTTGAGTGACCAGCAGCACCTCCACAACTGCATGTGAAGGCTGTACAAAAACGCTGCCAACTAACATGCAGACCACAAGTACAACATCCTGCAGCCTCTCCCCTGGAGAAAACCCTCCAAAGCTCAAGAGTAATAGAGAGCAAGGAACAAATAAATCCAATACAAGCCTTGTGGATAGAGGGGAAGTGGTAGGCTTGGTATATCTTGACTTTAGTGAGGCTTTTGATACTCTCTCACATGACCTTCTCATAAAGAAACTAGAGAAATTTAGCCCAGATAGAGCTACGATAAAGTGGATGAATAACTGGTTGGAAAACCATTCCCAGAGAGTAGCTATCAGTGGTTCGCAGTCAAGCTGGAAGGGCATAACGAGTGGGGTCCTGCAGGGATTGATCCTGGGTCTGGTTCTGTTCAATATCTTCATCAATGATTTAGATAATGGCATAGAGAGCACACTTATAAAGTATGCGCACGATACCAAGCTGGGAGGGATTGCAAGTACTTTGGAAGATAGGATTAAAATTCAAAATGATCTGGAAAAACTGGAGAAATGGTCTGAAGTAAATAGGATGAAATTCAATACGGACAAATGCAAAGTACTCCACTTACGAAGGAACAATCAATTGCACACATACAAAATGGGAAATGACTGCCCAGGAAGGAGTACTGTGGAAAGGGATCTGGGGGTCATAGTGGATCACAAGCTAAATATGAGCCAACAGTGTAACACTGTTGCAAAAAAAGTGAACATTATTCTGGGATGTATTAGCAGGAGTGTCGTAAGCAAGACATGAGAAGTAATTCTTCCGCTCTACTCCACGCTGATTAGGCCTCAACTGGAGTACTGTCTCCAGTTCTGGGCGCCACATTTCAGGAAAGATGTGAACAAATTGGATAAAGTCCAGAGAAGAGTAACAAAAATGATTAAAGGTCTAGAAAACAAGACCTATGAGGAGAGATTGAAAAAACTTAGTTTATTTAGTCTGGAGAAGAGAAGACTGAGCGGGGACACGATAAGAGTTTTCAAATACATAAAAGTTTTTTACAAGTCAGAGGGAGAAAAAATTGTTCTCGTTAACCTCTGAGGATAGGACAAGAAGCAATGGGCTTAAACTGCAGCAAGGGAGGTTTAGGCTGGACATTAGGAAAGATGTCAGGGTAGTTAAACACTCGAACAAATTGCCACAGGAGGTTGTGGAATCTCCATCACTGGAGCTTTTTAAGAACAGGTTAGACAAAAAACAATCAGGATTGGTCTAGATATTACTAGGGCTGTCAATTAATCGCAGTTAACTCACTTGATTAACACAAAAAAATTAATTGCGATTTATCACAGTTTTAACCGCATTGTTAAACAATAGAATACCAATTGAAATTTATTAAATAGTTTTGAATTTTTTCTACATTTTCAAATATATTGATTTCAATTACAACACAGAATACAAAGTGTACAGTGCTCACTTTATATTATTTTTTTTACAAATATTTGCACTGTAAAAATGATAAACAAAAGAAATAGTATTTTTCAATTCACCTCATTCAAGTATTGTAGTGCAATCTCTTTATCATGAAAGTGCAACTTACAAATGTATATTTTTTGTTACATAACTGCATTCAAAAACAAAACAATGTAAACCTTTAGAGCCCACAAGTCCACTCAGTTCTACTGCTTGTTCAGCCAATCTATGTTTGTTTACATTTATGGGAGATAATGCTGCCCGCTTCTTATTTACAATGTCACCTGAAAGTGAGAACAGGCATTCGCATGGCATTTTTGTAGCTGGCATTGCAAGGTATTTACATGCCAGATATGCTAAACATTCATATGCCCCTTCATGCTTCAGCCACCATTCCAGAGGACATGCTTCCATGCTGACGATGCTTGTTAAAATAATACATTAATTAAATTTATGACTGAACTCCATGGAGGAGAATTGTATGTTTCCTGCTGTTTTACCCACATTCTGCCATATATTTCATGTTATAGCAGTCTCAGATGATAACCCAGCACGTGTTGTTCATTTTAACACTTTCACTGCAGAGTTGACAAAACGCAAAGTAGGTACTAATGTGAGATTTCTAAAGACAGTTACAGCACTCGACCCAAGGTTTAAGAATCTGAAGTGCCTTCCAAAATCTGAGAGGGACGAAATGTGGAGCATGCTTTCAGACGTCTTAAAAGTGCAACACTCGGATGCGGAAACTACAGAACCTGAACCACCAAAAAGGAAAATCAACCTTCTGCTGGTGGCATCTGACTCAGATGATGAAAATGAGCAATGTACTAACAGATAAAACACAAAATGGGGTACTAGTTGGTCTCTGTTACAGACCCAAAATCACACAAGGGAACAGGATGACTGGCTTCTGATGAACCTATCTATAATGGGTAAGAAAAAAGCTGCGAGATTTTGAGTGACATATGCTGGATGTCTCATGCTGCCAATATTAAAACACTCTTAGAATTTCTAAATTTAGATGACAGTTTCCTAACTCAAAAACTGTTGTATCCAACATGGGGGAATTCTATATTAGACCTCATCTTGACAGATAAAGAGGAACTGATCACAGAACTAAAAATTAATGGTAACTTAGATACAAGACCTCATGATTTGATCACATTTATAATGTGCAATCAGAATAAAGTCCAGATGAGTGACATATACCCTTGATGCTTTAAAAAGCCAGTTTCACAATGCTGAAAACAATTGTGAGCCAAATCAGCTGGGAGGAAAAATTTAATTAGAAAAATGTGAATGATGTTTGGGAATTGTTTAAGAATACCTTACTAAGTACCCAAAAGCCACAATTTCACAATTGAGGAAGAAGGCTCTTACTGCTTAAAAAAACATAAAAAATAATATGTAACAAATGGAATAACAGGGAAATGAATAATAATAACTATAAATCAGATGATAGGAACTGTGGAAAATTGTTAAGGGAAGCAAGTGCAAATCTCTGGCCAGCAGAGTTAAGGACAATAAGAAGGCATTTTTAAAGTACATTAGAAAAAAAAAGAATCCTGACAATAGTATTGGTTCATTACTAGAATTATCATTAATAATGAAGGAAAGGCAGAAGTGTTCAATAAATATTTCTGTTCTGTATTGGGGGGGAAAACAGATGATGTAGCCAGATCACATGATAAACACTCTTTTCATTCCACCAGTATCTCAGGAGGATGTTAAACAGCAGATACTAAAGTTAAACATTTTTAAATCAGCAGGTCCAGATAACTTGCATCCAAGAGTTGTAAAAGAGCTGCATGAGGACCTTGCTGACAGTTAGTTTTGATTTTAAATAAGTCTTGGAACACCAGAGAAGTTCCAGAAGTTCCAGAAGACTGAAAGAAATGTAATGTTGTGCCAATATTTTAAAAAGGAAGTATTTCTTTACACAACGCCAGAGGATGAAAAGGGGTGGAGCGTTAGGATATAGATATTCAGGCCTGTCTGCAAAGGCCTATACTTTAAGAATTTAGGTGTATTCTTATCACTTAGCTAGTTATAGAGGTATAAAAGAAAGAATCAAAATCACTGTCTGTCTGTGTAAGAGCCTTCTCTTACTGTGACAGTCTGAGGCTTTGTTCTTTGGCTAAGCAGCAGAGGCAGCCATAAACTGGGAAGTGTATGGTCACATTCTCACATTCCAAACTAGTCACATTGAAATAAGGTGCTATTGGGCTGTTAGGAATACAATCCTGTCCTGATATTCCTAGTCCCTCCAGAGAAAGGGAAGAGCCTAGAAGATGCAAAAGAAAACTTAGTTTGATAGCATCCTGTCTGGCAAGAACTCACTTATCAATACCTGGGGTGTGAAATCCTCATTTCTGTATTGTTCTATCACTGTAGTCTCCACTTCCCTATTGTTTGTATAATCTCTGTCTGGTTCTGTAATTGTTTCTGTCTGCTGTATAATTAATTTTGTTGGATGTAAGCCAATTAAGGTGGTGGGATATAATTGGTTAAATAATCATGTTACAATATGTTAGGATTGGTTAGTTAAATTTCAGTAAAATGATTGGTTAAGGTATAGCTAAGCAGAACTCAAGTTTTACTATATAGTCTGCAGTCAATCAGGAAGGGGGGAATGGGAACAGGGGTGGGGGAACTGGAATCATGTTTTGCTAAGGTGGGGGGGAATGGGAACAGGGACACAGGCAAAGCTCTGTGGCGTCAGAGCTGGGAAGGGGGACACTGAGGAAGGAAACTTGAATCATTGCTTGCTGGAAGTTCACCCCAATAAACATCGAATTGTTTGCACCTTCGGACTTCGGGTATTGTTGCTCTCTATTCATGCGAGAAGGACCAGGGAAGTGAGAGGGTGAAGAAATAAGCTCCCTAACAATAATGGTCTCAAGTTGCAGTGGGGGAGGTTTAGGTTGGATATTAGGAAAAACTTTTTCACTAGGAGGGTGATGAAGCACTGGAATGGGTTACCTAGGGAAGTGGTGGAATCTCCTTCCTTAGAGGTTTTTAAGGTCAGGCTTGACGAAGCCCTGGCTGGGATGATTTAGTTGGGGATTGGTTCTGCTTTGAGCAGGGGGTTGGACTAGATGACCTCCTGAGGTCCCTTCCAACCCTGATATTCTATGATTCTATGATGTTGTGTAACGGGGCTCAAAAAAGAACTAGATAAATTAATGGCTATTAGCCAGGATGGGCAGGGATGGTGTCCCTAGACTCTGTTTGCCAGAAGCTGGGACTGGGCGACAGGGGATGGATCACTTGATGATTACCTGTTCTGTTCATTCCCTCTGGGGCACCTGGCATTGGCCACTGTCGGAAGACAGGATACTAGGCTAAATGGACCTTTGATCTGACCCAGTGTGGCCGTTCTTATGTTCTTATGTGATAGTATAGATAATTATAGGCCTGTCAGTCTGACATTGATCCCAGGCAAGATCATGGAGCTGCTGATACAGTACTTGATTAATAAAGAATTAAAGAAGGGCAACATAACTAATGCCAGTCAATGGGTTTACAAGTTTGGTTGATAAAGATAATAATGTTGATGTAATATTTGACTTGGTACTGCATGACATTTTGATAAAAATAATAGAAAGATATAAAATTAACATGACACACAATAAATGGATTTAAACTGGCTAACTGATAAGCCTCAAAATGTTACTGTAAATGGGAAATAATCATCCAACAGGTATGTTTCTGGTGGGGTTCTGCAGGACTGGTTCTTGGCCCAACGCAATTTAACATTTTTTTTAAGAAATGAAAGAAAACATAAAATCATCAAGGATAAAACTTGCAGATGACACAATAATTGGGGGAATGGTAAGTAATGAAAAAGGCAAGTCATCGATACAGAGAGATTTGGATCACTAGGTAAACTGGGCACAAGCAAACAATATGTATTTTATTACAGCCAAATGCAAATATATACATCTAGGAACAACGAATGTAGGCTACCCTTACTAGGCTGGGGAACTCTATCCTGGGAAGCTGAGAGACTGAAAAAGACTTGGGGGATCCTGGTGGATAATCAGCTAATACAATGCTGTGGCCAAAAGGGCTAATGCAGTCCCTGAATGTAAAAACAGTGGAATCTCAAGTAGAAGTGAAGAGGTTATTTTATCTCTGTATTTGGCACTGGTGCGACTTCTACTAGAATACTGTGTCCCATTCCGGTGTCCACAATTCAAGGATGATGATGAATTGGGATTCAGAGAAGAGCCATGAGATTGATGAAAGGATTAGAACACGCCTTATAGTGACTCAAAGAACTCCATCATTTAGTTTAACAAAGAGAAGATTAAGGGATGACGTGATTACAGTTTATAAGTACCTATATGCGGCGAACAGCAGAGGCTAACAGAGGGAGTTTGCCTGGGATCTGTCCAAGAGGAGGTACGCTAAGTGCTGCATTAGGGGGGCTGTGTTGGTGAGTATCTGAGTGTCTGTTGCTGGGACAGTTTGTCAGTTTGACCGTGTGCTTGATTGCTTGCTTGTTTGTTTGAAAAGTGTGAATTGGGAGTGCTTTGTTCCAGGTGGGCCTTGAGTGGGCCTGACTGGTATGTAAGGGCAGTCAGCAGCGAACCAGCTGAGCGGCGAACAGCAGAGGCTAACAGAGGGAGTTTGCCTGGGGAGAGCTCACTGAGGCTTTCATCTGCAGGTTTCTCTGAGTAGTTCCTGCAACAGCTGAGGAAGCTCGTAAGAGGAAGGTGATATGGAAGGTGAGCGATCAGCTGTTGTAACCTGCACAGGTTGTGCCATGTTTGTCTTTCTTCCACAGGACAGAAGCGACTTTGTCTGTACAAAGTGCAAGCTGGTCTCCATATTGGAAGAGAAGGTTCGAGGTCTGGAGAAACGAGTATTGACTCTGCGTTGCATAAGGGAAAATGAAGATTTCTTGGACAGACGTCAGGAGATGCTTCTACAGCCACAATATTCTGAAGATTCAGAGCAGGCGCAGCAGGGACAGAAGGATGGTGAAGAAGTTTGGCAGCATGTGACCTCCAGAAGGAGAAAGAGGAGCGTCCATGTACCAGCAATGGAGATACAGGTGAGCAATCATTTCCATGTTCTCTCTACAGGTACTAATGCGGAGAGTGGACTAGATGACACATCTGAAGGAAGGGAGCAGAAGGAGACTCCACCGATTGGAAGGCAAAAGATGCACTGTCCTAGGGATGAGGGTTCCACAACCACCACTCCCAAGAGGAGGAGGAGGGTGGTGGTGGTCGGGGACTCCCTCCTCAGGGGGACTGAGTCATCTATCTGCTGCCCCGACCGGGAAAACCGAGAGGTCTGCTGCTTGCCAGGAGCTAGGATACACGATGTGACGGAGAGACTGCCGAGACTCATCAAGCCCTCGGATCGCTACCCCTTCCTGCTTCTCCACGTGGGAACCAATGATACTGCCAAGAATGACCTTGAGCGGATCACTGCAGACTACGTGGCTCTGGGAAGAAGGATTAAGGAGTTTGAGGCGCAAGTGGTGTTCTCGTCCATCCTCCCTGTGCAAGGAAAAGGCCTGGGTAGAGACCGTCGAATCGTGGAAGTCAACGAATGGCTACGCAGGTGGTGTCGGAGAGAAGGCTTTGGATTCTTTGACCATGGGATGGTGTTCCAAGAAGGAGGAGTGCTAGGCAGAGACGGGCTCCACCTAACGAAGAGAGGGAAGAGCATCTTCGCAAGCAGGCTGGCTAACCTAGTGAGGAGGGCTTTAAACTAGGTTCACCGGGGGAAGGAGACCAAAGCCCTGAGGTAAGTGGGGAAATGGGATCCTAGGAGGAAGCAAGAGCAGGAGAGCGCAAGAGGGGAGGACTCCTGT
The DNA here is from genome assembly GCF_028017835.1 of Emys orbicularis. Taxonomy (NCBI): domain Eukaryota; kingdom Metazoa; phylum Chordata; order Testudines; family Emydidae; genus Emys; species Emys orbicularis. The sequence continues at coordinate 24,736,420 of NC_088695.1, read as the reverse complement.
CTCATACTGAGAAAGAGGGACGATCTATGAGTTATCTTAAGTGCCTATACACAAATGCAAGAAGCCTGGGAAACAAGCAGGGAGAACTGGAAGTCCTGGCACAGTCAGGGAACTATGATGCGATTGGAATAACAGAGACTTGGTGGGATAACTCACATGACTGGAGTACTGTCATGGATGTATATAAACTGTTCAGGAAGGACAGGCAGGGCAGAAAAGGTGGGGGAGTTGCATTGTATGTAAGAGAGGAGTATGACTGCTCAGAGCTCCAGTATGAAACTGCAGAAAAACCTGAGAGTCTCTGGATAAAGTTGAAAAGTGTGAGCAACAAGGGTGATGTCGTGGTCGGAGTCTGCTATAGACCACCAGACCAGGGGGATGAGGTGGACGAGGCTTTCTTCCAGCAACTAACAGAAGTTGCTAGATCGCAGGCCCTGGTTCTCATGGGAGACTTTAATCACCCTGATAGCTGCTGGGAGAGCAATACAGAGGTGCACAGAAAATCCAGGAAGTTTTTGGAAAGTGTGGGGGACAATTTCCTGGTGCAAGTGCTGGAGGAACCAACTAGGGGCAGAGCTTTTCTTGACCTGCTGCTCACAAACAGGGAAGAATTAGTAGGGGAAGCAAAAGTGGATGGGAACCTGGGAGGCAGTGACCATGAGATGGTCGAGTTCAGGATCCTGACACAAGGAAGAAAGGAGAGCAGCAGAATACGGACCCTGGACTTCAGAAAAGCAGACTTTGACTCCCTCAGGGAACAGATGGGCAGGATCCCCTGGGAGAATAACATGAAGGGCAAAGGGGTCCAGGAGAGCTGGCTGTATTTTAAAGAATTCTTATTGAGAATGCAGGAACAAACCATCCCGACGTGTAGAAAGAATAGTAAATATGGCAGGCGACCAGCTTGGCTTAACAGTGAAATCCTTGCTGACTTTAAACGCAAAAAAGAAGCTTACAAGAAGTGGAAAATTGGACAAATGACGAGGGAGGAGTATAAAAATATCGCTCAGGCATGCAAGAGTGAAATCAGGAAGGCCAAATCACACTTGGAGTTGCAGCTAGCAAGAGATGTTAAGAGTAACAAGAAGGGTTTCTTCAGGTATGTTAGCAACAAGAAGAAAGTCAAGGAAAGTGTGGGCCCCTTACTGAATGAGGGAGGCAACCTAGTGACAGAGGATGTGGAAAAAGCTAATGTACTCAATGCTTTTTTTGCCTCTGTCTTCACAAACAAGGTCAGCTCCCAGACTGCTGGACTGGGCAGCACAGTATGGGGAGGAGGTGACCAGCCCTCCGTGGAGAAAGAAGTGGTTCGGGACTATTTAGAAAAACTGGATGAGCACAAATCCATGGGGCCGGATGCGCTGCATCCGAGGGTGCTAAAGGAGTTGGCGGATGTGATTGCGGAGCCATTGGCCATCATTGAAAACTCATGGCGATCGGGGGAGGTCCCGGATGACTGGAAAAAGGCTAATGTAGTGCCCATCTTTAAAAAAGGGAAGAAGGAGGATCCGGGGAACTACAGGCCAGTCAGCCTCACCTCAGTCCCTGGAAAAATCATGGAGCAGGTCCTCAAGGAATCAATTCTGAAGCACGTAGAGGAGAGGAAAGTGATCAGGAACAGTCAGCATGGATTCAGCAAGGGGAAGTCGTGCCTGACTAACCTAATTGCCTTCTATGAGGAGATAACTGGCTCTGTGGATGAGGGGAAAGCAGTGGATGTGTTATTCCTTGACTTTAGCAAAGCTTTTGATACGGTCTCCCGCAGTATTCTTGCCGCCAAGTTAAAGAAGTATGGGCTGGATGAATGGACTGTAAGGTGGATAGAAAGCTGGCTAGATCGTCGGGCTCAACGGGTAGTGATCAATGGCTCCATGTCTAGTTGGCAGCCGGTTTCAAGCGGAGTGCCCCAAGGGTCGGTCCTGGGGCCAGTTTTAATATCTTTATTAATGATCTGGAGGATGGTGTGGACTGCACTCTCAGCAAGTTTGCAGATGACACTAAACTGGGAGGCGTGGTAGATACACTGGAGGGTAGGGATCAGATACAGAGGGACCTAGACAAATTAGAGGATTGGGCCAAAAAAAACCTGATGAGGTTCAACAAGGACAAGTGCAGAGTCCTGCACTTAGGACGGAAGAATCCTATGCACTGCTATAGACTAGGGACTGAATGGCTAGGTAGCAGTTCTGCAGAAAAGGACCTAGGGGTCACAGTGGACAAGAAGCTGGATATGAGTCAACAGTGTGCTCTTGTTGCCAAGAAGGCTAATGGCATTTTGGGCTGTATAAGTAGGGGCATTGCCAGCAGATCGAGGAACGTGATCGTTCCCCTTTATTCGACATTGGTGAGGCCTCATCTGGAGTACTGTGTCCAGTTTTGGGCCCCACACTACAAGAAGGATGTGGAAATATTGGAAAGAGTCCAGCGGAGGGCAACAAAAATGATTAGGGGTCTGGAGCACATGACTTATGAGGAGAGGCTGAGGGAACTGGGATTGTTTAGTCTCCAGAAGAGAAGAATGAGGGGGGATTTGATAGCTGCTTTCAACTACCTGAGGGGGGGTTCCAAAGAGGATGGAGCTCGGCTGTTCTCAGTGGTGGCAGATGTCAGAACAAGGAGCAATGGTCTCAAGTTGCAGTGGGGGAGGTCTAGGTTGGATATTAGGAAACACTATTTCACTAGGAGGGCGGTGAAGCACTGGAATGCTTTACCTAGGGAGGTGGTGGAATCTCCTTCCTTGGAGGTTTTTAAGGCCCGGCTTGACAAAGCCCTGGCTGGGATGATTTAGTTGGGAATTGGTCCTGCTTTGAGCAGGGGGTTGGACTAGATGACCTCCTGAGGTCCCTTCCAACCCTGATATTCTATGATTCTATGATATGGAGAACAAATATTTAATAATGAGTTCTTCTATCTAGCGCCAAAGGGTAATACATGAGCTAATGGCTGGACGATACGCTAGACCAGTGGGCTCCAAACTTTTTTGATCGCGCACCCCTATCAGTAAAAAAATTTTGAGCATGCACCCCCGCCATGCCGGCTCTACCATTTTTGCCAAAGCAAAAAAAAAAAAAAGCCGCTCGGATTCCCGCCCAAACTGCCAAAGAAAAAAAAAAGGCACTCCTCCTGCCGCACACCCCCAATGATCCTCTTGCCCTGTGGTGCGCGCACCCCCCTTTGGAGACCACTGTGCTAGACAAATCAAGAGGGAGGCTTATGGATAGAGAGCTCAACTTCCTAACTGCTTGCAACTCTAGGAATTTGTTCTGATGAGCTTCCTGGGACAACCACTGACCTGGAATTGAGTGGGGCCTACCAGGGCTCCCTCAGTGGTGCAGAAGATAATTGGTTTCCTGATTCTAGAAAGCTCTCTTTTAAGAGGGAAAAATTGAGAAGCCCAAGGTGCATGTTTTTGTTTGCTATGGTATTTCTCTTATTTTTACCCTTCCCCCCTCTCTTCCAGTTACCCACTTGGGGTGCTACTTTTTTCTTTTGATCAAGGTACACAAAGGAATCATACTGAAGGTTTGAACTAACCCCCTCAGAAATGGTAGAAAAACACCCCGCTCCCCCACAATGTACTAAGCTACCCAGCCTCACAGTTTTCAAGACTGCTGCTTCTGCAGCTACTGCTTTGCTACTGTCCCAGGCTCTGCCATGCCCCTTGGAGAGACACATTTATATTTTTTATTTACTTTTAAACATATACATGCAGAGGATCATAAGGGGAAGAGAGGGAAGCAGAGCTGGGCATGAGCACTCATGCTGAAGTCCTTTGCACATGCAGTAATGCTCTGTGAGCTTTAAAGCCTTGCTGAAGTGTTTTTACAGCTGTGCAACAAAATGGTGCACCATCCTCCCTTAATGCTGACATTTTAGTGTAGGATCACAGCCTTTTAGATTGTCCATTGAAACTGACAGGCTGATGGTGTGAGCAACTAGACAGCCTCGGCAGTAATACTTAGATGAAAGCTGCTTCCAGGCTCGATAAAATGGTTGGCCAAGCCAAACTAGCAAGCATGAAAGGAAACTAAAAAAAGAAAAACTTAATAGTACCTCTGCCTGCAGATACGAGCTATTTTGGTGGGTACTGGCACATGCAGGCTGGCAGGACGGGCTAGGCTGCTCTGCTGCTTTGGTAAGAAAAGCAGCAGGTGTGGCTACCTAAGGAAGGCCAAACAGAAAACAGGAGCTGTGCTGACACTGATGGGCTAGCAGTATGGGCTAGACCACTTTGTTGCATCCTGCGAAAAAGAAGACTCAGAGAAAGCAGTGGTAAAATGGAAGACTGAGGTAGGCTAAACTTGAGACAGCAGGGGAACAGTGGGCTTACAGGCACCAGGAGGCTAGTAGTATGGGCTACACCACTCCGCTGACTCTCTGAGGAAAAGCCAGTGAAAGAAGTGGAAAATGGAAGGCAAGACTATGCTGCACAAATGACCTATCTGAGGGAAGCTGAGAGGAGAACAGGCTCAGTGCCCAATCCTCATAGTGTCCAAATGTAAGAGAACAGGGAGTAAATATGGAGTCACTGGAGTAGGGAAACTCGGTTTGTTTGTTCATTTTTTAAAAACTGTGGTTTGTTTCTAGCCTGTAGGAGTCAGACCTGGCCTGGAGGTCAGAGAGATCCACTGAGGGGACGGGGGTTCAAGATAGCTACCATAATCAGAACTGGCTATGGCCCTTCCTGGAACAAGTGGGGCAAAAATACCTGGTTACCATGTCAGCCTGAAAGGGATGGGGGGACTGGGTCCTGCGCCGTGGATTTTTCCTGCCCCTCTAACTACCAGCCTCTCACAGACTTTAAAGTCAGAAGGGACCATCATGATCATCTCGTCTGACCCACTGCACATTGCAGGCCACCCACCCACTCCTGTAATAGACGACTCAACTCTGGCTGAGTTATTGAAGTCCTCAAACCATGGTTTAAAGACTTAAAGTCACAGAGAATCCACCATTTACAGAGACATTCCTGGGAACTTTATTTCACCCCAGTCAGAACAGAAGACAACAGCCACAGGTCTCTGGCTTGTTACTTCCAAAATGTTATGTTCTGCTGCTGAATGACCAGCCCGCACAGCTGAAAGCTTGTCTGCCACATCACTGCTGTTGGAGTCGATGGTTCACCTTGGCCTGAAGCACCAAGCAGCTAGGAACAGCTGGCTTGGAGAGTCTGCAAAGCCAGCTCCTGCTGCTGAATTTCACTCTCTGCTTCCTGCCACCCTGCTGTAAAGTAGCACACTACTGTGCGGCTGGGCATGTGCAGGAGTTCTTTAATCCTAGCTGGGCCTGCTGCACTGCCATGTTTTCTCTTTAAATACCAGTTTCCTGTTCTCAAAAATCCGCTTCCTGCCAAGGGGGGCACCAAGCAGAGGAAGAAAAACCAAAAACAGAAAGTGGAGAGGCTTAGAGAACCACACCGCCTGCTTCTTCAAGCAGAGGCAAGACACTGGGAGTTGGAACGGAGTCAATTGCTGGTGGCACAGTGTGAGCTAGAGAGAGAGGAGCCTCTCTCTGTGCGAGGAAGAAGAGGAGGGATAACCCAGTGGTGACCCATCACAGAGCACCAGGTGCCCATGGGGGACAATAGGGTCAAGAGACTGACCCACCTCCCGGACTGCCCAAAGAGCAACACTCACAGAAATCAGAGAAAGCCATGTCCAGTGCACGCTCCAGCAGCTAGCCCAGGATCGGCTTTGTGGGGAAAGCTAATCCTAAACAACTTCAACATCAAGGCTCCTTGCCTTGAGAAATGTGGCACAGCCCACCAGCTGAGCCCAATGGTAAGGAGTGCCTCACAGCGCTCTCCAGTGGCTCCTTCCATCTCCCACTCACTGGGCTTGGTGAGGCTGGGAGTGCTGCAGCAGCAGCAAGCTCTGTCCCTGAGTCGGGAAAGGTGCCAGGCATCATTCTGCTATGCCAATCCCAACAACTCCAAAAGGCGTAACTGACCACCCGTCTGCTGGAAGGAGGGTGCCATGTCGCTGGGGGAAGTAAGAGGAAAGAGGAGTGATGCTGGAGACTCCAAGAGCATTTTAGTTGTTCCCAGGGGCAGCACATACACAAATCTTGGGCAACGGGGTCTTATCCGCCTCTCTATCATATAGAATGGCTGCTAGCAAGAGGGTTGCAACACGTCCCCAAACTGGCTCCAACCAGTACATGAACCCACTGGGAATTAACATGTCCAGACCCACTTAGACAGTGTTCGGAGAGAGAGACCACTAAAGAGAGTGACACGTACTTCTAGGTAGTTTGGGTTCAGAGCTCACTTCTACTCTTCCAGTGAAGCCAGTGGAGCATGTGTCACTATTTTGTACCTGTAACTAGATTTAAGAGGCGGATATCATTAACTGTTACACAGCAAAAGCAAAGAAGAGAGAATTCATCACTTCCAGAGTGAAACAACATCCACTGCCCATCTCACCTCGAACTGGACCATCAAGTGACTAATCAAAAATCCCCAACAACGTGCAGTTTTAAAGCAAAGACAAAGATTATTTTGTTACACAAGAGCTAGGAAAACAAGTTTTAAACAAAACAAAACAAAACAAAACATGAGTTTGGTGCTGGTGTAAAGTATCAAATGGACAGCCCTGGAGGCTGATATCGTCTACATTTCCAGAACTGGGTCAGCAGAGGAGGCACTCTGTGCTTCCACATCATGGTGAGAGTGAGAGAGCAGTATGCTCTCTAAACACATGCCCACTCATTTCCTGCCCTCTCTGGTGAGGCTGTCAATTGCTGCAGCATGGATACATGTCCAGATGGAACCAGTCTTTAGTCACTAACTCATTTCACAAAGGACACCAAGCTGCCATTGGATGTTAATTTGTGCTTACTACCAACCTAGGCTGGATTTGAACCAGTGATTAGCAGGTGAAAGGCCTCATATCCCATTACCAGTCTCCAGAGCCATCCGATCCCCTGCAGCAGTTGCTTCCTGAGAGGCAGAGGCAGTTTTTTAAAGTGCACAAGCAAGATATAAGACCTTCACAATTCACTTGACAGATATGCCCATTACACACAGTGTTTTCAGCACAAGTACCCTTTATACTGGAGATAAACAGAACAGAACAGTAGACGGTGACAGACGGATGAACATTAATTCTCCATCACGTTCCATCCTTAATGAACTGAAGTACAAACACAATTATGGGCATCACCTACTTTAACTGCCATAATTTGCCCACTTGGTTTGTGGACCATTTTGTTGACAGAACCATAAGCTCCTCGTCCAATTTCTCCAAGGTCTTTCAAGTCCTCTGCAGTAAAATCCCAATGCTGTTCAGGGGAAATCTTCAATTTTCCTGATGATTCAATGCTGTGTGTTCTCAGTCTCTCTCTGTCAAAAATATTGGGAAGCAATTTTTCCACATTTTAAATAGTTTGTAACTTTCTCTTTTCAGCAGCACTTGATTAAACATTGAAAGAGAGGGGTGCACATAGGCTACAGCAACAATGTGATTCCAGGGAGGATTCTAGTTGGGGATGCAGGGTTGAGGGAGAATGTTAAATCAACAAAGAAATACATTTGGTCACAGCTTTAATTAGCTATATGTCTTAACTGCAGCCTAAGGCTTAATATGTGTCTTAGATTTGATTCATTCTAATTACTCTCATTTACATGGCTATTTTCTATTGTGCATAAAAATACATCAGGCTTGTAGCAGGACTTGGTATAGCATGCAGAACCAAGATTCTTTAGAGCACTCCTAGTCCCATGTACACAAAGGTATGCGTGTTACCTCCCCTGCAGCAATGCACTTGCTGGTCACTACCTGTCTTACTTGTATTGCTCATGTTGAACAGAAATCAAACTAAATCTCCTGTTTGTATTAGCAGGTTTATGAAGAGCTTGTTGATCTTAATGGAAAACTGTAACTTATTTCAAATAGTGCATAATCACTTCATCTAGTTGAAAAAAGGCATTGAAGAGCCATTTTTAATATAAAATATAATGCAAATTGACTATTACTCAAGAAACCAGAAGCTGCCAGACCAAATGTTTCTTGACAAAGTGCCTGAGCCCAGAGTCCTCGGGCACAGAGAGCTCCCATAGCCCTCAATATGAACTTGTCTGTGTAAGGAGTGCAGGATGATGCCCATAGTTTGTGACAGAAGCTACAGAATTCCACAGTTGTTTTAAGGCGCTTCCTATTACCTGTTGCAAATTTTGTTGTTAACATTGATTTAATAGAAAACGTATGTGTATTTTCTACACTTTATTCCTAGTAAATAATAGTGTTTACCTTAAAACAATTGCAAAAGTCTCCAGTGTTTCTCATGCGTTCATCTGCTGATTAACACTTCCTTGGTTATAAGCTATGCCAGGAGACTGGGCTTCCTGCTTTAAAGTCACATTAATCAAAAGGTCGCTCACACCACAACCCTCCAGTGTTATGGAGGCATTATATCAGATAGGCATTTGTGAAAGCCAAGGAGATTCTGTCAGACTAGTCACCTGGATACTGACCATTCCATTCAAGCAGTTGATCAAGCAGCTGAAAATTCCAGGATTTGGTAAAATGAGCGATAATGAGGAATAGACTTTTGATCCAATGCTCCGTTTCTCAAGTTAACTAGCCAAAGGAATAAACATACTACAGTGTATTCCATGCTGATAAATACAGTAGAACATCTATCAGTCAGCTGCTGTACATGACACATGCTTTGATATTACTATGGGCCCACTCCTGAACTCCTTGGGTATGTCTACACAGCTTATGGGAGCAAGTCTTGCAGCCCGGGTTGACAGACTTATGTTAGGGGGCTCATGCTAGCGTGCAAAAAATAGCAAAATGAACATTCTGACTTGGGTTGGCGCTTGGGCTCTGAAGCCTAGGGACAGAGGTTGGCTTCAGAGCCTGAACTCCAGGTCAGGTCTGAACATCAAAGCCAAGTCTACACAGCTATTTTAAGCGTGCTGGCCCGAGCCCCACAAGTGCAAGTGATTGTTGACCCAGGCTGAGAATCATGCTCCCAGCAGCTGTGTAGGCCTACCCCTTCGGGCTTCATTGGACGATTGGTCTTTGTGGGCAGCAAGGTCAGGCCCAAAGTACCATTTACTGGAACAACCAAGGCTTAAATGACCTCATCTGCTGTGTTCTAGCTTCTTTATGAAACATTGGTGTTGCACTTCTTGGTCCTTGGACATCTGCATTCCGTGGACCCAATGGAAGAAGAATCTCACTGAACAGTGAGCACTATTTTCTCTCAGCAACTTTTTGTGATGCTGCTGCTCCCCTTCCCCTGTTATTGCTTTCCTATTCTGACTCCCCCACTCTGCTACTTCCCACCTAAACCCTCTGAAACCCTTGCAGTTAAACACAATTCAAGGGTGGTCATGCTGATGATGGCATAAACATTAAGAATACAAAAATCCGCAGAAACCTTATCTGTTCTTGGCCTTCCTTGATTTCTGTGTGTTAAATTCCTCAAAATAAAACACTGCAAAAACTTAGATTCTGTATGGAATGTACTTAACAAAAAGCAAGGAATGAAAAAAGGAAACAGAAGACAAGAGCGGGTGAAAATAATTCAAAGAAACTAACAGAAGAACAGAACAGAAGAAACCTCACCTCAGACTTTGCCACCTGCCTCTGCTGAACATAAAGACAATTTACCTTGGGAGCTGGGGGATGAGAGTTAGAGCCTTCCTTGCTGCTAGCACATTTTGATTTGACAGTAATCTGAAAATGGTTCTGCGTTTGCTGGAAGAAGCTAGTAGGTATGAACTGCTGCTTTGAAAGGTGCTAGGAAATGGCCCCTCCTGCTCATGTCTTCTCAGCCAGAGCAGTAGCAGGAAGGACTGGAAGGCAGACATGCACAGTGGTGACACCAAATCCTGCTGATGGAGCCCTGCTGCTGCAGAGTCTGGAAATTTTCTGATGGAATTTTTTCCTGCTGGAAAATGCCAATTCGTTGAAAGCAAAACATTTAGCAGAAACGTATCAATTATGTCAAAATTTTGCTTCCGGGGGAAGGTCAATAAGTCAAAATGTTCCATTTCGACATTTTTCACAATAGAACATTTCCATTTTCTGTTTTGAAATCACTTTTTACTTTTAAATTTATTTTATAATATTAAAAAATTTAGATGTGGGCACTGGAATGAAACATTTCAATTTTTTAAACAACAAATGCTTCGATTGACTTCAAATTCTTTTTTTTCCCCAGAATTTTGTTTTGAGACAAATTTCAAAATTTTTTGTTTTCATTCCTTTCCGGAATAGGAAAGGAATTCAAACTCACAGATTTTCCTACAAAATGGAAAACGAGGTTCCTGTTCTGCTTTAGCAAACTGTGCCACTGTCCCTGCAGTGGCAGGGGGAAGACACAAGCATGGGGGTGGGGGTAAGAAGTCTTAGCAATGCCTCTCTCCCTACAGAGGGAATTGCAGGTGCGAGGATGGTAGCATGAAGTAGAGGTGCTCCATGGAACTATAAACATGAAAACAAATTGTTGTAGTCCTAGTGAAATGCCACTAACAATCTTGATCATATTTTTAGTCACCTGTTCAAATGCCCACGTGAAATGGTCATTTGGCCAAAGGACATGTTTAATAGAGTGGCACATGTTTTAATACAGACTTTGTTCATGTAGTGAAGCTCTTAGAAGTAAATATTGCCATTTTCCTATAAGAAGCACAGTCTGGAGCTCAAACATTCCTGTCAGCATTTTGATTTTTATAGTGATTTCTTCAGTGGAAAGGTAATTTAGGACTTGTCTAATGCAGGGACCTCTACACCAGTGTAGCTGCACACAAGTGCATACCCCTGAGTAGATGCATTGCACTGGTGTAATATGGGAGTGCACTGGTGTGAAACCAGGATAAGTGCAAACCCCACTTAATTCCAGGTCAGTGCATCTACGCAGGGGTATGCACTGACCTTTTTGCACTGTCAGTGCAAAAAGCCCTAATGTAGACAAGCACTTAGAGCCAGCATCCTTAAAGTCTGCCCTACAAAGCCAACACAGTGAAATTCAGAATTAAAATAACAAGAGTAACTCTAGAGAGCAATGTGAAGGTCAGACGAGAAGGTCAGAAGTAGTTAATGCCAGATTCCAGCTTCACTGCTAGAGGCTGGATTTCAATCACTTGTGTTTAGTGATATATAAGAATCTTTATAGACTTTTTAGGTCATAATATGTCAGCTTTCTCTTCCCCTATCCACTTCTGCTTTCTGAGGAGGCAATCAACGTGTATCAGGCCAGGAATGTGGGTAAAAAGCCATTTCCATGCTGGGCATATAACGCTCACAAGATCAAGCTGAATCCCAGGGATGCCCCAAGATGGACTTCGGGGGGGGGGGGGGGGAGAAGGGGAGAGGGGAGAGATTTATTAGTACTATCACTTTTAATACCCACACACAAGGGGTTAGATTAACATTCTCAGCCTCAAATAATTATGGATGGGATTTTTAAAGGAGTCCAGGGGTTTTTGGAGTTGAGTTCCCATTGAATTCACTGGAATTTGGGCTTCTAACTCCCTTTAGTGCCTTTGAAAATCCCGGTCTAGAATGTTAATCCAAAACTATCAGAGGCTTGGGAGTCCCATGGGGCTTGAACAGATAAGACAGCTAGTGCTATATGGATCATTGCATTTGTAAGATGCCAATTTATAGACCTTTCTCCAAATGGTTACTTTGCTTTGTCACAGCAGTTATATTCCAGGGATTAGGAACACCAAGCAAGGCATTTATTCTTCGCAACAGTTGCCCTTTGACAGAAGGAAAAAATGTTCATGGATCCAGCTTGGCATTAGCCACAAGGACTGCTGGAACCAGGCACCACTGTTCAGGGCCAAGGACAGTGTCACACAAATTCAGAACATGAAGTTTGCTAATTGCTAGCTTGGTGAGCTAGAGCCACACAGGAAGCTTGGCAAGCCTAATAAGCCTACAAGATTCCAAAACTCTACTGAAAAATAACCATAAACACTAGGGCCATCAATTAATCGCAGTTAACTCACGCAATTAACTAAAAAAAATTAATTGTGATTAATCACAGTTTTAATTGCACTGCTAAACAATAATAGAATACCAATTGAAATGTATTAAATATTTTTGGATATTTGTCTATATTTTCAAATATATTGATTTCAATTACAACACAGAATACAAAGTATGCAGTGCTTACTTTATATTATTATTATTACAAATATCTGCACTGTAAAAATGATAAAAAGAGATAGTATTTTTCAGTTTACCTCATACAAGTACTGTAGTGCAATCTCTTTATCGTGAAAGTACAATTTACAAATGTAGATTATTTTTTGTTACATAACTGCACTCAAAAACAAAACGATGTAAAACCTTAGAGCCTAAAAGTCCACTCAGTCCTACTTCTTCTTTTCAGTCAATCGCTAAGACAAACAAATTTGTTCACATTTACGGGAGATAATGCCGCTCGCTTCTTATTTACAATGTCACCTGAAAGTGAGAACAAGCATCCACATGGCACTTTTGTAGCCAGCATTACAAGGTATTTACGTGCCAGATAAAGTAAACATTCATATGCCTCTTCATGCTTCGGACACCATTCCAGAGAACATGTTTCCATGCTGATGATGTTCATTAAACAAAAAATGTGTTAATTAAATTTGTGACTCAACTTCTTGGGGGAGAATTGTATGTCTCCTGCTCTGTGTTTTACCCACATTCTGCCATATATTTCATGTTATGGCAATCTCGGATGATGACCCAGCACATGTTGTTCATTTTAAGTAAACTTTCACTGTAGATTTGACAAAACGCAAAGAAGGTACCAATGTGAGATTTCTAAAGATAGCTACAGCACTCAACCCAAGGTTTAAGCATCTAAAATGCCTTCCAAAATCTGAGAGGGACAAGGTCTGGAGCATGCTTTCAGAAGTCTTAAAAGAGCAACAGTTCAATGCTGAAACTACAGAACCCAAACCACCAAAAAAGAAAATCAACCTTCTGCTGGTGGCATCTGACTCAGATAATGAAAATGAACATGTCAGTCCACACTGCTTTGGATCGTTATCGAGCAGAACCTGTCATCAGCATGGACGCATGTCCCCTGGAATGGTGGTCGAAGCATGAAGGGACATATGAACCTTTAGCGCATCTGGCACATAAATATCTTGTTATACTGGCTACAACAGTGATGTGGATGCCTGTTCTCACTTTCAGGTGACATTGTAAACAAAAAGCAGGCAGCATTATCTCCTGCAAAGGTAAACAAACTTGTTTGTCTGAGCGACTGGCTGAACAAGAAGTAGGACTGAGTGGACTTGTAGGCTCTAAAGTTTCATATTGTTTTATTTTTGAATGTGTTTTTTTTTTTTTTACATAATTCTACATTTGTAAGTTCAACATTCATGATAAAGAGATTGCATGCACTACAATATTTGTATTAGGTGAACTGAAATACTATTTCTTTTGCTTCTTTTTTACAGAGCAAATATTTGTAATAAAAAATAAATATAAAGTTAGCACTGTACACTTTGTATTCTGTGTTATAATTGAAATCATTATATTTGAAAATGTGGAAAACATCCAAAAATATTTAAATAAATGGTATTCTATTACTGTTTAACTGCATAATGAATCACACGATTAATTTTTTTAAATCACGTTATTAATCGTGATTATTTTTTTAATCACTTGACAGCCCTAATAAAAATATGTGCATGTTTTTGGACAGGCATAAATTCATTGTATTGCAGTAATTAAGCTCTACTATTAGTATCTTAGCAGTAGGAATGCTGAAACTTTTAAAAACAAGCATTTCTTTGGCATTGGCAAGAAGTCCTATGAGGGGTAAGCAGAGAGGTGGAGGGGTAATTTCAGGCAAACCTGAAGATTATGTGACAGCACTAAGGCCCTACATAATGGAGCAAGGCCAGGCCAAAAAGGTGGCATACACAAGTATGTGAATCTTCAGTGAGCTCCTTTCTGTTGCTGTGGGTATCAGAGCAAAGAAACCGAAGAGGGAAGGGATGAAATGTTGTGGTGGGAGCATATAACTGGCAAGAAATGTTAGCGACAACAAGAAGGGGTTCTACAAATATGTTAGACAGAGAAGAAAGACCAAGGATGATGCTCAATGGAGAAGGTGAGCTGGTAATGGAAGATGATAGAAAGGCAGAGCTGCTCAATGCCTAATTTGCTTCAGTCTTCTCAAAAAAATAACATGTGACCAGACAACTAGTGAAGTTCCCATAGACAATAAAAGGGAAGGGATGCAGACCAGGGTAAGTAAAGAATATGTCAGAGATATTCTGACTAATCTGAATGAATTCAAATCAGCGGGGCCTGATGCTATTTCCCCCCAAGGTGCTGATGGTATTAACTGAAGAAATCTTGGAGCTACTGGCAATAATATTTGCACACTCGTGGATGACAGGAGAGGTCCCGGAAGACTGTAGAAGAGCTAACGTGGTGCCCATCTTTAAAAGGGGGGGGGAAAGGAGGACCCTAGGAACTATAGACCAGTCAGCTTGACCTCTACAACTGTGAAGCTACTAGAGCAATGTATAAAATATTCAATTTGTGAATACCTGGGGGATGAAGGAGTGATCACTAGCAGCCAGCATAGATTTACTAAGAACCAGCTTGATTTCCTTCTTTGACAGGGTAACTGGTTTAGTAGATAGGGGGGATGCGGTAGACATAATATACCTGGACTTCAGCAAGGCTTTTGACACAGTCCCACATGACATTCTGATAAGTAAGCTGGAGAAATGTGGGCTTCACAGAACTAATGTTAAATGGATACATAATTGGTTAAACAACTGCAAACAAAGAGTAACTATTAATGGAATCATGTCAAATTGGAGGGAGGTCTCAAATGGGGTTCCACAGGGATCTGTTCTGGGTCTGGTGTTTTTTAACATCTTTATTAATGACCTGGATGTAGGAATAGAGAGCATATTGATCAAATTTGTAGCTGACACAAAGCTGAGGGTCAAGGGGGTTGCAAACACTTTGGAGGATAGAGCTAATATTCAAAGGGATCTTGATAAATTGGAGAACTGGGCTATAGACAAGAAAATGAAATTCAACAAAAACAAATGTAAGGTGTTACACTTAGGGAAGGAAAATCAGTTGGACAAATACAGAATGAGGGATAACTGGCTTGGCAGGAGCTCTGCTGAGAAGGATCTGGGTGTTGTGGTGGATCACAACCTCAACATGGGTCAGCAATGTGATACTGCTGCAAAAAAAGGAAATGCAATTTTAGGTTGCATTAGCAAAGGCATCGCATGCAAGTCACGGGAGGTGACAGTACAGCTCTACTCATCACTGGTTAGGCCTCAGCTGGAGTACTGTGTCCAGCTTTGGTCACCAATGTATAGAAAGGATATAGAGAAACTGGGAAGGATGCAGAGGTGAGTGCCAAAGATGATCAAAGGGATGGAATGCAAGCCATATGAGCAAAGGCTGAAGGAATTCTGTATGTTTAGTTTGGAAAAGAGGAGATTAAGGGGGCACATGATAGTGCTCTTCAAATACTTGAAAAGCTGCCATTAAAAAGAAGAAAAGTTGTTCTCTCTTACCACAGAGGGTAGGACAAGAGGCCATGGGTTCAAACTACAGCATGGCAGATTTAGATTACATCTCAGGAAAAACTTCCTAACTGTAAGAACAGTAGGACAATGGAACAGACTGCCTAGGGAGGTCATGGAAGCTCCTTCACTGGAAGTTTTCAAAAGGAGGCTGGATAGCCAACCATCTTGGATGGTTTAGACACAACAAATCCTGCATCTTGGCGGGGGTGCGACTAGATTAGACGTTCTCAAACTGGGGGGCACGGAATGTATTCTGCGGGGCCGGGAGAAGCTTTAAGGGGAAAGACTTGCTGCACACATTCAGAGCTGAGCAGCTGGAGAGCTATGCCTGCTGGCTGGATGCCCAGCACTGACGGCAGTGCCACCTCCAGCAGCAACGCAAAAGTGAGAGTGGTATGGAGGCAGCACTGCTTTCAGAGCTGGGTGTCCAGCCAGCAGCTGCTGATCTCCGGCCGCCCAGCTCTGAAGGCAGCACTGCTGCCAACAGCAGCAGAGAAGTAAGGGTGGCACTTCTGCACTGCTGCTGGTGGCGGCGTTCCCTTCAGAGAGGGGCACCCGGCTAGCAGCCACCACCCACCGCTCTGCCTTCAGAGCTGGGTGGCCAGAGAGCGGCAGCTACTGGCTGGGTGCCTAGGGGGAGGCATAAACTACTACAGACACAAAGAAGGGCGGCGCGATCAAATAACTTTGCAAACCACTGGACTAGATGACTCTTGCCGATCCTTCTAACCCTATGGTTCTATGATTTTATAAGACTGTGCTTCATGATTTTAAAGAGCTTGACAGATAAATTATGTCTCACAAATTGGTCTAATGCAGGATTTCTGAAGGAAGTCACTAACTGCACAGAGGTTAGTAGAAATACACACATTCTACTTCTCCGCAAGCCTGGTAAAAAGATACTGTTCACAATGGCATTTCAGAAGCCAATTTGTGGACAATGTGCTGATAAGCCAAATTAGTGACCAAAAGTAAACTCAAGGCACCAGCACTGTTCACACTTCTTAAGTAAAAGCAGGTTTACGATTCTGGCTGATCAATTTGCACTGAGTCCATTAGCTAGTGTGGCATTTCTATAGGCTTTCTGTTTAAATGTAGCTTTCTTTGCTGAGCAATCTGTACACCCTGGAGGCTAACTAACATTAATAAAACAGTAGCCATGTTTTGTATTTCATGGCAGGGGAAAACCTCCAATAGCAATCCTGCAGAGTTATTTCAAGTGGCCTGAAAATGTCAGTTCCCTAGTGAGGTTTAAACAGAGTCCTGAGAACAATATCTTCCTTGCACTGAGCAAGCCAACAAGTTAATAGGGATTTCTGCCCCAGGCAGAGGTCACAGAATGTAGTGGTTTTGCTTCTACTTGCTCATTTGTAAGTCTTTCTGCTATTTATTCTCACATTCTATTTGATGCCATGTGTCTAGAACCAATCACTATCTATGAAGAGATTCAGCAAAAGCTTTAAAAGAAGGAATTAATTCCATTCAGCATCCCTCAGTCAGTAAAAGTCAAAGAAAAAAAAACAAAGGCCAGGTCCCTCACTTTAATCTTGAAGAAATGGCAGAAGCTCAACTGAGGCCTGTTTTGGCTTTCTATGCTCCACCAACATTATTCAAAGTACAGATCTCAGCAATGCATGCAAAACTGTACAGAATGTATCTGCAGCTCTTGCAGTCCAATCCAACACCCATTCAAATCCACAAAAAGATTCCCACTGACTTAAATGAGGCTTGAATCGGGCCTTCAGAAGCTCCAACATTTTGTTTAGAGTTTATTTGATTAACTAGATAGATTCTTCCCTCAGTTTACACCGGTGTAACTCAGATTCCGAATTACCATCTCCAAGACAATTGAGTCCTCCTGATTCACAGTGGCGTAACTCACACTAGAATCTGGCCTTATGTATAGATCCCCAGAACACCAAACTCATTTTTGTTTGGAGTGAAACATGCAGCCAGACAGTAACACACTTGCCCAGTCTACAAAGGATTCACCATCTAGACTGGTGTTGGATTAAAGCATTTTAGAGTAATATGAAAATGTTAGAGCTAGCTAATTTAATAACCCTTCCTCCTGAGCCACTGCCAGCTATCAGTGAGGGAACAGAAAACAGAGACATAACACATCATTAAGAATCAACATAAGAATAAGGAGAATAAATATATATATATTTAAAAAATGATACTGAAATGTGATAATATCATTACATAGAAATAACTCATGGAATGGCATGGTATTGCTGAGACAAATTTCAATACTTTATAGATGCCATTTTTGCTGACATGGAAAATATTTGACAATGGCTAACAGACAGTTAAGCTTACTGTAGCCTGCTGGAAAGTTTCTGGATGAGGTCCGCTTCTCTCCTTTTGAAAGTGAACGGGACAATGTGATTACTACCCAGTGTTGCTTGTGTATCACTTCAGCCAGGAAAAGAGTTGTGAAAATGACAGGAAAACATGGTGCTGTTATCACATGACACAATAACGTAAAACATATACTCATCTAGACATACTGCCTTTGGCATGGCTAGCATAAGAAATTAGTGCATGTTATATTTTTCTTCCCCATTAAGCCTAACTAATGCTCCTCTCTTCAAATGGAGCAAAGCAGTTCTTGCATTTGAAGATCTTTGAGCTGCACTGTTACTGTTAATGCATTATATTGTATGCCTTTTATTTTCTTAAAACAATGGAAATATTATTTTCAGTTGTAATGTTAAAAACACCAATCATTGGAATCAATTTTACTAACAAAATAACTGAATATTAATAACAATCAGACTGCATAGATTCACCACATTGATCACCATCACATAGCTTCTTCTTGGCTCTGATAAAGGAGAATTTCTTACCACAAAAACTAGTGTGTCTTGGATCCACCAATCTAGGAGTGGTGGCCATTCCCATTTAGACCTGTCAGTCAAGGTGAATCAGCCCATCCACTACTGAATACTTTTTTATGCCTTGGGCACACTATATCCTTCCCTTTTATTTCCAGATAGATCTCTGCAGCTAACAGAAGAGCTCAAGGCTAACTATTACTGTGCACTGTGTGATCAGGCTCTAGATTAGAGCCTCTCACAAGCATTCCAGGTAAGAAATTTCCCTTTCCCATGACTAGGATCCACTCTTTCAGCATTGATGGGTTCTGGGTTGTACCCCTTACTAAGGGCTATGGGGAGGACAGACAGAAAATGATCACTCAAATACCTGTACATACAAATAAAGCAATGACCAACAATGTTCAGAAACAAATGCATGCCTTTGCTCAGCTCATCATCTGCAAACGCCCTAAAACTAAATGTATCTGTTACAATTGCTCTTAAAGTCATTTTGCTAACGTAGCCCTTGTGACTTTTCTTACACTCTTAACAAAAAAAGTTCTTTCAGGGACTTAAGCTAAGTGCTAGGGAACCTAAAAGCTCTAGGTTGCATTGGTTTCTCCGTTTGAGCAGGGTGTAGAAGTAGTTTAGGTAATGACACTTCTTGGCTAATTCTGAAATTCAGTGCAACTTTGGAGGAAAACATGATCCTGAAAGTAACACATTGGTATCTGCTGCAGAAGAGGATAGGTCTGAAGCAAGGGAATTATCCAGCTAGGAGAGAAAAGAGGGATTGCCTATCCAGAAGGCTGCATTTATCACAACTACTTCAGTGACCACAAGAGAGGCTATAGCAAGACTAACTGGAAGATCCTTGTACAACACCAAACATGACATGTATTTTGAAGGCAACCCTCAAATATGTCATGGGATTGAGGAGGTGACTGACCATCAAATGTATCAATGCTCTATAGTCCCCTAAGTCTAGTACTATTGTGACAGACTTTAAATGTTGGGTCCATTTAAAATGGTTGTGTCTGCCCTGACTATTTCAGATCTACGAAGTACTTTGGCTAAACAGCTAAGGAAGCTCTCCTGAAGCAAGGCCAACAGCTGCCAGAGAATCATTTTATCTTCTTTAATCTACAGGGAAATGAAAGTTATTATGATAAAAAGGGAGAAATACCTGTTTGGAACATCAGAGAGAATGCATATGCCCACTAGATTACACAGGAGCCCACATCCTCCTGGAAGATGGCTATCACCCGTAACCAAGCTGTCCTAACCTGGTAATCAGAAGCTATTTTGGTGGACTTTACTCATCTCTAATTGATTGTGTCTGCTTGCCAGCCAAGGTATCACTGAGACCAAGCATGAAGGAGAAATGGTCTGTCCAGCTCTACTCCAAATATTCTAGGTGTTCCACAAAGGAGGGAATCAGGCCTAGCTCAAGGAAAGAACTTCCAAGGACTGCCATTAATTCACGAGATCCATTGGAATTCTGACTGGGACATCTGACTCTCCTTTGCTTTGAGGCCTCCCAACATGCAAAGCCTTGATGATGGGGCACAAATCCACCCATCTGAGATTCACAGCAGAGGGCTGTAGTCACCTAATCACAATACATAAGGAACCTAATTAATTTTAGTCCCGTTCCGAAGTCTACTTCTCCAATGAGTGGAGTGGCTAGAATAATTTAATCATGCAGGCCAAAAAACAAACTCATCCAATTACACAAAAGCTTGATGCAGAGCATGCAGTGTTACTATGGCAGAATAGCTCCTCTGCATGGGATCTTCTTGATGGATTCTGATACCACTGCAGATTTTTCTGATGCATCTCATCCATTCAGCCCAGATTATTTCAACTTCCCACACTATAAGGTGAAAAGATAACATCAGCAAAGAGGAAAAAAATCTGACAATGGTGGCCTGGAAGGGTGAGCCACGGTTCTTTGAATTTGCATCTTTTCCTCTTTTTGTTGTCCATTTCATGGTGCTTGGCAAAAGACAAAGGCGTGATTTCAGAGGAAACGACTGTCAGTTTTGAACCAGTGGACCAGAGGGTTCAAAACAGCTCTGAGTAACCAAACAAAAATACAAACTGCTGCTCATATGACAATGAGATGACTTTAATACTTAAAGAACAAAGTACTTGGTTTCTGTTTTGATTAAATTCAGAAGGAGCCTGAATATCAGACTGTGAATGACAAACTTTAATTGTTAGAAAAGTTAACAGAGCAAAAAATTTACTTGGGTTTTGGGAGGTAGGGTCAGACCAAAGGTCCATCTATCCCAGTAGCCTGTCTTCCGATAGTGGCCAATACCAGGTGCTTCAGAGGAAATGAACAGAACAGATAATTATCATCCCCTGTGATCCATCCCCTGTCGCCCATTCCCAGCTTCTGGCTAACAGAGGCTAGGGACACCGTCCCTGCCCATCCTGGCTAATAGCCATTGATGGACCTATCCTCCATGAATTTATCTAGTTCTTTTTTGAACCCTGTTATAGTCTTGGCCTTCACAACATCCTCTGGCAAAGAGTTCCACAGGTTGACTATGCATTTTGTGAAGAAATATTTCCTTTTGTTTGTTTTAAACCTGCTGCCTATTATTTTCATTTGGTGATCCCTAGTTCTTGTGTTATGTGAAGGAGTAAATAACACTTCCTTATTTAATTTCTCCACACCAGTCATTATTTTATAGATCTCTATCATATCCCCTCTTAGTCGTCTCTTTTCCAAGCTGAAAAGTCCCAGTCTTATTAATCTCTCCTCATATGGAAGCTGTTCCATGCCCCTATCATTTTTGTTGTCTTTTTCTGAACCTTTTCCAATTCCAATATATCTTTTTTGAGATGGGGCGACCGCATCTGTATGCAGAATTCAAGATGTGGGCGTACCATGGATTTATATAGAGGCAATATGATACTTTCTGTCTTATTATTTATCCCTTTCTTAATGATTCCCAACATTCTATTAGCTTTTTTGACTGCCACTGTGCATTGAGTTGATATTTTCAGAGAACGATCCACAATGACTCCAAGATCCCTTTTTTGAGTGGTAATAGCTAATTTAGATCCCATCATTTTATATGTGTAGTCGGGATTATGTTTTCCAATGTGCATTACTTTGCATTTATCAACATTGAATTTTATCTGCCATTTTGTTTCCCAGTCACCCAGTTTTGTGAGATCCCTTTGTAACTCTTCACAGTCTGTTTTGGATTTAACTATCTCGAGTATTTTTGTATCATCTGCAAATTTTGACACCTCATGGTTTACTCCTTTTTTCAGATCATGATTCACTAGCCTTCATATCTGGAGTCCTGGGTATAAGACCATCTTAAATCACAAATATAATGACTCTGGGGGCCTCTATGTAATCCCTCTCAGACATTTCTCCATGTCACAAAAACAGCAAAAAATGAATCAAGTGAGGCCCAGCAATAATAGGCAGAGAGTACACCTGGTCAAAAACAAAGTGCACGGCTAGTACTGTATACGCACCTAAGACTAACCAATGCTAGTACTGTGTTACTTTTTAAACATCACTATTCACCCAATATTTGTTAATAGAAAAGAAAGAACATAGACCCATCCACTCTTTTACACTGAAATATTGATATACACTTTGACAAAGTAGGAGCCACTGGCTTCAGAGTAGGCACATAGTCCTTGAACATAAAAAGACCAACACTTCTGAAAGTGGATGCTCCAGACTCTTACTGGCTGTTCCTAACAGTATCGGCAATGAAGGCTCAAAGAGAAAAATACCTCATATTTTCTCTGCTAGGTGTGAAGCATCACTTTTAGAATGACTTGTAGCAGCTTCCCAACTTCAAAAAAGTTGAATACACTTAAAATATACTGTCATTAAATAAAGTGGATTAAAATTTTATTTAAATAACAAAATGTAGAGAGAGCTATGTTCAGACATTATATATTTTCTCTCTAATCTTTCAGTTATAGTGATCTTCGGTGTCACTGCAGCACCAATCGATGAAATATACAGAAAGGAGTGAGAGTTTGTATTTGCGCCTGTCCCAAGAGATCTGCTTTCTGTGGTTCTGAGGGAAATTGGCACAGAAAATGGCAGCAGGAAATGGGAGAGGCATTACCGTTGAATGCATCTGTCCTTATCTACAGTAGATGTGGACTTCAATCTTACAGCTAGGTTGTAAAAACACCTTACAACAGATAATTTCTTCTTGTCCCTTCACAGCACCAAGCACACTGAGTGCTCAGAAAGTAACAAATAATCAGTAACAAGGCAGGAAGCTTCCCACAATCATAGGCGCTCACACAGCGGTTTTTCACTACAAAGAATGCATTGTGTGTCTGTCAGGGAAGGACTAATCTTGAAATGGCAGAAGGCACCCATTCACATCAGGTAACAGTAGTGTCACTGTGGTGTCCTGGATGCACATCAGGCAAATGTGATTTCTGTTTTGACTAGAAATACACACTTGGTAGCAGAAGGGAAAGCAGCAGGTGTTATTTACATGGCAGCTCTCTCTTAGAGCAAAATGTGTTCTCATGATAAAAGATTCACGATAGCAGAAGACAGGCTAAGGGGTGGAGGGTTGAGCCTCTCTGCTAGGCCAGCTGTTACAGCACTGTTTAATGGATTTTTTTTTAAAGAAAGTGATGTATCTGACCAGTTTCACTATTCGCTCCTGACTACAACCCATGAATTACTGTATTTATGATTAATATCATTTTTTGACTGTTCTCCCCCAGGTTTTTTTTTATGGAGACTTGCAAAAGTTAATGAAGTCAATGGGAGCAAAGATAGGCTAATGCTAAGTACTTTTACAAAGCCTGCCCTGTGTGCTTTTGCTAGCACATGGTCTTCACTGTAGTCCCATCCCATATGGTCATTTCCTCCATTCGTGCAGGTCTTTCACACAGCAAGAGACAAAGACAATTTCTTAAAAAAAAAAATCAGTAAACAGTGCTTGTATTATCACAAAAACAGGTAGGAGACACATGGACTGATGAAAAACCTGAAATTACTTGTAACTAATTTTTTAGTAAGTGTCAAGTTGGGGGTGTCCCTTTAAGAATCATGATAGAATGCTAAAAGCAAAAGTGTATTTTCCTTTTAACTGTATCTATGGTGGGTTAGGAAAGAGCTTTAGTTACATTACATTCTGAAAACCTGACAACCTAATAAAGTTACAGGGTTGTGACTACTGATCTAACCAGACTGTGTGCACACTCTTTGTACACAAAGGCAAACAGAGGTGCAGCAAGCAGATACATATTTTAAAAACTGCTTTAAAAACACAAATATTTCAGTCCTTCTAAAGTCTTAAATTACACCTCTACCCCGATATAAGGCGGTCCTCGGGAGCCAAAAAATCTCACCGCCTTTGTCATAACTATAAAGGGAAGGGTAACAGCTCTCCTGTGTACAGTACTATAAAATCCCTCCTGGCCAGAGACTCCAAAATCCTTTTACCTGTAAAGGGTTAAGAAGCTCGGGTAACCTGGCTGACACCTGACCCAAAGGACCAATAAGGGGACAAGATACTTTCAAATCTTGGGGGGGGAAAGGCTTTTGTGTGTGCTCTTTGTTTAAGGGGTTGTTCGCTCTTGGGACTGAGAGGGACCAGACATCAATCCAGGTTCTCCCCATCTTTCTAAACAAGTCTCTCATATTTCAAACTTGTAAGTAAAAAGCCAGGCAAGGCGTCTTAGTTTTACTTTGTTTTCTCAACTTGTAAATGTACCTTTTACTAGAGTGTTTATCTTTGTTTGCTGTACTTTGAACCTAAGACAGAGGGGGGGTCCTCTGAGCTCTTTAAGTTTGATTACCCTGTAAAGTTATTTTCCATACTGATTTTACAGAGATGATTTTTACCTTTTTCTTTAATTAAAAGCCTTCTTTTTAAGAACCTGATTGATTCTCCTTGTTTTAAGATCCAAGGGGGGTTGGATCTGTATTCATCAGGAGTTGGTGAAAGGAAGGAGGGGGGAAGGGTCAATTTCTCCTTGTTTTAAGATCCAAGGGGGGTTGGATCTGTATTCATCAGGAGTTGGTGAAAGGAAGGAGGGGGGAAGGGTCAATTTCTCCTTGTTTTAAGATCCAAGGGGGTTTGGATCTGTATTCACCAGGAGTTGGTGAAAGGAAGGAGGGGGGAAGGGTCAATTTCTCCTTGTTTAAGATCCAAGGAGTTTGGATCTGTATTCACCAGGGAATCGGTGAGAAGTTTCTAAAAGCTTCCCAGGGAAGGGAATGGTGGCAGCGGACCAGAACTAAGCTGGTAGTTAAGCTTAGAAGTCCTCATGCAGGCCCCCACACTTGTACCCTAAAGTTCAAAGTGGGGATACAGCCTTGACAGCCTTATAGGTGAGACCGCGTAATATCGGGTTCGGGCCGGCACGCTGTGCCGGACTGGACCAGCTTCCCCGGCGGTGATTTAAAGGGCCCGGTGCTCCAGCCGCTGCAGGGAGCCGGCCCGGGCCCTTTAAATCACCGCCGGAGCTCTGGCAGTGGGGCTCGGGCGGGTATTTAAAGGGCCCGGGGCTCCACACAAATTTGGATATAACGCGGTAAAGCAGTGGGGCTCGGGTGGCACTTTAAAGGGCCCAGGGCTCCCCCCTGCTTTACCGTGTTATATCCGAATTCGTGTTATATTGGGTCGCGTTCTATCAGGGTAGAGGTGTACCTTCAAATAAAAAAGCAAAGAAGTATCTCACATATGATGCACCAAGAACTCTATCTTTCAAAGTCCTTATGTGCTAGGCCAAGGTTTCCCTAACCATCCTATCATCCAAGAGGATGAAAGGAATAGACATTTCTCAGATAATCTCTATCATTATATTACACACACTGTGACAACAGAATCTCCCTCATTCAATCCCCCTTTTCAGGCACAAGTAATATTGAAAGCCATATTATTAGATAAGAGGAAAGAGTAAGCCACACAGAGAGAAAGCAGGCACTAAAAGGGGGTATTATTGGCGATTTGCCTCTAAACAGACTTCTAAGAGAAGCATCACATGCCCAACTGTGGGCCATTTCAAGTAGTTCTGATGAAGGGGAGGATGCACAGAAACAATTCCACCTCTCTCTGCCCTCTTTCTTCTCATCATGTACTCCAACCATATTTATGCTGTTGGCCTACAAACTCACACTGAGTTCCCTTTGGAAATCTTCTGTCTAGCTAATCTATTCCAGGATTTCCCCATCAACATAGTATTTAAATGCTCAATTTCTGTACACACATTGCATATATAGAGCATTATTTTACACAGAGGAAGCAATATGGTTTACTAGTCTTTAAACAACCTGCATGCCTCAGAACTCCGTTAGGCCTGGTCTACACTACGATTTTAGGTCGAATTTAGCAGCGTTACCTCGATTTAAGCCTGGACCCGTCCACACGATGAAGCCCTTTTTTTCGACTTAAAGGGCTCTTTAAATCAATTTCTTTACTCCACCTCCGATGTGGGGATTAGCGCTGAAATCGGCCTTGCTGGGTCGAATTTGGGGTAGTGTGGACGCAATTTGACGGTATTGGCCTCCGGGAGCTATCCCAGAGTGCTCCATTGTGACCGCTCTGGACAGCGCTCTCAACTCAGATGCACTGGCCAGGTGGACAGGAAAAGGCCCGCGAACTTTTGAATTTAATTTCCTGTTTGTCCAGCGTGGAGAGCATAGGTGACCACACAGAGCTCATCAGCACAGGTAACAATGATGGAGTCCCGGGATTGCAAAAGAGCTCCAGCATGGACCAAACAGGAGGTACGGGATCTGCTCGCCATATGGGGAGACGCATCCATGCTAGCTGAACTCCGTTGCAGTAAACGAAATGCCAGAACATTAGAAAAAGTCTCAAAGGGCATGAAGGACAGAGGTCATAACAGGGACGCACAGCAGTGCCGCGTGAAAATTAAGGAGATAAGGCAAGCCTACCACAAAACCAGAGAGGCAAACAGAAGGTCCGGGGCAAAGCCGCAGACATGCCACTTCTACGCTGAGCTGCATGCCATGCTAGGGGGTGCAGCCACCACTACCCCAACCCTGTGCTTTGACTCCATCAATGGAGAATCACGCAACACGGAAGCGGGTTTTGGGGACGAGGAAGATGATGATGAAGAGACTGAAGATAGCTCACAGCAAGGAAGTGGAGAAACCGGTTTCCCCAACAGCCAGGATACGTATTTCACCCTGGACCTGGAGCCAGTAACCCCCGAACCCACCCAAGGTGTGCTCCCGGACCCTGAGGGCAGACAAGGGACATCTGGTGAGTGTACCTTTGTAAATATTACACATGGTTTAAAAGCAAGCGTGTTTAATGATTAATTTGCCCTGGCATTCGCGGCCAGTACAGCTACTGGAAAAGTCTGTTAACGTGTCTGGGGATGGAGCGGAAATCCTCCAGGGACATCTCCAGAAAGCTCTCCTGGATGTACTCCCAAAGCCTTTGCAAAAGGTTTCTGGGGAGGGCTGCCTCATTCCGTCCGCCATGGTAGGACACTTTACCGCACCAGGCCAGTAGCACGTAGTCCGGAATCATTGCATAACAAAGCATGGCAACGTATGGTCCCGGTGTTTGCTGGCATTCAGACAACATCCGTTCCTTATCTCTCTGTGTTATCCTCAGGAGAGTGATATCATTCATGGTCACCTGGTTGAAACAGGGTGCTTTTATTAAGGGGACATTCAGAGGTGCCCGCTCCTGCTCGGCTGTTTGGCTGTGTGGCTGAACAGAAATGTCCCCCGCTGTTAGCCACGCGGTGGGGGGAGGGGTGAAGTGATCATCCCAGAGAATTGTATGTGTGTGTGGGGGGGGGGATTTATTTGGGTTTGTGCTGCACACTAACCCGCAAACCGCAGCCCCTCCTTTTAAATTGCCAACCCATTTTAAATGGCCAACCCAATGGCCGCTTGGTATGGGAAATGAGGGTGCTGCTGTTTGAAACCATTCCCACATGTTATGAAGGTTAAAGAAGCCAAAAGACTGTGGCTTACCATGGTTGCCTGCAAGCTGAATTCTGTTGCCTGGCACTGCGTGAGTGATCTCTCACACCAAACCGGCAGGCCCTCAATATAAGAGGCAAGATGCAACCTTGTAATGAAAGCACATGTGCTGTGTAACGTGAACAGCAAGGTTTAAGGGGAAAGAGTGATCCTATTGTTCTCTAAAATGTGTCTTTTTAACTACCAATCTCCCTGTTCCCCCACCAACTGCAAATGTTTCTCCTTCGCAGAGGCTAGCGAAGATTAGAAGGCGAAAAAAACGCACTCGGGATGAGATGTTCTCGGAGCACCAACTGTCCTCCCACGCTGACAGAGCACAGCAGAATGCGTGGAGGCAGACAATGTCAGAGTGCAGGAAAGCACAATATGAACGCAAGGAGCGGTGGCAGGCTGAACAGGATAGGTGGCGTCAGCTTGCTGACAAAAGGCAAACTGATATGCTCCAGTGTACAGTTGAGCTGCAGGAAAGGCAGCAGGAGCACAGACTGCCGCTACAGCCCCTGTGTAACCAACAGCCCTCCTCCTCAAGTTCCATAGCCTCCTCACCCAGATGCCCAAGAACGCGGTGGGGGGGCCTCCGGCCACCCAGCCATTCCACCCCAGAGGATTGCCCAAGCAACAGAAGGCTGGCCTTCAATAACAAAAGTGCAGTGTGTCCTTGTCCTTCCCTCCTCCCCTACCCCACCCAGAGCTTCCCTCCTACCCCACCCCTCCCGGGCTACCTTGGCAGTTATCCCTGTTTCTGTGATGAATTAATAAAGAATGCATGAATGTGAAGTAACAATGACGTTATTGCCTCTGCAAGCGGTGATCGAAGGGGGGAGGGGAGGGTGGCTAGCTTACAGGGAAGTAGAGTGAACCGGGGGGAGGGGAGGTTCATCAAGGAGAAACAAACAGAAGTTTCACACCGTAGCCTGGCCAGTCATGAAACTGGTTTTCAAAGCTTCTCTGATGCGCACCACGCCCTGCTGTGCTCTTCTAACCGCCCTGGTGTCTGGCTGCGTGTAATCAGCGGCCAGGCGATTTGCCTCAACCTCCCACCCCACCATAAATGTCTCCCCCTTACTCTCACAGATATTGTGGAGCGCAAAGCAAGCAGTAATAACAATGGGAATATTGGTTTCGCTGAGGTCTATCCAAGTCAGTAAACTGCGCCAGCACGCTTTTAAACGTCCAAATGCACATTCTACCACCATTCTGCACTTGCTCAGCCTATAGTTGAACAGGTCCTGACTACTGTCCATGCTGCCTGTGTATGGCTTCATGAGCCATGGCATTAAGGGGTAGGCTGGGTCCCCAAGGATAACTATAGGCATTTCAACATCCCCAACGGTTATTTTCTGGTCTGGGAAGAAAGTCCCTTCCTGCAGCTTTTGAAACAGACCAGAGTTCCTGAAGACGCGAACGTCATGTACCTTTCCCAGCCATCCCACGTTGATGTGAGTGAAACGTCCCTTGTGATCCACCAGGGCTTGCAGCAGCATAGAAAAGTACCCCTTGCGGTTTATGTACTCGCTGGCTTGGTGCTCCGGTGACAAGATAGGGATATGGGTTCAGTCTATCGCCCCACCACAGTTAGGGAATCCCATTGCAGCAAAGCCATCCACTATGACCTGCACATTTCCCAGAGTCACTACCCTTGATACCAGCAGGTCTTTGACTGCGTTGGCTACTTGGATCACAGCAGCCCCCACAGTAGATTTGCCCACTCCAAATTGATGCCCGACTGACCGGTAGCTGTCTGGCGTTGCAAGCTTCCACAGGGCTATCACCACTCGCTTCTCAACTGTGAGGGCTGCTCTCATCTTGGTATTCTGGCACTTCAGGGCAGAGGAAAGCAAGTCACAAAGTTCCATGAAAGTGCCCTTACGCATGCGAAAGTCTCGCAGCCATTGGGAATCATCCCAGACCTGCAACACTATGCGGTCCCATCAGTCTGTGCTTGTTTCCCGGGCCCAGAATCGGCGTTCCACAGCATGAACCTGCCCCATTAACGCCATGATGTGCACATTGCCGGGGCCCGTACTTTGTGAGAAGTCTATGTCCATGTCTATTTCCTCATTACTCTCGTCACCGCGCTGCCGTCGCCTCCTCGCCTGGTTTTGCTTTGGCAGGTTCTGGTTCTGCATATACTCCAGGATAATGCGCGTGTTGGTTATAGTGCTCATAATTGCTGCGGTGATCTGAGCGGGCTCCATGATCCCAGTGCTATGGCGTCTGGGCTGAAAAAAGGCACGAAACCATTGTCTGCCGTTGCTTTCACGGAGGGATGGAGGGAGGGAGTGGGGGCCTGACGACATGTACCCAGAATCACCCGCAACACTGTTTTTGCCCCATCAGGCATTGGGATCTCAACCCAGAATTTCAATGGGCGGCAGAGACTGTGGGAACTGTGGGATAGCTACCCACAGCGCAACGTTCCGGAAGTCGACGCTAGCCTCGGTACTGTGGACGCAGTCTGCCGACTTAATGCACTTAGAGCATTTTGTGTGGGGACACACACAATCGACTGTATAAAAACGATTTCTAAACAACCGACTTCTATAAATTCGATCTAATTTCGTAGTGTAGACATACCCTTAGACATACCAAAGGCCTTCATTAATCTATTGGAATGGGAAAATATATTGTGCCAATATTTTAAAAGGGTAAATGGGGTGACCTGATTAATTACAGGCCTGTCAGTCTGACATCAATCCCAGGCAATATAAAGGAGTGGCTGATATGGGACTTGATTAATAAAGAATGAAAGCAGGGTAATGTAATTAATGCCAATCAATATGGAAAATAGAAATATTTTATGGAAAACAGATACTGTCAAACTAACCTGATATCTTTTATTGGTGACGTTACAAGTTTGGCTGATAAAGGTAACAGTGCTGACATGATATACTAGATTTCTGTAAGGCATTTGCTTGGTACCACATGACATTTTGATTAAAAAAACTAGAACAATATAAAATCAACATGGCACACATTACATGGACTAAAAACTGGCTAACGGATAGGTCTCAAAATGTAACTGTAAATGGGGAATCATCACTGAGTAGGTGTGTTTCCAACAGGATCCCGCAGGGATCATTTCTTGGCTCTACATTATTTAACATTTTTATCAATGACCTGGAAGAAAACATAAAATCAGCACTAATAAAGTTTGCTGATGACACAAAAATTGGGCGAGTGGTGAATAATGAAGAAGACAGGTTACTGATTCAGAGCAATCTGGACAGTTTGGTCAGCTGGGAGCAAGCAAATAATGTGTTTTAATATGTTTAAATGTAAATGTATACATTTAGGAACAAAGACTGTGGGCCATACTTACAGGATGGGAGACTCTATCCTGGGAAGCTGTGACTCTCAAAAAGATTTAAGGGTCATGGTGGATAATCAGCTGAACATAAGCTCACAGTGCGACACTGTGGCCAAAAGAGTTTTTCTAAAAAATCTGCTCTAGAAATTATTTTGGGGCAGGTCTCTGGCCTGTGTTATACAGCAGGTCAGACTGGTTGATCACAATGGTCCCTTCTGTCTTTGGAATCTATGAATCTTAAATATACTATTGAAAATACTGGCTTCTGGATAAAGTGGGGAGTAGCAGTCCTGCCTATCTCCCTTCCAGAACGAGCTATGATTATGAAGCCATTACAATCCCTCCAACATGCCAGCAACTGATGGCTCAAGGAGACAGTGTGCAGAAGTCCATGCCAGGCTAACAGCTTTTGACAATTAACTACCATTTTCCAGGTCTCTCTCAGCCTGCTGGAGATGACTGTACCAACATATCTAACTGCTAGTTGGCCTTCCCTATGACTGATAGCACCAGTGAACCTCTGTTTCCTCCCACTATCAAGGACACAACCAGCTTCTACTTTTCCAGTCTCCCACATACTTAATTGCCCTAACTTGTAACTCATTGCAGCTGAACCACACAGAGGTAATGAGATTCAACAGACAGGCTTTGCTCCAAGTCTGACATACCTCCTTGATTCTTACAGCAAGTAAGGGAATTATCATTCTCCATGACTCACTGACTGCTCAGTTCTTCATGCCCTTTCACCTTGCAGAAAAGCCAGAGGTCTCAATTCCTAGGACAGAACTGGCAATCAGTTTGACATTCCACAGCCCAAGAGCAGGCATTACTTTTTATAGTAATAATTTCTAATTCAAAGGTCCACCATTGAACTATCCAGGCTCTGACCACTGTGATGCAGAGTGGGCTCCTACCTACTGCAGAGGTGGGCCAACTTTTCCAAAACCAAGTAATTAAAGTCAGGCTCCGATAGGCCAGTAGTTAGGGCACGAGCCTGGAACTCTGGAGATCTAGTTTCAAATCCTTTCTGTGCAACAGACTTCCTGTGTGTCCTTAATGGTCACTTAGTCCCTTCTATAAAATGGGATAAATAGCATTTGCCTATCTGACAGGAGTTTGTGAGGATAAATATATTAAAAAGAGTATGAAGCACTAAGATACTATGGTGACGGGAGCCAGATAGGTACCTGATATCATATTACGTTAGATTTAGGCACCTGAATATAAGTGTCCACATGTTCAGGAGTGACAAGCATCCACAAATCCCACTGGAGTGAACGGAAGCTGTAGCTGAACGTCTCACAAGTTAGAGAACCTACTGGTGTCAGAGAAGAAAGACCAGAAGTTCTGGCAGCATAGTGCTTTCTGATTCTTATACGCCAAAACCAGTGAGAAAGAAGAAAACAGTCCTCTCATATCACTATTGCTGCTGGAGCCATAGGGATTTCTGCAGCAATTCACTAAGGCAGGGGTTCTCAAACTGGGAGTTGGGACCCCTCAGGGGGCCGTGAGGTTATTACATGGGGGGTTGCGAGCTGTCAGCCTCCAGCAATTATAATGGTGTTAAATATATTTAGAAGTGTTTTTAATTTAAAAGGAGGGTCGCACTCAGAGGCTTGCTATGTGAAAGGGGTCACCAGTCCAAAAGTTTGAGAACCACTGCACTAAGGCATGGCAGATACCAAAGAGCTGCTCAGCAGAGGGCACAGAGACTTACAGTGGAAACAAATTAGAGAATAGGAAAAGAAGTTAATCAGGGTGCAGAATAACTTAATAAATACAAAGCTATCAAACAACCTCTCTCCCTGCCATCCCTACCTACCTACAAATAACATCAGTGCAGAATCTCTGCGCTGTAAGACTGCCATGTTAAGAGAGAATCCTAAAACTCAGCAGGAAAAATGAAAACAGCAGCTAGAAACAACTTCCGGTAGCACCTGCAATCCAGATTCCAAAGATGTTCTCAACAATATCTTCTTCAAAGAGGAGGTCCCCTTCACCAGGCCAAAGACACTAAACAAAGATGCTTTGCAAACCACACCAGCTCTTCACAATCTTCAGCCACAGATATCTTTAGACAATTGAACTGTCATATTCTGAAGAGATGCAAATATCCAGACACAATCCAACAATTTATCAAGAAAGTTATTAGTGATGAAGAATGGAAAAGAAAGATCCTACTGACCCAAAACCTACTGTGAGCTCTGCTCACCCCGTCAGGGAACAGAAAGGTATCATATGACCTGTGCCCAATTAACAGCGTCCAATTAAGTGTGCTTGAATATCAAGTACATGTGATAAACTGTTACAGACAAGCAACAGACCCAGAATTATTCACAGGTCATTTCTGGGAAATAATTTTGAACAAGGAAATTTAAGAAAATTCCACTTTTGTTCTTGGACAATCTGCAAATAGAAAGAGATGAAATTTGTCTAATAATTTACGCATGAAGTTTTATTCACCCAGATGTAAGTATCTCACCTATAAAGCAGCTGGCAACCAGTTAATAAAAAGCCACGAAGAATGCACAAGAAGCTATCTAAGAGCTTTGGGGCACTAGATTCACGAGATTCTGGCCCTAGCCACAAAAGCCCTTTCCACCTTAATAACAACATCCTTGGTACCTCCTTAAACTGAACAAAAGTGAAGGAAGATGCAGAGTCCCACTTGTAAGAGGATCTGAATTTGCTCATGAAGGATTCTGGCCTTAAACTCTATGACTCTAATCTTGCATCAGTAGAGGAGGCTCACTGTACAACACGAGCCTATTGTTCCACTGGGCAGCCAGCTGCAAAGCCTCTTGGTGAGTCCTCTCAGCTCCCACTGCACTGCCAGAAGCCTACATAAGGATGAGCCAGTGCCAGGAAAAATCAGAGACCAGATGCTCAGATTCTACGAGGATGAGCAGCAGGTAAAACAGATTGACAGTCCAACAGGTACTTCAGAAGGCGGGCTCATGACTTTTACAAGAAGTCACTTAATCCTGACAGCTTTCCAAACTAGCTTGTAATGGTACATGCTCAGACAACCTAGTGACCGAGGGGCCACAGAAACAGACGGATGTGTGCTATCTGTGTAAAAGTGCTCATTGAGTCAATGCTCATTGAGTCAATGCTCATTCACAGCTTCTGGCAAATAGCCATTGATGGACCTATCCTCCATGAATTTATCTAGTTCTTTTTTGAACCCTGTTATGGACTTGGCCTTCACAACATCCTCTGGCAAGGAGTTCCACAGGTTGACTGTGCGTTGTGTGAAGAAATACTTCCTTTTATTTGTTTTAAACCTGCTGCCTATTAATTTCATTTGGCGACCCCTAGTTCTTGTGTTATGAGAAGCAGTAAACAACACTTCCTTATCTACTTTCTCTACGGCAGTCACGATTTTATAGACCTCAATCATATCTCCCCTTAGTCGTCTCTTTTCCAAGCTGAAAAGTCCCAGTCTTATTAATCTCTCCTCATACGGAAGCCGTTCCATATCCCTAATCATTTTTGTTGCCCTTTTCTGAACCTTTTCCAATTCCAATACATCTTTTTTGAGATGGGGCGACCACATCTGCACACAGTATTCAAGATGTGG
Source organism: Emys orbicularis (assembly GCF_028017835.1). Classification (NCBI taxonomy): domain Eukaryota; kingdom Metazoa; phylum Chordata; order Testudines; family Emydidae; genus Emys; species Emys orbicularis. Next base: position 24,702,175 of record NC_088695.1, on the reverse strand, counting down.
GCATACCATGGATTTATATAGAGGCAACATGATATTTTCTGTCCTATTATCTATCCCTTTCTTAATTATTCCCAGCATTCTGTTTGCTTTTTTGACTGCCGCTGCATATTGAGTGGATGTTTTCAGAGAACTATCCACAATGACTCCAAGATCTCTTTCTTGAGTGGTAACAGCTAATTTAGACCCCATCATTTTATATGTATAGTGCATTCCTGAATCAGGGCCTCGGCTATCGACATACCATTTAGATGAATTACACTGTTTTTCTAAACAAGACTTTTTATTTCCAAGAGGCAGAATTATTAGCTGATCAGAAACACTGCACAGACCTTGCACCCTGCATAATGTAAATACTATGAATTTTGTTTTTCATCAACATAAATCACTTGAATAGATACAGTATTTTTAAAGCTCATCAAAACAATTACATATTATGGTATTTCTCTGCCTTTGCGTTATATTATGATGACAGTGCTAAGTACTGTACAGCTATGCAGGAAAAAAGCATCATACTATGCCAGAATATCCATACTAAACTCATTAAATAGACACAGTAATCATGGCCACAGTTGGGGCTAAATAAACTGCTCATTCTCTTTAGGCTTCATTAAGTGGTAAGGCTCATGATTAAGCCTACAATTTAGTCATGGGTATTTTTATTAAAAGTCATGGACAGGTCACGGGCAATAAACAAAAATTCATGGCCTGTGACCTGTCCATGACTTATATTATAAATACCCGTGACTAAATCTTGGGGGGAGGAGGGTGGAGAGTGCTGTTGGGGTGTGGGGGCGGGCGCTGCTGGGGGCCGGGACTGGGGCTGGGGCCAGCGGCACCAGCTGCCGGGAATCACCAACAGCAGCTTCTCTGGCTGCCCTGGGACCGCTGCTGGGGGCTGTCGACAGTGGCTGCACCGGCTGTGCAGGATCTGCTTGGATAGCCCCAGGGCCACTCCAGCAGCGGCTGGTGTGGCTGGCCTTGGGGCCACCTGAGCAGTGGGCCCCGCCAGCTGCTTGGGTGGCCCTGGGATCAGACACACTGGCTGCTGCAGAAGTCACAGAGGTTCCGGAAAGTCAAGGAATCCGTGACTTCCGCGACCTGCGTGACAGACACGGAGCCCTACTCATGATCCGATAGCCATGTACAGTAGTAAGAACTAGAATCCATCTTCACTCTAAAATCCTCCACTCCAATCCCTTCCATTAGATCAGTGGTTACCAACCGGTCCATAGTGATCGACTGGTTGATCTTAGAGACTCTCCCAGTCAATCGCGATCTCCGGCTGCTAAAAGTCCAGCGGTGTAGCGGGGCTGCCACAAAGGCAGGCTCTGCCTGCCCCAGCCCCACGCCGCTCCCAGAAGCAGCCAGCACGCCCCTGTGGCCGGGGGTGGGGGCAGGGATCTCCGTGTACTGCTCCTGCCTGCAAGCACCAACCCCGCAGCTCCCATTGACCGGGAACAGGGAACTGTGGCCAATGGGAGTTGAGGAGAGGGTGCCTGCAGAGAGGGGCAGTGCGCAGAGCCACATGTCCCCCGCCCTTCCCAGGAGCTGCAGGGGCGCGCTGGCCCCTTTCGGGAGCAGTGTGGGGCTGGGGCAGGCAGGGAGCCTGCCTTAGTCCCGCTGCATCACTGACCAGGAGCCACCTGAATTAAGTGCTGCCCGGTGGGAGTCTGCACCCCAATCCCCTGCCCCAGCCCTGAGCTCCCTCCTAGAGCCAGCACCCTGAACCTCCTCCTGCACCCCGAATCCCCTCCTGCACCCCAAACCCCTGCCCCAGCCCTGAGCCCCCTCCCAGAGCCAGCACCTCATACCCCCTCCTGCACCCTGTACCCCCTCCCGCATCCCAATCCCCTGCCCCAGCCCTGACCCCCCTCCCAGTGCCAGCACCCCATACTCCCTTCTGCACCCCACCACTCTGCCCCAGCCCAGAGCTCCCTCCTGCACCCAAACACCCTCCCAGAGCCCACACACCACAACCTCTCCTGCACCCAAACACTCTGCCCCAGTCCGGAGCCCCTACTGCACCCAAACTCCCTTGCAGACCTTGGACCCCTCACCCCCTTCTGCACCCCAACGCCCTGCCCCAGGCTCAGCCCGGAGCCTCCTCCCACACTCCGAACCCCTTGTCCCCAGCCCAGAGCCCACACCCCCTCCCGAACCCTAACCCCCTCCCCCAGCCCAGTGAAATTGAGTAAGGGTGGAGGAGAGCAAGCAACGGGGGGGGAGGGGGGGGATGGAGGGAGTGGGCGGAGCTTTGGGGAAGGGAAGGGGCCTCAGGGAAGGGGTGGGGTAGATCCTGGGTTGCACTTAAATTCAAAAAGTGATCTTCTGCATAAAAAGGTTAGAGACCACTGTATTAGATGCTTCACATTGACATCCTCCAGTCTGGACCTTCCCATAAAGCAGCCGCACCAATGTCATCCAGAACAAGGGCAATTAACTTGATTTCTCAGAAGCACCCAAGCCTAGCAGCCACGGGCCCTTTATTCAGGGGAAGAGAGTTTTTAAAGACGAAATCTATAGCATGAATTGTCCATGGGAGATTAACCCAACCAACACTAAGACACTTCAAAAAGTAACCTCCAACTGCATCCAGCCAGTCAATAGGAGCCTGATATTTTAGATGAGCTGCACCCTCTGCCCTTAAGTTAAAATCCAGGTTCTGTCAGACCAAGTAAGGTCCAGAGGCGATGACTCCTCCCCTCCCTCTGCTGACTTCATTAAGGTGGTGTTGCCCCATGGGATCATGTAGGAGGAGGTGTTCAGGGAGCCAAGCTCCAAACTGGTTAGGGCTTTGTTTTGAAATACATCCCAGTTTGTAATCTCAGTCCAAGTCACTCTGAGTCAGGCTTCTATTTAAAGGTGAGTCTAACTCCCCCACCAGATCTTAACTGATTTACCCCAAATTTAGAAAATGTTTAGGGTGAAATCCTAGCCCCACTAAGTCAATGAGAGTTTTGCCACTGACTCCAATGGATGTTACCCTCCATTTTCTGCACTGAGTAGGTGCACAGGGTATTTGGTTAATCAACATCCTCGTCTCTCAACTTTCTGGTCCCTTGAAATGGAGCATAACTTCTGCAGGGATACCCTAACTGACTTCCCCAATGGGCTAGGAGGTGAGTGTGTAATCCCTCTATCACCACACATAGGGTATTGGGGTTAGGCTCCTAAATGCCTACAGCCCATATTTGTAAAGGTAGTTAAGACACCTAAATACCTCTAAAAACCTGACACAAAGTCACTTTTCAAAATTTTACCCCAGATCACATACTGAAACTGCCCAAAAAAATCTACTTTCTTTCAAAAAATTGAGATATTTATTTACTATTAAAGAAAATGATTGGCTCATCACAGTGAACCGAGCCAGGCACAACACAGCTGTCACTGTGGAAGCTTCCCTGTGTACCTCAAATCTCTACCTGAAGCACTTACAGCTGGTTTAGTACTGATCTTTCCCCTCCCTCTGGCACCATTCAGCCAATGTACATAGCTACTCCGCTGCCTCAGAATCACAGAAGCTAAAACTCTGCTCCTAACTCAAGGTTATCTCGGATGCTGTTGTTTCACACTGTTCTCCATTTTTTTCAACAAGATGACAGGAAGAGCTCACAGATGGAGAGTGTGGAGGGGGGATCTAATCTCTGCCCACTGGCAGGAGTAGGAGGGCCACACCTAGGCCGCATAAAAATGGACTGGGTTGCAGCCATACTCATATTTAGTAGAGCTATGACCCACAAAGACTTTAAAAGCCGACAGGCAGCTCTGTCAGATCATTTGGCTCAATATGGAGAGTATTGCTTGTTGAGAACTGTGGTCTTTGGATGGTGTTCCTCTGCATGAAACATAAGGGTGACTTCAGCCTACACTGTGGAATTCTGAAGGACACATTTGGCCTGTGGAATAAACTTTGGTCACCTCTTCTGTAGTGGCGTCTTTGTTTCAGTAGCAGAATTTATATGGACACGTCCTCCTTCCTGACAAAAGCCTCAACAGAACAGAAAACCCCATTCATTACCCTTCTCTTCATTTGCATAATAAGAAACCACAATTTCTTACCTGAAAATCCACCAATCCAGCCTGATCAGTTCCCCGATCACAACCTGTCAATCAAGCAGAATACAACTAATAGGCAATTACATTTTGTGGCACCTGCTGGTCACTACTAACCGCTTCCTCTCAGCTTCCCATAAGTTATTTCCAGAGTTCAAAGAAGAAAAAGGTAAAAGAATAATTTGACAACACCAAATTCTGCCCTTTTGGAGGCAGATACAATGGGACAGCCTCCGGATTGGTGGATCCAAGTCACAGAAACCTAAATTTCATGTGAGAAATTAACCTCTCTGTATCTTCAGATCCACCCATCAGGACCAACGGGATGTATACAGCAAAACCCATCAAGACACGGGAGGTCAGCATTATTGTGCTGAGCCAGCACTGACACATGAAACCAAAAAGCCCAACACCACTCAATCCACAAGGCTTGGAGAAGAAGCAGCAACATAATAAATAGAAAACAACCTCAGTCAGAATGGCCCTTGAAAAGTGGGAGCCAGATGGTCTGAAATATCCAATCCAAATCAATCATCCAGCAATCTTTCTCATCAAAAGTTAGAAAAACAATTCCCACCCTGCTCAGGGACCGGAAAGGCCTCTCCACAGAGGGAAAAGCGTATTTGGAGTCACATGCCGCAGCCCACCAGTGTGTACAGGAGCACGGACCTGTGGAACTGGGCAAGGAGTACAATCAAAAGACAAGAGTGTTGTCTTTGAAAAAGAGAACCCAGAAAGGACAACCATAAAGAGCACAAGGATAAAAAAAGATGTTCTCTCAGCTTGTCCAGGCCTCCCATAGCAAGAAACAATTCTGAAACACAATCCGTGATGAGACAGGTCACACACCTCTCTGAGTCTATAAAAATGAGCTAATCCACCTTTCAAACAGACACAGCAGACACATTGTTCCATCTTCACCTTCTGTTAGTTTAACACTGTATCTAACCCAGAACAAGTCCAAATTCACTGTGCTCCAGAGAACCAATTATCCTAGCGAACATCCTGGTCTCCAGCCCCTTTCACAACTGCAATGCCCACATCACCAGAGTAGTACTTACTAAAGAGCAACGTGACCAGAGTCACTTGCATAAATATGGAACTTAAGATGTCACTGCTTCCAGCAGAAGATTCGTCCATGCTTGACAGGAACCACTATTTCCCAGATAGACTCCAAGACAGAGACCACTGGAGGTAGGTACACTGTGAAGGCAAGTCACTAGAGATGACCCACTAGGGAAGACTGAATACTTTATGAAGCAGGGTGGAGAGAAGGGCCTGAAAAAAGGAAAGGCTCCAAGGTAGCCTCCTGTGGAAAATCATCAGAGACAAAGAGACTGACTAGCTGGAAAATTCTGGAATCCTCCAGCCAATGACACAATCTGTTTGTGCTTAAAAAGGGAGAGAGAGAATGGCCCCTAAGTGTGGGGCATTTTAAGGAAAAGAGAGCTGGACACCTCTATCCTGGTTCTGGGAGGATGATGTCCCTGAGATCTGCTGAAGTGTTCACAGGAAGTTTCTATATTTTTCACCTACCAGCACTGACTACTTGGGTATCAGAAATATTTTCCTAACTCAGCTGAAACTTGCTCAAAAAGCTCCAAAACAGAGGGAGCTACCAGAGACAGGAACAAACCTCAGGGAATATATTCTGGGGAAGTAGAAGGCACTGAGCTAAAGGGAGGGTGCAGCAACATGCAAAGCAGAAGCATATTAAAAACAAAAACACCACCAAAGAGTCCAGGAGCACCACAGACAGCTGGGGAAACGTCAGGGACAGTCTCTGAGACTCGCCTTTGGCATAACTCTTGATATCTGTTAAAGAAACCTGAAGAGGAAAAATTAGGGACATCTTTGCACACTAGCTGAGCTCTGCCACACTTACAGGTTGTGGGTGGGTCACCCATCAATCCAGATTGGTGGATCTGAGGATACAAAGCTAATATTTTCTGTGACATTTTATCATGTTTAATGTCAGAAGCAGTTCTGTTCTCCACTTACATTCAACTTTTACATAAAACTATTCCTGACTATCTTGCTTGGAAATTCAATGAGATCTAGTCACTAAGTAATTCCCCAAGATATAGATTTTGGTAAAATTACATTTTTCAGTCTACTACTTTTCATTTTAGTGCTACACAGTGTATCACATTTATATGTCTTTCACAAGTAAACATAGGAACAAGAACTCATCTTTAATTAAAAGCAATAAGCACTGAATAGAGAGACAGGAAAATGACAGTGAACAGAACTGGAAATTAGTTATAGGCACAATCTGCTTGTGTATCAGCTATAATTTAAGTGACAGCTCTCTATCAAATCCTGAAAGGCAGTAGCCCCAATTTAAGACAGGAAGAGTCCTAGCTTATCCTTTTTATAATTTATTAAAAATCATTAAAACAAACCCTTTTACATTGATTCGAACTAGTGGTTTTTTTGAACAGCCTATAATATAACTGAAGCAATGAAACTACTTTTAAATTAACATTACATGTTAGCAGAATAATTTCAGAATTGTTTCATCAGTGGAGCCTTGATTTTATACTCACATGTGAGGATTTTGGAAAGGAACTCCAGACGTATTGAGAGTAAATCTTGCTGTGGATTTGAAAGGTGGATTTGCAAAATTCAACTTCAATGCTTTGCGTTTACCTGGGAGAAATGAACAGAAAGTAAAATTTTTGTGGGCAATAAAATATCCTGTTCTGCAAGCATCTGGAATTAACCAGAACAACAACAACAAAAATCCCAAAAACATAAAATGTAAGGAAAGGGAAATGTATTTCACATTAGCATTAGCACACAATGCTAGTGGCAAGAAAAGAGGAATGGAATCAGAATTCATTCCCTAACTCTCCCCAACTCACTATATGACTTTGGGTGCCTCTCTGCACCTTCATTTTCCCCCATCACTTGACCTCTCTGCACCTGCGTTTTCCCCCATCTGTAAAATGCACATCTCAAAACTCTCATGTCACAGGAGTGTTGAGATGTCCAGTAAAGCACTTGAAATCTGTGGATGAAAGAATCTATAAAAGTAGTACAACTATTGTTCTTTCTTGTACATGCCAATATGTGCTCTCCAGCAACTTCCAGACAAAAAACAATGCTAAAATGGAGTTAAGGCTGACAGACCACATCACAAAGGGCCAGCTATCTCCAAGACATAATTGACTTCCTCCACAAACTGCGCAATATTACCTTACTCCCTCAGAATACTGTCCTCACCATCAGGGATGTCACTTCCCTATACAACAACGACAGCATACCTGGTTGCCTCAAATATTTACAAGACAGCAGAGAACACTCAGATATCCACACCAACACACATTGCCAAATTCATCCATTTCAGCCTCACCCATAGCAACTTTCCGTTCAACAACAAACACTTTATCCAAACCATGGGAACAGCCAGGGGTACTACGACTGCTCCCCAATATGTCAACCACTTCATGGGCCACCTTGAAGAAGAATTCCAAGACAAATGCACAACGAAACCAATGATATACCTGAGATACATTGATGATATTTTCATCCTCTGGACCGACAGGTTAAACTCCTTCATGGATTTCCACCACAATTTAAAACAATCACCACCCCATCCATTAAACTCTCTGTGGAACACTCCCACACTAGCATCAGCTTCCTGGACACCACAATCAGCTTCAGCAACGGAACCCTACAGACAACCATATACAAAAAACCCACGGATCACCACACCTACCTTCACAGATCCAAACACACTAAAAAAATCTGTTGTGTCTACAGCTAGGCACTCAGATATCACAGAATATGCTCTGAGGAGAAAATCCAAGATCTACACCTTAACATACTTAAAACTGACTTCACCAAAGAAGGACACTCCACGAGAGAAGTAGATCTCATCATGGAATGGGCCACCCAAATACCCTAACAGGGCCTGCGTCAATACAGAAATAAAATCCCCTCTGACCACACATCCCTAGTTGTCACCTGCTACCCCACCCAGGAAACCATACAGGGTATCATCAAACAATAACAGCCCATACTTGATGGGGATCCCGTCCTGAAAGAAATATTTCCTGAACCCCCATTTCTGACCTTCAAACAACCCCTCCCCTCAAACCTCTTCAAACTCATCATCTCATCATCAAGCAAACTCCCCATAAAGCAGGACACACCAACTCAAAGCAGCACCAGACCCTGCCAGAACAGATGCAAAACCTGCAGACATATCTCCACTGCTAAAATGATCAACATCCCCCACAAAACACCTTTCAAGATCCATGGGTCCTATGCATGCCTAGCACATGTGGTGTACCTTATGCAGGGCACTAGATGCCCCAATAACAACTACATGGGTGAAACCAGACAATCACTATGCTCTCAAATGAACTCACACAGGAAAATGATAAACGACAAAAACACCCTATCACCTGTGGGCGAACACTTTTCACAAAGTGATCACTGACCTATCAGTCTTCATCCTCTAAGTAAACCTGCACAACATGTTCAAAAACTGAGCCTGGGAACTTAAATTCATCATTCTGCTAGACACTAACAATCATGGACTGAACAGAGACACTGGATTTGTGTTTTATTACAACAATCTGTAACCCACTAACCCCTCTCTTTGTCCTATGACTGCAGAGGTGTTAATGGCCACTCTACTTTGAATCTAACAAATTTATTTGAGCATAAGCTTTCGTGGGCTACAGCCCACTTCATCAGATGCACAGAATGGAACATATAGTGAGGAAATATATATACATACAGAGAACATGAAAAGATGGGAGTTCCCCTACAACTCTAAGAGGCTAATTAATTAAGATGAGCTATTGTCAGCAGGAGAAAAAAAACTTTTGTAGTAATAATCAAGATAGCCCATTTAAGGCAGTTTGACAAGAAGGTGTGAGGATACTTGTGTACTGGCTCTATTTCACTATCACTCTATCACTACAAAAGTTTTTTTTCTCCTGCTGATAATAGCTCATCTTAATTAATTAGCTTCTTAGAGTTGGTAGAGGAACTCCCACCTTTTCATGTTCTCTGTATGTATATATATCTCCCCACTATATGTTCCATTCTACGCATCCAATGAAGTGGGCTGTAGCCCACGAAAGCTTATGCTCAAATAAATGTGTTAGTGTCTAAGGTGCCACAAGTACTCCTGTTCTTTTTGTGGATACAGACTAACACGGCTGCGACTCTGAAATCTATTTTGAATGGTCTCTTACAATATGTGCTAACCACGTATGTTAAACAATCTGTTCCACCTTGCATTTAGCCGTGATGCTGGAAGGACCTTTCCCAGACATGCAGAAGAGCTGTGTGTGTCTGGAAAGCTTAAAGAACGAGGAGTACTTGTGGCACCTTAGCGACTAACAAATTTATTTGGGCATAAGCTTTCATGGGCTAAAACCCCCTTCATCGGATGCATGTAGTGGAAAATACAGTAGGAAGATATATATACACAGAGAACATGAAAAAATGGGTGTTGTTGCCATACAAACTCTAACGAGACTAATCAATTAAGGCGAGTTATTATCAGCAGGAGAAAAAAACTTTTGTAGTGATAATCAGGATGGCCCATTTCAAACAGTTGACAAGAAAGCGTGAGTAACAGTAGGGGGGAAATTAGCATGGGGAAATAGTTTTTACTCTGTGTAATGATCCATCCACTCCCAGTCTTTATTCAAGCCTACTTTAATGGTGTCCAGTTTGCAAATTAATTGCAGTTCTGCAGTTTCTCGTTGGAGTCTGTTTTTTTGTTGAAGAATTGCGACTTTTAGGTCTGTAATTGAGTGACCAGGGAGGTTGAAGTGTTCTCCGACTGGTTTTTGAATGTTATAATTCTTGACGTCTGATTTGTGTTCATTTATTCTTTTGCGTAGAGACTGTCCGGTGTGGCCAATGTACATGGCAGAGGAGCATTGCTGGCACATGATGGCATATATCACATTGGTTGATGTGCAGGTGAACGAGCCTCTGATGGTATGGCTGATGTGATTAGGTCCTATGATGGTGTCCCTTGAATAGATAAGTGGACAGAGTTGGCAACGGGCTTTGTTGCAAGGATAGGTTCCTGGGTTAGTGTTTTTGTTGTGTGGTGTGTGGTTGCTGGTGAGTATTTGCTTCAGGTTGGGGGGCTGTCTGTAAGCGAGGACTGGCCTGTCTCCCAAGATCTGTGACAGTGAGGGATCGTCCTTAAGGATAGGTTGTAGATCCTTGATGATGCGCTGGAGAGGTTTTAGTTGGGGGCTGAAGGTGACGGCTAGTGGCATTCTGTTACTTTCTTTGTTGGGCCTGTCCTGGAGTAGGTGACTTCTGGGTATTCTTCTGGCTCTGTCAATCTGTTTCTTCAGTTCAGCAGGTGGGTATTGTAGTTTTAAGAACACTTGATAGAGATTGTGTAGGTGTTCGTCTCTGTCTGAGGGATTGGAGCAAATGCGGTTGTATCTTAGAGCTTGGCTGTAGACAATGGATCATGTGATGTGGTCTGGATGGAAGCTGGAGGCATGTAGGTAAGTATAGCGGTCAGTAGATTTCCGGTATAGGGTGGTGTTTATGTGACCATCGCTTATTAGCACTGTAGTGTCCAGGAAGTGGATCTCTTGTGTGGACTGGTCCAGGCTGAGGTTGATGGTGGGATGGAAATTGTTGAAATCATGGTGGAATTCCTCAAGGGCCTCTTTTCCATGGGTCTAGATGATGAAGATGTCATCAATGTAGCGCAAGTAGAGTAGGGGCGTTAGGGGACGAAAGCTGAGGAAGCATTGTTCTAAGTCAGCCATAAAAATGTTGGCATACTGTGGGGCCATGCGGGTACTCATAGCAATGCCACTGACTTGAAGGTATACATTGTCCCCAAGTGTGAAATAGTTGTGGGTGAGGACAAAGTCACAAAGTTCAGCCACCAGGTTTGCCATGACATTACTGTTCCTGACGGCTTGTAGTCCATCTTTGTGTGGAATGTTGGTGTAGAGGGCTTCTACATCCATACTGGCCAGGATGGTGTTTTCTGGAAGATCACCAATGGATTGTAGTTTCCTCAGGAAGTCAGTGGTGTCTCGAAGATAGCTAGGAGTGCTGGTAGCGTAGGGCCTGAGGAGAGAGTCTACATAGCCAGATAATCCTGCTGTCAGGGTGCCAATGCCTGAGATGATGGGGCGTCCAGGATTTCCAGGTTTATGGATCTTGGGTAGCAGATAGAATAACCCTGGTCGGGGTTCTAGGGGTGTGTTTGTGCTTTTTCAGGGAGTTTCTTGAGCAAATGGTGTAGTTTCTTTTGGTAACCCTCAATGGGATCAGAGGGTAATGGCCTATAGAATGTGGTGTTAGAGAGTTGCCTAGCAGCCTCTCGTTCATATTCCGACCTATTCATGATGACGACAGCACCTCCTTTGTCAGCCCTTTTTATTATGATGTAGAGTTGTTCCTGAGGCTGTGGATGGCATTGTGTTCTGCACGGCTGAGGTTATGGGGCAAGTGATGCTGCTCTTCCACAATTTCAGCCCGTGCACGTTGGCAGAAGCATTCTATGTAGAAGTCCAGTCTGTTGTTTCAACCTTCAGTAGGAGTCCACACAGAAGCCTTCTTTTTGTAGTGTTGGTAGGAAGGTTTCTGTGGATTAGTGTGCTGTTCAGAGGTGTGTTGGAAATATTCCTTGAGTCGGAGACGTCGAAAGTAGGATTCCAGGTCACCGCAGAACTGCATCATGTTCGTGGGGGTGGAGGGGCAGAAGGAGAGGCCCCAAGATAGGACAGACTCTTCTGCCGGGCTAAGAGTATAGCTGGATAGATTAACAATATTGTTGAGTAAGTTAAGGGAACCACTGTTGTGGCCCCTAGTGGCATGTAGTAATTTAGATAGTTTAGTTTCCTTTTTGCTTTTTCCTATCCTGAAGGACAATCCCTCACTCTCACAGATCTTGGGAGACAGGCCAGTCCTCGCTTACAGACAGCCCCCCAACCTGAAGCAAATACTCACCAGCAATCACACACCACACAACAAAAACACTAACCCAGGAACCTATCCTTGCAACAAAGCCCTAATCACATCACATCAGCCACACCATCATCAGAGGCTCGTTCACCCGCACATCAACCAATATGATATATACGTGTCAGCAATGCCCCTCTGCCATGTACATTGGCCAAACCGGACAGTCTCTACGCAAAAGAATAAATGAACACAAATCAGACGTCAAGAATTATAACATTCAAAAACCAGTCGGAGAATACTTCAACCTCCCTGGTCACTCAATTACAGACCTAAAAGTCACAATTCTTCAACAAAAAAACTTCAAAAACAGACTCCAGCGAGAAACTGCAGAACTGGAATTAATTTGCAAACTGGACACCATTAAAGTAGACTTGAATAAAGACTGGGAGTGGATGGGTCATTACACAAAGTAAAAACTATTTCCCCATGCTAATTTCCCCCTTACTGTTACTCACACTTTCTTGTCAACTGTTTGAAATGGGCCATCCTGATTATCACTACAAAAGTTTTTTTTCTCCTGCTGATAATAACTCACCTTAATTGATTAGTCTCATTAGAGTTGGTATGGCAACATCCAGTTTTTCATGTTCTCTATGTATATACACCTCTACCCCGATATAACGCGACCCGATATAGCACGAATTCGGATATAACGCGGTAAAGCAGCACTCCGGGGGGGCGGGCCTGCGCACTCCGGCGGATCAAAGCAAGTTCAATATAACGCGGTTTCATCCATAATGCAGTAAGATTTTTTGGCTCCCGAGGACAGCGTTATATCGGGGTAGAGGTGTATATCTTCCTACTGTATTTTCCACTGCATCCATCCAATGAAGAGGGTTTTAGCCCACAAGAGCTTATGCCCAAATAAATTTGTTAGTCTCTAAGGTGCCACAAGTACTCCTCGTTCTTTTTGCTGATACAGACTAACACGGCTACCACTCTGAAATCTGGAAAGCTTGTCTCTCTCACCAACAGAAGTTAGTCCAATAAAAGATATTACCTCACCCACCTTGTCTCTCTAATATCCTGGGACCGACATGACTACAACTACACTACAGAGTACCGCATCAGTAATTTAAGGGCATAAAACATTACAGGGATGGTGTAATTATTCCAAACACAAGCATTACAGAGTCAGGACATTAAAATTAAAGATTAAAGTTAAAAGAAATTCAACATTTTACATTTGGAAATGTGCACTTAGGACACCCAAACAACCTTAACTCTATCCTGCACTGACCCCATTCAACACCCATTCAATTACAATAATGCATTTTAGTGTTTGTGGTCTAAAATTGGATTAGCCAGATTTTTAAAGACATATTAGGTTGGTTTAAAAAAAATAAATTTCTTCCCTCCTGGTGTCACTACAGGGCAGAGATAAGGATGTTTGGGTGTCTTTAACTGTGCATTCCCACACCTGAACATGCTTGGATTTCTTTTAAGTTCAGCCTTAACTCTGACTTTTCTGGCTCTGTAAGGCTTTGTTTTGGGATAGTTGCCACACTTCTGTAATGTTTTTACCCTTAGTTACTTATGTATACTTCTAACCTTAACCCCATTTTAATGAAGGGTTTGTCTGGAAATGTCTGTGTTTTTCAAATTACTAAAGATGTCATGTATGAACTCCAAACAAGGCACTCAAAGGGAATGCGGCCATGTGCAAGTGCTAATATTCTGAAAAGTTGTTGTATCAACCTGAAATCAATTTTCTATTTTAGGGACTTTTAGGGACAAATTCACTGGGCAGATTCACACAGTGAATTAAACTGGATTTACAATGGCTTTGCATCATCTGAGCAGCGGAGAGTGAGGCAGGGAGAAAGAATGGGGTTGTACTGACAGAGAAGGGAGGGGGACATAGGCATGTGTGTAGGCCTGGGCAGGAGTAGGGCTGTTAGGGAAGGGGGCTGTATTAAGTAGCCTGTGCTACATGACAGGGAGATGGGGGTGCCCAGTTCCTGAGTCCCAGTGTCTCTATGCTTGAAAGGCTGCTTCTCTGCTCCGGTCCCAACTCCCCTAATAGTGCTACCTCAGCGTGCAATGCGGCCTAGGGAGCAGTGCTGTGGGGAGCCTAACAGTAAAGGATTTCTTTTTATGCAATCCTGAGTGCAATGAACAGTCAGAGCAACCAGAACCTAGAATGGATCTCTCATTCCCCAAGAAGATAAAGATATGTCTGTTTGCGTGAGCCTACAGAAATCTTGCTACATTTGGTGATGAAAAAATTACTAAATGGGACCTGTAGGTATATCCCTCTTTCTAATGCCCGCTATTTTAAAACACCTCTCTATTCCCAACAACTGTCTAAAATGTTTCTTTTGGCTCTCAGGGAGCCTTTCATTCATATTCCTAATTTGTCCATATTCAAGGTAGCAAAATGAATAAATGGTTCCAATTAACTGGATTTCAGTTAATTTAATAACACTGCATTTCCAAATCTTTGCTCTTAATAAAAGAGAGTCATTTTCACACTTACTTGATTCTGCTGAAAAAGTGTCCAAGTGGACGTCTGTAAATTAAGGCAGAGAATAATTTACACTGAGCTCACATACACCCCAGTCTGTAATTCTCTCAAGGGGCTTGGCTGGAGCGTACTTTATTATATACAGTACTTGACAAAGAATGCATAAGGCATTAATTGCATAAACATTTTAAAATTTCTAGAAGCTTTATCATTTTTCATTAAGGGATGAGGACTCACTTATAAGGCAGCTGTCCTCAGTAAATACACAGGGTGACTTAAGGACAAAATAATATGAGGTTTGATATAAGTTACTTAATAAGGAAAGTCAAGAATGCTGATTTAAACATAAAACCCAATGTAGACTTTTACACTGACATCTTCTTTGGGAGGGGATTGCTTCTCTCTAAGGAGGGCAAAACAGCACACCTAGGCTTTTACCTTATACTTTTTTCACATATTAAAATTTAACAAATAAACCTTCTGCTGTCACAAAAACCAAAGGCCTGGTGCAATCTCATCTGTGTGCTTTGAAAGGGGAGCAAGAAGCGTCATGAGAGAAAGGGTGGCTCCAGAAGCTCCAAGTAGCAGCCCCTCACCGAGGTCAGGCAGGGAGTACAAGGTGCCTCTCCTGGAGGCATGAGGTCTCTAAATTTGGGTCCACCTCTCTCTGTATTGTATTGCAGCTGTCCTAGGCAGGTGGTAATTTTCTGCATTGCTTGGATGGCGCTAACTTTCTTGATCAGCACTTGATGCATCTTCCAGAGTTTCTTTATCATAGTTCAGAGGGCACCGCCTAATATCGTGCATTATGAGGTATGTCTGTATTATGGACTTCAATTGACAGAGCCTATTTAACTCAATGCAAGCTAATCCAAGGCAGTGCATCCACACTCATAATGCATTTATGTTTCAAACCAGACTAAGCTCTTCCAATATAAGCACTTTAATACTCATATAATTGCATCTGCAATAGCGGGGTTTAACTATGCCAGCATAATTAAAGCTGCAAAACTTGAATGTAGAGACAAAGTCTGAGACTCTAACCCTGGTCTACACTAAGAACTTACATTGGCTTGTTCACATCCCTGAGAAACGTAGCTGTACCGACCCAACTCCAGGTGTAGACCTAGTTACCGCCTCTTGGGAAGGTGGAGGTGGATTACCTATATCAGTGGCTCTCAGCCTTTCCAGACTAGTGCACCCCTTTCAGGAGTCTGATTTGTCTTGCGTACCCCCAAGTTTCACCTCACTTAAAAACTACTTGCTTACAAAATCAGACATAAAAATACAAAAGTGTGGAAGCACACTATTACTGAAAAATTGCTTCCTTTCTAATTTTTACCATATAATTATAAAATAAATCAACTGGAATACAAATATTGTACTTACATTTCAGTGTATAGTATATAGAGCAGTATAAACAAGTAATTGTCTGTATGAAATTTTAGTTTGTACTGACTTCGCTAGTACTTTTTACGTGGCCTGTTGTAAAACTAGGCAAATAGCTAGATGAGCTGATGTATCCCCTGGAAGACGTCTGCGTACCCCCAGGGGTACACATACCCCTTGTTGAGAACCACTGACCTACACTGATGGGAGAAGCCCTCCCGTCAGCGTAAGTAGTGTCTACACTGAAGTGCTACAGCAGCAAACCTGCAGCAGAGCAGCTGTGCCGCTGTAGCATTTTAAATGTAGCTACACCCTAAGCTCTGACCAAGGACTCTCTCTGACCATGGCCATGCCAACAATATAAAATTTTGCTGACCTAAGTTATGTCGGCATAGAGCCACGGCAGGTATTACATAGCTTTTGTGCGCATGCACACTTTACTCCTTGTGTCGTTGGTGCACATCCTCACCAAGAGCAGTGCACCGGGGGGTAAGTATCGCACTGTGCAACTAGCCACCATCCAGAGCAGGCTGTTTTGGAAGGGATATAAACCCTCCTGCTTCAGGGTTTAAATCAACACATTAGGATGAGCATTTCATGATGGCAGACTACACCATGGCTGCCTACTGTGGGATTTCTGGTACTGGCCATTCTCGAGACTGGCAATTGCCACGGGCCTATCCCCCTCTATAACTATAGGAGGGAACTGAGGTTTCCACAGAATCTCCATCAGTGCTATCTGCAGTTTAACCTGCCAAATAGACATACTTGATGTCACTCCATTGTCTAACTGACCTCATGGTTATAAAACTTCTTATGGCTAAACAGCTACAAGTTCTCCCTTTTAAAAGGTAACAGAAAATGTAGCCCCCATTCTCAGTAGCAGCCCCGGGGACTTCAGATGTTTAAAAGTCAACGTATGTATTACTAATAACATCATCATACATTTTAAAACTTTCCCCCTTGCTCTTTTATGCATGTTAGGTCCTGCCCTATCCACTGTGTGTTAATTCTTGGCAGGTATTTACTGACAGTGATTGTCATCCCTTAGTCACCTTTCCTGTAAATGATGCATAAATTCAGCTCTTAAACTAGGTACAATTTTCTATCAATTTTATCTTTAACAATTTTTATATGTCATGGAACCCTAAACTTCATGCATTGTCTCAGAAGTCCTTAGTGTTGTACAGGAGGAATAATCCCTTCCCTAGACCTACAACTTCCCTTTAAAGGCAACGGACTATGATATGATAGGATCTTTCCATTTCTAACTGCAGCAACAATACATCTAAACAAAATACCTGTCCTTATAAAGGCATTATCATATTATAGATGACATAAATGAATGTATTTACTCCAATCACTCTCAGTATCCTCTTCTCTGCAGTTCTTTCTTACACCATCCTTTAGGTGTTTATTGGAAACCAAGAACCTTGATACCTAAACTTCCTCCCATTTTACATAAGGTGATAAGTAACAGTAAGTATGGATTTGTCAAAAACAAATCATGTCAAACCAACCTGATAGCTTTCTTTTACTGGGTAACAAGTCTTGTGGATGATGGTAGACGTGGTATATCTTTACTTTAGTAAAGCTTTTGATACTGTCTCGCATCACCTTCTCATAAACAAACTAGGGAAATACAACCTAGATGGAGCTACTATAAGGTGGGTGCAAAACTGGTTGAAAAACCATTCCCAGAGAGTAGTTATCAGTGATTCACAGTCATGCTGGAAGGGCATAAGAAGTGGGGTCCCGCAGGGATCAGTTCTGGGTCCGGTTCTGTTCAACACGTTCATCAATGACTTAGATAATGGCATACAGAGTACACTTATAAAGTTTGCAGACGATACCAAGCTGGGAGGAGTTGCAAGTGCTTTGGAGGATAGGATTTAAATTCAAAATGATCTGGACAAACTGAAGAAATGGTCTGAAGTAAATAGGATGAAATTCAATAAGGACAAACGCAAAGTACCGTACTCCATTAGGAAGGAACAATCAGTTGCACACATACAAAATGGGAAATGACTGCCTAGGAAGGAGTACTCTGGAAAAGGATCTGGGGATCATAGCGGACCACAAGCTAAATATGAGTGAACAGTGTAACGCTGTTGCAAAAAATGCAAATATCATTCTGGGATGTATTACCAGGAGTGTTGTAAGCAAGACATGAAAAGTAATTCTTCTGCTGTACTCCACTCTGATTAGGCCTCAACTGGAGTATTGTGTCCAGTTTTGGGCGCCACATTTCAGGAAGGATGTGGAGAAATTTGAGAGAGTCCAAAGAGCAACAAAAATGAGTAAAGGTCTAGAAAACATGACCTATGAAGATTGAAAAAATTGGGTTTGTTTAGTCTGGAAAAGAGACGACTGAGAGGGGACATGATAACAGTTTTCAAGTATGAAAAGACTGTTATACAAGGAGGAGGAAGAAAAATTGTTTTTCTTAACCTCTGAGGATAGGAGAAGAAGCAATGGTCTTAAATTGCAGCAAGGGAGGTTTAGGTTGTACATTAGGAAAAACTTCCTAACTGTCCGGGTGGTTAAGCACTGGAATAAATTACCTAGGGAAATTGCGGAGTCTCCATCATTGGAGATTTTAAAAAGCAGGTTAGGCAAACACCTGTCACGGATGGTCTAGATAATACTTAGTCCTGCCACGAGTGCAGGGGACTGGACTAGATGGCCTCTCGAGGTCCCTTCCAGTTTTAGGATTCTATGATTCTATGTGTGTCAGATCTTTCTTGCATTTATCCCAATTAAACTTCATTCTATGTGTTCTATTTTAGTACCTTTCCAAGAGCCTATAGAACTTTAATTATTTTCCATAGTACTAGCTTTGCCCATTAGCTTTGGATTTTCTGTGAATTTGATTAGTATTAGACGGTAACCTGGAACATTTGTATCCATGACTCAGAACGAGAACAGAATGGCTTACTGCTGCCTCCCAGGTGCCAGGACAAAGGATTTGACAAGAAAAGCAAAGGATATCCTGAGGAACGCTGGGGATTTCCGCTTACTATGGGTCACATGGAAACCAACAATACAAACAGAGGGTTACAGGATACAGCAGATAAAGATGCTAGGGATTTATTAAGACAACTGAAGACAATGCAGGTGGTCTTCTTAAGGGTCCTTCTAGTGCCAAGTGCAAGCAAAAAGAGAAGGCTGATACTAGAGACCAACCAATGCATAAGTCAATTGTGAGGGAGGATTTCAGATTTGGAGATCATTAGGTTTCCTACTTGGGATAAGAGTCTTGAACATATGGGTTCAAAACCAGCAGGGCTTGTTACATGGAGTAAGTAGAAAGGTCATAGACAAAAGCTTTCACTCAAAATTCTAGCATGCACTTCTAATCTGAGTAAGTCAGAGTCTGAAACAAAATAAAACCAAGAGGAATATTAGCAACAACCATCTCTATCTCTGGCAGTGGGTCCATCTGGCACTACCCTCCTCAGTCAGGTTCCATTCTCAGCCTTCTATTACTGTATGTTATTTTCTACCTTCAACCTTAACTCCCACATCCCCCAAATGAAAGGCGAGGAAAGTGTTGTGAGGATCAGTTCCAACGTCTATAAACATCTGTCCAGAACTTTACATTTTCTTAGTACGTATTTATTATTAGTCCAGACAAAAATCTTCATTGGCTGGAAGATAAGATTGCTTGAACCATGAAGGCATCACTGAAAACCAAAAGATATTAAATGAAAAATTAACAGTTGTATTACAAGCACATAACAAACTTAACATTCTTCTACACTATGTACATAAAGAAGTGGATAGCAAATATTCTGTAAAACATACAAATTAATAAACAAGAGGCAGCTTTAACTCCAATTTACAGTTTGTACTTTGGGGCTTGAAGTCAATGAAAAAACACCTCTTGACATCGCAGAACCAGTCGCCTGCTGATGTATTGTTTAATCCATGAGTAACAGTATGTAAAATTTTTTAAAAACAATGTAAGAACACTATGTCAAATACATAGTGTTCTATGAGTTGGGATTTTAGGTAATCTGACTAATACAGTGACAGGATAAGAAGCATAAAATATATACTGTAATAGTAATGATAATTAAAATATTTTCTTTGCAATTTGTTAGAAAATATATTTGTAGCATTTGCATCAGTAGATAATTTGTCAGTGGCAAGGCTGCCTCATTAATACAATTTTTTTATTAATTTTTGTGTCTTGTTGAATAATTTGCTGTTTGTTTCTTTATATACAGAGAGTAAATAAACCAGTACAGCATCTCTTATGTTTATCATTCACAATAACTTGATTTTTCATTGCTCATATTTTAATTTTTTTCCAAACAAAAATAGGAAATGAAAAAATTCAGTTATGTCTTTATTGGTCAACCAACCTTATCTTCTAACCTACCAAGTTTTTCACTTGGATTACATTTCCAAAAGTTAAATCCTGACCCCATTGAAGTTAATTGGAGATTTGCCATTCACTTTGACAGAAACCGGATTTTACCTCACATGTTTTACAGGCTTTTTAAAAATCAAATGAAAATTTCACAAAATTGGTGTAAGTATGTAGATCAGAGAGAGATAATTTTTGTGAACCAGCAGATTTCCACCTTAGATTGATGCCATTTTCATATGTAAGTCCTCTTCTCTGTCACTTCCTTTGCAAGAAGGAAGAGGAAAGTCTTGTCCCTTAAGGTGTTTCAATAAATGAATTGCAACCCACACTAAATAAGGCATGTACCCTCCTCTGCACATTATACAGTCGCTCCTAAACATGTCAGATTGATGTTGTCAACTTTAATTCCACTTTAAATTTTTTGTAGAAACCTAAAGAGCAGGCATACCTATGCAGCTGGCATAAGTAAAATCTGTGAATAAGACTGTATGTGGACGTAAGTTAGTTGTGAGTGTTGTGATATTTTGGAGACATTGCTGTTACACTAAGACACTGAGCTATAGCTATTCAGTGTGTAAATGTAGGCAACACGTTAATTTGATTTTGCATAGTATTTTTGTGGAAAGATTTTTTTTTTGCCTTTTTCTTCAAAGAAAGATTTCTGCACATCAAAAATATAGTCTACAGGAACAGCTTTATTTCTGGATCAACTATGCTGTTCTTCAACATAGAGGCTGAGCTGGATCAGAGCTGCAAGCTTTGCTGAAGATCATTTTCACATAACTCTCATCATCTTTCTATCCTCCTAATCTCCATTTTCTGATCCCTTGCCTCTGCAAAAACAACCATGTTTATAACATGTTGGGAAACTGGTCTAGTTAGTATATCATCTTCAATTAACTCTGAGTCAGAGGAATGCTGAAACCTGTTTCATGGACCTGGGTACCTGAAACCTTCTGTCATAATAACTCTTGTTGGGAAACCCCTCAACCCATTTGCCTGAATCATGGGGTAATAGTAGTTTCTGTGGTGAAAAGTGTCACTTTTGAAACTGTATAAAACACAGAATTTGCCATTGCTAGAGTAGTAATCAGTACATAGAGGAGGCAAAAGATCAGAGCCGCAAAATACCAAAATATTACAGATTTGTTGCTAAAGGTCTCCAAAAAGAGTGAGACACCTCATTCAAAACTGTAAAGTGGTATTATTCTGTATGCATGAACCTGACTTGCAACAAGCCAATATGGAAAATTAAAATACTTTGACAATTTTAATGCATATGTTTTGTTTATGGCCACTTTTCAGACATTCCTTAAAGACCATCTTTTTCTTTATGTTTACTTTTGACTGGAGTGTTTAAGCCTTGTGTGATCCAGGATTACATTCACCTCTTACCTTCCTTTTCTGCCTAAGTATCATTTCCTTTTAACATAAAAGAGAGGGTTTCTGATAAGCATTATGTTAAGAATGTTAAAGTTAATAACTCCATTTGTTTAAATTTACAACTACCAATTTTCCGGGTGCCACCTTCACTTCTACTTAAATATGTCAATGACAGCAAAAGGGAAGCAGTGGGTACATGTATGGTCTTGTAATAATTATCAGAAAAAATTTTTTTAGGTGATACGGTTATGGCAGAATTTTTATTTTAACTATGAAGTCACTACTGCTGCACTCTAATTATTGGCCTCTCTTCCCTTCCATGACGCAGGCCTCCAAAGGTTGCAATTTTGATATAGGGCTTGGCTACACTTGCGAGTTACAGCGCATTAAAGGAGCCCTGGGCGCACTAGCTCACTACCCGTCCACACTGGCAAGGCACGTAGACCGCTCTGACTCCACGGCTAGAGCGCTCCTGGTACTCCACCTCGGAGAGTAGAATAACATTTGATGCGCCCCCATTGGAGCGTCCCAGCATCAGTGTGAACGAGGTGTTGCATTACTGCGCTCTGATCAGCCTCCTGAAAAGTCCCATAATCCCCTTAAGTCAAGTGGCCACTCTTGTCATTGTTTTGGATATGCCCTTTGAAAGCTCCGTTTGACCGCCGGCATGCTTATCTGCTCCGAGACAAAGCAACCATTACAGTGGAATGCTGTGTGTGAGAGAGAGAGAGGTGGGGGGGGAGGCGGAGGTCTGCTGCTGTCTGAACTTACAAGACAGCATGCTGACATACTCTCAGCCCCCCCAAAACCCATTCTCTCTCCCCCCACATACACACAACACCCTCCCTGTCAAACTCCACCCCACGCTCCATTTGAAAAGCACGTTGCAATCACTTTCATGCTGGGATAGCTACCACAATGCACTGCTCTCTGTGGCTGTTGCAAGAGCTGCTAATGTGGCCACGCCAGTGCGCTGGCAGCTGTCAAGTGTGGACAGATTACAGCGCTTTCCTTACTACGCTCTAAGAAGGCTGGTTTAACTCAGTGCTCTACATCTGCAAGTGTAGCCATGCCCATAGTCCTTCACTCTGAACTTGCCTCCTCCCATATCTCCTTTGTCTGTAAGTCTGTCTGTCACCACCTTTATTCTCTGGTGCCACTGATTCAGCTCTGCTGGTTGGTGCTAGGTGCTGATGGGGTGAGAAGTATGTGCTAATACCAGCACCCACACACATATCAGATTTAATTAGGCATGAGAGAGTTTAAGACCAGACAATACTTATCACAAAAATACCTGGCTTTTGGTTTAACACAGGAAACAGCACAAACCTCTTAACTTAAATGAGAGTGTGATTTACATGCCAGGACCAACATTATGAAAAGTGACCAGTGATTCTGGGTGCCCAAAACCTTAAAATAAGGGGATATTTTGAAGACAGTGCTAAGCAATTATCCGCTGAAAATAAGGCCCCTTTTGGGGCACCCAAAAAGCAAAGCCGCCAAAGTCAGTAGTCACTGTGACACTGGCAAACCAGGTGCCATATCAGGTCAGAACCCAGGCCACTTTACTTGTGTGTTAGTATAGATCAAAGTGTTAAATGTATAAGTGTGTATTCAGATATTTAAACTTAATGAAAGCTAGTGGAATGTTACTTGCATTGTTTTCACTTACCTGTTCCTTTTATAATAGCAAACATTTACATTGTGTGTATCCATGTAACCAAATAACCCATCACAGAAATCTTGTGAAATGATAATGAAGGACTTAAGAACTTTAACAGAAAATGCTAATTTCAAAGCAAGTGGCCATTATGTGTGAAGGTCGGAGGTCAAAAAGCTAAGTGCGTTCCTCACTCATCATCATCAAAGGAAAAGCCCACATGCATAGAGACGCTGTCAGTTTGCTTCTGTGTGAAGAGACTATAAATATGGATTCAAAGAAAGATCCTTCATCTCTGGACTATTTGAATTCTAGCAGGGCAGAATAACTTTTGAACTAGAAGACGAAGATCCCCAGAGTTATTCTAGGTAGCCCTGAGAGACTTTTGGGAAACTGGCAGAGTACTAAAACAACAAGGAGTCTGGTGGCACCTTAAAGACTAACAGATTTATTTGGGCATAAGCTTTCATGGGTAAAAACCTCACTTCTTCAGATGGGGTTTTTACCCACGAAAGCTTATGCCCAAATAAATCTGTTAGTCTTTAAGGTGCCACCAGACTCCTTGTTGTTTTTGTAGATACAGACTAACACGGCTACCCCCCCTGATACTTGGCAGATTACTACATCTCTGCTAGTATTTGTAATTATAGACTCTGACTCAGCTGTACATATATTTTACCTGCTTTATCCTCTCAATAACTCTCATTCTTTTTTCTCAGCTAATAAATCTTTAGTTTACCATGGAACTGGCTGCCAGCATTGTCTTTGGTGTAAGATCTGGAGTACCAAATGATCTGGGGTAAGTGACCGGTCGCTTGGGACTGGGACTGATGTGGTGTGATTTTTGGTTTAAATAATCGTTTATCACAAAGTTCAGTTTGTTCGGGTGGCAAGACAGAAGAGTCTAAGGGGATTCTCTGTGACTCCATGGTAAGACTGGTCTATTGTTCCAGGAGTTCACATTTGTTACTGGCTTGGTAAAATCTAATTATAGCACATGCCAACAGTTTGGGGTATCTGCCCTCGTTTTCTTACAGTCTGCCCTGAGATAAACACTCACAGTTATGAGCCATTCCAGACTGTGGGACAGTCACTACTGAAAATCTTGGCCCACTTCTTCAAAATCCACGTTCAGAATGGCCAGCTGGGCCTGGCTGGTAGCATTATTGTTGTACATCATCTCAAACTGACATACAGCTGTGATATCATCTAAATAGGAGAAAAAAATCTCCAGCCAGTGGGGCATGACAGGCAATAGGGCGAGTGTAGGTGGATGGATGTATATGGCCATTTTTTGCCTTTGCACCCATTTCACATAAGGGAGAGAAGAACATCTCTTTTTTAGTATTACTGGCTATTCCAGCTAAAATCTGTAACACCAATTCCCCCTTTAAACTTGTGAAAACTCCACCCCCATTTTTCTTATATTAAAGTTAATACTACATTTTAAAAAGTTTTTATTCATTCTGCTAGTGTTTTTACCATGTTGCTCAGCAGCTTGCATTGCAATGGGGGAACTGCTGTGAACACAACTGTTATAAAATCCATAAAAGAGAGTGCAGGTCTTTCCATCTATGGGAGGTTTTTCTGGGTCTGTCCAAGCTTGTTGAGTGAACAGCTCTTTCGCAATCCAATCATTTTGCCCATAGTGAGAGGCACACAGTGTTTGTTGTAATTTGCTGCCTTCTGAGAATGGAGACCTGGCTTGGAGTTTATATGCGTGAAGATAGTAGAAGACACAGCCAGCATCCATAAAGCCTGCTCAGCACAAAATACTGGTCTACAAAGGAGAAAAAAAATGAATTTGAGGCATCTTCTACAAAGGAAATAAAATCATGAGGGAGTGGCTGAAAGCAGGGTGGGTACATCAGCAGCAGCTACAGCTGAAGTGGATGTGCTGGCAGTAGTGGCTCGTAATGGCAAACAAGGCAGGTATATTAGTAGTGGCAAGCCTTTAATCTGCACAATACTATACATTATGGTCAAGTTTCCTTCACAGATTACTGATTTCACAGATTTTTCAAGCCATGATTTGACCGTCAGTATATCATGGGCCACAGAATTTCACCCACTTACCCCTATGTTGAACCCAGTAACTTGTGCTTGCCTAAAGCAGATCTTTCTCAAAGGCATCCTGTCTAGATTTGAGGACATCAAGAGATAGAGAATCCATCACTTCCCTTGAGTTGTTCCAATGGCTAATCATCCTTACCGTTAAAATGTGTGATTTATTTCTAATTCGAATTTGTCTGGCTTTAACTTCCAGCTACTGGTTCCTGTTTCTGATAGATTAAAGAGGCCTTTAATATCCAGTATTTTCTCTCGATGAAGATACTTCTGCATAGTGATCAAGTTACCTCTTGATAATTTTGATAAGATAAACAGATTGAGCTCTTTAAATTTATCACTGTAAGGCATTTTCTCTACCCCTCAATTATTTTGTGGCCCTTTTCTGTATTCTCTCCAATTTTTCAACATCCTCTTAAAAATGCGGTCACCAGAAATACACACAGTATTCCAGTATCTGCCTCACAATGCAGGATACAGAGCCCTACTCTTAATTGATGTTAAGAGTAACAAGAGATGTTAAGAGTAACAAGAAGGGTTTCTTCAGGTATGTTAGCCACAAAAAGAAAGTCAAGGAAAGTGTGGGCCCCTTACTGACTGAGGGAGGCAACCTAGTGACAGAGGATGTGGAAAAAGCTAATGTAATCAATGCTTTTTTTGCCTCTGTCTTCACAAACAAGATCAGCTCCCAGACTACTGCACTGGGCAGCACAGTATGGGGAGGAGGTGATCAGCCCTCTGCGGAGAAAGAAGTGGTTCGGGACTATTTAGAAAAACTGGATGAGCACAAGTCCATGGGGCAGGATGCGCTGCATCCGAGGGTGCTAAAGGAGATGGCGAATGTGATTGCAGAGCCATTGACCATTATCTTTGAAAACTCAGGGCGATCAGAGAGGTCCCGGATCACTGGAAAAAGGATAATGTAGTGCCCGTCTTTAAAAAAGGGAAGGAGAAGGATCCGGGGAACTACAGGCCAGTCAGCCTCACCTCAGTCCCTGGAAAAATCATGGAGCAGGTCCTCAAGGAATCAATTCTGAAGCACTTAGAGGAGAGGAAAGTGATCAGGAACAGTCAGCATGGATTCACCAAGGGCAAGTCATGCCTGACTAACCTAATTGCCTTCTATGAGGAGATAACTGGCTCTGTGGATGAGGGGAAAGCAGTGGATGTGTTATTCCTTGACTTTAGCAAAGCTTTTGATACGGTCTCCCACAGTATTCTTGCCGCCAAGTTAAAGAAGTATGGGCTGGATGAATGGACTATAAGGTGGATAGAAAGCTGGCTAGATCGTCGGACTCAACGGGTAGTGATCAATGGCTCCATGTCTAGTTGGCAGCCGGTATCAAGCGGAGTGCCCCAAGGGTCGCTCCTGGGGCCGGTTTTGTTCAATATCTTCATTAATGATCTGGAGGATGGCGTGGACTGCACTCTCAGCAAGTTTGCAGATGACACTAAACTGGGAGGAGTGGTAGATACGCTGGAGGGTAGGGATAGGATACAGAGGGACCTAGACAAATTAGAGGATTGGACCAAAAGAAACCTGATGAGGTTCAACAAGGACAAGTGCAGAGTCCTGCACTTAGGACGGAAGAATCCCATTCACTGTTACAAACTAGGGACCGAATGGCTAGGAAGCAGTTCTGCAGAAAAGGACCTAGGGGTTACAGTGGACAAGAAGCTGGATATGAGTCAACAGTGTGCCCTAGTTGCCAAGAAGGCTAACGGCATTTTGGGCTGTATAAGTAGGGGCATTGCCAGCAGATCGAGGGACGTGATCATTCCCCTCTATTCGACATTGGTGAGGCCTCAGCTGGAGTACTGTGTCCAGTTTTGGGCCCACACTACAAGAAGGATGTGGAAAAATTGGAAAGAGTCCAGCGGAGGGCAACAAAAATGGATTGGGGGCTGGAGCACATGACTTATGAGGAGATGCTGAGGGAACTGGGATTGTTTAGTCTGCAGAAGAGAAGAATGAGGGGGGATTTGATAGCTGCTTTCAACTACCTGAAAGGGGAGTCCAAAGAGGATGGATCTAGACTGTTCTCAGTGGTACCAGATGACAGAACAAGGAGTAATGGTCTCAAGTTGCAGTGGGGGAGATTTAGGTTGGATATTAGGAAAAACGTTTTCACTAGGAGGGTGGTGAAGCACTGGAATGGGTTACCTAGGGAGGTGGTGGAATCTCCTTCCTTAGAGGTTTTTAAGGTCAGGCGTGACAAAGCCCTGGCTGGGATGATTTAGTTGGGAATTGGTCCTGCTTTGAGCAGAGGGTTGGACTAGATGACCTCCTGAGGTCCCTTCCAACCCTGATATTCTATGATTCCATGAATTATTCTTCCCCTGTTTATACATTCAAGTACTTTTTGCCACAGCCTAACACAAGCAGCTCACACAGAGTTATTTGTCCTCTGTGACCTTGAAATCCTTTCCAGGGTCCTGCTTTCCAAGACATAGTGCGCCATTCTACAGGTATGGCCTATATTATTTGTTCCTATATGTATAACCATTCATTTGGCTCTATCAAAATAGAGCTTACAAAATTCTATTGCCTGTATTATGCATGAGGTCAGACTGGATGATCACACTGATCTCTTCTGGCCTTGGAATTTATGAAGGATCCCGATCGCACAGTATGATGGCCTTGTCTTCATTGTTATTTACCATTCTGCTAATCTGTGTCTCAACTGCAAATTTTATGAGCAGTGGTTTTATACTGGCTTCCAGATCATTGATAAAAATATTGGATAGCCCTAGGTTTAGATTAGCAATTCTCAAGTGCAGCCACTGTGGCCACATGCAACCACCGTGGCCATATGCAACCACCAAGGATTTTTCTGCGGCCATGACAGGCGCCTGGGCAGAAATGGGGTCCCGCCAACAGCTTGGCGTTGCAGCAGGCCCCTCCCTGCAGTGCCCAGCTGTTGCTCCTGGCTGCCTTCGTGTTTGCTGGCACCGCCAGCAGGGGATCAAGCACCCTGCACCATGCAGCCTCCTGGGGGCTCCAAGCAGCATCTCTGCAAACATGTGGGGCCAGTGTGTGTGCTCAGCGGGCTTCAGGCTTAGTGTCCCCTCTCTCCAGCGCTGTACACTTCTAGAACTCATCTTTACCCTGATCCTTCCTCTGCTGACATCTGGATTCAGACCAGAATTACTCCAACTCCCCCCTACATCCATCCAAAAGTTCTACTTTTTACAGTTCAGGTGCAGGAGGGGAGTGTCAGAAAGCCGGCACGCACTCTAAATCAGAGGCTCCCCAAACTGTGGGGCATGCCAGTCCCCAAGGGGGGCGGGACGGGAGCGCCACCCAGCTCCACTCCTGGCCCCGCACCCAGGGCTCCGCTCCCACCCCTGTGGCCCATCTGTCAGCCTCAGCCCCTGGCTGAGGCTCCGGTCCTGGCCGCCAGCCCTGTGCCGGGACCCCAGCTGCCAGCCTCAGCCCTGCACCTGCCCTCAGCTGTGGCCTCAGCCCCCTTACCTCTCTCTGCGTCCCCACTCACAAGGTAAAAAGTTTGGGGACCACTGCTCTAAAAGATGAGAACAGTCATGTCTTAGTCATTCTAGCCACCAACTCGGACTCCAATTTCACTCTGAAATTTGCCCTCTAGGTTTTTCAGAGCTGCCTGTCACAGCTTCTTGGCCTTGATTGTTTCCCAGCAACTATCCAGGTTTGGTTGCTTGATTTTTGGTTGCTTGATTGTTTGTTTCAACCCCCAAGACTTCCCTCAGCTCTGCTCCAACTCCATGTGGAGACATTGCTCAAAACTAGCTCAAGGAAAGACTGTCATCACCAAAATCATATTCTTGCTGCGTAAGGGTTTTCTTGGAGGTCTCCCACCCAAGTATGTATCCGGATTCCTCCTGTTACAGCTCTCTAACAAACAGCGATAAGCAATATTGCTGTTGGCTTTATTTATAGCCTATCTCGCAGGTGTGTTTCTAGTGGGGTCCTGCAGGGATAGTTCTTCACCTTATGCTGTAACATTGTTATTGACCTGGAAGAAAACAAAATCATCACTGACAAAATTTGCTGATGACAGAAAAATTGGGGGAATGGTGAATAATGGAGATAGGTCATTGATACAGAGCCATCTAGATCATTTGGTAATCTGGGCACAAGCAATGTACATTTTAATATGACCAAATGTAAATGTATACAACTAGGAAGAAAGATTGTAGGCCACACTTACAGGATGTAGAATTCTATCCCAGGAATCAGTGACTCTGAAAATGATTTGGAGGTCATAGTGGATAATCAGCTGAACATGATCTCACAGTGTGATGATGTGGACAAAAGAGCTAGTTTAGGGGTCAGCAACCTTTCAGAAGTGGTGTGCCGAGTCTTCATTTATACTCTCTAATTTAAGGTTTCGCGTGCCAGTAATAGATTTTAACGTTTTTAGACGGTCTCTTTCTATAAGTCTATAATATATAACTAAACTATTATTGTATGTAAAGTAAATAAGGTTTTTTAAATGTTTAGGAAGCTCCATTTAAAATTAAATTAAAATGCAGAGCCCCCTGGACTGGTGGCCAGGACCCAGGCAGTGTGAGTGCCACTGAAGATCAGCTCACGTGCCGCCTTCGGCACGTGTGCCACAGGTTGCCTACCCCTGAGCTAGTTCAACCCTTGGATACATAAACAGGGAAAACTGGAGTAGGGAGGTTATTTTGCCTCTATATTTAGCACCAGTGTGACCACAGCTGGAATACTGTGTCCAGCTGTGGTGTACACTATTCAAGGACGATGGTAATAAACTTGAGGGAGTCACAGAATAGCCACGAGAAAGATTAAAGGATTAGAAAACCTGCCTTATAGTGACAGTCTCAAGAAGCTCAATCAATTTAGCTTAACAAAGAGAAGATTAAGTTGTAACTTGAGTACAGTCTATATGTATCTACATGAGGAACAAATATTTAATAATGGGCTCTTCACTCTAGCAGAGAAAGATCTAACACGATCCAATAGCTGGAATTTGAAGCTGGAATTCAGACTGGAAATAAGGCATAACATTTTAACAGTGAAGGTACTTAACCACTGGAACAATTTACCAAGGATTGTGGTAGATTCATAGATTACATGGCCAGAAGGTACCACTGTGATCATCTAGTCTGATCTTCTGTATAACACTGGTCATAGAAATTCCCCCAAGTAATTGCTAGAGGTTTCTTTCAGAAAAATAGCCAATCTTGATTTTAAAATTATCAGCAATGGAGAATCCACCATGACCCTTAGTAAATTGTTATAATGGTTAATTACTCTCAATTAAAAATATATGCCTTATTTCCAATCTGAATTCATCTAGCTTCAACTGTCAGCTATTGGATCATGTTATACCTCTCTCTGCTAGAGTAAAGGGCCATTATTAAATATTTAACATAAGAACATAAAAACAGCCATCCTGGATTAGACCAATGGTCCATCTAGCCAAGCACCCTGTCTCTGTCAGTGGCCAGTGCGAGATGCTTCTAGCGGTTGAAGGTCTAGGGACATCCAGAGCATAGGGTTCCATCCCTCATCATCTTGGCTATTAGCCATTGATGGACCTATCCTCCATGAATTTGACTAATTCTTTTTTGAACCCAGTTATACTTTTGGCCTTCACAACATCTCTGGCAACAAGTTCCACAGGTTGACTGCATTATGTGAAGAAGTACTTCCTTATGTTTGTTTTAAACCTGCTGCCTATTAATTTCATCAGGTGAACCCTACACCTCTTGTGTTATATGACAAGGTAAATTGTTTCCAGTGACATGGATTCAAGAACACCACAGAACAGTGAACACTTCAGACATGTCAGAAAAGAGCTGAAAGAGAAGAAAGCCCAGGTGTTCTTTTCAGAGAATTCTTCTTGTCCCATGATCCAGGGAGGACAGATGGCAGAAGATACTGGAGGTCAACTGTTGACTAGGTAAATTATGTAATGGGGTTCAGATTTGTAGAACATTAGGCTACCTTCTACAGGGAAAGGGAGATGTATGGTTTGGACAGCCTCCATCTCAGTAGTAGAAGATCCAATGTTCTGGATGACCGACTAGCTAAACAAGTCAGAAGGGCCTTAAACTAGCTACAAAAGGGGAGTGTGTTAAGGGTGCAAACTAGGCCTGTCAATTAATCACAGTTAATTCACACGATTAACTAAAAAAATTAATGGCGATTAATTGTTAAATAGAATGCCAACTGAAATTTATTAAATATTTTTGGATGTTTTCTACATTTTCAAATATATTGATTTCAATTACAACACAGAATACAAACTGTACAGTGATCACTTTATATTTATTTTTATTACAAATATTTGCATTATAAAAAAACAAAAGAAATAGTATTTTTCAATTCGCCTAATACAAGCACTGTAGTGCAATCTCTTTATCATGAAAGTTGAACTTAAAAATGTAGAATTATGTACAAAGAAAACCTGCATTCAAAAAATAAAACAATGTAAAAAACTCCACTCCATCCTACTTCAGCCAATTGCTCAGACAAACAAGTTTGGTTAAAATTTGCAGAAGATAATGCTGCCTGCTTCTTGTTTACAATGTCACCTGAAAGTGAGAACAGGCATTTGCAGCCCGCATTGCAAGGTATTTACATGTCAGATATGCTAAACATTCGTATACGCCTTTATTCTTCAGCCACCATTCCAGAGGACATGCTTCCATGCTGATGATGCTCGTTAAAAAAATAATGCGTTAATTACGTTTGTGACTGAACTCCTTGGGGGAGAATTGTATGTCTCCTGTTGTTTTACCAGCATTCTGCCATATATTTCATGTCATAGCAGTCTCAGATGATGACCCAGCACATGTTCGTTTTAAGAATACTTTCACTGCAGATTTGACAAAATGCAAAGAAAGTACCAATGTGAGATTTCTAAAAATAGATACAGCACTCAACCCAAGGTTTAAGAATCTGAAGTGTCTTCCAAAATCTGAGAGGGACGAGGTGTGGAGCATGCTTTCAGAAGACTTAAAAGAGCAACACTCAGATACGGAAACTACAGAACCCGAACCACCAAAAAAGAAAATCAATCTTCTGTAGGTGGCATCTGACTCAGATGATGAAAATGAACATGCGTTGGTCCACACTGCTTTGGATTGTTATCGAGCAGAACCCGTCATCAGCATGGACGCATGTTCTCTGGAATCGTGGTTGAAGCAAGAAGGGAGACATGAATCTTTAGCGCATCTGGCATGTAAATACCTTGCAACGCTGGCTACAACAGTGCCACGTGAAAGCCTGTTCTCACTTTCAGGTGACATTGTAAACAAGAAGGGGGCAACATTATCGCCTGCAAATTGTAACCAAACTTGTTTGTCTGAGCGACTGGCTGAAGTAGGACTGAGAGGACTTGCGGGGTCTAAAATTTTACATTCTTTTATTTTTGAAT
This sequence comes from Emys orbicularis, assembly GCF_028017835.1. Taxonomy (NCBI): domain Eukaryota; kingdom Metazoa; phylum Chordata; order Testudines; family Emydidae; genus Emys; species Emys orbicularis. Next base: position 24,669,407 of record NC_088695.1, on the reverse strand, counting down.
GCAGGGTTTTTTGTACATAATTCTACATTTTTAAGTTCAACTTTTATAATTAAGAGATTGCACTATAGTACTTGTATCAGGTGAACTGAAAAATACTATTTCTTTTGGGGGTTTTTACAGTGCAAATACTTGTAATCAAAAATAAATATAAAGTGAGCACTGTACACTTTGTATCCTGTGTTATAATTGAAATCAATATATTTGAAAATGTAGGAAACATACAAAAATATTTAAATAAATGGTATTCTATTATTGTTTAACAGTGCGATTAATCGCGATTAATATTTTTAATCGCTTGACAGCCCTAGTGCAAACACTAAGTCATGTAACCCAGAATCAGTCATTAATGTAATAAATCAAGATGTTAAATGACATAAAGGTAATAACTCATTTGAGTAAACCAATTCTAGGGCCTCATTAATAAACAGGAGGCATTGCAAATTCTCAGTGTATGAGAAAAATCTGACCAAGTTGAGGATTCATGGATTTTAAAACTAGATTTTAGTCGTCTTGACCTGCTTCACAACTGAGACCACATAATTTCACCCAGTGATTCCTACATCTGCTCAATAACTTGTGGTTCAACTAGACTGTATATCTTTTAAAAGAAACATCTGATCTCAATTTAGAAACTCCAAAAATTTACTACATCTTTGATAATTCTGATGTGACTGGAATGTCCAAATCACTTGTTACAACTTATTTAGAAAGGACAAAATGGATAAAAAAAGATAAGAGTGACACTCTATATCGTAGGACCATTAGCTACAATAGAGTTATTGACAATTCAGGAACACAGGTTCTTGAATATTTAGGGATCAGTTTTCTATCTGCTAAAGCACAAGATGGGGTATTGGTGGGGTTTGCTGCAGATAACCAAATCAGACTAGAGATCAGGACGAACAACTGTGACACTTCCCAAGGCACCTTGCGACCACCTGTCCTTATTGTGAGGAAGTCTGGTCTATGCAGGCTGTGGATCAGCTCCCTAATTCCACAGCCTCTGGCAACACAAGCATTGCCTCCCCGGTCTCCCCAGGCCTCGCTTGCCCAGGCCCTGTTCTACTGACCACTCACCGAGCTCTGATTCACTACTCCCAAAGGAGAAGTGCACACCAGCGTACTAGCTTAACTCAGGATCACCACTCCACTAAACACACACAGCACTTAGAAATATTTATAGTGAAAACAAGAATAAAAGTTTATTATCAAAGAATAGAGATTCAAATGACAGTAAGAAAGAATATTGGAAACAAATGGTTACATGCAAAAACAATCATAACATGCTTCTTAGAGCCTAAAAAACATTAGTCACAAGACATTTCCTCACTCCCATTGGGCAGCTTAACACTGGGAAAAGGCCTTGGGGTTTCAGCCACACTGGCTGAAATACCCCTAAGATCAAACCCACTGGTGGCTTGTCCTCACAGACTGAAGGATACCTTAGGGTTTCCCTGCAACCAAGATATACCAGATCAGACCTTTTGATATTAACCGAAAACAGGGTTCCAACTTTCACCCTGCCCCGCTGCGTAGCTCTTCCTGTTAATTTTCTTCTGAAATCTCTGCAAACTCTTCATTAGCATTTGACTCAGTATGCTAATAGACTTCTATTGTGAGTGTGATGGGATGCCCACCCCACACGAGGCCTGAAAGGGTAATTCAGGCCAGTTAACCTATAGGCTGCACCTGGAGGAAACTGCTGAGGAAGTCCAGCTGGGAAAAGAGCTGGGTGGGGTTTATAAAGAGAGGAAAACTGGCCACAGACAGGGGGCTGCAGTGAGGAAGCCTGCCGACACATTCCCTGATATAAGGGGGAAGAGCAGGAACCTGTAATAATAGTGTAGGAAGGAGTCCAGGGAAGGAGCAGTAAGGCCTCGGAGAGTAAAGCCCAGAACTGCTGAGTTGAGGGTCTCTGGATTGGAACCCAATGTAGAAGGTGGGCACAGGCTCCCCTACAAACTACTGTGGGAGTGACACACTAGAGACTCCTGGAAGGAGGCTGGAAGCAGACTTTGATAATACCCCGGAAGGGGGAAGAACTTTAATGTGACTTGAGCGGTGGGCTAAGCCATGAAGAGGAAAGCACTGCAGCTCCAGAAGCATGAAAGGCCACAGAGTGAGTGAGATGATGGGCTAAGCAACCACAGGAAGGGGCATCAGACCAGATGGCAAGCTGAGGAGCCCAGAGGAGCCACAAGGAGGCTGTTTGACCACCAACCAGTGTTACAATGAGACACACAATACACGATTCACCAGAGAGAGAAATGTCTCCCATCTCCTATCTGGAGAAATGTGTCTCAAGACGTGCTACCTTTGCCTGTCCTGCCGTTAACTACAAAGCCTGGAGAAATGGAGGTTATTTACTGTAACTGGAGGTTCTTCGAGGTGTGTGGTCCCTATCTGTATTCCACATGTGGGTACGCATACGCACCATGAGCCTTAGTACAGAAATACATCAAAGCCGTGTCTGTTGACCCACATGTGCACAGTAAGATGCCGTTGTGCTCCTGACCAAGGGCATAAAAGGCAGTGTGGGTTGACACCTCTACACTTCCTCTTCTTACCACAATCCAACCAGATCTGAAGCAGAAGGGGTGGAGGGCAGGTAGTGGAATACAGATAGGGACCATATATCTCAAACTGAACTGAACCTCCAGTTACAGTAAGTAACCTCCATTTCTTCTTCAAGTGATGGTCTCTATGTGTATTCCACATGTCTGTGACAGGCAAGCAGTATTCAGACTGGAGGAGGGTGCGAGGAAAGTAGCAGTAGAGATGCTTGTAGTACTACCATCCCTATGGCTACGTCTGCAGTTGCTGCTTGGACTACGGCATAGTGTGTCGTGAACATGAGGACAGAGCTCCCAAGTTGCTGCCCTGCAAATGTCCTGCAGCAGAACATCTGATAGTGATGCCATGGAGGCAGCTTGTGCTCATGTGGAGTGAGCTGTAACAGCTGTCAGAGGGGGAATTTTTGCTATTTTGTAGCATCCTAAGATGCATCCCGAAACCCGCTTAGAAATCCTCTGGGAGGATATGGCCTGCGCATACAATCTTTCTACTATGGCAATAAAGATTCTTGGAGATTTTCTAATGGGTTTAGTTCTTTGCAGACGGAACACCAGGGCACACCTGACGTTCAGGGAGTGAAGTCTATTGTCTTCGGAAGAAGCATGGGGTTTCTGGAAAAATACAGGTGAGTGTATTGTCTGATGGTTTCTGAGTTCCACATCAATCTTGGTAGAAATTTGGGATGTAACCTAAGGAAAATCATCTTTTTGTGAAACACGGTATAGGCAGAGCCTGCCATAATGGCTCCTAGCTCACTGTCCCTGCCTGAAGTGATGGCACTAAGACTCTCACCTTCATGGCCAGGTGGGTACTGGCACAATTTGCCATAGGTTCAAAGGGCAGACCTGCGAGTGTTGACAGGACATGGTTACAGTCCTACTGAGGAATAGGTTTAATGATTGGTGGGAAGGTCCTGATCAATCCCTTCATAAACTGTACAGTTACTGGGTGAGTAAAGACAGAATGTCCTTCTATCAGAGGGAGAAAGGCACTAATCGCTGCTAGGTGTACCTGCAGCGAACAAAGGGCTAGACCTGCAGTCTTTAAGGAGAGGAGATAGTCTAGGAAAACTGGAATGCTCGTGGTATCTAGTGAATTTTGGTGGAGTCGTGCCCAGGCTGAAAAGCACCTCCATTTAGCTAGGTACCATAATCTAGTAGAATCTTTTCTACTTTAGATAAGAATTTCCTGAATGGGTCGGAGCATGAGTGTTCTATTTCCGATGCCCACCCAAACACCAGGCCATGAGGTGACGTAAGCCCGGGCTGGGGTACTTGATTTTTCCTATTTCCTGGGAGATCCAGAAAGGGGTGCATCCTGATAGGTCGGTGTACAGACATCATTAGAAGTTCCATGAACCGGAACTGTCTGGGTCAGTAGGGTGTTAGAAGGATGATGGTGGCTCTGTCACGACGGATCTTTCGTATGACTTGCAGTAGTAGCGTGACAGGAGGAAAGGCATATTTGAGGCCATCCGTCCAGGAGAGCTGGAAAGCGTCACCCCCAGAACTATACAGGTGAAGTTTTCTGTTCATCTGGGACAAAGAGGTCACATAATGGAGTACTCCACTGCATAAATATCTTGGTTAGGACTGTGTCATAGATCTCCCATTCATGGTCTGAAAAGAAACTTCTGTTTAGTTTGTCTGCTAGCGAGTTGTGAACACCTGGGAGGTATGTGGCTTGTATTGCGATGTGATTTCTGATACACTAGTATCTGAAGTCTGACTGCTTCCAGGCATCAGAGAAGAAATCTCACTCCTCCTTATTTGTTTATATACACCACCATGGTGACATTGTCCGATGTAGAGCGAGCGTATAAGGGGAAGGAAGGTCTTGCATGCAAGGCGGACTGTCCTCAGTTCCAGTAAATTTATATGCAGCCTGGCCTCTTGTGGGGTCCAGGTACCCTGAGCAGTGTGGTAGTCCAGGTGAGTGCTTCCATTACGCACGTGAGGTCGATTCTGAAATGTTTTCTGAAGAAATCCACCACTGTGTTCTGCAATCCTGGTAGACAGACCACTGAGATCAGTATGAAGAGTGATATAAACCAGTTCCATAGTTTTATGGATTCGTTGCATAAGGACTAGGACCTTGCTCCTCCTTGCAGATTGATATAATGCATTGCCGCTCTGTTGTCCAGCATTATTCTTATTGGGTGGCCCTTGATGCGCAGTAGGAATCGTTGGCAAGTGTACCAAATTGCTCTGGGCTCCACTATGTTGATATGGAGGATTGCCTCCTGAGGGATCCATTTGTTACTGAGCTGTGAGATTATGAAAGAGTGCACCCCAACCTATTGAAGAGACATCTATAGTGATAATCCTTGTGGAAGGAGGATGTAGGAATGCACATGTTTTGTGGGTCCTTCCAATTTAGGGACGCGAGGACCTTCTGAAATACAAACACCTGCTTGAATAGAATATGTTGGGGGTGCAGATGGTTCTCAACCATGCTTGAAGATACTGAGAGTGAAGTCTTGCTAAGACAAATGTGCAAGCTGCCACAAGGCCCAGGAATTGTAGGCAAGCCCTTGCAGTTGTTTGTGGGCTCCGGTGAAGTGTTTAAACAAGGTTGGACATTGTGGTGAATCTGTCCTTAGGTAAGTATACTGTGGCAAAAGAAGAGTCCAGAGTGGCTCTGATGAAGTCTATATATTGGGTCAGTGTTAGGGTAGACTTTTCCACATTGAGGCAGAGGCACAGAGAGTGAAAGAGACAGGGCCTTGCTGGTTGCTTGGTACTGCAGTACTATCTTCAGTTCTTGAGGAAAATAGAGGGCACTTCTTGTCCCTGAAGGTGGCAAAGAGATCCACTTCCAGAAGTCCCCATCTTTGAAGGATCTGAGGGCGTCTTCACTACCCGAGAGATCGACGCTGCCGCAATTGATGCAGTGAGTGTCGATTTAGCGGATCTAGTGAAGACCCACTAAATCGATGGCAGAGCGCTCTCCGGTCAACCCCAGTACTCCAGCTCCCCTGTTCATAGGCCTATTAGGAGCATCTGCTGAGAATATCGGCTGTGGTGTTCTGAATACCCGGGAGGTACACAGCTGAAATTTGCATCTGATGAGCTATATACCAGTTCCATAGTTTCATAGCTTCAGCACACAGGGAGGGGGATCTTGCTCCTCCCTGCTTGTTGATACAGAACATGCAGGATGTGTTGTCTGTCATGACCCTGACTGATTTCCCCTGATGAGGGCAAGAAATGAAAGCAGGGGCTGCTGACTGCCCTGAATTCCAACAGACTGATGAAGAGACTGGTTTCTGGAGGAGTCCATCTGCCTTGAGTCATGAGGACACTGAAGTGAGCTCCCCATTCCAATAGTGATGCATCTGTTCTCATAGGTACTGATGGAGTAGGATGACAGATGGGAAGACCTGCACAGATGTTGAGTTGAACTTTCCACCAGTCTAGGGAGTTCCTCACGTGTAGAGGAAACACCACATGCCTGTCCAGCGTGTCTCTGGCTGGACAATAGGTGGTTGTGAGCCAACCCTGGAAGCAGTGGAGGTGTAGCCTTGCTATGTTAACAACAAGAAGAAAGTCAAGGAAAGTGTGGGCCCCTTACTGAATGAGGGAGGCAACTTAGTGACAGAGGATGTGGGAAAAGCTAATATACTCAATGCTTTTTTTGCCTCTGTCTTCACAAACAAGGTCAGCTCCCAGACTGCTGCACTGGGCAGCACAGTATGGGGAGGAGGTGACCAGCCCTCTGTGGAGAAAGAAGTGGTTCGGGACTATTTAGAAAAACTGGACAAGCACAAGTCCATGGGGCCGGATGCGCTGCATCTGAGGGTGCTAAAGGAGTTGGCGGATGTGATTGCAGAGCCATTGGCCATTATCTTTGAAAGCTCATGGTGATCGGGGGAGGTCCCGGATGACTGGAAAAAGGCTAATGTAGTGCCCATCTTTAAAAAAGAGAATGAGGAGGATCCGGGGAACTACAGGCCAGTCAGCCTCACCTCAGTCCCTGGAAAAATCATGGAGCAGATCCTCAAGGAATCAATTCTGAAGCACTTAGAGAGGAAAGTGATCAGGAACAGTCAGCATGGATTCACCAAGGGCAAGTCATGCCTGACTAGCCTAATTGCCTTCTATGAGGAGATAACTGGGTCTGTGGATGAGGGGAAAGCAGTGGATGTGTTATTCCTTGACTTTAGCAAAGCTTTTGATATGGTCTCCCACAGTATTCTTGCCGCCAAGTTAAAGTAGTATGGGCTGGATGAATGGACTGCAAGGTGGATAGAAAGCTGGCTAGATTGTCGGGCTCAACGGGTAGTGATCAATGGCTCCATGTCTAGTTGGCAGCCGGTATCAAGTGAAGTGCCCCAAGGGTCGGTCCTGGGGCCGGTTTTGTTCAATATCTTCATTAATGATCTGGAGGATGGCGTGGATTGCACTCTCAGCAAGTTTGCAGATGACACTAAACTAGGAGGAGTGGTAGATATGCTGGAGGATAGGGATAGGATACAGAGGGACGTAAACAAATTAGAGGATTGGGCCAAAAGAAACCTGATAAGGTTCAACAAGGACAAGTGCAGAGTCCTGCACTTAGGACGGAAGAATCCCATTCACTGTTACAACTCGGGACCGAATGGCTAGGAAGCAGTTCTGCAGAAAAGGACCTAGGGGTTACAGTGGACGAGAAGCTGGATATGAGTCAACAGTGTGCCCTAGTTGCCAAGAAGGCTAACGTCATTTTGGGCTGTATAAGTAGGGGCATTGCCAGCAGATCGAGGGACGTGATCATTCCCCTCTATTCGACATTGGTGTACTGTGTCTAGTTTTGGGCCCCACACTACAAGAAGGATGTGGAAAAATTGGAAAGAGTCCAGTGGAGGGCAACAAAAATGAGTAGGGGGCTGGAGCACATGACTTATGAGGAGAGGCTGAGGGAACTGGGATTGTTTAGTCTGCAGAAGAGAAGAATGAGGGGGGATTTGATAGCTGCTTTCGACTACCTGAAAGGGGGTTCCAAAGAGGATGGATCTAGACTGTTCTCAGTGGTACCAGATGACAGAACAAGGAGTAATGGTCTCAAGTTGCAGTGGGAGAGGTTTAGGTTGGATATTAGGAAAAACTCTAGTTACTATAAGGCAAGTAACCTCCATTTCTTTCTCAAGTGCAGGTCCCTATGGGTATTCACTATGGGTGACTCCCAAGCAGTACTCATTGTAGAGGAGGGTATAAGGATTTATGCTGCATCACAGTTTGCAGGATCGCTGAACCAAAGGAGGCATCACAGACAAAGCGTGAACAAGGGCACAATGTCTAGTAAAGGTGACCAAAGTTCCAAGTCACCATTCCACAGATTTCTGAGAGGGGAACTCCCTGCAGGGAAACCATCAAGGCAGTTTGTGCTCTAGTAGAGCCCTGACACCCTCAGGGGCTTCCATAAACTCATAGCAGAGGAGGAGGACACCCTGAAATCCATTTCAAGGGTCTTTCTTAAGAAATCACTTCTCCTTTCATTCTATCAGCGATGGAAAGGAATAGCCACAGAGACCTAAAATCTTCATCCTCTGCAAGCAGAAGGCTAAGCTCATCAGACATCCAAAAAGTGGAGCTTCTTGTCCTCCCTGTTATTGTGAGGTTTTGAATAGAAGATGGGCAAATGAACAGGTTGATTCAGGTACAAATCAGAGGGAACCTTTGGGATGAAATCTCAGGCATACTGTATTACTTTAGAATACCGTGTAGGGGGGTCTGCCAAGAGGGCCCCAAGCTCACCCACTCTTCTAGAAGCACACCTTCGTAGGGAGGTGCAGAAGAGAGCAGGAGGCCAAAGCCTCAAACAGCAGAATAATAAGTGCTACAAGTACTGTACCAAGTTCAGGTCCCCCGCAGGTGCAAGTTGTAGTACCCGTGGAAAAGGTTCCGATGATGCCTTTCAGGAACTTCAAGGTTGTGGGATGGGTAAAAAACAAGGAGTTTTCCACAGCATGATAGAAGGCATTGCTAAATACCAGATACATGAGCAGTGAAGTGATAGATAGGCTTCAAAGTCTTCAAAGAAAGAAGGCAGTCCAAAATAAGAGCGATCCCAGACTCTTATGGAGGTACGTTATGCTGTTGACACCAGATGGAAAACAGTTTCCTGTTGGCAACATAGCGACCTTCTTGTAGAAGGCTTCCTGCTGTTGTTGAGGATACATGATGCTCTGGCCCAAGCATGATCTTTCTAAATCCACTGACCCTTCTGCTTCAAGTTGCAATGGGAGGGGTGGGGAGCAATCAGCAAAGTCTTTTGTCCTCTGATATTCTACAACAATTCATGTGGTGTTGATGGGCGTTGTTTTGTTGGGCAGAAAATAACAGCTCCTGTTGGAAACTAGTATTTCACACTCGTTAATGCTTCTCTCCTGTCTTGTGATTTACAGTCAGAGTCAACACTTAAAATATTGCCTTATAACATGGGATACAGATATTATAAGTGAGCTCAATGCATGCAGCAACTTACAAGCATTCCATAAAGTCTCAACACTAAGTACATTTGTATAACTCTAATGCCTATTTTAACAATACTTACACACGGTGAGCCAGACTGGCTGCAGCTATGTATTTGTCACTGTTCAGTTGAGACTTATGGGCGTTGGCATTTGGTGGCACCTGGTCTTCTCGCGTCACAGTAGGCTTTCCAGACAAATACATCTAGTCTCTTTGCTCTTTTGCCTTTTGTGTGGGTCTGAATTGTTCTGCCTTTTTGTTCGCAACAGTGGATGGGAGGAAGGATGGGATAAAGTGAGTGTAAAAGAATTCCACACACTCAGGAGGCACCTGATATTGTTATCTGGTGGATGTAGGTGGTGCCAAGACAGATGTCTGCCCCAAGGTTCTGGCTGGATCCATAATGACCTCATTAACTAGGAGGGCTATCTTGCCTACTGTGGAGACTTGAAGTATATCTACCAGTTTGTGTGTCAATAGGGATTTGGAGGGTCTCAGCCACCCTTTTTAATAGGTCTTGGAAACCCTTATAGTTGTCCATTTGTGGGGCAACAGGGACTAATCAGGGTAAGAGGAGGAAAGGGTCACCAGTGCAGCAGTTCACTTTTCAATGCCTGCTCTTCCATTACCGCCTCTTCTACTTGTGGCTGTACAGAAACTGGGATCTGGGAAGGGCTGGTGGGGTATCTGAATGAATGGCACAATGAAGGAGGCAGCTTGGCGCAGCATGGTCTGACTGTGCAATTGTTCCCTGGAACCAAAGCTGCCCTGAGCACCCAGCAAGGCTACATTAGCATTGGTGGATAAGAGCCTGGTAGCCCGGGGCGTAGGAAACCATAAACCAGGAATCTGTGGGTCCCAAAACCTTTCCTGTGAGGAGTGTCTGGATCCTCTATAAGATGTTGAGCGCTGTGGTGACAGTCTGGGTTAGTCTTGTTGCTGATGTGGAATTTCTGTTTTCCTTGATTCCAAAGGTGACTAAGGAGAATGCATAGTTCAGACCCATAGTTGGTGCACTGGCCCTCGGTGTGTTAAGAACCGATGGTGTTGCGCTACTAGATAGAGTTGGTGCTCACTGTTGTGATGAAGTCAACAGCAAGGGGGACTGAGGTTCTAGGTACATCTGCAGGTCCATCAGTGTCAAGTATCTCAACAGTGCCTCGCAGAATAGACAGCTATGCAGGAACTGGGTCTTGTCAAAGTGGTGTACCAATCTCCACTACAGTGATGGTGCACTCTTCTGACCAGCTTTGTTCTGGTGCCAAAAGAAGTAAATAGTTCCAGGGTCAGTGCTGTACTGTTTCCTAAAGTTCTGTTTTTTGGAACAAGGTGCTTTCGTGCCATATGGCTGGAGCCAGCTTGAGACCAACTTCAGTGGGAACCTGTTCTGGCCCACGAAGTCTCAGAAGATGGTTGGTTTCCTCTTAAAGGAAGCTCAGGTGGGTGTACTCCCGGGACTTCTAGCTCCCTGTGGTCTGCGGAGGACAATGCGGTCATTGTTGTCATTCAAGTCGCAGCTCTTGAAGGCAAAGAGCCCACACTCCCATTCTTTGGCTCAGAAGGTTCCTGTATGTAGGGGTAGTGAGCCTGGGTTCAGAAGCAGGTCTTATTTACTTGGTCATTAGTCATTACTAGCTCAGGAGCTGATGGACTTCCAAATCACACTTTTACTGGGAATGCACAGTTCTCACAAACAACAAAGTAACTTATGGTCTGTTCAAAGTTGAGGAAGCTCCCTCACAAACAACACTTTGATATTTTTGGAGACTATACACAAGTTTAGGTCTTATTCTCTACATTTTTCTCAACCATCAAGAAACAAACAGCATTTCAATAGTGCTTCCTGCTGCTTTATAGCTGCATTGCATTTCTGGAAGGATTTGACAATCTGCTTATAAATCAACATATCAAGATGCTCTCAATCTAGCTGGAAATAGGATACGATAGCTTTCAGTTACTGCTCTCCCTTAGAATTCATAGATGGTACTGATGGTTCTTGAGGTCTTGTGGCACTGTCCTCCATTCCAAATTGGAGTATATAACTGGCTGTCACCATAACTGCAGATTTCTGTAACTATGCATCCATGCCACCGGGCTTTTCCATTCTCTTTGAAAATGATAGCTTAGTCTTTGTTCAAATGCACAAATTTCTCCAATACAAAGTTTCAAAAACAAAATGGATTGTTTCACATAGCTCTTGGGCATGGAAGAGTCAGTCATTGTGAGATGCCATTAGAAGCCTTTTGTTTGAGTCTCAAACATAGGACACTGTATAGTTTCTACAGTTACTGCAGCTTTGAAAACAGAACTCTCAAGTTGTTAATGAGGTAAATAAAGTAAAGTGCAAGGAAAAAAGGCACCTTGAATGGAAACTAATTGGGAACAACTGGTCTTAAAGCTTATTCAAATATTTCTATTTACAACAGGAAGTTGAAGCATAAGTGTTTGTAGATAATAAAGTGCAGCTTGCAGTGTCAGGTCACTCTGCAAACCAAGGCAGGAAGATGGGGATTTAATGGTTTTCCTATCATGCAAAGTTCCAGATGACAAAATCCAATGTGCTTCTGAAGATGTCTACATCAGGCACCTTGAAGGTTTTGGCTCTAGAAATATAATTGCAATCTGCAGGTAGCACTTCTGTTAAGAGCTCTGGATTCTCTTCTTCAGGGATCTAATTCAATAAGATTTACTGTTCCTCCAGCATTCACTTTTGGTCAAGAAAAAGGTGAAGGCAGCTATTAGTATTCCTGTCAAACTGCAAGATCTAGTAAGTTGATCTCACTGACTGACACAATCATTGCAGAAGAAGATCTCCAAATCTAAAACCCATGGAACACACCATTTTGTGCTCAAATATAACCAATTCCCCCAACAAAAGGTAAGCAAGGGTAGACCTTTATCCTGGTACACACAAAATTCCAACTCTAACCTCAATTTTAGGAAATTATCACCTCCTAAAGCCCTTAAAAAAACAACTGCATCAGAAGACAGCTCTTGTTCCAGTTCCCAGCTTCTTGCGTTTCCTCAATTCCTTTTAGAGCTTGCACATTGTCTAGATTGAATCCTCCACTCCTAGCCTCCTCCAATTGTCCCTAATCCCCAATGTATGCTTTACAACTGAATGTAAATGACAGAGTACCAGCTGGGGATCTGACTGACTGCTGAACAGTCTCCTAAAGCAGGGGTTCTCAAACTGGGGGTCAGGACCCCTTGGGGGGTCACAAGGTTATTACATGGGGGGTCACGAGCTGTCAGCCTCCACCCCAAACCCCGCTCTGCCTCCGGCATTTATAATGGTGGTAAACATATTTAAAAGTGTTTTTAATGTAGGGGGGGAGGGGTCGCACTCAGAGGCTTGCTGTGTGAAAGGGGTCACCAGTACAAAAGTTTGAGAACCACTGTCCTAAAGGCTTTTTGTAACGCCCTTGCTGTGGAACTTGAGGGTAGAAAAAGTCAGTAAGTGCTATCCAATTAATTTGCATTGGAGTTATATAAACTTTGAACAGAAGAAGAATTCAAGCTCAGATATACAAATGTTAAAACTAACCAACAGACTTAAGCTGTTATCAAAGTTTATATTTTTACTACAGGAAAGTATAACTGTTCTGTGGTGCCATCTAGACATGTTGAGAGGTGGCCATTTAGAACTACATGTGAAGGCTTTTGGAGGATGGTTCTATGGTGACTGGTAATTTATAAATACAATACAGTACAACAGATAATATGGGAAAGATGTAGTACACCTCTACCCCGATATAACGCGACTCGATATAACACGAATTTGGATATAACGGGGTAAAGCAGCGCTCCAGGGGGGCGGGGCTGCGTGCTCTGGCAGATCAAAGCAAGTTGGATATAATGCGGTTTCGCCTACAATGTGGTAAGATTTTTTGGCTCCCGAGGACAGCGTTATATCGGGGTAGAGGTGTATTAAAGAAGGAACCTACAGAGTAGCAACAATTGAAAACAGCTAGCCTAAAAAAGAATCCTTGATGATGACGACACTTCTAACAGCTGTGAGCAAACTCCACAGCTTCTCAACCAGGAAAAATAAAGTTAAATTGGAACACTATCTTAATTATCAAAGGAGATGTACTTCAAATCGTTTAAACAATCACCCCAGAAACAGACAAAATGCAGATAAAAATATAAAAGGTCTTTTGACCACTTTCCTGGTTGTTGAAGGCAGACAATGTTTTTCATTTTGGCTTTCCACACACACATACTTATCAGCAAACAGTGGTTAATGGAAAATGTGTGTAAAAGAACCAGACTGGGGGACACAGGCCCCACCCCTTCTGACCGTTTCAACACAGCAAGAGAGCAAACAGATATCAACTTTAGGGCTTCTGAAGGTGTGCGGTTGTGCACTCAGCCTCAACTGGACCCTGCTGCTTGGTATTCAGAGGATTTTAATATTTTGGATGATATCTTTGGAGAAAGATGCAAAGGGAAATGGAAACAGGCTATCTTTCTCTGGGGAAATAGAAGTTTTATGCTCAGTCTTGCTTTCAGTTACTTCCTGGAGCTGTGTCTGAATGCACAAGACAGAAGCTGCTGGCACAAGCTGCTGGGAAAGGAAAGTTGGATTTATTTTTTTTGGAGATCAGGAAGTTGCAGCTTTCCCCCTTGTCAAGTAATAGTAGTAGTAACACTGGTTAGCACAATGGTGTCTAACACACAGCTCGGCAGAAAACCACTCTCTCATCTGCCTCAGTCAGCAATCTACAGTTTAAACAAAGCACCAAAGTAGGCAGAGCTGCAATTCTTAAGGGTGCAGCACACACACTGAATTTAACAAACAGATCCTGTGAAAGGATTGTGGGGAATTTAAGATCAAATATTGCCAATTTCTGTGGGTATGCAACAATAATTCAGGTGTCTGCTTCACAGATTCAAAAGGGAGAATCTGCAAACAAACTCAGATTGCACAACTTTTGCCCAGCATGGAATATCAATACCCATTTGCTTCAGCTTTCCACCCTCAAGCATGCAAAACTGAGAGAACATCTGCAAATAAACAGTCCAATTTGTGTTTCTTTGGCAGAAAAACAGATTTGCGGTATAAATTGTTGCTCATCTGCAAGGAGGCCAAGGAGAAGGGGAAGCTGGGCTGCGTGCTATTTAGGACTAACAAACTAGAATGCTGTAATACAATTGTAAATTCAATTAGCTTACCTCTTATTTAATTCTTATATTGTATTCATAAAAATATAGGGTCAGATTTTCAAAAATGCTCAGAACCCAACAGCTCTTCTAATGCTCCATGGGAGCTGCTGGGTGTGGAGCACTACTGAAAAATTTGCGCACAAGCCAAATAGTCTTTGAGCAGGTTATCACAGAACAACTGAAATGTTTTTACACAATCTCAATTCTAAAAGGACATGACATTTCTGCTAAATATGCACACAAAATATTCAGCTAATACTTCTGCCAACATTCTTCTAAACCCAATTTTGATGAGAAAATACATATGGAAACTATTTTAATGATAATTTTAAGTGAGCAAAATTGCCACCCTTTAAAAATCAGCCTTTATAATGGGAAGCACTCAGCTCAGTAGTCTGCCATTTTTACTACACACTAAGCTTCTTTTCTGTTGAAAGCTTGTTTTGTGATGACTAGCAAATTCTGTTGGTCAAAAAGTTCCCTTGATATTTTAACTACTCACCTACTTCACTTATTAAAATACTCACCTCACAAGCCCAAACTCCTTTCAGCACAAAATACCCCTCAGATGATGAGCAATGATTTGTCAGAAGTACATAAAGACTGCAGATATTTACCCTTTAAGTATTTCTAAGCATCTTCTCTCTGAGGGCCCGCTGTGCTAACAAGTAAAACTTCTGTCTCAACAAAATACATTAGAGGTTTTCCTCCCCCATTCTCAATCTCTGAACACATTTTTTTCCCCATTCTAGCATACAGATTTCCAAGGTGGAGAGGGCTGTGTACAACAATTTATTTAGAAGTCTATAGTGTGGCAGGATTTAGACTCTTCAAACACTTTCCTCTGAAGACAGTTGAGCCTTTCATATTTTGTCACCCTATTGGAACAATTAAGAACTGAATTATGTAAGCCAATTGAATTCATTTCAGGAATGGACACTAGCAGTAAACTTAATATAAATATTTTAATTTACCTAAGATCAAAATCACTTTCAATTTTCCAAGGACTGATCAAGATCAAGGAAGCAGGTAAACCCATTTGTTGGCCTTGCTCTTTTTGCCAGGTGTGACAAACTTCCAAGGAATTTTTACATGTGAAGTTTTCAATTCAAAATTATTTTTTGCCAACGTTTCCTGTATTGAAACAGGTGAGTGTGCAGGAACACAAAGGTCTACATGGATAGTTACTCATTAGTAAAATGTTCTGAATACAGATCAGTTATTTTTAATCCACTTCTATTATTTTCCACCTGCATTTAAAGATGAACTAAGGTGCTTTGATAAACGGGCAAGAGGTTTGAGTTCAGCCCCTGTGAAATGCCTCTGTCTTTGCTGCTAGGTCCTGATCCTGCAAAATCTTTAAATGTGAAGGCAGATCCGCTGACTTTAATGGGGCTACTCACATGCTTAACATTATGTACATGTGTAAGTGTTTCCACAACTGGAACACTACCTTGTAAATGCAGCAACTCTAAACAACTCACAACAGACACCCCTACATCCTCCATCTAAACAATATACTAGGGAGACTGTCTCCATCATCCAAGGTGAGTGCACATCACGGCGAAGACGATTGTACTAAAAATCACATTTCAACCTTCAGCTTTCAGCCAAAGTACAGACCTCAAAACATACAGTAACATGACTTTAGATAAAACTCTCATTTCTTCTGGAGTCCCCACTGGCTGACCTAGCACTGTGTTCCTGGGGTGTTTGGCATACACAGTACATAGGTCATTGACAGAAATACAGTCCAAATGATTTTTTCCAAGCTCTTAGATGATAGATGCATTTTATCCCACTGGATTGTCAAAGATATCTCCCTCTTACTCATTGGTTTACTCTATGCTTAGCATATTCCTACCTTAGAAGCTCTCAACTCCTTCAGGGGACACAATGACAACTTCCTTCTTTGAGGTCCTCTCATCAGTTCACTGATGGGAGATCTTTGTCTGCATGCTTGTGCTTCCTGTGAAATTTTGGAATGACCCTTGCTCTGCATACAAACCATTCTGCTGGCAGAGCCCATACTTTTGTTTCATTTCATTATCAGGGACCTGTGTTTTGTTTAAGAGTTCAGCTGCTTATTCCCTTCGCAAAGCCAGACTCCTCTGACACAGCAGGACCGTGTCTAGTGGAAAAGATTATGTCCCCATGAACATTCTGGTTGCAAGTGGGGAATAAGAAGTTGGAGCAAGTGGACTGAAAAAAGATCCTGGTTTTATGCAACAGTCCCTAATGGAGAAATAAAAAATAAATAGATTCAAACTCTGCAGAGATATTTTTGGTCAGAAAGTTTTCAGTGTCCATGGTACAGAAGAGGATCTGTAAGAGGCTGACACAAGATTAAGGACAGCGTCCTGAGCAAATATTAAGGCAACCTTTCTTAAAATGTCAAGTTTGATGTCAGAACTTAGTGTGCCAGCTTTTCTCAGAAACAAATTCCCTGTGTAACAAACTCTTTCACCTGTGGTCCAGGAACACCCATTTATCACCACAGTAAACTAACTATACGTTATGGGGGATTTGTTTGCTTGTTTGGTTTTTAAGAAAACATTTTTTGATCTGAGCAGCAATCAGCTAGGCATTCACTAGGAAGACCGAGTACTTGGGAGTTTTACATAAGTTTTGTGTAAAGTTTTAATTTTATAAAATGGATTTGAAAATACTGCTTTCCAGAGGAACTTTAGAATTTGCCACACTCTAGGACAAACCATATTGTTAAAGGACATGTATTGTTCTCCAGTTCAGTCCCACTGGCACAGTGGTGTCACAAGTTGGCCTGCTATGCACTGAACCTTTGTAAGTGTACCTCTTGTAAGTTTTCCAAACAGAAATGCAGTGGTCTGCAAATAGCAGTTAACAGAAATATAAACCCTCTCATCCCACAATGCAGGATATTCTCATTAGAGCATCTCAAAATAAATTAGTTTATATTCATTTTTCTAGCGAGCATGTACATTGGATATCAGTCTTTAAATTCCAAGACACCAATTATTGAATATTAGCAATCAACTCTAGATATCTGAATTCAGTTAAAATAAATATGCATATTCATCAAATGCAAATAAAAATTTAAAATATATATTTAAAATGCAGAATGAGATGCAGAGTGGATTTTTACTGAACTACAGAACATTTACCAAATAGAGGTGCCATCAAAACTATGTTTTGGTCTCCAATAAAACTCCACTAACTCATGACAGGCAATTGTGAAGGGTACTGTGATTTGAGTGACATAGCAATGCAAAGTATGAAAAGCCATGAGAGAAACAATAAAAAAAATTAATCCTAAAGAGCTTCCATTAGTCATCAAAAATTGCTTTGCAATGATTGATTTTAGTCTCACCTTCCAAAAGTCTAGGCTCAATTGAAATAGGCAGCCAAGTTTAGGAAGTTATCTACATTACTCCCTTCCTCCCACAGAGGTGCACAGATAGTAACAATGATCCAAATCAATATCAATGTGACCAATACCTACAGAAGGAACTTTTTAGGTGCTCAGACCAAATATGTTGCACTGTTTAACTTAATTCATTTTTCTTAATATAAAGTTACATAAGAAGCAAAAAGTGTTCTTTAAGGAACACTTCTAGTTTAATAAAGCAGCTGCAATTCAAAAAGTCAAATCCCACCTGATTCATACTCCACTGGAGTTTGGCAGTGTGTGAAACTCCAGTGAATAATAGGACTATCTGTGTACCTCTAGTTCATTATTCACTTGTTACAGACATGTAAGTGTAAAAGGCATGTAAAACTTTTACAACCAATGGCCTAATAGAAAACCATTTGCGTTTTTTGTTTGCTTGTTTGTTTTTTTACTTTTTAAGCAATATGAAAAATGGAAGCTCAATCAATGTATAATTGCCATGGTTGGTTAGTTGGAACAACAGTGGATACATTCCCAGAACCAAGACGGATATAAAAAAATAAAAATAAAAGTAGCATAATACTATAAAATTTGTAGCTTACTTTGTGCCTTTTCACAGAAGTTTATCTGAAAGCCTAAAGCAAAAAAGATAAGTTCTAGTTCATTCACTGGAAGTCACAGAATTGCATAACTATTAAAAGTCACATGTTTCAATTATCATTATTAGAGTCTAAAAATTCTGAATAAAACTGGTTTCATGGGCAAAGTGTTATCCTGAGAAACTAACAAGTGCAGTCATCTCAATCTCCTTCATTTACATCCCATGCATTTTCAACAGCTCTGTGTTGTCCAAAATGCCAAGAAAGAAATCAATCAATGGCCAGATCAGGTCAAGAGGGAATCAGCTTATGAGAGTGTTAGTTTCATTGTCATGTTAATAAAAATAAAACAGTCATAACTCCTTGGATACCTTTGCAAATCCATTCAAACAATTTTGCTAATATAAGTCTTCTGCAGTAGCAAGTCATATTCTTGATGATTAAGACATTAAGGAGGATACTGTGTCCCAATGAAGCCAAAGATGTTAATTAATTTCTGACTGAGGTAAGTGACATTTGAAAATATTTCATCAAGTCAAACAGTATTTTACTTAGCATTTCCCAACAAGCAACATTCAGTTTGTTAACATCTGTGCAACAATGGAGGACCAGGTCTGTTAAAACCTGCACTAATAAAAATATCAGACTAAATCAAACAAGTTTTCTCAGCTGAAATAAGGGAAATTACAGTATATACTCGTTCATAAACCGAATTTTTTTAGTAAAAAAGGGAAGCACCAGAAAAGGGGGTCGGCTTATGAACGGGTATAGAGGGGGAGCGGTGGGACACAGCCCCTCCCCCCAACAGAGGGAGCAAGGAGAGGCAGCACAGGCAGAAGGGAAGAGGCGGGGCCAGAGTCTCGCAGCTTCTGCTCTTCCCCCAGCCTCGGAAGCAGGTGCAGCTCCGGGGCTGGCAGGCTGCAGCCGTGCCGCTCGGCCCCACCCCCCAGAGCAGGCTGTGGTCACGCCACCAGAACATGCTGGGGCTGTGCCGCCCAGCCCAGCCTGCTGGAAAATGCTGCAGCCGCGCCACCCGGTCTGGCCCGCCAGAGCAGGCTGCAGCCGCGCTGCCCAGCCTGCCGGAGCAGCTCCAGCCAGGTCAGAGACATCCTCACCTGGCCCTCCCCAGATAAGGTGGGAAGGGATGAGATGGGGAGAGTGTGGGGGTCCCGGGCTAGAGGTGGGGTCATGTGGGGGGTGGTCACAGAAGTTACTGCCCTGACTCCCAGCTTCTCCCCCCAAAAAAATTTCCCCACCAGTTGCTGTCCCGGCCCATCAGGGTAAGCAGCTGGCGCGCCGAGACATTTTGTTTACTTAGGTTTACCTCCGTGCCTGCGGACGCTCTAGGTAAACAAACCATCTCGGCCCGCCAGCGGCTTATCCTGATGGCCCGGGAGCCAATGTTTGCTGACCCCTGAATTATAGGGTCGGCTTATGAACGGGTTATACAAATTTTCCATTTTTACTTATCCATCTTGGGGGGGGGCGGGGGTCAGCTTATAAACGAACCGGCTTATGATCGAGTATATACGGTACATTCAATTTCTCCTTTAAGAGGCGGACAGTGCTCCCCCTGGTTTTGATTATGTAAAAGTGATTTACACGGCTAACCTACCCATCATTTGTGAGACTAAGGATTTATATTCTATTTCTGATTTTCAAGATACTTCTCTATGCAGGCAGTTGCAGTCTTTCCTCTCCCTCCACTCTCACTCTCACCCCCACCCCCACCAACTAGGCTTCAACCAGGAATAATTCTCATAAGTCCTAGTGATCTGTTCAGTTCCTTTGGGGTATAAATGGAAAGAACTTGAGAACTGATGTTACTCCAGTTCACTCTCACTGAACAAAACATCTAACTTATGCAGTGTTCATAAAGAAAAATCTGGAAATGAAATATGTTAGGTCTATTCACATTATACTAATCATCAGCAGTACTGCCCATCTTCACTGTAGTAAACATCTGATTTGTAGCATTAATTTCTCATACCTCCAGTGTTGCCAACACACAATTTTATTGTGAGTCTTGCAGTATTTGGTGCTTTTCTGATAGCCCCAGCTTCCAGAGCCCTGTGAGTAAGTAATAATCTCAGATTCTTTTTTTCCCTAGTCCTCATGATTGCAGAGAAAAGCTGGAAAACATGAACCCTAAAAGGCTTCAAAATTTAGAAGATAAATAAAAAGGACTGAATAGTTATACTTTAAAATCTCAATTTTGGGGGGTGGGGAGGACTGACTCGTAATTTTTGAATGCTTGGGGTTGACAACGCTGTGTCACGTTTCTCAGATAAGAAACCTAAATCCCTAATATAGAATGTACAGTCACGTTCATTATGCAGTAAATAAACTACTTACCCAAAAAGGTTTGTTAAACACTAAACAATCAACTGTACTACAGTGTTAAAAAACTGAGCACATGGAATTATCAGTCCACTACTTGCAAATTAAATTTCACACTAAGTAGCTAAAATCTCCAGGATAAACTGATATTGTGCTTGCCCTTTATTCCAATTCTCTGAAAGATACAGTAGCAGCTAAAATTATTCTACAGGTGCAAGTTCTAAAAGAAATCATGCTAACAATACTGACACAAACTTAATAGGCTATCGTTAATGTTGCAATCAGGATACACACTGTAGAAATCAAAAGAAAAAAAGTCTCCTGCACTCCTGGAAATTTACACATCAACTACAAAGCTGTCAATAACACACTCCAGCACTCCACAGAGATTTGACTTCCATCTCCAGCAGATACTGAAAACAATACATACACCCCAACTTCATCAAACTCACACTCAGGAAAACTTCAACAGCAACTTAGAATCATAGAAGATTAGGGTTGGAAGAGACCTCAGGAGGTCATCTAGTCCAACCCCTGCTCAAAGCAGGGCCAACACCAACTAAATCATCCCAGCCAGGGTTTTTGTCAAGCGGGGCCTTAAACACCTCTAAGGATTGAGATTCCACCACTTCCTTAGGTAACTCATTCTAGTGCTTCACCACACTCCTAGTGAAATAGTTTTTCCTAATATCCAACCTAGATCTCCCCCACTGCAACTTGAGACCATTGCTCCTTGTTCTGTCATCTGAGAACAGCCTAGCTCCATCCTCTTTGGAATCCCCCTTCAGGTAGTTGAAGGCTGCTATCAAATCCCCCCCCTCATTCTTCTTTTCTGCAGACTAAATAAGACCAGTTCCCTCAGCCTCTCCTCATAAGTCACGTGCCCCAGCCCCCATTTTTGTTGCCCTCCGCTGGACTCTGTCCAATTTGTCCACATCCTTTCTGTAGTGAGGGGCCCAAAACTGGATGCAATACTCCAGATGTGGCCTCCCCAGTGCCAAATAGAGGGGAATAATCACTTCCCGCAATCTGCTGGCAATACTCCTACTAATGCAGCCCAATATGCCGTTAGCCTTCTTGGCAACAAGGGCACACTGTTGACTCATATCCAGCTTCTCATCCACTGTAATCCCCAGGACCTTCAACAAATAAAAGGCAGAATGACCTTCCAAATGAATGGACTGTGCAACAGGCAGATGTGATGATCTATTTATATTAAAAAGCATGAGGTCACTATGGTATTTGGTGCAGAAGAGTTTTCTTTGATCAGCCAGTATACCCTGAAGCCAGGTAATCAAGCTCCTGAAATAACCCAATTCTCTCTTCTTTACCAATTCCAATTATTTTGTTAAAGCATCTCAGCTTCCAGCCTCTTCAAGTTCTCAATGAACTGGCTGTGCAGGAGCATTTCAGTACTGGGCTTAGTCATCTTCACCTGTTCCACCCACTAATACTGCAGGTCCCCATTTACTCTCTATTCCAAGGCAGGTCAGCTCCTGCTCACTCTATGTGGCCTGTGCCAGGGTTCTTTTCCTTGAGGAACATGTATCTTCCACCTCCCAAAGACACTCCACCATCTTAATCTGTCAGTTTGCTAAATTGTACAATGATTTCAGCCCGGTGCCGGAAGCATCCCTCTCTTCAGATCTCTCCAGTCCATTACTCTGTGGGTCTGCTGGGTAGTGATAGGAGCTACTGCAATCTCTGACAAACCCGCCCTGCACACCACTTCTGCATCTATGGTGCAATGCTGTGCCCATGGGCAGCTTATAAACAGCAAGGATCAAATCTGGATTGGGAACCCTGGATCTAACAGTAGGAGCAGCTTAGAGACCCAGCTCTGCTAGGCAAGACTGTAGCAGGCTTATCAGCCTCCGTATGTCACCAAGACACCACACGAGAGGAACAGAGCGCCACACAAACAGCTGTGGATTACACAGGACACCTGTTCCTTTGTTGGTCTGCCAGTTTCTCTCAATTAAATATCGTAAGAGGGCACAACTTGTCCACTAACGACTCTGCATTGACCCCCCTACCTGACAACTGCTTATTTCTGGGCTCACGGCCTTATCTCAAATCTCCCTGGGTTCTTCAATGCTCTGCTCACACATCTGCTGGGCTCCAGCCTGCATTCTGTGCAGCTGGGCTTCTTCTCTCCATTGTTGTTGTCTGCTGCCAGGGCATTCAAAGGTGTAGCTTTTCCAGCCAGTCTCAAGAACTTGCTGGCTTCAGCTTCCAGGTTCTATTTCATCTCCATTATCTGCTGTTCCTTTCTCCACCCCAGATATTTTTCCTAACCTTGCGCCTCTGAATCTCTTTAAGCCCTTGATCTTTATACATTTTATATGTTTATTGAGCTGCTCTAGCTCCACCTTCTAGTCCAAAGCTTCTGCCCCAGCTCTGGTTTGGGAGAGAGCTTTCACCTTCCTCTCCCAAGCTTCTGTCCCAACATGTCACACTCAAAGAAGTTCTTCTCCTGGGCTAACATCTACTCAACTCCTCCTGCTTTTCTTCCTGATTGCTGGGGATCTAATTCCACTGCCAAGCCTTCCCTGCTCTGTCTGTGGTCAAGTCTGTCTATGAGACATACAATCCTGCCATGCAGCCTTGTCACTGGAGTTTCGCCTTTCCAGGTGAGCCACTTGCTGTCAGAAGGCAGACATACATTTCCCCAAGTGCCTCTTTTCCTTCATATCATTGCTCTCCAAAATGGTTATTTTCATCCACTGCTTTTGGCATGCTTTTTCCTGCATCCTGCTTAAGTTATAACCCCAGATCCGCAGTCTTTTGCTAATCTAATCAGCTTGCTCTCTGACTGGTTCAGACCTCTGAGTTACTACCTAACCCAGTACACCACTCAGTAACTTCAGCCATCTTCTCTCGCACTGTCACTCTTGGTGTATCTCCCTTGTTAATCTTGGACCTAGGTCCCTACTTCATTCTGCTTGTCCCTTTTATCCTGAAAAAGCACTTTCACCTAATTGGCCACTTTGCATGATCTTTCTCCGAAGGTTTGCTTGCACACATTTAGCTTGGTTCCAATGCTGTCATCTCCTCCACAGTCTGGAAATGCTTCTGTTTCAGTTCCTGGGTCTGGGCCCCCCGAGTCTTTGCCTCAGTGCCCAGTCCCTTCACATAGGCCTGCATTTTCCAGAGCTGTTTGATACTCTGCCCTCCAGATCCTTTAAGTTCAGTTTCAGCTTTTTTTCTTGCACTCACAGACACTGAAAACTGAGCGCCTCTTTAACTCCCTTTCCAACCATGTTGTTTCAGGCTCCTGAGCCTGCCGTGGTTCTGCTCATCACTTATACAAGACCTCAAGCTCTCAAAATCCCAGGCTGAGTGTGGAGCCAAGGTATCTCCCTTAATTAGCTGAGACTCTAAGCACTGCTGCCATTTGCCCAGTTTGGACACTCCACCCTCAGGATTGTCTCGGTTTTGTTCACCCCTGGGGACCCAGGCTTTTCCCTTTGCCACTGTCCCTTTTCCCAAGGAGGAAAGTTCTCAGTAGGGCCACACCTAGTAGCATGTGCTGCCTTCCTACAGTCAAGACAAACAACATAGGGACTTGCTCTTCCTTGACCTGTCTCTATCTTTGCAAGAGACCAGGCCCCCCTCTAAGATCCCTGTCATACACAGGGCCTCTCCAGAGACCTGCTTGGGCTTTGACACCGTCTGGGCCCCTCCCCACCTCCTGGAAGCATGGGATGGGCTTCAGCAACAGATTTTGCAGTGCCTTGTAGGGTCTATATCTCTAACCCCAAATGCTTCACTTGGGTTCTGCTAAGGCTCTGCAAACAGGTCATAGACCCTTCCTGAGATAACAGACTCTAGTACTAACCCCAAATCCAGCTCCCCATCTCTGTTAACCCCTGGTTCAGGCCTCCACTGAGTCTCTCCTGCTATGGGTTCTCTGAACAGTGTATGGCAAGCCTCAGTTTACCAGTCTTCATAAAAGCACAATCACTCAGCCCTAGTGGGACTCCCACCTGGTTGCTCGGAAAGTGAATGTTACCCTGGGCCCCTTGACTGTCACTGCCCATTACTGATCCAACCATTGTACCAAGGTGGGGTGGGTCTCCTTCTGGTGCTCAAGCTGATATTGTAGTGGTAAGTGCCAGATATCTATGCCTAGCTTTAGGAGTGCAGCGTAGCGTTCTGGCTAAAGGCAGGATACCCAAAGCACATATATGTGGATCAATCAGTCTGAAAGGCAGTGTCACAGAATGGCTAAAGTTCAGTTCTATTCCCCACTGCATCTAACATGGCCTATATAACTTCTCCATTATTTTATTTGCAAAGGATAGAGTGCAGTAGATTATAATTGACAGTTATCTAGTGCTGAGGTCACAACTTTCATTATTAATTACAATAGAGAAGTACGTACAAATCAAAACTAAAGTCAGTAAAGGCAGGTCTTGAATTCAAGGTATCCTGGTTCCTAGCTCAGAGAACTTTTCCCTACGTTACTGGAATACTGTGCAGATGAGTCTGTCTCTGTCAGCTACTAGCTGTGTTGTAGAAGCTAGCAATGGAAACACTGTCATTCTATGCAGACAGCACTGCCATCTGAATTGCTATAGGGATGACTAGTTTAGACAGTACTTAATGCCTCAGCTTTAAGATGACATATTGCAAAAAGAGCAACTTGTCAAACTGAAGAAAAAACAAGAGAGAGAAGAGGTATCACCTTCTAAGTGGTATCTATTTAGCACAAGGGAGGGCAAACTACGGCCCGTGGGCTGGATGCAGCCTGTCAGGGCTTTCAATACAGCCCACGGGATTGCCAGCCCCGTGGCGCAGCAGGGCTGAGACAGGCTCCCTGCCTGCCCTGGCCCCACACTGCTCCCAGAAGTGGCCGGCACCACATCCCTGCGGCCCCTGAAGGGGGGCGGGGCAGAGGGCTCCATGCGCTGCCCTCGCCTGCAGGCACCAACCCCCGCAGCTCACATTGGCCAGGAATGGGGAACCGCGGCCAATGGGAGCTTCGGGGGTGGTACGCGCAGACGAGGGCAGTGCGCGGCCCCACCAGGAGCCACTGCCGGACATGCTGGCCACTTCCGGGAGTGGCGCAGGTCCAGGGCAGGCAGGGAGCCTGCCTTAGCCCTGCTGTGCACCACTGCCACCCTGGCGCCGCTCGAGGTAAGCGGCGCCGGGCCAGAGCCCACACCCCGAACTCCTCCTGGACCCCAACCCCCTGCCCTGAGCCCCCTCCCGCACTCCGCACCCCCTCCCCTGAGCCCCTTCCCACACTCCACACACCCTGCCCTGAGCCCCCTCCTGCACTCTGCACTCCCTCCCGCATCTCAACCCACTGCCACAGCCCTACATTCGTGGCCCTGCATACAATTTCCCCACCCAGATGTGGTCCTTGCGCCAAAAAGTTTGCCCACCCTGACTTAGCAGATGCAGAGTAATGTGTG
Source organism: Emys orbicularis (assembly GCF_028017835.1). Taxonomy (NCBI): domain Eukaryota; kingdom Metazoa; phylum Chordata; order Testudines; family Emydidae; genus Emys; species Emys orbicularis. The sequence continues at coordinate 24,643,480 of NC_088695.1, read as the reverse complement.
AAGTAAAAATCAAATCCCAAGAGTTTATACTTTTCCCCAAAAAGGATCCAAAGAAAGGTGAAACACCAAATATTTTTTAAAAGCAGGTGTCTTTTTCCATGTTAATCAACCCAATGAGCAAACCAACCTGAATAATTCAAATACTACATAATTTCTATTTTTCTGCTGCATATCTAATATTTCTACACATTAAAGTCACGAAAACTCTATCACAATCTTGACTACCCTCTACAGTGCTTAGTTACATGTACTCTTACACTGCTGTTCAGATGCTTAAACACTTACTTGCTGGATCGACCTTAGCATGCAGCACAAACACACTCAGAAGGCACACAATAGAAGGGATTTAGAATCACAGGCCTCATCACCTGCACAAGCCTGCTCACATTGCTATACTCATTACTTGGGTTTTGAATGAATGCTGAGCACAAACACTTCACATCCTCACCATCTTTACTGAAAGGAATGTTATACTGCAATAATGGAACAGGTGTTAGGGCCTAGAGATGGGTAACTTGGTGCTACAGTATTACTATTTCTCAGGAATTTACCAATACCCAAGATAGTAAATCAGAGGACTGGGAGATACCAGACATGCAGGTTCCATTCCTAGATCTGACACGGACTTCCTGTCAAGGCTGTGATGGGTCACTTCATATCTCAGAGCCTCAGTTTCCCCATCTGAAAATGGGAATCGTATTTGTCTACCTCAGAAGAGGTATTGCTAGACTAAATTAATTGTTTGTAAAGCCCACAGAGATCTTCAGACAGAAGCAGCTTTAGAAGTACAAAGCATTATTGTTGTTGTTATTATTTACCTAACCAAACACAGAAGAGGATTGGCACAGGCCAGCCAGGAAATCAGCCTCTTACCCAATCCCTTTGCACAGGAAGACAGCTGTAATTGTGATATATTTTCAGGATCACTGTGAAAGAGGTTGAGAAAACCATGTAAGAGGGACTGCAAAAGTATTGGGCTGGACAACCCCAGGATTTATCATGGTTAAAAACACTAAAGGAGTTAAATGATTCAAGACATTGACAATACCAAGCCTCTCACACTTAGGTCACTTGTTTGACTCCAGGTCAGGTGTGACTAAGATCTTGTCAATACTAAAGAAATGTACCTTGCCCAGAAACATTTGCTCTCCCTCAATCAACTGAAAAGCACCTCCTGGGTTTATTTTTGTGGGGCAGGGCAGGAGGCACTAAGGTACAATCCAAACAGACTGAATTATCAGCATTAAGGAACAAGTGACCCCAAATCATTTCCCCAGTTTGTACAGAGCTGCCTGCACAAACCTTTCAAACAGTCCTTGCAACCTGGGGAAAGAAGGTTGAGACAGAGGAGCAGAGCTGCCAATTCCACCAGACATCTGAGCTGGCAAACGACCTACAATTCACTGGCTCAGCATCCCCTCCCTGACTCTCCCCACAAAATCAGGCCTGATCTACACTACAGACCTATATCAGTATAATTACATCACTCAGGGGTGTGAAAAATCCACACCCCACAGTGACATAGTTCTACTGACCTAACCTCCCATGTAGACAGCACCTATGTTGATAGGAGAGCGTCTCCTGTCAACATACATACCACCTCTCGGGGAGGTGGATTAACTCTGCTGATAGGAGAGCTCTCTCCTATCAGCGTAGGCGCATCTGCACTTAAGTACCACAAACTATTGCAAACCTGATCTGTTGTACAAGAGGGAAAACTGAGGTACACCACCTCATGAATTTCATAAATGACCAGTGAGTGGGGTAATTCACTAGCCTGACTATAGAACAAAATAAGTACAGCCTGGCGGTAACTCTTCTATTTTTCCTGCAATTAGCAAGGAGATTTGTAAAAGGAAGTGGTAGTATTATTAAGCAATAATCTGTCCCCACCAAGGGGGTGGAAATTGTTTCTTTTGTTTTTCAGACAGTCTACAAGCAAGCTGGCGCCAGCAGAAGAATAACCCAGAATACCATGGATCTATGTTTTGTGGTGTTTGTCTTGTTGCTAGCATTGTTGTGTTTCAGTGAACAGAAAACCTCATGATGTGGGTGGGGGGTGGCTTCAAAAGGTTAACCTGGGGGGGAGATGTGTATGGGAATGCAAAATGCTCAACTAGGAGGCCAGCACCTGTGTAATAGCTACTGTGGAACCTGGAAATGGAACACCAGGTAAGGTGGTCCCCGGACAAGCCCTATGGGAATAATGAGAAGGGGAGGAGCTCGCTGAGAATCAATGGAGGGGTGTATGAAATGGTGTAAATCCAGAGAAGATGTTTGGATGTGCCCCTCCCTGATGGCCATAGAGGAGCACACCCAATGGTCTATGGCAAGGGGTGGACAATTGGGTGTACTGTGTATGAGGTGTTTTGCTGAAAATGTACATATTACTAGGGGGCACAATTACACCAGCCCATAACCAAACAATACACATCTACACACTGTTATCTGGGCTTTGTTGCACAAATGGATCTGTGAATCTTATTGATGTAAATAATTGAACCAGGGCATACTGCCTGATTCCATACCAAGTGGTTAAGTTGGTTTGGACAATAACCCATTTCTCTGTGGACAATCAGTGGACTTACGATATGGACAAAAGCACGTAAACCCTGCAGGGGCAGCTTGTTGCAACTGCCAGCAACTGGACACATTAAAATCTTGACTCTGTCGAAGGAGGAGAGGCAGTGTTTTGGTGGTGGCTCGGATGTTGGACCATACTGCAGTGGTCAGGACTCCTGGTGTTCCTGTGGATTATTATAGTGGCTGGTGTATTGTTAAGTATACATATGGAGATTACTTATAGGTTATGTAGTAAGCCCCCCCCAGTGTACTATACAACCCAGACCCAACCTTCTTGGGCCCACTATAATGGGAAGTCTGGATATATATAATTGGAATAGGTGTGGTATGCCAGTACGAGAGAAGGTGCAGGGCACTGTACTACACAACGGGCAGTGGGACAAATGGAATATCGACACCTTCCACCTTGATGCCTGGCCCTATCAGGAAATGTGTCACCATATGTCCTATGCTTTTCCAGGGATACCTGGGCAGGAGGATCCCAAAAAAGAAAGAAAAAAAAGGGGGGGTGGAGTGTTAGGCTATAGATATTCAGGCCTGTCTGCAAAGGCCTGTACTTTAAGAATGTAGGTGTATTCTTATCACTTAGCTAGTTATAGAGGTACAAAACAAGAAGCAAAATCACAGTCTGCCTGTGTATGGGCCTTCTCTCACTATGATAGTCTAAGGCCTTGTTCTTAGGCTAAGGCCTTTGGCTAAACAGCAGAGGCAGCCATAAGCTGGGAAGCAAACGGTCACATCCTCACCAGTCACACTGAAATAAGGCAGTTTTGGGCTGTAAAAAAGGTGATCCAATCTATCACCTCCAGAGAAAGGGAAGAGCCTAGAAGATTTAAAGAAAACTTAAGTTGGACAGCATCCTGTCTGGCAAGAACTCATTTATCAATAGCTGGGGTGTGAAATCCTCATTTCTTTGTTGTTCTTTCACTGTAGTCCCCCTTCCCTATTGTTTGTCTGTATAATCTCTGTCTGGTTCTGTGATTGTTTCTGTCTGCTGTATAATTAATTTTGTTGGGTGTAAGCCAATTAAGATGGTGGGATATAATTCATTAGATAATCATGTTACAATATGTTGGGATTGGTTAGTTAAATTTCAGTAAAATGATTGGTTAAGGTATAGCTAAGCAGAACTCAAGTTTTACTATATAGTCTGCAGCCAATCAGAAAGTAAGGGGGGGGGGATTAGAAACATGTTTTGCTAAGGGGGGGAAATGGGAACAGGGACACAGGCAAAGCTCTGTGGCATCAGAGCTGGGAAGGGGGACACTGAGGAAGGAAACTGGAATCATTGCTTGCTGGAAGTTCACCCCAATAAACATTGAATTGTTTGCACCTTTGGACTTCGGGTATTGTTACTCTCTGTTCATGCGAGAGAAGGACCAGGGAAGTGAGAGGGTGAAGGAATAAGCCCTCTAACAGTGTAGCTGCACTGATGAAGCGTTTTTAGCATAGACCTGCCCTCAGTAAAAACATGCCAACCATCATCCTTGTCAGTACTCTAAGCAGAGAGGCTACAGATAGGCCATAGAGACTGAACTCTCCCTCCCTGATTGAACTAACCTCGTTATCTCCATACTGATTTATACCTGCCTCTGGAAATTTCCATTACTTGCATCTGAAGAAGTGAGGTTCTTACCCACGAAAGCTTATGCTCCCAATACTTCTGTTAGTCTTAAAGGTGCCACAGGACCCTCTGTTGCTTTTTACTGATCCCTAGAGGTATTCTAGGTTAGGGCTGAGGCACAATGGCAAAGCTTAATATGCAGGATGCTTATCTTGTCACTGGCTCTGTTATAACCAGACAAATGAGAGGACTTCAGACTCTAGAGGTGTTAAGCCAGCTCCTTTCACCAACAAAAGACCAATCAGACTTTATATGTATGTATCAACAATCTGATATAAAAAGTCCTCTTATTCTACACCTGAGCTTGGCACCAGTGTGCCCAAAGTACCAGCACGATAAGCATTTAGTCTCCATGCTCCTGCCTAGGGGAATAGTCCCCTAGGCAGCTCAATGACTAGGGCCCTATCAAATTCACGGCCATGAAAAACACCTCACGGACCATGAAATCTGGTCTCCCCCCGTGAAATCTGGTCTTCTGTGTGTTTTTACCCTCTACTACACAGATTTCACAAGGGAGATCAGCGTTTCTCAAATTGGAGGTCCTGACCCAAAAGGGAGTTGCAAGGTTATTTTAGAGGGGTCGCTACCTTACTTCTCCACTACCTTCAGAGCTGGGTGACCGATGAGCAGCAGCTGTTGGCCAGGCGCCCAGATCTGAAGGCGATGCCCTGCCAGCAGCAGCACAGAAGTAAGGGTGGCAATACCATACCGTGCCACCCTTACCTCTGCGCTGCTGTCTTCAGAGCTGGTCAGCCAGAGAGTGGTGGCTGCTGACCGAGGGCCCAGTTCTGCAGGCAGCAGCGCAGAAGTAAGGGTGGCAATACCATAACATAACATCTGTGCTCCCAGCCAGCAGTCACTGCTCTCCAGCTGCCAAACTCTGAAGGCAGCGCCACCGCCAGCAGCTGCACAGAAATAAGGGTAGCAATACCTCAACCCCCCTACAATGACCTTGTGATCCCCCCACAACTCCTTTTTTGGGTCAGGACCTCTACAATTACAACACCATGAAATTTCAGATTTAAATATCTGAAATCATTAATTTTACGATTTTTAAAATCCTATGACCGTGAAATTGACCAAAATGGACCGTGAATTTGGTAGGGCCCTATCAAGGACTGGGAAATCAAAGTGCTCAAGCACACATCTAAATTATACTGGACCTAAGAAAGAGGGCAGGGAAGCACCTAATGAAAAGATGCAAAAATTGGAATCAGTAACTAGGGACATATTTTGAAGACAACTGGTGCAGAATTTGGTTAGATGTAGAAATATTTTTATTTGCAGGTGCAGGGAAACCAAGGCCTCTAGGAGGATGTCTACAGAGCATTTTCGTCTGAGCAGAAGCGAGCCTCCAAGCTCAGCTCAACAGACTCAGGCTAGTGGAGCTTGCCCTAATACTGTAAAAACATCTGTGCAGAAAGCACTTTGAAGCTGCAGCCTGGACTCTGAAGCCCAGGATGGGGGCTCACTGGGCCTCTTCCCAGCTTGGCTGTGTCTACTTCCCCTTTCTTATAAGTGCAAGTTATTAGGTTTCTTAGATGCTAAGGACAAAATTTTGAGAAATCAGTAAGAGATTCATGAAGACTGTCACAGGCCATCTCCTGGTGCACCTAAGAAAGAGGACCAGATAGAAAATGTTTTCAGTGCTTCAGTTCTTGTCATTTGGACTCTCTTCTCATTGTATTCAGTGCAGAACATTGTGCTTTTGAAAGTGCCAACCTCCATCTTCAATAAAATGCAAATACAAAGGTTTTGATTTGGAAAGGGGGGAACATAGGAATGGCCATACTGGGTCACACCAAATGTCCATCTAGCCCAGTATCCTGTCTTCTGACAGTGGCCCATGCCAGGTGCCCCAGAGGGAATGAACAGAACATGTAAACATCAAGTGATCCATCCCCTGTCATCTATTCCCATGGCAAACAGAGGCTAAGGACACCATCCCTGCCCATCCTGGCTGATAGCCATTGATCGACCTATCCTCCATGAACTTATCTAGTTCTTTTTTGAACCCTGTTATAGTCTTGGCCTTCACAACATCCTCTGGCAAGGAGTTCCACAGGTTGACTGTGTGTTCTGTGAAAAAATACTTCCTTTTGTCTGTTTTAAACCTGCTGCCCATTAATTTCATTAATTAGTTCTTGTGTTATGAGGAGTAAATAACACTGCCTTATTTAATTTCTCCACACCAGTCATGAGTTTATAGATCTCAATCATATCCCCCCCCTTAGTTGTTTCTTTTCCAAGGTGAAAAGTCCCTGTCTTAAATTGCTTCTCATATGGCAGTCATTCCATACCCCTAATCATTTTTGTTGCCTTTTTCTGAACCATTTCCAATTCCAATATATCTTTTTTGAAATGGGGCGACCATTTCTGCACGCAGTATTCAAGATGTGGGCATACCATGGATTTATATAGAGGCAATATGATATTTTCTGTCTTATTATCTATCCCTTTCTTAATGATTCCCAACATTCTGTTAGCTTTTTTGACTGCCGCTGCACATTGAGTGGATGTTTTCAGAGAACTATCCACAATGACTCCAAGATCTTTCTTAAGTGATAACAACTAATTTAGACCCCATCATTTTATATGTATAATTAGGATTATGTTTTCCAATGTGCATTACTTTGCACTTAACACTGAATTTCATCTGCCATTTTGTTGCCCAGTCACCCAGTTTTGAGAGATCCTTTTGTAGCTCTTGGCAGTCTGCCTGGGACTTAACAATCTTGAGTAGTTTTGTATCATCTGGGAGAATCAATGTAGCAGTGAGAAATAAGCATTTGTAAGGTATACAAAAATTTTAGTCTCCCCTACTGCTTATTCAGCAGCAGCTAATGTTCCCTATCCTGCTGAGGTGCAAGCCTGCTTAGCTCCATTCAAAGCGGGGGCAAGGGCACAGAGAGGGAGTCAAACAGTGATAGATATGATGCTGTCAAGCAAGCACAATTGCATTACAAACAATAGCAGGTTATCAAAATGATTCTTAACTCTGGGTCCTTGCACCAGCACAGGCATCTGTGCAATAGGGCTGAAGCTTGGAACGCCCAGGTCAGAGACCTTGCTTAGGAAGTGCTGTGCAGCAGCATGTGTCAGGTCTTACATAAATCTAAGCCAGCAGCATGTATGCCTCATGTTGGGTTTGCAAGTACAAAGCAGGCAGGCTGCAGAAGGAGATTCCTATGAGGACATTTACACAATGACAGTCAGGGCTGAAAAGCTCAATAACCCTCTTTAAACAAATGAAGGTCAACTGCTGCTTGGCTGTGTATGTTATGACAAAGTCATGTCCGGGCCTTTCAACTTGACTGTAAGGAGCCACAAATGTTATCTACGCTTTTGAGACTTTGCAACGACCGTAATTAAAAAACTTGGCTTGAAGCATTGGAGTCCCCAGAGCAGAGTGTAAGCCCATAAATGGCAGGAAAAGTGCACTAGAGAATCTTCAAAAAAATAGAGACCAAAGCAGGCACAAATTTTGCCCAACTGAAGGCTGTGCTGGCAACTTACCAGGAGCCCAAAAGCTGCATCAAATTATGTTAAAATAAACCAGTCTGCAAACAGCTTCAAGCTTAAGACAAAAATGCAGCCTCTGGAGAATACAGGTCCCAGAATGCTCAGATTGATGTAGAGTACTGCATGCTGGGACCTGAAGTCAGATACTAAATCTAATTCCTAATCTATTTAAAACAAACCAAAATAAACCTGGTGCAAACCAAAATGAATGTGTCCACACAAGGGTTTGTACCGAATTAACTTAATCATGCAGACAAGCCCTTACACTCAAGAAGCCCTGCCTGCAGCCCCCTCGCAATTAAATGCAGGGAGGGCATTACCTTCAGTGCCTCAGGCCTTGGCTACATTGGCGCTGTACAGCGCTGCAACTTGCTGCGCTCAGGGGTGTGAAAACGCCCCCCCCCCCGAGCGCAGCGAGTGCAGCGCTGTAAAGCGCCAGTGTAATCAGCGCCTGCAGCGCTGCATGCTACTCCCCTTGGAGAGGTGGAGTACTTACAGCGCTGCGAGAGAGCTCTCGCAGCGCTGGCGGCGCGACTACACTCGCGCTTCATAGCGCTGCCACGGCAGCGCTGTGAATTGCCAAGTGTAGCCAAGGCCTCAGATTGCAAAAACGATCACATGACACAGAGACAGGCAGGTCTCTGAAGAAACCAGGATCCCACCCATTTATGGTTGTATAAGTTAAAACCAACATCCTAAAACCGCACCAGGCAACAAACTGGCAACAAATGCAGATCCTGGAGCACAGGAGTGAAGTGTTCCCTGTTACAAACATGCCTTAAGACAAAAGAAGTTTTCTGCTTGTTTCCCCTATTAGAAATGCAAGGCTTGTTTGTCTTAGAAGATTCCAGCTGATTAATTGAAATGATAACATCAAAAGTACCAAAGAAGTGAAACCTGACAGGGATGGGAAGAGACATGTTATTCAGGTGTTTAAAACTCTGTTTTTGTTAACACCTATTTAACTAAATACACTTAGGAGAAGAAAATCTGTGCTGAAAGAACATCAACTTGAAACTCATGATGGTCTCTGAAAACTTTATAACTATTAGTTTTACAAGTAATCCCTGAAATAACCAGAAGAGATTCAGTTACTTATTGCATTTAACACCACTTTGTGTACATGCCATATAATTGTTTTATTCATGGTCAGTCACATCATTCTTGCACTACTCTGGAGTAGCTCACACGTATACATTTCTCCATATTCTGCTAGGAAGTGCTTATATGTAACAGCAGCTGCAAAGCTAGATCTGAAGCAGCAGCACACAGGTGTTTTACTTCTCTCCAACATTACCATTAGATAAGGGAATGATGGATCTGTTTGTATGTAGCATGAACAATAGAAGGGAATAATACAAACAGTGACAAAATAGTAATGCCTGAACTCTGTAGATCTCAAAGCATTTTACATAGGATGGTAAGTATCATCCCAGTTAGAGATGGGGAAACTGAGGCATGGAGATTAAGTGACTTGCCAAAGGTCACACAACAGAGCTTGAACAGAACACAGGTCTCCGAACTCCCAGCCCCTGGTCCTAGCCCCTGGATCAGTCCTGAAGATGCCCACTGCAGAACTGTGGCTACTCTAGATGCATAAAGTCAAGATAGAGGAGAGGAAACTGAGACACCTGCTACACTGATCCCTTACTAGGCTTAACACCCAAATCTTATCCACTTAATAGCACCTCTAGAATCTCCATAAGTGAGGCTGGTTGAAACTCAACTAGAAAAGGCAGGGAGTATTTGTCCTGTCCAAATGTAACTGCTGTCATAGAGACCCCCAGATTGATTCAGATTCAATTGTCTAATATTCACAGAGTAGACAGAAAATTTTCACATAACAGACTACTCTGTATCCAAGTGGAGGCAACCTACATTTATCAGGATGCCCACCACTCAGGGAAGTTCTGCTGGTCTAAACTATGAGAAGCATGTTTGAGGAACACAAAAAGCTGAAGCTTCCATCACAATCGTTGGGACGGGACAGCAAAGATTTGATTGCTCCAATTCTAAGCAAATGACTCCCACTACAACTCCTTTCTCCCTCAACCCTTCATCTGCCACAAGCTGTCTGCATATCAACTGTGACAGACCCAGACCAGTGGGGTACAGGAGTCTGGTAGAGGGCAAATATACTGGTCACTGGATGAGTAGTTTTCTGTTCCCTGAGTGACCAGAGAAGGGGCTGCACTAGAGTAATCAGGAACCTGCTAGAACCAGTTAAGGCAGGCAGGCTAATTAGGACACCTGGAACCAATTAAGAAGAAGCTGCTAGAATCAATTAAGGCAGGCTAATCAGGGCACCTGGGTTTTAAAAGGAGCTCACTTCAGTTTGTGGTGTGAGTGTGAGGAACTGGGAGCAAGAAGCTGAGAGTGAGGGTGTGCTGCTGGAGGACTGAGGAGCACAAGCGTTATCAGACACCAGAAGGAAGGTCCTGTGGTGAGAATAAGGAAGGTGTTTGGAGGAGGCCATGGCGAAGTAGCCCAGGGAGTTGTACTGTCATGCAGCTGTTACAGGAGGCACTATAGACAGCTGCAGTCCACAGGGCCCTGGGCTGGAACCCCGAGTAGAGGGCGGGCCCGGGTTCCCCTCAAACCTCCCAATTGACCTGGACGTGGGTTCTTCCAGAGGGGAAGGTCTCTGGGCTGTTCCACAACCCACATGGTGAATCTCTGAGGCAAGAAAATCCACCAGTAAGCGCAGGACCCACCAAGATAGAGGAGGAACTTTGTCACACAACATGACCTGTGACACTCACGTCAGGGAGAAGCTCATCAGGAGCCACGGTGTCAGAGGCTGAGGACAAAAAAGGGTTGGTAGCAAATTCCAATGGATAAGAAGTCTATCAAAGAATTCTGTAACTGCAGTGGATCCCTTAACCTGACCACCTGCAAACAAAGTAGACCATGTGTCCTGATGGGGACATGAGTGAGCTTGGACAGTGGAGAATGAGACCTAGGCAAAGTCTGCTCTGTTGAATATCAGCTGTTTCAGTTTTCCAAGCACATGATGTCAAAATGATTCTAAGCCCAATTTTTAAGAGAAGTTCACTTAACAAAAATGTTAATCAGATGAACAGATGTCAAGCAAACTTTTCCAAGCAATTCCAATAATGAATTGAGAGTACACCTGAGAAGATGGGACAGAGAAATGAATACAAAACAGTAGCAGAGAGATAATACTGGTGAGAGCACTACTAGAATACTGTGTCCAGACCACACTTCAAAAGAGAACATTGAAAAAAATCAGAGTCAGAAAAGAGTCACAAAAGTGATTTGAGCACTTTTGTCCAATAATGGGAGCAGCAGCCTGTGCAAACGTCTGAAACCCGAGCCCCTCTCTCAGGAGAATGAAACCCATCACACGACCTGCTTTGCAATTCCACCATGTGTCGTCAAAAGCCCACCTATCATTATAGGTATCCTTTACACACACACACACACACGCTCCTGCCTTCCTCACTTTGGAAAGCGATAGTGCAGATCTTTATAATACAAGATACTTCCATTCATTTCTGACATGCTTTCATGAGCAGTGAAATAGTTAACAATATCGACGTTTGACGTATCTACATTGGCATCGGCATCCATAGCCATTGAAATGAATGGAGAGGTTCATACCTCACAGCTACTGTTTTAGGCTCTCTGCAAACCGAGGCTGTGTCTTCAGTGCAAAAAAAGGGTGTTTTTACCTCAAGATAACTAAAGCATGCTAGCTACCATTCTGTAAAATCCTAGTGGAAACAAGTTTCAGAGCAGCAGCCGTGTCAGCCTGTATCTGCAAAAAGAACAGGAGTACTTGTGGCACCTTAGAGACTAACGAATTTATTTGAGCATAAGCTTTCGTGGGCTACAGCCCACTTCTTACTATATGTTCTATTCTATGCATCTGATGAAGATATAGATATAGATACACACAGAGAACATGAAAAGGTGGAAGTTGCCATACCAACTCTAAGAGGCTAATTAATTAAGATGAGTTATCAGCAGGAGAAAAAAAATATGCTTTTGTAGTGATAATCAAGATGGCCCATTCCAGACAGTTGACAAGAAGGTGTGAGGATACTTAACATGGTGAAATACATTCCATTTGTGTAATGACCCAGCCACTCCCAGTCTCTATTCAAGCCCAAGTTAATGGTATCTAGTTTGCAAATTAATTCTAGTTCAGCAGTTTCTCGTTGGAGTTTGTTTTTGAAGCTTTTCTGTTGCAAAATTGCCACCTTTAAATCTATTACTGAGTGACCGGAGAGGTTGAAGTGTTCTCCTACTGGCTTTTGAATGTTATGATTCCGGATGTCAGATTTGTGTCCATTTATTCTTTTGCGTAGACACTGTCTGGTTTGGCCAATGTACATGGCAGAGGGGCATTGCTGGCACATGATGGCATATGTGCAGGTGAACAAGCCCCTGATGGCGTATAGTATAGTGTTGCCCATGCCTAGCTCCTTCACAGTAAAAACTACAGGGAGCTTGTCTCCACTAGGATTTTACCACAAGATAATGAACATGTGAGGGTTATCTTGCCATACACATACAATTTTTTAGCAGTGAGGACAAAGTCATAGGCAGACAGTGATATACTGGTTACACTCTATTCACATTTTGAAGGTTTTCTCTACAACCATGAGCTCGCAACAGTTTTTAAGTGAAAGCGGAGACTCTCCAGAACAAGCAAGAGGCATGTGAGAGCCCCTGAGAAGCTATGCCTAATGCTTTGGGAAGCCCTGCCTTAAAGAGCTCATTCTGATTAGCTTATTCAATACAATGTTATGAGAAATTTTGATCAGTCTGGAGGTACCTACGCACAGGGAGAAAATTTCTAATAGAAGGCTCTTTAATCTAGCAGATGAAAGAATAACCAGAACCAACTGCTGGAAGCTGAAGTTAGACAAATTCAGACTGGAAATAAGGCACCTACACATCTACCTCGATATAACGCTACTCGATATAACACGAATTCGGATACAATGCGGTAAAGCAGCGCTCCGGGGGGGGGGGGCGCGGGGCTGCGCACTCCGGTGAATCAAAGCAAGTTCAATATAACGGTTTCACCTATAATGTGGTAAGATTTTTTGGCTCCCGAGGACAGCGTTATATCGAGGTAGGTGTATTTTTAACAGTAAGACTAATTAATCACTGGAACACCTTACCAAGGGAAATGATGGATTCTCCACCCCCTCGAGTCTTTACATTGTGCTTGGATGTCTCTTTCTAAAAGATTCTGCTCTGGTTCAACCACAAGTTATTGGGCCTGATGTAGGAATTATTGGATGAAGTTCTCGGACTTGTATTATACAGAAGGTCAGACTAGATAATCATAATGGTGCTTTTTGGTCTTAAAATGTATGAAAGAACCAGCCTTGAAAGAACTGAGAAAGTACCAGAGAGCCTTCTCGATAACACTGCTGCTGCAGCGTTGCAATTGCTACTGCTCTGAATAGAGAGGCTGAGGATGAAGCTGGGCACAGAGTACCATGGCAGAAGTGCCATGAAAATATTTATAAGGAAATGTTTATCTTCACTAATAGAACACAATGAGCTGAGTATGGGGGAAAAAGATCCAGGGTAGAGCCCTTTGCGGATATAAATCAGATATCCACGGAGCTGCAGGGCTCTGCCAAGAACTGCAGCGGCGAAAGCCGCAGCATGTTGGGCCACCGCTCACAGGAGCCAGTGCCATGCAACGGCCGCTCCTCCGGCACAGCTGTACCGCCCCCAGCCCCACCCACTGGGGCACGCACCAGGCTCATCGGCAGCTGTCCCTGCTCACACTAAGGTGTGCAAGCAGCTCGCACACCCCCGCACAGGAGACAGACTGCTGCGTGGAAGGAACTCCCGTCCGGGGGCATGACAGCCACTTGCACACACTAGGGAAGGGGTGGGCAAACTATGGCCCGCGGGCCACATCCAACCCTCCAGACAGTTTAAACTGGCCCTCAAGCTCCTGCTGGGTAGCAGGGTCTGGGGCTTGCCCAGCTCCCGTGCTCCAGCTAGGGAGCAGGGTCAGAGGCTGCTCTGCACATACAGGGCCGGCTCTAGGTTTTTTGCCGCCCCAAGCAAAAAAATTTTTGGCTGCCCCCAACCCCAACCCTGGGCTCTCCCCCCACCCCACCCGCACCCCCTGCCGCCCCAGCGCTGGGCTTCCCCCCACCAGTGCTGACTCCGCCCACTCCCCCCTCGCCTCTAACAGGTCCAGCGCTGGCAGGGTCGGGGTAAGCAGTGGGGCTCCCGGGCCGCACCTCAGCCCAGGGTCCCTCCAGACGGGGCTCCTGCCTCCACGACCGGCCGGGACTGGGGAGGACAGAGCTGGGGGACCGCCCCGGCAGGGGGCTGAGGAGCCGGGGCAGGGCAGCCCCAGAGGGAGCGGAGCCCTGGAAAGCGGGATGCGGGCCCCGCACAGCAGCACCCCGCCCTCTATGGCCCCGCTCCTGCTGCTGCTTCTGGCCGCCCTGCCGCAGTCCCTGGGCGGCTCTGGCCGCTTCACCCTGTGGCACCTGCAGGCAGCTCAGTGTGCCCCGAGGGGCGGCCCCCAGCCCGAGTGTCCCATGCTTGGAGCCCGCCCAGCCATAAGGTGCAGGCGCTGCTCCCCGACACGAACTGCAGCAGCCCAGGGCACCCCCGGTGCAGGACACGCTGCTGCTGCCAGGACCAGCTCTAGGCTTTTGCCGCCCAAGCACCAAAAAAAAAAAGAGTCTGGCTGGAATGCCGCCCCTGAAAATGTGCCGCCCCAAGCACCTGCTTGGTTGGCTGGTGCCTGGAGCCGGCCCTGCGCACATGGGTGCCGAGGCTCCCGGAAGCAGCAGCATGTCCCCGCTCCAGCTCCTAAGCTTAGGGGCAGCCAGGGGGCTGCGCACCCTGTCCCTGCCCCAAGCGCTGGGAACTGCGGCTAATGGGAGCTGTAGGGGCAGTGCCTGCGGACAGGGCTGCGTGCAGAGCCGCTTGGCCGCACCTCTGCATAGGAGCTGGAGGGAGGACATGCTGCTGCTTCCAGGAGCTGCTTCAGTTAAATGCCGCCCGGAGCTTGCAACCCTCCCGTGCCCTGATCCCCTGCCCCAGCCTGATCCCTCTCCTGCACCTCAACACCCTGCCCCAGCCCAGAGCCCCCTCCCACACCCTGAACTCCCCCTTTCCTGCCCCACCACAGGGCACGCAACCCCAGCCAGAGCCCTCACTCCCTCCTGCACCCCAAATCCAATTTCATGAGCATTCATGGCCCACCATACAATTTTCATACCAAGATATGGCCCTCGGTCCAAAAAGTTTGCCCACCCCTGCACTAGGGCAACCAGTGACAGCTGCCGATGAGCCTGGTGCCCGCCCCAGTGGGTGGGGCTGCGGGGCACTGGCTCCTGGAAGTAGCAGACAGACATGCTGCTGTGGTTCCTGGTAGAGCCCTGCAGCTCCACAGATATCCAATTTATATCCACGGATCTAAATTTTGAATCCACACAGGGCTCTAATCCAGGGCACAAAACAGCTGACTCCTTCTGAAGGCTGGTGGAGACCAGCATACTCCAAACTTTAAAATGACATTGGAAACATAAGACTCATACAGAAAGCTCCTTACCCAGATGTGAAAGGGTGTATATATACCCCCACAGAACAAGAGGTTAACTAGAGCCTGAGAACTCTATTAGCTCAACTTGTTACATCTGAAGAGCGTATTAGACTCAGGGAGGAGTTAAAAGAAAAAAAAAAAAAAAAAAAAAGAGTTCAGTATAGTTGGGAGAAGGAAATCCAGAAGAGAGGTGGTTTGGAGTTTCTTCTCTGTGGCAGGCACCTGACAGAAGACAGGCAGAGGAAGAACCGAAGATGGACTAACAGCTCAAGCCCAGGATGGGTGGACACTGCTTAGTTTGTATTTTTGTCTGTTTTTTGGTTTTGCTGAGAGACTCCAGGGAAAAGCTCTGCATGTCGCTGCTCTTCAAGAAAAATGAGGCTGAAGAGGAGTCGAGGAGGGGCAGAAGATGCTGTCTTGATTACTATTACTTTATCAGACATTATTCGAGACGTAGATACCCCTGAAGGGGTGGAACTCCCTTGTCACCTGACTGTATGGCCAAGCCACCACCATACCACATCACTGAAGTCACAAGGTAGAGAATGGGGCAGAATTGCTGACATCTCACACCACGAGGGCGTGCTCCAAAGATTGAGACTAAAACAACTCTATAACAAGGCATCGCCTCATTGAAACCCTCATGAATTTTTGCCATTGGTGCTGTTTCCTTCCTGCATTGCCCAGGCTGAGCAAAATGCCAACAGACTGGACAGTTTCTTTTTCTCTTTTAATTTCACTTTTTAGTGAGGCACACTTTATTTGAAATTTAGCACAAATTTCAAGTTTTGTTTAAAACTTATCAAATCCAAATCCATAGAAAACTTGTGAGCTCCAAAAGCAGTAGACGTTAAAAGTCCGCTTTAGTTTGATATTTTGTGGGCTTTATTTTAAACATAAGCAAGTTCTCTTCTCCTCTATAAATGCCGTAGAGATATTAGACTTCCATTCCAACTACAATCATGTCTCCTAAGCCCTCCACATTCCACACATATAGGAACTATAAACACAAGTGACTGTGAGTGTGTTTCCACCAAACTTACTTTTGAAAATTACATAGAGGAAAAGAAGGGAGACTTTCTCCATTCAACTTTGTTTCTTTAGATGACCCTGTCTTCACAGGCAAAAAAAGAGTGTATTTTTCATTCATGAGTTCAATCAAGTTAACATAACAATTGGAAAGCCCTCTTAACAGCTCTGAAGACAAGCTAACACATTTGGACCCTGCCTTCACTAAGAAAAAAGGTATACACAACAGCTGAGTGTAGATAAACCAAGTGTTAAAACTTCAAGTTGTCTTGTCAACATTAGTTTACACATGTGATACTTTACCCATGCATGTGCAAACTGAGGCCTGGTCTACACTACGAAATTAGGTTGGTATAACTACTTCGCTCAGGAGAGTGAAAAATCTGCACCTCTGAGCGACACAGTTAAACTGACCTAGCCAGAAAGCACTCCTCATAGACCTAGCTGCCACCTCTCAGGGCGGTGGAGTTCCTAAACTTCAGGGAGAACCCCTCTCCTCACAGTAAGTAATGTCATCACTGAAGTGGTGCAGCATTTGAAGTGCAGGCAAGCCCTGACCCACCCGTGCAGAAAAAGAGCAGTTCTTGCTTCTGCCTTATTGCCACCATCACAAGGAGACCAATCGTTTATATTTTTTGCTATAAATAAAATTAATGCAAGGCTTCAAAAAACAAGGCAAATAGCGTTTTATTACAGTGTTTCCTCAGTATGAAAACAGTATAGCCTCAGTCTGAAGCAGTTGTAAACGCTGCTAATGCAAAGAGGATTTTTCAAAGGTTTAAAACTTTAAAAGGTTTTAACTTTAAAAAACACACCAACTGCACTGAAAGAGTGATTTTTTTAAACGAGGGCTTGTCTATACTACAAAGTTAAGTCGACATAAGGCAGCTTACATCATCCTAACTATGGAGGTGTACACACTACAATGCTCTTCCCGCCACTGTCACACACCTGCTATACCAACTTAATAAAACCACCTTGACAAGAGGCGTAACACTTATGACGACATAGTTAGAGCGACACAGTGTCAGTGTAGACACTGCATTGCTTGCGTTGACTTAAGTGGCCTCCAGAAGGTGTGCTACAATGCCCATAGTGTACCTGGCTGCAGGGAAGCAGAGCAGTCACAGGTATGCACCCCTTCCCTTTTAAAACCCCAGGGAAGTTCTAAAACTACTCTTCCTGTCTGCTTGGCAGGTGAGCTAACATAGCAACTGTCCAGCTGACCAGGCAAGCTCCACGCAGCAAACGCACTCCTGCCTGGAGTACAACGAAAGTGGTGGATCTCCTGGGTCTGTGGGGAGAGGAAGCTGTGCAGTCACAGCTCCACTCCAGCAGCAAGAACTTTGATATCTAAGGCCAGATCGCTCAGGCCATGGAGAACAAAGGCTATGACAGGGACACGCAGCAGTGCCGTGTAAAACTCAAAGAGCTCAGGCAGACATACCAGAATGCAGGGGTGGCAAATAGTCGCTCTGGTGTAGAGCCGCAGACATGCCGCTTCTACAAGGAGCTGCATGCCATCCTCGGTGGCGATCCCACCTCCAACACCAAGAGCCCCGTGGATACTTTTCAGGGGGGCTGGAGTCACTGACCACCAGAGTGAACCTCAAGGAAAACATGCTGGACAAGGAAGTGGAGGCGAAGGAGGATGGGAGAGAAGCAACAGGGAGATCCGGTGGCATGGGGAGCCAGGACCTCTTTTTGAATCCAGAGCAATCTAGCCACTCCCTGCAGTCCAGCTGAGCGGAGCATGATGCAGGGGACAGAAACTCTGGTATGTACTCAATTTGCTTCAATACCATAGGGACACATCTGCTCATGTAATGCTTTTTTAATTAGGCTACAAAAGGTAGTGAAATAACCAATACAGGTAGAGTTGCTATCTGCTTCTCATTCCCCTGTAGAGCTAGGCAAAAGGGGCCCTGCAGAAAAGTTTGTTTATGCACACTGGGATCTCCCATGAATCCTCCACAGAAATCTCCAGGAAACTTTCTTAGAGGTAATCTGCAATCCTCTGCCGAAGATTTCTTGGGAGAGCTGTCTTGTTTCTTCCTCTGCAGTAGGCCACTTTGCCACACCACTGGGCAATTACTTCAGCAGACACCATTTCAGTACACAAGGTAGCAGCATACAGATCCAGGCTGCAGCCACACGCATGCAGGAAGTGCTCCCTTGCAGCCTTGCTTACCCTCAGGAGTGAGATATCAGCTACAATTACCTCCGCCTGTGGAAAAATGTGCCAGTATTCAGTACAATAATCCTATGCACTTGTACTGATAACCCAGTGCTACCCCCTGCCCTTTGTCCCAACTCACCCGCTCCACTCTGGGCATGGCTGAGGCGGCCACCGAGCTGTATGACTCGTAAGGGAAAACGAGAAAGTTGTGCTTGTAACTTGTTTGGATCAAGCGGTGCAAGTACACTGAAAATAGGACCTATGTCCACTGTTTCTTTAGAAGCTGCAGATGTGGCCTTGAGGGTCTCCTCATGCACACTGGCGGAGCAGCTCGGCCAGATAAGGAGAAGACAGAAGAGGTCTAAGGAAGACATGTTCAAGGTGCTGCAGTCCTCTGGTGCTTCAGATTGCGAGCCAAGAGCTTGGGGAGAGACAATCAATGAGAAAATGTGGAGGGATACTGAGGAAAGGAAGCAGGGCCAGGAACAAATGATAACACAGCTCGCGGAACAAACAGATATGCTGCAATCTCCGACTGAACTTCAGGCTGAACACATCTGTGCTCACCTCCCGCTGCAGCCCATAGAGAACTTCATTCGAAAACCTCCCTACACTCTCCACACATGTTCCATATATCTTCCATTGCTGCAACAGTACCCCAGGCACTCCACCACACGGGAGATTACGCACAATGACAGCTAGACAGACAGACAGCCGCGAGAGCCTCGTTGGCGTATGTGCTTGTGAATTCACTGTCCCTTCTCCTTCAAAGATACTGTATGTATTAAGTTTACCTCAGCATGACATAGGTATGTTTCCATGGGTGTGGAATAAAAATCAACTTATGGAAAGTGAATGAATCTTTATTATTCTCCAACACATGGTGACTGCTGCTAATTCAGAGACAGTAGCAATAGATTAATTTGCATTGTTATAGCAGCGCACAGAAAGCAATCATTACAAGGTTCATACCACGGTGAAAAAAAAAACAATTCCAGGCTCAGCACATTACAGCAACACACATTACTTTGGCTCATTGTTAAAATGCTCCTTCAAAGCCTCCCTGATCTGAATAGCTCCCTGTTGAGCCCCTCTGAGAGCCCTGGTATCTGGCTGTTCAAAACCAGCAGACAGCTGTTCAACTTCCACACCCCACCCATGGGGAAACTTCTCCCCCTTTGCTTCACAGATATTATGAAGCTCACAGTAGGCAGCTATGACCATGGGGATATTGCCCTGACTAAGGTCTAACCTCCTGAGGAGACGGCACCAGTGACCCTTTAAGCAGACAAATGTACATTCAACAGTCATTTTGCACCTGCTGACCCTGTGGTTGAAGCGCTCCTTCTTGCTGTCAGGCATGCCAGTGTACAGCTTCATGAGCCACAGCGGCAAGGGATCGACTGGATCTCCCAGGATTACTATTTGCATTTCCACATCCCCAGTGGTAATCCTCTGGTCTGGAAAGAAAGTCCCTGCTTGCAGCTTTCTGTACAGGCCTGTGTTTCTAAAGATGCAGACCTTCTCTGACGAGCCCATGTTGATGTTGATGAAACGACCCCAGTGATCCACAGAGATAAGTAGCCCTTTCTGTTGATGTATGCCGTCAAAAGGTGGTCTGGTGCCAAAATAGGGATATGCTTCTCCACCGTGAATGCGGCTCTCATTTTGGTGTCCTTGCGCCGGAGGGCAGAGGTGAGCTCCGAACATAGTTCCAGGAAGGTGGTTTTGCACATCTGAAAGTTCTGCAGCCATTGCTCGCCATCTCATACCTGCATAGCGATGCGCTCGCACCACTCAGTGCTTGTTTCTCGAGCCCAGAACTGATGGTCCATCATGTGCAGCTGCTCCGTGAATGCTAACAGCAATCTTGAATTGTTTCTTTCCATGGCACACTGTAAGCCAGACACCAAGGCATCGTCATCAGACACGCAGCTCATAAAATACTGCAGGATCAGGTGCATTGTGTTCATAACATTCACCACAGTACTGGAGAGCAGTGCAGGATCCGTGCTTTAGGAGAGATGGCGGATGCACAAGTTACAGGGGCTGTTGAAAAGTGGCGTTAAATATACTAAGAAGCCCATGGAATGATAGGACAGAGAAAACTACATCATGGAATGCTGAAACTGCCCCCATGAGGCATTGCAAACCCTTCCCAAAACACCCTGGGGCAGATGGTGGCAAGTTGCACAGTGTGATAGCTACCCAAGATGCACTGTTCTTTGTGTCGATGCAAGAGCTGCTACTGTGGACACGCTCCTCAGAAAAAAGGACATGCAACAGCAGTTTAATTACAACGGTGGCTATAGGTCGGCCTAACTTAAGACAACTTAACTTTATAGTGTAGACATTGCCCAAGTCTCTAATTTTTTGCAAGGGTAGAGAGTCAGTCCTCAGACACTGACGAAAAGACCTGCTACCTTACCCTACAGTAACACTATGAAAAGCTGAAATGTTAGCCACAACCAAAATAAGAGACTAATATTTTAACCATAAATTGATCATTGAAGTATTCTTAGTCTATTTTCCCAAAGCAAATATTAAGGTAACAGACAAAAGAAATGAGGGATCAAGAAATAAAGAACTGCTCAGTGAATGGGGATGGAGTCACTAGGAGCCAAATCAGAACTGCTCCTCCCCAATCCAGCAAGAGACTGGCTGATAAAGTGTGACACAAGGCTTGTTTACTCACAGAAATTACACTAATTTAACTATATCACTTTCCATTTAGTTTGTTACTGAATAAACACAAGACACTGCGGTATCTATCCAGAAACAAACTTGGGGCTCCAAAAGTAGGTTGTGTTTCAAAACATGTTGGATAATGCAAATTTAAACACAATTTTGTACCTTGTGCAGAAAGGTTGTGTTTAAGACCATATTAATGGACTATGGTCAACCATAGAGAGACCCCAGCATTTACCACAATCTGCTAACGCTTTTAAACATTGCTGCCTTTGTGCCCACTAGATACTAAGTGGTGTGTAAATACACGTTACTTAAAGCACGTTAGCGAACATCTTAAAACACAATCTATTTGCCTAGTCTGGACATACCCTCGGAAATTGACATTTGGGCAGAGGCTACAAGTCAACACTTACAATGTTCAATTTACTAGGTTTACAGTTCTAAGGTCAACTGACAGACCTATTCTTCATCTGGCTTTTTATTAAGAAACCAGTTTCTAAATAAAACTGTACCCACTATTAGACCGTTTGTTTTCTGAGACCTTGTGTTGGAAAATTAGGGATAAATTGAGCCTG
Source organism: Emys orbicularis (assembly GCF_028017835.1). NCBI lineage: Eukaryota > Metazoa > Chordata > Testudines > Emydidae > Emys > Emys orbicularis. The sequence continues at coordinate 24,621,713 of NC_088695.1, read as the reverse complement.
GCTGCTCCCAGTACTAGTTTCCAACTATGCTCATGGAGGGGCAAAAATGTATGCCCATCATTCCCTTCCAGCCACAGAGTTTGTGCGGCACACATGCTGCTGGAAATTCTACAGGAAGTAACTGCAACCTAAACTAACACAAGAAAAGAAAAGCCTTATGCTCTGCATCAGATCAACCTAACATTCTGGGAGTTCCCAGTTTAAACCTTTGCCCAGAATGGTGGGCAAAGAACAGCCATACTGGGATGAGTCACTTGCCAAAATAAATATTAAGAAGTAGACAGAACACTGATCTAAAAAGATACAGGTTAAACCTCTCTAATCCAGCACTCCTTGGTCCGACAACATCCATGGTCCGGCACGGCTGGAGCACCCATGGGGAAAAATTAGTGGGTGCAGAGCATCCACTGGCGTCAAGCTCCCCCCTCTGCCCCTCTCCCCCCGCGTGCTGGCAGCCCTGCACTTACCAACTCCTCCTCCCTCCCAGCGCTTCCAGAGCGCCGCGAACAGCTGATTCGCAGCGTTCAAGCTCCGGGAGGGAGGGGGAGGACCTGGGGCCGGCAGCTAAGACCCCAGGCTGGGGGCCAGCACTCCAGGTAGCAGCAGGGCCCCAAGTAGGGGGTCCAGCTGGGTGCAAAGCGTGGGGGTGCTACAGCACCCCCCATACCCCTACTTCCCGCGCCTATGGAGACCCACTGGCACTCTGCGTTGACCTCCCGTGGTTTGGCAAATTCTCTAGTTCAGCAGCAGTCAGGTCCCGAGGATGCCGGACTAGAGAGGTTCAACTTGTATAAAATCCAGACTAAAACTTGCCTACCCTTGGCAAATGTTCACTTGTTTACATACTTTAACTCAATGACTCTTCTGCTGCAGAGCTTACATGTGTTAGTGGGAGGAAAACGCCCGCCTTACATCAAAATAACCTGCTGCAGCAGAACTATATCTAACTTGCAGGTTCATGCTTAAAACAAAAATCAAGAGCCTATTTGCTATTCATGTAGTTACCTAATAAAAAGGTAGGAGTCTGAAATCAGAAGTGAATGCCTTCCCAAGAAGAATGGCTGCTTTCTTATTGTTTAGAGATCTTCAGAGACAGTCAAAACACCACTAGCAGGATCTAGTTGCCCCTAAAGAGGCGTATGTTCAAATATATGCAACAGTTTTCAAGCTACATTAAGTGTGTATTTCTGAGCCTTGAGCACCACCCCCACAGAATAGGAGATGAGGCTCCAACATCAGCTGAGATTTACATGGTAAAACCAACATTTTTTCTGCTAGTCACTAATTTGTAGAAGGCAAGTGGAGGTGGTATGCAGTCACTGAATAACACAGCACTGCCAGCACAGGCATCTGGACCGCCCCCCCAATCACTTCCCAAAGCAGTCACCAAACTCAGCTACGGAGTACCCCGTGTGCACTCAAACACCTCCAGCCCTAGGGAAAACAGCACACCCACACAACCCCCCCGGCACACTGACCCACTCCCCCAAGATTGGCTCTCCCTTCCATGCTTCAGGCACACTCACTCACCCCAGTCTCCCCTCTGACACACACACCATGGGCACACTCAAACCCCCTGCACACACGCACCCGGCAGGCACACTCACGCCCCCCCCCACACACACACACGCACTTGGCAGGCACACACCACCACCCCAACCCTGTGGGCATACATCCCCACACATATCCTGCGGGCACACTCACGCCCTTTACACACTCACGCACCCTGCAGGCACACACACACACCCCCCCCCGGCATACATCCACACACACACTGCAGGCACACTTCCCCCCCCCCACACACACACACTGCAGGCACACTCCCATTCCCCCCCCCACACACACACACACACATACTGCAGGCACACTCCCGTCGCCCCCCCCACACACACTGCGGGCACACTCCCGTCGCCCCCCCCCACACACACACACACTCACTCTGCGGGCACACTCCCGCCCCCCACAGATACACACTGCGGGCACACTCCCGTCCCGTCCGCCCCTCCCACACACACACTGCGGGCACACTCCCCCTCTCCCCCCCCCTACTGCGGGCACACTCTCCCTCCCCCCCCCCACTGCGGGTACACTCCCGTCCCGCCCACACACACACACACACACACACACACACACACACACACAGAGTGGGCACACTCCCGTCCGTCGTCGCCCCCCCCCCCCACTGTGGGCACACTCCCCCAACATACTCGCACCCTTCCCCCAGCCTGCCGCCCTCCTCCGCGCAATCGGGGGCCCATGGCCGCCCCAGCACCTAAGGCCTCTCGGCCCGGAGCGCGGCCCCCAGGGCGGGAGTCGGCCGGTTCCCTCTCGGGGCAGCTGGCCGGGGTCCGTCGCGAGGGTTGCGCGGCGCCCCGGCCCTGGCCTTACAGGCCATCGCGGTTCGGCGGGCCCGGGCCCGGCTCCCGCCGCTGAGCAAAGGAGCCGAGCCGGGGCCTAGCCGGCCCCGAGCTGCCGGCCCCACCGGACCGACGAGGGCGGCCCGGAAGCGGCCGGGCCGAGGTGCGGAGCCCGGGCCGGGCGCGCCGTTGCGGGGGGACCGAGCGGGCGGGGCCTGGTGCGGGGGTCGCTCACCCTGCATGCTGCTGACCGTCGTGTGCGCCTGGGAGCCCGGAGTGCTGCTCCCGCTGCTGGAGCCGGAGCCGCTGCTGGGGCTGGGAGTCGCCATTGTGCGCGCCAGACACGGAGCAGCGCGGAGGCTGCAATGCAGCAGGGACCCTCCCAGGCAGGACACCTAGAGCCCCGACTCCGTATAGCAGGCGCCTGAGCCTGCCCGTCCGTCCCCTGGACTGGGGCTGCCGGCTTAACCCCTCCCAGTCCCACGCAGGACACCTAGAGCCCGACTCCGTGCGGGCGCCGGGCAGGCGCTGAGCCGGCCCGTCCGTCCCCCCTGGCAGCGGGAGTTCCCCGAGTCCCCCGAAAGCGCTCTGCGGCCAGCGCGTCTGGGCTTCCTCCGTGCCCAGCGAGCCCGAGCCCTGCTACTGCCTTCGCAGGGAAGGGAGAATCTCCTGACCAGATCCTAGCCCAGGGTCGTTCATTAGTGTCTTGGCTGCAAGTGATCTCTTCTGGGGGCAAGAGATTCACACAACTGGACATGGCTGATTCCTCTGCAGCCCCGACTGTGAGGGCTTCACACTAGGTTATGGTCCAAGAGGACGTCTGGGCCAAGTCACTCCCGAGGACGAAGAGGGGAAGCTGCTTACCTTGTAATTCATCAACCCACACTCACCTCTTAGGTTCCATATATTCCTTCTCTATCCCTGCCCTTCTTGTTACCCCTTTCCCTTCCCATTCTCCTGCTACCTCTGGAATGGCCAAGGAAGGTCACTGTCATCCACCACCTATTCATTCCCTGCTCCCTCCATCTCCTAGCACTCATGGAAACCTACCTCACACACATCCCAACACACACTAACTCTGCAGCTGCACTCATTTTTTCCACACACACCACATGTCACCCCCTAAGGGCCACTATATGGATGTCAGACTCCCCTCCTCTCCTCCCCCCTTCCAGCCCCTTGCTCCATCTCTTCCTTCATTTCTTTGGAATAACATTTCATCAGGGTCTACTCTCCATGTTGCTGTCACCTACTCCCCCTCTATTTCTCCCCAAACACCTTCCTTCTAGTTCTCCCTTTTCCTCTCTTAGTCTCCCATATGTGCTGACACCCTGTCTGACCCAATCCATGAAATGCCCGATTCCTTGTCCTCATCTCCTCTTATGATCTTCACCCATGTTCTCTGCCAGTCAAAATGGCCACTCAACTTTGTTTTCATCAGAAACTGGTATATCTGAATTCCTTCATTGTTACTGCCCGTTTAGCATCCCTTTCCATGAGGCCTTCCATAAGATCCAATCTATTGATATCCATTACTTCTCTGCCAACCTCAGACCTTCCTCCCAGCTCACTCATTCTTTACTTCATTCTATTGTTATTTGCTCTCTCTTCTCTGACTCCCACACTCTTCACTCACTGTCAAGTATGCCTTGTTAAACCATAGCCCTATTGGGGGATGAGAGTGTGGCCTAGTGACTAGAACACTGGACTGGGACTCAAGAGACCTATGTTCTAGTTCCAATTCTTTTCCTGGGTGATTGTGGGCAAGCCAGTACATCTCTCTGTATTTCCATCCCCCATTTATGAGAGAGGGATAACTATACTATCCTCCTTTGCAAAGCACTTTGAGATCAATTGACAAAAAGCGCTATGTAAGACCTAGGTATATTATTATTAACTCACTCCCAGCATCCTCTTCCTCCACTGCTAAGGGAGCTGCAGGAAGGGAGACAAGAAGGAACTGACGGAGGGACAATGAGGTGAGGAGGAAGAATGATCAATTGTAGGACTGGGAGGCCTGGACTCAACTGTTTAACTGGGGGCACTTACTTCCCTTCCTGGCCATGAGGCAAGGGCCATCACCTTTTCTGCAACTCGCTCCCCTGACCTCTCACTGCCCCTCAGACCCTGGAACCCCAGCATTTCACTGTGTGCCTCCCCCTTACTCGCTGCCTGGGGGAAGCAGTTCCTCGCCAGGGGCCTCTTCTCTCCTCCCCTCCCAGGCTAGAGGGCAGGGCAGCACCAGCAGGGCCATTGTGACTCCCCTCTCAGGTTGGGGCATGGATGCAGGAGTCAGGGCCAGCTCCAGGCACCAGCAAACCAAGCAGGTGCTTGGGGCGGCACATTTTCAGGGGCGGCATTCCAGCCAGCCTCTTTTTTTTTGGCGCTTGGGTGGCAAAAGCCTAGCTGGCCCTGGCAGCAGCAGCGCGTCCTGCACCGGGGGCGCCCTGGGGCCACTGCGGTTCACGTCGGGGAGCAGCGCCCACACCTTATGGCTGGGCGGGCTCCGAGCGCGGGACACTCAGGCTGGGGGCCACCCCTCGGGGCACACGGAGCCTCCTGCAGGTGCCGCAGGGCAGCCGCCCCCCAGTGCCGCAGCCGCGGCTGGGCGAAGTGGCCAGAGCCGCCCAGGGACTGCGGCAGGGCGGCCAGGAGCAGCAGCAGGGCCATAGAGGGCGGGGTGCTGCTGTGCGGGGTCCGCGTCCCGCTCTCCGGGGCTCTGCTCCTTCTGGGGCTGCCCTGCCCCGGCTCCTCAGCCCCCTGCCAGGGCGGTCCCCCGGCTCTGTCCTCCCGGGTCCCGGCTGGTCCTGGAGGCAGGAGCCCCATCTGAACGGACCCTGGGCTGAGGCGCGGCCCGGGAGCCCCGCTGCTTACCCCGACCCTGCCAGCGCTGGACTGGCTGGAGGTGAGGGGGGACCGGGCAGAGTCAGCGCTGGTGGGGGGAAGCCCAGGGTTGGGGCGGCAGGGGGTGCGGGTGGGGTGGGGGGGAGAGCCCAGGGTTGGGGCGGCAGGGGGTGCGGGTGGGTTGGGGGGGGAGAGCCCAGGGCTGGGGTGGGGGGCAGCCAAAAATTTTTTTGCTTGGAGTGGCAAAAAACCTAGAGCCGGCCCTGGCAGGAGTGCTGGGCCAACCTGTCCTTGTCACCAAGGGGGGGGAGCAGGCATAGAAAGAATTGAGCGGATCAGCGATGCTAAAGGCTTCTGCTTCCCTCCTGTGGAGTGGGGTGGGCAGAGATACACACTTGTCCTGTGATGAGGGGGAGGGGGAAGGAGCAGAGTGAGTCCTAAGCCGCTGACCTTTTTCTGCTCCTCTCCCCATGCCCCGCCCCCTAATAACAATGGTACGGACCTATCAGCACCCCTCGCCTATCCCCATCTGACATTTCCTGGCAGGGGCAAGCACTGCCTCCTGCAGCTGGCTCTGGCTGCCCTTCCCTTCTGGTCAGGGGGACAGTGCCACAGCCCGTCTCTGCCCAGCAATGAATGCTGCCCCCCTGCAGCCTCACCCCAGGAGTTCACCCCCCTGGGGCTCTTTGCCCTCCCAGGTCTGGGGGCTGCAGCAGGGTCCCCTCTCCCTGTTCCAGGCTTGGAGGCTCCAGGACCCCCTCACCCACCTCTGCCCCAGCCCAGGCAGGAGCTGCAAGGCAAGGGGAGGGGAAGAGGAACCGTCCCATCTCTATTGCTCACAGTGGGAGGGGCAGGGCTGCCTAGAGCAGCTGGGTTCTTTATCTCCCCCTCCCCTCCTGTGAGGGCAGCTCTGGCTGCTGAGGGGAGGGGAAGGGAGAGCTCTGTGTGCAGCAGCTCTGATCGGTGCTCATCCACAGGACATGGGCTAGTGGGGCAGGCAGCCAATCAGCATGCTAAAATTTGCTAGAGGGATGGAGGTCCTGGTCTCATCACAGATGGGCTCCAGCAATGACCAATCCTGTTGCCCCACAAATGTAACAAGAGTTGGTGATGCTGCTGCAGGGCTGGTGAGAATTTCCCCATAACCTTGATGACCCTTAGAAGAGTCTGGAACACTTTGGTCCATGAGGAAATCCCAGGCCTGGCTGGAAGAGGCCCTGTGACCATGCTGACTTCCTCTCCTACGTTTTTTTCTCTCCTTCTTCAGCTCCACCATTTCCCTGGCCAAACAACATTTCCTGTCCCTCACTGCACCCTATGAAAGAATCCTCATGCATTATTTGCTGTCTTTGACTCCTTCCTTGTTAGCCTTCCACTTTCAACCTGTCCCCCTTCCCCGCTCCTTGCAAAGGATCGTGCTGACTTCTTTAAATAGAAAATTGGCAGATGCTTGTAGGGTGACCAGATGAGAGGAAGAAAATATTGGGACAGGGGGGTCGCAAAAAAAAAAAAAAAAAGCCGAGTGCTGCCGGCGGAGCAGGAGAGAGAGAGAGGGAAAAAAACGCCGAGTGCTGCCAGCGAAGCAAATATCAGGACAAAGTGCGTCCCGACCAAAGATCGGTCGGGACGTGGGACAAACTTAAATATCGGGACCTCTGGTCACCCTAGGTGCTTGGGACTGGAGAGGATTCAGAATAATCAGTGTAAGACCTATGGCCAAAAGCTACAGAGGGGAAAGAGGTCTCTAATCCTTTTGATGAAAAGAGAAGTTGTGGCCATAATTTGCTTAATTTGCATAGGCTACCAATCTACAGTTCCCAGTGACACATGGGGAGTCACCATAACTATATGTAAAATTGGCTTTGAGGGGATAGTGGGCTCTCAGAGCACGGGAAAAGTTTCTACCTTGTGGCAAAGAACTCACTTCCAAGCAGCCAGGACAAGTGCAAGCATTCTAAGTGGTCTTGGTTCCCCTCTCATGGCTCCCCTTTGTGGCAAGAGGTGGTATAGACTGTGGTAGAAATACAGCTTCTCTGTAATACTTTATGCATAGTGTATTGTGACCAGTTATTGAGAAGTTTACTGTACAAATATGTTGGTTTGGTTTAACATGCTATTGGAAAAACAAGCAGGAAATTGGTCAGCTGCTCAAGATAACCATACATCTGTTAACTCTTAAGTTTGATGCTTGGTGGCTAGAAAGGGAGTTAGACTACTGCCAAAGTTACTGGAAGGGAAGAGGCATTTCACTCTTTAATTACATATATATCATTTTGCTGTTTTCATTGTGTCACTACAGAGCAGAATCATATTGGTTAGGTGCCCTCACTGCATTTCCATACCGTAACATGGTAGGATTTTTTAAAAGTTTAACATTAACTCTGAACAGAAAAGCTTCAAAAACAGACTCCAACGAGAAACTGCTGAACTAGAATTAATTTGCAAACTAGATACCATTAACTTGGGCTTGAATAGAGACTGGGAGTGGCTGGGTCATTACACAAATTGAATCTATTTCACCATGTTAAGTATCCTCACACCTTCTTGTCAACTGTCTGGAATGGGCCATCTTCATTATCATTACAAAAGTTTATTTTTCTCCTGCTGATAATAGCTCATCTTAATTAGCCTCTTAGAGTTGGTATGGCAACTTCTACCTTTTCATGTTCTCTGTATGTATATATATCTTCTTACTATATGTTCCATTCAATGCATCTGATGAAGTGGGCTGTAGCCCACAAAAGCTTATGCTCAAATAAATTTGTTAGTCTCTAAGGTGCCACAAGTACTCCTGTTCTTTTTGCGGATACACACTAACACGGCTGCTACTCTGAAATCTGAATTTCCTAGTTTTATAATACTTGGTTTGGGGATAATTACAACAGCCCCGTAATGTATTATACTTAGGGCCCTACCAAATTCACATCCATGAAAAATACGTCACAGACTGTGAAATCTGGTCTTTTGTGTGCTTTTACCCTATACTATACAGATTTCACAAGGGAGACCAATGTTTCTCAAATTGAGGGTCCTGAGCCAAAAGGGAGTTGCGGGGGGGTCATAAGGTTATTTTAGGGGGGTCATGGTATTGCCACCCTTATTTCTGTGTTGCCTTCAGAGCTGGGCAGCCAGAGAGCAGTGGTGGTTGGCCAGACACCCAGCTCTGAAGTCAGCGGCCTGCCAGCAGCAGCGCAGAAGTAAGGATGGCAATACCATACCAGCTCACCCTTACTTCTGCATTGTTGCCTTCACAGCTGGGCAGCCGGAGAGTAGCGAGTGCTAACTGAGGCCCCGGCTCTGCAGGCAGTAACGCAGAAGTAAGGGTGGTAATATCATACCGTGCCTTCTTACTTCTGCACTGCTGATGGCAGAAGCTCTGCCTTCAGAACTGGGCTCCTGACCAGCAGCCACTGCTCTCCAGCTGCCCAGCTCTGAAGGCAGTGCCGCTGCCAGCAGCAGCACAGAAGTAAAGATAGCAGTACTACAACTCCCCCTACAATAATCTTGTGACCCCCCCCACGATTCCTTTTTGGATCAGGACCCCTACAATTACAACACCTTGAAATTGCAGATTTAAACAGCTGAAATAATGAAATTAACTATTTTAAAAATCTTATGATTGTGAAATTGACCAAAATGGACCATGAATTTGGTAGGGCCCTGTGACGGTCCACGCCCCTAAGGTTGCGGGCGGCGTGGACTATCCACCACCGTCTGTCAACTAGCCCTTTAATCCAGGGCTGTATAGCCTAGCGGCCAAAGTCTATGACATCCCCTTTGCCTCAAGGGGACGCAGCCTAACGGCAAGAGTCTGGAACCCAGCCCGTGGCTATCGGGCGGTAGGGCCTATAGGCCAGAGTCCCGGAAGCAACCCTCGGGCGGAGGGTAGCGTGGCCTAGCGGCCAGAGTCCCAAAAGCAACCCTCGGGCGGAGGGTAGCGTGGCCTAGCGGCCAGAGTCCCAAAAGCAACCCTCGGGCGGAGGGTAGCGTGGCCTAGCGGCCAGAGTCCCAAAAGCAACCCTCGGGCGGAGGGTAGCGTGGCCTAGCGGCCAGAGTCCCAAAAGCAACCCTCGGGCGGAGGGTAGCGTGGCCTAGCGGCCAGAGTCCCAAAAGCAACCCTCGGGCGGAGGGTAGCGTGGCCTAGCGGCCAGAGTCCCAAAAGCAACCCTCGGGCGGAGGGTAGCGTGAGGCTTTTTCACCAACTCAGCGGGGGGGGTCCGACCGAAACACACTGAGATTCCCCGGGGGGGGCGGGGGGAAGGTACCACTCTGTCACCCTCCCGGGGTCCCTTCCTACCAGAGTCTCCACTGGGGTCTCCCAGGAGTCGACGGGTCCTTGGTGCTCAGCGAGTTCGGTCAGCCCCTGGGTCTCCTCTAAGCGCCGGCAGGCCATGGACAGCATCTCTTCCTGGCATAGCCACCAGCTGTGGCTGGTCCACCGCAGGAGCTTCCCCAGCAGGTCCTTCGCCTACAGGCTCCAACCCAGACTGAGCCGCTCTCCCTCCCTTTATACTCCTATAGCACTTGGAGCATGCCCAGTCCGCCCAGGGAGGCGGGACTTCCGCTGTCAGTCCCTGGGGCTTAACTCCTTCCGGGTTAAGGCGGGGTTGTCTGGCCCCTCTCTCTAGTCCCTGGGGCTTAACTCCTTCTGGGCTAAGGCGGGGTTGCCTGGCCCCGCCACAGGCCCTAATTATACTCTCAATTACTGATATGTTCTCTTACCCTTATTTCCATTTTAATTATTATTATTATTATTATTATTTTGCCTGGGATAAATAATAATGCAGGTAATTCTGCTTCCCTAAACATGCACCTCCCAGGATTCTCACTCCTGGTTGGGTCTCATGCTTCCATCCTCAGTCCTCCAGGAAACTCCTTTAGTTCATATGATTTGGGGATCTCTAAGGTTTCCGGTGTCTGCCTCATTGGGATCTGCCCTACTGAGTATGCTTCAATCCCAGATATCTCAGCAGCCCCTAAACATTCCCAGCAATTCTTTTTAAGAGTGGGAGGCAAGAGCTCCCCTAAACATTTCATTGCATATAATCTCAAGGAATTCTCACTCTCTGTCATCATCCCGCTCCCCCCCCCCCTCCGCCTCGTTCTCTATACAGTACAAGGGAAAATTAAAAAGGCACAAAGACTAGTTGATGGGAGAGTTTAGGCTCCCCTACCTCAGAAACAAGTTCTGTGTACATGAGGGACTGAAGGTTTCGTCCTCAGAGGTCAATGTAAGTGACAGAGTTTTGCAAAGTAAGATGTGAGAGCATTTCACTGCTTTCCCTAAAATTCTGATTCAAAAGTTCTCTGAGGCAAGCAGTCTGACTCTAAAGGTATGTCTACACAGCTATGTAAGCCTGAGATTGAGCCCAGGCTCAAGCCTAACTCCCCTTGCACCCACAAACCAGTTATATTAAACTAGGGCTAAAACCTAGGGTCCCAGGACCCTGCAGAGTTGGAGGGTCCAAGCCAGTGTTAAGCTGGGACTTAGGGTTCGAACTTTATTGCTCTCTTGTGTGCACACAGCCCTAAAAGTCTTCCAGATGTATCCCAGAGTTCCTTGGGACAACTTCCTTAGTCCTCTCTATGCCACAATCTGTGGTGCTGTCTATTGCACTCTATTGCAAACGGAAGCCACACCTCTCTTTGCAAACAGCTTGCACCCAGCAGCTCAGATCAGTGTTAACCCATTGTCTGCTGACCACCACCAGTCTGCACACACACTACCAGAGATCTTGCAGAGTTTTCAGTGGAGACTGTTCAGAACAAGCTTTTTGCAAAGAGAGCTGCTTCCTGGTGACAAGAGCACAGCCAGATTTTGGTGCACACTGCCAGGGCACCCCTGCACATGCAGCCCCAGGGAGGGCCAGAGAGTAGAATGGGGACTAAAGCAGCTGCCCTGTAGGGATGGAGAGCAGCAGAACTCCTGGCTCAGCATGGTGATAGAAGGGATGACCCCCAATACCTCAGATGCTCCTGCTCCCTGCAGGGCAGCCGCTTGGTCCCGCTCTGCTCTCTGTCCCTTGTTCCCGGGCCTCCCTGCCCTCCCTGGGGCTGCGTGTTCAGAAATGTCTAGCCAGTGTGCACTGTAAGGTGGTGAGTGGGAGCCAGTCCCAAAACTTCCCCACAGCCTCCCAGGGATCCCTTATCCCTGCCTCCCAGGGTATGGCCGGGGCAGGGATAAGGGATTCCTGGGGGTGCTGGAGCCAGGGCCAGCGCAACCCATTAGGCGGTCGCCTAGAGCACTAACATTTGGGGGGCGGCGACCGCGGCGGCCGGATCTTCGGTCGTCATCAGTATTTCGGGGGCGGGACCTTCCACCGCCTCTGTCGGGGGTGGCATTTTGGGGGCGGGACCTTCCACCGCCTCTGTCGGGGGCGGCATTTTGGGGGCGGGACCTTCTGCTGCTTAGGGCGGCAAAAAAGCTGGCGGCGCTCCTGGCTGGAGCACACTGCACCCCAAGTCCTGGGGATGCCCTTCATCTCCCTGCAGCTGGCAGCAGCCAGGCTGGGGGTATGTGTGTCTTTTTCCTCTGAAACCTACATTTTATGTCAAACGTCAAAACTAAGAGACAAAAATAAATAAAAACCCAACTAACCAAAAACACCTTAATTGAACATTTAAAAATTTAATGTAAAAATTAAAAGTTGCAAAGTTTCATTTTAATAGTTCGGCAGCCATGGAGACTGATGTCCTAGTATCCTCAGAACAGGTGCACATGGGCATTTTCCTGCCAATGTGACTCAGCGTAGAAGGGGGAGAGCCCGATTCTCAGATTAAATCAGCGGATCTCAAACTTCATTGCATCATGACCCCCTTCTGACAACAAAAATTACTACACGACCCCAGGAGAGGGGACCAAAGACCGAGCCTGCCCGAGCCCCGCCGCCCCAGGCAGGGGGGCCAAAGCTGAAGCCCAATGGCTTCTGCCCTGGGCGGGGGGCATGTAATCTTAGCCCTGGGCGGCGGGGCTTGGGCTTCAGCCCTGGGAGGTGGGGCTTGGGCTTGGGCTTCAGACTTGCTGGGGACCAGGGCCAACACCAGCCTTGGGACTCCATTAAAATAGGGTCCTGACCCACAGTTTGAGAAGCCCCAGATTAGATGGTAGTTTAGTATAAAGCTTTCTACTGACACAGACACCAAAGGAACAGTTTTGTACTCGTGCTCCTTATGGACTCAAGTCCCATCAACAGCACCGTCCAAGTTAGGAAACAGGGTGGGCACTAGTGTTTTCCCAAGTGCAACACATGTGTAGGGCTAGAGTGACGACGGGGGGCGGCGGGGCGCTAGGCACTCTAGGAGAGGGTTACTTTGACTCAGGTCTGTGCACTGCAGGGTGGATGCCAGAGCCCTAGATTTGAGCACAGATCGGAAAATCCTGAACCTAGGATTAAAATACAGTGTATACGCTCAAGCCCAGGTTTTCCTGACATGGGTGAGATGATTCGAGTCCCACTAACCCTAAACTTACATTTCTGTGGCTCTGCCTCAGGTCAGGTCAATCATAGAAATATAGGGCTGTAAGGGACCTTGAAAGGTTATCTAGTTCACCCCCTTGCACTGGGCAGGATAAAGTAAACCTAGACCATCCCTGACAAGTGTTTGTCTAACCTGTTCTTAAAAACCTCCAATGATGGGATTCCCTTGGAAGCCTGTTCCAGAGATTATCTATCCTTATAGCTAGAAGCTATTTCCTAATCTCTAACCTAAACCTCTCTTGCTGTAGATTAAGCCCATTACTTCTTGTCCTACCTTCAGTGAACGTGGAGAAAAACTGACCACCGTCTTCTTTATAACAGCCCTTAACATGTTTGATGACTTGTCAGGTCCCCATTCAGTCTTCTTTTCTCAAGACTAACCATGCCCAGGTATTTTAACCTTCCTCGTAGGTCAGGTTTTCTAATCTTTTTATCATTTTTGTTGCTCTCCTCTGGATTCTCTCCAATTTCTCCACATCTTTCCTAAAGTGTGGCACCGAAACTTGGACACTGTACTCCAACTGAGGCCTCAGTGCCAAGTAGAGAGGGACAGTTTCCGCCCATATCTTAAATATGACGTTCCCATTAATACACCCCAGAATGATATTAGCCTTTTTTGCAACTGCATCACATTGTTGAGTCATATTCAATTTGTGATCCACTGGAACTCCCAGATCCTTCTCAGCAGTACCACCACCTAGCCAGTTATTCCCCATTTTGTAGCTGTGCATTTCATTTTCCTTCCAAGTAAAATACTCTGCATTTCTCTTTATTTAATTTCTTCTTGTTGATTTCAGACCAATTCTCCAAATTGTCAAGGTCATTTTGAATTCTAATCCTGTCCTCCAAAGTGCTTGCAACCTCTCCCATTTTGGTGTCATCTGCAAATTTTATAAGCATACTGTCCACTCCATTTTCCAAGTTATTAATTAAAATGTTTAATAGTACCAGACCCAGGGCGAGACCCCTGAGGGACCCTACTATTTTCCCAGCTTGACGGAGAACCATTGAGTCTGATTTTTCAACCAATTGTGCACCCATCTTATAGTAATTTTATCTCTAGACCACATTTGCCTACTTTGCTTAAGATAATGTCATGCTGAACCCTGTCAAAATCCTTACTAAAATCAAGATATATCATCTCTACAGCTTTTCTCCATCCCCTATCAACGAAATTAGGTTGTTTGGCATGATTTCTTGACAAATCCATATCAGCTATTACTTATTACCTTATCATCCTCTAGGTGCTTACAAACTGATTGTTTCATAATTTGTTCCAATATTTTTCCAGGTGTTGAAGTTAGGCTGATTGGCCTGTAAATGCCCAGGTCCTCTTTGTTTCCCTTTTTAAAGGTAGGCGCTGTGTTTGCCTTTCTACAGTCCTCTGGGACCTCACCTGCCCTCTAGGAGTTCTCAAAGATAATTGCTTATGGTTCTGAGATTGCTTCAACTACTTCCCTACGTATCCCAAGATGAATTTCATCAGGCCCTGCATATCTAAATACATCTAAATATTGAATACATCTAAATATTCTTTAACCTGTTCCTTCCCCCTTGTTAATATTAATTGTGTTGAGTATCTGGTCACCATTAACTTTTTTAGTGAAGACTGAATCAAAATAGGCATTAAACACCTCAGCCTTTTTGATATCATCCTTTGTTAGCTGTCCTTCCCTGCTAAGTAGCGGACCTATGCTTCCTTTGCTTTCTCTTGCTCCTAATGTATTTATAGAACCTTTTATTGTCTTTTATGTCTTTTTCCAGCTGTAACTCATTTTGTGCCTTAGCCTTTCTGATTTTGTCCCTATATGCTTGTGGGACAAAAGCTTCTGACGGAGCCATGTTGGCCTCTTAACTTTCCTCTTTCTGTTTTTCCTTTTCATCAGAATAGTTTGCTGTTGTGACTTTAATATTGTTTCTTTGAGAAACTGCCAGCACTTCTGAACTCTTTTATCCCTTAGATTTTCTTCCCATGGGACTTTACCTAGAAGTTCTCTGAGTTTGTTAAAGTCTGCTTTTTTGAAGTCCACTGTGCTTATTCTGCTGCTCTCACTTCTTCCTTTCCTTAGATTAATGAAATCTATCATTTCACGATCACTTTCACCCAAATTGCCTTCAACTTTCAGATTTGCAACCAATTCCTCCCCGTTGGTCAGAATCAAGACTAAAATATCTGTCCCCCACCTGGTTACTTCCTCTGCTGTCTGAAACAAAAAATTGTCCCATAAATTCCAAGAATTTATTGGACATGTTGTGCTTTGATGTATTACTTTTCCTACAGATGTCTGGGTGGCTAAAGTCCCCAGTTACTACCAGATCTTGTGTGCTGAACATTTTTATTATTCTAGAAATGCCTCATCCATCTCTTCCTCCTGATTTGGTGGTCTGTAATAGACTCCTACTGTGACCCCTATTTTTTTCTCCTTTTTATCTTCACCCAGAGACTTTCAATTGGTCTGTCTCTCACCTCCTCTGGACCTCAGAACAAATATATATATTCTTGATGTGTAATGCAACACCTTCTCTTTTCCCTGTCTGTCCTTCCTGAACCAGCTATACCTCAAAGTGTTGGATAACTCAAGTTAACTTGCAATCAGTTAACTCATATTAAAGTTTAATGTAGACATAACTAAAGTTAGGATATGGGGCTATGGAATAACAGACCCATCTATCTTAGCTACTGCATGTGAATCAGTGGAAGATATGGGCACTAAGCCTGATTTTTTTGTGATGATATTGCACTGTGGAGTCCTCTACCTTTTTTCCATACCCAGACTCCTTTTCCCCACCAAGACTGCCTTAGATCCCCTGCCTCTCTAACTCAGATTCCCTCCCATCTAGCAATGGGGTCACAACCCCAAAGCCTGTTTGTGTCCCCTAGCTGAGAACCTATGTCATATTTTATCTTTGGAGAGAGGCAATAAGGGCAGAATCTCATTTAGCCAGGAAAATCCTAGCATCTTCTGAGCTCAAACAAATGATTTGAAAACTTTGCCACATGAACGCCAACAAATTTTGGGGTGATAAAAGAGCTGCCGGTGCTGAGTGCCCATTCCTTCACATAATTCATAGATTCCAAAGCCAGAAGGGGCCACTGTGGTCATCTAGTCTGAACTCCAGTATAATACAGGCCAGAGAACCTCCCTAAAATAATTCCTAGAGCAGATCTTTTAGAAAAACATCCAGTCTTGATTTAAAAGTTGCCAGTGATTGAGAATCCACCAGGACCCTTGGTAAATTGTTCCAATGGTTCATTGCTGTCACTGTTAAAAATGTATGACTTATTTCCAGTCTGAATTTGCCTGTGTTCAACTTCCAGCCTGTTTTGCCTTTCTCTGCTAGATTGAAGAGCGCATCATTAAATATTTATTCCCCATGTAACTACTTACAGATTGTCATCAAATCACCACTTAACCGTCTCTTTGTTAAATTAAATAGATTGAGCTCCTTGAATCTATCACTATAACGTAGGTTTTCTAATCCTTTAATCATTCTCGTGGCTCTTCTTTGAACTCTCTCCAATTTATCAACATCCTTCTGTGGCCATCAGAACTGGACATAGCATTCTAGCAGCAGTTACACCTGTGCCAGATACAGAGGTACATTAACCTCTCTACACTACTACTTGAGATTCCCCTGTTTGTGTATCCAAGGATTGCATTAGCCTTTTAGGCCACAGCACTGCCAGGGGAGCTCATGTTCAGCTGATTTCCCACCACAACCCCCAAATCTTTTTCAGAGTCACTGCTTCCTAGGACAGAGTCTCCAATCCTGTAATATGGTCTACATTCTTTTTTCCTAGATGTATTCATTTACATTTAGCCATATTAAAACACATATTGTTTGCTTATGCCCCGTTTACCAAGTGATACAGATCACTCTGTGTAAGTGGCCTGTTGTCTTCATTATTTACCACTCCCCCAATTTTTGTGACATCTGCAAACCTTGTCAGTGATGATTTTATGTTTTCTTCTAGGCCACTGATAAAGATGTTAAAGAGCATAGGGCCAGGAACCAAATCCTGCAGCACCCCACTGGAAACACACCCACTCTGTAGTTATTCTCCATTTACAATTACATTTTGAAATTGATCACATAGCCAGCTTTTAATCAACTTAATGCATATGATGTTGATTTTATATCAATCTAGTTTTTTTAATCAAAATGTCATGCGGTACCAAGTCAAGCACCTTAGCAAAGTCTTAATCTGTTACATCAACATTATTATCTTTATCAACCAAACTTGTAATCTCATAAAAAACAGATATAGTTTGTTTAATAGAGTATCAGGGTTGGAAGGGACCTCAAGAGGTCATCTAGTCCAACCCCCTGCTCAAAGCAGGACCAATCCCCAAATCCCTAAATGGCCCCCTCAAGCATTGAATTTACAACCCTGCGTTTAGCCGGCCAATGCACAAACCACTGAGCTATCCCTACAACACAGGATAAGTGTTGTATATTGTAATAATAAGTGTTGTAGTGTATTGTATAAGTCAGGGGTCAGCAACCTTTCAGAAGTGGTGCCGAGTCTTCATTTATTCACTCTAATTTAAGGTTTCGTGTGCCAGTAATACATTTTAACGTTTTTAGAAGGTCTCTTTCTATAAGTCTATAATATATAACTAAACTATTGTTGTATGTAAAGTAAATAAGGTTTTTAAAATGTTTAAGCTTCATTTAAAATTAAATTAAAATGCAGAGCCCCCCGGACTGGTGGCCAGGACCCAGGCAGTGTAAGTGCCACTGAAAATCAGCTCGCATGCCGCCTTTGGCACGCATGCCATAGGTTGCCTACCGCTGGTATAAGTATTGTAATGAATATTCTGTGTGTGTAGTAATAAAACACTGCAAATGCATCTGTTGCTATTATCTGTGAATGTCAGCCCCAGCCAGCATATATTGTGAACTAATAAAAATGAATTAAGTTTCCATAAATAGACTTTTATTCCAAACCCAGGCAAACAGACATATTTATAACTGAATGAAACTTTATAAATACAGGGAGAAAAACCTTTGAAGGGGAAAGAACAGTCATTTCCATTTCACAAACACGTACACCAACCGTGTCTCTCACAGGTCAGTGTATGTGGGTCTGTGATTGTCTGTACTCTCCCCCGGCGTGGAGTGGTAGGGGTATTGCAGCGTCTCCGGACGCCACGTGGAATGTATGGGGGCAGGAGGAGGGGCGGGAGTATAGGGAGATTCCCAGAATGCAGTTCTCTATGGGCTGAAGAGGGAGGCAAACATGGGTCTGTTGAACCTGAAGGTCAACAAGTGTCTCCAGTATGTTTGTTTGCCGCTTGAAAAGTGCTAACTTCTCCTGCTGCACCTCTATTTCCTTTTCCTGTGCTTTTCTCATCTCCACTCTATCCCTGTTCATGCTGTCCGTGAGGGTGATCCTCCAAGCCCTGTGTGACAAAGTAGGTTTTTCCTCCTTATTATGTTGTACTTGAGCCTATGTGAGTCTTAATGTTTTGCATGAATACTGTGTGTACCTCAGTTTCCCTGTGTATTGCACCAATGCCTACGTGGTGAGAATAAGGGTGTGTGACTTTTGCTGAGGGCCTCAGGGGCAGGTGAGGCAGCTCCAGCTGCCTGCACATAAGTGATGGCCAATGCTCTTCGTAACCTGGGGCAGAGGGGATGCGCCCAGGTCACACTTTGCCTGGGAAGCGAGACAAAAACCAGGAGGAGGGGTGACGTGTGTTGGAGGTCGGGTCGCTGGAAGCTGGGCAGTCTGTGGTTGGGGACTCACAGAGGGATAGTCCAGGGCGTCCGACCCAGGGCGTCCAACCCGGCAATCCCTCCCACCCTCAAGATGAACTTTGCTGAAAGTCACTATTTCTGTGCTAACGTGATCTGTTCTATGCTGTGTTCCTGTTGCCTAATAAACCTTCTGTGTTACATGCTGGCAGAGAGTCACAGCTGACTGTGGAGTTGAGGTGCAGGGCCCTCTGGCTTCCCCAGGGGTCCCATCCAGTTGGACCCGTGCCAGGAAGCATACGGTGTGAACAGAGATGCCGAATGCTCCGAGTTCAGACCCAGGAAGGCCATAGCCGAAGAGGCTACTTGCCCTGGATAGCATGCCCTAAGGAGAGTCACGTTACCTCGAGTTCTGTCTGGCTTCATACAGAGCAGTTCCAGAGCATCGGGCCTTTGACTCCGTCATACCCTGTGCTCGGTATCTGAAGCACTAGAGGCTTGCAGGATCTCTTGAAACATGTCATCCCACGTCCTCTTCCTTCTCCTCATTATCTGGCTGAGCTGCTTCACTGATGTGGAGAGACCCTGAAGGCCACATTTCCAGCTGCAAAAGATACAATGCACTACAGAGGTACTATTGTGAGTGTAGTCACAAGATAAATGGAACTTGGTATACTGAACTCACTCCCTTTGATCCACACAGGTTACAATCACTACATTCTCACTTCTCCTTGGGATTCATAGAGCACAGTGACAGTCCCAGCCCTGGTGAGTACGGACCAGTGGGGGGAGGGGCGGGGGCAGGGAAGCGTGTTGGGACAATAAATGGGGGGGGGGGGTTGGCTCACGGGTATGAGCAACTGAACTGAATACTGGCACCATTTTCCTGACGTGGTGGTGATTTTAGCTGATATCTAACTCTTGAGGGTATCAGAGGTTGAAAGGGAACAGCTCCTACATGCGTCCAATTGCAGACCAGATCCATACCCTGCTAGGCTGTGTGCTGCAATGGTGCCTGCTGAAGTAATTGCTGAGTGGCATGGAAAAGTGTCCTACCATGGCAGAAGAAATAAGGCAGCCCTCCCTAGTAACCTTTGGGAGAGGATTGCAGAATACTTCCAGGAAAGTATACTTGACATCTCTATGGAGGATTCACAGGACATCCTGGTGCACATAAACAAACTGTTCTGCAGGGCCCCCTTTGCCTAACTGTACAGGGGAATGAGAAGCAGATAGCAACTCTACCTCTCTTGGTTATTTTACTACCTCTTCTAGCATGATTAAAAAAAACCAAAAGTGTAAATGAACAGCTGTGTCCCTGCAATATCAATGCAAACTGACTACTTACCAGAGGTTCCTTTCCCTGCATCCGGCTCACCCGAGCTGCACTGTAGGGACTGGCTTAACTACTCTGGAGTCACAAACAGGTCCTGGCTCACTGTGCCACTGGTTCCCCTGGTTGCCTGTCCCCCATACTCCCCCGCCTCGTCGTCCAACGCCTCCTGCTCACTGTTCACTTCAGAGGCCTGTGACTCTGATTCCTCTGACGTATCCAGAGGACTCTTGGGGGTGGTGATGGGGTCTCTGCCAAGGATGGCTTGCAACTTTTCGTAAAAGCAGCATGTCGGCATCTCTGCACCAGAGCAACTCTTAGCCTCCCTTGCCTTCTGGTACGCTTGCCACAGCCCCTTGGCTTTCCTGTGGTACTGCTGTGGATCCCTTTTGTAGCCCTTCTCCCCCATGCCCCCAGCGATCTGCTCCTAGGTATTGATGTTTCTATGGCTGGATCAGAACTGTGCCTACACCGCCTTGCACCCCCCCAGCCCCCAACCGGGAGATCCACCACCTCCTGTGTACTCCAGGCAGGAGCACGTCTGCAGTGTGTAGCCGGGATGGTCAGCTGGGCAGTTGCTAGGTGATCTCTCCACGCTGAGCAAACGGAAAATGAAATTTCAAAAATTTGCAGGGATTTAGAAGAAAGGGACGTATAACTGTGTTCCTAGCCACCGCCGGGCAGTGGAGTTCACAATGCTGACCCAAATGGTCAAAGTGGGGCATTGTGAGACACCTTTTGGAGGCCACTAAATTTGATGTAAATAACACAGTGTCCACACTGACATTGCATTGACCTAAGTACATTGGCCTAAGAGCTATGCGTCTCGCGGAGGTGGGGTTATTAAGTCAGTGTGGTAGGAATGACAATTTGGTGGAGACGTTCACTGAGTAAGGTCAATGTAAGCTGCCATACGTCACTCCTAACTCTGTAGTTTAGACTAGGCCCGACAGAAGAAGACCTCCCATCAGGATAGGTAGTGTCTACACTGAAGCGCTACAGCAGCATAGCTGCAGCAGTGCAGCTATGCCGCTGTAGTATATGTATGTCTACACTACAAAATTACGTCAACCTAGATTACGTTGACGTACACCCACCGCAGTTATTAAATCGCTTTTGCATTTTCACCCTGCACTCCTTGTGTCGGCAGTGCATGTCCTCATCAGGAGCGCTTGCACCAATTTTAACTGTCAGTGTGTGGCATTTTGGGACGGCTTCTGAAAGGCAGCAACAATCAATGTAAGCAACACACCGACACTGTGTTGATCTAACTACATCAACATTGACTCTATGCCTCTCATGCAGGTGGAGTTATTAAGTCAGTGTAGTGGGCGAGTTACATGGGCGGGAGCAACATTTTAGTTTAGACGCTTACAGAGTTAGGTTGATGTAAGCTGCCTTACATCGACCTAACTCCATAGTGTAGACCAGGCCTAAGAGAAGTGCTTCAGCATAGACACTACCTACACCGCGGGAAGGGTTCTCCCATCAATGTAGGCAATCCACCTCCCCGAGAGATGGTAGCTAGGTCAATGAAAGAATTGTTCTGTCAACCAAGCACTGTCTACAATGGGGTTTAGGTCGGCATAGTTATATCTCTCAGTCATAAGCGCCGAGTCTGTGTGTGCTCTGGGGCTGGAGCACACACGGGGGGGAAAAAAATGGTGGGTGCTGCAGCCCCCCATCAACGCTTCTCCCTCCTCCCAGCGCCTCCTGCCCACCTGCAGCCCCATGGATCAGCGCCTCCCCTTCCCTCCCAGTGCCTCCCACCTGGCGCAGATCAGCTGTTTCGTGGCATCAGGAGGTACTGGGGGGGGGGAAGCGAGGGCGCAGTTCACTAGGGGGAGGGGCGGAACTGGGTGGGAAGAGGCAGGGCGTGGGCATAGCAGGGGTGGGAAGAAGCAGGGCAGGAGTGGGGCATTCGGGGAAGGGGTGGAGTGGGGGTGGGGCCTGAGCAGAGCCAGGTGGGAGCACCCCCAGCAGATTAGAAACTCGGGGCCTATGCTCTCCGTTTCGTGGATTTTTCGCACCCCTGAGACGTAGGTATGCCAATATAAGTTACCAGTGTAGACCAGCCCATAGGAGAACAGATAAAGAGAGAGACAGAGCCTGAACATGGGGTACACTGCAGATTGTCTGCGGTAACCAGCATGGACTATGCTTTAACCTTCATGGCTCTATGCTGACCTAGGGACTTGCAGAGTCTATAGCCAGGTGATGAATAAAGGTTACCTTGTTTTGCAAAGACTGCCTGTGCCACTGTGTGAGAGAGCCCTGCACACTGAAGGGAGCAGTACAAGCTGCCCGCTGGAATCTGGCTGGGCTGGTTCCCTGCAGGAAGCCACAGAGAGAGAGAGTAATTTCTGGTGCCAACAGCCCAGTCTTCGAGTCTTAGGGTATGTCTACACAGCAAATTAAAACTCACAGCTGGCCTGTGCCAGCCGACCTGAGGCTCAGGCTGCGGGGCTGTTTCACTTAGAGTTACCATACGTCCAGGTTTTCTGAATATGGCCTCTTTTTTGGTAGTCCACCCTCCATCCCATAGATTTTTTAAATAAGAGTCAAAGTCCCTGCTCCCCCTGCCCCAATATCCCCTTTTTAGGAATCTGAAATATGATAACCGTAGTTTCACTGCACTTCGGGGCTTGGGCTGGAGCTTGGCCTCTAGGACCCTGTGGGGTAGGAGGGTCCCAGAACTCAGGCTCCAGCCCATGCCTAGATGTCTAAATAGCAATGAAACAGCCCCTTAGCCCGGGCCCCACAAGCCTGAGTCAGCTGGGCACAGGTCAGCCATGGGTTTTTCTTTACTGTGTAGACCAACTCAGGGTTCCTTTTTCCAAGTTGCCTGAAAGCCTTTTAGTGTACAGCATTGTTAACACAATGTAGATATTAATATATTTTAGAGTGTAGGTGTCTTGGCACTTAGCCACCTATGCCATGAGGCGGTGTGCCTCGATTTCCCCTTCCACACAGCAGCCTAGATTTGTTATGCTTTTCTGCTGTGCCAAGCTCTAAGCCTGTTTACAGGTACTAGCTGAGAAGCAGTATTCTTATAGGACTTCCTTGTTACCACTCCTAGCATGTACAAAATTTTTCCAAAAATCATGCATGTTACATATTTTTAAGGGATTTACCATCGGTACCAAATTCTGTGTCTCACCCCATAGATTGTGTATGAAGAGACATAATAGTAACAGCAAATTCATGACAGGGAGGCACTTCCAAGTATGATTATCATACCACGCCTTCTGTTTAGGCAGTCCAGTTTGTTCAGCATTTATTGTATTTTCTAACCCCTTCCTCTATCATAGTATGTGTTTAGATACAGGTTTTCCCTTCCCTTTAGTAAAGGTTTTTAGTTCATGTATGTCTTTGGGGAGGAAAGGGTGTAAGGAGACCTTGCATGTTACTGGCCCTCCCCCTGTGGAGTTGCATTTCATCTCCAGAGCTAAGCCCATGTAAAAAATCCACCCCCTCCCTCCTGGGGTTTCTTTGTGGTTCTTACTCCCATTACTCAGTGACCTATGCTTAGCTGTTGGAGGAGTTTACCTGCCCATGAAATGAATGCCTCCTCCCCTTTCACAGATGGGTCATTAGCATTTTCATTGAGTCATTAGAAAGACCTTCATCCTGCCTTAAAGAGACAGAGTTAGTTTTTACAAATACATCAGGAACAACATTTTGCAAAAGTGGGAACTGGATTGGGGTACCCACTGTTACCCCGCTCTCTCTATTCCCAAGAGGTCAGTTGCATGACTGCTCCCCTCCGGGAGGTCAGTTACACAGTTCCCTCCGGCTAATCTCTCCTGGGCAAACCCTCCCACGTAATCAGTGAGGAGACATTCCTGTACTCCCTCACATCCTTTCTTAACCTCTTTCTCTGAGTCCCCCTCTAAGGCACACACCTCTGTGCTCTCTAGAGTGGGATTTATCCCATTCAGCTGTGGGCTAACAGCCAGAGCAGACCTTTCATTAGTAAGCACTGTACCTTCCTCCCTCTTTGAATTGGGTTTGCCTTCAGTTACAGAGCCCATGGAACCCTTACCCACTGCAGCGGTCTGTAGAATTCCACCACCCGCCTCGGGGCTTCCCTCTAGGACACATCTTCCTATGCATTCTAGAGCAAGGTCTATCCCTTGCTCAACTGCAACCTGGACAGCTTTCTCTCAGATAAGCAAAACATTTCCTTCCCCCCTGGAGAAAAACCTGTCTTTAGCTGTAAGAGCTAGTCTCAGCCACACCCACCCCTGGCAGCAGACTGTTTTCCACTGCTACAGAGGATTAAAGAGACACTCTCCCATTTCCTCAGCAGTTTCTGTGACTTTACTCTTTCCCTCTGGGGCTTCAGCACAAGATTCCTCCTTGTTGCTGACAGACCCCTGGACAGCCTGAGCCACATTGAAAAAGTTGTCCCCCAATAATATTTGTGTTGGTTTATGGGGAACAGCAGCAGTTAATTTAGCAGTTAATTCAGCTTGCAAATTCTCAGTATCCATGTGCACTTTAGCCAAAGGCACAAGGATTTTGTGACCTCCTACTAACAAAAGCTCTGCCATCTGTCCTGGCAGTATGTTTGTCTCCTGAACAAGGTCTCTCCTGACCACAGACATTTCTGCACCAGTATCTCTCCATCCAGGGAGCTCTTTCCCATTAATTCTGACAGACTTTATGGGCATCTTGCCAGGCTGTGCAGTGGCTATTTTTACAAACCATGTGTGATAAGTGGCAATTGCTTGAGGTGCCTCTGTGCTCTGGGTAGCAGCATTTCCATGAGTTGCTTGCTGCCTGTTCCCACTCAGCACAGGGTTACTTATTATTACAGCCTTAAATATGATTTACATATGGTGGGAATCCTTTGCTTCCCAGTTTGACCCCCCACTCCCTACTAGTGGAAAAATACCAGCAGTCCAAGATGGTGTCCAGTACCAGGTGACAGAATCACATGACTCTGCAGTGTCAAAAAGCATCCCAGGAAGCTTCTCAGGAAGGTGGGAGATTAGCATCTGCAAAGCCCTATTGTTCTCCCTATGGTTTATTAACTAACCAGCCAGACTGATTGCATTTTGTCTAGTGGATGTTCCCCAGGTGCAAACATCAGATTCATAGATTCTAGGACTGGAAGGGACCTCGAGAGGTCATCGAGTCCAGTCCCTTGCCCGCATGGCAGGACCAAATACTGTCTAGACCATCCCTGATAGACATTTATCTAACCTACTCTTAAATATCTCCAGAGATGGAGATTCCACAACCTCCCTAGGCAATTTATTCCAGTGTTTAACCACCCTGACAGTTAGGAACTTTTTCCTAATGTCCAATCTAGACCTCCCTTGCTGCAGTTTAAGCCCATTGCTTCTTGTTCTATCCTTAGAGGCTAAGGTGAACAAGTTTTCTCCCTCCTCCTTATGACACCCTTTTAGATACCTGAAAACTGCTATCATGTCCCCTCTCAGTCTTCTCTTTTCCAAACTAAACAAACCCAATTCTTTCAGCCTTCCTTCATAGGTCATGTTCTCAAGACCTTTAATCATTCTTGTTGCTCTTCTCTGGACCCTCTCCAATTTCTCCACATCTTTCTTGAAATGCGGTGCCCAGAACTGGACACAATACTCCAGCTGAGGCCTAACCAGAGCAGCGTAGAGCGGAAGAATGACTTCTCGTGTCTTGCTCACAACACACCTGTTAATACATCCCAGAATCATGTTTGCTTTTTTTGCAACAGCATCACACTGTTGACTCATATTTAGCTTGTGGTCCACTATAACCCCTAGATCCCTTTCTGCCGTACTCCTTCCTAGACAGTCTCTTCCCATTCTGTATGTGTGAAACTGATTTTTTCTTCCTAAGTGGAGCACTTTGCATTTGTCTTTGTTAAACTTCATCCTGTTTAACTCAGACCATTTCTCCAATTTGTCCAGATCATTTTGAATTATGACCCTGTCCTCCAAAGCAGTTGCAATCCCTCCCAGTTTGGTATCATCCGCAAACTTAATAAGCATACTTTCTATGCCAATATCTAAGTTGTTAATGAAGATATTGAACAGAGCCGGTCCCAGAACAGACCCCTGCGGAACCCCACTCGTTATGCCTTTCCAGCAGGATTGGGAACCATTAATAACAACTCTCTGAGTACGATTATCCAGCCAGTTATGCAGCCACCTTATAGTAGCCCCATCTAAATTGTATTTGCCTAGTTTATCGATAAGAATATCATGCGAGACCGTATCAAATGCCTTACTTTTGCAATTGATTCATAGTCAATATTCCTAACCTCAGATACAGAAATGATACAAGCATACAAATAGGATAATCACATTCAGTAAATCATAACCTTTCCAATAATATCTTACATGACCCATCTTGCATAAAACAAATCTTATGCCATATTCATATCATAATATCTTTATGAAGGATATGTGGCATAGTATCACTCATGGTTCTGACCCTGTGGAACTGTGTGGGCCCTTGGGGCTGGCACACTAAAGGGGTCACTCCCAGGAGACTGGTTGCAGGCTGGGGCATAGATCGGATCCTGTGACTGTGACAGCCAGACAGAGGATGGTTCCTGAATACACCAGGAATATTTTGCTAGGTTGCCTGAATACACCAGGAATATTATGTGACTTGCAGCAGCAAAAACAAGGTAAATGCAAGGAACCAGCTAAGAGAAATGGTGTACGATCACTTCTTTAAGGAGCAGCTCATGGAGCTGTGCAGAGTGAAGGTTAAATATTGGAAAGTTGGCTAAGATGCAGCTGGTGGAACTGCATGAAAAAGACAAACAGGACAAGAACCAGAGTCCAGTCCCTGATGGGGTTCCAGGCATGTGGCCCAGCTCACCTGCATCAGCCGGGTAGATGCAGAACCATCTGAAGAAGGGGGAGAGTCTGAAGGTGCCAGGGGAAGCACCCCCATCCCCCTGATAGCAGCCCCAGCAGCAACAGGGCAGACCCTTGACCAGGGCTGTCCTTAGCGTTTATGGGGCCCTATGCGGTATTATTAAACTGGTGCCCCTATGCCCGATGGCAGCCCGGGCTCGCATGCATATTTTAGATAAGGGTGGGCTTTTGAAGGATTTATTTAAAAAACTATATGTCTGAAGATCGAAGCATTTAAGGCTAAAAATGAATACTCAGATTGTGCATCTATGCAAGGATTTTTTAGAGATGTGATTTTATAATCTTCAGCAACATACTAATGAAATATTTGTAAAGCAAACTTTAAATTAAGGTTCTGTTCTGAGTAAATATTACAGTAATGCACAACTGTTTTTGTCAGTAAATTCAGAAACTGACAGTATATACCCAGGGGTTGGCAAATGCCTGTTAAATGGCTTCATTACCCCTTGAATTGCTCTTTAACTGTTTCAGTGTTGTGCTAATAGGGCTGGCAGGCTGGAGGCTTTTTCACTTTTAAGTAGAAGACTCGCCAGGCTGCAGCAGCCAGCTGTGGTGGGAGCCTGCAGGAAGAGTCAGAATAGGGATAGGAAGAGGCGGGAGGGTGGACACTAAGATCCTGGGGTGCCCCAAATTTTCGGGTATCATACGCAGCCGCTTATGCTGCGTATGCTTAAGGACGGCCCTGCCCTTGACCCATCTTGAGAGTTGGAGAGGCAGAGGCTAGAGATGGAGGCAAGAAGCCTCGGTTTGCAGAAGCAGGGGACTGAGACACAGGAGGGAACAGTCAGCAGAGAAAGACCACAGGGTGCCCACTCTGCAGGGGGCATAGATGATAAATTGTTGGCCCCATTCCAGGAGTGTGAGAGGGCTTTCCCTTCACCTCCTCCCCTGGTTCTTGTCACACAGACAGAACGCAGAAGACCAGAAGTCCGAAGTGCAGGCAATGCGATGTTTATTGGGGTTAGTTCCAAGCAAGCATATTCATAGCTCTACACGCCGGCAGAGCCTTGTTTCCCAGTGTTCCGTTCCCTGACACTGCAGAGCGTTTACCTCATGTCCCCCTTCCCAGCTCTGACACTGCAGAGCCTTGCCTGTGTCCCCATTCCCACCCGCTCCTTCTTAGCAGGCCCGAATATACCTACAATGCACACCCTCAGTCCTGCCCCTTACAACTTATGGTCATGTTCCGTTTTGGAGGGTCGTGAGTCTAGGGTCTTCGTCCCACCTCTTTTGTATCCCATGGGAGGGGTAAGGAGTGAGGTTGTGTTCTGGCCAAGGCCAGTTTTTTTCTTTGGCTTTTAGTGTTTCTTATGCCTGCCCCCCCTCCCTTCCCCTCCCGACTGGTTGCTTGACCTTGCCTTGAGATAGGAGTTGAGGCAGTCAAAGTGTGCGCCCGTATATTATACTCCCACCATGCCCAGTTACACTTTAACTGTTCTTATCTGTAACAAACCCATCTGGCTAGGCAGAAGCAACATACACAGTGTCTTTGTCTACACATATTAGTAAGGATCCCTTTGTTCACATATATTAGTATAAGATATAAGAGTATCAAAAAGTCAAACCCAAAATTCTATCTCAGGCTGACAAACAAGCCTATATATTAATAGGGAGATACAGATGCCTGCCTCGCCACCTTGGAAAAGGCTTGTGAGCTGAACCAAATTCCCCCTGCAGACTGGCCGTGTAGTCTCACTCCCTTGTTGAGTTCCAGAACCATTGAGGTGTATAACCAACCGGATGGGACTGAGGCTGGGACCTATGAACAGTTCAAAGGAGCCTTTTTGTGTAAATTTTGGTTAACACCTGAGACTTATAAGAAAAGTTTTCAGGGTGTGCAAAAGAACAAGGGGCAACATATATGGAGGTTGGCAGCAGGATAGATGAGTACCCCCACAAGTGGGGTAAAGAGGCTGGTGTCACTACCCTGGAATCATTGTATGATCTGATAAGGTTAGGGAAGGTCTATATCCCCTTGAGCTTAAAATGTGGCTACTGGAATAAGCACCTAAGGACTCACGTAGCACGGGCTGATTGGTGGGTCAGTGTGTGGACAGTAGGTCTGGCCACTAAAAGAGACCCAAAGGAGAGTGACCTCAGTTGGGGCCGCAACAAGGGGGCACTATGAAGCAGACCCAAATGGGGGTTTAGGTAAAATGAACCTGGGGGGATGGCCAATGTGGCTAGACCATCCCCAAGGGATTGCAAGGACCGGAGGTGCAACATTTGTAGGAAAACCAGGCATAAGTGGGCAGGATGCCAAAGCTTGATGAAATAAGGTTTGCCCAGGACAGAGCAGCTAACTCTTCCTCTGTCCAGCCTAGAAGAAGGCAGCCAGTATCTCAGGTGCAGAGAACAAACTATGTGACTGAACATTTGGAGGAAATCAGTTACACAGCCAGGGGGGTAGAGGGGTGGTGACAGATGTGCTCCCACTCCAGGCACTGGTATACATGTCCTGATACACTCTCCTGGGCTCAGATCTGTCTGATCCCCAGTGAGAGTGAAAGGTGGTAGCTAATGGGAAAATATTCATGGGGTGGAAAGATTCTGGGGCAGAGAGAACCCTTGTCAAATCATGTGTGGTATAGCCCCATCGAATGCTGAAGGGCTGTGTAACCTGGGATAAGGTTACAAATGTAAAGCCATTTGCCTTACCCATGGCTCAGATCTCTGTGCAAACCCAGGAAGGATCAGATTGGCTAGTAGTTGGGGTTCTCCGGGATATCAGCTTTGACATCCTTTTGGGGAATGTCATCCCAGCAGGACTCTGTTGAGGGGAGGGAGGACAACGGGTTAATCCCAACAGGGGAGACGGGCTCCTTCCATACACACAGCCCTGAGGCTGAGACACAGCTCCAGAGGGGCCTGCCAGGATGGGGGAGCACCTGGAATTGCTGCCTCACCAGACCCTGGGACACCAGAGTCTTGGAGACAGGGCTGGGCATCTCCTGCATTATTCACTGAGAGCCCTGCGCTCTGAAGGGAGCAGTACAAGCCTCCTGCAGGAGTCTGGTGCTGCAGGGAGCCACAGAGACAGGGAACACTAATGCTGAAGGCTCAGTCTTGGAGTCCAGGGGCCTGCCTCTGTGGAACTCTGGGGTTCCTTGGGGCCTGGCCCTCTAAAGGGTTCACTCCCAGGAGACTGGTTACAGTCTGGGGCATACACCAGACCCCATGACACAATGCAGACTGGCATATTACCCTCCTTTAATTCTTTATTAATTGAGTCCTCTATCGGCCATTCCATTATCTTGCCTTGATCTGTGTCAGACTGACAGGCCTACAATTAGCTGGGTCATCCCATTTACTCTTTTTAAATATTGTCAATTAACTTTCTTCCAGTCTTCAGGGACTTCCCCAGTGTTCCAAGACTTATTGAAAATCAACATTAATGGTTCAGCAAGTTCCTCAGCCTACACTTTGAACCGTGTATCCAACTGGCTAGTCATAAAAGTCATTTTGTTTTCCTAGCATAGCTTAAGCATCATCAGTAGAGCCCTGCAAATCTGCAGATATTCACTTTATATCTGTGGACCATGTTTGCGGATCACAGAGCAGAGGCGGATATGCATTTTGTATCTGCGCAGGGCTCTAATCATCAGTGTAAGTGTCAATGCAGTTATGCCAATCTACCACAGCTTCAAAACTGATTGTTGGAAAGCTTCAAAGATTTTTTCCCCTCTGTACAATGTCCTATCCATGGGCAGCAAAACAGGAAGTCCTTGAGGATGGATCAATCTTTTCTGCTCATACTGGACAAATATTACAAGTTGAGCTGAAGACAGCTCAGTACAGCTGGATGAAACTGCAGAAGTAATAGTTATACTGAACTCTTCTAAACAGATGTTTATGAACACCTGCAGACAACTCAGGAATTTGTCAGCTGACTTTGTCATTGGAAAGGGGAATTACTCTCACTTGACTGGCAGCTACACATCCCAACATCTGAGACAGGATGGAGTCAGTTTCCCCAGTTATAAAGAGGCTTTCTATTTGCAGTGACACCAAGTCTGATGCTTCATGTTTACAGCATTTCCACTGAAGGCCAAAAGGCAACATCTAGTCTGACCTGTATAACACAGGCTGTAGAATTTCACCCAGTTACTCTGTAAGGATCCCAATAACTTGTTTAGCTAAGGCATATCTTCCAGAAATGCATCCGCTCTTGATCTGAAGACTTCAAGGGATGGAGCATACACAACTTCCTGTGGTGGTTTTCTCCAATGGTTAATCATGCTCAGTGTTAGAAATGTGTACCTTATTTCTAATTTGAATTTGTCTGGCTTTAACTTTCAACCACTGGCTCTTGTTATGCCTTTCCCGGCTATGTTAAAAAGTCCTTTAGTACATGCTGTTTTCTTCTTTTGTTTGCACCCTGTCACACACACCATTGTCACAATTCACATCTTAAGAACCTACACGCCTAAATTTGACTATATTACTGTGAAAGTACAATAATTGCATCTACATTAAGGACTAGTCTTTCTGTGATTTGCTAAACAAAACAAGCCACTATACTTTGCCCTTGTATTGTGTATAGCATCTTGCATGCAAAGATATCAGTCTATGTTATTGAACATTTAATACATTATGCCTCTCAATATCCCTGAAAGGTAAATGTCAGAGGATAACAGGGAAGGGGAGGCATTTGATGTTCAGGTACTGCTCCCTCTACTTTCCTTTCCCAGGGTGGAGGGAAGCCTTGCTCTTCCTGATAACGTGGGCTGTGCTGGGTGGTTGCTGTGTCCCACTGGAGGGTCACTTTGTATTGCATGAGAGCTACTGCTGCTGCTCTAAGGCTGTGCCTGACAGGACTGCACAACATTGCCATCCAGTGTTCTCCGGTGCACAGTGCAGACCCACAGCAGTTCTGAGCTTGCGCATTTTACACCCCGCCCCCACCCTAGGAGAGAGCCCTGTAGTTCAGCAAAGAAGCTGTAGGATAGTGGTTCTCAAACTTTTGTACTGGTGACCCCTTTAACATAGCAAGCCTCTGAGTGTGACCCCCCCTTATAAATTAAAAACACGTTTGGGGGTATATTTAACACCATTATAAATGCTGGAGGTAAAGCAGAGTTTAGGGTGGAGGCTGACAGCTCGTGACCCCCCATGTAATAACCTCGCAACCCCCAGAGGGGTCCCAACCTCCAGTTTGAGAACCCCTACTGTAGGAGAAAGACAGAGCCAGCACAGAGCTGATCGTCCGCTTCCTCTGTGAGGGGTGTGTGAAAGGCTTCAGCTGGCCAGAAGCTCACATCCAGTCCCATCACACTCGGCTCTCTCCACAGTGATCCATTCTTCTGTAATGTCTGTACTCAGCTACTGTAGTTCTCTGTATTTCAGAATGAAGCCCCATGCACTGAGAAAGCTCCAGCTGGTTTGGAAAGCAGCAGCAGGGGTCACTGGGAACGTGCCAGCCACCTGATATACTGCTCTCTGCACTGGCTCTTCTTCCCAAAGCAGAATCCAGCTCCATCCCCCCTTCTTCTTTTCACTTTTAAACTCAGACACAGTTTGCAACCAACGCCTGGATTTCTCTCCTCCAGCTCCATCCTGGATCCCTCCACTCCCGTGAAACTGACCTGGCCAAACTTTCGAATGGCTTTTTTCCTGGCGGTATCACAGGGGCTCTGGTCTGCCCCGACCTCTCTGCTGCTTTCGATGCGGCTGATCACAGGCTCCTTGGAACCTGGTCCTTGGCTTTTGCGACTCCGCCCTCAGCTTGCTACATCCTGTGTCGCGGGGGGGAATCCCCTACCCACTACATGCCCTCAGAGGACCGCAGACGCCCCGTTACCCCCACCCGGGGACCGAGCCCCGCCCCCTTTATACTCTCCCTGACCAGGAGCAGGCCCGAGCCCCGCCCCGTTATACTCCCCCTGACCAGGAGCAGGAGCCGGACGAGCTCCGTCCCGTCCCGTTAGCCCCGGTTCCGAGCCGGGCCCGCCCAGGCGAGGCGGAGCTCGGCGTGGCCTGCACCATGGCGGGGAGCTGTTCCGGGCCGGGCCGTCTATGGAGACTCTGCAACCTGCTCATGGCCGCCTTCTTCGGGCTGGCGGCCGCCGTGCAGGTGAGGCCGGGCCGAGGGCGAATGGAGGGAGGAGGGTGTATGGGGACGGGGTCTGTCAGTCTGGGGAGTGAATGGGGAAAGGGGCTGGGGGAGGAGGGTGAATGGGGATGGGGTCTTTCAGGCTGGGGGTGAATGGGGAAAGGGGCTGGGGGGGAGGAGGACGGTGAATGGGGATGGGGTCAGTCAGGCTGGGGGGTGAATGGGGAAAGGGGCTGGGGGGAGGAGGGTGAATGGGGACAGGGTCTGTCAGGCTGGGGGTGAATGGGGAAAGGGGCTGGGGGAGGAGGGTGAATGGGGATGGGGTCTGTCAGGCTGGGGGTGAATGGGGAAAGGGGTTGGGGGGGAGGAGGACGGTGAATGGGGATGGGGTCAGTCAGGCTGGGGGTGAATGGGGAAAGGGGTTTGGGGGAGGGGGTTGAATACACAAAAATAAAATAATAATTCTACATTTGTAAGTTGCACTTTCACAATAAAAAGAACAGGAGTACTTGTGGCACCTTAGAGACTCTCTAAGGTGCCACAAGTACTCCTGTTCTTTTTGCGGATACACACTAACACGGCTGCTACTCTGAAACCTTTCACAATAAAGAGATCACACTACAGTACTTGCATGAAGGGAATTGAAATATACTATTTCTTTTGTTTATCTTTTTACAGTGCAAATATTTGTAATCTGATATAATATAAAGTGAGCACTGTACACTTTGTATTCTGTGTTGTAATTAAAATCAATATATATTTGAAAATGTAGAAAACATCCAAAATATTTAAATAAATGTTATTCTGTTATCGTTTAACAGTGTGATTAAAAACTGATTTTCTTTTAGTCTCATGAATAATTGCTAATTGCAATTAATTTTTGTAATTGTTTGACATCCCTAATGATAATCTGGTCCCCGTGCCAGCTCACAAGACTGGTGTTTTCATTTGCAGGTTATTGTTCATGGACTTTGGTGTGGAAATGGCTCATAGAGACGCTTGCTCCTGTGCTTGTGTAACAGGCCAGTGTGTAAACTTCCCTGTGATGTTCTGTGGAATACTGCATGTACTCAGAGGTCCTGTGGTTTTGGCTATGTAGTTAGTTGCTGCAGCCCATTGTGGCCAGATGTTGTGAGGAATGTCATCAAGAAGTGATGTAGCTTTCATCTGTCATAAGAGAGAACCTTTGTCATGGCTTAACCCTGCCATCATACACTGCCAGTGTGGGGCTGTTCATGGTGGAGTGGGGCTTCCTGGGCCCCTCAAGGGGTTTAGTGGAAGTGTAGTTTTATCGGGGAGCAGTTCTCTTTGGGATTGTCATTCCCTTTAATTAGGTGGAGCAATTCATACGAGGAAAGTCAGATGAGAGGAAATTTATGTATATTCCAGTGATAAAATCAGAAGGAAAGAGGACAGTATTTTATCAAACCTGGCTATATGCAGGACTGAAGAGGGAACATAGGAAAATTGGTAATTAATAAATATTACATACAGAAAAATAATTTAATGCTGGAGAAACCTACTGTTATTACAGCATAAAATGGGACTTGAAATAGACAAGGAAATTGAAAAGGAGGAAATACAGTTCTTCAGTGACTGGAATCCACCACCATAGCCTGTGTGTACATAATTCAGGTTAAATCTAGACGGACATTAGATTGCCCAGGGTGGACAAAATAGATAAGTTACTTCGCTATACCTCAGCCAAGCCATAAGCAAGGCTCCATGGACTCTATGGCAAACTGGACCTACATTTTGCATCAGATTGTGTATTAAAGCTGAGGAGCTGGGCTAGGTAACAGGGCTATGCACAACCACAGAGTCAGCCTGCTGCCCTATCTCCACCCATCCTACTCAACCTCCAGCTGATGTGAGACGTGGAGAAGCATGCTGGAGAGGAGCTGTGTTTGCTGGATACCATAGGTGGTTTGTCAAAACCCGGCTCTTCTCCATCCCACTTCTCCCAGTACAACAGAAATGGTTTAACCCATCCTCATGACTGCCATGTACAGCTCCCCTGTGACATCGAGTTGGCTTTCCCAGTTCACCAGGCAGTAGAACCGTGGAGCGCCCTTAATGTGCCAATGACTCCACGTATGGAGGGTGGAGATACGTGGCAGGATTTACTCCTGGAGGGATTCTGCACCAAAAAATTAAAAATTTTGCACCAAAAAATTAAAAATTCTGCAGAATTCTGCACATTTTGTCAAAACAATGCAATATAATTACACTACTTTCAATTGTTTTGGTAATTTATTTAAACTACAATACAGAAAAAAGTCACAATAACTATTCAGAGTAGCAGCCGTGTTAGTCTGTATCCGCAAAAAGAACAGGAGTACTTGTGGCACCTTAGAGACTAATAAATTTGTTAGTCTCTAAGGTGCCACAAGTACTCCTGTTCTTTTTGCTAATAACTATTCAGCAGTTCCTAAACACATGAAAGTTAAGTTACAAACACTTGGTAACTAATACCCTGCATTCAGGTTATAATCCTGGATTTTCATTTAAATTACATTACAGAACACCAAACAGCCCCCCCTACCCCCCAAAAAGTAAAATGTCATTTTAAATTGCTCAGACTTTCACACATGAAAATCATACAGTTTTGCTAATCATTGTCCTAGACCTGGTTGGGTACTTTGGAAAGTGCTTGCTCCTGATTGTACTGACATTTTATTGACTGTTTGGTAAATGTTTTATTTGCTATCAAAGTCTTTTTTTTTTAAATGGGTAAGTAAAATAAATCCTGAGCTGTAATTGAACCCCATTGTGCCACTTTGGCACAAGAAAAATGTGTGTGCACACTGTGGCATTTGTGATGACTGGGCCTCCAAGCCAGAGGGACCTGAGAAAGTATGACTCTCAGGGGAGAGTTTCCTTAGGCAAATCTAGAAAATCTTTGACCAAAATATAATACTATGGAAAATTAAAAGTCCTCTGAAGAGGTGATGTGTTTTACAGATGGAGCAATTGAGGCACAGAGAGGGGAAGTGACTTGCTCAAGGGCACCGTCACCCACCAAGTACAGTTGGGAACAGAGCCCAGGTCTCTTTATTTGCAAGATAGTACTGAATCCAAAGTACAATCTTCCTTGACTGAGTCCAAACTCCAGCTGGCTCAGATTGGCAGTTTTGCCCTAGTGTTAGCATTGAAAGCTGCCCCCTGCTCTTATTCTTAGGTGTTATCAAGAAGAAACTGTCACCCATAATTCTGTTTAAATTGGTGACAGTTGGCATAGTTGGGGAAAATGTGCTTCCCCTGCACAACAAAATTTTGATCTTTGGATTCTCTATTACGTGCATCCAGATGATGATAACAGCAGTGCAGGGTGCCTATGCACACATGCTGGCTCTAACTAACTCTCCTCTCCAAAATAAGAGAAATCTGAACCAGGAGGATCCTTTTAATAAAGTACTTTTTATTCTTGATCGAACCGGGAGGACAAATACAGGTTTGAGAATCCTGACACTAGGTGAAAGCCTGTAAGATCTTGTCTGAGTGCTCATTCTGACCCCTTTGTTATTCCAGATAAATGACCCTGATGCAGGACTGTGGATAGTGAGTATGACTACAGACTTTCCTAGCTGCTGAAGAATCTGGAGCATTTTATAGGAGAGAATCCTAAATTCGCTCCTTTGTTGAACTTCTGCCCTCTTTTCTGTTACAACCCCCTTCTGAAAGGTTTACAATGGCTCTTCTAGCTTTGGCCTGACCTGTGGCGCACAAGTTCACAACATGTGGGTGACTTCAAACCATCTGACTGGGTTCTGTAATTCTGCCTGGAGCAGGTAAATCTGAAGCCTGCTTTGGATGAGCTTTAAATCCTCATCCTTGATAAAATAAGCAGATTTTTAAAATGACACCTTTTGGGAACATCATCTTCCTTCTGAATAGTGCCCTGGGTGTGGGGAGGCGGTGGACAGGTTACTCAAGTTTCATTAACTGCACGGCATTTCCAGGGTTTTTTATTCCACTTTGCTTGCCCCCACCCCTGGCCATCTTTGTCTAGGGCAGGCACCAACTATCTCTTCTCCTACTTCCCTGGGGCTCATACCTCCTGACTTGAGTACCTCTGGGCTCCACATCACCTCTCTGTATTGTAATCGCTCCAGATCACCTGCTCTGCTGCATTGTGTAAATTATTTGGTTGGGATGTGGCTGCTTCTCTGTGCTCTGCCTTCTCATGCTACAGAGTGGACTTGCAATATCTCACTAACAGGTGGTCTACGTTGTACCTGCTGTCCTTACACTGCTTGTTGGCCTTAATCCGTCAATTACAGGTATGATATTGGCATTCTAAATGGACTCGCTGGTCAGATCTTCACCCCAAAGAGATTGGTTTTAATTTTTTGTCATGGTAGGATGCAAACCCAGGGCTGCATGGAAGTGTGCTCAGCTGTCCACGACTGCAGGTAGTGAGGTGCCCATTCGCAGGAGTGATGGTGACTGCTTTCCTGTTTGCAGGTGGACGTCCTGGAAATGTATTTAGTCTATTGTCTCTGCATAAATTCCTCGCTCCGACACATCCTTATTACTGCACCCATGCTGCAACAGTCTGGTTCTAGTACAGAATGGTGATCTATTGGGCTGAGCATGAGATTGCGAGCCAGAAACTTCCATGTTTTAGTCTTTGGCTCTGCCACTCCCATTGGCAAGTCACTGAACTTCTCTCTGTTTCCCCATCTGTAAAATTGGCATCATTCTTACCTGTCTCCTAGGAGGGCTGAGGGTTAATGTCTGTACAGTGTTCTGAAGAGATAAAAGCATAATTACCAAATACTGTGATTACCACACAAGGTGCACATACAGCAGTGTAGTATTCTTAGTGGTTATAATATGGCATGGTAGCAGGGCCGTAGCAACAAAGAACGTGGCCCCCTCCGAACATATGTCTGGGCGGGGCCCCTTACAATGCAGAAACTGGAATGCGGTATTTATTTTGCCACTTTTAGGGGCCCCCTTCCTTGCGGGGCCCCTTCCAGTTGGAGGGTACGGAGGGCGCTTGCTATGCCTCTGCATGGTAGGAGTTCTAAGATTGTATAGTCACTGGGGAATGTTACCTGCTGGCTGAGACTGGTGTGGCTGTATTTACAGGGACCCTGTAAGGCCAAATTTGGCCCAGAGAATAAAAGTAAGATTTATACAATCTAAGATCACTAGCAGTGTTTCCTTGATTTTTTTTCTCTCATTGGAAAGAATTTTGAAAAATTGTTTTCTGTATGCTAAATGACAACCATATACGCTGAATGAGTATTATTTTGAATTAAGGAAAATCCCGACAAAAACAAAGTAAAGTCTCCATGAGAGGGCACAGTGTCTCTTCTGTAACATGCTGCATCAACTCTGCTTCCTAAAATCCTGGCTTTGTTAAATAAAAGTGTAACAGTCACTGCTCATAAATAAACCTTGCTCTGCAGCATTTGCAACCTCAACATTGCAGCATTTTGCTAGTGCGTGAAAGCCTGAAAATGAAATTGAAAGTCTATTTTCAGTGCCCAAATTGAGATAAATGCCAAATGTAAACAAACAGGAGTGTTGGAAAGGGAAATAATTTTTCCAGATTCTTTGGGTTTAGGTAGCCTAAAGTTTCTTTTCAGCATACTTGTATATTTTAAGGACATTTGTTTTTCCTAATTATTTTTATCTTGATATTGCCAAATCAGTAAGAAGCATTTCACATCAGGGCTGTGAAAGGCCCTGAGCTGCAGCCAGTTCAACAGAACCATCAGCCTTCTATGTAGACCTAGTGCAAAGTAAAAAAATCATACACAGAACTCTTCTATACTGGGAGCCTGTAATGAGGGTTCAGCCCTGAAGAGATTTTGTTTGTTAAGCCTTCTGGTTTTCCATTTGTTGACTTGTTATTATGGAGGTCAGCCAGAGAACCATTTGTTATTCACCTACCTCTGCCTCCCATAGCCTTCCGGTATGGACCTGTAAGCCACAAGAGCCTGTGTCCGGGCCCCTTCTAATCTTTCCTGGAATATTTTGCCTTGCTTGAGACAGGGACAGCTCATGCCCTAGAATTTTGGGGAGCACCCTGAAGTCACTGCCAAGAGCCTGATAGTGGGCATAGGGTGTCAGGAAGTCATGCTCCTTGCTATGTGGAGGCTTCAGTTTGTAATTCTCCATGGCCTTTTCTGAAGCCATTGAACAGTGGAGCATGTTTCTGTTTCCTAGGGAGGATCTGTGATGGTCTTCATAGCTGTGGAGCTGCCAAGGAGATGTTTCCCAGGAACTCAGAATCTGAAATCCACCCAGAGCTTGCATTTGTCAACAGTATTTCTAGACCAGAATTCCTTCACCATTCCAAACACCTGGATACATAAAAGAGCAAGTCCTGCCTAGTATTGCAGCAGATGCTCCTGCATCCCTCCTTCCTAGTGCTTGTGGAAGGGTCCATTTTCACACAGCTTCTTTACAGTCTGGAAGACTTGGGATGTACTTCATGTAGTATGTTCAAACACATTTAGTAGCTCCAGTCTGTTCTTCCCCAGATAATGTTGTCTGGAGGAGCCTGTCGGATCTGCATTCTGCTGCTTGTTTAGTTGGGACCATTGCCTTGGGGTGCTCTTTGTTCGCTTATGCAAAAAGTAACATCTTGCATGAAGAGGAAGGAAGGTGAGTAATGCATCTGTTCTGTCCTAATCCATACAGCCCATGCATGAAGCAGATTGTCCTTCTGGCAGCTCACTCCCAGGCAGACCAAGCTTCAGTTTTTGGTTGCTGTAGTGAGTGAGTTGGCTCTAAAAAGAAGGGAGTCAGGCTAGTAAGGAACTCAGCCTGGGCGTTGCTAGTCCAGCAGTATGTTGGACAAACCGTTGACGAAGGGGCCAGTGAGCACAGGTTGCAGCTTGGCTGAATCCCCTGTTCTCTTTGCTTTGGTCAGTCACAGATGGGGATGGGGTAGGGGTCGGTTCTGGCTTTCAAAACTCGCAAGACTGGCACTGTGCACCTTGGAAGCCCCCTGTGTTCTGACTCCAGAGCTTTAGAGGCAGGAATTGGGTAAGTTTTCAGTATTGTGTTCAGGGTGGATTGATGTAAATAAAGTGATTTAAATCATCAGTTTTGATAAACTTTTCCATTTGCACTTCAGTTATTTTCTGAAGAAAGGTGCACTTTCATTGGTTGATATAACCATTACAATGTGTTGATTTACAACTAAACAGAGCCTTTACACTAGATTTGGTACATCTCTTTGCTACCTGAGAGGGTGCACTATAACTATATACATTTATGTAAACAATTATATAGCTTAATATTTTCAAATTCTTATTAACC
The DNA here is from genome assembly GCF_028017835.1 of Emys orbicularis. NCBI lineage: Eukaryota > Metazoa > Chordata > Testudines > Emydidae > Emys > Emys orbicularis. The sequence continues at coordinate 24,581,766 of NC_088695.1, read as the reverse complement.
ATACATTTTAGTATGTCAGAAAAGGGCAAATGATATATTGCTTATTTACTAGATAGTTAAACAAATCATGAGCAAAAAGTTAACTTCATTAGGATGGTAACAGGAATTTAATTAAACACACACAACAGCATATAAAATGTATTTTTTATTAAAACAAACCTAAATGTTTTGGATAAATAAACTTCCCATATCAAAACATGTTTCACATTCACAACTAAATGATTTATTAAACAAAGGGATTAACTGTGATCCGTGAATTAAATGGATTATTTCAGGTCAGCCTGGGAAAGTTTTACACAAGCATATTTGAAAAGTGACTGGAGCTTAAATTCCTCCTCTCACCTAAGTCTCTTGAAAGTGAGAGAGTCTCCTAAATCACTTAGGCTGAACTATTGTGCCATATTTATAAAGCTTGACCTCAAAAGTTAGACTCAGGGGCAAAACATCTTTCTCTATATAGAAAAGAAGCCTTTAATTCATAGAGGCTCATGGATTCAGTATATTTATTGTTTATTTAAATGTTCAAAGATATAAGTAGTTTAGGCCTTAGCATATTTTGTATTAAATTCAGATTTCATTTTAAACTGGTTTATTTTTAATAAGAAAAAATTATAATTTAAATAACAAAATAGAAAACGTTAAAAAAAATCGGGAAAAAAATCAATTTTTATCCCCTGAATTTTGTTTGGATGGTACCATGTACTTGCTTGTCTGGGCTGGAATACTGTCAAGCTGTTGGAGACTTGATGGCACAACCCCCACTGCTGTCAAGCCTGGGGGAAAGGGGGTTGAAAGTGAAGGAGGCAAACTCCCACTAGGCAGAGACTCAGATATTCCTTTGTGTGTTTGAGTAAGCAAGGTGCTTGCTTGTGTACAAGTTAAAAGTGATGGTGTTTTATGTTGCTGTTTAAATGGACACCCTGAGGTGTAGTTTACAGGTTTATCTGTATTTCTGTAAAAATGTTGGTTCAACGGCCGTGGTGTGAGTTTGTACATATTCAGCTATCATATCATTCTATTTAGTATTAAAAGGAGTCTAATAGAAAACAGAAGCAGAAATCTCTGCAGATTCTGTAAACTGGTTGTGTGCATGTGTAGTGAGGGGTAGGAATTTCATTCAGATTTCTGTTAGCTCAGATCCTGCTTTAATAGTAAATCTACTTCCTCTTAGGGGAAGCTTGCATGCCTACCCTTCTCTGCAGAGAATTTGTCCTTTGTGTAAGCAAATACTTGTGCACATTGTATTCTGATTTTTTTTAATTTTTCATTTATTTATTTATTTTGTATAGGGAGTTGTTTGGTCTGGTGATTATTACAATATGGATGAATCTTTGCCGCAATTCAGCAAAGTAAGTCTTTAATCTATTTGTATATTCATGGTTAGTGATAGTAAAAGGGTATATACTACAGGGCTGGCAGCAGCTAGCCATTTCCTATCCATAGGTGATTTTGGCTGTGTGCTGCCTTGCTGCATATTATTGTCTAAATCCTGCTCAGACTTTGGCACAGCACCATGTTCATTTGGGTTTCTGGAAGGACAAGGTCTGCTGGTCATAAGCAGCGTAAAGCAAAAGGGAAGAAGGGTGAGGCAAGCCTTGTCCTTAGGACAACTTGAAGGAAACCTTGTGCTCCTCTTGCAGAATCTGAAGGTGGGGATGTTTCTTCATAAAAAGAGACTGTATGTCTTGTATACAGGTAGCATAGTGTTATAGTGGGTGCAGGCAGTAACTGCAAAAACCAAGGTGGCAAAAGTGTTTCCATTAGACCATTGTTTACATGATCTCAGAACTTTTTGATAAGTGAACTTAAGCCAAAATGGTCTGAGGTTTTTTTTAATTCCCAAGTTGATTTTTTTTGTTTTGTTTTGAAAATGAGCAAATGTTGTTCAGCTGTTGTTATATGAAGATCAATTCCTGCCCCCCCCATTCTGACCACCAGTTTTTCCAAATAGGCAATTCAAAAATAGGTGAATAATAATAATTCTATAAGTCTTAGGTGACCATGTGACTGCTTCTGAGTAGAGAGGACTCATGTGAGCAAGACCCTTCAGTACTGGGCTCTTGAAATGTCAAATACCTTGTCGAGGAGCGTGTGCCCCTGATAGGTTGGAAAAATACTGTTTTGATTATTTGTACAGCATTTTGACAGTTTAATTATATAAATACTTCTTATTAGCACATGAAAATGCTGCTCTCCAGGTACATACTTAAAATGCGTCTTGGACCACAACTGTAGCCATGCACAGCTTTGCCCAGCAGCTACAGGGCACTTGTCAGCCTATGGCTTATTGGTTCCTGCTCCCTATATAAGTGTGCAGTTTGGGAAAGATTTTGATAGGTATTAGAGCAGGGGTGGGCAATACGTTACGTAAGGGGGCCATTCCACGAATTTTGGTAAGTCGTCCCGGGCCGCACATTTCTACTATATTAACGGAGGAGGTGCAGGGTCTGAGTGCAGGAGAGAGCTCCCGGCTGGTGCAGAGAGTTGGGGTGCAGGAGAGGGTGAGAGGTGTGGGCTCTGGGAGGGAGTTTGGTGCAGGAGGGGGCTCCGAGGTGGGGCAGGGGATTGGGGTGCAGGAGGGGCAGCAGGGTCTGCGCGGGAGTTTGGGTGCAGGAGGGGGTTCTGACCTGGGGTTGGGGTGGTGGTGGTGGGGAGGGTGAGAGTGCGAGGTGAAGATTCTGGCTGGGAGGCGCTTACCACAGGCGGCGCAGCAGGGCTCAGGCAGGCTGCCTGCCTGCTGTGGCTGGCTGCTGCTGGCACGTCTCTGCGCACCCCTTGGAGGGAAGGGGGCAGCGGGTCTCCATGTGCTGCCTGCACCTGCAAGCACTGCCCCCACAGCTCCTGGGAGTTGTGAGGACGGGGCGGGGGCAGCGCGCAGAGCCGCCTCCTCCTCCCCCCCCACCCTCTCCGCCAGGGGCACGCAGATACTTGCCAGCAGCAGCTGGCCATTTCTGGCAGCAGCATGGAGTTACGGCAGGCAGGCAGCCTGGCTGAGCGCCCCGCTGTGCCGTGGGACTTTTAGCGGCCCGGACTTAGAGATTGCGAGGGGGCAGAGGAGGCCAGACAGAAATGTTAGACGGGCCGGATCCGGCCCACAGGTCGTATTTTGCCCACCCCTGTACTAGAGATAGTAACTGAGAAATGTCCATTTGTTGTTTTCTGTTTAAAAAACAAATGAACAAACCAAAAACAAGTGTAGGGAATTAACTGCAAAAGACCATGTAAATACATTTTTTGACTTTAAATTGTAAACCCTTTGCAAAAGTTGCTGTAGAAACCTGTAGTAACTTGGTTGGAGTGCACGTGCCATATTGTCTGTCCCCCTCTCACTCAATGTGTTTTCTTGTTTAATATGTTTTGTGTTAAACGTTTCTAATAAAATGCAGTAGGGCTGAGTTGGTGGCTAGATAGCACAGTGATTAGTGCTTTATGCTGAGGTCAGTGTCATTGCTATGAAAATCTTCACTTTTGCATCTCCTGACTTTATTTCAATTGTGTTACCTTACTGTTGTATTAATGTTTTTTCCTTTTAATGTGACTATAATTTGATCTGCCTATACCATTGCGCAGAGCCTCTTTGCTGGACCTCAGCATGTGCTTCAGCACCTCCACACAGTGGCAATTGCTGTTTGGCAGCCTTCACTGGGAATTAGGGTGACCAGATGTCCCGATTTTATAGGGGCAGGCCCGACATTTGGGGCTTTGTCTTATACAGGTGCCTATTACCCTCCACCCTCGTCCTGATTTTTCACACTTGCTATCTGTCACCCTACTGGGAATATCCTTTGTTGTTTAGGTTGCCAGCCCACATCCTTGGAATGGAGTGCTGTCTGATTGTTTCCTTGAGGTGGGATGCACATAGCAGCCAGATGCAGGCAGCAATTCCTGTGTTACCCACTCTGAGTCCCTGCTGAGTGAGAGAGTTCCTGGTGGAGCAAGGAGAGTGCTTGGTAGCTGGCCCAGTGCAGCCAGCCTCCCACTCCGCACACTAGTAATGGGGCATAACATATGTAAGAAAGGACCCTAATGAGTAGTGGGCCGACTCCGCTGCCATCAGCATAAGCAGATTCTCTGCAGCCTGCAGTCGTCTTAGGAGGAGAGGAAGACAGAGCCTGAGAGGGAGATGACAAAATTGTGCTGGGCATTAACCCAGCATCAAAGCAAAGATCTCAGTGTTTGGAAAAACTGTACCAGCTCTGACTTTTAAGATGGGGTTGAAAAATGAACAGCTACTCAATGAGCATTGCTAGTATCCAGAGCAGTCTGCAACATGCTGCAGTTCCTGCTCCTTCTCTGAGCACCTCAAGGGCAGTATTTGTACCCTAGAGCAGTGACTCTCAACCTTTCCAGACTACTGCACCCCTTTCAGGAGCCTGATTTGTCTTGTGTACCCCAAGTTTCACCTCACTTAAAAACTGCTTGTTTACAAAATCAGACATAAAAGTACAGAAGTGTCACAGCACACTAGTACTGAAAAATTGATTACTTTCTCCTTTTTATCATATAATTATAAAATAAATAAATTGAAATATATATATTGTACTTACATTTCAGTGTATAGTATATAGAGCAGTATAAACAAGTCATTGTATGAAATTTTAGTTTGTACTGACTTTGCTAGTGCTTTTTATGTAGCCTGTGGTAAAATTAGGCAAATATCTAGATGAGTTGATGTCCCCCCTGGCAGACCTGTGTGTACCCCCAGGTGTACATGTATCCCTGGTTGAGAACCACTGCTCTAAAAAGAGTGGTGTGTGATGCCCAGTAGGGGCTCTGTCTTGTGCTCTGTCCCACTAATACTGCTCTCATCCATCAGAAAGCCTTAAGAGCTACGGGCTGTTCCATTAGAACTAAAGAGAAAAGATCCAGGAACCCTACAGGGATGTTATCTCTAGAGAGCAGAACCTGTGTGCCATGCACTGCAAGGAAATAGTTTCTGTAATAGGCCAGGAGCCAGTGTTTAAAGGAAAGTAGCAATAGAGACTATCCATCTGCTTCGTTATTTGTCTAGAGAAGAGTTAAATGGCACAGTGTGTTACTACATAAGCTTTTCTGGTGAGCTAAAATCAAATCAAATCCAGACTCAGCACAAGTGTGGTGATCTCTATCCACACCACAAAATCTCAGTGCAGTTCCTCAAATCAAGGAAGGCCTAGACCTAGCATAGTAAAGGGTGCAAAGAGTATGCCTGCCGTTAGGGCGTGCCATTAGACCTCACTTTAAGGACTAAAATATACCCTTATTTCAAAAAGAAACAAACACAAAAATACTCTTAACTCAGTCTTTGTTCCTTGTGGTAGTCACTTCCCCCATTAGTAAAGATGCAGCAGTGGAGGTGCAGCATGTATGTTTGCCTCATTTACAACAGGTCACTAAGAATTATACTTTGGTATATGCCCAGTGAAAATATAATCTGGGGAATCTGCATGTGTAAGCTGAAAAAAAGTAGTACTCCCAAACTATCAGTCTAGGAAAATCTGGCTGCTTTCTGCCTCTGGGTTGAAATCCCTGCCTTTCTTCCTTCCATTGCTCTGACACTGCCTGGATTCTTACTTGCTGAACAGAGGTCTAGTTCTGTGCTGCTGCTGCAGGAAGGGAGTCTTTGATGTCCATCCCTAAAAGTTGAGGGGGATGTAGCCACATGAACTTGGGACAGCTGAGCAGCTCTTCAGTGCAGGTTGGGAAGGAGCAGAGAAGGGGAACAAGTGGTCAGGCTCCTGGATAGGTGCTGCTGCCTGCTCCGTTCTCCTGTCACAGTAAAGGCAGGGTTTGGGAGCAGGCACAAAAGCTTCAGAGAAGCCACCTATAGCAGCAGTGGCCAGGGAGATTTTGTGGCACGCTGACTGCAGCTCATCAGCACTGCTTTTCTCCAGGCTCCTCAGTGTGATGAGGAATCTCACCCCAAGCCCAGGCACTTCTGTTGCTAGCTGGGTTTGATCTGAAATAACACCATTGTCTTTTGTTCTTTCTAGAAATCCTCTGGGTGGAATTCGTCTGATGGTTGCAATTTCTCTCTCTCTCTTCCCCTTTGTAACATGGCTTTACATTTACATGAACTCAGAGATGCGATCATCCTGGCCAACTCACTGCAAAACTGTGATTTAACCAGAAAGGAACAAACACACACAATAAATATTCTAACAGCTATTTGCCTTCAGCTTTCGGTTCTCAGTTGAAAACTGGTATCGGACCAACAGGAACGGCAGCTATGGACCAAGAGCACTTTGCTGCCTCAAACAGCGCAGTTTGAGATTTGTTATCATTATTATTCAGCCATCTCCTCTTTCCATGGACCAACCTGTGGATTTCAAACTGTGGCCTTCATGTAGTGATGACACCACCGCTCCTATATCACTGTCTCCTCCAGTACTACAATGAACAGGGGCAGACTAGATCCCGGTAAATATGTTCCCTTAGGGTATGTCTACACTACAGGATTAATTCGAATTTATATAATTCGAATTTAGGAAACCGATTTTGTAAATTCGAATGTATTCGGCCACACTAGGCACCATTAATTCGGTGGTTTGCGTCCAAGCTACCATAGTAGCATCGATTTCCAGAGCGTTGCATTGTGGGTAGCTTTTACATAGCTATCCCATAGTTCCCGCAGTCTCCACCCCCCTTGGAATTCTGGGTTGAGACCCCAGTGCATGATGGGGCAAAAAACATTGTCGCAGGTAGTTCTGGGTACAGCCTCCCCCTCCCTCCCTGAAAGCAACGGCAGACAACCATTTCGCGCCTTTTTTCCTGAGTGAACTCTGCAGACTCCATTCTGCATCAAGCATGGATCCCGTTGTGCTCCAGAACGCAGTCTTGAACATTATAAACACCTCGCGCTTTCTCGTGGAGTTTATGCTTACACAGGACCAGAAACAAGAGGCGAGGAGGAGGAGGAGGCGGCGATTGCAGCGCAGCGACCAGCGTGATGAGGACATGGACACGGACACAGAATTCTCTGAGACCGCGGGCCCCGGTGCTTTGGAGATTATGATGTTAATGGGCCAGGTTATAGGCTTTGAACGCCGATTCTGGGCCCGGGAAACAAGCACAGACTGGTGGGACCGCATAGTGTTGCAGGTGTGGGACGATTCCCAGTGGCTGAGAAACTTTCGCATGCGTAAGGGCACTTTCATGGAACTTTGTGACTTGCTTTCCCCTGCCCTGAAGCGCCAGAATACCAAGATGAGAGCAGCCCTCACAGTTGAGAAGCGAGTGGCGATAGCCCTGTGGAAGCTTGCAACGCCAGACAGCTACCGGTCAGTCGGGAATCAATTTGGAGTGGGCAAATCTACTGTGGGGGCTGCTGTGATGCAAGTAGCCAAAGCAATCACGGAGGTGCTGCTACGAAAGGTAGTGACTCTGGGAAATGTGCAGGTCATAGTGGATGGCTTTGCTGCAATGGGATTCCCTAACTGTGGTGGGGCAATAGATGGAACCCATATTCCTATCTTGGCACCGGAGCACCAGGGTACCCAGTACATAAACCGCAAGGGGTACTTCTCAATGGTGCTGCAAGCACTTGTGGATCACAAGGGACGTTTCACCAACATCCATGTGGGCTGGCCGGGAAGGGTTCATGACGCTCGCGTCTTCAGGAACACCAATCTGTTTAAACGGCTGCAGCAAGGGACTTACTTTCCGGACCAGAAAATAACCGTGGGGGATGTTGAAATGCCAATTGTTATTCTTGGGGACCCAGCCTACCCCTTAATGCCATGGCTCATGAAGCCATACACAGGCAGCCTGGACAGGAGTCAGGAGTTGTTCAACTACAGGCTGAGCAAGTGCAGAATGGTGGTAGAATGTGCATTTGGCCGTTTAAAAGGTCGCTGGCGATCCTTATTGACTCGCTCAGACCTCAGCCAAACCAATATCCCCATTGTTATTACTGCTTGCTGTGTGCTTCACAATCTCTGTGAGAGCAAGGGGGAGACCTTTATGGCAGGGTGGGAGGCTGAGGCAAATCGCCTGGCTGCTGATTACTCGCAGCCAGACACCAGGGCGATTAGAAGAGCACACGATGAAGCGCTGCGCATTAGGGAAGCTTTGAAAACCAGTTTCATGACTGGCCAGGCTACAGTGTGAAATTTATGTTTGTTTATCCTTCCTGAAAACCCGCCCCCTTTATTGACTCATTCTCTGTAAGGAACCCACCCTCCCCCTTCCCCCAGCTTGCTTTCAAAGGAAATAAAGTCACCATTGTTTAAAAATCATTTATTCTTTATGAATTGATTATAAAAAGAGGGAGAGAACCTGAGTGGGGTTTGGGAGGAGGATCAGCGGGAAGGAAAAGCCCAGTAAAAAAAGGTTAAGAAAATGGCAGCCTTTTGCTTGGGCTGTCCACTGGGGTGGAATGGGAGGGTGTACGGAGCCTCCCCCCCCCCGTGTTCTTACACATCTGGGTGTGGAGGCTATGGAAAATGGTGAGGAGGTAGGGGGGTTATACAGGGGCTGTAGCGGCACAGAACCTGAGTGGGGTTTGGGAGGAGGATCTGCGGGAAGGAAAAGCCCAGTAAAAAAAGGTTAAAAAAATGGCAGCCTTTTGCTTGGGCTGTCCACTGGGGTGGAATGGGAGGGTGTACGGAGCCTCCCCCCCCGTGTTCTTACACGTCTGGGTGTGGAGGCTATGGAACATGGTGAGGAGGTAGGGGGGTTATACAGGGGCTGTAGCGGCACTCGGTTCTCCAGCAGCCGTTCCTGAAGCTCCACCAGACGCCGGAGCATGTCTGTTTGCTCACGCAGCAGCCCCAGCGTTGCTTCCCGACTCCTCTGATCTTCCTGCCGCCACCTCTCATCTCGAGCGTCTCTCCTGTCCTCACGTTGGTCCCTCCTGTCCTCACGTTGGTCCCTCATGTCCTCACGTTGGTCCCTCCTGTCCTCACGGTCACTGGCTTCTTTCCTATACTTGCAAACCGTCTCCTTCCACTCATTCAGATGAGCTCTTTCATTCCTGGTGGATTGCATGATTTCGGAAAACATCTCTTCTCTCGTTTTTTTTTTTACGACGCCTTATCTGGGATAGCCTTCGGGAAGGAGGAGGGAGGCTTGAAACATTTGCACCTGCTGGAGGGAGTGAAAAAAGGAGAGAATTTTTTTAAAAGATACATTTTTCAGAACAATGCTTATACTCTTTCACGGTGTATACTATTCACATTACATAGCACATGTGATTTCTGTGCAAGGTCGCATTTTGCCTCTTAATATTGAGTGCCTGTGGCTTTGCTGCTAGAGATCACAGACGCAGGTCGGGGAAACAGAATTCACCTTGCATGCTGCCATGGTAAGCCACTGTCTTTAGGCTTCTGCGCCCTGCTTTCCCACATACCAAGCAAAGCCCGTTGTGCTGCAGTTTTCCTGTTAGCTTGTTTTCTGCTGCTGAAGGTTAACACCCCCCCCCCATCCAATTCTCTGGGATGAGTGCTTTATCCCTCCCCCCACCGCCTGGCTGGTATCAGGGAAGATCCCTGCAGGAACCAAACTAACACCCCCCCCCCCACCCGCCATGAATTCTCTGGGATGAGTGCTTTATCCCTCCCCCCACCGCGTGGCTGGTATCAGGGAAGATCCCTGCAGGAACCAAACTAACACCCCCCCCCCACCCGCCATGAATTCTCTGGGATGAGTGCTTTATCCCTCCCCCCACCGCGTGGCTGGTATCAGGGAAGATCCCTGCAGGAACCAAACTAACACCCCCCCCCCCACCCGCCATGAATTCTCTGGGATGAGTGCTTTATCCCTCCCCCCACCGCGTGGCTGGTATCAGGGAAGATCCCTGCAGGAACCAAACTAACACCCCCCCCCCCCACCCGCCATGAATTCTCTGGGATGAGTGCTTTATCCCTCCCCCCACCGCCTGGCTGGTATCAGGGAAGATCCCTGCTAGCAAAACGCGAAAAGCTCTGGGCCAATCCTCCCCCCCCCCTTGCACTTGGCTAAATGCAGGGAAGGATTTCTTTTCAGCCACAGGCAAACAGCCCAGTAGGAACGGCCACCTCAGTCCCCTTAATTAAATTCCCTTATTTCAACCAGGTTACCCTAAGCGATATCACTCTCCTGAGGATTACACAGCAAGATAAAGAACGGATGTTGCTTGAATGCCAGCAAACACCGGGACCATACGCTGCCAGGCTCTGTCAGGCAATGATACCAGATTACTTGCTACTAGCATGGCGTGGTCAAGTGTCCTACCATGGAGGACGGAATAAGGCTGCACTGCCCAGAAACCTTGTAGCAAGGCTTTTGGAGTACCTCCAGGAGAGCTTCATGGAGATGTCCCTGGAGGATTTCCGCTCCATCCCCAGACATGTTAACAGACTTTTCCAGTAGCTGTACTGGCTGCGAATGCATCCCAAGTGCTCAGGGCAAATTAATCATTAAAAATGCTTGCTTTTAAACCATGTTTTATATTTTAAAAGGTAAACTCACCTGAGGTCCCTTCCATGGGGTCATGGTCTTGGGTGCTGGCTTGGGAGGCTTGGGAGGGTACTTCAGTCAGGGTGAGAAACAGTTCCTGGCTGTTGGGGAGAACGGAGAGCTGGGTGCTCTCTGCCAGCTCGTCCTCCTCCTCCTCCTCCTCTTCCCCTTCCGCGGAATCATCAGGTGTCCCTGATGAGATTATCCCCAGCTCGGAATCCACAGTCAGAGGTGGGGTAGTGGTGGCGGCCCCCCCTAGAAATGCATTTAGCTCAGCGTAGAAGCGGCATGTCCGCGGCTCTGACCCGGAGCGACCGTTTGCCTCCTTTGCTTTTTGATAGGCTTGTCTGAGCTCCTTGACTTTCACGCGGCACTGATCTGTGTCCCTATTGTGGCCTCTCTCCATCATGCCCTTGGAAATTTTTTCATAAGTTTTGGCATTTCGTCTTTTCGAACGCAGTTCAGCTAGCACTGAATCCTCTCCCCATATAGAGATCAAATCCAGTACCTCCTGTACGGTCCATGCTGGTGCTCTTTTTCGATTATCAGCCTGCATGGTTACCTGTGCTGATGAGCTCTCTGTGGTCACCTGTGCTCTCCACGCTGTGCAAACAGGAAATGAAATTCAAATGTTCCCGGGGCTTTTCCTGTCCACCTGGCCAGTGCATGCGAGTTCAGATTGCTGGCCAGAGCGGTCACAATGGTGCACTGTGGGATAGCTCCTGGAGGCCAATAACATCGAATTGCGGCCACACTAACGCTAATTCGAATTGACAAATTCGATTTTGGCGCTACTCCGCTCGTCGGGGTGGAGTACAGAAATCGAATTAAAGGGCCCTTTAATTCGAATTAAATGGCTTCGTTGTGTGGACGGTTCCAGAGTTAATTCGAATTAAAGCCACTAAATCCGAATTAAAGGTGTAGTGTAGACCAGGCCCTAGTGTGGATGAGCAATTGTACAGCAGCATCTGCTAGGAACTCCTAGAAAGGACAGAAGCATTCAAATGAGATCCTCTCCTCCTCCCTCAGGGCCTTAAGGTGAGCAGCCATATTCTTATGGGCAGTGATATCAATGGCTGCTGGGAGATCTGAAACAACTAGCAGGGATAGCTGTTCTGTCTGTTTAGTCAATGAGAAGAGCTCAGTCTCCGTCATGCCTAGGCTGAAAGTGGACACGGAATTCAGAAGGTTTTTGGATAACTGCAGAGTTGCTTCTCAGCTGAATCAGAAATTTAGAAATCTTCTCCACAAAGTATTAAAGGTGTCAAGTGTGGCTGTTGTGGTCTTTATTACTGACTCGTGGGCCAGCTAAGACGTGGGACTATGGGAAGGATTGACAGGTACTATGGTCCAGTGGCGAGGACACCAGCCTAGGAGTCAGAGGCCTGCATTCTATTCCCAACTCCACCACTGACCTCCTGTGTGACCTTAACCAAGTCATTACACCAAGCTGTTCTTTGATTTCCCTTCCTACCCTTTGTCTGCTTTGTCTATTACGGAGGCACCAATTGCAGTTTCATAGTTAAGGTTAAGTTTGGCTTTGTTCTAAAAGCAGGGATTACCCTCAGTATGACAAATACAGTATGTCCTCTCCAAGCTTAATCATTTGCCATTTGAATATAGAATGAATTTTCTAAGCATTTACAAGTAATTATGTTAGAGTTAAAATTAAATGGGTATTTTTAGAAATTTAGCATCTTATGTCAAGACTTCCCCCCCCCCCCATTGATGTTATTAATGGAATAACACAGACTCCTTGTGCATGAGATTTTAGGGAGGCTGACTACATTTGGAGAAATATTTTAAGGGTATTGGTCACTTTTGCTGTTCTTCATAATTAAAAGTTCAGCAGCACTGATAAATGTTCTACAGCAAATTCCATGAAGTCCTAATGTCTTTTAAAATGGTTGCATTCTCACATTGTTTTCAATGGGACTGAGGCCAGAAGCTGCCCTCAGGAAATATGGCACTGCCACTGCTCCTCACAGCCTCCCAAAAGGCTGCATACCATCTTCCCTGAGCTCTGTTTTGATTCATTCTCACTGGGAACAAGGGGAGGCAGTTGTCATTTTGAAAGAGGGCATCCTAACTGAGGGCAATGTTTGCCCTTCGTCCTACTGAGAATAACAGGAGATGATGGCTATTTTGAAAAAAGGGCAACTTTGTGAGTTTCTCTGAAGGAGAAGACTTCAAGTCTCACTCTCTACTGACAAACTTTCAGCCGTGAAAAATAATGGCAAACAGTGATCATTAATCTAAAATATTTTGTTTGAGGGGCAGTCTCTTCTCTTCCCTGCAACTCACTTTGCTGTTTGCTGTGCATCTGCGCCCCTCCTTTAATTTTGGAGTTGTCTGCAAATTTGAGCATAGCTTAATTTTCAGTAAATAGGCACTCAGCAAAGGAGGAAACAAGTCAGTTGTGCAGACGTTGGGGGGGGGTTAAAATAAAAATATATATATAAATATATAATAATATAGATACTTTTTAGTTGGTCATGAAGCCCTAAGAGGGTCCTGGTTTTGGCTACACTTAGCATGAAGAGTCACTGGCTGAAGACTGACATTTTGTCCCAGCTCTGGTACAGCTCCCCCTGCTGGATGCTCACTAGGCTGCTGTTTTGGTCCTAATAGGGAACCATGTGCTCTTAAGATTCCCTTAGTCTGGGAAGGATCCAGCAAGGTTTGTCTCTGAGTCTTTGGCCCCTTTAGATAAGTGGACCTGGTGGTCTAGCTGACCCAGCCCCACATCCTGGCTGGTTCTGACCCCACAAGACACACTGATAACCTCAGCAAACCTTTTCCCAGTGCTCCAACCTTGTGGGCAGTCTGGTTTACTGTGTCTCTTTCCAGGGCTATGTGATAATTGATGTGCATAACACACAGGCTTTGCAAAGGTTTAACACAATTACTCTTTAGATACCCCAAGAAATGTACAGATTTAGACAAAAACAATAAAACACTTCTATGCCCTTGTCATCATGGAGTCACAGGGTCTGGTCTGTGTCCCAGCCTGTAACAGGTCTCCTGGGAGTGACTCCTTCAGTGGGCTGGGCCCTAAGGGTGCATGCGGTCCACAGGCTTTGTGGGTTTCAAGACTGGGCTGTTGGCACCAGCAATCCCTGTCTCTCCATGGCTCTCTGCAGCAAATCCAGCCCAGTCAGACTGTCATAACTATAAAGGGAAGGGTAACAGCTCTCCTGTGTACAGTACTATAAAATCCCTCCTGGCCAGAGACTCCAAAATCCTTTTACCTGTAAAGGGTTAAGAAGCTCGGGTAACCTGGCTGACACCTGACCCAAAGGACCAATAAGGGGACAAGATACTTTCAAATCTTGGGGGGGGGAAAGGCTTTTGTTTGTGCTCTTTGTTTAAGGGGTTGTTCGCTCTTGGGACTGAGAGGGACCAGACATCAATCCAGGTTCTCCCCATCTTTCTAAACAAGTCTCTCATATTTCAAACTTGTAAGTAAAAAGCCAGGCAAGGCGTCTTAGTTTTACTTTGTTTTCTTAACTTGTAAATGTACCTTTTACTAGAGTGTTTATCTTTGTTTGCTATACTTTGAACCTGGGCTAGAGGGGGGTCCTCTGAGCTCTTTAAGTTTAATTACCCTGTAAAGTTATTTTCCATACTGATTTTACAGAGATGATTTTTACCTTTTTCTTTAATTAAAAGCCTTCTTTTTAAGAACCTGATTGATTTTTCCTTGTTTTTAGATCCAAGGGAGTTGGATCTGTATTCACCAGGAGTTGGTGAAAGGAAGGAGGGGGGAAGGGTCAATTTCTCCTTGTTTTTAGATCCAAGGGGTTTGGATCTGTATTCACCAGGGAATTGGTGAAAGGTTTCTCAAAGCTTCCCAGGGAAGGGAATGGTGGCAGCGGACCAGAACTAAGCTGGTAGTTAAGCTTAGAAGTCCTCATGCAGGCCCCCACACTTGTACCCTAAAGTTCAAAGTGGGGATACAGCCTTGACACAGACTCATGTGGGAGACTTGTACTGTCCCTTTCATGGTGCAGGGCTCTCAGTGAGTATTACAGCAACACAGGCAGCCTTTGCAAAACAAGGTACTATTTATTAGTCACCTGGCAACAGAATCTGAAAATCCTTAAGTCAGCACAGAGAAATGCAGGTTAAAGCATAGTCCATGCTAATTACCCCAGAGCTCAGCCAAGCTGTTGTGAACTCATGTTCAAGCTCTCATGCACTTTCTCTCACCTTCATAGTTCCCAGGTGTCTATCCCTTCCTCCAGAAACCAATGCTTTATCCCCCCACCTTCCAGTCCTTTGATCTCAAGCTGGGATCTTTGCTCAGTTCCCCTGCTGAGAGGCAGGGAAATCCATCTCCCTCTGGGGTGTTGGTTGCTAGGTGTCAATGTGCTGGGGATTGGGTTTGGCCTGGGCTTCTCAGATTTTCCACTGCCATGGAGTTGGTCTTGGCCAGTCCTTTTTAGTGATCCATTCAGGCTCAGACAACTGTGATATCCCTCTAATGGTGCTTCCATGTGCATAGAGAATTGTCAAGGTTTAACGACCCTCCATTGTTAGTCTGCGTCACTCCTCCTTGGAATTTCAGTCCAAGGTGGAGGTAAAAGGTCAGCAGAGAAGGCAGAGGAGCCTCACAATCAAAATGGCATTTATTGATTGATAATCTATATGGAGAGTTTATAATATCAAATGGGAATTCATAAATTGTACAAAGACAGAATCCACTAATTGCCACATCTTCATTGAAAAAGGAGCTCTGCATAGCTCAGTGGGTATATCTGTGCTGCAGTTAGATACCTGCAGCTGGCCTATGTCAGCTGACTTGAGCTCTGGCTGTTTAATTGCAGTGTAGACGGTTGGGTGTGGGCTGAAGCCTGGGCTCCAGGACCCTGGGAGGGGGAGGGTTCTAGGCAGGGCCAGCTCCAGGCACCAGCTAAAGAAGCAGGTGCTTGGGGTGGCCAATACCAAGGGGCGGCAATCCAGCCGCTATTGGGGCGGCACGTCTGCGTTTTTGGCGGCAATTCGGCAGCGGGTCCCTCGGTCCCTTTCCGAGCGAAGGACCTGCTGCCAAATTGCCGCCAAAGAGTGGAGCGGCGCAATCGCGCTGCCGTGGCTTTTTTTTTTTTTTGCCACTTGGGGCGGCAGAAAACCTGGAGCCGGCCTTGGTTCTAGGGATCAGGTTCCAGCCCAAGCCTGAACTTCTACACCACAATTAAACAGCCCATAAGCCCACAGGGGTCAGCCGTGGGTTTTTAAGTGCAGTATAGACATACCCAGTGTAAGAACCACTGGCTTAGCTCAGAATTTTGTTAAGGCTTGTAAACGTGCTTATTGACCAACTTCTGATCTTGCATACGCCAGTGTAAATCTGGAATAAATGCAGCAAGAGCCAGATTTATTTCAGTTTTACACCAAGATAAGAATCGGATGAGAATCTGACCCATTTTCCTCTTCCCCAGTAGTATTGAGGAAACTCTAATGGGACTCTGACATGTGCAGTAACATGCATCCTGCACCAAGGGGGATGGGTTTGTAGTCTCTCCACTTTCTCTGGCACCTGCCAAGATTTCCATTATCTCACAGTGGCACAAGTATAGCAGGCTCCCTTACAGAGTCAGAGATCTTTCCGTGCAGGAGCAGTGGAAGCTCCCTAAAAGTGGGGAGGGCACACTGGTGCCCGAACTGTGGCCCTGCCCCGCCCCTTCCCCTCTGAGGACTTGCCCCTGCTTGCTCCTCTCCCTCCCCACATTGCTTGCCCTTACAGCCAGTAAAGAGGGAGAGTGTAGCCCTCCCACTTTTAAAAGTGATGGGGCCATGGCCCTCTAGCCCCCTCTGTTCTGGCATGCCTGTTTCAGTGCCCATGTCCACAAAGACAAAAATGTTCAAAACAAGGTGCCTAACATTAACTACTTAAATCCATAAGAATGGCCATGCTGGGTCAGAGCAGGGGTCCATCTAACCCAGTATCTTGTCTTCTGACAGTGGCTAGTGCCAGATGCTTCAGAGGGAATGAACAGAACAGGATCCACCCCGTTTCCAATCCCAGCTTCTGGCAGGTAGAGTTTTAGGGACACCCAGAGCATGGGGTTGTATACCTGACCATCTTGTCTAATAGTCATTGATGGACCTGTCCTCCAGGAACGTATCTAATTCTTTTTTAATCCAGTTATACTTTTGGCCTTCACAACTTCCCCTGGCAACAAGTTCCACAGTTTGACTGTGCATTATGTGAAGATGTACTTAGGTTTGTTTTAAACCTGCTGCCTAACAATTTCATTGGGTGACCCTTAGTTCTTGTATTATCTCTATTCACTTTCTCCACACCATTCATGATTTTATAGATCTCTAGCATATTCTCCCTTAGTTGTTTCTTTCCTAAACTGAACAGTCCCAGTCTTTTAATCTCTCCTTGTATGGAAAATGTTCCATACTCCCGATCATTTTTGTTGCCCTTCTCTGTACCTTTTCTAATTCTATATATATATATATATATATATATATATATATATATATATATATATATATATATATATATATATATATATATAAAATAATTTTTTTTTTTTTTGAGATAGAGCGACCAGAACTGCATGCGGTATTCAAGGTGTGGGCATACCATGAATTTAGACTGGCATTATGATATTTTGTCTTATTACACTGCTCTACAGCCAAAATGCTTCTGAAATAAATGTAGTCAAACTTTACTAATTCTGGGTCACTGAGAACGAAAATGATGCTTAAAATTGTTGATTGGCTCTAGTTTTCAAGATATGCTATTGGGTCAGTATATACGACCCTTGACTTGGGAATGGCGGAGGATAAGTGAGTTATAAAGGGAAGGGATCTCAATTTAAACCAGAAATGACTAAAATACATCTTTGACTGGATCTATGAATAAATCTATGACTGGGTTTGGACAGTACTTGCTTTTTAGGCAAAACAATGAATGATGCAATCTGAAGCTGGTATTGCGTCATCCATGATATGGATTGCATCATGTTATTCCTAGAAGTCATGGATGATGCAATCATAACGAAGCTTACATCACTCTGCTGAACAAATTGCCCTATATCAGCTCTAGAAATCATACAGTGTCGTGCTCTCTTATTTGTCAGTGTTTGATTTTGCAAAGGGACACATTTCTGTTTAGCCAAAGTGAGCAGAGATGCCTCGTACTTGTGTGAACAGTGCAGATAACTTCTGCTATGTTTGTGGTGAAGTGACTTTTGCATCACAAAAGCGCAGTATAACCACTATGGTTAAGAAAGCCTATCACCTTTATTTTGGCTGCAAAATTGGAGATCAGGACAAGAGGTGGGCCCCAAACATATGCTGCAACACTTGTGCAACAAATCTTCGCCAGTGGTTGAACAGGAAAAGGAAATCTATGCCTTTTGCAGTGCCAATGATTTGGAGAGAGCCAACAGATCATACCAGCAATTGTTACTTCTGCATGGTGCCTCCAGTTGGGAAAGGTGTGTCAAAGAAGAAAAAGTGGACTGTGCATTATCCAAACATTCCATCAGCTATACGCCCAGTACCCCAGGGAGAAGGACTGCTGGTTCCTGATGCACCAGAATCATTCTCACTTGAGTCAGAAGAGGAAGAGGATGAAACTTCTGGTCCTGAACCATCAATGTCACAGGACCCACATTTTCTCCCATCCTCCTCCTCTGAACCACACCTCATAACACAAGGTGAACTGAATGACCTTGTCAGGGATTTGGAACTACCCAAGAGTAAGGCAGAGCTGTTGGGCTCCAGACTACAGCAGTGGAATCTCCTGGCAGGTGATGTTAGAGTTTCCATGTTCCGTGACCGTCAAAAGGATCTTGTCCCATTCTTCTTCATGGAAGGTGATCTTGTAGCCTGCAACAACATCGATGGTGTGATGGCAGCCCTCAACATCGTTCACCATCCAGATGAGTGGAGACTGTTCATTGATTCATCGAAGACGAGTCTTAAAGCTGTTTTACTGCATAATGGCAATGTTTTGCCATCAATTCCAGTTGGTCATGCAGTCCATATGAAGGAAACCTATGACAACATGAAACAACTTTTGAGGTGCATAAACTATGACCAACATCAGTGGCAGCTTTGTGGCGATTTGAAGGTTGTTGCTCTCTTGCTTGGTCTGCAGACTGGATACACAAAGTACTGCTGTTTTCTCTGCGAATGGGATAGTCGTGCAAGAGATTCCCACTACATCAAGAAAGATTGGCCACTCCAACAGTCATTGGAGCCTGGGAGGAAAAGTGTTCAGCATCCACCACTTGTAAGATTTTGTTACCACCCTTACACATCAAGCTGGGTCTGATGAAGAACTTTGTCAAGGCCATTGACAAAACACAAGCAGCTTTCAAGTACCTCCGTGGAAAATTTCCAAGGTTAAGTGAAGCTAAGATAAAGGAAGGTGTCTTTGTTGGTCCTCAGATTCGTGAACTTCTTCGAGATGATGCATTTGACCATGCACTGCGTGGCAAGGAAAAGACGGCATGGAAAGCCTTCCAGTTAGTGGCAATACATTTTCTCGGAAACAACAAGGCAGACAACTACAGGTTGTTGGTGGAAAACCTCCTCAAGGCATACAAAAGCCTTGGTTGCAACATGTCACTAAAGATACATTTTTTGCACTCTCATCTAGATTTTTTTCCACTGAACTGCGGAGCAGTGAGTGACGAGCACGGCGAGCGATTTCACCAGGACATTGCAACAATGGAGAAACGCTATCAGGGCAAATGGAGCCCATCAATGCTTGCAGACTATTGCTGGACAGTGACAAGAGATGCTCCATTTAATGAATACAAGAGACAAGCCAAGAAGCGCCGAGTAGACACTGAATAGGACTAAACTATGTACATAAGTTTTTTGCCTTTTGTTTCATAATAAATTTTATTTATATAACCCTTTTGCTGATTTTTAAAGTGTTACATAAACAGGACAGGTGAAATATTATCATGTAAAGCAACCATAAACACATGAAAAGACCTAGGTTTACAATTTATGATTAAAACTCTACTATCTACACAATATACATAGACATAAAATGTAAAAACTTAAATATCTTAGAAACAGTAGCCAATCAGTTGTTTTAATTGTCATATTTGAATTCAGCACATCAAAATATATAATAAATAGCACATTTTATCTCTGAAGCAGACGACTTCTCAAAAATTGTAGACCAGTGTTATCTCTCTCTTTCCTAATGGTTCCTAACATTGTTAGCTTTCTGGACTGCCACTGCAAATTGAGCAGATGTGCTCAGAGAACAGTCCACGATGAATGCAAAATCTTTTTTAAGTGGTAACAGCTAATTTAGACCCCAACATTTTGTATGTATAGTTGGGATTATGTTTTCCAATGTGCACTACTTTGCATTTATCAACATTGAATTTCATCTGCCATTTTGTTGCCCAGTAACCAGGTTCTGAGATCCCCTTTTAACTCTTTGCAGTCTGCTGTGGATTTAACTGTTTTGAGTAATTTAGTATTATCTGCAAACTTTTCCACCTCACTGTTTACTCCCTTTTCCAGATCATTGATGAATATATTGAACAGAACAGGTCCCAAAAGAGCAGGGGACCCCACTATTTACCTCCCTCCATTGTGAAAACTGACCATTTATTCCTACCTGTTGATTCCTATCTTTTAAACCAGTTACTGATCCATGAGAGGACCTTCCCTCTTATCCCATAACTGCTTACTTTGCTTAAAAGCCTTTGGTGTGGGACCTTGTAAGCTTTCTGTTAGGGCACCCCCTGTGGCAGCATTGGGGGATCGGTACACCTGCCAGTTGAAGTGGTGGGCAGCCTGGCTTGCAGTCACACAATTGACAGTTCAACCTGCTGGGTGCAGGTTCAGCATGTTAACAGGTAGTCTATATCTCAGGCCTGCTAAGGTGAGGGCTGAGTAAACAAACAGGCAGCATTTTCGGCCTTCCGGCCAAAAGGTTAGCATGCACCCAGCCCCACATGCAGGGCCAGGGTAGGGGGACCCAGGCCCATCCTGCTCCACTGAGTCCCTGCCCAGGGTCCTAGAAGTGATGGGTAATCCTACACGGAGTCAGTGGGGAAACATGCTGTAGTAGGAACAGGGCCTGAAACATGAGCCCATGTATCAGAGGCCTGGTATGAGGCCTGCGCTAAAGTAGTCAAAACCTTGCTGATATAAAGGAAAGTTAAGTTGTGAGCAAGAGGAAGGCCCTGCTCAGAGAATTTAGCCAGCATACGGCTGATATTGCAAAAACATATTCTTAAGAGGTGCTAGGCACAAAACACTCACACAAGCACATTCCAGAAGGGTGGTACCAGAACACCCTGATAAACATTCCCCAAAGATAACAGGAACGTGCTGACCCATCTTAAGGATAAGGTCAGGATGACAGCATGAAGAATAGAGCTGTTTTGATCAAACCTACAGGTCCAAAGCAATGGGTGGCACCCTAATACAACAGATACGTCAAGGGTGATACGTAACTTGTTTGTATCAGTATATAAAGATGTATCTCAGAGGGAGCGTCTTTGTCCAGCTGAGGGGGCAGTGGAAAGTCCCGCCACTGACAGCTGCATCATTGTCATGGGCATACGTGTTAGTGTACCTGTAACCACTGAGCAGGGGCATTAGCACTGTGCTTTGTCGGTAATAAAACTGGCCAGGCGCCTTCGCTATTAAACCAAGTCTGGTGGTCTTATTGGGTAGTTTGATCGGAGCCTGCTGCATGGGCTATCTAGCCAGAGTCAGTGCAGCATGCAGAGAGAGCACACGCACGCAGCCGAACATCTGACGAGACATGCGACTGTTGCCTCACGTCTCAGCAGTACAACCAGACCAACTTCTTGTTTCCTTGGGCTATTTCCTGCTGGCGCTGCTCCATCACCACTTTGACTTGGCTCTCAGACTTGTGGTCAGGTAGCCCTTCCTCCTCTCTCCTGGGGCAGTGGTTTGTCTTTTCTCTCTGCTACCGGTCACAGGCTCAACTGAGGGCTCAACTCCCTGGGAGGGACGTCTGCCTCCTTCTCTGGTCCAGCCCCAACTGAGCTACAGGACCCTGCTCCTATACTTCCAGCCGTGCCCCTGCATTTCCTGTGAACGAGGTGGGGTTAGCTGTACCCACCGGGGGAATTAACCCCCTCTGTACTGGAGGGAGGCCACTCTGCCTCACTATAGACCTTGTCAAAGGCTTTCTGAAAGTACAAGTACGCTACATGAATGGGATCACCCTTTCCTCATGCTCTTTATATACTCAAATAATGCTAATAGATTGGTGAGGCACAATTTCCCTTTACAAAAACCCATATTGACTCTTCTCTAATATAGTTTGTTCATTTATGTGTCTGATAATTCTGTTCTTTACTATAATTTCAACAAATTTGCCTGGCATTGAAGTTAGGTTTACCAGCCTGTAATTGCCAGGATCACCTCTGAAGCATTTCTTAAAAATTGACATTACATTAACTTTCCTCCAGTTATCTGGTAGAGAGGCTAATTTAAGCGATAGGTTATATTACCACACTTATAGAATTTTAGAAATGTAGGGCTTGACGGGACATTGAGAGATCTAGTCCAACCCCCTGCACTGAGGCAGGACCAAGTCTACCTAGACCATTTTTGACAGATGTTTATCTAACCTGTTCTTAAAAGCCTCTAATGAGGAGGATTTCACAACCTCCCTTGGAAATCTATTCCACTGCTTAACTATCCTTATAGTTAGAAAGTTTCCCCCCAAATATCTTACCTAGATCAATCAGATTCAGGAGAACAATTTATAACATCACCTTTATAAGAGCCCTTAACGTATGCCAACATATGATATGCCAACAGAATGTGTCAGAATTTTAATTATCTTTACAGTCCATGTAAAATTAAATTTACGCTAAACAAAAAAAAAGCGAAATAATTCCATTAATTAGGCTCTAAGTGGCACATAACACATACATGGCTATTTTTTTTCTCTAAAAGAAGACGGGGGTGAAGAAAGACTAGGCTCTGACTTCTTACTGGTACTGTATGGTTTGCTGAAGATATTCTCTCAATATGTCATCACAGAATGATACATGCTGGGATTTCAGCAAAGTGTCAAAACTTTAAAAAAAAGCTAGGTTAAAACTATTACTGTGCTACTACTTTAGTCTGGGCAAGGTGGAGATCACTAGAGGGGGAGACAAGACAGCCCCCATTCCCAAAGGAGTATTCCATCCACAGCTGGCTCAGAGAGAAAAGGACTAGATGATGATGGGCAATCACTCTTTACCGAGTATGATCATCTTCCATGGGAGTTATGGGTCCTCAGGTGGCTAATAAGGCCAATCTTCGAACCACAAGTTCTATTACAATGAGGGCAGATGTTTTCAGGCTCAGCAGGAGGCTGTTGACCATGACTGGAAACCAGTCTCCTTCCTCCTGTGCCTCTTGTCCTCTTCAGCTTGTCGGTGAGCAAGTTCAAAATGCAGGGGACCACCATCTAGGACTTCACTCCATTTTAAGCGATCCTGGGCAAGTGTCTCCCAAGTGTCAATGTCAATATTACACCTTTTTAGGTTGTCCTTCAGCAAGAACCAGATATACTACGGCTAGACTAGTGGTTGCCAAACTTTTTATTAAGTCGACCCACCAATTCCATTTTGTCTTTTTTTTTTTTAATGACCCACCATTACACATATGTCCTCTCTGCCCCAGCCCTGCAACCTAATCCAGGCACAATGCAGAGGGAAGGCCTGAGGAGGGGGTTGGAAAGTGACCCTGCTCCTCATTCACTTCACTGTGGCAGCTCCTGTCCTGTGGGACTGGCTTCCCACTCCAGGTGTTATGGGAGGCTCCCCCTCCGCCAGTTGGGCCAAATTTGAGTGGCATTGCAACGTGGAGCATGGGGTCACAGCATCAATCAAGAGTGGCCAGGCCAAATTTAAGTGATGCTAAGCCCCTGGTCACATCACCAGAGCAGGGAGCTGGGCTTAGTCCTGTAGAACAGGATCTGTTGCTGCAGGGTGGGCTTGCTCTCCAGTCCTCCCTCTGCCCCATACCTCCCACCCACAGTGGGCCAGGAATAGCGTATGTTTGCCCAGGCCAGGGCCCAGTGATGGGTTAATCCAGCTCTGGATGCGGCAATCCATCTAGAATCTTCCCGTGACCCACTGGTGGGTCAAGACCTACTATTTGGGAAATACTGCACTAGACCACTGGTCATCCCCTTCTTTAGTTGTGTCTTCTCCCACCTGTTCATCCAGTAATCTTCACCCTCTTCTTTCCACCTTCAGTTTCCCTTCACCACTGCAGACAATAGAATTGTACTATTCCTGTACATACCACTTTCACAACACAGCAAATAGAAGCAAAGTAAAAAACTCATAAGATCTGCATGACCTTTCATCAGTTTCTGATCAGTGATAGCATGAGAGTGAAAGTGGTATATGAAGAAAGCACAGTCATGAGCATATGGTGAAAGATTCTCTTGTTCAACACTTTTTATAATTGGTATGGGTAGAAATAGATGGCACAGAAGCAGGCTCTGAAGGCATAGGATACATGTGATCTTGCATCAAATTTAGTCAGGGTGGGTGGGGACAGAATAAAGATACAGTGCACCAGAGAAGCCAATTGCTAGAAGCATTCTGCATCACAGACAAAATAAATCAAAGTAATAGCTTATTTTACTTAGCAGCATCAAGCAGTACTCTTAATAGTGGCTTTTATAACAAAAGAAAAAGGGTGCTTTTGACCACTATTTATTTTTCATCAGGCTTTAACTCAAACTAAACAAAACATTAACTTAATATTTTCACCCATACCAGCTATCAAAAGTAATTTAAGCTCTCCATTAGTCTTGATCTACCACAACCACTGGTTTAAAATACCGTCCTACTTTACTTCTCAAATGCTCTGTTCATATCACAGGACTTCAAGCAAAAAGCCTTCTAGAAGAAAGTGCCATCAGCATGCTAAACACCACCTGCCTAATGGGATGGTGGGATGAACAGCTTCAAAGTACAAGCATAACTTTGATTTTTGTTTTGAAAGTCCTCCACTCCAATATATTTAGCCTATTGTACTGACTTTTTGAAAATATGCTCATGGACTATATGAATTTATTTTTTTAAATAATTAAGCATATGAATGATGCACAAACCCTCCTAACTACAGAATTATTCAATAAAACTGTGTTCATACTCTAAGCAGATATTGGTTCTCTGATATTTTAATTAACACATTTCCAAGACAATCCACCAACACTGTCAGAAACTAACAATAGACTGTCCAAACCCTGATTAGGACTTTTGGACACAACTGTAATTTAAGCCAGCAGCTCTCCACCTTTCCAGACTGCTATACCCCTTTCAGAAGTCTGATTTGTCTTGCATACCCCCAGGTTTCACCCCACTCAAAAACTACCTTCCCCGTAGCAGTTCTGCAATTTCATATTTGAGTTCCTTCAGAACTCTTGGGTGAATATCATGACCCTGGTAATTTATTATGGTTTAATTTAATTTGTTCCAAAACCTTCCCTACTGACACCTCAATGTGGGATTTGTCACCCAAAAAGAATGGCTCATGTGGGAATCTCCCTCACTTCCTCTGCAGTGAAGACTGATACAAAGAATTAATTTAGATTCTTCTCAATGGCCTTCTCTTACTTGAGTGCTCCTTTAGCACCATGATTGTCCAGTGGCCCCACTGATTGTTTGGCAGGCTTCCTGCATCTGATGTACTGCCTTTGCTAGAAGGTCTTCAAATTCTTTTTTGGGCTGCCTAATTACACTTACACTAGACTTGCCAGAGTTTATGCTCCTTTCTATTTTCCTCAGTAGGATTTCACTTCCAATTTTTAAAGGATGTCTTATTGCCTGTAACTGCCTCTTTTACGTTGCTGTTGAGCTATGGTGGCATATCTTACTGTTTTATTTTTTTATTTTGGGGTATACCTTTAGTTTGACCCTCTATTATAGTTATTTTAAATAGTGTCAAGGTGTCTTGCAGGCATTTCACTGTTGTGACTATTCCTTTTAATTTCTGTTTATCTAGATTTCTCATTTCTGTGTAGTTCCCCTTTTTGAAGTTAGATGCTACTGTGGTGGGTTTCTTTTGTATATTCCCCCTACAAGGATGTTATATTTAATTACATTATGGCCGCTATTACTCAGCGGTTCAGTTATATATATAGACCCTGTGCTCCACTTAGGACTTAATCAAGACTTGCCTCTCCCCTTGTGGGTTACAGGACTAGCAGATCCAAGAAGTAGTCATTAATGGCATCTAGACATTTTATTTCTGCATCCTCTCCTGAGGTGACATATATCCAGTCAATACAGGGATAATCTCCCTGAGCATTTCATCTATAAAATCATAAATCCCCTCCCTAGACAAAAAAACAAAAACATTCAAAGGAATCTGGTTTTTAGAGGTGCAGAGTATCTACAACTTCTGCTGATTTCAGAAAGCAAACTACTGGCAGGCTGAAGAATATCATCAATGTTAGTGTTTGAAAAGAAGCTGAATCACACCTGATAGGGATAAGATTTCCATTTCATAACACAGTGTGACTAATAAAGATGCACTAATAACTCCTTGCTACTGTTATCACATACCTTTTAATGTTGCTTGTGCCTTTTGTGCCACAATAAATAACAAATTGTTCACTTTTAACTCTTTCAAGCAGAAGTTGTCCAAATCAAGTTGCATTTATTTCAGATTGTGTTGAGTTGTTGGCTGTCCCTCCTGTGCCCTATAGCAGGAAGCTAGACCTTGTTTCTTGCTTCTTGAAGAAGTAAAGCTTCTAAGATACCAGCTCTGAGAGGAGAAGGTGGGCAGCACTGAGGCTCTATTTATCAGGCTTGAAGCTGTAAGCATCATCGTGCAGATTTTCTATAAACAGAAACACCATGGCTGCAATGGTCAGCTGTTATTTATTAAACTAACTAATTTCTGGAGCATTGTCTGGATCATGCACAATTGTATTTACAACTATCCTAATGTTTTGTGTAATACATTACTTTGTCTGGAATTCTACCTCTTCCCTTTAATACCAGTTTATCATCATAGACATATATCGTTCCAAAGGCATGGCTCTCTGGTGGAGTTTCAACAATCCCTTCCAAAGTAATATGGTGGACTCCATGAGAATCTAAATAATAACCACCATCATGGAGGTGCCCTGCGAGAAAGCACACCACACACTGATGAGAATGGATGACAGAAAGGGCATCTTTATAATTCCAAGCAAGGCAAACACTCTCTGAAGAACCTGGATGAACCGGAATGTGACCTGCAGTTGGAAAAAAACAAGAATAATGGTAAGAGACATCATTGGTAACAACCACAGTTAAGAGTGTTTTATATCATCTCCCCATCTGGAAATTGCTTATAGATGCTGGAATCTTAGAGGCTTGGGGTGCAGTGAAACCCACAGAACTTTTCTTTAAGTTTGAGGTTTTGCACACAGGTTGTCCAGTCATATGGAATAATGAGAACGCTCTCTATCTCTCAGGTATTTCGAAGGTATCTAGGTACTGAATCCCAGCTGAGTTATGCTCACAAGACCACTGCCTTGGGTCATCAAATCTAAAACTGTGCACTGAGGCTATGTCTATACTACAAATTACTTTAGTATAATTTACATCGCTGAGGGTTGTGAATAATCCAAACCTCTGAGCGACGTAAGTTATACCGACCTAAGCACCAGTGTAGACAGCACTATGTCGGTGGGAGAGCTTCTCACGCCAACACAGCGACCACCTCTCGGAGGCAGGAGTTATTAAGCTGTAGAGCCTCTTCACTGCTGTAAATGATGCAGTGTAGACATAGCCTGAACATCATAATGCCAGCCTCTTGAGGTGCCTACAGCACTCACTGCTGGAAAAACAGTCTGATTTACACTTCTGTTCACAAAGCTCATGTAGTGTAAAATGTTCTCATCACTCTTTACCAGATGTAAAATGGTTACTAGCTTCAGGGTGGGGCATGCCCTTGCTCCAGTTATGAAGCGTTCTCAGTGAGCGTACCTGTTTTTGCTGGGCAGCCAGCTCAGTTGCCATGCCCTTGCTCTGGCTGGGCAGCTGGCTTGGCATACAGCCCAGCTGCATGGCTCTGTGGAGGTGTCAACTAAAGCCCAGGGAGAGGAGAGGAAGAGAGCTCCCACTGTGGCTACTGCTGTTCCATGGTCCACAGCAGCTCAGATGTTTTGGTACACAGTGCCTTTCACTGCCCTGGGCACTTGGCTCCAAGAACAAAATCCCTGCCACTTGGATCAAGGAGTTCCAGGATCTAGACACCCTCTAATGCAAAATCTTTCCCTTGCCCAAGTCTCTGATAGTTCCTTCCCCCAAATGCCAGCACCATTGCTCCCCTAACACAGCAACTTCCAATACCTTGCAGCAGCCTACTGCCCCCCACCTAGGACCCCCTCAAATCTGCAACCCCGTTTCTTGCTCCTGTCTACCACAGTCTCCTCCTCCTGTTGTGGAAAAAATGTATGTGTGAGGGGGAAACTGAATGATTCTAGAATATAAGATATTGGTAGGAAAGCCTATGAGTGGGAAAAATTGGAGTACCCCACTGGAGTACGTGCAGCATCCTATCAGTTTATCACTGGGGTTTATTCCTTCACAGATGTCTCAATTCACATGCATTCACACATAAAAAAAGCCGACTTACCCACAACCACGACTTTCTCTTGATTAGTGTCAGAGAATGTAAGAACCTCATTGAACCAATCCAGCTGTGTTTGGCTAAATCCTCCATTGAACTCTACAAATTGTGGTTCAGCAAGTCCTGTAATGAAGAAAGAAGGTCAAGCTCACACACACCCAAATAGCTGCTTCCCTACCAGCTTTGGTTTTCTATGTACATCTGTGCAGCGTCCTTTCCCTTGACAGGCTCTTATGTATCTTGTGCCTCCAAAAATTCACAGTCTTCATGAGTAAATGGGGGAAAGTGATTTACTAGTAATTTTGCTTTGACAATGCCACGCATGCAGGATTCCCACTCTTGCATCACTGCAGCCTAGCAGAACACAGTCCAGAACTTCATGAGTGGCTTTCTGAGCTGGCAGTTGGACACGAGTCCCTTGCTTGTGTTGAATTCCAACTGCCACAGCTTCGTCTAGTAGGGCTGCCAACTTTCTACTCGCACAAAACTGAACACCCTTGCCCCGCCCCCGCTCACTCCATTCCCCCACCCTCATTCACTCGCTCATTTTCACCAGGCTGGCTCAGGGGATTAGGATGTGGGAGGGGGGGAGGACTCCGGCTGGGGGTGCGGACTCTGGGGTGAGGCCAGAAATGAGGAATTCAGGGAGCGGGAGGGGGCTCCAGGCTGAGGCAGTGGGTTGGGATGCAGGAGGAGGTGAGGAGTCCAGCTGGGGGTGCGGGCTCCGGGATGGGGCCAGGAATGAGGGGTTTGGGGTGAAGGAGGGGGCTCTGGGCTGGGAGGTGGAGCCGAAGGGTTCAGAGTATGGGAGGGGGCTCCGGGCTGAGGCAGGGGGTCGGGGTGTGGGAGGGGGTATGGGACCTGGGCTGTGGGTGTGGGTTCCAGGGTGGGGTCAGAAATGAGGTGCAGAAGGGGGATCAGGGCTGGGGCAGGGGGTGAAGGGTGTAGGCTCCAGGCAGTGCTTACCCCAGGCAGCTCCCTGAAGCAGCGGCATGTTCCCCCTCTGGCTCTTATGCGGAGGTGCGGCCAGGTGGCTCCGCAGGCTGCCCCATCTGCAGGCGCCACCCCCACAACTCCCATTGGCCGTAGTTCCAATGGGAGCTGTGGAGCCAGTGCTTGGGGCAGGTGCAGCGCTGGAGCCCCCTGTCTGCTCTACACCTAGGAGCCAAAGGGGGGACATGCTGATGTTTCCAGGAGCCGTGCGGAACCACAGCAGGTGGGGAGCCCGCCTTAGCCCCGCTGCACTGCTGACTGGACTTTTAGCAGCCCGGTCAGTGGCCTGGTCTCTTTTCGACCAGGCGTTCTGGTTGAAAACTGTATGCCTGGCAACCATATCATCTAGTACCCTCTACAAGAGAGAAGCAAGGGCTCCTCTAAAATTAAAACTAAACAAAAGCATGTGTGTGAATTTTTCAAAAGATAATGGCCATTTTCTGGACCGAAATGACAGCAACACACCCTTTTAGAAAAGACTTGCAAACCCAGGGGAGGTAAGGGTGAATCTGGTGAGATATATTGAAAGAAGCAGAATTATAGAAGTAATTTGCCCATCTTTAAAGATGCATTACACACAGGATTCCCACTCTTGAACAGTAAAAAGCTCAAGGATGTCTCATGCTAAACTGATAAATGTACTGCAAGTAACAGTAAGAATGGTGGGAGGTTACAGCAAAGAAAAATAAGGCCCAATCAGGAAAGAAACATTACAAAGACAGAGCATACTCCATAGCTGACCTGTACGCTCTGAAGTGCTAAGAGTGATCCATATTCACTTTCAAAGCTAAAGTTAAGTTGTGACAAAGTGAGACTTTTCTGAAATATTTTTATGAACCCTATATGTGCCTCAGTTTCCCCTACAGTTTGCATGGCTACCCAGTAGGGGGAAAAGGACTAAGTTTGCTCTCAGAGTAGGTTAAGAGACATAGGTGTGTGTATGTTGCCTACCTGTCTGAGCCTGAATGGGCCATTTAAAAAGGACTGGCTGAAGCAGACCCCATATCAATGGAAAATCCAAGACGACAATGGAAAACCCAATCTCCAGGATACTGGCACCTAGCAACCAATGACTCAGAGGGAGATGGATTTTCCCATCTCTCAGCTGGAAAGCTGCTCAGCTGAGCAAAGATCACAGCTCGAGAACAAAGGACTGGAGGGATGTGGAATAAACGGTTACTTTCTGGAAGAAGTCTGTACTCTCTCATGTGGGAACTGATTAAAGAGGTCAGACTGAGGCTTGGTCTACACTACACAGGTAGATTGATGTAAGCTGCCTTGTGTCGGCCTAGCTATGGAAGCGTCTTCATGTAAACGTGATTCCCGCTGATATAATGCCTCTCTATACCGATTTAATAACATCAGCTCCCCGAGCAATGTAGTCGCGGTCGGTGTAATTAGGTTGACAAAATGTCAGTGTAGACACTGCATTGTTTACATCAACTGTTACTAGCTTTCAGGCCGTATCTCAAAATGCCCCCCACTGATAATACAATCAATACAAGCACTCCTGGTGAGAACACACACCTCTGACGTGTGCACACACATAAGCGATTTAATAACTGCAGTGACTGTCTGCCAACGTAAGTTAGGTTGACATAATTTTGTAGTGTAGACATGGCCTGAGAGGGAGAGACAAAGCCTGAACATGGGGTTCACAACAGCTTGGCTGCGCTCTGGGGTAACCAGAACGGGCTATGCCTTAACTTTCATTTCTCTACGTTGACCTAAGGACTTTTAGATTCTGTAGCCAGGTGACTAATAAATTGTGTTGAAATGAGTGCCTGTGTCACTGTAAACTCACTGAGAGCCCTGTGTTCTGAAGGGGACAGTACAAGCCTCCCGCAGGATCTGGTTTGGTTGGATTTGCTGCAGGGACCCATGTAGAGAGACAGGGTTAGCTGGTGCTGAAGGCCCATCCTAGGAGGGCACAGACCTGCCCCTGTGGACTGTTGGTCCTTGGGGCCCGGCCCACTAAAGGAGTCACTCCAGGAGACTGGTTGCAGGCTGAGGCAATAAAAGCTCAATAAATGTATGTAAAAACAATTATGCAACTGTCTGTAAACTGAAAACACACAAGGCTTGTACCAAGATTTTTGCTGCAGGATAGTCAGGCAGTATCAGTTGAAAGAGTACCTCTATGACCTTCAAACATTTCCGAGTCTAGAAAGAAATGAGACAGTCTAAGGACAACTGTCAGTTCCAAATCAACATCTAGGTCAGTGGTTCTCCAGGTGAAAAAAGCAACAAAATAGTCACTGATAAAAAGTTCTGCCTCTATCATTCATCATAGAAATTCTAGTCCTTGGAGAGTTATTTGAATGAAATAGCTTATTCAGATGGCATTGAACATACACTGCCCAGTCAAAGTTTGCTCTGGAAACTGTATTGGTGACCCAAAGACAATGACTCCTAAACACAGGGGTGAGTACAATGGCATATGTCACATTGGACTCTTGCCCCAAAGTTTTCCTGACAGAAAAAAGGTAATGATGTCTTAACATACTCAGGAGTGCCTTCGTAAGGATGGCTAATGGACCCAGATCAAGGAGAAAGAAACCACCCATCTGAGAGCTTCCACATATGCATGTGCTGGGCTCCTGTATTCCTTGCTGGATCAAGCCATACAGTGTTGTATGGAATTCTGTTAGACTGTTCATTAAATTGCACTTCTGCCCTTGCCTCTGCTGTGAAGTTCCAAAACCTTTACAATGCTGAAAGATGTGGATTTGGGTTCATTATGAACTAAAAACCCCACCAGGGTCCCAGAGCATTGAGGGCATGCAGCTGAAAAGTAGTTCAGTTGCTTGTCCACTCCCATAGGTCAGCTTAATTACAGTGTTCATGGGTGTGAATTTTTCAACTCCCTGAGTAATGTAGATGCTGTTTAAGTTGGCACTTCAGAGAAATGTCCCTGTTCCAGGGCCGAGTGGATGAGCCCACTTCAAATAAGATGAATTTCCTTGGAGGTGCTGGAGCTGACATCAGTGAGCTAGATCTTTGGGAAAAGTGCAATGGTCCCAGAATATCAGTGGTCTACAGCAGGGGTCATCAACCTTTCAGAAGTGGTGTGCCGAGTCTTCATTTATTCACTCTAATTTAAGATTTCGCATGCCAGTAATACATTTTAACATTTTTAGAGGGTCTCTTTCTATAAGTCTATAATATATAACTAAACTATTGTTGTATGTAAAGTAAATACGGTTTTTAAAATGTTTAAGAAGCTTCATTTAAAATTAAATTAAAATGCAGAGCCCTCCGGACCGGTGGCCAGGACCCAGGCACTGAGAGTGCCACTGGTTGCCTACCCCTGGTCTACAGTGCTAAGGCATCTGGTGTTGGAAAAAGGTGTTTGTCCCTGAGTGCCTAAAGAAAAACTTCACCCAGGGTACAGTTGCCCCAAAATCTGGCATGTAGGAAGCCTCAGAACAGGCAACATAGAGCTGCTGAGTTCTAGCTGGCAGATAGCTCCTGAGCTCTGTCTGGCTTAGGTCCTGTAAGCAGGACCATCTACGCTATTCCCCACCAAAAAGTTCCCTGGAACAGACTGGCCTAGTGTTGAAGAAGCAGGGCTAACTACTTTAAAAGGTACAAAGGGGCACCAAACCCCTGTATCCACAAAGCCCAGCCCTGACCTGCCAAATTCACCAGTGAACTGTGCTCCCAAGGCACTGTTTGAATGTAGATTTGTAAACCATACAATTCTATATTATTTCATTCTGCCTTGGAAGACAGCAACTCTAAAGTATAGAAATGGGGTTATTCCAAGAAACATGTTAGGCTTGCAGCCTCTGCATTGGCCTAGACAAAGTCTCACAGTGTAACCAAAACAAGACATTGATGTTGAGCAGAATAGCTCCGCCCCCACATTAGTCATCAGTTGGTTTGTCAAGGCATGCCTCCAAAGCCCCTCCATGGACATGTGCTTTAGTATTGATAAGCCCCACAGAAGACAGAGATCAGAAGAAGATATGTGGAAGTGTCTAAAATAAGACTTAGGAAGCACCAGAACAGCACTGGGGAAAAAAAAAATCTGGCGTGCAGCTTATGTGTGGCACTCTTTTTCTGACTCTGTTCAATAAGAACCCAGCTGAGAAAGTTGGCATAAAACTTAAAGAAGGGACTTGTGCATAATGGCCAGCACCTCACAGGACAAATCTAAGAGCCAAGAAAGTTCTGACTTTTCTTGCACTAAGAAGTTGACGCCCAAGAGTGGGAATTCTGTGTGTATATTATGCAAAAAGGATCAAAGTCAACGAAGCTCACACTGATTTACCACCTAGTAACATATCTTACATTAATTATAAGTCTTTCTACTATGAAGAGGAATATTATTTGAAGCAGAATTTTGGGAATGCATGATAACCTCTCTCAGGCAGTGCAATACCTGTGGGACTATTCAGATTCTCATTTGGGTTTTTCTCCTTCAGCAGCTTCAAAGAATCCTGATATTTTTGGGTGGATTTATCCCTCCCAAGGATACTTAAATCATAAGCATCAAGTAAAATGAACCGAAATTTTGGAACTGGGCTAAAATGATAAGCATAGTAATGTTCTTCAGCAGTGGCTCCAGGAGAGTCCTGGCCACTGGCAGCAGAGCCAAGGAAGATCTGGTCTTCTAAAGACTTGCTGTTAAGTTCAGATTGTGTTAAATAGTCTCTAGTAAAGTTGTACAATTCATGATTTCCCCATGTGTGATGGATTGGGATTCTAAGCTTTTTAAACTTGTTCATAACTCTTCTCAGAGCACTTTCTGATGTTTTATGTTGGGCATTAAAACCATCAATAATATCCCCAAGCTGCAGCACAAACTCAAGTTGACTGTCTTCCTTATTCCACTCATCAACTGCGCTCTGGAGAAGGTGAAGGCTGTGTCTGTAGTATCTCCTCCGGGACCCCCAGAAGTTATAACCATCCTCTAGATCAGCATACTGAATATCTGCTATGACTCCAAAGGAAAAGCACAGCTCAGAGTTCCCTGTCAAGGATCCAGGTCTCCAGGTAGGAGTTTCATCCATAACTGTCAACCAGGCTCCCAAAATCTAATGCAGGAAAAAAAGAGAGAAGAAAGACTCAGTTCAAACAAAGCTGGGTGCTTTAAAAAAAAAAAAAAAAAAAAAAAAAATCAGCTGCAACACCCAGAAGAAACAGAGAAATCTCTCCAAATTCATTTTTATACAGCTAGAGACCTGCAGAACTCTTTGGCATGAGTTGTCACTTCAGAAAAAAGCAGAAGCACTAGGAGCCTGCCACTCTTGAAAAAGGCAAAGGGGGCAGGGGGTTGCACGTTTGTACAGTAATAGTCATGTAATATTCCTTCACTATGTGACATTCCCAGATTAAAAACTATGTTAAACTAGAGTTTGAGTTGAGAGTACATATCAGTAATTTAAGGGTAAAAACATTGTAAGGATGATGTAATTATCCCCAAAATAAGCACTACCAACCCAAGAAATTCAGAGTTAAGGTTGAGCTTAAAAAATAAACCCTGCTTATTAAGAGTGTGGTCCTGGATTAGTTTAAACTGATTTTAAAAGACGATTAGTCCTCATGGCTGACGAGAAAAGCTTGAAGCTGGAAATCCCAAAGGCTCGAAAACCAGAAGGCAAAAAGAATCCAACTTTTATTTTTAAAAATATCATGATTTTTAAGCCAATTTCATGATTTTCTGAGGGCCAATTCATCATTTTTGAACACACAAGTTTCCCAGTACTGTGCTCAGACCTTCTATAAACCAGGGCTGCAGCAGTTGAAGCTGGGCATCCAGAAAGGTGCATCATGCAGCCTGAGACCAGCCGTGGAGGGTTTAGTTTGACTGGTTGAGCGGGGTTCTGGCAGAGGCAGTTCTGCCAGTTCTCCAGGACAGTTCTGGAACCACAGTTCCAGCCTCATCCTCCACAGGCTGTGCATCGGCTTGGTGCCAGGTATTGCATGGGGCAGGGACAGTCTCTAGGAAAGAGCATGGCCTGATGGGAGGTGTGGGTGGTCATCTGGTCTGGCCCAAAAAGGAAAGTCTGGGGTTGTCACGGTAACACAAGTCACCATGTTATGATGTCACTTCCACAATCTCTGGCATGATATCATCATACCCATCGTAATGTGGAACAGCGACATCACCCTTCAACTGATATTGTTTCTGGTTCTAACCCATTTCCTGAGGAGAAAAGTTTTGCCAGGTGCATGGTTTTCAACTGGAAAGTCCGGCCAAAAAGGGAACCTGACAGCGTCCAGTCAGATGTACTGACTGGACACCAAAAGTCCAGTTACTGCAGGGAGAGGGGAGGTGCCCGGTCATTCACCCCAGCACTTCCCAGCTGGGGCCACCTCCTACCTGCGGGCAGCTCCTTGTCAGACTGCAGCAGCTCCCCTTCCAGCCCCAGAGCGGAGGGAGCACAGCTGCGGCATGGAGGGAGGTAGAGACAATCCGGTGCGTGAGGGGGGCCTTAGGGGAAGAGGCAGGACGGGGCGGGACCTCAGGGGGCAGGTTACGAGCAATTAGAGAGGTGACAACCCTAGCCCGGACCTCATTCCTACTTTGGATATCCCCCACCACCGAGCAAGTCCGCAAACTACGAACCTGGCTCCATCCACGCTTGGTCGGAGTCTAGGGTTGATAACCCACCATGATTGTCCTGGAGTCGCCAGGAACTAAAGATTAATCTGTAATTGAAGGTTGTCATGTGATGAAAGCTCCAGGAATTGGCAACCCTACAGCCGGTCACCGCTCCCACCTGACGCCCCACGGCTGGGCTGCTGCTTGTGCGCCCGCTAACAGAAACTGAAGGACGCCGGAAGCTACGCGAGGAGCGGCGTTAGTTGACGTAACCCCGAAAGTTGCGCGGGGGGGGGGTTAGTTAGCGGTGACGCCGGAAGCTGCGGGGGAAGCGGCGTTAATTGCGGTAACGCCGGAAGCTGAGGGGGGGCGGGGTTAGTTGGCGGTGACGCCGGAAGCTGCGCGGGGAGGTTAATTGGCGGGGACGCCGGAAGCTGCGCGGGGGGGTTAATTGGCGGGGACGCCGGAAGCTACCTGGGGGGCGGGGTTAGTTGGCGGGGACGCCGGAAGCTGCGGGGGAGGGGGAGGGTTAGTTGGCGGGGAAGCCGGTTGCAGGATGGCGGCGGCCGGGCGGGTCTCCCTTGTCTGGGCGCTGGGACTCCACGTTCCGGGACGTAGAGGCGCGTGGAGGCGACCGGTGAGGGGAACTTCCGGTCCGGGGAGCCGCGTCCCCTGGGGCCTGGCGGGGTCCTGCTACCTGCACTGAGCAGCCTGACCCGGCTCGACATTGCCTAGGGGCAGGTGGCTAGGGCCCAGCCATGTCACAACTGCTCCGCGCCCCGGCGACCGTCCACCGGCCGGGCCCGGCCCGAGCCTGCGCCGCCCTCCCTTCCCGGCCGGGCCCGACTCCCGCCTGCGCGCCCCCAGACCCCGAGCAGCCTCGCGCCTTAACCTCCTGGTCATCTCATCTCTCTCTCTGTAGCTGCTCGCTGTCAGCCTTGCTCGCCGCTCATCATGCTGGGATCTCCCGGGTTCCTTGGCGGTGACTCGCCACCTGGCTACTGCACCTCAGGGAGACAAAGCGAAGACGGGCCCCTCGAAGCCCGGGGTAAGGAGGCCACGTTCCCAATGGCGGCCATAGCTATGTCCTTAATCTAAACTCAGAGGGGTTGCGGGCTAAGGCCTAAAACTCCCTCATGTTCCTTGTGTGTAGCAAGAGGTGCCCTGCTCTCCTGGTCAAGGGGGAAGCCAGGGTGGGGAGGGTTCCTCTGTGGCAGCCATAGCTGGAATTTCTCCCCTGTGTTGATAGTCTCTGTGCAGTGGTTGTATTTACAAAAGTACCTGGGTTTGGTTTTTGTGGATTGGTTCTTCAAACAGAATTGTGGTTGATCTTAGATACAGGTATTCTGTCATATCGCAAGAGCTGGGTTTTATTTCATAAACAGATACTTAGTACTTTCCTATGTTTTACAAAAAAAATAGTTGAAGATGGTGAAGTTTAATTTTTATGGAATCTCTCTCCTAGTAGCCAGTTTCCTGGAAGTCCTTGGCACTCACATTTGCGATTGGTGGAGCTTTATTGGCAGGAATGAAATACTTCAAGAAAAAAAAGGAAGAAAGTATGTATATGTTACATTATCATCCCAAAACCTTTGTAATTCTCCCTCCAAGCCTTTATAGCTGTGCAGATAAAAAGATTTTGTGGCCATGTTAGCTGTGGTACTGCTGCTCGGAAGGGTGACAACTAGGAGAGATTGATATGCTGATTTTAGCAGACTGGCTATCAATGTGCTAGACACCTCACAAACACACAGGATGACAGCTCCCTGTCCAAAAGAGATTCTGGTCTAAATATACATGGAATGAGATGGAGCACAAGACTTTTGGCACATTGTCTGTTTTCTGTTCTGGCCTATTTTACCCACTTAGTTTTATTTTCCTTTTCCATTTGCTCTTTGATTGTAAGTTTGTATTTTTAGCCTGTGAGTGCATATATACATATTTTATACCATTATCTGTTTTCAGTTTATCCAGTATTTTACTTTTCCTACATTTGTTTTGATTTCTTTTTGCTCTTTTTAAGTCCTCTTTTAAAACTTGTAGTTTTGTTGGTTTATATTAAGTTGTTATATTGCATCTATTATTGTGGTGTGTAAGCATTACACAAGATTAGAGTATAAAAGCCCAGAATCATAGAATATCAGGCTTGGAAGGGACCTCAGGAGGTCATCTAGTCCAACCCCCTGCTCAAAGCAGGACCAATTCCCAACTAAATCATCCCAGCCAGGGCTTTGTCAAGCCTGACCTTAGAGGTTTTTAAGGAAGGAGATTCCACCACCTCCCTAGGTAACCTATTCCAGTGCTTCACCACCCTCCTAGTGAAAAAGTTTTTCCTAATATCCAACCTAAACCTCCCCCACTGCAACTTGAGACCATTACTCCTTGTTCTGTCATCTGGTACCACTGAGAACAGTCTAGATCCATCCTCTTTGGACTCCCCTTTCAGGTAGTTGAAAGCAGCTATCAAATCCCCCCTCATTCTTCTCTTCTGCAGACTAAACAATCCCAGTTCCCTCAGCCTCTCCTCATAAGTCATGTGTTCCAGCCCCCTAATAATTTTTGTTGCCCTCCGCTGGACTCCTTCCAATTTTTCCACATCCTTCTTGTAGTGTGGGGCCCAAAACTGGACACAGTACTCCAGATGAGGCCTCACCAATGTCGAATAGAGGGGAATGATCGTGTCCTTCAATTTGCTGCCAATGCCCCTACTTATACAGCCCAAAATGCCAGGTCTCAGAGTAGCAGCCGTGTTAGTCTGTATCCGCAAAAAGAACAGGAGTACTTGTGGCACCTTAGAGACTAACAAATTTATTAGAGCATATAATATAATATGCATATGCATCCGAAGAAGTGGGTTGTAGCCCACGAAAGCTTATGCTCTAATAAATTTGTTAGTCTCTAAGGTGCCACAAGTACTCCTGTTCTTTTTGCCCAAAATGCCGTTAGCCTTCTTGGCAACTAGGGCACACTGTTGACTCATATCCAGCTTCTCGTCCACTGTAACCCCTAGGTCCTTTTCTGCAGAACTGCTTCCTAGTCATTAGGTCCCTAGTCTGTAACAGTGAATGGGATTTTTCCGTCCTAAGTGCAGGACTCTGCACTTGTCCTTGTTGAACCTTATCAGGTTTCTTTTGGCCCAATCCTCTAATTTGTCTAGGTCCCTCTGTATCCTATCCCTACCCTCCAGCGTATCTACCACTCCTCCCAGTTTAGTGTCATCTGCAAACTTGCTGAGAGTGCAGTCCACGCCATCCTCCAGATCATTAATGAAGATATTGAACAAAACCGGCCCCAGGACCGACCCTTAGGGCACTTCACTTGATACCGGCTGCCAACTAGACATGGAGCCATTGATCACTACCCGTTGAGCCCGACAATCTAGCCAGTTTTCTATCCACCTTATAGTCCATTCATCCAGCCCATACTACTTTAACTTGCTGGCAAGAATACTGTGGGAGACCATATCAAAAGCTTTGCTAAAGTCAAGGAATAACACATCCACTGCTTTCCCCTCATCCACAGAGCCAGTTATCTCCTCATAGAAGGCAATTAGGTTAGTCAGGCATGACTTGTCCTTGGTGAATCCATGCTGACTGTTCCTGGTCACTTTCCTCTCCTCTAAGTGCTTCAGAATTGATTCCTTGAGGACCTGCTCCATGATTTTTTTCCAGGGACTGAGGTGAGGCTGACTGGCCTGTAGTTCCCCAGATCATCCTCCTTCCCTTTTTTAAAGATGGGGACTACATTAGCCTTTTTCCAATCATCCGGGACTTCGCCTGATCGCCATGAGTTTTCAAAGATCATGGCCAATGGCTCTGCAATCACATCCGCCAACTCCTTTAGCACCCTCGGCTGCAGCGCATCCGGACCCATGGACTTGTGCTCATCCAGTTTTTCTAAATAGTCCCGAACCACTTCTTTCTCCACAGGGGGCTGATCACCTCCTCCCCATACTGTGCCGCCCAGTGCAGCAGTCTGGGAGCTGACCTTGTTTGTGAAGACAGAGGCAAAAAAAGCATTGAGTACATTAGCTCTTTCCACATCCTCTGTCACTAGATTGCCTCCCTCATTCAGTAAGGGGCCCATACTTTCCTTGACTGACTTCTTGTTGCTAACATACCTGAAGAAACCCTTAAATTAAATAAATTTAAAATTTAAATTAATGGAGATATCCCATCTCCTAGAACTGGAAGGGACCTTGAAAGGTCATCGAGTCCAGCCCCCTGCCTTCACTAGCAGGACCAAGTACTGATTTTGCCCCAGATCCCTAAGTGGCCCCCTCAAGGATTGAACTCACAACCCTGGGTTTAGCAGGCCAATGCTCAAACCA
The DNA here is from genome assembly GCF_028017835.1 of Emys orbicularis. Taxonomy (NCBI): domain Eukaryota; kingdom Metazoa; phylum Chordata; order Testudines; family Emydidae; genus Emys; species Emys orbicularis. The sequence goes on along the minus strand of NC_088695.1, from coordinate 24,541,855 downwards.
CTGAGCTATCCCTCCACCCTTCTTGTTACTCTTAACATCTCTTGCTAGCTGCAACTCCAAGTGTGATTTGGCCTTCCTGATTTCACTCCTGCATGCCTGAGCAATATTTTTATACTCCTCCCTGGTCATTTGTCCAAGCTTCCACTTCTTATAAGCTTCTTTTTTGCGTTTAAGATCAGGAAGGATTTCGCTGTTAAGCCAAGCTGGTCACCTGCCATATTTACTATTCTTTCTACACATCGGGATGGTTTTTTCCTGCAACCTCAATAAGGATTCTTTAAAATACAGCCAGCTCTCCTGGACTCCTTTCCCCCTCATGTTATTCTCCCAGGGGATCCTGCCCATCAGTTCCCTGAGGGAGTCAAAGTCTGCTTTTCTGAAGTCCATGGTCCGTATTCTGCTGCTCTCCTTTCTTCCTTGTGTCAGGATCCTGAACTCAACCATCTCATGGTCACTACCTCCCAGGTTCCCCTCCACTTTTGCTTCCCCTACTAATTCTTCCTGGTTTGTGAGCAGCAGGTCTAGAAGAGCTCTGCCCCTAGTTGGTTCTTCCAGCACTTGCACCAGGAAATTGTCCCCTACACTTTCCAAAAACTTCCTGGATGAAAGTGTGTGTATCTCTGTTTCGCCAGGGTATGTGGAAGTATTTGAAGACTTTTTAAGAGCATAGATTCCCAATTCTGGTTTTAACCCCTGTATGCTTTTTTTAACCACTTACTGTTTAATGCTCTCTTTATAGTGAACACTTACCTAATTCTTTTCTCCTTGTCTTGATACTGAAACTCAGTTAGACCATGGCAGCACAGCAGTTTCCCTTCCTCCCTTAAGTCTCTAAAAGATGCCTGAATCTTAACTGCAGGCGTCCCATCTCAATTCATGTTTCCTGACTTCAGCATATGAGCTTCAGTGCCATCTTGATGATAAGCTCCTTTTGGAGCACAGTAGGATATAGTTTATATGGAAAATATCACAATGTAAAACTGTTCTGTTTACTATAAAGTTGTCTTGTCCATGTTGGGCTTATATTTTGCAGTGGGCTTTGAAATTCAAGGTGTTACATTACTGTTGTCCTACTAGGCATATTTGCCTTTGAGAGCCTTATGACTCAAACTGTCTTTGAATGGTTTCTGGGATCTTTTGTCCTCTCGTGTGTGAGACACAGCTGGTAGTAACCTCCCATTGCTGTCTGGTTTCAGTGCTGGAGAAGGAGCAGAAGCGGGCTCTTGGGAAGCCATTGCTGGGAGGCCCTTTCTCACTTGTGGATCACCAGGGACAGCCCAGGACCAACAAGGACTTCCTGGGCCAGTGGGTGTTAATCTACTTCGGCTTCACGCACTGCCCTGATATCTGTCCAGAGGAATTGGAGAAAATGATTCTAGCGGTGGATGAAATTGGTAAATGAATCCAGTCAGAATCCTAACTCTACTTAAAATAGGCTGTACTTCATGTAGTGAAATACTACAGTGCTTCTCCCAGCTTACTAAATGGCAATGGGACCAGCTCCTTAATGTATGTGAAAATTTCAGCCTTTTTAGGCTGTCTCTGCATTGCTTCACATTAGATGCAGTGTTATAGAAAACAAGGTCAAACTGGGCCTCATGCTTTGATCTTGGGGGAAGCTCATATAAGGCATGCTCTGAGTCAGTGTTGGGTTCCTATAGTTTTTTGTACTTGGCACTACCCTTTGGGATGTGGTATTGTCCTGCTAGAAGAGGGTTTTCTTGGTTAATGAAATACAGTAGTGACTGCTAACCAAGAGCAGCTTCTTGATTAAAGAAAGGCTGGATCTAATCTGGAGAACAGATCTCTCTCAAGATAGAGCTTTGTCCGCATTAGAAAAATCTTGCCCATTCATCCCTCTCATTCAGTTGAAAAACACCTTATGTCCACGTGCAAAAATGCCGGGGAAGCAGCAATCAGTGTAACTTACCCCAACATCTTATGGGGCAATATCCGGGAGCCCCTGAATTGGCTGTACACATGCCTGTATGGTGCTGCAGCCCCCATTGTTGGGGTGAGGTGGCCCCTATAGAACTCTCATGAATCTCACAAACATCCTTGTTACAATTTTACCAATAACATTCATTTAAGAGGAGGTACTGTCAATAGGTGAAAGGTCCTGTGGCAAAGATCTTCGCTCTGCAGGACAGGGATTATCTCCAATACTCCGCATGCTCAAAACTTCCTTTCGGACAAAAAGGTTCTGCGATGGATGCTCTCTTTTACAGTCTTTAATATTTCTTGGGTACAGAAGAAGTCTAGCAGAATGTTTAAAATCCCAGCTACTTGCCCCTGTGTGGCACTCCCAGCACCAATTAAGTTGAGCCACTTGATAGGGTGTGATTGTAGATGGCAGGCTGAGCGAGGTCCACATCTGCTTCTTGAGGAGGGAGATTTGGGCCCTCCAACAGCACCTTGAATAAAGGAGGAAAAGCATGGATAGTAACTACTGGCAGGATGGAGCCTTTCCTAGCAGGAAAGAAACTAATGTGCTCTGGTCAAAGGGGTGAGGGAAGGGGGAGGGCAGAAAGGTGAGTCCAGCTCTGTTGTGACAGTGGGGATGGCTGAAAGATGGCCTCTGGGCCAGGTGGGTTGTAGGTTCTGTTGACGATGGGTTCTGTCAGCTTCTCCAGAAGCAAACCTAATATGTTAAGGAGAAGCAGATAACCCTTTCCACTCTAGGAATGTGCAATGTTGCAGCAGCAAGTAGCTTTTGCTGCTACTTGTACTACTGCTGCAGGAGGAGCCTTCCCTCATGTCTCAGTGATGTGGCATTGCTCCCTCGGAAGGAGGCGGTAGCAGGATAGATGGTGAAATGCAAAATACCATCTCCTTTCAACAGGGAGAAGTGGTTATTATTTCTCAAGCTGCCTGATCTTGGTTATAATCTGCATTCCTTGCACCTCAATTGGCCTATCAGCCCTGGTAAATAGAGGTAGGATCTCCATGTGAGGAGAAGGGACCCCCAGGGCAGACACAAGGGTTTGGAGAACTCCATTTTATCTCATTGCACTTGCTCCCTGGCCTTTAAAAAAGTTCATTAGATGTTATTTAACCTGCCCAATATCATTCCAAAGTGGTCACCATTTCAGTCTGTGCCAAAAAGGGCCCCTTATACTCACTGTGTATTATGAGTTTGGCTATAGCCTCATTATGTGGGAGATGAGCTATGGCATTAGGCCTGCTGAGAGCAATATTAATTGTTAATCTTTGTGGTGACAGACAAGATCCCATCTCTGCCAAATGTGACCCCACTCTTCATTACCATCGACCCAGAAAGGGACACTGGAGAAGCCGTTGCCAGATACGTTAAAGGTACCATTTGCCTTTCTCTTCCTTGCACTGTGTAGCTGTTCTGTACTCGTTGCTTTCTTTTGTGATTAAAATGATGGCTGGGCTCTACCAAAGCTGGTTCTGGGTGGCAGGAACTTTAGCATGGCTAATGTGTTGCATTTCTGTTTAGAGTTTTCTCCCAAACTGATTGGACTGACTGGTACCAAAGAGCAGATTGAGCAGGTGTCCAGAGCCTATCGTGTGTATTACAGCTCAGGCCCCAAGGATGAAGACAATGACTACATAGTAAGTAAAAGCAGGGCCTGTGCCCGAGTGCTCTATTATTCACAGATTCATTCACTGATTTTAAAGCCAGAAGAGATCATTCTGATAATCTAATCTAAGATCCTGCATAACAAATGCCTATTTATATTTATTGCTACTACTAAATGTTAACCCCAAAGACCTAAACTGGGACCAAGGCACCATTATGCTGGATATGGTACAAACACAGATAATGGGTCTGTATCCACAGCAAAGAAAAACCCACGGCTGGCCCATGCTAGCCAACTCAGGCTTGCAGGGCTTGGGCTGCAGGGCTATTTCACTGCTGTGTAGACTAGGACCCTGCAGGGTGGGTGGGTCTCAGAGAGCCCAAGCCTGGAAGTCTGCACAGCAGTGAAACAGCCCTGCAGCCTAAGTCCCATGAATCTGAGTCAGTTGGCACGGGCCAGCTGTGGTTTTTTCTTTGCTGTGTAGACTTACCCAAAGAGGCATTTTCTGCTCCAGTGAGCTCATGTTCTAAAGGAGGCACACAAAAGGTGGGCATGGGGAATAACATGCAATAACATACAATTCATGGTTACGAATTTACATGAATTTTATTCCAAGTTGTATTGTTTTGGTCTCGCTTTTAAGTGGAAGTGGAGGTAGGGTGAGAGGGAATGGCAGGAATTGGGAATTAAAGGAGTAGGAAGAGGGATGGTCAGCTCATCACTGCCTAGCTATGATCAACTGGCAGGGTTTTGTAGATGGAGGTGGGATTTGAAGGAAGATAGGTCAGTGTCTACAGTCAATAGGAGACTTTCTGCATGTGTAAATTGCAGCATGGGAGAAAATGTGGAGCTGTTTAAGGATCGGTGCACAGTAAAGCCTGGGATCGTTGGCATTGTGAAGGGGGGGATTGACACCACAAGTGACTAAATTAGGTAGGTGGGGCAGGGTAGTACTGTGAAAGATCTTAGAGGTGAAGACAAAGTTCTTGTGTTTGTGGAAGTATGGGGAACCAATGTTGGACTCGGCAAGGGGTGAGGTAGCTCAAGTGATGAGCCAGGAAGAAGAGTTTCGCAACAGTGTTTTGAATGGATTTGAGGCATATGAGATTGCAGTAGTCAAGACCAGAGAAGAGGAGATTATAGTAGTCAAGATACTAAATAAGGGCTTGGATGAGTTTCATCAATATTGGCAAAGGGAGAAGGGTGGATCTAAGGGGATGTATGGGAAGAATAAGCTCCCCTGAGCTGCTGTCCTTTGCAAAGGGTCAGTGGCTTCCGTTTTCAATAGAGTGGATTGCAGATTGTTGGGATAGAGAGGGCTAAGGAAGTTGTCCTATGGAATTGTCATGAATTTAAGTTCCCAGGCTCATCTTTTGAAGGTGTTGTACAGGTCTCCTTTGAGGACAAGTACTGAAAGATCCAATATGGAGTAATCACTTTGTGAAAAGTGTCTGCCCATGGGTGATGTGGTGGTTTTGTCTTTTAGCTTTTTTTTTGTTCATTCTAGAGTGTAATGATTGTCTGGTTTCACCCACACTTCAAACCCTTCATGCATAACAGTCTAACCCCCAATTATCCACTTCATTTCAAGTTACGTGGCCTCCTGCTTAACAATCTGTCCCAACCTGTGTGTAGCTCAGATACTCTTCTTCCTTCCCCAGACTTGAAGAGCTCAGTGTAGCTCAGAAGCTTGCATCTTCCACCAACAGAAGTTGGTCCAATAAAAGATACTGCCTCACCCACCTTGTGTCTCTAATATCCTGCGATTAACATGGCTACAACACTGCATACACTTTTCATTGTTAACACTGAAGCAGTTTTGTTTTGAAGTTTCAAAGATTTTATGCAGCTATGAGAAGTTTTTAATAAAAATACAATTTGTCTATGATGCTGCTAACACTTATGTGCACGTCTAACTTCAAGCACATGAGTAGCCCCACTGAAGTCAGTGGAGCTGTTCACGTAAATCAAATTAGGTACCCTCGTAAGTGTTTGCAGGATCACGGCCTTAGTTTTCAATTCTACTTTTGCCCATAGCAATCTTGTAAAGCTCAGAGAAGAGACCCTACCAGGAGAGTGATACTTAAACATTTATAACTGAGTTAATTATACATTTAAGTTTTAAATTGCAATAGCACATATTTTAAAGACTTTTTTGTAAAATCTCAGTCTGATTTACATGAGTGAACTTCAAAAAAAAATTAAACCATTTTATATTGCCTTGATTTAAACCTTTCCACCCTGCTTGAAAGGCAGCTGAAGCTTCTTTGAATGCTAGCACAGTGTAGCCAGCAGAGGGAGCCCCATAGCTGGGTACTTATGCCTTTCCCGGTACACACAAGGCCTTCTCTCCATAGCTCACTTTTCTCAGTAACGTTATTGCCCTCACTGTCTGCTCTGAGAGTGAATTTGGTTTATTGCAGCGTCCCCACACCATATCCCTTTCCTTTACATCAGGCGAAGGTCTGGATCCGAGTGCCTGTCTCACTGCAGGAGCCGGGGTTGTAGGACAGCAAGGAGTGAGAGGGTCTCGCGAACATTGAGCTCTGAGATGTTAGGCCGGCAGGGGCAGGAAGAACTTCTCCTCTTAATCCGGGCATCAGAAGAGCCGGGAGGAGGGAAAAGTTAGGGGGGAAACAGGTCAAGCCTCATTTTCTCATTCCATCTTGTCCTCTACTTACCCTGCTTGAAGACTGGAACGGGGGAAGCTGCCTACAGCTCCTGCAAGGCTCTCCTACTTGCAGTGCCTCTTCACCCTATCTGTTTACAGCTTGTTCTTGAATTTCCTCCTGCTTGGCCCATTTCTAGTCTGTAACTAGAGTCTGTTCTTCTTGGTAAATCTCCAGTCAGAGATAATCGGATTGAAAGGCTAATCAGGGCACTAACCCTTACTGCCCTCTGAGTGACGCTCAGGACCTGCAGCACAAATTTGCTCTCTGCTGTCTTACAGGTGGATCACACAATTATTATGTACCTCATTGGGCCAGATGGAGGCTTTGTGGACTACTATGGCCAGAACAAGAAGAATTCTGAGATTGCCACTTCTATTGCTGCACACATGAGACAGTATAAGCCCAGCTAAAATACAAGATCTGCAAAGAACGGTGCAAAGTCAAACTGTAAGGCAGGCTCCAATAGGACTGACATGTCTTTGCTTTCAACTGCACTGAACTTATAAGACTGTGTCCTTATGTCACATATTTCCTCTCCATATAAGAAAGGTACATTGTGTTTATTTCTGTGAAATGTAGCTGCTTATCAGAAATGTGTACATAACCTTTCCCATTGGGTGTATTTGGCAGCAATGACCATGCTGCAGAATATGGAACTCGTTTGAGACTCTTATGGAACACAGGAGCAAAGAATTTAAAATTTTTACAAAACTATTTTTGTTGGTGAAGGTACCTCTGCATCAGTTATGCGCTCACTTTTGGGAAGAGATAAGTGAGAACTACTCTCTGCAGGAAAGGCTGTTCTCTGATGTAAGTTGCAGAGACTTTGGCATCCCAAAGGGCTTCTCCCCCCCCCCCCTTTTCTGCAGTGCCTTTCGCTCTTGCACAGACACTTGTAATGTTCTGTCTACAGTAACGAGCCTTAATAGCACTCCTACCCTGTGGTTTACTGGAGAGCACTGAAGGCACATCCTCTTCCACTTGTGGGACCAGCCCTGTACATTGACTGAGTATCTTTGGGCTCAAGCCCAGGGATGCAGCATCACTTCCAGGCAAGGTTTCCAATGTCCTAATGTAGAATGGTGTTACTCTTACTAGTAATGAAATAGGTTATGAGTTGGGGATGGATTTTCTTCTGGTGTAACCAGCCGCCTGCAGCTTTTTAGTCTGACAGTTATGAAGCACTGAATAATGGAGTGGAGGAATGATCAGCGATTGGTGTATGTGCCCAAGGCTATTGATCAAGTAAAATGTGTGCAATGCTCTGATTGTAAAATAAAGGAATGACTCTTATGTTGCATGCAGTTGATTTTTGTGGACCTCACAGCGGCTATCAAATCTGAATACCACCTTCAAAGGGAGCAGAGTGAGTGTTGCATATATCCAGTGCAGCACACTGAGCGCAGAGAATGCAGCGACTTCTCACCGTGCTTTGACAGTTGCCTTGAATAGGCTAAAATCCATATTTAAATGGGCATGTGAACAGTCCTGGTCAGAAGTGCACAGTGTAGCCTTATGGGTAGTAGAGTGGCAATGTGTTCCTTGTCACTGGCACATTCACAGCAGAGGCTTCTCAGCTTGGCAGTCTAAAGCTGTCCTGTACAGTTACTGTATTTTAAAAAGCCTGAGAACTATTTGCCAAGCCTTATCAAGATTTGTGTATGATCCAGCCAACTGTTCTGAGGAGAGCTTCAATCCTTAGCAAAATAACACAAACTAAAACTTTATCAATGACAATTAAAGATTCTTCAGGCCTTAAATCAGAAGTTAAGGGAAGCAGCAGAGAGTCCTGTGGCACCTTATAGAATAACAGACATATTGGAGCATGAGCTTTCGTGGGTGAATACCCACTTCGTCGGATGCATCCCACGAAAGCTCATGCTCCAATACGTCTGTTAGTCTATAAGGTGCCACAGGACTCCTGGCTGCTTTTACAGATCCAGACTAACACGGCTACCCCTCTGAAGTTAAGGGAAGAGTCTCCTGTATTCCTTGCTACTTTGACATCCCCTACAATGTTGTCAATAACACTCTTCAGCACTCCACAGGGCCTTAATGGTGGCCTTATACAGTCCTTGCATGATGACAGGTTTCAGAGTGGTAGCCATGTTAGTCTGTATCAGAAAAAACAATGAGGAATCCTTGTGGTACCTTAGATACTAACAAATTTATTTGGGCATAAGCTTTCGTGGGCTATAACCCACTTCATCAGATGCATGGAGTGGAAAATACAGGAGGCAGGTATAAATACACAGCACATGAAAAGATGGGAGTTACCTTACCAAGTGGAGGGGGGGGGGGGCGTCAATGCTAACGAGGCCAATTCAATTAGGGTAGATGTGGCCCATTTCCAACAGTAGACAAGAAGGGGTGAATATCAACAGAGGGGAAATTACTTTTTGTAGTGACCCAGCCACTCCCAGTCTTTATTCAGGCCTATTTTGGTGGTGTTAAGTTTGCACATTAATTCCAGTTCTGCAGTTTCTCGTTGAAGTCTGTTTTTGAAGGTTTTTTTGTTCTTCAACAAATCTTTTTTTAATCTTCAACAAAAAAACTTTACCCAGCCTAACTTCGATACCTGGAAAGATACTGCAAGAAATTATTAATTTGTAATTACTTAGCTGATGATAGGATTATGAGGAATAACCAACATGGATTTGTCAAGAACAAATCATTCCAAACCAACCTGATTTTCTTCTTTGATAGGGTTACTGACCTAGTGGAAAAGAGAGAAGCAGTAGACATGATGTATCTTGATTCTAGTAACATATGACACAGTTCCACATGACATTCTCATAAACTAGAGAAGTGTGGTCTAGATGAAACTACTATAAAGTGGGTGTGCAACTGGGGGTTGAAAGGCTGTACTCAAAGAGTAGCTAGCAATGGTTTCTGTCAAAGTGGGAGGATGTATCTAGTGAGGTCTAATGGGTCAGACTTGGGTCCAGTACTAGTCAATATTTTTCATTAATAACTTGGATAATAGAGTGGAGAGTGTGCTTATAAAATATGTGGATGACAGCAAGGGGTTGCAGGCACTTTAGAATGAAAAATTACCTTGACCCACTGGAGAATTGGTTTAGAATCAACAAGATTAAATTCAATAAAGACAAGTACAAAGTATTATGCTTAGAAAGGAAAAATCAGATGCACAAATATCACATGGGGAATAACTGACTAGCTGGTAGTACTTCTGAAAAGGATCTGGTGATTATAGTGGATCACAAATTGAATATGAGCCAACTCTGTGATGCAGTTGCAAAAAAAATAAAAAGCTAATATTCTGGGGGGTATTAACGGAAGTGTTGTATGTAAGACATGGGAGGTAATTGTCTCACTCTTCTTGGCACTGCTGAGGCCTCAGCTTGAGTACTGTGTCCAGTTCTGGGCGCCACGCTTTAGGAAAGATGTGGACCAATTGGTGAGAGTCTAGAGGACAGCAACAAAAATTATTAAAGATTTAGAAAAACTGACCTATGAAGAAAGGTTAAAAAAAACTTGGTATGTTTAGTGTTGTGAAAAGAAGACTGAAGGGAGACCTGATAGCAGCCTTCAAATATAGTGCTGTTCTAATGAGGACAGCGATCAATTGTTCTCCATGTCCACTGAAGGTAGGACAAGAAGTAATGGGCTTAATCTTTGGCAAGGGAGATTTAGGTTAGATATTAAGAAAAACTTTCTAACTATATGGGTAGTTAAGCTCTGCAATAGGCTTCCTAGGGAGGTTGTGGAATTCCCATCTCTCATAAATATAAAGGGAAGGGTAACAACCTTTATGTATGCAGTAACATAAAATCCCTCCTGGCCAGATGTACTGAATCTTTACCTGTAAGGGGTTAATCAGTTCAATTAACCTAGTTGGCCGCTGACCAGAAGGACCAATGGGGAAAGAAGGTACTTTCAAATCTGGGGGGGAGGGGGAGGTTTTGTTTGTGCTCTCTTTTTGTTCCCTCTCAGGACAGAGAGAGAGACCAAGCAGGTAAACCAGCTCCTAAAAAGATAGCTGAAATGATGCATCTAAAATTACAAAAATTGTAAGCAAAGGCAAGGAAATGCATTAGATTATCTTTTGTTTTAGCTTGTGAATTTTCCCTATGCTAAGAGGTAGTTTTATTCCTGTTTATTGTAACTGTGAAGTTGAGTCCAGAGGGGAGTCCTCTGTGTTTTAAATCTTGTATTACCCTGTAAAGTTGCCTTCCATCCTGATTTTGCAGGTGTGATTCTTTTACTTTTTTCATTATAATAAAGTTCTTTTAAAAACCTGATTGATTTTTAGTGTCCTAAAAACCAAAGGGTTTGGTCTGTGCTCACTTTGTTAACCTATTGGTTAGTATATTAGTCTCAAGCTTCCCCAGGAAAGGGGGTGAAGCGGCTTGCACGGATATTTTGGGGAAATAGGGACTCCAAGTGGTCTTTTTCCTGAATCTTTGTCTAAATCACTTGGTGGTGGCAGCAATACCATCCAAGGACAAGGAAAGGATTTGCACCTTGGGGAAGTTTTTAACCTGAGCTGGTACTTATAAGCTTAGGGGGTCTTTCATGCGGGTCCCCACATCTGTACCCCAGAGTTCAGCATGGGGAGGAAACCCTAACATCATAATTGGAGGTTTTTAAGAACAGGTTGTATAGACACCTCTCTGGGATGGTCTAGAGGTATACTTGGTCCTGCCTGAGCATAGGGGACTAGACTTGATTTCTTGAGGTCTCTTCCAGCCCTACCTTTCTATGATTTTACGTACAATCAGGAGCAGTCTTGTACTGGTCCTAGGACGAAGAGTAGATGGCCAATTTTCTGATTCATGGGGAAGTGCTGTGTCTAATATGTATTTTTTTCATTTTTCAAAAAACCTGAATAACTGGATGAAAACTAAGCTTAGAAAATAGACATGCCATTACAAAGCTTTGGGAAATGGAAGTGCATCTTAGGCCCCTCTTTCCTGTAGAGGGTTTGGGGAAGTGAAACGGTTACTTTGTTTAGAACAAGTTGCATGTCAGAAAGGAGTATTAGTTTGGAATGTGCTTCAACAGATCTTTGTCAAGAGGGTGCATTCTAATGTAAGAAGATTCTTGTGGAACTAAGATATCTTTCCTAACTCTGAAATGCCGGATAGATTAAAGAAGTTTTTTTCTGTTTTAAGTTCTCACCAAGAATTTCCTTGGATCAGTTTGCACTGTGTGTGTTTGTGTCTTGGTAGAATTTAACCTTCATTCTCAGCTGTTGAGGGTTATTCCTTATGGTGGCAGTCCAGTAGTGGCTGTCATGTGTAATGTTCCAGGAGAAATGATTTCCAAAGGAAGTCTCATGCTTTAAATCTTGTTTCGGTCATAGGATCTGTTTGTAGACACTGACTGTCAAATCCAGACTGTTATTCATAATTCAAACTGGGCAGGAAACAGTTTTTCTATTTAATGGAAATTTGAGATTTCAAAAATTTTTCCATTCTGCTTTGGGATGAATTCAAGACCTAAATGTTTTTATTTAAAGGGGGGGGAGAAAGAAAGAACAACTCCAGACTAGCCTTATTTGTCAGAGCAGGAACTTGAACCTGCTTCTCCCACATCCCAGGTGAGCACCCTGACTGCTGGCTATTCTGCCTCTCTCTCACCTGGTGAAGCTGTTCCACTCTGTATACATTATTCACTGGCCCAGAGCAAGACTGACCCTATTGCCCAGTGGTTAGGGCAGAGCAGGGACTTGAAGCTGGCTCTCCTACAGCCTAGATATCCTATCCACCTGGCTATTCTGGGATCTCTCTTGCTGGACCTGAGAACCTCAATGAAAGTTTCATTGAAACCCATGTGTCCCCCCCCCCCCGCAAAAAGTCAAAATATTCCTTACTAACTCTGTTGAGAATCTTGTCGTTATGTTGAGGACTCTCCATTCCCTGCTGCCTGTAACCATAACACGAAAACAGACTAGATATCATTTTAAAAGATGCCACCCAGCACCTTAAAGGTGCAAGTGCCACTATGATGTTTCTCAAAGTCCTTATCCCCCATTTAATGTTTTTTTGCCCACAAGCCCTGAGGTTGTAAATAATTATGAGAAAGATTTAAAAGAAAATCCAAACCCTCAAGTCCTCATTCTGCATGTCATAGTCCTTTAGACTGTAGCCTCTTTGGGACAGGGCCTGTCCTTATTTTTGTGGTCTGTACAGTGTAGAACACATTGTGGGCGTTGAACATTTTGCTCCATTAGGGACCCAGTGCAACCTGCTATTTCCCAGCATTATAGTCAGAAATCATTTGGCCTCTGTTGTACTTCCATGTTTTCTTACTAGGGCCTTTAGTAGGAAAGTATCAGCTTAAGCCTTGCTTGAACTCCTGTCATCAGAAGTAGTTGCTTTGAAGGTGATTGCAGGATCATAGATGGAGCTCTGGATGCAGGAGGAGCGGAGTGAGTAGCAGGAGCAAATAAATTTCAAAATAGTGTCTTCACCAGTTACTTTTGATGGTTTGTATTCCCTGAAACTCAGGATGCTCTGTGGGAGCTTTGCCCTGCAAGCTCCAAACGCATCCCTTACTTCCTGACTAATAACAGTTAGTGGGGAATACTGGTCCTGTGGTGGTGGAGACTGCATTGGTAAGGTTACCAGGTAGGTTGTCAGCATCCCTCAAGTTAGTTGTTAAAGTCCCCCGAAGCTAGTGCTCTGCCTAGGGGAAAAATAGTTAATGCCTTTGGGAGAGAGAGAGAGAGAGAGAGAGAGAGAAAGAGAGAAAGAGGAGAGGTGAATCAAGAAGGGGCTGAAGGTCTTTTATTTAAATTTTTTTTCCTACTGGTGTTTTATATTACAGATTCAGGTCGTGTCTACCCGGCCTTTCCTAGAAGTCTCTATGTATGACAGGAGAACAAGTGGGATTAAGGCATCACAAGTGGCAGGGAACTGAGACGTGAGCGAAGGATTTTTTAGTTGGGCTGTTTATAAGTCTTTGGTTTTTTTTATCACCTATTTAACTCAAATGCCTGAGAAACACTGGGGAGAAAAGCTCTTTAAGGATTTGTTAAGGATTCAAACCCTGCCTTCATGTACGGACTGAAGAAGTTCCCAATCCACTTCTCTGCACCCATTCCTCTAGCACAGCAGTGCTCAAATTTTAGCAACCTGAGGACTCCCATTTCGATGTAAAATTTTTCAGGGACCCCCCAAACCCACCCCGCTCAGCCCCAGGCTGTGCCCCCCACTCCACCCCTTCCCCCAAGGCTGTACCCCTGCCCCACCTCTTCCTGTACCCCGCTCACTACATCCCCCTCTCTCCATGACTCGCTCTCCCTCACCCTCACTCACTTTCACTGGGCTGGCACAGGGGGTTGGGATGCAGGAGGGGGGTGCGGGCTCCAGCCGGGCAGCGCTTGCCTCAGGTGGCTCCCAAAAGCGACCAGCACATCAGCTCCTAGGCAGGGGGACCAGGACCAGCCAACGGGAGCTGTGGAGGCGTTCGAGGTGGGGGCAGCGCGCGGAGACAACCTCCCCCTTTCCCCCCCGAGTCCGCAGGGACGTGCCAGCCGTTTCCTGGAGCAGCTCGGAGCCAGGGCAGGCTGGGAGCCTGCCTTAGCCCCGCTGCGCCGCCAATTTTCTGCACTGTGACCATGATCTGCCTTGTGCCCTCTAGGGAGTCTTTATCGATTGGTGACAGCTTGATGTCGAGATACAATGAGATGGTAAGAGAAAGCAGCTCTGACTACGAAACTCTTGCCAATGAATTTATAGAGGGTGCTTCAGCGAGTGAAAAATGAATGGACAGTACTAGTAATCCTGCCAGGGACTTTCAGGTGTCACTGTTACTTCTCTAATACATTTGTGGGGAAAAGTCAGCTCGTTTTTGATCAGACAGACTGTACTAGGTTGTCTATGTTCTAAACTTGCTGCTGCATGACTGATAAACAGCACAGGGGAAAGAACTGCTGCCAATTGAAGCTCTGTTTTCTCTGATTACCCATGGTCTCATTTGCACTGCTTGTCAGCCTTCTCTTCTATGGAGCAATTTGATCTCCTGTCCACCGTGTGCAGGAGAAAACATTTTGTTTCCTATAAGATGAACAGTTAGTTAGTTAACAAGTGTAAGAAGAAAACTTTGGCTTATACTGAGCAGGGCATGAGGGGAGAGAGTGATCTGCATGTGAACAAACTGGCCAGCGCTGCTCGATGTGCTTCCAACCCCCTCCGCTAGAGCTGGGGAACCAGGGCCAGCTCACTAATTGTACTGAGCATGGCTGGTATTTTGATGAGCTCTAATTCCCAGCAGGTGCTGGGCTTTGTTGCTTATGGACATTTCAGGGCACAAGGTCACCCTGTCTGCAGCTGCTGCCATAAGCTCGTTGTCACTGCTTCCCAGCACTAGAATAGGCAGAGCCTGAGGTTTCTGTCCTCTCTTATCCCACAGTTTGCCTTAAAGTTGTGTATCCATACGGTCTTGTCCTGGCGCATCCCGAAAGAGCTCAGGAGACTGCTAGTGGGTTTCCAGGGGACAAGACAGGAGAAGCCCTCTGCAGTGGGGTGCAGGTGACATTGGTACAGGTGATGTTTGATGCAGAGACAGGTTCTGACACACAGCTTATTTCGTACCTATTATTTCTTCCCATTGTGCTTCAGGCCCTAATGTTCCCCCTGCCTGCTACCCCAGCAAGGCTCTCCTTTCCAGACTGATTAACCACACTATCCTGTGTGGTCTCTCGAGGGAGGGGCTGGTGAGGTTCTGAGACCATTCACATCCAGGGAGAGGGAGCTGCCTTTGTCCCTAATGTAGATGGTACTTCCTGGGCTGCCAAAGAGCCTTGTCTGAGAGTCCCAAAGCTTGCTGGGGAGTGGGGCTTTCAATGCCTGTGAGTGAAGATGCTGAGGCTGGCAGCATGACAGAGCAGCAACCGTGAACGGCCTGTTTCCCAGGGCTCCCCCTGCTCACTTGCTCCTGGCCATGCACTTTGTTCTGTCCTGGAATTTTCACCATCTAGAGTCCCCACCATGTTGCTGGCTTTTGCAGGGCTGTATGGAGACCGTTGCCTAGATTTAGACCAGGGCAATTCAGGCTTCATTCCCTTAGTCTAGTTCCCAGCTTCCAAGCTGCTCTCTTGAACTGAGAACTCCAGCAGGTGGAAATGCTGCCTATGCACCTGCCCCACAGCAGCTCAGAATAGGGCAGAGCTGGGTTGCTTCCATTCTGGTCATGGGCCACATGGTATGCTCAGCACCTTGCCCAGCCCATGTCCATAGCCAGCCAGCCAGCCCCACTCGCACATCACAGCTCTGGGAGAAGAGCCAGGGAAAAGTCTGGGGAAACAAAAACAGGGATGGAGCCATGGGGCGGGCCCACGTGACTCGTTTGGGTGCTCAGACTGCACTGTGGTGAGCACCGAACTGGGGGCGGAGCCGGGCTCTTAAAGTCACAGTAGCAATGAGAGCTGAATTCTGCTCCATGACCCAGATACAAGTTTAGGGCCAATACCACTCTGTACAGTGGGTTCCCCCCATAGATCAGTGGGTTTGCCTGGGTTACCGCTTAAGTCCCTTATCATTGCTATCAATCTAGCATCTTCTAGGCACCCCTCAAACTAGATTGAGGGTCCACAAGGCGGGTGGCATTTCTGCCTCCTCTCCTGGGGTTGCTGGGATGGTTCCCTGCTCTTCTCTGGGTTGGAGAGGGAACAAAAGAGACAGCTGCTCCTCTCCCCACTTTTTGCTTCCTTTTGGTAGGTGGGGGGTGGGGGGGTTGCTGTTGTTGAGGCTGGTGAAGGCTCTGCAGCATGATCTGTAGGTGGGGAGGTCTCTGTCATGCCCAGCGCCTCCAGGATGAACTCTGTGTTCTCCATCTTCCATTAGGGGACTATTTCTCCTTAGGCTGCTGCTATTTCTGACCTGTGTGCCTCCTCCTTCCCCAATCTCCTTTTTCTGTTTCTCTTCTCTGCCTTGTCTTTGTGTGTCTCCTTCTTTCTCTCCCCTCCCTTTTCCTTCCCCATTCCCCTCCACCCCCATGGGCTTCCCTTCCATTCCTTTCTCTAGCCCATCTGCTAAACAAGCAGCAGCAAAGCAGTTAGTGTTGACATTTAGAGCATCAGCACTAGGCTCAAGGCCAGGCGTGGCCTCAGAGTGTGGCCACAAACTCCTACTGGTGGCTGCTCTCACACTTTTTCCTAAAATACTTAATTAGCTTTAGGAAAAACAAATAAATATGCACATATACACGTGCAAATCATTGTCATTTATTTATTGCCAGCTAGTAAGTCTGTTGTGAAAAGTGATATTAACAAACATACAAGTAGCACTTTTCACAACAGACTTATTCATCCCTGGCAAGTTTGGAGACAAATTAAGCCCTAGATGCGGGTCCGGGGGAGGCAGTGGGGGCCAGGGAGGCAAAGGGGGGCCAGAGCCCAAAGCCCCATGGCCGGAGGACAGAGCCTGAAGCCAGGCAGCCAGAGCCCAGGGCTGGACCCTGAAGCCTCACGGCCAGAGCCTGAACCCCAAAGCCTGAGTCCCACTGCTCCTGGGAAGGGGGAACTCACCAGCTGCTCCTCTAGTGTTGTGCCCCAGGTATGTCCAGAGGGGGGCAGGGCCCAACCCCTGCTGACAGACCCAGCAACCAACACCAAGGCAGTGCATCCAGGAGCATCCATGGAGGGGGAGGGAGAGCCCTGGAACCGCAGCAGGGAAAGGAGCAGAACATGGGGCCACCGGGCGGCCCCATGCCCACAGCTCCTCTGGCGGTTGTACTGCCCCCAGCCCTGTTCTCCGGCGGGGCTGCTGTACAGATGGAGGAGACCCTGCGTGGAAGGGCTGGGGGCGGTACGGCTAGGCCGGAGGAGCTGTTGGCATGGGCCACCCAGTGGCCCCACATTCTGCTGCTCCTCTTTCCGGTACGCCGTACCATCTATAAATATCTTGCTGGTACAGCGTACCATACCGTGCCACCCTACTTGCACAGCTGATCCTTTGCCATGCAATGCCTACAAAAACCTGTAAAAGCTGCAAAGAGTCCTGTGGCACCTTATAGACTAACAGACGTATAGGAGCATGAGCTTTCGTGGGTGAATACCCACTTCTTCGGATGCATGCAAAAACCTGATGACAGTCAGGAGACTGGTGTCCTGTGCCACCTGCCCGGCGTGCTGCCCAGTGCTGTCTCTTTGTTTCCTAGCTGATTGGCCTGTAGACTTTTTCTGTTGTCTTGGACTTCGAGTTTCTGAGCTCTTTGGGACAGGGACTGTCTTTGTGTTCTGTGTTTGTACAGCACTAGCCCAGTGGGGCCCTGGTCTGGGCCTGAGACTCCTGGGCACTAAGAGAATACAATTAATGACCAGAGCAGGGTTATCAGAAAGGGGACACGCTTCAGGCCCTTACAGCTGGTGTCAGGCTTAGGGATAGGAGTGTCTTCCGCAGAGCCTGGAGGAGCCCCATCGACAGTGGCTGTCTTTGACAAGAATGGCTCTAGTCTCCTGAGGTGTGAGCTGGAGGGGCCTGTTGTCCCTAAGCCAGGCGGCTCATCCACACATTGTGCCCTTTACAGTTTTGCTTTTGTCAGCACTTTCCTCGCTTGGGCCACTGGGATCTCCTTACACTAGAGACATCTGCAGCATTCCAAGGGGCAAATGGATTCCTTCTGGCCCTCCTTCCGCTGTCTGTAAATTGCTGCAAATAACTAGTCACAGTCATTGGGCAGGAGCCCTTTCTTCTCTGCACTGGGTGAATCATACCCTAAGCAGTCAGAAGAGGCCACTCAACGCCATAGCTGGGGGGAAGGTTTGGTCTTTTCTTCAGGAGCCTGGTCCAAGACACAGGAGAAGTTTGCACTGCTATAAAGTGCCTTCAAACGTGGAAATGATATTGAAATGAAGTCAAAGCATCACATGGAGCTGTCTCCGTTGCCCATATCCATGGGGATGGGGTTAAGCACTCAGCACAGGGATGTGGGAGAATTCAGATGTTTCCTAATATGCTGGTCAGATTGATTTCTTCTGCAAAGCCTTTTGCTGCAGGTGAATGGCACATTCCAACGCAGATTCCCAGGAGATGAAGGTTGAGCCCTAAATGCACAGGGGACTTTGTACTGGCATCAGCACACCTTTGCCTAGTGGTCAGTTCCTGCCTTAGCTCTTGTATGGGCAGAAGGATGAACCACCTTCACCTCCTTAATTAGAAGAAACTGAATTCTTCTCTGAGAGCAAGGGATGTGCTGTAGCTTTTTAACACACTGCTGAGCTGAGTTGCCACCAGAGGCTCTGGGTCTGGCCCAGCTACATGAACAGGCTAAAAGGGTTTGTGATGTGAGCTGTTGCCTTGATCATGGCTTGGATGAGATGGAGACTAGAAGTTGTCAGGGGGGCTGGAACAATTTGTACAGTGGGGGTGCTGAGAGGCAAACTGCTGTATATGACGGAATCCACTTCAAGCCAGGGGATGCGGCAGCACCCCTAGTTTCAGCACCTACGGAAGTTGTCACCGAGGGGCCAAGCAGCTGTCTAGAGAGACTAACAAGTAACATCTCCTACCTGCTGTTCCCAGACTTCTTCACATAAACCTATAGTTTGTGCCCTGCCCTGCTTTTATTCTTAACTATGTTCTTTACAAGTAGTGCCTCAGGGACAACCAGAAATGGGACCCCGTTGTGCCAGGTGCTGCGCATACACAGAATGCTCCTGTCATAACTATAAAGGGAAGGGTAACAGCTCTCCTGTGTACAGCACTATAAAATCCCTCCTGGCCAGAGACTCCAAAATCCTTTTACCTGTAAAGGGTTAAGAAGCTCAGGTAACCTGGCTGACACCTGACCCAAAGGACCAATAAGGGGACAAGATACTTTCAAATCTTGGGGGGGGAAGGCTTTTGTTTGTGCTCTTTGTTTTGGGGGTTGTTCGCTCTTGGGACTGAGAGGGACCAGACATCAATCCAGGTTCTCCAAATCTTTCTGAACAAGTCTCTCATATTTCCAACTTGTAAGTAAACAGCCAGGCAAGGCGTGTTAGTTTTTACTTTGTTTTCTCAACTTGTAAATGTACCTTTTACTAGAGTGTTTATCTCTGTTTGCTGTACTTTGAACCTGAGGCTAGAGGGGGGGGTCCTCTGAGCTCTTTAAGTTTGATTACCCTGTAAAGTTATTTTCCATCCTGATTTTACAGAGATGAT
Organism: Emys orbicularis; assembly: GCF_028017835.1. Lineage (NCBI taxonomy): Eukaryota > Metazoa > Chordata > Testudines > Emydidae > Emys > Emys orbicularis. Next base: position 24,522,520 of record NC_088695.1, on the reverse strand, counting down.
TTTTACCTTTTTCTTTAATTAAAAGCCTTCTTTTAAGAACCTGATTGATTTTTCCTTGTTTTTAGATCCAAGGGGGTTGGATCTGTATTCACCAGGAGTTGGTGGTAGGAAGGAGGGGGGATGGTTAATTTCTCCTTGTTTTAAGATCCAAGGGGTTTTGATTTGTATTCACCAGGGAATTGGTGAAGGTCTCTCAAGGCTACCCAGGGAAGGGAATTAGCATTTTGGGAGTGGTGGCAGCGGACCAGATCTAAGCTGGTAGTTAAGCTTAGAAGTTTTCATGCAGGCCCCCACATTTGTACCCTAAAGTTCAAAGTGGGGAAGCAGCCTTGACAGCTCCCTTACAATCTAAACAGACCAGACAGACATAGGGTGGGGAAGGGGTCCAACACACCAGCAGTGAACACTGATGGCAGGAAGTGGCTTGTTAGTGCCACGATTGTATTTTTTTGGGGGGGGGGTTGGATTTACTTGGGAGGAGATCGGCTAAATGGAAAGGGAAGTGAGTGAGGGGGATAGAGCAAGGGAGTGAAGCTGAGGAGAAGAGACTGGGAGGGAAGAGGAGGGTTGGAACAAACAGCCAATCAGTACAGGGCATAGAAAGTTCACTCAAAACTGTAGAAAATGTCTCTGCTTTGGCTGCTCCTGCAGCTGCTCCTCTGGGCTGGAATCTTTGGCTGGTTCCTCTCTGCAGCTTTCTGCCAAAGCCACATGGTTGGGGGAGGCAGCACCTGAGTCTAATGCCCCCCAGGCACTTCTAAAGGCACCGCTGACAGTCCAAACAGAGCAGCACAGCTGTGGGAGGGGTTTCATCAACATTTGATCTTTGACATGGCTGGGGGTAGATCCATTAAGTACCTTGAAAACTAGGACCACAGCCTTAAACTGGCATTGGCAGCTGACTGGGAGCCAGTGGAGGGACTTGAGCATGGGCTTGATGTGCTCAAGCAGTCTGGACCATGCAGGGCCGGCCCACAACATTTTGGCACCTGAGGCAGGGAGCTCAAATGATGCCCCCATACCCCCTCGCTTGGGCCAAAATTTTGAAAGGTCTCAATTCTGCCTTCTTCCTGTTCTACTCCTCGCATGGTACTGCTCTGCTACCTACCCCACTAAAGGAGAACTAACAACTTAATGCCTTGTTCAAAAATTTTAAGTAACACAACTTTCAAATGCCTGAACAGCAAATGTAACTTTTCTTGTCTGCATAGTAAACACTGGCATTCTTATCTGTTTGAATAATCAAAGTGGTGCTTTCCCTGCCTTCTTGGTTGCAAAGATTTGAACTGCTTTCTGAAGGTCCACAGTCTGGGCCAGTTCATGCTCTATTGAGATGGTTGCAAGGCCGACCAGCGTCTCCTGTGTCATTATGGAGCGTAGATGTGTTTTTATTAACTTCAGCTTGGAGAAGCTGCATTCTCCACTGGCAACTGTTACAGGAAGTGTTAGAAGTATGCGCAGAGCAACAAAAGCATTTGGAAAGAGGATGGTCATCTTATTTATGCACATATATTCCAGAACAGCCTTTGGAGTTGATCCTGCTAAAATATATCTTGAAAGGGCTTTCAGTTCATCACCTAAATCACTCGCATATGTCATCATGTGTCAAGACTGTCTCTAGTGCCCTGCATTGCTGGTGTAGGTCTTCTTCAGGTATAGTGAGGAGTTTTGGAATATCATACAACACACCAAATATACTGCTGTGTTCCTTGAGCTGCATGAAACGTTCTTCAACTGACTGTATTGCACAATCTAGCACCTGGTTAAAGAATTCAACTTTGAATTGTTGTTTGTGGTCTCTTATGGGATTATCCCTTGCCTCGTAATCAAAATGTCTTCTTCTTTGGTGATTCTTGTATTCTTGAATGGGTGGGAAAATAGCTTCAGTGTGAAGTTCCTCTGCCAACTTCTGTGCACTCTTCAGAACGTTTTGAAATCCCTCATTTGACCGGTAAGACTGTAGGTATGACTTTTCTTTGTCCAGTTGTTCCATCGCTCCAGATATATCAAGGTCAACACCTTAGAGTCTCTTGCTTACAACATTTATTTCAGACAGTATGTCATGCCACAACACTAAGTCACACAGAAATTTGAAGTTATGTATGTTTCTGGTGATTCCATTTCCTTCTGCCACTGTTCTCCCACGAACAGTTCCTGTCATAGCATTATCCTCCATAATGGCAACTATGGCATCATCTATCTTCCCAATTTGGTGTTTGCTAGGCTTTATCGCCTCCACTTGACTTTCCCATCGTGTGGCACTCAGTGGTTTCAGTGTCAGAGAGGATGTTCCCAGATGTTGCTTCAAAATTTGCCATTGATGAGTTGATGCAGAGAAAAATACATAGATGCTTTGAATGACATTAAAACATTCAGCAGCCTCACTAGAAGCTGCATCACTGACCACCAAGTTCAGTGAATGAGAACTGCATGGGACAAAAAAAGCTCGAGGGTTTAACTCTGGATCCGTGTCTGCACTCCTCTGTTCTTTCCTCTCATGTTGGCACCATTATCGTTACCATTACCATTATGTCTATCAGGGATGGTCTAGACAGTATTTGGTCCTGCCATGAGGGCAGGGACTGGACTCTATGACCTCTCGAGATTCCTTCCAGTCCTAGAATCTATGAATCGTAGCCCTGACCTCTCATGTCAGCTATCGCAATTCCTGTATCTTCCAGCTTTTTAAGAAGCACATTTGTCATACCAGCTCCTGTAGTATCATCAATGTCAATAAATTCTAGAAATGCTCTCTGACAGTCACCAGAATTTTATGAGCTTGTGCTGTGCAGATTTTTCTATCCATTGCAGGGACATTTTCACTAGGTTCTGTTGTTGTTGCAAAACGCACCATCAGTGTGAAGAGAGATATGCATGACTTTTTCCCCCCTACCCCAGTTAGAAATTACATTAACTGGGTTTAACAAAACAAATTTTATTAACTATAAAAGGCAGATTTTAAGTGGTTAAAGGGACAGCAAACAACAGAGCAGATTGCTAAGCAAATAAAACAAAACATGCAAACTAAGCTTGAGTCACTAAAGAAGTTGGCTACAAATAGTAATTTTTCACCCTAAATATTGTCACAGGCAGATAACAAAGTCTTGAAGGCAAACAGTACTGGCCTGCAGTTTGAAACGTCAGGTATTTCCACTCTCAGCCTGCACACCCTTCCAGCCTGGGATCAACTCTTCTCCCCACAGTTCAGTTCTTGCTTCCAGATGTTTTTCCGTGTCTCTTTGGGTGGGGAGGCAGAGGAGAACCACGATGATGTCACTCCCCTGCCTTATATAGCTCTTGTGTATGGCGGAAACCCTTTGTCTCCCAGCAGAAGAACACTGGCATTCCAAGGGGTGGGTCCAGTACCAGGTGACTCAGACCCATGTCTCTGCAGGGCTATGGCAGCCATTTTCTCGCAGGCTGTCTAGCGCGTCCACAGGAAGACTAAGCCCTTTCACAGTCCATTGTCTTTGCTAATGGACCATCAGCCCTGTCTGGCTTTTCATTGTTCTACCTGAAGGGCTAGTTATGGGTGACACTCAAAGTAGCACATTTGAAATACAGATACATGGTCAATATTTCTAACTTCAGATACAGAAATGATACAGGCATACAAATTGGCTAATCACATTCAATAAATCATAACCTTTCCAGTGATGTCTTAGGCCTGGTCTACACTATGAGTTTAATTTGAATTTAGCAGCGTTGAATCGAATTAACCCTGCACCCGTCCACACAACGAAGCCATTTATTTCGAAATAAAGGGCTCTTAAAATCGATTTCTGTACTCCTCCCCGATGAGCGGAGTAGCGCCAAAATCAATATTGTCATTTCGAATTAGGGTTAGTGTGGCCGCAATTCAATGGTATTGGCCTCCGGGAGCTATCCCACAGTGCACCATTGTGACCGCTCTGGACAGCAATCTGAACTCGGATGCACTGGCCAGGTAGACAGGAAAAGCCCCGTGAACATTTGAATTTCATTTCCTGTTTGCCCAGCACAGGAGAGCATAGGTGACCACAGAGAGCTCATCAGCACAGATAACCATGCAGGCCGATAATCGAAAAAGAGCACCAGCATGGACCGTACGGGAGGTACTGGATCTGGTCGCTATATGGGGAGAGGATTCAGTGCTAGCAGAACTTCGTTCGAAAAGACGAAATGCCAAAACTTTTGAAAAAATATCCAAGGGCATGATGGAGAGAGGCCACAATAGGGACTCAGATCAGTGCCGCGTGAAAGTCAAGGAGCTCAGACAAGCCTATCAGAAAACAAAGGAGGCAAACGGTCGCTCCGGGTCAGAGCCGCAGACATGCCGCTTCTACGCTGAGCTGCATGCAATTCTAGGGGGGGCCACCACCACTACCCCACCTCTGACTGTGGATTCCGAGGCGGGGGTAATCTCATCAGCCACACCTGAGGATTCTGCAGACGGGGAAGAGGAGGAGGAGGAGGACGAGCTTGTGGAGAGCACACAGCACTCCGTTCTCCCCAACAGCCAGGATTTTTTTCTCAGCCTGACTGAAGTACCCTCCCAAGCCAGTACCCAAGACCATGACCCCATGGAAGGGACCTCAGGTGAGTTTACCTTTTAAAATATAAAACATGGTTTAAAAGCAAGCGTTTTTTAATGATTAATTTGCCCTGAGGACTTGGGATGCATTCGCGGCCAGTACAGCTACTGGAAAAGTCTGTTAACGTGTCTGGGGATGGAGCGGAAATCCTCCGGGGACATCTCCTTGAAGCTCTCCTGGAGGTACTCCAAAAGCCTTTGCAGAAGGTTTCTGGGCAGTGCAGCCTTATTCCGTACTCCATGGTAGGACACTTGACCACGCCATGCTAGTAGCAAGTAATCTGGTATCATTGCATGACAAAGCCTGGCAGCGTATGGCCCCAGTGTTTGCTGGCATTCAAGCAACATCCATTCTTTATCTCGCTGTGTAATCCTCAGGAGAGTGATATCGCTCATGGTAACCTGGTTGAAATACGGGAATTTAATTAAGGGGACAGAGGTGGCCGTTCCTACTGGGCTGTTTGCCTGTGGCTGAAAAGAAATCCTTCCCTGCAGTTAGCCAAGCGCGGGGGGTGGGGGTGGGGGGGGTGGAATTGGTGCTGAGCTTTTCGCCTTTGGCTAGCAGGGATCTTCCCTGATACCAGCCACGCGGTGGGGGGAGGGATAAAGCGATCATCCCAGAGAATTGGATGGGGGGGGGGGGGTTAGTTTGTTTTCTGCTGCTGAAGGTTAACAGGAAAACCGCAGCAGTCAACGGGCTTTGCTTGGTATGTGGGAAAGGAGGGCGCAGAAGCCGAAAGACAATGGCTTACCATGGCCGCATGCAAGCCGAATTCTGTTGCCCGGACCTGCGTCTGTGATCTCTAACACCAAAGCCACAGGCACTCAATATTAAGATGGAAAATGCGACCTTGTACTGAAATCACATGTGCTATGTAATGTGAATAGTGTTTTTCACCGTGAAAGAGTATAAGCATTGTTCTGTAAAATGTATCTTTTTAAAAACTTCTCTCCTTTTTTCCATCCCTCCAGCAGCTGCAAATTTTTCAAGCCTCCCTCCTCCGTCCCGAAGGCTCTCTCAGATAAGGCGGCGGAGAAAGAGGACGTGAAACGAGATGTTCTCGGAAATAATGGAATGCACCCGCAATGAAAGAGCTCATTTGAATGAGTGGAAGGACACGGTATCTAAGTACAGGAAAGATGCCAGTGAATGTGAGGTCATGAGGGATGCTTGAGATGAGAGGTGGCAGCCTGCAACGCTGGGGCTGCTGCGTGATCAAACGGACATGCTCCAGCGTCTGGTGGAGCTTCAGGAACGGCAGCAGGATAACAGAGTGCCGCTGCAGCCGCTGTATAACCTCCCTCCTCCCTCATCATGTTCCATAGCCTCCTCACCCAGACGTGTAAGAACGTGTGGGGGGGGAGGCTCCGTGCACCCTCCCACTCCACCCCAGTGGACAGCCCAACCAAAAGGCTGTCATTATATTGAATTTTTTCAGTGGCCTTTTACTTCCCTCCTATCCTCCTCCCAAACCTCATCTGGGTTACCTTGTCGGTTCTCTCCCTATGTTTATAATCAATTAATAAAGAATACATGATTTTTAAACGATAGTGACTTTATTTCCTTTAAAAGCAAGCTGTGATTTAAGGGGGGGGAGGGTGGTTTGATTACAGGGAATGAGTCAATCAAGGGGGCGGGTTTTCAACAAACAGAACTTTCACACCGTAGCCTGGCCAGTCATGAAACTGGTTTTCAAAGCTTCTCTGATGCGCAGTGCTTCCTGGTGTGATCTTCTAATCGCCCTGGTGTCTGGCTGCGCATAATCAGCAGCCAGGCAATTTGCCTCAGCCTCCCACCCCGCCATAAAGGTCTCCCCCTTATTCTCACAGAGATTGTGGAGCACACAGCAAGCAGCAATAACAATGGGGATATTGGTTTGGCTGAGGTCTGACCGAGTCAGTAACGAGCGCCAGCGACCTTTTAAACGGCCAAATGCACATTCTGCCACCATTCTGCACTTGCTCAGCCTGTAGTTGAACAGGTCCTGACTCCTGTCCAGGCTGCCTGTGTATGGCTTCATGAGCCATGGCATTAAGGGGTAGGCTGGGTCCCCAAGGATAACTATAGGCATTTCAACATCCCCAACGGTTTTCTGGTCTGGGAAGTAAGTCCCTTGCTGCAGCCGTTTAAACAGAGTAGTGTTCCTGAAGACGTGAGCGTCATGAACCCTTCCCGGCCAGCCCACGTTGATGTTGGTGAAACGTCCCTTGTGATCCACAAGTGCTTGCAGCACCATTGAAAAGTACCCCTTGCGGTTTATGTACTGGGTACCCTGGTGCTCCGGTGCCAAGATAGGGATATGGGTTCCATCTATCGCCCCACCACAGTTAGGGAATCCCATTGCAGCAAAGCCATCCACTATGACCTGCACATTTCCCAGAGTCACTACCTTTCGTAGCAGCAGCTCAGTGATTGCTTTGGCTACTTGCATCACAGCAGCCCCCACAGTAGATTTGCCCACTCCAAATTGATTCCCGACTGACCGGTAGCTGTCTGGCGTTGCAAGCTTCCACAGGGCTGTCGCCACTCGCTTCTCAACTGTGAGGGCTGCTCTCATCTTGGTATTCTGGCGCTTCAGGGCAGGGGAAAGCAACTCACAAAGTTCCATGAAAGTGCCCTTACGCATGCGAAAGTTTCGCAGCCACTGGGAATCGTCCCACACCTGCAACACTATGCGGTCCCACCAGTCTGTGCTTGTTTCCTGGGCCCAGAATCGGCGTTCCACGGCTATAACCTGCCCCATTAACAGCATGATCTCCAAAGCACCGGGGCCCGCGGTTTGATAGAATTCCATGTCCATGTCCTCATCACTCTCGCTGACGCGCTGCCGTAGCCTAGTCCTCGCTGCCTGGTTTTGCAGGTTCTGGTTCAGCATAAACTGCACGATAACGTGCGAGGTGTTTACAATGTTCATGACTGCTGTCTTGAGCTGAGCGGGCTCCATGCTTGCCGTGGTATGGCGTCTGCACTGTTCACCCAGGAAAAAGGCGCGAAACGGTTGTCTGCCGTTGCTTCCCTGGAGGGGGGGGAGGATGTACCCAGAACCACCCGCGACAATGTTTTTGGCCCCATCAGGCATTGGGATCTCAACCCGGAATTCCAATGGGCGGAGGAGACTGCGGGAACTATGGGATAGCTACCCACAGTGCAACGCTCCGGAAATCGACGCTAGCCCCGGTACATGGACGCACACCACTGAATTAATGTGCTTAGTGTGGCCGCATACATTCAACTTTATACAATCTGTTTCCAAAATTCGAATGATATAAATTCGGATTAATCCCGTAGTGTAGACATACCCTTACATGAGCCATCTTGCATAAAGTATATCTCAGTTGTCATATCCATATCAAGTATATTTTCATAAAGAATATGGAGTGTAACATCACACACCTCTAAATATAATGCTTTGCAATATACAATTATTTTATATAAAAATCAGTATTGGTTATATTGCTCACTATGCCCACACTAGCAGCACAGCATTCCTAGTTACACAAGGAATGCAAACACTTGCAGTAATATCGTTTGTGTTAGCACAGGTCTTGTTGAAAACCAGCAAAATATTTTAATTCCCCAAAACTCCTTTGTAGGATTCCAGAAAACAAAACACTGAATGGCCATGGGGTCGTCAGTGCTGTATTTTAACAAGATTTGTCAAGATCTTCAGGTTATACAGTAGCACTTAATGGTATTAGCAGGAACAATTACTGCTAAGAATGTTTGCCAATCTAGACTACCTGATACTGCCATTTTTAGAATCTTTGCTTTTATGAATGTCTTGTAATTTTTTCTGTTCTAGACCTATTTTTTATTGAGCTTTTTTTGTAATTGAAAGGCTCTGCTTATCAACTGGCCCCGAAATACTGCTTTACCCACCTCCCAGACAAAACCTCTTTTTATATTGTCCATATCAAGAAAATCCTTTCAGTAGTTCTTCCAGTACACTCGCACTGACTTATATGTGTATTCCCCACCATGGGTCATTAGCCAAGGTTTTAAACCACAACTTTCAGACCTAAAATACAGACCTCTACCACGGCAGCTACAGGAATAACTGGTGGGGAAGTTATGCTGTTATCCTGTATGGCAACGTCTACACTGCACAGCACTTGTGGAAGTGTGCAGTGTACATGTAGCTACCCACTGCAGTGAAAAGCAGGCTGTGTCCACACTGCAGTGTGTAGCTCTGGCACGGGTGAGGCAGTGGGGAAAAGCTCTGGGAGAGGGAAGCTGCCAGAGCCTTTCCCCACTGCTGAAGCCTTTCATTGCAGCAGTGAAAGACTCCAGCAGTGGGAAGGCAGAAGAATGCTACACTGCTAAAAATAGCCGTGTAGGTGAGGAGGCATGGCTTGGGCGAACAGAGAGCCGTGGAGGGTAGGTACCCAAAGAATTCAGGTGTGTCTTTACTCATCTAAGAAGTACCTTACTGTCTACACTGCTATTTATACCCGTGTAAGCAGAGTCGGAATGAGCTCTCCCCTGATATCTAGTGATGAGCTCGGGGAAAAGATTTCAGGAGCTGACTGTGTTTGCACAGACACCCGTACTCTGCCTAGGTGTGCAGCAGATTGAGCTGCTTTACCAAAATGATCAATTTTGGCTGGTGTTGGGATACAAATCACTCTAGTATTTGAATGCAGGGGTAATGAAATGTTGTTATCCTCATTGTATGAGTAACGGGCAGCAGAACGGTGCTTAGTTGGCCCTGATTGAGGGTGTCAGCCTAAGCTGAACCTCACTTGCTAAGCAGGGGTTAGAGATGCCAGATCTGAGCAAAGGGGAGGGGGAGTAGGTGTTTCTATGTGGTAGTATCGACTCTGCCTAAAGATTCCTAGACCCCATTTGGACTGTCCCTTTCCAGTGTTTAACAGCAGAGCTGGACAGGCTCAATTGAGAGTCCTTGTTTGTGATCCCTAGAGCGGATATCTCTGCTGAGCAGGTCTTGGAGCGAAGCCTTAGACCTTATGTGGGGACAGGAAAGACAACACAGAGGCTACATTGGCCATGAGGTTCCCCACTATCTGCTGAAATCATTCAGAACTGGGTAAAAGGATGTGACATCATGAGAGCAAGAAGCAGCGGTGGCCAGCAGCAGTAGAGAGACAGCAGCAGCTGTGACCCCATTGCAGAGAGAGCAGCAGAAGTATTGCTCGATGCCTCTTCCCTGGGGTGGAAGGTGAACCCCATGAATGTACCTCTGAACTCTGATCTTGGCTGACCAAGGACGGCCAGCTGTGAGCGGGTGCAGTGGAGGGAGATGGGAGTGATGTGTTAATGGAACATTCATTTGTCAGACTTTTCCACTGAAAGGTGGGAAACTGAGGCATGGGACACTGCCCAATGCACTGTGGGGTCAGATTTGCTTTTCAATGTGGTTGTGGTGTTTACCAAAATTAATGTTTGGTTCCCTTTCCATTTTAATAGAAGTTCTTTTCTGTTATACACAGACTCAGTGCGTGCAAGATGGGAAGTATGGCCTCTTAGAGGTGCCCAGGGGTGGTGGTAAGTTTTCCCAGGATACTGGGTGAGGGCTCAAGCTGATTTTGTGTTGTATTGTTAAGGGGAACCCTTGACTGTTGAACCTGGCCTTTGTTGCTGCTATCACCACCTGGCAGAAGGGTTACACTATGCACCCCTAGCCTGAGTGTATGTACTGTACCCACAGCTGGAATGAGTGTTTAGTGTAAATGTACCTTATGAGGAGCAGCCCATAGAGGGAGCTCTACAGACACGTTATCACTGAGTTATACCACCCTTTGTGAGTTAGCACTAGAATGTTGGGTATCAGGACTCCTTGGTTTTAGTCAATGGTCCGAGAGCAGTGTCATCTAGCAGCTAGACCAGGGGTCTCAAACACGCGGCCCCGGGGTTATTTTCTGCAGCCCGCGAGCCCCTCGCAGCCCCCCCGCCCTCCCACAGCGTTTACCAGAGCAGCGGTCGGACGTGCACCGGGAGCAGGGCATGCTCCCTGCTTGCCCTGCGCAGCTCCGGGAAGAGGCTGGAATGTGGGGAAGGGGGGGGCGGAGGGGCTGTGTGTTTCTGTTGCTTTAGGCAGCGCCCCCAGCAGCTCCCATTGGCCGGGAACGGGGATCCGTGGCCAATGGGAGCTGCTGGAGGCGGTGCCTCAAGCAACAGAAACACACAGCCCCTCCGCCCCCCTTTCCCCACGTTCCAGCCTCTTGCGGTGGCAGGGCGGGCAGGCAGGCAGGGAGCCTGCCCTGCCCCCAGTACGCGCCGGGCCAGATCCTGCCCCCCGAACCCCTCCTCCAGCTGAACCCCCTGCCCTGAGCCCCCTGCCATACCCTGCACCCCTCCTGCACCCCAACTCCCTGCCTCACCCCTCACCCTTCCTGCATCCCAACCCACTGCCCTGAGCCCCATGCCGCACCCCTCCTGCACCCCGACCCCCTGCCGTACCCTGCACCCCTCCTGCACCCTGACCCTCTGCCCTGAGCCCCATGCCGCACCCCTCCTGCACCCCAACCCCCTGCCCTGAGCCCCCTGCCACACCCTGCACCCCGACCCCCTGAAACCCCTGCCACACCCCGCACTCCTCTTGCACTCCAACCCTCTGCCCTGAGCCCCCTGCTGCACCCCACACTCCTCTTGCACCCCAACCCCCTGCCCTGAGCCCCCTGCCGCACCGACCGCTTGCTGTACCCCTCACCCCTCCTGCACCCCACACCCCAACTCCCTGCCCTGAGCCCCCACCACACCCCTCCTACACCCCCTGGGGGCAGGGAGGGGGCAGAGTTGGGGTGGGGATTTCAGGGAAGGGGTTGGAATGGAGGCAGGGAAGGGGTGGGAAGAGGTGGGGCAGGGGCAGGGCCTCATGGAAGGGGTGGAGTGGGGGCAGGGCCGAGGGCAGGGGGGAGGAGGGGAGGTGTCAGTAATGCGGCCCTTGGGCCAATGTACTAGTCCTCATGTGGCCATCATGGTCATTTGAGTTTGAGACCCCTGGTATAGATGCTACCTATGCTGATGGGAGGGAGGGGGTCTCCCGTTGGTGTAGGTAATCTATCTCCCTGAAATATGGCAGCTAGGGTGACAGAAGAATTCTTCCATTGACCTAGCGCTGTCTACACTGGGGGTTAGGTTGGTTTAACTATACTGCTCAGGGGTGTGGATTTTTCACACCCCTGATCAACAAAGTTAAGTCTACTTAATTTTCTAGTGTAGACGGGGCTTTAGGCACTTAAATCTGGGATTTAGGCATCTAAGGCTACGTCTACACTACCCGCCTGAATCGGCGGGTAGAAATCGATCTCTCGGGGATCGAATTATCGTGTCTCGTCGGGACGCGACAATCGATCCCCAAATCGACGCTTGTACTCCACCAGCGGAGGTAGGAGTAAGCGCCGTCGATGGGGGAGCCGCGGAGGTTGATTTGCTGCCATCCTCATAGCGGGGTAAGTCGGCTCCGATACGTCGAATTTAGCTACGCTATTCGCGTAGCTGAATTTGCGTATCTTTCTGGGAGTTTGTGAGGATAAAAGCTGTGATGATAATCTAGCTTGATTTTCTGTATAGCACAAGTTCTAGAACCTCACCCACTGGTTTCTGCCTCAGACTTGTAACTTCTGGTTGAGCTATAGCATGTATTTTAGAAAGATAATGAAAACTGCTTCATTTAAAGATGTTAAGAGACGGAGAACCCATCACATCCCAAGGTAAATTGCTCCAATGATTCATTGCCCTTCCTGTTTCAAATTTGCACCAAGAGTCAGCACCACCATATTGTGCAATGGACACTTGACAAAATTACTGGACTTAGTGATGGACATTGGTGGGGGGGGCAGGATGGGGTTCTGGGCTAAGGCAGGGGGGTTGGGGTGTGGGAGAGGGTACAGACTGTGGGTTCTGGGGTGGGGCCAGAAATGAGGGGTTCAGGCAGGAGTGAAGGCTCCAGCTGGGGGTGCAAGCTCTAGTGTGGTGCTGCAGATGAGGGATTTGGGGTGCAGGAGGGGGCTTCAGGCTGGGGCTGAAGGGTTCAGAGTGTGGGAGGGGGCTCAAGGCTGAGGTTGGGGTGTGTGGAGGGCTCCAGCTGGGGGTGCAGACTCTGAGGTGAGGCTGGGGATGAAGGATTTGGGGTGTAGGAGGATGCTTCAGGCTGGGACCAAGGGGTTCGGAGGGCAGGAGGGGGATCAGGGCTGAGACAGGGGGTTTGGGCATGGTGGGGGTGCAGGCTCTGGCTGGGGGTGCAGGCTCTGGGGTGAGAGGTTTGAGGTGTAGGAGTGCGCTCCAGGCTGGGATCGAGGTGGTGGAAGGGGGATCAGGGCTGGGAGGGGGGATTAGGGGTGCAGGCTCCAGGCGGCGCTTACCTCAAGCAGCTCCCAGAAGCAGCAGCATGGCCCCCCTCTGGCTCCTATGCGGAGGCGCTGCCAGGCAGCTCTACAAGCACGCTGCCTCCATCTGTAGGCACCCCCCCCCCACAGCTCCCATTGGCCACAGTTCCCAGCCAATTGGCTGGGAGCCACAGAGTCAGCACGTGGGGGTGGGGGATGGACGGAGGCAGCGTGCAGAGCTGTCTGGCCTTGCCTCCACCAGCAACAACAGGGAATTTCTAGCTTTAGCTTCCAACCACTGGGTCTTGCTCTGCCTTTGCCCACTAGATTAAAGAGCCCTCTACAATCAGAAATAATTTTCCCATGAAGGTATATGTACACCATGATCAAGTCAACGCCTAACCTTCTCTTAAGTAAGCTAAATAGGTTGAGCTTCTTAAGTCTCTCACTGTGAGGCAAGTTTTCCAAACTACCCATCATTCTTTTCATTCTTTTCTGAACCCTTTCAAATTTTTCAGTATCCTTTCTGAAGTGTGGACATCAGAACTGGACAGAATATCCAGCAATAGTCTTACCAGTGGTCTATATAGGGGTAATAGCATCCTCCCTACTCCTAGTTGATATTTCCTTGCATATACATCCAAGGACCGTGTTAGCTCTCATCTCCCAGTGCAATGCCATGGCTCTCATGTTCAGTTAATTATTCACCATACCTCTCAAGTCCCTTTCAAAGTCTTAATCTCCAGGATACAGCCTGACCTCCCAGCCTGACTCTATCCTTTTTTGTTCCTAGAGGTATGCTCTAACATCTGGCCATATTAAAACACATTTGTTTGTGTCTGTAAGTGAGTGGACTCACCCCTGCAGCACCTCCTGCTGGTCTCTTCCGGGAATTAGCTCCTCCAGCTTCCAGAGCACCCTCTGCAGGCTAGTAATCTGCCTTACCACTGGGCCCCGTGTCCCTCCCAGGACCCTGGTGCCCCTTTCTCTGGGGTGCTGCCCCTCTGGCAGTACCTCTCAGTCTCTCCTCACCTAGGAGAACCCCCACCCCCTATCCTCACCTTCCCTCAGTGTAAGGCTACTGCCAGTCACCAACTAGCCCCCGTTCCCTGGGGCACACTGCAGTGTATGCCACTCATCACTGGCAAAGGGGGGTTGACCTGCAGCCTTCTTCTACCACCCAGTACCTCTATGCCCCTGGAACCAGGCCCTACAGCCTGGGGAATCGCCAGCCTGGAGCTCCCCTGGCTTTTCCCTAGCCCTGCCTCATGCCTAGGTACCTCTCAACCTTCCAGCAGCCAGGCCTGTCTCCCTCTACAGCTAGAGAAGAGACTGCTGAGCTTCTGGCTGCCCTGGCCTTCTTATAAGGCCTGGTTAGTCTGTTTGGGGCAGGGCTCCAGCTGCAGCCACTTCCCCCAATCAGCCGGGGTTTTGCTCCTTTTCCCAGCCCTCTGCAGGGCTTTTCCAACCCCTTCAGGGCTGGAGCGGGTGCTCACCCCTCTACTGAGCGTCCTCAGTGTCCTCTGTGGCTGCCCTGTTGGCTGGAGCTCTCCCTTCTCCTTCTTCTCTCCAGTTGCCTTGCTGGCTGGAGCTCCTTCCCCCTTATTCCCTGGGCTGCTGCTGCTGGCTAGAGCTCCTTCCCTGGACTGCTGCTACCACTGCTGCTGAGCGTGGGGTGGGGGGGCCTTGCCGGCCAGCCCCCCCTCCCTACCATCTCTGGAGGGAGAAGCCAGGACCCCACCTTTCACCATCACCACTGCCACCTGTGGGGGGTCTTTCCTGCTTGGCTGCCAGGGTTGCTGGAGCAGCTGCTGCTGTGTGTGTCCTGGGGAGCTGCTGGAGCCTGGAGGTGGAGGACGAGGACTACGTAGACCATCGGCTGCTGGGGGAGTGCACAAGACTCTGGAGACCACTGTGGAGGGGGCCGTTCAGGACTGAGTATTTTTCGAACTGTGCTCTGGTGGTGGGGTCTAGACTGTGTTTGTGGGGACACGGGGTGTGGCGTGGAGCCTGCCCCCTGGTCCATCTGTGTCCCCCCCCCCAAGCCCCCACCACCACCGTTGCCCCCTCCACCACCCCCACAGCCCATTTACCATCTGCCTCCGCTCCTGCCTCTGGGACTCTGCTGCTTTCCTGGCCTGCCACGCCCTATTGACATTGTTTGGGCCTGCAGCGGCAGGCAGCCGCATATTGACTTTACGCAAGCGCTCGTGGGCGCACCTACCCCCCCTGGACTGACCCCTTCCCCTTTGCAACAGGCCTCCCAGTTTTGCCCCTTGCTGCCTACCCCATTTGCCCTCTGTAGCCTTTTGCCCCTCCCCAGCTTCAGTTTGTTTGCCTGCCCCGCCCTTTTCCCTCTGCAGTTTGGTTCGGTTGTCCCACCCCAGCCCTGCGATTAGCCCCTTGGTTCCTCTGCCCCATTCCCAGCCTGGTTGCTCCCTTTCCTTTGCGCCCCCCCTTGCCCTGATTGACCCCTCCCCTCGTGTGCCCATGCCCCCTCCCGTGCGCTTGTGCCCCCCATCACATTTCGGTTAATCACTGCACCCCCTACTGTTATTGTGACCTTCCTTCCCCTAGTGTAGCTAGAGGAGCCGGTGTCGGTGACTGTCCCCCCCAAGCCCTTGATACCCCCCCATCCCTCCCCGTTTCGGCGCCCTCCCCCCCTGCCTGCAGCCTAGCAGGGAGGAGTGGCTGACCTGCTCCCCCTTTACCTGCCCCCCTTCTCCGGTGTGTTTTCCCCTCCCACCTTGCTCATTATGGAGGGGAACACGGCAGGCGAGCCCCCCCAAGTAGGCCCTGTCACCCCTCCCCCACCTGCCCCCTTAGATTCTCCCTCAACCGCCGCTGCCAAACCACCTGCCACCGTTGCGGCATCGGCAGCGGCGGGGTGACCTCCGCTGCTGCCACGTCCCTCGCTCCCTCCAATTCTGGGGGAGCTGCCCCAGCCGGCAGGAAAGGCCAGGGTAAGAAGAAGGGGAAGAGCCACGCTAGGAAGACTGGGCCCTCCATGGCAGGGGCTACCCCCACTGCCGCGGCCCCGCCACCGGCCGCGGCGTCCCTTCCCGCTGCTCCCTCCACCAGCTCTGCGGGTGCCCCTCCCCCGGCCCCCAGGGCATATGCCCAGGTGGCGGCGGCTCCCCCGCCTGCCGGTACGCCATCTCGTCCATCTACCGCCTCTGTTTCCATCTGTAGCGGCCTGGGCCCCTTTCCCACCTTGACTAGGAAGCACGGCGTCCGTTGCCTCCTGGTGCCCACCTCGCCCCACGTGGAGACCTATGTGCGGGCGTTGGCGAGGGTGGTGGGGCCCACGGCCATCGTGGCGGCCTCCAAAATGTATGGCAAGGTTGTTTTCTTCCTTGCCTCGGTGGCCGCCGCCCAGGAGGCGGTGGAGAAGGGCCTGGCAGTGGGGGGCGTGTTCGTCCCCCTGGAGCCGCTGGAGGACCTGGGTGTCTGTCTGGTCCTCACCTCCATTCCTCCTTTCCTCCCCAATGTCGCCCTGCTGCCCGCCCTCTCTAACCTGGGGAAACCAATTTCCATCGTTCGCCCTCTCTCGCTGGGCTGCAAAGACCCCACCCTCCGTCACGTCCTCTCGTTCTGCTGGCACGTGCAGCTCCAACTGCCGCCGGCAGCGTGTGGCGGAGAGGCGCTCGAGGGGTCTTTCCTGGTCCACTATCAGGGGGCCCATCACCGGGTGCACTACTCCACAGGGGAGGCCCGGTGCTACCTCTGCCGGGCAATAGGGCATGTCCGGAGGGACTGCCCCTTGGCCCGGCACGGAGGAGTGTCCAGGACCCCCGAGCCCCGGCAGGGCGCCAGCCCCACCATTGCTGGCGCCCCTGGTTGCCCGGTACCCGGAGCCGCCCCTCCTCTTTCTCGGACCACCGAGGAGGGTGCGCTCGGGGTTTTGCCGGGCGCGGGAGAGGGCCCTCCCCAGGGAGAATCCGCCCCCCCTCTTGCTGCCCCATTGTTACCTCCTCAGGTCCTCGAGCCGTCATCTTTGCCCCCCGACCCAACCCCTGTCACCCAGCCCGCAGATAATGCCATGGAGGGCTGGACCCTAGTACAGGGAAAGCGGGGCAAGCGGAAGGCTCGAGCTCCGCTCCTGCCATCTGGTGCGGAGGCCCCCCGGAAAACCAGGAAGGGGGGCACCGTTGCCGAGCCTTCCGCCTTGCCCGCGGGTATATTACATCAACCGTTGCCGGCTGGGGAAGGTGTGGCAGCACCGGAGGATCCCACCATCCGTCCTCTGCAGTCCCTCCTTGCGGAGGCCCCCATTGAAGCCCCTCCTACCCCCTTGCCACCTGTACCCCCTGCGATGCCCGAGGAAAGTGTCGCCTCGGGTTTTAGCGGGGAAGACCCTGCGGTGGTGGGAGGTGAGCTGCCCTCTATCTATGAGGAGATCGAGGCCCTGGGTCTGACCCCGGTCACCCAGGGGGAGGACGACCCTCTGCCAGCGGGCCTCGATCTGGCCGACCTCACCCCAGCCCCCCTTTCTCCGTCTTCCGTGCCCCTAACCGCTGCTCCTGCCTCAGAGGAACCCCTGGACTCTTTGACCTGCCCGGCTGTGGGTGCCACCCCGCTGACGGCCGCCGAGCCTGTTGAGGCGACGGCCGGTGCCTCGCGGCCGGGACACGAGTTACCAGGGGTGTCCCTCGTTGGCGTGGGGCAACCGAGTTCCTTCCCGGGTGGGGGCCCCGTTGCAGATTGTTCACTTCCTGCTGCCGTGGCTGTTCCACCTGCCGTAGAGCCTGAGCCCGGCATCCCTGGGGACCCCCTCCCTAACCCTCAGACCCCTGGGCCCGACCGAGAGGAGCCACCTTCCAGCTGTCCAGCTCCTGGGGCCCAGGATCCCACCTCTGTCCCTCTCCCCGACCCTACTCCTGCCCCTGGCCCTGCCCTTACTCCTGATCTGATTCCTATCCCTTCCACCTCCTGCAATGCCATTGCCGCCCCAGGGGCCGTCTCCTTCCCTTTCCTGGAGGATGACCCCCAGGGAGCGGCCTTTGTGTTCCCCAGTCCCGACCCACTAGGGGCTGCTGTTCTCCCTCCGCTGCCGCCCCCCTTTGAGCCGGGGACTGAGGCGGGCCATGTGGCGCCGGTCCATCGGGCGCCACGTCGAGGGTCCGCCCCTTGCCTGCCCGTCTCGGTGGGCCACGGGGCCGTGCCAGGGGCCCCAACGGGGGATGACCAGAAGCCAGTGACCCCGCCCCCCCATACGCTGAGAGAAGAGCTGCAGGAGTTTTTAGAAGACGTCCGTGGCTCCCGCAATAAGGTGCCGCTCGCTCTCCAGCGATGGGGGGATTTCCACCAGATCCTCCGGGCCGCGAGGGCCCTCATGGGGGAGGGTAAAAGGACCGGGAAGCAGGGTGCCGCGGCTTATCAGCGGGTCCGCGGCTTCCGTGACTCCTTGCTCACCTTCGGGGTGGGTCACGGTTTGCTGCGCGGCCCAATGGGGGCCGTGAGCGTCCCTGCCGACGAGGATCCCCCCCAGCCCTCCTCATGCCACCTATCACTTTTGCAACATTGAACACCCGGGGCTGTAGGGTGGGTCTCCGCAGGTGCCAGGTGCTCTCCTTCCTTTGGGAGGGGGGGTACTCTGTGGTTTTCCTGCAGGAGACCCACACGGATCCGGCCGCCGAAGACAGCTGGCGGCTGGAGTGGGGGGACAGGGTCTATTTTAGCCATCTCACAGTTCGTACGGCTGGAGTGGCTACCCTGTTCTCCCCCGACCTACGGCCCGAGGTGCTGGGGGTTGCCGAGGTTGTGCCGGGCCGCCTGCTGCACCTCCGGGTCCGCATGGAGGGGCTTGTGATCAACCTTGTCAACGTCTATGCCCCGACATCGGGCCCGGAGCGGTTGCCTTTTTATCAGCAGGCGTCCGCCTTCCTCAGCTCCTTGGATCCTCGTGAGTGCCTGGTCCTGGGCGGGGACTTCAATGCTACCCTCGAGGAGCGGGACCGCTTGGGGACCGAGCAGTGCCCGGCCGCCGCGGACGTCCTCCGGGAGATTGTGGAACATCACTTCCTGGTGGACATCTGGCGTGACCACCACCCGGACGATGTCTCCACGTTCACCTATGTCCGGGTGGAAGCCCATCGGTCGTGCCACTCCCGGTTGGACCGCATTTACTTGTCACGCTTCCATCTTTCACGGGCCCACTCCTCTGACGTCAGGCCGGCCCCTTTTTCGGATCACCATCTAGTCACCGTGACGGCCTCTCTCTGTGCGGAGACGCCGGGGCCGGCCTATTGGCATTTTAACAATAGTTTGCTGGAGGATGTGGGCTTCGTGGCATCCTTCTGGGAGTTCTGGCTGGTCTGGCGAGGGCAGCGGCGTGCCTTTCCCTCGGCGCGGCGATGGTGGGACCTAGGAAAGGTGCGCGCCCGGCTCTTCTGCCGCGACTACACCCGGGGCGCCAGCCGACGGAGGGATACGGCGATAGAGCAGTTGGAATGGGAGGTCTTAGAGCTAGAGAGGCGTCTGGCCGCCAGCCCTGAGGATCCATCCCTTTGCGGAGCGTGCCGGGAGAAGCAGGAGGAGCTCCGGGCCCTCGACGATCATCGGGCCCGGGGTGCTTTTGTTCGATCCCGCATCCGCCTCCTTCGGGAGATGGATTGCGGCTCCCGCTTCTTCTACGCCCTGGAGAAAAGGAGGGGGGCCAGGAGGCACGTCACCTGCCTCCTGGCGGAGGACGGCACCCCCCTCACGGATCCGTCGGAGATGTGTGAGAGGGCCAGGACCTTCTACGCACACCTTTTCTCCCCGGATCCGACCGACCCTACCGCTTGCAGAGTGCTCTGGGACGGACTCCCGACGGTCAGCGCAGGCGACCGGGACCGGTTAGAGTTGCCTCTCTCTCTGGCCGAGTTCTCGGAAGCCCTCCGCCGCATGCCCACCAATAAATCTCCGGGCATGGATGGGCTGACCGTGGAGTTCTACCGTGTGTTCTGGGACGTCCTCGGCCCGGACCTAGTCACCGTCTGGGCCGAGGCCTTGCTGAGCGGGGTCCTCCCTCTTTCGTGCAGGCGAGCCGTGCTCGCCTTATTGCCGAAGAAGGGGGACCTCCGCGACTTACAGAATTGGCGTCCCGTCTCGCTCCTCAGCACAGACTACAAAATCGTAGCCAAGGCCATCTCGCTGCGGCTGGGGTCCGTGCTGGAGGACGTGATCCACCCAGACCAGACCTACACCGTCCCGGGCCGTAGCATCTTTGATAACCTCTACCTGGTCCGGGATCTTCTGGAACTTGGGTGTAGGGATGGTCTGTCGTTCGCCCTCCTGTCCCTGGATCAGGAGAAGGCGTTCGACAGGGTGGACCACGGGTATCTCCTGGGCACTCTGCGAGCGTTAGGCTTCGGACCCCAGTTTGTGGGTTTTCTCCAGGTGCTGTACACTTCCGCAGAGTGCCTGGTCAGGCTCAACTGGACCCTGACCGAGCCGGTCAGCTTCGGGCGGGGAGTACGGCAGGGGTGCCCCCTCTCGGGCCAGCTTTACGCTCTGGCGATCGAGCCCTTCCTCTGTCTCCTCCGCAGGAGGTTGACGGGGTTGGTGCTTCGGGAGCCGGAGCTGCGGCTGGTCCTGTCGGCGTACGCCGACGATGTGCTCCTTGTGGTCCAGGACCCGGGCGACTTGGTGCGGGTGGAGGCTTGCCAGACCGTGTACTCGGCGGCCTCCTCCGCCCGGGTCAACTGCGTCAAGAGCTCTGGCCTGGTGGTAGGGGCCGGGTGGCAGGCGAGCTCCCTCCCACCCGCGCTTCAGGCCATCCGGTGGAGCGCGGGTCCGCTGCTCTATCTCGGCGTTTACCTTTCTGCCACGCATCCATCTCCGCCAGAGAACTGGCAAGGTTTACAGGGCAGGGTGACGGAGCGGCTCCGGAAATGGACAGGACTACTCCGGTGCCTCTCCCTTCGTGGGAGGGCACTGGTACTCAATCAGCTAGTCCTGTCCATGCTCTGGTACCGTCTCAACACCCTGGTCCCGGCCCAGGGCTTCCTGGCCGACCTCCGGAGGGCGATTCTGGAGTTCTTTTGGCCAGGACTGCACTGGGTCTCTGTGGGGGTCCTCCATCTGCCCCTGGAGGAGGGAGGGCAGGGCCTGAAGTGCCTTCGCACTCAGGTCCATGTCTTCCGCCTCCAGGCCCTGCAGAGGCTCCTTTATGGTGCAGGTAGTCCGGCGTGGAGAGTACTGGCGCACGCCTTCCTGCGCCGCTTCCGAGGGCTCCGATACGACCGGCAGCTCTTTTATCTCAATCCGAGAGGTCTTCTGCGAGACCTCTCCGGGCTGCCGGTCTTCTACCAGGACCCCCTCCGGACCTGGAAACTGTTCTCAGCGACCAGGTCCGTGGCGGCCACCGGGGGGGCAGATCTCCTCGCGGAGCCCCTGCTACACAACCCCAGCTTCGTGTGCAGGTGGTGGAGTCCCCCGCGGTGCGCCAGAGGTTGGTCCTGGCAGAAGTCACGAGAGTCGGAGACCTCCTGGACTACGACCGGGGAGTCTGGCTGGATCCCCTGACGCTCGCGCGGCGCATGGGGCTCTCCAGGCCTTGTACTCCCCGGCGCGTACTTCAGGAGGCGAGGGCCGCTTTGCCGCCCGCTGCTCGGGTCTACCTCGACCAGGTCCTGCGCGAGGGCACGCCCCGCCCACCCTCCACCCCTGGTCCTCCGGACCTCTTTATTGGTCCCGTGGACCCAACCGGCCTCCCCGCCCCTTCTCCGTGAGCCGGCTGCACGACTTGCAGCCGGTTCGTTTCCTGACCGCGCCAAGGAAACATCTATACACGCTCGTGCTCCACACTCTTCACTTCCTCACCCTCGTGTCCCACCCCGATACGAAGTGGCGGGACCTCCTGCCACCTGTCGAGGGTGAGAAGCCCCGGTGGGCCAGCCTCTATTCCACCCTGGTCCCGAGGCCCGCCGGGGATGTCAGTTGGCGGCTCCTTCATGGGGCCGTGAGCACGGGCGTGTACTTGGCGCGGTTTACCCCTGTCCCTGACACCTGTCCTTTCTGCGGTGTGAGGGAGACCCTGGCTCACGTTTACTTAGTGTGCCAGGTTGCAGCCCCTACACCGGCTCCTCACCGACATTATGTTGCGTTTTTGGTTACACTTTTCCCCTCACCTTCTCATTTATGCACTCCCTATCCGTGGCCCCACAAAGTCGCGGGACCTCCTGGTCAATTTCCTCTTGGCCCTGGCTAAACAGGCCATCTATAAAACCAGGGAGAGGAGGTTGGCCGATGGAGGTTCCTGTGACTGTGGGGCCTGTTTCCGATCCTCTGTGCGTTCACGTATCCGGGCAGAGTTCCTCTGGGCGGTGTCCACTGGCTCCCTTGACACCTTTGAGGAGCAGTGGGCGCTGTCCGGGGTTCTCTGCTCGGTGTCCCCGTCAGGTTCCCTTCTTTTGACCCTTTAATCGCACTCCTGTCCCTGTTTTTACATTAGTTGTCCCCCGTAATCATTTGGGTTTTAGGTCCTGTGGGTCCTCCCCTTAGGCTGGGGGGAGGGTCCTTTCGCAGTGGGCGGGCTTTGCCCGCCCACTTCCCGGAACCCAATAGGTACAGTGTCCAACTTATCAAATGATCCGGATCACTCCGTATAACTGTCAGAGGGGTAGCCGTGTTAGTCTGGATCTGTAAAAGCAGCAAAGAGTCCGGTGGCACCTTATAGACTAACAGACGTATTGGAGCATGAGCTTTTGTGGGTGAATACTCACTTCGTCGGATGCAGCATAACTGGCCTTTCCCCATAATTATTTATCACTCCCCCAATTTTTATGTCATTTGCAAACTTTACAAGCAATGATTTTATCTTTTCTTCCTGATCTTTGATAAAGATATTGAATAGAATTGGGTGAAGAACAGATCCCTGGACCCTGTGGGACCCCACTAGAAACTCTCCCATTGGATGACAATTCCCATTTACAACTACTTTTTGATATCTACCAGTTAAAAGGTTTTTAATCCATTTAATATGGACTACTTTGATTTTTTTATAGTGGAAATTTTTGTCAGAATGTCATGCAAATTTTAGATGGTACTGTGATGAGGACTGGGTAAGTATCTAGATAAATAGAAAGACTGGAGCATTTGGGTGCCACCGCTGTACAAATGAATAATAATGTAATATAATCATGCCAGATGAGAATCTGCATTATAGTAGTCTATTTGTGTTCATGTTGTATCCTGGCTCAGCCTATTTTTTCTTTTTAAACATCAGTGGAAAATAGCATCTCTTAAGATGAGCTGGCACTGTAGCCATCCTACATATAGCCTATGCCATGCCCACTAGATGACAGAGACGTCGCAGGAATGAGAAACTGCTCCTTTTGTCTTCTTGAGGAGCAATTGACCACCCAATGCATTCCTGGCATGCTGCATGAAGAGCTAAAAAAGGGTGCTTCTCCAATGGAATGACAATGATAAGATGTAAGAATTAGCTCGAGTCTGCGAGTCCCTCAAAACTAAGAGGGACAGCACAGGTGGGCGTCCTCAGAGCCAGTATGCTCAGAGGGGCAAGAGAAAACACACTTTTATGAGTATTCCAGAACAGATCCCAGGAGAATTTCAGATCTTGTGTGCTTTAGGAGTGCTCTAAGTGTCAGGTGAAATTGGGTTTGCCCTTTTTTGTTAGTTTTTTTTTTAAAGAAACAAACAATCTTTTCTGCCTTTTTTTTTTTTTTTAAGCTTTAGAAGTAATAGGAACATCAAACCTTGTCTTTAATTGATGTCTCTTTGGAGGGCAAAGCAGGAGGGTGGGAACTTTCTCAGGCTATAAATGAAGGAGCAGGGGGGTGTGATCTTTAGCCAAGAGCTTTTCTCCCAAATGTTTTCTGTGTGCTACCAAAGAAAGATACTTGAACCTCTGATTATAAATCCTTTCCCATCTCAATCAGGTTTCAGTTCCTTTGTCCTTAGGATTGCATGAACATACAAGTTCTCTTATGTGCCATATAATCTGCTCGTGGGTAGACAATATTTCAATTTCCAATGAAAAAACATGCTGGGAAAAAGCACCGACATTTATGCTTCACAAACAAAAACTTTGTCCAACTTTGATTTTGCTTTGCCTGTTACTTTAAAGGAGAGCAGTTCTGCATTGACGGGGGTGGAATACAGCACGCAAACTGCTCTTCAGCACTGAGCTGCATTCTCTCAGCTTTGCACAGAGCAGTGCATGTCACAAAGAAGGCAATCACGTGATGACACAGCACCCGTCCGGCCTCATTCATTGCACAATGAACTGAAAGATTTGCTCCCAGAAAGATAAAGAACCAAAGAGCAACTGTGCTCTTCACTGTGCCTGTAGGGGTGCGCTGGGTTGTGTCTCCGCTGGGCAGAATGGCTGAGGAAGCCCTGACTGAGCAGGCTGTATTGCGTTTCCCATACGGAGTGACATGCACTCCCCAGCTCCTGATAACCAACACTAGCAGGCCTCAGGAGGCAGGATCCTAATCTGCCTGGGCACACACTCTTGGGGCCATGACGTGCCATTGGCTGCACTAGTGTTGTTGCATTCACCCTGGATCCTGTACTTGTGCATTAACGGAGCCTCCCTCTCCCCCCCATACCTTCTGATATCTCAGTGATTAATTCCCTTCACTGTTACAAATTTGATTCTTATTTCCAGTTTGCACTTTGCTGACTTCAACTTCTATCCATTGGCTTTTATTTTCCCTTTGCCAAAATGAAGAGCTCTCTTGTGTTGCATACAGAGGGAACGTGGGCAGAAGGTCTTGTGGCTATTACTTGGAAGTGTGTAGGGTCTGTGGGGCTAGCAGGGGGCTTGTGTTTGGGATATGGGAGTGAAGGGCACATACTGGGGTGAAGGTGGAAGAAGGAGAAGGCAGGGGAGTAGAGGGCATGTTGGGGGCATGCAGGGCCGGTGCAAGGATATTTTGCACCCTTCCACCTTGCCCCCCCTCCCCCCCTGTAACATCGGTTCATTGAGGGGCAAATCCCAATGAGCCTTTACAGGCCCCAGGGGCCAGCCGTGCCCAGGGGCTGCTCCCCAGACCAGGTTCCCCCGTCCCCGCCTCCTGAACTCCTCTGGAGGGCGCACAGCCCCCCCCCCATGAGCCCTCCCCACCCCACCCCAGCAGCCCTCGCCCCGAGTCCACTCACTGGCTTTGCCGGGCTTGGGCCGCTGCAGCAGCTCGGCAGGGAGGAGCTGCCTTCTGGGGGCTCCTGCAGCAGATGCATGAGGGCAGAGGCCCCCATGCACCCCCCCGGCTCCCCCCTCGCCGCACTCAGGCTCTGCGGCTCCCGGGAGTGTGAGCCGCCACCGCCCCTCCCCCTCCCAGAGCAGTCTCAGGGCCCCATGCCTTGGCAGCTGCTCACATGCCCGGGAGCTGCAGAGCCCGAGCGTGGTGAGGGGGGAGCTGGGGGGCGCACGGGGGCCTCTGCCTGCATGCATCTGCTACAGTCTGAAGGGGCCCCCCGGGGGGGGGTGCCAGGCTGCAGCCTGGGCAGGAGGGGCAGGGGGTGTGACTGCTCCCCGTTAGCGGCACCTCCACCTTTGCAGGGCTCCTGCCCCCCTGCGCCGCGCCGGCTCCTCCATGGCTGGGGCTCACCGCCCCTGCAAGCCCTATGCAGTATTATTAAACTGGTGCCCCTATGCCCGACGGCAGCCTGAGCTTCCAGCCCGGCGGGGGCGGGGCAGGGGCAGAGGGACAAGGCAGAAAGAACAACAAGACGCCCGGCCTGCCTCACGGTGGCAGAGAGTCACAGTTCCCTGCAGAGACCCCTGTACCCTCTCCCTCACACAGAATGGACATGCAGAAAGTACCTAATTAAAAGCACTAAACTTGGGAATAAAAAATGTCAGTCACAGGTTTTTTGATATGCCCTGAAGTTTGTCAGACATTTATTTGCAAAAACTTTGTAGTAAGGGTGAGTCAGCTGTCTTGCTGAATACAACTTTAAATATTATGGAAAACATGATGCAGCTCTTCTCTGTTTTACATTTTCTTAATCAGTATTTCTAAGCTGATTTTATATTTTAAATGTACTCTTAAGCCTTCATAAAGTAATCATTCCAGATTACTACATATTTAATTCACTGAAACAGACATTATTTTAAATTAATCAGTCACAGAGGTTTAGTGTGTTCATAACAATGTTCATTGCTTTTAGAAAAAGGGAACACTAATTTACTGTGTGTGGTCTCCATAACAATACATATGTTTATGAAATTTCACCAACTTTAAAAAATATGTTTCCAAAGATTTTAGGCATAACAAAGGATTTTATATCTTACTAAGGTACTGATTTTGCTTAAAACTAGTTCATCAGATAGTCAGAAGTAAAGAAAGGGAAACTCTGTCCAGCTATCTGGAAGCAAAGGGCTGTTGCTTCCTTCAGTGGAGGGTGGGTGGGGGGAGAGGGGGTGAAGGGAGAAATGGATGGACAGAAAGGACAGGAAGACTTTGGATGTGGTTTTTTTTTTTTTTTTTTTTTTTTTACTATAGTAATTAAAATGTGTATTTTAGATAAGAGTGGTCTTTTGAAGAATTTATTTAAAAAACCATATGTCTGAAGATCCAAGCATTTAAGGCTAAAGATGATTGTGCATCTAAAAATCTATGCAAGGATTTTTTAGAGATGTGATTTTATAATCTTCAGCAACACACTAATGAAATATTTTTAAAGCAAATTTTAAACTAAGATCCTGTAGACTGACATGTTCTGAGTAAATATTACAGTCATGCACAACTGTTTTTGTCAGTATATTCAGAAACTGACAGTAGATATGGGGGGGGGGGGGTTGGCAAATGCCTGTTAAATATCTTCATTACCCCTTGAATGTCTCTTTAACAGTTTCAGTGTTGTGCTAATAGGTCTGGCAGGCTGGAGACTGTTTCTCTTTTAACTACTAGATCCCCTTCCCAGGAAGACTCCGAGCCTGCAGGAAGGGTCAGATCAGGGATAGGAAAACCAGTAGGGTGGACAGTAAGACCCAGTGGTGCCCCAAATTTTCAGGTGCCCTACCCAGCTGCCTATGCCTGAGGATGGCCCCGGGCAACCGCAACCACTTGCCGCCCTAGGTCACTGCCTAGTTTGCTAGTGGTTGCACCGGCCCTGGGGGCATGGCTGGGGTAGGAGGAAAGCCAGAGCACTGCTGCACTCTGGCTGTTTTTTGCTGCCACAACAGGCCCTTGGGACAGTTGCAGTCAAATGTAATTTAGCGCCACCTTGAGGCAGCCCCTGGCCAGCCCTGAAACCTGGGAGTTTCAAAGTTGTCTTAAGCCTCCTCTGACCCAACCCTCCGCTCAGTGCTGTGCTAGGGCACACCCAGGCATGGGGCCCCAGCTGAGCAAGTAATCTGTCAATGGGACCTCTTGGCATATGTACAGTCACCTCACTCCACTGGCTCATTTCAACCAATAGAATTGCAGAATGCAAATTAAGTGAAGAGGAAACCAAGAAGAGGCAAAAAGAACAGGAGTACTTGTGGCACCTCAGAGACTAACAAATTTATTAGAGCATAAGCTTTCGTGGGCTACAGCCCACTTCTTCGGATGCATATAGAGTGAAACATAGATTGAGGAGATATATATACACACATACAGAGAGCATGAACAGGTGGGAGTTGTCTTACCAACTCTGAGAGGCCAATTAAGTAAGAGAAAAAAAAAAAAACTTTTGAAGTGATAATCAAGATAGCTCAGTACAGACAGTTTGATAAGAAGTGTGAGAATACTTACAAGGGGAGATAGATTCAATGTTTGTAATGGCTCAGCCATTCCCAGTCCTTATTCAATCCTGAGTTGATTGTATCTAGTTTGCATATCAATTCCAGCTCAGCAGTCTCTCGTTGGAGTCTGTTTTTGAAGTTTTTCTGTTGTAAGATAGCCACCCGCAGGTCTGTCATAGAATGACCAGACAGGTTAAAGTGTTCTCCCACTGGTTTTTGAGTATTATGATTCCTGATGTCAGATTTGTGTCCATTAATTCTTTTGCGTAGAGACTGTCCGGTTTGGCCAATGGACATGGCAGAGGGGCATTGCTGGCACATGATGGCATATATCACATTGGTAGATGTGCAGGTGAACGAGCCCCTGATGGTATGGCTGATGTGATTAGGCCCTATGATGATGTCACTTGAATAGATATGTGGACAGAGTTGGCATCGGGCTTTGTTACAAGGATAGGTTCCTGGGTCAGTGTTTTTGTTCAGTGATGTGTGGTTGCTGGTGAGTATTTGCTTTAGGTTGGGGGGTTGTCTGTAAGCGAGGACAGGTCTGTCTCCCAAGATCTGTGAGAGTAAAGGATCATCTTTCAGGATAGGTTGTAGATCTCTGATGATGCGCTGGAGAGGTTTTAGTTGGGGGCTGAAGGTGACAGCTAGTGGTATTCTGTTATTTTCTTCAAGAAGAGGCAGGGAATGTCGAATTAACTGACCGAAAGTTATTTTTCAATCTGTTCTTCACGTCCTTAGCTGGTAATATGGGCTGAATGTTGAGACAGTGGCACAGTGAGAAGCATTGCTCCAGGTCTGCGCAAGGCGCGCTATGGATGTGTGAGTCCTTTTCACTATGGTTGTGTTTATCTATTTAATGTGATACATTGAGTGGAAGCAGGGTACAGTATCTCATTAGAGGAGTGATTCAGATCCAGCCTGCAGCACTTAGCTAACAATTATCAGCTCTAGACATGGACACCTTTCATTAGCAAGGCAATTGCTCTTTTTACAGTTCTGAAGGACATGTCTTCTGCAGTGCAAGCTATGCTATGGGACACCCGGATAGTAATAATTGTCAGCTTCATGGTGCTCTGTAATTACAGTGAAATGTGCTTCCCTGATAAACTGGGAATAGAAAGATTATTACTGACACTGCAATATTTTTTGCAATCATAATTAGAGAATTATCTGCTTTTACCTTGAGCAAGCCCCTTTGGGCAGAATCCCTGACTTTTATGTGACTGACATCTTGCTCCGTGTCTAGGGTCAGATTTTCAGCAGTGCTTAGCATCTCTTTAGTCACCTAACTAAAGTGGCCAGATTTTCAGCTGGTGCTGAGCTCCTTTGAAAATCTGGCCTTTGACTGGCCAGGCCCATGGAATGCTGTAACTTGATTTTTCTCTATTGAAAACCGTGCACTGCTGGGAATCTGCTTGGGTGAGGAGAGCTCCTGATTATCCTCAGTTGTTATTGGAGTCTCTTAGGAGTGCCCCTTATTTATGTATCATTGTAATGGTCATTAGTGAAAAATCATCTTTTAAAATTGCATTTTCACAAAATGCATGTTTATCAGATCACAGTGATCACGATTTTCAGATGTGCTCGATTCATACTCTCTCGTTTTGTATTGGACAAAGTGTTAAACAGCTGCTCTGCTGGCTAAAATCCACTCACTGTGTTTGTACAACAAAGAAATACAGATTCTGGCTGTTAGATCAGACTGAGGGGGCTCTTTCACCTTTTCTCCATTGTGGTCTACTTTAGACTAGTATAAAATGGAGGGAACTTCCATGGAATACCCTCTATCATGTAAATCACCCCAGCCATGTCTGTGTGTGCTGCAGCCAGTCACGCCTTTGCTCTTACTAGCCTTAAAGATTACCACAGGGTGATCCCCAACACACTCCCAGTCCCAACTTTTCCCCCAGAAATATATGTCCTGTACTGCCCAGCCCTCTCCTGGACAGTGCAAATATATTGAGCGCATTATTCCTTGAGGAGTATAATATGCACACAACTTGTCACCCCAAATGGAGTTATCCAGACACTTCAACTTGAACACACAGGATTAGATAAAACAATACAACAAATGTATTAATTACAAAAAGAGAAAGATTTTAAGTGAATACAAGTAATAATCCAGCCAAAGTCAGAAATGGTTGCAAAAGAATAAAGATAAAATGTGAACTGGTGACTAACTTAACAAACTATGTTAGATTCAATGCAAAGTTTTTCACCACATGCTTTCAGCAGTCTTACTGACCAAGCTCTTTAGGTCAGGACCCTTCCCCATGAGTCCAACGGTTGCCTTACCTGTGCATTTCCATAGTTTAACATGTTTGGATTTATTTTAATTTAATCTTAACTGTGGATTTCTGAATGTAGATTTTTCATGACTAACTAGTTGAGAAAAGATGTATCTGAACCTTTGTCTCCACAGGTGCAGTGAATGTGAAGGGCAGGGAGAGAGAGAGGGGGATGTCTGTTCCTTCTTTTTATAGTCCTATTCCCCTACCGTTTGAGAAGGATTTCTAGCTGGGAGCAAGGCGACAGGCTGTCTGTGTGGAAGGAAGTTCCATACTGTTCCCTTGAAGATGTAGATTTTTGCCCCTGCCCCCTTTCCTGCCAAATAATGGCCACTTAGCTGGTAATGGTCCATTAGCCTTGTTGACACCTGGCCGAGGCATCAGATTGCCCTATGTTTTTGAGGAATGGGTTTGCTCACTCCCCAGACTTATCTGGAAAACATACTTTAGTCATGATTTCAGCTTGTGTGTATAACTTCACATATAACGCTGCTACGTGCATTTTGCTGTGCTATTATTGATCAGCAAATTATGAGTTTTTAAATGATCCCTCACAAGACATACCTTGTAACAAACATTATTACAATAGTGTGTAGGGTGTGAACATAGGGAACACATACTCTGTCACAGTGTCATTGGAACACTGTCAAGGTCCTGCTCACCTTGGACTCTAGTCCTTCTGCTCCTTGCAGAATGGTCTGTCCATTTTTCTTAGTATGGAGTCCCCAGTGAAGATTGTCTGTCTTTGGCCAGTTGTGGATGCTCTCCTGGGTTTGTCCAAGGTCAGTCTGGTTTAAACAGAGCAGCAGTTCTCAGTTCCTTCCTGCACTATCTGTAGGTCCTTTCCTCCAGTTGGTTCTTGCAGCTTGTTCTCTTCAGATGTCTTGCTCAGCCCCCAGTAGTGATTCCATACGTCCTTCTGTGAAGTTATTCTTTGGGGTCTCCTACTTCTGGTGCTGATAAATTTCCAGTCTTCTTCATTTCCTTGCCAACCCTTATCATGTGACTCCATTGCCTACATGTAGGATGTGCTCTGTTATACAGAAGATCTTAACTCTGCCCTGTAGTGCCATCATCCTGAGGAGAAAAATAAATAACTCTGAAAACAATGTAATATGTGTTTAAAAATCAATTAAATCTATAAACATAAACCATAAACACTAAAATGCCTTAATCATAACTGTATGGTTATTGCAACACATCATTACAAGGCAGAGTTAAGGCTATTTGGATGCCTTACCTGTGTATTTCCTTAGTTTAACATATTTGGATTTATTTTAATTTAATTTGAACTGTGGATTTCTGAAAATAGATTTTTCATGAATAACTAATTAAGAAAAGGTGTATTGGAGCCTTGATCCCTGATTTTCTCTTGTTTTCCATTTTTGGTGGGAGGCACGTTGCACTCCCACACCAGGGGCCAGCTCCCCGCTGCAGGGATGGAACATCCCTCTTGTGCTAGAGGAGAAAGCTGCTTGCAAGGTCCCTTCTGGTGCCCCATGCCCACTGCCCTCAATGGAAGCCAGGCATGGGGCCCTCCTGCCTGCAGGGGAGGTGGGGTGTGGTAGGATGAGGGAGCAGGCAGGGAGCATTCTCTTATTCTTTCATCAGTTGTTGATTCTCAGCTGCCTATTTGTAATGGCAGACTGTCACACAAGCCTTGGCCCTCTGTGACTCAGCCCTAGCCCAGGCCTGGCCAGCATTAGCTGCACCCCGAGTAGGGCTTAGCCATCCGCCTGGGGTTTCCATGCTGGTCATGTGTGAAGGGACTCCAGGAAGTCAAAGAGGACTGTAGAGAGCCAGCAGGACTCCCTAAACTCTGTCACTGTGGGTATCATTTCAGAACATGCTCCCTATGTTTGGCTCCACATCCAGGGAACCAGCATTTGATCACATAATTGAAGACTATATCATAATACATAAACACAAGAGGGGCAAATTAAGGTTGCATAGGAAAATGTAACGCTGTATTTCCTAACTTTTGTAAAGTCAAGGCACAGCCGTAACATTCTTTTAATGTAGTGTTTTGGATGTAATTTCCTATGGTTTTAATAAACTTAAACACTGAAAAAACAAAAATGTCATGTCATGGGACCACACTGGGGCCCCCTGATGGATCGTCAACAAGGTTGCAACCTTTAGATTCACAGCGCACACTTCCACCACTAGAGCTAACAGAGTAACTGATAGCAGTAGAAGGTTATCTTTTATGTGGACCAGCCACTAAAGGGGGATAGGACACACACTTTGCCAGTGGGTTTCACAGCTATTGCTAGACAGCAAAGAATGTTGAGACTCTAAACAATGGGTTCTAGTTCAGATCTGGAGTGGAGCGTTCTCTAGTGGTTACCAAGCCTTGTGTCTCTGCCCCCCAAAGCCTCTACCTCAGGGGTCGGCAACCTACGGCATGCATGCCAAACACAGCATGCGAGCCGATTCTGAGTGGCACGCTGCCTGCCCGGTGAGAGGAGGAGGAGGAGGAGGAGGGGCGGAGGGGTCGGAAAGCACCACGCTGGGGGAAGAAGGGGGAGGGGGAAGCTTGGCTTCCTCAGGACCAAGCTTCTGCCTCCTGCCCCCGCAGGGGAGAGTGGTGGGGGGAGTCCCGGCCCCCCGCCCCACTCAGCCTCCCCGCCCACCGCTCTCCCCTGCGGGGGCAGGAGGCAGAAGCTTGGTCCTGCGGCAGCCAAGCTCCCCCCCTCCCCCGTTTCTTCCCACAGCTTGGTGCGTTCCGGCCCCTCCCCCTCCTCCTCCTCCTCCTCCCCCTCCCCCTCCCTGCTGGCGATGGCCCTTGGGAGGGGGAGGGGAAGCGGAGCAGAGCCGAGCGGCAGCGTGCTCCCTGCTCCGTAGAGGAGGCAGAGAGAGGTAGGGACGGGCCTTGGGGAAGGGGGTGGAACAGGGCATATCCCTTCCAGCCCCCTGCCCTGAGAGCAACCCAGCCCTCTGCCCTGTACCCCCCACTCCCCCCAGCCCTCTGCCCTGCCCTTGAGTCCCCCCAACACCCAGCCTTCTGCCCTGACCTCCCCCCACACACCCAGCCTTCTGCCCTGCACCTCCACACTCCCCCCAGCCCTCTGCCCTGCACCCCCCCACACACCCAGCCTTCTGCCCTGCACCTCCACACCCCCCAGCCCTCTGCCCTGACCTTCCCCCACACCCCCAGCCTTCTGCCCTGACCACCCCCACACACCCCCAGCTTTCTGCCCTGCACCTCCACACACCCCCAGCCCTCTGCCCTGAACCTCCCCACACACCCAGCTTTCTGCCCTGCACCTCCACACCCCCCAGCCCTCTGCCCTGACCTCCCCCACACACACCCAGCCTTCTGCCCTGCACCTCCACACACCCCAGCCCGCTGCCCTGACCTCGAGTCCCCCCAACACCCAGCCTTCTGCCCTGCACCTCCACACCCCCCCCGACTTATAGAGAGAGAACTTCTAAAAAATGTTAACATGTATTACCGGCACGTGAAACCTTAAATTAAAGTGAATAAATGAAGACTCGGCACACCACTTCTGAAAGGTTGCCTACCCCTGCTCTACCTGCTCCCTTCTGCTCCTATCCCCCTTCCAATTCCTGCCTCTTCCCCTCCTCTGCTGCTATCTCCACCTAGCTCCCCCCCACCTGATTCCTCCTGCTCTCTCCCCTCTGCTCCTGCCTGTCCCTAGCTCCTGCCCATGTTGCCCCGCTCTGGTCCTATCCTATCCCGCCCCCAGCTCTTGCGTGTCTCTCCCATTTGTTCCTATTCCCCCTCTCGTCTATTCTCCCCCTATCCACCCCGCCAGGTTTGTATCTCTCCCTCTCCCTGCATCTCTTCCCACCCACCCCAGAACTCCTTCACCCCTCTACATTCCAGCCAGGCTGCTCCTCCTCCATGCTGCCTGGGCTCCAGCAGGTTTAGCATTCAGAGCACAGAAGCACAATCACCCTGCTCTCAGCTCTGGTGACTGGCCCCACAGTGGCCCCTGACAGCTGGGACCAGCAATTGCAGGGAAAGTCCTGCTCAGTCCCTGCGTCCCTAGGTTGGTGTATGCACAGCTGCTTAGTGGGATGGCTTATTTGCAGTCCAGGTGGCATGTAGGAGATGGGAGGGGATGCAGCATTCACAGTCCATAGGGTTACCACATACCCAAACGAGTACACTGCCGGGGGGGAAGGGGGAAATCTGGGGAGGTACACTTGGGGGTGCTGTAGGGGGTACTTGTGGTGGGGTACAAACTGGAGGTGGGGGGCAGTGTTGCTCCCCGTTGCGGTGGCAGGGTGGCTGGTGGAAGCCCAGGATTCAGCAATAGCCATCAGTCAGCACATTCCTCTGGGGACCACCTCCCCAGGGCTGGGAGCCAGGGCCTGGGTGGGCGGGATCTGGCAGCTGTGGCTGCAGGAGAATGGACCAATCAACTGCGGATGCAGGGACGGGACCAATCAGGAAGCAGACCAATCCGGGCTCTTTCTGAGCTGCAACGTCTGCTCTGCAAAAATCCTAGACATTATTTGAAATATCTGCCTGGACAGAGGACTAGGATTGCCAACCCTCCTGGTTTCGCTGGGAGTCTCCCAGAATTGGGCTCTATCTCCCGGAGGCTACTGAACCAAACTGGGAAATGTTAGGTGCTAAAAGTCCGGCAGTGCAGCAGAGCTAAGGCAGGCTTCCTGCCTACCCTAGGCCCACGCCACTCCCGGAAGTGGCCAGCACATCCCTGTGGCCCCTGGGGGTGGAAGGGCAGAGGGGGGGTCTATGTGCTGCTCCTACCCCAAGCGCCGACTCCGCAGCTCCCATTGGCCAGGAACTGCGGCCAATGGGAGCTGCGGGGGTGGTGCCTGTGGGCAGGGGCAGCGCGCAGAGCCCCCTGTCTCCCCCCAGGGACCACAGAGATGTG
Source organism: Emys orbicularis (assembly GCF_028017835.1). Taxonomy (NCBI): domain Eukaryota; kingdom Metazoa; phylum Chordata; order Testudines; family Emydidae; genus Emys; species Emys orbicularis. The sequence continues at coordinate 24,487,801 of NC_088695.1, read as the reverse complement.
CTGGCCACTTCCCTGTGGCCCCTTCCCTAGGGAAGGCAGGGAGCCTGCCTTAGTCCCACTGCGCTGCTGCCCGGGAGCTGCCTGAGGTAAGAGCCTCCTGGCCGGAGCCCACACCCCTCACCCACTACTGCAGTCCTGCCCCAGACCTGAGCCCTCTACTGCACCCAAACTCCCTCCCAAAGCCTGCACCCCACTGTGACAGTGTACCCCATAAGGCTTTATGGGGAGGGGGTGCTTATAAATGTATGTATGACATAACTGGAATATGTTTTGTGCTGCCTGTGCCAGGTAACATATCTCCGTAAAGGTTATGGTCTACTATATCTATTCATCCTATTTGTACATATATATATCATTTTCTACTTGAGGTTAAGAATATGGGCTGTATGCTTGCTTGGTTTCTAAGTAAGCTTTGGGAGGCATTTGGTCAGCTTCTTTAGGAAGGAATTCGCCAGGTTAAGTACCTGATCAGGAAACACTTGGGGAACAATGCATCTTGGAATGCTCCAATCCACATAAGAAGTCTTCCTGGAGACATACAAGATACCATATGGACAATGGCTTCAGCCTGTAAAGACTGAGTCATGCAGGGACATGTGACTTGCCCAGGTGACTCCAGAACTCCATCTTGGAGCTGGACTTTGCATAGGAGGGAGGAGGGGGGTCTCCACCCACAAGAGAGAGTCTATTTAAACCTGGGGGAGACCCCTCCATTTGGTCTTCAGCTGGCTAAAGAAGGAGCCTCTCCACCCCCCCAGGATACTTGGAGGAAACTGAAACAAAGGACAGCAACTACAGGGGTTGTGAGAGATTGCTGGACCCAGGCTAAAAGGAGATTAGCCTGTAAAAGGGAGCATTCTGGAACTGGTGAGGAACTTATCTGTATCTAGGTTGATTAGACATAGATTTGCGCATTTTATTTTTTTTTACTTGGTGACTTACTTTGTTCTGTCTGTTACTACTTTGGACCACTTAAATCCTACTGTCTGTATTTAATAAAATCACTTTTTATTTAGTAATTTACTCAGAGTATGCATTAATACCTGGGGGAGCAAACAACTGTGCATATCTCTCTATCAGTGTTATAGAGGGCGAACAATTTATGAGTTTGCCAGGCATAAGCTTTATGCAGGGTAAAACGGATTTATCTGGGTTTAGACCCCATTGGGAGTTGGGCATCTGAGTGCTAAAGACAAGCGCACTTCTATGAGCTGTTTTCAGGTAAACTTGCAGCTTTGGGACAAGTGATTCAGACCCTGGGTCTGTGTTGAAGTGGACTGGAGTGTCTAATTCAGCAAGACAGGGTGCTGGAGTCCTGAGCTGGCAGGGAAAACAGAAGCAGGGGTAGTCTTGGCACATCAGGTGGCAGCTCCCAAGGGGGTTTCTGTGATCCAACCCGTCACACCCACATCCCCTCCTGCACCCCAATCCCCTACCCCAGCCCGGAGCCCCCTCCTGCACCCAACTCCCTCCCAGAGCCTGCACCCCTTACCCCCTCCCACACCTCAATCCCCTGCCCCAGCTCCGAGTCCCCTCCAGCACCCAAACTCCCTCCCAGAGCTTGCAACCTGCACCCCCTCCTGCACCGCAGCCCAGAGCCCCCTCCCATACTCTGAACTCCTTGGCCCCAGCCCAGATCCTGCACCCCATCCTGCATCCCAACTCCCTGCCCCAGCCTGGTGAAAACGAGAGAGGTTGGGGGAGAGCAAGCGACAGAGAAAGGGGGGAATGGAGTGAGCAGGGTGGGGCCACAGAGAAGGGGCGGGACAGGGGGCAGGACCCCGGGGAAGGGGTGTGGCCCTGGGCGGAGCAAGGGTGTTTGGGTTTGTGTGATTAGACAGTTGGCAACCCCACAGAGGACGGAGCCTCAAAAAAGAGGCAATGTCTGGGAAACCCTGGATATATGGTAACCCTAAGACAGAGAATTTAGCTGCCGGACTCTAACATGTCTCTAGTTAGCATGTGCACACTGAGGTTTGTCAAAGGTTTATTACTTGGCCAAATGTGGGTGAATTTTCTTAGGACTAACATAAGGCACATCCCTGTCACAAAGGCCACCTCTTTGTCAGGTTTCACTTCCCTCTTCCAAACCATGGGGGTGCTACAGCTGCTTCATTCAGTGGGTGTCAGAAATTTTTTTAAATAGGGAAATCAATGTATTTCCCCCAATCTAATTTTCAGCAACACCTGATGTATTTTTGCTGAAATTTTGTTTAGAAATCTGGCCTGAGGCAGATGCCTGGCACAGAAAATTTCAGCCTAAACAGTTTAAGTTTAGTTATAATCAATTGAAGGTGTTGAGCAACTTTAGCTCTGGGCAGTGCTACCTGCTTGGCCTAGAATAACAACTAAATAGAACAATAGTTGATAACTTTGCGGGGATGGGCCCCTCAGGGCACTCAGTTGGCGGGATGGGCATTTTGATTACTGACTATCTGCAAACTGGTAGTGACAGCCATCTTGGATACCCAGAAATCTACCCAAAGTAGAGGGTTCATGAATGACACTGGAAGCATCCAATGCTAACTCCAGAAAGTATTTTTGTCCTGGGTAAGTGTACTGTTTAGAACGACAAAAGAAATGGCATGTCCCCTTGGATCTGTGAAAGGCAGGGCATTTGGTGTATGCGCTAACAGATTCTAGGCTTTGTCTTTAACCTGGACCTGGAACAGGTATGGAATTTCTCATTAATGCTGGCTATTTTTCCTATTAGATGATGGCTTTCAAACTGTTTAAAACAGGAAGTGATAGAAATGTATCTTCTCTGGTAACAGGTGAACTGAGTCGTCAGCTAGAGGAAAAGGAAAGCATATTGTCCCAGCTAACCAGAAGCAAGCAGGCACTTACTCAGCAACTAGAGGAACTGAAGAGGCAGCTAGAGGCAGAGACCAAGGTATTAATAACTGTTGAGTGGATGCTAAGCTCTAAGGAAATATTGGACCTGATTTCATTAAGAAAACATTTTATATTCTAGATTTGAAACAGCATTGATATCTAAATCTTCATCTTTTAAATGCAGCATTGATGCATTATAAGCATTGAAGCCTAAATCTTAATACCATATATTGTCATTCTGGAGAGATATACACAGTAAAGAATAGAATGTTCATGGGGAGGAGGGATAGCTCAGTGGTTTGAGCATTGGTCTGCTAAACCCAGGGTTGTGAGCTCAATCCTTGAGGGTGCCATTTAGGGAACTGGGGTAAAAATCTGTCTGGGGATTGGTCCTGCTTTGAGCAGGGGGTTGGACTAGATGAGGTCCCTTTCAACCCTGATATTCTATTCTATGATAGTTTAACAGGAGTCCTGTCTAATTCTAGGTCTCTGATGGTGACCCACTAAAATTAATTTCAGTTGTGGGTAACCTGTCCCCTGGATCTTAGTCTTAACATTGTTGATCTGTAATCTGCTAGGGTTGAGCATTTCCAGTCAGGGAGATATACAACCCACAATAAGGAGCATTGATCTTTGTCTTCTCCTAGTGGTCAGTTCACATAAGAGATTCATGAGTCAGCAATAGGTACGGCAGTGGCTCTCAACCTTTCCAGCCTACTGTACCCCTTTCAGGGGTCTGATTTGTCTTGCATACCCCCATGTTACATGTCACTTAAACTACATGTCTACAAATTCAGACATAAAAATAAAAAAGTGTTACATCACACTATTACTGAAAAATTGCTTTTTTCTCATTTTTACCAGGTAATTATAAAATAAATCAATTGGAATATAAATATTGTACTTACATTTCAGTGTATAGTATGTAGAGCAGTATAAACACGTCATTGTATGAAATTTTAGTTTGTACTGACTTCGCTAGTGCTTTTCATGTAGCCTGTTGTAAAACTAGGCAAATATCTAGATGAGTTGATATACCCCTGGAAGACCTCTGTGTATCCCCAGGGGTACATGTACCCTTGGTTGAGAACCACTGAGCTAGGGGACTTAGTCTTTTGCTGAAGCACTAGAGGCACATGCTTTGAGTTTGAGAGGATCTGGGTGCATTCATTGCCACTGGCCCAAGTGCGGTCAGTTACAAGTTGATAGTATTTTGTTCAAGTTCTAGGCTAAGAACGCACTGGCCCACGCCTTGCAGTCCGCTCGCCATGACTGCGACTTGCTCCGGGAGCAATATGAGGAGGAGCAGGAAGCCAAGGGTGAGCTGCAACATGCCCTGCAACAATGAAGTTGCCCAGTGGAGAATCAAATATGAGACAGATGCCATTCAGCGCACAGAGGAACTGGAAGAGGCCAAGTACGTGCTGGGGTGGCGGAAGGACTGGAAGTATCCAAATTTTCTTTAGTATCTATTGGACTAAATATAGAGTCTCTTATTGTAAGACACTGCATCATTTCATCTGAGATTTTATGAATCTTCTGTAGTTCAAATAACAATCATTTATTGGAATCGGAACAACAATGCATTTGACATTGAAGCAATTTATTAACTGCACAGACAAAGCGATATCACATACAGTTAGGACCAAATTTCTAGTGTTTTTTATTTTCACAATGACTGCACTGAAAAAAACAGTGACACTGGAATAGCACAGAGACTTCCTTACTTCTGCCTGGTCTCAGGACAACTGTTTAGTAAGTTTAGAAAACAAATTAGACATGTAAATATATAAGAATAGCAGTTCCACTAGCTATCAAAGCTATTACAAAGACTATTGGTCCTCATGTTTTAGATCATAATTTCTTCACTAGATGTACTCAGAATGAAATTTGCACCTGCATTATAATATTGCACAAGCAAGTGCATTATGAGGCTTTTACACTTCTCTTCATATTTACTGGGTCACCGTCAGGAGCTCTGTCTAATTCTAGAAGGTCTCTGACTTTGGCTACTAATGGAGAAAGAATACCAGATTAATCATTGGGCTTCTCTGGTGCTTCAGTTTCTTGTGAAGACATGTATCCAGATGTAAAGATTTAGAAGCAGGGTAAAGTGTTAGAAGAGCATGTACTTAATTACATAAATTGATTATTATTTACTTTCTTTAAGGAAAAAACTTGCTCAGCGCCTGCAAGAAGCTGAGGAGCAGGCTGAAGCTGTGAATTCTAAATGTGCTTCACTGGAAAAGACTAAGCAGAGGCTCCAAGACGAAGTGGAGAACCTGATGATTGATGTTGAGAGAGAAAATTCACTGGCAGCTGCTCTTGACAAGAAACAGAGGAACTTTGACAAGGTGCCATATGAGCTTTGAGATGAGCAATGGTACCTTTTAAACTTCTCAAGGGCCCAAATCTACAGTCCTCACCCAAGAAAAGCTGGTGCTGTAGAAGAGCCTAATCATCTGTAGATCCTTCAGAAGGTGGCTATGTAGTGAAATGGGTTTCAGATGATATGGAGACATGAACAAAGTAAACAACAATTTTAAACACTGGTAGTTAATCAACCATCTTTGATGTCTTTCAGGTTCTGGCTGAGTGGAAGGCAAAGTATGAGGAGAGCCAATCGGAGCTGGAAGCTTCCTTAAAGGAATCACGGTCACTAAGCACAGAACTTTTCAAAATGAAAGATGCCTATGAGGAAACCTTAGATCAGCTTGAAACAATCAAATGAGAAAACAAGAATTTACAGTGTAAGTGGTTTTCTTTGGGGTGCTTGTTTCCTTTTCATATTCCTATTAGAACAATGATAATGCACAATACAGAGCAAGTCTGGACAGAATCAGGAAAATAAAGCAGAAACCCTGGCTCTCAGTTATATGCTTTAGCGTCAGATTTTCAAAGAGAGTTAGGCACATAGGATTTTCAAAAACGCTTATTAGGTTCTGTATTGTTTGTTCTGTATTGTTAGATACCCAAATACCTTTGAAAATCTGGCCTTTAGCCATAAGACCTATTGTAGCCAGGATGTAGGCCTAGAAATACTGAGATTTTTACTGTCCAGTCCATACCCCCAAAATGTTTACATGCCCACTGGCCCATCAGGTATCTTGCTGTGGTGCCAGAAATCCTGGCAATAGAAAGCAGTACTCAAGAGGCTGACCTGATGTCACTAGCAACTCAGCTTTTTGAAAGTTTCGTTTTGCAGAAGTGATGCTAACAAATATTAACAAGGACAGTGTTGTCAAACTAGTGGGATAAACAGACACCATCATTAAAATACCCTCCAGCCTGTGGATAGGACGGAGCTATCTGAAGCTTCACTGAGGCACCTGTCCTAGCTCTTTTGATGTCCCTAGTCTGTGTTAGCTGTACATTCTGCAGCTTTATCTATTTTATTTTCCCATGTGTATCTGTATAAGGTGCTGATCTCAGTCACTCGAGCTACATTTTAGTGCTTCTCACTTTTCTCTGGCTCCTTTTCACATTATTCCATTTGTGGTGTTTATTTCGTAGTGGAAATAGCTGACTTTACTGAGGAAATTGCAGAAAATGGCAAAACCATCCATGAGCTTGAAAAGGCCAAAAAAACAGATTGAGATAGAAAAATCTGATATCATAGAATCATAGAATATCAGGGTTGGAAGGGACCTCAGGAGGTCATCTAGTCCAACCCCCTGCTCAAAGCAGGACCAATTCCCAACTAAATCATCCCAGCCAGGGCTTTGTCAAGCCGGGCCTTAAAAACCTCCAAGGAAGGAGATTCCACCACCTCCCTAGGAAAAGCATTCCAGTGCTTCACCACCCTCCTAGTGAAATAGTGTTTCCTAATATCCAACCTAGACCTCCCCCACTGCAACTTGAGACCATTGCTCCTTGTTCTGTCATCTGTCACCACTGAGAACAGCCGAGCTCCATCCTCTTTGGAACCCCCCCTCAGGTAGTTGAAAGCAGCTATCAAATCCCCCCTCATTCTTCTCTTCTGGAGACTAAACAATCCCAGTTCCCTCAGCCTCTCCTCATAAGTCATGTGCTCCAGACCCCTAAGAGTTTTTGTTGCCCTCCGCTGGACTCTTTCCAATATTTCCACATCCTTCTTGTAGTGTGGGGCCCAAAACTGGACACAGTACTCCAGATGAGGCCTCACCAATGTCGCATAAAGGGGAACGATCACGTCCCTCGATCTGCTGGCAATGACCCTACTTATACAGCCCAAAATGCCATTAGCCTTCTTGGCAACAAGAGCACACTGTTGACTCATATCCAGCTTCTTGTCCACTGTGACCCCTAGGTCCTTTTCTGCAGAACTGCTACCTAGCCATTCGGTCCCTAGTCTGTAGCAGTGCATAGGATTCTTCCATCCTAAGTGCAGGACTCTGCACTTGTCCTTGTTGAACCTCATCAGGTTTCTTTTGGCCCAATCCTCCAATTTGTCTAGGTCCCTCTGTATCTGATCCCTACCCTCCAGTGTATCTACCACGCCTCCCAGTTTAGTGTCATCTGCAAACTTGCTGAGAGTGCAGTCCAAACCATCCTCCAGATCATTAATAAAGATATTAAACAAAACTGGCCCCAGGACCGACCCTTGGGGCACTCCGCTTGAAACCGGCTGCCAACTAGACATGGAGCCATTGATCACTACCCGTTGAGCCCGACGATCTAGCCAGCTTTCTATCCACCTTACAGTCCATTCCTCCAGCCCATACTTCTTTAACTTGGCGGCAAGAATACTGTGGGAGACCGTATCAAAAGCTTTGCTAAAGTCAAGGAATAACACATCCACTGCTTTCCCCTCATCCACAGAGCCAGTTATCTCCTCATAGAAGGCAATTAGGTTAGTCAGGCACGACTTCCCCTTGGTGAATCCATGCTGACTGTTCCTTGATTCCTTGAGGACCTACTCCATGATTTTTCCAGGCACTGAGGTGAGGCTGACTGGCCTGTAGTTCCCCGGATCCTCCTTCTTCCCTTTTTTAAAGATGGGCACTACATTAGCCTTTTTCCAGTCATCCGGGACCTCCCCCGATCGCCATGAGTTTTCAAAGATGATGGCCAATGGCTCCGCAATCACATCCGCCAACTCCTTTAGCACCCTCAGATGCAGCGCATCCGGCCCCATGGATTTGTGCTCATCCAGTTTTTCTGAATAGTCCCGAACCACTTCTTTCTCCACGGAGGGCTGGTCACCTCCTCCCCATACTGTGCTGCCCAGTCCAGCAGTCTGGGAGCTGACCTTGTTTGTGAAGACAGAGGCAAAAAAAGCATTGAGTACATTAGCTTTTTCCACATCCTCTGTCACTAGGTTGCCTCCCTCATTCAGTAAGGGGCCCACACTTTTCTTGACTTTCTTCTTGTTGCTAACATACCTGAAGAAACCCTTCTTGTTACTCTTAACATCTCTTGCTAGCTGCAACTCCAAGTGCGATTTGGCCTTCCTGATTTCACTCTTGCATGCCTGAGCGATATTTTTATACTCCTCCCTGGTCATTTGTCCAATCTTCCACTTCTTGTAAGCTTCTTTTTTGCGTTTAAGGTCAGCAAGGATTTCACTGTTAAGCCAAGCTGGTCGCCTGCCATATTTACTATTCTTTCTACATGTCGGGATGGTTTGTTCCTGCAACCACAATAAGGATTCTTTAAAATACAGCCAGCTCTCCTGGACCCCTTTGCCCTTCATGTTATTCTCCCAGGGGATCCTGCCCATCTGTTCCCTGAGGGAGTCAAAGTCTGCTTTTCTGAAGTGCAGGGTCCATATTCTGCTGCTCTCCTTTCTTCCTTGTGTCAGGATCCTGAACTCAACCATCTCATGGTCACTGCATCCCAGGTTCCCATCCACTTTTGCTTCCCCTACTAATTCTTCCCTGTTTGTGAGCAGCAGGTCAAGAAAAGCTCTGCCCCTAGTTGGTTCCTCCAGCACTTGCACCAGGAAATTGTCCCCTACACTTTCCAAAAACTTCCTGGATTTTCTGTGCACCGCTGTATTGCTCTCCCAGCAGCTATCAGGGTGATTAAAGTCTCCCATGAGAACCAGGGCCTGCGATCTAGCAACTTCTGTTAGTTGCTGGAAGAACGCCTCATCCACCTCATCCCCCTGGTCTGGTGGTCTATAGCAGACTCCGACCACGACATCACCCTATGCAGGTGGATTTGGAAGAGGCAGAGGTGAGTTCATTTGAAATATCAAAGGAAGAGAGGAATATTCTGTGCAGGGTTCTGGACTTGCACAGAACATTTATGTGGGTGACCATTGCTAATACTCCCTAATCAGATCAGTGCGAGAATAAGAACATAAGTGATCGCTCTCCTGCCATCCATCTCCACCCTCTGACAAACAGAGGCTAGGGACACCATTCCTTACCCATCCTGGCTAATAGCCATTAATGGATCCTGAAGAATATTGTTTTCCTGAAATTTAATTTTTGCATTATTACCCACTCTCCTAAAGGCAACTCTTGAGCATGAAGAGGCCAAAATTCTCTGTGTTCAGCTTGAACTGACCCAAGTGAAATCAGAAATTGATAGAAAGATCATTGAGAAAGATGAAGAAATAGATCAGTTAAAGAGGAACCATCAAAGAACTGTGGAACCATGCAGAGTGCTCTAGATGCAGAAATACAATGAATGAAATGGAGATCCAGCTGAGCCATGCCAGCCCCCAGGCTGCAGAGGCACAGAAACACTTGCGGAATGTCCAAGGAGTGCTCAAGGTCTTTGATTTAACTCTCCAACTGATACTTTTTTTATGAATCATACAAACAGTAGCCAGCATGCTCAGTAACAAAATCAACTCTTCTTTATATGTAGGACATGCAACAGCACTTGGATGATGCTCTCTGAGGCCAAGACGACCTGAAGGAGCAGGTGGCCATGGCTGAGCGCAGAGCTAACCGGATTCAGGGTGAAACTGAGGAACTAAGAACAGCTCTGCAACAGTCAGAGAGGAGCAGGAAAGTGGCTGAACAGGAGCTCATGGACACCACTGAGCATGTGCAGCTCCTGCATACCCAGGTAGCTCACATTGCAGGGCTATACACATTCCTGGTTCTACAGAAACACCGAGTAATAACCAATAATAATTCCAGGATCTTTCCATATCCTTTCCCAGGACAAAGGATCAGAGACTCAAGAGCTACTTCACTCTCTCTCTCTTTTGTAGAACACCATCCTTATGAATACAAAGAAGAAGCTGGAAACCGATATTGCCCAAATCCAAAGTGAGGTGGAGGAGGGCATTCAAGAGGCAAGAAATGCTGAGGAGAAGGCAAAGAAGGCAATCACAGATCTAAATGTTTCATTTCATTTACTTCTTTTACCGTTTAGCGTTTGCCCTGTGTGCTATGAGATAGAGTGTGTGGTGTCAGAGTCTAGATGAGAGATCTGTCTGCAGCCATGTATAAAGATGCAGGGGGTCACACGGGGCAGTGGGGCTGGTGTGCGAGGGATCAGTGCAACCTTTAGCAGTTTATACAGAATCATAGAAATGAAGGGCTGGTGGGGAACTCAAGAAGTCATTTAATCTGTTCCCCCCAATGAAAAGATTAAGTAAACCTAGCCATACCTGACAGGTGTTTGTCTAACCTGTTCTTAAAAACCTCCAATGATGGAGATTCCACAACCTCGCTAGGTAACCTGTTCTAGAGCTTACTATCCTTATGGTTAGAAAGTTTCCCTAATATCCAACCTGAATCTCCCTTGCGGCAAACTAAGCCAATTATTTCTTGTTCTACCATCTGTGGACATGGAGAACAACTGATCATCATCTTCTTTACAACCTTTTACCAGTTTGAAGGCTGTTATCATGTCCTCCCTCAGCCTTCTCTTCTCTAGACTAAATTCAAGACTTCCTTTCAACCTTTCCTCATAAGTCATGTTTTCTAAACCTCACATCATTTGTGTTGCTCTCTTCTGGACTCTTTCTAATTTGCTCATATTTTTCTTAAAGTGTGGTGCCCAAAGCTGGACACAGAACTCCAGTTGAGGTCTCACCAGCGCTGAGTAGAATGGAACAATTACCTCCAATTTGTGTGACTGTGTAAGAAATAAAACCCAAATTGAGTACCTGTACTGAGCCCACAGGTTCCCAGATCAATGTAAGTGTTTCTGTGTAATAAGTGCAGGGAGAGGTTACTGATGTTCTACAGAATAGTACATACCACTAAGGAACAATTTGTGTTTAGTTGCAAAAGAGAAGTTAAATCATAAATATTGTTAAAAACATAGCTAAGGCCAACATATTAGTCTGGAAACTCATAACATCTCCAGGGGCAGTCAGTGAATGTTGCTGATACTTGGATTTAATTCCTAAGGAAGAAAACGCAGAAGAAAGGAGATAAAAAATTTACACAATTTAGAAATAATGGTCCCTTGTGGCTTCACAGAATAGCAGGTGCGACAAAGTTCCTCCTCTGCCTTGGTGGGTGGGTCCTGTGCTTTTTGCAGATTTGCTCGCCTCAGAGGTTCACGGCCGCCCTCAGTTTAGCCACTTCTGCTAGAGGCTCAAACCTGCCGTTCACTCAGCTAACCTCATCACTGGCCAGCATGGGGGAAAGGGAAAACAATCCCAGCAGTCTCTGTGTCCCACCTACTGCGTCGGGGCCAGGCCAGATCTCTTTCCAAATTAGACCTTCCCTTCTGGTGTTGCTCACAGATCAGGTCAACTCCTCCTGTGTCCGATCAGGAATTGGGGGGATGGGGGGAACCCGGGCCCACCCTCTACACCGGGTTCCAGCCCAGGGCCCTGTGGACAGCAGCTGTCTACAATGTCTTCTGTATCAGCTGCATGACAGCTACAACTCCCTAGGCAACTTCCCCATGGCCTCCCCCCAGCAACTTCTTTATCCTCACTGCAGGATCTTCCTCCTGAAGCCTGATCACATTTGTACTCTTCAGTCCTCCAGCAGCACACCTTCTCTCTCCCTCCTCCTTGCACACCCCCTCACTAACTGATGGGAGGTCCTTTTTAAACCAGGTGTCCTGATTAGTCTGCCTGCCATAATTGATTCTAGTATGTTCTTAATTGGCTCCAGGTGTCTTAATTAGCTTGCCTGTCTTAATTGGTTCTAGCAGGTTCCTGATTGCTCTAGCACAGCCCCTGCTCTGGTCACTCAGGAAACAGAAAACTGCTTATCCAGTGGCCAGTATATCTGCCTTCTACTACTCTGCTGTACCCAACTGCCCTGGGTCTATCACACAGGTTAAATGTTCAGCTAACTTGTTCACTTTGTATTGTGCACCTAACGACGGCCATCACCTTCCCCCTTGCACAGCTTACAAAATACGCCCTGTCCATATGTAGCTAGCATCACCTCTTTAGGCAGCTAATATACCTGTTCAGCTAAGCTCTGCTGGTGAAGCTCCTAAGCAGCTAGCCCTTGTTCTGAAGTTAGTGGGCGTGTGGAGCTTAGGTATGCAATTATTGACCTAGCACTTGTGTGAGACACAGCCATTCCTACACGTACAGCTCAGAACTTCATGGAATTTTGTATTGTACTTTGTAACTTTAGAGTCAGTTCTTTTCAAGTGTAGCTGTACTGCTCACTAAGGCCTATTATGATATATTCCCTGAATTTCCCTGGGGATAGTCTGAGCTTTGGAGACCAAAATGGTAGGCTGCACACACGCTAGTTTTGTTTTAAATAACATTTATATTGTTTTAAATCTTTTCTGCAACCTCAAAGGTAACCACAAAAGTTGTCCGTGTCTCTGCATGAACAATGTATGCACATATACAGTACACACATATTGACATACTCGACACACCCTGTGAGTAGAGTCCATTTGATTGTGCAAATGCCTTGCTTCCATTATCGGGACTGTAGCATCCCCGCTCTATCCCATTGCAGGTGGAAGGTCACAGTAATAAGCATTCAGCAAGCAGCTAATAAGGTAACAGGGATCCTGTGGCTGGAGTCATAAGCAACCCCTCAGACTGCCCGTATCTTTGTATCTGTTTGTCCGAGTCCCTTACTGAGTTCATTGTGTGGTTTACCTTTCAAGGCAGCCATGATGGCGGAGGAGCTGAAGAAGGAATAGGACACCAGCACTCACCTGGAGAGGATGAAGAAGAACCTGGACCAGATGGTGAAGGAACTGCAGCTCTGTCTGGATGAGGCAGAGCAGCTGTCACTGAAGGATGGCAAGAAGCAGCTTCAGAAGTTGGAGTCCAGGGTATGTGCTGGAGCTGAAGGCTGGTGATGAAGAATACAATTTCAACCTCTGCCTCCTGTAGTAGAGTTGGTGCCTAATTTCTCAATTACTTCCCCAGATCCAAGAGCTCAAGTCCGAGCTGGAAGGAGAGCCGAAACGAGCTGCAGATGCCATCAAAGGCATTTGGAAATATGAATGGCGCATCAAGGAGCTGACTTTCCAGGCAGGTGCAAAAGAGAAAATCCACCTGAAATGTTTTTTTCTCATCAAAAACGTAAAGGTAACCTGGCATGGTCTCTTTTCAATAGGGTGAAGAGGACAAAAAGAATGTGCTGAGGTTACAGGACTTGGTGGATAAACTTCAGTTGAAAGTCAAATCCTACAAGAGACAAGTTGAGGAGGCTGTGAGTCATTTAACAGGAACAAACATTCATTTACAATTTGCTGAGATGCCCACTTCAGCTCTGATATGGGATCCCAGGATGTCACTTCTCCTTGGGCTTAGTTCCTTTTGTGTTTTGGTTACAGGATGCACAAGTCAATGTTCACCTCTCCAAATTCAGGAAAGTACAACATGAGCTGAAGGAGTCTGAGGAACGAGCAGATATTGCTGAGTCTCAGGTCAATAAGCTTAGAGCTAAGAACCTAGAAGTTAACCTCCACAAAGGTAAGCCATTAATGTTAGACGGAATTGTGCAGTTTGCACTGAATGCCTGAAGGTGATTAAGTTATCTTAGAAATCACAGCTATGCTCACCAGTAAGATAGACTCCAGGCTTCCCTATGACAAACAAAGGAACAAACCTCAAGAAATTGGTGTACAAAAAAGGCAGAATTAAGACTAAGGAGCCACAATCTTTGCTGGTGTAACTCCATTGAAATCACTTTGGCCCTAAGTTTGTAATGGGATGTGATCTTTTAGCTTGGTAGTGTCATCGGTATGGCCAGTGCTCAGAAGCTACCTACAGAAGAGGGGTAGAAATAACATGATCACCCTAAAAATGCCTAATGTAACTTCCATTTAAGTAACTACTGCCTCCTCATAATTTACCTTAACATATTCTGTATGAGTACCTGGTCAAAGCTGCATTGCCAGTTCCATTTTCCTTTTTTTCTATACTGCAGCCCTTTTTTGCTTGCACTGTTCATAGTATCTCCTACTTGCTTTCACCTTCCCTGTCCAACCTTCTTAGCCCCTTTCCTTCTGAACAAGAGGCAGTGGATGGGAGGGACTGACCCCTAGTGGAGCCTACTCATGCTGCTCCTTCAATTCTCTCACCTCTTCAGCACTCTCAGGACACTAGAAAACCGGAGCTGGTAGAGCTGAGCGAATAACTGATTTTTCAGTTCAAGTTTTGCCCTGAAAAAAAACAACTGGTTCAGGGGCTGAAATGAAAAACCAAAAAGTAAATTGTTTTGGATCAGATGAATCTTTCCTTTGACCCCAAAGGTTTTTTTTTTCTTTAGTTTTTTATTTAGTTTTCAGTTGTTTGGGGGTGTTTTTCACCCCCTATTTGTTTAAAATTCTAAACAAAACCATTTTAAAATGAAGTCAAAACTTCTAGTTTTGAAATGGTCAGAAACAAAACATTTCAATTTTTTTTGAAGAAAAAAAAAAGTTCGCACAAAACTATTTGCTGCATTTGACGTGAATTTGTGAATAGTTTCAGGTTTCAGAGTAGCAGCCGTGTTAGTCTGTATCCGCAAAAAGAACAGGAGTACTTGTGGCACCTTAGAGACTAACAAATTTATTAGAGCATGCTCTAATAAATTTATTAGTCTCTAAGGTGCCACAAGTACTCCTGTTCTTTTTGTGAATAGTTTCAGTGCCCTGGAAAATGCATTTTTAAGTGAATTTATTATTTGCTGGAAAATTTCTACTCTTCTGTAAGGGCTGGATATTTCCCACAAGGTTACTGTTATATCCCCACAGTTTACCCTTCTACCGCACATTTTTAGGGACGAATTTCAAAAGTAGCCTGTATAATTAGCGTTATAATTTTATGAATGAAACTATTTTAAGTACTAAATCTGCCTTTGCATGCCCATTCAGGCAGTTACATTGGGAATGCTGGCAGTTACATAGGCAGTTACGTCACACTTGCATGCCCATTCAGGCAGTTACAGAAGCTGTCACAGAATCACTGAAATTAGAAATTTAGAAGACCCGTTAGGTCAGCCAGCCCATCTCATGGGGGCCAGGGCAGGATTATTCCCAAGTGATGGAACTTCCCCTACTGCCCTGTGGAGATTATTCCACAGTCTAATAGCTCTCATTGTTAGAAATCTTGTCCTGCTATTTAGCTGAAATTTTGCCTTAACAGAAATTTTATGGAAAATGATCTTTTTGCTAAGGCACCAGACTGGGACTCAGGACAGTCAGGTTCAAATCTTGGCCCTACCACAGGCTTTCTGTGTGATCTTGGGCAAGTCACTTAGGACTAGATTCAGAAGGGTACTTAGGTGCTTAACTCCCAGTTTTAGGCTCCGCTGCGACGCACAAAACCCCAGTCAAACCCTGTCGGTGCTAAACGCACTCAGAGCCTATATGTTCAGGGTAAAAGTTCCTTTGGTGCCTAGGAGTCTGTTTCTGGGCATGTGCCTAGAGACCTGTCTCCTGCCTAAGCTGCAGAGTGATTCACGAACAGGGGGAAGAGAGGCGTTTGGCTGCCTATTCTCTGTGCGGGGCCAGATCCAGGCTGAAGCTCTCCTGTTGAAGCTGTCCCACTGTGGATAAATAATTAAATGATCAGTGGCATGCTCAGATACTCTAGTGATGAGCAGCACTCTAGAAAAGTCAACAAATACTTTTCTCCATTACATTCCATCTCTCCTAGGGTATCACACTCAATAACCCCCGCATCCCCCTCAGCTGCTTGCACCGTTCAGAAACTCATAGATTATAGTCCTGTTTCCTCCCACTGTCTCTTAGCAAAGCTAGACAGTTCCATCCAGCCTCACTGTGCTCCCCTGGGTGGCTTTTGAATATGCAAACAAGTGAGTGCACAACACTTGCAGGTGCCATTTTAGAAATTGGCTGAGGGCAGCTGAAAATCCAATCTTAATGTCTAAAAGGAATAAACAATGTTTCTCTCTTTCCAGGTAGTAATAGAAAGGGAAGTGTGAGCTTCCTTCAGGACAAAAACAGGAAACATGCATAATGTATGTTTCCCCTGTTGCTGACTGTAGCTGTTGTGTGGTTGTCCCTCTTTTACACTTACAGAAAACAAAAGTCCCTTTGCTTACAGAGATGACCAGTTTCTTCTCTCTGTCTCTGCTGATGTACGTCTCAATAAAGCAGTTATTTACTGTTTGAGTTGCTCAAAACTGACCTCTGGGGAGAGTACAGATTTTTTTTTTTTTGCATGCAGAATTCATTTCATTCCTTTACTTCTGCATCCCTCCACCAGAGAGCAGTGTAGGTGCAATCTGTGAGCAGAGAGCCATCACGGCTTTGGTTCCCGCGAAAGTAGGGTGACCAGATGTCCCGATTTTATAGGGACAGTCCCGATTTTTGGGTCTTTTTCTTATATATGCTCCTATTACCCCCCACCCCTGTCCCAATTTTTCACATTTGCTGTCTGGTCACCCTATGCGAAAGACACTGTTATTGCCAGGAAGTTCCAAGATGATGCCATATGGTCGTGTAGCTAAAAGAGATTTATCAAAACTGCTGCTCAGCCTACCTGACTCCACAGTGTAGCATCACCTACAGCTGCATTTGTCATAGTGTGATCAGCAGAGCACATACGAGAACACAAACCTCACTACTGTATGAAAGAACAATGAAGAAATGGCTCTCTTTTGGGATTCCAGAGGTTTTCAGGAGTGAGAGACCTAACAAGGCCAGATGGCAAGTGGCAGAAATCTCAGCATATACTCCGCTTCCCATTAACCTTTAGAGCAGGGGTTCTTAAACTGGGGGTCGGGACCCCTCAGGGGGTTAGGAGGTTATTACATGGGGGGTTGCGAGCTGTCAGCCTCCACCCTAAACCCTGCTTTGCCTCCAGCATTTATAATGGTGTTAAATATATAAAAAAGTGTTTTTAATTTATAAGGGGGGACGCACTCAGAGGCTTGCTATGTGAAAGGGGTCACCGTACAAAAGTTTGAGAACCACTGCTTTAGAGAGCCTGCTTCATTACTGGCAGCCCATAAAATCCATGAGTCCCATCACAGCTGCTTCTGCACTCTAGTTCCTTGGTTGGGAGTCAGAGTGGCTTTGTTATATCACTGAATGTCTCCCTGCAGTTGAGGTTTGCTAGTCCTAGACCTTCTACGCCTTTAATGATTCTATGGGGTAATGCAGGGGGGCTGGAACAATTTTTATAGTGGGGAGCTGAGAGCCATTGAACCAAACTGTGAACCCTCTATATAATGAAAACCACTTCAAGACGGGGGTGCGGCAGCACCCCTTCACCCCTAGTTCCAGCACCTATGTTGTAATGTACTCTACAAGGGCAACACCTATAAACCACTCCAAACTTCAGCTGGTGCAGATTGTGACTGCTGGGAATAAATACCTCTGCTGCCAAGGAACACCACTGGCTTCCTAGTGATCTCCAGGGACAGATGTTGGTCTGCGTAGTGTGGATCCTGGAAGCTGAGAGCCATCACTCTCCCTCTCCCCTACCCCATGGGCTCTACTAGGGCTGGTCAAAACACAGAATTTCCATTCTGCAGGAAATTCCAACACTTTGAAACTTCCTTTCATCCCAATTTGGGATGAAAATCACAGTTTTGAAATGTTCTGCCAAAGGACAGCTCTGAAAAATTTAGGTAATATCAAAATGACTTTAACAAATCAGTGTAGTTGTAGCTGTGTTGGTCCCAGGTTATTAGAGAGACAAGGTGAGTGAGGTAATATATTTTATTGGACCAACTTCTGTTGGTGAGAGAGCCATGGATCCTACACATGCCCATCACAACATGTGGTGTACCTCATCCAGTGTATTAACTGCCCTAATACGTGAGTGAAACCAATCACTATGCTCTCCAATGAACTCACCTAAGAAACTGACAAAAGACAAAACCACCCTATCACCTGTGGGTGGTGAAGCACTGGAATGGGTTATCTAGGGAGGTGGTGGAATCTCCATCCTTATTGGTTTTTAAAGCCCGGCTTGACAAAGCCCTGGCTGGGATGATTTAGTTGGTGTTGGTCCTGCTTTGAGCAGGGGATTGGACTAGATGACCTCCTGAGGTCTCTTCCAACCCTAATATTCTATGATTCTATGGTCCACTCCAAATAATTGAGGAGGAGGTGTCAATACCAAGGCCTTGGCTACACTGGCGCTGTACAGCGCTGCAACTTGCTGCACTCAGGGGTGTGAAAACGCCCCCCCCCGAGCGCAGCGAGTGCAGCGCTGTAAAGCGCCAGTGTAATCAGAGCCTGCAGCGCTGCACGCTCCCTTGCAGCGCTGCAAGCTACTCCCCTTGGAGAGGTGGAGTACATACAGCACTGCGAGAGCTCTCTCACAGCACTGGCGGCACGACTATAGTCGCGCTTCACAGCGCTGTTGCGGCAGTGCTGCCGCGCAGCGCTGTGAAGTCCCGAGGGTAGCCAAGGCCCAAGAGAGGGAAAGTTGCTTTTGTAGTGAGCCAGCCACTCCCAGTCCCTATTCAAAGCCCAAATTAATGGTGTTAAATTCCACCACCTCCCTAGGTAACCCATTCCAGTGCTTCACCACCCTCCTAGTGAAATACCACATCCAACCTGACTGAATTGGCCCTGTCAACACTGGTTCTCCACTTGTAAGGTAACTCCCTTCTCTTCATGTGTCAGTATAATAATGCCTGCATCTGTAATTTTCACTCCATGGCAGCAGCTAAAGGACTTTATTACAGGGCCTATAAATAATTATTTTAAATGGTTTCTAATGCTTGTGCCTGTGCTTACTGTTTCTCAAAGCCAGGTTCCTGTGGGGAATTCAGCAGATGGTCCAGTGCTTAGCTCTCTTTTTCTTTGTGGGTTCCATATAAGTGGCGCTATATCAGATTATGCAATAGTCTCCCAGGAGAAATGCTGGACAGACTTGGGCTATTTGAATGAAAAATGGACAAAGCGCTAGCAAAAGTACAATGGTGGCAGGAGGAGGGACTAGCTGACCTAGCAGATCTTTTCCATTTCAATTTTTTGGGATAGTTTAGTTCCAGAATGTGACCAACATTTACATTGTGTTCCAAATACATTAAATAATATGGCCAGGGCCACTAGTTATATTGTAATTCCAGAGGTTTTGTTGTGATGTAACAAAGGGAGCAAAAAAGTAGCTAAGAATTCCTGAGCCCAGAGCTGGGCAGATATAATCAGTCCGCATTTGCCTGCAGCACAAGCAAAGTCTTGTGGACTTGAGACTTTGACTTCCATGCATATTTACAGACTTATATACTAGCCTCTAACTCCTGCACCAGTGGGAGGACTCAGCTCACCAGCACATCTCCTAACCCTGCTAGCCATACACATAGAAAGGAAGCCAAATCAGGGCCTGCTTTGCTCCCTTCTGGCTGGTTGGGGCAGGGCACTGCGCTTCCTTGGGGCTCCATTGCAGACTCGTTATCAACAATGCTTGTACCATTGTTAACTTGCTTTACAAAGCCATGATCAGGTCTATGCAAAAAGGAGCATGTTGGGAATGGCTGAACAATGATGAGGGGAGGTCACTGTGCTTGGAGGGGCTTGGATGGTGGCCTGCTTGAAGCGGGGTCTGGCCTGTGTTCTCAGACTCTGCAAAGGGCTGGCTTGAGGGCTAAAAATAACTGTCCCTTACAAGACTCCTGAGCTGGCTCATGTCTGCTTATGCTGGTGACACTGTTCTCCTAATAAACATGGAAGACATTCCGCAGGGGCTAGATTGCCTCCTGTATCACACTGAAATGTACCATGATGTCAAGATGTTGGCAACTGTGTCATGCCCTAAAATGGCAGATTCTATTCTTATCTCAGAAAGATTTACAAGTTAACAGTTCCTTCCCCAGCTGAAATGATGGTGTAAATTAGCAACAGGCCTGGTTGTGCTTGCACTCCCCTAACTGTAAATCAGGAGTGACCCCTTTGAAGTCAAAGGTATGACACCCACTGTCAGTGCAGAATCTGGTGAGGACTCTATCCATGCTCTCTTCCGTGTGCTCACAAAACTGAGAGCTGTGTATTCACTTCAAGGAGAGAAGAGCTACCCAAATATTTGTGACAGCTGATCATACAAATAATAGAAATGTAGGGCTGAAAGGGACCTCGATAGGTCATATAGTCCAGTCCTCTGCACTATGGAAAGACTATTATCAAGACCAGTGTTTCTCAATCTTTTTGATACCAGGGACCAGCTTGCTGCCTTCCTAAACTGTGTCAGGGAGATCTCAAGGACTGGCGCTGGTCCCTGGACCGGGTGTTGAGAAACACTCACCTTTAGATAGTGACATCTTGTGGTCAGAAAGATTGACAGCAAGGTTTTAGTTTTCTTTTCCTTTCCCCGTCCCCTAATTCTGCTCTCAGAGTGGTGAGTGCACGGACCTCCAACTCATTCTGTGAAGAGGGACACATTAAGGTCTGTGGGCTAGAGACTGAATCAATGGGAGTTTGGCACAGAGATTGAGGGTAGGCTGTGGCCTTAGGTCTTAACTAATTTAACATGTCTCAGTTTCTTTGTGAAACAGGACATTTCCCTACAGGGCCTGGGGGTAAAGTCAGAGATTTGATAGATGGGGCTAGAAAAGGCCACCTCAGCCCAGAGACACTGAGTGGGAGGATGGTCTTTGGGTATACACACACCCTCTCAGATTCTGGTGCTGAGGGCTACATCAGCTAACACACCAAAACCAAGAGTCTATAACTCTCAGTGTAACACTCTGAGGTGGAATCATAGAATATCAGGGTTGGAAGGGACCTCAGGAGGTCAGCTAGTCCAACCCCCTGCTCAAGGCAGGACTACTCCCAGACAGATTTTTGCCCTGGATGGCCTCCTCAAGGATTGAATTTACAACCCTGGGTTTAACAGGCTAATACTCAAATCACTGAGCTATCCCTCCCCCCTCATAATCACAGCATCTCCTCACAGGTCTCCTCATAGTCACAGCATCTCAGCAAGATGGAACCTGGATATCTCCATTATGCCAGGTGTGAAACGCCAGGGATTGGCAACAGAGATCTATGGAGCCGACTCTGTCTTGGGAAGGACAGAAGCATAAGGAAAAGGGGCTAGTTTTAATTCATACAGAAACTGTAAAAATCTAGTGCACACAAGGGAAAAATCCCTGATACACGTCAGCAAACCCAACCAAACATAAGATTCAAGTCCATTGGGAAACTGGATGAGAATGGAGAGACAAGGCTAGAAGGCAAAGAAAGAGATATAAATGCAAAGGCCATTTAGTAACCAGGACAGGAAGGCCCCAGTGGACAACAGAAGCCCTTTACCCCTAGAGTATGTCACCCGTTTTATTATGTCCTGGAAAGCACCCCAGTAGCACCCCAAAGGCCAATCAGAATTGGGAACCCACAGCACTAGGTGCTGTACAAACACAGAGTGAAAACAGTCCCTGCCCTAAAGAGCTTAGGCGGTAGGGAGAGAAATTAACAATAACAGGTAGACGTTGGGGAGTGAGGACAGAGGAGCCTGGTAATGGTGACAGGAAGGTGGGGGTTGGAAGTGAGTATGTGAGTAATTGTGACAGGAAAGTTGGGTGGTGGGGAGCTAGGATGCAGGTAACAGTGACAGGAAGGTGGGAGGGAGGATGCAGGTAATGGTGACAGGAAGGTTGGGGGTGGGAGGGAGAATGCAGATAACAGTGACAGGAAGATAGTGGTTGGAGGGAGGATGCAGTTAATGGTCACGGAGGTGGGGGGTGGGAAGGAGATGGAGGCAATAATGAGGAAGATGTTAGGGAGGATCCAGGTACCGGTGACAGGCAGGTGGGGGGTGGGAGGGAGGATCCAAGTAATGATGACAGGAAGGCGGGAGGTTAGAAGGAAGACGCGGGTATTGGTGACAAGAAGGTGGGGGTGGGAAGGTGCATGCAGGTAACGGTGGCAGGGAGGTTGAGGGTGAGAGGAGGATGCACGTAACAGTGACAGGTAGGTGGGAGGGAGGATCCAGGTACCGGTGACAGGAAGGTGGGAGGGAGGAGGGAGGATGCGGATAATGGTGACAGGAAGGTGTGGTGTTAGATGGAGGATGCAGGTAATGTGACTGGAAGGTGGGGGGTGTGAGGGTGGATGCAGGTAACAGTGTCAGGGAGGTGGGAGGGAGGATCTAAGTACATATGACAGGAAGGTGGGACGTTAGAAGGAGGACGCAGTTATTGGTGACAGGAAGGTGGGGAGTGGGAAGGAAGATGCAGGTAATGGTGACAGGAAGGTGGAGGGTGGGAGGGAGGATCCAAGTAATGGTGACAGGAAGGTGGGAGGGTAGAAGGAGGACACAGGTATTGGTGACAGGAAGGTGGGGGTGGGAAGGTGGATGCAGGTAACGGTTACAGGAAGGTGGGGGGTAGGAGGGAGAACGCAGAAAATGGTGACAGGAAGGTGTGGCATTAGATGGAGGATGCAGGTAATGTGACAGGGAGGGTGGGTGCAGGTAACAGTGACAGGAAGGTGGGAGGTAGGAGGTTGGATGCAGGTAACGGTGACAGGGAGGTGGGCGTGGGAGGGGTAATGGTGACAGGAATGTGGGGGGTCCAAGGGAGGATACAGGTAATGGTGACAGGGAGGTGTGGGTGGGAAGGAGAATGCAGGTAATGGTGACAGGAAGGTGGGAGTTAGGAGGAAGGATGTGAGTAATAGTGACAGGGAGGTGGGAGGGAGGATGCGGATAATTGTGACAGGAAGGTGTGGCATTAGATGGAGGATGCTGGTAATGTGACAGGGAGGTGGGGGTTCGGAGGGAGAATTTGGGTAACGGTGACAGGAAGGTGGGAGTTAGGAGGGAGGACGTGAGTAACAGTGACAGGGAGGTGGAAGGGAGGATACAGGTACCAGTGACAGGAAGGTGGGAGAAGGATGCAGGAAATCGTAACAGGAATGGATGTAGGGTGACCAGAAGAATTGTTTCATGGGCTTAGAGAATTTGTATTGAGGGCTATTTTTAAGGCAGAAATATAAGACTGTATTAGTGATGAGACACTCATAAGGGCGTGACAGCATCACTTATCCAGGAGGAAATAATAATTCTAGCATGAAGAGGGCTGCAGAGAGTGGGTGTTGACTACTTTCTAATGTGATAATTACGTCACATTTTAGTGAAGTGCCTCAAAAACCAATCTCAGGGTCACCTTGAATCCTTTTATATCATGATACTGCCTGTAGACTCCCACAGTGCCAGATCTTACCTGGACACTAAGTACATGTTAGCAGGGATGCATTGTGCAGTATCAGCCATTGCTGGCTGCACTTCTCCAGCATCGCTTTAATCTTATTCTGTTATTAAACTCTCAACAAAGGAGCATTTCATTGACTAAATCCAGGGTTTTCTGGGTGCACCAGACTCCCCATTCATAATGCCTGATCCTAGCTGCCTACATGCTAAGGAGACGCTGCTCAGTTCTTTGGGATCCCTGGGGACCTAGCTGCCCAACACCCCCAATGGGGCAATAAGATAGTCATAAGAACATAAGAATACAAGAACAGCAATACTGGGTCAGGCCAAAGGTCCATCTAGCCCAGTATCCTGTCTTCTGACAGTGGCCAATCCCAGGTGCCACAGAGGGAATGAACAGAACAAGTAATCATCAAGTGATCCATCCCCTCTCTCCCATTCTCAGCTTCTGGCAAACAGAGGCTAGGGACACCATCCCTGCCCATCCTGGCTAATAGCCATTGATGGACCTATCCTCCATGAATTTATCTAGTTCTTTTTTGAATCCTGTTATAATCTTGGCCTTCACAACATCCTCTGGCAAGGAGTTCCACAGGTTGACTGTGCGTTGTGTAAAGAAATACTTCCCTTTGTTTCTTTTAAACCTGCTGCCTATTAATTTTATTTGGTGATCCCTAGTTCTTGTGTTATGAGGAGTAAATAACATTTCCTTATTTACTTTCTCCAGTCAGTGCTAAAACATAAGATAACACCATCCCTGGGTAGGCTCAAATCACCAACCTATTTGTTATTAGCTGAATGGCCCTAGTAATTGCACCACCGAGACAACTATCACATAAATAATAGTAATAAAGTGCCTTTTGATATGATGCACTATAACAACAGCAGCAGCAGCACCAAAAATGCACTCAGCAAAATTTTTGGCCATCTCCAAGATGTAGGTTTGGAATAACTCGTGAACCCTCAGCAGGGCTTCCAGTGAGAACCAGATGTTGCTGAAGGTCACAAAGCCTTCTTTGACAAAGCTTTTCCACCATAACAAAAATTACACTCACAACACTAACACCTTTCTTCCCCACAAAAACCTGACCCCCCCCAAAAAATCTCCCCCAGAACACTATCCAACCAACCAGCCAAAGAAAATCATAACCCTACCACAAGCAGAGTTCTCATTCCATGAAGAGAGAAGAGCCAAAGACTATCAAGTTCATGAAGGACTTCACTATTGCTAATTGATTTTATGTGGAAGGTGCTCAGTTGCCACTGTGCTGGGTG
Organism: Emys orbicularis; assembly: GCF_028017835.1. NCBI lineage: Eukaryota > Metazoa > Chordata > Testudines > Emydidae > Emys > Emys orbicularis. Next base: position 24,463,239 of record NC_088695.1, on the reverse strand, counting down.
GGAGTTCAGAACCCTGAAGATAGATAGATGTCATGGGTTTGTGTACCCCCTTCTTTCTGCCCTAAGCCATCTTATGCAGACCGTTCTCTTCATCAAGCAAATGTTTCCCTGTATAAAATGTTGACTTGTGCTGGGTGGTGATATCCCCATAAGGATCTGCTATGTTGGTCAAAGCCTAGATTAGTCTGCACTTTTTATCCCTTGGTTGGTGGTCTTCAGTGAGCAGTGGAAATGCAAAGAGATGTTGCACCCTGAGTCTGCAGTTTCTCTAACAGATACGTGAATTGCAGTGCGTTCCTGTGATTTTCTAGGTGCCTAATCTAGGCTTTGACCAACATAGCAGATCCTTATGGGGATATCACTACCCAGCACAAGTCAACATTTTATACAGGGAACCTCCTACTTGGGGGCCCTAACCACCAGGCTACAGAGTTATTTCCCCCTTTGCTGGCCCAGTGATGCTTCCATTATTTAGCCACAGTGGAATCACTTCAACAGGAGGGGTTGAGGGAGCTCCCATGTCAGAGTGCCCCACAGCTCAGTGGTTTGAGCACTCACCTCAGAGATGTGGGTGACCCCTGTTCAAATCCTTTCTCCCTTTCTGACATGGGGGTAACTGAACATGGGTCCCCCAGTGAGTGCTCTAACCACAGGGCTAAAAGTTAGAGGGCAGCTGGTGCCTCCTTCTCAAGCTAGATTCTGAAGGGGACATGATCAAGTCAGCAGTCTCTGAGAACAAGGGTCGTGGTGGATTCTTCATCAGTGCAACTTTTAAATCAATATTGGCTGTTGTTCTAAACAATCTGCTTTAATTCAGGAGTTCCCAACCTCTTCTGAATCATGCTCCACTTTAGTAATTTTTTTTAACGTGGAGCCCCCCCCCCCCACGCCCGCTTACTGTAGTGAGAAGGATATTGCCACCTAGCATTGCTAATGTATTTGTTCAAGAGATATCAGGCCAATTACTCAAAATACAAGTCAAATTGTATTATAAAAATACCCCTTACTTGTATTAGTGCTGGACTCCAAGTAATGGGAGAATTTACCACTTCCCTTGATAGTCTGTTTGATGGTTAATTACATTCACTGTTAAAAATTTGCATCTTATTTCCAGTGTACACTTTGGTGACTTCAACTTCCTGTCAATGGATTATGCCTTAGTGTCTGTTAGATTAAAGAGCCTTCTAGTGTCAGATATCATCTTCCCATGTAGGTACTTACAAACCATGGTCAACTCATCCCCTAAACTTCTCTTTTATCACCTAAATGGATTACGTTTCTTTAGCTTCTTATTGTAAGTTATGTTTTCCATACCTTGAAATTACATTAGATTTAGCTTTCATCTCTAGCTGTGAAATTTGTAGGGCTGCTACTGAACTTGTTGTGGTGTTTAGCTGTTTAACTGTAAGGCTATTTTCTATGAACTTCACTTTAAGTATAAAGTAGACACACTAGCTGGTCTGTAGGGACACTACCCATTGAGTCTGTTTAAGATGTCTGCTATAACAGAGTGAGTCACACACACTGTGCTCTCTCACAGAGACTTTATACAAGTTTTTTCTTGCTTTGTTGTTTCCCCTGAATCTAAAATAAGACTAATCCTCTTGGAATGTACAGGTTTGCTTTTTGTCTAAGGAAAAACATAGCAAAAAGAAGGTAATGATGAAGTTCACATCTATTTAGACACCGGTGACAATATTTGACAGCCAGATCTCAGTCCTGAATGGTACCAGTGTTCCTGTTTGTGGAAGGCTGTAAATGTCTCACTATGCCTGATAATTCCAAATAATAGGGACGTTTTGTTCCCAGGGAATGTTAATCTTGGAGTGTTCTGTATGTGTTGCTGTTGTGAATCTGTAAAAATTCCTAGTGAGGAAACAGTTCTCATTTCAGGAGTATATTTATTTAATTAGTTGAATACAAAAGATACTGATTACAGTTTGCGGAATATATTTTAAGACAAATTAATTTATATTAACTTTGGATAAAGTTTCAGTGACCATCTGGAGTTGATGAACTGACGGATATGTGACTTAACTTTTAAATTACTTGAAATCTGCTTGGAAAAATGTAGGCTCTTTTATTTTTCAGAATGTGATTGTTTTAGAAGAAATTTATTCTAATTTTTAACTTGGAAAATATAAACATTGTAGTTTCACTAACTTTAGCTAAAAATCTCAGTCAAGGTATTTTATGCTAAATGTTATCTTTAGAAAATTCACACTAGTCCCATGTGTTTTGCTGTGCTGAGCTGGTTGTGCCATTGAATGGAGGATCTCATAAAGCATGATGGATTATCAGGATCAAAGTGAAACATTAATGAGAGGGGAACGGAAAATTAATTTCTCCTCAGTTTGTGATTTGCTGCCATACATGGAGGACAAGAGTCACTTTGCATCAACACACTATTTCTAGACTCAGGCTGTGCGTCAGCTGGTAAGTGCTGATGCAAAGGTAACTGATCTTGAGAAAACATTGGTCCATAATGGCCATAAAGGAACATCACTGGGAGAAGGTTTAAAATAGATGCAGCTAATGTGCTGCATCCAAAGCTGCTGCACCATTTGCACTGCAGAGGCTTTTAAACAGTATCAACAAGAGAGAGTGGTGTGTATTTACTGATGCACCAAAGCATCATTCCCACTAATATCACCAGAATTTCACAAAATGCCCCTGGGCTGCAGAAAGACATTTTCCTTCAGAGGCTTCCAGTCTACAAAGCCAAATCCAATGATTCAGTTCTCCATACACTGCCTAAACAGTGTGCTAGTACCTCAGCAAACCTACCTGCTGCAAGAGCTGATTTCTCTCTCATGCATAAAAGAAAGAAATAAAGAAAGAAAGAAAGAAAGAAAGAAAGAAAGGTTTGTCAAGCTGTTGAAGTCTGACTTTAGAGCTGTACCTACTCATATTTGGTAGCATTCACACATGTGAGTAGTCCCTTTGAAGTCAATAGGGATACTGGTGTGAGTAAATGCTATTCAGTATAAGAAGAGATTACTGAATCATGTCCCTAATGGGCAAAGTTGAAGGGCAAAATGTGTAACTGAGAGAGCCCAGTAACCTAGAGGAATCTCTGGGAACATCTGCCCATGGGGTCCTCTACATCTGGGCAAGTGGATCCATCTGGGTCTTTGGCTATACTGTCTCTCTGACCCTTTATTTTGTGCCCATCACCTGCCTTCAGATGACTGGGTGCATTTGGAAACAAATGTGGTTTCTGAATGTGTACTTTCTCTTGGCATTCAAGGGGTTAAAGTTGAGTATACAGCACCCAATACCTAATTTTCATTTTGTAGCTCCAAGCAACAAACAATCCAAGGAGCCTAGCCAGGGGAGAACCATGGGCAGAAACTAATAAAATGAGATGCATCCTGCCAATGAAACACTGGAACAACTTACCAAGGGCTCTTGTGGATTTCCCATTACTGGCAATTTTTCAATCAAGATTAGATATTTTTCTAAAAGATCTGGTCTACTTCAAAAAGGAATTATTTTGGGGAGGTTCTATGGCCTATAGGGAGTCAGACTAGATAATCACAATGGTTCCTTCTGGCCTTGGAAACTGAATCTATGAAACATCCTTCATGAATTGGGAGGCTATGAGTCCTTCACTATGCAACTTTGGTGTGGCCTCAAATGGAATATTAAACTCAGTACTAGGCACGGCCTTCCAGAAAGATCGTGACAAACTGGAGGGAATTCTGAAGAGAGCAAAGCCAGAGGGACTGATTTAGAGGGAAAGAGAGAAATCTGTCCAGCTTGGCAAAGCGATGACTAAGTGGCATGGGCATTAAATTCTTTGGTGATACAATGAGTATAATGATGTGAAGTTAAATAAAGAAACATTTAAGCTGAATACCAGGAGATGCTGCCTGGTAGCGTGAAGTATGAGGCTGTGGATGAGTCTCCCAGGGAAGTGATAGGGGCCCCATTGCTTGCCACTGTAAAAACTAGACTGCAGCAAACATTAAAAAATATACTATAAGGACCAATCTACTCTGCCACTTGGGAAGTGGCCTGGTAGTATAACAGGTATTTTCCCTCTATGATTCAGTATGGCCAAGTGTATGTTAAAGGCTTGGATAAGTTACAGTGTAGGTATACCATCCATTAACAGCATCCACAGTCAGACATCAAAGCTGAACTAAGCTTTCTTCATCCTGGGATCTCTTTGCTTATGTCCCAGATGGAGTGTCAGGGAAGGAACGTGTCACCTACTCACTCTTTTTCTAGAAGCCAGTTGCCAGCAGCTGCTGTTGCTAATATTATACTCCTAGCCTCCTTTACTCTCCTTGTCACTTCACTGTCCCTCTCCTTCTTCCTTCTCCTCCTTGTCTGCACTCCTTCTCCTAACCATAGGCTTCTCACTCACCTGTTCTGTAACTTGAGCCCATCAGCTGTTCTGCTGTGTGATGAGAAGGGCATTTTGGAACTTCATCCTCTTCTGCTAGGACTCGCTGCCCAGATAGCTTTCTCTGGTGTTTACTATAGAGATAGGAGAAGTTTTATTAACCAGGAAACTCTGATGCATGATCAAGAGCTGCCTACCCTAAAATACCTGGTAGCTAGGTTTTTTACCTGTCTCTCTACTGTTCAGAAAGTTGCCACTCGGCCCCTCCTGGCGTTTCACTCTCTCCCACTCTCTGGCTTCCAGAGGGAAACCTCTCAGATGTCATAACTGGAAACAGAAGACATCACTCACCTGGAAATCCCTCATCCACCTGGCTGTGGGGCTGAGGCAGAGCGCTCACGGCCCGTTCCTGGGAGAGCGCAGGGCCAGGGACAGAATTAGAAGAGAAGGCGGCCATGTCAGTCCCCTGCATGCCCAGCCCATTTGACACAAGCAAGGGTTCAACAGCTAAACTCTCCATGGGATTACATTTAGCCTCAGAACCCTTAGCTTTCATGCACTATAAGCCAGAACAATGGCTGGCCCAAATTGCCCTTCAGTCAGGACGATTAGTTGAAGTCTCTTGTCAGTTATGAGCATCAATTTGTTGTTCTCTGAAATCAGTTAATGTTTCCAGCTCTGCTCTCGCCCCACCAGCATGGGACTCTACTCATAATGGTAGATCAGACCCCTCGAGGACATTTCTTAACTAGACAATACAGTATTCTGGCAGCAGACGGAATAGGTTAGTGCTGCATGGAATACACAAAGCTCTCTTTTTATATTACTTAATCTGACCCAGGACATCTCAGCAGCATAAACAGAGCCTTTTAGTATGGAAAATGTATTCTTACCACCTCCAGGGTCCAGTGCCCAGCAGTGTTTTAGCAGAAGTGTAGGGGTTGAGACGTTTTGCCGGCAGGATTACCATGCCAGCATTTCTGCTTGTCTTATGCCAAGATTCCTGGTAGCTCTAATTTTACAGGGAGAGCAGCAGAAATGCTGCTGCAATCTGAGGCTGTGCATTCCTCTTCACACTCTCCATAGGGGACCTGCAGGGCAAAGAAATCTCTCCAGGCATGCCCTACTAATATTGACAGCATGGCAGACAGCAGCATTTGCAAGCTGAAAATCCCACAGGGAATGTTTTTAGAAAATAATTAATGTACCAGCTAATCCAGAAGCAGTACAAAATCTGGCCAGCATCTCAGAGTTTCACTGGAAACCTTGGAAGGTTCTGCTCTGTTTTCGGTGATGTTTTACTATATGCCGATAAAGGGCGTGACGCTGTCCCAGCCTCTGCTCTTACTGGATGATGGTTTTATTCTTGTATTTGGAAAGCAATATGTCCTGATCCCATTGCTCATGATGAGGGCTAGTTCCATTGATTTCACTGGCATAAAATACTGCTCCATGTCAGGAAGGATAACAACACCAGGCCCAAATGAGTCAAAATTCAGACTTTTTGTAGCTTGGTTTCACTGGGAAGTTCATGTTGCTGGGTCAGTGTCAAAGCACCGAAACAAAACAATTGTTTTAAACAGAATTAAATATAATACGTTTAAAATCCAAGATCTTTATAGAGGTGGAACTAGGTGATTTGGATCCAGGGTCAGATTATATGTGTTTAAAAGTGATTCCTGATAAACATTACCTCGAATTGGGACAGCCTGGCCTGGGGTGAGGCTGCCAATTGGTGACCTAGACCCTCTGTACACAGTCTGATGTGCCACTGATTTTCTCTTAGAGAGAAGCCTGAACCAGAATGCCCAATATGGATCCCTCTGAACTTTGGGAAAATACAGACCCCGTCCCAAGAACTCTGTAATGGGACTGAACTAAAACTGGTTCCGCTGAAGCTGTGCTAAAGCCATTGAGGATCCTAGTGCTGATGAGGTTCTGGTGGCTGGACCCCTTTATACCCTTGCCTCCTGTAGGCTTTCTGTTCAGTAGGAGTAACTAAAGTGGTGGCAACACAAGTCTGGCTGCCAGAGAATTGTCTTCACTGGGGCTCCCACTGGCTTAATGACAGTTCATTTGAAGACAATGTTAGGGTCTGTGGGACTTTTTGTAAGCTCCCCAGTGTAGCCAGAGCCTTACAGAGCTTCTCCTGCCTTGGCCCCAAATTGGAGATGACCCAAGGGAAGCAGAAGCTGCTACACCCCCCTCATCAATTTAGGAAGGGTGCTCTGCCAAAAGGCAAACTGAGGTTTATAACTGGCTCAGCAGGGAAAGTTCATGATCTCAGTTCACAGAGGCTGATTCCAGGGTGCCCTTACTCATGCTGGGTAACATCTTTCTCCACAAGTAGCCCCAGTGAGTGCAGTACTTTAGAAAGAGTAAAGTTATCAGAAGCTAGTCCACAATGGGAAAACCTTCCACAAGATTGTCAATGTGGGAGTAGAAACTTCTGTTACCTTAAAAGATGCTGATACCAATGGCAGCAGGGAATGCTGGTGAAGTGGTTAAAACCTGGAGGAAACACGTAGGGAAACTATTCATGTTATATCTGGGATCAGATGGGGGAGACTACTTCCTTCCCCCCAAGAGGCTCTCCGGTCAAAAGACATTTGCAGGCAATATGGAGATAAAGACCACTAGAAACTCAGTCAAAGGGAAATCAGCAGGGAATCCCTAGGCTGCTGATGTGATGGGACCACCCAGCAGCTGTTCCATAGACAGAACACCCATCCCAGGCTTAGAGGGAGCCCACGTTCTCTGATACTGTAACATTCCCGTGTCACAAAAGCAATTTCCCCTCAATCTTCTTTTTCCACTGCAGCATGATGGTAGGTGGATGCCATATAAACTACTAAAATAAAGTACCCTTTCCACTTACCCAGGTGTGCTAGAAAGCTGCGGTAGGAAGTTAGTGACTATTAAACTGTCTGGCTATTAAGTGTCCTATAGTTAACTCAGATACTTAGGTCTGTATTAGACTTTCTGACCATTACAATGGCTGGAGATGCTTGGATAAAGTAGATTGCTCAGTAAACCCTCCTTTAACAAACAGTAATGTTGCCCTTTCGACCCGAGTGACTAGTCAAAGTTGGGGGTTCTGTGGGATATTCCAGTTGGAAGTGGAAACTGCTGGTGTCTATGTTTTCTTTGATGCCATTGTGTTTATTTACAAGGAATCTGCAAAGTCCTGTGTCTCTGAACACAGAAGGAATCAAATAGCAAGAAACAGCTTCTTTTGCCCACAGCACCAAGAGTTGGCTTTTCAGCCGGCACCCCGACCCAAAAATCTCTTCCAAGTTTCTTCCAGGGTCAGCCACCATGCTTTCAGCTTGTGCTTTCAGCTGTCTCTCTCTCCAGTCTTTCTTGTCTGTTCTCAGTTTCTTTGTGTTCTGCCTTCTCTCTCTCTCTCTCTCTCTCACACACACACATACACATACACACACACCCCTATCCAAACAATACTCCTGGTTGGGTTCACACATTCCTTTTGCAGGTGGGTCTTATGCTTACAGTTATGTTAACTGAAGGGTGAATTCACACACCTATCAATCTCACCCTTCATAACATTTCACTCAGCTCATAACAGTAGCTTCTCATTCAGATATGGCAGGGCTATCTGAGATGGGTGCTGTATTTACACTCCCTAAGTTAAAGACAATGTAACACTGCTCTCAACTCTATCTTCTCAACTACACAGTTGAGCTGCTTATTATCTCTTAAACAATTTGCCACGCTATAGAAGCAACAGTTCTAATTTCTTCCATCGCTTTCACCAAGTCTTCCATCAAGTTTACCCCAAATCTTGCTCTGTATGCTGCTTTGCAGCATTTAGCCTCTGCCTCTGTCAGAGGATGTGAGACAGCATCTGTGTGACATTGTCCCCAGGTTCTGATTTTTCACCAGCTGAACAGCTTTATCAGACAAGCTTATTGTTCTTCCCCAGAACCCTTCCCATGACGCTGCTTGAAACAGAACTCTTGTCTGTAGCAGATGGGCCTAAAAATTCAGAGCTTTAACATTTGTCCAGGTCCACTGCAGCCATTATTTACTGACAGAGCTACTAGTGCATACATATTTACTCAAGACCACCACAGGGAGAAATTCCCTGTCCACTTGTTAGGATGGCAGGGGCACTTCTAAGGCTTCAAAAGATGTCCCCCCATCCCAGGATCAACATCTCTAGCTACCAAGATCCTATTGGATATGTTGTCCAAGACGAGATTTGAGTCATTAATACCTCAGGGGCTCTTGTGCTGGGCTCTGAAGTCTGCTCCCACAGCAACAGCATGAGAAATAATTGTTGCTACAAAGTGTTCTTTAATATGCCGAACCTGTTGTATTTCTCCTGCCATTTTCATGGGCTGATTATTAATGGCCACCAACTTTACTCCTGTGGAAATGGTTCTCTTCCCCTTCAGCACTCAGGGTTCTCCAGGAATCAAATTAATTTGGGAAGCTGAATCCAATAATAGTGTAGTTCTCCAGTAATTAACCACCCTGGTGACAAGCACATCCACTGGTTCAGATGCCAGTTGCGGTGTTTGTCAGAGCTGGGATGAGGTGGGAGTTTTAAGCTGGAATGCAGTGCTGACTGCTGATTGCTATGTGATAACTAGGGGAGAAAAAACACTGCTGCTTTGGTTGATTTTTGTATTGAATTTAGTTTGCTGTTGTGCAGATATTGGAGAATCATGACCACTCCATCAACTTCATTCCTGTACAAACCTGAACTCTTGTGCAACCATGTGGCAGGAGGTCAAGGTGAACAGGAGGAAAAGAGAATAGAAACAGCACTACAGACAATGGCTATCATCATTGATAGTGGCTGTTGGGAGTTTACTTTGTACCTTTGAAAAAAATTTCTTATTTGTTTTTTCCCTGTCTTTGATAGTTATAAAAGTTGTTCTGTGCACAGTTGAATGTTTATATAGATCACTTGGTTATTTATTATTTGGTTTTTTTTGCACAGGTGGAAGTTATGGTGCACTTATGCTTTACTGAACACTTAGTTATGTATTTGTTTTCCCCTTGTTTGTTTGCTATTAAAGCTGTAGTTGGCACTGATGGAAGTATTTCACACCTGTGCTTTACTGCAGTGAACAGTGAGACATTGGCGGGATCATAATAAAGTGGTGCAGCTTCACATTCAGGGAAATTACACATACAGCTGCATCTGAGACCCTGTAAGTTACCAGACACCTACACAACCACGTGTGTGGTGCATGCATCCATCTCTGTTCACTACTTACATGCCTGAGCACCTGTGCCATCTATCCACCAAAACAGTGCACATGGCTTGGTCATCCACTCATGAACCCATGATGTGTGGTGCATGCACCCTCCCCAGCATTAGAGTGTCAACCACGAACCAATTCAAGCATATATTGATGTAATATGTAAATGGAAAAGCTTGAATTTATTAACAGTCAAAACAGTTCCGGATCCCATTACATCATCAAATGTCATTAACTTTACCCTGGATTGCAAACATGTGGGCACACAGTGCATCCCTTATTTCCCTTGCACTCTAGGAAGCAGCCTCAGAAAGGACAGGTGCACTTTCTGGTTCTATGTACTTGGCTGGCAAACCAGCATTGTCTTGCGCCCACTCCATATGAAAATGTTCACTTTAGCCTCACAGATGTTGTGGAGGGCACAGCAGGTCACAATCATATGGACAGAGTTGGCGACATTGGCATCCAAACTGTTCTGTAAGCACACTCCACAGTCACCCTGCACCTGCTGAACATGTAACTGAACTGAACCTGCCAGGTCCTTTGTTGCTGGGGTAGGCTTTCATGAGCCATGGTAGCAACAGGTAGCCAGGATCCCCCCAAATAACAGTAGGCACCAATACCCCATTGATGATATTATCTAGTTTGTTTTTGAACCCAGTTATACTTTTGGCCTTCATAACATCCCCTGGCAATGAGTTCCATAGGTTTACTGTGCGTTGTGTGAAGAAGTACTTCCCTATGTTTGTTTCAAACCTGCTGCCTATTCATTTCATTGAATGATTCTGGGTTCTTGTGTTATGTGTTACATACCTTTGTCTGCCAATTTGAAGAGCCCTCTATTATCAAATTGTGTTCTCCATGTGGGTACTTACAGTCTGTGATCAAATAACCCCTTAACCTTCTCTTTGTTAAGCTAAATAGATTGAGCTCCTTGAATCTATTACTATAAGGCAGGTTTTCCAATCCTTTGATCATTGTTGTGGCTCTTCTTTGAATCCTCTCCCATTTATCAACATTCTTCTTGAATCATGGACACCAGAACTGGACACAGCATTCCAGCAGTAGGTGCATCAGTGTCAAACACAGAGGTAAAATAACCTCTTTGCTCCTACTCAAGATTCCCCTCTTTATGCATCCAAGGCTCACATTAGCCCTTTTGGCAACAGCATCACATTGGGAGCTCCTGTTCAGCTGATTATCTATCATGACCCCAAGTCTTTTTCAGAGGCACGGCTTCCCACGAGAGTCCCCCATTGTGTAAATACAGCCTGCTTTCTTTGTTCCTAGATGTATGTGTGATGTACAGGGAATTGTTATGTATTAATCTCTGAAGACTGATATATAATAATGGAATGAATATTATAAGTGATCTGGTGAGTGACGTAAAGTTACTGTATTCCTATGGTGGGTTATTAGAATTTCCTGTATGAATGTATAGCTGCAGGAAGAGAAAACAGGAAAGCAACACAATATATCTAGGTAAGGACCCCAGTATAAAGTTGAAGGACAATGGGGCAACCTGTAGCTTCAAGAAATCCTGACTTCTGTTTCCAACAGGTTGAAAACCTTGTTTTGCCAGAGCTGAGAGCCTGGAGGTCAAAAGAACCACTAACCAGTGGTAAAGCCCTTCTCAGGGGGCAAAGGGTTTACTTGTCAGAAGCTAGCTAGGGGACAGGCTGACACTCTGAGGACAGTGTCTTAGCCATAGAGCCATCCCCAGCCCAGGGAATGCTAAGCCTTAGGGAAGGGCAGGCATGCATACAGCTGATTTTATTGCTTGTAACTTCTGCTTTCTCTGAAATGTTTTTGTGCTAAATAAATAATACTTTGCTCTCGGAGGCTGTTTGATCACTTGATCCCACTGCCTTTGCCCCAGAGTGAACAGACCTGTAGGTGCAGGAGACAAATCAGACCTGCTGAGATACACAGGGATTGAAGCCCAGGGCCTGGTCTGTGAAGGCAAGAGTCACATGGTCCCACCCTGAGAGACAGGTGACCAGTTGGAGCCTGAGAGCTAGAGGGGGCATGCTCAGAGAGACCAGGAGGGGTCAGAGGAGCAGTTTGCCTGGATTATGCATGTTAACAGGAGACCCCCTCCCATTGGCGTAGGTAGTGTCTACACTGAAGCACTGCAGCGGAGCAGCTGCAGTGGTGCCTCTGTAGTGTTTTAAGTGTAGACAAGCCCTCAGACACCCCTCTGATGCACAGTTCCCTTCCCTGCTTCCCCCTTGCTCCTGGGGCAGGTAATTTGTTGCTGGCCTACCCCAGGAAGTCATCCCAGGAAGCTGTCTCCTCTGAGACAAGGGATTCACTTTCATTCCAAAGGCTAGTTTTGGACATTTCATTTCAGGTGTTTAGTTAGGAATGAGAAATGGGGAGCTGAATTGGAGAAATAAATTCTGCTAGTCAATTCTGCTGCCTGAAGTGAGGAATATTTGTTGTCTGCAATGTTTGTTAAGAGATTTCTTTCTCAAGTAGGCTCCACAGTCTACACCGCCCAGCAAGATCTATTCAAAGGGAATATTTGGAAGCCCCATAAATGGTGTGTGCGTGGGTGAAGAGAGACTCCTTACTTAAAAAGAACTTGTAATGTTTAAAACAAATGTATAAATCCCTGAGTTCATATATTTGGCCCAGCTCATATTCCCACTGCAGTTGGCAAAGCCATATGCTGCACTCACTCACTCCCCTGAGAGGCCCAAACTCCCCCTCAAGTATTAAGATGTCAGCGAAAAACTAGCTTCTTTCTGCTGAAACCTAACCCCAGGGAGCAGGGATACCGCTGCACATAAAAATAGCTTTCTGGTTCCTTTGAGACATGCTTATGAAGGAATTGCTGAGCCCAGGATAGAACACAGATTTTCATACCAAATCAGACCATGGTGGGTCCCTCTGATCTGGAATGCTCCCTGTGTGGGAGATCCCTGCACATCCCCCCGTGTTGGGGACAGAGGGGCAGCTTTCCCTCATGTCTCAATGTGCACCCCAGTCAAAATGCTGGTGGTTCTGATGCACTCAGGGTGTGTGTCCTGCCAACAGAGGAGATGTCTGAGGAAAGTGGGGCGTCAGTGGGGTATTGACAAATATTATTTCCCTTAAAAACACTCCTGCTGTTGTTACTGTTAATATTACCACTAACACTGCAGCAGTGCTCAACGGCCCCCGCTCAGGATCAAGCCCCATTGCCAGTGTTCGGCCCTAGACAAACACAGTCAAAGAGACAGACCCTACCTCAAAGAGCTTAGGAGCTACTCTCTGCTGTTTAATTAGTCTGAGGGAGACATTGCTCCACTGGGCTTCAGACAAGGACAGAATACACTTCCCTTTTCAAGGGACATGCAGACTGGGCAGAGAGAACAGGCTGAGTCTCTCTAGATACAGCAGCTGTGAATGGCTCCAAGTGAGGTGTAAACATTGTGAGGTGGAGTACACGATGCACAGATCTGGGAGCCCATAGCCACATGACTCCGTGAGAGAAACAGGGCAGCTTTCTCTTATTCTTGCCAACTGCAGAAAGTAGCTAAGCTGATGAGGAATTCCTGTCTTTACCAGGATAATAACACAACAGATGCAGAGCAAATACCAACATACCAGTTAGTTTTTCCCACAGCAAATATTTCTGAAGAATTCAGACTAGATGTTCCTATGGTCACCTCTCATTCTGTCAGAATCCCACCCTCTCCTTCCTTTAGTTTGGGAGCCAGAGCTGTTTTATCACTTCCGGTTGTAGCTGGAAATTCAGTATTTAATAAATAAATAAATATATGGAGATATACTTATCTCATAGAACTGGAAGGGACCTTGAAAGGTCATTAAGTCTAGCCCCCTGCCTTCACTAGCAGGACCAAGTACTGATTTTTGCCCCAGATCCCTAAGTGGCCCTCTCAAGAATTGAACTCACAACCCTGGGTTTAAGCAGGCCAAGGCACAAACTACTGAGCTATCCCTCCCCCCACATAGGTGTGCAGGTGTGTACATGAGGGGACCCATTATCTCTGTTGTCATGGTCAGACACCCTGGCTGTCAGCTAACTGTGCACATTAGACATGACTTTCTGCTCCAATAAGACAGGCTCCTCTCACCTGAGCTGAAAGAGTGTCTCCATGCACTGGCGGTATTGTGAAAGGAAAAAAATGGCTTTGTGCTCGTTATTTCTTCCTCGTGGTGTATGCAGCATGAAAGGTTTTTAAAAAGCTATCTGCTCACAATTCAGGTCTGGCCTGCGCTGGACGGCTCTGGCAGCTGGAGAGCCAGTGACATTCTGACACCACAAATGTGCAGAGAGTGCAGGCTGAGACATGAGGGGGCAGGGATTGCTGTCAGACTCTTTAACACCTTGGGGACTGACTGGTTTTGTTAACACCTACTGAACTGCCTACTGAAGGGCCCAGTAGAGGCGAGGATGAAATGACGGCTCAGAAATATTCAGCACCTCGTCTGCTCCGCTGTCGGGGAGGTCCCAAGAGCATCCTCAGAGAACCACCTGGTAGCCCAGAGTGACTCGAGTAGATTGTAATGGTTTCACCTCTCCCTCCCCATTGCCTTTCACTCCTTTCTGAGCTGCAGAGAAGCAAAACAGGACATGGTTATACCCACCTGGGCCTCCAGCCACTAAGGTTATGTCTGCACTCCAGCTGGCAGCCTGGGTAGACAGGGCCCTAGCTAGTATGCTAAAAATAGCAGTTGCAGCTTGGGCTGGAGCTTGGTTCTTAAGTCCACCCAGGAGCGGTGCCAGGGTTTTTGCTGCCCTAGGCGGCAGCGCTCCTCCTCTGAAGCTGTGTTCTCGGCGGCGGGGGTCCTTCAGCTCCGGGTATTCAGGGCACTTCGGCGGTGGATCCTGGAGCGAGTGAAGGACCCGCCGCCGAATTTCTGCCGAAGACCCGGAGCGGAAGAAGCCCCTCTGGGTGGCCCTGGTTCTCGGCGGCATTTCCACGGCCGCTTTTCTTCCCGCCCAGAGGAATCGCCGCCGAAATTCCGCCGAGGACGGCAAAATGCCGCCTCCCACCTCCTGCCGCCCTAGGCGACTGCCTAGGGTCACCCAGTGGAAGCGCCGGCCCTGAGTCCACCTCTATGCACCAGCCCCAGCCACAACATCCACATTGGTACTCTTAGTGCTCTAGCTCAAACCCCACTAGCATGTGTCTGTCCACCGGGCTGGGAGGCTCGATCCCCGCTGCGGCACAGCTGTACCCTACTGGGCAAGACAGTTACAAATGACTCAACACTCCATTGGGCAGGTGGGACATTCCACCGGGGCCGGCTCTAGGACTTTTGCCGCCCAAAGCAAAAACAATTTTGGCCGCCCCCCTCCCCCCCCGTTTTTTAATTACCCCACCCCCGGCCCCGCCTCAACTCCGCCCTTTCCCCAAATCCCCAGCCCTGCCTCCTCCCCCCTAGGCTCTCAAGCCTAGGAGGGAGGGGGAGAAGCGGCGCCCGCGCCGCAGCCACTCAGAGTCTCCCCCTCCCTCCCAGGCTCTCAAGCCTGGGAGGGAGGGCGAGTAGCGGCGCGCGAATCAGCTGTTTCACGCGCCGTGGCGCGCAAGCGGCAGCAGCAGCGGAGGTGAGCTAGGGCGGCCGGGGCACATTTTTAGGGGCGGCATTCTGGCGCCGGCCATGGTGCCCCTAAAAATGTGCCGCCCCAAGTACCAGCTTGTTTTGCTGGTGCCTAGAGCCGGCCCTGCATTCCACTGTGTAGAGGGCAGGCGGCACAAACACACTAAGCCCGGATCTTCCCCGCCAAGCTCCTCTGCTGGCATCTGGGGTTCAGAGGAGATCAAACCAGCTGCCAGGAGCCAGGCACCCCAGTACCAGTCAGAACCAGGGGCCTTCTCATAGAGTCATAGAGTGAAGGCAAGAAGGGACCACTAGAGCATCCAATCTGACCTCCTGTGTATCACAGGTCACCACCACCACCAGCCCCCACACACTAAACCCAACAATGGAAAAGAGACCAAAGTATCGCAGCCCACGGGAGACTAGACTAGTCTGTGCCACAGGCAGCGAATAGGAGGGACCGAGGTGCATCAGTGTCCTAGGGCATGGAAATGATTAAGTGAGATGAACTAAGATAAGCCTGGCAAGTGTCCCGCATCCACATGCTGCAAAGGAAGGTGGATGCCCTCCAAGGTTACTGCCACTCCAACCTGGGGGAAATTCCCATCCAACCCCAGATGTGGCAATCAGTTAGACCCTGAGCATGTGCGTAGAACCAGCCAAGCACCTGAGAGAGAATGCACGGTGCCACCTCAAAGCAATAGCCCTCCCCAATGTCCCATCTCCAGCCATGGTCATCCCTGATGCTTCAGTGGAAGATAAAAAATACCCTCTCCAAATACATTGGGGGAGAGTCCCTTCCTGACCCCTGCTGGTGGCCAGCTGACACCCTGGAACATGAGCTTTAGGAACATAATACATACAACTCCCCCATCATCACAAACAGCCCCGTCAAACAATTGCACTCAAAATTTGTCCAACTCTCTTTTAAAAGTACTTAAGTTGTTTGCCCCACAACTGCTATTGGGAGGTTGTTCCAGAACCTCACCCCTCTGATGGTTAGAAAGCTTCTAATTTCCAGCCTGAATTTGTTCATGGCCAGTTCAAATTTGTTCTTGTGCCAACATTGGCCATTAGCTGAAATAACTCTTCACCCTCCCTGCTGATGTTTACCCTCCTAAAGTATTTCTAGAGAGCAATCCCATCTGCCCTCAGGCTTCTTTTGGCCAGGCTAAACAAGCCAAGCTCTTCCAGGCTCCTCTCATAAGACAGGCCCTCCATTTCCTTGACCATGCTAGGAGCTCTTCTCTGCATCTCTTTCAGTTTGAATTAATCTTCTGCACATGCTCAGACTGCCTCTGTGGTAATGCTCCCCCACTTACTGGTGTTAAAGATACTCCTCCTGATTACTCGTGAGATGATGGATGGATTCTTCATGTGTGTGTGATGAGTGGCTGGAAGGAGAGCAGGCCTGGGGCTGTGATACGGAACAGTTCCTTCACAGATTTTGGCATCCATGCTGAGTTTTCAGTTTCACGATCAAGCGGCAGGGCAGGGTGCCTGGGAACTGTAGCTCTTATCTCAGGCTGAGCACTTCATCTCTTCCTGCTTGTTTGCTAAGCACAGCCCTCTGCATGTCTGTCAGCCCTGGTGGGGGAAGAGCTGCCACAGAAGAGAGAACAATGCCCTTGTTTTCCACTGGGAAAGAGTTGTTCATTTATTTTTCTAATGAGGAGCACTATTTCATCATTAGGGGGAATGACATCAGCTG
This sequence comes from Emys orbicularis, assembly GCF_028017835.1. Lineage (NCBI taxonomy): Eukaryota > Metazoa > Chordata > Testudines > Emydidae > Emys > Emys orbicularis. The sequence continues at coordinate 24,446,384 of NC_088695.1, read as the reverse complement.
TCTTGAAACCATCCCCCCAAATAACCGGTAACATCTGCCCCCCCCAGCTGCCTGTGGAGATACAAGAGCACAACTAGGTCACTCCTCACCTACAACATGGTGGCCTCATTCTGTGGGTCTCTTTTAGTGTTTCATAGCATAATTTATTTATTTTTTTTATGGTGGAAGGCCAGTGATAAAAGCCATTTGGTCTTGTTCCCTTTCGAAGCCCAGGTTCTCAGCTGAGAAAAGTGGAGTTTGCTGCTAGTTGTTTTATATGGCCATGGTGCCTGCTTGGGTATGTTAGGAAACCAGACAGGCCACTGTAAGGGCTTGTCTAGACAGAGAATTAGCGCACAGCCAGTTGGGGTGTGAATCTACAGGACGCCAGCCTGCTGTGCACTAGCTGGCTGCGTGGCTCTGACACCATGCACTAAAAGTTGTCTACTAATCTTTGACGTACTGCTGTTTGAAACGGGAGTAGACTCTCCATCCTGACAAGCCCCTACTCTACTTTAAAACCCGACCCATACATTGTAAGAGACTGTGCTATACAATGGGAGGACTCTATCTGTACCAAGCCCAAGTGGCAGAGGGAGAAGACTGCTATAGTGTGAGATATGAGAAGGGCAGGGCAATTGTGACAATCAGGGAAAACTAGTGCATGTCTCCTCAGCCCTCGTGTGCTACTGGCAGCCTCAGGCAGCTCCCGCCAGACTGACGTGCAGACCTCCTAGCACTGAGAACCCCGTTGTAACTGGGTGGTAAAACTGTGCTAGAGCCAGCGCTGCACAGAACCCAGTCAAAACTCTCTGTTTACAATTGCTGTGTCTGCCATCCTGTGAACAGGGCCTAGAGGGGTCTCCAGGAGGACATGGATGGTTCAGAGACACAATACAAGTACTGCACAGTCTGCCCCTTCTCTAGCAATGGCTCCAGGGAAGAGGAACAGGGAGGGAAGGTGTTTGCTCCCATGCACACAGCCCCGAGTGACAATATCCACTGCAGAACCGGGTTGGTGTTGTGGGTTCACTGGTGTCCTGGCAAGAAGAGTTTACCCTCAAAGTGTCTGGGATATGAGAATATCATCAAGTGTCAAAGGAAGTGTGGGGACTGAAGTCACCCTATTATCTCTACCTTGGGAGTGTATCCATGTCCTGGCTTGCGGGTATGCATCCATGTGTTAGCTAACCCTGCTGCCAGAGTCCATACTGCAGAGACATGTGTATGCCACCTTCCACGCTGACACTGGAGCTACAAGTTGTTCTGCACCTAGCTTTGTAGGTGCCTATCCCATAGTCCTTAGCATCTTCGCCCCGTGGAGCCACTCTACTACTACAACTTGTCTGTGCTTTTTCAACACCTGTGCAGAACTGCTTTCAGCCCGCCATCCTGTAGGTCTCTTCTGCCTGTGCAATGTGCTCAGCTTGTCGCTTCTAACCCAGGGATGAGCCATGAATCCGTTTGATCAGCTGCTCCTGTTTACAAGTGAATGGTTTATACAGCAGCACCAACGTTTGACGAGATACTGGCTAGCATTTCAGGAACAGTTTCTGAGACAAGGCAGAAGGACTCAGGGTGGGATCCTTTCACATCAGACCATATAGACCTATTGAATGCAGCAATTACAGCTTAGTTTCTATATGTGGAGTGGTGGTTCTGGTGCAGGATAACTAGCATAGTGTGGTGGGACCTCATCAGGCCTGGGATGACCAGCCATGGGGCCAGAACTTCCACATGAAGGAACAGACCTTCCTGGAACTGTGTGAGGAGTTTGTCCTGACCCTCCACCACCACCACCCTCTATTGAGGGAGACCATATCAGTGACGAAGCAGGTTGCAATACCCTTGACTGCTTCAGGTCCATGGATAGCCAGTCAACTGTGAGGGTTGTGGTAGTGGAGGTTTGCCAGGTGATTGTTACTGTGACATACCACGTGTGATTGGCATTAGAAGTGTGCCAAAAATAATAGCTGGCTTTCCAAGAATGGGGTTCCCCAAGTGTGAATCGATGGCACATGTGCCTGTAATTTGCCTACCACAAGGACAAGTGAATATATAAACTGCGAAGGGTACTACACCATCATTCTGCCGGCCTTGGGAACCACAGAGGCAGGTTCATGAACACCAGAATGGGCAGTTCTGGCAAGGGGCATGGCACAAGGGTTTTCAGGAGATTTGGACTGTACCTCTTGGGAGAAGCAGGCACATTATTTCCCCCTAATAATATCATCATCAGTGGGGTGTTGGTGCCTACTGTTATTTTGGGGGACCCTAGCTACCCGCTGCAATCATGGCTCATGAAAGCCTACCCCAGCAACACAGGACCTGCCAGGAGAAGGTTCAATCATGTGCTCATTGGCTGCAGGATAGTTGTGGACTGTGCGTTTGTCAGGCTGAAGGCAGCCTGCCACAGATTACAGAACCCTTTGGATGCATATGGAGTGGACTCAAGACAGCATAAGTTTGCACGCCGAGTACACGCAACCGGAAAAGGCACCTGTTCTCTCTAGGTCTGCTTCCCTGCATGCAAGGGAAGTAAGGGGTGCCTCTGGGCTCCTATTTGTGCACATCACAGTGAACTTACTGACATTTGATGATGTCCTGTTGTCCTACACTGTGTGCTCTGTTAATTAATGTTACTTCTGTTGTCAGTTTTCCAGTGTTAATTACCAATCCATGCATTTCTTTATGGTTAGTTGCGGGGAGGTGTCAGGGTTCCTTCCCCACTCTGAACTCTAGGGTACAGACGTGGGGACCCGCATGAAAGCCCCCTAAGGTTATTTCTACCAGCTTAGGTTAAAACCTGGTACGCTGCTACCACCAAGTGATTTAACAAGAAACAGGGAAAGGACCATTTGGAGTTCCTCTTTCCCCAAATTATCCCCCCAAGCCCTTACACCCCCTTTCCTGGGGAGGCTTGAGAATAATATCCTAACCAATTGGTTACAAAGTGATCAAAGACCCAAACCCCTGGATCTTTGCCACAATGGAAAAATCAGTCAGGTTCTTAAAAGAAGGATTTTATTAAAAAGAAAAGGTAAAAATCATCTCTGTAAAATCAGGATGGAAAATAACTTTACAGGGTAATCAGATTCAAAGAGCCCAGAGGAACCCCCTCTAGCCTTAGGTTCAAAGTTACAGCAAAACAGGGATAAACCTCCCTCTAGCAAAGGAACATTCACAAGTTGAGAAAAACAAAGATAAACTAACACGCCTTGCCTGGCTGTTACTTACAAGTTTGAAATATGAGAGACTTGTTCAGAAAGATTTGGAGAGCATGGATTGATGTCTGGTCCCTCTTAGTCCCAAGAGCAAACCCCCACCAAAACAAAGAGCACAAACAAAAGCCTTCCCCCCCCCAAGATTTAAAAGTATCTTGTCCCCTTATTGGTCCTTTGGGTCAGGTGTCAGCAAGGTTACCTGAGCTTCTTAACCCTTTACAGGTAAAAGGATTTTGGTGCCTCTGGCCAGGAGGGATTTTATAGTATTGTACACAGGAGGGTTGTTACCCTTCCCTTTATAGTTATGACAGGAGGGGAGACAGTACTGCATGGGGCCATTGCTGCTCCGGAGCCTAGCACACACCCTGGGTTCCCTTTGTGGGTGAGCCCACCCCAACATGCAATGGACAATGAGTGTACTCAGGGATCATAGTGAAGGGGTTCAGAATCACAAAGGAAGAAATGACACATGGAGCCCTATGCAAAGCCAGTCACTAGACACCTGTACAACTTTGTGAGTTGCCTGCATACATCACTGTCTACTTCGTAGACGGAGGAGCTGTCAATCCACTACCCACCAAGACAGTGCATGTTGGGGTGTGGTCAGCCATAAAGGGAACCCAGGATGTGTGCTGGGATCTGGGGTAGCAATGGCCCCACACAGTACGGTCTCCCTTCTCCCCCCACGAACCCTAAAGAAATGCATGGATTGCTCTGGTGTCCGGTGGCTGTCCTGCTCAGCTTGCAGCCACAAAAATCTTTTTGTAGAGATGAGGATTATGGGAATTTCTGCTAAAGTCATGGCTCTGGATGTAGTCACCCCACAGGGTCACCAGCACCCTGGTATGGCTCTCCAGCCAGCTTGCAGCATGCTGAGGGATGGAAATCTTTTTTTAAATGGCAGGGCAGGTAATAGTGGGAGCCAAACGTTGGAGCAATCCACATGCACAAAAGGAAAGGCTTCACCATGCTCAGGAGAATGTGAAAACGGCAGTAAACTTCTGGAGAAAAAGTGGGAGGCATGAAGATACAGGACAGGGGATTGTGGGAGTGATGGTGGAGGTCTATGGGGAGTAGAGAGCAATTCACTGCCTCATTGCTACGTTCACATCACAAAATGGGCGGGTACAGAGGCGGCCAGATGCTGACATGTAGTCTTAACCAGACCCTGGGCAGGTATGCTACCTCGCATTCTACATGCCCCTGGATGTGTGGCTAAGGGCTTCCAGTGTGGTTGCTGGGGAGGTAGGGACAAAAACCCGCAGCTTGCTGTGCCGAAAGCTGGAAGTGTAGACAGGCCCTGAGAGAGGAGAGAGGGTTACATTTCCCAGACCCAGAGTCTGGAAGCCTTTCAGGGAAAACACAATTTACCCCCACTACCTTCTTACACCTGGAATCTGCTTTTCTGACTGCTTTTTCTGTGCTGAGCCTCTCACTGCCCTGAGTGCTTGGTTGACGGTAGCTGTCACAGACCCTGGACAGACAGAGAATTAACATCTCCAGCAGGGGTGTTCTTTATCACTCTGCTCGTTATCTGTTGCCCAAGCTTGGCCCAACTGAGAGCACTCACAGCTGTCCAGCAGCCTCAGTGCTCTGCCCGATATGCATAGCTTGGGCCAGAAGGCAGCCACCCTTTTCTTTAATAAGGAGTGGTGGCCCTTAGAGGCTATGTGTTTTGACCAGATAGCTCTGTCCCTTTCGATCAAGGTTCTCCAATTGCATCCTGCGACATGTAGGGCCTGATTTGCATCTGGCTTTTAGTTTGTATACTCGTTGACACCTGTGCAATTTGGGCATAAAATGCTCCCAAAGCAGAGTTCTTTCCTCATTCACAATCATGACAGCCTTTCCTAGGCACTCTGTACAGGTGTCATTGGCTGCTCTCGCTCCAGGGCCCCAAGCTCTCAGAGGTGAGTGTAGCTGCAGCCCCATTGGAAAATGCTCTGCAAAGCGCTCCTGGGCTCTGACGTATCAGGAGAGGAACTGCAGAGGGGCATGTGAAAGGGATACTGCACAGTAGGTCACTGAAGGAAACTGAGTTTCAAGACCTGGTTCCTCATTTCAGGGAAGATTTTCTCATTTTCTCCTACCAGGTAAAGGAGCTTTTAAACAGACTCTGGCGGCCGCACTGCTGGGACTGCAGGGAGAGGCAGCGCTGGTCTCCTCATGGTCACTGATGTGACAAGTGTGTGCTGCATCAGGCTTTCAACTCACACATTAAACAGGGCAGGCTCTCAGCTCCAGTGTAAAGTCACGAGTTTGCCTCCAAAGGGAAACAGCTCCGCTAGGTATTTCTGTTCCTTGGGTACAGGAGACGTGGCCAAGTTAACAGAAGGGAAACAACCAGAGAGTTGCAGAGAGGATTCCTGCTCCATCTTAGAACCACCAGTGCTGTAACCAATTGTAGTGTTATTCTGCTAGTTGCTGGATGTGATGTTGAACTTAATTATACAGTGGTCACTATTAGCTACTTGAACCAACTCCTGCATTTTAGTTAGGACCAAGTTAGAGTAAAATGGAGCAAAATGAGCTGTTCCAAGAAGGAATTGCTTAAAGTGATGAGAAATTACTTCTCTAAACCTTGTCCATTGGGACCATTTGCCCAGGTTATATGCTGATAGCTGAAGGCCCCATTATTACTATTTTATTAGACATCATTACCATTGACTCCCTCAACACTGTGTACTCAATATGCTTTCCCGTCTCTGCAAGCTAGTAGTATGACCCCTTGTCTTCATATGGATTGGGATTTGCATCCATCCGGAGTCCTCTCCACTCAGTATTTTTACTTCACTGGATTCTAGGCAATCTTTTCATTTAATCTTTTGACTGAACAATTTTCACTTTAGGCTCTTGCTCTTTCTTTTCTTCCTCCAGTTTTTGCTCCATTTTTCTTTCCTCTACTGAATGAAGAATCTCTTTTCATCACACTCTTTCAGTGTCTATTTTTCCTGAGTCTGACTTCTTCTTGTTCTTCCTTTATCCTCCTCTGATCCCTTCCCCCTTTCTTTCCCTTTGATCCTCCTGACTGTACATTCTTTCATTCTCCTCACCCCACTGCCCTATAACCATCTCTCATACTCCCGCACATTGGCACTAACTCCATCATTCACATTCACTCTGGTGCTCTTACCCACACACACTTGTGCAGTTGCTCCTGCCCCCATTCACACTAATGTCTTACCTCGCATACCCATACATATGTCCTCCATCCTCACTCATGCTAACACTGCTGGTGCCAGGCCTAAGCAAGGATCTTCTTCTCCTCCTTGATTTATTGGGGATGGGTGGCCTTCCCCTGACTTCATAGGAATGGGTGGGAAGCCACTGGGAGAAGCTCTGTTGTAACTCAACCCCCCCGCCCCCAGGGGACCCATGGGAGCCCTATAGTAACACCCTGATATGGTGGGCCATCACCCATGGAGCACCCTTTTGTCGCCCAGTGCAGAATTGCAGTGCATTCCTGCATTCCAGTTTCCCGTAGAGGACGTTCAATGTGGCTTTTAAGTAGTGAACAGTGCCCCTTCAGGTGTCTGATTTATTTGAACAAAGGCCAAAATGTGGTACATAAACAAGTGTTTGCCCCAGCACCCTAGCTTGGAGGTGGGGGAGTTAAACTTAGTCTGTCTGCTTCCCATGAGCCCATCCATCTCCTCAGTCCAAGCTCCTTACCAGTAAAGCTCTCTTAGCTCAGGACTTCCTCTAGAGCCAGGCCTCCTGCCCTCAAGTGGGAAGGGTTCCCTCTCTAGACGCAGGGCTCCTGGAGAGGTCAAACCTCCGCAGCTCTTTTCCAGAGTTGTGTGTAAGTCCTCTTTGATATGGACCATCTGCTGTTCTCTGGTAAGGTCCTTTTGCTGAGACCAGGCCACCCTAGGGACTTGGCATTCATAGCTCTCCCCTTTCAAAACCTCTTCTCTCCAGAAGGACCTTTCCTAGGTCCCCTTTCCTGGTGAGCTCCCTAACCAGCTTCCCTGAGAAGCCCCTGTCCTCAGGAGCTTCCTGTCTTCTGCAGGCTTTCTGCCTGAGCTCTAATAACCATTTCATTAGGCCCAGATGTTCCTTAGCTAATTGACTGCCACCCAGCCACCCAGGCAATTAACTAATCACAGATGGCTCTGGGGTGGCTCATTCTCCTTAGTGGAGCCTGTCACAGGTAGGCTGGGTGCTTGAAGACTTGGGTGAGAGGATAGCTGCTGAGTCAAGAGGGCCTGCAGTCACCCTGCAGCTCCAGGGTGGTGGGGGATCTGCAGGGAAGGTCTGTCCCCTCCTGCAATGTTCTTATTCAAGGAGAGGGAAGGAAAAGAAGAAGGAGGAAGAAGAAGGGAGGAGGGCAGAAGGAGGCATTAGGAATGGCTGGAGTAATGGACTGGCACAATGGGGAGGTTACAGAGAGCTGTTTGGGACAGCCCAGGAGGGCTGGGGCAGGGGAGAAGGTGCCCATCTCCTAAGCCTGGGAGTGGGGAGAAGGACTTCTCTGGGGAGCCTGCCCCACCAGGGAAGTTCTTGCAGCCAGTAAACCAAAGGGCTCCTGAGAGGAGTGAGTAGGTCAGGGAACAAGGCACGATGTTGGGGTTCAGGAGGACTAGTAGTCTGGAGAGGCTGGGGAAGGAGACCCTGGAGAGGGTGAAGCGCTGTTGAGCAGTAACAGTCACAGGACTGGGGTGGGAGAAAAGCATTGTTGCACAGGGTGGCTGCTCTGAATTCTATTGTGGAACAGGGTGTTCGACAGCAACAGAAGGAGGCAGTGCCAGGGGGTGTCGAAAGAGGATATGGGTATGAGCCAGGCCCCTCTCTCTCCCCCAGTTGCTGAGATAGAGTCATGAGGTCTGGCAGTAGCAGTAGATGCTAATGAGCGAGGAAGCAGCAGGCAGGTAGTGGCAGAGGAGGCCGGTGTGCAATGCTAGTGGAAAGGCAGAGGCTTGGGGTGTGGTAAGCTGCACCTTCGGTGCCCAGTGAATCATCAGAGTGGGGGGAACCCAGTATGGGGCTGGTGGTGAAGGCGGCTGCTACTCATACAGAGTTCGGTTTCAGGGCTGCACTGAACAGAGATGCAGATGTGGATGATGGAAGCCCTTTAGTAACACCTCCAGGGGAACCATGAATGACCCATAGTAACTCCGCCAAGGGAACCATAGCTCCCCTATAATAACACCACAGGGAAACCAGGGGAGTCCTGTAGTCACCTCCTAGGGGAACCATGAGTGCTCTCTAGCAACACCCCAGGGGAAACACAGGAGTCCTGTTGTAACACTCTCAGGGGAAACATATTTTAAACAACCACATTTGTCTTGTAAAACTAGTTTAATGTACTCTGGGTCCACAAACACAATAATGCCTTAATCATACAGTTATTGTATGGCATCACTCTAGGGCAGAGTTCATTTAGTCTGGAGACTGTAACTGTGCATTTCAGGAGCTTAATTTGTTTGGGTTTCTTTTAAGCGTAACCGTATCTGTGAATTTCCTGCGTCTGTAATGTTTTTTGTGATTAAAAACAATAGCCCTGTAATGTTTTTTACCCTTCTGTTACTGATAAGTACTCTCAATTTTAACATATGGAGTGATCTCTGCCTGAATCTGCAGAGAGCCAAGAACAATAGTTCTAAGAGATGTGAACTGCTCCATTCTTTTCACTCAAATGCCTGTGGACTCTGCCATTTTGCAGCCAAAAAATGTGGCATTTTTAATTTATGTGGAGCTGAGCTTTATTTTATTTATTTATTTATTTTGCCTTGGAATGTGGCACTTTTCTGCACTGGGAGCCCAACATTTTGGTTTGTTTCCCTGCCTTGCTGGGACCTGCCTGCTGCTGAATCTTGCCCTCCAGCTTTCCCCATAAGGGGAGTTGACTGGATTACAATGCATGTTCCCTGCATTGATCCATGAAGCCAGGAGCAGGGTGGGTCACCTCTGCTCTCCCTATCTTACCCTTTCTTCCCTCTCCGATGATGCCATTGGACCAGAACCACAAAGGTAGTATTTAGCCTCTTTACTTCCACCAAAATCATAGCGTCATAGAATCAATGAAGCCTAAATACTTTTGTGGATCTGGGCCACTGCTTGCAACCTGATTTTCCTATCTGGTGGATCAGATCAAAACACACCCCACAATGCTTCTCAGCTACATGGCACTTCAAAGGGTTGTTGCAGTAGCTGGTACAGGACATGCATGCAGCCATTAGAAGGAGGGACACTACATCATTTGAGCTCAAGGATCTTTGCACAAAAACCCCATGGAATTCCTCTTGCAAATTCTTAAGGTTTTCAAATTCAGGAGACTGTTTTATTGCAGCAATGATGCAAACAGGAAGGTCCTCTGAGCTCAGACTTGGTGTTACTATGAATGGCAAGAGCCACCAAGTGTGACTGTAATTAGGGAAAGCGATGCTACGACATTTGAGACACAGGGCACAATCAGTGTTATGCTGGGCTCTGCTGCTGCTAGTCAAGACACATCAATTCTCCTCTTTGAAGATGCAGTCAGGTGACAAACTGATCCCCTAGTTGCCGATGTTCAGTACAGCCAGTACTTCTCTAGGCAATGGGGTGAAACTGCAGATGTCTTCTTCTGCCTAACTTTCAATGTTTGTCCAGTATGAGTAGGATGCACCCATACACAAAGAGTTCCTGTTTTGCTATTACTGACAGGATGTCCACTGGGCAAGAAACCCCACAAACAAACAAAACCTCACAAACATTTGTATGAAATATTTGTCCTTTTCCCCAACCCACTCCCCGGGAAGCTTTGGTGGGAAGAGGATGCCTGTAGGACTGAACAAGGTACTTGATGAAGCTGTGTAAGTTGTGCTCTTTATAATAGGTGAGCCTGAGGCATGCCACTGCTGCACTATTAGATGAGAAGAAATCGGTGCTCATTGGCAGCTCCTCTTCCACACTGGAGTTCTTTCATGGGGCAGAGTCTTGAACCACATGTTTTTGCTCAGAGAAGGTGCAAGGATTTTCCTGGCTGACTGAGTTTCTTCCCTTGCTGAATGCATCCCTGCTCAGTGCTGGCTTTCTCCAAATGCTTCTCTCCAGGAAAAGACTATGCCATGGGGCTGCAAACATGAGTCATAGAGTTGTGCCCACCCTGCCCTTCCTACGGTGCTAAATGGGACAGAAGTCCTGATTAGAAGAGTTGGAAGCACCAGAGTGGTTCTGGTGTGGAAAATGTGGAGAACCACTGCATTAGAGCTGTGGCACACTGATCCCTCCCCTCAGTGTCAGTGTGTGAAAGCTCCTTCTATAATGGTGTATTATCAATAGAGGGGTTCCTTCCAATGATGGGAGTGATACCTAACAAACACACAGGGTGGGCCAGGGCTGAGGAGAAGGCTACAGACTGGGAGTCTGGAGATATATCTACCTTCCCTCTTATGCTTTGCCTCCATGCTAGCACGCGTGACTTTCCCCTAGCCTCCCTTGTAATCTCAGGGCTTGGGGGAGGGGGAATTCTCATCTTACAGCAGGCAGTAAGCAAAGCAGCTGGCTGATCTCCGTCTCAAGGAAGGATCTATTTTCAGCACATCTGAATCCCCTCTCCTCTGTGGAGAATGTCAGCATTCCAGCCACTTGCCCACATGGCATTGCTTTGCTGGACGTGCTGTAGCTAGACATAGCCTTTCTTCTGCCACTTCTGTTTTAACATTTGTTCTGCCCTGGGCTGCTGAGAATCTGGTCACATACTCTGTTTCAAGTCCACGCAGATGCATTTGTGTGCATGGTGTCTATGTGCTTACGTGCCTGTCGATGGTATAACTGTGCCATGTGAAGTATCAGGGGGTAGCCGTGTTAGTCTGTATCTACAAAAACAACAAGGAGTCTGGTGGCACCTTAAAGACTAACAGATTTATTTGGGCATAAGCTTTCGTGGGTAAAAACCTCATTTCTTCAGATGCATCTGAAGAAGTGAGGTTTTTACCCACGAAAGCTTATGGCCAAATAAATCTGTTAGTCTTTAAGGTGCCACCAGACTCCTTGTGCCATGTGAATGTCTGGCCTCTTCACAAAAAGGGCAGTCATCCATCTGGCATGTCTGTTTTGAGCTCGGTGCACTCTGCTCAGTCCCAGCAGCTTGTGGTCTGGGCTCTGAGACTCGCTGCCATGGGCTGCCACTCACTGTGTACTTTCTCACTCAGAGAAAGTAATAACTGGGCATCTCCAGGAACATCCAACTTAGTAAGGATGGTTTTTCTTACATCTTTTGAACAGTCTGCAGCCTGTGCCATGGCACTGAGAGCCCTGATTTGAGTGGCTATAAATCCCTGAAGGCAATGGCCAATAAAGAACCTGCTTCCATTGACTGTTCCCATTAGCTATTTCTGCACTCTTCTGTGCCATTGACTACTGGGGGTTGATAATAAAACTGGAGTCCATGCCAGGTGATCATGGGGCTGTTCTCAAGTGGCTGTGCTTGATAGATATGGGTATGGGTGCTTGATAGATTTCACCTTTGGAGTTTTTCCAGTGCAAAGTGGTAGGGTTAGAATAGTAGAAATCTGTTCCACAGAAAATTTCCACCAGTGCTAGCACAGGCACAGTTGTGCTGCTGGAGTAGAGAAGGTGCCAGTAGTGGTTTTACCATTGTGTTGTCTAACACCAGCACTCTTACCAGGGCTGCACTGGGGACAGCAATATCTGGAAACTTTTGGCAAAAGGGTCTAGTGTAGATAAGTCCCCAGGGAGCAGTGTTAGGTCTCTTCTTATTTATCATCTTCATTAATGCTCTGACCATGGTAGTAAACAGCAGAGAGAGGCAGAAATAATACAAAGGGACCTAGAGAAATTAGAAACATAGGCAGGGAAAACAAAATGAGATTCAGCTTGAAAATTCTCCTAATACCTCTGGCAAAGATCATCTAAACCTCTCATTGCTAGGGCTGGTCAAAAATCACCATCAAAACATTTTTTTATACAAAATTGGGTTCTGAGTCTTTGACTAAATACATTTTTTCACAGAAAGACTCTGCTTTCCTTGAAACTTTTTGAGTTTTTGAAAACTGAAAAACAAAAAATTTCTACCAGTTTTTATTTAAAACATTTTCTGCTGAGAATTTTGACCAAAAAAAAAAAAATTACATTAAAATTTTCCACAGAAAAGAAACATTTGCCAACCAGCCCTTCTCTTAGCCCATGGGAGGAGGAACCTGAACAGGGAGCAAGGGATGTCAATAGAAAGTTAGACGAGAGCTCACAATGCAGTCTGGCAGGGAAGAGACCCATGTGGGTTGGGGTACACCTGCAGATTTGGTAGAGTATGAAGAGGCAGCAGGAGAGTCCACAGTAAAATATCAGGAGCAGAACACTGGAAGGAGATCTTTGTTCAGTGCCTCTGCATGGGGGAAGATAAAAAATACAGTTATCATCAATAATGAGAGTCAATGATATTCCTCTTTGGGAAGTAATGAAAATTGTCATGGCTGTTTGCAGGCAACATTTATGCTGAGTCCTTATTCCATAGAAGAGAAACTTGGTGCCACAAAAAGCAGGGTGTTCAGTGAAGTGGCCACTCTACTGAGGATTGCCCTGGGCTGCTGGGAAAGTACACAGTGAGTGGCAGCCCATGGCAGCGAGTCTCAGAGCCCAGACCACAAGCTGCTGGGACTGAGCAGAGTGCACCGAGCTCAAAACAGACATGCCAGATGGATGACTGCCCTTTTTGTGAAGAGGCCAGACATTCACATGGCACAGTTATACCATCGACAGGCATGTAAGCACATAGACACCATGCACACAAATGCATCTGCATGGACTTGAAACAAAGTATTTGACCAGATTCTGAGCAGTAACATTGCACTCTCGAGCACCTTGTCCCAAAATTCATCTCCTGTTGCTGTTCATTGAACCAATGATTTCTCAGAGGCTAAAGGAAGGGTAGGGGCTCCTAGATGCCATCTCCTCCATAGGAAAGACCAAAGGCTCATATATATGTATTCATGGCCAGCATAATCTAACATTGAGCTCTGGGTCAACAAAGGGATTTAGGTGTTGCCACACCTAACTTTTAGGCACCTTGAAAATCAGTGGGATCCATAAAGGCTGAGATAGGCACCCAGGTTCCCTATGGAGCAAGAGATAGGGGCCTGAGAATTGGCTCAAAAGCCAGCATTTTAGGGTTGTGATGTCCTGATTCTTGCCAATGTGAGACAATGAGCTGGCCACAAAAAAGGGACATCCTGGCCAATCACGGTGCATGGAGGCATGACATTCATAAACATATGGGCCAATGAAGATGAGCTGTCATCTACACAGATGTCACAGTCTCCCAGGAGGCTCCGTCATCAAAACAGAAAGTAGCCCCTTGATTTCTTCAGGAAATTTGAGGTGAACTGAGCAGGTTGGTACAGCAAAAGCATTCTGAATACAAACCTGTCTCAGGAGCTTTATGAGGCTATCATGTTCTTTAAGTCCCATGTCTCATGAGGCTGTATTCAGAAGAAAACCACAGCAGCACCATTACCCAAACAATTCCCCCTTGTCTGATGAAGAATTAACTCAGCCAGATTAAGATGTGCCAGTACTGGCACAAAGCATGTCCAAGCTGATCAGGAGGTGTGATCCAGATCAGGGAGTCTGTCTTATTACCCACTAACATTGCATTGAACATCACCCCAAGGGAATCTGCAATTCCATTGGCTAGAGGTTGCAGAGCTAAATCTCTTGCAAGTGCAAGAGGAACTTGGACTAAGCAGCTTTATAGTCGCTGACCTGACCACAGAACTTGTTCCTACCTATCTGCCCATGCTGAGATTCACAAAGGAGACTCAGACTCAGCATTGCAATGCCTAATTTTTAGGTGGACTCCTCAGTCCCAAGTTAGGCATGCAGGCTCCCTATACAATGTATTGGGAGGGTTAGGTACCTAAAAGAGGGATTCACAGAACCCAGCTTGCTGAGCAGGGAGCCACCTAAACTAACCAGTAGGAAATGCCGAGGAGAGGGGTGTGGACTAAGGGAGTTAGGTGCCTAAGTTTGGGCCAGAGGGAGGTCTACCACTTACGTGGGATTCTCAGCCATGAGCTCTCTCCAGGAGTTAGGAATCTAAGCCAGATCAGCCCTTTCTCACACTGTCACAAAACTGAGGCCCTGGTGACTGTGTGCCCCTTACACCCAATAGCCCATTGATTAATGTGCTCTCTGGGGATGTGGGAGACCTGGGTTCCCAACCCCACTCTGTCTGATTTTGTGTAGGGACTTGACCACTCAGGTGAACACCTGAACCACTGATTGATAGAGTCAATCTTTCTCTGACTCAATGAATAGTTAATTATTTATGCAAGTTGGAACAGTTTCAACATGAAAGGCTGAGAGAGACCCCACCCAGAATAGCTTATCTATTCAACTCCCTGTACCACATCAGCCAGAATAGGGATTTTAATTTGGGTCTATGTGTTTCAGTGCACTAACCATGGGGCTACTGGGGGAAGGGGAGGGCACTGCTATGATAACTATGTTTTATATGGGGCCCAATCTATTAGGCATGTTCTGAAGTGGCCTCTCAGCATGCCTACCAGATTGGGCCCTGCTGAGGAGATTGGCAGAGGAACGGCTAGTTTGTGAGATGCTTGGTGCCGTCAGGATTTAGGCAGATCTGCGTATGCCCACAAACCGAAATTTAGGCACTTGGGGGACTTTATAAGTAGAAACTTAGGCATCTAAAGGGTTAGGCAGTAGCTGAGCAGAGGTTTTGTGAGTATTAGTGGAACCTAGATGTTGGACTTAGGCACCTAAAGGGGCAATTAGACACCAGAGTCCCTCTTGTGTATCGAGAGAGTCCAGAGTCTCCAGCTGCCTTCCCCTCATGAAAAATGGTAAAGTCCTGTTCTCCCCTAGTGCCCTATAGGCAGACCAGTTGGTTGTGTTGTTATAGCTAAGGTGGAGACCATCCTTTCTATTTTAAATACCTATTTTCAGCTTCAGATGCATTTGTTTCAGGTGTTTCTTTTAGGTTGAGATATTTGGTCTCAATCCAAACGGAATTACTCAAGAAAGGGTGCAACAGAATTTCTTACTTAGAACCCAATTGTTCAGATACTTTTTCCTCTCAGATGACTCAAGAATGGCTTTGCCTTGGAACCTCATTGAGCAGTGTGGACTTTGCTAGGCTTAAAAAGCATCAGCTTTGAAATAAAATTTCGGACATCTGACAGTGCACAATCTGCACTTTGTCATTAGTAAGTTGAACGTATGCTGTTCCAGCAAGGTGCTTGTGGTCTGACAGGAAGTCTGTACATTTTAAAACAGGCAAGAGACGTCATCCAGGCATCGAGTGGTATTGCAGGGATGGACGGCAGCGTGACGGGTTCTGCAGTCTTGTTGCATGGGTGGGGATAACTTTTGAGGAGGTTTATCGATGGGGTGAGTGAGCTGTGTCATGGGTTTCTCACTGTGGTGGGGAAGCAAGCGGGTTGCATCAAGGGTCAAACTGGTCAGTCCTTAAAGGAAGTCCCGTAACCTCGGCACTCATTTTTCTGATGGGTTTGGAATTCGTTTTCTTAGGCTTTTAAAAATATTTTGAATAACAGCTAACTTCTGTTCTAGTTTGTTTCAAAGTGCAGTGAACTGATAGACACAGATGGTGCCTTCTAAACGCATTTCCATTCGTATTGGACTAATGGTGTAGCTGCTAAAACATCAGCTTCTAATTAGCTGGTGTAGTATTTGGAAGTTAGTAACAGATCTAATGCTGTTACTCAGTTACTTTTATCACAGTGTGTGCCAATACAAATAATTATGCTATCTTGAGATGATACTGAACTGTACTCCACTCTCAGTGTGCCTGGTGCTGTTCTTAAAGAATGGAAAAATGCCTCCATTTCAACTAAAAATTATCCCATCAAATGTGGCCATGAGTATTTCGCTCAAAGGGAGAAGAGATTCTATCAGAAAATTTGCCTTAGGTTTTTAAACTGGTTGGACACATTCAAAGTTCCTAACTAAAGGAGCGCTTCAGATCTCCTAGGTTCTCTGTGTAACTTGGCTTTGGGTAACTTGAGCATAGCCATGGACACTTGATAAGATCCACAGTAACTTATAGCTCTTTGGTGATAGGCACTGACAAGGAGCTAAAATAAATTTTCAGCATTAAAAGGTCAACAGCTTACACCCAAGATAAGTTCAATGCAACCGACTAAAGTATCAGTTTCTCCTGTTTGGAGTTACCTACTGTTTGCAATGGGCAGAGACCAGCTACCATGAAAACCACTAGTTCAAATAGAATGTAAAATGAACATTATTTACTATGTGCTTGCATAGCGCCCACTATGCACAGGGCACTTTCAAACACTTTAGGACAGCCCCTGTTCTGAGGAGTCACAATCTAAAGACAGAACTCAGGGAAGAGGCATAAAAATAGGCAGCTTATAAATGATGTATCTACAAATGAACAAGCATCAGTAGAGGCAAGGTGACGGAGGTGGGTCTGTAAGAATGTGGCATGGGTAAGGGGATGAGGTGGAAGTAGGCACTAGAATCTCCTTGCATTGGGCCAGGCTATGTACTTTACACAGTGCCTGTGTGAGGGTTAGTGCCGAGTCGAGCTGCACCATAGGGTGAGCATTGGGAGAGATGGGGCCAAGTGCCCTGCAGGAATGCCCCCGCTGCCCCCGCCCTTCTAATGGCACACTTTGCGCCCTGCGTGGTGTTCCAGCTCTGTGAACTGATGCAGAGAGGGGGATGCTATAACTCCATCTCCTCTCTGCTGCCATTGTGGTGATTTTTCCTAGGCCACCCCTCTCCCCTGGCTGATGGGATGGGAATGAATAACAAATACCTTTAACTGAACCAAAGAGTGTTCCTGAGCTGCAACCAGCCTGTAACTGCCTTCAGGCTGGGAGTCTCCAAAGGGTGCGGCATTGGCCTAACTGCTGCCATTCAAGTCCATGGGAGATCTACCATTGACTTCAGTGGGAGCAGATAGGCTAAGGGTGAACCCTTTGGCAAATCCCCACCCCCACCTCCCCCAATGGATACGTGTGTTTCACTCACACGTTTCCCCCAGCTGCCCAGAAATAACTTTGAGTCCATAAGCGGTTGAGAATGCTGACATGGGAAGCTTTATCTCACTTGTTCAGCATGGCATCACTTCCACAGGTTCACATGCAGTAAAAAGTGAGCTGGAAGAAAGCATAACTGCCTATATACACTGGAGCCTACGGATTTTCAGCTAACACATGCTTTGTGAAGTCACATGATATTGAGAGGTTCTCAGGCAAAAGAAAACAATGCTTGAATTAGTGTGTAATGAGCTACAAGATAAAGAGTTCTCTGTTGTTTTATCATTTGGTTACAGTAATCATAAGATCTAATAGAAAACTATGGGTAGGGCTACAAATTACCTACAGATACACCTATTGGTGGATTTCAAGATAATTTGGAGGTGGGTTTGTATCACCCAGTCCTGCAAAGATTTACACGTGTACTTACCTTTGTGCATTGACTTCAGCGACTGTACTCGTGCGTAAAGTTCAGCATGTGTACAAGTCTTTGTAGACTCGAGGTGTAAGTGCACAGCTGGAGGTTGTGTGTGATGTTTGTGCAGATGGGGGAATGAGAAAGGCTGAGCTCTGTGTAATTATCTGGGGATGCAATGTTGGGTTAGACTGACATTCCAGTCATTAGGTAATTAGTTTAATTTCAAAAATTCTAATTTAGTATTGTCTTTGGTTTAACTGTAACGGACAGTCTCATTACTTTTGATTATGATAAAGTATGGCTGACAAATCCACATAGGCCTGTATTAAAGATCCATAGCTCCATATTGGTATCAAAATGACCTCTCCGGAACCAAACAGTATGGAATTAGCATGAATTTACCACTGTGCTAAGACGTAGGGTTCCTGTGATTTGATTTGTTAGCGCTTGATACAATTTAACGGTCAAGGGTAAATTAATAGATTTGCAGCTTTTAAACACCATTTTTATTTTATTTTCTGTAATTTCTTATTTAACTTGAAATTCTATTTTGAGTAATAACACATCGATTTATTAGAATTCTTGAGCCTGTACTCAAGCCTGCACTAAATCACCTGAAATACAATGAATCTGACATTAAAATAGTAATGAAAATTGCTTATACTAATTTTTATACTGTTTTAACCCTAATGCTTTTGCATCAGCCTAATTTCCCCCCTTCTTTATTTCATCCCATTACTCTCAATTAACCCCCATATCTCACACTCCATACTTCCTCTCCTTCCTTTGGATTTGCACCTTTCTAATACAGTACGTGCAGACTGGCATGCCCATCCTTTACTCATTGCTCCCACAAGCTCTTTTTAATCTTTAAAGACTTTAATTTTTCACCATAAGGACAATTGGTCAAATAATTAATGAGAAATAAATTAACCAAACAAATTAACCCTTTTACAGGTCATATATGGTTGTGAACCAGGTGATTTTTGCAGGAGTAGTAGAGCAGGTACAGTAAAGGATACAATAGAGATCACTTGATTTCTTGGTGTTGGTATTTACATAGCTCGCTAACCGTATTTTCTTCTGACATGTTTACGAAGGTTAGTTAAACTAGAGCTGTGCTGTGTAACTGCAGTGCTGCAAGTGCTTGGCGGTGGACTCTCACTAGAGGAAAGGAGGAGGTACAGTACAAGAGGCTGGAGAGGGAAGAGACAACTGTTCTCTTGTGGTGCAGGCAGCAGAAAAGGGCATATGGACGCACATGTTGTTTCAGCAAGAAGTTTGTTAAAGCCGTGTTGTGTGCAAAGTGTCTCCTTAACTCTGCATTTCCTGGTTCTCCTGTGGTGCCTGTCCTGATACAGAGTGAGGGTTGGAGGGATGATGGGAGATCTCTGAACACAGCTAAGGGACATTTGCTCTTGAGACAGTGCGAGGTAGAATACTTGAGAAGATAAGATGCAGGAATGGCTCTTTGGACATGTCAGACTCTCCACTTCACTGTGGAATTAAAAGCCAAGAGACCTTCACCTCATTTACTTTAAGAGTGTAAAACTAGGTATGTTAAGCACATTGTTTATTTTGTTCTTACTCAATTTCCTCTATTTTTACTAAATCTTGTTCTTATTAGGAGATATGCTGTTGTGTGTGTAGAAGCTTCATCCAGTCCATCCTTGAGAAGAGAAGCCACTGGCAACCTTGAAAAGAGCAGAACAGAAGGCAAAAGAGGTTTTGGAGCCTGAATCCCCACTCTTCTATAAGGCCTGGGCAAAGATGTTCACTTCCCATGAGATGTGTTACTGTTGGGCTGCAGTGGGCAAACACCTGGGGAAATGCTGACAGGACGGGACCAAGGAAGAGATGAGAGTTGGAGGTGGGGTCAGGGCACAGGTGGAAATGCTATTGGCAGAGGGGTGTAATGAGCAGCTCTGACTTTTTGTGCAGAGGTATTTGAAAAGCCCCTGCTGTTGTAATTCCTTTAGTAAAGTTGGTTGCTCCTGCCAGCTGGGCCCACATGTCATCAAAAGCAAAGTAAATGTGTCTTGTGCTACAAACATTTTCATTCAATTAAGCTACATCCACCCAGGATTTTATGCTTTCACCAGCTCTGCACATCATGAACATGGTGGCACACCGGTTAGGGGCACCTCTATGCGACTATCTCACCCCACTGCTCCATCCACTCCAGCTATTTTTGCACTTTCCCCACTCAGGGTAACATAACTCTCCCCAGGGGTGAGAGGGCATGTGGCCACACTGAGTCCTTCAGTTTTGGGGCTACATGAAAAAGTTGCACTTGTTTCACTAAAGGTGAGATTTTAAACCTGGTTTCTGACACTGACATCTATCCCTGTGTGGATGCTCTGTTTCCAGTTTAAATCAGGCTATTTCAGTTTAGCTTATGGGAATGAGGCAATAACGACGTTCACAGAGCCGATGGTCGTCTGAAGTTTAAGTGAGATGATATGTCTGACTTCCAAATGTGTGTTTTTAGGAGCTTTACTCACTTGTTTCTCACAGTGAAACTGATACCATGCAGACGATTTTCTTTGCTGCTTCTACCTTGCCAAAAGAAGGTGTAATTGGCTTCTTGGACAGAACCAGCATCTGCAAGTCTTGTTTCCTGAAGTGCTGCAATGTCAACATTGAGTTTATACAGCTCACAGTCTATCAAAGCTGATTTCCATATGCTGCTTATGTATTGTAGGTCCTCATCGCCTGTCAATCCTGGACACATGGTCCTGACATTCCAGCTTCCAAGCCAGAAAGTTCTTGGTTTCTTATTTTTGCCAGGTGCAAGGTTTCTGTCTGCCTTTCAACTTTTGATCTAGCCCCACGCACCCCATTAGGTGGACAGATCGTGGCGGGTCAGCACCTAACTGTTCGGGGGCTACCTGGCTTTGTGGGGGGCGGTGGCTTACCAATGGAATGTAATGATTCCTCCCACCATTGAAGGTGACCCATGGCACCCTCCTCTATGCCATTCAAGTAAGAACTTATAACCCATAACTTCCACGTTGTGTCCATGTTGCAGCAAGGATGGAGTGTCCTCTCCATGTAATGTGGCTGCAAGAGCCTGGGCAGTTGATATGGAGGCACTGCTTTGCCCATGTGTCAGTGTCCCCCTTTTGACTTCACTGGTTTGGACCAAAGGAAGGATTGGAGTCGATACATTTGGAACCAGCTATGCTGCAGGAGTTGCCAGTGCAGAGGAGATCTTCCATCTGCCTGCCGTCCAGAGCTCCACTCCTAGATTAGTTATCAGCCACAGCTGAAGCGCCCAATCTGTCCTGTGTGGATGTCGTTGGCAAAAACACTGAGTGAATTTACTCATCCTCCTTTCGATGGCATTTCCTCCATCAAGGTTTCCACTACCCTCCTCAGGCACTCATCAGCCTGAAGCCGTTGGTGCTTCCTGAGGTTTCTGGGTTAATTAACCACTGCCCAGCACTCGGCGTCGACGAGTACGGGTTGTACCACCTATGGTCATAGCAGTAGCAGGTTTTCAATTCTGACCTGACCTTAAAGGAAATGGCCTTCTGATAAAGGTGGAGAAGAGTTGCACAGTCTGGGATCCTTCCTACCACTTTATTGAATGAGCATGCTATCTTCATCCAAATGCATGTTTCTAGAATGAAGTCCATGAAGAAGAGATACTAGTTAACTGTGAACAGAAGGGTTACAGCAGCCTATTGATGAGCAGACAAGTGGGTTAATTACTGTGTGAAGGCAGCAATGCATTGAAAATTAGATCACTGGGTTATTTTGATGATTTTGGTGATCCCTGATGATTTTGTTGATTCTCCCTTGGGAGTTGTCAGATATTATAGTGAGAACCCCAATAGACATCTTGTGGATGGCAGCCTCCTCCATCCCACACTCCCCAGCACTACATTGCCAATGTTTCAGACACCTGAGGGAGGGATAGCTCAGTGGTTTGAGCATTGGCCTGCTAAACCCAGGGTTGTGAGCTCAATCCTTGAGGGATCTGGGGCAAAAAATCAGTACTTGGTTCTGCTAGTGAAGGCAGGGGGCTAGACTCAATGACCTTTCGGGTCCCTTCCAGTTCTATGAGATAGGTATATCTCCATATAAAATTTTTTTTTTTACAAATTTGCACAGAAATATTAATATGCCCAAATATCTGATTAATAAATTCATAGATTTTAAGGCCAGTGGGGACCATTAAGATCTTAATCTAGTCTGATCTGTCCAACACAGGCCATAGAATTTCAACCAGATACCCTTCCATTGAGCCCAGTAACATGAGTCTGGCTAAAGTATATCTTCTAAAGTATATCTTCCAGGAAGGCACCTAGTCTGGATTTAAAGAGGTCAAGAGATGGAGAATCCACCACTTCCCTTGGCCATTTGTTCCAATGGTTAATCACCTTCAATGTTAAGAATTTGTGTCTTATTTCTAATCAGAATTTGTCTGGCTTCAGCTTCCAGCCATTGGATTGTGTTAGACCTTTCTGTGCTAGATTAAAGAGCCCTTTAGTACCTGATAGTTTCTCACTGTAAAGGTATTTTCTGACTGTAATTAAGTCATGCTCCATCTCTTTTTTTGATAAACTAAACAGATTGAGGTCTGTACATCTCTCACTGTACAGCATTTTCTCCAGCCTTCAGATAATTTTTGTGGCTCTTTTCTGCACCCTCACCAATTTTTAAACATCCCTTTAAAAATGTTGACACTAGAACTGGGTGCAGCATAGCAGTATTGGTCTCACCAATGCTGTATACAGAGGTAAAATCTCCTTCCTACGCCTACCCACTACTCCCCTGTTTATAGACCCAAGAATCGCATTAGCCCTCTTTGACATAGCAACACACTGGTGTCAAGGCTGCATCCCCACTTTGAACTTTAGGGTACAAATGTGGGGGCCTGCATGAAGACTTCTAAGCTTAACTACCAGCTGAGATCTGGTCCGCTGCCACCATTCCCAAAGCTAATTCCCTTCCCTGGGAAGCCTTGAGAAACCTTTCACCAATTCCCTGGTGAATACAGATCCAAACCCCTTGGATCTTAAGACAAGGAGAAATTAACCATCCCCCTCCTTTCTCCTACCAACTCCTGGTGAATACAGATCCAAACCCCTTGGATCTTAAAACAAGGAGAAATTGACCATCCCCCTCCTTTCTCCCACCAACTCCTGGTGAATACAGATCCAAACCCCTTGGATCTAAAACAAGGAAAAATCAATCAGGTTCTTAAAAAGAAGGCTTTTAATTAAAGAAAAAGGTAAAAATCATCTCTGTAAAATCAGTATGGAAAATAACTTTACAGGGTAATCAAACTTAAAGAGCTCAGAGGATTCCCCTCTAGCCTCAGGTTCAAAGTACAGCAAACAGAGATAAACACTCTAGTAAAAGGTACATTTACAAGTTGAGAAAACAAAGGAAAACTAATACGCCTTGCCTGGCTGTTTACTTACAAGTTTGAAATATGAGAGACTTGGTTAGAAAGATGTGGAGAACCTGGATTGATGTCTGGTCCCTCTCAGTCCCAAGAGTGAACAACAACCAAACAAAGAGTACAAACAAAAGCCTTTCCCCCCCCAAGATTTGAAAGTATCTTGTCCCCTTATTGGTCCTTTGGGTCAGGTGTCAGCCAGGTTACCCAAGCTTCTTAACCCTTTACAGGTAAAAGGATTTGGAGTCTCTGGCCAGGAGGGATTTTATAGTACTGTACACAGGAGAGCTGTTACCCTTCCCTTTATAGTTATGACACGCCCCCCAAATCACAGATAGTGTTGGACGTCCGGTTCCACACTGGCTGTGATTTCTTCCTGGAGCTCTAGGAGAAAACAGAGTTAATAAGACACATGTACCTTTAGACATACTACTGATTATATAAAAACTAACAATATGTTCCAGTCCAAGAACAATTTTTAACCAGTTGACTCTGGGAAACTTTCCCGGGAGAGTGCATCAGCCACTTTGTTAGGGTATGTCTACACTACAGGATTAATTCGAATTTATATAATTCGAATTTAGGAAACCGATTTTGTAAATTCGAATGTATTCGGCCACACTAGGCACCATTAATTCGGTGGTTTGCGTCCAAGCTACCATAGTAGCTTCGATTTCCAGAGCGTTGCATTGTGGGTAGCTTTTACATAGCTATCCCATAGTTCCCGCAGTCTCCACCCCCCTTGGAATTCTGGGTTGAGACCCCAGTGCATGATGGGGCAAAAAACATTGTCGCAGGTAGTTCTGGGTACAGCCTCCCCCTCCCTCCCTGAAAGCAACGGCAGACAACCATTTCGCGCCTTTTTTCCTGAGTGAACTCTGCAGACTCCATTCTGCATCAAGCATGGATCCCGTTGTGCTCCAGAACGCAGTCTTGAACATTATAAACACCTCGCGCTTTCTCGTGGAGTTTATGCTTACACAGGACCAGAAACAAGAGGCGAGGAGGAGGAGGAGGCGGCGATTGCAGCGCAGCGACCAGCGTGATGAGGACATGGACACGGACACAGAATTCTCTGAGACCGCGGGCCCCGGTGCTTTGGAGATTATGATGTTAATGGGCCAGGTTATAGGCTTTGAACGCCGATTCTGGGCCCGGGAAACAAGCACAGACTGGTGGGACCGCATAGTGTTGCAGGTGTGGGACGATTCCCAGTGGCTGAGAAACTTTCGCATGCGTAAGGGCACTTTCATGGAACTTTGTGACTTGCTTTCCCCTGCCCTGAAGCGCCAGAATACCAAGATGAGAGCAGCCCTCACAGTTGAGAAGCGAGTGGCGATAGCCCTGTGGAAGCTTGCAACGCCAGACAGCTACCGGTCAGTCGGGAATCAATTTGGAGTGGGCAAATCTACTGTGGGGGCTGCTGTGATGCAAGTAGCCAAAGCAATCACGGAGGTGCTGCTACGAAAGGTAGTGACTCTGGGAAATGTGCAGGTCATAGTGGATGGCTTTGCTGCAATGGGATTCCCTAACTGTGGTGGGGCAATAGATGGAACCCATATTCCTATCTTGGCACCGGAGCACCAGGGTACCCAGTACATAAACCGCAAGGGGTACTTCTCAATGGTGCTGCAAGCACTTGTGGATCACAAGGGACGTTTCACCAACATCCATGTGGGCTGGCCGGGAAGGGTTCATGACGCTCGCGTCTTCAGGAACACCAATCTGTTTAAACGGCTGCAGCAAGGGACTTACTTTCCGGACCAGAAAATAACCGTGGGGGATGTTGAAATGCCAATTGTTATTCTTGGGGACCCAGCCTACCCCTTAATGCCATGGCTCATGAAGCCATACACAGGCAGCCTGGACAGGAGTCAGGAGTTGTTCAACTACAGGCTGAGCAAGTGCAGAATGGTGGTAGAATGTGCATTTGGCCGTTTAAAAGGTCGCTGGCGATCCTTATTGACTCGCTCAGACCTCAGCCAAACCAATATCCCCATTGTTATTACTGCTTGCTGTGTGCTTCACAATCTCTGTGAGAGCAAGGGGGAGACCTTTATGGCAGGGTGGGAGGCTGAGGCAAATCGCCTGGCTGCTGATTACTCGCAGCCAGACACCAGGGCGATTAGAAGAGCACACGATGAAGCGCTGCGCATTAGGGAAGCTTTGAAAACCAGTTTCATGACTGGCCAGGCTACAGTGTGAAATTTATGTTTGTTTATCCTTCCTGAAAACCCGCCCCCTTTATTGACTCATTCTCTGTAAGGAACCCACCCTCCCCCTTCCCCCAGCTTGCTTTCAAAGGAAATAAAGTCACCATTGTTTAAAAATCATTTATTCTTTATGAATTGATTATAAAAAGAGGGAGAGAACCTGAGTGGGGTTTGGGAGGAGGATCAGCGGGAAGGAAAAGCCCAGTAAAAAAAGGTTAAGAAAATGGCAGCCTTTTGCTTGGGCTGTCCACTGGGGTGGAATGGGAGGGTGTACGGAGCCTCCCCCCCCCCCGTGTTCTTACACATCTGGGTGTGGAGGCTATGGAAAATGGTGAGGAGGTAGGGGGGTTATACAGGGGCTGTAGCGGCACAGAACCTGAGTGGGGTTTGGGAGGAGGATCTGCGGGAAGGAAAAGCCCAGTAAAAAAAGGTTAAAAAAATGGCACCCTTTTGCTTGGGCTGTCCACTGGGGTGGAATGGGAGGGTGTACGGAGCCTCCCCCCCCGTGTTCTTACACGTCTGGGTGTGGAGGCTATGGAACATGGTGAGGAGGTAGGGGGGTTATACAGGGGCTGTAGCGGCACTCGGTTCTCCAGCAGCCGTTCCTGAAGCTCCACCAGACGCCGGAGCATGTCTGTTTGCTCACGCAGCAGCCCCAGCGTTGCTTCCCGACTCCTCTGATCTTCCTGCCGCCACCTCTCATCTCGAGCGTCTCTCCTCTCCTCACGTTGGTCCCTCCTGTCCTCACGTTGGTCCCTCATGTCCTCACGTTGGTCCCTCCTGTCCTCACGGTCACTGGCTTCTTTCCTATACTTGCAAACCGTCTCCTTCCACTCATTCAGATGAGCTCTTTCATTCCTGGTGGATTGCATGATTTCGGAAAACATCTCTTCTCTCGTTTTTTTTTTACGACGCCTTATCTGGGATAGCCTTCGGGAAGGAGGAGGGAGGCTTGAAACATTTGCACCTGCTGGAGGGAGTGAAAAAAGGAGAGAATTTTTTTAAAAGATACATTTTTCAGAACAATGCTTATACTCTTTCACGGTGTATACTATTCACATTACATAGCACATGTGATTTCTGTGCAAGGTCGCATTTTGCCTCTTAATATTGAGTGCCTGTGGCTTTGCTGCTAGAGATCACAGACGCAGGTCGGGGAAACAGAATTCACCTTGCATGCTGCCATGGTAAGCCACTGTCTTTAGGCTTCTGCGCCCTGCTTTCCCACATACCAAGCAAAGCCCGTTGTGCTGCAGTTTTCCTGTTAGCTTGTTTTCTGCTGCTGAAGGTTAACACCCCCCCCCCATCCAATTCTCTGGGATGAGTGCTTTATCCCTCCCCCCACCGCGTGGCTGGTATCAGGGAAGATCCCTGCAGGAACCAAACTAACACCCCCCCCCCCACCCGCCATGAATTCTCTGGGATGAGTGCTTTATCCCTCCCCCCACCGCGTGGCTGGTATCAGGGAAGATCCCTGCAGGAACCAAACTAACACCACCACCCCACCCGCCATGAATTCTCTGGGATGAGTGCTTTATCCCTCCCCCCACCGCGTGGCTGGTATCAGGGAAGATCCCTGCAGGAACCAAACTAACACCCCCCCCCCACCCGCCATGAATTCTCTGGGATGAGTGCTTTATCCCTCCCCCCACCGCGTGGCTGGTATCAGGGAAGATCCCTGCAGGAACCAAACTAACACCACCACCCCACCCGCCATGAATTCTCTGGGATGAGTGCTTTATCCCTCCCCCCACCGCGTGGCTGGTATCAGGGAAGATCCCTGCAGGAACCAAACTAACACCCCCCCCCCCCCACCCGCCATGAATTCTCTGGGATGAGTGCTTTATCCCTCCCCCCACCGCCTGGCTGGTATCAGGGAAGATCCCTGCTAGCAAAACGCGAAAAGCTCTGGGCCAATCCTCCCCCCCCCCTTGCACTTGGCTAAATGCAGGGAAGGATTTCTTTTCAGCCACAGGCAAACAGCCCAGTAGGAACGGCCACCTCAGTCCCCTTAATTAAATTCCCTTATTTCAACCAGGTTACCCTAAGCGATATCACTCTCCTGAGGATTACACAGCAAGATAAAGAACGGATGTTGCTTGAATGCCAGCAAACACCGGGACCATACGCTGCCAGGCTCTGTCAGGCAATGATACCAGATTACTTGCTACTAGCATGGCGTGGTCAAGTGTCCTACCATGGAGGACGGAATAAGGCTGCACTGCCCAGAAACCTTGTGGCAAGGCTTTTGGAGTACCTCCAGGAGAGCTTCATGGAGATGTCCCTGGAGGATTTCCGCTCCATCCCCAGACATGTTAACAGACTTTTCCAGTAGCTGTACTGGCTGCGAATGCATCCCAAGTGCTCAGGGCAAATTAATCATTAAAAATGCTTGCTTTTAAACCATGTTTTATATTTTAAAAGGTAAACTCACCTGAGGTCCCTTCCATGGGGTCATGGTCTTGGGTGCTGGCTTGGGAGGCTTGGGAGGGTACTTCAGTCAGGGTGAGAAACAGTTCCTGGCTGTTGGGGAGAACGGAGAGCTGGGTGCTCTCTGCCAGCTCGTCCTCCTCCTCCTCCTCCTCTTCCCCTTCCGCGGAATCATCAGGTGTCCCTGATGAGATTATCCCCAGCTCGGAATCCACAGTCAGAGGTGGGGTAGTGGTGGCGGCCCCCCCTAGAAATGCATTTAGCTCAGCGTAGAAGCGGCATGTCCGCGGCTCTGACCCGGAGCGACCGTTTGCCTCCTTTGCTTTTTGATAGGCTTGTCTGAGCTCCTTGACTTTCACGCGGCACTGATCTGTGTCCCTATTGTGGCCTCTCTCCATCATGCCCTTGGAAATTTTTTCATAAGTTTTGGCATTTCGTCTTTTCGAACGCAGTTCAGCTAGCACTGAATCCTCTCCCCATATAGAGATCAAATCCAGTACCTCCTGTACGGTCCATGCTGGTGCTCTTTTTCGATTATCAGCCTGCATGGTTACCTGTGCTGATGAGCTCTCTGTGGTCACCTGTGCTCTCCACGCTGTGCAAACAGGAAATGAAATTCAAATGTTCCCGGGGCTTTTCCTGTCCACCTGGCCAGTGCATGCGAGTTCAGATTGCTGGCCAGAGCGGTCACAATGGTGCACTGTGGGATAGCTCCTGGAGGCCAATAACATCGAATTGCGGCCACACTAACGCTAATTCGAATTGACAAATTCGATTTTGGCGCTACTCCGCTCATCGGGGTGGAGTACAGAAATCGAATTAAAGGGCCCTTTAATTCGAATTAAATGGCTTCGTTGTGTGGACGGTTCCAGAGTTAATTCGAATTAAAGCCACTAAATCCGAATTAAAGGTGTAGTGTAGACCAGGCCTAACTGTTAAGGCTAAAAAGTGTCAAATAGGCCAAAACAGAGTGACGTACCTGGGGCACCAGGTGGGTCAAGGAACTATAAATCCCCTACAGGCCAAAGTGGATGCTATCCAAAAGTGGCCGGTTCCAAAGTCAAAGAAACAGGTCCAATCCTTCTTAGGCTTGGCCGGATATTATAGGCGATTTGTACCACACTACAGCCAAATCGCCGCCCCGCTGACAGACCTAACCAGAAAGAAACAGCCAAATGCAGTTCAGTGGACTGATGAGTGTCAAAAGGCCTTTCACCAGCTTAAGGCGACGCTCATGTCTGACCCTGTGCTAAGGGCCCCAGACTTTGACAAACCGTTCCTAGTAACCACAGATGCGTCCGAGCGGGGCGTGGGAGCAGTTTTAATGCAGGAAGGACCGGATCAAGAATTCCATCCTGTCGTGTTTCTCAGCAAGAAACTGTCTGAGAGGGAAAGCCACTGGTCAATCAGCGAAAAGGAATGCTACGCCATTGTGTACGCGCTGGAAAAGCTACGCCCATATGTTTGGGGACAGCGTTTCCAAAGACAAACCGACCATGCTGCACTACAGTGGCTTCATACCGCCAAGGGGAATAACAAAAAACTTCTTCGGTGGAGTTTATCTCTCCAACATTTTGATTTTGAAATACAACACATTTCAGGAGCTTCTAAGGCCTGGTCTACACTACACCTTTAATTCGGATTTAGTGGCTTTAATTCGAATTAACTCTGGAACCGTCCACACAACGAAGCCATTTAATTCGAATTAAAGGGCCCTTTAATTCGATTTCTGTACTCCACCCCGATGAGCGGAGTAGCGCCAAAATCGAATTTGTCAATTCGAATTAGCGTTAGTGTGGCCGCAATTCGATGTTATTGGCCTCCAGGAGCTATCCCACAGTGCACCATTGTGACCGCTCTGGCCAGCAATCTGAACTCGCATGCACTGGCCAGGTGGACAGGAAAAGCCCCGGGAACATTTGAATTTCATTTCCTGTTTGCACAGCGTGGAGAGCACAGGTGACCACAGAGAGCTCATCAGCACAGGTAACCATGCAGGCTGATAATCGAAAAAGAGCACCAGCATGGACCGTACAGGAGGTACTGGATTTGATCTCTATATGGGGAGAGGATTCAGTGCTAGCTGAACTGCGTTCGAAAAGACGAAATGCCAAAACTTATGAAAAAATTTCCAAGGGCATGATGGAGAGAGGCCACAATAGGGACACAGATCAGTGCCGCGTGAAAGTCAAGGAGCTCAGACAAGCCTATCAAAAAGCAAAGGAGGCAAACGGTCGCTCCGGGTCAGAGCCGCGGACATGCCGCTTCTACGCTGAGCTAAATGCATTTCTAGGGGGGGCCGCCACCACTACCCCACCTCTGACTGTGGATTCCGAGCTGGGGATAATCTCATCAGGGACACCTGATGATTCCGCGGAAGGGGAAGAGGAGGAGGAGGAGGAGGACGAGCTGGCAGAGAGCACCCAGCTCTCCGTTCTCCCCAACAGCCAGGAACTGTTTCTCACCCTGACTGAAGTACCCTCCCAAGCCTCCCAAGCCAGCACCCAAGACCATGACCCCATGGAAGGGACCTCAGGTGAGTTTACCTTTTAAAATATAAAACATGGTTTAAAAGCAAGCATTTTTAATGATTAATTTGCCCTGAGCACTTGGGATGCATTCGCAGCCAGTACAGCTACTGGAAAAGTCTGTTAACATGTCTGGGGATGGAGCGGAAATCCTCCAGGGACATCTCCATGAAGCTCTCCTGGAGGTACTCCAAAAGCCTTGCCACAAGGTTTCTGGGCAGTGCAGCCTTATTCCGTCCTCCATGGTAGGACACTTGACCACGCCATGCTAGTAGCAAGTAATCTGGTATCATTGCCTGACAGAGCCTGGCAGCGTATGGTCCCGGTGTTTGCTGGCATTCAAGCAACATCCGTTCTTTATCTTGCTGTGTAATCCTCAGGAGAGTGATATCGCTTAGGGTAACCTGGTTGAAATAAGGGAATTTAATTAAGGGGACTGAGGTGGCCGTTCCTACTGGGCTGTTTGCCTGTGGCTGAAAAGAAATCCTTCCCTGCATTTAGCCAAGTGCAAGGGGGGGGGGAGGATTGGCCCAGAGCTTTTCGCGTTTTGCTAGCAGGGATCTTCCCTGATACCAGCCAGGCGGTGGGGGGAGGGATAAAGCACTCATCCCAGAGAATTCATGGCGGGTGGGGGGGGGGGGGTGTTAGTTTGGTTCCTGCAGGGATCTTCCCTGATACCAGCCACGCGGTGGGGGGAGGGATAAAGCACTCATCCCAGAGAATTCATGGCGGGTGGGGTGGTGGTGTTAGTTTGGTTCCTGCAGGGATCTTCCCTGATACCAGCCACGCGGTGGGGGGAGGGATAAAGCACTCATCCCAGAGAATTCATGGCGGGTGGGGGGGGGGGGTGTTAGTTTGGTTCCTGCAGGGATCTTCCCTGATACCAGCCACGCGGTGGGGGGAGGGATAAAGCACTCATCCCAGAGAATTCATGGCGGGTGGGGTGGTGGTGTTAGTTTGGTTCCTGCAGGGATCTTCCCTGATACCAGCCACGCGGTGGGGGGAGGGATAAAGCACTCATCCCAGAGAATTCATGGCGGGTGGGGGGGGGGTGTTAGTTTGGTTCCTGCAGGGATCTTCCCTGATACCAGCCACGCGGTGGGGGGAGGGATAAAGCACTCATCCCAGAGAATTGGATGGGGGGGGGGGTGTTAACCTTCAGCAGCAGAAAACAAGCTAACAGGAAAACTGCAGCACAACGGGCTTTGCTTGGTATGTGGGAAAGCAGGGCGCAGAAGCCTAAAGACAGTGGCTTACCATGGCAGCATGCAAGGTGAATTCTGTTTCCCCGACCTGCGTCTGTGATCTCTAGCAGCAAAGCCACAGGCACTCAATATTAAGAGGCAAAATGCGACCTTGCACAGAAATCACATGTGCTATGTAATGTGAATAGTATACACCGTGAAAGAGTATAAGCATTGTTCTGAAAAATGTATCTTTTAAAAAAATTCTCTCCTTTTTTCACTCCCTCCAGCAGGTGCAAATGTTTCAAGCCTCCCTCCTCCTTCCCGAAGGCTATCCCAGATAAGGCGTCGTAAAAAAAAAACGAGAGAAGAGATGTTTTCCGAAATCATGCAATCCACCAGGAATGAAAGAGCTCATCTGAATGAGTGGAAGGAGACGGTTTGCAAGTATAGGAAAGAAGCCAGTGACCGTGAGGACAGGAGGGACCAACGTGAGGACATGAGGGACCAACGTGAGGACAGGAGGGACCAACGTGAGGAGAGGAGAGACGCTCGAGATGAGAGGTGGCGGCAGGAAGATCAGAGGAGTCGGGAAGCAACGCTGGGGCTGCTGCGTGAGCAAACAGACATGCTCCGGCGTCTGGTGGAGCTTCAGGAACGGCTGCTGGAGAACCGAGTGCCGCTACAGCCCCTGTATAACCCCCCTACCTCCTCACCATGTTCCATAGCCTCCACACCCAGACGTGTAAGAACACGGGGGGGGAGGCTCCGTACACCCTCCCATTCCACCCCAGTGGACAGCCCAAGCAAAAGGGTGCCATTTTTTTAACCTTTTTTTACTGGGCTTTTCCTTCCCGCAGATCCTCCTCCCAAACCCCACTCAGGTTCTGTGCCGCTACAGCCCCTGTATAACCCCCCTACCTCCTCACCATTTTCCATAGCCTCCACACCCAGATGTGTAAGAACACGGGGGGGGGGGAGGCTCCGTACACCCTCCCATTCCACCCCAGTGGACAGCCCAAGCAAAAGGCTGCCATTTTCTTAACCTTTTTTTACTGGGCTTTTCCTTCCCGCTGATCCTCCTCCCAAACCCCACTCAGGTTCTCTCCCTCTTTTTATAATCAATTCATAAAGAATAAATGATTTTTAAACAATGGTGACTTTATTTCCTTTGAAAGCAAGCTGGGGGAAGGGGGAGGGTGGGTTCCTTACAGAGAATGAGTCAATAAAGGGGGCGGGTTTTCAGGAAGGATAAACAAACATAAATTTCACACTGTAGCCTGGCCAGTCATGAAACTGGTTTTCAAAGCTTCCCTAATGCGCAGCGCTTCATCGTGTGCTCTTCTAATCGCCCTGGTGTCTGGCTGCGAGTAATCAGCAGCCAGGCGATTTGCCTCAGCCTCCCACCCTGCCATAAAGGTCTCCCCCTTGCTCTCACAGAGATTGTGAAGCACACAGCAAGCAGTAATAACAATGGGGATATTGGTTTGGCTGAGGTCTGAGCGAGTCAATAAGGATCGCCAGCGACCTTTTAAACGGCCAAATGCACATTCTACCACCATTCTGCACTTGCTCAGCCTGTAGTTGAACAACTCCTGACTCCTGTCCAGGCTGCCTGTGTATGGCTTCATGAGCCATGGCATTAAGGGGTAGGCTGGGTCCCCAAGAATAACAATTGGCATTTCAACATCCCCCACGGTTATTTTCTGGTCCGGAAAGTAAGTCCCTTGCTGCAGCCGTTTAAACAGATTGGTGTTCCTGAAGACGCGAGCGTCATGAACCCTTCCCGGCCAGCCCACATGGATGTTGGTGAAACGTCCCTTGTGATCCACAAGTGCTTGCAGCACCATTGAGAAGTACCCCTTGCGGTTTATGTACTGGGTACCCTGGTGCTCCGGTGCCAAGATAGGAATATGGGTTCCATCTATTGCCCCACCACAGTTAGGGAATCCCATTGCAGCAAAGCCATCCACTATGACCTGCACATTTCCCAGAGTCACTACCTTTCGTAGCAGCACCTCCGTGATTGCTTTGGCTACTTGCATCACAGCAGCCCCCACAGTAGATTTGCCCACTCCAAATTGATTCCCGACTGACCGGTAGCTGTCTGGCGTTGCAAGCTTCCACAGGGCTATCGCCACTCGCTTCTCAACTGTGAGGGCTGCTCTCATCTTGGTATTCTGGCGCTTCAGGGCAGGGGAAAGCAAGTCACAAAGTTCCATGAAAGTGCCCTTACGCATGCGAAAGTTTCTCAGCCACTGGGAATCGTCCCACACCTGCAACACTATGCGGTCCCACCAGTCTGTGCTTGTTTCCCGGGCCCAGAATCGGCGTTCAAAGCCTATAACCTGGCCCATTAACATCATAATCTCCAAAGCACCGGGGCCCGCGGTCTCAGAGAATTCTGTGTCCGTGTCCATGTCCTCATCACGCTGGTCGCTGCGCTGCAATCGCCGCCTCCTCCTCCTCCTCGCCTCTTGTTTCTGGTCCTGTGTAAGCATAAACTCCACGAGAAAGCGCGAGGTGTTTATAATGTTCAAGACTGCGTTCTGGAGCACAACGGGATCCATGCTTGATGCAGAATGGAGTCTGCAGAGTTCACTCAGGAAAAAAGGCGCGAAATGGTTGTCTGCCGTTGCTTTCAGGGAGGGAGGGGGAGGCTGTACCCAGAACTACCTGCGACAATGTTTTTTGCCCCATCATGCACTGGGGTCTCAACCCAGAATTCCAAGGGGGGTGGAGACTGCGGGAACTATGGGATAGCTATGTAAAAGCTACCCACAATGCAACGCTCTGGAAATCGATGCTACTATGGTAGCTTGGACGCAAACCACCGAATTAATGGTGCCTAGTGTGGCCGAATACATTCGAATTTACAAAATCGGTTTCCTAAATTCGAATTATATAAATTCGAATTAATCCTGTAGTGTAGACATACCCTGCCTGCCGGATGCGCTCGAAGACTTTTTCCAGGTGCTCCAGGTGTTCTGTCCATGAATCAGAAAAAATGGCCACATCATCGAGGTAGGCAACTGCAGATTCTCCCAATCCCGCTAGGAGACCATCTACAAGTCTTTGGAAGGTGGCGGGTGCATTTCGCAACCCGAAAGGGAGTACATTGAATTCATACACCCCTGCCTGGGTGACGATGGCTGACCTTTCCTTAGCGGGTTCATCTAGTGGTACTTGCCAGTACCCTTTGGTTAAGTCTAAAGTAGAGATGAATTGGGCATGTCCCAATTTTTCCAATAGCTCATCTGTGCGTGGCATTGGATAGTTGTCAGGACGAGTTACAGCATTTAGCTTACGGTAGTCCACGCAAAAGCGTATTTCCCCATCTGGTTTGGGAACTAGAACCACTGGAGATGCCCATGCACTGTTAGAGGGGCGGATTATACCCATCTGTAGCATGTCCTGGATCCCCCTTTGTATAGCAGTTTGGGCATGAGGTGACTCCCGGTAGGGTGGGGTTCTAATTGGGTGAGCAATACCTGTGTCAATGGAGTGGTATGCCTGTTCGGTCCGTCCTGGAGTGGCTGAGAAAATTGGTGCAAAGCTTGTGCACAGCTCCTTGATCTGCTGTCTCTGCAGACGTCCAAGGGTCGTGGAGAGGTTCACCTCTTCCGCGCCACCATCCTTTTTTCCTTCGTAGTAGACACCTTCCGGCCACTCCGCGTCATCTGTTTCCTGGGCTGTAAACTGGCAAACGTTTAATTCTCTGGAATAAAAGGGCTTAAGAGAATTAACATGGTATACCTTAGGCTTTATGTTGGAGGTGGGGGAGGCTATGAGATAGTTAACAGCTCCTAGGCGCTCCTGGACCGTGAATGGTCCTTCCCACGACGCTTCCATTTTATGGGCCTGGAGCGCCTTTAAGACCATGACTTGGTCTCCTACTTTGAAGGACCGTTCTCTGGAATGTTTATCATACCAGGCCTTTTGCTCTTCCTGAGCATCCTTTAGGTTTTCTTTAGCAAGGGCTAAAGAGTGTCGGAGGGTGCTTTGTCGGTTGCTTACAAAGTCTAGAATGTTAGTTCCTGGAGAAGGCGTAAACCCCTCCCATTGCTGCTTCACCAACTGTAATGGCCCCTTAACCTCGCGGCCATACACAAGTTCAAATGGTGAAAACCCTAAACTGGGATGTGGTACAGCCCTGTAGGCAAAAAGCAACTGCTGCAACACTAGGTCCCAATCATTGGAGTGTTCATTTACGAATTTACGTATCTTGGCCCCCAAAGTTCCATTAAACCTCTCCACCAGACCATTGGTTTGATGGTGATGAGGGGTGGCAACCAAGTGATTCACCCCATGAGCTTCCCACAGGTTTTTCATGTTCCTTGCCAGGAAATTAGTTCCCGAATCTGTAAGGATGTCGGAGGGCCACCCTACCCTGGCAAAAATGTCGGCTAATGCCTGGCACACACTTTTAGCCCTGGTGTTGCTTAAGGGTACAGCTTCCGGCCATTGGGTAGCAAAATCCATGAAAGTCAGTACGTACTGCTTTCCTCTGGGTGTCTTCTTTGGGAAAGGACCCAGAATATCCACAGCTACTCGCTGAAATGGGACCTCAATTATGGGTAGTGGCTGGAGAGGGGCTTTAACCTGGTCTTGGGGCTTTCCCACTCGTTGGCACACCTCACAAGACCGGACATAATTAGCAACGTCCTTGCCCATTCCCTCCCAGTGGAAGGACTTCCCCAACCGGTCTTTGGTTCTGTTCACCCCAGAATGGCCACTGGGATGATCATGGGCTAAGCTCAAGAGCTTTACCCGATACTTAGTGGGAACTACCAACTGTCTTTGAGGATGCCAGTCTTCCTGGTGCCCACCAGAAAGAGTCTCCTTGTATAAAAGTCCTTGTTCTACAACAAACCGGGATCGGTTAGAAGAGCTGAGAGGCGGTGGGGTGCTCCGCGCTGCCGCCCAAGCTTTCTGAAGGCTGTCATCTGCTTCCTGCTCGGCCTGGAACTGTTCCCTTGATGCTGGAGACATCAGTTCCTCCTTGGACTGTGGGCTGGGGCTTGGTCCCTCTGGAAGCGATGCAGGTGCTGGGGCTGTTTCCATTGACTGTGAACCGCTGTCCGCTGGTGCACTATGTGGTATTTCAGGCTCTGGCTGAGCCTCTTGGGTAGGGTTAGCTGCTGCTTCCACCAGTTCAGGCTCGCTGGTGCCCTCTGGCCTTGGAGTTGTAGATGGGTTTGCAAGCGCTGGACTCAGTGCTGGCAATGGTTCTGGTGCTGGTTGCGTTGCCAGTTCCGGTTCTGGGACTGGCTTTGGCTGGGTCTCTGGGATTGGATCCGGTTCCACCACCTTTGTTTGGGTCTCTGGTAACACAGACGGGGCCCTGGTGGACGGCTCAGGAACAGGGATGGGGGTGAAAGCTTCTTAGCCTGGCTGCGGGTGACTATTCCCACCCTCTTGGCTAGCTTCACATGGTTGGCCAAGTCTTCCCCCAGCAGCATGGGGATGGGATAATTGTCATAGACTGCAAAAGTCCACATTCCTGACCAGCCCTTGTACTGGACCTGCAACTTGGCTGTAGGCAAGGTTACAGACTGTGACACGAAGGGTTGAATTGTCACTGGAGCTTCCGGGTTGATGAGTTTGGGGTCCACTAGGGATTGGTGGATAGTTGACACTTGTGCCCCAGTGTCCCTCCAAGCGATAACCTTCTTTCCGCCCACTCTCAAGGTTTCCCTTCGCTCCGAGGGTATGAGAGAGGCATCTGGGTCTGGGGATCTTTGGTGTGATTGGGGTGTAATGAACTGTAATCGGTTGGGGTTCTTGGGGCAGTGAGCCTTTATATGTCCCAGTTCATTACATTTAAAACATCGCCCTGCTAAGGTATCACCGGGGCGATGTTGGTTGGTGGAGACTGGTGGGGTGGGGTGAGAAGGCGTCTGGGGTTTCCCTTGGGATGTGGGTGGGGCCTTGGGTTGTCCCCAGTGGTAAGGTTTTATTTCGGCTTGCCCCTTCTGGTATTCGCTCCAGCTGCTACTAGTTTTTTTCTTTTCTGCCACCTCCACCCATTTGGCTCCAATCTCCCCCGCCTCGGTTACAGTTTTGGGCTTCCCATCTAGGATGTACCTTTCTATTTCCTCAGGAACACCCTCTAAAAACTGCTCCATTTTTACTAGGGAAACCAGATCTTCCAGAGATTTAACATTTGCTCCTGATACCCAGGCATCACAATTTTTATCAATGTGGTAGGCATGCCGGGTAAATGACACATCTGGTTTCCACCTTAGGGCTCTGAACCTCCGACGGGCATGCTCGGGTGTTAGCCCCATTCTGAGTCTGGCCTTGTTTTTAAAAAGTTCATAACTGTTCATGTGTTCCTTAGGCATTTCAGCCGCCACCTCTGCTAAGGGTCCACTGAGCTGTAGTCTTAGCTCTACCATGTACTGGTCTGGAGTGATACTGTATCCAAGGCAGGCCCTTTCAAAATTTTCTAAGAAGGCCTCAGTATCATCGCCTGCCTTGTAGGAGGGGAATTTTCTGGGACGGGAAATGGTACCTGGAGAGGAGTTGCTAGGATTGGCTGGTGTACCCGGCCTAGCCCTTGCTACTTCCAGCTCATGCTTCCTCTCTTTTTCTCTCTCCTCCATCTCTTTTTCTTTCAGCTCCATCTCTCTCTTGTGGGCCTCCTCTTTGGCTTTTTCTTCTCTTTCTCTCTGCTCCCTAGCCCTCTCATCAGCTTCTTTCTCGAGTTTTTTAATTTGAAGCAGTCTCTGATGTTTTTTCTCATTTTCTTCTGCTTCTAGTCTGGACAGTTCTATTTTGTTAGCTACTTCTTTAGTACTCATTTTCCTGTTTTCTTGTGCTGGGTCACACCCCTCTGCAGTTGACTGAAACTGGGATGTACTCAGCTCAGGCTGCTGCTGAGTTAACAGAGACTTTCTAACTAGCTACTCCCGAGGATGTAAAAAGAAAAGAAAAACAATTCAGCTTGTAAATTCCTTTTACCAGTCGTTTGCTCATTAATTGAACCCTTCTCTTAACAAAGGCTCTTGTTAAAAAATCTTAACACCTCTGCCTTCAGGCAAGGAGAGATAAGATATGCATCTACCTTCAGCTCTGCTTTCCAAGCAGCTAGAAGGAAAAAAAATCTTACTGGCTTTTGGGTTTAAAATGTATCCCACCTCTGCCACCATGTCAAGGCTGCATCCCCACTTTGAACTTTAGGGTACAAATGTGGGGGCCTGCATGAAGACTTCTAAGCTTAACTACCAGCTTAGATCTGGTCCGCTGCCACCATTCCCAAAGCTAATTCCCTTCCCTGGGAAGCCTTGAGAAACCTTTCACCAATTCCCTGGTGAATACAGATCCAAACCCCTTGGATCTTAAGACAGGAGAAATTAACCATCCCCCTCCTTTCTCCTACCAACTCCTGGTGAATACAGATCCAAACCCCTTGGATCTTAAAACAAGGAGAAATTGACCATCCCCCTCCTTTCTCCCACCAACTCCTGGTGAATACAGATCCAAACCCCTTGGATCTAAAACAAGGAAAAATCAATCAGGTTCTTAAAAAGAAGGCTTTTAATTAAAGAAAAAGGTAAAAATCATCTCTGTAAAATCAGTATGGAAAATAACTTTACAGGGTAATCAAACTTAAAGAGCTCAGAGGATTCCCCTCTAGCCTCAGGTTCAAAGTACAGCAAACAGAGATAAACACTCTAGTAAAAGGTACATTTACAAGTTGAGAAAACAAAGGAAAACTAATACGCCTTGCCTGGCTGTTTACTTACAAGTTTGAAATATGAGAGACTTGGTTAGAAAGATGTGGAGAACCTGGATTGATGTCTGGTCCCTCTCAGTCCCAAGAGTGAACAACAACCAAACAAAGAGTACAAACAAAAGCCTTTCCCCCCCCCAAGATTTGAAAGTATCTTGTCCCCTTATTGGTCCTTTGGGTCAGGTGTCAGCCAGGTTACCCAAGCTTCTTAACCCTTTACAGGTAAAAGGATTTGGAGTCTCTGGCCAGGAGGGATTTTATAGTACTGTACACAGGAGAGCTGTTACCCTTCCCTTTATAGTTATGACAACTGGGTTTGCCATTTATGTCACCTAAATCTTTTTCAGGGTTCCTGCTTTCCAGCATGCAGTCCCCAATCCTGTAGACATTGCCTGCATTCTTTGTTCCTAGGTGACTTTTCTGTGGTGCACCTACCACAAAGTGCTGCAGCGCTAAGGTAGGCTAGTACCTACCTGTCCTTGCTGGCACTGCGCTGCACCCCAGAAACAGGCAGCAGGTCCAGCTGCTAGGCAGGGAAGCCATGGGGCATCAAGCGCTGCCCCCTCCCCGAGCACCTGAGTGGGAAGAGGAGGGTCAGGCTGGAGGTGTATGAGGCACAGCCAGTGTCTATTTGTTCTGTGCCTCGGAGATGACGACCTTCATGCCTGCCCTCTCTTCTAGCTTGGCTTTCCTATCCTGCAGGGGATGGGGGAGGGAAGCTGGCAGCAGGAACTAGGAGTGGGATTTCCTGCTAGCTCCATGGCCAACCCAGGGGCTTAGGGGGTGGGTTGGGGGAAGAGGCCCATCCCCTGACCAATCAGGGTTTCAGGTCTTCACAGCACTGCTGCTGACATGTGGAGCAAGGGGCTTCTCACACACACATAGATCCAGTGGTGGTGCAGTCCTGTACACACTATGAGGCTTTTGGAGGAAGTATCAGGGCACGTTCTTTTACAAGGTGCCTTCATAGTTTTAGCTGAGCTCAGTTTATAGGCATTTCCCAAAACAGGTAACTAACTGTACACAGATATACACCACATTCAGCTTCAAGTGTGCATCTTGACATTAATTGAATTTTGCACTGCTCATAGTTATAGCTAATTCAATTTTGTTCTAAACCTAGGAGTGCATGGTCTTATGAGCTCTCAAGCCCCATTCTTATGTGCAGCATTTCACAATTGGCCAAGTGAGTAATGTGGGAGGTTTTTATGAAATGTAGGGCCAAAGCACTGTAATACTGTACTAGATTTGATAGATAATTGTTCTGATCTTGTATGTGTTTTGTTTTTGGAACTATTTTAATAATCTAACAATTAATGAGCAGGAGAACAAATTGTTTATAGCTTGACAGGATTTAAAACTGCTCAAGCAAGTCTGCCATTTTCTTAAAACTACAGCAGTACTCTCATGTTCTGTCTTAAAATTTCCCCTTGCTTATAGTATTAGTATATTGAAGGATCAGTACATTACTCTCTAATCCTGCTCTCTAGGTAGTATACTTGTGCAAAATGGTGAGCTTTCTTATGTCTGTATGGGATTGTGTGAAGTTGTGAGTAAGTCTGCAAGGTATATGTGGTGGGGGGCAGAAGTGTTGG
This sequence comes from Emys orbicularis, assembly GCF_028017835.1. NCBI lineage: Eukaryota > Metazoa > Chordata > Testudines > Emydidae > Emys > Emys orbicularis. The sequence goes on along the minus strand of NC_088695.1, from coordinate 24,405,668 downwards.
CTTGAGGGTGTATTAATACTAGGAGTTGTATGCTCATGTGATGTTTGTGTGTGTGCATGTTGGGATGGATGAGGTGTTTATGAGTGTTGGGTGTGGGGACTGGGTATATGTGGTTTTGGTGTTTGGTGATTTGCCTGAGGGAGTTGTTTGTGTGGGTTAACAGTGGGAGTGTAGATATGTGAGATGGAGGCGTAGGGAGTGGGTGTGTTTGTGTGTGTTAGGAGGAGATTTTGTTATTATGTGTTTGTGGATTAAGCATGTGTTTGGGGACTGTCTGTACAATTGCATGAGTCATGTTTAGGCTTGAATCGATTTGCCTCTGGAAGGACAATACAAGGATAGGAGGAGAGGCAGCAGAAAGAATTTTGACTGATATGGTCCCTGTGTAACATCCTCCATTAGTAACATGAGCTTTTAGGATATGATACATTTCTATGGGCTGAGCTCTATAACTCAAGTATTTGCTCTATTTACTTTAGAGATCACCGGGAATGTTTGGGGGGAAAGGACAAGGGAAAGAAAGGAGGTCCCTATCACAGTGCCAGGGGGAGGAACACCTAGATTAATAGAGTTTCAAGGTTAAGGCCAGAAGGGTCTTAAAGCATTTCTTCATAAACTTCACAACAGCCTTTGATGTGGATAAATATTATTATGGCACTTTTATAGCTAGAAGAATTGAGGCAAAGCAATACTAAGTAATCTGCCCTAGGACATTCCAAGAGTCAGTGGAAAGCCAGCAATAGAACTTTGGAGTCTTGGATCCAGTTCTCTAGCTGACCCATTAGGCCAGATTCCCTTGTCAAGTCAAATTATTTATAGGAGATTAATTCATATAGCCGGTAAGACATCAAAAATTTCTAATTATATCTAGTCATGTCAAATGACAATTATGCCTTTAGTTAAGTATGCCATACAATACTTTGCCAGAGAAAGGTTAGCCAAAAATGCTTTGACTGAAGATCTGTTGCAGATGCAGATCAGACCCTATAAAAGGACCCCTGGGAAACAATTTGCCTTGTCCTTGCACAGAAAGCTTCAAGGTAAGCATATGGAGGGACCTGGGTTTGTGGAGAGGGGAAATTTCCCCTGCATTCCACACATCCAGCTACATTCCTGAAGCCGCTAGCACTAATTTCCATGAGGGATTGACTCTGTTAGCAGTGATTTTAAATCTGCTTTTCAAGGTGTCTATATATTTTCAATCTATAATTTATCACTGGCGTTTCGTGCAGCAATAAGAAGGGAATTTCTATTTCTATTTTACAGTATTGATCAGCTTCCAGACTGCATACTATCCATCTGTTATCACAAGAGGTAAGATTCTGATTTACTAATTCCAAGGGGATAGTAAGAGACTATCTAGGGTGGGATTTCTGTGTTGCTGAATGGACAGTTGCTGTATCCCCTAATATTTATGCCCATTGTGCAAATGCATTACATATTGTGCTTGGCCTGTGCTGCCTATGGTGGTCAGGGTCTCTACAGTGGCTGAACTTGAAGCCAGTGACCGATGATGCTGGGCTCGCCAGTGCCCTGTCCTAGATCCTCACTTCTAACCAATCAGTTTGATCAGTTCTAGACTTTAAGTCTTTGATATGACTGTATCCAAGGTGGCTAGAGTCCACCAGCTGAGAGAATATTGCAAAATCGTATTCTTTTTCCTCAGACATATGTATTATTGTAATGATCATTTTGTCAGGAATTTACCGTACCAAATTTTATTGAAGAAGTTTGTCATCTGAACATACAAGTCATTTTATAACATGTAATACAAAGGTCTCATTTTCAATACTGCGGAGAACTCAGCAGTTCCCTGTTGTTATAAATCCATAGTTTATTTAAGAGCCTAATAATGGGTTTAGAATTCCAACTCCTATTTTTGGCCTTAGTTATTTTTATAAATTATATTCCAGCACATTTACAACTGTACTAAGTGTTATAATAAATAATTCAAATTGAACAGTGGCAATTCATTAAAAAAGTTGTGTTATTCATGGTTTTTATTGTTTGTTCACTTTGTTTTATTGTTTGAATCACTGAGTGCAAAATAGCAAGGGTCTTCTCCATAGATTTAGGCCCAGATTGTTAAACTATTGCTCTGCTCTGCAATGCCTAACTAAATTAGGAGTCAAACTCCCGCAAGCCAATGGCTCATCAGGCTGATGTAGTTAAGGCATGTTAGTGTCATAGCTAACAGTACACAAGGGAGCAACGTGGCAGCATCACGTCTGATTACCTTGGGGTACACCAACCCAATGGAATGGGAAACCAGTCTGCAGCTAAGTGAACGCAAGGTGGCCTTTTAGTGTGAGGCAGGCAAGATTCAAACCTTCAGGACTGTAGTTCAGAACCTTACCCTCACATTCCTCACACCTATGAGGAGCCATACGCCCACTGATTTTCAACAGATGCCTTACAATTTACCCCCACTAAACCATCCCAAGGGTAGAAAATGTCCCAACGGATGCAAAATATTATTGATTCATCAGTGTAACATTTTCTCCACATCAGAGCTCACTGCTGAGCTGCCCTAGATAAACCGCAGCCATGTCGTCGGATGCTGAGATGGCCGTCTATGGGGTGGCAGCTCCTTTTCTCCGAAAGTCGGAGAAGGAGAGAATTGAGGCCCAGAACAAGCCTTTCGATGCTAAGACATCGGTCTTTGTGGTGCATCCCAAGGAATCCTTTGTGAAAAGCGTAATCCAGAGCAGGGAAGGAGGGAAGGTCACAGTCAAGACTGAAAAAGGAGAAGTGAGTAAAAGCAAGGAGTAAGGAACAGCATTTTGTTCCTCCTCTGTTCTTAGCTGATAGAAATGGGTCTCTTCTTTCCTTCCAGACTTTGACTGTTAAGGAAGATCAAATCTTCTCCATGAACCCTCCCAAATATGATAAAATCGAGGACATGGCGATGATGACCCATCTCCATGAACCTGGCGTCCTGTATAACCTCAAAGAGCGTTATGCAGCCTGGATGATCTATGTAAGCACAGGCCAAAGTCTTTCCTGGACTTCCAAACTAACAGCTACACTAAATCATGTGGAAGCCAATCACGTTATCTCCCTTTCTTTCAGACCTACTCGGGTCTCTTCTGTGTCACTATCAACCCCTACAAGTGGCTGCCAGTGTACAACCCAGAAGTTGTGTCTGCCTACAGGGGCAAAAAGCGTCAAGAGGCCCCTCCCCACATCTTCTCCATCTCTGACAGCGCCTATCAGTTCATGTTAACTGGTGAGTGGCTCAACTCCTGAAAAGTGATTATACAATGAAAATTTCATATGAGGAATCACAGTGGCTGAGTTTTAGCATTCACTGGTGAGCAAATATCTGTGAGCCTTATTTCCTTCACAGCCATCATCAGTACCAGTGCAAATTACACATATTTTTGCACTTAGTTTTTCTAAATATCAAACCCATAACATATAGCCAAAGACACTGAAAGTGCTAAGAATAGTGATAGGTAAAGTGGTTCAGATGAAACAAGAATTCATTGAAACCCACACTGAAACTGACCCAAAACTTTGTCCAGCACTTGAATCTAAACCTGACCCAAAATTTCACACAAATCCTTTTTGATATTCTGGAAAGTTTGGTTAATTTTTCTAAAAAAATAACTGTTCTTTGTTCCTAGGTTTCAACCAGGCTTAGAACAAAAGTGTAACATGCTTTGATAAAATGTTGATCTCATGGTATTTCCAGCATAGCTGGATTCAGAAACTACTATGATCTCATGAAATTTCAGCTCCAAGAGGTTCGGATGAACTTGCAAACTTTTAGCTGTCTTTTAGTTAAGAGTATTGTTTATATAATCATTTGCCCTACAGAGATTTAAGTCACTTGTTCAGATTTCTGAATAATAAAATTTGATGAAAGGAAAATGTGTATAAGTTGGTCTGAAGTCCACGTATCCTGTGGTTCTGTCAATCCATGTGAATTTAACTCAAAACCTAAATATCATGGAATTGATACATTGATTGTTTGAGAGAGAGAGAGAGAGAGAGAGAAAACAGTTCATGAAAAAAATCAAAATTTGGAAGTAATTTCATTACAAACTGAAATGATTTTTAAAATATTGGTTTTGTTTTCTTCCTTTCTCTTTTTTTCCTTTTACCACTGGATGCAGTAGAATGGATGATGCTCATAGCTTTATTTTATCTTCACATTTTCATTTTGTTTTTTCCTTTTCCCACTTTGTAACTTTTAGAAACTTCCTCAACTCTGGAAACTTACAGAATAGGTAAAATTAAGAGAAGGGTAAGACTAGTGCTAAAATGAACAAAAAAGAAAAAGAAAACAGAAAAAGTGACCAGAACCCCCCCCCCCCCAACCCATTCTGGGCATAATTCATTCTATTGGCATTCAGTGACAAAAAAGAAAACAAAAGGGGGAAAAAAAGGATTTCCTAAAAACTCAAACATTTCCAATGCTGATTAAAAACAAAAATCTCAAGAAATCGGAAGCTACTAGAGAAAGTTTCTAGTTTTGAAAAAAGGCTAGTTTTTGTTGAAAAAAGTTTCAGATAAAAATGTTGACGATCTCATATTTACTTCAAACACATTTCAGTCAGTTCAACGTTACTCAGTAACTCTTTTAAAAGTCTTTTTGGTTCTGTCTCTTTCACAGATCGGGAGAATCAGTCGATCCTCATCACGTATGTATATTTCCCTGCCCTGGTTTTTGCTGGCTTTGCTATGTGCTGCAGGAAGAAACTCTTTGGTTATGTGTGTTCTTTCCTTCTCTGTTTGATTTGACAGCGGAGAATCTGGTGCTGGAAAGACTGTGAACACAAAGCGTGTCATCCAGTACTTTGCAACAATTGCAGCTAGTGGGGAGAAGAAGAAGGAAGAGCCAGGCAAAATGCATGTGAGTTGGTCACTAAAGATGGGATTAAATGCTCTTTTCTGAAACTGCCACGTATATACTGGTTTAAAACAACCTTAATTTGACAATAATTATTACTTTGTAGGGGACCCTTGAAGATCAAATCATCAGCGCCAACCCCCTGCTGGAGGCCTTTGGGAATGCCAAGACTGTGAGGAATGACAATTCCTCTCGTTTTGTAAGTCTTTTTTGTCAGAAATGCTCTTAGTTCTAGGCAAACATGAGGGTACGGTGTCTGCCACTCACTCAAGTGCAGTGATGGGACAATTTATGTTCATATAATTAGAATTTTTTATCATGTCTTTACTGGTTTTCAAACAAGGACAGATTAAACATACATATAAATAACAGAAATTATAGTAGAGAGACAAGGTGGATGAGGTAATATCTTTTATTGGACCAACTTCTGTTGGTGAGAGAGAGAAGCTTTCCAGCCACACAGAGCTCTTCTTCAGGTCTGGGAAGGGTACTCTGAGCATCTCAGCTAAATGCAAGGTGGAACAGATTATTTAGTATAAGTAGTTAACACATATTGTAAGGGCACATTCAAGGTAGAGTGCCCCATTAACACCTCTGCAGTCATAGGACAAAAATGGGGGTTAGTGGGTTACATTTTGTTGTAATAAGCCATAAATCCAGAGTTTCTGTTCAGTCCATGGTTTTTAGTGTCTAGCAGAGTGATGAATTTAAGCTCCCAGGCTTTGGTTTCCTTTGAGGATGAGCACTGAGAGGTCAGACATAGAGTGATCACTCTGTGAAAAGTGTTCACCCACAGGTGATAGAGTGTTTTTTGTCTTTTATCATTTTCCTGTGAGTGTTCATTTGAGAGGTAGTGATTGTCTGGTTTCACCCACATTGTTGTTATTGGGGCAGTTAGTGCACAGAGCTGGGGCAGCAGACCTCAAGTGAACCACCCAATGACCACAAGTGAACCACCCAATGACCACAAGGTCTGAAGGCACCCAGCCAGGTTTATTGTCGACAAAGCACAGTATTGGTGCCCTATACTTGCTACAAGTACACTCAATGCATGTATGCCCATGACAATGGATGCAGCTCAGTGAATGGTGGGACTTTCCATTCCCCCCTAGACTGGCCAAAGACACTCCCTCTGAGACTCCATTTTATACACCAATACAAACAATTATGTATTGCCCCTCTGATGTGGTTAGATACTGCCCTCTGACATAGCTAACCACCACCTTGTACCTGTTGGTTCAATCAAAACATCTCTATCCATCATGCTGTCATCCTGACGTTATCTTTAGGATGGGTCAGCATATTCCTGTTATCTTGGTGAATGTGTTTGGTATCGAGGCGTTCTGGTACCACCTTCTGGAATGTGTTTGTGTGCATGGCCTGTGTGTAGCACTTCTTAGGAATGTGTGTTTCTGCAGTGTCAGCCCTGTTCTTACCAGATTATGTGAGCAGGGCCTGCCTCTAGCTTACAGCCTGACTTTGCTTGATATTAGCAAAGCTTTGACCACTACTTTAGCCCAGGCCTCAGGTCTCATACCAGGCCTCTGATACAAGGGCTTATGTCTCATGCTCTTTTCCTACTACAACCCCCAGTTCAAGTCCCACTGCCATTGGATGAGGAGAAGGGATTTGAACAGTATCTACCACCTCTCAGGGGAGAGCCCTAACCATTTATTCTGATGTGGGGCTCCTTCAGTCTCTCCTGCTGAAGCTGTCTCATTCTGGATCAATAATTAAAGAGTCATTGGAGTGGGACCCTGGGTCTCCCCTCCTTTCACGTGAGTGCAGTAATCACCCAGCTATGGAGTCATTCTCATGCTTCTGCTCTCTGTGTGGGGGAGACTGAAGTGAGAGAATGACTCTATAGATCTGGTGGTTCGCGCACTCACCTGGGAGGTGGGAGACCCAGGATCCAGTCCTCCTGTTCTAGTGACTCTTTATTTTTATCCAGAGTGCAACAGCGACAACAGGAGAGACTGACGGAGCCCCACATCAGAAGAGTCCACAGCCCAGTGGTTAACATACTCATCTGAACGGAGGTACTTGTTCAAAACCCTTCTCCCCTCAGGCAGAGGGGGGTCTCCTACATCCCAGGTGAGCACCCTAACCACTGGGCTAAAGATTATGAGGGAAGTCCTTCATCCCTGGCTGCTCTTTGTTAACTCATCTGAGGGGCCTGATCCAGGAGGAGTCCTCTGAGCATGCCTGCCGGATCAGGCCCCCCATGCGATTTAAGCAGCTGAATGCCTGTCTTCCCCTGGTACATCAATCATTCTGGGGCTTAGGCAGGAGATTGGCACCTATGGCTAGAGGGAGGCAGAAGTGCGCACACCCAGAGGAAAGAACATAGATGACGGGGAACTTTTACTGCAAAAACATAGGTGTCAAGGGAGTTTAGGCACCGACAGGGTTCAGCAGGAGTTTTGTGCGTCACAATGCTGATTAAACCAGGACTTAAGTGCCTAAAACAGGGACTTTGGCGTCTGGATACTTTTGTGCTTTCAGGCCTTCCTTTCTCCTGTGCATTCAACTTATGTGAACTGTACAATTGTGGCTATATTGGTCACTATGGATGTTAATAATTTAGCATAGGTCTTTACCTAAATATTTAGTAGTGACATAGGCTAAACATTTCACTACATATTAATAAAATACATCTAGGGTGAAGCCTTGGCCTCTCTGAAGTAAAAGGCAAAATTCCCATTGATTTCAATGGGGCCAGGATTTCATCCCTAGTCTGCCTCTGAGGGTTTTAAATTAAATGACTTTTTTTTCCTTTAAAGGGCAAATTCATCAGAATCCACTTTGGTACCACAGGGAAACTGGCTTCTGCTGACATTGAAACATGTAAGGGACCTCCCTTTAAGGGTCACAATTCTCTGTCTCTCTTTCTTTCTCATTGTGTTTTCTTGTGGCTAATTGTACTTTACCTGCCTTGCCAGATCTGCTGGAGAAATCTAGAGTCACTTTCCAGCTCAAGGCAGAAAGAAGCTATCACATATTTTATCAGATCATGTCCAACAAGAAGCCAGAACTAATTGGTAAGAAACGTTTTAACTCTTTTGGTGGAACTGGTCACTGAGTAACACTAACTGATAAGCTTTGTTACATGGGCAATTATGGGCATGTCTGCACTGCATTGTAAACGCAGGCTCAGACTCAGGTTTGAGCCCAACCCCTCCTCTACAGTTCACACTCAAATCTATCTGACTCAGGTCAGTAAGTCCTCAGGGTCAGAGTCCTAGGACCCACGTGGGGTGGTAGGTCCAACCCCAAATCCTGCTGTGATTTGGGTCCAAGCTCCGTCATTTCACAGTGTGGACACAGCACAAGCCTGGGTCCCCAGAAGCAGAAGGTCTGACTCGAGTCTGCAAGCAGTATGGATGTATCAGCATGGTTCTGAGAACTGAGTCCATCAATTGTAAACCTGGGTTTACAATGCAGCATGATGCACATGTGTAAACTTGGAAACACTGAATCTGTAGGCGTGGGGCCCACAGACCTGGATTTGCAATGGAGTGTAGACATACCATTAAAGCCCTGTATTACCCTGAGGCAAGGTCTGGAATAAATATGTGACCAAAGACCAAACTGCAGCAGGTAAAAATTGGGATCTATTCTTGTTTTCAGAGATGCTTCTGATTTCCACCAACCCATATGACTTCCCCTTTGTGAGTCAAGGTGAGATCACTGTAGCCAGCATTGATGACCAGGAAGAACTCATGGCCACAGATGTGAGTAACACATGATAATTATTATGTGAAGTATTAACTTTACTAGATAAGATCTTTACTTTACTGATTCTGTTGACAGAGCGCCATTGACATCTTGGGCTTCAGTTCTGAGGAAAAAATGGCCATTTACAAGCTGACAGGGGCAGTACTGCACTATGGGAACATGAAATTCAAGCAGAAGCAGCGTGAGGAACAGGCAGAGCCAGATGGCACAGAAGGTATTAGCAGAAATTACACTCTCAATAACGCAAGCAATAAATCAATCCGTAGAAGTTGAATTATGTCAAAATGTCAAGCTTTAGCTTTCAGTTCTGTTTGAGGAGTCTCTTTTACAATCATCCTTTATTTTTAGGTGCTTAGGGGTACATTTTCAAAGGCACTGAGTGCTTAACTCCCACTGACTTTCAAAAAAAGCCTACTTTTGAATTTCATGTCTTTTATGCCTGCACAATCTCTACTATAAGATTACATTAATAGAATTGCATGAATAGAACATTTAACATTACATTTGCTTTTGAGAGAAATCTCACATACACCACATTCTATTTGTTGTCCAATAATTGATTCCTCTGACTGTGTCCTTTTAGTGGCTGACAAAGCAGCCTACCTGATGAATCTGAACTCAGCTGATCTGCTCAAAGCCATGTGTTGCCCCCGAGTCAAGGTTGGGAATGAATATGTGACCAAAGGTCAAACCGTGCAGCAGGTAACAATTGGTGATCTAGAATTCTGGTTTGAATTAACACACCCGGGTTTCTTCCTCTGCTTTGTATGGTAACTCCAGTCCTTCTCCCGCTGGTTTAGGTGCACAATTCGGTGGGTGCTCTGGCAAAGGCGGTCTATGAGAAGATGTTTCTGTGGATGGTCATTCGTATCAACCAGCAGTTGGATACCAAGCAGCCCAGACAGTACTTCATTGGTGTCCTGGACATTGCTGGCTTTGAGATCTTTGATGTAAGGAGCAGGGATTTGACAGCAGGTTCCTGGAAGGGACACTGAGGGGTTGTGAAAATTCAGAGAAATATGTTTTTCTGAAGATCTTAGAACTTTTCAAATCATTTCAAATTTTCTGGAAAAGCCTGCCTTTTCTGGAGAAGTGCCCTGTCTCAGCTTCTGCAGAGCATGACACTCAAAGGGCTTCACTTTTAAAAAGATGGAATTAGGTTTTGTATGTAGAAATAAATAGCAACTGCAGTATTATGCGCTTTCAACTTTTCAACAGGTTGAGCTTATCAAATAAACTATTGTGTAATGAGGTGAATGCTCAGAAGCACCTGAGCAAGCGTGGGGCAATGAACACAAAGGCAAGCCCAAGGGCTGAGGCACATACAGGTCTGGGCCAGGGTATGGGAATTCCTGGGTGGGCCAAGTCAATAGTGCATAAACGCCTGGTCAGAAGGGTCAGATGGGTTAGTACCGGGCGCCAGACCCCACAAACAGCCTGCAGTGAGAGTGAGGAAATGCTGGTGCAGCAGGGAGCTTATCTGGGCCAGAGCCTGGAAACAAGCATGGCCTTGATCTGAAAGCATAGAAATTCTGGTGTGGGCAGGCACTGAAAATGTTGACATGTCCCAGGAGATATGATAGTATAGTAAATAATAGATTTTACCTTACTATTGACTTCAAAGGAGCTCTCCTGGGAACAATGAATTCAAGGTCTTTTTGCTCTCCCATATTCATGCACAAATCCCATTGAGGGAATTGCAAACAGGGCCTGAACTGGTGGTGCCTTGTCAATACAACCCATTACATTTACACTGGGAAGCCCACTTTAGGATTAGAAGTGCCACCACAGCTTCACAGTTGCTGTTACATCTTTAAAATCTTTAATACACATACATTTGTCTTTCCCTTTGTGTAGTACAACAGCCTGGAGCAGCTGTGCATCAACTTCACCAATGAGAAACTGCAACAGTTTTTCAACCACCACATGTTCGTGCTGGAGCAGGAGGAGTACAAGAAGGAAGGAATTGAATGGACATTCATTGACTTTGGGATGGACCTGGCTGCCTGCATTGAGCTCATTGAGAAGGTATCTTTTCAATTCAAGTGCCTGATTCATTCGAGAATTCTTTAGTTGCTGGGGGTCGTATTAAATTTTAGAGGGACTCTTCCCTGCTCAGGTCCATATATTCAGCCTTAGTTATTAAAAATACCTTGTCCCACAATTTAATATATTTTGGGATAAAAACATTAGTCATAGAATCATAGAAATGTAGGGCTGGAAGGGACCTCGAGATGTCATCTAGTACAGTTCCCTGCACTGAGGCAGGACCAATGATGGGAATTACACAGCCCCCCCTGGAAGCCTATTCCAGAGCTTAACTACCTTTAGAGTTAGAAAGTTTTTCCTAATATCTAACCTAAATCTCCCTTGCTGCAAACTAAGCCCATTACTTCTTGTCCTATCTTCAGTGGACATGGAGAAGTATTGATCAGCATCCTCTTTGTAACATCCCGTAACATATTTGAAGATTGTTTTCAGGTTTTCTCTTCATCTTCTTTTCTCAAGGCTAAACGTGAGATTTTCTAAACCCTTTATCATTATTGTTGCTTTCCTCTGGACTCTCTCCAATTTGTCCACATCTTTCTGAAAGTGTGGTGCCCAGAAGTGGGCCTCCAGCTAAAGCCTCACCATGCTGAATAGATGGCATAGACGATAGACAATTACTTCCCACGTTTTACCTACCATACTCCTGTGTCTTATATATGACATCCCAGAATATTAGCCTTTTTTGCAACTGCATTATATTGTTGACTTATATTCAATTTGTGTTCCACTATAACCTACAGATTCCTTTCAGCAGTACTACTGCCTACCCAGTTATTTCCCATTTTTAATTGTGCATTTGATTTTTAATTCCTAAACGTAGTATTTTGCACCTGTCTATTGAATTTCATTTTGTTGATTCCAGACCAGTTCTCCATTTTGTCAAGGTCATTTTTTGTTCTAATCCTGTCCTCCAAAGTGCTAGCAACCCCTCCCAGCTTGGTGTCATCCACAAATTTTATAAGCATACTATACACTCAATTATACAAGTTATTAATGCAAATAGTGAGTGGTATCAGACCCAGGACTGACACCTGTGGGAGCCCACTAGATACATCCTCCCAGTTTGACAAGGAACAATTGATAACTATTCTCTGAGAATGGTTGTTCAACCAGTTTTGCATCCACCTTATAGTCATTTCATCTAGACTACATTTCCCTAGTTTGGTTATGAGAATGTCATGTGGGATAATGTCAAAACCTTACTAAAATCAAGATATATCCTGTCTACAGCGTCCTTGCTATCCACTAGGCCACAACTCTGTCAAAGAGGGAAATGAGGTTGGTTTGGCATGATGTTTTTTGACAAATCCATATTGGCTATTACTCATTACCCTTCTATCTTCTAGGTGCTTACAAATTGATTGTTTAATAATTTGTTCTAGTATTTCTCCAGGTATTGAAGTTAGACTGACAGTTCAGCAATTCCCTAGGTCCTCTTTGGTCCCCCTTTTAAGATAGGTAGTATGTTTGTCCTTCTCCAAAATGGAAAAATGACCTAAATTACCTTATAACAGGACCCTTTTCAGAAACCTGGACACAGTTTCCAATTTAAAGCATGCTTCTGTACTCTTTAGTACTGAAAGAATTAATTCTTCAAAGCAAACCATGGAGAAATCTGAAAAAGTAGTATATTTTGGTTTCTTGATATTATTGCCCAAGTAACATGAAGATTATATCAGTATGATAACTTCATTAAAATAATGTTCTACATTTGTGCTCTACAGGCCCTGTCATATCCAGATAATCAGTGTCATATCCAGTTAATCATTTCCTGGTAGATTTGGTGAGGAAGGCAGAAATATAATATTCTGATCACTTTGACATTGTCTTCAACATTTGTAGCTAAGAAATTTTGTTCATGGTGAATATAGAAAATGGAAAAATACAGTTCTGGGCAAATATGTTCTTTCTCTCTAATGTATACATCTTCTGAGTGCAACAATGAGGAGGTGGTGATTTTGAATGTAGGGCACATAGAATTAAGAACATTTGCTGAAAGTATACAGTTCTGGAGAACAACAGGCTTTTTTAGCAAGATATCTTCATGTTGTGTGAGCTCATTTGGGTAAGGACTTTTATGTAAACATGACAATATTGTTGCACCTTTCAAAATGTTTGTTACAAAAAAGTAAAATTTCCATGAGCGATTATGTTACATTCAAAGCTGAAATAGATGAAATTCAGCTTGTTTAATCTCCCATTTTGTCAGGAGATGTACTTGGAGTACATCCTTTTCTGACCTGTTTCTCAACCTCTGGACTCTGTCAGTCTTCTGACCAAGAGATGGCCACATTGTCCAGGACGGCAGTTTGTAATCAATTTCTCCCTCTTTCTACTTATTTGTTGCTGTTTATTTCAGCCAATGGGTATTTTCTCCATCCTGGAAGAGGAGTGCATGTTCCCCAAGGCAACTGACGCTTCTTTCAAGAACAAGCTCTATGACCAGCATCTTGGCAAGTCCAACAACTTCCAGAAGCCCAAGCCTGTCAAAGGAAAGCCTGAGGCCCACTTCGCCCTGGTGCACTATGCTGGCACTGTGGACTACAACATCACTGGCTGGCTTGAGAAGAACAAAGATCCCCTGAATGAAACTGTCATTGGGTTGTACCAGAAATCGTCAATGAAAACACTGGCTTTTCTCTTTGCCGCATATGGTGGAGATGCAGGTATTTGTATTCATCCACAATATCCAATATACACAGAGATACTTCTTCTAGAATCACAAAAGGGAACATAAAAAATCTAAAACATGTTTTCATTCTCTTTCATTGTGCAGATGGCGGTGGCTCCAAGAAGGGGAGCAAGAAGAAGGGTTCTTCTTTTCAGACCGTTTCTGCTCTTTTCAGGGTACAGTACAGTGTTCATTATCGTGTTCTCTGTCAAGATAATGAGAAATCTCACTTTAAATCTGAAAAGGTTATTTTCCAGCTGGCTCAGTTGTGGTAAAAGCCCCTTGATTCTTATGGGAAGTTAACCTGCTGTGTCTCCATTTCATTGAGTGCAGAGTCTGTCCTTTCTTCCCTTCCCCAGGATGATATAATAAACAATGATGTTAAACAAAAGTAGTTTCTAAGAAAGGCCCTCCTTGCACCAGCTCTGGATTCAGAGCTGTATGTGGCCCTGTAATGGGGTTCACTTCTCCCATCTGGTTAGGTGTCTGCTGCCTCAGTTTCCCTGACTCTGCTCCCTGAAGAATGCATGTAGACTTATGTGGTTCAAATTCGTCTCCTTCTTGAGGTGTGGCGTATAACACATCATTTCAACTCAACTCACCACAAATCTTCCCCACAGACTTTACAATTCCTTCCCAATGCCAGCCTCAGCTGTCTGGCCTTTCCTAAAGCTTTTACCAGTCAAGGCTTCTATTCCTTCTCCATGCAGATATCTCCTGCCAGGTCCTTCTCCTGACTCTGGGTCACACTCCTCTGTACAAACTGGCTCCCTCTTAAGTACCACTCACAGGCCACCATCATGTGACACTGGCCCATCTGCTGGCCAAAGTCTTGAACCAGGATACTTGGATACATGCATAGGCCCCAGGAGCATCCTATTGTTACAGGTCCAGACTGCTTACATTTAAACCACCTGAAAACTTAGAAATGTCTCACTTCCCCCACTGCTCTGCTCCTTTCCATTCTCATACTCTTTTCCCCCCGTTCACATACACCCCATAAAAAAAACAAAGGATCTCCATCCAGGGCTCCCAGGATATGATGCCCTTTCTGACACTGGTTTCCTGTCCTGTCTTGGTGAACATTTTCAGTATTGCCAACCAGTGGCATTTGAGAGCCATGAGTTGAGCCCCCAAAACTCATGAGAGTGAAATATGATTTCAAGAAATAATCAGTGTTGGCTTTTTTTCTTGCCCTCTGCTCTCTGAGCCTTTAGTACACACTTAGGACACATTTTCCAGCTTTTATCCTCAACCCTGAGGTTCAGAAACTTACTTTTATTTTTCAGTTAAAAACTGACATTTCCCCCAAATCAATTGATTCCAGGAACTGGGGCATAAGAAAAACACCAAATGTAGTGAGACTCATGATAAAATTGTGAGTTGGGAACATTACATTCCACACTTCTAGGTAGCACTATTTCTACAGTTTTATACCTCACTTTAATGACCATATTTAAGATACAAAGGAAGAAGAGAACGTAGGTTAGAATGATTCCGGCTGGGACGTTTTGCAAGCTAGTCTGTCTACATTGGTTATGCGCTACTCCTGACAGAATTCTGCACCACTGTGGGGGCGCAGAATTCGTATGGTCCGTATATTTCTGTGGCCCCATCATGAAGAAAAATGCAAAAGAACTCTGCGGGGGGACATGCGCCTCTTCTCCGGCAGCACATCTGTTCCAGCATGCCTGGAGCAGCCTCAGAGATGCAAATCTCAGTGAGGGGAGGAGGGCTGGGCATGCATGCCTCTGGGAGAGACATTGATCACCATCAGGGGGCGGGGCTGGCACTTTTTTTGCTGTTTGGTGTTCTGTAATGTAATTTAAATGAAAATCCAGGATTATTACTGGAATGCAGGGTATTAGTTACCAAGTTAACTTTCATGTGTTTAGGAAATGCTGAATAGTTACTGTGACTTTTTTCTGTACTGTAGTTTAAATAACTTACTAAAATAATTAAAACTGGTGTGATTATATTGCATTATTTTGACAAATAAAATTGGCAGAATTTTGCAGAATTTTTAATTATTTGGCACGGAATCCCCCTCCCCCCAGGAGTAATGTGCATGATCCCATTATAATGAGTTTACTGCTTCTATCAGTGCATATGCAGTGTAACATTGGTTAACCTAAACCTTTGCTTATGCTCTCACAGGAGAATTTAAACAAGCTGATGAGCAATCTGAGAAGCACTCATCCTCACTTTGTGCGATGCATTATTCCCAATGAAACCAAGACACCCGGTAAGAAGTGCCGGTGTGCAGAAATATTAGTGAGGTTTCTGCCATTCCCTCTGGGCTGCACAAGGAGGTACTAATTCATGCTGTGATTTGTTAAGGTTCCATGGAACATGATCTCGTACTGCACCAGCTAAGGTGTAACGGCGTGCTGGAAGGGATCCGAATTTGCAGGAAAGGATTCCCCAGCAGAGTCATTTACGCAGACTTTAAACAGAGGTCAGAGAGCTCCACTATACTGCCCCATTATGTTTGTGCTGAGTAGCTTGTATTTCCTAATTATTTCAAATACTATATTCACTGAAGTATTTAGCATATATTTTCTTTACTCTGTTGTAAATATCAAATTAAAGTAATGTACTGTGGGTTAACAATGAGATTGATATCTTTGGAATCTAAGGTCCTCTCTCCAGAGAACATGTGGTAGGATATAATTGCAGTACAAGCTTTCTCAGACTATCCTAAAATTGTTCCTCAGCCTAACAGATGGACAGCCTCTAGGCATGAGAACTGGTCCAGTCAGCCCTTTTTCTGGCTTCCAGTTATAACATGGGAGCCACTTAGTGTCAATGGTGATGGTGGTTTTGGCGATAGGAAAATCCTTATATTCAGTTTTCTCCTACAGATACAGGATTTTAAATGCAAGTGCTGTTCCAGAGGGACAGTTCATGGACAGCAAGAAGGCTTCTGAGAAACTACTTGGATCCATTGATATTGATCAGACCCAGTATAAATTTGGTCACACTAAGGTACAGACACTCTTTGATTCAAACACCATCTATTTGTATTTTGTCCAGAATGAAAGTGATGTTTTGTAATATTCCCTTTTTCAAGGTGTTTTTCAAAGCGGGACTTCTGGGTCTTCTAGAGGAGATGAGAGATGATAAACTGGCAGAGATTATGACCCGCACGCAAGCCAGGTGTCGTGGCTTCCTGATGAGAGTGGAGTATCAAAGAATGGTGGAAAGGAGGTAGCAATATGTCATCTTGCATGGGACTTGTTGTGTTTGGGCTATTGCATCTATATTCATCACACACATAACACTTAATATATATTTTAATTACATTAGAGAGTCCGTCTTCTGTATCCAATACAACGTTCGCTCGTTCATGAATGTCAAGCACTGGCCCTGGATGAAGCTGTACTTCAAGATCAAGCCCTTGCTGAGGAGTGCTGAATCTGAGAAGGAGATGGCCAACATGAAGGTAGAGTTTGAGAAAATGAAGGAAGAGCTTGCTAAGTCTGAAGCAAAAAGGAAAGAACTGGAGGAAAAAATGGTGACCCTGATGCAAGAGAAAAACGACCTGCAGCTCCAAGTGCAGTCTGTGAGTATCACCAGTGCATTCGACCCTTATTGCACAGGGGAAACTAAGCCTGAAATTTCTAAATGCAACTTTCCCAGCAAGAGAAGTACAAACTGATAGTTACCTTCCACTAGAAAAATGTTGCAAGTCAAATTAAAATTCAAGGATTAAATGTTACATTTTCAAATTTAAGCATGTGCATTTGGGCACTATCCAAAATGTATGGGTCCAAATATCTGGAGTATACACATACGTAAGCATATATAATGATGCCCCTTGGTGGGTCATCTGTGGGGATGGAACTTGGGACCTCCGAATCCTTTGTATTTTCTTGATGCAGACCAATTAAACTATTTTTGTTTTGGATGGTGTAACTTTTGGGATGCTATCCTAGATGTTTATACATCTGCTGTACTGTTAGTTCTATTTGTTATACTACTCTATAGACCATGAGACATTTGCTATAGACCATAGCATTTTGAAAGCTAAGAAGGGTGGGTTTTTTTTTTTTTTTACAAGAAGAGATGATTTGCTTTGTTCACAATGAGTGAGATGGCCAACCTCTTTAAGGGGCACATCAGCACAATACTAAACAAAATGCCCCTCATTAAGAAAATACATAGTTCAAACCCACTCTCTGCCCCATAAAAACTACATATTGGGAGCATTAAACATAAGTAAGTGGCTCAAAGAGAAAGTCACCTATTTCAAGTGTGTTAGAGAAACCAGGTGGGGGAAGTAATATCTTTTATTGGACCCACTTCTGGTCACAGAGCTTTTCTTCGGGGCCTAAAGAAGAGATCTGTGTAAGCTCAAAAGCTTGTCTCTCTCACCAACAGAATTTGGTCCAATGAAAGATACTGCCTCACTCACCTTGTCTCTTTAATATCCCAGGACCTACACGGCTACCACAACACTGCATATATCAAGTGTAGCAATTTTATGTAGCTATAATTTAGTTATTTCTAAATTAAATTCTTTTAACAATAACAAAGTCTTTCGTCTTCAAATAATACTACGTACAGTATATGTCAAGTATGATATTTTAAAGCATACCCATTTTTGAGGTGTCTGAACACAAAAAAGTTTCTACATTCTTTTTAATTGGTAAAATTATAATTTTTATTTCTACAATGCTCAAATGTGAGTGATGTACTTTACAAACATATAAAAAAATGCAAGACCCCGGACATAAAGAGCCAGATTTTCAAAAGAGCTCAGTATCCAAAACAGCTTCCATTGTTCTCAACTGACAACCTTCTTACTGAGAATAATCAGTGTTGCTGGGTGCTCAGCATTTTAGAAAATTAGGCCATTAAAATCCAAATCATATGCAAATACAATAGGTGACACCAACCAACAGTGGGGTAAGAAACCAGTGAGGAGAAGATAAAATTAAAAACAGTGTATGCAATTATATAGGATGTTTATATGCATGTCTAGGCTCTGACCCTGCTCACATGCTTAACATAAACCACCATACAAGCAATGGAAAGTCAGGAGGAATACTCATATACTTCAGGTTGAACATGTGCAAAATTGTTTGTAGGATGTGGGCCTTAATGGTTTAGGGACAGATTATATACATTCATATGTAGTTATTACATTAATTTGTCTATGAATAGACTAAAAAAAATTAATCTAGTTGCTAATTTTCATGATCAGACATCTCATAAGAACATAAGCATGGTCAAACTGAGTCAGACCAATGGTCCATCTAGCCCAATATCCTGTCTTCTGACAGTGGCCAATGCCAGGTGCTTCAAAGGGAATGAACAGAACAGGGCAATCATCAAGTGATCCATCCCCTGTCATCCAGTCCCAGCATCTGGCAATCAGAGGCTAGGGAGACCTAGAGCATGGGGTAGCAATCCTGACCATCTTTGCTAATAGCCATTGCTGGACCTATCCTCTTAACAACAAGTAAAAATCAATCATATTTTGTGCTGAGATGAAATATAATTATTTTCAGCCTTTATTACAATACCACTATTTAGTGTGATATAAGATAGAGCTAAAAGTCACCAAAACACAAATACATGGAAAAACTACATTTCCCCAACAGGAATCTGAAGGCTTGGCTGATGCTGAGGAAAGATGTGATCAACTGATCAAAACCAAAATACAACTTGAAGCTAAAATTAAGGAGGTGACTGAAAGAGCAGAGGATGAGGAGGAGATGAACGCTGAGCTGACAGCCAAAAAGAGGAAACTGGAGGATGAATGTTCTGAGCTGAAGAAAGACATTGATGACCTTGAGTTAACATTGGCCAAGGTTGAAAAGGAAAAACATGCCACAGAAAACAAGGTAAAGGCCATATATATATATTTATATATATAAAATTGAGAGAGAGAGAGAGAGAGAGAGAGAGAGAGAGAGAGAGAGAGATCTGTGCATTTGTGCCTGAAGGGAGACTGGGGCTGGCAGTCAGTAGGATGAGAAATGTGGGCAGGAGGAACAAGGGGGTGAGGGAAAGACAGATCAGACAAAAAACTAGGAAGGGAAGAACTGGGACTAGCTGGGCAAAGAGACAGTGCACCATCTATTCTGTGTACTGAATGAGGCAGGAGTCCTAGGGGGTCCTATGGTAAACAATAGTATGTAATCACATAATTAAAAACTCTATCATAATGGATATGTTGCACAGACAACCTTAATTCAGGAATTTCCTAACCTTGGAGTGCTTGACTTTGAAACCTTACTTTGCTTTGAACATTGTTTTTGTGTGTGAGATAATCACACACACACACACACACTTTCTTAATTTACATATTTAGTTTATACTTTGCATTCATTTTAAAAAAGATCAATACATAATAATGTATTTATTTATCTTTATCATTTACTCTCCAAGTAAGGAATAATAAATACATTAATGCACTTATGAGGTATGATATGCCACCAGTTGAGTAGGCTCCATTCTAATTTATATTTCAGTGGTAAACAGACAGATTTTCAAAATGGCCCAGAGCCCCCAATTGGAGTAGAAATTTCTAAAGCCCTCATAACTCTAAACTGTCCACTGAGAACAAAGGTTGTTGCTGAGTACTTAGTATTTTTAAAAATCTGAACATATATTTCAGTGCCTAAAAATTGTGAAGTGACCTCTTTTGAAACACAGGCATTAAAGTTGTTCTTTGGTCTCTTATTGTTGAGGGAACAAACTGACTGAAATGGGACAAGTCTAGACCTTAGTAGGGCAGATGTGGGGGTTTTCAGTTGTAAGTGACTACAGTTTCATGAGAATCTCTTGCCAGTTTTTTCTGAGTTCACTCAGAGAAAAGATAATGAAGTAGCTATGACTTCAGACGTGACCGTTCTTTCTGCTTATTATATTACATTTCCATGCAGCCAGTATCTATTGCTTGAATCTTACAAAATCTTGGTTAAAAACATCAAATTTAATAAATCTAAATTTTAAATGACACTGTCATTTCACAAACAATGATGTTTTATATCCATTTTTATAACTATCTTTATTCAACTCGGAAGGTGAAAAACCTCACCGAGGAAATGGCAGTCCTGGATGAGACCATCGCTAAACTGACAAAGGAAAAGAAAGCCCTCCAGGAGGCCCATCAGCAGACCCTGGATGACCTGCAGGCAGAAGAGGACAAAGTGAACACACTGACCAAAGCTAAAACCAAGCTGGAGCAGCAAGTAGACGATGTAGGCACAATAATTTGTGGAGAGAATAAAACCAGTGTGAAATTAGGCTCTTGTTAGCAGAGAATTAATGACCTTTTTCTGTTTAGCTTGAAGGGTCACTGGAGCAAGAGAAGAAGATTCGCATGGACCTTGAAAGAGCTAAGAGGAAACTTGAAGGAGATTTGAAGCTGGCCCAGGAATCCACAATGGATTTAGAAAATGATAAACAGCAGCTGGAGGAAAAACTGAAGAAGTAGGTATGGTTTGTGGGGGTATCCTGCAGATACATTTTGTTCCAACACTAACTCTTTTTTTTCTGTGTGTGTGTGTAAAGGAAAGACTTTGAAATCAGTCAGTTCCTAAGCAAAATAGAGGATGAGCAAGTCCTGGGCATCCAGCTGCAGAAGAAGATCAAAGAGTTACAGGCAAGTCATAGTTTATCTTTGTTCCAGCCCAAAAGGGAGTTCAGTTTAAAGGAAGGCATCGCTCTTAGTGAACATGATGTATCAGGGACCCAAATTTCTCTCAATGGGTATTTGGATGTAGCTACCTCAGTTCAGGGAGGTGATGTTCCTTTGCCACCAGAACCCCTGTTGTCAGTGTAGGCTGCATCTATTCTACGGTGTTATGCCAGCAGAAGTCTGCCAACAGCCATACTGGTGTTGACCCCAGAATGAAGCCACAGTCTTAGTGTTTCCTGTTGTTCTCTAGGCTCGTATTGAGGAACTGGAGGAGGAGATAGAGGCTGAACGTGCCTCTCGGGCGAAAGCAGAGAAACAGCGGGGTGATCTCTCCAGGGAACTTGAGGAGATCAGTGAGCGTCTGGAAGAAGCTGGTGGAGCCACAGCGGTTCAGATTGAGATGAACAAGAAGCGTGAGGCAGAATTCCAGAAAATGCGCCGAGACCTTGAAGAGGCCACTCTGCAGCATGAAGCTACAGCTGCCGCCCTCCGGAAGAAGCACGCAGACAGCACAGCAGAGCTTGGGGAGCAAATCGACAACCTGCAACGAGTCAAACAGAAGCTGGAGAAGGAGAAGAGTGAACTGAAGATGGAGATTGACGACCTGGCTAGTAACCTGGAGACTGTCTCCAAAGCCAAGGTACAGAAACGAAAAATATGTATATAAACATATATGTTTATTGCAGAAAACAGACTGCACCTTCAGATTTGCACTTGTAGTAGTAGTCTTAAATAATAATAAAGAAGAAAAATTC
The DNA here is from genome assembly GCF_028017835.1 of Emys orbicularis. NCBI lineage: Eukaryota > Metazoa > Chordata > Testudines > Emydidae > Emys > Emys orbicularis. Next base: position 24,383,943 of record NC_088695.1, on the reverse strand, counting down.
TCTGATGTTATTGCTGTTGTTATGTCACATATATAATACGATTTTTATTTTACTATTTGCATAATATTCAGTTTTATGAAGGGTGAGGTTTCCTTACTAATTGAGCCCATATGTAGTTTGTCATGACAAAGATCCCAATGATCTCAGAATGCTGGAGAGCCCATGTGTTTAATCCTCTTTCTTTTTGTCCATTTCACACAAAGGCAAACCTTGAGAAAATGTGCCGCACTCTGGAAGATCAGCTTAGTGAGGTTAAGACAAAGGAAGAAGAGCATCAGCGTATGATCAATGACCTCAGTGCTCATAGAGCTCGTCTACAGACAGAATCAGGTAAAACATACATGTTGTACAACTGTGAGCGCATACAGGAGATGCTGGAATAGGAGGAAATTTCCATTGTATGCACAACATCTGATCCACCATAAGAACGGCCATACTGGGTCAGACCAAAGGTCCATCTAGGCCAGTATCCTCTATTCTGACAGTGGCCCATGCCAGGTGCCCCAGAGGGAAAGAACAGAACAGGTAATCATCAAGTGATCCATCCCCTATTGCTCATTCCCAGCTTCTGGCAAACAACCTATCCTGCCTGCCAATCTTGACTAGCAGTCATTGATGGACCTATCCTCCATGAATTTATCTAGTTATTTTTTGAATGCTGTTATAGTCTTGGCCTTCTCAACATCCTCTGGCAAGGAGTTCCACAGGTTGACTGTGCATTGTGTGAAAAAATACTTCCTTTTGTTTGTTTTAAACCTGCTGCCTATTAATTTCATTTGGTGACCCCTAGTTCTCGTGTTATGAGAAGGAGTAAATAACACTTTCTTATTTACTTTCTCCACACCAGTCATGATTTTATAGACCTCAATCATATCTGCCCTTAGTCGTCTTTTTTCCAAGCTGAAATGTCCCAGTCTTATTAATCTCTCCTCATATGGCAGCTGTTCCATGCCCTTAATCATTTTTGTTGCCCTTTTCTGAACCTTTTCCAATTCCAATATATATTTTTTGAGATATGGCGACCACATCTGCACAAAGTATTCGAGATGTGGGCATACCATGGATTTATATAGAGGCAGTATGATATTTTCTGTCATATTATCTATCGCTTTCTTAATGGTTCCCAACATTCTGTTTGCTTTTTTGATTGCCACTGCACATCGAGCAGATGTTTTCAGAGAACTATCCACAGTGACTCCAAGATCTCTCTCTTGAGTGGTAACAGCTAATTTAGACCCCATCATTTTATATGTATAGTTGGGGTTATGTTTTCCAATGTGCATTACTTTCCAGTTATTAACATTGAATTTCATCTGCCATTTTGTTGCCCAGTCACCCAGTTTTGAGAGATCCCTTTGTAGCTCTTCGCAGTCTGCCTGGGACGTAACTATCTCGAGTTGTTTTGTATTGTCTGCAAATTTTGCCACCTCACTGTTTACCCCTTTTTCCAGATCATTTAGAAAATGTCGAATAGGACTGGGCCCAGTACAGACCCCTGGGGGACACCACTATTTACCTCTCTACATTCTGAAAACTGACCATTTATTCCTTCCCTTTCCCCCCCTATCTTTTAACAAGTAACAAATCCATGAGAGGGCCTTCCCTCTTATCACATGACTGCTTAATATGTTTAAGAGCCTTTGGTGAGGGATCTTGTCAAAGGCTTTCTGAAAATCTAAATACACTATATCCACTGGATCCCCTTTGTCCACATGCTTGTTGACACGCTCAAAAAATTCTAGTATATTGGTGAGGCACGATTTCCCTTTACAAAAACCATGTTGACTCTTTCACAACAAATTATGTTCATCTATGTGTCTGACAATTTTGTTCTTTACTATAGATTCAACCAGTTTGCCCAGAACTGAAATCAGGTTTGCCTGTAATTGCCAGGGTCACCTCTGGAGCCCTTTTGAAAAATTGGTGTCACATTAGCTATCCTCCAGTCATCTGGTACAGAAGCTGATTTAAATGATAGGTTACAGACTACAGTTAGTAGCCCTGCAATTTCACATTTGAGTTCCTTCAGAGCTCTTGGGTGAATACCATCTGGTCCTGGTGACTTATTACTGTTTAATTTATATTATATTAATAATTTATTAATTTATATTATTGCCCTTTTATATCAGAGTTCTTCCCCAGCAGTAACCCACATTCTATGGTACAGTTTGGTTCAGTTATGATTTTTACTTCATTTGATTCTACACTTTCTTTCACATAGAGTGTGACTCCCCCACTAACACGACCTGTTTTGTCCTTCTGATATATTTTGTATCCTGGTATTACAGTGTCCCAGTGATTATCCTCATTCCATCAAGTTTCTGTCATGCCTATTATATCAATATCCTCATTTAATACGAGGCACTCTAGTTCACCCATCTTATTATTTAGACTTCTAGCATTGGTATATAAGCACTTTAAAAACATGTCACTTTTTCGCTGTCTCCCATTACATGATGTAATTGAATGAGACTTTTTTTCATTTGACTGTTTCTCATGAAAAAAAGTTTCTGCTTGACACCGGCTGTTAGCACTGATTACATCAGATTATCATCCTCTAGAAGACCCTCCTAAATTAATCTCTTTTAAAATAATAAATTATTTTATTATGTTCACTTAATTGCCATTTAATATAATCTATCTGGAATCTTTCTTAGGTGAATTTGCGCGCCAGGTAGAGGAAAAAGATGCTTTGATTTCTCAGCTCTCAAGAGGTAAACAGGCATTTACCCAACAGATTGAGGAACTGAAGAGGCATCTAGAGGAGGAGATAAAAGTGAGGATTTTTCCAACAGCCTTTTCTGTGAAGCTGGATTCTTGTTGTGAGCAAGATGCTTTAACCTCTAATGAAACCATAGCACCCTAGAGAATAGAGGGGGAAAGGTCCTGTTAGGTCACCTAACCCAGCCCCTGCCAATGCAGGATTGTTCCCTACATTATATTTATGAATGCTTTCATAGAGTCAGAATTTCAGACCTGAAAGGACCACTGGATCATTAAATCTGACCTGTATATCAGAGGCCCCCAACACAAATCAGCAACCACATACTAAGCCCATCATCCAAAATTAGACTGAAGTGTTACAACCCTCCGGAGACTAAACTATTGTGTGCCACAGGCAGTGAATAGGAGAGATCAAGGTGCGCTAATGCCCGAGGCACCTGCAGTTATCAAAACCCAGCGTAAAGTTTATCATCCATCGAATCTAGCACCACTTCCCCGGGATAGCTTTCCACAGTCTGACAGAGTTCAGTCAGGAGGATTCCCAGGATATTTAGCTATATCACTGTGCTACTCCTGTTGTTTCTCCAGGCTAAGAACGCACTGGCCCACGCCTTGCAGTCTGCTCGCCATGACTGCGACTTGCTCCGGGAGCAATATGAGGAGGAGCAGGAAGCCAAGGGTGAGCTGCAACGTGCCCTGTCCAAGGCCAACAGTGAAGTTGCCCAGTGGAGAACCAAATACGAGACGGACGCCATTCAGCGCACAGAGGAACTGGAAGAGGCCAAGTATGTGCTGGGGTGGAGGACTGGAAGAGGCCAAGAACTAAATGGGGAACTGTGAAGAGGCCAGTGATTTGCTCAGGGTGGGTCTGGAGGAGGCCAAGGATGTGCTTTGGGGAGGGTGATTAGAGGAGATGCAGTATATCCATTTAGTGGTATGGATTGGAAAATGGCAAATATGCTCATTAGGTTTAGAAAGACAGAGAGAGGCCCTATACTCTGTCGATAATGTGTGTGAGCTGATGGCAGAGGGATTATCAGAGACAATGTACTGTATATGAATTGGATAAGAGTGACTGAGAAAGCACCTATACTGTGTATGCACTGGGGTCACTGCCCAGAAGATGTGACACAGTTTGCTTCCCATATTGCTCAGTAAATGGAAGCTGTATTTACTCACTAAGTGGGAGCTGTATTTACTCACTAAAGTGGGAGCTGTATTTACAATCTTCCAGGAAGAAGCTTGCCCAGCGTCTGCAGGATGCTGAAGAACATGTTGAAGCTGTGAATTCCAAATGTGCTTCCCTTGAAAAGACGAAGCAGAGGCTGCAGAATGAAGTGGAGGACCTGATGATTGATGTGGAAAGATCTAATGCTGCCTGTGCAGCTCTGGATAAGAAGCAGAAGAATTTCGATAAGGTATTTCAGCCTTGTGGATGTTGGATGGAGCATCCTCTAGTGATTTCCATTGCTTAGAACAGTGGTCTACAAACTTTTTTGATGGTGTACCCCATTAGGGAGGGGTAGCTCAGTGGTTTGAGCATTGGCCTGCTAAACCCAGCGTTGTGAGTTCCAACCTTGAGGGGGCCACTTAGAGATCTGGGGCAAAATCAGTACTTGGTCCTGCTAGTGAAGGCAGGGGGCTGGACTTGATGACCTTTCAAGGTCCCTTCCAGTTCTAGGAGATAGGATATCTTCATTTATTATTATCAGTAAAAAATTTTTGAGAACGCACCCCCGCCGCGCAGGCGCTACCATTTTTGCTGAAGAAAAAAAAAAAGCCACTCGGACCCCCGCCCGAACTGCCGCACACCCCCAAGGATCCTCTTGCGCACCCCACTTTGAAGACCACTGCCTTAGACTAAGGTCTTGTTGTTTTTCAGGTTCTGTCAGAATGGAAGCAGAAATACGAGGAAACGCAGGCTGAACTGGAAGCTTCCCAGAAGGAGTCTCGCTCTCTCAGCACGGAGCTGTTTAAGATGAAGAATTCTTATGAGGAAACCTTGGATCAACTTGAAACTCTGAAGCGTGAGAACAAGAACTTGCAGCGTAAGTCCCTGGATTTCTTCTCCTAACATGGGGCTTCTGGAAAGCTTGTCAACACTCTAAAGTGAATCTGTCTGTGCCTATGGCATTGCTAAGGAGTCTCTCTCTCTTTGGGCCCTTTGTCTGACTACATTATTTGTCTGTAACCCAACAGAGGAGATTTCTGACCTTACGGAGCAGATTGCAGAGGGGGGAAAGACCATCCATGAGCTGGAGAAAGTGAAGAAGCAGATTGAGCAAGAGAAATCAGAAATCCAGTCCGCTCTGGAGGAAGCTGAGGTACACACGCCATTAGTCACTGCTTTACAGAGAGAAAGTCAGAAAACCTTGGAGCTGTATCCTATTGTAAACACGGTGGGATAATTCAAAGGGACAGAGGACAGCACATGCTGTGCTGGAAGCTATGTACTCAGTGTCCATACTACCCATAGCACTAAATTCCAGTCTGTGGGAGCATTTAACACTTTATTTGGAAGGAAAAAACTATTTTTGTCCCTTTATTGACCCTTCACTTGCTCTTGTTAAGGCTTCACTAGAACATGAAGAGGGCAAAATCCTCCGCATCCAACTTGAGCTGAACCAGGTAAAGTCTGAAATTGACAGGAAGCTTGCTGAGAAAGATGAGGAAATTGAACAGCTGAAGAGAAACCATATCAGAATTGTGGAGTCCATGCAGAGCACCCTGGATTCTGAGATCAGGAGCAGAAATGAAGCCATTAGGCTAAAGAAGAAGATGGAGGGGGATCTGAATGAAATGGAGATCCAGCTGAGCCATGCCAGCCGCCTGGCTGCAGAGGCACAGAAGAACCTGCGAAACACACAAGGAGTGCTCAAGGTACAGTAAGCCACACATGCCTAATGCGATAGCTCAGCTGGTCTTTTCAGCATGCCAAGGAGTCTGCGCCTCCAGCTAATTTCTCTCACTCGTTTTACAGGATACCCAGATACACTTGGATGATGCTCTCCGAAGCCAAGAAGACCTGAAGGAGCAGGTGGCCATGGTTGAGCGCAGAGCTAACCTGATGCAGGCTGAAATTGAGGAGCTGAGGGCAGCTCTGGAACAGACAGAGAGGGCCAGGAAAGTGGCTGAACAGGAGCTTCTGGATGCAAGTGAACGAGTGCAGCTCCTGCACACCCAGGTCAGGGTCTAGTGTGAAAAGAAAGAATAGAATCATAGAATATCAGGGTTGGAAGGGACCTCAGGAGGTCATCTAGTCCAACCCCCTGCTCAAAGCAGGACCAATCCCCAACTAAATCATCCCAGACAGGGCTGACCTTAAAAACCTCTAAGGAAGGAGATTTCACCACCTCCCTAGGTAACCCATTCCAGAGCTTCACCACCCTCCTAGTGAAAAAGTTTTTCCTAATATCCAACCAAGACCTCTCCCACTGCAACTTGAGACCATTACTCCTTGTTCTGTCATCTGCTACAACTGAGAACAGTCTAGATCCATCCTCTTTGGACCCCCCTTTCAGATAGTTGAAAGCAGCTATCAAATCCCCCCTTATTCTTCTCTTCTACAGACTAAACAATCCCAGTTCCCTCAGCCTCTCCTCATAAGTCATGTGCTCCAGACCCCTAATCATTTTTGTTGCCCTCCGCTGGACTCTTTCCAATTTTTCCACATCCTTCTTGTAGTGTGGGGCCCAAAACTGGACACAGTACTCCAGATGAGGCCTCACCAGTGCCTAATAGAGGGGAATGATCACGTCCCTCGATCTGCTGGCAATGCTCCTACTTATACAGCCCAAAATGTCGTTAGCTTTCTTGACAACAAGGGCACACTGTTGACTCATATCCAAATTCTCATCCACTGTAACCCCTACGTCCTTTTCTGCAGAACTGCTGCCTAACCATTCAGTCCCTAGTCTGTAGCAGTGCATGGGATTCTTCCGTCCTAAGATCAGGACTCTGCACTTATCCTTGTTGAACCTCATCAGATTTCTTTTGGCCCAATCCTATAATTTGTCTAGGTCCCTCTGTATCCTATCCCTACCCTCCAGCGTATCGACCACTCTTCCCAGTTTAGTGTCATGTGCAAACTTGCTGAGGATGCAGTCCACGCCATCCTCCAGATCATTAATGAAGATATTGAACAAAACTGGCCCCAGGACCGACCCTTGGGGCACTCCGCTTGATACCGGCTGCCAACTAGACATGGAGCCATTGATCATTAACCGTTGAGCCCGACGATTTAGCCAGCTTCCTATCCACCTTATAGACGATAAATCCCACAAATCCCTAAGCAGGAGACTGCTATGTACGTACCCTGCTCCAAAGAGAAGTGCTAGGGGGTGTTTAGAAGATTTTTATTCCTGAAATGGCCTTTATGCTAATGTCCATAGGATGGACCTTTGTTAAACAGAAAGCGTGAAGCTGGAAGGTCATCCTTGGTTTTCCTCATGTTGCTGTGTTGAAGGTGACACAGGGATGACGAAGGTTATAATTGCATGATGTGATGGAGCAGGGCAAGTGTCTCAGAGGCTCTGGGAGTGGCTTTCCTGCCTCCTATCCAGTTTCCATCATTGGATACTTTTAAATCATCTCTGCCATCCCCTGGGGCTCAGGAAGTATTTCTACACGGTGATTATTTTGTTTTGAAATGGACCAGATTTACAACAATTGGCACATAGGGTTTGTCACAGGCTATGGGGGTAATGTTAGTGAGAGCCTTTAAAATATTCACAGCACATCACTGACTAGCTGTCAATGTTCTGCAGTGATGATACGTTTAGAGGAGAGTTCTGCTGCACAATAATGTTAATAGTAACCTGTACATTAAATACAAATATTCAGTTCGTTTTCCAGAGTCATATTTTGGGACTAACTGTAAAAACGTCTTGTCTATTGTTAAACAGAACACCAGCCTGATCAACACGAAGAAGAAGCTGGAAACAGACATTTCCCAAATCCAGAGTGAAATGGAGGAGACAATTCAGGAAGCACGTAATGCAGAAGAGAAGGCCAAGAAGGCAATCACTGATGTGAGTTGAAGGCACCTTTCTTTGGAGAACATGGCCATGTTTGCACCTGAAATGGCTGGTTTTCTGAATCAGTTTCCTTTCTTTACTCACTAGGCGGCCATGATGGCGGAGGAGCTGAAGAAGGAGCAGGACACCAGCGCCCATCTGGAGAGGATGAAGAAGAACCTGGACCAAACAGTGAAGGACCTGCAGCTCCGTCTGGATGAGGCAGAGCAGCTGGCACTGAAGGGTGGCAAGAAGCAGATCCAGAAACTTGAGGCCAGAGTGCGTATTCCCCATATTTGTGCATTTAGGAGCATTTCCTGTGTCCAGTCACAGTGAAACTCAACAATCCATTTCTCATTTCAGGTGCGTGAGCTGGAAGGTGAGGTTGACAATGAGCAGAAACGCAGCACTGATGCTATCAAGGGTATGCGCAAGTATGAGAGAAGAGTAAAGGAACTGACCTATCAGGTAAGGAGGGAGGCCCTTTGTGCTGTCACATCCTTCTCTGGGGAGCACAAATTGTTTTCATTTGAACCTGCAGGGGATAATTTTATTTTATCATATGGGCAAATGAACTTACCTCTTTCTTGCTTTATTAACTGCTTTCAGTCTGAGGAAGACCGGAAGAATATTCTCAGGCTTCAGGATCTGGTTGATAAACTACAACTGAAAGTGAAATCTTACAAGAGACAAGCCGAGGAGTCTGTAAGTATGAGTCTGAAGAGGGACGATAGTTACCTGCTAACAATGTGGGAATTGTACTAGCATAGGATGTGTGGTGGGTATCATAGGCTCGGGGAGGCTAAGCCTCCCCAAACAGCCAGGTGTGGCCCTGCCCATTCTCTGCCCCAAGGCCCCCTCCTGCCTCCCTCCCTTCCCCCCTGGTCCCAGCCCAGGCTGCTCCTCTTCCCCGAAGCGGCCTGGGACTCGGGGCAGGCTGGCCAGAGCGGGTTGGCCTGGCCGGGGTGGCTGGTGGCCTGGCCGGGGTGGTGCAGCGGGACTTGGGGCAGCTGGGACGAGGCCAGGGGCTAGCCTCCCCAAATGGGAGGTTCACGTGCCGCCCATGCTAACTAGTGGATATAAGAAATTATGAAGTTGCATTTGTACAGCAGAACAAGGTTTAAGGATCAACAGAACTTTGATAATTCATGCTTATATATGAGGAACTAATTACTGAAAGAGTAAGCAAAGAAACAATACAAAATCATAAAAGAATAATATATATAAGTAAATTTGATAAGCATAGTTTATTTGTCAGTGTTTAGGTTCATAGTACATTATATAGAGGATTTAATAAATGATAAGAAAACTGAGCAATATAAGAATTCTACAGCATTTTGCAATTAAATTTTTGCTGAAAGTGGAGAAATGTTGCTGTTTTTTGTATATGCCAGTTAGGGACCAGTGCCTAAATCAGCAATCACTGACTCGTGCAGATGAAAACCATATGTGCTAGGCACATGCATTTTTTTCATCTCTCCCCAAAAGAGCTCTCACCTCACTGAAAATTTCTTTTTGCTACTCCGTAATTTTTCAAAATCTTCTCAACCTTGGAAAAGTTACAGAATGCAAAGTTACAGAGATCCTTTACCCTTTTGCTATTGTGCAACTTTTCCAAAGTTGAGAACATTTTGAAAGGTTACCTAGTGGGAAAAGGAAAAAGAAAACAAAGGACAGATGAAACATCATTCATTTGATCACATTCATTTTGCAAAAGGGAAAAAATGGATAGGATGGGGTGAAACAGTTTGAAATTCAAAATTTCGAAATTTTCAGTTTCAATGAAAAGCAGTTTTGAAAGGTATCTGTGAAATAATTTGTTTAGAAAAAAAGACTATTTTTCATTAAAATGAAAAAAATTCTAGCAACTCTACTGAATACTTTGCTTAGCTCTACTAATAACTCAATCGCAGTTGCACAAAAAATCTTCCAGATTTAGCATGTGGCAGATTCTTCTTGCTGGGTTTGTGGAGGGACGGTTTAAAATAACAAAAAGTGCTAAATGATTGGAAGCGCACATCTGAGTCAGCTGGCAACTCAACTGCCAAGGTTGTTAGCATGGCCTGATGAGGCCTTGCCTCTGTGAACGTGCTCCTTGTGTTGCCTGCCCCAGGCCCAGTACAGATAAGGATGTCTGGTCTCTGCTGATGGGACAATTTGGAAGAGGGAGATTGTGAGTGTCTCATTACTCACCAACTCTTCCAAATCCCTGCCTTCACCTCAGGGGCAGCAGGATAATAACGTTAAGCAGAATGGAAGATCCCATGATTTAAGCTCTCTCTGAATTTTTTTCATCATTCCACAATTTTATGCAAATTCTCAGCTTTCATTCTAAACCAAGAATCAAATTTCATTTTCCTCTGCAAAGATCCATCCTTCCTAAGAAAGAGCATTATGCTGCTGCCTTGGTAACCCAGACAGCTGCTTGAGGATAGTTAGGGACTGAGAGGGGAGCTGCCCGGCTGGAAGAGAAGAAAGGAAATAGGGAGCTGCCTGATCTGAGTCTATGCTGCCTGACTGGGAGAGAGAAGAGGGAAAATGAGTGGGAGGCAAGTGCTTCCTCTGTGAGGACCTGATCCAAACCTCACTGGAATTACTGGAAAGGCTTCAGTTAACTTCAACGGACTTTGGATCAGGCTCTTAGGGAGGACTAGGATTGTGACAGAATGAGAAATTCCTACTTTTCTCTTGAAACTGTTCCTCATTTTCTCATTCTGTTCAGGGCAATCTGACTCTTTGAATATCCCATACTGGTTCAAAGTACCCAGACTGCCAATCAAAAGATCACTTTCATAAATTGCAGTTGTGTGCACACAATACATGGCATACCTGACTGTGTGGAGCTCAGTATTCAAATGGTAGATTAATGGTGCGGATGCAACACTAACTCCCAGTCCTGCTCACTGAAACACACTGTGTTATCAAGGCTGTGTCTCCTGGAACTCAGCTTCAGGGTGGATGCACTCTTGTTGTTGGTGCTACGATGTAATGAAAGGTGGTTTGTTCATAGTCCAGTCCTGAACTCGGAGCATACAAACTGCAGACCTAAAACTGTCTCCTGAAAGGCTCACAAGCTAGAATGGATGGCACTTCTCTTCTGGATTTTCATCACTTCCCTGACTCTAAGTGAATAGACTCCTAGTAGCAATTACATGTGCAGCATCATTCTACATTTAAAAAGGCTTTTACCTCGTTTTGAAAGAATTTTCTAACTTAGAAAATGGTGAGTGTAAGAAGGTCTGTACTTGGTTTTCAGATAAGAGATGGCAAGTGAGTGACAGAGTCTGGGCCTTCTCCTCATCAAGCAATTGTATCCCATAAAGTTCCAAATGCAGGAAAAGGGTGTCAGTCACAGTCACATCTAGTGGTCAGAGCAGGTGTTAGACCTAGTGGTTAGATAGCCTAGTTGGTAGCCAGAAATTGGAACCCAGGGTCAAAACTGCAACCAGAGTCCAGACGCCAGAGTCAAGGGTCAGGGACAAAGTCATCAGTCAGGAGTCGGAGTCCAGGGGCAGAACTGGCTTACCTGGAGTGAGGCAAGGCAGGGACAACGTTGGAGCCAAGGCGAGCAGGGCAGGAACAAAACAAGAGCAAGGCTGGGAACAAGGCAGGAGCAGGCACTACCACACCTCTGGGTACATGCTTTGAGCAGTTGTTGAACTGCTGCTGTTGCTGGGTTTAAGAGCCAATCTGCTGAACCTTCCAACCAATCAGGCAGCCTACTATAGGCCAGCTGTGCTCGTTAAGATTGCCCAGAGACTGGCTCTGCTTTGGGCCCTGCTGCCAGACTGGCTCTGCTACTAGCCCTGATTCCTTTCGAGTGCACCTCCTATGACCCAGGGCCTGGTTTCTCAGGGTACTACTGAAAAACTCTTGCAATAGGGCCAGGGTGTGGATGTTCATTCCCATGACCGCTAGTTCATTCTGTAGCCTTCCCAGTCCACCCCTTACTGGAGTCTTCCCCTAACTTGCCAAAAGTGGAGGATTCAGTGGACCAAGTACTCCTCCTGTCCATGGACTGTTATGGATGGCAGTGGAAGGTCAGAGCGGTTTGCGTATGGTTTCTCAATGTAGGGCTTTAAAAGCGTGATGTGAAAGACAGCGTGTATCTTCAAGGACTTGGGCAGCTGTAACCTAAAATGCATTGGATTCACACATTGTATAACACTGAAGGGGCTCAGGTATTGGTAGTCTGGCAGATGGGCAGCTAAATTTAAAGTTCTGGGCAGAGAGCCACACCTTGTCCCCTATGACCAGATTGGGGGTGGCCCTGACGACCTCAGTCAGCATAATATTTATTGGCAGACTGGAACTGTTCCCTGAGCTTCTGGTGCACCTGGTGTAGGTGAGAGGCTTTGTCAGTGGGGTACAACTGTGGGCACAGCAGAAATAGGAGCCAACACTGATTTAGAAATCCACAAAATTTGTTGCAATTGCCATTAAAGTTGTTCTCATGGGGAGTGAGGGTTGGAGCTGAAGACAGCACAGATTGAGCTTGCAGGATGGCATGCTAAACCTACAGGGTGGCAACTTGGTCCAGCAAGGTATAGGGCTCCCACTATCTCTCTCAGAGAGATATTGGCCTTTGTGGAATTCATGCTCCCTGTATCAGCTTTAGTTCTTGTATTGTTTTGTGCTGGGCTGCTCAAACTGTCAGTGACTGGAATATGAGCAGTCGCTGCCTAGTGGTCAGAGCAAAAGTCAGATCTAGTGGTCAGAAGAGCATTTGATAGCCAGGAATTGGAGCCCAGGGACAGAGCCAGAGTCAGAGGTCAGAAATCAGAGCCAAGGGTCCAGCTTACCTGGAGTGAGGCAAGGCAGGAGCAGGGCTGGGAACGAACAGGAGATATCATAGATATAGGTGAATGCTGTGAGAACTGCTGAACTGCTGCTGCTGCTGCTGGGTTTAAGAGCAGGTCTGCTGATCCTTCCAACCAGTCAGGGTGTGTAGCCAATCAGGCAGCCTACGTTAGGCCAGCTGCATTCATTAAGGTTGCCCGGAGACTGGCTGTACTGCAGGCACTGCTTCCAGAGTGGGTCTGTTGCAGGCCCTGATTCCTGACAAAGGGCAACTGTCAGCACTTTGGTTTTCACAACACTCTCTCCATCCTCAGGAGGAACTATCCAATGTCAACCTCACCAAGTTCCGCAAGATCCAGCACGAGCTGGAAGAGGCTGAGGAGCGGGCTGACATTGCAGAGTCCCAGGTTAACAAACTGCGGGTGAAGAGCCGCGAGGTTCACAGGAAGATTGAAGGAGAAGAGTGAGGATGTCTCCATGCTTCAAAGTGACTGAAGAAATGCACAAAATGTGAATCTCTCTGTCACTTTGTTGTATTTATTGGTTATTCTGTCCTCAGTGTTTAGGAAATAAAGATTGTAGAGACCTTTGCATACAAAGAACTAGTAGGGACTTTTGTTTTTTACAGATTAGCTTTGGGGTCTTATTAAGATTTGTGCATTATTGAATGTTTAATTTTAACTCTTGTCCTTTGCATGCATCCATTACAACACAGTCTTTAATTACCCGATCACATAGTATTTCTCCATTATACATTATAACATTATTCACTGAGAGGAAAAATAATGTTAAATGTGACACAAAGATTGAGAAAGTGAGTGCTCAAGAGTAAGAAATTCCAAATGTTAATGTTGAAAGTTCAGCCTAAACTCTACTCTATTCTATTCTATTCAGGTTCTTATACCATCCTCATCATCATGGTATCTGAGCACCTTCCAGTAGTGTATTAAGCAATGTGATTAACAATTCTCACATGTGGTTTGTTCTTTCTCCCAGGAAGGAATTGTTGTGCAGAGGAGTGTTTACTTTTGATAGGGTTTTTTGTTGGTGGTGTTTTTACATTAGGTAACACAGGTCGGAGAAGTGCCTCTGGCACTTGGAGTGGAAGGTGGGGATTCGTGTGATCGTGCTTAGTTCATTGGGGAGTTTGTTCCACAGTCTGGGACCAGCACTCCTCCAGGAGTTCTCAAGACCAAACGTGCCCAGTTTTTTTAACCTTTCTTCATAGGTCAGATTTTCTAAAGCTTTTATCATTTTTGTTGCTCTCCTCTGCACTCTCTCCAATTTGTCCACATCTTTTCTAAAGTGTGGCACCCAGAATTGGACACAGTACTCCAGCTGAGGCCTCACCTGTGCCAAGAAGAGTGGGACCTCCCTTACACATGACACACGTGTTAATACACCCCAGAATATTAGCTTTTTTCTCAACTGCATCACATTGTTGACTCATATTCAATTTGTGATCCACAAGAACCCCCAGATCATTTTCAGAAGTACTACCACCTAGCCAGTTATTCCCCATTTTGTAGTTGTGCATTTCATTTTTCCTCTCCAAGTGAAGTACTTTGCGCTTGCCTTTATTGAATTTCATCTAGTTGAATCCAGACCAATTATATAATTTGTCAAGGCAGTGCTGAATTCTGGTCCTGTCCTCCAAAGATCTTGCAGCCCCTCCCAGTTTGGTGTCATCTGCAAATTCTATAAGCACACTCTCCACTCTATTATCCAAGTCATTAATGAAAATATTGACTAGCACTGGACCCAAGACTGACTCCAATAGATACACCATCCCAGTTTAACACTGAACCATTGATAAGTACCCTCTGAGTGCAGTCTTTCATCTGGCTGTGCACCTACCTTATAGTAATTTCATCTAGCCCACGCTTCCTTAGTTTGCTTATGAGAATGCTTATGAGAATTTCCTATTCCGCTGGTTAGGAAAGATAGAAAATGTGGCAAAAGACCACCTTGGCTTAACCACGAGATCTTGTATGATCTAAAAAATAAAAAGGAGTCATATAAAAAATGGAAACTAGGACAGATTACAAAGGATGAATATAGGCAAACAACACAGGAATGCAGAGGCAAGATTAGAAAGGCAAAGGCACAAAATGAGCTCAAACTAGCTACAGGAATAAAGGGAAACAAGAAGACTTTTTATCAATACATTAGAAGCAAGAGGAAGACCAAAGACAGGGTAGGCCCACTGCTTAGTGAAGAGGGAGAAACAGTAACAGGAAACTTGGAAATGGCAGAGATGCTTAATGACTTCTTTGTTTCGGTCTTCACCGAGAAGTCTGAAGGAATGCGTAACATAGTGAATGCTAATGGGAAAGGGGTAGGTTTAGCAGATAAAATAAAAAAAGAACAAGTTAAAAATCACTTAGAAAAGTTAGATGCCTGCAAGTCACCAGGGCCTGATGAAATGCATCCTAGAATACTCAAGGAGCTAATAGAGGAGGTATCTGAGCCTCTAGCTATTATCTTTGGAAAATCATGGGAGACGGGAGAGATTCCAGAAGACTGGAAAAGGGCAAATATAGTGCCCATCTATAAAAAGGGAAATAAAAACAACCCAGGAAACTACAGACCAGTTAGTTTAACTTCTGTGCCAGGGAAGATAATGGAGCAAGTAATTAAGGAAATCATCTGCAAACACTTGGAAGGTGATAAGGTGATAGGGAACAGCCAGCATGGATTTGTAAAGAACAAATCATGTCAAACTAATCTGATAGCTTTCTTTGATAGGATAACGAGTCTTGTGGATAAGGGAGAAGCTGTAGATGTGGTATACCTAGACTTTAGTAAGGCATTTGATACGGTCTCGCATGATATTCTTATCGATAAACTAGGCAAATACAATTTAGATGGGGCTACTATAAGGTGGGTGCATAACTGGCTGGATAACCGTACTCAGAGAGTTGTTATTAATGGTTCCCAATCCTGCTGGAAAGGCATAACGAGTGGGGTTCCGCAGGGGTCTGTTTTGGGACCGGCTCTGTTCAATATCTTCATTAACGACTTAGATATTGGCATAGAAAGTGCGCTTATTAAGTTTGCGGATGATACCAAACTGGGAGGGATTGCAACTGCTTTGGAGGACAGGGTCATAATTCAAAATGATTTGGACAAATTGGAGAAATGGTCTGAGTTAAACAGGATGAAGTTTAACAAAGACAAATGCAAAGTGCTCCACTTAAGAAGAAAAAATCAGTTTCACACATACAGAATGGGAAGAGACTGTCTAGGAAGGAGTACGGCAGAAAGGGATCTAGGGGTTATAGTGGACCACAAGCTAAATATGAGTCAACAGTGTGATGCTGTTGCAAAAAAAGCAAACATGATTCTGGGATGTATTAACAGGTGTGTTGTGAGCAAGACACGAGAAGTCATTCTTCCGCTCTACTCTGCTCTGGTTAGGCCTCAGCTGGAGTATTGTGTCCAGTTCTGGGCACCGCATTTCAAGAAAGATGTGGAGAAATTGGAAAGAGTCCAGAGAAGAGCAACGAGAATGATTAAAGGTCTTGAGAACATGACCTATGAAGGAAGGCTGAAAGAATTGGGTTTGTTTAGTTTGGAAAAGAGAAGACTGAGAGGGGCCATGATAGCAGTTTTCAGGTATCTAAAAGGGTGTCATAAGGAGGAGGGAGAAAACTTGTTCACCTTAGCCTCTAAGGATAGAACAAGAAGCAATGGGCTTAAACTGCAGCAAGGGAGGTCTAGGTTGGACATTAGGAAAAAGTTCCTAACTGTCAGGGTGGTTAAACACTGGAATAAATTGCCTAGGGAGGTTGTGGAATCTCCATCTCTGGAGATATTTAAGAGTAGGTTAGATAAATGTCTATCAGGGATGGTCTAGACAGTATTTGGTCCTGCCATGCGGGCAGGGGACTGGGCTCGATGACCTCTCGAGGTCCCTTCCAGTCCTAGAATCTATGAATCTATGAATGTCATAGGGGACTGTGACAGAAGCCTAACTAAAATCAAGATACATCATGCTTACTGCTTCTCCCCTATCCACTAGGCCAGTGACCCTGTCAAAAATGGAAACCAGGTTGGTTTGGCGTGATTTCTTGACAGATCCATGCTGGCTATTCCTTATAACCCCATTTATCCTCTAGGTGCTTACAAATTGATTGTTTAATAATTTGTTCCAGTATCTTTCCAGGTATTGAAGTTAGGCTGACTGATCTATAATTCCCCAGGTCCTCTTTGTTACCCTTTTTAAAGATAGGTCCTATATTTGTTCTTCTCCAGTCCTCTGCGACTTCACTCGGCCTCCAGGAGTCCACAAAGATAATTATTAATGGTTCCAAGGTTGCTTCAGCTAGTTCCTTAATTACCCTAAATTGAATTTCATCAGGCCTCACTGACCTAACTACATCCAACTTATCTAAATATTCTTTAACCTGTTTTTTCCCTATTTTGGCTTGCGTTCCTTCCCCCTTGTTGTTAACATTAAACTGTGCTGAGTATTTGGTCACCATTAACATTTTTAGTGAAGACTAAAGCAAAATAGGCATTAAATACATCAGCCTTCTTGATGTCATCAGTTGTTAGCATCTGCTAAGTAGAGAACCTACATTTCCTTTGTCATTCTCTTGCTCCTAATGTATGTCACTTGCTAGGTATAACTCATTTTGTGGCGTAGCCTTTCGATTTTGTTCCTACAAGCTTGTGCTTTTCTTTGGTACTCTTCTTTTGCAATTTGTACACGTTTTCACATTTTTTAGGATTTTTTTATTTTTATTTTCAAGTAATTAAATAGCTCCCAATGGAGTCAGATTGGCCTCTTGCTGTTCTTGCCAACTTTCCTTAACATCGAGATAATTGTATGCAGTGTAGTTGTAGCCATGTCGGTCCCAGGATATTAGAGAGACAAGGTGGGTGAGGTAATATCTTTTATTGAGCCAACTGCTGTTGGTGAGAGAGACAAGCTTTCGAGCCACACAGAGTCTTTTTCAGCAGTTGTGCCTTTAATATTGTCCCCTTGAGAAACTGCCACCTCTCCTGAATTCCTTTATCTCTTAGACTTTCTTCCTATGGCACCTTACTTACCAGTTCTCTGAGTTTGTTAAAGTCTGTTTTTCTAAAGTCCATTGTTCTTTTTCTGTTGCTCTCCCTCCTTCCTTTACTTAGAATCATGAAATCTATCATTTCATGATCACTTTCACCCAAATTGCCTTCCATCTTCAGATTCACTACCAATTCCACCCTGTTAGTCAGGATCAAGTTTAAAATGGCTGTTCCTCTGGTTACTTCCTCCACTTTCTGAAAGAAGAAATTGTCCACAATACTTTCCAAGAACGTATTGGACATTTTGTGTTTTGCCATATTACATCCAACAGATGGCTGGGTAGTTGAAGTCCCCCGTTACTACCAGGTCTTGTGTTTTGGAAATTTCTGTTATTTGTTCTAGAAATGCCTGATCCACTTCTTTTTCCTGATTTGGCGGTCTATAGTAGACTCCTACCATGACATAATTCCTCTTTTCCCCCTTTTATCTTTACCTAGAGATTTTCAACTGGTCTGTCTCTCACCTTCTTCTGCACCTCAGAACAAATGGATATATTCTTGATGTACAATGAAGCACCTCTTCCCTTTTTCTCCCTGCCTGTCCTTCCTGAACAAGTTATACCCCTCTGTACCAATATTCCAATCATGACATTCATCCCACCAAGTCTCAAGTGATACCAATTAAGTCATAATTTAGCTTATATACTAATACTTCCAGTTCTTCCTGTTTATTCCCCATATGCCTTGCATTTGTGTAGACATCTAAGATGTTGAGCAGATTTTCCCATTGATTTCACTCTTGTTGCTCCTATGACCCTACTGTAATTTTCCATTTCTCCCCCACATCTAGCTGTTTGTTAAAGTTGCCTTTTTTATGTTTACCAGTGGGCTTTTATTACCTGCCCCCTTTGAACCTAAGTAAAAGCCCTCCTCAGCAGGTTGGCGAGTTGGTGCATGAAAAATCTTCTACTGATTGGTCAGGTGGACCCCATCCCTTTCCAGCAGGCATCCTTCCTGGAACAGCATCCCATGATTGAGGAAGCCGAAACCCTCCTGTCAACACTATCTGTGCAGCCATACATTAATTTCCAGGATGCGCATATCCCTGCCTGGCCCCTTTTCTTGAACCGGGAGGCTGGATGAGAACACAACCTGTGCCCCCAACTCCTTCATCCTCGCTCCCAGAGCCCTGTAGTCATTGCTCATCTGCTCAGGGTTATACCTAAATCATACATAAATCACTGCATGTAAATCAAAGCTTATGAATAGCCAAATACCTAACCACAGAGCAAGGAAAGGACGAGATATGATAGCATGGGAACATTCATCCTGCAGATCACAGCGTAGTAAGCCAGCTACAATCAACAGCAAATTCTTTAATGCACTCAGTGTACAAGGAACATGCACAAAGTGCTGGCTTTGAAGCAAGAATATGCCCATTTTGTTATCATGTATCACAGAAGGAGAGTAGGAGCATAAGAAAATGACAAGGCATCCATCATTCCTTCTTGGATCTGTTGCCTTCCCAGATGATTTTAGTTAGCCCTGGGAGGTAAAGCTAGATATCAAATTTAAAATTGACACGGAAGATATATATGTGGGATCTCTGAATCAGTGTAGTGGAATCTGAATAATCCTCCTCAGTTAACACACACTATGTCTATCATAGGGAGTCCAGAAGTGAAGCTTCTGGACTCCCTATGATAAGAGACAGTTTCTAGTTAAAACTAAACATAAAGATAGAGTACAGATTAGCAGTCCAAAGTGTATAGCTTCGGAGCGCCACAGATTAACAACTGTTTCACCCAAGAAGAAGTGTAACAGGAGGCTAGTGCTCTCGTAACAAAATCATACTGATGCTTTTGGGGAGAGATGAGCACTGCAGTGCGCCTCATCAAAATTAAAATAAGAGTGGAAGTTATTCCTTACAGTCTTCATGCAGTGCTGGAGAATTTCAATTCTAATGTGACCTGAACAGGAATTAGATCAAAAGTCTAGATGTGGGTTTATACAAGAAATTACAAAGCCCACTTAATGTTACTGTCATGTGACAATGGCAAAGAATCACAGAGTCATGTTCTTTTAACACTGAACAAGACATTTTTATTAGAATAAGGAAAAAAAACCCTGTTATCCCCTCTCTCTCTCTGATTCGCTACAAAGCTTCTTCCTAGACTAAAAGTTGCTAAACTTTTTCATAGCCATATATTAATAGGATTTTATAGTGAATCCTCCCTTTACATTCACAACCACAAGTACTGTCTCCTCTTTGCAATTGCATAACAGTCTTGTGGCAACTACAGCAATAGCTGACAGAGAGGAGACATAGTAGAAAAAATGTCATGTATTTTTAGCTTCTTTTAATGCAATTTAGCAGTCAAGAATAAGATAGAGACACCCGCACCAGGTGACTAGCACCAGGTGACGCTGGCTCTGGTCACGGTGCTGGGGCTCAGGCAGGTGGTGACGCTGGCTCTGGCCACGGGGCTGGGGCTCAGGCGGGTGGTGACGCTGGCTCTGGCCACGGGGCAGGGGCTCAGGCGGGTGGTGACGCTGGCTCTGGCCACGGGGCAGGAGCTCAGGCGGGTGGTGACGCTGGCTCTGGCCACGGGGCAGGGGCTCAGGCGGGTGGTGACGCTGGCTCTGGCCACGGGGCAGGGGCTCAGGCGGGTGGTGACGCTGGCTCTGGCCACGGGGCAGGGGCTCAGGCGGGTGGTGACGCTGGCTCTGGCCACGGGGCAGGGGCTCAGGCGGGTGGTGACGCTGGCTCTGGCCACGGGGCAGGGGCTCAGGCGGGTGGTGACGCTGGCTCTGGCCACGGGGCAGGGGCTCAGGCGGGTGGTGACGCTGGCTCTGGCCACGGGGCACGGGCTCAGGCGGGTGGTGACGCTGGCTCTGGCCACGGGGCACGGGCTCAGGCGGGTGGTGACGCTGGCTCTGGCCACGGGGCTGGGGCTCAGGCGGGTGGTGACGCTGGCTCTGGCCACGGGGCAGGGGCTCAGGCGGGTGGTGACGCTGGCTCTGGCCACGGGGCAGGGGCTCAGGCGGGTGGTGACGCTGGCTCTGGCCACGGGGCAGGGGCTCAGGCGGGTGGTGACGCTGGCTCTGGCCACGGGGCTGGGGCTCAGGCGGGTGGTGACGCTGGCTCTGGCCACGGGGCAGGGGCTCAGGCGGGTGGTGACGCTGGCTCTGGCCACGGGGCTGGGGCTCAGGCGGGTGGTGACGCTGGCTCTGGCCACGGGGCAGGGGGTCAGGCGGGTGGTGACGCTGGCTCTGGCCACGGGGCTGGGGCTCAGGCGGGTGGTGACGCTGGCTCTGGCCACGGGGCAGGGGCTCAGGCGGGTGGTGACGCTGGCTCTGGCCACGGGGCAGGGGCTCAGGCGGGTGGTGACGCTGGCTCTGGCCACGGGGCTGGGGCTCAGGCGGGTGGTGACGCTGGCTCTGGCCACGGGGCAGGGGCTCAGGCGGGTGGTGACGCTGGCTCTGGCCACGGGGCAGGGGCTCAGGCGGGTGGTGACGCTGGCTCTGGCCACGGGGCAGGGGCTCAGGCGGGTGGTGACGCTGGCTCTGGCCACGGGGCACGGGCTCAGGCGGGTGGTGACGCTGGCTCTGGCCACGGGGCTGGGGCTCAGGCGGGTGGTGACGCTGGCTCTGGCCACGGGGCACGGGCTCAGGCGGGTGGTGACGCTGGCTCTGGCCACGGGGCAGGGGCTCAGGCGGGTGGTGACGCTGGCTCTGGCCACGGGGCTGGGGCTCAGGCGGGTGGTGACGCTGGCTCTGGCCACGGGGCAGGGGCTCAGGCGGGTGGTGACGCTGGCTCTGGCCACGGGGCTGGGGCTCAGGCGGGTGGTGACGCTGGCTCTGGCCACGGGGCAGGGGCTCAGGCGGGTGGTGACGCTGGCTCTGGCCACGGGGCAGGGGCTCAGGCGGGTGGTGACGCTGGCTCTGGCCACGGGGCAGGGGCTCAGGCGGGTGGTGACGCTGGCTCTGGCCACGGGGCAGGGGCTCAGGCGGGTGGTGACGCTGGCTCTGGCCACGGGGCTGGGGCTCAGGCGGGTGGTGACGCTGGCTCTGGCCACGGGGCAGGGGCTCAGGCGGGTGGTGACGCTGGCTCTGGCCACGGGGCAGGGGCTCAGGCGGGTGGTGACGCTGGCTCTGGCCACGGGGCTGGGGCTCAGGCGGGTGGTGACGCTGGCTCTGGCCACGGGGCAGGGGCTCAGGCGGGTGGTGACGCTGGCTCTGGCCACGGGGCAGGGGCTCAGGCGGGTGGTGACGCTGGCTCTGGCCACGGGGCTGGGGCTCAGGCGGGTGGTGACGCTGGCTCTGGCCACGGGGCTGGGGCTCAGGCGGGTGGTGACGCTGGCTCTGGCCACGGGGCAGGGGCTCAGGCGGGTGGTGACGCTGGCTCTGGCCACGGGGCTGGGGCTCAGGCGGGTGGTGACGCTGGCTCTGGCCACGGGGCTGGGGCTCAGGCGGGTGGTGACGCTGGCTCTGGCCACGGGGCAGGGGCTCAGGCGGGTGGTGACGCTGGCTCTGGCCACGGGGCTGGGGCTCAGGCGGGTGGTGACGCTGGCTCTGGCCACGGGGCAGGGGCTCAGGCGGGTGGTGACGCTGGCTCTGGCCACGGGGCTGGGCCTCAGGCGGGTGGTGACGCTGGCTCTGGCCACGGGGCTGGGGCTCAGGCGGGTGGTGACGCTGGCTCTGGCCACGGGGCAGGGGCTCAGGCGGGTGGTGACGCTGGCTCTGGCCACGGGGCAGGGGTTCAGGCGGGTGGTGATGCTGGTTCCAACCACCAGGCAGTGTGGCCTGGCATGGGCTGTACTCAGATCAACTTATTTGAACCTGCCTGTCTGACAGCAAAGTGGGAAGTGGGCTGGGACATGTGGTGAGGGGAGGAATTGAAGACACTAGACCTTCTAAAACTCTGGGTTTCCTGGGAGACTCCTGGAGTTGGGCTCCCTCTCTAGGCCACCCAATCAGACGCCTGCCTCTCTTGTTGCTATTGGCAGGCAGTGACTTCTTCTGTCACACAGCAACTTGAAAAGCAGCACTAAAGGGTGATGCCCCAGTCTGCCTCCACTGGGTGGCTGCCAATGGCATGGACCGAGTGACGGCTGTCCTTCCAGGATCTGATCAGACCAAGGCTCACTAGGTCCCATATCGGGCTGCCCTTCTTTGTCCATTAGTGTAACGGGTAATTGCACTGCTTGCAGGACACCATTCAGTGACTCTGCCTCACTCACATGATGGGGAGCGGCTTTAGGGAACCACAGAGCGACTGATTTTGGAGAGAGCAACCTCAGCAAAGTCCCTGCAGCAGGAAAGACACATACTGGGGGAGGAAACAGGGAGAGCAGCCCCTACTGGTGGGAGTGGCTTTCTGCAAATCAGTAATTCCAAGCAGGTCAGCTGGGGTGCAACAGGGGTTGCTTGAGGGGAAACGGTGGTCACTCAGAGCAGAGGTGGCACAGCAGGAGGGCAAGGGGAAGGTAACTACTATTCTAACCGCAAGGAAATTTGAAGGAAATGTGGGAATGCGGAAGACTTGTTGAGACTGGGATTTGGCTGGGACACTTATGTTCATGCCCTGATTTTTGTATGAAAGGAGTTAAAAGCCACACAATATCTTTGAACATCCCACATAGCTGCATAGCATCTTAGTTTTATGTCTCACCTGGCAACACAGACATATTTTTGAGGTGTATAATTGCGATCCAGTTTTGTAGTGTTTTGAACAAGCCACAATTCCCACCCCAAAGCTGGCCAGGTGCAGGAGTGGACATGATGCTGAGCTCCTCACTGAGCAGTAGCTTCCTCCTCAGCACTTTTGAATGACTCCCATTGTAAGGAAAAAGCTTATGAATGTGATGGAGAGGTAGAAACATCTGAGGATAGCTAGCTAGCAGTGTATTCTGAACTCTGGCGGGTTATAACCTGCATTCTTTCTGCTATTTATGTAAAAGAGTGCAAGCATATTCTCAAAATATGTGAATTAATATACTAGTCATTTGCATGAAGCCTCCAGATTTCTGGACCTTCAGCATTAACAGGTATATCTGTTGATGGAAGAGGACAGAGGTGGTACAGGTTGTAGGCTCCAAAATGGCTGAGCTGAGCTCTCAGGCCAGTGCAATAAGGTGGCTCACAGCAATGCCTTCTCAATGGCGGCTGACAGGAAAGATGGCACATCCAAAGCCCTACTTATACTGACAGGCCTGGGAGTGAGGGTATGAAGTGATGTGGGGGTTGTGCATGTAGAGTCCATGATAATTGTAGAGAACCTGAGGTCAGGCCTGAATGGAAAAAAACCATCAATAAAGGTTGTAAACAGTTTAAGAAAGACAGACATGAAAAACGGATTGAAAAAAGGGCCAAGCATCATGCCAAGTCTTCAGTGGGAGCCTTTACATTCCTATGTGACATCTGTTCGTGACCTTGCTCCCTACAGATCAGACTATACAGTCACAAGAGAACACATGAGATGCCATGATGGCATAGTTGGATATAATGGAGCCACACCATTTGCAGTGAGGTGAAAGTCTTGGGAGAACAAGAGCACTGCCTTCATTCTGAGTTTAGTTTCAGAAAGGCAGAATGAAGACAGGAGAAGAGATTAGCCATGATTGATAAGTTGATTATATGTCATCCCCTTTACTGGGTAATATGAGCAACTGGGATGTGATACTGTTCCATGGCTGGTCTCTGCAATGCAACTCACTACACAGATTGACACTTAAAAAATGAGGAACAATATGTGGAATTAAAAATAAAGTTACCGTCACCCTTCAATGTGTTTGCAAGTGGCTCCCAAATACAGCTGGGCAAAATGTTTCTACCAAAACGTTTTTTTTTTGGGGGGGGGGGGTGAGGGAGGCACAAAAATGCAGCTTCTTTGATACCAAACATTTTGTGATTTCATGTTGATTTTGCTGAATTGTTTTGGTCAAACCCTTAAAAATCAGAAATGTTTCAATTTGACGTTTTCTAAACAAAAGGTTTAAATTTTTGGTTTCAAAATGTTCTTAAATTGTATTTTGAAAAATTAAAAAATGTTTAAGAAGCTCAAAATCTACACAAAACATTCTTCTTCTTATTATTATTATTTAAGTATCTGTTTGCGACACTAGGCATGTACTTGGGTGGCTAGCCCTTCCCACCGCTTGGCCGCCACAGCGACAGCTAACCACTGCTCTGATTAGTGCTGATTAGCCGAGCTAGTGTGGGTATATTGCCTGGAGCTGGAATGGAATTTGTAGCTCCAGCTCAAAGTGTAGATATACTATTTGTCATTTCCAGGATCAGGACTATTCCAAATCTCTCTGTTTGCTTTATTGCAGGATTTCCCAGACCACAGTTGCCAAAAGTCTTTATAATAATAATAATAATTAATAATGATTAAACCATTTAATCTCTACCAAGCTCTATGACACAGAAATCTAAAATGTCACATAGAAGTCAGTGGCCCAGCCAGAACTAGAAGCCAGCAGTTCCAACAGTGCCCTGCTCTAACTACTACAGAGCACTTCCTCTTCAAATTCCCAGTCATAATATTTATAGGAGATTTATTCACATAGCTGGTAAGACAGCAAATATTTCTATATATATCCACGTCTTATATGAATGACAATTATGCTCTGAGTCAAGTTTGCCAAACAATACTTTGCCAAAAATGCCTTGACCTAAGAAAGAGGAGGAGGCTGTTACATGTGCAGATAAGACCCTATAAAAGTGCCCCTAGGATGAATCTGCCTTGTCCGTGCACAGAAAGCTTCAAGGTAAGCGTATGGGGGGATCTGGGCTTGCAGAGAGGAGAAAGTACCCCTGCATTCCACACATCCCACTGCATTCCTGCTGCTGCTAGCACTCATTTCCAGGAGGGATTGTTTCTGTCATCAGGGCTTTTAAATGCACTTTTTGAGTCATCTATACATTTTCAATCTCCAGTTTATCACTGGAGTTTCATGCAGCAATAAGAAAGGAATTTCTATTTCTATTTTAGAATATTGACCAGCTTCCAGCCTGCATACTATCCATCTGGTATCACGAAAGAGGTAAGATCCTGATTTGCTAATTCCCAGGGGATGGTGAGTACCCTCTTGGGTGGGATTTCTATATAGCTCAATAGGCAGTCATTGTATCCCCTAATATCTATGCCCATTGTGTAAATGCACTGTATATTGCGCTTGGGCTCTGTTGCCTGTGACAGGCAGGTCTCCAAAGTGGCTGGACTTGAAGCCATTGACCACTAATGCTGGGCCAGCAAGTGCCCTCTCTGAGATACCTCTCCTGAATACACACATCACAACGTAATTGTACACAGTGAACTCCTACATGCCAGCTCATAGATCCCTAATAAACCAGGACAGAGTGGCCCAACAGAGGAGACCCACCAGGGGACAGAATCTAATTATTTGTCCAGAGAATAAATCTATTCTTTTAATGAGCATTTATCCAGAATTTGCTTTTCCCCCACACGCCAAACATCACTGACAATAATTGTGCCCCAGCTGAAAGAGAGACACATTTCTCTGGTAAATGCTAATCAAGTTTTCATCTCTTAATGCGCAGAGTAGCTTAGTGAGTGGCACTTAGATGCCATGTGTGAAAATGCCTTCAGAAGAGGGTTTCAGGTAGCGTTTAAGGCAGTTGGTGGCCCTTTCACACTGACTCCTTGACCAGTCTGACAGTGCCACTAATGCACTGGATAGTTCTTATATAATTAAGTAAGGAAACTATAAAAGGAGTAATGGCAAATAAAGGCATATTGATAATATTTGGTTAACTGGAGTGGGAGAGACAGACAGACAGAGCTTAAATTACATGAGAACCCAGTTTTTTATTAACTAATACCGGAAAATTCTTTATCAAAAGCACTGACAATAGTAGCCTCCCCTTTGCACCTCTCCTAATATCCACCCTCCTGCTCCCTTTCCCCCACTGCCCTTCCATTGTAAGCACACCACACAGTCTAAAATGTAGCCAGAAGAGAGAATGTAAGAGGGCTTTCATAATTCCTAGTATGTTTTTGGCTCTTCCTGGTCCCTCATGTAGGGATCTGCTTATGCTATTCCTACCAACAAATGCGGTGGAAAATGGACTTCATCCCAAGGGAACTGCACACCCCCTAGTTATAGCGATCTGAACAGGCAAGATGAAAAAGGGATGAGAATGAAAAGTGTGATAAAGTGAAGCCCCAAATGAATGTCTGGGTCTAAAGTGAGTGAGACAGCCTATCACCCAGCTCTGGGGTTTCTTTCATTCCAGGTCCTGAGTCAAAAATGTAACATATTTTCTCCCCATCAGAGCTCACTGCTGAGCTGCCCTAGATAAACTGCAGCCATGTCGTCGGATGCTGAGATGGCCGCCTATGGGGTGGCAGCTCCTTTCCTCCGAAAGACAGAGAAGGAGAGAATTGAGGACCAGAACAAGCCTTTCGATGCTAAGACATCAGTCTTTGTGGTGCATCCCAAGGAATCCTTTGTGAAAAGCGTAATCCAGAGCAGGGAAGGAGGGAAGGTCACAGTCAAGACTGAAAAAGGAGAAGTGAGTAAAAACAAGGAGTAAGGAACAGCATTTTGTTCCTCCTCTGTTCTTAGCTGATAGAAATGGGTCTCTTCTTTCCTTCCAGTCTTTGACTGTTAAGGAAGATCAAGTCTTCCCCATGAACCCTCCCAAATATGATAAAATCGAGGACATGGCAATGATGACCCATCTCCATGAACCTGGCGTCCTGTATAACCTCAAAGAGCGTTATGCAGCCTGGATGATCTATGTAAGTACAGGCCAAAGTCTTTCCTGGACTTCCAAACTAATAGCTACACTAAATCATGTGGAAGCCAATCACGTTATCTCCCTTTCTTTCAGACCTACTCGGGTCTCTTCTGTGTCACTGTCAACCCCTACAAGTGGCTGCCAGTGTACAACCCAGAAGTTGTGAATGCCTACAGGGGCAAAAAGCGTCAAGAGGCCCCTCCCCACATCTTCTCCATCTCTGACAACGCCTATCAGTTCATGTTAACCGGTGAGTGGCTCAACTCCTGAAAAGTGATTATAGAGTGAAAATTTCATATGAGGAATCACAAGCTTCTTTCCGGGAAATATGACATGCAGCTAAAGACACCAAAAACATTGAAAACTAGCAATGTGCAAACACGAATTCGTCCAAAGACAAACTGAACCTGACCCAAACATTAGCCCAGCTCTCACAGAACCCAAAGCAAACCTTTTCAGAAGTTCACAAGCGTGTGGTTAATGGAAAAAGTACAGAATGTCCATATCTGCTTCTGCACATTCTGGCTCTAGCTGGGACCAAAGAAGAACTGCCAAAAATCATGACACTCTGTTCTCAGGAAGCCTGATTCTTCCTGACTCTGCATCTTGTGTGTCATTTACACTTGTGGAAAGTGGTGCATCAGAATTCTCCACTCCCCTACACTTGTGTGGTAATTCACACACACTTTGCACTCTTTTTGCACTGGTGCTATGCAGATGGTTATAAATTGAGGATCAGGTCATTATTCTGTATAACCCTTTGCTGTCCAGAGATATAAATAGCTTCATCAGATTTCTGTAAGAGGGAATTCTGTGAAAGGGAAGTGGGTATAAGTATCCTGTGATGGTTCTATTGATCTGCATGAGCTTATATTTATTATTTATTCCTGTGGACTTTTAGTTAGTTGCCTGATGCCCTGAGGCCCCTTTGCAAATCCCAGCATTTATTTGTTTCACTCAGTTTTCAGTTTTCAGAGTGGTAGCCGTGTTAGTCTGTATCAGCAAAAAGAACGAGGAGTACTTGTGGCACCTTAGAGACTAACAAATGTATTTGAGCATAAGCTTTCATGGGCTAAAACCCACTTCATCGGATGCATGCAGTGGAAAATACAGTAGGAAGATATATATAGACAGAGGACATGAAAAAATGGGTGTTGCCATACTAACTATAACGAGAGTATCAATTAAGGTGGGCTATTATCAGCAGGAGAAAAAAACGTTTGTAGTGATAATCAGGATGGCCCATTTCCAACAGTTGACAAGAAGGTATGAGTAACAGTAGGGGGGAAAAATTAGCATGGGGAAATAGTTTTTACTTTGTGTAATGACCCATCCACTCCCAGTCTTTATTCAAGCCTAATTTAATGGTGCAAATTAAAAGTTTTCAAATTAATTCCAATTCTGCAGTTTCTCGTTGGAGTCTGTTTTTAAAGTTTTTTTGTTGGAGTATTGCGACTTTGAGGTCTGTAATTGAGTGACCAGGGAGGCTGAAGTGTTCTCCGACTGGTTTTTGAATGTTATAATTCTTGACGTCTGATTTGTGCCCATTTATTCTTTTGCGTAGAGACTGTCTGGTTTGGCTAATGTACATGGCAGAGGGGCATTGCTGGCACATGATGGCATATATCACATTGGTAGATGTGCAGGTGAACGAGCCTCTCATAGTGTGGCTGATGTGATTAGGTCCTATGATGGTGTCCCCTGAATAGATATGTGGACAGAGTTGGCAACGGTCAACTTCAGCCCCCAACTAAAATCTCTCCAGCGCATCATCAAGGATCTACAACCTATCCTGAAGATCGATCCCTCACTCTCACAGATCTTGGGAGACAGGCCAGTCCTCGCTTACAGACAGCCTCCCAACCTGAAGCAAATACTCACCAGCAACCACACACCACACAACAAAAACACTAATCCAGGAACCTATCCTTGCAACAAAGCCCGTTGCCAACTCTGTATTTTCCACTGCATTCATCCGATGAAGTGGGTTTTAGCCCATGAAAGCTTA
Organism: Emys orbicularis; assembly: GCF_028017835.1. Taxonomy (NCBI): domain Eukaryota; kingdom Metazoa; phylum Chordata; order Testudines; family Emydidae; genus Emys; species Emys orbicularis. The sequence continues at coordinate 24,354,609 of NC_088695.1, read as the reverse complement.
TGCTCAAATACATTTGTTAGTCTCTAAGGTGCCACAAGTACTCCTCGTTCTTTCAGTTTTCAGTGAGTTCAATGTTACTTAGTAACTCTTTTAAAAGTCTCTTTGGTTCTGTCTCTTTCACAGATCGGGAGAATCAGTCGATCCTCATCACGTATGTATAATTCCCTGCCCTGGTTTTTGTTGTCTTTGCACTGCAGGAAGAAACTCTTTGGTTATGTGTTCTCTGCTTCTCTGTTTGATTTGACAGCGGAGAATCCGGTGCTGGAAAGACTGTGAACACAAAGCGTGTCATCCAGTACTTTGCAACAATTGCAGTTTCTGGGGAGAAGAAGAAGGAAGAGCCAGGCAAAATGCATGTGAGTTGGTCACTAGAGATGGGATTAAATGTTCTGTTCTGAAACTGCCCGTGGTTTAAAACAACCTTAATTTGACAATAATTGTTACTTTGTAGGGGACCCTTGAAGATCAAATCATCAGTGCCAACCCCCTGCTGGAGGCCTTTGGGAATGCCAAGACCGTGAGGAACGACAACTCCTCTCGTTTTGTAAGTTTTTTTTTTTTACAAAATTGCTCCTACTCACAAGTGCAATGATGGGCCATATACATTCCTATCATTAGACAGATAATATAAATTTTGGCTGAGTTTTCAAACCTGCTGAAGGGACCCCCAGGGCAGCTTTGCAAATCCCACTTCTGGAGTCTGCCTCTGAAGGCTTTAAATGAAATGACTTTTTTCCTTTAAAGGGTAAATTCATCAGAATCCACTTTGGTACCACAGGGAAACTGGCTTCTGCTGACATTGAAACATGTAAGGGACCTCCCTTTAAGGGTCACAATTCTCTGTCTCTCTTTCTTTCTCATTGTGTTTTCTTGTGGCTAATTGTACTTTACCTGCCTTGCCAGATCTGCTGGAGAAATCTAGAGTCACTTTCCAGCTCAAGGCGGAAAGAAGCTACCACATATTTTATCAGATCATGTCCAACAAGAAGCCAGAACTAATTGGTAAGAAACGTTTTAACTCTTTTGGTGGAACTGGTCACTGATGAACTCAGTAACATGGTCAATTAAATTATACCCATGTATATCCTATGCTTGTTTTCAGAGATGCTTCTGATTACCACCAACCCATATGACTTCCCCTTTGTGAGTCTAGGTGAGATCACTGTAGCCAGCATTGATGACCAGGAAGAGCTGATTGCCACAGATGTAAGTAACACATGAGAATTATTATGTGGAGTACTAACTTTACTAGAGAAGATATTTACATTACTGATTCTTTTGACAGAGCGCCATTGACATATTGGGTTTCAGTGCTGAGGAAAAAACAGCCATTTACAAGCTGACAGGGGCAGTCATGCATTATGGGAACCTGAAATTCAAGCAGAAGCAACGTGAAGAGCAGGCAGAGCCAGATGGCACAGAAGGTATTAGCAAAATCTGTATCTAAACTCTCAAGCAATAACTCAGGACCAGATTTACAGATATGTTCTGGATGTTTCATGCAACTCTGGCATTGCAAATCCAACATTAATTTTGCTTAAGCAGATAATTCAGTTGAGTTCTGACCTGCTTTGCATCACTGGAACAGCACATAACAGACAGAGTTGTCCCTATGGCTGCCACTATATTAGACACTGATTTGCCACTCCGTCATCAGTTTTACATTGATGTAAGTCCACTAATGTCAATGGTGTTGCACTGGTGTAAAGCTAAAGTAATGCAGTGAAGAATCTTCCAAAGTCTCCTCCAACAGTGATGAAGAAACAGAGAAGCAAAGGGCCTAATTTTACATGGCCTGGCACCTAATCCCTCACTAGTACCGCTTATTTAGTCTGCAGAAGAGAAGAGTGAGGGGGGATTTGATAGCAGCCTTCAACTACCTAAAGCAGGGTTCCAAAGAGGATGGAGCTAGGCTGTTCTCAGTGGTGGCAGATGACAGAAGAAGGAGCAATGGTCTCAGGTTGCAATGGGGGAGGTCTAGGTTGAATATTAGGAAAAACTATTTCACTAGGAGGGTGGTGAAGCACTGGAATGGGTTACCTAGGGAGATGGTGGAGTCTCCATCCTTAGAGGTTTTTAAGGCCCGGCTTGACAAAGCCCTGGCTGGGATGATTTAGTTGGGGATGGTCCTGCTTTAAGCAGGAGGTTGGACTAGATGACCTCCTGAGGTCTCTTCCAACCCTAATCTTCTATGATTCTATGATTCTATGATTATGCCTTGCAAAGTGTGTATAAAACATTGCTTCCAGGATATGTGAGCAGATAGTTCTGAACTAGCAGGGTGTCACATCCAATTTGCATTCACTTTGTACGAGGTGGCAGGCAGTGGAGAATGAGGCCCTTAGGCACGGACTCTAAGCTTCATTTGGGCTGAGCCTGGCAGATCTCAGGAAGGGCAAGGGTGGCAGTGCACCACCTCTGCAGTCCCTGGGATTCTGCAGCTTGCTGGGGCCAACCCTGCTGACTAACATAAGCTGGTATGGCCAGAGAGCTGCTGTAATGTATGCTCAACTATACCAGCCTCCAAGGGCTGTTTTTTCAGCGGAGAATATCTACAATCCTGCAGCAGTCCTGCCATAATCCCTTTGTCGGGAGCACTGCTGGGACGCCCCATAGCTGATGGGCTGCAAGGGGAGCACTGAAGAGCTGTTCCAGCTGCTTTACACCTTCCAAGGAAGTCCCTTATGCTGAGGATGTTTCCCAATGCTTGAAACTGTCTGGTTGATGGCATTTTATTTCAGAAGAGGTGGTGTAAAGGCACAGCAGCTGAGGCCAGAATTGGGGCCCTAGGGTTTGAGATCCTTCCATTAGATAAAAAGTGAGAGGTCTGTGCTCTGCCCAGAATTCTGATCTTCCTCTCTCTAGGATGTACGTCTCTGGAAGGGAATGTAGGAGTGGTTCTATAAATAGACATTATTTCAAGGTCAGTTTAGCACTTTGTCAAAAGCTAACTGCTCTTCACAGAGTGAAAACGCTTCACTTTCTTGAGAGGATTAGGATCTAAGGGCAAATGCAAACAGAACTAAAGAAAACAGTTGTAAGGAAACATGACCATTATAGACCTGGTCGTGATATATTCAATAATGGCATTACATGCTGTTATTAATAATAAAATCATTTAAGTAATTTCAGCCAATGCTGGAGGCCGTAGGAGCTGTGGGAGCTGAAGTCAATGGAATTGCACAGGTTTAGGTCAGGACAGTGTTTGGCCATTAGCCTGTTTGCTTCTGATCATTCAGAAATCAGAATCCCTAGACAAGCTGCACAGTAAAGTGGCAAAGAAAGAACTTCAAAGCCATCTTTTCATTCTGTCTGTTCATCTGCTTCTTTCTCCTTAAAAATTGTTTTTATTTGGCCCTTATGAGGTATTTGTGAACAAATTCTTACAATCACTTGATGTACAGACCCTCTCAATCAAATGCAAAACAATTAATCAAGAAATCAAGAAATAAAGGAAACTCTAAATTCCATAATTACTGGAGTTATTAATCGATGTGGTAGCTGGTAAAACAAAAACAGATCTCATTACTCTTTTCTAGTCATTATAAAAGACACCAAAGCCTATCTTTGAGCTACTAATTCATTCCTCTCCTTGTTTAGTGGCTGACAAAGCAGCCTACCTGATGAATCTGAACTCAGCTGATCTGCTCAAAGCCATGTGTTACCCCCGAGTCAAGGTTGGGAATGAATATGTGACCAAAGGTCAAACCGTGCAGCAGGTAACAATTGGTGATCTAGAACTCCTGGTTTGAATTAACACACCCGGGTTTCTTCCTCTGCTTTGTATGGTAACTCCAGTCCCTCTCCCACTGGTTAGGTGCACAATTCGGTGGGTGCTCTGGCAAAGGCGGTCTATGAGAAGATGTTCCTGTGGATGGTTGTTCGTATCAACCAGCAGCTGGATACCAAGCAGCCCAGACAGTACTTCATTGGTGTCCTGGACATTGCTGGCTTTGAGATCTTTGATGTAAGGAGCAGGGATTTGACAGGAGGTTCCTGGAAGGGACACTCAGGGGTTCTGAGAACTTTGAGGGGTTTTTTAACATTATATATTTTGTATTTAAATAATTTCCTGGAAAAGCCTGACTTTTCTGCAGAAACAGTCTTGATCTTGATCTTCCACTAAGGCACCACGAGCCTCTAATGAGTCCATTTTTGGATAGATTTGTGTGGTGCATGTAGAAATGACAACTGCATTGAAAGTGCCTTCAAGTTGTTAACAGGTGGTGCCTAATAGAAAAGAAATGATTGTGTACCTAACACAAATTATTGTAGGTGTTTATGGCACCTAGTGGGCAGCTCGCTAACTCCCAGGCAGGCTTGGGGCTTAGGGTTTGGAAATGTCTGGGTATGCCAGAGGGCTGAGAGCTCAGAAGGAGTTGGCCAGGCTCAGACCCAAATGCCTGGTCAAGGATCAGGGACAAGAGTTGAGAAATGCCTGAGTAGGCTTGGGTCCCAGAGCACAGAAATACTTGGACAAGCCTGGGCCTGACACTGCAGAAATGTCTTGGCAGAGCTGAGAATAGAACTCCCAAAACATCTGGCTGGCTCTAGGGATAAGAATTCAGAAAGTGTCCCAGGATTTGCTGCACAATAGTAGCATTGTTCTTCAAACTTTAGCTTTTTCACATATACATTGAAAGTAATCAGTTTCGTTGCATTTTTGTAGTACAACAGCCTGGAGCAGCTGTGCATCAACTTCACCAATGAGAAACTGCAACAGTTTTTCAACCACCACATGTTTGTGCTGGAGCAGGAGGAGTACAAGAAGGAAGGAATCGAATGGGAGTTCATTGACTTTGGGATGGACCTGGCTGCCTGCATTGAGCTCATTGAGAAGGTATCTTTTCAATTCAAATGCCTTATATGTTCAAGAATTCTTTAATTATTGTGGGTTGCATTGAATTTTAGATGGATTTTCCATGCTCCGGGCCATAAATATCTTGACCCATAATGTTCTAATTTTTTGCTCTGAAACATTAAGAAGACCACACATAGCTTTATGACAACAGTCCTGCACCCTCTTCTTTCCAAGAGTGGAAAGATGGCATTGTTTACCTTTAGCAGGATTCTTTTCAGAATCCTGGACGCAGATTTAATTTTAAAGCATACCAGAAAGCCCCACTATCACAACTCAAAGAGATAGTATCCAGGAAGTTAAATTTTTCTACTTTTTGTCAATAGTATACATCATTCTTCTCAGGAAAAACAGAAGTAATTCCTGAAAAAGATGTAAATTTTTCTGTCTTGATGTGATTATTGTACACATAGCAGGAACTTTATGCCAATGTTATGTGATTAAAGGTCTGTGTGTTGTTGTCAATAGGACAGCTAACCTGCTGGGAACTCAATTTTCACACTGAAATAGATACTGATTATTTTGTTGTCTTTCTTCACGGATACTGTAATCATTTTTGACAAGCTAAATGTTTGTAATGCACATGAATTATTAATCATTATTATTATTTGTAGTGCAGGAGCTCCCAGGTCACTAACTGGGATCCTATTGTGCTAGGTACCGTATACCTTATATACATAAGGTGACAATCAGTCTGGGCCAATATAGATGCTCTTTCATTTCTATGGCCTTTTTGGATGTGAAGATGAGGATTTTGTCCGTGTTTCCACTTTTTTGTAGAATTCCTTTTGATTTTCAGGTTGTTAAAGAACCATATTAACCTCTTACTATTCTTCCTGTCTTTCCTTTGCATTGGGATAGTTTACAGTTGTGCCTTTATGTTGTCTCCTTGAGAAACTGCCAGCTCTCCTGAACTCCTTTATCCCTTAGATTTTCTTCCCATGGGACCTCCCCTGCCACTTCCGGCGGGTAGCAATCGGTTTTTCGGGGATCGACTTACCGCGTCTAGTGAAGACGCGGTAAAATCGATCCCTGATCGCTCTGCCGTTGACTCCAGAAATCCACCTCGGCAGGAGGCGGCAGCGGAGTCGGCGGCAGCGCGGCAGCGGTCGACTTTTCCGCGTCCTCACCGCTAGGTAAGCCGACCTAAAATACGCAACTTCAGCTACGGTATTCACGTAGCTGAAGTTGCGTATCTTAGGTCGGACCCCCGCTGCAGTGTAGACCTAGCCTGAGTCTCTTAAAGTCTGTTTTGCTGAAGTCCATTGTCCTTATTCTGCTGCTCTCACTCCTTCCTTTCCTTAGAATCATGAAATCTGTCATCTCATGATCACCGTTACCCAAATGGTCTTCCACCTTCAGATTCACTACCAATTCTTCCCTGTTTGCCAGAATCAAGTCTAAAATGGCTGTCCCTGTGGTTACTTCCTCCACTTTCTAGAAGCAAAAGTTGTACGCAGCACATTCCTAGAACTTATTGGACATTTTATGTTTTGCAGTATTACTTTCCTAACAGATGGCTGGGGAGTTAAAATCTCCCATTACTACCAGGTCTTGTGTTTTGGTTATTTCTGTTTTTTGTTCTAGAAATGCCTCGTTCACCTAATCTTCCTGATTGAGTGGTCTATAGTAGACCCCATACCATGACATCATCCCTATTTTTACCCCTTTTGTTTTTAACCAGACACTCTCAATTGGTCTGCCTCCCACCTACTTCTGGACCTCAGGACAAATGGATATATTCTTGTCAGCACCTTCTCCCTTTTCCCCCTGCCTGTCCTTCCTGAACAAGCTGTACCCCTCTGTACCAATATTCCAGTCAGGAGATTTATCTCTCCAAGCCTCTGTGATTCCAATTCAGTCATAATTTAGTTATTTTATTTTTCACATCCTTTCTAGCATAAATAAAATTAATTTTCATGCGCCATTAATGTATCTAGGGTTGATTGAAAAATATCAAATGAATAATTTATTCAGCAAATGTTCATTTTTCAAACGAATCATTTGATGATTTTAAAAAAAAATTCTTCACTCAGTTCTATATGTTACATGCAAAGCTGAAAATATGTCAGTATTCAGTTGGTTTAATTTTGCTTTGTCCATGGCAGTTTCAGTGAATTAAAGTTCATAGATTCCAAGGCCAGAAGGGACCATTGTGATGATCTGGTCTGACCTTCTGTGTAACACAGGCCAGAGAACTGCCCCCAAATGATTCCTAGAGCAGATTGTTTAGAAAAATATCCAATCTTGATTTAAAAATTATCCCTGCTGGAGAATTCACCACGACCCTTGGTAAATTGTTCCAATGGTTAATTACCCTCTCTCTTAAAAAATTACACCTTATTTCCACTCTGAATTTGTCTAGCTTCAAATTCCAGCCATTTCATAGTGTTATACCTTTCTTTGCTAGACTGAAGAGCCCATTCTTAAATATTTGTTTCCGATGTGGATACCTATAGACTGTAATCACATCACTCCTCACCTTCTCATTGTTAAGTAGATTAACCTCCTTGAGTCTATCACTATAAGGCAGGTTTTCTAATCCTTTAATCATTCTCATGGCTCCTCTCTGAACCCTCTCCAATTCATCAACATCCTTCTTGATTTGTGGGCACCAGAACTGGGTGCAGTATTCCAGCAGCGGTTCTAAGCAATCTCTGGGCAGTTCTGCCAAATACAGAGGTAAAATAACCTCTACTACTACTCAAGATTCCCCTGTTTATGCATCCCAGGATCACATTAGCCCTTTTGACTGCACTGGGAGCTCATGTTCAAGTGATTATCCACCATGGCCCCCAAATCTTTTTCAGAGTCGCTGCTTCCCACGATAGAGTCCTCCATCCAGTAAGTGTGGCCCACATTCTTTGTTCCTAGATGGATACATTTACATTTAGCCATATTAAAATGCATAGTGTTTGCTTGAGCCCAGCTTACCAAGTGGTCCAGATCACTTGGTGTCAGTGACCCTGTCATCTTCATTATATACCATTCCCTCAATTTTTGTGTCACCTGCAAACTTTATCAGTGATGCCTTTATGGTTTCTTTCGGGTCATTGATAAAAATGTTAAATAGTGTTGGGCCAAGAACCAATCCCTGTGGGTTCCCATTAGAAACATACCCATTCAATGATGATTCTCCATGTACATTTAGATTTTGAGACTTATCAGGTTAGCCAGCTTTTAATCCACTTAATGTGTGCCATGTTAATTTTATATCTTTCTAGTTTTGTAATCAAAATGTCATGAGTACAAAACCAAACGCCTTACAGAAATGTAAGTATATTACATCAACACTATTACTTGTCCTCTACAGCACTAGTAATATCCTCTTTTTAACTAGACCAAGAGATGGTCACATTGTTGCATCCAGAAAATCCTCATGTAATCTCTCTCTCTCTTCTCCTATCCCCCTTCTTATCTGTTGCTGTGTCTTTCAGCCAATGGGTATTTTCTCCATCTTGGAAGAGGAGTGCATGTTCCCCAAGGCGACTGATGCATCTTTCAAGAACAAGCTCTATGACCAGCATCTTGGCAAGTCCAACAACTTCCAGAAGCCCAAGCCTGCCAAAGGAAAGGCTGAGGCCCACTTCGCCCTGGTGCACTATGCTGGCACTGTGGACTACAACATCACTGGCTGGCTCGAGAAGAACAAGGATCCCCTGAATGAAACTGTCATTGGGCTGTACCAGAAATCGTCAATGAAAACACTGGCTTTGCTCTTTGCCACGTATGGTGGAGATGCAGGTAATTTCTGTGAAATCCGTATTTTAATTGATTCACAATAAACTGATTCCTCTAGAATCCCTACCAGTTCTAATCTAGTGGCACACTGTAGAGAGTGAAAAGTCATCTTCTGCCTGTGGCTTGGTCTTATTAAAAAGGAAATAAAAAATCTGATCAAGTGTATCTCAAGCCTCCTCCTTAGTATTGTCAAGATTGTGCGTTGCACACCCTAGTTCCTCTTTCTCCAGACAGTCACGCCTACCTCCCTTACATATGGGTGTGATAGTAGTGCTGTCAAGCAATTAAAAAAATTAATCGTGATTAATCGCACAATTAAAAAAATTAATCGTGATTAATCGTGCAATTAATCACACTGCTAAAAAATAATGGTATACCATGTATTTAAATATTTTGGATGTTTTCTACATTTTCAAATACATTGGTTTCAATTACAACACAGAATACAAAGTGTACAGTGCTCACTTTATATTTATTTTTGAGTGCTGTAGCTATCTTTAAAAATCTCACATTAGTACCTGCTTTGTGTTTTGTCAAATCTGCAGTGAAAGTGTTCTTAAAATGATCAGCATGTGCTGGGTCATCATCCGAGACTGCCATAACATGAAATATATGGCAGAATGTGGGTAAAACAGAGCAGGGGACATACAATTCTCCCCCAAGGAGTTCAGTTACAAATTTAATTAACACATTATTTTTTTAATAGCATCATCAGCATGGAAACATGTCCTCTGGAATGGTGGCCCAAGCATGAAGGGGCATATGATCGTTTAGCATATCTGGCACATATTAAATATCTTGTAATGCCGGCTACAAAAGTGCCATGCAAATGCCTGTTCTCACTTTCTGGTGACATTGTAAATAAGAAGCAGACAGCATTATATCCTGTAAATGTAAACAAACTTGTTTGTCTTAGCCATTGGCTGAACAAGAAGTAGGACTGAGTGGACTTGTAGGCTCTGAAGTTTTACATTGTTTTGTTTCTGAGTGTAGTATCAGAGGGGTAGCCGTGTTAGTCTGAATCTGTAAAAAGCAACAGAGGGTCCTGTGGCACCTTTAAGACTAACAGAAGTATTGGGAGCATAAGCTTTCGTGGGTAAGAACCTCACTTCTTCAGATGCAAGACCATGAAAGCTTATGCTCCCAATACTTCTGTTAGTCTTAAAGGTGCCACAGGACCCTCTGTTGCTTTTTTCTGAGTGTAGTTATCTAACAAAAAAATCTACATTCGTAAGTTGCACTTTCATGACAAAGAAATTGCACTACAGTACTTGTATGAGGTGAATTGAAAAACACTATTTCTTTTGCTTATCATTTTTACAGTGCAAATATTTGTAATAAAAAATAATATATACTGATTTCAATTACAACACAGAATACAATATATGTGAAAATGTAGAAAAACATCCAAAATATTTAATAAATGTCAGTTGGTATTCTATTGTTTAACACTGCGATTAAAGCTTCAATTAATCGTGATTAATTTTTTAAATTGCGATGAATTTTTTTAGTTAATTGCGTGAGTTAACTGCGATTAATCGACAGCCCTAATAATGAGCTGTCTGCTGTAGCAGAAACCATTAGCCTTTTCTCAGCATGACCAATGGTTATTAACAGGGTTGGCTGTTACAGGCAAACACCGCCAGCCTGTGAGAGTAACCGTTCAAACCCCAAAGTGCATCCTTTTAATTTTGTCCTTTTTGTGTGTGATTCAGAGGGTGGTGGCAAGAAGGGAGGCAAGAAGAAGGGTTCTTCTTTCCAGACCGTCTCTGCTCTTTTCAGGGTACAGTACATTGTTCCTTATTGCGTTCTCTGTGATGGTGGGTTGGAAATTCCCTTTATATCTAAAAAGTCTATTTTCCCAGTGGTCTCAGTTGTGAACTTTTTAAGTCAAAAAGCCTCTTTCAGTTGCTCTTAAAGGGCCTGATCCAAAGCCCATCGAAATCAGTGGAAAGACACCCAGCTTTGGATGATGTCTAAAGTACTTGGGCCAGATTCTGTTCTCATTTACACAGGATTAAACCAATTTTGCCCCCTACTGTGGCCACTATGTACTAGTATTAGTGGGTCTGGCTGCCCGCCTTAGTCTGGCTGCCTGCCGAGCATGGGGGAATGTGCAGAAGGAGTAGGGCCAGCACAGTGGGTCCAAGACCACCTGCTTTCCAGCAACTGGTACAGGGGATATGGCAGAGGGAAAGCGGCATGGTCCAGCTAATGTCTGGAAGCCAGAACAGGCTGTTGGTGCTATGGGCAGTAGGCACATCTTAGAACTGCCCAGGGATTGCTTAGAACTGTGTCTCGGGGCAGCCTTTATAGCTAACAATGCAGCCTCCCTCCTGATTTGTGCCAAGTGTAGCAGCGTCAGATCTGAGGAGGTGGCTCATAGTAACTCCATTTCTATTCCGTGGCAGAGTTCCTCTGAATATACCTAGGTGTAACGGAAAGCAGAGTCTGTCCTTTTGTCTCCTCTCCCAGGATGAAGATGTCAGAAACAATTATGTCAAACCAAATTAGTCTTAAGAGACCCCCCGACCCGAGATGTTGTTATAGGATTTAATATTCCCCTTCCTGCTTCCTTCGCTTTCAGTGGAAATTGTTACAGGATCATGTGCAGCCTTCCACTCAGCTCTGGATTTCAGGGATGTTAATGGCCCATACTGCCTACATTTCAAACACCTGAAAACACAGAAGTGTGTCCTTTGTTAGCCTCTTCTGCCACTGCATCTGCTCCCTTCCTCTCTCATCCCCTCTGCATTTTCCAATATAATCAACAGAAAGAAATATCTTGTTCAGAAGGATGGCCTGATGTTTGCAGATAATCATCTTCCTTTGAAAATGTCCTCCTTTGGCTTCCATAACAGCCCTTGTGGCCATTTCCCATTAGTTTCTGGTCCTGTCTTGGTAGCCTTTTCCAGCTTGCACAAGTAGAGCTACTTTCAGAGTTTTATATCTCACTTTAATGAACGTGTTCAAGCTCCAAAGAAAGAGGGCACCTTAGGTTAGAATGACCCCAGCTGGAAAGTTTTGCAAGCTAGTTTGTCTACATTGGTTATGGGTTTACTGCGTCTATCGGTGCAGATACAGATGTAACATTGGTTAACCTAAACCTTTGCTTATGGTCTCACAGGAGAATTTAAACAAGCTGATGAGCAATCTGAGAAGCACTCATCCTCACTTTGTGCGATGCATTATTCCCAATGAAACCAAGACACCCGGTAAGAAGCGCCAGTGTGCAGAAATATTAGTGAGATGCAGCCATTCCCTCTGGGCTGCACAAGGAGGTACTAATTCATGCTGTGATTTGTTAAGGTGCCATGGAACATGATCTCGTACTGCACCAGCTAAGATGTAACGGCGTGCTGGAAGGGATCCGAATTTGCAGGAAAGGATTCCCCAGCAGAGTCATTTACGCAGACTTTAAACAGAGGTCAGACTCCTCCAGTCCCTGTTCCATTCTCTCTCTGTGGAGTAGCTTGCATTTTCTAACTACTTTAACTATCGTAGTCACTGCAGCACCCAGCACATGCTGTGTGTATAGAAGAAATTTAGGACCAAACTGGTGTAATCCAAAAAGCAGCAAAAATGCCACACTTTTCCTGTGTGGGGGGAGGGGAATGGGCTGGGTGGGCAGTGGAGTGGCCATGCTAGATGACTATGTAGCCCTTTAAATACCATAAAGCTGAATTTCATGATGGGTCTGTCTGTGGGAACTCAGAATAGGGGCTTCATGGGTGGACAAAGGCAGTGACAGAGACATGGCCAATGTGGCCAAGAATTCTATGGCCCACTGAGTCACAGCTGTTGATAGTGTAGGTGCATTGGGATATGGCTACTACTGATTCTCATGGGCAGTATTAGCAGCTAGATTGCACTGATGCACTGTTTCCTGTCTCGGGTTTGGTTTCTCTCCACATACATGCTTGCATAGTTCCCCGCACACAAGGTTCTTTACTTGGGGATGACACTGTTACCCTTGGAGATGGTGAAACATATCAGACTCACATCCCTGGAGACCAATCTCCTCTATGCACTGAGACTAGTTAATATAAATACACTGCAAGCAGTCATAGTGCAAGCTTTTTCACTTTAGCCTGAAAATGTGCTTCCTTCTGACCTTGAATGTCATCTCAAAGCATGAGAAGGAAATTCATTCTTCACAGCTCCATTCATTCCTTGATTCTACTGTGGAGAATCCTAACAATGGGGCCCGTTAGTGCCACATGTGATTATGGTTTCAGCAATGTACGTATCTTCATAGTCCATTTTCTCCCACAGATACAGGATTTTAAATGCAAGCGCTGTTCCAGAAGGACAGTTTATGGACAGCAAGAAGGCTTCTGAGAAACTACTTGGGTCCATTGATATTGATCAGACCCAGTATAAATTTGGTCACACCAAGGTACAAACACTTTTTCATTCAAACACCATCTATTTGTACAATGTACAGAATGAAAGTGATTGTCTGTAACATTCTCTTCCTCAAGGTGTTCTTCAAAGCAGGACTTCTGGGTCTTCTAGAGGAGATGAGAGATGATAAACTGGCACAGCTTATCACCCGCACACAAGCCATGTGTCGTGGCTTCCTGATGAGAGTGGAGTTCCAGAAAATGATGCAAAGAAGGTAGAAATGTACAGTACTGCATTTGGTCTGTTGGGTTTATGTCACCCCACAGAGGTGAAATGAACAGAATTGGAGGGGTGGACTCAGTCTGACTTAGATCTCATTAATCCACTGTATCAATGTGTGAGCACTTAGGAGTAGAGCTGGGTGAAAATTTTCAGACAAATAGTTCATTTGCTGAAAAATGCAGTTTCAGGTTGACCTAAACTAGTCACAAAATTGCTGATAGTTTAGTCCCAAAAACTGGGGCTAGAGTCACAAGGAAACTTAAATGCTATATATAGACAACCAGAGGAGAAGGCAGAGACATAGCACCACATCCACCTTCCCCTCTGGTCTGGGGAATCTAACCCTTCTTTTCCTTTGCTTTTATTAAATGAAAGTTTAAAAAGCCTGAACTCAAAACAAAAGGTTTTATTCAATCTTAAATGAAATTTTCTGCCTTTTTCAATTCACTGAAAATTCAGAAAAACATTAGTTTTGGTTCAATCCAAACTGAATTTTTTTAAATTTTATTTTTCGGAACTGCCAGTGAACCAACAAATCAATTATTTGCACAGCTCTATCTGGGAGTGTAAATCAGTATAACTGGTATACCAAGGAGCAAGAAGAAGGTGTAATAAAGTGTGCGTTAGACTAGGGGTGGCCAACTTTAACTTACACCTTTCAGTTGGGTACTTTTGTTCTAAATTCTCTTTGGCTCCTCAGCATGTGAGTTACACCAGTTCAGAGTCCCTTAGACTCCAAAACACTCATCAGAGGGAGTGGGTCAGTTACAGATGTGATGTGTAAAGAGGGAGCAAAAGTTCATCCCGGTTTGTGAGCGTGAGTCTACAGAGAACAGACATTAATTCAACATGCACATTGAGGAGACTGGCAGTGGAGTTTTACTTCCCCTAGACTTTCTAAGGCTCAAGCAGGTCCAGAGTCTGTAACCCTTAGAGTAGTACTTTTTCATATGAATGGCCCCATTTGAACTCAAATGAGGCTACTTGGCTGAATAAATGCTACTCACAATTAGTAGAATTGCAGTATCTGTCCTTTGGACTCACCTCTGAATTTGGCCCATAACATTGACCATATATTCTGATGACATTATAGAGAGTCCATCTTCTGTATCCAATACAACGTTCGCTCGTTCATGAATGTCAAGCACTGGCCCTGGATGAAGCTGTACTTCAAGATCAAGCCCTTGCTGAAGAGTGCTGAATCTGAGAAGGAGATGGCCAACATGAAGGAAGAGTTTGAGAAAACGAAGGAGGAGCTTGCTAAGTCTGAGGCAAAAAGGAAAGAACTGGAGGAAAAAATGGTGACCCTGCTGCAAGAGAAAAACGACCTGCAGCTCCAAGTACAGTCTGTGAGTATCACCAGTGCATTCAACCCTTATTGTACAGTAGAAAGGTCCAAGCTGAAAGTTCCCAATGCAACTTTCCCATGAAGCATCCCATTAACAGCACTGGGATCAGTGTTTGGCCAAGATAAAATATTCCCTGTGTTTAAAATATTAAGTATCAAAAAGAAAGTATATGCGTATAAATAAATAAATAACAATACTCCCAGCCACGTATGACAGGTCATGCCCTAAAACAAGGTGAGAGCAAGCAAATTCGGCGAAGCAAAGTTATGCTCTTTAAATACTCCTGCCTCATCCATGGCAACTTAGGCTACATCTACAGTACAAACTATGGCTGGTGGCCTGTAGGGTACATGTGGCTACCCACGGCAGTGAAAAGCAGGCTACGGCCACATTGCAGTGTGCAGCTACATGTGTTGTGTAAGGCTCTGGCAGAGAGTAGACAGCAGGAAAAGGTTTCAGCTGCCTCTCCCCTGCCAGAGCCTTTCCCCGCTGGTGGAGTCTTTCCATGTGGGGAAAGCAGAGGACAGCAGTGTAGGCAGGGAGGCCCGGCTTGGGCAAGTAGAGAGCCATATATGTGCGTGAGTACATACCCACACCCTTCAGGCATGTCTGTACTCTACTTGCCTAAGCATGGCCTCACCATCTACACTGCTATTTGTTACCCATGCTAGGGGCTACTTGGATGTGTGCACTACACAGAACCAAAAGAAGTGTCAGTGGAGACATACACTTACTGTGACAATCCCAATGTATTCACATGCCATGATGAATTCACACATCTGCTGTACTATTTATATTTATTGTGCCACTGATGTTACCAGTTGGGGGCCCTACACAGACCATGTTATGGAGCCTTCTGTGGCTCCACCGCTACAGCCCCACCACATAATGTGGTCCCCCCACACAAACACACTTAGAGTGGCAGCGGCAGGGAGGCTACTCCCTGGGTTCAGGGTCTCTATTGCCCACCAGAGTAGCAAGTCTTCGAGCTCACACCCTATAGAGAGGAATGGGGCAATTCTGCCCTCTCAGACTTTTGTTTTAGGCTGTCTGCAAACTCATGCAGTTGACACTGCATCAGATAAACTTGGGTCACATTTTCAACCTGTTCTTCATAACCATGAGGGCTAGAAACTTACTCTATTTTCCTAACTGTGTGCTGAGATTTTCCTGTAATCACACGACAGAGTAGAGGCCCTATACATGAGTTTTAGTGTTTATGCCTTAATCTGTCTCAGTTACCACCCTGTGAAAACAATGAACCGTAGAAAAAGTTTCGAAACATAAGCCACAGGATGGGCATAAAACGTTAAGGAAAGTAGATGAGTGCATGCTCAGTAGATGATTTTTGCATTGGCTGTAACCCTTTTATTTCTCAGGCAAGTTCTTTGAAGGATTAGTCCTTAGTTTTAACACTATGTAGATGTAAAAGCTAGACCCTGCAAATGGATCTGCCCCCAGGAAGCCTCATTGACTTCAGTGGGGCTCTGCGTGGGTGCAGAGTCCACCCATGTGGACTCCTATAAAGTCATGGGTTTCATGAGAGTAGATCCATTTGCAGGATCTAGCCTCAAATTTGATCTTCAAAGTAAAGCCATACTTGAGGCACTAAAAATATTTGCCAAATATGTCAACTGGTAAGAGATGCTTCATTTATGGTGAGATATTGAAAAATATTCATTTTTCATTTCTAAATTGTGTTGAAGACATAGAACTTTTAGGCCAAATGGTTGTTGTTGTTTTTTTTAAAGAATATTATGAGTCATTGATAGTATGAGTTAAAAATAGAAGTGTCATCCCAACAGATGTGGTAAAAATCATTATGATACAAACACCAGTAAAAAAGAAAAAGAAAAAACCTTTTAGAAAAGATCCTAATAATGGATTCACTGTAGGAATCTGATGGCTTGGCTGATGCTGAGGAAAGATGTGACCAGCTGATCAAAACCAAAATTCAACTTGAAGCTAAAATTAAGGAGGTGACTGAAAGAGCAGAGGATGAGGAGGAGATGAATGCTGAGCTGACAGCCAAAAAGAGGAAACTGGAGGACGAGTGTTCAGAGCTGAAGAAAGACATTGATGACCTTGAGTTAACATTAGCCAAGGTTGAAAAGGAAAAACATGCCACAGAAAACAAGGTAGGCAGAATCTCTAACGAACATTCTAAAATATGAAACGGTTGGTTCACAAACAATAAAGTTTTGTATCCATATTCTTTAACTACTTTTGTTCAACTCTGCAGGTGAAAAACCTCACCGAGGAGATGGCAGTCCTGGATGAGACCATTGCTAAACTGACAAAGGAAAAGAAAGCCCTCCAGGAGGCCCATCAGCAGACCCTGGATGACTTGCAGGCAGAAGAGGACAAAGTGAACACACTGAGCAAAGCTAAAACCAAGCTGGAGCAGCAAGTAGACGATGTAGGCACAATAATATGTGGAGAGAATAAAACCAGTGTGAAATTAGGCTCTTGTTAGCAGAGAATTTATGGTCTTTTTCTGTTTAGCTTGAAGGGTCGCTGGAGCAAGAGAAGAAGATTCGCATGGACCTTGAAAGATCGAAGAGGAAACTTGAAGGAGATTTGAAGCTGGCCCAGGAATCCACAATGGATTTAGAAAATGATAAACAGCAGCTGGAGGAAAAACTGAAGAAGTAGGTATGGTTTGCAGGGGGTGTCATGCAGATACATTTTGTTCCAGCACTAACTTTTTTTTTTTTTTCGTGTGAAAAGGAAAGACTTTGAAATCAGTCAGTTCCAAAGCAAAATTGAGGATGAACAAGTCCTGGGCATCCAGCTGCAGAAGAAGATCAAAGAGTTACAGGCTAGTCATACATTTTTTCTTTTCTGGCCTTCAGTACAAATTCAGTTAAAAGGAAGCCATCTTTCTTAGGCTTGGTCTAAGTTAGGTTGACATAGTCATGTCTGCCAGGGGTTTGATAAAACCACATCCCTGACTGACATAGTTTTGCCAACCTACCCCCCAGTGTAGATGCAGCTGTGTTGGTGGAAGAAAGCTTTTGTCGATATAGGCAGTGCTGACGAGAGGAGGGAGAAAGGAGGGAGAGTTGTACCAGGGCCCTGAGGTCAGGGGACCCCAAAAACATCTTTAACATCTTTGTAAATAAAGTGAAATGGAAAGAGGTGGACTCAGTGAACATGATGTATCAGAGACCCAAATTTCTCTCAATGGGTCTTTGGATGTAGCTACCCCAGTTCAGGGAGGTGATGTTCCTTTGTCACCGGAACCCCTGTTGTCAGTGTAGGCTGCATCTATTCTGAGGTGTTATGCCAGCAGAAGTCTGCCGACAGCCATACTGGTGTTGACCCCAGAACAAAGCCACAGTCTTAGTGTTTCCTGTTGTTCTCTAGGCTCGTATTGAGGAACTGGAGGAGGAGATAGAGGCTGAACGTGCCTCTCGGGCGAAAGCAGAGAAGCAGCGGGGTGATCTTTCCAGGGAACTTGAAGAGATCAGTGAGCGTCTGGAAGAAGCTGGTGGAGCCACAGCGGTTCAGATTGAGATGAACAAGAAGCGTGAGGCAGAATTCCAGAAAATGCGCCGAGACCTTGAAGAGGCCACTCTGCAGCATGAAGCCACAGCTGCCGCCCTCCGGAAGAAGCACGCAGACAGCACAGCAGAGCTTGGGGAGCAAATTGACAACCTGCAACGAGTCAAACAGAAGCTGGAGAAGGAGAAGAGTGAACTGAAGATGGAGATCGACGACCTGGCTAGTAACATGGAGACTGTCTCCAAAGCCAAGGTACAGAGCTGTGTATTGAAAGTGCTGTCTTTATCCTAAGTGTTATTGCAGCTAAAAAGAGTGAAAGATTTTTAATCATCATTTTATCATGTTTAATTATACAAAAGATTGTAAGAGTAGGATATGAGCTGACTGTAAGTTGGATTCTAACAGAATTATTTACAGTTTAATTTGTATAAAACATACATAAAATCTCAAACAGGACCAAGAAGTTTATAAGCTCCAAATACAGTTATTACTGAGTTAATAGCCATCACACTTAGAGGATGATAATAATTAGCATTATATTGTTTTTTAAACTGAATTATTAAAATTTATATGAAACATATTACTCTACCATAGAGTACTGAATATGCAAGTCTACATAGAATTACCTTTATAAACTACCTTAAAAGAATATTAAAGTTGCAGTCAAGCACAAGCACACAAAATTAAAATGGTCATAGAGTAGTTTTTAAACTAAGGGCTGGGGGGAAGCTGACAGGTGCAGAGGAGTACGTTTTTCGGACAGAGACATCCCTTAGGGGAGGATCTATTTATGGAGAGTCTCTATGTCCTAGTAAGGAAGAGAAGATGGAAGATGATAAAATAAGGGTAGGAACTGATGAGAAACAGTCAAATGAAAAAGAGCCCCTTTTAATTACATCATGTGATGGCAGACAGCTAAAAAGTGACAATTGGTTTAAGTGCTTATATAGAAATGCTAGAAGTCTAAATAATAAGATGGGTGAACTAGAGTGCCTCGTATTAAATGGGGATATTGATATAATAGGCATCACAGAAACTTGGTGGAATGAGGATAATCAATGGGACACAGTAATACCAGGGTATGAAATATATCGGAAGTACAGAACAGGTCGTGCTGGTGAGGAGTGGCACTATATGTGAAAGAAAGCATAGAATCAAATGAAATAAAAATGTCAAATGAACCAAACTGTACCATAGAATCTCTAAGGATAGTAATTCCATGCTTGAATAATAATAATATTGCGGTAAGGATATACTACCGACCACCTCACCAGGATGGTGATAGTGACTGTAAAATGCTCAGGGAGATTAGAGAGGTAATAAAAATAGAAAACTCAATAATAATGGGGGATTTCAACTATTACCATATGGACTGGGTACATATCACCTCAGAACGGGATGCAGAGATAAAGTTTCTTGACACCTTAAATGACTGCTTCTTGGAGAAGCTTAGAGAACCTGGAACCCACAAGAGGAGAGGCAATTCTTGATTTAGTCCTAAGTGGAGCACATGATCTGGTCCAAGAGGTGAATATAGCTGAACCGCTTGGTAATAGTGACCATAATATAATTAAATTTAACATCCCTGTGGCAGGGAAAACACCACAGTGGCCCAACACTGTTGTATTTAATTTAGAAAGGGAAACTACACAAAAATTAGGAGGTGAGTTAAACAGAAATTAAAAGGTACAGTGCCAAAAGTAAAATCCCTGCAAGCTGCATGGAAACTTTTTAAAGATACCATAATAGAGGCTCAACTTAAATGTATACACCAAATTAAAAAACATAGTAAGAGATCCAAAAAAGAGTCATCGTGGCTAAATAACAAAGTAAGAGAAGCAGTGAAAGGCAAAAAGGCATCCTTTAAAATGTGGAAGTTAAATTCTAGTGAGGAAAATAGAAAGGAGCATAAACTCTAGCAAATGAAGTGTAAAAATATAATTAGGAAGGCCAAACAAGAATTTGAAGAACAGCTATCCAAAGACTCAAAAAGTAATAGCAAAATTTTTTTAAGTACATCAGAAACAGGAAGCCTGCTAAAGGATCAGCGAGGCACTGGAAAATCGAGATGCTAAAGAAGCAATCAAGGACGATAAGGCCATTGCGGAGAAACTAAATGAATTCTTTGCATTGGTCTTCCCGGCTGAGAATGTGAGGGAGATTCTCAAACCTGAGCGATTCTTTTTATGTGACAAATCTGAGGAACTGTCCCAGATTGAGGTGTTATTAGACGAAGTTTTGGAACAAATTGATAAATTAAACAGTAATAAGTTGCCTGGACCAGATGACATTCACCCAAGAGTTCTGAAGGAACTCAAATGTGAAATTGCAGGACTACTAACTATGGTATGTTACCTATCATGTAAATCAGCTTCTGTACCAGATGACTAGAGGATAGCTAATGTGATGCCAATATTTAAAAAGGGCTCCAGAGGTGATCCCAGCAATTATAGGCCAGTAAACCTGACTTCAGTACTGAGCAAACTAGTTGAAACTATAGTAAAGAACAGAATTGTCAGACACATAGATGAACATAATTTGTTGGGGAAGAGTCAACATGGTTTTTGTAAAGGGAAATCATGCCTCACCAATCTACTATAATTCTTTGAGGGGGTCAACAAGCATGTGGATATAGTGTACTTAGATTTTCAGAAAGTCTTTGACAAGGTCCCTCACCAAAGGCTCTTAAACAAAGTAAGCTGTCATGGGATAAGAGGAAAGGTCCTGTTATGGATCAGTAAATTGTTAAAACAAAGGATAGGAATAAATGGTCAGTTTTCAGAATGGTGAGAGGAAAATAGTGGTGTCCCCCAGGGGTCTATACTGGGATCAGTCCTATCCAACATATTCATAAATGATCTGGAAAAAGGGGTAAACAGTGAGGTGGCAAAATTTGCAGATGATAGAAAACTACTCAAGATAGTTAAGTCCAAAGCAGACTGTGAAGAGCTACAAAGGGATCTCACAAAACTGGGTGACTGGGCAACAAAATGGCAGATGAAATTCACTGTTGATAAATGCAAAGTAATGCACATTACAAAACATAATCCCAACTATACCTACAAAATGATCATGTCTAAATTAGCTGTTACCACTCAAGAAAGAGATTTTGGAGTCATTGTGGATAGTTCTCTGAAAACACCCATTCAATGTGCAGTGACAGTCAAAAAAACAAACAGAATGTTGGGAATAATTAAGAAAGGAATAGATAATAAGACATAAAATATCATATTGCCTCTATATAAATCCATGGCACACCCACATCTTGAATACTGCGTGCAGATGTGGTCACCCCTTCTCAAAAAAGATATATTGTAATTGGAAAATGTTCAGAAAACGGCAACAAAAATGACTATGGTTATGGAACAGCTTCTGTATGAGGAGAGATTAATAAGACTGGGACTTTTCAGCTTGGAAAAGAGATGACTAAGAGAGAATATGATAGAGGTCTTTAAAATCATGACTGGTGAGGAGAAAGTAAATAAGGAAGTGTTATTTACTCCTTCTCATAACACAAGAACTAGGAGTCACCAAATGAAACTAATAGGCAGGAGGTTTAAAATAAACAAAAGGAAGTATTTCTTCACACAAATTGCAGGCAACCCGTGGAACTCTTTGCCAGAGGATGTTGTGAAGGCCAAGATTATACCCGGCTTTGAAAAATAACTAGATAAAGTCATGGAGAATATGTCCATCAATGGCTATTAGCCAGGATGGGCAGCGATGGTTACCCTAGCTTCTGTTTGTTAGAGGCTGGGAATGAGTGACAGGGGATGGATCACTTGATCATTACCTGATTTGTTCATTCTCTCTGGGGCACCTGGCATTGGCCACTGTCAAAGACAGGATACTGGGCTAGATGGACCTTTGGTCTGACTCAGTATGTTCTAACAGCAATGAATATGCCAGAATTATCGCTGCCCATGGACAGGCAAACTTAATACTGGTATCACTTAGCTTTTGAGTGCTTCAGTTTGCAATCGTAAAGCTCTTTTAAAGTAGGGAGATGGTGTTATGCAAAATTTTAGGTTTTTTTTTAATAAAGCAGACTGAAAAACCAGAAATTTCATCAAGTGTAATCATGTTAATCCCCCTAAAATGGTCATCAGTAGGGTTGAAACCTTTAGATCCACAGCAATCTGAGCTAAATGAATAACTGGTAGCAGTAGTAAGCTCTTATCCTCTGTGTGGACCAGTCTCTAGAGAGGCATGACACACGTTTTATCAGTGGGTCATACAACTTTGTGATATAACTGAGGAATGTTAGGTATAAGTAGGGTTGGCAGAATTTGATATTTATTTTTTTATAATTTTGATGGATAATATTGATGTTTATTTTGAAGTATTTTTAATTTTTTTTATCTATTTCATTTTTCACAGTTGTACAAAATTATGGGTTTTAAGCATTTTTATGTATTTAAATTTTCACATTTTCAGAAAATTATGAGGGGCCAGACAATGTAGGGGATCAGACAATTATTTAATGACAGTAGAGGTTGAGATTCAAAAAGTTAAAGCTTTTTCAATGTTAAAACACAAACTGACAGCATCACATGTCAAAATATACAAAGTAAAAAGCCTTAAATCAAACTCTAAGAAGTTTTCGGGCAGCATTTTTCTGCCTTTTCCTATCTGTAAATTTCGTTTATTATCAATGGAAATTTTTTTATTGGTTTGTGTGCATGGTGATATCGATGATTACTGATAAAAATCTAATCCTTCCAAGCTTAGGTGTAAGGATTTCTTGGTTGTATTCCTGATTTTGGAGGGGAGTGTGGGCTAGCAGTTACAGACAGCACAGTCAACCATATAAGTTTGCCACATTCATTCTGCAAAGCGGAGTGGCTGGAGTTTGGATTTTCCATGTTAGCACACTGGATTCCATGCCACAATCTGCTGGAAGTGACTTGTATAACCTCATATTTCCCATCTGTAAAATGGGGGGAAATTATATTTGCCTGACTCCCAAAGTCAGGGCATGAATCCTTGTTCAATAATAAGGGCTATGGAGTGCATAGAACGTTAACATCAGTCAGTAAAAGACCTGGAACTAGAAGTCATGGCCTACTCCTGCCTCCCAGATCAGCACCACACCCCATAGCCTTGACCACAATTGTCAAGCTCTGTGTGGCTCCATGTGATATTTCCTGCCAGTGGGAAGTAGACACCTATTTAATCACTTTGCCCCAGGGCACCCCAGAGCACAGGGGACAGAGTGGAGGGAGGCAGGAGCCTACTTGTCACATCAGAGGGGATGGCTGGAGAGGCTTCTTGGGCAGTCTGCAGAGGAGAGAGGCCAGGGACCTTCTTGGGGTGGTGATAGGGCTGATACAGTCTCTACCATCTGGTGTCTGCTTCCCATTACCATACTTTCTGCCCCATTCCACTAAGGTCTCAGCCTGTCCCTCTCTCCCCAGGCCCCCTCTTTGCTCCCTTCCCCTTCTTATTTTACCTTTTGCACACTTTTTTGCACACAGATTTATGAAGGGTGAGGTTTCCTCAATAATTGAGCCCACGTGCGTTTGTCATGACAAAGCTCTCAATTATCTCAGAATGCTGGAGAGTGCATGTGTTTATCCTCTTTCTTTTTGTCCATTTTACACAAAGTCAAATCTTGAGAAGCTGTGCCGCACCCTGGAAGATCAGCTCAGTGAGATTAAGACAAAGGAAGAAGAGCATCAGCGTACGATCAATGACCTCAGTGCTCAAAGAGCTCGTCTACAAACAGAATCAGGTAAGATGCATACATGTTTTTTGATGTAGACATTTTGAGTGTATGGAGGAGATATGAGGTGCAAAAGGGAGGAAATTGCCATTCTATGGAAAAACTGCATATCCACCATGCTGCTTGACACCTGCTATTAGAAGTTCTCTAACGATGATTTGGATGAATTGAGAACTCAAGTTATTTCCTTTTCTTTAAAGCATTTCCATTTGTAGTTAATAAATGACTATATCATTTTCCAGTCAGTGAAATTAAATCCCTCCTATTTCATTTTCACTTTTTAAGGTGAATTTGCACGCCAGGTAGAGGAAAAAGATACTTTGATTTCTCAGCTCTCAAGAGGCAAACAGGCATTTACCCAACAGATTGAGGAACTGAAGAGACATCTAGAGGAGGAGATAAAGGTGAGGATTTTTCCAACAGCCTTTTCTGTGAAGCTGGATTTTTGTTGTGAGCAAGATGCTTTAACCTCAAATGAAACCATAGCACTCTAGAGAATAGAAGGGGAAAGGTCTTGTTAGGTCACCTAACCCAGCCCCTGCCAATGCATGATTTTTCCCTACAATATATTTAAGAATGTTTTATTCAGTCCCAGCTTTAAATTTGCCGTCCATTGAATCTAGCACCACTTCCCTGGGATAGCTTTCCACAGTCTGACAGAGTTCACTGTCAGGAGGATTTCCAGGATATTTAGCTACATCACTGTGCTACTCCTGTTGTTTCTCCAGGCTAAGAACGCACTGGCCCACGCCTTGCAGTCTGCTCGCCATGACTGCGACTTGCTCCGGGAGCAATATGAGGAGGAGCAGGAAGCCAAGGGTGAGCTGCAACGCACCCTGTCCAAGGCCAACAGTGAAGTTGCCCAGTGGAGAACCAAATACGAGACGGACGCCATTCAGCGCACAGAGGAACTAGAAGAGGCCAAGTATGTGCTGGGGTGGAGGACTGGAAGAGGCCAAGAACTAAATGGGGAAATGTGAAAAGGCCAGTGATATGCTCAGGATGGGACTGGAAGAGGCCAAGGATGTGCTTTGGGGAGGGTGATTAGAGGAGATGCAGTATATCCATTTAGTGGTATGGGTTGGAAAATGGCAAATATGCTCATTAGATTAAGAGAGACTGAGAGCGACCCTATACTCTGTCGATAATGCATTGAGTTGATGGCAGAGGGATTATCAGAGACAATGTACTGTATATGAATTGGATAAAAGTGACTGAGAAAGGACCTGTACTGTGTATGCACTGGGGTCACAGCCCAGAAGAGGTGACTTGTGCTGCACACAGTTTGCTTCCCATATTGCTCAGTAAATGGGAGCTGTATTTACTCACTAATTGGGAGCTGTATTTACAATCTTCCAGGAAGAAGCTTGCCCAGCGTCTGCAGGATGCTGAAGAACATGTCGAAGCTGTGAATTCCAAATGTGCTTCCCTTGAAAAGACGAAGCAGAGGCTGCAGAATGAAGTGGAGGACCTGATGATTGATGTGGAAAGATCTAATGCTGCCTGCGCAGCTCTGGATAAGAAGCAGAAGAATTTTGATAAGGTATTTCAGCCTTGTGGATGTTGGATGGAGCATCCTCTAGTGATCGCCGTTGCTTAGATTAAGGGCTTGTTGTTCTTCAGGTTCTGTCAGAATGGAAGCAGAAATACGAGGAAACGCAGGCTGAACTGGAAGCTTCCCAGAAAGAGTCTCGCTCTCTCAGCACGGAGCTGTTTAAGATGAAGAATGCTTATGAGGAAACTTTGGATCAACTTGAAACTCTGAAGCGTGAAAACAAGAACTTGCAGCGTAAGTCCCCGGATTTCTTCTCCTAACATGGGGCTTCTGGAAAGCTTGTCAACACTCTAAAGTGAATCTGTCTGTGCCTGTGGCATTTCTAAGGAGCCTCTCTCTCTTTGGGCCCTTTGTCCGACTACATTATTTGTCTGTAACCCAACAGAGGAGATTTCTGACCTTACGGAGCAGATTGCAGAGGGGGGAAAGACCATCCATGAGCTGGAGAAAGTGAAGAAGCAGATTGAGCAAGAGAAATCAGAAATCCAGTCCGCTCTGGAGGAAGCTGAGGTACGCACGCCATTAATCACTGCTTTACAGAGAGATAGTCAGAAAACCTTGGAGCTGTAAACACGGTGGGATAATTCACAGGGACAGGGGGACAGCACATGCTGTGCTAGAAGCTATGTACTCAGTGCCCATGCTACCCATAGCACTACATTGCAGTTTTTGGGAGCATGTAACACTTTATTTGGAAGGAAAAAACTATTTTTGTCCCTTTATTGATCCTTCACTTGCTCTTGTTAAGGCTTCACTAGAACACGAAGAGGGCAAAATCCTCCGCATCCAACTTGAGCTGAACCAGGTAAAGTCTGAAATTGACAGGAAGATTGCTGAGAAAGATGAGGAAATTGATCAGATGAAGAGGAACCATATCAGAGTTGTGGAGTCCATGCAGAGCACCCTGGACGCTGAGATCAGGAGCAGAAACGAAGCCATGAGGTTAAAGAAGAAGATGGAGGGGGATCTGAATGAAATGGAGATCCAGCTGAGCCATGCCAGCCGCCTGGCTGCAGAGGCACAGAAGAACCTGCGAAACACACAAGGAGTGCTCAAGGTACAGTAAGCCACACATGCCTAGTGCGATAGCTCAGCTGGTCTTTTCAGCATGCCAAGGAGTCTGCGCCTCCAGCTAATTTCTCTCACTCGTTTTACAGGAT
The DNA here is from genome assembly GCF_028017835.1 of Emys orbicularis. Taxonomy (NCBI): domain Eukaryota; kingdom Metazoa; phylum Chordata; order Testudines; family Emydidae; genus Emys; species Emys orbicularis. The sequence continues at coordinate 24,328,085 of NC_088695.1, read as the reverse complement.
ACCCAGATACACTTGGATGATGCTCTCCGAAGCCAAGAAGACCTGAAGGAGCAGGTGGCCATGATTGAGCGCAGAGCTAACCTGATGCAGGCTGAAATTGAGGAGCTGAGGTCAGCTCTGGAACAGACAGAGAGGGCCAGGAAAGTGGCTGAACAGGAGCTTCTGGATGCAAGTGAACGAGTGCAGCTCCTGCACACCCAGGTCAGGGTCTAGTGTGAAAAGTAATCCCACAAATCCCTACGCAGGAGACTGCTCTGTACGTTCGCTGCTCCAAAGAGCAACGCTAGGGGGTGTTTAGAAGATTTTTATTCTGAAATGGCTTTTATGCTAATGTCCATAGGATGGACCTTTGTTAAACAGAAAGCAAAAAGCTGCAAGGCCACCCTTGTTTTTCCTCATGTTGCTGTGTTGAAGGTGACACAGGGATGACGAAGGTTATAATTGCAGTGATGTGATGGAGGGGGGCTAGTGTCTAAGAGGCTCTGGGAGTGGCTGTCCTACCTCCTATCCAGTTTCCATCATTGGATACTTTTAAGTCATCTCTGACATCCCCTGGGGCTTAGGAAATATTTCTACACAGTGATTATTTTGTTTTGGAATGGACCAGTTTTACAACAATTGGGACATAGGGTTTGTCACAAGCTCGGAGTGGGTAATGTTTGTGTTCACAGCACATCACTGACTAGCTGTCAATGTTCTGCAGTGATGATACATTTGGAGGAGAGTTTTAGTGCAGTAAAATGTTAATAGTAGCCTGTACCTTAAGTACAAATATTCAGTTCATGTTCCAGAGTCAATATTTTGGGACAAACTGTAAACACATCTTGTCTGTTGTTGTTAAACAGAACACCAGCCTGATCAACACGAAGAAGAAGCTGGAAACAGACATTTCCCAAATCCAGAGTGAAATGGAGGAGACAATTCAGGAAGCACGTAATGCAGAAGAGAAGGCCAAGAAGGCAATCACTGATGTGAGTTGAAGGCACCTTTCTTTGGAGAACATGGCTGTGTTTGCACCTGAAATGGTTGTTTTTCTGGACCGGTTTCCTTTCTTTACTCCCTAGGCGGCCATGATGGCGGAGGAGCTGAAGAAGGAGCAGGACACCAGCGCCCACCTGGAGAGGATGAAGAAGAACCTGGACCAGACGGTGAAGGACCTGCAGCTCCGTCTGGATGAGGCAGAGCAGCTGGCACTGAAGGGTGGCAAGAAGCATATCCAGAAATTGGAGGCCAGAGTGCGTATTCCCCATATTTGTGCATTTAGGAGCATTTCTTATGTCTAGTCACAGTGAAACTGAATGATCCATTTCTCATTTCAGGTGCGTGAGCTGGAAGGTGAAGTTGACAATGAGCAGAAACGCAGCGCTGATGCTATCAAGGGTATGCGCAAGTATGAGAGAAGAGTAAAGGAACTGACCTATCAGGTAAGGAGGGAGGCCCTTTGTGCTGTCACATCCTTCTCCTAGGAGCACAAGTTTGTACCTGAACCTGCATGGGGGAGTTTTTATTGTCCTTCTCAAACAGTAAGACAGTGAACAGTAATACTATGGAAAAACAAAGAGTTCACCAGGAAATCATTTGAAAGAGAATGTTAAAATATCCGTTATAATCTTTATTATCTATCTTATATACTTACCAAAATATTTATATGCAACGTTGCTTTCACTGTATAATATGAAGGAAATAGACAAATAATTTGGTAATGAAATTACTCTTTTCCACTACAAACTGTTTCTAGACTGAGGAAGACCGCAAGAATGTTTTCAGGCTCCAGGATCTGGTAGACAAACTACAACTGAAAGTGAAAGCTTACAAGAGACAAGCTGAGGAATCTGTAAGTATCATTCTGAGGAGGGACAATATGCATCCTTTGATATTGCAGAATGTTTTGGGGATATTATAATACACCTTTTCTAAGTCTCCTTTGGTAAAAATGTTTGGCTCTCATTAACAGATACTTACGTGTGTAGAGCTTAGTGAGGAACTCTGACTGTTTCTCTGTCACTTTTTGTTAGGGTAATAAAAGATCTCATTAAGTTTGACAGTTTTCATAATTCTATAGTGACACGCTACCTGGATCTGCGTATGTCACTTAGACATGGTTGGAGATGCAGGCTCTGTTTGCTACTACAAATCATGTAGAATTGAGAGATGAGGAAGCAGCTATTTTACCTCTTTTACTTGAAATGCATGAGGTGGCCAGTGGGGATATGGATTTTTTTTTTTAGTTTATACTTATGTTCTGATAGGCTGGTTTAGAATCTTCTGGGATGTCACAGCTGTCGGACTGTCACAGTTCAGGACTAACTGCACCTTTGACCCCTTTTGGTCTGTCTAAGTGCAACCCCCTTGGGTGACAGGCCTTGAAACTTCACCTTTCTGCAGCAGAATTGCAAATTTCTCCTGCTCCCAGACTGGGTCCCAGGGTACAGTACTGCAACCAACTGAGATTCTTCATCAGGCCTGACCCAGTCAGCTGCCTTGCAAGTCTTTTCTTCAGGAGCTGTGACCGGTGCAAACACAAAGGATATAAATAGCGGCGGCTCCAGGCACTAGCGCTCCAAGCACGTGCCTGGGGCGGCAAGCCGCGGGGTCGCCCTGCCTGTCCCTGTGAGGGTGGCAGTCAGGCAGCCTTCAGCGGCATGCCTGCGGGAGGTCCGCCGGTCCCACGGATTTGGCGGCAATTCGGCGGCGGGTACGCCGAAGCCGTGGGACCGGGGACCTCTCGCAATCATGCCGCCGAAAGCTGCCTGCCTGCCGTGCTTGGGGCGGCAAAAAAGCTAGAGCTGCCCCTGGATATAAAACAGCCTTTTCAAAACAATATATTGTTTAATCTCAGCAGAAGGAACACAAAGTAACAAGAGCAAATGGTTATTAACACAACAGTCTACTCACAAAGCTATGTTACCCAAAACGTAGGAAGGCTTAGCTTATCCAGACACCCCCTTTTTTAGGCATAGGGGTGGGCACAGCCTGATTTCCCACAATCCTCGTGACACCCTCTCTCCCTGCGCTGCAGTTGCTCAGTTTTCCCCCCACTCCTAAGCCCTGTTGCCTCAGTTTCCTGTCTGGGTTACCCATTCCCTGTACCAAGCCAGGATGTTGAACTCAGCATGGTCAGAGGGAAACTTCTGACACCTGCTTTAAGTACTGGTGAATGGTGCTGAAACTCTTGTCTCTCTTCCTGCTTACATGTGAGCTATGCCTGGTTTAACCCTTTAGTAATCATATAGCAACCAACACAAACACAACCAAACAGATGAACATATAATGGTCATAAAATGATATTGGTGTTTTCCAAGTCCTTCCCAGGGATCTCTTCACCAAAGGGAAGAGTAGCATCCCTCTGCTCATTATATTAAAAAGAACTCCACTGATTCTTTTAAATTTAGCTGGGGTGGGAGGAGAAGAGGAGGAGAGTGATTAAACTCAGGTGGCCATTTTGATCATGCTGATTTGACTTCTTAATAGCTTTTACTATGACCGTGACCATGGTTTTGGTGACTAAGTGATACAGATTGCTGATGTATACAGAGTTTGTTCACCCATTTGCTGCCTCTCTCCCAATGTACTGCTGCCTCACTGTTAACCCCATATGCTGCCCCCATATGGCCCTACCCCTATTTACCCCATGTCTTGCCTCTACCCTTCTTGGTATGACGTCCCATGACCCATGTTGATGTGCTGCTGTCTCTACCATGTCTCAGACCTACCCCCAGGTCCCAGTTCCCCCTGACCGCAGGGCACTTCTGGGGGACCTGATGGCCTCTCTGCTCCCAGCCCACTGGCTTCAGCGGGTGTCCGGCTGCATTCCCCATCTCCCTGTTTTTGGGGAACCATTGAAAAGGGCCACTGACCCCCAATCCCAAGAGAAAGCCTTCCGGGGAAGGGATGTGCTCATGCCAACCAGCAGGGCCCAGCCCCACTGGCAGATTGACACCAGCCCTGCCAGTTTGTGGTTACTCCATGCCCATGGTCAGGGTTTCTGTACTCATGGAATGGAGAAACCCCCTTACAATAAATTCACATTACAATTAAACTACTAGCATTGTCTTTCTATATAATACATGCATACGCACAGTTAAAATGTACATCTCTTGCTCAATTCCATCCTGTGTGATAGGGTTAGAGAGCCTCTCACACTGTACAAGCTCCATTAATTCAATGCCATCTTCTTCCCCTCTCCCTTTGAATAGGGCACCTCATTACAGTTAGTAGAAGCTGGGTGTATCCTAAGTTTTTTGTTATGAGGAAGAATAATTTCTGATTGTCTAACCCTGAACTCTAAGCCTATGAAATTGCTGACCTGAAAGACTTACAAACTAGAATGCTGTCACTTTCCTAAATTGGATGCTTTCATTTCTGTATCTATCACCAAGCCTATTGTTGGTAACAAATAAGTGTCATGTATCTATATTTAAAATAACATATACTACTGCATTAATGTGGCCTGATTAGGAAAAAGGAGTTATAAATAAATGTATAAACCTAAGAAAAATCACTCCAAAATGTTTAGAAATCTATTTTCAATTAGTTTTTAATGATTTTTTTAAAAAAGTAGAAAAGGACAAGAGTGAGAAGGTCTGTGCTTAGATTTGAGATATGAAATGGAAAGTGGGTAACAGTCTGGGCCGTCCCTGTCCCCTCAGCAAACAAGCACATCCTATTAAGTCCCAAATGCAGGGAAAGGGGAACCCTCAGACCTTTGGTTTACAACTCTCTTTCTCCATCCTCAGGAGGAACTATCCAATGTCAACCTCACCAAGTTCCGCAAGATCCAGCACGAGCTGGAAGAGGCTGAGGAGCGGGCTGACATTGCGGAGTCCCAGGTCAATAAGCTCCGGGTGAAGAGCCGCGAGGTTCATAAGAAGATTGAAGGAGAAGAGTGAGGATGTCTCCATGCTGCAAAGTGACTGAGAAATGCACAAAATGTGAAACTCTGTCACTTTGCTTTGTAATTATTGTTTATTTTGTCCTCAGTGTCTAGTAAATAAAGATTGTAGAGACCTTTGCATACAAAGAACCAAAGGGGCTTTTGTGTTGTACTCATTAGCTTTGGAGTTTTATTAAGGATTGTGCATTTACAAGATACATTTGCACAATCAAACATATGTTAAACACTTATCCCTAAATTTTACAAAATAATTGCACAGGTTTTAGCTTCAGAACTCCTGTCAATTGAATGAATCAGACCTCTTGTATGGAGAAAGATGCCAAAGCCCTCTGATATAATTCATGGCTTTATTATTTCAAGCAGCACTCCAGATAGAATTATAGAGACAGTTTTGCTTTAAAATAGGATGGAAATTTTCCTGACAATTACCATCTGGTAAGCTAAATATAATCCCCCCAAAACAATGGAATAAATATATTTTTTTAAAATTTGCAAACATCTAAAGTATTATAATGTGCTGTGCAATAATAATAAGCAGCACAGATGATAAAGTACAAGATAATGCCAGACAAATATGATTGACTTTTTTAATAAGGTACAGCATTAGAGACAAAAATGCAGTAATTCTGCATTTTAGTGTGGCATTTGACACAGTGCAGCATGATGCTAAATCTATACACTGGTAACTTTGGGATGGGGAGGTATCTGGTGAGGAGCCATAGAGATTAGTGTAAGGCCTGGTTTTATTAAACATGATTATTAATGACTGAGAGATGGGGCAAATGGAACTTTACACAAGATACCGAAGTGGGAGGGATTACAATACAAAAGAATTCAGAGGGTTAGAAATATGGGTAGGGAATAACAAAATGAAATTCAACGGGCTGAAATCTAACACATCTGGATAAAAGTACAGAAAAGATATTTTCTTGTAGGAAATAATGACAAAAGACACCTAAGGGGGACAATGGAGAGAAACCGAATGATATCACAATGCAATATCATGTGAAAAAGTGCAGCAGACCCAGACAGCAAATTACCTGAGAGTCTCAGTCTGACCAATCCATATGGTTTATTGGGCCAAACTTGTGATGGGGATGGAGGCATGAGGAGCAGCCTGAGGGACCACATGCGGGCAACTTGAAACTTTACAGTTGGTCTCTGTGTCCTCTTTACAATGTCTTCAGTTTTAAAACGTAAAGAATCCAGCAAAATTCAAACATACAGAAAAAATTGCTACAAACAGTTTCAGGTTGTTACGGGTAACTTATGTCCAGCTCAAAACCACAAAAACAACAAAATAAAGCATAAGGCCATATAGCTACATACATCACCTTCTCACATATACACACCCAAACCCACTCACAATTCCATATCATCCTTACCACAAAAAAATCAACAGTAACCAACCAGGGTCACTAACATGATGTCCAGACAACCCTAACCCAATAATGCAAAGTTATGGTAGCTCTCCCTTGCCTAATAACAATAACAAGTGCTTTATAAACCATGCAGCAACACTTCAGTGCTCCTTACTAATAGCAACACAATGTAGTCAAATATCCAATATTACCAAAATTACACAAAAAATTCCTTAGAAAACAATTAAAGTTCTAAAGGACAAATGGCACCCAAGTCAAAATCACACAAACTAGGAAATACAAGATCATACCACTATCATTGCACTCTTGAAGAGTCTGAGCTTTATACAATTATAGCATAATCCATTTTGCCTTCCCACTCCACGTCACATTCAGAAACCTCCACGATGGTCCACTAAAGTTTCCAGTCACCTTTCTCTCTTCTTTTTCTGCTTAGTTATCAACATTATGCTTCTTATTTTTCTCCTTGTGGCCTGTCACCAACATCATTTTCTATTTTGTATTCAGTCATCATTGTCATCCTTGTCCTTTTATTGATTGTCTTCCTCTAGCCTTTCATGCTTGGTCATCTTCATTGTCATAGCCTTTCTTCTTTTGGTGGTTATTGTCATCCTCCTCCTTTTTCTGCAACCAGTCACTGGGATTATTCAGTTTTTGTTCGGTTGGTCGTCATTGTCCTTCTTTTTCTTGTATGCGTTTGGCCCTGTACTTCTTTTGCTGTTCAGTCATCACTCAGTCATCTTGAGTATTTTTGGTCATCATCATCTTTCTTTATTTTGTGTTTGTGAAACATTATTGTTCTTCATTTACTGACCAGTCGGCTTTTGTCCTTTTAATTTGTGTACTGTCATAAGAATGGCCATACTGGGTCAGACCAATGGTCCATCTAGCCTAGTATCTTGTCTTCTGACAGTGGCCAGTGCCAGATGCTTCAGAGGGAAGGAACAGAACCGGGCAATTATTGAGTGATCCATCCCCTATCATCCATGGCCAGCTTCTGGCAGTCAGAGGTTTAGGGACATTCAGAGCATGGCGTTGCATCCCTGACCACCTTAGTTAATAGCCATTGATTACTCCTGGGGGGATTCTGTGCCAAAAAATTCAAAATTCTGCAAAATTCTGCATATTTTATTTGTCAAAATAATGCAATATAATCACACCAGTTTGAATTGTTTTGATAATTTATTTAAACTACAATACAGAAAAAAGTCACATTAACTATTCAGCATTTTCTAAACACAAGAAAGTTAAGTTACAAACACTTGGTAACTAATACCCTGCATTCCAGTTATAATCCTGGATTTTCATTTAAATTACATTACAGAACACCAAACAGCACCCCCCCCCCCCGCAAAAAGTAAAATGTTATTTTAAATTGTTCAGACTTTCACACATGAAAGTCATACAGTTTTGCTAATCATTGTCCTGGACCTGGTTGGGTACTTTGGGAAGTGCTTGATTGTCCTGACATTTTATTGACTGCTTGGTAAATGTTTTATTTGCCCTCAAAGTCTTTTTTTTTAATGGGTAAGTAAAATAAATCCTGAGCTGTAATCCAACCCCATTGAGCCACTTTGGCACAGGAAACAAATGAAAAAGCACATAGATCTTCCTAGCTGAGGATTGCCTTATTGTCATTTATAATAAGACTCCTTTACATCACTCTGGCAATGTAGGGGCCTTAAAACTTTCACAGGTTTTAATGCTCCTGGGGCAACTGATTGAGGGCTTGTCTACACTGGCAATTTACAGCGCTGCAACTTTCTCGCTCAGGGGTGTGAAAAAACACCTCCTGAGCACAGCAAGTTTCAGCGCTGTGAAGCGCCAGTGTAAACAGTGCTGGTAGCTACATCTCTCATTAAGGTGGTTTTTTTAGAGCGCTGGGAGAGCTCTCTTGTGTGGTTGAGACCACACAAGGCATGTAAAAGCGCTGCCGCGGCAGCGCTGCCATGGCAGCGCTTTAGCATTACCAGTTTAGACTAGCCCTGAGAATGGTAACAGCTAACTAACAATAAGAACAATAGGCAGGCTGCTACATTTCTGCCTCAGAGAATGAGATCAATTAACTCAGGCAGGCTGCTTCATTTGTGCCTCTAACCTGCCTCGTGCATAATAAAAAGCCCTACCCTTACATGCCAGGGAGCTGCAGTCTCAGTTATTTGGCATGCAGGCAGTCTCTCTCGCTTGTTGGCATGCATGTATGCCCAGACCCCCATCCCCGACACTGCTCACGCAGACACACATGCCCAGCCACCCCGACCTCCCCATCTCTGAAGCTGAAGTTATAAAAGACGAGAATAGAGTGTACTTTGGAGCAGTTCTCTGAAGCTATCCTGAGAGACGTTTTCCTGACACCAGACTCGCCAGTGGGGAAGCAACTGGCCATTACTGATCTGCTGAAAATTACACAGTACCATCTCAGATTCAAGGTAATTATTTGGGATGTTCTAAACCTATTACTTATGTCTCTGTGTCCTTAAATCTAATAAATTGTAGTTTCAGATAAGAGCATAAGAACATAAAAATGGCCATACTAGGTCAGACCAAAGGTGCTTCTAGCCCAGTATCCTGTCTTCTGACTGTGGCCAATGCCAGGTGCCCCAGAGGGAATGAACAGGACAGGTAATCATCAAGTGATCCATCCCCTGTCGCTCATTCCCAGCTTCTGGCAAACATAGGCTAGGGACACCATCCCTGCCCATCCTGCCTAATAGCCATTGATGGACCTATCCTCCATGAACTTATCCAGTTATTTTTGGAACCCTATTATAGTCTGGGCCTTCACAACATCCTCTAGCAAAGAGTTCCACAGGTTGATTGTGCGATGTGTGAAGAAATACTTCCTTTTGTTTGTTTTAAACCTGTTGACTACTAATTTCATTTGGTGACCCTTAGTTCTCGTGTTATGAGAAGGAGTAAACAATACTTCCATATTTACTTTCTCCACAACAGTCATGATTTTACAGACCTCTATCATATCCTCCCTTAATCGCCTCTTTTCCAAGCTGAAAAGTCCCAGTCTTATTAATCTCTCCTCATATGGAAGCTGTTCCATGCCCCTAATAATTTTTGTTGCCCTTTTCTGAACCTTTTCCAATTCTAAAATGGGGCAACAACATCTGTACACGGTATTGAAGATGTGAGTGTACCGTGGATTTAAATAGGCAATATGATATTTTCTGTCTTATTATCTATCCCTTTCTTAATGATTCCCAACATTCTGTTAGCTTTTGTGACTGCCACTGCACATTGAGTGGATGCTTTCAGAGAACTCTCAGCAATGACTCCAAAATCTATTTCTTGAGTGGTAACAGTTAATTTAGACACCTTCATTTTATATGACTAGTTGGGATTATATTTTCCAATGTGCATTATTTTGCTTTTATCAACATTTAATTTCATCTGCCATTTTGTTGCCCAGTCACCCAGTTTTGTGAGATCCCATTGTAACTCTTCACAGTCTGCTTTGGACTTAACTATCTTGAGTAGTTTTTTATCATCTGCCAATTTTGCCACCTCACTGTTTAACCTTTTTTCTAGATCCTTTATGAATATGTTGAACAGTACTGGTCTCAGTACAGATCCCTGGAGGACACCACTATTTACTTCTCTCCATTCTGAAAACGGACCATTTATTCTTATGCTTTGTTTCCTATCTTTTAACCAGTTACTGATCCATGAGAAGACCTTCCCTCTTATCCCATGACAGCTTACTTTGCTTAAGAGTCTTTGGTGAGGGACCTTGTCAAAGGCTTTCTGAAAATCTAAGTATATTATATCCACTGGATCACACTTGTCCACATGCTTGTTGACCCTCTCAAAGAATTCTAGTAGATTGGTGAGGCATGATGTCCCTTTACAAAAACCATGTTGACTCTTCCCCAACAAATCATGTTAATCTGTGTGTCTGACAATTCTGTTCTTTACTATAGATTCAACTAGTTTGTCCTGTACTGAAGTCAGGCTTACTGGCCTGTAATTGCTGAGACCACCTCTGGAGCCTTTTTTAAAAATTGGCATCACATTAGCTATCCTACAGTCATCTGGTACAGAAGCTGATTTACATGATAGGTTACATACCACAGTTAGTAGTCCTGCAATTTCACATGTGAGTTTCTTCAGAACTCTTGGGTGAATACCATCTGGTCCTGGTGACTTATTACTGTTTAGTTTATCAATTTGTTCCAAAATCTCCTCTAATGACACCTCAATCTGGGGGACAGTTCCTCAGTTTTGTCACTGAAAAAGAATGGCTGAGGTTTGGGAATCTCCCTCACATCCTTAGCCATGAAGACCAATGCAAAGAATTAATTTAGTTTTTCCGCAATGGCCTTATCATCCTTGAGTGCTCCTTTAGTGTCTCGATAATCCAGGGGCCCCACTGGTTGTTTAGCAGGCTTCCTACTTCTGATGCACTTGATTTTTTTTTTTTTTTTGCTATTACTTTTTGAGTCTTTGGCTAGCTGTTCTTCAAATTCTCTTTTGGCCTTCCTAATTATATTTTTACACTTCACGTGCCAGAGTTTATGCTCCTTTCTATTTTCCTCACTAGGATTTAACTTCCACTTTTTAAAGGATGCCTTTTTGCCTCTCACTGTTTCTTTACTTTGTTGCTTAGCCAGGGTGGCACTTTTTTGGTTTTCTTGCTATGTTCTTTAATTTGGGATATACATTTAATTTGAGCCTCTAGTATGATGTTTTTAAAAAGTTGCCATGCAGCTTGCAGGGATTTCACTTTTGGAACTGTATCTTTTAATTTCTATTTAACTAACTTCCTCATTTTTGTGTAGTTCCCCTTTCTGAAATTAAATGCTTCCGTGTTGGGCTGCTGTGGTGTTTTCCCCGCCACAGGGATGTTAAATTTAATTATATTATGGTCACTAATACCAAGTGGTTCAGCTATATTCACCTCTTGGACCAGATCCTGTGCTCCATTTAGGACTAAATCAAGAACTGCCTCCCTCTTGTGGGTTCCAGGACTAGCTTCTCCAAGAAGCAGTTATTTAAGGTGTCAAGAAACTTTATTTCTGCTTCCCGTCCTGAAGTGACATGTACCCAGTCAATATGGGGATAATTGAAATCTCCCATTATTATTGAGTTTTCTATTTTTATTACCTCTCTAATCTCCCTGAGCATTTCACAGTCACTATCACCATGTTGGACAGGTGGTCGGTAGTGTATCCCTACTGCTATATTCTTATTATTCAAGCATGGAATAAAACATCCTTAGAGGTTCTGTGGTACAGTTTGGTTCATTTAAGATTTTTACTTCATTTGATTCTAAGCTTTCTTTCACATACAGTGCCACTCCCCAACCAGCACAACCTATTCTGTCCTTCTGATATATTTTGTACCCTTGTATTACTGTGTCCCATTGCTTAGTTTCATTCCACCAAGTTTCTGTGAAGACTATTGTATCAATATCCTCATTTAATACTAGTTCACCCATCTTATTATTTAGGCTTCTAGCATTTGCATATAAGCACTTAAAATTGTCACTTTTTAGCTGTCTGCCATTATGTGATGTAATTGAATGGGACTTGTTTTCATTTGACTGTTTCTCATGAGATTCTACCCGTATTTTATCTTCCATACTCTCCTCCTTATTAGGACATAGAGAATCTTCATTAATAGATCCTCCCCTAAGGGATGTCTCTGTCCAAACCAAGTGCTCCTCTGTACCTGTCAGCTTTCCCCCAGCCCTTATTTTAAAAAACTGTTCTACGACCTTTATAATTTTAAGTGCCAGAAATCTGGTTCCATTTTGGGTTAGGTGGAGCCCATCCTTCCTGTATAGGCTCCTCTTTTCCCAAAAGGTTCCCCAGTTCCTAATAAATCTAAAACCCTCCTCTCTACACCATTGTCTCATCCACGCATTGGGACCCTGCAGTTCTTTCTGTCTAATTGGCCCTGCACGTGGAACTGGAAGCATTTCAGAGAATGCTACCATGGAGGTCCTGGATTTCAATCTCTTACCTAGCAGCCTAAATTTGGCCTCCAGGACCTCTCTCCTATCCTTCCCTATGTCATTGGTACCTACATGTACCACAACTACTGGCTCCTCCCCAGCACTACACATAAGTCTAACTAGATGTCTTGAGAGATCCGCAACCTTCGCACCCAGCAGGGAAGTCACCATGAGGTCCTCCCCGTCATTGCAAACCTAGCTATCTATGTTTCTAATGACTGAATCCCCCATTACTATTACCTGTGTCTTCCTAATAACATGCTTACTTGTCTTAATCTTTCTTCAGACAGAATTACTATGTTCCCATTGATTTATTCCTGACATCACCCGGAGTGAAAGATCGTCGGGCTCAACGGGTAGTGATCAATGGCTCCATGTCTAATTGGCAGCCGGTTTCAAGCGGAGTGTCCCAAGGGTCGGTCCTGGGGCCGGTTTTGTTTAATAACTTTATTAATGATCTGGAGGATGGTGTGGACTGCACTCTCAGCAAGTTTGCAGATGACACTAAACTAGGAGGCGTGGTAGATACACTAGAGGGTAGGGATCGGATACAGAGGGACCTAGACAAATTAGAGGATTGGGCCAAAAAAAACCTGATGAGGTTCAACAAGGACAAGTGCAGAGTCCTGCACTTAGGACGGAAGAATCCCATGCACTGCTACAGACTAGGGACCGAATGGCTAGGTAGCAGTTCTGCAGAAAAGGACCTAGGGGTCACAGTGGACGAGAAGCTGGATATGAGTCAACAGTGTGCTCTTGTTGCCAAAAAGGCTAACGGCATTTTGGGCTGTATAAGTAGGGGCATTGCCAGCAGATTGAGGAACGTGATCGTTCCCCTTTATTCGACATTGGTGAAGCAATGGTAACTTAATTCATAGAATCATAGAATATTAGGGTTGGAAGAGACCTCAGGAGGTCATCTAGTCCAATCCCGTGCTCAAAGCAGGACCAACACCAACTAAATCATCCCAGCCAAGGCTTTGTCAAGCCAGGCCTTAAAAACCAGTAAGGATGGAGATTCCACCACCTCCCTGGGTAACCCATTCCAGTGCTTCACCACCCTCTTAGTGAAATAGTGTTTCCTAATATCCAACCTAGGCCTCCCCCACTGCAACTTGAGACCATTGCTTCTGTCATCTACCACCACTTGAGAACAGCCTCGCTCCATCCTCTTTGGAACCCCCCTTCAGGTAGTTGAAGGCTGCTATCAAATCCCCCCTCACTCTTCTCTTCTGCAGACTAAATAACCCCAGTTCTCTCAGCCTCCCCTCGTAAGTCATGTGCCCCAGCCCCCTAATTATTTTCGTTGCCCTCCGCTGGACTCTCTCCAATTTGTCCACATCCCTTCTGTAGTGGAGGCCCCAAAACTGGACGCAATACTTCAGATGTGGCCTCACCAATGTCAAATAAAGGAGAACGATCACGTTCCTCGATCATCTGGCAATGCCCCTACTTATACAGCCCAAAATGCTGTTAGTCTTTTTGGCAACAAGAGCACACTGTTGACTCATATACAGCTTCTCGTCCACTGTAATCCCCAGGTCCTTTTCTGCAGAACTGCTGATTAGCCAGTCAGTCTTTAGCCTGTAGCGGTGCATAGGATTCTTCCGTCCTAAGTGCAGGACTCTGCACTTGTTCTTGTTGAACCTCATCAGATTTCTTTTGGCCCAATCCTCCAATTTGTCTAGGTCACTCTGGACCCTATCCCTATCCTCCAGCGTATCTAACTTTCTCCCCAGCTTAGTGTCATCTGCGAACTTGTTGAGCGTGCAATTCATCCCATCATCCAGATCATTAATAAAGATGTTGAACAAAACCGGTCCCAGGACCGACCCCTGGGGCACTCCCTTGATACCAGCTGCCAACTAGACATTGACCCGTTGATCACTACCCGTTGAGCCCGACAATCTAGCCAGCTTTCTATTCACCTTATAGTCCATTCATCCAATCCATACTTTTTAAACTTGCTGGCAAGAATACTGTGGGAGACCATATCGAAAGCTTTGCTAAAGTCAAGGTATATCACATCCATCCCTTTCTCCATATCCACAGTTATCTCATCATAGAAGGCAATCAGGTACGTCAGCAATGACGTGCCCTTGGTGAATCCATGTTGACTGTTCCTGATCACCTTCCTCTCCTCCAAGTGCTTCAAAATGGAATTGCTCAGTTATGAACATAAATTATGAACATACATTTAATCTAGTTGGTGTTAGTGAAACCTGCTGGGATGATTTGCATGAGTGGAATGTTATCAATAGTTATATCCTATTTAGGAAGGATTGAGTGGGCAAAAGGGGAAGGGAAGTGGCACTCTATGTCAAAAATGACATCTGTTCCCAAGTCACTGACAACATGGAAGAAAATGCTTGAATGCTTATAGATCAATGTCTGCTACAGAACACCAAATCACACTAGTGTTGCATGTTCAAATTTAATGATAATATTACTAACATGAGATGTCAGATAATCGGCTCAACTGAAATAATTTAATCAGAGATTATTACTCAGAGATTAACATAGCATAATACAGAATACAGAAAGAAAAGCATATTTTACCAAAACCTCAGTAAGTGGTTAAGGGATAGCAGGTTGTCCACTTCCAACTTAACTCCCCCAAAATCTTCCCTTTTATAGGATGTAGGACAAAAAAATTCCTGTGTGAGGAAAAGAAAGTACTTTCTCCAATTGATCCCACTATGTTTTCAATAGTTCAATTTATCTAATTACTTATGGATCTTCTTTTATGGTATCTCAGTTTATGTGGCTAACAAGCTAAAGGGACTTCTAACTCAGTCATTATTATTATTAAGGTCATCTGTCGCAACTAGCAACTCTTAATGAGTTACAAACATCTTTGAATAGGTCATTATTTTGTAAATCACAGAAAATATCTACAATAACAAATATCCCTTATCTACAACAGAACATATCTGGATTATTCTTACCTCTCATCAATCACACCATCTTGTCCATTACAACACATATCTGTAGTAATAGACATCCATTATCAGCCACCTCTCTGGACATGTGTGACGTTCCCCTCTGGTGTTATCTGGACCGGTGATCTGCTAGGCCACTCCAATCCTTGACTCTGGGAGCCAGCCTTACCCTGCTCTGCTGTGAGAACCCCCACTCCTGGACTGTTCCCGCACAGCCTCTGGCATGTAAGCTGCTCCCAGCTACTTGTAACCGAATGACACTAGCCAATGTCTCCGGTTCCAGACACAAACCTAGAAACCTCTGTCTTGCAGTGTCCAGTTATACCCACTGGACGCTGCAAGCTTATATAAGTTCGTCAATTTAACAAAGAAATTGATATGTACCAAGCTTGTTATCCCAAGGGGAGTCTCTGACACACTTCAAATCAAACACACTGCTTCAGGTAGAATAAACAAATAGATGTATTAACTATAAATATGGATTTTAAGTGATTATAAGTCAAAGCACAACAAGTCACAGTGGTCACCAAAATAAAATAAAATATAAACACGCAGTCTGAACTCTCAAGCCTGTTAGACTGGGTAACAACTAGATTAAGCAGTTTTTCTCACCCCACTGGATATTGCTGTCCTTAACATACAGGCTTGTTCCTTAAACCTGGGCCAATCTCCTGTGTTGGAGTCTTGTCTTCTCAGTGTCTTGGTTGCTTGCAGCATAGGTGGGGGCAGGAGAAGGGCCAGTATGTGTCCACTCTGTTTTATACTCTCAGTCCATGTGCTTGTAGAACACAAGTCCAGGCATGTCTGGGGGGCATTGCTGAGTCTCTCCAAGCAAGGTTGAGCAATTCCCCTGGTGTGGCCTCATGCAGGTGAGTCATCGCATTGTAGCTCCCTTGCTGGACAATAGCTGTTGATGGGTTGATTGACACCCCACCCGGTATTGGCTACTTTCCTTGCTGTTGCCTCTGGGGAGCTAATATCTGGCTGATTCCCCAACTTACAGCGTGTTTTAGTGACAACCATACTACACAATTCTCATAACTTCATATGCATTAATGATATACATATATGGATAGAGAAATGACTTTCAGCAGATCATGACCTTTCCCCTGATACCTTACAAGGCATGCTTAAGATCGTGATTATATGAAAATGAGGAATATGGGGATTAGAGTACGCTCCCCCAAAGTATAGAATGTCACAACATGTAGATACAATTATCCACATGTCATTGGAGTCAGAGTAATAGATTATACACATTCCATTATTGACCACATATATTACTTCTTTTGGTCACCTGCTATGGTTTAACCTGAGTACAAAGAACTTTTCAGAGCACTAAATTTTACAGATACAAAACACTTTGATTTATACACAGAAAGGATTTTGTTAACATATATATACATGAATTATAGGGGGTTTAATTTGTACTGACAGTGGGGACAGGATGACTGTCTCCTTAAGCATTTATCTATAATGTGTAGGAAAAAAAGCTGTGTGATCATGGAGGACTTCAATCTGAGTGACATATGCTGGAGATCTTATGCGGCCAGTATTTAAATATCCTTGGAATTTTTAGATGTTATATATGACAATTTCCTAACTCAAAAAGTGTTACATCTAACACAGACCTCATCTTGACAGATAAAGAGGAATGATCACAGCACTAAAACTTAGCGATTGCTTAGGTATAAGTGATCATGATTTGATTACACTTGTTATGTGCAAGCAGAATAAAGTTCAAACCAGAAATATATATACTTGGTGCCTTAAAGGGGCCAGTTCCACAAAGCTGAAAATAATTATGAGCCAAAATATGTAAAAAAGAGTATTTAAACAGAAAAATTAGAAAGATAATTGGGAATTGTTTTAGAAGACTTTACTACACCTCTACCCTGATATAATGCGACCCGATATAACACGAATTCGGATATAACGCGGTAAAGCAGTGCTCCTGGGGGGCGGGACTGCGCACTCCGGTGGATCAAAGCAAGTTCGATATAACACGGTTTCACCTATAACGCGGTAAGATTTTTTGGCTCCCGAGGACAGCGTTATATCGAGGTAGAGGTGTATATACCCAAAAAGCCACAATCCCACAAAAAGCCACAATCCCACTTTGGTTAAAAAATAAATCTGGCTTAGACAGGAAGTGAAAGAGTCTATACAATAATAGTAATAATAATAAAAACTCATTATATAGCAAATGGAAGAAAGGAGAATTGATAGTAAAGAATATAACTCAGAAGCTAGGAATTTAGCAATTGATAAGGAAGCAAAAGGACATGAAGAGAAATCTATGACCAGGAGTGTTAAGGACAATTAGGAGTTTTAAAAAGTATATTAGGAACAAAAAGAATCCTAATAATGTTATTGGTCCATTACTAGATGGAAATGGTAGAATTGTCAATAATAATATAGAAAAGGCAGAAGTGTTCAATAAATATTTCTGTTCTGTATATGTAGCCACATCATATGATGATGCTGAAACACTATTTCCATTCCAATAGTAACTCAGAAGAATGTTAAACAGCTGTTGCTAAAGCTAGACATTTTAAATCAGCAGGTCTGGAGAACCTGCATCCAAGAGTTTTAAGAGAGCTGACTTAGGCTCTCACTAGATCATTAATATTGATTTTTCAATATACTTTGGAACAGAAATTCCAGAAGACTGGAAGAAAGCTAATTTTGTACCAATATTTAAAAAGGGTAATGGGATGACCCAGGTAATTATAGGCCTTTTAGCCTAACATCAGCCCTGGGCAAGATAATGGAGTGTCTGATACAGGACTTTATTCATAAAGAATTAAAGGAAAGTAATATTAGGCCTGGTCTACACTAGGCATTTATGTCGAATTTAGTGCCGTTACATCGAATTAACCCTGCACCCGTCCACACCACGAAGCTATTTAGTTCGACATAGAGGTCTCTTAAATTCGACTTCTGTACTCCTCCCCAAAGAGGGGAGTAGCGCTAAATTCGACATGGCCATGTCGAATTAGGCTAGGTGTGGATGGAAATCGACGCTAATAGCTCCGGGAGCTATCCCACAGTGCACCACTCTGTTGACGCTCTGGACAGCAGTCCGAGCTCGGATGCTCTGACCAGCCACACAGGAAAAGCCCCGGGAAAATTTGAATTCCTTTTCCTGTCTGGGCAGTTTGAATCTCATTTCCTGTTTGGACATCGTGGCGAGCTCAGCAGCACTGGCAACGATGCAGAGCTCTACAGCAGAGATGGCCGTGCAATCTCAGAATAGAAAGAGGGCCCCAGCATGGACTGATCGGGAAGTCTTGGATCTGATCGCTGTGTGGGGCGATGAGTCCGTGCTTTCCGAGCTGCGCTCCAAAAGACGAAATGCAAAGATCTACGAGAAGATCTCTAAAGCCATGGCAGAGAGAGGATACAGCCGGGATGCAACGCAGTGCCGCGTGAAAATCAAGGAGCTGAGACAAGGCTACCAGAAGACCAAAGAGGCAAACGGACGCTCCGGATCCCAGCCCCACACATCCCGTTTCTACGAGGCACTGCATTCCATCCTAGGTGCGGCCGCCACCACTACCCCACCACTGACCGTGGACTCTGAGGATGGGATATTGTCGAGGGCCGCTTCCTCGGACATGTTAGCGGACGGGGAAGATGAGGAAGAAGATGAGGAGGACGAGGCAGTCGACAGCGTTTACAACGCTGATTTCCCCGACAGCCAGGATCTCTTCATCACCCTTACAGAGATCCCCTACCAACCGTCCCCAGCCATTAACCCGGACACAGAATCAGGGGAAGGATCAGCCAGTAAGTGTTTTAAACATCTAAACATTTATTTTTAACAGAACAGGAATATTAACAATACCAACAATGGGTTTCTCATGATTAGTTTGCCCTAGGCGCTTAACGTTTCAGTCCTGGGCAGTGCAACTATTGAAAAAAAATCTAACAATGTCCGGTTTAGCATGATTGTTCTGCCCAAGCCGCTCTACTGTTTAGTCCCTGCCAGTGCAGCTACAGTAAAATGCGGTCTATATGTCCGGGGATAGAGCAGAAATCCTCCTGGGACATCTCGACGAAGCTCTCCTGGAGGTAATTGGAAAGCCTTTGCATCAGGTTCCTGGGGAGAGCGGCCTTATTGGGTCCTCCGTGGTATGAAACGTTTCCGCGCCAGGAGACAATCAAGTACTCCGGGATCATTGCCCTGCAGAGCATGGCGGCATACGGCCCTGGTCTTTGCAGGCTTTCCCGAAGCATTCTTTCTTTATCAGTGTCTGAGATCCTCATCAGGGTGATGTCGCTCATGGTGACCTGCTTTGAATTAGGTAGGGGAATGTTAGTATTGGGACTGCTTGCCCGTTCCTTTACAGAACTGTAACCGCCAGTTTACAGCCACGCGGTGGAGGCGGGAGAGGGGCGGCATACAGGGATCTTTCCCTGGGACAGCCGCGAGGGGGTGGGACAGGGGCAGAGTTCATGCTTGCCGGATTGCTGGCAGCAGGGACTGGCATTGCTTTCAATGTGAAAGGAGGCCAGTGCTACTATTAAAGTTTTAAGCAACCACAAGTCTACGGCTTACCATGTCTGCCTGCTACACAAATTCCGGTGTCCTGCCCCGCTTCTCAGATCTGCAGTGCAAGACCCCAGGCACTGAATGCGAGGGCCGAAAATTCGACCTTGTCCTGAGTGCGCATGTGATAGGTGCTGTGCATGGTCTTGTTCACAGAGAAAGACTATGTTCTTTGTTCACAACTACATTTATCTTTCTGAGGAATTCACTCCCTTTTTCCCATTCCCACAGCCACAGCTGCGACTGTCTCCCAACCCAGCCTGGCATCACACTCCCAGAGGCTAGCGCAGATTAGGCGTAGGAAGAAGAGGACACGGGAGGACATGTTCTCGGAACTTATGGGCTGCTCCCGAGCCCAGGCAGCACAGCAGACCCAGTGGAGGGAGAACTTGTCCCAAATGCACCGATCACACATGGAACGGGAGGAGAGGTGGCGGCAGGAAGACCAGCAGGCGACTCAAACGCTGCTTGGATTAATGAGGGAGCAAACGGACACGCTCCGGCGCCTTGTGGATGTTCTGCAGGAACGGAGGCAGGAGGACAGAGCTCCGCTGCAGTCTATCTGTAACCGCCCTCCCCCGCCACCAAGTCCCATACCCCCCTCACCCAAAGTCCAAAGAAGGAGGGGCGGCAGAGTCCGTGAAAACTCTCACTCCACTCCTGCAGACTGCTCTACTACTAGAAGGCTCTCATTCCCCAAAATTTGACAAGTCCTTTCCTTCCCGCCTCACACAAGCCCCCGTCCAAGTTTCACCCCCCAGTTTCATGTGTAGTTGCTAATAAAAAATACGTTTCTGTTAATTACTGTTTCCATCATGTTCTTTTGGAGGAGAGTCTGTCTGAAGGGGGGGAAGGGGGTTGGTAATTGGACAGGACAGTCACCTTTAGCAGGGTACAGAGGCGGGGGCAGGTCCAGCAGCAGGGCACATACACAGTGCAGTGACTAGTTACCCTGGTCAGTCTGGGAGGTGGTTTTCATGTTCTGGGGGGGCGGGGTTGCTCTGTGACTTTGTGGCGGGGGAGGGCAGTTAGAGATCTTATGCCGCGGTCCTTATCCTGGATCACAGAGCCACGCAGCAGGGGATCTGTAACCGTCCTCCCCCTGCCACAAAGTCACATAGCCCCCACATACACACAGTCCCGATCAGGAGGGGTGGCAGGCTCCGTTGAAACAACCAGTCCACCACTGCGGAGCCTGTCATTCCTGGAGTTTAGAAGCGTCATTTGCATCAGTACACTACACCCGCTCCCCACCACAGTCTGCGTCCCAGGTTTAAAACTTTCCCGCGAAAACAGTAATAAAGAAAACGGTGTTCATTAACAAAATAGAAGTGATTTTATTTTTAAACGTGTGTTGGAAGGAGGTGAAGGGGGTATGTAACTGGAGAGGATAGTCAGCATTAACTGGGTAAAGAAACGGGGGCAGGTTCAGCTTCTCTGTACACAAACTTAAAAGTCACAGGTTACCCTGCTCACTCAGGAACCTAGCTTTCAAAGCCTCCCGGATGCACAGCGCGTCCTGCTGGGCTCTTCTAATCGCCCGGCTGTCTGGCTGGGCATAATCAGAAGCCAGGCTATTTGCCTCAACCTCCCACCCCGCCATAAAGGTCTCCCCCTTGCTCTCACAGAGATTGTGGAGCACACAGCAAGCTGCTATAACAATGGGGATATTGGTTTCGCTGAGATCACAGCGAGTCAGTAAGCTTCTCCATCTCCCCTTGAGACGGCCAAAAGCACACTCCACCACCATTCTGCACTTGCTCAGCCGGTAGTTGAAGAGTTCTTTTTCAGTGTCCAGGGCGCCAGTATAGGGCTTCATGAGCCAGGGCATTAGCGGGTAGGCTGGGTCCCCGAGGATGACTATAGGCATCTCCACATCCCCAAGACTTACTTTGTGGTCCGGGAAGTAAATACCTTCCTGCAGCCGTCTAAACAGACCAGAGTTCCTGAAAACGCGAGCGTCATGAACCTTGCCCGGCCATCCGACGTTGATGTTTGTAAAACGTCCCCTATGGTCCACCAGTGCTTGCAGCACCATTGAAAAGTAGCCCTTTCGGTTGATGTACTGGCTGGCCTGGTGGTCCTGTCCCAGGATAGGGATGTGAGTTCCATCTATAGCCCCAACTCAGTTTGGGAATCCCATCGCGGCGAAGCCATCTATGATGGCCTGCGCGTTTCCCAGGGTCACTACCTTTGAGAGCAGTACCTCAACGATTGCGTTGGCTACTTGCATCACAACAATCCCCACGGTAGATTTGCCCACGCCAAAGTGGTTCGCGACTGTCCGGTAGCTGTCTGGCGTTGCAAGCTTCCAGAGGGCTATGGCCACTCGCTTCTGGACAGTCAGGGCTGCTCGCATCCGGGTGTCATTGCGCTTCAGGGCAGGGGACAGCAACTCACAAAGTTCAAGGAAAGTTCCCTTCCGCATCCGAAAGTTTCGCAGCCACTGGGATTCATCCCAGACCTGCAGCACTATGCGGTCCCACCAGTCCATGCTTGTTTCCCGGGCCCAGAATCGCCGTTCCACAACATCCACATGACCCATTGCCACCGTGATGTCCTCGGCGCTGGGTCCCGTGCTTTCTGACAGGCCTGTGCTACTCTCAGACTTCAGGCCCTCACCACGGTGCCGTAGCCTCCTCGCCTGATTTATCTGCATCTGCCTCTGGGAAAGGTGGATGATAAGCTGCGAGGCGTTGACAACGGCCACAACTGCAGCGATGGTCGCAGCGGGCTCCATGCTCGCAGTGCTGTGGCGTCCGCGCTGTCACTGACCAGAAAAGTGCGCGAACTGATTTCCCGCCGGCGCTTTCAGGGAGGGAGGGCGGGAGTGACGGACGGATGACGACAGTTACCCAAAAGCACCCTTGACACATTTTTTTACCCAGAAGGCATTGGCGGCTCGACCCAGAATTCCAATGGCCAGCGGGGACTGCGGGAACTGTGGGATAGCTGCCCACAGTGCACCGCTTCCAATGTCGACGCTTTCCCCGTTAGTGTGGACTCACAAAGTCGAATTACTGTCCTTAGTGTGGACACACACGTTCGACTTTGCAATATCGATTCCACATATTCGATTTAAGTAAAATCGAACTACTCTCGTAGTGTAGACATACCCTAAGTAATGCCAATCGACATGGGTTTATGGACAATGTTCTTGTCAAACTAACTTGATTATTTTTTTAATGAGATTATGAGTTTGGTTGATAAAGGTACCAGTGTTGACGTAATATAGTCAGACTTCTGTGAGGCATTTGACTTGGTACAGCATAACATTTTGATTTAAAAAAACTATAATGATATAAAATTAACATTGCGCACAACTGGCTAAATGACAGGTCTCAAAAAGCAATTATAAACAGGGCATCATTATTGAGCAGGTATGTTTCCAGTGGGATCCCACAGAGATTGGTTCTTGGCCCTGCACTATTTAGCATTTTTATCAATGACCTAGAAGAAACCATAAAATCATCACTGATAAAGTTTACAGGTGACACAAAAATTGGGGGAATGACAAATAATGAAGAGGACAGGTCTCTGACAGCAAGTAAACAATAGATATTTTAATATAGCCAAATGTAAATGGATACATTTGGAATAGAGACCTGAGTGCACTAGGCTGACCAGACAGCAAGTATGAGAAATTGGGACAGAGATTGGGGGGTAATAGGCGCCTATATAAGACAAAGCCCCAAATATCGAGACTGTCCCTATAAAATCGGGACATCTAGTCACCCTAGAGTGCACAAAAGGTGCCTTGAAAATCACTGTGATTCCAAAAGCTGAGTTAAGCACCTAAGCTCCTATACAATGAATGGGGAGAAGCAGGCATCTTAGACTGCGAATCACAAAAGGCAGCATGCTAGGCAGGGCATCACCTAAGCTAGCCAATGGGAGATGCCAACAAGAGGGGTGTGTGCTAAGCCCGCCCCTTTCTCAGCGATAGGTACCTAAATCCAGGCTTCAGGGAGGTCCTAGCTCTGCCTGGGAGTCTCAGCTGCAAATTTTCTCTTCGCGGTAGGTGCCTACACTGTTAACAAGAAGCTGGAGGGTCTGGGGGACGAGGACGACTTCCATCATAAGCTTTAGCCCAGTGGTTAGGGCACTCCCCTGGGATGTGGGAGACCCCCACTTCATGTCTCCCAACCACCTGAGCGGAGAAAGGATTTGAACAGGGATCTGCCAGAGAGAGTGAGAGAGAGCACAGGCATGAGAATGACCCCAAAGCCTGGTGGTTAGAGCACTCACCCAGGATGTGGGAGGCCTGGGATCCACTCCCCCTGCTCCAGTGACTTTTTTAAATGATTTATCCACAGTGTAACAGCTTCTACAGGAGAGATTGTAGGATCCCCATGTCATACTGTCCCACAACCCAGTGATTAGGGCATGCACCTGAAAGATGGCAGATCCCTGTTCAAATCCCTTCTCATCAGGCAGAGGGGAGACTTGACACATGCATCTCCTCTATTCTGGGTGGTGCACCCTGTCAAGACTGTATCCCTACTTTGAACTTTAGAGTACAAATGTAGGGGCCTGCATGAAGACTTCTAAGCTTAACTACCAGCTTAGTTCTGGTCCGCTGCCACCATCCCAAAGCTAATTCCCTTTCCTGGGTAGACTTGAGAGACCTTCACCAATTCCCTGGTGAATACAGATCCAAACTCCTTGGATCTTAAATAAGGAGAAATTGACCCTTCCCCCCTCCTTCCTTTCACCAACTCCTGGTGAATACAGATCCAAACCCCTTTTAGATCTTAAAACAAGGAGAAATTGACCCTTCCCCCCTCTTTCCTTTCACCAACTCCTGGTGAATACAGATCCAAACCCCCTTTGGATCTTAAAACAAGGAGAAATCAATCAGGTTCTTAAAAAGAAGGCTTTTAATTAAAGAAAAAGGTAAAAATCATCTCTGTAAAATTAGTATGGAAAATAACTTTACAGGGTAATCAAACTTAAAGAGCTCAGAGGACCCCCCTCTTCTGTCTTAGGTTCAAAGTACAGCAAACAAAAATAAACACTCTGGTAAAAGGTACATTTACAAGTTGAGAAAACAAAGTAAATCTAAGACGCCTTGCCTGGCTTTTACTTACAATTTTGAAATAAGAGAGACTTGTTTAGAAAGATGGGGAGAACCTGGATTGATGTCTGGTCCCTCTCAGTCCCAAGAGCGAACAACCCCTTAAACAAAGGACACACACAAAAGCCTTTCCCCCCCCAAGATTTGAAAGTATCTTGTCCCCTTATTGGTCCTTGGGGTCAGGTGTCAGCCAGGTTACCCGAGCTTCTTAACCCTTTACAGGTAAAAGGATTTGGAGTCTCTGGCTAGGAGGGATTCCATAGCACTGTACACAGGAGAGCTGTCACCCTTCCCTTTATAGTTATGACACGCCCCCCAAATCACAGATAGTGTTGGACGTCCGGTTCCACACTGGCTGTGATTTCTTCCTGGAGCTTTAGGAGAAAACAGAGTTAATAAAACACATGTACCTTTAGACATACTACTGATTATATAAAAACTAACAATATGTTTTATTTCAAGAACAATTGTTAACCAGTTAACTCTGGGAAACTTTCCCGGGAGAGTGCATTAGCCACTTTGTTAGAAGCTCCCGAAATGTGTTGTATTTCAAAATCAAAATCTTGGAGAGCTAAACTCCACCGAAGAAGTTTTTTGTTATTTCCCTTGGCGGTATGAAGCCACTGTAGCGCAGCATGGTCTGTTTGTAGTTGGAACCGCCGTCCCCAAACATATGGGCGTAGCTTTTCCAGCGCGTACACAATGGCGTAGCATTCCTTTTCGCTGATTGACCAGTGGCTTTCCCTCTCAGACAGTTTCTTGCTGAGAAACACGACAGGATGGAATTCTTGATCCGGTCCTTCCTGCATTAAAACTGCTCCCACGCCTCGCTCGGACGCATCTGTGGTTACTAGGAACGGTTTGTCAAAGTCTGGGGCCCTTAGCACAGGGTCAGACATGAGTGTTGCCTTAAGCTGGTTAAAGGCCTTTTGACACTTATCAGTCCACTGAACTGCATTTGGCTGTTTCTTTCTGGTTAGGTCTGTCAGCGGGGCGGCGATTTGGCTGTAGTGTGGTACAAATCACCTATAATATCCGGCCAAGCCTAAGAAGGATTGGACCTGTTTCTTTGACTTTGGAACCGGCCACTTTTGGATAGCATCCACTTTGGCCTGTAGGGGATTTATAGTTCCTTGACCCACCTGGTGTCCCAGGTACGCCACTCTGTTTTGGCCTATTTGACACTTTTTAGCCTTAACAGTTAGTCCTGCCTGCCGGATGCGCTCGAAGACTTTTTTCAGGTGCTCCAGGTGCTCTGTCCATGAATCAGAAAAAATGGCCACATCATCGAGATAGGCAATGGCAGATTCTCCCAATCCCGCTAAGAGACCATCTACAAGTCTTTGGAAGGTGGCGGGTGCATTTCGCAACCCGAAAGGGAGTACATTGAATTCATACACCCCTGCCTGGGTGATGAAGGCGGACCTTTCCTTAGCGGGTTCATCTAGTGGTACTTGCCAGTACCCCTTGGTTAAGTCTAAAGTAGAGATGAATTGGGCATGTCCCAATTTCTCCAATAGCTCATCTGTGCGTGGCATTGGATAGTTGTCAGGACGAGTTACAGCATTTAGCTTACGGTAGTCCATGCAAAAGCGTATTTCCCCATCTGGTTTGGGAACTAGAACCACTGGAGATGCCCATGCACTGCTAGAGGGGCGGATTATACCCATTTGTAGCATGTCCTGGATCTCCCTTTGTATAGCCGCTTGGGCATGAGGTGACTCCCGGTAGGGTGGGGTTCTAATTGGGTGAGCATTACCTGTGTCAATGGAGTGGTATGCCCGTTCGGTCCGTCCTGGAGTGGCTGAGAAAATCGGTGCAAAGCTTGTGCACAGCTCCTTTATCTGCTGTCGCTGCAGACGTCCCAGGGTCGTGGAGAGGTTCACCTCTTCCACGCCACCATTCCTTTTTCCTTCATAGTAGACACCTGCAGGCCACTCCGCGTCATCAGTTTCCTGGGCTGTAAACTGGCAAACGTTTAATTCTCTAGAATAAAAGGGCTTAAGAGAATTAACATGGTATACCTTAGGCTTTATGTTGGAGGTGGGGGAGGCTATGAGATAGTTAACAGCTCCTAGGCGCTCCTGGACCGTGAATGGTCCTTCCCACGATGCTTCCATTTTATGGGCCTGGAGCGCCTTTAAGACCATGACTTGGTCTCCTACTTTGAAGGACCGTTCTCTGGAATGTTTATCATACCAGGCCTTTTGCTCTTCCTGAGCATCCTTTAGGTTTTCTTTAGCAAGGGCTAAAGAGTGTCGGAGGGTGTTTTGTAGGTTGCTTACAAAGTCTAGAATGTTAGTTCCTGGAGAAGGCGTAAACCCCTCCCATTGCTGCTTCACCAACTGTAATGGCCCCTTAACCTCGCGGCCATACACAAGTTCAAATGGTGAAAACCCTAAACTGGGATGTGGTACAGCCCTGTAGGCAAAAAGCAACTGCTGCAACACTAGGTCCCAATCATTGGAGTGTTCATTTACGAATTTACGTATCATGGCCCCCAAAGTTCCATTAAACCTCTCCACCAGATCATTGGTTTGATGGTGATGAGGGGTGGCAACCAAGTGATTCACCCCATGAGCTTCCCACAGGTTTTTCATGTTCCCTGCCAGAAAATTAGTTCCCGAATCTGTAAGGATGTCGGAGGGCCAACCTACCCTGGCAAAAATGTCTGCTAATGCCTGGCACACACTTTTAGCCTTGGTGTTGCTTAAGGGTACAGCTTCCGGCCATCGGGTAGCAAAATCCATGAAAGTCAGTACGTACTGCTTTCCTCTGGGTGTCTTCTTTGGGAAAGGACCCAGAATATCCACAGCTACTCACTGAAATGGGACCTCAATTATGGGTAGTGGCTGGAGAGGGGCTTTAACCTGGTCTTGGGGCTTTCCCACTCATTGGCACACCTCACAAGACCGGACATAATTAGCAACGTCCTTGCCCATTCCCTCCCAGTGGAAGGACTTCCCCAACCGGTCTTTGGTTCTGTTCACCCCAGAATGGCCACTGGGATGATCATGGGCTAAGCTCAAGAGTTTTACCCGATACTTAGTGGGAACTACCAACTGTCTTTGAGGATGCCAGTCTTCCTGGTGCCCACCAGAAAGAGTCTCCTTGTATAAAAGTCCTTTTTCTACAACAAACCGGGATCGGTTAGAAGAGCTGAGAGGCGGTGGGGTGCTCCGTGCCGCCGCCCAAGCTTTTTGAAGGCTGTCATCTGCTTCCTGCTCGGCCTGGAACTGTTCCCTTGATGCTGGAGACATCAGTTCCTCCTTGGACTGTGGACTGGGGCTTGGTCCCTCTGGAAGCGATGCAGGTGCTGGGGCTTTTTCCATTGACTGTGAACCGCTGTCTTCTGGTGCACTATGTGGTATTTCAGGCTCTGGCTGAGCCTCTTGGGTAGGGTTATCTGCTGCTTCCGCCAGTTTAGGCTCGCTGGTGCCCTCTGGCATTGGACTTGTAGACGGGGTTGCAAGCGCTGGACTCAGTGCTGGCAATGGTTCTGGTGCTGGTTGCGTTGCCAGTTCCGGTTCTGGGACTGGCTTTGGCTGGGTCTCTGGGATTGGATCCACTACGGCTGTTGCAGTCGTTGGCAGGGGATCCGGTTCCACCACCTGTGTTTGGGTCTCCGGTAACACAGACGGGGCCCTGGTGGACGGCTCAGGAACAGGGATGGGGGTGAAAGCTTGCTTAGCCTGGCTGCGGGTGACTATTCCCACCCTCTTGGCTAGCTTCACATGGTTGGCCAAGTCTTCCCCCAGCAGCATGGGAATGGGATAATTGTCATAGACTGCAAAAGTCCACATTCTTGACCAGCCCTTGTACTGGACATGCAACTGGGCTGTAGGCAAGGTTACAGACTGTGACACGAAGGGTTGAATTGTCACTGTAGCCTCAGGGTTGATGAGTTTGGGGTCCACTAGGGATTGGTGGATAGTTGACACTTGTGCCCCAGTGTCCCTCCAAGCGATAACCTTCTTTCCGCCCACTCTCAAGGTTTCCCTTCACTCCGAGGGTATGAGAGAGGCATCTGGGTCTGGGGTTCTTTGGTGTGATTGGGGTGTAATGAACTGTAATCGGTTGGGG
Source organism: Emys orbicularis (assembly GCF_028017835.1). Classification (NCBI taxonomy): domain Eukaryota; kingdom Metazoa; phylum Chordata; order Testudines; family Emydidae; genus Emys; species Emys orbicularis. Next base: position 24,299,184 of record NC_088695.1, on the reverse strand, counting down.
TTCTTGGGGCAGTGAGCCTTTATATGCCCCAGTTCATTACATTTAAAACATCGCCCTGCTAAGGTATCACCGGGGCGATGTTGGTTGATGGAGACTGGTGTGGTGGGGTGAGAAGGCGTCTGGGGTTTCCCTTGGGATGTGGGTGGGGCCTTGGGTTGTCCCCGGTGATAAGGTTTTGTTTCGGCTTGCCCCTTCTGATATTCGCTCCAACTGCTACTAGCTTTTTTCTTTTCTGTCACCTCCACCCATTTGGCTCCAATCTCCCCCGCCTCGGTTACAGTTTTGGGCTTCCCATCTAGGATGTACCTTTCTATTTCCTCAGGAACACCCTCTAAAAACTGCTCCATTTGCAATAGGAAGGGCAACTCTTCCGTAGATTTAACATTTGCTCCTGATATCCAGGCATCCCAATTTTTCCCAATGTGGTAGGCATGTCGGGTAAATGACACATCAGGTTTCCACCTTAGGGCTCTGAACCGCCGACGGGCATGCTCAGGTGTTAGCCCCATTCTGATTCTGGCCTTGTTTTTAAAAAGTTCATAACTGTTCATGTGTTCCTTAGGCATTTCAGCCGCCACCTCTGCTAAGGGTCCACTGAGCTGCGGCCTCAGCTCTACCATGTACTGGGTTGGAGGGATGTTGTATCCAAGGCAGGCCCTTTCAAAATTTTCTAAGAAGGCCTCAGTATCATCGCCTGCCTTGTAGGTGGGGAATTTCCTGGGATGGGAAGTGGTACCTGGAGAGGAGTTGTTAGGATGGTCTGATGCACCCTGCCTAGTCCTTGCTGCTTCCAGTTCCATCTCTTTTTCTTTCAGCTCCATCTCTCTTTTATGGGCCTCCTGTTTGGCTTTTTCTTCTCTTTCATGGGCCTCCTGTTTGGCTTTCTCTTCTCTGTCATGTTTGGCTTTTTCCAGCGCCATTTCTCTCTTGTGGGCCTCCTCTTCAGCTTCTTTCTCGAGTTTTTTAATTTCAAGCAGTCTCTGATGTTTTCTCTCATTTTCTTCTGCTTCTAGTCTGGCCAGTTCTATTTTGTAAGCTGCGTCTTTGGTAGTCATTTTCCTGTTTTCTTGTGCTGGGTCACACCCTCTGCAGTTGACTGAAACTGGGATGTATTTAGCTTAGGCTCCTGCTGAGTGCTGCTGAGTTAACAGAGACTTTCTAACTAGCTACTTCCGAGGATGTAAAAAGAAAAAGAAAAAATTCAGCTTGTAAATTACCTTTACCAGATCAAAGTTTGCTCACTTATTTGAACACTTCTCTTAACAAAGGACCTTGTTAAAAAAACTTAACACCTCTGCCTTCAGGCAAGGAGAGATAAGATATGCATCTACCTTCAGCTCTGCTCTCCAAGCAGCTAGAAGGGGGAAAAAAATCTCTTACTGGCTTTTGGGTTTAAAACGATCCCACCGCTGTGCCACCATGTCAAGGCTGTATCCCTACTTTGAACTTTAGAGTACAAATGTAGGGGCCTGCATGAAGACTTCTAAGCTTAACTACCAGCTTAGTTCTGGTCCGCTGCCACCATCCCAAAGCTAATTCCCTTTCCTGGGTAGACTTGAGAGACCTTCACCAATTCCCTGGTGAATACAGATCCAAACTCCTTGGATCTTAAATAAGGAGAAATTGACCCTTCCCCCCTCCTTCCTTTCACCAACTCCTGGTGAATACAGATCCAAACCCCTTTTAGATCTTAAAACAAGGAGAAATTGACCCTTCCCCCCTCTTTCCTTTCACCAACTCCTGGTGAATACAGATCCAAACCCCCTTTGGATCTTAAAACAAGGAGAAATCAATCAGGTTCTTAAAAAGAAGGCTTTTAATTAAAGAAAAAGGTAAAAATCATCTCTGTAAAATTAGTATGGAAAATAACTTTACAGGGTAATCAAACTTAAAGAGCTCAGAGGACCCCCCTCTTCTGTCTTAGGTTCAAAGTACAGCAAACAAAAATAAACACTCTGGTAAAAGGTACATTTACAAGTTGAGAAAACAAAGTAAATTTAAGACGCCTTGCCTGGCTTTTACTTACAATTTTGAAATAAGAGAGACTTGTTTAGAAAGATGGGGAGAACCTGGATTGATGTCTGGTCCCTCTCAGTCCCAAGAGCGAACAACCCCTTAAACAAAGGACACACACAAAAGCCTTTCCCCCCCCCAAGATTTGAAAGTATCTTGTCCCCTTATTGGTCCTTGGGGTCAGGTGTCAGCCAGGTTACCCGAGCTTCTTAACCCTTTACAGGTAAAAGGATTTGGAGTCTCTGGCTAGGAGGGATTCCATAGCACTGTACACAGGAGAGCTGTCACCCTTCCCTTTATAGTTATGACACACCCTAACCACTAAAAGCTATGAGGGAGGTTCTCCTCCTCTCTCCCCAGCTCTTTGGTGTGAATTCATGTGAAAGGCTCAATCCTATAGATGGCCTCCAAGCACACCTTCCGGACCAGGTCCCGCATGTGACTTAGGGCTTGTCTTCACTACGGTGCTAAATCGGCACTGCTGCCATCAATGCAGCGGCATCAATTTAGCAGGTCTGGTTAAGACACGCTAAGTCAATTGGAGAGTGCTCTCCCGTCAACTTCAGTAATCCACCTCAACGAGAGGCAGAAGCTATGTTGATGGGAGAGTGTCTCCTATCGACACAGTGCAGTGTAGACACCACAGTAAGTCGATGTAGGATACTTGACTTAAGTTACTTAGTTTACGTAATTTAAGCAGCATAATTTACATTGCCGTAGTAACTTGCTAAAATTATACCTTGCTACCAAACACTCCGCCTGCTGTGGACCATGCTGAGTAAGAGATGCCTGTGGGTGTACCTGGGTAATAAGACCAGCTCACCCTGTATCATAAACAATGGGCTATCACAAGGCTTTGTACTTGTGCCAATACTTTTTAATATACAGTATACATAAGTGACATGCCTCCAACTAAATCACGAAAATTTGGATATGCAGATGATCTTGCCATGACAATCCAAGCATCAAATCTCCATGACATTGAGAAAGCATTAACTGAGGACCTCCAAAATATGGAACAATATTTCCAGAAATGGAGGCTCAAACCAAACCCTGGAGAAACAATAGTAAGTGCATTTCATCTTGATAATAAGAGTGCCAAAAACACACTGAAAGTAGCTTTCTGTGGTAAAAATGTGCAACACGATTACACTCCAACATATCTCGGAATGAAACTCGACTGCACCCTCTCCTTCCATGATCATCTTGACAAGGTAGCTGCAAAGATAAAAACAAGAGCCAACATAATCCAGAAACTAGCAGGTACAATCTGGGGTGCATCAGCATCAGAGTTGCGAACATCTGCAATACCATTTGTATATTCAGTAGCTGAATATTGTGCGCTGGTATAGAGCTGTCATAAATATAGAGAGAAGGGTAGCATAAAATTCCTCCTTGGCAGCTGTACTGAATTGCCTTACCTGTAAGGGGTTAAGTACTCAAATAACCTAGTTGGCACCTGACCAGAAGGATCAATGAGGAAAGAAGATACTTTCAAAACTGGGGGGGGGGGGGGGAGGTTTTGTTTGGGCTCTCTCTCTGTTGTTCCCTCTCCGGATGGAGGGAGAAGCCAAGCAAGTACAACATCTCCTGAAAATATACCAGGAATATGCCATCTAAAATCACAGAAATTGTAAGTAAGGCAAGGAAATGTGTTAGGTTATCTTTTGTTTTAGCTTGTGAATTTTCCTATGCTACAGAGGTAGTTTTATTCCTGTTTTTGTAACTGTGAAGCTGAGCCAGAGGGGAATCCTCTGTGTTTTAAATCTTTTATTTACCCTGTAAATTACCTTCCATCCTGATTTTGCAGGTGTGATTCTTTTATTTTTTTCTTTTTAAATAAAGTTCTTCTTTTAAGAACCTGATTGATTTTCAGTGTCCTGAAGACAAAGGGTCTGGTCTGTACTCGCATTGCTAAGGCAATTGGTTGGTATATTATTCTCAAGCCTCCCCAGGAAAGGGGGTGAAGGGGCTTGGGGGGATCTTTTGGGGGGATAGGGAGTTCAAGTGACCCTTCCCTGAATTTTTGGGTAAATCACTTGGTGGTGGCAGCAATACCGTCCAAGGACAAGGAAATGAATTTGTGCCTTGGGGAAGTTTTTAACCTAAGTTGGTAAAATATAAGCTTAGGGGGTCTTTCATGCAGGTTCTCACATCTGTACCCCAGAGTTCAGAGTGGAGGGGGAACCCTGACAGGAGCAGATGCAGCCACACACAACTTGTGGATACCCAGCTAAATACAGTGATGTGGTGCATCACGGGAACCCTTAAGTCGACTCCAACACCATGGCTACCTGTCCTGTCTAACATCACTCCCCCGCCGATATGCCGAACTGCTGCAACATTCCGCGAAGCTCAGTAAATCCAGGAAAACAGATATCCTCCTAGCCACCAAGACCTTAACAACGCCCCTCCCCACCACAATGTCTTAAGTCCCGCCAGCCTTTCTGGGAACATTCGTTTAGCCTCATGCAATCAGGCTATGATCAGAAGGAGGCTTGAAAAGCAGATTGGGCTAAACAAGACTTTAAAAAGAAGCACCTTGTGCCAGTTCCCATGCAGAAGGTTCCTGGGTTTGACTTTCCACGGTCATCTTGGTCAACTCTGAACCAAATTCGAACCAACCATGGTAGATGTGGATATCTAATGCACAAATGGAAAATCAAGGACTCCCCGGTGTGTGAGTGTGGTTCTCCATGACAGACCACTGAACATATCACTACATACTGCCCAATTTATAAATATGAAGGAGGCATTACTGCAATAAATTCTGCTACTCCTGATGTAGCCATATGAAAGAAGAAGTGCCATAGTGAAGACAAGCCCTTAGGCGGCCAGCCACCTGTCTTCCCTAGTTTGTGCATCATTCGGGGGCTTAGGTGGGAGACAGACACCTAGAAGGAGGCAGCAATGCATGTGCCCAGTGCCAGAAAGATAGGTGCCTAGGCAACTTTCACTACAAAAATGTAGTGAGTTTAGGTGGGTTCAGCAGGAGTTTTGTGGATTGCGTGGGAGCCAAAGCTGGGACTTTGGAGTCTAAACCCAGACCTACGCGCCTATGTACTTTGGTGAATCTAGCCCTTTGAGGCTTTGGCCTGTGGCTCTCTGCAGCGGTGTATGTGGCTGTGTGTAGGTGATGTTGGAAGGGAGGTTTGGAGAGCATACAGAAGAGAGCAGGGAGATGATGAGAGCTGGCTGAAAAATGGAAATACTGTTTTGTGAAAGATTTTGATGTTTCCATTTTGCAGGGTTCAAAATGTAACAATATTTAATAGTTTGATTTTTTCTGAAATATTTTATTGAAAAATCTTGAAAATTTTAGTTTACAAAGCTGAAATTTCCAATTTATGCCATTTCATTTTTTGCCATTAATGCAACAAAAAATATGGTATCCAGGTTCTTCCCGTGCCACCATTTAATGTTTTAATTCCCAATCACCCTGCAGTTTTTCCTTTTCCTACTCTGTAATTTTTCAGAACTTCTCCAACTTGGAAAAAATTACAGTAAATTTTTCCTTTTGCTCTTGTGGAAATTTTCCAGAAAAGAAAACAAACAAACAAACAAATAAATAAACCCCCAAAATCTCAAGTCCCTAGATCTAATTTATTCTAATGAATTCAGTGGCAAAAGGAACACAGGAAAAAAGGGAGGAAAGTGCTAAGGGAGGAAGGAAAACAACCCCAAAAAACAAACTTTGAAATTTTACAAAATGTTCAGTTTTGAAGAAAAACCAGCAAACTTTGAAAAACAGAAAGCTTTTTGTGAAAGTTTTGGCTTTGAAAACAGTAATTTTTTGTTTTAAAAGAAAGTTTTGACCGAAGAATTTCACCCAGTAGTAGGGTTTCTGCAGGTGTGTGAATGTTACGGTGGTGTCAGCAGTATGTTTGTGCTGAGATACACATGTGCTTCATTTGGTTTTAATCATTTTCATTCCAGCACAGGAGTGAGGACAGCTCACAGTGATTGATATGCTGGCTGAAATCCTACAGCATTTTTAGGCCCAGATTCTCAGCGGTTATAAATCCATTGAAGTCAATGAAGCAATGCTGATTTACACCCACTGAGAATTTGGCTCTTAGGCTTTAAGTTCTTGGAGCTCAATATCTTCTGCACATTTTCAATGTGGATTTATGCCAAATGTGAAACTTGACCTCTGCAGGGTTCCTAGGACCCATCCCCCACCTCCAGCACTATTGTGCTGTACCAGGCAGACAGCTCACTGGGAGTAAAGGAGGAAAGCATTTCCTCAACCTCATAGCTGGACATCTAGGCAGGCAGCTCTAATGGGGTGTGCAGCCCAAGCTGGAAGCGCTAATGGGGGTGTATGCAGTGATCCCTGTATTGGGTACTATGATACGGTTCCCGGCTCTGATCCCAGTTACACAACAGTTTGCCTGGCTTATTATAGAAATTGACGCCTAGAAAGTGAGGAATGACAGATGGGAAAGAGAGGGACTCTCCGTCACTCTGTGGTGTATGCAAAAGTGGCCCTGGAACCCCACTGCACCCAGGAATGGTGTGGAAGGCATTTGCCCTTCCATAACAATGTGAGGTGCACCTGACTCTCCACCAACAATGGGAGGATGCACATGATCTCCCCTAAAATAGCAGGAGGCACCTCCCCCTCCAGATCAATGTGGGGTGCTCCTGTTCTCCCATATCAGTTTGGGATGCATCTGCTCCCTCCATAACAATGTGGGATGCATGTACCCTCCCCATATCAGGGGTGGTGGAATCTGGCTACCTATCACAGTCTGGGGGTAGCTGTTCCTTGCCCCTTTCCAGTAGAATGTATAATTTTTGCATCCATTTAACACTCCCCATCCATACCGTCTCCAGGGTCCTTCCCCCACTCACGTGGGGACCTCCTTCTTCAGGACTCCTGCTCCAGTCTCTTGACTCTGGACTTCCATTTCTCTGCTCTTTCCCTTCCACTGACCCCCATTTCCTAGCTATTCCCTTGCACTTACTGCCCTCCCTTCTGGTCCTGGATTTACTTCTTCTCCCTATCCCACTGCCCCAAGGATCCCCGTTCTTCTTTGTTCCCCCATCCCTGAGCCTCCGGGCCCCTTGTTCCCCAGACATCCATATCCTCTCTGGTCCCCTGCTCCTGTCAGCTATGCCCCCATTCCCAGACTCCCTCCTGCTAGACTGAGGGACCCTCTTCCACTGCTAGATCCCTGTCCCTGAGACCCCAATTTTCTCTCCAGCTACATGCCCCTGGAACTCTCTCCCCTCTCTGTCTCGTTCCCTGCTCCCTCTGCTAGGAGCTGTCTCCCATGACAGAAACTAGATTCTTCCCAGTCTCTCTTCTTCTGCTTGATTTCAGGATCCCCTAAAGCACAAACTCCAGGCAGCCCCTTTCACCTCCCCAACTGCCCCTGCCAGCTCCCTTGTCAAAGTATTTATAGGAGATTGATTCACAGAACTATGGCTAATTATATCCATTCACATCTAATATGAATGGGAATTATGTTAGGAGACAAGATTGCCAAAAATGTTTTGACCTAAGAAAGAGGAGGCGGCTGCTGTGTTTGCAGCTCACACCCTATAAAAGCCCCTGGGACCAGTCTGTCTTGTCCTTTCACAGAAAGCTCTAAGGTAAGAGTGTAAGGGACTTGGGTTTGAAGGGAGGGGGAGCCCACTCTGCATTCCACACATCCCACTGCATTCCTGCTGCTGCTAGCACTCATTTCCAGGAGGGATTGCGTATGACAGCAGGACTTTTAAATCCACTTTTCGAGTCATCTATACATTTTCAATCTCCAATTTATCACTGGAGTTTCATGCAGCAATAAGAAAGGAATTTCTATTTCTATTTTAGAATATTGACCAGCTTCCAGTCTGCATACTATCCATCTGGTATCACGAAAGAGGTAAGATCCTGATTTGCTAATTCCCAGGGGATGGTGAGTGACCCTCTAGGGTGGGATTTCTATATAGCTCAATAGGCAGTCATTGTATCCCCTAATATCTATGCCCATTGTGTAAATGCACTGTATATTGTGCTTGGGCTCTGTTGCCCATGATAGGCAGGTCTCCAAAGTGGCTGGACTTGAAGCCACTGACTACTAATACTGGGCCAGCAAGTGCCCTCTCTGAGATACCTCTCCTGAATACACACATCACAACGTAATTGTACACAGTGAGCTCCGACACCCCAGCTCATAGGTCCCTAATAAACCAGGACAGAGTGGCCCAAAAGAGGAGACCCACTAGGGGATAGAATCTAATTACTTGTCCAGAGAATAAATCTATTATTTTAATGAACACGTATCCAGAATTTGCTTTTTCCCCACACCCCAAACATCACTGACAATAATTGTGCCCCAGCTGAAAGAGAGACACATTTCTCTGGTAAATGCTAATCAAGTTTTCATCTCTTACTGCGCAGAGTAGCTTAGTGAGTGGCACTTAGATGCTATATGTGTGAAAATGCCTTCAGAAGAGGATTTCAGGCAGTGTTTAAGGCAGCTGGTGGCCCTTTCACACAGACATCTTGACCAGTCTGACAGTGCCATTAATGCACCGTATAGTTAAATAAAGAAACTATAAAAGGAGTAATGGCAAATAAAGGCATATTGATAATATTTGATTAACTGGCGTGGGAGGGGCAGGCAGACAGAGTAACTATTAAAGTAACCATTCTTAAATTGGCAACACTGGATGACTTGTACCCAAATGTATGAAAAGAATTGGCTGAACCACTAATGATGATTTTTAACAAATCTTGGAACACTGGAGTAATTCCAGAGAAATGAAAAAAAGCCAATGTTGAGCCAATATTTAAAAAGGATAAACAAGATGACCTGGTTAGCCCAGGGGTGCTGGAACAATTTGTATAGTGGGGGTGCTGAGAGCCATGAACCAAATTGTATACCCTGTATATGACTGAAACCACTTCAAGCCAGGGGGTGCTGCAGCATCCCCTGCACACCTAGCTCCGGCACCTATGGGTTAGCCTAACATTGATCCCAGGCAAAATCATGGAAAAGCTGGTATGGAATGCAGTCAGTAAAGCAATATAATTAATTAATTAAGATTCATTAATTCCAATCAATCTGGTCTCATGGAAAATAGATCTTGCTAAACAAACGTGATTTTTATAGGAGATCATGAATTTGGTTGATAAAAGTTACTCTGTTCACATAATACACTTCGACTTCAGTAAGGCATTTGAATTAGTCCCACATGACATTCTGATAAAACAAAAAAAGCACTATGAAATAAAAACTAGTTAACTGATAGATCTCAAGAAGTGATTGTAAATGTAGGATCATGATCCATTGGCAGATTTCTAATGGAGGCTCAGGGAGAGCTGCTTTTGGCCCAATGCTAGCCAATCTCTTTATCAATGCTCAAGTTTGCAGATGACACTAAAATTGGTGAAGTGGTAAATGATGATGACAGGTCAGTTATACAGACTACACTGGATCACTTATAAAGCTTAGCTCATTTGAACAATTTGTGTTTCAATATAGCCAAATACAAAATCAAATACAAAGAAGGGAGGTCATACTTATAAGATGGGGATTGGAATCCTGAATGAAAAGCTTAAATTACATCAAAAGCATATCTTTATTATTCAGTGCAAGAAAACACCGACAATAGCAGCCTCTATCTTGTCCCTCTCCCCACGCCCACTTTCCAGTGCCCCCAACAACCCTTTCATTGTAACCACAAAACACAGTCTAAAATGTACCCAGGAAAGAGGACCTAAGAGGGCTTTCAAAATTCCTGGTATGTTTTTGGCTCTTCCTGGTCCCTCATGTAGGGATCTACTTACGTTGTTCCTATAAACAATGGTGTTCCTTTTGGCAATGGGTGGGTGGACAATGGTGTGCATCCCACTGGAACTGCAGGACCTCTGGTTCTATAGATATGATTAGGAAAGGTATAAATAGGGGAAGGAATTAACAGTGTGATAATAGGGGCTCAAAATTAGAGTCTGGATCTAAATGACTGGGAAAGCCTCTCACTCAGATCTCAGGAGCGGCATTTGGGAGTGACGTGGCCAGTTAAACAAGTGTAAGAAACTGACATGGCAGAGTATTCTAAATGAACAGCATGTGAGTCAATGTCACACATTTTCTCCCCATCAGAACTCACTGCTGAGCTGCCCTAGATAACCGCAGCCATGTCGTCGGATGCTGAGATGGCCGCCTATGGGGTGGCAGCTCCTTTCCTCCGAAAGACAGAGAAGGAGAGAATTGAGGACCAGAACAAGCCTTTCGATGCTAAGACATCGGTCTTTGTGGTGCATCCCAAGGAATCCTATGTGAAAAGCGTAATCCAGAGCAGGGAAGGAGGGAAGGTCACAGTCAAGACTGACAAAGGAGAAGTGAGTAAAAACAAGGAGTAAGGAACAGCATTTTGTTCCTCCTCTGTTTTTAGCTGATAGAAATGGGTCTCTTCTTTCCTTCCAGACTTTGACTGTTAAGGAAGATCAAGTCTTCCCCATGAATCCTCCCAAATATGATAAAATCGAGGACATGGCAATGATGACCCATCTCCATGAACCTGCCGTCCTGTATAACCTCAAAGAGCGTTATGCAGCCTGGATGATCTATGTAAGTACAGGCCGAAGTCTTTCCTGGACTTCCAAACTAACAGCTACACTAAATCATGTGGAAGCCAATCACGTTATCTCCCTTTCTTTCAGACCTACTCAGGTCTCTTCTGTGCCACTGTCAACCCCTACAAGTGGCTGCCAGTGTACAACCCAGAAGTTGTGTCTGCCTACAGGGGCAAAAAGCGTCAAGAGGCCCCTCCCCACATCTTCTCCATCTCTGACAATGCCTATCAGTTCATGTTAACCGGTGAGTGGCTCAACTCCTGAAAAGTGATTATAGAGTGAAAATTTCATATGAGGAATCACAAGCTTCTTTCCGGGAAATATGACATGCAGCTAAAGACACCAAAAACATTGAAAACTAGCAATGTGCAAACACGAATTCGTCCAAAGACAAACTGAACCTGACCCAAACATTAGTCCAGCTCTCACAGAACCCAAAGCAAACCTTTTTGGAAGTTCACAAGCGTGTGGTTAATGGAAAAAGTACAGAATGTCCATATCTGCCTTTGCACATTCTGGCTCTAGCTGGGCCCAAAGAAGAACTGTCAAAAATCATGACACTCTGTTCTCAGGAAGCCTGATTCTTCCTGACTTTGCATCGTGTGTGTCAATTATACTTGTGCTAAGTGGTGCGTCAGAATTCTTCTCTCCCTTACATTGAGCGGTAATTCACACACACTTTGCACTCTTTTTGCACTGGTGCTATGCAAATGGTTATAAATTGAGGATCAGGTCATTATTCTGTATAATGCTTTGCTGTCCAGAGATATAAATAGCTCCATCAGATTTCTGTAAGAGGGAATTCTGTGAAAGGGAAGTGGGTATAAGTATCCTGCGATGGCTCTATTGATCTGCATGAGTTTATATTTATTATTTATTATGGCTAGGATTTTCAAAGAGGCCTAAGGGAGGCAGATGCCGAATTTTTATGGACTTTTGGTTAGTTGCCTGATGCCCTGAGGCCCCTTTGCAAATCCCAGCACTTATTTGTTTCACTCAGTTTTCAGTGAGTTCAATGTTACTCAGTAACTCTTTTAAAAGTCTCTTTGATTCTGTCTCTTTCACAGATCGGGAGAATCAGTCGATCCTCATCACGTATGTATATTTCCCTGCTCCGTTTTTTGCTGGCTTTGCTGTGCACTGCAGGAAGAAACTCTTTGGTTATGTGTTCTCTGCTTCTCTGTTTGATTTGACAGCGGAGAATCCGGTGCTGGAAAGACTGTGAACACAAAGCGTGTCATCCAGTACTTTGCAACAATTGCAGTTTCTGGGGAGAAGAAGAAGGAAGAGCCAGGCAAAATGCATGTGAGTTGGTCATTAGGGATGGGATTAAATGTTCTGTTCTGAAACTGCCACGTGGTTTAAAACAACCTTAATTTGACAATAATTGTTACTTTGTAGGGGACCCTTGAAGATCAAATCATCAGTGCCAACCCCCTGCTGGAGGCCTTTGGGAATGCCAAGACCGTGAGGAACGACAACTCCTCTCGTTTTGTAAGTCTTTTTGACAAAATTGCTCCTAGTCACAAGTGTAATGATGGGCCATATACATTCCTATCATTAGACTGATAGTATAAATCTTGGCTGAGGTTCAAACCTGCTGAAGGGACCCCCAGGGCAGCTTTGCAAATCCCACTTCTGGAGTCTGCCTCTGAAGGCTTTAAATGAAATGACTTTTTTCCTTTAAAGGGTAAATTCATCAGAATCCACTTTGGTACCACAGGGAAACTGGCTTCTGCTGACATTGAAACATGTAAGGGACCTCCCTTTAAGGGTCACAATTCTCTGTCTCTCTTTCTTTCTCATTGTGTTTTCTTGTGGCTAATTGTACTTTACCTGCCTTGCCAGATCTGCTGGAGAAATCTAGAGTCACTTTCCAGCTCAAGGCGGAAAGAAGCTACCACATATTTTATCAGATCATGTCCAACAAGAAGCCAGAACTAATTGGTAAGAAACGTTTTAACTCTTTTGGTGGAACTGGTCACTGAGTAACACTAACTGATGAGCTTTGTTACATGGGCAATTATGGACATGTCTGCACTGCATTGTAAACCCAGGCTCAGACTCAGGTTTGAGCCCAACCCCTCCTCTACAGTTCACACTCAAATCTATCTGACTCGGGTCAGTAAGTTGTCAGGACCAGAGTCCTATGTGGGGTGGTAGGTCCAACCCCAAATCATGCTGTGACTTGGGTCCAAGCTCCGTCATTTCTCAGCGTGGACCACAGCACAAGCCTGGGTCCCCAGAAGCAGAAAGTCTGACTCGAGTCTGAGAGCAATATGGATGCATCAGCATGGTTCTGAGAACCAGGTCATTCAATTGTAAACCTGGGTTTACTATGCAGCATGATGCACATGTGTAAGCTTGGAAACACTGAGTCTGTAGGCGTGGGGCCCACAGACCTGGGTTTGTAATGGAGTGTAGATATACCCTTAAAGCCCTGTGTTACCCTGAGGCAAAGTCTGGAATAAATACGTGACCAAAGACCAAACTGCAGCAGGTAAAAATTGGGATCTATTCTTGTTTTCAGAGATGCTTCTGATTTCCACCAACCCATATGACTTCCCCTTTGTGAGTCAAGGTGAGATCACAGTAGCCAGCATCGATGATCAGGAGGAACTCATAGCAACAGATGTGAGTAGCACACAGAAAGTAGCACAGGGACTATTACCTATACCAGAGAAGGGGTAAAATGTCTGAGTGCTTTAGGAGCTGAAATCCCATCATAAGTCAATGGGGCTTTGGCTCCTAAGTCACCTAGCTGCTAGATCTTTCCTTTCCTGATTCTGTTGACAGAGCGCCATTGACATTCTGGGCTTCAATTCTGATGAAAAAATGGCCATATACAAGCTGACAGGGGCAGTCATGCACTATGGGAACATGAAGTTCAAGCAGAAGCAGCGTGAAGAGCAGGCAGAGCCGGATGGCACAGAAGGTATTAGCAGAATTTGAGCTAAACTCTCAATAATAAAAGCAAAAAATGAAGCCTTAGTTATCACTTGTGCTGAGCTGGCACAATTTAACTCATGGGGGAGGTGGCTATAAGGGCTGATCTAAGTTATATCATACCTACTATAACATACCTACTACACATGGGTGTAAATAACACATAAGGTGTAAGCATCTCAACCTCCCCATCTCTAAAATGGCCATCTTTGTAAAGCAGCTTGGCTTCGCACATGAAAGGGCCCTGTAGGTGTTTTATTGCCTAACCAGCCCATGGATTGTGCTATGAGATGAGACAGGCAGTGGGGAAGTGATGGCAGGAGAGGGCCAGCATTGGGTATTTATACTAGTTTAATATCATGACGTTCCATTCTGTCCCAGAAGGCATTCACAGCTCCTGCCTATGCCAATGGGAGCTGCATGTTCATTCTGTGGATACAATTTGGGCCATGGTTTGAAACTGAAGAGAGACTTTCTCATTTGTTTCTAGGCCAAATGCTGCACTGAAATACATCCCTTTGTAATCCTGTTGAAGTCAGTGGGGTTGCACAGCATGGAATATGGCCACTAACCTGAGTCCTTTATTCTGATCATTCAGAAATCAGAATCTCTATACAGGCTGCACAGTAAAGTGGCAAAGAAAGAGCTTCAAAACCATCTTTTCATTCTGGCTGTTCATCTGCTTCTTTCTCCTTTAACATTTTTTATTCAGACCATATAGGATATTTTTTTGACAAATTATTTCAATCACTTGATGTACAGACCCTCTGAATCAAATGCAAAACATTTCAGCAAGAAATCAAGAAATAAAGGAAGCTCTAAACTCCATAATTACTGGAGTTATTAATAGTATGTGGTAGCTGGTGAAACACAAACAGATCTCATTGCTCTTTTCTAGTAATTATAAAAGACACCAAAGTCTATTTTTGAGCTACTGGTTCATTCCTCTCACTCTTTGTTTAGTGGCTGACAAAGCTGCCTACCTGATGGGTCTGAACTCAGCTGATCTGCTCAAAGCCATGTGTTACCCCCGAGTCAAGGTTGGGAATGAATATGTGACCAAAGGTCAAACTGTGCAGCAGGTAACAATTGGGGATCTAGAATTCATGGTTTGAATTAACACACCCAGGTTTCTTCCTCTGCTTTGTATGGTAACTCCAGTCCCTCTCCCACTGGTTAGGTGCACAATTCGGTGGGTGCTCTGGCAAAGGCTGTCTTTGAGAAAATGTTCCTGTGGATGGTCATTCGTATCAACCAGCAGCTGGATACCAAGCAGCCCAGACAGTACTTCATTGGTGTCCTGGACATTGCTGGCTTTGAGATCTTCGATGTAAGGAGCAGAGATTTGACAGCAGGTTCTTGGAAGGGATGCTCAGGGGTTCTGAGAACTTTGAGGGTTATTTTTTTTTAATTATTTAAATAATTTCCTGGAAAAGCCTGACTTTTCTGCAGAAACAGGTGTCTCTTGATCTTCCTCCACAGTAGTATGACCCTCCAATGATTTCATTTTTGGATAGATTTTGTGTGGTATATGCCCAAATGACAACTACACTGAAAGTGCCTTCAAATTGTTAACAGGTGGTGCATAATAGCAAAGAAATTATCCTCCACCTAATACAAATTATTGTAGGTGTTCATGGCACCTAGAGGACAGCTCATTAACTCCCAGGCAGGGTTGCAGCTGAGTATCTGGAAATGTTTGAGTAGGCCAGAGGGCTGAGAGCTCAAAAGGAGCTGGGCAGGCCCAGATCCTAATATATGATCAGGACCAAGAGCTTAAATGCCTGAGTACGCCTGGGCCCCAGAGCACAGAAATAGCTGGACAAGCCTGGGCCTTAGACTGCAGAAATGTCTATGCAGAGCTGAGGATTGAATCCCAAAACATCTGGCTAGTTTTAGGGAAGAGAACTCAGAATCCCATTGAAGCCCAGGTTAGTTACACAGACATGATGAGTTGAAAGAAGAGTCATTGTTAGGTATATCAGGTGTGCACAGGATTTTACAAATAGATATATCTTCTTTTTCCCTTTGTGTAGTACAACAGCCTGGAGCAGCTGTGCATCAACTTCACCAACGAGAAACTGCAACAGTTTTTCAACCACCACATGTTTGTGCTGGAGCAGGAGGAGTACAAGAAGGAAGGAATCGAATGGGAGTTCATTGACTTTGGGATGGATTTGGCTGCCTGCATTGAACTCATTGAGAAGGTTCTTATGCTTTATGTGCTCAAGCGTTCTTTAGCTTCTAAAGGATTTTGCTATACTTAAGATAATGAATAAATGCATGCTCAAGTGCATGTAAATTATTTAATATACTCTGAATAATTAAATAAATATATTGGACATTTGGGATAGGGTCACAAGGCAGCCACATATAACTGTATGGCAACCATCCCTGTCCCTGCTCACTTCCACAAAGAAAAGGACAGTGTAAGTTTTAGAATTCTTTTCAGTTACTGAGACACAGTCACTATTTGAAGGACATCTAAAGAAATGCATGGCCTCACCCCTAGAAACAGAGGTTTAGAATGATTCCTGTTTCATTCACTTTATCTGTCTAGCACATAGAAAATCTGTCTAGGACACGCAAGGTGATTTACCATGAGCTATATCTTTATTATTTTCAAACCTACAAATAGATACCATAGGTAGGTTACTCTAATTTCATCTTGTTGAAGGCACATTCACTGACACAATATCCCTTCTGAATGCAACCAAGAAATGCTCACATTGTCTAGGAGGCTGATTTGTAATATCTCTTTTCCCTCTCTCCTCTCATCTGTTGCTGTGTCTTTCAGCCAATGGGTATTTTTTCCATCCTGGAAGAGGAGTGCATGTTCCCTAAGGCAACTGATGCATCTTTCAAGAACAAGCTCTATGACCAGCATCTTGGCAAGTCCAACAACTTCCAGAAGCCCAAGCCTGCCAAAGGAAAGGCTGAGGCCCACTTCGCCCTGGTGCACTATGCTGGCACTGTGGACTACAACATCACTGGCTGGCTCGAGAAGAACAAGGATCCCCTGAATGAAACTGTCATTGGGCTGTACCAGAAATCGTCACTGAAAACACTGGCTTTGCTCTTTGCCGCGTATGGTGGAGATGCAGGTAATTTCTGTGAAATCAGTATTTTCTTTGACACACAGCAGGTGACTCCTATAGAATTAAAAAATATGCAAAATGTTAATCTTCATGAGATCCTTACATTTTAATTGCATCCTTTTCTTGTATTATTCAGAGAGTGGTGGTGGTGGCAAGAAGGGAGGCAAGAAGAAGGGTTCTTCTTTCCAGACCGTCTCTGCTCTTTTCAGGGTACAGTACAGTGGTCATTATAAATCTCTTTTCTATGGGAAGGAGGAAAGAAGACCCCCTTTAATTCTGCAAAGCCTGGTTTCCAGTTAGTTCTGACATGCACAAGCCTCCTTGCTCATAAAGAGCAAAGGGCTGCAGTCCTCAAACAAAACTTCCAGGCAGGTCACTAGGAGTTTTGCCTAATTAACAACACGAGAATAAGGGCCAGAGTCACTGTTGCCTCTGGATGATGTCAGAGTCACTGTCTCCTCTGGATGATGTCAAAAATGATATAAAACAAAATCATCCTCTGATATGGGGCTTAACGTGTCCCTTCCCTCTACTTACCCTTTCAGAGGAAAATGATTTAGGGCCATAAACTGTGCAGCCCTTCCCCCCACATGTGGATGTTGCAATGGGGTCGGGTCTGTAGGCACCCTTCATATCTCTGATTATAACTGAAGAGCTGAGTGTGTCACTTGTGTCTCACTTTCCTTCTGCCTCTCACCCCCTTCCTTTCTCATCCTCTTAAGCGTCCTGATTCTCCCCTGCCTGACACCTTGGGTGTCACTTTCACTGGTGCAAAGGAGTGCAAACAGGGTGTACAAAGCTCCCAAATCAGAATTCCTCCCTCCCCCCCATGAGTGGCAGTGCCTGACACCCACCTTGCATTCACTTTGTTCAGGTGTCAATGACTAGACAAGGTGGTGGGCAGTGGAGAATCTGCATTCAGGCCTGTGTTTTATCCTCACATACAGTCCATTAAATTTTAAGTTCAGAATAAACTTCTGATGTTTGTCCCAGATTTTTGAAAGTTGCCTTATGTTTTAGCAACTCCAGTGTCTCTTCTGCCAGTCATAATGGCCATTTCCCATAGGTTCAATTGTACTATTTTAATTATTTAATTTCAATTTATTAACACGTTTCAAAATTACAAGAAGGAGGGAGGCATAGGTTAGAATGGCTCCTGCTGGTAAGACCTGACAGCTCATTTGTCTGAATTTCAAACACTGGTCAACAGTTTGCTACAAATCCTGATCCCATTATAAACATTTTACTGTCTTTATCAGTGCATAGATCTGCATACATCTGCATAGGTGTCACATTGGTTAACCTAAACCTTTGCTTATGGTCTCACAGGAGAATTTAAACAAGCTGATGAGCAATCTGAAAAGCACTCATCCTCACTTTGTGCGCTGCCTCATTCCCAATGAAACGAAGACACCCGGTAAGAAGCGCCAGTGTACAGAGCTCTTAGTGAGATGCAGCCATTCCCTCTGGGCTGCACAAGGAGGTACTAATTCATGCTATGATTTGTTAAGGTGCCATGGAACATGATCTCGTACTGCACCAGCTAAGGTGTAACGGCGTGCTGGAAGGGATCCGAATTTGCAGGAAAGGCTTCCCCAGCAGAGTCATTTATGCAGACTTTAAACAGAGGTCAGACTCCTCCAGTCCCTGTTCCATTCTCTCTCTGTGGAGTAGCTTGCATTTTCTAACTACTTTAACTATTGTAGTCACTGCAGTGCCCAGCACATGCTGTGTGTATAGAAGAAATTTAGGACCAAACTGGTGTTGTCCAAAAGGCAGCAAAAATGCCACACTTTTCCTGTGTGGGGGGAGGGGAATGGGCTGGGTGAGCAGTGGAGTGGCCATGCTAGATGACTATGTAGCCCTTTAAATACCATAAAGCTGAATTTCATGATGGGTCTGTCTGTGGGAACTCAGAATAGGGGCTTCATGGGAGGACAAAGGCAGTGACAGAGATATGGCTAGTGTGGCCAGAATTGTGAGCAATGTGAGCTTCTTCATATTTTGTTTTCTCCCACAGATACAGGATTTTAAATGCAAGCGCCGTTCCAGAAGGACAGTTCATGGACAGCAAGAAGGCTTCTGAGAAACTACTTGGGTCCATTGATATTGATCAGACCCAGTATAAATTTGGTCACACCAAGGTACAAACACTCTTTGATTCAAACACTGTCTATTTGTATTCTGTACAGAATGAAAGTGATTGTCTGTAACATTCTCTTCCTCAAGGTGTTCTTCAAAGCAGGACTTCTGGGTCTTCTAGAGGAGATGAGAGATGATAAACTGGCACAGCTTATCACCCGCACACAAGCCATGTGTCGTGGCTTCCTGATGAGAGTGGAGTTCAAGAAAATGATGGAAAGAAGGTAGCAATGTACTGTATGTCTGCTGGGTCTGTGTCACCCCACAGAGGTGAAATGAACAGAATTGGAGGGATGGACTCAGTCTGACTTAGATCTCATTAATCTACTGTATCAATGTGTGAGCGCTTGGGAGTAGAGCTGGGTGAAAATTTTCGAATAGTTCATTTGCTGAAAAATGCAGTTTTAGGTCAACCAAAACCATTAATGAATTTGCTGGTAGTTTAGGCCCAAGAAAATGGCTGATCAAGATTCACAAGGGGAGTTAGGTGCCATTCACAAAACAACCAGAGGAGGAGCCCCAGAATACCTGTCAGTTAGTTTTGGTTCAACATTAGTTTTGGTTCAACCCAAACTGATTTATTTTATTTTATTTTTCGGAACTGCCAGTGAACCAACAAATCAATTATTTGCCCAGCTCCATCTGGGAGTGCAAATCGATATAACTGCTATAGCAAGGAGCAAGAAGAAGGTGTGTTAGACTAGGGTTGGCCAACTTTAACTTCCACCTTAACTTCCATCTTCCAGTTGGGTACTTTTATGCTACATTTTCTTTGGCTCCTCAGCATGAATTACACCAGTTCAGAGTTCCTTAGACTCCAAAACATTCATCAGAGGGAGTGGGTCAGTTACAGATGTGATGTGTAAAGAGGGAGCGAAAGTTCATCCTGGTTTGTGAGCATCAGTCTACAGAGAACAGACATTAGTTCAACATGCACATTGAGGAGACCGACAGTGGAGTTTTACTCCCCCTAGACTTTCTAAGGCTCAAGCAGGTCCAGAGTCTGTAACCCTTAGAGTAGTATTTTTTCATGTGAGTGGCCCCATTTGAACTCAAATGAGGCTACTTGGCTGAATAAATGCTACTCACAATTAGTAGCATTGCAGAATCTGGCCTTTAACATTGACCATATATTCTGATGACATTATAGAGAGTCCATCTTCTGTATCCAATACAACGTTCGCTCGTTCATGAATGTCAAGCACTGGCCCTGGATGAAGCTATACTTCAAGATCAAGCCCTTGCTGAAGAGTGCTGAATCTGAGAAGGAAATGGCCAACATGAAGGAAGAGTTTGAGAAAACGAAGGAGGAGCTTGCTAAATCTGAGGCAAAAAGGAAAGAACTGGAGGAAAAAATGGTGACCCTGCTGCAAGAGAAAAACGACCTGCAGCTCCAAGTACAATCTGTGAGTATCACCAGTGCATTCAACCCTTATTGTACAGTAGAAAGGTCCAAGCTGAAAGTTCCCAATGCAACTTTCCCATGAAGCATCCCATTAATAGCACTGGGATCAGTGTTTGGCCAAGATAAAATATTCCCTGTGTTTAAAATATAAAGTATCAAAAAGAAAGTATCGGTGTATAAATAAATAAATAACAATACTCCCAGCCACGTATGACAGGTCATGCCCTAAAACAAAGTGAGAGCAAGCAAATTCGGCGAAGCAAAGTTATGCTCTTTAAATACTCCTGCCGCATCCATGGCAATTTACTGTGACAGTGCCAATGTATTCACAAGCCCTGATGAATTTACACATCTGCTGTACCCTTTAAATGTATTATGCCACCGATGTTGCCATCCCAGGCTGGATTAAGGCAATCTGGAGCACCACACACACCATGACAAGGGGCCATCTATGGCTCCACCTGCACAGCCCAGCCCTGTGATGTGGTCCCCCCACCCCTCCAACACACACAGTTGAAATGGCAGTGGCAGCAGGGCTCCTCCCTTCCCAGAGAAGCAGTGACCACAGTACGAGGTCCTCTTTTCCCAGAAGAAGAGGCAGAAAGGGCCTCCTCTCCTCTGGAGCAGCAGTGGCGGATGTAGGGTTCCCTCTCTCCCTCCACAGAAGTAGAGGTGGCAGCACCCTGAGTACTTGCTTTATGAGCCAGGGTGTGTGCAAGGCGGGAAAAGCAGGGACACGGCCCCCCAGTAATTGGCGGGGGCACGGAACTCCTCTGGTGGCCCTAGGGTGATCAGATGTCCTGATTTTATAGGGACAGTCCTGATTTTGGGGTCTTTTTCTTATATAGGCTCCTATTACCCCCCACCCCCGTCCTGATTTTTCACACTTGCTGTCTGGCCACCCTAGGCAGCCCCAGGGCAGTGGAGGGAGACTGAGTGCTGGGCAGCCAGATCCCCTCTTCCAGGAGCCAGAGTTCTCCGGAGCTCACTCACCCTGCCCCCTTCTCTGCCTCCACCAATTAGCGCTGAGATGATATGGAGTGACAATCCTCTTAACCAATAGTAGTGCGGCAGTGAGCAGAGTCTCTGGGGGTGGGGCAGGCAAGGGAGGGATTGGTAGAGTGGGGAGCACAGCGTCCCCGGACAGTGGTGGTGGGAGCACAGGGTACCCTGTGGCAGTGCTGGGTAGGAGGGGGGAGCACAAGGCCCCCAGTGGTGCCCCGGGGGGAGAGCGAACTCCTCTGGCCAAAAATATGAACTGGTGAGAGATGCTTCACTTATGGCCAGATATTTGAAAAATATTTGTTTTTCATTTCTGAGTTGTGTTGAAATTAGATAAATTTCAGGCCAAATGGTTGTTTTTTTCCGGAAAATTTTAAGTGACTGATAATATGAGCTACAAGTGGAAGTGTCATCAAAACCATAACTATAAAATACCTATTCCATGTTATAAAAGATGCAGTAAAAGTCATTATGAGACAAACACCAGTAAAAAAAAAAACCTTTTAGAAAAGATCCTAATAATGGATTCACTGTAGGAATCTGATGGCTTGGCTGATGCTGAGGAAAGATGTGACCAGCTGATCAAAACCAAAATCCAACTTGAAGCTAAAATTAAGGAGCTGAGTGAAAGAGCAGAGGATGAGGAAGAGATGAACGCTGAGCTGACAGCCAAAAAGAGGAAACTGGAGGACGAGTGTTCAGAGCTGAAGAAAGACATTGATGACCTTGAGTTAACATTGGCCAAGGTTGAAAAGGAAAAACATGCCACAGAAAACAAGGTATAAGGCAGAATCTCTAACAAAGATTCTAAAATATGACACTGTTGGTTCACAAACAATAACGTTTTGTATCCATTTTCTTTAACTACCTTTGTTTAACTCTGCAGGTGAAAAACCTCACTGAGGAGATGGCAGTCCTGGATGAAACCATTGCTAAACTGACAAAGGAAAAGAAAGCCCTCCAGGAGGCCCATCAGCAGACCCTGGATGACCTGCAGGCAGAAGAGGACAAAGTGAACACACTGAGCAAAGCTAAAACCAAGCTGGAGCAGCAAGTGGACGATGTAGGCACAATAATATATTGAGAGAATAAAACCAGTGTGAAATTAGGCTCTTGTTAGCAGAGAATTTATGGTCTTTTTCTGTTTAGCTTGAAGGGTCGCTGGAGCAAGAGAAGAAGATTCGCATGGACCTTGAAAGATCGAAGAGGAAACTTGAAGGAGATTTGAAGCTGGCCCAGGAATCCACAATGGATTTAGAAAATGATAAACAGCAGCTGGAGGAAAAACTAAAGAAGTAGGTATGGTTTGCAGGGGGTGTCATGCAGATACATTTTGTTCCGGCATTAACTCTTTTTTTCTTTGTGCGTGTGAAAAGGAAAGACTTTGAAATCAGTCAATTCCAAAGCAAAATTGAGGATGAGCAAGTCCTGGGCGTCCAGCTGCAGAAGAAGATCAAAGAGTTACAGGCTAGTCATTAATTCTTTCTCTTCTGGCCTTCAGAACGAGTTCAGTTAAAAGGAAGCCATCTTTCTTAGGCTTGGTCTAAGTTAGGTTGACATAGTCATGTCGGCCAGGGGTTTGATAAAACCACATCCCTGACTGACATAGATTTGCCCAGTGTAGATGCACACCAGCTGTGTTGGTGGAAGAAAGCTTCCATCAATGTAGGCGGACGAGAGGAGGGAGAAAGGAGGGAGAGTTGTACCAGGGCCCTGAGCTCAGGGGATCCCCAAAACATCTTTAACATCTGTGTAAATAAAGTGAAATGGAAAGAGGTGAACACAGTGAACGTGATGTATCAGGGACCCAAATTTCTCTCAGTGGGTTTGGACGTAGCTATCCTAGTTCAGGGAGGTGGTGTTTCCTTGCCACCAGAATCCCCTGTTGTCAGTGTAGGCTGCATCTATTCTACGGTGTTATGCCAGCAGAACTCTGCCGACAGCCATACTGGTGTTGACCCCAGAATGAATCCACAGTCTTAGTGTTTCCTGTCGTTCTCTAGGCTCGTATTGAGGAGCTGGAGGAGGAGATAGAGGCTGAACGTGCCTCTCGGGCGAAAGCAGAGAAGCAGCGGGGTGATCTCTCCAGGGAACTTGAGGAGATCAGTGAGCGTCTGGAAGAAGCTGGTGGAGCAACAGCGGTTCAGATTGAAATGAACAAGAAGCGTGAGGCAGAATTCCAGAAAATGCGCCGAGACCTTGAAGAGGCCACTCTGCAGCATGAAGCCACAGCTGCCGCCCTCCGGAAGAAGCACGCGGACAGCACAGCAGAGCTTGGGGAGCAAATCGACAACCTGCAACGAGTCAAGCAGAAGCTGGAGAAAGAGAAAAGTGAACTGAAGATGGAGATTGACGACCTGGCTAGTAACATGGAGACTGTCTCCAAAGCCAAGGTACAGAGCTGTGTATTGAAAGTGCTGTCTTTATCCTAAGTGTTATTGCAGCTGAAAAGAACAGAGGATTTATATTTAATTATATCAAATTTACATGTAAGCAGGGTGTAAAAGAAGGGTAAGAGCTGTACATGTATTACTATGAGTTGGCGTTTAGTAATTTTGGCACTAATATAATGATAACTAATGGGTACTTTTGGTTTATAAGATAAGAACCAAATGCAGGGTTGAATAAAGTCTAAGGCTAATGGCCAATGTTTTGATAGGAAAGAAACTTGGAATCCAAAGGCCTGTACCTTTATTAGTCCAGGTTAGTACCACGTTAGCAGGAAAGACCTTCACAATTATTATTATTATTACACTGAAACTTTAATTAAATGATTAAAATTTAAATAATAAAAGAAAAACATTAAAAACTTCTGACAGATTAATTATCTCAACATCACTCTTTTTTACTTTCCTGCCTTTTTCTCTTCTGCCCTCCCTTCCCTCCCTCTGATCACTGTAAAGTGCTGAGTTTTGTTAATAGTAAATACGCAATAAATCATGATTTAAAATAAAAATCAAGGACTCTGCATCTCAACTGACAATCTGTTCCTTAATTTAAACAAGTGAGATAACATTTGAATGATTTATGACAATACATTATCACACACTACTACATATCGTGGTGCATATCTTCTATAAGTCCTGCAGTCTCAGTGATATAAGTCCTTACTATAGAACTGTTTTCTCTCTTAAACGCTGGCTAGCGTTTTGTGGTCCATGAGAGTTGCAGATGCTTAGCACCTCATGTGATCTCAGAATACAACAGAGCCAGTTGTGTAGCCTCTTTCCTTTTGTCCATTTCACATATTGCAGGCAAACCTTGAGAAGATTTGCCGCACTCTGGAAGATCAGCTTAGTGAGGTTAAGACAAAGGAAGAGGAGCACCAGCGCCTGATCAATGACCTGAGCACTCAACGAGCTCGTCTACAGACAGAAGCAGGTAAGACACTTCTAAGTGTTTGCTTCAAGGTAGAAATTTGACCAGTCTATGCCTGAGAATTGGGATACTTCTGACAATGGTAAATTTATCTCTCTATGGCTTAGAATCTACCTGCCATTCTATGTGATGCCTATAAACACTCTAGATCATCATAAGTCAGATCATTACCAAGTAGAAATCCCTTCTTGAATACTTCATGCTAATAGAATAAAGACTAAAAGATTTTTGTTTTATTTTGAACACACCACCAAATGCATTGGTACTGCTGCTACTGCTAAGAATAATAAGGAAGAGAGGGGAAATGACACACTAATGAAATTTGCAGAGGATACTTATATGGGGAGAGTTGCAAAACCCAGCAGGGAGGGGTAAGGAGCAGGGATCAGGGTGGGGTGGCAGGGGCTCCTGGGAGGGTAGAGTAGGGAAACTACCTGGCGGAGGCTTCTAGGAGGGGATGGGTCTAGGGGCTCATGGGCTAGGGAGGTCAGGGTGGTATGGTGGGGGGCACCTTGAAGGGGAAGAGGAGGGTCCGGCTGGTGGGGGGTTTCTGGGAGGGGAAGAGGAGGATCAGGCTGTTTGGGGGATGCCCGGGAGGAGAAGAGGGGGAGTCAGGGTGATGGGGGAGCCTGGGAGGGAAAGAGGAGGGTCAGGATGATGAGGGATGCCTGGGAGGAGAAGAGGGGAAGTCAGGCTGGTGGGGGGTGTCTATGTGAGGAAGAGAAGGGACAGGGTGGCGTGTGTGTCCAGGGATGGGGGGTCAGTGGCCGGTGTTTCTGACTCTCAGCGATGGCAATCCCCTTTGGGTCCCATTAAATCTGGCCCAACTGCCCCGGCTGTCATGCTGGGGGGCGGCTGGGCCAGACTTCAGTGAGTGGTGTAGTGACCTGTTGAATGGGATTGCAGGCTACCTAGGTTTGCCACCGTAGGCAGATGAACTGGCAGGTCTGGAGCCCTAGGCACTGGGTCTTGTCTTAGCGCTCTCCCGAATGGTCATGGTGATCAGAGACACCTAAGAGGAGGGGGCTTCTGGGAGGAGTCTGGTTTCTTGGGTTGCTTTTTGGGCTTCCTGGGAGCTGGGAATCTTGGTACTCAAGTCCACCCTTCTTCTCAGGGGAAAAGAACCAGCTTGCTTGCTTGCTCGGCTGGTGAAGCCCAATCCCACAATTGGTGTCTCAGTGTCAGTCCCTTATTTGTATTGATTTGGATCCAACATGTGTCCAGAGCCAGTTGAGACTCAGAGCCCCTTTCCCTGAGGAGCTGGCAAAGTTCCTCTCTGAGCCCTGCCTGTTTTTCAAAGGCAGCGAAGCGTCTGTGGCTCAGGAGGCTCACTCAGGTTCCAATGCACTAATGTACTTGCTCTTTTCTGATTTATATGGTCTCTGGCAAGTCTTGCTTTCATTGGGAACTTTCCCCCTGTAGCTGGAGAGCCAACTGGGCATGGTCACATTAATTTCTAAGTCCCATTTCATAAATATACCCCAGCAATTAGCTTACTTAGCAAATGTTTTCCAGAGCAAAAGAAGAGACAGAGAGTTGGTATTAAATTTTTAATAAATGGCCATGTATATTTAAATTAAATATTCTAGATCTATTAATACTAATATATTTCATATTCAATGTTTAAAAAGTCTTATCTGAACTTTCTCTACCAATTTAGAATAGTTATCTCATCTAGATATTTTGGGAAAGTCCTGGTGGCACGATCCGATCTCTCAGGGTATGTCTACACTGAAAGTAAGACCAGGGTTTGAGCTGAAGCCTAACCCCCTTTTTGTCTACACACAAATCACACTAACCCTGGGTTCAGACACAGGGTCCCAGGACCCCACGGGGGTGGAGGGTCCAAGCCTGAGTCAAGCCAGGACTCAGGGTCCAAGCCCTATTCCTTTGCAGTGTAGACACTGCCCCACAGGACTCGTGCTCTGGGAGTTTGCCAAAAGTACTGCACAACTCCACAGGCTGATTTTCTTTGTCCTCCAGACAATCAAGTTTTCCCCCACTGCACCATGAACAAAGGGCTAGAGTGGCCACATTTTGGGATGGTGCTAAGAAGTCTGGGACATGGGTGGCTGAACTCAGTCCCGCACAATGTAGCATAGACATTGGAGCCCCAGGTTGGGACCCAGGGTTCAACAGTTCCTAACCTGAGGTTACAAATGAGTGTAGATGCTCAAACCCTAGGTTAATAAACCCAAGGTCTTCTAACTTGAGTTCTATTAACCTTAGGCTTACATTGCAGTGTAGACAGACCCCTAGTGAAAGGTGGATACGTTATTATTCCTGATGTCCAGTATGTGAAAAAAACAATGCTAAGTCCTGTGGTGACCTGAGGTTATGAAGGCATCTTTATTGTCAAGAGTAAAAGGAAGCAACCAAATCTCATTGCAAAGCTACCATGTTATTGGGCTTGGCTGGCACTGACATTCATTTAAGTATTGGGAGACTCAAACTTGTGTGGCTGTACAGTGAGCTGCAAACTTCCACTCTGGGCTCTGAAACCAAATCCATGGTCCTACTCTAAAATCAATAGGTGCAAGAGGAAAATGATTGGGATACAGGTGCTCTCACTCTGATTCTCAGAAGGCTGTCTATACCTCTCCCTCTATATACACATTTGGATCATTCGAGTCTTGGCACAATGCCAAGCTAACTGAGACACGCTGCCATATTTACAGACTGTATATCACATGCTGTGTCTCGGGTTTAAGGAAGATAAGGGGCCCCCAATTTCCACAGTGCACAAGGCTCCAAAATTCTTTAATCCAACCCTGACCAAGGTGATGATGGAACTAGTAATGAGAAATGATTTAATAAGATAGTAACGTACAGTGTGGCTAAGTGATAACTATGTTTAGTGTGATGCACCAAGGGTATAAGTAGGACTACTGGAATGAAACTAAGAAAAGAAAATTTAGAGTCAATATTAGGAAAACCTTCCTGGCAGCGAGATGTATTAGACTGCCACAGGTGATGAGTCTATAAAATTATATGGAACTAGAAAAGTGGACTAGAGAAAGCTACTAGAAAATGTACTGTAGGGAACAAGAGATTGGCAGAGAGATAGACTGGATGATGTAACAGGAGTTTCTTACATCTAACATATGATTTTGTCTCATTTGTGAATAAACATTGTTTCTATCATTTTCAGTTGAATCTCATTAAATCCCTCCTATTTCACTTTGTCCTTTTCAGGTGAATTTTCACGTCAGGTAGAGGAAAAAGATACATTAGTTTCTCAGCTCTCAAGAGGCAAGCAGGCTTTTACCCAACAGATTGAGGAACTGAAGAGGCATCTAGAGGAGGAGATAAAGGTGAGGATTTTTCAAACTGTATTGTCTTCATCTGAAGGTTGGAGGTTTCATTTGATGCCTGATTCATCGTCTACAAAAGATGCTTTAACCTCGTATAAAATCATACCAGTTTGGAAACTAGACAGGGAAATGACTTATTAAGTCACTTAGATTAGCCCCTTACAATGCAGGTAATTTCCCTGCGGTGTATTTATATTTATCCAGATCAATTTTAAATGCCTCCATACAATGGGGTTTCTACCACTCCATCAATTGATGGAGGATACTGTCAGAAGGATTCCCAGGATATTTAGCAACACTGTACTAACACTGTTGTATCTCCAGGCTAAGAACGCACTGGCCCACGCCTTGCAGTCTGCTCGCCATGACTGCGACTTGCTCCGGGAGCAATATGAGGAGGAGCAGGAAGCCAAGGGTGAGCTGCAACGCACCCTGTCCAAGGCCAACAGTGAAGTTGCCCAGTGGAGAACCAAATATGAGACAGACGCTATTCAGCGCACAGAGGAACTGGAAGAGGCCAAGTACGTGCTGGGATCGGGGGAGGGCTGGAAGAAACCAAGAATGTAATGTGGAAATGGGAAGAGGCCAAAGATATACCCAGAACACGGAGTATATGGGGCCCAGGTGTGATGTATGGTAGAGAAAAAGAAAAATTAAAGTGTATATATCTCCTGGGAAACAATAGGGGGAAAGTCCAAATGCAGTAGTGTCTCGAAGGTTAGGAGAGGGCACATATTATGTATGCACTGGGGTCACAGCCCAGAAGAGATGACTTATGCTCTCACGAATCTCAGAGCAGCTGCACACAGTTTGCTTCCCATATTGCTCACTAAATGGGAGCTGTATTTACTCACTAAAATGGGAGCTGTACTTACAATCTTCCAGGAAGAAGCTTGCTCAGCGTCTGCAGGATGCTGAAGAACATGTCGAAGCTGTGAATTCCAAATGTGCTTCCCTTGAAAAGACGAAGCAGAGGCTGCAGAATGAAGTGGAGGACCTGATGATTGATGTGGAAAGATCTAATGCTGCCTGCGCAGCTCTGGATAAGAAGCAGAAGAATTTTGATAAGGTATTTCAGCCTTGTGGGTGTTGGATGGAGCACCCTCTAGTGATCTCCGTTGCTTAGACTAAGGTCTTGTTGTTCTTCAGGTTCTGTCAGAATGGAAGCAGAAATACGAGGAAACGCAGGCTGAACTGGAAGCTTCCCAGAAAGAGTCTCGCTCTCTCAGCACGGAGCTGTTTAAGATGAAGAATGCTTATGAGGAAACTTTGGATCAACTTGAAACTCTGAAGCGTGAGAACAAGAACTTGCAGCGTAAGTCCCCGGATTTCTTCTCCTAACATGGGGCTTCTGGAAAGCTTGTCAACACTCTAAAGTGAATCTGTCTGTGCCTGTGGCATTTCTAAGGAGCCTCTCTCTCTTTGGGCCCTTTGTCTGACTACGTTATTTGTCTGTAACCCAACAGAGGAGATTTCTGACCTCACGGAGCAGATTGCAGAGGGGGGAAAGGCCATGCATGAGCTGGAGAAAGTGAAGAAGCAGATTGAGCAAGAGAAATCAGAAATCCAGGCCGCTCTGGAGGAAGCTGAGGTACACACGCCATTAGTCACTGCTTTACAGAGAGATAGTCAGAAAACCTTGGAGCTGTATCCTATTGTAAACACGGTGGGATAATTCACAGGGACAGGGGGACAGCACATGCTGTGCTAGAAGCTATGTACTCAGTGCCCATGCTACCCACAGCACTACATTCCAGTCTGTGGGAGCATTTAACACTTTATTTGGAAGGAAAAAACTATTTTTGTCCCTTTATTGACCCTTCACTTGCTCTTGTTAAGGCTTCACTAGAACATGAAGAGGGCAAAATCCTCCGCATCCAACTTGAGCTGAACCAGGTAAAGTCTGAAGTTGACAGGAAGCTTGCTGAGAAAGATGAGGAAATTGAACAGCTGAAGAGGAACCATATCAGAGCTGTGGAGTCCATGCAGAGCACCCTGGACGCTGAGATCAGGAGCAGAAACGAAGCCATGAGGTTAAAGAAGAAGATGGAGGGGGATCTGAATGAAATGGAGATCCAGCTGAGCCATGCCAGCCGCCTGGCTGCAGAGGCACAGAAGAACCTGCGAAACACACAAGGAGTGCTCAAGGTACAGTAAGCCACACATGCCTAGTGCGATAGCTCAGCTGGTCTTTTCAGCATGCCAAGGAGTCTGCGCCTCCAGCTAATTTCTCTCACTCGTTTTACAGGATACCCAGATACACTTGGATGATGCTCTCCGAAGCCAAGAAGACCTGAAGGAGCAGGTGGCCATGGTTGAGCGCAGAGCTAACCTGATGCAGGCTGAAATTGAGGAGCTGAGGGCAGCTCTGGAACAGACAGAGAGGGCCAGGAAAGTGGCTGAACAGGAGCTTCTGGATGCAAGTGAACGAGTGCAGCTCCTGCACACCCAGGTCAGGGTCTAGTGTGAAAAGAAATCCCACAAACCCCTATGCAGGAGACTGCTCTGTACGTTCCCTGCTCCAAAGAGCAACGCTAGGGGGTGTTTAGAAGATTTTTTCCCCTGAAATGGCCTTTATGCTAATGTCCATAGGCTGGACGTTTGTTAAACAGAAAGCAAAAAGCTGCAAGGCCATCCTTGTTTTTCCTCATGTTGCTGTGTTGAAGGTGATACAGGGATGACGAAGGTTATAATTGCAGTGATGTGATGGAGGGGGGCAAGTGTCTCAGAGGCTCTGGGAGTGGCTTTCCTGCCTCCTATCCAGTTTCCATCATTGGATACTTTTAAGTCATCTCTGACATCCCCTGGGGCTCAGGAAATATTTCTACACAGTGATTATTTTGTTTTGGAATGGACCAGATTTACAACAATTGGCACATAGGGTTTGTCACAGGTTATGGGGGTAATGTTTGTGAGAGCTCTTAAAATATTCACAGCATATTCTTCAAAGAGCAGAATTAGGCAGTGTTAAGAAGCAGTAAAGACCTTTTCTGAAGTGAGTATTGTGGCAATATTCAGTAGGATGGACCATTGCTGAAATGGAAGCAGAAAACTGCAAGCCCGTGTTGAAGGCTACATGGGGGTTGTGAAGGTCAGAGGCAATTATAGCAATACTTGAAGTTGAGTGATGGAGGGGGATATCAGGGGCCTCAGGTAGCCTTTTGGAATCATTCTGAACCAGTCTGAAGGGAGAGCTGGTGGGTTTCCTGCCTCAGATGTAGTTTCTGTTGATGGATACTGTTAAATCATCTTTCCCAGAGATGATATTTGGGCTCAGAAAGTGTTTCTAAAGAGCAATTATTTTGCTTTTGGAGTTGACCAGATTGCACCACTATTTCCAACCTATTTTCACAAGGGATGATA
Organism: Emys orbicularis; assembly: GCF_028017835.1. Classification (NCBI taxonomy): domain Eukaryota; kingdom Metazoa; phylum Chordata; order Testudines; family Emydidae; genus Emys; species Emys orbicularis. The sequence continues at coordinate 24,267,948 of NC_088695.1, read as the reverse complement.
TCACCAGTAGACATTAAAAGATGATCTTCCCATTGTACCCTTCTGTAATGACACACATTGAAGTGTGAGCTACACTAAATTGTCAATACACAGCAATATATATCAAACATGTGTGTGAGGTGCTTTCTGTGTTTGTTTGCCAAGTACTCCTTACTGCTACCTTTATTAAGGCAATGAGAAAGATTTTTCTTTGCATTAATATAGTATTTATTCACTCACTACTTCTGTCCTTCCTGCAAGCACACAGCCTTGGTATACAGGGTTTGTCACAGACTGGGCGGGGAGGGATAATGTTTTTGAGAGCTCTATCTCAAAATATTCACAGCACGTCACTGACTATCTGCCAATGTTCTGCAGTGATAATTCATTTAGAGGAGAGTTCTGTTTTACAACATTTTAATAGTAACCTGTACCTTAAGTACAAATATTCAGTTCATGTTCCAGAGTCAATATTTTGGGACTAACTGTAAACACGACTTGTCTGTTGTTGTTAAACAGAACACCAGCCTGATCAACACGAAGAAGAAGCTGGAAACAGACATTTCCCAAATCCAGAGTGAAATGGAGGAGACAATTCAGGAAGCGCGTAATGCAGAAGAGAAGGCCAAGAAGGCAATCACTGATGTGAGTTGAAGGCACTTTTCTTTGGAGAATATGGCTGTGTTTGCACCTGAAATGGCTGGTTTTCTGGACCGGTTTTCTTTCTTTACTCCCTAGGCGGCCATGATGGCGGAGGAGCTGAAGAAGGAGCAGGACACCAGCGCCCACCTGGAGAGGATGAAGAAGAACCTAGACCAGACGGTGAAGGATCTGCAGCTCCGTCTGGATGAGGCAGAGCAGCTGGCATTGAAGGGTGGCAAGAAGCATATCCAGAAACTTGAGGCCAGAGTGCGTATTCCCCATATTTGTGCATTTAGGAGCATTTCCTATGTCCTGTCACAGTGAAACTCAATGATCCATTTCTCATTTCAGGTGCGTGAGCTGGAAGGTGAGGTTGACAATGAGCAGAAACGCAGCGCTGATGCTATCAAGGGTATGCGCAAGTATGAGAGAAGAGTAAAGGAACTGTCCTATCAGGTAAGGAGGGAGGCCCTTTGTGCTGTCACATCCTTCTCCTGGGAGCACGAATTATTTGCATGTGAACCTGCAGGGCAGAATTTTTATTGCCATTTTCAAATAGTAAGACAGTGAACAGTAATACTATGGAAAAACAAAGAGTTCACCAGAAATCATTTAAAAGATTATTAAAATATCCATGTTATAATCTTTATTATCCTACTTACCAAAATGTTTTATATGGAACATTGCTTTCACTTTATAATATGAAGGAAATAGACAAATAATTAGGAAATGAATTGACTCTCTTCCATTACAAACGCTTTTTAGACTGAGGAAGACCGCAAGAATGTTTTCAGGCTCCAGGATCTGGTAGACAAACTACAACTGAAAGTGAAAGCTTACAAGAGACAAGCTGAGGAGGCTGTAAGTATCATTCTGAGGCAGGCGAATATTCATCCTCTTATGGGATAGAAATTCTGCTACTTTGAGGAGAATGATATTAAGTTGTTTTCCACTAATTGGCTGTCTGTATGTCTGCCTATCTAAGCCCCTGGAATTTCTTTGATGCCTTGTGGTTGTTTTTTGCACAACAGCTCAAGTACACAGAGAATTAGTTTGTATTGGCCATTGTAACATTCCTTGTGGACACCTGGACGGGTTCAGAGCAACATCGTTGGGAGAGGGCTTCCCACAACACAGTGCCAACCTAGAACAATGGATCTGGGAGGCTGCAGTAAACACAATTTCATTCAGATATAAACAATACCTTTAAGTTGCAATTTTGCCAGAGCCAGAAAATGCTGTCACCTTATCAAAGAACGTTTCTTCCCCCGGGGCAATGGCTGAGGTATTTCGGTCTTGGAACAAATCAGGATTTGTGTACATCATAGCAGAGCTTGCACATTCTTTGGCCTGTACCTGTTCGGTTTACCACTCTTGTACATTCTGTAGCATGGTGTTATCAGTCTGGTGGGATATTTACACTCCTCCTGTTTTTCAGGGGTGCTTGTACATTTCTTGAAAAGAATTTGTCACAGAAAGTTATGAGCAACTGAGAAAGGGGTTAGAATGGAAGCTATCTGAACTACAGTATACACTACCCACTCAAATATTAAGTACATACAGTAAATACCATTAAAGTCTTTTTAATATAAAACTCCCTCTTATCTTGTCCCAGAATGTAAATCGCCTGTCCAGTAGCTCTTCTAATTATTTAAATCCCCACTATCTATCAGAATACTTTTGATTTCCCTGCAACAATACACAAAAAATAAGGAGCCACTCCGTGTGTGTGTGTGTTTCACACAGATAGATAGATTTGCACTAGGGAACTAAAACTTTTTAAAGTTTTTTGTGACAGGCTTATAGTGCTTTTGATATAGCAAAACTGATCTGTTCCTTTCATTCAGTTCTGTCTTCCTCTTCCTTGTAAGATGCATCTCACTAGAAAGTACCAATTGCCCTTTTCTTGCAAAAGCATGAGCACACATTCTAATTGTATGAAAGGTAATTTTGGAGGAATCTAATACAAAATCTAGCAAATAGGAGATTTTTTAGACTGCTCATCTAAAGTGTTCCCCTTAAAATGCTTATGAGCTAGAATGGTGTGGCATCTGTCATTTGGATTTCTTCATTGTCCCATCCACCGTAGGATAAACTTTTAGTAACAATCATATGTTTACTGTCATTTTGCAAATGCAAAAGACTCCAGCATTATCAGTGAACATACACAGCTAAAGATACATAACTCTTAAATGTTTGCAAAAGTATTTCAATTAGTTTTAAATAAATTTTCTAAATTAGAAAATGATGAGGTAAGAAGTGGTCAGTGGGTGACAGAGTTTGGGCCTTCCCCTCGGCAAACAGTTGCATCCAATCAAGTCCCAAATGTGGGAGAAGGGGAACTGTTAGCCTTTTGGTTTTCACAACACTTTCTCCATCCTCAGGAGGAACTATCCAATGTCAACCTCACTAAGTTCCGCAAGATCCAGCACGAGCTGGAAGAGGCTGAGGAGCGGGCTGACATTGCGGAGTCCCAGGTCAATAAGCTCCGGGTGAAGAGCCGCGAGGTTCACAAGAAGATTGAAGGAGAAGAGTGAGGATGTCTCCATGCTGCAAAGTGACTGAGAAATGCACAAAATGTGAAACTCTCTGTCACTTTGCTTTGTAATTATTGTTTATTCTGTCCTCAGTGTCTAGGAAATAAAGATTGTAGAGCGCTTTGCATACAAAGAACCAGAAGTGGCCTTTGTGTTGTACTCGTTAGCTCTAGAGTCTTATTAAGGTTTGTGCACTTATATTTTTCTAACTAAACATACACAAAATATTTGTAAACTGTCATCCCTACATTTTTAAAGAATTTGGGCCACCATTAAGATAATCCAATCTGACCTCATGCAAATACACCTCTACCCCGATATAACGCTGTCCTCGGGAGCCAAAATATCTTACTGCATTATAGGTGAAACCGCGTTATATTGAACTTGCTTTGATCCGCCGGAGTGCAAAGCCCCACCCCCCCGGAGCGCTGCTTTACCGCGTTATATCAGAATTTGTGTTATATCAGGTCGCGTTATATCGGGGTAGAGGTGTACAAGGCCACAGAATTCCCCCAAGAATTCCTTGAGTAGAGGAAATTATTCTTCTGTATGATGTAAGTGAATGCTGTCAACCCATCCAGTCTTGATTCAAAGCCACCAAGCAATGAGGAAATACCAAATCTCTTGGTAATCTGTTCCACTGGTTAATTACTCACACTGTTAACAAGTTGTATCTTATTTCCAATTTGAATTTTTCTAAATTCAACTTCCTGGGAGTTGTGTTACATGAAATTGACCCCACAAAGCAGATCTGCTCCCTGTGTAGTGTGGCAAATGGCCGGTGCTATTATGATGGGTCCCATGCTTTCCCTTCCTGTGATGAGTCAGGGCGCTGCCTGTTGCCCCTATTCTTGGGCATTGAGGGATCCGCTAGTGCCCTGGTAGGAGAGAGAAGGGGAGCTGGGAAGGGACCCGGGCCTGTCCTCTACTCTGGGTCCCAGCCCCTTCAGTTTCGTGGGCTTCCTGCCCTCTCCCCCCTTGGGCAGGGTTTCTCTCAGTCCTGTGTGCCTGGGGAGTCCCTCTGCTTTGCTTGAGCAGGGTTTCCCTTCCCCTGGTACTCTGATCCTCTGATTAACAACAGTACTCCTCCAAACTACAGTCATCTCTCCTTCCCCCTCCCTGTCTGACTGAAGCAGGGGGTTTTATTAGGTCTCTGGCAGGGCCCTAATTGTCTCCAGGTGCTCTAATTAACCTGTAGTAGGCTCTCCTCGGTCCATAAGGCTCTGATCATCCTGTGGCTTATGTATCTCCCATCTACCACTCTCCTGCTTCCCTCTGGCCCTGCTGTATCACATATTTTCCCTCCCGCCCCCACCCCCCCGCTCAACACTACAGGGTTGGGCTACACGGGATGAGAGGCAGTGCTGTCACGACAGGCCATCAGCATTGCCGTGTTGGTTTCCGGCCATATGCTGTACCTGGAAATGGAAGGGTTGCAGGGATAGGAACCATCTAGTCACTCTCACATTCTCCTTGTTTCTGTGCATCCATTGGAGTGGAGCATGGTCTGTCACAAGGGTGAACTGCCGCCCCAGTAAGTAGTATCGGAGAGTCTCTGTGCCCCATTTACTCGCCAGACATTCCTTTTCAACGGCGCTGTACCATTGCTCCCTGGGGAGGAGTTTCCAGCAGAGGTACAGGATTGGGTGCTCCTCCTCCCCTACATCTGCAAAAGGATGGCCCCTAGCCCTACCTCCAAGGCATTTGTATGTAGGATGAATTTCTTCTTGAAGACTGGGGCTATGAGCACTGGATGACTGCAAAGGGCCATCCATAAATCTGTAAATGCATCTCCGTCTTCTGCCACATTGGTCCACTTTACTATATTTGGGCCCCGAGCTTTTATCAGGTCCGTCAACAGCCATGTCCTCATGGCGAAGTGAGGGATGAATCTATGATAGTACCCCAGTATCGGTAGGAATGCTCTGACTTGATTTTTGTGGACCAGTCGGGGCCAAACGTGTATTGCCTCTACCTATTTCCATTGAGGTTTCACCAACCCCCTTCCTACTACATACCCGAGGTATCTGTCCACGGCAAGCCTGACCACACACTTGGGAGGGTTAGGGTGAGGCCGGCCTGTCTAAGGGTGTCTAGCACCTCTTCTACTTTTCTAGGTGCATCTCCCAGTCAGGGCTATGCATGACTACGTCATCTAAATAGGCAGCAGCATACTTGGCATGGGGTCATAGTAATTTGTCCATTAGTTGTTGGAATGTTGTATGGGCCCCATGGAGTCCAGAAGGGAGGATGGTGTATTGGAAGAGGCTGTCGGGTGTGGAGAAGACGGTCTTCTCCTTGGTGTCCTTGGCCAGGGGGATTTGCCAATAGCCTTTGGTCAAGTCCAGAGTGGTCAATCGGGCCTTGCCTAACTGATCAACTAGCTCACCGATGTGTGGTATTGGGTAGACATCAAATTGGGATATTTTGTTCAACTTCCATAAGTCGTTAAAAAACCTCAGGGTGCTGTCAGGCTTGGGGAGTAGGATGCTAGGGCTGGACCACTGGCTGTAGTATTCTTCAATAACCTCAAGTTCCAGCATCCTCCTCACCTCCACCCTAATTTCTTCCCTTTTGGTCTCTGGTACTCAGTATGGTTTTATCATTATCGTTGCTCCTGGGTAGGTGATGATATGGTGTTGGACCATCGTCGTACGGCCTGGCTGCATGGAGAACATGTCTTGGTTCCGCTGGATCATATCAATGACCTCTGTTCATTGTTCTGGGGTTAGTTCAGGGGATATCCTCACTTGCCCTTGTGAGCCATCTATCTGTCTCCCGGTCACACCAGGGTTTCAGTAAGTTAACATGGTACCAGTTCCAGCACCCATTCTTCTGCTTTCTCCCTGCTTTTGCCCGGCGGTTGTAATAGGTCCACTGGGCCTCTTGTGCTTTCTCCAAATTCTCTCATATTACGGGAGTCACTCAGGCTATTCGCTCTCTCATCTGTGCCATGTGCTCAATGACATTCTTCCCTGGGTTAGGCTGTTCTTCCCAATCCTCCTTGGTGATATCTAATATGCCACGTGGGTGGTATCCATATAGTAGCTCGAAGGGGGAGACCCAGGAAGTTTTTGGAAAGTGTAGGGGACAATTTCCTGGTGCAAGTGCTGGAGGAACCAACTAGGGGCAGAGCTCCTCTTGACCTGCTGCTCACAAACAGGGAAGAATTAGTAGGGGAAGCAAAAGTGTATGGGAACCTGGGAGGCAGTGACCATGAGATAGTCGAGTTCAGGATCCTGACACAAGGAAGAAAGGAGTGCAGCAAAATATGGACCCTGGACTTCAGAAAAGCAGACTTTGACTCCCTCAGGGAACTGATGGGCAGGGTCCCCTGGGAGAATAACATGAGGGGGAAAGGAGTCCAGGAGAGCTGGCTGTATTTTAAAGAATCCTTATTAAGGTTGCAGGAACAAACCATCCCGATATGTAGAAAGAATAGTAAATATGGCAGGCAACCAGCTTGGCTTAACAGTGAAATCCTTGCTGATCTTAAACACAAAAAAGAAGCTTACAAGAATTGGAATATTGGACAAATGACCAGGGAGGAGTATAAAAATATTGCTCAGGCATGCAAGAATGAAATCAGGAAGGCCAAATCACACTTGGAGTTGCAGCTAGCAAGAATGTTAAGAGTAACAAGAAGGGTTTCTTCAGATATGTTAGCAACAAGAAGAAAGTCAAGGGAAGTGTGAGCCCCTTACTGAATGAGGGAGACAACCTAGTGACAGAGGATGTGGAAAAAGCTAATGTACTCAATGCTTTTCTTGCCTCTGTCTTCACGAACAAGGTCAGCTCCCAGACTACTGCACTGGGCAGCACAGCATGGGGAGGAGGTGACCAGCCCTCTGTGGAGAAAGAAGTGGTTCAGGACTATTTAGAAAAGCTGGACGAGCACCAAGTCCATGGGTCCAGATTCACTGCATCTGAGGGTACTAAAGGAGTTGGCGGATGTGATTGCACAGCCATTGGCCATTATCTTTGAAAACTCATGGCGATCGGTCCCGGATGACTGGAAAAAAGCTAATATAGTGCCCATCTTTAAAAAAGGGAAGAAGGAGGATCTGGCGAACTACAGGCCAGTCAGCCTCACCTCAGTCCCTGGAAAAATCATGGAGCAGGTCCTCAAAGAATCAATTCTGAAGCACTTAGAGGAGAGGAAAGTGATCAGGAACAATCAGCATGGATTTACCAAGGGCAAATCATGCCTGACTAACCTAATTGTCTTCTATGATGAGATAACTGGCTCTGTGGATGAGGGGAAAGCAGTGGACGTGTTATTCCTTTACTTTAGCAAAGCTTTTGTGATACAGTCTCCCACAGTATTCTTGCCAGCAAGTTAAAGAAGTATGGGCTGGATGAATGGACTATAAGGTGGATAGAAAGCTGGCTAGATCATCGGGGTCAATGGGTAGTGATCAATGGCTCCATGTCTAGTTTCAGCCGGTTTCAAGCGGAGTGCCTCAAGGGTCGGTCCTGGGGTCGGTTTTGTTCAACATCTTCATTAATGATCTGGAGGATGGCGTGGACTGCATCCTCAGCAAGTTTGCAGATGACACTAAACTGGGAGGCGTGGTAGATACACTAGAGGGTAGGGATCGGATACAGAGGGACCTAGACAAATTAGAGGATTGGGCCAAAAAAAACCTGATGAGGTTCAACAAGGACAAGTGCAGAGTCCTGCACTTAGGACGGAAGAATCCCATGCACTGCTACAGACTAGGGGCTGAGTGGCTAGGCAGCAGTTCTGCAGAAAAGGACCTAGGGGTTACAGTGGACGAGAAGCTGGATATGAGTCAACAGTGTGACCTTGTTGCCAAGAAGGCTAATGGCATTTTGGACTGTATAAGTAGGGCATTGCCAGCAGATCGAGGGACGTGATCATTCCCCTCTATTCGGCAGTGGTGAGGCCTCATCTGGAGTAATGTGTCCAGTTTTGGGCCCCACACTACAAGAAGGATGTGGAAAAATTGGAAAGAGTCCAGCAGAGGGCAACAAAAATGATTAGGGGGCTGGAGCACATGACTTATGAGGAGAGGCTGAGGGAACTGGGATTGTTTAGTCTGCAGAAGAGAAGAATGAGGGGGTATTTGATAGCTGCTTTCAACTACCTGAAAGGGGGTTCCAAAGAGCATGGATCTAGACTGTTCTCAGAGGTACCAGATGACAGAACAAAGAGTAACAGTCTCAAGTTGCAGTGGGGGAGGTTTAGGTTTGATATTAGGAAAAACATTTTCACTAGGAGGGTGGTGAAGCACTGGAATGGGTTCCTATGGAGGTGGTGGAATCTCCTTCCTTAGAGGTTTTTAAGCTCCGGTTTGACAAAGCCCTGGCTGGGATGATTTAGTTGCGGATTGGTCCTGCTTTGAGCAGGGGGTTGGACTAGATGACCTCCTGAGGTCCCTTCCAACCCCGATATTCTATGATTCTATGAATCCAGTAGTCACCTGGGAAACCTCCTGTATTGCAAACATCAGGTACGGTAGAAGGGTATCCCAGTCTTTTCTGTCCCGGGCCACTACTTTCTGGATCATGCTTTTGAGGGTATGATTAAATCGCTCTACCAGACCATCTGTTTGAGGTTGGTAGACTGAGGTTTGCAAGGACTGGATGTGGAGTAGGGTACATATGTCCCTAATTAATTTTGACATGAAGGGAATCCCTTGGTCATTCAGGATCTCCTTAGGGATGCCTACTTTAGTGAAAACCTGGACCAGTTCTTTTGCTATTGCTTTGGACATGGGGCTTCTTAGGGGGATGGCTTCTGGGTACTGTGTGGTGTGGATGATAAGTATGCTTCAGTGGTTCTAGGACGATCTTTCTAGAGGGCCCACTAGGTCCATGGCTATCCTTTTGAAAGGGACTTCAATAACAGGCAAGGGCCCCAACGGGGCCCGTAAGTGAGGCCAGGGGCTGTGCATCTGGCATTCTGGGCAGGAGGTGCAATAGCACTAGACTTCCACCCGTACTCCTAGCCAGTTAAACCTCCTTAGGACTCTATCCAGGGTCTTATCTACTCCTAGGTGTCCTCCAAATAAATGGCTGTGAGCTAGCTCTAACACTGCCCTTGTGTGCTTCCGTGGTACTAAGACCTGCTCTACTTCTCCCCCCACCCCATATTTGGGCTACGTGGTACAACAGATTGTGTTTGACCATGTAGTATGGCTCTGGGCCTTTGGTTTTCCCCTCTGCGGGCATGCCGTTTATCTCCACTACCTCCTCCCTCATGTTCGCATATAGTAGGTCATAGGCTTGGTCCTGCCCAAAATTCTCACATGCAGGACCGATCTGGCCTAATTTTATGGGATCAGTTTCAACTCTGCCCCCTGAGTTGCTCCTATTGGTGCTGGGGACTGCCTCCAGGTCCTCACTGGTCCGAGCTGTCTCCTGGCCTCCTGAATAGATTTGCCTGCCAACCAGGGTGGCTTTCTGGTTCCCCACCAAAATCCTGGTTCCTAACCTTTTATTTAACCTCCTTTCCCACCTAGATTTCTGGGGCTTCCTGGAGGGTGAAAATAATTCTTGGGCAAGTCTGGTGAAAGTTCGAGCGGGGCTATGTGTGGGTGCCTCAATCTCAGTCTGGGGGTTGCTGCCCTCCCCTGGCTCTATTGGGGGGAGTAGGTTCTCAAACCCTGCGAAGTCCCGATTAAGACCGGGTAGGGAAGTCCGGAGACCACCCCTGTGGTCACCTTGGTAATATTCCCCTGGATCTCAACCCTCACTGGGATCGTGGGGTAGAAATTTATGGTGCCATGGACACACATTACTCCTGTGGTTTTGGCCCATGTCAGTTGTTCTTGCCCCACTAATTTCCCCGAGACCAGTGTGACAGCACTCCCAGAATCCACCAAAGCTATGGTCTCGATGCCATTCATTTTTACCGATCTCATGTACCCACGTGGGGTCGTTGCGACCCCCACCAGGCTGATTAGGCTACATTCCTCCCCGTGATACCCCAGATTGCACTGCATGGGCTCCTTCCTGTAGGGGCACTGGGCTGCTATGTGCCCCAATTCCCCACACTCGTAACACTGATACCTTACCCTGGTTGTCACCTTCTGCATTGGGCTATTCGGCCCACTCCCCCAACCCCCTTCTCCCAAGCCCCCTGGTCCCTTCAGGGCCTCGGGCTGTTCCTCAGCGCCCCTCCTTCCAGTTATGGCTCTCCTGGTGTTCTCGACAGTCCAGGGCCTCAGGGTTGGGACTGGCTTCCTGGTCTGTCATGCCTCATCTCCTGGGGTCTGGAACAGTTCACGGGCTGCCAGCTGTCTCTCTACCAGGTGGAAGGGTCATTCTGGCCAACCCAGGCTTGAGCCCCCAGCACCAGGAGCTCCATCATTTTCTCAGAGCTGAGGGCGTCGGGCCACAGCCACTTCCGGGTCAAGTGGATTGGGTCAAAAAGTTGTCACCATGGTGCCTTGTCCTCACTATACAGCCACTCATGGAACCTCTGGGCTCGCAATGCTGTCGTTGCTCCGGATTTGGCCAGGATCTCTGCTTTCAGCTGGGGTTAGTCTGCCACAGCCTCCACGGCCATATTGTAGGCCTCCCAACACAGGAACAGGGCGAGGATGCCAGACCACTGATCTCGGGGCCAGGCCTCCCATAGGGCTCCCCTCTTGAAGGCCAAGAGGTACGCCTCCGCATCATCCTCCTGCATCATTTTCTGCAGGCAGTTGCTGGCCAGTACAGTCCGTATCCCATCACAGCCATGGCTCGGCACCGTAAGGGCCTTCATCTGGTTCACCATTTCCTGCAGCATGGCGCGGTCCTGGGCGGCCTGGCTCATCAGCAGGCAATTGGTCTCCTGCTGCAGCTGTACTGTCTCCTGTTGGGCGGCTGCCTGGAATTTGTATTGAATTCACTGAGTTGTTTCAGTCAAAAATATTTTTTCCAATTAAACATTTCAATCTTTTAAGTCAAAATAACTTTTTGTTTTGAATTTTATTATTTAAAAAGATTAGAAAACCTTGAAAGTAAAAAAGAAAGATTTGGCTGACTTGAACCTACTGTTTTTTTATTTTTATTTTTTTTTGGTTTGGCTACCGAATCAAAAAGCAGCTCTAAAGACACAAGATCATGGTTATTTTTCAGGTTTGTGCTGGGAGATGACCAAGTGACAGGTTTATTGTAGTGAGCATCATTTCCCGATAACTTGTGATGTACAGACTGACTACCTTTTGCAGTGTTTAGCAACCAGCTGTCAGACTCTTTTCCTGCCCATGCTGCTCTTACAGTGGAAACTATTCTTGTGTTCAGGATAGTGATGGCAGCTGTGAAATAAGTATGCAAATATATTTTTAGAAAGGAATCTATCAAAGTCTATTATGAAGTCAATCTGCCCTTCATAGGAGTGTCAAAAACAGAGAACCAGTGCAGAGAACCAGCAAGAATGATCAAAGGTCTCTCGCTTGAAATTTATGTTGTTCACGTATTGGTTAATTTTCTCTCCAACTTTGAATAATTTAAAATACTATTTTGAGAAAGAGAAAAGATCATCATTTTAAGTCAAACAAACAAATTCTTTTCTCATGTCAGATAAAATTTTGAGCACCACATTTTCAAAGCTGAATACAACTGTCTCTGAAAAATACAACAGTGCCTACTATGTTCAGAAAATGAACATTTGCAGGCACAAAACCATACATTGTGCACTCAAATGTAGTTACAACAATGTAGGTAATTGGGACAAACTGATGGGTTGGATTTTAGTGATGTGTAATTTGTAAAATCATCATATAAATAATACTGACTGAAATGTGTAATTCTGGGCACACCCCTTCTCTGTGAGGTGAATGAAACATCACTGCATAAGATGGCTTCCTGGAGACTAGTATCTTATAGAACTTTTTTCCTGTATTATATTATTACTGGCTTATAGCAATAAATCTGACTGATATTGGTTATTTGGTCTCTTGAATATATTTTATAACAAACCAAAGTGTTGTCAAGCAATTTACTATACAATTTATGAACAGCAATCAATTTGTAAGCACCTAGAGGATAAAAGGGTAATAAAGAATAGTCAAGATGAATTTGTAAAGAACAAATCATGCCAAAAAAACTTAATTTCTTTCATTGATGGGATCACTGACCTAGTGGCTGGGGCAAAGCAGTAGACATGATATATTTTGATTTTTGTGAGGCTTTTGACATAGTCCCACACGACATTCTGATAAGAAAACCAGGGAAAACTAGGGAAATGTGGTCTAGATTAAATTACTATGAAGTGGGTGCACAACTGCTTGAAAGACCATACTCAAAAAATACTTATCAATGATTTGCTGTCAAACTGGGAGGACGTATCTAGTGGAGTCCCATCGTGGTCTGTCCTGGGGACATGGGATCATAGAATCATAGAAGATTAGGGTTGGAAGAGACCTCAGGAGGTCATCTAGTCCAACCCTTGCTCAAAGCAGGACCAACCCCAACTAAATCATCCCAGCCAGATCTTTGTCAAGCCAGGCCTTAAAAACCTCTAAGGATGGAGATTCCACCACCTCCCTAGGTAACCCATTCCAGTGCTTCACTACCCTCCTAGTGAAATAGTTTTTCCTAATATTCAACCAAGACCTCCCCCACTGCAACTTGAGACCATTGTTCCTTGTTCTGTCATCTGCCACCACTGAGAACAGCCTAGCTCCATCCTCTTTGGAACCCTGCTTCAGGTAGTTGAAGGCTGCTATCAAATCCCCCCTCACTCTTCTCTTCTGCAGACTAAATAAGCGGCACTATTCAATATTTTCATTAATGATTTGGATAATGGAATGGAGAGTTTGCTTATAAAATTTGCAGATGACACCAATGGGGAGGGTTGCAGGCACTTTGGCGAACAAGATTAGAATTCAAATCAACCTTGACAAATTGGAGAATTGGTGTGAATTCAGCAAAATTAAATTCCAAAGACAAATGTAAAGTACTTCAGTTGGGAGGGAAAAATCAAATGCACAACTACAAAATGGGGAATAACTGGCTAGGCGGAAGTACTGCTGAAAAGAATCTGGGGGTTATAGTGGATCACAAATTAAATGAGTCAACAACATGATTCAGTTGCAAAAAAGGCTAATATCATTCTGGGGTATATTAACAGGAATGCTTTATATAAGACACAGAAGGAAATTGTCCTGCTCTACTTGGCACTGGTGAGGCCTTAGTTGGAATACCATGCCCAGTTCTGGGTGTCACAAGAGGTGGATAAACTGGGGAGACCCCAGAGGAGCAACAAAAGTAATAAAAAGTTTAGGAAACCTGACCTATGAGGAAATGTTAAAAAAACTGGGCATGTTTAGTTTTGAGAAAAAAAGACTGAGGGGGGACCTGATAATAGTCTTCAAATATGTTAAGGGCTGTTATAAAGAGGACAGTGATCAGTTGTTCTCCATGTCCACTGAAGGTTGGAGAAGAAGTAATGGACTTAATCGACATCAGGATTAGACATTAGGAAAAGCTTTCTAACTGTAAGGCTAGATAAGTACTAGAAGAGGTTACCAAGGGAAGTTGTGGTATCCCAATCAGTGGAGGTTTTGAAGAGCAGGTTGGACAAACACCTGTCAGGGATGGCTTTAGAACAGTGGTTCTTAACTTGGGGTGCACATACCCCCTGGGGGTGCGAGATGCCCTTTCTGGGGGTGCGAGACATGCCAGATTTTTAGAAGGTAAATCATTGAAAACACAAATTAAGCACAGGCACATAAGTACAACTACTTTGTTTCATCAAACCTATGAATTTATTAACATTATACATTTTTAACGATTACTGTAATATACAAACAAAAATATATCTAGGTTTAAGGGGTGTGAGAACATATTTTGATTTTTGATAAGCGGTGCGCGAACATATTTTGAGAACCAAAGGGGTGCAGGCTGCAGTAAAGGTTAAGAACCACTGCTTTAGACAAAAGACTCAAGTTAATGGTCTGTTGATGTAGCGGCCAGTCAATCCAGTTATCCAGAGGGAAGGAAACAACATGGGAGCCTCAGCAGTTGTAGTGCTGGATTGGGGTTGAAAATGCTGACCAAGGTAAAGAGTGAGGCCCTAATTCATTGCTTCTCCTCACCACATGTAGTCATTTAGGTCTTGTCTAGACTGGGACAAAAGGTGCTTTCCCCCCCACTCAAGTTAGGTCAGTTGAGCTAGTTTAACTAGCAGCTAAAAAGCTAATGGGTCATTCTTGACATCTGACAGTACAAATGGTTCCTGGATTATTCCCTTACCTCTCTGGCTGTGCCCATATGTTCTGATGGACACGTCTCATTTTCAATGTCTCCTGTTTCTCCAAAGGGTGACTGCTTTCCGCAGCACAGAAGAAGCAAAAACAACATCTTTGTCTGGGTTCCTCTTCTCTTACCAACCTTCTCTCTGGCAGACTGCTGCAGGAGGAGTTGCATCCAGGGGAGATAAACATTCTTCTCTGTCTTCCTTACTCTGGGCCAGGATTTCATGACCCCATGGCTGCAGAGGGCGAGCAGCATTATAAATACATATATCATTATAGCAGTTAAGAACAGAGGTTAAAATGTCTTAGGGCCTGATCTAAACCCCATTGAAACCTCTGGGAGTCTTTACATTGATTAGAGTCGGCTTTGTATTAGGCCCTAAATTGTCCATTCTCAGAGTCAGAGGCTAATCTGCCATTTCCTCTGCTCCTCACCTGTCTCTCTCAAATATCTGGACTCAAATTTTCACAAGTTGCTGCTGATTTTGGGTGCTCAACAACAGATACTTGGGGCTGATTTTCATTAATGCTGAGCACCCACAACTCTATACAAAGCCCCAGACAGGAGCTGCAGGTGTTCAGCCCTTCTGGAAACTGGCAGTGCTACCCCCAGTGCCATCACAGTAATCGCACGAGCACTTGCAATGGTGCAATGATGACACACCTTTCAGGTGTGGGCAGGGGAATGCAGATACTCACCAGGACAAAGCTCTAAGAGGAGGTCTTGGACAGTGCCAGAACCTACTTTAAGAATAAAAAAAGGTCAATTTAAAGTCCAGCAGCCATCTCATCGCATGCGTGCAGTGTAAAGAATACTGGGTAGCTGTAATGTGATCAAAGCGGCTCTGTGCTGCGAGCAGGTGTGTTCCTGTACTCTGCACCATCTTCAAGCAACTGTGGAGTCCTGCTGACAGCCCTGTAAACAGGGAAGTGAATGATCAGCTCTTTTGCCCACAAGGGCAATGGCTTTGTAGGACAAACAAGTGCACAAAGTTTGCAGCTGACATTTTTTTGTACCTTGTCAGTGTCCATTGAACTGGTGTGGTTGGAAATAACGCCAAGATGTTAGCCTGACACATTCCTTCTGAATAGTCCCTCAGCAAGTGGGGTCATTCAAGGAAGCAAAATCCTCCTCATGCCAACTATCTCTATCCAGCAGCAAAAGTCCTCGGTCAAGGCAACCGTGATGAATCACAGCTACATTGACCAGTACCTAGAATGCTGGTATTCAAAATAAAGAAAAGGAAGGAACAACAATGTAGGTAACTGGGACAAACTGATGGATTTTAGTGATGTGTAAAGAGGCACGTAACTTGTAAAATCATCATATAAATAATACCAACTGAAATGTGTATCTCTGGGTGCACCCCTTCTCTGTAAGGTGAATGAAACATCACTGCATAAGATGGCTTCCTGGAGACTGCCATCATATAGAACCTTTTTCCTGTACTATATTATTACTGGCTTATAGCAATAAACCTGACTGATATTGGTTATTTGGTCTCTTGAATATATTTTATAACAAACCAACGTCTGGCCAAGCAATTGACTATGCAATTTATGAACAGCAAGCAATTGGTAAGCACCCTTTTTCTGATAAATAGATTGAATGCCTTAAATCGTTTGTCATAAGGCTTATTCTCCAGAGTTGGAGGGTTTTTTGCAGCTCTTCTTTTAACCCTCTCCAGTTTTTTAACATCCTTGTTCAAGTGTGGATACCAGAATTAAACACAGTATCCAGCAATAGTCTCCCCTGCATTGCATACAGGATAATATCACCTCCCTACTCTTAGTCAATATTACTTTTATACAGCTAAGAAGCACATTAAGTCTTTTTGTCACAGCATTGCACCGGGCGTTCATGACCCCTACATTCTTTTCAAAGTCTCTGCTTCCCAGGATGCAGGTTCCCAGCCTTTCAGTGTGACCTACTCTATTTGTTCCTAGATCTATAACCTTGCGTATGGCTGCCTTAAAATTAATGTTGTTTAACTGCCCAGCTTTCAAAGTGATCCAGATTGTTCTGCATCAGAGGTTTGTTCTCATAATATTTAGGGCCCCAATGATCTTTGTGTCTTCAACAGACTTTATTAGCAGTGATTTGACTTAACCCTGTTGGACCAAAAAACTGATTTCATGTTTTTTCATCTATGGTTCATGCCAGGACGTTTCAAAGGGGGATAACTTTGGGAAACCAGGTGGCATAATCTAAAACCACCAGGATATATTTGAACTTCATGATGCTCTTTGTGAAGGGCCCCATGAGGTCCATGGTGAACTTCTTGAATGAGGTGCTAATCACTGACAACAGGATGAAGGGAGCCTTTGGCACTCCACACAGGGCCACGAGCTGGCATTCGGAACAGGAGTCGCAGAATCTTTCACCTCCTGGTGCACCCTGAGCCAGAAGAACTAGGCCAGGACTCACGCTAATGTTTTCTCATGACCCAGGTGGCCAGCTGCTGGAATGTCATGGGCGAGTCGCAAGACCACGCATTGGTGGCATTGGGGTACCACAAGCTGAGCCCAGAAGGGTTGTGGTTGATCCAGTAAAGGCAAGTCACTGGTCAATTCAAAGTGGGGGATACAGCGTCATTTGATGGGGCTCGGTCATGGTCCCATTGATGCGAGCCAGCTGCTCATAGACCTGACTGAGTGTGGGATCCTCCCTTTGGTCCTGACTGAAGTCTGCCCCCAAATTCAAGGCCTCTTCACGAACAGGCTGCCGGGGTGACCTCTTCATCGGCAAGGGCGGTGGAGTTCGCAGTCAGGATCTCGGTTTTCTTGGCCATTCGGGTCGGGGTCCTCAGGCGCCTCATCCACTTTCTCAAAGGCCTCTCCCTCAAAGGTTACTTCAGGATGTTGGGACCCAACATTGGCAGCAAACCCCCTCTAGTCATGGCCCAAGATGACGGGGAATGCTGGTCTCGGCACCAGGCCTATCGTCATGTCCTGTGTCTCTCCTTTCACCGTTATGGTGACACACGCTTTGGAGTAGAGCTCACATCCCCATGGATGCATTGCAGCCAGATGATTCCTAGAGGTGGGTCTGGGGGCTTGATGTAGTCCTGGTGGATGAGAGTCTGTCTGCATCTGGAGTCAATAAGGCCAGAGACTTGGATTTTGTCCACATTGAGGGGAATCATCACCTTACCCAAGGGCTGCTTACAGGTCCTAGACTCCCTGGTCCATTCCTGGTCGAAACTGCAGTACATCATGGGACAGTCATGTTGAAGGTGCCCAAAGCACCCACAGATAAAACTATTTCTGGCCGCCTGAGCCTGTCTTTGGAGTTGGGCAAGTGTATTGGCTCACCCAAGGTCTGAGACTTCCCCACCATGTCTAGGTCCCCAGGTATTCCCCAAGATGCACAGGGTGGGTGCCTCAGGGTCCTCCATCTCTTCAGGCAGTAGGACACTGGTCTGCTCAGGTCCTGCAAAAGGCTCGGCTTCCTAGAAGCAAGATCCACTGAACTTTATACTTCCTGTCCTACCCTGGAACTTCCGGCGAGGGGGGAGAGTTTGGCTCCGCCCATCAGGGGAGGGTAGTGGTCTCTCACTCTCAAGTCCAGAGGAAGGCCACTCTGCCGCATTGCAGCTACAAATATAACTAATGCAGTTGGCATGGTTTCATGGAAGGCACGTCTTGTCAAACTAACCTTTTTTGACAGGATTACAGGTCTGGTAGATAAAGGTAACTGTGTTGGTATAGTATATTTGGATTTCTGCAAGGCATTTGTCTTAGTATCACATGACATTTTGATTAAAAAGGTTGTATTATATGAAACTAACAGGGCACACATAAAATTGATAAAAAAAATAACCTGGCTCATTGAAGATCTCAGAATGTAGTTGCAAATGGAGAGACATCAATAAGTCTGGCTGTTTCTAGCATGGTTTCCCAGGGATTGTTTCTTGGTCGAACACTATTTAATATTTTTATCAACAATCTAGATGATGATATAGAACCTTTGCTGGTAAAGTTTGCAGATGACACAAAGATTGGTGGGACAGCAAATAATGAGGACAGGTTACTGCTACAGAGGGATCAGTCACCTGGTTAAGTGGTCACAATCCAACAAAATGTGTTTTAATACAGCCAAATAATAATACATCTGGAAACCAAGAACACAGGTTATACCTACAGGATGAGAGACTCTGTCCTGGAAAACAAAGCCTCAGAGAAGGGCTCATTGTAGATAATTGCCTCTACATGAACTCTCAGTGCAATGCTGTGGCAAAAAAGGCTAATGAGATTCTTGGATATACAAAAACAGAATATCAAGTAGAAGTAGGTGTGACGCTTTGGGGTTCAATCCAGAGCAGTAAAGGGCCACGTCACCGCCTGCCCTGCAACTCTGGGTACCTTCAATGCTATGCTGCTGCAGCTCATAGCCCTGACACCAACAGCCAGCAGACAAGCATTCAGTCACAGCAAGGCTTCTACAGCCCAGTTACTCTTTGCAGAATGACGCCAGCACCCTCCCAGTCCTGAATTTTCCCCAAATTGTCCAGCCCTCTCACTGAACACTTATTGAAGTTGTTAAATTCATTGCTCCTATAAAGAGACATTACACTGCAGCTCATTAATTTAACTGGGGTTTGACAAACACTCTTATTTCAGTCATAGCACCGATTCGGTTTATAGTAAAGTAAAACAAGTTTATTACACAAAAAATCATAGATTTTAGTGACACCAAGTCTAAGGAATAAAGAAAGATAGAAAGGGTGACAAGCAAACAAAAGTAAAAATATGCTTCTAAGCCTAAAACTTAAGTTCAGCAAGTTACAATCTTTGACAAAGCAGGTTTATCACCTATAGTCAGTTCCCAGAGACTGCAACCACCTTGGCTGAAGGATCCAACATTCTGTGAATTCAAAAGCTCTGACCCCTTTATTCCCCCAATGATGGATACCAAAAAGGCTTTCTGTTTCTGTTTATATTTCCCATAGTTCACTGACCCTGCTCCAAGCGGAAGGATGGCTTCCTGCTGGTCTTCTCTTCCTGTTGACTTCCCTCCCCTCTGCTGATTTGTATGTAAATAGGGCTTCCATTGTTTTGATTCCACACTGCTTAATTTACATTGGAGACACATAGATAGCTGCCTTCCCTCCTGTCTGAGAGAAAAACAGTCACAGACTTTAAAGCATAATATCAATGAATATCCATAATTCTCATATAAAGTTAATACAGACATTTCACAATGACATTAACCACTTGTGTGTCACAGGCTTTCATAAAAGACCTTACTCAATATACTTTCAAAACACAGTAATATTGTTTACAATCAGTTGATTCAATTGCTTATCATTTGAGGTTCAGACCCCCTGTCTTTATAGCCCAGTAAACCTTTTACATGTATTCTCAGCTAAAGTTCCTTTACTCAGGCTGGGAAGAGATGTCTTGCGCTCTTCTCCCCTGCTTGTTAGCTTGATAGCTTTGTTTACCTTGTATGTAAATGTTTTTTTCATTGTCTTTGCCTGATGGCCAGGCTGGTCAGACAAGTACATCCATATTCCTTTGTCGAGAGCAGACTGGGCTTAGGCACTGCTTGCCAAACACATTTTAAGGACATAATTACAGCACACGTCCAGAACTCTTTGTGCACAGCCCGTACATACATCATGCAAGGATTTTCGGAACCAGTGTGTTACTAGTTTGTAGCTGGTACCTTACAGGCCACTTTCTGGGTCTATATTATGACACCAGTGTGTGAGGTCTAGTGAGTCTGTCAGGCCTGACACAAGATGCTGACACAGAGCAATGAACCACCAGTGGGCCTCTGTGTAACAGAAGGGCAGTGATTATTGCTTGCGTACGCTGCATTGGTAGAACCACAATTAGAATACTGTGTCTAGTTCTGGTGTCCATACTTCAAGAAGGATGTGGAAATTCTGGAGAGAGTTCAAAGGAGCGGCCACTAAAATGATCCAGATGCTGGAAAACAAAGAAGCCTTATGATGTGAGGCTTAAGGAGCTCAACGTCTTCAGCTTATTGGAGAGAAGTCTGAGAGGTGATGTGATCACTGTGTCTAGGCACTGACACATCATGGAACAGAGATCTGAGAGCAGGGGGCTTTTCAACCTTATTGACATTGGCAAAACAAGATCTAATGGCTGGAAGTTGAAGTTTGACAAATTCAACCGTGAAATGAGATGCAATTTCCAAGCAGTGAGGGTAATTAAACATTGGAACTGCTTAGCAGGGGAGATGGTTGACTCACTATTGTTTTCAGTGTACAAGATGAGACAAGATATCTTTCTGAACGATGTACTTTAATCCAGTTTCTGGGAGAAATTCTATGGTCTGTGTGTGTGTGTGTGTGTGTGTGTGTGTGTGTGTGTGTGTGTGTGTGTGTGTGTGTGTGTAAGTAGACTGGGTGGTCCCTTCTGGCTTTGGAGCTTGTGTTTCAATGAGTCACCATATTCATCCTCTTCCTTTATGGGCTGTGGGGAGAATGGGATTGCCTGCATTATCCTCAACATGCTCAGAACACTTGCAGCTCTGCTTTAAGATAATGACAATAATAAAATCTCAGGCTTCAGTCAGTTGCCTGAAGGGGTCAGGAAGGAATCTTCTCTCCTTCCCCCGCCCCACCCAAGGCATAATTGACCTGATGTATTCTAGTTACTTTTGCCTTTCCCTGAAGTATCAGGACTAGCCACAGCTGGAGATGGGATGCTGAACAGGGTGGGCCAATGCTGTGAGGTGGTAGACAATCCTTTTTTTTTGCTCACATGCTCAGGATCTAACTGATTGGCAGATTAGGGGTCAGGAAGGAATTTTCTCCCAGATCAGATTGGCAGGGACCTTGGGGGTTTTCACCTTTCTCTGCAGCATGGTTTGTCTGCTGGACCCTACGGGCCTAACTCACCATATTAATTCCCTGCCACTCCAGGGGCCTAGGCCACTGGTATGGCCTTTGGTGCTGCTGACACCTCAGGCTCTCTTGGTCTACACCTGTGGCACACAATTTAGCCTCCCAAAGGCTGAAATGTTTTGGTTTAACTAAAATTTTTGGAATTAATACAGGGGTAACTGGATGAAATGTAATGGCCTGTGATGCATAGGAGGTCAGACTAAATGATCTAATGGTCCCTTCTGGCCTTAAACTCTATGAAACTATCAGACATACACACACACACACACACTCCATACAACACACACACACACACACACACACACACACACACACACACACACACACACACACACACACACACACACACTTACTGGTTTACATTATAAAGGGAGCATTTTTCTTTTTCTTGTGTCATTACTAGAAGGTCCTCACCACATAACATTGTAGGAATAGGAAAATATCTTCTCAATATATTTTCAGGTTAGGATTAAGACACAGGGCTAGGGATTCCAGCTGAATCTCAGCTTTCTGTTTTTTTTAAGAGTAAATTCTAGCCCTTATGTTTGCAAACAAAAGTTTGAGAATATGACCTGAGTGTAACCGATGCAATGACAACTGCCTGCATCTTCAGAGAGCCTGAAACGATAGCTCTGTAAGGGGAAAACAGCCCCCTTCATGCTCTGGGGTGCCACAGGAGGGAGGGGAAAGTGCAGCAGGCCTGGCCCACTCACTCAACCAAGCAGATACATCATGGTAGCTGAGGCAAATACTAGAGCTCCCTGCCTCTCCAGGGGCAGAGGGGACCCCTTGTTTCCTCCCTTGCTGTTCCTAAGAGGAAGTGGGCCCTGCTACCACTCCTGGATGAAGGAGGGGACCCCATGCTGAGACTTCTGCATCTGCAGGAGGGAAGGGGCTCCCTTCCACTATCATTCCAAGTGGGGTGCAGGCACCAGGGTATGGTGGTACGTGTAAAGGGGCGCTAACATGGGAGTGAACGAGTCAAAGTGCGTCACCCTGGCAGACAGGTGAAAAGGGGGAATAGTGTAAATGAGAATCACACCTCACATGCTATATTTTCCTATTTCTCTATCATTGTCAATGGTAGATGGATAGTGTGATTTGCACTAGACAGCTACAATCTGTGAAGCCTACATTTTGAAGAGAAATCTCTAACTGGTTGAAGTAATCTCCCAAGGTCGGGTGCAGACAATTCCCTTATTTGGGATTATCAGGGACTTTTCCCAGCTTCCTCCATCCCCCAGGCCGGCCGCAGCCTTTCAGAGGGCAACGCGTGTGACTAAGCAAAAAAATCTCAGAGCAGCTGACTCCATGCAACCTTCAGCCAATCATGTCTCTCAGTAATTAACAGAGAGTGACAGATCAGAGCTTCAACACATTTACAACTAAAGAGTAAATTATTATTCACCAAAAATAGAGGGGTAGAGTGCTGTGTTGGCAGATGACAGGGTATAAAGAGGCTAGGGCTAAGGCTCCCTTATTCTTTGTCAGCTCAGCATCTCAAGGTAAGTCTCAGATGCCTGCCCACACTCCTGGACTTCGATGTTGCTCAGCTGAAGAGCATGAGGGATCAGGGAAGAGCAAGATCTGTCCCACTCCCCATTTCTGACACTCTGGATACACTCACATTTAGTGTAAGAGAGAATTGTCCCATGCTGCGCACATGTGGCTGTGGTGACAGGAGCAGAAGGAGGCCCCTCAGCACACTTCACCACCTTTTAGCCTGCCACGGGCACAAAAAAGCTAACAGTGCAGGTGTTGATGCAGGACAATATATTTAATGCATCTGACCTTTCCCAGCATCTCAGTTCGCTGGTTCAGCGTTCTAATGTCAATAGTTTACAGTAAGATAGGGGGATACATGCGGTTCTCGGATCCAAATTGGTAGTCCAGAGGAACTCCTATGTAGTTTAATGGTTAAGAGCAATTATACATGAAATGGGAAACATGCTCCCTTTTCTACAATCCTATTATTCAGCTGTGTAGTACAGTAATACTCAGAGTAGATGGTAAAAGACACTAAGCTACTAGATAACCAAGACAATGAACTCTCTTGGATTTAACTTTCTTTTCCTTTCCTTTCCTTTCAACACCATAAGGAGATACCGAACACAGTTTGCCTCCTTGGGTTACTGAAGGTAAGAGTCATTTTAAATGCAGTGTGTACCTGTGCCGATATCCCTGAGCAATGTGTGTAGTTTACACACAAGATGAAATGCTGTCTGGTGTGCAGTACTGGCCGATCTCTCCAGCTAGCACATGCTGACCTTGCGCTTTGAAGCTCCTGGGCAAGCTGGGAATTTGTTCATGAATTACCAATGGGATTAGTTTTACCAGTGTCAGCAGAATGTACCTAAGCCTTCCTGCCAGCCTAGCAATTCCCACCTTGTAGCAGAGCAGGCAGACCTTAGAAAGGTAGAAGTAAGATGTTGTGCTAATTAGCTCTGGTCCATATTGCCCAGAGAGACAGGTGGCAGCCCTGACGCCAACACTGTAAGGAATACACAGACTGGGATTTTGTTAGCAGTAAGTACCTCATCATACTACAGTCAGGTGCTAGCATCTTCCTGCAAGAGTCTAATCAAACTGACCATTGCTAAATATCTTATGGATCGGTAAAGGCTTGTCTACATGGTCTGCTAGTGCACGGCAGGCGGGGCATATGCACCTGCTTTGCACTAACTGGCCTGTGGACCCTGCTACCATGTATTAAAAGTTCCTTAGTGCATTTTGATCTACTCCGCTTTGAAACAGCAGCAGATCAAAGTGCACTAGGGGGGGAGGGATAGCTCAGTGGTTTGAGCATTGGCCTGCTAAACCCAGGGTTGTGAGTTTAATCCTTGAGGGGGCCACTTGGGGATCTGGGGCAAAAATCAGTACTTGGTCCTGCTAGTGAAGGCAGGGGGCTGGACTCAATGACCTTTCAAGGTCCCTTCCAGTTCTAGGAGATAGGATATCTCCATTAATTTATTTATAATTTATTTTAATTTCAGGGTGTAGTAGCAGGGTCCACATGGACAGTCAGTAACCAGCAGGCTATCACACTGTAGATTCTCACCCTGGCTTGGCATGCACTGTAGCCCTTACAGGACAGACTCTTGGATCAGTTACAAGGGCAGACACTTAAGGTCTGACGAAAAATGCAAGGGCAATGTGGTAATGAAGAGCTAGATGGATGATCTAGTAGTATAAACTTGCTATAAACCAAGTACCCTGAAATTGTGTGTCCTCTTTTCATTGGCAAGAACGTGTTCCATGGTGTTTAATATAAGGAATGATTCAGTTCTGGGCAGAAGGGGTGAAGAGAACTGTCAGGAGAATTCAACGTGCATTGGATGAATACAAAATGGGAGCTATAAAACTAAATGACAAAGCCCATTGTCAGAAATGAAACAAAACCCAAAAATGATCTGTGAGAGCCCAGCACGACCAGCACACTGTGTTTTGCTAAGTAAAAGTAAGAGGTTTGTTATATGAAGTAAACAAAACCAGCCGACTGTATTCTGCAGCTTTGTAATTGTTTGCAGCCTGTTGATCAGCCCGTTGACTGTTGTAAGAGGAGCCTGTTAAAGTCTTTCTCCCTCCCCCCCCTCGCCCTCATTCTGCTTCTGAATGGCGCTGATTGTGTTTGCTAGAGGTCTCGGCCTCCATGCAGCGTGTAGAAGTGTGTGACCTGCCTTCCCAATACAATGCAGTTCTATTCCACACAGGTTCCACTCTGCTTTTAGAAAATAATCACATCTGTCCCTCAGTAAAATGCTCTGAGGAGAATGGAAAGGCCCTTCTGGAAATGGAGCACATTCTTGGCAGTCCAAATGGTTAATTTACCTCCACATTCACCTGTGATCAGACTGGTCATTTCCATGAAAACTCTAGGCTGTTCCTGTGTCTGTGTTTTCCCCAGGTCATTCCCTCAAGTGGGGGGAGTGGAGGTTGCCATGACCCCTCTCCAGCAGAACAAGCTGGGGTCCCTCAGTGGCGCCACTGGACCCTGAACAGGGAGCTCTGCTTTGAAAGGAGCTTACAGCACAGTGCGGGAGGTTCTACCCAGAAGTGAATACCTGGCTGCATTAGCTTTGGGGGATTTCCTCTAGAAGAAAAATGCATGTCCGCCTCCTCCCCATACAACAGGTCTCTGGGGCCAGTGGGGCCAGTGTTATGGCAGTGGCCAATCCCTCCACCTTCCCCATAGAGCTAATGGAGCCAGCGCAGCTCTAGGCCATTTCTTTCCTAATGCTCATGGAAATGCTGGTGCTTTGGCAAACAGGATGGAGCTCACTAGCATTGGCAGGGGCTGCCCACACGTCTATCAGGAATCCAATGGGCCATTGAAATTAGAGCGGCGATTGCCCAGACACTCAGGCTTGTGTCCTACAATCTGCCCATGCACTTTCATGCTTCCATGTCTTTCTTTAAAGGTATTCAACAATTTAATAGATCTCAGCAGTCACACAATTTCCCAATATTCAGCCTCCAGTTTCTGTGCTCCATGTTACCCCATCGGTCCCAGGAATTTCTGTGTTAAATGATTTCTCTCACTCTTTGGTGTTCCTACCCTTTGGATACTTCCCTTTGGACACTCATAGTTACATGTCCCATTTAGTTGCCTATCCAGGCTCTATACACTCGAGCAGGGATTTTTAAAGCAGTTTATAGGCTTTAGGAGCTGAGTTCCCATTACTATTCATGAGAGTTGGGTCTCCAAATCCCCCAGCTTCTCCTGTTGAATAGCAGCAGTTTAGATGAGATTTTCCTCTAGTGTAGGAGTTTGCATTTGTCCAGACTAAATCATATTGTTTCTGTGGTTTTCTGCCCCTATTTCTACTACCCCAGGATCCCTTTGTGTCAGTCTTGTGCTCACACTGGGCTTGTCGAATCCCAGCGTCATCTGCAGATTTAGTCCATGTGGTGCTTGCCATCTCTTGTAGATCATTAACACAGATGCAAAATAAAACTGGGCTTAACCCCCATCTCTGTGGTACAGCTCCTAGGCAAATTCCTTTCTAACAGTGTGGCTATTTAACATTACCCTTCCATTAATTGCAGTGGTCCATATGCCAGTTTCACCCCATGTGACAACATTTATATTCGCAGTAATGTTGTAAGTGACATTTTGTGAAATGCTCCATCAAATGCTTTATTCCTATCCAGATAACATTACTTTATTAACTCCACTAACTTTGTTACTCTGTTTTAAAAAGCAGTCTAGTTTGGCTGGTATGATCCATAGTTTTTTGCTTAATATTCTGTTATAACTCCAGCTGTGTAATCATATGTAAGCTAGACGGGACCTCGAGAGGTCATCTAGTCCATCCCCCCTGTGCTGATGGTAAACCTAGACCATCCCTGTTTGTCTAACCTATTCTTAAAACCCTCCAGTTGGGGATTCCACAACCTCCCTTGGTAACCTATTCCAGACTGTAACTATCCTTATAGTTAGGACGTTTTTCCTAATATCCAACCTAAAGCTCCCTTGCTGCAGATTAAGCCCCTTACTTCGTGTCCTACCTTTAGTAAACAAGGAGAACAGTTGATCATCACCATCTTTATACCAATCCTTAATATATACACCTTCAGTCTTCTTTTCTCAAATCTAAACATGCCCTTTTTTTTTCACCTTTCCCCATAGGTCAGGTTTTCTAAACCATTTATCATTGTTGTTGCTCTCCTCTGGACTCTCTCCAACCTGCCCACATCTTTCCTAAAGTGTGGAGCCCAAAACTGGACACAATACTCCAGCTAAGCAGCTGAGGCTTCACCTGTGCCAACTAGAGCGGTACAATTGCCTCCCATGTCTTGCATGCTATACCCCTGAATTCTATTAGCCTTATTCACAACAGCATCACATTGTTGCCTATCATTCAATCAGTGATCCACTGTGACCTCCAGGTCCTTTTTAGCAGTACTACTGTCTAGCCAGTTATTTCCCATTTTGTAGTTGTGAGTTTGACTTTTCCTTCCTACATATACTTTTTGGCACTTGTCTTTACTGAATTACATCTTGCTGATTTCAGACCAATTCTCCAATGTTCAAGGCTGATTTGAATTCTAATCCTGTTCTCCAAAATGCTTGGTGTCATCCACAAATTTCATAAGCATACTCTCCACTCCATTATCCAAATCATTAATGAAAATATTGACTAGTACTGGATCCTATGGGACTCCACTAGCTACTCATTACAGAACATTTAGTGCTTGGCCCAGGTTCCACACAGCACCTTAGTGCTCTGTACATTCACACCCTGACTTGCTGTGCAATAAGTCTCTATGGAGACAAGCCTTCAGACTACAGAATGATGGATTTCAGGATCACGTTTTTTGTTTAAGATAGATTC
Source organism: Emys orbicularis (assembly GCF_028017835.1). Classification (NCBI taxonomy): domain Eukaryota; kingdom Metazoa; phylum Chordata; order Testudines; family Emydidae; genus Emys; species Emys orbicularis. Next base: position 24,240,358 of record NC_088695.1, on the reverse strand, counting down.
AGTTTTGCTTTTCTCCCCATTTCTCTGATACCTTTAATTCTCCGAGCCATTTCTAAAGCAATCATCAGTGGTTCAATTTTTTTCATTGTCTAATTCCCCAAAAGCCCTAGAATGTCCGTCATCCAGGCCTACTGACTTTATGTAGATGTTGTTTCTAGGTATTCCCTTATCTGCTTTTAACACCAGACTGAACTTAGGCCTGTAGTGGCCCCAGTCCTATCAATCAGTCCTGGTAATGGTTTACACAGCCCAGTCCCTAAATATGGAAAAAAGAGAGTGTGCATTCAGAAGTCCTGGAACTGAAACTGACCATTGCCAGACAGTGCTGAATTTCAAACACATCCTTGGTTCCCCAGCCAAACTTCAGCCATGAGTTCAGATGCAGAGATGTCAATCTTTGGAGATGCTGCTCCCTATCTGCGGAAGCCTGAGAAGGAGAGGATTGAGGCCCAGAATCGCCCATTTGATGCTAAAGGAGCCTGCTTTGTAATCGATGATAAAGAAATGTATGTGAAAGGAATCATCCAGAGCAGGGAGAGTGACAAAGTCACGGTCAAAACATATGATGACAGAGTAAGTAGGAAATTAAACCATCCGCTTCAAGTCATTTTCTTGCAGCTCAGAAAGTTTCCTTGCTTAGCTTTCTTCACCTGTTCTCTTCTGGTTTTGCCAGACTGTGACTGCCAAGGATGACCAAGTCTTCCCTATGAATCCTCCCAAATATGATAAAGTCGAGGACATGGTGATGATGACCCACCTCCATGAGCCTGCTGTCTTGTATAACCTCAAAGAGCGTTACGCAGCCTGGATGATCTATGTAAATGGATTTTTAAAACTTCTTTTCTGCATAAAGATATTTAATTCTCATGGGCACATGAGAACTAACAGTCCTCCCATTCTTCTTTATACAGACCTACTCAGGCCTCTTCTGTGTCACTGTCAACCCCTACAAGTGGCTGCCAGTGTACAACCCTGAGGTGGTGGCTGGCTACAGGGGCAAAAAGCGTCAAGAGGCCCCACCCCACATCTTCTCCATCTCTGACAACGCCTATCAGTTCATGTTAACTGGTGAGTCATTTACCTGGAGGGGAAAACCCTAGTATTTTGCAGTGATGTGCAGGGCTAGCTGCCCAGTTAACGGAGCTCAGCATTTAAGCATAAATATTTAAATATTCATTGGACCAAAGCGAGAGACCACAGCCTGGTGATGAAGGTACTCAGCTCTGAATCAGGCAGCAAGATGATTTGACTCCTTATTTCCTACCTTTCTGGGGAGTGACTTAATCACCAGGCTATAGAGCTGTTCTCTTTCCTTCTGGCCCAATAAACATTTAAGAATGTATTCAAAGTTGAACAGCTGCAACAGGCAAGATTAAGAGGCCCCAACCCCCGTACAGCCTGCTGGTTAGGCTGCTCACTTGGGGGGCAGAAGCTGTGCACTTAAGTCTCTGTTCCAGAGTGGGGATTCAGACCTGGGTCTTCCACATTCTAGGCAACTGCTCTAACTACTGGGCTAAAGGTTATAAAGTGGGATAGATTCGTGGTTTGAAAACCTTTTTCCAAGCTGAAACTATTGGGTCAAGTTTTTGACTAGTTTTGGGTCCACCAAAACTGCATTTTTTGGCAAATTATTTGTCCAAATTTTCCCCCCAGCTCTAGTTTCTAGGCCCAGATTTTTCAGTAGCTCACTGAGTCAGGTTGGAAAAGTCACTTCCCTTCTCTCACCTTTGTCTCTCCATCTATAAAATGGGGAGACAAATAATGGCTTCCCTCATGAGGGGTTAGAACATGGGTGGGCAAACTACAGCCCAGGGGCCATATCCGACCCTTCAGACCTTTTAATCCAGCCCTTGAGCTCCTGCTGGGGAGCGGGGTCAGGGGCTTACCTCGCTCCGCACGTGCCGTGGCTCCCGGAAGCAGCGGCATGTCCCCGCTCCGGCTCCTACGTGTAGGGGCAGCCAGGGGACTCCACACACTGCCCCTGCCCCAAATGCTGGCTTTGCAGCTCCCATTGGCCGGGAACTGTGGCCAATGGGAACTGCAGGGGTGGCGTCTGCGGATGGGGCAGTGTGCAGAGCTGCCTGGCTGCACCTCCATGTAGGAGCTGGAGGGGGGACATGCCACTACTTCCAGGAGCTGCTTGAGATAAGCACCCCTGACCTCCTCCCATGCCCCATCCCCCTGCTCCAGCCCTGATCCCCCTCCTGCCCTCCGAACCCCTTGGTCCCAGCCTGGAGCGCCCTCCTGCACCCCAAGCTCCTCATCCCCACTGCAGAGCCCGCACCCCCAGCTGGATCCCTCACCCCCTCCCACACCCCAACCCCTAATTCTGTGAGCATTCACGGCCTGCCATACAATTTCCATACGCAGATGTGGTCCTCAGGCCAAAAAGTTTGCCCACCCCTGGGTTAGAATCTTATCTGTGTTAGGCTGCTGCCTGGGGACTCCTAGAGGCAATGGGCTTGAGACCACGCCAAGTATCATTATGTTAGCCATCTCCTCTGCCAGAAAGTTTAGCTTTTCTGTGAGTTGTCAAGATCTCAGGCTAGGAAGGATATTTTCTGCCTAGAGCAAGAAAGCCTGACTTCCTAAGAAAGAACTGAAGTCTGCGTCATATCCTGACGGTTCAGGCTTTGGCACTGCTCTGCATATCTATGTGAGACATAATCAGGGCCTAAGGGGTTAATGTTCAGTGCAGCAGAGAAGGGGGGCCATCAAGGAACTGGTTACAATTCCCCAATTCTCTGAGCTGCCCTAGCTCCAGGGCAGGTTAGAACAGCTTGGGTACTACTCTAACGGCACCAGTTGGCAGCCGTCTCTAAGGGCCTGCCCTGCAACTGAGCACAGAGACGCGCCATATTCCAGATGGGAGCTAGGGACAGAGCAGGGCAGGGAATTTGACTCTAAGCCAATAAATATTTAAAATATTGATAGAAAACCCAGAGTCTTGTAAAAAACTAGCTCCAGCCCAGTCAGTTCTGTAACTGGCCCCTTTTGCACATCCGAGCTCCAGTCAAGTGTGGTGTTTCCTCAGCTTCGACCACAGCTTTGGAAATGGAACATTAAAATCATCCCCCAGGCAGAGTGTCCTGGTTTTGGTGGAGTCTCCAGGGGGTGGAGGTGGAACAGAGTTTGGCTTTAGGATGCAATGTGCACTACGGCCCATTTGATAGCTCTTTGTACCATTTTATTTTCAGACCGTGATAACCAGTCAATCCTGATCACGTGAGTATATTCCAGTACCTGTGAGTAAGATGACAGGATGTGAAGAATAGATTTAATTTTTTTTACAAGTGAATACTTTCCGCCCCCCCAACAGTGGAGAATCTGGTGCTGGGAAGACTGTGAACACCAAGCGCGTCATCCAGTACTTTGCAACAATTGCAGTTGCTGGGGAGAAGAAGAAAGATCAGCAGCCTAGCAAAATGCAGGTAGATCTGTAGCATCCCCTTCAAGTGCTTTGTCTCGGCACGTGCCTGTCCAGGGAAAACAGAAGAGTTGGGGCTTGGGGGCTCTCTAGTGGCTGCATTTAGCTCTGAATGCGCTGAGGTTAGTGGTCACTGTTATTTCACCTGGCAATGAGTTCCAGTCATGGTCTGGTGCCTGTGAAGGCTCTGTCTCCCAAGGGCATCAGGCATCCTCTGTTGGTGGATGATATCTATAGCCCAGCAAAACGTAGCTGCTCTGGGAGCTTGTGGTTGTGAAGGGAACAGAGTTGCTCTGAGAGCTTGCGGTTGTGAAGGGAGGGTTGTGGGGTAGCTGGCAGTGGTGCCAATTCATATATTTTTTGGGGGTGGAGAGGGAGGCAAATTCCAGTCCCTGCCCCCTGCTCCTGGCAGGGATCCTGTTTCAGTCCCCGCTCATCCACCTTCTTGCAGGGACCCCAAGTCTCCCTTGGCTGGGGAGTCTCCCCTCTTACCCACATAGTGCATGAGCCAGGGCTGCCAGGAGTCGAGGTCTCAGCAGACTCCCCATGCTCTGCCCTACAGGAACAGACTCCACACGTGCCAGGTCACAACACCATTTGGCTCAGTCCCACTCTGCTGCAACGCAGGGGTGGCGGGGTCAAATTTCCACACAGCGATGCTCTGGACTGTACCAACAGCAGCTGTCCTGGTTTAGTATGGGACCCTTGTGTAAAAGTGGTCAGGCCATGCCCCCCCCCCCCCCCCCCCCCCCGCAGCTCTGCGGCCTACAGAACTCTGAGCAGGGCGGGGGCATTTACCCCCCAACTGCCCCTGATTGGCACCACTGGTATCTGGGACCATTCCATGCAGGGTTTCAGAGTCAGGACAGCGACCACAAACTGGATTCTGTTCAGTGAGGAGCCAGTGAGAGAGCAGAGTATCAGGCTGGCATGTTCCCAGTGACTTTTGCTGCTCTTTCCAAACCAGCTGGAGCTTTCTTGTGGGCACAAGGCTTCATTAGGAAATACAGAGAACTGCATTAACCAGGCCCAGATGGCACCAGGGCATGGATTGCCATGGTCAGAGAGAAAGGGGCACAGACCAAAGGGGTTTTGGCTCCAGGAGTATTTGAGTGTCCAAAGGCAGGGCAGAGTCCAAGGAGACTCTTAGCAATCTGAGGCCGATGCCTTGGGTTGTCAGGCTGTTATGGGGGTAGCGAGTTCTTCACAAGCACTTCCCACTTCCCACCAGGATCATTGCAGGCCTGCCTGAGCTCAGCTTTCACCAGCTGCTCTCCAGGTAGGTGCTGAACTAAACTCCAGCTGGGGGCTGTGCAGCATGCACTGAATGTAAAGGAGAAGTAAGAGCCTCTCAGATGCACAACAACCTGCTCTGCCCTCTGCTGAGTTTATTCAGGTCTGAAATCTTCCTAGGACTAGAATACTGTTCCTTCTCAACGATACCAGGGCACCTGGTGGCATAACAGCATCCGACATGTAGCGTGCGAATGGGCATTTCTGTTCAGCCTGTCTGCCGCTCTCTACTGATCACTATTTCTTTACCTTGATCATATTCTATACCTTGTTTATCTCCCGTCTCCAGGGTCAGTCCTTTCTTTGCCATGTACTGCTGTGCTGCCCCAGGAGTCACCCAGGAAGCAGCCTATGACTCTGCCTGGTGAAGAATGTACTGCATGGGGCAGGGGTCCAGAGGAGACTACTCTCCTCCCCCATGCTTCCACCTGCAGTCTGGGTAGCTGGCACCACGGAGCCTGGCACCCTATGCCCTGGGGGAGTCATGGCCACCATCTGGTCCTCAATTTCCTTAACAGGCTAAGAGCATCTTGTGAGGGGCTTTGACAAAGGCCTTGCTCAGCTGATACCAGAGTAGCATTTCCTGCTCTGTAATTCCCAGGGGTACCCCGATGCCTCTAATTCTAGCAACAACATTTGCTACCCTTCAACACTCCAGAAAAGGAGCTGATGTTAATGAGATTCCAAATGATTCACTAGCAGCTCAGGTGCTTCATTGTTAAGCTTCTGGTGACCTGGTGCTCTTTAATGTATCGGTTTGTTCCAACATGTCTTCTTTTGAAACCTCCACCCCTGAGCGAACCTCACCCTTATTACCAAAAGGAGCAGGTATGTCCGTGTATCTTTGTGGTGAAGGCTGATGCAAAGCAATTATTTAGCCTCTCGGCAATATCTTTGTTCTCCTTAATTGCTCCCAGGTGGACCAGTGGACCCAAAGCTTCTCACACCAGCTTCCTGCTTCTGATAAAGAATAGCAACGCTTGAAGTTTGATTTTATATCTTTGGTATTTGCTCCTCAAATTCCATCTGAACCTCCTAATTTCCTTCCTACCAGTGCCTCACTTAGGGCTGCATTTCCATCGTCAGAAGGACTCTCTTCAAGTCAAACGCCCTCTTTCAACCACAGCTGGGTCATAACTTGCTTTCCTAGTCCCTTTTCAACTTGGGGCGTGGAGGTACATGCCTGCTGGGACTCTCTTGAGTAGCCTCTGGGCCACAAGGATTTTTATAGAATCATAGAATATCAGGGTTGGAAGGGACCTCAGGAGGTCATCTAGTCCAACCCCCTGCTCAAAGCAGGACCAACCCCAACGAAATCATCCCAGCCAGGGCTTTGTCAAGCCGGGCCTTAAAAACCTCCAAGGAAGGAGATTCCACCACCTCCCTAGGTAATGCATTCCAGTGCTTCACCACCCTCCTCGTGAAATAGTATTTCCTAATATCCAACCTAGACTTCCCCCACTGCAACTTGAGACCATTGCTCCTTGTTCTGTCATCTGCCACCACTGAGAACAGCCGAGCTCCATCCTCTTTGGAACCCCCCTTCAGGTAGTTGAAAGCAGCTATCAAATCCCCCCTCATTCTTCTCTTCTGGAGACTAAACAATCCCAGTTCCCTCAGCCTCTCCTCATAAGTCATGTGCTCCAGCCCCCTAATCATTTTTGTTGCCCTCCACTGGACTCTTTCCAATTTTTCCACATCCTTCTTGTAGTGTGGGGCCCAAAACTGGACACAGTACTCCAGATGAGGCCTCACCAATGTCAAATAAAGGGGAACGATCACGTTCCTCGATCTGCTGGCAATGCCCCTACTTATACAGCCCAAAATGCCGTTAGTCTTTTTGGCAACAAGAGCACACTGTTGACTCATATCCAGCTTCTCGTCCACTGTGACCCCTAGGTCCTTTTCTGCAGAACCATTCGGTCCCTAGTCTGTAGCTGTGCATAGGATTCTTCCGTCCTAAGTGCAGGACTCTGCACTTGTCCTTGTTGAACCTCATCAGGTTTTTTTTGGCCCAATCCTCTAATTTGTCTAGGTCTCTCTGTATCCGATCCCTACCCTCCAGTGTATCTACCACGCCTCCCAGTTTAGTGTCATCTGCAAACTTGCTGAGAGTGCAGTCCACACCATCCTCCAGATCATTAATAAAGATATTAAACAAAACTGGCCCCAGGACCGACCCTTGGGGCACTCCGCTTGATACCGGCTGCCAACTAGACATGGAGCCATTGATCACTACCCGTTGAGCCCGACGATCTAGCCAGCTTTCTATCCACCTTACAGTCCATTCATCCAGCCCATACTTCTTTAACTTGGCGGCAAGAATACTGTGGGAGACCGTATCAAAAGCTTTGCTAAAGTCAAGGAATAACACACCCACTGCTTTCCCCTCATCCACAGAGCCAGTTATCTCATCATAGAAGGCAATTAGGTTAGTCAGGCACGACTTCCCCTTGGTGAATCCATGCTGACTGTTTCTGATCACTTTCCTCTCCTCTAAGTGTTTCATAATTGATTCCTTGAGGACCTGCTCCATGATTTTTCCAGGTGCTTTTCCATATTCTTTTGATGTGAAGGCCTTAGTGACCAGCATCCCCACTGGTTAAACAACCCTGCCTCCTCTCCACTATAGGCTCACTACATTAGTGCTTTATTCCTATGCCTTCCCAAAGGTTTTGAAATTTCTTCCGCATCTAATATTTAAATTCACCGTTTAGTTTCTGAGGGTTTTTTAGCTGAAAGTCTCTGTGGGGTACAGCACGCCTACGGGACAGCTGTGCGCGTGTGGGATACAGCACGCCTACGGGACAGCTGTGCGCGTGTGGGGTACAGCACGCCTATGGGACAGCTGTGCGTGTGTGGGGTATAGCACGCCTATGGGACAGCTGTGCGCTTGTGAGGTATAACACGCCTACGGGACTGCTGTGCGCGTGTGGGGTACAGCATGCCTATGGGACAGCTGTGCGCTTGTGAGGTATAACACGCCTACGGGACATCTGTGCACTTGCAGGGTACAGCACGCCTACGGGACTGCTGTGCGCGTGTGGGGTACAGCACGCCTACGGGACAGCTGTGCACTTGTGAGGTATAACACGCCTACGGGACATCTGTGCACTTGTGGGTTATAACACGCCTACGGGACTGCTGTGCGCTTGTGGGGTATAACACGCCTACGGGACAGCTGTGCGCGTGTGGGGTATAGCACGCCTACGGAACAGCTGTGCGCGATGGCACCTGGGAGCGTGAAAGGGAGTCAGATGCTCACCTTCCACTGGACATCAGCGAGTGGGAGTGGGTAGCTTGATTCCCTGAGGCAGATTTGAAAATCCCAGCATAACCCTGAACTTCCCATTCATTAATGGCGGTGGGCAGGTGGGTATGTGATGGCAAATGTCCATAGTGGGCCCTGGTTCAGCTAAGACGCCTAAGGAAGTGGCTAGTTCTCAGCAGGTCTCCACTGAAGTCGGTGGGACTACTTGCAGGCTTACAGTTAGGCATGTACTTAAAGGCCTCACTGAGCCAGAGCCAAGAGGGATGTCGTGGAATCTGCAGGTGCTTGGTTTGTACTGTTTCCTTTCCAAAGTTCCACCTGAAGCGACTGCACGGCTTAACGGGAAATCTTTGTACTGCACCTAGGGAACCCTGGAGGATCAAATCATCCAGGCCAACCCGCTCCTGGAGGCCTTTGGCAATGCCAAGACAGTGAGGAATGACAACTCCTCGCGCTTTGTGAGTTCATTTCAATTGTTGGAGTGTAGGCAAAGAACATATCCCACATGAAATACACTGACCGCTGTAGCTGCTCAGTGCACAGCATGAGTGTTGATTTGGGTTTGTATAATTCAACAGGGCAAATTCATCCGGATCCACTTTGGGACCACAGGGAAGCTGGCTTCAGCAGATATTGAAACTTGTGAGTGGCAGTAAGCTCTTATCGGCAGTATTTGAACAGTATTGGTAATGAATTTGCCTGGGACAATAACTGTCTGACTCTTTGCCCCGTTAGATCTCCTGGAGAAATCCCGGGTAACATTTCAGTTGGCTAGTGAAAGGAGCTATCATATTTTTTACCAGATAATGTCCAATAAGAAGCCCGAGCTCATTGGTAAGTGCTGGCCATGCTGTGTTTAGTTCGATGGCATTCAAACCATGTAGCCATTCTCCTGGGCCTGTGACTCTGAAGCTAATGACACGTTGTTTGTTTGCAGATCTGCTTCTCATTTCCACCAACCCCTACGACTTCCCCTTTGTGAGCCAGGGCGAACTCACTGTCGCCAGCATCGATGACAGTGAGGAGCTGATGGCTACAGATGTGAGTATCATAGCGGGGTAGGGAGCATCTCTTCTCTCTGTGGCTGTACAGCACCTGGCACATTGGGGTCCTGTCCATGGCAGAGGCTCCTAGGTGCTTGGTAATACAAATCATTAATACTATGTATAGCAGGGGAATTAGGCATATTTGGACGGTCTGGCCGAAATGCTGGCCATTGACCCCACCTTTCTGCCCCCATCAATCCTGCTCCTTGTACTACAAACCACTCATGCTCTTCACAGGTGCTGAGTGCACATGCCTCCCCAGCCATATAACTGGGACAGAAGGCACTCAGCACCTCCCAGACCTAGGCCCTTTGGGGCATGATCCTATATATGCTTATACACAAGAGGAGTTCCACTGACTTCTCTAAATGCATAGATCTATAGATGTTAAGGCCAGAAGGACCCATTGTGCTCACCAGTCTGCCCGCTCCAGACGTAACCATGGTGCCTGCCTCCAGCCCAATAACAGGGGAGGACACTAACACAAATGCAGCCCCCCTTTCCTCCTGGTGCCCCATATGGATACTCTGTCCCTGGGTCTGAGCACCTCTTTGGCTCATGCACAGACAGGAAGCAACAGGGTCTAGCAAACCCTTTGGCATTGCGTGGGGTCAGCGCTATCCCTCGCAGAAATCCAATGAGCACCACAAAGTCACACGAGGGATGGATTTGGCCCAATAGCACTGTAATCTTTGCTTCTGCCCCTTTGCAATCCAATCTCATACTGTGTGTGGCTTCGTTACTGCATTTGTGCTGTGGGAAGATGGTTTCAAAGGCATTTTTCCTAATAACTCCTAAACCCTTCTCCTGATTCATGTGCTGGACAACCAGAGTTTTGTCCCCTTTATGCTGCACTGATGTGTCATAGATCTGCTGCCCAACCAGCTCAGATGACAAAATCCTTCTCAGCCTGGACACATTGTTACTCATTAGTTGTTTGGCCACCAGTTTTATCCAAAAACTTATCTTGCTCACCAAACTTTTGTCCAAGGCCCAGCACCTCTAAATATGACACATGGGCCCAAGCGGCAAAGCTCAGATCAGGATCCACATGTCTCCTAACTTCCAGGCAGATCTGATATGGGCTTGAAGCCACATCTCCTATCGAAGTGCCTCAGTCACCAGGCTATAGAATCATGCTCACACACGTGTAGAGCAAGGACTATTTCTGTACTTATACAAAGGGGAACACCTGCAGCAGGTGAGACTGAGAGCAGCATAACCTACAGTCTGCTGGGTAGGTGCTCCCAGCGGGGAAAGCTGAGCTCAAGTTGCTGCTTTAGAGTTAGGATTTGAACGCTGGTATTCCACATCCTAAGCAAATGCCTTACCCACAGGGCTAAAGACACCCCTCACCTAGCATGTGCACAAGCCCTTGGTTTGCATCACAGCTCAGGACAGCCCCTGAGTCGAGGGAGGAGTTTGACTAACAGACATTTTATACGGTGAATGAGAATGATGGATTGGAGAAGTGAGAGCTGGCCCAAAGCTGCAGGGGCTGCGAGGTCCTGGGAAATGGTGCCACTCAGCCCTCCCATTCCCTGCCTCCCACACACCCGCTTTCCAGTCACACACAGGAACCTCATCATCACTTGGAAGAGAGGCTTTTTGTAACCTGAACGGGGTGGAGCTGCTTGGTCTGAAAGGCAGTAACAGCACTAGCAGAATGCAGCTGCAGATCCATCCCCTTCCTGCTCTGCCAGTCATTGTGATTTGTATTACCAAAGCATCTCAGAGCCCTGGCCCAGCCAGGACCTCACTGGACTAGGTGCTGTCCAAACACGGAACACACGTTCCCTGCCCCAATGGGCAGTTCGCATCTGCTCCATCCACAGTGCAGCCTGCAGTACTGCTGCACCTGGCAGGGACACGGGAAGGGGAGGGGTGTGATGCTGGGTCTCTGATTCATGAGATGGTCTGGTGGGGAAGTGCTGCCAGTGTCCCATACATTGCTGCCTTACTGCTTAAGATGCTATTTCAGCTGCAGTAGAACCTCAGAGTTACGAACACCTCCGGAACTCTGAAATGTTCGTAACTCTGAACAAAACATTATGGTGGCTCTTTCAAAAGTTTACAACTGAGCATTGACTTAATACAGCTTTGAAACTTTACTATGCAGAAGAAAAATGCTACTTCCCCACCCCCTTTTTTAAAATAGTTTACGTTTAACACAGTACTGTTCTGTATTTGCTTTTTGTGTGTGTGTCTCCGCTGCTGCCTGATTGTGTACTTCCCATTCCAAATGAGGTGTGCAGTTGACTGGCCAGTTCGTAACTCTGGTGTTCATAGGATGACCAGACAGCAAATGTGAAAAACTGGGACAGGGGGTGGGGGGTAATAGGAGCCTATATAAGAAAAAGACCCAAAAATCGGGACTGTCCCTATAAAATCGGGACATCTGGTCACCCTAGGTGTTCATAACTCTGAAGTTTTGCTGTATTACCAGGGGAAACCTGGCTGTGAAGAACCCAGGACATGGTCTTTTTCGCCCCCCAGTGGCTCCTAATGATCATTGCAGACAGAAAATTATATCCATAAAGCAAATCTCACCTAGTTACTGCTAATTGACAATAGTCCCTGCTGTTTCCTGCCAGGGCAGAAATGTAAGGAGCTTAGGCTGTTTTCACCTGACCACAAGGAGAATTGGAATTAAAACAAAAGATATTTTTAGAATTGCCGCACTCCCTCCCTCCCAGCTCCTGAAAAGCACCAGGACAGGCATCGGCCAAGCAAGATGCCGGGGGTGGTTGTGTGCAGGGAACCCAACCTAGGGCAAGGCCCATTTTCCTGTCAAAGCCCTGCCCCAAGGGGTTTACAGTTCAGCTGTCTATTTGAACCCTTGTGCTGTTTGACTGTCCTGGTTCCTCTACGCAGAGTGCCATTGAAATCCTGGGCTTCAACCCTGAGGAGAAGGTGGGAATCTACAAGATGACAGGGGCAGTCATGCACTATGGGAACTTAAAGTTCAAGCAGAAGCAACGAGAGGAGCAGGCAGAGCCAGATGGCACCGAAGGTAAAGCTGTCAGGAAGTGCGACCCCTGGGTTGACATGCTCTGGGGGAATGTTCACAGCAATATTACCCACCTGGTACAGCTATCAGCAGGGGCCATGGGGAATGCCTTTCCTTTCACCTAGCCGTGGCCTCTCCAGGATGTGGCTGATGCATGGGAGAGAAGCATATTGCTGCTGTCCCTGCTTCCTGTTCTATGGACAGAGGGTGAAAGTCAGGTCCTAGGGCTGTCAATAAGTCAGGTCCCAGGGCTGTCAATGGGGTCAGGACTTGTTATGGACACCTTGTACATGGTAGATTGCAGGCCTGCTACTAGCAGGTCAGGCTCTTGTCCAAGATATGGACTGGCTACATGGCTTCCTTCCCAGAGAGATTATACCAGAGGTATGGTCACTATAAGACATTTTAATGCACTGCCTTGAATGGCTGTTGTGAGACATTAGAACAACAAGGTTGGTTAGGTAATATCATTTTAATGGACCAACTTCTGTTGGTGAAAGAAACAAGCTTTCGCGCTTACGCGGTCCTGACGCAGAGCTCTGTGGTAGCTTGAAAGCTTGTCTCTTTCACCAGCAGAAGTTGGTCCAATAAAAGGTAGGACCTCACACACTTTGTTTCTCTAATGTCCTGGGCCCAACATGGCTACAACAACACAGCAACCAATTAAATTAAGTACTGTATGTTATACAGGCTCCACCCAGTGGCTGAACATTATAATACAGCTTAACATTCTGTTACAGCTCCCTCTAAATTTTTACCATTCCTATCATTTACAAAATTTACACTGTCACATTGTCTTTAAAGTTCAGCATGGATCAGTCTGTTAAGGGTCTCTGAATTGTACTTGTTTTCCAAACACATAACAACTTTGTCATCTGGCTGTCCAGTAGCTGCAACAACTGTCTCTGGTTGATTTGGAATCTGTCTTCTTCTTCTGCACGTGCCATCTGTAGAGTTTGCTTTGATTGTTCTTTCTGAGGAACAAACTGTAGATGTCGATGGTTTCTGTCGAACTCTCCACAGTTGATCTCGATCACATATGGTCTGGGCACTTCAATTATTTTCCTTTACAAAAGCTGGAGTTGTCCATCCCCTTTCTCCATCCAGCGTATCTACCTCTCCTCCCAGGTTAGTGTCATCCACGAACTTGCTGAGGATGCAATTCATCCCATCATCCAGATCATTAATGAAGATGTTGAACAAAACCAGCCCCAGGACCAACCCCTGGGGCACTCTGCTTGATACCAGTTGCCAGCTAGACATTGAGCCATTGATCACTATCTGTTGAGCCTGACGATCTAGCCAGCTTTCTATCCACCTTATGGTCCATTCATCCAATCCATACTTCTTTAAATTGCTGGCAAGAATATTGTGGGAGACTGTATCAAAAGCTTTGCTAAAGTCAAGGTATATCAAGTCCACCACTTTCCCCATATCCACAGGGCCAGTTATCTCATCATAGAAGGCAATCAGGTTGGTCAGGCATGACTTGCCCTTGGTGAATCCATGCTGACTGTTCCTGATCACCTTCCTCTCCTCCAAGTGCTTCAAAATGGATTCCTTGAGGACCTGCTCTATGATTTTTCCATGGACTGAGGTGAGGCTGTGTGTGTGTAGTTCCCCAGATTCTCCTTCTTCCCTTTTTTAAAGCTGGGCACTGTGTTTGCCTTTTTCCAATCATCCAGGACCTCTCCCAACATGTCATCATATCAGCCAACTCCCTCAGCACCCTCAGATGCAGTGCATCCGGCCCCATGGACTTGTGCATGTCCAGCTTTTCTAAACAGTTCTTAACCTGTCCTTTCACCACTGAGGGCTGCTCACCTTCTCCCCATACTGTGCTGCTCAGTGAAGCAGTCTGGGAGCTGACCTTGTCTGTGAAGACTGAGGCCAAAAAAAGCATTGAGTACTTCAGCTTTTTCCACATCATCTGTCACTAGGTTGCCTCCCCCATTCAGTAAGGGTTCCTTGACCTTCTTCTTGTTGCTAACATACCTGTAGAAATCCTTCTTGTTACCCTCCACATCCCCTTGCTAGCTGCAACTCCAATTGTGCTTTGGCCTTCCTGATTACACCTCTGCATGCTCGAGCAATATTTTTATTCTCCTCCCTAATCATCTGTCCAAGTTTCCACTTCTTGTAAGCTTCCTTTTTGTGTTTAAGCTCACCGAAGATTTCGCTGTTAAGCAAAGCTGGTCGCTTACCAATTTGCTATTCTTTCTGCACATCAGGATGGTTTGTTCCTGCGCCCTCAATAAGGCTTCTTAAAATACCATCCTTCTTGAAATGGACAGCTCTCCTGGACTTCTTTCCCCCTCATATTAGCTCCCAGGGGATCCTGCCCATCAGTTCCCTGTGGGAGTCAAAGTCTGCTTTTCTGAAGACCAGGGTCCGTATTCTGCTGCTCTCCTTTCTTCCTTTCATCAGGATCCTGAACTCAACCATCTCATGGTCACTGCTGCCCAGGTTGCCACCCACTTCTACTTCCCCTACCAATTCTTCCCTGTTTGTGAGCAGCAGGTCAAGAGGAGCACGGCCCCTAGTTGGTTCCTCCAGCACTTGTACAAGGAAGTTGTCCCCAATACTCTCCAAAAACTTCCTGCATTGTCTGTGCACTGCTGTATTGCTCTCCCAGCAGATGTCAGGGTGATTGAAGTCCCCCATGAGAACCAGGGCCTGTGATCTGGAAACTTCTGTTAGTTGTCCAAAGAAAGCCTTGTCTACCTCATCCTCCTGGTCTGGTGGTCTGTAGCAGACGCCCACCATGACATCACCCTTATTGTTCTTGCCCCTAAACTTAACCCAAAGACTCTCAACTTAACCCAAAGACTCTCAACAGGCTTTTCTCCAGTTTCATACTGGAGCTCTCAGCAATCATACTGCTCTCTTACATACAGTACAACTCCTCCACCTTTTCTCCCCCGCCTGTCCTTCCTGAACAGTTTATACCCATCCACGACAGTGCTCTAGTCATGTGAGTTACCCCACCAAGTCTCTGTTATTCCAATCACATCATAGTTCTTTAACTGTGCCAAGACTTCCAATTCTTCCTGCTTGTTTCCCAGGCTTCTTGCTTTCGTGTACAGGCACCTAAGATAACTAGCTGACTAGTGACTTCAGCAGTGTTAAGGTGGAAGCGGATCATGTGGCAGTCAGATGTGCCTGATTCTCCATACACAAGAATGTGAGTCGAGTTAAATTTTTGCACTAAAGTGAGTTGGATAGAGTTGGGGTGTGTACTGCTGGTGATGGAAGTGAAGGCCATATGGAGCACTGGAGAGTATGTTATCGCTAGGGTTATAGGCACCGTGAAGGTGGCAATGAATGCTGGAGATTTTTTTTTTCATTTCTGATCTGCATGCATTAAGGCTCTGAGTGCCCTCATGCAACCTGAACGGTCATTCAGTGTAGTTTATGCTTGTGTTAATAAAATAATACTAATATGAATATTAATAACTGATAATAAATATAGGGCATGAACTGCTTTCCACTGAAGTCAGTGACAAAACTCCTATTGAACTGTGCAGGAGCTGAGTTGGGCCCAAAGTGGGGAGTTGCTACCAGACTAGAGGACCTGAGAAATCTTTTCTAGACTTTGTCTAAAGCTGAGTTCCTTCCTTTTTGGTAGTGGCTGACAAAATCGGTTACCTGATGGGTCTGAACTCTGCTGACTTACTGAAGGCCTTGTGCTATCCAAGGGTGAAAGTTGGGAATGAATATGTAACCAAAGGACAAAATGTCCAGCAGGTACTGCGCCACTAGCTTTTGCTTTCCATTTTATTCAGACAGTTGTTTCAACTTTAGAGGCTAGCTGATCTCTAATTCTTGCTATGGTGGTGTCTCTGGCAGGTGCACAATTCAGTGGGGGCTCTAGCTAAGTCGGTCTATGAGAAGATGTTCCTATGGATGGTCACACGCATCAACCAGCAGCTGGATACCAAACAGCCCAGGCAGCATTTTATTGGTGTCCTGGACATTGCTGGCTTTGAGATCTTTGATGTGAGTTATAGCAATGTTTGCTTATTAATGAAATGTCCTACTTGTCCAAATTAATCAGCACTGCTTTGTGTTTTGAATGTTCAGTTTAACAGCCTGGAGCAGCTGTGCATCAACTTCACCAATGAGAAACTGCAACAGTTTTTCAACCATCACATGTTTGTGCTGGAGCAGGAGGAGTACAAGAAGGAAGGAATCGAATGGGAGTTCATTGACTTTGGGATGGACTTGGCTGCCTGCATTGAGCTCATTGAGAAGGTAAAGTGAAGTGTCTCTGGATAAAGGAAAAACAAATTTTCTTCTAGTCATTTTGGGTCAGGCTGGACACTGTGTAGAGGGAGACTGGTTTAAAATCAAAGCTTTTTAATATCACCCCATCCCGAAACAAGGGGATGATTTCAGGAGAAGTTGGCTTTAAAAATCCCACTAGGTATCTCTCTGCACCTTTAGGTGCCTAAATTCATTTGAAAAATTGTTCCTTCAGAGTCTGCAGTGCATTGACTTTCAGTAAGACTGAAGCTTATATGCATCTAATAGGTCACTTTTGAGAATGGTGCTCTGGAAAATTTACCTGCAGTCTGAATTTGCCTTTTGTTGTTGTTTTTGTTTCTACTTGTTTTTTTACTCCATGCATTTTAAAATTTAGAAATAAAACTTTGGGGAGAAAATAAGACAATGACCAGGATTTATTTTCCTTTTAAAAAGGGGCTGTGAAGGAAAGGTGAAAAAATTGGTTCATTAGATTCCAAGGTCAGAAGGGACCATTATGATCATCTAATCTGAACGCCCCTTCTCTGAGAACTTCCCCAAAATAATTCCTAGAGTAGATCTTTCAGGAAAACGTCAAATCTTGACTTTAAAATTGTCAGTGATGGGGAATCCATTACAATCCTTGGTAAATTGTTCCAATGGTTGATTACTCTCACCATTAAAAATGTGCACCTAATTCCCAGTCTGAATTTGTTTAGCTTCAGCTTCCAGTCATTGGATCGTGTTAGACCTTTCTTTGATTCTCTGCTAGACTGAAGAGCCGATTAATAAATATTTGTTCCCCATGTAGATATTTATAGACTGTAATCAAGTCACCTCTTCATCTTCTCTTCATTAAGCTGGTGTATCTCTTACCTATATGTCTGATGCTCAGGCAGGGCTGCCCAGAGGTTTTTAAGGGCCCAGAGCAAAATCTTAATCTTAAAGGGCCCCGCATCCTTCAAAAAAATTACCACTAAGACCAGGCCCTGGGAGGGGAAGGCTCCTGCACTACACCACCCCAGCAGCAGCGGCTCAGCTCCTGTCCTGCGGGGCTGGGCCCAGCTCCCCACTTCAGGCGTTGCGACCTGGCATGCGTGGTCACAGCGCCACTTGGGTTTGGCCTGGCAGCCCTTTCATCATGACAGAGGGTGCTGGGTCAAATGTCAGTATGTGATGTTGTGTCCTGGTGCGCGATGTCACACCATGGCTCTGTTTGGGGGTCCTCTCAAACAGATGGTCCTGGGCAAACTGCCACTCCCTTTGGGCAACCCTGTGCTCAGGTACTATTGTTATGGGCATGTTTGAAACGTAGATGTTTCCCATACACTCAAATGTCATTAACTTATAGTTAAGGTTGCTCCAGTCTATTTCTCACAACAACAAAGAATTCATAAACGACGGCAACATTCATCCCAATGTCCCACATTCACCTCGAATATCTGAGTTTCATACCCAGAAACCGACATGTGCCAACATTATTCACACCCACTGTCCAACTTCACACCAAGCATCCAAAATGTACATTCACACGGCCACCCAGCATTCATACTCAACATCCAACACTAACAGTTAACCATACTGCCCAACGTCCAACAGTCACAGAATGACGGTTTAAGGACCACCAGATCACCTCATTTGTGATATGCAGGAGGTCAGGCCACCAGAACCACCCTCACACTAAACCCAACAACCAAAATTAGAACGAGGTATTACATTCATGCCCAGCACTCCCACACAATCACCCACATTTATGCCCTGCACTCAGCCACCATCCAGTATTCTCACCCATTAATCGCACCCAACAGCCACTGATCACATTCAACACCCAGTGGCTGCCCGATGTCTGGGTGGTCCTGACACTGACTCTTTCAGGCCCTTTCCACCATAGAGTAGGACTTCATTTGCAGCGGCATGTGGCGCACAGACGCTGCACACCCAGCTAGCAGGGGTATCAATAGCAGTGTAGATGGTGAGGTCTGGCTTAGGAGGCAGAGTAAAGACATGCCTGAATCCTGTGGGTATGTCCCTACACAGCTCTTTACTCGCCCAAGCTAGGCCTCCTCTGTCTACGTTTTAGCAGTGTAGTGTCCTGCTGCCTTCTCCCTGCTGCATGTAGCTACACGTGCAGCCTGCCTTTCACTATGATGTGTAATTACATGTACCCTACACGCTGCTGCCAGTGTAGACAAGTCCTTAGACGAGATCTGAGGCCATTTTACTAAATTTAAAACAATTTAGTCTGGATTACGAGCAAAATTCACAGAGATTTATTTCTATAATACACTCTGGGACAGATCCTCAGCAGGTGTCAATCACCATCTCCAGCATAGTCAGTGGCTCTATGGTGGTTTATGCCATCTCTCCCTAGAACAGCTTGGATGAAAGCTCCATCCAAAGTGGTTGAACCCCCATCATTATCTCCCCAAGCAACGCTGGCGGCATCACTCTGCTGCTCCCCTATATATCTGAATGTCTCAAAATATTCCCATTTGGGCTGAAATGTCATGTGCTTGGTTGGAGGGAACTTGAGCAAAATCAGTTTAGAAGCTCTGATAAAATAGTTTCCACATTAAAAAAATACTTTTAAATACTAGAACAATTCCAAAACCATCTGAAAACATCATACTTAGTATGTGGCTGTTCAGCAATGTGGAATCATTGAAACGTTCACCCCCAGCACTCACTGGAGTGAATCTGACCCAGCACGTTTGGTGTTTATCATTAAAGTCTTCAAAATTGTTGTTTCTAAGTAATTAACATTAACAAAGGAGATACAGAAGTTACCACACTAACATTAGTGAAGCAAAAGACACCCTACATTTATAATGGCAACCACTATATAGTAAAACTGCAACCTCATCCTTGCAATGCATATACTGAAACCTTCCAGACAGATTCCTCTCTGGCTTTCACTTTTATTTCCATTTCTTGGAATGAGATGACAATAAAAGAAAAAGTCATGGGAGAGGAAAGTTAGTCATTAGCTATAGTGCACATCACTGACTTTATATGCAAAGATACAAAGATAGATATTGCTGTTCACTTCCCACAGTCACTATTAGTGGCATTGTTAAAGCCACTGAAACAATATCCTATTCTGATCCAGACCATGATAATCAGATGATCACATCCGGGAGGCCAGTTTGTGATCTCTCTCTCTCTCTCTGTTGCTGTGTCTTTCAGCCAATGGGTATTTTCTCCATCCTGGAAGAGGAGTGCATGTTCCCCAAGGCAACTGATGTGTCTTTCAAGAACAAGCTCTATGACCAGCATCTTGGCAAGTCCAACAACTTCCAGAAGCCCAAACCTGTCAAAGGAAAGGCTGAGGCCCACTTCGCCCTAGTGCACTATGCTGCCACTGTGGACTACAACATCTCAGGCTGGCTCGAGAAGAACAAAGATCCCCTTAATGAAACTGTCGTGGGACTGTACCAGAAATCATCACTGAAACTGCTGTCCTTCCTCTACTCTAACTATGCTGGTACAGAAACAGGTATGCCCTCTTCGTGGTAGTGCAGGCATGTGCTCAAAGGCCTGGTCTACACTACGACTTTAATTCGGATTTAGCTGCTTTAATTCGAATTAACGCTTGACCCGTCCACACAACGAAGCCATTTAATTCGAATTAAAGAGCCCTTTAATTCGATTTCTGTACTCCTCCTCGACGAGAGGAGTAGCGTCAAAATCGGTATTGTTAATCCGAATTAAGGTTAGTGTGGCCGCAATTCGAAGTTATTGGCAATTCAATGTTATTGGCTACCCACAATGCAACGCTCTGGAAATCGATGCTACTACGGTAGCTTGGACGCACACCACCGAATTAATGGTGCCTAGTGTGGCCGAATACATTCGAATTTATAAAATCGGTTTCCTAAATTCGAATTATATAAATTCGGATTAATCCTGTAGTGTAGACATACCCAAAGTGAGGAAGGCTTAGGAGCCATTGGCACAATTGGGAAAGACAGCCAGGTTCAAGTGCGGCAGACCTGGAGCAAACACAGCACAGGGAATCAGGAGACAGCGCTTTCCCAGGGGCCAGCCCAAGCTGTGGAATAAACTCCCCTGGGAACTAAGGACCATCCCAAACCTTCCCACCTTCCACTGTAAGGACACTTCTCTAACAGAAACATATGGCGACTGGTATAGATATATATTGTCTTAAAAATCCCGAACAAACACTCCCTTCCCCACTCCCTTCCCCTGAGGAGAGGATGAGAGAACAAGCATGTGACAGATGTGCTCAATGCACAACTGGAAAGCACTCACAGAGCATGGTGAGGAGTGTGGTGTAAGAACCTGTACAGAACTGAGCAATAATAATAATACCCAGCATTTGTACAGCGCTTTTTAATGGAGATCAGTCAGTCATTATCCCTGGTTTACAGATGGGGAAAGTAAGGCACAGAGCGATGAGGTGACTTGCCCACAGTCACCCAGAATAGAGGTGGACACTCACCCCATGGGATACCCTCAAAGGTTTCTGGTCCTGGAGAACCAGATGCCTCATGGCTGCCCTATGCAGCAGCCAAGCCTCTGACACAGCACAGAAAGATATGAGGGAATGACAGCCAGGGGCGGCTCTAGCTTTTTTGCCGCTCCAAGCACGGCAGGCAGGCTGCCTTCGGGAGGTCCCTGGTCCCGCAGATTCGGCGTCATGCCTGCGGCAGGTCCGCCGGTCCCACAGCTTCAGCATACCCGCCACAGAATCCGCGGGACCAGCGGACCTCCCGCAGGCATGCCGCTGAAGGCTGCCTGACTGCCGCCCTCGTAGGGACCGGCAGGGCGCCCCCCGCAGCTTGCCCGCCCCAGGCACGCGCTTGGAGTGCTGGTGCCTGGAGCCACCGCTGATGACAGCTGCAGCCCTTTGCCACTCCAGACACCCTCCTGTCAATAAACAGTCAGCCCCAGCAATACAGCTCCTGTCAGCTGCTAGATATATGTACCCTTCTGCCAGGGCTGCCGGCAGCAATAAGGTCTGGGTTTAATATCTCAGGGTCCCTTTAACATTATAAAACAAAAGCAGCTTGAGCCCCCACCCAGAAATCAGGGAAAACTAACCACCACCCCAGGTGCCTTGACGGGGCAATGCTAGCACTGAGTCTACTTATTACAAGAGAGAACTTTTATTAAGAGCAGAGGGAATACAGCCTTAATTTGGGGAAACACTGCAAGAATGATTACAAATTACGCAAATAAGTAAACACCTGCTCCACAGCCCTTTGGGCAGAAGTTGTTTGCCTCAGTTTCCCACCTTGCAGTGTGAAATTCCAATGAATGAATGTCCCTATAACACCATTCCCTGTTCCGTCCACTGCACCCCACATGTTTTGTTGTCTGAGATCATTGAAGTCCTGAATCCAGGGATGCATTCAGATGAGTTCACCTCCCACCCCTGCAGGGACGGTTTGAATGAGGCCGCTGTAGCAGCTTGCCACTGCTGCCACCTCTGCCGCTGCTTGCTGCCGCCTCTACCTCCAGCTGTGGTGGCCTGTTCTGAGCTTCCACCATTTAGCCCAGAGATTACAGGCTTAGTGATTTCACCCCATAGTGGGGAATCTCACTATTGCTACAGCCTTTGAGTTGTCTTTCATGGCAACACTGGCCCCACACCAGATCTAAAGCTCAGCCCCTAGGCCTGCTCACCAGTGTTTTCAGCTCTAGTTATCACGGAGTAGAAACAAGAATCTCCATTGTGTCTTCATTTCACAAGACTTAAACATGTCCAATTTTTTAAACCTTTCCTCATAATTTTATCAGTTTTGTTGCTCTCCTCAGGACTCTCTACAATTGATCCACATCTTTACTAAAATGTGGCACCCGGAACTGGACACATTACTTCAGCTGGGGCCTCACCAGTGCCGAACAGAGCGAGACAATGACCTACATTACCTTTGTTAACATTCCCCCTCCCCCCAATGGTATTAGCCTTTTTAGCAACTGCATCACATTATTGTCTCATATTCAATTTGTGATCCACTGTAACCCAGAATCCTTTGCAACAATTCTACCATCAAGCCAGTTACTCCCCATTTTGTAGTTGTGCATTTGATTTTTCCTTCCCAAGTGAAGTACTATGCACTTGTCTTTACTGAATTTCATCTTGTTGATTTCAGACCAATTCTCCATTTTGTCAAGGTTGATTTGAATTCTGGAGGATAGGATTAAAGTGCTTGCATCCTCTCTCAGCTTGGTGTCACCCACAGATTAATAAGTATACTCCCCACTCCATTGTTCAAATTGTTTATGAAAATATTAAATAGTATTGGACCCAGGGCAGATCTTTGAGAGACCCCAGTGGAGATGTCCACCCAGTTTGACCATTGATAACTACTCTTTGAGTACTTTTTTTCAAAAAGTTATGCACACACCCTATAGTAATTTCATCTAGATCACGTTTCCATAGTTTGCTTATGAGAATGTCATGTGGGACTGTGTAAAAAGCCTTACTAAAATCACGATATATTATATCTATTGCTTCCCCTTCCCCCCATCCGCATGTCCAGAAACCTGTCAAAGAGGGCAATTAGGTAGGAGAGGCAATATAGGCATTAAACACTCAGCCTTCTCGGTGTTCTCCATTAGTAGTTCTCCTTTCCCACTAAGTAGAGGGCCTACACTTTCCTTTGTCTTTCTCTCTAAGTTATTTTGTGCCTTAGCCTTTCTGATTTTGTCTCTACACGCTTGTGCTATTCTTTTGTACTCCTCCTTAGCGTTCATCCATGTTTCCACTTTTTGTAGGGTTCCTTTTTGATTTTAAAGTGATCACAGAGCTCCTAATGGAGCCATATTCACCTCTTACTGTTCTTCCTGTCTTTCCTTCACATCAGGATAGTTTGATGTTGTGCCTTTAATATTGTCTCTTTGAGAAACTACCAGCTCTAGTGAACTTATTTTTCCCTTAGATTTTCTTCCCATGAGACCTTACCCACTAGTTCTCTGAGTCTGTTGAAGTCTGCTTTGCTGAAGTCCTTTGTCCTTATTCTGCTACTCTCACTCCCTTATTTCCTTAGAATCATGAAACCTATCATTTCATGATCACTTTCACCCAAATTCCCTTCCACCTTCAGATTTGCAACCCATTCCTTCCTGTTAATCTGAATCAAATCTAAAATGGCTGTCCCTGTGGTTATTTCCTTCACTTTCCAAAACAAAAAGTTGTCCCCAATACATTCCAAAAACTTGCTGAACGTTTTGCTGTATTACTTTTCCAATAGATGACTGGGAGCTAAAGTCTCTTCTTTGTAGAGTACCTGCAAGTTAAAGTGTAAAAGCCCTATCTCCCAGCCTTCCTCTGCTGGTGAACTGAGCTGGCTAATTCCCTCAGACTCCCAGCTGCCTTCATCCTCCCTGCCACTGGGAGCCAGCACACTTCTTAAAGTTTGGGCCCCACACACAGCTGGAATGGGTGGCTCACCCCCTCTCACTCATCTGCCTCTAATCACTGACCTAATCAAAGAAACTGCCAGGCTCTCACTTCAAGAGCCTTGCTAAAATCTGGCACTAACGCCCCTAACTGCAGGGCAACTTTGCTTAGACAATCAGTCACCAAGCCTATATTTCAAACAAACCAAACACAGCAAACCAGTAAACCAGTCCACAGCCCCACAACTCGATGGCAAGATCCCAGCACAGAAAAGAGCTTCTTTTTTGCTCCCTAAAGTTAATCAATAGCAGTAAGACATAAGTGCCCCAGCTGCCTTCATCTCACCAGCCATGTGCTAAGAACACTGCTTTTAGCTGCCGCTTTCTGGTCACAGGCTTACAGCAGTGTTGCAAAATATAGAGTCTTGGCTGGCTAAGCCGTACTCTCGTTAGACAGAAAGAAAAAGTAGAGGGTTAGGAAAGAGAAAATAAGTTGGGGAAGGAAAAGAACACGTAGGGGACGAGGGGTGGGGCAGGCAACAAAATCTCATTTCCCAGGTGGTGTTAGGGATTTAGCTGGAGCCAGTAGAGGTGGCAATGTCATCTGGGTCCCTCTCTCTGGCCCCATTTGGTCTGGACATCTCTCAAGATCAGAACAATGAAGGCCCAACAGTGTCATGGTGGATCACAGGGTCCCAGGAGATGGTAGGAGTTGTAGCCATGATAGTGAAGCTCACTCCTTCCGGCTCTCCCATGACCCAGTCAGCAGAAGTGGTCAGACAATTTCTTCCAAAAAGTGTGGGTTTTTTTAACCACCCCAAAAGGGATCCGATTGTGGTTAACTGATTTCTGGTCCCACACTTCTCTTGTTTACCAGACATGATCTTAACCCAGCCCTTGAGTTGTATCAATAGTCTTCCTTGTTTGGACTAATCCAGTCTGTCTGTCTCCCTTTTACACTTTTCCCTATCACCATTTATTGTTATAGGTTATTGTGCCATCTTAGGAACTTTCATTCACTTTTCACAGTTCAGGTAAATGTGGAGGCCCAATCATTACACCATGACCCAGAGAACCCACGCAGTAAGAAGAACGCAAGCTCCACAGCTGATAGCTAAGTCCATGGCCACTTTTCTGGTGGCCCTCCCTCCATCTTGAGAGAACACTGGTGAAGCAAAATGTGGCCGCACACTGCCCTCCACCCCCCTCTACAAGGGGGAATGTACCAGTGCCCCTCTAGAGCACCCAGTGCATTAGTAAGAGCAAATGACTTTGATGGCCTGAATACTAAAAGAATTGAGGCTGCTCCCAAAGCTAAAATTCAGACAGCTCCCCGCTAAACTCAAGCATACCAGGCCACTGTGTGCTGTACCACCAAAAACACCTGCCCCATGACATGAGGGCCTTTCCCTCAAAGCCATGCATCCCACTGCAGAGTGTGGCATGCACTAGCTCACAATCAGCCATTTCATTATACAGCAGCACTTCACTTAAAAAACTCCACTGTACATATTTGGTTCCTTATTGCACAAGGGAAGACCCTGCCTATAGAACATACTATCTGCTCTGACATGTCTGGTGTCTCCTCCCAAGGTGATAGCGGGGGTAGCAAGAAAGGTGCTAAGAAGAAGGGTGGTTCCTTCCAGACGGTGTCTGCTGTGTTCAGGGTACGTGAGTTGCACTTTTCAACACTGCACTGCATGCCCTGTCATTGGACAGGAAAATGCAAAATAAAACTATCTTTCACTGCATTCAGAGCCCTGGTTTCCTCTCTCACAGGAGAATTTGAACAAGTTGATGACCAACCTGAGAAGCACCTATCCTCACTTTGTGCGCTGCCTCATTCCCAATGAAACTAAGACACCTGGTAAGTTATCAAACCAGACTGCAGGTTAGGCCATGGAGCCATGGCACTGAGTAGAGCTGGCTGAATTGTTAGTTGTGAACAGTGTATTGATCTTATTTAGCTCTTTAGCCTGCTTGTGAATTGTCAGTAAGTAACCAGGTATTTAGCATGTGAGTGTCATGTAGAACTGTTTGGCAGGTCCCTTTCTCAAACACATTCCAATCTGGATAACTTGAAAACTCTGGTTATGTAAATCACATGGTATTGTTTCTGTTCTTTGGTCAGTGAGTTTCATCTTTTAATGGGCTTTGGCTTTCACCTGAAACAAATTCCATTCAGGCATGCAACACATTTGGTTTCTTGATTTAAATGAATCTTATCTCTAGGCAATAAATTAGCTCCCTGGGAACAGTCACATGTGCAGAACCTGTGTGAGTGGCCGTGGAATGGAACCAAAAGGAGGGAAATGTGGCTGAATGCTGCAGTTGGTCTCAGGTTTAGCCCCAGGAACAGGATTATCCCTTTCCTTCCATTAGATGCCAGAGGTCTGGAGCAGTGTACCAGAAGGGGAGGGGTAGCTGGCCAGGAATGAGCAGGATGAGTAGGTGTGGGATATGGGAGTGGGTTGAGTGTGTCACCGTTCAGGGCAATGGCACCTGTATTCCCCCTCTGTGGTCCAGCAAGGGACCCACCCTAGGCTTTCAGATCTCCAGCCTTCACATCTCCTGGGCAGACCCATTAGTCTCTCCCTCCGGACTGGGGTATTTCCAGGCTTCTTAGGTCCCTCTCTATACTGTGACCGCCCAACAAAGTCAGACTGCCTAAGCCAGCCTGCTCTGCTTTGCTTTCTCTTCGAAAGCTACGAACAGGGTAATTGTCACAGTTAAGTTACCACTCAGCTCTGTCTAGGAAAGCACATTTATTCTTGAGATAAAAGCATTACAGAGAAAATATATTAAAAACAATAAAAGAACCTACACACATGCTCATAAACTGACCAGAGATCACATATTGTCACACTCCACTAATGACCAAACCTCACACATTCACACTAGCTGCCATGGCCCCCTACAGGCCATTCCACTATGTGGAGTATTCCCAAGGCACAGTGTACCCCAGTCATGCCCCCTTCCCCACACAACCCTTATTCCTGACACACCCTGTATGTTAAGGCACTGAGCCAGCTCTGCACACCAAGTGTGGATACCCCAACACTAGGTAGGGAGTTCTCAGCTGGCCTGTTAGGGCAGTTTCTAGGCTAGGCCTGGTTCTGCTATCTTTGAGATGAGCTCAGTCCCCATTAACTTGCAGCCAGTGGAGACTCCCAGGCACTCTTTGCAAGGGGGGTTGTGCCAGCCCTAGTGTCCTGTACAACTCCCACCTTGAGCAGTTGCTACTCAAACTTTCCTCTGCAGCTTCAGTGTGATCCTCCCTTCATCTTCGCTTCCTGTCCTAGGCATTGTGCAGTCTCATTATTAGACAGCTGCTGTCTTTTGCCCTTGAGGTGGCTGCATTTCAGTAGAAGGAGAGATTTCTGAGTGCTGATCAGTTTGGGATCCTTTGAAATGAGAAGCGCCTGTGTGCAAGTGTTGACAGTCATTGCTGTTTTATCTTGTTTAAGGTATAATGGACCATCACCTGGTGATGCACCAGCTGCGGTGTAACGGTGTGCTGGAAGGCATCCGGATTTGTAGAAAGGGGTTCCCAAGCAGAATCCTATACGCTGACTTTAAACAAAGGTTGTCTTTAATTATTACTATGAGTGACAGTATGGCAGTGCCTATAACCCAATCAAGGATCAGGGCCCATTGGAGTAGGGCCCAACACAGCTGACAGTCCCTGCCCCAGGGAGTTGACAATGTACATGTCAGACAGGATGCAACAGGTGAACGAAACAGACAAGTTCTTATCCTTATTTGTTTTTAGCCTTAGATTATTTCTATTACTGCTGTGTCTAGAGACCTCTCCCATTTGGGATGAGAGGTAAATAGGATCTGTCACACCACTTCAGACTCTCCCTAGTCTGGTATCCCATCTCCTGTCAGACTAGATCAGATTATTGGTCCATCCAAGCCAGTATCCTGCCACAGAAATGGCCAGTTACTGATGCTTCAAAGGAAGGTGAAAAAAAAGTCTTTAATGTAATTAATTAGATTTATAAATAGCTCTTATCAAACATCTCTGAGTGTGTATGCAAAAATACACACGTATCACATAGCACAATAACAGTTGGCCAGCATCAAACCCATAACCCAGCATAAGAAACTCAGCCAAGCCCACCCCTGCAGTCAAAGCTTCTGCAAAGAGATGCCTCTTGCTGCATGCACTGACAGCCAGCAGACTTAGGCCCTGTGGTACAAGTGAATTCTATTGTCAAGGGCTCCTCATTGAAAATGCCCTGTCCCCTGCACCTGATATTTAATCCAGCAGGTCACAGTTTCCATGCCAACTGCAGGGAAAACTTTGTTCCAGTAGCCAATTGGCTACTTAAATGCAGTTGGGATCTAGTGGGACACCTAAACTGCACTTCAGGACAAGCACTTTCTTTGGTTTTGTTAGCAATTAAAATAGGCAAGTAAATCCAAGTATGCAAAGATTCCATATACACCTCTACCCCAATATAACGCGACCCGATATAACATGAATTCGGATATAACGCGGTAAAGCAATGCTCCGTGGGGGCAGGGCTGCGCACTCCGGCGGATCAAAGCAAGTTCGATATAACGCGGTTTCATCTATAACGCGGTAAGATTTTTTGGCTCCCAAGGACAGCGTTATATCGAGGTAGAGGTGTATAATGGAGCAGTGCTGTCTGTGGGGGAAATCCCTCAAAATCCCTGCTGAGGAACAACCTGTCCATAGGCATGAGACAGGACTACCCGAATCAGGCTGTTATCTTGCAGAATGCACAGACTATTAACAGCAGTCACACAATTATACAGGCCATTGTTTATCCAAGCCACAGTATTTCCCTGGGTGACTTTGTGGGCAGAGAGTTCCACAAGCTATATATTCATTCTGGAAAAAGTATTTTCCTTTGGTGCTTTTAAATTTACTTCCCTTTTAAAGTCATCGAGTGTCCCCTTGTTCTGGTTTATGTAACAGGGTGAAAAAGAAAGGACTGGACAGTTCTCACTGTGTCCTTCCTAACTGCTGGTGCTAATGACCCACATAATAACACAGCCAGCAAATTCCAGTGGAGAATGAGTGAGTTATATGTGGTCCCTGTCATAATGTTCAGTTCACCCACAGTTTGCATAATCAAAGCCCTCTTGATATTAGACAGTGAATTCAATGACCTCCAAGCAGCGCACCTTCCTGTCGCTCTGCAATGTCCTGCTTATTATAAGTGTACTCCTGACCCTGTCTAAAACCGGTGTCCTGCTGTTTCTTTCCCCACAGATACAAAATCCTGAATGCCTCAGCCATCCCTGAAGGCCATTTCATTGACAGTAAGAATGCTTCAGAAAAGCTTCTCTCCTCCATTGATGTCGATCACAATCAGTACAGATTTGGCCACAGTAAGGTAATGCTCATATGTAGAGGTGAGCAGGCACCTCTATCTGGAGAGGGGCAGCGTGACACATGACAATAAACAGTGGGGAAAATTCATGAATACTGCACCGAACTAGAGCCTGGGATTTGATTTGCTGTTTTCACACTCCTCTTGTATTCGTTTCTTATAAACATTAAGGTAGGAAGTCCAGTTCTACAACTGTTCATAGAAAACAAAACCCAAGTTCACCATCAAACGAGGAAACAAAATCCAGTAGGGGTGGGAGCAAAAGGAGAAGGCTGCCACCTGCAGGGCTGTGTGTGCAGCTGATCTTTGAGCTCTGCTGCTAACAGCAATGCCATATTCCACAAGAGCCATGCTGGTTGTGCCCGTGTTAGATCTGGTGCCTGCACTGAGCCCAAACATGCCCTCTGGGCAGACTTGTTTCTCCCTCCATGGCTTGCTCTCTCCTTCACTGTGTCTGAGCTGGTGTGCAGGAAAGCAGCACACACCTGACATGCAGGCTCCATGGCTTGGATGTCCCAGACTCATGAGGAACAATGCCTTTTAATGGGTGAGAAAAACTCTAGGCAATTTGCAGAAAACCTGCTTTGCTTTCCCTGCATGAGCTCATAGGTGGCAGGAGCAGGAGCCTTTAGCCACAGGGCACTTTGATTTTTGGAAGAGCCTCCCATGGTCCATGGTAATTGCTTTGATATGCTGCAAAGATTGAAAATAAACCCTGGAAAATGGAACATTCCAGCCCCACACACTCTCATCAGCAGCTTCTTGGGATGCAGACAGCATCTGCACTGGGGGAGGACAGGCAGGGGGCACAGGGAGCAGCTGTTACTACAGCTAACAGCACTTATGGAAGACGTCTCTGTATGTTTCTCTGGCAATGTGCAGTCCGGTTTATTGTGTGACTGCTCAGCAGGCGTGCTGAGCTGCAGAAGGGTAGTGTATGGGTGAGCAATAGAACAGAAAGGGCTGTTATGAATTCATGAGCATTGCTGTAGTAATAACACCTCTCTCCCCCTTTGCTTACCAAGATCATTGCTGGCTTTGAATAGAGTCAGAGCAAACTACTTGGCCGGCTCCTAGTCACCTTGCTGCCAGGGGGACGCTAGTGCCCTACCCTGATGGCTCATTAGTGGCTGTCAGCTTGAGCTCCCTAGCCAGATGTGGCATTATCATAGGGCTTTGCTTTAGTAATTTGAGATCACGGAGGACCCTGAGTGACTCATGCTGTTCTGAGAGCATGAGAGCAGAGCTAGAGTGACATGGGGAGCAGGTTCACACTGATTGACATGTGCCGGTGTCAGTGCACACTCAGGTCTGTAAAGGGGATCCAGCATTCCTCCAGCTTTTCAAATCTTCACTCCATGGGAATCCTTTCTTTGCTGCTATGTCCTGTGTCCTCTCCATTGGCTGCATACCCGCTTTGCCCCCAAACTAATACTGTATCTCTCCATGATGCTGTAGGTATTCTTCAAGGCTGGTCTCCTTGGACTGCTGGAGGAGATGAGAGATGAGAAGCTTGTGAGCCTCATCACCCATACGCAGGCTGTGTGCAGAGGGTACCTTATGCGTGTAGAATTCAAGAAGATGAGTGAGAGAAGGTAACAGGCAACTGCCTCTCTAAACCTGTATTCCCTGGGCAGGTGGAGTCCTGCAGCCAATTCTTCTCAATAGCATTAGCCTGAGCAGCATTGAGATTTGGGGAAATCACATTCTAAAGGCCCCACAAGTTACAGTCCAGAAGTGTTTTCTCTGTTTCAGAGCATTTCTTTGTGTTCTATTCAGAGAGTGTCCATCATTGCACCTCCACAGGGACTAGAAGTATCTTGTTTACACCCAGTAATGTATTGGTTTCAACACAAATCTCCCGCAAAAGCTGTTTAGATGGTACTTAGAGAAACTGTCCTTCTAATACCTGGAATTTATTCCTAACCCAAGTCCCATTGGCTCCATACTCTGCATTCTTTAAGCTGTAGTTTAATGGATTTTCAGGGAATCCATCTATACTCTCCAATACAACATTCGCTCATTCATGAATGTCAAGCACTGGCCCTGGATGAAGCTGTACTTCAAGATCAAGCCCTTGCTGAAGAGTGCTGAAGCTGAGAAGGAGATGGCCAACATGAAGGAAGAGTTTGAGAGAACGAAGGAGGAGCTTGCTAAGTCTGAGGCAAAAAGGAAAGAACTGGAGGAAAAAATGGTGACCCTGCTGCAAGAGAAAAATGACCTGCAGCTCCAAGTGCAGACTGTGAGTAACTTCCACTCCTTCAAATACAATGAACTTACCCTTTCCTGCCTGCTTCCCTCCCTACTCCACAACATTCATAGACTAGCGGCCAGATTCCCCACTGCTCTGCACCTGCTCTTGTCACTTACACCTCAGCAAAGTGAGTACAAAATGGGCATAAAATGCTCCCACCCAGCAGCAAATAACCCCTGGAGGCATCAGCCATGCATAGGTGCTGGAACTAGGGGTGTAGGGGGTGCTGCCGCATCCCCTGGCTTGAAGTGGTTTCCATCTTATACAGGGTTTACAGTTTGGTTCAATGGCTCACAGCCTTCCCCCCCCCGCAATATACAAATTGTTCCAGCCCCCCTGCAGCCATGGCACATAGACACAGCATATTCCCAACTGGGGTCTGTGAAATGTGAGATAGAGCACAATCTGCTCCCACATCTGCTGGGGCAGAACCTACAGCAGGTGCTGGAGGGGATACCTTATTAGAGAAGGGATGGGGGTGGGGCAGAGACTGATCCTCATCAGCTGTCAGGGAGGGACTCTACAGCAGAGACTGAATCTTCATGAGTCAGGGAGAAGGTTGTGAACATGGACTTAAGGACAGTCACAACATGGACCAGTCCCCTTCTGTACAGTCACCAGTCTGTTGCGAGTGTACCCAGTCACTGGATCCCATGTGCTTCCAAGCCTGCTAGGTCTGGGCAGGGCCGGCGCAACCCATTAGGCGACATAGGCGGTTGCCTAGGGCGCTACAATTTGGGGGGCGGCGACCGCGGCGGTATTTCGGCGGCGGGACCTTCCGCCACCTCTGTGGGGGGCGGCATTTCGGAGCGGGACCTTCCGTTGCCTAGGGCGGCAGAAAAGCTGGCGGCACTCCTAGGTCTGGGCAGAGTCTAGTCACTGTTATAGACTCATAGACTCAGACTTTAAGTCCAGAACCGATCATCGTGATCATCTGAGCTTCTGCAAATCACATCCACAGAATCTCACCCACCCACTCCTGTAATAGACCCCTAATCTCTGACGGAGTTACTGAAGTCCTCAAATCATGATTTAAAGACTTCAAGTTACAGAGAATCCGCCATTTGCTCTAGTTCAAACCAGCAAGTAACCCATGCCCCATGCTGCAGAGGAAGGCGAAAACCCCACAGGGTCTCCGCCAATCTGACCTGCGGGAAAATTTCTTCCCGACCACAAAGATGGTGTTCAGTTAGGGTGTGTCAGCAATACACACCAGCCAGACATCTGCAAAATAATTCACGGTAGTAACTCAGAGCCCTCCCCATCTAGTGTCCTGTCTCCAGCCACTGGAGATATTTGCTACCAGCAGTTGCCAATGGGTCATATGCCATTGTAGGCAGTCTCATCATACCATCCCCTCCAGAAACGTATCAAGCTCAGTCTTGAAACCAACTAGGTTCTTTGTCCCCGCTATTGCCCTTGGCAGGCTGTTCTAGACTTTTCCTCCTCTGATGGTTATAAACCTTCATCTAATTTGAAGCCTAAACTTGTTGATGGCCAGTTCATATCCATTTCAGCATTGCCCCTTGACTTACATAACTCCTCTCCCGCTCTGGCGTTTATCCCTGTGGTGTATTTATAGAGAGCAACCATATCTCCCCTCAGCCTTGGTCTTGTTAGGCGAAACAACCAAAGCTCCTTAAGTCTCCTCTCATAAGGCAGGTTTTCCATTCCTCGGATCATTCTAGTAGCCCTTCTCTGCACCTGTTCCAGTTTGAATTAATCTTTCTTATACATGGGAGACCAGAACTGCACACAGTATTCCAGATGAGACCTCACCAGAGCCTTGTATAAAGGTACTAAATACTTCAGAAGGTCTCAGTTCACAGCCTTACCAGACAAGCCTGCAGCCAGCAAAGCTGAAGTCTGTAGCAAGGAGAAAAGAACCAGGTATTGGGAAAAACTTTCCAGCTGTCACTCCCAGATCAGTACCTTTTGTAGAGTGAAGAGCCAGTAAAGCAGAGTCTTTGTAGTTATTTCCAGACAAATTATATGTTAACTTTGTGAGCCCTGGTCTCTAGTGCACATGCCCAGGCTCAGAATTCTTCACCGAGCACCTCCTTGGGCCATGGGACTGTGCGGTCAAGCTGCCCAAGGTCCTGAAACCAGCCTCTCAGACCTCCAGAGCCCCGCAGCCACATGGGCTATGTCTACACTACACACCACAGTCAGCAGCGTGTAGGGTGCATGTAGCTACTTGCCGCAGTGAAAAGCAGACTGTGACCACACTGCAGTGTGTAGCTACACATGTCAGTGAAAGGCTCTGGCAGGGTGAGACAGTGGGGAAAGGCTTCAGCAGCTCCCTGCCTTTCACTGCAGCGAGGAAAGGCTCTAGCAGGGAAAGGCCCCGCTGCCTCTCCACTCCCAGAGCCTTCTCCTTCCTCTGCCTCCCCACTCCCAGAGCCTTCCCCCTCCTCTGCCTCCCCTGTCCCAGAGCCTTCCCCCTCCTCTACCTCCCCCGTCCCTGAGCCTTCCCCCTCCTCTACCTCCCCCGTCCCAGAGCCTTCCCCCTCCTCTGCCTCCCCCCTGCCAGAGCCTTTCCCTGCTGCCTCCCCCCGCCGGAGCTTTCCCCCTCCTCTGTCTCCCTCCTCCCAGAGCCTTCCCCCTCCTTTACCTCCCCCGTCCCAGAGCCTTCCCCCTCCTCTGCCTCTCCCCTCCCAGAGCCTTCCCCCACCTCTGCCTCCCCCCTCCCAGAGCCTTCCCCCTTCTTTACCTCCCCCATCCCAGAGCCTTCCCCCTCCTCTGCCTCCCCCCTCCCAGAGCCTTCCCCCTCCTCTGCCTCCCCCCTCCCAGAGCCTTCCCCCTCCTCTGCCTCCCCCCTCCCAGAGCCTTTCCCCTCCTCTACCTCCCCCGTCCCAGAGCCTTTCCCTGCTGCCTCCCCCATCCTGGAGCCGTTACGTGTTGCAGTGTAGACGCACCCTTACACACACTCCCTCAGAGTCTCACCTTGGCCATGGTCACTCTGGTCTTCTAGTTTAACCCCTTCAGGGACAACATGGCAGTCACTTGACTCTTGAAGCACTGGAGAGGTACTGAGCTTTGAAAGTACTGAAAGTCCTGAAACTCGGCCCCACTCCTGCCCCGTCCCACCCCACGGTCTGGTCTCACCCTGCTGCATCCAAGGGTTCTAGGCATGTCAGGCTGGGAAAAGCCCCTCCTGCCTTCTCTTTCTGCTGCAAGTCCTGCCTAGATGAGGCAATAGTTGGCTCCCCCTGCATAGGGAGGCACCTCCTCGAAAACAGCCTCACTCCTTTTCCCATGTGCTGGTCCCTGAGCAGAAAATCCATTGTTCATTGGGCTGGGGCCTGCAGTTGAGAGACAACAGGGCTGGCTCCAGGCACCAGCTTGGCAAGCAGGTGCTTGGGGCGGCCACTCCGGAGAGGGGCGGCAAGTCCAGCTATTCGGCGAACGGTCCCTCACTCCCGGTTGGAGCGAAGGACCTTCCGCCGAATTGCCGCCGCAGATCGCGATCGCGGCCGCGGCTTTTTTTTTTTTTTTTTTTTTGGCTGCTTGGGACGGCCAAAACCCTGGAGCCAGCCCTGGAGACAATCACAGCTGCTGGCCCTAGACTGCCCTGCGATGCCTTCTTGCTCAGGCATGTCTGCACCACAGCGGCTGCAGCAACTGAGCTGCTCTCTGTCGCAGAGGTGGCTGAACTACGTTCCTCCAAGTAGGAAGTGGCAACCCGGTAACACAAACTTCCCCTTCCCCTCCATGGGCCCATCTGGTGGAACTGGCATGCTAACTCGTCCAGCTGCTACCTGATCACTGGCCCCCGCACACCCCGCAGCCTCCCTCCTGGCCCCCAAACACACCTGTGCCCCCTCAGCCTCCCTCCTGGCCCTGCAGCCTCCCCTCTGCCCCACATCCCCCTGCATCCCCTCTGACCCCACACACCCCTGTGCCCCCCTCCATAGATGCTGGAACTAGGGGCGTGGGGGTGGTTTCCATTATATCCAGGGTTTACAATTTGGTTCAAAGGCTCTCAGCACCCCCACTGTACAAATTGTTCCAGTGCCCCTGACCCCCTCAGCCTCCCTCTGGTCCAACATACCCTGCACACAGTTCAGCCCCCCACATCCCCTCGCAGACACACACCCCCCGCAGCCCACACACACCCCTGCACCCTCACAGCTCCCCTCTGCCCCCATGTCCCCTGCAACCCCCCTCAGACTCCCTCTGCCCCACATCCCCTCGCAGCTGCCCTCTGCCCCCTGCCCCCCAAGTTTCCCTTCATCCTCCTTCTGCCCCCTGGAACCGGCCCCCACACACCCCTGCCCTCCCCACATCCCCCTGCACCCCTTGCTGCCTCTTCCTGCCCCCACAACCCCCTGTAGCCCCTCAGCCCCTAAGCCTCCCTCCTTCCCCTGCACCCTCCTCAGCCTGCTCCTCCCCTCCACACCCCATGTACCCCCCTCAGTTGCCCCCTGCAACTCTTTCAGCCTCCCTCTGTCCCCTCCATCCCCCTGCACCCTTCCTCACTCTCCCCATCCCCGTCACTGGTCTCTGCTGCTCCTCCCTGTGCCCTGTCCATACCCTGGACCATAGAAGGGCAGCCATTTTGTTTGTGGGCCTGGCATCCGACAAAGGTCAGCCAATGGGTCCTAGTGGATTCTGCATCACTGGCCATGTCCAAATCAGGATGGGATGTTGATCTAGGAGGTCTGCGCTAGGATATGTGGGGCAGTTCCCCAGCTCGTGCGGTGCAGGAGGTGGGACTAGATGATCACAGCGGTCCTTTCTGGCCCCCCCACTCCATCTCTCCTGAGCAGTTGCAGTGTCGTTATGGCCACATGGGTCCCGGGCTCGGAGACAGGCAATGGGGGAGGTGAGATCTTTATTGCACCAATGGCTGTTGGCAGCCGAGCTCCCCAGGCCCTTTTCCAGCTCAGAGAGGTCAGTCCGAAGGGCAACCATGTACGCCGCATACAGACGGGTTGCTGGCTGCAGCCCCACCAACACACAAGCACTCCCTAGTTGGTGCTTTCCTTTGCGTTTTCATGAGACAGGTAAAAAAACACCCAGAATCGCCAGTGTCATTGCAAAATAACAGAGAGTTGGCAACAGGTATCCCTGGGCTTGGAGGGAGTTCAGGGGTCCAGGCTGATCCCATGTCATTGGGGTTGTGGGGGCAGTGTGGGGGCCCAGGCTGATCCCATGTTGTTTGGGTTGGAATGGGGGGCCAGTGCAGAGTCCCAGGCTGATCCCGTATCATTGGGGTTGGAGTGGGGGGGTCAGCCAAGGAACCCGTGTTCTGGATCCTGCCATGTCCATTCCAATAGCATGGAAGATTCACCAGCACTGTGTGTGCCGTTGCCTCTTTCGTTCTTATGCTAAATGTAACATGCCTCCAATATGTTTCCCCAGGAAAGTGAGAATCTGACTGATGCCGAGGAGAGATGCGATGGGCTCATCAAAAGCAAGATCCAGCTGGAAGCTAAAATTAAGGAGCTGACTGAAAGAGTGGAGGATGAGGAGGAGACGAACGCAGAGCTGGCAGCAAAGAGGAGGAAACTGGAGGATGAGTGTTCAGAGCTGAAGAAAGATATTGACGACCTGGAACTGACACTGGCCAAAGTGGAGAAGGAGAAACACGCCATGGAGAACAAGGTGAGCGGGAGCTCAGGGAGGCAGCCCAGCACTGAGGCCTGCTGCTCCCAGCACTAGGGTTGCCAACTTTCTACTCGCACAAAACCGAACACCCTTGCCCCACCCCCTGCCCCGCCCCTATCTGAGGCCCCACCCATGCCCCACCCCTTCTCTGAGGCCCCGCCCCCTGTTCACTCCATCCTCCCCTCCTTCTGTCACTTGTGCTCCCCACCCTCACTCACTCGCTCATTTTCACCAGGCTGGCTCAGGGGGTTGGGGTGCAGGAAGGAGTGATGGCTCTGGCTGGGAGTGTGGGCTCCAGGGTGGGGGTAGGGATGAGGGGTTTGGGATGCAGGAGGGGGCTCTGGGCTGGGGGGTGGAGCCGAGGGATTTGGAGTATGGGAAGGGGCTCTGGGCTTAGGCCGGGGGTTGGGGTGTGGGGAGGTGTGAGGGTTCTGACTGGGGGGTGCAGATTCTGGGGTGGTTCTGTGAATGAGGGGTTTGGGGTCCAGGAGGGTGCTCCGGGCTGGGGGGGGTGGAGCCGAGGGGTTTGGAGTATGGGAAGGGGCTCTGGGGTGAGGCAGGGGGTTGGGGTGTGGGGGGGAGTAAGGCCTCTGGCTGGGGGTGCAGACGCTGGGTGGGGCTGGGATGAGGGGCTTGGGGTGCAGGAGGGTGCTCCAGGCTGGGATCGAGGGGTTCAGAGGGCGGGAGGGGGATCAGGGCGGGGGCAAGGGGTTGGGGCCCAGAAAGGGGTCAGGGGTGCAGGCTCCAGGCGGCGCTTACCTCAAGCAGCTCCCAGAAGCAGCAGCATGTGCCCTCTCCGGCTCCTACATGGAGGCACAGCTAGGCTGCTCTGCGTGCTGCCCCGTCCGCAGGCGTCGCCCCTGCAGCTACCATTGGCCACTGTTCCCAGACAATGGGAGCTGTGGAGGTGGTGCTTGGGGTGGGAGCAGCATGCAGAACCCTCTGGCTTCCCCTACGTGTAGGAGCCGGAGGGGGGACATGACGCTGCTTCCGGGAGCCGCACAGTGCGGAGGCTAGCAGGGAGCCTGCCAGCCCCGCTGTGCAGCGCCGGCAACCGGACAGTCAACGGCCCGGTTAGCGATGCTGACCGGAGCCACCAGGATCCCTTTTCGACCAGGGGTTCCGGTTGAAAACCAGACACCTGGTCACCCTACCCAGCACGCTGGGCGGGGGGCTCACCAAAGGCACGTGGCGCTCTAGAGCACTGTTGTTCGTTTTAACCATGCTGAGCTGAAGCGACATCAGACTGAGATACAAGGAACTGGGGAGGGGGGTTGCAGTTACTCACCAGCAAAAGACACATCTGAAGGAATGTTAGCTTTTCAGTGGGAAAAAATATAGCCCCTTTCTGACAGAACAGCCAGCTCATGCGGACGATGGGGGCTCGCATGGACTGTCACCTCCCTGCCCATTGTGCAGGTGTCACAGTGTAACACTGACAAACCCCAGTCAGGCAGGATCAAACCTGGGACCTCTGGAGCTAAATGCATGAGCCTCACTGCTCCAAGCCCCATGGCTCCTAGCTAAGGCTGTAGCAGACTCATTAATCTCTACGTGGTCTCGGTGCAACTAGAGAGGACAGAACACCACACCCAGGAGGTGCGTGGGTTACAAAAGCAGCCCCCAGTGGCCAGCAGGACACTTTGCAGGGGACAGGTGCTTCTAACCAAACCAGGAGAGTTAGCCTCTATGCATGAGAAAAGCAAACTGTCATTGGCTCGAGAGTCTCACTGCGTTAATATGTAGCCTGGCAGATTTATGGTTCCTGCTGGCTGGGCTGAGCCAGTTCCTCCTCTTCCTCTCAAGATCCCTCCTTCATCATTCCACTGGTTCCTTTCCATAGCGCTCCATCTCTGAGCCCGCCTGCACATGCCTTGGTGTGGGGTATTGCCCAGCATGGCCTAGTGACAAGGGCACTGCACTAGGGCTCAGGACACCTGGCTCTATGCTCAGTCTGTAGTAAGTCACTTCCTCTCTCACTGCATCTGGGTCCCTCTTGCCTTTGGTCTCTGCAGTGTGTAAGATGTTCTGTGGCTTGATTGCACAGAG
Organism: Emys orbicularis; assembly: GCF_028017835.1. Classification (NCBI taxonomy): domain Eukaryota; kingdom Metazoa; phylum Chordata; order Testudines; family Emydidae; genus Emys; species Emys orbicularis. Next base: position 24,201,413 of record NC_088695.1, on the reverse strand, counting down.
GGCTGCCTCTCCTAGGAGAAGGGAAGCTTCAGCAGGGGTGTGAGATGAATCCTTTGGGCTGACCGCGTGTCCATACTGCTTCCCAGCTGTGCCCCTAGCCAGTGAAACACTCACGGCAACATTCACATCACATAGAGCAACAAAATCCCAGAGGGCCTCAACATCTGTCCTTACAGGGGCACTTGTGGGGAGGGGAAAGAGAGCCCTTGCCCATCTCCAGGACAGGACACAGGCAGAATCAGGTTGCAGATAGCACAGGAGTGCCATGCTGGGGTGCCTCGCATTACCAGCAAGTATAGCAAGCCTAGAGGAGTATGCCCCCCCCCACACACATCCTGAGTGCCTACAGAGCTGCACTGGAGGGAACACTGCCTATCCCTGTGCAAGAGTTTGGCAAAGGGCACCTCCTTATGTGCTCCCTGTGCCTTCAGATCACCATGCATCCAAATACCACACTCTGCACCTACCCCTCAGAATATGGGTGCTGGTTGTTTTCTAGATTAAGAATCTTACTGAAGAGATGGCGGCTCTGGATGAAACTATCTCCAAGCTCACAAAGGAGAAGAAAGCCCTCCAAGAGGTCCACCAGCAAACACTGGATGACCTGCAGGCCGAGGAGGATAAAGTCAACATGCTGTCCAAAACAAAATCTAAGCTGGAACAGCAAGTGGATGATGTAAGGGAAGGTTTTCGTGAGGGTGAACCCCATAGGTAGATGCCATGGTGGATTAGGGGAGGGATGGACTATGTGTGGTGAGATGGATGAGCTGTGTTTAAAGCAGGAAAACCCACACAAATAATTTTTAAGCCTTCAGAAAACCATTGGCACACTGGTGTGGTTTGTTTGGGGCAGCTTGTCTTTTATCTGTTCCTCTCAAAGTGCTGGTGTGTTTTGTGTGTTGTTTTAGCTTGAAGGGTCTCTGGAACAAGAGAAGAAGCTTCGTATGGACTTTGAGAGAGCAAAGAGACAACTTGAGGGGGATCTGAAGATGTCTCATGAATCCATCATGGATTTGGAAAATGACAAGCAGCAAATGGATGACAAACTGAAGAAGTATACCACTGCTTTTTAATCCCTCTGAATTTGGGTCCAAATTTGTCTTTAAAACATTGACTTTCACATTTTTCTTCTTTACCAGGAAGGAGTTTGAAATCAGTCAGTTACAAAACAAAGTGGAAGATGAACAGGCTCAAAGTTCTCAGCTACAAAAAAAAATTAAGGAACTGCAGGTAAAGTCTTAGAGCTATTGGTGGCTTCGTGCTCATAAAAGCCCACTTTAAAGTTGATCAGATTCTCTGCAGTATTAATGGGTATTTATTCTTAAAACATTCTAGTAGAAATAATTTCCTGCACATAAATGAAAATATTAACATGACTCAAAGTTTAATAAATCACCCAAGTGCACTTTCTCCAGTTACCATGGCCCTTGACTGGTAAGTTACTGTATATATAGTGATATTCTCCTGTGCATATGTACAGTTCTGAATGTCCAGAAATAAAGTTAAAATAAAAAGTAATTTCCAGACAGCAAGCTTTGCTAAGATACGGTTAGGGTTGGAAATGTACATCCCTCAAACAAAACAAACAGTGTTAGAACATTGCAATTTTGGGGCAAAATGCCATTGAAAATCAGAAAAATTGGGGTTTAGTTTCCACAAACTACCTTAACTCTGTCCTAATGTCCCACAAAAATGTGAACCATCCTGGTAATGAAGCAATGGAGCTGGTTTGTCAGGGAGAATTTTGTTTCCAAATTTTTTTCTTCTGGAAACACCAACTTTCTCCTGAGGACTTTGTGATAAAGTTCAAAGTAAAATACACTTCTTTCTTTTCTGTATCTCTCCACCTGTAAAGCTGCTTCAGTACCACATGTCCAAACATACAGGTAATTTAAAGGATGCAAAATTGTAAAAAAATACACTTTAGAAACCTTTACAAATTGCTTAAAGAGCTTTTCCATTATCATGATGTAGTAGGGACTAAAAACCACAGCTTCTGCAAAGGAAAATTATGACTCACTCATCCATAAGAATTATTTGAAAATGTCAAACAAGTGAGTAAAAGAAAATTGGTTGACATAATTTATTTGGACTTTAAAAAGGCTTTGACAAAGACCTTCTGACGAGACTGTTAAGGAACTGAAGCAGTCATGTGGCGAGAGGGAAAGTACTGGCATGGACCAGAAACTGGCTGAGGAGCAGAAAACAAAAAATAGGAATACTGGTCAGTTTTCATCATGAAAGGCAATCAGTAGGACCCCCATGGTTCCATGACTAGGACTGTGTTGTTTATAAATGATCGGCAAAAGGGGATCGGCAGCAAGATCTGCAGGTGATACAAAATTATTGGGTTAGTCAGGGCTGGAGAAACCTGTGAGGAACTTTTGAGGGACCTAACTAAATTAGGCAAATGGTCAACACAATGACAGATGAACTTCAGTGCTGACAAATGCCAGGTAATGCAAATTGGAGGGAATAATTTGAACTACTTGTGTAGCTTACTGGGCTCTAAATGATTTGTATAAACTCAGGGAAGAGATCTGGGCATCACTGTGGATGGCTCAGTGATGACCTCTGCCGTGTGCCGTGGTGGTTAAAACAAAATGAAATGTCAGGATGTATAAGAAACAGGATGCAAAATAACACTGAAAATATTCTAATGCCATTATGTAAATCAACTATTTGATCTCCTCTGGAATAGTGTGTGAAGGTCTGGCCATCTAAACCACACAGCAGAAATAGAGACAGTTTAGAGATAGGTGTTGGAAATTGTTAGAGGCAAGGAAAGACCGTCGTATGAAGAGAAATTGAAAAGATTGGTATTCTTTCATTTCGAGAGGAGACCAGTGGGGGTGGTGCGGCACAGGTATACAAAATAATGAATGGCAGAGAGAAGGTAAACCAGGCATTCCATTTCATCCTTTGTCATAACTCAAAACTAAGGGACCATTCTTTAAAACTGAAAAACAGCACATTTGAAACCAATAAAAGGAAATTGTTGTTAAGTAATGTGCAATTAGCCTGTGGAACTCATTGTAACAAGGTATCATTGAGACCAAGATCCTTGCAGGCTTCCAAAACAAATTGGATGTTTATAGAGTAACAAGAACATCCAGAGTGACAAGATTGAGGATACAAATGGAAGTGATATAAACCTTTATGATCCAGGACAGAAATCACCCTTTGAATGACAGGGTTAGGCAAATGTTTCCTCTATGGGCAGGATATCCCATAACTCCCCAATTCCGGATTTCTTTCATCTTCTTCAGAAGTATAGATATTGGTCACTGTAGGAGATAGGATAATGGTCTGTTCTGGTCTGACAGTTTCTAGAATAATGTTGCAATATCAAGATTTACCAGAGATAGAGTCAAATCTCTTAACCCATTACAAAGGTACAATGCTGGCTTTTTATTATATAACTTCCTGCCATTGCAGGGGCCTCAGGCTTTGGTGGCATCTCGGTATCTCCTATTCTTTGCCTGTGGCACACAATAATTTAGTCTACTGACTGCTGGAATGCTTTAGTCTAACTAATGTCATTGCACTCAATATAGGAGTATCTGGGTGAAGTTTAGTGGCCTGTGTTATATGGAAGATGAGACTGGATGATCTAATGATCCCTTCTAGCCCTAAACTCTATGAAATCTATAGAGCTCCCATATGTAGCTTTATGAAATATCAGGCCTTCAATCTGCCACTGCTCCAGAACTGCATATTGTTTGTCCAAGGCCACAGGCCAGTGTAATTTCTGGTGAGGCCTAAAGTATTTATGAACTTCATCCTCCGGGCCTACAACAATGGAAGTGTAAGTGCTGCTGTTGCCTAACACTAATTCCAAACCTGACACTTCAGAACTATTGATTTCACAAATTAACCCTCACAGGCCCACATGGAGGAACTGGAGGAGGAGATAGAGGCTGAACGTGCCTCTCGGGCGAAAGCAGAGAAGCAGCGGGCTGATCTCTCCAGGGAACTTGAGGAGATCAGTGAGCGTCTGGAAGAAGCTGGTGGAGCCACAGCGGTTCAGATTGAGATGAACAAGAAGCGTGAGGCAGAATTCCAGAAAATGCGCCGAGACCTTGAAGAGGCCACTCTGCAGCATGAAGCCACAGCCGCCGCCCTTCGGAAGAAGCACGCGGACAGCACAGCAGAGCTTGGGGAGCAAATCGACAACCTGCAACGAGTCAAGCAGAAGCTGGAGAAAGAAAAGAGTGAACTGAAGATGGAGATTGATGACCTGGCTAGTAACATGGAGACTGTCTCCAAAGCCAAGGTAGCTGGACAGTGTGTTACTCTTCCCACTACAGTTGTTCTGCAACAATGTTAGATAAGCTAAATCATCTATTTTGTATTTTTTAACAGAGTAACCTGGAGAAGATGTGCCGAGCCCTTGAAGACCAGTTCAGTGAAACCAAGACAAAAAACGATGAACATATGAGGCTAATCAATGATTTGAACACACAGAAAAAGCATCTGCACACTGAGAATGGTACGCCCAGAGACCACCCGTAAAAGTTCTTTGTGCTGACATTTTGAACATGCTGTCTAAATATCTATGCATTTTTAACATGTACATCACCATGGTAACTGAACACAGCGCTTAGACTGTGGAATATTCTTCCTGTGCAAGTGGTGAAAACACCACCATCATTTAAAAGAAGGCTGGACCAAGCAACAGCATATGAACTATAGGGAACAATCCTGGGACATGGACTTGGTGTATCCTATAATGTATTACTCTTATGGTGCCATGGATGTGCATGGGACTTCACAGAAACATAAATGGAGCGCCTGCCTTGAAGAATGCACAGTTTAGGTTAAGGTGTGAGCAACAGTGGAAAGAACACAATCAGAAATGGTTGAATGAGGGGAAGATGGGGGAAGATCCCATGTGGCACTGAGCAGAGTAATACAAATGCCTTGAGATTTATACAGATGTATCTCAGTCCTGGGTAGTTTGTAGGAGTTTAAGCCACTTTGAAAAAGCAAGTTTTAAGAAAGCGCTGAGGGAGATGTCATGTGACTAGTGTCTCTAGAATCTGATCATGTGCATTTTTTCCATTAGGTGAACTCACTCGACAGATGGAAGAGAAAGAATCCTTGATTTCTCAGTTGACTAGAGGTAAACAAGCCTTCACTCAGCAATCAGAGGAGCTGAAGAGGCAGCTAGAGGAAGAAAACAAGGTGATTTCTCCTAATAGATTTCTGCGATGTCTTGAGGCTCAGCAAATTCTGGAGCTAAAAATCCAGCTGAACCAGTCAGGAAGTCTGTCCCTCTCCAGAATAGGTAGCATACCTAAGAGGCAATAATATAAGTAAAGCTGACATCCAACATTGTCGGAGAGTGAAACTCAAAGGGGAGATTACAAATGTATACAGAATAATGAATGGTCTGGAGTCCTCTGTTCATTGTTGTGTTTCATAACACAAAAATAAGGGGACAGTCAACAAAATTGAAAGGCAACCAATGTAAATACTTTTTGATGTATAATTAGTCTGTGGAACTCATTGCCACAAGATACAAATGAGGCAAAGAATGTAGTAAGATTCAGGAAAGGATCCCCTGTTTAGGTGGATAACAAGAATGCCAAAATTTAGAATACACAGAATTTGAAAAGTTTGAAAGGATCTCCTCCTGCTTCAGCTGTGAGCCAACCTCTACATGAGGAAGCCAGGGCAAACTTTCTCTAGGAGCAGATTATCCCACATCTGCCTGCTGCGGCGTCTCTTCCTCTGACATTCTTGGTACTGCCACTGTGAGAGACAGGATCCTGAGCTAGATGGAGCATGAGTCAGATCCAAACCGGCAGGGCCTCTGCTGAGTAATGTTCAGAAGGACCCCAAGTGTAGATCACTCTGCACACTGGCTCTTCCCTTGACCTAGTGAATTTCACTCACTGGCAGCATGTGGCCTTTTTTATTAAAACATCCAACAGGACTGCAGTTTAAAAATCTGTTAATGTGATGTTTGGACAGCACTCATTTCATTATACCTCCCAAGGCTAAGAACGCACTGGCCCACGCCTTTCAGTCTGCTCGCCATGACTGCGACTTGCTCCGGGAGCAATATGAGGAGGAGCAGGAAGCCAAGGGTGAGCTGCAGCGTGCCCTGTCCAAGGCCAACAATGAAGTTGCCCAGTGGAGAACCAAATATGAGACGGACGCCATTCAGCGCACAGAGGAACTGGAAGAGGCCAAGTACGTGCTGGGGTTAGGGAGAACTGGAAGAGGCCAATGATGGGCTGGTGTTGGGGAGGACTGGAAGAGGCCAATGATGTGCTGAGATGGGAGCAGGACTGGAAGTAGGTCTGGATGTGAATGTGGGAGGAAGTGGAAGAAGCAAGGTTGTGCTAGGGAAGGGAGTGCCTGGAACAGTGTGCTTTGGAGTGGGCAGTAATGGATTGTGGGCTGCTTTCTGGGGATTGTGACTGGATGAGGACAAGTGTGCTAGTTCTTGTGCTAGATTTCCATTGTTAACCGCAGCTGAGTCATCATATTTCCCATTGAGTTTACATTATCCTTGCTGTTCAGAGTCTGTTTTCTGGATCTTCGCCAGTCCTTTGATCCCTCCCCCACCAGACTCCCTTCTGGTTAATGATGCTGCTGCTCTTCCATACCTCACTTCTCTCCAGCCTCCCCCATCCCTCGACTGCAACTACCCACATGCCCTTGTTCCTTGCTCTTTATTCTCCTCTCCCAAACTCCAGTCCAGCACCCTCCCTGAGCCAGCCCAGACTTCCTCAGATGCCCCCTGAGCCACGCTGTCTGTCCCAGCTTCTCACATGCTCTTCTCCCAACCTTACAACAAACTCCCTTCTGGCCACCCCTGGCTTCCTTCCAGCCCTTCCCTCACACAGGCTCCCCAAAGGGGCTGGACGTTTCCATTCAGCACTGATGTCTGGCCCTACAGGAAGAAGCTTGCTCAGCGTCTACAGGAGTCAGAGGAACAGACTGAGGCCATCAATTCCAGGTGTGCCTCATTGGAGAAGACGAAGCTGAGGCTGCAGGGGGAAGTGGATGACCTCATGACTGATATGGAGCGATCCAATGCAGCTTGTGCAGCGTTCGATAAGAAGCAGAGGAATTTCGATAAGGTCCTTTCAGAGCAATCCCATTTTTCATTCCATTTTTCCAGGGCCGCCCAGAGGGTTCAGGGGGCCTGGGGCAAAGTGGGGGAGCTGCAGCGCTTGTACTCACCCGACGGCGGTCCGGGTCTTTGGCGGCATTTCGGCGGCGGGGGTCCCTTCAGTCGCTCTGCATCTTTGGCAGCACTGAAGGGCCCCCCGCCGCTGAAATGCCACCGAAGAGCCGGACCGCCGCCGGGCCAGGGCTCGTGGGGCTCCTGCGGGGCCCAGAGCCTGGGGCAAACTGCCCCACTTGCCGCCCCCCCCCCCCCCGAGGCGGCCCTGCATTTTCAAAGAAAGTCTAAGTTTTGTAGATCACAGAATGTCATTGATGTTCCCACCCAATTGGCTCCCAATCACCTGGAGTCTCAAGAGGGCAGTATACATTTCTGACAGTCCAACACAAGGTGCTGTGCAGTTATGAAAGCTCTACTTTTATTCAAAGCTTTAGTTGGGCTCAGTCTAACCTAAGTAAAGAGTGTCCAGATACCATGGTGCTGGCCACCTTCACGTACACGTAATAATAACAATATCATAAAGCAGATGGATCATGTATTAGTGCCAATCTATCCCCAGGTAAGAGACCAGAATTCAAACCACAGCAAACAAACAGAGCAACCCACTAAGGACATTAGAAATCATGAAGCTCTAGCGAAGGAAATGGCAGTGGTCAGAGCCTTATATAAGAACATAAGAGCTGCCATACTGGGTCAGACCATGGTCCCTCTTTCCCAGTATCCTGTCTGCAACAGTACCCAGTACAGAGCTTCAGGGGGAGTATACAGAACAGGGCAATTATGGATCCACCCCTGTCTGCCCGTCCTGGCATCAGGCAATGAGAGGTTTGTGGTCTCCCCAAGCATGTGGTTGCATCCCTGACCATCTGAACTAACAGCCAGTGTGTATTATTTTGCACTTATCAACATTAAATTTCATCTGCCATTTTGTTTCTCAGTCACCCAGTTTTGTGAGATCCCTCTGTAATTCCTCACAGTCTGCTTTGGATTTAAGGATCTTTAATAATTTTGTATTGTCTACAAACTTTGCCATGTCAATATTCTCCCCCGTTTCCAGATCTTTATTGAATATGTTGAACAGAACAGGACCCAGTACAGATCCTTGGGGCCCCTGCTGTTCAGCTCTCTCCATTATGAAAACTGACCATTTATTCCTACCCTTTGTTTCCTATCTTTCAACCTCTTACTGGTCCATGAGAGGACCTTCCCTCTTATCCCATGGCTATTTAGTTTCCTTAAAAGCCTTTGATGAAGGACCTTGTAAAAGGCTTTCTGAAAATCCAAGTACACTATATCCACTGGATCACCCTTGTCCACATGCTTGTTGACTCTCTCAAAGAATTCTAATAGATTGGTGAGGCATGATTTCCCTTTACAAAAGCCGTATTGACTCTTCCCCAACTTATCGTGTTTATCTAGGGGGCTGATAATTCTGTTCTTTACTATGGTTTCTACCAAATTACTTGGTGCTGAAGTTAGGCTCACTGGCCTGTAATTGCCAGAATCTCCTCTAGAGTCCTTTTTAAAAATTGGTGTTACATTAGGTTACATTCATCTGAACAGAGCCTTTGAGTGAGCCTGTGAAACAATTTTTCAGTTTCCTCCCAACACGGTAGATAGCCCTGGTAACGCTGAGATCACACAGCTATGCACAGGAGCAGCAGAGGATTTATGGCCAAATTTTTACCCTTTAGGCACAGCTCTATGGTTTTGGAAGCTGCCACAGACTGGTTGGCCCGTTAAGGGGAGTTGGGCTCAGTCTTCCCTGTGATGCATCGACTACCCCCACACCCCAGCTGATCCTGATCAACTGGGGATCGGATGGCTTGGGTAAATTCAGACCCACCTGGGAAGGAGTCAAGTGATTTCCATAAAGGGCTGGGAGAGCTTAGTTCGGGATGGGATCTGCAGGAAGGACGTTGTTTCCTGTGACTGGCCATGAAAAAAGAGGGCCAAACCCCAGGCACATGGCCCAGATGAAGACTGGGAATAAGGATATGCGGGGAACTAGATTGAGGGAAGGATTCCAGGGAGAAAGTCCAGACAGACAGCACTCAACAAGAGATTAGGGCTGAGAGGTAGCCCAGGAGAGGCATGTCATGTACACCTTGTGCACAGTAGGTTGCAGGGCTGCTACTAGCAGATCAGGCTTCTGTACCAGATATGGAATGGCTATAGAACTTTCTTAGTTCCTTCTCAGAGAGATCTATCAGATGTGTTCACTATAAGATCCTTTAATGCACCGCTAGGAATGACTGTTGTGAGCTTAAGTCAGGTATGTTACATGTGGCACTATCTAATGGATCAACAATATAACACAATATAACAATATAACTACAATATAAGTTGTAGATTCCTAACTGTTATAATATGTACACTATCTTTAAACTTCAGTACATATCAGTCTGTTAAGTGTCTCTGAATCATACTGGTTTTTTGATAACATGACTTGAACACGTAACAACTTGGTCATCTGCTGTCCATTAGTTGTAATGACTGGCTGTGATCAGTTTGGAATCTTTGAGTTGTCTTCTTGTTCTGCATCCATCAGCTGTAGAGTTTGCTCTGTTGATTAGTCCTTCTGGGGAACACATTCTAGATATCAATGGTTTCTGTTGAACTCTAGACTGTTGGCCTCGATCACGTATAATTTGGGCGATTAATTATTTTTCTTTACAAGATCTAGGGTTGTCCATCCTTTTTCTCGATGCAATTTGACACAAGCACAGTCACCAGGTTCTAGACCTGGAAGTTCTCTAGCTGAGTGACATGTGTTGTAAACATGTCTGAAAGCTCTTTTTGCCTTTTTAGCCAATATGACTACTTTCTTCATATATGGCTACTTCGGAGATAGTTTCTTGTTCAAAGTTGGAAATGTAGTTCTGAGTCGTCTTCCCACCAGGAGTTGTACTGGACTATATCCTGTAGCTGTTATTGGTGTTGATCTGTAATCAGAAGAACAAAGAATGGATCTTCCTGTTGTTGGATTTTCTTGGCTGTCTGTAAAACTCTCTTAGCCTCTCCATTCGCTTGTGAGTAATGTGGGCTACTAGCAATATGATGAAAATCATATTTCGTTGGAAAGACTTAAATTCTACTGCAGTGAATTGTGTCAATTGTCCATCATTAGTTGTTCTGGAATACTGAAGTGAGCAAAAGTGCATTTCAGTGTCTCAATAATACTGTGACATGTTATATTTCAAGTACATTATTGCTATATACCTGGAAAAAATAGTCCACCGTAAGCAAGTAAAGATGTCCTCTGAATTTCATGGTCTGTCTGATAGAGGTGTTTGTACACTGTAAGGTTCAGCAATGTCTCTTGAGGTTACTTGTACTGGATCTTTTTCAAAAGTTCATTATCACCAAACTCTAGAGTTTCTCACTAGGCCCATCATGGCTGCCATGCTGCAGCTGAGAAGGTTTTTTGTCTTTGATCACATGAACTTGAATGTAAAGCTCTGTGTTTGTAAGTTGTCTCTGTGGTAAACTAGCCCATGCAGTTCAGAGCACCTCCCAGGCTAGTCAGGGCTGTATCAGGTGATTTCACCTATAGGAGGGATTATTGGAAATCCCTTCTGAGATGACTGTCTTGTCTGCTTCTGAGTCAATTTTAAAGTCAATACTCTTTCCATGAATATTCAGTTACACTCTGAGGCAGGCTCTGTCTCTTCACATGATAGATCCCAGAAACCTAGCTCTTGATTTTATATAATATTAATCAGTTCTCTGACTGCCTAGTGAGAGCAAACAGCTGCAAAAGTCTCTATTTTGTGCATTTATTACAACTTGTGCCTTTGGCTAAACATTCATCTGTTGGGCTATGAATTTTTCACATTGAATCATAGAAGATTAGGTTTGGAAGAGACCTCAGGAGGTCATCTAGTCCAACCTCCTGCTCAAAGCAGGAACAACCCCAACTAAGTCATCGCAGCCAGGGTTTACCAAGCCGGGCCTTAAAAACCTCTAAGGATGGAGATTCCACCACCTCCCTAGGTAACCCATTCCAGTGCTTCATCACCCTCCTTGTGAAATAGTTTTTCCTAATATCCAACCTAGACCTCTCCCACTGCAACTTGAGACCACTGCTCCTTGTTCTGTCATCTGCCACCACTGAGAACAGCCGAGCTCCATCCTCTTTGGAACCCTGCTTCAGGTAGTTGAAGGCTGCTATCAAATCCCCCCTCACTCTTCTCTTCTGCAGATTAAATAAGCCCAGTTCCCTCAGCCTCTCCTCATAAGTCACATGCCGCAGCCCCCTAATCATTTTCGTTGCCCTTCGCTGGACTCTCTCCAATTTGTCCACATCCTTTCTGTAGTGGGGGGCCCAAAACTGGATGCAGTACTGCAGATGTGGCCTCGCCAGTGCTGAATAGAGAGGAATAATCACTTCCCTCGATCTGCTGGCAATTTTCCTACTAATGCAGCCCAATTTGCCGTTAGCCTTCTTGGCAACAAGGGCACACTGTTGACTCATATCCAGCTTCTCATCCACTGTAATCCCCGGGTGCTTTTCTGCAGAACTGCCATTTAGCCAGTCCATTCCCAGCCTGTAGCAGTGCATAGGATTCTTCTGTCCTAAGTGCAGGACTCTGCACTTGTTCTTGTTGAATCTCATCAGATTTGTTTTGGCTCAATCCTCCAGTTTGTCTAGGTCACTCTGGACCATATCCCTACCCTTCAGCATATCTACCTTTCCCCCCAGCTTAGTGTCATCCGTGAATTTGCTGAGGGTGCAATTCATCCCATCATCCAGATCATTAATGAAGATGTTGAACAATACCAGCCCCAGGATCGACCCCTGGGGCACTCCACTTGATACCAGCTGCCAACTAGACATCCAGCTGTTGATCACTACCCACTGAGCCCGACGATCTAGCCAGCTTTCTATCTACCTTATAGTCCATTCATCCAATCCATACATCTTTAACTTGCTGGCAAGAGTACTGTGGGAGACTGTATCAAAAGCTTTGCTAAAGTCAAGGTATACCACGTCCATCGCTTTCTCCATATCCACAGAGCCAGTTATTTCATTATAGAAGGCAATCAGGTTAGTCAGGCATGACTTGCCCTTGGTGAATCCATGTTGACTGTTCCTGATCACCTTCCTCTCCTCCAGATGCTTTAAAATGGATTCCTTGAGGACCGGCTCCATGATTTTTCCAGGGACTGAGGTGAGGCTGACTGGTGTGTAGTTCCCCAGATTCTCCTTCTTCCCTTTTTTAAAGATGGGCACTATATCTTGTATATCTTGTACACTTAGTCTGAAAGGCTTTGTAATTTGCCTGGAATTTGTCCCTCTTAGCCTCAGGGCTTTTATAATGATGACTTTTAGCACTCATGCTGTGTCTGTTTACAGCTTCTAAGCTAGTTTCAGATTTTTCATGTTGCTCCTGCCTTTTGTTCAGTTATTTGACTAGTTCAGACTCCTTTCCTCTCTGTATAGCTGTGGGTAGATTTAAGTCTGTCTTTAATTGTAATTGTTGTGAGAGGTTCTTGTCTCTTAACCCAATAACCTGTCTGATATTTTCATGTTTTGCAGTACAAAAAATCACACTTTACAGCCAACACATTGAAAGCTCTTATAAAAGAATCAATATTTTCTCTTTGTTCCTCAATTCTCTGGTGAAAACGTACTCTTTCATAAACTGCATTTCTCTGAGGTATAAAGTGTGCATCAAACATAGCCCAAACTCTGTCATAGCCATCTTTGTGACTGTCTTTAGTAAAGATAAAAGGCTTAAATATATGCCGTGCTTACTTCATAGCCTACATTAAAGAGATACCTGAATATCTCGTTTTCTTATGGAGTTTTATAGCAATGCAAAATACGGCTCCCACTCCGTCCATTGTGAAGGTTTGTCAACGCTGAAGTTCTCTGGGACATTGAAGAGTGGCATGGTGATGAAATCCTTCAGCCTTTGGTGCTGTTTTCCTTCTGTTTCTGTTCTCCTCTGGCTCTAGTTTACTTCTGACATCATGTCATGTACATCCTGTGCACAGTAGGTTACAGGGCTGCTACTAACAGGTCAGGCTTCTGTACCAGATACGGACTGACTACAGAGCTTCCTTAGTTCCTTCCCAGAGAGATCCACCAGATGTGTTCACTATAAAATCCTTTAGTGCACTGCTAGGAACGGCACTTGCGAGCTTAAATAAGGTTTGTTACACATCGCGCCACCTAGTGACTGAACAGTATAATACAGTTTAGCATTCACTTACAGGACGAAAGACCCTTCTACTGAATGTGTCTTCTAGGTCTTTTGTTTATGCACCCGGCCTGGAGCTGCTGAGAGATGGGAGGGGGCTCATCAGAAGCACAAAAGCGCTGTCCCCTCTCCCATTCCAGGAAAGCTCTTGGATTTGGGTGCCAGGGTTTCCCCATTACAGCAGTTTATTGGCTTGGTTTATTCACGCCAAATTCCACATCAGTCTGCGATGCTGAGCAGACAGTAAGACACTGCTGGGGCAGCCTCCATGGCTGACCTAAGCCTGGATATTGTCAATGAACTGCTGACAAATCAGACTATGGTGCCCTAGCTGGTCTTTCGATAGCTTCATGCACAATGAGCAACAAGGGAGACAAAGTTAAACCCTATGGGACTTTCTATGTCCAGTATTCACAATGCTTTTAAATGGAGCCTTTTCATTATAGGAGAGAGGCTGCTAAACACCAGGGATCCCGAGCCAAATCCTTCACGCCCCACCCTTGCTGCTCAGAAGAGTGGTGCCTGGGGAAACATCTGCATTTCTCATTCTTCACTGCCACTTAGTAGAACTACTGAAAGAATCGATGCAGATTCCCCCAAATGACAGTGCAAGCTCATGCAAGGGACCAGTGGCCTCTACTGCAAAACAAAAGTTCATAGTCTGACTCTAGCAGGACTCCCATAATGCCGCACTCCTTCCTGAGGCCCTTGTGAGATTCGTTGGGGCTGGATGGAGATAGTATATAACCAGCTGCCAGTGAGGAGGCAGCCAGAGTGAGAGTTATAATGAAAAAGCTCTTGAAAGCAGGGCACATCAAATGGGTCATCTGCAGGGCTGTGGCATGAGCTGTGTCTGCAACTCCGTCACATCCTGTGTACTACACAAGAGTCACAAAGCACCATGTTCTCCCACTACAAGCTGATTCTCATTCCGTAGGTCCTGGCAGAATGGAAGCAGAAATACCAGGAGAGCCAGTCTGAACTGGAGGCTGCCCAGAGGGAATCCCGTTCCCTGAGCGCAGAGATCTTCAGGATAAAGAATGCCTATGAGGAGGTGCTCGACCAGTTTGAGACAGTCAAAAGGGAGAACAAGAACCTGCAACGTAAGTCTAGTGCCTGGCCTTTTGAGACCCACCTCAAGTTCACAGAGCCATCTCCATGTTCCTGCGCCTCCAGAGCATTGCCTACTCCTACCAGCCCAGCAACCATAACCTCCTCCAATCCAGCTGCTCCCAAAATCCCACCGTAAAACTGTGCATGTTCATACGTGCTGTTACAGTATTGGTTGAATACACCTTGTGACCTGAGTGCCACCACAATATGCATTTTGATGCAGCCAAATGTAAGGTCATATGTCTAGGAACAATGAATGCAGGTCATACGATCAGAATGGGGGACTCCATCCTAGGAAGCAGTGACTCTGAAAAAGATTTGGGAGTCATGGGGCTAATCACTTGAACATGAGCTCCCAGTGTGATGGCTGTGGCCAAAAGGGCTAATGCATCAGTTCCCAACTCACACACACCATATGTGTGAGGTCATGCCACATGGATGATGCCATTTTGCTCTACAAAATGGGGCCCCCCGTGCAGTGTGACCTCGCACATATCGTACATGTGCAAGGTCATGCCGTGTGGAGGGTGCCATTTTTAAAGCAAAATATCTGCAAACAGGATAATGCAGCGGAAACTACTTGGCTAATGTGATCCTGGGAAGTATAAATAGGAGTATCTCAAGTTGGAGTTAGGAAGCTGTATTACCTCTATATTTGGCACTGATGCAACCACTACTGGAATACTGTGTTCAGTTCTGGTGCCGACAATTCAAGAAGGATATTGATAAATTGGAGAGGGTTCAGAGAAGAGGTATAAGAATGATTACAGGATTGGAAAACCTGCCCTATTATGATAGACTCCAGGAGCCTAATCTATTTAGTTTAACAAAGAGAAGGTGAAGGGATGATTTGATTACAGTCTGTAAGTACCTACATGGGGAACAAATAATTCATAATGGGCTCTTCAATCTAGCAGAGAAAGGGATAACACGATCCAATGGCTGGAAGTGGAAGCCAGACAAATTCAGACAGGAAAGAAGGTGTACATTTTTAACAATGAGAGTAACTAATCATTGGAACAACTTATCAAGGTGGATTTTCCATCACTGGCAATTTTTAAATCGAGACTGGATGTTTCTTTAAAGATCTGCTCTCATTCAGCCAAGAATTAATTCAAGGAAGTGCTATGACCTGTGTTATACAGGAGCTCAGACTAGAAAATCACAGTGGTCCCTTCTGGCTTTATAATCTATAAATCTCCTCGTAACCCCCAGTGTTCCCATCCCATCTAGCCTTATTCCTAATGTGACTCATTGGCGGGCAGGAGGCAGATTGTCCATTTTCTGTGTTGCAGAAGAGATTTCAGACCTCACTGAACAGATCGCCGAAGCTGGCAAAATGAATCATGAACTGGAAAAAGCAAAGAAACAAATTGAGAAGGAAAAGTCAGACCTGCAAGCAGCCTTAGAAGAAGCAGAGGCAAGTATCCTGGATAAGCATTTATGTAATTCAGGCACTTTAGAGATGCAAGAGACCTGGTGGTGATGTATCCCTTCCCTCCCCAGATCCCACCATGAGGGGTGCAGTGTAAGAACCTGAACAGTACAGAATAGCTTAGACAATTCCCTCTTACCCACAACCAGTGCAGCACTGCTGACTGCTAGGCGGCAATGTCAGTTCCAGAGTAAGACAGGCTCATTTTATATAATAGAAATATAGGTCTGGAAGTGACATCAAGAGGTCATCTAGTCCAGGCCTAGTGCTGAGGCAGGACCTAGTATACCCAGATTATCCCTGACAGGTGATTTTCTACCCTGTTCTTAAAATCCTCTGACAGGGATTCCACAACCTTCCTTGAAAGCCTATTCCAGAGCTTAACTGTCCTTCCAGTTAGACTGTGTCCTAAACCTCCCTTGCTGCAGATTAAACTGATTACATCTTATCCTACCTTTGTGGGCATGGAGAACAATTTATCACCATTCTCTTTATAAGAGCCATGAACATATTTGAAAACTATTATCAGGTGTCCCCTCCGTTTTCTTTTGTCAAGACCAGTTTTTTTAACTTTTATCATTTTTGTTGCTCTCTTCTGGACTCTTCCGGTTTGTCCATATCTTTCCTAAATTGTGGCACCCAGAACTGGACACAGCAGTGCCGCTGAGGCCTCACCAGTGCCAAGTAGAGCAGGACAATTACCTCCCATGTCTTACATATGACACACCTGTTAATAAACCCCAGAATGACATTTGCCATTTTTGCAAATGCATCACATTGTTCTTTTCAGCCAGTTAGTCCCCATTTTGTAGCTCTACATTTGAGTAGTCCTTCCTATGTGAAGTACTTTGCACTTGTCTTTAATGAATTTCATCTTGTTGATTTCAGACCAATTCTCCAATTTGTCAAGGCTTGTGTGAAATCTAATCCTGTCCTCCAAAGTGTTAGCAACCCTCCCAGCTTGGTGTCACCTGCAAATTTTATAAGCATACTTTCCACTCCATTATCAGTCATTAATGAAAATATTGACTAGTCTCAGACCCAGGGCTGACATCTGTAGAAGCTCACCAGATACATCCCTGCAGTTTGACAGCAAACCATTGATAACTTCTCTTTGAGTAAGATTGTTCAACCAGTTTTCCACCCACCTTACAGTAATTTCATCTAGACCACATTTCCCTAGTTTGCTTATGAGAATGTCATGTAGAACTGTGTCAAAAGCCTTGCTAAAATCAAGAGATCCTACCTCATTGTCACTGGCGTTCATTATGTTAGACATCCAATCGCTACTAAACTTTTTGGTGAAAACTGAAACAAAAAAGTAATTTAGCACTTCCGCCATTTCCACATTTTCTGTTATTCTCTTTCCCCCTCATTGAGTAATGAGTGGGGAAAGATTTGTGGTCCATACCTTGTTCAGTGTGCAGGGACTCCCAGACTTTAGAGCATGCAGGGAGCAGTGTGCTTTAATGAGCACCCATGGAGCTGTGCATGGTCTGATACATGCATCTGCACTGGGCAGTGTGTGCTGTTCAGACATGCACAGGCCTTAGTCTTGGTCTGGGGATGGGAAGGCGGCAGGAGCGTCTCTGGTCAGACCTTCCACAGGAGGCAGAAAGTGGGAGAGGAGAGACAGCTTGTGAGCTCACTGGGTCTCTTGTCACTAAATGGGAGTTGAGATTTGACATTAACTATATGCAGATGTGGAGGGGAGATGAGCATCTGCTTTTGTCATGCTGGGAGCTTGGCTGCCTTATCTGCGTATTTCATACTTTCTAATCTTATCTCTGAATGCCCTAGCTTTGGGATGCCGGGGATGTTCTTGGGAGGAGTTTTACCTCTAAGTTACTGACACATGCTCAGCTCAGGCTCAGTGAAGTACTTGGTCTGAGAATAACATTTTGTACTTCAGTGCTCTGTCCAGTCCAGTTCTAAATGTCCCAAGTAACTAGGCTTCAACTACTTCCTTGGAGACTGTTCCAATGCCTGGCAAAGCAGTTTGTGTCTGTGGTTCCACACTGCCATAGGAGATTGATTGGCAGGTTTATTGGGGGCACTGCACTGAGACAAGCAATGTTCTCTTAACCCCACTAGGGCTCATTGGAACATGAAGAGGGAAAGATCCTGCGTGTCCAGATGGAGATGACCCAGGTGAAGTTAGATATTGACAGGAAGATTGCAGAGAAGGATGAGGAACTTGAGCAGCTGAAGAGGAATCACCAGCGGGTGGTGGAGTCCATGCAGAGCACCCTGGACGCTGAGATCAGGAGCAGAAACGAAGCCCTGAGGCTAAAGAAGAAGATGGAGGGGGATCTGAATGAAATGGAGATCCAGCTGGGCCATGCTAACCGCCTGGCTGTAGAGACACAGAAGCACTTTCGGAATGGGCAGGGACAGCTCAAGGTGGGCACCAGCAGAGTTTGTTCTTGTACCTTACCATGGACCTTACCTTGTTTAGCTGTGAGTCTTACTGTGTGTTTCACCCCAAAGGATTCCCAGCTCCAGCTGGACGATGCTCTTAGAGGGAATGAGGACCTGAAGGAGCAGCTGGCTATCGTGGAGCGTCGAAATAACCTGATGCTGACTGAACTGGAGGAGATGCGAGCAGCTCTGGAGCAGACAGAGCGAGCCCGGAAAGTGTCCGAGCAGGAGCTGACAGATGCCAGTGAGCGAGTGCAGCTCCTGCACTCCCAGGTACTTTCTCCCACCCTTCTCAATAGGCAGGTGGGATTGTCTTGAAATGTGGCTGGGATGACCTGTCTTCCAATATGCCAACAGAACACTAGCCTCATCAACACCAAGAAGAAGCTGGAAGCAGACATGTCTCAGTTGCAGAGTGAAGTAGATGATACCATCCAGGAGGCGAGAAACGCAGAGGAGAAAGCCAAGAAAGCAATTACAGATGTGAGTTCTGCTGCTTGCATCCCACTCTCACTTCTGTGTGCTAGGAAAGGAGCGGGGTGGGGTGAGGTGCAATAACAACTTTGGCCCTCCCTGTACAGCAGTGGAGATGGGGGGGGGGGGGCACTCAGGGATGAGGCCTGTGCCAACTAGCTCTCTTTCAGGTCTTTCCCAGGAAGGAATCCTGGAGCCAGGAGTGATGGCTGACCTTACTACATGACACAGGGCAGCAGGTGCTCTGCCAGTTTTGGTGCCCAAATGGCTCCCACTGTCCAAGCCCCGGAGCTGCATCCCAGCGCTCCAGCCTGCTGCCTCTGGGCCACAATGAGCAGCTGTTCTGTGCAACCCTCCTCGGGCCTTGAGGAGTCAGGGTGCCAACCCCGTCTTTGCCATCCTGCTCCCTCTCCTTTCTCCTCTCTGTCCTCCTGCACCTCCCACGCTGCTGGCAGCGTTCAGCCAGACTAAGCCCACAGGAATCAGACGAGCCCGGCATACCGTTGCCACAAATTAAGGGGACTGCCCCGTGTCAGCCCCTAGGCCCCTCCCTCAGTTTTGTCCTGCCATGTTGCTCGGTGAGATGCTGCTCACGTGGCCCCAGTGCAGGCCATGACCTGGTCTCCACAGCTGGATGATTTTCATGGGGTGGATTGCAAAAGAGCCTGAGCTATGAATTTCAGCCCTGAGCCCCGATGAGAACCACCTCAGTGCTCAGGGCTGTTTGGATCCAGGTTAGTTCTGGCCCCATCTCTTGTGTTTTACTTAATTGCACTTCCTAGCAGCCAGGTGCCCTCCACAACTAGCGCTAGCTGGCTGCTTTGCAGGCATCTCAACAGAGAGGCCAAGGTCTGTGTGAGTCACATGGCTGAACTCCCTTCTCCAGGCACTGGTGAGGTAGCATTTGGGAAGCTGATACTGTCTCCGCTGTGCTTGTCCTGTGGAGGAGCAGAACCACCATGGCTGTCAGTGCATGAGTCCCCTTAGGATGGCCAGGCTCACTGGCTGAGGTTTTATCCTCCCTGTGGGGATGGTTGCTGTGAGGAGCTGGATCCTGGGAAGAGAGCACGAATATAGACACAGAGCTCCCAATGACGGCCTCAGCAGCACAGAGACGATGCTCATTAATAGGATAATTGTGCACCTAACTAGGCGGCCATGATGGCGGAGGAGCTGAAGAAGGAGCAGGACACCAGCACCCACCTGGAGAGGATGAAGAAAAACCTGGACCAGACGGTGAAGGACCTGCAGCTCCGTCTGGATGAGGCAGAGCAGCTGGCATTGAAGGGTGGCAAGAAGCAAATCCAGAAACTGGAGGCCAGAGTATGGCTGTGTTCAGACATCGGGGCCAGGCTGGATTTGGGGAACAGAGCCAGGCTGGATTTGGAGATTGGGGCAGGGCTGGATTGCGGGGACTGGGTTTGGTGGTTTGGGGATTGGGGCCTGGGTTTGGGGCTGAGCTGAGTTTGGAGGGACTGGGGTTGGGGCTGGGCTGGATTTGGGGGTTTGGGGATCAGGCGGAGTTTGGGGATCAGGGGTGGGCCAGTTTGGAGATTTGGGGATCAGGGCTAGACAGAGTTTGGGGAAGGGGACGGACTGGGTTTGAGGGGGTCCCTCACTACGGCCACTCTATCATGGCTGTGCTAAGGTGGTGGTGGCAGGCCTCAAAGAGGCCTCTGCTTGGGTGGGTAGGGGCTGAATTGTTCCTCCTCTGGGGTGAACCCCGGCTCACTTGGTGCTAGGGACTCCTAATCTCGGGCATGGTGCTCCAGCATGCCCAGAGGGGTGGGGTGGCCCTCGACAGCCACGCAGATGGATCTTGGGGGGAGATCATGTGAATCCCATCTCAAGCTGGCATGGGGCCATGGAGGTCTCTCATGGGGATGTGCCTAGGCCCTTGGGCAGGGGCTGCTCATCCAGAGTGCCTGGACTTGGCGTTTGCTTTTTTCTTGAGTCTAGTGGAACATACGTATCCCGTTCAGCTGCAATGTGGTGGCAAAACCTGAGTGAAAGAGGCAAATACAGCCTGAGCTCTCCCTGACAACACCTTGCCCCCTGCTCCCTCCCTTCCCTGGCTGCAGTAGAGCCATGGGCACATCGCTGTCTTTGGCTGTAAGGTGCCAGCAGGCGTGGCACTGAGTAACTTATGCTGCTGCTAATAAGGGCTTGTGACTGGGCCACAACCCATCGGTCCCCATGCCCCAGAGCAATGGCCAGAGGATTCACTTGGAGTCAACAAGTTTCCTGGCCCATCCACAGGCACAACAGGTGTCTCCTACCCACACCTTGGCCATCAGGGCCCAGGGCCGTTATGCACATGCAGCTCTTCCCTTTGCTGTTTGCTCTCTTCACCGTCTTACTGTGCTTAGGTTCAGGAGCTGGAAAATGAGCTGGATGCTGAGCAGAAGCGAGGCATAGAGGCCATTAAAGGGGTACGCAAATACGAAAGGCGGCTCAAGGAAATCACTTACCAGGTACCACTGGGAACCACCGCTCCCATTGCAGCTCCGCTGCATTCCAAGCACATCCCAGACACTGGCCTCCCCAGCCTGACCATATTGCTATTGCATTCCCTGCAGTCTGAAGAAGACAAGAAGAATGTTATCCGGCTCCAGGACTTGGTAGACAAACTGCAGCTGAAAGTGAAAGCCTACAAGAGACAAGCTGAGGAGGCCGTGAGTGCAGAATCCGCCAATCTGCTGAGCAAAGATTTGCAAAGCTGCCTAGGCCTCAGGACACCCAAATCCTTTCATGTGGATGGAATGGGGGGCGGGGATCCAAATCCCCTGGCAGTTTTGGAAATCTCCGCCTAAATTCCTAATGGCTTACAGACTTAGGGCGTATCTACACAGGGAAGTGTAACTAGCTGGCAGGGCTGTGTGGGGCACAGTGCTGTGCAGGGTGCAAGGAGGGCCGTGGCATTCTCTGAGGCTTGGTGCTGGGTGGGACATGGGTTGATTGTGCTGGAGATGGCATGGCAGGGCATTGCTGATGCTGAGTGGGGTAGTTGCTGCTGGCAAGGGGCTGGGTGTGGCATGGCAGGGCGCTGCTGGTGCTGGGCGGGGCATGATTCTGAGCATGCTGGGTCAGGTGTGGGTGGTGATTGTATGGGGCAGAATGTGAGTGCAGATGGGGTAGGCAGAGGGCACTAGGCAGGGTGTGGGCGCTGATAAGAACATAAGAATGGCCACACTGAGTCAGATCAAAGGTCCATCTAGCCCAGTATCTGGTCTTCCGACAGTGGCCAATGCCAGGTGCCCCAGAGGGAATGAACTGAACAGGCAATCATCAAGTGATCCATCCCCTGTCACCCATTCCCAGCTTCTGGCAAACAGAGGCTAAGGATGGTGCTGGGCAGGACAGTGCAGGTACACATGGCATTAGCCGAGGGTGCTTTGTGAGACATGGTGCTGACAGTGCCGGGTGGGGCGCAGGCGGAGATGGCACTGGGTAGGGCACAGACACTGATGGTGCTGGACAGGGCCCAGGTACTGAGGGCACTGGGCGGACATGGTGTTGACGGTGCTGGGGGTGTGTGGGTGCTGACAGCACTGTTTGGCTCTACAGGAGGAGCAGGCCAACACCCACCTGTCACGGTGTCGTAAGGCCCAGCACGAGTTGGAGGAGGCTGAGGAACGAGCCAACATCGCTGAATCCCAGGTCAACAAGCTGCGGGCCAAGAGCCGCGACATTGGAAGCAAGGTGATCACAGGGCTCAAAATTTCTTATTCACAGTGACTTCACTCCGAAAGCACTTCAGAGTTATAGACCTCTGAAAATAACAAAGCCCTGAGACGTGTCCTCCCCCCATCCTGATCTCACCCCTTCTCCCAGCTCAAGATTTGTCACCTTTTCAGAGCCCCTCCAGCCCGCTCTCTCCTGCACGTCCCCCTACATGGTGCAATGGGTGGCCCCCTGCTAGGAGCAGCCAGCACCTTGCTCATAGAATCTCTGTCTCCTTGCCATGTGCTTCCCTGCCACACTCTAGCCCCCTCCCTCACCTGCAGAGAAAATCATTTTTTGACGGCAATGCGCAAGTAGGGGAGAGTCATTCCCAGTGATAGTCCTCCACTGAGGTGTCAGGCACTCTCTGGGATCAGGGCTGCTGTCTGGAATGCAATTCAAGCAGCTGCCATCGCACATTTATTATTATCATTGTACTTGTATTCAACAGAAAATAAAACATGGAGTTTATAGTTTGATACTGACATATTGCACCCTGCCACAGGGTTGACCTGGGATAACTATCAGTTAGTCTGGCATCAATCCTGGGCAAGATCATGGAAAGGCTCATACTGGATTCAATCAATGAAGAACGACTTAGCAAAACAAAGAGAAAGTTTAGGGGTGACTTGATCCCAGTCTAACAGCCTCTTCAGTCTAGCAGAGAAAGGTCTAACACAATCCAACAGCTGGTAGTTGAAAGTAGACAAATTCCAATTGGAAATAAGGCGAACATTTTTAACAATAAGGGTAATTAACCATTGGAACAACTTACCAAGGGTTGTGGTGGATTCTCCATCACTGGCCATTTTAAAATCAAGATTGGCTGTTTTTCTAATAGCTCTGCTCTAGTTCAAGCAGGCATTAATTCGGGGAAGTCCTGGGGCCTGCGCTATACAGGAGGTCACAGTGGTCCGGTCTGGCCTTGGAATTTCCATTACTTGCATCTGAAGAAGTGCCCTTTTCTTACCCATGAAAGCTTATGCTCCCAATACTTCTGTTAGTCTTAAAGGTGCCACAGGACCCTCTGTTGCTTTTTACAGATTCAGACTAACACGGCTACCCCTCTGATACTTGACTGTGTGATGTAATTAATGCCAATCAATCTGGTTTGATGGCAAATAGTTCCTGTCAAATGAATTAATGCTCTTTGTCATGCTCTCAAGGTTGGCTGGTTGGTAGAGGGAACTGTGCCCATGGAATATACTGGACTTCAGTAAGACATTTGACCTAATGCCACCAGCCATTCAGATAAATAGACTAGCAATGTACAAAATCAATGGAGCCCATATTAAAGGGACTAAAAACTGGCCACCGAGAGAACTGGGGGTGCTGTGGACAGTGAGGCTCTTCTGCCCGTTCTCCATCAGGGACTGTTTCTCTCACCCCAGCATGGGGAGCACGCTTGCTGAAGGTGAGACATGAGCCCAAAAAGCCACATAAATGAGTCCTTCAGCAGGCACCTACACTAGTAGCTGTGTGGCATTTCACTGGCCCACATCCTGCCACTCCCACTAGAGGGAGCCACCATGTACTTGTCCCCAGAAAGCACCAAGCTAAATTGCATTCCCTGCTGCCTCTACAATGCTGCCTCTGGGACCTCGCTGGGCTTCTGGTGGACTGGCTCATCTGTACTGTGGCAATCTGCTGTGCCATGTCAGCCAATCTAAGGGGACAGAGAGCACTCAAAAAACATGGGGCTGGTCAGCTGCTGTAAATCCTCAAGCTGCTTTGCCTTCAGCAAGGATCTGCCTATAGACCCCTCCTCTCATGCTGCAGGCCTGTCAGCTGCAGGCCTGGAAATCATTGTTTCTTTGCCTGCAGTTTTGCACATTGTTGCCCCTAACTGCACACTTAAAATCATGTTGAGATTCTAGCCCCCGTGGCAATTCCATTATCCCAGTAACTTCTAAAGTATCTTTATTTATTTATCTACAGAAATCGGAGGAATGAGGTCCCAGAGTGCAACTGCAGAGGTCTCCCATGCAATATGGATGTCTGCAGTCAGGGTAGATGTACATTAGCTGATACAAATAAATGGAAAGACACATCTGATCTCTGTTCTGGCCTCCTTTATTCAGCCTGTGTAGAAGAGTTATTATTTGGGAGAAGACCTGTGGGAAATAAAAGGTTAATCTTGCAGGGACACTGGCATCAAACAAAGGGGAAAGTTAAGGTTGTCTTGGTGAGTGTATCTGAGTAAGGTTGATTTGCTAGGGGGATGGACAGTATACGTCTCTGTACCTGACAGAAGGATCTCTGACGTACACAAAAGGCTGTTTGGGGGGCCTGGACAGGCATCTCAATTGTCCTCCAGAGTCTCAGCTTTCTTTTTTTTTTAAAGTCAGTCTCTAGCGATTAGAGACTGACTATGCAAAGAAAACCTTCAGAACTTGAATCAAGTGTAATTGATACAGCAATGGCTCCCTGAGTTTGTGTAGAGCCTGAAACAATAACTCTGAGATATTCTGCTCCATTAATTTCAGTGGAGTATTAACTCAGATCAATGAAGACACTTCATACACCAACATGGCTAACTTCACTGCTCCTGCCAGCATGTCAGAAAGGCAAGGCGGGATCACACCCTGCACACTTACCCATCACCTGTGAGCAAGAGGAATGGGGATTGGGCTGGGGGTGGGGTGGTCATGGAGCATGATGAGCAGCCTGAAGGGGTGGGCACTCAGCATTCGGAAGCCGGGCAAATGCTGCAGTGGGTTAATGGCCATCTCCTGGGCAGTGAGGGGGTTGGATGGTGTCATTCACTCTCAGCGACTTGCTGGCACAAAGGCGATTTCCCTGTGTTTATAACGTGTGTAACGAGGAGACAATGAGGGATGAGGAGCTGTAGTGCTCTACATGCCTTGGCCATTCCATCACACAGCCCCCTTCGCCTCTATGACACTCTCCCCATATTACCTGTGGCCTCTGTGCACCAGCTGTGCTGCCAGACCACCTCTGTGGTTAATACCCTGGGAATGGCAGCGCCCCTGACAAGGCAATGCTGGTTTCATCAGTTCTGCACTCCTCTCCCCAGAGTCTGTGCAGGCTTGTGCCGGCTGATCTGTGACTGGGGCACTCCTGCAACCCAGTGAATCTCTGCTGCTGCAACAGCTTGAAGGGGGGTGGAAAATGGGCTGGGGCACCAACCCAGGCAGCCCTCCGGCTTCTCTAACCTGTTCGTGGGAGGCATCGGCAGCCCAGCCCCGTTCGTTCCCCTGCGGGACCCGAGCGGGACGGGGGGGGGCTGGGGCCTGCTGCCCCCACTCCGGGGCCGCCGCGGGATTGTACCAGCTGGGCAGCAGCCCAGACGCGACTGGCCAGGGGCTGGGCGCAGCGTGCGCGCTGCTGGGTCCCCGCAGCAGGCCCGGGCTCGGGGGGTTTGGTCCTGGGCGCCAGAGCCGCAGCCGCCGAGCTTGGCCATCGGTCGCTTCCTCCCCCCGCGGCAGTGGGAGCTGCAGCAGCGGCTGCTCCCGAGTCCCGCTGCCCGGGGGGGGGGGGGGGGAGAACAGCCGCTGCCTGGCCCCGCGGGCCGCCCCCCTACTCTCCTACCGCCTAACTGAGTCCTGCCTGCACTCGGGGCCAGGCTGGACTCTCACTCACCCTGGCCCCGCGCTTCCCCTGCGTCTCCCGGGCCTCCCTCCAGCCCTTGTGGAGGAAGGGAGGGGGTGGTTTTTTTTTTTTTTTTGCCCTGCCCCCTTCCGCCACGCCCCCTTCTCCCCCCCCCCGCCCCCCGCGTCCCGATATTTGACTTGGGTGATCTGGTCACCCTATGCACCATGGAGTCACTCCCAGCCACCCCCACCTCTGAGACTTTCCTCCCCACACCCTGGAGTCACTCTCAGCTCCCCCGATACATCCCATCATCCCCCCCCCATACACAAACTGTGGTATCACTCCCAGCCACCCCCACCCCTGAGACATCCCCTCACACACACACACTCTGGACTCATTCTCAGCCAACCCTGAGACAACCTCCCCCCCCGCACACCCCGGGAGTCACCCACGGCTACCCCTGATACATGCCATCACCCCCACACACACACCATGGTGTCACTCCCAGCCACCCCCACCCCAGAGATCCCTCCCCTACACACAAGTCACTCACTCTTAGCACCCCCAGTACATCCCATTACCTCCCATGACCACAGACCATAAAGTCACTCACAGCTAACCCCAACACCCTCCCCCACCTTTGAGTCACAGCCATTTCCCCCCACACACACCCTGGAGTCACTCCCAGTCACCCCACCCCTGAGACGCCTCCACACACACACCATGGAGTCACTCTCAGCACCCCCGATACATCCCATCACCCCCTCCCCCCGCCACACACACCGTGGTGTCACTCCCAGCCACACCCCCGACACACACTTTGGAGTCACAGCCATCCCCACCCGAGACACTCCCTTCTCCTTCCCACACCATGGAGTCACCAGCCACCCCTGATACATCCCTTCACCCCCCACCACAGACCACAGAGTCACTCACAGCTAACCCCAACACCCCCCCAAACCTTGGAGTCACAGCCATCCTCACCTCTGAGACACCTCCCCCACATCCCATGGAGTCACTCTCAGCACCCTGCACCCCCGAGACCCCTCCCTCCCACACCTTGGAGTCACTCTCAGCACCCGGATACATCCCATCACCCCCCCTACACACACTGTGGTGTCACTCCCAGCCACCCCCACTCTCCTGAGACACCCTTCCCCCTCACACACACACTCTGGACTCATTCTCAGCCACCCCAGAGAGAACCTCCCCCCCACATCCTGGAGTCACCCACGGTCACCCCTCCACCAACACACCTTCCACCCAGACCATAGACTCACTCACAGCTAACCCCAACCGCTCGCCCCCACCTTGGGATCACAGTCATCCCCACACACACCATGGAGTCACTCTCAGTGCCCCGATACATCCCATCTCCCCCTCCAACACCCCCCCCCCGTGTCACTCCCAACCACCCACCCCGGGAGTCACCCACGGCTACCCCCGATACATCCCATCACCCCCTCCCACACACCCCGTGTCACTCCTAACCACCCACCCCGGGAGTCACCCACGGCTACCCCCGATACATCCCATCACCCCCTCCCACACACACCCCGTGTCACTCCTAACCACCCACCCCGGGAGTCACCCACGGCTACCCCCGATACATCCCATCACCCCCTCCCACACACACCCCGTGTCACTCCTAACCACCCACCCCGGGAGTCACCCACGGCTACCCCCGATACATCCCATCACCCCCTCCCACACACACCCCGTGTCACTCCTAACCACCCACCCCGGGAGTCACCCACGGCTACCCCCGATACATCCCATCAACCTCCCCCCCCACCCCCCCGCGGTGTCACTCCCAGCCACCCCGACCCCCATCCGAGTCACTGCCACTCCCGCAGGCAGGGCCGGGCCGGGCCCGAGGCGAGCGGCGCTGTCCGCGGGCGGGGCGGGCCGGCGGCGGCCGGGCGGGCTGGGGGCGCGGCCCGGGGGCGGCTCGCGCTAGCTCGCGCTCGTTCTGCACTGCCAGCGCCGGTCGGGCGGGGAGTTCCGCGGCGCAGCATGTCGGGCTCGCGCTGCCAGACGTTGTACCCCTTCTCCGGGGAGCGGCACCGGCAGGGGCTGCGCTTCGCCGCCGGGGAGCTGCTCACCCTGCTGCAGGTGCCGGACGGCGGCTGGTGGGAAGGGCAGAAGGAGGACGGGCTGCGCGGCTGGTTCCCGGCGAGCTACGTGCAGCTGCTGGAGGTAGGAGACCGGAGACACCGAATGCCTGGCGCGGGAGACTCGGGCCGCGGGGGAGTGCGGGGTAGGAGGCGAGTGTAGGATTGTGGGGAAGGGGGATCAGGAGAGGAGTGCGGGGTTGGGGAGCAGGGGGGAGTGCGGGGTTAGGGGTGAAGGGGGTCAGGAGAGGAGTGTGGGGTTGGGGGAGTGCGGGGTTAGGGGTGAAGGGGGTCAGGAGAGGAGTGTGGGGTTGGGGGGAAGGGGATCAGGAGATGAGTGCAGGATTTGGGGAGCAGGGGGAAGTGCAGGGTTCGGGGGAAGGGGATTAGGAGAGGAGTGCGGGGTGGGGGAAGGGGATCAGGAAAGGAGTGCCAGGTTGGAGGACTGCGGGGTTTGGGGAGCGAGGGGGAGTGCAGGGTTGGGGGGAAGGGGATCAGGAGAGGAGTGCGGGGTTAGGGGGGGAAGGGATCAGGAGAGGAGTGCGGGGTTAGGGGGGAAGGAGATACATGAACATCAGCATAGGCACTAGGAGGGAAGGGCTGCACAAGTGGGGCCCTGTGATGGAGCGTACATGAAAAACGCTAGGTGCTGTACGAATCTGAGCAGATGGCTAGCTCAGGATGGAGCTGTTGCCCTCCCCAGACCCTCTGTCTGGGCATTTGCCACTGGCTCTGCTCACACTCCCTAACCTGTGTGCAGGCTGAGCCCTGGCAGAGCAGTGTTGCCAGCTTGGGGCCCAGCCCTTCCCAGCACTGGGGGAGAGAGGACATCTGGTGTTAAGGCTCTTGTTAAAGTTGCTAATCACCAGTTGTGTGTTTGTTAATATCACTTTTCACAGCAAGTCCTGGCAAATTAAGACTGGGATGGAGTGGGGATTGAGGCAGTGGGGGCCAGGGAAGATGGATGTGGGGCTGGGGGAGGCAGCAGAGGCCAGGTGTAATGGATGGGGGGCCCCGGCTACCGCATGTTCGGGGGGTGAGGATTGGCGACTGGGGGTCAGCACCCGCTGCTGTGTGGTCAGGGCTGGGGATTGGCACCCACTGCCATGTGGCCGGGGGTTGGCACCCAGGGTTGGCGCTTGGGGTCGACACTCGCTGCCGCGTGACTGCGGAAGGGGTAGGTATCAGTGTCCAGGGCCAGCACCCGCTGGATCCCGGGGTTGGCGCCATGTGACCAGAGCCAGGGATTGGCACCGGTGGCCAGCACCCACTGGAGCTCAGGGTCGACATCCAGGAGCAGTGTCCAATTTCAGTGGCCAGGGCTGGGGATCGGAGTGTGTGGCCGGGGGTTGGCGCCTGGGGCCAGCAGCTGCTACCAGGGATGGCGCTTGGGGTCCACACCTGCTGCCATGCAGCCAGGGCTAGGGGTCAGGATCCAGAGCCAGCACCCGCCAGAGTCTGAGGCCAGGGATCTGCACCCAGGGCAGGCAGCTGGGGCTGGGGAGCTGCTGGAGCCCAGGGCCAGCACCCAGGGTCAGCGACCATGGCTGGGGGTCGGAGTGTGCTGCCGGGGATCAGCACCTGGGGACAGTGGCTGCCGCCGGGATTGGGGGTTGGCGCCATAGGCGAGAGTCAGGGATTGGAGCCTGCGGCTGCGCGGCCAGGGGTTGGCGCCTGAAGACGCGTGGCTGAAGGCCAGGGCTGCGAGGCCAGAGAAGAGCTGGGGGTTAGCGGCCGAAACCCTGCGTCCAGAGCCTGCTGTTGGCGCCTGAAGCCCCATGGCTGGAGCCCTGGTCTGCAGCCAGGCTCCCTAAGTCCCCACCGCCCAACCACACCAGGGCTAAAGTGTGAGCCCCACTAAGTCCCCCTTCCTCCCAGGTAGAGAGCTCACCTTGCTCCTTCAGCGTCGTTCTCCACCTGTCTCCAGAGACAATGCAGGGCGGCGCATCCAGGAGCAACAGGGAGGGAGGGAGAGAGGCCGATGCTTTGCCCCCCCCATCACCGCCCAGCAGGCTGTCATGGCAGCGGGGAAACCCCCTGGTGGCCTCATGCCAGAAACGCTCATTCCTTTAAAACCCTTTCACCTCTGGTATGTTCCACACCTTGCTGAAGTCATTAGTTGCAGCCACTGTGCAATGCAGTGATATCACAATACCCCAGTAATACAGTGCTGGGAGCTCACCAAGGGCATTTATTCAACTCACGTCTGCAGTAAAGCTGTGTTTCACTGTGCTCTGTATGAGACCTTTCCTCCTGGGTTAGGGAGCCTCCCAGTTGCATCTGCTGCATAACTATGTACTCCTCAATGGTGAGCTTGTTCGCATCCAGATCCATGCCGTCTGGTCAGACCTGATTTGCCTTGGGTTCATGATTGTGTTATATAGAGTCTTGGTGTCCATGTGACCTCCTGCTTGGTTAGAAACGTGTGTCTCTTTTCCTGGCTAGTGCTGCATATACTAATAATGACAACCCGCCACTAACACAAGAATGCTTTGGTGAATGGAAACACCCCCTTCATAGCAGGTATTTCCATCTTTGTCACTAACATTGACATTTGCTTCCAGCACCCCAGATCCAAGCTGTCTTCAGGGCTGTCCAGTTTCAGTTTTTAGTCCTGCACTGAAAACCAGCCTCAAATACACCTCACTACCAAGCACTCATGTTATCTGATTTGCAATAGCTAAAGAGCTGCTTAGAAATTCTGAGAGTTGTGTGTCTGTGTGTGTGGTGGTGTAAGTACAGGAGCTGAGTTGTGCGACCACATGTGATCCTGGGAAGCTCCCTCCTTACCCATGGCCCTGGTATAGGGGGTGAGCTGAGGGCAGAAAAAGGCTTGGCCCTCAGGACCACTCTCATTTATGCCAAGTACTGTGGTGGCCCCTTTGAAGGGTGTAGAGGTGATGTACAGTGCTTGGGCTGTGCTGTGATATGTCCCCAGGAGCTGTCACCTGTTGTGTCGGATTGTTTTCTAGGAAGTATTCCCTTCAGAGCCGAATAGTGATGTGATCAGGGGTATAGATCGGCTTCCGTATGAGGAGAAATTAATAAGACTGGGACTTTTCAGCTTGGAAAAGGGGTGACTAATGGGGGGATATGATAGAGGTCTATAAAATCATGAGTGGTATAGATAAAGTAAATAAGGAAGTGTTATTTACTCCTCATAATACAAGAACAAGGGGCCACCAAATGAAATTAATAGGTAGCAGGTTTAAAACAAACACAAGAAAGTATTTTTTCACGCAACCCTCTGTCAACCTCTGGAACTCCTTGTCAGAGGGTGTTGTGAAGGCCAATACTATAATGGGAGCTAGATAGATTCATAGATTCAAAAGGGAGCTAGATAGATTCATGGAAGATAGGTCCATCTATGGCTATTAGCCAGGATGGGCAGGAAAGGTGTTCCTAGCCTCTGTTTGCCAGAAGCTGGGATTGGGTGACAGGGCATGGATCACTTGATGATTACCTATCTGTTCATTCCCTTTGGGGCACCTGCCATTGGCCACTGTCAGAGGACAGGATACTGGGCTTGATGGACTTTTGGTCTGACCCAGTATGGCCATTCTTATGTTCTTATGTCCTTGAGGTAGTGGAGTGTCTCCTATTTGTGTGTGTTTCATACAGGGTGGAAGACATTTACACAATAGCAGTGTCTCAAGGGGCTTGTTTAAAAGTACATTTCAGTGTCTGCTTTTCTGATTTGTGTTTAGCCAGAAATCCCTTATATAAGAAGCAGCAGCAGCATATGCAAATTCTGCTTCACTGAGAATTGTCAGCACTTTTTATAGGTACTGTCATCTCCCCTAGCTGCAAATCTTTGTGTGGAGCAGAATGTGTGTTCCAACAATGCTGGAGATGGCTTGGGAAGCTGCCTTGGCCAGCAGCCAGCTCTGGACCAAGAACTGCCCCATTATTTTGCCTTCATTGGGTGGCACTTTCACATACTGATGTAAAAAGCAATACAAGGCACTTGTAAGGCCTCTGCAACCTGTTTGTCAGCTGTTTCAGGGTCACACACTTCTCCATGTTGGCTCTTGCAGAGGGGAGTAACAGCACAGATAATTTCTGTGTGGAGTGGAAAGTGCAGTGGTTATGTGGCTTCATTCCTGCCTTATGCCACTCCATATCCATCTCATTGCCCTCTGCAGCCTCAACATACTGGCTGAGCTGCAGGTGGCCAAGGAAAAGCACGTGGGAGACAGCTTCTGCCCATGACAAGTGACTTAGTTACCAAAGAATTTAAGACTTATGTAGGATCCTAAGGAACAATGCATGCTGTGCCTGGAGTCTCTGGTGCTTTGGGCAGCAGTAACTCTCTCATTATGTAAAAGCAGCAAAGAGTCCTGTGGCACTTTATAGACTAACAGACGTATAGGAGCATGAGCTTTCGTGGGTGCATGCATCCGAAGAAGTGGGTATTCACCCACGAAAGCTCATGCTCCTATACGTCTGTTAGTCTATAAAGTGCCACAGGACTCTTAGTCTGGATCTGTAAAAGCAGCAAACACGGCTACCCCTTTGATACTCTCTCA
Organism: Emys orbicularis; assembly: GCF_028017835.1. Lineage (NCBI taxonomy): Eukaryota > Metazoa > Chordata > Testudines > Emydidae > Emys > Emys orbicularis. Next base: position 24,168,696 of record NC_088695.1, on the reverse strand, counting down.
TTATGGTGTTTTCAATCCAGGGGCTGAAAACACCTTACTGTCAGGGAGGCCAGCCATTGCAGCGCGACTGGGGGGATCTATGGGGAGCACAGGCCAGCTGAAATGTATGGCTCTGAGCCTTGACAAGAATTGCAGTCTGTCTGTGGGCTGGCTCCGGCAGGAAGTAGAAAGGAAGAGCACAGGACCCCACTGATCTTTCTCCTGACCTCTTTTACCAAAGACAGAGAGAGGATGCAGGTCTGAGGAGAATATATTCAAAAGTGCCTCATTGATGTGGGAGCCTGACTCCCACTGGCTTCCAGTGAGTCCCAGGTTCCTAAGCACCTAAATCACTTCTGAAAATGGGTCTTGGACTCCCAAGTCACTCAGGTGCTTTTGAAAATGTTCCACTAAGCAACTGTCTGCATGTGCATTGAAGCAAAGCCAACGGCCTGGCAAAGGCAGGGCCAGCCTGCCTAGAAAGGTAATCTCAACAGAAGCAGATGTCAGGAATTCAGTCCTGTCTGTCCTGCCAGACACAAGGCACAGTAGATTTATCTGCTAAACCCTACAAACCTAGCATAATCCAGGGGAGAATGAGCAGCCATGCTGTGCCCACTGCTATCAGACACTACAGTGTTCTGTGGCTTTTAGCAAGAAAAATGTGGGCTAAATGTCTTTATCAGAGGTGCTTTGATATCATGATGATGGGCTTGGTATAGGAACCTAAATAGCACTGAATTGTCTGGATAGTTCATATAGCAAGACTTAACCTGTTCCTTCTAAAAATTCCACAGGTTAAATTTCCAAAAAAATGTTACACAATATGTGCAAACAATCCAGCCAGTGGCCCAGCTTTGGGTTTCTTAGCATGTTCAAAGGTTTATAGTAAGGTTTCAAACACTTTCACAACAAATCAGTCAAACCCTCTTGAGACTAATCATTATTCCTTTATTTGGCGTTCTTTAAAACACCAGCCCCATTGAAGGACAACAAAATGTACAGACAAAACCTGCTTTATATTCAGCAGCAGCCAACATGACCTTCTACACAAAGGAACCAATGAAGAAAAAGAATCCACCCTCCCAAAAAATCCCTCTTAAGCCCTAAGAGCCCCATGAATAAAGGTGGTCCTTCCAGTGTGCTCTGCTGGCTCCAGCACCATGGGTCGATGACAGACTATGCAGGGAGAAGGCTCCAATACAGAGGGCCCCTCATGGAGAACACCCTGTTGGCAGCTCCCTCTTCCACACTGAAGGGAATCCAGTTGGAGCATTCCATTATCTTCAGCTGTGGCAGGGTGGCACGGGGGGGAGGTGTATCTCAGGGAAGCGGGGAGGTGTATCTCAGGGGTGGCACGGGGTGGGTGGCACAGGGGAGGTGTGTGGCAGGGTGACATGGAGGAGGAGTATCTCAGGGAGGGCCACCTGGCCACAGGCAGTGGTAGGAGAGATGGTCTGTCTCCTCCCGTTGCTGGCAGGCTGGGGCTCGAGGAGCAGATTGTCCCTTCCTGAGTCTCTCCTGCAGACTGAGGTTACAGACAGGCCAGTAGCTGGGCCTGGCTGTGCTGTGCTGTGCTGACTGGCTGCAGGGAGCTCCTTGCCCCTGCATTCCCGCTGGTCTCTGTGCGGGGCAAGAGCTGGGCTATCCCAGCTGCCCTCCTGCTGTTCCAGCATCAGGGCTCTGCAAAGGGTCAGAGAGTGCTTGCAGTCTGCCTGGCTGTCTTCTGCCTCTCGCTGGCTGCTGGGATTGCTGTTGTCTCCCCTTCTCCATTGGCTGAAGGAGGAGGCTTGCCAGGATGACTGGGGGTTGCATCCCCCTCCCCTCCTGCCTGCTGCTGGGGGAAGTCAACAGCACGGGGCTCTGTGGTAGAGCCCAGGGGCAAGCTACAGCTGCTCAAGGAGTTATTTTGGGGAAGTTCTCTGGCCTGTGCTGTGCAGGAGGTTGGACTAGTTGATCACAGTGCCCCCTTCTGGCTTTAGAATCTATGAATGTTATTGGGTGAAGGAAAGCTCCCTCCATTGCTGTCATGAGACAGGGCTGGAGGTGAACGGGAGTACATGTAGGCTGGACTAACTGTACGACTGGCCTTGGCTATACAGTGTGACTTTGGAGAATTTGGGAGACCCAGGCTTGTGTGCAGTTCTGGGCAGCTGCTTTGTGTCCTGCCCTGCGCTCTGGTACTCAGTTTTTTTTTACTGATCATGTGGGAAGCTAATTATCCCCTGCCAGTTCAACCTACAGAATCACAGAGGGCAGCGTATAGAAGGGGGAGTGAGGGCAGGTTATGATTGTCAATTGAACAGAACCGTTATATAGAAATGAATGCAGCGACATCACTACCCATTCCAGAAGCATTAGTTGTAGGGTTCAAGGAAATGAAAGTATTAGAAATGGAAACTCACTAGGGACTGAAATTCAGCCTTGGCATTTATGCAACAGAGATTTTCAGAATGTTGATAAAACCAAACCAAGCCATTTTTCTAAGGATCTTCATGGAGCAAATGCTCAGCACTGGGTGATCATAGGGGAAGATCAGCCCCTGCCTGCAAAGGTTACGCTCTATGGGCTCGAGCCTGCTGAGCTAGTTAAGTAGCCAGACGGTGGCACAAGGTCAGCAGTCCTAGGCAGCCTCAGCATAGTGATTAGCTGCCTCTGATACTACCAGCTTTAGTGAAGTTAAGCTACTTTGCTCAGTGTGGATCTACAATTTATGTCAGATTAGAAATACTTACATTTGGATAACCAGCTCAGTACAAGGCAAAGCAGCGCTGAGTTCAAATCCCTGCTATGCCACCAACTTATTTCATGAATGTGTCCAAAACACTTGAACTATCTCTCTTTAATTTTCCTACATGTAAATATGGAGGGAAATGATGCTCAGCTGCCTTTGCTTCCATTGATCTCCTACGGATTTATAACCCAAGTGCTGTATTCGTGATAATGTTATCATCATGTTCTCAAAACACATGCATTTCCCTTCACTTTGATAGCACTGCAGCATTCACTTCTTGTGTTAAAGCACAGGCAAGCCAGAGCACAATATATCAGAGTAATGTGGGGGCGGCTGGGCGTGGTGAGGATGACTCCCAGTGCTTTCAGGAATACAGCACAATAAACCTTTGCATGATAGCATGGGTGAGGCCTAATAAGGATTTGTAAGTGGCTAGTGACAACTCATAGCTGTTTTTGCAATGGCATTCTTGGATTTAACTGGAGATTTTATAGTATATAAATCAGAGCTATTGAAGTGTGATAGAAATACTAGCATACAGCAGCATCCCAGACATGTAGTGGGTTTGCTGCAGACCCCAGGAAAATGTGCAAGGGTTTGTTTAGAGAAAGCACACTCCGCACGGAAGCAATGCTTGTAGTTAAGATTGCACAAGCATGTCCATTGTAATGGGTCTTTCCCCAATATCTTTAACTTTAATCTTTCAGTCTGAAACTTCGCACATTCTGCACATTGAGCACAAACCATTCAGAGGCTCTCATGTTCAAAGACAGTGGGGAAAATGCTGTTTTGCCATTACAAAAACAGGTTTTGCTCCATATTTTTAAGGGTCTAAAGGCCCCAGTAGGACATGACAGATACGTGACATTTGTACAGTTATGGTTCCCATGTCATAGATGTGGCTAGCACTGGCCTGGTGAAAATTGGTTTGGTTTGGTTTGGCTGAGTTACATGGGCTAGTTAGGTACCATGTGCATCAACACTGGCTGTTGTTACACTACAATAAAGTACTGGCCACTGACCCATTGACTTTGCGTGCATGTGCCTATGTACTCCAGGTGAACAGATCCATGAACAAATATGAAGGGGCTCCTACATGCTGGGTGAAGGTCTCTTTGGGAGACCGCGTACTCCTTCTGTATGAGGTGAGAGCTCTGCAGGAGCCTGGGTTCGTGTGTGCAGAGCTTGTGCAGGTGACAGTAAACTACTGCTCTGTTGCAAATAGTTGCACACGGTGGAATTTATTTCTTTATTCACTTTTGTAAACACATTTGGAAACTCCATTAAAAAACTACATGAACATTAAGGTTGCAAAGTGACACACTTGAAAGTCCGGAAATGTCAAAGATCACTTCTGCAGCCTCAATTCTGCCACTTGTGTGTATGTATTAGGATTAGGGTGCACTCTTTAAATAACTTGATCAGAGACTATTTTTTCCGACCAGATCAACCTGTCTCACTCACAGGGAGTTTGCATGGCAATGAGGCTGGGGTGCAGAAGCATACTGCCTCATTCAGCAAGGGTCAGTGAATGAGATAAGGTTCCATTTGGCTGCTGCCTCATTCAGTGCAGTAGGCTGGTGGTATATGGTGGCTACACATTGGACAATAAGTGTACAGATACACATTTAAAACCTGCTTCAGTCCCTGAACTCTGTCTCCCTTGTGCACTGAATGAGGCAGAAGAAACTAGTATGTGGTCATGCAATTCAAGACTGTATCGTCATGCACATATACAAAGTGGCATGGGCAACCCTAATGCTGGCCTGTCCTAACTTTGAGTGCCTGAATTTGCAACTTTAACAGCATTAATTGCATCTAGCTATCTATATGTGTAGCCCCCCCAATCCACCCAATTACCTCCTTCAGTGCCCATCTCCTTACTGGTTCTGATGGACAGGGCTGGGTTCATCTGGATTCCACCTCCAGTTCAGCAGGGTGTAATTTCCTTATTTTCTTCCCATATGAACTTATTTGGTGGTGCCTCCACCCCCCTTGCTCCTTTCTGGCAGGGTCACCGGGGCAGGTTGGAAGAAAAATTCTAACTGCAGGCTACCCCCTGCTTTCTTGCCACATAGTTAGAGACTCCCAAGAAATAACACCAACACATACAATATATTCAATAGAGTAATTATAATAAATGGGTTGTAAATATAACACAACAGGGTAAAACACAACTCTCAGGGTCACCGGTGCCCACACTGTTAACACCCATGAATTTCCCCAGTCACGTGATCTGAGATAGCAAGAGTAAATTTCAGTGTCCCATTGATATGCATCCTTGGAGGGACCCTTGATTGACCTGTGTCAAAGATATCTTCTGTAGCAGCAATAAGCAACTTGGGTGACTTGGTTCAGTCCTGCCCAAGGACTCGCAGGTGGGCTAAGAGGATGAGCCCCTCTGCAGGTTTAACAGGCAGCAGGTAATGAAATCCCCAAACCCTTTCCCTTGGTCTGAAGACACAGTTTAGGGAGCAGGGGTCTCGCAAACAATTTCCCTGACTAGCTAAGTGAAAGATAGTGCACTCAAAATTCCGTGAGTGATCCTTGGGTTCAGAGATGGCTCTGGACTCTTCAGCCACTGATCATCACAGTAGGCAGGTGTCCTCTTCATACAGGAATCAGGCTGCTTCTGTTCCCAAGGTTTCCCCTCTCCACAAAGGGGTGCAGGGCTCAGGTAGTAATTATAATAACTCTGCTAAAATTGCTCCCTCCAGATCTCCTACCCCAGCACTCAGCCACACGCCCGGCCGGCAAGCAGCCCTGAGATAGCACCAGAGCAGCACTTGTCATGTGGTGATGGGTTTATCTAGGCGCTGGAGGGCAACTCCCCTGGCTGAGGGGGAGTTTTCCAAACAAAACTCTGTACACTGGGTGTTATCTTGCACAGGGAAAGGATCAAGCTGACGGGAACTGGCACCCAGAGGCCGGTTCTCAGGGGACCCTGATGCACCCTGGGTCTCACCTACTCACCCACAGCCAGTCCTGCCCTTTCAGTGGCTGGCTCCAGACCCCCCAAAATGGCTTCTCCTCTCTCCCAGTGCTCCTGGGGATGGGCGTCTCTCTGAGGAACTTCCTGTTGGTCAGAATAACTCTTCTTCCAGAGCTTTTACTTGTCAATCATTCAACTCTAACCCCCCACCCAGACACTGCCCCTCCTCTGAGCAGGCAGCTGGTGGCCGTCCAGGCACCTGCCATGCTCCCCTGAGTAGCCAGGGCCCCTGTCGCTCTGAATTGCGGCCCTCCTCTCTCTCTCTTGGTTGCCCGGTAGACTGAGTCTGCCCTTGGCCCCCTGCCCCCAGTGACAGTGTGCTACCAGCACACACAGACCCCAGGAAGCTCCTTCGGGGTTACATGTGTAATTTGTATTTCAGGTGGTGTGTAAGTAAAGCTTTAGGGAACAACGGGAGCTGCTGGGTACTGATGAATTCTGAAAGTCTGGCCACTCCTTTTTGGTGCAGTCAGTAGGAATTTGATGGAGTTTTGCTTTCTGGATTCATTTGAATTATATTTGTTTGGTAAATAACTGACCAATCAGCATTAATGAGATGTAGTAGTCATAGACTATACTATTGCTTTGATCTCTCCCACGGCTGTTTGCTTAGGTGAGCATTTATTTAGTTTGCACAGCAATGGCATGTTATCAGGGCCCTACTTTCCTAAGTATGCACTTATACAGGGCTTGTTTTTATTAGAGCGGGGTGCTTTGGACTGCACTGACTGCTCTCAACTGACACTCTGATTGAGAGTGCAGAGGTAAGCTGTTCTTTTATTAGGGCAAGCTCCCATACTTGTGGTTTTAACTCTGCATTACAGCAGCATGGCATAATAACCAGTTTCTATGGGAAACTTTGGGAATTTTGCATTTGTTTTCACTGTGGACAGAATAAGGCCTGTAACTGAGTGTGGTGAGGGAGTCATAGATTGTGTGTTACGGATTTCTGTACATCTGTCTGTTTGCAGTAAGGTGTGGGGAGCACCACTGCTGAGCATGGAGGTCATTCATTCAGCACTGCTAGTTTGCACCTCAGGGCCAGTGGCTGTTCAGCTGTTCACTGCATCACTGCCATTGTGGAGTAGCATACCACAGTGACATGTGTTTATCTTGAAAAATAAATGTATGATTTAATGGAGCTGGAATTTTTATGTTTTGCCACTGTGTGGCTGAGTGTAAAACATTACCTGGTAAGGGGGTCATTGTGCAAGAAGCTTTGTGTGTGTGAGAGACCTGGGATGATAGCTACCAGGGCAATGCTGATGGGTGTGCTTGCAGGGCCAGCTGAGGCCAGCTCTACATTACACACTTCTGCTGGCACAGCTCTGTCAGTCGGGGAGTGATCCCTGACCAGCACAGCTCTGCCAGCGAACCCCTATTGTAGATTCAATTATAGCAGCAAAACTGCCTCTTTATAGCTTGTTTTGCTCAAGGGACTGGAATAAATTTATCAGTAAAAAGCAGAGTTTTGCTGGTGTGGCCCACACACTTTATGGGTTTGGTGCTCTGTCCCACCTAGTGGCACCGAGACCACTTAGATCTTAGAGAGCGATTAATGAGTCTACAGCATTAGCTAAGGGCCATGTGGCTTTTAGCTCATGCGGTAAAGGCTCATGCACTAAACTCCAGAGATCCCAGGTTCAATCCTGCCTGCCGATGACCAGAGTCTGTCGATGTTACACTGGTATAAACTATGAGCACTTTGCCAGCATAGTACAGCTGTACTGGCAAAGCACTCCTAGTAACGATGTAATTTATATCAGGAAGAAAGTCCTTTGGCCAGTATAGTTTATACCAGTTCCCTGAACGAAATAAGCTATGCTGGTAAGAAGACATGTAGGGTATGTCTACACTTAAATGCTACAATGGCGCAGCTGCAGCGCCTCAGTGTACCACCTATGCCAGCTCTCCCATCAGCATAGGTACTCCACCTCCCCGAGAGGCGGTAGCTAGGTCAACAGAAGAATTCTTCTGTCAACCTAGTGCTGTCTATACCGGGGGTTAGGTCGGCAATAGCTGCGTCTCTCGGGGGGTGGATTTTTCACACCTCTGAGGGACGTAGCTATACTGATGTAAGTTCCTAGTGTAAACCAGGCCGTATGCACGAGGGCTATGTCAGCAAAAACTCACCCCCCCAGTGGACATTGGTATGCCAGCAAAACTTTTATGTGGAGACCAGGCCTAAATTACACATCTTACAAAATAAAAAGCACTCAGACAAAGCAGCCTAGAATCCAAAGGCCAGACCTGGGACTGAGCACTTCAGCTAGAAGATAAAGAGACCTCTGCACCTGTTTCCTCCATTGCTTGGATCATAGCTGTCTTTGGTCCTAAGAGTACAGGCTTCTGCTGACGATCAGAGCAGAGCACTGTACACTGATCCCAGTGGTATCTCAGATTGTTTTCTAACTTAGCACCTTGAATGCTGGATGATAACACCTAGGGGGCATAGGAACTAGTAATCTGTATTTTGTAGCAAGGCAGGTGTACATGATGTATAGGAACAAGGGAGTATCCTTTGGAATAGTTTGTGAGCCCTCTAGTGGCCCTTGGCAAGAACTGGTAGTAATCACTGTCTATTCCCAGAAAGCCATTTTATGGCTGGGCTGCTGTAAGGAGAAGCTTCAGCCTTGGCCGAAGGTGCCCAAAGCCAGCCCAGGCAGCAGTGTACCAAGGCCTGGCATGCTGCACACATTTAGTAAACATGGCACTTTGGGCTGCGCTGTGCCCATGTGGTTCCGTTATATCGTGTGTTGTGTAAAGACAAGAACTGGCGATGAGGACGGGGTCCTAAGGACCGAACCCTGAAACAGAGAGTGACTGCAAAGGCCTAGGGAATGTAAGAAGGAAACAGCAGCTTGGAACACTGGAACTGGCAATAAACTGCTCATTTAGGAAAAATAGAAAAAGGATTAAAACATATGATGAATGGATGGCCTGATGCACACAAACAACGGTTTCCATCAGACGTTGCTCCAAAAGAGCAAGAAGTGTATCTCAAGGGTGCCTGCTGTGTGTCACTAGAGTGGTACCTATGTAGCTCCAGTCCCATGTTCTCCAACAATTATACAAAGGCCATTTGGGAATTGTAAGAGTGGAAGTCCTGGCCAGAGGTTTTGTGTCCTGGCCAGGGATTGGTACAAAAACAGGAAATAGCGAACGCTGTTAAGGTTGTCAGCAAGCACAACACATAACTAAATATGCTCTGTTGTATCGTTAGGAGTGGCCAGTTACTCCAGGGCAGTGAATCCACATAGACTGTGCTGGACTGTTTATGGGACAAATGTTTTTGTTTGCAGTAGATGCCAATTCTAAATGGCCTGAAATATTATGTGCAAATTCCTCTGGTTCCGTGCTGATGGCGGAAATATTCAAACTCTTGTTTTCATGGATGGGGGTTCCTGAACAGATTGTAAGTGACAAAGGATCTAATTCACATCCAAAGAGTTTCAGCTGTTTGTCAAAGGAAATGATATCAAACATGTCACATCAGCTCCTCACCATCCTGCCACAAATGGATTAAAAGGAAATGGAGGAAAGATGTATCCAAACATTCAAGCAACTTATTCGGGCTGGGGAAGGTAACTTACAACACAAGATTATAGGAATGCAACCCATGCTACACAAATCAGATGCCAGCCATGTTGTTTATAGGATATAATTTAAGGTCTTGCTGGGACTTGTTAAAGCCTCATCTACAGAGAGACACTGGTAAGAAACAGAGTGATCAAATGGCCACAGCCATCCCTGATTGCACAGATTTCACGAGGGAGAAAAGGTCTCAAAAAGAGATGAGGAAAATAATTAATGGCAACCTGGACTTCTGCAGTATTCTTTTTGAGATGGGATGAACAGTCCTGGCTGCATGATGATTTATATAATGGCAGTAGAACGGGTTGGCAATGTTCGGCACGCGGCTCGCCAGGGTAAGCACCCTGGCGGGCCGGGCCAGTTTTATTTACCTGCTGACGCGGCAGGTTCAGCCGATCGCGGCCCCCATTGGCCGCGGTTCGCCGTCCCGGGCCAATGGGGGCGGCGAGAAGCGGCGCGGGCGAGCGATGTGCTGGCCGCGGCTTCTCGCCACCCCCATTGGCCCGGGACGGCGAACCGCGGCCAGTGGGGGCCGCGATCGGCCGAACCTGCCGCGTCAGCAGGTAAATAAAACTGGCCCGGCCCACTAGGGTGCTTACCCTGGTGAGCTGCGTGCCGAACGTTGCCGACCCTGCAGTAGAATATTGTCTGTATTGTCTCACTCTTATTTGTTATGCTTGATAACACCTTGTTTCAGGCGTGCTGGAAGAATTTGTATAGTGGGGGTGCTGAGAGCCATTGAACCAAACTGTATACCCTGTATATGATGAAAATCACTTCAAGCCAGGGTGGGGCAGCACCCCAAGTTCCAGCACCTATGCCTTGTTTGCTCTTTGGATTGCAGCTGCACAGGATTTTGTTGAACCATCTACAAAGATTCCCAGGTCTTTTTCTGAATTGGTACAGTTTAGAAACCCAGTAAGGTGTCTGAATCGTTCAAGTTTTCCCTCTAATGTGCCTTTATCAAGATTGAATTTAATTAATTTTCCATCATGTTGCCCATTCACCTAGAATCACAGAAAAGCGGAGTTGGAAAGGATCTCCAGAGGTCATCTAGTGACTCGCTCTGGGGCAGGATGAAGTGTTCCTGGGCCATCCCTGAAAGCAGGAGTGGCGCCAGGGTTTTTGCCGCCCTAGGCGGCAGGGCTCCTCCTCTGAGCATTCGGCGGCAGGGGTCCTTCCGCTCCGCATCTTCGGGACACTTCGGCGGCAGGTCCCGGAGCGAGTGAAGGACCCACCGCTGAATTTCCACTGAAGACCCGGAGCGGAAGGACCCCCCGCCGCCGAATTTTCGCCGAGGATGGCAAAATGCCGCCCCCCAAATCCTGCCGCCCTAGGCGACCGCCTAGGGTCGCCTAGTGGAAGCCCCGGCCCTGCCTGAAAGCTGTTTGTTTAACGTGTTTATAAAAACCTCCAAGGATGGTGATTCCATAATCTCCCTAGGTAGCGTGTTCCAGTGCTTAACTATCCTTAGAAGTAGAAAGTTTTTCCTAATATCCAACCTAAATCTCCCTTGTACAATTCCTGCAGTCTCTGAGGTGAAATGATGAAGGCTTGTTCTAGAAGCAGCAGCCCCAGGATTTGGCAGGATCCTGGATGCAGGGGGAGGAGAGAGAGGCATGTGAGGTGGTTGGGAGGGTAATGGAGATGTGTGATGGAGCTCACTGCTCTGGGAAATGGCAGAAGTCTCAGTGTGTTCGGTTTGTGGCAGCAGTGGGACATACAGGAGATGTGAGACTGAACAGAGGGAGAGCTGTGACCTTAATGATGAGCAAAAATGTCACTAAGGAAAGAACACCCAGAAGCTGAGCTGATGAATTCAGTGCTGTTCACACTCCCAGAGAAAGACGTCTGGGGCTTCCAGAATTTTTTTTTAAAAAGTCGGTTGAAGAAATCTTTCCAGCACATGATTGGATGATTTCAGGTTTGCCAATGCAATTGACTGCCTAAGCAGCAGATTTGCTTCCCCTGCACCAGCTGTTTTATAATAGGACTAACTCATTATCTAAAGCCAAGTAATCACTTTCAATAGCGAGATTTAGATGAGAGTCCATGATTTACCCTGCTGCAGTATGTGCCACTGGCATTCACAGTGGTAACCCCGCTGTCAGATTGGGTTTCTGCTCTCAGCACTGCTCAGATATACCTTTGTGAGTCTGGATAATTACTTTGGGAAGCCACCGCTATGGTATGCATGTGCCAGGGGGGTTAGTGATAATTCTCCAGACTCTGGATGGGGGTGGAGACAATATGGCCTCTCAGGCAGCGGGCCTGGCAGGGTTCATGCTGGCACCATGCTATTATCAATGGGTGCATGTTTAACAGCAGGGCCACAAGGCAGTGTGCTGTTCTGAGGCACTCTGAGGAAGAGGGTGGGCTGCACATACCTGAGCAATGCCAGCCTCCAGCAAGCAGCTGTTGTTCATTTGAAGGGGGTGAGTTAATTGAGCTGAGGGGCCTTTCCTCTGAGCAGATCAGTCAGCCTTCTCTGTGTTTCCTTATCAGACTCTGGGCTCTGAAGTCTTTGAACAATAGGGCAGGCTGCCACCTGGATCTGGGTTGTTTCCTGATCCTGCAGCTTTTGTTCCAAAGGCCTTTGAACTAGTGGAAATGACTCTTGTCTTTTACTAGCTTTGTCCCTGGTGTTCATGTGCGTTCTCTGTGTCCTAGTGATGCCGTGGGTATTGTGGGGGCTCAAGGCACAGGCAGTGTCAGAGAAAGGGGAATAGTGGGAGGGGACAGGAGCAAGGACTGTTATTGCCATCTCCTATGGCAGCCCAGGGCCCACACCAGACTTCTGCACCCATCAGCCACCCAGCCAACAGCAGCCTGTGTTCTGAAGAGTAAGCCCAGATTAAAGAATTTTAGGACCGTGTGCACTATGGAAATCAGGGCTGTTGTATTAACTTAGATGGACTAAATGGGCCCGAAGAGTCAAAAGTGTTAACATGATGCTTTCACTGTCTAACACAGGGGTCAGCAACGTTTGGCACACGGCTCGCCAGGGTAAGCACCCTGGCGGGCCGGGCCAGTTTATTTACCTGCTGACGCGGCAGGTTCGGCCGGTCGCAGCCCCCACTGGCCGCGGTTCACCATCCTGGGCCAATGGGGGCGGTGGGAAGCCGCGGCCAGCACATCCCTCGCCCGCGCCACTTCTCGCCGCCCCCATTGGCCCGGGACAGCGAGGGGGTGACAGGCATTAGACAGAGAAGACACAGACAAATACCATGACAAGCACATGAGGAAACATCCCTTGAACCTTTTATTAAAGATACAGAAAAGAAGGAATCAGCTAAAGCCTTTGAAATGTAAAGGAAGGCTTTTATTTTAACAATCTCCCTTATTCCTTTCCCTTCTATCTGGCGAGAGCCTTTCGAAGGGACCTGCCGTGTTTGTCGGTCTCTGAGATGGTAATAACTGTCCTTGTGGGGAAAAAGAGAAGAAGTTAGTTGAGATGGGCTGGGGCTGCTATTGTTGCTGCTGTTGAAGTCCAGTCTCGTTTCCCAAAAGACAAAACCAGACAAACGCACACGAAAGGGGAGAGAAAAGAACAGCAGAGAGAGAAAATGCAGCTTCTGTCTCTGGTGCTGCCTCTCACCTGCAGCCTCACTGCTGGAAAGCCACAGGCCCAGCACATGGGCTTATTATCCACTCCCAGACCTGACAAACTTGTACCAGCATCTTTTAGCTGCCTCTTTCTGGTCACAGGCTTACAGCAGGGTTGCAAATTACACAGTTTTGGACAACTAAGCCAGGTCACATCCCAGGCGGTTGTTGGGATTTAGCTGGAGCTAGTGGAGGTGGTGATGTCATGTCCCTCTCTTGGCCCAGACTGGTCAGCATATTTCTCAGGATCAGGATGACGAAGGCCCAATAATGTTATGGTAGATCCTGGAGTCATAGGAGGTGGCGGGAGTGGGAGTCATGATGGAGAAACCTGCTCCTTCACCTTTCAGTAAGCAATTATTGTGCTCGCTTCTGTCAGTCCATAATTTCCCTCCAAAGGGAGGGCCCCAAAAGGGAGTGATGGGTGGAACAGCTCATCCCCTTGTTATTTTGTTCACCAGGTAGGCCTAATTTTTAACACACCAATTTTCGTCCATTAATTTCTGGACCCACGCTTCTCTTGTTTACCTGGAATGATCTTAACACTGGTATTGGGTTATATCAGGAGGCCTTTTCATCAGGACTAATTCAGTCTTTTTGTCTCCCTTTTTCACCTGAGTGCACATTGGTTAATCTGGGCCTGCAGAAGAGTCCCGCAGTTAATCCCCAGGGCTGGATTAACCCCTTGGAACAATAGACCTGTGTTTAGGGTCGCAAGCTCTGGGATCGTGTGTAGCATGGACTGCATGAGGAGATGACTGCCTAGCTGGAGAGTCAGTGCCACTGGAGTGCCCTATTCTGTGCCCTACCAGAGCTTCCCCCATCTCCACTTATAGGGCAGCTGCCACCTTCTCTCTCTGGAGAAAGTTTAAGAAACAACACTGAATTTCATCTGCCCTGTCACCCAGCTTGGGGAGGTCCCTCAGAAGCTCCTCAGTGTCTTCTTTAGTTTTGATTAATCTCAGTGACTGTGTCTACTCTGTCAGTTCTGCCACCTCACAGTCCATCGCTCTTACAGATCATTGATAAGAACATTAACCAACACCAGCCCTAGTGTGTCCCTGCTGTTAGCCTTTTGCCAACTGCCATTCATTCTGGCTTTCCCTCCCTCCTCCCCATCTCCTAGCCAGTTTCTGAGCCAGGACAGTATTTCGCCTCTCACTCATGACTGTGTAGTTTCTCTAGTAGCTATTTGTGCAGGACCTTGTCATCGGCCTTTTAAAAGTCTAAATACATTGTATCAATTTGTTCTCCTTTTCCCACTACTTAATTGACATGTCCAAAGAATTGTAATAGTTTAGTGGGGCATCATTTTCCTTTGCAGTAGCAGCAGTGCTTTGTTCACCTGCCACAGACTGTACAGGAACCACACTCCCCATGTGTTCCAGAAGAGGTTTTACACCCATCTCTCTCAACCCCATTGCTTAGAGGCAGCTTAACGTCCATATCCGGAAAGATAATGGAGCAAATAATCGAACAATCAATTTGTAAGCACCTAGAAAATAATAAGGTTATAAGTTACAGTCAACATGGATTTGTCAAGAACAAATTGTGTCAATCCAACGTAATATCCTTCTTTGATAGGGTAACAAACCTTGTGGATGGGGGAAGCAGTAGATGCGATATAGCTCAACTTTAGTAAGGCTTTTGGTACGGTCTCACATGACCTTCTCATAAATAAACTAGGGAAACAAAGCCTAGACTAACCTACTATAAGGTGGGTGCTCAACTGGTTGGAAAACAGTATTCAGCGAATAATTATCAATGGTTCACAGTCAAGCTAGAAGGGCATATCAAGTGGGGGCCTGCAGGGATCTGTCCCAGGTCCGGTTCTATTCAGTATCTTCATAAATGATTTGGATAATGGCATAGAGAGTACATTATAAAGTTTGCAGATGATACCAAGATGTGAGGGGTTGCAAGCGCTTTGAGGGGCAGGATTAGAATTCAAAATGTTATTAATAAACTGTAGAAATGGTCTGAAATAAACAGGATGAAATTCAATAAGGACAAATGCAAAGTACTCCACTTAGGAAGGAACAATCAGTTGCACACATACTAAAAGGAAAATGACTGCCTACAAAGAGAGTATTGCAGAAAAGGATCTGGGGATTACAGCGGATCACAAACTAAATATGAGTCAACAATGTAATACTGTTGCAAAACAAGCAAACATCATTCTGGGATGTGTTAGCAGGAGTGGTGTAAGCAAGACACGAGAATTCTTCAGTTCTACTCAGCACTGATAAGGCCTCAGCTTGTGTACTGTGTCCAGTTCTGGGTGCCACTCTTCAGAAAAGATGTGGACAAATTGGAGAAAGTCCAGAGGAGAGCAGCAGCAGCAACAACAACAAAAAAGAGGTGTAGAAAACATGATCTATGAGGAGAGAGTGAAAAAAATGGGTCTGTTTAGTCTAGAGAAGAGAAGATTGAGGGGGACATAAGTCTTCAAGTACATAAAAGGTTGTTATAAAGAGGATGGTGATAAATGTTTCTCATTAACCACCAAGGACACGATAAAAAGCAGTGGTCTTAAATTGCACCAAGGGAGGTTTAGGTTAGACATTAGGAAAAACTTCTGTCAGGGTAGTTAAGCACTGGCACAAATTGCCTAGGAAGTTGTGGAATTTCCATCATTGAAGGTTTTTAAGAACAGGTTGGACAAACACCTGTCAGGGCTGGTCTAGAGAATACTTATTCCTGCCTCACCATAGGGGCTGGACTAGATGGCCTATGGAAGTCTCTTTCCGCCCTACACTTCTTTGATTCCATAGCCCTCTGAGGTCACTTTCCTGCCCACTCAGATGTCCCTCAGAAGCAGGAATGCAGGCCCTGAACCAGGTCAGCTCTGCGGCACCTCTCCTTGGTTGCTGGAGGTGACTCCCAGGGCTCTGAGCAGGCAGCCAAGACTTTCTCCTCCCACCTCTCCTCCACGCTGTCCTCCTGCTTCCTCCCTTGTGCCCCTTTGGGCCTCTCCGCAGCACAGGGGCCGGAAGGGGAGGAACTCAGGGCCACTGCTGTGCTTCCTGGCCTTGAGCAGCAAGGCATTCCC
Source organism: Emys orbicularis (assembly GCF_028017835.1). Classification (NCBI taxonomy): domain Eukaryota; kingdom Metazoa; phylum Chordata; order Testudines; family Emydidae; genus Emys; species Emys orbicularis. The sequence goes on along the minus strand of NC_088695.1, from coordinate 24,152,739 downwards.
TGTTCCCCCTCCCTCTGGAGGCAGCTGAGGCATGAGGGAGATTGGGCAGGGGGTGACAGAAAGTCCAGGGTAGACAAGGACAGGGCAGAAAGAAGCCACTAGGGAGGGTGCAGCGTGCAGCAGGACAAAAGGAAAGGCTGGTGAAGGGAAGTAGCCCAGGAGAAAGAGTGGGTTTGGGGGCAGGGGGATGGATATGAAGGGACAAGTCAGGGAAGGTCATGTGGCTAATGCACAGCACTGGGGGTTTTGGACTCCTGGGTTCCATTCCCAGCTCTGCCACTGACTCGCTGGTTGCCATGGGAAAGTACCATCATTTCTCTGTGTCTCACCTTAAAAGTCTACTTAGAATGATAGTGCAGCCTGACCTCCCAGGTGAGAGACAGCTACTAGGGGAGCGTGGGTGCAGGTCTGTTGTAATTAGAAAGGGGAAAGCAAGCTGAATCCAAACAACTGCTCTCTGCACATATTCATCTCTGCAAAGCTGTCACTCAGTGAGCTACTTGAAACCTAACAGCAGTGATCTATTTAGCTTAACAAAGAGGAAGTTAAGGAGTGACTTGATCACAGTCTATAAGTACCTACGTGGGGAACAGATAGTGGGGATAGTCTAGCAGAGAAAGGTCAAACACAATCCAGTGGCTGGAAGTTGAAGCTAGACAAATTCAGACTGGAAATAAGGTTTGTTTAGCTTGTTTAGCAGTGAGGGTAATTAACCATTGGAACAATTTACCAAGGCTTGTGGTGGATTCTCCATCACTGACACTTTTAAATCAAGATTGGAAGTTTTTCTAAAAGCTCTGCTGTAGGAATTGTTTTGGGGCAGTTCTCTGGCCTGTGTCATTCATTAAATCAGCTTAGAGATCACAATGGTCCCTTGTGGCTTTGGAATCTATGAATCTGTGGTGGCCAAGCAGCTGTTGGCTCTTGTGTGTGGATTAAGTAGAGGCCAAGAGTGCTTTCTTCTGCCTGATGGGCAAGCAGGGCTTGCCTGTGCTTGTTGGAATAGGCGCTCTACTCCATTACCAGTGGAGAAGTGTATCATGCTTTGCTGGGGCCACTACATGTGTGGAACGTTGCTGCAGGGGGCCCATGACACAGAATAGGCTCCATCGCTGCCTTGCCTTCCGAGTCTGAATGAGATGTAATTCAGGGTGGGCATTTGTTTGAAGTAAAGTATTTAAGTTTAGTCCATGGACGTACAAGGAATAAGAGCAGTTTAGAAATCACACCTGCTCAGCAACATGAGTGTGCTGGAGGCAGCTCTCCTGCTCAGTCAGTCCCAACTCGATTCAGTTTTATCCTTTTGGGCTCTAGAGATTTGTAAGAGCTGCCATCAAAGCAGAGCAGACACTGGGCAATGCCATCAGGTGATTATCACCAAGAACAAACCAGAAGTGGCCCCAGCTGTGAAACTGAATTTGCTTCTTTTTTATCAATCCCATGATTTCACTTGGGGCCCAGACTGCAGTTCCGTCTGTTTGGCGGAGTGACTCAACTCTGAGTGGGTTTCCTGTTTGAAAACTGCAGGGACAATGTAGTGGGAGGGTGGATCTTGGCCAGGGTGCTTGGGAAGAGGAGGCTTTCAAGTTAACTCTGTCCCCAGCAATATGGAATCTTTCACACACTCTGTGCCCGTTGCATGAGATGGCTCCCCAGCAAGTGCAGAACTTGGGAACTTCTTGACTTTTGTGCATAGAAAATCTTAATCACCCACTGAATTTCCATTGTGAATGTGCATAAGTGTCAGCCAGAGGGCTTTGAGTTGCAACAATCCAGCTCTTCAACAGTACTTTACACATAAGTAGCATTATTCATTTGGGGATCTCAAAGAGCTTTACAAACACAATTAATTATGGCTCACTGCTGTACAATTTGCAAATTGGGGCATAGAGAGATTAGGGAACTTGTCCAAGGTTATACAGCAAGTCACTGGTATAGTGAGGAACAGAATCCAGGAGTCCTGATACCCAACCACCTGCTCTAACCACTAGACATGTTTCTGCTCCATTACTGCTAAGCTATCTATTACAGGGGAGCAGCAGTGAGCCCAGTATTACAGCTGCTTAACGCTTTCCATTAAACAAATTCTTCAAACTATTTTTATAAAGGGCTCTGGTGCCTCCATGGTTTGCAGCAGAACTTTGCAATTTAGCCAGGGGTGGTTGGGATTCAGGGAGGTGCTTTCTGCAGCCTCCTTGAAAATCTGTGCAGATCTGGCTGACATGAGCAAATCACCATTTCCCCCATCTGTGTTTTGCTCACTACAGCTTATTCTTGGTTTGCCCACCATTCTGAGCCCATGCACCGTACTTTGCAGCGTGCGACGCACACAGCATCAGAACACAGGACACAGGCTGAGGGATCTGCCTCCTGTGCTGAATCTTTGCCTCAGCAGAACGCCCTCCGGCCTAGCGCAGTGATGGCCAGCTCTTGGCCTGAAGGCCCCTTGTTGTCCCCAAGGCAGTGAATTGGAGCCCTTGCAGGTGACTGTTGCTCAGAAAATGTCGATTTGATGATGAATTCAGAATGTGTCCCTGAGATCCCGCCATTTTTAAACTGATGTGTGAATCAGCCCTGGCGCTCTAGGGAGAAGGAAAGCGCACGGACTCTCCCACCACCTCCCTGACTGTCTCTTCCCTGCTATGGCTGACCCCATGGTGCATTGCAGGTGTGAGAGGAGAGTAGTTCTGACTGCTCCTTCCCCCACTTCGCTACTAGGCTGGGAATCCGAGGGACAGCCTGACAGAAGTGTGACTGGCTCTGCCTGAGCCTAGGGGACCCCCAAGCAAAGGACAGCTCCCCTCTCCCAAAGCCCCCCAGGCACCAGGAGATGGGGAAAGAGGAGAAGCTGAGACACGACAGCTCCCTGCCCCCTTATCCCAGGCTTGGGGACCATGTTCCCATACCAGATCTGGACTGGCTACAGGCCTTACTTATACACAGCTGGTGTGCTCATCATGAGATCTTTTAAAGCTCTGCCAGGTATGGCTGAGGTTTGTTTAAGTAAGGTAATTTTCACACAGTGCCACCTAGTGGATGGCTAAATGCAGTTTAGCATTCCATTGCATCTTCCTCTTTAAGTTCTGCATTCCTGTCGTTTACAACATTTATTCTATCATGCTATCATTGAGGTTCAGCCTGTTAAGTGGCTCTGAATCATGCTGAATTTTTAATTACACATCTCAAATGTGTAACAACTTGGTCATCTGGATGTCCATTAGTTGCAATGACTGTCTGTGGTAGGTTTGGAATCCTTGAGTAGTCTTCTTATTCTGCATCTGCAATCTGTAGAGTTTGCGCTATTGATTGCTCTTTCTGAGGCACAAACTGTAGATGTCAGTGGTTTCTGCTGAACTCTCCACAGTTGGACTTGATCACATACTATCTGAAGTCTTTTTCTTTACAAGAGCTGGAGCTGTCCATCCATTTTCTCCACCCAGTTTGACATGAACATGGTCCCCAGATTCTATAGCTGGCAGTTCTCTGATTGAGCAACTTCTGTTGTAAAATAGTTCATTCATAAGATCTTTTATCCCTTTTATCTGATTTGCACCATACTTTGCTACTCTCAGAATGTCTGGGCACTTCAGAAATAGATCCTTTTTGAAAATTGGAACAGTAGTTATGACTTGTCTTCCCATCAGGAGCTGTGCTGGACTATATCCAGTAGCCACAATTGGTGTTGATCTGTAACTCAGAAGAGCAAAGAATGGATCGTCCTGCTGTTGGACTTTCGTGGCTGTCTGTAGAGCTCTCTGTCTCTCCGTTCACTTGTGGGTAATGTGGGCTGCCAGTAATATCACAATCCTATTTCATTCGGAAGGACTTAAATTCTGCTACAATCCATTGTCTGCTACTAGTTGTTCTAGAATACCAAAATGAGCAAAAGTGCATGTCAGTTTATTGATAATACTGTGACTTGTTACATTTTTCAAGTACATTATTTCTATATTCCTGGAAAAATAGGCCATGTCGACCGGGTAATGATGTCTTCTGAATTCACATAAAACTGCAGCTATTCTCTTCCACGGTCTCTTTGGTCAGGGTGTTGTTATTAAATGTTTTTTGTGTTGTGGTGGTCTGTCAGTTCTGCAATATTCACATGCAGATACTTTATTCTTTATGTTCTTGCTGGTGCCAAGCCACCACACTGACTGGCCCACTTCATGGATGAGGTTTAGGATTTCTCCTCTTATTTTGTTTGGAAATATGATGCAATTGCCTTTAATCATGGGTCCATTTGACTTGCTTAATTGCAATGCACCGCAAAGTACTCTCTTTCAGTTCCTTAGTGTCCTTTATACACTTGGGGGGCAGCTTCCTCTAATGTAACTTAGAACTTCCTGAAGTTGCCGGTCTGTTAAGGTTGCTTTTTGTAGCTGGAGTAGTCTCTTTTCTGACACTGGTCTGTATGTATCTACAACATTCACATACGCCATTACATTGTCTTTGAGCTCTAGGTAGTTGAATGTTGGGTTCAAATGTAGAGTGTCTGCTACACCAGATAATTCCCAGGAACATATTTAGCAATTGTGTGAAATCACATTTACCTAAACAATAGATGTTTGGCATCTCAGTAGTGCATTATCAGGTCTTTTCCATTGATGAGGGTTACAAATGATTTATGGTCTGCTACCAGTGTAACGAATCCAGTCTACATAGATATGTGTAAGAGTTCTCACATGCCCATACACTTGCCAGACACTCCTTTTCAATCTGTGCATATCGTTTTTCTGCTTCTGTGAGTGTGTGAGAACAAAATGCACATGGCTTCCACTCAGAGCCATGTTGTTGCAACTATACATCATCTAGGCCACAGCTGCTTGCATCTGGACTGACCACTGTGGGTTTGTTCACACGTAATACTGGAGAACTAGAGCTATTGAGATCATTTATTTTGCCTGGCTGAAGGCAATTTCTTGATTTGGCCCCCATGGCAAAGATGTGTTGGACTTTAGCAGTTCATTCAGTGGTTTTGTCATTGTAGAAAGGTCAGGTAGGTATTGACCAATGTAATTTCCATCCACAGTATATGTCTCAGTTCTGTATCAGGGGGTAGCCGTGTTAGTCTGTATCCACAAAAACAACAAGGAGTCCGGTGGCACCTTAAAGACTAATGGATTTATTTGGGCATAAGCTTTCATGGGTAAAAAACCCACTTCTTCAGTCATGCCTCTGAAGAAGTGGGTTTTTTACCCACGAAAGCTTATGCCCAAATAAATCTGTTCGGTGGCACCTTAAAGACTGACTCCTCGTCATTTTTGTCTCAGTTCTGGTACATTAATTGGTGCATTCAATTCTCGAATTGCTTTTACCTTCTCAAGGCTAGGACTGATTCCATCTTTGTTTATTGTCTGTCCCTAAAACTCGATTTGGGGTAGGTGGAAAACACATTTTTCCTTGCTTAGCTTCAGTCCAGACTAACTGATTAGGCTTAGATCTTTGTTGAGGGTTTTGTTGTTTTCTTTAGGATCCACATATCAGAATATCATCCATGAAAACTACTATGCCATTTGTGTCCATTAACAGTTCTGCCATCTTTCTTTGGAAAATTTCAGGTGCACTGGTAATCTCAAAAGGTAATCTTCAAGAGCAAAATCTCCCAAAGGGTGTGATAAATGAAGTCAGTTTAGCAGTTTTTTGGCTAAAGGAATTTGCCAGAATCCACTCGAGGCAGCCAGCTTGGAGAACATTGTAGCTCCTTTCACTTTGGGGAGGAAGTCATCCAGTGTTTTTCCTCTCACAACTGCTTCATTAAATATTTTAAAATCCACACAAATAAATATTTTCTCATTTTTCTTTATAATGTGTACCTTTGGGGCACACCATGCTGTTGGTTCAGAGATTTTCTCAATTATGCCAATCCTCTTCATTCTCTTTTAACTCAGTTTCCACCCTATGAAGTAATGGGATAGGAATTATGTGAGATAGATGTTCATGTTGTCTCTTAGGGTTATTTATACTGGATCTCCATTCAAAAGTCCAATATCACCACATATTCCATCGGGTTCTTCCACCTGTCTCACTAGGCCCATCATAGCTTTCACACTGCAGCTGAGAAGCCTGTTGGTCTGTGATCCTTTGGTCACATGCACTCTGAATGCAAAGCTTTCGTCTATGCAAGTTGTCTCTGTGGTGAACTGGCCCATGCAGCTCAGAACTCCTCCAGAGCTAGTCAGAGCTGTGTCAGGTGATTTAATCTATGGGAAGGGATGCAGCTGTTTGTAAATCCCTTCTGAGATGACTGTGATATAAGCTCCTGAGTCAATTTTAAAGTGTTGCCATGAATATTCAGTTTCACTCTCCAGGTAGGCTGCATGTCATCACATATGATAGATCCCAGAAACAGTGGCTCTTGATTGTCCATAATATAAGTTAACTCCCTGACTGCTTTGGTGCGGCAAACAGCTGCAAAATGTCCATATTTCATGCATTATTACTCTGTGTGCCTCTGGCTGGACATGCATCATCTCTTGGGATATGACTTGTTCCACTCCTTGTGCACGTAGGCTGGAATTTGTCCTTCTTAGCTTGGGGATTCTCTCTCCTTGCCTCAAGGGTTTTACTATGATGACTGTTAACATTCAAATGTCTCTTTACAGTTTCTAAGCTAGTTTCACATTTTTCAAGTTTGGCAAGTTGCTCTCACCAGCTCAGAATGTTTTGCTCTTTGTATAGCTGTAGCTAGGGTTAAATCTCTCTTCAGTTGTAGTGGCTGTGAAAGGTTTTTATCTGTTAACCCAGTAACCCAGCCTGTCTCTGATATTTTCATGTTTTGGATTCCCCAAATCACAGTTTTCCATCGCTGTATGCAGAGCTCTTATAAAACATTCACCATTTCCCCATGATTCTTGAATTCTCTGGTGAAAACATGCTCTTTCACAAACATTTCTCTGATGCATATAAAGTATGCATCAAACATAGACAGAGCCCTTTCATAGTCATCTTCAGTAAAGTCAAAGGATTTAAAGAGACACTCTTTTTTCTTCCCTATGGCGTACATTAAAGATGATATCTGTATATCAGGGGTCGGCAACGTTCGGCAGGCGGCTCACCAGGGTAAGCACCCTGACGGGCCGGGCCAGTTTTATTTACCTGCTGACGCGGCAGGTTCAGCCGATCGCGGCCCCCACTGGCCGCGGTTCGCCGTCCCGGGCCAATAGGGGCGGCGGGAAGCGGCGCGGGCGAGTGATGTGCTGGCCGCGGCTTCTCGCCGCCCCCATTGGCCCGGGACGGCGAACCGCGGCCAGTGGGGGCTGCGATCGGCCGAACCTGCCGTGTCAGCAGGTAAATAAAACTGGCCCGGCCTGCCAGGGTGCTTACCCTGGTGAGCCGCGTGCCGAACGTTGCCGACCCCTGCTGTATATCATCAGTTTCCTTGTGGAGATTGATAGGAATGTAAAATCTTGCAAAATATCATTTCCAGACTGTCCATTCTGTGGGTTTGTCAAAGCTGAAGTTCTCTGGGGCATTGAAGAGTGGCATGTTGATGAGATCCTGCAACCTTTGTTGCTGTTTTCCTTCTGTTTCTGTTCTTAGTTTACTCCTGATTCCATGTCATGTTCCTGTACCAGATATGGACGGGTCACAGTGTGACATTACCCAGGGTACAATCTGGACTGATGGACAGCTGTGTCCCCTCAATTCTCCAATATGGGGTGCTTTTTACACTGCTTCGCTGTGAGAGCAGCCACTCCTGGTCTGCTCTCACGGAACCTCCAGCATGTAATTCACTCCCAGCTATATTGGATGAGTGCTATAGCCAGCCACTCCTGAGTTATACTACAGAGCAACATCAGCAAACTCCCAGTCCCAGACTTGTCCCCAGAAATGTGTGTCTTGTACTGCCCAGCACCCTCCTGGACAATACAAGCTCATATAAAGTCTGTCATTTCATTAATAGAAAATGATATGCACAAAACGTATCTCAAATGAAGTTTCCCAAACACTTCAATCAAAACACACTGTTTTAAATAAAACAATAACACAAGTTTATTAACTACAGGAAGATAGATTTTAAGTGATCACAAGTAATGAGGCATAAAAGTCCGAATTGTTTGCAAAGAAATAAAAGGTAAAATGCGATTAATACCTAACTTATCAAGCTACATGAATTCAAAGCAAACGTTTCTCTCACCACATGCTTACTGGCTAGATTCCTTTCAGCTAGGACCCTTCCCCCAGTTGAGTGTTACTTCCTTTTCCTTCAGGTGTTGTTGGTGCCGTGAACAGAGAGAAAGGGAGAAGTATTTTGGGGCATCTGTTTCCCTTTTTTAGGGTATGTCTTCACTACCAGTATTACATGGCTGTGTAGTTGCGGCACCAGTGCTGGGAGAGAGCTCTCCCAGTGCTGTTAAAAACCCACCCCCACGAGGGGAGTAGCTACCAGCCCTGGGAGCCTGCCACTTCATAGCGCTGAAACTTGCATCGCTCAGGGTTTTTTTTTTTTCCACACCCCTGAGCGAGAAAGTTTCAGCGCTGTAAAGTGGCAGTGTAGACAAGGCCTTATAGTTCTTTTTCTTTGAAAATCATCTCCAGCAGAAGTTCAGGAGACAGATAGTCTGTGGAGACAGGAAACTCCATCTGTTTCTTTGCTGTACCTTGTTTCTCGCTCACACCTTATTTCCTGCCAAAAATGGCTGCTTAAGTAGGTGATAGTCCATTTGATTTTGTTGACACCTGGCTGAGGTGTCAGTTTGCCTTTTGTCTCTGAGGAACTGGTTTGTGCCTGCTTTTCTAAACTTGGAACATGTCTAAGCAATGTAATACAGTAGAATCTTATAACTTTACATATAATGTTGCTACATATATTTTACCAGGAGGATAATGATCAGCAAATTATGAGTTTTCAAATGATACCTCACAAGGCATACTATGTACAAAATCCATTATAGTTTTGTAAAAAGGGTGAACATGGGGATACAGACTGTCACACACAGACCTTGTGTATACATACTAGTTGTGTTCATCATAAGATCTGTTAATGCTCTGCCAGGTATGGCTGAGGTTTGTTTAAATAAGGTATTTTATACATAGTGCTGCCAACAGTGGTATAATACAATTTAGCATTCCATTGCATATGCCAAGGTCTACAGCTGGAACATAACATACCCCAGCTACTCTGTCACACGAGGGATTGAGGGTACTCAGGGACTGCAGGAAGAGAAAGGACAATCTCATGTTAAAGGCAACTGAATGCTGCTCTGGATAACTGGATCGTTTCCCTCCTTAGCCACACAGTTCCTCTGTGATTTTGGTCAAGTCATGTCAACCCAACTTTTTGCAGGTGGCCACTAATTGTGTATTCTTCATTTTAGAGTTCAAGGCCCCGGGGCCTGATTTCACAGATCAGAGACCCATGAGGAACTAGGGTGATCATCTAGTCTGACCTTCTCTATAACAGAGGCCAGAGAGCATCCCTGAATTAATTCCTATTGGAACTACAGCAGATCTGATAGAAACTGTGACGGGGCAAGGCCAGATGGCTATAGAAAAGTAATGGGAGATAGATATATTAGCCCCAGGCTAAACAAATCCCAGTAGGACCAGGATAAGTAAATGGTAGCTGCTCCAGGTCAATTAAGACACCTGGGGCCAACTTAGATCTTTCCAGAAGGCAGTGGAGATTGCTAGGTTGATTGGGACACCTGAAGCCAATCAGGGGCTGGCTGAAACTAGTTAAAAAGCCTCCCAGTTAGTCAGGTGGGTGCGCATGTCAGGAGCTGTGAGAAGTTGTGCTATTGGAGAGACTGAGCTGTACACACCATACTAGGTACAAGGAAGGAGGCCCTGAGGTAAGGGTGAAGTGGATCTGGAGGAAGTGGGGGCTGCTGTGGGGAAGTAGCCCAGGGAATTGTATGTGTCCTGTTCCTAAAAGGTCAGTTACCATAGCTGATACTATTAGGGTCCCTGGGCTGGAGCCCAGAGTAGAGGGCGGGCCTGGGCTCCCCTCTTTACCCCCTGATTAATCACTGAGACTGGGAGACAACAGAGACTGTGCAAGGGAGGATAGCTTCTCCTCACCTCCCTTGCTGGCTTATGATGAAAATGGCTCAGTAGACTGTGACCCTTGTCCCTAGAGAGAGAAGGGTTAAGGGGAGGGTCACAGTGAGCCTCTGAGGCTAGCGAAATCCATCAGGAAACGCAGGACCCACCGAGACAAGGACAGAGCTTTGTCACAAAACACATCCAGTCTTAATTTAGATACAGTAACTTCTCACTTAAAGTTGTCCCGGTTAATGTTGTTTTGTTGTCATGTTGTTGATCAGTTAGGGAACATGCTCATTTAAAGTTGCGCAATGCTCCTTTATAACGTCGTTTGGCAGCTGCCTGCTTTGTCCACTGCTTGCAGGAAGAGCAGCCCGTTGCAGCTAGCTGGTGGGGGCTTGGAGCCAGGGTGGACCGGCAGGCCCCCATCAGCTCCCCACTCCTCTAAGTTCCCTGTGTAGCAGCTGCCCATCAGGCTACCAATTGCCAGCAGTTCAGCTGTCCCTCCCCCCACTGCCATGTGCTGCTCCTCCCCTCTGCCTTGGAGCTGCTCCCAGGAGCTCCTGCGTGCTGTGCAGGGGAGGGGGGAAGAGGGGGACTAATGTCAGGGTGTCCCCCTCCTCCCTACTTCTGCCTCCTGCTTACCCCTTCTCCATATAGAGCAGGGGGGAGACACAACAGGGCTCAGGATGGAGAGAGCTGGCCGCAGCTGCTGTCTCAACTTCCTGATCTTTTTAAAGGCAATGTACTAGAGTGTGGTGTCAGCGTACTTAAAGGGGCAATGCACTTCTCTCTCTCTCTCTCCCTCCCACACACACACAGGGTGTGTGTTTCTGTGTCTGTCTGCCATGCTGTCTCCCCTCCCTCCATTCGTGCTGCCTTGTAGAGTGTCAAGTATCAGGAGGTAGCCGTGTTAGTCTGTGATACACAAGTGACCCTATCTCTGGCATGCCAAGGAGATCCCAATGACTTAGGCCATGATTATCCCTTTTATAGGATTATATGGCCTCTATAAATATTCATGAGGATATTTGGCCTAATCTACCCATATCTAAACTTCCTCACCCTAACAAAGTTGGGGTGTTCTCCTGTCATAAGTTGTTATACCATTTGCCTGAAGCTTATTAGCATATACATCAATTGATTGGCATAGCATTCTTGTGGATGAACATCTGGAGATGTTCCTATCTTAAAATATCCCAAAGTAGCATCAACTGGTATTTTGCTGTTACCTATTGGGAGTTTAATCATATGTGTTTATTACAGTATTCTATCTTAAGGTCTAGGTTTACTCCTGGTTAGCTGCTTATGCTAAGGCTTGTTAAGGCCTGAGGCCTCAATTAGTTTGGCTAAGTTACTGTCTTACAGGCCTAGAGGCTTGTAGGCTCATTGTGTTACTGAATTACTTAATACCTATGCCATACCTAGCAAATAGCTATACCTATAGGTTAAGGGCGGAGCCTCACACTGGGGCTGGGTTTTGTGGATTCCAGATAAGCTATTGCCAGCAGGCTGCCGGGCGGAGGATTGGCATGTGGCTGCCTCCATGAACCTTGTATGCTTGGGTTTGAGACTTGTGGGTCATCACATCACCCGCTCCCCAGGAGTGCCCTCTGGGCTACTTGGGTCCAGGTTTCTCTGTGTGGCTTCTATGGAAGGTCTGAACCAGGGAGGGAGCATGAACATTCTCAGCAGGCTCCCAAATGTGTTCATTTGAGCTGTAACCTTCCCGAACAATCAATTACCATAATTTGCCCTGCTTCATCTTACAGTTGAGGACTTTCTGCAGTCTATTCCTCCTGACCCTGTACTTGCACTGGTGGGGATGATGATTGGGCAGTATGGGGAAATATGTTCACAGTGTATGATTTTAGAAGTGAGACTTGGAATACAGTGTGGACTCTAAGAGAATCAGGGAGCTAGAGCTCAAAGGTGGCCAAGTTGATTTATCACCGAATCTGGTATGGACCAAGGAACTGATAGTCTAGTTTCCGAGAGAGTCTGTCCGTATGAAGGGCCTCTGCTGAAAGCCATACCTTTTGTCCTACAGAGTGAGTAGGGCCCTTTTGTCTACATTTGGCCATATGACTTTTGTAATGTTCCTTTGTCTTGTTCAGATGTCTCTTCACCTCCTCTTGGAGGCGATGAAAATGTTGTATTAGTCTGAGGCAGATGGGCTGGGGGAGGATGTGGGTAATTGTGGGTGCAATCTGGGGTGGGACTCATAGTTGATAAAAAAGAGGCTGTGGGGGGTGGATGCGTGGTGCCCATTATTGTATGGGAACACTGTATAGAGTAACAGTGAAGACTAGTTTCAGAGTAGCAGCCGTGTTAGTCTGTATCCACAAAAAGAACAGGAGTACTTGTGGCACCTTAGAGACTAACGAATTTATTTGAGCATAAGCTTTCGTGGGCCTACATCCGATGAAGAAGGCTGTAGCCCACGAAAGCTTATGCTCAAATAAATTCTTTAGTCTCTAAGGTGCCACAAGTACTCCTGTTCTTTTTAGTGAAGACTAGTCAACCTGGTGATGGTTGATGTAGGATCGGGTTGATGTCGTTTGACTGAGGATGGTAGACAGAGAACAAGTGTGCATGGATTCCTAATAAATGTAGGACCTCAGAAGTGGGCAATAAACCATGGCCCCCAGTCAGGAGGCCATGAAGACAAATGGTGTTGTTTATCCAGAGCTGAGCGGTTTCCTCTGTGGAGGGTAAACCCATTCAGGGAATGAAGTGAGGCATCTTAGAACAATGATCTGTCACCATCAGAATGCTCATGAAACAATTTAATTCTGGTAGTTCCACCACTAAGTCCAAGGAAGTTGCCTGCCAGGGCCAAGATGGGATGTCCACAGATGAGAGGAGATTATGGGGTCTCTGGCATGGGATCTTGTTGCAGGAAGCCACAAAGGTCTGCATTGTGGGGCACATTCAGAGCCACCAGAAAAAGAGGACATTAATCATTGGGTTTTATATCACCCTAAGTGTCCTGCCAGGGTGGAGTCATGGCGCAGCTGAAAACCTGTCACACTCACAAACCCTGGGAGAACATAGATGTAGTCCCTTATGAACATGATCCTATCCACGGTATTGTGCAGTTCCCAGTTGATAATGGCCATCTTGTTGGGCAAAATGACAGAGGCACAGTGGATGAGTGTCTGCAGGTTCTAGCAGCAAGTAGCATAAAGGTAATTATGGGACTTGAGAATGTGGTTGGGTTCTGGACTGGCCCCTTTATGGGTTGGAGCCATATCTTTGGAAAAAGATGTCAGCCTTGTCATTTCTAATTCCAAGGAGGTAGGTCAAGATGAAGTTGAACCAGGAGAATAGGGCCCATCGGAGCTGTTGTTGGTTTAGGGCCTTGGCCCTGTGCGGGTATTCCAGGTTCTTATGGTTAGTAAACACTTGGACCAAATTGTGGGCCCCTTCTACGTAGCGTCACCAGTCTTTGAAGATGGTCTTAATTGCCAGGAGCTCCTTGTCCAAGATCTCGTAGTTTCACTCAGCAGGGGTGAGCTTCCTCATGTAGTAGACAACAGGGTGCAATATTTGCCCAGGTTCATACCTTTTGGAGAGGACTGCCCTGATTGCTGTACTAGAGGCAATGGCTTCCACAACGAAAGCTTGCATCACATCTGGGTGGGCCAGTACTGGAACAGTAGTGAAGGCAAGCTTCAGCTGCTCAAATGCATGGTGGGCTTTGAGCTACCGATAGAACTGGGTGTTTTTCCAGCGTAGAGCAGTGAGGGACTTGACTTGTTTTGAAAAATTCAAAATGAACCTCCAGTAGAAGTTTACAAAGCCTAAAAAAATATTGTAGGACATGCACATTGAGGGGGGCAGCCTAGTTGCAAACAATCTGGACCTTATGTGGATGCATCTTGATTCCTTCTGGGGACAGGATGAAATTTAGAAACTTGGTTGAGGTCTGATTGAATGTGCACTTCTCAAGCTTAACATGCAGACTGTGTTGTAGTCTCTCCAGGACTGGGTGGACGTGAATGATTTGTTGGTCCAGATCATCTGAGAAGATCAATATATCATCTAAGTGCACCACCATGAACTGGTACAGTCAGTCTGGTCGCACATCATTAATGAAGTGCTGGAACATCACTGGGGCATTAGGTCAGTCCAAATGGCAGAACTAAATATTCAAAGTGGCCGTAGTGAGTCCGAAAGGCTGTCTTTCATTCGTTCTCCTCTTGGATGCAAACAAAAATGTAAGCTCCCAAGAGATCCAGTTTGGTGAATATGCAGGTGGCCCACATGTGGTCCAACAACTTAGGGATCAGGGCACTGGGTAACAGTTACAGATTGTGATCTGATTTTTGGATTGGTAATCAACAATTCAACACAGAGGTGGAGGCTGCCATCCTTTTTTACCAAAAGGACCGGGGCGCTAGCCAGTGAGGTCAACTTGCAAATGAACCCTCAGGCCAGGTTCTCCAAGAGGTATTCTTGCAACACTGCCAGTCAAGCTCTGACATTGCATGTATCCATCCAACCAGTATCTTTACCCCTGGCTGAAATTCTATTGAGAGTCATAGTTCCAGCATGGGGGGAGGTTTTACACATTCATCTTCTCAAAGATGATCGTTATAGTTGTAGTACTTGCGGGGAGGTTCTGTAGCTCCCCCAGTGGGTGTTTCATTGCAGGTGCCTGCATCTACTTGAGCTTTGTTGGGTCTGGTGCAATGTTTGCTGATCCCTGGCCATGCTGTTGGCAAAATTCCAATGGGAAAGTGAACCTCTGTTCTTACCAGTGAATAAGGAGATGCCAGGGATTATGGGAAAATGCAGGGAATGGTATTATTTCTCTGTAATTGCACAACAGCCTCCAGGAGGACAATTGGACCTGAAGACAGTGGGGAACCATCAATAGTTTTGATTGTGTCAGGCATGGACTTGCAGAGCAGGGGAATCTGTCGTGCCTGAGCTGTATCTGCATCCATGAAATTGTTTGCTGCTCCCGAATTGATGAAGACCTATTAGAGGGTAATCTGTCGAAAGTCTCCTTGGGTGTGCAGCTGGATACACACCTGCAAATGAGAAGTCCATGGATTGTGTTCAGGGTGTGTCTCAGTGAGGACTAATGTATGGACAAGGTTCACCTCTCAGTACCTGGGTCAGCTTCTTCCCTAAGCTCCTTGGTGTTTGTACTGGGCAGGCCAAGGCGGCGTGGCCAGGATCACAACAGAAGCACAGGTGGCACTGATGGCTACATTCCTTTTTTCAAGAGTAAGTTGCTGACAAGTCTTATCTTCTTGCATGCATTTGGCAGGCAATAGAGAAGCTGAGGTCATGGTACCCGGATAGTTGGGCTTCAGGGAACCCCTTTTCTCCTCCCTTCATTCTTGCAGCCGATTATCTATGTGCAGGGTAAGGTCCACCAAGGTGTCTAGGCCCATAGGCATCCCTACACGGACCAATTCATCTTTCATTTCTTCCTGCAAGCTACGCTGGAACTGATGCAGCTGCTGTCCTTCGTTCTATTCTGTATCCACTGTGAGGCGGTGGAAGTGTGCTGCCCCTGCCGGAGTCCCCTCAGGGAGCTCTATATGAGTTGACATCAATTGGAGGAAGATATCCCAGTTCGACAGTACTGGGCTATGGCCTTCCAGCAGAGGGAAGGCCTAATTTAACACATTTATTGTCAGCAGTCTGGTTACCAGAGCCACCTAGAGGCATAGATTTGGGGACACATCAGAAACAGAAGGTGGCTTTGGTTTATGAAACCCCAGAACCATCAGTGGTTCCTGTCGAACCATTTGGGCAAGGATATCACAGGCCCCTATTCAGGGCAAGGTGCTGCAGCCTGAACTGCATTGCTTGCCCTGCAGCCACTGGTTGTCCAAGGTCAGCTGCACAGCTTGGGCCTGCAGTGATTGATTATCCGCCTGGAGGTGGGAGGCCCATTTGGGTAAATCCAGTGCTTCTGGTGGGTCCATTCTTCTCACACTAGGCTTAGTCCTGCAGGGTTATTGTCACGGCCAGGTCCTGGGCAGCCAGAACAAGGAGTCAGAGCGAGAGTCCACAGTCATGAGACAGAGTTGGCTAGATCAGTATATCGGGTGGCCAGGAGACAAACTGAAGATCAGAACCACGTGTCAGGAACCAGACTCAGGCTGGGTCACGATACCAGGGGATCGGAAGGAGGAGACAAACTAGAGGTTGGGTACCACAAGTCATATGCCCTGGGACTCGACCAATCGAACCTCCCAAGGGGGCTGGGTTTCACGGGTTTCACGTAAGCTATTGCCAGCAGGCTGCCAAGTGGCTGGTTGGGGCATGGCTGCTCCAGTGGGCCTGGGTTTGAGACCCGTGGGCCATGACAACCCACTGGAAATTCATTGGCTCACTGATGATTCCTCATTTACAGTTACATTTCGAGACCAATAGGGTAGCCTGTTTTTAATCTATTTAATGTGTGCCTTGTTGATTTCATGTATGCAGTGTAGTTGTAGCCTTGTCGGTCACAGGATATTAGAGAGACAACGTGGGTGAGGTAATAGCTTTAATTGGACCAACTTCTGTTGGTGAGAGACACAAGCGTTCTCATGTTAATTTTACATCTTTTTGACTTCTAATGAAAATGCCAGAAGGTACCAAGTCAAACAGTTTACAGAAGTCTAAGTAGATTACATCAGCACTATTAACTTTACAACCAAACTTGTAATTTCATTGAAAGAAGAGATCAAGTTAGTTTCACATGGTCTATTTTCTGTACGTCCATGTTGATTATATTACCCACATTTAATTCTTTATTCCTGGAGTCCCATATCCGTCATTTCATTGTTTTACCCAGCATAGTTGCCAGGTTTATAATTACCCAGGTGTCCTGTTTACTCTTTCTAATTATTGGTACGACAGTCTTCTGGGACTTCCTCAAGGTTCCACAAACTATTGAAAATCATCATGAACAGTCCTGCAATTCCCTCAGCCAGCTTTTTTTTAAATTCTTGGGTGGGAGTTATCTGGTCCTGCTGATTTAAAAATGTCCAACTTTAATAGCTGCTGTTTAACATGCTCCTGAGTTACTACTGGAGTGGAAATGTTTCACCATCATCATATGATATGATTACATCAATTGTTTGTTTCCCAAATACAAACCAGAATTATTTATACAAGACTTCTGAATTTTCTGCATTATTTTTCACAGTGTATTTCCATCTAGTAATTGGTCAACATCATTGTTAGGATTTTGTTATTGTTGATGGGTTTTTTTTCACCAATGCAGCCTTCTTTCTTGATTGTGGCTCTTTGGGCATCTAGTAAAATGTTTGCAAATAGTTCCCAATTATCATTCACATTTTTCTGTTTACATTCTCTTTACCAACTATTTGGATTATAATTGTTTTCACCTTTGTGAAATTGGCTCTTTTAAAGCACCAAGTACACTGGACTCCCGCTAGAACGCGGGGTTTTGGATCCATGCGCGGTCCCGCATTACCATGGATTTCAATGAAGGTAATTAAATTTGGGATCCATGCGCAGTCCCGCGCTATAACCGAATTCGCGCTATAAAGACATGCGTTCTAGCGAGGGTCTGCTGTATATGTATTACTGGTTTGGACTTTATTCTCTTGGCAGATTATAAATATGATCTAGTCATGATCACTTGTATCTAAGCTATCATTAAATTTTAGTCCTGTGATCATTTCCTCTTTATCTGTCAAGAGGAGGTCTCATATAGAATTCTTCCATGTTGGATGCAACACTTCTTTAGTTAGAAAATTGTCATCTACTTTATAATATTTAGAAATTTTAAGGATATT
Source organism: Emys orbicularis (assembly GCF_028017835.1). Lineage (NCBI taxonomy): Eukaryota > Metazoa > Chordata > Testudines > Emydidae > Emys > Emys orbicularis. The sequence continues at coordinate 24,134,974 of NC_088695.1, read as the reverse complement.
TCAGTCCTTGCAGCATGAGACCTCCAGCATATGTCACTCAGACTGAAGTCTCCCATGATCACACACAGGTGCTGAGACTGCTGTCTCACAGACAGTCATATAATCCACCGGCAAAGTGTGTCTCATGTCCCCCTCTGTGGGCTAGTGAGCCCCAACACTTGCTCCTTCTCTGCTTAGAGGGGAGTTATTTGAAAGCTGAAGTTTATGACTATATGCAAGTTATTTGTGAATATGCAAAATAACTCATTGAATAATGTGCATAAAATGTTACACACAGAGCAGGCAAATTACCCTCATTGCTTTCAGACTTTGGCTGTCGAGCGGGCCTAGATGGCCGAGGCAGAAGTGAAGGTGCTATCCTCATTTAGCAGAGTGTCATTCTTGGGGAGCTCTGTTCTGCCTGACCATCTCCTTCCAAGTTTTCCATTGACCTCAGTGGGTTTTGGATCAGGCCCAAAGCCTTCACAGTCAGTGGATTTTATTAAAACCCTCTAGCTTGTTGTGAATGGGCTTCTCATTGCTCCCTCGCACTCTGTCTCAACAGCCAGCATTTTGATGGGAGTGGGGTGGGGGGTGAGCTCTGACAGGCACTGCTGGTTTGGGCTCAGCTAGCTAAGTGGCACATGCTGCACACTGTGCAAAGCAGTAGCTTCTGGGTCCCCATTCTTATGTATCAATGGCAGCCATTCTTGTAGGGAACTAGGGCTGGTTCCAGCTAATGAAGTCGTTGGTTGACGGGTAAGATGAGGCGCTCTGACAATGAGCCTTTGAGATGGCAACATGGGCGTCCTAGTGCAGCTGAGGGGATGAGTGAGTATTCAGTGTTTCACCAGCTGTGCATGGGAGCTGGGACTGACTATGTTAGATGGTAAGTGTCTGGATAAAGGCTCTGAGCCCTTTCAATCCTGAGCTGCTAGCAATTAAATCAGACAGCTCCAGTACAAGCCAAGTTTCATGAGACATCTAGAATCACTGCTGCTCTGCCCATTTCCCCATTCTCACACAGTATTCAGTGCCACCTGGGGGGACCTGAGGGTGGGCTTTTAGCTGGCTTGGTAGAGGTCTAGTTCTGCTAGGACAAACCCATTGCTTTGCATCTTGGGACAAGGTCTGCCCCATGCCCTATTTCTCACCCACGCTCCTAGCAGAGCATCAGCAGGTTGTATGTATGTGCAGGTCTGATCTGGTAATGAGAGTCCCTGGCTCACTCAGCTGCCCATGTCAGATGCCCACTTGCAGTTTGCAGCTGTTCACATACTCAGCTCCCGCACCTATGTTTTTAGGCTGGGAGTCTCAGATTTAGGCTTCCTGGGAACTCGTGTGGAGCTGTGCCAAGGTGACATGGAAGTTAGTTTGGTAACTAAAGAGCCAGTGCATTGAGAAACTCCTTTACCTACCTCAACAGGGGTGTTTCTGGGGAATGTCTGTCACACCTGCTGCACCCAGGCCTTTCTCCACCAGTGTGATGGGCTGAGACTCACCTTGCCACAGGACCTGGAGGGACAACTTCTTCTTTCCCTGTTTTGGAGTTCTTGACCACTGCACTGATCTGCTTGTCCCCTTGTCTCCAGTGGGCCCCTGAGGGCTGGGTGGGTCTGGGAAGGGCTACGTGGATCTAAGGAGCTAGTTAGGCTGTGTTCCCAGAATGAACAGCCCCTCCGGGGACCAGAGGCCAATCTTCTGCTCCGAAAGTCCAGGAAAGCCAGGCCTGCCCAGCTAGGTGCCACTACCTACAACTGACTGAAGAAAACTGCTTGCTCTGATGAAGTTTAAAAGGCCTGTGCTATGGGTTTGCTATCGGTGTGAGCTGGCCAGGAAGCAGAGACAAAGGGTCTGTCTACACGACAGCAGAGGTGTGGCTGCAGCCCATGTAGACATACCAGAGCTAGCTTTGATTTAGCTAGAACGAATAACAGTAGGAGTAAAAAGCTACAACAACATGGGTGGTAGCACAGGCTGTCCATACCTGCGCTGGGTATGTATTCAAGTGGCTAGCCCATGCTGCCATCCATACTGCTGCGATTTCACTGCTGTTGTCACTCAAGATGAAAGCTAGCTTGGGTATGTCTGCAGGTGCTGCAGTCACCCCTCTGATTGCAGTGCAGATACATGCTGAGAGCAGGTGGAAGGTGACATAGGGAGAAAGTCCTTGCCTTCCAGTAGCCTGTTCACTGCCTAAAATAGGGCCAGCAAGGAATAAAGGAGGTGTGGCTGTGGCTGCTGCAGCATGCTGGGAACCCTTTGCCTGGCCTTTGCACAGAGAGCTTGGGCTGGCGAGGCAAAGACTTCCTGGGAGCGAGGGTGTGTGCTGTTCCTGCTCTGGTACCGGCCGCCTCCTCTGATTTGTCAAGTTTTCATTTGCTCCTTTTTGATTTTTTTTTTTTTTTTTTTTTTTTTTTTTTTTTAAATAAAGAAACTGCAAATCCGGAGCCAGTGCAAAACTTCCAGCAGGGCCTTGTCCCTTCACCAGTCATTGTAGCTCTTGTTTGTTATCTGAATCAGGGGCGGCAAGTTATATGGGCCCGTGGTGCCCGGACTACAGCAATATTCAGGGCCCCGGGCCCCGGCTCCACCAATGTTTGGGACTGGGTCTCTCCCCCGGCCCTGCCTGCTGCCTCCTTGCGCCTCCCCCGAGCGTACCTACCTGTGCCCTGGGAAGCAGGCGGCTACCCAGTGCAGCTCCATGCTGCACTCCGCTCTGCTGGTTCCTGGCATCAACTGCTGCCCCAGGGTCCTAGCACCCCAACCACTTTTGCCAGGGCAGGCTGACCCAGCCTGATCCTGACCTTGCCCTTCCGCCTTGGATGGACGGACCCTTCCCTTTTCCAGTGGGACCCTCCACCAGCACAGGGGGGCCTCCCAGCCCACAGTCACTGCTCCTGCCCCATGCTGGGCAAGGGGCAGCCTCATCCCCCACCACGAGTGGGGCAGGAGCAGTGACTGCGGGCTGGGGGGGTCTCTCCCCCAGAGCTCGCTACTGCCGGCGGAGAGAGGGCTGTGGGGAGTCCTCCTCTCTGGCCCCAGCCCCGGGGCAGCCTGCCAGCACCCCAAACTCCTCAGCCCCACCCCAGAGCCCGTACCCCCAGCCAGAGCCCTCACCCCCCGCACCCCAACCCTCTACCCCAGCCCTGAGCCCCCTCCTGCACTATGAACCCCTTATCCCCAGCCTTCACCCCTGCAGCCCTCACCCCTGCACCTCAACCCTCTGCCTGAGCCCCTTCTACACCCAAAATCTCTCATCACCAGCCCCACCCCAGAGCCCTGACATTTTTATGTTTATTTTAAAAAATATATATCGGCTTACAAGGCAGGTGGGGGTGGGGGGCGGGACTTGGACCCATTCTGGGCACCACCAAAAATTATACAAACCTGTTGCCACGATCTGAATGTGAGAGTCGCCATCTCACTGTCTTCGGCATCTTCCTGCCCCCAGCGCTGTTCAACCAAAGTCTTATCATAGGGATCATTTAAGCTATTGGTGGAAGATTAACATTTCCTTTAACTTAGGAAACACATCTTGTCTGTTGCTCAGCAGAGATGACCACACGATTAACATTCTGTGACACTGTTTAGTTGCTGATTTATTGCTGACTCTCGAAGCATAGAATGTGTTTGAATGGTTTCATTTCACTCTTGTACTGCAAAATACTTTAAATTGTTTAGTTCCCAGCTAAGTAGCAGGGAAGTGATCTAGAAGTGGGAACACAACCACAGTGGGCAGGTCTGGGATTGGCCCCTTCCCTGCAGAGGTGTGGCTGCTGCGCTCACACTGTGACATCCTGGGGATTTGCTGCCACTCGGCAGTCTGGTACAGGTGATCACCAGGTGCCATCCCCAGGGAGCCATCTGTGCACAGAGCTCCTGTCACAAAACTGAGGCATCGTGTGTGAAGGAAGTGAGTAACCACACAGCAGAGGGAAGACTGAAAAACCCAAACTGGCTATAGGCCTCTGCTGATTCTAACACACAATTGTTTGTGCTAAAGGTCCAGAGGCAGAGTTGCTGAGCAGCTGCAGCTGCCGTGAGCCATAATTAAAGACCAATGCCAGGATTTTAAACAGTGATCAGCAATTTGGGGAGCCTCATTTTTTGAGATCCCAGATAGAGACACCTTCAGTGCCAGATTTTCAGAGGCCATCTGATAATCAGGCCTGGTTAGGACATCTCCAGATCACTAGTCCTTTTTGAAAATCTTGGCTCCAGGTAATATCCTATGTCTTTGAGTGATGGAGGCTTTGAGTGTGTTTTCTAGGTGATAACTTCACACACTTCCTACTGAAAATGGAAGCCCATCTTCTCACTCTACTGCTAAGCTGCTGTGGCAGTGAGGGTACTGATGCAGTCACTGACAATGTGGCCTGGATGTAATAGACACTGGTGCTGCTTTGGTTCTACAACCTGGGGCGTGGCACGCTCAGGGTTGGGTTGGTTCTGGAACCCTTGGTGCACTGGTGCTTCTCCATCATGGAAGGAAGCCCACACGTGGCGGGACAGACTTCTTCCAGCTTCCTATGGCAGCAAACACCTGTCTCTGGTGCTCCTGAAACTTTAGCCTCCTTTCACTTGAAAGGGGGCGAGTCAGGTCTGGGTATGGGGGACTTATGAAGGGTCCATGTTGCACAGATAGCCATAGGTTTCCTCCTTTGATTTATGGCTTCATATTGTTTAATTATTTCCACATTTTAGAGTTGCATATTCCTGCTGAACTTGCATCCTCATGTTCTTCGAGTGATTGCTCATGTCCATTCCAAGTAGGGGTGTGTGTGCCGCGTGCACGATCGTCGGAAGGTTTTTCCCTAGAGGTACCCATCACGTCGGCTGTGGAACAACCTGAAATGGCATCTTCATAACTGTGTATATAGGTTCCTGCCGACCAGCCGCCTCTTCAGTTCCTTCTTACCACCAGTGATGGTTGTTGGAGCAGCTCCTCTCTTGCATTAGCAAGAAATTCCCTAGTGGTCTCTTACTTTCAACTATTTACAGAGAGAAAAGAATAGTTAGTGATAACATTATAGTTAGTGTAATTGCTAAGTTTTAGTTGGGGGTTCCCCTCACCACCACTTTGTTTCCGTCCTGCCTTGGTCTCAGGGCTTTAAGCCATGCGGGTCCTGCCTGAAGCCCATGCCGAAGAGAGACCCACACGACTCCTCTCTTGAAAGGGACACCAGTCCAACAGGTGTAAAATCTGCAACGGGTTTAAGCCCAGAACTAAGAAGGAGCGGGACTTTTGCTTAAAGCTCCTTCTGATGGAGTCAGCTCTCCAATCTCAACTGCCTCAGGTGGTGTCTGACCTGGTGCTGGACGCTTTGGTGTGCAGCGCGCCGGTCTCAGTATGGGAAGCCTCAGTACCAAGAAAGGATTCAGCCAAAGTGCCACAGCACTGCCATTCCCCAAGACCGAGGACTAGCTCTAGTGCAAGGCACTGCTCGCAGTCGCTGGGGCTGCACAAGAAGAGGAGAGCTGACGGGGCGCTCCCCTGCTAGGGCAGAGGAGCAGGCAAGCACTAATGAGGTGTGTCCTGCATCGGGGCACCCAGCCTCGGGCCCACATAGACCAGTGCCGTCGACTCCGGCCTCTCAGGGAGGTCCGTTGAGTCCGGCTATGGTGGACTCCCTGGTGCGGGAAGATTTGGAGGAAGACTTAGATGCTCCCTCTATGCTGGACACATTTGAGTGGCCAGGGAGCTGATTGCCATGATGACGCAGTTTACCACTCCACTGGCAGGTGAACCGGCACCAGCTCAGGCTCCGGGTCCGGCACCGGCAACATTGTCGGCACCAACGCTGATCCCACATAGGAGCAATCACCTTCGCCACGGCACCGATCCCGGCACCATCTCAATCTGCACCACCCTGGTCAAATTCTGACTTCTCTTCGGAGTCAGAGGCAGACTCCTATGGTTCCAGGCGGCGCCAGCACCACTCCCAGCACCGCCTTAGACAAGATGAGGAACAGCTGGTGCCTGGCCTCCACAATGGCAGGGACCGATGCAGTGGCCCTTTTGGACACCATGGGCCTACCGCCAAGTCCAGGTCCCAGGTCCCTGTCGGTGATGTCAGAGGCGCGAATCCCTCCATCAGTCACGTCTGTAGCCTGGGAGCCTCCCTGGGGTAAGGATGCACAAGCCCAGGCTGATGAGAATGTCAGCACCAGCTCCAGCACTGAAGCGGCTGTGGCACCGGGTGGTGCAAGAGGATCCCCGTGAGCCAGAGGGGCAAGAGGACCCAGTGCCTCCGAGGACATCATCTTCGTCCTCCCCAGATGAGGCGGTAGCAGGCACCTCCACGCCTCTGTCCACTGTGGACACCAGGGCCCATCAAGACCTGCTCAGGAGGGTGTCCCAGAATCTGAGCTTGCAGGCAGAGGAGGTCTCTGAGGACAAGGATCCCATGGTGGATATTCTGGCCCCTAAAGGGCCCTTGAGGGTGGCTCTGCCCCTCATCAAAATATACAAAATACCACCAAGGTGCTGTGGCACACACCTGCCTCTATCCTGCCGACAGCCAAGGGCGTAAAGCGCAAGTACTTTGTGCCTTCTAAGGGGTATGAGCAACTCTTCACCCACCCCAGCCCGGGACTCTGGTGGTGGAGGCAGCAAACCACAAAGAGTATCAGGGGCAACCAGGGCCTACCCCCAAATCCAAGGATGCTAAGAAGCTGGACCTCTTCGGTCGAAATGTCTACTCCACTGGGGGGTTCCAGCTTCGCATAGTGAATCAGCAAGCGGTACTGAGCTGTTATGCTTATAATTCCTGGAGTTCTCTGGCCAGATTCCAGGAATTGCTTCTAGCGGACTCCTGTTCAGAGTTTGGAGCGGTTCTGGAGGAGGGAAAGATGGTGGCCAGAACCTCTCTTCAGCCCGCCTGGGACTCAGCTAACTCGTCCACCCTGGCCATAGCCATGAGATGCAGCGCTTGACTACAGGTCTCAGGGCTCCCGCATGAGGTCCAGAATACAATTCAGGACCTGCCCTAGTAGGTACGACATTCCTCTATCTTGGTCTCATCCTCTATGTGGCGAAGTCGACTCTGGCTCCTACTCAAAGAACAGAATTAATCGGGGCTCTCCTGGACTCCACCCAGGCCAGGGCATTTCTGCCCGAGCCTTGTTTTCTAGCTATGAGCACTAGCATACAGGGTCTCTACTGGTTCCCCACCACAACGGTCAGAAACTCCCTAAAATTGCTCGGGCATATGGCAGCATGCACTTATGTGGTACAGCACACAACGCTGCACCTCTGTCCCCTCCAGGTGTAGCTGGCTCGAGTGTACAGACCAAACCGGGACCATCTGGACAGTCTGGTCACACTTTCTCCCTGGGCTCTAGAGTCCCTCCGGTGGTGGCTCAATCCACAGACATTCTGTGTGGGAGTACCCTTTTCCAAACCTCAGCCATCGCTGTTGCTAGTCACGGATGCATCGGTGCTGGGGTGGGGAGTGCTCCTGGTGCAACCTCAGGACTCAGGGTCTATAGTCCCAGGTGGAACTATTGCTGTACGTCAGCATCAGGGAGCTACGGGCAGTGCACCTGTCTTGCCAGATGTTTCAGAACCATCTTCAGGGCAAATGTGTATCGCAGTTGATGGACAACACCACAGCGATGTTCTATATAAACAAACAGGGTGGTGCTCACTCCTCTCCCCTGTGCCAGGAAGCCCTCAGATTGTGGAACTTTTGCATTGCCCACTCAATACAGTTGGAGGCGTCGTATCTGCCAGGCGCACAAAATGAACTGGCCGATTGTTCCACGGCCACAAATAGTCTCCCGACTGGACATCATCAGCAATATCTTCCTGAGGTCTGGCTCTCCCCAGATAGACCTGTTCATAACATAAGGCAACAGGAAGTGCCAGCAGTTCTGCTCCTTCCTGAATCATAGCCCCAGCTCATTCGTGGATGCCTTTCTCCTCTCGTGGACAGGGCACCTGCTGTATGCATTTCCACTCATCCACAAGGTCCTTCTCAAGGTCTGGCAGGACAAGGCTTCGCTGGTTCTCATAGCGCCACCGTGGTCCCGCCAACACTGGTTCTCTACGTTGATGAACCTCTCGGTGGGGTGGACATGCCCATGATTCCAGACTTCATTATGCAGGACCACGGCTACCTTCAGCACCCCAACCTGGAGTCTCTTCCCCTCACCATGTGGAAAATCCATGGCTAACCCGTTAGAGCTCCAGTGCTCCGATTCAGTTAGGGAGGTTCTCCTTGGTAGTAGAAAGCCCTCCATTCATGCCAGTTACCTAGCCAAGTGGAAAAGGTTCTCTATTTGGTCCACACAGAAGGGCACCCCTCCACTGCAGTCCTCAATTCCCTTTATACTGGACTACTTACTCTACTTAAAGTGACAAGGGCTGGCAGCCTTTTCAATTAAGGTGTACCTAGCAGCTGTTTCTGCTTTCCACCTGGGCACAGCGGGGTGGTCGGTATTTGCTAACCCCATGGTTGGACGTTTCCTTAAATGGCTAGACAGACTGTACTCCCAGGTACAGTAGCCAGTCCCCTTGTGGGACCTTAACCTGGTCCTCTCAAGGCTCGTGGGGCCCCCTTTCGAACCTCTAGCAACTTATTCATTGCTTTACCTCTCTTGGAAAGTAGCGTTTCTAGTGGCTATATTACAGGGGTCGGCAACCTTTCACAAGTGGTGTGCTGAGTCTTCATTTATTCACTCTAATTTAAGGTTTTGCGTGCCAGTAATACATTTTAGCGTTTTTAGAAGGTCTCTTTCTATAAGTCTATAATATATAACTAAACTATTGTATGTAAAGTAAATATGTTTTTTAAAATGTTTAAGAAGCTTCATTTAAAATTAAATTAAAATGCAAAGGCCCCCAGTCCAGTGGCCAGGACCTGGGCAGTGTGAGTGCCACTGAAAATCAGTTCGTGTGCCGACTTCGGCACGCGTGCCATAGGTTGCCTACCCCTGGGCTATAATGTCTGCCAGATGAGTGTCTGAGCTCAAAGCTTTAATGTCTGAGCCCCCTTATACAGTTTTTTATAAGGACAAGGTACAATTGCGGCGGCGCCCGGCCTTCTCCCTAAAGTTGTTTGAGTTTCATTCAAGTCAAGACACCTTTTTGCCAGTTCTTTCCAAAGCCACATGCTAATGACAGGGAATGCAGACTCCATTCCCAAGATGTTAGATGGGCCCTGGTTTTTTACATTCAGCGAACAAAGCCATTTAGGAAGTCAACACAACTCTTCATCGCTATTGCTGAGAGAATGAAAGGTCTGCCAATCTCATCCCAACGCATCTCTTCTTGGATCACGACCTGTTATGACCTGGCAAAGGTTCCAGCCCCAGCACTGATGGCACACTCCATGAGAGCGCAGGCTTCACCTGCAGCATACCTGGCACAGGTCCCCATCCAGGACATCTGCAGGGCGTCGACATGGTCATCTATTCATACCTTTACAACACACTATGCCATCCCTCAGCAGGCTAGAGATGATGCCGCGTTTGGTAGAGCAGTGCTCCAGTCTGCAGCTCATTGAACTCCAACCCCTCCTCCGGGGGACTACATGGGTGTCACCTATTTGGAATTGACATGAGCAATCACTTGAAGAAGAAAAAACGGTTACCTACCTTTTGTCACTGTTATTCTTCGAGATGTGTTGCTCATGTCCATTCCAAGACCCACGCGCCTCCCCTCTATCGGAGTATCCGGCAAGAAGGAACTGAAGAGGCTGCGGGTCGGCAGGGACCTATATACATGGTCATGAAGGTGCCACTCCAGGGGGCTCCACAGCCGACCCGCCGGGTACCGCTAGGGAAAAACCTTCTGACGATCATGCACGCGGCGCGCACACACCTACTTGGAATGGACATGAGCAACACACCTTGAAGAACATCAGTTACGAAAGGTAGGTATCTGTTTTTTTTTTTTTTCCTTTGGCACTCACCCTCATTTCCCTTTCTGTCTGGGGTCTGCTATTTGCCAGCTTCTTTCCAGTGGGCAAGTGACAATCAGTAGGCAGGTAGCACATGGTAGTAATGTAAAGGAGTTAAATATATATCAGTCAGATGTATGAACTGTCATTGTAAAGTTGGCTCTGAACTTAGACCTCCTGCTTTGTGACCAAAGACTTTTCTCTTTCAAGGAAGATCATAGAATAAAATATCACATTCTTTTCTGTTGCTCGCAGTATGCAAGGATAACTGCCCTCTGTTCTAGAGCCCCGCCGGCCCCTTGGAAGAAGCTAAGCCTCTGAGGAGTGAGAGGCACAAGTCATAGTGCAAGTTGAAATGATACATACTTTTTAAACAATATTCTTTGGAGAACAATAATATTAACTGTGTTGCCATGGTGTAATGTGAGCGTGGCTAATTAGACAGAGTCAATGTGTTCTGGTATCCATGGCAACTATCAGGCCAAAAATACAGCAACTCATAATAGTTTTCCCCATATAATGTAGTTCTTGTTTTCCATCACATTGTGAAACATTGCAGCTGCACTGACACAAAGTTCTCATCCTGAATCTCTGCAAACGGAGACAATTGGAATCAGCCTAGAACCTCCCCCATTCCAGTTGGTGAAACAGGCATGGGTTAGAACACAGTACATTTGCTGTCAGGAGTGCCCTACCTGAAATAGAGGTGAAAATGGAGCCCGAGGGGTGACGGTGTGTGTGTCCGTCCTTCTAGGGGAAGTGAGCCCTGCACATTGTGAGTGGATGTCCCCCTGTAGGGGAAGTGAGCCCTGCACTGTGTGTGGCTCCATAGGGGAAGTGAGCCTGTGTGTGTGTGTGTGTGTGTGTGTGTGTGTGTGTGTGAGAGAGAGAGAGAGAGAGAGACAGTGTGGTGGTGGGGGGGTTGGCACAGGGGAGAGGGTACCCAAAGGCTGAGCAATAGCCACTTCTCCTCGTTCCTTAACAAGGGCAGTTTGCAGTAAAGCAGAGGGCATGGTCCCATCCTCAGTCTGAGGCTTCAGAAGACTATAAAAAGCAACAGAGGGTCCTGTGGCACCTTTAAGACTAACAGAAGTATTGGAGCATAAGCTTTCGTGGGTGAATGCCCACTTCATCAGACGCAAGTAATGGAAATTTCCAGAGGCAGGTATAAATCAGTATGGAGATAACGAGGTTAGTTCAATCAGGGAGGGTGAGGTGCTCTGCTAGCAGTTGAGGTACGAACACCAAGGGAGGAGAAACTGCTTCTGTAGTTGGATAGCCATTCACAGTCTTTGTTTAATCCTGATCTGATGGTGTCAAATTTGCAAATGAACTGGAGCTCAGCAGTTTCTCTTTGGAGTCTGGTCCTGAAGTTTTTTTGCTGTAAGATGACTACCTTTACATCTGCTATTGTGTGGCCAGGGAGGTTGAAGTGTTCTCCTACAGGTTTTTGTATATTGCCATTCCTGATATCTGACTTGTGTCCATTTATCCTCTTGCGTAGTGACTGTCCAGTTTGGCCAATGTACATAGCAGAGGGGCATTGCTGGCACATGATGGCATATATAACATTGGTAGACGTGCAGGTGAATGAGCCGGTGATGTTGTAGCTGATCTGGTTAGGTCCTGTGATGGTGTTGCTGGTGTGGATATGTGGGCAGAGTTGGCATTCACCCACGAAAGCTTATGCTCCAATACTTCTGTTAGTCTTAAATGTGCCACAGGACCCTCTGTTGCTTTTTACAGATTCAGACTAACACGGCTACCCCTCTGATACTTGACACCATGCAAGGCACTGCATTTAGCCGAATGGAAATCTATCAACCTCATGAAGAAACTTGCACAAATACAGACAGATATCATCTTCCTTTCCAAATGCAAACGGATGGACATCATACCAAATGGACTGAAGGTGAAAAATCCATTGCTATCTACATACTGCACAGACCACAGTGAGAGATTATGCCATACACTATCAAAGAAACTGAGGAACCACCTGATCAGCATCCTATACAGCAAACAGAAAAACATCAAGAAAGAGCTCTCCAACCTGGAGACTTTCATAAATAACCAACCCTCCACACAAATGGACTTTACTAAAATAAGACAGGAGATCTACATTACACACTTCACCTCTCTACAAAGGAAAAAGGACCGTAAGCTGTCTAAAATCCTACCCGCCACATGGGGCCACAACAGGGGTACCCCTAACTCACCCAGCAATATCATCAATTTATCCAGCTACACACTCAACCCAGCAGAAGAGTCTGTCCTATCTCGGACTCTCTTTTTGCCCCAGCACCCCCACGAACATGATACAGTTCTACGGTGATCTGGAAGTTTACTTTCGCCGCCTCCGACTCAAAGAATACTTTCAAGATAACACTGAACAGCGCACTGATACACAGATACCCTCCCACCAACAACACAGGAAGAAGAACTCCACATGGACTCCTCCTGAGGGTCGAAATGACAGTCTGGACCTATACATAGAATGCTTCCGCCGACGTGCACAGGCAGAAATTGTGGGAAAACAACATCGCTTGCCTCATAACCTAAGTCGTGCAGAACGCAATGCCATCCACAGCCTCAGAAACCACCCTGACATTATCATCAAAGAGGCTGATAAAGGAGGTGCTGTTGTCATCATGAACAGGTCTGACTACCAGAAGGAGGCTGCCAGACAACTCTCCAATACCAAATTCTACAGGCCACTTTCCTCAGATCCCCTGAGGAATACACTAAGAAACTGCACCATCTACTCAGGACACTCCCTACACTAACACAGGAACAAATCAACATACCCTTAGAGCCCCGACCGGGGTTATTCTATCTACTACCCAAGATCCGCAAACCTGGAAATCCTGGACGCCCCATCATCTCGGGCATTGGCACTCTCACTGAAGGACTGTCTGGATATGTGGACTCCCTACTCAGACCCTACGCCACCAGCACTCCCAGCTATCTCCGTGACACCACTGATTTCCTGAGAAAACTAGAATGCATTGATGACCTCCCAGAAAACACCATCCTAGCCACCATGGATGTAGAGGCTCTCTACACAAACATCCCACACACAGATGGAATACAAGCTGTCAGGAACAGTATCCCTGATGATGACACAGCACAACTTGTTGCTGAGCTGTGTGACTTTATCCTCACGCACAATTATTTCAAATTTGGTCACAATATATACCTCCAGACCAGTGGCACCGCCATGGGCACCCACATGGCCCCACAATATGACAACATTTTTATGGCTGACCTGGAACAACGCTTCCTCATCTCTCGTCCACTCACGCCCCTTCTCTACCTACGCTACATTGATGACATCTTCATCATCTGGACCCATGGGAAAGAGACCCTGGAAGAATTCCACCATGATTTCAACAGCTTCCACCCCACCATCAACCTCAGCCTGGACCAATCTACACGGGAGGTCCACTTCCTAGACACCACAGTACAAATAAGCGATGGCCACGTTAACACCACCCTATACCGAAAACCCACCGACCGCTACGCCTACCTTCATGCCTCCAGCTTCCACCCCGGACACACCACACGATCCATCGTCTACAGCCAAGCGCTGAGGTACAACCGCATCTGCTCCAACTCCTCAGACAGAGACCAACACCTACAAGATCTTCACCAAGCATTCTCAAAACCACGATACCCACACAAGGAAATAAAGAAATAAATCAACCGAGCCAGACTGGTACCCAGAAGCCTCCTGCTACAAGACAGGCCTAAAAAAGAAACCAACAGAACTCCACTGGCCATCACCTACAATCCTCAGCTTAACCTCTCCAACGCATCATCAGTGATCTACAACCCATCCTGGACAATGATCCCTCACTTTCACAGACCTTGGGAGGCAGGCCAGTCCTCGCCCACAGACAACCCGCCAACCTTAAGCATATTCTCACCAGCAACCACGCACCGCACCATAACAACTCTAACTCAGGAACCAACCCATGCCACAAACCTCGATGCCAACTCTGCCCACATATCCACACCAGCAACACCATCACAGGACCTAACCAGATCAGCTACAACATCACCGGCTCATTCACCTGCACGTCCACCAATGTTATATATGCCATCATGTGCCAGCAATGCCCCTCTGCTATGTACATTGGCCAAACTGGACAGTCACTACGCAAGAGGATAAATGGACACAAGTCAGATATCAGGAATGGCAATATACAAAAACCTGTAGGAGAACACTTCAACCTCCCTGGCCACACAATAGCAGATGTAAAGGTAGCCATCTTACAGCAAAAAAACTTCAGGACCAGACTCCAAAGAGAAACTGCTGAGCTCCAGTTCATTTGCAAATTTGACACCATCAGATCAGGATTAAACAAAGACTGTGAATGGCTATCCAACTACAGAAGCAGTTTCTCCTCCCTTGGTGTTCACACCTCAACTGCTAGCAGAGCACCTCACCCTCCCTGATTGAACTAACCTCGTTATCTCCATACTGATTTATACCTGCCTCTGGAAATTTCCATTACTTGCGTCTGATGAAGTGGGCATTCACCCACGAAAGCTTATGCTCCAATACTTCTGTTAGTCTTAAAGCTGCCACAGGACCCTCTGTTGCTTTTTACAGATTCAGACTAACACGGCTACCCCTCTGACAGAAGAATATAAATTCACCGGTCGTCAGGAAGGAATTTCTGTTATCCAAAGTGTGGAGTCTCTGTGGGTTCCTCCTGCTGCAGGGCATCCCTGAATTTCCAGTCGGGTGCGCCATATCTGACCTGCACTGGCCATGCCCATATTGTGGTTTTTTTGGTTTAGTTGCTATGTGAACCACATCTAGGCCAAAATGTTCAGGGTCCCACTGATACTGAGTTCCTTGGTGTTTGGGGGTTCAACCCAAGATGGCAGCAGCTTGATTTTCAGAGATGCTGAGCACCTGCAGCTCCCACTGAAATCAATGGAATTGAGGGTGCTCAGGTCCTTAGTGACTAAGGGTGGGCAACCTAAACACTGAGTAAATCAAAGTCAGTGGAATAACATGGCCTTCAATGCCTTACCAAGCTGCATTTCCTACTTCTAGTTGCGAGAGCAAGAGGCTCGGGGAAACCATTATGAACTTGTCTTTTGAACCTGTTCTCCCCTCTGGATCTTCTTCTTCCCCTTGGCATTAGGCTGTAGGTGTTTGGTATTATGGAAAAAGTGAAGTTTGCGCTTGGAATGTCTGTATTTGTTTATGCTGTGGAATGGCTCTGGTTCTATCACATTGTATCAAGTTCTTCACATGAGCCGCTGCTGTAATAGAGCGTTAGGGATGCAAGGCCCATGCTCACAAGTCAGAAAATGACTCTGTAGTGCAATCACTTTGTCAGCACCCCTACACTCACATACTTCCCTCCTCTTTCCAGCCTGCAGTGCAGCCTTCTCTGAGTATAGCTCAGGCAAGTCTCTCAAGCAGTGAGGAAAAATCCCATAGAAGGCTTGGAAATTCAAACTGTGACCTTGACCTGGACTCTGTGTTCAACAGGGAGCCAAGCCAGTGCAGAAAGCATTGTACACTGGAACAAGGCGGCCGGCCCCCAGGGCGGCACGCCGGGCAGCAGAGGTGGCCGGCTCAGAATAATGGTATTTTCAGATAATTTCAAGGGTGCATTTGTGTGTCTAATGTGATGAATTGCTGCAGAAGTATGCACAAAATGGGTAAGTGCATGTGCAAATGGCCAAATCAAGGGAAGAAATAGCTGTGGTCACTGCAGAAGTTTTTCCACCACTGTGTGATGCTGAATGCAGCAATAGTTGTATCTAAGCTGGACTACTTCCCATCTTGATGTCTGTGCCGACTGCCGTTGTTACCAGCAGGAGAGCTGCCAGCGACCCAGGGTAGTGTATGGTTTGCTGTTTTATATCTGACCCCCAGACCACAATTTAGAGTAGAATCTGACCCTCTCCACAGAATGAGTTTGACATCCCAGGTCTAACACAAACCTTCTAGAGCTTTGATGTGCAGATACCAAACCCAGCAGATCTTTCTCACTGTACACACCAGTATTCCCTGTGGCGAAGAGTCCAAGGGATTTCAGGTGGAATTGGGGGTAGGGTGAGATTGCTTTTGGGTGCCTTTTTGAGAGAGTGCGGACAGGAGAGTTGTGTGAGGGGGAGATGCTGTATACAGAGAAAGGAGCAGGCAATGGAATAGAGTGGGGCTGCTGGAAGGGAGTTCCCATAAGGGATCCTGGGCCGTGAGACAAAACTGTCAGCTCTGCACGTCAGCCTTTGGCAGACACTGTCAGATGTTGCAAACATGTGTCTGCGGCAGGGCCCTAAGGCTCTTGGCAGAGACCACTTGGCTCAATAGACTCTGTCCAGGTCATAGGTTCGTGAAACCCTCTGAATAATGCAGTGCAGCCCGGCTTTGGAGCTGCACCAGTGAGTAAGCCCGAGTTCTCACCAACACTGGGAAATAGGAGCTTCCCTGCTCGTTCAATGACTTTATGCACTGCTCTTTTAGGGGTATGTCTAGACTGCAGTTAAACACCCTTGGAGCTCAGGTTAAGGGGCTGTTTAATTGCGGTGTAGATGTTTGGGCTCAGCCTGGAGCACGTGCTCTAGGATCCTGTAGGGAGGGAGGGCCCCAGAGCTTGGGCTGCAGCCTGAGGCCCGAAGTCTACACCACAAGCAATGAAAGGGCCTGTTAGCCCGAGCCAGCTGCGGGTGTCTAATTGCAGTGTAGACATTACTGTCGTTGTCTGTGAGTCCCTGCTAATGTGAGCTAAGCCAGCGCTCCCCACTCGTTCCAGAAGCCTGCCCTGCTCAAAGGGGTGTTGTGCGAGCTCACAAAACCACCCCACATGAATGGGGAGTCAACTGCACAGAGGTGACATGCCTGAGCTCCACAATGAGCAAGGACCCTCTAAGCCATTTGGAGAATGGCCGTCTGTCCAGTGTCAAGAGAGCAGAGGTTGCATGTTTTGCTAGCGGAAACTGACTTGCTCATGCTACTCAGAATTAAGGAGAGGTCAACACTCTGTCACTGCAGGCCCTAATGTTTTACCCACTACCGCCGGCACTCGACATTGCTGCGTTCACACCTGAGTCTGTTACACTCCAGCACAAAGAGCTAGAGTGCAAGGGTGAAACTGCAGCACAGTAAATCAGAGTCTCGGTGATACCTCTTCCTGCAATGTGAGTAGTGTTATTAGGTGACATTGTTACAGACTGTTTCATAATGCACATGCCCCAGGTGATGGGGTTATGGTTGCCCAGGCAACCTGAATTCTCACGTTTCCTAACTTTGCGGTGCTTGCCTTTGAAACCTGAACAACATTCCATTAATGTAGATCGGGGTGGGGTGGAGGATTATTTATGTAATTAGCTAATTTCTATTTTCATATCATATGAAAGTGCACCAACCCCCTCGCCCCTCAAAGGCCATTGGCCTGGTTTGAACTCAGGAGCTTTGTAAAGAACTGTACAGGAGTAACTAATAATCTCTATTGGAAACTCCCTACGGTAGAGCTTGTCTCTTTATCTATGTATGTACAGCAGTGGGCACAAGGGGCTCAGTCCTGATGAGCTTTGGTCTGACAACCTAATAACAAGTACACTAGCTGGCGGTATCAGAAGGGCATTATCTTCAGTGGGCCAGCCATCAGAGGGGAACATGTAACACACTGGAATGATAGTTATATAAATAAGATTGCCCTTTATTATAGACAGCACAGCCAAGCATGTAGGTGTGGAAGATTCCTTCTGAGAGACAGTGTGGCCAGGTGCTGAGATGCGAGTCTGTCACAGCAGAGCTGTAGGCTCTCTTCCTCGCTCTGCCAGAAGCACACCCTCACTTCCTTCTCCCGTAAATTGTGTGGGTGGATACTTGCATCCTCCGGAGGGTAGGAGTCCTGCTTAGTGCACAGAACTATTAACACTGGTGAGAAGTGGTTAGTCTTGAACTCCTGGCACAGTGTACATCCCCTTGGCCAAAGGGCAGGCACATGAGCACCCATTTTGTCTGTGGCCCATCTGAAGGCTCCCGCAGAATGACTTGGGAGGGACGGTGGGGCTGGGTTCATGCGCAGGGCAGATAGACCAGGGGTGGCCAACCTGTGGCTCCGGAGCCACATGCGGCTCTTCAGAAGTTTAATATGTGGCTCCGGAGCCACATGCGGCTCTTCAGAAGTTTAATATGTGGCTCCTTGTATAGGCACTGACTCCGGGGCTGGAGCTACAGGCGCCAACTTTCCAATGTGCCGGGGGTGCTCACTGCTCAACCCCTGGCTCTGCCATAGGCCCTGCCCCCACTCCACCCCTTCCTGCCCCCTCCCCTGAGCCTGCCGTGCCCTTGCTCCATCCCCTCCCTTCCAGAGCCTCCTGCACACCATGAAACAGCTGATTGGGAAGTGTGGGGAGGGAGAGGGAGGTGCTGAGCAGCAGGGCTGCCAGTGGGCAGGAGGCGCTGGGAGCAGGGCGGCAGGGAGCTGATGCGGGGCTGCTGACGTATTACTGTGGCTCTTTGGCAATGTACATTGGTAAATTCTGGCTCCTTCTCAGGCTCAGGTTGGCCACCCCTGAGATAGACTGTCAGGAAAGACAGGAGGGAGCCTCTAGGGGGTGCTACTGCAAGTAGCAGCTTTTGTGGTTCATAACTTGGCAATGCAGCCCGATGGTCAGGGGCCAGCACTGTCCCCTGCTACATTTCACTTTCCTGCTCCAGACTCCTGTATGCTAGAACTCTTTACAAGCCGTGGTTAATGCTGGCAAAGTGACTGATTTCCCACCAGCCTCATCTCGGCAATAGCTGCACCATCGCTGCTAAGATATCTAAAAGATCCAAGGGGAGGCAGAGGCCCAACCTGGAAAACTTCAGCTCAAGTGGTTAAAGTGTGGCAAAGTTCTAAGCACTGAAAAGTGTGGGCTGGAATGGGAAGTGTTAGGCAACCCCACCACAGGGGTCGCTACCAGTGCCTCCTAAATTAATAGCGTGTCTGGAGCAAGAGAGGAAGGGGAAGGCAGGAGGGTGAAGTGAGAGGAAGAGCTCTGGGGAAATACGTGCCCTACAGAAACACACCTTTGCGTAGACAAGGGAGGGCGAGAGCATTTGCGAGGCAGCAAGCGGGGTGAAGGGAAGGAAGAGACAAGTGCTCAGAAGCAGCGTTGCTGGTTCCCAGCACATACTGAATGCCAGTGTGGGGTGGAGAGAGGTAGAATGTGGGCTGGGCTCGAAGAGGTGGGGCTTGGGGGGAGGGACACATTATTAGCCGAGGTTGGCCCTGCCAGGCACTTGGTCCCTTGGCTCTCCCATTGGAGCTGTAGCCCAGCTGTGCCCAGGATGTCACCCATTGTTTATCAGTGTAAGTCTGGTTCAGTCATGGAAATGGTGAATGGCTTGTTAAGGCCCTGGCCTGGTGCCCATAAAGGCCAGAAGGTTCATTGGGCTCAAACTCAGGCTCTAAGTGAGGGAAGGCGCAGAGCGCCGGTCAGCATCACTTCTGCTTCCACACGTGGCCAGGAGATGCTGTCACTCACTCCCTTTGCATGCATCTGTAGGAGGCTAAGTGCAGTGAGATGAGTCCAGCTCCAGACACCCACAGCTCCAGCACCATTGCAGTGGGCACCGGTCCAGTCCACCTTTGTGGAGCCCAGTCACTGCACTCCATGGGCTGTCGCAGCAGTCATGTCTGCAGGGCCCCAGGAGCGAGCGGGTTCCGGCAGGCACACAGCGGAGAAAGGAGAAATGGCAGCTCCCTGGAGAAAGCTAGCACAGCAGGGCTTGGGGGGAATGCTGGGGCGGGACAGAAGGGGGCTTGCAGGCCTCCTCCTCACCCAGGTGGACTGCGAGGCAGGAATTACAGTCAGAGATGTGTCATGGCCTGGTCATGGAGGGGTCCCCTCCCCTCCCAACACCAAGCCAAACTGCTGCGTGTCACTCATCTGGTGTGCCTGTCCTATATGCAGGGTGACCATCACACCTGGCCACGCTCCTGAACCAGGGCAGTTCTGTAGTGCCTTCCCTTGTCTCCTGGGGGTGACTCCCAGGGCTCTAAGCAGGCAGTCAAGGCTCTGTCTCCCTCTACTCCATGCTGCCCCTTTGCTGCCGCTGTGGCGCCCCTGGGCCTCTCAGCGTAGCACAGGCGCAGGAAGGGGGAATCATAGAATATCAGGGTTGGAAGGGACCTCAGGAGGTCATCTAGTCCAACCCCCTGCTCAAAGCAGGACCAATTCCCAACTAAATCATCCCAGCCAGGGCTTTGTCAAGCCTGACCTTAAAAACCTCTAAGGAAGGAGATTCCACCACCTCCCGAGGTAACCCATTCCAGTGCTTCACCACCCTCCTAGTGAAAAAGTTTTTCCTAATATCCAACCTAAACCTCCCCCACTGCAACTTGAGACCATTACTCCTTGTTCTGTCAAGGGGAGTACCTGAGGGCCAGTTAGGGTGACCAGATGTCCCGATTTCATAGGGACAGTCCTGATTTTTGGGTCTTTTTCGTATATAGGCTCCTATTACCCTCTACCCCCGTCCCGATTTTTCACACTTGCTATCTGGTCACCCTAGGGCCAGTGTTGTGCTTCTTGGCCCTGAGCAGCAGCACAGTGCCTCCCTCCCTGCCCAGGAGGTGGCCATGGTGCCACGATAGCCTCCAGAAGCTGCCACCTGCTTCCCCAAGCCTGGCAGGGTGCGTGAGAGGGGGCTGAGCTGAGGTGCAGTGTGAGGGGTCCACAGGACACAGGCCAGCACAGTCAGTGCAGTGAGGGGGGTCATCTTTTTGGAGCCCAGCGGCCTCTCTGCTCCTTTCTTTGCTATTCTTCTTTAGCCTCTTTATTCCAGGTCTTCCTGCCCCTCAGCAAACCCAGGCAGCCTGAGATGGCCATGGGCCGAGCTCCCACGGGCTGCTCTAGCACCTCTGCTGGGCGTTTCACTGCTGTGTCTGACAGTGGGCTTTGGACTTTCTGTGATTATTTATGCAGGGCCCTGTGCTCCTCAGCTGCAGGGTGGGGCTGGATTATAAATGCAATGATGGTGATTTCCTCCCACTGAATAGCTGTTTTGGCTGATTTTTTTTTCCCCAGCTGCATTTTTCCAGCCTGAATCTCATGTTGTTGTTTCCTGCCCATATTTCTGATCTCTCCACTTTGCTGTGTGGTATGTCTGTCCTGGCTGGAGCTCATTACCCCACACTTTAAGATCATCCATGACTCTTTCTCCCAGCCATGAATTAAGATCATTATGGCCCTCCCAAGGCACCTTCCCCTAGTTTTGCCTTTACTCTTTCCTATTGCCTAAAGCCAATTTATAGGCTGTGCTAGTGTTCCCATTGGTTCGAAGCCAGGCTGAATAATTAAATACTGTACTGAGCTCCAGACACACTGTATTATTCCCTATGGTAGCAACTCTGTCATTTGATTAAAAAAATAAATAAAATGTATCTAGTGTAAACTTCTGCTTTCTAAACTCATCTGCAGTGTATAGTTCATGTTTATTTTTCTTCTCTGTTGTTTACAGACCTTTCTCTTAACAGTTGTTCTGTTGTGTTTCTTGGCTTGTTCACACAGAAAGCGAAGGCACATTAAAGGTGTGACTGTAAACTGCATTAGGGCCCAGCTATGTTGCTCAGGGGTGTGAAAAATCCACATCTCTGAGTGACATAGTTAAGCCAGGCTAACCCCCCACTTTAGACAGCACTAGTTTGACATAAGAATGCTTTTGTTAATTTAGCTATTGCCTCTTGGGGAAGTGGAGTACCTACAGCAATGGGAGAACTCCTCCTATTGACATAGTGAGTGTCTACACCAGTGGTTGTCAGTCTGTGGGCGGCCCAGTGAGCACACAACTGCGGCCCATGTGACATCCTCAGGCCCATATAGGTAGTGTGTGTGTGTGTGTGTATATATATATATATATATATATATATATTTTACTGTGTGGATGTGGCCCACATTACACAGAGAGCTGCATATGCAGCCCACAGTGGTAAATATGTTGAGAACCACTGATGCAGTTCGGCAGCATATTAAGGCCCAGCAGAGCTAGAACCTTTGCCTGCCTGGCATAGGTGCTGGAACTAGGGGTGCGGGGGGTGCTGCAGCACCCCCTGGCTGGAAGTGGTTTCCATTATAGACACAGTTTACAGTTTGGTTCAGTGGCTCTCAGCACCCCCACTATAAAAATTGTTCCAGCACCCCTGCTGCCTGGTAGCTAGCAGACAGCTCAATGCTGCCACTGTAGCTACCTTGCGCCCTACTACTCATGACTACTATGGACACAAACCATGGGAAGTCCCGCGTCAGGGTCTGACAGGCAGCAGCCTCATGGCTCCTGATTGGCTCCCCGCCCTAAACAAACCCAAAGGGCATTCTAGGGAGCGTTCCTGCTCTTGAATGCCTGGCTTTGACCTTGGCTTGATTTGGACTTTGCCTCCTGATCCAGAATCTGAAACCTGACTTGGACTCTGACCTTTGGTATTGATCCTGGCCTGGAACCTGACTGCCAGGTCCTCTGCTACTCCTAGCCTCAGGTCTGACCCTGCTGTGCCCCTTGGGCCTGGATGCCCTTGTTAGGATCCTGATATGCAGTTGGACTGGTGCTGCTGTAGTGGTTTAAATGTAGACGTATCCTTAGCTATGTCTACACTAGAGACCTTAAAGCCACACAGCTGTACTGCTGCAGCTGCACCACTGTAAGATCTCTTGTGTAGCCGCTCTATTCTGATGGGAGAGAGTTCGCCCATCAACATAATTAAACCACCCCAACGAGCAGCAGTACCTATGTCAGCAGGAGAAGCTCTCTCACCGACATAGCACTGTGCACACTACCACTTATGCCCCCAAAACTTATATCACTCAGGGGAGGTGTTTTTTTCTTTATTAAACTTCTTTGTGAACAATCTCATTCAGAAGCAAAGTGGCCTTAATTTGAGGTTTAATGTGCTTCACATTAGCACATTTTGTTAATTGGGCTTAATTTCCTGTGTAGACAAGAGCCTGAGATCAGATTTATAGACTGAAATCAGATTTACAAGACAGTAAATGCTAGCACTAATTTTCTCTTTAAAAGATTAGTACTATGTGTACTTTACTCTGACCCTGAATATTATTTTATTGTTAAAGTGTAAATATTCCCACACAATAAACTTTGGCCTAGTCTACACTAGAAAAAGTATGACCATATACAGGTATAGCTATACTGGCAAACTCTTAATGGAGCTGTAGCTTATACTGGCAAAAAATGCTTTTGCTGGTTTAGCTTATATTAGACCCCTAATGAAATAAACAATGCCAGCAAAAGAACATTTTGCCAATATAACTATGCCTTCTTTAGGGCTTTTGTTGGTAGAAAAAATGTGTTTAAAAAAATCACACCCCAGCCAACACTATTATACTAGTAAAAGCTTCTAGCATAGACCTGGCCTTTTTTAGGTTGCAAGCACACATCAGCGGTTTGAGTGCAGATTAGTTTCCAAGAACTCTAGAAGTAATGGAATTAAAACATATGTCCCACCCACCAAAATGTTTGAAACCCAGGAAATTCAGAGTTAATGTTAGACTTAGAAACTCAAACCTTTGAAAGTATGGAAATTCTGATTTTAAAAATAGTCACCATTTATATATTTCCTATATTAATGATTTGGAGCTAAACTCTTTTAATGTTACAAATGTTTTCTTAATTTCACACACATTCTACAAATATTAGTAGACTGTAGACCATTATTTCTGAGCGTTGATCCTAGGCCAATGCAAGTTTCTGGTTCCTGTAATTATTTATATTGTTCTTCCAAACTATTTGTAACCATAGCAAGCTGTAAAATATTGACCTTAAAAGTCAGGTCATTCTGATTACCTTCCTAGTTTCTCACCACCAGGGTTGCTGATTATAATCAGCATTAGGGCCTCTTGCTCAGTTTTGTAGTAAAAGACCAATTCTACAGAAAAGGACCTCGGGATTACAGTGGACGAGAAGCTGGATATGAGTCAGCAGCGTCCCCTTGTTGCCAAGAAGGCTAACAGCATATTGGGCTGCATTAATAGGAGCATTGCCAGCAGATCGAGGGAAGTGATTATTCCCCTCTGTTTGGCACTGGTGAGGCCACATCTGGAGTATTGCATCCAGTTTTGGGCCCCCCACCACAGAAGGGATGTGGACAAATTGGAGAGAGTCCAGTGGAAGGCAACGAAAATGATTAGGGGGCTGGGGCACATGACTTATGAGGAGACGCTGAGGGAACTGGGCTTATTTAGTCTGCAGAAAAGAAGAGTGAGGGGGGATTTGATAGCAGCCTTCAACTACTTGAAGGCGGGTTCCAAAGAGGATGGAGCTCGGCTGTTCTCAGTGGTGGTAGATGACAGAACAAGAAGCAATGGTCTCAAGTTGCAGTGGGGGAGGTCTAGGTTGGATATTAGGAAAAACTATTTCACTAGAAGGGTGGCGAAGCACTGGAATGGGTTACCTAGGGAGGTGGTGGAATCTCCATCCTTAGATGTTTTTAAGGCCCGGCTTGATAAAGCCCTGGCTGGGATGATTTAGTTGGTGTTGGTCCTGCTTTGAGCAGGGGATTGGACTAGATGACCTCCTGAGCTCTCTTCCAAACCTAATCTTCTATGATTCTATGATAAAAGGGTGCAGAAAGATCTAGAGCCTCAAAAGTTACTTCAAACCTGAATTGCATAAGTGAATATTCCCAGCCAAAACTTTGCTATAGTTAAGATTGTAAACAGACAAATGGTCATCTTTAAAGCAACATATGTATACTGCTGTGTGTGTGTGTGTTCAACTTTAAAAGCTAAGCAAGGTTGCAGCAGCACCCTAACCTCTACCTTTTTGGCTCCCTATCACCTTCACCATGTTACTCTCAATCAGAGGCCACAGAGCCTCACTCAACTTTGATTACATGGCCTGTCTCTGGGTGGGGTAGGGTGGGCAGAATGTGTATGTACAATGCCTAGCATAGTGGGGCCTAGGTCTGTGACTGGGCCCTTAGGCACTACTGTAATACAGACAATCATACATAATAAGTATTATTTTTATTAATTCTGGAGATCACTTCAGGCACTATCCCATATGCTGAGATCCCACCTACTAACCAGGTTCTCCCTCCCTTTTTGTCCTTGAGAGAGAAGGGCTCCTGCCCCTTGAGCTTCTCCATAAAGACAACTGTAGGTAGGGGGAGTCAGGGGAAGAAGGGGACACAGCTGGGGCCCTGGGAGCCTGAGTTACAACCATGCAAACCTCTGGGTGTTTCTGGATCTGAATCTAGACATCTGAGACCTCAGTAATTAAGGTTCCCATTAAAAGGTAGGCTAAATCTCATCCCTGTGAATATATCAGCCCAGGACTTCACAGAGGCCGCTTATGCTGTCATGGTGACCAAGGAACTCTTTTTCTGAGGCTGCCATCTTCTGCTCCAGAATCTTATTTTTAAGAAGTCTCTCACTTTTCATAAGGTAAAGAAAAACTTAACAATGTGACCCCAGTGTAAGCAGCCCAGTGAGGCCTGGCGGAGTGTGCAGAGATCGTGAAGCACTAGTTCAGAGAGCTGTGAACTGCCCAGTTCACCTCGGCAAAATGTTAATTCACATGCTCAGTGATAATTTGAATGTAAACTTGAGCTGTTCTGGTGTGGATCAGAGCCTGCCAGGTCACACACACTGTCATGATCTGCATGCTCTGCTGGGAGTGGCAGCAAACTGGTGCCATAAATGGGTGGGATTTGGCGGGGGGCGGGGTAGTTTTTTCCTAATTTGACCCATGGTGCCGAAAGGCCAGAGGGGAAGAGAATGGAAACGGGGGGCATCTGAGCCCTAGAAGGGGGAGCCAGCCCCAGAGAGCACTGCATGTCTTCCAGTTCCCTGCTGACCAGCCCTGGTTTTTCCCATAACAGCCAGGGCCTGGTCTGCTCTGGAGGTGGGGGTGGGGCCAGGCAGCTTGCTCCCTGGCTGCAGTAGCTGCTGCTGCTCCCTGCGCGGGGGGCTCTCTGCAGATTTGGACAGCCATTGCTGCATCACTTACACCTGTCACTTTCAAACTCTTCTTAACAAGTACAAGAGCTAGAAACTTTTTTTTTTTTTTTAAAAAGAAATGCAGCTTAGATTCTGCCACCATCAGATACCATTCTGGGAGCCCGTCATGTGCTTATTGTGCCTGTATTATGCCAGTCCTGCTCCTGGACTTATCCAAACCACACCGCATAGAGCTGAGCCCTAGCGGCCCAGCAGAGCACATGTACTAATGCTTCACATCTGCTGTGAGCAAGCAGAGCTTGGGAGAGGGAGGAGCAGCGCTTTGTTTCTGAAGGAGAGCACTGTCCCACTCTCTAGCTGGGATGGCCTTAGCCCCTCAGTTTTCACTCTCCTGCCCCTCCATGCCTTTCTGGGCATGATGCTCCCACTCAGGGCTGGCCAGATACAAGACAGAGAGAAATACCTCCACATAGAGCCCAAAGAACCCTCACCCCTCCCACTCACTGCCAGCATCCTGCCCCCCTCCATCAGCCAGGAATGGATCTGAGATCAGGTTGGCAGCACTGATGCCTGATCTTGTGGCCATGCTTTTGCTGCTGGGCTGCTCTACAGTCCTGGTACATTAACCATAGTGTCCTCTGTCTCTCCTTAGAGGTGCCAGGGGTCAGTGGGATTGTGCTGGTGTCAGTCCTTTCCCCGGGAGTCATGAATGGCAGCTGATCCTCCTCCGCAGGGCCCACCTCATTCAATGTCCGTTTAAACTGATGGGGGAAGGTGATGATGTAACAGCCAACAAGGTGTAAATGACATCTTGCCTCACCCAAACAGCACCATCTCCTGCCTATCCAAGGGCTTGGCTAAGACCAGCAGCTAACCTAGCTGAAACTTCGTAAGACTGAGATGTTAGTGGGGAGAGGGAGGCATTTCCAAACCATCATCGCTATCCACTGAGGGCAGGTATCCACTGAGATTAGGAAGCCAATCTGCAGGCTCTCTGCGCTCCGGGACTCCTCATTGCTTCTGGATACTTAATAGCAACTGCTGCAAACTGTGCTCTTCCCATCTACAGCTGGCAAGGAAACGGTGTTCCCTTTTGGTGGATTCAGTCTTTGGCCACAGAGATCCACATGTTGGAGATCTCCAGGCTTGGTTACTGTAATTCTCTGTACCTACAGAGGGTCTGTCCACACTGCAATGTAAGCCCAGGGTTAGTAGAACACAAGTTAGTAGACCTTGGGTTAACCATTGGTTTGAGCATCTACACTTATTTGTAACCCCAGGTTAGGAATTGTTGAACCCTGGGCCCCAAACTGGTGCTCCAATGTCTATACTGCATTGTGCGGGCCTGAGTCCAACCACTCATATCCCAGACTTGCCGCTCTAGCTCTTTGTTCATGGTGCAGTGTGGGAAAACGTGATCGTCCATCAAACTTGATTGTCCAGAGGACACAGAAAGTTGGCCAGTGGCATTGTGGGATATTTTTGGTGGACCTTCAGGGAATGTCTCCACTGCAATAAAACACCCGTTGCTGGCCTGTGTCAGCTGACTCAGGCTGTGGGGCTATAAAATTGCATTGTAGATATTTGGGCTGGAGCCCAGGCTCTGGAGGGTCCCAGAGCCTGGACTCCAGCCTGGGCCCAAACATCTACAGCACAGTTTTATTCCCCCGCAGCCCAACTCAGCTGACACATGCCTCCCATGGATGTTTTACTGCAGTGTAGACATTCCCTTAGAATCCAGGGGGGCTGCATCTCCACTGCAAAGCAGTAGGACTTGAACCCTGGGTCTGGGCTTGACTGAGGCTTTGATCTGCATCCCTGTGGGGTCCTGGGACCAAGCCCTCGGTTAGCATGACTGGAGTGTAGACAGAAGGGAGTTTTAGGCTTGAGCCTGAGTTCGAGCCCTGGGCTTCCATTGCAGTGTAGACATGCCCAGCAGGACAGCTGGTTGTGACCCCAGGAGCCTGTGTGATGAGCAGCACAGGCCGTTGAGAGCGCCAGCACTCTGATCTCTGCCTTGTGTCCTTGTGGAGTGTTATGCCAGGGTCTTCCTGTCCTGCCATAACAGCTACAGAATAATGGCACCATCTGTCACAAGGGCGAGGCTCGTTGTGCAGGAGACGCAACTTTCCTGGTGACCATCTTGTGAATCGGGAACTCGCTCCCAAAACACAATGAGGTGCTCACAGACCTCAGAGCAAGGTGCAGAGCCCACTTCAGCTCTTGGCCTTGTTGTTCTAGGCAGGGCGTGGGGCACTGCCTAATAAGGTTGCTTGCCACGTCCCGTTGTAAGATCCTGTTTTCAGTTGCTTATAACTTTGCCAAAGTAACTATTTGGACTGAAATATCCCATGCTGGGTACCTGCCTCGAGGCTGAATTTATTAGAAAACTTCAGTCAAAATGTTTGAGCTGTTTCCAAAAACAAGGATAAAACGTTGGCTTGCCCATGTTAAATTCTGCTGACCTCTTCCCTTGGAAAGCTTTAGTGTCCCCAGGCTTTGGAGAAAGGATTTGGCAGGTGGGTGGCTATTGTGTCAGGGATGTGCTTTTGCTGGCTCTGTGGAAAAAAATGCCCATGTTTGGCCTAGTTATAAAGCTTTGAAAATCACAGTCTGTATGTGATCAGTAGAAACTTCTTAGAGTTTAGATTCTGCACTGGGCATGCTCCAGCCTGAGGCTGTGGAGGATTTTCTCTGCAATTGCTGCTCGGGGCTGCTGTGGGCCGGGCTGGGTTCAGGTGCTGTAACTGAGGCCTTGGATACCATTTGTGGAACTACCTGTACAGCAGTTTCCTGAACTACAAACACTTGGTGTTTAGTGAGAGGCATGGCATTCTAATGCTCCGGTTTGAAACTGGGTGTTGTGGTTTAGCTCTAGTTACAACCTTAATTCCAGCTTCACCAATGTCCATTTCTTCCTAGCACCACTCTTAAAACACTACTTTTCTTCCAAGAGACAGGAGAACTCAGATTCTCTGTATGCTCACAGGAGCAGAACTCCATAAAGAGAGTAAAAAACTCACAGCTGCACATGTGCTCTGTCAGCTCCCATTCATGTATATGGGGCCGCAGAGTGAGTGCTGGTTAGCAGCAGATGCTCTCTCCAGGGACCCCACCCCCGAGGGAGGTGAAAGTGAAATATTTGGGTGTGGACATAGATGCATATTCCACAGGCCCAGAAAGACCCACTGGATCTGAGGACAGAAAAACTCACTAGGTCAGTGGGCTCTTCAGGACAAAGAAGATTCCTTCCCCCCCCCCCCCCCCCCAAGCAGCTGTGTCTGGGCCTCCTGGACCCACTAGGTCACTCTGCATCTGCAGAGTGTATAAGACATACAAGAGTCTCAGGGGCTCTTTGGACAGGGGAATGTATACATTTATTTTAACTTATAAAAGCCAAAGCTGCCTCTCTGGTGCCAGATAAAGGGACACTGATAGCGTACAGATCTGTGCATTGTATCATTTTACAGCAATAAAAATGAAAATTTAAGTATCACATTTGTCTGAAAATGCTTTACCTATGCGTGGTTCAAGCCGCAACTGATTCCTCTGACTGAAAAACATTGGGGGGGAAATGTCCCTCTCTTTTTCCTGTTTGCTTTGTGCATTTGACAGCACTTTGTTTCCAGTCAGTTTTATTGTTTCCCTGCATAGTCATTTTCCCTCTTTGTGTGTGTGGGTCTTTCACACAGAAACAGGGGAAAGAAAATCTCATTTTAAAGTGTAAGAAAATAGAATTGTAGTACCCTGGCAGGTGTCGAACCGGAAGTTACTTTCACTATTTTTAAAAATTGTTTAGATTTCAAGTTGATTTCAAGTTTAATGGGCAACAGGTTTAAAACAAATAAAAGGAAGTTCTTTTTCACACAGCGCACAGTCAACTTGTGAAACTCCTTACCTGAGGAGGTTGTGAAGGTAGGACTATAACAGGGTTTAAAAGAGAACTAGATAAATTAATGGAGATTAAGTCCATTAATGGCTATTAGCCAGGATGGGTAAGGAATGGTGTCCCTAGACTCTGTTTGTCAGAGGGTGGAGATGGATGGCAGGAGAGAGATCACTTGATCATTACCTGTTAGGTTCACTCCCTCTGGGGCACCTGGGATTGGCCACTTTCAGTAGACAGGATACTGGGCTGGATGGACCTTTGGTCTGACCCATTCGTATGTTCTTATCCCTTCAAAATATCACATACAGCATTTTAAAATAAAGAAAGGCAGCCCTAAAATACTGTGGGGCCTGGTAGGCGGATGAGTAAGGATTTGTAGTAATTGGCTGTTGGCATGCAGAAGTTTCTGAAAGCTGTGGGCATCATGTTTGGGAAGCTGCGAAGCACAACATGTCTACAAATAAGGCAATACTTAGAATGTCATATTGGAATGGGCAGCGAATTTTCCCAAGCCACTGGCAATACGACATAAAAGCCAGATCCTCTGCAAAATGCTTAGCATGTAGTACCCACTGCACCATTTATACGTGGCTGTGCTGAGTTGTGCCATTCTTCTCAGAACAATATTAACTTGCCATCAGTGTTCTGCACAGTTATCTGTTTTTTCTGGGGTAGCACTTTGTTTTTATTCTGACTCCTTCCACTTTCCTTATCCTCCTTTTTGGACTTCTGAACGGAACATTATAGCATCTCAGCCAAAAAGATGATTTTTGGCTTGTGTACAGAATTTGGAAACCATGTGCATAAGCCATGAGAGCAAATGGCGGCCACTTAAATCATGTCAGAACTCAAGTGGAAAATTGCTGGATGGTGATCAGAATGACACACGTGAGTTGGAGCACAAATATCTCCTGACCCACAAGTTGTTTGGAAAATCTCCCCAAATTACGTCACCTAACCCTGATGCTTTGGGAAATAGCTGAGTTCGAAATGGTCTCTGAGCCCTGGGGTTGTGGCAATACTTTTCTGGCAGGTGTCCAGGGCTGAACATAGTAAGTCCCCATGCTCAGCTGAGCATTTGTGTATAGAGCTTCAGTCTGCCCTCATGATCCCTTCTGAAAAGAGGCATTACATTAATGTGGACAGCAGAGAGAATCTTAACCAGATTGAACTTTCAGGAAGGCCTCAAGCCCTGGGCAAGAACACTTGGCTACATTCCTGGCCATTTCATTTTGTCAAGACCAGCTGCAGTTGGAGACTTCACAGAGGTTAATAATGGTATGTGCCACTTATCACTTCCAAAGAGGTGTACCTCACAACCCCTTGGGGGCTACCTCCCTTACTGTACTTGAGTGGTGTCTTCTATATCGTCCAGCAGCACAAAATGTAAGAGCCACAGAAGGAATACGTTGTTCACTCCTGAGGAAATTCTGCACCAAAAATCAAAAATTCTGTAACAAAAAATTAAAAATTCTACGCACAATATTTTCAAAATCTGCAAAATTCTGCATATTTATTTGTCAAAATAACACAATATAATCACCCCTTTTTCAATTTAAACACACTGGATTAGCTAAAACAAGTTGAACTACAAAGAAAGAATTTAAGTGAATACAAGTAATGAGGCATAAAAGTCAGAAATGGTTACAAGTAAAATAATGATAAAACGTGTACTGGGATCCTTCTTCTGTTTAATGGCTCCTTCCTTTGTCCCTTCTCATGCAGTGAATCAATGGGCAGAGAGAGGAGGGGTGCCTTAAGGTGTTTCTCCCTCCTTTTTGCAGTGGCAATTTTCCCATCTTGGAAAACACTTCCAGCTGAGACGCAGGAGACAGAGTCTATAGGAAAGGATGTTCTTTCCTGTTTTTCCTCACCTGTTGGAGCTTTTTTATTTCCCTTCCTGCTGGGTGACTCTGTTTACTAGTTAAATGCAGATTGAGCAGAGCACACATTTCTTTGTCTCAGACAGACCTGTTTGCGTACCTCAGTTTGGAACGTGTGTTTATAACATCATACAGTGGAATCTTGTAACTTCACATACAATGTTGCCCCACATATTTAAGCAAGACAGTATTGACCAGCAAATTATGAGTTTTCAGGTGGTACCTCACAGGGCATACTTTGTACAAAGATTATTACACAGCATGTAGGGTGTGGACACGGGTACATTGTGCCACACCCTTCCTAGCAAATCCTGCCATGAAGCGTTGACAGGCTAAAGAGACAAGGAAGAGTGATTCTCTTCCCCCCCCTCTCCCTTAAAGGCTACCAAGGGACAGAAAGACTGCATGACTTACCTGGGGTCACAGGAGGGGGAGGAATCGAACTCCGGTCTTCTGAGTTACGGGGCAAGTGTCTTAACTGTAAGGCCAACCTCTTTCTCTCTCCAAGGTACTTGCCCTACCCCACAGTAGTATTTGAGTGCCTGATGTGTGTGTGACATTAGGCACATGTGAGGAAGTTTGCAGGAGGATGGGGGAGGGGTGTTTGGAGATGACTCATTCACCAGAAGGGGAGGTTTGAATGTGTACAAGGAAAAATATTTTTACATGTAATTATGAAATTACTACTTCAGGTTTAAATCTACTAATTTTGCAAGCACTGTTTGTGTTTGTGAGAGAGAGAGAGACCCACCATTTGGGTCCAATGAACACAGCAAATAGTGCTGTGACCACAGGGAGTTTTCTTCTCCGCTGCATGTATGGCACAGCACAGTCTGAGAGCAGGCACGCCATCGCAACTTTGCACGGGTTGAGGCACTACTGGATTCCCCGCCCAAGCCCCAGGCTATGTGTTGTACTCTAACTGCCCCAGGTGTGCCTGCTCTACTACATTAACGCACTAGAGTGTGCCAACAGGGTCCCCCTGGGGCAGTTAGAGCACAACACAGAGGCTGTGGGTTGGGTGAGGAATCCAGCACCTCAAACCCCACTGAGAATCACCATGGCTTGGCTCCTAGCAGACCTTTGCTATGCAGTCTGCATGGAAGGAGAAGTAGGAGGGAGTGCTGGAGGAGGATCATCCCAGGAAGGATATCCAGGCCCAGGGCTGGCCAAGGTAATTGTGACACTTCCCAGGAGGACCCAGCATTAAGGCACCTCACTATCACCTGTCTTTAATATGAGGAAGTCTTGTCTGTGCCCATGATGGATCAGCTCCTGGAACCACTAACCTCTGGCAACACAAGCCCAGGCCTCACTCTCTCTGTAGAGGTTAGTAACTGGTGCGCACCAACCTCCCAGCATCCCTCTGGAGTGCACGTCCCTGTTTGACCCAGCACTCGCAGAACTCTGAGATCCGCTATTCCCAAAGGAGTAGGACACAGCAGCTTGTAAGATTCAACTGAGGACCAGCACTTTGCTTTACACACAGCACTTAAATAGATCTATAGTGAACACAGGCATTAATTGTATTATCAGAGAACAGATTCAAATGTTAGTGAGAATATTGGAAACAAATGGTGACATATTAAACAAAACCACAACACGCTTTCTAGAGACTAAACTTAACTAATAAGTTATCCTCTGTCTAGAAAAGTTTAGCTCACCCTAAGCTTTCTCCAGCTTTTTCAACCAAGCCAGTTTGAGAATCTTTCATGAAGCAAACTCGCTGTCCCTTTACTTCTTAAGTGAGGGATGCCAGGGTGTCTGCCTTGCCCCCCAAATACACCAGATCAAACCTTTGAGGTGCACCTCAAGATAGTTTCTCCCTCCCTCATCTCTTACCCCCTGTTACTGTCTTTCTGAAGTCCCTGCAAGCGCTTCATTAGCATTTGACTTAGAATGTTAACAGTTGCCTATTGAGAACCGGACCATACTCACTGTACATGTAAACACATAAATGGATAAACATCTCAGGCCTGGAGAGAAACCGCCTTTCACCTTTCCTGGTGGCCAACCCCTGCTGCATACCCTAAGAACATATTTTCTGTCTATATACATAGCTCCTTACACAGTATCCGTACATACACTTCTCAATGATATTGATGACCAGTGTTACACCAGCTTTCTTCTTCAAGTGCTTGTTCATGTCAATTCCATTCTAGGTGTGTGCGCACCCACGTGCACAGTTGTCGGAGATTTTTGCCTTAGCGGTATACATAGGGTCGGCAGTTGCACCCTCTGGAGTGCCATGCTCATGTGTCGGTATATTAGGCACAGACGGCCCTACACCCTCTCAGTTTCTTCTTACTGCTCGTGGTGGTTGGTTGGAGCACCTCTTTCCTTTGCCTAGCAAGGGGTCAGCGGTTTTCTCCTTTGCTTTGTGATTCTAGTGTTTGTAAATAGTTTGTTTTCAGTAGTTAGTCAGGTAGTTAAGCACTGTAGTTAGTAAGTTAGGGTCCCGGCGGGGACAAGCCCCGCTCTCCGAGTTTTAAGCCCCGCTCCGACTGTAACAGGCCTTTGCCTATCAGTGACCCCCATAGCAGCTGCCTCAAGTGCCTGGAGGAATCACATGTAAAAGAGAAGTGTTGCATCTGTAAGAATTTTCATCCCAGAACACAGAGAGAACGCAACTTCCGCTTAAGGGCCCTCCTCATGGAGGCTGCTCTCCGCCCGGCCTTGGAGTCGTACCAGCCGGACTTGATTCCCAGTACTTCAGCCTCGGTGCACAGTGCACTCCCGGCACCGGGCTCTACCCAGCACCGCTCCCCTTCGCCGGTGCCCAAGAAGAAATCAAAGAAGCATGATCCAGCACTGAGCAAGAAAGACCATGGGGCATCGGGCAAAGGACACTGTTTGGGCTGCCCGCCCACTCTGGAGCCGCACGGGGTGGCTCTCCTGTGGGGCCTCATAGCCCCCCGAGGGATCCCCACCAACTCCAGGGAGCAGTAGGGGACCCAGACTTTGGAAATAAAGAGGCAAGAGGCTGGACCTTTTTGGAAGGAAAATGCATTCCACGGCCAGCCTTCAGTTTAGGGTCACAAACCACCAAGCTCTTCTGGGGAAGTATAACTTCAATTTATGGGACTTTCTCCATTAAGTTCAAGGATTCCCTGCCACAGGACTTGGCCCAGGAGTTCAGGGCCCTTGTTGAGGAAAGTATTACAACTGCAAGATGCTCCCTCCAAATGATGTGGGATTCAGCCGATTTGGCAGCTAGGGTGGTCACTTCAGCGGTGGTCATGAGGCGCAGTTCCTGGCTTCAAACCATGGCCCTGTCCCAGGAGATGCAGTCCTCAATCCAGAACCTCCCGTTTGATGGGTTGAAGGACACTTGGGCTACCCTCTGCTCGCTGGGCCTCAGTCGGTGAGGAAGCAGTGCCATCCGCCCCCGCTGCCAAGACCCTGGCAGCCTCGTCAAGGGTCTGCAAGGAGAAGGGATAGGGACACGAGTTTTAGTCGTCGCTGCTCTTCCTACTCCGGTTCACCTGTGCAACCTGGCCCGGCAAAGCATCATGGGGCCAGAAGCACTCGTTTTGATGGTGTGCTCAAGAGCAATGTCGCAGTTGAAATCCTGGATCCACCTCATTCTTTCCTCAACCATCTTCGTCCCTACCGTTCGGCCTGTTGCTGGTCACCTCGGACAGTTGGGTGCTAGAAATTGTATCTCTAGGCTACACCTTGCAATTCTCGGCTGCACCCCCCCTCCTACCCTCCTTCCCCGCGCCTCTTCAGGGACCCTTCTCATGAGCAACTCCTCATTCAGGAGGTTGACAACCTCCTACAGCTGGGCGCAGTGGAGCTGGTCCCTTGGGAAAGGAGGGGGAGAGGGCTCTACTCCCGCTACTTTCTGATTCCAAAAGCAAAAGGGGGCCTATGACTTTCCTGCCCAAGGTTGTTTCACAGTTTCACATGAGCCAGGACATGTTCTTGCCTGTCTTCTTCCCAAAGCCTCATAAATCTGAGGAGGAGTGTAGATTACACTCTCTGGACATCAGGAGACCGCTAGCCTTCTACATCCAAAGGACCAAGCCATTCTGCAAGTCGACACAGATTTTGTCACAGTGGCAGACAGGATGAAAAGTCGTCCCGTATCCACCCAGAGGATTTCATCATGGATCACTGCTCATAGGCGCTGACTTCCCCTCTACCCGGGGGGGGTGCTCGCCCCCTCCACCCAGGCCCCACCGCCACTCCACCCCTTCCCCACAAGCTTCCACCCTGCCTCTTCCTGCCCCTGCTTCGCCCCTGCCCTGACTCTTTCTGCCCCTTCCCCCGAGTGTGCCGCATCCCTGTTCCTCCCCCTCCGTCCCGGAGCTGACCTTCACGCCGTGAAACAGCTTTTCGTGGCAGGCAGGAGGTGCTGGGAGGGAGGGGGAGGAGTGATCAGCAGTGCCGCCAGCGGGGGAGAGGCGCTGGGGGACAGGCGGG
Organism: Emys orbicularis; assembly: GCF_028017835.1. Classification (NCBI taxonomy): domain Eukaryota; kingdom Metazoa; phylum Chordata; order Testudines; family Emydidae; genus Emys; species Emys orbicularis. The sequence goes on along the minus strand of NC_088695.1, from coordinate 24,098,951 downwards.
AGACTGGGAGAGCTTGGCTGCTGGTGGGTGCTGAGCACCCGCTAATTTTTCTCCTTGGGTGCTCCAGCCCTGGAACACCCATGGAGTCAGCACCTATGTCACCACTTGCATCTGGTTTTGCTACGAACAGGCGAAAGTGCCTCCACCGACAATTGTCACCGCCCACTCGACTAGGGCGCAAGCCTCATCAGCGGCCTTTCTGGCCCAAGTGCCAATTCAAGATATCTGCAGGGCCGCTACCTGGTCGTCCGTGCATACGTTCACAGCTCACTATGCACTTACTCAGCAAGCCCCAGACAACGCTGGCTTCAGTAGAGCAGTGTTGTAAGCCGCACGTCTGTGAACTCCGAGCCCACCTCCAGGGATTCTGCTTGAGTCACCTAGAATGGAATGGACATGAGCAAGCACTCAACCAAGAAATAACGGTTACCTACCTTTAGTAACTGTTGTTCTTCAAGATGTGTTGCTCATGTCCATTCCATTACCTGCCCTCCTGGCACTGAGAGGGTGTAGGACTGGTGGGGCCTAATATACCATTGCATGAGCTAAGGCAAAAATCTCCGACAACTGTGCACGTGGGCGCGCACACACTTAGAATGGAATGGACATGAGCAGCACATCTCGAAGAACAACAGTTACAAAAGGTAGGTAACTGTTTTTTCTGTAGAGACCTCACATGACACTCCTGGGTGAACTAGCATGTAAATATCATACCCAGGTATTCTAGTAACCTTCATGCAACCCTTATGCCCTCTGCCAGTTGGCAGCAAGAGATCCCTGGGTCACAGTAATGAAGGGCCCTAGGTGGCTAGGAGGTCAGCTTTCCTAGGGCCAACACTCGTCTCTCCCTGCTTGCTCCCCTGACCCCCACCCCCAAAGAAGCGGGGGCCTAGGGGGTCCAGGCCCCCCAACCATAGACAAGGAGGGGAACGGGTCTTGGTCCCACTGGGGAAGGGGAGGAGAAGAGTGAGTTCCAACCAACCTCCTTAACTTTTTTCATAAACATTCCTCAAAGTGTCAGACCAAAGCTGGCATCTCTTCAACAGCCCCCCCCCCTCCCGTCCCCCGCCTTTAAGGATGGAGTCCTGCTCCCTGCCCTTCAGTTCTGGCCACCAGAGAGCAAGCGCTGTATAGAGCCCAGCTTCTCCCCTGTAGGGGGCTGCAGTGAGCGGGCTGAGCCTGCGGAGCCAGTAGTGCGAAGGCTGGAGATCAAGGAAGCAGGGCAGTGGGGCCTGCACAGGGTGCTTGGAGGAAGAAGAGCCCTGAAGGATGGAGGGGGGTATAAAATAGAGTACCCTGGGGGGGAGGGTTGGCAAGGAGCGAGCCCCCAGTGTGTGTGTGTGGGGTGGATACATCTGGGGCAGGGAGGGGGCAGAGCTCAAGTCCCGTGGGGAGCAATCCTGTATAGAGCCTGGGCAGACAGGGCAGAGCAGAGCACGTATCATTCATACAACCCCATCCCTGCACATTCAGCCCTCCCCAGGGAGAGAAGTCACCCTGGCCAGGGCACTCCTGGAAAGTGCTCCGGTACCGTGGTGACGGGGTTGGTAGGAGAACCCAGTCAAAACTGGGGGGCAGCACAGATCACTGGGGGGCCTGGGGAAGGAAGCCTCTCGGATGGAGCACAGCCCTTGGGAGACAGGAGGGGCAGACGTGACGGGGTGGGGGTAATGGAGAATGCCGGGGAAGAGCAGGGGCAGGGCTGGGCCTGTTAACATGGGTTAACAGGAGCACGACTACAAGGGCTGATCCTGCTTTGGCTGGGTGCTAAGGTGATGGGGCTGGGGCCATTGCAATATATGATTGAGGGCCAGTCCCCTTTCGCCAGAGGCCTGGATCTCTGAGGGCCAGGGCCACGGCATCTGCAAGGACTGGTCCCATCTCAGTGTAAGGGGACTGTTGCCCCCTTACTAACATTCAGTGGGGGTGTTTTGGTTGGCTAGCTCCCAGCACTAAAAGGGGAAGCGTCGATGGGAAAGCAGGAGCCTGAGACTGGTTTCAGAGTAGCAGCCGTGTTAGTCTGTGTCCGCAAAAAGAACAGGAGTACTTGTGGCAGCTTAGAGACTAAGGCCTGGTCTACACTAACCCCCAAATTCGAACTAAGGTACGCAACTTCAGCTACGTGAATAACGTAGCTGAAGTCGACATACCTTAGTTCGAACTTACCGCGGTTCAGACGCGGTCCACACGCGGCAGGCAGGCTCCCCGTCGACTCCGCGGTACTCCTCTCGCCGAGCTGGAGTACCGCAGTTGACGGCGAGCGCTTCCGGGATCGATATATCGCGTCCAGACCAGACGCGATAAATCGAACCCGGAACTTCGATTCCCAGCCGCCAAACTAGCGGCTGGGTGTAGACATACCCTAACAAATTTATTAGAGCATAGAGCACAAGTACTCCTGTTCTTTTATGCTCTAATAAATTTGTTAGTCTCCAAGGAGCCTGAGACTGACAGTCCCCAGGAACAATGGGGAGAGGCCATGCTTCAGGTCAGCCTGACTGACAGGGCGGGCAGGCTAATCAGGGAGTCAGGAGGCCAGAGGGGTCCCGTCCTCCGTGTGAACTGGAATGGCCTGAGTCAGACAGAGTGGGGCCGAGCTAAGGAGAGAGCAGGGGCCCGAGCTAAGTTGCTGGAAGCAGAGCTTCAGCCCCAAAGCCAGAGCACAGCTCAGAGAGAGCAGACCTGCCCTGGGGGCAGAGCTGTAGCAACCAGAGCCAGAGGGGCCAGACAAGCAACCCAGGAAGCAGGTCAGAGCTGGGAACAGAGTCACAGAAGCAGCCTGCAGAGCAGACCTGTCCTGGGAGCAGAGCTGTAGCAACCAGAGCCAGAGAGGCCAGAGAAGCAGCCCAGGGGAGCTGAAGGCAGAGCAGCAGCAGCAGCAGCCGTGCTGAGGCAGAGTGGAGCTGGGGCTGGAGCAGTCCGGAGCTGGGTGCGGTGAGCAGCTGGGGAGAGGAGGGGGACCCTGGACAGCAGGCCAGCGCAGGGAGACACCTCAGCCAAGAGGCTCCGCAGGCCAGACTTGAAGGGGGATCGTAACCCTGTCAGGGCGGGGGCAACGCTGGGGAAAAAGGGTCCTGCCACCTAGAGCCTGAGAGCATGTGGCCACCGCCAGAGCAAGTGTCCAATCCCCAGCGTCTCTGCAGCATAGCCAGGGCCTGAGAAGGCGCCTGGGACCTACAAGGAACAGACTGTGAACTGCCCTGACGTTCCAGAGACACTGTTTGTGATGTTCCCTGCCACAGAGCGGGGTGATGTGTTTTCCTTTAACTTTTCCCATTTTTCCTTATTCTTTTTTTTAAATTAATTGTTAATTAAACAACTTGTATTTGCTTTAAATTGTATGAAATGATCAGTGGGTCAGGGAGGTGCCCAGTGCAAAGAGAGTACCCCGGAGTGGGGACACCCTAGCCCCTGTCCTGGGTGACCACAGCAGGGTTGGGGGTCGAGACCCCCAGGAATCCTGGGCCCAGCCTTGTCGGGATTTACGAGGACTCTGCCAGACAGGAGAGTGGAAGGGGAGTCCTCAAGGGCAGGGAGGCCTCTGGGTAAAGGAAGTGGGAGCGAGTACTCAGATCCTTTCGCTAGCCCACTTCACCGGGGTAGTGCAGAAGCCAGGAAAGTTCCCCACAATAGCGGGACCATTCCCCCGCTTACATCAGCATGCTCTGGGGCAACGGCAGGACTGTACCAAAGAGGGTACTGATGTGCACCCATGGGGAGTGTCTTGCTGCTTGTGGTGATGGAGCCAGACCCGATTCTGGCCCTGGAGCCCGTACTCAGGAAGCAGTTTCCCTTTTCCTCATCTTACTGACAGCCCTAGTTCTGGCAGCTCCCCCATGTAGAGCAGCCAGGAGCCAGCAGCCCGCCCCAGCCACAGTGATCATCTGGCCACCCACTGTGCAGCCCAAGTGTCTCCCTTCTGGCCATGCTGTTGCTCTGCTGCTGGGGCTGGAGGTTTGTGTCACTGGCTGCCTGGCAGCACTGAGATCTCTGCGCCTCACATTCAGCACAGCTCTGCAGCTGGCCTGAGCTGGGCCCTGTGCCTGCATGCATGTGGGGGTGACTCGTGCAGCACCAGGACTGCTCAACAACAGGCCTATTCTCCGCTGCAGGAGAGCACAACAAAGCCCCTTAGAGACTGGCCCAAGTGCTCCGGCTTGTACCAGGTGATGATGTCAGAGACGGGAGCTGGGACCATCCCCCTGCAGTCTAGTGGATGGCTTTGCAGAGTGACATCCTGGGCCAGTTTGCACTGTGGGCCCTGAGCTGGCCCAGCGTAAACACACCTGAATGGCGTCCAGCTCAGAGCTGGGGTGGTAGGCCCTTCCCCTCACACCTCTACCAGGACCTTCTTCCAGGACCTGGGGGCCTTGGCCCCTCCTAGGCGACGCTCTGAGTTCTCTGCGGGCAGCGGTGGATTCCGGCACAGGCCCACTCGCGGGCTGCTCCATGCCATTAGCCCATTTGCAGGTGCCAGTCTGAGGCAGAGCCTGTCCTGATTGGCAGCCCTGATGGCCTGCCAGTGCTGGGGCTGCTCTATCTGTCAGACAGTTAGCAGCAGCTTCACACTTAGTCAGATGGGGCCATGGGGCATGGCCTCCCTTGCCCCTCACTGCCCTGGGGATGTTCCCCTCAGCTGCACACCCTCTCACTTTCTTCACTGTGATATTTAAAAGCAGGCAGCTTAGGTGTGCCAGACACCAAGGTGGTGGGGAAAGTGTGGGGCTGGTGATGTTCAGCCCTGGCCCTCTCCTGTCTCTCTGGACAAAGGCCTACTCACTTGGCCATGTGGTAAGCACAGGGGGGCTGGGCAGTGAATCAAGGGGTTGTCCTACCATCAGCGTGTGCTGGGATCATCTGGCCCTGGTCCCCAGACCCTGCTGCTCTGGGGGGTGTGATGGAGCACAGAACAGCTTGTCCAAATCCCCCTCATTTTCCAAGAGCTGAGGAAAATGACAGTGCAGTGCAGTGCACAGGGTGCACTCAGGGCCTCCACTGATACATTGTACAAACCGTGTGCTAAATAAACACCCATTGAGACAGGTAGAAATCCATGTTGCACGGAAGACCAGATGAATGGGAAGAAAGCCTGTCTTCTAGTTGTGTGGGGGCAGGGGACTCTCCGTGGAGGGGAGAGGTTTACAAACAATTGAAGGACATAGGAAACCTCTCAGGCACTGTAGGAGGGTGGCTGTGCCATGGGAGGGATGGCAGAGTTCCGGGATGGAACTGGACTGCACTGTGTGGGAGGGCATGCATTAAAAGCCAGCTCCTTCCTCACAGGCAGGCCCACCGCTAACAGGAGGGCAAAGGAGACATTTGCCTCCTGAACAATCTTCGGGGGAGGGGGGGGCAAATTACTGTCAGAAAGGCCAAAATATGTACAAAGTTCCAGTGTTAAGCAGTGGAACAGGAGACTATATAAATTATCAATCACAGCAAAATGCTGACCCAGTAGCCAAATGTTGGTTTTTTGCACTTAAAATGCAAGATTTTCAAGGGGTTTGACTAGCCCTGGGGCTCCTGGAAGGTTGTTTTTTAAATAGCAACATCCAGGGGCTTCAGATTACCCACCCCCCAATTGATGGGACTCTAGCCTGGGCCCTGCTCACGGTGATTTAATTCTGTTCAAGCAGTCTCATCCAACCTCCATTCAGCAGAGATAGCTGCCACCCCCTCAGGCTGTGCCACAAACCTGACGGAGCTGCAGAGGCACTGGGAGCTGCCCCAGCCTCCCCTCTGTGCCTGGGGCCCAAGTGCTGCTGCCAGCTGATCACCGTCCTTCCTGTGTGTAGTGGGTTGAAGGCTGCCAGGGAGAAGCACTGGAGCTGAGCATGTGCACACAGTGCAGTGGGCACAATGAAAATGTCTCTGCAACTGGTTTCAGAGTAGCAGCCGTGTTAGTCTGTATCCGCAAAAATAACAGGAGTACTTGTGGCACCTTAGAGACTAACAAATTTATTAGAGCATAAGCTTTCGTGGGCTACAACCCACTTCTTCGGATGCATATAGAGTGAACCATATATTGAGGAGATATATATACACACACATACAGAGAGCATGAACAGGTTCTCAGAGTTGGTAAGACAACTCCCACCTGTTCATGCTCTCTGTATGTGTGTGTATATATATCTCCTCAATATATGGTTCACTCTATATGCATCCGAAGAAGTGGGTTGTAGCCCACGAAAGCTTATGCTCTAATAAATTTGTTAGTCTCTAAGGTGCCACAAGTACTCCTGTTATTTCTGCAACTGGTGAAAACTTTCCAAACATGAAAAACTTCTGAACGGTGCCTGCTGTGCATGCTCGGGGGAGCCCAGGCTGGTGTGAACAGTGCCCATTGTGCATGCGTTGGGGTGGCCAGGCTGGTGCGAACAACGCCCGCTGTGCATGCATTGGTGGAGGGGGGCAGGCTGGTGCAAACGGCGCCTGCTGTGCATGTTCGGGGAGGGGGGCTGCGAACGGCGCCCGCTGTGCATGTTCGGGGGGGCCTAGGCTGGTGCGAATGGCATCTGCTGTGTGAGTGCTGGGGGGCCCAGGTTGGTTCACTTTGGGGGCCCAAATTGTAGTTTTCTATCCCATTAGCTCAGCTCACCTGGATCCTTCCCTAGCTCTGCTCCCCCCAGCCCACAGAGGCTCATAAGTATGAGACTCTGTGTGCACTAGAGCTGAGCAAATCACTGACTTTTTGGTTCAGGGGCCAAACCAAAATATTTCGCCGGAAACTGTGTTTGTTTCGACCTGACGCTGAGTCCAGTTTTCTTGCTGAAATGAAAAATCCAAATAATTTTGTTTGTCCACAAACAATTTTTTTTTGCTTTTTCATTTCATTTTGGGTTGTTTTCAGGGAATTCACTTTTTTCCCAATCAGCTGAAGTTGGAAACAGAATGACCGTTCAGAAGGATAAGTCGGAGCAATTCACGTCAAACCAGCCAAGCTGAAACTGTTTGCCAGAAACAGGCCTTTTCACTGACAGTTTTTTGCCTAGCTCTAGTCTGCACAGGGTGCAGCTAACTTGGGGAGCTAACATCACCCCGGTTGGCCTGTGTCAACCAAACACCTGCTGAGTAGGGTGCATATGGCACATAGGCTTGTATCTCAGCTCCCCATCATTTCCCAACTAAACCTCACAAACATTCCCTCCAGTTCTACACACTGACTGCCCCCCTGCAGTGCTTTCCAGTGCAAACACCAGCTCATCCCTCCCCAGGCAGCAGCCGCCATGCAGATTGTCATCACAGGAAACAGGTTTGTCCTGGAACCCTTCCAAGAGGCTTGGGATCAGATAGGAGCATAAAGGATGTTTGATTCCCTGAATACAGGAAGGGAAAGCAAAAGGGGGCAAATAAGCATGCTTGTTGTTTGTCTTACTGAAGAGTGATTCCAACAGTGACTCTAAACCTTTCCAGACTACTGTACCCCTTTCAGGAATCTGATTTGTCTTATGTACCCCCAATTTTCACCTCCCTTCAAAACTACTTGCTTACAAAATCAGACATAAAAATACAAAAGTGTCACAGTTATTGAAAAATTGCTGACTTTCTCCTTTTTACCATATAATTATCAAATAAATCATTTGGAATATAAATATTGTACTTACATTTCAGTGTACAGTATACAGAGCAGTGTAAACGCGTCATTGTATGAAATTTTAGTTTGTACTGACTTTGCAGGTGCTTTTTATGTAGCCTGTTGTTAAACTAGGGGTATGTCTAGTCTGCGAAGTTGTCAACAAAACTTTTGTCTTTCATGGGTACTTAACCCCTCTCCCCCCGTGAAAGACAAAAGTTTTGTCGACGCAAGTGGCAGTGTGAACGCGGCTTTGTCGGCAGGAGCGCTCGCCTCAGCCCAGAGCCCGTACCCCCTCCTGCACCCCAACCCCTAGCCCTGAGCCCCCTCAAACCCAGAGCCCCCTCCTGCACCCCAGAGCCCTCACCCCCTGCTCTACCCCAACTCCCTGTCTCAACCTGCAGTCCCCTCCCACACCAAATCCATTGGCCCCACCCCCCCAGCCTGGAGCCCCCTCCTACACCCCAAACCCCTCATCCCCAGCCCCACCCCAGAGCCCGCACCCCTTCCCACACCCCAACTCCCTCCCACACCCTGAACCCCTCATTTCTGGTCTCACCCCGGAGCCTACACCCCCATTTAGAGCCCTCACCCCTTTCCGCACCCGAGCCTTCGTTTCCAGACCAGTGAAAGTGAGTGAGGGTGGGGGAGAGTGAGCCACCGAGGGAAGGGGAATGTAGTGAGTGGGGGATGGGGCCTCAGGGAAGGGGCGGAGCTAGGGTGTTCAGTTTTGTGTGATTAAAAAGTTGGCAACCCTACCTCCATCGCACTGTGAGCCTGGCCTGGGGCGAAGGACCAGGGCCTCCATCGCTCTGTGAGCCTGGCCTGGAGCGAGAGTTTGGAGCCTCCATCGCTCTGTGAGCCTGGCCTGGGGTGAGGGACCGGGGCCTCGGTTGCTCTGTGACCTGGGGCGAGGGACTGGAGCGTCTATGAGCTTGGCCTGGATGCTGAGGGGAACAGGCTTGGGGATGACCTAATGTCTAGTGTGGGAGTGGGGGCTACAATTTCTCTTCCAGAGGCTGGTGGAGGGATGGGGAGTGGAAATTGGGCAAGGGGTTTCACAGGGTCTTGCAGCACTTGAAACTTGGGTGCAGCACCAGGTCTGTCTGCGTCTCTGACCCTATGGTACCACGCTGCTGCCACAGCGTGCCAAGGGACACAGTGGGCAGGCCAGTACCAGCCCAAGAATCTATACTAACTAGGAGTTGTGTTGGTTGCCATAACAACTGAGAGGATGTGCTGGAAAGCTCACATGACCTGCTCCACTTTCTAAATATAAAACCTGCTTTCACACAGTGTATCTGAGACAAGGGGCCAAATATTGTGTAAGAACAAGCAGGGGAAAAGCAGAAATGCAGAATGGAGGAAAATACTGAGATAGGCACAGCTGGGACCTTGTGCTGGGCTCTGTGGGTGCCCAGGACACTAACCATGGCTGAAACCCTCCACCAGGCTCTGTGGGTGCCCAGGACACTAGCCATGGCTGGGACCCTGCACCAGGCTCTGTGGGTGCCCCAGGTCCTCCTCCTCTTGCCCCATCTGTTGCTTGTTGCCACAGTGAATTTCACTCGCATGTTACTCTCTGAGTCCCGGCAACAAATGTCCCAGGGCCATGTGGGCCAACAGCGAAATGGCTGTTTCTTGTGTTTTTCAACCATTGAACATGTCTCCCTTTTTGGCTGAGCCCTGAGCAGGGCCCGCTCCCCTGGCCACTGGCGCTATCCAACTGGCACTGGCATCAGGGCTCCTGCAGAGGAGTAGAGCATTTGCCAGTGTTTCTAGGGCTCCTCCTCCTCCTTCCTCCCTGACCCCTTGCTCACTGTTCTGGTGAGGTGACCCACTTTTAGCTTTGCTCTGGGTCACCCAAAGGCATCTGATCTTTCCTCACCTGCATCTGTGAGTTGGCAGGATCTTGGGCTCCCACTGATCCTGCTGTGGGTACCAGTGTGAGTGTATCTGTTTCCTTGGGACTGGGCCAGGCACCCTGCATGCGCATTGCATAGCGAAGCACCCCATCCTTCTTGAGTGTGGAACCTGAGCCCGTGATCTCAGTGTGGTCAGGCCCTGCCTGTGTGGCTGGAGGTTCCCTGCCCTTTGCTCTGCTGGTGGCTGAGAGCACTGCTCCCTGGGGCTGTGCTTGTTGTTCTCCTATAACTTTTGCTTTGCCTGAGGGTGGGTTTCAGCAGGCCCCCCAACGGTGAGAGAAGGCTCTGGCAGTCAGGCAGTGCTGGGGCAGGGCTCGTCTTTCTCTCTCTGCTTCCTTTGGCTCCGCTGCTGGGGTCTCCTCCCTCCTGCCTTCACAGCACTGCTTCCATGGCGCTGGAGGCATGAAAATACTCAGTGCCTCCAGCCACCGCCAGCCTCTGCTGCCCCAGTCCTGGCTGTGCTGCCCATGTGCCTGCCCTTGCCTCTGCTACTGCCACCTCCACACCCAGCTATCCCCCCCACTTTTCTCTGCTCTTCCAGTGCCCCACTCCTGGCACCACCACTCCCATCTCTGCATCACTGCTGCCCTGTGTTGGCTGCTGACATCCCTGTGCTCATCTCTGCCCCTTTGTTGTTCCCACACCAACCTCTGCACACGGTTGCCCTCATGCCTGCCCCAGCATTCCTGCACATCCTGTGCTGTGCTATTGGCTTATGAGAACTCCAGCCGCAGCGATCAGCGAGGGAACGGCTCACCCTGTCTGTTGTGTGGGGGCAAAGCAGGATTGGTCCCTGCAGGACAGGACAATGTCTGGCGTGTTATCCAATTCCATTTGATTAGCTCTAGCAACCGGGATGGGGCATCTCTCCCTTTCTTAGGGCCTTCCATGCCTAACAGCTCCAGCATGGAAGTGACGTAGCCAACGTATCCCCTTCCCTAACTTTGCCCTGTCACTGGGCAGATGGCACAGTGGGAGCTGCAGGCCTGGCTTGTGCTGCTGGCTCAGCCACGGTCGGACTATTTTGAACCAGCCAAACAACAGTGGGAGATCGCAGGGTCCATCTACTCTGCAGCCATAGCCCTGTGGCGGGGGGCCTCGGAGCCTGGCTCAGCTGCCTAGGGCTCACGAGACTCGTGCTACAGAGCTAAAAATAGCAGTGTAGACATTCCCGCTGGGTTTCAGAGCCCAGGCTCCACTGGGTAGCTGCAGTGACCTGCGTTGTGGGGTTGTGAGTGGTGAGTCAAGTCCTTACAGCTCCTCAGCTGGGAGGGACCAGGAACACATGCCAGAGGATGGTTCTTGTTACTCCTAGTCCTACCCCTTGTGCCCGCTACACAATCCCTCTCCTTCCTGAGTTACACCTGCAGATATTTGTCCCATTTCCTAAGCTTTACATCTCCCCTTGTTAGCACACCAGGCTGCCTGGGACAATAGGAGCCAGGGACTTGGATCTGTTTCTCCAGGCCGCTTTCCGCATCTGCTGCCTTGCTCGGAACTGCTCCCAGCTGGTCATTGTTTTCCCATTGATGAGTTGCCCAGAACAGACCTCATTGTTGCAGGTGCATTTGCACCTCAGCCTTGTACAGAAGGACGAACCTGTCTCTCTTCCCTGGAGGCCTTTGTGTATGCACTTCAAATATCCGTTTACGCTGGTGCCCTATCACTTTGCAAACTCATGTCTAATTGGGTCCTCAGGATACCTGTTGCTGCCTCCTAGCTTCCTCCCTCCCATGCAGTAGGGGTGTGGGGTCTGTTACCCCCGAAGGATCAGCGGCATTTGTCCAGGTGGAATCTTAGAGTGACACTGCTGCTGGGGGTCACTTTGTACTGCTTCTCAGTCCCCACTGAGGGTCAGAGATGCTCCTAATTTAGTGTCCTGTGCAAATGTCACTAGTGCCCTCTCCTAGCTCAGCTGTAAACATGTGACATCAGCTGGCACCTAGCACATGGGGGCGGGGGTTGGATGTGCTAACTCGAATTTTGTTTCTCTGGCAAAGCTCCAGCCCCGAATGCCAGCATGTGCTGTGAGCTACTGCGGCTCTGGTGAGTTACACAGATGTTTCCTCTCTAGGATCCCTCCTTTTAATGTGGGTTTTCCTGTCGTTTGAAAATGGGAAACAGTTTTTCTCTGTTGAGCAAGCTGAACTCATCTCACAGGGTCACCCAGCTTGGAAGGGCTCAGGGGCCATGTGCAGCACGAGTTCCCGCAGTCAGCTTTTGCTGTGTGAGACACTTCCACCTTATCATGTCTAGAGAGGGCTCAGGCTGGCAGCTGGGCTGTGAAACTCTGCCGAATGTACTGAGCAATACTGGCTTCTCTGGGTACTGGCGAACATCCAGGGAAGAGTAACTACAACAGGACCTTGCAAAGAATTCCTGGGTTAGGTGGAAATTCGAGAGGAAGGGCAAGTTCTGCAGGGAGCCTGCTGAGCCAGCTGCCCCACATGCACGCTGGCTCTGCTGCAGGGCTGCCCACATACAGCACAGCCAAAGTGCTGGGAGTGAGGGGTGGCAGCACAGGCCTCAGCGCTGCCGCTTCTGCTCTGCAAGAGATGCTTTTGTTCAAAAGGAATGACTCTGGGCCAGTTCTCTGGCCTGGTAGACAGGAGGTCAGAGTAAATGATCACAGTGGTCCCTCCAGGCCTTGGAATCTATAAGACTCTATTAGTTGTCTTCGCTTGCTGAGGTTCAGATATCCGTATTAGGGATGGGTGGGTGTGTGATGCCACTGGAGGGCTAATTATCAATCTGCTCTGAGAAGTTACTTGATTTCTTGCCCTGGTATATTGGCCATAATGGAATGCTTCTGCCTGGGTCTCCCTAGCTCGGAGTCTGGTCTCTGGTTATGTGGCTGTGGGAGCTCTGGTGCAAGGTTTCTGTGAAAGTAGTTAGCCCCTCCCCCAGCACCTTCCAGCTCTCTCTGTCTCTCAAAGGAGCTGTGTTCAGAAACCCTGACTTCTCTGTTTCCCGCTGGGATTCCTCCCACATTTGCTGCCTCTTTCCCTGTGACGTGCTGTGACCTTAGCCCGTGGGGTGGCAGGGGCCTGCCTACATCTCCTGACAGACAGCGCTTGGCTTGGGGGAGAGGCAGGGCCGGCTCCAGGCACCAGCCCACCAAGCTTGTGCTTGGGGCGGCACCTGGAGGGGGGCGGCGCGGCGCTCTGGCCGCCGGGGAGAGCGGGGCCACGGCCGGGGCTCGCCGCCCTCTCGCCGCCCTGCCCCCTGCGCTCTGGCCGCCGGGGGGAGAGCGGAGCCCCGGCCGGGGCTCGCCGCCCTGCCCCCGGCCCTCTGGCCGCCGGGGGGAGAGCGGAGTCCCGGCCGGGGCTCGCCGCCCTCCTCCCAGGGCTCTGGCCGCCCTCCCCCCCGGCGCCCTCCCCCCGGCCCCCGCTGGGGGGGGGGGGGGCGGCCGGAGGCTTTTTTGCCTGGGGCGGCAAAAAAGCCAGAGCTGGCCCTGGGGAGAGGGCTTGTCAGGGATGGCAAATCAGACATGGGGTGATTGTCATTAGATGCCCTGGTGCCTCCCTGATCTGGCTGTGGGCATTTAGTTCCCTGCAAACACTCCCAAGGCAGAAGCTTAGGGGCACAGGGTTGGAAGTTTTAAAAGAATTTTTTCCAAATTCTTTAGCCCTTTTTCAGTTCTGCAAGTGCAGAGGGGAGTAGGAGGAGTCCCTGCAGTTACATGTCTTTCCTGCTCCTACAACTTTAAAATGCCCCGTTTCTTGCAATGACATGCTGCAGACAGTAAGTTCCTTAATGGGCCAATACATTCGGGTATTCGCCTGCAGGAGACAGTTGTCACTCCCATGCATGAGAGGAAGAGGCGGAGTGTCTATTCTTCTCCCAGCTCTGCCACACTGTCATAGCCGGAGATTTTAAGGCCAGAAGGGACTCAACCAGACTGACCTCCTGCAGAACACAGGCCGGAGAACCTCGCCCAGTGACTCCTGCATCCAGCCAATAACTTGTGGCTGAGTCAGAGCAGAGCTGTTAGAAAGAGACAGACAGCCTTGATTTACAGACTCCGAGAGATGGAGGATCCACTAGGGCCCTGGGTAAGTTGTTCCAGGGGTTAATTACCCTCACAATCAACAATTTGTGCCTTTGCTCCAGTCTCAAATTTCTCTAGTCTTAGCTTCCAGCCATTGGCTCTTGCTCTGCTTTTGTTGGCCAGACAATTTTCTCCTCGTGTAGGCACTTCTAGACAGTGATTTATAATTCTCATCAATTATCCTGTCAATAATTCTCCTGCCATAGAAGAACTGGAAACCATCATAATAAAAAGGCCTTGAAAAATCATACAAATGAGAGGTGGAAAAGCCATATTAGGTCAGCTGCCGCATCTCCCTCCTCCCCACGTGCCTCAGCCAGGGTTTCAAGGTACACAACCGCTAGTTTTATTGGTGTTGCAAAGCCCAGGAACAATGCTACGTACTCTTGAGTGCCATCTTCTGATATCTTTTCAACTAACCTATAGTTTACATCTATCAGCTGGCCTGCTGGGTGACTGTAGGAGGTCACTTCACCTCTCTGTTCCTGTCCCTCTCTTGTCTGTCTGTCAGTTTAGACTGAATCTTCAGGGCAGGAGCTGGCTCTTACTCTGTGTTCGTACAGCCTTAGTCCAGCCCTGACCCATGGGCATATGTACCAAAGCTTTACAACAGCGAGGTTGCTGGTCACGTTAACCAGCCCTGTCTCATTATGTCTTGTGCTCCTCTGCCATTCTGGCTCCATCTCGTGTCTCTTGGCAGCAATCTGGGGCAGGGACCATCTTTGTGTCCTGTTTCTGTGCAGCACCGAGCTCAGCAGGACCCTGCTACCTGACCTGGCTTCCTAAGTGCTACATTAACACAGATACATAATAATAATGAATGATGACACAGTCTTTAACAATGCTAGTTGAGATGTATGCAATGAATGCATGAAGTGGGTGTGAATAGGACAAATAGGCAGTGTGGCTGAAAATTAATGCCTATTTATGTAAATATATGTAATTTAGAATCTACTGTTTTATGTTGGCTCTCGACCGGACTCCTCCAGGCACAAAAGTATCTGAAAGCCATTGCTGCTTTCCCCCCACCCCCCGGAATGCACCTGTGCATGTTGCACTTCCAGGAGGTGCAGACCCAGCCCCAAATTCCCCGCTCTCCTTGGAGGTGGGATTTGCACTGACTATTCACTGGTGTCAGGCAGAGCAGTCAGGGCCAGGTGCTGTCAGTTGAACTCTTGTCTTTGTCCTTTATGGTCACACCCAGAATGTATGCCGAGCAGGGGAAATCATTTCTTTTCCCCTAGTCGATCCCAGTCATTTATATGCTTTAATAAGCTCAGAGCTGCTTTCATGTGGGCTTGTTTATGTCATTTGGCATATTTGTTTGTCTCTCCGTATTAGCTTAACCTGATTTGTTTGACTCTCCGTATTAGCTTAACCTAGAAGCAGGACAAAAATTACATGCAGGGGAAGGAGAGATTGTCATTTCAATTTGGGATTCAGAAATGATCAGGAGAGAGTAATTGACAGCACTAAAAAAATTCCTCAACAAAATCTTTGTACAGAAAGACTTAGGGCTGGGAGTACACAACAGTCATGTAGGGCGGAATACATTTACAGGGATGATGTCATCACCCAAACACAGGCGTTATGAACCCAGGACATTCAAAGTAAGAAACCCAAACATGGATAAAGTCCAGAAATGCACGAAAGGCACCCAGACTGACATAACTCTGCCCTGCAGTGACAACATGCGGTTTGGAGGGGGGGAGGGGATCCTTGAGTCCAACATTCTCCGCTGTCAGCAAATACTGTGAATCCCACTAGCAAAATATGTGTCACTTCCCCCTCAAGTGGTTGGTTCACAGAGAGGATAACAGCCTACTACTGCTATCAGTTACTCAGTAGCTCAAGTGGCTGAGGTCTGTGCAGCGGATCTAAAGGTCCCAACCTTGCAGATGACAAACACTGTGGTCCTGCCATTTACATTTGTTTGGGTAGAGTATTGTTGGAAGAGGATCAGCTAAATGGAGACAAGGGAAGGAGAAGGGGACATTGGAAGGAAGAGCTGGGGAGGGCAACAGGGCAGGGGAGATGGAGGAGGGCAGGAAGAGGGAGGGAGGCTGAGGTGAAGAGACTGTGAGTGAAGTGGTGTGAGGGGGCTGGACCAAACAGTAAATCAGCACAGGACAGAGAATGGCCAGGGTGCAGCAAGTCGTATCATCAGTGTCCAGTGGTCCCTGCTGCAGCACCTACTGAGTGAGGCTGCTTCTGTGCCTTCTCCTCCTGCCTTTTGTGTCTTTGGCCTCTGGGGCTGGCTCCTCTCTGGAATTCATTCTTCCTCAATCCCGCCTGGCTTAGGGAAGGAGGGCACTGCCTGGGCCCTACTGCCCCTCTGGTGGGCTGTCTCCCTTGGGCCGAGGATACGAAGAACTACTTCTCCTGTGCACTGAGTGGGACAGGGTCCTGTGGAAAACTACTCTGGGAGGAGGGCATTCTGCGTGCGCACACGCACACACACAGGGCTGCAGTAAGGTGGGGTGGGCAGCTGTAAATCGGCGGTCGTTAACTTTGCAAATGTCATGGCTTTAATACATTTGATAGTGATCTGAAGAGATGAAATCTCAACCTGAAATCGTTTTGAAAGGTTCCCCTCTCGGTTTAGCTTCACTGGTGTGCGCAGACTGCCACATGCCATTGGGGAGCCACGTAAAGCAGCCAGTGTGCACTGGCCAGTTCAACTGGATTGACTGCTGTTTGCATGGCCAGAGCATTGCGAATTGCATGAGTGTGCACCCCACTTCCTCTGCCCTCTTGTGCTTGACGTTTCCCTGCACACCCCCTGGAAATTTCCACTGACCATGCCCTCCTCCATTCTTCTGAGCACGCATGTGCTGCATCCCCTGCTGACCCCCTGCCTAGTCTTCCCCACCCTCCTGCCCTCCCTGTGGGGTAGATCTGGTACAAGGGGTAGTGGCTGAAAAGAAATATTTAGGATTAATGGTAATTTTTGGCCATTATTTTTCATAACAAAGTTTCTCTGTCACCAGAGGTGGCACATAAAATCTCCATCAGAGAAAAACACGAAGAATTCCCTCTGTCAAAAGACAAGGGGTGATACAGGGCATTACAGTTCTTTAAGTGCCTATTTTACAATGAATCTTAACTCCTAAACTAATTAACAGATTAACTTTAATCCATTCTGTGCTCAGAGTAAGTGCTGCATGTTGCGGGAGGAGACACTGAGTGCTTTGTACATACCCGAGAGGGTGAATCCCTGCTTTGAGTGCAAAAACCAACTAGTGGGAAGGGATCCTGTGGAGGACTAAGCCTTGAAGGTCTAGACCTGCAGCTCCTGCCTTCATGTGTGATTTTATTGTGTTTTTATGGATCATCCTTGCCTCTCCTGGGACTGTTTGCAATATTCAGGTCGTGAGAGTCTGGAATACTCCCTTGTACATAGTACAGCCCTTGTGCATAGTACATCCAAGGCAAACATGCTACTTCTTGGCTATGGGAAGCTGCAAAGCCACGACTTCTTTCTTACTTACTTCTGTCCAGCCCTTGGCGGCACTGCACTGGGTGCGTGGGTGTGCCAGTGTTGGTGGGAGGCTTGGCAGCATGAAGCAACACAGCACATTCTTCCTGCCTGACCCAGCCCTGCCAGCCTCCCCCTCCCCCTCCCCCACCCACAGCTTGTCCGTGATATGCCACTTCCGCCTCTGCTCAGTATTTCACAAGCAGGATGTTTTAAGCGAAGTTGGTTCCTCATGCTTCCAGGCGAGAAATAACCATTCCCCTGAAATTTCTCTGGCATGTGACATTCCCAGCATATGGACGCCTCCACACAAAGTGGCGATTGTCTCTGACTGAAGGGATGTGTTACAGGGGGCGCCTTCGCCCTTGTCTTCTTGGCCTGCAGAAACTGTGCTGACTGCACAAGTTGTGCAATCACAGTGCCATTGATTTTGAGTTCTCTCCACCAATACCACTATAGTCCCTGTGCAGCAGCCTATTACAATATCCTCTGTGCTTTAGGCATTGCAGGAGCTGAGGGGAATGGAGGTCTCCCTTCCTGAGGCCACTGTGTGACTTGGTGCAGCTAGCCCTTTTCCTCTCTCTCCCCCCAGGCACTTCCTTCCTGTGCCTCTTTATCTGACTTGGGCTGATGGACTATTTATCCCACCCAGCCCGGTTAGCTAATTACCCCCAATCAGCTTCCTCTGGGGCACAGATCGGCAGCTAAGTGATCCCCTGTTCACTCCCTGCACTCTGTTCCAGTGGTTTGACACAGTGTGATGGGTTTTCCCAGGGTGCAACCTGAATTGGGGTACTGCTGTGCCCTCTTTGCCACCAACCCGGGCTCCCTCTCACACTGTGATGTTGTTGCTAAGCCACAAACTTCTGTCAGGTCCTGCATTTACACAGGCATCCACAGGCAGGGACACACTCAACTGAGTTACATGAATGCTTCTCCCAGCCACTCATAAACCAACAATAGAGAGGCTCCAGCCAGTTTCCCCCCAGCTCTCCAGCCTTGCACCCCAGAACTGTACCATCTTGCCCTGGTCAGATGCCTGAGCAGTATACATTTATAACCTAGTCTGCCCCTCCCTCACTGTGGAGAGGACATGCACCGGTTTTTGTTCCTGAGCAGATTTCCCAAGCACTTCAACCAAAACACACTGTTTTACGTAAAATATAAAACAGGTTCTTCTTCGAGTGGTGCCCCTGTGGGTGCTCCACTCTAGGTGTTGGTGCGTCCCTGCGCCACAGATCGGAGATTTTTTGCAGCAGTACTCGGTCGGGGGAAGGGCGCGCACAGGAGCTGTCTCGTGCTTGGTGCCTCCTGTAGTGCGCGCACCCCCGACTGTCCCCTCCGTTCCTTCTCAACCGTCCTCGGCTGCAGACGGAGCTCCGCGGCAATGCTCTCCTTGATACCTTCTGGGGGGAAAAGAAAAAGTTACAAGTTACATAGGAACTTCTTATTAGTCTATACACCTCTACCCCAATATAACGCGACCCAATATAACACGAATTCAGATATAACGTGGTAAAGCAGCGCTCTGGGGGGGTGGGGCTGCGTGCTCCAGCGGATCAAAGCAAGTTCAATATAACTTGGTTTCACCTATAACGCGGTAAGATTTTTTGGCTCCCAAGGACAGCGTTATATCGGGGTAGAGGTGTACTTAGTTACATAGTTTCATTAGTATTAGTCTATACATAGTTCCATAGATTCATTAGTTCCTCTTAGAGGTTTTTCTTAAAAAAAAAAAAAAAAAAAAAATCTTTACTTAGTTCTCAGTTTAGGAATAGCTCTACGGTTTACCACTGCAATTAACTCCCAGCCTCATCTATCGAGAGTGGGGGAGAGGCTTAGCTGAAGTCATGCCGGGCTCAACAGGGTTTAAAAAGTGTGACTCCTGCCGTGAACTGATGCCGGTCTCTGATGGCCACGCATCCTGCATCTGCTGTCTGGGAGAAACTCATATCTCCCAGAAATGCATACATTGCAGCAACTTGAAGTCAAGAGCAAGACGTGATAGGGATCTCCATTTGAAAATGCTTCTGATGGAGAAATCCCTCCAACCTCCGCAAGAGACGTCCTCCAGGGATCCCATAAACCGAGATCCCTAAGCGATGATAAGGCTCTGACTTCCAAAACTATCAGGAAGCACGCTTTGACCTCTCCAACAAGGGACTCTCACAAAAAGAGCTTCCCCAGCGAGGTCTTCACCCTCAGTGCTCCACTCATCCAGAGAGAGCACTCATGAGGCACCGGGCTCCTCCGGCACCGTCCCTCAGCAGACCTCTGCCGAGCCCCAACGGGTGGCACCGGAGTCAAGATGTCAAGTCTCCTCCACAGCACCGACCACCCCGGTGTGGAGGGCAACCAGTAGCGTAGCTAAGGGGTGAGCGGGGGAGCAGCTGCTCCCCCACCAAGCACAAGTGGCGCCTTTTTAATTTTACTCACCCGGGAGCGGGAAAAAAAGGCGCCACCCGCTGCGGCGCTTTTAGTGACGGGGCGGCGCTCCGGGTCTTCGGCGGTACTTCGGCGGCGGGACCTTCATTCCCTTCGGGTGTCTTCGGCGGCACTGAAACTTCATCGCCGAAATGCCGCCGAAGACCCGTGGAGCGAGTGAAGGTGCCGCCGAAGACCCGGAGCGCTGCCCCGTCAGTAAAAGCACCACAGCGGGTGGCGCCTTTTTTTTTTCTGCTTCCCCTCTTCCCTCCACCTGGCTACGCCACTGAGCGCAACACAGGCAGCGGCACCGCGATCAGTGCTGCCGCCACCGGCACTGACTCCAGACTTGATGCTGGTGAACAAGCCGAATCCAGCACCAGTCAGCGCTCCAATGGTCGACTGCAACCCCAAGGCGGGACCAGTGCAACTCCTACATCATGCTGACATAGCGGTTTCTTCTGCACCGCAATCACCACTGCTCGGCACCGAACACTCCCCGAGCTACACAGCACGGTACCATCCTTCATCTCCTGCATCGATCTCCGTGCATAGTGGCGAGGAAGGAGATGTGCAGCACAACTGCTTCTCCTCCCAACAGTCATCACCATCACAGAGGAGACCTACATGGAACGCTGTGAAGCCTAAGCGTTAATCCCTCCGAGCATTTACAGCCCTGGTATGCACAGCACTGGCCTTACCTGCTGTCACCTTACCCCATGCAATGGCCACAATGGGGTCCTTGGGCCACATACCAGAACCCATATTCTGGCCCCTCTTCCCCAGCCAGAAGAGGATTCAGAGTACATCCATCCTTACCACTCAGAGAAACCTCTGACCCCCCTGAGACAGAGATAGAAGAGGAAGAGATACTATCACAGGAAGACCTGGATGATTCACAACCTGCCCCACACTCATCTTCTGCACCAGAGGAAGCGGTGACGCCATCTCCTCCAACGGTACCAGATGACCTGAAACAGTTCCAAGAACTCTTCAAAAGAGTAGCAAACAGCCAAGAAATTGCCTAACATGAGGTGCAGGAGAAACAACATAAGTTGTTAAAAATCTTACATCATCGGCCAAGATCGCCCTCCCCATGGACGAGGCTATAATGGAGCCTGCGGAGGCCATATTGCAAACACCAGCATCGGCACCACCCACCAACAAAAGGGCTGACAGGAAATACTTTGTTCCAGCCAAAGGCATGGAATTTTTGTTTTCACACCCTCAAGCCTGTTCTCTGGTAGTAGAGGCTGCCAGTCAGCGCAATAAACAGCCTCATTTCCACTCCACACCACAAGATAAAGAACACAAGTTACTGGACCTCTTTGGGCATAAAGTTTACTCATCAGTCACTCTTATGCTCAGAGCTGCCAACTATTCTGCTCTACTAGCAAATTACGACTACTCTAACTATAGTAAAATACAAGAGCTCGTGGAAGACCTCCCTGAGCACAAACATCCTCAACTCAATGTCATTATTAATGAGGGTCAGATAATAGCCCGCACAGCGCTGTAAGCCTCGATGGATGTAGCGGACACAGCTGCCTGAACAACTGCAACAGCTGTGGTTATGAGAAGAACATCATGGTAGCAAGCTTTGGGAATTCCGAAAGAACTACAGCTAAAAGTGGAAGACCTTCCGTTCGATAGGGATAAACTATGATCGTCTCAAACAGACGACGTGCTCCATACCATGAAGGACTCCTGAGTGACGCTGCGCACGCTAGGCATACACCCACCACCTGACAAACGCCCACGCTTTACAGCATACCAGAGGTCACAAGACACCTCGTTTAACCATCAACAACCACGATACTTCACTCAGAACAGACCCAAACAACGGGCTCAGAGATGACGAGCTCCACAGAACCAGGCCTCGTCCAACCATCTATCTATATCTAAGCCACAATTTTGAAGAATTGGTTGAGGGTATGCACGACCTCCCGACACCTCTAGCGCCAACAGATACTCCATCCCACAACTTTGGTCACTGCTTACACCCATTTTACCGTGCCTGGGCTGCAATAACCACAGATCAATGGATATTGGAGATTATACAATCTGGTTACACCATCCCTTTCACAACCATCCTCCCCCCCCACCCTCCCCCTTCCCCGTCCCTCCTCAGGAACCCCTCTCACGAGCACCTTCTGCAACAGGAAGTAGACTACCTCCTACTGCTGGGTGCTGTAGAACCAGTACCACACCAATACCGAGGGAAGGGTTTTTACTCCAAATATTTCCTGACAGAGAAGAAAGGAGGGGGATGGCGACCAATCTTAGATCTCCGAAAACTCAACAGGTTCGTATGCAACCACAGGTTCAAAATGGTCACTCTGGCCACAATAATCCCAGTGCTAGATGGGGAGGACTGGTTTGCAGCCCTCAACCTGCAAGATGCATACTTCCATATTACCATACATCCTGCCCACAGATGGTTCCTGCGGTTCACAGTAGGACCCAACCACTACCAATACAGGGTCCTTCCCTTCGGACTATACACTGCTCCCCGCGTATTCTCAAAAACAGTCGCGGTAGTAGCAGCAGATTTATGATGCAAAGGAGTCATAATCTTCCCCTATTTAGACGATTGCCTACTCAAAGGTGCCAATCGACAAGAAACGGCATGGATGCTGAAGACCACAATAGACCTGTTTCACCAGCTAGGTCTACAGATAAACAAAAAGAAATCCACACTGGAACCAACCCAGTGACTGGAGTTTATCGGAGCCAACCTAGACTCCATACAAGCCAAGACAATATTACCAAACCACAGATTCACTACATTGACCAATCTTATTTCCACAGTGACCATCAGCCCACAAACTTCAGTGAGGACATGCCTTCAGATTCTGGGACATATGGCAGCCACGACTTTCGTAGTAAAGAATGCCAGACTCCATATGTGCTGTCTGCAGCACTGGTTGAGCATGGTCTATGCACCCAGCAAACACTCTCTCAACAGATGTGTGACACTACCACAAGGGTTATCCTCTCCCTACAGTGGTGGGCACAACCAGGGAATGTATGCTCAGGAATTCCTTTCAACAAGACCCCCCGTCAGTGACTATTACAACAGATGCCCCCCTGATAGGTAGGGGTTCTCACTTGGGTCACCACAATGTACAAGGCAAGTGGTCCATGACGGAAACCTGACTACATATCAATCTCCTGGAACTCCGCGTGGTACACAATGCATGCTGCCACTTCCTCCCACTCATATGACAGACCTCAATCTCTATTCTCACCGACAATGTGGCGTGTATGTTTTACATCAATTGCCAAGGGGGAGCCAGGTCTCACTCGCTATGCATAGAAGCCATGAACTTATGGAACTTGTGCATCCGCGATAATATAAACATCACAGCGTCATGCCTACTGGGATGCCAAAACACTACAGCTGACAACCTCAACAGGCACTTCTCACAGAAACATGAGTGAGAAATCCATGACAGTGTTCTCAGCACGATATTCCAAAAATGGGGTCACCCAGTAATCGACCTGTTCGCCTCAGCAACAACTACAAATGTCCACTCTTTTTTGCTCTAGGGCAGGCCTGGTGCTGGAATCATTAGGGGATGCCTTTCTCATCCCATGGAACGCGTTGCTCATGTATGCCTTCCCGCTGATACCACTGATCCCAGGGGTCATCCGCAAGATATGACTCGACAGATCATACATCATTCTCAGTGTCCCCACATGGCCCAGACAGACTTGGTTTCTGTACTTGCCACACCTAGCAGTATGTGCCCCACAACCGCTGCCCTTACGAACGGACCTCCTATCCCAGAACAAGGGCCTGACACTCCATCCAAACCCAGCAAAGCTCCATCTCAAAGCATGGCTCCTGTGTGGTTCCAACATGGAGAATTGATCTGCTCAGAGAAAGTAAAACAGGTATTACTAAATAGCCGTCGCCTCACCACTAGAAATACTTACCGCCACAAGTGGAGAAGATTCTCCCTTTGGTGTCAGCAAAAACAGCTGGATGCCACCAAGGCGCCTCTATCTATGATCCTAGACTACCTACTAGAACTGAAGGAAATGGGGTTAGCCGTAAGTTCTATTAAAGTACACCTGGCTGCCATCACGGCCCTCCATGAACAGATAGAAGGGGCTTCAATATTCGCTCACCTGATTACACAGTGCTTTCTCACAAGTATAGAGAACATGTACCCAGAAGCACGCCAACCTACACCAGAATGGGATCTCAGTCTTGTGCTCAAATGTCTCACAAGACCACCCTTCGAACCTCTAGCAATCTGCTCCCTCCTTCATATGTCAATGACGGTCGCATTCCTAGTGGCAATCACGTCTGCAAGACGTGACTGCGAAATAGGAGCATTGATGGCTGAACCACCGTACACGGTATTTACCAAAGACAAAATCATGTTACATCCTCACCCAAAATTCTTGCCCAAAGTGGCTACACATTTTCATATTAACCAAACCATACACTTACCTGCCTTCTATCCCAAGCCACATAAGGATTCTCGAGAAGCAACGTTACCCATGCTAGATGTCAGACGGGCTGTAGCCTTCGACTTGGACAGAACTAAACCATTTAACAAGTCACCAAGACTATTCGTCTCTACAGCAGAGCGCTCTACAATATCGACCCAGAGACTCTCCAAATGGGTCTCTTCCTGTATTCAAACTTGCTACCACCTACATAACAAAGAACTCCCTGTGGGCATCAGATCCCACTCAACACGAGCCATGGCGACATCGATTGCATTCTTGAACAATGTCCCCTTAATAGACATTTATAGAGCTGCCATCTGGACATCAGAGCACACTTTCACAAAGCATTACGCTATCATCCAAGGCCTTGTCTCAGATTCTATCATTGGCCTCACAGTGCTCTCATCACACACTTATACATAACTCCGAACCCCTGCCACCCCTGGTGGGGTACTGCTCTACAAGCACGTAGCGTGGAGCACCCACAGGGATACCACTCGAAGAAGAAAAGAAGTTACTCACCTTATGCAGTAACAATGGTTCTGCAAGATGTGTGTCCCTGTGGGTGCTCCACTACCCATCCTCCTCCCCTCTACTTTGGAGTTCACACAGCCGAGCTCTGTGGTAGAGAAGGAACGGAGAGGACGGTCAGGGGTGAGTGCGCTACAGGAGGCGCCAACGGCTGCACGAGACAGCTCCTGTGCGTGCCCTTCCCCCGACTGAGTACTGCTGCGAAAAATCTCCGATCTCCGGCGCAGGGACGCACTGACACCTAGAGTGGAGGACCCACAGGGACACACATCTCGAAGAACCATCGTTACTGCACAAGGTGAGTAACTTCTTCTTTATGAACTACAGAAAGACAGATTGTAAGTGGTAAGCATAAAGGATAGAGATGGTTACCAAAGAAAATAAAAATAAGCGCACAATCTAAGTTCTATAAACTAAACAGGATTTGAATGAAGCAGTGTCTCACCCTGATAAATAATACAAGCAGGTTAAAGATCTTTGATACACAGGCTGGAACTCTCCTTCAGCCTGGGACCACCTCCCCAGTTCAAAATCTTTGTCCTCCAGACGTGTTTCCAGGTGTTGAGTTGTGGGGGGAGTGAGGTCAAGTGATGATGTCACTTCCCCTCTTTTATAGTTTCTTCCAGCTTGCTGGAATGATCTATGCTCATGACGTGGGGGTCCGCCCCCATTGGTCAAGCCATCTCCATTGTACACATGCTATCTCTGAGAAGTCTCTGTTGTATACAGATCCTGGGGATAGTCCTTGGGACTGTGGATTCCCTTTAATGGGCCATCAGTGCATCTGGCTGCTCCATTGTTGCTCCTGAAAGGCTGGTTGTGGGTGTTCCCAACCTCAAAACATATTTCAGTAACACACATAGAGCAAAACTTTGTAACTTTCCATACAATGGTAGCACATACAATCCAACAGAATATTAATGTTCAACGGATCAAGACTTTCAGGATGATTCCTCGCAAGGCATACTTTGTACAAAAGTAACAAAATATATCATAATTATATGACCGTGGAGAATATGGGGGTTCCAGGGTGCTGCTTTGAGGTACAGAGTGCCACAGGCAGCGCTGCCGGTAACCAATTTGCATGGTGGCTCCTCCATGCTGGGAATGGGCCCCACAGACCACTGGGTGGAGTGAACATGGAACTGAGACTATTGCAGAAACTCCCAGGCAGGCAGCATAGAGAATATGAGCATTGCTTTGAGACTGGTGGCAGCAGCAGCACCGGGGCTGTGGGGTGAAGTGTTCAGGGCCCAACGCAGTGCAGAGAGGAACAGCCAAGCCTTGCTTATGTGGGCCCTGAACTGTACAGCAGGAGGCCTAAAGGTCCGTAGCAGACTGTGCATGTATTCATACTGTACCCAGCCTTGTGATGTCTAGGGGTGTATTATAGGGATTAAGACTCCCTGCTGCTAACATACTGCCGCAGACCAAGCCCCTTGCAGTCCTGCCACCCCCACCAGCTGTGAGGCAGATTGCACTGCAGCTAAGGGGTCAAATTAAGGAAATAACTGCATCTTGCACTACTTCCTGCAGGCTGCCAAACTGCTTTGGCAAGGGGGGAGCCATGTGCTTTTCAGCCCCACTCCTCGCCAGAGGTGGAACACCTGAGATTACACTGGGTTTCCTTATCCACGTAGAACTAGTTCTGCTTGGTGTGCTGCTCAATTTTGTTTTGTGGCTCCCTGCTGCCCACCGCCTTGTCCAGCCGTGGACTTGTTCTGGCTGAGGTGTCAGAGGGTGCTTTGGGATCCCACAGCACAAGGTTTGCTGGACCTGTCTGAGACACACAGGTGTTGAAAAGGATCTTTTAATGGCCCACAGCTGGGCAGGTGTTAACGGTACCAGTGAGAATTCAGAAACCAATATGCTTAATGCACTATCATTTATTTGAGAGAGAATCTCACAAGCAGTTAAGGTTACATAGTACACATCTTTTTCTATAAGCCGTAGCTCCCCAAGCATAAACCCTCAGTAACAGTATCCTGATTGGCAAACAAAGCAGGTATATCTACCGATTCTAGGGGCAGGTCTTCACTACCCACCGCTAGCGTAGACGCGATAAAATCAATCCCCGATGGCGCTCCCCGTCGACTCCGGAACTCCAGCTTGTGAGAGGCAGAAGCGAAGTCGACGGGGGAGCGGCAGCGGTCGACTCGCCGCCGTCCTCACAGCCAGGTAAGTCGACCTAAGATACGCCGACTTCAGCTATGCTATTCGCGTAGCTGATGTTGCGTATCTTAGGTCGAGCCCCCCCAGTGTAGACCTGGGCTAGATGGAGACTTTTTCTCTTCTCTTCTTTCCCCTCTCAGGTACTTGGTCTGTCAAGGGTCCCTCGAAGCAGAGTCTTGGTTATTCTGACAACCTCTAGTTCTAAGATCTCGCAAAAGTCCCTCGAGGCGGGGTGTCGGTTACCCCGACGACTTCTGTCTCACAGCCTCGAACCTCTTCAGATGTTAATTGGGGAATTCATCTGACTCATTTACTTTGCTTAGCACTTATATACACCTCTACCCCGATATAACGTGGCCCGATGTAACATGAATTTGGATATAACATGGTAAAGCAGTGCTCCGGGGGGGGGCTGCGCACTCCGGCAGATTAAAGCAAGTTTGATATAACGCGGTTTCACCTATAATGCGGTAAGATTTTTTGGCTCCCGAGGACAGTGTTATATTGGGGTAGAGGTGTACCTTTTTGTTTTCAAAGGAGTCACATGTTCCAGAAATATGCCTCATAGGCGTTTATTACTGGTTTTCTTCATAATTTTGGAAGGGATTGCAAAACAGACACACAGACCAAAGCTCATCCATAGTTTACCCTTTCATAAATGATTCACTTAAACTCTTAGTTTGAGGTTATCTAAAAAGGGTCATTTTGGCCCATATCAGCCATGTTAGAACCAAGCCCACTGATCGCATCATCTTACATGTTCTTTACTTTGTGAGCGGGTTCTCTGCTGATATATTCCAAAGTTTGGGGTTAAAACACACATGCCCATCGGGCCGTTGTTAACCATTCCAATGCAGTTTCAGCACCTCCAGTAGTTTTCCACATCATTCATCTAATGCTAAGAGAATTCTGCTCCCAGAATCCTCTAGCAAGTTCAGACATACCAAGACATACCAAACTCATGCTTGCCATATTTATCCATATCAATGACAGCAATTCATAATAATTTGGCACCGTCTCAACAGTAGGCAGGGGCAAGGTGAGGTATCCCACTCCAAGGCCTGGCAGTGGAATGGCATTGGGAAGCTGCTTGCCAGGCTGAAGTCTTTGGCTGGCAGCACAGGTGGTTTTGCCTTTCGGGGGGTGTTGCTGCCACCAAGGCTGCTGGGGCGGTTTTGTTCAACATCTTCATTAATAATCTGGACGATGGGATGGATTACACCCTCAGCAAGTTTGTGGATGACACTAAGCTGGGGGGAGAGGTAGATATGCTGGAGGGTAGGGATAGGGTCCAGAGTGACCTAAACAAATTTGAGGATTGGGCCAAAAGAAATCTGATGAGGTTCAAGAAGGACAAGTGCAGAGTCCTGCACTAAGGACTGATGAATCCTATGCACAACTACAGGCTGGGGACCGACTGGCTATGCAGCAGTTCTGCAGAAAAGGACCTGGGGATTACAGTGGACAAGGAGCTGGATATGAGTCAACAGTGCACCCTTGAGGCTAACGGCATATTGGGCTGCATTAATAGGAACATTGCCAGCAGATCGAGGGAAGTGATTATTCCTCTCTATTCGGCACTGGTGAGGCCACATCTGCAGTATTGCGTCCAGTTTTGGGCCCCCCACTACAGAAAGGATGTGGACAAATTGGAGAGAGTCCAACAGAGGGCAACAAAAATGATTAGGGTGCTGGGGCACATGACTTATGAGGAGAGGCTGAGGGAACTTGGCTTATTTAGTCTGCAGAAGAGAAGAGTGAGGGGGGATTGATAGCAGCCTTCAACTACCTGAAGGAGGTTTCAAAGAGGATGGAGCTCGGCTGTTCTCGGTGGTGGCAGATGACAGAACAAGGAGCAATGGTCTCAAGTTGCAGTGGGGGAGGTCTAGGTTGGATATTAGGAAAAACTATTTCACTAGGAGGGTGGTGAAGCACTGGAATGGGTTACCTAGGGAGGTGGTGGAATCTCCATGCTTAGAGGTTTTTAAGTCCTGGCTTGACAAAGCCCTGGCTGGGATGATTTAGTTGGTGTTGGTCCTGCTTTGAGCAGTGGGTTGGACTAGATGACCTCCCAAGGTCTCTTCCAACTCTAATCTTCTATGATTCTTTGACATCCTCAGGAATGAGAGCTTGGCTGAACTTTAACGGATATGCCAGTCGCTCCCAGTGAGACAGGGGAAAGGCCGAGATGCTGTTGCCTTGTGAAGGAGCAGCCAGGGGGAGCATGTCCAGCAGCACTTTCTTAACTTTCCTTCCCGTGAGATGGGAGGAAGGCTGCTAGGTCACTTACTCTGTCTCTGTGCTGGTGACAGTGATTCTTCCTCTCTGTCTCTGTTCAGAGTGAGAGAGGTGTGTCTGCACAGTGCCCAGAACAAGGAGTCCCTGATCTAGTGCGGGGCCTGGAAGCAGGGCTGTCATGCCGATAGCACACAGCACTTACCCCAGCCTGGCAGCAGGGAGGGCAAAGCTGCTCCAGCAGGGCTCTTTTCTTTTGCAGTGTTACATTCCAGCAGGCCAGACATTGTACATGGGACTAGGCTGAGACAGTTCCCCAGCAGGACCGGAGGGGACCCAGAAGGTCATAGCAACTGACAAAGCAGCACTTGTTCGCTTGGCCTGTGCAAGGAAAGCAACTGGTCAGTGGCACAGACGTGGCCATTGTGCTGTACTACCAGCACAGCCGCTCTCAGGCTCCCAGAAGCTTTGCATCTGGGCCGTCTCGAGTGAATCCTTTGGATTCTCAGCCAAGAATAAAGCAGTGCTCAGAGCTTTTCACAGGGCCCTGGAAGCAGGCCCCAGTCTTACTTGGGGATTCAGCCATGCCGTGGAAGCTTTCCACATCCAGAGCGAGCAGGCAGTGAGCTGACTTCATCTGACAACGAGGTCCTTTGTCCTTTCCCTGCTCGGCCCCTGAGCAGTGCAGAGCTGCAACCCGCCCCGGCTCAGAGAAGATTCCCGCTGGGGAGCCGCTACCTCCGAAATGGTAAGTGAGGGGTGGAGGTGGGTTGGCTTTAACTAGGAGGAGAGCTACTCAAAGGGCCTGGGCTGTACCTGGCAGTGTTCTTCATGGCTCAGCTGGAAGTCTAAATGTAGTCAGAGCCTCCCGGGGCAGGGCCTGGGCAAGGAGACTCTCTCCTAGACTTTCCACTGATCCTGAGAGTCAGTGTGGGGGGATAATTCCTTGTCAGCCAGAGCTGCGGGAACTCTTGCTGTGGCTGCCTGAAGCCCACAGCAGGTGTGATTCCAGCTACAGAAATGGTGAACCTGGCAGAACAGAGCCCAGCTAGTGGAATATTTGCCGAAACAGGAATCCGCTCATGTCAAACAAGACATGTTGACCATAGCCCATTTGGAAGCCTGTCTCCTGCAGGCTGCTCATGAGCAGCAGTGTCCTTCTAGCCGCTAGACTATAGCAAGGCCAAGCATAGGAAGGAGCAGTGACATCACAGCATTTGAAAACCAAGATTGATAGAAAGAGGAGATGGGAAGTGGAGATGAGGAGCCCTCTCTGAGTCATGGCTGGGAAACCATTCAAGCTAGGAATAGGCATTTTTTGTTTGGAAGATATAACACAGAGTGGCGGCTGTGGTGATGAATGAGAGAGCTGGTGAGGGTGAGCAAAGCATGGCTGGCGAGGGGATCCTAGGAGGAGAGTCAGCTGAGCATACTGCTTATCAACTGGCTCCACAGCTCGTGGTCAGAGCAAAGCAAACAGCTAAGCTCATTATGCGGAGCACCACCAAAAGGCAGCAGCCACCTATGGGGGTGATCACACACTGCACCGACAGTGAGGGCAAGGAAGCTTTGCCTAAGGAGCTGGGCAAACTGGGACTTGGTGGCTGTGATGGGTTAGACCCCCCCCCCCCCCCTTCTGGGATGCCACCTGATGTACTGGGATTTCACTGAGCCCCTCCTGCTCCACTAGCCTGGATTCCCTCTCCCTGTTTTGCTGAATTAGGCTCTCCGGCCTCTTGGAGCACACACATACAGGTAGGGCCACACCCAGCTGCAGACACAGACTGAAGTCAGCTCTGTGTGAGAGGATTCACCCAGCGCACATGTGTACACCCCCTTTGGGGAATAAACCCAAAATAATACTGTCTTGTGCTGTATAGAAAGATCTGCACAGTGCAAGCTCCTAAAAATTCACCCTCTCCCTCAATGTGAAAATAAATATGCACAACGTCTTGCCCCCCCCTCCAGTTAGAAATTGCACAAACTGGGTTTAATAATAAACAAAACAAATGTATTAACTATAAAAGGCAGCTTTTAAGTGATTATAAGGGATAGCAAACAGAACAATGTTCTGTTTGCTATCCCTTATAATCACTTAAAATCTGATTACTGAGCAAATAAAACAAAACACACACACTAAGCTTAAGATCTTAAAGAGACTACTTTCAAGAAGTAATTTCTCACCCTAAATGTTATTTTAGGCAAATTGCAGAGTTTCTGTAGCTTAGAGTTCCAGTTATTTCTTCTTCAGACCCCTGTCTCAGTCTGAACTCACCCCTGCCTTTCCCCTCAGGTTAGTTCCTTTGACCCCTCAGATACTTTCAGCAGTCTTTCTTCTTGGGTAGGCAATGGAGGAAAGACCAGATTAGCCCCCTCCCAAGCCTTAAAAAGGATTTACCTAAGATGGGAAACCTTTGTCTGATCCCCATCCCCCTATAGAGGAAAAGTACCAGCAGTGTCCAAGGCGGTATTTTGTATGAGATGATCTTATCACCTGACCTTGCAGTGTCAAAGCAACTATGAAACCAGGTTTATTTGCAATGTCCACAGGAAGGAACTCCAGGCCGATGTGAGATCCACATCTTCAAAGACTCATTGTCTTTTTCTAATGGCCCATTAAGGCTGATTGCTTACTGTCTGGTGGGCATTTCCCCAAGTACACACACAGTTGTAATTGTTATATAGTCAATATTCCTAACTTCAGGTACAGAAATGATACATGCATACAAATTGGATAATCACATTTGGCAAATCATAACCTTTCCAGTGATATCTTACATGAGCCATCTTGCATAAAGTATATCTTATTTATGTCATATTCATATCATAACCATATTTCTATGACGAATATGGGGTGTAATGTCAGTGGCAAAGCCCCTTTAATTTTTAGTGGCCCCACAGTACCTTGTATTTTAAGATCCACTCAAAAGCTCCCCAGCCAGGGAACTCCTTGGCATTCCTTGCATTCGTGACGGGCTCCATGACGTGTGCAGCCAGCAGACACTAGTGGAGCATGAACATGCCACCTCCCAGCCACCGATCGGTCTGCACAGATCTAGTAACCAGCTCTCCAGCCATGTGCTGCTTTCCAGAGCTGCCTGAAGTGGAGACGCTCTTATTGTGCAAACAGCTGAATGCTAGACTGCTTCAAAACCTGTGCATGCTGCAATCAGGAGAGTGTCACAGGAGAGTGCCCCTCACCCCACCCCCTTGCACAGCTGATACAATGGTGCCTCACAGCCCCAGAGACCACGTGGGAGTCCTCTGTCTAGGAGAAAAATCCTGGCTTGTCAGACAAATGGTGTGTCATTGATTTCCTTTGAAACATCACTATTAATTATGCCAAAGAGTTTGCTGTAACTCTCAATAGGCAAGAACCTGGTGCTGCTGGTGGCCTCCTGTCCAGCAGCTGAGCTTTTCTAAATGGAAACATCGGGGACTCATTACGTTTGTGCTGCTGCCCACCCGCACTGGGAGCTCCTTGTTTCTTTTCCAGAGCACACCCATCCCCCATTTACAGTGACACTCCAGGCCAGAGTGGAGAGGGTTTGGGGACAAGAGATGTCTTGTCACTGACTGGCCCCTAGTTAATGGGAAAGAAAGGGCCGGTGCTGTGCTAACTGCACCCCAGCAAAGCTAGTGAGCCATGGCCAGAGACCTTCACTTCCCCTCAGGCTGCTCAGCAGACCTGCGGGATGGTCCCATAGCCGTCAATAATTCAGCCCGATGAGAGAGGCCTAAGAACAGTATCACCAACCCCAAATTGCTAGAAATCAGCAGTCAGGCCCCCTAATACTGGCTTAATATATATGGAATTTTCAAAATAATCAGTGTTGGAGGCTTTTATTCACCTCCTGGCTTTTGAGCCTTTGGGTCCCGCTTGGATCATGTTTCCTGGCTTTTCTTCACAACCAGAGGGGTTAGAAAAAGATGTTTTAAAATGGAAGATTCTCTTGTAGTGACCTGACTCCAGGAGCTGGGGCTTTAAGGAAAACATCAAATATCACAAGAACTGGCCCCACTGTGGGGAGCCTCAAACCTTGGTAATGAGGCAGGACTGGGACTGCCCCAGCCAGGGCCGGCTCCGGGCACCAGCTTAACAAGCAGGTGCTTGGGGCGGCCAAGGGAGAGGGGCGGCACCTGCGGCAATTTGGGGGCGGCAGGTCCCTCACTCCCTCTAGGAGCGAAGGACCTGCCGCCGCCGATCGCGGCTTTTTTTTCCCAATGACCGCTGCCGGTCGCGATTGCGATCGCGGCTTTTTTTTTTTTTTTTTTTTTTTGCTTGGGGCGGCAGAAATGCTGGAGCCGGCCCTGGCCCCAGCACATTTGGTCACAAGATGTGGCCCTAAAAGCACCCCAGTGCCTGAAGGCCAGGGCTTTCCGGTACTAGCAGTCAGCCTCAGCTGGCCTGACCAGCTCAGCAGACTCAAGCTCACTGGTGTCATAACCTGTGATTAGAAGGCATCATGGAAGGTGTCATGTGTACACTGGTGACATGCTGGTCATTATTATTATTGCGTGGTGCATGCACAGGTGATATGTGAAAAATTATAAATATGCCCTGGAAATATGTTCTTAAAATGTGGTTGGCAGGTAGGGCTTAAGTCACCTCACCCTGGACAAATGAATGTGGTTCCACCTGCGTGGCTGTGTCTCCAGTGTAAATTCAGCAAAGAGAGAATATACAAGTATATTTACATAAAAGCTAAATACCATAATCAAATTAGCAAATTGGGGAGGCAGCTGCTTAACTATCCGGGTGGGGTAGGGACTGCAAAAATTCACAAGGTGTCAACTCCCTGACGCCCCCAGGAGGACTGCCTGGCTTTGAAAACAAAGATAAACTTTGAGGATAACAGGCAGACAGAAAAAGGCATTTTGGCATCCTTCACCTAAGGGGACAAAGAAAGGCCGCACTTTGGGTTCTGTGTTGGACCCTGGCTAAGGACTGGCCAGCCATCTGGAAGAACAAATGTGGTGGGAAAATTACTTTGCTTTGTTAAGTTAGAGTTGAGTCTTATAAGCGTATTTTTACTTTTGTTTGTTTGTAATCATTTCTATCCCAATTGCTTCTACTCCCTGAAACATCTGCTCTTTGGTAATAAACTAAATCTTGTTTTATTACA
This sequence comes from Emys orbicularis, assembly GCF_028017835.1. Lineage (NCBI taxonomy): Eukaryota > Metazoa > Chordata > Testudines > Emydidae > Emys > Emys orbicularis. The sequence continues at coordinate 24,064,969 of NC_088695.1, read as the reverse complement.
CAACCATCTCAGTGCACCTTATCAAATGGAAGGGTAAGATCCTCAGCCAAACTACCAGGCGGGTGCTGTGTCCCATCTCTTGAAAGGAGCAGAGAACTTGGTAAGGTTTTATGAGTGCTGCAGGGAGAGGGGCTGAGCAGTGCAGAGGAGACAGTTTTGGGGAGAGTCGGGACTGAAGTGCTGTTGGTGGTGTCACCCTGAGAGGTGTAACCAGGCTGGTGGAAGCCAGGGTGAGGCTGTCGTGCTGTGAGCAGGCTGCTGGCATCAGGGTGCTGAGCCAAAGCTGCACAGCTCAGAAGCACCCAGCGTTACAAAGAACACAACCCCCTACTGGTCTGGATTGATCCCCCAAAGCATCACTCACGGTAGTGATGGGCCAGCCCGAAGGAGACCAGAATGCCTGGAAAAAGGAGGCTGAGACCCTTGGAGCTCTCTTGAGTGCTTTGACTATTAAGTTAATTCAGATTGAAATGGCTCATCGTCTTGGTTTTTATTTCTAGCCTGCAGTAAAGGTAGCACACGTGTCTCAGAACTCCAACGTGCACTCCAGCTCGCAAGGGAACTGGGGAGCCGCCTCCTGCCCCCTCTTCATGTCAGTCACAGCAAGGGGTTTAGGGATATGACTGACTCATATTGCTCCTCTTTACCCAACTCTGCAGGAGGGAGCTTAAGTTTGTTCCTTCAAAACTGCTGCCTGGGCCTGTCTTCCACCATGGAAGGCTGTGGGAGCACACAGGGGTCACGGAGGATTTCCAGCTGACCTGTCAGAATGTGTTCAGGCTGAGTCTGAGCCCTCTTGGTTTCCTAGCCTTGCTTTAGTATTTGGGCTTTTCTCCTCCTCAGTCATGGGTATACGGCTGATCAGTGCAGACTGAAAGCGATGCCTATCAGATTGCCGGAGCTGTGAATTAGAGAGCAGGGCTGAGGCTGTTTCACTGCTGCAGTGAGAGTGACTCTTGGCTGCCGTTTGAAGAGAGAACTGTGCGGTGGCATGGTAGGTGTCCTTGCAGCGGAGCCTGGCTGAGCACTCTACCTGTGCACACAGCCTCATTACTGCACTTCTGCCTGGATCAGTCACTTCTCTGCAATTCCAGGTCATCCCAAATACCACAGCTGGAGCTGCCCAGCCCTCTGCTATATGCTCAGCTCATAGTGACCTTGACCAGCAGCTCTCTGGCCCATGGAGTTACCCTGGGGGGAGATCTGATCCAGGCTTCCTGTCTTCTGGATGAGACTTCAGTATAATGCCCCCAGACCCTGACCAGCTCCTGCACAGCCATGCCAGCTCTGGCCAGCCACCCTGTACACGCTGCCCCCAGTACACAGCAGTGGACACAAGAGTGTGGCCAACTCTCTCTATTCTATCTTGAGTTTTGTTCTATTTGGTATTTCAGTGAAGGCCCCAGCTCCTGAAATCACAGGAGCCCCAGAGAATCTCAGCTTTTGTCTGAGTGAAAAGTAAGTTTCCAGCACTTGTGGTTGTAGAGAAAACATTAAACCCTCCAGCATCCACAAGCAAATAGAAACCTCACCACTATTATTTTTAAATCTCATGGTTTTGGGGTCTGACTGATGATTTTCAAATGCTTTCAGCTGGCAACACTGCAGTGACAATGACAATGCTGAGCACTCGGCAGCCGTGGTTCTCCAAGTGCATCCCAAAAGGCAGCTGGGTGTACTGGCCCCATTACAGATGGCCCAGGGAGGGGACGTGATTCACACAAGGTCACCCAGCACATCAGTGGCAGAGTCACAAACAAGACCCAGATCCCCTGTCCCCCAGGCCTGGGCCCTGGAGCCAGATTTTCACAAGAGCTCAGGGCCAGGTTTCCAGGGGTGCTTGGCAGCTCCAACTGGGGCTGGACCTTTGAAAGAGCTCATCTCCCAGCCAGGTACCCACCTGCAGGAGATGTTCTGCACGATGCTCAGCATCCAAGGCCAGCCAGAGGGCCAAGCGTGGTGCAGAGTCTGGCCTCTGATTTGGGGGCCTTCCCAAGAGTTGGCCGATCTCTCCTCCCCCAGCCTTAGGCTCCACACTCTTTCCCTCTACTGGTTCAACCTTCACTTTTTCTCCCCCACATCATCATCATTTCATTTCTTTTGCCTGCCCCAGAACTTCTAGGACAGTGTTTCCGTCATGTTCTACTCTTAAAGGGACATGCACACCTTCCCAGGCAGAAGTCATCTAGTTTTCCTCCCCTCAGAATGACTGGAAAAGGGGGCAGGTGGAAGTGGGAAGAACAGGACTGTGTTGGCAATGGAGACAGAAGGGAAGAAGTGCAAGAGTGGGTGCAGCAGCCTGGCTGTAGGGGTGGGCACAGGGCTCCACAGAAATGCTGTTAAAGTGACGAGCACCATGTGAGCAAGGGCAGGGCTTGGGACATAGCTATACAACACCCCAATGATGCCTTTCCCATTAGCAAGGTCCTGTTCCTGTGTCTCCCTGATCCTGGGCCTTTGAAACGCCACCTGCAGCCGTGCATCCAAGGTAGTGTGTTATAATCTCTCCAGCAGGAGTCCGGAAGGCCCTGTGTCCAGGGCTCTCCTAGCTCAGGCTGTCACCCGGACAGCGTTCCTGCCCTTTCGTTTGGGAATGCCATCAGAAAAAGAAAGGCATTTGTCTGGCAGATTTGTTCCTGCTCAGTCTGTTCCACAGGTTGCTGTCTTGTGTGACAGAGCAGAGGGGGTGATGTGTCTCTCCCCCTCCCCTTAGTATCCCTCCCACAGCTGCAGGTTTGTTATGAGCCCTGGGGGCTGAGAGCCACCAAACAAAACTATAAGAGAACACTCCCCCTCAAAGCCAAAGCCCGCTGGCCCTGGCCAAGTGACTCTGTTTTCACTTGCCCTCGTGGGTAGGGGCAAAGGGCACATGACACTTTGTGCTGAGAGAGGGAAGGGCTTGATCTAGTAGTTCCCTGTCCTAGGTTTAGGATGCAAACCCCCACACCATGCCTGATATTGGGTGCATTAATCTGCAAGCCCAGAAACGGTGAGCTCTAGTCCCAGCTCTTCCACTGACTGGTGTTAACATTTCTGTGCTTAACAGCCATCTTTGTGAGCCCAGGTGTCATGCCATGGGGTCACGCTAATTCGCCCATCTCCTTGAAAGGAGAGCTACAAAGAGTTACCCCTATCAGTCCCTGGAAAAATCATGGAGCAGGTCCTCAAGGAATCAATTATGAAACACTTAGAGGAGAGGAAAGTGATCAGGAACGGTTAGCATGGATTCACCAAGGGGAAGTCATGCCTGACTAACCTAATTGCCTTCTATGAGGAGATAACTGGCTCTGTGGATGAGGGGAAAGCAGTGGATGTGTTATTCCTTGACTTTAGCAAAGCTTTTGATACGGTCTCCCACAGAATTCTTGCCGCCAAGTTAAAGAAGTATGGGCTGGATGAATGGACTGTAAGGTGGATAGAAAGCTGGCTAGATCGTCGGGCTCAACGGGTAGTGATCAATGGCTCCATGTCTAGTTGGCAGCCGGTTTCAAGCGGAGTGCCCCAAGGGTCGGTCCTGGGGCCAGTTTTGTTTAATATCTTTATTAATGATCTGGAGGATGGTGTGGACTGCACTCTCAGCAAGTTTGCAGATGACACTAAACTGGGAGGCGTGATAGATACGCTGGAGGGTAGGGATCAGATACAGAGGGACCTAGACAAATTAGAGGATTGGGCCAAAAAAACGCTGATGAGGTTCAACAAGGACAAGTGCAGAGTCCTGCACTTAGGACGGAAGAATCCTATGCACTGCTACAGACTAGGGACCGAATGGCTAGGTAGCAGTTCTGCAGAAAAGGACCTAGGGGTCACAGTGGACAAGAAGCTGGATATAAGTCAACAGTGTGCTCTTGTTGCCAAGAAGGCTAATGGCATTTTGGGCTGTATAAGTAGGGGCATTGCCAGCAGATCGAGGAACGTGATCGTTCCCCTTTATTCGACATTGGTGAGGCCTCATCTGGAGTACTGTGTCCAGTTTTGGGCCCCACACTACAAGAAGGATGTGGAAATATTGGAAAGAGTCCAGCAGAGGGCAACAAAAATGATTAGGAGTCTGGAGCACATGACTTATGAGGAGAGGCTGAGGGAACTGGGATTGTTTAGTCTCCAGAAGAGAAGAATGAGGGGGTTTGATAGCTGCTTTCAACTACCTGAAGGGGGGTTCCAAAGAGGATGGAGCTCGGCTGTTCTCAGTGGTGGCAGATGACAGAACAAGGAGCAATGGTCTTAAGTTGCAGTGGGGGAGGTCTAGGTTGGATATTAGGAAACACTATTTCACTAGGAGGGTGGTGAAGCACTGGAATGCTTTACCTAGGGAGGTGGTGGAATCTCCTTCCTTGGAGGTTTTTAAGGCCCGGCTTGACAAAGCCCTGGCTGGGATGATTTAGTTGGGAATTGGTCCTGCTTTGAGCAGGGGGTTGGACTAGATGACCTCCTGAGGTCCCTTCCAACCCTGATATTCTATGATTCTATCAGCGCTGAGACCAGAGCCCAGGTCCTGCAGAGAGCAGAGCTGCACTTACTCCACTTTGCCACACAGGGGTTCAGAAGGACAGTGTCACCCACCCTAGCTCCACGTTGCCCTCTAGCAGCTAGACCACATGTACACGTGTTTCAGAGTGGTAGCCGTGTTAGTCTGCATCAGCAAAAACAACGAGGAGTACTTGTGGCACCTTAGAGACTAACAAATTTATTTGAGCATAAGCTTTCGTGGGCTAAAATCCACTTCATCGGATGCATGCAGTTTTATTTGGACATATTCCTAGAGGTCCTGTGAATGAGATCTGATTTGGGGCCCACCAGCAGAGCTTGCATCACTGCAGGCTGGAGGATGCAGGGTCAGTGAGGTGGGGCCCACTCACTGAAGAGCAAGGATTAAATAAATATTCCTCAGGTACCTCATTCAATGGGCACTACCCAGAGGGCTTTCCTGGAGCGTGAATCAGGCCTTGAAAAGGGTGTGAGTAATGTGGAGCTCTCATCACATGTAATTAAAGACGGTCTCTGGATGCACATGCCTGGGGGCTGAGCAGAGGGGGCATGGCACCCTAAGAGCCTCAGTTTTGCCTCTTCTGAGGTTTGAGTGCTTGGCTTTGGAACCTGAACCTTGTGTGAATGCAGATTTGAGACTGAACAGGTCTAATGGCATATAGCTCTGGTGTTAGCGATGCCTGGGCAGGAACAGCTAAACACCATGCACCATAGCATGGGACTGAGTCCTCTACATGCGTTGTTATGCCTGGTGATCTAGGTTATGGTACTAGCCCTCAGTAGTGCCTTGATTTGACATGCTGGCTGGCACAACCGGGACAAGGGCGGTCAGACCTAGTGGTTGGAGCAGCAGTCGGGCTGAGTCAGGTACTGGCAGGTCAGAGTCTGAGACCAGCCAGAGGGCGAATGGAGAGTCAGGCAGGATCAGGTCACCAGGAGATCGGGGTCAGACGCCAGCTTGCAGGCAGCAATTGAAGAGCAAAGCCAAGGACAAACCAGGGCTGGAAGCCAGAGTCTAGGGTCTATTGTGAGTAGGTACTGGAGCTGTCACTTCCTGGTTTAAGCCCTAGTATCAGCCAATCAGTGGGCTATAAGGGGCTGCCACTCAGGGCCTGCTGGGCCAAGTAGGGTCAGCTGTGGAGGTGGGCAGGCTGGGCGATGCCCAACATATGCCTTCCTGGGGAGGCACTTCCAGAGCAGGGGAGTCCTGTCCTTCCTGCTCCCTCCTGCTGCTCTTCAGTTGTCTGCTGCCACCACTGCTCCTGCCCCCTCCCCCCGCTTGGAGCTGCCCCTGGCCAACCTGCTCCTGAGAGCCTCCTGTGTGCTGTGCAGAGGGCGGGGGGCTGATGTTGGGGAGTCCCCATCCTCCTGCCTGTGTACCCGGTCTCCGCTGAGCTGGGGTGGGGAGACAGGAGTCTGTGTGTGTGCTGCTGCGCTGCTCTGGGTTAGGAGTGGGAGCTGCTGGCAACTGCTGCTGGACTGAGCAAGCCTTCAGAGTGCTGAGCTTAAAGCAGGGGTGGGCAAACTTTTTGGCCCAAGGGCCACACGGGAATAGAAATTGTATGGAGGGCCATGAATGCTTACAAAATTGGGGTTGGGGTGCGGGAGGGGGTATGGGCTCTGGGGTGGGGCTGGGGATGAGGAGTTTGGGGTGTAGGAGGGTGCTCTGGGCTGGGACTGAGGGGTTCGGAGGGCGGGAGGCAAATCAGGGCTGGGGCAGGGGTGTGGGAAGGGGTTTGGGTTCTGGCTGAGGGTGTGGGCTCTGGGGTGGGGCTGGGGATGAGAGGTTTGGAGTGCAGGAGGGTGCTCCGGGCTGGGATCGAGGGGTTTGGAGAGTGGGAGGGGGATCAGGGCTGGGGCAGGGGGTTGGGGCATGGGTAGAGGCTCAGGGGTGTGGCCCCCGACCTCGTGGCCCAGCCGGAGCGGGCCGAGCCACCCACGTGGTGCAGCCCCCGACCCAGCGCCCCGGCTGGAGCGGGGCTGAGCCGCTTGGTGCGGCTCAGGGGCCGGCTTAACACACACACACACACACACACACACACACTCTCTGTCTCTCTCTCACATTCCCCCAACACACACATTTGTATTGTTGTTATTACTTCTTGGTATTTCCTATCGAAATGTGCAAGGCACATATAGTCTGTGTAATTTTATTCTTTCAAAGTTCGTTAAGGATTACAGTGCTGTTATTTTATTTTTTTGACTGAGAAATAATTTTATTTCTCTCTTATGCTTAAATTTAATTCTTTGAGTAGTCAGTTCTAAAATGCCTAACCTGTCCTTGCTGGAGTAATTATCATTATTACTTTTATTATCATATTGTGCTTTGTCATTTATTATTTAAAGTGGTACAATCAAATAATAGTATCCTCCTAGAATGTAAATTTAGCTTGTAGTCATCTTAGCAGTGTCAGTTTAAAAAACATTAGGTAAACACACAACTTGAGACACTGTGCAGATGAAGGTTGCTTATTTTCAAATTTTATTTTTAATTATATCTGTAAAATAACTTATACTTTGTATGAAAATAAATGCAGTTCCAAGTATGATACTAATAGCAATGATGGAGTCAAATTTGAGTTTCACGTACATGATTGTGATCGGTAAACATAAATGCAAAAATAATTAGAAAAATAAATTCCCTTTCTTAATAAAAGAGTAAAAACCCTTACTCACATATGTTAAAATTACGTAAATACATTTTTAGTGGAGTGAAAAAAACCTAACTGAAATATAGTAGATAGTGGCAGTAACAGAGTATGTCTGTTAGGGAAAGTAAGCCGATTTTAAACAGATTTTTATTTTTATTTTTCTCTACTAAAGATAGTGTACAAAGTATCAAACTTGTGTTTCTGATATCTGTGTTAAAGCCGCAGAGTTGATCTGTCTAGGTTTGGGATTGGGAATATTTTGCTGTATTATCTCCTCATTGTTCTAAATTTACATATAAACTGAAAATGTGGCTTTAATTGGTGTTTGTATATATTTTTTCTTTCTTTATATAACAATTAAATACAATGCTCCTGTCAGCTAATTCCTACGTTATTATCCCCAAAAACACTATAGTTTTCGGGAACCTAAGTAGTCCCTGGAATCACGGTTAAAGTTGCCTTCCACCCCACAAAATCTGAAATGGTGCCCCAGTGAGCCAGGAGTGGTTACAGGGCTGCAGGAAGGCAGTGGGCTCTGGCAAGATGCAGCCCCTGTGTGACAGTACAAAGCCCACGTTAAGCCACAGGCTGAGTGCCAGACACCACAAGTCGCAGCAGCAGCGCAGAAGTAAGGGTGGAAATACACCATATACCATGCCACCCTTACTTCTGCGCTGCTGCTGGCAGTGGCGTTGCCTCAGAGCTGGGTGCCCGACCAGCAGCTGCTGCTATCAGTCCACCCTGCCAGTGCTTAATTGGTGCCAGGACTGAGATCTGGCAGCTCTTTCAATACAAATTAAGCACCAAGGGAAGGCAGCAGGGCCTGAAAGTGTGGAGGTGGGGGGAGGGGGAGAGGGGAAAGCCTAGGGAACCTATGGGGGCCAAGGGTGATGGGGAAACCAAAATACAAGTTCGCCCAGGGCACCATTTTCCCTAAGGCTGGCCCTGCTGCCAAGCCCAGCCTCACAGGCTCCTCCCATGGGTCCAGCCTAAGCCTGCAGTGGTGTCAGCAGCACACCATCCCTGTGGGTCCAGGTTCCTACACTGGCTCCATGGCTAGCCCACGTTTTCCTGGGCTGCTTGGCAGACTTTTCCTCAGTTCTTGCTTGTGCCGGTGTTGACAGCAGAGCTGGAGCCCCAGGAGAATACAGTGAGGTCAGGCCTGGGATTCCCTGCTGGGTACATGCAGCAGCCAAGGGTCTGTCCACACAGCAAAGAAAACCTGCAGCTGGCCCATGCCAGCCGACTTGGGCTCGCAGTGCTCAGGCTGTGGGGCAGTTTCATTGCTGTGTGGATTTGTGGGCTCTAGGAACCTGCGGGGTGGGAGGGCTCCCAGAGCTCAGGCTCCAGCCCAAGCCCGGAAGTCTACACAGCAATTAACCAGCCCCACAGCCCGAGTCAGGTGGCAAAGGCCAACCATGGGTTTTTCTTTGCTGTGTAGACAGACCCTAGTGGCCCAGGCAGGGACTTTCCCTCTCACAGCCTGGCCTGCTCACTGCCTGCTTTGCACCTTGCTGTTCAATGAGTCACATTGCTCCTCCCCAGAGAGCCTCTGCCTCCCAGACTCCTCCCAAAGTCATGTGCTCTGCACAGCATGTTGTATTAGCATAAAGAGTTGATACAAGACACACAGCAGACCCTCACACTCTGTGCCACTCCACGGAACGTCTCCAGGAGATGAGGGGTGCTGCACGATCTTGTTGGAATCCAGGGCACTCTTGACAGGCTGCGGATGGGCAGAGAATAGGGGGGTAGAATTGGCAATTATTAGCTGTGTTTGTTTGTCTCACTCCTGCCCCGAGACCTCCAGATTGTAGGCCCACTTTCCGTATCCATCTCTGTTTAGACTTTGCCTTGTCTGAAAGCCAGCTTAACAGGACCCTCTTCTTCTTCCCAGCAGAAACCCAGGAAGGTCACTCCTCAGCCAGGAGAAGATTCTCTGAATTGCCCTCTGCCTCCCGGCTGGCAGAGCTACATGTCTCCCCAGGGCCACAGGTACTATGTGAACACCTTCACCAACGGTAAGCCCCATTCAAGCTCGTAGCACCTTGGCTCTGCTGTAATGAAGGATCTCACAGGTCTGTTTCTGGGTGTTTCTAATTCACCTCTGGGCTGGTCCACACTGGTTTTCAGGGAAATAATGCAAAGAACAAAAGCATGTGAATGGTACAAATAAATTTCATTGACAAATTCCAGCGACATCAAGAGGAACTCCAAGGAAGCACGGTTAAGCACTCACTCCGAAGTGCCAGAGTGAGGGATGTCTGTGCCACCTTAATGCTGACCCTGCAGTGTGTGCTGTAAGAGGCCGTCTTTAGTTCCATGGTACTTTTCTGGCGTACTGGATTCAGACTGGTGCATGGCTGATTTCAGACATGGCCATTATAGTTTTAAACTGAAAACTATTTTTTCCATCAGCTAACAAAAATGTCTGTGTGATTCCAAGTGCAAAGTGTTCCATCGCATAAGGTAGTGATAATGGCAGTCCATGTGTCTTGGCTCTTACAGAGCCCATGTGCTGTGGTAATTGGTGCTTTATAGGCAGAGGGATAAATATGGATGTAGAACCACTGATCGTGTGTAGTCACTTAGAGTTTGAATGTTGTAAGTTTGTTCTGATCTCCTATAAATGAAAAATGTCTGTGGGTTAAAACTTCCAAAAGTGGTTACGTGACTTAGGAGCCAAAGTCCTCTTTTCCAAAGGCCCTTAGGCATTTAGGAGCCAATCTTACTGGATGTCAATGGAACTTCAGCTCCTGTGTCACTTGGGCACTTTTGAAAATTTTACCCTAATTCTTAAACTTGCAAAAAGACCCCATTTCTAACCTGAACTGAGTGTGTGTCAATGCAAGAGGTCTGTGGATAGCCTGAACCAGAGGCTCTAAGGGCTGTGAAATAGCTTGGGATAAGCACAGAATAAACTGACAGGAACCCATTCATCTTTCTTGGTCTGAGCCAAATCTCTCTAGATTTGAGCCACTGGCATCAGAAAGAGAATGTAATTTTCAAACATGGTGCTTAGACCACTCAGGCTGCCACCCCCTCCCAAGAGGGCCTGTGCTCTGGATTGCTGCTTTGGGGACTGCCTTTTTCATTTCCTTTTAAAATCAGCTTTTCTCTTCACTCTAAAATGTTTGTGCCAAACATTCCCCTCCAATTTGTTCAGGCTCTGTGCATGTGTAACCCACACACCGCCTGGGTGTGGTGTTCTGTCCCCTCTAGTGGCACCAAGACCACTTAGAGAGAGATTAATGAGTCTGCTCTACAGCCTTAGCTAACAGCCATGTGACTTTTAGCTCATGCAGTAGAGGCTCATGTATTTAGCTCCAGAGGTCCCAGGCTTGATCCCGCCCGCCAATGACCGGGGTCTGTCGGCGTTACACATAGCCAGAGATGCTGGGAGAGAAGAGCGGACTTTGCTCCTGCCCCCATGCAGTGGTCTGGTCCTCCAAGCTGCAGGGGCAGACGATAATAATGAGAGGTGTCCCCAGAGCTGTATCTTTACAAGGCACCATCCCAGCATTCCTGACAAGCTCCACACAGAGCTAGGGCAGAGCCAGTGGCCTACTTTTCCAGATGGTGAAATGGGGTGGAAAAGTAGCTTCCCAAGGCTGTGCAGCAAGGAAGTGTCCGATGGGGTAGTGGAACCGAGGGCAGTGCTAACCCACACCCCACATGGCCAGCCCACCCTGCATATCCAGCTGCCTGTAGTCTCTCCACTCTTCTGTGTGCACAGTCAGGCTGACACAAAGTCGTGGCCAACTCTCACACAGCACTTTCTCCACTGGAGATCTCAAAGTGCTGACAAAGGGGAGGCACAAGTAGCCCTATTTTCCAGGCAGCATAACTAAGGGTACGTCTACACTACCCACCGGATCTGCGGGTAGCGATCTATCTATCGGGGATCGATTTATCGCATGTAGTGTAGACACAATAAATCGATCCCCAATCGCTCTCCCGTCGACTGCTGAACTCCAGCTCGGCGAGAGGCGGAAGCAAAGTCGACGGGGGAGCTGCGGCCGTCGATCCCACGCCGTGAGGACGCGAAGTAAGTAATTTTAATTCGATCTAAGATACGTCGACTTCAGCTATGCTATTCTCGTAGCTGAAGTTGCGTAACTTAGATCGATCACCCCTCCCCCCCCCCAGTGTAGACCAGGCTTAAGCATCTCTAAAGCCACTATTTCTGAGAGGTTCTGTCAGCTGGTTTCTGAGGCAGGGATCTATCATCACATCAGAGATATGGCTCCTGGTACCTGTTCTGCCACAAGTCCCCCTACTGTCATTCATCATTCCTCATAAGTTGCCCCATCAGTTCAGGAAAAGGCGTGACATTTACAGTCCACGCGCGGCATGTGACTGGAGGATTCCCAAAGCAGCAGCGGTGAAGTGCAGAGCATAGCTAAGGCCAGTTGTAAGCATGGGTGGGAATAGAAAGTGGCTTTATTGAGCCCTGGGCTCATAGGTGCTGGAACGAGGGGTGCTGGGGGTGTGGCTGCACCCCATGGCTGGAGGTGGTTTCCATCATATAGAGGGTTTACAGTTTGGTTCAATGGCTCTCAGCCCCCCCCCCCCATAAAAATTGTTCCAGCACCTATGCCTGGGCTCTGAGGTGCTCAGGGAGGGGTGAAGAAGGCAGGGGAGAGTGGGGACCCTGTTTCAAGGCTGTGTGACTCCCAGAACAGCTGAGTGCTGATGGCTGTAGGGCATTCTAGGGGTTCTTTAACTGCACTCCATGTCTGCTGCTGCCAGCGCTGGTGATAAGCCATAGAACGGGGTGGCCAAACCATGGCTCATGAGCCGCATGCGGCTCTTTTACAGTTAAAGTGCGGCTCGTGGAGGACCCCCTCTCCATTCTCCACCTACCAAACTGCGGGGGAGCTCGGGGCTTCTGCCCTGCGGCGGGGTGGTAGGGCTAGGGGCCATAGGTAGCACGTGACTCCTGACCTCCCCTCCGCGGGACCCTCGTCCCCCTGCCCTCCCCTGCTGCGGGGCCCTAGTCCCACTACCCTCCCCCACTGCAGGGCCCTCATCCTTCTGCCCTCCCCTGCCATGGTGCCCTCATCTCCTGCCCTCCCCCGCCATGTGGCCCTCGTCCCTCTGACCTCCCCCCCCGTAGGGCCCTCATACTCCTGAATTCCCCCATTGCGGGGCTCTCATCCCCCCTGCTCTCCCCTCTGCAGGGGCCTTGTCCCCCTGCCTTCCCCCACCACAGGACCCTAATCCTCTTGCCTTCCACTGCTGTGGGTCCCTCGTCCTCCTGCCCTCCCCCTGCCTGGGGCCCATGTCCTTCTGTCCTCCCCTGCCTTGGGGCCCTCGTCCCTCTATCCCCCCCCCCGCCGCAGGGCTCTCGTCTACCTGCCCTCCCCTGCCATGGGGCCCTACTCCTCCTGCCCTCCCCTGCCATGGGGCAGTTGTCCTCCTGCCCTCTCTCGCCAAGGGGCCCTTGTCCTCCTGCCCTCCCCTGCCTTTGGGCCCTAGTCCTGCTACCCTTCCCAGCTGCAGGGCCCTCATCCTCTTGCTGTCCCCTGCCGCGGGGCCCTCATCCTCCTGCCCACCGCCACCACAGTACCCTTGTCTTTCTGCCCTCCCCTGCCTTTGGGCCCTAGTCCTCCTGTCCTCCCGCGCCACAAGGCACTCTTCCTCCTGCCTTCCCCCTGCAGGGCCCTCATCCCCCTGTCCATCCTCACTGCAGGCCCTTGTCTTCCTGCCCTCTCCCCTGCCGCAGGGCCCTCATCCCTCCGTGCTCTCCTGCCTTGGGACCCTCGTCCTCCTGCCCTCCCCTGCTGCGGGGCCCTCGTTCCCCTGCCCTCCCCTGTCGTGGAGCCGTTGTGCCCCGGCCCTCCCCCGCCGCAGGGCTCTCGTCCCCCTGCCCTCCCCTGCCGTGGAGCTCTCGTCCCCCTCCCATCCCCTGCTGTGGGGCCCTCGTCTCCCTGCCCTTGCTGTTGTCCCTGCCCTCCATGCCATGGTCCTCCCTCCTGAGACCCAAGGTGGGTGAGGACCTGGCTGTCTGAAAGAGCAGCTCCCTATTCACACACTGCTGGGATAGGGACCAGTAGCTGGGCACACCAACAGTCAGACTCTGCCGCTCTGGCATCAGAGCAGAGGCCATGGTGCGCCACCATCTGATGGGGTTCATCCAAATACAAGTACAGGCAGCTCTTCTAGTGAATATTGAATGGAGAGGGTGAGAGATGATCTAGGGAATGAAGGAAAAAGAAGTTAAAAACACCCAAAGCCAGTCGGAAATCCTGGAGGTCAGGGAACTGAAATCGCTTGGTCCATTCCCTGTGCTCCTTTACTGGTCCTGGCTGCCTACATACTTTGGTATCTCTAGGACAGGCAGCAGGTAGGATTCCAGGACTGATGGACGACGTGCTGTTCCACTTCAGAAAATCCTACCTTCCTCTTTTGCAACATCAGCAAAAGGCTCTTATGAAGGGCTGTTGTTTTACAAACTAAGGAACATGTTTGATATGCTGCAGATAAAACACAATCTTTTATTTATTCCCTTTGCAAAATTAGGAACAGAGCATTGTTTGTTATACAAAATATGCAACATACTTGCATGATTTATCCTTTCATGAACATGTGGAAAATTTGGCAACAGCTTGGCTCATCTTATCCAGTGCTCCGTGCATTTCAGTCTAATATGTATGGGAAACTTCAGAGAGCATTGCCTTGTTGATCACAGTAGAAAACAGGCTGTATTTTCAATTAAGAAGGTCATACTCAAATTCTATCCCCCTTTCATTCTTGTAGACAATGGATTAAAAAGGTCATAAAATAGTGCAGAATTGTGGACCCATTGTATAGTATATTATATATCACCACGACCACCAAAAACCAACCCTTTTCCCTAAAAACAACTACAAAAATCAACCATTATTTAGATTGCAAACTCAAGCACTTTAAAGTTAGGGGATACCAGATTTAAGGTAGCTCTCAGAGCCTTCATTTGGACCTTTATACTAGGTATTTTAAAACAGTGTTTAATTACATGATCACATATTTTTTCCTCAGTGGGTTTTTAGCGGGGTTTGAATCTAGAAGCTTCAAATCCCCAGCACAGACTTCTGCTACTTGAGCTAAATGAGCAGTAGTCTGTTATCTGTGGCCACTAGAGGACACGCTACATTTGCCAGTTGGTTACACAGCTATTAGTGACAGAGGTGGAGTGTTGAGTATCTGGATTCCTGCATAACCAAGCACAGATTTGGTGCATTTATTCTGAAATGCAATGTTGTGATGTGAATGAGATGTGATTTTGTCCAGTTTGGGACCTAGGTTCTTCTACCGGCAGTTATCTTGTGCTGCCTTTCTGTTACTTTATTTGTGAATTGGATGAAAGATACTCGTCTGCCTCCCAGGGCCGGGATATGGGGTCTTGGTCAGTAATGAAAGCTGGTAACAGGAACATTAACCCTGCTAGGAGAAGTGAGGCCAGAACCCATGTGTGACGGGTTGGATCCCCCTTCTAGGATGCCACCCGATGTGCCGGGGTTTAACTGAGCCTCCCCTGCTCAGTCAGCCTGGGTTCCCTCTTGTGCTTTGCTGGAATAGGCTTTCCTGCCCCTTGCAGCGCGCGCACACAGATAAGGCCACTCTGTGAGAGGGCTCCCCCAGCACTCATGTGCCCACTCCCTTTAAGCGGTACAAACCCAAAGGTTTTATGAAATTCGCCTGCTCCCTCAATGTGGAGGGAGATATGCACAACTTCTTCCCCCCCCCCAGTTAGAAATTACATAAACTGGGTTTTATTATGAACAAGCAATACGTTTATTAACTACAAAAGGTGAATTTTAAGTGAATAGAAGAGATAGACAGAACAAAAGCAGATTACTGAGCAAATAAAACAAAATACTCAAGCTAAGCTCAATATACTTAAGAAACAGCATACAAAATGTAATTTCTTATCCTAAATATTATTTTAGGCAGATTGCAAAGTTTCTGTGGTTCAGAGTTCCAGTTATATTTCTTTTCCGACTGGACCCCTGTCTGAGTCTGGACCCCACCTCCCCCGCCTTCCTTTCAGGTGGCTTTATCAGTCTTCCTTCTTGGGCAGACAGGCTACGGAGAGGAGGAGTCCCATTTGCCTTCCTCCCCACCCTTAAACAGGATTTACATAAGGCAGGAATCCTTTGTTTCCCAAATTTGTCCCCCCCTTCCTTTCCAGTGGAAAGTTACAAGAAGTCCCAGGTAATGTTTAGCATCAGGTGACAAGACCGCTTTACTGTAGTGTCACAGTTACATGCCTCCCAGGAGGGGGAGAGATTAGTATCTTCATGTTTTTGTTGTTCCTTCAGGATGGCTCATCAAATTTGATGGCCTGTCGTCTGGTGGGTGTCTTCCCAATACACACCCAGTTGTAATTGTTACATAGTCCATATTTCTAACTTTAGATACAGAAATGATACAGGCATACAAATTGGATAATCACATTCAGTAAATCATAACCTTTCCAGTGATACCTTACAAGATCCATCTTGCATAAAGTATATCTCAGTTATGTCATATTCATATCATAAGCATATTTTCGCAAAGTGCATCATCCCCAGAGTCAGAGAGTCTGTTCCGTCACATGGGGGAATGTGGCAAATTGTGTGACTGAATTACCTACATCAGAGGGTTACAGAGGCTTGGGACTGTGTCTCTGTGTGTGAGAGAGTAGGGGGGTTGGAAACCCATGTGTGAGCACTGCAGTTCTGACCTGAGAGCGAAGAGGGGCTAGTTTTGAGGTTCCCTGCCCAGTAAATCCCAGCAACAAGAGTAGCCACAACTCAGCCAGGTGTGAGAGTGCCTGCCCTGCCATGATTTCATGCCAGCTCAGATTGCATCAGGACAGCCTCTCCCTGCCACCCAGAAAGCATGGAAATAAAGAGAAAAGTCTCCAGCATTCCTTGCTCCTGGCCCATCACCCCAAATGCAGTCACAGCACTCTGCAGAACCTTAGCTCTGACCTCATGAAATCATAGGACTGGAAGGGTGTGACGAAGTGGGGATTTTCCCTTGTTATGTTGTAGGCGAGTCTTACTGTTGAGCCTATGTGAGTTTTACTGATTTGCATGAGTACTGTGTGTGCCTCAGTTTCCCTGTGTGCTGCACCAATACCTCGGTGGTGGAAATAAGGGTGTGTGCCTTTGGCTGAGACCTCTGGGGCAGGTGAGGCTGCTCCAGCTGCCTGCACATATGCTATGACTGGTGCCCTTCGTAACCTGAGACCCAGGAGGGGGGTGCAACCAGGTGACGATCACATGACTCTTTGCCCGGAAAGCGAGACAAAGACAAGGAGGAGCAGCAATGGGGGGAGGTCTGAGGTCGGGTCGCTGAAAGCTGGCAGTCTTCTTGGGGGGACTGGAAGAGGGGGAGTCCAGGGCTTCTGGCCCAGGACTCCCCAAGATGGACTTGACTGAAAGTCACTGATTTCTGTGATAGCAAGCTCTGTTCTGCACTGTGTTCCTGTCAACTAATAAACCTTCTGTTTTACCGGCTGGCTGTGAGCCATATCTGATTGCGGAGCTGGGGTGCAGGGCCCTCTGGCTTCCCCAGGAGCCCTGCCCAGGCAGACTCACTGCGGGAAACACACGGTGTGGAAGGGGATGCTGAATGCTCTGAGGTCAGACCCAGGAAGGTCGAAGCTGCATAAGCTTCTTGCCCTGGCGACAGTATGCTCAGAGAGAGGAGGCTTCCCCAGAATCCTGACTGGCTTCGTATGGACAAGTTCAGAGCATCGCCCGGTGACTCCGTGACACAGCTTCGACCTTCCTGGGCCTGACCTCGGAGCATTCAGCATCCCCTTCCACACCGAGCTGATGAAAACCAAAGACTCCCTGCCCAGAGCTCTCCTGAAAGAGAAGAACCTAGCCCCATGGTGCAACACAGCAGAGAAGTCCATTTTGCAATCTGGCAATGGCCAGGGTGGGAGGGCTGGTACACACTGAAGATTGGCTTATTTCATTTCAGGCAGTGAGAAAAACAGGTTTTACACTTCTACACTTAAAACCCATGATGATCTGTGGGGTACGGTGCAGTATGCTACTTCCTCTGTGTGTGTTTCACCTATCACAGGGGAGGGCACACTGCGGGCCGGATCCGACCAATCAGGGCTTTTAATCCGGCCCGTGGGATTGCCAGCCCTGTGTCCTGCCTGCCCTGGCCCTGCGCTGCTCCCGGAAGTGGCTGGCACCACGTCCCTGCGGCCCCTGAAGGAGGGGCAGGGACAGAGGGTTCCATGCGCTGCCCTCGCCTGCAGACACCGCCCCCTGCAGCTCCCATTGGCCGGGAATGTGGAACCCGCCATTGGGAGCTTCTGGGGTGGTACCCGCAGGTGAGGGCAGTGCACGGCGGAGCCGCCTGCCCCATCCCACCCCACCCCCAGGAGCTACTGCCAGACATGCTGGCCACTTCCGGGAGTGGTGCGGCGCGGGGCCAGGGCAGACAGGGAGCCTGCCTTAGCCCTGCTGCGCACCACTGCCACCCCGGATCCGCTCGAGGTAAGCAGTGCCGGGCTGGAGCCTGCACCCCGCACCCCTCCTGCACCCCAACCCCCTGCCCTGAGTCCCTTCCTGAACACCGCACCCCCTCCCACAGCCCGCACTCCCTCACATACCACAAGCCCCTGCCCCAGCCTTGCATTCATGACCCTGCATGCAATTTTCCCACCCTGATGTGGCCCGAGGGCCAAAAAGTTTGCCTACCCCTGACCTATCAGCTCAGGTGAAGATGGGGGATGCTATCCAGGCTGCTGAGGGTATTGAGGAGGGGACTCCTACCTCTCATTGTCAATTCATGCTGCCCGTCCCCTGCTTACAATTCATTCTCTCCCCTCACTCTGTACATGCCTGTACACCCCCCCCCATGTACATGCACCCCTACACATACATGCACACATGCAGACTCACGCCTACCTGTACATGCACACACACTTCATACAGAAAGAGCCCCACAGCTCAGGGCAGGCTGGCCCCTCCCGTACCTAAAACCCCCAGTCTGCCGGGCAAGAATCCTGCATGGAGCAGCTCTCTTCGCCCCCTCCCCACTTAAGTGGCAGTGCTGAGCCCTGGAAGCCCCTTTCTGAGGGGCCCCTTAGCAGACCCCAGCCCCTGAATGTCCTGGCCTGACCTTACATTTTACATTACTCTTCTCCCTTTCTCTCATCTGAAAAGAAAGGGCACTCTGTGGCCAATGCTGTTTGTATGAGTGTCTGTGCCTGGCATTGCCCAGCCTCCAGCAGCGAGTTCTGCGCCTTCCAAGCTGTTTCTCTGGCCTGGCACACTGGGCACTCCCTCCTTAGCTATCATGGAGAGGTGACGTCTGTGCATCTCCCTCACACATGCCGGTGGCCAGGGCTTTCCCTGGCTTTCATCTAACTCCTTGCTGTCGGCACTTAGTCTCTGAGGAAATGAGAACTTGACAAAGATGTGTTGTCACTTTTGGGGAAGGTAATTGTGGTTTCAGAGGCAAATTATAGTACAGCTCTTTTCAGCCTTCAAAACACGGCAGAACCTGCCCATTGGGAGAGTGAATATTATCCTGTCAGCCGGTTCCAGCACAAACAAGGCTCCTGTTCTCCCATTCAGGCTTAGCGTCCTGGCAACGTTTGTGACTGTCTGTCAGTGTTACCCATATGTCCCAGTGGCTGTGCTCTGGCAGGGGATGGGGGGTTTCTGCCTGCTCGAACGCTCATTGTCTGTAGCAGGGAATGTGAGGAGTCAGGCACTTAACCGGAAGGAACGAGAACTGCTACAACACATTCATATTCAGAAAAAGCTTTATGAAAAGATTTGTAATTTGCTGTAGGGATTGGAATGGCTCCTTGGGAAGGGACAGGCCCTCGCCAGTACAGCCAGCAGTCTCATGGGCATTCTCAGCGCCACCCCTCAGAGGCTGACCTGGACTAACTCCTGGATCGGATCTGTTGGGCCTTGGAACTAGGAGGCCCCATCTCACTGCCATTCTGCAGCCAGAACTCCCCCTAGGTCCTGTCTGTGCAGGGTCTGAGGAGCTGATCCGATGGGATCCTGTTATGGCTCAGTTCTCCAAAGTGGAAGGCTCATTTGTTGCTGCAGCAGGAGCTGCTGTAGGGCAGACGGTTCTGTACAAAGTCCAGCTACCTCGAGCTTGATACGAACACGCGGCATCTCCCTTGTGTGACATTTAGAGACACCCTGATTTGTTACACCCAGTGTTTCATGTGGAAGCTCACGTAAGGGAGGGAGGATCCCATCCCAAGCTCAGCCCCCCCAGCCCCACGCTTAGTCCCCTCAGCCTCACACTCCTTCCCTCCTGCCCCTCGCTCAGTCCCCCCAGCCCCAGGCTCAGTCCCTCCCTGCATTCTCAGTCCCATGCCAGTCCCCACAGCCTCCACTGGAAGAGGGGCCTATATTGGCTCTTTTGTGGCTTGTCTGTGGCCTAGCGTGCTGCAGTGGGGGTGCTAGAGGGATGCAAGGATGGAAAGAGGGCTCAGGTGGGATCGGTCTCTTGCCAGGTGCTTCATTTTTGATGTTATGGAAAAAATCACAATTGCAGATTTGCTCACGGCATTTCCTCCCCATGTAAACTGAACTAGAAGAGCTGCTCCCTGCACTGGTTCCACGCTGCACCAGTGGGCTGCGTGGTTCCGATCTGGGCCCACCAGCCTGCATGTTCTGGGCCTGTCTGGCTTTAGATGTCAGATGCTGATTCTGTCCCCTCTGACACAAAGTGAAATGAGACTTCAGGGAGCTGCTGGTTTCCTTAAGGTGCAGCCTCTCAACAAGCACTGTTGAAATTGTGAACTGGAAAAGGTGTTTGACAACGCCCGGGCTCACTCCCAGCTGGGAAGAGCAGAAATTCCTGCTTTTCACACCCACTCGCTCCTGGCTGACTGGCTGGCGGTCAGCCAAGTGAGGTGTAGGCTGGGGTGGTGCCTCCAGCAGTGTCTAGCAGTGGACGCTGTTCAGGACTGTAGGCAGCTGTTCTGTCTCTGAGAAGTGTTGCACATGCCTGCTTGCTCCTGAGATACAAATGTATCCAGTTTGCTGTTCGGCTGGGGTTACTGGCTGCTTTTCTGCACCTCAAGCAGCCTGTATATTCTCTCCAGTGTGAAGAGTCAACTAGAAACTCAGTTGTTCTGCCGGAATATCAGGAAATAAATGTCCCCAGGCTGGTTTGGATTGCAAAAACCATTGTGTTATGAGGCATTCAGAAGTTCTTGCATACATAACCTGATGGAAGGAATGTGTGTGGGAAGAACGCATCTGTCTGAGACAGAAGGTGACTTGGTTGGGTGCTGACATTTGTATTCAAACTTGGGCACGTCTCTAGATACTGTGGATCTTTTGGGGGGCAAATCCAGGTAAGCTGGAACCATTTCTGGTCTCTTTTATTTTCCTGCTACCTTGACAGTCACAGTGAAATAAGAAATAACCTGACCAGTGGATGCACCAATTTGTACAATCAGTGCCGAATTCCTAGCTGGCACTATCTGAGCCCAAAGCAGGGAGCATGGTACTATGCCCACTATGTTACAGGATGGGGGACTGTATCCTGGAAAAGGACATGGGGTTATGGTGGATAATCAGCTGAACATGAGCTCCCAGTGCAACGCTGTGGCCAAAAGGGCTAATGCAATGCTTGGATGTATAAACTGGAATCTCGAGTAGCAGCAGAGAGGTTATTTTACCTCTGTATTTGACACTGGTGCAATCACTGCTGGAATCCTGTGTCCTGCTCTGGTGCCCACAATTAAAGAAGGATGTTGATAAATTGGAGAGGGGTCAGAGAAGAGCCACAAGAATGATTAAAGGTCGGGAAAACCTGCCTTATGGTGACTGAGCTCCTTGAGTCTATCTATTTAGTTTAACAAAGAAAAAGTTAAGGGATGACTTGATCACAGTCTGTATGTACCTACCCGGAGAACAGAAATTTGGTAATAGAGGGTTCTTCAGTCTAACAGACAAAACTAACTAGATCCAATGGCTGGAAGACATTGAACAGTGAGGGTAATTAGCCACTGGAACAGTTTACCAAGGGTCTTGGAGGAGTCTCCATCACTGACAATTATAAAATCAAGATTGGATGTTTTTTCTAAAAGGTCTGCTCTAGTTCAAATTAGGGTGTCAGCTCAGAAAAATTCTGGAAGGTGGGGGAGGGATCAAAACTAGATGAATAACAAAGGCGAAGGGTTAAGAGCCAAGTCAGGGCAGAGCACAAAGTGGAGGACATAATAGAGCCTACAGACCTATGAAAAGGTGGGGAGGGCAAACCAAGGTCAGGGGGACAACTGCCCCCTTTCCCCATAATAAATGACACCCATAGTTCAAAAAGCAGTTAATTCACTCTAGCCTGTGTTATGCAGGAGGTCGGGCTAGATGGCCTTTCCAGCCCTACAATCCATGAATCTATGGAATGGGAAGGGAGGAGGGTACCAAGGGGATACAGTGAGGTGGCCAGGCGAGGGGGAACAGGAGGGGAGGCGGGGCCGGCTGAGGAGGAACAGTTGAGGAGGAGTCAGCCAGAGTGACTGATGTACTGACTCCCCTGATGTACTTTGACACTGAATTGATCCTCTTAATGCAGAGAGAATCTCTTGTGTGCTGGGTGGGGCTGTCCCATGCCAGTGTCTGAATGCTGGATGCAGAGCAGTGTGAGACTGGACAGATGCCCAGGATGTGGAAAAGGGCTCTGCTCTATGATTGAGGTGACTAGCTCTGCACGAGGCCCTGATTCAGGATCACCTATAAACACATGCTTGCGCCCGTCCCTACTCAGGAAAGCACTGAGGCTTAACTTTAAGCATATGCTTAAGTGCTTTTACAGTGAATGGTGCCTTGCTCAACTGGGTCTTACGGGTGTGAGTGTACAGCGTGTCTGCATGGTTAGGCCATCTGGGTGAGCAGTGTTGGGAAGCTGGCAGTGTTCTCCAGTTGTGTGGGTGATGGTTTCAGCTGGAAGATGTTTGTCAGCATGTGAAGGACTTTCCTGTTGTTGCTCTGATGTGATACAGCTGTGATACCTCTCACATTAGTCAAGGAATAACGCTCTGGAAACCTTGTCCACCTTGTACTGGATGAGTCGCATGTTTCTGACAAGCAAGAGTGTATATTGCTGCTGTTTCCTGTTTTCCTGTTCCAGATTGAGGTCCAGTTAGATCAGGGGTTCTCACAAGAAATTTTTGGTGGCCTCACAGTTACCATAGGGATAATTACTCCAGCCAGGACAGGTTAGGCATTTTAGAACTCACTACTCAAATAATTAAATTTATGTGTAAGAGAGAAATAAAAATTATGAAATGAATAGACCAGTCAAAAAACTCAAATAGCACACTTTGAAAGAATAAAATTACAGAGAATATATGTGCGAGAAGTAACAACAACAATAGGAGGTGAGTGTGAAAGACTGTGTGTGTGTGTGTGTGTATGTGTGTGTGTGAGACACAGAGACTGTGTGTGTGTGCTGGCTGCTATGAAGTTTCTGAGAGACGCCGTGCGCTGTCTCTTTAAGGCACTCATTGAAAGCTTTCCTGCTCCTGAGCCCTGTCCCCACACTCCTCTCTGTGGAGATGGGTACATGGGCAGAGAGGAGGGGGAGAGACAGAGTGTGTATGTGTGTGCAGGCCGGCTCCAGGGTTTTGGCTGCCCCAAGCAGCCAAAAAAAAAAAAATAGCCGCGATCGCGATCTGCGGCGGCAATTCGGCGGGAGGTCCTTCGCTCCGAGCGGGAGTGAGGGACTATCCACCGAATACCTGGACGTGCTGCCCCTCTCCGGAGCGGCCGCCCCAAGCACCTGCTTGCCAGGCTGGTGCCTGGAGCCAGCCCTGTGTGTGTGTGTGTGTGTGAGAGAGAGAGAGAGATTGTGTGAGCTGTCCGCTGGGGAAGTCTCTAAGAGACAATGTGCTGTCTCTTTAAGGCACTCACTCACCGCCCAAAGGCTCCTTCAGATCTCAGATCACAGCAACTCTCTCCTGCTCTGAGTCCTGAGCCCTGTCCCCTCTATCCTGGTCTGTGGAGATGGGGTGCAGGGGAAGGGGGACACCCTGACATCAGTGTCTCCCTCCTCCCCTTCCCGCTCTGCACAGCCAGCAGGAGGGTCATTCACTTTTGCTACCTAACAATAATCTTGTTTGCAAATGTGAAATAAAAATTTTCTTTTTCCTAGGCAGACACTTCCAGACCCGAGGGAGTCTCCGAGACTATTTCTGCTCACTTATAATATTATCTTGTAGTCTTTAATAGCTTCCAGTAGATGGCATTGTGACAATGTATTTTTGCTGGGAGCCAGTTGCTATTTAACTAGTATGAAGTTGCATACTTCATTTGCTCATGTGTGAACAGAGGGTTGCTCAGTTGATTTTTTTTCTCTAAGCAAGTAAGACAAACAAGGTTTAAAAATATTTTCTTGGTCACTTCAGTAATTCCCTGAAGGGAATAGGAATTTCTTTCTTTCTTTCTTTCTTTCTTTCTTTCTTTCTTTCTTTCTTTCTTTCTTTCTTTCCTCTAGTGTGTAGGATTTTGGTTGTTTGTGCTACACACTATTTCATGACCACCTCAGTTCAGCAGAGGCAGAAATCCTTTACTCAAACCAGAAGGTATTTTTCCTTGTTACTGTACTTTGCTTATTTTACTATTGCCATGCCAGGGGGAGGAGGGAGTCTTCTGAGTGACCGGTTTTGTTTGTTTGGTTTACTTGGTGCTACTTCTTGTCTTCGCTAGATCAATACCAGGTTAAAGTTATGCAGAAGTTATAGATTTAAGGCTGGAAGAGAATGCTGTCCTCATCTAGTCTGACGTCCTGCATAACACACGCCATAACTTCTGATTGCCCTAGAGCATGTCTTCTAGAGAGAAAGACATCCAGTCTTTGTTCCTTGTGTTGTGTTAGGCTGCATTTTACCTTTATTGCTAGTAAAATCTCCAGTAGGGGGTTTAGGCACGGATTTCTTTACCTCAGTAAGCACAGACTAATGTCTTTCTTCTCATGGGGCACTGGTTTGGATGCACTGTGGCTGAGTTGGTAAGAACATTCCAGTTCTAATCCCAGTGTTTCTGTCACTCATAACCTTTGGAAACTTTCACCTTTGAACTGACATTTTCCGTGTGAGGGGGCTACAGGTCCCATTATATGCTAAGCACAGAGGATATGAGCTGCTACAGGGGCTTGGCAGTTTAGTTCAAGCTGTAAGAGGCGTTGCTTTTTAACTCGATGTAACGATGCGAGGACTCACCCCTGCGGCGCCTCCTGCTGGTCTCTCAAGGAATTAACTTCCAGCCTCTGGGGCGCCCTCTGTTGGCCGGTGTCTCACTACCGCTGGTACCCCGTATCCCTCCCGGACCCCGGTGCCCCTTTCCACTGGGGTGCTGCCCCCTGGCAGTAACCCCACAGTCTCCGGGTCTCCCCCTTCCAGGGGAACCCCCACCCCCATCCCCCCCCTCACCTCAGTACATGGCTACTGCCCATTCCCCATCTAGCCCCCGTTCACTGGGGCAGATTGCAGTATATAAGCCACTCATCACAGGCAAGGGGGGTTTGGACCTGCTGCCTCTGCCTACCCTTGGGCTGCCCCATGCAACCCCAGTACCTATTCGGCCTTATACTAGGCCTGCAGCCTGGGGGGTTTCCAGGCCGGCGCTCCCCAGCTCCTCTGGCCTTCCCCCAGCCCTGCTCCTACTCAGGTACACTCCCCAGCAGTCAGGCCCCTCCCTCTCAAAGGCTAGAGAGAGAGTGTCTGTCTGTTCCTATCCCACTGCCGTCTTATAAGGGCCAGCTGGGCCCTGATTGGGGTGTGGCCACAGCTGAGGCTGCTTCCCCAATCAGCTTGGGCTGCTTGCCTCCAGCAACAGCCCTCTCCTGGGCTGTTTTAAGGCCTTTATGACAGGAGCGGGTGACAACCCTGCTACAAGGAGCATGAGAAGAGTAGGAAAAACCAGACCGTGAGTATCAAAACCGATCAGAACATTTTTTTGAACAAAAAGAGCTTAGGGGAGAAAGGTGAAATTTGCCACAGAAATAGCCTTCAGTAAGGAAAAGTGCCTTTGCTTGTCCTGGAGAAAACGAATTTGATCAAGTGATGAGCCCTTGAGAGTCGCACACTGCACATGCCCAGTCCATGGGGCACAAGTGAGGCATTCAGCTCACATAAGGCAAAGCTGAGCAAGATCGAGCTACAGAAAGAAAGAAATCTCAGTACGGTTATGGTAAGAGACTTGCAGAGACTGTACTGCAAAGAATAAGTATCCCTGTCTCTGCCCAAAGCCTGATGCCTTCCTCAGAGAGTCAGTGGGCATGGGGGGGGGGGCTCCAATAGACAAGTGGAGAGGGAAGGAAATACAATTGGCAGAGCAGTTAGCCTCTGAAAGGAAAGCCTCTGAAAGCCTCTGAAAGGAAATTCATACATTTTAAGGCCAGAAGGGACCACTGTGATCATCTAGCCTGCCCGCCTGCACAGCACAGGCCACGAAACTGCTCCAAAACCCCCTAGAGCAGCTCTTTTAAAAAAGCATCCAGAATTGCCAGTGATGGAGAATGCAGCACAACCCTTGACAAATTGCTCCAGTCACTGTTAAAAATGTGTGCCTTATTTCTATCTTCAACTTCCAGCCATTGGCTCATGTTAGACCTTTCTCTGCTAGATTGAAAAGCCCATTAGTAACTATTTGTTCCCAGTGTAGATACTTACAGACTGTAATAAAGTCACCCCTTAACCTTCTCTTTGTTAAGCTAAATACATTGAGCTCCTTGAGGCTATGACTCTAAGGCAGGTTTTCTAATCTTTTAATCATTCCCATCTTCTTTGAGCCTGCTCCAATTTATCAGCATCCTTCTTGAACTGTGGGCACCAGAAAGGAGGGGGTAGGAGAGTGAACTTATCATCTGGTTTGTGAGATTTACTCTTCCTGAAGCCACTGGCTCAGATCTAGACAGGTTTGTCTCAGACCTAGATGGGTGAATGGCATTCCCTGCAGGTTATTCTGGGCACTTTCCCAGCCAGACCTCCCAAGCTGAAGCTGTGCACTTATATCTGTCAGTGTGAAAGGGGTTTAATTTTATGAATTTGCCAAAATTGCCAGTTAGATTTTAAAGCTGAAGTCTACCAAATGAGGTCTGCAGAAAAACAGTTGTTGTGGCACAGGTGGAACGTGGAGTTTTTATAGCATGTTGAGGGGGCCTCAGAAAGAAAAAGGTTGAGATAGCTATAATGGACCAGGGGTACGAAGGCACTTGATCGGGTTTATTGTAAACAAAGCATGGTCCTAGCGACCCGGATCAATTTCTACAGTTATACTAGCAGGCTATAATGGACCAGGGGCTGCTCTCGCCCGCCCCCCCCCCCCCCTTGCAGGCAGGTGGTCAGGATCAATTCCAAATTCCTTCATGTCTTGCTTGCATATGCCTTTATAGCAAAGCTTGGGACGTCCTGTTGTTCTTGTTCTCTCTGATAGCTCCCCATATAGCATGTCCTTGGGTGTGCATGTCCTTCCAGCCTACTTAGATGGCCCAGACAGCGCAGTCATCTTTGCTTTAGCAGGGCTGTCACACTTGGGAAATTTGCCCTTTGAAGAACCTCTGTGTTAGTGACTTTATCTTGCCATTTGGTGTTGAGTATCTGGCGTAAACAACGTAACCTTTTCTCCTGATGAGCATAAGTTGTCCATGTTTCCCCACTATACTCGAGAGTGCTGAGGACGCAGGCTTGGTACACTAGCATTTTGGTCTTAATGGTCAGCTTTGAGTTGTTTCATGCTCTTTTAATTAGTCTGCTAAAGGCGGTGGCAGCCTTTCCAATGCGAACATTTAGTTCTTCATCCAGTGAGAGGTTGGTGGTCACTGTAGAACCTGAACAGCTGAACTTTTGGACTACGTCTAGCCGGTTTGCATTTAAGGTAATTGAAGGATCTTGTGGAACCCCCTGTCCTAATACAACGATTTTCTTGATGCTGATGGTAAGAGCAAATGCCTGACAGGCACTTGAAAGGCAGTCCATGAGTTCTTGTAGTAGATCTTCATTGTGGGCTATGAGGGCAGCAGCAGCAGCGAACAGCTGATAGCACCTTTTTGTCTTTGGTCTTTGACTTAAGTCAGAATGGGTTGAAGAGTTTCACATCTCTATTGCTATTGCAAAAAAAATGTAGAATCTTGCAATTAATGGCCATGGCAATAAAATGGCTTAAACATCATGCCACAATACTGGCCAGGCAAGTAATGGAAATAACCAGAGAAGTAGATAACCCAGGCTTTGGAAGAAGCATCTCAGGCTGTCGAGCACTGGAAAGCCCAAGCTCTTTTAGCAGGGCAACAGGCAGTCTAGAGGCATGATATGCTCAAACAAATAAAGCAGGAAAATAAAAAGTTGGAAACAACTGTGGAAAACCTACAAAAGAAAGGTGCCGTCCCCTGTTACCCAACAACAGACTTCATGAGCTTTTATAGTGCCTGAAGGATGGGGACAGAAATGAAAACAGGTGACCCTAGCCAAACTAAAAGATGGAACATGGGATAAATGGAATGGATGCTGCCTTGGGGACATGTGGAATGACCCATGGAGGCCACCATCCAATAGCCCATAGGCAGGGCTACTGCACCGCAATCACCACCTTCTGATGGAGGACCAGGTTTTGGAAAAACCTTCACCAAAACCTAGATCAGTTCCTGTTAAAACAGGAACATCTGGTGAAGAAGAGAGGGGGAGCCCCGAATTGTAAATTGAGCATGGCACCTCACCAATACCTCGATTCACCCTTGAAACCACTCCACAAATAACTCAAAGCAGATTGAAATTATTAAGAGAGATAGAACAGGCATCTCAGAAATTAGAAAACAATCTGAAACAGTCATGGCTCCACAATGATTGTGAAAGAAGGGATAATATTGCACCCTAATAGACTATACACCTCATCCACCTCGAGCTAGTGATTTAACAGCCAAGCTCGATGCCTTAAAAGTCAATGAATTAAGTGTCCTAGTAAGAGATGCTGGTCCTCCGCCTTCTGAAAATGTTAATGTGTTTTTGGCATGGTTACACAAATGTACACAATTCCTAAAAGCAGTGGGGATTACCATTGTAATGCTAGTACAAACTTTGCTAGTATATAACCAACGCTATTGGTTTTGATGACGATGTTATTCAAATGATTCAAAAGCATTTTAAACTATCTTGTGGGTTAGCTGCATTAAAAGGCATCACAATAATGTCATGAGAGGCTCCTGCCAAGCTGGCTGACAGATTCAAATGTACATTATGTTAACAGCAGGAAAGATGAATCTTAAGGAGTTAAAGCAGTGTTACAAGCACTGCCTTCAGGAGTGGCCATGGAATGAATAGAGGCAGAGGAATGAACAGAGAGGGTGAATGAGTGTCACCTGGAGTACTGAAGCAGGAGAATCAGGATCTTAAAGGAGAGAAAGAGAAGTTACAAGCACAACTGCAGGCATGTATGGTTAGTAGAGTTTCTAAGGAAGGAGACGATAAGGCTGTAACAAAGGTTGCTGAAGCGACTGCTCTGGCTTCTGGATTGAATGATCCTGTGGTTAGTGATCAGGTGACATAGGACAGCCCTTGCCGAGACTCAAAATGCATTTTTCAGCAACCCATGACAATAGATGTGTGGGGGCGCCCCCACTTAAGCATCCGAGTCAGGGATGGGCTTGCAGATTTTCTATTGGATTCTAATGGGGACAGGAATCCCCATAGTAAAAGACATATTTAGTGCATACCCAGTTACAGACTCTGTACAAATACAGGAAATATCAGGAAATAAGCAAACACATACTGTAAAAACACCACCTCTCCAGTTTGGTGCACATGCCATTCAGGAGAAGTGTGCTATTGCAGGGAGAGAAAATTTGATTGGAGCTAAAACAATAAAGCAGCTGGAAATAATCATAGATTTCCCAAACACTTGTATCCGACAAGCCCTGACTGTAAAAGAGGGGAAGGACAATGTTAATCTGATCCCCATGGGGCTTGCTAACTCAAACTGTAAAAGCAATAATACTGAAAAAGCCACCTCCTGTGCCGAAAGGCTGGGAAACCTGGTGGACTGAAATACAAACTGTGTGGGCTGCAGACTCTTTAGATACAAGAAAGGTACAAACTTCAGTTTCACTAGAAGGAGACGTGCCTCTACACATTAAACATATCCAATACCTCAGGAAGCAAAGGAATCACTAAGACAAGTCATAGAAGAACTGGAAAAATAGAAATTAACCCAGAGGTGCTCAGCGCCTAACCAGTAAAAAAGCCAGATGGAACATGGAGATTAAATGTCGACTATTGAGGGCTAAACAAAACTGCTTACTTCGGGGCCTCCCATAGTAGCAGCTTAGCCTGAGCTGGTGGAGGTGGTATCCCCCGAAATGAAATGGTTTTCTGTACTGGATGTGGCAAATGGGTTTTGGAGTTTACCTTTGAGTCCAGAATCCCAGTATCGAACGGCTTTTGTATTCCAGGGTACTCAATATTGCTGGAATGTTTTGCCTATGGGGTACTGCAGTGCACCCATAATATTCCATGTTGCTGTAAGGAACATGCTGGAAAAGGAAGGATTGTTACAAACGGGAAAGATAGTTCAGTATCAACAGAGAGTCCAACAAGACAAAAGGGTGCCCCAAGGATTGAACAATCACCACCTAACAGCTGGACACACCAGCAGGTGGGACTTGGGAACTGAGCTGGGGAGAAAGGTGTCAGGTGACTGGAAGAAGGGGGCTTTTTGGAGAGACCCAGAAGCCTGGACTGGGGTGGAGGGGAGACAAGAGGGGATGAGAGAGAGAGCCAGAGGTGGAGTCCATCACAGCTTGGCCGGCTCATCAGGGCACTGGTTTGACTGGATGGACTGTGACTAAATTTCTGCCTCTTTGTGCCAACCTAAGAACTGTCCAATTTTGTGTGCTATGTGACTGATAAATGGTAACCCTGACCTTGATTCCTGGAGATTTCATCACTTGACCTAGGCTTTAATTAAAGATTAACCTTTAATTCCTGGAGATTCCAGGACACCCCTCGAGGGTTGGCAACCCTAGTCCCGCCCACCAGGTTTCCCGCCCAGGTCAGGTGGAGGCTAGGTCTGTGCCAGCTCCCCACAGCTGCCCACACGGCTCTTACCATGGCCGGGCTGCAGCTCCAACGGCCTGCCTCCTGTCCGCAGCTGGATTGGGGTAAGAGCCACGCGGGCAGCTGTGGGGAGCCAGTGTGGACCAGGCCTCCACCTGCCCTGGGTGGGGACACAGGCCCAGGGCTCCTCTCAGGCCTCCCACATTCTGGGCAGGTGAAGGGTCCACATTGCTCTCCACAACTGCCCAGGCTCCCCGGCCGGGCTCCACCAGTTGCTGGCCTGGCCAGGGGGCAGGGCCTCGGGGGGAAGAGGAGGGGAAGGGGGTGGGGTCTGTAGCGAAAAGTGGATGGGCCAGGCCTGTCTACTTTCAAAAGTGGGAGGACCATGGCCCCATGGCTCACCCTGTTCCGGCGCCCCTGCCTAGGCGTCAAGTTCCCAGCAAGAAACTTTCTCCATCCCATAATGCCATCCATATCCATAATTGTTGTGCCTTTTATAACAAATTCCACAGATGATGTGGAAAAAGCTGAAGTACTCAATGCTTTTTTGCCTCGGTCTTCACCGACAAGGTCAGCTCCCAGATTGCTGCATTGGGCAACACAGTATGGGGAGGAGATGAGCAGCCCTCAGTGGTGAAAGAACAGGTTAAGGACTATTTAGAAAAGCTGGACATGCACAAGTCCATGGGTCTAGCTCTAATGCACCCAAGGGAGTTGGCTTATGTGATTGCAGAGCCATTGGCCATCATCTTTGAAAATTTGTGGCGATCGGGGGAGGTACCGGACGATTGGAAAAAGGCAAATATAGTGCCCATCTTTAAAAAAGGGAAGAAAGGAAAGAAAAAGGGAACTACAGCCTCGCTTCAGTCCCCAGCAAAATTATGGAGCAGGTCCTCAAGGAATCCATTTTGAAGCACTTGGAGGAGAGGAAGGTGATCAGGAACAATCAACATGGATTCACCAAGGGCAAGTCATGCCTGACCAACCTGATTGCCTTCTATCATGAGATAACTTGCTCCGTGGATATGGGGAAAGCGGTGGATGACTTTAACAAAGTTTTTGATACGGTCTCCAACAATATTCTTGCCAGCAAGTTAAAAAAGTATGGATTGGATGAATGGACTATAAGGTAGATAGAAAGCTGGCTAGATCGTCGGGCTCAACGGGTAGTGATCAATGGCTCCATGTCTAGTTGGCAGCTGGTATCAAGCGGAGTGCCCCAGGTGTCAGTCCTGGGGCTGGTTTTGTTCAACATCTTTATCAGTGATCTGGATGGTGGGATTAATTGCACCCTCAGCAAGTTCACAGATGACACTAAGCTGGGGGGAGAGGTAGATACGCTGGAGGGTAGGGATAGGATCCAGAGTGACCTAGACAAATTGGAGGATTGGGCCAAAAGAAATCTGATGAGGTTCAACAAGGACAAGTGCAGAGTCCTGCACTTAGGAAGGAAGAATCCCATGCACCACAACAGGCTGGGGACCGACTGGCTAAGCAGCAGTTCTGCAGAAAAGGACCTGGGGATTACAATGGTCGAGAAGCTGGATATGAGTCAGCAGTGTGCCCTCATTGCCAAGAAGGCCAACGGCATATTGGGCTGTATTAGTAGGAGCATTGCCAGCAGATCGAGGGTAGTGATTATTCCCCTCTATTCGGCACTGGTGAGGCCATACCTGGAGTATTGCATCCAGTTTTGGTCCCCCCAATACAGAAGGGATTTGGACAAATTGGAGAGAGTCCAGCGGAGGGCAACAAAAATGATTAGGGGGCTGGGGCACATGACTTATGAGGAGAGGCTGAGGGAACTGGGCTTATTTAGTCTACAGAAGAGAAGAGTGAGGGGGGATTTGACAGGAGCCTTCAGCTACCTGAAGGGGGGTTCCAAAGAGGATGGAGCTCGGCTGTTCTCAGTGGTGGCAGATGACAGAACAAGAAGCAATGGTCTCAAGTTGCAGTGGGAGAGGTCTAGGTTGGATATTAGGAAAAACTATTTCACTAGGAGGGTGGTGAAGTACTGGAATGGGTTACCTAGGGAGGTGGTGGAATCTCCATCCTTAGAGGTTTTTAAGGCCCTGTTTGACAAAGCCTTGGCTGGGATAATTTAGTTGGTGTTGGTCCTGCTTTGAGCAGGGGATTGGACTAGATGACCTCCTGAGGTCTCTTCCAACCCTAATGTTCTATGATTCTATGGTAGGGGTCTATTACAGACCATGTAACCAGGAAGAAGAAGTGGATGAGGCTTTTTTTGTTTGTTTTTTGTTTTTGTTAGACAACTAACAAAATCATCCAAAGCACAGGAGTTGGTGGTAATGGGGGACTTCAACTGCCTAGACATCTGTTGGGAAAATAACCTGTGCCCTGCTGTGTTATCCCACAAGTTATTGGAATGCATTGGAGACAATTTTTTATTTGAGAAGGGGGAGAAAGCTACTACGGGAAAGGCTGTTCTACATGTGATTTTAACAAATAGGGAGGAACTGGTTGAGAATTTGAAAGTGGAAGGCAGCTTGGGTGAAAGTGATCATGAAATGATGAGTTCATGATTCTAACGAATGGTTGGAGGGAAAAGAGCACAATAAAGATAATGGATTTCAAGAAGGCAGACTTTAGCAAACTCAGGGAGTTGGTAGGTAAGATCCCACGGGAAGCAAGGGTAAAAACAGTTTCAGAGAGCTGGCAATTTTTCAAAGAGACATTATTAAGAGCATAAGAGCACACTATCCCACTGCATAGGAAAGATAGGAAGTATGGCAAGAAACCACTCTGGATTAACCAGGAGATCTTCAGTCATCTGAAACTCAAAAAAGAGTCCTACAAAAAGTGGAAACTAAGTCAAATTACAAAGGATGAATATAAACAAACAACACAAGTATGTAGAGATAAAATTAGAAATGTCAAGGCACGAAATGAGATTAAACTAGTTAAACATTGTACAAATGCATTAGAAGCAAGAGGAAGCCAAGGACAGGGTGGGCCTGTTACTCAATATGTGGAAATGGCAGAAATGCTAGAAGACTTTTTTGTTTTAGTTTTCACCAAAAAGTTTAACAGTGATTGGATGTCAAACATAGTGAATGCCAATGAAAATGAGGTAGGATCACCTGAGACTAAAGTCAGGAAAGAACAAGTTAAAAATTAATTAGACAAGTTAGATTCTTCAAGTCACCAGGGCCTTGAATACTTAGGCAGCTGACTGAGGAGTAAGCTGAGCCATTAGCGAATATCTTCAAAAAGTCATGGAAGATGGGTGAGATTCCAGAGGACTGGAAAAGGGCAAATATAGTGCCACTCTATAAAAAGGGGAATAAGGACAACTGGGGGAATTACAGACCAATCAGCTAAACTTCAGTACCCAGAAAGATAATGGAGCAAATAATTAACCAATCAATTTGCAGACACCCAGAAGACAATAAGAAGATAAGTAACAGCATGGATTTGTCAAGAACAAATCGTGTCAAACCAACCTAATAGCTTTCTTTGACAGGGTAACAAACCTTGTGGCTGAGGGAAGCAGTAGACGTGGTATATCTTGACTTTAGTAAGGCTTTTGAAACTGTCTCTCATGACCTTCTCATAAACAAACTAGGAAAATACAACCTAGATGGAGCTACTTTAAGGTGGGTGCATAACTGGTTGGAAAACCATTCCCAGAGAGTAGTTATCTGTGGTTTACAGTCAAACTTGACAGGGATCAGTTCTGGGTCCAGTTCTGTTCAATATCTTCATCAATGATTTAGATAATGGCATAAAGAGTACACTTATAAAGTTTGCAGGTGATACCAAGCTGGGAGGGGTTGCAAGTGCTTTGGAGGATAGGATTAAAATTCAAAATGATGTGGACAAACTGGAGAAATGGTCTGAAGTAAATAGATGAAATTCAATAAGGGCAAATGCAAGGTACTCCACTTAGTACAATTAAATGCATACAAAACGGGAAATGACTGCCAGCGGAAAGAGCTGGGGGTCATAGTGGATCACAAGCTAAATATGAGTCAACGGTGTAACACTGTTGCAAAACAAGCAAACATCATTCTGGGATGTGTTCGCAGGAGTGTTGTAAGCAAAATACAAGAAGTAATTCTTCTTCGAGTGCTGTTCCTGTGGGTGCTCCTCTCCAGGTGACAGTGCGTCCCGGCGCCGTTGATCAGAGATCTTTGGTAGCAGTGCCTGGTCGGGACGCACGCACTCAGCTGCTGCCTCGCGGTCTCGTTAGAGTCTGCCTGAGCGTGCGCGTCCCGCACCCCCCTCAGTTCCTTCTCAACCGTCCTTGGCTGAAGACAGGACTCGGGGCAGTGCTGATCCTCTTCCCTGGTCTCTGAAGGAAACAATTACAAAGAACTTAGAAATAGTTAGTTAGTAACATCCCAGTTGTTTCCCTTCCCTTAGAATAGTTACTTAGTTTAAAAAACAAACAAACAAAAAAACCTTCCTTTTCCTCAAGTTTGTCTCCCGCTGAGACGCTCTCCCCTGGCATTCCTAGTGCAATAATGCCAGGGGCGTCAGGATTCAAGAAATGTGCTCCCTGTCAAGATTCTATGCCAAGGTCTGATGGACACTCACATTGTGTGAAGTGCCTCAGCGAGACACATGTCCGTGCCAAGTGTGTCCATTGTACGAGCCTCAAAACCAGGGCTCGTCCTGACAGGGACCTGTGGCTGAAAATGCTTCTGATGGAGAAATCCCTACAGCCGCCTATGGAGACGGGCAATGGCAAGCCCTCTCCCTCACACTCCCCGGCCAGGTCCAAACCAATTGGGAGCATGGCTTCACCCTCTCAGGCAAAGAGGCAGGAAGCCCAACTGTCTCTGTACAGAGACTTTCACAAGGGTAAAGGGTCTCCTGCGAGATCCTTACCCTCAGTGCTGAAAGTGCCAAAGGCAGGCGCCTCCGACCATCCCAGCACCTCAGCCACAGCTCCTGCGGAGCGCAGAGGCAGGGACCCAACTTCCTGTCCGGGAAGGTCTCCTCGGCACTGGTCCCCTCGGCTCCGAAAATAGACCCGGTGCCGACAGCGCATTCTGCCCCGGTGCCGACAAGAACGTCGACACTGAACCTGCCTGCCACTCCAATAGCAGCACTGGACCTCCCGCAGGGCGCCTACAAACGACCCACGGCACTGGGAAAAGCCAAACAGAAGTCTGTGCACACTTCTGAGCACAGATCGCACTCAGCGGAATCACAGCCCAGGGAGCAGCAGCAAGAGTTCCTAAGTCAGGATGACCTCTCAGTGGCACCTCAGCCTAACTCTCCGCTCCTTGACACACAGTGCTCACTCTTTGACTTGCCGCTCTCCCCACCTGACCTGGCTACCTTTACTGACAGTGAGCCTGATATGCAGCAGCAGGCGGAATTCTCCCCACCTGCCTCTCCTCCTCCACTGGAACCTTTTGCACCTCAGGTCAGAGCTCTCAACCACCAGCCTCAGTTTCCCTACTTTGCCCGCCCCCATGGGCGGCGCCTTACTTCTCTTATCCTATGCCTTGGCCTCAGTGGTACCCGTGGCCAGCTCCTACTGCCATTCACCCTCATGCTTCTTCCACCAGACCACAAGCTCCTTCTGCGCCCCTATCTCCAGCTCCGTCTACTTCTAGAGCGCCTGAACCCACCCTGCAGAGGTGGGCTATGGACCATACCCTGATTCACCGACTCCTAACTCTCCATCAGCTCCAGACAGAGCCCTCATGCCTCCGCCTCCACAGAATATGGACGACTTTAAACAATTCCAAGAACTTTTCAAGAGGGTGGCACTCAGCCAAGACATCCCTTTAGAGGAGGTCCAGGAGACGCAACACAAACTCCTCAAAATCCTCCAACCCTCTGTGCCTTCAAAGATCGCGCTTCCCATAAATGACGCACTCCTAGAACCAGCTGACACCCTCTGGGAGACACCACCCTCTATCTTACCAACTTGCCAAAAGGCTGAGCGTAAATATTATGTTCCTGCTAAGGATATAGACTTCTTATTCTCCCATCCACAACCAAATTCTCTTGTAGTGGATGCAGCGACACACAGGACGAAACAGCCACACTACCGGCCCACCCCTCAAGACAAGAATCTCAAACACCTTGACCTCTTGGACCGCAAGGTTTATACCTTCTCCACTCTGCAATTCAGAATTGCAAACTATTCCGCCCTACTTGCAAGCTACGACTTCGACAATTACAATAAACTCTTTGATTTTACCTCCCATATCCCAGAGGACAGGAGAGCAGACTTTAAGTCAGTCCTTGTCAGGGGCCAATTGGTCTCCAGAACGGCCCTACAAGCATCTGTAGACATGGCAGACACAGCAGCCCGCACTACCGCAACTGCAGTGGTTATGCGCAAATCTTCCTGGCTCTCCGCATCCGGTATCCCCAAAGACCTGCAGACCAAAGTGGAGGATCTCCCCTTTGATAAAGAAACTTCCCCCCCCCCCCCAAAAAAAAAACCCCGACGAAGTTCTTCACACCATGAAAGACTCTAGAGCGACCCTGCGTACCGTGGGCATTTACCCATCCTTTCCCAGGAGACAATAGTATCAACCTTATCAGAGCATGAGCTTTCGTGGGTGAATACCCACTTCGTCGGATGCATGCGACGAAGTGAGTATTCACCCACGAAAGCTCATGCTCCAATACGTCTGTTAGTCTATAAGGTGCCACAGGACTCTTTGCTGCTTTTACAGATCCAGACTAACACAGCTACCCCTCTGATACTTAACCTTATCAGAGGCCATGCACATAACAGTATCAACGGCCTCAGCCCAGACTGAGAGGGGACAGGGTAACAGTTTTCAAGTACATAAAAGTTTGTTACAAGAGATGGGAGAAAAATTGTTCTTGTTAACCTTTGAGGATAGGACAAGAAGCAATGGGCTTAAATTGTAGCAAGGACGGTGTAGGTCGGACATTAGGAAAAACTTCCTAACTGTCAGGGTGGTTAAGCACTTGAATAAATTGCCTAGGGAGATTGTGGATTCTCCGTCATTGGAGGTTTTTAAGAGCAGGTTAGACAAACACCTGTCAGGGATAGTCTAAATCAGTGGTTCTCAAAGCCGGTCTGACGCTTGTTCAGGGAAAGCCCGGGGCGGGACGGGACGGTTTGTTTACCTGCCGCGTCCGCAGGTTCGGCCAATCGCGGCTCCCACTGGCTGCAGTTTGCCGCTCCAGGCCAATGGGGGTTGCGGCAAGCGGCGCAGGCTGACGGATGTGCTGGCCGCCCTTCCCGCAGGAAACCCACCCACTGCAGTTACATCCTATGTGTTCCAGGCCTCAAAAATGCTTGGTCTGGCTTGTGTGCTGGGGTGAGCCATCTCTGTGTGTGTGTGAGAGGGGGAGCAACTGTAATGCATTGGGATTTAGCCTTCGGCTGCCCTGCCTTATTGGGCTCTATACAGCTGAGAGTAATGAAAGCTCTTTGCTGTGGCTAACTCAGTCCCTAGCCTGAACTGATTAGTGCCATGTATGGAAACCTCTGTCATCTATTTACTCTCCGCCAGTTGTTGAGACTCTGCAGGAGATGCTCAGGGTTGTATTGCATCAACCCCAAAGCATGGATGGCAGAGTTCCTGTTGTCCTCTCTGTACCGTACCCCACGGCTATCGCCTTCTGGTCCTTTTCTGTGCCCTGGACACTTGGCTCACTTCTCATTCACTCAGGTCACATAGCTTGTGTTCAGAATTGTTTCCCTGGTCAGGTCGCTTGGGGCCCGGTCCAGCAAGATGTGTTCCCTCATGCAGCATCTTCAGGCTCCTTTGGCCACTCTCCACCCACTTACCATTGTGGTGACTGCACCTCTGACTGAGGAATGCTGAGTACAACTCCCATGAGAGCCCTCTGCAGAAAGCTGCAGCTCAAGAGGCAATTCCTGGCAGAGCAGAGAGACAGCAAACGTCAAGCCTCCAGCTGCAGCAAAATGTGGAATTGAATGGCATCTTAGTAAAACGTCTAACTCCGTGCTCGTGGACTCAGAGTCCAAGAGCCCTGATTGAGATGACTGGGGCAGTTCCCACCTCTTACTGCTCTTGTTTCTGCTCAGGCAGGTGACATTGGGGCTGTTTACACCCCATCCACGTTTTCATGGTTGTCTCTTATGATTATTTCCCTTTGTTTGGGCCATTTAGTTCCTTTGAGTCTTTATCTCTATGTTGGCTGCTGCAAATGACATTTGATCTGGGGTTCGCAATGGGGGGAAAAAATGACCACATGAGGGAGCCTAAGAAGCACATGTGAATAGTGTGCATATGTGCTTCCTCTCAGCTTTAGGCCCCTCCCCAGCAATTCCAGAAATGACTGTTGGTGGAGGTATCCTGGAATCACTGAGGCGAGGAATGTGACAGGAAGGTCTGGCCCACCTTTGTATGCTCTGAGTTACAGGTTATCTTCCTGCACACACTTTCCTTGCTCAGCTAGTTATTTGTTCCTCTGCTCTGTGCTTCTCCTTGGAGCTGAAGCTGAAGAGGCAGCAGTAGCAGAGCCATGCATCCAGAGGTGAAAGTAAGCCGGTACGGTGTACCGGCAAGAGCCAGTACGCCGTGCCGGACCGCACCGGCTTCCGCGGTGGGGATTTAAAGGGCTCTGGTCTCCCGCGGCTGCGGGGAACCCAGAGCCCTTTGAATCCTGCCCGCAGCTCTGGCAGCTGGGCTGGGGCTGGGATTTAAAGGGCTCGGGACTCCCCGCAGCGGCAGAAGCTCCGGGCCCTTTAAATCCCGGCCCCAGCCCGGCAAGGCTCTGGGTTCTCCGCAGCTGCGGGAGCTCCGGGCCCTTTAAATCCTGCCCGCAGCTCCGGCAGCCGGAGCTGCAGTGGGGATTTAAAGGGCCCGGAGCTCCGCGGCGGCCGGAGCCCTGGGCCCTTTAATTTGCCCCTGAGCCCCGGGGGCTCCCAGCCATCTCTGCAGCTGGGAGCCCCGGGTTGATTTAAAGGCCCTGGGGCTCCCAGCCACAGCCAGTGCCCCAGAGCCTTTAAATCTCGAGAGGCCCCGCCTCTTCCGGATGAGGCCACGCCTCTTCCGGATGAGGCCACGCCCCCTCAGGACTTCGGCAGTTCCGGTAAGTCCTGTAAGTTACTTTCACCCCTGCATGCATCCCATAACACTGTTCCACAAGGTGACTGACATGTATTAGGATGGCTTTGACTTTGAGGCTGGTACTGTCTTGTAGTATGAGTTGTAACCTGCTCTGCCTGCAGTGAATGGTGCCACCTTCCTTGTTTGCCTCTGGGCAGGGCCACCTTTTTGGGTTGCTGATCTGAGGCCAGGTCTACACTACAACCTTTTGCTGGCATAGCTCTGATGGTGAGGGGTCTGATTTGTAACGGATAGAGCTGTGCCAGCAAAAGCCACTAGTGTAGCTGCTGTTCTACAGACAACACTGATCCGTACAGCTTATTTCAGTCAGGGGAGCTGGAGTCAAGAACCCCGGTGCAGAGCACAGCTTTGTCAGACGGGCTGTGTCCGCACAGCCACATCCCCTGCCTGG
The DNA here is from genome assembly GCF_028017835.1 of Emys orbicularis. Taxonomy (NCBI): domain Eukaryota; kingdom Metazoa; phylum Chordata; order Testudines; family Emydidae; genus Emys; species Emys orbicularis. Next base: position 24,025,342 of record NC_088695.1, on the reverse strand, counting down.
GGTTTTCTGCCATCTCCCCAGGCTCCTCCTGTACAGACCCTCAGCAGTCAGAGTTTGCTGAATCCCACAATCAGCTGCTCACCTAGCAAACACTCATGAAGACAAGGGACCATGGCTTCCGTGAAGCCACTGCCACCAGTCACAATCCTGGCTCCTTGCAATCACTGTCAGAGAGGGGCAGGACAGAGACCCTAGCTAGGGCTCCTCTCCATACAGTAATTCATTGTTGCCAACTCCACATAGCAGGAAGTCGCCAGACAAACCCTGAAAAGTCGCTAGATGTTGCTGTTTAAGCACGCAAACAGAGTCAAAAATGTCACTAAACAAAATCTCCACAGAATTTTGTATATAAATCCATTCCATGCTCTTCTCACTACATTCTGTTGCACATAAGTCAATGTCCTTACATCTCAGTTGAGAATGTCCAGGGCTTCTTGGGCTGAGATCACTGTAATCTCCAGGTGAGGAAAAGAAGTCTGTGGAGGCTAATTAAATACTTTGCTAAAGCCAGGTGCACTTTGGTGAGAACAGCACATTAGCCAGGGCTTGTTTTTATGCAAATATGTTCCTTCTCACTGCTCCGTAGTTGGTGGCACACCCTGTGATGCAGGGAAAAATGGCTAATGAAGTGGGCAGGATGGGGGAGGCAAGTTAGCCGGCGAGGAGAGCTGCACAAATGGAAGGTGGGGTGGGATCTCTGTGGGAGGGTGGGGGGAAGCATCAGGCAGTGGGTGGCACTGCACTGGCCAAACAGGGAGCTGGCAGTGTGGGGCCGAGGCAGGGCGGTGGGTGACCCATTCATTCTGTGACTGTGTCCCATGGCACTGTGCCGTGCTCATAGGGCCCTGGTGCACTCACTGTGCTGTTCTCTTTGAACAGAAACCACGTGGGAACGGCCGAGCAGCGTGCCTGGGACCCCCAGGAGCCCCGGGAGCCAGAAGAGTGCTGTGCCTGCAGGTACTGTTTCCTCGGCTGGGCCTGCTCTGGAGGTTTGCCCAGGCAGCCTGGAGGGTGAGGCATTTCCGGCTGGGAAAGGAGCTCAGCGTCCCCGTGCTCTGGCCTGACAGGCACTTTCCAGCTCAGGCATGACTGGCGGGCTCCAGGGCAGTGGCTGGTGCCCCTCTCACCATGAGCGCCTTCCCAGCCCTGAGCTACAGCTGATGTGGCTCTGCCCCCGGCAGAGAGCCAGCTCAGCTACAGCTGCTGCCCCAGGTGCGGAGCAGAGGCCACAAGGGGTGCGGGAGGGAGGCAGGGTAGGCGCAATCCCCACAGAGGACACAGCCTGGGTAACCCAGGCCTGCTGGATGTGGTGCTCTGTCTTCCTCTAGTGACACCTAGACTAGTTAGGGATTGATGCTACAGCCTTGGCTAAGAGACCCGTGTTTTGTGGCTCAGGCAGTAGAGGTTCACACATTAAGCTCCAGAGGGCCCAGGTTTGATCCCAGCCACCACAAACCGAGGTCTGTCGACCTTACACCTGCATGGGGGAAAGGCCTTAGCCCAGCTCAGCGAACATGCCAGCCCGCCAAGGAGCTGCACAGCAGTGTGAGAGCGAAGGTGTGTGCCCTGCTTGGGGAAGCCCAGGACAGGCTCATGGCTCAGCCGCTGGGCAACAGCCCATCTCCTGGTGACAAGGCCTCTGTCAGCTACAGCATCTGTGTGGAGGGGAATGCTGCACAGGGGAGGGGAAGAGAGTGCTGCATAGGGGAGGGAAGGGGAGCATTGCACAAGTGAGGGGAGCCTTGAAGGGAGGGGAGCACTGCCCAGAGGAGCATCAAAGGAAGGGAGTGCTGCATGGGGGAGGATAGGAGGGAGGGGAATGTCAAAGGGAAGGGAGTGCTGCATGGGGGAGGGGAGTGTCAAAAGGAAAGCTGCACTGGGGAGGAGAGGAGAGCAGTGCTCACAGGGGAGGAGAAGAGAGAAGTACCTTTCCTCTGGGCCTGGCTCCCACCCCTTCACAGTGAAGAAGGCTGATAGTGCAGAGTAGGGAGCTCCTGGGGGCAGTGTGGGGAGTCCTTACAGAGGCCAGGCTGTGCCCTGTTAGAGGGGGCTGGCCCACACGTAGCCCTACCACCCCCAGGGAAGGGTAAGTTACAGCAGCAAGCAGTCTGGTTCCCGCAGCAGCCCCCAAGGGGAGTGCAAAGCCGTTCGGGCCAGTTGGGTGTAGTGGAGCCTTCTGAGGGCTCCCCCATTCACAGTCCCCCTGCATAGGGGCCGCTGAAGAGCAGACAGCGGGTCTGGGCAGATGGTGGGCCCAGGGCAGTGCTATGCTTGGGGTAGCTATGACTCTGCTGAGCAGAAAGGGGAGCCCCACAATCCCCTCCCACACCAGGAACCAACTGAAGCGCACACAGCTCTGAGGAGGGGCTGAAAACAGGCAGAGCCATTGGATCATGTTATATCTTTCTCTGCTAGATTGAAGAGCTCATTATCAAATTTTTGTTCCTTATTATAGACTGTAATCAAGCCCCTCTTTACTCTTCTCTTTGTTAAACTAAATAGATTAATCTCCTGGAGTCTGTCTCTCTAAAACATGTTTTCCAATCCTTTAATCATTCCGATGGCTCTACTCTGAACATTATCCAATTTATCAACCTCCTTCTTCAATTGTGGGCTCCAAAACTGGACCCAGGATTCCTGCACCAGTGCCAAATTCAGAGGTAACACAACCAATCTACTTCTGCTCGAGATTCTCCCATTTATACATCCAAGGATCCCCTTCTACAGATCTACATTAGCTGGGGATCTGGTCCATTGACTCCAATGGAGCGATACCAATTTACCCCAGTTGAAGATCCGGCCTTCACTTTGCCTGTAGATTCTGCGTTATGTGACTGTGCCATGCAGGCCGCGTCGCTCCAGGGCGGGGGACAGTTTGAGGCTGCAGGTCGGATGTTTATTCGGCACTGGTGAGGCCACATCTGGAGTACTGTGTCCAGTTTTGGGCTCCCCACTACAGGAAGGATGTGGACAAATTGGAAAGAGTCCAGTGGAGGGCAACAAAAATGATTAGGGGGCTGGGGCACATGATTTATGAGGAGAGGCTGAGGGAACTGGGATTATTTAGTCTGCAGAAGAGAAAAGTGAGGGTGGATTTGATCACAGCCTTCAACTACCTGAAAGGGGGTTCCAAAGAGGATGGAGCTAGGCTGTTCTCAGTGGTGGCAGATGACAGAACAAGAAGCAATGGTCTCAAGTTGCAGTGGGGGAGGTCTAGGTTAGATATTAGGAAAAAACTATTTCACTAGGAGGGTGGTCAAGCACTGGAATGGGTTACCTAGGGAGGTGGTGGAATCTCCATCCTTAGCGGTTTTTAAGGCCTGGCTTGACAAAGCCCTGGCTGGTATAATTTAGTTGGGGATGGTCCTGCTTTGAGCAGGGGGTTGGACTAGATGACCTCCTTAGGTCTCTTCCAACCCTATTCTTCTATGATTCTATGAAACTCACTCAGTAGAGCCCCACCCAGACAGCCACCAGAATGGGCTCATTTAGTTCGGAGGGCTGCACTTCCAGTGCCCATTTCCTGGCACCTTGGCTGTGAGCCCCACAGCTGTCAGCACTGCACTCTCTGCAGCCCATGCTGACCTGACCAGCTGCTCGCTAGCTGGTTGCAGTCCCATCAGCAGAAGGGAGGGGAGACTTCCCTGGCACTCACCAGCACAGGCAGGGGATCCGTAGAGCCACACCTCCCACCCAGACCCACCCACCTTTAGGCTCAGAGCAAGCAGGGCTAGTTTGCAAAGGTTTCAAATCCTGCATTCTTCATGGGAATGTAGGTGACTCAATTTGTCTCCTATACGCAGGGGAGGGGCTCAGCCCTAGCACCTCCCCTACCTTATACCAGGGTTCACTCTTCAGGGAGTGCAGCCCATGACTGGGAGAGAGAGCGGAGGGAGAGGAGTAGCTGAGGATCCAGCTTTCGGGCAGGGACTGGCCACAAGCATCCTACTCCCAAGAGGGGTGGGTAGAAAGCAGCCAGCAGCAGACTCCAGTGGGGCAGTGGCGGTTGGGGAAGAAGGGGTGTTGTAAATTCTTGAGCACCAAGTAATTTTATCCCCTAAAATACTAAAAATGTAGAATGCAGCTAAACAAGAAAAGGTAGGGGCCAGATCTGATTGGCTATCTCAATGCCCACTCAAGGAGGTGATGCCCTCTACCGTAGGCACATGGGGTTCTTCGCAGGCGTTAGGGGAGGCACTGCGTGATGAAAGACAAGCAATATACTCCCAAGGATTAACTGCCAATCTCCTGTAACTAAGGAAAGGAAAGGAAGAAAAAGATAAACAAACCTCAACCCAGACAGAACACAAGCAATCAGAAAACAAAGGTTCCTTCAGTTACACGTTCCTCTTGTGTCTCTCTTGGAGAGCTGTCCTCAGAGATTACACCTTGAAGAGTGGGCCTGGTCTGTGGGATGCTCTCCTCTGTGTAAGTTAGGACCAGAATGCATTATTCCCCAACTCAGCAATGAGTCCTGACTCAGAGATGGGCACAGGGGCTTTGTCTAAGGGACAGTGAATCCTGCTTGGTTTATCATGGATAATCTAAACAGTCGATAAATAGGCAGAGGTGAGTGACCTGAACTAAATCCTATGAAATTGGACAAAGTTAATAAAAGAACCAATTCAAAGAGCAGTGTGGAGACAGGCAAATTAATAATATTAAGAACTTTAAATTTAAATTAAATCTGTTTACCGAGGTTAGCTGCTGTCTTCTCTCCCGGTGTATGCGGACTGAACAATCTGATGTTTAACAGGAGAAGCTTTTAGTATCTTAAACTACCATAGTATTTCCATATTCCATTAGAATTATTGCAAGAACAATTTAAATCTAAACCCTTGGCAGTGCTTTTGCAAACTCCATTTCACCAATAGTGCTGAGGTCTCTGAGATATCACCGCGTGCAGAAGCCGTGCTGGACTGAAAGTTACCTCTTGGTGCTGTGTTGTAGCTTCTTTGTTCTTCTTGGTTGTCTTGCTGCTCTTTGTTTGCTTCTTGAGGTGTTGGCTTGGAGGTTTGATGAGAATACATTAACAGGCTGAGTTTGTGTGAGAATGAACATAAAAGCTCAAGAGAGTGTAAGTGTGTGTAAGAGCATAAAACCATAATCAGAGAGGGAGTCTCTCACTTCAGAGGAATTATACTCCTCTCTTGCCATGATCTGACTGGAGCTGGACAGCACATCTCTTTCAAGGGCTTGACTGGACTCAAGTATCAGCCACTGTCACCTTTCATTGGCTCAACCCCTTCATGGGCTGATCTTGGTAGTATCTTCCATTCTCAGGTATGCATGTGCAGCAGGGCTGTAACTCTTTTATTCGTTCCATTTTCTGAGCTATCCCACTAGTTCCATCAGGTTTTAATAGGAGTTTAAATTCTGTTTCAAATGAATACAGACACTGCTATTTCCTATATTTCAGCCCTTAACATCGTTTTAAAAACAAATTATTCTTAAAGAGTCTTTAAACTTAAATGGGGATCAAATAAAACACTGTCTTTTCTTCTTAACTGTCTGTGGAGAAGTTCTTCTTGTCTTCCTGAATTTGATAAGGAGTTGCTTAAGCCCTGGCAGATAACTAATTAATTTCCTAATGAATATAAATAATTTTATACTCAAGTGGCTTCTTATATTAGTTCTCAGTTCTAGCAAGGTCATTTGATTCCATATTTGTACAGAAACATCTCAATATTCATATAACAATGGTATCAGGCAGTTCTTGTATGGAGTGATTGAATTTAAATACAAAACATTTGCAAATGAACATCTCAAACAAAGCTTATATCATCTTAAGTATTTGAAAGACAACTCAAAGGTTCACCTTCAAGAGAAAACATGAGTTAGAAGTAATCAGTCTTCTGTAAAACATTTCCCAACCATAAATGTTCTTAAAGTTTGAAGAATGAAGGCTTTAGAAAACGTATAAAAGAAATCCGTTTCAGTGAGGATATTTCTAGAATTCTTTGTGTGGGTTTAAAACTAAAGGTTTTTCTCTTTGCAAAGAGGAAGGGTGAATAGGGTGCTTTTTTGACTTTGTTTATGACTCTGGTAGCACATCTTAAGCATCACTCGTCTTTGTAATATCCTGAATAAACCAAATCTCTTTATAACTTGGTTTTTTTAGATAAGAACATAACATAAGAACATAAGAAAGGCCGTACTGGGTCAGACCAAAGGTCCATCTAGCCCAGTATCTGTCTACCGACAGTGGCCAATGCCAGGTGCCCCAGAGGGAGTGAACCTAACAGGCAATGATCAAGTGATCTCTCTCCTGCCATCCATCTCCATCCTCTGACGAACAGAGGCTAGGGACACCATTCTTACCCATCCTGGCTAATAGCCATTTATGGACTTAGCCACCATGAATTTATCCAGTCCCCTTTTAAACATTGTTATAGTCCTAGCCTTCACAACCTCCTCAGGTAAGGAGTTCCACAAGTTGACTGTGCGCTGCGTGAAGAAGAACTTCCTTTTATTTGTTTTAAACCTGCTGCCTATTAATTTCTTTTGGTGACCCCTAGTTCTTGTATTATGGGAATAAGTAAATAACTTTTCCTTATCCACTTTCTCAACATCACTCATGATTTTATATACCTCTATCATGTCCCCCCTTAGTCTTCTCTTTTCCAAACTGAAGAGTCCTAGCCTCTTTAATCTTTCCTCATATGGGACCCTCTCTAAACCCTTAATCATTTTAGTTGCTCTTTTCTGAACCTTTTCTAGTGCTAGAATATCTTTTTTGAGGTGAGGAGACCACATCTGTACACAGTATTCGAGATGTGGGCGAACCATGGATTTATATAAGGGCAATAATATATTCTCAGTCTTATTCTCTATCCCCTTTTTAATGATTCCTAACATCCTGTTTGCTTTTTTGACCGCCTCTGCACACTGCGTGGACATCTTTAGAGAACTATCCACGATGACGCCAAGATATTTTTCCTGACTCGTTGTAGCTAAATTAGCCCCCATCATGTTGTATGTATAGTTGGGGTTATTTTTTCCAATGTGCATTACTTTACATTTATCAAAGAACTCTAATAGATTAGTAAGACACGATTTCCCTTTACAGAAACCATGTTGACTATTGCTCAAGAGTTTATGTTTTTTGGGGAACACCACTAGTTACCCCTCTCCATTCTGAGAATTTACCATTAATTCCTACCCTTTGTTCCCTGTCCTTTAACCAGTTCTCAATCCATGAAAGGACCTTCCCTTTTATCCCATGACAGCTTAATTTACGTAAGAGCCTTTGGTGAGGGACCTTGTCAAAGGCTTTCTGGAAATCTAAGTACACTATGTCCACCGGATCCCCCTTGTCCACATGTTTGTTGACACGATTTCCCTTTACAGAAACCATGTTGACTATTGCTCAAGAGTTTATGTTTTTCTATGTGTCTGACAATTTTGTTCTTTACTATTGTTTCAACTAATTTGCCCGGTACCGACGTTAGACTTACCGGTCTGTAATTGCCGGGATCACCCCTAGAGCCCTTTTTAAATATTGGCGTTACATTAGCTAACTTCCAGTCATTGGGTACCGAAGCCGATTTAAAGGACAGGTTACAAACCTTAGTTAATAGTTCCGCAACTTCACATTTGAGTTCTTTCAGAACTCTTGGGTGAATGCCATCTGGTCCCGGTGACTTGTTAATGTTGAGTTTATCAATTAATTCCAAAACCTCCTCTAGTGATACTTCAATCTGTGACAGTTCCTCAGATTTGTCACCTACAAAAGCCAGCTCAGGTTTGGGAATCTCCCTAACATCCTCAGCCGTGAAGACTGAAGCAAAGAATCCATTTAGTTTCTCCGCAATGACTTTATCATCTTTAAGCGCTCCTTTTGTATTTTCATCGTCAAGGGGCCCCACTGGTTGTTTAGCAGGCTTCCTGCTTCTGATGTACTTAAAAAACATTTTGTTATTACCTTTGGAGTTTTTGGCTAGCCGTTCTTCAAACTCCTCTTTGGCTTTTCTTATTACACTCTTGCACTTAAGTTGGCAGTGTTTGTGCTCCTTTCTATTTGCCTCACTAGGATTTGACTTCCACTTTTTAAAGGAAGTCTTTTTATCTCTCACTGCTTCTTTTACATGGTTGTTAAGCCACGGTGGCTCTTTTTTAGTTCTTTTACTGTTTTTCTTAATTTGGGGTATACATTGAAGTTGAGCCTCTATTATGGTGTCTTTAAAAAGGGCCCACGCAACTTGCAGGGATTTCACTTTAGTCACTGAACCTTTTAACTTTTGTCTAACTAACCCCCTCATTTTTGTATAGTTCCCCCTTTTGAAATTAAAGGCCACAGTGTTGGGCAGTTGAGGTGTTCTTCCCACCACAGGGATGTTGAATGCTATTGTATTATGGTCACTATTTCCAAGCGGTCCCGCTATAGTTACCTCTTGGACCAGCTCCTGCGCTCCACTCAGGATTAAATCTAGAGTCGCCTCTCCCCTTGTGGGTTCCCGTACTAGCTGCTCCATGAAGCAGTCATTTAAAGTATCGAGAAATTTTATCTCTGCATTTCGTCCTGAAGTGAAATGTTCCCAGTCAATATGGGGATAATTGAAATCCCCCACTATTATTGGGTTCTTAATTTTGATAGCCTCTCTAATTTCCCTTAGCATTTCATCATCACTATTACTGTCCTGGTCAGGTGGTCTATAATAGATCCCTAATGTTATATTTTTACTAGAGCATGAAATTTCTATCCATAGAGACTCTATGGAACCTGTGGATTCGCTTAAGATTTTTACTTCATTAAAAGTACACGTGTATGGCAGCCTTGTGTTTTTCACAAGGAGAGGTGTCTTATCCTCAGAGAAGACTCTCTTTGTTAGTTGTTTGTCTTTTGACCAATTGTTCCTAGATTTGCAGCCTGCGATTTATAGGTAGAGCCCTGTGCGGATACAGAAATGTGTATCCGCATCCGATCCGCTAACCGCAAAAATTATCTGTGGATATTCGCATCCGCAGATTTGCAGGGTTCTACACTGAGGGCCAGGCTGAGGCTCTGAGGCATCCCCCCAGCTGGAGCCCAGTCAGGGAGGGCCACGGTGCAGCTGTGGGGGACCCCCACCTTTCCTGGGTGGGGGGCCCAAGCAGCCCCTCGCCAAGTGTCCCAGCCCCCCCACCTAGTGTCCCTGCCCCCCATCCCCCTGCCAAATGTCCCTGCCCCCCTGCCCAGCATCCCTGCCCCCTAACCCTCCCACCCAGGGCACGTGGAGAGACCTAGGCTCCCCACAGCTGCCAGAGTGGTGCTCCTGGACCCGGCTCGGGGGGGGGGGCAGCTCAGAGCCCGAGCAGCCTCCGGCCCGTGTTCCTGCCCCCCCGGTCCACCGCCCAGGGCAAGTGGAGGATCTGTGTCAGAGCCCTACTTTGTATCCGCATCCGCGCTGCTATCTGTAGTAATGGTCTGTGGATATCCACAGATATAAAGTGGATACCTGCGGATTTGCAGGGCTCTATTTATAGGACATTTACAATTTGCAATTAAAGATTCCTATGAAAGGCACAAATCCAATAACTATCATGTAAGTACCTCTTTCCAACCTGGCTAGGTGGTTGTCTCTTTCTGTTTGTCTGTCTGGTCTATTCAGATTGTAATCTCTTTGGGGCAGGGACAGTCTGCTTCCCTGTGTGTCCTGTGCACAGCACAAAGGAGTCCTGACCTCACTCCATGTGCTCCCAGAATATAAACAGTGACTCATTTCTAATAGCACAGCAACTCAGAACTGCAGGTTTCTCTCTCCCAACACCCCTCCCTCACTCCCAGGGCATTATGCAGTCCCAGTTTAGGTGCCACTTTGAGTTCTGTGGCAGCTCATACCATCAGCCTGACAGGGTAATGGCAGAGCTCTAATAGCCCTGCAGCTGCCTGACTGACATTCAGTCCCCCAGGAGCCCTCCAGTGAGTCACAGCCCAGGGGAACAGCCATTAGTAGTAGAAATGGCTGTTTCTACAAACACCTTCTGGAGCAATCATCCCGGAGTGTGGTGGAGCCAGGAGCAGATGCTGAGGGCTATGTACATGGATTCCTCCCTCACTTGAGACAGGATCAGTGTACTCTATCCCCATTTCTCAGGCTCTATGCAACAGGCAGCTGCAGACATCCGTCCCTTAGGGAGACATTCGGATTTGGGCATGGACCCAAGCTACATGCTCTGAAAACGAGGATCCCGGATGTATGAGCCCCTGAAAACTGAGGGTGCAGAAGTCCTTTGCACTCATTATTTGTTGTCAGGACTGGTTTCTGCTTTATGCTTAGTGTCGGCTTTTCAAGGAGCAGATGCAGTATCCAGCCCCAAGCAGCCACAAGTCAGGCCTCAGAAAATCAGGGGATGGGCTTTCAAATCATGCAGTTTTAAAATATAATCAGCGTTGGATTGTTGTCCTTTGCCTCTAGTTTTTGGGGTGCTGGTTTGCAGAACAGAAGTGGAACTAGTATCTGCCACATGGGGGGACTAAGTGGACTGTTGGGAATTGATTCAAGTTCTAGGGCGTCTCCCTTAGACCTTTCTACAGCCGTCTAACTCTGCTGACTTCAGTCTGCCCTGGAGCAGTGAGAGGAGGCCTGGGCCCAGAGGCTAGACACACTACTGGGTTGTGGGTTGGCACTGCCCCATCCAATTCTATCGAGTCAGGCCCATGCCTGTTTAGAGGTCTGTTCAGTTCAGGCACTTCTGGGGTAAGACGGCACATAGGGAAGGCAAGTATCTTGTTACAGGGTTCTGAGAGTTTACCTTTATGATAAATAAAGTGACCAAGAACCATTGAAAGTCTGTATTTAAGTATTTGCTGCCTAGAGCAGCCCTTCTAACCTCCTCTGTGTGTTCCTTACAGCGAATGGATATCACACCCCTGTGACGCCCATGCATCAAATGGAGCCTGGTCATATGAGCCTCCGGAAACCCAGCGGGGACCCCCAGGTAGGTTTTGGGGAACATTCTGAGCAGGAGTGTAAAGGAGTAGGGGAGTTTGTGAGCCCTCCAGTGACACTCACAGTAAGCATGCTTTAGAAGCTGCCAGAACCCAGTCAGAGCAGCAGTGTGTATGTAGCTGGGCCAGGCATGTTTGTCTATAGGCAGGAAACAGTGGAACCCCACTGTACCGTGTACTGTGAAAAAATTCATACAGATACAGACAGACATCATCTTCCTTTCCAAATGCAAACAGATGGACATCATACCAAAAGGACTAAAGGTAAACAGCTGCTACTCTGAAAACTGTATCGTGTGGTTTCCTCATGTTTCCACCACCTCCCCTGCTAAGCTGTTCCAATGTTTAATCACTGCTAGGAAATTGCATCTTATTTCAAGGCTGAATTTGTCAAACTTCCATTTCCAGCCATTGAATCTTGTTAGGTCTTGGTCATCAAGGCTGAAAACACCCTGCTCTCAGATCTCTGTTCCATGATGTGTCAGTGCCTAGACACAGTGATCATGTCATCTCTCAACCTCTCTTCAATAAGATGAGTAAATGGAGCTCCTTGAGCCTCACATAGAAAATCTTGTTTCCCAGCTCCTGGATCATTTAGTGGCCCTCCTTTGACCTTACTCCAGAACTTCCAATCCTTCCTGCAGTGTGGACACCAGAACTGGACACAGTATCCTAGTAGTGGTCCTACCAATGGTCTGTCCACAAGCAAGATTATTTTCCTTTAATATTCCCCTTTTCATACATTAGCCCTTTTTGCAACAGCATTGCACTGAGAGCTCATGTTGAGGTGATTGTTTGCAGTGACCTCTAAGTCTAAGTTGTTACAACACACAGCACAAGGCCCTGCTCTGGATCAGGGCCTGTGGGCATTACTAGAATAGAGAATTAGTTGAATTCTCCAAAGTGACACATCCCCTCAGGATCAGTTCAGTACTGCAGGAATTCAGAGCTTGGCCTTGTGGGCAGTACCATGGGGCGCAGCAGGTTCAGTGGCTCTGGGGGGCTGCATGGGTACAGTGCTTCAGTGGATGGGCACAGTGCTCAGTGGCTGGACGTAGAGGGTACAGTGGCAGTGGTGGCACAGCCAGGAAGGGGCCCAGGGCTCAGTGGTGGGGGGTTAGGGGTGCAGTGGAGGGGTGCAGGGGCTTAGTGGAGGGGCGCAGCAGGGAATGGGCACCAGGGCTCAGTGGAGGAGGGTGGTGGCTCAGGGGTTCCTTGGTGCCCAAGGCTGCTCCTCAGCTCCTGCCCGGCCTCCCCCTCGTCCCCGCATCGCTCCCCTGCCCACTGCCCCACCTGTCTCGGCCAGACACTGACACCTTTCAGTGATTCACTGCGCAGCTCGGGCCAAGCACACTCGCACACCCTCCCGCCATGGAGTGCATGCTGATGATGCCTCTTTCCTCTCTCTGCAGAGTCCGGGGTCCCCGCGTGTGCCCAGGAGGCTGGCCAGGGAGAGCTCGCGGACGGTAAGTACAGCCGGGACAGCCAGCAGCGCTGCAGGCAGGGGGTGAGGCCTGGACAGTGATCCCTGCTGCTGTGCCGAGGGCCAGCAGTATGTGGGCCAGCTTCTGGGGCAGGGCAGAGCAGCCTGGGATGGCAAAGAAAGCCCCTGGCGGGTGTGGTGGCCCTGGGGCAGCCAGTCAAACCAGAGGGCACATTTCTAAAGCTCTGTCTGGGGGCTCCCTGCTCTGTTTTTAAGGGGCACTGAAGAAAAAACTTTAACAAAACGGCCTGGGTCAAACATGTCAGGCCAGTTCTTAGCAAAGTGGCCACATCACAAAAATGGAATTGACACTAATTGCAATCCTGTGCGTACTGCCAACAGAGGCCCCGAGTCTCAATGAGCAATAGACATTGAACTGCTCGGAGCCCTAGCAGTGCTGCCTCCAGGCAGAGGTGAGGAACATTGGTAGCGAAGCCTGTTCTGCCTGTGTAGAACCTGTTCTGTGAATGAATGGAAATCTTCATTCTTCCGGGCTACCAGGCCAGCATCTTTCACTGGCACTGAAGGTCACACCCCGAAAAACAATACAAATCAAAGTGATACAATTTCACAAGAGATATCTGTGCCCTGAAATATCATCCATACCTATTGTGTGAGGACTTCTGCCAAGAGTGGCCCACGTGGCCTTCATTCTCTACCCTTTTTCTGCCATTATATATGCTTTTAAGCATGTACATGCACTGAATTCCCCAGACTTAGAAGAAAAAGAGTGATTCCGTTCTAGCACTGATAGAGCTGAAATTGACTCTTTCCTTTGCTTCCAAGTTTGTTGGTTTTGTCAGATAAAGTTAAGGCTCACAATAATTGGATGCATCTTCTGCTGCTCTGGGATTTGGAAACTGATTAGTTAATCTGTATGTTACATGGTGGCAGAAAACTGTCTGAGATCCAAAACTCTTTTTCTAACCCCCCACCACTCTGTCTTCAATAAAAAATCTAGAAAAGAAGTTTGAGCAATTAGTAAGGAATGCTGACTCTGCAAAATAACTATTGCTGATAAACAGCTGGTAAGGAAGTACTTGGGAAATGTGAATACCTACTATACAAATCAGCTGTTCTGTGTGATGTGTCTAACAAGCTTACTGATCCACTACCATTTCTTTTTTAAAACTCAGGGACAATTCAGGAGGTAATGAAATACTGGAGAAATGGAAATTAAGCATCTTATTTTCAATGAAGAATGATTCTGCCAATTACCACCCTAGAAGTGGAACTTCTCTCTCTAGCTGAAAGAGAGTAATGCAAGGGCATTAATATCTGGAAACGCATCCAGTTTGGTGGAGATTTCTGGAAGAAAGTGCAGGGATTGCTAGTAGGATCAGTGTTAATTAACATCATTACTGAACCACATTGAATAGTTTGCAACTTTGCATTACAGAAAAGGGTGTTATTAATCTCCCTAGATGAAACTTTGTGACCATATCTGGGCTTTAGTGTTCAGTTCTGGGCACCTCAATGCCAGAAAGATATATTTAAAAGTGGAAGGAATTCAGAGAAGAACACCACAACTGCTTGGGGCTGGATGGGATTTACTTAAGAGGAAAGATTAAAAGAACCAAGTGAGCTAAGCATTGACTAAGGGAGAGGGGAGGGAGCATGCTCATAACCTACAAATATTGGAAGGGTATAAAGCCCAAGGGAGGGAGAGGAATTATTTGAAGTCATACATTGTAGGGGCGTAACTAGGAGTAATGGGATGATCTTGGGAGAACAGTCTATTGAGCTGCCCTTCCGTCAATGAGGAGTGTTTTTGTGCCCATGTACAGATTTGTTACAGGCCATTTTGGTGGCCATTGGTGAGTCACTGAGGCTCGATGGGAGTTAATTCAGTTGTCTGAGTGCCCATATGATGCATCCCTCTGCTGTGGTAGCCCAGTCACCTCCATCAGTCCTCCCACTGCTGTCCCAGAGTGCATCAGTCACTGAAAAAGTGGCCAGTCTGGTCACCTTTCTGTCCAGCAGTCACCTAGCAGTTTACATAGCCATGCATGCTGTGTGGAGCTCACTTGTAAGCCATTTCAGAGCAAGGAACCTCTTTGTCCTGCGCAGTGCTTCCCAAGGTCTGGTAAATGCCTGTGCCCCTGCTTGCACCACTGCTGAAGTCCTCACCTTCATCTGCCTGGGGCTGCTGGGCATGCCCATTGCCAACTGGGAACGTGGCACAGAGAGGCCAGGAGGTAGCCACTGTCCACACTGGGAGTCGAGCGCTCTGAGGGGTTGGCAGAAGGGATAGGACCAGATAGGGTGTATAAACACACCTAGGACAACAGTGAAACACCAGGAAATTCCCCCACAGTGTGTTCATTCTACTGTGAATTACACCTGGTCCTCTGCAAGTATCCCACCAGTCAACCCTTCTTGGTGATCGACAGCCCTTACTGTTAACAAATTGCACTTTATTTCCTGTCTCAATTTGTCATTAAACCCATACCATAATATACAGGTGATAATTTTGAAGCCCTTCAAATTTCTCTGGTATTTAAGCAGTACTGTGGGCTCTTATGCCACTTTAACCAAAGATACAAACAGTGCTAAAATCTTTAGTTTACAAGCCAATTCAAGGCTTCTTCCTCTTGTTGTCTATGAACTGTCAATTCTCTTGTCAACAAAGTCTGTGTGATTTAGGCTGAGCTCTTTGAAACACTCAGGGTTTCATCTTACAAATTGTACAACTCTTAGTATAATGAGTTTCTCCAGCCTCCACATTCTCAACTGAGTTAGTGATTAGACATGATTTCTAGACAACTAAGACAAACGATGAGTGAAATACAAGTAGATGTCATACATTTTAGTCATTCAGAGGGTTTTAACTCAGGTACGTGCTTTCTAGGAAGCATTTAGTTTAACATAACCATGTTGTCAGTTGATGAAACAATATATGTATAACTAGGCTTGGCAGACTTTGGTTTTTTTATATATTTTTGACAGATCATAGAATCATAGAATATCAGGGTTGGAAGGGACCTCAGGAGGTCATCTAGTCCAACCCCCTGCTAAATCCCCAACTAAATCATCCCAGCCAGGGCTTTGCCAAACCTGACCTTAAAAACCTCTAAGGAAGGAGATTCCACCACCTCTCTAGGTAACCTATTCATATGTACGGTGAAATGGACATTTACTAATACAAATCTAATCCTTCCAAGACTGTATATAAGTCATTTTGCTACTTATCAGTTGGAACTCGCCTGAAGCTGCCTTCTCCAGCTCATCTGCACAGTTGCAACGACTGGTTCCTTGAGTTAGCTAGAGAGTTCATTCATTCAGGTAATTCACTCAGGGTGTTGTGATACCAAGTTCTTGTCTCTTCCAGATTTTGCAGCAGTCTCCCTAGATCAGTGGTCCCCAACGCGGTGCCCGCGGGTGCCATGGTGCCCGCCGGGGAATCTATGAACGCCCGCGTACTGGCCGGCGGAGAAGCATCCGCTGAAATGCCGCCAAGAAGCATCATCATCAAGAGGCATCACCGCTGAAATGCCGCTGATTTTCGGCGGCTTTTCGGCGGCGACGCCTCTTGATGACGCTGCTTCTCGGCGGCAACGCCTCTTGATGTTGCCGCTTCTCGGCATTTCGGCGGATACTTTTCCGCCGGCCACGGTCCTTGGTGGCTCGTCGTCCAGCGCCCGCCACACCGAAAAGGTTGGGGACCACTGCCCTAGATGGTACTTTAACCGATAGGGTTAATAGGTGCTTGTCAGTGATAGACTTTAGTTGTTAACAGCAGGACATATGTTCACTGGGCTAGGTGATGAGTCTTTCTTGTCCAGCTGATTCTGGTGCATGGAGCATCGTGCTGAACAACACAGGGCATATTCTACGTGATGCAGCAAAGCACAGTCAAATAGCGACCCAGGCTCCTGCCAATGATTTGAAAAGTCCATCCAGGTTATAAGCTGTGTCACTTCTCATCATCATGATAATAAAATACTGATGGAATAGAATTGTAAGATACTAATACATCATCTTGCTTCTCTCCAAATACAGAACAAAAAAAAGTTGTGGAATACTTCTGCCTTTTGTGCATCGTGGTTGATAATTTTATGTCCTTATCCTATCATAATGGCACTATACCAGGGGTAGGCAACCTATGGCTCACGTGCCGAAGGCGGCACACGAGCTGATTTTCAGTGGCATTCACACTGCCCAGGTCCTGCCCACCACTCCGGGGGGCTCTGTATTTTAATTTAATTTTAAATGAAGCTTCTTAAATATTTTGAAACCTTATTTACTTTACTACAACAATAGTTTAGTTATATATTATAGGCTTATATAAAGAGACCTTCTAAAAAGGTTAAAATGTATTACTGGCATGCAAAACTTTAAATTACAGTGAATAAACGAAGATTCGGCACACTACTTCTGAAAGGTTGCTGACCCCTGCACTATACCATTGTTTGGATTTCATTTGTTTTTGACACATTTAAAGAATTGCTTCTTACTGGCCATAGATTTTTCATTGATATCTTTATCAGTAGTTTGCATTTCCTAACTGCTGATGAGTAGTCATTGCTACCAGCTTCCTCATTTTTCAGTTTTGTTTATTTATATTTTAATTGCTGTTTTAATTTCCCTCTGAACCAGAATGATTTTTTAACCAAAGAAGCCGTCTTATATCATTGTAGAGTTGTGGGGCTTGGGGGCATCTAACAGAGCATTTTTATGTCTGTTGCTGATATCGTGTGGATTATAAAGACCTGGCCTATTTGCAAGATTGGGAAAGTCATTCTCAGGGGTTGAGGACTGTGGGAGGTGCTTGTGAAAATACGGGTGGTCTAAAAGTCAGTTGCGACTGTGAAGAATTTGGAAACCGCTGCATTAGAGGATTGTTGCCTGAAGGACTGTGGAGAAAAGCTGGGTTTGGGAGATGGCAGATGGCTTGGGATACAGGACTCAGGAGCATGTTCCAGGGTTAAGGGGCAGTTTGGGGACAAGCATGGAGATACTTGTGGAAGGAGTGCACAAAGAGGGAGTCAGAACTGTCCAAGCACAAGATGTGCACAGGAGAGTTTCAGGGACCTAGCAAAGAGATGCAGCTGGGCATAGCATGGGACGAGAGGCCCTGGAAAAAGCAACCTGCTCTTTCTATTATCTTTGATCAGCACCTGGAGGCAGGGGACCAGCTGCTTACTGAGCTTGCAAATTAAGTTCCTTGGAATGTCTCTCTCCACCTGTGCAAGAGTAGTTAAAGCAAATGTGTCACCCCTGGCGGCTGGTTTCCTTGGCAGTAAGGACAAGAAGAGACAAAGCAGCCTTGGGTTTCTTGGAAAATCAACATCTCCTGAAGCCCATTCCCAGTATGGAAGCAAGGAAGGGAAGAGGCCCGACAGGCTGAACCAGCAGTAGTGGGAAATCTCTTAACCATAGACTCGCTCCTGTTCCCATTGAAGGCAAAGGTGAAACTTTTGTTGATCGCGGTGGAAGTCAGACTGAGCCCAGTGTGCAAGAGTATGTTCGAGAGGAGGGGCCTGTCGGTAAGGTAAACCCAGGCAGGGTTTGCGCTCAGTTGCCTTCATGGGATTCCAGGGATGGATGAGGTTTGGAATCGGCTTGGTTCTCAGTCTGTGGAAGCCAGGGGTCCTCCCCCACCTCTGCCTCCATGGCTCCATCATACAGTAGTCTCATGCTCCTGTGGGGTTTGGAGGGCCAGCGTGCCCTGGTCATTGTGGCTTCCGTTCTCACAGTGCCAGGGACGTCACACTATAGACCCAGAGGCTGTAGAAACTGTGACTATAGCTCGAGGATGGCCAAACCGCGGCTTTTACAGTTAAAGTCCGGCTTGCGGAGCCCCGCCCCATTCTCCATCTACCAGACTTGGGGGAGGGGGAGGGCAGCTCGGGACCTCTGTTTTGCAGGGAAGTGGTGGGGTAGGGGCTTCTGCCCAGTGGGGAGGGAGGTCTCGGGGCTTCAGCCCCGCAAGGTGCATCTGTTGGGGATCGGGGCTTCAGCAGGAGTGGGCTGAAGCCCCAAGCCCCGGCAGGCGCATCCTGTGAGGCAGAAGCCCCAAGGTCTGGCAGGCGTGCCTCGGCTCTTGAACTTATGAATATGGTTGTATGCGGCTCGGAGGGTCAGTAAGTTTGGCCACCGATGCTATGGTGTATTGCAGTGGTTTTCAAAATTTTTAGGTTGCACCCCTTTCCAAATAATGGAGTCTACCACGTACCCCCTTCTGAGATAGTGTCATAATATACCTATGATTAGATTGCCAAATCTTACTAAATAAAACGCATTGTCCACCATTGCAGGATTTTTCTCACATACTTCCTGACAACCCCTAAAGACACAAGTACCCATTTGAAAACCACTGGTGTATTGCATTATGTTAGCATGTGACCATGTCATCCAAGTTGCATTGTGATAATGCATATGCACAATGGCAGAGTAGAAGGTGTGCACACACCCTTGACACTGGTATTTCCTGCCTTGTGGGCAACTCCCATTGTAATCACAGGGTTGCATTCATTTTGGGATTGTCATTTAATTAAAGAAACATCCTCATTTTGTCCCCAGAGGACGTTTCACTTGGGCAGTATGCCATGCCGACCCAGCAGTGTCTGTCAGGAGCTCCCCATTTGACTGCACACAGGAAGCAACACTTTCATTTTGCCTTTTGACATTTTACTGCTTTTCCCAAGTATTTTTCAAAGGTCCTTCCAGTCTAATCCACTTTGGAGATCAAAGCAAAGAGGGGAAAAGTGCAATGTTAGAAATCAGTTCCAATAGAGTGTTAAACTATTCTCTATCTGCTGTAAACGGTCCAGTGTACAGGGACTGAGAGCTGCTGGCCAAATCCTCCTTTGTTCTGGGTGTAGAGGACAAAAGAAGAAAGGCTTAACTCCAAGAGATTGGCCAGCCCAGTCCTAGGATCCTCTGAAAATCCCTCCAGCTGATGATATGATTTGATCCAACAGCAGCTCCTTGAGGTAGAGGTAAAGAAGACAATACTTTTGCATTTCAGAGTTATTGCTGAGTCATTTGGCAGGAATTTGTCTCTGTAGAGCCCTTTAACAATTCCAAAAATGAATAGACTTTCCACATTACATAAATGTAAAGAGACTGTACAATGCCTTGCCTTAGAGCAGTCACATAGCTGTGCTAGAGAAGCCTTTCGAGAAGCTGGAGTACTTGGGGATGGGAAAGGGAGGAGCAAAAAAGCCATTGCTAGAGGTAAACAGTTGTTTTCTGCAAAAAGCCAAAGGTGTTGACCAGGACTGTACTGTTAGACATGTACTGTATAAAACCTCTGGAGTTTGTTTTCCATTGCAGTGCTGCTCTGTGGAGAATTGTTCCCATTTCATGATATGATACAAGAGAGATGTATCATAATACATATTGAATACATAAATGATTTTAAATATATAATTTAGCCCCCTGGAATCCCTGTGATAGAGGAAAAGTGCGTGAGGGGGAAAGGGAGAAAAAGGACAAGTTGGAAGAGATAACTGAAGAAGGGGTCATTGGCACTGCAAAAGCCTATGAGCACTGAGCAGTCCCATTGATTTTGCTGGGGCTATTCATAGACGGATACACTGAGTACATATAGAACAATATATTGTATAAATCTCTTGGATACCACACTGATCAGCAGGTCAAGACAGAGATTAGAGTTTATGGCTGCAATCTGCTTCCTTTCCGCAGCTTTGCCCCATATTTAATCTTACACTTTGTTTTGTTATTGTAGGGTTGTTCAGTAGCGGCGTGCACAGCCAAGCACTTCACTTGTTAATGTAGGTTTGCTCAGCAGTGCTATGTGCTGCCCAGCACCTCATTTATTATTGTAGGGTTGCTTAGCAGTGTGCACAGCCAAGAGCTTGTGAGCGCTAGACTGTGCACATTGGTTTTCAATTTTAGGATAACTCATCCAAGAACAATTGAACCCAGTGAATTTGGCAATATATCTGAGTATTTTCTCACCACACCTGACCAAGTCTCTGTACTTTCTATTGAGAGGAAGCAGTTTTCTTGTTGATGTTTTTACTATCAAATCTTACTGCAAGACACAAGGAAAGTCATTCGTAAGTATTTATTATTTTTTAAAACTCAGACAGCTTGAAAAGAAACCCCATGAGGACCTGCTTCATGGAGCAGGTTTTCAAGGAATCAATTATGAAACACTTAGAGGAGAGGAAAGTGATCAGGAACAGTCAGCATGGATTCACCAAGGGGAAGTCATGCCTGACTAACCTAATTGCCTTCTATGATGAGATAACTGGCTCTGTGGATGAGGGGAAAGCAGTGGATGTGTTATTCCTTGACTTTAGCAAAGCTTTTGATACGGTCTCCCACAGTATTCTTGCTGCCAAGTTAAAGAAGTATGGGCTGGATGAATGGACTGTAAGGTGGATAGAAAGCTGGCTAGATCATCGGGCTCAACGGGTAGTGATCAATGGCTCCATGTCTAGTTGGCAGCCAGTTTCAAGCGGAGTGCCCCAAGGGTCGGTCCTGGGGCCGGTTTTGTTTAATATCTTTATTAATGATCTGGAGGATGGAGTGGACTGCACTCTCAGCAAGTTTGCCGATGACACTAAACTAGGAGGCGTGGTAGATACACTAGAGGGTAGGGATCGGATACAGAGGGACCTAGACAAATTAGAGGATTGGGCCAAAAGAAACCTGATGAGGTTCAACAAGGACAAGTGCAGAGTCCTGCACCTAGGACGGAAGAATCCCATGCACAGCTACAGACTAGGGACCGAATGGCTAGGTAGCAGTTCTGCAGAAAAGGACCTAGGGGTCAAAGTGGACGAGAAGCTGGATATGAGTCAACAGTGTGCTCTTGTTGCCAAGAAGGCTAACGGCATTTTGGGCTGTATAAGTAGAGGCATTGCCAGCAGATCGAGGGACGTGATCATTCCCTCTATTCGACATTGGTGAGGCCTCATCTGGAGTACTGTGTCCAGTTTTGGGCCCCACACTACAAGAAGGATGTGGAAAAATTGGAAAGAGTCCAGCGGAGGGCACCAAAAATGATTAGGCGTCTGGAGTGCATGACTTATGAGGAGAGGCTGAGGGAACTGGGATTGTTTAGTCTCCAGAAGAGAAGAATGAGGGGGGATTTGATAGCAGCCTACAACTACCTGAAGGGGGGTTCCAAAGAGGATGGAACTCAGCTGTTCTCAATGGTGGCAGATGACAGAACAAGGAGCAATGGTCTCAAGTTGCAGTGGGGGAGGTCTAGGTTGGATATTAGGAAACACTATTTCACTAGGAGGGTGGTGAAGCACTGGAATGCGTTACCTAGTGAGGTGGTGGAGTCTCCTTCCTTGGAGGTTTTTAAGGCCCGGCTTGACAAAGCCCTGGCTGGGATGATTTAGTTGGGAATTGGTCCTGCTTTGAGCAGGGGGTTGGACTAGATGACCTCCTGAGGTCCCTTCCAACCCTGATATTCTATGATTCTATGATTCTATATGACTCCTCCATCATCCACAATGGCTTTGAAAACAGCACTTATAACAACAACAAAGGACTTCTTTTCCCCAGTAGCTGAAGATCTATTTACTGTGGTACAAACCTGTTTCTCCTCCCTTTGTTTAATGGAAACTCACTTTGTCTGGATCCTGTGTGTCTCATCTGCATGTCCAAGTGCCCATCATTGTTGCTGTGACAGCACTGAGGAGAATCTCACAGCAGGTTCTCTTCCGAATAAGGCCGTATCTGCACATGCGCTACAGTGGCACAACTACATCACTGCAGCTATGCCTCTGTAGTGCCACAGTGTAGACACTTCCTAAAGCAACAGAAGGGGTTTTCCCATCCATATAGGAAATCCACTTCCTAGAGCAGCGGTAGCTAGGTTGATGAAAGAGTTCCTCTTCGGTACCACAGTCTGAAAGGGCAGAAACCCAGCAATGCATCTGCACTCAGAGGTCAGGAGTCCTGGGCAGAGTTCCAGTCCAGTGGTGAGTCTTGGGTGCTCCTGGTCATTTTCGGCGCCAGTAACCTTTCCCCAGCAAACTCCTCCAGTGTCCTCTTCTGCTGCTCTCTGCAATGCCACACAGAGCGACAACCTCCCCCACTTAACTAGCTAACAGCCTCTCTCCTTATTCTGAATGCAAAGTCACAAGCTCCAGTACTCACGGCCCCACACCACTTGGGACAACAGTGATACTTGGTCCAGCTCTGGTGTGTCCTTCTCAGGACGTTCCTCCCTGGCACAGTGCTCCTCTTGGCTCCTGTCCTGGGGTGTCCCTGGTCAGCCGCTCTGTCCCTCCTGGGCTCTGGGCAGGTTCTTGGCTGCTTCACTCTGTGAGGGCCTGCTTGCTGTAGCCCTTCTGTCTCGAGTCCCAGACACACCCACCCTGTCACTCTCCCTCTCTCACTGCTCTTCCCCCTGTCCCTGTCCCCCCCCAAAAAGGCAGCACATTCTCTGCCTGGAACAATCAGCTCTCCCACCCTCAGGACAAAGATTTAAAGGGGCCATGCTCTCTAAACTGCAAGGGGGTTACACAAGTAAAAGGTACTGTGTACATCCTCTGAAACTAGATTGAACCAAGAAACTTCCTACCTTGTTTTTCTGATACCGTGGTTTACCTCTTATCTCTTTGCTCTGAACACATGCATTTCAGGTATCAAAGAGCATGAAGGCACCTCCTAGGTTTGTACTAGGATAGAACAATCACATCTCTTGTCCTCTTCCTTTGGGACATTCCAATTCAGGCCAGTGAGAGTAACTCCCTTTCTGTTGCTATGGTAAACCAGTCATCTGTCCTGATCTTGTCAGCTTCCTTATTTGCTTAAGCCAAAACTTACTTCAGTGAATGCAAGGGGCTATGGGATACTTAGCATAAGAGAGCAGGGTTATGTAAAAATCATAGTCCATTTAGGCTATATAACTGCTGTAATATTTGTGCTTAATGCATACTAATAACTATATGGTGTGGATAACACATATTAATATGATATGTATCTATGCTAGCTAGCATATATTAGTCAACAGGTATGTACGCCCTGTCACAATTTCCATCTCTGAGATTTGTAAGGCACAACTTGGGCCATGTCTACACTACAAAGTTAAGTCTACTTCATGTAAGTCAACATCGAGCCTCCAATTTAAGCAAGTTGATCTTGCATGTCTACACTACGTTCATTGTGTTGAAGGAATGCATCCCCACTAGCAGGGCTTGCATCGATGCACGGAGCACTGCACTATGGGTAGCTATCCCACAGTGCATGTAGCCAAGTGGAATTTTGGGTTGGGCTTGCACTGCCTTATGGGACCAAACATTGGCGTGGGTGGTCATGGGAACATGGTGTTAGCCTCCCATGATGCACTTGCCTCCCTCTCTCCCTCCCTCCCTGAAATCAACTGCAAACAAACCAAGCCTTTTTCGCACCTTTTTTTGTAAGCTTGGGTTACCCGTGCGGATGCCACAGCATGATAAGCATGGACCCTGCTCAGCTGTACACTGTTGTTGTAAGCATTACAAACACCTCGCGCCTTATCCTGCAGTATTTACACGGCTAATACAGGAGTCACCACATGGAACAATGTGATGCCACGCAAGCAGCCCTGCTGGAAGACATAGAGCGGAGCAATTCACAGTTGCTGGCGACAGTCATGCATCACCTTGACACGGTTGAATGCCGTTTCTGGGCCTGGGAAACAAGCGCTGACTGGTGGAACCGCATTGTTATGCAGCTATGGGATGATGAGCAGTGGCTGCAGAACTTTTGAATGTGTAAGGCCACTTTCCAGGAACTGTGTGACGAGCTTTCCCCAGCCCTGAAGCGCAGCAATACTAAAATGAGAGCTGCTCTGACAGTTGAGAAGCGAGAGGGGATTGCTCTGTGGAAGCTTGCAGCGCCAGACTGCTACCAGTCAATGGGGCATCAATTTGGAGTGAGTAAATCTACCTTGGGATCTGTTATGATCCAAGTTTGCGAGGCCATCAACAGACTTCTGCTAAGAAGGATAGTGACTCCGAGCAAGGTGCAGGACATACTGGATGGTTTTACCGTGATGAGGTTCCCTAACTGCAGTGGGGCAATAGATGGAATGCATATCCCTATCTTGGCACCAGACCACCTTGCCAAAGAGTACATAAACCGAAAGACATACTTCTCAATGGTGTTGCAAGCGCTGGTCGATCATAGGGGCCATTTCACCAACATCAACATGGGATGGTTGGGGAAAGGTGCATGACACGTGTATCGTTAGGAACACAGGTCTGTTCAGAAAGCTGCAAACAGGTACTTTCTTTCCAGACTGCAAAATAACCATTGGTGATGTTGCAATGCCAATTGTGATCCTGGGAGACCCAGCCTACCCCTTGCTCCCATGGCTCATGAAGCCGTACACAGGCAGCCTGGACAGCAGTAAGGACTGGTTCACCCATAGGCTGAGCAAGTGCAGAATGGTGGTGAAATGTGCTTTTGGACGTTTAAAAGGTTGCTGGTATTGTTTGCTTACTACGTTAGACCTCAGTGAAAGTAATATCCCCATTGTTATTGCTGCCTTCTGTGCTCCATAATATCTGTGAAACAAAGGGAGAAAAGTTTCCGCCGAGGTGGGGGGTTGAGACAGATCACTTGACAGCCAATTTTGAGCAGCCAGACACCAGGGCAATAAGAACAGCATGTTGAGGAGCTCTCCCTCTCCATGAGGCTTTGAAAACCAGTTTCAGCAATGAGACAGAGTAATGTGACACTTATCTGTGTTCCTTACCAAACTGTCCCCTCCATTGCATTTTCTCCCCTGTAAACTCCACCCCACCAACCACTGGTGTTGAATGAAAAAATAGCCTTTTCTCCTTAATCCGTTAAGTTATATTATGCACACAAACACACAGAGACAGCAAAGAAAAGTAAGATAACCTGGGGCAAAAGTGCTGATAACACTGTGGTGGGAGAAACAAGGAAAGCTTGCTTACAGGTGCACTGCAATAACTATTAAAGGTCTGGGAATGGGCGCCTTCTGGTCCTTGTACCCTCCCCTGGTGTTAAGTGCAAGGGATACTGAATTCCCCCCTCCCCCGCCTCATAGGACGTTTGGGGGAGGAGGATGTAGAACTGGGCGATTATGGCAGCAGATTCAGCATAGGCTGCAGAGGGACTCTAGCATCCAGCTGCCTTTCTTGAACCTCAACCAGAGGCCTCAACATGTCTGATTGCTCCTTCATAATCCACAGCATCTCTTCCTGCGTGGCACATCTTGTTCCCTGCATGCCCTCCTCTCCTCCCTGTCCATGTCCAGGTTGTCGGACAGTGCAATCCTCCATGCTCTGAGCTCTGTCTTGTCACTCTGGAGGTGTGCGTTAACTCATTGAACATGTCCTCCCGAGTCTTCTTTTTTGCGCCTTCTAATCTGGGAACGTCTCTGTCCCAGTGTGCGTCGACAGACAAGTTTTCAGCTGCAAGGAATGCAAAGCACCAAGGTAGCATTGACAGTGCATAGATTGTTTCTGGTGCAAGGTTAATTTTTTTTAATTAAAAAAACCACCCCTCAATACGCTTCACTGCAAGCCACAATGTAATCACAACCGCTGGCTACTGCAAGAGTCGGTTTGCTGCTCCGGCCATGGTGAGTAAGAACACGAGACATGGGCTTTTGTGAAGACATCCTTGGATTCCCTTTCCCCTGGCAACCTGAGGAGAGGCACTGGTGTAAAGCCCCCCAAATAGTTTGTTTTTTACAAAAGTGGCATCGGGTTGGGGGGGGGCAGAGACAAACAGGAAGCTGCCCTCCCCCCCCCTTTTTTTTTCAATGCTGCTTGCAGTACACGGTTATCTCTTCCAACCACAACCACGGCACGTTTGGGAAAGCATCGTTGTGTGAGCCAGATTTCACCAAATGGGGTGGATTACTTGTTGAATTGTTTGCGGTTTAAGGGCTAGCATTGAAAACTTCCCCCATTTCCCCTCGGTGACCCTATGCGCTATCACTCTCCTGAGAGTAACAGAGCAAATGCTGCAAGCGTCTGGGTAGAGACCTGGTCCTTTATGCTACAATGCTGTGTGCTGCAATGATGCCAGCAGAGGTAATACTGGAGTGGCGTGGGAAAGTGTCTTACCATGGTGGACGAAATAAGGCAGCCCTTCCCAGAAGCCTTCTGCAAAGGATTGTGGAGTACCTTCATGAAAGCTTCCTAGAGATCTCCATGGAGGATTCCTGGGCCATCCCCGTACACATAAACAGTCTTTTTTCGGAGAGCACCCTCTGTGTAGCTGGAGTGGCCACTGATACCTACTACACCTACTTTTTTGTTGAGATTAAACATAAAAAATAATAGCATGTAACCCCTACAGTTTGATTGGCAATGTGTACTCACCAGACGTGCCTTCCCTGGCATCATGCTCCACCGCCAACTGGTCCTGGGAAGGGATGGGCTCCAGGGTTAAAAACAGTTCTTGGCTGTCAGGGAGAGGGAATCCTCCACTTGCCTGCCTCACATTCTCCTCCTCCTCCTCCTCTTCCTTGTCAGCAAAGTCCTCCTCGTTGTTGCTCGAGGTCGCCCAAGGCACCTGGGAGGTATCCACAGAGCGTTTTGGGGTAGTGATGGGGTCGCCGCCGAGAATCGCATGCAGCTCCTCATAAAAGTGACATGTCTGTAGGGCAGAACCAGAGCAACTATTCGCCTCCCTTGTCTTCTGGTACGCGTGCCGTAGCTCCTTTATTTTCACACGGCACTGCTCTTCTGTGTAGCCTTTTCCCCCATGCCCCGCACAACCTTGGCATAGATGTCAGTGTTTCTTCTGCTGGATCGGAACTGTGCCTGCATAGACTCTTCTCCCCACACAGCAATAAGATCCACCATCTCCTGTGTACTCCATTCTGGAGTGTGTTTGCGGCCTTGAGTCTCCATGATCAGCTGTGCTGGATGAATGGACTATAAGGTGGATAGAAAGCTGGCTAGATCGTCGGGCTCAATGTCTAATTGGCAGCCGGTATCAAGCAGAGTGCCCCAGGGATCGGTCTTATTCAACATCTTCATTAATGATCTGGATGATGGGATGGATTGCACTCTCAGCAAGTTTGTGGATGACACTAAGATGGGGGGAGAGGTAGATATGCTGGAGGGTAGGGATAGGGTCCAGAGTGACCTAGACAAATTTGAGGATTGGGCCAAAAGAAATCTGATGAGGTTCAAGAAGGACAAGTGCAGAGTCCTGCACTTAGGACGGAAGAATCCCATGCACTGCTATAAGCTGGGGACTGACTGCTAAGCGGCAGTTCTGCAGAAAAGGACTTGGTGATTACAATGGACGAGAAGCTGGATATGAGTCAACAGTGTGCCCTTGTTACCAAGAAAGCTAATGGCATATTGGGCTGCATTAGTAGGAGCATTGCCAGCAGATTGAGGGAAGTGATTATTCCCCTCTATTCAGCACTGGTGAGGCCACATCTGCAGTATTGCGTCCAGTTTTGGGGCCCCCACCACAGAAAGGATGTGGAAAAATTGGAGAGAGTCCAACGGAGGGCAACGAAAATGATTAGGAGGCTGGGGCACGTGATTTATGAGGAGAGGCTGAGGGAACTGGGCTTATTTAGTCTGCAGAAGAGAAGAGTGAAGGGGGATTTGATAGCAGCCTTCCACTACCTGAAGGGGGGTTCCAAAGAGGATGGAGCTCGGCTGTTCTCAGTGGTGACAGATGACAGAACAAGGAGCAATGGTCTCAAGTTGCAGTGGTAGAGGTCTAGGTTGGATATTAGGAAAAACTATTTCACTAGGAGTGTGGTGAAACACTGGAATGGGTTACCTAGGGAGGTGGTGGAATCTCCATGCTTAGAGGTTTTTAAGTCCCAGCTTGACAAAGCCCTGGCTGGGATGATTTAGTTGGTGTTGGTCCTGCTTTAAGCAGGGGGTTGGACTAGATGACCTCCTGAGGTCTCTTCCAACCCTAATCTCCCTAATCTTCTATGATTCTAGATTAGGTATTCCTGAATAACTCCATGTATGGACATTCTTATTCCGGAATAAGAGCGCTTTGTTCCTGTTACACTTAATCTGCTTTCAGAGTGGATTAAAACTAAGGGTATGTCTACACTACGAAATTAGATCGAATTAATAGAAGCCGGTTTTATAGAAATCGGTTGTATACAGCCGATTGTGTGTGTTCCCACATAAAATGCTCTAAGTGCTCTAGTCGGCGGACCGCATCCACAGTACCGAGGCTAGCGTCGACTTCCGGAGCATTGCACTATGGGTAGCTATCCCACAGTTCCCGCAGTCTCCGCCGCCCATTGGAATTCTGGGTTGAGATTCCAATGCCCGAATGATGCAAAACAGTGTCGCGGGGGGTTCTGGGTACATGTCGTCAGGCCCCTCCCCCTCCGTCAGAGCAACGGCAGACAATAGATTCGCGCCTTTTTACCTGGGTTACCTGTGCAGACAACATACCACGGCAAGCATGGAGCCCGCTCAGCTCAGCTCACCGTCACCATATGTCATCTGGGTGCCGGCAGACGTGGGACTGCATTGCTACACAGCAGCAGCAGCTAACTGCCTTTTGGCGGTAGACGGTGCAGCATGACTGGTAGCCTTCATTGGCGATCTGGGTGCCGGCAGCCGTGGGGCTGGCAGCCGTGGGGCTGCATTGCACCAGCCCCTTGCCTTTTGCCTTTTGGCAGTAGATGGTTTATTACGACTGGTAACCGTCCTCGTCGTACAGCAGTGGCTGTCAATCATGGGCACCTGGGCAGACATGCTCAGTCCTATGGAACTGTCTTGATGATGATGGTTATCAGTCGTAGTATGCCATTTTCTGCCACGCGCCCTGTTGGCTCATCGCACGTTAGCTGAGTCTTCCCTGAGCAGCAGATCGTGCAATAGGCCTGAAGGCTAACTGCCAAGCGCCCAGTATTTGCTGCCAAGCACCCAGAAAATGCCGAGGGCTATCAGTCATGCTGCACCGTCGTCTTAAGATGTAAAAAATAGATTTGTTCTGTATTCATTTCCTTCCCCCCTCCCTCCGTCAAATCAACGGCCTGCTAAACCCAGGCTTTTGAGTTAAATCTCGGGAGGGGGGGGCATTCTGTGTGACAGTTGTTTGTGTTTCTCCCTGATGCAAAGCCACCTTTCTTGATTTTAATTCCCTGTACCTGTACGCCATGTCGTCACTCGCCCCTCCCTCCCTCCTTCCCCTGGTCCGTCAGATACTAGTTTCGCGCCTTTTTTCAGACCAGACGCCATAGCTAGCACTGGGATCATGGAGCCCGCTCAGATCACCGCGGCAATTATGAGCACTATGAACACCACGCGCATTGTCCTGGAGTATATGCAGAGCCAGGACATGCCAAAGCAAAACCAGGACCAGGCGAGGAGGAGGCGATTGCAGCGCGGCGACGAGAGTGATGAGGAAATGGACATGGACATAGACCTCTCACAAGGCACAGGCCCCAGCAATGTGGAAATCATGGTGTTACTGGGGCAGGTTCATGCCGTGGAACGCCGATTCTGGGCCCGGGAAACAAGCACAGACTGGTGGGACCGCATCGTGCTGCAGGTGTGGGACGATTCCCAGTGGCTGCGAAACTTTCGCATGCGTAAGGGCACTTTCATGGAACTTTGTGACTTGCTTTCCCCTGCCCTGAAGCGCCAGAATACCAGGATGAGAGCAGCCCTCACAGTTGAGAAGCGAGTGGCGATAGCACTGTGGAAGCTTGCAACGCCAGACAGCTACCGGTCAGTCGGGAATCAATTTGGAGTGGGAAAATCTACTGTGGGGGCTGCTGTGATCCAAGTTGCCAGGGCAATGAGAGACCTGGTGATATCAAGGGTAGTGACTCTGGGAAACGTGCAGGCCATAGTGGATGGCTTTGCTGCAATGGGATTCCCAAACTGTGGTGGGGCGATAGACGGAACCCATATCCCTATCTTGGCACCGGAGCACCAAGCCACCGAGTACATAAACCGCAAGGGGTACTTCTCAATGCTGCTGCAAGCCCTGGTGGATCACAAGGGACGTTTCACCAACATCAACGTGGGCTGGCCGGGAAGGGTACATGATGCTCGCGTCTTCAGGCACTCTGTTCTGTTTCGAAAGCTGGAGGAAGGGACTTTCTTCCCGGACCAGAAAATAACCGTTGGGGATGTTGAAATGCCTATCGTGATCCTTGGGGACCCAGCCTACCCCTTAATGCCATGGCTCATGAAGCCGTACACAGGCAGCCTGGACAGGAGTCAGGACCTGTTCAACTACAGGCTGAGCAAGTGCAGAATGGTGGTGGAATGTGCATTTGGGCGTTTAAAAGCGCGCTGGCGCAGCTTACTGACTCGCTCAGACCTTAGCGAAAAGAATATCCCCATTGTTATTGCTGCTTGCTGTGCGCTCCACAATATCTGTGAGAGTAAGGGGGAGACATTTATGGCGGGGTGGGAGGTTGAGGCAAATCGCCTGGCCGCTGATTACGCGCAGCCAGACACCAGGGCGGTTAGAGGAGCACAGCAGGGCGTGGTGCGCATCAGAGAAGCTTTGAAAACGAGTTTTGTGACTGGCCAGGCTACGGTGTGAAACTTCTGTTTGTTTCTCCTTGATGAACCCTCCGCCCCTCCCCCCCCACCCAGTTAACTCTACTTCCCTGTAAACCAACCACCCCACCCTCCCCTACCCTCCCCCCTTCGAGCACCACTTGCAGAGGAAATAAAGTCATTGTTACTTCACATTCATGCATTCTTTATTAATTCATCACACAACTAGGGGGATAATTGCAAAGGTAGCCCGGGATGGGTGGGGGAGGAGGGAAGGAAAAGGACACACTGCACTTTAAAACTTTAACACTTATTGCTCGGGAAATCATCTGGGGTGGAGTGACTGGGTGGCCGGAGGCCTCCCCACCGTGTTCTTGGGCGTCTGGGTGAGGAGGCAATGGGACTTGGGGAGGAGGGCTGTTGGTTACACAGGGACTGTAGCGGCAGTCTGTGCTCCTGCTGCCTTTCCTGCAGCTCAACCATACGCTGGAGCATATCAGTTTGATGCTCCAGCAGCCGGAGCATCGACTCTTGCCTTCTGTGTGCAAGCTGACGCCACCTCTCCTCTTCAGCCCGCGATTCAGCACGCCACCTCTGCTCTTCAGCCCGCGATTCAGCACGCCACCTCTCCTCTCGCTCATATTGGGCTTTTCTATAATCAGTCATTGACTGCCTCCACGCATTCTGCTGTGCTCTGTCAGCGTGGGAGGCAGTCTGTAGTTCTGTAAACATTTCATCACGCGTCCTTCGCTTCCGCTTTCGAATATTCACTAGCCTCTGTGAAGGAGAAAGATTTGCAGCTGGTGGAGGAGAAGGGAGAGGTGGTTAAAAAGATACATTTTAGAGAACAATGGGTACACTCTTTCACGTTAAATTTTGCTGTTCACATCACACAGCACATGTGCTTTCGTTACAAGGTCGCATTTTTCCTCTTATACTGAGGGCTTGCCGGTTTGGTGTGAGAGATCACTCACGCAGTGCCAGGCCACAGATTTCAGCTTGCAGGCAGCCATGGTAAGACAGAGTCTTTTGGCTTTTTTAACCTTCTTAACATGTGGGGATGGTTTCAAACAGTACTGCTCTCATTAACCATACCAAGCACCCGTTGGGTTGGCCATTTAAAATGGGTTTGCAATGTAAAAGGAGGGGCTGCGGTTTCAGGGTTAACGTGCAGCACAAACCCAACTAATTCCCCTCCCCCACACACCCAATTCTCTGGGATGATCACTTCACCCCTCCCCCCCAACGCGTGGCTAACAGCGGGGAATATTTCTGTTCAGCAGAGCAGGAAGGGGCACCTCTGAATGTCCCTTTAATAAAATTGCCCCATTTCAACCAGGTGACCGTGAATGATATCACTCTCCTGAGGATAACAAAGAGCGATAAGGAATGGATGTTGTCTGCATGCCAGCAAACACCGGGACCATACGCTGCCATGCTTTGTTATGCAATGATTCCAGACTACGTGCTACTGGCCTGGCGTGGTAAAGTGTCCTACCATGGCGGACGGGATAAGGCAGCCCTCCCCAGAAACCTTTTGCAAAGGCTTTGGGAGTACATGAAGGAGAGCTTTCTGGAGATGTCCCTGGAGGATTTCCGCTCCATCCCCATACACGTTAACAGACTTTTCCAGTAGCTGTACTGGCCGCGATTGCCAGGGCAAATTAATCATTAATCATTAAACACGCTTGCTTTTAAACCATGTGTAATATTTACAAAGGTACACTCACCAGAGGTCCCCTGTGTGCCCACAGGGTCTTGGGTGAGTTCGGGGGTTACTGGTTCCAGGTCCAGGGTGATAAACATATCCTGGCTTTTGGGGAAACCGGTTTCTCCGCTTCCTTGCTGCTGTGAGCTATTTACATTATCTTCATCCTCATCTTCCTCGTACCCCGAACCCGCTTCCCTGTGTGTTTCTCCAGTGAGGGACTCATAGCACACGGTTGGGGTAATGGTGGCTGCACCCCCTAGAATGGCATGCAGCTCCGCGTAGAAGCGGCATGTTTGCGTCTCAGCCCCGGACCTTCCGTTTGCTTCTCTGGCTTTGTGGTAGGCTTGCCTTAGCTCCTTAATTTTCACGCGGCACTGCTGTGCGTCCCTGTTATGGCCTCTGTCCTTCATGGCCTTGGAGACCTTTTCTAATATTTTGCCATTTCGTTTACTGCTACGGAGTTCAGCTAGCACTGATTCGTCTCCCCATATGGCGAGCAGATCCCGTACCTCCCGTTCTGTCCATGCTGGAGCTCTTTTGCGATCCTGGGACTCCATCACGGTTACCTGTGCTGATGAGCTCTGCGTGGTCACCTGTGCTCTCCACGCTCAGCAAACAGGAAATGAAATTCAAACATTCGCGGGGCTTTTCCTGTCTACCTGGCCAGTGCATCTGAGTTGAGAGTGCTGTCCAGAGCGGTCACAATGAAGCACTGTGGGATAGCTCCCAGAGGCCAATAACGTCGAATTCCATCCACACTACCCCAATTCCGACCCCCTAAGGCCGATTTTATCGCTAATCCCCTCGTCGGAGGTGGAGTAAATAAACCGGTTTAAAGGGCCCTTTAAGTCGAAAGAAAGGGCTTCGTCGTGTGAACGTGTCCAGGCTTAATTCGATTTAACGCGGCTAAAGTCGACCTAAACTCGTAGTGTAGACCGGGCCTAAAGAGGAACAAAGTGCTCTTATTCCGGAATAAGAGTATTCACACATGGGGTTATTCCAGAATGGTTACTGCATTTTGCATTTACACCCCACCTCAATCGGAATTAATTTTCAAGTGTAGACAAGCCCTAAAAGAACTGCTAGGTTATTGCTCTAACCCTTGGCCTTCCTTGCACTTTCTTAGTTGCTGTTAATTGCTGTGCAATAGCCGCTGTCTTGGAAACTGCTCTGTGTGGGCACCTACATGAAGCCTAGTTGACTTCAGAGTGGCCTATAGAGCATTTGGCAGGTCTGGGGCTTTCATCTGAATGCTCTTTGGGCACATGTAAATTATCCTGCGCAATAGGAATAACAAAAAATGTGATTCTGTCAAACACCAAAGTAACCACGTGTGGCTGAGGTGATGTGCAATTTGTAAAACCCTCAGTGCTGCCTGTTTCTCGTGGTTCTGTTGATTCTTTAGATGTTTGCAGTTTTCTTTTCATCTGTGTTCCATTGTTTCATTAGAGATACAGGTTAAACGCACTGGATGGCAGTTGCCAGAATCTGGCTTCTTTCGTTTTTTGAAAATGGGTACCATATTTGCTTTCATCTAAGCTGTCACTACCTCTGAGTTTTTCCAAATATCATTGTCTATAATTCAGCAAATTCAACAGCTACTTCTCTGACAGTGAGATGCATGTCATCTAGACTTGCTGGTTTGGAGGCGCACAAATTTCACTCACTTGCTTCTTATTAATTCACTAGCATTTCATTGTTTTTTACCTGCCCTGCCTGAAAGGCCTTTTGCTTGTTTTTTGCAGATAAACTGTGTGACTTTTCCCCACCCAGACACAATGCAAGAACAGCAGTTGCTGAAACCCACTGAATGGAGCTACTGTGATTATTTCTGGGTAAGTAGGCAGCCAGCCACATGCCACACGCGGCAGCTTCTGAGTTTCAGGAAGAGCAGAACAAATTGCTAGGTTTGTGTTACGGAGCAAATCAGAATTCAGTGTGGCAAGGTGCTGAAAAAGACACACTGTAGCAAGGAGCAGCACCAACTCTGCTGCGTCACTTCTGCAGGGCCTTTAATAAAGCACAGGGCACGGTGTGGTGCTAGAGGTGCTCTACAGAACAAAGAGAAAACAAGGGAAAGTCTCAAGGGAGGGAACATCGCTCCTGCAGGGAGAGTGGAGTGTTTGTTAGCCTCAGCCCCAACCACCAGACCAGGCTGCACTGAGGAGAGAGGGAGCAGCTAAGGTGCTGATGTAACTCCGACAGACCCCGTTGTCAGCGGGCAGGATTGAACCTTGGACCTCTGGAGCTTAGTGCATGAGCCACTACTGCATGAGCTAAAAGCGATATGGCTGTTAGCCAAGGCTGTAGAGCAGACTCATTAATCTCTCTCTAAGTGGTCATTCAGCCCACGTCCTCTTTTCATGCTGATGACTCGCAGAGCTACCTCTCTGCTCTGGACCTGGCCAAAATGGAACTCCTGATCCACCTCCACCACCAGCACAAGCCCTTCTATCTTCTCTGTCATGATGGACAGCACCACCACCTTCCCTGTCATTCAGACTAGCAACCTTGACGCTATCGTTGCCTGAGCCCTCTCTGTTGACCTACCCATCAGCCACGTCACTTGCCACTTCTCCCTGCACAGCTTCTCCAGGATCTGGCCTGTCATCACGGCCAAAACTCTCATCAAAGCCCTGATCATCTTGCTTTTTGATTACTGCAGTCTTTACTGTATATGTGAGTACAGCATGCAGCGCAGTGAGGCAAAAAGCACAGCAATTCTGAAAATATCCCCTATGCCCCAGAGACATGGGGGGTGGAGTTAGACATTAATCGAAAGTGTAGGGAAGAGGGAAAGAAAAAAGGTGAAAATGAAAGAGAGAGAGAGGGGGCTCCAAACTGCTCCAAAGTCAATGGAATTATCCTAGGGATGAACTGGGCCAAGTAACGAAACAAACAATGATTGAAAGAATGAATGAATGGCATTATTATTAGCCCATGACATGAGGTGGTCTTTTACATACTAAAGGGGCTATCACACTGGGTACATTCTATCAGGCACTGATGGAGTAGATGCTGAGCAGAGGGGAGGAAGTCATTTAATGGTCTTCCGAGGCGCATTTCAAAGTGTTTTTAATGTTCTGATCAGCAGCTTAGATCCCAGGAGGAGCCTCCTGCGAAGAAAAGCAGCTGTTCCCACCCCTGGAATGCCATCTTTTGGCAGCATTGCTGTAGTTAGGATTCTAGGAGCCATGACATGTCTTGTGTTGTACACGTCCTCTCTGCCATTTCTCTTCTAGGCTGATAAGAAGGATCCGCAAGGGAACAACACAGTATCAGGGTTTGAAATTCTGCTCCAAAAGCAACTCAAGGGGAAACAAATGCAAAAAGAAATGGCAGAGTTTGTTCGAGAAAGGTAATTGGAAGCTTTCTGTTGAGTTTAATATTTCTTGTAATCACTTTATTTCCATGAATCGAGCACGTAGCCTGAACTCTGGAAGTTGTGCATATTTTATGAAACACACACAGACATTTAATTTCATCACTATCCATCCAAACTCTCCAATTTTCGCCAAAAAATGTTCTCCTTCAGTGCACCTATTAGCTTTAGACTTCCCATGTCTCTTTAAGGTTTGTGAGTCACTTAACTTGGTGGAATGAGGATAATCAATGGGACACAGTAATACCAGGGTACGAAACATATAGGAATGGCAGAATAGGTCGTACTGGTGGGGGAGTGGCACTACATGTGAAAGAAAGCATAGAGTCAAATAAAGTGAAAATCTTGAATGAATCAAACTGTACCATATAATCTCTATGGATAGAAATTCCATGCTTGAAATATGAGACAATTTAGGTGCTAAAGGAGCACTCAAGGAAGATAAGGCCATTGCAAGAAGCTAAATGAATTCTTTGAATCGGTCTTCACTTCAGAGAATGTGGGGGAGATTCCCACACTTGGGCCATTCTTTTTAGGTGAAACATCTGAGACACTGTCCCAGATTGAGGTGTCAATCAAGGGGATTTTGGAACAAATTGATAAATTACACAGTAATGAGTCATCAGTACCAGATGGTATTCACCCAAGAGTTGTGAAGGAACTCAAATGTGAGGTTGCAGAACTACTAACTGTGATATATAAACTATTGCTTAAATCAGCCTCTGTACCATATGTCTGGAGGATAGCTAATGGTAATATCAATTTTTTAAAAGGGCATCAGAGGCTATCCTGGCAATTATAGGTCAGTAAGCCTAACTTCAGTACCAGGCACATTGTTTGAAACAGAACTATGACACACAGATAAACAGGATATGTTGGCAAAGAATAAACATGGTTATTGCAAAGGGAAATCATGCTTCACCAATCTATTCAAATTCTTTGAGGGGGTCAACAAGTACATGGACAATGGTGCTCCAGTTGATATAAGAACAGGAGTACTTGTGGCACCTTAGAGACTAACAAATTTATTGGTGCCACAAGTACTCCTGTTCTTTTTGCGGATACAGACTAACACGGCTGCTACTCTGAAACCAGTTGATATAGTGTACTTGGATTTTTAGAAAACCTTTGACAAAGGCTCTTAAGCAAAGTAACTAGTCATGGGATAAGAGGGAAGGTCCTCTCATGGATCAGTAACTGGTTAAAAGTTAGGAATCAACAGGTAGAAATAAATGGTCAGTTTTCACAATGGAGAGAGGTAAATAGCAGGGTCCACTAAGGACCTGTAATGGGATGAATGCTTTTGAACATATTCATAAATGATCTGGAAAAGGGGGTGATCAGCTAGGTGGCAAAATTTACAGACGATACAAAATTACTCAAGAAATGTAAGTCTAAGCTGAATGTGAAGAGATACAAAGGGCTCTTATTGAACTGGGTGACTGGGCCACAAAATGACAGATGAAATTAAATGCTGGTAAGTGCAAAGTAATGCACATTGGGAAAAAACATGTTATCACTCAAGAAAGAATTGGAGTCATTGTGGATACTTCTCTGAAAACATCCACTTAATGTGCAACTGTAGTCAAAAAATCTAACAGAATGTTAGGAACCATTTGAAAAGTGATAGATAATAAAACAGAAGATTTCATAATGCTCCCATGCTCTGGGTGTCCCTAAACCTCTGACTAACAGAAGCTGGGACTGGACAACAGGGATTGGGATCACTCAATAATTGCCCTGTTCTGTTCATTTCCTGTGAAGCATCTGGCATTGGCCACTGTCAGAAGAGAGGCTACGGGGCTAGATGAACCATTGGTCTGACCCAGTATGGAGATTCTTATGTTCTTCTAATACCACTATATAAATCTATAGTACCCCACACCTTGAATACGACATGTAGTTCTGGTTGCCCTACCTCAAAAAAGATATATTAGAATTGGAAACGGTATGGTGAAAGGCAACAAAAATTATTAGGGGTATGGAAAAACATCCATATGAGGAGAGATTAAAAAGACTGGGACTGTTCATTTTAGACTAAGGGGGGGTATGTTAGAGGTCTATAAAATCATGAATGATATGGAGAATATGAATAGAGAAGTGTTATTTAGCCCTTCCCTAATAAAAGAACCTTATTAAATTAATAGGCAGCAGGTTTGAAACAAAGTACTTCTTTACACAATACACAGTCAACCTTTGGAACTCTCTGCCAGGGGATGTTGTTAAGGCCAAAAGTATAATTGGGTTCAGAAAAGAATTATATAAGTTCATGGAGCATAGATCCATCCATGGCTATTAGCCAGGATGGTCAGGGATGCAATCCCATGCTCTGGGTGTCCCTAGACCTCCAACTGTGAGAAGATGGGACTGGACAACAGGGGATGGATCACTCAGAATTGCCTCAGACGCATTTGGCACTGTCCACTGTCAGAACATAGGATACTGGGCTAGCTGAATCATTGGTTTGCCCCAGTCTGACCATTCTTATGGGTCAACAATATCTTTTATCAGTGAGTTCCACAGGTTGATTATAATAGGAGATAAAAAGAAACACTCATGAGTAAGGCCCCACTGGAAAATCTGATGATTTACTTTGCCGTGTGGTGGTTTTGTCCATATTTAATATATTTTCACTGCTGTCTGTTTTCTGTAGGATAAAGATTGAGGAAGAATATGCCAAGAACTTGTCCAAACTGTCTCAGAACTCACTGGCTGCTCAAGAAGAAGGGTAAGGAGCCTTTGCACAAAAGGCATTTCCCCTAACTTAGGCACATGCTCTTTTCTTGAGGCCCTCCATAGAGCAATGGGTGATTCAGCCTATTATCCTGGCTCTGTTATTAGGGGGTAGAACCTTCTGGAGCAGTAGTCCATTGATTGACAGGGCCAGTATGTTTTTAAGAGCAGCTGTGCAAAATATTAAAAATGTTAATCATTTATGTTTAATATTATAGCTGTTCTAAACTACAGCAATTCTTGGGGTTCCGCACATGGCAGCACTGCATTGCTGGAATCACAGAGGGATCTGTGCATTAAATGAAGTTGCTGATTGCTGTCCCTCAGGGGACCCAGTAGCATCAGGAGAGAGGGAGATGCAACAGCATCTTCTAATCCTGGGTTCTTTCCTCCCGTGGAGCAAAAGGAGAGACCCTCTCTCCTTTGCGCTGTGTCTGCCCTGGGGAGGAGGTAGGAGGCCCAGAAGTGATATGCCAAAGAAGGCAGGAGAGGGCTCATGTACACTGCTTTAGTTTCCCTGCACTAGCACGTTTCTGTGCCATTGACAGAAGTCACTGATGTGGAGGCCCCGTCACTAGATGTGTTCAAGAGAAGACTAGGAGAATCTTTTGGGGGCTAGAGTACAGGGGTGCTAGGAGTTGGTTTCACGATTAATGGTCTCTAATTATAAATCCTTATAATATAATTCATTTAATGAACAAAAACAATTTAAAAGGGTTTAAAGTTCGGCTGTCGATTAATCGCAGTTAACTCACGCAATTAACAAAAAAAATTAATCGCAATTAAAAAAATTAATCGCGATTAATTGTAGTTTTAATCGCACTGTTAAAAATAGACTACCAACTGAAATTTATTAAATATTTTTGGATGTTTTTCTACATTTTCAAATATATTAATTTCAATTATAACACCCTATACAAAGTAGACAGTGCTCACTTTACATTATTATTTTTTATTACAAATATTTGCACTGTAAAAATGGCAAACAAAAGAAATAGTATTTTTCAATTCACCTCATACAAGTACTGTAGTACAATCTCTTTATCATGAAAGTGCAACTTACAAATGTAGATTTTTTGTTATATAACTGCACTCAAAAACAAAACAATGTAAAACTTTAGAGCCTACTTCTTGTTCAGCCAATCGCTAAGACAAACAAGTTTGTTTACATTTACTGGCGATAATGCTGCCCTTTTCTTATTTACAATGTCACCTGAAAGTGAGAACAGCCATTTTCATGGCACTTTTGTAGCTGGTATTGCAAAGTATTTACGTGCCAGATATGCTAAACATTCGTATGCCCCTTCATGCTTCGGCCAACATTCCAGAGGACATGCTTCCATGCTGATGATGCTCGTTAAAAAAATTATACATTAATTAAATTTGTGACTGAATTCCTTGGGGGGAGAATTGTATGTCTCCTACTCTGTTTTACCCACATTCTGCCATATATTTCACGTTATAGCAGTCTCGGATGATGACCCAGCACATGTTCATTTTAAGAACACTTTCACAGCAGATTTGACAAAACACAAAGAAGGTACAAATGTGAGATTTCTAAAGATAGCAACAGCACTTGATCCAAGGTTTAAGAATCTGAAGTGCCTTCCAAAACCTGAGAGGGACGAGGTGTGGAGCATGCTTTCAGAAGTCTTAAAAGAGCAAGTCAGATGCGGAAACTACAGAACCCAAACCACCAAAAATGAAAATCAACCTTCTGCAGGTGGCATCTGACTCAGCTGATGAGAATGAACATGTGTCAGTCCGCACTGCTTTGGATGGTTATCGAGCAAAACTCATTATCAGGATGGACGCAGGTCCCCTGGAATGGTGGTTGAAGCATGAAGGGACATATGAATCTTTAGCGCATCTGGCACATAAATATTTTGCAACGCCGGCTACAACAGCACCATGAGAACGCCTGTTCTTACTTTCAGGTGATAGGCACATGATTACGGGCAGCATTATCTCCTGTAAATGTAAACAAACTTGTTTGTCTGCGCGATTGGCTGAATAAGAAGTAGGACTGAGTGGACTTGTAGACTCTAAAGTTTTACATTGTTTTATTTTTGAATGCAGTTATTTTTTTGTAC
The DNA here is from genome assembly GCF_028017835.1 of Emys orbicularis. NCBI lineage: Eukaryota > Metazoa > Chordata > Testudines > Emydidae > Emys > Emys orbicularis. The sequence continues at coordinate 23,984,588 of NC_088695.1, read as the reverse complement.
ATAATTCTATATATGTAAGTTCAACTTTCATGATAAAGAGATTACACTACAGTACTTGTATTAGGTGAATTGAAAAATACTGTTACAGTACTTTTCTTTTTTACAATGGAAATATTTGTAATAAAAATAAATATAAAGTGAGCACTGTACACTTTGTACTCTGTGATGTAAGTGAAATCAATATATTTGAAAATGTAGAAAATATCCAAAACTGTTTAAATAAATGGTATTCTGTTATTGTTTAACAGTGCGATAAATCGTGTGATTAATCATGATTATTCTTTTAAATTGTGTGATTAATCGTGATGAATTTTTTTAATCGCTTGACAGCCCTAGTTTAAAGTTAGGTAAGCGTGACAGCCCTCCAGGCAAACACTTCAAACAAAAGAAAGCCAAGTTATGGGACATCTCTTATCTGTGTCCTAACATGACCCAGCACCTTTCTACTGGCAGTGAGAGATTCCACAGCTTCACAGAGAGCTTCCTTCTTCTTCCAGTGAAAGAAACACCTTTACCCACCACATATTAATCCCCTTCACTGTATAACACCACACCTTGATTACAAGCTGAGCAGCAGCTGCTCCAATTCAGCACTGCCATCTGTGTGCAGACTCAGTGTGTGGTGTGTGTTTCTGGGGGAAGTCTAAGGTTCTGTGCAGGTGGGGTTGGATTCTGTGGAGAGCATTGATGTGTTCATCTACCTAGCTGCACACAGAGTTCAAATGGCTGCAACAAACTGGATGTTCTTCAGTGAACAGAGCTTGCCACCTCCAGCATGAAGTCCATGTCTCACTTATGGATGCAAAAATGTCTTTGTACTGAGACAGAATTCAGGATCTATCAAACTTGTGTACCGCCTGTATTGCTATGCGGGTCAGAAATCTGGACCTTCCTACAGGCAGACTTGGAGCAGCTAGAGGCATTCCATAAAGGAAACATTTTTAGTTTATTTTTACTCATCATCTGAATACTAGATTTACTTGAAATCCTCTAGAAATTCAGCCTTCACTCACAGATTAGGTGTTGTAAATTTAGGGAGGGTACACTTATCTTCATACAGAAACAAAAACAAATCCATAGATTGAATTCCTGCTTACAATGAAAGATGAAATTCAGTATTAATTTGAAAATATTAATCTGATCCTACCATTATTTGGCTTTTTGCCTTCTGGGCACTCTGCTACTGTTGCTCTCTTGACTGCCTGTAATTGGAGGTCCCTTTCCATAGCCTCTTTTATTTCCATCATTTTCACTGTGGAAAGTGGGACACTGTGTGCACTTCAGTGATATGCCTGGAGATGTAACAATGTTTTCAGCGGCAGGTGTCTTTAAGACGGAACTGAGGGCTATGAAGCAGACACGCAGCTAAACCACTTTTGTACACAGGGTTTCAGAGGTCTGCAGGCGCCGGGATTCTAAACATTGTGGATGATAGAAGGTTTTAATGACTGTACATTTTCCATTAGCTAATGTGAGGGAATTCTATTGGGAGGGGGCTGTCCAGGTCTTTGTGTCTGAGATGTGAGAGGTGTGAACTGGTACTACTGTCTTAATGCTGGAGGGGACAACAGTCTGATTGATTAAGCTGTAGTAGTTGAATGGTGCATACATGTATATTGAGTATGATACAATGCAGGGGCTGATACACTGCACAAATGAAAGGTTGCCTCATAAATTCCAGTGGGGGCCATGCATGGGTACAAGGCACGGATCAGGGCACTGACCAGTGATGCATTGTGTTTTTCAGCACCTTAGGCGAGGCCTGGGCCCAGCTGAAGAAAAGTCTGGCGGATGAGGCAGAGGTTCATCTCAAATTTTCCTCTAAGGTAATCTGCAAGCTCCTCTGTTCACACAGAGCATTCTCCAGGAGTTTGGTAGTGGTCTAGCCTTTGGGGGATATTAATAAGGAAAATATGAACATACACAGGTGGTCCAAACGGCAAACATCTGAGAGCACTAAGGAAATCTGTCAAATCTGTGTGTTTTCCTATGCTCTCTGCAAACACTGTTCTAACCCGTTAGACCCCACTCTGCTGCCAGAGCTGGGAACAGAACCTAAGAGTCAGATGGGGGAGTATTATTATTATCACCCTGTCCTACAGAGAGGGACACTGACACCAAAAGGCAAAGGGGACTGATAGCCTCGGCTGTAGCAGCAGGATTCAAACTCACAGGCCAATGTGTGGCCAGCTCATGTGCAGGGGTTATGTGGGGGGGGACCAAGACACCTCCTTCCTCTTGCACACCTGATGAGAGGGCTGGAAAACACTGCAGGCCATTTGCTCAGTGGAGCACAGAGCCACCTCTGTCCAAGTATGTTGAGCAGCATGCGATTTCCCAATGCAAAGGGAAAGAGGCAGAGCCATAGTCCCACTCCCTCCTTTCCTCCCTCCCTCCCTCCCACTCACTGTCGTCCAAGGCCACCTGCAGTGAGGGATGCACTGACAGTCTGTGTGGTCCCCAGCTCACTGGAGAACTCAGGGTGTGACTGTGATGCCTGCGCTGCACCTGGGAGAGGCAGCTTCCTGCCACCTTCGAGCTGGGGCGGGGACAGTCTTGTGGTTAAGCCACAGGAGGTTTGGGTTTAATTCCTGGTCCTGCCACTGGCTCCCTGGATCACCTGGGGTAAGTCACTCACTCTCTCTGGGCCTCAGTTCCCATCAGAAAATGGGGATAACAGCACTATCCCCCCCAGGGCGTGGGCTGGAGAAATTCGTTACCTGTGTACGAGGCACTGTGACGGTGGCTGTTATTGGAGATTAAAGGTTTCAGGCTTTCCGATGAGAGAGGATAGCAAGAGCCTAAGAATTTGTGACCTTTGAGAAATTCCTCCTATGCTCCCTTAACTGATGGGTTGGGGTGGAGGCAGCTTTGCTCCAGGCTTTCTTTGGGAAGGGAAAGATCCTTAGCCCATTCTGCCATCATGCTGCTAAAATTACATCTCTGGCTAAGTATGAGCACCACATTCTCGTCCATTGTGACCAAGCCTTCCAGGAGAAACAGCTAACTTCATCCAGTCTTGTTATGCTCCCGATCAGCGCTTGGCTGTTTGCACTTCCCGGTGCCCCTTTCTATTGTCATTCCCAGCTCCAGAGTGAGGTGGAGAAACCACTGCTCAACTTCAGAGAGAACTTTAAGAAAGACATGAAGAAATATGACCATCACATCGCGGATTTACGGAAGCAGCTGGCTAGTCGCTACACAGCAGTAGAAAAGGTAAGCGCAGAGAATGAAGCAGAGTGAGCTTTGGTGGGATAATCTCGTCTGGGTCACAAGAAAAAACAACTCATGGAATGCTTCTCTTCAGCTTCTAACTACACAGGAGAGAACTCTCCTGTGCTAAACTCCTAAAGTCTTGTTCTGTTCTGGTGATTAATAGGAAACCAGGGAGGCAGCGTCATGTCTGGAGATATTTTTGTTACATTGCATTGTGTCTCTAACCCAACCCTTCTCACTCTCTAAGTTAATATATTGCTATGGCATTAGGTGAAAATATCCATCCTGATGCATGCTCCATGGTCACATTAGCCAGACAGGGCCTGGCAGGGATATCAATCTAACTTGGGTCACCTCAGGTCACCAGCAAAGCCTCTGCCTGTTGTACACACACCTTCAGCAGACAGCTGAGGTCATGCTCCACCCCTTCTCCTGACTGACTCTCTGACTGGAGAAAGGGCAGGAAAAGCCAGGTGCCAGCACTGTTTGTGTCCTGTATGAAGCCGAAACACAATACTACTGAATTATCCAGGTGTTAGTTGTTAAGTCCCTGCTGAGCATTCTCACAGGAACCAAACTATATGCTGGAGTGCACATCACATGGCCTTCCCAGACAGCCAGGGACACAGCACATGGAAAACTGTCAGTCTGCACTGCTTACATGGAAAGCACTTTCCCCAGCTGTGCTAAGTTCTTTAGACTCATGTCTGAAGCAAGCATTATCCAACCATTTATCCAGAGGGATAATTAAATCAGTGGATCAGAAAACAAATACAGACCCCCTGGGTGGCATCTGCTCAGCATGACACAGACAAAGGAGATAGCCCTCTGCCAGGCTCCATTACTATCAGCTTCAATGCCCTCTTATGGCCTGGCCAGCTAAGCCCAACACCAAATAGTCCTCTCTCAAAATCCTTCAAAGCTGCAAAATTAACCCACCAGTAATTGCCTGTGAAGTTGATGTAGAGAGCCATTATTCCAGAGCTGGGATGTCGGTGTTTAACTCAGCACATACACAAATAGCAGCCTCCAAATTAGGTCAAAATCTCCAATATGTTACAGGGGGGAAAAGAGTGTTGGCCTGATTTTTAACTAAACAGGCAACAGCTTGTGCAAAACACGTCTAACTTGTGTGTTTAGGTAACCTCAGCAACTATGCATACAGACGGTAAATGTATTCACAGGTGGGTAACATGATAATGTGTGCCTACAGTTTCCTCACCTGTATGTACAGTGGCAGTAATTATACTCTCAAATTAGATCTGTTAACATGATGGAGCAATTTAAATCAAGGTGATTGATTTATATCATTATTTAAATCACTTGATTTTTTAAATAAATTGTTAATTTAAATCAGATTAAGGCTTTGGAAAAACTAATTTAAAATTTTGTTACTGCAACTTCAGATTAAAATGTTTAAAAAAAAAAAAGAAAAGAAAACAGAAAAAATCCCTGAAATTCTATAACAATCAGAAAACTAAAGAAAAGTTCAAGACATCCACATTCACAATTGAAGACTATAAAATAAGAAGACAGTAAAGAACAAGCACCAGGCAAATAACAAAATCTGATCAACACATTAAAAATAAGGATTTGAATTTAAAAATCAGTTTTTAATCATGATTTTTAACCACCCTGGTCTTAAATGCTTAGACCCTAAGAGCCCTTTGCTAGAGCAGGTGAACTGAGCTCTTTTTTGCTTGCTGTCCAAGATATACTTTTTCTTCCCTGGCTGTCTAGCTTTATATTTTATCTCTGCTACACAGAAACAGGCTGATATAAAGCACTGTGTAGATTAAACTCATTCTGAATTGCACTGTGAAAGCCTTTTTGTATATGAATTCATTTGGCACATTGAAGGAGCCCAATTCTCCAACAATTTTTTTTTCCCAATGGACAGTATTGCAAGGGCTGAGTGTCTGACTTGCTCAGTTGGTGACTGGAGATGATTCATATTTTTGGACTATCTGCACTGCTTTCATCATTGTAGTGTCAGTGCCTCACAATCATTCATGAATTTTATCCTCACAACACTGCTGTGGTGCAGGGAAATGCTATCCCTGCTTTTACAGAGGGGAACTGAGGCACAGAATAGATTGAGGAACTTGCCTAAGGTCACCCAGGAAGCCTGTGGCTGAGTCAGAAATTGAAAGCAGATCCCCTGCATCTCTGTGCAGTACCATAGCCACCGGACCTCCCTTCCTGTAATTACTCTCACTCATTGCAAGAGGCGAGGGCATGGGCAAGAAGCTGTGGCACACACCCCAAGCCTTGTACTTACATGTCATAGGAATGTAGGCATTGCCAGGCTGCATCAGACCTGAGGACCATCCAGTCCAGGATCCTGTCTCTAATAGTGGCCAGGACCTGCCACTGCAGAGGAAAGTGCCAGAACCCTGCAGTAGCAGATGTGGGGCAATGACTCCCCATGAAAGTCTCCTCTTAGGCCCTCATACTCAGAGCCTGGTAGCAGGAGGGTTTGTATTCCTTTCAACGTTCTCTCCTTTTAGTATTTACTATGATAACTCTGGATATTTTTGTAATATAAAAAATGTCCAATTCCCCTTTAAATCTTGGTAAGTTTTGGGCCTCAGTGACATCCAGTGGCAGTGAGTTCCATAGGCTGATTACACATTGTGTGAAAAAGTATTTTCTTTTATCAGTTTTGAATTTTCCACCTTTTAATTTCACCTGTTCTTGTGCCCCAAGACAGAAAGATTAGACCCATGGCTTCTCCCTCTCTCCTGCAGTGCCCCATCTCCCTTCAAGCCCAGACCTGACCCAGATCGCCAGTTTCTCTGCAGGGTCTCCCTTCATCACAGGGAAACCCCTTGCACTCTGGGCCACCAGATTTCAGTTTACCAGTGTGTCTGCACTATGTGGGGAGGGCAGCAGCCCTTCCTCTGATGACACGAGTGCACATCTGTCAAATTGGGGGTGGCAGTGTCCCCCCCTTAGCAGCTGCTGGAGATGGGGACCCCAACCAGCCACCCCAGAAGGTAACAGGAACAAAATGGAGAAGCCTTTGTGTCCCTAACATAAGACCGGTGGGTAATGGGACAGCAATTAGGACTATCAAATGAATCTGGTGTTTAATATCGCTAACCCTTATAACACGAGTCCTCGCTACATCGGACTAAAGCTGAGCAATAATCAGTTCATCAGTTTGTTGGTCAAACCAAAAACCCAACCCCAGTTCATTTCAGATGAACCCAAAATGAAAATGCTTTGGTTTTCTCAGTGAAACAAACATTTTGGGTCATATGAATGTATCGCTTAGATTTCGGGTATTTTAAACCACTTTTTCTATTAAAAGCAAATGAAATTTGGAGATGCCATTCACAAAGCCACTAAAGGAAGAGGTACCCCCCACTCCAGATCCTATAGCCTGGTGGTTAGGGCTCTTGCTTTTAAAGTGCAAGACTTAAGGTCATAGTCTTGCTCCACATCAGGCACGAGGGACTAGAACTTGGGTTTCTAGGGTTATAGCAAAGGGCCACATCCACTGAGCTATCAGATATTCTGGGGCTGGGGTGGGCTCTCGCAGTCTCTCCTGCTAAAGCTGTAGCACTTTGTTTAATATTAAATATGTATTGAGCCAGAGAAAAAGCAGAAGAGTGAATCTGTAAGCCCAGTGATCTGGGGGGCATGTGGGTTCCAGTCCCTGCTGCAATGAATAGTTGATTAGTTATACAGAATGGAACAGCTTCAAGAGGAAATTGAGAGACCCACCCCCGGCGGACCCAAGCGTCCAGTGCTTAGAGTACTCACCTACAATATGGGAAACCCACTTATTGTACTCACTACTAGCGCCAGCTGATTTAAAACTACATTTTTGGCAAATAAATGATTCATCCAGAAAATTTCACCCAGCTCTAATGGGTCATTGACTATAGGGTAACACCCGGGTTCTTGTAAGTTGTCATTTCTTCTCATGAAATTGCCTGGCCAGGTCCCCAGTGTCTGTGGCTTGTTAAGCAGACCACAGAGCCATCAAGAGCAGCCCTAACAAGGACTCTGTGCCACTTGGTGCATGATCACCTGTGCAGCTTGTATTGTCATTGCCATAGAGGGTTTTCAAACTAAGTCAGGAGGGACAATTCCCTCAGCTTTTCACTTGGCTTCTTGTTTAGCAAACAAGAGGTTTCTGTCCTCAAACCTAATCACTGCTGAGACAGGCTGGCTGAAGCTGATGAGAACCGGGCTTTAAAGGACACATTGGGTGACATAAAATGTCCCCAACATGCATATCACTACAGAGTACCTACTTTCTGTACAGGGATGATTTCATTTGGGAGGAGACGGACTCTATAGACATCGTGAGGCAGCTGGAAGTTCTTCTCCTGTAAGGCATGTCTGGTGTGCTTTGTTTATTCAAGGCCCGGAAAGCCCTGACAGAGAGGCAGAAGGATCTGGAAATGAAAACCCAGCAGTTGGAGATAAAGCTCACCAACAAGACAGAAGAGGAGATCAAGAAAGCGAGGCGGAAGTCCACTCAGGCTGGTGAGTGGGTGAGGCTTGAGGTTCATATCTGGTCAACTGAATTAGGGAAGCCAGTATGTTGCAGTAGATGAGGTGGGGTGCAAAGGGGGCCAGAATGAGAGATGAGGCTGTCGGGATGGGAAGAAAAAGATGATCCTGGCGAGGTGATGAGCAAGCAGCAGCAGAATTTGCATGTATGGGGGAGGGAAAAGGGAGGAGGAAAAAGTAACCACCAGATTGTGGGTCTGAGTGGTGTGGAGGATGGGGATGTTGTCAACAATGATAGAGAAGGGGGGGAACCGGAGAAGATTTGAGAAGGAGCTTGATTTTGGCTTAACGGATGACAAGACATCCAAGAGGCGATATTGGCGAGACAGGCCAAGCTAGGAAATTGGATGGAAGGAGAAACGTCAATGGTGGAAAGAGATTTGAGAGTCAGCAGCGTAGAGCTGTTACCTGAACCCCGTGAGCTGATGAGAGACAGGGAGTCAAGTGAGACTAGCAGGGAGCAAAGGGTACAGCATTGGGATACCCCACTGACAGGGCGGAGGAGGACCCACTGGAAGGGAAATAGAAGAAACTGTCAGGCAGGCAGGAGGGAAACCAGGAGAGGATATTATTTTGAAAAGCTGGGAGGAAAAGATCTCGGCAAGGAGAGGATGGCTGACAGAGTGAAAAGCAGCAGAGGTGGGCGAAAATGGAGTAAAGGCTCTTAGGTTTGGCCAGAAAGAGGTATGTATGTATGTGTGTATATATATATATATATATATATATATATATATGGAGATATACCTATCTCATAAAACTGGAAGGGACCCTGAAAGGTCATTGAGTCCAGCCCCCTGCCTTCACTAGGCAGGACCAAGTACTGATTTTTGCCACAGATCCCTAAATGGCCCCCTCAAGGATTGAACTCACAACCCAGAGTTTAGCAGGCCAATGCTCAAACCACTGAGCTATCCCTCCTCTGAGGTCACTGGGGCCCTCAGTGAGAGTGGTGTGGGTAGAAAGAAGAGGGCCCAACATGTCTTAGATTGGACTTACAAATCTATTGAAAGACAATTTGGCCTATGATTTCTATCCCACTTCTTCCAGTTAGTCAGCAAAACCCCTAGTTAAAGTTAGCCAATATTTTCTACTATAAGACCCTTATAACTTCACCAAACTTTAACTGTTCAGGGTAAAATTCTCCATGCCTGGTGTCTGCCTTACTCTAAAGTTTTTTGGAAAGTTCCAACAAAACTGGTCCAGCTATTTCCAAGAACAGGATGTGGGGAAAATGCATTGTTTTGCCAATGGTAAATATTGCCTACTACCCGAGAAGCTCTAACGCCTGTGTGCTTTGGTCCCAATCTCATTGATGACGCATCTGCAGGTCAATGTGCATGAGGCTTGTGGGTTGCTGGCAGGCTGTTGGGGTCAGAGCTCTGGACCTAAGTTGCGCAGGCACAAGACACCCAGGGTTACAAGGCTGACAGTGACCGAACGACCTCCTCCAGCCAGATTTTGAATGGGGCCCAATCTGGCAGTCAATCTCTGAACATGCCTACCAGATTAGGCCCCACAGGTATCTTCCCGCAGGTATCATCACCCATTTCATGGATTGCAGTAGAACTTAGGCAAGAGATAGGCAGAAGTGCACATACCCCAGTGCAGAAATTTAGGCAGCTAGGGAACTGTTACAGCGAAAAGTTAGGTGCCAAGTGAATTTAACACCTGCAGGGTTCAGTGGCAGCCAAGTAGGGGTTTTGTGGACTCAATGGTGCCTAACACTACGACTTAGGCACCTAAATCTGAGGTTTAGGCACCTAAGTACCTTTGAGTATCTGGGCCTTATTCTTCATAGCTTTCACAATTACTGGCCTTTACAAAACTATGAATATGTTGGTTGATTCTGTCCACTAGGTGGCAGGAGAGAGCCTTGGGATGATCCATTTGAGACAACACATGATCTGAGAACATCATCAAAACAATGTTGTTTTTTTTATATAATAGTTTATTTTTGCCTGTCTGTAAATCAAACAGATCCTCTGGCTCCTGTTGGAGTTGATAAGGAGCACAGAGGCAGCAGCAGAAGCTGTCCACAGACAGCCTTGCAAGGGATGTGGCTGCATCTTCCAAAACTTCCATAAATCGCTGACTTTTGTGCCCAAAATAGCTGTCAGTGGTGCAGGTATCACATGCTCCACTCTCTGCAGATTGGCCATATGTTCTGAGTGAAACACTGGGACACTGCTACGGTGTATAACTGGGAACTGTTTAGCTAGAGGAATTGTGTGGGAATAGGGCCCCCCCTTGCACCCTTTCAACTTGTCAGAGTGACAAACTGGGGAACTGTACAGAAAAGGACAGGGTGGAGACAGGGTGGAGACAATGAGAGGTCATCCCTCTGTGACCTCTCATTGCTCTATCCTCATCCCAGCCTAGACCTACCCACTCTCCTCAAATCTAGATCTTCCCTGTTCCCTGCCCACATCCCCTGCCTGCCAGTCCACCCCGCCCCCCATTTACAAGTGCAGACATGCCAGCTCTCCCGAATTAATTCCGAGGGACACGGTTTCTAAGTAAAATTAAGCCCAACTCCTGTATTCATGAGAGAACTCTCAAATATCAGGATTTTTTTTTCAGCTGCTGTCAGTTCGCCCTGAGTGGCCGAGGGCTCCCGCTGGCAGTCAGCCCTGGAGATGACAATGGGAGCCACAGCCACCCAGGGCTGACAGCGGGAGCCCCTCTTCGTGGGGCGGGCTGACAGTAGCAGCCCCGCCATGCTGCGAGGAGAGCCTCCGTCAGCCAGCCCCAGTCGGCTTGTGCTCCTGATGTCAGCCCCAGTCCCATGGGGGCCAGGGCTGCCACTCTTAGCCTGGGAAGTGGGAGAGGGGACCCCCACTGCAGCCCTCCTAGGCTTGGGGAGGGTGAAGAACCCTAAGAGAAGCAGAGGTGAGTCTGGGATGGCTGAACTATGGCCTGGAGGCTGCAGGGTGTGTGTGAAGTGACGAGGATGATGGCTGATTGGGTGGGGCCAGGGATGAGGGGTTTGGGGGGCAGGAGGGGGCTCCGGGCTGGGGCAGGAGCTTGAGGTGTGGGGGGTGAGGGCTCTGGGGTGGGAGCAGGGATGAAGGGTTTGGAGTGCAGGAGGGGGCTCAGGGCTGGAGCAGGCGGTTGGGGTTTGGGGGTGTGTGGGGTGTGGGCTCCGGGAGGGAGTTTGGGTGCAGGAGGGGACTCGGGGCCGGGGCAGGAGTTTGGGGTGCAGGAGGGGGTCTGGGATGCAGGGTCCCTGCGGCGCCAGCCCCGCAGCTCCGATTGGTCGTGGTTCCCGGCCAATGGGAGCTGCGGAGCTGGCACTCGGGGTGGGGGCTGCATGCGGATCCTCCCTGGCCGCCCATGTGCCTAGGGGCCGCCAGGATCTGGCAGCCGCTTCCGGTAGCCACGCGGAGCCAGGCAGGCAGGGAGCCTGCTCTAGGCCCGGGCCCCCGCCACCAACCGGACTTTTAACGGCGCAGTTGGTGGTGCCGACCAGAGCCGCCAGGGTCCCTTTTCGACCAGGCATTCCAGTCGAAAACCGGATGCCTGGCAACCCTACTCCCTCCACACCTATCTCCCCCATCCTGAGAACCCCCCACCCCACCACGCCTCAGGTCTGAACCCCCACCCAAGCTCTGAATGCTGCCACACTCACACGCTATTGCCTGCATACACACATGCATCCACCAGGCTCGGGGCTCTTCCCCATTCCCTGGCACCCACCACTAGACTCCGAAGCCCCCTGCTCCTCCTGGATCTGGCAGAGCACGAGAACAGGCAGAAAGGGGCGTGTGCACATGATCTGGAGTTGCCCCACAGAAGCCTGAGCTCCCTACTCTGTGCTGTCTCTTCCTGGGATCTATGCTGCAGGGCCAGGAGCCCCATTGGCAGCCAGCTGTGCTGCAATGTGCAGTATGGCAGCCACGCCACAGGGCTTGCAGTGCTGCGGGGGGGGGGGGGGGGGGCTTCACCACAGTGACCCCGCATCCCTAATGAATAGCTTAATCCGGAAAGCAGATTTACTCTTTCAAAGAAACACTGAGCCTCAGCCCATCTAACCTAACCCAGGGTTTTCCTGGTGCTCAGCCCCAAGATGTCTGAAAGAGCCAAATCCGGAGAGGTGCTGAGTGCCTCCAGCACAGGCTGAGCTCTGCTGGCTTGGCAGAAACCGCAGCTAGTGCAAGTAAAATCCATGATCTGGAGGTAGCTAGCTAATTGCCCCCGGAATGCTGCTCCATTGCCAAGGCCCTGGACACTGTCTGAGACAGAGCGCAAGGAAAATGGAGCTGGAATACATAGAATGCAGCTTATTCATTGCTGTGTATAATAATAACTCAGTGCTCGCCCCAGGCTCTGTGTCCTTTGATGTGTCACAGCAAGAAATGAGATGGAAACTCATATAATAAATTGTTTACGAGCTGCCCATCTTACCCTGATAATTACAGCTATGGCTGCCTGCCAACAAGCAAAATAACATCCCCTTCCATCAGTCTTCTCTCCAAATGCTAGGGGAAAATACAGCTCTTACAGTATATGCAGAAGGCCAAAAATCCAGGCTCTGGTGGAGCAGGGGGAAGGGAATTCCAGAGGCTAGTGTATTCCTAAAGAACATGCTGCCCCTGCCCCGGGAGCTCCACTGCTTACAACCAGCAGTTTGGCACAGGGAGAGGTGGTCTTCCAGGCTCCAAACCTGAGAGCATAGGCGCCAAATTTCCCTGGCGCCAGTGAGTGCTCGCCCCCCTGCCCCAGCTCCACCCTTTCTCCACCCCATCCCTTCCCCAAAGTCCCCGCCCCAACTCCGCCCCCTCCCTGCCCCTATTGGACCCCTTCCCCAAATCCCCGCCCTGGCCCCACCTCTTCCCCAAGCACGCCACGTTCCCCCATCCTTCCCCCTCCCTCCCAGCCTTGCGAAACAGCTGTTCCGCAGTGGAAAGCGCTGGGAGCTAGGGGCGAAAAGCGGGCACGCGGTGTGCTCAGGGGAGGAGGCAGAGGTGAACTGGGTGGAGGGGGGGGAGCTGCTCTGCACCCACCGATTTTTCCCCATGGGTGCTCCAGCCCCGGAGCACCCACGGAGTCGGCGCCTATCCCTGAGAGTGCTTTGGAGATCCAAATGGACATTTTGATCTGCACTTGGAACCTGCTAGGCAGACAGTGCAGCTTACAAAGCACATTGGTAAAGGCACCCCTAACAAGCAGGCTGCTGTATTTCTGCACAAGCTTCATCTTCCAAGCAGTCACACACGATAGTCCCCATACAGAGAATATTAGAGTAGTCTAGTCTTGCAATCTTAAAGAGGCTGGATGGTCTGGTGGTTAGGATGCTAGCCGTGGCCTGATACAGGTTCACTTCCCTGCTGTGTCACGCACTCCCTGTGTGCCTTTGGGCTAGTCACTTAGCCTCTCTGGGCTGCAGGTCCTGCTCTGTGAAATGGTGGGAATTGCACTGCCCTCCCTCACCACGGGAGTTGTGCAGCTACCTTCATCAAAGACTGTGAGGTGCGGAGGTGCCATGCTGATAAGTGACAAAGGGGTGAATAAGTGTTGCAAAGTCTCCATGTGAAAGGAAAGAGCTGACTCACTTTAACAGGCATAGATGGGGGGGAAAAGCACATTTACCGCTGTGCAAACCTTGAGCAGCAATGGCAAATCTGCCCCATAAGTACCCTGAATTGTCAACTTGTATCACTCGGAGCAGCTCTGCTCCCTCAGTCACTGGTCCTGATACAATTCTCACCAGTCCTTTCAGGGTTTTCCCTTAACATTACCACAACTTGGTTCTCCTGCAAACACTGGGTTGCTGTACTACTGTTGGGATTGCATCTGCTACAGACCTGGGGCTGGTGCCAGCAAAACACTGTCATCTGCGTTTCTTCACTAAAACACTTAGGAAACTCCTTTCTGCATTTAAGTGGGAGTAGAGAGAGATCGCTGCAGTAGCCCATCATGCTTCCTATAAGGAATAGTGCAAATACTGTGGCAGTGTTACCAACTAAAAAAGGCAGCTGGGTGGTTGTAGTCTAAAATGCCATCAAGGGCTTCTATGTTTACCTGGTCTCAGTAATTTCTATATCGAATGTGCTCAGATCACTAGGAAAATGATCTTGAACTTCCAGGCCTGCCAACTCAATATGTGGTGACCTTCTCACAAGTGAGCACACTCTGCAGGCCAGGTTAGACCCTAAGTTCTTCTTCAAGTAGATGCAGACGTATATTCCACTTAGGTGTGCTATTGGTTCAACCTCCCATACCCTTCCTCCCTATCCCAACCTGCCCACTCAGAACCAGAGCTGCACCCTCCATCTTGTGCTCAGCTCCCTGCACCTTACGGCATGGTTGCTGCATGATTGGATGAAGAAGATTGGCCTGCGGGATGTAACTGATGTAGTCTTCTATCCAGGACAACTTTGAGTACCTGCTACATCTTCAGAAATTGGGCCTTGTGCTCAGTTCACTGAGAGTGCCTCTGGCAGCAGTATCAGAGTTTCATCCTCCCAACTCCCCTATTCAGGGAAAATCATTTCTTTCCAATACCATGGTGACAAGATTTGTAAAAGGCCTTCTCCAATTACGTTCTCCAGTCCTAGAGCCTGTTCCCTTGTGGAACCTAAACATGGGTCTGGCAGCTCTTTCTGAGCCTTCCATTCAAGCCCCTGGCATCCTGTCCACTGCCCTTTTTGTCTCAGAAAACCACATTCCTGATAGCCATTACATCTGCAAGGAGAGTGTGTGCGGAATTCTCACACATCTCCACTGACATGGTAACTTTATGACCACACTCAAAGTTTTTAACCAGAGTGTTCTCAGTTTCATTTGAACAAGATGGTATAGTTGCCTGTGTTTTTTTCTAAGCCGCATTCATAACCAGAGGAGCAGCGCCTTCACACATTAGATGTCAGAAGATGTCTGACCTTCTACCTGGACAGAACTAAACTCTTCCATGCTTCACCTCATCTGTTTGTGTCGGATACAGACCGTATGAAAGGACAGGCAATCTCCTCTCAGACAAACTCTAAGTGGATAACTCCCTGCATCAAGACTGCCTATGAAACAGCTTCAGCTATGCCCCCTCAACAGGTCCAAGCCCATTCTGCGAGAGCACAGGCTACATCACTAGCATTCTTAAGTGACATCTGAATATTGGATATTTACAGGACTGCTGCATGGTTGTTGATACAGATATACATTTACAAACCATTATGCCATTACTGTGGCATCCAGAGTAGATGCAAAATTTGGGAAGGTGGTCCTGCAGTCTGTTTAAATAGACTCTGAGCCCCACCCCTGGGGGTACTGTTTGTGAGTCACCTAAATAAAATACACAGCTGCACCTACTCAAAGAAGGAGAAACAGTTACTTACTATAATTGTATTTCTTCAAAATGTGATGCGGACGTATTCCACGACCCACCCTCCACCCCCTCTGCATCAGAGTCTCATCTCTGGGCATTCGGTGTGAAGGAACTGAAGGGGGTCAGATCGGTACCGCCTCATATGCCAAGGGGACGGGCTATGGCCATGAGGCACGAATGCCACCCTTCTACAGGTATTGTTAGGTAAAATTCTTTGGCTTCAGGTGCTCTGGGCGTGCAAACACCTGAGTGGAATACATGGCTGCATCACATCTCGAAGAACCACAATTACAGTAAGTAACCGTTTCTTCCTGATATATTTTTAAAACTCCATGGCCATCTAGTTTCAGCACAAAACAGGGATTATACCCCATGTTAAACCCATTTTCAAATGCAGTCTTAACTGTGGAGTTGCTACCAGGCGAGTCCAGAATTCATTGTTTTCAAATTCTCCTAGTTTCAGTTTGTCATAAGTTGTTGTTTTAAACTTTTTATTGCTGCTTTCACTTTTCATCTTAACCAAGATGTATTTTGAACTGAAGTTGCCTTCTTTCATGACTGCAGAATTGTGGCTTTTTGGGCACCTAGTAAAATGTTTTTAAAGGAGTCCCAATTATCGTTCACATTTTTATGTGTAAATCCCTCCCCCCACACACCCACCCAATTAGTTTTGCTAATAAATGTTTTCAGCTTTGGGAAACTGGCCAACTGGCCCTTTTCTAGCACTGAGTATATGGTGAGATTGTTTTCTGTTTGCACATAACAAATCTAATACAACAGAGGGTCCTGTGGCACCTTTAAGACTAACAGAAGTATTGGGAGCATAAGCTTTCGTGGGTAAGAACCTCACTTCTTCAGATGCAAGATCTAATACAGATGTGCTCTAGTTCAACCGGAAATTATGGCTGTTCTGTGCATGGGGTCAAACTAGATGACCTAATGGTCAATTCTGGCCTTCAAATGTATGACTATAAATGAAAAGTAACCTGTCACTTCCCACTCCATTCCTTTATGGGGACTAGGAGGATGACTTACTGATATCTTGATCTTTCCAGGAGATGACCTGATGCGTTGTGTGGATCTTTATAATCAAGCCCAATCCAAGTGGTTTGAAGAAATGGTGACCAGCACTCTGGTATGTATCAGTGTGTAGCATTTTGTGTTTCTAATACTGCTCTTTTTTTATTTCTCCTTGTGATGAAAGCCCTTCAAGATAATCTATCATGTTGATCACCCTAGTATCTCTCCATTTACAGCCACAGAAGAGATAACAGACTTTAACCTGCCACTATATTGCTCATCCAATAAATCAAGCATAATGTCATTTGGGGAGGAAAAAAGAAAACATTTTCCTCGCAGTCTGAGTGTAAAGGGGCAGTAGTTTGAAGCTGCTTGGGTGTTAGGAATGGTGGCAGTAGGCTAGGAAAAGTGGGGTAGTGGGAAGAGGGCAGAGCAGTAAAAGATACATGCTAAATTGTGAATACATTTATAAATTAATAAGGTTTGCAATCATTTTTTATCCCATGGTTTTGCAATTTAGCACATAAGTATCCCCAGCACATAGTGTGAGATAATTGCTGGTAATTCTGCTTCTCTGAAGGCATCATATCACAGATCTCTCACTCTTGGGGCTCATACTTCCAGGGTTACTCATGTGGGAAATGTCCTGGCATTTATGTATTTAGGGGGCATTCTGGGGGCATTCTGCGCCTAATATTTTAAAATTCTGCAAATTTAATTTGTCAAAATAACACTACATAATCATACCAGTTTCAATTATTTTGGTAATTTATTTCAAAATTCCTGTCAGCAAGTATGTCTGTAACAGTACAGAGAGACACAAAAATTCCCCCAGGAGTAGAGAGTTAAAGAAACCCCTATGACAACCCAGTTCCTGTTTCTCTGCCTCCTTTCCCCCCCTCAGAGCCCAGCCAGGGGACCAAACACCCACAACCCCTCCCCACCCCAGAGCCCAGCCCCGGGGGCCCCCGGCCCAGATACCCACACACACACCCCGAGCCCAGCCACGGGCTGGGGCCCCAACCTAGATACCCGCAAGGCCCCTCCAGAGCCCAGGGATCCAGAAGGAGAAAAAGCCTGATGCTCCGTCCCAGGCTTGCATGGAGTTTCCTGTGTGCCACCCTCTCCTTCCCTCAGGGCATGCTGGGAACCCTCTAGCTCCTCAGCAGTGTCTTCTATGTGCGAGCTGGGCTCTGCTGGGTCCAGCGGCCCCTAGTGGTGGCTAGCAGCACTGCAGCCCATTTCTGTGGGGGAAAGGAAATTCTGTGCGCACCATGTTAATTTCTGCAAAATTCTGCATTGTGCAGTGGCGCATAATTCTCCCGGGAGTAATTTAAGGCCTTCTGAAGCACCTGTACGTGGGCTCCAGGGCTCTTCTTCAATTCACCTCACATGCTCCCTACGGGCATGCTCCAAACAGTGGTACCTCAGGGGCTTTAAAGTTTGCAGCCGGTTCCTTTCAAGAATGGGAACTAGGAGCTCTCCTGACAGGCAATTAAAAAGCTACCCATTTTTTTTCATTCAAACAAATACAAAAGAATGAGCTGGGCAATTCAGAACTGAGTGCCCAGTGGGCAGACCCAGCATTCAACACTCAAAGCTCACTAACTCCCAGGGGGGACAGGTGGGTGAATGAAAATCCTGAGAGATGATCTCTTCAGAGAAGCAGATTGACGGACAGTAAGTAATTCTCTGTCTCTCCTACTGTGGGGCTGGATTGATTCGTCTCTCATTTACACTGGGGCAAATCCATTGACATCCACGGCGCAATGACTCTTGCTATGCACTGGTGTAAATGAGCAGGATTCTCACTCCTGGGGAGTTGATAGAGCTCACAGTCCTGCAGCAGCAGACGGAGGCCACTGCCCAACAAGCAACATGAAAGATTTGTTTTAAATCAAAGTAGATTGAGAAATGTCCCCATAAGACTGTATCTTCATACACATAAAGACTCTTGACTGAAATGCAGTTCAGTTCCAAATGAAACCTATACTCAGATTTTGATTTTTTTTTTCTTTATTTAATGTCCTCAGGGAAGTTTCTGTCTAAGGGCATGCCTACATGGCAGCTGGAGATGTAATTTCCAGCTTGGATAGATGTACATACACTACTTTTGATTGACCTAGCATACTAAAAATAGACGTGTAGTCACCACAGCTCAAGCAGCAAGATGGGCTAGCTGCACCTAGGCCCTGGGCGGAATTGTATGTGGGGTGGCTAGCCGGTCCCACTGCCTGTGCCACTGCAGCTACACCACTCTTTATAGTGCACTAGCTCAATCAAAGCCACTATGGGTATTTCTGTCCAAGCTGGAAATTATACCTTCAGCTCCTGCGCAGAGGTGTCCTTATCCACATGCAAATCAGTCACATGATCCTCCTCACAAAGAGTTGTTTGGTTCCTTTTCGAGTGATGGTCCCTATTGTATTCCACTGAGGGTTTACACATGCACATGTGTCCAGAGCCAAAGAATTTGAAAGTAGTGTCTGTTGGTCCACACATGCGCCCTTGCTCCACCTCATGGTTTCATCCAAGGCGATAAAGGGCGAGGTGGACTGACCACGCCCTCAGTTCCTTCTCACCACCCCCCACGGTCCAAGTTGGAGCTGCTAGTGTCCCCTCATCTCTCACTGACACATTTAAAAAAAAAAATTAGAATTGTGCATAGTTTTCCTTGTTGTTTTTACTTGTAGTTCTAGTGGTTTTAGTGTTAATTTGGGGAATTAAGAGACTTTGGGGATCCGTTTTTTCACCAGTCCCCCCCTCCCCACCCAGCACCCACGAATGGGTACTGAATTATTCCGAAGATGCCAGGGTTCAAGATCTGCGCATCCTGCCTTCATTCATTCTTGGTCAACAACAAGTGCCAACTCTGTCTCTAGTGCTTGGGAGAAGTCTACAGTTCATCCAGGTGCAGTATCTGCCTGTCCTTCCCAAGCCGTACCCAAGAGGGCTGTGCTCTCCGCCTCAAGAAGCACTTTGTGGAGGTGTCCGTGAGGTCTCAGTTGGATCCAGGCTGGGGAACCCCCCTGTACATTGGTCTGAGAAACCCAGGAGCGCGCCTCCACCACGGAGATCGAGTCTAGTTCAGCCAGTACCAGTACTATGGACCCCATACCGGTGCCTAGTTGGGAGGGAAGGAAGCATGCTCATAAGCATGGCAGTAAGTCTTCTTCCAGGCCCAAGAAGGGCGATGCCCATGAGTTCCACCCATGGAGAAGTGGCATGTTCCAATGCACAAAAGCATGATAAAAATTTGCACAGGTTGGCAGATCAATCGGTACCAACCACAAACCACGCACGCCTTCCAAGTTGGCACCCCCTAAATCAAGGCAAACATCGATTCCAAAACAACCCTCCATTCTGGCTCCAGTTCCAGCTTTGGAGCGTATCAACTACCTGAAGGGAGGTTCCAAAGAGAATGGAGCTAGGCTGTTCTCAGTGATGACAGAACAAGGAGCAATGGTCTCAAGTTGCAGTGGGGGAGGTCTAGGCTGGATATTAGGAAACACTATTTCACTAGGAGGGTGGTGAAGTACTGGAATGGGTTACCTAGGGAGGTGGTGGAATTTCCATTCTTAGAGGTTTTTAAGGCCTGTCTTGACAAAGCCCTGGCTGGGATGATTTAATTGGGGTTGGTCCTGCTTTGAGCAGGGGGTTGGACTAGATGACCTCCTGAGGTCTCTTCCAACCCTAATCTTCTCTGAGTCTATGACAGGATGATGTATCTCTTGCTCATCTGGGAGTTTTGGATGGCATTGGAAGTTCTTTCTCTGGAAAGGTATTTAACAAAGAGACAGCATATAACAGGTACATGAAGAAACAGCATTAGTGCACCTGCTCCCCTATCCCCAAACTGCATTCCACTGTGCTTCTCAGTAAGTGGCCACCAGAAATGCCCCGTGAATATGGTTTCTCATGATGGAAGGCAGAAGTTTGCTCCTTTTGCATGTCATTGTAGGAGACAGAGCTTTCTTCCTGACAGAACAGGATTGGGGAGTCAGCCAACCAACCTGGCAGGCGTGTGATGGTGCTGCTAGGAATGTTTTTTCCTTGATCTAAAGGCCTGACAGGTCTGACAGGCCAAACTCTCCCAGCAGCATCAAAAAGCAAGCAGGGACCACGTTCAGGGGGCTTGGATACATCATCAGAATCCAAGAAACACAGTGGCCTGAGGCTCGGCTGACCCTCAGTGGGGGCAGAAAAGGATAGGCCCCGAACTAACAGGCAACTAAAATCTCGATTGTGTCCATTCCTGGCCACTCCTGGCTGGCTGAGTTATGGGAAGCTATTGTACACATAGCCATTTCCCCGGTGAATGAGCTCTCTGGGCATAACCCATGTTGCCAGGCCTCCAGAGCAGTGCTTCCAGGGTAACTTCTGAAGCTAGCAGCACAGTAAGCAGAGCTGCAGCCAGGAAACAGGGCCTCCTTGTCCCTGTCCTGCCCCTACCTCCAGAGGCAGCAGCCCTCCACAGATCCTGTAGTTCCTGCCTTTCCTCATCTTCAAGGACTCTCACCTTCGGCAAGGTTCAGAATTGTCGAGGAACTGCACAAGTCTCCTTCCCTGCTGCACTGGTTCCTTGCTGGTTCCCCCACCAGCTGCACTGGACACAGGCCAGACCTGCTGTTGCTGCTCCTGCTCCTGCACTAAGTGTACTTACTGAGACACTGTGCACACAGCCTGGCTCTGAAGCCCAGACCTGGGGCAGCTGCCCCAGCTGTCGCCAGTGGTGGGAACTTTGACCATTAGCAAACCCTACGCTGGGCCTGCCACTGATCAAGATATGGGCCTATTTTTCTCTCACAGGAGCTGGAAAGGCTGGAGGTGGAGCGGGTGGAAATGATTCGGCAGCACCTTTGCCAGTACACACAGCTGCGGCACGAGACAGACATGTTCAACCAAAGCGTGAGTCTACTCTTTGTTTAGGTCCCTTTGGTCCAAGAGCTGTAGTGAGGCTCTGCTGAACTCCAGCCTGGTTGTGTATACAGTGTGCTAAATTCCACTGTCTAATGGAGACTGAGATGTAAGTGGTGCCAGTTTGGGAGTCTGTGGTTGTGCACCTACCATGTATCTCCAGAGACATCCAGAGCCTGGGGGCGAGACAAATGGAAGAACAGAGAAGTGGGTCAGAAGGGGCACATCCACTGGAATGTTTCATCGTGAAAGCCCTGTGGTGCAGGGTGTGGCTCAGAAGTGCTTGACAGGAAGGCATAAGGCAAAGCAGCCCCTTACTTTAATTTACACCTCTCCTAGATAGATGCTTCTCACTCTCCCAACAGCACACACAGCTCAACACAGTCCTTCGTTGTTGCAAGAAAGATGGCAATCACAGCAACCATTATTTCAAAATGAAAATGTAAAATCTTGTAAAACTGGCACCTTTTCAAATACTTGCATATGTGGTATGGATTCTGATGTGCGTGGTATTCAGTATATTGTGATATATTTTGGGCTATATATTCACATTACAGAAATCATACAATCATAGCCATATACATCATAACATATATTGATAATTGTCATAGTGCAGGTTGTCCCAGCGCTCTCCACTGCGCGCAGGCCTGGTGCCATGGGTGAGCCCTGCCTTGGTTTCCCCTTACCCAGGCAATAAACAAGTCCAAGCAGGCCTTTGGGAACCACAGAGCACCTTCTTCGGCGGGTCTCTTTTATGAAATAGAAAAGAACCACACAAAGCATAAGCAAAATCTTCAGTCAGCTCTTCCACCGGAAACCCTCTGCCTCTGGGTGTAACTAGTCTGACATCCTGTCCCTTTAGCCATGGAGCACTCGCATGCTGAATTCCTTGCCTGGGGCGTGGGCCTCTGCGGGGCATTCTGCTGGCTGCCACTCTTCCCCGACCATGCTGCTCTTTGCTGAGTAAGTCCCTAGTGGCTCCCCAAGAGATCCCATGCCCAGTTCATTCTACTGGGCTGCTCCTGTCCCTTCCCTGGGAGAACCTTTTCTCTGGGACTGCTCCTCTCTCCAGGAGCCCCTCTCTCTGAGAGCAGCTTCCCCAGCCAAACTCAGGTAGCCTTTTTTATTAGCTCCAGGTGCTTGTTTACTAATTAACCACTAAGCAGCCACCTAGGACAGTGAATTACTCCCAGATAGACCTTCAGAAGGCAGTCACTGGGCAAACTGGGCCGTGACTCTCCTTAAAGGGCCAGTCACCCCATGATAATAATATTCAAAAGAAAATATGTTAAAAGAATGTTGTTATGGTTGAAAAGTCAAGCATCCAAAAGTTAGGAAATACCAGAGTTACAGCTGCCTGTGCAACCTTAATTTGGATCCTTGTGCATATGCATTATGGTACTCTCTAATTACATGACCACATATTTTATTCACAGCATGATCATGTAGTTTATCCTCAGTATTCAACATGTGCCTCAATTACTACAAACCATCTAAACATTACACTCAGTTTTTATTTCTTCATGGGTCTTTCTGTGGTGCTCATCACCATAGCATCTCAATCTTACAAACATTAATGAATTTACTTTTACAACACCTCACAGGCAGGGAAGTATTCATAGCCCCATTTTATGAATGGGGACAGGAGGCACAGAGAAATTAAACTCAAACTGCAAAAGTCCCCAGTAATTTTGGGTGCCACAGTGATTGGGTGATCGGTTTTTCTGAGTTGTTGAGCTATTGAATTCAGTTGCAGTTGCAAGTGCTCAGCACTAGTGCACATCAGGCCTCAGATGTCTCAGGCTGGTCACCCACAACACAGGAACACATAATTAGTGGCCACTTCTGAAAATTTTCATTTTAAGTAGTTTGCCTAATGTCACATAGGAACTCTGCTGCAGAGCCGAGGAAAGAACCCAGATTTCACAAGTCCCAGGAAGACTGCTTTAAACACAAGTTCCTGTTTTCCCTTTCTGCAATTCACTACCACAGTCACTGCATCCTTTCTGTCTTCTGCTATGGACAGCCTCATTCACTACACAGCCCTGCCTCTTAACATCCATCCCGTGCACCATATGAGGCAGGTGTCCTGTGAAAATAATAGTACATGATCATGCAATTAAATACTTCTCCATAATGCAAACACACAAGGGGCCAAATTAAGGTTGCACAGCCAGTCTTAATTCTGGGATTGGAGTCCTTCATTTTACAACTGTTTGACAATTCTTTTAATGTAATTTTTGTATGGAATTCCCTGGAAGGGGAAGGAGGAGTGGGCTGGTCACGTGTTTTAAGAAAAATGGATCAACACATGTGCAACTATTTGCTAAGGAGCAGAATGCTATCAATCAATTATTCCTAGCTCTTGGAGGGAAGTGTGATCTAGTAGTTAGATCAGCCGATTGGGAATTAGGATTCCTGTGTTCTGTTGTATAAAATGATGCGTACATTTATCAGTGAGTTTGTAATGGTAAACAAAGAAGAGAATTTTACAGAAAGGAAGATGAAACACATAGATATGGAACTTCCTTTGTGAGAAGTATAGGTCAAGAATTGGGGTTCTATTCCAAGCTGTCCCAGAAGCAACTGTTCTAGTCTTTAGTTATCCTGTCTGTAAAATATGGGAAATAATTCTTAACTCCCCATTCAGTACAGAGAGGAGGTGCTCCTGCCATAGACCAAGGCGTGTTTTGATTTGCAGGAGCAGGGATTTTGCCTGAAACCCATATGGAAACACAGTTCCATGCAATCATTCCAAAACAATACAATGTGACAAGATTGAGCAGTCATTGAACAAGTTCGGCTGCAAATGGTGATTTTCCACATTTTAGAACTTGGCTAAATTGAGACCGATTTTTGGGGGGGACAGTGTAAGACATTTTTTTGACCCTACGACTATCCCCCTGAAAATGCCAAGTTCCTGCCCCAAACACATGAAGATCTAGAGGTCTTCAAGCAATGGTTTGATTTTTTTTAATTGGCAGGTTTTTTCTCCACTAACTTTGTTCTCCCCTACCCCAGCCCTGAGTCTCCCCTAAACCCGGAAACCCCTCTGGACCCCCCTCCTGCATCCCAAACCCCTCATACACAGCCGCATCCCAGAGCCTGCACCCCCAGACAGAGCCCTCACCCCCTCCTGCACCCCAACCCCCAGCCCAGAGCCTTCCCCGCACCCTGAACCCCTCATTTCTGGCCCCACTCTGGAGCCCACAGCCCCAGTTAGAGCCCTCACCCCCCACACACACCCCAGCCCAGTGAAAGTGAGTGAGGATGGGGGAGAGCAAGCCACCGAGGGAGGGGAAATGTAGTCAGCAGAGGGCAGAGCCTCGAGGAAAGGGGGCATGGCCTCGTGGAAGGGGCGGGGCTAGGATATTCGGTTTTGTGCGATTACAAAGTTGGCAACCCTACTATCACACCAGGAATTGGATGCAGCATACACTGGACTTGCCTCACCAATGGTATGATTCCTCTTGCAAAGCCTGTATTTTGTCTGACCTCCCATTTATGGATCCAGCTAATTGAGAGGAGGCTGTTACTCCTGCGACAGTGACACAGCTAATACAGTTGCAAGGAGATCTTGCAGCAGGAATTGCTCTGTGTTCTGATATGTGCTTTTGATAATTTGCTTCTCATTCTGATCTTTTTAGACAATAGAGCCTGTCGATCAGTTACTTCAAAAAGTGGAGCCTGCCAAAGACAGGGAACTGTGGGTACAAGAACACAAAACTGGAGATATCAGACCTGTGGACATGGAAATATAGACTGATCTGATTAGTGATATGTGATGGGTTCGCTGGTTTAACCAGGCTAATGGGTCCTGTAAAGGGTCAGAAGAGGTACAGGACGACAAAAAGGTTGCTCTGCTACCAGATACCTTGTATTTATTGTCTGTAGGGAGTATCTCTGTCACATTTGATCATCACATCAGTTCCCATTGTGCTATGCCTTAAGCTCCCAACATTCCAGGGTTAAGAAGCCAGATGTCTGTTCTTCCTGTCAGAAGTTTCCAGCTGCCAGGGATGTGCTGCTGCCAGGAGAAACCAAGGCCCTTGCTTCCTGGTACAGAGAGAGCTCTGTTCTTCAGTGACTGTGCACTACACCCATTGCATGACTCTCTTTGTGTAGAATGTAAGAACAGCCATGCAGCAAGCCTCTGCCATGAAAGCAGACTAGTGATTTGACTATGATGCTGGAAGCAAGGAGCTCCTGAACATGGATCCCAGCACTGCCACTGCTCTCAGCTGGATGGCCTTGGGCATATCACATAACTTTTCTGGTTCCTCCATTTATAATAAGGGGCTCATAATACTTACCTACCTCACAGGGGTGTTGTGAGGGTACATTGATTTTGTATAATACTTTTTAGCACAACTACCTTGCTATGGTAGTATGTCTGAGTGCAGGGAGGTACGGGCTTTTCCCCAAAGCAGTAAACAAGGCGAAAGGCTAGGAGAAAACCCCACAGAGGAAAGACACCTGTTCAAGCCCTTCCTGTTTTATAATCCCACTCAGAGACATATAGACCCTCTATCATCTCCATTTCTCTTTGAGGCTAATAGAAAGTAAGATTGAAAGGGACCTCTTGCACCATCTATTTACCAGGAAGGACTCGGTTGTGCTGTAGCTACCTCATTAATTGTCTGGTTGACTTAAGTGACAAAAAGAGGACACCTACCATGGAATAAATTTGATCTTCAAGTCCATTCCTGCCTATACAGTGTGATGTCCTACAGTCTCTGCTTTCTGCAGGATCTTCTAACACTCCCTTTGGGAGGTCATTTCCCAACCAAATGGATCCAAGTTTAAATTAGCCTTTGTTTAATTTCCTCGAAATAACTCCTAATTTGTAGCCTTTTGGATGCCCATGCACTCCCTGTCTCTCCATCCCTTTCTCGCTTTCCTTGGTGTTTACACCCATCAGATGTCTGCAGATAGTTAGCAGGTCTATTCTATTCTATTCTATATAGGTTTTTATACTGCACTCATCACTAGTATCTGAGCTCTTTCCAGCAGTGCATTAACAAGTGCAGCTACACATCTGTCACATGTTGTTTGTTCTCGCATCCTCCCCCAGAAGGAGAAACATGCAGTGAAGTGTCTTGTTTTGGTAGTTTTTAAAAAAATCTTATTTATTAAATATCCCTGTCTCTACATGTTTATATTGGAGAAGGCAAGGTCAAAGTAATGTGCCTTGCACTTGGAGCTTGAAAGTGGTAAGGTTATAATAGTCATTACTTCCTGGGGGAGTTCATTCCACAGTCTTGGACTGGCCCCAGAGAAAATTCTGTCTCCTGCACAAATAAGCTTGACTCTTTTGTTGAGTGTTCCACTGTGCCAAAAGAGCGTAGCTAACCATGGGCTTCATCTTGGAGCTGTAGATGGTCTTTTAGGGCCCTAACCATACAGTGCTTTGAAAATAAGGATCAAGACCATGAACTTGATTTGAAATTCTATGGGAAGGTCACAGTGTAGAGCAGGAGGACAGGCTCACAATAGCCTGTGTTGCAAAGGGAAGACACTGCAGTGTTTTGCACTAGTTGGAGTTTCCAAACAGCTGAAGGTTTCATGCCCAGGTATATCACATTGTTGTAGTCCAGCAGTGATGAAGGCACAAATAACTGAGGCTAGGTTTTCATCTGCCAGGATGGGACAGAGATTACTCACAGCTGTTGTGATGAGAGAGGTCAACATTAGCGAGGAATCCAAGAGTACTTCTAGACTACAGACTGAATTGACCAGTTGTGGATATGAACCTTCAGCCGAAGAAGACTTCATCGGGGCTGCAAATTCTTCAAAATATTTTCCTCTGCCAAATAGATTTTCTAAGGCACCAAGCACGTGCATATCTATCTGACTTTCAGTGTAGTTGAGGGTGCCCAATACTTTTGAAAATCAGGCCCTTAACCTGTCCTTATAATGTAGCCCCTTGTCCAATTTTGTTGCTTTTCTCTGAATTTGTTCCTGTTTCTCACTGTCAGAACTAGGGACAGAATGCTCACCAATGCCATTTGATATTTATAGCTCTTCGATGTTATATAGCTATGTAAGTTTGACATTATCTTTGAATTACAGTTTTTTCTTGTCTCCAGTATTATTCCTGTTGTTAAACTTTGCAGTTAACCCCTTCTTGACATTGCACAGGACTGCAAGATCCTTTTTTTAGATTCAGCAGAAATCTTGGTTATGGCTCTTTTGGTCCTGCCACTTGATTATCACATTGTTAACTGGAACAGGTTTGGAGAAGGGCTATTAGGATGATCAAGGGAATGGAAAGATGATTTTAGAGGAAATTAAAAGAGCTTGGCTTGTTTAGCCCAGCAAATACCTTCACACTTTCTCCCACACCACCCAATATGCATAGGAGCACCCTGTAAAAACCTGCAATGCCTTTACACTGTCCTCCTTCAAATGCCACCTTACAGCTCTCCTCTGCCATCATGCCTACAAAGCTGGTGCACCGGCATGCTGGGACTGCAGCTTAGCACTCTGATCAGAATCATCTCCCTGTTACCCTGAGTTGTTGGGCTTTCTGCTCCTTCCTTGCCTGTGAGAAAGGTGTCAACTCCTGAGGGGTGGGGGAGAGAATTGCCTGCTTCCTGCAGCAGCTGTGATTGGCTGCTCTTCCCCAGGAGGCAGACAAATGGGGCCAGACAGTCAATCAGAGAGGAGTTTTCCCTAGATGGTGTTAAAAATGTGTGCCCCTCAGCCACCTGTCTCACCATTTAGAAATGTTATTTCCTGGGGACACACCACTGCACATTCTGAGCACTGACTAGTCTAGAACCCAGGTTGTCTGACTTGCCTCGCTGCTCTAAGGGGTACATCACATTGTACCTGCCTTTCCTGCTGTTTCTCTGATCTCTCCCCATCCTCATCACTTGTTTGGTTTGATTATTATTACACTGGTTTTCTGCTTTAGTGATGTGTCCTTCTGTTACCTTTACTGAGCACTTTAGATGACAGGCACTGGAAAAGTCAATAAAATGTAGGGTAATGTTTTCAAAAGTACAATTTCCAAAAGTGACTCTGGCATTTAGGAACCTAAGTCTTACTGCAGGTAAATTTGAAAATGTTGTCTATTAGCACAACAGTGGCTTTCTTCCAGGCCTCTTGTACTATCCCAGTTTCCAAGATTTAGTACAAATTAAAATGAATAATTTGGAGAACTCTTCAGCCAACTCTTTTAAAACTTTTGCAAGCAAATGATCAGTTTTGCAGATTTTG
This sequence comes from Emys orbicularis, assembly GCF_028017835.1. Taxonomy (NCBI): domain Eukaryota; kingdom Metazoa; phylum Chordata; order Testudines; family Emydidae; genus Emys; species Emys orbicularis. The sequence continues at coordinate 23,956,360 of NC_088695.1, read as the reverse complement.
CAGATTTTGTGCAACATTTGTTTTAGTTACTGTTGAAACAGAAAGTGTTTCACCATAATTATATAAATAAATAACTACATAATCCAACTTCATTCCAAATGCAGGACATAAATATTTATTGAACACTTCTGCCTTTTCTGCATCATTACTGACTATTTTAGCACTCCATCTAGTAATGAAACCTACATCACTGGAGATAAATAAATTAAAATTATTCTAACCATATTGACCATAGATTTTTTGGTAATACCTTTAGCTTCTCTTATCAATAACCTGCATTTCTTAACTTTAATTTATATTTATTATTATCAATTTCCCCTTTTTTATTCATCATTTTTTTTCCTGTTTCACATCCCTTCTTAAGCTAGTGAAGGGTTTTATGGGTATTTGTTTTTGTTTGCTTTTTAACTGAACAGCCTTTTCTCATGATTGAAGAATTGTGGACTTTGGGACATGTAGTAAAGCATTCTTAAATGAATAACTATTTTAATGCATACATTTCTATTTAAGTTTTTTATTCCCAATCAGTTTTGGTCATAATTAATTTACCTTTTGGAAACTGGCCCGTTTAAAATGCTAAGTATATATACATATTACTAGTTGGGATTGTATTATTTTTGCTCATAAATATTTCAGGCAGATCATGATAACTAGCACTTTTTATGTCAGTAATAAATTAATCTTTGAGTCAGAATGAGGACAGCAATACTTTTTTGTGTTAGAAAATTGTCATGTTTAATTTAAAGAGACTCCAAAGAAGTTTTACTGTTGGAACTAGAAGATCTCCAGTTTATGATTTGTGTATTTGTTTCCACATAAAGGACAATTAGTGAGAATTTCCCAGCATTTCTCAGGATGCTCTTTGTCACGTGCCTTGTTTTTCACCCCAGAGGTGATATACTGTTCTTTTAGCTAAATCTGAAACAAATGCAGGTATTCTGAGCCACATCCCTCAGCAGTGGGTCCCCAGCCTCTTGTATCCAGCTGACTGTCAGTCTTGGGTTTTCGGTAGCCACTTTTCTCAGCTTGTTTGTCCTCTAGCTCACCAAGGGTGGAATATTTATTACCATTGTCTAGGCTGAATGGCTTTGTATGCTCCCCTTCATTTCTCCCACATTGTTCAATCTCATTCACATCTACTCCCTCCATAGCCTCAGACACTTCCTTTCCCCCTCACAACTGCAGCGTAATCTATCCATTTTAACTTCTTGATGTTGTCAGCAAACTGAGCTTGTCTGAGTCCTTCACATTCTACCACAGGATGCAAAACAGTTTGCATGTCACACACACGTAGCCTTTTCTGTCTTCATACACCAGCCTGCCATGTATTTTTGGGCAGCCATTTATTGATGTATCTTACTTAAAACAAACCATCTTTTTAAGGCCTATCTTTTTCTCACTCTTTGAATTCCTTCTGGAACCAACCCATTTGCTGTTTCCAGTTCATTGCTAGGTGGATGTGCTAAGCCCTGGCTTTAACAAAGAAGTCAGATCTGCCTCTTCAGTGACTGACAAGCCCCCTGCTGTTCTCACAGATGAAGAGCTACCAAACAAGGCTGCTGAAAGATTCCCAACCTGCTCTAAAAGCTCTCAGCTCCATAGCCAGCATTTCTGTGCAGCCACTCAGCACTCAGGTTGCTGTAAGCCTGCGAGAAGCTCACCCTTAGGAACACTGGGTCGGTGATTGTGACAGCCTGAGAGCTCTGGAGGCTGCATTTTTCAAGACAAGTGAGTTATTCTAAAAAAGTCATGAAGTCATGGAACAAAATCCTATTAAAATAGCTGTTTTCTCCTACCAGAGTAATTTTCTCATATACAACTTTGCGTGAGTGCACATCTGGAGCAGCTTCCCTGGAACAGCTGTGACTTTGTTTGCAATGAGCTCTAGAAGCAAACCTTCTCCATTGCAGCGTATAAAAGAGGGAAATGTTTGCTTGCTCATGGGGTTATTGTCTCATTGTGTTTCACTTTGCTGTGTAGTTTCACACTGCTTTGTTGCTGCTTTCCATTTGCATGTTTCCTACACAACAGTGTTACCGGTGTGCTTAACTATTCTCTGGCAGAAAGTTACATTCCCAACACCCTATTTTAACAACGTATCCGATATTTTCAATGGGAATTCTGACTAAAGCTTTTAGAGAAGGTTAGGGCAATGGATTCAAACCAGGACTAGTAATAACTGCTCAGACTGAGAAGGGTACTACCCAACCTCTGCATTTCAGCAAGGTTTTAAAAAATGGGTAAATTGGACTCCTCGGTCCACATATAGAAATACATGGCCTGCTCTCCAGAAGTGCTGAGCATTCACAAGTCTCTTGGAAGTAAATGGGAGGTAATAGGCAAAGAGAATCTTTGGAAATCGAACTACTGATCTAGGTGCCTAAATAAGGACTTGGTCCTAATTAAGGCTTCCATTTAAATAAAAAATTGTGACCTTTCAAGTCACCAGCAGATGTCTTCCCACCCCAATACAAAAACACCAGTTCTGCTACTAATTATGAATGAAATTGTGGCCAAAACAATGCTGTGAAGAATTCAAACTGTACAAGATCCATAATGTACCCATAGAGAAATACCCTACTGTTGTTCCAGCTCCTTTTCACCATGGCATGTGAACTGGCTTGCCTGATACTCAGTAATACAGTGATTCCCTGGTCACTTCTCAAGGGTTCATCAGGATACTGATGTATGGCAACACCCAAGTCATGTCCAAAGATTTCCCAAGTTCCTGGGAGGGCGGTGATGTCCAGAATCAAACCAGGCCATCACATGACTCAGGGTCCCACATACACAAACTCCACCCCAGGCATCCTCCAAGACTTGGGAGCACATGCATTCTTTCTCTGACATAATGAGGACACGTTCTTTTTCATTAGCATGTCTTTTCTTTGGGGATTTCTTCTCCACACCTGCTATCTGTGCAATGGTCATTACGTCATGTTTTAAAGTAGATCTTATCCATAAAGGTATGTGATTTCTGTTTCTGAATGCTCAGCTCCTAATTGTTATTTTAGACACATTTCCACCAGAGCTATATCTGTTTCCAAGCATTTTGTTCTTCAGTTTAGATTTTCAGATGTCACTGTCATGTTTATATTGCACTAATGTTCAGAACAAGATGTCATGCTTCTTGGATACATTTCTAAAAGTGACTGGTGCTCAAACTATGCTTCAAGCTCCAGTGGTTGGAAGTGCAATTACTCCTTTTTGGGCTATACACCATAGACTCCACTAATCCTTCCAAGTCTGTTCACCAATGGGACCAACACTTGCCATAGTTTGATTTCTAATTTTTAATCCAATGCACTCCACAAGGCAGAATCCTTTTGTGCCTGTCTAAAGATATGATTCTAACATGCGTACATTACTAAAGTCTTGTAAAGACCTTTTAAATAACATTTCAGGTCAATAGCATAAGAAACAGAGAAAATATTTACTCAGATTTGAAACAGAGATGTGCAAATATAAATTCCCTCAACTTATATTAAGTTGGACTATTTTTAAAATATGGTATGAAAGACAAACTCAGTAAGAATGCAGACAAAGCCTACCAGTTACTGTGTTCAGATTCCCTGAGCTTCCAGGAATACAATTTGAGCAAATTGGTTTCATTTCTGCAGATTTCTTAGGTAACTGAACAATGGTTTGAACCTCAACTGCAATTCCACAAAAATACAATTAGTAACTCCCCCAAATTCTAAGTGCCTCTTTCAATTGTACCTGCTACAGTTACACAAGTATAAAAATGAATAGACCCACCTCATGAACTTCCACAGCTCAGGAGCAGCCAGTGTACAGACCTCGGCAGCTTTCTCAGTTCCCCTTTGATGCTCCCATACTGTCACTCAGTGCAGACCCAAACCCATTTGATGTTACCTCACTGATTATTAATGTCAAGTATGGACATCAGAAATGCTTGCCACTGAAATTGAGGGGATAGTGAACTCTAGCCATGCTAAAGAGAAGGCCCATCCACTGCCCCTTCGTCTTGCACCAGCCTCTGCTTCCTTCTCCGCTGCTCTTTGTTGGGTCTATTCCTTGTTTTGGGAGGGATCCTATGAGCTTTCTAGTGCACATTCATTTCAGTGGAAGTTGAGGTCATTCAGCATTTCACATGATCAGGAGCTTTGTCACACTTGCCTTGGAAGGGTAGAATCCTTCATGCCACTCAAAGAGAAATGACCCTCTCCTAAAGGGCATTCAGAACAACCTCCTACGCTAATCTTCCAACAAAGGAGCCTTCCATACAGGGGTGCCATTGAAACAAGCAGCAAACGTCACATAATGGGTCTGAATAAAGGCCACACTGGACCCAAGCAAATGCTGTTTTCTGATTAGGTCCCTGTAAATGAGGACTCGTCCCTCTGAGGCTGTCACTGTGGCAAAGTGACTCAGCATGGGGGTGGGGTCACCATGTATATTGGCTGAGGACTGGGACTGGCGTTTGAAGAGTATTTCTTGGGGTGCTCAGGTTTGCAAGACGTCACTGTCTAGTCATTTGGATTTAGGAAGGTTTGTCCTGAGACTTGCCGCTCCTTCAGAGTAATGGGTACTAGGGCTGCGATTTTTAAAGCTGCCTTGGGGGTTTGCCCAATTTCCATTCGCTTGGTCATACACAGAGAGAACAGCATCTAAGAGCAACAGTATCAGTCTGTTCTGGACAGAGCAGGTGGCAATATCAGACAAATGGAATCTCCTCTTTTTAAAATTGCTTCCTTTGTTTCAACAGTCCAAAAGAAGGTGGGAAATGCAGTGAGTAGTTTGGCAGACAGTCTAACTGCAGTTGTTCAAAAGCAGATCAGATCAGTGGTGAGCCATGTTCTAAAGCTGTTTTCTAATCAAATGAAGTTGCCTATATGGTCCTTTTGCTAAATACTGTCTAAATTTTTAAAGTAACAATTGTCTTTTGCCAGTACTAATGACCTCTTTTTTAAATGTGTTTAATCAAAATTTTATATCTTTCCACAAATATTGTCTGAATGGACCCTTAAATAACTTATGTAACATAAGATCTGTATCTGAATAACAATAGTAAATCTTTGATCAGTGTGTAAATTGTAATGTGGTCATTGTCCCATAAAAACATATGATGGAATCATTTTGGCTGAAGAATTGAATGCTCAAGAGGTTTAAGGACCTTAGCTGGGTTAATTGGCATAGCTCCACTGAAGTTAATAGGGCGGTGCTGATTTACACCAGCTGTGGATCTGGTTCTTAAGTGTTGAAAGCATTTGCTATACATAATTTTTCTGTCTTGCAAAAAGTTTAACTGTATTTTCCTGCATTATTCATGAGTGTGTATGCACCTCAGTGCTTCATCTCATCCTTTGTAAAATAAATTGTACAGAGATACATCGGCTGACCGTGGTGTTATATTTACCAAATTGTTGTTTTAAATTAAAAGCACACTGTCATAACAATTACACACGTGGCTGTATCTCCTCCACCTGCTGCTCCAAAGAATTTCTGCTATATGATGGGGCTCATCAGTTGAAAGTGACAAAGGAGGAGAAAGACCTGGTTGTATTAGTTGATTATAGGATGACTATGAACCATCAATGTGATGCAGCTGTGAAAAAGGCAAATACAATCCTAGGATGTATCAGGCAAGGTATATCCAGTAAAAATAGACTCACCTTGGTAAGACCTCTTCTGGAATACCGTGTACAATTTTGGTCACCCCTTGTTCAAGAAAGATTAGTTCAAACTGGAATAGGTGCAGAGAAGAGCTATCAGGATGGCGAATCTATTCTGTGAGAAAAAGCTGGGGGCACATAAGTTGTTTAGCCTAGCAAAATGAAGGCTGAGAGGGGATCTGATTGCGGTCTATAAATACATCTGGGGAGGGAGTAAACACCAGGGAGGGTGAAGGGCTATTTAAGCTAATGGACAGAGTTGGCCCAAGAATAAATGGGGATAATCTGCTCATGAATACATTTAGGTTGAAAATTAGAAGGTTTCTAATAGACCTTGGCAAAAAAAAAAAAAAAGTGGTGAGTAGTTTATTTGCTGAAATATGCAGTTTTGGTTGACCGAAAACTATTCGTGAATTTGTGTCAAGTTCACCAAATAGTTTCATCTGAACTGAAAAATTTAAATGTTTCAGTAATAGCAAAATGAATAATTTTTGTTTTGACATTACTAAAGCATTTTGATTTTTTGGGCTAGAGTCACAAAACCGCTGGAGGAGGCAGTAGTGTTCTTCTTATAACTTCTAGCCCAATTGTTAGGGCACTCACCTTGGATGTGGGGGATCCAGGTTCACAGAAGAGATTTCAATGTGGGTTTCCTACAGTGCAGGAGAATGCCCTAGCTACTAACCTATGGGACAGTCTAGCTTCACAAGGGTCTATCTCAATCACACCTGTTGAGGCTGTTCCACTTTTTAAAAATAATTAGCGTCATGGAAGCAGATACTTGAACTTGGGTCTCATGGCTCATAGGTGAATGCCCTTAACACCAGGCTATAGAGTCATTCTTTTTTTTCAGCCTTGGCTGAGTAAATATTCGTCATTCATATTGTGTGATTCATAATGAAGTGCTATATTAGATTATCCCATACCCCAATGGCTAGGATACTCTTCTGCAATGTGGGATACTTAAGTTCAAGTTCCTTTCCCATATCAGCGGGATAGGAATTGGCTCCAGGTCTCCCTCCCACAAGGTAAGTTCTGCAACCAATGGGCTAAAAGCTATCAAGAAGAAACCTCCACCCCCACCTCCTTTTCTGGCCATTCAGTGAATGTAGGTCTCCTTTGCTGTTGTTAAAAAACCCAAAAACAAAGCAAAAAAAAAATCAAGTCACATCCAGCTTGTTGTTCAACCCGTCTCAACATTTTTCTTTTTCTTTTTTTTTCAAATACATTTCTGACTTTTCAATTTGCCAAAAGTTTAGAAAACTTTTGTTTTCAGTTTGACCCAGAATGAAACCGTTTTGAACTTGCCCGCTGTGACACTCCCTGGAGTGCAACATGGCCCATTGAACTGCTGTATCCCCTTAACACTCCAGCCAGGGATGCCTTTCACACTGCTTTGCTGGTAAACAGCAATCTCCTTCAGGCTCTGCTCAAACACTGCCACTAGCATGTAAAAATCACTCCCAGCAGAATACATGAATGCTCTCCCAGCCAGCCATGAATTACGTACAGGACAACATCTGCATATTCTTAGTCCCAGCCTGGCACCCCAGAAATGTGCATCTTAAACTGCTCAGACCCCTGGGCAGTATAAGCTCATAAACAGCCTGACATTCCAAAGGGTAATGTTTATGCACCAGCCTTTGTTATCTCAAGTAGTGTTTTCCCGAACACTTCAATCAAACACACTGGTTTAGATAAAATAATAGAACAAGTTTATTAGCTAGAGAAAAATAGATTTTAAGTGATTATAAGTGGTAAGGCATAAAAGTCAGAATTGGTGACAAAAAAACCAAAGAGATGAAAACTGCAATCTAATGCCTAAACTTTCCCAAAGTCAATAGTTCTAGAAGCAAAATAGGTGTCTCACCATTAGCTGCAACACATTTCACAGCCTGCATCTGCTTCCGTGTTCTTCAGGTGATGTCATGGAGACGGAGAGGAAAGGAGAGGACAGGTGGCCAGAGGCCTTTTTTCCTCTTCTTATATGCTAACCCTTTGTACTAGAAAAGTCTTTGCTGGGTCATGGGGTCAGGCAGTTCTATTGCGTATGTGAGCTGCCAACTGTCCGTCAGTTAAATTGTAAATACTTTGTTTATACCTTCCCCGCCCCCTTGCTGGGGAATGTCAGATTAAGTAGGTAATGGATCTTTAGCACCTGGCTGGCGTGCAAGTGTGTCTTTGTCTCTGGGAAATTGGCTTATGGGTGTTACTCAGAATTACAACACATTTCAGTAACACTCATATTGCAAAATCTCATAATTTTATGTGCATTGTTGTTATACACATTTCAACAGGATAATAATATGCAGTAGATTGTGAGTTTTTAAATGATACCCCACAAGGTGTACGTTGTACAAAATACATCATAACCATGTGGGGTACAGGGCGTCACACCAGCAAACAGACAACTCCATTGTCCTATTTCTAGTTTCTAATAATCAGATGAATCAGGTTCTGGAGCAGCCATGCAATAGGAGTGGGGGTTGCCTGCAATAGCAGGGATTGGACTTGATGACCTCAGGGGTCCCTTCCAGTCCTAAGTTCCTAATGGCCAATTTGAGCACCCAAAAAATGGGAAGGGGCATCTTGTGTGTCAGTCATGCTCTTCTGCTAGGTTGAGATTTTCCTATCAGAAGCTCCATGGAAATTATGACTTAAAACATAGAAACACTAATGTCACCTTCCGCTTTTCTAAATTGCTGTCTCAGACATTCTACAAATAAAAAATAAGTTTTATAAACTGGTCCTACTGAAATATTTACACCAAAGACAAACATTTCTGCTGAACTAGCCAAAATTCATGCGCTTCTGTTTGTAATGATTTTACTTACACAAGTTGCTATGGAGAGAGGACATGAACTTTCAACTTCAATTTTATTTTCATTTCCTGATGTCTAATATAGAAAACCAAACACTCAACCTTTCTGAAGGTACTACATAAATTATATCCTTTTATATACAGAGCTATGACTTGTTTTAGATCCAACAAATATATTAACACTACATCAGTTTAAACAACTTGTTTCTTTAAGACCTAAACTGTCCTTTAGTTGTCAGTTGTTTACATGTATCCTAGCTGACCTCTCCAGTGTGAGCTGTCTCCTCAGATGACATGAACATTTGACACGTTCTGCTCAGAGTTTCAGGCCTCAGTATCTTTTCCCTACTATGAGGTCACTTTTTGGAACATCTCTTTCATGGGGACGAGGGGCAGGAAAGGATGTTGCTGTGGCAGAGGCACAGGCATGGGAAGAGCGCTCACACTCCTTGTGTAAACCATTTTGGGTCATAGTCTCAAAATAAAAAGTACAGACTTTTGCATATCTATAATTACAGGCACAAGAGGGACTTTGCAGGCTCAAATTGGTCCAAATACAGCTGAACACCTAATTGTATTAATAAATGACCAGTTTGCACATGCTGTTGTAGTAAAAGCACATACCAAAGAAATGTGTATAGACCATGGGCCTTTCATTCTGAATGTTGTCCCATTATCTCTCTGTACTTCATTTTATTCATCTATATTACAGAAGAGCTCTGTGCACCTTGCAAGGTTGTGTCTTTCATCAGTAGAAGTTGGTCCAATAAAAGATATGACCTCACCCACCTTTAGGGTGACCAGATGTCCCGATTTTTGGGTCTTTTTCTTATACAGGCTCCTATTTTAACTGAGGGCTTGTCCACATGAACACTTAGTTTGCAGCAAGTGTAACTCTACCCCACACTAGCCTGCCACGCCCTAACTGTCCATTAGTGCTGCTGACTCTACTGCAGTGCACTGTAAGTTCTCTAGTGCACTTTGAAACTAGAATAATTAAAATGCACTAGGGACCAGTTACTGTGCAGCAGCAGGGTCCACATGGCCATTTAGTGGGCAGCAGGTAGATTTACACCCCCTCTTGCTGCAAACTATATGTCTGTGTAGACAAGCCCTGAATAACAACTAACTGATCATAGGATTTGGCCCTGATGTTTATAAAGGTCTTTGAGATTCTTGAATGGAAGTTGCTCCATAAGTGCAAATATCAAATGTGGCCAGAGGGCCGTCGTCCGTGATGTGTGGTATTGTCTGTCTTTGGCCACAGCCGCATGTAGGAGCCGCTCATTGGCCCCAGGTGTGAAGGCCGGCTGCACGTTGACACTGGCCTGTTCGAAATCAGAAGAGCCCATGAACGTCATGGCAAATCAAAACCAGGTACATGCATGGGCAAGTGAGTTATAAGAGACTGGTTTCTGACAGCTGCAGACCACACTTCAAGCCACATCGGTGGTGCAGAGAAATCAGGGCAGGGCAAGTGGGCCCACAATGAGTCCATCAACAACAAGTGTGTCTTGGGTGGTCAAAGAGGTCTGTGTAAAGTGGTTGGCTCGGGTTTGCTTTGAAATTCTCAACCAGCCTGGTTCTAACATCAGCGTAGTCCATCATCAGTTTAAACACAACACAGTCAAAACTGGATCTTCCCTCCGAGGGCCTCTTCTCTCCCTGCTTCGCTGTCACTGTTAATATCACTGGCCTCCTTGTCCCTAGCTCATAGGCTGGGAGTCCTCTTCAGTACTTCCCAATCTCTCGTCCACACCCCATTCAGGCTTTTTCCAAATCTTCTTCCTCCATAACATCTCCCGGCTCAGCTCTCTGCTTCCTGTGCAGCCGGCTGAAACTCTTCTGTATTGACTGCTGTCGCCTCCTGCTCTCCAGCCTCCTCAAACCCCTGTCGCTCCACTTCAGGAAATACAAACCCAAGGGCGGCTCCCCACAGCTGCCCATGTGGCTCTGACCCTGGCCAGGCTGTGGCTCCCCAGCTGGAGCCGGGTCCAGGTAAGAGCTGTGTGTGGCACAGCAGCTTTGGGAAGTAGGGTTGCCAACTGTCTAATCGTTCAACCCAAAGACCCTTGCCCCGCACCCTGCCCCGCCCCTTCCCTGAGGTCACGTCCCTGCCCGCCCCTTCCCCTCACCCCTGCTCACTCCATCCCCCCATCCTCCGTCGCTCACTCGCTCTCCCCCACCTTCACTCACTTTCACCAGGCTGGGGCAGGGGGGTTGGGTTCAGGAGGGGGTGCAGGCTTTGGGAGGGAGTTTGGATGCAGGAGGGGATGAGGGTCGGGCTCTGGGAGGAAGTTTGGGTGCAGGAGGGGGTTCAGGGTGCAGGCTCTGGGAGGGAGTTTGGGTTTGGGATGCGGGCTCTAGGCTGGGGCAGGGGATTGGGATGCAGGAGCAGGTCAGGGGGTCGGCGCTTACCTCGGGTGGCTCCCGAAAGCGACTGGAACATCCCTCTGGCAGCAGCTCCTAAGCCAGGGGGCCAGAGGGTCTCTATGTGATGCTGCCCACAGGCACCACTCCCGCAGCTCTCATTGGGCACAGTTCCCTGCCAATGGGAGCTGCAGAATCGGTGCTCGGGATGGGGGTAGTGCACGGAGACCCCCTGCCCCTCTCCGGGTGCTGCAGGGATGATGCTGGCCACTTCCAGGAGCGGCGTGGAGCCAAGGCAGATAAGGGATCCTGCCTGAGCCCCGCTGCGCCACTGGACTTTTAGCGCCCATAATCCCCCAATTTGGCTGAAGTAGCCTCCAGGAGACTCCCGGCGAAAGCAGGAGGGTTGGCAACCCTACGCCATGGACCCTCCTGCCTTGCGTGGGGTGTGCAGGGCAGGGACATGGGCCAGGGGCTGCTCTCGGCCCCTGCATCCCGGGCAGATGGAGGGTCCATGGCATGGCTCCCCACAGCTGCCTGAGCTCCCCGGCTGGGCTCCGGCTGTTGCCATCTGATGGGGGGGGGCTTTGGGGGGAAGAGGAGGGGCAGGGGTGAGGCAGGGCCCTTGCCAAAATGTGGACAGGGCAGGCCCATCCACTTTCAAAGATGGGAGGGCCCTGGCCCCCCCATTCTGGCACCCCTGCAATCCACTGCTGCTAAGATCATCTCCTTGCCTGCCACTCTGACCCCATCGTCCCCTTTCAATCACTGTGCATAGACCTGTCATGCAGCTCAGGAAACACACACACACTTTAGGACTGTCACACATTCCCATGCGACCAGCAACACGTCATGCATTTTTTTTCAAACACAAGAGCTTCCCTCGCACAACATAGTGAAGTCTGGGGAGAGGTGCATCAACCTACCAGCCAAGCACCCACGAGTTCTAATTCCAGCTGTTCTCCTGACTTTTCTTAATATTTCTGTGCACTGCACAACCCTTACTAACCAGTCCCTCTAGCCTTACCTTAATGGAGGCAATTATCGTTCACCCATTTCACAGATAAGGTAACAGCTCTTGGACAAGGCCACTGTAGGCAAACTGGGTACAGAACCCTGGTCTCTAATATGTCAGAGCTGAGTCACAACCACTTTACCAGAATGCCTTTGGAGAGACAGGGCCAAACTATCTCCTGCTCTAACTCACACTAACACAGAGTGGATCTTAGTCCAACTTGAGCGTCTAGGCTCCATGTGGAGGATTACGAGTCTGCTGGTATCTCCACACTCCTATGCTGGTGGCAGCAGTTCCTGTGTTTACACTGAGCAAGCCTATGGTCAGTCTTTGTAAGTGACCCAAATAGTGTCATTGCTGCTGCTGACTATACTGTCTTTACCCACTGGAGCATTCCCTGGTCAAAGAGCAGGAACAGGACCCAGGACTCGTGACCAGAGCTGGTCAAAATATTTGCAATGGAACAAATTTTGTCAGAAAATGCAGTTTTGTCAAAATCGAACTGTTTTGCAGGAACATATCGATTTTGACATTTTTGATGGTGACTGTCAAATGGTTTGTTTCACCTTTATTGTTTTGGTTTGCTAAAATTGAAGTGTTTTATTATGACTTTATTGGTTCTATTTTGTTTGGCCATTTATATATTACTCTAATATAATATAATGTAATATGTTAATACAGTATTAACATTAATAAAATATTATATGTAATAGTTGCTATTATACTGTTTTGATATTATGGAAACATATTTTTACTTTGTAAATACAATATGACATTATCAAAATAAAATGTTTAAATGTTTCCAAATTGATTTTTTTCAGAATTTCAGTTCTGCTCAAATTTCATTCTGATTCAGCATGAAAACAGTTTTTGAAATGTCAGAATTTCCCATCGAGTAGAATTCCGTTTTCTGTCCTGCCTGATACTGACACATGACATTCCTTGAGTTCACAAAGAGATGTCTAACCCCGTGAGTGTGTGGTGTGGCCCCGGCTAGGGGCTGAGCCTCACAGATCACAGAACAGCAGGACTCCCTCAGCAGGGACTCCTATAGTTGACATGCTAGATGTCTGTGCTGCTGGTCTTAAGACTGTGGATTCAAACCTGCCTCCTAGCCATGTGTGAAGAAAATATATGTAATTATTGTGAGGGCTCTGGCATAATTTTTGAAATTATTCTATATTGCAGATATTGAGAGGTGAACATGGATGTTGTGTTAATGTTTTTTAAAGTCTGTATTTTTGTTAATGGGAGCTTTAAGTTAAGGGTGTGACTGTCCCTTTAAGAACAGTGTGGGACATCACTAACATGCTAAGCAGTCTGGGCAGGACTTGTTTAAACAGCACCTCACACAATGAGGCCCTGGTCTGTGCCTGAGACTCCTAGGCACTATGGTAATACAAACAATAATACTATGATTTGTTGGAGGAGGTTGATCACATTGATGTTCCCTGTGTGAGCAGGGGGCCGGGGTGAGTACGTGTGTGTGTGAACGGATCCTACCTATGCAAGCTCCAGATAGGTAAGAACCAGGGGTGGCATGTTTGTAGAAATTTTGGTGGTGCCCAGAACCCGCCCCTGCCCAAACTCCGCCCCCCCCGCCCAAGGCTCTGGGAGGGAGTTTGGGTGAGGGAGGAGGTCTGGGGTGCAGGCCCTAGGCTGGGGCAGGGGATTGGGGTGCAGGCTCTGGGAGGGAGTTTGGGGATGCAGAGGGAGGAGGTGCAGGTTCTGGGAGGGAGTTTGGGGATGGGAGGGGTGCAGAGGGATGGGGTGCAGGGGTGAGGGCTGTGGGGTGTGGCTGCAGATGAGGGGTTTGGAGTGTGGGAGGGGCTCAGGGCAAGAGTAGGGGTCTAGGGGGTGAGGGCTCTATCTGGGGCTGGCAATGGGGGAGTTGGGGTGTGGGAGGGGCTCAGGGCGAGAGTAGGAGTGGGGGGGTGAGGGGTCTGGCTGGGACTGGGGATAAGGTGTTTGGGGTGCTGGAGGGGCTCAGGGCTCGGGCAGAGGGTTGAGGGTGCGGCGGGGGGTGTGAAAGCTCTGGCTGGGGGTGTGGGCTCTGGGGTGGGGCAGGGCTGGGGATGAGTTTGGGGTGCAGGCAGGCTGCTCCGGGACAGGGGCCAGAGAAGAGGACTCCCCCCAGCCCTTTTCCTGCCAGCAGCAGCAAGCTCTGGGGGAGGAGCCCCCCTTTCCCGCCCCCCAGCAGCACACTCACGCCAACCACTGTCACTGCATGTGCACCTAGGGCCCCTCTCAGTCTAGGAATCTCCCTCACCTCCCCCGTGGTGGGTGCCGGAGGGTGCTGCATGCGCCTCCTCCCCTGCTGTTGCCCCTGACTGTAGCCTCTCTGGGGATGAGGGATGGGGCTGCCTCCTTGCCCAGCATGGGGCAGGAGCAGTGACTGTGGGCGGGGGAGGGCCCTGTGCTGGTGGAGGGTCCTGCCGGAAAAGGGAAGGATTTGAGGGGAAGGGCAGGCTCAGAGTCAGTCTGCCCTGGCAGTGGAGAGGGGGGCACTAGGACCCTGCAGCAGCAGTTGCTGCAGGGAAGCAGCATGGAGGAGACAAAGACAGACACGCTCTGCTCCGGCCCGGGAAAGGCGAGTGGGGGGCGGGGGCTGAAAGTCAAGGCCACAGGACACTCGGGGGGGGGGGGGGGGAGGGGGCGCAGCTGGGGCCAAGGACACCCGGCCCCAAATTTTGGTGGAGCTGGGCCCCTGGTTCTGAATATTGCTGGTGCCCGAGCACCACATGGGTATGGAACTCGCTGCCTATGGAAGAACTTGATTTACTAACCAGACAGCAGCCTCACCCGCCAAAGCATCACAGTAGTGTTTCTGGAAACTGGCTGCCTGTGACATACCAGGGCACAATCCAGACTGATGAGTTGATGAGTAGCTGTGTCATCTCTGCCCTGTAACCTGGGGTGCCCTTTACAATGCCTTGCTGTTCATAAACAGCCTCCAGCATGTAAATCACTCTCTGCCACGTCTGTGTGTGCTGCAGCCAGCCAGCCACACCTTGGCTCTTACTAGCCTTAACAATTACCACAAGGTGAGCCCAACACACTCCCAGTCCCAGATTTCCCCCCAGAAACATTTGTCCTGCCCTGCCCTCTCCTAGACAGTACAAATACATTGAATCTGTTATTCCTTTAAGGGAATAATATGCACACAACTTGTTACCCCAAATGTAGTGATCCACAGACTTCAGCTTGAACACACTGGATTAGATAAAACAATGAAAAATGTATTAACTACAAAGAGAGAGATTTTAAGTGAGTACAAGTAATGAGGCATAAAAGAAACATACAGATAAAATGCTTAATAATGCCTAACTTATCAAACTATACTAGATTCAAGCAAAGTTTCTCACCCCATGCTCCAGCAGATTACTTGCCAAACTCTCAGGTCAGGACCCCTCCCCCAGAGTCCAGCACTTGCTTCCGTTGTGACTTCTGGTGCAGTGAATGCAATTGGGAAGGGGGTGCCTTGGGGTGTTTGTCCCTCCTTTTTATAGTTTGAGTTCCCCTCTTGAAAAACCTTGCCAGCTGAGAACCAGGAGCCAAGGAGAGCCTATGAGGAAGGATAGTCTGTGCTGGTTTTTTCACCTGTTTGAACTTCCTTTGTCTTCCTTTCCTGCTTGATGACTCTGTTTACTGCTTAGATGCAAATTAAGCTGAGCACATGTTCCTTTATTTAGGACAAGCCTGTTTGCCAACTTCTGTTTGGCTAGGGCTGTGGGGTTTGGAACATGTGTTAATAACACCATACAGGGGAATGTTATAACTTCACATACAATCAAGTATCAGAGGGGTAGCCGTGTTAGTCTGAATCTGTAAAAAGTAACAGAGGGTCCTGTGGCACCTTTAAGACTAACAGAAGTATTGGGAGCATAAGCTTTCGTGGGTAAGAACCTCACTTCTTCAGATGCAAGATTCTTCTTGCATCTGAAGAAGTGAGGTTCTTACCCACGAAAGCTTATGCTTCCAATACTTCTGTTAGTCTTAAAGGTGCCACAGGACCCTCTGTTACTTTTCACATACAATGTTGCCATACATTTTATCAGGACAATATTGCTCAGCAAATTATCTGTTTTCCAATGATACCTCACAAGGCATCAAAGATCATAACAGTGGTGTGTAGGGTGTGACTACAGGGGTGTATTCTGTCACACTGCTGTGGGGTGTTGCTAATGCACTACAAAACCTTCCACATGGAGAGCACCAGCCTGAAGCCAGCCCAGCTCAGCTGGAATTAAACATTGTCCCCATCTAATGGGTGTTTGGTGGGCTCTGAGTGAGACATGTTTCGTGGGTCTCACATCAGCTCCCATGTCACAGACTCCCCACTGTGTTTTGCACTAATAGGCCAACTCAGCAGTGAGGCCAAAAATGGCTGGGGCCATGGGACGCCCAGAGGAAACCCCCCAGATCGGGACTGATGCTGAGCCATGATGGTAGTGCAATGTATGGAGCAAGCATACCCTGTAGGGTATAGGCTCCATTCGCTTGGGCTGCACAAGCACTAAAGCCATACAATATTTGTAAAGCCAGACTTTACTGTTATATGCAAATTAATTGCATATATGCAAATTAGATCATTAGATTATTTACGTAAGCCGCCATACACAAAGCTGCAGAAAATTTGGCACATCAAGCTCAGATTTCTTGTTTTCACTTTTAAGGCTCTTTTCACCTGTCTCCTATTTATCCAGTCTATAAACTCACGACACCCCCATGGATTCCAGCAAGGGTTAGCATCCATCACCCTCAGGGTGCTGGAGAAGGAGGCACACTATTGCTGCTCTCCTGGTTGGCTGAAGAGCCAGTGCTGGTGCCTCTCTCTCCCCAGCACCTGTGAGTTCCTGAGTGATTATAGGGTGCATTTTGTAAATTGAGACTACACAATTTACAGCCCTCTCCCCCAAACACAGGTAAACCAGATTAGAGATTTCAAATGATGCTTGAACTAAGACCTCATTTGCGAGAAGGTCACTGTTTTCAAGACAGTGTGGTGGTTTATTTAGAACTGGGGAGCTTGTAATGCTTCTTTAAAAATGAAATATGTGGGTGGTCATCTGGATTTGACATGCACTGTCTTCCTTTGGTAGGATAAATAATATGATTATTTTCCAATGATTAAATTTGTTGATTAATATAGTTACCAACTTGCCTTTTAACAGAATCCATGTAATATTGAAATAATGCAAGAGATTGTTTTTACCAGGCCTCCTGGGTCTGATTATATAAGATCAGTTGATTTCTATAAACAGAAACGGGCAGAAAGATTATACATGCATGAGAGGGAAGAAATGCCACTCACTATAAACTGTAGCCAGCAACATCAGAGGCTGCCTTCTTCCCCAGGGGAAATATCTTATCCTGCTCTAAAGAAGTAGTTGAAACCACAATTTTTGATGAGAAATAATAATATGATCATAAGCTTTTTATTCCTCAGTCACTTCTTCTGGGGCACACAGATAAAATACATTCATAACCAGAGGAAATAGAACACTTTTCAAAGTCTAAAACCACACATTTAGGAGAAATAAGGCTTTTTTTTAAAGTGGGGCAGAAATACTGAAATTAATGGCAGATTTGCACAACCTAGGGCACACCACAGCAAAAACACTGCTCTAAAGGCTGATGTGGTGTCCCTTAAGGGAGGATGGCATTTGAGAACAGACACCCATTTAGGTGAAGCTCCAGGAGTATGTCTCAAAACTAGCCAGGGCCTACATTAATCTGGGCTTTAAAACAAATAGAATTATCTTAAAATCACTCAATCATTAATTTTAATCTAATTAAAAATACAAGAGCAGTGCCATGTACATTACTTGAATTAAAGGCTGACAGATTTCTAAAAGTAATCAATAATGGGGAGACATCATCCAGAGGACATGTTCCAAGTGGGGTACCACAGAGATCTGCCTTTAGCCCAGTGCTATTCTGTAACTTCAACAATGATGTGGAAGAAAATACAGACTCATGCTGGTAAAGTCTGCAGAAGGCACACAAAAATTGGCGCAGGGGCAAATAGTGATGAGGACAGGTCTGTTATACAGAGACGTCTTGATTTCTTGGTAAGCTGGATTCATTAAAACAACATGTTTTAAAACAGCCAAATGCAAGATCTACAACTAGGGAGGGAATGTAGGTCATACTTACAGAATGGGGGACTTCACCCTGGAAAGCAGTGACTTGTGAGTGATGCTGTGCCGAAGAGGGCTAATGCAACTCTTGGAGGTATGCACAGGTAAAATTGAGTAGGAGTAGGGAGATGTCTGTCCCCAAAACTTTATTTGGGGTAGGTGGAAAATGCAATTTTTCTTGTTTAGCTTCAGTCTGAACTGGCTGATTAGGCTTAGAATTTGGTAGTGTTTTTTCCATCTAAGTCTCATATACCAAAATATTGCCCATGAAAACTATGTCCATTTGTGTCTGTTAACAGTTCTGCCATCTTTCTTTGGAAAATTTCAGGTGCACTGGTAATCCCAAAAGGTAACCTTCAAGAGCAAAATCTCCCAAAGGGTGTGATAAATGAAGTCAGTTTAGGACTTTTTTGGCTAAAGCAATTTTCCAGAATCCATGCAAGGTATCCAGCTTGGAGAATACTGTAGCTCCTTTCACTTTGGGGAAGAAGCCATCCAATGTTGGGAGAATATATTTTTCTCTCACAACTGCTTCTTTAAGTCATTTAGAATCCACTCCGTTTTGTATTTTTTTTCCATTTTTCTTTTTAACTGGTACCATTGGGGCACACCATGCTGTTGGCTGAAAGATTTTTCTCAAATAATGCCAAGCTGCTCCATTTTCTTTAACTCAGTTTCCACTTTATGAAGTAATGGATAGGAATCCGGTGAGGTGTATGCACACTGTACGGTTCAGCATTGTTATTTGTACCGGAGCTCAATGGTGAGCTGGAGCCGGTTCGCACCGGTTCGCAAGAACCGGTTGTTACATTTAGAAGCCGGTGTAGAACCGATTGTAAAGGGGCCGGCGGGTGGGCCTGTCCGCGGGCCACATCCAGTGCGCGGGACCGTCCTGTCCGGCCCACCTGAGCTCCCAGCTGGGGAGGTTCCCCCGGCCCCTCCCCCGCTTCCCCCCCTCTCGCAGAGCCCCAGCGCGCCACGCCGCCGGCGCCAGCACTCTGGGCAGCTCTGCAGCTCCTGCCTCTTTGAGCAGCATGGTAAGGGGGCCAGGCCGGGGCTGGGAGAAGAGGTTAGATAAGGGGCAGGGAGCGGTTGGAGGGGGCAGAGGTTCTGGAGGGGTGGTCAGGGGATGGGGAACGGGGGGGGGGTTGGGTAGGCGTGGGAGTTTCGGGGGTCTGTCCGGGGGTGGTGGATGGGGTCGGGGCAGTCAGGGGACAGGGATCGGGGCGAGTTGGGTAGGGGGTGGGGTCCTGGGGGACAGTTAGGGTGGGGGGGTCTCGGGAGGGGGTGGTCAGGGGACAAGGAGCGGGGGGTTGATGGGTTGTGGGTTCTGAGGGGGGCAGTCGGGGGCAGGACGTGGGTTGGGTTCGGATGGGGGGGGGAGGAGACAGGCACGTGGGGCTTGTACTCACCGCGCGGTTCCCTACCAGGTCTTCGGTGGCACTTTGGCGGCGGGGGGGTCTTCACTCGCTCCGGGTGAAGGACCCGCTGCCGAAATGCTGCTGAAAACCCGGAGTGAGTGAAGGCCCCCCCACCACCACCACCGAAGTGCCGCCGAGGACCCGATAGGGAACCGGTTATTAGGATTTGGGGAGCTCATCACTGCCAGAGCTCCTTTCAAAAGTCCAATATCACCAAATATTCCACTGAATTTTTCCACTTTTCTCACTAGGCCCATCATGGCTGCCATGCATTGCAGAGAAAGCTGTTGGTCTGTGATCCTTTGATCCTATGATCCTTTGAATGCAAAGCTTTTGTCTTTGCAAGTTCTTTCTGTGGAGAACTGGCCCATGTAGTTCAGAATATCTCCAAGGCAATTCATGACTGTGTCAGGTGATTTCTGCTTTGAGAGGGGTTCAAAGTGATTGTAAATCCTTTCTGAAATGTCCACTTCAGAGTCAACTTTAAAGTCAATATTCACTTTCATTCTCTAGGCAGACTTTGTGTCATCATACATGATAGATCGAAGGGATATTGATTGTCTGTAATATTAGTTAACTCCCTGACTGCTTTGGTGCAAACAGATCCAAAATCTGCATATTTTGTGCACTTATTACTTTGCACCTTTGGTGAAACATACATCTGTTGGACTAGGAATTTTTCCATGTCTTGTGCATTTGGGCTGTAAGGCTTTGGTGTTTGACTTGAACTTGTCCGGTTATCCTGAGAATTTTCTCTCCTTGCCTCAGTGTTTTTATGGTAATGACTTGTAGCACTCATGTTGCATCTGTTAACAGCTTCTAAAGCTAGTTACTTGTTTTTCAAGTTTGGGAAGTTGCTCTTGGTTTTGCTGTCTCACCATCTCAGACGGCTATTCAAGTAGCAAAGCAGTACACAGAGTAAGTCTATTTTTATTTATAGCTGCTGAGAAAGGTTTTTATCTGTTAACCTTTACCAGCACAATTTAGAGCTTTCTCCCCCCCACTCTGGGTGCAATGGCCCTCTACAGGTTAATGGGACCTTTTCCCAGTAAAAGAACCTTTATCACACAGTAAATATTCTTAAACATGTACATGTATTTATTAGCAATCAACAATCAGCAGAATACACATGTAAGCAGAGTCAGGATGAGTTCTACCCTGACATCTGGTGATGAATTATGGCGAGTGTGGAAAAGAACTTCAGGGGCTGATCTTGTTTGCATAGGCACACCCACCCCACCTAGCATGAGCCCACGGCAGCCCAAAATGGTCACTTTGGCAGCTGTGGGATCCCCAGATTCTCTGTTATTGGGGCAGGAGGAATAAAATGTTGTTACCCTGATTATGTGAATCAAGGACAATGAATCTGTTTTATGACAGAGGGTCTCCCCATCACCTAAATAGCACTCGCTAGACAAGAGACATGGGTTCCAAAACCCAGTGAATTGAGAGAGGTTGGGGCCAGGTATGTGTACCTGATGGTCTGGGCCCCTTTTGAGGGCCTGGAACACCAATTGCACTTCCTTCTCTCTCCACTGTTGAATAGCAGAGCTAATTTTGATTCCATTAAGAGTCTAGCTAGAGACTGCTGAGTTGAATTCACTTTGGGCTAATGGTGCACCAGCACTGGGGCTCCCCTACTACAAGTTGAAATCACTAAAAGAGCTAAAATTACTGTGCTGAGATCACTGAGTACTGTGTTAACTAGTGGGGGAGCCTGAAGATATATTGCTAAGCGGCTGGTAGAGTGGAGCAGTTTGCGGGACGGTTGGAGCGAAGCTGAGCAGTTTGCGGGGACAGCTGGTGGAGTGTCTGGCAGAGTGGAGCAGTTTGTGGGAGGGTTGGCGCGGCCCACGGAACAGCGAGCGGAGCAGAGCAGTTTGCAGGGACAGCTGTAGCGGCTCACGGGATGGCTGGAGGAGTGGCTGGTAGAGCGGAGCCGTTTGTGGTGAAGGCTGCAGCAGAACTCCACGGAGAGGCGGGGCAGTCGGCCCCGGAACACGTAAGGTGCCCATTAACACGCCATGTGCCCCCCCCCATTTCCACCCAGGTTGGGGGATAAAACTCTGCAGATAAACTTTTGAACTCTGGGGCGGCACTGACCAGGGACAGAGACTTTGGGGCTGTTGGACTTTGGGGTGATTGGACTTAAGACCCTGAGGGGAAAAGGACACTGCCAAACTTACTTGGAGATGGGTCTTTTGCTCATGGTTTGTGTTATGAATCCTGTTTGTGGTGTTTCCCCATGATGCCGCATTGTTTCCCTCCTTTATTAAAAGGCTTTTGCTACACTCAGACTCCGTGCTTGCGAGAGGGGAAGTATTGCCTCCTAGAGGCGCCCGGGGGGTGGTATGTAATTGTCCCAGGTCACTGGGTGGGGGCTTGAGCCGGTTTTGCATTGTGTTATTGAAGTGGAACCCCTAGATACAGAACCCGGCCCTTGTTGCTGCCAACTCAGAGGGGCAGAAGGGTTACACACACACTAAGTGTTTAATGCTCACCTCTCCCAATAAAACAGATTATGTCTCCCAATGGTCAGTCAGGATCCGATCTCCAGGGCTCCAGCTTCTACACAGTCTAGTTGAGCAGAGGTTAAAAATCCTAGCAGCTTTGGTCTTGAGCTGTATCCCAGAGTTAAGTTCCAATGAGCTTGTTTTCTGACCCTCATGGTATAGTTAAAATGAGAGTTCTTCTTATCCATACCTTAACCAATTATTTTACTCAAAGCATGTCTATGCAAAAATCATTAACCAATCATTTTCTCTGTACAATGCTCTGGGCGGCGAGCTCTTGCCAGGCAGCCCAGCTGCAGAGCCAGGGCCTGACCTGGTGCTCTGTGCTGCGCGGTGGCTTGGCTGGCTCCAGCCGGGTGGCATGGCTGCCTATCCTGGTGCTCTGGGCGGCATGGCTGTAGTGACGCCAGCCACCAGTGCTCCAGGCAGGGCGGTAAGGGGGCAGGGAGCAGGGGAGGTTGGATAGAGGGCAGGGGAGTTCGGGGTGGTCGTCAGGGGGCGGGGGTGTGGATAGGGGTGGGGGTGGTCAGAGGGCAGGGAACAGGGGGGTTGAATGGGGGCAGGGGCCTTGGGGGGGCAGTCAGGAATGAGAGGAGGGGTTGGATGGGGTGGCGGGGGACAGTCAGGGGCAGGGATTCTGGGGGCGGTCAGGGAGAAGAGGTGGTTGGAGGGGCAGGGGTCCTGGGGGGGCAGTCAGGAATGAGAGGAGGGGTTGGATGAGGTGGCGAGGGGCAGTCAGGGGTGGGGGACCCGGGGGCAGTCCAGGGACAGGGAGGGGTGGATGGGGCAGGGGTCCCGGGGGGGGCTGTCAGGGGGCAGTCGGATAGGGGGTGGGGGCCAGGCCACGCCTGGCTGTTTGGGGAGGCACAGCCTCCCCTAACTGGCCCTCCATACAATTTTGGAAACCCGATGTGGCCCTCAGGCCAAAAAGTTTGCCCAACCCTGTTATAGTGGCTGACAACCAGCCTGTCTCTGATATTTTCATGTTTTGCAGTTCCAAAATCAGTTTTGGGCCAATGCATGCAGAGCTCTTATAAAACATTCAATCTTTTCCCCTAGCCTTTGAAATCGCTGTTGAAAACATGCTCTTTCATGAATGATATTTCTCTCAGATATAAAGTATTCATCAAACATAGCACAAACTCTTTCATAGTCATCTTTGTGACTGTCTTCAATAAAGTCAAAGGATTTAAAGATATGCTCTGTTTGCTTCCCTTTAGCATAAATTAATGATGATACCTGAACATCCTCAGTTTCCTTATAGAGTTTCACAGCAATTCAAAATCTTGCAAAATGCTGCTTCCACTCTGTCCATTCTGAAGGGCTGTCAAAGCTGAAGTTCTCTAGGACATTGAAGAGCAGCATGGTGATGAGATCCTGCAACCTTCATTGCTTTATTTCTTCTATTTGCTTTGGTGCTGTTTTCCTTCGATTTCTGTTCTCTTCTGGCGCTAGTTTACTCCTGACACCATGTCATGTACACTGTGTGCAAGGTAGGTTGCAGGGCTGCTACTACCAGATTAGGCTCTTGTACATGGATATGGAGCTCCCTTCTGAGTGAGATGCATACCAGATGTGTTGACTATAAGAGCCTTCAATGCTCTGCCAGGTATGGCTGTTGTGAGCTTAAGTAATGTATGTTTGCAGTGTTGTTGTAGCCATGTGGCTCTATTTCACTGACATAAGTCAGTCCACCTTGTCTGCCCACATAAGGGATATTACACACATCGTCACCTAGTGGCTGAACAATATAATACAGTTTAGCAGTCCATTACAGGCACCATGCTTTAAACTATTGTTTAAGACTAGGGCTGTCAAGTTATTAAAAAAATAATAATGATTAATCGCACGATTAAAAAAAATAATGCGATGAATCGTACTGTTAAAGAATAATAGAATACCATTTATTTAAATATTTTTGATGTTTTCTCCATTTTCAAATATATTGATTTCAATTACAACACAGAATACAAATTCTTGTCTAAAACTCTGATTTGTAAAACGATTTGCAGGCAAATTCAGCAGACTGAATATCTTCTAATCAGAATTGTGTTTTTCCAGGTTCAAAACATGACTCAAATGTATTCTTTATTGACATATTCTTCCAGTGGATGATTTCTGAACACTTTCAAAATTCCGTGAGATAATCTGACGGTACGAACCATGGTTGGAGAGCTAACCCTTACGGTTGTTTGATTAGTTTGAAATGTGATCAGGAGATAGCTCATCTCCAAGAGCAATAGCGCTGTACAGGCAAACTCATTTCTGCCTGCAAACAATGCCTCTCAGGTTCCCAAAGTCACTGCTGTTCTTTAAAAAGTAACTTAAATAAAAATTAGGAGGAAGTTTGCAGCACGGAGCTATCCATACACATTCCTTTCCCTGCAGAAGCCTGTCTAGAGGTGCCTTCCAATGTCATAGAGCATTACGTGACATGTGACTACCTTCTGGCCAGATCGCAGCATGCTGTACAGTGCATGCATGTGTGGCCAACTCAAGTGTGACGATGTACAAATGGTCAGGGGCACAGAATTCCTCTGGGGCCGCAATGGGGAGAGCAAACTCCTCTGGCCCTGCGGCTGCGGAGGGTGGGAGGGAGAGCCAGATCCACTGGTGCCAGGGCCTCAGCAGGGAGAGGCAGCAACTCTGGCCACCGGGGGGGAGCCAGCTCCTCTGGCCCAAGGGCTGTGGGGGGGAGGGAGGGACAGCCAGCTCCACCGGTGCCAGGGCTGCAGCAGGGAAAGGCAGCTCCTCTGGCCAAGGGGTGATGGTGGGGGGAGAGGCAGCTTCTTGATGCTGCTAGTCCTGGAACCCACAAGAGGAGAGGCAATTCTTGATTTAGTCCTAAGTGGAACACATGATCTGGTCCAAGAGGTGAATAAAGTGGACAGCTTGGTAATAGTGACCATAATATAATTAAATTTAACATCCCTGTGGCAGGGAAAACACCACAGCAGCCCAACACTGTAGCATTTAATTTCACAAAGGGGAATGACACAAAAATGAGGAAGTTAGTTAAACAGAAATTAAAAGGTAAAGCACCAAAAGTACAATCTCTCTGAGCTTCATGGAAACTTTTTAAAGACACCATACTAGAGGCTCAACTTAAATGTGTACCCCAAATTAAAAAAACATAGTAAGAGAACCAAAAAAAGTGCCACCATGGCTAAACAACAAAGTAAGAGAAGCAGTGAGAGGCAAAAAGGCATCCTTTAAAAAGTGGAAGTTAAATTCTAGTGAGGCAAATAGAAAGGAGCATAAACTCTGGCAAATGAAGTGTAAAAATATAATTAGGAAGGCCAAAAAAGAATTTGAAGAACAGCTAGCCAAAGACTCAAAAAGTAATAGCAAAAAATTTTAAGTACATCAGAAGCAGTAAGCCTGCTAAACAACCAGTGGGGCCACTGGACGATTGAGATGCTAAAGGAGCACTCAAGGACGATAAGGCCATTGCAGAGAAACTAAATGAATTCTTTGCATTGGTCTTCACGGTTGAGGATATGAGGGAGATTCCCAAACCTGAGTCATTCTTTTTAGGTGACAGATCTGAGGAACGGTCCCTGATTGAGGTGTCGTCAGAGGAGGTTTTGGAACAAACTGATAAACTAAAAAGTAATAAGTCACCAGGACCAGGTGGTATTCACCCAATAATTCTGAAGGAACTCAAATGTGAAATTGAAGGACTACTAACTGTAGCTGTAACCTATAATTTAAATCAGCTTCAGTACCAAATGACTGGAGGATAGCTAATGTGACACCAATTTTTAAAAAGGGCTTCAGAGGTGACCCCGGCAATTACAGGCTGGTAAGCCTAACTTCAGTACCGAGCAAACTGGTTGAAACTATAGTAAAGAACAAAATTGTCAGACACGTAGGGGAAGAGTCAACATGTTTTTTGTAAAGGGAAATCATGCCTCACCAATCTACTAGAATTATTTGAGGGAATCAACAAGCATGTGGACAAGGGGGATCCAGTGGATATAGTGTATTTAGATTTTCAGAATAATAAGTAGTCATGGGTTAAGAGGGAAGGTCCTCTCATTGATTGCTAACTGGTTAAAAGATAGGAGACAAAGGGTACGAATAAATGATCAGTTTTCAGAATGGCGAGAGGTAAATAGTGGTGTCCCCCAGCGGTCTGTACTGGGCCCAGTCCTATTCAACATATTCATAAATGATCTGGAAAAAGGGGTAAACATTGAGATGGGAACATTTGCAGATGATACAAAACTATTCAAGGTAGTTAAGTCCCAGGCAGACTGCAAAGAGCTACAAAAGGATCTCTCAAAACTGGGTGACTGAGTAACAAAATGGCATATGAAATTCAATATTGATGAATTCAAAGTAATGCACATTGGAAAACATAATCCCAACTATACATATAAAATGATGGGGTCTAAATTAGCTGTTACCACTCAAGAAAGAGATCTTGGAATCATTGTGGATAGTTCTCTGAAAACATCCACTCAACGTGCAGCAGCAATAAAAAAAATGAGCAGAATGCTGGGAATCATTAAGAAAGGGATAGATAATAAAACAGAAAATATCATATTGCCTCTATATAAATCCATGGTTTGCCCACATTTTGAATACTGTGTGCAGATGTGGTTGCTCCTTCTCAAAAAAGATATATTGGAATTGGAAAAGGATCAGAAAAGAGCAACAAAAATGATTAGAGGTATGGAACAGCTGCCATATGAGGAGAGATTAATAAAACTGGGACTTTTCAGCTTGGAAAAGAGATGACTAAGGGGGGATGTGATAAAGGTCTATAAAATCATGATTGGTGTGGAGAAAGTAAATAAGGAAGTACTATTTACTCCTTCTCATAACACAAGAGCTAGGGGTCACCAAATGAAATTAATAAGCAGCAGGTTTAAAACAAACAAAAGGAAGTATTTTTTCCCCCCACACAACGCACAGTTAACCTGTGGAACTCCTTGCCAGAGGATGTTGTGAAGGCCAAGACTATAACAGGGTTAAAAAAAGAACTAGATAAATTCATGGAGGATAGGTCCATCAATGGCTATTAGCCAGGATGGGCAGGGATGGTGATTCTAGACTCTGTTTGCCAGAAGCTGGGAATGGGTGACAGGGTGTAGATCACTTGATGATTATCTGTTCTGTTCATTCCCTCTGGGGCACCTGGCATTGGCCACTATCGGAAGACAGGATACCAGGCTAGCTGGAACTTTGGTCTGACTCAGTATGTCCGTTCTTATGTTCCTCCCACCGTGGGAAGCACAGAAAGCACATCTCCAAAAGCGGCCAAATTTTTATTCTTGTACACACCGCTGACCTCCTCGTTAGCTTGATGCCTTTGTTTATCTTTTATGTAAATGTACCTTCATTGTCTCTGCTTGGCAACCAGGCTGGTTAGACAAGAAAATACTTTTTTTTTTTTACGATCCAGACATGCTGATTCCCCACCCACCCTGTGAGCTTTGATAGTTCAATGTACTACATGTGTAAATTGCTATTCCATTGTCGCTGGTTGTTGTCAGTTGGCTTGTGTAGTTGTGTGTGTTCTTTCAGTGTGCTGTCCAGTTTTGTGCAGATAGCTAGTTTAGCAGACCTCAACAGTACTAACCAGTGTTGTTAATTGCCGAAGGCTGGAATGTCATTGCGTTAGTACTGCTGCTCAGGCTGCCCACTGCTTCTGTCCTTGGAGCAGCCAATAAGGTAGCCTGCTCATTCAGCAGACTTCAGTGTTACTCATAAAGAAAGACCACAGGCACAGTTCAGTGACAAAGGCACTCAGCCAAGTTTATTGCCTCCTAGGCACAGTATTAGTGCCCTGACTCTGTGGTTACTGGTACACAGACACATGAGTGCCTCGTAGCAAGGCATGGCTCAGTGGGCAGCAGGAGTTTCTGCCGTCCCCTAGGCCACGCAAAGAATTAAGGCAGAATACCCCGACATTTATAGGCTAAAACAAACAACTAACATACACACCACCTTACGTATTTCATGACATCTGTTTGTTACCTCCCTTTGTTCCTGAAATCTTGAACAAAACATCTCTATTCATTATTCTGTCAAACCATCTTATCTTGTACTAGATTGAGATGTATCTGAACTAACTGGAATAGATTTATGTAAATATGCCTAATACACTAGCAACAACTTTGCCAAGTTCATGTACTGGGCAGTGAATTTGTACATGTCTGCTTTAATACACGGCCTGACTTTGGTTCACAGCCTCTGGTTCAGGCCTCAGCTCTTGTACCAGGCCCAGTGCTCCAGGCTTTCTCTTACCCTCCTTAATTTGTATTCAAGACCTGGGCAGACCTATTTCTACCTTGTTCAAATATAGAGTTTAAAACACAGTATCAGAGGACAGCCACAACTCCACATGCAGCATTCTCACATGTATTCCACGATGATATTATTGACCATTGTGGTGTTAGTTTTCAAATGATACCACAGAAGGCATTGTTTGTACAAATATCATTGCAGTACTGTATAGGGTGTGAATACAGGGGTGCTTATGGTCTCACCCCTCTATCCACTAGGCCAGTAACCCTGTCAAAGAAGGAAATTAAGTTGTTTTGGCAAGATCTGGTCTTGACAAATCCATGCTGGCTTTTCCTTATAATCCTGTTATCCTCTAGCTACACCTCTACCCCGATATAACATGACCCAATATAACACGAATTCGGATGTAACACGGTAAAGCAGCGCTCGGGGGGGGGGGGGGCAGGGCTGTGTGCTCCAGCAGATCAAAGCAAGTTCGACATAATGCGGTTTCACCTATAACGCGGTAAGATTTTTTGGCTCCCGAGGACAGCGTTATATCGAGGTAGAGGTGTACTTACAAATCAATTCTTTAATAATTTGTTCCAGTGTATTTCCAGGTATCTAAGTTAGGCTGACTGGCCTATAATTCTCTGGGTCCTCTTTCTTCCCCTTTTTAAAGACAGGTACTATGTTTACCCTTCCCCTGCCCTCACCCAACCTCCAGGAGCTCTCAAAGATGATTGCTAACAGTTCTGAGATAGCTTCATCTAGCTTCTTAAGTATCCTAGGATGAATTTCGTCAGGCCCTGCTGATTTGAATACATCTAATTTATCTAAGTGGTCTTTAACCTGTTCTTTCCCTACTCTGGCTTGTGTTCCTCCCCCCTTGTCAATATTAATTGTGTTAAGCATCTGGTCACAATTAACCTTCCAGTGAAGACTGAAGCAAAATAGGCATTAAACACCTCAGCCTTAGTGCTGTCATCTGTTATTAGCTCTCCTTCTCTGCTGGGGAGTGGACCTACACTTTCCTTTCTCTTTCTCTAGCTCCTAATGTACTCACAGAAGCTCTTCTTATTGCTTGTCATGTCCCTTGCTATGTATAACTCATTTGCTGCCTTAGTCTTTCTGATTTTGTCCCTATATGCTTGTGCTATTCTTTTGTACTCTTTGCTAGCAATTTGTCCACTTTTTGTAAGATTCCTTTTTGATTTTCAGGTCGCCAAGGAAGTCCTGATGCAGCCATATTGGCCTCTTTCTATTTTGCCTATCTTCACATCAGGATAGTATGCAGTTGTGCCTTTAATATTGTCTCCTCTAAAAACTGCCAGATCTTCTGAAGTCCTATTTCTCTTAGATTTTCTTCCCATGGAACCTTACCTATCAGTTCTCTGCATTTGTCTTTTTTCTGGACTGTTTGCAATAGTTACTCTTAGAAGATTTGCCTCTTTTAATTTACTATAATTACAGTCAGGGGTGCTGGAACAATTTGTACAGTGGGGGTGCTGAGAGCCATAGAATCAAACTGTAAACCCTGTATCTGATGGAAACCTCTTCAACCCAGGGGGCGCAGCAGCACCTCCAGCACCCTTCGTTATGGCACCTATGATTACACTGTTATCATTTTATTTCACAAATGAATAAAAATACAATTAAAATACACACATTTAGAAGCAATAGTAAAATTCAGTATAGCCAGACTTCTCAAAAGCTGGGAATTCTACATATAAACTATTTAGAAATAGTTGAGTAAACAAGGTTCCTTTAATGAACTTAATATTAACATGATTTTAAATACCATTATAACGGCTCCTTGGGTATTGCTGAAACTGCAATGGTGGGTCTGCAGAGCCAGCAGCATCTGCTTTCCTCAGGGCCCCTTGCTCTACGAGGTCCATGGAGTTATGGGACTGGAATTGTTTGAATAGGGAATTAAGTGCCTGGATTATGCTGGGTTATTTCATGGGAAACTGACAAAAAGTGAAACAGAATCTGATCCTGAAGGGGCAGCTGAGCGGGGCTTTGGAATTTGTTTTAATGTTGACTTAGTAAGAAGTGACTCAAAAGGACAGAAATGTGTGAAGGAGGGGCTGTGCTATGGCATTCGTGCTAGAAAGTGATTTAAGATGAAACGCTGTATTTAAAATCAGAACAAGCTGGAAGTTTCAGATATTTCTTTCCCATTTAGATTGGTTTGTGAAATACTGTGCCCAAAAGAACAAAATATGCGGGAGTTTGTAATTCTTTGCAAGTTCATTTCCAGCTCAAAGTGAAAGTGTATCCAGAATCATTATTACACTGCAAGTATTCTGAGCTCCCAGCCTGAGCACCTGTCATATAACCATCTTGGGCCTCTTTGTGTATAAGGAATTAGATCATAATTAAATGCTGGCAATGAACTGGAATGTCCTTAGGATTAACTATCCATCTGTGTGCTTCAGCTGCAGATAGCAATAACGGTTGAGGCTGCACATGTCACTCTAGTTTTTGGCGTTATCATGCATATTGACAGGCAGAGAATGTATGAAACATCTGGGGCACCTCCCCCTTCTTTTACATGGCTGTCTGGGAAGTGCACGTGCCTGATGGAAGAGGGAAAGGAGGGAGGTTCAGAAGAGAGGTAGCCACCTGCTCCACGCGGATTGTGAAGCTGCTTGTCAGTGAGGTAGGTAGGGAGAGACGGTGAACAGTGCAATGAGAGGTCTGCCAGATGCTTACTATTTCACATTTGGGGACAATGTATACCTTCAAGTCTGCGGCACTGCTATGGGTACCCGCATGGCCCCACAGTATGCCAACATTTTTATGGCTGACCTAGAACAACGCTTCCTCAGCTCTCGTCCCCTAATGCCCCTATTCTACTTGCACTACATTGATGACATCTTCATCATCTGGACCCATGGAAAAGAAGCCTTTGAGGAATTCCACCATGATTTCAACAATTTCCATCCCACCACCAACCTCAGCCTGGACCAGTCCACACAAGAGATCCACTTCCTGGACACTACAGTGCTAATAAGCGATGGTCACATAAACACCACCCTATACCGGAAATCTACTGACCGCTATACTTACCTACATGCCTCCAGCTTCCATCCAGACCACATCACATGATCCATTGTCTACAGCCAAGCTCTAAGATACAACCGCATTTGCTCCAATACCTCAGACAGAGATGAACACCTACACAATCTCTATCAAGTGTTCTTAAAACTACAATACCCACCTGCTGAACTGAAGAAACAGATTGACAGAGCCAGAAGAATACCCAGAAGTCACCTACTCCAGGACAGGCCCAACAAAGAAAGTAACAGAATGCCACTAGCCGTCACCTTCAGCCCCCAACTAAAACCTCTCCAGCGCATCGTTAAAGATCTACAACCTATCCTTAAGGATGATCCCTCACTCTCACAGATCTTGGGAGACAGGCCAGTCCTCACTTACAGACAGCCCCCCAACCTGAAGCAAATACTCACCAGCAACCACACACCGCACAACAAAAACACTAACCCAGGAACCTATCCTTGCAACAAAGCCAGTTGCCAACTCTGTCCACCTATCTATTCAGGGGACACCATCATAGGACCTAATCACATCAGCCACACCATCAGAGGCTCGTTCACGTGCACATCTACCAATGTGATATATGCCATCATGTGCCAGCAATGCCCCTCTGCCATGTACATTGGCCACACCGGACAGTCTCTACGCAAAAGAATAAATGGACATAAATCAGACATCAAGAATTATAACATTCAAAAACCAGTCAGAGAACACTTCAACCTCCCTGGTCACTCAATTACAGACCTAAAAGTCACAATTCTCCAACAAAAAAACTTCAAAAACAGACTCCAACGAGAAACTGCAGAACTGGAATTAATTTGCAAACTGGACACCATTAAATTAGGCTTGAATAAAGACTGGGAGTGGATGGGTCATTACACAAAGTAAAAACTATTTCCCCATGCTAATTTTTCCCCTACTGTTACTCACACCTTCTTGTCAACTGTTGGAAATGGGCCATCCTGATTATCACTACAAAAGTTTTTGTTCTCCTGCTGATAATAGCCCACCTTAATTGATTAGTCTTGTTAGAGTTGGTATGGCAACACCCATATTTGCATGTTCTCTGTGTATATATATCTTCCTACTGTATTTTCCACTGCATGCATCCGATGACATGGGTTTTAGCCCAGGAAAGCTTATGCCCAAATAAATTTGTTAGTCTCTAAGGTGCCACAAGTACTCCTCGTTCTTTCTCCTCTTACTGTTCTGTCACAGCGTGACTGTTCAACTTCTGCTTCTGGGGGGTGAGGAAGAGCATTGTTCCCTCCTTGTGTGGATTTGTTTAGCTTGAATACTGTACATGCCTACCCCATTTGCAAATCTGGATCACTGTGAACAACAGTGTGGGAATATGTGCACACAACACACACACAAACATTCACACAAATAAACATACACACACACACACACAGAGCCAGTGACCACACTAAACAAACCCATATGAAACACCTCAAAATAAATCCAAAAAATGTTTCTTCAATAGATGTAATTATTCTTCTGAACTCCATAAAATTAAAAACTAGATTAGCATATGCCAAAAATGCCAGTCATGCCAAACAATAAACAAACCCGAAGGAAACATGCCAATATTCATATCTGTCAGCAAAACTGCAGGACAGAGCAGCAAACAAAATACAGATGATGTGTCATGATTTATGTAAAGGAACCAAACAGTTCTCTTCTCTATTGTATTAAAAGCATGGTAGAAATGTGCAGATAAAGACACAGGGATGATCTGTGAAATCTGCTATGTGCACCCACAGGGTCCCATTCATGACCAGAATGCAACTTGCTTTCCTTGGTTGCCAGATTAACCGAAAACAATATCCCTCCTCTCTTTTAAACACCATAAAGACTGAGAGGAAACGTACCACCAGATCTGCAGGAACCCTCAGATTTTGCTTTGATTTCCCTTGTGTGTTTAAGAGATAACTTGGGATGGGGCAGGGAATGCTAACGGCACGGCAACCCACAGTCAAGGTGGGTGAGGTAATCTTCAGCTCTGGGTAAGCTTGGAAACTTGTCTCTGTCATCAGCAGAAGTTGGTCCAATAAAAGCTATGACCTCACCAACCTTGTCTGTCTAATATGCTGGCACCAACATGGCTACAACAACACTGCATAGCCCATGGGAAGAAACTTCCCATTCTTTTTCTCCTGTTGCAGGAACACAGCTTGTGGGGGTGGAAGAGGTCCGTTCTGAAGGTGCCTTTATTATGCTGTCCTTTAAAAGAGCCTTCTAAATATCACTTTCTTCAAAGACTTCCTCCATTGTCTCCCCAGTTGTGACTTCTCCTTCGCTGCTTTCGGACACACTTGCCCTGGGGTAGGGCTCTCCAGTAGGGCCTGACTCTGAGCTAAGATCTGCTCTTCCCTTCAACAGCACCTGCTGGAGCTGCACAGCCCAGGGCTCACTCACTTCCACGCACAACCTGTTATTGGCAAAGTGCTGATGTTTTTGCTTCTTTGAACATTTCCCCAGATATTTGATGTTTTCCCCAAGGAAGCACTTCATGCAGCCAAATGGATCAGCCAGCAGGAAGCGGGACCATTGCTTTTTGAGTTCTGCTCTCACCTGTTGGAAGAAGAAAACAACCTGACACAAGGTATTTCTGTGTGGTGACTTTCATGCAGGCAAAACATGCTGGGCTGACAGTCCTGCAGACTGGCATTTCAGCTACTCACAGAGCAGTGTAAGAACAAGCAAGCTGCAGTGTCTCAGCCCTAACTTGGTGTGAGCGCTCTAGGGGACAAAGTGGAGGTCAGCCCCCAGGGCCAACTCAGACCTGGACCTTCTGATTCACCTGCTCTCTGTGAAGTAGCTGTTGGGATGTAGCTGCCTGTCTAACAGTAAGTGTGTGGAGACCAGCAACTCATGTAAAATAGCCCACTTAGCAGCTGGCTACCATGACTGAAAGGTGAAAGACTGCATGCCTCTGTCAATCCCCTAAGATAGCCAAGCCCTGCTCCATTCACTACACTATAGAGGGAGTGACAATGACTCCTATGTTTATATCCCCAAACACTTTCCTTTACGGGGACTTTTTGTTTTGAAATGCTTAGTACCACTGGGGATTGCTGCAGGATTTTGAAATTGGGCAGGATATAGTCCTGGGGCCAGGGCAGTGATGTCTGGGCAGATTTGTGTGAGTTGTATGCTCTGGTCTGTGATTTGTATAATACAGCTGCCCTGCCCCAAACCCTGAATACTGTATAGTCTGCTGCATGCATTGTCCCCGTGGCAGCACTGCACATGAAGCTGTAACTCCAGACAGCACATAGACAAAATGGATCCACAGCCCTACCACAAATAGCATCAGTGTACCCTTTGGCCTAGGGAAAGTCCACTTCATAAGGAGCCAGCCGGCCAAGAGTTCAAGTCTTACTTTTGCGGAGTGATATTAATATTTCTGTGCAATTTGGAACCCTTGTCATTGAGCAAGGCCTCCTCTTGTGCAGGCAAGTATCAGCCTGTCTTACAGGAGTAGCTGAGCGGTTGCTCTATGCCACTTCTGAGAAAGCTAGGAAGAGAATTCCAGCCTCTAATACAGAAGCTCCAAGCCTTACCCTCTCACCATGATGCTTCTCAGGAAGAGGTGATCAAATGAACATGCTCGTCAGTAAAATAGGTCTACTGCTGCATAGGTAACCCAATGTCTGATGTCCCTCACAAGTGGGCTAGGCCAAGGGGATAACTACTATCACTGACTGCTAATAGAGGTATCCTTTATTTTAAGTGGCAGATATTAGGTGCTGTGGAACTGATGGGGCTAGTTTGCTGCTCATGATCTAGGCAGGAGTTGTTAGTGTTGCACATTATAGAATTTCTGTTTTCCATTAAAAAAAAAAAGAAACCATATAAAAGCTACGCTAAACAAACATTATTATGGTTTCCAAGTCAAGAATAAAAGTTGCCTATACAGCCACACAAAAGGGGACAAATTAAGGTTTCACTTGTCATATCCTAAGTCGAGTGTTTGACTTTGCAACTTTAATAGTGTTCTTTTAATGTAGATTTTGGGCTTGTAATTATAGGTGGCACAGGTAGTGATGCCTAAAGTTAAGGTTGCCTAACACTTCCTGTTTTCAGTTGCCTATGCTAAACTTTAACTTTTTGGGCAGAATTTTTTCATGCAAGATGTCTGCTTCTGGCTGAATCATTTTGGAAAGTTTTAGCAACAACGGTTCAAGCGTGTCTGGTGAGATTGGGAAAAAACACATTATTTTGCTGATGTTAATTAAATACTAATAAGAATTTTCTGAGAGATTCCCTAGTGCCTCCATGCTTTGGAGTAGGGACTTGAAATTGGCAGGTGTCAGAGATCTGCCTTTTGCTGTTCCTGTGAAAAAATGCCCAATTTTTGCCAAGTTACGAACCTTTGAAAAATCTGTTTGCACATGCTCAGTAGCCTTTTTTGGAGTTTGGCAGTTGAATTATGTGAGGATGCTCTCTGGATTGAGCATCCTCCAACCCCTCACAGCTCTTATGTTCCTGCACTGGATTACATCTTCCCTCTGGTTGAACCATCATGATGCATCATGAGAACTCCATGACTACAGTGCACCATAGCGGATGTAGTCCAACTAGGGAGCCCAGCCCATAGAGCAGAGTGGGAGAATGAGACACTCATGGTAGCTCAGGCAGACACAATTCAGTATTGAAATGAGCCAACATGAAATGTTTCAATCTAGGGATGTCAAAATGTTTAGTTTAGATCAAAAATGTCAAAATAAAATGTTCCAGCATTTCTGAATCAAACATTTTTGGAACTCTCTGTTCTGCGAAAAAATTGACGTTTTGAGTTGTCATCCCTATGGGACTAAACAATTTCAAAATATTGGCATTTCCTTCAGGATGGAAATCCTGATTTTTGCTTCTTAAAATTCGGACTTCACCTCTGCCTGAGGTAGAATTTTTTGAGAATTTTAGCAAAAATGGGTCAGTTATTTCCAAGAATAATTTTAGTGAAAACTGCTTAGTCTTGACAACATGAAACATTTTTTTTCAACTGGTTTTATGAACTGCTATCACGCCTCCATGCTGTGGAGAAGGAAACTGAAATGCCTCGTAGTGGAATAATCCTATGACCAGAGTGTTGTCTTTCACTGTCCCCATAAAAATATTTCCAGATTTGGCCAAGTTAATACTGGAGGAAAATTGCCATTTTCATGTGCACTGTAGAATTTGTTCAGAATCTGTCCCTTAATTTTCTGAATATCACACATGCTTCTAGGCCTCAGTGAACCTCCTGTATTGTATGTATGTATGCCTTATGTAAATAACTAGAACGCCGCACAGGAGATAGACAAAACAGTTCCTCCTGGTCTCCCAGTTAGATATATAACTGGCTATTTGTAAGAGCACTTACCCAGTTATGTGTCAAATGCAGTCATATGTTTGGTGTACTTTTGTTTTCCATTTTTGCAACTTCAGTTCATAATTACAAAAATTAAGGATGGCTAAATGCAGTTTTAGGGAGAGAGTTCTGTACATGTTTGAGTTGGGGTACCTAGAAGTTTGGTCAACTCACATATTTCAGTTTAGTTCTGATTAAGCTCAGCTGCCATTTTTCTAGCTCTCCTCCAGAAGTTTAATTACTGTTAAACCAAACACAATATTTATTCCCAGACAAAAACTATATGAAGGAGTTCAGACTAAAAGTACATATCAGTAATTTAGGATAAGGGATATTGTAATTACAGGAATATTGTAATTATCTCTAAAACACAAACATTATATACCCGGGAAATTCAGAATTAAGGTTAAATTTAAAAGAAATCCAAATGATAAAATCAGGAAATATACAATTAGGGCACACAAAGAACCTTAGCTATGTCCTGTAGGGTCATTATATAATAAGACATTTTAGTGTTATTGGTCCCACACTAGATTAATCTGATTTTTAAAGTCACATTGGAGTTTTTTCAGTTTTTCCCCCTCATGGCTTCACTACAGGGCAGAGTTAACAACAATATGCCACAGACATTCAGTTGCAGATCTAATGCTCCATCATTACTAAGATATCAGAATGCCCACATCCCTCTAAATTTACTTCTTCTAAATAGATGCCCTACACTACCGATAAGGAATTCCAACTTTAACTCCACCTTAATGTAATTTTATCCAGGAATTTTCTTTTTTTAATTATTAAAAATTTAATACATGAACAATAAACCAGAAACCCAAAGACAATGTCACCTGAAGATTATTCTTCAGCTTCAGTTAAGAAGGATAACGACTGTTAATCTTAAAATAAATAAATAAATAAAAAATATCCAAAGCTATGCACAGCATTTACTCAGAATAAGTGATGTAATTTGGGGAGGATTTTTCATATGTAACAAAGATGTTAAGTCCCTGCTTTAAATGAGAAACAAAACACAACCTTAACTATGAAGCAGGAAGTGGTGCCGTCGTAACAATATCTTGTTTAGAGCAGGGTGAGAAATGATTTTTCCATACCATGAAAATTTTCGAGATACTGAAAAATGTTCTTATTCTGAATTGGGATGAAATGTCAACACCTCAAAGTTTTGCAAGCCAAGAAAACAAAACATACTTTGTTTGGGTCAATCAAAACATTTAATTTTGATAATTTTGAAGAGTTGTTTTGATTTAGACATGTTACTAAACTTTTGAAACAAAAGGTCCATTTGACAGAAGAAAACAAATTTTGCTGGTTAAAAAAATGTTAAAACAGGACATTTTGACAATTTCAAAACTTTTTTTCAAAAATGTTTTGAATCAGGAGATTCGTGAAAACTGACCCTGTTTCACACACAC
The DNA here is from genome assembly GCF_028017835.1 of Emys orbicularis. Lineage (NCBI taxonomy): Eukaryota > Metazoa > Chordata > Testudines > Emydidae > Emys > Emys orbicularis. The sequence continues at coordinate 23,918,352 of NC_088695.1, read as the reverse complement.
ACACAAAAATCCCGCCCACCTCTAGTCATGTATTCCTCATTTAACCAAAACTAATAATAATAATGACATCTGGCTCTTATATGCCATTTTCATCTGCAGATCTCAACGTGCGTTACAGAGGAGGTCAGTATCATTATCATTTTCAGATGGAGAAATAGAGGCATAGAGCAGTGACTGACTTGTCCAAGATTGCACAGCAGGCCAGTGGCAGACCTGGGGGTATAACCCAGGTCTCTGGGGTCCCAGTTCATTATGACTGTGGGTCAGATTCTGGTCTTAGTTACTCCAGTGTAAATCTAGAGCAGTTTCTCTCAAGCTTTCCAGACTACTGTTCCCCTTTCAGGAGTCTGATTTGTCTTTCATACCGCAAGTTTCACCTCACTTAAAACTACTTGCTTAAAAAATCAGACATAAAAATACAAAAGTGTCACAGCACACTATTACTGAAAAATTGCTTACTTTCTCATTTTTTCCATATCATTATAAAATAAATCAATTGGAAAATAAATATTGTACTTACATTTCAGTGTATGGTATAAAGAGCAGTATAAATAAGTCATTGTCTGCATGAAATTTTATTTTGTACTGACTTCACTAGTGCTTTTTTAATGTAGCCTGTTGTAAAACTAGGCAAATATCTAGATAAGTTGATGTACCTCTGGAATACTTCTGTGTACCCCCAGGGGTATGCACACCCCTGGTTGAAAACCACCGATCTAGAACAACTCCACTAGTTTCAGTGGAGTTACTCTGCATTTACATTTACCTTAGTGAGGGCTGAATCTGGCTACTGTCTCTCCTGATAAAAAGAGGTTACTGCCTATTTAGGAGAATGCACTCATGCAAATCTCAGTGGTCAATACGGTATTGTTTTATTGTCATTCTGTTCATTGCCTTCATTCTACAGAAATCAACTAGTAATACACATTGTGGTGCCTTACCTCTCCGTTAACAAAGCAGTATAAAATTGCTACAAGGAAACCCTATAAGAGAAAGAAAATGAGAAGAAAATTAGATTATGGAGGAGACACTGATTCCTATAGTCTTAATTTAAGGGTGAAATTACTATTAAAATCTTCATAATACTAATCCCAGAACCATAAATCTTGTTTCCTTAAATAATTTTCTCATATACAATAGGTTTGTTTTAAAGGATTGCTAATATGACCAACGGAATTGGTTAAGTGGTAAACCTTCTAATAAGTGTGGAAAAGATTTGTACTTGACATACTTGAGGCTATTTTGTTGCCAACACTCAAGAATGGAGTTTATCAACAGTTTAGCCTCAATGTAGTATCTTCTGCACACTACTTCTAGTGCAGTGGGTGCCATTCTGAGGAGTTCATAGTATCTTATTAGTTCAAAAGGCCTTGGACAATGCCATGATATCCAGGAACTTGATGGAAAGAAGTCTTCCTCAGAAACTGGACATTGAAGGAAGCTCTGGCTTGCTTTGCTATTACACCTATAGCCTTGAAGCTTCCTCTTTAGTCCCGAGGGATTTCACCAACTTTAAAATGCCTAGCAGTGATGTGATCTCTAATGATTATTACAAGGCTGGATGAACTCTTCCTAGTGGATGCTCAATAGGCTGCAGTGTTTGAATCCACCCACTGGATCCCATGTGCAATTGACTTTGTGGATCTGAGCAGAGTCTTGGCGTTGGCTCTGGGAGTGTAGGCACTCTTAAGGTACAGATCCTCTGTCTAGCACCCCTTGTGAGAGATGGGACTCGATTCCAATGTCGTAGGCCCTGAAAGTAGTGCCAGCTCTTCCAAGCCTCCCCAGTAGTTCTTGCACATTCCTAGAGTTCCACCAAAGCATTGGATCCTCTGGATTACTGTTTCCTCCTTCACAAGCTATATGACAGCGAAAGCAAGGGACACAAAAAAATCTTTCCAAAGGAATTTCTAAATCATACTCAACTCACAGACAGAGTACAAGAGAGATAAAAATCTATGGAAAGTAACAAAAACATGCATGCAGAATCCTCCCTCTTGTGTTCTCACCAATCCGAGAGAGTCGTTTGGGCTTTAGTCAGTTTCCTTTCAGAGTCCCACCACTCTCTTCTCTTTCTTGTCCTCCTGCCCAATCTGACCTCCTTCTGCTTCTAGTCTAGTCTCTTCTTTGTGTAAGGTTATGTCTCCACTGTGAGCTAGGAGTGTGATTCCCAGCTCACATAGACAGACTGGTGCTGGATCACATTGACCTAGCATGCCAAAATAATAGTGTAGCTGTGGTATCAGAGACAGCGCCGAGCAGTGGGATGGGCTAACCACCCTGAGCACATACCCATGGGGTCCAGAGGGAAGCTAGCCCATGCCACCGCTTGCCACTGCCTTTGCTACCGCTGTGAAGCAAACTCACAGCCAAACCAGGGCTGCTCATCCAGCTGCACTGACTTACCATTCCAATGGAGCCTGCGGTGACTCAGCCCTCAGGCAATCAACAACAACCTATCCCTGAACAGAGCCTCGGTCAGGTGACCCCCAGGCTCAGGTGCTTCCACAACACCACCAGATCAGTCTCTTCAACAGCACTGCCCAGCCAGGAACCTTCCTGCTGCCTCGCAGTGCATCAGACTCCCAGCTTGCTCCTGTTTCTGCCTAGGGTTTCCAGGCATCCGGTTTTCGACCAGAACGCCCGGTCGAAAAGGGACTCTGGTGGCTCCGGTCGGTACTACTGACTGGGCCATTAAAAGTCTGGTTGGTGGCGCAGCAGGGGCCCGGGGCTAAGGCAGGCTCTCTGCCTGCCCTGGAACCGTGTGGCTCCCGGAAGCGGCTGCCAGGTCCCTTCAGCCCCTAGACCGCATGGGCGGCCACGGAGGCTCTGTGCCCTGCCCCGAGAGCCGGCTCCACAGCTCCCATTGGCCAGAAAGCCACAGAAAGCACTGCCGGGACCCCACACCCCAAACCTTCTCCCACACCCCAACTCCCTGCCCTTGCCCGGAGTCCCCTCCCACACCCAAACTCCCTCCTGAAGCCCGCATCCCCCCCAAACACCCCAGCCTCATGCCCCAGCCTCCTGCACCCAAAACCCCTGCCTCAGTCCGGAACCCCTCCTGTACCTCAAACCCCACATCCCCAGCCCCACCCCAGAGCCCACACCCCCAGCCAGAGTCCTCACTCCCCTGCAGCCCAACCCCCAGCCCGGAGCCCTCTCCCACACCCTGAACCCCTCATTTCTGGCCCCACCCAGATCCCGCACCCCCACCCCAGATCCCATACCCCCACTGCACCCCAACCCTGTGCCCCAGCCCAGAGTCCTCTCCTGCACCCCAAACCCCTCATCCCCAGCCCCACCCCAGAGCCCGCACACCCAGCCAGATCCCTCATCCCCCTCCAACACCCCAACCCCCTCCCCCAGCCTGGTTAAAGTGTGTGAGGGTGGGGGAGAGCGAGCGATGGAGGGAGGGGGGATGCCGCGAGCAGGGGTGGGGCCTCGGAGAAGGGGCAGTGCAGGGGTGTTTGGTTTTGTGCGATTAGAAAGTTGGCAACCCTGCCCCAGCCTTGCCTAAGCCCTGTCCCAGTCTTGTCTTTGTCCTACTCTAGCCTTGCTCCAGCCTTGCCTCCACCTCCTGATCCTCCCCAGACCCTCGGACTCTGACTACCTGGCTTTGACCTCTGGCCTGTATCTGGACTCTGGCTTCAATATTCACTTGGCTCGTCCCGGGAACCCGACCCTATGGTCTTGACCTCTGGGCTGCACCTGGACTGTGCTGATAGTTCCAGTTCTGGTTTATCTATGGATTCTGATCTTCATTTTACCCTGGCTTGTCCCCAGATCTTGATTGTAGCACCACCCTTGGCCCAGGCTCAACCCAATGACTAGTTGTGACCTACGCTCCAACCACTAGACCTGACTGTTGGAGGCAGTGCCTGACAACCATGGCTACTCTACCATTTTTAACTCTTGATTAGAGCTAGCACGAGAGTGTCTGTGTAAGATGGGAATCACACCCCTCGCTCATAATGTAGACAGATTAAAATGGCCAGCGAGAGAGCCTTCCTTTTATAGGTTCCAGTTCCTATTGTCATGTGACTGTCTTCAGTGGCTTCAAGTCCCTTGTCAAGTTTATAGTTTCATATATTCCAAGGCCAAAAGGGATCACTGTGATCATCTAGTCCGACCTCCTGTAAAATACAAACCACAGAACTTCCCAAAAATAATTCCTAGAGCAGAGCTTTTAGAAAGACAGCCAATGTTAATCTGTTGTTTAGTTACAAGCCCACCTGGAAGAACTCATTTTCCTGGGTGGCAGCTAACTCTCTGTCCTAGGACGCTTCCATTTGAACAGGTTAACAACTCTTTATGGCTCTGCCTTGTTCTGCTAGGGAATGGCTATTTCAGATGTTATTCGTTCTTAATGACTGTTCCATTCAGGTTTGCACCCTTGCTGTAGCCATGCTGGTTCCAGGATATTAGAGAAAAAAGGTAAGAATATAAGAACATAAGAACAGCCAAATGGGTCAAACCAAATGTCCATCTAGCTCAGTATCCTGTCTTCCAACAGTGGCCAATGCCAGGTGCTTCAGAGGGAATGAACAGAACAGGTAATCAGCAAGTGATCCATTCCCTGTTGCCCATTCCCAGCTTCTAGAAAACAGATGCTAGAGTCACCACCGCCGCCCATCCTGGCTGATAGCCATTGATGGACTTATTGTCCATGAACGCATCTAGTTCCTTTTTGAACCCTGTTATACTCTTGGCCTTCACAATATCCTCTGGCAAAGAGTTCCACAGGTTGACTGTGCATTGTGTGAAGAAATACTTCCTTTTATTTGTTTTAAACCTGTTTTAAACCTGCTGCCTATCATTTGGTGACCCCTAGTTATTGTGTTATGAGAAGGAGTAAAGAACACTTCCTTATTTACTTTTTCCACACTAGTCATGATTTTATAGACCTCTATCATATCCCCCATTAGTCGTCTCTTTTCCAAGCTGAAAAGTCCCAGTCTTATCAATCTCTCCTTATGCAGAAGCTAGTCCATACCCCTCATAATTTTTGTTACCCTTTTCTGTACCTTTTCCAATTCTAATATATATTTTTTGAGATTGGATGAACAGATCTGCAAGCAGTATTCAAGATGTGGGTGGGCGTACCATGGATTTATATAGAGGCAATATGGTATTTTCTGTCTTATTTATATTTGATATATTTTTATATAAGATAGGTGAGGTAATATCTTTACTGGACCTACTTCTGTTGGTAAAAGAGACAAACTTTCAAGCTACAAAAAGCTCTTCTTCATGTCTGACCAGAAGCTGGTCCTCACCCACCTTGTCTCTCTATTCCATTCAGAGACAGACATCCAGTGCCAGACCCTTCACCTTAACACAAAAATTATGATGCAAGGACACAGGCAATGATATCAGTAAGTGTATAAACATACACTTAAAAAAAGTTCAGAAAATCAACCTGGAATTCGTAAGTTCACATAGACAGATCCCCAAACTGTCCTTGTACTATACCTCCTTATCTTCAAACATATTCCAGAAACCCTTATTCTCAATTGGGCATGTGAACAATCATGTCTTCTCCTGTGGATAGTATCTGTCATTAAGATTATTCATTTAAGCTGCAGAGACTTTTGATATAGCCTGTGCAATTTTGCTTCCTATGGTTCTTTCACCCAAACACCTTAAATAAATAACTAAATGCTTCCCCTTACCTATTACACCCCAACTCTCCTCTTTCGCCACAACCTCACAACATTCTATCTTCCTTTCTTCCATAGAATCATAGAATATCAGGGTTGGAAGGGACCTCAAGAGGTCATCTAGTCCAACCCCCTGCTCAAAGCAGGACCAAATCCCAACTAAATCATCCCAGCCAGGCTTTGTCAAGCCTGACCTTAAAATCCTCTAAGGAAGGAGATTCCACCACCTCCCTAGGTAACCCATTCCAGTGCCTCACCACCCTCCCAGTGAAAAAGTTTTTCCTAATATCCAACCTAAACCTCCCCCACTGCAACTTGAGACCATTACTCCTTGTTCTGTAATCAGGTACCACTGAGAACAGTCTAGATCCATCCTCTTTGGAACCCCCTTTCAGGTAGTTGAAAGCAGCTATCAAATCCCCCCTCATTCTTCTCTTCTGCAGACTAAACAATCCCAGTTCCCTCAGCCTCTCCTCATAAGTCATGTGTTCCAGCCCCCTAATCATTTTTGTTGCCCTCCGCTGGACTCTTTCCAATTTTTCCACATCCTTCTTGTAGTGTGGGGTCCAAAACTGGACACAGTACTCCAGATGAGGCCTCACCAATGTCGAATAGAGGGGAATGATCATGTCCCTCGATCTGCTGGCAATGCCCCTACTTATACAGCCCAAAATGCCATTAGCCTTCTTGGCAACAAGGGCACACTGTTGACTCATATCCAGCTTCTTGTCCACTGTAACCCCTAGGTCCTTTTCTGCAGAACTGCTTCCTAGCCATTTGGTCCCTAGTCTCTAACAGTGAGTGGGATTCTTCCGTCCTAAGTGCAGGACTCTGCACTTGTCCTTGTTGAACCTCATCAGGTTTCTTTTGGCCCAATCCTCTAATTTCTCTAGGTCCCTCTGTATCCTATCCCTATCCTCCAGCATATCTACCACTCCTCCCAGTTTAGTGTCATCTGAAAACTTGCTGAGAGTGCAGTCCACGCCATCCTCCAGATTATTAATGAAGATATTGAACAAAACCGGCCCCAGGACCGACCCTTGGGGCACTCCGCTTGAAACTGGCTGCCAACTAGACATGGAGCCGTTGATCACTACCCATTGAGCCTGACGATCTAGCCAGCTTTCTATCCACCTTATAGTCCATTCCTCCAGCCCATACTTCTTTAACTTGGCGGCAAGAATACTGTGGGAGACTATATCAAAAGCTTTGCTAAAGTCAAAGAATAACACATCCACTGCTTTCCCCTCATCCACAGACCCAGTTATCTCCTCATAGAAGGCAATTAGGTTAGTCAGGCATGACTTGCCCTTGGTGAATCCATGCTGACTGTTCCTGATCACTTTCCTCTCCTCTAAGTGCTTCAGAATTGATTCCTTGAGGACCTGCTCCATGATTTTTCCAGGGACTGAGGTGAGGCTGACTGGCCTGTAGTTCCCCAGATCCTCCTTCTTCCCTTTTTTAAAGATGGGCACTATATTAGCTTTTTTCCAGTCATCCGGGACCTCCCCCGATCACCATGAGTTTTCAAAGATAATGGCCAATGGCCAGGGCTGGCTCCAGGCACCAGCCTACCAGGCATGTGCTTGGGGCGGCACCTGGAGGGGGGCGGCGCTCAGGCCCGAGAGCGGGGCCGCGACTGGGCTCGCCGCCCTCCCCGCGGCGCTCCGGCCGGCTGGGGAGAGCGGGGCCGCGGCCGGGCTCTTCGCCCTCCTCCCGGCGCTCCGGCCGGTCGGGGAGAGCGGGGCCCGCGGCGGGCTCGCCGCCGGGGAGAGCGGGGCCGCGACTGGGCTCGCCGCCCTCCCCCTGGCGCTCCTGCAGCCGGGGAGAGCGGGGCCCCGGCTGGGCTCTCCGCCCTCCTCGCGGCGCTCCTGCCGCCGGGGAGAGCGGAGCCGCGGCGGGCTCGCCGCCCTCCCCCAGGTGCTCCTGCCGCCGGGGAGAGCGGGCCCACGGCCGGGCTCTCCGCCCTCCTCCCGGCGCTCCGGCCGGTCGGGGAGAGCGGGGCCCCGGCCGGGCTCGCCGCCCTCCCCGCGGCGCTCCCCGCCAGGAGGCGGGGGGGGGGGCAGCGGGAGGCTTTTTTGCCTGGGGCGGCAAAAAAGCCAGAGCCGGCCCTGCCAATGGCTCTGCAATCACATCCGCCAACTCCTTTAGCACCCTCAGATGCAGCCCATCTGGCCCCATGGACTTGTGTTCATCCAGTTTTTCTAAATAGTCCCGAACCACTTCTTTCTCCACAAAGGGCTGGTCACCTTCTCCCCATACTGGTCACCTTCTCCCCATCATCAATGCCACAATCTTCTTTACCCCATATTACATCAGGGCACAATTGTACAACCAATCTCCCATATAATTCTAATTACGCGAGTCCTTCTTAAAGAATTTATCTCCCCTAATGAGAATGCCCCAGACACTGAGGAGGGAGGGAGGACTCTGTGTTGGCTACAACAGAACTCTTCTGGGAACTCTTCTTAAAGGGCTCTTCTCTTGCTGGAGAAGTCAGTGCTACTAGGGGAGTGAGACATATAGTGTCAGCTGATGGCCCCAGGAGCCTTATAAAGCCCATTTTAAAGGGCCACTGCTAAGCTGAAAAAGCATCTGCTGCTAGCATAGAGGTACCACAGTTTCCCTGTCAGTCCTTCTGAATGGCCGAGTGCCCTCTTTAAAAAGCCCATTTCCTGCTGGAAAAGCTGTTGCTGCTTAGGGAGCTGTATGTGCAGTGGCACATGGCAGCACTACAAATCCTCCATATGTATTGATATAAAGAAAGAGTCAGTGGACTTGATCCTCAGCTGGTATCAATCACCATAGCTCCCTGAAGTCAACAGAGCTATGCTAAAGTACACCAGTTGAGGATCTGGCACAATATATTTGCCTGTATGCAAAAGTAGACAGAATTAATTGACTGTCATGTTTACTGTTCACTCCACATTTGATGATTTTTTATGCTCAATTTCTCACCTTTAGTGTTGCAATATCAGTTATTTTTCTCAGTGAATAATATTAACATTTGGGGGTTAGACTAGATGACCTAGTGGTCCCTTCTAACCCTATGATGCTATATATCTAGAAATCTCTCTACTATGGCCATGAGTTTCTGAGCAGTAGTCTCTTTAAAATTAACATTATATGGGGGAGATGAAGTTAGAAGTTCAGAAGGAATACTTATTGGTTTCTGATGAGCCTATTGGGAAGCAGAGATTTGCATGTGTGGTCTCAGTATTGTTCACTTTTGATGTAAATAACAGACTGTGTCTATTTTTAAGCCATCATGAGCCAGTAGTTTTTTTCTGTGGGTAACAATTCATGTTATACAACACTAAGCTGAGATGATTGGATCTCCCCACTCTCTAAAACAGAGATGCTGCTAGTACTGTCATAGCTACAGCAGAGCTGACTTTTTAATATTTAATTTTGTGCTCTTTCCAATTGTTTGAGTTAAAACTTCCATCTCACATCCCAGAGGTAATTGTTTTTCCTTAACAAAACAGTTTAGAAACAGTTTAAAACTACTTAGGATTTTTAGAGACTAAACAGATGGAATTGGTTCTAGTTTGTATGCTATTCGTTAATCCTTTTACAAAGTAATGTTTTCATTAGAAATAAAAACAAGAGAGAGAGCAATTGCAGTAAATACAGATTAAGTCCTTTAGCTATTTTGAAAAACTGTTTTATTTTTAAAAAGTGAAATGTCTGCTAAGTTGCAGAAGCCTAGCAAGTTCCCCTAGATGAAAAGATGTTCTTTTACTATTCACTTTTTTTCAGTCTTGTCATTTAAAATCATTTAAGGTTGCCTAAACATAACATTCAACCAATGCAACCTTTAAAAGTAAGGAAATGCTAAATTATGGGATGACTCTTAACTGTTGTGACATTATCTGATTAAGCTATGACCACGTAGATCATTGTTACCACCACTGTTATATAACTGTAACAAATTTTGTACAAAATGTGGCATGTAAGATATCTATGGAAAGGTTATTATAAAATATCAGGGTTGGAAGGGACCTCAGGAGGTCATCTAGTCCAACCCCCTGCTCAAAGCAGGGCCAATCCCCAGACAGATCTTTGCCCCAGATCCCTAAATGGCCCCCTTAAGAATTGAACTTACAACCCTGGGTTTAGCAGGCCAATGCTCAAACCACAGAGCTATCCCTCTCCCTTGAAATCCATGGTATGCCCACATCTTGAATACTGTCTGCAGATGTGGTTGCCCCATCTCAAAAAAGATATATTGGAATTGGAAAAGGTTCAGAAAAGGGCAACAAAAATTATTAGGGGTATGGAACGGCTGCCATATGAGGAGAGATTAATAAGACTGGGACTTTTTAGCTTGGAAAAGAGACGGCTAAGGGGAAATATGATTGAGGTCTATAAAATCATGACTGGTATAGAGAAAGTAGATAAGGAAGTGAAGTGTTGTTTACTACTTCTCATAACACAAGAAATAGGCGTCACCAAATGAAATTAATAGGCAGCAGGTTTAAAACAAATAAAAGGAAGTATTTCTTCACACAACGCACAATCAACCTGTGGAACTCCTTGCCAGAGGATGTTGTGAAGGCCAAGACCATAACAGTGTTCAAAAAAGAACTCATGGAGGATAGGTCCATCAGTGGCTATTAGCCAGGATGGGCAGGAATGGTGTCCCTAGCCTCTGTTTGCCAGAAGCTGGGAATGAGCAACAGGGCATGGATCACTTGATGATTACCTGTTCTGTTCATTCCCTCTGGGGCATCTGGTACTGGCCACTGTCGGAAGACAGGATACTGGGCTAGATGGACCCTTGGTCTGACCCAGTAGGGCCATTCTTATGTTCTTAAGGGGATTCATGTCAGAATCGCCTCTGAAGACTGCACTGATTGTGAGGGGATGCAGGACTCACTGGCTGAGAAGGGACATATGCAGGCGAGAGGGTCAAATTTCCCATTTTAGTCTGTTCAGGAAACTGCCAATTTGAAATTGTTTTTGTGAATTTATTGATCCATCCAGTGTAACTCTTATCATGTTAATCCAATATATGTTGAAGGATAATAATAAATAAAACCAGGATATCTAGTCTATATGGGAACATCCTGTCTCTAAGGAAAGATACTGTAACAGAGTACTTACTTGAAAGGAGCTCATTGTTAATTGAATGAAGACTCTTATATGTCTTGACAATCCTTCAACTTGTTCATCAGTGATGAAGGTAAAGACAAACTCATGGATCCCCAGTAAAGGTATTAACACCAGAGTAGATCTTGCCAATCTTAAAAATAAAGTGTTTGAATATTATATTTCTTAACATCCTTGATGTGAAGCTGAATATCCAACTATGGAGAAATAACTACACTAGTAGGTCCCTCAGCAGGGCCGGCTCCAGGCACCAGGCAACCAAGCTGGTGCTTGGGGCGGCACCTGGAGGGGGGCGGCGCGGCGCTCGGGCCGCCGGGGAGAGCGGGGCCACAGCCGGGCTCGCCGCCCTCCCCCCGGCGCTCTGGCCGCCCTCCCCCCCCGCGCCCTCCCCCCGGCTACTGGGGGGAGAGCGGCGAGCCCCTACCGGGGCTCGCCGCCCTGCGCTCTGGCCGCCGGGGGGAGAGCCGAGCCCCAGCCGGGGCTCGCCGCCCTCTCCCCGCCCTGCCCCCGGCGCTCTAGGCGCCGGGGCTCGCCATCCTGCCCCCGGCGCTCTGGCCGCCGAGGGGGGGGGGGGAGCCGAGCCCCCGCCGGGGCTCGCCGCCCTCCTCCCAGGGCTCCGGCCGCCCTCCCCTCCGGCGCCCTCCCCCCGGCCGCCGGGGGGAGAGCGGAGCCCCCGCCGGGGCTCGCCGCCCTCCCCCCCAGCGCCCTGCCCCCGGCCGCCGGGGGGAGAGCGGAGCCCCCGCCGGGGCTCGCCACCCTCGCCCCGGGGCTCCGGCCGCCCTCCCCCCGGCGGGAGAGCGGAGCCCCCGCCGGGGCTCGCCGCCCTCCTCCCAGGGCTCCGGCTGCCCTCCCCCCGGCGGGAGAGCGGAGCCCCCGCCGGGGCTCGCTGCCCCCCCCGGGTTCCGCCCCCCCCCATGGGGGGGGGGGGCGGCCGGAGGCTTTTTTGCCTGGGGCGGCAAAAAAGCCAGAGCCGGCCCTGTCCCTCAGGGCTCCAGTTTGGGGCTGATATAAGAACTTCACTAATGATCTGGAGGAGAAAATAGCAGGTACTGGGGGACTGCATCTACAATAAAAGATATATCAGGAAAAAGAAACCAAAAGCAAATGAGACAGAGGTGAGATTAGATTTAGGGAACTGGCAAATACCTATTAGAATAGTGGTTCTCAAACTTTTGTACTGGTGACCCCTTTCACATAGCAAGCCTCTGAGTGCGACCCCCTTTATAAATTAAAAACACTTTTTAATATATTTAACACCATTATAAATGCTGGAGGCAAAGCGGGGTTTGGGGTGGAGGCTGACAGCTCGCAACCCCCCATGTAATAACCTCGCAACCCCCTGAGGGGTCCCAACCCCCAGTTTGCGAACCCCTATATTAGAAGAATGTTATCTGAAAAGTGATGTGAAAGGAAGGGTTTGGGGGTGGGTTGTAGTGAGGAATTAGGGATAGCAAACTGGCCACAGAGGCCAACATTATCAAACTATTACAGTTAGGCAGTTAACTACAGTACACCTAAATATAAACGCTCCTAAATATTGGCCTCTTTCTAGAGGTGCTAAGCAATGTTCCCTCTACTTTTTTTCATCCATGTGCTGAATGAATTTTGTTATGTGCACCAAATTATTGAGGTAATGTGCGGATGTGTGCCACCAATAGAAACAAAAAACCTAGATATCATATATTTTTATAAAGTTACCATAGAGATAATTACTTCAGCCAGGACAGGTTAGACATTTTAGAACTCACTACTAAAAGAATTAAATTTAAGCGTAAAAGAGAAATCAAAATTATGAAATGCATAGACCAGTCAAAAAACTCAAATAACAGCACTTTGAAAGAATAAAATTACAGAGAATATATGTGCATTGCAGGAAGTATCAAGAAGTAACAACTACAACAACAATAATACAAGTATGTGTTGGGAGGTGAGTGTGAAAGAGAGTATTTGTGTCTGTGTCACACACAGTGTGTATGTGTGCCAGAGAGACACACAGTGTGTGTGTGTGAGACAGACACAAAGTAAGTGTGTGTGTGTGAGACAGAGATAGGGTACAGGGGTGGGGGGCCGGGGGAGAGGGACACCCTGACATCAACAACCCTACTCCTCTCCCCCACTCTGCATAGCAAGCAGGAGGCTCCTGGGAGCAGCTCCAAGGCAGAGGGCAGGAGCAGCGTGGCAGTGCAGGGAGGGGCACTTGACGTGTGCGGCACTTGATAGCCTACTGGGTGGCTGCGCGGCTGCGCAGCTTAGAGGGAACTTAGGTGCTGAGCACTCACAGCTCCCATTCACTTCATTTAGCAACTCTGAAAATCAGACAACTTTTATTTAGGTGCATTAAGAGATATGCAGATGCCTCGCCTTAGGTATCCATGTTTGAAAATGTGACCAGAGTTATTTGGCTTAGAAGAGGGGGTCCTGTCAAAGTCTCCACACTTCCATGAGCTCGCCACACAATGCTCTTTGGGACTCCTCCTTTTTAGATTGTTAGCTCTGTATGGTGAGGACTGTCATTTTCTATATATTTGTACAGCGCCCAGTACAATGGAGTCCTGTTCATGGTTGGCCTCTAAGTGCTAATGCAATATAAATGTTAAATCATATGGAAGGAGGGGATATTAGAAGAACATTATTAAGGCTGCAAAGTCAAGCACTCAGAAAGTAGGAAATGCCAGAATTAAGGCTGCCTGTGCAACAATAATTTGCCCCCCTTTTGCATATACATTATGGTACAGTCTTTATATGATCACATACTATGTTTTTCACAGGACCCCTGTGCACTGAATGGGAGAGAGATCCTCTGGGGAAAAAAATGTTATCGTGTAATTAAATATGATATTATAATGCACAAGGAGCCAAACTTAAGATTGCACAGTCACCCTTATTTCTGGTATTTCCTTACTTTTAATGCTTGACTTTGTAACCTTAATGTTATTTTAATGTAGATAGTTTTAATATAATTGTCTAGGTTTTTATGAAAGCAAACTGAAAAAAACAGACATTACATCAAGTGGAACCATACTGACCCCCCAGATGGATCTCAGCAGGGTTGAAGACTTTAGAGCCACAGCACAGACTTCTGACAGTCCAGTTAATGGAGTAACTAGTAGCAGTAGAAAGCTGGTATCCCTCTATGTGACACACACACTGTTGGTGGGTTTCACAGAGGAATGCTGGACTCTGGTTTCAGTTCCAGGTTTAGCAAGAGAACATGTTGTAGTGGTTACAGATGTTTCTGCCCCCTGTCCAATCTGCCCTGACTTTCCTTACTATTAACCCCCTCAGCCTCCAACTGCCTCCTTTCCCCTTGACTCTTCACAATTATGCATTTGTGTCAGGCTGATTCCTCCCTCTCCAGTGACAGCCTGGGAGAGACCATCTTGCTGCTTTCACTTCCATTGCCTGGTGCCACAGCAGCCCTTGGCGGCTGGTAGGAACAATTTCAGGAATAGTACTGCTCAACCATTGAAACTCGGAGTGGGAGCATGCTCATTCACACAGTGGAGATAGCGTATGCTCAGTCAGGTTGCACGTATGTGCTGTGAAGGGCTTCAGCATGCCCAGTGCAGATGGAATCTTCAGAGAATAATGCTGCAAATTTCTCACAACTTCTACTGAGCATATGAAAACTGAAGCTTTTCAGAGACTCATAATTTTGTCAAAATAGGGCAGATTTTTTCAGGGACAGCAAAAGTCACCTTTATGACCTTGACTTCCATAACAAATGCTGTGACTTTTGAATTTTCAAAAAAGTCATGGTCTTTGTCAGCCGACCAGACTTCTGATGAACAAGATTCTACATGAATTTTGACAAGTTTGGTTCTACGTATGTCCAGTGTAGCAGTATGGCTTTTTAAATTATTTTAAAATATGATCTGAATATTATTAAATGTATTTAAACAATATTTAGTGTAAAATACAGGCTATTTTGCAGTTTTCCTAAGGTCAAGAATGACTTGCCTCTGAAATCCCCATAACAAATTTTTCTATTATGGGCCATAACTTTTCCTGTTTTCTACCATAACTGTTTCATTTGAATTTTTTTCAAGACAGCACCATGATTTTTCCTATTCCCCCCCCCCCCCCGGGACAACCAGACAGACTCATATAACCTCACCCAAACTATCACCTGTTTACAATGCAGCCCTATCTCTTCCCTTAATTTTATCAGGAGCAACACATTTGTTCCTGCTTGTTATATTTCTGGAGCCAGCAGAGAAGGCAGACACAGAGGGAGCTGATGGACAATCACCTGTCTGTTGTGCTTCCTTTATTGCTCTGGGTGCAAAACTGAAACTGACATGAAAGTGAGGCTTTGCACTGGGGAGTGAGGAGTGCTCAAACATTTAAAGAGCCAGGACATCATATTCCTCCATCCTACTTTATAAAACTTTCCAAACACACATACATTATCATATACATGGCTAACAAGAAACACTATATCAAATAAAAGTCATGTGTTGACAACCTGGAATAGCAACTCACTAACTAAATAACTTATATGTTCAGGTGCACAACTGGTTTTTGCACTCTCTTGGGATAACATGGTGATGGTGACGTGGCCGTGTCTTGACCAGCAAGAATAGTCAATGGTAAGAAATCAACTAAGACCACTACATTATCGAAATTAGGAGTTGTAATGGAAGGACGTTTGATTGCAGGAACAGAAAGTCCTACTGGGACATCCACAGACTCTGGTACTAGCCGAGGCTGCAACTGGTCCATATGTTTTTTCCATAAAATACCATTGGATAGTTTTACCACAAATGAAAAAGGTCCTGTGCATTTTACAAGTTAACCAGGTACTCATTTCACTCCACAACTGCGGTTGCAAGTCCACACCAAGTCTCCAACTTGAAAAGAATGATGACAAGTCTCACATTGTCAATCAACTTGCACAGCTTGGAATTTGGCTACACATGACTAAGGCTGCGAGTTTGTCACAGAGGTCACAGAAGTCATGGATTCTGTGACTTTCCATGACCTCTGTGACTTCTGCAGTGGCTGGAGTGCCTGGCCCTGGGGCCACTTGAGGAGCTCAGGCAGCCTTTGGGCCAGTGGCACCAGCCGCTGCTGGAGCAGTCTCGGGACAACCCCCCCCCCACCAGCAGCAGGAGTTGGGATGTGGGAAGGGGCTCAGGGCTAGGGGATGGGGTGTGGGAGGGGGTGGGAGTTCCCGACAAATGGGAGCTGCGGAGCTGGCGCTTGGGGCAGAGGCAGTGTGCAGAGCTGCCTGGCCTCACCTCCACCTAGGAGCTGAGGGAGGGGGATGTCACCACTTGTGGGGAGGCATGGAGCCAGGTACGGAGCCTGCCAGCCCTGCCAATCCCCCCCTGGGGTCCTGGGCTGCGCACCGCCACCTGTCTCCACACAGCACAAGTGGGGGTCCCAGGCCGCCCCTCCAGCACCCATGGCGCCCCCAGGCTGCCCCCTCAGCACCTGCGGTGCCCCCTAGGCCAACCCCCCAAGCACCCATGGCATCCCCAGGCTGCCCCTACCCCCAAGATTTAGTTAGGGGTATATAGTACAAGTCATGGACAGGTCACAGGCCGTGAATTTTTGTTTACTGCCCGTGACCTGTCCATGACTTTTACTAAAAATACCCATGACTAAAACATAGCCTTATACATGAGGCAATTTCAAAACATAGCAGGTTCCAACAGGTTCACAAAGATGGTTTCAAGAAAAGAGTTGCAGGTGATTACTGTGTAGTATCATGTGGTGTGTTCCTGTAGACAAGCCAGAAATTGTCCAGTTTCTGCTGATGACTCAGAATAAACTTGTTAGCTTTTAAGGCATGCTTAAGTGTTTGTACAAAGCGTTCCACTAGTCCGTTTGTAGCAGGATGGTAAGGAGCTGAGCGTATGTGCTGAATTCCATTTAAAGCTAGAAACTGCTGAAATTCTTCAGAACAGAATTGAGGTCCATTGTCACTCATTAACTGTAACGGTAATTAAAAATGGCTAAACAAGGTACGAAGATGTCCAATGGTCTTAGCAGCTGTATAGAAGTCATTCTGAAAACTTTGGGCCATCCTGAATTGGCATTTACTATGACTAAAAACATATAACCATCTAAAGGTCCAGCACAATCCACATGAATACATGTCCAAGGAGTCTGAGGCCATGACTAAGGATGTAGATGAGCTGGGCCAGCAGCATGCCGAATTTGTTGACATGTGGTACTACACTTCACCTTCCTCTCAATGTCTTTGTTAGTCCCTGGCCACCAGACATGCCTCTGGGCTATGACCTTCATCCATACAATGCCAAAATGACCTTTGAGAAGAGCTTCCAAAATCTTAGATTGAAGTGATTTTGGAATGATCACTCACATTCCCCATAATATGCAACTGTGATTCACAGATAATTCATGTTGATATGACATGAACTGTATAAACCGGGGATTCTTATGATCCAACACTGTACCCTGTAGTACCATCCCTTTCCTTTGAGAGAGCATGTCACGCATAGTGATGAACTCCCTTCAGTCCCTTCAGAATCTCATCCATGGATTTCTGGAACAGGGCAGGTGCCAATGTGATTCCAAAAGGCAACCTGTTGTAATAAAATAAGCCTTTATGTGTGTTGATTGTGAGATATTTGTGAGATGCCAGAACAATCTCCATTTGTAGGTATGCATTGAGAAAATCCAATTTACTGAAACACTGTCCACCACTAAGAGTAGCAAACAAATCCGCAATATAAGGTAGTGGATATGGGTCTGCACATAAAACTGGACTCAGTGTCACTTTGAAATCTCCACAAATTTGGACTGAGCTTTTGGTTGGACCCAGGCTTTTCTGGGCTGCGTGTGAGGAATTAGCTTTATTATTTATCATAAAAACATAAGAATAGCCATACTGGGTCAGACCAAAGGTCTATCTAGCCCAGTATCCTGTCTTCCAACAGTGGCCAATGCCAGGTGCTTCAGAGGGAATGAACAGAACAGGTAATCAGCAAGTGATCCACTCCCTGTCGCCCATTCCCAGCTTCTGGCAAACAGAGGCTAGGGACATCATCACTGCCCATCCTGGCTAATAGCCATTGATGGACCTATCGTCCATGAATGTATCTAGTTCCTTTTTGAACCCTGTTATAGTCTTGGCATTCACAACATCTTCTGGCAAAGAGTTCCACAGGTTGATTGTGCATTGTGTGAAGAAATACTTCCTTTTATTTGTTTTAAACCTGCTGTCTAGGTGACCCCTAGTTCTTGCGTTATGAGGAGTAAATAACACTTCCTTATTTACTTTTTCCACACCCATCATGATTTTATAGACCTCTATCATATCCCCCTTAGTCGTCTCTTTTCCAAGCTGAAAAGTCCCAGTCTTATTAATCTCTCCTCATATGGAAGCTGTTCCACACCCCTAATCATTTTTGTTGCCCTTTTCTGAACCTTTTTCAATTCCAATATATCTTTTTTTGAGCTGGGGCAATCACATCTGCATGCAGTATTCAAGATGTGGGTGTACCATGGATTTATACAGAGGCAATACGATATTTTCTGACTTATTATCTATCCTTTTCTTAATGATTCCCAACATTTTGTTTGCTTTTTTGACTGCTGCTGCACATTGAGTGGATGTTTTCAGAGAACTATCCACAATGACTCCAAGATCTCTTTCTTGAGTGGTAACAACTAGTTTAGACACCATCATTTTGGGATTATGTTTTCCAACGTGCATTACTGCTAATAAAAGTTCATTGTTCAAGACTAAAGCTTGACAAGAGAATGGTACAGATATGGCTCCTTGAGGATAAGTATGAGACTATTTATAGCCTGTGGTTGTGGAATACACATGTACTAGTGTACACAAGTGCCCACAACATATTCATGGTTGCTAATAACCTTTCCATGCCTTGCAGCAGGGAATTGCCAACTTTATAGGGGTTCTTCAGCTCCTCCTCTGGATCTGCAGGGAAATCCCCATTTGTTTAACTGTCCTTCCCTATTCCCCCACCTCCTAGGGAAAGACAACCAGTCAGAAATGCTTCATGTGCTGAAGGACCATCTGGAGTTCCCTTCCCTCTGCAAATATAGGCTGGAGCACTCGAGAAATCCTCCTGCCTCATGTGCTCAGGGGAAAATTGGGAACAACAGCTCCCTGTCATTCTGCGACTCTGTCTGGAGCTGCCTGCCCCCCAACCTGGGTAGGGGAGTCGAGTGCTATCACTAGACCTTGGAAAAGGTGATGAAGAGGTCCCAGGCACACAATGGGACAGGGCAGCAGAATCAGCTGTGGGGCTCTGCAAAATGGTAGGGGGGATGAATTAATGGTGTGTGTGGAGGAAGCGAGATAGAGCAAAATGAATTGATGTTTGGTGTGTGGGGAGAACTATTAGTTGGTCCATGAAAGGGAAGGGCAAACTGAATTGTGTGTGAGAGGGAAGAGAGTGTGTGTGGGAAGGGAGAGAGTGTGTGTGGAGACAAGAGGGATGGTTAGTAGGGAGCCAGAATTTGAAGCTCCCTTGATTCATCTAAAACTTAGTTTCTAAGTTTTGGGGGGTTTTGTTGTTGTTGTTTTTTTAACAAAAATTCAGAGCTGCTCCTGTGCTGTGGTCTCTGTCATGGAACAAGGCAACACTCACAACAGACTCAGGTTCAGCTGGAGCAGCATCAGGCTTTATTCTGAGAACACCTAGTGAATTAGGAGCCAGGCAGCCATTGTATTGAGCTAACACTGACTGGCATTTGATGAGTTCTTACATAGTAGGTGAGGGAGGCCTCTGGTGAATGAAGACCAATAGGGGGTAAGTTATACTAATTCAGTTATAACCTCTCCACAGGCTGCATTTACACTTCCCTTAAGGATGCCTTCCAGGCATCTTGGGTCTGGACTTAGCGGGGTAGGTTTGATGAAATTCCCTAATCTTATCAGGGGCATGGATATGACTGGTGGGTTCCTGTCACTGGTTAACCAGCCCATAATCCTCCCAATCCACAAGGTACCTCATTTTCCCCCAGACTATCTAGAGTCAAGGATCCTTTGTACATGAATTTTTTCATTGCCTTGGATGATAAGTGGTGAAGGTGGAGGCTTGACTCATCCAGGAAAGGGATTGCCAGTTTATGACTTTAACAGCAAAACGCAGAAGACCAGATGTACTCTCATTGAGCCAGGCTGAAACAGTTTGACCATGATAGGGTTGATTTGCTGGATGATTTGCTGGACCCAGGTGTTCATGATCTAGTTTATGTGAGGGATGAATGGAGGTGAAGTTTCATGATGATAACCATACCCAGTCAGCAATGATGAAATGAAGAGCTTCCCTACAGTGTCAGTCTATGCAATATTTGTAGACACTTTTGACTGAGTTGAGATGTTTTCTCAGTTCCTCTTGGGTCACAGTGGACGAGAAGCTGGATATGAGTCAACAGTGTGCTCTTGTTGCCAAGAAGGCTAACGGCATTTTGGGCTGTATAAGTAGGGGCATTGCCAGCAGATCGAGGGACGTGATCGTTCCCCTTTATTCGACATTGGTGAGGCCTCATCTGGAGTACTGTGTCCAGTTTTGGGCCCCACACTACAAGAAGGATGTGGAAAAATTGGAAAGAGTCCAGCGGAGGGCAACAAAAATGATTAGGGGTCTGGAGCGCATGACTTATGAGGAGAGGCTGAGGGAACTGGGATTGTTTAGTCTCCAGAAGAGAAGAATGAGGGGGGATTTGATAGCAGCCTTCAAGTACCTGAAGGGGGGTTCCAAAGAGGATGGAACTCGGCTGTTCTCAATGGTGGCAGATGACAGAACAAGGAGCAATGGTCTCAAGTTGCAGTGGGGGAGGTCTAGGTTGGATATTAGGAAACACTATTTCACTAGGAGGGTGGTGAAGCACTGGAATGCGTTACCTAGGGAGGTGGTGGAGTCTCCTTCCTTGGAGGTTTTTAAGGCCCGGCTTGACAAAGCCCTGGCTGGGATGATTTAGTTGGGAATTGGTCCTGCTTTGAGCAGGGGGTTGGACTAGATGATCTCCTGAGGTCCCTTCCAACCCTGATATTCTATGATTCTATGATTCTATGATACCCCTCTGATACTTGATGAAACAATGAAGATATTGTTCAATTATTTGGTTAACCTGTTTGATCTGCCCATAAGTCTTAGGATAGTAGGCAGAGGAATTATATAGTTTAACATTCAGCAATTTAAAAAGTTCTTGACACAAATGGGGAACAAATTGTGAGGCCTGGTCAGTGATGATGCTAGATAGTAACCCATGGAGTTTGAAGACACAAGTAAAAATGACCCAGGCTGTCCCTAAGCAGGGGAAACTATGGGACATGGGATAAAGTGGGATATTTTAGTAAGGTGATAGGTGATAACTAAGATGGTTCTACTGATCTTTAAGCTGGGTAGGTCAATGATAAAATCTATGGCGATGGATAACGAGGGCTGGCATGAGATCCCCGAGGTGTTTCAGATGGGGGTGGGAGGTGGGGCAGTCTTTGTTCAAGAGCAAATATTGCAGGATTTAATATATAACTTGATGAAAGGTTGCATCTTTGGCCACAAAAATATAGAGAAACTAGTCTATGTGTTTTAAAGTGGCCAAAGTCGGCAGCTAAAGGAGAATCATGGCAAAGTTTAAACACTTCAAGCCACAGGTGGCCTTGTGGGACATAGATATGGCCCTTGAAATAAAGGAAGCTGGGGTTAGGAAGTTGGTCACTGGCAGCATTCTGAGTCATTAGATAACAAGGATCAGATGAAGGGCAGCAAATTCCTATGTACTAAAGCATTGGCAAAATTACAGTATATAAGGATTATAGAATATTCTTGAGTTCTTTCTCCTAGTATTCCCCCTTAAGACATAGTGTGGTAAGCTTGCTGGGTTCTGGGTGTCTGAATATATGTCAAAATGAAGTAAAATCTGGAAAAAAATAAAGACCACTGGTTTTGATTCAGGGTTTTCACGGCATGTTCCAAAATGTTGTGATCTGTATATACCTGGACCAGAAATTGGGTGCACATGGAGTCGATTCTGGGTCCATGTTGTTCTGATTGCCACTTTGAACATGTTTGCCTCAACTTAAAGGGTTTCACCAGATCTGAGCACCAGAATAGGTGTTGACAAAAAATTATCCATTAAGTGGTCTAAAAAGACTGAGTTGCCCATGTCCAGGCTAATCAGGTATTCTTCTGGAGCAGTGCAATCACAGAGGACACCAGTCTTACAAAATCCTTAATAAAAATTGGTAAAAATTTGCAAATTCAAGGAAATGTTCAACTTCACACACATTTCGTCTCTGAACGACCAAAAGGCATCACCAGATACTCAAAATGACCATACCACGTCTAAAACATGCACTTCCATTCATCACCTTTGTGAATTTGAACCAAATTATAAGTGCCTCAAAGGCTTGGTAAACAGCATTGTGGAGCACAATCTGTCAAATAACTCAGTAATAAAAAACAAGGCGTATCTATTCCTAATGGTGATTCAACTCAAGGCATGATAATTGATGCAAACACATAGTCAGACATCTTTCTTCTTCACAAATAATATAGGAATACTGGACAGAGAGGTCAACGGATAGATGAAATTTTTTTGCAAGATTTTCTTGAAGTTGTTTCTGAAGAGCCTTGAGCTCTTGTTCCAGCAGCGTGTACATTCACCCAATGGGATCTTGGCTCCTGGTTGGAGATCAATAGGACAATTGTAAGGGTGATGAGGTGGTAGAATGTCCACATTCTTTTATCAAACATGTTTGCTAGATCTTAGTATTTTGCTGGGACCACAGGGACTGGGTTGGGATCTTTGGCCCTAACTATTCCAACAACATGGTCTGGATGGGCATTGGTTGGTAGTACCTTAATTGTTACCACAGTTATGGACATCAAAAGTGTTTGAAGCACTACGTTGATGTTGGCTAATGTGTTGGGAACAATGCACAATAGACCTAGTTGTGTCGCCTTCTGGGGTTTTGGTACTTGGTCCCACAAGGCACAACTGTCAGAAGTAACTTGACTTGAAACGCGCTTCTTGTGCCCTCCATGAAATATGTGGATCATTCAGTGTAAATCAAGTAATACTGAGGACAATCGGAAAATGCAGCAATTTGACTAAGGTGACTTCATCGTGATCCTGAATCATGACTTCAAGATGGGTGGTCTCTTGGTTAACCAGGCCTGAAGAAAGCAGGGAACCATCAATGGACTCAACATAATCAGGAGCAGGCTTACATTAAATTGGGACTTTATGTCCATGAAATTACTGGATGCACCAGAGTTAACAAGTGTGCGTTGTATAGGATTGGACACTGGAGGTTCCTAAGCTTATGCTAGGTTTGAATTTCAAGGGACAGGTAGCCAGAAAGTGGCCAGACCCACCACAGTATGACAAAGACCATTTTGGTGACAATGCTTCTTCTCTTGACCAGTGAGATGAGTTCAAGTTGTGTCAACCCACATAGTTTCAATCACGATTAGCTTGTGATGCCTGCAGAAATATCATCACATAGAAACAAGTTTGCTGGAATGAACTCTTTCTCTCCTGATGTCATTCAAATAAGCAGACATCAATCCAGATGCATAAATTGACAAAGGAGAATAGAGTCACTCATGGTTTCATCCAGGCCAACTCATCCTTATCAGGTGTCAAAAGTGGGCAGTGTAGTCCGAAATGGACCAGCAACCCTGTTTTATGGAGTGAAGGGAGGCTTTGGCTACGAGTGTAGTTTGGGTCATCAAATATAGTTAAGAAAACACAGATGAAATCATCAAAGTTACTCAGCATGGGACTGTACTGCTCCAGCAGCAGCAATACATAATTCAGAGCTTCTCTGGTCAGTAGGCTATTTATAAGCCCTACCTTGGTCTAGTCTGTAGGGTATATAAGCAGCCAGAGCAGATAAAGTAGATGGCATTGATTCAGGAAATCACAAAATTTCTATCTGTCATGAACAAATTTACACAGCACTGGGATTTAGGGCCCCTATCAGATGGTACTGGGGATTGAGAAGCCTGGAGAGCAGTATTCTGTACCTGTAGTTGCAACATTTGGTTCTGGAAGCTTTGGAGGTTATATCAGCCACAGGTATGTTAGTGTTTTGCATTCCCTAGTAGAAATCACGAAGGGAGGAGATGGGTTAGTCAGTGGTCTGCTCAAACTGTCATGGAACAGATAACACTCACAATCGACACAGGTTCAGCCGAATCAGTGTCAGGCTTTATTCCAAGAACACAACACAGCACCTAATGGATAAGAAACCAGGCAGCTGTTGCGTTGCGTAGTCAGACTGGCACTCGCTGAGTTCTTATATAGCCAATGTGGGTGGCCGCTGGAGGGCAGCAACCACTAGTGGGTAAGCTATACTAATACAATTACAAGCCCTGCACAGACTGCATGAATTCCTTACAGTCTCATATGCCAAGTAGTGCACAGCCTAGATCTGTACCTGGATTGGAACCCTCCCCAGAAAAGCTCAGCCAGCTGTAGGAAGTGATGGCGGTGATTCAGTAGGTGGCGCTCTGAGTCCTTCCCTCTGAGTCCTTACTGATCCCCAATACCACAGCATGGCACTAGGGCATGCTAAGGGATGCAGGTGACTCTGAAGGGGTTGCCCTGCCCACCCCCCAGCCCCTCCAGGACCCGGGCTTAAGTCTTGAGCCCCCCAGATGTGAGAAGCTTCAGGGGGTGATGTATGTTTTGAAAGAGGCATAAAAATGGGGTCCTAACCACTTATCACTAAAGATCCCTTATCACTTACTGCAAAACAAAGTGTGGTTACAGCTAGAACTGGTACCTACATTCAACCTCCCTACATTTCCTCTAGAGTTTCAGTTGGCAAGTCATTATTCTTCCCTTCCTCTCCTAAGACACTTTACTTGATCAGAATGGCTGCCATGTCTTACCACTTTGGTGGCTGTGTATAATTATATATCCTGCGTAGCACTTTAGGAACTTTCTGAAGGAAAGGCGCCATGGTAATACAAATGACTAGTAGCACTTTGATATTTATCACATACCTGTATTTGTAATCATGAAAGCTCATATGCCGGGCTTTGAGTTTGGAAATTAACAACTTTAGAATTTTTAGGAAGATGCAGAAATTAACCTTAAAAGAAAATATATATTGATTAGTTACAGTAAATGTCACTATACAGTAATATACATTCAATATATTATATAATACAATATAATATATATTCAGATATATATAATATACATCTGAAAAACTAAAAGAACATGAAAGTTGTAACATCAAGCAGTCACAAGTTAGGAAATGTCAGAATTATGTTTGCCTGTGCAACCTTCATTCTTCACCCTTGTGCGTATGTATTATGAGACAATCTTTAGATATACTATCACATTTTAGTTTTTCCACATGATCCCTGCCTCATTCAGTGAATGGGCAGTTATTCAATGTTTATTTTTATCATCTTCTTGCAATGTGTGGCCCCAAAGCCTCATTTAATACACACCACCAAAACCCTGAATTCAGTACAGAATTATTAGTTTCCTCATGGAGTTTTCTTTGATATTCATCATCATACTGTCTATGAAATGAGTAGGTGGTAGTATCCCAATTTTACATGTGGGAAATTGAGGCAGAGAGATATTAAGACCAAAATTGTCAGAAGTATCCACTAATTTCAGGTGCCCAACTTGAGACACCTAAGATCAGAGTTTTCAGAGTCCTTAGCATTATATAGCAATTTATACGTTCAAAGCACAGCTCCCACTGATTTCAACTGCAGGTGAGAGTACTCAGCACTTGGGCAAATCTGGCCCTAAGGGCTCAAGATGGGCACCCGGAAAAAGAAACAATTAGTGACCAGTTGTGAAAATGTTGGTTTAAACGACTTGCTAGCACCACACAGGAACTGTGTGGCAGAGGCAGGGATAGAATCCAATTCTCCAGGGTTGCATTCAACATCCTTAACCAGCAAACCATTCTTTCTCTTCCTGAAGCCCCCTGCCTCATTCACCACACCCAGGAGCGCCGCCAGCTTTTCTGCCGCCCTAGGCGGCGGAAGATCCCGCCCCGAAATGCCGCCCCCCCACAGAGGTGGCAGAAGGTCCCGCCGCTGAAATACCGCCGCGGTCGCCGCCCTCCAAATTGTAGCGCCCTAGGCGACCGCCTAGGTCGCCTAATGGGTTGCGCCGGCCCTGACCACACCACTTCCAATTTCTGCAACAAATGAGACAGGGGTCCTATGGACAACAGCCTCTTTCACTACACTACTCTGATTCATCCCCAGGGCAGAGCCATCCTGTGCACTGAATGAGGCAGGAAAAAAAATGTGCTCATGTAATTAAAGGTGGTATAGGCAACCTTAATTCTGGAATTTCCTAGATTTAAGTGCTTGACTATATAACCATAACGTTCTTTTACCATAGTTTTTTGTGTGTAATTTACTAGGTTTTTAAAAAGCAAACTGAAAAGACAAAGTTCCATATTGTGGAGCTATACTGACATCCACATGGTTCATCAGCAGTAGGGTTCATAAAAAAAGCCACTCTTTTGATAGGAAATTGGTTTTTTAACTAAATAATTTTTTTTGCAAAAATTGTCTGCTTTCCACAGAAATTATCGATGTTTTATCAGAAAAGAGAATGCCTGAAAACCAAAATATTTCAGATTTTGATATTTCAATGAAAGTCTGAATTTTCCTCAGAAAATTTAAATGAAAAGAACAAAAATGTTTTGTTGAAATTTCTCTCAGAAACAAAACCCTTTTTCTAACTGACTAATCAGCAGGTTTGGAATGTTTAGATCCACTACACAGACTGCTGCCACTTGAGCTAACAGCGTAACCGATACTTGTAGCAGGTTGTCATCCTCTATGTGGACCAGCCACTAGAGGTTGAGGAGACAAATACTTTGCCAGTGGGTTTCACAGTTGTTTGCTGACATCAGAGGGATGTAGAGACTCAAGACTACAGGCTTCAGTTTCAGGATTTGGAGGGGAGTGGATCCTTCTGCTCCTCTGCTCCCTTTCTGTTTCTATCCACTTCTCCCAACTTGGCTCCTGCTACCCTTCCCTCAGCTTTTATCCACCCCAATTCTGCCCCCATCTGTTGCTATCCACCTCACCCCTGGCTCCTGTCCCTCTTCCTTCTTTCCTCCTATCCACCCTGTCACCCTTCCCCCTAACAGTCTTGGAAGTATCTGCTCTCCCTTTTTGCAGCCTCCCCTGACCTTGGCATTTCCAGTGTGGGCTGCCCCAGTTGGGGATTGGTCCTGCTTTGAGCAGGGGGTTGGACTAGATGACCTCCTGAGGTCCCTTCCAACCCTGATAGTCTATGATTCTATGATTTTATGCCTATAGGCAGTTTTTTGTGGTTAGCATAACTGACAAAATAGAGTGTAGGTGGGGATCCTGGGTCACATTTGCTTGCCTGCCCATCATGAGAGAACAAACAACTGACCTCAAGTTAATAGGTACACCTCATGTTTTTAACATTGTGACATTTTGATATAAAAGTGTTGGGATTGTTTGCAAATTTTGTTGCTAAGCAGTTAGATTGACACATAATTAATTGACATTAATTGTGTAGGTATTGGAAGCATAAATATAGCTTGCCAAATTTCCCACATGGAAAAAGATGGGCTGATGTTGCCTACGTCCATGTGAGCCAAACAACCTCAGGGTATAAAAGATTTAGAACTTTCCTTGATTCTTTGGGTGCATCCAGTTCTAGAACAGCACATTGCCTGATCTGGGACCAGTCTCCTGATGTGCTCCAGACTGTTTTCTTCTCTTTGTTTTCCATGGCTTCAAAGGGGGTGTAAGCAGTATGATACCTTTTTGTTTAACAGCAATTATTTTGTGCAATTACTTATCCTGTTTAATTATATTAATGAGTGGGAATGACTAAAGCATTTGTTTGGATCTGTTGTGAATCACACCAAAATCTGAAAACAATCTGTGTAACCTATTCTTGGGAAGAACCTGTGATAATCAACAAACTACATACAGTCAATAACAGTGAATTACACCTTTTTAACTGACCAGGTTACACAGTATTCAAATATGTGAGCAAATATTCACCATGTCCACTGAAGGTTGGACAAGAAGTAATCAGTTTAATCTGAAGCAAGGGGGATGTTGGTTAGATATCAGGAAAAACTTTCTAACTATAAGGATAGTTAAGTACTGGGATAGGCCTCCAAGGGAGGGTGTGGAATCTCTGTTTGTGACCCAAAAACCTCTTGATGTCAACAGGCAGGGGCACCAGGGTTACTGGGATCCCCTGGGTTGACCAAAAGAATGTCATGTAAGGTCTCTACTAAAAGCCTGTGTTACACTGGTCATCATAACCATTGTGAGATATATGTATGGAAGACATGTGAGGAGTTATGAATATATACTGAAAATTATGTTCTCTAGGCCTTGTAGTTAAAGGTAGATCATTCAGAGGTATTGTGTGCCTAATAACAGAAAACTCTTAGCAGACTGCTAATGAAGCTTGCGGGGACTTCAGAAGGAAATTAATAGGAAAAGGTAACCAGTGGTGGGGGGACCCTGTTTAAAAGTGAAGACCAAAGGTCTGGGCTAGTATGTCTGGAGGTTCAGAGAGATACCCTGGCATCATTCAGTCTGTGAAGACAAGCTGCCAGCAGGATTGATTTTATGAACAGGGCTGAACACTCTAGGAAAAGGACTTGGGATAAACTATCCTATAAAAGACAGGGGGATGTCCTGTGAGTTAAGTTTAGGCTCTGGAAATATGTGATGATTTTGTTTTATATGTAACCATTTGTTTACAATATTCTTAATTTCAATAACTTGAATCTGTTCTTTGATAAAAAACTTATTCTTGTTTTCACTATAAATATATCTAACTGCAGTTTGTGTTTAGCGGAGTGGTGATCCTAAGTTAAACTAGTATGCTCATGTGTACTTCTCCTTTGGGAGCAGTGAATCTGAGAGCTTTCTGAGTGTTCTATGGAACGGGGGCTGGGCACCCCAGAGGGACACCCGGAGAACTCGGGGATTGGTATATGCCTGTTGCTAACGTGTACAGAGCGAGCGAGGCCTGGGGAGGCAGGGGAGGCAGTGCCTGTGTTGCCAGATGCTGGTGGAGTCAGGGAGCTGATCCACAGCAGGTGCAGACAAAGCTACCTCACACTAACGGCAGGTGATGGTCAGGTGCCTCACAACCCTGGGTAGACCAGGGAAACATCATGGTGGCATAGTCAGCAGGACTTACACCCAGTTAGCTGGTTAGCTAAGGATGACACTCTAGGCACTTATATACCAATAATATAGATACTGAGAGATTCTCAAGTGAGGAGGTTGGGAACAGATAAAAAAGGGTACAATTTATTGTTTTCTGTTTATTTTGAGTAAGGAAATATAGCAGCAGGAAAGGCAGAATGAGCATGGAGGCATATCCTAGGTACACCAAGAATAAATTAGAAGAGTTGGGTTCAGAGCACTGCTTAGTTGCTGCCAGAAAAAATGTGGAAGGGTTAAAAGCCCCACTTGTTGACTCTGACAAGCAACAAGAAGGGCAGCTGAATTCCCCTAAAGACTAAGAAAAGTCCTAAAGACTTAGAAAACCAGCCTGGCACCATTCTCAGTGAGACAGCTATTAAGTTAGAGCTGGCCAGGTCGGAGGTAGCAAAGGTGCAGAAAGAACAAGAATTCCAGATGTGGGCAGCCAAAGAGGAGTGGGAGGCAGAAAAGCAAAGGCAGGAGACAGAAGAAGCAGCCCTAGAAGCAGCCCTCCAAAGAGCACCAGAGCTAAAAGACAAAAAGCATGAAACCTAAGAAGCAGAAGGCCAAGAAAAAGAGAGAGAGTCAGCATGCCCTTAACGAGAGGCGATATATCGATCCCCGACATACCCTGAGACAAAGGAATGGGTGCTCTGCTTAATCTGCACTTAAACAGTAAACAGAGTCATCAAGCATGAAGGGAAACAAAAGAAGCTCCAACAGGTGAGGAAAAGTAGCAGAGAACATTGTTCCCTATAGACTCTTTGTCTTCTGAATCTCAGCTGGAAATGTTTTTCCAAGAGGGGAACTGACACTGTACAAAGGAGGGGAAAACACCCCATGACATCCTCCTTCTCTCCCTGCCCATCACTTTTACAGCACCAGAAGAGAAAAAGGAAGCATTCATTGAACTGGAGAATGG
The DNA here is from genome assembly GCF_028017835.1 of Emys orbicularis. Classification (NCBI taxonomy): domain Eukaryota; kingdom Metazoa; phylum Chordata; order Testudines; family Emydidae; genus Emys; species Emys orbicularis. The sequence continues at coordinate 23,888,485 of NC_088695.1, read as the reverse complement.
GTCTTGACCTCAGAAGTTTGGTCAATGAGACAGATGAAAGCATATGATGAGAAACTTTGCTTGAATCTGATATATTTTGTTAGCCAGGCACCAGTAGCATTTTAACTTTATTTTCTCATAAACTTTTCTGACTTTTAAGCACATCCTAATAAGCACAGCTGGCTAGTAATAGGCTGTCTAATTTGCCACACTGTGTGATTGGTTAGAAGGAAAGGTCAGCAGATTGGCTCTTAAGTGCAGCAGCAATTAAGCATCTGGTCAAAGCATTTGCCTATGGCTGTGATAACTCCTACACTTGCTTGTTCCAGCCCTAACCCTGCCTTGCCTCACTCCAGGTAACCTAGTTCTGATCTTTGGCTCTGACCCTTGGGTCTGGTGTCCGGCCTCTGATTTTGGGTCTGACCCTGCGCTCCAATTCCTGGCTACGAACACCTGCTCTGACCATTAGGCCTGATACCTGCTCTAGGCATGACTGCCCATGTCCCAGTCACTGACACCTACTCTCCAAATTGACTGGTAAAACTTTACAAGTATTTAATTATATGGATATGAGTGAGTCTATGAAATATGTCCAATTCAAGGAGTATGCATCAAAAAGGTTTCAAATTACTCCAGAGGCATATCGCTTCAAATTCAGAAACCTCAAAAAAGTTGATAAATTAGCTCATGGGGAATGTGTGCATAAAATGGTGGATTATTTAAGAAAATAGATAAAAAGTAAGGGGGCAGAATCTCATGACAAGTTAGTAGATCTAATTGCTCAGGAGCAGTTCTTTGAGGTCATAGAATAGAATCATGGAACCGTAGGATTAGAAGGGACTGCAGAGGTCATCTGGTCTAACCCCCTGCCATGATGCAGGATTTGTTGTGTCTAAATCATCCAAGACAGATGGCTATCCAGCCTCTTTTTGGAAACCTCCAGTGAAGGAGCTTCCATGACTTCCCTAGGCATCTGTTCCATTGTCCTACTGTTCTTAAAGTTAGGACGTTTTTCATTTAAAACTGCTGTGCTGTAGTTTGAACCAATTGCCTCTTGTCCTGCCCTGTGTGGCAAGAGAGAACAACTTCTTTCCATCTTTTTTATGGCAGCTTTTCAAGTATTTGAAGATGGCTATCATGTCCCCACGTGATGGGGTGTACAAACCCCACACTAAGCAACAAGGGGTTAAGGGATTATTTTGGGATCAGCCAGCCCCACCCTGCCACACCTGCAGCAAATGCTCCATCTGATGGAGGAATTAAAAAGCAGAGAATTAGCTCATTTGGGTGACAGAGTAGGAGGTGAGCAGGCCTGTAGCCCACAGCTCCAGCAGAGCAGAGGGAAGCCTAAGACTCTGCCATAGCTGCTTAAAGGGACCTTCCCTGAGGGAAGGGAGGTCCCACCCTGGAGACAACCAGAGAGGGAGGTATCCTATGCACCTCGGACATTGGTGACCCCCTCTTACTTATTGTGGTTTGGGTTTCCCCAACAGGGAAAAGCCTTGGACTAAGCTAACCCTGGGGGGGAGGGGTGGACAGAGGAAGAGGCCCAGGGAGGACAGCCTTAAGCAGCCTTAGTTGCCAGACTACTGGTAGCCCAAAGGGCCCTGGGTCGGAGCCCGGTGGAGTGGGAAGGCCTGGACTCCCTTCCCCACAACCCACTTGGCAGTCAGGAGTTACCGCTGTGACCACTAGGCCATACTCCCCAAGTGAGGACCGTTTACACCCCCCCTTATCTCCTCTTTTCCAAACTCCTCTTTTCCAACACCCAATTCCTTCCGTGTTTGCTCATATGGCTTGCATTCCATCCCTTTGATCATCTTTGTCATTCATCTCTGGATCCTTTCAAGTTTCTCTACCTCCTTTCTATACATTGGTGACCAAAATTGGACACAGTACTCCAGCTGAGGTCTAACCAGCACAGAGTAAAGTAGTACTATCACCTCCCTTGACTTTCATGCTATGACTCTGTTAATACAACTCAATATTGTATTTTCTTTTTTTTTGCAGCAGCACTGCATTGTTGACTCATTGTCTTCTCTGAGGAACTGAGAGCTGCTGTATTGGAGAAAACTCCAGAATCAGTGGAAGCAGTTGCAGAAGTAGCTGGCTTGTACATACAAGTGAGACTATTTAGGGAGCATAAGTCCTAAAGGGAAGGGCAAAAACCTGGGGGTTCCTGATTCATTCCTGGAAAAAAGGATGGAGGGGAGAGCAGTAAATCCACAACACACCAGTACCAGTCTCCCCCTAATTACTGGATCCAACCCAAGAGGAAGGTGCAAGAAAGTGTTACTTATATGAGTCCCTTGATCACATGAAAAGGCAGTGCCCTAAGTAAGGGGATCCAAATTCACTCATTGATCTGTGCAGGTTAATGCAGCTACCTTTAGGCAGAGACTTCAGTGGTGGCAGAAAGAGTTCTGGGTAGCTTTATCAGGTGAGACAGACAAGGAATTTATTAAAAAGGCCCAGGTATACAGTAAACTGTGCCTAGTGTGGTGAGACACTGGTACTCAGATTTCCCTGGTCAGGAAAATGATATGGTTCCCAGGGGAGGAGGTAAAACCACTAGCTTCAGGACCATGTAAACCAGGGTGTCTCTGGCCTGCATCAAACCAGAGTGGGGAGGTCTAAGCGGTACTTTTAAAGTGGGAGCATTTAGGAATTTACCAGCTGATGTGTTGGTTGGAAATGACATAATATCATTGCCTAAAGCTGTTAACATTGTGACCTGTAGCTAAAGAGAATATGTCCTTGAGTTTACAGCGGTAATCTCTGACAAGGGAAACGCAGATGATGGGGGAGGAGAAGCTTCTACCCCCTTATTAGCAGAAAATAGCAATGTGCCTTAAAGGAAAGGGGAGGAGGAATCTTCCCCCACCTGTAACAGCTCTCCAGGCAAGCCAGAGCTGAACAGTTTGCTGCAGAGAAAAATGCAGTCCCCTCTCTAGATAGCATAAGGGAAATCGTTCACAATAAGGCCCCAGACACAGTGAACAGGGGAAGGTTCTTTATAGAAGAGGGTAGGCTGTGCCAGAAGGAAATCCTGGAGAACCCTTCAAACAATTTTGATTGTGCCCTCAAAACATTGTGTGGAGTTAATTTCATTAGCCTATGAGTGTGCTTTTGCACATCATTTGGGAACAGAGGACATATGAAATGTTAAAGAAAAAATTGTATTGGACCAATATTCAAAATCAGATAAAGGAATACTGCTGGACTTCTGACTCATGTCAAAAGCAGAGAAAAGCCTGTACGGCACTGCAAGGCTCTCTTGCACCTACTGTCAACAATCAAAGAAGAATTTTGGGGATGGCCATGGATATTATAGGACTGTTAACCCATCCAACCCAAGGGGTAAATAATTATTTATTAGTCATGGTGGATTTTCCCACCAGGTACCCAGAGGCAGTGCCCTGTATAATGTAGAGGCCAAAGCAATGGCTATGTCACTGTTCTCTCCATTTAACAGAGTAGGTTTCCCAAGAGATTTTGTCATATCATGGGTCAAATTTCATATCCCATCTATTTAGTGAGTTATGGAAGCAATTAAAATCCACCCCATATCATCCAGGGATTAACAGTTTAGTTGAGAGGTTCAATGGGACTCTAAAATCTATGTTAAAAATGTATGTCAACAGAAAGGAGAGTGACAGATGTAATGTTACCCTTACTTGTTATTACCTATTTGCTTATTGGGCGGAGCCTCAAGATGCCACAGGGTTTGCCCCATTTGACCTCGTGTATGGTGGAAAAATCAGAGGGCCACTAGATCTCATCAGAGACTCCTGGGAGGGTGGCATTGAGGCAGAGGGGGAACCAGTGGCTGCAAATGTTAGGGAAGATTTAAAGACTATGATGGGAATGCTCACAAAAACTAAGTAGCTCTGAAAGAATGGTGTGACCACAGTACTTGGGACTGATCATTTGATGTGGGGCTGTTGTTACTCCTTGTAAAAATGTACAAAATGCAAAACTTATGGGAGGCTCCTTTTGAGGTCATGGAAAGGGTTAATGTTGCTACCTACTATATACAAAGGGCCTACAGCAAGGTTATTCCACAGACTGTGAATGTAAACAGATTTTAACTAGAAATGTATCTAAGTGCTGTGCATTAAGTGGAGTGGCTATCCTGAGTTAAAACTAATAAGCTGGTGTGTACTATTTCTTTGGGGATAGCAAAGCTGAGACTTCCGAGTCTTCAGTGGATCAGGGGGTGGGCAGTCCAGAAGGAGACTTTGATGATTCAGGGGTTGATGTGTGCCTATTGCTAATCTATACAGAGAAAGCAAGGCCTGTGGAGGCCTGGAAGGTAATGCTTGTGTATTGTTGCCATCACTGGAGGCTTTTAGGAACAAATTAGACAAACACCTGTCAGGGATGGTCTAGATTTACTTGGTCCTTCCTCAGCACAGGGAGATGATCTCTCTAGGTTCTTTCCAGCCCTACATTTCTATGATTCTATGAGCCCAGGTCTAGGGGACAGACCCATGGAGCAGCTGGAGTGTTGTGTTGCCTGTGAGCCTGCACTGAGGATTGGCTACAGCCCAAAGGGAAGGAGGTGCCTTTTTGTGTGACTAAGGTGCAGACAGGGGTGTCTGCACCAAAGTGGGATGCTCTACTGAAATCAATTTGCCAGCACTGCCCTAACATCTTGCTTCTGCAAAGTTAGTGATGAATTCATAGAAAGAAAAACCCTCACACCAAATAAACAATGAAACAAAAAACAACTGATTTCACTGACTCTTCAAGTGCACACGTCCTGTTGGACATTAGTGTTTGTAGTACTTGTCCCTTCCTCCATTTCTGTGTTACACTCACTCCATGTTGTAGATTCTTTGGGGCAGGGACTGTGTCTTTACATCAAGTGACCACTGCACTTTGGTTCTCATTATCATCTGAGCCAGAATATAATTTCTTGGAAAGATAAAAATAGACAACCACATCTGTATAATATATAAACAAAAGATAAAATAATCCTTACTGTAATGGAAAGTAACATTGGCCCTCGGATGATCCACCAGATTCCCATATGGTTATTTGTATCCCAGCACCTAAGGATTAATTTAAAATATAATTATATTAGATTCCTAGAAACAAGTTAATTTAGATTTTAAAAAATCACATTAAATGTTAAAGGGTTAATTGTTTTCTATTTATTTGCTATTCCTTAGAAACAATAGAATGAAACCACAAGATGATAAGAACATAAGAACAGCCATACTGGATCAGACCAAAGGTCCATCTACCCCAATATCCTGACTTCTGACAGTGGCCAATTCCAGGTGCCCCAGAGGGAATGAAGAGAACAGGTAATCATCAAGTGATCCATCCTCTGTCGCCCGTTCCCAGCTTCTCGCAAACAAAGGCTAGGGACACCATTCCTGCCCGTCCTGGCTATTAGCCATTGATGGACCTATCCTCCATGAATTTATCTAGTTCTTTTTTGAACCATGTTATACTCTTGTCCTTCACAACATCCTCTGGCAAAGAGTTCCACAGGTTGATTGTGCGTTGTATGGAAAAAATACTTTTGTTTGTTTTAAACCTGCTGCCTATTAATTTTATTTGGTGACCCCTAGTTCTTGTGTTATGAGAAGGAGTAAATAACACTTCCTTATTTACTTCACACCAGTCATGATTTTATAGACCTCTATCATATCCCCCCTTAGCTGTCTTTTTTCCAAGCTGAAAAGTCCCAGTCTTATTAATCTCTCCTCATATGGCAGATGCTCCATGCCCTTAATCATTTTTATTGCCCTTTTCTGAATGTTTTCCAATTCTAATATATCTTTTTTGAGCTGGGGCAATCACATCTGCATGCAGTATTCAAGATGTGGGCGTACCATGTATTTATATAGAGGCAATATGATATTTTCTCTCTTATTATCTATCCCTTTCTTAATGGTTCCCAACATTCTGTTCGCTTTTTTGACTGCCGCTGCACATTGAGTGGATGTTTTCAGAGAACTATCCACAATGACTCCAAGATCTTTCTTGAGTGGTAACAGCTAATTTAGACCCCATCATTTTTTATGTATAGTTGGGATTATGTTTTCCAATGTGCATTACTTTGCATTTATCAACATTGAATTTCATCTGCCATTTTGTTGCCCAGTCACCCAGTTTTGAGAGATCCTTTTGTAGCTCTTCACTTGGACTTAACTATCTTGAGTAGTTTTGTATCATCAGCAAATTTTGTCACCTCACTGTTTACCCCTTTTTCCAGATCATTTCTGAATATGATAAATAGGACTGGGCCCAGTACAGACCCCTGGGGGATACCACTATTTATCTATCTCCATTCTGAAAACTGACCATTTATTCCTGCCCTTTGTTTCCTATCCTTTAACCAGTTGGCAATCCATGAGAGGACCTTCCCTTGTTGGGCTGAATTTTTGTCAGCCTTCAGTGTGAGGAAAGATCTGGAATAAAAGCCTTTTCCTCCCTACTGGAACTTCCTCCATAGCCCTTTTCTTCAGAAGAGAACCCACTTCCTCCATGAGCAGTGTCACAGGAGAGGGGATCACTGAAGGATTATGGGAAGGGGGTTTGTAGGCAACACAGACTAGAACTGAATACTGCAACCATTTTCAATAACATCAGCTCCCTTCCCAAGTCAGTGGTTATTCCACAACATGTCACCAGGAAACAGAACATCCAGATGGTCTCCAAAGGGCAGGGAATTCGAAGGGGAAGAGAGGGAAGCAAAATGAAAGACTGGTGCTGTCAGGTCACTCCATCAAACCTGAGGTCTACCACTGATGACAATGGCTGACTTCCTGAGAAACTATATCTCTGATGACCTCCCTTGTTGTTTTGTTGCTTATTACACTCTAGATGAGACTGAGATTGAGGCTTCTAGTAATAAAAAGAATCCATGGCAGCTAAGGAATAAGGGATACTGGCACTGGTACCTGAAGGATGAAGGAAAGTTGGATCTCTCCTTTTGTGCACAGGAAGGTGGCAAAGGTCATAAGGACTGTATGGATCTTTTTTTCCCTCAGTCTTTTCAGGACTTTTTGGTTTTGGCAGTGAATATCACATCCCCATCAAAGGGAAGATTTTTGGCCTTTGATTGTGCCTCCAAGAAGAGAGCCCATGAACTGATGCCCATTGACACAACTGTCACTGCTCTGTCATGAGTCAGAAAGATCATTGATCCACCTTGCTGATTGCCTTTTGTTCCTCTGGGAAAGAACCCAGCAAAGGAATGACCCATTCCAATAAGGTAGGAATATACCTGGCCACAATGTACTTTGTAGATCCCAAAGTCCCAGATCCTTCCTGATCTCATCTACAGGTCTGGAATGGGAAACTTTCAGATCCCTTGTTTATTTCAGAGCCACTGTAACTATGGGTTTGGAACAGCTGTGAGGAAAAAATATTGGCATTCCCGGTGGGGTACCTGATATAAACTTTACCAAAAGTCCTTGACTAGTTGCAGTAGTCTCTCATTAACTGGGAGAAATATTTGCCCTCACTAGATTGCGGGAAGTGTATTGAATGGCATGTCATAGACACATCGACTTTAAGGCCAGAAGGGACTATCACAGTCATCTAGTCTGACTTCCTGCACATCGCAGGCCATAGAACCTCATCCTGTAATGGACTCATAGCCTCTTGCTGAGTTACTGAAATCCTCAAATCTTGATTTTAAAGATTTCAAGTGACAGTAAATCCACCATTTACTCTAGTTCAAACCAGCAAGTGAACCATGCCCCATGCTGCAGAGGAAGGCGAACCCCGCACCCAGGTCTCTGCCAGTCTGACCTGGGGGACAATTCCTTCCCAAATACAAATATGGTGATTAGTTAGACCTGGAGCATGTGGGTGAGACCCACCAGCCAGACACCTGGGAAAGAATTCTCTGTAATAGTTCAGATGGGGAGGGATCTGAGGCCTGGTCCACACTAACCCCCCACTTCGAACTAAGGTACACAAATTCAGCTACGTTAATAACATAGCTGAATTCAAAGTACCTTAGTTCGAACTTACCACGGGTCCAGACGCGGCAGGCAGGCTCCCCCGTCGATGCCGCGTACTCCTCTCGCCAAGCTGGAGTACCAGCGTCGATGGCGAGCACTTCTGGGATCGATCCGGGATCGATTTATCGCGTCTAGACAAGACGCGATAAATCGATCCCAGAAGATCGATTGTTTACGGCCGGACCAGGAAGTAAGTGTAGACCTGCCCTGAGTTATCATCAGTTCTAGCCACAGAGGCAACAGTTATACACAGTAGTTCCTGGAAATGTCTAAAGTTATTAGGAAGACACAGTATAGACACCAGGGCTATCCTCAGCTGAGGAGAAGGACGCTGAGGTGGCCTGGCAAGTGAGAGGGGATTCTGCATCATGATGTGACATAGGTGTTGTTGAGGTGGCCTGGTCACTATGAGTGCATTCTGCATCATCTGCTGTTCTAAGATCATCTGGACTGAAAGCAGTTCCTCCATGGTTGATCTAGGCAGAGATGGTTTTGGAGGAACGGAGTGCTTGTCTGGAGGGGTCCTTGGCAGAGAGAGGAGTAAAGCTGAGTTGAGACAGCAATGTTGCTGGGAACATGTGGTAAGGAATTCATGTTGAACCAAATCTTGTTAAATTTAGCTACTAGAAAGTGTTTTATCTTTATTTCTCTGTGTATAGCTCCTTTTGAGCATCTTACTCCTAGTAATGAGAGAGAAGGAATCTGAGAAGAGAGCCATGTTGTGCAGGAATTAGAGAAGATCCTGAATGAAATTCCTGCAGTGAGATGACTTAGTACTGGAGCTTCAGTGGGAACTAGCAGAGAAGGAGGAATTATGGACTGAAGCTCTTCAAATCTGAGAACTGTCCAGGTGGACCTTTGTGATTGAAAGCACCCCTGTATTCACACCTTACACACCATTGCAATAATCTTGGTACAAAATATGCCTTGTGAGGTGTCATCTGAAAAAGAATAACTTGTTGGTCAATAATATCATGGTGAAATGTATGTAGCAACATTAAATGTAAAGTTATGATGTTGTAAGCGCATGTTCAAATCCACAAAGTCCTGAGTAGGCAAAAGTTGTTAAACAGGTCTATCCTAACCAAAGGCATGTATGTTTATCTCAATTTACATATAAGTAGTAAACAGGGTCCTTGAGACAGCAAGAGGGGGAAATGGCAGGAGACAAGACAAATCCACATTTCAGCAAACAAAGGGGAGAAGAGAGAGCATGCAGCCACCTTCCACACCTTCCACACCAGACTCCACATCACCTTCTTTACTGTTTGAATAAACTTTGCTTTGAGGGGTAATCCTCAGAAGAATCCACTTCAAAGGGTGACTGGGCTACAAAAATGAGGCACAAAAGCACTGGGATCTCTCCCAGTCCCACCCTATTTCTTTTTCACCTAAGAAGACAAAGGAACCAGCCTATTGACTCCAGGTGTGATCCTGACCTGAGAATATGGTCAGCAATGTTGCTGGGAACATGTGGTAAGGAATTCATGTTGAACCAAATCTAGCTTGTTAAGTTTAGCTACTAGAAAGTGTTTTATTTTTCTTGTAATAATAATATATGGAGATATACCTATCTCATAGAACTGGAAGGGACCCTGAAAGGTCATTGAGACTAGCCCCCTGCCTTCACTAGCAGGATCATGTACTGATTTTGCCCCAGATCCCTAAGTGGCCCCCTCAAGGATGGAGCTCACAACCCTGGGTTTAGCAGGCCAATGCTCAAACCACTGAACTATCCCTCCCCCCTGTTTCTGACTTCAATGCCTTATACTTGTACGCACTTAAAATCTCTCTCTCTAGTTAAATAAACTTGTCTTATGTTTAATATAAAGTAATCCAGTGTTGTGTTTAAACTGGACTGTTTAACTCCATTTAAAGTAACAAATTGTTGAATATTGACCCCTTACAGGTCAATATCTGAACTGCCCAGGAGAGGGCTGGACAGTGCAGACCACATGAAAATTTGGGATTGGGAGTGTGTTGAGGCCACCTTGCCTACATGGACAAAACTCTTGATCATCTCTCACCTTGACTACTGCAAGCTCCATCTCCCTGTCCTTGATGTTATGAAGTTGGGAAATGCCCACAGCCAGCCTTTCAGTAGGGACAAAGGAGCACCCATCGCCAGCCAGATGGGTGTTGATGGCCTATCAAGAAAGAATCCACTATCCCAGAGGCTCCTTAAAGAAGGCACATATGCAATGGAGACTGCTTGACCAATGGGGAATGCCTGACCCCCATGTCACAGCAAGGATCTTTCTAGCAGCTGGAAGAAGTTATAAAAAGGGAGACAATAACATCATCTCTTGGCCTCTCCCTTTCCCACCCCTCGCCATCTCAACACCTGGAAGAACGCCTGGAAGGAAAAGACTTTGAATGAGGGACTTTGGTCCCAGGCTGGAGAGGGGTCTAGCCTGTATATTGAGGAACTGTAAGCTGACTGTAACCTCTGTTAGGGTGAGAAACTGTTTGATTCAAATTTTGCTTAGTCTGTTTAAGTTAGAATTTAGACTGCAAATTTCTTTTATTTCTTACGTAACCAACTCTGATCTCTATGCCTGCTACTTATAATCACTTAAAATCTATCTTTCTGTAGTTAGTGAATCTGTTTTATATTTTACCTAAACCAGTGTGTTTTTGGTTGAAGGGCTTGGGAAATCCCAGCTCAGATTACAAAGGCTGGTGTATGTCCGTTTCACACTGAGGGAGTGGTGAACTACATAATGAACTTGCACGGCCCAAGGGAGCCTTGAGCAGTGTAAGATGGTACAGTTCTGGGGTGCAAGGCTGGGGAGAGCTGGGGGGAACTGGCTGGAGCCTCTCCATTGAAGGTTAATGAGTGGCTGGGAGATTATTCATGTAACTCAGTTGGGTGTGTCCCTCCCTGCATATGTCTGTGTAAGTGCAATGTCTGTCAGAGGCTTGTAGCTTAACATTAGCATCACAGTGTGAGAGGGATAACCCTCCAAGTGGCACCCCGTGGACCCCTCACAATGCTATATCTCGAACTGAAGTTATGGACTTCATGGAGGAGTCACTGGCTGGAATTTTCTGGCCCATGTTATGCAGGAAATCAGACTAGGTGATCATAATGGTGCCTTCTGGCCTTAAATCTATGACTCTATGAAAGTACATTCAAAGTGCTTCCTGGCCCATCATTTGGATTATGTCATAAGAACACAATTGGACGGGACTTCCTGGGTCATCGAGTCCAGTCCCCACCTATCAAAGGCAACCATGTCACTGTCTTGTCTTTAAATTCCCCCACTTGCTCCCCTCTTCCACCACAAACACAAGTCCTTCACAATTTAGACCTCTCCTCCTATCTTTTCTGATGCCTTCTTACAAAGTTGACTCTTGCCTTCCTCCACCAATGATCCCAGGCTCCATCACCTCATTCTCTGATCATCCCTTTTGTGACTTTTTAAAGGCTGCCCCTTACACATGGGAAAAGCTCTCAGTCACAACCTATAAACCTTATCATCCTTTGCATCCCTGCTCGAAACTCACCTCTGCTGTGGTGCATACAGGAAAGTACAACTGGATAATGGTTAGGCAAGTGGGAAGCTGTGATCACTGCTCCTGACTGGCTAAGAATTACACATTGTACTTGTTAGTGTCTCTGTTATCCCCAACCAACTTGCTTGCTTGTCTCATGAACCTGTTTCTTGTCTTCTAGACTTTTGGGGGATATGGACAGTCATTTGCCATCTGTTTGGACAGCTCCCAGCCCAATGGCGCCATAACCAAGGGTGGCTCTTGTTGCTGCTGCAATATATGTTAAATCATAGCAATAATAATATTCCAGACAAAGTTGTCCATGTACCGTAAATACACTCTGCTATTGTGTATAGAAGCCTCATAAACACTGGCAGTGATATGATAGAAATTGAAGGAAAAGAGCAACGGCTAGTGTGGCGAGTGCTTTCTTTCACTTTAATATTACAGCTGCCATTGTCTACAATATAATTAAAACCCCGATGAGGGGAAGATTGGAGTTTGTCAATAATATGTTCACTATACAAACACATTGATTTAAAAAAAAAATAGAGATGATGTTAGCCACAGCCTGTGAACTTCTTATTTTCTCAGAAAAATTACTGCATTTAAAGGTAACAAATCTTTAAAAGCAGAGAAAGGATAATGAAAGCCCTTATTTGTATGAATAATAAAGAACTTAAAAACTGACTTTGGAAAAATAAATAAGGGTTAAGAAATAAAGATTATAGGATGGTGTCACTACAAGGCAGGGCCGATGAGGGGGGGGGAAAGCCAGTACAAATTACCAAAGCCAGGCGATCCGGAAGGGGGCCCGGCTTCCCCCCCTTCTCATCGGCCCTGTTTAGCCGGTCCGCCCTTGCTGGGGGGCCCAAAAAATTTTTTTCACCGGGGCCCGAACCCGCTCTCAGCGGCCCTGCTACAAGGACAGAGTTAAGGTTGTTTTGGTGGAGCATTTGCTTATGAAAGTGATGGATTGTGCACGTGTGTAGAAATGGTCTGGGTGAAGATTGTGCTTTCTATAAACTATTGAATCATTGCTGTATCTGACATTATTGCAGATTTGTTCATTTCCAAATGCTTGGTTTGTGGTTGTTACGCATAAACAAACTTAACCATTGCAAAATGCGGTGTTTTTGTCTTTTACCATGAAAGCTTGGTTGTGATTCTATAGTTAAGGTTTAGTTCAGTATTGCCATTAAAGCAGACATGCAGCCATTTTGAAATGTATGAAGTACATGGCATATTCTTCCCAAAATTACAGCACTTACTCTTTGAGTCCAGAATAAATTTTCTGAGAATTTACAAGTCAGTCCATGAATTAGTTTTTCAGTTAAAATTTTTGTCCTGAATGATTTTAATAAGGGGATAATGCAGACCCTTCATACTTTGCATATAATTGACATCTCATGGTTTGACTACTTTTGAAGAATTTTCTTGAGGGCTAGTGATCATATATGCCATTCTTTATATTGGACCTTTTTCAAAATGGCAGCCCTCTCCCACTGTTTTCAATAAGACTCAAACCAAATACTGCTTTCAGGGGAGATAGTGTCCCCATTCTTCAAGATGGTCTGCACCTCCCATTGTTCCCAATGGGATAAAGCCAAACTTCCCTAAGAGATGATATTGGTGCCTTATGCTGTTAAAGGTGTCCAGGAAAAGTAGCATGTCTGTGCATACTAACTTATAAACAATCAGAAAACCCATTAAAACAAACAAATCAATCTTATAAGATCATCTTTATATAGTAACTTACCCTGTGTCTTCCAGTTTTGATCTGGCTATTCCCCAGGAGGCCACAAACAGAACTGGAATAACTGTTGGAAAGAAAAAGGGCAAATTAGAACCAGGTTTGTAAAATGTTCAATACAAAACACAGACATGTTACAGCTGTGCCTGATGATCCTACATATAATGATTTCATTCTTTTCAGGATCATTGCGACCCTTAGAAATCCCCAGTGCCAACTGACAGAGTTCATTATGCTGTGTCAGCAACGCCTATTATGTCTGACAAGCTTACTATACCTAACACACTGTTTTCATAATATTTATCCATACAAAGTGTCTTGTAAGGTATCAAATGAAAGATGGTGACACACTAGTCATTAATATCATTGTGAAATATCTGTACTGAGGCTATATAAGGAGTTATGTATACCTACTGAAAATATGTTTTAAAATCTGTAACAAGGCAGAGTTGACAAACAGGAATTCTGACAGATAAAGCATGTCTTTGATATAAATTAAGGATTGAAAGTCAGTACAATGGAAGCTCCATCAGCATACAGAACCCATGGGGGATGCAAAATCAACAGGGAAGAATACACTAAAGAACAAACAACTGGGGTTCACTTCAAAGGGCTATAGCTGGGGGACAAGTAAGACATTCTGTGATCCATTCATGGAAGAAACTCATGGAAAGGTATGGGATGTTCATGACAGCTTTGATCCTAGTTTTGACTGAAAACCAGCAGCTCTGTCAAAGACTAAATCTTTGTGAGAAAATCTACTTTATTAAATAGGAAAGGTAACCATTAAGAAGTGTAGACCTAGAATTGTGTTTTATGTTTTGTTTATATGTGTAAACATTTCAGTTTCAATTTATTATCCTTATTCACTATCTCTTAAAACTTAACCTTTGATAATAAATTTATGACTATTTCACTAGAAATATATATCTGTGAAGTATTGTTATAAAGGACCTGATCGTGAGTTGTACCAGTTGAGCTATGTGCACACTGTCTCATCAGGCACATCTTACCTGGTAATTTCTGTGAGTGTCCAGTGACAAAGGATGGAAACTGCAGGGAGTGCTCTGAGGACTAGGGGGTTGGTGTAGGTTAGGGTGACCAGATGTCCCGATTTTATAGGGACAGTCCCGATTTTGGGATCTTTTTCTTATATAGGCTCCTATTACCTCCCCACCCCCTGTCCCGATTTTTCATACTTGCTGTCTGGTCACCCTAGTGTAGGTATATCACAAGCTCACACAGAGAGGGTGAGGTCTGCAGAGACCTGGAAGTCAGTGCTTGAGTGTGGCCAGAAGCTGTTAGTTTCAGGGAGCTGAGCTACAGCAGGCAAGACAAGACTTTTTCATAACAAGGGCAGGTAGTGGCAAAATACTTCACAACTCTGTGTACACCCAGGGAGCATTACAACCATCTCAGGAAATTACACAGTGAGATTCCCTCTATTCAGCATGGGTGAGGCCACATCTGGTGTATTGCATCCAGTTTTGGGCCCCCCACTACAGAAAGGATGTGGACAAATTAAAGAGAGTCCAGCAGAGGGCAAAGAAAATGATTAGGGGGCTGGGGCACATGACTTATGAGGAGAGGCTGAGGGAACTGGGCTTGTTTAGTCTCCAGAAGTGAAGAGTGAGGGGGGATTTGATAGCAGCCTTCAACTACCTGAATGGGGGTTCCAAAGAGGATGGAGCTTGGCTGTTCTCAGTGGTGGCAGATGACAGAACAATTAGCAATGGTCTCAAGTTACACTGGGGGAGGTCTAGGTTGTTATATTAGGAAAAACTATTTCACTAGGAGGGTGGTGAAGCACTGGAATGGGTTACCTGGGGAGGTGGTGGAATCTCCATCCTTAGAGGTTTTTAAGGCCTGGCTTGAGAAAGCCCTGACTGGGATGATTTAGTTGGGGTTGGTCCTGCTTTGAGCAGGGGGTTGGACTAGATGACCTCCTGAGGTCTCTTCCAACCCTAATCTTCTATGATTCAACTTTCTTGTGTCTTTTGTTGGTCACATAACAAAGACAATATGAAGACACCTCACAGACACAGCTGAGTCTCTAAATATATACAAACATGCCAGGCCTAGCTAAATACACACTGCTGCTCTGAGTGGGTTCTAGAAGCTTCAGACACAGAACACAGTGAGTGCCACTAGTAGCCTCACAAATTATTTAAAGGAAAACAACCTTGTTCCTGGGTAGGTAATTATAGCACCTCTGTAGTTTTGACCTATTCTTCAGTGGAGCTATTCTGGAATCATTTTCTTATAGCTATCTCTTAGCAATCTGTGTTGCTTTCTCTGATAGTCCACTCCCTTTTGGGTGGTGGGGGCTGAAAGGAATATGCTTGAAATGTATCCCAAAAGCACACAAGTCTGAACTGTCAAACTGTAGCCCCATTATCAGTGACTGTTTCTTCCCATTGTCCAAATGAAAAAGACACCCTTTACATTTTCTATGTCCTGATCACTTGTGAATCTAGTGAGAAGTAGATTTTTTTACTAATATAGAAAAATTATCGATGGGTCCCAGATTGGTATGATCCTTTGCTTCATACAGCACTAGTGCTATTAATATCCAAGGCCTTCTGGAAGATGCTATAGATTTGAGATGTTCTTTGAGTTGCGTCTTTGTCATTATTTTGCATGGCTTGCATGGTTCCAAACTGTTTTTTTGGTCCTGCCCGATGCCAGGTATAGTAATCAGTATCAAGAAAACAGTTGTCATGTCACGAGGTACCAATAATCCACCTAAAATCTATGTCAAAAATGAAGCTCTGGACAATGTGGATCACTTCTGCTATCTCGGCTCAATTCTTACCAGCTCATTTAACCTTGATAGGGAACTTGATAATGGAATCGAGAAAGCTTCTGTTACCTTTGGCAAACTTACCTCATGTGTTTGGAATAACAAATTGCTAACCCTGAACACAAAGTTGTCTGTTTATCAGGCTTGTGTCCTTAGTACCCTCCTTTATGTTTGTGAAAGCTGGGTTACGTACTACAAGCAGGAGTGGCGATTGAACAGTTTCCATCTCCACTGTCTTAGAAAAGTCCTTGAGTTACTTGGGACCAAAGGATCACCAATAACAAGATCCTTGAGAGAATGGGGAGGATCCTTGAGAGACAGCCTACTGTCTATGCAGACTGCGCTGGACATTCGCAGGCTCTGCTAGCTGGGACATGTGGAGTGCATGCCTCAAGATCCTCTGCCAAAGGCTGTGCTCTATGGTCAACTTAAGAACTGCCCGCAACGCAGAGGAATGCCAAAGCTCCAAAACAGCAACAAGGTCAAGCAAGGCCTCAAGAAATTCAGCATTCCCACTGACCAACTGGAAGAACCCTGCTCACAACTGCTCAGTCTGGAGAAGCTGGGTCAAGTCTGGTGCAGTCATCATGGAGAGCCACCAGAGAGCCCAGGCGGAGGTCCACAGGCAAGCCAGGAAGCAGAGTGTGCTCCAAACTCCATCTGGTGAGTGGACCTGTAGCCACTCTGGGAAAGTGTGCTGCTCGCCCATCAGGCTCTTTTCCCATACCATTGCTAAGCACCAATGATGGACTGACTTTGTCGCATCTCCTTTCATCTGTCAAGATGTTGGACGGCCATCATAGGCCTGGTCACCACCCTGATGTTAGGGCTGGCTCCTGGCATTCTGTGGGGCCCTGGTGTCCCTTAGATATCCGTTCCAATATGTTGTTCTTCAAGGACTGTGGGACCATAATACAGTTGCCAGAGGTAAGCAGTAGTTGATTACTATGCTCTTACAAATTTGTGCCTTATTTTCAATTAAAACTTTTCTGACTTCAGTTTATGGCCATTGGATGCCATATGCCTCTGCCTGCTAGATTAAAGAACCCTCTAGTATGAGCATTCTTCTCTCTCCATAAGTAAAGTAGAACCGCATTTATCCAACCCTCCCTTAGCCAGCTTTCCATATTAACCAAACAAGCAGTTCACTCAGGTCCAGAAGCAGGCAAACTCTCCTGTGGCTGCTATATGGTGCTGCAGCCTCACACTTTCTCATTCTCCAGATTATCCAAATTTTTGGTTATCTGATCTGACCCTGGTCCCAATTAGATCAGATAAATGAGGGTCTGCTGTACTTAGAGGTTGTGATCAAGTCACCTCTTTAATGTCTCCTTCATAAACTACAGAAATTGAGTTCCTTTAGTCTCTTACTTGAAGTCAGGTTTTCCAGATCTTGTATTACTGTGATGAAGCAGAGACACTGCTCACCAGCACAGTAGGGGTTAAAGAGAGCCTTTGGGACCAGCTACCCCTGCCCCATTATACTTGCAGTCAATACCAGGCCTGGAGGAGGGAGAAAGGGAGGGAGCCTGGCTCAGTTTGGGACTGACTGGTGAAGGGGCAGGATCTAGCTGTCTCCCTGCCTGAGACACAGGGGTACTAGCCTGCCAGCCAAGGCAGCCATCTGGCAGTAAGCACGGTCTCCCCAGCCAAGGGACACTGCAAAGTAGATGTAGGAGTCTCTGGCACTGGAGATAACTGAGTGAGCAAAGCTCAGAGACATTGTGGGGTTTGGCTTCATCAACTTGTGCCTGCTCCACCTGAAGGAGTCTGGAACCGCAGTAGGGCACTGCCCAAGATCCACAAGAGGGTGCTATGGGAGCCAAGCCACCCAGTGAACTGGACTAGAGGTGCCATGCCTCAAACTTAACAGACATTGGTGGGAAGTAGCCCAGGGCAGTGGATTTAGACTTCCTGCTGGGAGGGATCCCCCTGTTCAGGGGTTGGGACCCGGTGGAGAGGGAGGCTCCGGGTCCCCCTATTCTCTCCCACCTTAAAGACTGAGGCTCCTCAACCAAGCCAGGGGCTGAGAGCCCAGCGCTCCTACAACTGGGCCGCTGAAACTCTCCAAGTTCCCTGTTACAATCTTCTTTCCTGTAAAAAGTTTCCTTTTCAGTAACTTTCCTGCTCCCGCTCCAATTTTTCAACATTCTTTCTAAAATGTGGATACCTGAACTGGAGACATTCAGTAACTGTTCCAGTTGCAAGCTCTTTGGAGGAAAGGATTAGAATTCAAAATTATTTTGACCAACTGGAGTAATGTTCTGAAATAAATAGGATGAAATCCAATGAGAACAAATGCAAAGTACTACACTTGGGAAGGAATAATCAGTTGCACAAATACAAAATGGGCAATGACTGCCTAGGAAGGAGTACTGCAGAAAAGTATCTAGGGTTTATTGTCAATCACAAATGGAATATGAGTCAACGATGTAATACTTTTGCAAACAGCCAAACATAATTCTTGGATGTATTAGCAGTAGTGCTGTAAGCAAGACACGAGAAGTAATTCTTCCACTCTGCTCAGCATTGATAAGGCCTCAGCTGGAATATTGTGTCCAGTTCTCGGCATCACGCTTCAGGAAAGATGTGGACAAATTGGAGAAAGTCCAGAGGAAAGCAACAAAAATGATTAAAGATCTAGAAAACATGACCTCCGAGGAATGATTGAAAAAATCGGATTCGTTTACTCTGGAGAAGAGAAGACTGAGAGGGGACGGGATAACAGTCTTCAAGTACATAAAAGGTTGCTTTAAAGAGGAGAGTGATAAATTGTTCTCCTTAGCCACTGAGGACAGGACAAGAAGTAATGGGCTTAAATTGCAGCAAGGGAGATTTAGGTTAGACTTTAAGAAGAACTTCTTATCCTGTAAGAGCAGTTATGCACTGAAAGAAGTTACCTAGAGAGATTGTGGAATCTCCATCATTGGAGGTTTTTAAGAGCAGGCTAGACAAACACCTGTCAGGGATGGTCTGAATAATTCTTAGTCCTACCTCAGCGCAAGGGCTTCAACTAGATGACCTACCAAGGTCCCGTCCAGGCCTACTTTTCTATGATTCTATGACTGTGACCTCTGGATTTAAAAGAATGAGCTGCTATTGCTTCAGGTAAAGGACCAGGTCTGTAAGCTCAGAGGTAGTAGCAGACTCATAAGCCTTCATAAGTGGAGTAGCCACAGCAGTGGTCATAGTGCCACCCAGTGAGCATGGATTAAAATTGTATCTTCTGAAGTCAATATAAGTCATACAGAAAGAGAAGTGTAACATTCTGTCATTATAATTTGTCATCACTAATTTAGGCCCGGAATTGTGTTGCTGAGCATTACGGTTCCTAACATTTAGGTGGCTAGAAAATCACAGGAACACACAGCCGTCCACAAAGCCTGAGTTAGGTGCTAGGCTCCCAATATAATGAATGGGGAGAGATAGGTGCCTAAGAATGTGATCCACAAAACTAAGTGCGCTATATGGCATTGGCTAGCTTCACCTAAGCTAGCCAATGAGAGATGCCAACAAGAGAGGTGTGTCCGAAGCCCCACCCTTCTCACACAGTTGGGTGCCTAAGTCCAGGCTGCAGGGGGGTGCTTATCTCTGCTAGTGATTCACAGTTGGGAACCCCTCTCCTGGAGTTATGTGGCTCAGGCACCTAAGTCATTTATTTTGAGGATGAGTTAGGCACCTGCATCAGTCCACACAAAACAGCTGGAGGAGGAGGTGGTGGTACTGATCTTATAACTCAGGGCATGTCTAGTGAAGAAGCTCTAAGTTGATGGGAGAAAGCTCTCCCGTTGGCATAGCAAAACCACCTCCATGAGTGGCAGAAGCTACGTCAGTGGGAAAAGCTCTCCCAACGACATAGCACTGTCCACACCGGCGCTTATGTCAGTGTAATTTATGTCACTCAGGGGGGTGGTTTATTCATATCCCTGAGTGACATAAATTATGCCAACTTAAGCTGTAGTGTAGACATAGCTTTAATCCAGTGGTTTTACTGAGGAGGTTAGACAGGCCTGTGACCAGGGCGGACCCGGAAAACAGAAGGGTGTGCTGTCTGCCGGGCGCTAAGATACGGGATGTGGACCTGCGGTTGAAAAGGATCCTAAAAGGAGCGGGTAAGAACCCCTTGATCGTCCTTCATGTAGGAACGAATGACACGGCTAGGTTCTCGCTAGAGAGAATCAAGGGAGATTATGCCAGGCTGGGGAAGACGCTTAAGGAAGTCGAGGCTCAGATTATCTTCAGTGGGATTCTGCCTGTTCCTAGAGAAGGACAGCAAAGGGCAGACAGGATTGTGAGGATAAATAGCTGGCTAAGGGAGTGGTGCTATAAGGAGGGCTTTGGGATGTATGGCCACTGGGAGGCTTTCGGGGACAGACAGCTGTTCTCGCGGGATGGACTTCACCTGAGTAGGGAAGGAAATAGACTTCTGGGAGGGAGGCTGGCTCATCTCATCAAAAGGGCTTTAAACTAGGAACTTGGGGGAGACGGTTGGGAGATGTCCAGTTGATCTCCACGCCAGATTCCAACACTGAAAAAGAGGGCGAGGAGAAAAGCACAGATATAGGTAGGGGTAGGGAATTGGACATAAGAAGGAGGGGACGGATGGACACTACGGGGTCCGTACCAAAGTGCACAACTAATGGGAGAAAAGATAGACAGCATATGGTAAGATGTTTATACACCAATGCGAGAAGCCTAGGTAACAAAATGGAGGAATTGGAGCTCCTGGTCCAAGAAATGAAACCTGATATCGTAGGAATAACCGAAACGTGGTGGAATGGTAGTCATGACTGGAGTACAGGTATGGAAGGGTATGTGCTGTTTAGGAATGACCGGAAAAAAGGTAAAGGTGGGGGTGTGGCGTTGTATGTCAATAATAAGCTAAAATGTAAAGAAATAATAAGTGATGGAATGGATAAGACGGAGTCTGTCTGGGCAACAATTACACTGGGTAAAAGAACTACTAGAGCCTCCCCTGAGATACTGCTTGGGGTGTGCTATAGACCGCCGGGATCTAGCCTGGATGCGGACAGAGAACTATTTAATGTTTTTAAGGAAGTAAAAACTAATAAGAGCTGTGTGATCATGGGGGACTTTAACTTCCCAGACATAGATTGGGGAACAAATGCTAGTAACAATAATAGGGCTCAGATGTTTCTAGACGTGCTAGCAGATGAATTCCTTCATCAAGTAGTAGCTGAACCGACGAGGGGGGATGCCATTTTAGATTTGGTGCTGGTGAGTAGTGAGGACCTCGTTGAGGAAATGGTTGTAGGGGACAACCTTGGCTCGAGTGACCATGAGCTAATTTGGTTTAAACTAAATGGAAGGGTTAACAGAAATAAAACTATGACTGTGACTAAGGTTTACGATTTCAAAAAGGCCAACTTTAATAAATTAAGGCGACTACTTAGGGAAGTGGATTGGGCTAACATACTTAGAGAGCTAAAGGCAGATGAGGCCTGGGATTATTTCAAGCTGAAGTTGCACGAGCTGTCCGAGGCCTGTATCCCGAGAAAGGGGAAACGGTCAGTAGGCAGGGGAATTAGACCCAGCTGGATGAGCGGGCGTCTCAAAGGGGCGATTAAGAAAAAACAGAAAGCGTACAAAGAATGGAAGAGAGGAGAGATCGGCAAAGAAACCTACCTTATTGAGGTCAGAGCATGTAGGGATGCGGTGAGAAAGGCCAAAAGCCGTGTAGAGTTGGACCTCGCGAGGGGAATTAAATCCAATAGTAAGAGGTTTTATAGCCATATAAATAGGAAGAAAACAAAGAAAGAGGAAGTGGGGCCACTGAAGCTTGCAGATGGAGTGGAGATTAAGGACAATCTAAGCATGGCACAATATCTAAATGAATATTTTGCATCGGTGTTTAATAAGGCTAATGAAGGGCTTAGGAATAGAGGGAGCGGGACAGAGGGGAATAAAGGAGGGGCGATTGACATCAAAGTATCAGAGGTGGAAGCCAAACTTGACCAGCTAAATGGGACTAAATCGGGTGGACCGGATGATCTTCATCCTAGAATATTGAAGGAGCTGGCGCGAGAAATTGCAAGCCCCTTGGCGATAATTTTTAATAAATCTGTAAACTCGGGGGAGGTACCGATGGACTGGAAAATAGCTAATGTGGTTCCTATTTTCAAGAAGGGGATAAAAAGTGACCCGGGTAACTACAGGCCTGTTAGTTTAACTTCTGTAGTATGCAAGGTCTTGGAAAAAATCTTGAAGGAAAAAGTAGTTAAGGACCTTGAGGTGAATGGCAATTGGGACAAATTACAACATGGGTTTACGAAAGGAAGATCGTGCCAAACCAACTTGATCTCCTTTTTTGAGAAAGTAACAGACCTTCTAGATAAAGGAAATGCGGTGGATCTAATTTACCTAGATTTTAGTAAAGCGTTTGATACTGTGCCGCACGAGGAATTACTGGTTAAATTAGAAAAGATGGGGATGGATATGAAAATCCAGAGGTGGATAAAGAACTGGTTAAAGGGGAGACTGCAGCGGGTAGTACTGAAAGGGGAACTGTCGGGTTGGAGGGAGGTCACCAGTGGGGTTCCTCAAGGTTCGGTTTTGGGTCCGATTTTATTTAATCTATTCGTTACTGACCTCGGAACCGAATGTAGGAGTGGGCTGATAAAGTTTGCGGATGACACAAAGTTGGGAGGTATTGCCAATTCGGAGAAGGATCGGGATATTTTGCAGGGAGACTTGGATGACCTTGTAAATTGGAGTAACAATAATAGGATGAGATTCAATAGTGGGAAGTGTAAGGTGATGCATTTAGGGATGACTAACAAGAATTTTAGTTATAAGTTAGGGACGCATAGGTTGGAAGTGACGGAGGAGGAGAAGGACCTCGGAGTCCTGGTTGATCGCAGGATGACTATGAGTCGGCAATGTGACGTGGCTGTGAAAAAAGCTAATGCGATCTTGGGATGCGTTAGGCGAGGTATTTCTAGTAGGGACAGGGAGGTGCTGCTTCCGTTATACAAGGCGCTGGTGAGACCTCATTTGGAGTACTGTGTGCAGTTCTGGTCTCCTATGTTTAAAAAGGATGAACTCAAACTGGAACGGGTACAGAGAAGGGCCACTAGGATGATCCGAGGAATGGAAAACCTTTCCTATGAAAGGAGACTCGAGGAGCTCGGTTTGTTTAGCCTAACCAAAAGAAGGCTGAGGGGGGATATGATTGCTCTCTTTAAATATATCAAAGGGATTAATACCAAGGAGGGAGAGGAATTATTTCAGCTTAGTAGTAATGTGGATACGAGAACGAATGGATATAAACTGGCCGTGGGGAAGTTTAGGCTTGAAATTAGACGAAGGTTTCTGACCGTCAGAGGGGTAAAATTTTGGAACAGCCTTCCGAGGGAAACGGTGGGGGCGAAGGACCTCTCTGGCTTCAAGATTAGGCTTGATAAGTTTATGGAGGGAATGGTTTGATGGGATAATGTGATTTTAGTCAAATAGGCATTAACGGGCCATAGCGGGTAAAATGAGAGTCCGGCTGTAGAATCTTGCCTGTATGCTCGGGGTTCTGCTGATCGCCATATTTGGGGTCGGGAAGGAATTTTCCTCCAGGGTAGATTGGCAGAGGCCCTGGAGGTTTTTCGCCTTCCTCCGCAGCATAGGGCAGGGGTCGCAGGCTGGAAGATTCTGTTGTGGGTGAGTCAGCTTTTGTGGCCTGCATCATGCGGGAGGTCAGACTAGATGACCATATTGGTCCCTTCTGACCTTAAAGTCTATGAGTCTATGAGTCTATGAGTCTATGAGAGAACTAAAGAACATAAGAATGACCATAGTGGGTCAGACCAATGGTCCATCTAAACCAGTATCCTGTCTTCAACAGTGGCCAGTACCAGAGCTTCAGGGGGAATGTATGCAACAGGGCAATGCTGAAGAGATCCATCCATCTTCCCCTCCCAGTTCTGGCACTCAGAGGTTTAGGATTGCCCGGAGCATGGGGTTGCATCCCTAACCACCTGGACTAACAGCCATTGATAGACCAATCCTCTTGAATTTATATAGTTCTTTTTTGAATGCAGTTATACACAACATTCCATGGAAGTGAATGCCGCAGGTTAATTATGCTTTGTGTGAAAAAGTACTTCAGCTTGTTTGGATTAAACCTGCTGTCTATTAAATTCACAAGCTGACCCCTTTTTTGTATTGAAAGGGTAAATAATACTTCTCTATTCACTTATTCCATACAATTCATGATTTTATAGACTTCTATCATATTCCCCCTTAGTCATTACTTTTCTAAGATGAACAGCCTTAATCTTTTTATAATCTTTTTAAGGCTGTCAAGTAATTTAAAAAAATAATCGCGATTAATCGCAGGATTAAAAAATAATAATCGTGATTAATCGCATGATTAATCGCACTGTTAAACAATAATAAAATACGGTCTATTTAAATATTTTGATGTTTTCTACATTTTCAAATATGTTGATTTCAATTACAACAAGAATAAAAAGTGTATAGTGCTCACTTTATATTTATTTTTGATTATAAGTATTTGCAGTATAAAAAAAAAGAAATAGTATTTTTCAATTCACCTCATACAAGTATTGTAGTGCAATCTCTTTATCATGAAAGTTGAACTTACAAATGTAGAATTTATAAAGTAAAAAAAAAACTGCATTCAAAACTAAAACAATGTAAAATTTTAGCACCTGCAAGTCCACTCAGTCCTACTTCTTGTTCAGCCAGTCGTTCAGAAAAACAAGTTTGTTTACAGTTGCAGGATATAATGCTGCCCGTTTCTTGTTTACAATGTCACCTGAAAGTAAGAACAGGCATTCTAATGGCACTGTTGTAGCCAGTGTTGAAAGATATTTACGTGCCAGATGCATTAAAGATTCATATGTCCCTTCATGCTTCAACCACCATTCCAGGGGACATGCGTTCATGTTGATGACAGGTTTTGCTCAATAACAATCCAAAGCAGTGCGCACCAGTGCATGTTTATTTTCATCTTCTGAGTCAGATGCCACCAGCAGAAGGTCGATTTTCTTTTTTGGTGGTTCGGGTTCTGTAGTTTCCGCATCGGAGTGTTGCTCTTTTAGGACTTCTGAAAGCATGCTCCACACCTCGCCCCTCTCAGATTTTGGAAGGCACTTCAGATTCGTAAACCTTGGGTTGAGTGCTGTAGCTATCTTTAGAAATCTCACATTGGTACCTTCTTTGTGTTTTGTGAAATCTGCAGTGATAGTGTTCTTAAAATGAACAACATGTGCTGGGTCATCATCCGAGACTGCTATAACATGAAATATATGGCAGAATGCGGTAAAACAGAGTAGGGGACATACAATTCTCCCCCAAAGAGTTCAGTTACAAATTTTATTAACACATTATTTTTTTAACGAGCCTCATCAGCATGGAAACATGTCCTTTGGAATGGTGGCCAAAGCATGAAGGGGCATATGAATGTTTAGCACATCTGGCACATAAATACCTTGCAATGCCAGCTACAAAAGTGCCATGCAAATACCTCTTCTCACTTTCTGGTGACATTGTAAATAAGAAGAGGGAAGCATTATCTCCCACAAATGTAAACAAACTTATTTGTCTTAGTAATTGGCTGAACAAGAAGTAGGACTGAGTGGACGTGTAGGCTATAAAGTTTTACGTTGTTTTGTTTTTGAGTGCAGTTATGTAACTAAAAAAAAATCTACATTTGTAAGTTGCACTTTCACTACAGTACTTGTCTGAGGTGAATTGAAAAATACTATTTCTTTTATCATTTTTACTGTGCAAATATTTGTAATAAAAATAATATACACTTTGATATCAATTACAACACAGAATACAATATATATGAAAATGTAGAATAGCATCAACAATATTAATAAATTTCAATTGGTATTCTATTGTTTAACAGTGCGATTAAAACGACGATTAATCGTGATTAATTTTTTTATCGTGATTAATTTTTTGAGTTAATCGCGTGAGTTAACTGCGATTAATCAACAGCCCCAAATCTTTTTATAAAAAAACTATAATCTTTTAGTTTCTCCTCCTATGTAAGCTGTTCCATATTCTTGATCATCTTTATTGAGCTTTTCTGAATCTTTTCTAGTTTCACTCTATCTTTTTTGAGATGAGGTAACCAAAGCTGCACACAATATTCAAGGTGTGGGTGCACCACGGATTTAAATAGTAGCTGCATAGTTTTTGTCTTATTTTTCTATCCCTTTCCTAACAGTTCCTAACATTGTTAGCCTTTTTGACTGCTGCTGTGCATTGAGCTGAAGTTTTCAGAGATCTAATCACAATGACTATAAGATCTCTTTCTTGAGTGGTAACTTCTAATTTAAAGCCCAGCATTATATATGTGAAGTTGGGATTATTTTTTCCAACATACATTACTTCGCATTTATCAATGTTGAATTTAATCTGACATTTTATTATCCAGTTACCCAGTTTTGTGAGATCTTTGTAACTCTTCACAGTCAGCTTTGGACTTAGCTTTGGAATAATTTTGTAACATCTGAAAACTTTGCCACTTCACTATTCACTTTTTCATATAATTAATAAGTACATTGAACAGCACATGTCTCAGTACAGATCCTTGGGTGATCCTGCTGTTCATCTATTTCCATTGTGAAAACTGACCATTTATTCCTACCCTTTGTTTCTTATCTTTTAACCAGTTACTGATCCATGAGAGGACCTTCCATGGTATCCCATGACTACTTGCTTTGCTTAAGTGTCTTTGGTGAGAGTCTTTGTCTGAAAATCCAAGTACACTATATCGACTGGATCACTCCTGTCCACATGCTTGTGGACAACCTCAAAGAATTCTAGTAGATTGGTGAGGCATGATTTCCCTTTACAAAAAACATGTTGACTCTTCCCCAACAAATCATGCTTATCTATGTCTGGTAATTCTGTTTTTTACTATATATTCTACCAGTTTGCCCAGTACTGAGACCTGTAATTGCCAGGATCTCCACTGGAACTCTTTAAAAATTGGTGTTACATTGGGTACTTTCCAGTCATCTGGTGCAGAGGCTTGTTCAATTTCCCCAACAATGAGAGAAAGGCTTTGAACAGGGATCCCCAAACCTCTCAGAAGGGTACTGTAGCCATTGAGTGATATGATACTCTGATATGGTACTCCATCTGTCTCTCCTGTTCCACTTTGGATAAAAAACTGAATAGGTAATGAAGCAGGGGGACTGGACCTTGGGTCTCCCACCTTGCAGGTGGGTGCCCTTAGCAGGTTATAAAGTCATTCTTATTCTCTTGCCCAGTGACTTTTTAAGTATTTATACACCATGGAAAAGCTTCAACTGGAGAGACTGTGAGAACACCCCATACGCACATCCCATAGCTCTGTGGTTTCAGCATCCTCCTGAGAGTGGAGAGAGACCCTGAGCCAATCCTTTCTTCCCATCAGGTAGAAGGGGGAACTGAACCTGTGTGTCCTGTATCCCAGGCAAGTGTTCTAGCCACTAGGCTAAAAGCCCCCACCATCTCCTTCTCTTGGAGCAAGATTTTGAATGGGACCCAATCCAGTAGGTGGCCTCTGAGCACATCTACTGGATCGGGCCCCACATGTGAGAAAGGCACTCGTCTTCCTGTCTTCCCCATGTTTGTGGACCACACTGGGGATTAAGTGGGAGACAGGCATCCAGGCACTGAGAGGGAGACAGCAGCGCGCATGCCCAAAGGGAGAAACATAGTTACCTAGAGAACTTTTACTCTAAACATTCAGGTGCTGAGTGAGTTTAGGCCCCTATAGGGTTAGGGGGCAGCTGAGTGGGAGCTTTATGGACTGCAGTGGAGCCTAGGTACCTTTGTTGATCTGGGCCTTACTCAACCTTGAAACCTGCCAATGCGTGATATAAGCTTTGTGGGACAAATGATTGAAATGCAGAACATTGTTGTATGTCACAGCACAGCTAATTGATTATGCATTTTTAAGTATAAAACTTGTTTTAAAGGACGTTTTCTCACCATGTGAATTAAATACATCAATTTTTTAGAAAAGAAAATTGGAAAACCAAATTCTGCTATATGCAACCATAAGGTCTCCCCTACCCCCAATGGTAAACAACAGGGCTTGAGCCCTTGACCTTTAGATAGGGAGGTCAGACTTCTAATTCTTAAGCTGATATAAAGCCATTGATTTTAAGGCCAGAAGGAACTACTGAGACTATCTAGTCCAAGGGTGGGCAAAAGTTTTGGCCCGAGGGCCACATCTGGGTGGGGAAATTGTATGCAGGGCCATGAATGTAGGGCTGGGGCAGGGGTGTGTGAGGGAGTGCAGGGTCTGGGAAGGGGTGCAGTGTGCAGGAAGGGGCTCAGGGCAAGGGGTTGGGGTGCAGGAGGGGTGTGGCAGGAGGCTCAGGGCAGGGGGGTAGGTGGCTCAGGGCAGAGGGTAGGGATGTGGGGTGCAGGAGGGGTTTGGGGTGTGGGCTGTGTCTTGGTGCCGCTTACCTCAAGCTGCTCCGGGGTGGCAGCGGCACGCAGTGGGGCTAAGGCAAGCTCCCTGCCTGTCCTGGCTCCGCGATGCTCCCAGAAGGGGCCAGCATATCCGGCAGTGACTCCTGGGAGTGGGGCAGGTGGCTCCGCCACATGCTGCCCTTGCCTGTGGGTACCACCCCCAAAGCTCCCATTGGCCACCATTCCCCATTCCCGGCCAGTGGGAGCTGTGGGGGGCAGTGCCTGCAGCCGAGGGCAGTGCACGGAGCCCTCTGTCCCCCCGCCCCAGGGACCGCAGGGATGTGGTGCTGGCCACTTCCGGGAGTGGGGCGGGGTCAGGGCTGGCAGGAAGCCTGCCTTAGCCCCGCTGTGCCATGAGGCTGGCAATCCCGCGGGCCGGATTGAAAGCCCTGATGGGTGCGGGCCGTAGTTTGTCTCCCCTGATCTAGTCTGACCTCCAGTAATACCTGCATCAAGCCTGTGACTTATTAAACCTTAGTAACTAGTAACAAAAAAGATGTCATACCCTTTATCAAGTATTCATGAAACTATACATACTGAAGAACTATACACAGTGATTTCATACTTCATGTTGCTTTATTACATTTTAAAAAGAGGTCCAAATTTAAGAAACAATGAGACAGTGAAAATATTTTGTTAACATGATGTTTTTTGAAGAAATTGTAACTGAGGTCAGATTGTCTGCTTTCCCTGGCATTACCAATTCACAACTTACAACAAGCAGTCCAGGTTTAATCTCTAACTCAAAACACACTGAGAATTTCATCATTCCCATTAAAATAGAAATGCTGGTGCCACTTCAACTATGCTAGCCCTACATTCCATTATAATGTGCAGACACAGAGTGACTATATGAAATGGAGATATTTTTGGATAAATGTCATAATATGATGATGTGTTAAATGGAAAATTTGGAATTGCTTTAATACTTGATTGACATACAGAAAGTGTGTGAATGGATTTTCTGCTTCTTTTATGTACTGGAACATTCTTGTTATGAAAAAGGGGATGATACCAGGGTGGTGTAATCAGGTGGGGGGAGGAATAGTGGGACCCAACCAATATCTTGTGGAGGCAAGATTGTGGCCCACCTATGTTCCTCCTGTGCACATAAGCAGGGGGAGAAGGTGCGAGTGGAATCCAGAGGAGAGGCTGGAGCGAACGCCGCAGAGCATGAAATCAGGCTGGCAACCAGGGAGAAGCCAGCAGATCTTGGCTCAGAAACCTGGCCCAGAAGAGGGGCAGGAGCATGTGTACCAGCTGCAGGTGCAGGCAAGCCTGCCGATGTGGGGGGAAGGGGCAATTGCCCAGGGGCCTGGGAGATTTAAAAGGGCCCGGGGCCCCTGGCTGCCACGACAGTTGAAGTAACGGCAGCGGTAGCTGGGAGTCCCACGCCCTTTTAAATTGCCCTGGGGGGGGCACAGGGCTCCTACAGGCGCACATGACTGCTCAGCGCTCCGTGCTTTGGAGGGCCCTGCAGGCCGGTGCGGTCAGTCCCGGAAATAACAGCATTGTGCCCTGGGCCCCGCCCCACCATGGACGGCCCTGGCCCTGGCCCTGGCCCTGGCCCTGGCCCTGTGGCCTGGAATTGCTCTCGGCGGGCCTAGGTGTGGGGAATGGGACAGTGCACTGGCACCTGGGCGGGAGCAGGAGGACATTGGTGCAAAGGGTGCCAGCTGCCAGGGGCGGGGACAAACTGGTCACCAGGTGCCAAGGAAGTTCCATAGGAACAGCAGTAAGAACTACTGGGATGCCCCTTTCCAGCCTGAAGCCAGCCCCTCTGCCCAGTCTCAGTAATTTCCCTGGCTATCCCTCCACGCCCCACATTCACAGGATGCTTTCCTCCAGTCCCCAGATGTTACCAGGGAATTTACTAATTTCCAGTGTGTGCAGACACCTACTGGACATTACATATTATGTTGTTACAAAGTACATTATGATCACATGATCAGTTCTGGACACCTCATTAGCATAGGGAAGTTAACAAATTTCAGGGAGTTCAAATAATCAGCTTTTTTCTTTCTTTCATAAAGTACTAAAACTTTGTTTACCTATCATTTATTTTCTGATATAAAAGAAGACAAATAACTTATTTGAAATTGTTTACTTACCCCATCCTATCACAATACATCTTTGCAGCAGTAGGCTTTCAGAAAGCACAGCAGTCGCCAATAATGTGTGGAGATAAATTCCTTCAACTAAAAGCCAAAAACAATTTGCACCAACAAAGTAATGCAAGAAAAACTGGGAAGTCCTGCAAATGGTTAAAATCTGCAGAAATAAGACATCGGGAAGTATTTAATAATAGTAATTAATTACACATTGTAGTACTGTAAAATCTCTGAAAAAATACTGTTGCTCTTATGTCATAGTTTATATTATTTAAAAATTAACAATTATAATAAATATTTGGTTCAGTCAGACACCCTTCTGCAGCTTTAACTGGGTTGCTGCACTTCCATGATGAGGTCCCAGCTGTGTGAACATTGGGAATAGATGCAAACCTGTGATGTCATCCACAGCCAAAACCAGCTAATCAGAATATATATTTGTCTCCAACATGCTAAAAAACAGTGTGTGAGTGTGTGTGTTTGTGTTAAAAACGCTGTGTGTGTGTGTGTGTAATTCCAAAAAAACAACCAAGCGCCTCATGTGGGCCAGGCATGCTGTGGGGATTCACACACACACACACACACCATGATTTCTTAGAAGAAGACGCCGCATGACTAACAGGAAGCTTGGGGAGGGACTGGACCTCTCTGTCCTTGTCTATGAAGAAATGTAGGGAAATCTCCTTCCACTGCTCTAGCATTAGTGCAGCTCTGCCATTTCTAGTGCAACCTTTGAGAGTGTTTATTCTTTTAGGATGATTCCTAAGTAGGTTCTTTGAAACTTATTGATGGACCCTAATACCAAGATAGGGGGAACTCCAGGAGAAGTCCATACAAGGAGCAGCCATATTATCTGATTAAGGAGCTCTTGCATGAGCTGAGTAGATTGTAGGGAGGGAACCTATTGGTTTTCAGGCTCTTTGCACAGGTACTATGGAAGAGAACGGTTTGGAAGAGTCATCTGAGGGAAGGGATCGGAAGGAGACCCCATTGACCAGAAGGCATGGGATGCATTGTCCTAGGGATGGGGGTTCAATGACCACCACTCCCAAGAGGAGGAGATGGGTGGTAGTGAACTCCCACCTAAGGGTCCTCCATCTACCATCTAGGCGGAGTCATCTATCTGCCATCCAGACTGGGAAATTCGAGAAGGGTGCTGTTTGCCTGGAGCTAGAACTCAGGATGTGATGGACTGTCTGCCGAGACTGATCAAGCCCTCGGACCGCTACCCCTTCCTGCTTCTCCAGATGGGCACCAATGACCTTGAGTGGGTCACTGAAGACTCTGGGAAGAAGGATAAAGGAGTTTGAGGTGCAAGTTGAGTTCTCGTCCATCCTCCTTGTTGAAGGAAAAGGCCCAGGTAGGGACCATCGAATTCTGGAGGTAAATGCGTGGTTATGCAGGTGGTGTTGGAGAGAGGGCTTTGGATTCTTTGACCATGGGCTGTTGTTCCAGGAAAAAGGATTGCTAGGAAGAGATAGGATCCACCTAATGAAGAGAGGGAAGAGTATCCTTGCAGGCAGACTTGCTAACCTAGTGAGGAGGGCTTTAAACTAGGTTCTCTGGGAGATGGAGACCTAAGCTTTGAGGTAAGTGGGGAAGTGAGATACTGGGAGGAAACACAAGGAGGCTGCCTGATTCATACTGAGAAAGCAGGGCAATCGGCTAGCAGAGCAATCGGCTAGTTATCTTAGGTGCCTGGACACAAACTCAAGAAGCCTGGGAAAGAAGCAGGAAGAATTGGAAGTCCTGGCACAGTCAAGGAACTATGATGTGATTGTAATAACAGAGACTTGGTGGGGTAACTCACATGACTGGAGCATTGTCATGGAAGGGTATAAACTGTTCAGGAAGGACCGGCGGGGGAGAAAAGGTGGAGGAGTTGTACTGTATGTAAGAGAGCAGCTGATTGCTCAGAGCTCCAGTATGAAACTGGAGAAAAGCTTGTTGAGAGTCTTTGGGCTAAGTTTAGAGGCAAGAGCAACAAGGGTGATGTCGTGGTGGGCATCTGCTATAGACCAACAGACCAGGAGGATGAGGTAGACGAGGCTTTCTTCAGACAACTAATAGAAGTTTCCAGATCACAGACCCTGGTTCTCAGGGAGGACTTTAATCACCCTGACATCTGCTGGGGGAGCAATACAGCAGTGCACAGACAATCCAGGAAGTTTTTGGAGAGTGTTGGGGACAACCTCCTGGTGCAAGTGCTGGAGGAACCAACTAGGGGCTGTGCTCCTATTGACCTGCTGCTCACAAACAGGGAAGAATTGGTAGGGGAAGTAGAAGTGGGTGGCAACCTGGGCAGCAGTGACCATGAGATGGTTGAGTTCAGGAACCTGACAAAAGGAAGAAAGGAGAGCAGCAAAATATAGACCCTGGACTTCAGAAAAGCAGACTTTGACTCCCCCAGGGAACTGATGGGTAGGATCCCCTGAGAGGCTAATATGATGGGGAAAGGAGTCCAGGACAGCTGTCTTTATTTTAAAGAAGCCTTATTGAGGGTGCAGGAACAAACCATACCGATGTGCAGAAAGAATAGGAAATATGGCAGGCGGCCAGCTTGGCTTAACAGAGAAATCTTCAGTGAGCTTAAACACAAAAAGGAAGTTTACAAGTGGAAACCTGGACAGATGACTAGGGAGGAGTATAAAAATATTGCTCAAGCATGCAGGGGTGTAATCAGGAAGGCCAAAGCACAATTGGAGTTGCAGCTAGCAAGGGATGTGAAGGGTAACATGAAGGATTTCTACAGGTATGTTAGCAACAAGAAAGTCAGGGAAAATATGAGACCCATACTGAATGGGGGAGGCAACCTCGTGACAGATGATATCGAAAAAGCTGAAGTACTCAATGCTTTTTTGGCCTCAGTCTTCACAGACAAGGTCAGCTCCCAGACTACTGCACTGGGCAGCACAGTATGGGGAGAAGGTGAGAAGACCTCAGTGGTAAAAGAACAGGTTAAGGACTATTTAGAAAAGCTGGACATGCAC
Organism: Emys orbicularis; assembly: GCF_028017835.1. NCBI lineage: Eukaryota > Metazoa > Chordata > Testudines > Emydidae > Emys > Emys orbicularis. Next base: position 23,854,901 of record NC_088695.1, on the reverse strand, counting down.
AAGTCCATGGGGCCGGAGGCAATGCATCCGAGGATGCTGAGGGAGTTGGCTGATGTGATTGCAAAGCCATTGGCTATTATCTTTGAAAACTCGTGGTGATCGGGGGAGGTCCCAGATGATTGGAAAAAGGCAAATATAGTGCCCATCTTTAAAAATGGGAAGAAGGAGAATCCAGGGAACTACAGACCAATCACCCTCACCTCAGTCCCCAGGAAAATCATGGAGGACATCCTCAAGGAATCCATTTTGAAGCACTTGGAGGAGAGGAAGGTGATCAGGAACAGTCAACATGGATTCACCAAGGGCAAGTCATGATATACTTTGACTTTAGAAAAGCTTTTGATACCGTCTCCCACAGTATTCTTGCCAGCAAGTTAAAGAAGTATGGATTGGATGAATGGACTATAAGGGGGATAGAAAGCTGGCTAGATCGTCAGGCTCAACATGTAGTGATCAACGGCGTAATGTCTAGTTGGCAGCCGATATCAAGCGGAGTTCCCCAGGGGTCGGTCCTGGGGCCGATTTTGTTCAACATCTTCATTAATGATCCGATGATGGGATGGATTGCAGCTTCAGCAAGTTTGCAGATGACACTAATCTGGGGGGAGAGGTAGATATGCTGGAGGATAGGGATAGGGTCCAGAGGGACCTAGACAAATTGGAGGATTGGGCCAAAAGAAATCTGATGAGGTTTAACAAGAACAAGTGCAGAGTCCTGCACTTAGGATGGAAGAATCCCATACACTGCTACAGGCTGGGGACCGACCGGCTAAGCAGCAGTTCTGCAGAAAAGGACCTGTGGATTACACTGGACAAGAAGCTGGATATGAGTCAACAGTGTGCCCTTGTTGCCAGGAAGGCTAACAACATATTGGGCTGCATTAGTACGAGCATTGCCAGGATATCAAGGGAAGTGATTATTCCCCTCTACTTGGCACTGGTGAGGACACATCTGGAGTATTGCATCCAGTTTTGGGCCCCCCACTACAGAAAGGATGTGGACAAATTGGAGAGAGTCTAGCAGAGGGCAATGAAAATGATTAGAGGGCTGGGGCACATGTCTTATGAAGAGAGGCTGAGGAACTGGGCTTATTTAGTCTGCAAAAAAGAAGAGTGTGTTTGGGGGGGATTTGATAGCAGCCTTCAACTACCTGAATGGGAGTTCCAAAGCGGATGGAGCTAGGCTGTTCTCAGTGGTGGCAGATAACAGAACAATTAGCAATGGTCTCAAGTTGCAGTGGGGGAGGTCTAGGTTGGATATTAGGAAAACCTATTTCACTAGGAGGGAGGTGAAGCACTGGAATGGGTTACCTAGGGAGGTGGTGGAATCTCCATCCTTAGAGGTTTTTAAGGTCAGGCTTGACAAAGCCCTGGCTGGGATGATTTAGTTGGGGTTGGTCCTGCTTTGAGCAGGGGGTTGGACTAGATGACCTCCTGAGGTCTCTTCCAACCCTAATCTTCTATGATCACCACAGAAAGAAACACGCACTACTAGAGGTATCCAATTGCTATCAGGTACTCAGCATGGCAGCTGCAGGAAACATCTCCGCAGATTCAGCTGGGAAAAAGCAAGAGAGAACAGCACATGACATATCTGAGGATAGCTGCTCAGCCCACTCTATGACTAGTGAGGAGAGCATTACATTGATGACAAAAGGGGCTGATGCTAGGGAATGAGTAAGTAATTAAAAAGTATGTGGGACACAAATGAACTCTTGGTATACACCCATTATCAATTGGAGATGGTAATATGGTCAATAATGATGCACAAAAGGCAGATGTGTTCAATAAATGGTTCTGTTCTGTATTTGAAAAGAAGCTGGATGACGTATTCAGATCTCACAGTGATAATGGAATACTTTATATTCCAACAGTAACTAAGGAGTAAAACAGTGTATACTAAATTTAACATTTCTAAATCTGCAAGACTGGGCAATTTGTATGCAAGAGTTTTAAATAATTGACAGAGGAGCTCTGTGAACTAATGATGCTGATTTTTAACATGTCTTTTAATATTGAGAAAGTTTTAGAGACTGGAAAATAAGCCAATGTGCCAGTATTGGAAAAGGGTAAACAGGATGACCTGGGTAACTATAGGTCAATTAGTTTGACATTGATCCTGGGCAACATCATAGCATTGCTGGTGAAGGATGCAGTCAGTACTGAATTAAAACATGGCAACACAATTAATGCTGCTCCACATTCTTTTTTTTTTTTTAGAAAAGATGTTTTGCCCAACAAACTTGACATTTTTTAATGAAATGACAAGTTTGATTGATAAAGGTAACTGTTTTGTTACCTTAAAATAGGAAAGGGAAAAGAAAAGAGCTACCAGAATGTTTTAAAAACCTACCTTACAGTGAGACACTTGAAAGTTCAGTCTATTTAGCTTATCAAAGAGGTTAGCAGGTGATTTGATGACAATCTGTAAGTACCTATGTGAAGAAGAGATTTCTCATAGTAGAGGGCTCTTTGATCTAGCACACAAAGGCAGAACAAGATCCAGGGTCTGGAAGATGAAAATAAATAAGTTCAAACTGGAAATAAGCCAAAAATATTTAACTGAGAGGGTAATTTACCATTGGAACAACTTAGATAGAGATGTGATGGATTCTTCATCACTTGATATCTTTATATCAAGATTGGATGTCTGTCTAAGGTTTGCTCTAGCTCTGTCAGAAGTTATAGGCTTGATACAGGTATGACAGAATGAAATTTATGTCCTATGTTCTGCAAGAAGTCAGACTAGATGATTATAACAGTCTTTTCTGGTCTGAAAACTATGAATTTATGAATAATATAATCAATTCAATAGCGGTGTTATTTTTAATAATAATCAGTTTATTTTATACTGAGTTTTTAAATTTTTCACTGTATTGACATTGCATAATAATTTTATAGAAGTTGGAAGAGGAAGCTAGAAGTTTTGTTAGCTGTTTAGGGAACAGTTGGAGCTTTTCCTAGAGAGGTGTGGGATGCAGCTTGGGGTTGTGGGAGAACCACACTAATAGGATTTTTCTGCTAAAAAAATCAGAGTTGAAATAGTTATAAGTGTTGGTTATAAGTGAAATAGTTGTAAGTTATAAGTGAAATAATTGTAAGTGTTATAAATGCCACTGCTGGGATGAGTGAGGCAGTTCACACCTCTCCAGGACATTGTTCTGCAGGCTCAGGAGGGGAACACTTGATTGATTGGTTACCCTCAGTTTTCAAAAAAATGTCTGCCACCATAAGGACTAGTAACATAATGTAATTGTCCTCACTGCATTCACTGTCTTGTGCTTTCTTATGATTTCCATTTTCCAGTCTCTTTTCTGAACATCTTCCCGAATGCTGAGGCCACATGCTTCAGTGTCATCATCACGCCAGGTTCTAGAGCAGAATTCTGATGTGTACACTCTGGTTCATTGTCTTCTCCCTATCCTTGCCATCTGGGAATCCCAAGTAATCATTCTGTGGAGGATTCCTGTGACATGATTTGCATCTACAGCAGTGAAGGTAAGGTGCATATTCATTGCAATGTACCAGAATTGCACCACCACGACCCGTGACTCTCAGAGCTGCTGCACCCTTCTTTCCTGGCATCACAGTGCCTCAATTTACAGCATTGTACCAGCATATCCTTGGACTAATTTTCCTTATGTCAATCTGGAGCACAAATAGATCTTCTCTGGTATCATTCCTTTTGATGAAACCATTGCACAACTTCCAAGACTTTTGTTTGTTGGTTGATATTGAAGGATGGTTACTAATTTTGAGGGTACGGCTACACTAGTGAGTTTACAGTGGCACAGGTCTCTAATGTAAGCTCTTCTCCAGTCCCTGTGAGCAGCAGTAGCTATGTCAGCGGGAGAAGCTCTCCTGCCAACATAGTGTTGTCCACACCAGTGCTTATGTCGGTGTAACTTACGTTATGCCGACATACGCTGTAGTGTAGACATAGCCTGAAGGATGTACTGATCATGGGCACAACCACTGAGGGGAGCCATGTCCCTCCTGACAATTTGCTCCCTCCAGTGATGATCCCCCCACCCTGGCTAAATGTCTCATCCAACCAGCAGTGGGGAGTGAGAGGGGATAGAATAGAGCAGGGATCCGGCTCTTTATCAGGAAAGCAGGGAACCAGATAGTTGTTCTCAGGAGGTGAGGAGGGGAAGATGGGAGTGCAGCGGCTCAAGCTGCTGCTGTTTCCCCACAAGCCCACTTATCCTTTAAGAAGAAAAAAGGGGGGATGAGGGAGCAGAGGGTAGGAGCCACGCTGTATTTCCAAGAGGGGAGCAAGTGAGGAGCGCAGTAGCTGAGTGTAGGAGGAGCTGAAACTAGAAGCCCAAAGCCTTCTGTTGTCAGTTGTTGGCTGTGTGTGTGTTCTCTCTGTGTGTTGCACTGGCTCTGGCCAGGTAGTCGGCCTGGCAGACCTCAATCGAACTGCCCAAGAAGACAACACACTCGGTTCAGTGGTGAAGGCGCTTGGCCAGGTTTATTGTCAACGAAGCACAGTAATAGCACCCTATAGATTCTACAGGGATAATAAGACTTGTCTGCCCATTATAATGGACCAGCTCAGTAAGCGGTGTGACTTTTTGCTTGCCCCTCAGTCAGACAAAGGGTTAAGGGCAAGTCTACATTATAGCACTACATTGGCGCAGCTGCACCGATGCAGCTGCACTGCTGTAGCACATCTGGTGAAGACGCGCTATGCCAATGGGAGAGCTCTCTCCTATTGGCATAATTACTCCACCTTGGCGAGAATTGGAAGCTATGTCAGCGGGAGAGCATCTCCTTCCAACATAGCGCCGGTGTGGACAGCACAAAATTTGTGTCACTTTTTCACACCCCTAAAGTTAGATCAACTTAAGCAGTAGTGTAGACCTGCCCTAAGACAAGGCATCCCGACATTTATAGATTGAGACAAACAACTTATATATCAGGGGTCGGCAACGTTCGGCACGCGGCTCACCAGGGTAAGCATCCTGGCGGGCCGGGCCAGTTTATTTACCTGCTGACGCAGCAGGTTCGGCCGATCGCGGCCCCCACTGGCCGCGGTTCACCGTCCCGGGCCAATGGGGGTGGCGAGAAACGGCGCGGGTGAGCGATGTGCTGGCCGTGGCTTCTTGCCGCCCCCACTGGCCCGGGACGGTGAACCGCAGCCAGTGGGGGCCGCGATCGGCCGAACCTGCCGCGTCAGCAGGTAAATAAACTGGCCCGGCCCGCCAGGATGCTTACCCTGGCGAGCCGCGTGCCGAACGTTGCCGACCCCTGTTATATATCATCTTACTTGTTCCAAGACATATTTGTTACCTCCACTTGTAACTTTCTCTTGATGCTTCAGACAAAACTTCCCTTTCATTACCTGTCTTTGTAGTTTTACACCTGATGTTTCAGACAAAACATCATGATTTATCACTTCTGTCAAACCATCTTATCATGTGGTAGGTTGGCGTGTTTTCTCTTAGCCTGCCGAAATGTATTTACATATTCAGTGTGTTTTAGCAACGCTAGCAATATCGGTGCCAAGTTCATATACCAGACAGTGAACTTGCAGGCAAGTATCTGCTTTTGACAGGGCCTGACTTTTGCTTATAGCATAATTTTTTGCTGACTTTGGTTCAGACCTCGGGCCTTGCACCAGGCCCCCATGCTCCAGGCTTTCTCTTCCTACTACACTTTCTTCTACCCAGGAGAGAGATACCAATTGATTTGAGTGAAGGAGACTTCACAGCAATTTTATTTGATTGGGAGGGAGATAAGGAGGTGCTGGAAGGCTGGCAATCCAGTGAAGGCACAGTTAAGATTGCGGTCTGTGATGTATGGTAGTTGTGGTTGTCATGATGTCTAGAAACAATATCTCTAGGTTTCCACATAGTTTGAGTTCCAGCTTTGTCTCTGTTCTTTACCAGGCAGCACACTCAGTCGGGTGCAAAGTATAGCACACAGATATATAGTAACTGAAAAATATACTTGCCAGTACAAATACCATTATAGTGGTAGTTTACTTTTGGGCAGCAATAAGGTCTATGGGTATGGGAGTTGAGGGTATGTACCTCTAGGTCTGGTCTACATTAAAAAAAATACCCCTAAAATAGTTAGATTGATAAAAGCATAGTTTGCATGTAGTTATACCAGTAAAAAGTTACTTATAATGTTATAGCTTATTTTGCCTCCTGAACCAGAATAAACTACTTAAGAATAAGCACTTTTATACTGGTATAACTGTGTCTGTACTGGGACAGGGAAAGGTTTGATTATTTAACTAGACTGGTATAGAATTGGCAAAACCTTCTAGTGTAGACAGGCTCTTACACTGTTAATTTTTCATTTCTTTCTTTGTGTGGTTTCATATCTATCATAGAATATCAGGGTTGGAACGGACCTCAGGAGGTCATCTAGTCCAACCCCCTGCTCAAAGCAGGACCAATTCCCAACTAAATCATCCCAGCCAGGGCTTTGTCAAGCCTGACCTTAAAAACCTCTAAGGAAGGAGATTCCACCACCTCCCTAGGTAACCCATTCCAGTGCTTCACCACCCTCCTAGTGAAAAAGTTTTTCCTAATATCCAATATTCTAATATCTATCTATCTATCTATCTATCTATCTATCTATCTATCTATCTATCTATCTATCATATCTAGTTCAAACAGGGATTGTTTGAGAGAAGTTCTATGCAGGTCAAACTAGATGATCAAAATGGTCCCTTCTGGCCTTAGAATTTATGAATATGTTATTTGACAGGCAATCTCAACTGTTGTACAACAAAGCTTTTTGAATGTATAAGTATTGTATATATAAGTATATTATATACTGGGATGATTTAGTTGGGAATTGGTCCTGCTTTGAGCAGGGGGTTGGACTAGATGACCTCCTGAGGTCCCTTCCAACCCTGATATTCTGTGATTCTATGATTCTATGATAAGTGCTGTGTAAATACAAAGAATGCCATATACAAGCAAGTAGAAATATACAGTTTTGCTCCTAATATTGTAGGTTTAATAAAATTGTTGTTATGCATTATTCAAGGTCTCTAGATGACAACTATCAACACTATTAACCAGCACAGTGTGCTTACTATAAATTTTTCTTATGATCATATCTAAATCAAATAAAAATCAATTCTGATCCAGAATTTTACCCTAATTCTCCATGAACGCTATTTCCTGCAAAATTTCAAAATCTAAAACCTGTTTTCCTAAGGGAAACTGTTTTGCAACTTTAACTTTTGCAGCACAAATTATACTATTAACAATGAACTAAACTAGAATTACCTCAGAACTGAAGTAGGAAATCCATCCAGTTTCGTTATTTGGTCTTTTTGAATAAGTATCATGGTATATGATATCTTTTATAAGAACTGCTGTGGCTCGCAGTATAAAGGAAGCAAATAAATTTATATGGATGTAGTTTCTAGTGCAGTGAAGTTTTCTGTGGAAGTACAAAAAGAAATGTCCCCTTTTATGAATCCTTTAGAATAAATTTCATTATGAACAATATCATTGTATTCATATTATTGCCATCAACAGATATTGCTCAAGAATTACATTTGCATAGTAAATGTGTATAGTTACATCTGACATGGAATTATAAGCTCAGTTACTTGAAAAAAGAATCCATATGTTGTTAAATTCCAGAATACAAGACATGTTCTAGTAATGTTGGTTGGCACTAACCTGAGGAGCAGAAGTGTAAGTAGAGCTAATACAAGGGAAATGAGAGACAAGCAGTATCCAACGGTGTACAGTAACTGTAGGGTGGAAAGTAACATGTGTTCTTCTTCCTAATCATAGGAACAACAGAGAAAAATAAATAAGTCGCACAAGTGTGGGAGTCAGCCTGTCCCAGCAGATAGGGCACTGGACTAGGAGTTAAGACATCAGGGTTCTATATTTGTCCTACCCAGCTGTGTGTCCTTGGGAGAGTCACTTAACTGCTCCAAACTTCAGTTTTCCCATCTGTAAATGACCCTCCTCAGTAACACCTGTGAGATCAACAGGTGGGAACCACTATGGAAAGCCAGATATAATTAGCAGGTTTTAAATTTTGAAATAATTTAATATTTGGAATAGGCACATAGGATCTAATTTTGAAAATTTTGTATGCACTACTGTGAGCCTAATTTCTGCCAACAGCCACCATGATTACATATGCAAATTGGGCTCAAGGGTATGAAGATAGCCAAATAAATTCATAACTACTAATGCTGGGCAGAAATTTTTCATTAAAACAGTTTTCTATCCAAAAATGCCATTCTGTTTAAACTAAAATTGTTCATGAAATCACAGCAATTTTGATGATAATTCCTGTGTAAATTTTTTTAAATGTCTCCTGTTCATGTTATGAGGAAACAGTTTGAAGACTTTGAAGAAGAAAAGAAGATAAGCACTCAGTGTACTAATTAGAGCAGCAAGCTTCTTTCAATATCTTAGAAATATGATTGCAAGATAACACAAACATAATAAAAGTAATTAAAAATGGGGAAAAAATCATTTTGAATCTAAATTTTGAAATTTCCAAAACTTTTCCCCCAGAATTTCCATTTTGTAGAATAATTCTAAATATTTGTTTTGCTCTGATTCAGAATGAAACACATTTTGAAGTGTTGAAATTTCCTGTGAAACAGAAATTCTGAGTTTCAACCAGCTCTAATTACTCATTTGAAATTACCTAAATTCTACATGAAGCACAATAACCATTTGTGCAAAATGGGCGAACAATTGAACATTCATTTTTGGGTGGGCAGTTTTGAAAATCAGGTCTATCATGTGCAGTCATTTTCAGCACCACTTACATAGGTTTTGTTTCTAAACTCAAGATGAAAATAAGGATGAATTAAAAGGAGAAATTAATGTGTGAGCACGTCAAGTGATATGGAACAGGACATCTGAGCAGAAACCAGTGAGCACCAATTTTCTTTTAACATTTTATTTCTTTCGTGCCTGTTTCTGATGCATTTGGTAATTATTGGAGATGCTCAATAAATTACACCAAACTCCTAAGGTGCCAGTAGTGTTACAGGTCTACTGCAACTCAGAGGCAAGTGGTGCAGTGCTTTGGCAGCCAGGTGTTGTGGGCATTAGCCCTGGTGGATCACAGTAACCACTCAGACACATGGTAAGTGAAAGGCTATTTTATTAGGGTTGGCAGGAAAGGGGAAATACCTCAGGTACAGAGGCTTAAATGGTTACACTCCAAATTGAGCAATAGTGGTAAATGTTTGGGTCCCTGGGACAGTCCAACTGAGAGTCAGGATTCTTCAGGCCTAGTGGCTGGGGTACTCTCTCCAGTCCAGTCTTTATTCAAGTAAAAAGAAGCTTGAGGTTTTCCAAGACAGGCTGTTATTGTCTCTGATTGGGGCTGCTCTGCATTGGCTCTCCACCCAGCCCTTGCGCTGTTCCCCCATAAGTCCCACACAGACCCACACCCATCTGTCACATCCAGCAGCCACAGCTGGTTCCACACATAGCTCTGCACATAGTTCCTGGGGTGTTCCTCTTTGCATTCAGCTTCTCTGCAGCTCCTGGCTAGCCACGCGGCCACCTCTTCCAAACAGAGCTTGGCCACTTCTGTTTGAGGACGTTTCCCCTTACCTGGCCACAGGAAGGGGAAGTAGGAGGGAGCTAATGCTGCTTAGCCAGTGGTTCTCAAACTTTTTGTATTGGTGACCCCTTTTGAACACCAAGCCTCTGAGTTTTTCACCTCTGAATTAGATGGAAAAAAAATGGTTGATTTCTCTGCTGTTGGTTGATACTAGCCGTGGATCTGATCCAACCAATTGATATTGCACCCAGGTAAAAGCAGGTCCAGCAGAAACAGAAGGAGCAGGTACAGATGAACCAGGATGAACAGGAGCAGAAACAGGGCTCAAGGGACAGTATATCAGAGCAAGTGCATCCTACTGTGATACAGTGAACCAGTGCAAGCAATGCAGACAAGTACCCATGGGAGATCCAGCAAACACTTGCCAAGAGCAGAGCAAGTGTATAGCATAGAATCATAGAATCACAGAAGATTAGGGTTCAAAGCGATCTCAGGAGGTCATCTAGTCCAACCCCCTGCTCAAAGCAGGACCAACCACAATTAAATCATCCCAGCCAGGCTTTGTCAAGCTGGAACTTAATAACCTCTAAGGATGGAGATTCCACCACCTCCCTAGGTAACCCATTCCAGTGCTTCACCTCCCTCCTAGTGAAATAGGTTTTCCTAATATCCAACCTAAACCTCCCCCACTGCAACTTGAGACCATTGCTCCTTGTTCTGTCATCTGCCACCACTGAGAACAGTCTAGATCCATCCTCTTTGGAACCCCCCTTCAGGTAGTTGAAGGCTGCTATCAAACCCCCCTCACTCTTCTCTTCTGCAGACTAAATAAGCCCAGTTCCCTCAGCCTCTCCTCATAAGTCATGTGCTCCAGTCCCCTAATCATTTTTGTTGCCCTCTGCTGGACTCTCTCCAATTTGTCCACATCCTTTCTGTAGTGGGGGGCCCAAAACTGGACGCAATACTCCAGATGTGGCCTCACCAGTGCCGAATAGAGGGGAATAATCACCTTCCCCGATCTACTGGCAATGCTCCTACTAATGCAGGGTGTTCTCTTTATTTCACGGGGGGTGAGATAGCTCAGTAGTTTGTGCATTAGCCTGCTAAACCTAGTTTAGCGAGTTTAGTGAGCGAAACCCAGTGAGTTCAATCCTTAAGGGGGCCATTCAGGAATCTGGGGATTGTTTCTGCTTTGAGCAGGAGGTTGGACTAGATGACCTCCTAAGGTCCCTTCCAACCCTGATATTCTATGCCATTAGCCTTCTTGGCAACAAGGGCACACTGTTGATTCATATCCAGATTCTCATCCATTGTAATCCCCAGGTCTTTTTCTGCAGAACTGCCGCTTAGCCCAGTCGGTCCCCAGCCTGTAGCAGTGCATGGGATTCTTCTGTCCTAAGTGCAGGACTCTGCCCTTGTCCTTGCCAAACCTCATCAGATTTCTTTTGGCTCAGTCCTCCAATTTGTCTAGGTCCCTCTGGACCCTATCCCTACCCTCCAGTGTATCTACCACTCCTCCCAGCTTAGTGTCATCTGCAAACTAGCTGAGGGTGCAATCCATCCCATCATCCAGATCATTAATGAAGATGTTGAACAAAACCGGCCTTAGGACAGACCCCTGGGGCACTCCGCTTGATATCAGCTGTCAACTAGACATCAAGCCATTGATAACTACCCATTCAGCCCGATGATCTAGCCAGCTTTCTATCCACCTTATAGTCCATTCATCCAATCCATATTTCTTTAACTTGCTGGCAAGAATACTGTGGGAGATCATATCAAAAGCTTTGCTAAAGTCAAGGTATAGTAACTCCTCACTTAACATTGTATTTATGTTCCTGAAAAATGTGACTTTAAGTGAAACGATGTTAAGCGAATCCAATTTCCTCATAAGAATGAATGTAAGTGGGGGGGTTAGGGTCCAGGGAATTTTTTTTTTTCGCCATACTGTACAGTAAAGTACTATAGTTGGGAGGTGCCCCCACCTTACCCCACACAGGCACAGCCCACTGGCACTGGAGACAATGAGGCACGCAAGGAGGCTGAAGGTGCTGTAGGCTAGGAGAAGCACGTTGCGCAGCAGCAGCGACAGCTTCCCCTACTCTGCAAGAACCAGGGGTGGGAGGCTCAACCCTCAGCCCGCCCATGCGACCCCTTCCCCCAAGCCTCCACCCTTAACCCGCCTCTTCTTCCCCCCCGCTTTACTTCGCACACCCTGTCCTCGCTCCTCCCCCCTCCCTCTCCTGCCTCCTGCCCCCGGCAATCATTTGGCTTGCAGCATTCAGGAGGCAGGAGGGAGGGGAGAGGAGTGAGGACGTGGGGCGCAGGCTCCCCCTCCCTCCCCTGCCTCCCGAATGCCACAAACCAGCTGATTGCTATGTGCAGGAGGCAGGAGAGGGAGGGGGGAGATGCGCCATGTCCTCGCTCCTCCCCCCTTCCTCCTGCCCGTGGCAATCAGCTGGCTTGCAACGTTCGGGGGGCAGGGGAGGGAGGGGGAGCCTGCGCGCCGAGTCCTTGCTCCTCCCCTCTCCCTCCTGAACGCTGCAAGCCAGCTGACTGCCTCGGACAGGAGGCGGGGGGAGGAGGAGGAAGGCGCTGATCCGCGCGGTCTGCCGGCGGGCGGGAGGTGCTGGGGGGCAGGGGCGTAGGGGAGCTGATAGGGGGGCTGCCAGCTGTGTACAAAGCAGGCAGCCAAATGACGTTATAGTGAAGCATTGCCCAACTTTAAATGGAGCATATTCTGTAATTGAGCAGGGACGTAAGATCGAAACAACATTAAGCGAGAGGACGTTAAGGGTATGTCTACACTATGGGATTAATCCAAATTTACAGAATTCGAATTTTGGAAAAAGATTGTATAAAGTCGAATGTATGTGGCCACACTAAGCACATTAATTTGGCGGTGTGCGTCCATGTACCGGGGCTAGCGTCGATTTCCGGAGCGTTGCACTGTGGGTAGTTATCCCATAGCTATCCCATAGTTCCCGCAGTCTCCCCCGCCCATTGGAATTCTGGGTTGAGATCCCAGTGCCTGATGGGGCAAAAAACATTGTCGCAGGTGGTTCTGGGTACAGCCTCACCCCTCCCTCCATGAAAGCAATGGCAGACAACCGTTTCGCGCCTTTTTTCCTGAGTGAACACAGCAGATGCCATACCACGGCAAGCATGGAGCCCGCTCAGCTCAAGACAGCAGTCATGAACATTGTAAACACCTCGCGCATTATCGTGCAGTTTATGCTGAACCAGGACCAGAAAAACAAGGCAAGGAGGAGGCGGCGACGGCAGCACGGCGACGAGAGTGATGAGGACATGGACATGGACACAGAATTCTCTCAAACCGCGGGTCCCGGCGCTTTGGAGATCATGTTGTTGATGGGGCAGGTTCTATCCGTGGAATGCCGATTCTGGGCCCGGGAAACAAGCACAGACTGGTGGGACCGCATTGTGTTGCAGGTGTGGGACGATTCCCAGTGGCTGCGAAACTTTCGCATGCGTAAGGGCACTTTCATGGAACTTTGTGACTTGCTTTCCCCTGCCCTGAAGCGCCAGAATACCAGGATGAAAGCAGCCCTCACAGTTGAGAAGTGAGTGGCGATAGCCCTGTGGAAGCTTGCAATGCCAGACAGCTACCGGTCAGTCGGGAATCAATTTGGAGTGGGCAAATCTACTGTGGGGGCTGCTGTCATGCAAGTAGCCAAAGCAATCATTGAGCTGCTGCTACGAAAGGTAGTGACTCTGGGAAATGTGCAGGCCATAGCGGATGACTTTGCTGCAATGGGATTCCCTAACTGTAGTGGGGCGATAGATGGAACCCATATCCCTATCTTGACACCGGAGCACCAGGGTACCAAGTACATAAACCGCAAGGGTTACTTTTCAATGGTGCTGCAAGCACTGGTGGATCACAGGGGACGTTTCACCAACATCAACGTGGGCTGGCCGGGAAGGGTTCATCACGCTCACGTCTTCAGGAACACTACTCTGTTTAAACAGCTGCAGCAAAGGACTTACTTCCCGGACCAGAAAATAACCATTGGGGATGTTGAAATGCCTATAGTTATCCTTGGGGACCCAGCCTACCCCTTAATGCCATGGCTCATGAAGCCATACACAGGCAGCTTGGACAGGAGTCAGGAGCTGTTCAACTACAGGCTGAGCAAGTGCAGAATGATGGTGGAATGTGAATTTGGCCGTTTAAAAGGTCGCTGGCGCACTTTACTGACTCGCTCAGACCTCAGCCAAACCAATATCCCCATTGTTATTGCTGCTTGCTGTGTGCTCCACAATCTCTGTGAGAGTAAGGGGGAGACGTTTATGGCGGGGTGGGAGGCTGAGGCAAATCTCCTGGCTGCTGATTACACGCAGCCAGACACCAGGGCGATTAGAAGAGCACACCAGGAAGCGCGGCGCATCAGAGAAGCTTTGAAAACCAGTTTCATGACTGGCCAGGCTACCGTGTGAAAGTTCTGTTTGTTTCTCTATGAAAACCCGCTCCCTTTATTGACTCATTCTCTGTAGGCAACCCACCCTCCCCCTTCGATCACAGCTTGCTTTCAAAGGAAATAAAGTCACTATCGTTTAAAAATCATGTATTCTTTATTAATTGATTATAAAAAGAGGGAGAGAACTGACAAGGTAGCCCGGGTGGGGTTTGGGAGGAGGATCGGAGGGAAGGAAAAGGCCACTAAAAAAAGGTTAAAATAATGACAGCCTTTGGCTTGGGCTGTCCACTGGGGTGGAATGGGAGGGTGCACGGAGCCCCCCCCCCCCCCCCCCGCGTTCTTACACGTCTGGGTGAGGAGGCTATGGAACATGGTGAGGGGGGAGGGGGGTTATACAGGGGCTGTAGCGCCATCTGTGATCCTGCTGCCATTCCTGAAGCTCCACCAGACGCCGGAGCATGTCTGTTTGCTCACGCAGCAGCCCCAGCGTTGCATCCTGCCTCCTCTGATCTTCCTGCCGCGACCTCTCATCTCGAGCGTCTCTCCTCTCCTCACGTTGGTCCCTTCTGTCCTCACGTTGGTCCCTCATGTCCTCACGTTGGTCCCTCATGTCCTCACGTTGGTCCCTCCTGTCCTCACGTTCACTGGCATCTTTCCTATACTTTGAAACCGTGTCCTTCCACTCATTCAGATGAGCTCTTTCATTGTGGGTGGATTCCATGATTTCCGTGAACATCTCGTCTCGCGTCCTCTTTTTCCGACGCCTTATCTGAGATAGCCTTCAGGACGGAGGAGGGAGGCTTGAAAAATTTGCAGCTGCTGGAGGGAGGGAAAAAAGGAGAGAAATTTTTTAAAAGATACATTTTACAGAACAATGCTTATACTCTTTCACGGTGAACAACACTATTCACATTACATAGCACATGTGATTTCTGTGCAAGGTCGCATTTTGCCTCTTAATATTGAGTGCTTGTGGCTTTGCTGCTAGAGATCACAGACGCAGGTCCGGGCAACAGAATTCGGCTTGCATGCAGCCATGGTAAGCCATTGTCTTTTGGCTTCTGCGTCCTCCTTTCCCACATACCAAGCAAAGCCTGTTGAGTGCTGCGGTTTTCCTGTTAACCTTCAGCAGCAGAAAACAAACTAACCCCCCCCCCCCATCCAGTTCTCTGGGATGATCACTTTATCCCTCCCCCCACTGCGTGGCTGGTATCAGGGAAGATCCCTGCTAGCCAAACGAGAAAAGCTCAGCGCCAATCGTCCCCCCCGTTTCCCCCCCCCCCCGCTTGGCTTACTACAGGGAAGGATTTCTTTTCAGCCACAGGCAAACAGCCCAGTAGGAAGGGCCACCTCTGGCCCCTTAATTAAATTCCCGTATTTCAACCAGGTTACCATGAGCGATATCGCTCTCCTGAGGATTACACAGCGAGATAAAGAACGGATGTTGCTTGAATGACAGCAAACACCGGGACCATACGCTGCCAGGCTTTGTCATGCAATGATACCAGATTACTTGCTACTAGCATGGCATGGTCAAGTGTCCTACCATGGAGGACGGAATAAGGCTGCACTGCCCAGAAACCTTCTGCAAAGGCTTTTGGAGTACCTCCAGGAGAGCTTCATGGAGATGTCCCTGGAGGATTTCCGCTCCATCCCCAGACACGTTAACAGACTTTTCCAGTAGCTGTACTGGCCACGAATGCATCCCAAGTCCTCAGGGCAAATTAATCATTAAAAAACGCTTGCTTTTAAACCATGTTTTATATTTTAAAAGGTAAACTCACCTGAGGTCCCCTTCCATAGGGTCATGGTCTTGGGTACTGGCTTGGGAGGCTTGGGAGGGTACTTCAGTCAGGCTGAGAAAAAGATCCTGGCTGTTGGGGAGAACGGAGTGCTGTGTGCTCTCCGCAATCTCGTCCTCCTCCTCCTCCTCTTCCCCGTCTGCAGAATCCTCAGGTGTGGCTGATGAGATTACCCCCGCCTCGGAATCCACGGTCAGAGGTGGGGTAGTGGTGGCGGCCCCCCCTAGAATTGCATGCAGCTCAGCGTAGAAGCGGCATGTCTGCGTCTCTGACCCGGAGCGACCGTTTGCCTCCTTTGTTTTCTGATAGGCTTGTCTGAGCTCCTTGACTTTCACGCAGCACTGCTCTGAGTCCCTATTGTGGCCTCTCTCCATCATGCCCTTGGAGATTTTTTCAAAAGTTTTGGCATTTCGTCTTTTCAAACGAAGTTCTGCTAGCACTGAATCCTCTCCCCATATAGCGATCAGATCCAGTACCTCCCGTACGGTCCATGTTGGTGCTCTTTTTCGATTATCGGCCTGCATGGTTACCTGTGCTGATGAGCTCTCTGTGGTCACCTGTGCTCTCCTGTGCTGGGCAAACAGGAAATGAAATTCAAATGTTCGCGGGGCTTTTCCTGTCTACCTGGCCAGTGCATCCGAGTTCAGATTGCTGTCAAGAGCGGTCACAATGGTGCACTGTGGGATAGCTCCCGGAGGCCAATACCATCGAATTGCGGCCACACTAACCCTAATTCGAAATGACAATATCGATTTCGGCGCTACTCCGCTCGTCGGGGAGGAGTACAGAAATCGATTTTAAGAGCCCTTTATTTCGAAATAAATGGCTTCGTTGTGTGGACGGGTGCAGGGTTAATTCGATTTAACGCTGCTAAATTTGAATTAAACTCATAGTGTAGACCAGGCCTTTGTGAGGAGTTACTGATTATGATGACCACTGCTTTCCCCATATCCACAGAGCCAGTTATCTCATCATAGAAGACAATCAGGTTGGTCAGGCATGACTTGTCCTTGGTGAATCCATGTTGACTAATCCTGATCACCTTCCTCTCCTCCAAATGTTTCAAAATGGATTCCTTGAGGACCTGCTCCATGATTTTCACAGCGACTGAGGTGAGGCTGATCGGTCTGTAGTTCCCCGGAATCTCCTTCTTCCCTTTTTTAAAGATGGGCACTGTATTTGCCTTTTTCTAATCGTCCGGGACCTCCCCCGATCACCATGATTTTTCAAAGATAATGGCCAATGGCTCCGCAATCACATCAACCAACACCCTCAGCACCCTCGGATGCACCTCCCTGCCTCCATTTATTCAATGCTGACTGTGCAAAGATGCTGAAATTTGACTCGCTCTTTGACTCACAGGTGGAGGGTTAAGGCTTCTGGGAATTGATGGCTGAAGAAGATCAAACGTGGGAATTGCCAAACTGCTTGTTTTCCCAAAAGCTGGGACAGAGTTGCTTGGATCAGTGAAAACTGCAGTGCAGCCAGTCCTTGAGAACTGGATGGGTGACTGCAGACAGGTAGACCAATGCCAAACCACTGATTAGTACACACTGTGGCAGCCTTATCGGGTTCAGGAGTAGCAGGATGATCTGCTGATGCCTCACAGAGCCTTTGGGAAGCAAAAATCTACCAAGGCCATACTGGAAAATCAGTTGTGTTGTACTAGTAGGTTTGACACCCTCCTCTCTGATCCGAATTTGAGACCTTGGAAAATCAGTGTAATGTGAGGAAAGTAGTGCACAACAGGGCAGCAATTGTGCTGGAATTAGAATCTTGGTTTCTTGACGCTTACCCCTATCACCTGTTCTCTGAACCACACTTTGTTTAGTATGGTGAGAGAACTCCTCAGTGGAGATTGTCACGTTATCTGATTAAAATATGAGCATATAGATCGTTGTTGCAACCACTGTTATATATTGGCAACAAATCTTGTACAAAATGTGGCATGTAAGATGTCTATGAAAAGGTTATGATTTGCTGGTTATGATTATGCTATCTGTATGTCTTTATCATTTTTGTATTTAAAGTTATGAATATTGGCTTTATACCTGGATTTCCCACAAGATAGTTAGCCAGCACGTCTTGTAGGAATTATTCAAATTAAGTGGCTCATCAAGAAACACTTGACAGACAATGAACTATGGGAGACGCTCATCTACACTGAATGGACTGTCCTGCAAACATGCTCTTTGAGGTACAGGTAATGGCTTCTACTGTGTCCAAACCTTCATGCATGGACATGTGACTTGCCCACATGACTCCAAATGCTATCTTGTCACCTGTAATTTTCCACTAGCTGTGCTGAGGCCTTTGTTTGAAACAATGGATTTCCCTCCACATGGCAGAAGATATAAAAGGCCCCAGAAACTCCTCCATTTTGCCTCTTTCCTGCTCAAAACTCTGGAATATGTACTATACTAATGGGAGCATTCTTACCAATGGACTGAGGACCTTCCAATGATGATTTGGAAGCAGACAGAGACTTGACTTAAGCCAGGAGTTTATTCCATCACTGCTACAAGCCTGAACCAAGAACCTTGCATTTATTGTATGTATTTGATTCTTGTAATCAATTTTAACTCTCACCTTTCTTTCTTTCTTTCTTTCTTTCTTTCTTTCTTTCTTTCTTTCTTTCTTTCTTTCTTTCTTTCTCTTTCTTTCTTTCTTTCTTTCTTTCTTAAACCTTTAGATTTTAGATACTAAAGGATTGGCATCAGCATGATTTTTGGGTAAGTCCTAAGTTATATATTGACCTGGGAATGTGGCTGGTCCTTTGGGATCAGAAGAACCTTTTATTTGAAGAGACTGGTTTTAAAGAACCACCCATCTCTAAGTCTAGTGGTTTTGGTGGTAATACAAGAACTGGAATGCCTGAGGAAACTGCCTTTATGACTTCTTGTTAGCCAGTGTGGTGAAACAGAAGTTTACTTTTGTTGCTGGTTTGGTATATCCTATGTGGGATTAGCCACCAGTCTTCGGGGGGGTTCTGCCCTATTTCTCAGCAGTTAGTCCTGAATTTGGCATTCTTAGTTGTGGCCCAAGAAGGCACGGTTACAGAGGTGTGCAACTGTACGCTGCCCTCAGCATAGGCCACAAGATCTGCACTGAGGTGTATATTAAATGGGTACAAAGGGCACAAACTACATGTGGTTGATCAGTAAATGTTTTCAGGACATCTTGTGAACAAGAGGTTGGGTGCTACAAAGATGAGTGTTACTGGCTTGCACAATAAAATATCACTGTACAGGCAGCTTTCTGTGCAGTCATGAGTAAAGGCCAGTAACAGCACTGCATGTTGTTAGCCCGGGGATCATACTGCACAAGCCATGATGCTCACTGTACAGAAGCGCTCTGCTCTGTGATAATACTGCTCTCTGCTATTAACAGGATTTGTAGTAACCCTGGCCCAGGCACTAGCACGTGCAGCTGTGATGCAGCAGCATATAATGCAGTTCTGGAGAGAGAAACAGTCAGTGAGAAGGCGGCTCGAGCTGGGGAGGGGGCTCAGAATCCACCCAAAGGGGGTGGTTGGAAAAAGCTGTTAGAGAAAGAGAAGAATCAAGATGCTGAGCTAGGGATGAACTGGTGCTGAGGGCGGAGGTGAGGTGATAAAATACCAGAACAGAAGAATAAAAGCAGGGGCCTGGGAAGTGAGAAGGAGGGAAGAAGGAAAATAGGAAAGGTTTCAGGTCAGGAGAAGCAGGAAAAAACAGACCCGGGTATGTGAGCAGACACTATTACAGAAAGGAAGTAGAGGGAAATAAAATCTACAGACATACTGGACAGAGAGTACCAAGGAAATATAATTGGTCAAAAAGGGAAGTGATCAAAAGCTGTGTCAGATGAAAACAGACCATGAAAACAGTAAATGAGAAGCCCACCCCCAAAGGACCTAAAGTACGTGAGCAGAGAGAATGACTTTGAACATCATTGAAGGAATAAAGGTGCAAAATGCACAAATGAGGGCCCACTAGGTGAAGAAACCCGCTTGTGGATAAACCCAGTGAAAAGAGGCACAACCACAGGAACGTCGAATCTAAGGGGCACTTCAAGCCAAAGAGAACCAAAGAACAGGACAGCAAGAGTGGAGCTGAAAAGTTGATTCTTCTCTGAAGTGACACAGTCTATTGTTCAATAATTTTTTTGACCTTAATAATAACAATGTATTTGGTATTAACTGCACAGAGTAAAGAAGAGTACCATGTACAAGCTCGCAAATGTGTTGGTAACATAGTTTATTATTATTATAAGTAGTAAGTACTTTGCAATGTTCTATATTATTTATGCTCCTGAAACTTTTTTGGGGGGTTCTCTTATAAAGTTCTAAAAATTTAAAATTATCCCTTTTGTCTTGGTTTTCCTCTGCCTCTCCTCATAGTTAGCATAGCCTAACCTAACCGGGTGACTGCAGAGTCTCATCATCAAAAATCCAGTGCCAACAAGGGTTGGGTTTGTTTGTGATTTTGCCTCCATTTTTCCTTTGCATGCAGCTGCCCACTAATGACTGTGAGACTCAGGGATGAAGAGAATGAATTGAAGTGGGAAATTTGTTCCATGTTCACTCCAATTAGTTCCACAGCAGTTTTGCCCAATATGTTTCCTTTTAGCATGTGGGATTCTCTGAGTCTGAGTAATTTACTCTATGAGTTTCATTTTTTACTCATTATATTAGAGTTCAGTAAATGTAGTGATCCCAAAACTGACCTAGGGATAATTTGCTGAACCCAAAGCACTCAGGATTTTTTCAGTCCTAATCCCTGTTCAAAATACAAGCAAAGGTTTCCATATCATTACCTAAATAAGTCTCGCTCTCTTCTGCAGCTATTCAATGGAAACATCTGATCAATTATTCAAGAAGGGATTAAGAAGATTAAAGTATTAAAGCATAAAAGAAAACATCATACTTACTTGTGGGGTGAAGTGATTCTTCTCAGAGCACTCTGAATTATCGTGCCAAATATCTGTTGAATTCTCTTCTGTTTGCCAGATTCCCTGGTCCAAGCAGACTCTGTATACATTTCCTGCACTTCCTGAAAGTAAACAGAGCCTCAGTCTGAAAGGTCAAGACATATATTTCATTTTTCATGTGTTTTACAAATTTCACCCTTTCAGCAAAGCTAGGGAAACCCCATTAGAGAAATCTTTGCTTTGGCCTTTGATGATTCTTTGTAATGTCTATTTGGGAGAAAATCATAGAAACTTAGTTTATGAATATATTATCAAAAGAAATTCCCATAATTTACCCAGTATTTTCAAAAAGCAAATATAGTGAGTACATCAAAAAGATAAAATTACATTTCAGATAAATCTTTCTTCATCCTTTAGATTCTTAATCTGAACACTTCCTATTACATACAGACAATACATTTCATACCACCACCAGAACTCTGGGCAAAGAGGATGATTTAGTAATTAAATAACCATCCTCTCATGCTCTGGCACATCAGCTTATGGTGCCTCATCACAGAATGTAGGGGCCAGGTCCTCAGCTGGTGTGGAATGGTGTAGCTCCATTGGCACAGGGGAGTGTGGGGAGCAGGAGGCCCAGCTGAAGGAGGTGCAGGGTAGTGTGGGGAGCAGGAGGCCTGGCTGAGGAAGGTGCAGGGCAGTGTGGGGAGCAGGAGGCCTGGCTGAGGAAGGTGCAGGGCAGTGTGGGGAGCAGGAGGCCTGGCTGAAGGAGGTGCAGGGCAGTCTGGGGAGCAGGAGGCCTGGCTGAGGGATGCGCAGGGTAGTGTGGGGAGCAGGAGGCCTGGCTGAGGGATGCGCAGGGTAGTGTGGGGAGCAGGAGGCCTGGCTGAAGGAGGTGCAGGGCAGTCTGGGGAGCAGGAGGCCTGGCTGAGGGATGCGCAGGGTAGTGTGGGGAGCAGGAGGCCTGGCTGAGGGATGCGCAGGGTAGTGTGGGGAGCAGGAGGCCTGGCTGAGGGATGCGCAGGGCAGTGTGGGGAGCAGGAGGCCTGGCTGAGGGAGGTGCAGGGCAGTGTGGGGAGCAGGAGGCCTGGCTGAGGGATGCGCAGGGCAGTGTGGGGAGCAGGAGGCCTGGCTGAGGGATGCGCAGGGTAGTCTGGGGAGCAGGAGGCCTGGCTGAGGAAGGTGCAGGGCAGTGTGGGGAGCAGGAGGCCCAGCTGAAGGAGGTGCAGGGTAGTGTGGGGAGCAGGAGGCCTGGCTCAGGGATGCGCAGGGCAGTCTGGGGAGCAGGAGGCCTGGCTGAGGAAGGTGCAGGGCAGTGTGGGGAGCAGGAGGCCTGGCTGAGGAAGGTGCAGGGCAGTGTGGGGAGCAAGAGGCCTGGCTGAGGAAGGTGCAGGGCAGTGTGGGGAGCAGGAGGCCTGGCTGAGGAAGGTGCAGGGCAGTGTGGGGAGCAGGAGGCCTGGCTGAAGGAGGTGCAGGGCAGTGTGGGGAGCAGGAGGCCTGGCTGAGGGATGCGCAGGGCAGTCTGGGGAGCAGAAGGCCTGGCTCAGGGATGCGCAGGGCAGTCTGGGGAGCAGGAGGCCTGGCTCAGGGATGCGCAGGGCAGTCTGGGGAGCAGGAGGCCTGGCTGAGGGAGGTGCAGGGCAGTGTGGGGAGCAGGAGGCCTGGCTGAGGAAGGTGCAGGGCAGTGTGGGGAGCAGGAGGCCTGGCTGAGGAAGGCTGTGACGTTGTGTAATTAAAATATAACCATGCAAATCATTATTGCTACCACAGTTATATAATTGCAACGAATCTTATACAAAGCGTAACACATGGCCAGAAGGGGTTAAACAGCTCGCAGGCTAACCAACCCAAAGCCGACATTTAAAGACACGTTAGAAAGGGAAATTAGGGCCATTCTATTACTAGGTAGGCTAGAACTTTGAAATGCAGACCTATATTGTTAAAAGTTAGAAGTAATACTAATTGTGTCTATTAGGGCTGTCAATTAATCGCAGTTAACTCATGCGATTAAAAAAAATTAATTGTGATTAAAAAAATAATCACGATTAATCACAGTTTTAATCACACTGTTAAACAATAGAATATCAATTGAAATTTATTAAATTTTTTGGATGTTTTTCTACATTTTTATATATATTGTATTCTGTGTTGTAATTGAAATCAAAGTATATATTATTTTTATTACAAATATTTGCCCTGCAAAAATGATAAAAGAAATAATATTTTTCAATACACCTCATACAAGTACTGTAGTGCAATCTCTTTGTCGTGAAAGTGCAACTTACAAATGTAGATTTTTTTGTTACATATATGCACTCAAAAACAAAACAATGTAAAACTTCAGTGTAAAAATACACTCAGAGCCTACAAGTCCACTCAGTCCTACTTCTTGTTCAAGTTTTTTACATTTATGGGAGATAATGCTGCCCGCTTCTTATTTACAATATCACCTAAAAGTGAGAACAGATGTTTGCATGGCATTTTTGTAGCTGGCATTGCAAGGTATTTACCTGCCAGATATGGTAAACATTCATATGCCCCTTCATGCTTTGGCCACCATTCCAGAGGACATGCTTCCATGCTGATGATGCTTGTTAAAAAATAATGTGTTAATTACATTTGTGATTGAACTCCTTGGGGGAGAACTGTATGTCCTCTGCTGTTTTACCTGCATTCTGCCATATATTTCATGTTATAGCAGTCTCGGATGATAACCCAGCACATGTCCATTTTAAGAACACTTTCACTGCAGATTTTACAAAACGCAAAAAAGGTACCAATGTGAGATTTCTAAAGATAGCTACAGCACTTGACCCAAAGTTTAAGAATCTGAAGTGCCTTCCAAAATCTGAGAGGGACGAGGTGTGGAGCATGCTTTCAGAAGTCTTAGAAGAGCAACACTCCGATGTGGAAACTACAGAACCGAAACCACCTAAAAAGAAAATCAACCTTCTGCTGGTGGCATCTGACTCAGATAATGAAAGTGAACATGTGTCAGTCCGCACTGCTTTGGATCATTATCGAGCAGAACCCATCATCAGCATGGACGCATGTCCCCTGGAATGGTGGTTGAAGTATGAAGGGACATATGACTCATTAGCACATCTGGCACGTAAATATCTTGCAACGCCGGCTACAACAGTGCCATTAGAATGCCTGTTCTCACTTTCAGGTGACATTGTAAACAAGAAGAGGACAGCATTATCTCCTGCAGATGTAAACAAATTTGTTTGTCTGAGCGATTGGCTGAACAAGAAGTTGGACTGAGTGGACTTGCAGGCTCTACAATTTTACATTGTTTTATTTTTGAATGCAGGTTTTTTTGTACATAATTCTACATTTGTAAGTTCTACTTTCATGATAAAGAGATTTCACTACAATACTTGTATTAGGTGAATTGAAAAATAGTATTTCTTTTAGCTTTTTTACAGTGCAAATACTTGTAATCAAAAATAAATATAAAGTGAGCACTGTACACTTTGTATTCTGTGTTGTAATTGACATCAATATATTTGAAAATGTAGAAAAAAATCAAAAATATTTAAATAAATGGTATTCTATTATTGTTTAACAGTGCAATTAACACAATTAATCACGGTTAATTTTTTTAATCGTGCAATTAATTGTGATTAATTTTTTCAATCGCTTGACAGCCCTAGTGTATATCTTAAATGCTACCCATGTAAAAAAGGGAATATTAACATTTAGATGAATCTTGGGTGAAATAATGTCATTGTCTATATGTCTCTTTGAAGTTTCTGATAGACAGCCTAATGCATAAATTTCTCTGTTAATTTGTGTAACTAATTACTGGTGGTGTTTAGGAAGCAGAAGGTTACATCAAAAGCCTATTGTTTACCCAGGTCTGTGTGGTCAAGTGGATGCTAGAAAACTGTATTAAAAGACCCTTGGGTCCTGATCCTGTTTATCTCCGATCTGCTTGAGCTTCATCAGGGGAAGTTTAAGTCGCAAGATGAGATCCCAGTTTAGCTGGTACACCCTGGGTATGATATTGGACATTGGACTATAACTTATGAACTAAATTCTAAAAGAACTCTTTGCAGCTACAAAGCTCACCATCTCTGCTATGAATGTGAACCTCAAGAATTGAATTCATGTTTGTATGTATATTGATCTTTTAACCATCCTCTCTCTGTTTTGTTTTTTAATAAATTTTAGTTTAGTTAATAAGCATAGGCTGTATGCAAGTATTTGGGTAAGATCTGGGATATGCAATCACCTGGGAGGTAATGTGTCCGATCCTTTGGGATTGGTAGAATCATTTATTTTATATGATGAAATAAGATTTTCAGAAATCTTCATCATATTTGACTTGGGTACCTGGATGGAGGCCTGAGACTGGTACTTTAAGGGAACTGTGTTATTGACTTCTGAATAACCAGTGAGGTAATAAAGAAGCTGTTTTATGCTGGCTTGGTAAATCTAAGTAACCTCAGCTGGCCCCCGCTGGGACCCCGGTCACAGAGGTGCAGGAGGCCCAGCTGAGGGATGATCAGGGGAGTGTGGGGAGCAGGAGGCCTGTCTGAGGGAGGTTCAGGAGGCCCGGCTGAGGGAGGCACAGGGGAATGTGGGGAGCAGGAGGCCCAGCTGAGGGAAGCGCAGGGGAGTGTGGGGAGCAGGAGGCCCAGCTGAGGGAGATGCAGGGGAGTGTGGGGAGCAGGATACCTGGCTGAGGGAGGTGCAAGGGGATGTGATGTAGCAGAGAAGGAGAATCTGATAGGAAAGGTAGGGGAAAATGTGGGGAACTTAATTTATGGGACAGGTGGGTGCAGAAAACTGTTTGGAAGCATGGCTAGGGAATGGGAGTGGGACATCTGCCTAGCCTGTGTAGCAAGTGGGGGTGACGAGGGGCGATGGAGTGGCCGCTGCACACACCACAGGAATAAGGAAGGGTTTGTGGAGTCCCTTCAAGCTGTGAATAGAAGCTGCAGCTTTGTGTGTGTGCTGAAGGTTGAATTTTGATTGTGAACTGATCCCATACAAACCAGGGGCAGGCAGCTCCCCCCAATGAGGAAAGAAATCAGAAGGCAGGCAGTCAAAAATGTGATTTTTTAAAAAATCTCATGATTTTAGGCATCTGACTTGTGATCTTCAAGCCCTTGGGGTTGGCAGTGGTGGGGAGCCATGCAATATCTAGATACAGCTACAGAGGAGCTTGTGCCATTTGAAAATATACCCATGCTAGGAGGCCCCTCCATCCCCAGGGGAAAGACTGAGGCTGGGCCATATTGGAAAATAGATGTTCCCTGAACATGATGGCCAGTGCAGCAATGAAAGAAGCAGGGTGAGAATGGAGCAGCCCTCTAGGCATCCTCTTAAAAGGTCAAGAACACCTTAAAGCAGAGGTGTCAAACTTTGTCAGCTTGGGAGCCAAGTGTTATTAATCATACAGTTATTGGCCCACAGTCACTGTCGTGGAGTGGATCCCTGCCTAGTTCTGTTTCCTTACAGATGGCTAAGAAGCGCAGAAGAACCAGAAACTTCCCACAAGTCTGCTTCTGGGTATCCCCTGGCCTAGTTGAGTCTACAGTGGACATAGAGTTGGCAAAGTTGACTCTTGTACCTCATTCCCTTCAGCTCCTGGAGCAGGGGCAGGGGCAGGGGCAGGGGCAGGGGCAAGGACAGGTGAGGGAGTGGGGAGGGGTATGTCGGATGCTGGAAGAATGAGTAGTTGGATCGTGCTGTGCCCCAGCTATTCCAAGTCACAATGGATACATCTACATGGACATTAAAAACCCACAGCTGGCCCATGACACTGACTTGGGCTCCTGGGTCTCATACTAAGGGGCTGTTTAATTGTAGTGTAGACATTCAGGCTCAGGATGAAGCCCAGTCTCTAGGACCCTGTGAGGTGGGAGAGTCCCAGGGCTCAGGGTACGGCCCAAGCCAGAACATCTACACTACAATTAAACGGTCCCTTAGCCCAAGCCCTGTGAGCCCGAGTCAGCTAGCAAGGACCAATTGTGGGTGTCTAATTGCATTTAGACCTACCCTATGTGATCCTTTGGGGACTGTAGCCAATGGATGCAAATGAGGGGGCTGCTCTTGCTGGGGCAGGCGGGCAGGGAATTGTAACTGTCTGTTATGTCCCAGCTTCTCCTCCTTTCCCACCTTTTGAGCTGCCCAGGGGTGTGTGGGGAAGGGGAGTAGTCTTTGCTGGGGGCCCATAGGCTCAGGCAGAGCAAGTTGAGCTCCTGCTCTGCTCCTCCTTGGAAGCAGGAAATGGAGCCGTTAGAGCTACTCTCCTCTCACCCCTGCAATGCAGCAAATGGTCAGTGGAGGCATTGCTGAGCAGCTGCAGTAGGGAGGCCCAGCTGTGGCTCAGAATGCTCTTGGTGCTGCAGGGGAGGGGCTGCTCAATATCCCCGCCTTGTATTGACAGGGCTGTTTCAAACCGGTCAGTTTAAAAGATGCAAGGCACATTTTCAGTTCATAGTCAAATAAAATGTTCTTGTCATAAGGCATTAGTGCCCCATGGTGGCTGAGCATGGCACTGCAGGTGCTCCCTGCCTCAGTTTCTCTCACTATGGTTTTCTGACACTCCCAGGGATTCATGTGCCTCAGCCCTCCAGCTGGGTCACTGTCAGAGTTCAGTCCCCTTCTGGAGGTAACAAAAGTCCAAGCAAAACATTCTTTTACTCTTCTTAGGCCTTCTTCATCTCACCCTCTGGGTTATCTTTAAGTTACTCTGGCTCTGGGATAGGAGCCCTGACTTCCAGGCTCTTTCCCTGGAGTCCTTCTCATAGTCTCAACCCCCATCTGGGCTACAGCACTGATGCCTAGGCTGATTCCCTGCAGTCTCATAGACTCATAGACTTTAAGGTCAGAAGGGACCATTATGATCATCTAGTCTGAACTCCCTCCAGACCCTACCCAGGACCTTTCATGGGATCCCAACTTACTCCTGTTCCTCACTGTCACTGAGTTCCCTCAGTCCTTTTATGAGACACAGATGTTTCAGGCAGTCACCTGACCACAGCTAGTCCTGCCCCTTAAGCAGGGAGACAGGCAATTATGGCACAGGCAGGGCTGATTGAACAGGGCTGACTAGCCCTCAGCCTCCAGAACCTTATAGGGCTGGCCATCCTGTAACACTTCTTCTCACCACAGCCGCCTTTGAGGGCCACAATTTAGAGCCATAGGATGAACACCCTGGCCTCCAGTTACCACCACAGGATTCCATGAGGGTCAAGGAAACTGCTGGGGGAAGGGTCAGCATCATGACAGCATTTAGGGGGAAAGGAGTTAGGAGGGTTCTTAAAGTCGTTCTTAAAAGTCAATACCCCAAAGTGACTTTTTGGCCTTAAAGTGACTGAAACATAAAAAAGAGGGGTGGGGAAGGGTGCAGGCAAGGTCACTGCTCATCCCTACAGGGCTTGAAGCATGTTGCAATGGGATGACTTTGGTGACTAGCCAGGAAGGCGGTGATGCAGAATAGCCCCAAGCAATCCCCCAGGCAATTCCAGGACAGTAGAGCCTGAGCTGACAACTCCCTCCTGCAATGAAGATTCCTGATATGAATCTTTTAAAAAAAGAGAAATCACATTACCGTTTTCCAGCCAGGGTAAATATGAAGGACAAGGAACAGACACATTTCCTGGAAGTGAATGAGGCCAGCAAACAAACTTATCAAATGTCCCATTGCAATATATTCCTGTAGAGAGAGAGAGAACTAATGTTTAGTTTTTAATAAAGATTATTCAGGCAGCTGGTAACCACGGAGACTGTCATGCCTGATTCCAGGCAGCCTGTAAGCATAGGGATCCATTATATATAGAATGGAGGCCATGGTTATAGCATGGGGGTTGTATCCTGGAAAGCAGTGACTCTGAAAAGGACTTATGGGTCATAGAATCATAGAATATCAGGGTTGGAAGGGATCTCAGGAGGTCATCTAGTCCAACCCCCTGCTCAAAGCAGGACCAATCCCCAACTAAATCATCCCAGCCAGGGCTTTGTCAAGCCTGACCTTAAAAACCTCTAAGGAAGGAGATTCCACCACCTCCATAGGTAACTCATTCCAGTGTTTCACCACCCTCCTAGTGAAAAAGTTTTTCCTAATATCCAACCTAAACCTCCCCCACTGCAACTTGAGACCATTACTCCTTGTTCTGTCATCTGGTATCACTGAGAACAGTCTAGATCCATCCTCTTTGGAACCCCCCTTCAGGTAGTTGACAGCAACTATCAAATCTCCCCTCATTCTTCTCTTCTGAAGACTAAATAATCCCAATTCCCTCAGCCTCTCCTCATAACTCATGTGCTCCAGCTCCCTAATCATTTTTGTTGCCCTCCGCTGGACTCTTTCCAATTTTTCCACATCCTTCTTGTAGTGTGGGGCCCAAAACTGGACACAGTACTCCAGATGAAGCCTCACCAATGCCTAATAGAGGGGAATGATCACGTCCCTCGATCTGCTGTCAATGCCCCTACTTATACAGCCCAAAATGCCATTAGCCTTCTTGGCAACTAGGGCACACTGTCGACTCATATCCAGCTTCTCGTCCACTGTAACCCCTAGGTCCTTTTCTGCAGAAAAGTGAACAAACAACTCAACATGAGCTCCCAGTGTGATACTGTGACAGAGGGCTAATGCAATGATTGGATGTATAAACAGGGAGTAGAGAGTAGGAGTAGGGAGTTGATTTTATCTTTGTACATGGCTTTGATGAGACCAGTGCTGCTATACTGCACTCAGTTCTGGTATCCACATTTTTAAGAGGATGTTGAAAAATTTGAGAGGAAGCAGATTTCCACAAAAATAATTCAAGAGTTGGAAAAAATGTTATAGTGAGACTTAAGGAGCTTGGTGTGTTTAGCTTATAAAAAAATCAAGAGGTAACTTGATCCCGGTGTGTAAGTACCCTCAGAGGAAGAAAAATTCCTAGTTAATAAATGGCTCTTCGATCTAGTGGAGGAAGGCAGAACAAGAATCAGTGGCTGGAAGTTAAAGCCAGATAAACTGAAATTAGAAACAAGGCACAACATTTTGTCAACAGTGAGGGTTATTAACCATTGGAAGAAACTACAAGTGATATGGTAGATTCTTAATCTGTTGGTGTGTTTAGATCATAGAATCATAGAGCCATAAGGTTAGAAGCATGGATGCAGTGAGAAGTTTCCCCTTGGGGAGGCTAGTCCCGGACCCCGCCTCTTCCGGCTGAGGCCATGCCCCCACTCACTGCTCTCAGCCCCCACACCCATGACCTCAGCCAGGGCAAGAGGGGGCTGAGAGCTTGGTCGGGGGCACGGAGGGGGGCTGAGAGCTCAGGCCCGGCTGGGGTCGAGCTCTCTGCCCTGGCTGGGACTGAGGCACAGCTCTTGGCCCTGGCCAGAGCTCTGAGCCTGGAGCCCCTCCCACATTCTTCCCCCTCCGTCTGCGGCCCCGCCCATGACCCCACCCTATTCCACCCCTTCCCTTGCAGCCCTGCCCCCATTCCACCCATAACCCCGGTCCTGTTCCACCCCTTCCTCCCATGGCTCTGCCCCCTCTCTGCCTCTTCCCCCGAGGCCCCACCCCCACTCACTCCTTTACGCCCCCCACATCCCCATGCTGCGGCCCTGAAACTGGAAAAGCTCTGTGGCCACAGCAGGGAGCAAGAGCTCCTCCAGCCCCTGGCCATGGCGGGCGGGGGGGCAGGGATATTTTTCCAGGGGCCCCAAATTATCCAGGGCCTCTGGATACGGGCCCCATGGGCCCATGTGGTAATCCACCACTGCCCCCCCCCGCCCCCCGTCAGCGCAAAGTTTGGGGGGCTTAGCCTCCCCCAGCCTCCATTATGCACCGACCATGGTTAGAAGGGACTGCCAAGATGCAGGATTTGTTGTGTCTAAACCATCCAAGACAGATGACTATCTAGCCTCCTTTTGAAAACCTCCAATGAAGGTGCTTCCATGACCTCCCTAGGCGTCTGTTCCATTGTCCTGATCAAGACTGGATGCCTTTTAGGAAGATCTGCTTTAGCCAAACACAAGCTATTGGGCTCAATATTATGAAATTCCCTGACGTGTGCTTAACAGAAGGTGAGACTAAATCAGTGGTTTTCAAACTGTGGGTCGTACCCAGTATTGGGTCATGGAATGTAAGGCACTGGGTCGTGGTGGCTTTGGTCAGCACTGCCGACCGGGCCATTAAATGTCCCATCAGCGGTGCTGCCCAGCTAAGGCAGGCTAGTCCCTACCTGTTCTGACACCATGCTGTGCCCCGGAAGTGGCCAGCAGCCGGTCCGGCTTCTAGGTGGTGGGGCCACGGGGCTCCGCGATCTGCCCCTGCCCAGAGCACCAGCCAATGGGAGCTGGGGGAAGAGGGAGGTGCCTACGGGCAAGAGCCATGTGGAGCTGGGCGCAGCACGGTCCACGGTGCCACGACACGCAGGAAGCCTGCCTAAGCAGCCACATTGCACTGATGACCGGGAGTCACCCGAGGCAAGCCCGCATTCCAACCCTGCACTCCAATCCCCTGCTCCAGTCCTGAGCCCCCATGCAAACACGGAGTCCCTTCCTGCACCCCAAACTCCTCATCCCCGGCCCACCCCAGAGCCTGTACCCCCGGCCCAGAGCCCTGACCCTCTCCCGCACCCGAACCCTCTGCCTCAGCTCTGAGCCCCTCCCACACCCCAAACCCCCATGCCCAGCTCTGCTGGGTCATAGGCATCAACAATTTTCTTCAACTGGGTCGCCAGAAAAAAAGTTTGAAAACCACTGGACTAAATGATCCAATGCTCTCTCCTGGCCTTAAAATCTATTAATCTACCTGGTAATTATAAGTACTGTTACATGTCTCTGAGCACCGTGTAACTATGGAGATCTGTTATATCTATTACTGGGCACATGGTATCTATGGAGCCTAGCATTTTTGTCCATTGTTTGGACAACTGGCAGCAGTTACTGTGCACCTGGTAATCATGGACCTGTTCTCTCTGTCTGTGACCATCCAATAAGCTCAGCACCGCTATGTCTGTCGGGTAACTGGTATTGGATTGGTCTTGTTACATATGTCTTTGGTATGATGGGTGTAGATGGAGATTCAATCCAATGCTTGGCAGGAAAAGTGTGGCAAGAAACACTGAACCACCAAAAGTCTCCTGCTGCAGGAAAAGTGGTGTCTGGACATCTGCACTGGGGTATACATAGGGGCTAAAGTTCATAAAATGATTTTTAACGGGTAGTTGTCAAATTATAATGGGGTTCTGGCAGCCATTGGGTCCATAGCCCTTAAAGGGGGACAGGACCATCCTGACGGACTTTACTGATCATAGCACTTTACAAACTCAAAGTAAATAACAGTGACAATTTTTGGCCCAGTGACGTAGGCATTGTTATCCCCTGGGGAAACTGGTTGTGATAGGCACTAGCCTTCCTTCCACAGGAGAAGGAGCCAGGGAGCAGGGAACTAGTTGTTTGCAAGCAGGCTCAGCTGTACAGGAACAGGTGGGACCTGTATAAAGCCAGATAGCTGGCAACAGACAGGGGCCGCTGGGAAAGGGCAGTCACTCACTGGGAAGAGGGAGTTGGTTTGGAGCTGGTTCTCTCAGAGAATGGGGGTGGGTGGGGAACCAGGAAGAGTAGGAGGCAGTCCAGAGAAGGAGCAGTGAGGGCTGAGAGGGTAGAGCCCAGAACTGCTGAGCTGAGGGTCCCTGAACTGGAACCCAGAGTAGAGGGAGGGCCCAGGTCACCTTATTGGCTACTGGAGAAATGGCACAAGCTGGGCAGCACTGGAGAAGACTGCCTGGGACCATTTGCATGCCATAGAAGGATCTTGGGTCACCCTGGAAGGGGGAAACACAGATGGTGACCCGGCTGGAGGGCCAAGTCATGAAGAGGATGCTATGGTTCCTGGAGTGAGGTGGGTCCACAGGGTGAGAGGAAGACAGGAGAGGTACCACCTGAAGAGCTCCTGACAAGGAGTTTTGTGCACAGATGGTGCTGTTACCCACATTACAAATTGCTCTAGGATCGCCCCCAGATACAGAGAGCCTGGCTTCACAGGGCAGTCCAGCCTCAGAAAACCTGTAGCGATAAGTTTTCAAGTCTAATGATTGGTTTGCTTTGGTTTCCATTTTTAAGGCCGTCTCTACAACGGAAAGTGCTGAAGATTCACATTTTTTTTTAATGAAAATAAAAAGTGTGTTTAGTTCCCCAACCCAGTGGGTGCTTGGAGGTATCAGGGACTATGGCTTTCTGGTTCCCAAAGACTGGCTGTGCTGTGATCTAGCCTAGTTCTGCCTCATTAAAGTTCCAGGGACATAATCCAACAAGACATTTTAGAAGTTACATTAATGTATTTCTCTGTGAACTACTTCAGTGATACATTACTGTGTAGGGGATCTCTGTGTTCCAAGAAAAAACACAGCTCTAGCTATGGCTTCCTCTGCTCTTGGAGCTAGGGGTGAGATTCCCAGCTCACAAAGACCTACTTGCACTAGCTCTCATTGAGCCAGCACACTAAAGATAGTAGTATAGCCACGGTAGCATGGGCAGTGATGGCGTGGGCTAACAGCCAAGTTCATAGCAGTGGGGTTCAGGAGGGTTTGTACTCGGGGTGGCTAGCCCATGCTGCTGCTGCCTGTGCTACCATGGCTACATAACTATTTTTAGCATGCTAGCTCAATGTGACCTTGCATAAGTATACCCATGTGAGCTGGGAATCCCACCCCTAGATGGTAGGTTAGATGTACCCTCTCCATATGCATCAAAACCCAAACACTGTGTTTCAAAGTCCAACTAAGTTTAGTAGATGACAATGTCACATTGTTTACAAAGCATAATCACTTAGGGTGTGTCTACACTGGGAAATTTAATGCAAAGCTTTTTGATGTGCATCAGATAACTTGCATTATGTAAGTCATATAAATAGCATGCACACAGAATGCCTGTTCTATTTTCAGTTCACATCATGTGAACACATGGTGCAAGTTTGCTGCAAATTGAGGGTGTAGGATTCTTGGGAGTATCCCAGGGTCCTTTGCTTTACCACTGAGCAGCATGCATCCAGGGATTGTTTTTGCTGTGAAATGTGGGAAGCCAAGCTCCTGCTCCCTGCTTCTGTGGGGGCAAGTGAAAATATACAGAGCTTCCTTGGGCTATATTACAGCACTCAAAGCTGGATGAATTCAGCATTGGACTTTACCCATTTCACCAACAAGCTGATGATGCAGGAGCAGAAGAATATTTTATGGTAGCAGCAACTCTGGCAGCAGGAGTACAATCTGCAGTGATGGCAGCAGGTTGACACAGAATAATGGGAGAATCTGAGCTGTTGGAATGAGAAGACCAGGTCCTGGATCACCGACAAAGGGTTCAGCACCATTTCTGGGCTGAAGAAACCACCATGGATTGGTGGGAGAGGCTCATTCTGTAGACCTGGGATGACCAGCTCTTCAGTGACAAGAGAACTTCAGGATGGGGAGGGTTATCTTTTTTTTATATCTGTGCGGAACTGGCCCTGGAACTGCAGCGGCAGTGTACCAACGTGTGGTGCCCCGTATCCATGGAGAAGCAGGGTTGCCATTGCCATCTGGAGGCTGGCCAGCCCAGAATGTTACTGGTCTGTGGCCAACCAATTTGATGTGGGGAGATCAACTGTTGGGGCCATTCTCATACAGGTCTGCTATGCCACTGATAAGGTGCTGCCTAACCAGGTCATGCAGATGGGTAATGCTCAGGAGATTATTGATGGGTTTGCATACATTGGGTACCCAACCTGGTTTTGATGTAATTGATGAACCCATGTGCCTAACATTTGCCTGCCCTCACCCCAGTTGAGCACAGAGT
Source organism: Emys orbicularis (assembly GCF_028017835.1). NCBI lineage: Eukaryota > Metazoa > Chordata > Testudines > Emydidae > Emys > Emys orbicularis. Next base: position 23,820,424 of record NC_088695.1, on the reverse strand, counting down.
TTGTAAACAGAAAGGGGTTTTTGTCCATAGTGCTCCAAGGATCGGTGGACCACCATGGCAGGTTTACAGACATAAATGCAGCAGCATCTGGTATGGTCCACAATGCTAGAACCTTTCAGAACTCTCTACTATTCAAATAAAATGGAGAAAGACTGTTTACCCCCTGAAGCACCAGGGGCATTAATGGTGTGGAGGTTGGTCTGGTTATTCTGGAAGATCCAACTTATGGCCTGGTGCCTTAGCTAATGAAGCTATACACAAGCTGCTGGGACAGAAGCAACATTTTAATTATTGCTTTATAGCTGCACAATGAAAGGCAGATGGCACTGTTTGTGGAATAGGTTGGAAGTTGCAGAAAAAAATGTTCCAATATTATAGGTGGATGTTGTGCTTTGCCCAATATCTGTGAGAGCAAGGGGGAAAGCCCTGATGATGGGTGGGAGTCTGAGGTGCAGGGACTTGCTCAGAGGTTCAAACAGCCAGCAAGGAGCACGAACAGCCATGGGAATGCTGTCAGGGATGCCTACTGTTTGCATTTTGAGTGCCTGCCATGCCTGAAACAGTTACCCTGTGTGTGGGGTGCACTGGGATGCAGACATTGTGAGCACTGAGGGATTGCATGTGGGTGGTTGAAATTTACTGTTCCCTACGTGCTCTTGTAAAACCCTATGAATTATTTTCGCTGTATTTAAAGGATTCTCTGTGCTAACTGCAATGATGACCCATAATGGATGTATTGTAAATGGTTTTAATATGAAACAATAAAAAATACAAAAATGTTAATCAAAGCAATGGAAAAATAATGTCTGTTTGGAAATACATTTAGAAAACCAGTCTTTTAAAGTAATCAACTATACACAAACCTTTAATTACTGTAACAGTGCACATAAAACTTAGAATGCAACAAGTAAGAACATTCCAAGTGCAACAGAATGAGGAGAGGGGGAGCAGTTACAGGTGAGTATAGGCCTTGCCTCTGACCCTTCTTATCTGCACGGGTTCTGGGGCTGAGTGCCTCAGCTCAAAATTCTCAGGGGCTCTGCAGGGCTCAAAAGAGCTGGACTCCCAGGCAGATGCACTGATTTCCCAAGTTCCCGGGGGATGCTCGACCTCCACCCCACCCCACCCCAGGCCCTGCCCTCGCTTCTCCCTCTCCCCCTCGCTCCCACCCCACCCCGCCTCTTCCTGCCCCCGCCCCACCTCCTCCCTGCCTCTTCCTGCTCCCACTCCTCCCCAGCGCCTCCTGCACATCACTGAACTGCTGAGGGGGAAGGGGGAGGAGCTGATTCGTGGGGCTGCAGGTGGGTGCTGAGCACCCACTATCGGCGCCTATGCCAGGTACAAATGTTCTCGATGCCCAGAGGTGGGATCTGAGAGGTGAATGGGACCTGCGGGGAGCACTGCTTTTGGGATGCAGAGGTTAGGAGTTGCTGCTGGTGCCAGTAGCCACCATTATCCACAGGCTGAAGGACGTCTGGGTCCCAAATTACAGGACTGCAGGGCCTGCTAGCCTAGAAGTAGCAAGATTAGCAGGAGGGCATTCTGGATAGTATCCACGAGTTGCCTCTATATCTCCGTCCTTTTCCATGCTCTCCTTCACTTTGGTGATGCTATCCTTGGCCACAGCCACACTTTCCCTTGGCCATTGACATGATCTCCTGGGAGAGCAACTTCTCCCTCCCTCTGGATCCTCATGTGCAAGCTTCACCTCTCAGACAGCCTGGTTCGACTCTGTGACTCAGTCATGTAAACATCTCATCCCGACTCCTCCTTTTTCTTCCCCTCAGGTTGGCCATCGTGTCAGCAGTTCAGAGAGGCCCTGTCCTTGACTGTCCTGCTGTTGCAGGGTGCTGTGGCTATGGAAGCGAACAAAACAACAAAAAAGTTGTTTATTGTTCATATTCAGACAAGGCATGATAGCTTTTTTAGTCAATATGTGTGACCGTTCCTCCCTTAGACTCTTCCCATTCTTCTGGGAAACTCAGAGATGGTAGGTAGGTATGGACCATGGTGGGTGCCTTTGGATTTTAGTCTACTGTATCTGCTTTCATGCTCTTGGGGTGGGGGAGTTGGTTGGAGCTATGTCCTGATGCTTGATGGCATTACACTGAGGTGGGGAACTAGTCTTATTCAAAAAAGACAAAGAATAGACTGGTGAGAGATGCTGTGAAGTTGTTCTCCACAATGGTCCCCTCAGAAGCATTGCAGTAGTGGAAAGGGCTTGCAAGCCCTACGAGAGGACATGGGCATGAGGTTATTCCCTATAATTTGCAAAACAAACAAACAAACAAAAACCCAAGTAATTTCTCAGTCTTAATTTCTGCTATATCTCCCCTGGAGAAAGTGAAGAGAAAAATAGATAGGACCCTGCAATGATGGTCAGCTACATGCATGTTACAAGGCATTTGCACTTCAGTGGGGAGTAAGTATTGTTTGTGCCTTGCCTGGGCCTGCAATGTGCATTTATACCTCATGTAAATTACAAAAACTAACCAGATTTCTTTTCCTATAAGCACTATCTCAATAAATTATTGAATGTTGTACAAATAAATGCTTTTGCTATTTGAATCTGGTGTGGGAGGAGGAATGGGGTACAGACTGTGACTGCACCATGCTGGCAGATGCCATTTGGAAGCAGCACAAGGTGAAGGGTGAGTGAAAGACGTGGGCTTCTAGCTTACATCCACCAATAAATAATACATTGTAAAGATAGGTACTTACATGCTGACATTCCCTCCAGAGGATCTGACTCTTTGGTTCCTGCTTGGTTTTGGGCTGGGAATCCGGCTCAGCTGATGTAGGGTGGGAAAGAGGGTCCTTTGTAGCAGAGCAAGACTGGGACTGGCTTTCCAGCTGGCTATCCTGACCCACAAAGAGATCCTAGCTGTCAGGGGCAGCTCCTATCCAGCATCCTTCTGCTCATCCTCCCATGGGTCGAGCTGGTCATGCTTGGTAGGGGGAGGTGCAGGCAGCAGGTTCAGAGTAATGCCTGGGACAGGTTGTACTGTAATTGTGTAGAATGCTATACAGTTCTTCAAAAATGGACAGGTCACACGTCCCCTGCCAGATTGTCTCCTTTCATCCCTCATTTCAGCATGCTTTCTCCTGAGATGCTTGTTCTTTATCTGGCACTGGCAGGTGTCCTGGTTGTGACCCTTTGTGGACATCTGCTTTACAATGTCCGTAAAAAGGTCCTATTCCTGTGCCTTCCCACAAGAGGTTCCTGAACCAATGCATCTCCCCAGATGGCAGTGAGATGCAGTGCCTCAGCACCGCTCCAAGCAGCTGTGCGAGGCATGTTATGGGGCTTCTGGAGTGCTATTGTGGTTGCATCACCAGAATAATGATACACTGGGATTGAGGGGCAAACAGGCAATATCTGACTCTGTGCCACTTTTTATAGGGAGAAGTGTTATCCTGAAAAGGACCCCCGTGGAGGGAGGGCACACAATGGACAGGTCAGTAACAGTCAAACTGCAAAGCACTGTGGGATAGCCATTGGAAACATGAAAAAAGTGGAGCACAGCAATCACATGCACACAAACAAAAAAAATGAACAATTTCAATTTGAAGCAAACCTAATCCACTTTGCAAGAGGACTCCAGCATTCCAGACAAATGCAGAGTTAGTGTGCAGTGATAAGTTGCATTGTATGTATGCAATGTAAGCAGAGTCTGAATGAGCTCAAGTCACAAGTCACTTTGTTATTGGGGCGGGGTACTAAAGGGTTATTATCCTTGTTGTGAGAATCAAGAGCGGCAGAACTGTGCAAGGCATACTCTGATGGAGGGACTCATGCTCAACTAAACTGTACTTGCTAGGCAGGTGATGTGGGTGCCAAAACCCAGTGGAGTCAAGAGAGGGTGGGGCAGGTACTTGTACCTGGTGGTGTGGGCCCTGCCTAAGGATCCGAGGCACCATTTGACCCGGCATCTCTCCACAGTGTAATAACAGAGCTGATTAAGACTCAACTGGGAGTCTTGTTACACACCACAGAGCTGAAATCACTGATAACCAGGTCTAAGCATTTGGCCTGCTTTGGGACGGTGTCTCTGATGCACGAGACTGCCCAGTCCACACTAGTAGTGAGGCTCCACCACTAACAGCTGAAATCACTGAGAGCCGTGTTAAGTGGTGAGACCTTGAGACATTCCAAAGGGTTCAGAGCGAAGTGGCTGGCAGAATGGACTGGCGAGTGGCTGGCAGGCAGAATGGAGCAGCGAGCAGGGTAGCTAGTGGAACAGCTGGTGGAGTGGTGAGTGGCCGGCAGGGCAGAGCGGCTAGCGGCTGACAGGCCGGCTGATGCCAAAACAAGCGCCTGGACAGCAGAACAAGCAAGGTGCCCCCATTCCCCACTAGAGTGGGAGGTGAGCTCACCCAGATGCACCTCTAAACTGTGGGTCTTCACTGATCAAGGACGATAGTTATGAACGGGTTGTGGCGGACAGAAGAAGGGAAGGGTACATTAAAGAACTTTTGGTTGCTGGACTTAAGAACCTGAAGTAAAAGAACACTGCCCAACATACTCTCAGGTGGGTCTTTTGCTCTTGGTTTTATGTTTATGAATCCTGCTTTGTGGCGTTTTCCCAAAGGAATGCTGGGTTACTTCTCACCTTTTCTCTCTCCTGTGTGCTTGCAAGAGGGGGAGTATTGCCTCTTGGAGGTGACCGGGGGTGGTATGTAATTGTCCCAGGTTACTGGGTGGGGGCTCAAGCCGGTTTTGTGTTGTATTGTTGAAAAGGAACACTAGATATTGAACCCGGCCGTTGTTGCTGCCAACTCCAACTGGCAGAAGGGTTACATATGCAAATTGTTTTCAAACTAGATTAATGTCATTTGATCCAGTTTGAAACCCCGTGTGTAGACAATCTCTTAAAACAAAGCAAGATAATTGAACCAGGTATGTCATAAATCTTACACGGCTACATAAACATAAACATACTGGGTGAAATCCTGGCCCCGCTGAAGTAAATAGAAGTTTTGTCATTCACTTCAGTGGGCCAGGTTTCCATCAGTTTCCATGGGGTGAGCGGTGATGCCAGCTATGCATGGGGGGGCAGGCAGGGCTCGAGCGAGCAGTGACGCCAACCTCACATGTTGGGGGGGAAGGGGAGTGCTCGGGCCAGTGGCTCAGGCCAGCCCCACATAAGGGGGAGGGCCCTCAGGCGAGTGACTCGGGCCAGCCCCATGTGCGGGGGTTGGTGGGAGAGGACACGGGTTAGCCCCACACAATGTCCCATTTTCCCTTTGGGAAATATGGTCAGCCTCCTTAGTTTATTATTACTAGTAGTGTGGAGAGACCCCACTGTGCTAGGACTTTGTACAAAGAGACATTCTCAGCCCCAAAGACCTGAATCTCTACCCATTGTATTCGGTGGAAAATCTCCTACTGAATTAAATGGGATCAGGCTCAGGACTTGCATAGACAAGAAACAGAAGGATGGAGGTGAAGGGATGCAATACAGAGTGATCAGTGACAGGTGGCAAACCTTGTTAGTTCAGTGGGTTCTAACTGCTTTCCTTAATTAGGGTCATTTATAAATCCCAATTGCTGGAAATTCATCTTGCTCCACAGTTGTCCAGCATTTGTCTGGGGTTGTGAACAATTTGCGGAGTTTCAAGCTGATTTCACTTATTTTTTTGGCTAAGCGAAAGGTCTTAAACATAACTTGATGGCATTCCTCTGTTTGTCTATTTATAGTAGGCCTTTCTGGCCTTAAATCTTGAAATCTATGAATAAAAATATACCTCTGCAATATTGTTCAATAAATTTCTATTTACACATTTAATATGGTTATTTTGAAGTGTTACCCCATTTTTAGTCAGGTTTCTTACCAGTTTCTACTGCAGATTCTTGTAAAGTTTTCAAGCAATCATTTTTATAGTTAAGCCACTTCGTCGTCGTTTTCACCAGCAGAGAGCCTAAGACCTGTACATACAGAAAATATTGTAAATGAAGAAACTGAGTTTGAACTTTGTATTTTTCTAGGTGGGATAGTTTTCTGCTACTTTAACAGTTGAAATAAGTAATATACAAAATTCAAGAGTTGTCACTTTTTCTGTGGCCAAGAAATACACTGTCACACTGTTATGTTCTCCCCCATGCCACACATTTTTGTCAAACTTCCAACTGGACACTGAATATATAGCCTCTGTAGAAGTTGTGTGCTATGACTCATAAATCCTGGAACATTTTCAAGCAGTTAAGAATTTGATTATATGCAGAGGTTGATTAAACTTTGTTGAATATTTATGTTTTCATTGGATTATTTGATTGGTATGACTGGAAATAATTCATGGGGCTGTTTGTTTATTAGCGTATTTTACGGATTGTCAAGAATGCCCAGAGCATTGGCTGAGAGCTCTTTCATTGCAGTTTAATATAATTGTGAAGAAATAAATAAGTAATACCATTTTGTTAACATCACCTTTAAAGAGGTAAATCCTCTCCCAACATATCCCTCCCAGACTCCAGACACTAATTCTTGTTTCAGCAGACCTCCCAGGCAACCCCTCACTATCCCTGTTTCAAGTGAGGCAATTGAAAAACTAGCAAAGACTCATCTCCATTTTCATAGATTTCAAGGCCAGAAGGGAGCATTGTGATCATCTAGTCTGACCTCCTGTATAACACAGGACATAACATAACATAACATAACATAACATAACATAACATAACATAACATAATGGGCATACTGGGTCAGAACAATAGTCCACTGAGCCCAATATCCTGTCTGCCAACATTGGCAGATGCCAGATGTTTCAGAGGGAATGAACCGAACAGGGCAATTATCAAGAGATCCATCCCCTGTCATCCATTCTCAATTTCTGGCAGGCGGAGGTTTAGGAACACCCAGATGATAGTGTTGCATCCCTGACCATCTTGGCTAATAGACATTGACGGACCTATCCTCCATTAACTTATCTCATTCTTTTTTGAACCCAGTTAGTTATACTTTTGGCCTTCACAACATCCCCTGGAGATGGGTTCCATAGGTCGGCTGTGCATTGTGTGGAGAAATACTTCTTTTTATTTGTTGAAAACCTACTGCCTATTAATTTAATTGGTGACCCCTGGTTCTTGTGTTATATGAAGGCATAAACAACTCCTTATTCACTGTATCCACACCATTCATGCTTTTATAGACCTCTATCATATCTCCCCTTAATTATCTCTCTTCTAAGATGAACAGTCTCAGTCTTTTTAATATTTCCTCATATGGAAGATGTTCCATACCCCTAATACTTTTTGTTGCCCTTTTTTCCACCTTTTCTAACTCTGATATCTTTTTTCAGATGGGGAGACCAGAACTGTATGCACTATTCAAGGTGTGGATGTCTTATTATCTATCCCTTTCCTAATAGTTCCTAACGTTAGGTTTTTTCACTGCTGCTGCACAGTGAATGCCTGTTTTCAGAGAACTCTCCACAATGACTCCAATATTTCTTTCTTGAATTGTGACAGCTAATTTAGACCCCATGATTTTGTATAAGTAGTTGGGATTATTTTTTCCCCAGGGTGCATTACTTTACACTTATCCCATTGAATTTCATCTGCCATTTTGTTGCCCAGTCACCTAGTTTTCTGAGATCCCTTTGTAAGTCCAAAGCAGACTGCAAAGAGTTAACTATCTTGAGTAATTTTGTATCATCTGCAAACTTTGCCATCTCACTGTTTACCCCTTTTTCCAGATCATTTCTGAATATGTTGAACAGCACTGGTCCCAGTACAGACCCTTGGAAGACCCTGCTATTTACCTCTTTTCATTGTGAAAATGGACCATTTATTTCTACCCCTTTGTTTCCTATCTTTCAGCCACGTACTGATCCATGAGAGGACCTTCCCTCTTATCCCAGGACTATTTACTTTGCTTAAGAGCCTTTGGTGTGGGACCTTGTCAAAGGCTTTCTATATTCACTGGATCACCCTTGTCCACATGATTGTGGACCCCCTCAGAGAATTCTATTAGATTGGTTTGGCATGATTTCCCTTTACAGAAGCAGTGTGGACTCTTCCCAAAAATATCATGTTAATTTATGTACACCTCTACCTCGATATAACGCCACCCGATATAACACGAATTCGGATATAACGCGGTAAAGCAGTGCTCGGGGAGGGGGGGGGCTGCGCACTCCGGTGGATCAAAGCAAGTTCGATATAACGTGGTTTCACCTATAATGCGGTAAGATTTTTTGGCTCCCGAGGACAGCATTATATCGAGGTAGAGGTGTATGTTAATTCAGTTCTTTACTATAGTTTTGAACCAATCTGAAGTTAGGCTGCCAGGATTGCCTCTGGAGCCTTTTTCAAAGTTAGCTATTACATTAGCTATCCTCCAGTCATCTTACATAGAAGCTGATTTAAATGATACATTACAAACCACAGTTAGTAGTTCTTCATTTTCATATCTAAATTCCTTCAGAACTCTTGGGTGAATACCATCTGGCCCAGGTGATTTATTACTGTTGAATTTATCAATTTGTTCCAAAACCTCCTCTACTGACACCTCAATCTGGGACAGATCCTCAGATTTGTCACCTAAAAAGAATGGTTCAGGATGGGGATCTCCCTCATATCCTCTGCAGTGAAGACTGATGCAAAGAATTCATTTAGCTTCTCCACAATGGCCTTGTCTTCCATTAGGGCTTCTTTAGCACCTTGAGCAATCAGTGGCCTACATCTGATGTACTTACATTTTTTTGCTGTTAGTTTTTGTCCTTAGCTACTTGCTCTTCAAATTCTTACTTGAACTTCTTTATTGTACTTTGACACTTGACTTGCCAGAGTTTACGCTCCTTTCTATTTTCCTCAGTTGGATTTGACATCCAATTTTTAAAGGATTCCTTTTTGCCGCTAATTATGTCTTTTACTCTGGTGATTAGTCCTTGTGTCATATTTTTTTTTTTGGTCCTTTCACTTTTTTTATTTGGGGGTATACATTTAGTTTGAGCCTCTATTCAGATGTTTTTAAATAGCCATCATGAAGCTTGCAGGCATTTCACCCTCGGGACTGTGTGTATCTATATGTAACCCTTTTGGGGTTTAGAAAGCATGGCCCCTTTAAATCTTTGTCCTGAGGGAGGAAATGCTGATTATTCCAGGCAGAGGAAGTACTGTTTGGGGGTAGCGTGGAGAGAGGGGGAGCAATGGGGTGGCTGTGTCTGGGGCTCCAGACAGAAGGGCTGCAGCAAGCAGGCCCTCATAGAGTGAAGCAGCCGAGAACCTGCCCAAAGTCCAGGAGGGACAGGGCGACCGATTGGGGACACCCCAGGACAGGAGCCAAGAGGAGCACTGTGCCAGGGAGGAATCGCTTAAGAAGGACAAACCGGAGCTGGACCCAGTATCACTGCTGCCCAGAGCTGTATGGGGCCGTGAGTACTGGAGCTTGTGACTTTGCATTGGGAATAAGGAGAGAGTCTGTTAGCAGTTAAGTGGGGAGGTTGTCTCACTGTGTCTTTGCAGAGAGCAGCAGAAGAGGGCACTGGAGGAATTTGCTGGGGAAAGGTTACTGGCACTGAAGACAACCAGGAGCACCCAAGACTCACCACTGGACTGGAACTCTGCCCAGGACTCCTGAACGCTGAGTGCAGATACATTGCTGGGTGTCTGCTCTTTCAGACTGTGGTACCATTGGGCCTGTGGGGCCTTGTGTTGAATGGAACCCTGTTTTACTGCTCTTCCTCATCTTCTCCCCTATTGTTTTTCTCCATTCATCCCCCTGTGAATAGATATTTCCCTTTCCTATATTCATTGTACTCTCCAGTGTGTGTGTACACCTTGGGGGTTTTGGAACAGGTGCCCCTGGTGTGGAAGGGACTTTCCCTGCTGTGTTCCTTTCCTGCGCACACCTTTTCTTAGCCAGAGCTGCCTGCATAGCAGACTCCATCTTGGCCACAAGGGCGCTAAAGTTACATATACAAAAACAGGTGGAGAGTTTAAGATGACGGGTGGATCCAACAAATGGGGGGAGCAAAGGTAACAAGGCTACAACTGCTTTTCCAATGCCCTTATTCCTGGAAGGAACTACCTGTAAAAATCCACAAAACTATCCTCCTTCAAACCCACCTCTGCAGAGATGCCTGCAAGATACCTGATAACAGTTAGGCATTTTGTGAATGTTCTGGGCGGGAGCCTGAAGGCCTCGGGTCCAGGTACATGGCTGCAGTGCATGCTCATAGTGCAGGGTTCTCATCTGGCAGCCAGGCCACCTGCTCTCGTAGCACGTGGTTATCTGTGGTGTGCTGTGCCAGTTGGGCCCATGGTGCCATGTTTTCATCATAAACCTGTTCTCTTGCTTGTGGAGAGCTTGGTTCTCTGTTGCAAGCTGCAATACTTGGACTCAAAGCTGGGGAGCTCCTCCTGGGAGCAGTCAACCTGTTCAGGCATTTCTAGTACCCTCTGGGGCATGCTGGGCAGGGAGTGGCCCACTGCCTCCATGCTCTCCTAGGGTAGGCCTTCACTGTGAGCTAGGCTGGTCCAGGCAAACTGTCAGCATCCTGTGAAGTGCAGTTTCCATGTGATTTTCAGTTCTTCAGTGTGTGCTGAGGGTAATAGCATTGTTGAATGGAAAGGAGTGTGTCAGACAGGGCCGGCTCTAGGCACCAGCAAAACAAGCTGGTGCTTGGGGCGGCACATTTTTAGGGGTGGCATGGCCGGCGCCAGAATGCCAGAATGGAGGAACTGGAGCTCCTGGTCCAAGAAATGAAACCTGATATCGTAGGAATAACCGAAACATGGTGGAACTGTAGTCATGACTGGAGTACAGGTATCGAAGGGTATGTGCTGTTTAGGAATGACCGGAAAAAAGGTAAAGGTGGGGGTGTGGCACTGTATGTGAATAATGAACTAAAATGTAAAGAAATAATAAGTGATGGAATGGATAAGACAGAGTCTGTCTGGGCAATGATTACACTGGGTAAAAGAACTACTAGAGCCTCCCCTGAGATACTGCTTGGGGTGTGCTATAGACCGCCGGGATCTAGCCTGGATGCGGACAGAGAACTATTTAATGTTTTTAAGGAAGTAAAAACTAATAAGAGCTGTGTGATCATGGGGGACTTTAACTTCCCAGACATAGATTGGGGAACAAATGCTAGTAACAATAATAGGGCTCAGATGTTCCTAGACGTGCTAGCAGATGAATTCCTTCAGCAAGTAGTAGCTGAACCGACGAGGGGGGATGCCATTTTAGATTTGGTGCTGGTGAGTAGTGAGGACCTAGTTGAGGAAATGATAGTAGGGGACAACCTTGGCTCGAGTGACCATGAGCTAATTCGGTTTAAACTAAATGGAAGGATTAACAGAAATAAAACTGTGACTAAGGTTTACGATTTCAAAAAGGGCAACTTTTATAAATTAAGGCAACTACTTAGGGAAATGGATTGGGCTAACATACTTAGAGAGCTAAAGGCAGATGAGGCCTGGGATTATTTCAAGCTGAAGTTGCACGAGCTGTCCGAGGCCTGTATCCCGAGAAAGGGGAAACGGTTAGTAGGCAGGAGAATTAGACCTAGCTGGATGAGCGGGCGTCTCAAAGGGGCGATTAAGAAAAAACAGAAAGCGTACATAGAATGGAAGAGGGGGCAGATCGGTAAGGAAACCTACCTTATTGAGGTCAGAGCATGTAGGGATGCGGTGAGAAAGGCCAAAAGCCGTGTAGAGTTGGACCTCGCGAGGGGAATTAAATCCAATAGTAAGAGGTTTTATAGCCATATAAATAGGAAGAAAACAAAGAAAGAGGAAGTGGGACCGCTGAAGCATGTAAATGGAGTGGAGATTAAGGATAATCTAGGCATGGCACAATATCTAAATGAATATTTTGCGTCAGTATTTAATAAGGCTAATGAAGGGTTTAGGAATAGAGGGAGCGGGACAGAGGGGAATAAAGGAGGGGCGATTGACATTACAGTATCAGAGGTGGAAGCCAAACTTGACCAGCTAAATGGGACTAAATCGGGCGGACCGGATGATCTCCATCCTAGAATACTGAAGGAGCTGGCGCGAGAAATTGCAAGCCCCTTGGCGATAATTTTTAATAAATCTGTAAACTCGGGGGTGGTACCGATGGACTGGAAAATAGCTAATGTGGTTCCTATTTTTAAGAAGGGGAAAAAAAGTGACCCGGGTAACTACAGACCTGTTAGTTTAACTTCTGTAGTATGCAAGGTCTTGGAAAAAAATTTGAAGGAAAAAGTAGTTAAGGACCTTGAGGTGAATGGCAATTGGGACAAATTACAACATGGGTTTACGAAAGGCAGATCGTGCCAAACCAACTTGATCTCCTTCTTTGAGAAAGTAACAGACCTTCTAGATAAAGGAAATGCGGTGGATCTAATTTACCTCGATTTTAGTAAAGCGTTTGATACTGTCCCGCACGAGGAATTATTGGTTAAATTGGAAAAGATGGGGATCGATATTAAATTCCAGAGGTGGATAAAAAACTGGTTAAAGGGGAGACTGCAGCGGGTAGTACTGAAAGGTGAACTGTCGGGTTGGACGGAGGTCACCAGTGGGGTTCCTCAAGGTTCGGTTTTGGGTCCGATTTTATTCAATCTATTCGTTACTGACCTCGGAACCGAATGTAGGAGTGGGCTGATAAAGTTTGCGGATGACACAAAGTTGGGAGGTATTGCCAATTCGGAGAAGGATAGGGATATTCTGCAGGGAGACTTGGATGACCTTGTAAATTGGAGTAACAATAATAGGATGAGATTTAATAGTGAGAAGTGTAAGGTGATGCATTTAGGGATGACTAACAAGAATTTTAGTTATAAGTTAGGGACGCATAGGTTGGAAGTGACGGAGGAGGAGAAGGACCTCGGAGTCCTGGTTGATCGCAGGATGACTATGAGTCGGCAATGTGACGTGGCTGTGAAAAAAGCTAATGCGATCTTGGGATGCGTTAGGCGAGGTATTTCTAGTAGGGACAGGGAGGTGCTGCTTCCGTTATACAAGGCGCTGGTGAGACCTCATTTGGAGTACTGTGTGCAGTTCTGGTCTCCTATGTTTAAAAAGGATGAACTCAAACTGGAACGGGTACAGAGAAGGGCCACTAGGATGATCCGAGGAATGGAAAACCTTTCCTATGAAAGGAGACTCGAGGAGCTCGGTTTGTTTAGCCTAACCAAGAGAAGGCTGAGGGGGGATATGATTGCTCTCTTTAAATATATCAAAGGGATTAATACCAGGGAGGGAGAGGAATTATTTCAGCTCAGTAGTAATGTGGACACGAGAACGAATGGATATAAACTGGCCATGGGGAAGTTTAGGCTTGAAATTAGAAGAAGGTTTCTAACCGTCAGAGGGGTGAAATTTTGGAACAGCCTTCCGAGGGAAACGGTGGGGGCGAAAGACCTTTCTGGCTTCAAGATTAGGCTTGATAAGTTTATGGAGGGAATGGTTTGAAGGGATAACGTGATTTTAGTCAATTAGGCATTAACGTGCCATCGCGGGTAAAATGAGGATCCGGCTGTAGAATCTTGCCTGTATGCTCGGGGTACTGCTGATCGCCATATTTGGGGTCGGGAAGGAATTTTCCTCCAGGGTAGATTGGCAGAGGCCCTGGAGGTTTTTTCGCCTTCCTCCGCAGCATAGGGCAGGGCTCGCAGGCTGGAAGATTCTGTTGTGGGTGGGTCAGCTTTTGTGGCCTGCATCATGCGGGAGGTCAGACTAGATGACCATATTGGTCCCTTCTGACCTTAAAGTCTATGAGTCTATGAGTAATGCCGCCCCTAAAAATGTGCCCCGGCCGCCCTAGCTCACCTCCGCTGCTGCTGCCGCTCACGCGCCGCTACTCGCCCTCCCTCCCAGGCTCTCAAACCTGGGAGGGAGGGGGAGATCCCGAGCGGCCGCGGCATGAAACAGCCGTTTCGCGCGCCGCTGCTCCCCCTCCCTCCCAGGCTTGAGAGCCTGGGAGGGAGGGGGAGAAGCGGCGCCCGCGCTGCGGCCACTCGGAGTCTCCCCCTCCCTCCCAGGCTCTCAAACCTGGGAGGGAGGGAGAGATCCCGAGCAGCCGCGGCGCGCGAAACAGCTGATTCGCGCGCCGCTCCTCCCCCTCCCTCCCAGGCTTGAGAGCCTGGGAGGGAGGGGGAGACTCCGACTGGCCGCGGCGCGGGCGCCGCTTCTCCCCCTCCCTCCTAGGCTTGAGAGCCTGGGGGGAGGAGGCAGGGCTGGGGATTTGGGGAAGGGGCGGAGTTGAGGCGGGGCCGGGGGTGGGGTAATTAAAAAACGGGGGGGGGGGCGGCCAAAATTGTTTTTGCTTTGGGCGGCAAAAATCCTAGAGCCAGCCCTGGTGTCAGAAAGGGTTTTAATGGGTTGGTGGTGTCATAATGGCAGTGAGTTAATGCTTAGAAACTGGTTTTGTCCTGGGTGTGAATGTTGCCTTAATATATCCTTGCTTTTTAGTGTTTCTTTTTCAGAAATACCCCTCAGCAACCATAACTCTCAATTAAGGAAGGTTTTTTGTGTGAATTTCCTAATCCCCCAAAATTAGTGTATGCAAATAAGATTTTTAATGACCCAGGACTGGAGACTGCTTGAAGGTTTTGAGAGTGGGTCTAAAAGGAAAGTGGAGGTGCAGTGCTGAGCAAATAATGCTTTGACCAGTGCTCCAGCTTTGTCTGTCTGGTGCTAAAAGCTTGCCAGCATGAATAGCTTTCAGTGCTGGAGAGAGGAGATTTGAGCTTTCTTTTCTGGGAGCATAAAGTCTGAAATAGCTCAGAGAGGACTGTTTCCCCAGCTCCTTGTTTTCCCCAGCACTGCTCCCAGGCCAGCTTCAAGCTCATGAGTGTGAGCCACCCATGCTTTAAATCCCCTGGAGTGGAAAGACTAATTATTCTTCACATGATGGACTTGCAAGATAAGGAGAGAATATTTATAAGAGCCATGAGAAAGGAATGCTTGTTTCCAGGACAAAAAACATCTTGGCTTTTCCCTGATGTGGGCCCCAAAATGCAGGCGACCAGGAGAGATTCTTGGGACATCAATTGGTCAGTGAACTTCATCTTAAGAGGCAAGGAAATGGAGATGACGCATTCGTAGAAAAAGCGGCTCCATTTAATAGACACAAGTTTGGTTTACAATAAACAAACAGGGGTAAATGACCAAGGAAATACAGGGAAAGCTCTCAGAACTGCTACCTGGATCCTCTCTTAGTCCCAGCTGTAGCTGCACATGCTGAGAAAGGGGTTCTGGATAGCACCCTCCACAGGAGGGGCAGGACTCTTAAAGGTGCAAGGACACAGATTCATCACATTTTCTGCTTCAGTTGAAAGCTTTCATATATAGAGAAATTGAAACAGCAGTAGCTGGTAACTGTTGACATCATAAACTTCTGTGAGACATATGACTTAGTGCTGCATGACATTCTGATTAAAAGAGCAGCACGATACAAAATCAGTGCAGCATATACTAAATATATTAAACAGCCTCCTAAGCTATAGATCTCAAAAGGAAATTGTAAATCTGGGGCCATCATCCAATGAGGGGTTTTTTAGTTGAGTTCCCTAGGGATCTGCGCTTGACCTAATGCTATCCAATATCTTTATCAGTGATTTGGAAGAAAACATAAAATCATTAGTGGTGAAGTTTGCAGATGACACAACTTGTGGTGGAGGGTCTATAATGATAAGCACAAGTCAGCTACAAAGAGCAATGTGAAAGCTGGGCTCATTTGAACAATATTCATTTTAATAGGACCCACTGCAAGGTCATACTCCCAGGAGCCAGGTTACACCTCTGGGACAGCAATGACTCAGAAAAGGATTTAGGTGTCAGGGTGTAAACCAACTGAACACAAGTTCCCAGTGCAATGCTCTGGTTAAGAGGGCTAAGGAAATTCGTGGATGTATAAGCAGGGGAATATCAAGTAGGGAGGTAGTATTATTGCTGTATATGGCATTAGTGAGACCATTACTGGACCATTATTTTGCATAAATAATATTGACAAATTGGAAATGATTGAGAAAAGAGCTACAAGAAAGATTTGAGGTCTGGAAAACCCACCTTATAGTGAGAGACTGAGAAAGCTTATCCAAAAAAGGGTTGTCACAGTTCAGAGCAACTGCACCTACATTCCCCTTCTATGGTCCAGCAAGCGCACCAACTCAAAACTCCCGGCTCCACAGCCATCTTCTCTTTTGGGCGGAGACCCCCATCTCACTGCCTCCAGATCAGGGTACTTCCAGACTGCACAGCTCACTGTCTATACAGTGACCTCCCCAGCAATGTCAGGCTGCCTAAGCCGGCCTGCTTTACTTTTTTCTTCAGAGATGGTACACAGTGTAATTGTCACAGTTAAACCACCACACAGATCTTTCTATGCAAGCACATGTATTTTTAAAGAGAAAAAGATCTCTCGTTAGTAACTCAGTTATCCCGTTATACAGTGTGTCTTTGAACTGTCCTCATGTAATGGGATGAGCAGACAAAAGGTCCCCTCCTCTGGGTGAAACTTCCAAGACTGAGTCTGTAGGTCTGAGTTTGCAATCCCCTTCTCCCAAGTACTGTACTTCCTAGGAATTCCACTTCACACATATTGTCCAAAAAGATCAGTCATGTCTGCTACATTATACAACATCATCTTTTGAAGCTCACAATACTTCTCAGAGATTGCATTAATTCTGTCTTCCTCCTAAAGAAGTTCCAGACGATCCCACAATAATGCATAAACATTTGCATTTTTCAAACAACAAACTCCTAAAATACTTAAACCTAATTCAGTAGGGTTTAACTTAATTCAATAAGGTTTGTCCAGGATATTTCAGGAGGTTGTCGTATCTGTTACAAAAGTGAGAGTGACTTGATCACAGTCAGTAAGTACCGACATGGGGAGAACTTTTCTGCTAGTAGCGGGCTCTTTAATCTAATAGACAAAACCAGAACAAGATCCTGTGTCTGGAAGCTGAAGATAAATTCAGGCTAGCGATAGGGCACAGATTTTTAACAGTGAGCATAATTAACCTTTTGAACCAATTAATTGGGACCTGGTGTATTCTTCATCACTTGGAATCTTTACATCAAGACTGGATGTCTCTTTCTAAAAGATATGGTCTAGCTCAACCAGAAATTATAGCATTGATGTGGGAATCACTGGGTAGATTTTCCATCCCATGTTATGCAGGAGGTCAGATCATAATGATCTCTTCTGACATTAAAATCTATGTGTGAAAGCCTGGCCCCCTTGAAGTCAATGGGAGTTTTGCCACTGACCTCAGAGGGGTCAAAATTTTGCCCTGTGAATCTTGTTAAAATGAAGGTGAAATCAAGTAATACAATTTATTTGGAATATGCTACTTCATGCTGGAATATTCTTTATTTGGAATATGCTGAGAAATTGTTGGCCAGTCAGACTGAACTATCACAGGCTGTGGACAACAAAAATGTACTATATATGCTCCGAAAAAGATCTCAAAATTTAAATATTTACTAATATTTGTAACCATTCCCTTAATCTACCTGTCTATCGGGGGACATGGATGTGATAAATTACAATTGCCCCTTCCTCACCAAGTCATGTTTCAAGCTTATTACAGTATTATAAATGAATCAAAGCTGATGTTATTACTGAGAATATGGATGGAAAATATACCAGGGATGAAATCCTGGCCCCATTGAAGTTAATGAGTTTTACCTTTGACTTCAACGGGCCCAGGATTTCACCCCATATGTCCTCATGATTTGATATGTCTTAGAAAGTACAGTGATGATTCCGTTTTAAGTGAATCTGTGTGAAATCATTTCTGTGGTTAGAATTGTCTAAGCGCAATATGATTTTTTCTCTCAAAAATTCAAAGCCTTAGTGATATTTATTGACTTCGTATTATTCATTCATACAAATTTTAGAAGCAAAAGTAAAACAAAACTCCATGAAACATATTCAACGAGATATGCTCCCTTCGGCAGTGGTAAATCTGTCAGTTATATTCAGATAGGAGAAAATTTAACTTTCTTTTTACTCATAGTAATCTTAAATCTGTGTTTTAATCTCAGTCAGAACAGAATGAAATTTACCATTATACTTTATTAAACTGTTAAAAAAAAATCTGCCCAGCTCACTACAGATATAGCATTTTAAAAAAAAAAATGAAAATGTCCTTGAAGTGAATTTTATGGCAACCCTTTGACAAGAAATCTTTCAAACTCTTCTATATTCTACATATGTCAATAATCTATGGTAAAAATTAAGATGAGATTTTATTAAAATCTTTCACTGTATTTAGAAGAAAATGTAGTGTATTGCAGAGATGCAAAAGAACTTAATGTAAATACCATCCGTATTTTTTCTGCCTTTTGTAAACAGACTACGGTTTTAAAATTGATATTCAGGTTTGGTAGTTAACACAATGTATGTTAATATTAAAACAGCCTTTATAAAGGAAATTCAAAAACAATGTATTCAATATATAAAAACCAGCATTAAAATAGGAAAACATTAATATATGACCTGGATAAGAGCAGTAAATTGGGAAATAACATGCTAGGGCTTATAAATCAATACCATGCTTTTTGCATTTTGAAATGCTTAACAAATTGCTAAACAAGTACCATTTATAAATATATCACACAATTTATGAACATTAAAATGCAAGGTGAAAGGACTGTCTAGGTTTTAAAATCAATCATTGATAATTAAATTTTTTCTTACCTGTTTTACCACAAACACTGTCATAACAATAGAAACAGATCCAAGAGATGTTCTGGAATAGAACCACATGTTGGAGCAGAGACCAGAATATGTGGAGATACCCATAGTGACAGACTTGGTTGAAGAGTTATGCGCTGTACGATAGAGCCAATTCCCCACCCTGTTCTGTGAAACGTTTAATGCCCTCACTTTTAAAATTACAGACAATTTCACAAATGTGACTATTTCCTGGATCTGAATTTAATCAAGCCAACAAATCTGTTGAAACAGTTTTGAGACTCTGACTTCCTTTCGTTTCTCTGTGTAAAGGCAAAGGGAATTTACTCTAAACTTCACAAGCATGTCTGCTTTCTGTTGTTTGTCAGCCAATGAGAATTAGCAAAAGTATTAAACATTAAGAGCTGATCCTGTTCCCATAGAACTTGATGGGAGTTTTGCCATTTGACTTTAGTGGGAGCAGAATCCAAACCCTTATACATTCAAAAACCTCCTATGCTGTTAAAATACAAACCCTAGGTAAATACAAATAAAAAGCTTTGCACAGAATCTCTGGCGATCCAGGACACAGATTAGATGGTGCACTGGAGGCAGCTACGCCAGGTTTATTTTGATCCTCATGGCGCACACATCACCCAATCTGCACACCGAGGGCAGGATGGTGACATGGACCATGTGTTGCCACCTCTTGCAATTTTATTATGAGTCTTGGGATGTCTTTCGTATAGCCCCACTGAGCAGGTGGGCATGGAGGGTGGGGGAGAGCAGGAAATAGATGGAGCTTTGGCTCCCCTCTGCAACTTACTGGTCAGTGTAGCTGAGTCAGATCAAGGAGCTGGGTTAGTAATTTCCTACTGGGACAGGCGGGCAATAAATTACTACCCCGAGGGAGGCATTGTGACCCTGACAGCTGCCTCTGAGGCCCGAGTCTCTTGGTGCCAGGGATGCTGGAGCTATTTTTATAGTGGGGGGCTGAGAACCATTGAACCAAACTGTAAACCCTGTTTATAATGGAAATCACTTCAAGTCGGAGGTGAGGCGGTACCCCCCCCCCCCCGCATTCCTAGTTCCAGCACTTAGCTTGGTGCTCCTCCTGGCTAGCACAGCATGTCGCCATCTCCTGCTCAGGGCTGTGCCTAGAGTCAGGGCCTAGCCCTGAATGATGCAGAGAACATACAGCACCTATAGGGGGAACTCAACCTGCTAAACCAAGTTAAGAGCTGTGTCTTCATTGCTATTCCAACCTGAGTTAGCTGTTGTAGCTGAGATCACACCTTTCTTTGCAGTGTAGACATACCATGTGTCTCCTCTCTCGTACACAAAGGGAAAGTCCCCAGTACCCGTCACTGCCATCCTGCCCCTGGAGCTAGCTGACTGGCCCAGAGTCATCCTGGTGACCCCCCCATCCAATCTCCTCTCTTAGTTCTGGAGTGACAACCTTCCCCTTCAGTCACCGGTATCCCTGCTGTCTCCATTCCTTTTCTCCCAAAGAGAGTCTGTTGGCCAGTTAGCCGATCTCCTCTCTCCATCCCAGCCCAACAAAGAAAGGGGTGGCATTGGTGGGAATTTAGGAGGGAAATTCCCCCTTCCCAACAGCCAATCACAGCTGTTGGGGGTTGGCCTTACAGACCTTAAGTGCAAACTGTCAGGTGACTGTTAGAGTGGGTTACTCCTTCTTTTGCTAGCTGAGCAAGTGCTGCTACCCTGTCAGACCCAGAGGTGAAATCCCCACCCCAGAGTACGATACAGGCATACCATGCTAATGACAGATCCAGATACACTGTTTTCACTTATTAAAGAGAACCTTCATATCTGCCATGTTACCCTCTCTGTCCTTTACACCACAATGTACAGGGATGCTCGGAGCAGAGATGGGAAGTTCTCATATGGACTCGCTTGCCTCAGAACTTGTGAGTCTGAAGCTGGGACCTGATTCTCCTAGGGACTGAGGTGAGCAGTGATCCCTCATTCCCTAGTATATCAGCCCCCAGGGCTGTCCACTGGGGTTTCCCTCCTGCTGGGGTAGTGAGTGAGCACCTCCTTGGTGGTCAGGATGGGCCTGGCCCCCTGCAGAGTGAGTCTTACTCAAGCAGTAATTCCTTGGCCATGGTTACCCATTCTTCCCCAATCCCCACCCCCCACACTCCTGAGTCCTGGCAATCTTTGTCTGTGTGTCTGTCCCCTCTCCTACGCCATGTGCATATGAGGAAACCATTTCCCTCCTCAGGGACAATCTCTTACCCCACGGAGGGTTTCCTGTCTTTGTCTCACCTCTTGGTGAGTTGAAAGTTGGGGTGTCACTTCAGTGGAGATGGGGAAGTGGACTTGCCTCCCTGACCATTGTATCTGTAGCTGTAGTAGGATGTTGTTCTCTATGTGGAGCAGCCACTAGACAGGGGATGAGTCACACACTTTTCCAGGGAGTTTCACAGTTCTTTGCTGACAACAGAGGAGTGATGAGACTCGGGACTCCTCTGTTCAATTTTAGGTTCTCTAAGGGAGTGTGCTGTAGTAGTCACAGACTTTTCTGCCCCCATCCTTCCATCCCTCTCGGATCTTGTCCATCCTATCTCAGCTCCTGTCTTTCTTCCCCTCTCCTCCTATCTACACTCTTTCCTAGCTCTTGTCCCCTTCTCCCATGGCTATGTTTAAGGGGCACCATTTCAGATTTTGGGAGGCAACTTTAACTGTGATTCCAGAGGCTACTTGGGCACCTGAAAACTCTGGGTTTTTTTTCCAGATAATAACTTAGATACAGTGCTCCTCTCAGATAATAATTTCTAATTCCTATATAAAGAAAGAAAATGTAATAAATATTAGACCCACTCAGCTCTAATAGTAACATGTTCTGACATCTTGTGTCAATCCACTGAAGGGACACTGGTTAGGTTTAAAATTTTAATGTGTATTCTTATTTTGTTACTAATTCTTGAATACAACAATTGAAACAATTGTAGAAAAATCTAGATTACTGTCTATCACTTTTTTGCAGTTCACCAAGCTTGGAATAGATCAGTCAACTTTTGGAAACACCCTACTAGGGCAAGGCCCCCATGAGTTTATACTGCACCTGCCTGGAGCTCTAGGGGGGTTACCCCACTACAAATAATAGACTAGAAACTGACTTTAAACAGGAGTGAAACTGACACTGTCAAGTCACTTTCATAGTATTGCCAACCCCAAATGTTCAAAAATCATGAATCAGGCTCACCAGAAATCATGAGTTTGGCTTTAAAAATAATGAGATTATATAAAAATAATAGATTTGATGTTCTTTTTATTTACATTCTGCTTTTTGAGCCTTTACAGTGCACTGGGGTCACATTTTGAAGCTTTCTCCACAACCACAAGGGCTAGAAACTTTATTTCTCTTTAATAATGAAGGCTGATATCATCACATATCCACTTGACTCCAGGAGCTGGGGCTTTAAGGAAAACAATAATTATCATGAGACTCATGACAAAATCATGAGAGTTGGCAACACTGCCTTCTGTTTAGAGGCTAGTTACTTTCCAGAAGGGTCTTAAACACAACACTACAGTGCTTGAGTTGCAGTTTTCACAGGAGAATATTTAAAACCAAACACCAAGAAAATTCCACGTTTTAAAGTTGTGGGGAAAAAATGAGACTTCTGAGATATCTGAGGGCCACTGCGGGCAGAAAAGGAAAATAAACAGCACAGGAGCTCTGGGCAGCTCTTCCTCTTGAAAGAAAGTTGGAGGGTCAAATCTTCTAGATGTTAATCAAGTAAAACTATTGCCATTAGTGCCTCCACTCATAGATATTAGCATCACAGTGAACACGTGATAACATGTGTGGTCAATAACTATACACTTCATATTTAAATATCTGAGCCATCTTACCCAGAGTTACACATCATATATGCATCGGCTCAGGGACTACATTTTCCCACTAGGTGCCTTTGAAAATCTGGCCTTTAGTCTGTGTGTCCTAGGGTGACCAGACAGCAAGTATGAAAAATTGGGACAGGGGGTGGAGGGTAACTGGCGCTTATATAAGACAAAACCATAAATATTGGGACGATCCCTATAAAATCAGGACATCTGGTCACCCTAGTGTGTCCCTCAGTGCCCCATCTGTACAATGGGGATAACAGCACTGCTCTACCTCACTGAGGGGCTGTGATGTGAGGCACTCAGATACCATGGTGATGGGACCACATAAGTACCACAGGTAGAGTGGGAACTTCTCTATATTACTGCTATCCCTTCCCTGGGTTTTGGCCCCTTCTTTTCACCTACCCCCCTCACATCTCCCTGTTTTCTGAATGTAAACTTGGATCAGAGGGCTTGGCTGAATTTCTTCTGAGTCCCCTGTGTTCTCTCTTCAAACCGCCCCCCCTCCTGCCCACTCTCCCTAATTGGCACCTTTGCTATGTTTGCGCTGTAGCTCGGAGCGTGCTTCCCAGCACAAGTAAAAAGATATGTGACAGTTCTGCTTGAGCTAGTGTGCTCAAAATAGCAGTGTAGGCGGGTAGCAGGGGCGGCAGCTCAAGTTAGCTGCCTGAGTACAAACCTGCGCAGACCTTCTGGGTACATACTCGGTGGCTAGCCCAAGTCACTGCCTGGGCCACTCCCAGCTGCACTGCTACTTTTAGCCTGCTAGCTCACACAGAGCTAGTGGCTGGGCACTTCCACTGGGAAGCACACTCCCAGCTGCAGTGTAGATGTATCCTATGACTCTATATACCCATGACTCCCTCACCCGCTGTTCCTATATGCTTTCCCCCTTAACTCCCTCCCTCCCGCTGCTCCAATCCACTCCCCTCCCCCTCCTCCTCTCCCTCCCCCGCTGGCTCCTGTACCTTTGATCTTTCCCACCTCTCTCTCTGGTACCCTCTGGTTCCTGCAAAGCCTAGGGTTACCATATTTTAGTTTTAAAAAAGGAGGACACTCCACGGGGCCCCGGCCCCGCCCCAACTCCGCCCCTTCCCCAAAGTCCCCGCCGCAACTCTGCCCCCTCCCCTGAACGCCCCCTCCCCTGAACGCTCCGTCCCCTCCCCTCCTTCCCGCGAATCAAATGTTCGCGGGAAGCCTGAAACAGGGAGGCAGCAGGTAAGCTGGGGCTGGGGCTGGGGCGGGGTGTGGCGTGGCCCAGTCCGGCCCCCCTGGCCGAGCGGCTTCCTCTGGCGGCCGGCCGGCCCAGGCCAAGAGGCTCTGGCCCCGGCGTCTCCCGCCCAGCTCGGCTCGGGCCCTGGGGCGCTGGCCCCCGGCCGAGCACCCCTGGCCCGGCCCCCGGCCGAGCACCCCCCGGCCCAGCACCGCCGGCCCCGGCCGAGCACTGCCGGCCCTGGCCCCGGCCCGGCCCCAGCCCAGCACCGCCGGCCCCGGCCCCGGCCCCGGCCCCGGCCCGGCCCCGGCCCAGCACCGCCATCCCCGTCCCCGGCCCGGCACCGGCCGAGCACCGCCATCCCCGTCCCCAGCCCGTCCCCGTCCCCATCCCAGCCCCGTCCGAGCACCGCCGGCCCGGCCCCGGCCCGGCCCCGGCCCGGCCCCGGCCGAGCACCGCCGGCCCTGGCCCCGCACCGCCGGGCCCTCCCTCCCTATTTTCCCGGACATGTCCGGCTTTTGGGGATTTCCTCCCGGACGGGGATTTGAGGCCCAAAAAACCGGACATGTCTGGGAAAATCCGGACGTATGGTAACCCTAGCAAAGCCCTGTCCCCCATTCCTCACCCCTCTCCATTACAGTCAGGCTGCTTTTTTCTCTCCCTCACTGCCTGGGCAGAACATATTTCCCTCATGTCTCAGTGTGATGGGGTGTCTGAGTAGGAAAGTGCCAGCTGGCCCTGTGACAGGCTGCACCTGAAGGAGAGTCAGGGCTGAGAAGCACTAAGTGATGATGAAGCAGGCTGGGCTGGTATCTAACCAGAAAGTGAGAGAAAGAAAGGGCTGCTGGAAGAAACCCTGCAATCACTCCTTAGAAAAGAGGGGAGTGGCTAAGAGACCAGTAGAAGTCAGGGGGTGTGTGTGGAGAAAACCCTGGGATCCTGCCTGGGAATACAGACTCTGGCAAGAACCTGCGAGAGGGGTGTGTGGTGACCTGGCTCGGCGAGGTTAGGCTAACTGGGAGGAGATGCAAGACAAAAGGGATCATTTTAAATTTTTAGAACTTTATCAGGGAAAACGCAAAAATTGTATCAGGAGCAGAAATAATATAGACCATTACCAAAGACTTACTACTACTAAACTATTGTTACCCACTCATTAACCTTTGTGAGCTTGTACACACTGTGCAGTTAGTACCAACTGCATTGTTATTATCAAGAACAAAAGAGATGATTGAACAATAGACTGTATCACTTCAGAGAAGAATCAACTTTTCCTCTCCTTGGCTTTAAGCCCAGCTTCACTCTTGCTGTCCTCTTCAGCTTGAAGTGCTCCTTAGATTCGATGTTCCTGTGGCTGTACCTCTTTTCACTCTTTTCTCTTTTCACTCCACAAGTGAGTTTTCTTCACCTAGTGGGCCCTCATTTGTCCATTAGGCACCTTTGAACTGTATTCCATCAATAGATGTTCCAACAGTCATTCTCTCTGTTCATGTACGTTAGGCCCTTTGTGGGGGGATTTCTTGTTTACTATTTCAGGGACTGTTTTCATCTCAGACCCAGGGCCGGCTCCAGGCACCAGGCAACCAAACACATGCTTGGGGCGGCACCTGGTAAGGGGCGGCCAATCTTGGGGTGGCGGGGGGCAGCGCAGCGTGGCATTCCGCGGGGGGGGGCGCTCCTGCGGCGCGGCGCTCGGCGGGGGGGGGCGCTCCGGCGGCGCGGCGCTCGGGGGGGGGGGTTCCGGCGGCGCGGCGCTCGGCGGGGGGGGGCGGGATCCGGCGGCGCTGCGCTCAGCAGGGGGGTTCCGGCGGCGCGGCGCGGCGCTCGGCGGGGGCGGGGCTCGGCGGGGCGGTGCTTTTTTTTTGCTGCTTGGGGCAGCAAAAAAGTTAGAGCCGGCCCTGCTCACACCACACAGCTTTTTGATCACTTCACTTTTTCACCAATTATATTTCCTTTCAGGGTTTTTTCCCCTTGGTACTCTCTCTCTGATAAGCCTGCAGATTTTATTTCCCTCTACAGCCCTTCTCTAATAGTGCCTGCTCACATACCCACGTCTGTTTTTTTTCTCCTACTCCTGACCTGAAACCTTTCATATTTTCCTTCTTCCACCCTTCTCACTTCCCAATCCCCAGCCTTTATTCTTCTGTTCTTCTTTTATTTTATCACCTCACCTCCACCTCCAGCGCCAGTTCATTCCTAGCTCAGCATCTCAATTCTTCTCTAACAGCAACTTCCAACTATACCCTTCAGGCAGATTCCAAGCCCCCTCCCCAACTCAAGCTGCCCTCTCCTTGGCTGTCTGTCTCCCCAGGGCAACATTCAGTGCTGCAGCATTGTCACTGAAGCAGGTGCTAGTGCCAGGGTGCAGGTTACTACAGATGGTAGCCACAGGGAGCAGAGAAGCTCCAGTAGTAACCCTGGGTGGTCTAAAAGATAAGGAAAAGTAGGAAGGAGGCCATTGAAACCATGACAAGATCTGGGATTGAGTTGTTAGTCATAGGGTCCCAGGGCTGGAACCTGGAGTAGAGGGCGGGCCCGGGTTCCCCTACCAGCCAAGGGAGAAGTGGCACAGACTGGGCAGTGGAGCAGGTGACAGACAGTTTGTTGAGTAGAACTTTGATACCCCCACAATGGAAAAACTATAGTGACCTAGCTGGAGGACCAAGTCATGAAGAGGGAACACCCCAAGTCATGAAGAGAGAGGGTGACCTGACTCCAGAGAGAGAGAGATGAGCCACGAGGAGGTGCCTCAGCAGTGATTAGCAAACCCCATTACACTCAGTCTCATAAACAGCTTAACCATTTTTGCTGAAATTTTCCAAAAATATTCTGCCTGAGTCAGACACCCAGCACTGGCAACTTCAGCCCAAACAGCTAAAGTTTGACAAAGCTATAAGCAACTGAAAACAGGGCTTATAATGGAACGTGTCCGACAAACTTAACTACAGGCAGCATACCAGCTCAGCCTGTGAAAAACAGACAGAACTAACCGTTGATGTTTTGTGGATCTACCCTCAAGCCTTCTGTATGAGTCACATGCACTGAGAATAAAAGGACACATTTGTCTCTTTTTAACTTCAGTTCAGTATTCTCACTCTCAGAGCATGTTTTACCCTTACCCTTATGGTCTGTCTCAGACTTCTCAAATTCAGCTGTCATCCAGTGACACTTCTGCTTCCTACAGTTTCATGCTGAGACGTGTATTGAACAACACAAGTATTGTTATTTAAAAATTACATAACCCTACCACAACATAACCCAGAGCCAGTTGGTCACTGCAGCTCATTTTCTGTCCCTTACGACGAAGACCACCATTCAATATGAAGGTGACTGCTTTGCTCTCTGCAGCCACACCTCACAGGCTTACACAGCAACAGCTGCTCCAAACAAGACTTTGCAGAACCCATTGGAAGATTCCTGCAGCACTTGCAATGTCAAATAGGAGGAGATGAGAGCAGTGTCTGTAAAAGTTGTCAAGGTAGAATGACACTTTTGGGAAAGGAGAAGATTGCTGCTGCATCTTCCATGGTGGAGAGAGTAGATGTTTCCAGGCTTGCTGCTTCCTGAAAC
Source organism: Emys orbicularis (assembly GCF_028017835.1). Taxonomy (NCBI): domain Eukaryota; kingdom Metazoa; phylum Chordata; order Testudines; family Emydidae; genus Emys; species Emys orbicularis. Next base: position 23,793,141 of record NC_088695.1, on the reverse strand, counting down.
TTTGTAAGTCTACTCAGATACTCCAGAGGGACAGTCACTGTGTGACAGCCAAAAGGCAGAGGGCAAGAGGCACCCAGATATCTGGTAATGAATTGCAGCTGGCTTAACCAGTTCAAGTGTACCTCAGTTCTTGAATGTATGAAATGTATCTGGTAAGTGTCATGCAAGGTCTCCATGAAGCTCATGACTCACTGGTTAATATAACCACATAATGTAGGTGCAAGCAACTGACCAAAGTTATGGATATAAACTGAAATTATAATTTTTAAGATGTGGTTTGGCAGCCAAGCAGAAATTGCCCCACCTCAGGAAAGGAATGTGGCTTCTCTACCTGGGAATTACTTCTATAGTATTTTGAATCACAATCAGAATGTATTTACATTTTGCATAAAAAGACCCATCAAACTCGCAAAGGGTGGAGGTAAACCTCACATTATTATGGAGGAAACAGACAATCATATGTCTAATGTTCATTCAAATTGCACCAGAGGGGGCAGGAACTAAAAAAAATTGCATTTTAGCAGACACAATTCTAGCTGGTAGGAAGCATCAGGAAACTTCCTTCAAGACAGATTCCATGTTGCCTACCTCACAGCTAGAAATAGACTTTTTATCCATTTCAAAGCTTCATTAGACTATCAAAGAGAGGGACCTGGAAACCCCAAGTTATCTATCAACTACAAAGACAAAGGTACCAGCCCTTTGGCTTGGGGGGATAGATCCTGACCCAGGGGCTCAGTCAGCTATCTTGATGGAAACATGTGGTGAAGATTTTACCTTGAACCCAGACTAGCTTGTTAAGTTTTAGTTACTAGAAAGTGTTTTATCTTTATTTCTCTTGTAACCATTTCTGACTTTAATCCTTTTATTTGCATTCACTTAAAATCTCTCTGTGCAATTAAATACACTTGTTTTATTTTTAATCTAAACTAATCCAGTGCTGTGTTTGAACTTAACTGTCTGGTAACTCCAGTTAAAATAACAAACTGTTGGATACTGACATTTTAAAGGAACAACAAATCTTAAAATTCCCCTGACTGTTCCAGAACAGGACTGGACATTTCAGAAAACACATGCATATTTGGGGCTAGGAAGAATGTGGAGTCACCTTACCGGGCATTAACCAAGACCGGTGGAGAACAGTGGAAGTCTATGATGTTGCAGGCAGGCTCCAGGACCCAAAGCGTTGGACCAGGGCTGCCAGTATATAGACATAGACTGCTTGCTCATTGCTGACTTGTTGCAGACAGCTTCAGTAGCAAGGCATTGTGAGGTCACAGAGTAAGAGGTGACACATCTCTTCACTTGTTTGGATTGTACCCCAGCCAACTTTTCCTTTTCCTTTTCCTGGGGAAGGGTCAGGATTGGCATCAGTGCAGAAGGAATGGCAAACTGCATTCCATGGAGGCACTTTGCAGTACTGGGGCAGCCTGCAGTGGCTCCATTAATGACAAAGGCAAACACACACTTTTTGCCTTTGTAGTTGGTATGGTTCCAGGCCGATTTCCTGTCCCCCTGGGCTATGGAGCACTCCCCTTGCTCTATCTCAGGGAGAGGGCTCATCTCCTTAAGAATCCCCCTACAAATAACATTCGCTCCTGCCATAATTACTATTAAATTTAACAAGATGTTCTGAAGCCTGAGCTGCCCTCCCTAGTCAGGAACGTTGTCTGTATCACACACCTGTGCCTGGGATAGCCCACGAAAGCTTATGCCCAAATAAATTTGTTAGTCTCTGAGGTGCCACAAGGACTCCTCATTGTTTTTGCTGATACAGACTAATCCCTGAGTCTTGTGATTCAACAGACACGCTCCCAGTATCCTTTCCCCCCTTTACATTTCCTGCACAGGTTTCACTGGCTGGACAGAGCTGCTGTGTCCTGTTTTCTTTCTTGCCAAACAATGAGCCTAAGATTTCTGCTTATCATCTTAACTACCAAACTGGTACAATTCACTGGTGGAAATCCAGAACTGAAGAGTGAATTTCAGTGGATGCTTCCCTATACAATCAGATGAAAAGCATTATCACTGACTTTTTCAGCACACTTTAACACTGATGCTGGCCCTGCAAGTAGGCAGATTTCAGACATGGGCATGGACAGACGGCAGAGAGCCTCAGCAGCACTCTCGCTCAGTTTTCTCTCGTTAATCTTCTCTATCACAGCATTTAGCAGCAGTTACTGGTGCGAAGGGACAAGAAAAGTTGCAAAACCTTTCTGTACAGATCAGAGGAAAGGGACTCACTGCATCCGCTTCAATAGCTCTGATCTGAACAATAGCAACGCCGTTCAGTATATCTGGGAAACAGGCGATGACAAGTTCATTGACCGAAAGTTTCACGCTGGCATCTGGTATTCATGTGAGGAGATTATTAATGGGGAAGGTGAGTGACAGCCAGACACATTTACTTCAAAAAGTGTTTAGCCAAAATGCTTCCTGATTATCTCCTGCTCCCTGTTCTCCTGCTGCTGTAGTGCTGTATGTTTTGTTGAGGGGGAAAGGTATCAGCACAAGGGTGCCACTTCTCCAGAGGGAGAAGATCCAAAGCTTCAGGAAGGATCGGAAAGAAACATGTTCAAATAAACCCTTAGAAATACTGTTATGAAGTTTAGAATGGCAGACTGCAGTGCAGATTCTTGATTTCAGTGATTAGCATTAGATGGTTAGATGAGCATTAACTGACTAGGGCTACCACCATTAGAAATTAACAAGATTTGCTCTTCCGGTGAGAGCAGCAAGTTAAAAGGCTTTTAATGAGAAAGGTTTTAAATTGTTTTTTACTTTTCTGATATTATCTGTGAACTGAATTAAAATAAATGTGTCTGATGGGAATAATCTCTTTAGATCCCTGATTGCAAAATAGGAAGGGCAATGTTATTTCTTATTTTAAAATGTCATGTTAATGTACATATCATGTTAATTTACAGCAGCTCTTGCAAATACTACAGAAATGTGAGGAGTGTTTCCTAAGTAAAGAATTTCAAGAGAAGCCCTGATTTTGTGCTAAGAATGACATTTTATTGTAAAAGAAATGGATTCTCTTTTCTGGGTTTCCTCATTCTCTGTGCCTCCCACTAAGGAGATGAAATTTGATCATTTTCATCATGATGCTGTCACTCCTAAACAAAGGCAGAAGGTGCATTTTTTCCCCGCTGAAGAATAACTTGGCCATTTATTAATCATAAATGGTTGTACATAACCTAGCCCCACTCTGAGTAACACTAAACACCGAGATGGCATAGAATGAAATTAGTTTGCCATAAAATGAAACTGCTGATTGATCTTGGATCTTTGTAAAATAAGGCTGTTTATTTAGTACAAGTATGGTGCGCACTATACGTCCAGATATCCAAGTTACTACAGTTTCTGCCCTTGTAGTCCCAAAGAGAGAGAGAAACAGAAAAAAGACAACAGAAGAGTCAGATCACTCCAGACCTATAAACGTCAAACCCTCGGCAACTAGCAGCCATAAATCTGGGGATCCCAATTCTGCTGTGCACTGGGCTTGACATCTTACATTGTAAACAACAGGGATCAGCAGAGAAGCCCCTCTGCTAAGACAGAACAAAGACTAGGAGATGGGAAACAGAGACATTCTGGAGGGGGTGATCCCTATAGATTGCAGAGGGGAGAGAGCTTTAATATCTTGTGCTGTGAGTGGCTGAAAAGACGAGCTGATTGGAATCAATTTAATGAGCTTTGTTCAGGGGGCTGGGAGTGGGGTTTGAGACTGACTTGTGAGCGCAAGAGGCTGGAGCCAAGTTTACACAACTCTATCGGAGCAGGAAGCAGGGGCATTCTTTCGATCACCTGGAGGGGAAGCAAAGTGACAGAGTTTGGAGGGGCCACCACCTGTCAAGGGAACTCTGTTTTCACAATGAACCTTTTGAAAAATAATTTGAGAGTCTTCACCTAAGTTCCCCCCCAGCTTCGTCTCTGGCCCCTGATTGAAAGCGGGAGGGATTCTCTCACCTACCTCCAAACAGTGAGGCCACCCTCCCTTTATTCTTTTCCACTGTATGCCCTTGGGGCCCAACTCCTTTGCCACTGCATGTCCCCAGCACCCAACTCCTCTGCTGCTGCTGTTGCTTTACCCAGGCTGGAATGGCTGCTATGTTAGCCCAAGCAAATGCTTCAACACACAGATAGGTGTCAAGTATCAGAGGGGTAGCCGTGTTAGTCTGAATCTGTAAAAAGCAACAGAGGGTCCTGTGGCACCTTTAAGACTAACAGAAGTATTGGGACCATAAGCTTTCGTGGGTAAGAACCTCACTTCTTCAGATGCAAGTAATGGAAATCTCCAGAGGCAGGTAGGTGGCACTACAGAGCAAATCCATTCCCTGAATTCACCACTAGATGGAGAGCTCTGCTCCACTCTCATCCCAGCCCCAGTCCTCCCTGTTCTACTTAGGGTGATCAGATGTCCCGATTTTATCGGGACTGTCCTGGTTATTACGGGCTTTGCGTTATATAGGATCCTATTACCCTGCATGACCCCCATCCCGATTTTTCAAACTTGCTATCTGGTCACCTTAGTTCTGCTCCACAATCCCCTGTGCATTCTTTTCTCCCTTGTTAGAGGATTGGCCCTTTTCCATAGAGTACCCTGGGGGTGGCTATCGCCCTACCAGCCCAATCATGCACACACACCATTCAGCCAGGACGGGGCTCTAGAGGAGCAGAAAGTGGGTGTGAGTGTGTGGTGTCAGTGGGGAAAGGTGCTGTATGAAGACATCTGGATTTCCTAGCTTTTGTTGGAGTTGCTGCTTAGGGGGCCAAGGCAGAAGGCCAGGCCAAATCCCCCTGGGCCACAGGAACTGTCCTTTCATGAATCAAGGTAAACTTTCTTTTCTTATTCTGTGCACTTAGCAGGACAGTGCCAGCCCATTCCTCAAACTCTGGGCCTCGCTTGTCACCATTAGCTGCATCCACTGTCCAGTCTCAACTCCTCTCTATTGCAAAAAGGTGTGCACATGTTATATGATCATACACATTTCATTTTTTTTGTTAAAAATACTATTCATTTTTGGTCAAAAACTTTTGGTTTGGGGTTTTTCAGTTTTCCAATCAAACTCAAACATTTTAAAGGAAAACAGACATAGTTCATGAAAAATTTCATTTAGTTTAAAACCCAGTTCTCAGTCAAAAACAAGTTAACACAAAATGTTCAACTAGCCCTCGTAAAGACATACCTGTGTTTAGGGTTAGGCTGGTGAACCACAGTTATGAAGGGAAGGGAAGCTGGGGAAGAGGGGTCCATTTTCTTCTCCACATCTGGGACATCACAAACTACATCACAAGAGATGGGGACCTGGCCTCTCCCATGCTCTCTACAGTGGTCTCTTATTGATTAATAAAGAATTAAAGGAGGGCAATCAGCCCTCTAATCAGCATGCCAATCTATTTTATGGAAGATAGATCTTGTCAAAATAACTTGATATCTTTTTTTAATGAGGTTACAAGTTTGGTTGACAACGTTAATTGTGTTGATGTAATATACTTAGACTGCTGTAAGACTTTTGACTTGGTACTGCATGGGATCTTGATTAAGAAACTAGAATATTAAACAATTAACATGGCACACATTAAATGGATTAAAAACTTGCTAACCGACAGGTCTCAAAATGTAATTGTGAAGGAGGAATCATCATCATCAAACTGGTGTGTTTCTGGTGGGGTCCTGCAGGGATTGGTTCTTGGCCCTATGCTATTTAATATTTTTACTAGTGACTTGGAAGAAAACATAAAATCCTCACTGATAAAGTTTGCAGATGACAAAAAGATTGGGGGAAGAAGACAGGTCACTGATATAAAGTGATCAGGATCACTTGGCAAAGTAGTTACAAGCAAACAATATGAGTTTTAAGATGGCAAATGCAAATGTATATACAACAAGTACCAAAGAATGTAGGCCATCCTTACAGGATGGGGGACTCTATCCTAGGGAGCAGTGACTCTGAAAAAGACTTGGGGATCAAGATGGATAGTTAGCTGAATTTGAGCTCCCAGTGTGATGCAGTGGCCAGAAGGGTTAATGGGAGCCTTGGATGCATGAACAGAGGAATCTTGAGTAGAAGTAGAGAGATATTTTACTTCTGTATTTGATGTTGGTGTGACCGCTTCTGGAATACTGTGTCCAGCTTGATGCCCACAATTCCAGAAGGATGTTGATGATTTGAGAGGGTTCAGAGAAGAGCCACAAGAATGATTACAGGATTAGAAAACCTGCCTTATAGCGATAGACTCAAGGAGCTTCTCTTAGTTTAACAAAGAGAAGGCTAAGGGGTGACTTGATTAGTCTACACGTATTTCGTGGGGAGCAAATATTTGATAATGGGCTCTTCAATCTAGCAGACAAAGATATAACACAATCCAATGGCTGACAATTGAGGATTGACAAATTCAGACTGAAAATAAGACATAACATTTTATCAGTGAGGGTAATTAATCATTGGAACAATCCACCATAGGCCATGGTGAATTCTCCATCACTGGCAATTTTTAATTGCATGTTTTTCTAAAAGATCTGCTCTAGTTCAAAGAGGAATTAATTCAGTGAAGTTCTCTGGCCTGAGTTATACAGGAGGTCAGACTAGAAGATCACAGTGACCCCTTCTGGCCATAGAACCCACCCCACCCCCACCCCCCGTCCCCTTTCCCAACATCCACATTGTACTATGTTCTGAAGTGCGGGAATGTTTGAGTGGTTCTGCTTTGTATTCATTTGTAGTGTGGGTGTACTAAGCTGCTTGAACCAGAACTGCTGAACAGCTCTTATAAAACAGATAAAGGAGCTAGCGAACAGAAGCAAATGGAAGTTTTGTGAGGGAGTTCTCCAGGTAAAGGAGGAGCAACTATGTGATGCTTGGAGTGAGTTTGTTGTCTGTTTGTTTGTTGTTGTGTGCTTGCTACTTGCCATTTGCTGCTTGATGGAAATTTATAGTGTGGTCTGTCTGAGGAGCTGTTTGCTGAGCCTAGCAGCCTGTTAGGCAAGGCTGAGAGCTTCCTAACAAGGTTTTAGCCTGCCATCCTTTGATCCCTACTTCCTGTAGGATCCCTTGATAAGGGGGCATGGCTACTGAGGAACAGGGGTTTAAAAAGCCAGCCCCTAAGCAACTGGAGGAGCTAGCGAACAAGGGAGTGTTGCGAAGGAGTTTAGAGATGGAGCGTGAAAGCCAGACACATCCAGCAGTCTCTAAATTTAGGCAATAGTGCCCCCATGATTGAAAGAGGGCTCTAACCTGCTGCTTCTGGTTAAGCCAGTGGCTAGCCCTCCTGCAGCTTTGCAAGGGGAGAGTGTGACCAAAAGCATCCCTGTATTCACACCCTACACACCACTGCAACAAGCTTTGTGCAAAATATGCCTTGTTCAGTATCACTGGAAAACTAATAACTTGCTGGTCAATAACATGGTGAACTGTGTGTAGCAATGTTGTATGTCAAGTTATGAATCCCCTGTCTGATGTTATTATCACATGTTCAAACCCACACAACCCTACCTAGGCAAAAGTTGTTAATGAGGTTTATCCTAAATGTTACCTTAATTTATAAATAAGTAATAAACAGGGTCCTCGAGACAGCAGGGGAAAAAGATGGCAGGAGACAAAGCAACGTTGCATTTCAGCAAACACAGATGAGGAGAAAGAGCATGGAGCCTCCTTCAACACCAGACTCTATGTTGCCTTCTTTACTGCTTGAATAAACTTTACTTTACAGGGTAAGTCTCAGAAGAATCTACTTCAAAGGTTCACTGGATTATAAGAGAGAGGGGCAGAGAACCCCAAGTTATATCTCTGTCTTTCACCTAAGAAGACAAAGGCACCAGCATTTTTGGGCCATTGGGAGAGATTCTGACCATCTTGCCGGAAAACTGTGGGCGAGAAAAGCCATCTTAACAAAGCCTGGAACCAAAACTTGGAAGATTAAGTTTCAGACTTTTAGATGCATGTTTTCACTTTTATTTGCTTGTAAACATTTCACTCTTAGAATCATAGAAACATAGAATTGTGGGACAGGAAGGGACCTCGAGAGGTCATCTAGTCCAGTCCCCTGCACTCATGGCAGGACCAAGTATTTTCTAAACTGATAGGTGTTTGTCTAACCTGCTCTTAAAAATCTCCAATGATGGAGATTCCACAACCTCCCTAGGCAATTTATTACAGTGCTTAACCACCTTGACATTTAGGAACCAACCTAAACATCCATTGCTGAAATTTAAGCCCAACACTTCTTGCCCTACCCTCAGAGATTAAAGAGAACAATTTTTCTCCCTCGTCTCCCTTTTCTCCCTCTTAAAACAAGCTTTTATGTACTTGAAAACTGTTATCATATCCCCTTTCAGTCTTTTCTTCTCCAGACTAAATAAACCCATTTTTTTATGTCTTCCCTCATACGTCACATTTTATAGATCTTTAATCTTTTTTGTTGCTCTCTTCTGGACTTTCTCCAATTTGTCCACATCTTTCCTGAAATGTGGTGCCCAGAACTGGACACAATACTTCAGTTGAGGCCTAACCAGTGCGGAGTAGAGCATAAGAATTACTTCTTGTGTCTTACTTACAACACTCCTGCTAATACATCCCAGAATGATGTTTGCTTTTTTTTTTTTTGCAACAGTGTTACACTGTTGACTCATATTTAGCTTGTGGTCCACTATGACCTCCAGATCCCTTTCCGCAGTACTCCTTCCTAGGCAGTCATTTTCCATTTTGTATGTGTGCAACTGATTGTTCCTTCCTAAGTGGAGTACTTTGCATTTTCCCTTATTGAATTTCATCCTATTTACTTCAGACCATTTCTCCAGATCATTTTGAATTTTAATCCTGTCATCCAAAGCATTTGCACCCCCTCACAGCTTGGTATCATCCACAAACTTTATAAGTTTGTCATTATCTAAATCATTGATGACGATATTGAACTGAATCAGACCCAGAACTGATCCCTGCAGGACCCCACTCATTATGCCCTTCCAGCTTGACTGTGAACCACTGATAACTACTCTCTGGGAATGGTTTTCCAACCAGTTACTAGCTGCACCTAGATTGTATTTTCCTACTTTCCTCCTTCCCCTCCCCACAGTGCCTCCTGCCCACTGCTGAACAGTGGCGGGTGGGAAGTGCTGGGGGAGAGAGGTGGAGCTGATTGGCGGGGCCCGCCAGTGGGTGCTGAGCACCCATTCTTTTTTTCCCATGGGTGCTCCAGCCCCAGAGCACCCACAGGGTCGGCAGCCAATCTTTAGTAAACTAATTAAAGATTTATTAATAAAAAAAGAAAAGAAGAGCGTTATTAAAAGGTTAAAATGAATCATATACATTACAGCTGATTTCAGAGTCTATAGATCAGGATAGTAGCAGTGATGTTAAATCTGCTAGCCTGCAATAAGTCTCTCTGGATCAATCCATCTTGTGGATGTTACCCAGGAACACAACATGTTTGAGATACCAATACATTGCGAAGATTTATAGCTTCATATACAATGACAATACAGGCATATAAACAGGATAACATTGTTCAACAGATCACAACTTTTCCATTTTCCCTTGATACCTTACAAGGCATACTTTGTATAAGATTTATCACAATTGTGCAACTGTGTTGATACATCAGTGATCATACCTTAGTGTAAGCATGTGTGGCGCTCTGTACCTCAAAGCAGCACCCTGGAACCCACATCTTTCTTTTTCTATAGCATCAAAAGGTGCATGGGGGATGGAGTTGTGGGTGCATGGGGGTGAAGTTGGGAGTGCCTAGGGGATGGGGGTGCATGAGGGTGAAGTTGGGATACAAAGGGGATTGAGGGATGGGAATGGGGATGAAGTTAGGGGTGTATGGGGGTGAGGTTGGGAGAGACAGAGTCCAGCACTAGCTTGGACCTCTCTCCCCTCCCACCAGAGACCACAAATCTCCCTGAATTTATTTGAAAATGCCCTAACCAACAAGATCTGTTACTGATCACTTTGAATTGTAACAGTTTCAGTACCTGAGGTATTTGCAACCTTTCCATTTCCTGCCAGTCCTAGTCAAATACCCTTTCCCTTAGCCACATGTCTGAGTGGTTACTGGGCTGCACAAGGACTGGCGACTCCAAGGCCTAGCTGCTTAAGTACCTACAATGTTTGCTTCCATTGTATTTAATTTAGATGGACTAAATGGGCCCAAAGACTCAAAGGTTTTAACACAACTCTGGCAATGTCCAGCATTAAACAGTTTTAAACAAGATTTGGCGTTTGGTCTGCGGAGACCTCAGCCTGCTCAGTACAATGGCAAACAACCCATTAAAAATCTTTTTGTTAAAGATACAGAAAAAGGAGAAAGCATTAAAGCATTTGAAATGTAAAGTATTAAGTAAGTTTTCATTTTAACAACAACCCTTATTCCCTTTCCCTTTAGGTAGAAAGAGTCTTTAGAAAAACTGCCTCCCCTTGTCTGACAGTCATTTAGATGATATTAAAAATGGTAATAGCTGTTCTTTTGGGGGGAAAGAGAAGTTAGTTGAGGAGGGATAGAGCTGTTGTTGCTATGGTTGTCCAATCCCACTTCATGGAAGATAAAACAAGACAAACACAGGAGTGAAAAAGAAAAGAACAGCAAAGATAGAAAATGCAGCTTCTGCATCTGGTGTTGACTCTCACTCGCAACCTCACTGATGGAGAAATATAGGCCCAGCAATATTTCTTATGTTATGCATGGCACATGGTGTGATCAACCACACCGAGACTTGGGAAACTTGTACCAGCATCACGCTGTTTAGGGAATTGATTTTATTTGCCTTTCTGGTCACAGTGTTGCAAAATATACAATTCTGGCTAAAGGATACTGTGTGTGTGCGCGGGCATGCGTATGTGACAAAGTCTCACATCCCAGGTGGTGTTCGGGATATAACTGGAGCCAGTGAAGGTGATGATGTCATCTGGATCCCTCTCTCTGCCTGGTCTGATCAGGACGACAAACACATAATGGTGACATGATGGATCCTGGAGCCCCAGGAGACAGGAAGTGTGGCAGCCATGATGGTGAAGATTGCGCCTTCCCCTTTTTTCAGTCAGCAATTGTCCCCTAAAATCTTTTTTGAGGACCCCAGAAGGGAGTGATGGGTGGAATACCCCACCCCTTCATTATTTCGTTCACCAATTTGGCCTAAATTCTGACACACCAATTTTGGTTCATTAATTTCCAGTCCCACACTTCTCTTGTTTACCCAAATTGATCGTAACACAGTCCTTGAGTTATATCATTTGGCCTTTTGTTTGTACTAATGTGTCTCCCTTTTGCACCTTTTCTCATTAACATTTATTGTTATAAGTTATTGTGACACATTATAAACTTTCTCATAGTTTTTACAGTTGAGCTCACAATTCAGATAAATTTGTCGGCCCAATTATTACACCACCTCTGGGTTGTGGGACACCTCACACTCTACTGGCACCCTAGGTTTACTGAGCAACCCCAATGATTACAATGGTCTTGCTAGTGCCATATACAGAAATTGTATCACCTCCCTATTGGTACTCAATATTCCCCTGTTTATTCATCCAAGTATTGCATTAGGCATCTTAGCCTCACACTGGGAACTTCTCTGCATTTGTTTTCCACTATGCCATCTAAATCCTTTTTGGAGTCATTGCTGTCCTATCTTCTGGTTCATGTGTGTGTGACCTTGCATTAGGCTATATCCTATGCAGTCTGAACTGCTCTTTATAACTGATCTGTCCTTATTATCATGTTCCACTCCACCATTTTTGAGTCACCTACAAACTTTTTCAAAAGTGGCCTTATATTTTCTTCTAGATTGGGTCAAAAGAAACCTGATGAGGTTCAACAAGGACAAGTGCAGAGTCCTGCACTTAGGATGGAAGAATCCCATTCACTGTTACAGACTAGGGACTGAATGGCTAGGAAGCAGTTCTACAGAAAAGGACCTAGGGGTTACAGTGGATGAGAAGCTGGATATGAGTCAACAGTGTGCCCTTGTTGCCAAGAAGGCTAATGGCATTTTGGGCTGTATAAGTAGGGGCATTGCCAGCAGATCAAGGGACGTGATCATTCCCCTCTATTTGACATTGGTGAGGCCTCATCTGGAGTACTGTGTCCAGTTTTGGGCCCCACACTATAAGAAGGATGTGGAAAAATTGGAAAGAGTCCCGCGGAGGGCAACAAAAATGATTAGGGGGCTGGAGCACATGACTTATGAGGAGAGGCTGAACGAACTGGGATTGTTTAGTCTGTAGAAGAGAAGAATGAGGGGGGATTTGATAGCTGCTTTCAACTACCTGAAAGGGGGTTCCAAAGAGGATGGATCTAGACTGTTCTCAGTGGTAGCAGATGACAGAACAAGGATTAATGGTCTCAAGTTGCAGTGGGGGAGGTTTAGGTTGGATATTAGGAAAAACATTTTCACTAGGAGGGTGGTGAAGCACTGGAATGGGTTACCTAGGGAGGTGGTGGAATCTCCTTCCTTAGAGGTTTTTAAGGTCAGGCTTGACAAAGCCTTGGCTGGGATGATTTAGTTGGGAATTGGTCCTGCTTTGAGCAGGGGGTTGGACTAGATGACCTCCTGAGGTCCCTTCCAACCCTGATATTCTATGATTCTATGATTTTTTAGTCTCTAAGGTGCCACAAGGACTCCTTGTTGTTTTTGCTGATACAGACTAACACGGCTACCACTCTAATTTATAATTGTTTGAGAACCTGGACTCTGAATGTCCTGAGTTTTGTGCAGTTACTATAATAAATTTAGTGTTTTATTCACTTAGTTTGGGCTGGAAAATATAGTGCACGGTATAGTAAAACAAGTGCTCCTCTTGGGGCAGTTCTAAACTAAAACCAGCACGTATGTTTATACATGCATTCAGTGAAATGTCTTTCATGACAATTTGAATACAGGAGGACATTTTGCCTTTCTTTGCATTGTAGTCATCTAGTTCTGCATTTTATTTTTAAACTTTAAATTTGTATATGTCTTTTAGGTGAGAAATGTAGAAGTTTTATCAGTCTGACTCCACCTGCAGATCGAGGTAAATATATATTTCCAGTACTTCAGGGCTCTGTAACCTTCCTACTTTACAATTAGCATTCTAAATATTTTCCCCTTTGTGCCTTTGGAAATATCCCCTTTAATCTCTTACGAAGGCTTTGGGGGCTTTATTTGGGTTTTCCAAACTCCAAGATGAAGCCCAAATCTGATAAAATATAAGGGTGGGAGTTTCCAAAGCATTGGACCTGATTTTAAAGGTATTTAGACATCCAGTGGGGTGAGAAAAGCTGTTTTGTTCAACTCTTGCTTAGTCTAAAAGTTTAGGATTTAGAATGCGTGTTTACTTTTTATTTTCATAAGGAACTATCTCTGATCTTTAGGCCTACCACATATAATCTCTTAAAATCTATATTTGTGTAGTTAACAAACTTTTTTTAATGTTTTATCCTTATCCGTGAGTTTGTCTACTAACACGTCAACTCCCTTCTCACCTCAGTGGTGGATAGATAGTGCATTAGCTGAGCAGGATGAACAGGGTACTCTGAATTCTGCTTAGTGAGGCTCAGGGAGGGGGCATAGATGGCTCTTTGCTAACTTCCTGCCTCACAGTCCTGGGGTAACTTCAGGGGTGCTCTAATTTACCCTGGCTGGAACAACTCCCAAAGGGCTCTTCTATCAGCTCAGGCTCCCCACAGTGTAGTGAGCTCTGGCCATGCCTACTCAGACTCCTGGAGGCGAGAAGTGGGTAGTGTATACCTGGCTATGCCAACCTCCCTTTACACAAGGGGAATTCCAGCTACCCTGTAAGAGCAGGATTCCTTCCCCTTTGAGCCACGTGACACAGTGGCAGAGTTCAGGTTATTTTCTAGTGAACAATGGGTTATCTTATGCTTGTCCATGTATGTAGCACTTGTAGGAAATGAGACTACACAAATATCTCTTCACCTTCCATTAACTGTGGATTTCTCCATTCTGGTGTCTAATCTAACTGCCATTTTAGGCACCAAAATCCCAGAATCAGGTCCCACTGGGATTCACAAAACCCCCACTCAGCTGATCCCGAATGCTGTAGGTGCCTAAACTCACTCAGTGCCTCCATTCTTGCAGTAAAAGCTACCTGGGTTTCTGTTTCTGTGCTTTGCGCAGTGCAAACCCATGCTAGGCGTCCACACATCTAAGTTCCAGAGCAAGTCACAAACTGGGGGGAAATAGGTGTTCCTCCACCTAGTTCGTCTGCGGGGCTCTATCCAGTGAGTGCTCAGAGCTTTGCCTATCGGATCAAGCCCCTACAGGTGAGCTTACATGGAAGAGTGGTGCGGGGTGGGGGAGGAGGAGGAATTCCCTCATAACTTTTAGCCCAGGGGTTAGGGCACTTACCTGGGAACCCCCCACTTCAAATCCCACAGTCACCTGAAAGGAGAGAAGAGATTTGAAAAATGATCTACCATCTCCCTGGCGAGCATCCTAGCCACAGGGCCATGGACTATTCTACTATGGCGACTCCCCCATCTCTCCTGTTGAAGCTGTTGCATTGTGGATAATAACTAAAAAAAAAAAAAAGGTATGGGAGTAGGGGGACTGGATCCTGAGTTACCCATCTCATAAGGGAGCACGCTAACCAGCAAGCTACAGAGTCATTCTCTCTCTCTGTCACGGTCTCTCTCTCTCTCTCTCATTGGCAACAGCTTCACAGGAGAGACTGAGGGAGCCCCTAGATCAGAATATCCCTCAGCCCAGGGATTAGGGCATACATCTGATAGATGGCAGATCCCTGTTCAAACTCCTTCTCCCCCACAGGCGGTCTCCCACATCCCAGGTGAGTACCCTAAGCACAGGGCTAAACGTTAGCAGGGATGTCTTTCTTGCTAAGATGGTGTAGGCACCTACTGACAAGAAAGGGTTTGTAGCTGAGAATCCCAAGCAGAGCTAGGCACCTCCCTGAAGCCCAGATTTAGGCACCTATCTCTGCCCCACCCCTTGCTGGCATCTCTCATTGGCTAGCTTACGCAAGGAGCCCCCTAGCATGCTGATGTTTGTGAATTGCAGTCTACAGTGCCTGTCTCTCCCCATTCACTCTATAGGAAGCCTAGGTTCCGAACTCAGGCTTTGTGAATCGCAAGGATTTTCTAGGCACCTAAAAGTTAGGTGTGGTGATGCTCAGTATGACTGCGTCTAAGTTCCTAGGTGAATCTAGCCCGAGGTGTCTGAAGTTGGGCATCAAAATTAGTGAACACTTGCCACTTTTGTCCTTAATCTTCTTGTGCCTCAGTTCCACACAGATAAAGTGGGAGTATGTACTGGGGTCTACAAACCCCATATTGAGCGTAGACAGAGGGAGAGGAGAACCTCTCCTGTTTACAAGCAAGCAGCTTGATCCCACCACCCCGCAGCTGCCAGAGCTGCCAATCACGGAGACAGGCACCCACAGCAGCAACCAATAAAGGAAACAAGACCTGATATCAAGGAGAGAGTTCAGAGATGGAAGGGGGGCAGAAAGGCCTGGGATAGTAAAGGGGAGACAGCCCTGCACCAGGCTGTCTCCAAGAAAGAACCAAGAGACTGAAGCAGACTGCAAGCCCTATAATCGAAGGCCTGCTAGTCTTAATTAGAGGTGAAAGTCTAAGTATTGACCTGATTGAAAAGATGCTACAGGTAGTCAGCCAGGAGAAGCTGGAGCCCCTTGAAAGACCACACCAATGACCACCACAGGGTAATATCATCCCCTCTCTCAGGGGTGCTGTGAAAATACATTCATTAATGTTTGTAAAACATGAAATGTGATCCTATGGGGATAACTACCATAGAATGCCCATGAGGAAATTACCAATTGTGTGTTCAGTGTAGGGCTTGAATGGTGTGTGGTAAATAAATAAGGTCTGAGGCCTCTAAATAAGGAGGACAAAAGAAATATTCAGTCATTGAGTATCATCTGTGTCATGCACTGAATAAGCTAAATTAAGTGGATAAATCTAATACTAGTTAATGCTTTAAAAAATCTAGAAGAAAATACAACCTCCTTCTTCAGGGCTTAAGCCTATCTTTAACTATTAGGGATCAGGATAAAACCTTCCTAGGGAGGGGCAGATTATCCTACACCTGCCCACTGCAAGGTTTCTTGCATCTTCCTTTTCAGCAGCTGTTATTAGCCAATGTCCAAGACAGAAGACTGGGCTAGAGGGATCTAGGGTCTGATCCAGTCTGGGAATTCCTGGGTTAGAGAATGAACTAAGGTTGGTGGGATGTGGAAACAAAATGCATAATAAAAATGATTTCCTCTTCCCTTCCCTATGCTTTGAGGCAAACCCACAGCCAGACCAGGGCTGCTCACTCACCTGACATGATTCACTACTCCCACAGAGCCTGCACTGACTCAGCTCTCAGGCATGCTGCAGCAGCCTATCCCTGAGTAGGCTCTAGGTCAGATGACCTCAGGCACAGGTATTTCACTCAGCCCAGCAGAGCTGTAAGTTAGTCTGTGCAACAGCGCTACCTGGCTAGAAACCCTCCAACTGCCTCACAGAATCCCTAGGCTTCCAGCCTGACCCTAGCCTCACCTGAGTCATGTTCTTGCCTGCTTCAGTCTTGTCTATAGCCTGCCCTGACCCTGATCCCCAGATTATTACAGTAATTCCAACCCAGCTTTGACTTTTGGCCTGCATTGAGTTCTAACTACGATGCTGATTTCGCTTGTCCATGGATGATAATCACAATTCTGACCCACGGTCTGTCCCTGGGCCCCAGTTTCAGTGCTGCCTTCAGCCTGGTCCTAACCCTATGTTCAGCTTCAAACCTTGGTACCAGTTCTCACCCACTGATCCAACCGCCAGGCCTGACTGCCTACAATCCAGAGCCTGATAGTTTGCACAGACTCCACTGTAGTGGACCCCAGGCCTAGATGGACCACCTGGGTGCTGCAGCCCGAGAAATGTCATCCCTACTCCAGAACCTCGAGAACCAATTGCCCAGCTAAAGTTAGAGAACGCTTCCCTCCAAGTGCTGGTTCAGACCCCTCCAGGATCTTTTGGCCCACCCATGTTAGAAGCCCTGGAGTGTGGTTCAAAAATTCCCTTGCCAGAGTGGTTTGATGGTGACTGCCACATGTTTTGAGGTTTTTATTAACCAGTGTCACCCACACGATCAGATGAAGGTGGGATTTGTTATCAATGTACTGTCTAGAGAAGCCCTAGAGTGGGCCTCACCCATCCTGGAACAGGTCAACATGATGCTTGGCCATTTTGAGTACTTCATCCATTTCTTCTTGTTAATATTCAGTGACCCCAACCAAGTATGCAACATCAAAGCAGCCCTATAGTTCCTCAGCCAGTGTTAGTGACCTGTCTCCACCTATGCAGTCCACTTCTGGAGCCTGACCACTGGTATGGTTTGGAATGATGCAGCCCAAATCTATAATTTCCATTGGGGATTGAATGATGCTGTAAAGGAGGATCTGGCTCTTGTTCCCCTCCCCTTCCCCCCCCCCCCCCACCATGCTGAGTTGGTACCCTACATCAAGCTTTGCATAAGAATCAAGAACCAGCTGCTCGAGCATTGCCTGGAAAAGAAATAGGCTTCTAACCATTCCCATCCTAGTGTCAAGGGCCCCATGCATGTCCTTTGCCCAGTTCCAGACTTGATCCCATGCAAACTGATAGCACCAGGGGGTTCATCACAGACCAACAGAAGGATTACTGGTGCCGAAATGGCCTTGCCTGTACTGCAGAGAAAGTGGCCACTTCACCTCAGAGTGCTCTCAGAATCCCAGACTCGCTACAGTGCCAGAAAACCACTCGATCTAGCCCCGGTAGAGGAGTCATGGCTGGACCTAATGCAGAGAGCAAACCCCCAAATGGATCTACTCTGCAGCCTACATTTGCCCATGCACCATTGGAGCACCACCAGCGACACCAGCAGATCCCCCTCCAGCTCTGGGTCCCAGCCACACCTGAAGTAAGCTGTACCCTGCTTTCATTGATCAACTCTGGGTTGTCCAGAAACTTTATGGACTTCACCTATGCTGGAGCCAACCATTTGCCCAGGCAGAGGAAGCGTGTCCCAGAGCAGGTGAAGACTATTGATGGTAGTGTGCTGACTTCCAGCCAGTTTCTTAAAAAACAGCACCTCTCCAGGTCAAGATAGGAGACCACCAGGAAATTATGCAGTTTGACATTCTCCTGCTGATCATGAGCTCCTAGAATGGGTCAGTACAGCAAAGATCTTCATCAAGCTTAACTTGCATGGTGCATACAACTTGGTCTGCATCCGGGAGGGTGACAAATGGAAAACCGCTTTCTGCATCAGGTATAGCCACTATGAGTACCTGGTTATGCCCTTTGGCCTCTCCAAAACCATGGCCACATTCCAGTATTTCATGAATAATATCTTCAAAGATATTGTAGACCAATTCATTCTGATCTACTTAGATGACATCCTCATCTTCTTAGAAAACCAGACTCTGCATGACCAGCGTGTCCAACAAGTGCTGGAACACCTCAGGAAAAATGACCTGTATGCCAAACCAGAAAAATGTGAGTTTGACTGCACCACCATTGATTTCCTGGATTACGTCATCTTGTCTAATGAGATCACTATGTATCCACACCATCATTGTGGACTGGGCCTGTGACATCCAATGCTTCCTGAGATTCACAAACTTCTATTGGAGGTTCATCACCCAGGTAGTGTCCCCCATTACCTAACTCTTCCATAAGAATTCCGCATTCATCTGGCAGTCAGAGGCCCAATGGGCTCTTGAGCAACTAAAGAAGGCCTTCATCTCTGCACCTATATTGAAGCACCCAAACCCATCCCAGCCTTTTGTTGTCAAGACAGACACTTCCAATTATGCCATTGGGGCAGCACTGTCAGAATCCCAGAGTGTCACCAAGCATTCTCCATCCATGAACATTCTACTCCAGAAAGCTAAGTCCCACAGAACAGAGCTACAAAATCTATGACAAAGAGCTGCTAGCCACCAGGACCACCTTTGAAGAGTGGCATCACCTCTCAGAGGGTGCATATTTCCCCATCCAGGTATTCACCAACCATAAAAACTCAGAACACTTGTGATCCACGAAGACCAAATCCAATGGTCCCTGTTTGTTTCTTTGTTCTTGTCTGAAGTTCATGCTGCATTATTGTTCTGGAGGCAAATGGCAAGCCTGATGTATTCTCCCACAAGAGGGAGTACCTTGATGGCAAGGAAGGACCATCTGAACTTTCCACCATCCTGAAGACCCACCATTTCACCAATGTATTAGTGAACATGGACCTCTTATCCCTTGTAAAATCCTCTCTACAGAGCTACCAGTTTGCGAGTAAACAGATGTTGCACAATACCAAGCCCGACCCAGGCTTCTCCGTTAGAAATGGAGTACTTCCATTCAAATACTGTGTTTATGCCCCCCACAGGCCCGTACCATCTTGCAACTCTCTGACTATGCCACAACTCCCCTCTGGACAGCTATTTTGGACATGGAAGACCACAAAACTGATTGTGTGACATTTCTGGTGGTCTAGACTGCACACCTCTGTGAGATCATACATTGACTCATGTGAAGGTTCCCATGCTGTATGAAGGTCCCCCATACTAAGCTGCTGGGCTACTTGATCTCCCTACATATTCCATCCCAACCCTGGGAATCAATATCAATGGATTTTATTGTGGAGCTCCCTAACTCCAGAACTGTAGTCATAGATGTAGACCTTCTATCCAAGATGTCTCACTTCGTGCTCTGCTATAAGATTCCCACGGCAGAAATGACAGCCCATGTTGTCTTTGACCATGTTTGCAAGCTGAATGGGTTATCTTCCAATATCATGTCAGACCGCAGACCGGATTTTGTCGCCCACCTTTGGCAGGAGCTCTTCTGCCTCTTAGATGTTGACCTACGTCTCTCCACTACTTGTGATGCCCAAATGTATGGGCAGTCAGAACAGACATGTGGTGGTTTCCACCAGGACAACTGAGTCCAACTCCTACCCTTTGCAGAGTTTGTCTATAACAATTCTAAACATAAGTCTACCCAGCAAAGTCCCTTTTTCTCCAGCTACAGTTTCCACCCCAGGTTCTACCCATCATGAACCTCAACTTCCCACATCCCTGCAGCCTCTGATCTGGTCGAATACCTCCTTCATATCCAGGAGGAAGTAAGCTTGACACCACCAAGGCAGACTATAAGTGGTTTGCTGACCACCACTAATAAACCAAACCTCCCATCAGTGTTGGCTTTACACAAAACACTTGGACACCTCATGTCCCTCACACAAACTTGACTACTGGTCCCTTGGTCCCTTCCTTGTCATTTAGCAAATTAAGTTGGTCACTTTCTGCCTCCAGTTACCCCCCACCGCGACATGTTCCATGTCTCCCTACTGAAATAGCACACCCACAACTCCCTGTCAGGATGAACAAAAGCTCTTTCTCCTCCAGTCATGGTGCAAGGTCAGGAATAATAACTGGTGAATCAGGTCCTCAGAGAAGCTCCTATACCTAATAGATTGGGAAGGTTATGGCCCAGAGGAGCACTCATGGGACTGGGAACCAGTGAGCAACATCCGTGGCCCCAATGTGATCTGTGACTTCCATCAGTCCCATCCCAACAAACCAGTCCCAGGAATGCCGGGGATGCCCCCTCATAGGAGGGTAAGGAGAGGCAACCCCACAACCAGACCAGGGCTACTCATTCAGGTGATATGACTCACCCCTCCAACAGAGCCTGCAGTGACTCAACCATGCTGCAGCCCGGAGCAGGAACGGGGTCAGATGACCCCAGGAACAGGTATTTCCCTGACCCCACCAGAGCTGCAAGTTAGTCTGTGCAACCGCACTACCCAGCCAGGAACTCTCCTGATGCTTCACGTGTCACAGACTCCCTCGGCTTCCAGCCTGCCTTCAGTTCTGTCCCCGTTCCTGCCCCCCACCTTTCCTGAAGCTTCCTTCAGCCTTGTCTGTGCCCCACCCTGACCCTGATCCAGCCCTGTTCCTGACCTGCTTCAGCTCTGCACCCACCTCCTGACCCCAAGACCATTGCACTGACTTCAACCCAGTTTTGACACTTGGCCTGCATCCAGCCTCTGACTACAAACTTGAATCAGCTTGTCTACAGACATTGATCACAGTTCTGACCCACAGCCTCCCCTGGTTTCCATGCTGCCCTCAGCCCAGTCCTGACCCCATGTCTGGCTTGGACCACCACAACCAGCACCAGACCTGACTGTCTAGAACCCAGAGTCTGACACATGCTCTCTCTTCCAGAATGCAAACTGGGACACCCTCCCCCCCCGCAGTGAATGGTAGTGTCCCCTCCAAGTTTCCACCCATAAACCCCACTGCTGTCCCTTGTGCTTTCACAACTCATGCCTACTGATGCCAGCGGCAACTGGAAGTATCCAGCATCTCTGAAGATGGGTACTTCCCCTGCCCCAATGCTGTTTCAGCTTTCTTGCCCCACAGAGAGTGCTCTCAGGAAGGCAAAGGGATTAATTTCATCAGGTAACCCCTAGATCTTGTATTTATGTGAAGGGGTAAATAACACTTCCTTATTCACTTTCTCCACACCATTCATGATTTTATAGACCTCTATCATATCTGCCCTTAGTCATTTCTTTTCTAAGCTGAATGGTCCCTGTCTCTTTAATCTCTCCTTGTATCAAGTATCAGGGGGTAGCCATATTAGTCTGTATCCACAAAAACAACAAGGAGTCTGGTGGCACCTTAAAGACTAACAGATTTATTTGGGCATAAGCTTTCATGGGTAAAAAACCCACTTCTTCAGATTCTCCTTGTATGTAAGCTGTTCCATACCCTAGTCATTTTTGTTGCCATTCTCTGCACCTTTTCCTATTCTGATATATCTTTTAGTTTATATTAGCTGCAGTTAGACCATTTTTAATCCATTTAATGCGTGCCATGTTTATTTTATATCTTTTGAAGTTTTTAATCAAAATATCCCTGTAGTAACAATTCAAATGCCTTACAGAAGTCTATGCATATCTCATCAACACTACTACCTGTATCAGCCAAACTTGTAAACTCAACAAAAAAGGATTATCAAGTTAGTTTGACAGGATCAATTTTCCATAAACCCATGTTGATTGGCAATAATTATATTACCCTCCTTTAAATCTTTATTAATCAAATCCTCTATCACCTGCACCATTCTCTTGCCTGGGATAGTTGTGAAGCTGACAGGATCATTACCTGGATCTTCCCTTATTAAATACCAGCACCACATTAGCTTTCTTCCAGTCTTCTGGAACTTCCCCAGTACTCCAAGACTTATTGAAAGTCAGTATTAATGGTCCAGTGAGCTACTCAGCCAGCTATTTTAAAAATTCTTTGCTGCAAGTTGGACCTGTACAACTTTAGTAGCTGCTGTTTAACATCCTCTTGAGACATTAGTGGAATGGAAATAGTATTATCATGTGATATGACTACATCATCCGTTTTTTTTTTCTCAAATACAGAACAGAAATATTTATTCAACACATCTGTGTTTTATGCTTTATTATTGATAATTCTACCATTTACATCTATTAACCGACCAATACCATTGTTTGGATTCTTTTTGTTCCTAATATGTTGTAAAAATTCCTTCTTAACTTTGCTGGCCATAGATTTCAGCTTGTCTCCTTTTGCCGCCATTATCAATTTTCTACAATTTTTAGCTTCTGATTTATTTTCATTACCATCAACTTCTCCTTTCTTCCATTTGTTATATATTATTTTTAACTTTATTGTAGCTGCTTTCATTTCCCCTCCAAACCAGATCAGTTTTTTGACCAATACTGGCTTCTTGCTCCATTGTAGGATTATTGCTTTCTGGGGATCTAGTAAAGTGGTCTTAAGCAATTTCCAATTATCAGTCACATTTTTCTGATTAAATTCGTCCTCCCAGATGATTTGGTTCTAAATTTATTTTTGCTTTGTGAAATTGCCCCTTTTAAAGCACCAAGTATATGTATCACTGGTCTGGCCTCTGTTCTGCTTGCATGTTATAAATGTGATCACTGGTAACTTACTTACCATTAATTTTTAGTTCTACGATCAGTTCTTCTTTATCTGTTAAGATGGAGCCTAATGCAGAATGTCTCTGGTATCTAAGTATGTTTAAAGTCAGAAGTTGCCTGGGCACCCTCACAGATAGAAATGAAGAAGAAAGAAATGTACTAAATGTCTGTAATGACTGCTAATATCAGTGCTATTGATTTGTCTTTCCAGGTGTTTTGTGGCTGTCTATTGTAGCAGAGCTACTCTATATCATTTTGCTTCTAACTGGAGCCACTTTGATGTCAATAGAAGTGTGCTACTACACTACAATCATTGATGGGTTAAAGCTCAACGCCTTTGCTGCGATATTCACTGTACTAGCAGGTACAGATTAGGATTTATATATTGTAACTTTTCAAGATGTAACTTTGAGTTGCAATGCTAAATGCTTCTGTGGTAAAAAATTTAATTTATGGACCAGATCCTTAAATCAAAGAGTTTTGCCTGAATGAGGACTGCAGGCTGGGGCCCTGGATTTTTTAATACTACTGTAAATGGCATCATTCATTACATCTAGAAATCCGACTTGGTTTCAATAAATATGCCCTTCCATACTGAGATCCAGATAGCAGAGCTGGACCCAGCATGGTTTTGTGGAAAATAGGTCTTGTCAAACAATATTGATATCATTTTTCAGTGAGATTACAAGTTGGGTTGACAAAGATGTTTACATAATAGATTTCTGTAAGACATTTGACTTAGTGCTGATTACAGATTTAGCCCTATACAAAATGAATGTAACACTTGTTACATGGATTAAAAACTAGGGAACTGATATATCTCCAAAGTAAATGTAAATGGGGAATCGTCCTCCTAAAGGAATGTGTCTAGGGTTTTCCCAGGGATCAGTTCTTGGCCCAGTATGATCCAATCTCTTTATCAATAATTTAGAAGAAACCATAAAATTATTGCTGGTAAAGTTTGCAAATGAAACAGTAACTGGAGGACTGGTACATAATGATTCATAAATAAAAAAAAAAACACACAGTGGACCATTTGATCATCTAGTCTGACCCCTTGTATAACACAGGGCACAGGATTTAATCCAGTTACTCCTGTACTGAGCCTATTAATTTGTATTTTACTAAAATATGTTTTCCAAAAAAACATCCAGTCATAAGTTGAAGACATCAAGAGCTGGAGAACCCACCAGTTCCCTTGGTATTTTGTTCAGTGGTTAATCACTCTCATTATTTAAGATTTGTGCTTTATTTCTAATTTGAATTTGCCTGCATTGGTTCTTGTTTTGCCTTTCACTGATGGATTAAAGAGCACTTAGTATCTATTATTTTCTTCTCTTGAACATACGAAAACATCCTAATCAAATCACCTCTTGTTCTTCTTTTTGATAACCTAAACAGATTGAGTGCTGTCACTGGAAGGCATTTTTCCCAGTCCTTGAATTATTTTTGCGGATCTTTTCTGCATCCTCTCCAAATTTTCAACATTCTTTTAAAAATGTGGACACTAGAACTGGACACAGTTTTCCAGTATCTGTTTCCCCTAATGCATATACAGAGGTAAAATCACCTCTCTACTTCTTCTCACTACTACCCTGTACATACATCCAAGGATCACATTAGTCCTTTTTGCCACAGCATCCCACTGTGTGCTTATGTTGAGTTGTTTGTCCACAGTGACCTTTTCAGAGTCACTGCTTTCCAGGATACAGTCCCCATTCTGTAGGTTTGGCCTGCATTCTTTACTCTTAGAAGAATGACCTCATATTTAGCTGTATTAAAACACATTTTGTTTGATTGGACCCAGTTTACTAATGAGGCCAGATTGCTCCTCATGACTGCCCGATTATCATCATTATTTACCACTTCACCAATCTTTGTGTCAGCGATATTTTATCAGCCTTGATTTTTATATTGATCATTGATATAAATATTGAATAGCATTGGGTCTCAAACTGATCCCTGTGGAACCTGCTAGAAACACCGCCACTCAGTGATGATTCCCCATTGACGACTGCTTTTTGAGATCGGTCAGCTAGCCCGTTCTTAATCCATATAATGCATGCTTTATTGTCATTGTGTAATGCTAACTATTTAACCAGAATGTTGCACAGTACTAAGTCAGACACTTAGACTTCTGTAAGGTGCTTAACATCTACACAATTATCTTTATCAACCAAATTTGCAGTCTCATCAAACAATGAAATCAAGTAGCATCAATTATATACTGTCCTTTACTGTCAGCTTTCCCATGATTTTGCTGAGGATTGAGGTCAGGCTAACTGGCTTATACTCACCCATGTCATCTCACTTTTCCTTTTTGAATACAGGCACAATATTAGTACTCTTCCAGTCTTCTGGAATTTCCCCGTTTTCAAAGATAGATTAAAAACTAACATCAGAGGGCCAGACATCTCTTCAGCCAGCTCTGTTAGGACTTCTGGGTGCAAGTTATCTGGGCTTGCTGATTTAAAAATATTCATCCCTAGTTGATGATGTTCAACATCCTCCGTGGTTAAACTGGAAAATATTTCATCACTTTACATGATATCAGGACACTGTCCTGCTTCTTTCCAAATATAGAACAGAAATATTTACTGAACACATGTGACTTTTTTTTGCTTCGTTGTTAACAATTTTACAATCTTGATCTAGTAATGGACCTTGTTTAGTACCTGTTAGTAAATAATAATACCTTTAGTTCTTTCTTTCTGTATATTTGATTAATTTATATATTTACTATTCTTTAGAATCTTTATCTTAAACAAAGAGTATGTCTGAATTCTAAGGCCCAGAACACAGGTCTTGACCAATAAGTAACCCTATTTAGCAATTTATTCATGATGCTGTATTTAATAACTCTAGGGTGCTTTCATATCTATAAAACACCAGATATTCTTGTAAACCATCTCCTTAACATATAAATAAAATGCTGACATAAGCATATATAGACTAGGGAAACTAATAAGAGATTATTGTTATAGCAGATGTTTTCTGTTGGGGAAATCAACATGGAAGAATGATTGTGGGGTAAGAAAGACTCACTGAGAGATATTAAATTGAAGAATTGTTAGTGCTCTCAGCTGTAAATAATCATGCCTTCACACATGAGTCAGGTAAACTGAGACTGTATAGAAATGACATCACAACATATGTTTCTAGGAGAATATTCTTGGCAACTAGGTTTCCTTTGTCTGAAACCCTATACAGTAAAAGCTGTGTTATCTGGCACTTTACTAACTGGAAAGCTCTATAAACCAGCATTTCTGATCCTCATTGAAAGTCTGGTTTATAGTCCGGTTGGCGCAGGGCCGGCAGGTTCCCTACCTGGCTCCATGTGGCTCCCTGGAAACATGTCCCTACTGCTCCTAGGTGGAGGAACGGCCATGAGGGGTTCAGAGTGCGGGAGGGAGTGCACGGCTAGGTGGCTCTGCCCCCACCCCACCCTGAGTGCTGGTTCTGCAGCTCCCATTGGCCGGGAACCATGGCCAATGGGAGCTGCGGGGGGTGGCGCCTGCAGGTTCCCAGCCTATGGGAGCTGTGGAGCCAGAGCTCTTGGTGTGGGCAGCGTGCAGAGCTGCCTAGCTGGGCCTCCACCTAGGAACAGCAGGGACACGTTGCCACTTACGGGGAGCTGCCCGAGGTGAGCGCCACCTGGATCCAGCACCCCAACCCCTTGCCCTGAGCCCCCTCCTGCACCCAAGCTCCCTCTCAGAGCCCACACCCTGCACCTCCTCCTGTGCCCCAACCCCCAGCACTTAGGCCCCTCTCACAACCAAACTCCCTCTCTCTTAGTTAACTGGCATTTTTTACTTACTAACACCCCGTATCCTCCTAACATGCCAGATAACAAAACTTTTAATGTATAATGATAGTGATATGAAAACTTAAGTTGGGGGAATGAAAACTGTGCATCACTTCCAGATGCAGGAAAGACACATATCCAGTTCTTAGTCTGACAACAAAGGGTTGTAATGTATTTATTTATTTCTGTATAGTGCTGTACTCTAATCTCTGATTAATAATCTTAGATTAAATAATTTCAACTGAGCCTGTTATTTCGACAATCGCGAGTCATTAACTCAGACATGCAACAACCTTTACAATTATTAGTGTTTCTTTTGTTCCTGGTATACTTAAACTCCTTATTGTCTTTGGTCATGCCAGCCATTTCCCCTGATTAAATTTAGCCTGCCCAATCAATTTTCTACATTTCTTATCTTCTAATTAATATTGACTACTATTTGCTGCTCCTGTTTTTCCCTTATATAAATTTGATTTCTTCATTTGCCCCCTTAACCAAGATAGGCTTTTAACCAAAATTGTCCTCTTTATTGCGATAAAGGCAGCTCAGATATACAGAGTGATCTGGATCACTTGATTAGCTAGGCTTATTTGAATATGTTTTAAAACAGAAAAATGCAACATCATACATCTAGGAACAAAGGATGTAGGTCACATTTTCAGGTTGAGAGCCTGTATCCTGGAAAGCAGTGACTGAAAATTATGGGCCCATGGTGGAAACCAACTGAACTTGAACTCCCACTGCGATGTTCTGGATAAGAAGGCTAAACTGATTCTTATATGTGTAAGTAGGGGAATGTCGAGTAGTAGTAGGGGAGGTATTACCTGAGTACATGGCTTAGTGAGACCATTATCAGATATTGTGTCCAGTTCAGGTGTCCTTGTGTTAGGAAGTTGTTGAAATGTCAGAGTTCAGAAAAGAGCTACAAGAATGATATGCGGACTGGAAAACCCACCTCGGACTGATAGTAGAGGGCTCTTTAATCTATCAGACAAAGGTATAATGAGATGCAGTAGAAGCTGAAGCTACATAATTCAGACTAGAAATAAGATGCATGTTTTTAACAGTGAAGGTAATGAACCATTAAAGCAACTCACCTAAGAATGTGGTGGGTTTTCCATTATTTTGAGTCTTTAAATCAAGACTGGATATGTTTCTAAAATATGTGCTCTAGTTCAACCAGAAATTATGGTCTTGATGCAGGAATCCCTATATGAAATTCTCTGGCCTGTGCTATGCATGAGGATCAGATCTGATGAACATAGGGTGTTTCTTGAAACCTTAAAAATGTATGAATCTATGAAAACTTTAGTCTGTTAGTTGGTGCTGGCCTTTTTCTGAGAGATCCTGATTTGTGTTTTCCCAGAGTGACCATGTAGGATTGCAGAATGTGTAAATTTCTTTGAAGATCTTCTTCTATGGGTGATAGTACGTCTGTGTCCTTTAGTAGGATACCCAGGGTAAGAGATTGTTTCAACAGTGTTTGTAGTTCACTGACAGGTCCCTGTGTACTCTGCAGAACAATGTCACCAAATTCTGTGGTGGTAACCCTCAAATTCCACAATTTTTCTAATTTATTCTATCACAATGAAATACTCTCTTTATTGCTATCACTGTCCCCACCCGCACCCCCACAGCCACAGCTCTGAAAAGGCTCATTGGCAGAACATTTGTCCCTGCATATTTTGGCCAATGATTGTTTACAATTATGTCTTTTTCACTCTATTCTCCAGACAGTCAGGCTGCCCAGGCCATGGCTGTTGTGCGGTTGTCTAGGTGACCCCACTCAGAACCTTCTTGTTCCAGAGTGTGCTAGGAAGGGGAAGCTTGTAGCCAAGTTTAGTAGTAAATTTCCCTGCTCCCTAGGCCTCCCCTTCTGCACTACTCTCTAGAGAGTTAGGCTATGGAGTCTTGACTGAGATGAATGTGGCAGATCAGAACTCTGGCAAGGGGTGAATTTTGTGGAAAATACTGGGCTGCAGAATGCATGATGTGTATTTTTTAAGAGATTTGGACTGAAGTTATATATCTCTGTTTGACTCTCCTTTCTGGCTTGAAGGCCTCTCTTTGCATGGTGCTTATATGTTATCTTGCATTTGTTATATGGAATGTGGATTTGATGAGGTTCTATGTTTTAACACCAGTTTTATTGTGCCTTAATCCTACACAGTGTCAAACGGTAATGTTTTCAAAAGTACCTAAATGACTTAGGATCAGATTTTAAAGGCACCTAGAGATACAGATAGGCACCTAGTCAGATTTTCAATAGATCCTAGGCACCTAACTTCTACTGGTACTGGAATCAAGTCCTGCTGGGTGCCTGTCTGCATTTTTAAGCACCTAAATACATTTAAAAATCTGACCCAAAGGTCTAGATCCACAAAGGGACTCTTAGGCATTGCAATGCTGAGCATTGCAGCGCCTAACCCTTGGGTGTCCTTCCACCAGCTGGAATCCAAGAGCCCAAGTTAGGCATCCGGCTCCCATACAATGCATGGGGAGAGTTGGGCACCTAAGAATGGGATCCACAAAAGCCATCTTGCTAAACTGGGAGTCACCTAAGCTAGCTTGTTACCCAAGGTTTTAAGAATCCAAAACAGTGGTAACTTAACTGTTTGATGCCAACCGGTGTCAGGAATAAATCAGTGGCAACACAACGCTCCGGCTGATGAAAGATTAATACAAGTGTAACCCTTCTGCCCATCTAAGTTGGCAGCAACAAGGGCCGGGTTCTGTATCTAGGGGTTCCGTTTCAATAACGCAATGCAAAACCGGCTCGAGCCCCCACCCAGTGACCTGGGACAATTACATATCACCCCCTGGGTACCTCTAAGAGGCAATACTTCCCCTCTCGCAAGCACGGAGTCTGAGTGTAGCAGAAAATGTTTAATAACATGAGGTAAACGACATCAGCATAAAATTGGAAAAACACCACAAACAGGATTCATAACACAAAGCATGAGCAAAACCCACCCCAGCAAATTGGGCTGTGTCCTTTCCCTTTGGTTCTTGAATCCAGCAACCCAAAAATCACCCAGAGTCCTCAAAGTCCAACACCCCCAAAGTCTCTTGGGTCCAGCAACCACCCAAAGTCCCCAAAAGTCCAACAACCCCCAAAGTCTCTGTCCCTGGTCAGTGCAGCCCCAGAGTAAAAGGGGGGGGGGCACGCAGGGTGTTAAGGGGCACCTTACGTGATCCGAGGCTGGCCAGCTGTCTGTTTCCCCGTGGGGGTTCCACCGCAGCCTTCACCACAAGCCAGTCCACTTTCTTGCCATCCCACGAACTGCTCCGCTCCGCTCACCGACCTGTGAGCCATTCCAGCCGTCCCCGCAAACAGCTCCGCTCGCCGTTCCTTGGGCCACTCCAACCGGCCCCACAAGGCTCTGCGCCGCTCACTGCTCCTCCAGTCGTCCCCACAAATTGCTCCGCCAGCTGCTGAGCAATATAGCTTCAGGCTCCCCCACTAGTTAACACAGCACTCAGTGATCTCAACTCTTAATAACTTTAGCTCTTTTGTGATTTCAGCTCATAGTATAGTAGGGGAGCCCCAGTGCTGGTGCACCATTGGCCCAAAGTGAATTCAGCTCAGCAGCCTGTAACTAGACTCCTAATGGAATCAAAGTTAGCTCTGACATTCAACAGTAGAGAGAGAAGGTGGTGCAATTGGTGTTTCAAACCCTCAGAGGGGGCCCATACCATCAGGTACAAATACCTGCCCCCATCCTCTCTCAATTCACTGGGTTTTGTAACCCATGCCCCTTGTCAAGCAAGTGCTACTTAGGTAATGGTGAAGGACTCACTCAGTCCTTCTGTCATACAACAGTTCCACTGGCCTTGATTCACAGAATCAGGGTAACAAAACTTTATTCTTCCTGCCCCAATAACAGAGAAACTGGGGATCCCACACCAGCCAAAGTAACCACTTTCAGTTGTTGTTGTTTCATGCCAGGCGAGCGGGTGTGCCTATGCAAACAAGATTAGCCCCTGGAGTTCTTTTCCACACTCGCCATAATTCACCACCAGATGTCAGGGTAGAGCTCATCCTGACTCTGCTTACACAAGTAAGCATTCTGTTATCTAAAACTACAATTTATTAGATTTAAGTGCACACAGACCCAACCAATAGGTTTAGAACATCCCAAATATTTACCTAAAATCTGGGATGGTATTGAGTAAATTGCGGCAGTTCAGCAATGACCGGTTGCTTCCCCACCAGGGAGTGAGTTGTCAGGAAAAACGCCTCTCAGGATAGCTTCAGAGGACTGCTTCAAAGTACACTCTATTATGTAGTCCTTTTTATAACTAACTTTTACAAAACACACAGATCATAGTGACCCCTACTGGGTCATCACTTCTCCTAATGTCAAATTACTTATCAACAAACATTCCTAACAATCTTAGTCATAATAAGCTTCTGTGTCAAAGGTGCCCCAAACCCAAGGTTCCCATCCACTTATTTTCTTTTGGTCTTAAATTGTTGATTCTTTTTCTCCCTTCCTGATTAGCAGAGACTGCAAGTCTGGCAATGTATTTGAACATGCCTCCAGAAGCTCTGCTTGTTCAAATTAACCCTTAACTAGGTGGTGGTCTATTTTATTAATTCATGGTGGCTGAATGCCGGTTCCAATTAGCTTAATCAAAATCTGGGGGGAACACATACCCCTCAATTCCAGGGCAACAAGCTAATAGAAAATGCCAAGAAAAGGAGCGTGGTTTAAGCCCCACCTCTCAAAGGGACGTAATCACCTATCTCTGGGATGGTGGAAGGTTTCTGTCTCTGGTTAGGGTTTGGAGCTGTGAACCGTCTCCTGGAGTCAGGCACACCTAAAATGTTTCTCTTGCAAAAAACACTAGGAGAAAGAGGCAGCAGTAACCTCTGGGCTACCAGGTATTCTTGCATGGGGCTTTCTTAGTCTTTCTTGTTGAAGCTGTTCCACTATATATTAAATACCCATTGGCCCAGAGAGAGTGTAAGAATTACTCTATAGTTAGGCTTGGGAGAATTCAGATTTTATTTATTTATTTATGGTAATTTTAATGGATAATGGATAATATCAATGTTATTTTAAAGTATTTTCAATTTTTTTATCAATATAAATTTTCACAGTTGCACAAAATTGTAGGGGGGTCAGACAATCGGGGGTAGGGTTAGACTAATTATTTAATGACAGTAGATGCTGAGATTCAAAAAGCTAAAGCTTTATAACTCTTAAAACACACACTGTCAGCATCATGTGACAAAATATACAAAGTAAATAGCCTTAACTGAAATTCTAATTTCTCAAGCAGCATTTTTCTTACTTTGCTTACCCGTACATTTTGATTATTATAGATAGAAATATTTGTTTGCTTTTTATCCATAAAAGTCTAATCCTTCCAAGCCTATCTCTAGTCCAGTGGTTAGGGAGCTCACCAGAGAGTTATAAAACCCATTCTGAAATCCCTTCTCCCAGGGTTGATTGATTCAAATCAAAGTGACTTAAATCAGCAAGCAAAATTCCTTGATTTAAATAATTGATGACCATCTTGTTTTGCATTTATATTTTTTAGTTTATATAATTTAAAGAGCAGTTGATCCTATTTGTTGGTAACAAAACAAGTTGATTTGCAACTAAATATAGCCTTTACACTACATTTGGAACTTTTTTTTTGCTAATCAGGAGGAAAGACACATTAATTAAGCAAGTATATAGCTTATTTTTTAATATTTTTATTTTAGAATATGGTAAATGATGCATTTCTTATTTGCTAAATGATTTTTTACTCGTGATTTGTGTCAAGTTCTAACTGGATGGAAATTGGAATTCAATTTAAAAATGCACAAAAAGGTTTTTTTGCTACTGCTGCTGTTTAGTTAAATAAAACTACCTTAAATGTGCTGGATATGGGGGAGGGACGAAGTAATTTTATTAAAGCATGTTTTGCATTTAAAACCAAGCGGGATGTATTAAACGCAGAAAGTATTATCTGCAATTAGTGAATTGAACTGATTGTTTCTGGTCATCATGTGCTTCAAAGAATTTACAATTAATAGATCTCATCCTGTCACACCTCATTTTTATTCATCGATTTGGAAGAGGAAAACAAACTTGCCTGTTTTTTCAACTACCAATTGGTTTCTTAACTTTGAATAAACTAGTCATTGAAATTAGCGGGTTGAATAAACTGCAGAAGAGACTAGTACTGTCAAAAGCTATTTCCCCACTTCTAAAAAATCTGGTTCCAGGTACTCACAGTGGCTTCCACCGGTTCAGTGGTTTGACTTTAAAACTTTGGCAGCAAACATGTTAAACTGCTTAGCACTTTTTAAAATTTAAATTATTTTAATAGGATATAGTAAGTTTAGGCCTTCATGTGTGTTATCAAAATTTCAAATATAATTTTAAATATTTTTATTTACAACATTTTCTTTTAAAAATAAATCTATCAGATTTAAATAAACACTGATTTACATAAAAATCTTTAATTAATAAAAAAACAAAAAAAACATTTGGTTTTTATTCACCCTGCCTTTACACATCAGGCAGAGGGTGAAATTGAGCCTGGGTGTCCCATATACCAAGTGAGTGATGTAGCCCAGGTGTTCTCACAACACGTTTTTGGTGGCCTCACAGTGAGGCCACCAACTCTCACTGGTGGCCTCATTGATAATTTTCCTCTAAAATACTTAATTAACTTTAGGAAAAACAATTAAATGTGCAGATTCACATCCAAATCACTGTAATATATATTTGTAGGGTGTTTTGGCAGACTCAATAACAAAAATAATGCTGCCTCCCTCTTCAGTCCCCCCACCCAGAGCTTAGACTGGGGCTTGCTGTGAAAAATGATATTTGTATATTTGTTAATATCACAGCACACTTAGTAGCTACCTGGGAGGCTCTGAAAAATATTAACAAACATACAAGTATCACTTTTCACAGATAGCTAGTATGTCTGCTGTAAAAAGTGATACTTGCATGTTTGTTAATATCACTTTTCTCAGCAAGTCCCAGGGCCCATTAAGCCCTGGATTGGTGGGGGAGGGAGAAGGCAGCAGGAGCCAGAGGCGATGGTGGGATGGATGCGGGCCCTGGGGAGGCAGCTGGGGCCCGGGGCAATGAGGGGGATGGATACAGGGCTGGGGGCGATGGGGGTGGATGATGATCCCCACTGTTTCATAGCCAGAGCCAGGGCCTGATGTCTGCTGCCATGCAGCCAGAGCCAGAGCTCAGTGACCACGGCCAGAACCCAGAGCTGGGGACAGGAACTTCATCGCTGGAACCAGGCATTGGAGCCTGCTGCCATGCAGCCAGAGCTGTGGGTCAACGCCTAGGGCTAGTGCCTGCCACCACAGTGCTGGGTGCTGGAGCCCATGAGTGTATGGCTGGAGTCAGGGGTCAGCACCCACCGCTGTGAGGTTGGAGCCAGCACTCACTGCTGCGTGGCCAGGGCCATGGGTCAACACCTGGGGCCAGCTCCTGCCACCATGTGGCTGGAGCCCGGGAACAAAGCTGTGGGTTGGTGCCTGCTGCCGTGCAGCTGGGGCAGGGGATCAGTGCCAGGGGCTTGGTTTGCACAGCCGGAGCCTGGGGCCAGCGCTCGCCACCACATGGCCAGAACTGGGGTCCAGAGGCCGACTGAAGCTCTGTGCTTGGAGCCCGCTGTCATGTGGCTGGGGATCGGCGCCTGTGGCCAGCGCCTGCCACTGCACAGCTGGAATCCGGGATTGGAGCCGGGAGCCAACACCTGCTGCCACACAGCTGGAACCAGGGGCTGGAGGCTGAAGCCCCGCAGCTGGAGGCCAGGGCTGCATGGCCAGAGCCGGGGGGGGGGGGGGGGTCAATACCCACTGCCCCTTGATTGGAACCCAGGACCACATGGCCAGGTTCCTGAAGTTCTGCTCCTGGAGCCTGCACCCAGTCCCCCTCCTCCCAACGTGGGTCAAGAACTCACTTTGCTCCTGCAGCATTGTGCGCCATCTCTCTCCAGAGGTGGTGCAGGATAGCGCATCCAGGAGCAACATGGAGAGAGGGGGAAACGCTGATATTTTGCACCCCCATCACCGCCAGGAGGCTGTCATGGCCACACAAAAAGCCCCTGGTGGCCATGTGTGGCCATGGTGGCCACATTTGAGAAACATTGCTCTAGCCACTGGGCTAAAAGTTATAAGAAATGCCTCTTACTCTTCCTTTCTCCGGAGCGCCCAGAGAGCAGCACAATAAGAAGTGGGGCGACCCCGAATGCAGTTGTATGAGGATGTCTGCTGTCAAGAAACCAACTTTAGAGAGTTACAAATCTCGAGTTCCACTGTGGTCTCCATTCCATACACTGTCCCCTTGCAGATCCTTTATTTAACCCTCAGGGCTTGTCTTCACGTACAGGGCTGCTGTACCGCTTTAGTGAAGATGCTGCTATGCCGACCGGAGAGCTTCTCCTGTCCGCATAGTTAATCCACCTCCCTGAGAGGCAGTAGCTAGAAACTATCTACATGGAAGGTTAGGTCAGTTGCTCAGGGCTGCAGATTTTTCACAACAGTTCTATAGGTCTGTAGTGTAGACCTGGCCTCAGCCTCCCTGTCCCTCCTGCCACACTCTTTGCTTATTGTCACCCCTAGTTGTGTTGTATCTAGTTTGGATTGTGGCAGTTTGGGGCAGGGATCTCTTACAGTACACTCACGTTTATCTGAGTGGCCTGGGGACATCCAAAACGTTCAGATAACCAAGCAGTTGGATAAACAGATGTGCTATTTTGAGCTTCAGCTTCACTGATATACAAATATGGGGGACAAAGTCAGTAATGCTGAAATTTGCTTAATACTTTGCACTTTATTAAAGAGTAAAAAATAACACTTTGAGTTTATTAAAACACCAAAATTGCATTAAAACCACAGTGGACGTAATTTAATTCTGAATGACTTAGCTCTTACTATACAGTTTCTGCTTTAGATTCAACACAGAGCTTTTTCTTTTCAACATTGTCCTGCCAAGCTGCTGTTGCTGCTGAAATGGACTTAGGTCTTGGTAACAGCAGGTAACCACTCAGAACTGCTACACAAATACAAAGCCATTGATTAGCAGTAAAAGGCACTAAGAGGTAATTGAGAAGTTATTGGTGTGTGATTAACATAGGGATACATGAGAGACAGCCTGTGGAATCGGATAACAAGGAAATTTGGATAACTGGAATTATGATGTATATTTTGTCAGGAAAAACCTGACAGAGTAAATGAATAAGTCACTAGGGAGGTGCCTGGCAGTGACTCCATAGTGTGGGTTGTACCATTGTAAAATGGGGTCTGAGCTCCCTGGCTTTTCTCTAAAATTAGGTGGTCATTTGGTGGAAAATTTCACAGAGGGTTCACTTTTATGCCCTTTTGTGTGTAGTTTTTCTTTGATTTTCTCCTCAGGAGTTTTTAATGGAGGTCTTTGCGTTTGAACTCTGGCTGAAATGTGTCAACAGCAGCTCTCTGTCACAGCAAATTGCTCTCAGCACAAAAGGTGGCACAGAGGTGATCCTGAGTAGAGCAAGTGCAATGGGGGAGGGTTATTTAAAAAAAAAAAAAGTTGAATGTCGGGTCATTTTTGCTATTAGTTAACTGACAGTTTAGACTTTGTACCACAACCCTGGTTGAGAGCTGTGTGAACATAACATCTCGGTCAGGAGCTGCACTCTTTTGCCAGATTTTATCTTACAGAGAAAGCCTTATATTCAACTGATGGCCCGTGGAGTGTCAGCCACAGCAGCTGACAGAAAATATTGTATCCATCATGAGCTGCACTTTGGCTCCCAACAGACCTGCCCCTCTGATATCATAAACCTGCCAGTTCTCCAGCGTGCTGCAGAAAAAGCAGGGAGATGATACCTGATTTATAATGTGAAAAAGAGGCAGAAAAATAATTAAAAACAAACAAACAAAACCTTCAGCATAAAGAAGCAACAAAGGATTTTTAAAATGATTGGATATTTTAATTTAATAATGAGCTGAGATTAATAATCTTTGATTAAATAATTGCATTTGAGCCTCTTATTTGACAATCAAAGATTAATACAACACTATACGGAAAGAATAGATACATTACTCTCCCCCTCCCCCCTTGGTGTAAGGCAAAGAGCTGGCCTCTGTGTCTCTCTCCTCTGTAACTGGTGGGGTGCTAGCAGTCTGCGTTCCCCAACCCACTTCCAAACCCTCTGTCTTTTTATCAGGGATTAAACAAAGAAATTCCGTTTTGGAGGGGAAATTGCTTTTCTGTGGGTAATTTCACTTTGTGTTCTGTTTTTGATGTTTTCATTTTACCTAATTACTTATGGAATTTCTTTTATAGTAGCAGTAAGTTACATGATGGATAAGATAAAGGGAATTCTAATCCAGTCATTATTACTGATAGCTGTGACTATTGGCAGTTCTTAATCAGTTAAAAATCATCTTTCAATGGATCCTTATTTCATCCATTACAGAAAACGTCTGCACTAACAAGTACCTCTTATCAATCACAGAACATAATTACATCATAGGCACCCCTTATAAATCACCAAGTCTTGTTTACATCATACTTCTGCAGACATTTTTTTTTAGTTTGAGGGGTCTTTTCCCACATCATCTATAGTCCTACAGACTTGGAGGGATGAGCATTAATAAAGAAAAACACAATACTCAATCACATGAATTTCCTGAATACAGGTCACTCAGAGGTTGAGAACCAATAGTCTGTGCCTTGGAATTGGAATACCTCTGTGGTTTGAGCATTGGCCTGCTAAACCCAGGGTTGTGAGTTCAATCCTTAAGGG
Organism: Emys orbicularis; assembly: GCF_028017835.1. Classification (NCBI taxonomy): domain Eukaryota; kingdom Metazoa; phylum Chordata; order Testudines; family Emydidae; genus Emys; species Emys orbicularis. The sequence continues at coordinate 23,755,588 of NC_088695.1, read as the reverse complement.
GGCCACTTAGAGATGTGGAGCAAAATCAGTACTTGGTCCTGCTAGTGAAGGCAGGGGGCTGGACTCAATAACCTTTCAAGGTCCCTTCCAGTTCTAGGAGATAGGATATCTCCATTTATTATTGTTATTACTCTTTGCTAATATCCTAAAGATTCTGGAAGAATAGTTAATATGCAAAATAATTCAGTATACAACAAAAAGAGGACTAAAAACCGCTAATATTTACTAGCAAATACTAACACATTTATTCCCTTTGGAGGTAAAATTCTAAATCCGGTGGAGTGTAAGAGGAATGCAGAACCCTGAAGGGTATTCTGGTGAAGCAGTAGCTATACGATGGTTAGGAGTAGAGAGCTTATTTTACCTCTGTATTTGGAACTGGTGCAAATGCTGCTGGAATATTATGTCCAGTTCTAGTGCCTACATTCCAAGAAAGATGTTGATAATTTGGAGAGGGTTCAGAGAAGAGCCCTAAGAATGATTAAGTGTATAGGGAAAAAATGCCTTTATAGTGACAGACAAACAGAAAGTTAAGAGGTGACTTGATTACAGTCTGTAAGTACCTACATGGGGGGAAAAATATTTAACAAGGGGCTATTTAGTCTGGCAGAGAAAGATAAAACACTATCCAATGGCTGGAAGTAGAAGCTAGACAAATTGAGATTGGAAATAAGGCATACATTTTTAATGGTGAAAATAATTAATTCAGGGAACAATTTACCAGTGGTCACAGTTGATTCTCCATCACTGTCACTGTTTAAATCAATATTGGATGTTTTCCTAACAGATATGCTTCAGGTTTCAGAGTAGTAGCTGTGTTAGTCTGTATCCGCAAAAAGAACAGGAGTACTTGTGGCACCTTAGAGACTAACAAATTTATTTGAGCATAAGCTTCAGGAATTGTTTTAGGGAAATTCTCTGGCCTGTGCTATAAAGGAGGTGAGACTAGATGATCACAATGGTCCCTTCTGATCTTAGAATGTACGAATATATGGTTAAGGGTTTTCTGGTGCAGCAGTAGCTTAATCAGTAGCTGCACCACAGTCAGGTGTATACTGGTGGAGTGGTAGCTTTCCCATAGTTAAGGATATTCTGGTAGAGTGGTAGCTGTATGCTAGTTACAGATACTATGGTGGAGCAGTACTCACACCATGCTTAAGGATAATTTGGTGCCACAGTAGCTGTGCCATTGTAAAGGGTGTTTCTTGTGGATCAATATCTATGCCACGGTTAACAGTATTCTAGTGGAGCTGTACCTTCACCATAGTTAAGTGTATAGTAGTGGAGATTACCTGCACAATAGTTAAGGGTATTCTGGTGGAGTGGTAGCTTTACCATAGTTAAGGATATTCGTATGGAGTAGCTGTGCTATGGTTAGGGGTATTCACATAGAGTGGTACTTGCACCATAGTTAAGGGTATTCTGGTGGAGCAGTAGCTGCAATCTAGATAAGCATATTGTGGTGGAGTGGCAGCTGTGCCACAGTTAAGGCTGTTCTGGTGGAGCAGCACCTGAGCCATAACTAAGGGTGGAGTGATAGCTGTACCATTGTTAAACGTATTCTTGTGGAGTGGTAGCTATGCCACAGTTAAGGGTAGATACATTTATAGTGAAAACAAGTAAAAGTTTATTTAACAAAGTATAGAAATTCAAATGATAGCAAGTACAAGAGTATTGGAAATAAATGGTTACATATCAAATAAAATCATAACATGCATTCTATGGCACAGACTTATTTAACTAGATACTTTTCTGTCTCATAGCTGTGATCTTTCATTCATGAGACAAACTTGCTGTCAGCTTGCCTCCTAGATGAAAGATTCAGGGTGTCTGTTTGCACACCCAGGTATATCAGAACAATCCATTGTCCTTATTAAGAAACAGGATCCCCCCCTTCTGGTTGTATTTTCCTGTGGCTTTCCTCTCTTGTCGATATTGCAATCTCCTGATTAACGTGAGGCTCAGGATGCCAATGGACGTGCAGGGTGAATGGACAGTGCCCATTACACAATGACCAGTAAGGGTCTGTTACCACCTTCCTGAAAGGAACATTCCTGAAATATGTCATCTCCTGGTTAACCTGCCTTAAAAACATAAATTTCAGTATAGACCTGTAACTCCTTAAATAAGAACATAAGAACAGCCATACTGGGTCAGACCAAAGGTCCATCTAGCCCAGTATCCTCTCTTCTGACAGTGGCCAATGCCAGGTGCCCCAGAGGGAATGAACAGAAAAGGTAATAATCAAGTGATCTATCCCCTGTCACTTATTCCCAGCTTCTGGTAAACAGAGGCTAGGGATGCCATCCCTGCCCATCCTGGCTAATAGCCATTGATGGACCTATCTTCCATGAAGTTATCTAGTTCTTTTTGGAATCCTGTTATAGTCTTGGCCTTCGCAACATCCTCTGGCAAAGAGTTCCACAGGTTGACTGTGCATTGTGTGAAGAAATACTTTTTTGTTTGTTTAAACCTGCTGCCTATTAATTTAATTTAGTTCTTGTGTTATGAGAAGTAAATAACACTTCCTTATTTACTTTCTCCACACCAGTCACAATTTTATAGACCTCTATCCTATCAGCCTTAGTGGTCTCTTTTCCAAGCTGAAAAGTCCCAGTCTTATTAATTTCTCATATGAAAGCTGTTCCATACCCCTAATATTTTTTTTGCCATTTTCTGAAACTTTTCCAATTCCAATATGTCTTTTTTGAGATGGGGTGACCAAATCTGCATGCAGTATTCAAGATGTGGGTGTACCCTGGATTTATATAGCGGCAATATGATATTTTCTGCCTTATTATCTATCCCATTTTTAATTATTCCCAACATTTTGTTTGCTTTTTTGACTGCCATTGCACATTGAGTGGATGTTTTCAGAGAACTGGCACAGTCAAGGAACTATGATGTGATTGGAATAACAGAGACTTGGTTTCATAACTCACATGACTGGAGCACTGTCATGGATGGATATAAACTGTTCAGGAAGGACAGGCGGGGAGAAAAGGTAGAGGAGTTGCACTTTATGTAAGAGAGCAGTATGATTGCTCAGAGCTCCAGTATGAAACTGGAGAAAAGCCTGTTGAGAATCTTTGGGTTAAGTTTAGAGGCAAGAGCAACAAGGGTGATGTCGTGGTGGGCATCTACTATAGACCACCAGACCAGGAGGATGAGGTAGATGAGGCTTTCTTCGGACAACTAACAGAAGTTTCCAGATCACAGGCCCTGGTTCTCAACCACTCTGACATCTGCTGGGAGAGCAATACAGCAGTGCACAGACAATCCAGGAAGTTTTTGGAGAGTGTTGGGGACAACTTCCTGGTGCAAGTGCTGGAGGAACCAACTAGGGGCTGTGCTCCTCTTGACCTGCTGCTCACAAACAGGGAAGAATTGGTAGAAGAAATAGAAGTGGGTGGCAACCTGGGTAGCCGTGATCATGAGATGGTCAAGTTCAGGATCCTGACAAAAGCAAGAAAGGAAAGCAGCAGAATACAGATCCTGGACTTCAGAAAAGCAAGGAACTGATGGGCAGGATCCCCTGGGAGGCTAATATGAGGGGGAAAGGAGTCCAGGAGAGTTGGCTGTATTTTAAAGAAGCCTTATTGAGGGTGCAGGAACAAACCATCCTGATGTGAAGAAAGAATAGAAAAATATGGCAGGCGACCAGCTTGGCTTAACAAAGAAACCTTCCATGAGCTTAAACACAAAAAGGAAGCTTTCAAGAAGTGGAAAGGTGGACAGATGACTAGGAAAGAGTATAAAAATATTGCTTGAGCATGCAGGCATGTAATCAGGAAGGCCAAAGCACAATTGGAGTTGCAGCTATCAAGGGGTGAGAAGGGTAACAAGAAGGGTTTCGACAGGTATGTTAGTAAGAAGAAGGTGGGAAGTGTGGGACCCTTACTGAATGGGGGAGGTAACCTAGTGACAGATGATGGGGGAAAAAGCTGAAATACTCAATGCTTTTTTTTGCCTCGGTCTTCATAGACAAGGTCAGAACTGCTGCACTGGGCAGCACAGTATGGGGAGGAGGTGAGCAGCCCTCAGTGGTGAAAGAACAGGTTAAGGACTATTTAGAAAAGCTGGACATGCACAAGTCCACGGGGCCAGATGCAATGCATCTGAGGGTGCTGAGGGAGTTGGCTGATGTGATTGCAGAGCCATTGGCCATTATCTGTGAAAACTCATGGAGATCAGGGGAGGTTGGAGGAGAGGAAGGTGATCAGGAACAGTCAACATGGATTCACCAAGGGCAAGTAATGCCTGACCAACCTGATTGCCTTCTATGATGAGATAACTGGCTCTGTGGATATGGGGAAAGTGGTGGACGTGATATACCTTGACTTTAGCAAAGCTTTTGATACAGTCTCCTACAGTATTCTTACCAGCAAGTTAAAAAAGTATGGATTTGATTAATGGACTATAAGGTGGATAGAACGCTGGCTAGATCATCTGAATCAATGGGTAGAGATCAATGGCTCGATGTCTAGTTGGCAGCCGGTATCAAGCGGAGTGCCCCAGCGGTCAGTCCTGGAGCTGGTTTTGTTCAACATCTTCATTAATGATCTGGATGATGGGATGAATTGCACTCTCAGCAAGTTAGCGGATTACACTAAACTGGGGGGAGAGGTAGATACTCTGGAGGGTAGGGATAGGGTCCAGAGCAACCTAGACAAATTGGAAGATTGACCAAAAGAAATCTGATGAGGTTCAACAAGGACAAGTGCAGAGTCCTGCACTTAGGATCTAAGAATCCCATGCACTGCTACAGGCTGTGGACCGATTAGCTGAGTGGCATTTCTGCAGAAAAGGACCTGGGGATTACAGTGAACAAGAAGCTGGATATGAGTCCATTATACTCCAGCTTACACCTTCAAAATAAGAGTTAAGTGAGGCTGAGGTGGGACACTGACTTTGTGCTCACACCATCCCTTGCAGAACGACCTGAAATGATAACCATCATCTTCTTCATCACCATCACCTTCCCTCTCATCACTGGTGGCCATCATTCTAGCACCTCCCAAGGACTACATCTCTCTCTCTCTCTCTCTCTCTCTCTCTCTCTCTCTCTCTCTCTCTCTCTCTACTGCCCATAGACTGGGATGCAACTTGATAATATGTTATGCTGATGCCACTATGTTTGATGCAGATTCAATAGGTTTTTTCCCCCTTTTCCTTATTTGTAGTTCCTCCCCTTACTAACGTTGGAGTCTCCTTCTCCTATAGATTAGTATATCAGTGATCTCAACTTATTATCATATGCATTAATTCATTGTCATTGCCCTCTTGTGCTTAGGTATCAGCAGATGTAGCTCATGTACCTGTTATTGTTATGTACACCAATTCGTTGCCTTGATACTCTTGTGGTTGGACTCATGTTCCTGTGGTCTGAAATTCCCCTTAAACGCTCTATTTTCAGCTCCCCAATATTTGGGTTTTCCATTGGGCCATTTATCTGTGCCAAATTTCATAGGCCTCAAGCCTTATGCTAAAACTGCTGAAGCTCATGTCTTACAGGATACAGGCCTATAGGTTCCTTGCATTACAGCTGAATATAATGAAGGCAAGCTAACACTATGAGCTACACTACTCAGGATGAATTTCATATAAGGTTTTCAAAGCAGCTTAAAGGAGTAAGGCACTCCACTGCCACTAAAATTCAGTAGGTTTTGTATACTTTAACTCCCTTAAATACCTTTTAAATATCCCAGCCTCATTCCCCAGTGTACAGTGAAGGTTTGCATGGTGCTGTAGAGGTGACCGTAACAACTCAGTCCCTGATAGAAGGGGCTTCCCATGTATGAGTTGCTAGTTTGTGGAGCAGCACCAGCAGTGTGGTGGGTGTTACATTCTCTTTACAATGCAAAGTATTTTTTCAGCTATTTTTAGACCTTTAAATACTTCACAAAACATTCTCCATATTCAGGAATAATCTCTAATAAAGTGTCAGAAATGGTTTTTGCATGTGTTTATTTTTTAATATATCTTACAAAGTTATATTTTTCTAGGTCTCTTTGGCATGGTCGCTCACATGATGTACACAACTGTATTTCAAATGACGGTCAATCTTGGTCCAGAAGACTGGAGACCACAGATGTGGGATTATGGCTGGTCCTATTGGTAATTTTTGCATTAAAATATCTAACTGTTTCATTAACATTTAAATTGCTGTCTCTGCCATTCTTGTCCTCAAGTAACTAATGGCTCTGATTTGAGCTTTCCACTGAGGATGTAATACAACAACCAACTTCTTTATTTGTAATTTCTGTAGTCTTGTCTAATGGTATAAGGTCCCATAGTTCCAGGACAGCCAGTACCAGCACTACCCAGGGCATGCAGGTGCCATGGCTCCCACTCCATCACCCACCTTCAAGCACAGGACACTGTTGGGGGGCCTCCCACCCCTCTTCATCAATCAGGTGCCTTCTTGCCCCAAAGGTCTTATTATCTATTGTTACTATAGATGGGGCTTTTAGCACCCTTTATTATTAGGGTCTGACCCAGTATGGCCGTTCTTATGGTCTTAACTTCCCTCCAAGATTTTGTTAGTGTTGCAGTTCTTGGACCTCCACTGTTAGCTCCATTAGCAGAAAGTTCAGCATGCTGATTTAGCAGACCTCGATGTTGTTAATAAAGACCACAGCATGGGTGGCGGGTATAAGAGGCCAGGGGAGGCTAAGCATCCATAAACAGGGGAGGCTAAGCATCCGTAACAGGATGCAGCGCACGTCCCTTTGGAGGCTCACCAGCCCGCAGCCAAAAAGGCCCCTGAGCCATGGCCTCACCCAGGATGGAGTGGAGGTGGAGTGTGGGCAGGGCCTTGGGGGGAGGAGGCCAAGCAGGAGTGGGCCTTGGGGAGGATCCAGTGCCCCTCCCTACTTATAGGGATCTTCCAGCGCTCGCGCCCAGCCTCCCCAAATGTAGGAGTCAAACGCCGCCCATGGACCACAGGCTTGGTGGTGAAACCATTCAGCCAGGTTTATTCTCAGGAAAGTAAAGTACTAGTTCTCTGTCCAATTGGGCCAGAGGGACACTAACACATGTATGCCTGTGACAAGGTAAAAGCTCAGGCAACATAAGAGGATGCCGTCCCCTCGACAGAAACAAACATGACCCTCCTATTACTTCTTCTTTTATACATTGATAGAAACAACTCATGTATTGGAATGGTGTCCCTAACCTCTGTTTGTCAGAAGCTGGGAATGAGCGACAGGGGATGGATCACTTGATGATTACCTGTTCTGTTCATTCCCTCTGGGGCACGTGGCACTGGTCACTGTCAGAAGACAGGATACTGGGCTAGATGGATCTTTGGTCTGACCCAGTAGGGCCATTCTTATGTTCTTATTACACTCTAGATGGTGTTAGTTACTACTCTTATAGTTCAAACAAAACATCCTCATCTATTATCCTGTCATTCCATCCTTATCTTACAAGGAGTCAGTGTGTTCCTCTACAATCCCTTGAGAATTTGTTTACTCATTTACTTTTGAACTCTGGGTGTTTCTGTACCATCCTCTTAGGCCAGGAATGTGCTTACTTGGTATTAGCTAATACTTGGTGCATTGCTATTCTGCCAAGGCCAGGCCTACTCTGGTTCACAACCTTTGGTTCACACTGTTAGTTATGCTTAAGGCTCTAGCAAGGCCTACACAAGACTAATTGAAAAATCAGTATTAATAGTCCAATAAGCTCCTCAGCTAGCTCTTTTAACAGTTTTGATTAAAGTTATCTGCACCTGCTGATTTAAAAATGTCTAACTTTTGTAGCTTCTGCTGAACATCCTCCAGCGATACTAGTGGAATGGAAAGAGTATTATCATGTGGTATGGCTACATCTTCTGTTTTTTTCCCCAACTACAGAACAGAAATATTAATTGAATACCTCTGTCTTTTCTGCATTATTATTGATAATTCTACCATTTCCATCTAGTAATGGACCAATATCATTGTCAGGATTCTTTTTGTTCCTAATATATTGAACAAACACCTTCTTATTGTCCTTAACGCTGCTGGCAATTGATTTATTTTTTTGTCCCTTTGCATCACTTATCAATTTTTTACAATTCCTAGCTCCTGATTTATATTTTATATTCATTGCTATCAACTTCCCCTTTCTTCTGTTTGTTATTTATAGAAGACAAGGGGGCCTTGGGGAGGGGGCAGAAAGGAGCAGGTGGGGGGCTCGGGGAAGGGGGAGGAGAGGAGTGAGCAGCGGGCAGGGGTTCCTCGGAGGAGGGGGAAGAGAGGATTGAGCAGCAGGTGGGGAGTCCTGAGGGAAGTGGTGGACAGGAGCAGGCAGTGAGGGGGAGGTCTTTGGGGAAGAGGTGGAGTGGGGGCATAGCTTCAGGGGACAAGGCCAAGTGGTGGCAAGCCTTCGGGGCAGAATGGGGGTGGAGCATGGGCAGGGCCTCGGGTGGGAGGAGGCTGAGAAGTGGCTGGGGCTCAGGGTGGAGCAGGGGGAGGGTCCATGGTCCAGGTACCAGTGGCCCCTCCCACTTCTAGGGAGCTTCTGGCACTTGCGCCCAGCCTCCCCAGATGCAAGAGTCTTGCATCTCCTATGCTGGGCACCAAACGTGGGGCTGAGGATTGCACTGGGTGGCAGGATGCCTAAACGGTAGATGTTGCAACACTCAGCATTGCAGTGCCGAAGTTCCTGGATCTAGCCCTTATACACTGTAATTAAGTCACCTCTCGATCTTCTTTTTGATAAGCTGAACAGACCAAGCTCTTTAAGTCTCTCATTGTAAAGTATTTTCCTCATCCCTGGAATAATTTTTGTGGTACGCTTCTGCACCCTTGTGGAGTTCCTTGGTCAGTTTTGTGAGGCAGGGACGGAGAAGGCAAGTAAATGGCAGAAACATGCCACCGAGCCCCATTCCCTGTCAGTGCAGCTGAGCTGCTTTATAGCCCTCGGCTACTCACTGTAAGAGCTCTCTCCTGCCATCTAGGGCAGGAGGAAAAGATGGGGGAAAGGATGTCAGGAGCAGACCGTATTTGCATAGACACCCCTATTCTGCCTAGGTAATCAGCAGAGAGATATGCTGCCAAAGTGATCAATTTTTGCTGTTTCTGTAAAGATTCGCTTTAATATTGAATTCTGAGACAATGAAATATTGTTCTTTTTATTGTATGAGTAAAGGGCAGCAAAACTGGACTCAGCATGCCCTATTGAGGGGGGTCACCCTAAATTGGATCTCACTTGTTACGCAGGGACTAGTGACGCCACAGCCTAGTGAAAGTTAGAGAAGATGGGCACAGGTATCCTTGCCTTGTGGTGTGGTTCTGTTTAGTGGGTCTTTAGATTTATTTGATCCTCTCTTGTCCAGTGTGTAAAAGCAAAGCTGACTAGACTCAATTGTTGTTAGTGATTATTAGAGCTGCATGTACTGATATTCAGCTCTTTTAGAGCAGCTTCTTAGCCCACCTGTGGAGATAGTGTTGCAGTGAAAAGACAATGTAGAAGAGCTAACAGCAGAGATGTTCCCCGCTACCCAGTGAAATCAGCAGAAAGTTGAAATCAGTGAGAATTGGGCTAAGTGGTGGAACATCAGAACACAGCATTGCAGAAAGAGGCAGCAGGGAGGGTAGAATGACCGTGGCAGAAACTGCAGTGATGTTGATGAGCAAAGGTGGAGGTGTTACTCAACTACGCTCTCCCTTTGGGGCTGGGAGGCAAACCCACCCAAATACACTCCTGGACTCTGGGGACATTTTATAAATGGAGATATTCTATCTCCTAGAACTGGAAGGGACCTTGAAAGGTCATCAAGTCCAGCCCCCAGGGCCGGCTCCAGCATTTCTGCCGCCCCAAGCAAAAAAAAAAAAAAAAAAAAAAAAAAGCCGCGATCGGCAGCAGCAGTTCAGCAGCAGGTCCTTCGCTCCTAGAGGGAGTGAGGGACCTGCCACCCCCGAATTGCCGCAGGTGCCGCCCCTCTCCCTTGGCTGCCCCAAGCACCTGCTTGTTAAGCTGGTGCCTGGAGCCAGCCCTGCCAGCCCCCTGCCTTCACTAGCAGGACCAAGTACTGATTTTGCCCCAGATCCCTAAGTGGCCCCCTCAAGGATTGAACTCACAACCCTGGGTTTAGCAGGCCAATGCTCAAACCACTGAGCTATCCCTCCCCCTGGCATTGCTGATCTTGGACAACAAACCGTGAATGGCATGCAGTGGAAGAAAAAGGGGAATGGCATGTTAGAGACACATCCATCTGTTGGACTTTCACATCACAAGGTGGAAAACAGAGCCAAAGGATTCTGCCCAATAGTGGGGCAGGGGGTTTATTTATTGGTTGTATACTTTCAAGTAATTGTTGCAGTGTTTTCTCAAATTAATGCTTTGTTTAGTTCTTTAATAAAAGGTTTCTTTTGTTATATACATTTTGAGTAAACCATTAATTTGGGAAAACAATCTTGTTATATTTTTGGGAAACTACACTTTCTATAATGGCTGTATACACGTTAGAGGAGTGGAGCAAGGGGATGAATATTGGCCCTAAGACCTGCCTTCTAGTAGAGAAGTAGTAGTAGTAAAAAAATGAGCCATGACAGGGGACCTGGGTGGCAAAAAGGAGCTGGACCAAAACCACTGTCCAACACATGCAGTGGGCCCCATGGGGCTAACCCACCCCTATTCAGCATGGCTCAGAGTGAGACTGAAGAGGAGGACACTACCATGGTGTATCTTAGAACGGAGAACAGATTCTGGTCTCTATCTACTGAACTTTTTTGTCTTTAAACCCCACAGCAGAAGCATTTAGGCCTGTTGCTAGCACACCCATTCCACCAGTGCAACCAGCCTATGGCAATGAGTCTGCCCCACCAGCATTCCCATATCTCTTGAAAAAAGACAGGACTCTGATGATACAGCCAGGTTGTTGGGCAGGGGGACATACAGGTGGAAGGTGTCCCTGATGCTCCAGACCCTCCACTATTGGAGCAAGAGATGCAGAGGCCTATGCCAGTGTCTGAGGGACCATCAATGGAACTGTTACCATCCCTTGCCAAGGAGAAGTCCTCACTGACCCTGCAATCACTATTCTCAATAGTAGGGATAAGGTTATCAGGCCAGTAAACAGGTTAACTTATGAGCACCTGGGGAGGTTAGAGAAGAACTGATACATGTAGCTCACAGGTTTGAATCAGCAATAGTAGTCTTCTTAAGACTCTATGAGGAGAGTTCATGGACCCGGTACAATATGGAGTGTGATTTGCCAGGACAACAAATTCTTGGCTGGGAGGAGAATGTAAGCAGGATCTGAATGAGTTTCCCCTGCTGTCTAGTGAAGAACTGGGGGGAAAAGCCTCAGGAGCAGATTGTATTTACATAGACCCTGCCTAGGTGATAACCAGCCAAATCTGCTTGCCTAAGTGGTCAAGTTTGGATATTTTGTGTAAAGATTCACTTTAGTATGAAATGTTGTTATCCTTATTGTATGAGTAAAGGGCAGCAGCACTGTACTTCATATGCTTCAATTGAAATTGGACCTCACTCACTAAGCAGGGGGTAATGATGCCCAATCCAAGTGAAAGTCAGGAGTGGAGGTAACGTTTTTTACCTGATGGTGTGGTCCTGTTAAAGTGTCTTAAAAGTTATTTGATCCTCTTCCTATGATGTTTTGGGGGTTTATCCATCCTAGTAAGGGGTTCTTTCACTTCTTGCCCTCTAACCTTGGGTGCTTCTGTGCTGTATAGCTTTGATTGAGACCTCTGACACCAGGAGCCTGCTCACAGCATAATGGTCTCACCCTGGCTTCCACCAGCCCAGTTACTCCTTACAGAGTGACCCTAACTTCACTTCTGGTCCCAATTCTCCCCAAAACCATCTCCCCTGCAGTGTCCAGTTCCTCTTACTGGAGACTCATAGAGGTAACCCCGAGTTCACTGCTTCCAAAGAGCCAGTATAGATAACAGCTTGGTAGCTCAGCTGGGGTTATACACTCCACCCTACTACACAGAACTGAAATGATTTGTAGTAAAAACTAAGAATAAGTTTATTAACAAAGAACATTGTGACAGGATGCACCTGGCCCTTTGTCCCCTGACCGGAGTCCCTGCAATCCCATTGCACTCTGCCCCAGGAAGGAGTAGTGAAGGTGAGTCCTGCAGGCCTACCTAGAAAGGCTACACCGAAGCAGCCAATCAGAGCCCAGTATGCTCAAATAAAAGGAGCTGCAAGGTTGAACAGCTTAGTCTCTGGCACAGGGTGTTTGGAGGGCTGCTTTTACTGGACCTGAGAGAGAGAGAGAGAGAGAGAGAGAGAGAGAGAGAGAGAGAGAGAGAGAGAGAGAGAACCTAAGAACTGTAACCCTGAGGTGCTGGTAAATAGACAAGGTGGGAAGAATTCCAGGGAAAAACAGCAGCAACTAATTAAAGGAGGCAGCATGTGGCTGCTCTGTGTAGGATCCCTGATTTAGGACCTGGAGTGGTGGGCAGGCTTGGGTTTCCCCACTGGGAAAGTGGCCCAAACAGTGAGAAGGGGACATAGCTTTTTAGAAGCCTGATCTAAGGGTGGGATTTAAAGGGCCTAGAGATAGAGCTGAATACCCTGGTGAGGGCTAACAGCTTGTGAAACTTTTATAACCCCTGGAAGGGAGTTACTTTTTGATTATGTGACTTGTCTGGAGGGCTGAGCCACTGAAAACCTATCTAGTGAGGTCAGCAACCTACAGGGAGCACCAGGAGCAGGAAAAGGCCTGCAGTACTAAATGGAGCAGCAGGTGGTGCTCAGGTTAGTGTCCCTCATTACAAACACAGATTTCAGTGATTTCAAGAAAGAGTGAAAGAGCTATGAAAGGGTTACAAACTGTTGAAGAAAAACACAGTTCTCACTCTTTGGTTAGTTGCAGCAAAGTCAGATACTTTATTTTCTCAAGCAATTGCATAGAGGGAGAGAGTGCACTAGGACACAGGGTCTCCCCCTCCTAGGCAGGTCTCTCTACAGGTAAACAATTACAGCAAGCCTTTTGTTACAGACAGTAATGAGCAACAGCTGCATTTTGTTTATATATAGGTCATCCTGATATCTTATTTTTCTCACTTATTTAGACTCTAGTCTACATTCCATATTATCTACACATTATCTACACAAGGTCGCAACAACTTCTCACACAGTTCTTTCCCACTCGCCTCACACAATCCTCGCTTCTACAAATCTCACGTTATTAGAGTTACAGTTAGCCTGACTCTTGCTAATAAACTGTCATGCATTGCAATCCCCTTCCTGTCAGTTCTTTCTCTGCTTCCACAAAACAAAATGAAAATAACATGCATTCTAGAGTCTAAAACTTAATTCTAGCAAGATATAGCTTTGCTTAACATAAGTTATCCGCATGCTCCAGCTTGTTTCAGCAGGGACCCTTCTTTCATAGATACTCACTTATGCCAAGAATCATTTTGTTCTAAAACACAAAACTATGCTGTTTAATGTTCATACAGTTGAAGGCGAGCTTTGAACTTAAGTACTCAGTTAACTCTGCTTCATCTTGAGCTGTGTAGTTCTACAGTAGCTGTTAAAACCTTCCACTAGGAGTCTGTTCCCCCATTTAATCCATACTTTATAGCAATAAATGGATAGCTTGATCACTTTTGCTACAATGTATTTGGGAAACACAGTAGTATGATGTGGATGCAAAACTGCTGTCACTTTCTAACAAGCCTTTTTGTTGACAGCCTTGCATGGGGTTCCTTCGCTTGCTGTATGGCTGCCTCTGTCACCACCATTAACAGATACACAAAAACTATTTTGGAATTCAAGCGCAAACGAAAAAAGCTGGAGAGAAGATTAAAGAATAAACGCAAGTTTCCAGATCCTGGAGTTCCAGAAAAAGCTTGGAATATGTATGTCAGCTCTTTTCATAACACTACAGAGGACTTGGTGCATCAGTTAAAGGACATACATAATCCAGCCAGCATTTCAATGTTTGTAGATTTAAACAATATCCCTGAGCCACACCGTGAAGAGTATTGCTAAATATGTTCTATGATATTTATTAATTTAAAAATGTATCGGTGTAGCATTATTTATTTTTCGTAAAGATAAATGCTTTTATCAATGCTTCAAGCAAGACATAGTGTTTGTGGAGCTGATCCAGATAGAGTGGTTCCACAAAAGACAATAAGCCATATTCTCCATTGTCCTGCATCTTGTACAGTCATTTACACATGTGCAAAGTGGGTGTGAACACTACTACATCAGCATAGCACTGGCTTACACCCACTTTACTAGTGGAAATGACAACACCAGGACCATGGCAACAAAGAATCTGGCCCACCATTTGGTCCAGAGCTGAAATAGGTTATTTATCATTAAAGATGCAACCTCCCAGCCAAATTCAGCACATTTCAGGCTACACTGATTAGTTTCACCCTGTGATGGAGGTCACGGGGAGCCACATTGTGGTAACTCAAATAGGATAAACTGTAAGGAATGGGGCAGACAATCCCCAAAGCTGGTGGATATTCCAATACTTAAATTTGCCAAGCCAGCACAAAACAGCTTCTATAATACCTTGCTAGTTACCCAGAAGCCAGCAACGGAGTTCCCTTTAAGTAACCCAGCCTTAGGCCTCCACCCAGACACCCAAGTCAAATATGATGAGGATTACTAAAAATCTTATTCATCATGTAAGAAAGTTCTACCAATCCCAAAGGATCAGACAATTTACCCTCCAGGGTAAATGAATATTCCAGATCTTACCCAAATACACGCTTACAGCCAATTCTTATGAACTAAACTAAAATTTATTAAAAAAGAAAAGAGAGAGAGTATTGGTTAAAAGATCAGTATACATACAGACATGAGTACAGTTCTGAGATCAGATTCATAGTAGAGATGGTGAGCTTTGTAGCTGCAAAGAGTTCTTTCAGAATTAGTCCACAGATTATAGTCCAATGTTCATATTCAGGGTGATCCAGATGGGACTGGAGATCTCAGTTTTACGACTTAAGCTTCCCCTGCATGAAGCATCAAGCAGATCTGAGATAAAAAGGATCAGGTCCCAAGAGTCTTTTATATAGTTTTCTAGCAGCCTTTTGACCATACAGTCCTTAGGCGAACAACAGGCAATCATCCAGACTCTGAAGTAGACCTGTTTCCTAAGCATCACTGGTAATTAGCTACATGGATTAACATAAGGCAATTTATGCATTAGGCAGTTTTTCACAAACTTTAAAGAGACATACAGACAATGACATTATTTCACCCAAAATTCATCTAAATGTTAATATTCCCTTTTGATCTCTGAATCAATAGCTATAGTAATAGACAGGAACTGTCTGTTTACATGGCTAACATCTAACAAGATATAAGTAAACACATACAATTAGTATCACCTCTAATTCTCTAACAATACAGGTTTGCATTTCAAAGTTCTAGCCTATCTAACATGGAATGGCACTAATTACCATTTACATACTTTTCTAACATGTCTCTAAAGGTTGAATTTGGGTCATTTATCCTGCAGGAAGCTTAACCCTTTCTGGCCATGCATCACACACCAGAAGGATGGTGGTGGAATTCGAGGCCTATAGACAATCTGGAAGTGATGGGGTGAATGAGAAACCCATGCTGTGAGTGCTGGTGTTTTTGTGCCAAATGACCCCGCTATCACTATGCTGATGTGCATGTTGATTGGGAGTCAGTTTACTGAAGACCACATGATACAGTGTCTGTGACGGTATTCCAGGCACAGAGGTCTGTGCAAAGTTCTGGTTCCCCTTTCATCTTACAGAATTGGAAGGAGCAGTGGAAAGGATTAAAGTCTTGGAAATATTTTCTTATGAGGAGAGACTGTTTAGTATATAGAAGAGACTAACAAGAGGGGATGTGTCAGAAATATACAAAATAGTGAATGGTCTAAAGATGGTAAATCAGGTGCCTTTATTTGCTTATTTGAAGAAGGGGATATTCTATTCTATTGAAAGGCAAAACATTGAAAACTGGTTAAAATAAATATGCTTTACTTAACACATAATTAACGTGTGGATATTTCTGTCATAAGATATCCCTGAGGTGAAGATCATAGTAAGAGTTTTAAAAAATTAGATGTCCCTAGGTATAATGATTACATCCACAATAACATTTGGTAGGGAAAAGTGAGAGCGAGATGAACCTTCATATTTCAGTAAATAAGCCAGCTGCTAACTGAGAAGGGTTAGGAAGGAACATCCTCTATGGGATGCTTATTTCATAACTGTCTGCTACAGAAGTTTCTTGTACCTGTCTCTGAAGCTGATGGTGCTGGTCAGATCAAGACAGGAAACTGGACCAGATGGACCCTGGGCTAATCTGCTCTACCAATCCTTGTATACAGATTGAATGGTCCCATGGATTCTTACATGTTTTTAAAATTGCAGATTTGGAAAGATGAAACATTTTTTTTTACTTTGTGAGCATTAATGTGAATGAGAAGCTTTGGGAGCAGGAAAGACATCAATCATGCTCACCACAATTAAATGTCATGCCTGAGGATAGATAGAGGTGGATAGAAAGCTGGCTAGATCATCGGGCTCAACGGATAGTGATCAATAGCTCCATGTCTAGTTGGTAATAGTGTTGATGTCATAAACTTAGACTTCTCTAAGGAATTTGACTGGTATTACACAACATTTTGACTAAAAAACTAGCACAATTTAAAATTACTGTGGCACACACTGAATGGATTAAAAACTGGCTAATTGATAGGTCTCAATGTATGATTGTAAATGGGGAATCACCATCAAGCAGGCATGCTTCCAGTGGGGTACCACAAGGATCAGTTCTTTGCCCTATGTTATTTAAGGATTTTATCAATAACCTGGAAGAAAACACAAAATTATCAAGATAAATTTTGCAGATGACACAAAAATAGGGGAAATGATGAATAATGAAGAGAACAGGTCACTGACAGAGTGATCTAGATTGCTTGGTAAATTGGGCACAAGCAAACAATATGTGTTTTTAAACAGTTAATGTAAGTGTATGCATCTGGGAACAAAGAATGTAGCCACACTTACAGCATGGGGGACTCTATCCTGGGAAGCAGCGACTCTGAAAAAGATTTGGGGGTCATGGTGGACAATCAGCTGAACATGAGCTCCCAGTGCAAAGCTGTGGCCAAAAGGGCTAATGTGATCCTGGGATGCATAAACAGATGCTCAAATAGGAACAGAGAAATTATTTTACCTCTATAGTTGGCAGTGGTGCAATCGCTGCTGGAATACTGTGTCCAGTTCAGGAAAGATGTTGATAAATTGGAGAGGGCTGCCTTTTAGTAATAGACTCAAAGAGCTCAATTGATTTAGCTTAACAAAGAGAAGGTTAAGGGGTAAGTTAATTACAGAGTAGAAATATCTACAGGAAGAACAAAATTTTAATAATGGACTCTTTAGTATAACACAATCCAGTGGCTGGAAGGTGAAGCTAGACAAATTCAGATAGGAAATAAAGCATAACTTTTTTAATCGTTAGAGTAATTAATCATTGGAACAATTTATCTAGAGTCATGGTGGATTCTCAGTTACTGACAATTTTTAAATCAATATTGGATGTTTTTCTAAAAGATCTGCTCTAGGAATTATTTTGGGGAAGTTCTATTGCCCATGTTATATAGGGGGTCAGATTAGATGATCAGAATGGTCCTGTCTGGCCTTGGAATCTATGAATTACTTATTACAACAGGGCCTCAGCCTGGCCTGCACTTCTTACAGTGCATGTTTGCATGTGCGCTCCCCCATACGCACATTCTTTGGGTGCTAACACTTGTGGTGATGATACAAATAAACTGCTTTGAATGGATACTTTTATCTCAGAGCTTCTTTTTTTTCCTCAGGAAAGCACTACAAGGAACAAAGTGAAGGTGGCTAGTGCTTTAGATGTAGATTTTCATCCACTCAGACATTTCAGTTAACCTTGACTTTGAATTTCCCTGGTTTAATGTTTGTTTTTTTATAGCTACAAAAGTTATTGTAACGGTTATTTTCTCTTATTTTACTAATAGGTACTTTGGGCTAGATCCACAAAGAGACTGCTACGTTAGCCACCTAACTCCCCTGAGATCCTCAACCCCCCTGTTCAGATGCTGACTGTTCATGCAGATACATAGTTTCTGCCAGCAAAGTGCCCAAGGTGGCTACATTTTTTCCAGTGGGTATGCACATGTAGCTCAGTGCCTTAGCTCAGACCTAAGCCCCAGTAGGATTCTCAAACGAAGTGTGCCTCTGTCTATCTCACCTACAGAGCCCAATCGAATAGGCATGCTCAGAATATGTCCACTAGATCAGGCCTGACACAAAACACAGAGAGGGTGTGGTGTGTTCTAGAATACCCAAGAGCCCAGGGCAGTTAGCTGGGATGTGGGACACCCACTTCAAGTCCCTGCTCCATATTAGAGCAGGCAGGAGCGCCGACTTCCCCTCTGCCTGGTAGGTGCTTGACCCCCCCCCCGCCCCTGGCCCCGCCCCTGGCCCATCTCTTCCCACCCCTGCACCGCCCTCGCCCCACCCCCATTCCACCCCTTCCCCCAAGTCACCACCCCTGCCCTACCTCTTCTCCACCTCCTCCCCTGAGCGCACCACATCCCTGTTCCTCCTAGAAAGTCCTAAGCACTGCCAAACAGCTGTTAGGCAGCGGGGGGGAGAACTGTGGTAAGTGCTGGGAAGGAGGGGGAGGAGCGGGGATGTGGCACGCTCAGGTGGGGGGAGAAGGAGGCGAGGAGGGGGGAGCTTGGCAGCTGGTGGGTGCGGAGCACCTGCTAATTTTTCCCCATGGGTGCTCCAGCCCCCACAGGGAAACTCCTTTTGTGAGGTGGTATTTAGGCCACATCCCTTTCCTCAGCATTTCCCACTGGCTAGCTTAGGTGGCTCCCTGATCAGCATGCTGGCTTCTGTGAAGCCCATGCTTAGGCACCTAACTCTCCCCATGCATTGTATAGGGAGCCTGAGTGCCTAATTTAGGTCTAAGGATTCCACTGGTTTGCAGGGTGCATATCAGTTAACTGTTGCAATGGTCAGTGTTGTGAGGCCTGTCCCTTTGTAGCTCTAGTTCTTTACTCTCAACCTTAATTTCAGCATCACAGACAGTTTTGCCTGGGATATCCTTAGGCATGAGTTTCTTTGCATTTGTAGTGTGTTCACTACATATGTGGGGTAGGGTTGCCAACTGTCTAATCACACAAACCCAAACACCCTTGCCCTGCCTCCTGCCCCTCCCCTCCCTGAAGCCCAGACCCTGCCCTGCCCCTTCTATGAGATCCCTCCATGCTCACTCCATCCCCCCTCCCTCCGTCACTTGGTCTCCCCCATACTCACTCACTTTCACTGGGCTGGGGCAGGGGGTTGGGATGTGGGAGGGGGTGTGGGTTCTGGGCTGGGACCAAGGGGTTTGGAGTGTGGGAGGGGACAATAATGTTCAGTAGATTATGAGTTTTTAAATAATACCTCAAGACATACTTTGTACAAAATTTATCATGGTTTTGTTTAAAGGATATACATAGGAGTACAGTCTGTCATAGAGAGTTCTTTTAATCTAACAGAACAAGCCCCCCACAAGGGGAATGTAAGTCTAAATAAATTCAGACTAAAGAGATAGTAGACATTTTTTAAAAATAAGAGTATTTAACTGGTGGAAGATCTTACCTAACAATATGAGAGATTCTCAAGATTTTTTTTCTTTCTAAAAAAGATATAACTTAGAGAATTTTTTCACTTCAAGGTCCCAGAAACAAAGGCAAGGTTTTCATCTTGAGGCCAAAAGACCAAAAACATCAAGACACTTGATCATAGCCTTGGATAGACCAAGAGACTACCTACACTTGATCTTAGCCTCTAGCTTAATCAGAAATTATTCCCTTATATGGGAATTTGGCATCCCTACACCTGCTTAGCAAGTGTGGTTCAGTTTAGGGTGACCACCTCATTCATGGTATGCTAAGTACAGTTCTGCTGCCCTTTGTTCATACAATAAGGATAACAAAAATTCATTATCCCTGCATTTAATACTAAAATGAATTGTAACCCCAAACCAACTAAAAGGGATCACTTTGGCAAAGCAGCTCTATCTGCTGAGCATCTAGGCAGAATAGGTGTGTCTATGCAAATATGGTCTGCTCCTGAAGTCTCCCCACCCCCCATTCACCACTAGATGTTAGGGGATAGCTCATTCACACTCTGCTTATGCTTGCTAGCATAGTAGACAATCAAAGCATCAGACTTTCTGAAGAATTCTGTCCTGTCCAGATAGAACTGTATAGCTGTACAAACTCTGAGGTAATTCCATCTTTCTCCTCTAGGGTTAGAAGGATAAAACATTTATTTTGGTTAAGATGATATGGAGCTATGGTAGGAATTTTGAAGTAATTTGAAATACTATTTTGTCAGGAAAAGTCTGAAGAAAGTGTTCCTTAATTGAAAGGCCATTTAACAAATTGATCCTTTTGGCCCAAGTGATTACCACAAGAAAAGGTACTTTCATAGTAAGGAAAAACAAGGATGTGGTAGTCATGGGTTTGAAGGCTTTTCCAGCACTAAATTCAGCTTCCAGTTTATGAGAGGAATTCTGATAGGAGGCAAAACCTTCATTACTGCTTTAAATATACATGGAAATATGCTGATGTGAAGGCCAATTTCTTTACCACATGACACGTGCCAAGGAAGCTAAGACAAACTCAGTTGATAAAGCACAACAACAGGGAATTGTGGGACAGCTTTAGCAGTCCTTTGGGTGCCATTAGAATTAAGAATCTGTTTCAACAAAATCAACATATGGGGTCCCACATCACACAAACCATTTTGCAAGGGACTTCTCCAGGTGAAGGAGGAGCGCTTATGTGACCCTTGGGGTAAATTTGTTATCTGTTGTATGTATTTGTGTTTGTTGTGGTGTGCTTGCTGCAGGACTGAAATAGACCATGTGGTCTGTTTGTTTGGGGGACCGTGTGCTGCCCGTGTGGGTGCTGAGCCTAGTGGCCTGCTAGGCAAGGCTGAGAGCTTCTTAATGAGGTATTAATCCCTAAACCCTTTTGCACCCATCAGCCCATAACCAGGGGGTGGGGCTACTCAGGAAGACTAGGGCTTTAAAAAGCCCACTCCTAAGCGCCCAGAGGAGCTAACAAAAAGGAGCAGCTAACAGGGGAGTTTTGCATGGGAGCTTACAGGGAGAGTGGGGGGCTAGATACACATAACATTTCTTAAACTGTTTTAAACTTAAAGTCAAAAACATCCCATGATATAAACAAAACCTCAGCAAAGGTACTAACTTCAGGAGTAAAAAGAGAATGCAGGCAGAAGTCCAGCAACAGAGTGGGGGCTACCCAGTTTATTGCACCCAATGCAGCATGTATGCTTACCTGCCCTATGGGCAGGTGGTGTATATGTGCATTTGGTGCAAGGAGCTCCTGGCCCTCAGAGACCATGTATGGGCTTTGGAGACCAGGATGGCTGAGCTGGAGGAGCTAAGAGAGACAGAGAAGTACATAGATGAGACTTTCCGGGACACAGTAGAATGGTCCCACCCCCAGTCTGACAGCCTCTATGCTGTTGAGGAGGATGAAAGTCCCAGGGAAGGAGAACATCCAACTGGAGCAGAGTGAAACGATCCAATAGATGGGACACTCCTCCCAGATGATGTTGCGGTATCATCTCACATTAAGGATACCTCTCCGGGGGAGGGAACTCCAGTTATTAGGAAGAGACAGGTATTAGTAATGGGCAATTCAATCATTGGAAATATAGATAGCTGGAAAAAAGCAACAGAGGGTCCTGTGGCACCTTTAAGACTAACAGAAGTATTGGGAGCATAAGCTTTCGTGGGTAAGAACCTCACTTCTTCAGATGCAAGCACAGATGTCTTGCATCTGAAGAAGTGAGGTTCTTACCCACGAAAGCTTATGCTCCCAATACTTCTGTTAGTCTTAAAGGTGCCACAGGACCCTCTGTTGCTTTTTACAGATTCAGACTAACACGGCTACCCCTCTGATATCTGATAGATAGCTGGGTTTGAGATGATTGGGAGAACCGCATGGTGACTTGTCTGCTGGTGCGAAGGTTGTGGATCTCTCGAGACATCTAGATAGACTTATGTGTAGTGCTGGGGAGGAGCCGGTGGTCATGGTACATGTAGGTACCAATGACATAGGGAAGGGTAGGAGAGAGGTCCTGGAGGCCAAATTTAGGCTGGTAGGTAAGAGATTGAAGTCCAGGACCTCCATGGTAGCATTCTCTGAAATGCTTCCAGTTCCACGCACAGGGCCAGTTAGACAGGCAGAACTGCAGGTCTCAATGTGTGGATGAGATGATGGTGTAGAGAGAAGGGGTTTACATTTATTAGGATCTGGGGAACCTTTTGGGAAAGGGGGAGCTTATACAGGAAGGATGGGCTCCACCTAAACCAAAAAGGAGGCACTTACATTTAAAAAAGTCATTGAGCAGTTTGTAAACTAAGGGCTGGGGGAAAGCCAAAGCGCGGAGGAGCACATGATTTGGACAGAGACATCCCTTAGGGGAGAATCTACTAATGGAGATTGTCTATGTCCTAGTAAGGAGGAGAGGATGGAAGATGATAAAATACAGGGAGGATTTGATGAGAAACAGTCAAATGAAAAAAAGTCCCATCCAATTACATTGTGTAATGGGAGACAGCTAAAAAGTGACCAGTTTTTAAAGTGCTTATATACCAATGCTAGAAGTCTAAATATTAAGATAGGTGAACTAGAGTGTCTTGTATTAAATGAGGATATTGATATAACAGTGTAACCCTTCTGCCCCTCTAAGTTGGCAGCAACAAGGGCCGGGTGATCAGAGTGTATCAGGGCTGGGGGAATCCATAAACTGAGAAATATTTTTCCCACAGTACTCGAGCGACAGTGGTGGCCCTCTGATCACGTGTGGGATATGCCTGCGCATATCGCGTATAATGGTCATTCACTACTAGAATGTTCCCAATATTCCTCCTGTCTACTTCTAAAGACAGGAAATCAATGCATACCAGCTCCAGAGGCTTGTTGCTGGTGATATTCTTCAGATATGCAGCCCTCATGGGCAGAGTTTTCCTTTGCACACATCGAGCGCAGGTCTCACATTTCCTGCGAACATCTTCAGCCAATAGAACCTACTACGAATAAGTTCCAGGGTCCTCTCCATCCCTAAATGTCCAAAGTCATCATGCAGGGCCCTCATGGCCAGGGCTCTGTACTCTTTTGGCAGCACTAGTTGAGTCCGTTGCTTTTGTAAAGGGTCTGTGGTCACTCGGTGTAGCACTCCCTGAATCAGTTTTAGTTTGGTCCATTCTCTCAATAGTAGTTTACCCTCTGGGTTAGGTGGGACAACCGCGGCTGGACTTCGCCCCTCCCTTTTGGCAAGTAGTGTATCACGAATGTCAATATCTTGCAGCTGTGCTTCCTGCCAGTCAGCCGCATTGAGCATGGGCAAAGGAGATTGGTCCAATGCAATATAGTTCACAGAAGCAGAAGGCACGCATTCAGGGGGCAGGCCCAAAGCTTCTGCAGCACATCCATGAAGGCTCTCATGGGCCTCTGGCTCCCGGCGACTCACACTGCAAATAGCCCTCACTCCATCTGTGGGTATCACAGCAACTCCTGGTGCCTGTGGACGCCTGGACAATGCATCTGCATCTACATTGCTTCTCCCTGATCGGTATTGAATGCTGAAGTCATAGCTAGCCAAAGTGGCCACCCATCTTTGCCCTGTAGCATCCAGCTTAGCACTTGTTAACACATAAGTCAGTGGGTTGTTGTCCGTCCACACCTGGAACTGAGCACCATACAAGTAGTCTCGAAATTTCTCAGTGATGGCCCATTTCAAGGCCAAAAACTCCAGCTTGTGGGTGGGATAGCGAGTTTCACTATCAGACAGTCCTCGGCTGGCAAAGGCTACAGGTTTACGTTTGCCTTCCACCTCCTGGTACAGTACTGCTCCCAGACCCTCCAAACTGGCATCAGTACGCAGGATAAATGGCTTGCTTGGGTCAGCAAAGACTATGACAGGAGCATGAGTTAGGCAAGTAATGATTTCTTGAAAAGCCCTTTCACATCTTTCATCTCACCGTGGCCCAAATGGTTCGAAGGGGCCATAGTGTCTCTGTACAGGAGGCTTTGGGGACCTCCCCTTATTCTTGGTCTTAGATTTGTTCTTGCTGGACTGGTATCCCTTGGTAAGATCATTCAGAGGTTTTACAATCATAGCATAGTTTTTCACAAATCTGCGGTAGTAGCCACTAAACCCAAGAAAGGTCTTGAGTTCTCTGTAGTTACCTGGACATGGCCAGGTAGTGAGTGCTTCTATTTTATCGGGATCAGTACTCACACCCTCTTGGGACACGATGTGACCCACATACTTCACTGAGGTCCTGCAGAACTGGCATTTGTCATTTGAAAGCTTCAAACCATAATCCTCCAACCTATCAAGCACTTTAAGAAGTCTTTCTTCATGCTCCGCCAAGGTTCTTCCAAACACAATCAGGTCATCCAAATAAACTAACACTTGCAGTAAATTCATGTCTCCCACAACTTTCTCCATAAGACATTGAAATGTGGCAGGTGCTCCAGAAATCCCTTGGGGCATGCGTTTGAACTGATAAAACCCTAATGGACAGATGGAGGCTGTCTTCTCCTTATCTTCTTCACCCAGAGGGATCTGGTAGTATCCACTCCGAAGATCCAACACAGAGAACCACTGGCTTCCCAGCAAACAGTCTAAGGCATCTTGGACTCGGGGCATGGTGTACTGGTCAACCACAGTACGGCGGTTTAGGGTGCGGTAGTCAATACACATCCGGATTTTCCCATTCTTTTTATGGACCACCACAATGGGTGAGGCGTATGGGCTGCGGGACTCCATAATGATGCCATTCGCAGCCAGCTCCTGAAGATGTTGTCGCACATCTTCCATCTCAGAGAGAGCAATCCTCCTAGATCTCTCCCTGAAAGGTCGAGAGTCATGTAATCTGATTTTGTGCTCTACTCCTTTTGCACATCCCACTCATGCAATGAGAACACCTTGGATCTTTCACAAAGTTTCCTCCGCAGGCGATCTTTCCACTCCTTGGACAATGGTGAATCTCCAAAGTCAAACTTTGCTGGGTCTATTGTTGGAACTTGAGTCTCACACTGGGGTTTTACAATTGATTCAGGCTCAAAGAGGTCTGCTATCTTTTGCCCTTGCTTCACAACAACATCTCGACTTGTTTCATTAGAAATCAGTATAGTAACCTTTTCCTGGTCTTCAGCAGGTAGGGTTATGACTCCACTGGGGACCAGCACTCCTTCCAGGAGCTCTCCTTCAACCGGCTGCTCTACCATTGCTAATGTCCCTTTATTGCCTTTCAGTCTGGTACTCATGACAAGCACTTCCTGCTCTGTCCTTGCAGGCACTACTAAGGGGGTTGTGCCCATGTACTTCAGCGCCCCAATCAGTAGCTCAGATGTCTCCTTTTTAGCGCTCTCAATCTTCCTATAGGCTTCAGCATAAAGTGTATGGATCATCAGGGTATTCAGGTACTGGTCCCCAGCCCGTCGTCTGCAGTAATCCGCGAGCACCTTGAAGAGACTGGAGTTGGTCCCTATCAGCACAGACACGTCAGGGCATATTAAGGCAGCTGTGTCTACCTCTTCCCTTACCCCAGCAACCTCCTCTGGGAATTCCAGGTGCACTATGACATACCCTTGGTAAGGGTATTCATCCATGCTGAGGCCACACAGACCAACGCCAGTCAGTGACTGTATAGGCAGGTGCCTAAGCATCTGTTGGTAGAATGACTGAAATATAATAGTCAATTGAGATCCAGTGTCAAGCACGGCTTTACACTCCGACCCTTCAATCCTCACCGTGACCTCTGCTCGAGGCCCTATCAGTCCTGCGGGGATCCCAGCTGGACGGTCTTTTCTGGGGGAATCTTCAAATCCTGCAGGCCTGGGTGGTTCCCGTCCCAAGACCCTCTGGCAGCTACCGGATCTCTCCCAACTGATCCTCAGCTTTCCATACACTATGGAGGGGTTTTCATCATTATGGCACTTGGCAGCACTGTGCCCATCCTGACCACATCGGTAGCAGAAGAATTGTCCTTTCCACCTTTGCCTGGGTGGGACGGTGGCTCTAAATGCTGACTTCTCCATTGCCACAGTCTGAGGCTCCTTATTCCTGGAAATCTTAGCTCGGTCAATGATGCTTTGCAGCTCCGCTATCTGTTCTGTCAGGACCTGCATTTGTTGGGCCAGTTCCTCTGTGGTGCTCACCGTCAGCACACTGGCCATTTGCAGTGGTGTTGTGCTGGCTGGCTCCAATGTTTGAGCTTCCCAAAACTCGCTGGCAGCCTGCCTTTCTTCCTCTTCCCTGACCTCCTTTATCAGCTGGGAGTAACTTGGGGGATGTTCCTGCCGTTCTCTTAGCTGGAGATGAAGTAGAATCAGGTTCTGATACTGAGTCCCTCTTACAACTTGAGCCAGTCTGGTCTGATCCATCTGCTCAGCAGTCACTGCTCCCCTCATGACAGCTCTCTGAAGCAGTCTCTCCAGCCTCTGTATATAGGCTGAAATCTTCTCCCCCCTTTGCTGTCGGGAATTAAGGAACTTACAGTAACTGTCTTCAGGGCCCTCTATGCTCCCAAAGGTATGATCAAGGGCCTCTAGGCAGTCCTTCACACTGACCCCAGGGTCAATGAGCTTCAGGGTGAGAATCACATCTAATGCTGGGCCACTAAGGCTCTCTATTAGACATCTTTGCTTTTCTGCATCGGGTACGGTCCACTCCCGCAGCATTTCAGTGGTATGCTCCAACCAGGGTTCAAACTCCTCTTCCCCAGCAAATAACCTTAACTTATGACAATAGTTTGATGTAGCATGGGACAACACAACCTTTTCCATTATTTGCCCCAGTGCTTTTGCCCAATCATTGGCTGAGGCTGCGGTCCCTGAGCTAGAGGCTGCAGCCGGGGCCCAACAAACCTGACATATTAGCCATTATACAAACAGTAATTTCCTCAAAATATAAACACAATTGTTTCCCAATGCAGTGGAACACTCAACAGGTGCTTGCGAGGGGTACTGACCCAGGGATCCTGGATGAGCCCCCCAAAATGTAACCCTTCTGCCCCTCTAAGTTGGCAGCAACAAGGGCCGGGTTCAGTATCTAGGGGTTCCGTTTCAATAACGCAATGCAAAACCGGCTCGAGCCCCCACCCAGTGACCTGGGACAATTACATAACACCCCCCTGGGCGCCTCTAAGAGGCAATACTTCCCCTCTCGCAAGCACGGAGTCTGAGTGTAGCAAAAGCCTTTTAATAAAGGAGGGAAACAATGCGGCATCATGTTGGGGAAACACCACAAACAGGATTCATAACACAAACCATGAGCAAAAGACCCACTTCCAAGTAAGTTTGGCAGTGTCCTTTTCCCCTCAGGGTCTTAAGTCCAATCACCCCAAAGTCCAACAACCCCAAAGTCTCTGTCCCTGGTCAGTGCTGCCCCAGAGTTCAAAAGTTTATCTGCAGAGTTTTACCCCCCCCCCCCGCCTGGGTGGAAATGGAGGGGGCCACACGGGGTGTTAAGGGGCACCTTACGTGGTCCGAGGCCAACTGCCTCACCTCTCCGTGGAGTTCTGCTGCAGCCTTTACCACGAATGACTCCGCTCTACCAGCCACGCCGCGCTGCGCCACTCTGCTCAGCTCCTCCAGCCGTCCCCGCAAACTGCTCTGCTCTCCATTCCGTGGGACGCTCCAACCATCCCACAAACTGCTCAGCTCTGCCAGCCGCTCCACTCCACCAGCCGTCCCATGAACCACTCCAGCTGCCCCCGCAAACAGCTCTGCTCCACTCGCTGTTCCGTGGGCTACTCCAACCATCCCACCAACTGCTCGGCTCTGCCAGCTGCTTACCAATATTTCTTCAGGATCCCCCACTAGTTAACATAGTACTCGGTGATTTCAGCTCAGCAATTTTAGCTCTTTTAGTGATTTCAGCTTGTAGTAGGGGAGCCCCAGTGCTGGTGCATCATTGGCCCAAAGTGAACTCAGCTCAGCAACTTTTAATTAGACTCCTAATGGAAGCAAACTTAGCTCTGCTATTCAACAGCAGAGAAAGAGAGTAATGCAATTGATGTTCCAGGCCCTCAAAAGGGGGCCCATACCATCAGATATATATACCTGTCCCCAACCTCTCTCAATTCACTAGGCTTTGTAACCCATGCCCCTTGTCTAGCGAGTGCTACTTAGTTACTGGTGTGTCCCTCTGTCATACAACAGTTCCACTGGCCTTGATTCACAGAATCAGGGTAACAACACTTTATTCTTCCTGCCCCAATAACAGAGAAACTGGGGATCCCACACCAGCCAAAGTAACCACTTTCAGTTGTTATTGTCCCAGGCTGGGCAGGTGGGTGTGCCTATGCAAACAAGATCAGACCCTGAAGTTCTTTTCCACCCTCGCCATAATTCACCACCAGATGTCAGGGTAGAGCTCATCCTGACTCTGCTTACAATAGGCATCACAGAAACTAGGTGGAATGAGGATAATAAATGGGATACAATAATACCAGGGTACAAAATATATCGGAAGGACAGAATAGGTCGTGCTGGTGAGGGAGTAGCACCATATGTGAAAGAAAGTGTAGAATCAAATGAAGTAAAAATCTTTGAAAAACCAAACTGTACCATAGAATCTCTATGGATAGTAATTCCATGCTTGTTACTGGTTTGGCTGAATTTAGTTATAGAATATACTACCAGTTTGGGATGTCTTCCCTGTTTTCTGACAGTCTGACCTGAGATTGGCAGTCTTAGTTATGCGCTACTCCAGACATTGTGACCAAAGTATCATTTGAAAACTCATAATTTGCTGTTTGGTATTGTCCTGGTAAAATATGTGTGGCAACATTGTATGTGAAGTTATAACATTCCCCTGTATGGTGCTATTAACACATATTCCAAACTCCACTGCCTTGCCCTAACAGAAGCTGGCCAACAGGTCTGTCCTAAACAAAGGAATGTGTGCTCTGCTTAATTTGCATTTACAACAGAGTCACCAATCAGGGAGTGAAACAAAGAAAGCTCCAACAGGTGAGAAAAAGCCAGCAGGGAACATTCTTCCACATTACATGCATCCGACGAAGTGGGCATTCACCCACGAAAGCTTATGCTCCAATACATCTGTTAGTCTTAAAGGTGCCACAGGACTCTCTGTTGCATTCTTCCACATAGACTCTTTGTGTCCTAGTGCCCAGTTGGAAATGTTTTTCGGTGGGGGGGGAGGGGGACCTGAAACTAAAGCAAGGAGAGACAAACACACCAAGGAACCCCCCCTCCATCACATTCACTGCACCTGAAGAGAAAATGGAAGCAGACATTGGACACTGGGGGAGGGGTCCTGACTTCAGAGTTTGGTCAGTAATCTTTTAAATCATGTGCTGAGAAACTTTGATTGAATGTAATATAATTTGTTATATTAGGCATTAGTAAATGTTTTATCTTTATTTTTCTTGTAATGATTCCTGACTTTATGCCTCATTACTTGTACTGTACTCACTTAAAATCTCTCTCTTTGTAATTAAGAAACTTGTTTTACTGTTTTATCTAATCCAATGTGTTTAATTGGAAGTGTCTGAATAACTATTTGAGCTAATAAAATGGCATAGTATTCCATTAAAGGAATAGCGAACTTAAAATATTTGTACTGTCTAGAAGAGGGCTGGGCAGCACAGAACATACATTTCTGGGGGAAATCTGGGACTGGGGTATGTTGGGGTCACCCTGCAGTATAACCCAAGCTGGTGAGAGTCAGAGTGCAACCCAAGTGTGGCTGGCAGGCTCCAGTTGCACACAGACACTCAGGGTGTGACTTGCATTCTGGAAGCCTGCTTGTGAGCAGCCCAGGTGGAACCTACTTCAAGGCATTGCAAGGCACCCAAGGTTGCAGGGCCAGGGTGACACAGCCTGGTCTGGAATGTACCTTGGAATGTCACACACACATAGTAATTATTGGGGCATTTAGTGCACTAAATGAGGTAAACCATACATGGATCTTGAAAGGTGTGTTTTAGGGGGTGTTGATCATCACAGCAGTGGAGATATATTTGTAGGTTTTGCATCTGTTGTTTTGGTGGGATCTGGTGGCTCCCAGTCTGTAAGAAGCTTGTTTCTGATGATGAGATTCAAAACATTGGGGGGGAGGTGTTTGAAGGCCAGAAGAAGGGGTTCAGGAAAAGTTTATTTCAGAATGTGGTCCCCATCAAGGATGGGTTGTAATTGTTTAATGATACCCTATATGGGTTCGAGTGTGGAGTAGCAGGTGAGAACTAGGGGTGTCCTGTGACTGCAGGGGTGTTAACAGGCCATTTCACCTTGAATGGTCCCTTAGAATATGTGTTAACTACTTATACGAAACAATTTGTTCCACCTTGTATTTAGCAGTGACACTCTGAGTACATTTCCCAAACCCAGAGGCAAGCTCAGTGTAGCTTTCAAAGCTTTTCTTCTTCACCAACAGAAGTTGGTCCATTAAAAGAGATGACCTCACCCACCTTGTCTCTCCAGGATAACAGGACAGTTGAATGCACGTTCATCTGATTATCACACCAGTCTCTCTTCCTCTTACCAGTTTAGAAAGCAAATATCTCCTGAGAGAAGTGCAGAGATTGAGCCACAAGGCAGCTGCAGCAGGTACAGCTACACTGGGTGGGGTGGTGGAAGAAGTAGGGAGGAAGTGGAGTACAGACACAGGCAGCTGTAGCAGGGACTGACTGACAGACACTGATGATGTAATCAGGCTGCTTTCTGCAGTGTTCCTTTGGGCCAGTCTCTGTCTTGTATTGATTGGCTGTTTGGCTCCAAACACCACCCCCTCAAACAAAACCATTAAAACAATCACCCCTTGTGGCAGTAACATGCTGCTTGGAGGCTGTCTTTCTGATCTGTCTGCTTGGAGGTTGTAAGTAGGTTATAGTGGAAATGAAATTAGTGGTGGATTTGGCTAACAATGCTTTGGGGGAATGAGGAAGGATGTGTCATGCCCATTGCTGCAATTGTGGAATCAATTTAAAATGCACAGAAAATACCTGTACAAAATGGGCAGGATATGTCTGCATGGGTACCCCAATTAGTGGAGACCTTTTTGGAGGTTTCCAAGTTCAAACTGGAATATTGTCAAGTGCACACCTACATTTTACTTGTAGGAGAGGACTCACTGCCCCAGAGGCAGTCACATGAACATAAGGAATCCATACATCCAGTTCAGGTAGTGGAGGCATGGTTAGAGATGACTGTCAGCAAAGCAATTGAGGTACTATCTGTTCTGCAGATAGGGGGTGCTTAAAGCTATTGACTCCAACAATGGGAGTGGATTTGTGGAGTCAGTTGTCAAAGAACTGTGCAACCTGCTGGTCAGTGATCAAAAGTTTCACATTCCTTGTCATCCAGCAGCAGCAGGACAGGTTAAGCAAATGAATAGAACCATCAAATCAAAAAAAAAAAAAAATTGCAACAGGCAGCAACTGGAATGAAGTATTACCACTGATACATGGCACATCAAACCTAAGGAATGCAAATCCACAGGATTTCCCCCTTGCTAGGCCTTAATGGGAAGGACAATGAGATTGTGGGAGGATATAACTGATATGGTTCCAGTCCATCTGGTTACAACGGCCCTGTCAGAAGCCTGGGTTCAGATGCAGATTTTACAGGTTCAAAAGATCATGGTAGCAACTGACAAGGCAAAATTACAGAAGAACAAAGAGATCCCAACCACCACCCCCAAGAGCCCTGTGGACACTTTGGGGGAGCATGAGTC
The DNA here is from genome assembly GCF_028017835.1 of Emys orbicularis. Lineage (NCBI taxonomy): Eukaryota > Metazoa > Chordata > Testudines > Emydidae > Emys > Emys orbicularis. The sequence continues at coordinate 23,723,828 of NC_088695.1, read as the reverse complement.
ATGTGAACAGCAAGGAGGAGGTGGAACAGGAGGAAGAGTATGGGGGACAGGTGACCAGGGGAATCCAGTGCTGCAGTGAGCCCGGACCTGTTTTTGACTCCTGGGCAGTCCAGCCTGTCCCTATGGTCCAGCATGGGTGAGCCTGATGCAGGGGAAGGAACCTCTGATAAGTATTCAGTTTGCTTTGAAATTGCAGGGATGGAACTCCCAAAGTAGCAGGACACATATGTTGATTACTCTGAAGCTAGAAGAGGTAGTGAAACAACCAATAGAGGTAGAGTTGCTATCTGCTTCTCATTCCCCTATTGAGTTAGAAAGAGGGGGCCATGCGGAACAGTTTGTTTATGTGCATCAGGATGTCCCATGAATCGTCCATTAAGATCTCAATGAAACCTTCCTGGAGGAGGTCTGAAATCCTTTGTCAAATGTTTCTGGGGAGGGATGCTTTATTTCTTCCACTATGGTAGGACACTTTCCCACATCACTCAGTGATTACTTCAGCATTGCAGCACACAGGCTAGCATCATACAGCCCTGGTCTGCAGCCAGACACCTGCAGGAGCTGTTCCGTTTCAGTCTCTGTTACCCTCCGGAGTGCGATATTAACTAAAATCACCACTGCCTCTGGAAAATGGTGCCAGTATCCAGTTCAATTGCCCTATACACATATATTCATGCCCATGAGCTATCCCCCAACTCGCCCCCGGGCCCTCAGGCTGTACTCACCATAGCTGGGAACAGAACATGCTGCACAGGGATTGGTTCCTGCAAAGTAACCAAGCCAATCCAAAAACATGTAATGCAATGTATAGTAAATGCAATGAGATGTATAATGAATATAAAGTGAAAGGGTTTCTGTGTAACTTTGGAACTGATATACCCTGCATCCATCCCACTGGGTATGAGTCTGATCAACTCAGCCTAGCATTGCTGGATGCCAAATAAAAATACCTGAGTGACAATGCCTGGAGTTGAACTGAGTACTTGGGAAAATGAGTGGACGAGGTCTCGGGGGAGCCCCAGCAGGGGTTAGCACTCTTCCCTCCACCCTCTGTCTGTCTTGTCTAGTTATAGACTGTCCGCTATCTGGAGCAGGGGCTGTCTCTCACTCTGTGTCCATGCAGCACAGTGGGGCCTTAGGTGCTACTTTAATACAAATAACAGAACCACTTTATCTTAGTCACGGGCTCTGGGAGAGGTGCAGTCTTTAAAGGCATTTGTGCTATTCCCTGCTGTAGTCTGGCAGCAACCTGGCTTTACTGGCAGCTTTATTGTTCACTGAAAGGGAAGCTGAAAATGCTCACTCTTGAAACACAGACTTTATTCAGGCCACAACCAGAAAAAAGAGCTGAACAAAATCATTTCTCTTCTACCCTCTGCTTTTCCTTAACACCAGATGCAATGATGGCAAAAAACAATTCCGGAAAGAAAGTGCGAATGTAAAGAGCTGCCTTGGGGATGGCGTTGGCCATAAACACCTCCTGTTTCTTTCTGCTCACTGTGCACAGAACTTCCTCAGCAACCTCCATTGGATGCACGCCATATGCCAGCTTTCTGAAAAAGACTGTAAATCAGACCAGAGAGGAGTGAGCAGCAGCCAGATGGTGTGGAGCAGGACAAAAGTGTAGCCGCACTGAGGCAGACCTGGGGAGCGATGGAGCAGCAGATAGACCAGCTGTGAATTAGTGCTAAGAAGACCCCAACCTGCTTCCTGAACCCCTAGTTCCTCCCACTCCCACCCTCCATCTGTCCCATCCCCTCCTCTCTCCCTCCATCCCCAGCTCATTTAATCGTTTTACAGCTCTCCTCTAAAAAGATCTCCTTCTGTTCCCTCTTTCTCCTGGCTTCCTTTTTCCCATACACATAATCCTTGTGTGAATTGGAAAGTCTACAGGCCTTTCCAACATTGAGCACATCTTTAATGTTTTTAAAACCCTGAAGAAATTTTCAGACAAGAAGCTTTGTTTAAGAAGAAGGTTAAAAGCATATTTCAATGGAGTTCAGGTAACTTTACCAGTTGCCACCACCAGCACCAGCACCTAAAAATATTACACTTAGAGCTATAGAATTCCCGTAAATTAAGGAAAAACCCCTTAGAAACTGTTAGAAAGTCTGGAAATGCAATTAAGGTATCCAGGTAACTCCTCACTGCCACATAATAATCACTGAGCATTCACTCTCATCTCAGGAGACATGCACACCCTACACAACCCTACATGTTTGTCTTTGTTTCTTTGTTAGGAATTAAAGCCTGGTTCTGAATGTCCTTGTACCTGTTGTATAGAGCTCTGTGATGTCAATGGAATTACTTCTGATTCCAAGAGAGAGCGATCAGAGTCAGGCCTTTGGTGTTTTATGCATAGTTCTGAATATACATTTTATGTGATATATTGTGAATATCAAAAGAAGCCGGCAATCGGGGGATATTATTGTGGAGGGATACTTGGGGGAGGGGAGGAGAATATGTTTATGAATTAGGACTGTTAAACGATTAAAAAAATTAATCACAGTTAATTGAGAGATTAAAAAAATAATCACAATTGCAGTTTTTATCGCACTGTTAATCAATAATAGAATACCATTTATTTAAATATTTTGGATGTTTTCTACATGTTCAAATATATTGATTTCAATTATAACATAGAATACAAAATATACAGTGCTTACTTTGTATTATTTTATTACAAAAATTTGCACTGTAAAAAAGAAAAACAAAAGAAATAGTATTTTTCAATTCACCTTGTACAAGTACTGTAGTGCCATATCTTTATCGTAAAAGTGCAACTTACAAATGTTGAATTATTATATTTTTACATAACTGTACTCAAAAATAAAACGATGTAAAATTTTAGAGCCTACAAGTCCACTCAGTCCTACTTCTTGTTCACCCAATCACTCAGACAAACAAGTTTATTTACATTTACGGGAGATAATGCTGCCAGCTTCTTATTTACAATGTCACTGGAAAATGAGAAAAAGCATTTGCATGGCACTGTTGTAGCTACCGTTGCAAGGTATTTATGTGTCAGATATGATAAACATTCATATGATCCTTCATGCTTTGATCACCATTCCAGAGGACATGCTTCCATGCTGATAGGGGGTTCTGCTCAATAACGATCCAAAGCAGTGCAGACAAATACACATTCATTTTCATCATCTGTGTCAGATGCCACCAACAGAAGGTTGATTTTCCTTTTTGGTGGTTCGGGTTCTGTAGTTTCTACATCAAAGTGTTGCTCTTTTAAGACTTCTGACAGCATGTTCCACACCTCGTCTCTCTCAGATTTTGGAAGGCACTTCAGATTCCTAAACCTTGGGTCGAGTGCTGTAGCTATCTTTAGAAATCTCACATTGGTGTCTTCTTTGCGTTTTGTAAAATCTGCAGTGAAAGTGTTCTTATATTGAACAACATGTGCTGTGTCATCATCTGAGACTGCTATAACATGAAATATATGGCAGAATGAGGGTAAAACACAGAGCAGGAGGCATACAATTCTCCCCCAAGGAATTCAGTCACAAATGTAATTAACACATTTTTTTTAATGAGCATCATCAGCATGGAAGTATGTCCTCTGGAATGGGGGCCGAAGCATGAAGGGGCATATGGATGTTTAGCATATCTGGCACATAACTTTTGTAGCCAGCATTGCAAGGCATTTATCTCCTCTAAATGTAAACTTGTTTGTCTTAGCGATTGGGTGAACAAGAAGTAGGACTGAGTGGACTTGTAGGTGCTAAAGTTTTACATTGTTTTGGTTTTGGGTGCAGTTATGTAAAAAAAACAATAATTCAACATTTATAAGTTGCACTTTCACGATAAAGAGATTGCACTACAGTACTTGTATGAGGTGAATTGAAAATTACTATTTCTTTTATTTATCTTTTTTACAGTGCAAATATTTGTAATAAAATAATATAAAGGGAGCACTGTACACTTTGTATTGTGTTGCAATTGAAATCAATATATTTGAACATGTAGAAAAACAGTATCTTCAGTATCTTCATTGATCTGACAAAAGCATTTGATGCAGTCAACAGAGGAGGATTATGGATGATCCTCAGCAAATTTGGTTGCCCACCAAAACTGGTAAAGATCATTCATTTATTCCATGAGGGGATGCAAACTCAGGTACTTTTTAATGGAGATCTTACTGTCTCCTTTCTCATTTCAAATGGAGTCAAACAAGGCTGTGTCCTTGCCCTGGTATTATTCAATCTCTTCTTCACTCAAGTTCTCAACCATGCTACAAACAGGCTCAACAGACGCATATACATCAGATACAGACATGACGGTTCAGTCTTCTAATAAGAGAAGCACTCTTTGCGGATGATTGTGCCCTCCTAGCACCCACAGATGGAGATCTCCAGTGTATCGTAGATCGCTTCGCTGAAGCATCAACATTGTTTGGCCTCACAATTAGCCTGGGGAAAACTGTGGTGTTGCATCAGTCATCTTCATCACTCCATGCCATATCCCCTAGCATCTCCATTAGTGGAACCCAACTAAAGCAAGTTGACAATTTTACCTGTATCAACAGCAACATCTCCAATGATGGATCTCTTGACAAACAGATCATGAACAGGATACAGAAAGTTTCTCAGTCATTAGGAAAGCTACGCAACGAAGTCCTGAAATCCCACAACAGAACCCTCTCAACAAAAATAAAACTTTACAACACTTTTGTGCTCACATCTCTCCTCTATGGCTCTGAGACCTGGACACCATACAAATGTCATATCAAACAGCTAGAGCCCTTCCATATGCAAACTCTGCGCACCATTATGGGGATCTGCTGGCATGACAAAATTACCAACCCACAGGCTCTCCAAAGATCAAATGCCACAAGCATTGAGGCCATGCTGATAAAAGCCCAACTACGCTGGGTTGGACACATCATTAGGATGCCTGAACATCGATTCCCCAGAAAAAATTTCTATGGATAATTGGCACAAAGACTTCGGAATCAAGGCCACCCCAGAAAGTGCTACAAGGATAGCACCAAGAACAGCACACACTTTGGTGCAATAAAACCGGATGATCTAGAGAAGGCTGATCAAATAGATCAGCATGGTGACACACAACACTCAGAGCTTTCCAAGCCTTTGAAGAGGACAGAAATAATTGACTGTCAGCTGCAAGGGAAAAGCTTCATACCACTACTATAGCTACCAAGACACTCACCAATGACTTTGTCTGCCCGATCTGCTCACGAGCATGCGTGTCACACTTTGGACTTCAGAGTCACTCCAGAATCCACAAAAAGAGATAGCATGAAAACATCATTGTCGAACCAACGGACTACACAAAACAGTGCATGTGAACAAGTATCAGGGGGTAGCATCTGAAGAAGTGAGGTTTTTACCCACGAAAGCTTATGCCCAAATATATCTGTTAGTCTTTAAGGTGCCACCAGACTCCTTAGTGCATGTGAAGACACACTGTGTGGAGAATGCCATTTTGCTCTTCAAAATGGCATCTTCCTTGCTGTCTGTGGTCCCAGGAGGATAAATCACTAAAATGGGGTCATATTGGCAAAAAGTTTGGAAGCCCCCGCATTAACGCAAAGTACAGTGGGGAGCTTGAGTCATCAGTGCTCAGATCCACCAAATTCATCTCTCACACAGACCACCAAACACCCAGTTTTTAGCCCACCTGACATAAGGAAAAGCCTGAAAAGGTGAACTGAGTGAAAACTAAAGACTGAGACCAGATGGTAAAGAAACAGACCCAACATTTAGTACTCTTAAAAAAATCTTATGATTTTTAAGTCATTCTCATGATTTCTAGGGTGATTTCATGATTTCAACCCAACAGTGCTTTGGGTTGGCGATACAGGATCAAATTAACTGGCTGCAAAAGCTTTCCCAGTCGAATACTCCTCTGGCAGAATGGTGAGTAAAGTTGCATGGTCTTTTCTGTCACCCAAGCTGAACTCATTCACTGTTTCTTCTCAATACCCCAATTATACTCCTTCTCCACTGTCCTTCCCTTCCTCACCTGCCCTTCTTGCTGGCCTTCTCTTCCATGCTCCCATCACACCTTTCCCCATCTCCACTTCCTTTCCCCATCACAGCCCCCTCACTTTCACTTTTCTGCCTGGCACCTTTCTTTTCACACACTCCATTACACTCTCCCCTGTTTCTCCCTCCTCTCCCTACACTGCTCACATGACTTATGCAATCTCTCTTTTATTCCGCCCCCATCATCTGTTCTCTCTGGGGGCTTGTCTCAAGGAACACTTATGGTTTGTCTAAGGACGGGAGTGGGCTTCAGAGCCCAGGTCCAAACTGCAACTTCAAAGGGCTGTCAATACATCTATTTTTAGAGCTGTCCACCTGGGCTGAGAAGCTCACTTCCACAGGCTGGATAGACATACCCTTAGTTCACAGCAAGCTGGGATGCAAATCTACCCTGCACTAATGTGTGGACTCTGCTGCCATGCACCAACATTTCTCCAGAGCATTTTGATCAGCTCTGATCCACTTTAAAACATGGTCCTCTTGTCTCCCTTCTATCCACCCACCCCCTACCTCACTATCCTCCACTTCTACCGTTCCTTTGGCTCTCATTTGTTCTTTGAACCTTACATTTCCAAATGGAGGCCTCCCAGTTGCCAGGCTCTGGTTGAACATGGTATGAACGGATGAATGTTGGACTCACGGTGCTGATACAAACATCAAATTCTTCCACTTCAGCTCTAAGACAATCAAAAAATCCTTGTGCAGCGTGCTTAGAAGCAGCATCTAAGAGAAAAGCAACAGGAGAAACAGCCTTATAAAATGCAGAAACACTGACTTATGCATACCTTGACATTTCTGCTTCGTAACTCTGCCTGCACATGGTAACAGTTTTCCAGAGAGAGGAGAGGAAACCAAAGTCAACGATCGAAGAGATTCACTCTGCACAGGGCCGGCTCCAGAGTTTTGGCCGCCCCAAGCAGCCAAAAAAAAAAAAAAAAAAGCCTCGATCGCGATCGCGATCTGCAGCGGCAATTCGGCGGGAGGTCCTTCGCTCCGAGCGGGAGTGAGGGACCATCCGCCGAATTGCCGCCGAATAGCTGGACCTGCCGCCCCTCTCCGGAGTGGCCGCCCCAAGCACCTGCTTGGCAAGCTGGTGCCTGGAGCCGGTCCTGACTCTGCAATTGAGGGTAGGTGAAATGGACACCCAGTAGTACATCATACAGACACAGTTATGAAAGCACTGAGCATCACTCCATAGCTAAGTTGTAAATAGATTGTATCTCCCCAAACTTACATCGCTTATTCTTTGCATACAGAATAATTTTTATAAGAATTTACAAGGAAATCTGTTAATCAGTGTCTGAGTTATCAATAGTTGCCAGCTCCGGCCATTTCATCGAATAACCTAATTTTGAGCCCTGCTGGAGCTAAGCTAGCATTATTGAGAAACACCAGCCATCACACATTTCCAGTCCAGCCTGTACCTCCGATTGGCTTCTCTGCTCAGGAAGTAGGGGCAGGGGGCAGGCAGAACTTTCCCCCCTGCCATGGGAGCCAGAGAATACTTTTGTGTAGGAGAGCAGGGAGAAGGAGCAGAAAGATCCCAGCAGTTCAGGGCAGCTCCCCATGTAATGGGTCACTCTGCTCCCTGCTCTTCTGTCCCCGAATCCTGCAATACCAGGCCTGGGAAAAGGAGGAGGGGGAGTGAAGAGGGGCCAACTGCAGCTGACCCTCCAAGGCCTGCAAGCAGGCTGTGAAGATCCCCCAAGAGCTGCAGCAGAAGCAGAGGTGTAGGCTAGAGGGGGCACAGGACTGATGCTGGGCCTGGGTGACTGTCAGCTATGGGGGCAGAATTGATTTGAAGTCTGAGGAGCAGAATTAATTGCTGAGCAGGGTGGGGGTGCAGACATTGGGCAAGCATTGACATGCAGTGGGGGCATATAATTAGTGGCAGGGCTGGGGATTAGGTAGGTGTCAGGGTGGGAGAGACAGAATTAATTCATGGGATTTGGGGGTCTGAAGAAAAGCTGAATATTCTGCACCATCAGACAGCAGCGAGGGCTCCTGCTGCTGGGAACAGAATCACCTCCCTCAATAAATCTGGGAGAGTTGGTGTGACTGAATACACCCCTGTATTTACATCCTACACACTATTCTAATAATCTTTATACAAAGCATGCCTTTTGTTGAGATTCCCTCTGAGACCTTTTCCACTTGGCTTATCCAGAACCCCTTTTCCAGTTCTGGGAGAACACTTCATCCAGTTCTCTGGGATCCAAAACACTCAGTTCTATTCTGGATTTCATCATTCAGGTTCCTTTATTTGACATACAGCAAAGCTACTCTGTGTTTATGAGACTCGAAGGTAGGGGTGGATATAGGGCATACCACATATCCAAAGTTACACAGAAAACCTCTTCCTTTATATATATTAACACATTACTTGTATTTGCTTTACATTAAATCAGACATTTTTTATTGGATTGGTTACTTTGCAGGAACCAATCCCTGTACAGCATGCTCTATCCATGTGCTGTTCACAGGGAACCTGATCTTTACATTCCAGTTTTATCTTGTCCATTGTCTCTAGCATCAGGGTGTTACTGCTTATCTTAGTTAGCACTATCCTGACTCTAGCATACAGTTTGTCAAGCCCTCATTTATAACTCAACCTTCCATTCACCTTTCCAGTCATGCCCACCTAGAAATGAGGCAAGTCACTTATGTTAAGCCAGACCTACACCTTGTATGGTATCATTTGAAAAATCATAATTGGCTGGTCAGTATTGTCCTGGTCAAATATGTATGGCAACATTGTATGTGAAATTATAAGATTCCCCTGTCGGGTGTTATTAACACATGTTCCAAACCCCACAGCCCTGCCCAGGCAGAAGTCAGGTCTGTCCTAAATAAAGGAAGGAATGTGTGCTTGCCTTAATTTGCATTTAAGCAGGAAACAGTCATCAAGCAGAAAGGAAAACAAAGGAAGTTCAAACAGGTGAAAAAAACCAGTAGAGACTGTCCTTCCACATAGACTCTTTGGCTCCTGGTTCTCAGCTGGATGTTTTTGAAGAGGGGACTGAAACTATAAAAAGGAAATGCAAACAACCCAAGGCACCCCCCCCCACACACACACTGCCCATCACATTCACTGCACCTGAATAGACAAAGGAAGAGGCGGTTGGACTCTGGGGGTGGGAGGGAGTCCTGACCTAATGAGTTTGGTCAGCAAGACTGCTGAAAGCATGTAATGAGAAAACTTTGCTTTGAATCTAACATAGTTTATTAAGTTAGGCACCAGTACGTGTTTTATCTTTATTTTCCTTGTAACCACTTCCGACTTTAATGCCTCATTATTTATACTTACTTAAAATCTAGCTCTTTGTAGTTAATGAACTTGTTTTGCTATTTTATCTAATCCAGTGTGTTCAAGTTGAAGCATCTGGGTACCTTCATTTGGGGTAACAAATTGTGTGCATATTATTCTGTTAAACGAATAAGGGACTTAACATATTTGTACTGTCCAGTAGAGGGCTGGGCAGTATAGAACATACATTTCTGGAGGAAAACCTAAACCTGGGAGTGTGTTGGGGTCGCCCTGCAGCATAACCTAGGCTGGGAAGAGCCAAGGTGTGACTGGCTGGCTGGAGCACACACAGATGTAGCTGGGAGTGACTTACATGCTGGAGGCTGTTTGTGAGCAGTCCAGGTTGGAGCAGCAAAGCAAAGCAGAGTAAAGGGCACCCCGGATTACAGGGTGGGATGACACAGCTACTCATTGATTTGGATTGTATCCTGGTATGTCACAGCTGGCAACTCTAATTATCACACACACATACTGGGATGGGGGAAGGAATCAACAAGGAAAAGACAGATCCAGAAATCTGATATAATCATTTTTTTAAAGTTTCATGATTTTTTGGGATCTGACCTATAATTTTTTAACCTTTGGAGCTCATGATACTTCAGCAATGTGTGTTAGTAGGACAGTCGAAGAAAGACAGAAACCGAGCCAAACAGAGCTGTCCAGAGAGGGGGTGTCTTCACTGCAGAGTTAGTTGATCAGCACTTGGGCCTGAGCACCCCAATTAGCCTTGTCAGGGCGGGAGCAGCCACACTGCAAACCATACCCAAATTACTGTGTCCTCACTGATGCTGCACTTCTCTGTGTGTTTCTGGGGACAGAATGGTCTTTAATGTTGCAGTCAGCTGAATCACTTTAAGTGAATTATGGGGAAACTTGCGTGTTGTTCTGAGCACACAGGGACTTGTGAGAAGACACTGGAAGACTATCAACACTGGAGAATTAGCCTGCATCCTCACTGCAAGGTGAAAGCAGCACCCAGGCTCTAGCCTATACCCTGCTCTGACCCAGACTGACCCAGACTGAAAGCACTACCCTACTCATGAGAGCGTGTTTGTGTGTGAATGGGAGGAAACACCCACATAAATTAACTTTGCACAAACATAATGTGTTAATATGTTAATTTGAAAATAGGTACCTCTCCAGTCTGGCCAACTGATTGCACATCCTGCTTCTTTGTAGATTGCTATAAATGAATGTGTTGGTTAAGCTGGTACCAAGGAAGGGAAATTGTCTCTTCCAAGCCTAGAAAGAGGACCAGAACTCTTTGTTGAAGAGAGCAAGGTTCCATGAAGAACATTGCTCCTGTATCCAACCCTGCCTGTACTAGAACCCCATCCACTTGTAATGTAATCCCAACCAGCATGTAGGAATTTACTGAGTTCACAGTGAACAAGCCAGACTCCAGTGAGGGCTTTCTGCCCCTCTGGCCCACAGGATCTCCTTCCTATGAGGTATCTGGTGCCAAATGGTGGCTTCTTCCTTTGCCATTGCACAGATCCAAATGGCAAGGATCTGACTCCAGTGGTTTGTTACTCCAGAAGCAAATGTTCTCATGTTTTGGTTCCCCACATGATGTCACTCCTTTAGCCATCACTACTCCCTTTACAGTGCCTAAGCTCCTTCCTGTCCCCAGCTCTGGGTGAATGACCCATGACATCTGTGTCTTATGAGGATGCTTGTTGGGATGCTCATCACCATAGATTAATGAAATTTAAGGCCAGAAGGGGCCATTATGATCCAGTTAAACCCTGAGAATGTGAGCAAGAACCAGCCAGCTAAGCATCTGAGAGAGAAAATTCTCAGTGCCACTTCAGGGCCCTGGCCTTCCCCATCTGATGTCCCATCTCCAGACATGGCCATCCTGAAGCTTGAGAGCAAGGAGAAAAAGAAACAAACAAAAAAGCCCTCCAGAACCAGAATACACTGAGGGGAAAAAATCCCTTTCTGGCCCCTGCAAGTGACCAGCTGAAGCCCTGAAACATGAGATTTTAGGACATGAGACATGAACCAAATGGGACCCCCAGGGCTGCTGAACCAGTCTTCCCCCCATCATACAACTGCACTCATAAATGTATCCAGCTTGCTCTTAAAACTAATGAGGTTGTTTGCCCCACAACTCATAGTGGGAGGCTATTCTAGAACCTCACCACTCTGATGGTTAGAAACCTTCTTCTAATTTCCAGTTTGAATTTGTTCCTGACCAGTTTATACCCATTTGTTCTTGTGACAAGAACAAATGGGTATATTATTTTAGCTTAAATAGTTTTCATAGCTCTATTTTTAGAGAGCAATCAGATCCCCTCTCAGCCTGCTTTGTGTTAGGCTAAACAAGCCAAGCCAAGCCAAGCTCTGTGAGTCTCCACTCATAAGACAGGTTCTCTGTTCCCCTGATCATTCTAGTAGCCCTTCTCTGCACTTGTTCCAATCTGATTTCATCTTTTTTGAATGTGTGACCAGAATTGTACACAATATTCCAATTGCGGTTTTACCAGTGCCTTGTGCAGTGGCATTGATACTTTTCTATTTCTACTGGAAATCCCTCATTTGATATATCCCAGGATTGCACTTGCATTTTCTGCAGCCACATTACATTGGAGGCTCATTGTCATCCTGTGATGAACCACAACGTGCAGGTCTCTCTCCTCCTCTGTTGCTTCCAACTGGCTCAGCTTGTAGCAGAAATTCTTAGTGTTAAACCTTAAGTGCATGACCTTGCATTTCATACTATTCAATTTCCTCCCATTTCTGTTACTCCGGTCTTCAAGGCCATCCAGTTCTTTCTGTATATTCCAATCTTCCTCTGTGTTGATGATGCCTCTTTGTATCTTCAGCACATTTTATTGTACACTCCTACTTTTTGTGCCAAAGGTCATTAATAAAAATATTAAATAAGATTGGTCCCAAGACCAGTCCTTGAGAAACTCCACTGGTAGCCACCCCCTAGTCTGATTATTCTCCTTTCAGCACAATCCATTGTCCTCTCCTGTTTAGCCAGTTCCTTGCACATCTTATAATTCTTATACTGATCCCCATCTTCTTTCATTTAACTAATATCTTCCCATGTGGTATAGTATTGAATGTTTTACAAGAGTCCAAGATATAGAGAACCTTCTGCTGTCACATATAGGACTCCTTGAAAACCTGCTGAGCAGATCCTGGCTGTGGATCTCCAACACGGGATACCCCATGTTGCTAGAAGTCCTGTTGATTCCATGTAGATGATGATTTCTTCAATGAGGCCACAAAGACTAAAAACGACACTCTGTGGCTTCTCTTTCCTGGCTGGTAATGGCCCCTGAATCTCAGGAATATGTCTGGCAGGGGGGTTTAATGCACTACATGGGACACCTGGAAATTCATAAGCACTGCAAATACCTTCTCACTTATGGTTCTAATACTCAAGGCATGTCTATGCTACAAACACAGCTGCAACTACTCTACTGTTGCACTGTAGAGTAGACACTTGCTACAGTGAAGGAAGGGGATTTTCCATTGCTGTAGTAAATCCACCCCTTTAGAGGTGGTAGCTGGGTCAATGAAGGAATTCTTCTGTCGACCAAGCAGTGTGTACACTGGGGGTTAGATAAGCTTAACTACTTCTCTCAGGAGTGTGAAAAATTCAGAGCTCTGAGTGCTGCTGCTAAATCAATCTACCTTTTAGGTGTAGAGCAGGCCTCAGAGAGGCGATGACCTTGTCTACGTCTTGGCAGCTGAAAGGAAGTGCTCATAGAGTGAGGAGGCAGGCACAGATGAAGATCATAGAGAGATCAGACTCCTCAAACAGTATAGCACCTGATACTCCTCCTTAACTACTCAGTTACTAGGTAGTAACTTCTCAGTTCCTCTCCCACACAATATCACCATGATCTGGTCTTCCCACATCAAAAACATCCCTTCAACACCACCATCACCCACCTCCCTATCTGCTGCCCCCTCACCAGTTTAGCCTTCACTTCCAGACTCTTTGAATGTGTCTCTTGGAGTTCCTGTCCTCTAACTCTAGCCAGGATAACACCAGTCTGGCTTCAGCCCTCTCCACTCCCCTTAAACTGCTCTTGCCTAAGTTTCTGAGAACAGCTTCCTGGGGAACTTTCAGGGCATCTCTTCATTCCTTATCCTCCCTGACCTCTCAGCTGCATTCCACACTGCTGATCACACTCTCCTTCTTCACCCCTTGTTTGCTCTTGGCTTTTGTGACCCTTTCCTCTTCTGGTTCCTGTCCTTATCTTTCCCAGGCACAAGTACTTAGGGTCCAACCCTGTGTATTCAGATTACTAAAGAGTTAACATTATTTTAACCTGATACTTGTCCAGGCTTCCTACCTGTCACACCACACTAGGGCAGACAATAAAGCAGTCACCAAAGGTTTGAGTATCTTAATCTGTCAGTCATACCTGAGTTATAAACATTGCACCCTGAAAGATACGCTTGGATCCACTAGATTCTGAAGAAACATACGGCTAATATAATGCAAGTGATTTTTGTAAAATATATTTGAGTAGCAAATGTGGAGGATAATTATTTATTGGAAGGAAAGAGGAGAATTATGAAAAGCTGGTTTAGAAGACTTATAACTAATTTTTGGCAACAGTCCTCCCAAACAGTGGGCCAGATCTTCAATAGGTGTAAATCAGTGTAGCTCTATTGGCTTCCGTGGAACTATGCCAATTTATACCAGCTGGGGATCTAGCCCATTACCTCTGTCCCCTCACTGCCTCATAAGAATTAATCTTGAAATGTATGTAATAAGTATTTAACTAAAATGTGGTTCTGGTAAATGTTGTATTATTATCTCAGATCTATACATTGCTGTTATTTCCAGAAGCATATAGATTCTGGGGTATTTTTATGTACTCTATCAATAACACTAGTGGGGCCATCAGCCCCTGTCCTGCAATCTGATGCAGGCATGTGCACCCATGGGAAGCCTCATTAATTTCCGTGCCCACCCACTGCAGGATCTGGGCCTGATTTGATATTTCCCAGTTGGCCAAGGCCATGGTTGTTGTGAATTAAAAAACTATATTAACAACTGCACAGAACATAATGACAAATTAAAAAAATAAATAAAGCCCAATACCACACTAGCCACTTCTTTGCAATTTATTCACCCCAGAATCATAGAGATGATTTGCTGAACCCTACTCCAAATTAGCATATTTAATGAGCTAATATCATAATCTTCATGTCATAGATATAGTTCACACTTTACAATGTAAATTTTGTCTTGTAATGACTTACAAGCAGCACGAAATGGGACTCCTAATTTTCCTTGGATATTATTTACTAGGACAACTTGGCCAGTTCTTCTTGAGATCATGTTGGGAAGAAGGGCTGAAAAAACAAAAACAACAAGAAGGAAAAAGTGAAAAAAAATGAATGTGAACTAAGCAGAGATACAGAAATTCTGTTGTAGCCGTGTTGGTCCCAGGATATTAGAGAGGCAGGTAATATATTTTATTTGACCAACTTCAGCTGCTGAAGGAGACAAGCTTTCAAGTTTCAGAGTAGCAGCCGTGTTAGTCTGTATCCGCAAAAATAACAGGAGTACTTGTGGCACCTTAGAGACTAACAAATTTATTAGAGCATAAGCTTTCGTGGGCTACAACCCACTTCTTCGGAAGCTTTACACAGAGCTCTTCAGGTCTGGGAAATGTACTCAGAATGTCAGCTAAAAACAACCTGGAACAGATTGTTAAGCACAAATAGTTAACACATATTTCAAGGTACCATTCAAGGGAAAGTGGCCAGTTAACATCCCTCCAGTCATGAGGGGGGAGGGGGGGAGAGATTAAAAAGGCTGGGGAGGGGGATTAGTTGGTTATAGATTGTTCTAAAAAAAATAAGCCATACATTTAGTGTCTCTATTCAGTCCATGATTTTTAGTGTCTAGCAAAGTTATGAATTTAATCTCCCAGGCTCATCTTTTGAAGGTGCTGTGAAGGTTTCCTTTGAGGATGAGGCTGAGAGGTCAGATATGGAGTTATTGTTTTGTGAAAAGTATTTGCCCATGGGTGGTAGGGTGTTTTAATCTTTTATTATTATTTTTTCTGTGAGAGTTCATTTGAGAACATAGTGATTATCTGATTTCACCCACATCGTTGTTATTGGGGCATCTAGTGCACTGCATGAGGTACACCACATGTTGTGATAGGCATGTGTAGGACCCAAAGATCTTGAAAGGTGTGTTGTGGAGGGTGTTGATCATTGTAGCAATGGAGATATGTCTACACATTTTGCATCTGTTGTTCTGGCAAGGTCTGGTGCCACTTTGAGTTGGTATTTCCTGGTCTGTGGGGACTGGCTTCTGATGATGAGCTTGGAGAGGTTGGGCGGTTTTTTGAAGGCCAGAAAAGGGGGTTAAGGAAGGATTAATTCAGGATGTGGTCCCCATCAAGTATGGGTTGTAATTAGGGCTGTCAATTAATCACAGTTAATGCCTGCAATTAACTGAAAACAAAATTAACATGTTAATTTTTAATGTATTAATCACATACCTCTGGGCGGCGAGGGAGGTGTTGGAGGCAGGGGGAGGCGGTTGAAGCTGCAGCCCACAGCTCCTCAGGCGGTGCGGGAGGCTGAAGCCCCAGCCTTGAGCTCTGTGGGTAGTGGGGTGATAGAAGCCCCAGCCTGGCCATCCAGAGGTAGTGGCGGGGGGGCTGAAGCCCCGAGTCCCACACCCTGAGAGGAGCTGAGCCTGGACCCTGGAGCCCGAGCAGGGCTGAAGCCCTGAGCCTCAAGCCGGGCTGACGCCTGGAGCCCTGCATACCGAGTAGGCTGAAGCCCTGAGCCAGGATGAAGCCCAGAGCTCTAAGCCTCAAGTGGGGCTGAAGCCTGGAGCCCCCTGCCTTCAGCAGGACTGAAACCCTGAGCCCTGCACCCAGTGGGACTGAAGCCCCCTACCTGAGCCCCCTAACACCCTGCGGCTGAAAATGGGGGGGTCACAATTTTTTATAGGGGGGCATCACTATTTTTTTTAAGTCCAAATGGGGTCACCAGCACAAAAAAATTGAGAAACACTGCCAAGGAGAACAGGGGCCTGGCAAGCTCAGCCTCCCTGCACCAGCCTCTCTGCCCCTCACTCAGCTGGAGTTATGTAATAAATAAATAATAATAATAATAATAATAATAATAATTCTACATTTCTAAGTTAAACTTTAATGATAAAGAGATTGCATTACAGTACTTGTATGAGGTGAATTGAAATACTGTTTCTTTTGTTTATCTTTTTACAATGCAAATATTTATAATAAAAATCCTTCTTGATCATTGGTATGATGGGTATAGCCCACTCACTGTGTGAAACCAGTGACAAGATTCCAGTGTTCACTGAACGGTCTAAATCAGCTTCCTCCAGAGGCTTCAGAGCATAAGGCACAACTCTGGGCTTGCAATATTTCAACTGAGTGTCAGACTTAACAGTGAGCTTCCGTGACCTTCTGCTCATCTACCCAGGTTCTTTTTAAAAATTTTTGGAATGTCTGTCCAGTATTTCTTGACGATTTTGAGGTGCTTTTGTGATCACCTTGATCTCGGTCCAATTCACCTTGAGCATCACAAGCCAAGGTCTGCCAGATTATGGTGGACACTTCCCTTTAATCACATACAAGGGTAAATGACTGATTGTCCATCTAGCTGAATTTTTGCCTGGAGTATTCCTTCTAGGACTAAATTTTCTCCAGTATAAATCCTCAAAACTGCAGAGGTTTCTTCCAGGGGAACTTGTGACAAAGTCTGGTGATAGGCAGAAATCAGTGAAACAGCAGCTCCAGTATCAAGCTCCATTCCTCTAGGAACTCCTTCAATCAAGGGTGTAACCTAGATACCATCTCAAAATCCAGCTTCTGATAACACATGCAGTGCTAGGTCTTGGTCAATGTCACTACAGCTCTTGTCTTTTTCCACATTATGAATTCCTGATTTCAATCCTTTCTTAGGTTCAGTCTTCATAGGTGTCTTCTTGGATGTACAGTTACTCTGTGTTGCTGGTCGCTGAATTGTGTGACAGGTCGCGGTGAGATGTCCTTTCTTCTGGCACTTTCTGCCAATAACCTGAGGTGCCCAGCAATCCTTCTCAGAGTGTGTAGTTTGTGCATAATGGCCCTCACAGAAATTCTTTGTGTTCCTTTGGTCTTCTGTTGCACCGATGCAGGAGGAAAACTTGGTTCACACACCTTCTCTGAGGTCTTCACTGCAACTTCTACTTCAACAGCCTTCTTGAACATAAACATTGATACAATCAGTACCTTCCTCCACTGCATAATCCAGAGACTAATTGGTCACACAGGGCATCACTTAATGTTTGTCCAAACTGACAATGCTCTGATAACTTCCTTGAAGCAGCAACAAACTGTGCTACTCATTCTCCACTTCCCTCATGTTGCTGATGGAACTGATATCATCCTGCTATCATCAACGGGGTAGGACAAAAATGTTCCTGCGTTGCTGGAGTAATTGCAGTGTCCGTGGCAGTTCCAGGTACAGCTAGAGATTATAGGTCATGCAGCAGTTCGTATGCCTTTGGACTTGTCACTGTCAGCAAGGTTGAAACTCTGCCCTTCTGGAATGGAGTTGCAGGTTACAGATTGCTCAAAAATATCAAGTTATACCACCCATGATTTGAGGTTTTCATCAAACTCACTAACATTGCCCACAAAAGGTGCCATTTCTCTGTTCTCTTTTTGGACTTCACCCCTTTTCCATAGGGATTTTTTCCCCCTGAACTGTGTGAGCTGGATCACCCTCTATTGGCTGTGTGCTTGCATGCTCCTTTGGCTATACTTGGGCTCCCTCTGCTGGCTATAGACCCTCAGTGCAAGCTAAGCTGTTTGCCTGCTTGCATGAGGTCAGTCAAGATGGCTGCTTGCTTCCACTTAGCTATCTTGTTTGAACAGTCCCAGCAGTAACTGTAGTACTTTTATGTTATGTTCGATCTTGATTTTCCTACTTCCTCCCTCTGGCTGGCTGGTTCATGCCGTCCAGGAGCAAAAACAGCAGTCTGTCACCTTATGCCTCTAGGTGAACGTAACCCCTTTTTTTATAGTATCAGGTCAGGCAGAAGCAGCACTGAACACAATTGGGATATAAATTCCTAGTTGCTATGGTTGCCAGGTGTCCAGTTTTCAACCAGAACGCCTGGTTGAAAAGGGATCCTGGCTGTTCCGGTCAGCACTGCTGACCAGGCCGTTAAAAGTCCAATCGGCAGTGCAGTTGGGCTAAGGCAGGCTGCCTGCCTGCCATAGCTCTGCACAACTCCCAGAAGCAGCGGCATGTCCCTCATCTGGCTCCTATGTGTAGGGGAAGCCAGGGGGCTCCACACGCTGCCCCCACCCCAAGCACCGGCTCTGCAGCTCCCATTTTTTGGGAACCATGGCCAATGGGAGCTGCAGGGCAGCACCTGCGGATGGGGCAGCACACATAGCCGTCTGGCCACGCCTCCATGTAGGAGCCCGGAGGTAAGCGCTGCCCGGAGCCTGCACCTCTTACCCCCTCCTGCGCCCCAAGCCAGACATGCCAAACCAGTGAAAAAAACGCAGAAATTGGGCTTGTTTTTGGCTTAATTGGCTTGTGAGTTGCTTGTTGGCTAGTTTTTGGCTTGTAACTTGTTGCTTGTTTGGCTTGTAGCTCGTTGCTTCTTTTTTTTTATCAGCTCCCAGCAAGCAGGGGCAAGGTACAAGCAGAGGCTAGAGGAGGAGAGAGTCAGGGGTGCACAGCGGGCCCACCACAGTCCCAGACTGAGCACCAGGGGGATCTAGTCACATAGAGTGTTGGGGTTCTTAGGGATTGGCTTGTTTTGAAATGGGATTAGCTTGATTTTTGGCTTATTGTGAAAGTCTGGGTGTTTATTTGCCGCATGAAAGTTGGCAGCTGTGCCCCAACCCCCTGACCCAGCCAGGAGCCCCCTTCCACCCTCCGAACCCCTCGATCCTAGCCCGGAGCACCTTCCTTCACCCCAAACCTCACATCACCAGCCCAAACCCCCAGCTGGAGTCCTCACCACCCCCCCCACGCCCAACCCCCCTGCCCCAGCCCTGATCTCCCTCCCACCCACCAAACTCCTTGGTCCCAGCCTGGAGCACCCTCCTGCACCTCAAACCCCTCATCCCCAGCCCCACCTCAGAGTCTGCATCCCCAGCCAGAGCCCTCACACACATCCCAGCGCCAACCCCCTGCCCCAGCCCACAGTCCCCTCCTGCACCCCAAATCCCTCATCCCTGACCCCACACCAGAGGGGTGTAAAGACAGTTGATGTCTTTACAGCAGAGCAAAAGCACATGCCTAAAGGGGTCACTGCAAACATACAACTGGGTGTTTTGAAAATGGGGCCATGATATTACTTATTGTTGATAAACACTCTTCTCTTCAAACTCAGGGGGCCTGATTCTGTTCTCACTTGCTCCAATTTCACACCACTGATTTTCAGTAGAGATTCTTCTGATTTATACTGATGGAGCATGAAAGCAAAATTTGACCCAAGCCATACCATAACATGACACAATGACTTGGCACCCAATCTTCAAATAGCACTTTCAAAAGAAGAAAAAAATCAGAATACCTTTTGTTAGTGTTATAGGTCCAAAATAGTTGGCATCCATAATCTTTTTATCGAGTTCCAATGAGATACTCTGCACTGGTCCTTTCACCTTCATACTAGCATTGTTGATCAGTATATCCACACATCCATAGCAATCCAATATTTCTTTAGCTACATCTTGAATGCAGTTTATGTCTGAGAGATCCAGAAGTACGAGCTTTGGTGTAAATGTCTTTTTTTAAAAAAAAGGAAATAGTATTTTGTTATTTCAGACATACAAGGTTACATGAAAGGAGACTGTGTCTGTTCTGTTTTAAAGTGTATTTACTGTCATATGCGAAGAAAGTGCTCTCACCATCATTTTGAGAATATTGTTTTTCCTTTTTACCCACTCTCCTAGATTCATTTGTATGTAAAAACTGTGCCAAGCACCAGATCATTAATATTTTCCCTCCAGTTCTGTACACTTTGACAAGGCACAAAGCAAGGAGAGGACATACTTACCACACTGGGGTCTGCCACACTGATTAAAGCATTATACAAGGCTTCTAACTTCTCCCATGTCTTTCCACACAACACTAACCTCGCTCCTCCAGAGTGAAAGACTCGAGAGCATTCTGGAAAATAAATATATTAATAAGGAACAGTAACAAGTCAGTTGGAGTAATTTCACTTTGAAATGATTGTTCTGCTGTTGATTAAATTGAATGTTTTTTTCAAACTTCATTAATTTTGGAAAAAGCAAACAATAAAAAATAACGAAGAAACATAAAACCCCTTCACGGTACAGGAAATGTATACATGAACAGTAAGTACAAAACAGATTAACACCTTTTACAATATTAAAAGCACACAGAATGGTGCACTCTAGCCCCATGATCTAATCAAACTCTAAATAGCCAAGGAGCTTGCAGGTCATGGCTTTGAGGCTACATTTACACTGCAATGAGGATGTAATTTGCAGTTCATGGAGATGTACCAGCACTATCTTTAATCTAGCTAGCTCAATCTGACACAGATGCCCATTGGTGGTTCTCTGCTCTGTGTCAGCAACTCTTGTCAGGCCTGACTGACTGTACCTGACACACTGTTGTCAGAATATGTATCTAAAAGGTGTCATGTAAGGTATCATATGCAAATTGGTAACACACTAGTCTCAAAACTCATTGTGTGGTGCATGTATAGGGTGCGTACAAAGAGTTATGGATATGTATTGGAATTATGTCCTTAAGAAGTGTTTGGCAAGCAATGTCTAAGACGAGTCTGCTTTAGACAAAGGAATGTGGATTTCCTTGGCTGACCTGCCTGCCCATCAGGCAGAGACAATGAAAATACATTTACAAACAAGATAAACAAAGCTATCAAGCTAACACGCAAGGGAGACTATAGCATGACATCTAGCTCAGTGGTTTGAGCATTAGCCTGCTAAACCTAGGGTTGTGAGTTCAATCCTTGAGAGGGCCATTTAGGGATCAGGGGGAAAAACTGTTGGGGATTGGTCCTGCTTTGAGCAGGGGTTGGAGTAGATGAGGTCCCTTCCAGCCTTAATATTCTATCTATATTCCAGCAGAAGAGAAAAACTTTGTTGGGACTTACTTTTCAAAGAGTTATTGAACTACTAAAGAGAGGGAGAAAGAACCCCTAGGTTATCATTCACGTAGAGTCAAAAATCAAGCATTTTGAGTTCCATATGTTGGGTCCTGGCTAAAGCTATATAAGCCAACCATGCTGGAAGAAAGACTATGGTGAGAAAAACATCTTTGAAGAAAAGACTCTAGTTTGTTGGGATTTTTCTTAGAAGCATATTTTTACTTCCATTTGTTTGTAACCATTACTTGTTCCTTATATTTGGCATCACATAAACCTATGTACTTTTGTGAATAAACTAAGTTAATAAGCTGCTGTGAACTGTCTCTTTGAAGGCACAACAAATTTGATAAGGTTTGTGGATGCTAAAGTAAGAAGAGCAGAACACTGCAGAGAGAGGCATCTATGAGGAACTTGGGAATTGAGGTTCACTGACTATTACATGCTAGGCAAGGCAGGGCCGGTGCAAGGATATTTTGCGCCCTAGGCGAAACTTCCACCTTGGGGCCCCCCCCCCAGCATCACTTATTTAAAAACTTTCAAAAATGAATACTGCATAATGTGGCATTGTTAATTAGAATTAATACACGTTCGGCTTCAAAATTTATTCGTTTAATTATTTAGTCTACATATTTAATGAAAATAAATGAATAACCTGACAGTGCTGACATTGTTATTGTTTTCACTTTGCACAACATAGCATGGCTCTTAAAATAAATCACATATATTATACACAATACACTGTCACAGAGTAACACGTTATAATTTAGAATTTATTTTTCCACGGGGAAGGGAAGCAGACCGGATTCAGTCAGTGACGGTTCAAGTTTGGCCGGGAGGAGAAGGAAGCAGACTGGGTTTGGGTCAGTGGGGGATTGGGTTTGGTGGGGAGGGGAAGCAGACCGGGTTCAGGTTTGGCTGGGGAGTGCAAGGGGAGCAGACCGGGTTCGGTCACTGGGAGGATCGGGTTTGGCTGGGGAGGGGAAGGGAAGCAGACCGGGTTTGGGTGTGGAGGGGGGCGGCGGGCAGGGTAGGATTCAAAGAGCCGCAAGGTGAAATGGGCGCTCTCCTCTCCAGTCCCTGGCATGCAGCAGCAGTGGGCCAAGTGCACTTGCAACAGGGCATTGGGAGCGTGTGGCCTGCTTTGCCTTCACGAGTCCGTCCTGTGCCCGGGCTGGGGAGTTGAATGCTGGGCTCTCGCTCCGGCAGGGGGGCGTGGGACAGGCAGGACTGTGAAGGCAGAGAGGGAGCGGCCCTCACGCTAAAGCAGGGTCGGGAGGGTAGAAAGCTGGGGTCCAGGGAGGTGGGTTAAAGCGGCTTAGCCGCCCCTCCACGCAAGAGAGCCTGCAGAGCTGCCAGCCGTGGCCTCCTTCCCTTCTCTCCCCAGGGAGCAGAGCCTCTGCCCTGGAAAACCTGCAGCCCGCTCTCCGAGGAGCATGCCATGTGCAAGCCGGCCCCGCTTGCACCACACTGACAGCACAGCTCAGCCCCAGCAGGGGGGTCTTACACTTCCTGGCGCAAGCTGCTCCACTCTCCTTCTGGCTGCTGATGTGCAATCTACAAGACAGAGGAGCTAGTACTGTAATAATGTACCTACCAACACAGCAATCTGTACAACTATCGATTCACAATCAAAGGACTTCGCTGGCTTTCTAAATGGCAGGAGTCGGAGAGCACTTCATTGGGAGCCTGGTTTTTATCACGTCCTCCCTATAGTCTGCGATCTAATCAAAGGACTTCCCCGGTTTTCTAAATGGCAGGAGACAGGAGTCGGAGAACAATTCACTGGGAGCATGGTTCTTATCATGTCCTCCTCCCTATAGTCTGTGATCTAATCAAAGGATTTCGCTGGCTTTCTATATGGCAGGAGTTGGAGAGCAATTCATTGGGAGCGTGATTCTTATCACCTCCCTATAGTCTGTCTAATCAAAGGACTTCCCTAATCCCTGGCTGTCTAAATGGCAGGAGAGCAATTCATTGGGAGCGGGGTTCTTATCTACGTCCTCCCTACAGTCTGCGATCTGCAGCCTGCTTCTTGATTGCTATCTGGTCCTATTTTTAGGCACCACTTTTCAGCGCCCCCCAAATCTTGGTGCCCTAGGTGGCCACTTAGTTTGCCTAGTGCTTGCACCGGCCCTGAGGCAAGGTTATGACTGGCAGAGCCCTGAAGAGTTTGCTGGCAAGGCAGACAGGCTAGAGAATCAGGAAGCTGACAATACGCAGAGCTTAGCAGCAGCAAAGTCCTCACTTGCTGAAGCAGGGCGTGTAACACAGTTGTGGGAACCTTGACGGGTCATCACACTGACTAAAAATTGCAGTGAGACTCCAGTGCCACCGGCTTCAGCTTGGGCTGCACAAGCCCACCGGCACCCCTGACACCAGTACAGGCCCAACCATTAGGACTGACCATCCCCACCATGGTTTCTGACATTTCCAGAAATTCAGGTTGCTTGCTGGTACACTGGAAAAAGACTACAGTCGTGCCTGTCCTTTGCTCTACCTGTATCTGGAGTGTTAACATCTGCTGTGAATTATAAATAAGATGAAATCTGATGACTGAGCAGAGATCTGGTGATAAATAACACACAAACTTTCTTTTGGGTGACAATCCAAATCAATCAGCTGGCCACTTCCTAAAACTGGGTACCTAATTAGTAATGAAGTGTACATGCTTTAAAGATTGTCACAGATTACACTCTGTGGCCTTCTTTTGTAACAGGTTCCAACCAAAATGATTGTAAAGTAGCTTTGAAACTGAACAAGTTAATGTTAACTAAAACTGTGAAACACTGTACATGTGGCTACCATAGTTACTGGTTTCATATTGCCTTCCAAGTTCTAGTATAAAGATATAAAATGAGACCAAGTGTGCAAACTTGTTGAACAGCACTAGGCTGTCATAAATGCAGGAATTCATCTTAGGTAGTTAGGAGTCAGATACTGGGGCTAATATAGTTCATTGGGAAATAGATTAAAAGGTTTGACTGCTATAAATCCATGGGAAGGAGATGTTGGTGAATTGACAAGTAAGTAATTGGCCAAATTGTCTTGTGGTCCAGCTTTGGATTGTTTTTCTTCTGTTGTGTTAGCGACACCAGAGTTGATAAACAATTGACACAACTAAAGCCCTATTTGACTCTTAGTCAAGAATCTAAACAAAGTCACCTTCCCAACATAGTAATTGAGTATACGTGTTATTTTCTAGTGTGATTTGATTCTGAAAAACTTAAATGGATATATTGACCAATTTTCTACTTTATGTTAGGCAAATCATAGTCCAATACTATTTTTGTTTTCTTGTATACTATTAAGCTGCCATTAAGGATATTTAATATAACTCTATAAAGCTAAATTCAATTCTCACGTCCTTAGGAATTAAAATTAAAAGAACCTTAGGAAAAGTGGTACAGGTATCAGCTAAGCAGTTGCTTAACTAAAGTTTGTTTTATGCCCTGTTTTTCTAGCAACTGTGTGGCAGGGTAGCTGAAAGTTAGGTGCTGCAATGCTGAGCTCTGGAACGCCTAAATCCCTTTATAGAGCTAGCCCCATCTTCCTGTGCACTTACACACATGATGGCTGGGGACAATATCCGTTCATGATGAGCTGCATCCCTGGTGCTGGATTATTGCAATAGCAGTAAATATGGCATAGATTGTCCCATGTTCCTTTTCAACTGGGATTCATGGAACAATTGTTAATAAACAGTATTTTGTTTTTCAGGGCAGATGCTGCTGCAAGGTGGTCCCATGCCAAGTGAAGGATTAGAACAAGTGTACTGTACTGCAAGCTCAGCATAGTGTCTCATTCAGCTTTCTGCCTCAGACTTGGCCCTGTAAAATGGACTTGTCCCTCACCTCATGCACAGTGACAATTTCAAATACTTTATAGGATAGCGCACGGCTGGAACAACCTGGTGTCATTGCCCATTTAAAGATGCAAGCCACATCAGTAATGCAGAAAGACAGATTTGATATTTGAAACAGGATTCTCTAAGGAAAAGCTCACCACACCTAGTCATGAAGAATTGTATTGTTTCTCTCTGGCTTTGCAGGAAAGCCATATTGAATTACAGTTGTGCCTACTAGATTCTGTTTCACAGAGCTGTGTGTTTGCAGAGGATGCAGACCTGTTTTCTGTATTACTGCCTTGTGTTAAGAACCCAACTGTATAAATAGCATTAATGTTGGGTCTTCCAGTTTATGTACCATGCAGTGTGAGAAGTGGCTTTGGGATATGGAAACTGCTGAGGGAGCAGGGGTGGGAGTGGAGATGTTGATCTTCCAGCTGACTGGGCACACAGAAGAAGGATGTTTGCAGCTATTTGTCTGAAGGAGTTGGTTGTTCTGAGTATGTGCTTGCTTGGCTGGTTTTGCATGGGATGCTGGCCTAAGTCTCTGAAGGGGGTTCTCTAAATGCTTTTCAGTGCACGTTCTTATATTTTGTGTGGCAGGACTGTAGGGTAGTGCAGACACCTGGCTAAGATGCTAGATATCAGAGAGTTCAGGAGGGAGGTAACGTTGCTCCCAACTCCATTCCCTTTCTCATGGCAACTGTATTCCCTGTTTATTTACACATACAATAGCCTGGTTTCCTTTTCTACCACACAGATAATTCCCTGAAGAAAACTTCTCTGAAAACAAAAATCCATTCCAAACATCTCCCATTTAGTGTAGGAAAAAACTGGAAAGAAAAAACAAAGTGTAAAGGCTGTGGTTCTTGTAAACCAAACCAAACCAAATCACAAAGGCACAATTTTAAATATTAAAACATTCCTTTAGAAGGCATGTTCTACGTGTAATATGAGAACGTATGAGCAAAGAGCAGCAGCTGTCCTGCCCCCAGAGAGGATGGAAATGGCTCAGCCCTTCTACGCTGGAGGGAGTGGTGAGGCCCCAGAAAACACAAACAGGTGAAGTAGTTTTTTAAAAATGAAATGAAATAAAGGTCTAATATACTACTAATAATCAACAAACCATTAAAAAGGAATATAAATGAATATTTATAGATTTTTCAATTAATAGAGATTAAAATATAAATAAAATAATGTGTAAGTGCAATGTGATACACCTAGAGCAAGTAACCAAGACAGACATGCATCTAAATGAACCGCTATGCTAGCTTTATGTGACTATATAGCATGAACTGAGATAGCAGTGCCACTTGGTCACTGTGATACTTACTCTCTGCTGCAGCACACACAGATGTGCCTGTGCCTGTGCCATTGCGAAGCCACTCGGTTAGGCCCAGATCCTGCAAACCTTTGTACTGTATTGAAGCCCATGGGACTCCTCATGCTTAAAGTTGGAGCTGGAGTGGTACAGACCTTATGGGTTATATTGGTTATATGAATCATCTATTTATAATGACATGCTGCCACCTGATAGTGACTGTACATGTAATTAGATTTCACAGTGACAGCATGCTAAAAATAACTCCATCTCTATTTTCCTCTCAAACTTCTTATTCAACTGAGATAAATATATACATTAAAAATGTAGTCCATTTAAATCAGCAGCAGTTCCTCTAAAGGGGAACAAAGAGTGCACATTCCAACATTGTAGTACGAGTTTCTTTTTATATTTGCTTTCTCTCCATTTTGCAGGTGAACATATCCTATATAAGGTAACAGACATATAAGGACATCTGACAATGCCCATGCTAGATACAATGATTCTTTCTCTCTATAAAACAGTGAAAAAAACCCACAAACCCGACAACTTACCCTTGCCCAATCCAGAGATGGCATCGGTAATCACTACCACTTTGTTTTGCACAGCTGACTTTGACATTAGCCGACCAACTGCTCGGTAAATATATATAATTCCACTGATTCCAAAAAGGAGCAAAGGAAGAATAAGCACAGCAAGGACACCCATTTTTACCTGAAAGAAAATAGACCAGGTTAGAGTCATAATAGAAATGAGCCATTCTTCATATTTTTCAAGATATCTTTTAAAATGAATCCTTGTCTCCATTCATGGAAAAGATAAGCAGAATGTATGGATTATATTACACAGCAGCAGCCACAGCATGTTACCAATTTTTAACAGTTTCAAGAGAAAACTTAGCTTGAAAATCAATGGTGTAATGTGGCCCTATCAGATAGGCTTCATTTTCCTTCTCACTATTACACATTATAGTCAAAGCCTTTTGTCATTTTGTCATTTCTGTCATTTGACAGTTCTCTTCTAGAAACAGAATTGCACAGTTGCAAGAGTGAATTCAGTTTAACCAAAGGGATGTAGATGTAAAATTATGTTACATTAATCTCTGATACATTTTCCTATCGTATTGGAACTACATAGATAAAAACTTATCATTGTTATCACCAGATAAAGAATAAGAGAATATACACATTTCACATATTACAGAAGTACTGAGAAGAGAATAACTTACTATGAATATGCAGCAGTCAAGGAGCAGATAAGTAACTAATTTATTCTAAGATTTTAATCAAATTCGTTCAGCATTTCTGGAAAGCAGTCTATGTACTGAGGCTACTTGTCTTGAGGGAGAACAGCTATGTATAGTTCTCAGCTGCATAAGAGATTTTTTAAAAAGTAAATATAGTATCTACAGCACGATCCACATGCCTGACCTATTTAGTTTCACAGGGCTGGAAAGTCTTTTTAGAGCTCTTTGCATTGTCCTAATTCAACTGCACAAAGAAGCTTCAATGTTTTTGTGTCTTGCCTTTATGATAAAATGGAAATATGTTCCTTGGATCACCTTGTTGTTTGGTTTAGGCCTTCAACTGATATTATGCATGAAAACAATTTGTACAAGCCCAATAACACTAGAAAGATTCTAGTGTCTTTTTCTTTTTCAAAAGTTGCAGTGGAAATAGTTTGTGTTTGTTCAATCTGAATATTCACTCCTCCATCTACGATCTAATCACCCAGCTAGCTGTTAGGAGAGAGTTCATTCAGAGCCAGGCCCTTGGCTTCAAACAAAAGTTCTTAACCAACACAATATCCGTCTCGCCACCAATTGAAGATCTACAGTGCAGTGGTTCTAACATCTCTCCTGTATGGATCTGAAACGTGGACTCTTTATAGATGTCATAAAACAATCCTGAGAAGGGAAAAGCTCAGGGGGCACTGATAGGAGAGGGTAGGGTTACCATACGTCCGGATTATCCTGGACATGTCCGGCTTTTTGGGCCTCAAATCCCCGTCCGGGAGGAAATCCCAAAAAGCCGGACATGTCCGGGAAAATAGGGAGGGAGGGACTGGCGGTGCGGGGCCGGCGGTGTTTGGCTGGGGGCCGGGGCCGGCGGTGCTCGGCCGGGGCCGGGCCGGGGCCGGCGGTGCCCGGACGGGGCCGGGCCGGAGCCGGGGCCGGGGCCGGGGCCGGCGGTGCTCGGACGGGGCCGGGATGGGGCCGGGGGCCGGGGCCGGCGGTGCTCGGCCGGGGGCCGGGGCCGGGCCGGGACCGGCGGTGCTCGGCCGCCGGGGCCGGGGGTGCTCGGCCGGGGGCCGGGGCCAGGCCAGGGGCCGGGGCCGGGGGTGCTCAGCCGGGGCCGGGATGGGGCCGGGGGCCGGGGACGGCGGTGCTCGGCCGGGGCCGGGACGGGGACGGGGACGGGGCTGGTGGTGCTCGGCCGGGGACGGGGCTGGGGCCGGGGACGGCGATGCTCGGCCGGGGACGGGGCCAGCGGTGCTCGGCCAGGGCCGGGCCGGGGACGGGGACGGCGGTGCTCGGCCGGGGCCGGGACGGGGACGGTGCCGGCGGTGCTCGGACGGGGCCTGGACGGGGACGGGGGTGCTTGGACGGGGCCGGGCCAGGGCTGGGGCCGGGGGTGCTCGGCCGGGGCCGGGCCGGGGCCGGGGCTGGCAGTGCTCGGCCGGGGCCGGGCCGGGGCCGGGGCCGGGGCCGGCGGTGCTCGGACAGGGCCAGGACGGGGCCGGCGGTGCTCGGACGGGGACGGGGCCGGGACGGGGACGGGGCCAGGGCCGGCAGTGCTCAGCCGGGGCCGGGGCTGGCGGGGCTCTGGCGGGGCTCTGGCGGGGCTGGGCCAGGGCCGGGGACGGGGACGGCGGTGCTGGGCCGGACCGGCGCCCCAGGGCCCGAGCCGAGCCGGGCGGGAGACGCCAGGGCCAGAGCCTCTTGGCCTGGGCCGGCCGGCCGGCCGCCAGAGGAAGCCGCTCGGCCAGGGGGGCCGGACTGGGCCGCGTCGCACCCCGCCCCAGCCCCAGCCCCAGCCCCAGCCCCAGCCCCAGCTTACCTGCTGCCTCTCTGTTTCAGGTTTCCCGCGAACATTTGATTCGCGGGAAGCAGGGGAGGGGGAGGAGCAGGGGGCGGAGCGTTCAGGGGAAGGGGCAGAGTTGGGGCAGGGACTTTGGGGAAGGGGCGGAGTTGGGGCGGGGCTGGGGGCAGGGAAGGGGCAGAGTTGGGGCGGGGCCGGGGCCCGGTGGAGTGTCCTCCTTTTTTAAAACTAAAATATGGTAACCCTAGGAGAGGGGATAAATTCAACAGAGAGAACTGGGCACCTGAGTTGGAATGAGCTGTGACATGGATTAGAGAAGAGTTAGGGAAACTCAGAGAACTAAAACAATGGAAAACAAGTGCTGGGAGCCGTGGGAAGCGCCACCAGGACCCCACACTCCGAACCCCCTCCTGCACCCCAACTCCCTGCCCCAGCCCAGAGTCCCCTCCCACACCCAAACTCCCTCCTTGAGCCTACCCACCCCAACACCCTGCCCCAGCCCTAATCCCCCTCCTGCACCCCAAACCACTCATCCCTGACCTGCCCCCAGAGCCCATACCCTCAGCCAGAGCCCTCACCCTCCTCCCACATCCCAGCCCCTGGCCCCATCATGGTGAAAATGAGTGAGGGTTGAGGAGAGTAAGTGACAGAGGGAGGGGGGGATGGAGCGAGTGGAGGCTGGGCCTCAGAGAAGGGGTGGGGCAAGGGCGGGACCTCAGTTAAGGGGCGGGGTAGGAGGGGTCCCCGAAAAATTTTAAATCAAAATAGGGGTCCTCAGATTGCTAAAATTTGAGAACTGCAGGCTTATACTAAAAATACCTGTGATAAAAATCTTGGATGGGGGGGGTCGCTGGAGGTGTGTGTGTGTGGGCCACTGTGGGGGGGTACCTGGGGCCAGCGGCACCAGCTGCCAGGGGCCGTGGATCACAGCTGCTCTGGCAGGCCAACCGGGGACTGCTGCCCGGGGTCATGGACCATGGCTGCTATGGCCGGCTGACTGGGGATCGCTGCCAGGGGCCGCGCACTGCAGCTGCTCCGGCTGGCCGACCAAGCACCCCTGCTGGGTGACGCCAGAGCAGTGGGTGGTGTGGCTGTACCCAGGGCCAGTCCAGCAGTGGCTTGTGTATCTGTCCCGGGGACCACCTGAGCAGCTGACCCAAAGCCAACTGCTTGGGTGGCTCTGGGGTCGGACACATTGGCCCCTGCAGAAGTCACGGAGGTCACGGAAAGTCATGGAATCTGTGACTTCCACGACCTCCATGACAGACACTGAGCCCTATACATAAGACTTCAGATTCCATATATCAGATTCTTAGCAGCATTGGTGAGTTGGCTGGCTTGAAAGTCCCTCTGGAACACATCTAAAGCTTGGATGGGTCATTCAGTCCTTTGTTTAATGCTTCAGTTTGTAGAGTAGTTGTTCCAGAGATAAGAAGCAGGACTGAAGACAAAATGGAGAAGATGCAGCTGCCTTTTTATATTCTTTGCCATGTGGCTTGTACTTCCTTTGTCCCAAACACAAATTCACAGCAGATGGACATGGAAAAGCACTTGCAGTCTGCTGACCACAGGCATGTCCCTATATGTCCTGCTGACTCATAGGTGTAACCCCGCCTTCTCTCAATGGGATCATTGTATAGCTGATTGCCTTTGATATGCCATTAAGCAGGCTGGATAGTGCTGATGTCAATCTGTTCGGGGGTGTCACCAGAAACACAGCACAGGTTTGAGACACAGCTATACCACACATATTTATAACGCACGATACAAAGATGATACATTGACTTCAATAGATCTTAGCCAACTGATAACTCCTGAAGATGTGGCCAGTTCCAGAGCAGCCTGTGTAACTACCTGCATCCCCAAGAGCATCTCCAATCAGTGCTTCCTTCCCACGGGATTAACTTCCTTTTCCTGGTCCCAGGAGGCTGCTCCCCAGGCTCCCTCAGTCAGTCCCCAGATTCCCTTCCTGCAACTGAATAGACAAGTGGCCAGAGAGCCATGAAGACTGGAGGTCTCTGTTTATCCTGGACCTTGTATAGGTGCAGGAGCCCCAGGGCTGGCTGCCCCCTGCAGAGTGCCAGGACTTTTCTAGAAGTGGGGACCCTGGCAGGGGAGCAGAAGTAGTACTCAGGCCAAGAACAGGCACCAGAGAGAACCTGTGGCCAGGTGAGGAGGGGACAGTTGCAGTCAGCAGATGTAATTCTCACCCTCTTCCCTACACTCCTCCTCCATTTTGCCCCTTTTCATTTTCTTTGGTGGAGCTTCCAGCTCAGTAACTGCCCCAAACTTGTTTTTCCTTTCTTCTGTGCATGGATTCAGAGCCCTCTCCCCTCCCGTGCTGCTGCTGTTCAAAGCATTCTGGGAATAATGACATTGGCACCAATAGCTGCAAATGGCACAGACTGAGGAATTCATCCCTCCAGTCTCCTCCCCACTGTTCCTGGATGCCACAGAAAAGCAGGCAGAACTTCTCTGATTAGGGTGACCAGACAGCAAGTGTGAAAAATGGGGATGGGGGGTGGGGGGTAATAGGAGCCTATATAAGAAAAAGACCCAAAAATTGGGATTGTCCCTATAAAATCGGGACATCTGGTCACCCTATCTCTGATAGGGATAGCAAAATAAAATAACTCTTGGGTCTGCTCCCCATAGGCTGGGGGTGAGGCTGATTGTCCTGGCAATGAGACCCCAGATAGAATATCACTCAGTTCCTATGATAAAGGCTCATATTTCCCCTTCATACCAGCACCATCGTACGATAACTCTGAATACGTTCTTTATTCTTTCACTTTCACACTCACCTCACCAGCTGCAGTACAAAGGGGGCATTCACCTGCTGAATAAAGTCATTAGAGTTAAAATCCCGAGGACAGAGGAACACCGTACACTCAGATGAGACAATCTGTAGCTTAGAATAAAAGTTGAAAGACTTCACTAACAAGTTAACTTCTGGATTGACTTTAAATTCCAGGAGCCTGAAACTACTGAGGATATTCTAGTACATTCACGATGTCCCTAAAGAGTTCTCCCATCTTCCCCCTCCCTGAGACTTGTAAGCTGAGTCTGTGTTCTGTTCAGGAGGAATAGTACCATATCAAGCTGAGCACAGGACAAAGGATCTCCCCGGTACTAGTCAGTGGCACTGGAACCAGGGGGTTGGGAGGGGCCATATCCCTTCTATTTTTTGCCACAGTGGGCCCCACCCCCTTCTCCTCCTCTTCCCCTCGAGGCCCCGCCCCCTGGCCAGGCCAGCATGGAGCCCAGTTGGGGAGCCCGGGCAGTTGTGGGAGCCACCTGGACCCTCCACCTGCCTGCGTTGTGCTGGGGCTGAGAGCAGCCCCTGACCCGTGTCCCCATCCCCTGGGCACCCAGAGGGGTGGGGACACGGTGGAGGTGGAGGGTCCGTGACTCCACGCCGGCTCACCACAGCTGCCCACGTGGCTATCCCTGACCCAGCTCCAGCCCGGGGTGTGGAGGAGGGAACCTTGGAGCCGTAGCCTGGCCATGGTAAAAGCAGATGGGCAGCTGTGGGGAGCCGCAGTGCAGACTCTCCACCTGCCCTGGTGGGCAAGGACACAGGCCAGGGGCTGCTCTCAGCGGGTCCACCGCATCACAGGCAGGAGGAGGGTCTGCCGTGGCTCCTCACAGCTCACAGCACAGCCTTTATCATGGCTGGGCTGCAGCTCTGAGGCAGCCGCCCCACCGCCCCCGCCAGGTCGGGGAGAGCCTCCACCTGCTCTGGGTGGGGGCTGGGGAACAGGGACACAGACGGGGGTTGCTTTTGCCCACCCGGGGAGAGGGCGGACGGGTCTGGGCGGCCTCCCTGGCCATGCTCCAGCTTCTGGCTTCTCTGGGGGCGGAGGCCTCTGGGGGAAAAGGAGGGCTGGGACCTTTGGGGAGGAAGGGGATGGGCCTCACTGGTGTGGGGCCCCTCCCACTTTTGGGAAGGCACTGACACCCTCGGTGCTAATTCCTGTTCTGTCCCTCGGGGTGAAACCCACCCACAGTCTGGAGAGCCACTGCAACCCTCTGTGACGTTACTGACATAACCCATGACCATATAGGTCATGGTTGCAACCACTGTTATATATTTGCAGCAAATATTGTACAAAGGTTGTCGTGTGAGGTGTCTATAAAAAGGTTATGCTTTGTTGATTATGATTATGCTATCTGTATGGCGTATCAATTTTGTAGTTAAAGTTATGAATATTGGCTATGTACTTGTATCTCAATGTGTTTTGATTCTAAGAAGCCTCAGTGAAGCATTTGGTCAGCTTCTTAAGAAAGGGCTATTCTCAGTAAGTGCCCAATCAAAAACACTTGGCTGACAATGAACTTTGGGAGACACCAATCCACATCTGAGCTTTCCTGGGAACATTCAAACTAACATGTAAACAATGGCGTCGGCCTGTAAAGAACTGAGTCAGGCATGGACATGTGGCTTGCCCATGTGACTCCAGGCTCCATCTTGCTGCTGTGATCTTCCACAGGGCAGAGGTTATAAAAGGCCCTGAAAACTCCTCCATCTTGTCTTCAATACTACTTCTTACTTCTGGAGGAACCTTGCTACATACTGAAGCTCTGAACAAAGGGCTGAATGACCCATCCCAGCTGTGGATGTACTCCAGAGACTTGATTTGTGCCTGCAGTTTATTCCATCACTGCTACAAGCCTGAACCAAGAACTTTGCCATTACTGTATGTAATTGATTCCATTTAACCAATTCTAGCTCTCATCTATATCTTTTTCCTTTTGTGAATAATCCTTTAGATTTTAGATTCTAAAGGATTGGCCACAGCGTGATTTGTGGGTAAGATCTGATTTGTATATTCATAGAATCATAGAATATCAGGTTTGGAAGGGACCTTAGGAGGTCATCTAGTCCAACCCCCTGCTCAAAGCAGGACCAATCCCAACTAAATCATCCAGCCAGGGCTTTGTCAAGCCTGACCTTAAAAACCTCCAAGGAAGGAGATTCCACCACCTCCCTAGGTAACCCATTCCAGTGACGTGGGTCTGGGTCTTGATCCTTTGGATCAGGAGAACTTTTTTTCTTTTACTGGGGTATTGGTTTTCATAACCATTCATCCCCATAGCGAGTGGCACTGGTGGTGATACTGGGAAACTGGAGTGTCTAAGGGAATTGCTTGTGTGACTTATGGTTAGCCAGTGGGGTAAAACCAAAGTCTTCTCTATTTGGCTGGTTTGGTTTGCCTTGGTGTGCAAAGGAACCCCAGCCTTGGGCTGTAACTGCCCAGCTTTAAGCAATTTGTCCTGAATTGGTAGTCTCAGTTGGGTCCCACCAAAGGCAGCATCGTTACACCCACACCATGACAATCCCTAACCTGGGGCTGCAGGGAGGAAAAGTAGCTCCAGCACACCATGGAAGGGGAATCCAGCATCACCAAGTGGTGCAGAGGGGCTGCAGTCAGCCTTCTAATGCTGGAATCCTATGGCCTGGCCCCAGGATGGGGGTGGCTTTCACCTTCCGCTGGGTGCTGGGGAAATCAAGTATTAGGGATCATGGGATAAGAGAGAAGAGTACGGGGAAGTGTGGTGCTGCCTCTTATCACTCACCCCCTCTGCCCCTTTTCCCTGCCCCCTCTGCATTCAGAAAGCTCCATTGAGAGGGTCTGATTTCCACAGGCTCTTTTGTGGGAGGCTTAAAGTCTTCAGGATCCCACCTCTGCCTCTTCAGCTTCAGCCTCAAAGGGTTTTTCTGTGATGGGAAAAGTGGCTGGGATTAGCTAGCAAATCTCCCCCTCCCGCACTTTTCTTTGTCAAGACTGACCGCAACCATCTTCTATATTCTGATTCCCCCCCATTAGCGGAGTGATTGATCGAATCAGTGAGTTCCCCCTTTGGGGAGAGATTGTCTCATTCCCACATAGTCTCACATTGCTCCAGGTTATGCCAAAAACATTTATTTTTTGTACATTGACTCCCTTAGAGACCAGAATTAAATAGATTCTAAAAGTGCTGGAGCCAGGATAGGAAAATGTGGTGTTTTGGGTTCTATGTTAGTCAAGAGTGATGGGGAGAGTGGGAGGG
This sequence comes from Emys orbicularis, assembly GCF_028017835.1. Lineage (NCBI taxonomy): Eukaryota > Metazoa > Chordata > Testudines > Emydidae > Emys > Emys orbicularis. Next base: position 23,688,114 of record NC_088695.1, on the reverse strand, counting down.
ATTCCCTCCTCCCCCCTTCACTCTCATTCTCCGCCCTGACACAACAGCCTCTGGCTGAGCCTTGGAGAATTTATCCTCTCCCCATTCTAACCCCCCCCCCCCCCCCCCCCCACACACACACACACACACCTCCCAGCACGGCACTTCCAACAGTGTTCTTTGCTCTCCATGCTTAGGAATCACACTTTGATTTCTTTGATCCTGACATCCTCCTGAGGGCTAGAGGTGAAAGTTTCCCAGACCTGGAGGGGGATTCAAGTGAACCCTAAAGCTTTGTTTCAGCTTTCTGAACTTAAATCCCCATTTTCTTCTATTGGTAAAGTGGCTTCGGAGCTTACACCAGCCAAGTCCAGAAGATTTGTAGATGAGCAGATTTTGCCTTTCGTTTGCTTTTGTTTCTTTTTTTCTTTCTTGCATTACGATGATGTTGAAACTTTTGTAAATGACACAACGAAATAATGAGAAGGTGCTGAGTGCAACAGGTTTAGCCAGTTCAGAAGAAAAAGGATGAATTTGTTTTCCTTCTTCTGGGAGTTATGATTCTGTGGGATTTCACTTTATGAACCTGTAAGTGTCAGTGTAGGCCACCTTGTAGTGTTGGTTTGTCTCTCTTACTGAAGGCCGTTTGGTCACATACTTTGATATTAGTTTAGTTTGACAGGATCTAGCACAGCTTTATTGAGGACTTTATGATACAAATGTCAGCAGAAGAGTCCTTTTTACATTTTATTTTAACCTTTCTTTACCCTTTATCATGAAATTTTTGTGTTGTTTGAACAATGAAAATTATCAACATCTCTCAGCCTGAAAACCAAGGGTGAGTGCTAGATTCACACTCTGAAAGGCTGAGACTGAACGGGGATGGAGTTACTGCCTGATCCCTTCAGAGATGTGAGATACAGTCAGGAGGTGGAAAGGGTTGGAGGTGAGGGTGTAACCGTACCTCAGTGGGTCACAGCTGAGAATTCCAGATTCTTTACAAACTTCTGAGAAATGGGGTAGATCCATCTCAAACTGTTGGTTATTCCTCCACAAGATATACCAAACCAGTAACAAAAGTAAACTTCTGTCTTAGCACACTGGTCAACAAGAAGTCAGAAAAGCAGTCTCCCTAGGTATCCCCATCCTTGTTTCACCACCCAGACACTAGATTTTATGAGTGGTTATTTAAAACCAATTTCATAAAACAAAGAGTTTTTCTAATCCCAAGAGGTCAGCCATATACCCAGGTCAATATATAACCCAGATCTTACCAAATAATCACAATTTTGCCAATTCTTTAGTATCTAATATCTAAAGGTTTATTTAGAAAGAGAAAAGAAAGAGGAGAGAGTTAAAATGATCAAAGGAATCAAATACATACACTCAATGCAAAGATCTTGTATGAGGCTTGAAGCAGTGATGGAATAAACTGCTGGCTTGTAAAGTCTCTGGTAACTTCCAAAAGATTGGAAGGTCCTCAGTCCATTGGTTGGAATGCTCCTTTTAGTGTAAGTCCATAATCCATGTGACAAGTTGGACCCTTGGGATGTCACCTGATGAGCTGAAATACCACTGAGTTCGCCTTTTCTGCCAGCCTGGGCACCCTTTACCTGGTCTTGCTGGGCCAGGATCACAAGCCTCTTCCAGCCAAGCACACAGGCAGGGCCGGGCCCAGCTGCAGAACAATATAGACACTGAGATCAGCTCTGGGAAGACTTAGCTTAAGGGACCTGCCACAGCCCCAGGTGTTCACCTGCCTTGGAGTACAAACCCAAAATTATATGAAATTCGGCTCCTCCCTCAATGTGAAGGAAGGTATGCACAACTTCCTGCCCCCAGTTAGAAATTACATAAACTGGGTTATATTATAAACCAGAAATAAGTTTATTAACTACAAAAAAAGGTGGATTTTAAGGGGTTAAAGAAGTAGCAAACAAAACAAAGCACATTACTAAGAAAATAATACAAAGCACGCCAACTAAGCTAGATTCACTAAAGAAATTGGTTACCAATAATAATTCCTCACCCTAGATATTGTTTTAGGTAGAGTCCTACACAGGCCAAAGGTGTCTTTCCAGCCTGGGTCCAGTAGTTCTTCCCTCCCCCCTGACCCAGTTCAAGTCCTTTTGTTTCCAGGTGTTTTCAAGTATCCCTTTGGGTGGGGAGGCAGGGGAGAAGCAAACGGTGTTTGTGCTGGTGCGGTGTTTGTGCTGGTGGAAACCAGGGGAAGCCCTGGGGCCACCAGGAGCACTGGGGACTGAGGGTTGCCCTCATCAGTACAGGATAGGTGTAGCAGCATACACTCCACACAGTGCCTGGCTCCTCTGGGGTGCTCAGTACAGCTGGCAGTGCCTTTTGCCCCTATCCATTTGCCATCAGGGTACTTAGGCAGCAGCAATATTATAGCTTCCACATGCATGGGAGTGCTGAGGAAGGGAAAGGCCTTCTTGGCCCTCTTCTCACCTCCACCACCACTAATGCCTCTGTGTGATGGCAGCCATATTTTGACCCTGTAATAAATAGATAGGAACTGCTTCTGCCAGGAAAAATTTCAGGTGAGCATAGATGGCCCTCAGTAAGGGAAATAGGAAAAGCAAAATACTTCTCTCTCCTTTCTACCCAGCCCCCAGAGAATAAAATATACCTGCATGGAGACAAACTCATCTGGCTTATCTTTACCCTACAGACTTCAAAATTTCTTTCTGAACAAGCCCTTTCATCTCCAATGAGATATTACCCCAGGAGCTTGCTGGAATCTACACTCCCTCTGATCAGAACCTTTCTCAGTCAAGGCAACAGGACAGTGCATTGCTGCCTGTGCCTGCCGGCTGAGTTGATGAACGGTAATGGTCAGAGATCGCACCAGCATTGAAGTATATTAAATGCAAACCCTAAGGAAATAAAGAGTTTAAATTATCTTCCACATGTCCCGCGTCCCACTAAAATGAATCCAACCCACAGGTCACTTGGGCACAAGTATCAATGTCAGGATGCTACATTGTTAGCCCAGTAAATTACGCTGCAAAATAAATGATGTTTAAATGACCTCACTCTATTTTTTACAATTCTCTATTAAGAGGTAATTGATACATACGTACACCAGGCAGGGTCATTTGGAAGCCGAAGACTTTATGCTTCCAACCCACACCACTGTCAAGATTTAGCAAATTAGGACAAGTCAGCAAATAAGAATACCCTTATCTATGAGCAACTGCGCTAATGGTAACAATTCACTACCTCTCACTACTACTGGTACCAAATTACATCAGATAGCAGTTTTTTACAATACCCGTTTTTTTAACAATCCCTTACATATGAGTAACAGGTACAGGTAGCAAATTCCTACAGGCAGCAGTTTCTCGGCTCCCACACCCCTATATTCCCCAGGTATTGCTGTCCCAGCCCTCCCCACGGCATGGGCTGGCTTCATGCTCCCTGAAAACAATGGGAGCTGGTGGCAGCTTTCCTGGGCACAGGGCAGGGAATCGCAGCCAACTCAATTGCACCCTCCCCCTGCAGCCAGGATGGAACCAGGAGGCACCCCTCCCTGGGGCCACCGGGGGTGGGGGAAGGTTTCTCTTACCTTCCCTCCAAGCACTGCCCTTCCTGGGAGCAGGGGCTGGGGCCCAGGAAGGGGGCTGTCCTGGCCAGGCTGGGGTCTCTGCACTGGAAGAGGCTTTTCCTGCAGTTATTGAAGCTTTTACCACAGTATTTATGGATTCTCTCTCTTGTGTGGATTGTCTGATGTGAAGCAAGGTTTGTTCTTTGAATGAAACTTTTCCCACAGTTGAGGCATTTATAGATTCTATCCCATGTGAATCCTCTGATGCTTAGGAAGGTATGAGCGGGGATTGAAGCTTTTCCCATCATCCAAGCATTTATGGGGTTTCTCTCTTGTGTGAATAGTCTGATGTCTAATAAGGTTTGAGTTCTGACTGAAGCTTTTCCCACAGTCCAAGCATTTATACGGTATTTCTCCTGTGTGGATTCTCCCATGATTAATAAGATGTGAGCGCTGACTGAAGCTTTTCCCACAGCCCAAGCATTTATAGGGTTTCTCTCCTGTGTGGTTTCAGAGTAGCAGCCGTGTTAGTCTGTATCCGCAAAAAGAACAGGAGTACTTGTGGCACCTTAGAGAAATTTGTTAGTCTCTAAGGTGCCACAAGTACTCCTGTTCTTTCTCCTGTGTGGGTTCTCTGATGTTTAATCAAAGTTGATTTCTCATTGAAGCTTTTCCCACAGTCCAAGCCTTTATAGGGTCTCTCTCCCGTGTGCAGTCTCTGATGCGCAATAAGATTTGCGCGCCGACTGAAACTTTTCCCACAGTCCAAGCATTTAAAGGGTTTCTCTTTCGTGTGGGTTCTCTGATGTACAATAAGGGCGGATGGTACACTGAAACTTGTGCCACACTCAAGGCATTTATGTGGTCCCTCTCCCATATGAATTCTCCCATGGCTAATAAGGCTTGAACTCCGACTGAAACTTTTCCCACAGTCCAAGCACTTAAAGGGTTTCTCTCCTGTGTGGGTTCTCTGATGTACGATAATGGCTGATGATACACTAAAGCTTGTCCCACACTCAAGGCATTTATAGGGTTTCTCTCCTATGTGGGTTCTCTGATGTTTAATCCGATCTGATGTCTGATTGAAGCTTTTCCCACATTCAAGGCATTTATACGGTCTCTCTCCCGTGTGCACTCTCCGATGAGTAATAAGGTGTGAGCTCACACTGAAGCTTTTCCCACAGTCCAAGCATTTATAGGGTTTCTCTCCTGTGTGTGTTCTCTCATGTACAATACCAGATGGTGCACTGAAACTTTTCCCACACTCAAGGCACGTACAGGGTTTCTCTCCCTTGTGGATTCTCCTATGGTTAATAAGCACTGAGTGATGACTGATGCGTTTCCCACAGTCCAAGCATTTATAGGATTTCTTTTCTTTGTGATTTGTCTGCTGGGCTGTGGTTTCATTGGGATCCTTTCCTCCTCCTCCACATTTGATTGATTCATCCAGTTTCTTAGTTTGGCAGTTCCCCAGCTTCCTCTCTGACCCATGGCAATTACTCTCCAGACTTTTCTCTGTTCCAAGCACTGGGAAAAATTACCTTCAGCTCTTCTCAAAAAGGTTGCCTGGAGTTCCACTTGATCAGGACCTTCCTGCTGTGGATTCCCCTCACTCATTGTCTCATCACCTGCTGGGGGAGAGAGAGAGAATCCAGGCAGGAGTTAGTGCCTGGGCTGATAGAAAGGACAGAAAAGAGTGAAAACAGAGTAACTGTTGGGGAGACTGAGAAATTGGATTCTCTCTCCACATCCCATCCGAACACTCACAGGGGGGTGAAGTCAGGCAAAAAACTCCTGACAGCTAACAGGGTGGGTGGGAAGGCATAAGCGATATCTGCCATGATGATGCGACACCTTCTGATCAGAGCCTCACCTGTGTGAGATGAGGCAGAACTGAGGGGGCTCACACGACATTTTGGGGATTTTTAGCTTTTTCCTCCATTTGCCATATAGTTTCTGTGTTAGTGTCACTGACTCTTCACCTGCATGCATACCTCTTGGGATCTTCCTTTCCTCGGAGTCCTGGAGATCCGGGATCTACAGCTCTTCCCCTGCTTCCAGCCGGGCGATCAGGTCAGGTTTGGGAATGGGGAGTCCTGCTCAGGGGGTGAAAACAAGCATGATCTGAGTGCACTGAGGATTGGTGGAGTATTTGTCACAAAGGGCACATCTTGAGTTTAAACTGACCCCATGATTTTCTGGGGGGTTGTGGGATCTGAACAGATGGAAACATGGTAACTGAGCCCCCTTGGGAGAGGCAAATATCTGGGGGAGTTTTCACCCCCTCACTAGGAGTTTTCAGGATCTGTGGGCTCTGGGGAACTTGCTGAGGCACAAAAAGCTCTGGTGTTAAACCTCTGCCTATGTCTAAACCTCCAGAGCCCAGAGCCCTCCCCACATATGGAGCTAGTCCCAGGAAGGGAGGTGCACAGAGATACTGTGTGTGAGTGAGAATTAATGCAGATAGGATAATACACTGCTTCAGCTGGAGGGATGGGGATGAGTTAGCATGTCCATTAGGTTCATGACTCCCGTATCCCATTATAGGGGGTTTGGAGGTGAATGGCTCTCTCACATTGGAGTTGTGGACTATGTGACTTATTTCCCTCTAATCTAACTGACCAGGGAAGAACCTGACCAAATGTAGAAATGCAGACCCCATGGCTTCAGATAGCTGAGGGGAAAGAAATCCTTACCCAGCGAGGTGACCGTCTCATAATTCTCCTGCATGACATCCCTGTAGAGGGCTCTCTGACCGGGGTCCAGCAGAGCCCCTTGCCCCTCGGTGAAGTACACAGCCACCTCCTCGAAGGTCACCGGCATCTGAAACAACAGGTGCTCCCCACTCAGTACCTGCTGCCCCAGACAGAATCCCACTATTCATGAGGGAAGAAGCTCAAAAATAGGACAGCTCTGGGAGGGCGAGGGGAGAAGAATCCCACCCACTCTGCTCACAGTGGCCAGGAGGCTCCAAGGGTATGTCTACACTACGGGATTATGCCGAATTTACAGAATTCGATTTTGGGCAACCGATTGTATAAAGTCGAGTGCATGCGGCCACACTAAGCACATTAATTCGGCGGTGTGCGTCCATGTACCGAGGCTAGCGTTGACTTCCGGAGCGTTGCACTGTGGGTAGCTATCCCATAGCTATCCCATAGTTCCCGCAGTCTCCCCCGCCCATTGGAATTCTGGGTTGAGACCCCAATGCCTGATGGGGCAAAAAACATTGTTGCTGGTGGTTCTGGGTACAGCCTCACCCCTCCCTCCGTGAAAGCAACGGCAGACAACCGTTTCGTGCCTTTTTTCCTGGGTGAACTGTGCAGACGCCATACCATAGCATGGAGGCCACTCAGCTCAAGACAGCAGTAATGAACATTGTAAACACCTCGCGCATTATCGTGCAGTTTATGCTGAACCAGAACCTGCAAAACCAGGCGAGGAGGAGGCTGCAACTGCAGCGCGGCAACGAGAATGATGAGGAAATGGACATGGACACAGAATTCTCTCAAACCGCGGGCCCCGGTGCTTTGGAGATCATGCTGTTAATGGGACAGGCTCTAGCCGTGGAATGCCGATTTTGGGCCCGGGAAACAAGCACAGACTGGTGGGACCGCATAGTGTTGCAGGTGTGGGATGATTCCCAGTGGCTGCGAAACTTTCGCATGCATAAGGGCACTTTCATGGAACTTTGTGACTTGCTTTCCCCTGCCCTGAAGCACCAGAATACAAAGATGAGAGCAGCCCTCACAGTTAAGAAGCGAGTGGCGATAGCCCTGTGGAAGCTTGCAACGCCAGACAGCTACCGGTCAGTCGGGAATCAATTTGGAGTGGGCAAATCTACTGTGGGGGCTGCTGTGATGCAAGTAGCCAAAGCAATCACTGAGCTACTGCTACCAAAGGTAGTGACTCTGGGAAATGTGCAGGTCATAGTGGATGGCTTTGCTGCAATGGGATTCCCTAACTGTGGTGGGGCAATAGAAGGAACCCATATCCCTATCTTGGCACTGGAGTACTAGGCAGCCAGTACATAAACCGCAAGGGGTACTTTTCAATGGTGCTGCAAGCACTGGTAGATCACAAGGGACATTTCACCAACATCAACGTGGGATGGCCGGGAAGGGTTCATGATGCTCGCGTCTTCAGGGTTAATACTCTGTTTAAACGGCTGCAGCAAGGGATTTACTTCCCAGACCAGAAAATAACCGTTGGGGATGTTGAAATGCCTATAGTTATCCTTGGGGACCCAGCCTACCCCTTAATGCCATGGCTCATGAAGCCATACACAGGCAGCCTGGACAGTAGTCAGGAGCTGTTCAACTACAGGCTGAGCAAGTGCAGAATGGTGGTAGAATGTGCATTTGGATGTTTAAAGGGTTGCTGGCGCACGTTACTGACTCGCTCAGACCTCAGCCAAACCAATATTCCCATTGTTATTGCTGCTTGCTGTGTGCTCCACAATCTCTGTGAGAGTAAGGGGGAGACCTTTATGGTGGGGTGGGAGGCTGAGGCAAATCACCTGGCCGCTGATTATGCACAGCCAGACACCAGGGCGATTAGAAGAGCACACCAGGAAGCGCTGCGCATCAGAGAAGCTTTGAAAACCAGTTTCATGACTGGCCAGGCTACGGGGTGAAAGTTCTGTTTGTTTCTCCTTGATGAAAACCCGCCCCCTTGATTGACTCATTCTCTGTAAGCAACCTATCCTCCCCCTTTGATCACAGCTTGCTTTCAAAGGAAATAAAGTCACTATCATTTAAAAATCATGTATTCTTTATTAATTGATTATAAAAAGAGGGAGAGAACTGACGAGGTAGCCCGGGTGGGGTTTGGGAGGAGGATAGGAGGGAAGGAAAACGCCACTAAAAAAGTTCAAAATAATGACAGCCTTTTGGTTGGGCTGTCCACTGGGGTGGAAGTGGGAGGGTGCACAGAGCCTCCCCCCATGTTCTTACACGTCTGGGTGAGGAGGCTATGGAATATGGTGAGGGGGGAGGGTGGTTATACAGGGGCTGCAGTGGCACTCTGTGATCCTGCTGCTGTTCCTGAAGCTCCACCAGATGCCAGAGCATGTCCGTTTGCTCACTCAGCAGCCCCAGTGTTGCATCCTGCCTCCTCTGATCTTCCTGCCGCCACCTCTCATCTCTCCTCTCCTTACGTTGGTCCCTTCTGTCCTCACGTTGGTCCCTCGTGTCCTCACGTTGGTCCCTCCTTTCCTCACGTTCACTGGCATCTTTCCTGTACTTTGATACCGCGTCCTTCCACTCATTCAGATGAGCTCTTTCATTGCGGGTCGATTCCATGATTTCAAAGAACATTTCGTCTCGTGTCCTTTTTTTCCGCCGCCTTATCTGAGATAGCCTTCGGGACGGAGGAAGGAGGCTTGAAAAATTTGCAGCTGTGGGAGGGAGGGAAAAAAGGGAGAGAAGTATTTTAAAAGATACATTTTACAGAATAATGCTTATACTCTTTCACGGTGAACTACACTATTCACATTACATAGCACATGTGATTTCAGTACAAGGTCGCATTTTGCATCTTAATATTGAGTGCCTGCGGCTTTGGTGTTAGAGATCACAGATGCAGGTCTGGGCAACAGAATTTGGCTTGCATGCAGCCATGGTAAGCCATTGTCTTTCGGCTTCTGCAGCCTTCAGAAAAGTAGCGCCCTCCTTTCCCACATACCAAGCAAAGCCCGTTGAGTGCTGCGGTTTTCCTGTTAACTTGCAGCAGCAGAAACCAAACTAACCCCCCCCCCCCCTCCAATTCTCTGGGATGATCGCTTTATCCCTCCCCCCACTGCGTGGCTGGTATTAGGGAATATCTCTGCTAGCCAAACGCGAAAAGCTCAGCGCCAATCGTCCCCCCGTTCCACCCCCCCGTGCTTGGCTAACTGCAGGGAAGGATTTCTTTTCAGCCACAGGCAAACAGCCCAGTAGGAACGGCCACCTCTGTCCCCTTAATTAAATTCCTGTATTTCAACCAGGTTACCATGAACGATATCACTCTCCTGAGGATAACACAGCGAGATAAAGAACGGATGTTGCTTGAATGCCAGCAAACACCGGGAACATACGCTGCCAGGCTTTGTCATGCAATGATACCAGATTACTTGCTACTAGCATGGCGTGGTCAAGTGTCCTACCATGGAGGACAGAATAAAGCTGCACTGCCCAGAAACCTTCTGCAAAGGCTTTTGGAGTACCTCCAGGAGAGCTTCAGGGAGATGTCCCTGGAGGATTTCCGCTCCATCCCCAGACACGTTAACAGACTTTTCCAGTAGCTGTACTGGCCACAAATGCATCCCAAGTCCTCAGGGCAAATTAATCATTAAAAAAAGCTTGCTTTTAAACCATGTTTTATATTTACAAAGGTATACTCACCAGAGCTCCCTTCCATGGCTTCATGGTCTGGGATAATGCCTTGGGAGGGTTGGGAGGGTACTTCAGTCAGGCTGAGAAAAAGATCCTGGCTGTTCGGGAGATCGGAGTGCTGTGTGCTCTCCGCAAGCTCGTCGTCCTCCTCCTCATCTTCCCGTACGCAGAATCCTCAAGCATGGCTGAGATTACCCCCTCCTCGGAATCCACGGTCAAGGGTGGGGTAGTGGTGGCAGCCCCCCCTAGAATTGCATGCAGTTCAGCGTAGAAGTGGCATGTCTGTGGCTCTGCCCCGCACCTTCCGTTTGCTTCTTTGGTTTTCTGGTAGGCTTGTCTGAGCTCCTTAACTTTCACATGGCACTGTAGTGAGTCCCTATTGTGGCCTCTCTCCATCATGCCCTTGGAGATTTTTTCAAATGTTTTGGCATTACGTTTTGGAACGTAGTTCTGCTAGCACGGAATCCTCTCCCCATATAGTGATCAGATCCAGTACCTCCCGTACAGTCCATGCTGATGCTGTTTTTTGATTCTCGGACTACATGGTTACCTGTGCTGATGAGCTCTGAGTGGTCACCTGTGCTCTCCACACTGGGCAAACAGGAAATGAAATTCAAAAGTTCGCGGGGCTTTTCCTGTCTACCTGGCCAGTGCATCCGAGTTCAGATTGCTGTTCAGAGCGGTCACAATGGTGCACTGTGGGATAGCTCCCGGAGGCCAATAGCGTCGAATAGTGGCCACACTAACCCTAATTCGAAATGGCAATGTCGATTTCGGCGCTACTCCCCTCGTCGGGGAGGAGTACAGAAATCGATTTTAAGAGCCCTTTATGTCGAAGTAAATGGCTTCGTTGTGTGGATGGGTGCAGGGTTAATTCGATTTAATGCTGCTAAATTCGAACTAAACTCATAGTGCAGACCAGGCCCAAGTAACAGAGAGAAGGTGAGAGCACCTTGTCCCTCCCAGCAGACGGAGGAGGGCAGGGTCTTCTCATTTACCACGCACCTACTAGGCATAGGCTGATGTGGGAAGCAGAACTCTGGGCAGGGCACAGGAATCCCAGCACCTTCCCTTTGTATTGCACTGCAGTCTCTGGCTACCGGGTTCAGGCTCCAGCACTCTGGTCTGTTTTCCCAGCCCTGTCCAGGGGGTGTTTTTTGTTTCAGAAATGGGAAAATGTTCACCCCCCCTCAACTATCACAGGCCTGTTCATAAATCATGCCCTAGGCTGAGCATGTCCCAGCAGGTTCATCACACCCTATCCCCTTCCCTGCCTCATCCTGTGTATTTCCTGCCCCTCCTCCTCTACAACCACTCTCCCCAGCAACTCCTGCCAAAATCCCCTACTTGAGCTGGATCCATCACAGCCATTTCCCTTCCTTGTCCCCTAGGAGGATGGAATGACCTGGAGCAAAATGCGGTCGTTATTCTGCAGCCTGTCAGGGTTAAAAGGACAATTAGGGATGTTCCCAAATTATCATTAGTCAATTTTACACCCTGATCCCCCCCAGGCTTTTCCTGCAGACAGACTCTCTAGACTCCTCCATACTGGGAAAACCTTCAGTTACGTTATTACAACACAGACCTGAACCCTCCCATTGAGATTAAACCCACCTGACACTTTTAAACCCCAGAGTAACAGTGTCTCTGAGCCAAACGCTAGAAAAGAACAGAATCAAAGGAGCCACTTTCCCCCAGCAGCGCGGGGACTAGGCAGAAGCAGGAGCTGGTTTTTCCTCTCTCTGCTCCTCACCTTCTTCCCAGGGAAGTCAATCCACCCCAGGACGCTGCAGGAAATTGAGCTAGTCAGGGTTGGGAACCAGGAACCTCCCTCCCCACTTATTACTCCTGCTGCCCCTTCCAATCTCTCCTGTGTCCCTTCTGCATGGAAGAACTGGTTACTGTCCTGCCATTCCTGTGGGTGTTTCCTCTCCAACAGCTACTGTCACTGCTAAAAGGAGTGTGGGCCTCCGTGTGTTAGGGGCAGCAGCTGTGGGACTCACAGACTCACGGGAGCAGATATGCAGTGAGGAGATGTTTGTGCAGACTCACTTTCCTGCCTGTCCCTTCCCCCAGGTCTCTCTCATCACCTGGAGTCTCTGGCTCAGGAATTGATGCCAGCAGAGCCCAGGGCTGCCCTAGGGGGCTAGTTCCAGCCACAAGAGAAAGTCCCCCCGCCCCTCCCCCCGGCTGGGCACATAGGGGCTTTAATGATAGTCTGTCCCAGCACAGACCCTGCTGAGCAGCAGCAGCTGCTGAGTCTGGACTCCCAGATCACAATGGAAACAGCATCATGTGCCCCAGGAAACCCAGCTAGCTCTAGGGCTCCAGTATCCTGAGCACAGGGACTGACACCGGCCTCCTCTGCCTTAGCAACGACCCTTAGTTTTATTCTTTCTATTCACACATCCTGGCTGGCTACAGCAGGCTGAGATTCAGAGCCAAGCTGTGCCCAGAGGCAGGCCAGTCTGTCTGCAGCAGTGTGTTCCTTGTGGGGTCTCCGTCCCAGCCCTCTCCGGGGAACCACATTCCCTAGGAACAGGCAGCTCCTCTGAGCATCAAGGAGACAACCTACATAGAAGGCACCGTGTCAACGGGCAGACAGAAAGGAGACCAGGACTTGGGGGTGATGGTTCCTGGCCCCAGAGAGACAGTCACAGGGGACATGTTTCCCAGTGACACTGAGTCCGGCTGGGATTCACTCTGGTAAGAGACTGATCCAGGGAGCAGCTTGTAAGAAGCGTCTCTTTTATTCACAGCCTGCACCCAGTATTTCAGCTCCACCCCAGCTCTGGTGATGCCGCTCGGTCCTGACCCACAGGCTGCTCCCCACCTGCTATTCCAGCCCTGGGAGATCCAAACCCCGGCCCCCGGTCCTGAAACCCAGACTGCTCCCGCCTCCAGCCAGTGCCTCTATCCCCGCCCCCAGCCCCTGTGGCGGGGGAGGGGCTATCTGGGGGGGTGTCCCCGCGGGGCGTTTCCATGGGCGGCCGGAGGTGGGCGCTGACCGGGAACCAGCCCCCGAGTTCGGGGTGTGACGCGGCCAGACCGAGCCTCACTCACGCTAACGCCCACCCAGGAGGGCCCCGGCCAAGGCTGCGTTCGGGCCCCGCCTCCCTGCACCCCACGGGCTGCGGAGGGGCCGAGGGAAAGTGACGTGTGAGCGGGGCGGAAATGAATCGTGAGCGAAGCGGAAGTGGAAGCTGCGCCGTTGGAGAGAGGCGGGGCCGGGCTCTTGCCGGTGTCATGTTCAGCCTCAGCCCCTCCCCCAATGCGGGCACCGCCCCTCCCCCAGCGCAGGGCTCCGTAGAGCGGTCGCCACCCCATGCTCTACCTGTGGTTGCCGGGAGCTCCTGGGACCGGACTCTGACACCTCCCCCCATTTCCCCTCAGCCCCACCTCCAGGACCCCTCCCCCAAACCCCGCCCCCTGCCCCCCGCCTTGCCCTGGCCGGCCTGTAACTGGGGATGCGGAGCCTGGGGGGAGCAGGGTGAAGAACTGGTGGCTCCCCGGCTTCCATCGCTACCAGCAGCCGGACTGAGATGTGCGCAGGGGACTGCAGCAGGGAGCAGCCTGGGGCCAAACCCTCCCCCGCAGCCCGGGGGGCACCGGGTGGCTCTGCTCCCTGGGGGGTGGGAGGGTCTCTCTTACCTTCCCTCCAAGCGGTGCCCTCCCTGGGAGCAGGGGCTGGGGTTCTGCACTGGGAGAGGCTCCTGGGAGTAGCGGGACTGTCCCTGCTGGAAATTCCCCTCTCCGGGGTCCTAGCAGCAGCCACCGGGGCTCGGGGATCTTGCAAGGAGCGTGGGCTCCCCACAGCGCCCCAGAGTCACTGCAGGGAGAGCGATTCACTTCCTGCTGCCTGGGGTGATCGCTCCCAGAGCAGCATCCCAGCTGCTGCTGGGTCCTAGCGATCAAGGGATTGCACTGCAGCCCCCCTGCCCCAGACCCTGCCTCCACGTCCCCTGGGCAGGGGCAGCTTCTCTTAGCATTAAGGGGGTGTCCTGCATCGAAGCCACAGTATCAGTGGGCAGAAAGGAGACAGGCAGATCCCTGGGGGAGAAGAGGGGTTTCTACAGGGATTGGGGGTTGTTCTAGAGAGCCCCCCAATATCAAGAGAAAGATGGGGGTGGGGTGATGGGTCCTGGTCCTAGAGAGGCTGCCTGGGACCAGGAGCTGCAGATGACGTTTCTTGGTGATACTGACTGTGTGTGATTCACTTTGGTAACAGACGGGCACAGGGAGCAGATTGTCAGAGATGGTCTCTTGTCTCCACGTCAGGCTCTCTGCTCCCCTAACTCGTGCCATGGAGTTGTCACTTGTCAGTGATTTGCCACCAGGTTTGTATGGTGATGGGCAGAGCCAGATTAACCCATCACTGGGCTTTAGGCAAAGGTCCTCATGTCACCCCCTCCCCCAGGGTTCCCCTCTGCCCCTCCTGGATGCATCCTCCATGGAAGCCTCACTACAGCTCCCTGTCAGGCACCTGTGTTTATTTTCATGTTTACTTTGTTTATTAGTGTTGTTGATGCTGTTGTGCTTATGGAACATTTAAAGGACTTGGAACTTTCCAGAAGAGACTGGCTCTGTGGAACTTTTTGCGACGCTTTACAAGGGCTGTGTGCCTGTCAGCAGTGGCTGTCCGATAGAGAGGCAGCCAGCAACAATCTATTTGTGCAGGCTTCAGGAGGTTTCCTTCACCACAAATTGTCATAATCAATCCGAGTCATCTTACGCCTGAGACTTACTTCTCGTGTGTGACCCAGTGAACTTACCATCTGTTCCTGTGCTCCTGATCTGCTGAAGGTCCTGTGCTCCTCCTGTCCCGGCAACTGCTGGAGGCAGTGGTAGGTCCAGGATCCACCTAGCCCAGCTGCAGACGGCTGCTTACTTCCATCAGATGCTGTGTGTGTCCATCATCATCCCATGGATCCGTTGGGACCTTGGTTTGTTGGGGACCTGCAAGTACAAACTTTTGGTTATTGCCAAAGGTCATTTGGGGACCAGGCTTCAGGCCCACTGTTGGGGCAAATCACTGAGTTATTTACTGTTTTTATTTTCCTTTCCCCTTTGCATTCCCTGGTATTGTTAAGTTCCCTAAATAAACCTTTTAGAGTAGCAGCCGTGTTAGTCTGTATCCGCAAAAAGAACAGGAGTACTTGTGGCACCTTAGAGACTAACAAATTTATTAGAGCATAAGCTTTTGTGGGCATCCGAAGAAGTGGGCTGTAGCCCACGAAAGCTTATGCTCTAATAAATTTGTTAGTCTCTAAGGTGCCACAAGTACTCCTGTTCTTTTTGTAAATAAACCTTGTTTGTTTTGGAAGATATTTCCTTGTTAAGTCTTCTGTTTACCTACTTACCTGGTCAGCTGAGGGAGGTTATTCCCCAGATGATAGATGCTGGTAGCCAGTCAAAGAATATGGCCCTGTTATAAAACATCTGGGTAACACCCCGACCCCATTGTGAAGATGGGGGGCACTGGGGCCAAAATTGAGTGAGTGGCCTTGTGACATGGGTTGCAATCCCACTCAGTCAGTTTTGGCCTGGTGGCCCTTCCCCCAAAATAGGTCGTAGTTCTGGGCCTAACCTGAGTGGGCAGTGGGGCAGCTAGCACTGCGCCTTCCCACTGCTGCCGTGGGGCAGGCAACTGGGCCTCTCTCTTTCTCTCTCACACACACACCCCACCTAGACATATGACAGAGAGAGAGAGAGACCTAGACACAGGCCTAGTTTACCTGTTCCTTAATCCAGCCCTGACTACACCTGACCCTCCAGGGTGGGGGTCTGGCGGGGAGGGTGTGGGGAGTTGATTCAGTAGCTGTTGTGGCCCGAGGGGTCTGGTCCCTGCTCAGAGAGGAGGCTGCACTCGATCTGTCCCTGTTTTCCATCCTGGTCACAAGTTGCTGCCTCCTCCATTGGGATCTGGGAGCCTGAACTGAGCATCTGCTGCTCCCCCAACACAGTCTGTGCTGGGGACGGGGAGAGAACTTCATATAAAGCCCCCTCTGTGCCCAGCCCGGATGGGGACGTTCACTGGGCCACAGAGAGAGATTGACACTGCAGGACGGTGGTTGGGGCATCCGCTTGGAAGGGTCCAGTCCCATTTCCCAAGGACTCTGTAATGACTCACCCAAAGTTTGTGCAGTGTCTCTGTAGCCATGTTGGTCCCAGGAGATTAGCAAGACAAGGCGGGGGGGGGGGGGGGGGGTGAGGTTATAGCTTTTATTGGATCAAGTTCTGTTGGTCAGAGAGACAATCGTTCAAGCTACACAGAGCCCTTCTTCAGGTCAGATATTACCTTACCCAAAGTGTGACAGGTTCAACATGGGAGACTGAGGGGGCTCCACACCAGAAGATCCTATGACCCCTTGGTTAGAGCAATCTCCTCGGGATTTGAACAGGGGTTTCCCACAGCTGTTTCTCCCCATTGGGCAGCGGGGGGAATTGACCATGGTACCCCACACAGCATGGCTGCTCTCATGCCTGGGCTAAAACATTAAAGGAGGAATTGCCCCCACAGGCAGGTGGAATTAGGGGGTAGGGATAGCTCAGTGGTTTGAGCATTAGCCTACTAAACCCAGCATTATGAGTTCAATCCTTGAGGGGGCCACTTAGGGATCTGGGGCAAAATCAGTAGTTGGTCCTGCTAGTGAAGGCAGGACTCAATGACCTTTCAGGGTCCCTTCCAGTTCTATGAGATAGGTATATCTTCATATATTATTATAACTAGCCACCTGCCTAACTCATTCTCATGAGAAAAGAGCACGGGCACCTGAGCCACAGGACTACAACAAAGGGATTCCCAGCTGTGCATTCACAGTCAGAGAGAGGCACAAAATCCAGGTTGCAAGGAGGGGCTTATCGCCATGAGAGAGGTGGGGGTTAGGACATCTCTCTCTCTCCTCAGCATCAATTAGGTGGCCCCCTGCCTAGCCTGCTGGTTTTTGTGGATCCTATTCCTAGATGTGTATCTCTCCCCATGCATTGCATAGGGAACTGACGTGACTAACTCAGGCATGGGGGATACTATGGTTTTTCCAGTGATTTTCTAGATGCCTAAAAGTTAGCCATTACAACACTAAAGTACCTATGTCGACCCAGGCTTCAGTGGCTGCCATCAGCCCAGTTGTTGATCTGTAGAGAATTGTAGACCTGGCTGAAGCTGATGGGTCTCCTGACCAGATGGCAGTGTTGGTGTCACTAGGCATAGCTACCAGGTAACTCAGGGGAGTGGAAGGCCATAAGAGCCGATGAAACTCCTTTGCTCTGGGTCTAAGTGAGCCACAGTGACTCCATTTTGTGAACTTTCACCTACCTCTATGCTAACTGCTTACATGCTGAAGCAGAAATGTAAGGGTCAGCTTTTCTCTAGCAGACAGCTGCTGTTTTGCTCGCACTAACAGAAACGTAGTGGTAAGACGGGGGAAGACTGCTGCACAGGCCTTGCAAGGTCAAAGATAAGCATACGAATGGGAAATGTTCTAATAAGCCACAATGTGTGTGTCTGCTGTAACTGCTTGGGCAGGGAGGGGTAAAGGGGGAGTAGGAGTAAAGAGGGATTAACAGAACAAAGGCTTACACAGAAACTGCTTGGAATATAAAATGGGACACTTGCTGGTATGTGCTGCGCTTGATTTGAGACATGTTGGTCTCCTAGTGCCTATTCAGAGCTCTTGAATAAAGTTGGTTTGCTTCTCCACACCTGGTGTGATTATTGGCGTGAAGCACACCAGGCAACGAACCCTGTTGCCCTCTCGGGGCCCATCTGGGCCGGCAACAGTTTTGGCGCCCAACGTGGGGCTCGAGGCTGAAATTTAGCCTTGCCCGGATCCCTCCTGGCGGCCGACGGATTACGATGACGACCGATGCCCAGAGCGCTCACCGGTGACTTCATTGGGGGCCTCGTCGGAGACGTGGTTTGCTCGACCCCGGAGGGCACAACGGTGCAACGCACACGGACAGTGGAGAAGCAGTTGGGGGCGACGGTGCAGAACCGGACCCTTGGATAAGGTAGGAACAGTCCAGTGGGGACTTTACCTGTTTTGACCTGGGGACGCCCAGTGTCTCCCTAGAGTATGGGGCAGGAACAGAGTACAGCCGGCAGGGTACAGTGTACACCCTTAGAATGCATTCTGGGGAACTGGAAAGTGTTTGTATCGGACCAGTTGATTAAAAGTAAATTGAAAAGGTTCTGTACAGTTGATTGGCCTGAGTATCAGCTAGAGTGCCAAGAAAGGTGGCCACCGGAAGGATCACTTAATTACAACACGATCCTTCAGTTACTTTTGTTTTGTCAGAGAACAGGTAAATGGAATGAACATCTCTATGCGTATACGTTTATGGTGTTAAGAAATAGGACTGATATTTTGCACAAGTGCCATTTGACTCCGACAGACTCGGTAGTAACGGCTGCTAAACCCCAGAACCCTCCCACAGTTGTAATGGCAGAATTGGTGTCCCCTTCGGCTCCTCCACCCCCACAGGCTCCAGAGAGTACCCCCCCCCCCGGTGGGATTGTATCCGTTAATTACTGAGAATGTGGTAGCCCGTCCAGGAACACAGGAGCGTGCAGCCCAGATTGTGCCTGTGTATTCTCATGTTCCTTTTAACCCAGTACACTTAGCTGCTTTTAAGGCAGAGGCAGGGGAATTCTCAACGAATCCAAGCAAGTTTATTTCAATCTTTGAAGGGTGTCTAGCAAGCCATAAGCCTGACTGGGATGATTGCAATATACTTATGAGAACCTTGTTGTCTGAGGTGGAGCAGAATCAGGTTACAGCTAAGGCTAGGGAGGAAGCACAGAGAAGGCATTTAAGGTTTAAAAGGAAAGCTATTGGACTCCAGAGGTTGTACAGAGTGGAATCCTCAGAAGTGAGTGTGCTCGTCCTGGTTTGTTGCTTCAAAGCTCTGTATAGAAGTTATGTTACTGAAAGGGTGTATAATGGCAATGTGTATGTGTTCATTGTTGGAGAAAAGGTGTATGAGTGAAGAGTGGAAAGTTCTTTTGTAAGTTAGAAGAAGCCGAGAAAGGGAGAAGGAAAAAGAACAGAACGAGTTAACTGGGAAAATATAGCTAGCAAGCTCAGTCATGCTGGCCCTATCCAAGGACATTGTTCATAGCTAAGACTTGGCTGACAACCAAGAGAAAGGGGGGCCTGAATGTGCCCAAGCAACTGTGAGATCTGCAAAATACTGCCAGGCATAATGAGGACAACAGAAGGGTTAAGAAGCAGCTTTGCTGGACAATATTGGCCCAGGGATTTTAAAATTCCCCCACTCTGTTTGGCCAGGCTCTGGCCAGAGACTTGGAGGAGTGGGACAATGAGGACAAAGCCCTCCTTCTGCAATATGTAGATGATTTGCTAATTGCTGCTGTGGGTCTAATCCCTTGTCTTAAAGCTACTGTGAGTCTCCTGAACTTTGTTGGACTCCGAGGATACAGGGTAGCTCGAAGCAAAGCTCAACTTGCTCTCTCAGAAGTTCAATATCTGGGATTTCACATCAGGCAGGGGGAGAGACGACTCTCAAATGATAGAAAGGAGGCTATCTGCCAAGTTCCTATCCCCAGCAACCGTAAACGGCTTAGAGCATTTTTGGGCATGGCAGGTTTTTGCAGAATATGGATCCCAGAGTTTGGACTGTGGGCTAAACCTCTGTATGAATGTGTTAAGGGAGCGGATCATGAACCCTTTCACTGGTCCCCAGAAGCGGACAGGGCATTTAAAATCTTGAAAAGGAAGCTGATGGAAGCACCAGCCGTGGGTCTGCCAGATCTCTCTAAGCCATTCCAACTGTATGTGCATGAAAGGAAAGGGATAGCCCTGGGAGTGCTTACTCAGTTACTAGGTGCCTGGAAACGTCCCGTGGCATATTTCTCTAAGCAACTGGATCAAGTTTCAAAGGGTTGGCCAGCATGTTTGAGGGCGGTCGCAGCCACTGCCCTAGTGCTTGGGGAAGCTGAAAAACTGACACTGGGAGGAATTGTGCAAGTGTATATTCCCCATATGGTCCAAGCCCTGTTGGACACTAAGGGTGGTCTTTGGCTCACACAGGCTCGGGTTGCTCGGTACCAGGCGAAGCTGTTAGAGAATCCTGAAGTTACCCTGCAAACCTGTCCCTCCTTTAATCCAGCTACCCTGCTACCAGAGACAGAAAAGCAGGAACATGACTGTCTGGAAATCATAGATGTATACTACTCTAGCCGCCCAGATTTAAAAGATCAGCCACTCCCAAATGCTGACTTGGAGTGGTATACGGATGGCAGTAGTACTGTTGTAAATGGGCAAAGGAGGGCTGGTTATGCTGTTGTGTCTCTCCATGATACCGTGGAAGCTGAAAGTTTACCTGCTGGGACATCTGCCCAACTTGCTGAACTAGTGGCTCTGACTCGTGCACTCGAGCTGGCAAAAGACAAATGGGTTAATATCTTTACTGACTCAACGTATGCTTTTGGGGTATTGCATGCTCATGCTGGTTTGTGGAAGCAAAGGGGAATGCTAACAGCCCAAGGTTCTCCGGTTAAGCATGGGTCTCAAATTCTCCGGCTGTTAGAAGCAGTACAACTCCCCTCAGCAGTAGCAGTGGTACATTGCAAAGCCCATCAAAGGGAAGATCAAGATGTAACCAAGGGCAATGCCAGAGCAGACAGGGAAGCCAAGCGAGCTGCTACCCTGAAATCACCAACAGAGGAGAATGCCCAAATGCATGCCCTCATCCCATCAGTAGGTGAGCTTGCAGCCCCTCAGTACTCCCATGATGACAGAAACCTGGCTGACAGGCTCGGTCTCCAGAAAAAGGAGGGATGGCTTTATTCCACAGAGGGGAAAATCCTCCTGCCCAAGGGCCTAATCCGACCGGTGTTGCAGAAACTGCATCAAACCACCCACGCAGGCAGAGAGGCTCTTACCCAGCTTATGAATAAATATTTTCTAACCTCTGGACTTAAACCCCTAGCATCACAGGTACAGGCTGAATGTTTAATCTGCCAAAAGAACAACCCTCGACCAGGAGTAGCAGTGTTGCCAGCCACCCTGGAACCTACCCCAGGCCCAGGATTGGTGTGGCAAATAGACTTTACTGAGTTTCCCAGGACCCAAGGGTACAGGTACCTCCTCGTCTTGGTGGATCGATTCAGTGGATGGCCTGAGGCCTTCCCATGTCGTAACAACACTGCCAAGACAGTGGCTCTTAAGTTTGTCAAGGAGATCATTCCTCGCTTCGGCCTCACCCAGTGGATGGAATCTGATAACGGAACACACTTCACATCTCAAGTTGTTCAAAAGATATCAAGTGCTCTGCAAATCCCCTGGAAGCTCCACACACCATGGCGACCACAAGCCAGTGGAGTAGTGGAACGCACAAATCAGACACTCAAGCGACACCTCTCAAAGGTCTGTCAGGAGGCGTCTCTTAGGTGGCCTGATGCTTTGCCCCTTGTGTTACTCCGCATTCGTGCTCTCCCCAAGGGTAGGTTAGGACTTAGTCCCTTCGAGATTATGTTTGGAAGGGCATGGCCTCTGAATGGTACACCGGTTCTGGCAGGGGAGTGGGAGATGGGGTGTGGTTTCTTGTCTCAGTACATGTGCTCTCTGTCTGCTGTTCTTTCTTCTCTTCACAGATTCACCAAAGATTCACAGCCTCTTCTGCTGGATACCCCGGTCCACTCCCTGCAACCTGGTGACTCCGTTCTCGTGCGGACCTGGAAGGACGAGCCTCTCCAAGAGAAGTGGAAGGGACCCCACATCGTCCTGCTTGTCTCCCACACAGCGGCAAAGGTCGAAGGACACAAGAACTAGATTCATCACTCTCGACTGAAAGCAGTACCCGCTCCTGAACAGTGGACTGTCCAGCCTGCGGAAAAGACTGCCAGTGACGATTTGGGACTTAAGTTGTTATTCAAAAGACAGTAAGGGTCACTGGGAATGCCTGTTGATCTCTCTGAACAGCCACAGCACACTCCTCGCGAGAACCCTGAGCATTGGTTTTATCTATTCACAGAAGGCCGACCTAACCTATGGTCCTGGTCCTTTTATTTTTTTTATTTGTTTGGTATCAATAATTCTTATCCACTGGGCATTTGGGTTGTTGTAATCACAATATGGGTTCAGGTTTAGGGTCTCTCACAACATTCCTTTTTGTCACAGAAGCACTCCTTCTGTTACCTAATGTTTCATCCACATCGCATGCAGGATGGGGAGCCATCCCTGCAGATATGGCTACCAATACCTATGAGGCCCTGAAAATTGCCTTTGCCCGTGAGTTCAATCTCTCCAACTGTTGGATATGTCCCAGACTCCCCACCATTCGGCTGGATTGCCCTGGAGAGTAGTTCCCCAAAATTGGTCAGACTATTGTCAAAGGTGGATGGTTACCAGCACCTCTGACAATTTGAGTTTGCGATCTAACTGTACTGCGGAAGCTCCTTATGGCCTATACAATGGCTCTTGGAATTCCCACTATAGTAGCACTCTTAAGCCCCAGCCTATTCGTCTACGCTCTCCACCCACTGGTCTCATATGTTATCAGCAAGCCAGTACAAGTAATCATACCTGGTTTGCAGGCATTAGTAGGTGTAGATTTTATATTGGTAGTGGTATAAGTCTCACTGTTCCTTTACTAAATGCCACCGGTTGGCAAACCGGCGCTGCATTCTTTGCCCTATCCCCACAAGCCACCCTACGGGACCTACAAGGTAACAATGGAAAGGCTAGTTATGGTGAAGCATTCTGGGTTTGTGGTAATAATGCCTATAAATGGCTCCCTCATGGTTGGCATGGTAGCTGTTACAAAGGCTATCTCGCTCCTCCCCTCCGTGTTCTCACCCAGGCTCCCTCAGGTCGTCCTAGGTATTATCGGTCCTTAAGAGCTACCATTGAACCCATCGGAGAAGGAGACCGGTTTGGGATGATATTCCTCCCTACCTACGGGGTGGGACGGCTAACCCAACTCTACAGAAGACTTTCTAAATTTCTCACTCAGTTTGCCAATGATACCCTGGCCATAGAGAAACGCATAAGTGCTGAGCTGTACCAGCTTCAACTGCTGGCTTTGCAAAACCGCCAGGCCCTAGATTATGTGTTAGCTTCACGGGGCGAAGTATGTGCCCTTATTGGAGAAGAATGTTGTACCTATGTCCCAGAGTTTTCACAGGATATTAACAAGCATATCTTGTCAGCCGAACAAGCCTTGAACCAGTGGAAGGCCCAGGAAGGGGAACCCACTATTTTTGATTCCCTTTGGGGTTGGTTACCTGGTCTAAGGGGACTAGGGGGAAGCATTGTTCGCATCTTGCTCACAGGTGTTGTGATATGTTTTGTCCTTTTCCTTTTGCTCGCTTGCTGTAAAGTGCTCATATGTAAAATTTGTACCTCCCATTCCCCAGAGGTTCCTTTATATTCTCTTATTGATGATCCCAATTGTTTGGAGCTTAATCGCATTTTGTCTTTAGAGTATGAGAAAACTCTGCCAAAGGTTTGTTGAGTGTTCTCAAAGGAGGGATTGTTGGTGTCACTAGGCACAGCTACCAGGTAACTCAGGGGAGTGGAAGACCATAAGAGCCAATGAAACTCCTTTGCTCTGGGTCTAAGTGAGCCACAGTGACTCCATTTTGTGAACTTTCACCTACCTCTATGCTAACTGCTTACATGCTGAAGCAGAAATGTAAGGGTCAGCTTTTCTCTAGCAGACAGCTGCTGTTTTGCTCGCACTAACAGAAACGTAGTGGTAAGACGGGGGAAGACTGCTGCACAGGCCTTGCAAGGTCAAAGATAAGCAAGTTATCTAAATGTTCTAATAAGCCACAATGTGTGTGTCTGCTGTAACTGCTTGGGCAGGGAGGGGTAAAGGGGGAGTAGGAGTAAAGAGGGATTAACAGAACAAAGGCTTACACAGAAACTGCTTGGAATATAAAATGGGACACTTGCTGGTATGTGCTGCACTTGATTTGAGACATGTTGGTCTCCTAGTGCCTATTCAGAGCTCTTGAATAAAGTTGGTTTGCTTCTCCACACCTGGTGTGATTATTGGCATGAAGCACACCGGGCAACGAACCCTGTTGCCCTCTCGGGGCCCATCTGGGCCGGCAACAGCAGGGCCCCATGTATCCTATATTTCCCCTTTTAATTTTCAAATGTTCAGCAAAATCCCCAGTTTTCTGCTGATTATTTATAATAGAGAAAGGGCAGAGACAATAAATGCTCTTCAGCACAACCCAGAGCAATGGGAGAATAATCGGGAATGAGACAACCCACCCCAAAGGGGAAAATTGGCAACTCTACCATTCACTCTGCTAATGGGATCTGTCTCAATGAGATGCAAAGGGTCGGTCTAGACCAGGGAAAGGGGTGGGAGTTCAGTCAGGGTCAGAGGGAAATGTGCTAGCTAAGCTCAACCATGTTTCCTAGTCTGCACAAACCTAGTCTGCTGCTGAAGTGGAGGTGAGATCCCCAGGCCTCTAGGCCCTCTGGAAATCAGTCCCTCTCAATGGTGTTTTGGAACGCAGAGGGATGGGAAAAGGGCTGAGGGGGTGAATGATAAGGGTCATGAACTCCCCTGTGCTCTCCCTCTCTTCTTATTCTATGATCTGCAAACACCAGATAGCCCCAGTACCCAGCTCCCTCTTATTCCCATCTCCACCAGCCCCAGCCATTCAATCCCCCCAGTTCTCTGCCCAACATCATACATCCCGGTCCCTTAACATTTGATCCCCCAGAACCCAGCGCATGGGGGATTTGGGGACGGGGGAGGGGGGAGTTACAAGCTTTAGGGATGCTCATTCTTTAGGGAACAGCTCCAGGTAAGTGGGGGAGCCCAGCCCAGTGGCTGAAGGGAGATGGGGGATGGGAACAGGTGTCTACGATGAACATGGGGCCTGGTTCAAGTGTCCTTCTCCAAATCCCCATGGAAGGGGGAATCACATTGGGAAGGGAAAGGGGGGAATTTCAGCCAGGCAAAGGGAGTGTCTGTAGGAGTTTCTCTCTGTTCCTTCCCCAACCTGTGTCCCATCAGCTCAGCAGTTAGGCCTGCAGCAGGGAGAAGGGGCTGATCAGGGTTTCTCCTCCTCTGCCTCAGGTTGGAAACAGGACCCCAGAGCAGTGGTTCTTGGTATTTAATGCCCTATTTGGATGCATGGGGCAGTTGTGCCAACTCAGAGCTGTTGTTTTAATCTCTCTGCAGACTCTGGCAGATGTTGCTGCATCAGATATTGTTGGGTCTCAGTTTCAAGTTTTCCTCTGCAAACATGAGAGCTAGAAACTTACTCCATGGCTATTGGCAGTCGTAAAATTAAATCTATGAGTATGACTTTGCTGGACTGGGCTTTTAGATTGCTAGCTTTGAGAGTCCCTCTCTGGTAATATTTCACCTGTTCTTCATACCACAACTTTCCCCAAATTCATTCTTGTTGCACTATAAGATAGTTGTGTTTCTGTTAATGCCGTGGTTATCTGTAATACAGCAGCAGCCAGAGGCTCCACCCAAGACTAAGGCCCTATTGCGCTAGGTGCTGCACATGCACACCATGAGAAACAGCTCCTCAGGGAAAGAGCTAACCATCTCAATAATAATTATTATAATTAATAATAATAAAAATAAATGACGACTCCATGATTAAGGCCGTTCCCTTAAAGCAGGCATTCAACTTCTATTCTGTGAGAAAAGTACAGTTTTTTCTCTCCCAAAATTACAGCACTTACCCTAAGTGCACAGAACATATCACCTGAGAATTTACAAGGAAATCTGCTAATGACTTTAGCAATAAACATTAAAAATGGGTCTGTTCAGACATTTAGGACTGACTGTCATTCAGACTTTGCCATGTAGCAATACCATTCCTTGCCCCCATACTATTATAATTAAAGTATTTTAGATTTTGGGTAAGTTTTTCAAAAGCATCTTTCCAACAATGACTTAGGGCTGGATTTTGAAAGGTATTGGGCACTTGGAGTTGCAGTTGGGGTCTAGTGGAGTTGTCAAAGCAGGCTGCAGGGCTAAAAATAATAAAGTAGACATTCCGGCTCAGGCTGGAGCCTGGGATCTGAGACCCTCCCCCGTCACCAGGTTTCAGAGCCCGGGCTCCAGCCCAAACCTGAACAACTCTATTGTTTTAGCCCCAAAGCTGAGCCTGAGTCAGTACCTGGGCTCTGAGACTTGCAGCCGCAGGTCTTTATTTTCAGGGTAGATCATGTACCCTGAGTCGTCTTAGACTCTGTCGCTCTGTGACGGGGCAAATATGTCCCTGTCAGCTCTTAACACTGGGGACATTTACCATATCTGTGGAATTGAATGGGACCCCCTGGCTTGTCCCAGAGCAGTAATGGGGTTATGTGTGTAAATGGATAATCATAGACTTTCAGGGTTGGAAGGGACCTCAGGAGGTCATCTAGTCCAACCTCCTGCTCAAAGCAGGACCAATCCCCAACTAAATCAATCAATAAATAATCACCCTGAAAACAAACATTCTCCCCTCTCCTCTGCATCACGCTCTCTGCTCTGTCTTAATTAGTTTGCGTAAAACACCCTGAACTCCCTCAGACAAACTGTGCGTGGGGTTAGTTGCATTTTCTCCGTCTGTGTCACAAATTGTTCCTTTTCCTTCTGTTTGTGGTGTTGGAACCTTTAAAACTGGAATCCATTTTCTGGGGCTTGTCTGGACTGAGATGTGAAGTGCAGACTCAGAAATAATAAAATAAGATTTCCCATGTTGAACGATAAAATCCCTCTTCATTTTAAGGCTCTGTCATGTCCTGGGTGTAATCCAGACCGGGAGCAGACATGCCACTCTCATGAACTGATCACCAGACTCGCGATTTCTGAGTAAGTGCCTGTTTATTTTCCTTTCTTGCCTGCAGTGGCCCTGAGTTATGTCAGAAGTCTCATTTTTTTTCTCAACTTTAAAATGTGGAATTTTCTTGGTGTTTGGTTTTAAATACTCTCCTGTGAGAACTGCATCTCAGTCACTGTAGTGTTGTGTTTAAGAGCCTTCTGGAAAGTAACTAGCCAACTCTCATGATTTTGTCATGAGTCTCATGATATTGATTGTTTTCCTTAAAGCCCCAGCTCCTGGAGTCAAGTGGATATGTGATGATTTCAGTCTTCATTCTTAAACAAAAATGAAGTTTCTAACCCTCGTGGTTGTGGAGAAAGCTTCAAAATGTGACCCCAGTGCACCCAAAAGGCTCAAAAAGCAGAAAGCAAATAAAAAGAACTCCAAAACTATTATTTTTACATAATCTCATGATTTCAAAGCCAATCTCATGATTTTTGGTGGGCCCGATTCATGATTTTTGAACATTTGGAGTTGGCAATACTGTAAAAGTGACTTGAAAGGGTCAGTTTCACTCCCTTTTAAGGTCAATTTCTAGTGTATTATTTGCAGTGGGGTAACACCCCTAGAACCCGAGGCAGGTGCAGTATAAACCTATAGGGCCTTGTCCTAGTAGAACGTTTCCAAAAGTTAAATGATCTGTTCCACACTTGGTGAACTGCAAAAAAGTGATAGAAAGTAATCTAGATTTTTTTACAATTGTTTCAATTGTTGTAAACAAGAGTTAGTAGCAAAGTCAGAATATACATTAAAATTTTAAACCTAACCAGTATCCCTTAAGTGAGTTGACACAAGATGTGAGAACATGTTACTATTAGAGCTGAGTGGGTGTAGTATTTATTTAATTCTCTTTTTTTACATAGGAATTAGACACAGTGCTCCTGTCAGCTAAATTCTAAGTAGCCCCTGGAATCACGGTTAAAGTTGTGTCCGTTCCCCCCCCCCGCAAAAAAAACTGAAATGGTGCCCCTGTGCTCCTGCCCCCCCCCCAAAAGGGGAGGGGGTGGAATTCACCAGGCAGAAATAACTTTATTTTAAACTGTGATTCATAGGAAATGGGCAGGATTCGAATACCTTGGGAGGGATCATTTTCAGAACAGAAACCAGGAACAAAATTGAAATGGCTAAATTTCTCCTGAACTAAAGCATTAAAGTGATGAATTCTCTAAATAACAAATGACACCATCACTTTCAATGGAATCTACAAATCTCACTGTCAAACAGCTTTGTCATGTAAGACAAGTTCCTCAAAGGTTTTTAGGAGCCTAACTCCCATTGATTTCAATGGGAATTAGCTGCCTAAATATGTCTGATCATCTGGGCCTTTTTCCTTCTCAGTTCTATTCATTTTTTCCCTTCAATTCCCAGGTTCCCCACTCCAGTCCCCACTGACTTCTACCCGCTATTGCCTCAGAGTTAAAAAATGGAGAGCCAGGCCACCAAAAATCATGGGATTGGCCTAAAATTCAGGAGAATTTAAAAATGTGTATTTTTAAAAAAATCCTGGCTTGGGTCCCCTGCCAAATGTTCCAGAGATAATTTCAGTTTGAAAATATGATAAATAAATCCTGATATTAAAGACATTAAAGACGTAAATACTAATACATAATACATAAAAGTATAATAAATACCAATACATAATATAATCAATACAATAAATATATTTGGCCCATCATATTAATATTTATAATTATCACAGTAATTAATGATCATTAATTCAATACTCCCCGAATATCCCCAGCCCTCCCCTCTCCCTTTTGAGACCAGCTTTCTGAGATCTCCCTTCACCTCTCTCCCACTTCTCCCAGCCCCCTTTCCTCCATAGCCCTGCTTCCTGACAGCTATCTCTAACTTTAGATTTTGGATAACTTAAGAAATTATTATTAATAAGAGTAATAACTTTGGATTTTAATTACAGATTACTTTCATAGCAAGTTGCCTATCATGGCTATTGGTGTAACTGCATCGCTGAGCTCTGTAAAGCCTCCATTATATGAAACAATAAAACAAATATTGTTTTAGAAAATGTCTAAAGAATTGTTTTAACAAAAGAAAGAACAATACATACAAACAAATAGATGTACAACAGAAATAAACTTTATAAATACAGGGGAATGAACTTGGGAGGGGGAAAGCACATTCATTTGCCTTTTAAAAACACATACACTGATCTTGTCTG
Organism: Emys orbicularis; assembly: GCF_028017835.1. NCBI lineage: Eukaryota > Metazoa > Chordata > Testudines > Emydidae > Emys > Emys orbicularis. The sequence continues at coordinate 23,659,195 of NC_088695.1, read as the reverse complement.
TCACAGATCAGTGTATATGTGACTGTGATGTCTGTGCTCTCCCCCAGGGTGGAGTGGTAGGGATAGGGCACCAGCTACTGACACTATGCACAGTGTGTGTTTGGGGACTGTAGCGTCATGCTGGAATGCAATTCTGGATGGGTTGCAGAGGGAGGCGAGCTCAAATGTGTTGCACCTGAAGTCAGCCAGGCTCCTCAGCATGTCTGTTTGCTCCTTCAGAAGCGCTATCATCTCCTGCTGCATGCCATGCTCATTCTGCTGAGCTTTTCTCCTGTCCTCAATGTCCCTGTCCATTTTGTGCGAGACCATGACCTCCATGCCTTCTGCTTAGTGTTCGTTGCTCCAGAGGCTTGCATGATCTCTGAAAACATATCATCCCAAGTTCTCTTCCTTCACCTCCTTATCTGGTTCAGCTTCTCTCTTCAGGGAGAGGTGAAGGTTGCATTTGCATCTGCAAAAGATACAATGTACAGAGGCACTATTGTGAGTACATAGTCAAGCTACAGGGCAAGCTTGCTATATTGAAATCACTCCCCTTAATCCGTGCAAGTTTAAAGAAGTACATTCTCACTTTGGCCAGGAATTCATGCATAGTGTTGGCTATCCCAGCCATGGTGAGTAGGGCCTTGGCGGGGGTGGGGGTAGGGAGTAGGGGATGAGCTGGCACAAGACGGAGGGGTGGGAGTGGGGTCACCGTAGTGTTTGCGGTTTGGGCAACTGAACTGAATACAGGCATTGTTTCCCATAGGCAGCAGTGACTTTAGCTGATATCTCACTCCTGAGGGTAACAGAGGTGGAAAGGGAATAGCTGCTGCATAATCCTGATCCATATGGTGCTAGCCTGTGTGCTTCAATAATGCCTTCTGAATTAATTGCTGAGTGGCGTAGGAAATTGTCCTGCTGTGGCAGAAGAAATAAGGCAGCCCTTCCCAGAAACCTCTGGCAATGGACTGCAGATTACCTCCAGGAAAGTTTCCTTTAGATCTCTATGGAGGATTCACGGGACATCCCAGTGTACATAAACAAACTGTTTTGCAGGATCCCTTTGCCTAGCTGTGCCGGGCAATGAGAAGCAGACAGCCATTCTACCTCCACTGGTTATTTCACTACCTCTTGTAACACAACTAAAGAGTAGTAAATGAGAAGATGTGTTCCCACAATATCAATGCAAACTGCATACTTACCAGAGGTTCCTTCCCTGGCATCACGGTTGCCCATGCTGGACTGCTCCAGAATTACAAACAGCTCCTGGCTCGGCATGACAATGGGTACCTTGCTCGCCTGTGCCCCATTCTTCTCCTCCTCTTTCTCATCCAATACCTCATCCTCAGGTTTGCCTGCAGTGGCCTCTGACTCCAACTCCAGGGGCCCTTGGTGGTGGAAGTCAGGTCATCGCAGAGGATAGTATGCAGCTCCTTGTAAAAGTGGCGTATCTGTGGCGCCGCACTAGAGCAACTGCTTGCCTCCTTTGCCTTCTGGTATGTCTGCCGCAGCTCCTTGGCTGTGTGTCTCTCTTGTAGCCCTTCTCCCCCATGCCCCGAGTGATTTGCTCATCGATATTCACATTTCTATGGCTGGATAGGAGCTGTGGCTGCACAGCCTCTTCCCTCCACAGACCTAGGAGATCCACCATTTCCTGTATGCAGTCCAGGCAGGAGCACGTTTGGACCGTGTAGCCGGCATGCTCAGCTGGGCAGTTGCTACATGAGGTCTCCATGCCAAGCAAACAGGAAATGGAATTTCAAAAATTCCTGGTTCTTTAACAGGGGAGGGGCTTGTTCCAGTGCACCTGGCAGCTGGACAGTGCAGTTCAAAATGGTGACCAGAGCGGTCACAGTGGGGCATTGTGGGACACCTCGTGAAGGCCACTAAAGTCAACATAAGCAATGCAATGTCTACAGTGTTGACCTAACTACGTCAACTTAAGAGCTACGTCTCTCATGGAGGTGGAGTTATTAAGTCAACATAGCAGGTGAGTTACATCAGAGAGAGAAACTCTGGAATGTAAACGCTGACATTATTAGGTCAACATAAGTTTGTAACACTCTATACCTTGGGGGAGAGCCCTGTAAGCCCCATATTCCTCATTTACATATAATTATGATATTGCATATAAAGCATGCCATGTGAGGTATTGTGGGAAAGGTTATGATCTGCTGAAATCCACTGTTCCATCTAAATATGTGTATCATTCATGTATATAAAATTATAAGAATTGTGTTGTATGGTTTTCACTAAAATATGCTGTGGGTTTGGGAAGAGCCCAGATACTAGCTATCTAGAGACAATGACAAGTTAACCAACTCTGGGGTGGGTGCTGAACAGACGTCACCAGTCATTGTCCAGCAGAGGAGTTACAATGCAATGACTCACTCACAGGAGACATACTGGGGTATTCCCCCACCCTGTGACTCAGCAATGTCCACCAGACATGCCTGGACTTGTGTTCTCCAAGCACATGGACTAAGAATATAAAACAGAACACAGTGGTCTCATGCTTGGCCTTCTATCCTCCACCAAACCTAAGCTGCAAGCAACAAGAACATTCAGAAGACTGAAGACTCTAACAGAGGAGACTGGCCCAGGTTTCAAGGGTGAAACCTATGTACTATGAACTGCAATATCCAGTGGGGTGAGAAAAACTGCTTAATCTAGATGTTGCCCAGTCTAATAGGGTTGAGGGTTTAGACAGCATGCTTATATTTTATTTTATTTTGGTAACCACTCTTTTTGCCTATCACTTATAATTACTTAGAATCTATCATTTGTAATCAATAAACTTATTTTACTGTTCATCTTTACCAGTGAGTCTGTATGAAGTGTGTGGCAAATCTGCTCAGGTTTACAGAGGCTGGTTTATATACACTTTCCATTGATGAAGTGGTAAACCAATTAATAAACTTGCACTGCTCATCTTGAAAAGTGTAAGATGGTATATTCCTGAGGTATAAGGCTGGGAGTAGGGGGGATTCGGCTGGTGCCTTTCTCTGCAAGTTTGCAGATGACACTGAACTGGGAGGAGTGGTAGATATGCTGGAGGGTAGGGATAGGATAGAGGAGGGACCTAGACAAATTAGAGGATTATGCCAAAAGAAATCTAATGAGGTTCAACAAGGTCAAGTGCAGGGTCCTGCACTTAGGATGGAAGAATCCCATGCACTGCTACAGACTAGGGACTGAATGGCTAGGTAGCAGTTCTGCAGAAAAGGACCTAGGGGTTATAGTTGTTGGTGTCACTAGGCATCACCCAAGGTAACTCGAGGGGGGGGGGGTTGGAAGACCACGAGAGTCGATGAAGCCCCCCCCCGCACTAGGCCAAAGTGAACCAAAGCCCTTCCATGTTAAACTTTACTAACCTCACAGGCCAGCAGCTGGGAAGAGGTAGTAATAAGGCCTGCATGCTTCTGGCTGAAAGGCAAGATAACAGATCAAAGGGAAAAGGACAAGATAACGGTTCAAAGAAGAGTTACTAACCAGCTAGACTTATAGCCGCCAAGATGACTTAACTGCTTAAATGTAACTGCTGTAGGAGGAGGGAGGGGGAAAGGGGGAAGGGGGGGGAAAGGGAAGAGCTTAGCTAAAGTAAAGTATAAAAAGAGAAAAACTGCTTGTCTCAGTGCGCTTGATTTGAGACATGCTGGTCTCCTAGTGCCTATTCAGAGCTCTTGAATAAACTTTGTCTGCTTCTCCACCCTGGTGTGTTCATTGGCGCGAAGCACACTGGGCAACGAACCCCGCTGTTGCCCCCTCGGGCCCTCTGTGCAGGCAACAGTTTTGGTGTCCCTGGGTGGGCTCGCGGCTGAAATTTAGCCTTGCCCGGATCCCTCCCGGCAGCCGACGGATTGCGGCGACGACCGACGCCCAGTGCGCACTGGTGACTTCATCGGGGGCCTCGGCGGAGATGCAGTTTGATCGACCCAGGAGAGCACAACGGTGCAACGCGCTCGGATAGTGGAGAAGCAGTTGCGGGCGACGGTGAGGAACCGGTCTCTTGGATAAGGTAGGAACAGTCCAGTGGTGTGGACTTTTGCCTGTTAGGTCCTGGGGACGCCCAGTGTCACCCTAGGCCATAGGGCAGGGACAGAGTACGACAGGCAGGGCACGGTGTATGCCCTTAGAATGCATTCTAGCAAATTGGAAAGTGTTTGACACAAATCCAATAACTAAAAGTAGATTAAAAAGGTTCTGTACAGTAGACTGGCGTCAATATCAGTTAGAGGACCAGGAAAGGTGGCCACCAGAAGGATCACTTAATTATAATATGATCCTTCAATTATTTCTGTTTTGTCTGCGAACGGGTAAATGGAACGAACATATGCATACACAATTGTTTATGGCTTTATGAAATAGAACAGATATTTTGCAAAAGTGTAATTTGACTCCGACAGGTTCGGTAGTAGCTACTGTTAGTCCCCAGAACCCCCCCACAGCTGTAATGGCAGGTCCGGTGTCCCCTTCGGCTATAACACCCCCACCATATAAAGAAAGGGTGTCTCGGGTTCCAGAAATCGCCCCCTCGGTGGGATTTTATCCATTGATCACCGAGACCGTGGTGTCCAGACATGGCTCGGATAGGAATCAGGCCACTACTATGCAGGTTTACACCCATGTGCCTTTTAACCCAGTCAACCTAGCAGCTTTTAAGGCACAGGCAGGGGAATTCTCCACGAACCCAAGCAAGTTTATCTCAGTTTTTGAAGGGTGTCTGGCCAGCCACAAGCCTGACTGGGATGACTGTAATATCCTCATGAGGACCCTGCTGTTGAGGAGGAGGAAGAGGAGAAAAAGCCCAAAACTAAAAAGGTTAAAAAAACTGTCTGGGATTGGGAGCTTATGAACGATATCAAGCCAATTTGGCAGAGACCATCTAAGGAGGTCAAAGAAGATGAAGTAACCCTTACCTTACCCCCCGAGAATGCCTGGATAATGACCCTTGCAATTGAGCCCTCAGCCATGCAAGCCCCAGAGTGGAGCCAGTGGAAAGACAAAAGGAGGGTTAAAAAGCAGCTTTGCTGGACAGTGTTGGCCCAGGGATTTAAAAATTACCCCACCCTTTTTGGCCAGGCCCTGGCCAGAGATTTGGAGGAGTGGGACAATGAGGACAAGGTCCTCCTCCTGCAATATGTAGATGACTTGTTAATTGCTGCTGTGGGTCTAACCCCTTGCCTTAAAGCCACTGTGAGCCTCCTGAACTTTGTTGGACTCTGAGGTTATCGAGTAGCACGGAGTAAGGCTCAAATTGCCCTCCCAGAAGTACAATACTTAGGGTTTCACATAAGGCAGGGGGAGCGTCAGCTTTCAAACGAAAGGAAGGAAGCTATCTGCCAAGTTCCTATCCCAAGCAATCGTAAACGGCTTAGGGCGTTTCTGAGTATGGCAGGCTTTTGCAGAATATGGATCCCAGAGTTTGGACTGTGGGCTAAACCCTTGTACGAATGCGTTAAGGGAGCGGATCACGACCCCTTTCACTGGTCCTCAGAAGCCGACAAGGCATTTAAGGTTTTAAAAAGGAAAGCTATTGGACACCAGAGGTTGTACCAAGTGGAATCCTCAAAAGTGGGTGTGCTCATCCTGGTTTCTTGCTCCAAAGCTCTGTATAGAAGTTATTTTACTGGAAGGGTCTATATGGCATACATTGAATAATAAGACTAATGTACTGTATAATGGCAATGTGTATGTGTTCATTGTTGGGAAAAGATGTATGAGTGAAGAGTGGAAGTTTCCTTTGTAGGTTAAAAGAAGCCAAGAAGGGGAGAAGGAAAAAGAATAGAACGAGTTAACTGAGGAAAAAAATATAGCTAGCAAGCTCAGTCCATAGATAAGATGCTGGCCCCATCCAAGGACATTGTTCACAGCTAAGACTTGGCTGACAACCAAGAAAAGGGGGGCCTGAATGTGCCCAAGCAACTATGAGATCTGCAAAACACTGCCAGGCATTAATAAAATGTGTTAGGTTTCTTTTCTCACAGATAAAAGAAGTGCTAACCAAAGACCCTAGCAGCCCTGCCATTCATTGAAACAAGGAGACTGAGTCTACGTAAAGTCCATCAACGAAAGACTGCTTTGGCTCCACACTGGAAAGGCCCTTTCCAAGTCCTGTTAACCACCAACACCGCTGTGAAGTGCCAAGGACTGCCTACCTGGACCCATGCTTCTCACTGTAAAAAGACCCCTCCACCTCGGGAGGACTCTCCGACTGATGATAAGCCTATTTCTCCTTCTAGCTCTGCTGTGCCTTCTGGACAGCAGGAAAAAAAAAAAAAGGACAACGTGAAGTGCTAGTAACCTCTCCCTTGTCCACTGACAGACCTACTGTGCCTTTGGATTTTTCTAAAAGAAGGAAAACCATTACAGGGTGATGTGCTAGTAACCTCTCCCTTGTATGATGCTGAACCACACTGTTTCAGGAAAAGAAAAGAAGGAACACTTGCTTCATTGAAACCACAAAGTCCAGGAATTCCTGACTACAAAAGACATTAAGAACTGACCCTGGTGAAGAAACAAAGAATTATATGCTGGCAGGGAGGCTCTTACCCAGCTTATGAGTAAATATTTTCTAACCTCTGGACTTAGACTCATAGCATCCCAGGTACAGGCTGAATGTCTGCTCTGCCAAAAGAATAACCCTCGACCGGGAGTGTCAGTGCCACCAGCCACTCTGAAACCTACCCCAGGCCCGGAATTGGTTTGGCAAATAGATTTTACTGAGTTCCCCCGAACCCAAGGGTTCAGATACCTCCTCGTCTTGGTGGATCGATTCAGCGGATGGCCCGAAGCTTCCCATGCCGTAACAACACTGCCAAAACGGTGGCCCTCAAATTTGTCAAGGAGATCATTCCCCGCTTCGGGCTCCCCCAGTGGATGGAATCTGACAACGGAACACACTTCACGTCACAAGTCATTCAAAAGATATCAGATGCCCTACAGATCCCCTGGAAGCTCCACACGCCATGGTGACCGCAGGCCAGTGGGGTAGTGGAGCGTGCAAATCAGACTCTTAAGCGACACCTCTCAAAGGTCTGTCAGGAGGCTTCTCTTCGATGGCCTGATACTTTGCCCCTCGTTTTGCTCCGCGTCCGCGCTCTCCCTAAGGGCAGGTTAGGGCTCAGTCCCTTCGAGTTTATGTTTGGAAGGGCATGGCCTCTGAATGGTACACCGGTTCTGGCAGGGGAGTGGGAAATGGGGTACGATTTCTTATCTCAGTACATGTGCTCTCTGTCTGCTGTTCTTTCTTCTCTCCACAGGTACACCAAAGATTCACAGCCTCTTCTGCTGGATGCCCCGATCCACTCCTTGCAGCCAGGCGATTCCGTACTTGTTCGGACCTGGAAGGACGAGCCTCTCCAAGAGCGGTGGAAGGGACCCCACACCGTCCTGTTGGTTTCCCATACAGCAGCAAAGGTCGAAGGACACAAGAACTGGATTAATCACTCCTGTCTGAAGGCAGTGCCCGCTCCTGAACAGTAGACCGTCCAGCCTGCTGAAAAAACTTCCAGCGATGATCTGGGACTTAAACTGTTATTTAAGCGACAATAAGGTTTGCTGGGAATGCCTTGTGCTCCCTTTGGACAGTCGCAGCACACTCTCCGCGAGAACTCTGAGCATTGGTTGTGTTTTTTTTCAGGTGGCCAGCCTAACCTATTGGCCTGGTCCCTTTTGTTTCTAATCTGTCTGCTGTTGGTAATTATTCTTTTGTGGGCATTTGGGGAATTGTAATTACAGCATGGGTTCAGGTCCAGGGTCTGCCACCATGCTGCTTTGTGCCATGGGAGCATTCCTCTCGTTAACTCCCGTTCCCCCCCCCCCCCAGCACATGCGGGATGGGGAGGAATCCCTAACAACTTGGAAACAAACACGTATGAGGCCCTGAAGGTTGCCTTTGCCCGGGAATTCAATCTCTCCAATTGTTGGATATGTTCCCAAATCCCTCACCATTCAGCAGGGCTACCCTGGAGAGCCATTCCCCACAATTGGTTCGACACCTGTCAGCTCTGGCTGGCGTGAAACTCTTCTAAGCTTGGGGACGAAGCGGTAAAACAAAACTGCACCATAGAAGCCCCCTTTAGCCTGCTAGGAAAGGACACCTGGAGGCGATTTAGTAATGCTACCACCATTCCACAAGCCATTAAATTAGCCTCATCCCCTATGGGCCTGTTATGTTACCAAGAATCTAAGCAAAACAACACTGGCACCCTTCCCTGGTGGTTTGCCGGCAACAGTACCTGCCAGTACTACCTGTCCCCTGATGCTAACACCAGTATGCCCCTGTATAACGCCACAGGTCACCGGATGGGCGACGTGCCCCAAACCTTTTCACAATACACGGCAAGCCTAAGTAAAAGCGGCAACAATTCCATGTTAGGGAATGGCCGAATGTATTATATCTGTGGCCACAGCGCCTATAAGACACTGCCCAACTGCTGGTATGGTAGCTGTTACCTAGGGTTTCTGGCCCCTCCTCTGCAAGTTCTCCCCCAGGCCCCAAGTGGCCGTCCCCGACGCCGCCAGTCTCTATATGCCACCCCGGAACCTATTAGTGAAGGAGATCGACTTGGTATGATTCTCCTCCCGTCCTATGGCATGGGACGACTGGCCCAGCTCTATAAAAGGCTCTCTGTATTCCTTACCAAGTTTGCCAATAAGACCCTGGCCATAGAAAAAAGCCTTAACTCAGAGCTTTACCAGCTCCGGTTGCTGTCCCTGCAAAACAGACAGGCCCTAGATTATGTTTTAGCCTCCCAGGGTGGGGTGTGTGCCATTATTGGGAGTGAATGTTGTACTTATGTCCCGGAAAACTCACAGGACATTAACAAGCATGTCCTTTTGGCCGAACAGGCTTATGAGCAGTGGAAGGCCCAGGAAAGGGAACCCACGGTTTTTGATTCCCTTTGGCCTTGTGCATCTCCTCCTCACTGGTGTGGTACTGTGCCTGGTCACTCTCCTCCTGATTGCTTGTTTTAAAATGCTCCTCCGTAAGCTTTGTGCCCCCCGTTCCCCAAAAATCCCGACATACCCTCTCATTGATAACCCCAGCTCCATGGCACTCAATCGTATCTTGTCCACAGAATATGAGAAAACTCAGCCAAAGGCTTGTTGAGTATTCTCAAAGCAGGGAGTTGTTGGTGTCACTAGGCATCACCCTAGGTAACTCGGGGGGTTGGAAGACTACAAGAATCGACGAAGCCCCCCCGCACTCGGCCAAAGTGAACCTGTGACGGGTTGGATCACAGAAACCCCCTTGGGAGCTGCCACCCAATGTGCAAAGACTACCCCTGCTTCTGTTTTCCCTGCCAGCTCAGGATTCCAGCACCCTGTCTTGCTGAGCCAGACACTCCAGTCTGCTCTAACAAAGACTCAGGGTCTGAATTACTAGTCCCAAAGCTGCAAGTTTACCCGAAACCAGCTCACAGGAGTGTGCTTGTCTTTAGCACTCAGATGCCCAACTCCCAATGGGGTCTAAACCCAGATAAATCTGTTTTACCCTGCATAAAGTTTATGCAGGGCAAACTCATAAATTGTTCGCCCTCTATAACACTGATAGAGAGATATGCACAGTTGTTTGCTCCCCCAGGTATTAATACATACTCTGAGTAAATTACTAAATAAAAAGTGATTTTATTAAATACAGACAGTAGGATTTAAGTGGTTCAAAGTAGTAACAGACAGAACAAAGTAAGTCACAAGCAAAATAAAATAAAATGCGCAAATCTATGCCTAATCAAACTAAATACAGATAATCTCACCCTCAGAGATGCTTCAGTAAGTTTTTCTCAGACTGGACACCTTCCAGGCCTGGGCACAATTCTTTCCCCTGGTACAGCTTTTGTTCCAGCTTAGGTGTTATCTAGGGGATTCTCCATGATGGCTCCTCTCTCCTTCTCAGTTCTCTTCCACCCCTTTATATATCTTTTGCATAAGGCGGGAACCCTTTGTCCCTCTGGGTTTCCACCCCCTCCCCTCACTGGAAAAGCACCAGGTTAAAGATGGATTCCAGTTCAGGTGACATGATCACATGTCACTGCAAGACTTCATTACTCACTTGCCAGCACACACATATACAGGGAGACTCACAGGTAAACAGCCATCTGCAGACAATGGGAGTCATCAAGATTCCAAACCATCATTAATGGCCCACACTTTACATAATTACAATAGGCCCTCAGAGTTACATTTTATATTTCTAGTTTTAGATACAAGAGTGGTACATTTCTACAAATAGGATGATCACACTCAGTAGCTTATGAGCTTTGTAATGATACCTTACAAGAGACCTTTTGCACAAAGCATATCCCATTTGCATTATAGTCACTTATTATCAAATTTTTTATAAAACTATCCCAGTTACATTATATTCACTTATTATCATGTTTTTATAAAACCATGTAGACTGCACAACGTCACACCCTCCTCCTGAACTTACTGCCAGAGACTTGGACACTGACCATGGCGGAGGCAGTATACCTAAAATTCGTTTTTGGGCTCCCCTACTGGGCAGACACTCCTGTGTCCCCCAAAAGGGAAAGAGACCCTGCCCCAGCCGTAGGCTCACAGCTACCAGCTATGAGGGACCTTTCGCTGGCCAGCAAAATCCCCCCCCTTTCACTCAGGTTGGGTTTGCTTCCAGCTAGAGTCCTTGGGGTTTGTTCCCACCGCAGCAGTCACCAGGACCCCAACTTCCAGCTCCAGGATACATGTCTCTGTGCACCTCTTCCACTCCATTACAGCCAGGTCATGCTTCTGGGTCTTACTTGCTTTGTCTCTTAAGTCCAGGCTGGTGGGCAGCCTTTTCTTTTTCCAGGTCAGCCTTTTTCCAGGCAAATTGTACATCAATTTCCATTTGTTTTCCCTTGAGACCATCACTTGATGAGCTGGGATACCACAGAGAAAACCCTCCTGCCAGAACAGGCACCCCTCCCCTCCTGTCTTGCTAGGTTAGACACTCCAGTCAGCTTCAGCACAGACAGAGGTTGGGCCACACCCATCTACAGTTCACTGAAACTGAGATGTACTCAGCTCAGGGGCTTCTTAGTTAACAGAGACATTTCCAGCGCCCATTGTTCAGTCTTTCTGGGCAATTTGCAACTTGTGTAGTTTTAGCTTCTTTTGATCTTCATTCTTACTTATTTTGCTTCCTTTTCTGTCCCTAATTTCCTTTCCCAAAATAAGCAAACAGAAAATAACAAACCAGTAACCACTTTGTCTGTTCTCCAGCCACCACACTTAAAACTCACTTAAAATCACTACCAGTATCTCAAAGCAATCAGCTGTGCACAGATCCTGCTCGACTACGCCACTGTGACAGGTTGGATCACAGAAACCCCCTTGGGAGCTGCCACCCAATGTGCAAAGACTACCCCTGCTTCTGTTTTCCCTGCCAGCTCAGGATTCCAGCACCCTGTCTTGCTGAGCCAGACACTCCAGTCTGCTCTAACAAAGACTCAGGGTCTGAATTACTAGTCCCAAAGCTGCAAGTTTACCCGAAACCAGCTCACAGGAGTGTGCTTGTCTTTAGCACTCAGATGCCCAACTCCCAATGGGGTCTAAACCCAGATAAATCCGTTTTACCCTGCATAAAGTTTATGCAGGGCAAACTCATAAATTGTTCGCCCTCTATAACACTGATAGAGAGATATGCACAGTTGTTTGCTCCCCCAGGTATTAATACATACTCTGAGTAAATTACTAAATAAAAAGTGATTTTATTAAATACAGACAGTAGGATTTAAGTGGTTCAAAGTAGTAACAGACAGAACAAAGTAAGTCACAAGCAAAATAAAATAAAATGCGCAAATCTATGCCTAATCAAACTAAATACAGATAATCTCACCCTCAGAGATGCTTCAGTAAGTTTTTCTCAGACTGGACACCTTCCAGGCCTGGGCACAATTCTTTCCCCTGGTACAGCTTTTGTTCCAGCTTAGGTGTTATCTAGGGGATTCTCCATGATGGCTCCTCTCTCCTTCTCAGTTCTCTTCCACCCCTTTATATATCTTTTGCATAAGGCGGGAACCCTTTGTCCCTCTGGGTTTCCACCCCCTCCCCTCACTGGAAAAGCACCAGGTTAAAGATGGATTCCAGTTCAGGTGACATGATCACATGTCACTGCAAGACTTCATTACTCACTTGCCAGCACACACATATACAGGGAGACTCACAGGTAAACAGCCATCTGCAGACAATGGGAGTCATCAAGATTCCAAACCATCATTAATGGCCCACACTTTACATAATTACAATAGGCCCTCAGAGTTACATTTTATATTTCTAGTTTTAGATACAAGAGTGGTACATTTCTACAAATAGGATGATCACACTCAGTAGCTTATGAGCTTTGTAATGATACCTTACAAGAGACCTTTTGCACAAAGCATATCCCATTTGCATTATAGTCACTTATTATCAAATTTTTTATAAAACTATCCCAGTTACATTATATTCACTTATTATCATGTTTTTATAAAACCATGTAGACTGCACAACGTCACAGAACCAAAACCCCTCCATGTTAAACTTTACTAACCTCACAGGCCAGCAGCTGGGAAGTGGTAGTAATAAGGCCTGCATGCTTCTGGCTGAAGGGCAAGATAACAGATCAAAGGGAAAAGGACAAGATAACGGTTCAAAGAAGAGTTACTAACGAGCTAGACTTATAGCTGCCAAGATGACTTAACTGCTTAAATATAACTGCTGTAGGAGGAGGGAGGGGGAAAGGGGGGAAGGGAAGAGCTTAGCTAAAGTAAAGTATAAAAAGAGAAAAATTGCTTGTCTCAGTGTGCTTGATTTGAGACATGCTGGTCTCCTAGTGCCTATTCAGAGCTCTTGAATAAACTTTGTCTGCTTCTCCACCCTGGTGTGTTCATTGGCGCGAAGCACACTGGGCAACGAACCCTGCTGTTGCCCCCTCGGGCCCTCTGTGCAGGCAACATAGTGGACAAGAAGCTGGTATATGAGTCATAGAGTATCAGGGTTGGAAGGGACCTCAGGTAGTCCAACCCCCTGCTCAAAGCAGGATCAATCCCCAGACAGATTTTTGCCCCAATCCCTAAATGGCCTCCTTAAGGATTGAACTCATAACTCTGGGCTTAACAGGCCAATGCTCAAACCACTGAGCTATTCCTCCTCCCCCCACAACAGTGTGCCCTTGTTGCCAAGAAGGCTAATGGCATTTTGGGCTGTATAAGTAGAGGCATTGCCAGCAGAAGGAGGGATGTGATCATTCAACTCTATTTGGCATTGGTGAGGCCTCATCTGGAGTACTGTGTCCAGTTTTGGGCCCCACACTACAAGAAGGATGTGGAAAAATTGGAAAGAGTCCAGCAGAGGGCAACAAAAATGATTAGGGGGCTGGAGCACAAGACTTATGAGGAGAGGCTGAGGGAACTGGGATTGTTTAGTCTGCAGAAGAGAAGAATGAGGGGGGATTTGATAGCTGCTTTCAACTAACTGAAAGGGGGTTCCAAAGAGGATGGATCTAGACAGTTCTCAGTGGTACCAGATGACAGAACAAGGAGTAATGGTCTCAAGTTGCAGTGAGGTAGGTTTAGTTGGATATTAGGAAAAACTTTTTCACTAGGAGGGTGGTGAAGCACTGGAATGGGTTACCTAGGGAGATGGTGGAATCTCCTTCCTTAGAGGTTTTTTAAGGTCAGGCTTGACAAAGCCCTGGCTGGGAAGATTTAGTTAGGAATTGGTCCTGCTTTGAGCAGGGGGTTGGACTAGATGACCTCCTGAGGTCCCTTCCAACCCTGAGATTCTATGATTCTATGATTCTGTGTGATTCATGAATGGTTTTGGGAGCATTCATGCAATCTATCTGGGCGTGGGGCTCCACGTGTGGTTGTGCTGAGTGATAACAGTGTCTGCAGAGGTTTGCTGCTTTTCTCTAGCAAAGCATTGTGAAAGACAGCCCAGGATGGCGAGAGAAGAGGGCACAGCAGTCCCACGGTCCCAGGGTGCACCCCAGAGATCCTGTCAGAAAGCTGCCTTATGATGACCTAACTCTGTAGTGTGGAACAGGCCTTAGTGTGCTTTACTTTCCCCTATCTCCCCACCCCCACATCCAGTTTCAGTGACACAGTCTGACCCAAGATCTCAAGAGTCCTCCCAGATTGTAGAGAACAGTGATAAAGGGGCTGCACAATCCCTGGGACAATGAGATTGGCTTCTCCATCTCAATCACTCCCAGCTCTCTATGGTTTGACAGTCCAGACCCCATGGAACTTCCAAGGTCAAAGAAATTGCACAGAAGAAAGTCTGCATAGAGACTGGTGTGTCTGAGACTAGACAGGCTGATTTGAGGAGTATAAAAATATTGCTCAGGCATTCAGGAGTGAAATCAGGAAGGCCAAATCACACTTGGAGTTGCAGCTAGCAAGAGATGTTAAGAGTAACAAGAAGGGTTTCTTCAGGTATGTTAGCAACAAGAAGAAAGTCAAGGAAAGTGTGGGCCCCTTACTGAATGAGGGAGGCAACCTAGTGACCGAGGATGTGGAAAAAGCTAATGTACTCAATGATTTTTTTGCCTCTGTCTTCACAAACAAGGTCAGCTCCCAGACTGCTGCACTGGGCAGCACAATATGGGGAGAAGGTGACCAGCCCTCTGTGGAGAAAGAAGTGGTTCGGGACTATTTAGAAAAACTGGACGTGCACAAGTCCATGGGGCCGGATGCGCTGCATCCGAGGGTGCTAAAGGAGTTGGCGGATGAGATTGCAGAGCCATTAGCCATTATTTTTGAAAACTCATGGCGATCGGGGGAGGTCCCGGATGACTGGAAAAAGGCTAATGTAGTGCCCATCTTTAAAAAAGGGAAGAAGGAGGATCCGGGGAACTACAGGCCAGTCAGCCTCACCTCAGTCCCTGGAAAAATCATGGAGCAGGTCCTCAAGGAATCAATTATGAAACACTTAGAGGAGAGGAAAGTGATCAGGAACAGTCAGCATGGATTCACCAAGGGGAAGTCGTGCCTGACTAACCTAATTGCCTTCTATGAGGAGATAACTGGCTCTGTGGATGAGGGGAAAGCAGTGGATGTGTTATTCCTTGACTTTAGCAAAGCTTTTGATACGGTCTCCCACAGTATTCTTGCTGCCAAGTTAAAGAAGTATGGGCTGGATGAATGGACTGTAAGGTGGATAGAAAGCTGGCTAGATCGTCGGGCTCAATGGGTAGTGATCAATGGCTCCATGTCTAGTTGGCAGCCAGTTTCAAGCGGAGTGCCCCAAGGGTCGGTCCTGGGGCCGGTTTTGTTTAATATCTTTATTAATGATCTGGAGGATGGTGTGGACTGCACTCTCAGCAAGTTTGCCGATGACACTAAACTAGGAGGCGTGGTAGATACACTAGAGGGTAGGGATCGGATACAGAGGGACCTAGACAAATTAGAGGATTGGGCCAAAAGAAACCTGATGAGGTTCAACAAGGACAAGTGCAGAGTCCTGCACTTAGGACGGAAGAATCCCATGCACAGCTACAGACTAGGGACCGAATGGCTAGGTAGCAGTTCTGCAGAAAAGGACCTAGGGGTCACAGTGGACGAGAAGCTGGATATGAGTCAACAGTGTGCTCTTGTTGCCAAGAAGGCTAACGGCATTTTGGGCTGTATAAGTAGGGGCATTGCCAGCAGATCGAGGGACGTGATCATTCCCCTTTATTCGACATTGGTGAGGCCTCATCTGGAGTACTGTGTCCAGTTTTGGGCCCCACACTACAAGAAGGATGTGGAAAAATTGGAAAGAGTCCAGCGGAGGACAACAAAAATGATTAGGGGTCTGGAGCGCATGACTTATGAGGAGAGGCTGAGGGAACTGGGATTGTTTAGTCTCCAGAAGAGAAGAATGAGGGGGGATTTGATAGCAGCCTTCAACTACCTGAAGGGGGGTTCCAAAGAGGATGGAACTCGGCTGTTCTCAATGGTGGCAGATGACAGAACAAGGAGCAATGGTCTCAAGTTGCAGTGGGGGAGGTCTAGGTTGGATATTAGAAAACACTATTTCACTAGGAGGGTGGTGAAGCACTGGAATGCGTTACCTAGGGAGGTGGTGGAGTCTCCTTCCTTGGAGGTTTTTAAGGCCCGGCTTGACAAAGCCCTGGCTGGGATGATTTAGTTGGGAATTGGTCCTGCTTTGAGCAGGGGGTTGGACTAGATGACCTCCTGAGGTCCCTTCCAACCCTGATATTCTATGATTCTATGATTTCAGGGTCCCCAGTGGGGTGTTCCCCCCATGTCTCAGTGACACACTCTGAGCTGGGATCTTGCCCCCACCCAGAGACAGGGGTGGATTCTCTCTCCAGTGAATGAGGCTGGCGGGAAAGTGAAGATCGGGGCCTCATTATCAGCATCAAAAAATGTCACCTGCCCCCTTTCATAGTCCAGACAAACCTGGATCTTGCTGGGGACCTGGCTCGGGGTCAGGGCAGGTGAGCGCTTGGTACCGATCCACCCACCGCATCACAGCCCAGATCCCCCCCTCAGGATTACGTCTGATCCCTCCCGTCCTCCTCACAGACTCTCTGGCCACCCCCACAGCCCCACACATCCCATCCTCCAGCTCCACCTCCCAGCAATATCTCCCCGAGGTGAATCCCTCACAGCCCAGCACACCATGCTCAGTGTCAAATCTCTCAGGATTGTCAGGTAGATCCCGCTGTGTGAATCCCCAACTCACACTTTTCCAATCCTCAGAGAGGATGAGTCGGGGATGAGCCGTGTCTGGATCCAGAGTCACATTCACTGAGGAGAGAGAGAATCAGAGCATTAGAGGCAAAGCTCAGCCCTGGGGGAGGCTGAGACCATTTCTCACAGTCTCCAGCAGCAGCCCTGTTCTGGCTGGGACGGTCCTAGATACTGGGATCCTGAGACTGAGCAGAGATCTCACTGCAGTTTCTCATTCTCTTTAATGGGAGCTGCTCATCAGTTTCTCATTTTTTACAGGGGCTGCAGCTCCCTGCTCCCCCTGCTGGGGCTGCTCCATTCCCAGCAGCTGACACAGCCAGGAAGGTTTCAGAAGCATTTAGGGAGGAGGGAGCAAGGGAGGCAGGTACCAGCTCTAAACCCCAGAGGGAAGCTTCTTCTGCTAAATGCAGCCTCCACTCCCAGGCCAGCGAACAGAGGAAGGTGCAGCATTGGGGAAGAGCCATTGAAGACCACTGATTAGGAGGTTGCACTGGGTGGGGGCCAAGCCACTTTTCTCCAGTTCAGAGCACAGAGTGTCTGGAGGGCGCAAGGACAACAGAGATGAGATTTCAGGCTCTCACATTTATAATGGCGTTCCCACTCTTAACTCACATAACTGTCTTTTAATTAGCCAGAGAAACAGATGGAGAGGGACAGAGACACACTCGGGTCTGTAGTAAAAACTAATTTCTCATTTCCTCTTTCATTCTGGCATCTCACAGCAATGGAAACCATGGCCATTAAGCCTCACAACCATTGTGACACTGTATGGAATATGTGGGACACTTGCTGATATTGTTGACACCAATATTGTAACATTGCATGGAATCTGACCAGTTATGCTGTGTAAGGTATCTGTGAAAATGTTATAATTTGCCAAGTATGATGATCTTGTTTATATGTTTGTGTGTAGGTAGTCTCTTGGTCTATCCAAGGCCGTGATCAAGTGTCTTGATGTTTTGGTCTTTTGGCTTCGAGATGAAAACCTTGCCTTTGTTTCTGAGACCTTGAAGTGAAAAAATTCTCTGAGTTTTAGATCTGTAGGGTATATCTGTATTTCCAAGCTTGTGCTGTGTCTCTGGGTGACACCCTCAGACAGATTGGCATCAGCACTGCCTGGCCTGTTCAATGGCCCATCAAGGGTCATCAGCTGTACAATAAACCTATTGAAAGACCAGGGACTACACCTAGTGAGTCAGCAAGACATGTAGGAGCATGTCTATGGACAGAACTCTAAGGATTTTCAATGCCGTGTGCTGTGGAGCTTGTGTTTGAGACACAGGAAGTACAAGCCACATGGCAAAAAGAATCATCTCCATTTTGTCTTCAATCCTGCTTCTTCTGGAGTGACTTTTCTACAAACTGAAGCTCTGAACAAAGGACTGAATGACCCATCCATGCTTTGGTTGTGTTCATAGATTCATAGATTCTAGGACTGGAAGGGACCTCGAGAGGTCATCGAGTCCAGTCCCCTGCCTGCATGGCAGGACCAAATACTGTCTAGACCATCCCTGATAGACATTTATTCTAGAAAGACTTTCAAGCCAGCAAACTCACCAGTACTGCTGAGAACCTGATATATGTGTAACCCTTCTGCCCCTCTGAGTTGGCAGCAACAAGGGCCGGGTTCAGTAGCTAGGGGTTCCGTTTCAATAACGCAATGCAAAACCGGCTCGAGCCCCCACCCAGTGACCTGGGACAATTACATACCACCCCCCCGGGCGCCTCTAGGAGGCAATACTTCCTCCTCTCGCAAGCACGGAGTCTGAGTGTAGCAAAAGCCTTTTAATAAAGGAGGGAAACAATGCGGCATTATGTTGGGGAAACACCACAAACAGGATTCATAACACAAACCATGAGCAAAAGACCCACCTCCAAGTAAGTTTGGCAGTGTCCTTTTCCCCTTAGGGTCTTAAGTCCAATTACCCCAAAGTCCAACAACCCAAAAGTCTCTGTCCCTGGTCAGTGCTGCCCCAGAGTTCAAAAGTTTATCTGCAGAGTTTCCCCCCCCCCCGCCCCAGCCTGGGCGGAAATGGGGGGGGGCAAATGGGGTGTTAAGGGGCACCTTACGTGGTCCAAGGCCGACTGCCCCCACCTCTCCGTGGAGTTCTGCTGCAGCCTTTACCACGAATGGCTCCGCTCTACCAGCCGCGCCGCTCCTCCAGCCGTCCCCACAAACGGCTCTGCTCTGCTCCCCGTTCCGTGGGTTGCCTACGAGCAGAGAGGGATTCCCTGCGGGCCCAACTGAGGAGAAAGCTGGGCCGGTAAAACAACACCCCTGCCCCCCGGTGGAGGGGTTCTTGAGGTGGGGTGTGTGTAGCAGGGTGGTCACCCACTCCTGCCTTGAAGAGCTTGAAATCAGCCCTTAAAGAGGGCTGCAGGGGTAAAAGCAGCCCTGGAGAGGGCTGCAGCTCTGAATGCTGGGCTGATTGGGGAAGCAGCTGCAGCTGGGCCACGCCCCAATCAGGGCCCAGCTGGCCCTGGGCTGCAGGGAGCTAGAGACAGAGTACCTGAGTGGAGCAGGGCTGGGAAAGGCAGAGGAGCTGGGGAGCTCCAGCCTAGAAAGCCCCAGGCTGTGGCCTAGCATAAATCCATGGTTCGCCCACATCTCGAATACTGTGTACAGATGTGGTCTCCTCACCTCAAAAAAGATATTCTAGCACTAGAAAAGGTTCAGAAAAGAGCAACTAAAATGATTAAGGGTTTAGAGAGGGTCCCATATGAGGAAAGATTAAAGAGGCTAGGACTCTTCAGTTTGGAAAAGAGAAGACTAAGGGGGGACATGATAGAGGTATATAAAATCATGAGTGATGTTGAGAAAGTGGATAAGGAAAAGTTATTTACTTATTCCCATAATACAAGAACTAGGGGTCACCAAATGAAATTAATAGGCAGCAGGTTTAAAACAAATAAAAGGAAGTTCTTCTTCACACAGCGCACAGTCAACTTGTGGAACTCCTTACCTGAGGAGGTTGTGAAGGCTAGGACTATAACAATGTTTAAAAGGGGACTGGATAAAGTCATGGTGGCTAAGTCCATAAATGGCTATTAGCCAGGATGGGTAAGAATGGTGTCCCTAGCCTCTGTTCGTCAGAGGATGGAGATGGATGGCAGGAGAGAGATCACTTGATCATTGCCTGTTAGGTTCACTCCCTCTGGGGCACCTGGCATTGGCCACTGTCGGTAGACAGATACTGGGCTAGATGGACCTTTGGTCTGACCCAGTACGGCCTTTCTTATGTTCTTAACAGGTACTGGGGGTTGCAGAGGGCAGCCCAGGGGTAGGCCAAGGCAGCAGGTCCAAACCCAACCTTGCCAGTGATGAGTAGGCTGATACTGCAGTCTGCCCCAGGGCGTGAGGCTAGACGATGACTGGCAGTAGCATTATACTGAGGCGAGGTGGGAATAGTGGGTGGGGGTTCCCCAGGGAGGGGAGACCCTAAGACTGAGGGGTTACTACCAGGGGGCAGCACCCCAGGTAAATGGGCACCAGGGTCCAGGGAGAGACACAGGGGCCAGAGGACAGGCGGATCACTGGCCTGCAGAGGGCGCTCCGGAGCTGGAACGAGCTAATTCCCGGAAGTCACCAGCAGGAGGCGCCACAGGGGTGAGTCCGCTCCTCTACAGACACTAAAGTATTTACTGGCAGTGTGGTATTTTCTGTAAGAGCCAAATCTATACTGATCTGGCAATGTGGCTCATCCTTTGGGGTCAGAAGAGCATTTGATATAGTGAGCAGAGTTTTTTAAATAACTTCTCTCTCTACTGGACCTAGGTGCTGAGTGGGTAGGGATACAAGGCTGGCGAGCTGGGAAATTGGATGTTGTCTCCTGTTTGTCCTTGAGTGGCTTAGGTAAAGCACTGAGGTAACTCAGTTAGGTGTGTGGCATCACCTGCTGTCATTGGGTGATAACAGGGCCTGGAGGGGCTGGCTGTGTATCACCAGTAGAGCAGAGTGAGAAAGGCCAACTCAGCTGAATTGTTAGGAGGCACAGCAGTTCCAACCACTCCCAGACTGCACTCTGGAGAGTGACAACCTGTCATCAATGGGACCAGACGCAACTGAATAGTGTAGCTCTCCTAAATGTGCATCGAGACAATGTCAGGGAACTAGATGTAAATAAGTTTATTGACAGTTTCATCCAGAAAACTACAGTGAGACATACTGTCTTTAAACTGGGACGTTAATGAAGACACCTTCTAGGTGATTGCAATGATTTTAATATACTGTAATTCATGATAATGTAATTATGTAGTTCATAACAATTTAATCATTATTAAAATAGTAAAGATACCAATGACAGACACATTCAATAACTAGAATATGAAAGAAGTGTATAAATATACTGAAAATAGCCTCCCTCAAAACTGGCAGAGCCCTGCCCCCAAACACACACCTCTTCAAAAGCACCCGCTGGTACAACCAAAAGTCAGTGCCTAAGGTCTACACCAGTGGTTCTCAAACGGGGGAGAGAGAGCTCAGTGGTTTGAGCATTGGCCTGCAAAACCCAGGGTTGTGAGTTTAATTAATCCTTGAGGGGACCACTTAGGGATCTGGGGCAAAATCAGTACTTGGTCCTGCTAGTGAAGGCAGGGGGCTGGACTTGATGACCTTTCAGGGTCCCTTCCAGTTCTATGAGATAGGCATATATTAACTAATTATTTTTAATATTAAAAGCCGGTCCTCCGCTTGTTCAGGGAAAGCCCTTGGTGGGCCGGGCCGAATGGGGCCGGGGGGTTCGCTACACTCCTCTCGGCGCTCCGGCAGGGGATTGGGGCCTGGGGTTCGCCACGCTCCTCCTGGTGCTCCGGTTGGGGGAGCGAGGCCGGGGGTTTCGCCGCGCTCTGGCCAAGGGAACTTGGCCGTGGGTTTCGCTGCGCTCCTCCTGGCGCTCTGGCTGGGGGAGTGGGACCGCGGGTTTCGCCATGCTTCTCCCAGCGCTCCGGCCGGGGGAGCGGGGCCGGGGGTTTCGCCGCACTCTCCCTGGCGCTCTGGTCAGGGGAGCGGGACCAGGGGTTTCACCGCGCTCCACCCGCCGCTCCATCCTGGGGAGCGGGGCTGTGGATTTCGCTGCGCTTCTCCCGGTGCTCCAGCTGGGGGATTGGGGCTGGGGGTTTTGCTGCGCTCCGCCTGCCGCACTGTCCCGGGGATCGGGGCCGGGGGTTTGGCTGCGCTCCTCCCGGCGCTCCGGCCAGGCGAGCGGGGCCGGGGGGGGGGGGGGGGGTGTTTGCTGCGTTTCTCCCGGCGCTCCGGCCGGGGGAGCAGGGCCGGGAGTTTCCCGCGATCCTCCTGATGGAGCAGGGCCGGGGGCTTGCCATGCTTCGCCTGGTGCTCCTCAGTGATGAGCAGTCATTTTTAGCACCATTTTCAGGGAAGATTCTGCACGCAAAATGCCACATTCCTCACCACCCCTACGTAGCAGCCGCATGCCAAATCCCCTCCCTGTTTCCTGTGGCCCCACCCTTGAGTGGAGGGAAACCACCCAGGGCAGTAGTTGCTCCCGTCTGGGTTCCTCTGCAGGTGGCACAGCTGCCTTGGTGTCAATATAGAGCCAATACTTATAACTTTAAATACAAAAATGATATATGCATACAGATAGCATAATCATAACCAGCAAACCATAACCTTGTCTTAGACACCTTAGTTGACCTCCTTTATACCAGATTTGGTGCCACTACAGGACCTTGGTTGCAACAATGATCTATATGGTCCCAGATTATATCAATAACGTCACAGGGTCTCATTCCAGACACCAGAGTAAGTCCCCACCTGGGCTGGGCATGGAGGGAGCTTTAATGAAGGTCTCTCCCCAGCACAGACCGCACTGGGAGAGCAGCAGCTACTCAGGTTCCCAGATCACAGTGCAGGTAGCTGCATCTGCCCAGGGAAACCAACTCCAGAGCTCTGATACCATGATCAGAGAAAGACAAGGTGGGTGAGGTAATAACTTTTATTGGACCAACTTCTGTTGGTGAAAGAGATAAGGGTTTGAGCTACACAGAGCTCTTCTTCAGGCCAGAGAGAGGCAGACACCAGCCTCTTCTCCCTCAGTAATACCGAGATCCTGCTGGTGGCAGCAGCTAATGACTGTGGCCCCCTGGGCTCCCTGGGCAGCCTCAGGGACAGCCAGGCAGATGCTGATCCCATTCGCCCATCTGGACCCACCCCCTGCTATTCTGGGGGTGACTCTGAGCCCTGAATCTGCACAGAAATCCAAGAGGGGCCCTGGTCCGTCCTGTCATCCCAAACAGTCCCAGTCAGGAGCCAGAGCCCAGAAATCATGAGTTTGGCCTAAGAAAATAATGAAATAGTGTGTCTGTTGGGGGCCAGTTCTGTGGAGATATTCGCCTTGTAGGTTCGGAGCCCTTAGGAGTTAGTCCTCTGCCCCCTCCACTGCCAACAACAGTTTGACCATTTCCAGTAAAAACAAAATCCCCCGTGGCTGCTGGGTGGGGAAAATCCCTGCCCCTCGCCTGCACCATGGGCTGGGGGAGCTGCCATTGTAGCTCTCACCATCCCTTTACTTTATCACTAGCCTCTCTCCCCCTCCCCAAGCCAGTCTCCTCTGTCACTCTCCCTCCAGCTCCCCAGTTTCATCCCCCCACTTTCTCCCCCTCTTCCTTTCCCACTGTCCCACACTCACATTTTCTTCTCTCCCAGCCCTGTTCCCATCTGCCCCTTGATTCTCCCCCTGCATCTTGAATCCCAGGAATTGCCTCATCCTCCCTGCAGTGCACCCACTGCCCCCCCCCAATCCCATCCTGTGCCCCGCATCCCTGTTCCCTCCCTCCTGCCCCCTCACACATCCCATTTCATCCCTCATTCCCCTCTGGCCCACAATCCCTCTGCCCCTTTTCAGCCCTCCTCTGAATCCAACCCCCCTCTTACCCCTCAGGTGTCACTGTCCCAGCTGTCCCCACGGCACAGGCTGGAAAGGCTGCCAAGTCTCACAAGATACTTAGGGCTAAATTCACAAGGAAACATAGACACATAAGTCTGGGTTTAAGGGTCTAATCTCACTTTCAGGCTCCACTGATATTTCTAAAATTCCTGCCAAACTCTTTAGGTGCCTAAACTCACTCAGTGCCTACATTCTCAGGGTAATAGGTCCCAGGGACCCTTAGTTTCTGCTTTGGAGCATGCGCACTGCTGCTTTTCTCCAGGCTGCTGGATGCCTGTTTCCTGCCCAAGCCCCAGAGTGACTCACAAACTAGGGATGATGAGGAGGCAAATGCTTATCTTGCTTGTGTGGCTCAGTCCTGTATCCATGCTCAGAGCCTGCCTACTTGATCAGACCTCATTCAGAATCTGGTCAGAGGATGAGGACATGGTATCTCACCACCCGTTGTAACTTTTGACCCAGTGGTTAGTGCACTCACCTAGGAAGTGGGAGACCCTGGCTCAATCCCCCCATCAAGCAGAGATTGAGAAAGGAGTTGAAAAAGGATCTCCCACATCCTAGGGGCTCACCAGTGGGCTAAAAGTTCTAAGGTGGGCACCATCCTCCTTCTTCTCTGAACATTTTAGGTGGAGTTAGGCTCCTGCCTCGCTCATTCTCACAAGGAGGAACAGCTTAGGTGCCTGAGCCACCTGACTCCCGGAGATGGGTTCCTATTCATGGATCACTAGGCAGAGCTCGGCGTCTACCTGCAGTGGGGAATTAGACACCAAACTCTGAGCCATGCATTGCTTAGGACACATGCTCTGTCGGCATCTCCCATTGGCTAGCTAAGGCGGCTCCTTGCCTAGCATGCTGGCTTTTGTGAATCACACGCTAAGGTGCATATCTCTTCCCATTCATTGTACAGGGAGCCCAAGTGCATAATTCAGGCTTTGTGGGTCACAGAGTTAATCCTGTGACTTTCCAGGTGCTTATAAGTTAGGTGTCGTGGCAATTGGTATCACACCATCTAAATGCCTTGCTGAATGTAACCACTAGGCCTTGTCCTCACTGCTGAAAAAGGGGATTTTTTTCTTTTTTCTTTTTTAACCTTTGGGTAACTAAGGTGCGGGAGCTATTCTGAGGTAAGAACACAGTGAGGACAAGGCACTTCCGTTTTAACAGTGAGGAAAAGGCTGGAGAAAATGTTTCTGAAATAAGACCAGAGGGCAATGGGCTCAGATGTGTGTGCCAAAGTACAGAAACTTTGTGCTGAAAATGTGTTTAATATGTGTAACAGTGACAATGGGGCAACGTCTGAATAAGGAACAATGGGAGATTTTCTGCCTAATGGCTTGTGTTTAAAACGTTACTGTCAGTGTCCTGTGTACATTAAATGTTTATTTACTACAGAAACTGTGTGGCCTGTGTGATGCTGGCAGACCAGATGCCAGCTCATGCCAAAGCCCCTCAGCCTCACTGAACCCTGACAAATGCCTGTCTGGGAACCAGTCTGGCTCACCTGTGTGTTAGTGTTGTTAAAATAGGCATTAGATAATCTAATTTAGATTTATAGAAATGTGTTCAGTGTTTGGACTTTATGAAATGCTTGTCAGTTGCTGCCTGCATTAATCTCACTTATAACACCTGCATCCTACCTTTTAGGGTAACATTTAAGTATCTGCTTGGTAATTATAAAAGTGTTTGTTATCAAACCAGGAACACCCCCCAGTCAGAAGAGAAGCATTGCCAAGTGTGAAATACTAGTGTATCACAGGAGGTGTCATCTCCTGTCCAACACAAGAAGGTTTACAGCCATCAGACAAGCTATTGTGGAACATTGTGGACAAAAGACTCAGTTGATTGCTTCCCCCCACACCCATGTAGAGGAGCTGGAGGCCCAAACACTCATCCCATCAGTTAATGCCTGGCCAGAATGATCTCTATGCTGCTTGGACGCTGGTGGGCAGGAGGGAAGGAGGGAAGATGTTTTAGGCACAAAGTGAGAGACTCATAGACTCATAGACTCATAGACTTTAAGGTCAGAAGGGACCATTATGATCATCTAGTCTGACCTCCCGCATGATGCAGGCCACAAAAGTTGACCCACCCACTCCTGGAATAATTCTCTCCCTTGACTCAGCTGTTGAAGTCCCCAAATCATGATTTAAAGACTTCAAGTCGCAGAGAATCCTCCAGCAAGCGACCCCTGCCCCATGCTGCGGAGGAAGGTGAAAAACCTCCAGGTCCTCTGCCAATTTACCCTGGAGGAAAATTCCTTCCCGACCCCAAATATGGCGATCAGCTGAACCCCGAGCATGCGGGCAAGATTCTCCAGCCAGACCCTCTGGAAAAAGTTCTCTGTAGTAATTTTTAATATCCCATCATTGACCATTGTTACTAATTACCAGCGATGGCACGTTATTGACCTATTGACTAAAATCATGTTATCCCATCAAACCATCCCCTCCATAAACTTATCAAGCTTAATCTTAAAGCCAGAGAGGTCTTTCGCCCCCACTGTTTCCCTCGGAAGGCTGTTCCAGAACAGCTGCTCAGCTTGGGCTAGTCCTAAAGGACATACAGAGCTTGCTTATCATAGAAGCTTCTATTACCTTTTGAAACTTACGATTGTAACTCATTTGTGTGTATACATTTGCCTGCTTTAACCTTTGAAATAACTCTCATTTCCTTCTTTTAGCCAATAAATCGTTAGTAATTTGTTATAGGATTGGTTACAAGTGTTGTCTTTGGTTTGAGATCTGACCTGCAATTGAACTGGGGTAAATGACTGGTCCTTTGGGAGAAAGCAGAATATTGTCGTGATTTTTGACATAATGGATCATCTATCACAAAGGTAGGCTTGCCTGGTTGGCAAGACAGAGGAGTACCCAAGGGGACTGTCTATAACTCCATGGTAAAGCTGTTACAGTGTTTGAGGAGTTCACACTTGATACTTGGTTGTAGAACATACAGTCAGCCCTCAGGGTCAGTACTCACATTT
Source organism: Emys orbicularis (assembly GCF_028017835.1). Classification (NCBI taxonomy): domain Eukaryota; kingdom Metazoa; phylum Chordata; order Testudines; family Emydidae; genus Emys; species Emys orbicularis. Next base: position 23,632,637 of record NC_088695.1, on the reverse strand, counting down.
CTGAGCTACCCCTGACCGTGTAATCTACAATGGAAAGAGACTAATAAAGAAATAACAAGGCATTCATTCAGGAGATTACATACAATAGCCCTGCAGTGTAATTCTGTAGAATGCCTTTCCAAATAATAAAAATACCTTTCTTTGCATCAAAATCTAAAATAGAGATTTCTCAATGGTAGCAAATTGTGACAGTGGCCTCATGTGTCATAATTTGCTACACGTGGACCAAAGGGGGGGGGGGGCAAGTAGCAAATTATGACAGTCGTGGCCCCATTCATCTCAATTTGCTACCCCTGGATCAGAGGATGGGAAAAGACAGAGGTAGCAAACTGTGACAGACTTACCTCTCTCTCACAACTTGTGGCCTCTGGACCAGGAATTGGGAAAGATAAAGGATGGGGAAAGTGAGGGGAGTAAATTGCAATGAGAATTTCCCATCCATCAGAATTTATTACCCCCTCCTGAAGATGAGGAAAGGAAGAGGAAGGAAAACTGTCACAGGTGTACCCCCATCCATCACAATTTGTTACCCTGTATCAGGAATGGAGAAAGATAAAAGAAGCAAACTCTGATAGGCATACCACGATTCATCACAACGAGCTACATCTGAATCAGAGGATAAAGAAAGGTCTGGAGCAGAGGCAGGGGTGAGGGATTCTTCCTAAAGTAGGGAAACCATGAGGCCCTGCCCCTTCTGTGGCCCCACCCCACTCCTCCTCCTCCCACCTGAGGCCCTACCCCCCAATGAAGTTGGAAGGTGCAGCCGGGCCAGGTAGCCTGGGCCCCTCCACCTGCCAGGGTGGGGGGCCCGAGAGCAGCCCCCAGCCCATGTCCCTGCCCCCCCACCCTGGGCAGGTGAAGGGTCTGAGGCACCCCACAACTGCCTGTATGGCTCTTACCCTGACAAGGCAATGGTAAGAGCTGCCAGGGCAGGTATGGGGAGTCACAGACCCTCCATCTGCCTGGAGTGGGGGGGCGTGGGTGACGGGGACATCGGCCGGGGCTGCTCTTGCACACACACCCCCGGGCAGGTGGAATGTCCATGTCTCCCTACAGCTGCCTGGGCTCCCCATGGCCTCTCTTACCTGGGCAGGGCTCCAGCTTCTGAATCTGGCCTGGCCAGGGGGCAGGGCCTCAGGGAAAAGAGGAGGGACTGGGGGCTAGACCATGGAGAAAAGTGGACAGGCCATGTCCCCTTGGCCCCTCCCCCGTGTTCCGGCACCCCTGAAGGGGACGGGCAAAGGTAGAAGTAGAAAATTGTGACAGGCATATCCGATATCCATCACAACTTTCCACCGCTGTACTAGGAGATAGGGAAAGGCAGAGGATGAGGAAAGGTGAGAGAGAGCAAATTTTGATGGGAATGTCCCCATCCGTCAGAATTTACCAGCCCTGGACCAAAGGATGGAGAAAGGCAGAGGTGGTAAAACTATGATAGACGAACCCCGTCCATCACAGTTTCTTACCCCTGGACCAGAAAGTGGGGAAAGGTGAGAGGTACTAAATTGTGGTGGGAATGCCTCCATCCATCCAACTTACTGCCCTGGGACTGCAGGATGGGGAAAGGCAGAAGCAGCAACATGTATGGCAGCAAAAGGGAGAATACACAGATGTCAAACAGCTACCAGTCAGGGTGAGGGTGAGCACCTAGTGCCCAAGAGAGAGAATTGGAGGGTTTTTTCCTACAGCCCAGTGATGAGTTAATTTTATCCTACAAGTAACCAGAGGAAGCTGGCGGCATAGCACTCGCAAGTCCACGCCCCTAACTAGGGGGACAGCCCTCGAGGCTCAGCCCAGGGCTCGCAGACAGAGACATGTGGAGAAAAGAGACCCAGTGCAATTGGTCTCGCTAGGACCCAGGAGGCGCCGGGCGGAGCGATTCCCGGGGTCACTCCGTCTGGCAGCAGGAAGTGAATAGCTGTCGCTGCAGTGACTCTGTTGCAAGACCCCCGGGCCTCGGCTGCTGGGGACCCCAAAGCCCTGGCTGCAGGCGGGGGAGGAACATTCCCGCTGCTCCCCGACAGACTGTCCCAGTGCAGAGACCCCAGCCTGTCCCGTCCCCCCCTTACTGGGACCCAGAGCCCTGCTCCCAGGCAGAGCCCCACGTGGAGAGAAGGTGAGACCTGCCCCCGTCCCCAGGGAGAGACGCTCCCGGTGCAGCCTGTCTGCAGGGGCAGGGGGATGCCCCAGGCTGCTCCCAGCTGGGCTGACTGCGATTCCCTGCATTGGGCAGAGGAAAGCTGGCTGCCAGCTCCCATAGTTTGCAGTGAATGTGAGGGATTAGGGGTGGGATAGCAACATGTGGGGAGCCAGAGGGGTGTGGGAGCTGGAAGGGGGTTGAAGAGGGGCAGGGGGCTCTGAGAGCCAGAGGGCATTGAGGGGAGAACAGGGATGTGTGAGGGGACAGGGATGCTGGGGGCGGGATGGGACTATGGGGCCGCTGAAGGGAGGCTGAGGGAATACCCAGGAATCAGGGGGAGAATTGTGGGTCTCAGGGGAACAGAGCTGGAATAGAGGGAAACTCTGAGTGGGGGGGGGGGGGGGGGATAAAGAGAAGGAAAGGGGACAGGATGTGGGGAGAGGGGCTATGGGGAAGCTGGAGGGAGAATATGAGCGCAAGTGGAGACTGGCTGGGGAAGGGAGAGCCAGAGGATAGGAGAAGAGAGAGGGATGGTGAGAGATACAATGGCAGCTACCCCAGCCCATGGGGTAGTAGAGGAAGAGGGGGCTGCCCTGTCCAGCACCCAGGGGGGAATCTTATTCCTTAGAAATGGTCAAACATTAGGGAGTGGGCAGGGGACTTTCCCCTAAGGGATCAGAATTTACAAGGTAAATATCCCCCTCCCATACTCTACTCCCAATTTAGACTTTCATATTTTTAAGACAATCTCATTATTTTGGGGGTCTGACTCCTGAATGTTAAATGTTTGGGGTTGACAGGATTGAACAGGGCCCAGGGGGAGGATCAGGGTGTGAAATGGACTAAAATTAATTCAGAAACCTCCCCAATTGCCCTACTCACCCTGACAGCCTGCAGAATAAAAAATACATTTTGTTCCAGATCATCCCATCTTCCTAGGGGCTGGGGAAGGGAAATGGCTGTGAGGAAGCCAGCTCAGGTAGGGGATATTTTGAGGAGAGCTGCTGGGGAGGGTTGTTGTAAAGGGGGAGGGGCAGGAAATACACAGGGTGAGGCAGGGAGAGGGACAGGGTGTGATAATCCTGCTGGGACATGCTCAGCCTAGGGCCTGATTTATGAACAGTCCCATTGTGGGTGGGGTTAACAATCCTCCATTTCTGAAAGAGGAAACAACTCCCTGGATAGGGCAGGGGAAAGAGACCAGAGTGCTGGAGCCTGAACCTTCTAGCCAGAGATTGCAGTGAAATACAAAGGGAAGGTGTTGGGATTCCTGTCACTGTTCCGTGCCCAGAGCTCTGCTTCCCCCATCAGCCTGTGCCTAGTAGGTGTGTGGTAAATGAGAAAACCCTGCCCTCCTCTGTCTGCTGGGAAGAACAAGGAGCCTTCACCACCTCTCTGTTCCCTGGAGCCTCCTGGCCACTCTGAGCAGGGTGGGGTGGGATTCCGCTCTTCTGGCCCTCCCAGAGCTGTCCTATTTTTGTGCTTCTTCCTCCGTGAATAGTGGGATTGTGGCCGGGGCAGCAGGTACTGAGTGGGGAGCACCTGTTGTTTCAGATGCCGGTGACCTTTGAGGAGGTGGCTGTGTATTTCACCAAAGGGCAGGGGGCTCTGCTGGACCCCGGTCAGAGAGCCCTTTACAGAGACGTCATGCAGGAGAATTATGAGATTGTGACCTCGCTGGGTAAGGATTCGTGTACCCTTAGCTATTTGAAGCCATAGGGCCTGCATTTGGTCAGGTTTTTCCTTGGTCAGTGAGATTAGAGGAGAAAGGGTCACATAGTCCACAGCCCCAGTGTGAGAGAGCCGTTCACCTCCATACCCCCTCTAATGGGATAGGGGAGTCATGAACTTAATGGACATGCTAATTTATCCCCATCCCTCCAGCTTTCACAGGAGCTGTGTATTATCCTATCTGTATTAATTCTCACTCACACATAGGATCTCTGTTCACCTCCCTTCCTGGGAATAGCTCCATGTGTGGGGAAGACTCTGGGCTCTGGTGGTTTAGACATAGACAGAAGTTTAACACCAGAGCTGTTTGTGCCTCAGCAAGTCCCCCAGAGCCCACAGATCCTGAAAACTCCTAGTAAGGGTGTGACAATTCCCCCCTCCCCTAGACATCTGCCTCTCACAAGGGGGCTCAGTTACCATGTTCCCATCAGTTTAGATCCCACAACCCCCCAGGAAATCATGGAGTCAATTTAATCTCAAGATGTGCCCTTTGTGAGGACATACTCCACCAATCCTCAGTGCACTCTGATCATGCCTGATTTCACCCCCTGAGCAGGACTCCCCATTCCTAAACCTGACCTGATCGCCCGGCTGGAAGCAGGAGAAGAGCCGTGGGTCCCAGATCTCCAGGTCTCTGAGGAAAGGAAGATCCCAAGAGGCACATGCGCAGGTGAGGGGTCAGTGACACTGACACACAAGGTATATGGCAAATGAAGGAAAAAGCTGAAAATCCCCAAAATGTGGTGTGAGCCCCCTCAGTTGTGCCTCATCTCACCCAGTTCAGGCTGTGGTCAGCAGGTGTCATATCATCATGGCAGATATCGCTCATGGCTTCCCACCCACCCTGTTAGCTATCAGGAGTTTTTTCCCTGACTTCACTTCTCTGTGAATGTTTGGATGGGATATGGAGACAGAATCCAATTTCTCAGTCTCCCCAACAGTTGTTGTGTTTTCCCACTTTTCTATTCCCCTTTGTGTCCTTTGTACTAGCCCAGGCAATGACTCCTGCCTGGATTCTCTCTCTCCCCCAGCAGAGGAGACAAAGAGTGAGAACAAGGAGGGGAATCCACAGCAGGAAGGTCCCAAGGAAGTGGAACTGCAGGGAACCTTTTTGAGAAGAGCTGAAGGGAATTTTTCCAAGTGCTTGGAACAGAGAAAAGCCTGCAGTAATTTGCGCAGGTCGGAGAGAAACCTGGGAAACCTCCCAATAAAGAAAGTGGATGAATCCATTGAATGTGAAAGAGGCGGCAAGGATCTCAAGGAAACCACAGCCCAGCGGACAAATCACAAGGAAAAGAAACCCTATAAATGCTTGCACTGTGGGAAAAGCTTCAGTCAGCGCTCAGTACTTACTAACCATAGGAGAATCCACACAGGAGAGAAACCCTATAAGTGTCTTGAGTGTGGGAAAAGTTTCAGTCAGCACTCAGGACTTACTAACCATAGGAGAATCCACACAGGAGAGAAACCCTATAAATGCTTTGACTGTGGGAAAAGCTTCAGTCAGAGATCAGGTCGGATTACACATCAGAGGACCCACACAGGAGAGAAACCCTATAAATGCCTGAACTGTGGGAAAAGCTTCAATGAGAAATCAACTCTAATTAAACATCAGAGAACACACACAGGAGAGAAACCCTATAAATGCCTTGAGTGTGGGACAAGTTTCAGTGTACCATCAGCCCTTGTTGTACATCAGAGAACCCATACGGGAGAGAAACCCTATAAATGCTTGTACTGTAGGAGAAATTTCAGTCGGTGCTCAAGCCTTATTAGACATAGGAGAATCCACACAGGAGAGAAACCCTATAAATGCTTAGACTGTGGGAAAAGCTTCAGTCAGAGATCGGCTCAGACTAAACATCAGAGAACCCACACAGGAGATCAACCCTTTAAATGCTTGGACTGTGGGAAAAGCTTCAATGAGAAATCAGTTCTGATTAAACATCAGAGAACCCACACAGGAGAGAAACCCTTTAAATGCCTGGACTGTGGAAAAAATTTCAGTGGACCATCAGCCCTTATTGCACATGAGAGGACCCACACAGGAGAGAGACCATATAAATGCTTGGACTGTGGGAAAAGTTTAAGTCGGTGCTCAAGCATTATTAGACATAGGAAAATCCACACAGGAGAGAAACCCTATAAATGCCTGGACTGTGGGAAAAATTTCAGTGGACCATCAGCCCTTATTGCACATCAGAGGACCCACACAGGAGAGAGACCATATAAATGCTTGGACTGTGGGAAAAGTTTCAGTCGGTGCTCAAGCATTATTAGACATAAGAAAATCCACACAGGAGAGAAACCCTATAAATGCTTTGACTGTGGGAAAAGTTTCAGTCAGGACTCACACCTTATTAGACATCAGACAATTCACACAAGACGGAGACCCCATAAATGCTTGGATGATGGGGAAAACATGGGAGAGAGACCCTATAAATGTTTGGACTGTGGGAAAAGCTTCAGTTGGCGCTCAATCCTTATTAGACATGGGAGAATCCACACGGGGTAGAAACCCTATAAATGTTTGGACTGTGGGAAAAGCTTCAGTCAGCGGACAGGCCTTATTAAGCATGGGAGAACCCACAAGGGGGGAAACTGTGAAAATGCCTCCAGTGTAGGAAAAGCTTCAGTCAGAACTCACACCTTATTAGACATCAGACAATCCACATAAGAGAGAATCCACATAAATACTTGAATGGTGGGAAAAGCTTCAATCCCAGGTCATACCTTCCTAAACATTGGAGAATTCACATGGGACAGAATCTATAAATGCCTCAACTGTGGAAAAAGTTTCATTCGAAGCTCAAACCTTGTTTCACAGACAATCTACGAAAGAGAGAGAGCACATAAATACTTAGATTGTGGGAAAAGCTTCAATGGCTGCAGAAAAAGATTCATTCTGAGCTCACATATTAGTCCCCATCAGATAATTCACAGAAGAAAGAGCTTGAATGTGGGGGTGCCTTCATTTGGTGCTCGCACGGCATCAAGCATCAGCAAATCCACCCAGGGAAGAGCCCTCTCGGATGTCTTTATCTTGGAAAATGCTTTAGATGGAGCTAACACCACATTGGACGTAAGAGACTCCTCCACACAGGAGAGAAATTCTCTCAGTGCCCTGACTAGGGCTGACCAAAGTAAAAACTCCATTTCCTAATTCTCACACACAGCAGTGGCATTTGGCTCCCAGGTATCCAGCTGCCCATGTCTGGGGGCAGGTTCCAGCAGCAGCTGACCCTGAGCTGATCAGCGACCCTCTGTTTTTGCCTGGTCTAAGCAAACCCCAGGCAGAGGAGAAGTCCTTATCAGCCCCTGCTGCAGCCCTGGCTGCTGAACTGATGGGCCTTCCTGCCTCCTGGTAACTTGCTTGGGGAAGGGAGAGAGAAACACTTCCAGAAGCTCCCTCTGCCTGGATAAAGTTCCCCCCTCTCCCTTCCCAGACGTGATGCCCCTTCCATGGACATTAGGAGAGGGATACTTGGGCCAGGCCCCACATTCACTCTGGACACCTGTCCCCACCCCCATTTCCCAGCAGCCCCTGGCCTGGTTTCCCCCACTTACCTGGAGCTGGTCCCTGCAGAGTGAGTGTCCCTGGGGCTGGCAACTCTTCCCCTCCCTAAATCCCCGAAAGTGCTGGGTTCTGGGGGATCAAGTGTGAAAGGACCAGGAGGGATGGGTTTTGGATAGGAACCTGGGGGATTGAATGGTTGGGTCTGGTGGCTGTTGGAAGCAGAGGGTGCTGGAGAAATCAAATATTAGGGATCATGGGCTAAGAGCGGAGAGTACCGGGAAGAGAGGTGCTGCTTGTATCACTCACCCCCTCTGCCCCTTTTTCCCTGCCTCCTCTACATTCAGAAAGCTCCATTGAGAGGGACTGATTTCCACAGGGTCTTTTGTAGGAGGCCTAAAGGTCTAGGGATCCCACCTCTGCCTCCACAGCATCATCCTCCGAGGGTCTCTCTGTGGTGGGAAAAGTGGTTGGGATTAGCTAGCAAATCTCCCCTGACCCTCCCCTACTTTCCCTAAACTAGACTGACCCCAACCATCTTATACATTCCATCCCCCATTAGCAGAGTGATTGTTAGAGTCACTGAGTTCTCCCTTTGGGGAGAGATTGTCTCATTCCTACATAGTCTCACATTGCTCCAGGTTATGCAAAATAAATAAATAAATTATTTTTTGTACATTGACTCCCTTAAAGACCAGAATTAACAGATCCTAAAAGTGCTGGAGCAGAGATAGGAAAATGTGGTGTTTTGGGTTCTGTGTTATTTGAGGGTGATGGGGTGAGTTGGAGGGGTTCCCTCTTCTCCCCTTCACTGTCACACTTCACCCTGACACAGCAGCCTCTGTCTGAGCTTTAGAGAGTTTATCCTCTCCCCATTCTCTCCACCTCCCAGGATGGCTCTTGTCACAATGTTCTTTGCTCTCCATGCTTAGGAATCACACTTTGATTTTTTTGATCCTGACTCAGACTCCTGAGGGCTAGAGATGAGTGTCCAAGACCTGGAGGGGGAATTCAAATGAATCCCAAAGCTCTGTTTGAGCTTTCTGAGCTTAAACCCCTGTTTCCATCTATTGATAAAGTGGCTTCTGGGCTTTTTCCAGCCAAGTCCAGAACATTTGTGGAGGGGTAGATTTTAGGTTTGGCTTTTTTTTTCTTTTTCTTTTTTAGATTAGGACAATGCTAAAACTTTTGTAAATGACACAACCAAATAATGAGGAGGTGCTGAGTACAGGTTTAGCCAGTTCAGAGGAAAACGGATACATTTGTTTTCCTTCTTTTGGGAGTTATGATTCTGTGGGATTTCTCTTTATGAACCTGAATGTGTTCTGTAGCCCATCTGGTAGTGCTGGATTTTCTCTTTTCTGAAGGGTGTTTAGTCACATACTTTGATATTAGTTTAGTTTAACAGGATGTAGCACAGTTTTATTCAGGACTTTATGAGACAAATGATCATTTGCCAGAAGAGTCCTTTTTTATTTTATTTTAACCTTTCTTTACCCTTTGTCATGAGATTTTTGTGTGTTTGAACAATGAAAATTATCACTCTCTCTCAGCACGAATACCAAGGGTGAGAGCTAGATTCACACTCTGAGAGGCCGAAACTGAACGGGGCATGGAGTTACTGCCTGATCCCTACAGAGATGTGAGATGCAGTCCAGGAGCGGGAGAGGGTCGGGAAACAGAGCTGGGAAACTGCAGACTTTTCTCTTGAGAGCCAGACAGCTGATGCTGAGAACTGAACTTGCTGTGCCAATGCCAGAGAGACACAGGAATTGCCCTGTGAGTGCTGGGTGAAGTCCCTGAAATCTAAAGGGTTACAAATGATGCCCAGAGATGAATTATAAGTGGAGCGGGCAGCGTCTCCTGACTGCTGAGAGGAGAAGCCTGGGGAGAGACAAGAAGGAAACTGGGGAAGCCAACAGGTCTGGACCAGCCTTGAAGCCAGGCTGACCCCCATCATAGAGGCCAGACGGAGATGAGGAGCCTGACAAACCAGTTGGTCACCCCTCCCCATCTACCAGTGTCCTGTGTGGGGATGACAGAGACGCTGTCTATCCCACTCACACCACACTGTATCTGTCTAATCGCAGCTCCTTGGATTCCCTGCTCTCTGAGTGTTTGCTTTGTGTCTTGGGGATTTGGGCATAGCAATGTGCTGGGCTGGGGAGGTAAAGTACCATGCTGAGCTAGGCTGGGGGTGGGGAAAGGAGTCTGTCTTTTTTTTGTTCTTTGGAATAATAAAGTAAAATTTAGTTTCTCACACTCCAAGTGTAGTTTGTTTTGCATTAAATACCCAGCAGATTCAGAGTGGAGTTTAACAGTAAAAGCAATGCTAACATAGTCTGGTACGGAAATGCACAGTGAGGTCACCCATACAACCTCAACTCTGCCCTGTCATAGGCTAAATTGTAGGCAGTATATTCACAAATTGATATATGTATAATATGGCTGAAGTGATTCTACTCTCTGAACTGGATTTCATCCCAAGATCCCCACTCTCTCAACCTTACCACCTGCCTAATTCTAACTCAGATCCATTTAAATCAATGGGGCTATTTGCTGTAGTAAAATTAAACATTTGAATAAGGTTTTGTGGGACTGGAAGTTTAGATTGCTGGGTTTGGGAACCTCTCTCTGTTGATGCTTGGCCTGTTCCTCATATCACAACTTTCCCCAAATTAATTCATGGCTGGTTACCAAGTCATTGTGTCTGAGTTAATACCTTTAATTTTAATACAGCAGCAGTCAGAGGCTCCACAGAAGACTAAGGCCTGGTCTACACTGGGGGGGAGAAGAGGGGGGGAAATATCGATCTAAGTTACGCAACTTCAGCTACATGAATAACGTAGCTGAAGTCGACGTACTTAAATCGACTTACCGTGGTGTCTTCACCACGGTGAGTCGACTGCGGCTGCTCCCCCATCGACTCCACCTGCGCCTCTCGCGGCGGTGGAGTACAAGAGTCGACGGGAGAGCGCTTGGGGGGTCAATTTATTGCGTCTAGACTAGACACAATAAATCGACCCCCGCTGGATCGATCGCTGCCCGCCGATCCGGCAGGTAGTGTAGAAATACCCTAAGGCCATATTGTTCTAGGTACTGTATATACACATCATGAGAGACAGCTCCTAAGGGAATGAGCTTACAGTCTCAATATGCAGAACAGCCAACATAATGATTTTTTCAATGTCAGGAGTGACTGTAATCTAAAGGGCTACGAGTGATGCCCCAAGTGGAATGGTGAGGGGAGGGCGCAGCACCTCTCGATTGCTGAGAGAATGAGGTTCTGCACCTAAAGCAGGTATTCAACTTCTGTTATGTGTGAAATATACCAATTGTTCTTTCCCAGAATTACAGCACTTACCCCTTGTCAAGGTTGAATCCCCAGTCTAGCACTTTGAGTGCAGAAGGTAGGGGCCCGCAAGGATTCTAAAAATTAATACTTGCCACTCCAGGCTTGTATTAAACTCCCAAGGTTACAGCTTTTCTCTGACCTTGGCTTGGTAAATGCCACCACCCAAATGCAAAATACCCCCTTTGACCCAGGAAGGAGCACTTGGGAATTCCTCCCTGTGGGGTACCCTCAGGCCCTTTTATCCTCACCCCCACCCCCCGGGGAGGAGCTGAGAAAGAAAACAAAGGAAATTAGCTGTTGCCACCAGCTAATCAAACAGCATATGCACAAACCTCTTAGGACACCAAAATCCGATCCTGTTCTTAAAAAAGGTAAATTTTATTAAAAACTAAAAGGAAGAAAATATATTTGGAACTTAGGCTTTTGCTAGATTTTAAAAGAGCAATTACAAAAAATTAAGCACCCAAAATAGCTTTTGGGGGGTTCAGCTTAAAGGTTACCAGCAAACAAAAGCATCTGGGGTTAGCACAGAGGAGTCCACAAGCCTTAAAAATAAACAGAAATAAACCTAATTGCGTCTTTCTAAACATATGCTATATGCATCCGAAGAAGTGTAGCCCACGAAAGCTTATGCTCTAATAAATTTGTTAGTCTCTAAGGTGCCACAAGTACTCCTGTTCTTTTTGCGGATACAGACTAACACGGCTGCTACTCTGAAACCTTTCTAAACATTACTAATTTACTTACATATTTGGCTTGTTAAAAGTAGTTCTAGATATGATCTGATGGTTTTCATATCTGGTTCAAACTTTACACAGTATTCCTGCTGCCCCGTCTCTTCAGCCCAGAGAGAACAACCCCAGACAAAGGGAAAGTTTCTTTCTCAATTTTTAAATTTTAAAAGAGCCTTCCCATTGGCTCTTTTGGTCAGGTGCCCACTTCCTTTTCTTTATCTGGGGGACTTTTTAACCCTTTACAGGTAAAGCAAGTAGAGAACAGCTACCAAGAGGGATTTTACAGCTAACTGGCTGGGACTGGGTGTCCATCATCTCCCCCTGTCATAACTATAAAGGGAAGGGTGACAGCCATACTGTGTACAGTACTAAAGTCCCTCCTGGTCAGAGACTCTAAAATCCTTTTACCTGTAAAGGGTTAAGAAGCTCGGGTAACCTGGCTGACACCTGACCCAGAGGACCAATAAGGGGACAAGATACTTTCAAATCTTGGGGGGGGGAAGGCTTTTGTGTGTGTCCTTTGTTTAAGGGGTTGTTCGCTCTTGGGACTGAGAGGGACCAGACATCAATCCAGGTTCTCCCCATCTTTCTAAACAAGTCTCTCTTATTTCAAAATTGTAAGTAAAAGCCAGGCAAGGCGTCTTAGAGTTACTTTGTTTTCTCAACTTGTAAATGTACCTTTTACCAGAGTGCTTATCTTGTTTGCTATACTTTGAACCTAAGACAGAGGGGATTCCTCTGAGCTCTTTAAGTTTGATTACCCTGTAAAGTTATTTTCCATACTGATTTTGCAGAGATGATTTTTACCTTTTGCTTTAATTAAAAGCCTTCTTTTTAAGAACCTGATTGATTTCTCCTTGTTTTAAGATCCAAAGGGGGTTTGGATCTGTATTCACCAGGAGTTGGTGAAAGGAAGGAGGGGGGAAGGGTCAATCTCTCCTTGTTTAAGATCCAAGCAGTTTGGATCTGTATTCACCAGGGAATTGGTGAAAGGTTTCTCAAGGCTTCCCAGGGAGGGAATCCATCGAGAATGGTGGCAGCGGGACCAGAGCTAAGCTGGTAGATAAGCTTAGCAGTTTTCATGCAGGCCCCTACATTTGTACCCTAAAGTTCAAAGTAGGGATACAGCCTTGACATGGTGGCACAGCGGTGGGATCGTTTTAAACCCAAAAGCCAGTAAGATTTTTTTTTCCTTCTAGCTGCTTGGAAAGCAGAGCTGAAGGTAGATGCATATCTTATCTCTCCTTGCCTGAAGGCAGAGGTGTTAAGTTTTTTTTAACAAGGTCCTTTGTTAAGAGAACGGTTCAATCAGTGAGCAAACTTTGATCTGGTAAAGGTAATTTACAATCTGAATTGTGTTTTTTTTCTTTTTACATCCTCGGGAGTAGCTTGTTAGAAAGTCTCTGTTAACTCAGCAGCACTCAGCAGGAGCCTGAGCTAAATACATCCCAGTTTCAGTCAACTGCAGAGGGGTGTGGCCCAGCACAGGAAAGCAGGAAAATGACTACCAGTGAAGCAGCTAGCAAACTAGAACTGGCCAGACTAGAAGCAGAAGAAAATGAGAAAAAACATCAGAGACTACTTCAAATTAAAAAACTCGAGAAAGAAGCCAAAGAGGAGGCCCACAAGAGAGAGATGGAGCTGGAAAAAGCCAAACATGACAGAGAAGAGAAAGCCAAACAGGAGGCCCATGAAAGAGAAGAGAAAGCCAAACAGGAGGCCCATGAAAGAGAAGAGAAAGCCAAACAGGAGGCCCATAAAAGAGAGATGGAACTGGAAGCAGCAAGGACTAGGCAGGGTGCATCAGACCATCCTAACAACTCCTCTCCAGGTACCACTTCCCATCCCAGGAAATTCCCCACCTACAAGGCAGGCGATGATACTGAGGCCTTCTTAGAAAATTTTGAAAGGACTTGCCTTGGATACGACATCCCTCCAACCCAGTACATGGTAGAGCTGAGGCCGCAGCTCAGTGGACCCTTAGCAGAGGTGGCGGCTGAAATGCCTAAGGAACACATGAACAGTTATGAACTTTTTAAAAACAAGGCCAGAATCAGAATGGGGCTAACACCTGAGCATGCCCGTCGGCGGTTCAGAGCCCTAAGGTGGAAACCTGATGTGTCATTTACCCGACATGCCTACCACATTGGGAAAAATTGGGATGCCTGGATATCAGGAGCAAATGTTAAATCTACGGAAGAGTTGCCCTTCCTATTGCAAATGGAGCAATTTTTAGAGGGTGTTCCTGAGGAAATAGAAAGGTACATCCTAGATGGGAAACCCAAAACTGTAACCGAGGCGGGGGAGATTGGAGCAAAATGGGTGGAGGTGACAGAAAAGAAAAAAGCTAGTAGCAGTTGGAGCGAATATCAGAAGGGGCAAACCGAAACAAAACCTTATCACCGGGGACAACCCAAGGCCCCACCCACATCCCAAGGGAAACCCCAGACGCCTTCTAACCCCACCACACCAGTCTCCATCAACCAACATCGCCCCGGTGATACCTTAGCAGGGCGATGTTTTAAATGTAATGAACTGGGGCATATAAAGGCTCACTGCCCCAAGAACCCCAACCGATTACAGTTCATTACACCCCAATCACACCAAAAAACCCCAGACCCAGATGCCTCTCTCATACCCTCGGAGCGAAGGGAAACCTTGAGAGTGGGCGGAAAGAAGGTTATCGCTTGGAGGGACACTGGGGCACAAGTGTCAACTATCCACCAATCCCTAGTGGACCCCAAACTCATCAACCCGGAGGCTACAGTGACAATTCAACCCTTCGTGTCACAGTCTGTAACCTTGCCTACAGCCAAGTTGCATGTCCAGTACAAGGGCTGGTCAGGAATGTGGACTTTTGCAGTCTATGACAATTATCCCATTCCCATGCTACTGGGGGAAGACTTGGCTAACCATGTGAAGCTAGCCAAGAGGGTGGGAATAGTCACCCGCAGCCAGGCTAAGCAAGCTTTCACCCCCATCCCTGTTCCTGAGCCGTCCACCAGGACCCCGTCTGTGTTACCGGAGACCCAAACACAGGTGGTGGAACCGGATCCCCTGCCAACGACTGCAACAGCCGTAGTGGATCCAATCCCAGAGACCCAGCCAAAGCCAGTCCCAGAACCGGAACTGGCAACGCAACCAGCACCAGAACCATTGCCAGCACTGAGTCCAGCGCTTGCAACCCCGTCTACAACTCCAATGCCAGAGGGCACCAGCGAGCCTAAACTGGCGGAAGCAGCAGATAACCCTACCCAAGAGGCTCAGCCAGAGCCTGAAATACCACATAGTGCACCAGCGGACAGCGGTTCACAGTCAATGGAAAAAGCCCCAGCACCTGCATCGCTTCCAGAGGGACCAAGCCCCAGTCCAGAGTCCAAGGAGGAACTGATGTCTCCAGCATCAAGGGAACAGTTCCAGGCCGAGCAGGAAGCAGATGACAGCCTTCAAAAAGCTTGGGCAGCGGCACGGAGCACCCCACCGCCTCTCAGCTCTTCTAACCGATCCTGGTTTGTTGTAGAAAAAGGACTTTTATACAAGGAGACTCTTTCTGGTGGGCACCAGGAAGACTGGCATCCTCAAAGACAGCTGGTAGTTCCCACTAAGTATCGGGTAAAACTCTTGAGCTTAGCCCATGATCATCCCAGTGGCCATTCTGGGGTGAACAGAACCAAAGACCGGTTGGGGAAGTCCTTCCACTGGGAGGGAATGGGCAAGGACGTTGCTAATTATGTCCGGTCTTGTGAGGTGTGCCAACGAGTGGGAAAGCCCCAAGACCAGGTTAAAGCCCCTCTCCAGCCACTACCCATAATTGAGGTCCCATTTCAGCGAGTAGCTGTGGATATTCTGGGTCCTTTCCCAAAGAAGACACCCAGAGGAAAGCAGTACGTACTGACTTTCATGGATTTTGCTACCCGATGGCCGGAAGCTGTACCCTTAAGCAACACCAAGACTAAAAGTGTGTGCCAGGCATTAGCAGACATTTTTGCCAGGGTAGGGTGGCCCTCCGACATACTTACAGATTCGGGAACTAATTTCCTGGCAGGGAACATGAAAAACCTGTGGAAAGCTCATGGGGTGAATCACTTGGTTGCCACCCCTCATCACCATCAAACCAATGGTCTGGTGGAGAGGTTTAATGGAACTTTGGGGGCCATAATACGTAAATTCGTAAATGAACACTCCAATGATTGGGACCTAGTGTTGCAGCAGTTGCTTTTTGCCTACAGGGCTGTACCACATCCCAGTTTAGGGTTTTCACCATTTGAACTTGTGTATGGCCGCGAGGTTAAGGGGCCATTACAGTTGGTGAAGCAGCAATGGGAGGGGTTTACGCCTTCTCCAGGAACTAACATTCTAGACTTTGTAAGCAACCTACAAAACACCCTCCGACACTCTTTAGCCCTTGCTAAAGAAAACCTAAAGGATGCTCAGGAAGAGCAAAAGGCCTGGTATGATAAACATTCCAGAGAACGGTCCTTCAAAGTAGGAGACCAAGTCATGGTCTTAAAGGCGCTCCAGGCCCATAAAATGGAAGCGTCGTGGGAAGGACCATTCACGGTCCAGGAGCGCCTAGGAGCTGTTAACTATCTCATAGCCTCCCCCACCTCCAACATAAAGCCTAAGGTATACCATGTTAATTCTCTTAAGCCCTTTTATTCTAGAGAATTAAACGTTTGCCAGTTTACAGCCCAGGAAACTGATGACGCGGAGTGGCCTGCAGGTGTCTACTATGAAGGAAAAAGGAATGGTGGCGTGGAAGAGGTGAACCTCTCCACGACCCTGGGACGTCTGCAGCGACAGCAGATAAAGGAGCTGTGCACAAGCTTTACACCGATTTTCTCAGCCACTCCAGGGCGGACCGAACGGGCATACCACTCCATTGACACAGGTAATGCTCACCCAATTAGAACCCCACCCTACCGGGAGTCACCTCATGCCCAAGCGGCTATACAAAGGGAGATCCAGGACATGCTACAGATGGGTATAATCCGCCCCTCTACCAGTGCATGGGCATCTCCAGTGGTTCTAGTTCCCAAACCAGATGGGGAAATACGCTTTTGCGTGGACTACCGTAAGCTAAATGCTGTAACTCGTCCTGACAACTATCCAATGCCACGCACAGATGAGCTATTGGAAAAATTGGGACATGCCCAATTCATCTCTACTTTAGACTTAACCAAAGGGTACTGGCAAGTACCACTAGATGAACCCGCTAAGGAAAGGTCAGCCTTCGTCACCCAGGCAGGGGTGTATGAATTCAATGTACTCCCTTTCGGGTTGCGAAATGCACCCGCCACCTTCCAAAGACTTGTAGATGGTCTACTAGCAGGATTGGGAGAATCTGCAGTTGCCTACCTCAATGATGTGGCCATTTTTTCTGATTCATGGACAGAACACCTGGAGCACCTGAAAAAAGTCTTCGAGCGCATCCGGCAGGCAGGACTAACTGTTAAGGCTAAAAAGTGTCAAATAGGCCAAAACAGAGTGACGTACCTGGGGCACCAGGTGGGTCAAGGAACTATAAATCCCCTACAGGCCAAAGTGAATGCTATCCAAAAGTGGCCGGTTCCAAAGTCAAAGAAACAGGTCTAATCCTTCTTAGGCTTGGCCGGATATTATAGGCGATTTGTACCACACTACAGCCAAATCGCCGCCCCGCTGACAGACCTAACCAGAAAGAAACAGCCAAATGCAGTTCAGTGGACTGATAAGTGTCAAAAGGCCTTTAACCAGCTTAAGGCAACACTCATGTCTGACCCTGTGCTAAGGGCCCCAGACTTTGACAAACCGTTCCTAGTAACCACAGATGCTTCCGAGCGAGGCGTGGGAGCAGTTTTAATGCAGGAAGGACCAGATCAAGAATTCCATCCTGTCGTGTTTCTCAGCAAGAAACTGTCTGAGAGGGAAAGCCACTGGTCAATCAGCGAAAAGGAATGCTACGCCATTGTGTACGCGCTGGAAAAGCTACGCCCATATGTTTGGGGACGGCGCTTCCAACTACAAACAGACCATGCTGCGCTACAGTGGCTTCATACCGCCAAGGGGAATAACAAAAAACTTCTTCGGTGGAGTTTAGCTCTCCAAGATTTTGATTTTGAAATACAACACATTTCGGGAGCTTCTAACAAAGTGGCTGATGCACTCTCCCGGGAAAGTTTCCCAGAGTTAACTGGTTAACAATTGTTCTTGTAATGAAACATATTGTTAGTTTTTATATAATCAGTAGTATGTCTAAAGGTACATGTGTCTTGTTAACTCTGTTTTCTCCTAGAACTCCAGGAAGAAATCACAGCCAGTGTGGAACCGAACGTCCAACACTATCTGTGATTTGGGGGGCGTGTCATAACTATAAAGGGAAGGGTGACAGCCATACTGTGTACAGTACTAAAGTCCCTCCTGGTCAGAGACTCTAAAATCCTTTTACCTGTAAAGGGTTAAGAAGCTCGGGTAACCTGGCTGACACCTGACCCAGAGGACCAATAAGGGGACAAGATACTTTCAAATCTTGGGGGGGAAAAGGCTTTTGTGTGTGTCCTTTGTTTAAGGGGTTGTTCGCTCTTGGGACTGAGAGGGACCAGACATCAATCCAGGTTCTCCCCATCTTTCTAAACAAGTCTCTCTTATTTCAAAATTGTAAGTAAAAGCCAGGCAAGGCGTCTTAGAGTTACTTTGTTTTCTCAACTTGTAAATGTACCTTTTACCAGAGTGCTTATCTTGTTTGCTATACTTTGAACCTAAGACAGAGGGGATTCCTCTGAGCTCTTTAAGTTTGATTACCCTGTAAAGTTATTTTCCATACTGATTTTGCAGAGATGATTTTTACCTTTTGCTTTAATTAAAAGCCTTCTTTTTAAGAACCTGATTGATTTCTCCTTGTTTTAAGATCCAAAGGGGGTTTGGATCTGTATTCACCAGGAGTTGGTGAAAGGAAGGAGGGGGGAAGGGTCAATCTCTCCTTGTTTAAGATCCAAGCAGTTTGGATCTGTATTCACCAGGGAATTGGTGAAAGGTTTCTCAAGGCTTCCCAGGGAGGGAATCCATCGAAAATGGTGGCAGCGGGACCAGAGCTAAGCTGGTAGATAAGCTTAGCAGTTTTCATGCAGGCCCCTACATTTGTACCCTAAAGTTCAAAGTAGGGATACAGCCTTGACACCCCCTCCCCCTTCATTTATCACACCCCTAAAGTGAAGAACACATTTTCTGAGAAAAGTAAATCTGTTACTGGCTTTAGCAATAATCATTAACAATGGGTCTGTTCAGACATTTAGCTGTCAGATCCTGCCATATAGTGATTCCCCTCAAAGCACCATACTATTCTGAGTAAGGTATTTTAGTGCTTGTGGACCCAGATTATGTTAAACTGAGGTTTAGGTTTTGGGTAAGTTTTTCAAAAGCCTCTTTTCAAATATGACTTCAGGTTGGATTTTTTTTAAGGTATTAGGCAGCTGAGGCTGTAGATAAGGGCCTAATGGGGTTGTCAGAGCAGGTTAGGAAGTAGGGGTAGCTCCTGAAAAAGATTTTGGTGCCGGGCTGCTACTTTCACTTTAGGTACCAGAATCTGCCATTTAGAGGCCACTGATCCTCAACTGCCTCCCGCACTGAGCTGCTGCCGAACTCTGAAGGTGTCTAAAGATCCTATGCACCTAATTTTCTGTCATTTAATTCCCACACATGCCTACAAATCTGGTACTGGACATGCATACAGCTGCCTCAGACTATGCACACTGATCCCTATTTCATACCTAAGCCCCAGCACGCTCCTCACACTAAGGCTATGTCTACACTACCACGGTAAGTCGACCTAGGCTTCACAACTCCACCTATGTAAATAACGTAGCTGGAGTCGATGTACCTTAGGTTGAGTTACCGCGGGAGGTCAATGGGAGAAACTCTCCCCTTGACTTACCTTACTCTTCTTGGCGGGGGTAGAGTACAGGGGTCGACTGGAGAGCAATCTGCTGTCGATTTGGCAGATCTTCACTAGACCCACTAAATCGACTGCCGGTGGATCAATCTGAGCGTTGGTCCTGGCTGTAGTGTAGATGTAGCCTAAGTGTTCCCTGGCCTATCTCACATGTGGCTGCCCCACTGCCCCCTCAGGTTTGTCCCAGTCCCCTACCCCATTTCTGAGGGGGAGGGGGCCTGAGGCCAAATTTGGTGCTGCAACCCACATGGCACAATGCCACTTGCTCAATTTTGGCCCCAGAGCCTCCCCTCCCCCTTACATAACTGTGGTGGGACATTATGGCCTATGCAGAGTGCGCAGAGCAGCAGCCCCGGAACCAGACCACCTGGTGCTTCACCGCCGACATCCAGGCACAGCATGGGGAGCTGCCATCAGTGCCCACATGGGGGACCCAGACAGGAGAAGGACACATGAGAGGGTTTTGCCAACAGCCCACAGATGGGTTAATCCAGCCCTATGAATAACCAGAGGAACCTGATGGCAAAGCACTGACAGCTCCATGAGTCGAGTTAAGGGAGCAGAGCTTGTAACTCCGGCCCAGGGCTAGTAGCCAGTGAGCCTGGTGTGGAGACAAGAGACCGTCTCTGACAATCTGCTCCCTGTGCCCGTCTGTTACCACAGTGAATCACACACAGAGTCAGTGTCCCCGAGAAATGTGTTTCCTACTGCTCCTGGTTCTGGGCTGCCTCTCTCAGACCAGGACCCATCACCCCCATGACCCAGTTGATATTGGGGACGCTCTGGAACAATCCCCAGTCTCCACAGAAACCCCCCGTCTCCCCCTTCCCTGGGATCTGGATGTCTCCTTTCTGCCCATTGACACAGTGGCTTCTATGCATGATGTCCCGTTAATGCTGGGACAAGCTGCCCATTCCCAGGGGACATGGGGCCCCCAGGAGGCAGGGTCTGGGGCAGGGGGGCTGCGGTGCAAGCCCTTGGTCGCTAGGACCCAGGAGCAGCTGGCATGCAGCTCTGGGAGCAATCACTGGGGTCCCTCTGTCCCGGGGGCAGGAAGGGCATACGATGTGAATCGCACTCGCTGCAGTGACTCTGGGGCCAGGGCCGGCTCCAGCATTTCTGCCGCCCCAAGCAAAAAAAAAAAAAAAAAAAAAAAGCTGCGATCGGCGGCGGCAGTTCGGCAGCAGGTCCTTTGCTCCTAGAGGGAGTGAGGGACCTGCCGCCCCCAAATTGCGGCACGTGCCGCCCCTCTCCCTTGGCCGCCCCAAGCACCTGCTTGTTAAGCTGGTGCCTGAAGCCGGCCCTGTCTGGGGCACTGT
Source organism: Emys orbicularis (assembly GCF_028017835.1). Taxonomy (NCBI): domain Eukaryota; kingdom Metazoa; phylum Chordata; order Testudines; family Emydidae; genus Emys; species Emys orbicularis. Next base: position 23,611,917 of record NC_088695.1, on the reverse strand, counting down.
GTGGAACCCACACTCCTTACAAGGTCTGTGAGCCCCGGCGGCTGCTGCTGGGGACCCCAGAGCCCTGACTGCAGCCAGGAGAGGCAAATCTCCATCAGTAACATTCCAGCTGCTCCCCAGGAGCCTCTCCCAGTGCAGAGACCCCAGCCTACCCCTTCTCAGGTTCCAGCCCCTGCTCCCAGGGAGGGAATGTAAGAGAGACCTGCCCATCCCTACTCCCCCCAGGGAGCGGTGCCCCCCCATGCTACCCTGGCTGCAGGGGGAGGGTTTCGCCCCAGGCTGCTCCCAGCTGAGCTGGCTGCAATTCCCTGCCCTGTGCCCAGGAAAGCTGCCACCAGCTCCCATTGGCTCTCAGCAAAACGTATATTGGCTTCTTTGTTATGTAATTGCCTATTCATTTCTTTAAGTAGCCTTTTGCTTGTTTTGGGGCTTTCCGTGGGGTCTGGGGGCTTCTATTCGCAAGCCTATATTCCTCTTTGGCATCTTCTTGTCTGCGAGAGAGGTGGGAATTTCAGCCTATGACATAGATGATTTGCAATGTCTCAAGTGACGGAATAGACCAATCTGAGATTTGCATGATCTTTGGCAGTTATTGCAAATGTAAGCTTATATTGGCTTCTTTGTAATTTCCTATATTGTATATTGCCTATATTGTAATGGCCTATATTGGCTTCTTTTAATTTCCCATTCATTATTTAAGTAGCTTGTTGCTTTTCTTTAAGAAGCCTGTTGCTTGCTTTGTCATTGAAATGTGTAGCTTGTTTTTGGCTTCCTGATCGGCACTGGGCGGTGCCTCAGAAATGGGATTGGCTTGGTTTGGGCTTGCTGTGAAAAGGCAGTGCAGCTTTTTTATCTTGTGAGACTTGGCAGCCTGGGGAGAGGGGGGTGAAGAAGGGCAGGGGGTGTGTGGGCCAGAGGGAACTGAGGGATGAAATGGGATATTTGAGGGAGTAGAAGGGGGGGGGGGAACAGGCATGCGGGGGATGGGATGGGATGGGATGGGATTGGGGGGCAGTGGCCGCACTGCAGGGAGGATGAGGCAATTCCTGGGAATCAGGGGGAGAATCGTGGGGCAGATGGGAATAGGGCTGGGATAGAAGAAAAATGTGAGTGTGGGACAGTGAGAAGCAAAGAGGGGGAGAAAGCAGAGGGGATGAGACATGGGGGGCTGGAGGGAGAATGTGGGTTATAGAGGAGACTGGTTGGGGAAGGGGGAGAGCGGCTAGTGATAAAGGAGAGGGATGGTGAGAGATACAATGGCAGCTCCCCCAGCTCATGATGCAGGGGTGGGAGAGGGAGCTGCCCAGCAGCCGGGAGGACAGGGGGGATTTTATTTTTACTGGAAATGGTCAAACTGGCATGGGGGTGGGGTAGAGGACTAACCCCTAATGGCTCTGAAGCTAAAGGCAAATATCCCCACAGAACTTGTCCCCAACAGACACACTATTTCATTATTTTCTTAAGCCAAACTCATGATTTCTGGGCTCTGGCTCCTGACTGGGACTGTTTGGGGTGACAGGACGGACCAGGGCCCCTCTTAGATTTCTGAGCAGGAATCAGGGCACACAGTCACCCCCAGAACATCAGGGGATGGGTCTGGATGAGCGAATAGGATCAGCATCTGCCTGGGTGTCCTGGGGCTGCCCGGGGGGCTCAGTCATTAGCTGCTGCCACCAGCAGACCTTGGGTATTGCTGAGAAGAGGCTGGTGTCTGCCTCTCTCTGGCCTAAAGAAGGGCTCTGTGTAGCTCGAACACGTGTCTCTTTCACAAGCAGAAGTTAGTCCAATAACTAACCACCTGGTCTCTCTTGGCTCATGGTGTTAGAGCTCTGGAGTTGGTATATGTGGGTCAAATGCTGCTGCCTCCTCCATTGTGATCTGGGAGCCCAGAGTGAGAAGCTGCTGCTCGGCCAGTGGGGTCTGTGCTGGGGAAAAACCTTCATTAAAGCCCACTTTGTGCCCAGGCCAAATGGGGACTTTCTCTGGTGGCTGGAACCAGGCCCCTGGGGCAGCTTTGGTCTCTGCAAACATGAACTCTTGAGCCAAGACTCCAGGTCAGTGGTTCTCAACCTGCAGCCCTTGGGCCACTTGCAGCCCAATGAGCACACAGATGCAGCTCAGGTGACATCGTCAGTGCAATACAGGGAGTATTGGATGCAGCCCACCTAACACATTATGGGCCACCTACGTGGCCCACAATGGTAAATAGGTTGAGAACCTCTGCTCCAGGTGATGGGAGAGACCTGGGGGAAAGTGCTGGGGATGGGCAGGGCAGGAAAGTGATTCTGCACAAATGGCCTCTTTCAAGGGACCTGTTGGTGAATTTGTGCAGGAGGGGAGGGGAGAAAGCAGTGCTTAATTTATGCCAGGGCTGAGCCCCAACACCTCTAGGCTTGGTAGTTCCTAGTCCCTGCATGTCTGGGCTTGCAGCGTCAGTTATGAAAGTAAAAATTTGCTTCAGCCCCAGCTCCTGTTTCATTGCAGATAAAGCACTGGGAAAACAGGAAGGAGACTGAGGCCTTGGCTACACTTGGGAATTCACAGCGCTGCCGCAGCAGCGCTGTGAAGCGCGAGTGTAGTCGCGCCACCAGCGCTGCGAGAAAGCTCTCGCAGCGCTGTATGTACTCCACCTCTCTGAGGGGAGTAGCTTGCAGCGCTGCGAGCGAGCGTGCAGCACTGCAGGCGCTGATTACACTGGCACTTTACAGCACTGCACTCACTGCGCTCGGGGGGGGGGGGGCGTTTTCACACACCTGAGCGCAGCAAGTTGCAGCTCTGTACAGCGCCAGTGTAGCCAAGGCCTGAAGGGGCAGCAGGAGCAATAAGTGGAGAAAGAGGTTCCCAGCTTCCAACCCTGCCCAGATCCATTCACTGCCTCACCCTGGGCAGATTGACTTTCCTGGGAACAAGGTGAGGAACAGAGAGAGGAGAAGCCAGTTCTTTTCACTGCTGAGTCAGTGGTGGGGGGACGTGCTGCCCTCGAGGACAATGTCAGGGTGAATCTGCCAAAGTGGCTCTTTTGATCCTGCTTTTTTATAGTGTTTGCTTCAGAGACTCTTTTTCTGGGAGGGTTTAAAATTGTCTCAGGGGGTTTTAGTCCGGGTGCGAGTGTCTGTCTGCAGAGGAAGAGCCAGGGGCTAAAAAGGGAGTGAAATGGACTAAAGCCCCTTCTGAAACCTCCCCAATTTCCCTTCTCTCTCTGACAGGCTGAATATTAACATCCGTTTCCCTCCAGATCGTCCCATCTCCCAGGGGAGGGGCAGGGAATTGGCTGTGGTGGAGCCAGCTTAGGTAGGGGATTTTCAGGAAGCTGCTTGTAGGTTTGTTCTACAGGGGGAGGAGCAGGAAATACAGAGTGAGGCAGTGAAGGGGACAGGCTGTGTTAAGCCTCCTGGGACATGTTCAACCTGGGCCGGATTTTCTGAACAGGCCCACTGGCAGGGGATGAGCATTCCCCCATTTCTGAAACAGGAACAAAACTCCCTGCACAGGGCTGGGAACATTTCCCCATGCCCAGTGCTGGAGCCTGAACTCACTAGCCGGGAGACTGCACCTGATGATGTCTCAAGGTCCCTTCCAGCCCTACATTTCTGTGATTATAAGAAACATTAGAGGAAGCTGTTGGGATTCCTGTCCCTGTCACCTGCTCGGAGCTCTGCTCCCTATATCAACCTGTAGCTAATAGGTGTATGGTAAATGAGAAGACCCTGCCCTCTGTCCGCTCTGAGGGACAAGGATTTTTCACTTTCTTGCCACCCCCTGAAGCCTCCTGGCTGCTCTGATTGGGGGGAGATTCTGCTACTTGCCATCCCAAAAGCTTCCTCCCTTCCATGAATAGTGGGATTGTGGCTGGGGCAGCAGGTGTTCAGTAGGGAACGTTTGTTGTTGCAGATGCTGGTGACCTTCGAGGAGGTGGCTGTGTATTTCACAGAGGGGCAGGAGGCTCTGCTGGACCCCGGTCAGAGAGCCCTCTACAGGGATGTTCTGCAGGAGAATTATAAGAATGTGACTTCACTGGGTAAGGGATTCCTCTCCCCTCGGGTATTAGAAGTGGTGGGGTCTGCATTTCTGAATCTGGTCAGGTGCTTCCCTGGTGAGTTAGACTGGAGGTGAACAGGTCCTATAATCCACAGCTGATATGTGAGAGAGACTTTCACCTCCATACCTCCCTACAATAGGACACGGGTGTCAAAACCTAATGGACATTCTAACTCATCCCCACCTCTCCAGCTTTCAAGGGGCCAGAAGCTGTGAATTGTCCTGTCTGTACTGTTTCTCACTCACACCCAGTCCCCATTTCCATCTATTGGTAAAGTGGCTTCTGGGTTTTTTCCAGCCAAGTCCAGAATATTTGGAGATGGGCAGATTTTAGGTTTTGTTTGTTTGTTTTTTATTTTCGCATTAGGGTGATTCTAATTTTTTTGTAAATGACACAACCAAATAATGAGGAGGTGCTGAGTACAGCAGGTTTAGCCAGTTCATAAGAAAATGGATACATTTGTTTTCCTTCTTTTCTGGAGTTATAATTCTGTGGGATTTCTCTTTATGAACTTGCAAGTGTTTTGTAGCACATCTTGTAGTGTTGGTTTCTCTCTCTTCCTGAAGGCTGGTTGGTCACATACTTTGATATTAGTTTAATGTGACAGGATGCAGTACCGTTTTATTGAGGACTTTACGAGACAAATGATCATGTGCCAGAAGGGTCTTTTTTATTTTATTTTTACTTTTTTTTTTTTTTTACCCTTTGTCATGAGATTTTTGTGTTGTTTGAACAATGAACACTATTGATATCTCTCAGCATGAACACCGAGGGTGAGTGCTAGATTCATACTGCTAGAGGCCGAGACTGAATGGGGTATGGAGGTACGGCCTGATCCCTGCAGAGATGGGATACACAGTCAGGAGGAGGAGAGGGTGGGAGGTGAGGGGCACAGAGCTGGGAAACTACTGACCGTTCTCTTGAGAGCCAGACAGCTGAGGCTGTGAAGTGTGAACTTGCTGCCCCAATGCCAGAGAGAGAGACCGGAATTTCCCTCTGAGTGTTGGGTGAAGCTATCCCTGAAATCTAATGAGCTACAAATGATACCCCAAGAGGAATGATGAGGGGAGGGGGAAGCATCTCCCAATTGCTGAGAGGATGAGGCTGGGCAGAGGCAAGAAGGAAGCTGGGGAAGCCAACAGTCTGACCCTCATCTTTGAGGCCAGAGTGAGATGAGGAGCCTGACAGCCCAGCTGGTGACCTCCCTTCCCATTTACCCATATCCTGTGTGGGTATGACAGAGACTGTCTGCCCCACTCACCCCACTCCGCATCTCTCTAATCTCAGCTGTTTGGATTCCCTATCCTGGGAGTGTTTGCTTTGTGACTAGAGTGACCAGACAGCAAGTGTGAAAAATCAGGACAGGGAGTGGGGGGTAATAGGAGCCTATATAAGAAAAAGACCCAAAAATCGGGACTGTCCCTATAAAATTGGGACATCTGGTTACCCTATTTGTGACTGGGTCCTAGCATCTCTCCTGGATTCTCTGCACTTTTCTGCCAGTTTGTAAAAATTTCATATTCTTATATTTCATTTAGTGACATGTCATAATTTGCTGGAAATGAAAGTTGCTGCTCTAATGGGCCTGGAATTAGAATTCATCTGCTTCTCCCAGCCTCAGAGCAGGTGCAGCACAGACTCTGCCAGTGAAACCTACTTCAACTGTGGCCTTCACAGACCAGATGTGCTGGTCAGACTGAGCCAGGGAGGGAACAGATGACATCATCATGGGCAGAGAGTGAAGCTTCCACTTGGGGAGGCTAGCCCCACATCCCACCTCTTCTGCCCATGGCCCCACCACCAGGGCCGGCTCTAACTTTTTTGCTGCCCCAGGCAAAAAAGAAGAGTGCCGCCCTGCCGTACCCCCCCCCCGCGAGCGCCGCCGAAATCCCCGCCCCCCCAGCACCACGCCACCCGAAGCCCCCGCCCCCCCTCCGAGCACCATGCCGCCCGAAGCCCCGCCCCCCCGAGCACCGCCCGAAGCCCCTGCCCCCCCTCCGAGCACCGCGCCGCCCGAAGCCCCGCCCCCCCTCTGAGCACCACGCCGCCCAAAGCCCCTGCCCCCCCCTCCGAGCACCACGCCGCCTGAAGCCCCACCCCCCTCCGAGCACCACGCCGCCCGAAGCCCCGCCCCCCTGAGCACCGCCTGAAGCCCCCGCCCCCCTGAGCACCGCCTGAAGCCCCCGCCCCCCTCCGAGCACCACGCCGCCCGAAGCCCCGCCCCCCCTCCGAGCACCACGCCGCCCGAAGCTCCGCCCCCCCTCCGAGCGCCGCACCGCGCCAGCCCCCGCCCCCCAAGACTCTGCCCCCGAGCACCACGCCGCCCGAAGCCCCGCCCCCCCAAGCACCACGCCACCCAAAGCCCCGCCCCCCCGAGCACCGCCCGAAGCCCCCGCCCCCCCTCCGAGCACCGCGCCGCCCGAAGCCCCGCCCCCCCCGAGCACCACGCCGCCCGAAGCTCGGCCCCCCTCCGAGCGCTGCGCCGCCGAATCCAAAAAAAAAAAAAAAAAAATCGAGCGCCACCCTGTCCCAGGGTGCCGCCCCAAGCACGTGCTTGGTCGGCTGGTGCCTGGAGCCAGCCCTGCCCACCACACCCCACTCCAGGGCCCGCCCCTTCTCTGCCCCAGGCCTTGTCCTCTCCCAGCTCACTGTGGGTGTCCCTCCTTTCCTTCCCCCCCTCCTCCCCACTTGGGCCCTCCACCACTGCTCGACGGTCACTCCTGCCCCCTCCCAGCTCGCCTTTCCTACCTTATTTTTTCTCTGTCCAATCCCTCTCCTTTTGCAAATATTTCAATTGTTTATCCTTCTTTTTTATATCTTTAATAAAAGGTTAAAGGGATTTTTCAATGGTGTGTTTGCCATGAGACAAAGCTGGCTGAGGTATCTGAAAACCAACCCCCAAACCTTGTTTAACACTGTTTAATGTTAGACAGTGACAAGGTCATGTTAACACCTTTGACTCTTTGGGCTCATTTATTCCATCTGTTGCTTGTATTCAACTATGACTGGAAATGAGTTTCCACATGTAGGGCTCAGGAGATTTGCCAGGGCACATTGGTGAAGTTTTTGGATATGGCGACAATAAAGGGGGCAGGTCTCTAAAGAGTATAGAAGACAAGGGAGCACAACAGCTCTGTAAAGTTGGCATTTGGGGGACACTTTGAGCCCCCCTCACCCCCCGTCTTGTCCATAGTCCTTTTTGTAGATGACCAAAAGCTGAGGCAGCTGACTTTAAGTGTGCTGAAAGTTCTTTGTCAATGTTAGTGTATTTGGTAACTGTGCTACCTATGCAGCAGAAGGACTTGTTGATGTTTAATTGGCAGCTGTTCAATTTTATTTCTGGTGGTGGTGGAAGTAATGGGTTTCTGCCAGGAGATGGTTGGTACAGGATTTCTATTTTCTTTACATTAATACAGAGGCCAAACGGATACAACACGGGCAAAGGAATTCAGCAAATGTTGCAGGTCATTCTCAGAAAGGGTGACAAACGCTGAGTCATCGGCATACAGTAGATCCTTTACTTCACTTTTCTGGGATTTGCTTTTGGCCTTGAATGAGCAGAGGTTTAGAAATCTGGCATTGAATTATGTTGTTAGAGTGACATCTGTAGTGGTTGTACATGTGGTGACTTCTAGCACTCCAGCCAGGAACAAAGTAAATAATGTGGGGGCAAGGACACAGTCCTGTTTAACCCCATGGGCTACAGGAAAGGGATCAGATGAGTTGGCAGCCACTGATACATGAATCTGCATGTTGGTATGGAAGCAGCATATAAGGTTGATTAGTTTGTCTGGGCAGCTAAACTTTGCAAGAAGGCACCAGACAGCGGAGTGTTTGACATAGTCGAATGCCTTACTAAGGTTGACAAAGGTAACATACGGGGACATTTCTTGTTCAGCAGCTTTCTCCTGTAACTGGCATAGGGGAAATATCATGTCGGCCATGCTGTGTGATGAATGAAAACCACACTGGGATTTAGGGAGTACATCATCTGCAATGACTTGAAACTTTTTCAGCAACAGCTTACCAAGGAGCCTACCAGTGATGGAGAAGAGCAAAATGCCACGATAATTGCCGCAGTCATGTCTGTCCTCTTTGCGCTTGCAGATTGCTACGATTTTGGCTACTTTGAAATCCTGGGGTAAAATCTCATTTTCCCAGCAGAAATTATATGGGTCTAGCAAAGCTTTGTGAAGTGTAGGACCACCGTGTTTCAGCACATCAGCTGGGATTTTGTCAACTCCAGCTGCCTTTCCATTTGTCATTTCCATAAGTGCATTCTTAGTCTCCTCCAAAGTTGGCAGATCTTCGAGTTCAAATCAAACTGTCTTTGTTCAATTGAGTCTACTATTTGATCATTTTCACTTGACTCATGATTGAGGAGAGTTGCAAAATGTTCTTTCCATCTTTCTAGTATCCTACTGTGCTCAGTCAGGAGGGTGGTGCCATCAGTGGACAGGATTGGACAGTTATTGGCTCTTCGTGGTCTGTAAATGGACTTTAACTCCTGAAAAAAACCTCAGGGTTACACCTACACCATCCAAATGAATACAACATATGATATAGCATACAGTCATAAGCTCCATGGGACCTTGGCTCAGATGCCTGGGGCAGTTCACTCCTCTCAGAGCTACTTTTTCGGGCTGCCTGCAGACTCAGGCAGATATCATCTGTTATCATTTTCAAGGTTATCTTTGCAACCATAAGGCTAGAAATATAAGTTGAGATTTCAAAGCCACCTAGGGGATGGTACGAGGGGATTGCCCACAGTGGTATGTGGCCCATCTGTGACTGCTATTAGTAAATATCTCCAATGGCCAGAGATGGGACATTAGATGAGGAGTGCTCTGAGTTGTTACAGTGAGTTCTTTCCCAGGTGTGTAGCTGGTGGGTTTTGCTCACATGATCATGGTCTAATTGATTGCCATATTTGGGGTCAGGAAGGAATGTTCTCTCAGGTCAGATTGGCAGAGACTCTGTGGGGGGTTTCATCCTCTGCAGCATGGGGCCCAGGTCAAGGGTGCTGGAGCCTTCCGAAAAGTGGGAGGGCCGCCCCCCCCCATGGTTCTGCCCCGCCCCTCCTCTTCCCCCTGAGATCCCGCCCCCAGCCAAGCTGGAAGCCACAGCAGGGCCAGGAAGCCCGCCCCCTTGCCCAGGATGGGCTGAAAGCAGCCCCTTCCAGTGTCCCCACCCCCCGGGTCCCCTGACCAGGTGGAGGGACCCAGACTCCCCATAGCTGCCCACGCGGCTCCTGGCTCTGGCCGGGGAGGGCCTTGGAGCCACAGCCCAGCCATAATAAGAGCTATGCAGACAGTTGTGGGGAGCCACGGCGGACCCTCCACCTGCCTGCAGTGTGGGGGGCCCGAGCATCCCCTGGCCCGTGTCCTCACCCCCCTGCCTCCCTGCCCAGTGCTGGTTGAGGGTCCACAGCTCCCCACAGCTGCCCCCAGTGCAGTTCTTATCATGGCCAGGCTGTGGCTCCCAGGTCCCGCCCTGCTGGAATCAGGTCGGGGAGAGCTGTGCAGGCAGCTGTGGGGAGCCAGCGTGGAGTCACGGACCCTCCATCTGCCCTGGGCCATGGGAGGGTGGGGATATGAGCTGGGGATTGCTCTCAATTCTCCCCACCACCGTGGGCAGGTGGAGGTTACATGTGACTCCCAACCACAACTTCCCAGGCTCCCTGACTGGGCTCCACAGTGGCCTGGATGAAGGGTGAGGCTTCAGGGGGAAGAGGAGGGGAAAGGGGTGGGTCCACCCCAGCAAAAAGTGGATGGGCCCTGGCCCTCGCCCCCAGTTCCGGTGCCACTGGCCCAGGTCACATGCTATTTTTAACCAGAGTAAATGGTGGATTCTCTGTTACTGTAAGTCTTTAAACCATGATTTAAGGACTTCAGTAACTCAGCCAGAGGCTATGGGTCTAGTACAGCAGGGGATGGGTGAGGTTCTGTGGCCTGCAATGTGCAGAAGGTCAGACTAAATGATGATGATGTCACCTTCTGGCCTTGAAGTTTATGAATCTATAAATTGGGTGCCCAATTCTCATTAATTTCAAATGGGAAGTGGGTTTCCAAATCCTTTATATGGCTTTGAAAATCCTACCCATGTTTTTTTTTAAGATGCAGATTGAAATTCTGGAGCACAGTTCTGCAGCAAGAGGTGAATTCTGCAGCCTAAGAATTGAGGAATACACTAGGCCAGGCTGTATTAAAGGAAATAATGTTTCCATAACACCCACCTGCCCAGGCTTCCTGCTGCACTAGAGAGAAACAACTACAAAGTTCTGAGGTTATGAGGAGTGTGATAAGGGCAGACAGCTGGACAGAAGCTCAGCAGCAGCCCAAGGTGAGCACAGAAAACCATCTCCACGGTGTCAGTTTCATTCAAAGGTTTCCTGGTGCAAGCAAAATAAAACAACCTGCCAGAATCCTTGGCACATTCCCTTCATGCAGCTGCACAGGCTGAGACCCCATGGGCAGGGCCCCTCTAGGGATCTGAGTCAGTCACTCTCCATGTCCAGTGGATGTTTAGATTCTCTGCTGAGACTCCAAACAGCTTCTATATCGGTGCCGATTGTGATGGTGGATGAGGTGATGTGGGACCATTTCCTTATGAAATACATTAAGATCCAACAGTTCACTTCACTTCACTTCACACAGGTCATCAGACATCTTCCACGTATCATTGTCCTGTGCTATTACTGACTGACTAGTGCCCTAGTGGTGAAAGCCATGTGTGTGCCTATGCCCAGCCACTTCTCTGTAACAGAAATCTTTTGAAGCAGGATCTTTGGATGACATTTGTCTTTCCAGCTGCTTTGATTTCTGAGTTTGATATCTCAATATCTCCCCTGCATTTCCCCAGAATTTTTCATACAAATTATTGCTTGGAACATTTGTATTCTACTTCCCAGGCAGGTTTCTTTCTTTTTCTTATGAAATTCTTTCAAAATTAATGAACTAATATATAAATAATAAGGGTCCAGAGACCATGGTGATGGGTGCAATATAAGACCCTGAATAGAACAGAAGGGATCACCCCCTGTTGTGGTAAAACCTGCTGCAGGGGTTGCAGCTGGAGGAAGTCTCTGTGGGGCTCCCATACAGGAGTCCCCTTCACACAGCTCTGTCAGTTGGTTGGGGGTGCTCTCCCACAGACTGAGCCAAAGACTTGCCCCAAAACTCTCAGTGCAGGAGGATCAGCAGGAAGTCAGGAGGCCCCAAACCCCAGGCAGTCCCCATGGCCATTCCTTGGAAACACAGCACCTCGGGAGCAGCACTAGCAGGGAGTCCCCTGTGATCACAGCTGCCCCTGGTGGAACCCCTGAAAGGGGGATCCCCACTATGAACAATGGGGTGCAGAAAATATCATACAGCCCCAAGCAATTTTGTCTTTTCCAAGGAATCTCCATCAGGCTGAGGGAGGGATGATGGGTGTCCCCAGCCCTGGCCCACACATTCCCCTCACCATCTGTTGCAGGATCCATGGAGCACACTCTACCGGGGGGGGGGCAGTGAGCCCCTGTCAAGGCTCCTTCCCCACTCTGAACTTTAGGGTACAGATGTGGGGGCCTGCATGAAAACTTCTAAGCTTAACTACCAGCTTAGATCTAGTCCGCTGCCACCACTCCCAATGTGCTAATTCCCTTCCCTGGGTAGCCTTGAGAGACTCTTCACCAATTCACTGGTGAATACAGATCCAAACCCCTTGGATCTTAAAACAAGGAGAAATTAACCATCCCCCCTCCTCTCTTTCACCAACTCCTGGTGGATCAAGATCCAACCCCCTTGGATCTAAAAACAAGGAAAATCAATCAGGTTCTTAAAAAGAAGGCTTTTAATTAAAGAAAAAGGTAAAAAATCATCTCTGTAAAATCAGGATGGAAAATAACTTTACAGGGTAATCAAACTTAAAGAGCCCAGAGGACCCCCCTCTAGCCTTAGGTTCAAAGTTACAGCAAACAGAGGTAAACACCCTAGCAAAAGGTACATTTACAAGTTTAGAAAACAAAGATAAAACTAACACGCCTTGCCTGGCTGTTTACTTACAAGTTTGAAATAGGAGAGACTTGTTCAGAAAGATTTGGAGAGCATGGATTGATGTCTGGTCCCTCTCAGTCCCAAGAGCGAACTCCCCCCAAACAAAGAGCACAAACAAAAGCCTTCCCCCCACCAAGATTTGAAAGTATCTTGTCCCCTTATTGGTCCTTTGGGTCAGGTGTCAGCCAGGTTACCTGAGCTTCTTAACCCTTTACAGGTAAAAGGATTTTGGAGTCTCTGGCCAGGAGGGATCTTATAGTATTGTACACAGGAGGGCTGTTACCCTTCCCTTTATAGTTATGACATGCCCCCCAAATCACAGATAGTGTTGGACAGCCGGTTCCACACTGGCTGTGATTTCTTCCTGGAGCTCTAGGAGAAAACAGAGTTAATAAGACACATGCACCTTTAGACATACTACTGATTATATAAAAACTAACAATATGTCCCACATTCCAAGAACAATTTTTAACCAGTTGATTCTGGGAAACTTTCCTGGGAGAGTGCATCAGCCACTTTGTTAGAAGCTCCTGAAATGTGTTCTATTTCAAAATCAAAATCTTGGAGAGCTAAACTCCACCGAAGACGTTTTTTGTTATTCCCCTTGGCAGTATGAAGCCACGTTAGCGCAGCATGGTTGGTTTGTAGTTGGAAACGCCATCCTCAAATGTATGGGCGTAGCTTCTCCAGCGCGTACACAATGGCGTAGCATTCCTTTTCGCTGATTGACCAGTGGCTTTCCCTCTCAGACAGTTTTTTGCTGAGAAACACGACAGGATGGAATTCTTGATCCGGTCCTTCCTGCATTAAAACTGCTCCCACACCCCGCTCGGATGCATCTGTGGTTACTAGGAACGGTTTGTCAAAGTCTGGGGCCCTTAGCACAGGGTCAGACGTGAGTGTCGCCTTAAGCTGGTTAAAGGCGTTTTGACACTCATCAGTCCACTGAACTGCATTTGGCTGTTTCTTTCTGGTTAGGTCTGTCAGTGGGGCGGCGATTTGGCTGTAGTGTGGTACAAATCGCCGATAATATCCGGCCAAGCCTAAGAAGGATTGGACCTGTTTCTTTGACTTTGGAACCGGGCACTTTTGGATAGCATCCACTTTGGCCTGTAGGGGATTTATAGTTCCTTGACCCACCTGGTGCCCCAGGTAAGTCACTCTGTTTTGGCCTATTTGACACTTTTTAGCCTTAACAGTTAGTCCTGCCTGCCTGATGCGCTCGAAGACTTTTTCCAGGTGCTCCAGGTGTTCTGTCCATGAATCGGAAAAAATGGCCACATCATCGAGGTAGGCAACTGCAAATTCTCCCAATCCCGCTAGGAGACTATCTACAAGTCTTTGGAAGGTGGCGGGTGCATTTCGCAGCCCGAAAGGGAGCACATTAAATTCATACACCCCTGCCTGGGTGACGAAGGCTGAGCTTTCCTTGGCGGGTTCATCTAGTGGTACTTGCCAGTACCCCTTGGTTAAGTCTAAAGTAGAGATGAATTGGGCATGTCCCAATTTCTCCAATAGCTCATCTGTGCGTGGCATTGGATAGTTGTCAGGACGACAGCATTTAGCTTACGGTAGTCCACGCAAAAGCGTATTTCCCCATCTGGTTTGGGAACTAGAACCACTGGAGATGCCCATGCACTCTTAGAGGGGCGGATTATACCCATCTGTAGCATGTCCTGGATCTCCCTTTTTATAGCAGTTTGGGCATGAGGTGACTCCCGGTAGGGTGGGGTTCTAATTGGGTGAGCATTACCTGTGTCAATGGAGTGGTATGCCCGTTCGGTCCGTCCTGGAGTGGCTGAGAACATTGGCGCAAAGCTAGTGCACAGCTCCTTGATATGCTGTTGCTGCAGACGTCCAAGGGTCGCGGAGAGGTTCACCTCTTCCACGCCACTGTTACTTTTCCCTTTGTAGTAGACACCTTCAGGCCACTCCGCGTCATCTGTTTCCTGGGCTGTAAACTGGAAAACCTTTAATTCTCTGGAATAAAAGGGCTTAAGAGAATTAACATGGTATATCTTAGGCTTTATGTTGGAGGTGGGGGATGCTATGAGATAGTTAACAGCTCCTAGGCACTCCTGGACCGTGAATGGTACTTCCCATGACGCTTCCATTTTATGGGCCTGGAGCACCTTTAAGACCATGACTTGGTCTCCTACTTTGAAGGACCATTCTCTGGAATGTTTATCATACCAGGCCTTTTGCTCTTCCTGAGCATCCTTTAGGTTTTCTTTAGCAAGGGCTAAAGAGTGTCAGAGGGTGCTTTGTAGGTTGCTTACAAAGTCTAGAATGTTAGTTCCTGGAGAAGGCGTAAACCCCTCCCATTGCTGCTTCACCAGCTGTAATGGCCCCTTAACCTCGCGGCCATACACAAGTTCAAATGGTGAAAACCTTAAACTGGGATGTGGTACAGCCCTGTAGGCAAAAAGCAACTTCTGTAACACTAGGTCCCAATCATTGGAGTGTTCATTTATGAATTTACGTATCATGGCCCCCAAAGTTCCATTAAACCTCTCCACCAGGCCATTGGTTTGATGGTGGTAAGGGGTAGCAACCAAGTGATTCACCCCATGAGCTTCCCACAGGTTTTTCATGGTCCCTGCCAGGAAATTAGTTCCCGAATCTGTAAGGATGTCGGAGGGCCAACCTACCCTGGCAAAAATGTCTGCTAATGCCTGGCACACACTTTTAGCCCTGGTGTTGCTTAAGGGTACTGCTTCCGGCCATCGGGTAGCAAAATCCATGAAAGTCAGTATGTACTGCTTTCCTCTGGGTGTCTTCTTTGGGAAAGGACCCAGAATATCCACAGCTACTCGCTGAAATGGGACCTCAATTATGGTTAGTGGCTGGAGAGAGGCTTTGACCTGGTCTTGGGGCTTTCCCACTCGTTGGCACACCTCACAAGACCGGAAATAATTAGCAACATCCTTGCCCATTCCCTCCCAGTGGAAGGACTTCCCCAACCGGTCTTTGGTTCTGTTCACCCCAGAATGGCCACTGGGATGATCATGGGCTAAGCTCAAGAGCTTTACCCGATACTTAGTGGGAACTACCAACTGTCTTTGAGGATGCCAGTCTTCCTGGTGCCCACCAGAAAGAGTCTCCTTGTATAAAAGTCCTTGTTCTACAACAAACCGGGATCAGTTAGAAGAGCTGAGAGGCGGTGGGGTGCTCCGTGCCGCCGCCCAAGCTTTCTGAAGGCTGTCATCTGCTTCCTGCTCGGCCTGGAACTGTTCCCTTGATGCTGGAGACATCAGTTCCTCCTTGGACTGTGGACTTAGGCTTGGTCCCTCTGGAAGCGATGCAGGTGCTGGGGCTGTTTCCGTTGACTGTGAACCGCTGTCCGCTGGTGCACTATGTTGTATTTCAGGCTCTGGCTGAGCCTCTTGGGGAGGGTTATCTGCTGCTTCTGCCAGTTCAGGCTCACTGGTGCCCTCTGGCGTTGGAGTTGTAGACGGGTTTGCAAACTCTGTACTCAGTGCTGGCAATGGTTCTGGCGCTGGTTGCGTTGCCAGTTCCGGTTCTGGGACTGGCTTTGGCTGGGTCTCTGGGATTGGATCCACTACGGCTGTTGCAGTCGTTGGCAGGGGATCCGGTTCCACCACCTTTGTCTGGGTCTCTGGTAACACAGACGGGGCCCTGGTGGACGGCTCAGGAACAGGGATGGGGGTGAAAGCTTCTTAGCCTGACTGCGGGTGACTATTCCCACCCTCTTGGCTAGCTTCACATGGTTGGCCAAGTCTTCCCCCAGCAGCATGGGGATGGGATAATTGTCATAGACTGCAAAAGTCCACATTCCTGACCAGCCCTTGTACTGGACATGTAACTTGGCTGTAGGCAAGGTTACAGAGTGTGACATGAAGGGTTGAATTGTCACCGGAGCCTCCGGGTTGATGAGTTTGGGGTCCACTAGGGATTGGTGGATAGTCGACACTTGTGTCCCAGTGTCCCTCCACGCGATAACCTTCTTTCCGCCCACTCTCAAGGTTTCCCTTCGCTCCGAGGGTATTTGAGAGGCATCTGGGCCTGGGGATCTTTGGTGTGATTGTGGTGTAATGAACTGTAATCGGTTGGGGTTCTTGGGGCAGTGGGCCTTTATATGTCCCAGTTCATTACATTGAAAACATCGCCCTGTAAGGTATCACCGGGGCGATGTTGGTTGGTGGAGACTGGTGTGGTGGGGTGAGAAGGCGTCTGGGGTTTCCCTTGGGATGTAGGTGGGGCCTTGGGTTGTCCCCGGTGGTAAGGTTTTGTTTCGGCTTGCCCCTTCTGATATTCGCTCCAACTGCTACTAGTTTTTTTCTTTTCTGCCATCTCCACCCATTTGGCTCCAATCTCCCCCGCCTTGGTTACAGTTTTGGGCTTCCCATCTAGGATGTACCTTTCTATTTCCTCAGGAACACCCTCTAAAAACTGCTCCATTTGCATTAGGAAGGGCAACTCTTCTGTAGATTTAACACTTGCTCCTGATATCCAGGCATCCCAGTTTTTCCCAATGTGGTAGGCATGTCGGGTAAATGACACGTCTGGTTTCCACCTTAGGGCTCTGAACCGCTGACGGGCATGCTCAGGTGTTAGCCCCATTCTGATTCTGGCTTTGTTTAAAAAAGTTCATAACTGTTCATGTGTTCCTTAGGCATTTCAGCCGCCACCTCTGCTAAGGGTCCACTGACCTGCAGCCTCAGCTCTACCATGTATTGGTCTGTAGTGATGCTGTACCCAAGGCATGCCCTTTCAAAATTTTCTAAGAAGGCCTCAGTATCATCGCCTGCCTTGTAGTGGGGAATTTTCTGGGATGGAAAGTGGTACCTGGAGAGGGGTTGCTAGGGTTGGCTGGTATATCCGGCCTAACCCTTGCTAATTCCAGTTCATGCTTCCTCTCTCTTTCTCTCTCCTCCATCTCTTTTTCTTTTTGCTCCATAGATCTCTTGTGGGCAGCTTCTTCCCTGGCTTTTTCTGCATTAATTTCTAATTGTTTTAGTTCCATCCATCTCTTATGTTCATTTTCTTTCTCTTTTGCTTCCAGTCTAGCCAGTTCTAGTTTGTTAGCTGCTTCACTGGTAGTCATTTTCCTGCTTTCTTGTGCTGGGCCACACCCCTCTGCAGTTCACTGAAACTGGGATGCACTCAGCTCAGGGCTGGCTTAGTTAACAGAGACTTTCTAACTAGCTATCCCCGAGAGGTAGAAAGAAAGAAAAAAAAAACAATTCAGCTTGTAAATTCCTTTTGCCAGCTGTTTGCTCACTGCTTGAACTCTTCTCTTAACAAAGACCCTTGTTAAAAAAACCTTAACACCTCTGCATTCAGGCAAGGAGAGATAAGATATGCATCTACCTTCAGCTCTGCTTTCTAAGCAGCTAGAAAGGAGAAAAAAAAATCTTACTGGCTTTTGGTTTAAAATGATCCCACCGCTCTGCCATCATGTCAAGGCTCCTTTCCCACTCTGAACTTTAGGGTACAGATGTGGGGGCCTGCATGAAAACTTCTAAACTTAACTACCAGCTTAGATCTTGTCCACTGCCACCACTCCCAATGTGCTAATTCCCTTCCCTGGGTAGCCTTGAGAGATTCTTCACCAATTCCCTGGTGAATACAGATCCAAACCCCTTGGATCTTAAAACAAGGAGAAATTAACCATCCCCCCTCCTCTCTCTCACCAACTCCTGGTGGATCAAGATCCAACCTCCTTGGATCTAAAAACAAGGAAAATCAATCAGGTTCTTAAAAAGAAGGCTTTTAATTAAAGAAAAAGGTAAAAATCATCTCTGTAAAATCAGGATGGAAAATAACTTTACAGGGTAATCAAACTTAAAGAGCCCAGAGGACCCCCCTCTAGCCTTAGGTTCAAAGTTACAGCAAACAGAGGTAAACACCCTAGCAAAAGGTACATTTACAAGTTTAGAAAACAAAGATAAAACTAACACGCCTTGCCTGGCTGTTTACTTACAAGTTTGAAATATGGGAGACTTGTTCAGAAAGATTTGGAGAGCATGGATTGATGTCTGGTCCCTCTCAGTCCCAAGAGCGAACTCCCCCCAAACAAAGAGCACAAACAAAAGCCTCCCCCCACCAAGATTTGAAAGTATCTTGTCCCCTTATTGGTCCTTTGGGTCAGGTGTCAGCCACGTTACCTGAGCTTCTTAACCCTTTACAGGTAAAAGGATTTTGGAGTCTCTGGCCAGGAGGGATTTTATAGTATTGTACACAGGAGGGCTGTTACCCTTCCCTTTATAGTTATGACAGCCCCATTCACATGGGAGCAGGGAGACCCTGGTGCAGAGGTTTGTTGCGAGAGCAGATCTGGGAAAGGGGACATGAGTCACCCCCATACTTGGTAACTTTTCTTCACACTATTTTATGCTGAAAGGCTCCTTGTCTCTGCAGGCAGGAATTGTTGTAACCTTCAGACTTTACAGAAATAAATAATATGGTAGCACCATAAAATGTTCCCTTATCAGGGCAAAGGTAGGTTGATGGAAATGGGCACATTAGATTTCAGGCTCTTGGGAAGTTTTATTCTTCACAAGAGAAGGAAGAAAAGTTAGAAAACCTCATGTAAAATCAAACAATGTAATAATAGCAAAGTGACCATCTTTCTTCTACTCCTGCTTCTGTCAGGGGAATTCTCTGTCCACCTGTATTTCTGAAGTGCCCAGCAATGCGGGATCCAGGTACTCCTGAAACCTGTCTTATTAAAGGCCCTTCACATTCTTCACTTAACATCCACTCACTCCTAACCTGGCAGGAAGGGGAAACCCCCTGACCTGTGGCTTTGGAAACACCAGCAGATGCTGCTCAAATGTGCAAATTTTGCTGGTATGAATGGCTGGATCCTGCACCCCTGAAATCGATGGGATCTTTGCCTTTAACTCCAGTGGGTGGAGGATCAAGCCCTACTCCTGCAATCCTTGCATGTGAGTCACAACATCTACTGAGCTCAGTGGAAATGTAGAAAACACCACACTGTAGGATTGGACCCTTGAATACACTCAGCCTTTGCTCCTAGAGTTTGTGTCATCCCAGCCCATCTTTATCCACACCCAGGGGCTAGGGCTCCCTCTTGTTTAAAGTGAGAGCAGGTCTATCAACTGCTCTCTCCAGTTCAAACTGTGTGTTCAATACACTTGTCACTGGTTTAACAAGGCCATTGCTGCTCTCCCTCAGACTGAATCCTCCCCCTGTAAATACAGAGTTAATGAATAACCCTGCCCTTGCTGGGCTGGATTGTTTGGAGAAATTCCTGTACTCTCACTACTGCAGAGTTGGATGTTTTGAGCCCAGCTCCCCAGATAGGAGAGGAATGGCTCTGGGTGATCTGAGGGGAGCAGCAGACCTGGGGGTACAGAGGGGCTGGGCAGCTGAGAGGCTATTGGGTGGTAGGAGGAGTATGGTGTCACTGCAGGTGCTGTGAGAGAGATGGGGCTGTGGGGTGGGGAAGGATTGGGGGCTAGGGGGCTGCAGAAGAAACAGCTGAGGGACTGGGCTGTGGGGAGCTCTGTTTGGGGCAAAGGGCTGGGGGAGGCAGGGGCCACAAGAAGGGGATGCAGGTTCAGAATGGGAGAACTCCTGCAGGGGGCACTGAGGAAATCACACCATAAGTTACTGCTCCCTCTTTGGCCTAAGTAGTTAGCCAATATTTGGGACCTTGCTGGGTTGTTTCTGTCACAAGTGGCCCTTGCACAGTGCCACAGTGGGCTGGGTCAAGAGGGAGAATCCCAACCATTAGTTCTTTTTCAATGAGAGCTCAGATTCTGGATGCTGGTGGCACAGCCGGATGAATTTGCTGGCTGTGAAGTCATGGATCTGTTTGCTCTCTGTGTACTTGCAGTGTGGGAGGAGGAGGATAATGTGTTAGTTTTGCAGACGTTTATGGGGAGCTTGTCCCAGGTGTGAGGGGTACCACAGGAGAAAGCAGGAACTGGAAGGGGCTTGTCTGTATATTTAACAAGCGGTTGATGCAGGCTGGGATTATGGGATGACTGGAGGCAGGAGTCGACTTTTCAATACTGAATGAGAGATGAAAGGGTGGGGACAGGGCATGCAGGACTTTGAAACTGAAGCAGGGCCGGCTCTAGGATTTTTGCTGCCCCAAGCAAAAACAATTTTGGCCGCCCCCCCGTTTTTTTCTTACCCCACCCCCGGCCCCGCCTCAACTCCGCCCCTTCCCCAAATCCCCAGCCCTGCCTCCTCCCCCCAGGCTCTCAAGCCTAGGAGGGAAGGAGCGGGAGAAGCGGCGTGCACGCCGCGGCCACTCAGAGTCTCCCCCTCCCTCCCAGGCTCTCAAACCTGGGAGGGAGGGGGAGCAGCGACGCGCGAATCAGCTGTTTCGTGCGCCGCGGCCACTCGGGATCTCCCCCTCCCTCCCAGGTTTGAGAGCCTGGGAGGGAGGGCGAGCAGTGGCGCGCAAATCAGCTGTTTCGCGCGCCAGCGGCAGCAGCGGAGATGAGCTAGGGCGGCCGGGGCACGTTTTTAGGGGCGGTAGGGGCGGCATTCTGGCGCCGGCCATGCCGCCCCTAAAAATGTGCCACCCCAAGCACCAGCTTGTTTTGCTGGTGCCTAGAGCCGGCCCTGAACTGAAGACAAGTAGCTTATGTGGCTACAATAGAGGTGGGGGAGCCAGTGAAGGGATTCATAGAGGGGGTGACATGGTCAGGGCAATGGGTTTGGAAAATGGTCTTTGCAACAGCAGTGGGAATGGATGTAAGTGGGGTAAGAGTGAATATATCAAGGGCAGGAAAAAGGACGTTGCTGTAATTTGAGACACCTGACATACACTGGAGTCTAAGATGTCTTTTTCACATCTTGTGGATGTCTTGCCCTCAGCCCTAACTCAGCATGGCTAACACCCCACTTTCCTCTGGGCTGGCTGGCTGCTGACTGACTGCTATAGTAACAGAGTCCAGTAGCCTGCGCACAGGACCAGGGGACCCCCATCCCCTGTTCTTAATGTAATAGCTGCAATTCCAGCACAGTCCTTGGTACACCACAACTGCCTCCATTTTGGAAGAATTACCAAGTGGAAAAAAGAAAACAGGTGAAAGTGTTGGAAACCACCCCCTGCCCATCCCTGGAAATTATTCATTTTATTGCACTGTGTTTATTGTTACCCCTTAGTTCCCTGGAGACTTAAAATCCACACTGAGCACAGTGCCCTGCAGCTTATAGATCCTAAGCATTGGCCCAGGAGTTCTGCTACTCACTTTCCTGCTGGCCCGCGGGAATCCATCAGATGCCTGTGGCATGCAGGGAATGCAGATCAGAGGTGGGAAAGGAGGCCACAATTCTGGTGGTTCTAGCCAGTAAATACCATGAGAAAACTTTAGATGATGCAGCATGAGGCAGCCCATCTTCTACCTAACATTGGGGATGAGACCCCATCGCCCTGCCATATCCACTGCCTGCCTCCACTCCCACTGACCCCACTGCAAGGGCTGGATCCACAACCCTGAATGAACCAGGCTCGAGTTCCCAGAACCCTCTCCCTCCCATGCACCTGACCTGCTGCAGCAGTTGGACCCACTGAATTGGGGATGGGGTCTTCTCAGTGGCAGGTGCCCAGCTCCGGAAACCCCACCCAACAATGGCCTTAGAGGGGAGGCAGAGGGAGGGGGAGATTAGTGCTCACACTTCTGAGCATATGATGGGACAAGGGGAGAATCCTGATCCTCAGACTGGGCGGTTGCTTTGTAACTTTGCAGTCGAGATACTGTGGTGATGGACACTAGAGTCTGTAGCTAGATAGACACAGGAGGTGTATGTGGGGATAGCCAGGTGTGGGTGTGTGTATATGTGAGAGTGAGAGATACAATGCTCACTTGCACCGCTGCTCCCTCCACAGCGTCCTCGCTGAGAGCAGCTGGAGTGACTGGCTGGAGCTGAGGAGAGGCCAAGCTGCAGGAACTGGCTGACATGAGGATGGCCCATGGCTCCTCGTCACAATGACTATTCCCAACTCACCCCGCAGCAGGAGGCAGTTGGCAGAAGGGAAATGCCCGGTTGCTGTTAGGGCAGCACTTTTATGGGAACAAGGAAGTGAAATAAAACCTGTCATTCCTGGTTCACACGGGGGCAAGCAGGAGAATCAGGCCAAGCAAACGTGAGGAAGCTGCCAACTGGCCTGTTATCTGAGAAGTCTGCACAGCAGCTGCCCCGTGCAGAGCGGGGGTGGGGGGAGGACACACCCTGACAGGGCCGGGCTATTGTGGTTGAGGGCGGTTCTCTCCCCAGGCCCAGTGATAGGTGGTGCCTGTGGGTGGAGAGGACACAGGGCTGCTCACTCCAGAGCGGCACTGAGCTTGACGGAAGCACAGGGGGCCTGGCAGCTCCCAGGGACAGACAGAGCTGGGGAGACATTGAGTCCAGAGACAGACGGTAAGGACTGACTGGCCCCACTCCCGCCATCTCTTCATTTGGGCCCTGGGGCATCTGCACAGAGGGACTGGATACCTCCCCTCCCATTCCCTATCACATCACCCATGGATCCAGGCAGACCTGGGAGCTGGGAACCTCTCTCCCCACTTCATTCCCCTGCTACCCTTTTAAGTCTCCATCTCTCCTTCTCCCTCCTTCCCCCTCTCCTCTCCCCTTGGACCGGGAGACTCCGTCCCTGGCCCGGTCCCGGGGAGTTCACTCTCCCAGAGCTGGCTCGGCTCCTGCAGGTACTCGGGACTGGGAGCAGAGCCTGTGGGGGTCAGGGAGGGCAGCAGCTCTGGGACTTGTAGACCCCTGGAAGCAGAGGTGGGGTGAGGAGGGGCCGTTTGTGCAGAGTCACTTTCCTGGGGGCTCTGGCTCAGAAAGGTCGTGCAGGGATCTGTCTGAGCCTGAGACACCAGGAGCAGGAACAGCAAAGCCTAGACACCATGGCAAATAGAGAGTGATAGACACACGTCCGGGGGCAGGGACAGGAAAACACACAGGACTTGTGTAAATCAGGAGTTACCCACTGGAGTCACTGGGGCTGATTCCCCAGATTGCAGAGGTGGCAGTCCAGGATTCTCTCCCTCCTTCCCAGGAGCCAGTGAAGGGGGATGCAGCCCCATGCATTCAAAGAGTGGGGTTGGAGTTAGTGCCAGCCCAAGGAGACAGATGCTCTCAAATGGCACTGGGTTCAGCAGAACCCTATTGGGGTCAGGCTAGGGATAAGTGATACCCAGAACAGTTATGAATTTTTGTGGAAGTTTGTTTTCCTGGGACTGGCCTAAACACGTTTAGAAATCTGGGCCATTGTGAGTAAAGCTGAGTTGGTTCAGATTGACCAGTCTGAGTCTTCAGATGTGGGGCAGGAGTTCACAACCCCCTTTTCTGTCCCAGCACCTCAGACGTGCTGAGAGGCCCCAGCTCCCATTGAAACCAAGGTGAACTGCAGGTTCTTGTCCTGAACTGATGGAAGCTCCCTAAAAGTGGGGGGACCCTCAGCACCCAAATGTGGCTCTGCCCCCCACTGCCCATTCCCCCCAAGGCCCTGCCCCTGCATCATCCCTTCTCCTGAGGCCCTGCCACCACGCTGCCTCTTCCCCCAAGACCCGGCCCCCTGCTTGCTCCTCTCCACCCTCTCCCCCCTGTCCGGCGCCCCTGTCTCAGCGTCTCCCCAAAATCATGCAATGAACCATCCCTGCTAGGAGGTGCTGGGGGCCTCTGCTCCAAAATCTGTGCTTGGATCCATGGCCAGGGCAATCCAGTATGGAAGGAGGCTGCCAGTGGCTCCCAGAGGAGGGCAGGGACTGGGGTCAGTGGTGTGGCTTCAGTTTAAGAATCCCTTCCTTGGTGCTGACAATCTTGCTGACTCCACCCAGTATCTAATCTTCTGTTTCTGGTTTACTCCACTGGGTGACAGCACCCTACCGATAAGGTTGAGACAAGCTTATGTTTAACAGCTGGTCTTTTAAGTGCTATATAATCTAAATGCTGCTGTGGATTGTCTTGAAAACTGCTGTGCCTTCTGCAGGTCTAGGCTAGTGTTTATGGTTCAAATGTAAAGTTATCTGAGTAAGGGCTTCCCAGGGGGCAGGGCCCCATCCCCTCAAACAAGTGACAGTAACATTTTCTGGTTATAGGTTTCAGAGTTTTAGCCGTGTTAGTCTGTAAAAGCAAAAAGAACGAGGAGTACTTGTGGCACCTTAGAGACTAACAAATTTATTTGGACATAAGCTTTCGTGGGCTAAAACCCACTTCATCAGATGCATGCAGTGGAAAATACAGTAGGAAGATATATATATATATATATATATATATATACACAGAGAACATGAAAAAATGGGGGTTGCCATACCAACTCTAACGAGACTAATCAATTAAGGTGAGCTATTATCAGCAGGAGAAAAAAAACGTTTGTAGTGAGAATCAGGATGGCCCATTTCAAACACTTGACAAAGTGTGAGTAACAATAGGAGAAAAATTAGCATGGGGAAATTCTTTATTCAAGCCTAATTTAATGGTGTCCAGTTTGCAAATTAATTCCAGTTCTGCAGTTTCTCGTTGGAGTCTGTTTTTGAAGTCTTTTTGTTGAAGAATTGCGACTTTTAGGTCTATAATTGAGTGTCTGGGGAGGTTGAAGTGTTTTCCAACTGGTTTTTGAATGTTATAGTTCTTGACATCTGATTTGTGTCCATTTATTCTTTTGAGTAGAGACTGTCCGGTTTGGCCAATGTACATGACAGAGGGGCATTGCTGGCACATGATGGCATATCTCACACTGGTAGATGTGCAGGAGAATGAGTCTCTGATGCTGTGGACATCATTAAATTAGGCTTGAATAAAGACTGGGAGTGGATGGGTTATTACACAAAGTAAAAACTATTTCCCCATGCTAATTTTCCCCCTACTGTTACTCACACCTTCTTGTCAACTGTTTGAAATAGGCCATCTTGATTCTCACTACAAAACTTTTTTTTTCTCCTGCCTTAATAGCCCATCTTAATTGATTAGTCTCATTAGAGTTGGTATGGCAACCCCCATTTTTTCATGTTCTCTGTGTATATATATCTTCCTACTGTATTTTTCACTGCATGCATCTGATGAAGTGGATTTTAGCCCACGAAAGCTTATGTCCAAATAAATGTGTTAGTTTCTAAGGTGCCACAAGTACTCCTCGTTCTATTTTCTGGTTATAATATTTTTGCACAAACTTGGGGCTCAGTCTACTGCTCTGATTTTACCCAAATTGATACCAGCTGCTGAGGATTGATCTCAGCTAATGCCTGGCACCCAGTGCCCCTTTGGGGAAGCAATACTGTAAAAGTTAATAATTGTTAAAGTTAGCTCCAGTTAGTAACTGTCTCAAGCCTGGGTGTTGGTGCTGCAGAGACATGTGCAGCAGGGCTGCTGTTCTGTCACAGGAGAGTGTGTAGAAGCACAGCTGGTGTTAGTCACTGGGTAGCTCAAGGCAACATGCTGCAGGAATCAGAGAAGAGCAATTACCTAGAGACTTTAACTTGGAGTCCTTTCCTTAGCGAAGTACTGAAGTTGCCTGTCTGCTGTGCGCTATTACGCTGTCTGTCTCAGGAAATGGGCTTCTGTTGGAAACTTTGTCTGAAGGGCAGAGCTTTTTCTTTAAGAGCCGATATTTCAAAGTTCTCTAAAATCCATGTGTATCCTTTAAATATTGCTGTGTCATATTAGGCAGGGGAGAGTTAATGGTGCAAGTTGTGGTCATTTGGTGAAGGCATTGCTCAGATATAGCTCTCCCTCAGCAATAAAGAGCTGATTGTCACAAAGTGCTCTAAAATCCATTGGATCTACCAATGTGATTTTTATTACAGCCTCATATGTGTATATACACACACATATGAGGCTCCAATAACCTACAGAAGGTCAATAAACTTTTCTCATCTGTTCTCTCCATCTCACCCCATTTCACTTTCCCATCTACTCTGTGACACTCCCCCCCACCTTCACCCCCATTCCCTCACCTCATTCTGTGCATGTGAAGAGCTGATCCAAGCAGCAAGGGGACCAGCCATCAACAAGACACAGACAGCCATGGCCTCAGCAGCTCCCATAGAGAAAATGTTAGAAGAAGCCACTTGTTCCATCTGCCTGGAGTATCTGACAGAGCCGGTGACCATAGACTGTGGGCACAACTTCTGCCGAGCCTGCATCACCCAGTACAGTGAGCACAGGGAGTCTGAATCAGGCACAATGATCCTCTGTCCCCAGTGCCGAGAGCCACTCCAGAAAGGGAAACTCCGGTCCAACAGGCAGCTGGCTGATATTGTAGAGAACATAAAAAAACTGGGGTTAAAGCCAGAGAATGCGCAGAAGGAGAATCTTTGTGAGAGACATGAGGAGAAGCTCCAACTCTTCTGTGAGGAGGACGGAGAAGCCATCTGTGTGATTTGCAGGGAGTCCCGGGCTCACCGCACTCATGCTGTGGTCCCCATAGAGGAGGCTGCCCAGGATTACAAGGTGAGAATCACTGCTGCTCTTGGTGAAGGAACCCCTTAAAGGCCCCATTGTGTTTCTCCCCAGAGCCAGCTGCTGGGGGCTGAGTGGGAACTCACATGGCTTAAGGGAAGTGGATCCAGGTGCTGCCAAACTGAGCAGTGAAGGGTCCGGCTGCCTCCCCCACCCCCTGCCAGACAGGTAGTGAAGAGTGGAGCCAGCCATGTCCATCTCTGTGCCAGGCTGGGCATCCAGTGCCAGGTGACCACAGCCACCTAGGGAACCTGAGTGGGGGAAACCAGGACTTGTACCCTTCCCTCTTCAGTGTGTGGGTGAGGCCCGAGGGGTTGGCTCAGACAGTGGGTTTGGGGCTTGTTGGCACCTTTGCAACATCAGGAAGGTGGCACCATGGATTCTGCATTACATGGATGTCTCCCAGTGAGACAGACATGTCCCAGTGCAGCTTTCCCCAGCCTAGGCAGGATGTGTGTGTGGCTTGTGGAGATCCATTAAGTTGTTTGAGGAGGGGCCAAATGGAGGGGAATTGGAGCCTGTGGGGAGCAGGCAAAGGAGGGGGATCCAGTCAGTGTGGGACATAAGTAGCTTTGGCCCTGAGGTGAGTGACTTCCCCAAAACAAGGATCACCTGAGAGCTGAGGCAATGCACTGCTACAGGGTGGGGACTGACTGGCTAAGCAGCAGTTCTGCAGAAAAGGACCTGGGGATTACAGTGGACGGGAAGCTGGATATGAGTCAGCAGTGTGCCCTTGTTGTCAAGAAGGCCAACGGCATATTGGGCTGTATTAGTAGGAGCATTGCCAGCAGATTGAGGAAAGTGATTATTCCCTTCTATTCGGCACTGGTGAGGCCACACCTGGAGTATTATGTCCAGTTTTGGTCCCCCCACTACAGAAGGGATGTGGACAAATTGGAAAAAGTCCAGCAGAGGGCAACGAAAATGATTAGGGGGCTGGGGCATATGACTTACGAGGAGAGGCTGAGGGAACTGGGGTTATTTGGTCTGCAGAAGAGAAGAGTGAGGGGGGATTTGATAGCAGCCTTCAACTACCTGAAGGGGTGTTCCAAAGAGGATGGAGCTAGGCTGTTCTCAGTGGTGGCAGATGACAGAACAAGAAGCAATGGTCTCAAGTTGCAGTGGGGGAGGTCTAGGTTGGATATTTGGAAATACTATTTCACTAGGACGGTGGTGAAGCACTGGAATGGTTTATCTAGGGTGGTGGTGGAATCTCCATCCTTAGAGGTTTTTAAGGCCCGGCTTGACAAAGCCCTGGCTGGGATGACTTAGTTGGTGTTGGTCCTGCTTTGAGCAGGGGATTGGACTAGATGACCTCCTGAGGTCTCTTCCAACCCTAATATTCTATTATTCTATAATGGGAGAAGGGACATAGAGAAGTGTTATGTTTGGACTAGCAGAGAAGGCAATAGATAGACACAGGGAGCTGACAGATAGACAGCTTCTGCTGTGGTGGCTTTATTGTTCAGCTGCAAAATTGAAACTAACATGAAAGCGAGGGTTTGCACTGGAAAGGGTGGAGTGCTCAAATATTTAAAGGAACAATTCATCACATTCGTCCACCCTGCTTTAAAAAACTTTCCAAACACATATACATTATCAATTACACTGGTCTACAATTTTTGAGAAGTCGTCTGCTTCAGAGATAAAATGTGCTATTTATTATGTATTTTGATGTGCTGAATTCAAATATGACAATTAAAACAACTGATTGGCTACTGTTTCTAAGATATTTAAGTTTTTACATTTTATGTCTATGTATATTGTGTAGATAGTAGAGTTTTAATCATAAATTGTAAACCTAGGTCTTTTCATGTGTTTATGGTTGCTTTACATGATAATATTTCACCTGTCCTGTTTATGTAACACTTTAAAAATCAGCAAAAGGGTTATATAAATAAAATTTATTATGAAACAAAAGGCAAAAAACTATTATGTACATAGTTTAGTCCTATTCAGTGTCTACTCGGCGCTTCTTGGCTTGTCTCTTGTATTCATTAAATGGAGCATCTCTTGTCACTGTCCAGCAATAGTCTGCAAGCATTGATGGGCTCCATTTGCCCTGATAGCGTTTCTCCATTGTTGCAATGTCCTGGTGAAATCGCTCGCCGTGCTCGTCGCTCACTGCTCCGCAGTTCGGTGGAAAAAATCTAGATGAGAGTGCAAAAAATGTATCTTTAGTGACATGTTGCAACCAAGGCTTTTGTATGCCTTGAGGAGGTTTTCCACCAACAACCTGTAGTTGTCTGCCTTGTTGTTTCCGAGAAAATTTATTGCCACTAACTGGAAGGCTTTCCATGCCGTCTTTTCCTTGCCACGCAGTGCATGGTCAAATGCATCATCTCGAAGAAGTTCACGAATCTGAGGACCAACAAAGACACCTTCCTTTATCTTAGCTTCACTTAACCTTGGAAATTTTCCACGGAGGTACTTGAAAGCTGCTTGTGTTTTGTCAATGGCCTTGACAAAGTTCTTCATCAGACCCAGCTTGATGTGTAAGGGTGGTAACAAAATCTTCCTTGCTTCAACAAGTGGTGGATGCTGAACACTTTTCCTCCCAGGCTCCAATGACTGTCGGAGTGGCCAATCTTTCTTGATGTAGTGGGAATCTCTTGCACGACTATTTTATTCGCAGAGAAAACAGCAGTACTTTGTGTATCCAGTCTGCAGACCAAGCAAGAGAGCAACAACCTTCAAATCGCCACAAAGCTGCCACTGTTGTTGGTCATAGTTTATGCACCTCAAAAGTTGTTTCATGCTGTCATAGGTTTCCTTCATATGGACTGCATGACCAACTGGAATTGATGGCAAAACATTGCCATTATGCAGTAAAACAGCTTGAAGACTCGTCTTCGATGAATCAATGAACAGTCTCCACTCATCTGGATCGTGAACGATGTTGAGGGCTGCCATCACACCATCGATGTTGTTGCAGGCTACAAGATCACCTTCCATGAAGAAGAATGGGACAAGGTCCTTTTGACGGTCACGGAACATGGAAACCCTAACATCACCTGCCAGGAGATTCCACTGCTGTAGTCTGGAGCCCAACAGCTCTGCCTTACTCTTGGGTAGTTCCAAATCCCTGACAAGGTCATTCAGTTCACCTTGTGTTATGAGGTGTGGTTCAGAGGAGGAGGATGGGAGAAAATGTGGGTCCTGTGACATTGATGGTTCAGGACCAGAAGTTTCATCCTCTTCCTTTTCCTCGTCTGACTCAAGTGAGAATGATTCTGGTGCATCAGGAACCGGCAGTCCTTCTCCGTGGGGTACTGGGCGTATAGCTGATGGAATGTTTGGATAATGCACAGTCCACTTTTTCTTCTTTGACACACCTTTCCCAACTGGAGGCACCATGCAGAAGTAACAATTGCTGGTATGATCTGTTGGCTCTCTCCAAATCATTGGCACTGCAAAAGGCATAGATTTCCTTTTCCTGTTCAACCACTGGCAAAGATTTGTTGCACAAGTGTTGCAGCATATGTGTGGGGCCCACCTCTTGTCCTGATCTCCAATTTTGCAGCCAAAATAAAGGTGATAGGCTTTCTTAACCATAGTGGTTATACTGCGCTTTTGTGATGCAAAAGTCACTTCACCACAAACATAGCAGAAGTTATCTGCACTGTTCACACAAGTACGAGGCATCTCTGCTCACTTTGGCTAAACAGAACTGTGTCCCTTTGCAAAATCAAACACTGACAAATAAGAGAGCATGACACTGTATGATTTCTAGAGCTGATATAGGGCAATTTGTTCAGCAGAGTGATGTAAGCTTTGTTATGATTGCATCATCCATGGCTTCTAGGAATAACATGATGCAATTCATATCATGTATGACGCAATACCAGCTTCAGATTGCATCATTCATTGTTTTGCCTAAAAAGCAAGTACTGTCCAAACCCAGTCATAGATTTATTCATAGATCCAGTCAAAGATGTATTTTAGTCATTTCTGGTTTAAATTGAGATCCCTTCCCTTTATAACTCACTTATCCTCCGCCATTCCCAAGTCAAGGGTCGTATATACTGACCCAATAGCATATCTTGAAAACTAGAGCCAATCAACAATTTTAAGCATCATTTTCGTTCTCAGTGACCCAGAATTAGTAAACTTTGACTATATTTATTTCAGAAGCATTTTGGCTGTAGAGCAGTGTTACATGTCTAACATGAAACACTGTATAACCTAAGTAATCATTGCAGGAGGACAACCGCATACTTTTAAATGGCAAGGGATCATTCTTCTGTGGAATAGCAACACTGTAACTAAACAATGTATAAGTTCAGGTGCACAGCTCGTTATTGTATTCTCTTGTGATGGTGGTGTGGCAGTGTCCTGAACTACAGGAACAGTCAGTGGCAAGGAATCAACTGGATCTGGTATGCAATCACCTGGATCTGGTACCAAAGTTTTTCTTAACAAGTCATTAAAACTAGGAGTTGTAATGGAAGGAGATTCAATCTAGGAACAGAAAGTCTTAGTGGGACATCCCCGGACTCCGGTACTTGTTGAGGCTGCAACTGGTCCATATGTGATCTCCATAAAATACCATTGGCTAGTTTTACCAAAAACAATACAAGTCCTGTGCATTTTACAAATTCTCCAGGCACCCATTTCTCTCCACAACTGTAGCCTCCACATTAAGTCTCAAACTTGAAAAGAATGATGATGAGTCTCACATAATCAATCAGTTTGCATAGATTGGGATTTGGCTACAAGTGCGGCAATATCAGGATGTAGCAGGTCCCAATAGGTACGCAAAGATTGTTTCAAGAAAAGAGTTTCAGTTGACTCCTGGGTAGTAGCATGTGGTGTGTGCCTGTAGATGAGCAAGGAATTTTCCAGTCTCTGACTCAAAATAGACTTGTTAGCTTTTAAGGGTTGATTAAGTGTCTGTACAAAGAGTTCTGCTAGTAAGTTTGAAGCCGGATAATATGGAGCAGAGCATATGTGCTGAATTCCATTTGAAGCTAGGAACCTCTGAAATTCTGCAGAACAGAATTGAGGTCCATTGTCACTCACTAACTGTAACAGTAAACCAAATTATCTGAACAAGGTGCAAAGATGTCCAATGATCTTAGCAGCAGTAGTAGGAGTCATGCTGAAAACTACTGGTCATTTCAAATGGCATTGACTATGACCAAAAACATGTAACCTTCTAAAAATCTTGCAAAGTCCACGTGATTAAGTGTCCAGTGTGTCTGAGTCCACAACCAAGGTGTTTGAACAACCTAGCCAGGATCATGTTGAATTTGGTGGCACATAGTATAGCACTTCATCTTCTTCCAATACCTTTGTCAATCCCGGCTAACTGACATGACTCCAGGCTATGAACTTCATCTGTACGATTCCAAGATGGGCTTTGTGAAGAGCTGCCAAACCTGAGACTGAACTGATTTTGGAATGATCATTCACATTTCCCATAAGATGCAACTGTAATTCACAGAAAAAAGAACAGGAGTACTTGTGGCACCTTAGAGACTAACAAATTTATTAGAGCATAAGCTTTCGTGGGCTACAACCCAAATTTGTTAGTCTCTAAGGTGCCACAAGTACTCCTGTTCTTTTTGCTGATACAGACTAACACGGCTGCTACTCTGAAACCTGTAATTCACAGATAATTCACGTTGACATGACATGAATTGTGTAAACTGGGGATTCTTATAATCCAATCCTATACCTTGTAGTACCATTCCCTCACAATAGAAAGCACATCATCCTCAGCAGTTTCTTTGATGATTCCTGTGCTAGTAATAGGTGACCTATCCATCAAGCTGAGATAGAACATTTCATCCGAAGTTTCTTTGGGTAAATGAGAGTTTGGGTATGGCTTGTGTGATGGCCTATCAGCATTGCCATGCTGAGTCCCTTTATGGAACTGAATAGTATAGGAATGAGCCAAAAGTAGCAATGCCCATCATTGCATGCGAGCAGTAGCTAATGAAGGAATTCCATGTTTCAGACCAAATATTGAAAGTAAGGGCAATGATCCGTCTGCAAAGTAACATGTCTATGTAGTGAGGCAGAGTGGCCTCCCACTGACCCAGAGGGGGAGGTACCTGCTTGGTGGAGAATGTGGGCAGCAACCCGACCCCTGCAGTAACAGATCCTGCGTATGCCATACCTTAGATATCCCTAATTGGAGAGATGGAGCTTGACAAGTTCATTAAGTATCTGGCCAAGAGCCAACAGCAGCAGCAGGTGTCATAACTCCAGCAACAACAACAACTGGTACAGGTGCTGGGGGCCAAACAACAGCAACTGTTCTGGGATTTGGGGCCCAACACCATGAGGAGCAGCAACAGTGTCTCCAATAGCTTGTGACCCTGCTGCCTGGACCCAGCGGGCAACCTCCCAGGGGCACAATGAATCCCCCGCTTTCCCGTTGCCCATATGGCTTTCCAAGATGGGACCTGAAGATGACCCCAAAGTATTTCTTGTGATGTTTGAGCAGGTCACATTGGTTGCCCGGTGCTCCCAGAGCAGTGGGCCACCCTCTTGGCCCCCTATCTGACTGGGGCAACCCAGATCGCCTATCGGGGGCTCCCAATCAATGAGGCACAAGATTATGGATGCATGAAGCTGGCCATTTTAGATGCCTTGGACATCATGCTGGAGACCTTCCGCCAGCGATATTGGACTAACACCTATCCGCGGGGTGCTTGGCCTCAGGTCATCGCTCAGGAGATAAAAGACCTCTGCTGGTGATGGTTGCACCCTGAGCAATGGTCAGCGGACAAGATCACTGAGCAGATCACCCTAGAGCAGTTTGTTCATGTCCTCCTGCCCCAGGGGAGGGCTTGGGTACTCTGGCACTGACCCACAACACTTAGTGCAGCCGTCACCTTAATGGAGGACTTCTTGGCCGCTGAGAACCCTATTGGGCCAGGAGCCTGAGCCCTGGCCTCAACTCCCGGCTTGATGCTCCATGGCCCGGCAAGGAAGCCCAGGCCGAAGGCCGAACGGCACCCTGGATTCCAAACCCATGACGATGGGGCCAGCAACACCTCTCGGTGACCTGGGCCCACATGGCACAGATGCTCCGACACCTCTGACAAGAAGAGTTGAGACCACAACCCAAATCCCTCCACGGAGGTGATCCCCTGGCCAGGGCAACTAGAGCTTGGACCCTGCTTCTCCTGCAGCCGGCTTGGGCACTTACCATAGAAGTGTCCTGAGATGGACTGCGTCTTCGGCCAAGTCTATACTGGAGAGTCTCGGGCTGGCAAACAACCACTGTGGAGGTTGGTGAAAACGAGTCACAGCCCTCATAGACTCAGGCTGTAGGCAAAACCTCATCCACCAGGAATTCGCCCCTGACCTCACACAAGCGTGTTGAGAGATATACCTCCAATGTATCCACGGGGATGTAAAATCGTACACCAGTGCCCAGATCTCTCTGACCATTAACAGACTGATGTGGGGGTTGACACTGGAGTTGGCTCCCACCTCACCTATCCAGTCATCCTGGGATGAGACAGCCTTCTTCAGAAGAAGAGGAGGAGGCTGAAGAACCCCAAGGGGAACACCCTGATGAGCCCCTAGTCCCAATGACGATGTTGGGCCTTCCGGTGAAGAGTCCCACGATGACCCCCCCCTTACAGATTTTTGTTGCAACCAGAGGGATGAGCCCACGCTGAGCCGGGCCTACAAACAGGTAGGCCAGGTCAACAGAGCCGTGACTGATCTCCTGAGGCTGCACAGTGGACCCAATTCAAGCTACAGGCGATCACTTCTACCATGTTACTCAGGACTCCCAAACTCAGGAAGTCTGGACCCAGTTGTTGTCCCCCACTATGATCGGAAAGCTATCTTGAAGCTTGCCCATGACGTTTCCATGGCTGGCCATCTGGGACAAGAGAAAAACCTGGCCTGAGTTCTGTTGTGCTTCTTCTGCCCTGGAGTCCATCGGGAGGTAAAGGACTCGTGCCCTGAGTGCCAACTAGCTGCCTCCCTGGGGGTGGCGAAAGCACCCTTGGTCCCCCTACCCATGTTCGGGGTTCCCTTTGAGCAAATTGCGATGGACCTGGTGGGCCCGCTCCTGAAGAGTAATGCGGGGTTCCAGGATAGCCTCATACTGATGGATTATGCCACTCACTTCCCCGAGGCCATCCCACTATGGAACACTTCCATCGCAGTAGAACTGGTGAAGGTATTCTCTTGTGTGGGCCTTCCCCGTGAGATTCTCATGGATCAAGGGACCAACTTCACTTCCCAGCTGATCTGTCAGGTGTGTACCTTGTTGTGACAGGTATGACAGTTTCTGGGCTTAGGTGGGTATTACCGACACTCTGTGCCCCAGTTTGCATCCTTCGCAGCACCCCTCATGGCACTCTTAACCAAGGACAGCCCACGTCGGTACGCTGGTCGACAGAATGTGAAGATACATTCTGAGCCCCCATTCTGTGTAGGGAACCTGTGCTTTTCAGCTGCGATTTCAACTGAGTTCCTGATCCAAATGGATGCTTCAGAGGTGGGGCTCAGGGCAGCCCTCTCCCAGGAGGTGGATGGAGAAGAGCATCCCACCCTCGATATCAGTTGGAAGCTCTTCCCCCCAAGAATGTAACTATTCAGTTATAGAGAAGGAGGCCCTGGCTGTTAAATGGGCTATCGATACCCTCAGATACTATCTTCTCGGGGCCCCTTTTGTATTGATCACTGACCACAAACCCTTAAAATGGCTAAATACCATGAAAAGTACCAATGCCAGATTGATGAGATGGTATCACATCCTCCAGCAATTTGCCTTTACTGTCTAACACTCAGCAGGTAAGGATAACACTAATGCGGATTTTCTGTCTGGCCTGGGGGGAGTCAGGATGGCAGCCATGAAGACCGGGAGATGGACTTAAGGGGTGTGTGTGTGTAGTGAGGTGAAGTGGCCTCCCACTGAGCCAGAGGCAGATGGATCACGCTCTGAACCCAGGTGGGCAGAGCCAGGCCATGCTCTCCCCTCCCACTGGAAGTCAGGAGGCAGGACAGGAAGTATAAAGGGCTGGTCCTGGAGCTCAGTTGGGCTGCAACCGCCAAAGGGGACATATGCCTCCTGATCACTCCTGAGCTGGGAGACTTCAGCTGACCCCTCCCGAGATAAGGAGTGACCAGAGCTTCTGGAGCCATGCACTGACCAAGGCATTGAAGAGTCGTTGGGACTGCCACTGGACTTCTACCCCAACAAACTGGAGGACCACCCGTGGATCCAAGTACACCCCAAGGGGAGTGTAGAAAGTGGCCCAGAGGCAGCCGACCCCGTCTGGCTGCATTGCTGCCGGAGACCTGGTCAGCAAGTTGCAGCTGGATTCCCTGCTGACCCAGTGGCGGAATAGTCCACCACTGTTAAGGCCCTGGGTCGGGGCCTGATGGAGTTGGGTGGGCCCAGGCCCTGCTGCCACTTCACCCTGAGGTGGCAGTCTCCCCTTGCTAGGCCAAGAGGCCTGCATTTGTTGGCCATCTGCTGGAGCTCAGATACCCAACCCTCTTGCTGCTCTACACAGAGTACAGGACAAAGCCACAGACTCCTTGCTGCTCCACCCTGACTGCGGGCTTGGGCTCATAACTGTTTGCTGCTCTGCCCTGACTGCAGACCAGAGGTATAGACAGTTTCTTGTCCCGCCCTGCCTGGGGGTCTGGGGCCCCGAGACTCATTTGTGGATCTGCCCAGACTGCAGGCCAGAGCCATATAATCCGTGGAATGACTCATAGACTCATAGACTCATAGACTTTAAGATCAGAAGGGACCATTATGATCATCTAGTCTGACCTCCCGCATGATGCAGGCCACAAAAGCTGACCCACCCACTCCTGGAATAATTCTCTCCCTTGACTCAGCTGTTGAAGTCCCCAAATCATGATTTAAAGACTTCAAGTCGCAGAGAATCATCCAGCAAGCGACCCCTGCCCCATGCTCTGCTAATTCCCTGATTGTGGGTGACGCTCAGTTATTTAGTGAGGCGAAGTGGCCTCCCACTGACCCAGATGGGGAGGGACCCCTGCTAACCAACTACAATCTACCATATAGGTAGGTATGGAACAGCCAAATACCAAAGATAATGCTGAGAGATTCTAGCTGTATTTGCACATAGCTCTTCTCAGAAGTGATGAGTGTTTGTGGTGCAAAGGCAATTGGTTTCTCTATACCATTAGGAAAAATGTGGGAGAGAACTGCACCCACTCCATACGGTGAAGCATCACAAACCACTTGCGATGGAATCAAAACATCAATGTGCATTAGAACGTCAGCTGATGTCAACAGTTTCTTTACTTCATTAAATGCACGCACACACTCTTTAGTCCATTTCCATTTTTTTCTTTGCTTGTAACAGTACATGTAAAGATGCCAAAACTGTCACCAGATTAGGAAGAAATTTACTGTAGCAGTTAAGCAGTCCTAAGAATGAACATAACTGTAACATGTTCTCTGTCAGTTGTGCTTCAAGAACCACCTCCTCTTTCTCTGGTGATTTCCTTAAGTCCATGGCATCAATTACATATCCAAGGTATTCAGCTAAAGGTTTGAAAAACTCACATTTGTCTTGAAAAATCCTCAGTCCATGGTCTTCCAAATGTGTCAAAGCAGAACCCAAATTTCACAGATCATAGAATATCAGGGTTGGAAGGGACCTCAGGAGGTCATCTAGTCCAGCCCCTTGCTCAAAGCAGTACCAATCCCCAAATTGCCCCCTCAAGGATTGAGCTCACAACTGTGGATTTAGCAGGCCAATGCTCAAACCACTGAGCTATCCCTCCCCACCTTGAGCCTTTTGTGTAACAAAGATGTCATCCAAATAATACTGAACTTCATTCAGTCCCTTCAGAATCTCATCCATGGCTTTCTAGAACAGGGCAGGTACTGATGTGATACCAAAAAGCAACGTTTTATAACAAAATAAGACTTTTTGTGTGTTGACTGAGCCAGCATCTTGCAAATATCTCACAATCTCCATTTGTAGGTATGCATTGAGCAAATCCAATTTACTGAAATGCTGTCTACCACTAAAAGTAGCAAACAAATCTTCAGTGTGAGATAGTGGTTACTAATCTGCACATAAAACTGTATTAAGCATCACTTTGAAATCTCCACATATTCAGACTGAGTCCTTCCTGATCACTGGTACAATGGGTGTAGACCACTCACTGTGTGAAACTGGTGACAGGACTCCAATGTTCACTGAATGGTCCAAATCAGCTTCCACCAGATGCTTCAGAGTATAAGGTACAACTCTGGGCTTGCAATATTTTGGCTGGCTGTCAATAAGCTTCCCTGACATGCTGTTCATCTGTCCAAGTTCTTTTTCAAAAACTTTAGCATGTCTGTCCAGTATTTCTTGAAGATTTTGAGGTACTTTTGTGATCACTTTGATCTTGATCCAATTCGTCTTGAGCTTCTCAAGTCAAGATCTTGATCCAATTCATCTTGAGCTTCTCAAGTCAAGATCTTCCAAATAATGGTGGATACTTTCCTTCAATCACATAAAAAGGTAAAACAACTGATTGATCATCTAGTTGAACTTTCACCTGGCATATCCCTTTTTTGGACTAATTTTTCCCCTGTATAAGTCTTTAAAGTGGACATTTCTTCCAGAAGAACTTGTGGCAAAATCTAGTGATAGGCAGATACAGAAATCAATGACACAGTATCAAGCTCCATTCTTGTGGGAACTCCTTCAGTCAGATGCCATCCTTGACTCCAGCTTCCGATAAAACATGAAGTGCTAAATCTTGATCAGTGTCCCTGTAGCTCTTGTCTTTTCCACATTATGAATTTCCAACTTCCATCATTTCTTAGGTTCAGTCTTCATAGGTGTCTTCTTGGATGTACGGTTACTCTGTGTTGCTGGTCTTTGAACTGTGTGACAGGTCATAGTGATGTGTCTTTTCTTCTGACAGTTCTAATAAATGACCTGGCATGTCCAGCAATCCTTCTCAGCATGTGTAGTTTGTGCATTATAGCCCCATGAAAATTCTTCATGTTCCCATGGTTCTCTGTCTCACTAATTCAGAAGATGAACTCCTCGGTTCATACTAATGTCCAGAAAATCCTTCTTTGCAGTTTCCATGGCAACAGCCACTTCAACAGTCTTTTTGAATGTAAACGGTGACATAGTCAGTAACTTCTTCTGAACCTGGTCATTGCATAATTAACAGACAAATTGGTCATACAGGGCATCACTTAATGTTTTTCTGAACTGACAATGCTCTGACAACACCCTTAGAGCAGCAACAAACTGTGCTATTGATTTTCCAATTCCCTGATGTCGCTGATGGAACTGAAATTGTTCTGCTATCACTGATGATGTAGGAGAAAAGTGTTCCCACGTTGTGGCAATAATTGTGGCATACACCTGCGACCCGATATAACACGAATTCTGATATAACGTGGTAAAGCAGTGCTCCAGGGGGGCGGGGCTGCGCACTCCGGTAGATCAAAGCAGGTTCAATATAACGTGGTTTCACCTATAACGCGGTAAGATTTTTTTGGCTCCCAAGGACAGCGTTATATCGAGGTAGAGGTGTACTTGGCAGTTCTTGGCACAGTTGGAGACAATAAGTCATGTGGCAGTCCATATGGCTTCAGACCAGTCACTGTCAGCAAGACTGAAATTCATTGTCTGTCGGGAAACTACAAATTGCCCTGCAAGCTACAAATTGCTCAAAACATTTGAGGCACATCACCCATGATTTGTATTTTTCATCAAATTCATCATCATTGCCCACAAAAGGTGCCATTTCTCTGCTCTCCTGTTGGACTTCAAGCCTCCTGGATGACCTTTTCTGCCACAAATAAATTCTTTCATTGTTACTGCACTGTCTGTGCTCGAACCCCCTCTGCTGGTTGTGTGTCTACACTGCAAACTGCAAAATTCTGCCTTTGGCTGCACTTGGGCTCTCTCTGCTAGCAATCTTGGGCTGTCTCTGCTAGCACTGTGACCACCCTCTTCCTCCTCAGTGCTTTGTCTCTGCAGCAGCTAGGCAGCAACAGCAGAAAACTCCTCCTGTGTTCTGCCCTGAATTGCCAAGTTCCCCATCTCTACTTTGTTTGCAATAGCTTCAGGCAGCTGTCTCTTTCCTTTGTTCTATCTTTATTTGCTTACTCTCCCTTCTCTAGCTGACTTTCTCATGCTGCTGCAGCAGCAAAATGCAGCAGACTGTCATATTGTGCCTCTAGATGAACTGCTGTCTCCCCCCCCTTTTTATATAGTATTATTTGCTGGCTTTTTCTTCTTCTTGGTCAGGCAATGGGAGAACTGGACACTTAGGGATTGTTGGTTCCTAGCCATTAAATGTTATATTTGGAGCCAGCGGAGAAGCAGCTAAATAGACATGCTAGTGTAAGCGGGGGAATGGTCCCACTATTGTGGGGAACTTTCCTGGCTTATACACTACCCCGGTGACATGGGCTCGCAAGGATCTGAGTCCTCGCTCCCACTTCCTTTACCCAGAACCCTGCCTGATCTCAAGGGCTCCCCTTCCACTCTTCTGTGTGGCAAAGTCCTTGTAGCCCCAACAAGGCTGGGCCCAGGATTCCTGGGGGCCTCGACCCACAACCTTGTCATGGTCACTTAGGGCAGGGGCTATGGTGTCCCCATTCCAGGGTGCTCTCTCTGCACTGGCTGCTTCCCTGACCCACTGATCATTACATACAGTTCAAAGCAAATACAATTTATTAAACAGCAATCAATTTTTAAAAATAAGGAAAAAATGGGAAAGGTTAAAAGAAAACACATCACCCTGCTCTGTGGCACAGGGACATCATAACCAGCGTCTCTGGAATGTCAGGGAAGTTCAGTCTGTTCCTCACAAGTCCCAGGCCCCTTCTCAGGCCCTGACTGTGCTGCAGATGTTGGCCAAATAGGGCCCGTTCTCCCCGGAGCTTACCCAATTACACCAAGGAGGCACGGAGAGACAAGAAGACGGGTACCGATCCTTTATTTGTCAGTCAGCTGAGAGGGTGCACCTCGGCTCACGCCAAAGGAGACACACCTTACATGGGCGACATGGGCCCTTTTTATAATCAGTAACAAACAACTCAGTTCTCATCCTTTCTACGTCACTATGCTGACCTATAGATAACAGGTTACACAGAATACATGTATTATTTTGGGGAAGGGGGGGGATACAAGAGACATCTGTTGCGGATACATTTGTCATTTTGAAGGGAGAACACGGTACATCCCTTGACCCTTTGCACTAAATACCTTGGGGATATATGGGAACGCAGCTGCATATACTTGTGGGCCCTTGTTCTGTTACTCCTTATCTCTATTATTTCTGCTAGTGTGAGTGAAACTGCAGCCATCTGCTAAAAACGCTGACCAATACATTTCTGCTTTAACATGTAAGCAGTTAGCACAGAAGTAGATGAGAGTTCACAAGATGGAGTCTGGGGGTTTTAGATAGGCCCAGAGCAAAAGAGCTTCATCGACACTTTGGCCTTCCACTTTTCCGAGTTACCTGGTAGCTATGCCTAGTGGATCCCAACAATCCCCCCTTTGAGAACACTCAACAAACCTTTGTCAGAGTTTTCTCATACTTTAAAGACAAAATGCGATCAAGCTCCATGCAATTAGGATTATCAATGAAAATAAAACCAATGCTCAGGGTTCTCGCGGGGAGTATGCTGTGACCGTTCAGAAAGATCACAACGCATTCCCAGTGACCCTTACTGTCTTTTGAATAGCAGCTTAAGTCCCAAATCGTCGTTAACAGTCTTTTCCGCAGGCTGGACAGTCCACTGTTTAGGAATGGGCACCGCTTTCAGTCGAGAGTGATGAATCCAGTTCTTGTGTCCTTCGACCTTTGCCACTGTATGGGTGACAAGCAGGATGGTGTGGGGTCCCTTCCACTTCTTTTGGAGAGGCACGTCCTTCCAGGTCCGCACGAGAACGGAGTCACCAGGCTGCAGGGAGTGGACCCGAGGTATCCAGCAGAAGAGACTGTGAATCTTTGGTATACCTGTGAAGAAAAGAAAGAACAGCAGACAGAGGGCACATGTACTGAGACAAGAAACCATACCCCATCTCCCACTCCCCTGCCAGAACTGGGGTACCATTCATAGGCCATGCTCTTCCAAACATAATCTCGAAGGGACTAAACCCTATCCTACCCTTAGGGAGAGCACGAATGCAAAGTAACACAAGGGGCAAAACATCAGGCCACTTAAGAGAGGCCTCCTGACAGACCTTTGAGAGGTGTCGCTTGAGTGTCTGATTTGTGCGTTCCACTACTCCACTGGCTTGTGGTTGCCAGGGTGTGTGGAGTTTCCAGGGGATTTGCAGAGCACTTGATATCTTTTGAACCACTTGAGATGTGAAGTGTGTTCCATTGTCAGATTCCATCCATTGAGGAAGGCCGAAGCGAGGAATGATTTCCTTGACAAACTTAAGAGCCACTGTCTTGGCAATGTTGTTGCGACATGGGAAGGCTTCAGGCCATCCGCTGAATCGATCCACTAAGACAAGAAGGTACTTGTATCCTTGGGTCCTGGGAAACTCAGTAAAGTCTATTTGCCACACCAATCCTGGGCCTGGGGTAGTTTCCAGGGTGGCTGGTGGCACTGCTACTCCTGGTCGAGGGTTATTCTTTTGGCAGATTAAACATTCAGCTTGTACCTATGATGCTAGGGGTTTAAGTCCAGAGGTTAGAAAATATTTATTCATAAGCTGGGCAAGAGCCTCTTTGCCTGCGTGTGTGGTTTGATGCAGTTTCTGCAATACCAGTCGAATCAGGCCCTTGGGCAGGAGGATTTTTCCCTTTGTGGAATAAAGCCATCCCTCCTTTTCCTGGAGACCGAGACTGTCAGCCAGGTTTCCGTCCTCTTGGGAGTCTTGAGGGGCTGCAAGCTCACCCACTGATGGGATGAGGGCATGCATTTGGGCATTATTCTTTGTTGGTGATTTCAGGATAGCAGCTCGCTTAGCTTCCCTGTTTGCTCTGGCATTGCCCTTGGTTACATGTTGATCTTCCCTTTGATGGGCTTTGCAATGCACCACTGCTACTGCTGAGGGGAGTTGTACTGCTTCTAAAAGCCGGCGTGAGCATGCAATACCCCAAAAGCATACTTTGAGTCAGTAAAAATATTAACCCGTTTGTCTTTTGCCAGCTCAAGTGCCCGAGTCAGGGCCACTAGTTCAGCAAGCTGGGCAGATGTTCCTGCCAGTAAACTTTCAGCTTCCACGGTATCATGAAGAGACACAATAGCATAACCAGCCCTCCTTTGCCCATCCACAACAGTACTACTTCCATTTGTATACCATTTCAAGTTAGCATTTGGGAGTGGCTGATCTT
This sequence comes from Emys orbicularis, assembly GCF_028017835.1. Classification (NCBI taxonomy): domain Eukaryota; kingdom Metazoa; phylum Chordata; order Testudines; family Emydidae; genus Emys; species Emys orbicularis. Next base: position 23,569,146 of record NC_088695.1, on the reverse strand, counting down.
TTTAGATCTGGGCGGCTAGAATACTGAACATCTATGATTTCTAAACAGTCATGTTCCTGCTTTTCTGTCTCTGGTAACAGTGTAGCTGGATTAAGGGAGGGACAGATTTGTAGGGTGACTTCAGGATTCTTTAACAGCTTCGCCTGGTACCGAGCAACCTGAGCCTGTGTGAGCCAAAGACCACCCTTAGTGTCCAGCAAGGCTCGGACCATATGGGGAACATACACACTTGCACAGTTCCTTCCAGTGTCAGTTTCTCCGCTTCCCCAAGCACTAGAGCAGTAGCTGCGACCGCCCTCAAACAGGCTGGCCATCCCTTTGAAACTTGATCCAGTTGTTTAGAGGAGTATGCCACAGGACGCTTCTAGGCACCTAATAGCTGAAATGCCCTGTCCGCTTCTGGGGACCAGTGAAAGGGGTCTTGTTCCGCTCCCTTAACACATTCATACAGAGGTTTAGCCCACAGTCCAAACTCTGGAATCCATATTTTGCAAAAACCTGCCATGCCCAGGAATGCCCTAAGCCGTTTACGGTTGCTGGGGATGGGAACTTGGCAGATAGCCTCCTTTCTTTCGTTTGAGAGCTGTCTCTCTTTCTGCCTGATGTGAAATCCCAGATATTGAACCTTTGAAAGAACAATTTGGGCTTTGCTTTGAGATACCCTGTATCCTCGCAGTCCAATAAAGTTTAGGAGACTCACAGTAGCTCTGAGACAAGGGATTAGACCCACAGCAGCAATTAACAAGTCATTTACATATTGCAGCAGGAGGGCTTTGTAATCCTTGAGCCAATACTGTCCAACCAAGCTGCTTTTTAACCCTTCTGTTGTCCTCATTATGCCTTGCAGTATTTTGCAGATCTTAGTTGCTTGGGCACATTCAGGCCCCGCCCTTTTTCTTGGTTGTCAGCAAAGTCTTGGCTATGAACAATGTCCTTGGACTGAGGCCAGCTGTATTTTCCTCTCAGTTAACTTATTCTGTGCTTTTTCCTTTTCTCCCTTTCTCGGCTTCTTCTAACTTCCAAAGGAACCTTCCACTCTTCACTCATACTCCTTTTCTCCAACCATTAACACATACTCATTGCCATCATACATCTTTCCAGTAACATAACTTCTGTGCAAAGCTTTGAAGCAACAAACCAGGACAAGCACACTCACTTCTGAGGATTTCACTCTGTACAATCTCTGGTGTCCAATAGCTTTCCCTTTTTAAACCTTAAATGCCTTCTCTCTCTTTACCAGATCTTTTATCTGCTATTTTGTTACCCAAAAACAAATTCAAATCTTTTATTCTCCTGGCTTTGACTACCCTGCTGCAGCCACAACTTTTGGTCTTTAGTTAAAGCATTTTAAATCTTGTAAAGCGTTAAGTCACCTTAGGGATTAAATGCTAAATACCTTAAACAACACTAGTTTCCTGTGTCTGGCAAAAGTATTCTCAGTTTTGCAACTTTAAAACAATACCAATTCATCTCAAACTTATAAAACACAGATTGTATACAGCAGGAGTGTTCTTCAGCAAATTAGACTAACGTATTCATAGTCGAATAATTCCACTTAAATAACCTCTTGCCTGAATTACTTACAGACATTCCTACCAAGTTTCACTGCTTGATTCCCTTTAGCAACTACAGAGTTAACTTCTCACTCTCTTTTCTTAAATCACTTGCTTGTCTCCCAAAACAACACCCAATCAACTCAGATTTTACCATTCCAATTATTATCCTGGGGATTTGAAATCCCCATGCTTATAATTACTTACTCTTTTCCTTCCACTATGCCCTCAAAGTTTCCAACCTATTTTCCAATCTCTCTGTCTGTTGCCTTCCTGCTTGGGCCCGATCCTGCTTTTCTCGCTGAACCGTCCCTTCCATGGGCACCGGCTTTTTTTTCACTACCAATTTAGCTAGGAGGGTGGGTTTCTCAACTAGCCCCCACCCTTCCTGGTCTCTTCCCTTAAACATTCTTACTCATAAGGCTACCCGAGTCCTCCCTCGTGAGGCTTATGGCTAGCTAGACAACCTTCAAAAATAGAAATGAACTTGCTTGGATTCATTGAGAATTCTCCTGCCTCTGCCTTAAAAGCAGCCAGATATTAAAAGCAACATGACACAAGATCCTGTGTTCCTGGACGAGCTACCACACTCTCAGTAATCAACGGATACAATCCCACCAAGGGGCGGGTACTCTCTAAAGCCTGTGGGGGTGAAGGAGCCGAAGGGGACACCGATTCTGGCATTACAACAGTGGGAGGATTCTGGGGTTTAGCAGCCGTTACTACCGAGCCTGTCGGAGTCAAATGGCACTTAAACAAAATATCAGATCATCTTTACATAATACCATTCCATAATCAGCCTGGCGTCTAAACGCCTTCCAATTATTTAACATACATTTCAAGGGTGTCCCAGCATATATGCTTTGTCCGGACCCCATTATGCTCGCTTTTAATTAAACCTGGTCACGGGTTCGACCGACCCCCCTTGCGATCAAGATATCCTGGTCACAGGGTTTCCCCTCGCAGGAGTCTCGGTGCGGCTAGAGTCGGTTTAAGTCCTAGACCTGGTTATCACAATTTTGGCTTCCAGCATATCATTAGTATGAAAAAGTACAATATTCCTGCCAAGAATAAAAGCAAGCCCTGGGACTTTTCTACGTCCCAGTAATTGTCCAGTACGGCCCACAGACTAGGGAAGTTAGTGAAATTATTCATTAGCCGTTGCCTGCTTTGTTATCATGACCACAAAACATTTGTCCATCTACAATACCTTCCCACACAGGGATTACCCAAAGGGCCCAATTTACACTGCGGGGGCGTTATCCCTCAAACCCAAGAGGTAAACGCACTTACCGCCCGGAGTGGCCGCGTCCGGCTGTTGGACCTTCCCCTTCTTCTGGTACCGTCTTATCTCCGTGTCGTTAGGAGTTCTCTTTAGAGAGGACACAGCCGCCCCGACCGATTGTGACGACCCGAGGCCCGAGCAAACCAACAGCTCGAGGTGGCCACTCCTCGGAATCGCCCCCGGTCGTCGGTCAGTGTCCTCCACAGGGAGAGAAGTCCCGGCGGAGTCGCCAATTTGTTGGCCAAATAGGGCCCGTTCTCCCCGGAGCTTACCCAATTACACCAAGGAGGCACGGAGAGACAAGAAGACGGGTACCGATCCTTTATTTGTCAGTCAGCTGAGAGGGTGCACCTCGGCTCACGCCAAAGGAGACACACCTTACATGGGCGACATGGGCCCTTTTTATAATCAGTAACAAACAACTCAGTTCTCATCCTTTCTACGTCACTATGCTGACCTATAGATAACAGGTTACACAGAATACATGTATTATTTTGGGGAAGGGGGGGGATACAAGAGACATCTGTTGCGGATACATTTGTCATTTTGAAGGGAGAACACGGTACATCCCTTGACCCTTTGCACTAAATACCTTGGGGATATATGGGAACGCAGCTGCATATACTTGTGGGCCCTTGTTCTGTTACTCCTTATCTCTATTATTTCTGCTAGTGTGAGTGAAACTGCAGCCATCTGCTAAAAATGCTGACCAATACATTTCTGCTTTAACATGTAAGCAGTTAGCACAGAAGTAGATGAGAGTTCACAAGATGGAGTCTGGGGGTTTTAGATAGGCCCAGAGCAAAAGAGCTTCATCGACACTTTGGCCTTCCACTTTTCCGAGTTACCTGGTAGCTATGCCTAGTGGATCCCAACACAGAGACGCTGTGGGTCAGACACTTGCTCTGGAGGTGCCACACGCTCAGGCTCTAGGTGGCAGACCCTTCTTCCCAGTATCATCCACCCCGTCAGGGTTAGGATCCCCCTCCAAGTCTGGCCTGCAAGGCAAGTTGGCTGGGGGCATCACCCTGCGCTGGGCCCGCTGCCCAGGGTCCCCCTCGCTCTCCCCAGTTGCTCACCGCATCTGGCTCTGGACTACTCCAGCCCCAGCTCCACCACAATGTCTCACCTCCAGCTCCACCACTTTGCCTCACCACGGCTGCTGCTGCTGCTCTGCCTCCAGCTCCCTGGGCTGCTTCTCTGGCCCCCCCGGCTCTGGTTGCTGGAGCTCTCCTCCCAGCACAGGTCTGCTCTGGGGGCTGCTTCTGTGACTCTGCTCCCAGCATTGACCTGCTTCCTGGGCTGCTTTTCTGGCCCCTCTGGATCTGGCACAGCTCTGCTCCCCAGCTCAGCTCAGGCCCCTGCTTTCTCCTTAGCTCGGTCCCGCTCTGTCTGACCCAGGCAATTCCAGCTCACATGGAGGACAGGACCCCCCCCCCCCCCCGGCCTCCTGTCCTGACTCCCTGATTAGTCTCCCCGCCCTGTCAATCAGGCTGACCTGGAGCATTGGCCTCTCCCCATTGTTCCTGGGGACTGTCAGTCTCAGGCTCCTGATTTCCCATCGACCTTTCCCCTTTCTTTTGGTACTGGGAGCTAGCCAACCAAAAACCCGCACTGAGTTTTAGTAAGGGGACAACAGTCCTCTTACACTAAAAGTGAGCTGATGGAAAAACAGCTTCTGTCCTGGTGGTTTTCTTGTCATCTGAAAAACAGTGCTTCTATATCGTGATGCCAACTTTTCCCAACCTAGTGCTAAAAATTCCCCAAATCTGCTGAAAAATTCCCAGATAAAGTTTTTTATTTCAAAATCTCAAAGGAACGTAATATGTGTGTTTTTAATAACTATATAATATATATTATATACAAATTATTCTTATTCGTTCGAGATATTTCACATTTATTATAATTTTTATACGTATAGACATGTTTTTCAATTTTCAGTTGTTACATATACAGTAAATAAAATATTTAACACATGAGAAATAGGATTGAAATTATAGAAAACAATGTATTTTACACAAATTTCACTATTTTAAAAACAAAAGTATTAATAAGTACAGCATGTGCCCTGCAGTGTACTGTACATCAAAGTACTTTTTATTTTTTCAAAGTAAAACATATGATTATAAAATAAGATAAAAAAGCAAACAGAACAAATAACACTTTTACATAATTTTCCTTATTATAATCTCTGAGTTTTATCCATTTTCTGACTCATGGTCTGAGTCGTCACTAGGAACATCATTACCACCATTAATATTTTTACTAGTTTTATCACTGTCATTTTTACTGTACATATTTTTACAATGTAAATACAAGTGCTTAATAGTAATTACAAAATTAGAACATTTCTCTTGCTTTGCTTTCAAAGCTGACCTTATAACTACACTAGACTTGAATGTTTTGGTTGTCATACAGTTTCTTTTTTTGTTTTTTATGTCAGTTATCATGGAAAAAATTCTTTCACATGCTGCATTTGAATGCGGTAATGTGAAAACCCTTTTAGCCAGTTCAGATATATTTGCAAACATGAATTGACCTGAATAATCTAAATTCATTAACTTTCAATTTTTCTACAAGTTCCTCCATCTCAGTTTGCGCCAAAACATTGCTATTTATAGCAGTATATTTATCTTTCTTTAATGCAACAGCCTCAGCAATTTTGGAATTGGAAACATTTTTTAACTACTTCAGTCAAGTGTTCTACAGATTGAATACTGATACTGTGTTAAGCAAAGTAACAGGCATTCTAATCTCTGCATTTTTAACTTGCTTTTCAAATGTTTTTGCTTTATTAATTTCACAATCTTGTTTATTAAACATATCATCAGTTTTCTTTGTATTAGATACTGTCTCAACCTTTTGTTTATGTTTTTTACCATTAGCGTGTTTATCTAACTCACTAGTACCTGCCTGGATTTTTACATCACAACATTTGCAATAAGCTAAAAAAGATTGTTTTCAACTTTCTGCAGCCAGTCTTTGTATTTACCTTCTTGAAGCCACGAGTCTTGAAAGGCTTTTTTGAAAGTAGATGGCTTCTCTTTTGGTGGAAGTTCACTCCGAGTCTTAATACTCTGTCGGGGGTGCTATCCTGTTGTTTCCGTTCGACGTGGATGGATCTTTGTCTACTCCTGCAGTCCTCTTCCTCTTCTCACCAGCCTTACCAGTCTCTTTATTCATTTTTTACGTTAGATAAAAAATGGAAAGAGATCTCTGAAATAATGGCATGTGATAATTAGTATAATGTGTATTTCAATTTATATTTAAATCAAAGAAGGGAACATATTATATATTATCACCTAACACAGTAGGCGAAGATATTTAATATTTGCCTGGAGGCAGGTGCCGTTACAAATTTATGAACAGCCGAACACTCTGGTCCACATTCTCTGTGCAACTGCAAGCACGAAATACAAAATTTTAGAGATTTAATGACAGATCGAGAAACTAATCATAATCAGTAAGTATTGCAATATATTTAATTATTGGAAGAAACCTTACCTAGAAGATAAATTTGATAACCATCTCCTCATTACCCGCCAGCCAGCTGTTGCTGAGGTTGGTTTGTTGTGAGTGCATGTGCGCACTTGTCACTTCACTTGTGCCGTCATGATATAGTACGTTGAAGCACCACCAATGGGAGAGCAGCACAGCCCAGTTATGAAAATCACGTGACAAATATTGAAGAACGCATTTTGAGGGAAATTTAAAAGAAGCGCAAATATTTTACTTTTTATGAAAACTTCCCAGGATTTTTGAGATTTGTAAAGTCTTTTACTTTTTATTAAATTTTCCCAGGATTATTTAGCTTTTGAATGAAAATTCCCAATTTCCCAAGTTGAAACATTTTACTCAAAAATTCCCAGATTTTGGGAAATTTCCCAGGATATAGAAGCACTGCTGAAAAACTGAAACTAACATGCAAGTGAGGCTTTGCACTGGGATGGGGGAGTGCTCAAACATTTAAAGGGACAGCACACCACAAGAAGGGGCCAGATCCTGGGCCCAATGATGACTGCTTGGTAGTGCCCATAAACATACATTCATCTCCCTTCTGAGGCCTCCCCTGCCCAGGTGAGCACTAGGTTCTGCAAGGCTGCAGCTTGGCTCAGTGTCCTCAAACTTCAGCTAAACTCCTCCATTCCTGAGAAATCTTGGAGCATAGCAGACAAGTGGGGAAGAGTCTCCCCCAGGATCAGTGTCTCAGCCAGACAATGCCCCAGAATGTGTAGCTCTGACCCTGCTGCCTCTGCCCAGGTTATTCTCCTGGCTTTGTTATTGAAATGTGCATTTTGCACAGGGCTGGACTGAGGCACCCCAGGGCTCCAGGCACAACATGCTGACAAGAGGCCCTGTCGTGGTTCTGGCCCCATTAGCAGTGGCTGTGGAAGGGGCCACCCACCCAAGGGCTGTCTGTCCCCACAGGACCAATAGCAGGAATCCCCTCCCTCCCACTGAGAGAGAGATACTCGAAAAGGGTCAGGGAGCCCCCCCAATCCAGCAGCCAGGGTGTCTATGATTGGATGGGGGAGCTGAGTCATATGAGCTACCCCCTGCTACCACACAAAGCCCCACTTTTGGGGGGGTTGGCTGGCCCCCGGAGCAGTGAGGCTTGGTGTCAATGTCCCATACACATAAATGGGGCAGTCCCCTCTCAGGGCACTGGGCTCAGGCTCTCTACAGACTCAGGCAGGAATCGCTGTATCTGTCACATTTGAGGCATGTTTTCAATATTTTCTTTGCAACCCAGAGGGTTTGAAACATTCTCTTTTTAATGGAAGCCAAGAGCCGGATTTTATCACGACTCCAGTAGCTGGGGCCTAAACATGGGTTTGTAGTGCCTCTGTTTCATCTGGCCCTGCCTCCTGCAATCTCTACCCATCAGGAAGTGCAGATTAATGGTTGTTTATCACACATGTTGCCCCTGCAGGTGAAACTCCAGGAAGCTCTGGGCCCTCTGAGGCAGGAGCTGGAGGAGGCCCTGGAGCGGACATCTGAAGAGGAGGAGAAAACCACAGAGTGGCAAGTGGGTGTCTGGGTTTATCCTTCCCTGAGCCCTTCTCCCTTCAGTGTTCCTAGGGTGAGGGGCCAAAAAGCTATAGGCTGACATTATAACCTGCTCTAGCTGTTTGCCCTGAGATGGTGCCATGGTACCAGGAGCAGGAAATGTCTCTGAGGGGATCACAGTAAAGCAGACCAGGGGACAGTTCCTGTCCTGTGGTCAGTGGCACAGACTCACCTCCAAGTTCTCTGGGGGCAGGAAGGAGATGAAACACTCTTACAATAGGGGGTGCAGTGTTTGCATGTGAGTCCATTGCCTCATCATACCCTCGAACCATGCTGGGTAACTGCAGACACAGACAGCCCTCAGGAGTGCAGATCCTCAGAGGCACTCTCTGCACATCCACACGCAAGGCACCGAGCTCAGTGTGGGCAGACGTTGCACTGGCCTTTAGGAGTTTGGCCCTAAGGGAGCAGAGCTCAGGGCAGCCCTGGGAGTTACTCAGCTGAGCAGACAGAGACAGCCCTTCTCCTCTGCCATCCTCTGCAGCCATCATGGGGCCCCTTGACTCATTAATCCTTAGCTGCTGTCTTCTACAACTATAACTACATGGCTGTGTGCAGCCAGCCGGCCTGCCAATATTCACAAAGCAGATACTAGTAGGTTGTAGAAGGCTGGCATTTGTATAGAATATATATATTCTATTTGTTCACTCACACCCACTTCCGTCATTTGTTCCATACACCCAACCCACACTCATTTCACACCCACTGTCATTACACCTCCCCACACACAACTGTTTTGTATACACCCCCCCCACCCCCCACCCCACAGAGTCACAGTCCTTACGCTGCGAGACCCAGCGCCGCCGAGAGTGGGTTCGGGCCCCAGTGAAAAATTTTTTTCGGGCCCCCCAGCAAGGGTGGACCGGCTAAACAGGGCCAATATGGGGGCGGAGGGGGAGTCGGGCCCGGAATTTTTTCGGGTCCCCCAGCAAGGGCGGACCGGCTAAACAGGGCCAACGAGACGGGGGGGGAAGCTGGGCCCCGGGCCCCCTTCTGGACCGCCGGGTCCTGGTAATTTTTACCGGCTTCCCCCCCCCTCGTCGGACCTGTCGAGACCTGCCAACTCTAAAGGGAACAACCCAGTCTGCTGGGAAAGCCCTTCTGATTGGCTGCCTTCCCCCTGCCTGATAGTGATGGACTGCCTGGTCTCTCAGCCTGTGTAGCAGGTAGAACTCCCTCTTCCTAGGTACGTAAAGAGCTGCCCCATTTGCTGCCCCCTGTCCCCCCACATACAATTGCCTCTGTGTGCTGGTTCCCCTCTGCCCCGCACCACTGCCTCCAGGCACTGACCGCTACCCGCCATGTATCTCTGCCTCCAGGTACTGGCCCCTCTTCTCCCCTGATCTGACCCCCTACTGAACCCCCAGATCCCCCTTACCACAGGGGTCTTCTGGGGCAGGACAGTGGGTTTTAGGGAATTGCCAGATGCTCCGACTCAAGCATCAGTGTTCAAGGGGTTACTGCCTGCCCTAATCCAGTGAGAGCACTGGGATCTTCAGAACAAAAGACACAATCTGCCCACCCTGCTGCTCAGACCCCACAGCGCAGGAGGGGCTGAAGGTGGGAAGGGGATACAGGGGCAATAGTTGGGGTGGGACCAAGTTGCTTTTTGCAAGAAGGGGATTTTGCAATTCCATTACCCTGAAAATTTACCCATGTTCGTGATCCCTGCAGCTCATGACTCTAGCAACCCTGCTCCCTAATCTGTGAGGCAGACTCAGCATGCTGTGTGCCCAGCTCTGACTTCTGGACTTTGTTCCTTTTCCATTTTTTACCAAAGGAAAAAGTAGAGAATCGGAGACAGTTGATCACATGTCAATTTAAGAAACTGCACCAGTTTCTGAGTGAGGAAGAGCAGCTGTTACTGCAAGGACTGGCGGAGGAGGAGAGGGAGACTCTGCAGAAACTACAGGACAATATAACAAAGCTCTCAGAGCAGAGTGCCACTTTGCAGCAGCTGATCACAGAGGTAGAAGAGAAATGCCTGCAACCAGCTGCTGAGCTGCTGAAGGTGGGACTGTTAACAATCTCCCCATCCATCCCTGCAGCATTAAACTCTCCAGTCAGTGGCTAGATCCCAGGAATTAGTGACAAATCCTATTTCCAGTGCCTAGTCTGACAGTTTCCCAACACAAACAGAAGCCCAGGCATGAGGCCCTGTCAGCACTGACACGCACAGTCTGTGTTAGAGGGAAAGGGAGACAGTGGGGGCTTTGTCGGTCAAAGGGATGGAACAGAAGGAGCAAGGGGCTGATGTGGTCCCTGCTGTGAGTGCTGGAACTAGGCCCAATGTGGCTTATGATCAGAGATTCTGAGCTGTGCAGAGGCGGGGGAGGAGGGGCGGCAGAGGCGGGAACCACAACCCAGAGTGAGATCTCAAATTAATTAATGCTGGGGGCCTCCATCTCTGGGTGCCAGCCTGAGACATCTGGGGCCTGATATTGGGAAGTGCTGAGCACCCACACATCCAGCTGAAGCAGTGGGAGCTGAAGCTGCTCAGGGTGAGGATCTGTACACTGTCTCCTTAGATCTACAGCAGGAAGCTGGACAGGAGGGAGGCTGGAGACAGTTTGGGTGGAAGCTCTGCAGGGAAGTGGAGGGACAGGCAGAGGCATGTTAGGGATGTTGCTGCTTTTCTTGTTCCAACAAAGCTCCTTGTTCAGTGTTCACAAAACAATAACATTCTTCCAGTCTTCGCCATTGTCACATGACACCTAGCTCCTTTGGGAATCAAAACCAGGGTAGACGGGGCACCTGAAATCAGTGATCGCTGCTGAATATCCTGCACAAAAGAGTCTGGCCCTGATGTGTTAAATGTTGTGAATTAAATCTGATCGCGTGTGGAAAGTCACTCAGTATTTTCGCACGTTGTGTTAACCCAGCTCACTGACTCTCTGTCTCCTTTCAGGATGTGAAAAGCACATTGATCAGGTGTGTTTCCATTTCCATTTCTCCTTCTATTCCCGTGAGCGATGTGTGCGCAGAGCAGCCGAGTGATGACGGGATGTTTTCTTCACAGGAGTGAAAATGTGACACTCCAGGAACCAGAAGCTGTTTCTCCTGCCCTGAAGAATGTGTATAAAATCTGCCTTGACATGAAGGAAATGCTGGAGAGATTCACCGGTGAGTGAAAGTTACTGTGCTTGGTTTCCTTTACATGTGGGTGGGGAGGAGAATTGACACAGGCAGTGCTTGAGTCTTCCAGTTGGGGTGGCTTACACGCAAGCACCGGAAGCTCCCTAGAAGCGGGGGCAACAGTGCCCAGACTATGGCCCCACCCCACCGAGACCCCGCCTCCCATACTCTGTTCCAAGCCTCCCCATTTGCCCTTCTCTGCCCCCTCTCCCAAGCGCCCCACACTCCCTATACCCCAGGGTCCCCATCTACAATGGGTAAGGCCCCTCGCTGTCACACAGCCCTTAGGGGCTGGGCAGTGAGTGTTATTATTGATATAGTGCCCATGAGTGAGCCAGGGGCTGCCAGACCTGGATGGGCTCCTAGTCTGAGTGCAGACAAAGCTCAGCAGGGGGAGCAGCAAATGCTAGGGGGAGATGGGTGTGAGGGTCCCAGTGTGAGGCCGCCCAGTCCCTGGGCCTGTCCTTTGCCTTTCTGGATCTGACAGAGTACTGTACTGACCCTGTTGGCTCCATACTGGGCCCTGCATCACCCCCAGTTCAGCATCCAGCCAGCAGGGGACTCCGTACCCCCAGGCCAGGGCATGGTGCAGGGAAAATGCAGCGTGAGGTCAGGGGAAGCTGGAAGCTGCCAGGGAGCAGGAGCAGCCTGAGAGCTGGAACAGGGACTCTGGGAACCAGGTGGGAGGCACAGCACCCTGTGCTCAGTGTTCACTCTAGGTTCCCACTCAGTGATACAGGCTCCGCTGGGGTCAGATATTGTGGTGAGGGGCCCACACAGACAGACTGCAGAAAGCGAGGCTGTCTGCATGGGGAAGTGGCAACAGTTCAGTTAAACAGGTGCCACTTTTGCACTCATTATGGGGTGAGACCATGAACCCGCCCTGCCCCCCAGCTGGCTCAGGTGACCCTGCAACAAGTGCCCTGCCTCAGCTTCCCCTCTTCAGCACTCCTTAAATTACCTCACACAGTCCAAAAGGTCTGAGACAAAAGTCCCCTGCTGGCGTCTACTCTGAGCCCAAATAAACGCCAAAATAAGATAATTACCTTTGCTCGGTTTCAGCCCCGACTCTCATTCTAGCTCCTCCCTCTCTTTGAGTCAGGAGTCCTCAGCCCTCCTTCCTGGAGCTGGGCTCGGGTCAGACTGTACCTTTGTTCCCTGCAGCTCTCACCTGCAGTTGCTTTCTCCAGCCAGGTGCAGTCACCCAGGCTTCTGCCCTGCTGCTGCCATGGGCGTCACATCTAGGGCCTTGTCTACACTACCCCGGTAAGTCGACCCAAGTTACACTGCTCCAGTTAAGTGAATAACGTAACAGGAGTTGACGTAGCTTAGGTCGACTTACCACAGTGTCTTCACTGTGCTGTGTTGTCCCGTCGACTTCCCTTGCGCTTCCCCGAGAGGTGGGGTACCGGAGTCTATGGAGAGCACTTTGCCATCGTTTTAGTGGGGCTTTACTGGACCCACTGATTCGATTGCAGCAGTGCCGATCCAGCCATAAGTAGAGACAGGCTCTAGGAGCCCATCTACCCTAGGGGCGCTCCTCTCTCTAGGAGCACTCCTTCCAGGCTCCTTGCTCTGGTGAACTCTCCTGATCAGCTCTCCTGGGAGGAACTGGGAGCCCCTTTTCTCAGCAGCTTCCTCTCTCTAGCAGCTGAGACCTGCTAACCCTTTATCAAACTCACTAGCTAATTAGCTGCCAACCAGCCAAACAGGGATATAACTACTTCCAGCTTGGTCTGGTTTGGCTCCTTCTCCCTTACAGGAGCCTGTCAAAGGGCCAGTCCCCATGACACTCAGATTTTGAGCAGCAAAGCTCAAGTTCAGCTCAGGTCAATTCCTGACCCACATAAAAAAAGAACAAGTTAAAAATCACTTAGAAAAGTTAGATGCCTGCAAGTCACCAGGGCCTGATGAAATGCATCCTAGAATACTCAAGGAGCTAATAGAGGAGGTATCTGAGCCTCTAGCTATTATCTTTGGAAAATCATGGGAGATGGGAGAGATTCCAGAAGACTGGAAAAGGGCAAATATAGTGCCCATCTATAAAAAGGGAAATAAAAACAACCCAGGAAACTACAGACCAGTTAGTTTAACTTGTGTGCCAGGGAAGATAATGGAGCAAGTAATTAAGGAAATCATCTGCAAACACTTGGAAGGTGGTAAGGTGATAGGGAATAGCCAGCATGGATTTGTAAAGAACAAATCGTGTCAAACCAATCTGATAGCTTTCTTTGATAGGATAACGAGTCTTGTGGATAAGGGAGAAGCTGTGGATGTGGTATACCTAGACTTTAGTAAGGCATTTGATACGGTCTCGCATGATATTCTTATCGATAAACTAGGCAAATACAATTTAGATGGGGCTACTATAAGGTGGGTGCATAACTGGCTGGATAACCGTACTCAGAGAGTTGTTGTTAATGGTTCCCAATCCTGCTGGAAAGGCATAACAAGTGGGGTTCCGCAGGGGTCTGTTTTGGGACCGGCTCTGTTCAATATCTTCATTAACGACTTAGATATTGGCATAGAAAGTATGCTTATTAAGTTTGCGGATGATACCAAACTGGGAGGGATTGCAACTGCTTTGGGGGACAGGGTCATAATTCAAGATGATCTGCACAAATTGGAGAAATGGTCTGAGTTAAACAGGATGAAGTTTAACAAAGACAAATGCAAAGTGCTCCACTTAGGAAGAAAAAATCAGTTTCACACATACAGAATGGGAAGAGACTGTCTAGGAAGGAGTACAGCAGAAAGGGATCTAGGGGTTATAGTGGACCACAAGCTAAATATGAGTCAACAGTGTGATGCTGTTGCAAAAAAAGCAAACATGATTCTGGGATGTATTAACAGGTGTGTTGTGAGCAAGACACGAGAAGTCATTCTTCCGCTCTACTCTGCTCTGGTTAGGCCTCAGCTGGAGTATTGTGTCCAGTTCTGGGCACTGCATTTCAAGAAAGATGTGGAGAAATTGGAGAGGGTCCAGAGAAGAGCAACAAGAATGATTAAAGGTCTTGAGAACATGACCTATGAAGGAAGGCTGAAAGAATTGGGTTTGTTTAGTTTGGAAAAGAGAAGACTGAGAGGGGCCATGATAGCAGTTTTCAGGTATCTAAAAGAGTGTCATAAGGAGGAGGGAGAAAACTTGTTCACCTTAGCCTCTAAGGATAGAACAAGAAGCACTGGGCTTAACCTGCAGCAAGGGAGGTCTAGGTTGGACATTAGGAAAAAGTTCCTAACTGTCAGGGTGGTTAAACACTGGAATAAATTGCCTAGGGAGGTTGTGGAATCTCCATCTCTGGAGATATTTAAGTGTAGGTTAGATAAATGTCTATCAGGGATGGTCTAGACAGTATTTGGTCCTGCCATGCGGGCAGGGGACTGGTATCGATGACCTCTCGAGGTCCCTTCCAGTCCTAGAATCTATGAATCTATAAAGTTAAACCCAATGAGCCGCACGACACTGGGACAGTCACACAGGGGTTTGCTCCGGGATCACTACAGCAGTATTCAAAGTGATTTTAATTAACCCAGTGAAGCTTTCTCCTGTGGCCAAGCCCTGGGGCCCTCACGAGTGGAGCAGACTCTGTAGGGACCAGGACCTCATAAGCCTGCTTGTCTGCAGCATGGAAATTTGGCCTGTCCCATCGCTCAGGCCCACACATACATGCTTCCAGAAGTGCAGAGACGTGACAGCCACTGTGTGGGTCAGACTGGATTGAAGCAAGACTGACCACTGTGATGTCCTGCACCGAGCTAGTTCGCACCGAGATCACTAGCATAACAGTCCCAGCAGTGCACACAGCCCCCAGTGCTCCTGCCTTGACACTGATGGCTCCGATAGCTCAGGGCACTAGCTCTGTCACCTGTTGAGCTGGCTGCATCCAGGCCATGGGTGGGTCCCAGATCCCCTGTGCTCCCAGGGTGGGAGGCGGGTGAGTACTAGCCCTGGCCCCTGATCCCCGGGGAACATCTGTGCATTTGCCAGGTGCGCAGACCTCTCTGGGTGGAGACACTTTCACACTGACCCAGAAATTGGTGCTGGGAGGCCCCACTGCCCAGGAGGCCAAGGGCTTTCGCTCCCCTGCCCTGGGGAGTGAAGGGAGGGGCCCTGGGGCTGCTGTTCTTCATCCCAGGAATGGAGGGAAGGGGACATGGACACAGACAAAGTCCCTGCATGCGCTGTGAGGGGCCAACCCAGCTCTCCTAGAGGGTGCAGCCTGTCAGCACCACAGGGGCACGGAGAGCTGGGCCAGGAGCAGAAATGCTGTCAGAGCTCAGGGTCCCAGAAAAACCTCTTCCCATCAGGGCCTGCGGAGCCTGTAATCTCCAGGGCTGCCCAGAGGATTCAGGGGGCCTGGGGTCTTCGGCGGCAGGGGTCCTTCCGCTCCGGGTCTTCGGGGCACTTCAGCGGTGGGTCCCGGAGCGAGTGAAGGACCCGCCGCCGAAGACCCAGAGCGGAAGGAGCCCTCGCCACCGAATTGCCGCCGAAGACCCGGAACAGAAGAAGCTCCGGGTCTTCCGCAGCGGGTCCTTCACTTGATCTGGGTGTGTTCAGCAGCACTGCCACTGAAGACCCACCGAAAACTCTCATGGGGGCCCCTGCGGGGCCCAGGGCCTGGGGCAAATTGCCCCACTTACCCCGCCCTTGATGACCCTGGTAAACTCTGTGGGGACCCGTCTGGGCAGCCCCAGCCTGGAGCAGCTGTTTGAGGAGCGCACAAGCCCTGCAGATTCACTGGGCAGCGTCTCAGCGCCTAGGCCCAGAGATCTCCATGGAGGGGACTCACACACTCTGATGGCAAAGCCCGGGGAGTCTAAACCCCAAGGGAGGAGCAAGGATTTCTTGATTGTGGTTGTGAATTCAGAGCTATGGCGATGCTTCCCATATTAACTCTGATCTTGCCCCCTCTGACTGTGAAATTAAACTGCTTCCCACCTGCAATTTTTCCTTAGTGCTCTCCAGCCTGGGAAGAAAACATTGGACATTGCAGGCCAATCTGGCTGGGCACAGGGAGAAAATAGAGTGTTTGACTTTGTGAAATGTTTTGTATTTTGAACCCAAAGGCCCGGATCCCCAAAGAGACATAAGTGTTGTGATGCTGAGCACTTCCAGTGCCTAATTTTTAATCACAGGAACAACACTGCATTTCACAAAGCCTTAGTTAGGTGCCCAGGCTCCCTGTAGAATGAATGGTAAGAGACTGGGAACACCTCGACTGGAGTCAGGCGACTTAGGCACCTACAGCATTTCTTGCGGGAATGAATTGGATGCCTTTCTCACTCCGCTCAAAACAGCCAGAGGAGCTTCAGATGTTCCTGCCTCCCTTATAACTTTTAGCTCTGTGCTTAGAGCACTTACCTGGAATGTGGGTGATCCTGGTTCCTACCTCTTAGGTGAGTTGCCCTAACCCCTTGGGTATGAGAGAGGCTGTTTTGGGCCTTCCTCACTCTCCCCTGTTGAAGCTGTTGCATTGTGGATTAAATAATTAAAGGTCATTGGGCTAGAGAGCGAATTTGAGAATGAGTCTACAGCTTGTTGGTTCGGCCACCCATCTGTGAGGTGGGAGAGCAAGGAGCTAGTGCCCCTGCTCCAATGACTCTTTAATTAGTTATCCACCTTGGAACATCTTCAACAGGAGAGACTGAGGCATGCCCCATATCAGCATAGCCCAGTGAGTAGAGCACTGTCCTGAGCCCTATTCAAATCCCTTCTCCCCCTCAGGCAGAGGTGGAGCTTAAACCAAGGGTCCCCCACATCCTAACCACTAGGCTAACATTTATGAGGGAAGCCCTTCCCCACCAGCTGTTCTCTGTGACCTCGCCTGAGGGACCCGATCTGATAGACAGCCCCTGAGCACACCTACCAAACTGAGCCTGGCACACAAGTGAAGTGGCTGCACATGTGTCTTCTCCCAGTCCGTGGATCATGCTGGGGCTCAGGCAGGGGATAGGCATCTTCATGCTTAGAAGGAGCCAGCTTTGTGCATGATGAGACGGGAGAAACACAGGCACTGAGGGAACTTTTACTGCACAAACTTAGGCTCTGAGTGAGTTTCAGTGCCAACAGGGTCAGCAGGAGCTTTAGAATAATAGAATAGAATAATAAAATCATAAGACTGGAAGGGACTTCGAGAGGTCATCTAGTCCAGACCCCTGCACTCATGGCAGGACTAAGTATTATCTAGAACATCCCTGACAGGGGTTTGTCTAACCTGCTCTTAAAATCTCCAATGATGGAGATTCTACAACATCCCTAGCCAATTTATTCCAGTGGTTAACCACCCTGAGAGTTAGGAAGTTTTTCCTAACATCCAACCTAAACCTCCTTTGTTGCAATTTAAACCCTTGCTTCTTGTCCTATCCTCAGAGGTAAAGAGCAACAATTTTCTCCCACTTCCTTGTAACAACCTTTTATGTACAGTACATGAAAACTGCTATAATGTTACCTCTCAGTCTTCTCTTTTCCAGACTAAACAAACCCATTTTTTTCAAAAAGCAACAGAGGGTCCTGTGGCACCTTTAAGACTAACAGAAGTATTGGAGCATAAGCTTTCGTGGGTGAATGCCCACTTCATCAGACGCAAGTAATGGAAATCTCCAGAGGCAGGTATAAATCAGTATGGAGATAACGAGGTTAGTTCAATCAGGGAGGGTGAGGTGCTCTGCTAGCAGTTGAGGTGTGAACACCAAGGGAGGAGAAACTGCTTCTGTAGTTGGATAGCCATTCACAGTAATGAGACAAACTGGACAGTCACTACGCAAGAGGATAAATGGACACAAGTCAGATATCAGGAATGGCAATATACAAAAACCTGTAGGAGAACACTTCAACCTCCCTGGCCACACAATAGCAGATGTAAAGGTAGCCATCTTACAGCAAAAAAACTTCAGGACCAGACTCCAAAGAGAAACTGCTGAGCTCCAGTTCATTTGCAAATTTGACACCATCAGATCAGAATTAAACAAAGACTGTGAATGGCTATCCAACTACAGAAGCAGTTTCTCCTCCCTTGGTTAGTTTGTGATCTAGTATGATCCCCAGATCCTTTTCTGCAGTACTCCTTCTTAGGCAGTCATTTCCCATTTTATATGTGTGCAACTGATTGTTCCTTCCTCAGTGGAGTACTTTGTATTTGTCCTTATTGAATTTCATCCTATTAACTTCAGACCATTTCTCCAGTTTGCCCAGATCATTTTGAATTATAATCCTATTCTCCAAAGCACTTGCGACCCCTCCCACATTGGTATCATCCGCAAACTTTATAAGTGTATTCTCTATGCCATTATCTAAATCATTGATGACGATATTGAACTGAATCAGACCCAGAACTGATCCCTGCAGGACCCCACTCATTATGCCCTTCCAGCATGACTGTGAACCAATGATAACTACTCTTTGGGAATGGTTTTTCACAATTATGCACCGAACTTATTTAGCTCCATCTAGGTTGTATTTCCCTAGTTTGTTTATGAGAAGGTCATGCAAGACAGTATCAAAAGCCTCACTAAAGTCAGGATATACCACATCTACTGCTTCCCCCCATCCACAAGGCATGTTACTGTGTCAAAAAAAGCTAACAGGTTGGTTTGACACAATTTGTTCTTGATAAATCCATGCTGAACGTTACTTATCACCTAATTATCTTCTAGATGTTTGCAAATTGATTGCTTAATTATTTGCTCCATTATCTTTCTGGGTACAGAAGTTAAGATGACTGGTCTGTAATTCCCCAGGTTGTCCTTATTTCCCTTTTTATAAATTGGCACTCTAATTGCCCTTTTCCAGTCTTCTGGAATCTCTCCCGTCTTCCATGACTTTTCAAAGATCACATCACAGTGGAGCTGAAACCAGGGACTTAGGCCCAAGCTCTTTTTGTGCAGCCCGAAGTGACTCAGGTGCACACATCCTATTCACAGTCACTGGGATCTGTGCTCCTCAGTCAGTCAGACACAGGCAAAGATCCACCTCTGTCTGTGCAGTGCCTGTGGCACAACAAGGAACCAGCCTGAGTGGCCTCTAGACCCTACTTCAATGTCCTCCATGTCCCCCTGGCACCAACCTCTCTCTGCAACTCCCACAGCACCTGCCCCTCCAGGTCCCTTGCTGCTGCCCCTAATTCCTACCTCCTGCCCCACCCCTGAGCAACTTCCCTCTGCCCCCTGGCACCTGTCTTTCCTCTTCCCTCGCCCCCACCACCTTTGTTCCTGCAGCCTGCCCTTCCTCCCTCTGCCTCCCTGGCATCTGTCCCCTTCCTCTGCCAGCCCTTACCTCTCTCTTCTCCCCAACCCCCATTACTCCCCTCCCTTCCCCCATCCCCATGTCATGCGCTCGTCCCCTCTCCCCACCTCCAGAACCTACTATTCCCCAATATCCCCATGGCATCTGCATCTTCTCCCTTCGCTTCTCTTGCCACTCATCCCCACCCCCCTCATGCTTACCCCTCCCCTCCATCCCAGCACCCACCTCCACTTGCTTCCCTTTGCCCCATCCCCTGGCACCTGCTTCTCCCCTCCCACTCTGGTCCCTGCCTCTCCCCTTCCCCCATAACCCGGGCACCCACCCCTGTGCCACTGGTGTCTGCCCCTTCCCCCCCTCCCCGATGCCCTTCCCTATACCCCCCACACATATCCTGATTCCTTGGTGCCTGCCCCTTCCCTCCCCTCACTCCCTGGAGATCTCCCCCTTCCCTTCCCGTCTGCTCCCCCTCCCTGGCGCTTGTCCCTCCCCTCTCCTATGTCCCTCACAAGCACCCGCCCCCCTTCCCATCTCCTCTCTTCTCCTTCTCCTGCCCCCTTGGCCTTAGATGGGGCCCTGACTCCCCTTAAATTGTCAGCAACCCTGTGTCACAGCAATTAATGGGGACACAGGTTAATTTCCCTTTGATCCCAGTAACCAGCCCCTGCCCCCAGCAGTGACTCTGTGACTCTCTCCCCAGTGGATGTGACTCTGGATCCAGACACGGCTCATCCCAGCCTCATCCTGTCTGAGGATCAGAAAACTGTGACCTACGAAGACAAACAACAGGATCTGCCTGACAATCTTAAGAGATTTGATACTTATCCCATTGTCCTGGGCTTTAACAATTTGACGGGAGGGAGGCATTACTGGGAGGTGGAGGTGGGAGACAAAACAAACTGGACTCTGGGGGTTTGTACAGAATCTGTGACAAGGAAGGGGAATATTTACCTATCACCTGAGAATGGGTTCTGGACAGTGTGTCTGAGATATGAGGAATACAAGGCCCTCACGTCCCATTTGACTCCACTGTCCATGAGTGTCAGGCCTAGACGAGTGGGGATTTTCCTGGACTATGATGTGGGTGAGGTCTCATTTTACAATGTGACTGACAAGTCCCATCTCTTCACTTTCATTGACACCTTCTCCGGGACGCTCCACCCTTATTTTTATACTGGTTACAAAGAGGGGTTTAGAAACACATCTCCCTTGATAATCTGCCCAGTCCCAGCTCAGGCTGGAGGGAATCTCTGTGCCTAACAGTGACACCCATGGAGGAGCCTGTCCCCTCCCAGCGCTGACCAGCCCCCAGGTGTGTTCCCATAGGGATGGTCTAGGGCATCACCTGCCTGCCACCGCCTCCCCCCCAGTTCCCAGCACCAAGCCTGTGAGCTAGGGGAGAGGAGAGGGGCAGAGGGGGGATGTAGGCTGCTGGGTTGTGGGCGTGCAGAGGCAGAGATGTGTGTAGATACAATGTCAGGGGTGGCTGCTGTTGCTGATGTAAGGGGGACTGGTGTCCCCTTACTGAAACTTAGTGGGGATTTTTGGTTGGCCCTCTCCCAGTACCTGAAGAAAGTGGAAGTGCAGATGAGAAACCAGGACCTTGGACTGACAGTCCCCAGGGCCAATGGGGAGAGGCAAATGCTCCAGGTCAACCTGATTGACAACGCAGGCAGGCCAATGAGGGAGTAAGGAGCGCGGGGTCCTATCCTCTGTCTGCCCAGAGGGGCGGAGCTAGAGCCACAACAGCCAGAATGAGAGAAGCAGCCCAGGGATCAGAGCTGTGCTGGGAGCAGAGCCACGGCAGCCAGAACCAGGGGAGCAGCCCAGAGAGCTGAGCTGGAGGCAGAACACCAGCAGCGCTGAGGCAGAGTGAAGATGGGGCTGGAGCTGGAGCAGTCCGGAGCTGGGTGCGGTGAGCAGCTGGGGAGAGTGAGGGGGACCCTGGGCAGTGGGCCCAGCACAGGGAGACCCCACCAGCCAAGAGGCCTTGCAGGCCAGAACTGGCAGTGAACCATAACCCTGATCTGGGGGCCGATGCTGGGGAGAAGGGTTCTGCCACCTAGAGCCTGAGGGCAAATGTCCAACCCACAGCATCCCTGCAGCACAGCCAGGGCAGGAGGCCTGCGACATGTGAGGAAGAGCCTGTGAACTGCCCTTAAATTGCAGAGACTGCTGTTTGTGATGTCCTCATGCCACGGAGTGGGGTTACTTGTTACATTTTTTCCTTATTTTTTTAATTGGTTGCTGTTCAATAAATTGTATTTGCTTTGAAATGTATGTAATGATCAGTGGGTCAGGGAAGTGTCCAGAGTGGAGAGAGCACCTCAGAGTGGGGACACTCTAGCCTTTGTCCTAAGTGACCATGACAAGATTGTGGATCAAGCCCCCGAGGAATCCTGGGCCCAGCGTTGTTGGGGTTACAAGGACTCTGCCACACAGGAGAATGGAAGGGGAGCCCTTGAGGTCAGGCAGGCTTCTGTGTAAAGGAACTGGGGGTGAGGACTGAGATCCTTTCTCTAGCCAATTCCACACGGGTAGTGTATAAGCCAGGAAAGTTCCCCACAATAGTGGGACCATTCCCCCGCTTACACTAGGGTGGAGTGGGACGGGGGCTGCAGCAGTAGGAAGTGAAAAGCCCAGATCACAAGAGGAAGACTTGGGGGAGGGGTATGTAATGGGGGGAGGGGGGAAGAGGCCACAATGAAAGAGAAGAGACCCCAGTATGGGGAGGTGGAGCTCTGAGAAGTGGGTGGGGAGATCCCAGGGAAGGGCTAAGTGGGCAGAAGGGAGGGATCCAGGAACAGAGAAGGCTGGAGCCAGGGAAGGGAGGAATGGGGTTGGGAGAG
The DNA here is from genome assembly GCF_028017835.1 of Emys orbicularis. NCBI lineage: Eukaryota > Metazoa > Chordata > Testudines > Emydidae > Emys > Emys orbicularis. The sequence goes on along the minus strand of NC_088695.1, from coordinate 23,547,015 downwards.
GTGTGGACGGGGTAGGCAACGTGTCCATTCACGGACACAAGTGTCCGTGGCAAAAATTTTAAGGTCCATGGTAAGTTTTCAAAAAACGTTGAATGACTGAATGACATAGCCCCTCCCCCCAACCCCCCAATGTCCATCACTAAGTACAATAATTTTGCCAAGTGTCCGTCGCACAACATGGTGGTGCCGACCCCTGGGTGTGGGCGGCCCCCTGCACTCTCTGTTGTTTTGGGGGAGCCACTGAGCACATGTGGCTCTCAGAATCCTCAGTGCAGACAGAACTGATCAAGGTCCCATCTGTGCCCTTAGTTGCACTGCCTCACAGGGCATCTGCGGGACCCAGCAAGACTTGGGGGAAGGGGAGCATTTAGCAGAACTTTATTCTATTGCAAACCCTACCATGGTGTTAGCTGGACTGGGGCGGTTCTGTTCAGTAACCAGATGCCTGGGCAGGCAGTTTGATATTGTATACAGGCCCATAGTGGGAGAGTGGGCGTGAGTGTGGAGTTGGATGGAAAACAGATCCTCGGAGTGATGGTGAAAAAGTAGCAGTCATTGAAGGGAAAGCCATCCATCAGAGAGAGAGACAGTGGGACAGGGAGAAGTGACAATGGGATGGTATTGTGTAGAAATGCCAGGGCCAAAATATTTCTGAAATACCCCATGTGATGCTGAGAGTCCCTCAATGACAACTGAATCAGAAATCAGCGTAACTCATCAGAGGTCTGACACTCACTACCTCCAACACACTGTTGTCATAATATGTATCTAAATGGTGTCATGTAAGTTATCATATGTAAACTGGTGGTACACTTGTCCCAAAAATCAGTGTGCCAATTATTACTACTTTGTCAACTTCTAGCATGCAAGCCCAGCTGAATGCACCTGGGTGTTGTATAAAATTGAATGTAATGAAAGAAAGGCCCAGTGAAGGTATAGCTGCCCTAATACTATCTCAATGTGAACTACTGAAGGTTATTGAATTTGTCTGGCAGCCAGGACGGGTGGGTATCCTAAAGAAAAGGCTCCCAAGAAATTTATTGAACTGCTTTGGGTAGAGCTGGATTAGACGTTGGAGTGCTGGATGCTACTAACATAGAGGTAGTGGCAAACAAATGAAGTTATGTTCATAAAGTAAATCATAATCCTTAGGAATTAGGGGATGTGATCTTGAATTTCATGTACCCAAATTTAAACATAGTCAGTTAAAAGTGTCTTATACTTTGTATTCTATTGTAACACGTGTGCCCCTTGGAATGGGTTTAACTGCTTTACAAACACTGCTTGTACCCCCTGATTTACAGAACCAGCTAGATACTGCAAAACAGGAAAGGCACAGTCATGGTTCACCGTGCATCATAATGCCAATGAAATTAAATGGGTATTTGCAAGAATTGGCCAGGACCTGTCGCACCACTGGTGGGAAGTGTTATTGGGATGGTCCCCCACTGGCACAGGCATCCTGAATTTGGCCCTGCACCCCATCATAGTAATCTTTGGGTGCCAAATAGTAGTGGTTTTTGTTACCAGCCTGTTGACATGCTGGAGCTGGCGCAAAATCTGGCAATTGCAAGCCCCCCGAGAGATGAGTCAGTGGTTACTGCCACCGGCACTCATACCCCTGGGAAAGGAACATATCGAACTTGTCACCCCTCCCTCAAATGGGAAAGGAGGCTAAAATGATCGCTCGTCAATTGCTATGCTGCTGTACTAAATATGGGATGCCAACAAGAAGATCATTTGCTTGGTCTCAGCTGAGAGCCTTGAGCTTTCATTGGATTTCAACTCAGGTGCATCCAGAAAAGTTGTGACAGCGACCATGTAAAGGCCTCCTTGTGTGAAAGGTGACCTTTAAGGAAGGAAAAGTGTACGGGGAGATTTTGACAAACCAGTAAAGTGCCTGAAACCTGTGCCCTCAGGAATGTGTCTAACAGGGTCTCAAGGCTGCAAACTCTGGGAAAAAACCACACCTGGTTAATCAATAATCAGAAGAAAACCTCTTGCTTGAATATTGAAACTGCTTGCTTAACAAGTTTTCTTTTAGGGACATGTCATTCTATTGCTAATGTATAAATAATGGGAAAAAGTTTGAGGTGGGGGAACTCTTTGGGGACTGGTCTCTCCCACTGGATGCATCTTGTGTTCCCCACCAGCAGACAGGCTGCCGCTGTGCCACTCCAGAGCCCACACTTAGCTTCAGTAATTATGGGGGGTTGGGGGTGTTTTACTAACCTGTCGCGGACGTGTGTAAGTGCTTGAGACTAAGTAAAATTTAGCTTTAAGTGAAAGCACTCTTGTGTTGTCCTGTTTGTGCCAGCCATCTATCAGTCGGACGGCCATGTCTCCCCTGATTTATTTCCTGACACCACCTCGCACAGAGTAAAAGTTACCAAGAGCTTTGGGTTTAAAGAACCCCAGGTAACACTGCTCTAGAGAAGGAGCCTCCCTTACCAGTCACCCTTGTGGTCTGTTTGCTGTCCACCTGAGACTCCTCAAACCCAGGCCCCAGCCCACATGTAGACTGTTTGTTGCTGGCTGCCTGAGCCTCCTCAAGCCCAGGCCCCAGTTCAGTTATAGACTCTCTTTAAGGGCTGGCAGCTTGAGCCGCCCAAGCCCAGGCTAAAGCCTGCCTGTGACTGTTGGTCACTCAGCCCTATTGTGGGCTCTTGACTGTCCTGCGGACTCTGGTCCTGGCCAGACGGACCGGACTGAGTGGCCTCCCTCACCATGGGAGAGTGAGGGATCATTGCACGTGGTGGAGAATGTGGGGAACGTCCCCTCCCCTGAGATAAGGAGATGAGCTAACTATAAGGTACAATAGACCCCTCCACCCTTCCCCGGTACGTAGAGGATGGAGATTGAACGGCTGATCAAATGGCTTGCCGAGAGCCAGCAGCAGCAGCAACAACAGCTGCTGCAACAACTCAGCAGTCAACAGCAGCAGCTGATTCGGGAGTTGGGGGCCCAAAACTGAGAGCAACAACAGCAATGCCTGCAGCAGCTCATGGCCCTTTGGCTGAACCCAGAGCATCCCAACCCCAGTGGGGCCATGGGCCCCCCTGATCCTGTCGTGCCCATACGCCTGACCAAGATGGGGCCCGATGATGACCCTGAGACATTTTTAATTATGTTTGCGAGAGTTGCCTTCCCAGCTAAGTGGCCCTCGGCCCAATGGCCACTTTGTTGGTGCCGTATCTAACGGGTCTGGCCCAGGCCATCTATAGGGTGCTTCCCATGCCTGAAGCCCATGACTATGAGTGTCTGAAGGCTGCAATCCTCGACGCTCTGGAGATCACCACTGAGATGTTTAAGCGGCGGCTACGGGAGAAGACATACACCCCGGAAGCCCGGTCCAGAGTGGTAGCCCAGCAGGTGAGAGAGGCATGCTGGCGATGGCTACAGCCGGAAAAGCGTACGGGGGCCAAGCTAGCAGAACAAATGACGCTTGAGGATTTTTTGCATATCCTTCCAGCATGCGGAAGGACTTGGGTCATACGCCACTGGCCAACTACGCTGAGCAAGGCCATAGCTTTGATGGAGGACTTTCAGGTGGCAGAGACCCCTGTAGGACCAGGGCCCCGTCCTCCAACCACCGTGCCAGTCCATTCTCGTGAAGAGAAGACCTGGGGCCAGAGGAGTTAGCCCTGACCTGGCCCAAGACCCTTGGAGGGACGGGAAGTCGGCCAGGCCCGACGAAGGCCCCGGAGAGAGTGGGGGCCACCGATAGATGACCCCATTGAAGGGAGACTCCAGGCCGCAGAGCCGCCCACCCCATCACCTACTGCGTCAGACCAGCCATGACGCTCTGAACTTGGCCCCTGTTTCACCTGTGGCCGTTTCAGACACCTCTGTCAAGAGTGCCCGATGATGGACTGCAATTTCGGGTGGGTCTGCTCGGGAGAGGCCCGGGCTTGGAAGCAGCACTATTGGGTAAACTGACTATCCCTATGACGGTGAATGGAGCCCCCGTTTATTGATTCGGGGTGTGGGCAGATGCTTATCCTCCAGGGTCTCATTCCACTGTCCGACCCACCCCTCGGGGTCATGCAGCTCCAGTGTATCCATGGGGATGTGCGGCCGAACCCCAAGGCCCAGGCGACCCTGACCATGAAAGGGGAAATCCAGACCCTGATGGTTGGGCTAGCCCCGAAGTTGGCGTACCCAGTCATCTTGGGCCAAGGCTGGAAGGGCTTTGCGGCCTCCTGCAAGCAGTGGCTGGTAGAGCCTCACCTCTAGAAGCTGCATTTGAAGGTGAACCCATAGGGGAAGCTGACCATGCCCGGAGGGACCCCAGCTGGGATGACCAAGGCATGGGCAACCCTAAACCCGACACCTTGGAAGAAAGAAGGGAAACCCAGGGGACCCAACCAGAAAAGAGGCCCCAGTGTTGGGGATGGACTTTAGTTGTGACCAACGGGAGGACCCCTTCCTTAGGAGGGCATACGAGCAATTGGCTAGGGTTAATGTTCCCCCTCAGGCCACCACATACCCCCATTTTGAGTTGGTGGGGGATCGCTTATACCGGATCACCCGCAAACCCCAGACCGAGGAAACTCGAGCGCAACTCGTCGTTCCGCGATGCCATCGACGTGCAGTTCTGCAGCTGGCCCATGATGTCCCTGCAGCTGGCCACCTGGGCCATGAGAAAACTCTGGCCCGGATCCTGGCCACTGGGGATGAAAAAATAGTCTTCTTTAGCCACAGTCTATGACCTGGAGCACTGTCATCTAACTAACCCCTCACTCATCTCTTTGACTGTGGAGGACTCCTGTCCTCCCAAACCCAAGTACCTCATCTCCCCCCTCACTCCCAGGAGCACAAGGGATCGGAGGAGGTGCAGAACTCCTGGAGCTGCAGAAGGAGTAGATATGCCTGGAGGGGCAGGGGAAGATGTGGCGGCTTCATGGTCGGAATTGATCATAGAATCAGACTATCAGGGATGGAAGGGACCTCAGCTAGTCCAACCCCCTGCTCAAAGCAGGACCAATCCCCAGACAGATTTTTGCCCCAGATCCCTAAACAGCTCCCTCAAGAATTGAACTCACAACGCTGGGTTTAGCAGGCCAATGCTCAAACCACTGAGCTATCCCTCCCCCCAATGCAGGTCCAAGGTCAGAGGTGAGGACCAGTGCCCTAATTAATAGCTGTGCTGGGGGACAGGCAGATGTGGGGAGGCTGGGACACAACATTAATTAATTGGGCTTGGGGGATTAACTGGAGGCTCTGCATCAGCAGAGAACCTGGGATAGGGAGACCCAGGGACTGAGGAGTGTGACCTCCAAGCCATCATGGAAGGGATGCTGCTGTGGGAAGAGTTGGGGGTGGTGAGATGTCATCTGGATGAATGTGAGCTGGCTCTATGAGGGGGAGAGGGAAGTACAGGGCAGGTTTAACCAGAAAGGAGAGAAGAAAAGAAAGGGGGGGGAGTGAAACAAGAGTAAAGGGAGAAGCCTAAGGAAAGTGGGGGAAACTGAAATGAAGAGTGAAAGCAAAACAATCCTGAGAAGGGAAAAAGCTTAGGAGACACAGAGAGGGGACAGGAAAAACTCAGGGGAGAGAACTGGGAACCTGAGGTGGAATGATCTGTGAATGCGACTAGAGTAGAGCTAAGGAGACACAGAGAAATAGATGGGAAAAGTGTGCTATAAAAAGTGATGTGTAAAACTGGATAAAATGAACGAAAGGAGTGAAGAAAAGAGAACATAAGAGGAATACAGAGATTTATAAAATGGTGGAGAAAGTCAGACTGGTTATGAAAATTCTCTCTCAGCTCCTTTTAAGCCTGACATTTACTTAAGAGAAATGAAGCATATTTCCTTTTAAATTTCCCAGTTGTAATTTTGAAGGCAGACATGGGATTTCCCCCTTACCCCCAATTGGTTGTGTCACCCCAACAGCAATGAGGGTGTGTGTGTGTGTGTGTGTGTGTCAATCTCATGATAGCCTGGGCCTTACTGTAATATGTTGCTATCCCCTCTACACTCTGGGGCATGCGCTTTATATCACATGTATGTCAAGAATTGTTCGGCTGGAGAGAGCTGGTTTGGTCACTTCACCTCCCAACCCCCAAACCTGCTGGTGTGTGACACAAGCAAACAAAATACGTGACAGATATTTGCAATGTGGGACTCTTGGGTTTTATGATTCATCACATCAGAATCAGTAGCCCATAATGGTTTTAATGATCATGTGAATTAAAAACTATTAAAAAAAAAAACTAAAATATATGCCAAATCAGTCCCCACTCCCACAGGAACAGGGTTTGTACTATGACCTATCTGGTCTCCTGCACTCATCTCCACCACTGGAACTTCAGGAAGAATTGCTATTATGTTTGAGGGCCAATCACTGGAGGGGAACTTGACAGATGCTTTGCCAGTGGGTTACACAAGGGCCTACTAGACAGTTTAGAATATTAATGATCAGGATACCTGAGTTCTCTTCCTGGCCGAGGGTGGGGTAATGATAGATAACCAAATTATTTGTATTTTATACATTCATTCTGCAAGGCAGTAGAAGGGAGTGGCCATTGTGCAGTGGTGGGTAGTGATAGGTAACCAGATCATATCTATTTTCTGTATTCATCCCAAAAGGCAGTAGGAAAGTGTGGCTAGCATTTGGGATTTCCACAGTGGAGAGCTGGGTTTTCAGTGCAGTTCCACCTGAAGTAACCTTTTGTAGCCTCTCAATAAATTTCAGGAGATGGTGTCTAATACTTGACTGTTTTCTAGGGTGGGGGTGTGGTGTTTTATTATCTATAAGGGTTGGGTGTGCATGGAAATAAAAACAACAAAAAGGAGCAGTGATATTTGAACTCATTGATTTTAGCTCTTAGTTTGCTGCATTTTGATATAGGCTGCTGGATATTAGCTCACAGAAGAGTCCCTCTCTCACATGTGTTTGTGACAGGCTGCCTGCTTTTGAGCAACAGAACAAGCAGCCGAAATCAGCACAAATGATGTACCTTCCGCCAATTCAGTAACTTGGCAGCTCTGCTTGACATGTGGTGCTGATCTTCCTTCTTGTTTCCAGTTGGGAACTTACTTTAAAGGCAACTAAAATGTATACAATGTGTTGTTCACATTTCTTGTACACATCAGCAATTGCTGTGGTGGCCTCAGGGGTGTTACTGAGAGGGGACCTGCTCCAAGGAACAAGCTCTCTCGGATGGGGTCCAAACTGTGGATAAGTTTGAACCTATTCCCCCACCCCCCGTCAAGTGATGGGGATTTTTTTTCCGTTTGCCTGGAGCATCAGGGTCTGGGGGAGCTAAATTACAGCTAAGTGACCAGTTCACATTGCACAGGACAGTGTAGCCAATGTGACACAATAACAGTAACACTGACCCAGTTTCGCAGCTCGTGCAATTAGTGTGATTCCATTGACTTCAATAGATCTTATCCAACTGATAACTCATGGCCAGTTCCAGAGCAGCCTGTGTAACTACCTGCATCCCCAAGAGCATCTCCAGTCAGTGCTTCCTTCCCATCATGGTCAACTTCCCTTTCTGGTCCCAGGAAGCTGCTCCACAGACTCTCCTAGGTCTCCTCAGTCTGACCCCAGACCCCCCTCCTGCAGCTGGAATGGACAAGTAGCCTGAGAGCCTTGCAGACTAGAGTTCTCTGTTTATCCTGAACCTTGTATCGGGGCAGAGGCCCCAGTGCTGGCTGATCTCTGCAAAGTGCCAGGACTTTCCTAGAAGTGGGGACCCTGGCAAGGGAGCAGAAGTAGCCAGGCCAAGAAAAGGGACCAGAGGGAGCCAGGGTCTTAGGGAACCTGAGGCCACGGGAGAAGGAGACAGTTGCAGTCAGAGGAAAAATTCTCAACCTCATCTCTGCTCTTCCTCTATTTTCCCCCTTTTCATTGTCTTGGGTGGAGGTACCAGCTCAGTAACTGCCTCAAACTTGTTTTTCCTTTCTTCTGTGCATGGATTCAGAGCCCTCTCCCTTCCCGTGCTGCTGCTGTTCAGAGCATTTGGAGAATAATGACATTGGCGCCAATAGCTGCAAATGGCACAGACTGAGGAATTCATCTCTCCAGTCTCCTCCCCCCTGCTCCTAGATGTCACTTCTGTTGCCCTAAAATAATGGAGGGGGGGGAGGGGAAATGAAAAAAAGCAGCAGAAACTCTTCGGTAGGGACATGCTGGAGATGAGGCTGATCCTCCTGGCAATGAGACCCCAGATAGAATATCACTCTGTTCCTATGATGAAGGCTGATATTTCCTCTTCATACCAGCACCATCATATGATGAGCCTGAATGTGATCTTTACTCTTTCTTCCACACTCACCCTCACCTGCTGCTGATTAAAGTCATTAAAGTTAAAATCACTGAGGACACAGGGACACCAGACACTCAGATGAAACAATGTATTGCTTAGGAGAAAAGTTGAAAGACTTCACTGAAATGGCAACTTCTGGACTGGCTTTAAATCCCAGGAAGCCTGTAACTACTGAGGAGTTTCTAGCACATTCAGGAGGTACGTAAAGAGTTCTCCCATCTCCCCCTCCCTTGGACTTGTAAGTTGAGTCTGTGCAGGAGGAATTGTGCTGTATCAACCTGATCACAGGACGAAGGATCCCCTGAGTGTTAGTTCCTGGTCTGCCTCCTGGGTGGAACCCACCCACAGCCTGGAGAGCCAGCGCAACCCCCACCCTACCTTAACTCCCAAACTGGGGCTGCAGGGAGGGGAAGCAGCCCCAGTGCACCCTGGAAAGGGAATCCTGTAGCATGAAGTGGTGCAGAGGGCCTCAACCAGCGCTCCAGTGCACAGGCTGGTGGAGGGACTGATTAGGGTGGACGGGCTGTGCTGTGCTGGAGTCCTATGTCCTGGCCCCACAATGGGGGTGGATTTTGCCTCCCCAACATCCCTCTACTCAGATTAGATTTCTTCCCCTCAAAATAAACAAACCTATCATAGCAGATTGGAGCAAGATCCATCTCCTTTTTAATTTCCAATTTGTGCTCGGTGTTGGATTTGAGTTCATAGTGTCTACCCGATACTCATAGACTCATAGACTTTAAGGTCAGAAGGGACCATTATGATCATCTAGTCTGACCTCCCGCATGATGCAGGCCACAAAAGCTGACCCACCCACTCCTGGAATAACTCTCTCCCTTGACTCAGCTGTTGAAGTCCCCAAATCATGATTTAAAGACTTCAAGTCGCAGAGAATCCTCCAGCAAGCGACCCCTGCCTCATGCTGCGGAGGAACGCGAAAAACCTCCAGCGCCTCTGCCAATCTACCCTGGAGGAAAATTCCTTCCCGACCCCAAATATGGCGATCAGCTGAACCCCGAGCATGCGGGCAAGATTCTCCAGCCAGACCCTCCGGAAAAAGTTCTCTGTAGTAACTTGTAATATCCCATCATTGACCATTGTTACTAATTACCAGCGATGGCACGTTATTGATCTATTGACTAAAATCACGTTATCCCATCAAACCATCCCCTCCATAAACTTATCAAGCTTAATCTTAAAGCCAGAGAGGTCTTTCGCCCCCACTGTTTCCCTCGGAAGGCTGTTCCAGAACTTCACCCCTCTGATGGTTAGAAACCTTCGTCTAATTTCAAGCCTAAACTTCCCGACGCCCAGTTTATATCCATTTGTTCTCGTGTCCACATTAGTACTGAGCTGAAATAATTACTCTCCCTCCCTGTTTTTTATCCCTCTGATATATTTAAAGAGAGCAATCATATCCCCCCTCAGCCTTCTTTTGGTTAAGGTAAACAAACCAAGCTCCTCGAGTCTCCTTTCATACGACAGGTTTTCCATTCCTTGGATCATCCTAGTGGCCCTTCTCTGTACCCATTCCAGTTTGAATTCATCCTTTTTAAACATGGGAGACCAGAACTGCACACAGTACTCCAAATGAGGTCTCACCAGTGCCTTGTATAACGGAACCAGCACCTCCTTATCCCTACTAAAAATACCTCGCCTAATGCATCCCAAGACCGCATTAGCTTTTTTCACGGCCACGTCACATTGCCGACTCATAGTCATCCTGCGATCAACCAGGACTCCGAGGTCCTTCTCCTCTTCCGTTACTTCCAACCGATGCGTCCCCAGCTTATAACTAAAATTCTTGTTAGTCATCCCTAAATGCATAACCTTACACTTCTCACTATTAAATTTCATCCTATTACTATTACTCCAGTTTACAAGGTCATTCAAATCTCCCTGCAGGATATCCTGATCCTTCTCCGAATTGGCAATACCTCCCAACTTTGTATCATCCGCAAACTTTATCAGCCCACTCCTACATTCGGTTCCGAGGTCAGTAATAAATAGATAAAATAAAATCGGACCCAAAACCAAACCTTGAGGAACTCCACTGGTAACCTCCCTCCAACCTGACAGTTCACCTTTCAGTACGACCTGCTGCAGTCTCCCCTTTAACCAGTTCTTTATCCACCTCTGGATTTTCATATTGATCCCCATCTTTTCCAATTTAACCAATAATTCCTCATGCGGTACCGTATCAAACGCTTTACTGAAATCGAGGTATATTAGATCCACCGCATTTCCTTTATCTAAAAAATCTGTTACTTTCTCAAAGAAGGAGATCAGGTTGGTTTGGCACGATCTACCTTTCGTAAAACCGTGTTGTAATTTGTCCCAGTTGCCATTGACCTCAAGGTCCTTGACTACTTTCTCCTTCAAAAATTTTTCCAAGACCTTGCATATTACAGATGTTAAACTAACAGGTCTGTAGTTACCTGGGTCACTTTTTTTCCCCTTCTTGAAAATAGGAACCACATTAGCTATTCTCCAGTCAAACGGTACCACCCCCGAGTTTACAGATTCATTAAAAATTATCGCTAACGGGCTTGCAATTTCTCGCGCCAGTTCCTTTATTTAATCTATTCGTTACTGACCTCGGAACCGAATGTAGGAGTGGGCTGATAAAGTTTGCGGATGACACAAAGTTGGGAGGTATTGCCAATTCGGAGAAGGATCGGGATATTTTGCAGGGAGACTTGGATGGCCTTGTAAATTGGAGTAACAATAATAGGATGAGATTTAATAGTGGGAAGTGTAAGGTGATGCATTTAGGGATGACTAACAAGAATTTTAGTTATAAGTTAGGGACGCATAGGTTGGAAGTGACGGAGGAGGAGAAGGACCTCGGAGTCCTGGTTGATCGCAGGATGACTATGAGTCGGCAATGTGACGTGGCTGTGAAAAAAGCTAATGCGATCTTGGGATGCATTAGGCGAGGTATTTCTAGTAGGGACAGGGAGGTGCTGCTTCCGTTATACAAGGCGCTGGTGAGACCTCATTTGGAGTACTGTGTGCAGTTCTGGTCTCCTATGTTTAAAAAGGATGAACTCAAACTGGAACGGGTACAGAGAAGGGCCACTAGGATGATCCGAGGAATGGAAAACCTTTCCTATGAAAGGAGACTCGAGGAGCTCGGTTTGTTTAGCCTAACCAAAAGAAGGCTGAGGGGGGATATGATTGCTCTCTTTAAATATATCAAAGGGATTAATACCAAGGAGGGAGAGGAATTATTTCAGCTTAGTAGTAATGTGGATACGAGAACGAATGGATATAAACTGGCCGTGGGGAAGTTTAGGCTTGAAATTAGACGAAGGTTTCTAACCGTCAGAGGGGTAAAATTTTGGAACAGCCTTCCGAGGGAAACGGTGGGGGCGAAGGACCTCTCTGGCTTCAAGATTAGGCTTGATAAGTTTATGGAGGGAATGGTTTGATGGGATAATGTGATTTTAGTCAAATAGGCATTAACGGGCCATCGCGGGTAAAATGAGAGTCCGGCTGTAGAATCTTGCCTGTATGCTCGGGGTTCTGCTGATCGCCATATTTGGGGTCGGGAAGGAATTTTCCTCCAGGGTAGATTGGCAGAGGCCCTGGAGGTTTTTCGCCTTCCTCCGCAGCATAGGGCAGGGGTCGCAGGCTGGAAGATTTTGTTGTGGGTGAGTCAGCTTTTGTGGCCTGCATCATGCGGGAGGTCAGACTAGATGACCATATTGGTCCCTTCTGACCTTAAAGTCTATGAGTCTATGAGTCTATGAGTCTAATATTCTCGGATGAAGATCATCCGGTCCGCCCGATTTAGTCCCGTTTAGCTGTTTGAGTTTGGCTTCTACTTCGGATACGGTAATGTTAACCCCCCCTCCTATATTCCCATCCGTCACGCTGCCACTATTCCTAAATCCTTCATTAGCCTCATTAAAGACCGATGCAAAATATTCGTTCAGATATTGTGCCATGCCTAGATTATCCTTAATCTCCACTCCATCTACAGTCTTAAGCGGTCCCACTTCTTCTTTCTTTGTTTTCTTCCTATTTATATGGCTATAAAACCTCTTACTATTGGTTTTAATTCCCCTTGCAAGGTCCAACTCTACACGGCTTTTGGCCTTTCTCACTCCATCTCTACATGCTCTGACCTCAATAAGGTAGGTTTCTTTGCTGATACCTCCCATCTTCCACTCCTTGTACGCTCTCTGTTTTTTCTTAATCACCCCTCTGAGACGCTCGCTCATCCAGCTCGGTCTAAATCTCCTGCCTACGAACCGTTTTCCCTTTCTCAGGATACAGGCCTCCGACAGCTCCTGCAACTTCAACTTGAAATAATCCCAGGCGCCTTCCGCCTTTAGATCCATAAATATGTTAGTCCAATCTACTTCCCTAACTAGTCGCCTTAATTTATTAAAGTTAGCCCTTTTGAAATCGTAAACCTTAGTCTCCGATTTAATTTTGTTAATCCTTCCATTTAGTTTAAACCGAATTAGCTCATGATCACTCAAGCCAAGGTTGTCCCCTACAACCATTTCCTCAACGAGGTCCTCACTACTCACCAAAACCAAATCTAAAATGGCATCCCCCCTCGTCGGTTCAGCAACTACTTGATGAAGGAATTCATCAGCTAGCACGTCTAGGAAAATCTGAGCCCTATTATTGTTACTAGCATTTGTTTCCCAATCTATATCCGGGAAGTTAAAGTCTCCCATGATTACACAGTTCCTATTAGTATTTACTTCCCTAAAAACATTAAAGAGTTCTCTGTCCATATCCAGGCTAGATCCCGGCGGTCTATAGCACACCCCAAACACTATCCCGGGGGAGGCTCTAGTAGTTCTTTTACCCAGTGTGAGTATTGCCCAGACAGACTCCGTCTTATCCCTTCCATCACTTATTATTTCTTTACAGTTTACCTCATTATTGACATACAATGCTACTCCCCCACCTTTACCTTTGTTCCGGTCTTTCCTAAACAGCACATACCCTTCCATACCTGTACTCCAGTCATGACTACCGTTCCACCACGTTTCGGTTATTCCTACGATATCCGGTTTCATTTCTCGGACCAGGAGCTCCAATTCCTCCATTTTGTTACCTAGGCTTCTCGCATTGGTGTATAAACATCTTAATTTATGCCGTTTGGCCTCTCTCACATTCGTTATCCAATTTGGTATGGACACCGTACCGCCAGTATGACCTATTAGTCTAGTATCCATCCCCCCCCCCCCCTCCTCCTTATGTCCAATCTCTTCCTCCCGGCTATATCCGTTCTTATCTCATCGACCTCCCTCTCAATGTTATAATCTGGTGTGGAGATTAACTGGACATCTCCCAACCGTCTCCCCCAAATTCCCTAGTTTAAAGCTCTTTTGATGAGATGAGCCATCCTCCCTCCCAGAAGTCTATTTCCTTCCCTACTTAGGTGAAGTCCGTCCCTTGAGAACAGTTTTCTGTCCCCGAAAGCCTCCCAGTGGCCATACATCCCAAAGCCCTCTTTATAGCACCACTCCCTTAGCCAACTATTTATCATCACAATCCTGTCACCCCTTTGCTGCCCTTCTCTAGGAACAGGCAGAATCCCACTGAAGATGATCTGAGCCTCGATTTCCTTAAGCGTCTTCCCCAGCCTGGCATAATCTCCCTAGCCGTGTCATTCGTTCCTACGTGAAGGATGATCAAGGGGTTCTTACCTGCTCCTTTTAGGATCCTTTTCAACCGCAGGTCCACATCCCGTATCTTAGCGCCCGGTAGACAGCACACCCTTCTGTTCTCTGGGTCCGCCCTGGTCACAGGCCTGTCTAACCTCCTCAGTAAGGAGTCTCCAATCACGTAAACCTGCCTTTGCCTGGTGACAGTGCGATCTACTAATCTATCCCCTGTTCCCTCTAGTTGCAACCCCTGTCCATTCCTATTTTCCCTTATAATCCCCCTTATGCCATCCTGTATCCTCCCGGGGCCCAGATTTGGTGCTGTCTCCATCAACTCCTCCCCTCTTTCTATGGGACTAGCCGCTCTTCTCTTCTTCCTCACCCTCCCACCTTCAGTTACCACCTGCTGCACCCCTTCCTCATTTCCAAACACTCAAACCTGTTCCTGAGCTCTATTTCTCCTTCACTGGCCCTCCTTTTCCTTGGCCTGCTTCTCACGGTCACATGCTTCCACTGCCCTTGTTCTCCCCCCGGCATTCCCCCCTCGGATTCAGTGGCCAGTGCAATCCCTCAGAGGCACCCAGAGCCTATGAGACACAGCCGGCTTTCAACACTCTAGGGCTCTCTGCACATGCTCAGTGTGAACCCTTTGGTGTGGCAGTCATGGGAATCTCAGAGCTGGTTTTGTCAGGCGAAGCCACCAGTGATCAGAATAGTGCTGTGATGTCTGCTCCCCAGAAAGGGCTAGTGGGTCCCATGGGGGTAACCCTCCAGTGAATGAGATGCTGGACTTTTCCCTATCAGGGAGCACAAAAACATTGGTAGAAGCCTCCACTTTTAGAAAAGTGGTTTTACTCAGGGAGCTGTATCTTGGGAACCCTTCATCAACTGGCCTCAAATTTGGACCACTAGCCCGACCCTGCTTCTCCACAAGGCATTGCAAATGTCAAGGCAATCAGAGGAACTGTGTAGATTTTAGAGCACTTAAAATAGTCAAGTTTTAAACAGAAAGCTGATCTCAACTGTAACTCTACTCAGCCAGGTGGTCCACTACAATAAGGGAGGTGAAAGCACCCCCACCTCCTCCTCCAGACATTGGGTGTGCAGCTAAGCAGGTGCCTAACTCTGTGCACGGAGGCCTTAGCACATACTCCTCTCATTGGCATCTCCCATTGGCTAGCTTAGGTGGCTTCCCAACTAGAGTGCTGGTTTTTGTAGATCGCAGTCTAAGGGTGTGTCTAAGACGCTGTAGCACTGTAGTGTAGACACTTCCTACATCGATAGAAGGGGTTTTTCCATCAGTGCAGTTAGTCCACCTCTGGGAGAGGCAGTAGCTAGGGTGACAAAGAATTCTTCTATTGACCTAGCTGCATCTACATCAGGGGTTAGATAGACGTAACTACATCACAAGGTGTGAAATATTTCACCGCTCTGAGCGATGTAGTTAGGTCGACCTAAGTTTTAGGTGTAGGCCAGGCCTCAGGAAGAATAAGGGAACGTCTACACTACAGCGGCACAGCTAGAGCGCTACAGCTGTGTGGCTGAAGCATCATACTGTACATGCTTCCTACATTGATGGAAGTGGTTTTTCCATTGCTCTAGTTAATCCCCCTTTCTGAGAGGCGATAGCCAGGTCAATGGAAGAATTCCATTGTCTACACTGGGGGTTAGGTCAATCTAGCTGTGGCACTCAGGGCACACAATTTCTCACAGCCCTGAGGGACATAACTAGGCTGATCTATGTTTTAAGTGTAGACCAGGACTAAGAGGGGTTTCCCTGGAGCTAGCTGAAAACACAGGGTCTGAGGGACTGGCTGACAGCTTTGTGTGTGTGTGAGGCAGAGAGAAAGAGAAGCAGTCATGAGTGTGATCCTGGCAGGAGAGACAGAGCTTGCTTCAGGCACAGGAGTCCCTAGAAAGGCAGATGTGGAGTTCTGAGTAAGGAAACTGCCTGTAGTTTTTTTGTTTCTACTGTGTCAGGGCACAGGAATGTGTGACATTGTAAATAATAATGACTGCACCAAAGAAATACCTGACTCCTTGTGACGATACTGCCCGTGGGAGCCAGCTGAGGTCACTCAATTAGGGTGAACTGCAAACAGAATGGGACAGACAAACCCCAAACGCTGGTGGATATTCCAATACTTAGATTTACCAAGCCAGCACAAAACAACTTCTATATTACCTCACTGGTTACTCAGAAGTCCAAACAATGCAGTTCCTTTAGGGTACCCAGCCTCAGGCCTCCATCCAGACACACATGTCAGATATGATGATGATTACTGAAAATCTTATCTCATCATATAAAAGAAAAGGTTCTCCTGATCCCAAAGGACCAAGCCCCAGACCCAGGTCAAATGATAACTTAGATCTTACCCAAAGTACACGCTTATAGCCAATTCTTATTAACTAAGCTAAAATTTATTAAAAAAGAAAAGAGAGCGAGTGTGTTGGTTAAAAGATCAATATACATACAGACTTGAATTCAATTCTTGAGGTTCAGATACATAGCAGAGATGAGCTTGTAGTTGCCAAAAGTCCTTTTAGAAATAGTCCATAGGTTATAGTCCAATGTCCATATTCAGGGTGACTCCAGTCAGTGACTGGGGATCTCAATTCTTATGGCTTAAGGTTTCCCCCTCTTGAAATCCAAAGGATCATGTCCCAGGGTTTTTATACATTTCCTGCAGCCTTTTGGCCTGAGAAAACGATAGGCTTAACTTTCCTTCTTCCAAACATCATGGCAATTAGCATAGGATAATTTAACCATTAAACAGTTCAGATACAGGTTACTACAACCTTCAAAGAGACATATAGACAATAATACAATTTCCCTCAAGTGTCTTCCTAAATACTAATACTCCTTTTTTTGATCTTTGAATTAAAGCTATAGCAATAGACAAGACTTGTTTGCTTACATCACAAGACCTGAGCAAACAGCTGCCCTTCTATCTCTAACAATGCAGACTTGCGTTTCAAAGCTCTATTCGTTTACATATCTTCCTAACCAGTCTCTAAAGTTCGGCCATGGGTCAGGTCAGTCTGTGAGTTAACTAACTCTTTCTGGCCTTGTCACCTTTCAATGAGATATTATATTACACTCATAACATCACACTCCTATAATTATTTTTTCCTGCCAATGGAAGAACCTAGAAGTCCCCAAATACTGGCTAAATGCTGAGGTCAAAGAAGCAATGGTACAACCTGAGTCAGAATCTAGACCGGGGTGGGCAAACTATGGCCCGCGAGCTCCGGCCGGGGCAGCAGGGCTGAGGGTTTCGCCACGCTCCACCCGGTGCTCCTCAGTGATGAGCAGTCATTTTCAGCACCATCTTCAGGGAAGATTCTGCACACAAAATGCCACATTCCTCACCACCCCTACACAGCAGCTGCATGCCAAATCCCCTCCCTGTTTCCTATGGCCCCACCCTCGAGTTGAAGGAAACCTCCCAGGGCTGCAGCTCCTCCCACCTGGGTTCCTCTGCATGTGGCACAGCTGCCTTGCTGTCACACTGCCAGCAGGGCCTGTAGGAGTCCCTGGTACCACCCCATGAAGCCCCCTGTGCCAACCCTCATGAATCCTCTCGCCACACTGTGGTAAAATCCCTTATTATATACAAACTTTTAATGAACACAACCGTGCAAACAGAACGCAAAGTACAACAGTAAGAACTTTTGTGGGGGGGAGGCTGGGGCATAAAGTTACAGATGAGTTTATACCTGCCTCTTTTTGTCCACATGGGTTCTGGGATAGAGCCATGGCTCAAAATTGTCAGAGGCACTGATGCCCGACAAATCCAGGCTAGAGAGAGGGCCCAGTTTTTTCACACTGCTGCCATCTTGTAAAACGGCAGTTCGAAATAAGGGCACCAGTTAGGATTTTCTTTTCCCTTTCAAAAATGAGTGCTGGAAAAAAAAAAAAAAAAGACCAACAAGAAAAGTGGACAATGAGTGTTGGGTTTTCAAAGAATGGAATACAAAATATTTTTTCACAAACATGAACTCGAAGGCTGTATGCCTGATTTGTCAGGAGAGCATTGCGGTGTTCAAGGAGGACAACTTGAATCGCTATTTTTCAATTAAAAAATAACAGGAGTACTTGTGGCACCTTAGAGACTAACAAATTTATTAGAGCATAAGCTTTCGTGGGCTACAACCCACTTCTTCAGATGCATATAGAGTGAACCATATATTGAGGAGATATATATACACACACATACAGAGAGCATGAACAGGTGGGAGTTGTCTTACCAACAGGGCCAACAAAGAAAATAACAGAACACCACTAGCTGTCACCTTCAGCCCCCAACTAAAACCTCTCCAGCGCATCATCAGAGATCTACAACCTATCCTGAAAGATGATCCTTTACTCTCACAGATCTTGGGAGACAGACCTGTCCTCGCTTACAGACAACCCCCCAACCTAAAGCAAATACTCACCAGCAACCACACATCACTGAACAAAAACACTGACCCAGGAACCTATCCTTGTAACAAAGCCCGATGCCAACTCTGTCCACATATCTATTCAAGTGACACCATCATAGGGCCTAATCACATCAGCCATACCATCAGTGGCTCGTTCACCTGCACATCTACCAATGTGATATGCCATCATGTGCCAGCAATGCCCCTCTGCCATGTACATTGGCCAAACCGGACAGTCTCTACGCAAAAGAATTAATGGACACAAATCTGACATCAGGAATCATAATACTCAAAAACCAGTGGGAGAACACTTTAACCTGTCTGGCCATTCTTTGACAGACCTGCGGGTGGCTATCTTAAAACAGAAAAACTTCAAAAACAGACTCCAACGAGAGACTGCTGAGCTGGAATTGATATGCAAACTAGACACAATCAACTCAGGGCTAAATAGGGATTGGGAATGGCTGAGCCATTACAAACATTGAATCTATCTCCCCTTGTAAGTATTTTCACACTTACTTCTTATCAAACTGTCTGTACTGAGCCATCTTTATTATCACTTCAAAAGTTTTTTTTTTTTTTTTTTTTTCCTCTTACTTAATTGGCCTCTCAGAGTTGGTAAGACAACTCCCACCTGTTCATGCTCTCTGTATGTGTGTGTATATATATCTCCTCAATATATGGTTCACTCTATATGCATCCAAAGAAGTGGGTTGTAGCCCACGAAAGCTTATGCTCTAATAAATTTGTTAGTCTCTAAGGTGCCACAAGTACTCCTGTTATTTTTGCGGATACAGACTAACACGGCTGCTACTCTGAAACCTGTCATTATTTTTCAATGAAACATCCTAATTATGGCAGCAATTTAACAACTGAGGAAAGGGCAAGAAAAGCTGAGCAACTCGCCACAAACTTAAAAACTCAGCAAAATATTTATGTGCGACAGTCTGCAATTCAGGAAGCCACTACAAAGGCAAGTTAAGTTCTGGCATTTAAAATCGCTAAACAAAATAAGCCTTTTGCTGAAGGGGAGTTTTTGAAAGAATGCATGGTTGATGTTTCTGGCATGCTGTGCCCGGAATACCAAAACAAATTTGAGAACATTTGTTTGTCATGAAGAACTGTTACTCGCCATGTAGAAATGATTGATGAACATTTGGCTTCTGAGTTGAACAAGAAAGAACAGGGCTTTACATTATTCTACCCTGACATCTGGTGGTGAATTATGGCGAGTGTGGAAAAGAACTCCAGGGGCTGACCTTGTTTGCATAGGCACACCCACCCGCTTGGCATGAAACAACAGCAACTGAAAGTGGTTACTTTGGCTGGTGTGGGATCCCCAGTTTCTCTGTTATTGGGGCAGGAAGAATAAAGTTTTGTTACCCTGATTCTGTGAATCAAGGCCAGTGGAACTGTTGTATGACAGAAGGACTGAGTGAGTCCTTCACCATTACCTAAGTAGCACTTGCTTGACAAGGGGCATGGGTTACAAAACCCAGTGAACTGAGAGAGGATGGGGACAGGTATTTGTACCTGATGGTATGCCCCCTCCCCCCCCCCCCCGAAGGTTTGAAACACCAATTGCACCACCTCCTCTCTCCACTGTTGAATGTCAGAACTAACTTTGATTCCATTAGGAGCCTAGTTACAGGCTGCTGAGCTGAATTCACTTTGGGCCAATGGTGCACCAGCACTGGGGCTCCCCTACTGAGCTGAAATTGCTAAGAGCTGAAATCACAAAAGAGCTAAAGTTATTAAGAGCTGAGATCACTGAGTGCTGTGTTAACTAGTGGGGGAGCCTGAAGCTCTATTGCTCAGCAGCTGGCGGAGCAATTTGTGGGGACGACTGGAGGAGCAGCGAGCGGCGTGGAGCCTTGCGGGGCCGGTTGGAGTGGCCCAAGGAACGGCGAGCGGAGCTATTTGCGGGGACGGCTGGAACGGCTCACAGGTCGGGGAGCGGAGCGGAGTGGAGCGGAGCAGCTTGTAGAGCGGAGCAGTTCGTGGGATGGCAGGAAAGTGGACTGGCTCGTGGTGAAGGCTGCGGCAGAACCCCCATGGAGAAACAGATGGCTGGCCAGCCTCGAATCACGTAAGGTGCCCCTTAACACCCTGCGTGCCCCCCCCCCTTTTACTCTGGGGCTGCACTGACCAGGGACAGAGACTTTGGGGGTTGTTGGACTTTTGGGACTTTGGGTGGTTGCTGGACCCAAGAGACTTTGGGCGTGTTGGACTTTGGGGACTCTGGGTGATTTTTGGGTTGCTGGATTCAAGAGCCAAAGGGAAAGGACACAGCCCAATTTGCTGGGGTGGGTTTTGCTCATGGTTTGTGTTATGAATCCTGTTTGTGGTGTTTTTCCAATTTTATGCTGATGTCGTTTACCTCATGTTATTAAACATTTTCTGCTACACTCAGACTCCGTGCTTGCGAGAGGGGAAGTATTGCCTCCTAGAGGCGCCTGGGGGGTAGTATGTAATTGTCCCAGGTCACTGGGTGGGGGCTCGAGCCGGTTTTGCATTGCGTTATTGAAACGGAACCCCTAGATACAGAACCCGGCCCTTGTTGCTGCCAACTTAGATGGGCAGAAGGGTTACTTGATAAAAAGTCTTCTTGTTTCCCTTTATTCCCGTAGCTAGTTTGAGCTCATTTTGTGCCTTTGCCTTTCTAATCTTGCCCCTGCATTCCTGTGTTGTTTGCCTATATTCATCCTTTGTAATCTGTCCTAGTTTCCATTTTTTATATGACTCCTTTTTATTTTTTAGATCATGCAAGATCTCGTGGTTAAGCCAAGGTGGTCTTTTGCCACATTTTCTATCCTTCCTAACCAGCGGAATAGCTTGCTTTTGGGCCCTTAATAGTGTCCCTTTGAAAAACTGCCAACTCTCCTCAGTTGTTTTTCCCCTCAGTCTTGATTCCCATGGGACCTTACCTATCAGCTCTCTGAGCTTACCAAAATCTGCCTTCCTGAAATCCATTGTCTCTATTTTGCTGTTCTCCCTTCTACCCTTCCTTAGAATTGCAAACTCTATGATTTCATGATCACTTTCACCCAAGCTGCCTTCTACTTTCAAATTCTCAACGAGTTCCTCCCTATTTGTTAAAATCAAGTCTAGAACAGCTTCCCCCCTAGTAGCTTTTTCAACCTTCTGAAATAAAAAGTTGTCTGCAATGCAGTCCAAGAATTTGTTGGATAGTCTGTGCCCTGCTGTGTTATTTTCCCAACATATATCCGGATAGTTGAAGTCCCCCATCACCACCAAATCTTGGGCTTTGGATGATTTTGTTAGTTGTTTAAAAAAAGCCTTATCCACCTCTTCCACCTGGTTAGGTGGCCTGTAGTAGACTCCTAGCATGACATCACCCTTGTTTTTTACCCCTTTTAGCCTAACCCAGAGACTCTCAACACTTCCATCTCCTATGTCCATCTCTACCTCAGTCCAAGTGTGTACATTTTTAATATATAAGGCAACACCTCCTCCCTTTTTCCCCTGTGTATCCTTCCTGAGCAAGCTGTATCCATCCACACCAACATTCCAATCATGTGTATTATCCCACCAAGTTTCAGTGATGCCAACAATGTCATAGTTGTATTTATTTATTAGCACTTCCAGTTCTTCCTGCTTATTACCCATACTTCTCGCATTTGTATATAGGCATCTAAGATACTGGTTTGATCTTTCCTCCCAGTTTTGTCCTGACCCTCCTTTCTCTCTGCCAATATAGCCCACACTCCCTCTCATTTCCGACCCATCTCCCAGGTCTCCATGTTCCCCACTTACCTGCGGGCTTTGCTCACCTGTCCCCGTCGAACCTGTGTTGTTCGCACAGTAGTGAAAATAGTGAACTACATAAGAGTGAGGGGACTTAATCATCGGCAATTCATTTCCCTTCTTGAAGACACTGATGCTGAACACCAGGACTTACTTTATCATACAAATGTCCGCTGGCTCAGCCTAGGAAAGGTATTGCAGCGAGTGTGGGAGCTCAGAGATGAAATTCGCACTTTTCTGGAGATGCAGGGGAAAGAAAAATGATTTCCCCGAATTAAATCATTCAAACTGGGTGTGCGACCTCGCTTTTGGTGTGGATATCTTGGCACATTTAAATGAACTTAATGTAAACCTGAAAGCAAAGAGTGTGTTTGTACACATTTTTTATTCTAGTGTGACAGCTTTCAAAGCCAAGTTACTCTTGTTTTCAAAACAAATAAGGACAAAGTGTTCACTCACTTTCCAACACTGAAATACTTGGAAGTGTCACCAGATCAGAGAGAAAAGTACAGCAAAATTTTGAGTGACTTGCACGGAGAATTTTCTCATTGATTTTCTGACTTTGACACTGGAGCTGGTGTCATACCCACTGTCATTTGACTACAAGAAAGCCCCACAAGAATTACAACTGGAGCTCATTGATCTTCAGTGCAATTCCACCTTGAAGGAAGAGTACAATTCAGAAAAACTGGATGAGTTTTATGCCTCCTTGAGTGAAACAAAGTTCCCAAGTATCCGCAAGGTGGCACAGAAAATCCTTTTTGTTTGGCTCCACCTATGTGTGCGAACAAACATTTTCCCTGATGAATTACAACAAATCTCGCTACAGATCCCAGTTAACTGATCAGCATCTCAGCTCGGTATTGCTGATTTCCACAACAAGAATGATACTGGACTTTGATGCCATTGTAAAAAAGGGTGACCAGCTGCATTGTTCACATAATCAAAGAGGGTGTGGAAAGGGGTTAAGTTTGGTTTAGTTATTGTAATACGTTGTTATGATGGTATATTTATAATAATTAGGGTTTTATGTTTATTTCCACTAAATGTATCTTTATTAAATAGAATTTATTTGAAGATCTCTGAATTGTTAATTTCGTGAGCTTTCATGGCCCACCATGAGGCAGTCAGGAGGTGGGAAGTGGGAGGGGGCAGGGGCCAGGCTGTTTGGGGAGGCACAGCCTTCCCTACCCGGCCTTCCGTACAGTTTCGCAACGCCGATGTGGCCCTCGGGCCAAAAAGTTTGCCCACCCCGATCTACACTAACTCTCCTGCATGCTTGCTTGTGGATCACCACCACCAGCTTAGAGACTGGACCCTGTTTTAAAGAGATACCAAACAAATCCAAAGTGTCTAAGGGTATGAGTTTGCCTGCTCTCCCCTACATCCTTGTGCATTCAGTCATAAGGCTGTTCTGTTCTGAAAAACCACTAACCAGAACCCGAGTCACAGACTGCTTACTCAAAGAATCAGTGTGGAGAACATGCTGGCCAAGCCCAGCCACTTGGCTACAGGGCTGTTCAATTTCTTTAACAATTCCCCCCCAATCTGAAACCTTCTCTAGGCTATCCACACTGGATCTTTCTAAAACAAGGTCAATGCATCTATACACCTCAGAAAAGACTCTGGCAGTTAGGAACTGAAACAAATCTCCCAAACAAACGGTTACTTTCTCCATACAGTGATTCACCCTGAGTTAACTTAATCATATCACGTCCACACCACAGTTGCAAACTTTCACATGGTAAATAAGCACCCCAACTTTCACAATAAACCAAAAATCATAGACTTTAGACTCATAGACTTTAAGGTCAGAAAGGACCATTATGATCATCTAGTCTGACCTCCAAAGCTAATCCTATTTCAAAACAAGGCCAAAACAAGCCAATGCCTAAGAACCCCAACACTCCATGTGACTAGATCCCCCCGGCATGCAGTCTGGGACTGTGGTGGGCCCACTGTGCACCCCTGACTCTCCCTCTCTTACCCCTGCTTGCCCCTTGCCCCTGCTTGCTGGGAGCTGTTAAAAAAAAAAGTAACAAGCTACCACAAGTAACAAGCTACAAGCCAAAAACTAGCCAAAAAGCAACTCACAAGCCAATTAAGCCAAAAACAAGCCAATTTCTGCATTTGGGGGGGGGGGGGTTGGCATGTTTGTTCCACACCCATCAGTTGCAGCAAACTGCTTGCAAAAACTACTCTGAAGATTTTTCTCTTCAGGAATCTTTCTAAGCAACAACCCATCTTTTTTCTGCACCACACAAGCATTGCTCTGTGGAGCCACAACAAACTCCTTCTGAGTTTCATTTACACCCAGAATCACCTCTGGCACATTAAGAGGACTTTCACATAACCTCCTTTTAGGACATCTGCTAAACTCCGTGGTTAATATTTTAGAGCAGGGATCTCAAACTCAAATCACCATGAGGGCCACATGAGGACTAGTACATTGGCCCGAGGGCTACACCACTGACACCTTTTCATATAAAGGTACAAAAGCCCCCCTTCCCCCTGCTGCCCCTTGCCCCACCCCCACTCCACCCCTTCAATGATGCCCCACACCTTCCCTGCCCCCATTCCAACCCCTTCCCCAAAGTCCCCACCCCAACTCCACCCCCTCTCCGCCCCTATTCCAACCCCTTCCCCAAATTCCTGCCCCATCCCGCCTCTTCTCTGCCTCCTCCCCTGAGCGTGCCACGTCCCACTCCCTCCTGGAAAGCGCTAAATGCCACCAAACAGCTGGTAGAGGTTGTTCCCCCCGCCCCCGTCTGGGTGAAATTAGTGAGTGAAATTTTAGTCATGTGTAATATATATAAAGAAACAAATCCTAGCTAAAAGGCAGATAAGGTTACTCATGTGCAGTTTCCCACCACAGCCCCAATCTTTAAAAGGAAGGTGTGATAGAGCCTTCAGTGGCCAGATGGCCTAGTTGCTCAAAGAGGGCATAGGGGGATTTGGGCCCTCCCTCTCCATCAGGTCCCATTCCAGGGCCCTGTGTGGTTCAACCCCTAAACAGGGGAGATGAGTCTCCCTCCCTGCCAGGGGAAGGAGGGCTTCAAAACCAGTTTCCCTGGGCTGCTTCTTACTAAAGTCTCTTTAGTTTGGGGCACACCCCCACTAGTCCAGTTGTCCCACAGTTGGGGCTTATCTGCAGGCTCCCCTTGGCAGGGGGAAAGCTGCCTCACTTACTTGCCTCCAGTGGCTGTGTTGGCTGGCAAGTCGCTACTCCATCCCTTCAGGCTCCCTCACCAGTCAGCCTCTGACTGAGGCTAGCTCCCTTCTTTTCTCCTCCCTCCAGGTCTGGCATTGGCTGCAAGTATAGCAGGGCAGGGCTAGCTGAACCCACAGGTTTTCTTTAACCCCTGATGGGCCAGGCGGCACTTTCTCTTCTCCTTCATACAAAGAAATATAGATTTAAAGAGAATACCTACCCCATTCCTGGCTACATACTCCTGTTGGGGTCCACTAGGCATAGCTACCAGGTAACTCGGGAGAGTAGAAGGCCAAAAGTGTCGATGAAGCTCTTTTGCTCTGGGCCTATCTGAACCCCCAAACTCCATCTTGTGAACTCTCACCTACTTCTGTGCTAACTGCTTACATGCTCTGAAGCAGGCTGAAGCAGAAATGTATTGGTCAGCTTTTTAGCAGATGGCTGCAGTTTCACTCACACTAGCAGAAATAATAGAGAGAAGGAGCGGGGGGAAGGAGGGGTAGTTAGTTTGCAGGCATCTAACCCAAGGTCGCAGAGACTCGGAAAGTTTTCTCACAAGCTTATGTAGAGCTTATTGTAACAGTTGTCTGGAAGGGAGGGGTGAGGGGGAACAGCCAGACAAAGAGATGTATGCAAACAGTTTGGAGTATAAAAGGTAAAAGTTGTTTGTATTTGTTGCACTGGATTTGAGACATGCTGGTCTCCTAGTGCCATTTCAGAGCTCTGAAATAAACTTGGCTTGCTTTCTCCCCTCGGTGTCTTCATTGGTGCTAAGCACACCGGGCCACGGACCATTGTTGTCCCCTCGAACCCCTTTGGGCGGGCAACACTCCTAAAATCATTCACTGGCAATAGGATATCACCCCATCCCAGGTAAGTGCCTTCGACAAAAGGCATTCTACACACAACACTCAATGTGTTCATCTTACTCTCATTGTAAAGCAAATCCTGAATTCTGACCTGAGCAAAAATTGCTTGTGACTGGAACATGGCCAGGGCCCAGGTTGCTGGAGGAATAACAGTATGTTAAAAATTTCTTGTACATTATGAGGACTGTAGGCATAAGGGCTCTGCTTAGATAGAAGTTGCCAGAGTCTCACCTAATCACAAGCTTCCAGGAGCTGGGGCTCTAACAAACACATCAACTGTCATGAAACTCATGAAAAAATTGTGAGGGTTGGCAACACTGCAAGGCCCTTTTACACCGAACAAGAACAGTCTTAGTGTGAATGAGAATCAGTCCTTGGAAACACTCCAACTTAACCAAGTTTTTAGCCTGTGAATTTAATAATTTCCTTCCTTAAACACACAGATCTTCTGCAAGCTCACCATCACAGGTGGACATTGGTGTCTTTGTGAAGCCCCAGTGACCTTTCACACCACACAGGGGGCTGGTTGCAGCACCAGACCCCTAGTGGTTCATTTTTCAGAAAAGCCTTTGGGGTAGGGTGACAAGACAGCAAGTGTGAAAAATTGGGACGGGGTGGGGTGTAATAGGAGCCTATATAAGAAAAAGACCCCAAAATCGGGACTGTCCCTATAAAATCGGGACATCTGGTCACCTTACTTTGGGGCTATAATGTTACCAACTGGCACCTTCCAGCTCAGCAAACAGCATGAGTCAGTGCCAGGTAGGGAAACGCCCAGTTGTTGTTGTTGCAGGAGGGGCATATTTCTGAGCTCAGGAAAGTGAAACTTACACTTACTGTCCAGAGGGAGCCATGGCCGCAGAGAACCCTGTGGAAAGTCTCCAGGATGAAGCTAGTTGTCCCATCTGTCTGGAATATTTTCAAGACCCAGTGATTACAGACTGTGGGCACAATTTCTGCCGAGCCTGCATCAGCCTGTGCTGGGAGGGACCTGACACAGAAGTATCCTGCCCTCAGTGCAGAGAAACTGCTCAGCAGAGAAACCTCAGGCCAAACAGGCAGCTGGCAAATGTTGTAGAAATAGCCAAACGGCTGAGTTTCCAGGCAGGAACAGGGTCAGGAGGAGAGAGTGTGTGTGATGAGCACCAGGAGCCTCTCAAACTGTTCTGTGAAGAGGATCAAACCCCTATCTGTGTGGTGTGTGACAGATCCCGGACGCACAGAGATCACACTGTGGTTCCCATAGAGGAGGCTGCCCAGGAGTACAAGGTAGCAGGGCCGGCTTTAGCAAGAGCGGGGCCCGATTCCTGGGGGCGGGGCTTGCTCCAAACCCTACCCGGGCTTGGGTCCGGCCTGGAGCCCCGCCGCGCCGCGGGGGCCGGAGCCGCGGGGGCTGTGCTGGGCCGTGCCGGAGCTGGGCTGCGCTGGCCGGAGCTGCGCTGGAGCTGCGCCGCGCCGCGGGGGCCGGGCCAGAGCCGGGCCGGAGCCGGGCTGTGCCGCGCCGCGGGGGCTGGGCCGGAGCCGGGCCGCGGGGGCCGCGCTGGGCCGGAGCCGCGCCGGACCCAAGCCGCGCCGCGCTGCGGGGGCCGGGCTGGAGCCAAGCCGGGCCAGAGCCGCTGGGGCCTGCGTGCTCGGCCGGAACCAGGGCCGGACTGGGCCGGGCCTCCCCGGAGCCCTTCTCGCGCCCCCCGCCACCCCAGCTTACCTGGTGCTGCCTGCCCGCCCCTGCTTCTTTTCAGACTTCCTGCGAATCAGAGAATCCCAGGGAAGCAGGGGAGGGGGCGGAGCGTTCAGGGGAGGGGAGGAGGGGGAAGTGAGCTGAGGGCGGGGTGGAGAGCTGCAGCGCGGGGCCCTCTTAGCGCGGGGCCCAATTCAGCCAAATCGGCTGAATCGGCCTAAAGCCGGCCCTGCAAGGTAGGGAACTTCTCTCCTGCCTAATGAGAAATAACTTTGAATTTTAGTTACAGGTTCATTTAATCCCAAGTTGCCAGTCACACATACTCTCTCTCTCCTACAGCTATTGATGTATCTGCATCATTCAGCTCTGTAAAGAAAAAATGTATGAAAAATTATATCGCAACTCCTTGATAAAGGCCTCAGGCCCAGCAAGGAGATGAGGTTTCTCACTGGGATTCTGAATTCCTGTTTTGCTCCATGAGGGGTTAAAATCAGATGCCAGCCTGCACTAGAGGAGGTCACTGTGCTAAACTATGTGGACCCTGAGCACCCTGAGTCCACACACAAAAGGGCTCCAGACAGCGCAGGTCCATGCTAAACACCATTGGGATTAGACTGGATAGCAGCAAAACTAACCTGGGAGGAACTGTCCTGTGCCAGTCTGAACTGTTTTATTGTGTATGTGGGCAAGGACCAGCCAGAGTGGTTCCATTAGTCCTACACTGCAGCCTTTTGAAATCTCCCAGAATCCACTGCTTCTGGGCACTTTTCCAGGGACTCTGGGGTACATATACAGAGGGCATTGCCACTCAAAGTGTTAAGAACAGCACTAAGTCAAACTCCAGCCATTCTTAACACAGATCAGCACCTCTAGTGGGGTTTGCTTTAGTGCTTAAGCAAGTTCTGCCCAACCAGTATGCTTCTCCAGGGGTTCAGGGCTGAAGTTCAATGGTCCTGTAGTTTGTATCACAAAGTAAGCTAAAACTTCTCAAAAATAGATTTATTTGTTCCCCACCGTGGCCCATTAACACCTAATATCCGGGGACCAACACATATACAACAGTGCATACAACATCTGGGGTTTGTATCATTGTGTGAGTTAAACCTTCTCAAAAACAGGGTTTGTATCATTTTGTGAGTTAAACCTTCTCAAAAACATGTGACTCTAGTTTCTTGCTGGTTTAACTCTATGGAGAAAAAGGACAAATAATTCAAAACAGTCTGAATATGAAACACTCCCTGTCTCTGTTAATGAGGTTTCATTTCCTTGGTGTCCCTGATGTCATAAACCTAGCAGGGTTGACAGTCACCTACAGAGTCTTGGGTCTGACATGGAAAAACACGCCCCTCCCCCGCAAACACTCTCAAAATGAAACCTCCCAAATCATAGAATCATAGAATCTCAGGGTTGGAAGGGACCTCAGGAGGTCATCTAGTCCAACCCCCTGCTCAAAGCAGGACCAATTCCCAACTAAATCATCCCAGCCAGGGCTTTGTCAAGCCTGACCTTAAAAACCTCTAAGGAAGGAGATTCCACCACCTCCCTAGGTAACCCATTCCAGTGCTTCACCACCCTCCTAGTGAAAAAGTTTTTCCTAATATCCAACCTAAACCGCCCCAACTGCAACTTGAGACCATTACTCCTTGTTCTGTCATCAGGTACCACTGAGAACAGTCTAGATCCATCCTCTTTGGAACCCCCTTCCAGGTAGTTGAAAGCAGCTGTCAAATCCCCCTTCATTCTTCTCTTCTGCAGACTAAACAATCCCAGTTCCCTTAGCCTATCCTCATAAGTCATGTGCTCCAGCCCCCTAATCATTTTTGTTGCCCTCCGCTGGACTCTTTCCAATTTTTCCACAACCTTCTTGTAGTGTGGGGCCCAAAACTGGACACAGTACTCCAGATGAGGCCTCACCAATGTCGAATAGAGGGGAATGATCACGTCCCTCGATCTGCTGGCAATGCCCCTACTTATACAGCCCAAAATGCCATTAGCCTTCTTGGCAACAAGGGCACACTGTTGACTCATATCCAGCTTCTCGTCCACTGTAACCCCTAGGTCTTTCTCTGCAGAACTGCTTCCTAGCCATTCGGTCCCTAGTCTGTAACAGTGCATGGGATTCTTCCGTCCTAAGTGTTCCTGATCACTTTCCTCTCCTCTAAGTGCTTCAGAATTGTTTCCTTGAGGACCTGCTCCATGATTTTTCCAGGGACTGAGGTGAGGCTGACTGGCCTGTAGTTCCCCAGATCCTCCTTCTTCCCTTTTTTAAAGATGGGCACTACATTAGCCTTTTTCCAGTCATCCGGGACCTCCCCCGATCGCCATGAGTTTTCAAAGATAATGGCCAATGGCTCTGCAATCACATCCGCCAACTCCTTTAGCACCCTCGGATGCAGCGCATCCGGCCCCATGGACTTGTGCTCATCCAGTTTTTCTAAATAGTCCCGAACCACTTCTTTCTCCTCAGAGGGCTGGTCATCTTCTCCCCATACTGTGCTGCCCAGTTCAGCAGTCTGGGAGCTGACCTTGTTCGTGAAGACAGAGGCAAAAAAATCATTGAGTACATTAGCTTTTTCCTCATCCTCTGTCACTCGGTTGCCTCCCTCATTCAGTAAGGGGCCCACACTTTCCTTGACTTTCTTCTTGTTGCTAACATAATGAAAATGATCTGGAAAATCATTTCTGTTTCTTCAGGAAAAGATTCAGGCCCATTTGGAGATTCTGAGGGAAGAGAGAGAAAAGCTTCTGAGATTTAACGTGACCGGAGAGGGGAAAAGCCTGGAGTATCTGGTAGGTGTCTGTTGTTATTAACTTGCAGAGACTTGCAGTGGGCCATCAGTTTGGAGGCTGGTTTCGTGACCCACCATCCAGGCAGGTGGAGGGCCCATGTCTCCCTGTGCCTCTTTTACACAGGCTGGGCTCCAGCTTCCAGCCTGTCTGTGGGGGCTGGACCTCGGGGAGAAGAGAAGGGGCAGAGGGCTGGGCCTGTGGTGAAAAGTGGATGGGCCAGGCCCCTTGGCTCCTCTTTTCGGCTGCACCTCGTGGGACATCTGTTTGTAGGCAGCTTCCTCTGTGACCTTAGGGAATGTGGGCTTTGTATTTCTTCATGAGCATGGATGTCTATGTTAGAATCCTGTGTCTTTGCACACATACACACACCAGCCCTGAAAAACCCTCTCTCAGGAGCAGGGCCACATCATATTCTGTAGAATCTAAGCTTCCATTCCAATTAACGAGTTAATTTCTAGCCCTTGTGTCTTTCACAAAACTCCTCCCAAGGTGAGCAGGCTATATCCTGTGCAGTGCTGTCTGCCTGAGTCTGCAGGCATTTCTTGCATTGTTAATTATTTTTCTCCCCTCGCATCTCTGTTAATGTAGTGCTCAGTCCTGCCGGCTGCTCCTCTGGGTCTGGCTTGTCATAGGCCTCTGATAACACAGTGTGCTGACCATGTCAGACATAGAAACAGCCCATGAAAAAATGTTAGGGACAAATGGGAAAGTGTTAGAAAATCCTCTCCCTAGTAACCACAGGGCATAATAATGTGTTAGACATCATAGAGTTTTCAAATAAATTCTCTCTCCTGTACAGTCAGCACTCCATGAACGGACCCTAGACTCTTTCTCTAACCCTTACCTGTCCTTTCTTTTAAAAAAAATAGATACAGACACAAAACAAGAGGCAGAAGGTTGTATCTGAATTTCAGCAACTGCGGCAGTTTCTAGAGGAAGAAGAGCAACTCCTGCTGGCCCAGCTGGAAAATCTGGAAAAGGAGATTGTGAAGATACAGAATGACAATGTCACTAAAATGTCGGAGGAGATTTCCCGTCTCAGCGATCTGATCAGTGAGCTGGAGGGGAAGTGTCAGAAGCCAGCCAGTGAATTCCTGCAGGTGAGACTGAGTTAGAAACATCCCTGATCCAAACACAGGGACAGGATAGCTCCTGAATCATGGGCACTGGAGACCAGCAGTCAGAGATCACAGTGTAATTCAGTGTGTGCATTGCTGACATGTGAATTATTGTTTCTCTTTGAAGAATTACAGAATCATTTATATTAATTATATTATATTATATTATATTAACTCAGCAAATCCATGGCCCTAGGGCCAAGGCAGGGCCTCTTTTCCCCATATCCTCAAAATCCCTTCTCTGGGATCCCCAGTGGGCAGCATTTGGGACTAAGATTGTTTTTCTGTCTCTTTCTCCTCTAGGATGTCAGAAGCAGCTTGAGCAGGTATGTGGCTCTATTTCGCTTCCCCTCATTCTTCACGATGCTGTGAAGGGCTTGGAGAGTGTATTGACTCTACATTTCATAAAAATAAAGGAATGGCCATACTGGGTCAGACCAGTATCTTGTCTTCGAACAGTGGCCAATGCCAGGTGCCCCAGAGGGAATGAACAGAACAGGTTATCATCAAGTGATCCATCTCCTGTCACCCATTCCCAGCATCTGCCAAACACAGGCTAGGGACACCATCCTGGCTAATAGCCATTGATGGATCTATGCTCCACGAACTTATCTAGTTCTTTTTTCAACCCTGTTTGCGTCTTGACCTTCACAACACCCTCTGGCAAAGAGTTCCACAGGTTGACTGTGCATTGTGTGAAGAAATACTTCCTTTTGTTTGTTTTAAAACTGCTGTCTAATAATTTTATTTGGTGACCCCCTACTTCTTGTGTTATGAGAAGGAGTAAATAACCTTCCTTATTTACTCTCTCCACACCAGTCATGATTTTATAGACCTCTATCATAGCCCCCTCTTAGCCATCTGTTTTCTAAGCTGAAATGTCCCAGTCTTATTAATCTCTCCTCATATGGAAGCTGTTCCATAACCAGAATCATTTTTGTAATGCTTTTCTGAACTTTTTTTGAGATGGGGTGACCAGGTCTGCATGCAATATTCAAGATGTGGGCGTGCCATGGATTTATATAGAGGCAATATGATATTTTCTGTTGTATCATCTATCTCTTTCTTAATGATTCCCAACATAGTTAGTTTTTTTGACTGTCGCTGCAAATTGAGTGGATATTTTCAGAGAACTATCCACAATGACTCCAAGATCTCTTTCTTGAGTGGTAGCAGCTAATTTAGACCCCATCATTTTATAAGTATAGATGGGATTATGTTTTCCAATATGTATTACTCTACACTTATCAATATTGAATTTCATCTGCCAAATTTTTTGCCCAGTCACCCAGTTTTGTGAGATCCTTTTGTAACTCTTCGCAGTCTGCTTTGTACTTAACTATCTTGAGTATTTTTGCATTATCTGCTAATTTTGCCACCTCACTGTTTATCCCTTTTTCCAGATCATTTATGTATATGTTGAATAGGACTGGTCCCAGTACAGACCCCTGGGGAACACCACTATTTATCTCTCTCCATTCTGAAAACTGATAATTTGTTCCTACCCTTTGTTTCCTATCTTTTAACTAGTTACTGATCAATGAGAGGACCTTCCGTCTTATCCCATGACAGCTTACTTTCCTTAAGAGCCTTTAGTGAGGGATCTTGTCAAAGGCTTTCTGAAAATCTAAGTACACTGGATCCCCCTTGTCCACATGCTTGTTGACCCCCTCAAAGAATTTTAGCAGATTGGTGAGGCATGATTTCCCTTTAACAAAACCATGTTGACTCTTCCCCAACAAATCATGTTGATTTATGCATCTGATAATTCTGTTCTTTACTATAGTTCCCCAGGGCACTGCAGCAAAATATATGGGGCAGGGTCATATTCTGAATATAATTCCCATTTATGCATTTAATCCTCACCCTTTTACACAGGACTCTTGAATTATCTATTCAGTGGGAAAGATTGGCCTACAGTATTTCGTAGAGATGTTACATTCCTGGGGAACTGGCTGCCTCAGAATCCTGAGGATACAATATGGCCCTTTCACCTCAAGGCAGTGGTTACAATCATGCCCTGGACAGCAGGAATCAAGAGTCTTTACCACCTCAGGACTGTTTGGAGACCTGTGTGGAAGGAGCTGGGGGGCGGGGGGCACTGAGGTTTCAATCTAGTTCCTGAAAGAACAATCCGATAACCCTGTGCGCATGAAATATGGGAACATACCAGTATTAGTGCATGGAGGCGAAGGAGTGAATTGGTCATGAAGACGTGATTCCGCTTTGATGCGCAGATCTGCTCTGTCCAGGCCAGACATGAAGAATATTAATGGGGCCTTTAGGGAAAGGTTGCACTGCCATGGCCAGTGCTGTGCCTGCTCTGAGGCTGGGAGAAGTGGAGGAATTCTAACTCCAGGCCCTGTAGAGCAGCAACTTCCACTAGCAAGGAATTATAATGAGTCACTGAAAGAAACATAATACCATGAAATTCTCTCTCTCCAGGTGTGAGAAGGGGAAAGTCCTGCAGCCAGTGGAGATTTCTCCTGAGCTGGAAAAGAGACTCAGTGATTTATCCCAGAGAAATATTGCTCTAATGGAGATTCTGTGGAAGTTCAAAGGTACTGAGAAGGGATCTAGGGAAGGAAACCAGGGTGTGTCTCTGGGACTGTGGGTGGAGATGGGCTCTGGCCAACTGGTTCATAATTAGATTATGTACCTATTTAATAACAAGTGGAAAGCAGACAAACTGAGCGATGAAGTAAGGGCCCAGGATCTTTCACATTGTTTCACTCTGTGAACTTTGGTACAATCATTAAGGTAAAAATATACAAAATTTGGGGTACCTCAATTTCTCTCTCCCAACTACAGAACTACAGGGCACGTGCTCCAAAGCTGTTTAGCAGTCCCACATGCAGCTGGAGTCAGTAGAATCTGCAGGTGCCCATTACCAAGGAGCTCCAGGCCCCAGGTGCCTAAGGCCTTGTCTACACTACAGAGTTTTGTCGATGCAAGTTACACCAACAAACAGCCACTGCTATAATTAAACTACTGTTGCATGTCCACACTGTGCTCCTTGTGTCGGCAGAGTGCATCCACAATAGCAGCTTTGTATTGACACAGAGAGCAGTGCACTCTGGGTAGCTATTCCACTGTGCAACTGGCCACAAGGTGCTCTGTGAAGGGTTTGCAATGCCTCATGGGGGCAGGTACAGAGTCACATGATGAAGGTTTCTCAATCTCATTGTTCCATGGGCATCCTACCATATTGCCATTTTTCAACTGCCCTGGCAACCTTCACCCCAGCCATCTCTGTCAGAAAGCTTGGATCCTACACTGCTGTTCAGTATTGTGCTGTGTATTGTGCTTGTATTGAACACAAGGCTATAGGAGGAGCCCAATGGGGGACTATTCAGCTGGAGGATTCCTTGAAGGAGCATTTTAACACTGAGCCACAGTAATGTGTGTTGCTGTAGTGTGCTGAACCTGGCATTGTTTGTTTGCACAGTGCTATGAACCTTGTAATGATTTCTGTGTGTGCCTGAAAAGTTACACATCTTAAATCACTTTTTAAAGTAACGCTTGATAATATGACCAAACTAACACTGCTGAACAGTAATACAAGAAGTCCACAGAAGTGTGTGTTTGTGTGGGGGAAGCATGTGTGACAGTTTTCAGAGTAGCAGCCGTGTTAGTCTGTATCCGCAAAAAGAACAGGAGTACTTGTGGCACCTTAGAGACTAACACATTTATTAGAGCATAAGCTTTCATGGGCTACAACCCACTTCTTCGGATGCATATAGAGTGAAACATATATTGAGGAGATATATATACACACACATACAGAGAGCATGAACAGGTGGGAGTTGTCTTACCAACTCTGAGAGGCCAATTAAGTAAGAGAAAAAAAACTTTTGAAGTGATAATCAAGATGGCTCAGTACAGACAGTTTGATAAGAAGCAAGTGTGAAAATACTTACAAGGGGAGATAGATTCAATGTTTGTAATGGCTCAGCCATTCCCAGTCTTTATTTAATCCTGTGTTGATTGTGTCTAGTTTGCATATCAATTCCAGCTCAGCAGTCTCTCCTTGGAGTCTGTTTTTGAAGTTTTTCTGTTTTAAGATAGCCACCCGCAGGTCTGTCATAGAATGGCCAGACAGGTTAAAGTGTTCTCCCACTGGTTTTTGAGTATTATGATTCCTGATGTCAGATTTGTGTCCATTAATTCTTTTGCGTAGAGACTGTCCGGTTTGGCCAATGTACATGGCAGAGGGGCATTGACAGTGTGTGTGTGTGTGTGTGAGAGAGAGAGAGAGAGTGTTGGGGGAGTGTGTGAGAGACTGTGTGTGTGGAGTGTGTATGTGAGAAAGAGAGACAAATTGTGCATTGGGGACTTCCTGGGGCTTTGAAAGGGGAGGGACACATGTCTACATAGCTAGATGAATGGCAGCAGAGTTCAAAACAGTGAGCAGAGCGGTCACGGTGGGCATTGTGAGATATCTTCTGGAGGCCAGTTACAGCAACGTAACAAACACAGTGGCTACACTGACACTTTGTTGATCTAACTTTGCTGCAAAAATCTCTATGCCTCTCATTGAGGTGGTTTTATTTGGTCAGTAAAGCAGGAGAGTTTTGTCAGCAAGAGGAGCATTGTAGTGTGTACACCTCCACTGTTTTGTCAATGAAAGCTGCGTTTTGCCGACAAAACTATGTAGACAAGGCCTAAAGGTCGGCACCCAAAATTTAAACCCTCAATTTAAGGCCACTTTTGAAATGTGGACCCAGCTCACCATTGTGCTCTGGCCCCATATGGCAGCTTGTGTGGGCCAAATGGGCTGTAGTGAAGGTGTAAATCCAGGGGAATCCCCCCAGCACAGGAGCCTCTTGTGCCTCCAGCTCCTCCACAGCAGCGGCAGGCACAAGGAGCGTTCCTGGGAGAGCAGGGAATAGAGTGGAGTTGTTGAGGGCTGGGCGGAGGAGGAAGGGGTGGAGCAGGAATAATGGGGTGTGACCCAGGTAAAGCTGTGCCTTTGACACTGCCTCTGGGAGAAGTCATGTAGGGGCCTCTGGACCAGAGGTACAACTCAGGCTGGACCTCCGGACTTTCGCAGCCTGTGCCAATGTCTGCACTGGCTCCGGCAGCTACTGAATAGGAGAACCACAAACTGTTTCCTCCATCCCTTTACCAGTGCAGGGGTGAATGAAGCCCATTGAGCCAATTCTCTCCCTGACTCAGTTTCCACATCTATGAAATAATTTTAATATTATTCGTATTTCAGTCTATGCAGAATTAAAGCCCCATTGTGCTGAGCTCTGTACATATACTGAGTAAATAGACCCAAAGAGCTCACAATTCAGGCTCCTCATCCTGAAAAGTCTCAGTACCCCATTGATGTGAAAGAGACCAATATTTGTAAAGTTACATTAATGCTAAAATCTTTGCAGGATCTGGCCTAGTTTATGACAAAATGCAAAAGGAGAATGAGAAACCAGTTGGGTCTGGAGGATGAAGGAACAGGAAATCTGTCTTCCACATAGTGTCTCTTTGGTTAGTTCTGAGGCTTAATGGATATTGGTTCTGTTGATTTGAGATGCTTGAATGAAAGAGAAAATAGGATGATTCATATTAGCCTTTGTTAAAAATCTGGGTGTGTCTCTGTCTCTCTTCAATTGTTTTTCTCTCATAATTAAAATACAATTATGTCAGTTAAGAGTGAGGATGTCACAATTATGACAGCATGAAATAGCATCGATCTTATCCTTTCCCCCTCCAGACACTCTGCAATCTGAACTGGAGACAATAAGAGGGAAATCCTTAGGATCACACAGACCAGGTGAGACTTCAGGTGGAGATTATCATTAAATAAAGAGAAAAATCCCATGAAAACATATTCATGAACTTGTAGATAAATGTACAAACCAAACCAACACTGACCATGAAACACCCCCCTAAAAATAAAATTAAAAACATGAAATACTAAGAGATCCCAAGCTGAAACCACACAAACAATCCTGATACCATCTT
This sequence comes from Emys orbicularis, assembly GCF_028017835.1. Classification (NCBI taxonomy): domain Eukaryota; kingdom Metazoa; phylum Chordata; order Testudines; family Emydidae; genus Emys; species Emys orbicularis. The sequence goes on along the minus strand of NC_088695.1, from coordinate 23,509,269 downwards.
TAGTGTTGAGTCCCTGCACCCACTGATGAACAGAAAAACTCTCACTGACCAACAAACACTCTGAGGCTATGCCTACGCAGTAATGTAAGCGTAGGGGAGTTGAGTCAGCTGACCTCTTGTCAGGGAATCCTGGGCTTGAGAATCAACATTGCATTTTAACTCTAGGTTAAGAATTTTCTGCACTGTGGGAAAACTCTACTGCCTACCCTGTTTCCTAACTGTGGTGGTGCTATTGATGGGACTCAGGTGCCTATAAAGAGCACATGAGTACATACACTGCATAATTAGCTCATTTGGTGGCTGTCTCCATTTGAGAAGGCATTATACTGAATTACCATCTAATTGGATAATTGGGTTCTCCAGCTCTAGGCTCAGTCACATTGGCAGAAAAATGCCTCTGTGCCTGTTCTAAGGATAATTAGGACATCAGTCTCCAGGGTGTCAAACTATTACAATGAAACTTTGTAATTCTTAATTTTTCAAATAGGAAGATCAATGAAGGTGTGTGGGGGGGTTTGCTTGATTGATTTTTTTCAGTTTGTTTGGAAGTTTGATATAAAATGAAGGTATCAGAGGGAAAACACACACACACGCAAATCTGGCTGCTGCTTGCTGCAAAGTGGTAAAATACATGCCCAGAGCTTGGGGTGCAGTTTGCTCCAGCAACCCTTGGGGATCCCTTATCCCTGCTATCACCACTGAGGAGAATTTGTGGCACTGGCTCCCACTGACCATCCTAACAGTGCATGCTGCCCAGGTGACCCTGAACCTGCAGGGGGGCCTGGAGTAAGGGCCAGTGAGCAGAGCAGGGACCATAGCAGCTGCCCTGCAGGGAGAAGGAGTGGCAGAGCTCTCCGCTCAGTATGGCTGGGGGAAGGAGGACCCACCTGCTAACTTTGCTCCCTGCTCCAGGCAAACTCCATGCAGCAGTGAGAAGGAGCTTCCACTACCACCATGGGAGGAGCAGGAAGGGGGACCTCTCGGCCAGGTAGTAATGCTGCATCTGGCATGCTATGCTGGCTGCCTGCAGCACTACTCCTCTTCCTCCAGGAAGTGTAGGATACACCCAGAAGACTTCCAGGATCCAAGTCAAGCCACAGATGCATGCACATAGGAAATCAATAGGGCTTGGACCCTAGGTCCCAGTTTAACATGGGTTCTGACCCTCCAGACCTGCAGGGTCCTGGGACTCTGGATCAGAGCCCTAGATTAGCATATTTGCAGTGTGGATGCAATGGGGGTTTGGCCTGAGCCCAGGCTCAGACCCAGGCTTAAATTGCTGTGTAGATAAACTCTCACTCACCAACACAGAAATGTCATTAATGCTGACCCTGGCATTTCCATACATGTCCATAAGCCCTTTAAATATTAAATTCAAAGGATTGCCACATTTCTTTCCTTTCCCCTGTGTGAGGGGCTCTCTCCGATTGCTCTTCACCAGCATCCCATCTTTCTCTTCAGCTGGGCTGGGCTGAGATTTCCTGTTTGAGTTACTCACTTTTTCCTCTGTTAGAGATACGGTCCCTTTGTGATGTTGCCACATCCTCCCTTCTCTCTGGGCTGGGGAAGGGGCCACTCTCTGGCCTGAGTGGATCATCCACAATACCCATCCCCTTCTCTTCTCCCATGCCAGGGAGAGAAGGACAGGCTCAGTATAGAGCTTCCTGCAGGTTTATATCTATTGCCTCCCTCCTCTAACTCCCCTCCCTGCAACTTCAGGTTCTCACCTTCCTCTCTAATCCTCAGAGGAGAAGCTCCAGCAGGAAAATCAGGGAGATGCTATTTGCATGTACTGGGACAAGGTGGATCTACACCTACCCGAAACTAAAGGCCAGCCCCCTCAACTAAGGGGGAGAAACCATGAAGCCCAGGCAACAATGGAGTATTTGGGACAATGAAAGAGAAACCAGGATAATGAGGGAGTCAGAAGGGGACACCAAGCAGAGAACCCCAGACAGCACCCATCGCTCCTCAAAGATGGGACAAAGAGTGGACTAAGGAGATGTGGACTAAGGAGTCAGTGAACACTGCCCAGAGGAACTGTGCCTGGAGACATGATTTAAAAAGGGAATGGATATAGACCCCACAGTCTCAGAGCACCTCTCCCCCTCCAGATTTGTCCTCCTACAGTGATGTGTAGCCATCTTGACCATCACCAGGAGGAGATTAATAAGGAGGTCTTGCCACTTTCTGAAGTCACAAATGGGGTGTGCATACATCAGGAGGTGCAGGGAATACTGCAGCCAGAACCTTAGTAAGAGGTTCAGGAGAAGCTGGAAGAGGGGCTGCAAGCTGACACACCACCTAATATCCCCAGTGGGCTGTGGAACAAAAGTGAAGTAGAGGGTGGCCCACTAGGGTTCCTCACTTTCTCTCCTGTAGGTCCCGCCACTTGGGGTCAGGATGGAGCACGAAGGCAAGGAAGTGGATGGTGTGGAGCACGAACATGTACAGATGTTCTCGGGGACTGGTACAGAGGTGGACCAGCTGGATGTCCTGCAGCGAATACAGGTGGCATGTCAAAGGTGGCTGGGGAGGCTTGTGGTGCAAGGGGCGATGATGAGTTACAGAGGGCCAGCTGTGAGGGGTGGGTGGGAAGCACCTTCCCACAGGGCCTGGTTGAGGAAAGCAAAAGGCTAGATTGTCCTCACCTTCTGGAGCACAAAAGAGGGGACATGCAGGGTGGGCAGCCCTATGCACTGGCTGAGCACTGTGGGGTCCATCCAGTCCCTCTAGTTCTCTGACTCGGACTTATGAGAAGAGGCTGAGGGAACTGGGATTGTTTAGTCTGTAGAAGAGAAGAATGAGGGGGGATTTGACAGCTGCTTTCAACTACCTGAAAGGGGGTTCCAAAGAGGATGGATCTAGACTGTTCTCAGTGGTACCAGACGACAGAACAAGGAGTAATGGTCTCAAGTTGCAGTCGGGGAGGTTTAGGTTGGATATTAGGAAAAACTTTCACTAGGAGGGTGGTGAAGCACTGCAATGGGTTACCTTTGGAGGTGGTGGAATCTCCTTCCTTAGAGGTTTTTAAGGTCAGGCTTGACAAAGCCCTGGCTGTGATGATTTAGTTGGAAACTGGTCCTGCTTTGAGCAGAGGGTTGGACTTCTGAGGTCCCGTCCAACCCTGATATTGTATGATTCTATGATCTCTGGGATCACACCCCCAGGGTGAGCTCTGGGGGAGTTTGTCCTTCCATTAACAGAAAATGCCCATGAAAGCAACTCTCCCGCACAGCAGTAACCAGAGACATTCACACTGCCCAGCCCTCGAGCCACCTTAATTGTGACCTGAGAATTTGTATTGACATTGACAAGCCTGTCTAATATTACCTTCAGGGTGGTCAGGAGCGAGAGCCTCCTGGTTGTCATACCCTTCCCCATTTCACCTGGCTCTTCTTCAACATCCTACCTGTCCTTTGGGCAGGGCTGGGCTCTGCCACTGCAGGTGTTTTGTGGATTGGGGAGATGGAGTCTCTCTAGTGCTGCCACCTGCAGCCCTCTCATCTCTCTGGGCTGGGGAAGGGGCAACCCCACCCAATGGCACCTCCTGCTTCCAGCTCACTGACCTTGAACCACTGACTCTTCCCCCGCGCTGCATCTTCATCTCTGCTCCCAGGCCTGGAAGTGGAGGATGCATTTATGGGAGGAGACTCCCTCTCAGATTCAAAGTTGGTACCTGCCTCCTCAGGACTCTCCTAATTACAAGCTTTTGCTACCTTCCTTGCCAAGTCTCTGTTGTTGGGAATGAAGCAGCCCCCGCTGGGGAGCAGGGAGCTGCAGCCTCTATAACCAAATGAGAACGTACAGAAGTGGATCCCATTACACTAGGGTGACCAGATGTCCCGATTTTATAGGGACAGTCCTGATTTTTGGGTCTTTTTCTTATATAGGTTCCTATTACCCCCTACCCCCTGTTCCAATTTTTCACATTTGCTGTCTGGTCACCCTACATTACACAGGCTGAGGAACTGCCGTGACAGCTCGGCTCAGGCAGCTCCCTGGGATCCAGGACTGTCCCAGCCAAAGCAGGGATGTTAGGGATTGTGAGAAATGGTCCCAGACTCCCCCAGGGCTGAGCTCTGCTCCTAACGCTCTGACTCTCTTCCCAGTGAATGTGACTCTGGATCCAGACACGGCTCATCCCCGACTCATCCTGTCTGAGGATCGGAAAAGTGTGAGATGGGGAGACACATGTCAGCTTCTGCCCACCAATCCTGAGAGATTTGACTCTTGGGCTTGTGTGCTGGGCTCTGAGGGATTCATCTCGGGGAGACATTGCTGGGAGGTGGAGGTGGGGGACAGAGGATTCTGGGCTGTGGGAGTGGCCAGAGGGTCTGTGAGGAGGGAGGGAGAAGTCAGCTTTAACCCTGAAGTGGGGATCTGGGCTGTGCAGTGGTTGGGTCTGTTCCAGGCTCTCACCTCCCCTGCAACCGCCCTGCCCTTTAGCCAGGTGCCCAGGAGGATCCAGATTTGTCTGGACTGTGAATGGGGCCAGGTGACATTTTTTGATGCTGATAACAAGGTCCCAATCTTCACTTTCCCGCCAGCCTCTGTCCCTGGGGAGAGAATCTACCCCTGGCTCTGGGTGGGGGCAGGATCCCAGCTCAGACTGTGTCCCTGAGACACAGGGGGTGGAATATTGCACTGGGGACCCTGAAATCAGCCTCTCAAGCCTTAGAAACTCCAGTCTTTATGACCCTGGAGGGTCCTGGGGTCTCATGTCTGGACTGTGAAACCATAGAAAGAAGCGAGTGATCGAGATGGAGAAGCCAATCTCATTGTCCAAGGAACTGTTTAGACTGTTTGTCACTATCTTCTATAGTCCAGGAGGACTCTGGGGATCTTCAGTCAGACAGTGTCACTAATACATGGGGGGAATAAAAAAATGGGCTTCCCTAGCTGCAGTCATGCTAGTCTCTATGACCCTGGAGGACTCCCCTGTACCCAACCCTCTGGTTCATAATTCCATCTCCTCCCCCTCCATCTCTGCAGCACCAGGGGTTGTGGGAGGTGGGTGGGGTGGAGTGAGGGAAGAACCCTTGAAGCTGCAGCAGAAGCAGAGGGTCACTGAGGGGTAGGGAGAGATGTGGGGTTTTTGAGGGAGAATAGCCTATCAAGCTATTGGCTCAGTTTTGCAATATATCCTAGCTACTCAACACTCGAACCTAATCCCTAACAACTTGGGAAGCCTGGACCATCAATTCCTCGGGCATGCCAGAGACGAGGCTGGTCCTCTGTCTCGTACTACCAGGTCTTCAGGGAAGGGTGTGAGTATGCTAGCTTTAGTAGTCTTTTAGAATAGAAATGTTACCACCAGGGATCATAGAATTGTATTACTTCTTTGTGACTCTGTGTTTTGTAGCATTTATGCTTCTTTCTTTTATTTTAATAAAGATCTTAACAAGTTGGTATTCTCCTCAGTATAAGTGTCCTTGCCACATACCCCGAGAATCCTCTCACGATATTGAACTCTGTGGTCTCCATCCCTGTAGCCTGAACTGGGACAAGAACCTAAATTATCTTCTGATCAGATCAGTGGTGAGCCATAAACACATTAGCCCATAAAATTCCGGTCAACCCTGCAAAGGTGTGGGAGAGATTCCCACACATCAGCTATTCTTTTTACGTGACAAATCTGAGGACCTGTCCCAGATTGAGGGGTAACTAGAGGCAGGGCCAGCTCCAGGCACCAGGCACCCAAGCACATGCTTGGGGCGGCACCTGGTAAGGAGTGGCGGGGGGAGCGCGGTGCGGCATTCCGGGGGGGGGGGCGCGGCGCGGCGCTCGGCGGGGGGGGCGGGCGGCACTCTGGGGGGAGTTCCGGTGGGGGCGGGCTCCGGCGGCGCGGCGCTCGGCGCTGGGGGGGGAGGTTCCGGCGGCGCTCGGCACGGGGGGGCGGGCTGCGGCGCTCGGCGGGGGGGGCGGCGCGGGCGCGGCGCTGGAGGGGGGTTCCGGCGGCGCTCGGCAGGGGGCGGGGGCGGGCTCCGGCGGCGCGGCGCTCGGCGGGGGGGGCGGCGGGGGGCTCGGCGCTCAGGGGGGGGTTTATGGCGGCGCTCGGCACGGGGGGGGCGGGCTCCGGCGCGCGGCGCGCGGCGGGGGGGGCTCGGGGGGCGGCGCTTTTTTTTGCTGCTTGGGGCAGCAAAAAAGCTAGAGCCGGCCCTGACTAGAGGAGGTTTTGGGGAAAAAATACAAAAATACAAAAAATGGGATCTAAATTAGCTGTTACCACTCAAGAAAGAGATCTTGGAGTCCTTGTGGCTAGTTCTCTGAAAACAGCTGCTCGAAGTGCAGTGCAAGTCACAAAATTTAACAGAATATTAGGCACCATTAGGAAAGGGTTAGATAATAAAACAGAAAATGTCATAATTCCACTATATAAATCAATGGTATGCCCACACCTTGAATACTGCATGCAGTTCTGGTCACCCTCATCTAAAAAAAAAAAAAAAAAAAAAAAGAATTGGAACAAGTACAGAGAAGGGGAAACCAAAATAATTACGGGTATGGAACAGCTTCCATGTGAGGAGAGATTAAGACTGGGACTGTTCATTTTAGAAAAGAGACAACTGAGGGGAGATATGATAGAGGTCTATAAAATTATGAATTGTATGGAGAAAATGACTAAGAAAGGGTTATTTACCCCTTAACCTAACAGACAAACCAGGCGTTACCCAGTGAAATTAATAGGCAGCAGGTTTAAAACTAACATAAGGAAGTACTTCTTCACACACTGCACAGTCAATCTTTGGAACTCATTGCCAGCGGAGATTGTGAAGGCCAAAAGCATAACTGGTTCAAATAAGAATTAGACAAATTCATGGAGGACAGGTCCATCATTGGCTATAAACCAAGTTGGTCAGGGACTCAACCCCATGCTCTTGGTGTCCCTAAATCTCTGACCGCCAGAAGCTGGGATCAGACAAGAGGATGGAACACTCACTAAAGTGCCCTGTTCTGTTCATTCCCTCTGAAGCACTGGGGCAAGATGGATCATTGGTCTGAACGAGTGGCTGTTCTTATGTTCTGAAAAGGGTCTGCTACCCTCTTGGGCTACCCTTCCATCCTGCTCTGCTACAGAGTGCCAATTCTCATTAGAGATGGTATGGCAACCCCCATTTTTTCATGTTCTCTGTGTATATATATATATATATATCTATCTATATCTTCCTACTGTATTTTCCACTGCATACATCTGATGAAGTGGGTTTTAGCCCATGAAAGCTTATGCCCAAATACATTTTTTAGTCTCTAAGGTGCCACAAGTACTCCTTGTTCTTTTTGCTGATACAGACTAACACGACTACCACTCTGAAACCTGTCAGTGGGTCCTGGTGCTTGTCATAACAACAGAGAGCGCATAGTGATCTGGATAGACAATCCAATCCCATTGCAGCCCTCGTCACTCAGTCTGCTTGTCACTATTCTCTGTGGCTGTGGAGGACTCTGAAAGGCAGCTGGGTCAGAGCTTGAGAGAGGGATACTCAGGGAAGGGGATGGCAATATGGTGAATGGAGAGTGATACCTTGAAGACACTGGGGAGGGGAAGCTGCTGTGGGGAGGAGCTACAGGAGGGAACTGGAGACGATGAGCTGACTGTTTGGGGAAAAAGAGAGAAATAAACAGAAATAGGAAATGAGTGCTGGAAAAAATGATATATAAAAGTACTGATAGAATGAAAGAAAGGGAGAAGGAAACAGCAAGAGAGGGAGATTTACAAAATATTACAGCAAGTGAGACTGTATCTCATTTATCCCATGGGAAGCCTTTTAAGTGCTTTAAAAATCTGTTCACAATATTTGTGGTAATTTTCTGGTTCTTAAAAATCCCTCTTGGCTCCTTTTAAGCCCAAGTTACTTACTATAAATAAAATATTTTTTTAAAATTCTTTTTTGTTCCACTTTAATTTTCCATTTGAATATATTTTTGGGGGTAGGATCATGGGATTTACTACTCCATGTTGTTGTGTTACCCCAGCACTAGTGGGGACTGTGCCTGTCGCTATGATGAGAGTATTGGCTTTACGACATGTTGCTATTCAGCCTGTCTGGGTTTATACTACATATAACCATGTAAACCAGGAACTGGTCAGTGTGCTCTGGAGGGAGCTGGCTGGTCACTGTCCTTAGCTTTCAAACGTGCGAGGGTTTGACACTAACAAGCAATGTATGTGATGAATTGCTGAGATATGGAACAGCTGCATTTCCACATTGTTGCATTTCTCCCCATAAACTACAGATAAAATTGTTTATAAACTCGGAGCCTGTTTGAAATGTTTCCACATTGTGGGAATAAAACAAAGCATTAAAACCAGAAACAAAGATTTTTTTAAAGAATACAACAAAGAAACAACTCACATTGAACTATAAAGTTCCCCTCCCTGGCTCAGCTACAGGATTTGAATGATGTCTTTTCAGATCCCCAGTGCACACTCCACCACTTCAGCTCTGGGAATAATTGCTGTGTTGTCCATGGACCAGCCACTAGAGGGGGACTTGACACTCACTTTGCCAGTGGGTTACACAAATATTTGCTGATCATCAGTAGAACATTTGTGATCAGGACTCCAGACACCTATTGGTGACTCTGCTGTGGTGTAATGGTTATCAATAGGAGAACAAAATAATGTATATTGGATACTTTCAGACTAAAGGCAGAGGGACTGAGTAGCTAAGAGCTGGGACTTCCACATAGGAGACCCTTTTTCTAGTCCTCATTTTGACTACACTGACCTTCTGCAACTTCTTTGTTAACTTATTAGTAAAATGGCAGCAAATGAGCCCAATATTTATTTGGCTTCTAGGGCATATGAAGTCTTGGTTAGGGATAAGTAAGGCTGAGAATTTGTCACGGAGGTCAAGGAAGTCATGGATTCTGTGACTTTCCGGACCCTCCATGACTTCTGCAGCAGCCGGTGTGCCTGGCTGCTGCTGAGGCAGTCTCAGGCCACTATGCCCCTCTCCCCAAGCAGCAGCAGGAGTTTGTGTGTGGGAGGGGGCAGGGGATTGGGGCACAGGATGGGATGAGGTCTCGGGATGGCGCTTACCTCAGGGGGCTCCCCGGAAGCGGCCGCATCCCCCTCCCTCAGCTTCTAGGTAGAGGTGTGGCCAGGCAACTCTGTGCGCTGCCTTTGCCCACAGGCACTGCCCCTGCAGTTCCCATTGGCCGCGGTTCCCTGCCAATGGGAGCTGCAGAGCCGGTGCTCAGGGCGGAGGCAGCGCACAGAGCTGCCTGGCCACGTCTCTGCCTAGGAACTGAGGGAGGAGGATGTCGCCGCTTCCAAGGAGGCGCGGAGCTACGTAGGGAGCCCCCGGGCTGCCCCCCCTAGCATACCCACAGCACCCCCGGGCTGCCCCCCTCCCCCTGATTTAGTCAGGGGTATTTATAGTAAAAGTCAGGGACAGGTCACGGGCTGTGAATTTTTGTTTACTGCCTGTGACCTGTCCATGACTTTTACTAAAAATACCCATAACTAAAATGTAGCCTTAGTGATAAGAGCTTGGAAGTGCCTGAAAATACAAACAGCTCTCAGTAGAGATGAGATTTGTACTCATGGCCTCTTGTCTTCTAGCTTGTTTCACTTCACCCCAACCCATGTTTTTTCTCTCTGCTGTCTATGGTTGCTGGTGAGCATCCCCACATCCCCATCCTGCTGTTCCTCTGAGCAGTCTGGGAATTGTCTCATTGGCACAGTCAGCTGCATATGATATAGACTGAGGGATTCATCTCTCCAGCTGCCTTCTCACAGCTCCTATCAGATGACCTCTTGGCTGACATACCCAGGATTAAACCAGGGACCTTCAGAGCTAAAAGCACATGCTACTACCACAGCTTATGCTAAATATTCAAACCTTTGTAGCTGTAACAGCTCATACCCTCTGCAGCTCAGCACAGCAGGGGCCCTTGCCCCTCCCTAAATGCCTGGGGGTGGGGGGGAACAAGGGGTAAGCAGCTGGGGAGATGAAGGTAGGGGGCCAGAGCCAGAAGGGAAGAGACGGGACCAGGCCTCTCCTCTTCTGGTCATGGTGCCTGGAACACACACTGCCAGGTGCCACCCTCTCCTCTCCTCTTCCAGCCACTCTGCCTGGGATGCTGCCCAGTGCAGCACAGCAGCTGACTGGGAGAGTGAATGGCTATGGCAGCAGCAGGCTGCCTCCTGTCCAGGCTCAGATTCTGAGGACAGTGGCCTGCGAGCTGGAGTCCCCCCGCCCCTCTTGCATGCTCAGTGTCGGTTCCTGTCCCCAGAAGCTGAGCCTGGGCAGGGGGCAGCGTGCTGCTGCTGCAGCCAGGTGCTCTCCCAGGCAGCTGCTGTGCTGCACCAGGTAACATCTGGGCCTGGCTGCCAGGAAGAGCAGCTGAACATGCCTGGGGGAGCCAGTGCAGCGGGAGGACAGAGCCTGCCCCTCCCCCCCCCCCCCCCCCGCAGATAATGTGGGATGGGGAGGGGACGGGGAGAGCGCAGGATCCACAGGCTGGGGACAGGGCAGGGAGGAGTCATATGGGGGGGTCACATGGGGAGGTCACGTGGCCCCCCTTTAGCTGGTGCCCCCATTTGTGTCCCTCCAATGAGTCGACTAGTCACTCTCACGGAGCCTAAGGGCAGGTAGGGAAGAAGCACTAGGAGACAGCAGCTGTGATTCTCACCCTCCTTCCCAGGCTGTTCCTTAATATCTCCTTAATATCCTTGGGCAGCATTTCTAAGGCCTTGACTGCACTATAGAGTTTTCTTGACAAAATGCAGCTTTTGGAGGAAAAACAGTAGAGGCATACACACTGCAATGCCACTTTTGGTAACAAAACTGCCCTGTTTGGGTGACAAAATAAAACCACCTCAACAAGAAACATAGGTTTTTTGCATCAATGTTTTAGCAGCAAAGTGCCAGTGTAGACATCGCACTTGGTTTTGCTACTGTAAATGGCCTCCAAGAGGTGTCCCACAATGCCCATCCTGACTGCTCTGGTTAGCAGTTAGAACTCTGCTGCTTTGCAGCCAGGTAAACAACCATCTGCCCGTCCCCCTTTAAAGCCCCACAAATTTTTGAAATTCCCTTTCCTGATTGCTCCGTGTGGAGAGCTCACATCACATCTTCTCAGCTGGCCATGGCAGCAAACACTCTCCCGCTTAGACTCATAGACTCATAGACTCATAGACTTTAAGGTCAGAAGGGACCAATATGGTCATCTAGTCTGACCTCCCGCATGATGCAGGCCACAAAAGCTGACTCACCCACAACATAATCTTCCAGCCTGCGACCCCTGCCCTATGCTGCGGAGGAAGGCGAAAAACCTCCAGGGCCTCTGCCAATCTACCCTGGAGGAAAATTCCTTCCCGACCCCAAATATGGCGATCAGCAGAACCCCGAGCATACAGGCAAGATTCTACAGCCGGACTCTCATTTTACCCGCGATGGCCCGTTAATGCCTATTTGACTAAAATCACATTATCCCATCAAACCATTCCCTCCATAAACTTATCAAGCCTAATCTTGAAGCCAGAGAGGTCCTTCGCCCCCACCGTTTCCCTCGGAAGGCTGTTCCAAAATTTTACCCCTCTGACGGTTAGAAACCTTCGTCTAATTTCAAGCCTAAACTTCCCCACGGCCAGTTTATATCCATTCGTTCTCGTATCCACATTACTACTAAGCTGAAATAATTCCTCTCCCTCCTTGGTATTAATCCCTTTGATATATTTAAAGAGAGCAATCATATCCCCCCTCAGCCTTCTTTTGGTTAGGCTAAACAAACCGAGCTCCTCGAGTCTCCTTTCATAGGAAAGGTTTTCCATTCCTCGGATCATCCTAGTGGCCCTTCTCTGTACCCGTTCCAGTTTGAGTTCATCCTTTTTAAACATAGGAGACCAGAACTGCACACAGTACTCCAAATGAGGTCTCACCAGCGCCTTGTATAACGGAAGCAGCACCTCCCTGTCCCTACTAGAAATACCTTGCCTAATGCATCCCAAGATCGCATTAGCTTTTTTCACAGCCACGTCACATTGCCGACTCATAGTCATCCTGCGATCAACCAGGACTCCGAGGTCCTTCTCCTCCTCCGTCACTTCCAACCTATGCGTCCCTAACTTATAACTAAAATTCTTGTTAGTCATCCCTAAATGCATCACCTTACACTTCCCACTATTAAATCTCATCCTATTATTGTTACTCCAATTTACAAGGTCATCCAAGTCTCCCTGCAAAATATCCCGATCCTTCTCCGAATTGGCAATACCTCCCAACTTTGTGTCATCCGCAAACTTTATCAGCCCACTCCTACATTCGGTTCCGAGGTCAGTAACGAATAGATTAAATAAAATCGGACCCAAAACCGAACCTTGAGGAACCCCACTGGTGACCTCCCTCCAACCCGACAGTTCCCCTTTCAGTACTACCCGCTCCAGTCTCCCCTTTAACCAGTTCTTTATCCACCTCTGGATTTTCATATCGATCCCCATCTTTTCTAATTTAACCAGTAATTCCTCGTGCGGCACAGTATCAAACGCTTTACTAAAATCTAGGTAAATTAGATCCACCGCATTTCCTTTATCTAGAAGGTCTGTTACTTTCTCAAAAAAGGAGATCAAGTTGGTTTGGCACGATCTTCCTTTCGTAAACCCATGTTGTAATTTGTCCCAATTGCCATTCACCTCAAGGTCCTTAACTACTTTTTCCTTCAAAATTTTTTCCAAGACCTTGCATACTACAGAAGTTAAACTAACAGGCCTGTAGTTACCCGGGTCACTTTTTATCCCCTTCTTGAAAATAGGAACCACATTAGCTATTTTCCAGTCCATCGGTACCTCCCCCGAGTTTACAGATTTATTAAAAATTATCGCCAAGGGGCTTGCAATTTCTCGCGCCAGCTCCTTCAATATTCTAGGATGAAGATCATCCGGTCCACCTGATTTAGTCCCATTTAGCTGGTCAAGTTTGGCTTCCACCTCTGATACTTTAATGTCAATTGCCCCTCCTTTATTCCCCTCTGTCCCGCTCCCTCTATTCCTAAGCCCTTCATTAGCCTTATTAAACACCGATGCAAAATATTCATTTAGATATTGTGCCATGCTTAGATTGTCCTTAATCTCCACTCCATCTGCAAGCTTCAGTGGCCCCACTTCCTCTTTCTTTGTTTTCTTCCTATTTATATGGCTATAAAACCTCTTACTATTGGATTTAATTCCCCTCGCGAGGTCCAACTCTACACGGCTTTTGGCCTTTCTCACCGCATCCCTACATGCTCTGACCTCAATAAGGTAGGTTTCTTTGCCGATCTCTCCTCTCTTCCATTCTTTGTACGCTTTCTGTTTTTTCTTAATCGCCCCTTTGAGACGCCCGCTCATCCAGCTGGGTCTAATTCCCCTGCCTACTGACCGTTTCCCCTTTCTCGGGATACAGGCCTCGGACAGCTCGTGCAACTTCAGCTTGAAATAATCCCAGGCCTCATCTGCCTTTAGCTCTCTAAGTATGTTAGCCCAATCCACTTCCCTAAGTAGTTGCCTTAATTTATTAAAGTTGGCCTTTTTGAAATCGTAAACCTTAGTCACAGTCATAGTTTTATTTCTGTTAACCCTTCCATTTAGTTTAAACCAAATTAGCTCATGGTCACTCGAGCCAAGGTTGTCCCCTACAACCATTTCCTCAACGAGGTCCTCACTACTCACCAGCACCAAATCTAAAATGGCATCCCCCCTCGTCGGTTCAGCTACTACTTGATGAAGGAATTCATCTGCTAGCACGTCTAGAAACATCTGAGCCCTATTATTGTTACTAGCATTTGTTCCCCAATCTATGTCTGGGAAGTTAAAGTCCCCCATGATCACACAGCTCTTATTAGTTTTTACTTCCTTAAAAACATTAAATAGTTCTCTGTCCGCATCCAGGCTAGATCCTGGCGGTCTATAGCACACCCCAAGCAGTATCTCAGGGGAGGCTCTAGTAGTTCTTTTACCCAGTGTAATTGTTGCCCAGACAGACTCCGTCTTATCCATTCCATCACTTATTATTTCTTTACATTTTAGCTCATTATTGACATACAATGCCACACCCCCACCTTTACCTTTTTTCCGGTCATTCCTAAACAGCACATACCCTTCCATACCTGTACTCCAGTCATGACTACCATTCCACCACGTTTCGGTTATTCCTACGATATCAGGTTTCATTTCTTGGACCAGGAGCTCCAATTCCTCCATTTTGTTACCTAGGCTTCTCGCATTGGTGTATAAACATCTTACCATATGCTGTCTATCCTTTCTCCCATTAGTTATGCACTTTGGTACGGACCCAGTAGTGTCCATCTGCCCCCTCCTTCTTATGTCCAATTCCCTACCCCTACCTATATCTGTGCTTTTCTCCTCGCCCTCTTTTTCAGTGTTGGAATCTGGCGTGGAGATCAACTGGACATCTCCCAACCGTCTCCCCCAAGTTCCTAGTTTAAAGCCCTTTTGATGAGATGAGCCAGCCTCCCTCCCAGAAGTCTATTTCCTTCCCTACTCAGGTGAAGTCCATCCCGCGAGAACAGCTGTCTGTCCCCGAAAGCCTCCCAGTGGCCATACATCCCAAAGCCCTCCTTATAGCACCACTCCCTTAGCCAGCTATTTATCCTCACAATCCTGTCTGCCCTTTGCTGTCCTTCTCTAGGAACAGGCAGAATCCCACTGAAGATAATCTGAGCCTCGACTTCCTTAAGCGTCTTCCCCAGCCTGGCATAATCTCCCTTGATTCTCTCTAGCGAGAACCTAGCCGTGTCATTCGTTCCTACATGAAGGACGATCAAGGGGTTCTTACCCGCTCCTTTTAGGATCCTTTTCAACCGCAGGTCCACATCCCGTATCTTAGCGCCCGGCAGACAGCACACCCTTCTGTTTTCCGGGTCCGCCCTGGTCACAGGCCTGTCTAACCTCCTCAGTAAGGAGTCCCCAATCACATAAACCTGCCTTTGCCTGGGGGCAGTGCAATCTACCAATCTATCCCCTGTTCCCTGCGGCCGTAACTCCTGTCTGTCTCTATTTTCCCTTATAGTCCCCCTATTGCCATCCTGTATCCTCCCGGGGCCAAGTGTTGATGCTACTTCCATCAACTCCTCCCCCCTGTGTATTGGACTAGCTGCCCTTCTTTTCTTCCTCTGCCTCCCACCATCAGGTACCACCTGCTGCGTCCCCTCCTCGTTAGCCAAACACCCAAACCTGTTCCTGAGTTCTATTTCCCCCTCACTAGCCCTCCTTTTCCTTGGCCTGCTTCTCACGGTCACATGCTTCCACTGCTCTTGTTCTCCCCCCGACATTCCCCCTCACAGACCATAGCCCCCGCTTCCATCTGCACCCCTGAGCATGCCCCTTCAGCCACCCCTTGCCTTTGCTCCATTAGCTGCTCAAACCCCCTTCTAAACTCTACCAGGGTCTCTACTTGAATCTCCAACCCCCGAACCTTTTCCTCTAACAGGGCAAGTAGGCGGCATTTCATACAGACATACCTCTGATCAGGTGCACCTGCTAGGACTATATACATACCGCAGCTGCTACATGCTTTCATCTGCATTGTGTCCCCTGCTGCCTGGCTCATGGCTGCTGTGGTCTCTGCCTGCAGCCTCTGAGGGAACAAAGCACACCGACCACCGCGCCCACCTGCCTCCCCTTCCACCTCCCCCTGTAAACTCCCACTTAAACTCCCCTGTTTGCCGACCGCTGCTCGCTGCTAGGGCCGCTGCTCGGCTGGGAGGCCTCTTTTATAGGCCCCCTAATCAGCCAAGCTCTGCCCCCTAATCAGGGCGGAGCCCCTACTCAGGGCTCGGGGCTCAGCACACTGCCCCTACAGGCCTCTACACATACAAGCACTACAAAGACAGACGCAAGTACAGATACCTTCTCCTCCAATGAGACTCACTCCCACTTAAACTCCCCTGTTAGCAGCCCTGTTGGCCGGCTCCTGGGGGCCGCTGCTCGCTGCTAGGGCCGCTGCTCGGCTGGGAGGCCTCTTTTATAGGCCCCCTAATCAGCCAAGCTCCGCCCCCTAATCAGGGCGGAGCCCCTACTCAGGGCTCGGGGCTCAGCACACTGCCCCTACAGGCCTCTACACATACAAGCACTACAAAGACAGACGCAAGTACAGATACCTTCTCCTCCAATGAGACTCACTCCCACTTAAACTCCCCTGTTAGCAGCCCTGTTGGCCGGCTCCTGGGGGCCGCTGCTCGCTGCTAGGGCCGCTGCTCGGCTGGGAGGCCTCTTTTATAGGCCCCCTAATCAGCCAAGCTCCGCCCCCTAATCAGGGCGGAGCCCCTACTCAGGGCTCGGGGCTCAGCACACTGCCCCTACAGGCCTCTACACATACAAGCACTACAAAGACAGACGCAAGTACAGATACCTTCTCCTCCAATGAGACTCACTCCCACTTAAACTCCCCTGTTAGCAGCCCTGTTGGCCGGCTCCTGGGGGCCGCTGCTCGCTGCTAGGGCCGCTGCTCGGCTGGGAGGCCTCTTTTATAGGCCCCCTAATCAGCCAAGCTCCGCCCCCTAATCAGGGCGGAGCCCCTACTCAGGGCTCGGGGCTCAGCACACTGCCCCTACAGGCCTCTACACATACAAGCACTACAAAGACAGACGCAAGTACAGATACCTTCTCCTCCAATGAGACTCACTCCCACTTAAACTCCCCTGTTAGCAGCCCTGTTGGCCGGCTCCTGGGGGCCGCTGCTCGCTGCTAGGGCCGCTGCTCGGCTGGGAGGCCTCTTTTATAGGCCCCCTAATCAGCCAAGCTCCGCCCCCTAATCAGGGCGGAGCCCCTACTCAGGGCTCGGGGCTCAGCACACTGCCCCTACAGGCCTCTACACATACAAGCACTACAAAGACAGACGCAAGTACAGATACCTTCTCCTCCAATGAGACTCACTCCCACTTAAACTCCCCTGTTAGCAGCCCTGTTGGCCGGCTCCTGGGGGCCGCTGCTCGCTGCTAGGGCCGCTGCTCGGCTGGGAGGCCTCTTTTATAGGCCCCCTAATCAGCCAAGCTCCGCCCCCTAATCAGGGCGGAGCCCCTACTCAGGGCTCGGGGCTCAGCACACTGCCCCTACAGGCCTCTACACATACAAGCACTACAAAGACAGACGCAAGTACAGATACCTTCTCCTCCAATGAGACTCACTCCCACTTAAACTCCCCTGTTAGCAGCCCTGTTGGCCGGCTCCTGGGGGCCGCTGCTCGCTGCTAGGGCCGCTGCTCGGCTGGGAGGCCTCTTTTATAGGCCCCCTAATCAGCCAAGCTCCGCCCCCTAATCAGGGCGGAGCCCCTACTCAGGGCTCGGGGCTCAGCACACTGCCCCTACAGGCCTCTACACATACAAGCACTACAAAGACAGACGCAAGTACAGATACCTTCTCCTCCAATGAGACTCACTCCCACTTAAACTCCCCTGTTAGCAGCCCTGTTGGCCGGCTCCTGGGGGCCGCTGCTCGCTGCTAGGGCCGCTGCTCGGCTGGGAGGCCTCTTTTATAGGCCCCCTAATCAGCCAAGCTCCGCCCCCTAATCAGGGCGGAGCCCCTACTCAGGGCTCGGGGCTCAGCACACTGCCCCTACAGGCCTCTACACATACAAGCACTACAAAGACAGACGCAAGTACAGATACCTTCTCCTCCAATGAGACTCACTCCCACTTAAACTCCCCTGTTAGCAGCCCTGTTGGCCGGCTCCTGGGGGCCGCTGCTCGCTGCTAGGGCCGCTGCTCGGCTGGGAGGCCTCTTTTATAGGCCCCCTAATCAGCCAAGCTCCGCCCCCTAATCAGGGCGGAGCCCCTACTCAGGGCTCGGGGCTCAGCACACTGCCCCTACAGGCCTCTACACATACAAGCACTACAAAGACAGACGCAAGTACAGATACCTTCTCCTCCAATGAGACTCACTCCCACTTAAACTCCCCTGTTAGCAGCCCTGTTGGCCGGCTCCTGGGGGCCGCTGCTCGCTGCTAGGGCCGCTGCTCGGCTGGGAGGCCTCTTTTATAGGCCCCCTAATCAGCCAAGCTCCGCCCCCTAATCAGGGCGGAGCCCCTACTCAGGGCTCGGGGCTCAGCACACTGCCCCTACAGGCCTCTACACATACAAGCACTACAAAGACAGACGCAAGTACAGATACCTTCTCCTCCAATGAGACTCACTCCCACTTAAACTCCCCTGTTAGCAGCCCTGTTGGCCGGCTCCTGGGGGCCGCTGCTCGCTGCTAGGGCCGCTGCTCGGCTGGGAGGCCTCTTTTATAGGCCCCCTAATCAGCCAAGCTCCGCCCCCTAATCAGGGCGGAGCCCCTACTCAGGGCTCGGGGCTCAGCACACTGCCCCTACAGGCCTCTACACATACAAGCACTACAAAGACAGACGCAAGTACAGATACCTTCTCCTCCAATGAGACTCACTCCCACTTAAACTCCCCTGTTAGCAGCCCTGTTGGCCGGCTCCTGGGGGCCGCTGCTCGCTGCTAGGGCCGCTGCTCGGCTGGGAGGCCTCTTTTATAGGCCCCCTAATCAGCCAAGCTCCACCCCCTAATCAGGGCGGAGCCCCTACTCAGGGCTCGGGGCTCAGCACACTGCCCCTACAGGCCTCTACACATACAAGCACTACAAAGACAGACGCAAGTACAGATACCTTCTCCTCCAATGAGACTCACTCCCACTTAAACTCCCCTGTTAGCAGCCCTGTTGGCCGGCTCCTGGGGGCCGCTGCTCGCTGCTAGGGCCGCTGCTCGGCTGGGAGGCCTCTTTTATAGGCCCCCTAATCAGCCAAGCTCCGCCCCCTAATCAGGGCGGAGCCCCTACTCAGGGCTCGGGGCTCAGCACACTGCCCCTACAGGCCTCTACACATACAAGCACTACAAAGACAGACGCAAGTACAGATACCTTCTCCTCCAATGAGACTCACTCCCACTTAAACTCCCCTGTTAGCAGCCCTGTTGGCCGGCTCCTGGGGGCCGCTGCTCGCTGCTAGGGCCGCTGCTCGGCTGGGAGGCCTCTTTTATAGGCCCCCTAATCAGCCAAGCTCCGCCCCCTAATCAGGGCGGAGCCCCTACTCAGGGCTCGGGGCTCAGCACACTGCCCCTACAGGCCTCTACACATACAAGCACTACAAAGACAGACGCAAGTACAGATACCTTCTCCTCCAATGAGACTCACTCCCACTTAAACTCCCCTGTTAGCAGCCCTGTTGGCCGGCTCCTGGGGGCCGCTGCTCGCTGCTAGGGCCGCTGCTCGGCTGGGAGGCCTCTTTTATAGGCCCCCTAATCAGCCAAGCTCCGCCCCCTAATCAGGGCGGAGCCCCTACTCAGGGCTCGGGGCTCAGCACACTGCCCCTACAGGCCTCTACACATACAAGCACTACAAAGACAGACGCAAGTACAGATACCTTCTCCTCCAATGAGACTCACTCCCACTTAAACTCCCCTGTTAGCAGCCCTGTTGGCCGGCTCCTGGGGGCCGCTGCTCGCTGCTAGGGCCGCTGCTCGGCTGGGAGGCCTCTTTTATAGGCCCCCTAATCAGCCAAGCTCCGCCCCCTAATCAGGGCGGAGCCCCTACTCAGGGCTCGGGGCTCAGCACACTGCCCCTACAGGCCTCTACACATACAAGCACTACAAAGACAGACGCAAGTACAGATACCTTCTCCTCCAATGAGACTCACTCCCACTTAAACTCCCCTGTTAGCAGCCCTGTTGGCCGGCTCCTGGGGGCCGCTGCTCGCTGCTAGGGCCGCTGCTCGGCTGGGAGGCCTCTTTTATAGGCCCCCTAATCAGCCAAGCTCCGCCCCCTAATCAGGGCGGAGCCCCTACTCAGGGCTCGGGGCTCAGCACACTGCCCCTACAGGCCTCTACACATACAAGCACTACAAAGACAGACGCAAGTACAGATACCTTCTCCTCCAATGAGACTCACTCCCACTTAAACTCCCCTGTTAGCAGCCCTGTTGGCCGGCTCCTGGGGGCCGCTGCTCGCTGCTAGGGCCGCTGCTCGGCTGGGAGGCCTCTTTTATAGGCCCCCTAATCAGCCAAGCTCCGCCCCCTAATCAGGGCGGAGCCCCTACTCAGGGCTCGGGGCTCAGCACACTGCCCCTACAGGCCTCTACACATACAAGCACTACAAAGACAGACGCAAGTACAGATACCTTCTCCTCCAATGAGACTCACTCCCACTTAAACTCCCCTGTTAGCAGCCCTGTTGGCCGGCTCCTGGGGGCCGCTGCTCGCTGCTAGGGCCGCTGCTCGGCTGGGAGGCCTCTTTTATAGGCCCCCTAATCAGCCAAGCTCCGCCCCCTAATCAGGGCGGAGCCCCTACTCAGGGCTCGGGGCTCAGCACACTGCCCCTACAGGCCTCTACACATACAAGCACTACAAAGACAGACGCAAGTACAGATACCTTCTCCTCCAATGAGACTCACTCCCACTTAAACTCCCCTGTTAGCAGCCCTGTTGGCCGGCTCCTGGGGGCCGCTGCTCGCTGCTAGGGCCGCTGCTCGGCTGGGAGGCCTCTTTTATAGGCCCCCTAATCAGCCAAGCTCCGCCCCCTAATCAGGGCGGAGCCCCTACTCAGGGCTCGGGGCTCAGCACACTGCCCCTACAGGCCTCTACACATACAAGCACTACAAAGACAGACGCAAGTACAGATACCTTCTCCTCCAATGAGACTCACTCCCACTTAAACTCCCCTGTTAGCAGCCCTGTTGGCCGGCTCCTGGGGGCCGCTGCTCGCTGCTAGGGCCGCTGCTCGGCTGGGAGGCCTCTTTTATAGGCCCCCTAATCAGCCAAGCTCCGCCCCCTAATCAGGGCGGAGCCCCTACTCAGGGCTCGGGGCTCAGCACACTGCCCCTACAGGCCTCTACACATACAAGCACTACAAAGACAGACGCAAGTACAGATACCTTCTCCTCCAATGAGACTCACTCCCACTTAAACTCCCCTGTTAGCAGCCCTGTTGGCCGGCTCCTGGGGGCCGCTGCTCGCTGCTAGGGCCGCTGCTCGGCTGGGAGGCCTCTTTTATAGGCCCCCTAATCAGCCAAGCTCCGCCCCCTAATCAGGGCGGAGCCCCTACTCAGGGCTCGGGGCTCAGCACACTGCCCCTACAGGCCTCTACACATACAAGCACTACAAAGACAGACGCAAGTACAGATACCTTCTCCTCCAATGAGACTCACTCCCACTTAAACTCCCCTGTTAGCAGCCCTGTTGGCCGGCTCCTGGGGGCCGCTGCTCGCTGCTAGGGCCGCTGCTCGGCTGGGAGGCCTCTTTTATAGGCCCCCTAATCAGCCAAGCTCCGCCCCCTAATCAGGGCGGAGCCCCTACTCAGGGCTCGGGGCTCAGCACACTGCCCCTACAGGCCTCTACACATACAAGCACTACAAAGACAGACGCAAGTACAGATACCTTCTCCTCCAATGAGACTCACTCCCACTTAAACTCCCCTGTTAGCAGCCCTGTTGGCCGGCTCCTGGGGGCCGCTGCTCGCTGCTAGGGCCGCTGCTCGGCTGGGAGGCCTCTTTTATAGGCCCCCTAATCAGCCAAGCTCCGCCCCCTAATCAGGGCGGAGCCCCTACTCAGGGCTCGGGGCTCAGCACACTGCCCCTACAGGCCTCTACACATACAAGCACTACAAAGACAGACGCAAGTACAGATACCTTCTCCTCCAATGAGACTCACTCCCACTTAAACTCCCCTGTTAGCAGCCCTGTTGGCCGGCTCCTGGGGGCCGCTGCTCGCTGCTAGGGCCGCTGCTCGGCTGGGAGGCCTCTTTTATAGGCCCCCTAATCAGCCAAGCTCCGCCCCCTAATCAGGGCGGAGCCCCTACTCAGGGCTCGGGGCTCAGCACACTGCCCCTACAGGCCTCTACACATACAAGCACTACAAAGACAGACGCAAGTACAGATACCTTCTCCTCCAATGAGACTCACTCCCACTTAAACTCCCCTGTTAGCAGCCCTGTTGGCCGGCTCCTGGGGGCCGCTGCTCGCTGCTAGGGCCGCTGCTCGGCTGGGAGGCCTCTTTTATAGGCCCCCTAATCAGCCAAGCTCCGCCCCCTAATCAGGGCGGAGCCCCTACTCAGGGCTCGGGGCTCAGCACACTGCCCCTACAGGCCTCTACACATACAAGCACTACAAAGACAGACGCAAGTACAGATACCTTCTCCTCCAATGAGACTCACTCCCACTTAAACTCCCCTGTTAGCAGCCCTGTTGGCCGGCTCCTGGGGGCCGCTGCTCGCTGCTAGGGCCGCTGCTCGGCTGGGAGGCCTCTTTTATAGGCCCCCTAATCAGCCAAGCTCCGCCCCCTAATCAGGGCGGAGCCCCTACTCAGGGCTCGGGGCTCAGCACACTGCCCCTACAGGCCTCTACACATACAAGCACTACAAAGACAGACGCAAGTACAGATACCTTCTCCTCCAATGAGACTCACTCCCACTTAAACTCCCCTGTTAGCAGCCCTGTTGGCCGGCTCCTGGGGGCCGCTGCTCGCTGCTAGGGCCGCTGCTCGGCTGGGAGGCCTCTTTTATAGGCCCCCTAATCAGCCAAGCTCCGCCCCCTAATCAGGGCGGAGCCCCTACTCAGGGCTCGGGGCTCAGCACACTGCCCCTACAGGCCTCTACACATACAAGCACTACAAAGACAGACGCAAGTACAGATACCTTCTCCTCCAATGAGACTCACTCCCACTTAAACTCCCCTGTTAGCAGCCCTGTTGGCCGGCTCCTGGGGGCCGCTGCTCGCTGCTAGGGCCGCTGCTCGGCTGGGAGGCCTCTTTTATAGGCCCCCTAATCAGCCAAGCTCCGCCCCCTAATCAGGGCGGAGCCCCTACTCAGGGCTCGGGGCTCAGCACACTGCCCCTACAGGCCTCTACACATACAAGCACTACAAAGACAGACGCAAGTACAGATACCTTCTCCTCCAATGAGACTCACTCCCACTTAAACTCCCCTGTTAGCAGCCCTGTTGGCCGGCTCCTGGGGGCCGCTGCTCGCTGCTAGGGCCGCTGCTCGGCTGGGAGGCCTCTTTTATAGGCCCCCTAATCAGCCAAGCTCCGCCCCCTAATCAGGGCGGAGCCCCTACTCAGGGCTCGGGGCTCAGCACACTGCCCCTACAGGCCTCTACACATACAAGCACTACAAAGACAGACGCAAGTACAGATACCTTCTCCTCCAATGAGACTCACTCCCACTTAAACTCCCCTGTTAGCAGCCCTGTTGGCCGGCTCCTGGGGGCCGCTGCTCGCTGCTAGGGCCGCTGCTCGGCTGGGAGGCCTCTTTTATAGGCCCCCTAATCAGCCAAGCTCCGCCCCCTAATCAGGGCGGAGCCCCTACTCAGGGCTCGGGGCTCAGCACACTGCCCCTACAGGCCTCTACACATACAAGCACTACAAAGACAGACGCAAGTACAGATACCTTCTCCTCCAATGAGACTCACTCCCACTTAAACTCCCCTGTTAGCAGCCCTGTTGGCCGGCTCCTGGGGGCCGCTGCTCGCTGCTAGGGCCGCTGCTCGGCTGGGAGGCCTCTTTTATAGGCCCCCTAATCAGCCAAGCTCCGCCCCCTAATCAGGGCGGAGCCCCTACTCAGGGCTCGGGGCTCAGCACACTGCCCCTACAGGCCTCTACACATACAAGCACTACAAAGACAGACGCAAGTACAGATACCTTCTCCTCCAATGAGACTCACTCCCACTTAAACTCCCCTGTTAGCAGCCCTGTTGGCCGGCTCCTGGGGGCCGCTGCTCGCTGCTAGGGCCGCTGCTCGGCTGGGAGGCCTCTTTTATAGGCCCCCTAATCAGGGCGGAGCCCCTACTCAGGGCTCGGGGCTCAGCACACTGCCCCTACAGGCCTCTACACATACAAGCACTACAAAGACAGACGCAAGTACAGATACCTTCTCCTCCAATGAGACTCACTCCCACTTAAACTCCCCTGTTAGCAGCCCTGTTGGCCGGCTCCTGGGGGCCGCTGCTCGCTGCTAGGGCCGCTGCTCGGCTGGGAGGCCTCTTTTATAGGCCCCCTAATCAGCCAAGCTCCGCCCCCTAATCAGGGCGGAGCCCCTACTCAGGGCTCGGGGCTCAGCACACTGCCCCTACAGGCCTCTACACATACAAGCACTACAAAGACAGACGCAAGTACAGATACCTTCTCCTCCAATGAGACTCACTCCCACTTAAACTCCCCTGTTAGCAGCCCTGTTGGCCGGCTCCTGGGGGCCGCTGCTCGCTGCTAGGGCCGCTGCTCGGCTGGGAGGCCTCTTTTATAGGCCCCCTAATCAGCCAAGCTCCGCCCCCTAATCAGGGCGGAGCCCCTACTCAGGGCTCGGGGCTCAGCACACTGCCCCTACAGGCCTCTACACATACAAGCACTACAAAGACAGACGCAAGTACAGATACCTTCTCCTCCAATGAGACTCACTCCCACTTAAACTCCCCTGTTAGCAGCCCTGTTGGCCGGCTCCTGGGGGCCGCTGCTCGCTGCTAGGGCCGCTGCTCGGCTGGGAGGCCTCTTTTATAGGCCCCCTAATCAGCCAAGCTCCGCCCCCTAATCAGGGCGGAGCCCCTACTCAGGGCTCGGGGCTCAGCACACTGCCCCTACAGGCCTCTACACATACAAGCACTACAAAGACAGACGCAAGTACAGATACCTTCTCCTCCAATGAGACTCACTCCCACTTAAACTCCCCTGTTAGCAGCCCTGTTGGCCGGCTCCTGGGGGCCGCTGCTCGCTGCTAGGGCCGCTGCTCGGCTGGGAGGCCTCTTTTATAGGCCCCCTAATCAGCCAAGCTCCGCCCCCTAATCAGGGCGGAGCCCCTACTCAGGGCTCGGGGCTCAGCACACTGCCCCTACAGGCCTCTACACATACAAGCACTACAAAGACAGACGCAAGTACAGATACCTTCTCCTCCAATGAGACTCACTCCCACTTAAACTCCCCTGTTAGCAGCCCTGTTGGCCGGCTCCTGGGGGCCGCTGCTCGCTGCTAGGGCCGCTGCTCGGCTGGGAGGCCTCTTTTATAGGCCCCCTAATCAGCCAAGCTCCGCCCCCTAATCAGGGCGGAGCCCCTACTCAGGGCTCGGGGCTCAGCACACTGCCCCTACAGGCCTCTACACATACAAGCACTACAAAGACAGACGCAAGTACAGATACCTTCTCCTCCAATGAGACTCACTCCCACTTAAACTCCCCTGTTAGCAGCCCTGTTGGCCGGCTCCTGGGGGCCGCTGCTAGGGCCGCTGCTCGGCTGGGAGGCCTCTTTTATAGGCCCCCTAATCAGCCAAGCTCCGCCCCCTAATCAGGGCGGAGCCCCTACTCAGGGCTCGGGGCTCAGCACACTGCCCCTACAGGCCTCTACACATACAAGCACTACAAAGACAGACGCAAGTACAGATACCTTCTCCTCCAATGAGACTCACTCCCACTTAAACTCCCCTGTTAGCAGCCCTGTTGGCCGGCTCCTGGGGGCCGCTGCTCGCTGCTAGGGCCGCTGCTCGGCTGGGAGGCCTCTTTTATAGGCCCCCTAATCAGCCAAGCTCCGCCCCCTAATCAGGGCGGAGCCCCTACTCAGGGCTCGGGGCTCAGCACACTGCCCCTACAGGCCTCTACACATACAAGCACTACAAAGACAGACGCAAGTACAGATACCTTCTCCTCCAATGAGACTCACTCCCACTTAAACTCCCCTGTTAGCAGCCCTGTTGGCCGGCTCCTGGGGGCCGCTGCTCGCTGCTAGGGCCGCTGCTCGGCTGGGAGGCCTCTTTTATAGGCCCCCTAATCAGCCAAGCTCCGCCCCCTAATCAGGGCGGAGCCCCTACTCAGGGCTCGGGGCTCAGCACACTGCCCCTACAGGCCTCTACACATACAAGCACTACAAAGACAGACGCAAGTACAGATACCTTCTCCTCCAATGAGACTCACTCCCACTTAAACTCCCCTGTTAGCAGCCCTGTTGGCCGGCTCCTGGGGGCCGCTGCTCGCTGCTAGGGCCGCTGCTCGGCTGGGAGGCCTCTTTTATAGGCCCCCTAATCAGGGCGGAGCCCCTACTCAGGGCTCGGGGCTCAGCACACTGCCCCTACAGGCCTCTACACATACAAGCACTACAAAGACAGACGCAAGTACAGATACCTTCTCCTCCAATGAGACTCACTCCCACTTAAACTCCCCTGTTAGCAGCCCTGTTGGCCGGCTCCTGGGGGCCGCTGCTCGCTGCTAGGGCCGCTGCTCGGCTGGGAGGCCTCTTTTATAGGCCCCCTAATCAGCCAAGCTCCGCCCCCTAATCAGGGCGGAGCCCCTACTCAGGGCTCGGGGCTCAGCACACTGCCCCTACAGGCCTCTACACATACAAGCACTACAAAGACAGACGCAAGTACAGATACCTTCTCCTCCAATGAGACTCACTCCCACTTAAACTCCCCTGTTAGCAGCCCTGTTGGCCGGCTCCTGGGGGCCGCTGCTCGCTGCTAGGGCCGCTGCTCGGCTGGGAGGCCTCTTTTATAGGCCCCCTAATCAGCCAAGCTCCGCCCCCTAATCAGGGCGGAGCCCCTACTCAGGGCTCGGGGCTCAGCACACTGCCCCTACAGGCCTCTACACATACAAGCACTACAAAGACAGACGCAAGTACAGATACCTTCTCCTCCAATGAGACTCACTCCCACTTAAACTCCCCTGTTAGCAGCCCTGTTGGCCGGCTCCTGGGGGCCGCTGCTCGCTGCTAGGGCCGCTGCTCGGCTGGGAGGCCTCTTTTATAGGCCCCCTAATCAGCCAAGCTCCGCCCCCTAATCAGGGCGGAGCCCCTACTCAGGGCTCGGGGCTCAGCACACTGCCCCTACAGGCCTCTACACATACAAGCACTACAAAGACAGACGCAAGTACAGATACCTTCTCCTCCAATGAGACTCACTCCCACTTAAACTCCCCTGTTAGCAGCCCTGTTGGCCGGCTCCTGGGGGCCGCTGCTCGCTGCTAGGGCCGCTGCTCGGCTGGGAGGCCTCTTTTATAGGCCCCCTAATCAGCCAAGCTCCGCCCCCTAATCAGGGCGGAGCCCCTACTCAGGGCTCGGGGCTCAGCACACTGCCCCTACAGGCCTCTACACATACAAGCACTACAAAGACAGACGCAAGTACAGATACCTTCTCCTCCAATGAGACTCACTCCCACTTAAACTCCCCTGTTAGCAGCCCTGTTGGCCGGCTCCTGGGGGCCGCTGCTCGCTGCTAGGGCCGCTGCTCGGCTGGGAGGCCTCTTTTATAGGCCCCCTAATCAGCCAAGCTCCGCCCCCTAATCAGGGCGGAGCCCCTACTCAGGGCTCGGGGCTCAGCACACTGCCCCTACAGGCCTCTACACATACAAGCACTACAAAGACAGACGCAAGTACAGATACCTTCTCCTCCAATGAGACTCACTCCCACTTAAACTCCCCTGTTAGCAGCCCTGTTGGCCGGCTCCTGGGGGCCGCTGCTAGGGCCGCTGCTCGGCTGGGAGGCCTCTTTTATAGGCCCCCTAATCAGCCAAGCTCCGCCCCCTAATCAGGGCGGAGCCCCTACTCAGGGCTCGGGGCTCAGCACACTGCCCCTACAGGCCTCTACACATACAAGCACTACAAAGACAGACGCAAGTACAGATACCTTCTCCTCCAATGAGACTCACTCCCACTTAAACTCCCCTGTTAGCAGCCCTGTTGGCCGGCTCCTGGGGGCCGCTGCTCGCTGCTAGGGCCGCTGCTCGGCTGGGAGGCCT
The DNA here is from genome assembly GCF_028017835.1 of Emys orbicularis. Classification (NCBI taxonomy): domain Eukaryota; kingdom Metazoa; phylum Chordata; order Testudines; family Emydidae; genus Emys; species Emys orbicularis. The sequence goes on along the minus strand of NC_088695.1, from coordinate 23,481,562 downwards.
CTTTTATAGGCCCCCTAATCAGCCAAGCTCCGCCCCCTAATCAGGGCGGAGCCCCTACTCAGGGCTCGGGGCTCAGCACACTGCCCCTACAGGCCTCTACACATACAAGCACTACAAAGACAGACGCAAGTACAGATACCTTCTCCTCCAATGAGACTCACTCCCACTTAAACTCCCCTGTTAGCAGCCCTGTTGGCCGGCTCCTGGGGGCCGCTGCTCGCTGCTAGGGCCGCTGCTCGGCTGGGAGGCCTCTTTTATAGGCCCCCTAATCAGCCAAGCTCCGCCCCCTAATCAGGGCGGAGCCCCTACTCAGGGCTCGGGGCTCAGCACACTGCCCCTACAGGCCTCTACACATACAAGCACTACAAAGACAGACGCAAGTACAGATACCTTCTCCTCCAATGAGACTCACTCCCACTTAAACTCCCCTGTTAGCAGCCCTGTTGGCCGGCTCCTGGGGGCCGCTGCTCGCTGCTAGGGCCGCTGCTCGGCTGGGAGGCCTCTTTTATAGGCCCCCTAATCAGGGCGGAGCCCCTACTCAGGGCTCGGGGCTCAGCACACTGCCCCTACAGGCCTCTACACATACAAGCACTACAAAGACAGACGCAAGTACAGATACCTTCTTCTCCAATGAGACTCACTCCCACTTAAACTCCCCTGTTAGCAGCCCTGTTGGCCGGCTCCTGGGGGCCGCTGCTCGCTGCTAGGGCCGCTGCTCGGCTGGGAGGCCTCTTTTATAGGCCCCCTAATCAGCCAAGCTCCGCCCCCTAATCAGGGCGGAGCCCCTACTCAGGGCTCGGGGCTCAGCACACTGCCCCTACAGGCCTCTACACATACAAGCACTACAAAGACAGACGCAAGTACAGATACCTTCTCCTCCAATGAGACTCACTCCCACTTAAACTCCCCTGTTAGCAGCCCTGTTGGCCGGCTCCTGGGGGCCGCTGCTCGCTGCTAGGGCCGCTGCTCGGCTGGGAGGCCTCTTTTATAGGCCCCCTAATCAGCCAAGCTCCGCCCCCTAATCAGGGCGGAGCCCCTACTCAGGGCTCGGGGCTCAGCACACTGCCCCTACAGGCCTCTACACATACAAGCACTACAAAGACAGACGCAAGTACAGATACCTTCTCCTCCAATGAGACTCACTCCCACTTAAACTCCCCTGTTAGCAGCCCTGTTGGCCGGCTCCTGGGGGCCGCTGCTAGGGCCGCTGCTCGGCTGGGAGGCCTCTTTTATAGGCCCCCTAATCAGCCAAGCTCCGCCCCCTAATCAGGGCGGAGCCCCTACTCAGGGCTCGGGGCTCAGCACACTGCCCCTACAGGCCTCTACACATACAAGCACTACAAAGACAGACGCAAGTACAGATACCTTCTCCTCCAATGAGACTCACTCCCACTTAAACTCCCCTGTTAGCAGCCCTGTTGGCCGGCTCCTGGGGGCCGCTGCTCGCTGCTAGGGCCGCTGCTCGGCTGGGAGGCCTCTTTTATAGGCCCCCTAATCAGCCAAGCTCCGCCCCCTAATCAGGGCGGAGCCCCTACTCAGGGCTCGGGGCTCAGCACACTGCCCCTACAGGCCTCTACACATACAAGCACTACAAAGACAGACGCAAGTACAGATACCTTCTCCTCCAATGAGACTCACTCCCACTTAAACTCCCCTGTTAGCAGCCCTGTTGGCCGGCTCCTGGGGGCCGCTGCTCGCTGCTAGGGCCGCTGCTCGGCTGGGAGGCCTCTTTTATAGGCCCCCTAATCAGCCAAGCTCCGCCCCCTAATCAGGGCGGAGCCCCTACTCAGGGCTCGGGGCTCAGCACACTGCCCCTACAGGCCTCTACACATACAAGCACTACAAAGACAGACGCAAGTACAGATACCTTCTCCTCCAATGAGACTCACTCCCACTTAAACTCCCCTGTTAGCAGCCCTGTTGGCCGGCTCCTGGGGGCCGCTGCTCGCTGCTAGGGCCGCTGCTCGGCTGGGAGGCCTCTTTTATAGGCCCCCTAATCAGGGCGGAGCCCCTACTCAGGGCTCGGGGCTCAGCACACTGCCCCTACAGGCCTCTACACATACAAGCACTACAAAGACAGACGCAAGTACAGATACCTTCTCCTCCAATGAGACTCACTCCCACTTAAACTCCCCTGTTAGCAGCCCTGTTGGCCGGCTCCTGGGGGCCGCTGCTCGCTGCTAGGGCCGCTGCTCGGCTGGGAGGCCTCTTTTATAGGCCCCCTAATCAGCCAAGCTCCGCCCCCTAATCAGGGCGGAGCCCCTACTCAGGGCTCGGGGCTCAGCACACTGCCCCTACAGGCCTCTACACATACAAGCACTACAAAGACAGACGCAAGTACAGATACCTTCTCCTCCAATGAGACTCACTCCCACTTAAACTCCCCTGTTAGCAGCCCTGGGGGCCGCTGCTCGCTGCTAGGGCCGCTGCTCGGCTGGGAGGCCTCTTTTATAGGCCCCCTAATCAGCCAAGCTCCGCCCCCTAATCAGGGCGGAGCCCCTACTCAGGGCTCGGGGCTCAGCACACTGCCCCTACAGGCCTCTACACATACAAGCACTACAAAGACAGACGCAAGTACAGATACCTTCTCCTCCAATGAGACTCACTCCCACTTAAACTCCCCTGTTAGCAGCCCTGTTGGCCGGCTCCTGGGGGCCGCTGCTCGCTGCTAGGGCCGCTGCTCGGCTGGGAGGCCTCTTTTATAGGCCCCCTAATCAGCCAAGCTCCGCCCCCTAATCAGGGCGGAGCCCCTACTCAGGGCTCGGGGCTCAGCACACTGCCCCTACAGGCCTCTACACATACAAGCACTACAAAGACAGACGCAAGTACAGATACCTTCTCCTCCAATGAGACTCACTCCCACTTAAACTCCCCTGTTAGCAGCCCTGTTGGCCGGCTCCTGGGGGCCGCTGCTCGCTGCTAGGGCCGCTGCTCGGCTGGGAGGCCTCTTTTATAGGCCCCCTAATCAGCCAAGCTCCGCCCCCTAATCAGGGCGGAGCCCCTACTCAGGGCTCGGGGCTCAGCACACTGCCCCTACAGGCCTCTACACATACAAGCACTACAAAGACAGACGCAAGTACAGATACCTTCTCCTCCAATGAGACTCACTCCCACTTAAACTCCCCTGTTAGCAGCCCTGTTGGCTGGCTCCTGGGGGCCGCTGCTCGCTGCTAGGGCCGCTGCTCGGCTGGGAGGCCTCTTTTATAGGCCCCCTAATCAGCCAAGCTCCGCCCCCTAATCAGGGCGGAGCCCCTACTCAGGGCTCGGGGCTCAGCACACTGCCCCTACAGGCCTCTACACATACAAGCACTACAAAGACAGACGCAAGTACAGATACCTTCTCCTCCAATGAGACTCACTCCCACTTAAACTCCCCTGTTAGCAGCCCTGTTGGCCGGCTCCTGGGGGCCGCTGCTCGCTGCTAGGGCCGCTGCTCGGCTGGGAGGCCTCTTTTATAGGCCCCCTAATCAGCCAAGCTCCGCCCCCTAATCAGGGCGGAGCCCCTACTCAGGGCTCGGGGCTCAGCACACTGCCCCTACAGGCCTCTACACATACAAGCACTACAAAGACAGACGCAAGTACAGATACCTTCTCCTCCAATGAGACTCACTCCCACTTAAACTCCCCTGTTAGCAGCCCTGTTGGCCGGCTCCTGGGGGCCGCTGCTCGCTGCTAGGGCCGCTGCTCGGCTGGGAGGCCTCTTTTATAGGCCCCCTAATCAGCCAAGCTCCGCCCCCTAATCAGGGCGGAGCCCCTACTCAGGGCTCGGGGCTCAGCACACTGCCCCTACAGGCCTCTACACATACAAGCACTACAAAGACAGACGCAAGTACAGATACCTTCTCCTCCAATGAGACTCACTCCCACTTAAACTCCCCTGTTAGCAGCCCTGTTGGCCGGCTCCTGGGGGCCGCTGCTCGCTGCTAGGGCCGCTGCTCGGCTGGGAGGCCTCTTTTATAGGCCCCCTAATCAGCCAAGCTCCGCCCCCTAATCAGGGCGGAGCCCCTACTCAGGGCTCGGGGCTCAGCACACTGCCCCTACAGGCCTCTACACATACAAGCACTACAAAGACAGACGCAAGTACAGATACCTTCTCCTCCAATGAGACTCACTCCCACTTAAACTCCCCTGTTAGCAGCCCTGTTGGCCGGCTCCTGGGGGCCGCTGCTCGCTGCTAGGGCCGCTGCTCGGCTGGGAGGCCTCTTTTATAGGCCCCCTAATCAGCCAAGCTCCGCCCCCTAATCAGGGCGGAGCCCCTACTCAGGGTTCGGGGCTCAGCACACTGCCCCTACAGGCCTCTACACATACAAGCACTACAAAGACAGACGCAAGTACAGATACCTTCTCCTCCAATGAGACTCACTCCCACTTAAACTCCCCTGTTAGCAGCCCTGTTGGCCGGCTCCTGGGGGCCGCTGCTCGCTGCTAGGGCCGCTGCTCGGCTGGGAGGCCTCTTTTATAGGCCCCCTAATCAGCCAAGCTCCGCCCCCTAATCAGGGCGGAGCCCCTACTCAGGGCTCGGGGCTCAGCACACTGCCCCTACAGGCCTCTACACATACAAGCACTACAAAGACAGACGCAAGTACAGATACCTTCTCCTCCAATGAGACTCACTCCCACTTAAACTCCCCTGTTAGCAGCCCTGTTGGCCGGCTCCTGGGGGCCGCTGCTCGCTGCTAGGGCCGCTGCTCGGCTGGGAGGCCTCTTTTATAGGCCCCCTAATCAGCCAAGCTCCGCCCCCTAATCAGGGCGGAGCCCCTACTCAGGGCTCGGGGCTCAGCACACTGCCCCTACAGGCCTCTACACATACAAGCACTACAAAGACAGACGCAAGTACAGATACCTTCTCCTCCAATGAGACTCACTCCCACTTAAACTCCCCTGTTAGCAGCCCTGTTGGCCGGCTCCTGGGGGCCGCTGCTCGCTGCTAGGGCCGCTGCTCGGCTGGGAGGCCTCTTTTATAGGCCCCCTAATCAGCCAAGCTCCGCCCCCTAATCAGGGCGGAGCCCCTACTCAGGGCTCGGGGCTCAGCACACTGCCCCTACAGGCCTCTACACATACAAGCACTACAAAGACAGACGCAAGTACAGATACCTTCTCCTCCAATGAGACTCACTCCCACTTAAACTCCCCTGTTAGCAGCCCTGTTGGCCGGCTCCTGGGGGCCGCTGCTCGCTGCTAGGGCCGCTGCTCGGCTGGGAGGCCTCTTTTATAGGCCCCCTAATCAGCCAAGCTCCGCCCCCTAATCAGGGCGGAGCCCCTACTCAGGGCTCGGGGCTCAGCACACTGCCCCTACAGGCCTCTACACATACAAGCACTACAAAGACAGACGCAAGTACAGATACCTTCTCCTCCAATGAGACTCACTCCCACTTAAACTCCCCTGTTAGCAGCCCTGTTGGCCGGCTCCTGGGGGCCGCTGCTCGCTGCTAGGGCCGCTGCTCGGCTGGGAGGCCTCTTTTATAGGCCCCCTAATCAGCCAAGCTCCGCCCCCTAATCAGGGCGGAGCCCCTACTCAGGGCTCGGGGCTCAGCACACTGCCCCTACAGGCCTCTACACATACAAGCACTACAAAGACAGACGCAAGTACAGATACCTTCTCCTCCAATGAGACTCACTCCCACTTAAACTCCCCTGTTAGCAGCCCTGTTGGCCGGCTCCTGGGGGCCGCTGCTCGCTGCTAGGGCCGCTGCTCGGCTGGGAGGCCTCTTTTATAGGCCCCCTAATCAGCCAAGCTCCGCCCCCTAATCAGGGCGGAGCCCCTACTCAGGGCTCGGGGCTCAGCACACTGCCCCTACAGGCCTCTACACATACAAGCACTACAAAGACAGACGCAAGTACAGATACCTTCTCCTCCAATGAGACTCACTCCCACTTAAACTCCCCTGTTAGCAGCCCTGTTGGCCGGCTCCTGGGGGCCGCTGCTCGCTGCTAGGGCCGCTGCTCGGCTGGGAGGCCTCTTTTATAGGCCCCCTAATCAGCCAAGCTCCGCCCCCTAATCAGGGCGGAGCCCCTACTCAGGGCTCGGGGCTCAGCACACTGCCCCTACAGGCCTCTACACATACAAGCACTACAAAGACAGACGCAAGTACAGATACCTTCTCCTCCAATGAGACTCACTCCCACTTAAACTCCCCTGTTAGCAGCCCTGTTGGCCGGCTCCTGGGGGCCGCTGCTCGCTGCTAGGGCCGCTGCTCGGCTGGGAGGCCTCTTTTATAGGCCCCCTAATCAGCCAAGCTCCGCCCCCTAATCAGGGCGGAGCCCCTACTCAGGGCTCGGGGCTCAGCACACTGCCCCTACAGGCCTCTACACATACAAGCACTACAAAGACAGACGCAAGTACAGATACCTTCTCCTCCAATGAGACTCACTCCCACTTAAACTCCCCTGTTAGCAGCCCTGTTGGCCGGCTCCTGGGGGCCGCTGCTCGCTGCTAGGGCCGCTGCTCGGCTGGGAGGCCTCTTTTATAGGCCCCCTAATCAGCCAAGCTCCGCCCCCTAATCAGGGCGGAGCCCCTACTCAGGGCTCGGGGCTCAGCACACTGCCCCTACAGGCCTCTACACATACAAGCACTACAAAGACAGACGCAAGTACAGATACCTTCTCCTCCAATGAGACTCACTCCCACTTAAACTCCCGTTAGCAGCCCTGTTGGCCGGCTCCTGGGGGCCGCTGCTCGCTGCTAGGGCCGCTGCTCGGCTGGGAGGCCTCTTTTATAGGCCCCCTAATCAGCCAAGCTCCGCCCCCTAATCAGGGCGGAGCCCCTACTCAGGGCTCGGGGCTCAGCACACTGCCCCTACAGGCCTCTACACATACAAGCACTACAAAGACAGATGCAAGTACAGATACCTTCTCCTCCAATGAGACTCACTCCCACTTAAACTCCCCTGTTAGCAGCCCTGTTGGCCGGCTCCTGGGGGCCGCTGCTCGCTGCTAGGGCCGCTGCTCGGCTGGGAGGCCTCTTTTATAGGCCCCCTAATCAGCCAAGCTCCGCCCCCTAATCAGGGCGGAGCCCCTACTCAGGGCTCGGGGCTCAGCACACTGCCCCTACAGGCCTCTACACATACAAGCACTACAAAGACAGACGCAAGTACAGATACCTTCTCCTCCAATGAGACTCACTCCCACTTAAACTCCCCTGTTAGCAGCCCTGTTGGCCGGCTCCTGGGGGCCGCTGCTCGCTGCTAGGGCCGCTGCTCGGCTGGGAGGCCTCTTTTATAGGCCCCCTAATCAGGGCGGAGCCCCTACTCAGGGCTCGGGGCTCAGCACACTGCCCCTACAGGCCTCTACACATACAAGCACTACAAAGACAGACGCAAGTACAGATACCTTCTCCTCCAATGAGACTCACTCCCACTTAAACTCCCCTGTTAGCAGCCCTGTTGGCCGGCTCCTGGGGGCCGCTGCTCGCTGCTAGGGCCGCTGCTCGGCTGGGAGGCCTCTTTTATAGGCCCCCTAATCAGCCAAGCTCCGCCCCCTAATCAGGGCGGAGCCCCTACTCAGGGCTCGGGGCTCAGCACACTGCCCCTACAGGCCTCTACACATACAAGCACTACAAAGACAGACGCAAGTACAGATACCTTCTCCTCCAATGAGACTCACTCCCACTTAAACTCCCCTGTTAGCAGCCCTGTTGGCCGGCTCCTGGGGGCCGCTGCTCGCTGCTAGGGCCGCTGCTCGGCTGGGAGGCCTCTTTTATAGGCCCCCTAATCAGCCAAGCTCCGCCCCCTAATCAGGGCGGAGCCCCTACTCAGGGCTCGGGGCTCAGCACACTGCCCCTACAGGCCTCTACACATACAAGCACTACAAAGACAGACGCAAGTACAGATACCTTCTCCTCCAATGAGACTCACTCCCACTTAAACTCCCCTGTTAGCAGCCCTGTTGGCCGGCTCCTGGGGGCCGCTGCTCGCTGCTAGGGCCGCTGCTCGGCTGGGAGGCCTCTTTTATAGGCCCCCTAATCAGCCAAGCTCCGCCCCCTAATCAGGGCGGAGCCCCTACTCAGGGCTCGGGGCTCAGCACACTGCCCCTACAGGCCTCTACACATACAAGCACTACAAAGACAGACGCAAGTACAGATACCTTCTCCTCCAATGAGACTCACTCCCACTTAAACTCCCCTGTTAGCAGCCCTGTTGGCCGGCTCCTGGGGGCCGCTGCTCGCTGCTAGGGCCGCTGCTCGGCTGGGAGGCCTCTTTTATAGGCCCCCTAATCAGCCAAGCTCCGCCCCCTAATCAGGGCGGAGCCCCTACTCAGGGCTCGGGGCTCAGCACACTGCCCCTACAGGCCTCTACACATACAAGCACTACAAAGACAGACGCAAGTACAGATACCTTCTCCTCCAATGAGACTCACTCCCACTTAAACTCCCCTGTTAGCAGCCCTGTTGGCCGGCTCCTGGGGGCCGCTGCTCGCTGCTAGGGCCGCTGCTCGGCTGGGAGGCCTCTTTTATAGGCCCCCTAATCAGCCAAGCTCCGCCCCCTAATCAGGGCGGAGCCCCTACTCAGGGCTCGGGGCTCAGCACACTGCCCCTACAGGCCTCTACACATACAAGCACTACAAAGACAGACGCAAGTACAGATACCTTCTCCTCCAATGAGACTCACTCCCACTTAAACTCCCCTGTTAGCAGCCCTGTTGGCCGGCTCCTGGGGGCCGCTGCTCGCTGCTAGGGCCGCTGCTCGGCTGGGAGGCCTCTTTTATAGGCCCCCTAATCAGCCAAGCTCCGCCCCCTAATCAGGGCGGAGCCCCTACTCAGGGCTCGGGGCTCAGCACACTGCCCCTACAGGCCTCTACACATACAAGCACTACAAAGACAGACGCAAGTACAGATACCTTCTCCTCCAATGAGACTCACTCCCACTTAAACTCCCCTGTTAGCAGCCCTGTTGGCCGGCTCCTGGGGGCCGCTGCTCGCTGCTAGGGCCGCTGCTCGGCTGGGAGGCCTCTTTTATAGGCCCCCTAATCAGCCAAGCTCCGCCCCCTAATCAGGGCGGAGCCCCTACTCAGGGCTCGGGGCTCAGCACACTGCCCCTACAGGCCTCTACACATACAAGCACTACAAAGACAGACGCAAGTACAGATACCTTCTCCTCCAATGAGACTCACTCCCACTTAAACTCCCCTGTTAGCAGCCCTGTTGGCCGGCTCCTGGGGGCCGCTGCTCGCTGCTAGGGCCGCTGCTCGGCTGGGAGGCCTCTTTTATAGGCCCCCTAATCAGCCAAGCTCCGCCCCCTAATCAGGGCGGAGCCCCTACTCAGGGCTCGGGGCTCAGCACACTGCCCCTACAGGCCTCTACACATACAAGCACTACAAAGACAGACGCAAGTACAGATACCTTCTCCTCCAATGAGACTCACTCCCACTTAAACTCCCCTGTTAGCAGCCCTGTTGGCCGGCTCCTGGGGGCCGCTGCTCGCTGCTAGGGCCGCTGCTCGGCTGGGAGGCCTCTTTTATAGGCCCCCTAATCAGCCAAGCTCCGCCCCCTAATCAGGGCGGAGCCCCTACTCAGGGCTCGGGGCTCAGCACACTGCCCCTACAGGCCTCTACACATACAAGCACTACAAAGACAGACGCAAGTACAGATACCTTCTCCTCCAATGAGACTCACTCCCACTTAAACTCCCCTGTTAGCAGCCCTGTTGGCCGGCTCCTGGGGGCCGCTGCTCGCTGCTAGGGCCGCTGCTCGGCTGGGAGGCCTCTTTTATAGGCCCCCTAATCAGCCAAGCTCCGCCCCCTAATCAGGGCGGAGCCCCTACTCAGGGCTCGGGGCTCAGCACACTGCCCCTACAGGCCTCTACACATACAAGCACTACAAAGACAGACGCAAGTACAGATACCTTCTCCTCCAATGAGACTCACTCCCACTTAAACTCCCCTGTTAGCAGCCCTGTTGGCCGGCTCCTGGGGGCCGCTGCTCGCTGCTAGGGCCGCTGCTCGGCTGGGAGGCCTCTTTTATAGGCCCCCTAATCAGCCAAGCTCCGCCCCCTAATCAGGGCGGAGCCCCTACTCAGGGCTCGGGGCTCAGCACACTGCCCCTACAGGCCTCTACACATACAAGCACTACAAAGACAGACGCAAGTACAGATACCTTCTCCTCCAATGAGACTCACTCCCACTTAAACTCCCCTGTTAGCAGCCCTGTTGGCCGGCTCCTGGGGGCCGCTGCTCGCTGCTAGGGCCGCTGCTCGGCTGGGAGGCCTCTTTTATAGGCCCCCTAATCAGCCAAGCTCCGCCCCCTAATCAGGGCGGAGCCCCTACTCAGGGCTCGGGGCTCAGCACACTGCCCCTACAGGCCTCTACACATACAAGCACTACAAAGACAGACGCAAGTACAGATACCTTCTCCTCCAATGAGACTCACTCCCACTTAAACTCCCCTGTTAGCAGCCCTGTTGGCCGGCTCCTGGGGGCCGCTGCTCGCTGCTAGGGCCGCTGCTCGGCTGGGAGGCCTCTTTTATAGGCCCCCTAATCAGCCAAGCTCCGCCCCCTAATCAGGGCGGAGCCCCTACTCAGGGCTCGGGGCTCAGCACACTGCCCCTACAGGCCTCTACACATACAAGCACTACAAAGACAGACGCAAGTACAGATACCTTCTCCTCCAATGAGACTCACTCCCACTTAAACTCCCCTGTTAGCAGCCCTGTTGGCCGGCTCCTGGGGGCCGCTGCTCGCTGCTAGGGCCGCTGCTCGGCTGGGAGGCCTCTTTTATAGGCCCCCTAATCAGCCAAGCTCCGCCCCCTAATCAGGGCGGAGCCCCTACTCAGGGCTCGGGGCTCAGCACACTGCCCCTACAGGCCTCTACACATACAAGCACTACAAAGACAGACGCAAGTACAGATACCTTCTCCTCCAATGAGACTCACTCCCACTTAAACTCCCCTGTTAGCAGCCCTGTTGGCCGGCTCCTGGGGGCCGCTGCTCGCTGCTAGGGCCGCTGCTCGGCTGGGAGGCCTCTTTTATAGGCCCCCTAATCAGCCAAGCTCCGCCCCCTAATCAGGGCGGAGCCCCTACTCAGGGCTCGGGGCTCAGCACACTGCCCCTACAGGCCTCTACACATACAAGCACTACAAAGACAGACGCAAGTACAGATACCTTCTCCTCCAATGAGACTCACTCCCACTTAAACTCCCCTGTTAGCAGCCCTGTTGGCCGGCTCCTGGGGGCCGCTGCTCGCTGCTAGGGCCGCTGCTCGGCTGGGAGGCCTCTTTTATAGGCCCCCTAATCAGCCAAGCTCCGCCCCCTAATCAGGGCGGAGCCCCTACTCAGGGCTCGGGGCTCAGCACACTGCCCCTACAGGCCTCTACACATACAAGCACTACAAAGACAGACGCAAGTACAGATACCTTCTCCTCCAATGAGACTCACTCCCACTTAAACTCCCCTGTTAGCAGCCCTGTTGGCCGGCTCCTGGGGGCCGCTGCTCGCTGCTAGGGCCGCTGCTCGGCTGGGAGGCCTCTTTTATAGGCCCCCTAATCAGCCAAGCTCCGCCCCCTAATCAGGGCGGAGCCCCTACTCAGGGCTCGGGGCTCAGCACACTGCCCCTACAGGCCTCTACACATACAAGCACTACAAAGACAGACGCAAGTACAGATACCTTCTCCTCCAATGAGACTCACTCCCACTTAAACTCCCCTGTTAGCAGCCCTGTTGGCCGGCTCCTGGGGGCCGCTGCTCGCTGCTAGGGCCGCTGCTCGGCTGGGAGGCCTCTTTTATAGGCCCCCTAATCAGCCAAGCTCCGCCCCCTAATCAGGGCGGAGCCCCTACTCAGGGCTCGGGGCTCAGCACACTGCCCCTACAGGCCTCTACACATACAAGCACTACAAAGACAGACGCAAGTACAGATACCTTCTCCTCCAATGAGACTCACTCCCACTTAAACTCCCCTGTTAGCAGCCCTGTTGGCCGGCTCCTGGGGGCCGCTGCTCGCTGCTAGGGCCGCTGCTCGGCTGGGAGGCCTCTTTTATAGGCCCCCTAATCAGCCAAGCTCCGCCCCCTAATCAGGGCGGAGCCCCTACTCAGGGCTCGGGGCTCAGCACACTGCCCCTACAGGCCTCTACACATACAAGCACTACAAAGACAGACGCAAGTACAGATACCTTCTCCTCCAATGAGACTCACTCCCACTTAAACTCCCCTGTTAGCAGCCCTGTTGGCCGGCTCCTGGGGGCCGCTGCTCGCTGCTAGGGCCGCTGCTCGGCTGGGAGGCCTCTTTTATAGGCCCCCTAATCAGCCAAGCTCCGCCCCCTAATCAGGGCGGAGCCCCTACTCAGGGCTCGGGGCTCAGCACACTGCCCCTACAGGCCTCTACACATACAAGCACTACAAAGACAGACGCAAGTACAGATACCTTCTCCTCCAATGAGACTCACTCCCACTTAAACTCCCCTGTTAGCAGCCCTGTTGGCCGGCTCCTGGGGGCCGCTGCTCGCTGCTAGGGCCGCTGCTCGGCTGGGAGGCCTCTTTTATAGGCCCCCTAATCAGCCAAGCTCCGCCCCCTAATCAGGGCGGAGCCCCTACTCAGGGCTCGGGGCTCAGCACACTGCCCCTACAGGCCTCTACACATACAAGCACTACAAAGACAGACGCAAGTACAGATACCTTCTCCTCCAATGAGACTCACTCCCACTTAAACTCCCCTGTTAGCAGCCCTGTTGGCCGGCTCCTGGGGGCCGCTGCTCGCTGCTAGGGCCGCTGCTCGGCTGGGAGGCCTCTTTTATAGGCCCCCTAATCAGCCAAGCTCCGCCCCCTAATCAGGGCGGAGCCCCTACTCAGGGCTCGGGGCTCAGCACACTGCCCCTACAGGCCTCTACACATACAAGCACTACAAAGACAGACGCAAGTACAGATACCTTCTCCTCCAATGAGACTCACTCCCACTTAAACTCCCCTGTTAGCAGCCCTGTTGGCCGGCTCCTGGGGGCCGCTGCTCGCTGCTAGGGCCGCTGCTCGGCTGGGAGGCCTCTTTTATAGGCCCCCTAATCAGCCAAGCTCCGCCCCCTAATCAGGGCGGAGCCCCTACTCAGGGCTCGGGGCTCAGCACACTGCCCCTACAGGCCTCTACACATACAAGCACTACAAAGACAGACGCAAGTACAGATACCTTCTCCTCCAATGAGACTCACTCCCACTTAAACTCCCCTGTTAGCAGCCCTGTTGGCCGGCTCCTGGGGGCCGCTGCTCGCTGCTAGGGCCGCTGCTCGGCTGGGAGGCCTCTTTTATAGGCCCCCTAATCAGCCAAGCTCCGCCCCCTAATCAGGGCGGAGCCCCTACTCAGGGCTCGGGGCTCAGCACACTGCCCCTACAGGCCTCTACACATACAAGCACTACAAAGACAGACGCAAGTACAGATACCTTCTCCTCCAATGAGACTCACTCCCACTTAAACTCCCCTGTTAGCAGCCCTGTTGGCCGGCTCCTGGGGGCCGCTGCTCGCTGCTAGGGCCGCTGCTCGGCTGGGAGGCCTCTTTTATAGGCCCCCTAATCAGCCAAGCTCCGCCCCCTAATCAGGGCGGAGCCCCTACTCAGGGCTCGGGGCTCAGCACACTGCCCCTACAGGCCTCTACACATACAAGCACTACAAAGACAGACGCAAGTACAGATACCTTCTCCTCCAATGAGACTCACTCCCACTTAAACTCCCCTGTTAGCAGCCCTGTTGGCCGGCTCCTGGGGGCCGCTGCTCGCTGCTAGGGCCGCTGCTCGGCTGGGAGGCCTCTTTTATAGGCCCCCTAATCAGCCAAGCTCCGCCCCCTAATCAGGGCGGAGCCCCTACTCAGGGCTCGGGGCTCAGCACACTGCCCCTACAGGCCTCTACACATACAAGCACTACAAAGACAGACGCAAGTACAGATACCTTCTCCTCCAATGAGACTCACTCCCACTTAAACTCCCCTGTTAGCAGCCCTGTTGGCCGGCTCCTGGGGGCCGCTGCTCGCTGCTAGGGCCGCTGCTCGGCTGGGAGGCCTCTTTTATAGGCCCCCTAATCAGCCAAGCTCCGCCCCCTAATCAGGGCGGAGCCCCTACTCAGGGCTCGGGGCTCAGCACACTGCCCCTACAGGCCTCTACACATACAAGCACTACAAAGACAGACGCAAGTACAGATACCTTCTCCTCCAATGAGACTCACTCCCACTTAAACTCCCCTGTTAGCAGCCCTGTTGGCCGGCTCCTGGGGGCCGCTGCTCGCTGCTAGGGCCGCTGCTCGGCTGGGAGGCCTCTTTTATAGGCCCCCTAATCAGCCAAGCTCCGCCCCCTAATCAGGGCGGAGCCCCTACTCAGGGCTCGGGGCTCAGCACACTGCCCCTACAGGCCTCTACACATACAAGCACTACAAAGACAGACGCAAGTACAGATACCTTCTCCTCCAATGAGACTCACTCCCACTTAAACTCCCCTGTTAGCAGCCCTGTTGGCCGGCTCCTGGGGGCCGCTGCTCGCTGCTAGGGCCGCTGCTCGGCTGGGAGGCCTCTTTTATAGGCCCCCTAATCAGCCAAGCTCCGCCCCCTAATCAGGGCGGAGCCCCTACTCAGGGCTCGGGGCTCAGCACACTGCCCCTACAGGCCTCTACACATACAAGCACTACAAAGACAGACGCAAGTACAGATACCTTCTCCTCCAATGAGACTCACTCCCACTTAAACTCCCCTGTTAGCAGCCCTGTTGGCCGGCTCCTGGGGGCCGCTGCTCGCTGCTAGGGCCGCTGCTCGGCTGGGAGGCCTCTTTTATAGGCCCCCTAATCAGCCAAGCTCCGCCCCCTAATCAGGGCGGAGCCCCTACTCAGGGCTCGGGGCTCAGCACACTGCCCCTACAGGCCTCTACACATACAAGCACTACAAAGACAGACGCAAGTACAGATACCTTCTCCTCCAATGAGACTCACTCCCACTTAAACTCCCCTGTTAGCAGCCCTGTTGGCCGGCTCCTGGGGGCCGCTGCTCGCTGCTAGGGCCGCTGCTCGGCTGGGAGGCCTCTTTTATAGGCCCCCTAATCAGCCAAGCTCCGCCCCCTAATCAGGGCGGAGCCCCTACTCAGGGCTCGGGGCTCAGCACACTGCCCCTACAGGCCTCTACACATACAAGCACTACAAAGACAGACGCAAGTACAGATACCTTCTCCTCCAATGAGACTCACTCCCACTTAAACTCCCCTGTTAGCAGCCCTGTTGGCCGGCTCCTGGGGGCCGCTGCTCGCTGCTAGGGCCGCTGCTCGGCTGGGAGGCCTCTTTTATAGGCCCCCTAATCAGGGCGGAGCCCCTACTCAGGGCTCGGGGCTCAGCACACTGCCCCTACAGGCCTCTACACATACAAGCACTACAAAGACAGACGCAAGTACAGATACCTTCTCCTCCAATGAGACTCACTCCCACTTAAACTCCCCTGTTAGCAGCCCTGTTGGCCGGCTCCTGGGGGCCGCTGCTCGCTGCTAGGGCCGCTGCTCGGCTGGGAGGCCTCTTTTATAGGCCCCCTAATCAGCCAAGCTCCGCCCCCTAATCAGGGCGGAGCCCCTACTCAGGGCTCGGGGCTCAGCACACTGCCCCTACAGGCCTCTACACATACAAGCACTACAAAGACAGACGCAAGTACAGATACCTTCTCCTCCAATGAGACTCACTCCCACTTAAACTCCCCTGTTAGCAGCCCTGTTGGCCGGCTCCTGGGGGCCGCTGCTCGCTGCTAGGGCCGCTGCTCGGCTGGGAGGCCTCTTTTATAGGCCCCCTAATCAGCCAAGCTCCGCCCCCTAATCAGGGCGGAGCCCCTACTCAGGGCTCGGGGCTCAGCACACTGCCCCTACAGGCCTCTACACATACAAGCACTACAAAGACAGACGCAAGTACAGATACCTTCTCCTCCAATGAGACTCACTCCCACTTAAACTCCCCTGTTAGCAGCCCTGTTGGCCGGCTCCTGGGGGCCGCTGCTCGCTGCTAGGGCCGCTGCTCGGCTGGGAGGCCTCTTTTATAGGCCCCCTAATCAGCCAAGCTCCGCCCCCTAATCAGGGCGGAGCCCCTACTCAGGGCTCGGGGCTCAGCACACTGCCCCTACAGGCCTCTACACATACAAGCACTACAAAGACAGACGCAAGTACAGATACCTTCTCCTCCAATGAGACTCACTCCCACTTAAACTCCCCTGTTAGCAGCCCTGTTGGCCGGCTCCTGGGGGCCGCTGCTCGCTGCTAGGGCCGCTGCTCGGCTGGGAGGCCTCTTTTATAGGCCCCCTAATCAGCCAAGCTCCGCCCCCTAATCAGGGCGGAGCCCCTACTCAGGGCTCGGGGCTCAGCACACTGCCCCTACAGGCCTCTACACATACAAGCACTACAAAGACAGACGCAAGTACAGATACCTTCTCCTCCAATGAGACTCACTCCCACTTAAACTCCCCTGTTAGCAGCCCTGTTGGCCGGCTCCTGGGGGCCGCTGCTCGCTGCTAGGGCCGCTGCTCGGCTGGGAGGCCTCTTTTATAGGCCCCCTAATCAGCCAAGCTCCGCCCCCTAATCAGGGCGGAGCCCCTACTCAGGGCTCGGGGCTCAGCACACTGCCCCTACAGGCCTCTACACATACAAGCACTACAAAGACAGACGCAAGTACAGATACCTTCTCCTCCAATGAGACTCACTCCCACTTAAACTCCCCTGTTAGCAGCCCTGTTGGCCGGCTCCTGGGGGCCGCTGCTCGCTGCTAGGGCCGCTGCTCGGCTGGGAGGCCTCTTTTATAGGCCCCCTAATCAGCCAAGCTCCGCCCCCTAATCAGGGCGGAGCCCCTACTCAGGGCTCGGGGCTCAGCACACTGCCCCTACAGGCCTCTACACATACAAGCACTACAAAGACAGACGCAAGTACAGATACCTTCTCCTCCAATGAGACTCACTCCCACTTAAACTCCCCTGTTAGCAGCCCTGTTGGCCGGCTCCTGGGGGCCGCTGCTCGCTGCTAGGGCCGCTGCTCGGCTGGGAGGCCTCTTTTATAGGCCCCCTAATCAGCCAAGCTCCGCCCCCTAATCAGGGCGGAGCCCCTACTCAGGGCTCGGGGCTCAGCACACTGCCCCTACAGGCCTCTACACATACAAGCACTACAAAGACAGACGCAAGTACAGATACCTTCTCCTCCAATGAGACTCACTCCCACTTAAACTCCCCTGTTAGCAGCCCTGTTGGCCGGCTCCTGGGGGCCGCTGCTCGCTGCTAGGGCCGCTGCTCGGCTGGGAGGCCTCTTTTATAGGCCCCCTAATCAGCCAAGCTCCGCCCCCTAATCAGGGCGGAGCCCCTACTCAGGGCTCGGGGCTCAGCACACTGCCCCTACAGGCCTCTACACATACAAGCACTACAAAGACAGACGCAAGTACAGATACCTTCTCCTCCAATGAGACTCACTCCCACTTAAACTCCCCTGTTAGCAGCCCTGTTGGCCGGCTCCTGGGGGCCGCTGCTCGCTGCTAGGGCCGCTGCTCGGCTGGGAGGCCTCTTTTATAGGCCCCCTAATCAGCCAAGCTCCGCCCCCTAATCAGGGCGGAGCCCCTACTCAGGGCTCGGGGCTCAGCACACTGCCCCTACAGGCCTCTACACATACAAGCACTACAAAGACAGACGCAAGTACAGATACCTTCTCCTCCAATGAGACTCACTCCCACTTAAACTCCCCTGTTAGCAGCCCTGTTGGCCGGCTCCTGGGGGCCGCTGCTCGCTGCTAGGGCCGCTGCTCGGCTGGGAGGCCTCTTTTATAGGCCCCCTAATCAGCCAAGCTCCGCCCCCTAATCAGGGCGGAGCCCCTACTCAGGGCTCGGGGCTCAGCACACTGCCCCTACAGGCCTCTACACATACAAGCACTACAAAGACAGACGCAAGTACAGATACCTTCTCCTCCAATGAGACTCACTCCCACTTAAACTCCCCTGTTAGCAGCCCTGTTGGCCGGCTCCTGGGGGCCGCTGCTCGCTGCTAGGGCCGCTGCTCGGCTGGGAGGCCTCTTTTATAGGCCCCCTAATCAGCCAAGCTCCGCCCCCTAATCAGGGCGGAGCCCCTACTCAGGGCTCGGGGCTCAGCACACTGCCCCTACAGGCCTCTACACATACAAGCACTACAAAGACAGACGCAAGTACAGATACCTTCTCCTCCAATGAGACTCACTCCCACTTAAACTCCCCTGTTAGCAGCCCTGTTGGCCGGCTCCTGGGGGCCGCTGCTCGCTGCTAGGGCCGCTGCTCGGCTGGGAGGCCTCTTTTATAGGCCCCCTAATCAGCCAAGCTCCGCCCCCTAATCAGGGCGGAGCCCCTACTCAGGGCTCGGGGCTCAGCACACTGCCCCTACAGGCCTCTACACATACAAGCACTACAAAGACAGACGCAAGTACAGATACCTTCTCCTCCAATGAGACTCACTCCCACTTAAACTCCCCTGTTAGCAGCCCTGTTGGCCGGCTCCTGGGGGCCGCTGCTCGCTGCTAGGGCCGCTGCTCGGCTGGGAGGCCTCTTTTATAGGCCCCCTAATCAGCCAAGCTCCGCCCCCTAATCAGGGCGGAGCCCCTACTCAGGGCTCGGGGCTCAGCACACTGCCCCTACAGGCCTCTACACATACAAGCACTACAAAGACAGACGCAAGTACAGATACCTTCTCCTCCAATGAGACTCACTCCCACTTAAACTCCCCTGTTAGCAGCCCTGTTGGCCGGCTCCTGGGGGCCGCTGCTCGCTGCTAGGGCCGCTGCTCGGCTGGGAGGCCTCTTTTATAGGCCCCCTAATCAGCCAAGCTCCGCCCCCTAATCAGGGCGGAGCCCCTACTCAGGGCTCGGGGCTCAGCACACTGCCCCTACAGGCCTCTACACATACAAGCACTACAAAGACAGACGCAAGTACAGATACCTTCTCCTCCAATGAGACTCACTCCCACTTAAACTCCCCTGTTAGCAGCCCTGTTGGCCGGCTCCTGGGGGCCGCTGCTCGCTGCTAGGGCCGCTGCTCGGCTGGGAGGCCTCTTTTATAGGCCCCCTAATCAGCCAAGCTCCGCCCCCTAATCAGGGCGGAGCCCCTACTCAGGGCTCGGGGCTCAGCACACTGCCCCTACAGGCCTCTACACATACAAGCACTACAAAGACAGACGCAAGTACAGATACCTTCTCCTCCAATGAGACTCACTCCCACTTAAACTCCCCTGTTAGCAGCCCTGTTGGCCGGCTCCTGGGGGCCGCTGCTCGCTGCTAGGGCCGCTGCTCGGCTGGGAGGCCTCTTTTATAGGCCCCCTAATCAGCCAAGCTCCGCCCCCTAATCAGGGCGGAGCCCCTACTCAGGGCTCGGGGCTCAGCACACTGCCCCTACAGGCCTCTACACATACAAGCACTACAAAGACAGACGCAAGTACAGATACCTTCTCCTCCAATGAGACTCACTCCCACTTAAACTCCCCTGTTAGCAGCCCTGTTGGCCGGCTCCTGGGGGCCGCTGCTCGCTGCTAGGGCCGCTGCTCGGCTGGGAGGCCTCTTTTATAGGCCCCCTAATCAGCCAAGCTCCGCCCCCTAATCAGGGCGGAGCCCCTACTCAGGGCTCGGGGCTCAGCACACTGCCCCTACAGGCCTCTACACATACAAGCACTACAAAGACAGACGCAAGTACAGATACCTTCTCCTCCAATGAGACTCACTCCCACTTAAACTCCCCTGTTAGCAGCCCTGTTGGCCGGCTCCTGGGGGCCGCTGCTCGCTGCTAGGGCCGCTGCTCGGCTGGGAGGCCTCTTTTATAGGCCCCCTAATCAGCCAAGCTCCGCCCCCTAATCAGGGCGGAGCCCCTACTCAGGGCTCGGGGCTCAGCACACTGCCCCTACAGGCCTCTACACATACAAGCACTACAAAGACAGACGCAAGTACAGATACCTTCTCCTCCAATGAGACTCACTCCCACTTAAACTCCCCTGTTAGCAGCCCTGTTGGCCGGCTCCTGGGGGCCGCTGCTCGCTGCTAGGGCCGCTGCTCGGCTGGGAGGCCTCTTTTATAGGCCCCCTAATCAGCCAAGCTCCGCCCCCTAATCAGGGCGGAGCCCCTACTCAGGGCTCGGGGCTCAGCACACTGCCCCTACAGGCCTCTACACATACAAGCACTACAAAGACAGACGCAAGTACAGATACCTTCTCCTCCAATGAGACTCACTCCCACTTAAACTCCCCTGTTAGCAGCCCTGTTGGCCGGCTCCTGGGGGCCGCTGCTCGCTGCTAGGGCCGCTGCTCGGCTGGGAGGCCTCTTTTATAGGCCCCCTAATCAGCCAAGCTCCGCCCCCTAATCAGGGCGGAGCCCCTACTCAGGGCTCGGGGCTCAGCACACTGCCCCTACAGGCCTCTACACATACAAGCACTACAAAGACAGACGCAAGTACAGATACCTTCTCCTCCAATGAGACTCACTCCCACTTAAACTCCCCTGTTAGCAGCCCTGTTGGCCGGCTCCTGGGGGCCGCTGCTCGCTGCTAGGGCCGCTGCTCGGCTGGGAGGCCTCTTTTATAGGCCCCC
The DNA here is from genome assembly GCF_028017835.1 of Emys orbicularis. Lineage (NCBI taxonomy): Eukaryota > Metazoa > Chordata > Testudines > Emydidae > Emys > Emys orbicularis. Next base: position 23,461,076 of record NC_088695.1, on the reverse strand, counting down.
TAATCAGCCAAGCTCCGCCCCCTAATCAGGGCGGAGCCCCTACTCAGGGCTCGGGGCTCAGCACACTGCCCCTACAGGCCTCTACACATACAAGCACTACAAAGACAGACGCAAGTACAGATACCTTCTCCTCCAATGAGACTCACTCCCACTTAAACTCCCCTGTTAGCAGCCCTGTTGGCCGGCTCCTGGGGGCCGCTGCTCGCTGCTAGGGCCGCTGCTCGGCTGGGAGGCCTCTTTTATAGGCCCCCTAATCAGCCAAGCTCCGCCCCCTAATCAGGGCGGAGCCCCTACTCAGGGCTCGGGGCTCAGCACACTGCCCCTACAGGCCTCTACACATACAAGCACTACAAAGACAGACGCAAGTACAGATACCTTCTCCTCCAATGAGACTCACTCCCACTTAAACTCCCCTGTTAGCAGCCCTGTTGGCCGGCTCCTGGGGGCCGCTGCTCGCTGCTAGGGCCGCTGCTCGGCTGGGAGGCCTCTTTTATAGGCCCCCTAATCAGCCAAGCTCCGCCCCCTAATCAGGGCGGAGCCCCTACTCAGGGCTCGGGGCTCAGCACACTGCCCCTACAGGCCTCTACACATACAAGCACTACAAAGACAGACGCAAGTACAGATACCTTCTCCTCCAATGAGACTCACTCCCACTTAAACTCCCCTGTTAGCAGCCCTGTTGGCCGGCTCCTGGGGGCCGCTGCTCGCTGCTAGGGCCGCTGCTCGGCTGGGAGGCCTCTTTTATAGGCCCCCTAATCAGCCAAGCTCCGCCCCCTAATCAGGGCGGAGCCCCTACTCAGGGCTCGGGGCTCAGCACACTGCCCCTACAGGCCTCTACACATACAAGCACTACAAAGACAGACGCAAGTACAGATACCTTCTCCTCCAATGAGACTCACTCCCACTTAAACTCCCCTGTTAGCAGCCCTGTTGGCCGGCTCCTGGGGGCCGCTGCTCGCTGCTAGGGCCGCTGCTCGGCTGGGAGGCCTCTTTTATAGGCCCCCTAATCAGCCAAGCTCCGCCCCCTAATCAGGGCGGAGCCCCTACTCAGGGCTCGGGGCTCAGCACACTGCCCCTACAGGCCTCTACACATACAAGCACTACAAAGACAGACGCAAGTACAGATACCTTCTCCTCCAATGAGACTCACTCCCACTTAAACTCCCCTGTTAGCAGCCCTGTTGGCCGGCTCCTGGGGGCCGCTGCTCGCTGCTAGGGCCGCTGCTCGGCTGGGAGGCCTCTTTTATAGGCCCCCTAATCAGCCAAGCTCCGCCCCCTAATCAGGGCGGAGCCCCTACTCAGGGCTCGGGGCTCAGCACACTGCCCCTACAGGCCTCTACACATACAAGCACTACAAAGACAGACGCAAGTACAGATACCTTCTCCTCCAATGAGACTCACTCCCACTTAAACTCCCCTGTTAGCAGCCCTGTTGGCCGGCTCCTGGGGGCCGCTGCTCGCTGCTAGGGCCGCTGCTCGGCTGGGAGGCCTCTTTTATAGGCCCCCTAATCAGCCAAGCTCCGCCCCCTAATCAGGGCGGAGCCCCTACTCAGGGCTCGGGGCTCAGCACACTGCCCCTACAGGCCTCTACACATACAAGCACTACAAAGACAGACGCAAGTACAGATACCTTCTCCTCCAATGAGACTCACTCCCACTTAAACTCCCCTGTTAGCAGCCCTGTTGGCCGGCTCCTGGGGGCCGCTGCTCGCTGCTAGGGCCGCTGCTCGGCTGGGAGGCCTCTTTTATAGGCCCCCTAATCAGCCAAGCTCCGCCCCCTAATCAGGGCGGAGCCCCTACTCAGGGCTCGGGGCTCAGCACACTGCCCCTACAGGCCTCTACACATACAAGCACTACAAAGACAGACGCAAGTACAGATACCTTCTCCTCCAATGAGACTCACTCCCACTTAAACTCCCCTGTTAGCAGCCCTGTTGGCCGGCTCCTGGGGGCCGCTGCTCGCTGCTAGGGCCGCTGCTCGGCTGGGAGGCCTCTTTTATAGGCCCCCTAATCAGCCAAGCTCCGCCCCCTAATCAGGGCGGAGCCCCTACTCAGGGCTCGGGGCTCAGCACACTGCCCCTACAGGCCTCTACACATACAAGCACTACAAAGACAGACGCAAGTACAGATACCTTCTCCTCCAATGAGACTCACTCCCACTTAAACTCCCCTGTTAGCAGCCCTGTTGGCCGGCTCCTGGGGGCCGCTGCTCGCTGCTAGGGCCGCTGCTCGGCTGGGAGGCCTCTTTTATAGGCCCCCTAATCAGCCAAGCTCCGCCCCCTAATCAGGGCGGAGCCCCTACTCAGGGCTCGGGGCTCAGCACACTGCCCCTACAGGCCTCTACACATACAAGCACTACAAAGACAGACGCAAGTACAGATACCTTCTCCTCCAATGAGACTCACTCCCACTTAAACTCCCCTGTTAGCAGCCCTGTTGGCCGGCTCCTGGGGGCCGCTGCTCGCTGCTAGGGCCGCTGCTCGGCTGGGAGGCCTCTTTTATAGGCCCCCTAATCAGCCAAGCTCCGCCCCCTAATCAGGGCGGAGCCCCTACTCAGGGCTCGGGGCTCAGCACACTGCCCCTACAGGCCTCTACACATACAAGCACTACAAAGACAGACGCAAGTACAGATACCTTCTCCTCCAATGAGACTCACTCCCACTTAAACTCCCCTGTTAGCAGCCCTGTTGGCCGGCTCCTGGGGGCCGCTGCTCGCTGCTAGGGCCGCTGCTCGGCTGGGAGGCCTCTTTTATAGGCCCCCTAATCAGCCAAGCTCCGCCCCCTAATCAGGGCGGAGCCCCTACTCAGGGCTCGGGGCTCAGCACACTGCCCCTACAGGCCTCTACACATACAAGCACTACAAAGACAGACGCAAGTACAGATACCTTCTCCTCCAATGAGACTCACTCCCACTTAAACTCCCCTGTTAGCAGCCCTGTTGGCCGGCTCCTGGGGGCCGCTGCTCGCTGCTAGGGCCGCTGCTCGGCTGGGAGGCCTCTTTTATAGGCCCCCTAATCAGCCAAGCTCCGCCCCCTAATCAGGGCGGAGCCCCTACTCAGGGCTCGGGGCTCAGCACACTGCCCCTACAGGCCTCTACACATACAAGCACTACAAAGACAGACGCAAGTACAGATACCTTCTCCTCCAATGAGACTCACTCCCACTTAAACTCCCCTGTTAGCAGCCCTGTTGGCCGGCTCCTGGGGGCCGCTGCTCGCTGCTAGGGCCGCTGCTCGGCTGGGAGGCCTCTTTTATAGGCCCCCTAATCAGCCAAGCTCCGCCCCCTAATCAGGGCGGAGCCCCTACTCAGGGCTCGGGGCTCAGCACACTGCCCCTACAGGCCTCTACACATACAAGCACTACAAAGACAGACGCAAGTACAGATACCTTCTCCTCCAATGAGACTCACTCCCACTTAAACTCCCCTGTTAGCAGCCCTGTTGGCCGGCTCCTGGGGGCCGCTGCTCGCTGCTAGGGCCGCTGCTCGGCTGGGAGGCCTCTTTTATAGGCCCCCTAATCAGCCAAGCTCCGCCCCCTAATCAGGGCGGAGCCCCTACTCAGGGCTCGGGGCTCAGCACACTGCCCCTACAGGCCTCTACACATACAAGCACTACAAAGACAGACGCAAGTACAGATACCTTCTCCTCCAATGAGACTCACTCCCACTTAAACTCCCCTGTTAGCAGCCCTGTTGGCCGGCTCCTGGGGGCCGCTGCTCGCTGCTAGGGCCGCTGCTCGGCTGGGAGGCCTCTTTTATAGGCCCCCTAATCAGCCAAGCTCCGCCCCCTAATCAGGGCGGAGCCCCTACTCAGGGCTCGGGGCTCAGCACACTGCCCCTACAGGCCTCTACACATACAAGCACTACAAAGACAGACGCAAGTACAGATACCTTCTCCTCCAATGAGACTCACTCCCACTTAAACTCCCCTGTTAGCAGCCCTGTTGGCCGGCTCCTGGGGGCCGCTGCTCGCTGCTAGGGCCGCTGCTCGGCTGGGAGGCCTCTTTTATAGGCCCCCTAATCAGCCAAGCTCCGCCCCCTAATCAGGGCGGAGCCCCTACTCAGGGCTCGGGGCTCAGCACACTGCCCCTACAGGCCTCTACACATACAAGCACTACAAAGACAGACGCAAGTACAGATACCTTCTCCTCCAATGAGACTCACTCCCACTTAAACTCCCCTGTTAGCAGCCCTGTTGGCCGGCTCCTGGGGGCCGCTGCTCGCTGCTAGGGCCGCTGCTCGGCTGGGAGGCCTCTTTTATAGGCCCCCTAATCAGCCAAGCTCCGCCCCCTAATCAGGGCGGAGCCCCTACTCAGGGCTCGGGGCTCAGCACACTGCCCCTACAGGCCTCTACACATACAAGCACTACAAAGACAGACGCAAGTACAGATACCTTCTCCTCCAATGAGACTCACTCCCACTTAAACTCCCCTGTTAGCAGCCCTGTTGGCCGGCTCCTGGGGGCCGCTGCTCGCTGCTAGGGCCGCTGCTCGGCTGGGAGGCCTCTTTTATAGGCCCCCTAATCAGCCAAGCTCCGCCCCCTAATCAGGGCGGAGCCCCTACTCAGGGCTCGGGGCTCAGCACACTGCCCCTACAGGCCTCTACACATACAAGCACTACAAAGACAGACGCAAGTACAGATACCTTCTCCTCCAATGAGACTCACTCCCACTTAAACTCCCCTGTTAGCAGCCCTGTTGGCCGGCTCCTGGGGGCCGCTGCTCGCTGCTAGGGCCGCTGCTCGGCTGGGAGGCCTCTTTTATAGGCCCCCTAATCAGCCAAGCTCCGCCCCCTAATCAGGGCGGAGCCCCTACTCAGGGCTCGGGGCTCAGCACACTGCCCCTACAGGCCTCTACACATACAAGCACTACAAAGACAGACGCAAGTACAGATACCTTCTCCTCCAATGAGACTCACTCCCACTTAAACTCCCCTGTTAGCAGCCCTGTTGGCCGGCTCCTGGGGGCCGCTGCTCGCTGCTAGGGCCGCTGCTCGGCTGGGAGGCCTCTTTTATAGGCCCCCTAATCAGCCAAGCTCCGCCCCCTAATCAGGGCGGAGCCCCTACTCAGGGCTCGGGGCTCAGCACACTGCCCCTACAGGCCTCTACACATACAAGCACTACAAAGACAGACGCAAGTACAGATACCTTCTCCTCCAATGAGACTCACTCCCACTTAAACTCCCCTGTTAGCAGCCCTGTTGGCCGGCTCCTGGGGGCCGCTGCTCGCTGCTAGGGCCGCTGCTCGGCTGGGAGGCCTCTTTTATAGGCCCCCTAATCAGCCAAGCTCCGCCCCCTAATCAGGGCGGAGCCCCTACTCAGGGCTCGGGGCTCAGCACACTGCCCCTACAGGCCTCTACACATACAAGCACTACAAAGACAGACGCAAGTACAGATACCTTCTCCTCCAATGAGACTCACTCCCACTTAAACTCCCCTGTTAGCAGCCCTGTTGGCCGGCTCCTGGGGGCCGCTGCTCGCTGCTAGGGCCGCTGCTCGGCTGGGAGGCCTCTTTTATAGGCCCCCTAATCAGCCAAGCTCCGCCCCCTAATCAGGGCGGAGCCCCTACTCAGGGCTCGGGGCTCAGCACACTGCCCCTACAGGCCTCTACACATACAAGCACTACAAAGACAGACGCAAGTACAGATACCTTCTCCTCCAATGAGACTCACTCCCACTTAAACTCCCCTGTTAGCAGCCCTGTTGGCCGGCTCCTGGGGGCCGCTGCTCGCTGCTAGGGCCGCTGCTCGGCTGGGAGGCCTCTTTTATAGGCCCCCTAATCAGCCAAGCTCCGCCCCCTAATCAGGGCGGAGCCCCTACTCAGGGCTCGGGGCTCAGCACACTGCCCCTACAGGCCTCTACACATACAAGCACTACAAAGACAGACGCAAGTACAGATACCTTCTCCTCCAATGAGACTCACTCCCACTTAAACTCCCCTGTTAGCAGCCCTGTTGGCCGGCTCCTGGGGGCCGCTGCTCGCTGCTAGGGCCGCTGCTCGGCTGGGAGGCCTCTTTTATAGGCCCCCTAATCAGCCAAGCTCCGCCCCCTAATCAGGGCGGAGCCCCTACTCAGGGCTCGGGGCTCAGCACACTGCCCCTACAGGCCTCTACACATACAAGCACTACAAAGACAGACGCAAGTACAGATACCTTCTCCTCCAATGAGACTCACTCCCACTTAAACTCCCCTGTTAGCAGCCCTGTTGGCCGGCTCCTGGGGGCCGCTGCTCGCTGCTAGGGCCGCTGCTCGGCTGGGAGGCCTCTTTTATAGGCCCCCTAATCAGCCAAGCTCCGCCCCCTAATCAGGGCGGAGCCCCTACTCAGGGCTCGGGGCTCAGCACACTGCCCCTACAGGCCTCTACACATACAAGCACTACAAAGACAGACGCAAGTACAGATACCTTCTCCTCCAATGAGACTCACTCCCACTTAAACTCCCCTGTTAGCAGCCCTGTTGGCCGGCTCCTGGGGGCCGCTGCTCGCTGCTAGGGCCGCTGCTCGGCTGGGAGGCCTCTTTTATAGGCCCCCTAATCAGCCAAGCTCCGCCCCCTAATCAGGGCGGAGCCCCTACTCAGGGCTCGGGGCTCAGCACACTGCCCCTACAGGCCTCTACACATACAAGCACTACAAAGACAGACGCAAGTACAGATACCTTCTCCTCCAATGAGACTCACTCCCACTTAAACTCCCCTGTTAGCAGCCCTGTTGGCCGGCTCCTGGGGGCCGCTGCTCGCTGCTAGGGCCGCTGCTCGGCTGGGAGGCCTCTTTTATAGGCCCCCTAATCAGCCAAGCTCCGCCCCCTAATCAGGGCGGAGCCCCTACTCAGGGCTCGGGGCTCAGCACACTGCCCCTACAGGCCTCTACACATACAAGCACTACAAAGACAGACGCAAGTACAGATACCTTCTCCTCCAATGAGACTCACTCCCACTTAAACTCCCCTGTTAGCAGCCCTGTTGGCCGGCTCCTGGGGGCCGCTGCTCGCTGCTAGGGCCGCTGCTCGGCTGGGAGGCCTCTTTTATAGGCCCCCTAATCAGCCAAGCTCCGCCCCCTAATCAGGGCGGAGCCCCTACTCAGGGCTCGGGGCTCAGCACACTGCCCCTACAGGCCTCTACACATACAAGCACTACAAAGACAGACGCAAGTACAGATACCTTCTCCTCCAATGAGACTCACTCCCACTTAAACTCCCCTGTTAGCAGCCCTGTTGGCCGGCTCCTGGGGGCCGCTGCTCGCTGCTAGGGCCGCTGCTCGGCTGGGAGGCCTCTTTTATAGGCCCCCTAATCAGCCAAGCTCCGCCCCCTAATCAGGGCGGAGCCCCTACTCAGGGCTCGGGGCTCAGCACACTGCCCCTACAGGCCTCTACACATACAAGCACTACAAAGACAGACGCAAGTACAGATACCTTCTCCTCCAATGAGACTCACTCCCACTTAAACTCCCCTGTTAGCAGCCCTGTTGGCCGGCTCCTGGGGGCCGCTGCTCGCTGCTAGGGCCGCTGCTCGGCTGGGAGGCCTCTTTTATAGGCCCCCTAATCAGCCAAGCTCCGCCCCCTAATCAGGGCGGAGCCCCTACTCAGGGCTCGGGGCTCAGCACACTGCCCCTACAGGCCTCTACACATACAAGCACTACAAAGACAGACGCAAGTACAGATACCTTCTCCTCCAATGAGACTCACTCCCACTTAAACTCCCCTGTTAGCAGCCCTGTTGGCCGGCTCCTGGGGGCCGCTGCTCGCTGCTAGGGCCGCTGCTCGGCTGGGAGGCCTCTTTTATAGGCCCCCTAATCAGCCAAGCTCCGCCCCCTAATCAGGGCGGAGCCCCTACTCAGGGCTCGGGGCTCAGCACACTGCCCCTACAGGCCTCTACACATACAAGCACTACAAAGACAGACGCAAGTACAGATACCTTCTCCTCCAATGAGACTCACTCCCACTTAAACTCCCCTGTTAGCAGCCCTGTGGAGCCAAACCAAACAGTCTGCTGAGCGCACACCTCCTCCGCAGAGTGCTGGCGACGTGGCGCTGAGGCAGGGGGAGGGGGGAGCAGGGGAGGGGCTCTGCCTGCTGGAGGCCAATGGGAGTGGCTCAATCTGGCCCAGGTGCCCAATCAGCTGCGACACACTCTGCGTGAGGGGAAGGGAGGGGAGGGAGGAAAAATCCCAGACGCCCCCAACCTCTTGGCGCCCTAGGCGACCATCTAGTTCGCCTAGTGGTTGCACCGGCCCTGACTCTAGCTGTAGGAATTTTACCTACTGGCAGATTTCTAATGGTTTGTGTGAAAGGGGGTACGATTAGGACACCGTGCAGTGCAAAGCAAAGATAAAGGAACGGAGGTAGGTGTACCATAAGGTGAGGGAGGCAAACCATCTGTCATGAATATAGGGAGAAGGGTAGCAACCTTTATGTATGCAGTAGCATAAAATCCCTCCTTGGCAGCTGTACTGGATTGCCTTAACTCTAAAGGGTTAAGCAGTTCAAATAACCTAGTTGGCACTTGACCAGAAGGACCAATGAGGAAAGAAGATACTTCAGAAATCTGGGGGGGGAGGATTTGTTTGTTGTTCTGTGTGTTGTTCCCTCTCCAGACAGAGGGAGAAGCCAAGCAGGTACAACATCTCCTGAAAATATACCTGGAATAATCCATCTAAAACCACAGAAACTGTGAGTAGGAGTAGGAAATGCGTTAGGTTATCTTTTGTTTTGGTTTGTGAATTAAAACTCTGGCTCCCTCTGGTCCCTCTTCTTGGCCTGGCAACTACTTCTGTTCCCCTGCCAGTATCGTCACTTCTAGCAAAGACCTGGCACTCTGCGGAGGGCAGCTAATACCGGAGCCCCTGCCCCCATACAACGTCCAGGATAAACAGAGAACTCCAGTCTGCAAGGCTCTCTGGCCACTTGTCCATCCCAGCTGCAGGAGGCCTGGAAGCATCTGGGGAGTGGCCGCCTCAGACCAGGAAAGGGAAGCCAACCGTGATGGGAAGAAAGCTCTGTCTAGAGATGCTCTTAGGGATGCTAGTAGTTACACAGGCTGCTCTGTGACTGGCTATAATAACAGTCCACATCTTCAGGAGCTATCATTTAGTTTAGATCCATTAAAGTAAATGAAACCACAGTCATTGCACCAGCTGAGAAACTGGCTCAATGTTACTGCTCTTTCATCACATTGGCCACATTACTGCAGCTGTGTAAAGTGAACTGGCCACAGTAAAGTAGCTTCCCCAGGCCTTGATGTTCCCTGGCAGCTAGATGCAGCGTGCTAGCTATTTCAATAAGGAGCAGCCAGAAAACTAATTCTGAGCACTAATAGCAAGACGGGGAGGGGTCAAATGTTTTTACAGATTGGTCTCCATCTTAGAAAGACTGTCCCATGAAGCAGCTCCCATTAACACTCCTGAGGCCACCACAGGAATTGCTGATGTGTAGAAGAAATGTGAATAACACATTGTATATAGGTTGGTTGCCTTTGAATGTAAGTTCCCAACTGGAAACAAGAAGGAAGATCAGCACCATGTGACCAGCAGAGCTCCCAAGTTACTGGATTGCTGGAAGGTTCATTATTTGTGCTGGTTTCAGCTGCTTGTTCTGTTGCTCTTCAAAAGCAGGCAGCCTGTCACAGACACACGTGAGAGAGAGGGACTCTTCCGTGAGCAAATAGCCAGCAGCTAATGTCAAAATACAGCAAACTAAAGGCTAAAATCAATGAGTTCAAATATCACCTGTTGCTTTTGTTGTTTATATTTCCATGCACATCACAACCCTTATAGCTAATAAAACACCACATCCCCACCCTAGAAAACACACAAGAAAACACTAATTCCTGCAATTTATTTAGAGGCTGCACAAGGTCAATCCAGGTGGAACTGGACAGAAAACCCAGGTCTTCACTATGGAAATCCCAAATGCTAGCCACACACTCCTGCTGCCTTTTGGGATGAATACAGAAAATAGATATGATCTGGTTACATATTGTGGTTAGATGTGGTAGGAAGAGAGCCTGAGACTTGTTTAGTCTTCAGAAGAGAAGAGTGAGGGGCGATTTGATAGCAGCCTTCCACTACCTGAAGGGGGGTTCCAAAGAGGATGGAGCTCAGCTATTCTCAGTGGTGGCAGATGACAGAACAAGGAGCAATAGTCTCAAGTTGCAGTGGAGAAGGGCTAGGTTGGATATTAGGAAACACTATTTCACTAGGAGGGTGATGAAGCTGGAATGGGTTACCTAAGGGGGTTGTGGAATCTCCATCCTTAGAGGTTTTTAAGGCCTGGCTTGACAAAGCCAGGGCTGGGATAATTTAGTTGGTGTTGGTCCTGCTTTGAGCAGGGGGTTGCACTAGATGACCTCCTGAGGTCTCTTCCAACCCTAATCTTCTATGATTCTATAAGCCCTTGTATCAGAGGCCTGGTATGAGACAGGACCTGCTCAGAGAATCTGTCAAGAACAGGGCTGATATTGCAGAAAAAAACATTCCTAAGAAGTGCTAGTCACAGAGTACTCACGCAAACACATCCTAATATCAAGTGGTAGCAGAACATCCCGATATCAAGGATGGTACAAAAACATTCCTCGAGGATAACAGGAACACACTTACCCCTCCTAAAAGATAAGGTCAGGATGACAATACGTAATAGAGATGCTTTGATTGAACCAACATATACATATACCATGTCAGGGGGCAGTAACTGTGTCAGAGGGGCAGTAATAACTTGTTTGTTTTGGAGTATAAAGATGGATCACAAAACTAGTGTCTTTGTCTGGCCTAGGGAGGAACAGAAAGTCCCGCCATTCACTGAGCTGGTCCACTGTTACGGGGATACTGGTGTGATGGAGTCTGCGGGATACTAGTACTGTGCTATATCGACAGTAAACCTGGCTGGGTGCCTTTGTACCTTAATGGATCTTGTGGTCATTGGGTGGTTCGCTCAAGGTCTGCCGTGCCAAATGTCTGCGCAGGACTGGGGTGGTACACAGAGGGAACACACACACACACAGCCAAACATCTATCAACATCTAACTACACTGGTGACCTATGACCGCTGATCCGGTAAATAAGCGAGCTGTCCTCTGTAGGAATCGTGACCTAACATGACAGAAAACCAAGCTAGGGAACTCCCTTAACCCCTCCCTGCAAATCCCCACATTGTTTCATTAAATTTGCACCCGCTTGATTGCCAGCAAGGGGGGCCCATATGCATTTAAAAAATATAGTGTAGAAGAAACATGGAATGAAATCTGTAAGGCTAGGGCAGAGACTGTAGCCTTGAAATGTAGAATATTGCAAACTATAACCATGGCTGTTAAATGGTTAAAACAACATGCCACAAAATTGGCAGGGCAAGGAGCAGAAACAAAGAAAGAGTTAAAACAAGCAGGAGAAGTTACAGAACCCTGGAATGTTCCCACTCCCCTTGCAGGGTGGTAAGCAGTCCAGAGACAGCAAGCACTGGAACAGAATAAAACATTGGAAGCAGCTGTAAAATACCTACAAAAAAGAGATGTGCCATCCCCTGTTATAAATACTTGTCATTAACAGCAGGCTTCAGGTAGCTCCCCTGTGCCTGAAGAATGGGGACAGAAATGGAAAAAGGTGGCCCTAGCAAAATTAAAAGATGAAATGGGGTCCACTGCATTGCAACCACCACCTTACGATAAAAGCCAGATTCTGGTAAAAACTTCCAATGTCATGTGATTTGAAAAATGTATCGCGATTAATCGCACAATTAAAAAAATTAATCACGATTAATCACGTGATTAATCACACTGTTAAACAATAATAGAATACCATTTATTTAAATATTTTTGGATGTTTTATACATTTTCAAATATATTGATTTCAATTACAACACAGAATACAAAGTGTACAGTGCTCACTTTGTATTTATTTTTGATTACAAGTATTTGCACTGTAAAAAAACAACAGAAGTAGTATTTTTCAATTCACCTAATACAAATATTGTAGTGCAATCTCTTTATCATTAAAGTTGAACTTACAAATGTAGAATTATGTCCAAAAAATGCATTCAATAATAAAACAGTGTACAATTTTAGAGTCTGCAAGTCCACTCAGTCCTATTTCTTGTTCAGCCAATCACTCAGACAAACAAGTTTGTTTACATTTGCAGGAGATAATACTGCCCTTGTTTACAAAGTCACCTGACAGTGAGAACAGGCATTCTCATGGCACTGTTGTAACCGGAATCACAAGATATTTACATGCCGGATGCACTAAAGATTCATATGTCCTTTCATGCTTCAACCACCATTCCAGGGGACATGCGTCCATGCTGATGATGGGTTCTGTTCAATAAGAATCCAAAGCAGTGCAGACCAACACAGGTTCATTTTCATTATCTGAGTCAGATGTCACCAGCAGAAGGTTGATTTTCTTTTTTGGTGGTTCGGGTTCTGTAGTTTCCGCATTGGAGTGTTGCTCTTCTAAGAATTCTGAAAGCATGCTCCAGACCTCGTCCCTCTCAGATTTTGGAAGGCACTTCAGATTCTTAAACCTTGGTTCGAGTGCTGTAGCTATCTTTAGAAATCTCACATTGGTACCTTCTTTGCATTTTGTCAAATCTGCAGTGAAAGTGTTCTTGAAATGAACATTTGCTGGGTCATCATCTGAGATTGCTATAACATGAAATATATTGCAGAATGTGAGTAAAACAAGCAGGGGACATACAATTCTCCCCCAAGGAGTTGAGTCACAAATTTAATGCATTATTTTTTTAACAAGCGTCATCAGCATGGAAGCATGTCCTCTGGAATGAGGAGCGAAGCATGAAGGGGCATACAAATGTTTAGCATATCTTGCACATAAATACCTTGCAATGCTGGCTACACAAGTGCCACGCAAATGCCTGTTCTCACTTTCAGGTGACATTGTAAATAAGAAGAGGGCAGCATTATCTCCTGTAAATGTAAACAAACTTGTTTGTCTTAACGATTGGCTGAACAAGAAGTAGGACTGAGTGGACTTGTAGACTCTGAAATTTTACATTGTTTTGTTTTTGAGTGCAGTTATCTAACATAAAAAAATCTACATTTGTAAGTTGCACTTTCACGATAAAGAGATTGCACTACAGTACTTGTATGAGGTGAATTGAAAAATACTATTTCTTTTGTTTATCATTTTACAGTGCAAATATTTGTAATAAAAATAATATACACTTTGATTTTAATTACAACACAGAATATAATATATATAAAAATGTGGAAAAATGCAAAATATTTAACATGTTTCAATTGGTATTCTATTGTTTAACAGTGCAACTAAAACTGCGTTTAATCGTGATTAATTTCTTTGAGTTAAGCGCGTGAGTTAACTGCGATTAATCAAGAGCCCTAGTAAAAACTAAATGTAGACTGGTGCCTGTCAGAACAGGACAAGTAATTGCACAGAAGGAGAAAATAGCAAACAGTACTTTCACTGAATTATTAAATCAGATGAAGGGGAAAATGGAACAGTTCAGAAAGTACATTAGGAGACAGGAACTGTGACTGAGTTGCAGGGGAGAGAATAAAAAAGAACTTCAAAGTGAAAAAACACAATTGAGTGGTTAACACCTAGAATTGCATTAACAGATGGAGTTGCCCAAAAACAGTTAACTGCAGCAAAAAAGGGCACTTGGCATTTGGCATGTGGACAAAAGCAACAGACACTGTGGGAAACAAATTCTGGCTTTGCAAGAGCAGGTAACAACCCCACTCTCCTCTTAGAGCCAGGATAAAACCAGGGGTGGGGTCCCAACTGGGCAGGTTCCCAACTGCTTTAACCCCTGGAGCCACACTCCGTGCTCATGGCTAAAAATATAACTTTTCTAAAATATTTTTACATACCGGTTAAGTTTTCCTTTATATCTTTTCTCAGTTTGCTAAACTTGCTGCTGCTTCATGTATCTTAAGATAACTTTATAGAATTAATTTCTCTTGGCTCAGGTCTCCCTATCTTCCTAGGTTACTCTTCACCCCCCCTTCCCCTTCCTCTCCTCACTTTTGCTCTCTCTCTCTCTCTGTTTTAAAAGGTGAAAGTTATAGTTTTTATAGAAACACACATTCCAGATACACACATTCCTAAGGAGTGCTAATCACAGAGTACTCACACAAACACATCCCGATATCAAGTGGTACCTGAACATCCAAGGATGGTACAAAAACATTCCCCAAGGATAACAGGAACACACTGACCCCTCATAAAAGATAATGTCACGATGACAGTACGTAATAGAGATGTTTTGATCGAACCAGCATGTACAAGGTGATGGGTGATAACTAGCCACGTCAGGGGGCAGTACTAACTTGTTTGTATCGGGGTATAAAGATGGACCTCAGAGAGAGTATCTTTGTCTGGCCTAGGGAGGAACAGAAAGTACCGCTGTTCACTGAGCTGGTCCATTGTTACGGGCATACATGTATTAGTGGTCCAGTAGAGTCTGCGGGATACTAATACTGTGCTTCATCAACAATAAACCTGGCTGGGTGCCTTCGTCCCTTAATAGATTGTGTGGTCATTGGGTGGTTTGCTCGAGGTCTGCCATGCCAGCTGTCTGCACAGGGCTGGGGCAGCACACAGCCCAACATCTATCAACATCTAACCACACTTATCATAATCCACTACTGCACAATGGCTGCTCCCTTCTACTGCCTTGCAGAATAAATGTATAACATAGAAATAATTTGGTTACCTATCATTACCCCACACTGGGGCCAGGAAGAGAACCCAGGTGTCTTGATCTCTAATATTATAAGCTGTCTAGTAGGCCCACTGGCAAAGTGTCTGTTAAGTCCCCCTCCAGTGGTTGGCCGTCAGTCATAATAGCAATTATTCCTAAAGTTCCAGTGGTGGAGATGAGTGCAGAGGACCAGAGAGGTCATAGTACGAACCCTGTTGCCGTGGGAGTGGGGATTGTGCGGCTCCATTTGGTATATATCTTAGTTTTCATTTTTAAATAGTTTAATTCACATGACCATTAAAACCAGTATGGGCTGTTGATTGTGGTGTGATGAGGGACATAAATACAGAGTTTGGTTATTATTGTGATTTCTCTAGGGGGGAGACTTGGCCAATGTAAACCCTAGGAAGTGTTATGAGCTTCAAAGGACTATTTTAAACAATGTATCAGATAAGAAGGAACTTTTGGGATAAAGAAAGTTAAGTAGCTTTCCTAGGAGATACAGGGAGTGTGGGGGAGTGAATGCAAATTCCCACCTTTGGACCCAACATTCTGAAGCTACACTCTAAGAAGAGAAGCACTGTCATGGTCCCAAGATCAAAGGCCCAAACTGTATAAAGGAGCAACTCACAGATTCATGGGTTTCCTTGTTCTGAACTGAAACTGTTATGAACTTGAGACCATAAGAAGACCCCATGGTGGTGTTTGAAGGACTATTCAGGGTGATCTCTGGTAAAGCTTATTAGCGTACATATATGTTCTTTTATTGTTTTAAATATGTTTTCTCTCTAATGCTTTCACCTGAAGAATAAATATGCTTGCTTAGAGACTGCTGTGTTATAACATAACTGTGAGCAATGATGCTGTTTATAGCCTCTGAGGAGAAGGCAAAGCAGGACTGCTGAGGCAGTCTGACTTGCTGGGGAACTCACAGTGTAGGCAGGGAACTGAACAGCCTGGAAAAACCCATCAGAAAAGAGAGAGAGATGCAGGTCCTTGCTGAAGAAGGGTGATGTCTGAGGAGGTGACTTGCTGGACCATAAGCAGGAAATACAGCCTCTCTGACACCCTGCTCCAAAGAATATATAATCTGCCCCATCTCTATCTCTCCCCTCCCCATAGCTGGGGCCATCTTCCCATTCCATCTTATAGTTCATCACCACAGCAGGTTCTTCTTGTGTCAAGATTGAAATATATAGTCCTTAACACCTTCCCCTTCACCCCCCAGATTCCACCTTTCATCTCACACTTGTGATCCACTTCCAGATTCCTCTTCTCCATTCACACCACCTCACTCCTGGATTCCCCTCTCCTCTCTAGCCCCAATCTTCTCATTCTCCAAGACTTTCCCTCTCCAGTCACACCTTCCTCCACCGTCCTACCAGTTTCCACTTCTTCAGTCACCTTTTCCTGCTTCTCAGATTTGAACTCTTAATCTCCCCGCATCTTCTCCACCATTACCTTTGGGTTCCCCTATGCCATTCATTGACCCTGAAGATTACTGGGATCCTCCATGATCACAAAGGATATGAACAAGAGGCTGGACATCCTTGCAGAGATAATGATTTATTTTTTCCTGATCCCTTCCCACTCTCCATGGACTGACAGCACAGAGCCCCAGGATCACATGCTACCCTGTGTCTCAGGGACACAGTCTGAGCTGGGATCTTTCACCCCAAACCCAGAAAACAGGGAAGATTTTCTCCTTTTTGAAACAGGTAGCAATGAAAGTGGAGATTGGAGTCCTTTTAATAGTATCATAAGATGTCACCTGCCTCCCTTCATAGTCCAGATAAATCCCAATCTTTCTCAGACTATCGCCCAGGGGCAGGGAGTACTTAGAGTAGCCAAGAGCATGGTACTGACCCCTGTTCTGTTCCACAGCCCAGACCCCATGGTGAGGGTAATATCTGACCCCTCCTTTCCTTGGAACAGACTCTCTGATCTCTCCCACTATCCACCAGGTTGCCCCATCCCCCAACTCCACCTGCCAGTAATGTCTCCCTGAGGTGAATCCCTCAGATCCCAGGACACAATAACCAGGGTAAAATCTCTGGGGATTGTCAGGCACATCCTGTCGTGCATCTCCCCACCACACACTCTTCCGATCCTCAGACACAATGAGTTTGATATTTGCTGTATCTGGATCCAGAGTCACATTCTCTGGGAAGAGAGAATCAGAGGGTTAGAGGCAGAGCTGAGCCCTGGGGAGGGTTTGGTCTTGTTAACTCATCAGACTAGTGGCTAAAAGGCTGGGTGCACTGGGCCTCAAATGAAAACCTCTTAAACCTGTGCACTGGAGGGCTCTGAGGTTTTCCCAGGATGGCTGTTAAGACTCATACAGGCAGGAAAAGCCTGAAGCTTGAAGGGGCCTTTGTTGTGGACCGAGATCACTATTATTTCATCAGTGAGTTTAACCGTTTCTACTAGTTCAACGGAAGTGTGACTTCAGCAAGGTTTAACCCAACCTATAACAGGGTTTTTCAAAGTAAAAACAAAAAAAACCCACCGTTGTCATGGCGGTGTGAAGCCTGAGGGTGAGAATCCTCCACAGAGCATTTTAGTTGATGGGAGGAGGCAACATTTTTAGACTTAAGGTTAAGTGTACAAGAAACCTAGACATTGGAGTTGTCCACAAGTTTTGCCAGGTGATCTGTCACCCCATTCTCTAGATCATCAATATATTCAACACTTCTGGTCCCTGCATGGATCCCATTGAAAATCTTCTTCTCCATGTTAAAAAATTGACCATTTCTTCCCACTCTTTGAAGTGGTGCAAGTGAAGGCAGAATTTTTCCCGCAGAAAATTACTTGGCAAAATTGTCCTTATGGCTGGGTTCAGCTTTTAAACAAATATGAATGGTTTGAAACCCAAACTGGTACTAGGCAGTTATTTAAAACTAGACAATGTGGAATGAAGAAATGGACAGTTAAGGTGCAGCATACACCTCATCCCTATCTTTTCTCTCACCCTTCATCAATATAGTACATATTATGCATGTTAAATGATAGTAGCATTCACTTACCCTTATATTTGTTTTCTATTAACCTCATATTAATGCATTTTGCAAGGACATTAGGCATATAATCAGCAAGGACATCTTCAGTCCTAAAAACAGCACATTTATTAAATCTCCAGCTCAGTTGTTCACTCTTTGTATTTTTTCAATGCTTGTAATAGGAATACAATAAAAATGGAGAATGAGACCCACACGATACCTTATGAATGTATATTCCTCATCCTAGGGGAAAAGAAAAAACGAGCTCACATACTGTGTTCACTAGCAGCCTGGGCAAACATATCCGTTAGTTTTTCACATTGTCTTTGATGCTGCAAGGCCGGACATGATGAGCGTGAGGATGGCTGAGGTGATTGTGCTACAGTACAAGTAGAAGCTGATGCCATACATGGAAGTGTGAGGGCCACAATCAATGATTCAGCCACGGGACCTCCTGAGCTAAATGTATGAGTCGGTACATTTTAAATAAAGAATCATGTCACGGTGCCTGTAATTGACTCAGACATTTTAAGGCTAGAAGGGACCATTATGAAAACTGCTGAAAATTTTCAGCTGAAAAGTTTGAAAAAAGTTTTGCCTTTCAGGCTTTTAGTTTTCTACCACAAATTGAAAAGAAGGGAAAAAAGAGAGAGAAAAGAAGACACTTTCTGTGAAATTTTTCAGTTAGTCAAAACTCCAATTTTCCATGGAACAGTTTCAATGTAAAATTTGTGACCATCCCTAATCAGAACACGTGATCCATGACAGGGGTTCCTATATGCGAATGTAATTAATTAATTATAATAATAATTCTACCTTAGGTTCAATGCCTCCCAGAGCATCTCTACTGCCTCAGGGGAGAGCAATCTGCCTGTGTGGGGTACACTATACTACTCCCATTTAGCCACTTTCACTGGCCAGCATATAGGCAAGGCAGAGCCATTGCTCAGTCTGCTTCCCACCATTTTAGGGCATGTTACTCGCTGGGGTCTTCTGGACTCACTGGAATTAGACCCAAACACACAGGAAGACACAGTCCCTGCCCCGGGGAATCTAAGTCCTTGTCTATGTTGGTGGTGATGTGCAGGGTACTTGTTGCTACATGCTACAGTGAAAAGCAGGCTGCATCCATGTTGCAGGGTGTAGCTGCTTATGGCAGTTAAAGGCTGTGGTGGGGGGAAGCAGTGGGGAAAGGCTAGTACATGTATCACCTTGGTAGCTGGAAACGTTGACCTCAGAGAGTAAAATACAAAATAGCAACATAGTGTTTAGTGTTAATTATTATTACATTTCTCTGTAGTGT
This sequence comes from Emys orbicularis, assembly GCF_028017835.1. Taxonomy (NCBI): domain Eukaryota; kingdom Metazoa; phylum Chordata; order Testudines; family Emydidae; genus Emys; species Emys orbicularis. The sequence continues at coordinate 23,442,111 of NC_088695.1, read as the reverse complement.
GGTAACACCGAGGAACCCTAGTAAGGGGCTGGAACCCCAATGTGCTAGGTGCTGTACAAGCACTAAAAAAAGCAGTTCCTTGCCCAAAGAGCTTAGGCCCAGATCCTCAAAGGTATTTAGGCACCTAACTCCTATTGACATCAATAGGAGTTAAGCACCTAAATACCTTTGAGAATCTGGGCCTTACTGTTTACTGCTGTCAATTAATCGCAGTTCACTCAAGCAATTAGTTCAAAATAAATTAACTAGATTAAAAAAATAGTCAAGATTAATCACAGTTTTAATTGTACTGTTAAACAATAATAGAATACCAAATTAAATTTATTAAAAATATTTTTGCATATTTTCCCACATTTTCAAATATACTGATTTCATTTACAACACAGAATACAAAGTATATAGTGCTCACATTATATTGCAACAGTGCCTTGTGAACTCCTGTTCTCACTTTCAGGTGACATTGCAAATAAGAAGCGGGCAGCATTATCTCCTGTAAATGTAAACAAACTTGTTTCTCTTAGCAATTGGCTGAACAAGAATTAGGATTGAGTTGACTTGTAGGTTCTAATGTTTTACATTGTTTTGTTTTTGAGTGCAATTATGGATAAAAAAAATCTATAATTGTAAGTTGCACTTTCATAATAAAGAGATTGTACTACAGTACTTGTATGAGGTGAATTGAAAAAAAACTATTTCTTTTGTTTATCTTTTTTACAGTGCATGTATTTGTAATAAAAAATAAAATAAAGTGAGCACTGTACACTGTGTATTCTGTCTTGTAATTAGAACAGGAGTACTTGTGGCACCTTAGAGACTAACAAATTTATTTGAGCATAAGCTTTCGTGGGCTACAGCCCACTTCTTCAGATGCATAGAATGGAACATATATTGAGGAGATATATATACACATACAGAGAGCATGAAAAGGTGGGCGTTGTCTTACCAACTCTGAGAGGCCAATTAAGTAAGAGAAAAAAACTTTTGAAGTGATAATCAAGATAGCCCAGTACAGACAGTTTGATAAGAAGTGTGAGAATACTTACAAGGGGAGATAGATTCAATGTTTGTAATGGCTCAGCCATTCCCAGTCTCTATTCAAGCCTAAGTTGTCTTGTAATTGAAATCAATATATTTGAAAATGTAGAAAAACATCCAAAAATATTTATAATAAATGTAAATTGGTATTTTATTATTGTTTAACAGTGTAATTAAAACTGTGATTAATCACTATTATTTTTTATCTCAGAATTAATTGTGATTGTTTTAATTCATTTGACAGCCCTAGTTTAAATACAGCAAAGTGCATCAGAGAAAACTCAGTACCACAAAGAAAAGTCAATCCAATGAGACTGTTAGTGTCAACAGTAAAGTGTAGGAGTTCAATTATCCAAGGTCTGGTTGTCCTGGGAGGCCCCTTCTATTTCCTGTGCAGGCACTGAGTGAGATGTGTGAGGCTGGGACTATGGGCACACCATGCTGATGGCATCTTTCCCATCCTCACAGAACAGCTTTGGGTTTATGTCCAGATACTTGTTTCCTTCTTTTGCGTTTTTTAAATCCAGCTGTTTAATTTTTTCAACCACACTGACCAGCTGCCAGTTGGGCCGGAGATTCCCCATCTGATTCCATGCTCTGCACACAGGGCAGCACAAAGGCCCGTGTGCCCTCTCTTCCCATCCCCCCCAGTACTGAGTGATGCAAGCTCGGCAGAAGCTGTGGCCACAGTCTATAACCACTGGATCTTTGAAATCCTCCAGACAGATGGTACAACTCACTTCATCTTGCAATGCCCCCGCTGAACTTCCAGAGGCCATGGTTGCTGGTCCCACTGTGGTTCTGCTGCCTCTGCCTTCCGCTGTGTATCACATGTTCTGTGTTAGCAATGGGAGGTTCTGTGATGTGAACAACATGAACAAGGGAGGAGTCAGGAGGGAGAGGAAAAGAAAAAGGAGGAGCTAGAAGGGGGGGAGAATGAAAAGGAGAAGAGAAAAAATAAATAAGGAAATATGTGGGGTAAGAAGACACAATTGTGTTCTATCCCTCCCAGCACACAGAGTCCATGGTGGCTGATTCTTCAACATAGTCTAGAGAGATGAAACTAGTTACTTCAACTTGGAGACTCTGCAGGTTTTTCTGTGGTCCTGGCTCTGTGCAGGGAGTGAGTTGGGTAAAGTTCATTTTTGTGTGTTTAGAACTGTGTTCAACTGGCAGCCACAGATGGGTGTTTCCCTGCCTGGACTTACCTCATGTTGTTTGCTGATCCAGAGTGAGATCTGTGTTAAAGTCACAGAAAATGTAAACTCTGGGCTAAGGGAGTGTTATTAAACTCACAGGCACAAGCTTGGCTAAGCTGCAGGTATTGTTGTAAATAGCTGTGAGTTACCTATGTGCAAGGAACTCAGAAGGAAACTTGTCATTTTTAACAATACACTCATTAGTGATCCCAGAAAGACTCACACACACAGATTCAGTCTTTGGGCGTGAACTGACAGCAGAAATGAGACACTCTGATTTCTGTTGTTTGTGTGTGTTGTTTTCTTGCCTTTATCCTGCCAAGAGAACCTTAAAAAAACTAGTCTTAGGCTATGTCTACACTTGCCATTTAAAGCATCTACACTTGTTAATGACTTTTTGCGGTGAAACTCAGAAGTTCCACTGCAAAAAGAAAACCACCTTCATGAGAGGTGTTGTGAAAGTGAAGACACGTTCTACCTGTGTAAACACCTTTTGGCCTCCGGAGGATATCCCACAGTTCCAAAAGTGACCACGCTGGCCAGCATCTCCACTGCTGTGACGCCAGGTAAAGGGACATCCGCCCCTCCCCCTGTAAGCCCCGGGAAGTTTGAAATTCCCTTTCCCTTTCTTGTAGATGTGACAGGGAAAGCAGCAAGACAGCAGGTTTTTTTTTAAAAAAATGCCACGAAAGAAACAAGGAAATAACGGGGCTGCTGGTACATGAAGCAGACCATCACGGGGCACTGAGCAGGGACCCAGAATGCCTTCCGCTCACCCCCCCCTTTCTACAAGACCTATTGAGAGAGCTGCACTGTGGGATAGCTGCCCTACAGCACTGCTCTCATTGGCGGATGGAAGTGCTGCTAGTGTAAACACTTTCTGATGCCTGAGGAATTAAGTGAGTACACAAACCAGTGTTTTACTTTCACCGGTTCCCTATCACCGGTGAAACTTACAGCGGAAAAACTCTACAAGTGTAGACATACCCTTATATCTAACTAGGCACTGATTGCTAACATTGGATAGAGCAAAGAGCTGGCCTCACTTCTGCAACAGGGGTCACTAAAGACATAAAGGCCCAGATCCTCAAAAGCATTCAGGTGCCAAACTGCCATTGAAACCAATAGGAGTTAGATGCTGAAATTCCCATGAGGATCCGGGCCTAGGTTACCACATCTCTCCCACACACATTTAACATTCAAAAAGGGTCACATGCTGCTCTCCCCTTAGGGCATAATTTTCAGTATCTATACATATAACTTCTCGCTTATTTTCCATACATACATCTCACAAGGATCTTGAGGAGCAGTGTGACACAGGCTTTCAGTGGAGACCTTGCGTGACATTCTTTGGCAAACTAGTCCGTAGATATCAGACCCAGTGGGTCCCTGTAACCCTTTGTGCCCTCTGCCAGCTGGCACCGAGAGGCCCCTGGGTCACACCCACATCCCAGGCGAGTACCTTAATCACTGGGTGAATGCGGGGGGGGGTGTGTCTTCCCCACAGGAGTGTGCTGGGCTTTGTGAATCCCACTCTTAGGCACCTATCTCCCTCCATTCATTGTATAGGAAACCTGAGCACCTAACTCAGGCTTTGGGAGTCCCAGGGATTTTCTAGGTGCTACTGAGCATCCCAACACCTGTGTCCATTTGTAAATCTAGCCCCAGGGAAGAGCTGCTGTACACTCTCTACTACTTAAATTAGTCAGCAGAGAACTTATGCCAGATCACTGGAGGCCAAGGACCCAGGTGTCTAACATGACAAACCCTGAGCATATTGTGACAGGGTAATAAGAATTTAAGGGGAAAGAATTTAAGGGAATTTAAGGGTAATAAGAATTTAAGGGGAAAATCTCCCACATTTACATTGTTTACAGCACTGATGATAACACCCTGCAACACTCCAGAGGGCTTTCACTAATATCTGACACAGCTCTCAAAAAGCACGGCACATCCCAGCTTTACCACACCCACCCTCTAGTGCAAAGCCTTCACAGGGATCTCATGGGCTTTTACATTAACCGCATCAACAGGTTACACACCTGGCCATCCCCCATTCCATGCACTTGGGGATGTATCCAGCCATACTGCTGAGGGCACTGTCATTACAGGATTGGAGCTCCTACTAGCATCACTCTCTCAGACTTCATTCATTCATACCCAAGGGCTCACTCACACCAGCTCCTCTTTCCATGGAGTCCCTTGAAGGAGAAGGGACCCAATTGCCTGGGCTGGTGCTGGGGAAGGGATGTTACCAGTTGCAGCCACTCCATTCCTCCCCTGGTTCTGTTCTGTGCATGGCACCATGTTCTAATCCCACATCACTGCATGACTGATAGGCATGTCAATGCGTCACAACCAGGGACTCAAAGCAACCAGAGACTCTTTACTTGTCCATCTTCCTCTGCTCCCATCACTTTAAGTGTCCATTTCACCTTTTCTCTTTTTCTTCTTAACCAGGAGACCCATCCACTGGTCCCTCACTTCCCCTGAACTCTTCGCTGTGTCTGCCAATCCCATCCCCATGGTCAGGGCTCACACAGCATTGTCACAATTCACCAAGAACAGCCAGGGACTTGTCATCTCTAGATCTTTATTTAAGAACACAGTAAAATCTCTGTGAGCACCGCACACTGGGCTCTCTGCAGCTAACCATACACAAAACGGTGGCTGTCCTCCAGCAGGGAGCAGAGGCCTCGATGTTTTACAGCAGGGACACACATTAAACAGAAGCACAGTGCTGACACCAGCAGAACTCAGTGGTTCCCCACAGTGTACACCCAGCCCAGTAGACATAGTGACTCCCAGACATGACTGCAGGGCCCACCTCCCCTCTCCTCAACATTCCTGGGGCAACCACAGCAATCGCTCACCTGGGGAAGGAATCCTAAGGAGGCACCTAAGGCTATTTTAATGCAGCGCAGCAACTGAAAACAAAGGGGAGGAGTCAGACAGCTCTCTGCAGGTCACAGTTTGAGCAATGCATTACAGTCATGACCAGGTTCCCTTCACATGACATGCATGTTCCCTTTTGTGGGACCACAGAGTCATACAAGCCTTGGGCTCCTGGAAACCCCCTGCCCCCTTCAGGCAGACTGTAAACCCCCATTCTCCATTCCTTGCAGAGCTGTTATGGTCTCTCGGAGGGAGAGAGAGAGAGACACAAGCAGGAAAGACTACGATAGGGCAGAGACAGCAACTTCTCTGGTCTGTTCACATTGTGCTTAAATGTCTCTGCAGGAACATGGGAGCCATGCAGGGCCAAAGAGGATATCAGAGGTCGGAGAAGCTCGTTTCATGGGACTGGGAGCCATGTGCCACCGGGTGCCTCAGGAATAGAGAGTGAGCTGGGAACCTACACCCCAGACCCAGAAGAAAGGGCAAATTCTCTCCCCCATGAATGAGGGCAGCAGGAGAGTGAAGATCAGGGACTCACTATCAGCTTTGAAAAATGCCACCTGCCCCCATTCATAGTCCAGAGACACCTGGATCCTCTTGGGGACCCGGCTCAGAGACAGGGGGGTAGGAGGGGAGAGCCTGGAACTGGAACCCCCACCTCTGCACAGCCCAGATCCCCCCCTCAGGTGCCGGACTGAGCTCCTCCTTTCTCCTCACAGACTCTCTGGCCACCCCCACAGCCCAGGCTGTCCCACCGCCCACCTCCACCTCCCAGCAATGGCTCCTTGAGGTGAATCCCTCACAGCCCAGCACACAAGGAGACAGATCAAATTTCTGGGGAAGTTCAGGGCGGTTCAGCCGTATGACGTCCCAGGTCAAAATTTTCCAATCCACAGACAGGGGGAGCCAGTGATGAGCAGTGTCTGGATCCAGAGTCCCACTCGCTGGGGAGAGAAGCAGAGCACTTCAGTCAGAGCTCAGCCCCCGCAGGAGAGCCCAGCTCCAGCGGAAGGTTCTGGAGGGAAAGCCCCAACCCAGCGGCCTCTCTGCTCCATTTTCCTCATTATGGGGTGGGATTTACAGGAGCACCTAAGGGTGTTAGTAGCATAAATCCCATTGGGACTTGTCTTGTGCTCCTGACTCTCCTGACAATCCCACCCAGAAATGTCCATGAGCAGTGCCGGGGCAGAGTAAAGGGTGTTTGGGGTCTAGTCGGTGACACTGTTTCTGAGTATTGGGTGTGTGAGAACTGGCTGCTCAGGCTGATGTCAGGCTCTTTAGGGCACAAGGAAGCCAGGCTGCCCACTCAGCTCGATGAGGCATTTCTGCGCCTGTCACACAATAGCTTTGGAGAACACCCGCTCAGTTACATTCCGGATGGGCCTGGTCGAGGCACAAACAGGCAGAACCCTGCTGACTTTGGGGACAATCAGAAAACTGGAAAAGCCCGATTTCCACTAAAGTCAGACCCAGAGAGGCCCAGGGTGATGTGGGCAGAGGAATCTCTCTGGCTCCCCCTGCTGCTGTATATATGTATGACAGGTAGCTGCTAGGGGGTCGCACACTGCATTGCTTATGTAGGCTGACCTGTATGCCTAGCTGGGTCCCTGCCCCCCGCCAGGCCCCTTACCCTCACTATACCCAGCCCCCCAAGCAGGGCCTCCTGCCTGCCCACCCCAGCCAGTCCCCCCATCGCCCCTAAGCTGGTACCCTCACCCCCGTCCTGTCCCGAATTCTCTCCAGCCACACCCCTCACCTCCACTCTGACCAGCCACCCCAGCCATGCTCCTAACCCCCCACTCCAGTCAACACCCCCACAGCTGGATCTCACCTCACACCATTCAGGTCCCCTTGCTGGAGCCTTCATTCCCTCCCCACTCTGGCCAGCCACTGCAAGCTGGGCCCCTAACCTCCTCTGCACCCCAGCCAGCCCTCCTAGCCACTCTGGCTAGCCCCACTAGCCAAGTCTCCATTTGCACTGAAAAGCTGGATAACACACAGAGCTCAGCCTATATGAGCAAACGTGTGACAAACTAGTGATGTAATCTTAGCTTGTGGTTTCCTTAGAATCTAATATTGTTCTTTCTTTCTTTCTTTCTTTCTTTCTTTCTTTCTTTCTTTCTTTCTTTCTTTCTTTCTTTCTTTCTCAGTGTCAGCCTTCAAATCAGAACAGGTTTAAAGTGAAGCCATTAGAGCAGAGTGCAGTCCCTACCCCCCTAATAAAATCAGAGGGAGAGTTAATCCTGATCTCCTTCTTCTGAACTTGGAGGCAACTCAGCTCTCCCAGAGGCCCCGCTGCTCCCTGGCTGCTCAGGTGAGTACTCAAGTGAATACTGAAGCTGGAGAAAAAGAGGAGCTAGTCCTTGACTGGGGATTCTCTGGCGCTCTGAGCCGTCCATAGTGCTGTAGTAGTTACTCAAAGAATGGTCACGCTTGCAGTCATTGTGATGTATTTAAGCAGATCCCTGCTAAATGGATGGAGATATGGGGGGAAGGGAACAAAGTTGTTTAATTTAATTGGAGATTGTGACACTTTACTCTTGCCCATTTGTTATCAGGGTGCTCATTTGGTGCCCACACAGCCTGGTGTGCCTGCTACAGGCACAGAGCCCCTTCTAGGCTGGAGTTTGGGCATTTTAGTTGACAAGCTATTTAAGTAGCAATCTCATGCTCATCACCCTGCATGCTGATAGCTACTCTGAGGAGCACTCTGGGGTTCTTCTTAACACGTGGTGTGAATACAGCAAGGAACATGATCTTGGGAAAAGCACCTGAAATTACACCAGTACGAGACTGGGTCACAATGGCTGGTGGGGAGGGGATCAACTGGACTGGTGTGCAGTTCAGTGAGCACCTCAGACACCTGAAGACCTTCCAGCACCGGGCTAAGGATGGCAACAACAGGTCAGGTGCCAGCTGCCCCTGAGATGAGGAGTCTGGGTGCTCAGCACTGTTCCGAGCACAGAGCCTTGCATGACGTGCTTCTGAGCAGGGATTGTGTAGTGCTTAGGCCAGAGGAAAAGAGGATGGGGACAGCTCCAGAGAACACTGCCGTGTGATTCATTCATGTGATTAAACATGCAGCTAGTGATTCATTTTTATTATCTTTGCACTTATTGTTTTATTTAAAAGGATTCAGGACTGAAGGCTGAGCAAGCATGGTGGCATATCTCTGCATTGCCTGCTGTTTGTAGCTCTGTGACACCGATAGAATGACATAGAATTCTGCTGTCACTGGCATAAAAACTTTGTCCCTGGCAGGGTAGATTACAAGTCCCAGTGGCTGTATTCAGTAGAAAAGACTTTTCTGGACCTCAGTACTTGGCCTCCTGGTTTTGTGCATTTGTGCTACTCTGTCTGGAATGGGGTGGTGGAAGGACAGCAGGGAAATCGGCTCTGCTGTAATCACTCCTCTGCATCCTAGCTCTGTATCTAGTTAATGTTCACCTGGATTTTCCCCCAATCGAGCATTTGATTCTTGACAATGTTTCATACAGAGAAACTCCAGGCAGGGAGTAAGAGCCCTATGATGAGCAAATTTCCAATGCCCACCATGGTAGCTTACTCACTCTCTCCATTGCTTTCTATGCCACTGTGTAATGTCCTACAAGGCTTCCTCAAGGTTTCAAGGTTTCCTTCTTGAAACTAATATAGGCTCCAGATCCGATTACCCAAAACCCCCAACCAAGACCTACCTACCTGCCCGCTTACTTATTTTTAATGAATTAACCCTGAAATTCTTACCATGATGTATCTTTGGTCTGGGTTTGTTGCTAGAAGGAGCTTCTCAGTAATATGAAGATGGAATAAAAACATACCAGACTGATGACAATGTTAAAACATGTTGGCCTTGTCTTGACACAGAATGTAATATGGGGAGATTATTTCTTCCCTGCATGGGGGGCAATGTTTGTATATATACATGTATACACCTACACTCACACACACACACATAAATATACATACATGCACACATACTCCTTCATTTTCTTTGCAGGCCCTTCCACCTCAGCAGCACTGACACAGCCACCCAGGACCCTTGGGGACAGGAACCTCAACTAGCATGAGAAAGCATGAGAGAAGAATGCCATGTTCTATGCCATGGGTCACAGGTTTGATGAGCACCTGGAATTTCAGAAAGTGAAGAAAGAGCTGGATAGGGAGAGAGGGGAGAGAATGGTTACTGATTTCCTGGAACATGATCAAAGGAATGGGGATTACCACCAAGCACGGTTAGAGAAGCTGGTCACCCTTGTAGCCAATAATTTTAGTTTATTATTTATTTATTGTGTAATTGTAGAATTATAAAAGTATAAGATTAATAACTATTTAAAAGATTTATGTATTAAACATAAATAAAACAAACTAAAACACAAGGCGTGTAGGCTAAGGTCTGCAAAAGTTTATCTTAGCTATTTTAGATGTTAAATATAAGATAATAACATAAGCCAATAACCAAAAAATAACTCAATGACATAAAATTATGAAAAAAAGGTACCAAGTGGTAATATTGCACAAAATTACCACACCCCAAAATTAACAGTAAATCATAAAAATACTGTAAGGACACATCTGTCTCCAACTTGTGTCTTAACCATAAAATACAGGTTGTGCGTCAATGCTAATAAAAAAAACAAAAAAACAAAAACTTACACAGCCTATAAAAAAATTGGGATCCCTTTAGTTTCCAGGAAACACAACCCAATAAAAAAGGATTAACACTTTCATAAACATGCACAAAATGTAGGTATAAACAAAATTACATTATTTAAAAAAAATGCCCAAAATGGAAAAAATGAGCTCCCTATGGAAGACTCCAGCAGAAACCATCCCTCTACTAATAATCAAGCCATAAAAGACCCATCAAACCCTAACACTATTAAGAAAGTATAACTATATTTGTAACTTGTGCATAGGTCTGTATAAAATTTCTGTATGCTTGGGTAATTATAACTTAAATTGTAACTAACTTTAATAAAAGCAGACCACAGCCATATCGATGGAATTAGCTATGCTGGTGTCCAAATGGTTTGTAAGTGGCAGCATCTTGCCTTCAACCTGCCAAATGTGCACTCCACCTTCTTCTTCCACGTGCTTTGAGGCCAGCGTGTGGTTTCATGAGCCATGGAAGGAGAAGGAAGGTGGGGGCCCCTAAACTAACAGTGAACACAGCCACCCCATTGATAACTATGTCCTTTGGAGGGATAATTGTCCCTGTATTTCTGCACAGGTTAACACCAGATCTCCTCAGCAGGCTGGTGTCCTACACCTTTCTGTTACATCCCATACTGGAATTCATAAACCTGCCTCTGGGGTCATCCAAACCCTGCAGAATGATTGACTACTAACCTTTGTAGGCAAACTATGGGCATTTAGGTGCCATCAATGGCCCTAGCCTGGTGTAGGAAGCCCGTTTTCTCAAAGGCAGCTATTATTTCATGTGCATTACTTATGTCCACCACCAGAGGATTAATGACCTCACAAACCTTCCCCATGACAGCACTGACACTTGACTTGCCAACATCAAACTGGTTAACCATGGGACTGTAGGGGTCTGGGGTATCCAGCTTTCAGATGGCAATAGCAACCTACTTCTGGACTATTATGACTTCCTTTATTTGCATGACCTGGTGCTGGAGGTCATGACAATGTCCTCACAGAGCTCCATGAAGCTGTGCTTCCTCATGCATAAATCCTGGAGCCACTGCTGGTCATCACAGGCCTGCCTGGTGATGAGGTCCCACCACAATGTGCTTGTTCTCCTGCACCAGAACAGCCATTCTGCACACAAGGAGTCCACGTGTAACATGCATTGTGGCCATCCAGCCTGCCATGAATGAATTCCCTTCAACTTCCATCATCTTCTGCAGTTCACAAACTGTTGCCAAAATGACATCCAGAATCTTGCTGAACATTCATTCTGCTGCATAAGCACTTCACCCTCAAGCAGGAACAGCTCATCCAGTACTGATGGATCCATGACTTGTCCCCCCGTTGGAATGGACAGAAGTGAGGAGTGAGCAGAGCTGGAAGTGCCTCAGCTGAATATGTTGGTGGGCTAAAACCACTTCCGCACAGGCCCTCAGAGAGGATTGACAAGCTCTCCCACAATATACTGTGAACCAATTCTCAGGGTGGCTCCAGTTAGCAAGGTGGTAAGAACCCTGGGACATGTTCCTAGAAATCCTAGTGCCAAACACGTAACTAAAGCATCTGTGCCAACGCAGGTGTATGGGGTACGGAGCACGTGCAGCTCAGCAATGTGGACTTTACAAGTGGACTTGAGTAATGTGTGCACATGCCTGCAAGGCAGGATGGAGCACATGCTGCAGTGTAGATGCACCCTTAGTTTCTAACCTGACCAGCTGCTAGAGTTCTCTTGGATTGCACAGGCTAGTGCAGGGCCAGCTCCAGGCACCAGCAAACCAAGCAGGTGCTTGGGGCGACACATTTTCAGGGGCAGCATTCCAGCCAGCCTCTTTTTTTGTTTGTTTTTTTGTTTTGTTTTGTTTTGGGCGCTTGGGCGGCAAAAGCCTAGAGCCGGCCCTGGCAGCAGCAGCACGTCCTGCACCAGGGGTGCCCTGGGGCCGCTGCGGTTCGCGTCGGGGAGCAGTGCCCACACCTTATGGCCGGGCGGGCTCCGAGCATGGGACACTTGGGCTGGGGGCCGCCCCTCAGGGCACATGGAGCCGCCTGCAGGTAATGCAGGGCGGCCCCCCCTCTCCCCCCGCAGCACCGAAGCCGGGGCTGGGCGAAGCAGCCAGAACTGCCCAGGGACTGCGGTAGGGCAGCCAGGAGCAGCAGCAGGAGCGGGGCCATAGAGGGTGGGGTGCTGCCATGCGGGGCCCGTGTCCCGCTCTCCGGGGCTCCGCTATCTCTGGGGCTGCCCTGCCCCGGCTCCTCAGCCCCCTGCCGGGACGGTCCCCCAGCTCTGCCCTCCCAGGTCCCGGCCAGTCCTGGAGGCGGGAGCCCCGGCTGGAGGGACCCTGGGCTGAGGCGTGGCCCGGGAGCCCCACTGCTTACCCCGACCCTGCCAGCGCTGTACCGGCTGGAGGCAAGGGGGGAGTGGGCGGAGTCAGCGCTGGTGGGGGGGAAGCCCAGTGCTGGGGCGGCAGGCAGGTGGTGAGGGTAGGGTGTGGGGGAGAGCCAAGAGTTGGGGTGGCAGGGGGTGCGGGTGAAGGGTGTGGGGGGGGGGAAGCCCAGGGCTGGGGTGCAGCCAAAAATTTTTTCGCATGGGGCGGCAAAAAACCTAGAGCCAGCCCTGGGCTAGTGATAGTCAGGTTGCACAATCTTAGGAGCAAGGAAATTGGCTGGTCCTTCTCCATCTCTGCTCTCAATGGCTATTAAGTCCAGAGACACCACCCCACCCCCAGGTTTATAGATACTGTGCATTACAGGCGCTGCAGGAACATGGGAGACCTCCAGCATCTTAGGATGAGGATGTGTGAGGCTAGATTGGCCGATGACAGGTGTCCCAGAGGGATATTTCTTCCTGTGTCTCAGGGACACAGTCTGAGCTGGGATTTTGTTTTCCAGACCCAGAGGTGGATTCTCTCCCCAGCAAAGGAAGCCGGTGGGAAAGTGAATATCAGGACCCCTTTATCAGCATGAAAAAATGCCACCTGCCCCACTTCATAGTCCAGAAAAACCAGGATCCTTTTGGGCATCTGGTTCAGGGCCAATGAGGCGCAAGGGGAGGTGACAGCCTGGTACGGATTCCCCCAAAGTTCCACAGTCCAGATCCCCTCCTTAGTTTTAAAGATGATCTCTCCTTTCCTCCTCACAGACTCTCTGGCGATCCCCACAGCCAAGGATCTGCCACCCCCAACCGCCACCTTCCAGTAATGTCTCCCTGAGATGAACCCCTCATAGCCCAGCACACACCATTCATATTGAAATCTCTTAGGATTGTCGAGCAGATTCAGCCATGTTAATAACGCTTTGACCCTTTTGCAATCCTCAGACAGCATAAGGCTAGGATGAGCCGTGTCTGGATCCAGAGTCACATTCGCTGGGGAAAGAGAAAATCAGAGCATTAAGGGCAGAGCTCAGTCCTGCGGGAGAGTTTGATCATGTCAGGGTATGTCTACACTACAAAATTAGGTCGAATTTATAGAAGCCGGTTTTATAGAAATCGGTTGTATACAGCCGATTGTGTGTGTCCCCACATAAAATGCTCTAAGTGCATTAAGTCGGCGGACCGCGTCCACAGTAGCGAGGCTAACGTCGACTTCCAGAGCGTTGCACTATGGGTAGCTATCCCACAGTTCCCGCAGTCTCCACTGCCAATTGGAATTCTGGATTGAGATCCCACTGCCTGAATGATGCAAAACAGTGTCGCGGGGGGTTCTGGGTACATGTCGTCAGGCCCCTCTCCCTCCGTCAGAGCAACGGCAGACAATCGATTCGCGCCTTTTTACCTGGGTTACCTGTGCAGACAACACACCACGCAAAGCATGGAGCCTGCTCAGCTCAGCTCACCGTCACCATATGTCATCTAGGTGCCAGCAGACGTGGTACTGCATTGCTACACAGCAGCAGCTAATTGCCTTTTGGCAGTAGACGGTGCAGTATGACTGGTAGCCTTCATCGGCGATCTGGGTGCTGGCAGACGTGGGGCTGGTAGACGTGGGGCTGCATTGCTACACAGCAGCAGCCCCTTGCCTTTTGGTAGAAGATGGTGTATTACGACTGGTATCCATCATCGTCGTACTGCAGTGGCTGAAACTCCGTATGTCCCCCAGTCGCTGCCTTCCCAATGACGATGATGGCTATCAGTCGTAGTACGCTATTTTCTGCCAAGCGCCCAGTATTTTCTGCCAAGCACCCAGAAGATGCCGAGGGCTATCAGTCATGCTGCACCGTTGTCTGCCAACTTAAGATGTAAAAAATAGATTTGTTCTGTATTCATTTGCTTCCCCCTCCCTCCGTGAAATCAACGGCCTGCTAAACCCAGGGTTTTGAGTTCAATCTTTGGGGGGGCCATTCTGTGTGACAGTTGTTTGTGTTTCTCCCTGATGCACAGCCACCTTTGTTGATTTTAATTCCCTGTACCTGTACGCCATGTCGTCACTCGCCCCTCCCTCCCTCCCTCCTTCCCCTGGTCCGTCAGATACTAGTTTCGCGCCTTTTTTCAGACCAGACGCCATAGCACTGGGATCATGGAGCCCGCTCAGATCACCGCGGCAATTATGAGCACTATGAACACCACGCGCATTGTCCTGGAGTATATGCAGAGCCAGGACATGCCAAAGCAAAACCAGGACCAGCCGAGGAGGCGATTGCAGCGCGGCAACGAGAGTGATGAGGAAATTGACATGGACATAGACCTCTCACAAGGCACAGGCCCCAGCAATGTGCAAATCATGGTGTTACTGGGGCAGGTTCATGCCGTGGAACGCCGATTCTGGGCCCGGGAAACAAGCACAGACTGGTGGGACCGCATTGTGTTGCAGGTGTGGGACGATTCCCAGTGGCTGCGAAACTTTCGCATGCGTAAGGGCACTTTCATGGAACTTTGTGACTTGCTTTCCCCTGCCCTGAAGCGTCAGAATACCAGGATGAGAGCAGCCCTCACAGTTGAGAAGCGAGTGGCGATAGCCCTGTGGAAGCTTGCAACGCCAGACAGCTACCGGTCAGTCGGGAATCAATTTGGAGTGGGAAAATCTACTGTGGGGGCTGCTGTGATTCAAGTTGCCAGGGCAATCAAAGACCTGGTGATATCAAGGGTAGTGACTCTGGGAAATGTGCAGGCCATAGTGGATGGCTTTGTTGCAATGGGATTCCCAAACTGTGGTGGGGCGATAGACGGAACCCATATCCCTATCTTGTCACTGGAGCACCAAGCCACCGAGTACATAAACTGCAAGGGGTACTTTTCAATGCTGCTGCAAGCCCTGGTGGATCACAAGGGACGTTTCACCAACATCAACGTGGGCTGGCCGGGAAGGGTACATGATGCTCACGTCTTCAGGCACTCTGGTCTGTTTCGAAAGCTGGAGGAAGGGACTTTCTTCCCGGACCAGAAACTAACCGTTGGGGATGTTCAACTACAGGCTGAGCAAGTGCTGAATGGTGGTGGAATGTGCATTTGGACGTTTAAAAGCGCGCTGGCGCAGCTTACTGACTCGCTCAGACCTCAGCGAAAAGAATATCCCCATTGTTATTGCTGCTTGCTGTGCGCTCCACAATATCTGTGAGAGTAAGGGGGAGACATTTATGGTGGGGTGGGAGGTTGAGGCAAATCGCCTGGCCGCTGATTACGCGCAGCCAGACACCAGGGCGGTTAGAAGAGCACAGCAGGGCGCGGTGTGCATCAGAGAAGCTTTGAAAACCAGTTTTGTGACTGGCCAGGCTACGGTGTGAAACTTCTGTTTGTATCTCCTTGATGAACCCTCCGCCCCCCCCCCCACCCGGTTCACTCTACTTCCCTGTAAACCAACCACCCCCCCTCTCCTCCCCCCCTCGAGCACTGCTTGCAGAGGCAATAAAGGCATTGTTGCTTCACATTCATGCATTCTTTATTAATTCATCACACAACTAGGGGGATAATTGCCAAGGTAGCCCGGGATGGGTGGGGGAGGAGGGAAGGAAAAGGACACACTGCAGTTTAAAACTTTAACTCTTATTGAAGGCCAGCCTTCTGATGCTCGGGCAATCATCTGGGGTGGAGTGACTGGGTGGCCGGAGGCCCCCCCACCGTGTTCTTGAGCGTCTGGGTGAGGAGGCTATGGAACTTGGGGAGGAGGGCTGTTGGTTACACAGGGGCTGTAGCGGCGGTCTCTGCTCCTGCTGCCTTTCCTGCAGCTCAACCATACGCTGGAGCATATCAGTTTGATGCTCCAGCAGCCGGAGCATCGACTCTTGCCTTCTGTCTGCAAGCTGACGCCACCTATCATCTTCAGCCCGCCACTTGCTCTGTTCATCCCACGATTCAGCCCGCCACCTCTCCTCTCGTTCATATTGTGCTTTTCTGTAGTCTGACATTGACTGCCTCCACGCATTCTGCTGTGCTCTGTCAGCGTGGGAGGACATCTGGAGCTCCGAGAACATATCATCCCAAGTCCGCTGTTTTCTCCTTCTAATCTTCACTAGCCTCTGTGAAGGAGAAACATTTGCAGCTGGTGGAGGAGAAGGGAGAGGTGGTTAAAAAAGACACATTTTAGAGAACAATGGGTACATTCTTTCACGTTAAATTTTGCTGTTCACATTACACAGCACATGTGTTTTCGTTACAAGGTTGCATTTTTCCTCTTATATTGAGGGCCTGCCGGTTTGGTGTGAGAGATCACTCACGCAGTGCCAGGCAACAGATTTTGGCTTGCAGGCAGCCATGGTAAGCCACAGTCTTTTGGCTTTTTTAAACCTTCTTAACATGTGGGAATGGTTTCAAACAGTAGTGCCCTCATTTCCCATACCAAGCACCCGTTGGGTTGGCCATTTAAAATGGGTTTGCAATGTAAAAGGAGGGGCTGCGGTTTCCGGGTTAACATGCAGCACAAACCCAACTAACCCCCCTCCTCCCCCACACCGAATTCTCGGGGATGATCACTTCACCCCTCCCCCCCACTGTGTGGCTAACAGCGGGGAACATTTCTGTTCAGCAGAGCAGGAACGGGCACCTCTGAATGTCCCCTTAATAAAATTGCCCCATTTCAACCAGGTGAACGTGAATGATATCACTCTCCTGAGGATAACAAAGAGCGATAAGGAATGGATGTTGTCTGCATGCCAGCAAACACCGGGACCATACGCTGCCATGCTTTGTTATGCAATGATTCCAGACTACGTGCTACTGGCCTGGCGTGGTAAAGTGTCCTACCATGGCGGACGGGATAAGGCAGCCCTCCCCAGAAACCTTTTGCAAAGGCTTTGGGAGTACATGAAGGAGAGCTTTCTGGAGATGTCCCTGGAGGATTTCCGCTCCATCCCCATACACGTTAACAGACTTTTCCAGTAGCTGTACTGGCCGCGATTGCCAGGGCAAATTAATCATTAATCATTAAACACGCTTGCTTTTAAACCATGTGTAATATTTACAAAGGTACACTCACCAGAGGTCCCCTGTGTGCCCTCAGGGTCTGGGAGCACGCCTTGGGTGAGTTCGGGGGTTACTGGTTCCAGGTCCAGGGTGATAAACATATCCTGGCTGTTGGGGAAACCGGTTTCTCCACTTCCTTGCTGCTGTGAGCTATCTACATTATCTTCACCCTCATCTTCCTCATACCCCGAACCCGCTTCCCTGTGTGTTTCTCCATTGAAGGAGTCAAAGCACACGGTTGGGGTAGTGGTGGCTGCACCCCCTAGCATGGCATGCAGCTCCACGTAGAAGTGGCATGTTTGCGGCTCTGCCCTGGACCTTCCGTTTGCCTCTCTGGCTTTGTGGTAGGCTTGCCTTAGCTCCTTAATTTTCACGCGGCACTGCTGTGCGTCCCTGTTATGGCCTCTGTCCTTCATGGCCTTGGAGACCTTTTCTAATATTTTGCCATTTCGTTTCCTGCTACGGAGTTCAGCTAGCACTGATTCATCTCCCCATATGGCGAGCAGATCCCGTACCTCCCGTTCGGTCCATGCTGGAGCTCTTTTGCGATCCTGGGACTCCATCACGGTTACCTGTGCTGATGAGCTCTGCGTGGTCACCTGTGCTCTCCATGCTGGGCAAACAGGAAATGAAATTCAAACGTTCGCGGGGCATTTCCTGTCTACCCGGTCAGTGCATCTGAGTTGAGAGTGCTGTCCAGAGCAGTCACAATGAAGCACTGTGGGATAGCTCCCGAAGGCCAATAACGTCGAATTCCGTCCACACTACCCCAATTCCGAACCGCAAAGGCCGATTTTAGCGCTAATCCCCTTGTCAGAGGTGGAGTAAAGAAACTGTTTTAAAGGGCCCTTTAAGTTGAAAGAAAGGGCTTCGTCGTGTGGACGTGTCCAGGCTTAATTCGATTGAATCCTGCTAAAGTCGACCTAAACTCGTAGTGTAGACCAGGCCTGAGTGACAGAATCTGCCCCAGCTGGAGAGTGACTCAGGGAATCTGCTTTCTCCAGGATTTACCAGCTCTGAATGGGGAGCAGCTCTGAGATCTCAGCACAGTGCAGGGGAGAGTCACTCCCCTGGCAGAGACATGTCAGTGACAGAGTGAAGGGATCAGCTGGGCCAGGTCTCAGAATCAGAGTCCGTCCCCTCCTGGCCCCACCTCTCCCCAGAGAGGGGACTAGTATCCCGGGGGGGGGGGGGGGGGGTCGCGGACGGACGACGACACAGGAATCCTGGAATCCCTGGGGGGACACAGCAGATTATATGATGTGAAGAATATTGACACAGCCCCCCTCCCGCTGCAGTGCCTTATTTCCAGCATGAGTCCTTTTGTGTCCCAGCTGCTTCCTCCTTTCAATGTGATATGGGCCTCCTCACTCTCCACCCCTCTCCAAATGCTGGATCTCGGACGTGCTCCTGCCTCAGGCAGCAACAGGCCACATGGGGCAAGGATTTGACATGCCCCAGATTTCACTGCTCAGCAGCAGGTCCCGTTTCTCCCAAGGACGGCTGCTTTGGGGAACTGCACCCACCCTCCTGTTAATTCCTATCATCTTCAAAACTGCTCATCATCCCATCCTTCCCTTCCCTTCCTTCCCACCACCACCTTCACTCCCCCACTGCTCACTCTGGCTCATGTGCAGGAAGCAGGATCTTCCTTCCCTACATTTTATTTCCTCACTTACCCCGGCCCCTCTAGCCATAATTCTAGTCTACACTTTTCTCATTCTCCATCATCATGGTATCTAGACACCAGACACAGAATTCAGTTTGCTCCTCATCCACAGAGCATGACTCTGTCCCTCTCCCAGGCAGTGAGGGCTGAAGAAGAGTGAGGAGGAGACATGAGCAGGAAGGCGATTGATGGGAAGACAGGGCAAGCTTTAGCCCTGAGGTAGCAGATGGGGAGGAGCAGGTCCCATTGGCTCTGTACAATGACTGAGAGGTGCTCTCAGAAAGCCCTGCAGAGGGCAGTGAACCTGCAGACATAGGAGTGGGAGGAGCTGTGATATGATCTGGATGCATTGTGTTGTGGCAGGACATAGGCATAAACCTGCCTCACATCTTGCTGTGCACTGACATACAGGATGCTTGTGAGGTCAGCCCTGAACTACTCACTGCAACAATCAGGGAGAAGGTGCAACATTTTCTTATGAAATGTGAGACTCGGATATTGATACAGTACGATATGGAGATATACCTATCTCCGGAAGGGACCTTGAAAGGTCATAGAGTCCAGTCCCCTGCCTTCACTAGCAGGACCAAGTACTGATTTTGCCCCAGATCCCTAAGTAGCCCCCTCAAGGATTAAACTCACAACCCTGGGTTTAGCAGGCCAATGCTCAAACCACTGAGCTATCCCTCTTCAATTACCTTTTTCCATAGGGGCAGCAAGTTTTCTCTAGCCTGAAACCAATCACATAATCAGAGATGAGAATTCACTGGAACAAATTCGATAGGATTCAATAGTGTACAGAATGATACACTGAGGGAAAAAATACATTTATAATTTCGAACAGACGTTTATGATAAATTAAAATCAAGAATCAGAAACACACCTAGATTGTGTAAGTGCTTCTCTCTCAGAGGCTACACCTTAAACACACTATTTTGTATTATATCAGGTCCCATTAACTATGCAACTGTCAAAAACTTACGATCAGATTTTTTCCACTGACACATTTGAATTATGCAAAATACCTGGTAAGAAAAGCCTGATCCTGTTCCCACCGAGGTCAGTGAAAAATCTCCCATTTACTTTAGGGGGAGCAGAACAGAACATATATATGCAGCGATCTAGAAAAGATTGATGCATGTACTTAACTTTACAGATCTGAATAGTTCCACTGAGTTCTACTCAGACACAGCACGTCAAATCTGAAAGCTAATCCAAATTTTTGAATTAAAAGTGTTTTTCTTGAAAAATTGCCTTTTCCAGAAACAAACATTTTTCTTCAAAATATTGCCAATTTTAAATTTTATTTTTATGACAAAGATCCACTTTCCACTTCTTTTCTGCACTATTTCTCAGTATTGTCAGGATCAAAGTTAAATCTGACAGCTCATTTCTTTTCAAATCCCTTTTTTATTTTGTTTATTCTGTGTGGCATTGATCAGCCTTAGCTCTAGTCAACATTTTTAAAAAAACTTAAATTGAAAAAAGAAAAACAACCCCCACAAGAAATAATCAGAAAAACAGCCCTGACCCCCCAAAATCAATCAACCTAACAAAAAAGCTAAATAAACAACATCACCACCACAATGAAAACAAAACACTCCGATCAGGATACAGTTGGCGTGTACTTTCTCCAGTAACTGATATGAGGAGGAGCAATATTGCTCAGAACTGAGAGCCATAGGAGTGGAGTCGGACACAGGGTGCCGGAGATGATACGCATGGTGGCAGGTAACTGCGTATCCACCAGTTTGGTGTGTGACGATCGGCTCCAAACTGGTGCGCAGTACTTCGCCACCGAATACGAGGTGGCAAGAGCAGACATCTGCAGAGTTGGAGCATGGAGCATGGCACCCCATGATGAACCTGCCAGTTTGCTAAGAAGATTGTTGCGTGTCTTAACTTTAGCTGCTGTCTTCTTCAGGTGGGCATGGTAACTCAGTGTGCAGTCTAAGATCACACCTAGATAGACCGGTTCTACTTCATGCTTCACCTTCTGACCATTCAGATAAACATTCAGTTCTCGGGTTGCGCTGGTGTGATGAAGATGGAACAAACTGGAGACTGTTTTTATGATGCTTGGCTGGAAGCACCAAGTCTTACAGCAGTCAGCTAACTTTGTCATGTCCTGGTTTAAGGTGGCATCAAGCTCGTGGAACGTCCAGGCCTGGGTACTGCAACAGATGTCGTCTGCGTAAATGAACTTTCATGACTCTGTGGTTGGCAGGTCATTGATGTAAAGGTTGAACAGGGTTGGCAAAAGCACAGAGCCCTGGGGTAAACACTTGGTAATAGGGCTGTTCAACCTCCCAAGCAATTTTCACCCTGAGACCTTCTCTAAGGGCTAGTCTACACTGGCAGCTCTCCCAGCGCTCTAAAAATCCCCACCCCCACGAGAGGCGTAGCTACCAGTGCTGGGAGTGCGGCTCCCAACGCTGGTGCACTGTTTACACTGGCGCTTTACAGCGCTGAAACTTGCTGCCCTCAGGGGGGGTTTTTTCACACCCCTGAGTGAGAAAGTTGTACCACTGTAAATTGCCAGTGTAGACAAGCCCTAAGTTATCCACACTGAATCTTTCTAAAGCAAGTTCATTGGATCCATACACATCTGAAAGACTCTGGCAGTTAGGAACTGAAAAAGTCTCTCAACAAATAAACTGTTGCTTTGCCATGTACATTGGTCAAACCGGACAGTCTCTATGCACAAATCTGACATCAGGAATCATAACATTCAAAAACCAGTAGGATAACACTTCAACCTCTCTGGTCACTCAGTAACAGACTTAAAGGTGCCAATTTTGCAACAGAAAAGCTTCAAAAACAGACTCCAACGAGAAACTGCTGAACTTGAATTAATTTGCAAACTAGATACCATTAACTTAGGCTTGAAAAGAGACTGGGAATGGCTGAGCCATTACACAATTTGAATTTATTTCCCCATGTTAAGTATCCTCACACCTTCTTGTCAAACTGTCTGGAATGGGCCATCTTGATTATCACTACAAAAGTTTTTTTCCTCCTGCTGATAATAGCTCATCTTAATTAATTAGCCTCATAGAGTTGGTATCGCAACTCCCAGCTTTTCATGTTCTCTGTATGTATATAGATCTTCTTGCTATATGTTCCATTCTATGTATCTGATGAAGTGGGCTGTAGCCCAGGAAAGTTTATGCTCAAATAAATTTGTTAGTCTCTAAGGTGCCACAAGTACTCCTGTTCTTTTTGTACAGACAGTGATTCGTTCTGAGCTAACTCAATTAAAATCACTTCCACGCCCCTCAGTTGCAGCAAACTGTTTGCAAAAACCACCACGAGGATTTTTCTCTTCAGGACCCTCTCTAAGCAACAATCCATCTTTCACATAAATTCTGCCCTTACCCTCTTCATATAGGGCTTGCTCTAAAGAAACATCTTCCTGAGCAACAACAGACTCTTTCTGGGTTTCAGTTAAGTCCAGAACCAGTTCTGGGATAACTGACAAATCCTCAGCCAACATAAGCTGAGAGGTACTTTCTTCTTATTCACAGCCTACCTTACTGTCACCAGTCAGGCTGTCTTTCCTAACAGATAAACAATTAGAGAAATCCTCTCCCTTGTCTCAGCACCCATGGCTGACTACAGACAAATACATGGATAATGGGATGGCTTCCTTAACCGGCAAGTTGCCACTCCCAACAGACAAACAATTGGAGACAGTTTCTCCCTTGTCCCAGCACACCTAGCTGTTTACAGACACATGTTTGGAGAGTGGGACAGATAAAGGCTTGGGAACATTCCCCTCCTTTCCACCATTCTCCACACTGCTAGCTAGTAATACAGATGAAACACATTCATATTCTCCCTGTGGTTGGGTCAGGATATTAACTTGACTGAACATAGCTTTACTATCATTCCCAATTAAAACATCTGCAGGAATTGAATAAGGTGGATTTTAGCTAACAGCACATTCATAAAATACTCAGATAGGGCTACAATAGCCACACTCTCATATGGCAAATAATCTTCCTCACTGACAAGACTTGCTTTACCAAAGTAATACCGGCTGTGGTGTCCCTCCATGCCATACACCTTTTTCCATTAATCTCTGCACTGCTAATTAACTCACTCTTCTTTCCATATTTAGCTTTAATATTGATCCTAAGGCTAATTCCTTCAGAGACAACAGTAACAGCATTTGCACACAAGGTGGCAGCATTGCGCTTTATCTGGTCACCTTCTATGCTTAAAGAGTTATAGAGTTTATGTTGGGGGGCTTTGTGGTATTTAGACTCAGACTAAGGTCAGAAGGGACCATTATGATCATCTAGTCTGACCTCCTGCACAACGCAGGCCACAGAATCTCACCCACCCACTCCTGTAACAAATCCCTAGCCTATGCCTAAGGCCAGGTCTACACTACGAGTTTAGGTCGACTTTAGCCGCGTTAAATCGAATTAAGCCTGGACACGTTCACACGACGAAGCCCTTTCTTTCAACTTAAAGGGCCCTTTAAACCGGTTTCTGTACTCCACCTCCGACGAGGGGATTAGCGATAAAATCGGCCTTAGGGGGTCGGAATTGGGGTAGTGTGGACGGAATTCGACGTTATTGGCCTCCGGGAGCTATCCCACAGTGCTTCATTGTGACCGCTCTGGACAGCACTCTCAACTCAGATGCACTGGCCAGGTAGACAGGAAAAGCCCCGCAAACGTTTGAATTTCATTTCCTGTTTGCTCAGCGTGGAGAGCACAGGTGACCACGCAGAGCTCATCAGCACAGGTAACCATGATGGAGTCCCAGGATCGCAAAAGAGCTCCAGCATGGACCGAATGGGAGGTACGGGATCTGCTCGCCATATGGGGAGATGAATCAGTGCTGGCCGAACTCCGAAGCAGTAAACGAAATGGCAAAATATTAGAAAAGGTCTCCAAGGCCATGAAGGAAAGAGGCCATAACAGGGACGCACAGCAGTGCCGCGTGAAAATTAAGGAGCTAAGGCAAGCCTACCACAAAGCCAGAGAAGCAAACGGAAGGTCCGGGGCTGAGCCGCAAACATGCCGCTTCTACGCGGAGCTGCATGCCATTCTAGGGGGTGCAGCCACCACTACCCCAACCATGTGCTATGACTCCCTCACTGGAGAAACACACAGGGAAGAGGGTTCGGAAGAGGAGGATGGAGGAGATAGCTCACAGCCGCAAGGAAGCGGAGAAACCTGTTTCCCCAACAGCCAGGATATGTTTGTCACCCTGGACCTGGAACCAGTAACCCCCGAACTCACCGAAGACCCTGAGGGCACACAGGGGACCTCTGGTGAGTGTACCTTTGTAAATATTACACATGGTTTAAAAGCAAGCGTGTTTAATGATTAATGATTAATTTGCCCTGGCAATCGCGGCCAGTACAGCTACTGGAAAAGTCTGTTAACGTGTATGGGGATGGAGCGGAAATCCTCCAGGGACATCTCCAGAAAGCTCTCCTTCATGTACTCCCAAAGCCTTTGCAAAAGGTTTCTGGGGAGGGCTGCCTTATCCCGTCCGCCATGGTAGGACACTTTACCACGCCAGGCCAGTAGCACGTAGTCTGGAATCATTGCATAACAAAGCATGGCAGCGTATGGTCCCGGTGTTTGCTGGCATGCAGACAACATCCATTCCTTATCGCTCTTTGTTATCCTCAGGAGAGTGATATCATTCACGTTCACCTGGTTGAAATGGGGCAATTTTATTAAGGGGACATTCAGAGGTGCCCGTTCCTGCTCTGCTGAACAGAAATGTTCCCCGCTGTTAGCCACACAGTGGGGGGGAGGGGTGAAGTGATCATCCCCGAGAATTCGGTGTGGGGGAGGAGGGGGGTTAGTTGGGTTTGTGCTGCATGTTAACCCTGAAACCGCAGCCCCTCCTTTTACATTGCAAACCCATTTTAAATGGCCAACCCAACGGGTGCTTGGTATGGGAAATGAGGGCACTACTGTTTGAAACCATTCCCACATGTTAAGAAAGTTAAGAAAGCCAAAAGACTGTCTTACCATGGCTGCCTGCAAGCTGAAATCTGTGGCCTGGCACTGCGTGAGTGATCTCTCACACCAAACCGGCAGGCCCTCAATATAAGAGGAAAAATGCGACCTTGTAACGAAAGCACATGTGCTGTGTAATGTGAACAGCAAAATTTAACGTGAGAGTGTACCTATTGTTCTCTAAAATGTGTCTTTTTTAACCACCTCTCCCTTCTCCTCCACCAGCTGCAAATGTTTCTCCTTCACAGAGGCTAGTGAAGATTAGAAGGAGAAAGCGAAGGACACGTGATGACATGTTTACAGAACTACAGATGTCCTCCCACGCTGACAGAGCAAAGCAGAATGCGTGGAGGCAGTCAATGACTGATTATAGAAAAGCACAATATGAACGAGAGGAGAGGTGGCGGGCTGAATCGCGGGATGAACAGAGCAAGTTGCGGGCTGAAGATGATAGGTGGTGTCAGCTTGCAGACAGAAGGCAAGAGTCGATGCTCCGGCTGCTGGAGCATCAAACTGATATGCTCCAGCGTATGGTTGAGCTGCAGGAAAGGCAGCAGGAGCAGAGACCGCCGCTACAGCCCCTGTGTAACCAACAGTCCTCCTCCCCAAGTTCCATAGCCTCCTCACCCAGACGCCCAAGAACACGGTGGGGGGGCCTCCGGCCACCCAGTCACTCCACCCCAGATGATTGCCCTAGCATCAGAAGGCTTGCCTTCAATAAGAGTTAAAGTTTTAAACTGCAGTGTGTCCTTTTCCTTCCCTCCTCCCCCACCCATCCCGGGCTACCTTTGCAATTATCCCCCTAGTTGTGTGATGAATTAATAAAGAATGCATGAATGTGAAGTAACAATGACTTTATTGCCTCTGCAAGTGGTGCTCGAAGGGGGGAGGGTAGGGGAGAGTGGGGTGGTTGGTTTACAGGGAAGTAGAGTTAACCGGGTGCGGGGGGGTGGGGCGGAGGGTTCTTCAAGGAGAAACAAACAGAAGTTTCACACCGTAGCCTGGCCAGTCACAAAACTCGTTTTCAAAGCTTCTCTGATGCGCACCGCGCCATGCTGTGCTCCTCTAACCGCCCTGGTGTCTGGCTGCGCGTAATCAGCGGCCAGGCGATTTGCCTCAACCTCCCACCCCACCATAAATGTCTCCCCCTTACTCTCACAGATATTGTGGAGTGCACAGCAAGCAGCAATAACAATGGGGATATTCTTTTCGCTAAGGTCTGAGCGAGTCAGTAAGCTGCGCCAGCGCGCTTTTAAACGCCCAAATGCACATTCCACCACCATTCGGCACTTGCTCAGCCTGTAGTTGAACAGGTCCTGACTACTGTCCAGGCTGCCTGTGTACGGCTTCATGAGCCATGGCATTAAGGGGTAGGCTGGGTCCCCAAGGATCACGATAGGCATTTCAACATCCCCAACGGTTATTTTCTGGTCCAGGAAGAAAGTCCCTTCCTCCAGCTTTCGAAACAGAGCAGAGTGCCTGAAGACGTGAGCATCATGTACCCTTCCCGGCCAGCCCACGTTGATGTTGGTGAAACGTCCCTTGTGATCCACCAGGGCTTGCAGCAGCATTGAAAAGTACCCCTTGCGGTTTATGTACTCGGTGGCTTGGTGCTCCGGTGCCAAGATAGGGATATGGGTTCCGTCTATGGCCCCACAACAGTTTGGGAATCCCATTGCAGCAAAGCCATCCACTATGGCCTGCACGTTTCCCAGAGTCACTACCCTTGATATCACCAGGTCTTTCATTGCCCTGGCAACTTGGATCACAGCAGCCCCCACAGTAGATTTTCCCACTCCAAATTGATTCCCGACTGACCGGTAGCTGTCTGGCGTTGCAATCTTCCACAGGGCTATCGCCACTCGCTTCTCAACTGTGAGGGCTGCTCTCATCCTGGTATTCTGGCGCTTCAGGGCAGGGGAAAGCAAATCACAAAGTTCCATGAAAGTGCCCTTACGCATGCGAAAGTTTCGCAGCCACTGGGAATCGTCCCACACCTGCAGCACGATGCGGTCCCACCAGTCTGTGCTTGTTTCCCGGGCCCAGAATTGGCGTTCCACGGCATCAACCTGCTCCAGGAACACCATGATTTCCAAATTGCTGGGGCCTGTGCCTTGTGAGAGGTCTATCTCCATGTCCATTTCCTCATCACTCTCGTGGCCGCGCTGCAATCGCCTCCTCGGCTGGTCCTGGTTTTGCTTTGGCATGTCCTGGCTCTGCATATACTCCAGGACAATGCGTGTGGTGTTCATAGTGCTCATAATTGCCGCGGTGATCTGAGCGGGCTCCATGATCCCAGTGCTAGCTATGGTGTCTGGTCTGAAAAAAGGCGCGAAACTAGTATCTGACGGACCAGGGGAAGGAGGGAGGGGCGAGTGACGACATGGCGTACAGATACAGGGAATTAAAATCAACAAAGGTGGCTGTGCATCAGGGAGAAACACAAACAACTGTCACACAGAATGGCCCCCCCAAAGATTGAACTCAAAAGCCTGAGTTTAGCAGGCCGTTGATTTCACGGAGGGAGGGGGGAAGCAAATGAATACAGAACAAATCTATTTTTTACATCTTAAGACGATGGTGCAGCATGACTGATAGCCCTCGGCATCTTCTGGGTGCTTGGCAGCAAATACTGGGCGCTTGGCAGTTATGATGACGATGGCCTTCAGGCCTATTGCACGATCTGCTGCTCACGGAAAACTCTGCTAATGTGCAATGATCCAACAGGGCGCTTGGCAGAAAATGGCATACTACGACTGATAGCCATCATCGTCATTGTGAAGGCAGCAGAATATGACTGGGGGGAGGGGGGACTGGGGGACATACGGAGTTCCAGCCACTGCTGTACGACGAGGACGGTTACCAGTCGTAATAAACCATCTACTGCCAAAAGGCAAAAGGCAAGGGCTGGTGCAATGCAGCCCTACGGCTGCCAGCCCCACAGCTGCCAGCACCCAGATCGCCGATGAAGGCTACCAGTCATGCTGCACCGTCTACCGCCAAAAGGCAGTTAGCTGCTGCTGCTGTGTAGCAATGCGGTCCCACGTCTGCTGGCACCCAGATGACATATGGTGACGGTGAGCTGAGCTGAGCGGGCTCCATGCTTGCCGTAGTATGTTGTCTGCACAGGTAACCCAGGTAAAAAGGCGCGAATCTATTGTCTGCCGTTGCTCTGACGGAGGGGGAGGGGCCTGACGACATGTACCCAGAACCCCCCGCGACACTGTTTTGCATCATTCGGGCATTGGGATCTCAACCCAGAATTCCAATGGGCGGCGGAGACTGCGGGAACTGTGGGATAGCTACCCATAGTGCAATGCTCCAGAAGTCGACGCTAGCCTCGGTACTGTGGACGTGGTCCGCCGACTAGAGCACTTAGAGCATTTTATGTGGGGACACACACAATCGGCTGTATACAACCGATTTCTATAAAACCGGCTTCTATTAATTCGACCTAATTTCATAGTGTAGACATACCCTTAATGATGAGTGGTTATTTAAAAACAATTTAATCAAATAAAGGGTTTTTCTAATTCCAAGAGCTTAGTGCTGGCTAGACTTGATGCAAACTACCTTGTAGGTGTTACCCCAGAAACAAACACATTTGAAATACAGGTATATAGTCAATATTCATAACTTCAGATACAAAAATGATATGTGCATACAAACAGGATAGTGATATTTGATAGATTGTAACTTTTCCATTAATACCACACATGACATACTTTGTACAAGATTTGTTGCAATATTAATGATATAAATGGTCATGTTCCAATTATATGGCATCACAAGGGAAAAGAGCTAATTTAGATTCCATCATTTTGTATAGTTGGGATTATGTTTTTCAATGTGCATTACTTCGCAGTTATCAACATTTATCCAGGGGGAAAAGAAAAAAAAAAGTCAATCCCTACCTTCTCTCTTTCCCAGATTCCTCTCTCCAGGACCTATCTACACCCCATTTTACTATCCCACCTTATTTCCCCTTTGCTTTGGGATTACCTCTCCAGTCTTTATTTGACTTTCACCACAGAGCTCATTAGACTCAATTAATGTCTAGGATTCTTTCAGCAACACCCATGCCACCAGGTACAACCACCTGTCCCCACCCTCTTTCCCTTTCACTGGGATTTAGCATCCCTACCCCTGCTTAGTGAGTGAGGGGGGTCACCCTAAATGAAACCTTGTCAGGGCATGCTATGAACAGTTCTGCTGTCCTTTACCCATACAATCAGGATAACAACATTTCATTACCCCTGTATTCAAGTACTAAAGTGATTTGTAACCTCAAACCAGCCATAATTGATCATTTTGGCAAAGAAGCTCAATCATGGTGTGCACGCAGGCAGAGTAGGTGTGCCTATGCGAACACAGTCTGCTCCTGAAGTCTTTCCCCCCAGCCCATCAATAGGAGAGGGAACAGGGAAGAGCTCATTCAGACCCTGTGTAGACTTGGTGTCAAGGCTGAATCCCCACTCTGCACTTCGAGTGCAGAAGTGGGGCCCACAAAGATTCTAAAAATTAATACTTGCCACTCCAGGCTTGTATTAAACTCCCAAGGTTACAGCTTTTCTCTGACCTTGGCTTGGTAAATGCTGCCACCACCCAAATGCAAAAAAAAAAAAAAAATCCCTTGGACCCAGGAAGGAGAACTTGGGAATTCCTCCCTGTGGAGTACCCTCAAGCCCTTTCACCCCCCCTCCAGGAAGAGCTGTGAAGAAAACAAAGGAAATTAGCTTTTGCCACTAGCTAATCAAACAGCACAGGCACAAATCTCTTAGGACCCAACAATCCAAATCCTGTTCTTAAAAAAAGTAAAATTTTATTTAAAACAAAAAGAAAGAAAATACATCTGGAATTTAGGCTTTTGCTAGATTTTAAGAGCAATTCCAAAAATTAAGCACCTAAAACAGGGTTCAGCTTAAAGGTTACAACCAAACAAAAGCATCTGGGGTTAGCAGAGAGGAGATCCACAAGCCAAAATAAAGAAATAAACCTGATGGCATTTATCTAAACATTCCCTATGCAAATAATTCCTCCTAGGTACAGAAGATAATTTTTCATACCTGATTCAAACCTTAGAAAGCATTCCTGCTTATAGCATTGCTGCTCCGTCCCTGCAGCCCAGAGAACAACAGACAAAGGGAAAGTTCTTTCCCAATTTTAAAAAGTTCTAGCCTTCCCATTGGCTCTTTTGGTCAGGTGCCCACTCCTTTTTTTTTTTTTTTTAACCTGGGGACTTTTTAACCCTTTACAGGAAAAGCAAGCAGAGAACAGCTACCAAGAGGGATTTTACAGCTAACTGGCTGGCTGTGTGTTCATAAAAGGGAGCTCTTCTCCCCCCACCCTTCATTTATCACACTTGGCCTCCAGAATACTAGAGGTTAGTGTGACGTTGTGCAGTCTATATGGTTTTATAAAAACATGATAATAAGTGAATATAATGTAACTGGGATAGTTTTATAAAGATTTGATAATAAGTGAATATAATGTAACTGGGATATGCTTCGTGCAAAAGGTCTCTTGTAAGGTATCATTACAAAGCTCATAATCTACTGAGTGTGATCATCCTATTTGTAGAAATGTACCACTCTTGTATCTAAAACTAGAAATATAAAACATAACTCTGAGGGCCTATTGTAATTATGTAAAGTGTGGGCCATTAATGATGGTTTGGAATCTTGATGACTCCCATTAACCAGGACCATTGTCTGCAGATAGCTGTGTTTACCTGTTAGTCTTCCTGTATATGTGTGTGCTGGCAAGTGGGCAATGAAGTCTTGCAGTGACATGTGATGTCACCTGACCTGGAATCCATCTTTAACCTGGTGCTTTTCCAGTGAGGGGGGGTGGAAACCCAGAGGGACAAAGGGTTCCCGCCTTATGCAAAAGATAGATAAAGGGGTGGAAGAGAATAGAGGGGGAGAGGAGCCATCATGAAGAATCCCCTAGCTATCACCTAAGCTGGAACAAGAGCTGTACCAGGGGAAAGAATTGTGCCCAGGCCTGGAAGGTGTCCAGCCTGAGAAAAAACTTACTGAAGCATCTCTGAGGGTGAGATTATCTGTATTCAGTTTGATTAGACATAGATTTGCGCATTTTATTTTATTTTGCTTGGTGACTTACTTTGTTCTGTCTGTTACTACTTGGAACCACTTAAGTCCTACTTTCTGTATTTAATAAAATCACTTTTTATTTAGTAATTTACTCAGAGTATGTATTAATACCTGGGGGAGCAAACAACTGTGCATATCTCTCTATCAGTGTTATAGAGGGCGAACAATTTATGAGTTTGCCCTGCATAAGCTTTATACAGGGTAAAATGGATTTATTTGGGTTTAGACCCCATTGGGAGTTGGGCATCTGAGTGCTAAAGACAAGCACACTTCTGTGAGCTGTTTTCGGGTAAACTTGCAGCTCTGGGACAAGTGATTCAGACCCTGGGTCTGTGTTGGAGCAGACGGGAGTGTCTGGCTCAGCAAGACAGGGTGCTGGAATCCTGAGCTGGCAGGGAAAACAGGAGCAGAGGTAGTCTTTGCACATCAGGTGGCAGCTCCCAAGGGGGTTTCTGTGATCCAACCCGTCACAGTTAGAAAAATAACTTGGGTAAATGCTGTTCCATTGACATTTTCTCCTGACCATTCATGTTTTCTATAGTTTTGAAAGGTACAGAATTCTGGGCACAGTAAGGTAATTTGCTCTAAATTTTCATAAGTGCCCTCTAATTTTGAGCGCTGGCACCAAAAAATAATGGACACTTGAAAATGTAGGGCTAACTCTTTTCTCGGTCACACAGTTTGATATATTTTCCTGGAGTTCTCCAGATACAGAAGAAAGGAAAGATTTTCTCATCAGAGAAAGAGACCTCTTTGAAAGTGTATATTGGCACCATGTTATCAATATCATAAAATGCTACATGGCGCTCTTTAAAGTCCAGAGAAACCCCAATTTTCCCAAGTCGCTCATTCAGAGGCAAATGGATCACAGAGGAGTCAAGAGCCTGGTATTTACCCCAGTCACACTCCACAGCCCAGATCTTCTCCACTGGGCTAAAATTGAGCCATCCCTTCCTCTTTATAGACTCTCTGGCAACCCCTACAGCCCACCAGTCACCACCATTCCCCACTTCCATCTCCCAGTAATGTATCCCTGATGTGAAACCTTCAGAACCCAGGACACACACAGAAGAATCAAATCTCTCAGGATTGTCTGGCACATTCTGTGCTGTATCTCCTTTTGTTACACATGTCTGATCCTCAGACAGGATGAGATCAGGATGAGCAGTGACTGGATCCAGAATCACGCTGGCTGCAGAAAGAGAAAAATCAGAGTTTTAGAGGCAGATCTTGGCTCTAGGCAAGGTTGTATTCATTTCTGTGACATAATCTGTCTGAGCTGTCAGCAAATTAGAGACTCTTCTTCCTCCAGTTTACCCAGCTCTGAACAGGGAGTAGATCAAAGAGCTCAGGAAAGTGCCAGAATGATTCATTCTACTGGCAGAGTAAAAGCATCAACTGATTCAGGCCTGAGATTCAAAACCTTCCCTCTCTCTCCCTCAGCCTCTCCAGAGAGATGAACCAGCTTTACTATGTTTTCCCATTAAATTATATAGAAAGTGATAATAGGGAACAAAGGAAGAGAACACCACTGCAGAGAAAGACCTCTTGCCATGCCCTGGAAGGGCTTGTCTTCCCTACTAATGTGCAAACATGCTAGCAGTATTGCCAGCCTCAAGACATCAAAAGTCAGGAGCCAGATCCTCAACTCATGAGGCTTTCTTAAAATCAAATAGTTTTTTAGTCTAGGTTGTGTGTTTTTTACTGTTGTGCTATCATGACCCAGCGGCAACACTTCTGTCTCCCACTGCCCTAGGACTGGAACCCAGCTACACCACTTCTCTGAGTTCCCACTCGCCTGCCCTGGGACTTCTCTGTCCAAGTGCCAGCAGCACCACTACCCTGACTCCCCACTCCCCTCTTTCCTGTATGGCAAGGCACATCTGTGTCCTCAGCCTGGAGGCTCTCACACAGAGCTCGCGGTGCGTGCCTGCCCTGAAAATCACAGGACGAGAGGAACTTCTTGTGTCATCATGACAGCTCTCCCTGCAGATGCCAAAATCCTGTGAGTCTTGATCAGTTGGCAAAAACTGGCAACACTATCTTCCCTGGCTGCTGGGAAGGGACTCTCCTTCCCCCGCCCCCAGCTGCCATTCAATCCCCTCCATCTCCCGCCCCATCATTGTCCTGTGCACCCCCCTCAGCCTCCCTCCTGACTCAATATCCCCTCTTGTCCCACTCAGCCTACTCTCTGCCCTGCCTTTATTGGACAATGTTGGGTCAAAGGAGTGATAGGAGGAACACAGGTTGGCAGCTCGGAGGCAGCCGCATTGGGTTTAGAATTTCTTTTTTTTAAAAAGAGGGGAGCCCAAAATAACTGTTCTGGGGAGAGTCTCAAGAACTCCAAGGATTGCAGGGCAACTGAAAAGGGGTGAGCTGGAGTTGGGATGGGTTGTGGGGAAGGAAAACAATGCTGGAGAGAGGCCTCAGCTCTCCCAGAGCACTGCTGAGTGCAGGCTAAATGGACAGCAGCAGAAATGGCTGGTGGAGTCTGGAGGAAGCTTCCCAGTACTGGGAGAGAGAGAGGCCAGTAGCAAAAGAGACAGCAACCAACACCAGAAAAGAAGGGACACAATAAGTGGGGAGCCAGTGGATACAGACCCCAGTTGGCGAGTTGTCATCAGAGGGTTTCCAGGAATAGAGCTGGAAGGGAGACAATCCAGTTCAGGAGGGAAAGGACAGACAGAAATAGTAGGAACAGTGACAAATGGGACAGTACTTTGAAAGAAAAAAGGCAGTGATAGAAGGGGAAAAGTGGGAACGTTAAAAGAAGAATAGTACAATTAAACGAGAGGAAAAAGTAACTAGTCTTGATGTAATTAAGAAATTATTAGAAAAACATTGTTAGAAAACTATTAAGTAAAGCAAGAATGAAATGAAAATGAAATAAGCTACAATGAAAGATAAATTATAATTAAAAACATAAGAAATAAGGAGGAAAAGAGATGTAGTGAAAATGAAAAAAATAATAGCAGCCATTACACAGAAAAGGGGCTCCTGGACAAGAAGTTTGGCAGTAAGAATACTGAGAGTATGTGGTGAGAGAAACTTTGCTGTGAATGTACCACAGTTTGTTAAGTTAGGCATTAGTTGCATTTTATCTTTATTTTTCTTGTAACCATTTCTGACTTTTATGCCTCATTACTTGTACTCACTTAAAATCTCTCTCTTTGTAGTTAACAAACTTGTTTTATCTAAACCAGTGTGTTTGATTTGAAGTGTTTGGGAACTCCATTTGGAATAATAGGAGTTGTGTATCTCATTTCTATTAATAAAATGACGGACTTTATATAAGCTTGCATTGTCCAGGAGAGAGCTGGACAGTATAAAATGTATATTTTTTGGGAAAATTTGGGTCTGGGAGTAGGCTGGGGTCACCCTGCACTGTAATTCAGGCTAGTGCAGGGGTGGCCAAACTTACTGGCCCTCTAAGCCACATACAGCAATCTTCAGAAGTTCAAAAGCTGGGGTGCACCTGCTGGGGCCTGGGCTCGGGGCTTCAGCCCTGCTCCTGTTGAAGCCCAAGCCCAGGCAGGTACACCCCACTGGGCAGAAACCCCGAGACCCCCCTCCCTTCTGGGCTGAAGCCCCTACCCCACCACCCAGCTGCAAGGCAAAGGTCCCAAGCTCTCCCCCCACCCCCAGTCTGGTAGGTGGAGAATGGAAGGGAGGGTGCATGAAGGGCTCCGCGAGCCGCACTTTAGCAGTAAAAGAGCTGCATGTGGCTCATAAGCCACAGTTTGGCCACCCCTGGGCTAGTGAGAGTCTGAGTGTGACTGGCAGTTTGCAAGTGCACACAGACATAGGTGGAAGTGACTTACATGCTGGAGGCCACTTGTGGGTTGTCCAGACTGGAGGACACAGCAGCAAAGCAGTGTAAAGAGCACCCCAAGTGAGAGGGCATGAGTCACACAGTTACTTACTAATCTAAAGATACACACAATAAACAAACAGGAACATATGCAAGCTCTGAAGTGCATGCACATCTGAACATACTGATGAATCTCATGCCAACCACGTACACATTTCAAGCTGTTAGCAGATAACAATTTAAAGATTTGACACACTAAAATGGGAAGAAAATGAAAATCTGTATCAGAATACATTTCAGAACACAAGGAAGTATTCAAAAGTTTTAAAAACCAAAAACAGGAGGAAAGGATGAAGTTGAGTGTATGCACTGCAAATGGTGTGGCCCAATTATTAAATGTAAATATTTATAGGCTAATAGTTCTAAGTCTACAACAATAAACTGTTTATTCAAATGAAAAGTTTTATTTGGGGATTGTTTTCTTAAACTCCAAGGTGGAATTGTGTTTTAAGTTGTGTTTTAGTTCTGCAGCAAACCACATTGAATTCCATTCATCAAAGCATTAACCTACCAAATACTCTTTTCCCCTGTCCTTCTGTCCACCAAAATAAACCCCGATATTTACCTAGAAAATTATTAGTAGTTTTTTCCACTAATTTTCACCTTTTTTGTTGTTGTATTACTAAACACCGATAAATTCCTGGGAAAAATTAAATAAAATAAAAACCAAAAATGAAGGGCCCCATCATACAGTATCCAGGTGAGAGTGTAATCCACACAACTCCTGGGGGGGGGGGGGAGGAGGAGGAGGAGAGAGAGAGAGAGATTATGAGTCTGCTCCTGCTCTATAGCCTTAGCTAACAGCCAAATGGCTTTTAGCTCATGCGGTAGTGGCTCATGCACTAAGCTCCAGAGATCCCAGGTTCAATCCCCCTGGCCTATTGGCGTTATAAGAGCATTTAATTGATTTATATAGTGGTGTAATATTTTTCATATTATTTTCCATTGCATATATGTGCATGTGAACATTGTTTGCTTTTTGACCATTGCTGCACTTTAAGCAGAGGTTTCCACGGAGCTGCACACAATGATGCCCAGGACCCTTTCTTGAGTTGATAAAAGTAAATAACTCCAGTATTAGTATGGAACATTGTAATACACACTCAACTTCTAGCTGGTATCAAAATTGACCATTTTGTATCACATTTTACTTTCTATCTGTTAGCCAGTTTGATCCAGTGCCAGAACTTTACATCTCTCCACATGGCTACTCAGTTTCCTTAATACCTTCCTGTAAGGGATTTTTGAAGGTCCAAATAAACCAAGTCACCTAGTCCCTCTTTATTCACTATGGGCATGATCCAAATTCCACTGAAGTCAATAGAAAGAGTCCCATTGATTTCAATGGGCTTTGGATCATACCTTACGGCGTCTCAAAGGAAATATGTAAAGGGAATGTATTGTTTTGATATTACACTTCTGGCACACACAGGTTTCTAAATGTATAGGACAGTTACATCAAAGGGTATGTCCAGACTACCCGCCGAATCGGTGGGTAGTAATCGATCTATTGGGGATCGATATATCAATCCCCGAACGCGCTCCCCGTCGATTCCAGAACTCCACCAGAGCGAGAGGCGGTAGCGGAGTCGACGGGGGAGCCGCGGCCGTCGATCCCGCGCCGTGAGGACCCGAGGTAAATTGATCTAAGATACTTCGACTTCAGCTACGCTATTCACGTAGCTGAAGTTGCGTATCTTAGATCGATCCTCCCCCCTGCCCCAGTGTAGACCAGCCCAAACAGTCCTAGATTATCTGGGCCTATGGGCTGTTTCAGGCCCAATCCCAGTAGTAGTCATCATGGCAGTGACCGATGCTCAGCTGGTGTAAATCAGCATTAATGCCATTGACTGCAGTGGAGTTACGTCAATAGACACAGCTAAGGATTTGACCTATAATTCTTAACTGTGCCTTGGGATTTTTAAATGCAGCTGAGGAGGTGTGTGTGTGTGGGGGGGGGAGACAGGGTGAGGCAGGGACACCCCATGAGCTCTAGGAGCACTGAGCAAGTGGGGGGGACAGGGTGAGGCAGGAGGCAGGGACATCCCATGAGCTCTAGGTGCAGCTGAGAAGGGAGAAGGAGTAGGCAGCATCGAAAGGAGTCGGGCAGTTTTGGCCAACAGCGCATGCTGATTTGTTGTCAAACAAAAAAAAAGAACTTCTTGCATAAAAATAAAGGTAATCATAGAATATCAGGAGGTCATCTAGTCCAACCCTCTGCTCAAAGGAGGACCAATCCCCAGACCCCTAAGTGGCCCCCTCAAGGATTGAACTCTCAACCCAGAGTTTAGCAAGCCAGTGCTCAAACCACTGAACTATCCCTCCCCCTGAATAAATGAATCCTGCCTCCTGCCCCCACCTTGCACCAGGCTTCAGTACAAGACAGTGGCAAACATACCGGTGATACCAGTGGCAATGCTCAGTGAGCAATGGGGAATGGCCTGCGCAGCTGCTGACTCTGAAACTACTCTCCCTTCAGGGTAGCACCAGGGTTAACAGTGAATTCAGTCTAGAACAGCCAGGATACATGCAGCTGTAATACCTTTCACTTTACTGGAGTCTTCCGGCAGCCTTGTCCATAAAACAGACATATTAGTGTCCAGTAATAAACTAGGGTCATGTAACTGCCAGCCATCAGGCACCTTATAATGCCCTGCTTGTCAGTTCGTGCCCTACTCCATGTAACAGTTCATCACTCTGATGGGACACGCACAATGTAACCCCTCACATTGCTCTGGGACACTCTGAAATAGGGAAGTAATTACAGAGGCCTTGCTGTAATAACTGCTAGGGCCATCCTGTGGTGTGATTGTCAAGGTCACCTGGCTCGCATCATTCCTGAAGCCTTTAAAGGGGTTTACTAGTACAGATGCCTCAGACAGCCATGACCTCCACTCACAGCTAGTCTCCCTCACAAACTCCTTCTCTGGCATTCCACATGTGTGGAAGGTGTCCAAAGTCAGGGGGCACCAATGGCCTATACCCTACACCTGGCCTGGTCACCAAGTGCTCTTCTTAAACTAATAATGAGCTCAGAATCACCCAACCGACAGCAGCAGTTGTTCTTAGAGCCCCTCACCCATGTGAATACTGGCTCTTGGTACTTACTCCAAGCCACTGGCCCCATCCCAGCTGGAGCACTCCCTGGTTTCCTGGCTTTCGGTCCTGGGCCCCAGGGAGCTCTGCTGGGGTCGAGCAGAGATTCACTGCAGCTCCCCACTCTCCCTGCCAGCATGGACATATCCTGTTCTATCTACTTATCACCATTTATGGTTTCTATCATCCTCATTGTCTCACTCTTCCCTGCATCTCCCTCCAAGGGAAATTTTAACCCCTGAAAAGCAGCTAAAACCTTCCCCACTGCACCCACACACTGCTCTGCTACTTTCCCCTTTCATTCAGCTTCGAGTCTGGCTGGTGGCTCTGTGTTAAAGGGCCCCAAGCCGCTGAAGGTGAAACTCCCCCAACCCACTGCTGCTCTGGCTGCCACTGCCTCTCACTGCATTCTTGGGAGAGCCAGGCCCTTGTGGGCTCCAGCCTGAGGAGAAGTCGGGTGGGTTGTGTCCAGGGTTCCCAGGTACCTGGCATGGGAATAGGGACGATAGTCTGTAGTCTGTCATGAGTGAGTGACGTGGGTGCATCATATGAGAAACAAATGACACAGAAGCCACTTAAAACATTAGAACTTTGTTTTTTCCCCTATATTAGGGAGTGTCCCTAGTCACTCCATAGGTAAGGCTGAAACTGATTTTTTATTATAAGCCTGAGTCCACGCAGACCTCACTCCTGCTGTAAAATCCTCCCAGAGAGTCATATTGGCCTCATCACTGATAGGCAAGGTCCCACAGCACAATAGATTAATTCTAGAAAATTTGTAATGAATCCAACAAGGGGCTGTTTAATTGTGTTGGGGCTGTCAAACAGAAGCCTAAAAGTTTTCTGACAT
The DNA here is from genome assembly GCF_028017835.1 of Emys orbicularis. Classification (NCBI taxonomy): domain Eukaryota; kingdom Metazoa; phylum Chordata; order Testudines; family Emydidae; genus Emys; species Emys orbicularis. The sequence continues at coordinate 23,403,344 of NC_088695.1, read as the reverse complement.
TTATTTACCACTTTGTACCATAAAATGAAAGAAGATGAAACCTCATCTACTGGACTCCTCTAGGCAGGATCTAATGCCCAGGACTAACATTTAGTGGATTAACGTGAAGTTACATAAGTTGTTAATGTAGTAGTATTGCTAGGGAACATGTGCAGTGGATGTGTGTGAGTGAGTGACTGGGGCACTAAGACTTAAGTTTAATGGGGACAGGAAAATGAATTTCTTCCTGATTCTTTTCTTACTAAAGACCGGCTGGACCATTTTGCTGAAACCTTTTTTTTTAATAAAAAGGTATCACCTTAGGGCAGAGACGGGAATGGAAAATCTCAGTCCTCGAGGTGAACATTTCATAAGCAACTGAATTCAGATGCTGTAATGAAAACACTTTGGCAACCTTGGCTAGAGGTGTTAGCAGTGATCTGGCTATAATTTATCCAATTTTTATTTCTTTAAAAATTAACTAAAAACCACAGGTTTTTAGTTTCAGTTTTTAAAAAACACCATCCTTCACTGCCTTTTTCTGACCTGTCATTTTTTTTCTTACTTACTTTTATTTCATAAACACGAGACTCTTTCCATCAAGATTAACCTTTTGCTTTCCCTCTCCCAAGACACCCCCTCTCATGGGTAGATTTTTGAGTCCTTCCATTTCCATGACTGTGTAGATGGAGTCTTGACTGGAGGCTGAGGCATCTTGTGAGGTGTCATTTCAGAAGCCTCAGGTATATATTTTCTCTATGCCTCCATTTCATCCCTCTCTCTCTGGGTTTTCCACCATGTGTCATTTTAATTTACACCTGCCAGGTTTCCTTTTCCAGAATTATGATTTAAATTTAACCCTAAAGATGTGGTACTTTCTGTGATGGTAACAACTTAAACTGCATCTGAGAGCCCCACCCCACTCTCCTTTCCTTCACTCACCCTCTCTTCTGAGCACGCTTGACACTCTGCTGACAGATACTGAGCCAGAGTGCTGCATGAATGTAGTTCTGGGAAGAAGAGAAGCATTTAAACACTGGCTGCTAAAGCTCTTTCCGTATTTATTGTCCAGGTACAGTACAGGTGGCGGCAGTGCAAGATTCTCTTACACTATTCTGCCAATCTGCCTCAAACCTGACACATGCAAAATTCATTTCCAAGGGTAATGGGCAGGTGAGTCTCTGTGGTGCGTTCAGCCATGAATATGAGTCTTTCAGGATAACGAGCACAGCCTTTAATTGTTTGTAACTGAACTGTCACCAGCTATTCATTGCACTATGATCCATACAATCAGCCTCACCTGGTGACATTGAGACTAGTGGCCTACCAGGGAAAGGCTCCACATCTGATTAGCAATCCCCCGTCCACTGTACATTGCAAATCTTTAAATACACCTCTACCCTGATATAACGCTGTCCTCGGGAGCCAAAAAATCTTACCGCGTTATAGGTGAAACCGCGTTATATCGAACTTGCTTTGATCCGCCGGAGTGCGCAGCCCCGCCCCCCGGAGCGCTGCTTTACCGCGTTATATCGGGTCGCGTTATATCGGGGTAGAGGTGTATAAGGTAAAATTGATGACCATATTCCCTGGGACCCTCAGCATCCCTTAGAGAGTCCAACTCCCCAGCACCATGGACGACCAACATGCTCCTTGTTTCCTCATATTCCATTAGAAGGGGATGGAGAGTTAAATCAGGGAGTGTGGAAAATTGCTCTTCAGCAGAGCATATTGAGCAGTGTAATAGAAATGATCCTGTCAGAACAGTGTAAGCCCGGAAAGGTTGGAAATCCTCTCTCACTAATCACCACTTTACCCAAAGAAGAACATCTGTCCCATCTCTCTGAAAATACTACTTGAATCCTGTCACTCTTACTATGAGCCTGTTCATTGCAAAAGGAAAGGGGGCAAAGATCTCCCCAATTTTGACATGAATAAAATATCAGCTGAATTTACCTTGATATATTTGAACTCTTCTCAATTCTGAAACAAAGTAGATACAGGGAGATGAGAGCTGTCCTGTGCACCAGCCCCTCAGAAGAGGAAATAGTTTATAATAAAGTTTATATTGGGGGAAGGTGGGAATGGCACTTACGAAGTTCATTCTGGAGCGTCTCTAAAAACAAATCAATAGAAATAGATATATGGTAAGAAATTTTATTGAAACAAACATACATTTAAAGGGTGGTTTACATTATAAGAATTCCCATGACCTTATCACAAATTAAATCTTTGTTAACTATAAGGGATTATACTTAAATAAGACTAATAATAACAATGAGTGTCAGAAAGGTTGGAAATGCTCAATTAAAAATTAATGAAATTAAAAAAAAATTATGCCTTATTTCCATAAACTTAACAGTGAGCGTAATTAACTACTGGAACAATTTACTAAGGATTGTGGTGCATTCTCCATCAATGAAAATTTTTACATCAACATGATATGCTTTTCCTGCACTAGGAATTATTTGAGCAGTTCTCTGGCCAGTGTTATGCAGGTCAGACTAGATGATCACAGTGGTCCCTTCTGGCCTTGGAATCTATGAATTTTTCCAGTTACTGTATCCCTGGCCAATGTGAACTACATGGGAATTTTATATCTATTACTACAAGTGAAGAACATTCTCACAGCAGTGATTAAAGGACAGAGCAAAACCTACACCTACCCTTCCTCATACAAGCTAAGGGAGGCTGCTTAGACCAGTGCTGTGGGCAGGAAGGGATGATGCTATTGAGTGGGGGGAAATCACCAGGGATGGGGCATGGATGGATGGTGGGGTGTCCCCATGGGCATGAGTCTTAGCAGACAGGACTGCTGGCACAGCAGAGCTGGGGAGCCCAGCCCCTTCCTCTGAGGGAGGAGAGGCCTCTGCTGCTGAGCTGGGAGATTCTGCCCTGGCACCACCTCCAACTGCAGCTCCCTCCCTCCCTCCCTCCATGCCTGCCTGCTCCTGTGACAGTGCTGCCTAGGCCTAGGGTGACCAGATGTCCCGATTTTATAGGGACAGTCCCGATATTTGGGGCTTTATCTTATATAGGCTCCAATTACCCCCCACCCCCCGTCCTGATTTTTCATACTTGCTAGCTGGTCACCCTACCTAGGCCTCTCCGCCCTTGCTTGGGATGCAAGGGATATGTGGGGAAACATGCAAGGGGAACATAGGATGGGGGACAGGGCTGGCTCCCCTGACTTGGCCCATGCTATGTGCGGAGATGGCCAGAGCAGGGATGGGGAGGGTGGCTGGGGGAGACAGTACGGGCAGGGGGCATAAGCAGAGATGGGGTGAGGCTGTGGAGACAGAACTGGCACATCTCTCAGTGCCTCCTTGGGCTCAGGCTGGCAGCTCCCTTCCCCAGGCAAGGAACCACACCCCCCATTAATCCACTCTGCATTAAAATGTCAAAGCTTAACTCCTGCCTCACCCTTTCCCCAGCACACACTGGGCCAGAGCAAGCACCTGCTAACGCAGCTGAGGGCAGCACTAAGGGTTAGTGAGAGTCAGTCAGGGGACTATGTCACATACAGGGGTGTTTCCCTATCCATTAGAGGGGACAGGAGGCTACTATAAAGAATGGGTACCATGATGCATCAGTGTTCAGAGAGTTCTCTGCACTTGTTGTTTGCTTACTGTTAAGGGCTTGTGTGGGTGGGTTTTGCCTTTATGCAACTGTAACTGGTCTATATGAAAATCTCTTAATAGCCAGCTGGGAAGTAGGAGGCTGCTACCTTGAGACTTCTTAAAACTCACCTCTGCCAGAAAGCCTATGAATCACTTGACAGCTGGGGAGCTGTGACTGGTACTTATCACAATCATGGTGAGCCCCGTCAGTCTGTCTATATCCACCTGTTGTCTCGCATCTTATATTTGGGATTGTAAGCTCTTTAGGGCACGGACCAGCTCTTTGTTATAGGTTTGTACAGTACCTAGCACAATAGGGCCCTGACCCCTTTGGTGCTTCCACAATACAAATAATAATAATAATAATATAGGCAACTTATTGCAAACTTTGTTCATTTTAATGGGAGAAATCAAAGAAACCTTACCTTTTTCTGCAAGCTGTTTCTCTAAAAGAAAATAGGAAAGAAATATAGAGAAGTGTTTCTTAAATGTTGCATTTTTTATTAGACAATTAATTCTATCAGCAACCTTTCTTTAGATCTACTCCCATTACCTATAGTTACTATATAGCCAAAAGGGCCTCAGTTTGGTCTTGTTTTTTAACCCAAATCCCATCTTTACAAAATGCCATGATGCAAGATAAATAAATATTATCTGAAATATACTAGCTTTCTTCTAAGCTGAGCTCTACAGATAGTCTACAGTTCCCCAGAATATAAAATATTTGGACATGGTCAATAATATTGAAGCCGTGCACAGCAACCCAGTCTTCACAGTCAGTGACTCATGTTCGTAGTGGCATGAAAATGCTGTGTGGATTAGAGACTGTCTGCTGTGAGATCAGAGCTGATCGGGATTTGGCAATATTGAAAAATATGGAATTATTAGGAAGGAAGGGAATTTTAAGGCTGTGACTGATAATGTCTGGTCTATTGTCTGACTATTCAAGAAGAAACCATCCCACATAATTCAAGATCACATCTTTGTCTAAAACATTTGCTCTAGCTCAACCAGAAGGTATGATCTTGAGGCAGCAGTCCATGCACGAGGTTCTCTGGCCTGTAGATCAGCAGTAGGTCAGGATGGATGCTCAGAATGGTATTTTCTGTCCTCAACATTTATGAATGCCCCTACAGAGAGACTCTAACATGCAACAAAAACTTTATTCACCAACCGAAGTCAAAGCACAGTATCCATGTATTTTCTTTTGGAGAAAGTCTAACACTTCCATTGTTTGCAGTAGACTATGCTATTTCGCTGGAACAAAGCCCTGGGGCTAGAGAAGTGCTTTTCACTTGTCTCATGATATTCCATTCAGGTTCAGCTGAATTATAAACTTTTGAAAAAGTTGGAAAGAATCTTTTATAATGGAAAGCCTTAGGCAACTTACACAGAAGGATGTTGCTACCAGCTCCCACTATAATAATAGCCCTGAAGAGTGTGCATGGTCATATTGGTACATGTGCTCTCTGGAGGAATCCACCTGACAGCACAACCTACTGTGAGTGACATCTTCTTTTGGCATCTGTCACGGAGTCACCAGGAGATGCTCTGGCACTACTCCATATGAAACCAGTCAGGACTCTGGGGGAGCACGTCTCTGCTCTCTGAACATACTGTCACTAGGGCAAGAAGCTTACACAGCTTCAACCTTCCTGGATCTGACCTTGGAGCATTCAGCATCCCCTTCCACATCGTGTGCTTCACGCAGCGAGTCCACCCGGGTAGGGCTCCTGGGGAAGCCAGAGGGCCCTGCACCCCCACTCCGCAGTCAGACGTGACTCTCAGCCAGCGTAAAATGGAAGGTTTATTAGTCGACAGGAACACAGCGTAGAACAGGACTTGTTAGCACAGAAGTCAGTGACTTTCAGCCAAGTCCATCTTGGGGAGTCCTGGGCCAGAAGCCCTGGACTCCCCCTCTTCCAGTCCCCTCAAGCAGACTGCCAGCTTTGAGCGAGCTGACCTCAGACACCCCTGTTGCTCCTCCTCCTTGTCTTGGTCTCGCTTCCCGGGCAAAGGGTCACCTGGTCATCACCTGGTTGCATCCCCCTCCTGGGTCTCAAGTTACAAAGGGCACCAGTCAGAGAATACGTGCAAGCAGCTGGAGCAGCCTCACCTGCCCCAGAGGTCTCAACCAAAGTCACACACCCCTATTCCCACCACCGAGGTATTGGTGCAGCACACAGGGAAACTGAGGCACACACAGTATTCATGCAAAACAGTAAAACTCACATAGGCTCAACAGTAAGACTCACATACAACATAACAAGGGAAAATCCCCACTTTGTCACAGCATCCCAAGTGGTCAAATGGGAGGAGCTTGGTTTGTGGGTGGAACTTCAAAGAGTGACAGTGTTTTTCAATCCCTAGTTATAATGTCAGTGATACCATTGTGCACCAAGAGGTGCAGCTGGGTCCCTGTCTCTTTCCAGCACTGCATTTACTGAGCTCAGCTGGAAGACCTGTTTTCAGCTCTGAGCCCCTGGTGGCTAGACCCGCACGTTTTGTTCCTAGAGCTGATCAAAACAGGGATTTCTGTTCAGTGCGAAGTTCCAACATTGCAGAAAAAAAAAAATGCTCGGAATCAGAATAAAACCCTCAAATTTTGAAATTTCCTATGAACATTCAAAAAAACACTGAATTCAGGTCCATCAAAACATTTTGTTTCAAAAGTATAGATATGCTTGGTTTCTATAGTGTTAAAATGTTTCATTTAAACATTAATATTATATTAAAATATTAAATATAATATAGATTGTAGACATAATACTACATATATTATGGAAATACAGTACTATCATATGAAAATATCCATATTAATATTAAAGTCAAAACAAAATGAGTCAAAATGATGATGCCAAAACAAAAGAGCTTGACATTTTTAAATGTGACATTTCAACTTTTTCCCATAAAAAAATTCATCAAAATCAACGTTCCCACAAAACATTCAGATGAAGCTGAATTTTTTGATGGAAAACTGTTACATTGGAATTTCTGACCAGCCCTAACTGTTGCAAGACTATGCATTCATACTCTCGTTCATTGTCCTAAACTCAAGGTTTAACTCAGGGAATAGCTTTGTCCAGGAATCACCGGGCTACTGTCTGTGGACAAACCCCATGAGGAAAGGGTTTGGCTCAGACCATTCATGGTGCCTTTGCTGACAGAGTCAGAGAGGGGCATGACTTGGCCTCTTTCTCACTTAAAGCCTTATAGGGAGCTTGATCCTCAACCATGGAGAAAAGCATTACCAAGCTGATCCAGCCCCCTTTCCCCCCCCCCCCAATCAGGGGGGTTTGCAGCCTTCTTGGGTGTGTTTGGAAAATCCTCCATATCATCTCTCAGGATGGGTTGGGCTTCCAACACCTAGGACAATTCCCCAGTGGTCTTGAAATTTCCACCCTGGGCAGATCTGTGAACTGTCGCAGGAGACCGTCTCTCCACTGGCGAGTCCTTTCTTGCTGGGACAGTTGCACCTCCTGCTGCCAGCCCATGAACTCTTCTTGCTGCTGACAGAGCTGGGTTTGCAGTGGCTGCAGCAGGGTCTGCTGCTATAGCTCCTAGGCAGTATCATGAGGTTGTTGCATCAGTAGCAGGGATCTTCCATGAGCCCTCATCCCATTAACCACATGATCCAGAGATAAAGATACAAACTCTCATTTTCCCCCTTCTTTGGAGACATTACATGCAATTGCTAACACATTGCCATGGCCGAGATGTTTACCTCTTTCGCTCTCCATTTCAGATCGGACAGTCTCTAGAGCAGTGTTTCTCAAATGTGGCCACTAGGGTCTCTTCTTGTGGCCACAGCCTTCTGGGCAGTGATTGGAGGGGTGGGGGAAAACAGCGGCCCCTCCCCTGGGACCACCAGGATAGGTTTGGCACTGCCCCCCTCTGGAGCTACACCACCAGAGGAGCAGACAGCTGGTGTGAGTTCCCCACTTCCCAGGGGCAGTGGGGCTCTGGCTTCCGGCTGCAGCCCTGGGGTGGCAGGCAGCAGGCTCCAGGAAGGTTCCAACTGCCCGGCGGTGGGCTCTGGTCACAGGCTCTGCCCCCCCACCTGCAGGACCTGGCAGGGTCCATCCCCTGACCCATCCACCCCATCACCCCTGGCCCCCACTGCCTCCCTACCTACCTCCTCATCCAAAACTTAATTTATCCCCCAGATTGCCAGGGCTGAGTAAGTCTGCTTTGAAAAGTGATATTTATATGTTTGTTAATATAACTTTTCACTGCCTCCCAGCTAGCTAAGAAGTCTGCTGTGAAAAGAGATATAAACAAATATACAAATATCATTTTTCACAGAAGCAGACTTACTAGCTATCGAGTCTAGAACAAAAATGCAACCAAAAAAGCAAAAGAAACAACAAGACAAGAATGCCATGCACCTTATCTGTGTTTCTATTCTGTTTAGGTCTAGTAAAGGATTGAGACAACTGTACATTATTTTTATTATTTAGTCTGCAAAAAAACCCTTACATAAATAAATTACTATGATTTGGATGTGTATATGTTCATATTTATATGTTTTTCCTAAAGTTAACGAAGTATTTTAGCAAAAATTATCATAGCGGCCACCAGCAAAAGTTGGTGGCCGTACTCTGAGGACACCAAAAAATTTGTTTTGAGAACCCCTGCTCTAGAGAAAGAAAAGGGCAAAAGATGAGCTCTCATGCTGCCAGGTACCTGGGGATAATTCCGACTGTAATTTAATGTAACTGCACTATGATTATTAAGGAGTATGACAAAGTCAGGCTGGACAGCTGTAAGAGGGTGGGGGAAGGCAAGTGTGTTAGCTCTAATGATAGAGGCCCTTTTCCCTATAAGCTGAGAAGGAGTTACCTCATGTCGACTAGGGACACCTGAATCCAATTAAGAGCTGCCCGAGATCTTTAAAAAACCCTCCTCTGGTGAGGAGGCAGGAGGTGAGACAAGCTACTGCAAGGCTAGTGGTAGCAGGGAGAAAGGCTGGGGGAGGAGAGGAGTGGAGTGGAGTGGAGTGAGGAGGGGCGGGGAGGGATGGCTGCTCTCCTCATACAGGGGAGGCTACATAACTGACTGCCTCTCTAGGGGAAGGGCTGGCACCCCAGGCCAATAACAAGGTCACCTGCCCTCAGAGTGGGGGGTAGGAAAAGTTATCACCTTCGTTTTTGTGTTGGAATTGGTTTCTTGTTTGTTTTCTTTGTTTGGCGGAGGAGCACTGCTGAGGCCTGCCCCAAGACCTCCCAGGAAAAGATTGGGAAATAACCCCCCCAAGTGGGAGAATGAACACTGTCCAGAGTGGGGATGACTTACTCCAGGCTCCCCCACTGTCAGAGGGGGAAGCGCTGAGCCCGCCAAGGTAGAGGAGGTGCCTTGCTACAAGAGACTGACTGACAGTGTGACACAGATAGACCTTTCTATGGAGGCCACAATACAATCAGTCAGAATCTAGAATATCTTAGATTTAGTTTTTGCTTTACTTTATGTCTTTGTAAGTAGATGTACTTTGATCTGTTATTTCAATTATTATGAGAGCCTCAGCCTATCAGCTTGTTTTTCGCCAATTTGTCAAAAAATGCATATATGCCCTTCCTTGTATCTTGCATACCATTCTGTTGGGCACATTTCAAAGAACATTACAATGCGCACATAACCACCCAAAACTCTGGAGTTCAGGCTGAGCAGATGTGCCACCAACCTCCTCCAGAAAACCCCAACAAGAAACTATTTTAAACTCTCAAACTTTTAAAATCATGGAAATTAAAACTTAAGGTTCCACTTTAAAAAATGTGAAGTATGGTTTGCAGTTGTTTTCTTTAAGTCACCCAAACAAACAGAACTCTAACACAGTGGCACGATTGCATTTCTCTCTTCCCTCCTAGCTTTAAATTTGAAGAAGTCAATACTGGAGTAAAGTTCATGAGTGGAGAACTGAATTCTTGGTATTGGTTTTAAAGCATACTTGTCTCTGATACTAAGTGTGATCCTTCAACATGACACTGGCCTCATTCTGTATTAGTACCAGAATGCTCTGATCTCAGCCTTGGAGTTTATATATAAATGCTCAAGCTTAACTGGAAATGAATGGTTTTGTGTTGGAATGTCCTTGTTCTGTTTAAGTGTAGGGAGAGTAGGTGTGAGTGGAGTTGGCAAGAGTCAATGTTGGGGAGACTGTGGGAAATGAATGTTGTGGCCATGTAAATGTCGATAGGCAAATAAGAGTCATGGGCCAGGGTGGGACTCATGAGCAAGAGTATAGAGGCAGAGTCTGTCAGCTAATGGTGACCATCAGAAAGTTGAAGGGCAGAGGGGGTGCAGAGTGTCGGGTCAGGAGGGTGCATGGATCAGGGAAGCTCCATCCCCTGGTGGAACAAGGAACAAGGTTTATAACAGGGAGAGGGTTATGATACTTACCAAGATCCGCAACAAGTTTCCCTAAAAACAAAAACAGAATATATTGTAGATTTATAACTAGCATATCACATAAATAATCCCATAAGAGTTTGGATTTAGGGCCTGCTCTTGTCCCATAAAAGTCAATGGAAAGATAATTATCCCAAATGGAAAACACTGTTAACTTTAAGAACTTGAGGCTGTGGTTAAAACAAACCATAAAATAATGTTCTAGTGACAAAATTTACCAAAACACAAGCTTAAGATGTCAGAAAGGCTGAAAATTCACAGTTCTGCTTCTGAGGCTATGTCTACACTACGCACCTTTTAGTGACATAGTGACACAGCTGTGCCGCTACAGGCGTGTCGCTAAAAGGTGTGCAGTGTAGCCACTGTTTGTCATCAGGAGAGAGCTCTCCTGCCGACAAAAAACTTCCACCCCCAAGGAGCGGCAGTAGCTTTGTCGGCAAAACTTTTGTCATTTGGGGGGGAGGGTTTCACACCCTTGAACGACAAAAGTTTTGCTGACGAAAGTCCAGTTTACACAAAGCCTTAAGATTGGCCTTTTCCAAGCCACTCTGCCCCAGCCACCATCTACATAAAGGTTATGTTATAAACTTAGTAGGAAGTGAGAACACCTTCACATCATTGACATCCCAGTCAGTGACAGAATGAAGGGTCACTGTAACATACACTTGCTTACACCCTCTGCCTGTTCATGTGGGGCAAACTCCTGCAATCCTTGGGGCTCTCTGGGGGGCACGGTAGGGTAGGAGGGGGGCGGGAAGTGCTTTGCATGTAATAACCACCGTGTTGAGCATTCATTCATTAGATCCCCTAACAGCTGCCTGGGAGGCACCAGCAAATTGTTCCAAAGATTGAGATTTCCCCCCACGCAATTCCCATAGAAGAGCCTTAACTCTCTCTGCAACATGCACCACTATGAGAAAAGAGGAGAGACTTGTTAGAAAGGGGGAGAGTCCAGTAGAAATGCTGCACATTCTACAGAGCACTGGTTGGCTGGTAATGAACTGTATCGACAGGCTTCCATATAACCACTCCCATTGCCCTGTGTATCAGAGGGGCCTGCACTTGCCTGTCGTAGCGCTCCTCCCACCTATGGTTAAAGTTCTCCTGTTCACTATGAATCTCAATAACTTTTTAAACAAATTGGAACCCAAACCCTGTAAATTATTTGTGCATCCTCCTCAACTGACTTGGGGAATAAAGATCAGCTTGGCTGTATTGGACTGGTTCTGAGCTAGGCCCAACAGCATGAAAACAACCAAATCTCCTCAGTTACCCAGACTTCAGTCACAGCCCATTTCAATACTCCTGTGGAGAACAGCCTCTTGTGACGGACTGGGAGCCAGCCCCTGAGAATGGCTATCCATGCTGAACTTGGTAGTACAGAAAAACACAGAATTGCTGGAAAGGAGAATAGTGACAGAGCAAGACTGGCATGTTGTCTGACAGTTCAGGAAGGGACCCTCAGCAGTCCCATAGGATCGGGCACCATTGCTTGACCCTTGTGCAGGATAAAAGATTCTTTGAAAAAACAGGCTACAGGAGAGGAAATGGGACTAACACTACCAGAGCTAGCAGGCAATTTGTGAGGCTCAGACACTGCAGTGATGAGCATCATGGGAAAGCCCATGAAGAAATGAATAGCTCCCTATGCAGAGCAGGGTTTGGGTGGTGACAGTTAACGCCAGGCTGCAGGAAGGGAAATGGAAATAATAATTGCAGGTGTTACTTTTAAAGTGGTCTCTATTTAGCTAATCATTGGTCCTCTGCATTAAAGCTTGATGAGCTAAGAAAGGGGGTGGCAACCTTTGCAGACAGGCCTCGGAGAGGTAGGGGTTAGAACCGTAGCCTGGGACTTCAGTGACCATAGTTCAATTCCTGGGTCTACCACAGACCTTCTGTTTGAGTTAGTACAAGACATCAAGGGCTTGTCTTCACTTAAAAGATTTGCTGCTTTAACCCTGCTAGTGTAGAATATCTGGCTGTGCTCTCTATGAAGTGCATAAAACCAATCAGTGGCATATATGAGCCCAGAACTCTTATTCCCAAGCCCAGTGCAGCTTTTTTAGGCTAAGGGAATTTTGACGGGAAAGTGTCTCTCTCGCTGCACTGCGCAGGTGTTCTATTAGCACTCTGTATTTCTAAAGTGAAGATCTAATCATTTCATATTGTAAATTATCGACATTGGCTTTATCATTTGGTTTCATCCACACTAGACATTAGCAATGGGAATCAAGTGATATGTTTCATGTGGCTCCTATGCCCTTCATTTATTTCCCAAGATATGGCCAAAAAGTAATGGAAGACTTCAGATTTCCCTCACAAATTACACCCAGGGCCTGTCCAGAACTTCCAATTTATGGTACCAAGTATCAGGAGGTAGCCGTGTTAGTCTCTATCCACAAAAAGAATGAGAAGTCTGGTGGCACCTTAAAGACTAACAGGTTTATTTGGGCATAAGCTTTAGTGAGTAAAAAATCTGAAGTGGGGTTTTTACCCATGAAAGCTTATGCCCAAATAAACCTGTTAGTCTTTAAGGTGCCACCAGACTCCTTGTCAATTTATGGTAATCTGACTTTTCTTGGGAAATTTTCTCTTTGTCTACACTTACCCGGTAGTTCGACGGCTGCGGATCGAAGTTCCGAGTTCGATTTATCGCGTCTGGTGTGGACGCGATAAATCGAACCAGGAAGTGATCCCCGTCGACTGCGGTACTCCAGCTCGGCGAGAGGAGTACCGCGAAGTCGATGGGGTAGCCTGCCTGCCGCGTGTGGACCGCGGTAAATTCGAAGTAAGGTATGTCGAATTCAGCTACGTTATTCACGTAGCTGAATTTGCGTACCTTACTTCGACTTGGGGGGTAAGTGTAGACCAGGCCTTAGAGATGATGCAAAATATGGCTTCAAATAAAAATGTAGCTGCATCTTTAACTATGGAGAAGCCACCTCCACTCTAGACTAATTTATATTTTAAAGGAAATCTCTGAGTACATTGTACTCTCCCCTTATAACTTTACCTTTTGCCTTGTGTTGCTTCCAGAAGAAGTAGCTGGCCGTGAAAATGAGCAAACCCAAAGCAACCAGGAGTATGTGCACAGCCACATTCCAGGGGCAGGCCCCCAGGAAGAAAGAATCTGCAAGACAAAGCCTCATTAACTTGAAAACGTTGATAGAACAGATGTATCACTAGTAGGACTTTTGTGGTGATCATGTGCCACTGGTTGGAAGTAGAAATTATCAGGAATTTTTCAACTAAATTTTTTTGCTTTTGTTTTGTTTTGTCAGAAAACGCCAATTCATCATAACCAAATATTTTACAGGAAAAGGTTCTTGGGTCCAGGATGGGATTTCTAGTCAAAACCAGAGGAGCAAAACCCCTGAATAGCCACTAGCCCAGTGGCTAGGACACTCACAGGGGATATCCAGAGTAAAATTCCTGCTCTGCCTGATTTGGAGCAGGGATTTGACCCCCAATCCCAGGTAAGAGTCCTGACCAGCAGGCTATTGTGAAGTGTGGGGGGGTCTCTCTTGTTTTAATGAAAACTTTTGAAACGTGTCAGTTTTTTCCCCATGGGGAAAAGGAAATTTTTTGAAAATTTGAAAAACTTCATGGGACAGGAAACTATTTCCCTCCCAGCTCCAGTTTGGAGAGCCCATTCTGGCTGCACAAAGGGGCCTTTTCTACACTATGGAATTTTTTCAAGACTCCCTCTCCATTGTGAATGCCAATTCAATTCCAGGCATAGAATCATAGACTATCAAGGTTGGACGGGACCTCAGGAGGTCATCTAGTCCAACCCCCTGCTCAAAGCATGACCAATTCCCAACTAAATCATCCCAGCCAGGGCTTTGTCAAGCCAGGCCTTAAAAACCTCCAAGGAAGGAGATTCCACCACCTCCCTAGGTAAAGCATTCCAGTGCTTCACCACCCTCCTAGTGAAATAGTGTTTCCTAATATCCAACCTAGACCTCCCCCACTGCAACTTGAGACCATTGCTCCTTTTTCTGTTATCTGCCACCACTGAGAACAGCCGAGCTCCATCCTCTTTGGAACCCCCCCCCCTCAGGTAGTTGAAAGCAGCTATCAAATCCCCCCTCATTCTTCTCTTCTGGAGACTAAACAATCCCAGTTCCCTCAGCCTCTCCTCATAAGTCATGTGCTCCAGACCCCTAATCATTTTTGTTGCCCTCCGCTGGACTCTTTCCAATATTTCCACATCTTTCTTGTAGTGTGGGGCCCAAAACTGGACACAGTACTCCAGATGAGGCCTCACCAATGTCGCATAAAGGGGAACGATCATGTCCCTCAATCTGCTGGCAATGCCCCTACTTATACAGCCCAAAATGCCATTAGCCTTCTTGGCAACAAGAGCACAATGTTGACTCATATCCAGCTTCTCGTCCACTGTGACCCCTAGGTCCTTTTCTGCAGAACTGCTACCTAGCCATTTGGTCCCTAGTCTGTAGCAGTGCATAGGATTCTTCCGTCCTAAGTGCAGGACTCTGCACTTGTCCTTGTTGAACCTCATCAGGTTTCTTTTGGCCCAATCCTCCAATTTGTCTAGGTCCCTCTGTATCTGATCCCTACCCTCCAGCGTATTGCAACTGTTAGCAATAAAACACACTATTGAACACTCCCCACCAAAATTAGTCATGTTTCATTATACTCCATCTGCAGTTTGGAAGGCAGGTTCATAAAGTCTAACCTTCCCTAAATTCAACACACGCTGTGTTTAATGAATAGCCTCAGAGCAGCTCTATGCATATGCACGTTGTAAATCCAATACTTAAATTAAACATATCACATTTTTTCTGAGTTGCTGAACTGTGTGGCTTTCATGGACACCAACCTGCGATGTAGACCATGGATTCTTTCCCTTGGTTGAGGTGGGAGTTGCTGACAGAGCAGGACAGATCCTGACTGGAAGTTTCTGTTACAATAATGGAAATTTGTGCTTCAAACAGGCCGTTATCATGTTGAATTATTTTTTCTGTCAGGGATGGTAAGTGCTGCCCCCTCAGGTCTCTCCACTGCACCTGGGGCTTCGGGTACCATCCAGCAGATTCACACACCATGTGGATCCCTCTGCTCTGGTAGCTGTCAATAGAGATGCGAGGAGTAGAGCCCAGACCTGGAGGGGAATGGAGTGACACATGTGAACCCTACACAAGCATTATGGATCTCTTCAGCCTGGAAGGCGAGCGTTTAATCCTTCAGGAGAAGGGAAAAGTGGATCGTTGTCCCTTCTGCAGAGATTACGTAGAAATGCAGGAGCCTTTCACTGTGTCACTGCTGAGCTCTGGTTATGAGAAATGTTTCACTATTGCCTAAACCCTAAAGCTGGAAGCCTATTTCAACGTGAACAGCATATTTCAGATCAAGAATAAAATGATAGACTGTATTATTGAACAGAGAGAGCAGCCCAACTAAACTGGCTGTGAGCTCCAGGAAATAATTCCAGTGGCAGGAAGTTGAAGACAGACAAAATATGGTGCAAATTTTTCACAGTGTGTGTACTTAATCACTGGAACAAGGGACATGGTGGATTCTCCATTTCCTGTAGTCCTTAAATCAGAATTGTAAGTCTCTTCCTAAAAAAAAATTTTTAAAATTGCTCTCTTACCCATAAGTTACTGGGCTGGATGCAGGAATCACTGGGTGAAATTATCTGGCCTGTGTCAGACAGAATGTCAGATTAGATGATCATAAAAGTCCCTTCTGGCCCTAACATCTATGACTCTATGGAATGTATGAGGGGCTGAGGATTAGAAACCACAAGTGCCAAGCTGCAGTAGCAGGTAAGCAATTACTCCACAGCCCTAGTACAGAGTAAAGGAGAGGAGCACATGTGGCCTGCTGCCTTCTGCCAACCCTCTCTCACACACACATTTGCGGCCAGTGGATCTGTTGTGTGTCAACATACGGGCTGCAGTGGAAAGAGAGAGTCTGAGACACAACTTGTATCAGAGGCCTGGTTTGAGGCCTGAACTAAAGTAGTGGACAAGCTTTGCTGATCTAAAGCAAAGTTAGCGAAAGTCAGGCTGTGAGCAGAAGGCAGGTCCTGCTATAAAACACACCTGCTTCTAAGTTTACAGAATCTGGCAAGAACAGGGCTGATATTGCAGAAACACACACATTCCTGAGATGTGCTAGGCACAGGACACTCACACAAACACATTCCAGAAGGGTGGTACCACAATACCCCATACCAAGCATAGTATGAACACCCCCTAGGGTTGCCAACTTCCTACTCACACACCGAGGGCCAGTGCAAGGATGTCTCATGCCCTAGGCGAAACTTCCACCTTGCACCCTCCCCGAGCCCTGCGGCAGCCCCCCGCCCTGAGGCGCCCTCCCTGCGGCAGCTCCCCACCCTCCCCTCCACCCTGAGTTGCCCCCCCCCCGCGGCAGCTCCCGGCCCAGGAAGCCGTGCGGCAGCTCCCCACCCCAGTTCACCTCTGCTCCACCCCCTCCCCGAGCCCTGCGGCAGCTCCCCCGCCCTGAGGCAGCTCCCCACCCCCCCTCTGCCCTGAGACACACCCCCCCCTCGTGGCAGCTCCCTCCCGGCCTGGGGAGCCGTGTGGCAGTTCCCCACCCCAGCTCACCTCTGCTCCGCCTCCTCCCCGAGCACGCCGTCGCTGCTCCACTTCTGCCTCCCAGGCTTGCGGTGCCAATCAGCTGTTTGGCGCCGCAAGCCTGGGAGGGAGAGAAGCAGAGCGGGGCGGTATGCTCAGGGGAGGAGGCGGAACAGAGGTGAGCTGGGGCGGGGAGTTCCCCTGCGTGCCGCCCCCCCCCCCCTTACTTGCTGCAGGCGGCCCTCCCCACGCCCCCCCCTGCCCCAGCTCCCTCCACCTAAATGCCAGCGGCGACCGTGGCGGCCGAAGATCCGGCCGCTGCGGTCGCCGCCGAAGAAAATGCCGCCCCCCAAATCCTAGTGCCCTAGGCGACCGCCTAGGTCACCTAATAGGTTGCACCGGCCCTGCACACACCTGAACACCCTTGGCCTGCCCCCTGTCCCACCCCTCCTCTGAGTCCCTGCCCATACCCCGCCCATTCTCTGAGGTTCTGCCCCCCTCAATCCATCCCCCCTCCCTCTGTCGCTCGCTCTCCCCATCCTCACTCACTCATTTTCACCGGGCTGGCTCAGGGGGGTTGGGGTGTGGGAGGGGGTGAGGGCTCTGGCTTGGGGTGTGGGTTCTGGGGTCGGGCCAGGGATGAGGGTTTTGTGGTTCAGGAGGGGGCTCCGGGCTGGGGGGTGGAGCCAAGGGGTTCAGAGTATGAGAGGGGGCTCTGGGCTAAGGTAGGGGGTTGGGGTTGGGGTGTGGGGGGGTATGGGCTCTGGGCTGGGGGTGTGGGTTCTGGGCCAGTAATGAGGGTGTAGCAGGGTGGACACCTGCTCCTGCCCTGAGAGGCTTAAAACAGCCCTAGGAAAGGGCTGTGGGAGGAGAAGGCAGCCACTGGGCTGATTGGGGGAAGCAGGCAGAGCTGCGGCCACACCCCAAACAGAGCCCAGTTGGCCCCTATAAGAGGCTGCGAGCCAGGAGCCTAAAGCGTCTCTCTCTGCTTTCAGAGAGAGGGGGGACTGGTTGCTGGGAAGCTCAGGGTACCTAGAGTAAGGCAGGGCTGGGGAAAGGCCAGAGGGGCTGGGGAGCTCCAGGCTGGCAACTCCTCAGGCTGCAGGGCTTTGTCCAAGGCCCCATAGAGGTACTGGGTTGTAGAGAAAGGCAGCAGGTCCAAACCCTCCTTGTCAGTGATGAGTGGCTTATACTGCAGTCTGCCCAAGGGAACGGGGACTAGTTGGTGATTGGCAGTAGCCTTACACTGAGGTGAGGTGGGGATAGGGGGTGGGGGTTACCCTGGGAGGGGAGACCTTGAGATTGGGGGTTACTGCCAGAGGGGCAGCACCCCAGAGAAAGGGGAATCAGGATCCTGGAAGGGACACGGGGCCAGTGGTAAGGCAGATCACCGGCCTGCAGAGGGCACTCTGACGGCTGGAGAGCTAATTCCTGAGACGACCAGCAGGAGGCACCGCAGGGGTGAGTCCCACATTGTTACAGAGGGGTTCAGGTTGCGGGAGGGGGCTCCAGGCTGGGGCAGGAGGGGTGGGGGTGGGTGAGGGCTCCAGCTGGGGATGCGGGCTCTGGTGTGGGGCCAGGGATGAGGGGTTTAGAGTGCAGAAGGGGGCTCTGGGCAGGGGGCTGGGGTGCAGGGGGGTGTGAGGACTCTGGCTGGGGGGTGCAGATTCTGGGGTGGGGCTGGGGATGAGGGGGTTTGGGTATAGGAGGGGACTATGGGCTGGGGTTGAGGGGTTCAGAGTGCGGGAGGGGGATGAGGCCCTGGGCAGGGGGTTGGGGCACGGGGTGGGTGGGCTCTGGATGGGGGTGCAGACTCTGGGGTGGGGCTGGGGATGAGCAGGCTGGCTAACCTAATGAGGAGGGCTTTAAACTAGGTTCACCAGGGGAAGGAGACCAAAGCCCTGAGGTAAGTGGGGAAATGGGATACCAGGAGGAAGCACGAGCAGGAGAGTGCAAGGGGGAGGACTCTTGCCTCATACTGAGAAAGCAGGACAATCAGCGAGTTATCTTAAATGCCTATACACAAATGCAAGAAGCCTGGGAAACAAGCAGGGAGAACTGGAAGTCCTGGCACACAGTCAAAGAATTATGATGTGATTGGAATAACAGAGACTTGGTGGGAATAGCTCATAGGACTGGAGTACTGTCATGGATGGATATAAACTGTTCAGGAAGGACAGGCAGGGCAGAAAAGGTGGGAGAGTTGCACTGTATGTAAGAGAGCAGTCTGACTGATCAGAGTTTCAGTATGAAACTGCAGAAAAACCTGAGAGTCTCTGGATTAAGTTTAGAAGTGTGAGAAACAAGGGTGATGTTGTGGTGGGAGTCTGCTATAGACCACCAGACCAGGGGGATGAGGTGGACGAGGCTTTATTCCATCAACTAACAGAAGTTACTAGATCACAGGTCCTGGTTTTCATGGGAGACTTCAATCACCCCGATATCTGCTGGGAGAGCAATACAGCGGTGCACAGACAATCCAGGAAGTTTTTGGAAAGTGTAGGGGACAATTTCCTGGTGCAAGTGCTGAAAGAATCAACTAGGGGCAGAGCTCTTCTTGACCTGCTGCTCACAAACAGGGAAGAATTAGTAGGGGAAGCAAAAGTGGATGGGAACCTGGGAGGCAGTGACCATGAGATGGCTGAGTTCAGGATCCTGACACAAGGAAGAAAGGAGAGCAGCAGAATACAGACCCTGGACTTCAGAAAAGCAGACTTTGACTCCCTCAGGGAACTGATGGGCAGGATCCCCTGGGAGAATAACATGAGGGGGAAAGGAGTCCAGAAGAGCTGGTTGTATTTTAAAGAATCCTTATTGAGATTGCAGGAACAAACCATCCCGATGTGTAGAAAGAATAGTAAATATGGCAGGCGACCAGCTTGGCTTAACAATGAAATCCTTGCTGATCTTAAACACAAAAAAGAAGCTTACAAGAAGTGGAAGCTTGGACATATGACCAGGGAGGAGTATAAAAATATTGCTCAGGCATGCAGGAGTGAAATCAGGAAGGCCAAATCACACTTGGAGTTGCAGCTAGCAAGGGATGTTAAGAGTAACAAGAAGGGTTTCTACAGGTATGTTAGCAACAAGAAGAAAGTCAAGCGAAGTGTGGGCCCCTTACTGAATGGGGGAGGCAACCTAGTGACAGAGGATGTGGAAAAAGCTAATGTACTCAATGCTTTTTTTGCCTCTGTCTTCACGAACAAGGTCAGCTCCCAGACTACTGCACTGGGCAGCACAGTATGGGGAGGAGGTGACCAGCCCTCTGTGGAGAAAGAAGTGGTTCAGGACTATTTAGAAAAGCTGGACGAGCAAAAGTCCATGGGGCCAGATGCACTGCATCCGAAGGTGCTAAAAGAGTTGGTGGATGTGATTGCAGAGCCGTTGGCCATTATCTTTGAAAACTCATGGCGATCGGGGATGGTCCCGGATGACTGGAAAAGGCTAATGTAGTGCCCATCTTTGAAAAGGCGAAGGAGGATCCGGGAAACTACAGGCCAGTCAGCCTCACCTCAGTTTCTGGAAAAATCATGGAGCAGGTCCTCAAGGAATTAATTCTGAAGCACTTAGAGGAGAGGAAAGTGATCAGGAACAGTCAGTATGGATTCACCGAGGGCAAGTCATGCCTGACTAACCTAATTGCCTTCTATGATGAGATAACTGGCTCTGTGGATGAGGGGAAAGCAGTGGACGTGTTATTCCTTGAATTTAGCAATGCTTTTGATATGGTCTCCCACACTATTCTTGCCAGCAAGTTAAACAAGTATGGGCTGGATGAATGGACTATAACAGTGGTACCCAACACAGTGCCCGCGGGTGCCATGGCGCCCGCCGGGGCATTTGTGTGCACCCGCCTAGTGCCCAGCAGGGGAGAGAAGCCACAGCCCCGCGCCTGCCGGGGACAGAGAACTCTGGGGCCGCAGGCTGCGAGTGCTGGTGTTCTTGGTCCCAGGCAGGCACGGAGCCGCGGCTTAAGCCGGAGAGAAGCCGTGGCCCCGCGCCTGCCGGGGACAGAGAACTCTGTGGCTGCAGGCGCCGGTGTTCTCTGTCCCCAGCAGGCGCAGGGCCCGCCTAGTGCTCAGCAGGGGAGAGAAGCTGGGACCCCATGCCTACTGGGGACACAGTACTCCGGGGCTGCAGGCTGTGGGCGCCGGTGTTCTCTGTCCTCGTGGCTTCTCTCCGGCTTCTCTCTGGATTCATATATTATGTAATATTAAATATGATGTTTTTCGTATTATTTAAGGTACAAATACTAAATAAGCCTTGAAAAATTGTTGGCGCCCACCACACTCTTCTGAAAACATGAATGTGCTACTGGCCACAAAAAGGTTGGGGACCACTGGACTATAAGGTGGATAGAAAGCTGGCTAGATCATCGAGGTCAACGGGTAGTGATCAATGGCTCCATGTCTAGTTCTAGGCAGCCAGGATCAAGCGGAGTGCCCCAAGGGTTGGTCCTGGGGCCGGTTTTGTTCAATATCTTCATTAATGATCTGGAGGATGGCATGGATTGCACCCTCAGCAAGTTTTCAGATGACACTAAACTGGGAGAAGTGGTAGATATGCTGGAGGGTAGGGACAGATTACAGAGGGACCTAGACAAATTAGAGGATTGGGCCAAAAGAAACCTCATGAGGTTCAACAAGGACAAGTGCAGAGTCCTGCACTGAGGATGGAAGAATCCCAAGCTCTGTGACAGACTAGGGCCTGAGTGGCTAGGCAGCAGTTCTGCAGAAAAGGAACTAGGGGTTACAGTGGACGAGAAGCTGGATATGAGTCAACATTGTGCCCTTGTTGCCAAGAAGGCTAACGGCATTTTGGGCTGTATAAGTAGGGGCATTGCCAGCAGATCGAGGGACATGATCATTCCCCTCTATTCGGCATTGGTGAGGCCTCATCTGGAGTACTGTGACCAGTTTTGGGCCCCACACTACAAGAAGGATGTGGAAAAATTGGAAAGAGTCCAGAGGAGGGCAACAAAAATGATTAGAGGGATGGAGCACATGATTTATGAGGAGAGGCTGAAGGAACTGGGATTATTTAGTTTGCAGAAGAGAAGTATTGGGGGGCGGGGGGGGATGTGATAGGTGCTTTCAACTACCTGAAAGGAGGTTCCAAAGAGGATGGATCTAGACTGTTCTCATTGGCACCAGATGACAGAACAAGGAGTAATGGTCTCAAGTTGCAGTGGGGGAGGTTTAGGTTGGATATTAGGAAAAACTTTTTCACTAGGAGGGTGGTGAAGCACTAGATTGGGTTACCTAGGGAAGTGGTGGAATCTCCTTCCTTAGAGGTTTTTAAGGCCTGGCTTGAGAAAGGCCTGGCTGGGATGAATTAGTTGGGGATTGATCCTGCTTTGAGCAGGGGGTTGAACTAGATGACCTCCTGAGGTCCTTTCCAACCCTGATATTCTATGATTATATGAGGGGTTTGGGTACAGGAGGGTGCTCCAGGCTGGGATCAAGGGGTTCAGAGGGCAGGAAGGGGGATCAGGGCTGGGACAAGGGGTTGGGGCATGGGGGGAGTCAGGGGTGCAAGTTCCGGGCAGCGCTTACCTCATGCAGCTCCCAGAAGCAGTGGTATGTCCCCCCTCTGGCTTGTACACGGAGGTGATGCCAGGCGACTCTGCGCGCTGCCCCATCTGCAGGCGCCATCCCTTCAGCTCCCATTGGCCATGGTTCCTGGCCAAGGGGAGCAGCAGAGCCAGGCCTTGGGGCGGGGCAGCATGCAGAGCCCCCTGGCTGCCCCTATGTGTAGGAGCCAGAGGGGGGACATGCCACTACTTCTGGGAGATGCATGGAGCCACAGGAGGCAGGGAGCCTGCCTTACCTCCGCTGAGCGGACTTTTAACAGCCCAGTCAGCAGTGCTGCCAGGGTCCCTTTTTGACTGGTTGCTCCTGTCAAAAACCGGACACCTGGCAATCCTACACCCCCCCACCCCCGCCAAAGATAATGAGAACACACTGACCCCTCCTAAAGATAAGGTCAGGATGACAGTGTGATGGATAGAGCTATTTTGATCAAACCAACATGTACAAGGTAATGGGTGGTAACAAACCACGTGGGATGGGTGGGGTGACTAGCCACATCAGAGGGGCAACACGTAACTTGTTTGTATTGGTGTATAAATGAAGTCTCAGAGGGAGAGTCTTTGGCCAAGGGGGAGCAGAAAATCCCTCTACTGACTGAGTTACGTCCATTGTAATACATGTGTTAAGTGTACCTGTAGCATGTATAGGGCTTTAACACCTTGCTTCATCAACTATAAACCTGACCGAGTCCCTTTGCTACTAACAGGTCTGTGGTTATTGGGCAATTCAGTTGGAGGCTGCTGTATGGGGTATCGAGCCAGAGCAGCACGCAAAGAGAACACACGCGCAGCCAACATCTGATGACATTGGCCTTGACCCCAGTACATCAATACACTTTCCAAAGTCCTGTCTCCCTCCTCTGAGCTCCCCCGCACATATTCCTGATTAGGGAGCCACCACAGCCCTTGGCTCTGTGGTACACCAGGGACGGTGAAGGTTCTGCATTGCATCTTCTGCATTGTTCAAGCCCTTTTCATTTACAGACCCATTAGTCCACAGATGCTGCATCCTGAGATCCACTGACAAGGTTGCTGGTCTTGTTTTTGTCTCCTTGGTGGAAAATAAGTGGTCACAATAGAAATCAACCCCATCAGAATGGATTAAGAATGAATATTGAAATGCAAGTAATAAAATATTAGAGTGTTTAAATACAGAGTGCCTTCCTGGAATGTTTTAAATGAGCTAAATGTAATGACCATGAAACTGATAGCACATCTACACTACAGACTTCTGCTGGCATAGCTCTGTCCACCAGGGGTGTGAAGAGGTATGAGTCTGACTGACACAGCTGTGCTGGTAAAAGCCCCTTTAGTATATTGTAGTACTGTGTCTTTAAATCTAGTCCTGCATAATCACCAGAGGGCCTCCAGGTATAAGGAGTCTCTCACAAGATGCAGGGGCTCTCTGGGCTCTGTAGGCTCAGTTGTCTGTAGCAGCCATATTGTTGTGTAACTAACAGAGAGAGTTGTGGTTTAAACTTTATATCCTTGGTCTCACTCTGTTTCCTGAGATCCATAGTCTGCAGCAGGCTCACAAGGAAGTCCCTCTCTGCTGCCAGATATAGTGAAAATGACTACTCAGAGCCAGGAAACAATCTACAGATCTGCAGGAACCAAGCAGAAGATACAGAGTATTGAGACAGAGAGTACATAGATTGTGACGCTCTGTACCTCGGGGGAACACCCTACACCCCCATGTTGAACTTTATAAAATGATTGTGTGGTATCCAATGCAAAGTTTGTCATGTTGGGTGTCTTTGGAAGGCTCATAATGCACTGAGCATGGTTGTTATAGGGATGTTATAGTAATTGTTACAGTAAGGTTATAATGTCATGTATATAGTTATGAGGCTGAAAATGTATCCTCATGGCTTAAAGCAAGCCCAGGCAAAAACTCTCCAAGAACAGAGAGGCAGTTCACACCTCATCAGGGTATATATGGGACAAACCCAGCCCAGCCTCACAGGAATAAAGGACGCTGGCCTAGGCAGCAACAAAAGAATGTTAGATTCTGGAGTGAGTCACCCCCATTCCTTTGGTCAGTTTGGAACTGCAATGAGGTAATGTTCACCTGACTCTGAAGGGGGGTAGGGGGCAAAGCCAAGAGGGAAGAAAGGACATAATAAAAGGAGGAGACATTTGTCATGCTCCTCCTCTCTCTTCCATCTACATCTACAGCAGGGGTGGGCAAACTTTTTGGCCCCAGGGCCACACCCGGGTGGGGAAATTGCATGCAGGGCCGTGAATGTAGGGGTGGGGCAAGAGGTAGAGGGGTGTTGGAAGGAGTGTGAGGTGTGGGAGGTGGTGCGGTGTGCAGGAGGGGGCTCAGGGCAGGAAGTTGGGGGCTCAGAGCAGGGGGTTGGAGTGCAGGGGGGTGCACAGTGCAGGAGGGGGCTCAGGGCAGGGAATTGGGGGGCAGGGAGGGGTGCAGAGTGCAGGAGGGGGCTCAGGACTGGGGGTTGGGAGCTCAGGGCAGGGTGTTGGGGTTCAGGGAGGGGTGCAAGGTGCAGCAGGGGGCTCAGGGCTGGGGATTGGGGTGTAGGAGGGAGTGTGGAGTACAGGATGGGGGTCAGGGCAGGAGGTTGGGGTGTGGCAGGGGGGCTCAAGGTAGGGGATTAGGGGGATCAGGACAGGCGGTTGGGGTGCAGGAGGGTTTTGCGGTGTGGGCTCCGGCCCAGCGCCACTTACCTTGAGCAGCTCCAGGGTGGCAGCAGCGCGCAGCAAGGCTAAGGCAGGCTCCCTGCCTGCCCTGGCCCCATACTACTCCCGGAAGCGGCCCCTGGGGGGGAGGGGAGTGCAGAGGGCTCCGTGCACTGCCGTCACCTGCGGGTACCTCCCCTGAAGCTCCCATTGACTGCAGTTCCCTGTTCACAGCCAATGGGAACTGCAGGGGGCGGTGCCTGCAGGCGAGGGCAGAGCACGGAGACCTCTGCCACCCCCCCTCCCAGTCCCCCCCAGGGATGTGGTGCTGGCCACTTCCGAGAGTGGCACGGGGCCAGAACAGGCAGGAAGCCTGCCTTAGCCCCAATGCGCCACAGGGCTGGCAATCCCGCGGGCCAGATCCAAAGCCCTGATGGGCTGAATCCAGCCTGCGGGCCATAGTTTGCCCACCCCGATCTACAGGCACCACGCCAAGTGACTGAAGCGCTGATCAAAGGGGAGAGCCTGGCTGAAGAGCAACCAGCCAGCCTGTGGTGAGAAGCATCTAAGTTTGTAAGGGCATTGAAAGTGTTAAGATCAGCTTAGAATGCGTTTTGCTTTTATTTCATTTGACCAAATCTGACTTGTTGTGCTTTGACTTATAATCACTTAAAATCTATCTTTGTAGTTAATAAATTTGTTTGTTTGTTCTACCTGAAGCAGTGCATTTGATTGAAGTCTGTCAGAGTCTCCACTTGGGATAACAAGCCTGGTACACCTCTACCTCGATATAACACGACCCGAAATCATACAAATTCTGATAGAACGCGGTAAAGCAGTGCTCCGGGGGGGCGGGGCCGCACACTCCAGTGGATCAAAGCAAGTTTGATATAACGCGGTTTCACCTATAACGCGATAAGATTTTTTGGCTCCTGAGGACAACGTTATATCGAGGTAGAGGTGTACATATTAATTTCTTTGTTAAATTGATGAACTCATATAAGCTTGCAGCGTCCAGGGGGCATAACTAGACACTGCAAGATGGAGGTTCCTAGAGTGGTGTCTGGGACCGGAGATATTGGCTAGTGTCATTCAGTTGCACAATCCAAGGAGCAGCTTACATGCCAGAGGCTGTGTGTGAACAGCCCAGAAGTGGGGGTTCTCACAGCAGAGCATAGTAAGGCTGGCTCCCAGAGTCAAGGATTGGAGTGACCTAGCAGATCACTGGTCTAGGGGAACGTCACACAGATCTGAAACCCAAAGTAAGCAGTCAAACTAATAAAAATAAAACTCATAACTGGTGAGTTGCATGCTTCCTCCCCAACCACTTTTATCCTTACCTGGTAGTATTGAGAATTGGAGGAGATGGGAATAATGGTACCACATTTGTTCCTCAGAAGCAGATAAAAGGGAAGAGGACATAAAAATGGTCAGTGTATTGCACATAATGGGTGTGGAGGCTCTGGAAGTGTACAGCACATTCTTACAGCAGCCAACTGAAAATGCTCCCACTTTGGATGAGGTCTTCCCAATGGTGAGGAATTAATGTAAGCCTAAGAGTAGTGTTGTGTTTGAACTATACTAGTTCTGGCCTTACCCACACCTAGGAGAAGAACAAGTAAGTGACAGCGCTGAGGCAAAAGCAAGAAAGTGTGACTCTGGAAATACTGAAAATGACATGCTGAGAGAGAAAATTTTGTTCGGAGTCTCTGATAAAGGCTGACTAAAGGCTATTCAAAGAGATGATTTGGGCAGAAAGCAATAGACATTTGCAGAGCCTCCCAAGCCATAAACACGCAAATAGAGATAATGTCTGGGCCACGCACTGACAAATTTTTACAGGATCTTACACGAAAAAGAGTAGCATGGCCAGTCCTCAGCCACCTGACAGTCACAGCAGTGCAGACTCACCAACAGCTCACATAAAGAAACTGTGGTAAGACACAGCACCCAGAGGCTGCCCAGCCTTTGCACTGATGTCTGTGTCAGAAATATAGACAATTAAATCACTATTCTATGTGTACAGCAACAAACTTTCCCAAAAGACCAAGTCACATGTCTCTGGCTGAACAAGAATGTGAGCACTCTCTCCTCTAGATACAGTATCACAGGGTAATAAAAATCATACAGTGCATTCAAAACAACCTTGGTATTGTACACTGCATATGAGGAATGTGACTATAAAATAGTGGTTTCCAACCTTTTCTCTTCTGCGGCACACCTGGATACTGTAGTAGAAATAGAGATCCTGAAGCATGGGTCTCGTGCAAGGCCTGAGCCCTGAACCAAAGTCAGCTAACATTATGCTCTGAGCAACAGTCAGGCCCTGCCAAAAGCAGATGCTTGCCTGCAAGTCAGTGTCCAGTACACAAACTCGGCACCGGTATTGCTAGCATTGCTAAAATACACTGAATATGTAAACACATTCCAGCAGGCCAGCTCAAGGACACCACAACCAAGCACACAATAAAATGGTTTGACAAGTCATGAATAGTGATATTTTGTCTGAAACATCAGGAGGAATGTACAAGGAGAGGTAACAAACATGTCATGAAACACATAAGGTGGTACATAAGTTATTTATCCCAGATTGTTTGTCTCAGTCTATAAATGTTGGGATACCTTGCCTTAACACTTCGCCTGGTGTAGGGGGCAGTGGAAAGTCCCGCCACTGACTGAGCAGGTACCATTGTCACTGGCATTGTTAGTGTACCTGTAACCATTGAGCCGGGACATTAGCACCATGCTTCGTAAGCAATAAACCTGGCCAGGTGCCTTTGCTACTAAATGGCTCTGTGGTTATTGGGCAGTTTGATAGAACCTGCTGTCCAGGCTATCTGGCCAGTGCCAGAGAGAACACACAAGCAGCCTATATCTGACAGATTCTGAAGATTCTGTTGTGGGTGGGTCGGCTTTTGTGGCCTGCATCGTGCGGGAGGTCAGACTAGATGACCATATTGGTCCCTTCTGACCTTAAAGTCTATGAGTCTATGAGTCTATGAGATACCTTTCATTATTTTGAGGCACACCACAATATTGTCTCCAAATGAGCTCACCCTTTTATTGCCTCAGTTTAAGCTGTTTACCATCCTTGCCATTCAGTCTGTACAATAAAGTTAATGATGTTAGAGTCTGACTCCAACACTAATTAAGATACAAGGGAAGGGTTTTTGTTCTCACATGTAGTTTTTCAAAAAATTCCATGGTTGGGAAACACTGCTGTAAAGTTCAAGGTTGACACTAGGGCTGAGGCCAATGTTTTAGACTCATAGACTTTAAGGTCAGAAGGGACCATTATGATCATCTAGTCTGACCTCCCGCATGATGCAGGCCACAAAAGCTGGCCCACCCACTCCTGGAATAATTCTCTCCCTTGACTCAGATGTTGAAGTCCCCAAATCGTGATTTAAAGACTTCAAGTCACAGAGAATCCTCCAGCCAGCGACCCCTACCCCATGCTGCGAAGGAAGGCGAAAAACCTCCAGGGCCTCTGCCAATCTACCCTGGAGGAAAATTCCTTCCCGACCCCAAATATGGCGATCAGCTTAACCCCGAGCATGTGGGCAAGATTCTCCAGCCAGACCCTCCGGAAAAAGTTCACTGTAGTAACTTTTAATATCCCATCATTGACCATTGTTACTAATTACCAGCGATGGCACGTTATTGATCTATTGACTAAAATCACGTTATCCCATCAAACCATCCCCTCCATAAACTTATCAAGCTTAATCTTAAAGCCAGAGAGGTCTTTCGCCCCCACTATTTCCCTCGGAAGGCTGTTCCAGAACTTCACCCCTCTGATGGTTAGAAACCTTCGTCTAATTTCAAGCCTAAACTTCCCGACGGCCAGTTTATATCCATTTGTTCTCGTGTCCACATTAGTACTGAGCTGAAATAATTCTTCTCCCTCCCTGGTATTTATCCCTCTGATATACTTAAAGAGAGCAATCATATCCCCCCTCAGCCTTCTTTTGGTTAAGGTAAACAAACCGAGCTCCTCGAGTCTCCTTTCATACGACAGGTTTTCCATTCCTCAGATCATCCTAGTGGCCCTTCTCTGTACCCGTTCCAGTTTGAGTTCATCCTTTTTAAACATGGGAGACCAGAACTGCACGCAGTACTCCAAATGTGGTCTTACCAGTGCCTTGTACAATGGAACCAGCACCTCCTTATCCCTACTAGAAATACTTCGCCTAATGCATCCCAAGACCGCATTAGCTTTCTTCACGGCCACATCACATTGCCGACTCATAGTCATCCTGCGGTCAACCAGGACTCCGAGGTCCTTCTCCTCTTCCGTTACTTCCAACCAATGCGTTCTCAGCTTATAACTAAAATTCTTGTTAGTCATCCCTAAATGCATCACCTTACACTTCTCACTATTAAATTTCATCCTATTACTATTACTCCAGTTTACAAGGTCATCCAAATCTCCCTGCAGGATATCTCGATCCTTTTCCGAATTTGCAATACCTCCCAACTTTGTGTCATCCGCAAACTTTATCAGCCCACTCTTACATTTGGTTCTGAGGTCAGTAATAAATAGATTAAATAAAATCGGACCCAAAACCGAACCTTGAGGAACTCCACTGGTAACCCCCCTCCAACCTGACAGTTCACCTTTCAGTACGACCCGCTGCAGTCTCCCCTTTAACCAGTTCTTTATCCACCTCTGGATTTTTATATCAATCCCCATAAATTTGAAAAATTTTAGTTTTTCAAAAAATTCCACGGTTGGGAAACACTGCTGTAAAGTTCAAGGTTGACACTAGGGCTGAGGCCAATGTTTTATCAATTCACCTTTTGAAAAAGAGACTAGGTTTCATCCAGCTAGAGCAGCGTGAGGTTGTACTTATAGCATATGGTGGTTCCAGAACGGACTCTGAAGATATCACCCTAACAGCAGCCCTGGCCAAGGATACGGTCAGTCTTCAGTTCATCACTGAGACATCTACACCACCACTGTGAGGCATAGAAGCTTGCACAAAGCTCAACCTAATATGCAGAACAGGTATGCTGCACACCAACACACCCAGCAAGAAAGAATTGATTGCACAATACCCAGAAGTCTTCAGGGGACTAGGAGAGTTCTATGAGAAGCATCACTTATCTAGGGGCCCATGGGTCATCCCTGTCATACATGGTTGCAGAGATATCTCCTTTGCGGTGACAGACAGATTCAGAGGGCCTGATCCTTAGGGAAGGGTTGGAATGACTGTCACTAAGAGCCTTTGCATAAATGGAGCGGTGACCTTTGGTAAGCATATTGGCATGCATAAAAGTTTTTATTGTTGTTAATATGTTTTTTCTGTAATGCTTTTACCTTAGTGTGATGCATGGCTAGAAAGAGTTAAACATCCTGCAAAATAAATAACCCTCAAAAGACATGTGTCGAGATAATGTTTGTGTTTTTGTGTATTTACATATGTATGAGTACCACAATATAATGAACAGTCCCTGTCTATGCTGTTTTCTGATATCATTTAAATGAATTGTAAACACAGGATATCCCGGTATTCATTTCTCTTTGAAATGTACTGTGAATGGTGGAGGAAAAGGCAAATGGCCTTATGTTAATTCGTATAGCTAAGTACCAGTGATGGACCTCCTTCAAAGTCATCCTAATTACCTTTTGTTCCCCGAAGAAATCCCAACTTGTCAAAGAGGACATGAAATTGTATAAAGGATCCTTGAGCCCTGATTCTGTCATCAGGGGAAGTTTGAGTCGCAAGACTGAGGTCCCAGTTATGCTGATACGCCCTGAATATGAGACTTGGACATTGGACTATGACCTATGAACTGAATTCTAAAGGAACCCTGCAACTACAAAGCTCACCATCTCTGCTATGAATCTGCACCTCAATGAATTGAACTCATGTCTGTATGTATATTGATCTTTTAACCATACTCTCTCTCTCTCTCGTTTTTTAAATAAATTTGTTTAGTTAATAAGAATTGGCTGTAGCGTATATTTGGGTAAGATCTGAAACATTCATTAACCTGGGAGGTAATGTGTCCGATCCTTTGGGATTGGTAGAACCTTTTCTTTTATATGATGAAATAAGATTTACAGAAATTATCATATTTGACATGGGTACCTGGATGGAGGCTTGAGGCTGGATCACTTTAAGGGAAACTGTGTTATTGACTTCTGAGTAACCAGTAAGGTAATAAAGAAGCTGTTTTATGCTGGCTTGGTAAATCTAAGTATTGAAATATCCACCAGCTTTATGGGGACTGTCTGCCCCATTCTTTGCAGTTCACCCTAATTGAGTGACCACAGTTAGCTCCCCACTAGGACCCCGGTCACACTTAGTAATAAACTAGGCTTGCATAGGAAGTGCTGTGTGGTAGCTTATAACTGTAGCAATTATACTGGGTACCATCGCTAAGGGGAGAAGTGAAGCAGGCCTGCTTCAGCAGACTGTCTTTTGCTGAGAAATACACTGTGAAGGCAGACAACTGTTCAGCCTGGAAATACCCTGGTCAGGAAGGAGAGAGACACAGGTTTCAATTCAAGAAAGGCAATGGCTAGGGAACCGGAAACTTGATTGTGAGTGCCCTTGTGTGACCACTAAGGGGAAATACAGGTGCAGTTGCCCTAAACTGTGACAAGGTTGAGGTACAGTTTGATCATGAGCCAATGGAGTTGGTATTCTCCAAACCCCTTGGAAAAGGAGCTGCAAATCTATACCATGTGCTACTTCAATTACAGAATTATGATCTAAAAGTCACACATACATCTTGTAAAGAAATGTTAACTCCAGCCAGACTGTCAAGCGCTGCAGTGGAATGTACTACAGACCCAAATGATGAAATCACTGATGAAAAGGTCATCTATGCAGTTGAGGCCACCATTACACTCGGCACAGATTTGTTAAACAAATGGAAGGAGGACACACAGGAAGACCCTGTAATGCAAGCCTTACACAATACAGTACATGAAGGCTGGCCACACAGAAGAAAAGTGAATGACAGAGTGCAGCCATACTGGGCTGTGCAAAGCACTATTTCATTACAACAAGATTTATTAATGGCTGGTGACAAGATCATTATTGCTAACAATACAAGGCAGGAAATGCTTGCATGAGTCTCACCAAGGCATTCAGAGAGCTAAAGCAAGATCAAGGCAGATAATGTTCTGGCCTGGTACATCCCAATACATAGAATAACTTGTACAAGGATGCAGGGTGTGTCAGGAATGTAGGTGAGTAACCAGAAAGAACCACTATGGTCTTATAAGATTCCTGATATCCCATGTCAAAAGATATCTGCCAACGTTTTTTTACTTTGGCAAACACTCATATCTACTCCTAGAGGGCTACTTTTCCAAATTTCTAGAAGTTTTGCATTGGTCAGACAAATCAGCACATTCCGTTATTGCTAAACTGACAGCTGTATTTGCAAGACATGGAATCCCAAAAAAGTTAGCAATTGACCACATTCTGTTTCCAAGCATAGAAATGAGTAACTTGGAGAGATCTTGGGGTGTGAAATACACTCACTCAGTCCTAGATAGCAACAATCTAATGGAATGACCGAGAGAACCATTCAGATGATAAAATCAATGTTTCACAAAATGGCTGCTTTGGGTAGAGATTCCTACTTAGTTTTTCTGAAGTGTGAAACACCCCACTGAGAGGTATGGAATACTGTCTCACAAGGTTGCTGAAGGGAAAGATGTTAAGAACAACTCTTCCATCTTCATATACATTGTTACAACCCAAAATACTGCAGAGGCTCACACCAGATTAAAACAGCTACAAGAATGACAGAAGAAATACTATGACTGGACAGCTAAGCCACTATCTGTGTTCCATCATTGAGATCCACATGCATGGAAACAACACAAGGTTGGCAACCAGCATGGGAAATAACTACAGGAGCCATAGTCATATCACACTGAAACACCTACAGGAGAAAGGGACAGATGTTTTTAAGGCCCGGCTTGACAAAGTCCTGGCTGGGATGATTTAGTTGGAGATTGGTCCTGCTTTGAGCAGGGGGTTGGACTAGATGACCTCTTGAGGTCTCGTCCAACCCTAATCTTCTATGATTCTATGTAATAGAAGGCACCTAAGACTTGACCGTACAATGCCAACAACAAATATGCAAGAGATACCTAAATCAGAAGAATCAATGAGCGGCATGCGGATCAGAATTGACACCACATCTTCTGACACACAGATTGCATCAGAACCATCAAAAAATAAATTCACAAGAAATGGATTGCAGGTGCTCACACCAGCATGATACCAGGACTTGTATGACAAATTGTCTACAGAGACAACATGCAGAAGCAGACTGAGCTAATGGTAAAGATTGAGTGCCAGCAGATTAAGTGTTAATCTCAGACCTACGCAGGTGAAGTTGACCTAGCTACTGTTGCTTGGGAAGGTGGATTACCTACAGCAATGGAAAAACCCTTCCATCGCTTTAGTCTGTGTCTGCACTATGGGGTTACAGTGGCGTAGCTAGAGTGCCATGGCTGTGCCACTGTAGCCCCCATAGTGTAGGAAAGCTGTAAATCACATTCTGTCAGCCTTGTTGTGAAAAGGCACCATGAGCTGCTTGGCAGCTCTGCCTGGGAGGCTCATGGTGTATTTATTGCCTCACCTCTGTGTTGAGCAGTGGAAGCGGAGACCAAAAGGGTGAAATCCAACAAGCTTTATTAAGACAACAATCAATCAACTTCAGAAACTGTTGCTGCAGCAGCCCCTGGCCCCAACATGACATGCACACACTGTGACATTCTATACCTTGGGGGAGCGTGCTGTAATCCCCATAAGAACATAAGAAAGGCCGTACTGGGTCAGACCAAAGGTCCATCTAGCCCAGTATCTGTCTACCGACAGTGGCCAATGCCAGGTGCCCCAGAGGGAGTGAACCTAACAGGCAATGATCAAGTGATCTCTCTCCTGCCATCCATCTCCATCCTCTGACGAACAGAGGCTAGGGACACCATTCTTACCCATCCTGGCTAATAGCCATTTATGGACTTAGCCACCATGAATTTATCCAGTCCCCTTTTAAACATTGTTATAGTCCTAGCCTTCACAACCTCCTCAGGTAAGGAGTTCCACAAGTTGACTGTGCGCTGCGTGAAGAAGAACTTCCTTTTATTTGTTTTAAACCTGCTGCCTATTAATTTCATTTGGTGACCCCTAGTTCTTGTATTATGGGAATAAGTAAATAACTTTTCCTTATCCACTTTCTCAACATCACTCATGATTTTATATACCTCTATCATGTCCCCCCTTAGTCTTCTCTTTTCCAAACTGAAGAGTCCTAGCCTCTTTAATCTTTCCTCATATGGGACCCTCTCTAAACCCTTAATCATTTTAGTTGCTCTTTTCTGAACCTTTTCTAGTGCTAGAATATCTTTTTTGAGGTGAGGAGACCACATCTGTACACAGTATTCGAGATGTGGGCGTACCATGGATTTATATAAGGGCAATAATATATTCTCAGTCTTATTCTCTATCCCCTTTTTAATGATTTTTAATGAGGAATCCCCATATTCCTCATTTTCATATAATCGTGATCTTACATATAAAGCATGCCTTGTAAGGTATCAGGGGAACGGTTATGATCTGCTGAAAGTCATTTCTCTATCCATATATGTATATCATCAGTGCATATGAAGTTATGAGAATTGTGTAGTATGGTTGTCACTAAAACATGCTGTAAGTTAGGGGAATCAGCCAGTATTAACTCCCCAGAGGCAACAGCAGGGAAAGCAACCAACACCTGGGCGGGGTGTCAAACAACCCATCAATCGCTATTGTCCAGCAAGGGAGTTACAATGCAATGACTCACCAGCATGAGGCCACACCAGGGGAATTAGCCTGCAAAGTCAGGGAGTCCAACAAGCAGTTTATATTTTTCTTTTTTTCTTTTCTAGCTTTATGGCAACGAAATAGTTCGGCTAGAGTAGGGCAGTCTGTGCATGAAGTTGAGATCAGGCACCGAAACCCTAGAGAAACCAATCTTCCCAAAGTGGCATGCCTCGGAGAAGACAGACCCAGATCAAGCCCAGACATCCAGCTCCATGACAGAAATGCAGGGAGGGGATGGGGGGACCGGAGACTTTCCAGGGAGGAAGGATCAGCCCTCCCCAGTCCGAGATCCCGGTGTCAAGCTGGAGGAATGCCCTTAACCCAGACCGAGTTCTGATTGCTGAAGACAGGAATTTCTTCCTAGAGATGAAGTGCTTGGAAGCGGAGGCGGAAGACAGGAGAGAGAAGCGCTTGGAAATGAAGCGCTTGGAGGCGGAAGCAGAGGCAAAGCGCTTGAAAATGGAGCTGAAGCACTTAGAGCTGGAAAAGGCTAAGCTGAACCAACCAGGTAACCTTAACAGTCCTTCTCCAGGTACTGCTCCCCATTCTAAGAAATTCCCCACATACAAGGTAGGCGTTGATACAGAGGCCTTCTTAGAAAATTTTGAAAGGGCCTGCCTTGTGTACAACACCCCGACAGACCAGTATATGGTGGAGCTGAGGCCGCAACTCAGTGGACCCTTAGCAGACGTGGCAGCTGAAATGCCTAAAGAACACATGAACGAGTATGAACTTTTTAAACAAAAGGCCAGAATTAGAATGGGACTAACACCCAAGCATGCCTGTCGGCGGTTCAGAGCCCTAAAGTGGAAACCAGACGTGGCATTTTCCCGACACGTCTACCACATTGTAAAAAAAATGGGATGCCTGGATATCAGGAGCAAGTATTAAATCTCTGGAAGATCTGTCTCTCCTAAAACAAATGGAGCAGCTCTTAGAGAGTGTTCCTGAGGAAATAGAAAGGTACATCCTAGATGGGAAGCCAAAAACTGTAATCAAGGCAGGGGAGATCGGAAACAAATGTGTGGAGGTGGCGGAGAAGAAGAAAGGTAGTAGCAGTTGGAGTGGATACCAGAAGGGGCAACCCGAGACAACACCCCACCATTGAGGTCAGCCCAACGCAGGTCCCTCCACACAGCCAGGGAAACCCCAGATGCCCCATCTCGTCCCATCACCCCACTCTCCAACCACCCACCTCGCCCCAGCCCACAGTCAGCTGGGAGATGCTTTAAATGTAATGAGCTGGGGCATGTGAAGGCCAGCTGTCCCAAGAGCACCAACCGACTGCAACTCATCACCCTGCAGTCCCACTGAGAGCCTTCAGGCCAGTGGCGTAGCCAGGTTCTAACATCTGGGGAAGCGAACACAAAAAAAGGCGCCACCCGCCGCCATATCAAATTACTAGTTACATACTTTTAAATTTGTTATACATATTTATTTTGTACTTAAAATAAAAACACAAGAATGATATTGTTTTATAAGTACGTGTGTTATTTTGCATTTAAAATATAAAAAAAGTTTTACAGTATTGTATATAAAATCAAAACATAATAAAAACACGTGTTATTTACTTATTTTATATTTCAAAGATAAGATCAAAACAATATGATAATCTATGAAGCACTACAACCGCCTCTTTCGTCTAAGCTTCATTCTAGCAAAGTTATCTATTACTTTATTATAATCTACTATAGTAGCCAATTGTCTTTCAATGGAGAGCAAAGCTAACCCAGACAATCTATCTTGTAGCAACTTGTAGCAAGAAGAAAAAGATTCCTGAACTTGTGTGTGGCAAAGGGAAGGAGAATGCTTCTAACCTTTTATCTAGTGAGTCTACGGGTTTGCCTGAAAGGGGATTGTGTAGGAATCCGCCTGATGGGCCAAAGGTGATCCTGGACGTAAGACAGACCCAGAAAAAGTCTGTTGCTGCTCAGGAAAGTGTTCCTTTAGAGCAAGCCCTAGGTAAAGAGGGTAAGGGAAGAATTTCTGTGAAGGGTGAATTGTTGCTTAGAGAAGCTCCTAAGGGAAGGAATCCTCATGGTGATCTGTACAAGCCGTTTGCTGCAACTGAAGGGTGTGAAAGTGATTTAATCAGGGAAGTTTCAGTTCCTAACAGCCAGAAATTTTCTGTTGTGAATGGATCCACTGACTTTCCTTTTGAAAGATCCAGTGTGGGTAGCTTTAAGAAGGTCTCAGATGGAGTAAAAGCTGTTAAGAAAGTTGAGCAGCCCTATACCCAAGTGGCTGTGTGTGGCCAGCTTGTTGGGAAGACAATGGTGTTGGAACAGGAATGTCTCCATGCTAATTCTTTAAGTGAGCAGTCTGTGCTTCAGGGTCTGAGGACAGATTTGGTTACTGGGGTTTCAAAGCAGAACAGTTTTATGGCCGAATGCTTGAGGATGCAGGGGACAGCAAGCAAACTCTCACCCTCAGACTCTTTGAATTTGTGTGGTATCTCTTTAAGACAGAGTCCAGCCTTGGAAATAGCAGTTAAGGATATGAAAACTGGTGGACTGGCTCCAGTCTGTGGTAATGCAAATTACTTGTCTGGCTGGGAGAGGAAGGACTTGCTAATAGCTGTTAGCCCAGAGAGCCCACCCCATCAGCCAGTGAATTCTGTTAAGCAAGAGAAATCAGGGTTTGATCCTGCAGGACAAGGAGGAAAGAGAAAACTGAATTTTGCAAAGGGAAGCCACAGGTTACCCCTAAAATGCCCAAACTACAATGGTATTGAGCCAAAGGTGTGGCACGACAAACATGATTGTAAATGGACACTTGCAATGAATTTGTTGTTATTGCTAATGGTAATTTTTGTAACAAATGTGTTGCTATTACCACAAACTGTAAAAATGTACCATGTGCCTAATCTTTTGAAAAATCCCTTGAACATGTTAAAAGGAATACATAAGAACACACTTTATGTTAAAAGGCCTTGTTATACTGGTGTTTCACAGTTAATGCCTGTAAACAGTATTGGAACTTTTCACAGGGGAAAAGATATTCCAGACCTAATGTGCTGTATGAAAAGGGAAACTGAGGCATGCCTCCATATTGCTTTCATGGCTAAATGCCAAGATTCCTGTACTATGAACAACATTAATATCTACATTAATTTGATGTTAACTGGGTTCCAAACATTTGCCAGAGCTTGTACAGATAAAGTAGCTGTTTTCTTTAGCTCTTGGGAAAATCACATGAGTCATACAGGAATCCTGTGGCAAGACCAGATCCAATCCAAGCCTGAACCTAAGAACTTTGCCATTGCTGTATGTAATTGATTCCATTTAACTGATTCTAACTCATCTATATCTTTTTCCTTTTATGAATAAACCTTTAGATTCTAAAGGATTGGCTACAGCGTGATTTGTGGGTAAGATCTGATTTGTATATTGACCTGGGTCTGGGGCTTGGTCCTTTGGGATCAGGAGAACCTTTTTTCTTTTACTGGGGCATTGGTTTTCATAACCATTTGTCCCCATAACGAGTGGCACTGGTGGTGATACTGCGAAACTGGAGTGTCTAAGGGAATTGCTTGTGTGACTTGTGGTTAGCCAGTGGGGTGAGACCAACGACTTCACTGTCTGGCTGGTTTGGTTTGCCTTAAAGGTGGAAAAACCCCAGCCTTGGGCTGTAACTGCCCTGTTTTAGCAATTTGTCCTGAATTGGCACTCTCAGTTGGGTCCCCGTCAGAACCGCATCGTCACAACCCCCACTTAATGCAATCCCAATGCTGACTCCCCAAGGGACCTGAGCCCCCAGGATCCCATTGAAAAGGGCTTGGGGGGGGGGGGCTGGTTTGCTTTCTGAAAGGCAAATTCTGCACGAAAAAAGCAAGTCCCAATGATGTGTCACTGAATGAAGGAGAAGCCCGGAGCACTAGCTCCGCACTTGGGCACACCTGGAGTGTCAGTGATCAGGCTTGCTGGCCTGGCCCCCAGCCCCCATGCTCAGCTCATGCTGCCTTGCACTCCTCAGGCTGGGGCCACCACCCAGACAGAGGCAGGGGCAGTGCAGCATCTCGCTGTGAGGGGGCCATTGCTCGCACGCCCCCGGTGGGACAGCCCCTCTCATCTCTCCTGAGGGGGCTGCTCTGCAATCTGTGGCCCCTGGAAGCAGGCAGCACAGAGGAGCAAGGAGGGGGGGCACAGTCCCCCACATGAGAGAGACAATCGGACAGAGGTGGGCACGGTCTGTTGGGGGTTTGCATGGGGGAGAGGGGTTGCGGGGCTGCACTGGGAGACTCCAATGCAGCACCTAGCCATGCTGGCTCTGTGCATCATGAGGCCACTCGGGAAAAGGAGGCAGCAAGAGAGAGAGGCCAAGGAGGAGGTGCCCTTCCCCTCCTAGCTGGGTCTGTGAGTCCCTGATCTCACAGAGTCTCAGCGCTGCAGGCACCCAGCCCCCAGGTACGGGGCTGCAGTGCAAGCTAGACGGGCTGCTACAGAGAAGTCAGGACCAGTCAGAGCACTTCCCATGTCATCATAAAAACTCACTCCTGGAAAGCTGGGTGAGGTAATATGGGGTGGGGAGGGGTAAATATATATCAAGGTGGGTGAGGTAAAATATTTTTTATTGGACCAGCTTCTGTTGGTGAGAGAGACAAGCTTTTGAGCTTTCACAGAACTCTTCTTCAGGAAGAAGAAAGAGAGACAAGCTTTGGAGCTTTCACGAAGTTCTTTCTTCTTCCTGAAGAAGAGTTCTGTGAAAGCTCAAAAGCTTGTCTCTCTCTCACCAACAAAAGTTGCTCCAATAAAAGATATTACCTCACCCACCTTGTGGCTCCAATTTCCTGGGAACAACAGGGCTACACTACACCAACACAGCATACAAAAATGCAAGATTCACATGAACAGCACAGAGTGACCATCACAACAGGACACTATTTTCACGATTCATCTTAGCATAATGTCATCATCACACCAAGGAAGTAGCACCAGCACAATGAGATAAATATAGCCACATGTGCATGCCAAAAATTCACAGTACAAGCACACTGGGATCCACACAGCAGGACAGTAGTGTCAGTTTAGCTCTCAGTCTCTGAGTCCATCCCCACTAAACTGAGTCCAACGGTTCAGCTAAACACAAGGGCACCTGCAAATAGCTGTACTAACAGCAGGATCTACACTGGCCCAATAGGAGGAGTTGCAGGGCACTAATTCCCAGTCCCAGTGCAAGGCAATATGGGATCCAGGCAGCAGGTCCTTAGAACCAGAATTTGTAATTTCATCCCACTCTCCTGTGAGTAGGATGAAATTAAAGAAGTAACAGAAGGCAACTCCCAAGAAACAAGGCACTTGACCAAATGGCTGGGTGGATGTTAAACAACCATCACCCGCCATTGTGTACAGCAAGTGAATGACAATTAGTCATTTAATGACCATCACCAGAGAATTACTCAATCCTGGGACTCAGCAATACCCCCCTCCCCGCCCCCCAACATGATCACAAGACAAGCCCTTCCCTTAGGAGACAATTCAGGTTTCCCCTGATAGGAGAGGGAAAATCAGGCTACCTCTCCCTGCCCCCCAACATGGTGCCTGGACTTGTGTTTGCCAGATCACATGGACTACTAAACACATATAATGTTTTCACCCCTCAGCTCACAGAGAGCACAGCAGATGGTTCCAGCCGTCCCTTGGGAGACAATTCCATCCACAACCCCAAGGCAGAGATTGTAGCTATGAAGATTTCCCTGATAGTTTTCCTCTCCTACCCCCCCACCCCTATCCCTTCCCCACTGCCTCTTCCCTTCCACCCCTCACCCCCTAAGAGGTAGTCACCCAGCTGCCAGGGAGGGGGAACCAAGCACACTACATGGCCACTGTCTCTGAGAGGCAGGCGTCTGCCTGGGCAGGGAGGGCAAGCAGGGACACCACACCCCACAGGAGACACGCCTCCCCCCCCACCCCCCATGCCTGTCCTGGTCCAGCTGCCCGGCAGGGGCTGGTACTCTCAGTCTCTCTGCTGCGGGGGTGCAGGGGATGTTTTTGGAGATGCCTCTGGCTGAGCCCCCTGCCCCCCACCATGCAGACGGCCATCCCACCAGCAGCCAGGTGCTGGCTCTCACAGACACCTGGGGGGTTTCCAGTCCCCACCACCCTCACCACAAGAAAGACCCCCTTTGAAATACACTTACCAGCTGCTGCTACTGGCTGCCTTTAGTTGTGTGAGAGGTTAGGAGCTGCTGCTGCAGAGCCAGAGAAAGCACGCCTGCCACAGTGCCACAAGGAGCAGGTAGGAGAAGGAGGTGGTGCTGCACCTCACTGGTGGGGTCTCCCAGCTCAGCCCCTGCTCCAGGAGCAGTTCCCCTCGCTGATTGGCTAGTGGCCAAAAACCAGCTAAACAGCACTCCCCTAGCTACCCTACTGCCCCCACCCTTGCCGAACAGCTGATGGCTCATGGGCCCCCAAGGGCCCCATAAACAGTTGACTGGTGGGTGAGGTGGGTGTCCCTGCCCCCTATGGGGGGGCATGCCCCAACTGACCCCCTTCTTCCCCAAGGCCCCAGCCTCTCCTCCTCCCCAGGAGCCCAGCTTGCTGGAGCTCAGTTCTTTCCCCCTCCCCGCCTCCCTGATTAGCAGTCTGTCTCCCTCCTGCTGGGAGACAGCCGGCGTGGCAGGGAGGGGGCAGGGTATGCAATGCAGCATGCTGGGGGAAGCTGGCAAAGCCTGCCTGCAGGAGCCCAGCTTGCTGGAGCTCAGTACTTAATCGTCTCCTACCTGGGCAATCAGCTTCTCCCTCCTGCTGGGAGACACAGCTGATGGGCGTGGCGGTGAGAGGGGGCGGGGTATGCAGCAGCACGCTGGGGGAAGCCGGGCTTCAGAGCAGCACCGCTGGCGCCATGGTAACCCCGCCTAACTAAGGCATGGGCTTTTGAAAAATTTGCTGAGGGGAAGCAGCTGCTTCCCCTGCACCCCTCCAGCTACGCTACTGCTTCAGGCCCAGATGCCTCGCAAATACCCCCAGAGCAAAGGGAAACTGTGAGTGTGGGTGGGAGGAAGATTACTGCGTGAAGAGACACTGGCGCACAAGTGTCAGCGATCCACCAATCCCTGGTGGACCCCAAATTCATCGACCCAGAGGCCCAAGTGACGGTGCAACCCTTTAAGGCCAACTCTTTTAACTTGCCTACAGCCAAGTTGCCTGTCCAGTACAAGGTTGCCTGTCCAGTAATATGGACTTTTGCAGTCTATGATGATTATCCCATTCCCATGCTGCTGGGAGAAGACTTAGCCAACCATGTAGTCTAACAAAAAGGGTGGGGATGGTCACCCGCAGCCAGGCTAAACAGGCCTCCAGACCTAACTCCATTCCTGAGCCTCCTACAGGAACCCAGCCAGAGGTGGTGGAACCAAGCCCCAAACCAGAGTCTATAGCAGCAGTTGTAGATCCAGTTCCTGGAACCCAGCCAGAACCAGCCCAAGGATCGGAACTGGTGGAGCAGTCAGCACTAGAGCCCGTGCTTGGAACCCCACCAGAGTCAGGGGAGCCAGCACCAAAGGGCACCACAGAGCCTGCACCTGCAGCAGCAGCTAAACCCGCACAAGAGGCTCAACCGGAGCCTGAAATACCACCTAGTGCACCAGCAGAGAGCGGTTCATAGTTAACGGAAACAACTCCATCACCTGCATTGCTTCCAGCGGGACCAAGCCCAAGCCCCCAACCCAGCAAGGAACTAATGTCTCCAGCATCAAGGGAGCAGTTCCATGCAGAGCAGGAAGCAGATGAGAGACTCAAGGGAGCTTGGACGGCAGCACAGAGCAATCCACCACCTCTCAGCTCTTCTAACAGGTCCAAGTTTGTTATAGAAGGAGGACTCTTATACAAAGAGACTCTTTCTGGTGGGCACAAGGAGGACTGGCATCCTCAGAGACAGTTGGTAGTTCCAACTAAGTATAGGGGAAAGCTCTTGAGCTTAGCCCATGATCACCCTAGTGGCCATGCTGGGGTGAACAGGACCAAGGACCGTTTGGGGGAAGTCATTCCACTGGGAGGGAATGGGCAAGGACATTTCTACCTGTGTCCAGTCTTGTGAGGTGAGCCAGAGGGTGGGAAAGTCCCAAGACCAGGTCAAGGCCCCTCTCTAGCCTCTCCCCATAATTGAGGTTCCATTTAAGTGAGTAGCTGAGGATATTCTGGGTCCTTTCCCTAAGAAGACACCCAGAGGAAAGCTGTACATACTGACTTTCATGGATTTTGCCACCCGATGGCCAGAAGCAGTAGCTCTAAGCAACACCAGGGCTAAAAGTGTAAGCCAGGCATTGGCAGACATTTTTGCCAGGGTAGGTTGGCCCTCCGACATGCTTACAGATTCGGGAACTAACTTCCTGGCAGGGACCATGAAACATCTTTGGGAAGCTCATGGGGTGAACCACTTGGTTGCCACACCTTACCACCATCAAACGAATGGCATAGTGGAGAAGTTTAATGGGACTTTGGGGGCCATGATACATAAATTTGTGAATGAACACTCCAATTATTAGGACCTAGTGTTGCAGCAGTTGCTCTTTGCCTACAGGGCTGTACCACATCCCAATTTGGGATTTTCACCCTTTGAACTCGTTTATGGGCACGAAGTTAAGGGGCCATTACAGTTGGTGAAGCAGCAATGGGAGGAGGTTACATCTTATCCAGGAACTAACATTTTGGACTTTGTAACCAAGCTGCAATACACCCTCAAAGACTCTCTAGCCTTTGCTCGAGAAAACCTACAACATGCTCAACAAGAGCAAAAGGCCTGGTATGATAAACATGCCAGAGAGTGTTCCTTCAAAGTAGGTGACCAAGTCATGATACTGAAAGCGCTCCAGGCCAATAAAATGGAAGCGTTGTGGGAGGGTCCATTTATGGTCCGAGAACATCTGGGAACTGTTAATTACATCATAGCGTTCCCAGACCCTACCCTAAAACCTAAAGTATACCATGTTAATTCTCTAAAGCCCTTTTATTCCCGAGAAATCAAGGTTCTCCAGTTAACAGCCCAGGAGAGAGACAACGCTGAGTGGCCTGAAGGAGTATACTATGAAGAAAAAAGCAACGGTGGCATGAAAGAGGTGTCTTTCCATGACCCTTGGGCGTAAGCAGCGACAGCAAATTCAGGAGCTGTGTACCAGCTTTGCGCCGATGTTTTCAGTGACCCCAGGATGGACAGAACGGGCGTACCACTCCATTGCCACAGGTGATGCTCGCCCAATTAGAGCCCAACCCTACCAGATGGCTCCTCAAGCCAAAAGCGCAATAGAAAGGGAGATCAAGGACATGTTACAGATGGGTGTAATCCGCCCCTCTGAGAGTGCATGGGCTTCTCCAGTGGTTCTGGTTCCCAAACCAGATAGGGAAATCAGCTTTTGTGTGGACTACCATAAGCTAAATGCTGTAACTCGCCCAGAAAACTATCCAATGCCATGCACAGATGAGCTGTTGGAGAAACTGGGATGTGACCAGTTCATCTCCACCTTAGACTTAACTAAGGGGTA
Organism: Emys orbicularis; assembly: GCF_028017835.1. Taxonomy (NCBI): domain Eukaryota; kingdom Metazoa; phylum Chordata; order Testudines; family Emydidae; genus Emys; species Emys orbicularis. The sequence goes on along the minus strand of NC_088695.1, from coordinate 23,359,221 downwards.
CTGGTAAATGCTGCTAGATGACCCAGCCAAGGAAAGGTCAGCCTTCATCACCCATGTGGGGCTGTATGAATTTAATGCGCTCCCTTTTGGACTGCTAAATGCACCCACCACCTTCCAGAGACTGGTAGATAACCTTCTGGCTGGATTTGGGGAATTTGAAGTCACCTGCCTTGACGATGTGGCTATATTCTCAGATTCATGGGCAGAACACCTGGAACACCTCCAAGCTGTCTTCCAGCACATAAGGGAGGCAGGATTAACCGTTAAGGCCAAAAAGTGTCAAATAGACCTTAACAGGGGAATGTACCTTGGACACCAGGTGGGTCAAGGTACTATCAACCCCCTACAGGATAAGGTAAATGCTATCCAAAATTGGCCTGTCCCTAAGTCAAAAAAGTAGGTCCAAACCTTCCTGGGCTTGGCCAGGTATTACAGATTATTTGTACCACACTACAGCCAAATTGCCACCCCACTGACAGACCTGACCAGGAAAAAACAGCCAAATGCAATTCAGTGGACTAAGAAGTGTCACAAAGCCTTTAACCAGCTTAAGGCAGCCCTTACGTCTGACCCTGTACTGAGGGCCACGGACTTCAACCAACCATTTGTCGTATCCACAGATACGTCCGAGCGTAGTGTGGGAGTAGTGCCGTGACTCACCCCTGAGCACCCATACCCCCCTCCCCAGCACCATGGTGCCCCCCCAGGCTGCGTCCCCCTCCCCAGAACCCGTGGCACTTCCCCGAGCTGAGCCCCCCTCCCCAGCACCCACGGCGCTTCTCCGGACTACATCCTCCCTCCCAACACCAGTGGTGCCCCCTGAGTCCCCTCCCAGTTTTAGTCAGAGGTATTTTTAGTAAAAGTCACAGACAAGTCACGGGCCCGTGAATTTTTGTTTACTGCCTGTGACCTGTCCATGACTTAATAAAAATACCCGTGACTAAAACATAGCCTTACTGATGGCTGATACCACTGAGCCTCGCTCCTCTTGTGATGCACTGCACCTGGATGAGCAGTGAGTATCAGCCATCCTACTCCTACACATGCCCTTAGAAGTTGTGCAGCAAGAAACTAGAGCTGATTTTAAAGTATTTTTATTCACCTTTTTATCTCCTCTTGCTGTTTTCTCAAAGATTAAAGATCTAATATATGGAGATATACCTATCTCATAGAACTGGAAGGGACCTTGAAAGGTCATCGAGTCCAGTCCCCTGCCTTCATTAGCAGGACCAAGTACTGTCCCTGACAGTTTTATTTATATATATATATATATATATATATATATATATATTAATAGTCTTTAAAAAAGCTTTCATGGGTTCATTCACAGATTCATAGATTCCAAGGCCAGAAGGGACCACTGTGATCATCTGGTCTGACCTCCCGCATAACACAGGCCAGAGAACTGCCCCCAAAATGATTCTGAGAGCAGGTTTTTTAGAAAAAAACAGCCAATCTTGATTTTAAAATTGCAAGGGATGGAGAATCCACCACAACTCTTGGTAAATTGTTCCAATGGTTAATTACTCTTGTCATAGGTTTCATCCCCACTCTGGACTTTAGAGTACAGATATGGGGACCTGCATGTGAACCCCTAAACTGAATTACCAGCTTAGATCTGGTTTTGCTGCCACCACTCCCAAGTACTAACTCCCTTCCCTGGGTAGCCTTGAGAGACTTCTTCATCAATTTCCTGGTGAACACCGATCCAAACCCTTGGATCTTAACACAAGGAGAATTTAACTATCCCCCCTCCTTTCCCCCACCTATTCCTGGTGAGTCCAGATCCAATCCCCATGGATCTTAACACAAGGAAAAATCAATCAGGTTCTTAAAAATAAGACTTAATTAAGGAAGGTAAAAGAAAACCCTCTGGGAGATAGCATACAAGCTGATCTCACAGACAACAGATTCAAAACACAGAGGATGTTCCCCTGGGCCAAAACTTAGTTACACAAAAATTACCCAATTTGATTATTCCCTAATGCCCAAGATAAGTTACAAAGAAAATAAACATAAACCTATTTATTCCCTTCACTAATACTCACTATTTGATAAGAGGCTGATTTCTGGAGCTTTCCCACTCCGGTCAAAACTGAAAACTGACCCAGACAAAGGGAACTTCCCTCCTTCCTTTTGAAACATTTTGTCCCCCCATTGGTTCCTCTGGTCAGGTGTCAGCTAGGCTAGGTGAACTTCTTAACCCTTTACAGGTAAAAGAGGCATTAACCCTTAACTGTCTGTTTATGACAACTCTCACTATTAAAAAATTATGCCTTATTTCCAGTCTGAATTTCTCTAGCTTCAACTTCCAGCCATTAGTGTGTATTACACCTTTCTCTGCTAGACAGATAGAAGGGAATTCTGGATACTGGTATGAAAATGAGACACATTAAGTTACACCTCAAAATAAATTCTTCTTCTTCTGGGAACTCAAATTAGCAGCCAAGTTACTGACCTGTCACCTTCAGTTCCAGAGTGGCTTCCCCAAAAAAGCTGGGTGATCGGAAGAAACAGATAAACTGTCCTTGGTCAGAGGGGGTGATGTTGCGTATATGCAGGGCAACTCTTCCATCCACGATACCGTCCTTCAGCAGCTCTGTTCTGTCCCGATACTTTGATATTTGCAGCTCAGTCTGATCTTTTCCATCCTGATACAGATGGACAAGTTCAGAGTCCTTGGATTGGAACCAGCGCACCTCCATCTCCTGAGCATTCATGCTGGGGGAGAGGTGACAGGGTAACAGGGCATCTTCCCCTGCAGAGACCGTGATGGGATGATCAGGTCCAATAACCTTGAAATTCACTGTTAAAGGAACCAAGACACACAGAAAGTTAGACCAGAGGGGAGGTGGATTACTTTCATAGGTAATGCATGCTGATCTCTCACAACCGCCTAGACTGCAACTTGACCAGCTAAAACTGAGCTAATGGTGTCTCACTGTATGTGCACTGGAAAACGGGTCAAGTTAGGACAGGCTTAGCCAGCACGTGTTAGCTGACCCTGCACTAAACTCAGACACTTTTCCTAGTCAAGACCAATCCAGAGAGGATTAAAAAATGAGTGAGCTCTGTCTCTAAATTTTGTGAGCTGGCTAATGCCTGCAACCAGAACAATTAACCTGTGGAAAACTGTTTGCTAGACTGGAACCTGTAGTAGGAAGAGAGCTTGAGACATAAGCCCTTGTATCAGAGGCCTGGTATGAGGCAGGACCTGCTCACAGAATCTGGCAAGAACAGGGCTAATATTGCAAAAATACACATTCCTAAGAAGTGCTAAGATTGCAAGGGAGAACAAAAGTCAAGAGGAATTGCAGCCAGAAGGAACAGGATGAAGGCTGGAAAATCATACCAACACCAGGAAAAAGCAGGTCTATGTGATTGGGGACTCTCTACTAAGAAGAACAGACAGGCCTGAGTTGGGACGATGCTGAATTATTATGAAATTCTGTGATTGATATGAATAAATGTGGCAAGCATAAGTTTGATATGGCTTGGTGTGTCTGAATTTGCTAGAGGATTCTGGGAGCAGCATTCGCTTAGCATTATATAGATGGTGTGGAAAATGTACTGGAAGTGCTGAAATTGTACTTAAATAGTTAATAAAAGTTCTAGCTGCATTTATGTTTCAACATCAAACTTTGGAATATATCCGCCGGGGAAACCAGCTCACCAAAGTAAAGAAGACATAAAATCATGCAATCAGTGGGCTTGGTACAGGCTGACCCAGGGTCAAAATGACCCTTTTTTGGATGGCATCATGCTAAAAGCTTAAATGAATGATTGATGAGAGGGTAACAACTGATTGATCTGTGCCTATTTTGCAGTCCCTTCTAAAATATTAATTAGAGAAAACCACAGGGCATATTTCTGGGACATGTGACTCCTTTGAGAACAAAAGTTATAAATGCTAAGCTAAGTAAATTAGTTAAGTTAGTTCCCCGATTAACATTTGAAGAGGTTCATGACGCTGTGAGACAGAAGGCCACAGGGTAACCAAGATGCTGCTTTGAGGGACTTTTGTGGGACTTTTGAACCAGAGGACCTCGGAGTAACCAAGACCCTGCTTCCAGGGGATATTTGACAGACCAAGTACCTGAGAGGGGAAAGAACGGAAGAAAAGAAGTCTCCATCTAGAATCGGTAGCTATACCTGCTTTGTTTGCTAATCGAGATACTGTGTAAGGCCAACACAGTTACTGAAGGTTTATGCTTGGGGAATTGAAGCTTATTAAGGAGATGTGCATTATGTAACCTTTACTGCTTGTATGATTCTTTCTCAAATAAATTACTATGCATTGAAGATATTGTTTTCTGAATTTCTACTGGTGCTGGTAACAATCTGCCCAGCTATGGGCCATTAAAGATCCATTTCAACAGACTGTCACCAAAGCTGATCCAGAGAATAGAAGGGTGTGCTGTCTGCCAGGAGCTAAGATACAGTATGTGGATCTGAGGCTGAAGGGGATTCTAATGAGAGCAGGAAAGAATTCACTGATTGTCCTTCATATGAGAACAAATGACACAGCTAGATTCTCACTGGAACGTGTCAAAGGAGACTATGCCAAGCTGGGGAAGACGCTTAAAGAAATGGAGGCTCAGATGATCTTCAGTGAGATTCTGCCTGTCCCTAGAGGAGAAGAGGGAAGGCAAGACAAGATTATGATGATCAACAGATGCCTCAGGCAGTGGTGCTATAAGGAGGGCTTTGGGATATTTCATGGCTGAGAGACATTCACAGACAGAGGACTGTTCTCATGGGATGGACTCCACCTCAGTAGGGAGGAAAATAGACTGCTGGGGTGGAGGATGGCACAACTGATTAACAGAGCTTTAAACTAGGAACTTGGGGGTAGACAGCTGGGAGATGCACACGTAATCCCCACACCTTATCCTAATATTGACCAGGTAGAAAATCAAGAGAGAATACACCAATGGAGAAAGGAAGAGCAGTAGGTAGGAGAATGGACAGTAAAAGGAAAGATAGTGCCAATACCAATGAAGCTAACAGTCAAGTAGGCAATACTGTAAGTAAAATAACTGTACTCAATCAGGTGAAGAATCTGAGTGAAGCCAAGCAGCAACAGTTAAGATGTTTGTACACCAATGCAAGGAGCCTGTGTAACGAAATAGAGGAACTAGAACTATCAGTGCAGGAAGTGAAACCAGATATTATAGGGATAACAGGAACATGATGGAATAGGAGTCATGACTGGAGTGCAGGTGCTGTTTGGGAAAGACAGAAATAAAGGCAAAGGTGGGTGAGTTGCATCATACATTAATGATGAGATTGTAAAGAAATCAGAAGTGACAGAATGGATAAAACAGAGTCTACTTCAGTCAAAAACACTTTGGGGAAGAAAACTACCAGAGGCTTCCCTGGGATAGTGCTTGGGGTATGCTACAGACCCCCGCCATCTGATTTGGATATGGGTAGAGACCTTTTTAATGATTTTAATAAAGTCTCCTGTAATCACACAATTCCCAGTAGTATTATTTTAACTTCCCAGATATATATTGGAGGACAAGTGCTACTAATAATAGTAGGACCCAGATTTTCCTGAATGTGATCGTTGACAGATTTCTTCACCAAATAGCCACCGAACCAAAAGAGCCGATGCCATTTTAGATTTGGCATTCATGAGCAGTGAGGACCTCTGAGAACAGCTAGTTGTAGGGGACAACCTTGGTTCAGGTGATCATGAGCTAATTCAATTTAAACTAAATGGAAGGATAAAAAATAAATCTGCAACTAGGGTCCTTGATTTCAAAAGGACAAACTTAAAAAATTAAGGGAAATAGTTAGTGAAGTGGCATGGACTGAGGAACTCAAGGATCTGAATGTGGAGGAGGCTTGGAATTACTTTAAGTCAAAGTTGAAGAAGCTATCTGAAGCCTGAATCCCAAGCAAGGAGAAAAATTTGTAGGGAAGGGTTACAGACCAAGCTGGATGAGCAAGCATCTCAAACAGGCTATTAAGAGAAAGCAGAAAGCCTACAAGGAATGGAAGAGGGGATGAATCATTGTGACACTTTGTACTTCAAATTAGCACCCTGGAACCCCTATATTCACCACTGCCATGTGATTATGGTTTGTTTTGTACAAGTATGCCTTGTGAGGAATCATTTTAAAAGTCTGGATTTGCTAGTACATAAAATCCAACAACATATTAAGGTCCATCATTGGATGTGAAGTTATGAAGCATTGCTATATGTGTTACTGAAATATATTATGAGGTTGGGAGATGCCCACTGCTGGCCTTTCAGTAGGGACAAAAGAGCATCCTGAAACTGGCCAGACAGGTTTTTAATGGCTCATCAACACCCAACCCACTATCCCAGAGAGTTCTCAGAGAAGGCAGCCTAACCCACGTCACAGCAAGGATCTTTCTAGCATAAAAGAGAGAGTGACATCATCATTTGACCTCTCTCCCCACCATCTCCATCTCAACTCCTGAAAGATCATCTGGAAAACAAAGACTTTGAACTAGGGAGACCGGTCCCAGGCTGGAAGGGTGTCCAGTCCATGTATTGAGAAACTCTGAGCTGCCTGTAACATCTGTAAGGGTGAGAGACAGCTTGATTCAAATCTTACTTAGTGTTTTAAAGTAACCAACTTTGAGTAACCAACTTTGATCTCTATCCCTGCTACTTATAATCACTTAAAATCTATCTTTCTGTAGTTAATAAATCTGTTTTATACTTTACCTAAAACAGTATGTTTTTGGATGAAGTGCTTTGGAAATCTCAACTCAGACTACAAAGGCTGGTGCATGTCCACTTTCCTACGAGGAAGTGGGAAACTTATTAATGAGCTTGCACTGCCCAAGGGAGCCTTAAGCAGTGTAAGACGGTATATTTCTGGGGTGAAAGGCTAGGGGGCTGAGGTGATTGACTGGTGCCTCTCTCTGTATGATTCATGAGTAGCTCAGGGAGCATTCATGTAATACAGCTGGGTGTGGGGCTTCACATGCTGATAGCTGAGTGATCACAGTGCCTGAAGGAGTGTTGCTGCTTCTCACTGGTATAGCTTTATGAGAGACAACCCAGGCTAAATAGTTAAGATGGCACAGCAGTCCCACAGTTCCAGGTTGTATCCCAGGGACCTCTGTCACAATCAGCAACGAGGTCAGAAAGTGTAGGGGAAAAGTGAGAACTGCCAAAAAGCCAAGCAGAGTTGGGGCTTGCAAAAGCAATTAAAACCAATAGTAAAATATTCTATAGCCAAATAAATAAGAAGAAAACAAGGAAAAAAGAAATGAAGCTACTAAGCACTGAGGATGGGGTGAAGATTAAAGATAATCTAGGCATGGCGTAACACATAAACAAATACTTTGCCTCAGTTTTTGATAAGGGTAATGAGAAGCTTAGGGGTAGTGGCAGAGAGGCTAATGGAAAAGAGGATATGAAAGTAGAAATTACCACATCTGAGGTGGAAGTCAAACTCAAACAACTTAATGGGACTAAATTGGGGGACCTGGATAATCTCCATCCAACAATATTAAAGGAACTGGAACATGAAATTGCAAGCTCAATAGCAAGGATTTTTAATGAATCTGTAAACTTGGGGGTCGTACATCTTTGACTGGAGAATTGGAAAAAAAGTCATCTGGGAAACTATAGGCCTGTTAGTTTGACCTCAATTGTATGCAAGGTCTTGGGGAAAATTTTTTAAAGAGAAGGTAGTTAAGGACATAGAAGTAAACAGTAATTGGGATAAAATACAACATGGTTTTATAAAAGGTAGATTGTGCCAGACCAGCCTGATCTCCTCCTTTGAGAAGATAACTGATTTTTTAGACAACGAAAATGCAGTAGATCTAATCTACGTGGATTTCAGTAAGGCATTTGATACAGTTCCTCATGGGAATTAGTTAAAATGGAGAAGCTGGGGATTAACATGAGAACTGAAAGGTGGATAAAGAACTGGTTAAAGGGGAAGCTACAGTGGGTCATACTGAAAGGTGAATTGTTAGGCTGGAGGGAGGTTACTAGTGGAGTTCCTCATGGATCAGTCTTGGGACCAATCCTATTTAACATTTTTATTACTGACCTTGGCACAAAAAGTGAGAGTGCGCTAATAAAATTTACAGCTGACACAAAGTTGGGAGGTATTGCCAATACCTAGGAAGACCAGAATATCATACAATAAGATCTTGATGACCTTGTAAACTGGAGTAATAGAAATGGGATGAAATTTAATAGTGCAAAGTGCAAGGTCATGCACTTTGGGATTTTAGGGACTAACAACAAGAATTTTTGTTATAAGTTGGTGACTTTTAAGTTGGAAGTGACAAAGGAGGAGAAAGGTGTAATTGGCTGATCACAGAATGACCTTGAGCCACCAATGTGATGTGGCCGTGAAAAAGGTTAATGCAATCCTTGGATGCATCAGGCGAGGTATTTCCAGTAGAAACAGGGAAGTGTTAGTACCATTATGCAGGGCACTGGTGAGACCCCAGCTGGAATACTGTGTGTAATGCTGGTACCCATGTTTAGGAAAGATTAATTCAAAGTTGAACAGGGGCAGAGAAGGGCTACTAGGATGATCAGAGGAATGGGAAATAATCATGATCATCCCTTCTCGCCTTAAAGTCTATGAATCTGTGAATCTATGTCTATGAGTTGAAGGTAGACAAATTCAGACCGGAAATAAGGTGTACATTTTTAACAGTGAGAGTAATTAACCACTGGAACAATTTACCAACAGCTGTTGTGGATTCTCCATTACTAGGAATGTTTAAATCAATATAGGATTTTTCTTTTAAGAAAGGGGATGTTGTTTTTAAGGAATTTGGGGAAGTTCTCTGGCCTGTATTTTACAGAGGGTCAGAGTAGATAATCACAGTGATCCCTTCTGGCCTTGGAATTTAGAAATCTATGAAGCTATGAATTAATTCTTGTGTCTTTTAGGTATCTCTTCCAATGGTCTATTTTCTTGAATCACAGCTGTATATATAATTGGGAAACATATATTTTGTTATTTGTGTGTGATATATCACAGATTTATCAATGGCTATTAGCCAAGATGGTCAGGGATGCAACCGCATGCTATGAGTGGCCCTAGCAGCTGACTGCCAGAAGCTGGGACTGGATGACAGTGGATGGATCATTCGATGATTGCCTGTTCTGTTCATTTGCTCTGAAGCATCTGGCATTGGCCACAGTTGGAAGACAGGATACTGAACTACATAGACCATTGGTTTGACCCAGTATGGCCATACTTATGTTCTTATATGTAATTTTGAAGAAGTTTTGTACAACATATAGAATTTGCCCAGGCTTTAGACTGGAAATAAAGTGCAAATTTTTCACAGTGAGGGAATTAATCATTGGAACAGTTTATGAAAATGCAGTAGATCATTAAGGTCATGGTGGATTCTCCAATACTGGCAATTTTTAAAATCAAGACTTGATTTTTTCTAAAAGATCTGCTCTAATTCAAACAAGAATTAATTCAGGGAAGTTCTCTGGCCTGTGTTATACAGGAGGTCAGACTAAATGATCACAATGGTCCCTTCTGGCCTAATCATCTATGAATGTATGAATAACCACATTTTCTGCTATTCTTTCTGAGTTCTCTTTTTGTATCTCTCCAATTCTTTAAGTAAAAAGTAGATTTGTATACAGATCTGTGGAACGGTGACATACAAGCTCAATTTTGAAAAAAATCATAGAATCAGAGAAATATAGGACTTGGAAGGGACCTCTAGAGGTTATCAAGTTCAGTCCCCTGTGCTGAGGTAGGACCAGGTAACCCTAGACCATGCCTGACAAGTGTTCCAACCAGTTCTTAAAATCCTCCAGTGATGGGGATTCCACAACCTCCCTTAGAAATCCATTCCAGAACTTAACTACCTTATAGTTACAAAGTTTTTCCTAATACATAACCTAAATCTCCATTGCTGAAGATTAAGACTATTACTTCTTGTCCTGCTATAACGGACTACATCCCTGTATTTAAACCCTACACACTATTGTAATAATCTTGGTGCAGGGTATGCCTTGTGAGGTATCATTTAAAGACTCATCATTTGCTGATCAATATCATGGCAAAATACATGTGGGAGCGTTACATGTGACGTTATAAACATAAGCTGAAATCATAACTTCCAGTTAAGTCTGGGGAGTGACTAAGCCAGTTCGTCAGAGACAACGAGCAAGCTGATGCCTCAGTCAGATAAAAACAAAGCTGATGGACCATTACCTGCTAAGTGGCCATTCTTTGGTAGGAAAGGGGGCGGGACAAAAATCTACATCTTAGCAAAGAAACATTGTGGAGTTTCCTTTCTTCATAAGACTGCCTGTTGCTTTGCTCCCAGCTGGAAATACTTCTCAAAGTGGGGGAGAGGCAGACACCCCAAGAGACCCCTATCTCTCTCCCTGCCCATCACATTCTCTACATCTGAAAATGCAAAGGAAGCAGCCTGTAGACTCTAGGGAACGGGTCCTGACCTGAAGAGTTTGGTCATTAAGACTGCTGAAAGCATGTGATGAAAAAACTTTGCTTTGAATCTAATGTAGTTTGATAAGTTAGGCACTGCTAAGTGCTTTCTCTTTATTTTTCTTCTAACCATTTCTGATCTTTATGCCTCAGTAATTAGCTCTTAATTGAGTATATCTCTTTGTAGTTAATAAATTTCTTTCGTTGTGTTATATAACCTAGTGCGATTGAGTTGAAGTGTCTGGGTAACTCTATGTGGAGTAACAAGTTGTGTGTATATTATTCACTTTAAGGAATAACAAACAATATTTTAGCACATACATTTCTAAAGAAAAATCTGGGACTGGGAGTGTGTTGGGGTCACCCTGTGGCAATCTTTAAGGCTGGTAAGAGCCAATTTTTAAGTCTGCACACGCAGACATAGCTGGGAGTGACCTACATGCTGGAGGCTGTTTGTGAGCAGTCCAGGTTGGAGGCTACAGCAGCAAAGCATTGTAACGGCACCCCAGGTTACAGGGCGAGGTGACACTGCTAGTCATTGGTCTGGATGTACCGTGGTATGTCACACCTACCTTGGACATCAAGAAAAATGTATCACAGTCCTTTTATAACAGAACTTAACATATTTGAAGACTATCACATCCCCCTCAGTCTTCTTTTATCACAACTAAAAATGCCCAGTTTTTTTAACTTTTCCTCACAGGTAAGGGTTTCTAAATCATGTATCATTTTTGTTGCTCTGCTCTGGACTTTTTCCAATTTGTTCACATTACTCTTAACATGTGGCACCCAGAATTGGACACAGTACTCAGGCTGAGCCCTCACCAGTGCCAAGCAGAGCAGGACAATTACCTCCTGTGTCTTACATGCAACACTCCTGCTGATACACCCAAGACTGATATTAGCCTTTTTTTTGCATCTCCATCACATTGTTGACTCATATTTAAGACTAAGATTTTGATACGGGTATTTTTAATAAAAGTCATGGACAATAAACAATAAATCATGAAAGCCCAAGCCCCGCCATGTGGGGCTGGAGCCTGAGGTCCACTTTCCAGGGCTGCCTTAGCTCTATCTGAGCTGATCATAATTTTCAGGAAGTCATGGAGGTCTCGTAAAATCATGGAAGCTGTGACCTCCATGGCTGATTCATAGCCTTACTCATATTCAATCGATAATCCACCATAAGCCCAGATCCTTTTCAGCCCCCAATCCTTTACTAGCATTACCACCTAGTCATTTATTCACCATTTTGTAGTTGTGCACTTGATTTTTCCTTCCTTAGTGAAGTGCTTTGCACTTGACTTTACTGAATTCCATCCTGTTGATTTTGGACCAATTCTCCAATTTGTGCAGGTCATTTGGAATTCTAATCCTGTCTTCCAAAGTGCTAGCAACCTCTCCCAGCTTGGTGTCATCTGCAGATTTTATCAGCATACTCTCCAGTCCATTATCCAAGTAATTAATGAAAATACTGAATAGTGATAGGCAGAGTTGCAGAAGTTTAAGATGAGGCAGGTGGAAAGTTTAAGGTGAAACACGATGTAAAAATCCACTGAGTACAAGTTACACTGAGACCAAGGGGAGTAAAAAGGGAGAAAAATCAATATCTTTCCCCTGCCTCCCCTCCAAAAAAAGGATTGTATTTCTCAAATTTACATAAAATGCTCTTATTATGAATTGTTTCAAAATAACAAAAGATCAATGGTATTAAAACTGTTGAGAAACAGTCGAATACACTCTGTGACAAGAGGCTTCCTACCTGATTCCAGTGTAGAAACATGGAGCATAAAAAAGAAAATGATGTAACTGCACAGAGAGAGGTTGCCCATTGCACAGTGGGAGTGGAAGGAAATCCTCATCTTGATTGTAACTTGATCCAGATATCAGAAAGGAAAAGAAAAAACAAATTCCAACTGAGCAACATGCTGTAATTTGGGCAAAATTCATTGAGCACAATATGAATCCTAGGACATGTGCTAGTTAATAATTGCATCAAAATGTGCATGTTTGCTACTGCTTTTGTCATAAGACATGTTACAAGGCAAAGCAAAACTTGGGTTTCCCTGTTCACCATCTCAAATTACAGTCCAATATTCTGGGCAAAGGCCTTAATACTAGCATTTGCAAAATTCACTGAAAAATATTATCACAAAAATCACTAACTTTTGTAGAGTAACAGTCCGGTTGTAAAATTACAAAGAGAAAGTCACCAAGAAGAAAAAAAAACCCTTAACGTATTTTGTGTCTATTTTTATATTGCAGTGTGAGAAAAGGCATTGCAATTTCTGGGTCTGTGTCACTTGGGCCTGGTCTACACTAGGCTTTTATGTCGAATTTAGCGCCGTTACATCGAATTAACCCTGCACCCGTCCACACCACGAAGCTATTTAGTTCGACATAGAGCTAAAGTCATTAATGCACCCTTTCAAGTAGAAAAATGAGCATTTTAAAAACAAATTAAGGGATGAAAACTTCCTACCACCTACCTCATGAGCCCAGGAGAAACTTCTCAGCAATTACAGGATCACTGGGACATTTCCAGCTTCTCTACAGCCAGTGAAATGGACCCTTAGTCCAGGAGGTGCCTTACAATGAAAGAATTCAAGTTAGGGTATAAAGCAAAAATTATTTAGGAAAAGAGAATCAGTTCAGTATCGTCTGTCCTTGTGCCATTTTATGATAATGCTTTTTAAATAGCAGCAGAATTTACTCTTCTCTCCTGCATGTAGCAAGGTTGAAGATGCAAGTGAAATTGTAGAGCAGAAAGCCACCATTATAATTTAGATGGTGATATGAAATTAAAGAGCCTTATGGAAATCTGCACACAAGAATGTGCTTATTCTCTTAAACCCAGCAGGTTTAGCCTCACACACATCCTGGTTTGAGCAGTCATTCCCACTTTGGAAGAGGCTGTTCCACCCCGGCATGATGGAGTGATGGTAGTCACTCCATAGTTAAGACTGTAATCGTTTCCTTTATAACCCTGGTTTCTGACCCTACATCTATAAACTACAGGAAGATTCTATCAGCCTCAAAATTGGAACATTAGGTCTGGGGCTGAGTTAAACTATTTCTACCAAATTTGATGTGAATTGGACAAGTGGTTGCTGAATTATAACAACCAGGAAAAGAGGGTTCACCGGAGTTTTAAAAACATTTTTTTTTGCTGCTTTATAGCATGAAAAACAAACAAACTCCATTTTCCTATGGCTGCCTGGCCCCTCTGCTCCCCCTAACCTCAGCAACAGAGGTTCAGGGGCTGCCCCACATACCTCATCACTAACCCTCCCACCATTACTCTAACCCTCTGAACATTCTGGTTTATGAGACTTGCCCAATGTTTGGCTCTTCCTGCAGCCTCTTGCCTCGTTCACATGGTTGGGCAGAAGTAAGTCCATTGTACAGACAGCAAAGCTAAGCACATAGATTTAGCACACTCATTCCATAAGGCAGTGTGGCTAAGTGGGAGTGACTTGGATCTGCCCCAGGAGAGACCTGTGTTCTCTTCCTAACTCTGCTAGAGCTCACCTCTGGTAATATCTCAGGTCCTCAGTTACTGCCTCTATTATAGAATCATAGAATATCAGGGGTGGAAGGAACCACAGGAGGTCATCTAGTCCAACCCCCTGCTCAAAGCAGGACCAATCCCCAGACAGATTTTTGCCCCCGATCCCTAAATGGCCCCCCTCAAGGATTGAACTCACAACCCTGGGTTTAGCAGGCCAATGCTCAAACCACTGAGCTATCCCTCCCCAGCAGGGGAGAATGATATTTGTTGGCATCCGAGGATAAGGACACAGGGTGGTATTCACAAAGGTACTTAGGTGCCTGAGTCCCATTTTTAGGCACTGCTGTGACCCATGAAACCGCTGCTTGGCTGCTGCTCAACCCTGTAGGTGCCTTAACTCACTTGGCTGCTCAGCACCTAAGTTTTTGCAGCACAAATTCCCCAGGTGCCTAAGTTTCTGCCTCCATGCATGTGCACTCCTGCCTCCCTCAAGGTTTCCAGATGCCTATCTCCTGGCTATCCTCCAAAACAATCCACAACCTGGGGAAAGATAGGCGGAGGAGTACCTATCTCTTCTATTAGACCTGATCTGGGAGGCATGCTGAGAGGCTGCCTAGCTCCACACAAAGCAGTTGTGGGGGAGCGAGCAGCTCATTTCCTTCACAATGTTTAGCCCCATAGTTAGGGCATACATCATGGGTATGGGAGACCTCCAATTCAAATCCCCCCTCTGCCAGAAGAGTAGGGAATTGACCAAGTCTCAGATAACTGTCCCAGTCTATGGGATATTTTAGTGGCCATTCTTTGGCAGGCAAGGGGGCAGGACAAAAATCTACATCCTGGCAAAGAAAAAGCATGCAGTTCCATCCACATAGACTGCCTGTCGCCTTGCTCCCAGCTGGAAATGCTTCTCAAAGGGGGGGCAGGTTTATAAAGGTCTCTCCCGCCCATCACATTCTCTATACCTGAAAAGACATAGGAAGCAACTGTTGGACTCTGGGGGAGGGGTCCTGACTTAGGCCTGGTCTACACTAGGAGCTTATATCGAATTTAGCGCCGTTACATCGAATTAACCCTGCACCCGTCCACACCAGGAAGCTACTTAGTTCGAAATAGAGCTCTTTTAAATTCGACTTCTGTAATCCTCGAAAACGAGAGGAGTAGCGCTAAATTCGAAATGGCAATATCGAATTAGGCTAGGTGTGGATGGAAATCGACGGTAATAGCTCCGGGAGCTATCCCACAGTGCACCACTCTGTTGACGCTCTGGACAGCAGTCTGAGCTCGGATGCTCTGACCAGCCACACAGGAAAAGCCCTGGGAAAATTTGAATTCCTTTTCCTGTCTGGGCAGTTTGAATCTCATTTCCTGTTTGGACAGCGTGGCGAGCTCAGCAGCACTGGCAACGATGCAGAGCTCTCCAGCAGAGTTGGCCGTGCAATCTAATAGAAAGAGGGCCCCAGCATGGACTGATCGGGAAGTCTTGGATCTCATCGCTGTGTGGGGCGATGAGTCCGTGCTTTCCGAGCTGCGCTCCAAAAGAAGGAATGCAAAGATCTATGAGAAGATCTCTAAAGCCATGGCAGAGAGAGGATACAGCCGGGATGCAACGCAGTGCCGCGTGAAAATCAAGGAGCTGAGACAAGGCTACCAAAAAACCAAAGAGGCAAACCGACGCTCCGGATCCCAGCCCCACACATCACGTTTCTACGAGGCACTGCATTCCATCCTAGGTGCGGCCGCCACCACTACCCCACCACTGACCGTGGACTCTGAGGATGGGATATTGTCCGCGGCCGGTTCCTCGTCGGAAATGTTAGCGGACGGGGAAGATGAGGAAGGAGATGAGGAGGACGAGGCAGTCGACAGCGCTTGCACCGCTGATTTCCCCGACAGCCAGGAGCTCTTCATCACCCTTACCGAGATCCCCTACCAACCGTCCCCATCCGTTACCCCGGACACCGAATCAGGGGAAGGATCAAGCAGTAAGTGCTTTAAACATCTAAACATTTCATTTTAACATAAGTGGAATATTTATATTGTTAAGAATGGGCTTTTCAGTCACTCAGTTAAACATAGAAACTTTTATTTATAACAAAACAGGAATAATAACTATATCAGTAATTTGTTGTTCATGATTTAGTTGGCTTAGTAAACTTTTTTCTACTAACTATGTATAGAAAATCAAGTACTGTCCGGATATTCATGATTAGTCCACAACACGGCCCCTCCACTCTGTAGTCCGTTATGCTCAACTTAAAGGAAAAGGCGGTCAATGTGCCCGGGAATGGACAGACAGTCCTCCTGGGATAGCTCCGCATAGCTCTCCTGGAGGTACCGCTCCAGCATGCGCACGAGGTTCAACGGCAGGGCAATCTTGTTTGGTCCCCCGTGGTAGCACACGTTCCCACGCCATGAGTCCATGAGGTAGTCGGGGATCAGTGCGCGGCACAGCATGGCGGCATATGGCCCAGGCCTCTGCATGCATTCACGCAGCATCCTTCCCCTCTCGGTCTCCGAGATCCTCATGAGGGTTATGTCACACATGACGCCCTGCTTTAAATTAGGGAGGGGAATGTTAGTATTTGGACTGCTTTACAGCCACGCGGTGGAGGCGGCAGAGGGGCAGCATACAGGGATCTTTCCCGGGGACAGCCGCGAGGTGGTGGGACAGGGGCAGAGCTCATGCTTCCCTGATTGCTGCCAGCAGAGAGTGGCCTTGCATTCAGTGCGAAAGGAGCCCAGTGCTACTATTACATGTTTAAGCTGCCACAAGTCTACGGCTTACCATGTTTTCCCGCAGCAGAAGTAGAGGTGTCCTGCAACGCTTCTCTGATCGCAACTGCAGGACCCCAGACACATAAGGCGAGGGCCGAAAATTCGACCTTGTCCTGAGTGCGCATGTGAAAGGTGCAGTGCATGGTGTTGTTCACAGAGAAAGACTATGCTCTTTGTTAGCAACTTCATTTATCTGTCTCAGGAATTTACTCCCTTTTTCCCATTCCAACAGACACATCTGCGACTGTCTCCCAACCCAGCCTGGCATCACACTCCCAGAGGCTAGCGCAGATTAGAAGAAGGAAGAGAAAAACTCGTGAAGACATGTTTTATGAACTTATGGAGTGCTCACGAGAGCAGGCAGCCCAGACGACACAGTGGAGGGAGAACTTGTCACAAATGCACAGAGCAGTCATGGAACGGGAGGAGAGGTGGCGCCAGGAGGACCAGCAGGCTACTCAAACCCTGCTTGGACTAATGAGGGAGCAAACGGAGACGCTCCGGCGCCTAGTGGATGTTCTGCAAGACCGGAGGCAGGAGGACAGAGCACTGCTGCTGTCTATCTCTAACCGCCCTCCCCCGCCACCAAGTCCCACACCCCCCTCACCAAAAGTACAAAGAAGGAGGGGCGGCAAGGGCCGTTAAAACTGTCAGTCGGCCACTGCACACTGCTGCAGCAATGGAAGGCTCTCGTTCCAAACTTTGAAAAGTCCTTTCCTACCCATCTCACACTAGCCCATGTCCAAGTTTCCTTCCCCCTCCCCCCCTTTTCATGTGCGGTTCGTAATAAAACATCGGTTTCTGTTAAGTACTGTTTCCGAGAGTGTCTTTTGGAGGGGATTCTGTCTGAAGGGGGGGAAGGGGTTTGTTACTTGGACAGGACAGTCACCTGTAGCAGGCTACAGAGGCGGGGGCAGGTACAGCATCAGGACACATACACAGCACAGTCACCAGTTACCCTGGTCAGTCTGGGAGGCGGTTTTCTTGTTCTGGGGTGCGAGGGGGTTGATCTGTGACTTTGTGTCGGGGGAGGGCAGTTAGAGATCCTATGCCGCGGTCCTTATCCTGGATCACAGAGCCACGCAGCAGGGGATCTGTTACCCTCCGCCCCCTGCCAGAAAGTCACTTGGCCGACACATACATCCAGTCCCGCCCAGGACTGCTGGCAGGCTGCGTTGAAACAACCAATGCAGCACTGCGGAGCCTGTCATTCCCGGACTTTAGAAGCATCATTTGCATCAAAACAGTAAGCCCGCCCCCCGCCACAGTCTGCGTCCCCGGTTTAAAACATTCCCGCGAAAACAGTAAAAAAGAGAACCTTGTTCATTAACAGAACAGAACAGATTTTATTTGTTGGGAAGGTGGGGAAGGGGGTATGTAACTTGGAAGGATAGTCAACAGTAACTGGGTAAAGAAACGGGGGCAGGTTCAGCATCTGTGTCCACAAAGTAAAAAGTCACTGGAGACCCTGTTCAGTCAGGAACCTGGCTTTCAAAGCCTCCCTGATGCACAGTGCGTCCCGCTGTGATCTTCTAATCGCCCTGCTGTCTGGCTGGACGTAATCAGAAGCCAGGCTATTTGCCTCAACCTCCCACCCCGACATATAGGTCTCCCCCTTGCTCTCACACAAATTGTGGAGCACACAGCAAGCAGCTATCACAATGGGGATATTGGTCTCGCTGAGATCACAGCGAGTGAGTAGGCTTCTCCATCTGCCCTTGAGACGGCCAAAAGCACACTCCACCACCATTCTGCACTTGCTGAGCCGGTAGTTGAATAGTTCTTTCCCTGAGTCCAGTGCGCCAGTGTAGGGCTTCATGAGCCAGGGCATTAGCGGGTATGCAGGGTCCCCGAGGATGACTGTAGGCATCTCCACATCCCCAACAGTTACTTTGTGGTCCGGGAAGTAAATACCTTCCTGCAGCCGTCTACACAGACCAGAGTTCCTGAACACCCTAGCGTCATGAACCTTGCCAGGCCATCCAACGTAGATATTGGTAAAACGTCCCCGATGGTCCACCAGTGCTTGCAGCACCATGGAAAAGTAGCCCTTCCGGTTGATGTACTGGCTAGCCTGGTGGTCCGGTGCCAGGATAGGGATGTGAGTCCCATCTATAGCCCCACCGCAGTTTGGGAATCCCATCTCGGCAAAGCCATCTCTGATGAGCTCCACGTTTCCCAGGGTCACTACCTTAGATAGCAGTAGCTTGACGATTGCCCTGGCTACTTGCATAACAGCAACCCCCACGGTAGACTTGCCTACGCCAAACTGGTTAGCGACGGACCGGTAGCTGTCCGGCGTTGCGAGCTTCCAGAGGGCTATGGCCACTCGCTTCTGGACAGTCAGGGCTGCCCGCATCCGGGTGTCCTTTCGCTTCAGGGCAGGGGACAGCAACTCACACAGTTCGAGGAAAGTCCCCTTCCGCATGCGAAAGTTGCGCAGCCACTGGGATTCATCCCAGACCTGCAGCACTATGCGGTCCCACCATTCCGTGCTGGTTTCACGGGCCCAGAATCGCCGTTCAACAGTATCAACAAGACCCAGTGACAGCGAGATGTCCTGGGCGCGGGGTCTCATGTTCTCAGAGAGGTCGGAGCTAGTGTCCGACTTCATGCCGTCACGGTAGTGCCGTAGCCTCCTCTCATGATTGATCTGCAGCTGCCTCTGGTACAGGTGGAGGAGAAGCTGCGAGGCGTTGAGAACTGCCACAACTGCAGCGATGGTCGCAGCGGGATCCATGCTCGCACTGCTGTGGCGTCCGCGCTGTCAGTAATCAGAAAAGCGCGCGAACTGATTTCCCGCCGGCGCTTTCAGGGAGGGAGGGAGGGAGGGCTTGAGTGACGGACGGATGACGACAGGCGCCCAAAAGCACCCTCGACACATTTTTTTACCCAGAAGGCATTTGGGGCTCGACCCAGAATTCCAATGGGCAGGGGGGACTGCGGGAACTGTGGGATAGCTGCCCACAGTGCACCGCTTCCAATGTCGACGCTTGCCCCGTTAGTGTGGACTCACAAAGTCTCACAAAGTCGAATTACTGTCCTTAGTGTGGACACACACGTTCGACTTAGTAATATCGATTCCACATAGTCGAATTAACTAAAATCGAAGTACTCTCGTAGTGTAGACAAGGCCTTAAAGAGTTTGGTCTGCAAGACTGCTGAAAGCATAGGTGAAAAACTTGGCTTGAATCTAGTATAGTTTGTTAAATTAGACACTAGTAAGTGTTCTGTCTTTATTTTTCTGACTTTTATGCCTCATTACCTGTACTCACTTAAAATCTCTCTCTTTGTAGTTAATAAACTTGTTTTAATGTTTTACCTAATCCAGTGTGTTTAAGTTGAAGTGTCTGGATAACTCGATTTAAAGTAATAAACTGCTATATTATTCCCTTAAAGGAATAATGGACTTAGTATATTTGTACTGTCCAGGAGAGGGCTGGGCAGTACTTTTCTGGGAGACAGTCTGGGACTGGGAGTATGCCGGGATCACCCTATGGTAAATTTTAAGGCTGGTAAGAGCCAAGGTGTGGCTGACTGACTGTAGCACACACAGACATAGCTGGGAGTGACTTACACACTGGAGGCTGTTAGTGAGCAGTCCATGTTGGCGGCTACAGCAGCAAGGCATTGTAGAGGGCCCCCAGGTTACAGGGCAGGGGTGATGCTGCTGCTCATTGATCTGAATTGTACCCTGGTATGTCAAAGGTTTAAACAGAATTATTGAAAACAAAAACTGAGATTCTGTACAATTTAAGGATTAGCACTGGGCCTTCTCATTCTGTGGTTTGAAAAATAAGGACTAATGGCTTCTTATTTTAAATTATGGTCCTTGGTTCAGGTCCCACTGGCACATTCCAGGGTGCAGTCCATACCAGTCAGGAGGTGTGTCACTGCCTGCTCTGCAACCTGGGGTACTTCACAATGCCTTGCTGCTGTAAATCCCAATCTGGGTTGTTCACAATCAGCCTGCCAGCATGGAGGTCACACCCTGAGTGTCTGTGTATCACCACAGCCCTGGTCCAGCAACTGTGACCCTGGCAGCAACACTCCAGCTACATGCTGGCTTCCACCAGCCTCGCTTACTACCTGCTTACTACCCAACACACTCCCAGTCCCAAATTTTCCCCAAAAATGTGTGTTCTGTACTGCCCACCCCACTCCTGGGCAGTGCAGATATTAAAGATCCATGGCCCTTGTAAGGGGTCAGTGCACAACATTTTATAACTTTAACTGGAGTTACCAAACAGCTCAGTTTAAACACAACGCTGGATTAGTTTAAATTAAAAATAAAACAAGTTTATTTAACTATAAAGACATAAATTTTGAGTACAAACATAAGGCATTAAAGTCAGAAATGGTTATAAGAAAAATAAAGGTAAAATACTTACTAGTAACTAAAACTTAACAAGCTAGACTTGGTTCAAGGTAAAATCCTACCACATATTCCCACAACAGGAATGACCAAATTCACAGGTCAGGCTCTACCTGGAAAGTCAAAGGGCTAGTTCCTTTGTCTTCTTAGGTGGAAGACAGAAACATGAACTGGGATGTTTTTGCCTCTTTTATAGTCCAGACACCCTTTTAAGTGGATTCTTCTGAAGATTACACCTCAAAAGAAGTTTGGTCAAACAGTAAAGACGGCAACATAGAGTCTAGGGTGAAGGAGGCGCCATGCTTTTTCTTCTCACCTGTGTTTGCTGAAATGCAGATTTGGCTTGTCTCCTGCCATTCCCCCCCTTGCTGTCTTGAGGACCCTTTTTACTAGTGTATCTGTTAGTAAATATTAACCCTTTTTGTTCTTTCTTTCTGTATATTTGATTCATTTCTAGATAGAAGTAATGGGATTAATCTGCAGCAAGGGAGATTTAGGTTACATATTAGAAAAACTTTCTCACTATAAGGGTAGTTAAATTGTGGAATAGGCTTCCAAAGAAGGTTGTGGAGTCCCTATCATTAGAAGCTTTTAAAAACAAGTTGGACAAGCTGCTGTCAGAGATGGTCTAGGTTTACTTGGTCCTGCCACAGAGCAGGGGGCTGGACTTTATGACTTCCCAAGGTCCCTTCCAGCCTCACATTTCTATGATTCTATTATTAGAATCTTTAGATTCTTTAGAATCTTTGTCTTCAACAGAGTATGTCTGAACTCTAAGGTCCAGAACACTGGTCCTTGACTGATAAGTAACCATATTCAGGAATGTTATTCATTATGCTATATTTTAACAATCTTGGGCACTTTCATGTCTATAAAACTTCAGATATTCTTGGAAACCATCTCCATTATCGATAAATATAGATATAATGGTTAAATAAGCATATATAAACTTGGGAAACTAATAAGGGATGATTGTTACAGCAGATGTTTTCTGCTGGGGAATCCACAGGGAAGAATGACTGCAGGGTAAGAAGGACCCACTGAGAGATGTTATCTTGAAGACTTGTTAGTCCCCTCAGATGTAAATAATCATGCCTTCACACATAAATCAGGTAAAATGAGAATGTATAGAAATGACATCACAACATATTTCTCTGGGAGTCTTGGCAAAGAGGGTTTCTTTGTCTACAACCCTATAGAATGATACTGAAGTGATGAAGTGGGGATTCTCTTAATGTTTTGTTTGAATACTTTGTGTGTGCCTCAGTTTCCTCTATGTGTTGCACAAGTATCTAGGTGGTGGAATAAGGGTGTGTGATCATTGCAGAGAATGTAGAGGGCATGTGTGACTTCTGTCTTGCTTCCTGGGCCCAAGCAATAGCCGGATACTCTGTGTCCCGGCAACTGATGGCCAGGCCCCATCTTTTGCAAGGAGCCAGCTGAAGGAGTTGGAGAACAAAGCGAGAGGTGAAGGCTAAGTGACCAGTTTGCCCAGGAAAGAGACAAAGGACAGAGGAGGGGCAACAGGGCGTGACTGAGGGTGGGCTGCTGGAAGCTGGTCGGTCTCTTGGTTTGGGACTCGGAGGGAGAGCCCAGGGCTCTGAGCACTGGATCCCCTTAAGATGGACTTTGCTGAATCTTCCCATTTTCTGCGCTAACAAGAACTGTTCTACGCTGTGTTCCCGACAACTAATAAACCTTCTGTTTTACAACGCTGGCTGAGAGTCTCAGCTGACTGCAGAATTGGGGTGCAGGGCCCCTTTGGGGGGGAGTGTAAGGCGTCCCCAGGTGGACTCACTGCGGAAAGCTCACAGTGTGAAACAGGAGTGCTGAACACTCCGAGGTCAGATCCAGGAGGCACTGAAGCCAAGGAGGCTTGCCCTAGTGAGTGTGCGCCCTGAGGGGAGTCACACTACAAGAGGGCCCTGTCTGAACTTCAGTCAGAGCATTTCCAGAGCACGGAGCCTGTGCACTCCACGACAAATGGTATGGGAACTTGGAGAGTGAAAACTGAGCCTCCCACAGTGAAGCAGAGACACAGATCCAGCTCTTGGTCTAACAACAAAAAGTGGTAATGTATTTCTTTTTCTGAATTCTGTATAATGCTGTACTGATCTCGGATTGATAATCTTAGATTAAATAATTCCAGCTGAGCCTGTTATTGGACAATCTTGAGTCATTAACTCAGACACACAACATTACTTTGTAAATTGAGGTAATCACACATTCCTTTGTTTAAGACAGACCTCTTTAACAACTTTTGTATAGGCTGGTCTCTATGGTTTTGAACATGTGCTAATACAGGGGGATGTCATAACTTTACATATAATGCTGCTACATCCATTTCACCATTATATTATTGACCAGTGAGTTGTTTTCAAATGATACCTCACAAGGCATATTTTGTACAAAGATTATTACAATAGTGTGTAGGCTGTGAACACAGGGTGCATTGCCTCACAACCACACAGTAGATCTCAGCAGTGGGAGTCCAGTGGTGTGAGTTTACGTCTCTCATCTCTTTCAGCGCATAGTACACTTGCCAGACAAACAAATGGGGGAGCACAAGGAAACGAGACAATATTGGCCAGCATGCACCTTGACACTAGATGGAGGCACCACATGCAAAGAACTCCGGGCCCATTGGTCCTAGCTTGAGTCACTGAGCCCCCAAAGCAGGAGGAATAAGGGGCTGTCCCTCTCTTGGGGATCTGGGGAGTCCCAGGAGGGGTCTACATTTTTTCCTATGATGTAGGTTAAAAAAGCATTCAAAGACTTGCGGGTTGTTGAAATCAGCTCACTTGTAAGGTGCCCTAGCTCAAATAACTCCAGATTTTCCCACAAACTCGATCTCACTTCCCTCCTTCCTTCCCCCTCCCCCCAATCATGCTGAGCTGACTTATCTTTTGGAATTTAGAGAGGATGCAAAAGTTGGCTTTAAACAAAAACTGCCTATGTCTCCAGCTCTCCTCCAGGGCTCACACTGATTTATGCCAGCTGATATCCTGGTAAGGGCTTCTGATGGTGAAGGGTTTACCAGGAATCCAGGTTACAGTGGCACTTCTTGTGTTTACAGCACACACACAGAGAAGTTAAATAAAAACAACTTTTTTTTCTTAGAATTCAGAACACACAAGAACACAACACTAAGAAAAGAAACAAAGCTGCCTGCCCCCTAAAACAGAGAGCTACAATTCTCCCCACCTTACATTAAGCCAGGGGTCTCAAACATGCGGCCCGCAGGGCTCTTGTGTGCGGCCCGCCAAGCTCGCCGCTCCCCGCACCCCCCCGCCCCTCTGCCTACCCGTGGGATTGCCTCCTGATGCTGCAAGCGCCGTGCTGCTCTCTGAAGCAGCCGGCAGCACGCCCCTTCGGGCCGGGGGGAGGGGAAAGAAGGCAGCGGGGGGGGGGGGGGGAGTTCAGTGATACGGCCCTCGGGCCAATGCACTAGTCCTCATGCAGCCCTCGGGGTCATCTGAGTTTGAGACCCCTGCATTAAGCTGTCTGTCTGTAAAGTGACTGCTGGCACAGTCACATGCTTTGCTGCAGAGCCCTCTAGCCTGCAAATGGGACCATGGAATTCCTCCCTCTCCCCCCACCCCTCCTCCAGGGCCCTTAAAGCGATAGCTGGTAATTCCAACACAGTTGGACCTCAGTACACCCCAGCACTGAGGATCTCTAATTTCTCCTATGCTCAGGCAGCCATTGAGGGTCAGTGCAGCCCAGGGAAGTGGGTACGACCAGGGCTGCCAGGGAATGCACTGGCTCAGCCCCTGCACTCAGTGACTCCTGCTGATGGGGCTCTAGCAGGTGTTAAAGCTGAACCCTCTCCTGGGAGAACCCTTAGGACAGCAGCAGAAGTAACATCATCAGCCTTCTGTCTGGGTAACTCTCCCCTCTCCCTGGCATAGAAAGGTCCTCATGGCCCAACATGCTCAAATTAACCCCTCCCTGCAGCAGCCTTATTTAATCTGGCCTACACCATTTCCCTTCTAATCTCTTAGAGCAGAACTTCAGTGGCATGAGCTAATGGCAAATACACACAGTCAATGGAGAAGGAGAACGAGAGAGCACAAACTCCTCTGATGACAGCTTACAGGAAAGTCACCAGAGCAGAAGTGTAAATGTAATTCCAGGTTTCATGCAGAAGAGCGAATAAACAGACACTATTTCAGCCTGTGTTACAGGATAATGGAAAAGGGCCGCAGATCTCTGAGCATTTTAGACCTTTCTGCAGCAATATTTAAAGTAGGAAAGTGAGAGCCCTGGACGGACTCCCTGCCATAAGAACAGTTCCTGTGCAGAATAATAGAGCCTCACCCAGAGCAATTGAGGGCTGACACTCACCGGCCTGCTGGATCCTACAGCAAAGTGCACAGGCTAGCGGCAGAGGAAGGGCTCCCAGCTTCAGAACTGCCAGGTCTGCATTACAAGTGAACTTCTCTGTATTTACAGCAGTATTTCCCACTAGGCAGGCACGTCTGACTCCAGTCTGTTCATACAGCTACTGCTGGTTAACTTACTGCAATTTTAGCTGAACTGAAACATTCTCTATGCGTCCAGCAGCTTCCAAATGAAAGTGAAACCAAAGTTACAGGAATCCCATTTATGGTACGCAGAGATATAAGACTTAAAGAAACACACACACATAGTCCCAGGAAGGTGACAATTTATGGGAGAGCAAATGCAATTTTCCCTGGTTTGGAAGGTGACAGTTTTAGTTTTTAAGGCTTTTCCCTGCTCCCTCAGAGTCACTGTCATAACAATCAATTATATTTCTGTCAATTGTATTTTCTGCCAAGGCTTTCTGCCCCCACAAGCACTACACTTTTCTGACTGAAGCAGTGTACCAGGGTGCAGAGCTAATAATCAGACCTCAGTAGTAGTCCTTGGCCAAGGCAGGAAAGGCCTCCCTGTGATTCCAAGTAATTCACAAGTTTTCTGGTACAAATAAAACAAACTCTCTGAGAAATAGGCCACATTTTTTCACAGTGGAGCAATAAACACCAAGAGCCATATTCTGCCTGGCCTTCATGTAGGTGTTTAGTGTGAGCTCAGAGGACACAGAGAGGCTTTCCCTCCTTGCATGACCAACATAAAGTCCCCGCACCCTGTGCTGGTAAGAGTAGGGCAGGGCAGGGCAGCCCTGCAAAGGTGTTCAGCAGCTGGCATGCTCCCACTGCATGTGCTGTAACCCAACCAATATCCTCATACCTCCAGAGCTGGCTTCTAAGCAGAAAAGCCCTATCTCCAGGGTACACGAGAAAGGACCAGCCCCTTCAGCTGAGACTAACAGGCCCTTCTTTATTTGATAGACTTACGGGGGAAGGCTGAGGGTTGTTCCTGGGGGACTAACATAGACTCATAGACTTTAAGGTCAGAAGGGACCATTATGATCATCTAGTCTGACCTCCCGCATGATGCAGGCCACAAAAGCTGGCCCACCCACTCCTGGAATAATTCTCTCCCTTGACTCAGATGTTGAAGTCCCCAAATCGTGATTTAAAGACTTCAAGTCACAGAGAATCCTCCAGCCAGCAACCCCTGCCCCATGCTGCGGAGGAAGGCGAAAAACCTCCAGGGCCTCTGCCAATCTACCCTGGAGGAAAATTCCTTCCCGACCCCAAATATGGCGATCAGCTTAACCCCGAGCATGTGGGCAAGATTCTCCAGCCAGGCCCTCCGGAAAAAGTTCACTGTAGTAACTTTTAATATCCCATCATTGACCATTGTTACTAATTACCAACTATGGCACGTTATTGATCTATTGACTAAAATCACGTTATCCCATCAAACCATCCCCTCCATAAACTTATCAAGCTTAATCTTAAAGCCAGAGAGGTCTTTCGCCCCCACTATTTCCCTCGGAAGGCTGTTCCAGAACTTCACCCCTCTGATGGTTAGAAACCTTCGTCTAATTTCAAGCCTAAACTTCCCGACGGCCAGTTTATATCCATTTGTTCTCGTGTCCACATTAGTACTGAGCTGAAATAATTCCTCTCCCTCCCTGGTATTTATCCCTCTGATATACTTAAAGAGAGCAATCATATCCCCCCTCAGCCTTCTTTTGGTTAAGGTAAACAAACTGAGCTCCTCGAGTCTCCTTTCATACGACAGGTTTTCCATTCCTCGGATCATCCTAGTGGCCCTTCTCTGTACCCGTTCCAGTTTGAGTTCATCCTTTTTAAACATGGGAGACCAGAACTGCACGCAGTACTCCAAATGTGGTCTTACCAGTGCCTTGTACAACGGAACCAGCACCTCCTTATCCCTACTAGAAATACCTCGCCTAATGCATCCCAAGACCGCATTAGCTTTTTTCACGGCCACGTCACATTGCCGACTCATAGTCATCCTGCGGTCAACCAAGACTCCGAGGTCCTTCTCCTCTTCCGTTACTTCCAACCAATGCGTACCCAGCTTATAACTAAAATTCTTGTTACTCATCCCTAAATGCATCACCTTACACTTCTCACTATTAAATTTCATCCTATTACTATTACTCCAGTTTACAAGGTCATCCAAATCTCCCTGCAGGATATCTCGATCCTTTTCCGAATTTGCAATACCTCCCAACTTTGTGTCATCCGCAAACTTTATCAGCCCACTCTTACATTTGGTTCTGAGGTCAGTAATAAATAGATTAAATAAAATCGGACCCAAAACCGAACCTTGAGGAACTCCACTGGTAACCCCCCTCCAACCTGACAGTTCACCTTTCAGTATGACCCGCTGCAGTCTCCCCTTTAACCAGTTCTTTATCCACCTCTGGATTTTTTTATCCATCCCCATCTTTTCCAATTTAACCAATAATTCCTCATGCGGTACCGTATCAAACGCTTTACTGAAATCGAGGTATATTAGATCCACCGCATTTCCTTTATCTAAAAAATCTGTTACTTTCTCAAAGAAGGAGATCAGGTTGGTTTGGCACGATCTACCTTTCGTAAAACCGTGTTGTAATTTGTCCCAATTGCCATTGACCTCAAGGTCCTTAACTACTTTCTCCTTCAAAAAATTTTCCAATACCTTGCATATTACAGATGTTAAACTAACAGGCCTGTAGTTACCCGGGTCACTTTTTTTCCCCTTCTTGAAAATAGGAACCACATTAGCTATTCTCCAGTCAAACGGTACCACCCCCGATTTTACAGATTCATTAAAAATTATCGCTAACGGGCTTGCAATTTCTCGCGCCAGTTCCTTTAATATTCTCGGATTAAGATCATCCGGTCCGCCCGATTTAGTCCCGTTAAGCTGTTCGAGTTTGGCTTCTATCTCGGATACGGTAATGTCAATCCCCCCTCCTATATTCCCATCCGTCACTCTGCCACTATCCCTATCCCTTCATTAGCCTCATTAAAGACCGATGCAAAGTATTTGTTTAGATATTGTGCCATGCCTAGATTATCCTTAATCTCCACTCCATCTACAGTCTTCAGCGGTCCCACTTCTTCTTTCTTTGTTTTCTTCCTATTTATATGGCTATAAAACCTCTTACTATTGGTTTTAATTCCCCTCGCAAGGCTCCTCTGATTTATTGGCTGGCTGAGTTCATTCATCATTTGTGTGGGATAATGTTTTCCTGCTGGGTGGGCGTCATGAGCTGTTGTGACCCTTATGAATTGTTCAGGCACCCAGAGCATTTTGGAGGGGTATTTTATTGGTATATTACTCTAAAGAAAGGCTAATAGTAAATAACCGAACTGGTCTTGCATGTTTTCCTCTAGGGGAGGTGTCAGAATTGTCAGGGGGCACCAGTTATTTTAACTCCTGCCTCATCTCCTCCAGCCAGAAGTGTCCCATGACTCAGCCAGCCTGCCCAGGAGATTGAGCTCCCCCAAGGAGGCTCCCTTGCTCCCCTCTCAAAAGCCTATGGAAGCAATGGCCCTTTGCCCCCCACCCCAATGCCTATGGAAGAAACCCATTTTCCTTGGGAAGGAGAGGAGCCAAGGGGCCAGCTAGGCCCTGGCAGAGGACCCAGGGCTGGGACTACATGGACAGATCCCCCAGAGCCCCTCCTGTTGCAGCAAGCAGGGGTCATTGCATAGAGCTGCCCTAATGTCCCCTCGCCTACTCTCATGGATCCATAGGATTGGTGACATGCTCCAGGTTTGGAGCAGTCTCTCAGAGGAAGCCCTTTGATGTGCCAGACTCCTAGAGGTCTCACTCTTCCCCCAGGGTAAGACACGCAGCTTCATTGCCTCCTGAGACTGGACCTGTGGACCTTCAGCACTCCTGCTTCACACCAGAAGCCCTGTTCAGCAATTCCAGCTGAGATAGGCTCCTGATGGAGACTTGTCCACTCTTCAGGGATTAAGGCACCTCAGCAAGCATTGGCAGTAACATTCAAAGAGTGTTGTCTAATAAAGTAGTGTCATAGAAATTCCTGTCCGTTCCAGCTGTGGAATATGGAGAGACGGACACAGTTAATCAAGCATGGAGCCCTAGGAGGGGCGATCCATTTATTTCAATTGCAATTGGGTTCGAGCTCATAAGTCAGCAAGAACAAAGGGTATGTCTACACTACGAGGGTATTTCGATTTCACTTAAATCGAATATGTGGAATCGATATTGCAAAGTCGAACTTGTGTGTCCACACTAAGGACAGTAATTCGACTTTGTGAGTCCACACTAACGGGGAAAGCGTCGACATTGGAAGCGGTGCACTGTGGGCAGCTATCCCACAGTTCCCGCAGTCCCCGCTGCCCATTGGAATTCTGGGTCAAGCCGCCAATGCCTTCTGGGTAAAAAAAAAGGGTCGAGGGTGCTTTTGGGTAATTGTCGTCATCCGTCTGTCAATACCGCCCTCCCTCCCTCCCTGAAAGCGCCGGCGGGAAATCAGTTCGCGCGCTTTTCGGGTCAGTGACAGCACGGACGCCACAGCACTGCGAGCATGGATCCCGCTGCGACCATCGCTGCAGTTGTGGCACTTGTGAACGCCTCGCAGGTTATTATCCACCTTTCCCAGAGGCAGATGCAGATGAACCAGGCGAGGAGGCTACGGCACCGCGGTGAGGGCCTGAACTCTGAGAGGGGCACAGACCTCTCACAAACCACGGGACCCAGCTCCGAGGACATCACGGTGACAATGGGTCATCTGGATGTTGTGGAACGGCGATTCTGGGCACGGGAAACAAGCACTGACTGGTGGGACCGCATAGTGCTGCAGGTCTGGGACGAATCCCAGTGGCTGCGAAACTTTCGCATGCGGAAGGGGACTTTCCTGGAACTTTGTGAGTTGCTGTCCCCTGCCCTGAAGCGCAATGACACCCGGATGCGAGCAGCCCTGACTGTCCAGAAGCGAGTGGCCATAGCCCTCTGGAAGCTTGCAACGCCGGACAGCTACCGGTCTGTCGCGAACCAGTTTGGCGTGGGCAAATCTACCGTGGGGGTTGTTGTGATGCAAGTAGCCAACACAATCGTCAAGGTACTGCTCTCAAAGGTAGTGACCCTGGGAAACGTGGAGGTCATCATAGATGGCTTCGCCGCGATGGGATTCCCAAACTGCGGTGGGGCTATAGATGGAACTCACATCCCTATCCTGGGAGCGGACCACCAGGCCAGCCAGTACATCAACCGAAAGGGCTACTTTTCAATGGTGCTGAAAGCACTAGTGGACCATGGGACGTTTTACCAACATCAACGTCGGATGGCCGGGCAAGGTTCATGACGCTCGCGTCTTCAGGAACTCTGGTCTGTTTAGACGGCTGCAGGAAGGTATTTACTTCCCGGACCACAAAATAACTCTTGGGGATGTGGAGATGCCTACAGTGATCCTTGGGGACCCAGCCTACCCGCTAATGCCCTGGCTCATGAAGCCCTACACTGGCGCCCTGGACACTGAAAAAGAACTCTTCAACTACCGGCTGAGCAAGTGCAGAATGGTGGTGGAGTGTGCTTTTGGACGTCTCAAGGGGAGATGGAGAAGCTTACTCACTCGCTGTGATCTCAGCAAAACCTATATCCCCATTGTTATAGCTGCTTGCTGTGTGCTCCACAATCTGTGTGAGAGCAAGGGGGAGACCTTTATGGCGGGGTGGGAGGTTGAGGCAAATAGCCTGGCATCTGATTACGCCCAGCCAGACAGCCGGGCGATTAGAAGAGCACAGCGGTACGCGCTGTGCATCCGGGAGGCTTTGAAAGCCTGGTTCCACACTGAGCAGGGTGACCAGTGACTTTAAAGTTTCTGTACAGAGAAGCTGAACCTGCCCCCGTTTCTTTACCCAGTTAAGGATGACTATCCTCTCCAGTTACAGATCCCCTCCACCCCCTTCCAAAAAAATAAATTTAGTTTTATTTTGTTAATGAACACCATTGTCTTTATTACTGTTTTCGCGGGAATGTTTTAAACCTGGGACGCAGACTGTGGTGGGGAGCGGGTGTAGTGTACTGATGCAAATGATCCTTCTAAACTCCAGGAATGACAGGATTCGCAGTGGCGGATTGGTTGTTTCCACGGAGCCTGCCAGCCCTCCTGAGCGGGACTGCGTGTATGTGGGGGCTATGTGACTTTATGGCAGGGGGAGGAGGGTTACAGATCCCCTGCTGCGTGGCTCTGTGATCCAGGACAAGGACCGCTGCATAACATCTGTAACTGCCCTCCCCCGCCACAAAGTCACAGCGCAACCCCCCACCCCACCCCACGCACAGAACATGAAAACCACCTCCCAGACTGACCAGGGTAACTAGTCAGTGCACTGTGTATGTGTCCTGCTGCTGGACCTGCCCCCGCCTCTGTAGCCTGCTAAAGGTGACTGTCCTGTCCAATTACCAAGCCCCTTCCCCCCCTGCAGACAGACTCTCCCTCAAAACAGCATGACTGAAACAGTAATGAACAAAAACGTATTTTTTATTAACAACCACACATGAAACTGGGGGGTGAAACTCGGACGGGGGCTTGCTTGAGGCGGCCAGGAAAGGACTTTTCAAATTTTGGGGAATGACAGCCTTCTGGTGCTTGAGCAGTCTGCAGGGGTGGAGTGAGAGTTTTCACGGACTCTCCCGCCCCTCCTTCTTTGGACTTTGGGCGAGGGGGGTATGGGACTTGGTGGCGGGGGAGTGCGGTTCCTGATAGACTGCAGTGGGGCTCTGTCCTCCTGCCTCCGTTCCTGCAGAACATCAACAAGGCGCCGGAGCGTGTCCGTTTGCTCCCTCAGAAGTCCAAGCAGCGTTTGAGTCACCTGCTGGTCTTCCTGCCGCCACCTCTCCTCACGGTCCATGTGTGTCCGGTGCATTTGGGACAAATTCTCCCTCCACTGGTTATGCTGTGCCGCCTGGGCTCGGGAGCAGCCCATAAGTTCAGAGAACATGTCCTCTCGCGTCTTCTTCTTCCTCCGCCTAATGTGCGCTAGCCTCTGGGAGTGTGATTCCAGGCTGGGTTGGGAGACAGTTGCAGATGTGGCTGTGGGAATGAGGAAAAGGCAGTGAATTCCTCCGAAAGATAAATGTAGTTGTGAATCAAGAACCTTGATTCACAAGAACATAGTCTTTCTCCGTGAACAAGACCATGAACCACACCTATCACATGCGCACTGAGGACAAGGTCGAATTTTCGAACCTCGCCTTCAGTGCCTGGGCTTTTGCACTGCCGATCTGGGAACCGGGGCAGGACACGGTACTCTCTGTAGCAGGCAAACATGGTAAGCCGTAGACTTGTTGCAGATTAAAACTTTAGGAGTACCACTGGCCACCTTTCACATTGAAAGCAATGCCAGTCTGTGCTGCCAGCAGTCGGCCAAGCAAGAACTGTGGCCCTGTCCCACCCCCTCGCGGATGTGCCAGGGAAAGATCCCTGGATGCTGACCCTCTCCTGCCCCCACCGCGTGGCTGTAAACCAGCGGTCACAGTTCTGTAAAGGAACTTGTTGCAAGCAGTCCCAATACTAACAGTCCCCTACCTAATTCAAAGCAGGTTGTCATGACCGACATCACCCTCATGAGGATCCCGGACACCGAGATCCGGAGGATGCTTCGAGAAAGCATGCAGAGACCGGGGCCCTATGCCGCCATGCTATGCAAGGCACTGATACCAGAGTACCTGCTTGTCTCCTGGCGCGGGAACGTCTCGCACTTCGGAGGACCAAGTAAAGCCGCTCTCCCCAGGAACCTGATGAACAGGCTATCCCATTACTTGCAGGAGAGCTTTGTGGAGATGTCCGTGGAGGACTACTGCTCTATCCCTGGACATATAGACAGGATTTTCATCTAGCTGCAGTAGCAGGGACAAAAGAGCGGAGCAGCTTGGGCAGCACAATCATGCACAACCGGACACTGTTTGATTTTTTTACAAATACTTGTTACTGATTATTTAAGCGCCCAGGGGGAAGAAATCATGAATCAAAGATTGTTATTAGTATTAATATTCAAGTTTTGTACAAAATAAAGGTTTATATGTTTAAAGCGCTTACCGCTTGATCCTTCCCCTGAATCTGTGTCCGGGTTACATGCTGGGGAGGGTTGGTAGGGGATCTCTGTAAGGGTGATGAAGAGCTCCTGGCTGTCGGGGAAATCAGCTTGGTAAGCGCTGCCGACTGCCTCGTCCTCCTCATCTCCTTCCTCATCTTCCCCGTCTGCTAACATGTCCGAGGAACCGGCCGTGGACAATATCCCATCCTCAGAGTCCACGGTCAGTGGTGGGGTAGTGGTGGCGGCCGCACCAAGGATGGAATGCAGTGCCTCGTAGAAACGGGATGTGTGGGGCTGGGATCCGGAGCGTCCGTTTGCCTGTTTGGTCTTCTGATAGCCTTGTCTCAGCTCCTTGATTTTCACGCGGCACTGCGTTGCATCCCGGCTGTATCCTCTCTCTGCCATGGCTTTAGAGATCTTCTCATAGATCTTTGCGTTCCGTCTTTTGGAGCGCAGCTCAGAAAGCACGGACTCATCGCCCCACACAGCGATGAGATCCAAGACTTCCCGATCAGTCCATGCTGGGGCCCTCTTTCTATTCTGGGATTGCACGGCCATCTCGGCTGGAGAGCTCTGCATCGTTGCCACTGCTGCTGAGCTCGCCACGCTGTCCAAACAGGAAATGAGATTCAAACTGCCCAGACAGGAAAAGGAATTCAAATTTTCCCGGGCCTTTTCCTGTGTGGCTGGTCAGAGCATCCGAGCTCGGACTGCTGTCCAGAGCGTCAACAGAGTGGTGCACTGTGGGATAGCTCCCGGAGCTATTAGCGTCGATTTCCATCCACACCAAGCCTAATTCGATATGGCCATGTCGAATTTAGCGCTACTCCCCTCATTGGGGAGGAGTACAGAAGTCGAATTTAAGAGCCCTCTATGTCGAACTAAATAGCCTCGTGGTGTGGACGGGTGCAGGGTTAATTCGATTTAACGGTGCTAAATTCGACATAAACGCCTAGTGTAGACCAGGCCAAAGAAAACACTTACACCAAAGCATTATATGCAGTAGCTTATGATAATCTATCGCTCCATAATTGGTTAAAATTTGTCATCATTAGCATACATAATTAGCAAGCTACATATATCTGCCCCTCTCATGACCCCTTATTGTTCATCTACTTCCCCCCCACCCCCTTGCGTTATTTTGCAAACCAAGCAGTTAGTTATCTACAGGACGCAGGCACAGAAAATTCCATTGTCTCCAGGTTTGGAGTTTGGCTACATTTCCTCTCGAAGGAACTTCCTGAGTTAGGACTATGCATAGCTATGCTATATATCTTCCATGTGTACGTGACAAATTTGCCCCCTGGCAGTTAAGTAGAATAATTTTATTTCAATTTCCCCCCTTTGATCATGACCCATATAGTGGGTTCATGATCATACTTTTCACAGCAATAGGAGTGTTAGAGCAAATATGTAGGGGTCAGAATATCGGTATCTGGCATGGTTCCCGCCTTTGCCAAAACCTGTCTTTCTTGTAAAGAGAGAAATATTCCCTTTGGTTTGCTAGTTGCCCTAGCACATTTAGACATTATGCACATGGACAGTTTAAACACACACAAGATAAACACAATCATCAGTAAAATCATAACACCTCCTTTCAGGAGTCCCTTTAGCCAGTCTGTTAGGGAAGAAAACCAGGAAAATAAACCATCAAACCAATCATGTGTCCAGCTACCTTCATCAGACCTTTCTCGGGCGATGTCTCTTAAGTGGGCTGCTCTGTTAAAGGTGTCTTTATAGGTATCATTCACAAATACACAACACTCTTGGCCTATAAGGGCACAAGTTCCTCCTTGAGCTGCTAATAGAATATCTAAAGCCATACGATTTTGTAAAGCTAACTGTCTAAGCTGCTTAAGTTCAGTGGCTTGATTTGTAACTATGGTAGCAGTTTCATTAGCTATAATTTCTAAAATACCCTGGAGTCTTATAACCCCTCTCCTAAGTCTGCGATTACTAGGAAATGTTGCCCACGTCATTGGTTCGAGGGCTGCATCCTCTTCAGCTTGAGGTTTGCTAGTGTCCCTTACATTTCTAATCTTGCCTTCATGTAATTGTTTCACAACACGAGTGGGGGGTAACAACCAGGCAAGATAACAAGAACCTGAGAAGTGTACTGGAAGGGTATGATAGGCTTTATTCCCACACACCCAGTAAGAACCGAACCCTGCTGGAACAGGGCCTGGAGGTGCATCCCATGTTACTCCCAACGCTTTTTGTAACAGGAATGTATAACGTCCCGTAAACCCAATAGGCCCGTGCTTCGAGGAGATGTCTCCGTCTCTACATTTTTGCCTGCATACAGACATTTTCCATCGGAGTTTTCCCATACCATGGTGCAGTTTTCATAGCAGACACTATTGGCGCAAATACTTTTGCGGTCAATGTCGTCAGTGGTGTCAAAACAATAAACAAAGGGAGTGACCCACTCTCTGTCACCATCCGGGCCCACACAGTATTTGCAAGTACTGTTCCCTAAAAACAGGCCTGGCGCATTTCCCAGGAGACACCACTCACCCTGCACCTTGAAGGTTAACAAATACCTGGAGTTAGGGCTTATACCTTCTTGTTGCCAGGTATGAGTTGTAGCCCGATGGAGAGTAACATACACCTTTGAATGAGTAATATTTGCAGCCGTCAAAGGGATAGGAAGGAAAGAAAGTCCTCGTTCTGCATCGGGAGGCACCAAGGTGCACACCCAGCATGAGTCATTCCTCCATTCTGGGATTCTATTCCTCACCACATGGCTAAATCTAATGAAATTATTATGCTCATAAGAACAGGAAGGGGAAAACAACAAAATTAACAGAGGAAACATTTTCACAATAGGTTAAAATACCAACAAATAAAAGAAAAAAGAGCAATAAACGCCAATCCAAATAATACAGTCCAATCTTCTATATCCATCGAAAACTCTGATATCAGTCGTTTAGGGCCTTGGTTGCCCTGTAGTCATCTACTTCGGGTTGGCCTTGCCGGTCGGCAAACAAGCGTTGCTCCCTCGCTGGGGACCTTATCCAGGAGTTCCCTTTCGAGTGAATTTAAGTTTCAGTCCAGGCAAGGTCTGCACCATCCACTGATCCTCTGGAGAGAGAACACGAGGTTTATTTCCTGTGGATACCTGTGGAGGCAAAATGTTAGAAACAGAATAGTCTTTCTTGGCTCGGGTGTAATGAATCCAGGAGTCTCTTTCAGCTACTTTGATGGCAGTAGGAGTAGTCAACAGGATCTGGAACGGCCCCTCCCAGGCAGGTTGGAGTGTCTGCTTCTTGTAAGTTTTCACAAGCACAAAATCACCGGGCTGAAACGAGTGGGCATTCACGTCCAGGGGCTGTCCTTGGAAATGGCAGGCGTACCTGTGAATGTAGGTAAGCTGCTTCTAGTCAGTCTTTCATTAGTAAAATGTTGGGTATTTAGTTGATTTAAAAGGAGAGCAACAGCATGTGGAACTTTACCACTAGGTGGTGTCCTTGTACCAACTCTTGAGCTTTCTCATCTAACAAAGCTGCAGCAGCTAGGGCTTTAAGACATCCAACTGCTCTTCTTGCAACGGGATCCAGTAATGCTGAAAAATAGGCCACAGGCCGTTTCTGTGATCCTAAAGCTTGCGTAAGAACACCAGAGGCCACCCCCGCCCTTTCATGAACAAATAAGGTAAAAAGTTTCCTATAATCCGGGAATCCCAAGGCAGGTGCCGATGCAAGGGCTGTCTTGATACTTTCAAAGGATTTGATAGCATCTTTAGTCCATTTCACTGGGTCAGGTTCATCCTTAGTGGTCATCTGCAATAATGGTTTTGACATTTCCCCATACCCAGGAATCCAGGACCTACAGAATCCTGCCATGCCGAGGAACCCCCTTAACTGTCTCTTTGTCTTGGGCTGGGGTACATTTAAAATGGCACTTATTCTTTCCTGAGCAAGGCTTCTCTTTCCTGGTTTTAGTATGTGCCCTAAATATTTCACCTCCTGTGAGCAATATTGAATCTTTGAGGGTGACACCTTGTGTCCCTTCATTGCTAAGGCACATAAAAGCGCTATCGAGTCCTGCTTATTAGTCTCTTGTGTTTCTGAGCATAATAAAAGATCATCCACATACAAAAGCAACATGGACTGTCCTGGGAGAATTACATCTTGCAAATCTTTGTGCAAGACAGCTGAAAATATAGCGGGGGATTCCACATACCCCTGAGGGAGACGCCCCCATGATATCTGGGACGATCCCCAGGTAAAAGCAAACAAATATTGGGAATTAGGGTGGACGGGTATGCTAAAAAATGCTGAACACAGGTCTAGAACAGTATAATATTTTGTGGTTGGAGGTATAGCAGTCAATATAGTGTAAGGATTAGGAACTACAGGATGTCTAGGGATTACGTAATTGTTTATAGCGCTGAGGTCCTGTACAAACCTCCAAACAGTGTTCCCTTGGGCATCAGGTTTAGGCTTTTTTACTGGCAAGATGGGCGTGTTACAAGGCGAGTGGCAGGGAAGTAAAATGCCCTGGTTTAAAAATGACTCAATTAAGGGAGTCAGTCCCTCTATTGCCTCTCGTGGGAGAGGGTATTGGGGAATGCGAGGGGGGTCCATGTCTGTCCTAACACATATCTGAACTGGCTCAACTGACTTTAGTAATCCTACGTCAGTGTTTTTTGTTCCCCATACCCAAGGTGGGACAGCATTTTCCAAATCCCTGGGAAGCATTGCTAAATTTGAAGGAGTTTCGGGATTCATTAGAGCCATCAAGGGAATGACAGAGTCATTCGGCAGGCTCAAAAGAATGCCTTGGTCAGAGCAGTGAATAGTAGCCCAAAGTTTGCACAGCAAATCGCGTCCCAATAAACTGGTTGGTCCTTGGGTAAGTAGGAAGGCATGTTCCTCAGACAGGGGCCCTATGTGTATGTTTAAAGGTTTGGAAATCTGACAACGGAAAGGATTTCCTTCAATTCCCATAACACGTTCAATTTTGCCACTCTTAGGAAGATCCAAATCAGTAAGGGTGGAAAGGATGGCTTCTGTATCTAATAAGCAATTATACTGTTTTCCTCCAATCATCAAAGGAACTAGGGGATCATTGCGGGATAAGGAAAACACTGGGCAACATAACAACGTGGAACCCCCTTCATCCCGTCAGTCATAAAGTCCCTCATCCTGCATCATTCCCTGGAAGGGTTGATTAGGCGGTGTCCAAACTGGACCTTGGCCCTTATTGACATCTTGAGGAGGTTTAAGTTGTCCCTGGGCTCTCAGTCTACAATCTCTCTTCATGTGCCCTTCTTGATGACAGAAATAACAAATTAAAGGTCCTCTGGACCCCCCTTTACTGGGTCCCTCTCTACCAACAAACCCTTGTCCTCTTCCTCGGCCTCTGCCGACGCTAGGCTCTGCTCCCTTCAATACAGCCGCCAACATTCTTATATTCCTTTTTTCTTCCTTCACCCTCTCAGCCTTTCATCGGGCTTCTCACCCATTAAACACTCTGGTGGCAATAGTCACTATCTGAGAGAGAGGCATCCCTGCAAATCCTTCCACATCATTTAACCTCCACCTTATATCCTCCACAGCCTGGTCTTTAAACAATCCTCTTATCACTGGCACATTTGCTTCTGCTTCAGGATCTAGACCCCCAAACAACCTAGCAGCTTTCATCAGTCTTTCATAATAGTCTGAGGGGTGTTCATCTGGGCCTTGATGGACAGAAGTTACTTTACTCCAATTAGTAGTTCTCTGCCCAGCCTTCTTGATTCCATTTAAAATTACAGTCTTTAAAGAGGTTAACTTATATTGATCTTCAGCATTGTTGTAATCCCAGTTAGGATCGCCCCCAGTTACATCTCCTGCTGTCAGGGCATTCCATCCTGGTGGCGGTGGGGGTAAATCACCTATAGACTCCTGAGCTCGACTGAGCACTTGTTTCCTTTCTTCCTCAGAAAGTAGGGTTTTTAAAAGAACATGAATATCTTGCCACGTAGGGTTATGAGTGGCAAAAATAGTTTCAAATGTCCTATATACAGATTCTGGGTCGTTCCTGACCTTTGGGGTGGTAATCTTCCAATTCAATAGGTCACTGGTAGAGAAAGGAGTGTGGACATAGCGGTCAACAACCTGACCCTCTCCGGTAGGAACAGGGTACTGTCTTAAGGGCAATTGGAGTGCCGGAGGGTCCTGTCCTTCTTGTTTAATGAGCTTGAAATTGACGTCTCCAGGAACACACTCGGGAGACCAAGCCCATGAGCCAGTCGAGGAGTCGGGCAGACTTCGCCTGCGAACGTGGCTTCGGGTATAATAGACCACTGGCAGATCAGGATACAATGTGGCTCGGGGTCGGGATGGGGTTGGAGGCAGATCCTGCACCTGTGCAGAGGCGGGCCCTGGGACCACCTGATTTACCTGAACGGGAAGGGGTTGAGGGGACGCAGCTGGTGGGGGAACTGGCCTATATTCATCTTCCTCTACTCTACACTGCCGGTAGGGAGGAGGTTTAGCTTGTTGTAACATGAGAGTGCACTCTTTGTCTTTGCAAATTGGGGCAGCATTATAAAACAAATACAAATAATTCATTTGTTCTACTCTTAAAACTTCCAGGATGGTTCTCAAGGTCTTGAGGCAAAGTCTTCCCCAATTCCTGAGAACACATCCCAGAAGTGTGCTGGCATCGAATTTCCCCTGACAATTTCCCATGTCAGGTCTAACTGACTCCTAAATTCCCTGCTTCAGTTCTCCACCATGCGCAGTGTTACCGAGAACAAAGCCCTGGAGTCAGTGACGGTTTCCTTTATGTCCCGGGGAGACCACCCAGCTATCCAGTCAGCCTCTGTTCCTGCCTGGGTAATCTCCTGTCATCCGAAACTTGTTTTTATACTGGGCTGGCACTCTAAGAGTGTTTAACTGCCAGACGGATGTCCCAGTAATTTCACTGAAGCTGTCCCAAGGAAATCGTCGGGTCTAAGACCCCCGTGTACACGTAACACAAAACAGAGACAATTTACCCATCTCCTGATGAGGCCTCTTCTAACGCGATCTGTCTCGTTGCTTGTGGTCCGTCTCTCAGAGTCCTCCTTATCGTCCCCGCCGGGGGCCAACTTCCAAGACAATACAACCCAAGGTAAACTCACCTCGGCGCGCGCTGGTCCTTCTCGAGGGAGGGGCCCCGGAGCGGTTCCGAGCTGGAGAAGTCCCTTCGTGGTCGCCAAAACTGTCATAGAAATTCCTGTCCGTTCCAGCTGAGGAATAAGGAGAGGCGGACACAGTTAATCAAGCAAGGAGCCCCAGGAGGGGCGATCCGTTTATTTCAATTGCAATTGGGTTCGAGCTCATAAGTCAGCAAGAACAAAGAAAACACTTACACCAAAGCATTATATGCAGTTGCTTATGATAATCTATCGCTCCAAAATTGGTTAAAATTTGCCATCATTAGCATACATAATTAGCAAGCTACATATATCTGCCCCTCTCATGACCCCTTATTGTTCATCTACTTCCCCCCCCCCTTGCGTTATTTTGCAAACCAAGCAGTTAGTTATCTACAGGACGCAGGCACAGAAAATTCCATTGTCTCCAGGTTTGGAGTTTGGCTACATTTCCTCTCGAAGGAACTTCCTGAGTTAGGACTATGCATAGCTATGCTATATATCTTCCATGTGTATGTGACAAATTTGCCCCCTGGCAGTTAAGTAGAATAATTTTATTTCAGTAGGGTGACCACCCATCCCAAACTGGATGGGACAGTCCTGACATACAGAGTTCAAGTCCCAGTCCCGCGCTGAATGACTCAGGGACAGCATTTGTCCTGGATTCCCTGTGGCACTGCTGTGCGCCTGCCCAAGGCTCAGGGC
This sequence comes from Emys orbicularis, assembly GCF_028017835.1. Taxonomy (NCBI): domain Eukaryota; kingdom Metazoa; phylum Chordata; order Testudines; family Emydidae; genus Emys; species Emys orbicularis. Next base: position 23,317,874 of record NC_088695.1, on the reverse strand, counting down.
GGCACCAGCCTCTTCCCGGGGCTGGGTGGGCTGAGGTGGGCCTCACTACAAGGCCCTGCCCCATGCTCCTCCTCTCCCCCTGAGGTCCCCTCCACAGGCCAGGTCAGAAGCTGGAGCTGGGCTACTGTGGAGAACCCCAAACCCTGTACCTGCCCTGGGCAGCATGCCCTGGAGGGCAGGGACATGGACCAGGATATAGGCCTGGGATCTGATCAACCCCCCTCCCCATAGTAAACCAGCCTTGGGTGAAACTCAGGGAGTTCACCACTAAAATTGAAAAAAATAATATTCTGCTGTTGATAAAGCACCCCCACCTCAGGAATGTCCCTAATGGGAGTTATAACCACCAAGTTGTAAAGTAGAGACACACAGGCTCTGGGAAAATTTTAGAGAGGATACAGAGACTCAACAAATGGTAAGATAGGTTTAATAGATTTGAAGGAGGTAGCTAGTTCTATCTATTTAATGTAAATGAAAAACAATGCTCTTTGGAAATAACTCCGGACTGCAGTACAATAACAAATTGTAAAGCATCATATTCCCTGCATGACTGTGATGTGTATGGGCGCATGCTGGGCAAGTCGGGGGTAGCAGAGAACAGCAGGAGGGAGGGAGGGAAGGGAGAGGGGTTCAGCGGGGAGCCCAACAGGTACACATGGTGCTGGGCACACAGGCGTTATTGCTGAGATGTAACATGTGTGTCTATAACGCAGCTGCCACGTTCGATAGGAACAAGGCAGAGCAGAGTCCAGGGGAAGAGGTGGGGAGGCAGCTGGAGTGGGTGTGCCAGGCTGCGTTGTCACCATGTGTGTTTTCTCTGGGACCTTGCTAGAAAGGGGCTAGGCAAAGGCAGCAGGCCCAGCGGTTAGAGCAGGAGATCTCTGCCCTATTTACAACTGAGCTAATGGCTCCCTGCCCTCTCCTGTTCCCCACAATATGCTGGACGTTTCTGTCTCCAGGAGCTCAGTAAATCCCTCCAATACCTTCCCTCTGCCCAACCCAGCTCCCCTGTCCACATTTGTGCCAATGGCCCCTGGGGTCCCTCTCTGGGGAGTTCAGGAGCGGGGGGTGGTGCTGTATTACTCTGAGGGGATTTAGTGATGAATGAACCAGCCTGGCCATAGTACAGTCAGCACATTTGTTTATTGCCCTGTTTGCTGTTAATGGTTATCAGTATCAGTGATGGTGTGTTAGTGCCTAGGAACCCCAGTCACAGATGTGTAATAAAGAGACATCCCTGGCCCAGGGAGCTCACAATGACGGACACAATAGGGGTGACAGAGACTACCAGCACAGGTGGGTGAGGAAACGCTGAACCGAACTTGGCTGTGAGCACTGACCACACTTATTTGTCCGTTTTTAGGAGCAGAAAAACCAGGCCCCAGCACTACTGAATAACAGTGTGTTCTTGTTGGTTCAGGTCATGGTGCAATGATCAATGTTTTATTCTAAATGTGAACACAAAATCACAGAGGCCAGTGAACATTCATTGTCCCCTTGGAAGCACTGTGCTAGTCTCAAACCCTCAAACTCATGCGTTTTCTTCCCTAGCTTCTACCTGCATTTTCAAGGACCTGCAGGACAGCTCCTAGGGATGGGCACACTTTACCCACAACCTACTTAGCGTGGTATTATTCATGCTGTTTCTCCAGGACTGAGGCCTCGGGTGATCTCAGCCCAGCCGGAATTCATCCATTCATATATTTTAAACCTGGATTTAGTCTGACGTCCTGTGTAACACTGGCCAGTGAATTTCACCTGGTTACTGAGCCCAATAACTTGTGTTTGACTAAAACATCCTCCAGAAAGGTCCCAGTTTGGACCAGGAGACATAAAAGAATGGAGAATCCAGCCCCTTGGGTCTCTGTTAATCACCAGCACTGTTAAAAAATTGTGCCTTATACCTAATTTGAATTTGTTTGACTTCAGGTTCCAGCCATTGATTCTTGTCCAGCCTTTGTCTGCTAGATTACAGAGCCCTTGAATGCCCAGTATTTTCTCCCCGTGAAGGTAAATAAACAGCTCCCAGCTGCTGCTATCACAGCCCGAGCCCCGGGCCCTTTAAATCCTGATTTAAAGCGCCTGCGGATTTAAAAGCCCCACCTCTTCTGGTAGAGGCCACCCCTCTTCCGGTTGAGGGCCCGCCCCCTCCGAAGGACTCCGGAGTACCGATAAGTCCTTTAAGTTACGTTCACCCCTGGTTGTGAGTGGGCCTAACCACAAGATCCCAGGTGCTTCTGGGCCTCTCAGATACACACCCAGCTGCAGACCCCATGTCTGCCACCCTTCTTTGGGGTGTGTCCTCTGCACCCGAGCTGGCTTAGCCCCCCAGAACCAGTGCCTCAGCCCTCCCAAGCTCCCAGTTGTGTATACACGCTCTGGCAGATTTCCAGCTCACTCTGCGTGCACAGGTGAGCCGGGAACACTGGCTAAGTAAAGGACATGGGTGGCATGTGACTTCAGCATTTGGGGGGGCTGGGTGCGAGGCCCTGCCCACACTCCATCTAGCTCCACCCCAGGCCCCGCTCCCACTGGGCCCCCTCCCCCAAGACCCCCCCACCTGCCACATGCCACTTGCTCCTCTCCTCTGTCTCTTCCCTCGAAGCCCCCACTGCCATCGCTTCCTCCTCTCCTTTGTCCCTTTCCCCAAGACCCTCACCGCTCACTGGGGGAAGGATGAGAGGAGAGGAGCGAGCGTCGAATAGTGGGGACCTTGGAGGAGGGGGCAAAGGAGAGGAGAGAATAGCGAGTGGCAGGTGATGAGAGCCTTGGGGGAAGGGGTGGAGTGGGGGAGGGAAGAGGAGGAGTGGGACCTGGGGGCGGAGCATGGGTGGGGCCATGGCCCAGGCCTCCTTTCAGTAGCAGTGCTCCAAAGGCAGCGGATTGGCAGCATGCCTCAAAAGGGAGATACACAGCATCCTGTTTGGGGAGGCTTAGCCTCCCTTGGCCTATTATATCTGCCACCCATGGCACTTGTACTTGTGAAAAGCACTGGAGAGTTATAGATCTTCGCAAAATAACAAACTGTCCTGAGACAAACTGCCCCGAACCCCCTGTGTCTGATCTCACCCCTTTAGTGACTCTGAGGTCTGGTCAGCATTTCAGGCAAGGCAGAGACCCTTCTGCTTTCTCTCGCTCCTGCCTTGTCTTCTGGCATATAGTGGTCGATGGCCCCTTGTAGCAGGGTGGACACCTGCTCCGGCATGGAAGGGCCTGAGATAGCCCAGGGAGCAGGTGTTGTGAAGGCTGAGCTGATTAGGGGAAGTGGCTGCAGCTGGGGCCACGCCCCAAACAGCCTCAACAGGCCCTATAAAGGCTGGGAGCCAGGAGCTCAGGCCAGAGTCTCTCTCTGCCTTCAGAGAGAGAAGGGCTTGGCTGCAGGGAGCGAGACAGGATACCTGTAGTGGAGCAGGGCTGGGGAAAGGCTGAGGAGCTGGGGAGCTCCAGCCTGGATAGCCCCAGGCTGCGGCCTGGTAGGAGGCCAAGGGGTACTGGGGGTTGCAGAGGGCAGCCCAGGGCTAAGCCAAGGCAGCAGGTCCAAACCCTCCTTGCCAGTGATGAGTGGCCTATACTGCAGTCTGCCCCAAGAAGCAGGGGCTAGTTGGTGACTGGCAGTGGCCTAGTGCTGAGGCAAGTTGGGGATAGTGGGTGGGGGTTCCCCAGGGAGGGGAGACCCAGATCTGTGGGGTACTGCCAGGGGGCAGCGTCCCAGTAATAGGGGCACCGGGTCCTGGGAGGGACACAGGCGCCAGCAGAGGACAAGGTGGATCACCGGCCTGCAGAGGGCGCTCCAGAGGCTGGTGAGCTAATTCCCTGGACGACCAGTAGGAGGCGCCGCAGGGGTGAGTCCGGATCTCTACATATGGTGAAGAATGTGGGCATAAGCGGTCCGCCCCTGACAGAAGGGGCAAGGTGGGACTATTGCCTGGAAGGTGGAGAAACTGAGACAGGGGATGATGGACCCTGGGTACGTGGGGGTTTATTATGGAGCAGCCCCAGGTACCATTCCTGGGTAGGGCCCGGAGGCAGTGCCCTGGAGGAAAGGGGCCGAAGAGCTGCTGGGATTACGGGAGACCCAACAGGAATTGTGGGAGGTGCTATGGGCCCTCCAAGAGCAGGTCGGCCGGCTGGCAGAAGAACAGCGGTCCCTGCGGAAACTCCTGGGGAAGGAGTTAAGAAGAAACCGCGGAGGGCAGGAGCAACGGAACGCCGAGGGCAGGAGGCCTGTAGGAGGGCGCAGGGCTTGCTACGCCTGCGGCGTGAGAGGACATATAAGACGGGACTGTCCCTATGGGGTTGGAGGCAGGGTGCCTCGCCTCGAACCGGGAAAGCGGCAAGTCCCTCAAGCTGGCCGCTGGGTGAGGGAACCCAGGTGGCTGAAGATATGTTGGGCCTGTGGGCGGGAAGGCCACCTGTGGTGGGCATGCCCAGGCCTGAGGCAAAGGGTCCGGGTCAGTCCTAGCAAGGGGGTGGGACCTTAGAGGGATCCTGAAAGGCCCACGACAGCCAAGAAGCGGCAAGTTTGCTGGGGCTGCCGGAAGCCGGGCCACATTAGAAGGCACTGCCCTCTTAAGGGAGTTGAGGGTTGGCCGATGGAGGTGCCTGGAGGCCCGGGAGGGGCCACACTGGACCTGGAGAAGGTGACAGAGGCTGAGGTGGAGATGGCGGGGACCCAGCAGGGAGTCAGGACCCAGACCATCACAGAGCCGGTTGCCAATAGGGAAACCCAGACCTATGGGGCCCAGCAAGAGGCCGGGACCCACGTGGTCGTGGGACAGGAGACCAAATGGACTCAGACCCTGAGGGTGGAGGCTCAGGGGGAGTCTGACCTGCGTGTGCGGCTGGAGGCTGCAGAGCGAGCCCTCCGTGAGGCTCAAGCGAGTGGGGTGGACCTCGCGAAAGAGTATGAGGCCATTGTCGAGCAGGAGTTCCATCTGCGGAAACAGCTGGAGGACTCGGAAAAGAAGCGGGCGGCTCTGGAGGCGCACGGGCGACTGGTCCAGGCCAGGAGACACCCTTACCCCCAGGGGTGGTGGTCTTGGAGGGGGGGGAGGGTGTAGCAGGGTGGACACCTGCTCCGGCCTGGAAGGGCCTGAGATAGCCCAGGGAGCAGGCATTGTGAAGGCTGAGCTGATTAGGGGAAGTGGCTGCAGCTGGGGCCATGCCCCAAACAGCCTCAGCAGGCCCTATAAAGGCAGGGAGCCAGGAGCTCAGGCCAGAGTCTCTCTGCCTTCAGAGAGAGAAGGGCCTGGCTGCAGGGAGCTAGACAGGATACCTGTAGTGGAGCAGGGCTGGGGAAAGGCTGAGGAGCTGGGGAGCTCCAGCCTGGATAGCCCCAGGCTGCGGCCTGGTAGGAGGCCAAGGGGTACTGGGGGTTGCAGAGGGCAGCCCAGGGCTAGGCCAAGGCAGCAGGTCCAAACCCTCCTTGCCAGTGATGAGTGGCCTATACTGCAGTCTGCCCCAGGGAGCGGGGGCTAGTTGGTGACTGGCAGTGACCTAGTGCTGAGGCAAGGTGGGGATAGTGGGTGGGGGTTCCCCAGGGAGGGGAGACCCAGATCTGTGGGGTACTGCCAGGGGGCAGCATCCCAGTAATAGGGGCACCGGGTCCTGGGAGGGACACGGGCGCCAGCAGAGGACAAGGTGGATCACCGGCCTGCAGAGGGCGCTCCAGAGGCTGGTGAGCTAATTCCCTGGACGACCAGTAGGAGGCGCCGCAGGGGTGAGTCTGGATCTCTACACCCCTCTTGCTCTGAGAGCACCCCCTCTTCAATATAATCTCTGTCCTGGTTTGCCATATGCCATGTTGGAGCATCAGAGTTCTCGGGATCTCCCTCATTTGTCAAAGTGAATTCTTCACTGAGCCCAGACTCAGAGCTGACGGTTTTAGTTACTAAGGCCTGGTCTACACTAGGAGGTTTTTTTTGAATTTAGCAGCGTTAAATCGAATTAACTCTGCACCTGTACACACAACGAAGCTATTTAGTTCGACATAGAGGTCTCTTAAATTCGACTTCTGTACTCCTCCCCAACAAGGGGAGTAGCGCTAAATTCGACATGGCCATGTCGAATTAGGGTAGGTGTGGATGGAAATCGACGCTAATAGCTCCGGGAGCTATCCCACAGTGCACCACTCTGTTGACGCTCTGGACAGCAGTCTGAGCTCGGATGCTCTGACCAGCCACACAGGAAAAGCCCCGGGAAAATTTGAATTCCTTTTCCTGTCTGGGCAGTTTGAATCTCATTTCCTGTTTGGACAGCGTGGCGAGCTCAGCAGCACTGGCAATGATGCAGAGCTCTCCAGCAGAGGTGGCCATGCAATCTCAGAATAGAAAGAGGGCCCCAGCATGGACTGATCGGGAAGTCTTGGATCTGATCGCTGTGTGGGGCGATGAGTCCGTGCTTTCGGAGCTGCGATCGAAAAGACGGAATGCGAAGATCTACGAGAAGATCTCAAAAGCCATGACAGAGAGAGGATACAGCCGGGATGCAACGCAGTGCCGCGTGAAAATCAAGGAGCTGAGACAAGGGTACCAGAAGACCAAAGAGGCAAACGGACGCTCCGGATCCCAGCCGCAGACATGCCGTTTCTACGAGGCACTGCATTCTATTCTAGGTGCGGCCGCCACCACTACCCCACCACTGACCATGGATTCTGAGGATGGGATATTGTCGACGGCCGCTTCCTCGGAGATGTTAGCGGATGGGGAAGATGAGGAAGGAGATGAGGAGGACGAGGCAGTCGACAGCGCTTACAACGCTGATTTCCCAGACAGCCAGGATCTCTTCATCACCCTTACAGAGATCCCCTACCAACCGTCCCCAGGCGTTAACCCGTACCCAGAATCAGGGGAAGAATCAGTCGGTAAGTGTTTTAAACATGTAAACATTTATTTTGAACAGAACAGGAATATTAACAGTGGGTTTTTCATGATGAGTTTGCCCTAGGCGCTCTACTGTTTAGTCCTTGCCAGTGCAGGTACAGTAAAATACGGTCTATATGTCTGGGGATAGAGATGAAATCCTCATGGGACATCTCCACGAAGCTCTCCTGGAGGTAATTGGAAAGCCTTTGCATGAGACTCCTTGGGAGAGTGGCCTTATTGTGTCCTCCGTAGTAGGAAACGTTTCCGCGCCAGGCTAGCAGCAAGTACTCCTGGATCATTGCCTTGCAGAGCATGGCGGCATACGGCCCTGGTTTTTGCAGGCTTTCACGAAGCATGCGTTCTTTCTCGGTCTCAGAAATCCTCATCAGAGTGATGTCGCTCATGGTGACCTGCTTTGAATTAGGGGAATGTTAGTATTGGGACTGCTTGCCAGTTCCTTTACAGAACTGTAACCGGCAGTTTACAGCCACACGGTGGAGGCGGGAGAGGGGCAACATACAGGGATCTTTCCCGGGGACAGCCGCGAGGGGGTGGGACAGGGGCAGAGTTCATGCTTGCCGGATTGCTGGCAGCAGGAACTGGCCAACGCTAGGAGCATTGCTTTGAACATGAAAGAAGGGCAGTGCTATAATTTAAGTTTTAAGCAGCCACAAGTCTACGGCTTACCATGTCAGCCTGCTACCCGAATTCCGCTGTCCTGCCCCGCTTGTCTGATCTGCACTGCAAGACCCCAGGCACTGAATGCAAAGGCCGAAAATTCGACCTTGTCCTGAGTGCGTATGTGATAGGTGCTGTGCATGGTCTTGTTCACAGAGAAAGACTATGTTCTTTGTTCACAAAAAAAATTCTTTCTGAGGAATTCACTCCCTTTTTCCCATCCCACAGTGGTGACTGTCTCCCGACCTACCCTGGCATCACCCTCCCAGAGGCTGGCGCAGATTAGGCGCAGAAAGAAAAGGACACGGGACGACATGTTCTCAGAACTTATGGGCTGCTCCTGAGCCGAGGCGGCCCAGCAGACCCAGTGGAGGAGAACATGTCGCAATACCAGCGAGCACACAGCAAACAGGAGGAGAGGTGGCGGCAGGAAGACCAGCAGGCGACTCAAACGCTGCTTGGACTAATGAGGGAGCAAACGGACACACTCCGGCGCCTTGTGGATGTTCTGCAGGAACGGAGGCAGGAGGACAGAGCCCCGCTGCTGTCTATCTCTAACCGCCCTCCCCGCCACAAAGTCCCATACCCCCCTCACCCAAAGTCCCAAGAAGGAGGGGTGGCAGAGGCCGTGAAAACTGTCACTCCACCCCTGCAGACTGCTCAAGTAGCAGAAGGCTGTCATTCCCCAAAATTTGATAAGTCCTTTCCTTCCCGCCTCACCCAAGCCCCCGTCCCAGTTTTATCCCCTAACTGTGTTGTTGCTAATAAAAAATACGTTTCTGTGAATTACTGTTTCCATCATGTTCTTTTAGAGGAGAGTGTGTTTGAAGGGGGGAAAGGGGGTTGGTAATTGGACAGGACAGTCACCTTTACCAGGGTACAGACACGGGGGCAGGTTCAGCAGCAGGTCACACACGCATTGCAGTCACTAGGCACCCTGGTCATTCTGGGAGGTGGTTTTCATGTTCTGCGGGGGGGGGGGCCTATGTGACTTTGTGGCGGGGGAGGGCGGTTAGAGATCTTATGCAGCGGGCCTTATCCTGGATCACAGAGCCACGCAGCAGGGGATCTGTAACCGTCCTCCCCCTGCCACAAAGTCACATAGCCCCCACAAACAGAGTCCCGAACAGGAGGGGTGGCAGGCTCCGTTGAAACAACCAGTCCACCAGTGCAGACCGCTCTAGGAGCAGGAGCCTGTCATTCCTCGAGTTTAGAAGCGTCCTTTGCATCACTACACTACACCCGCTCCCCACCACAGCCTGCGTCCCAGTTTCAACACTTTACCGCGAAAACCGTAATAAAGAAAACGGTGTTCATTAACAAATTTCCAGTTCTTTTATTTGTGAACGGGGTATGTAACTGGAGAGGATAGTGAACATTAACTGGGTAAAGAAACGGGGGCAGGTTCAGCTTCTCTGTAAACAAACTTAATAGTCACAGGTTACCCTGCTCACTGAGGAACCTAGCTTTCAAAGCCTCCCGGATGCACAGTGCGTCCCACTGGGCTCTTCTAATCGCACGGCTGTCTGGCTGGGCGTAATCAGCAGCCAGGCTATTTGCCTCAACCTCCCACCCCGCCATAAAGGTCTCCCCCTTGCTCTCACACAGATTGTGGAGCACACAGCAAGCTGCAATAACAATGGGGATATTGGTTTCGCTGAGATCACAGCGAGTCAGTAAGCTTCTCCATCTCCCCTTGAGACGTCCAAAAGCACACTCCACCACCATTCTGCACTTGCTCAGCCGGTAGTTGAAGAGTTCTTTTTTCAGTGTCCAGGGCGCCTGTATAGGGCTTCATGAGCCAGGGCGTGAGCGGGTAGGCTGGGTCCCCGAGGATCACTATAGGCATCTCCACATCCCCAACAGTTATTTTGTGGTCTGGGAAGTAAATACCTTCCTGCAGCCGTCTAAACAGACCAGAGTTCTGAAAACACGAGCGTCATGAACCTTGCCTGGCCATCCGACGTTGATGTTTGTAAAACGTCCCCTATGGTCCACCAGTGCTTGCAGCACCATTGAAAAGTAGCCCTTTCGGTTAATGTACTGGCTGGCCTGGTGGTCCGGTCCCAGGATAGGGATGTGAGTTCCATCTATAGCCCCACCGCAGTTTGGGAATCCCATCGCGGCGAAGCCATCTATGATGACCTGAACGTTTCCAAGGGTCACTACCTTTGAGAGCAGTAGCTCAACGATTGTGTTGGCTACTTGCATCATAACAACCCCCATGGTAGATTTGCCCATGCCAAAGTGGTTCGCGACTGACCGGTAGCTGTCTGGCGTTGCAAGCTTCCAGAGGGCTATGGCCACTCGCTTCTGGACAGTCAGGGCTGCTCACATCCGGGTGTCCTTGCGCTTCAGGGCAGGGGACATCAACTCACAAAGTTCCAGGAAAGTTCCCTTCCGCATGCGAAAGTTTCGCAGCCACTGTGATTCATCCCAGACCTGCAGCACTATGCGGTCCCACCAGTCCGTGCTTGTTTCCATGCTTGTTTCCCGGGCCCAGAATCGCCGTTCCACAGCATCAACATGACCCATTGCCACCATGATGTTCACGGCGCGGGGTCCCGTGCTTTGTGACAGGTCTGTGCCACTCTCAGACTTCATGTCCTCACCGCGCTGCCGTAGCCTCCTCGCCCGATTTCTCAGCATCTGCCTCTGGAAAAGGTGGATGATAAGGTGTGAGGTGTTGACAACGGCCATAACTGCAGCGATGGTCGCAGCGGGCTCCATGCTCGCAGTGCTGTGGCGTCCACGCTGTCACTCACCAGAAAAGTGCGTGAACTGATTGCCCGCCGGCGCTTTCAGGGAGGGAGGGTGGGAGTGACGGTTGGATGACGACAGTTACCCAAAACCACCCTCGACACATTTTTTTCCCCAGCAGGCATTGGGGGCTCGACCCAGAATTCCAATGGGTAGCGGGGACTGCGGGGACTGTGGGATAGCTGCCCACAGTGCACTGCTTCCAATGTCGACGCTTGCCCCGTTAGTGTGGACTCACAAAGTCGAATTACTGTCCTTAGTGTGGATACATACGTTCGAATTTGTAATATCGATTCCACATATTCGACTTAAGTAAAATCGAACTACTATCATAGTGTAGACATACCCTAAGAGATGTTTTTTCTGCCTTTTGATCCTATGAGCCCTGCAGAGGGAAGGCAGGTCTGTGAGAGGCTCTTTAATCCAGCAGATAAAGGAAGAGTGAGATCTAATGGCTGGAAGTTAAAGCTTGACAGGTTTAAGCTAGAAATAAGGTTCACATATTTTACTGAGAAGGATTTACCATTGGACCAAACTACCAAGGGTTGTGATGGGTTCCCCATCGCTTGGAGTCTTTAAATCAGTACTGGGCATCTCTTAGAGATCTGCTCTAACTCTGCAACAAGTGTATGATGCGGGAATCTCTGCGGGAGGTTCTCTGACTTGTGCTCAGAAACATGAGACCAGACTAGATGATCAGAATGGGAATATTTTGTAAGTACTTCAGGAGCAGGAAGCCTGCTAAACAATCAGTGGAGTCCCTGGACGATCGAGATGCTAAAGGACCATTCAAGGAAGGTAAGGCCATTACAGAGAAACTAAATGAATTCTTTGCATCGGTCTTCACTTCAGAGGATGTGAGGGAGATTCCCACACCTGAGCCGTTCTTTTTAGGTGACAAATCTGAGGAACTGTCACAGATTGAGGTGTCATTTTAGGAGGTTTTGGAACAAACTGATAAACTAAACAGTAATAAGTCACCAGGACCAGATGTTATTCACCCAAGAGTTCTGAAGGAACTCAAATGCGAAATTGAAGAACTGCTAACTGTGGAATGTAATTTATCATTTAAATCAGTTTCTGTACCAGTTGACTGGAGGATAGCTAATGTGACACCAATTTTTTTTTAAAAGGCTCCAGAGGTGATTCTGGCAATTACAGGTCAGTAAACTGAACTTCAGTACCAGGCAAATTCATTGTAATTATAATAAAGAACAGAATTATCAGACACATAGATGAACACAATTTTTTGGGGAACAGTCAACATGGTTTTTGTAAAGGGAAATTATGCCTTACCAATCTACGAGAACTCTTTGAGGGGGTCAACAAACGTGTGGACAAGGGTGATCCAGTGGATATAGCAGACTTTCAGAAAGCCTTTGACAAGGTCCCTCATCAAAGGCTCTTAAGCAAAGTAAGCAGTCATGGGATAATAAGAAAGGTCCCCTCATGGATCAGTAACTGGTTAAAAGATAGGAAACTAAGGGTAGGAATAAATGGTCAGTTTTCAGGATGGAGCGAGGTAAATAACGATATCTCATAGATACTCGAGGGGTCGTGGGAGTTTGCTAATCTGGTTTTGTAGACCTGGAGAAGGCATATGACCACATTCCCTGAGATGCTTTGTGGGAAGTGCTGCAGGAGCATGAGATTCCGGTGTCTCTTTTTCCTGCTATCCAGTCCCTCTATTCTTGAAGTGAGAGTTGCATTCATATTCTTGGCATTAAGTTGAGTTCATTCAAGTTGGGCGTTGGACTCCGCCAAGGGTGTGTCTTGTCCCCACCCCTGTTTGTGATTTTCATGGACAGGCTATCTAGGCGCAGCTGACATTTGGAGTGCATATGGTATGGGGACTCGGAGGTGGCATCTCTGCTGTTTGCAGATGATGTTGTCCTTGCTTCTTCAGACTGCAATCTCCGACATGCAGTCAAGGTCATGCTCCTCTCCTGGAAGAAAGTGGACTGCTCTCTCCAAGTGAGGGGGGAGCAGCTGCCCTTAGTGGATGAGTTCAAGTATCTAGGGGTCTTGTTCAAGAGTGATGACAAGTGGGAACGTGAGATCAATCAGTGGATTGATGCAGCAGCGGCAATGATGCAGGCACGATACTGATCCATGGTGGTGAAGCGGGAGCTGAGTTCTCAGACGAAGCTCTCTGTTTACAGGTTGCTATACATCCCCATCCTCATATATGTCATGAACTTTGGGTAATGACCGAAAGTGTTGTACTTAAAGTACTGCACAGGATCTTTTCAGGGGGATAAGACAAAGTGCCACATTTATTGTTAATACATATATCAATCAACACTGTATCATATGCATATGATATATTACACTCATGCACTCACATACACACACACAAGCACACTCCATTTTGTTGTTGTTACCAACTAGTTGCTCCCCTTAACTTCGCTGGCCAGGTGAGTTAGATGTGGGAGGGGTGGAGCCGGGCTTCTGTCGATCTGGATCGATGCTCTGATGTTGACAAGACAAGACCCGGGGTCCTCTGCAAGACACCTCACATTTATAGCAGCTTCCGTCTCATGCCAATCTATATCAGATGCAAAATCTGTGTCTGTGTCAGTTGGTCATCTGTGGCACTTCCTTCTGGGTGTTGTCTTAATGCTGCCACATTTATTTTCAAAGAGGGTGTTTTCAAAAGAAGGTGCTCGCTTCTAACTCCCAGGGCCATCAATGTCTGATCTTCTTTAGTGAGCCCACTTGACAAGTTTTATTGTTCTTGGGTCTGGCTTCCATCCCGTCTCCAACTGTTGCAGCTGTCTAGAGGTGCTTGCCTTCCATGGCTTACTCATTCACACCTCAGGGCAATTGATTAAAAGGGGGGGAGATCTTGTTCTACTCCTAGGGAAAAGACATTTTTCTTCTACCTTAATTATCCTTAGGGGCTATAACATTATACCAAGGCTCAATACAAAGTTTCTATATAAGGATTTGAAACAAAGTTCCCATATCAAAGGACTTTACACAAAGTTGCATGAAAACAGAGGTCACACATGGATAGACCCAATACAAGGTTATATGAAGAGGCATAATACAAAGTCATGTGAAAGTTATGCGAAGATGCTTAATGCAGAGATTTATCTACAAAAGGACGAGATCACAGTTACAAGCAGCGGAAATGAGGTTTCTCTGCGGGGTGGCTGGGCTTACTCTTCAAGATAGGGTGAAGAGCTCAGCTTTTCGGGAGGGCCTCAGAGTAGAGCTGCTACTCCTCTGGACCGAGAGGAGCCAGTTGAAGTGGTTCAAGCACCTGATAAGTATGCCCCCTGGGAGGCTTCCATTGGAACTCTCCTGGGCAGTCCCACTGGGCGTAGGCACCAAGGCCAACCCAGGACATGCTGGAGGGATTATATCTCCCGGCTGGCCTGGGAACGCTGGGGAATCCCCCAGGAGGAGCTCGAATGTGTTGCGGAGGAAAAGAAGGTCTGGTCCTCCCTACTCTCCATGCTGCTGCCATGACACCCACAAGGAAAAGTGGCATAAAGGAAGAAGAAAAAGAAACACAAAGTAATGCACATTAGAAAACATAATCCCAACTATACATTCAAAATGATGGGGTCTAAATTAAAGGAATAGACAACAAGACAGAAAAATATCATAATGCCTCTATATAAATCCATGGTACACCCACAAATGGAATATTATGTGCAGATCTGGTTGCCCCATCTCAAAAAAGTTACATTTTAATTGGAAAAGATACAGAGAAGGGCAACTAAAATGATTAGGGGTATGGAACAGCTTCCATATGAGATGAGATTAATAAGACTGAGACTTTCCAGCTTGGAAAAGAGACAACTAAGGGTGTACGGGGAGATCTTGGCAAACAAGTGACAATGCCTGAATCACTATTGCTTATTGCTAACAGTAGCCGAGCCAGCAGGCCATAAAATGGCCATACAGCAGCCTTAGTATAACCAAGGGCGGAGGGAAGGGGGTTTTGGATGCCACAGAAAGGGCAGCTTGACCCCGCGTCCTTCCTGCTAAGAATGTTGAAATTGCTGATATATGTATTTTAGAAAAACAGGAAGTTTGTCTATATGTGCACTCAAGAGCCACACTCAGCTTCGGTAATTATCGAGTGTTGGGGGTGTTTTACTAACCTGTTGTGGACGTAAGTGCTTGAGACTAAGTAAAATTTAGCTTTTAGTGAAAGCACTCTCATGTTGTCCTGTTTGTGCCAGCCATCTATCAGTCGGATGGCCATGTCTCCCATGATTTATTTCCTGACACCACCTTGCACAGAGTAAAAGTTACCAAGAGCTTTGGATTGAAAGAACTCCGGGTAACAGAATTTGGAGGCCCCAGTGAGGATGGTGGAGAGGAAGGAGATGGATGGTACAAACAGTGTGTAGTTTGTCCATTGCAATAGGAGGTAAAAGATGGCAGGGTAGGGTCGCTCCCTACAAGTTCCCATGTCGCAGTTCATGAGTTAATTTATGGATACATTCCATTACTGGGACTCAGAACTCAGGCCAATTGCCTGCTCGAGTGGAGAAATTATGTTGTGAGAAAGGGAAACAACTGGAAAGAAAGAACAGTTGAAAATGATGTTGGGAAACAGCGTGACAGATTTTGTACAAGAGTATGGGGGTAATGAACCCTGGAAGCCTGGTGCCTTCATTGGCCCCGGAGCCTTCCTGCAACTCCACAAGTGCTGGGATATCTGGGTTAGTGCAGGGAGGTGGGGAGTTTCAAATGTTAGGGCAAAGAAAAAGGCTGTTTTGCAGGGGTTGTGGATGGTTGCAACAACACTGGATCAGAAGATAGATTGGCTAAAAGACCAGGTGCAGAAATTGGAAAGAATCAGAGCTGAAAAGGAAAGTGAAGTGATTAATTTGAAAGCAGAATCTGATGCTCTCAGAGCTACATCTCTGAAACCAAGCAGCACAGATTGTAGGAATGCAGAAGCAAGTATGTGACAGTGACAGGGTCAGTGGCAAGTTGTGGGAGGAAGTGTCTGAGTTGAAACAGCAGACCACAGATAGACCACAGCTGCAGTCAGAGCTCTTTTGAAAGATTCTTAAAGCAGAACCCAGATAGACCACGGGGAATGCTGGAGACAGATTTGTGCCCTTAAGGCTCAGTTGGGAGAGCAAAGGGGTGTCAGAGAATAACAGAGTTCTCACTTTTTGTTTGGGTACAGCAAGTCAGATACTTTATTTTCTCAAGCAATTGCATAGAGGGAGAGAGCTAAACAGGTCTCTCAACAGGTAAACAATTACAGCAAGCATTTATACCTTTTGTTACAGACAATAATGAGCAACAGCTGCATTTTGTTTATACATAGGTCATTCTGATATCTTGTTTTGCTCACTAATGTAGACTTAGTCTACATTCCATATTATCTACACATTATCTACACAAGTCGCAACAACTTCTCACACAGTTCTTTCCCACTCGCCTCACACATTCCTCGCTTCTACAAATCTCGCGTTATTAGGGTTACAGTTAGCCTGACTCTTGCTAACGAACTGTCATGCATTGCATCCCCTTCCTGTCAGTTCTTTCTCTGCTTCCACAACCCCCCTTTTGTACTACTAGTACAACAAACATTTTCAAATCTCTATTTGCATTAAGTCTTGGAATTCAGATTCTACTTCAGATGCTTCAACCTTAGGGGTTTTGATTGGATGTAATGACAATGCATGATGAGCATGGACATGAAAAGTATTACTATTATTACGTCCTTTACAACAACAATAACATACTCCTACACTAACTAACACCAACACAAACAATAATAATCCCATAGCAATAATATGATGGGGTTGTTGTACAGTCTTAGTTATAAAGCACAATACATCATACTTAGTACATAAAAGAGACACTCTATAAGCTGTATGAAGGGCAAATTCACATGCTTCAAAATAAATATCAAGTTGAAAAGTGTGCCTTTCATACAGCTTATAGGGCAAATTTTGAAATCGATCAGGTACTAAACTAGTCCAATTAAAGGGTATCTGGAACCTAAGGGCTACTTGCAAAATTCTATCTGCAGGCCAGTAAATAATATGATTGCCTGCAGTGGTAATGAGATTAAAATGTATGTCTTGCAATGTGGGGGTTTTAACATACACACAGCTATCATTAGCTTGAAAAAGTAAGTGTCCTGTCAGGGTAGTTCCTTGTCCCCTACCCTCCCAGCAAACGTAGTCATGAAGAGTGACAACTGCTCCTGGCTTCAGTTTACGGATACACTGAAGCTGTGGGGGTTCTAACGGCCAAAATGTCCATTGACTCCCTAACCCCATCCAAATGTCAGATGTAATCCCAGGAGCACTGACTAAAAATCGATTGGGCATACCAGGTAGTCTAATTTCCCAGATGTCTCGGTGAATTACCCAATCCCACATGCATCCTCCCCATGGACCCGGCAGGATTCGGTATGTGGGAGCCCACAACCCCCTAACCGGTCCATATGCTTGGAAGGAGCATTGAGAACGTCCGCACTTCCACCCAGAAAGTCTCCAAGTATGTCTCCATGGCCACAGATCAGATGATACTCCTGATGTGTCTGTAAGGGCAGTGGGCCAAGCCTGATGCTCTAGATCATTCCAAATGGCCATTAGCTGGTCATTCAGGAAATCCTGAATTTCTGAACATGCTAGATCCCACTGCAATGCCTTCCCAGCCTCAGTGATATTCAATACCATCTCTGTCAGCAACTTCTGGGTCATTGAACTAAGGGCGTAACCCCATGTAACTCACCAACTCCAGCCTGTACCTGGGTTAGTTGTGCCCCAGAAACAAGGCCAATGGCCTTCTCTAGTTGCCCCAATTTCTCATCATGTTTTTGATTCTTAAAAATATTCCAAAATGCTGCTGCACTATTGGCCCCATCCCAAAGGGATCCGGTCAAGTCTCTCTTTTTTCTAGAGGAAATAACCCAAGCCCTCTGTTGTGTTAATCTAATGGCAGCCCCCTTTGAACAATTTGGGTATGTAGAGGTAATCTGGAAACTGGATAAGGGCAATGAAAATTTAACAGTCCCTAGTGTAGTGTTAATCACAGTCTATTGATATCCTAATACATCTCTCTTTGGTGTAGTACTATACCACATCCGTTGGTTGAACACCTTTATGTACTTCCAGGAGGCATTGATATTAATGGCATAAGAAGGGGTGTATTGCAATAAGGTACAGGTCACATTATTAGTCACTGGAATAATTTCTATGCAGGTAAAATTTCCAGTGGCAAAACAAACTCTTTGGGTATTCGTTTGATTATTCACTAATTGGGTGACCAAATACCAATAAGGGCCTCTCTCATTTAACACAGTGCAAATTTCAGGAACAGCCATCATATCTACTTCGCTATAGAACCCATCAATTGCAATTACAGATTCTTGGGGTTCACTTGTAGTGATATCATATACTTTTATCTCCACTGATCCATTCGATTGTTCACTTATATGGGATATCCTGAACCTTAAAAATATTTTTTTTTCAAACAATATTTAAATAAATCACTAAAGTGTGAAGGCCTTAGTCATTGGTTTTATCAAATATATGGCATTGTCTGTATTTGGATGTGTTACAGGGGTAATAGTGTAATGGAGGAGATGGCAGGGGCAATGGCAACAAGGTGCCTTTGGTACTTATAATTTAAAATCCAATTAGGGAGGGCAATACATGCTGAAGGATTTATCCAAAACACAGGGCGCAGCCTGTAGAATAAACCCCAAAATCCAATCAATACCACGTTCCCAGGCATGGGTCCCACAAGTTTCTTCCTGCCAGTGTATAATTCTTTGTTTCTTCACCAGGGTCAGTTCTTAATGTCTTTTGTAGTCAGGAATCCCTGGACTTTGTGGTTTCAATGAAGCAAGTGTTCCTTCTTCTCTTTTCCTGAAACAGTGTGGTTCAGCATCATACATGGGAGAGGTTACTAGCACATCACCCTGTAATGGTTTTGCTTCTTCTAGAAAAATCCAAAGACACAGTAGGTCTGTCAGTGGACAAGGGAGAGGTTACTAGCACTTCACCTTGTCTTTTTTTTTTCTTTTTCCTGCTGTCCAGAAGGCACAGCAGAGCTAGAAGGAGAAATAGGCTTATCTTCAGTCGGAGAGTCCTTCCGAGGTGGAGGGGTCTTTTCGCAGTGAGAAGCATGGGTCCAGGTAGGCAGTCCTTGGCACTTCACAGCGGTGTTGGTGGTTAACAGGACTTGGAAAGGGCCTTTCCAGCATGGAGCCAAAGCAGTCTTTCGTAGACTCAGTCTCCTGGTTTCAATGAATGGCAGGGCTGCTAGGGTCTTTGGGTAGCACTTCTTTTATCTGTGAGAAAAGAAACCTAACACATTTCATTAATGCCTGGCAGTGTTTTGCAGATTTTACAGCTGCTTGGGCACATTCAAGCCCCCCCTTTTCTTGATTGTCAGCCAAGTCTTAGCTGTAGCAGTGTCCTTGGATGGGGCCAGCGTCTTATCTTTGGACTGAGCTTGCTAGCTATATTTTCCAGTTAACTCGTTCTGTTCTTTTTCCTTCTCCCCTTCTTGGCTTCTTTTAACCTACAAAGGAAACTTCCACTCTTCTATTTAATTTTGAACTAGACTGTCTTATGAAAATATTAAACACAACAATTCTGGCCACAAGACAAACACCACAAGACAGGACATAGAACACAAAAATAATTCCTATTGTACCAGTAAATGCATGGTACGTTGAATGCTGTTCAGCTGGCATCCGTTTTCTCTGATGATCTGAAAGACAAAAGAACAGAGGTCTACCCCTTCTGGGTAGTCAGTCATTGCTTAAAATATTTCCTTTATATACAAATACTCTTATTGATTTCAGGCAAAACAGAGGAATTACCCCATATTTCTTTGTATTTGTTTCATAGGCAGCCCCGGTTTCAGTAGCTTCTACCTTATCAGTTAGATAATTGCATTAATACAGATGCTTTCTGGCTTGCTTCCAGATCCAAAGCTATCCACAGCTTAAAGATTCTTACTTAAAAAAAGGACACAATTAACTTTACCAAACTTTTGATTGCCTTTTACTTTTAACTCCTGCTTTCAAACACCCAGTGATCTGAAAGAGACAACACAACCTATATTGGTAGGTTTGCATTTCTTTTACCTCTGCTACAATATACACTGCACATGTTCTGGGGAAAATGCACATCCACTCCACAATTCAATTTCCACAACACTAGCCACATCAATTTCCAACCTGTTTTCCAATCTCTATATCTGTTTCCTGCCCACTTGGGCCTGATCCTACTTTTCTCGCTGAACCGTCCTTCCATGGGCACCGGCTTTTTTCACTACCAATTTAGCTAGGAGGGTGGGCTTCTCAACTAGCCCCCACCCTTCCTGGTCTCTTCCTTTAAACATTCTTACTCACAAGGCTACCCGAGTCCTCCCTCGTGAGGCTTGCCACCTGGGCAAAACGCATGGCCCGTTGGCATTTAACTATTCAATTTTCTCTTGTGACAAACACACTGCTCTTACAGCATATACTGAGCACAAATAATCAATTTTTGACAAGTCCCTGAAGGACTGGTACTTGCTTAGCCAGTGCTTCCTTTTCTGCCTGGAAGTCCTGTCTCAAGGCTTGCAACTTGCCCTGGGCGTAGGTTTGAGTTGCTGCCTGGTTCATGATCTATGCTCTTAATTGCTCAATTCTAGTTATCAAGTACACAACTCTTCCCTTTTCTCCAACTTCTCTATTGCCCAGTCTTGCTACGACTGGGGTAGATCCACCTGACACCCTTCCCGGTCAACCGGGGTGGAGAGAGGAATGCTAAACCCCTCTCTGGTTCTCAGACTTACTGCGGCTGAGAGTAGGCACACTTTCATACTCACACATGTACATCCAGACTGGCCACGTCTGTGTATAACGTTCAGAGAAGGAGCTGTGCAATCTCCAACTTGCTTCCTCTCTTGGGAGGGCTGTTCTTTTACGCCCTGGGGTCTCCTGGGGCATCTTTTCAGTGATTCCAGTCCAGGCCGGCTGCCTGTGGCTTCTTCAGCGTCCCCAAACCACGCCGGCTCCAGGGTTGCAAAGGCAGACTGTTGGATCTCACTGGACAGTTAAGCTTTGCAAATGTAATCTCAGCACTGTAACTTGTATTGCCTTTGGTTTGACTATGTCTATATTTTTTTCACAGCCAGCTGGGACTGAAAGCAGTTTTTCTTTGTACTTACCCTGGTCTGCATTGATTCTTGACCTTGAACGCAGATCAACTTTCTCTTTATCTCTGGACCAAGCTGAATTTCAAATTAACCCGTTCCTTTCCTCAATAGACAAATTGCTCCCATTGTGTGTCAGAGGCTTTTTGGTGATTAAAAGCTCCTCTGAGATGTATGATCTTATCTAGATTGAAGGTACCTTCTAGTGGGCATTGTTTAGATGGATTTTCACGCGTGTAATGATTCCAATTCTCTAAATACCTGCAGGTTTTAGGACCATAATGTACGTACATGAAATAAGCTGGGGTACCCTTAGGGGGTGAGAGGGAATACTTAGACTGTCCCCCACCCATTTTCCATTCACACGCACACAGGGAGGGAGGATGCCTAGCGGCACATAAACTAAGGATCTCTCCCTACAGGGTACTCACACAGGAGAGACTAACGAGGATGGCCACGATCCTCCTACACCTCCCTTCAGCAAAGAGCGCCGGCTAGTCTCAGAGAGACGACACCGCTCACTCTCTTTGCATCCAGCGAAATGATCAGACTGTCAATGGCTCAAACAGAGAGGAAAGGGGAGGGAAGATAGGTTCACACACTCGTAGACCCAGGTAGCTTCCTCGCCGGACGATGCCAGGCCGAGTTAGCCCACCGTGGGTCGGATCTTCTAAAGATCCTCTAGTTACCGGGCTTGCGTTAGAGTAGTTCTGGTCACGAGCCAAAAGACTTCGCAGAATACTCTGGGTGTCTTCCGGTAACTTTCATTCACACTGGTGTACACACACACACACACCAAGGCCTCTATTTCTAAATACCACGATGCATCTGTACCTTATGTCCGGACTCAATACACTATGAGGCGGTAACAACCCTTCTTGAGGTGGTAAAAACCCCTCAGCACCGGTGCATACCTAATGCATCTCCCTTATGTATATGGGAGCGGCCAAACTAACAGTTCCCCAGAACCGCATACAACTACCTTATTGGGGGCGGCAAAACAATTCCCCAGAACCGCTCTGCATCTGATCTTGCTGTACAGTCAATAAGTTCGGATGGCGTGAGCCCAACAGGGACTGACAGCCCCACGGACAGTCCTCCTCCGACACCCCAATAGAGATTTCAAAAGGTCTCCTATCTCTATTGTGGCGCTATGGGGTTCGAAGGAGAACGATCCGTAGCAGCTGCCGGTGCCTCTGCGGGCGTTGCCATCGCGGACGAGCCCCCAAATTGTCGGAGAATAACAGAGTTCTCACTTTTTGTTTGGGTACAGCAAGTCAGATACTTTATTTTCCTCAAGCAATTGCGTAGAGGGAGAGAGCTAAACAGGTCTCTCAACAGGTAAACAATTACAGCAAGCATTTATACCTTTTGTTACAGACAATAATGAGCAACAGCTGCATTTTGTTTATACATAGGTCATTCTGATATCTTGTTTTGCTCACTAATGTAGACTCTTAGTCTACATTCCATATTATCTACACATTATCTACACAAGGTTGCAACGACTTCTCACACAGTTGTTTCCCACTCGCCTCACACATTCCTCACTTCTACAAATCTCGCGTTATTAGGGTTACAGTTAGCCTGACTCTTGCTAACAAACTGTCATGCATTGCAATCCCCTTCCTGGCAGTTCTTTCTTGCTTCCACAGGGGGATCGTGGCAGTGATCAGAGGGAATTGTAGCTGGGAGGAAGACATAGAATCAGAGGAGGATCCCAATGCATATCCCCCTTATTGCAATTATGAGCTGAAGAACTCTGGTGAGTTCACCCTGGATCCCATCGGGCAGTCTCCATATAGTCTCCTACAGGAATCACTGGAAGAGCTGCAAAGACCTCCTCCAATGACCCCCGTAGTCAATACCTCTGTCACAAAAAGGGGACCTCAGGGAGGTCAGAGAGGAACAGAGGAGCAGGTAGAGACTAGACCCTTTACCCCTGACCAGGTTAGGGCAGTAGGGAATTCAGTTGGCCTGCTGAATAGGAGTACAGCCTTGGGGTGGATGGTAAGAATATCTGGCATGGCTGGATACACTCCAGCTGTTGTGGCAGCTGTATGCAGGGAGTGTATGTCCCCCAAGGACTTTACAGGGCTCCCTTATGATATCCAGATGCCACCCCTTCCCCCTCCCCCCACCGCGGCAGATGTCACAGAGAAGCACATAAATGTGCAGAGGGAAGTAATACACACCCTCTTCCCGGGAGAAAGCCCCACCATTATATTTCATCAAGAGAAGCAACAGGCTGGGGAGAGAGTAGAGAGTTATATAGCCAGAAAGAGATTGGCATGGAAACATTCTGGGCTGACAAATGTCATTAACCCAGACTTTGCAGTCCTCCCTTTCAAACATAAGAACGGCCGTACTGGGTCAGACCAAAGGTCCATCTAGCCCAGTATCCTGTCTACCGACAGTGGCCAATGCCAGGTGTCCCAGAGGGAGTGAACCTAACAGGTAATGATCAAGTGATCTCTCTCCTGCCATCCATCTCCACCCTCTGACAAATAGAGACTAGGGACACCATTCCTTACCCATCCTGGCTAATAGACATTAATGGACTTAACCTCCATGAATTTATCCAGTTCTCTTTTAAACCCTGTTATAGTCCTAGCCTTCACAACCTCCTCAGGTAAGGAGTTCCACAAGTTGACTGTGCACTATGTGAAGAAGAACTGCCTTTTATTTGTTTTAAACCTGCTGCCTATTAATTTCATTTGGTGACCCCTAGTTCTTGTATTATGGGAATAAGTAAATAATTTTTCCTTATCTACTTTCTCCACATCACTCATAATTTTATATACCTCTATCATATCCCCCCTTAGTCTCCTCTTTTCCAAGCTGAAAAGTCCTAGCCTCTTTAATCTCTCCTCATGTGGGATCCTCTCCAAACCCCTAATCATTTTAGTTGCCCTTTTCTGAACCTTTTCTAGTGCCAGTATATCTTTTTTGAGATGAGGAGACCACATCTGTACGCAGTATTCAAGATGTGGGCGTACCATCGATTTATATAAGGGCATTTATATTCTCCGTCTTATTCTCTATCCCCTTTTTAATGATTCCTAACATCCTGTTTGCTTTTTTGACTGCCTCTGCACACTGCGTGGATGTCTTCAGAGAACTATTCATGATGACTCCAAGATCTATTCCTGATTTGTTGTAGCTAAATTAGTCCCCATCATATTGTATGTATAGTTGGGGTTATTTTTTCCAATGTGCATTACTTTACATTTATCCACATTAAATTTCATTTGCCAATTTGTTACCCAACTTAGTTTTGTGAGATCTTTCTGAAGTTCTTCACAGTCTGCTTTGGTCTTAACTATCTTGAGCAGTTTAGTATCATCTGCAAACTTTGCCACCTCACTGTTTACCCCTTTCTCCAGATCATTTATGAATAAGTTGAATAGGATTGGTCCTAGGACTGCCGCTTGGGGAACCCACTAGTTACCCCTCTCCATTCTGTGAATTTACCATTTATTCCTACCCTTTGTTCCCTGTCTTTTAATCAATTCTCAATCCATGAAAGGACCTTCCCTTTTATCCCATGACAACTTAATTTATGTAAGAGCCTTTGGTGAGGGACCTTGTCAAAGGCTTTCTGGAAATCTAAGTATACTATGTCCACTGGATCCCCCTTGTCCACATGTTTGTTGACCCCTTCAAAGAACTCTAATAGATTAGTAAGACACAATTTTCCTTTACAGAAACCATGTTGACTTTTGCCCAACAATTTATGTTCTTCTATGTGTCTGACAATTTTATTCTTTATGATTGTTTCAACTAATTTGCCCAGTACTGACGTTAGACTTACCGGTCTCTAATTGCCGGGATCACCTCTAGAGCCCTTTTTAAATATTGGCATTACATTAGCTATCTTCCAGTCATTGGGTACAGAAGCCGATTGAAAGGACTGGTTACAAACCATAGTTAATAGTTCCTCAGCTTCACATTTGAGTTCTTTCAGAACTCTTGGGTGAATGCCATCTGGTCCTGGTGACTTGTTAATGTTAAGTTTATCAATTAATTCCAAAACCTCCTCTAGTGACACTTCAATCTGTGACAGTTCCTCAGATTTGTCACCTACAAAAGCCAGCTCAGGTTTGGGAATCTCCTAAAGAGTTCTCCCATCTCCCCATCCCTTGGACTTGTAAGCTGAGTCTGTGCTCTGTGCAGGAGGAATTGTGCTGTCTCAACCTGAGCACAGGATGAAGGATCCCCTGAGTGCTAGTTCCTGCTCTGCCTCCTGGGTGGAACCCACCCACAGCCTGGAGAGCCAGTGCAACCCCCACCCTGCCTTAACCCCCAAACTGGGGCTGCAGGGAGAGGAAGCAGCCCCAGTGCACCCTGGAAAGGGAATCCTGTAGCATGAAGTGGTGCAGAGGGCCTCAACCAGCGCTCCAGTGCACAGGCTGGTGGAGGGACTGGTTAGGGTGGACGGGCTGTGCTGTGCTGGAGTCCTATGTCCTGGCCCCAGGATGCAGGTGGATTTTGACTCCGCAACACCCCTCTACTCAGATTACATTTCCTCCCCTCAAAATAAACAAACCTATCATAGCAGATTGAAGCAAGATCCATCCCCTTTTTAATTTCCAATTTGTGCTCAGGGTTGGATTTGAGCTCATAGTGTCTACCTGATACTCAGATTCAGTGGCCAGTGCAGTCCCTCAGAGGCACCCAGAGCCTATGAGACACAGCTGGCTTTCAACACTCTAGGGCTCTCTGCACATGCTCAGTGTGAACCCTTTGGTATGGCTGTCATGGGAATCTCAGAGCTGGTCTTGTCAGGCGAAGCCACCAGTGATCAGAATAGTGCTGTGATGTCTGCTCCCCAGAAAGGGCTAGTGGGTCTCATGGGGGTAACCATCCAGTGAATGAGATGCTGGACTTTTCCCTATCAGGGAGCACAAAAACATTGGTAGAAGCCTCCACTTTTAGAAAAGCTGTTTTACTCAGGGAGCTGTATCTTGAGAACCCTTCATCAACTGGTCTCAAATTTTGACCACTAGCCGGACCCTGCTTCTCCGCAAGGCAATGCAAATGTCAAGGCAATCGGAGGAATTGTGTAGATTTTAGAGCACTTAAAATAGTCAAGTTTATAACAGAAAGCTGATCTCAACTGTAACTCTACTCAGCCAGGTGGTCCACTACAATAAGGGAGGTGAAAGCACCCCCACCTCCTCCTCCAGACATTGGGTGTGCAGCTAAGCAGGTGCCTAACTCCGTGCACGGAGGTCTTAGCACATACTCCTCTCATTGGCATCTCCCATTGGCTAGCTTAGGTGGCTTCCCAACTAGAGTGCTGTTTTTTGTAGACTGCAGTCTAAGGGTGTGTCTAAGACGCTGTAGCACTGTAGTGTAGACACTTCCTACATCGATAGAAGGGGTTTTTCCATCAGTGCAGTTAGTCCACCTCTGGAGAGACAGTAGTTAGGGTGACAAAGAATTCTTCTATTGACCTAGCTGTGTCTACATCAGGGGTTAGATAGACGTAACTACATCACACAAGGTGTGAAATATTTCACCGCTCTGAGAGATGTAGTTAGGCCGACCTAAGTTTTAGGTGTAGACCAGGCCTCAGGAAGAATAAGGGAATGTCTACACTACAGCAGCACAGCTAGAGCGCTACAGCTGTGTGGCTGAAGCACCGTACTGTACATGCTTCCTACATTGACGGAAGTGGTTTTTCCATCGCTCTAGTTAATCCCCCTTTCTGAGAGGCAATAGCCAGGTCAATGGAAGAATTCCATTGTCTACGCTGGGGGTTAGGTCAATCTAGCTGTGGCACTTAGGGCACACAATTTCTCACAGCCCTGAGGGACGTAACTAGGCTGATCTATGTTTTAAGTGTAGACCAGGACTAAGAGGGGTTTCCCTGGAGCTAGCTGAAAACACAGGGTCTGAGGGACTGGCTGACAGCTTTATGTGTGTGTGAGGCAGAGAGAAAGAGAAGCAGTCGCGAGTGTGATCCTGGCAGGAAACTGAGAGACAGAGCTTGCTTCAGGCACAGGAGTCCCTAGAAAGGCAGACGTGGAGTTCTGAGTAAGGAAACTGCCTGTAGTTTTTTGTTTCTACTATGTCAGGGCACAGGAATGTGTGACATTGTAAATAATAACAACTCCACCAAAGAAATACCTGACTCCTATAATTAATTTTTCCTGCCAATGGAAGAACCTAGAAGTCCCCAAATACTGGCTAAATGCTGAGGTCAAAGAAACAATGGTACAACCTGAGTCAGAATCTAGACCTATGTGTTGGTGGGAAATATTTGCAGGGAGCTCCCGCAGCAAAGAGCCTGTGCAGAGGAGTAGATTGCTCCTAATTGTGGACTTCAGCATATCCATCTTTGTATGCTGTGCAGTCCCCATTGTCCCTACTCTCCAAGCTGACACTCATCTCCCCAGAGTCCAACAAAACCAAAACTAGGATCCCTGGCTTGTATTTTCCCCCATCAGAACCAGTCCACACAGTGATTATGAGCTCAGTATTGGCCCAAGGAGAAAAAATGATTGGAAGAGACTGGGGCAGCTGGAATGGGGCGGCGGTGGGGATAGTAGGATTGTTCCTTTCCCTTCTGTGTTACAAAGTTTAAACCTAAAATCTTCTTTCCAGCTCTTAGCTGGTGTTTTGAAGGGGCTGGGCTGTAATGTTTAGACTGCAAAGCCATAAAGCTTAGAGGATTTACCATAATATCACTCTTCAGCGCAAGGGTTGCTGCTGATTAGTGACTTGCTGCCATTTTCATGCCTTGTCACTAGCACACACCAGCTGCCTCTGACCTTAATCCAGGGAGCTCCTGTAGCCCGGCTGGTCCCAGGCAGGGGGTTACATGTTCAGCAAGACACGGTCAGGCCAAGGATCCTCTGCACACACATTGTCACTGAAATAACTCAATGGGATTTAGTTCCCACCTAGTTTTGTTTCAGTGCAAGTCTGCATGTGGCTGTGGACACCCTCGTTGTGAATTAAGAATGTCCTAGTTCGATTGAGGATACATCTACACAGCACCTGGGAGGTGTGATTCCCAGCCCGCGTAGACGTACACATGTTGAATCTGCTGGAGCTAGCACACTGCCAATAGCAGTGCAGCCGTGGCGGCTTGGGCTAGCCACTAGAGGACAATCCAGCCCAACTCCCATCTGGACATGTACTGTGTAGACATACCCTGAGTTTAAGCATTTGTCGTCTTGTTTGTTTCTTTCCTTCCCCCCCTTTTCCTTTCATTGCCTTTTTGCTTCTTTACACCCTTCTGCTCTGGTTCCTTATCTATGTAGTTCCTGCTTCCTTCTTTTCTTATCTTTCTCCTGCTCCTTCTCCCCACCTCTCCTTTTTCTTCACTTCATTCTGCAACTGTGCATCTGATATGAGGTGGGACAGGGAGCTCCCATTATCAGCAAAACTATTTCTGATGCAGAGAGAACAGAAGACCAGAGATCCCAGCAGCCATGGCCTCAGTGACTCCTGTACAGGAAATCCAAGAGGAAACCAAATGTCCCATCTGTTTGGAATATCTGACAGACCCAGTGACCATAGACTGTGGGCACAACTTCTGCCGAGGCTGCATCACTCAGCACTGTAAGTCATGGGCAGAGGGGGACTATGACCATTTGTTCTACCCCAGTTGCAGAGCCCTGATCCGGAAAGGGACTCTCCAGAATAACTATCAGCTAGCAAGTATAGTGGAAAAAATAAAACAACTGCCTTTAGGAACAGGAAATAAGAATCTGTGTGTGAGACACCAGGAGAAACTTAACCTGTTCTGTGAAGAGGACTGGGAAGCCGTGTGTGTGGTTTGTGAGAGATCCCCGGAGCACAGATCTCACACAGTGCTTCTCATGGAGGAGGCTGCCCAGAAATACAAGGTAGGAAACACTCTGGATCCTGGTTAATTCAATCCTTTTCATTTTCAGACTAAATCTCTCAGATCCACAGACTCTCCCAGTTTACCACACTTTCTCCCTTGATCTCTGGCTCCACCTAAATCTCTCTCTAGCAGGCTCCTTCCTCTGGGCAAGTGCAGGGAGCCCTGGCTACTGATGCTGCCCCAGCCTGTCACCCCACACTGTTGATTAGGGGGAGGTGGGTACTAGAGCTCTGTGTGAGCTTTTCTTGCACACAGGATTGAAGCAAAATGGGTCCGTGCTGATGCCAGGCCAGGAATGGAGGGAATGAGCTGCTCCCACCACACCCCTGACAGCCCAGGCACTGTCAGCAGGACATTCACATTAATCATGAACACAGCAGCCTTCGCTCTGCTGCATTGAACATATATGCAGGAGTGGGTTTAATCACAGATATTATGGGCTTTTCCCTAGGGTCCCATCTTTTGAGTCAGATGATTAAAACAGATTCTCGGATTTCATAAAAAGAAAATCAGCAACCCAAAAGTAACGCTCTAGCCCATATGATTGAAAAGAAAAGTTTGAAAATGTGGCCCAAGCATAACTGATACAGTGACGTGTGCCTGAATCTGCAGAGAGCCTGGGCTGATAGCTCTGAGAGGAGGGAACTGCCCAATGGAACTGAATGGGATGTTCCCTCCAAGATCTACTGTTCTGGGGTCCTCATGCACCTCTCCCCAGCTGTGCACTCTGTGTGTGCAGCAGGCAGGTAGGAAGCTGTGGGCCCAGCTCCCCACTGGAAAATACACGTGACAGGATCCAAGATGTACAATCTAGAACTGGGGTACTGCTGTGCCCTCTTAAATCTACAATGTGGGCTGTCTCTCATAATGCTTTGCTAGTGTCAAGCAGCAAATCCCTCCAGGTGCTGTTATCACTCAGTAGAACAGCATGTGGAGCCCCACACCCAGCTAGATTGCATGAATACTCCCAGAGCCACTCACGAATCACAGAGAGAGAGGCACCAGCCAATTCCTCCCAGATCCCCAGCCTTGCAACCCACAGCTGTACCACCTTGCCCTGGTCAGAAGCCTGACCATTATAAATTTATTACCCAGTCCGTCTCTCCCTCGATGTGGAGAGGACACACACTAGCCCTTGTAACCTGAGCTGAGATTTCCCAACCACATCAACCAAAACACACCGTTTTAGGTGAAATATAAAACATATTTATTAACTACAGAAAGATAGATTTTAAGTGATTATAAGTGGTAAGCACAAAAGGTCAGAGATAGTTACTAAAGGAAATAAAAGATAAGCACACAGTCTAAATCTTAAACTTTATTACACTAGGCAGTATTTAGATCAAGCAGTTTTCTCACCCCACTGGATGTTACAGTTCTTAATACACAGGCTTACCTTTTTAGGCCTGGGGCCAGTCTCTTCAGTTGAAGTCTTTGTATTCCCAGCATTCTTGTTGCTTCCAGCATAGGTGAGGGAGGAGAAAGACCCAGGCATGATGCCACTGTCCCTTATTTTATTCCCTTAGTTCATGTGCCTGGAAAATACTAGCCCAGACATGTCCTGGTGGGCTTTGCTGAGCCACGGAGTTGAGTAATCTCCCACTGTGTGATGCTTGTGTGACTGAGTCATGGAGTTGTAAATCCTGTTTACTATTCCCCTGCTGGTCAATGTCTGGTGATGATCATTCAGTGCCCGCCCGGGTGTTGGTCACCTTATTTGTCATTGTCACTGGAGAAATAGCATTAGAGACTCTCAATCTTACAACATACTTCAGTAACAACAATACAGCAAAATCTCATAACTTCATACACACTAGCAATATACATATTTGGACAGAACAAGGGGTTTCAGCATATCACAATCTTTCATATGAGATCCTATATGGCATGCATTGTATGAAATATATCATAATTATATGATGGGGTCAATATGGGGATTCTAGGGTGCTGCTTTGAGGTACAGAGTGCCACAGCACGATACACAAATTTTCTGCTGTGCTCAGATTGCATTTTCCTGAAAATAAAAAATACCCCTTTGACAGAGGCAGAGTGTATCACTATCCCCTTTCTGCAATAAAT
Organism: Emys orbicularis; assembly: GCF_028017835.1. Classification (NCBI taxonomy): domain Eukaryota; kingdom Metazoa; phylum Chordata; order Testudines; family Emydidae; genus Emys; species Emys orbicularis. Next base: position 23,287,481 of record NC_088695.1, on the reverse strand, counting down.
TATGATTTCTGCGTAGGGATGCATTTGAACTCATGCTGCCTGTGTATTACTCAGGTTCAATGGCTGAAAAATTGCCCCTTGAGCCTCTCAAGTCCATGATTTGCTGCAAGCAAGCTAGCTTTCCACTCCCTAACCCTCCCTCTCTCTGTCTACCTCTCTGCACCTACTCAGTGTTGTTCCTTGGTGCCTGACCCTTAGTCAAGAACCTAACAGTACAACCGAACTCTTTTACTAATCACATTCTGAATTTTGCTCCCCCACAGGGCTAGTGGGTGCCATGCACTCTCCAAGGGCAACCCTCAAGAAAAAGAGACCATTGTGCCAGGGTCAGAACTATGGTTTGATCCTCAGCTCTGGACAAATATACAGTTCCAAACCATGGCAACCTTTGGAGAAGATATGGGGGGCCCTATCCTCAGGAACCCCTAGGACATATGATCCCAAACTTGGATTACTGATGGAGCATCACATCCCCATAATGCACAGCAAATCTCCAGGCAATCTGAGTAACCATGTGGATTTTACAGCACTTAGAAGAGTCCAGCTTTAAACAGAAAACTGCCTTAATCTTAACTATCACAGAGCTGGCACTCCGTTATGTTAAGGGAGGTGGCAGCACCTCTCCCTCCTCCTCCTGCATTTCCTGAAAAACACAGCTTAGGTGCCTAACCTGCTGGACTCCAAGGGGCGGGTTCCCAGTTGTGGGTCTCTAGCAGAGTCAAACACTTCCCTGCAGCCCAGACTTAGGTGCCAAACACCTTGAGGGGGGTAGGTTTTAAGACACAAACGTTTATCTTCATGCCCGATAGCTCCCCGCCTAACTTGTCTTTCATGGATCACATTCTGAGGCTCCTGTCTCTCCCCGTGCATTGTATAGGGACCCTAGGTGTCTCTGGCTTTGTGGATCACAGTGTTGTTCCAGTGATTTTTCTAAGCACCAGAACTCACAGTACAGCAATGCCCAAGTCCCATTTTGGATCTGGGCCTTGGTGCTGGCAGTATTGCATTGGCATCGATCAGTTTATGTTTTCAGGCCAGTCTTCTCCAGCTAAGGCTGTAATGACCTTTAAAAATATAGATCCCTTATCCTTTTACTTCTCCCCCAATTCATGGGGGCTAGGTCCATTTGCTGTTTGGGGCCTCACAGCTCCATCCTCATTCCCATACCTTCTTCTCCCTACTTCCCTTTCTAGTGAATGTTCTGTTTAAATAATGATGGTCTTCCTTTGGGCTAACTAACAGAGTTAAAAGCTGAATACTCAGTGTCATGGTATTGCCAAACTAAAGTGTTCAAGAATCATGAGTCTGATCTCTCCCAGGTGATGGATATTGCTATTATGAGATTCAATAATAATAATCAAAATACTAAATGTTGGGCTCTTTTCATTTGCCTTTCAGGTTCTATGCCTTTTGGATGCACTTGGGTCACGTTTTTCTGGTTTTTCTTTGCAGCCAGAAGATTGAGGAACTTCCTTGTTTTAGAAAATGAAATTTGAGACCATAGGTGCCTACTCCATGGGTGCTCAGGGTCTCAAGCACTCACGGCGAAAAAATAGGGGCTGCTCAGCACCCAGAGGGCTGGCCAGGGCTGCTGCTGTGGTGGCCCTGGGGCTGCCCCACCCATCAGCTGTTGAGTGGGGCTGCCCCTCCACTTGCTCCTCTCTGCCTCTTCCCCTCCTCACTAACCTTAAGGCAGGATGGGGCAGAAAGTAGCAAGTGGCTGGCGGGAGGCGCTCGGGGGAGGGGGCAGAGTGGGAGAGGGGCCTCGGGACAGGCCTCAGGGGAGGGGGAAGAGCTGGTGTGGGGCACCCACCAGCTAAATGAGAAGTCAGTGCCTATGGTTGAAACTCTCCTAATCACATACTTGCAGGAGCTGAGGTGTTAACAATCACGTCAATTATTGGGAGAGACAGCTAGCATCAAGAGCCCTTTCCATTGCCAGAGCAGCCTTAGTGTAAATCAGAATAAGGCCTTTCAAACACTGATTCCAGCTTCACCACATTTTTAGCCTGTGAATTGAATATCACTCCTGAGACACACAGACCCTGCTCCTGCAAGCTCATCGTCACAGGTGATGCTGATGCCCCCATGAAGCTCCATGATCGAACACAATGGGCTGATTGCAGGATCAGAGCCCTAGTGATACATATTTCACAAAAGTAGGGTGACCATGTTTCCCAAAGAGAAAACGTGACACCCCCAGCCACTCACCTGAGCCCCCTGCCCCACATGAGGCTGTTGCCAGTCACTGGAACCATGTGGGGCCCCCCTCAGGAGGCCATTGCCTGTTGCTGGAACCCTGCTTCTCCCCCCCACCCCATGCTGGAACACTGCCTCCCCCAGCTCTGCTTTCCCCCCCTGCAGGGGCTGGCATCTCCGCTTCCCCACCACCGGCATGTTCCTCTGCAGCACACCCCACTTTTTGGACAAAAGTGGGCATTTGTGCCATTTGCTCTTGCCGACTGATCAAGTCAGCAAGAGCAAACAGGACAAATGCCTCCTTTTTAAAAAAAAAGTCAGGACCTCCGGGACAGGGCAAAAAAGGGACCGTCCTGGTCAAAAGGGGATGTATGGTCACCCTACATAAAAGCCTCAACAGTGTAATGTTACCAGTGGGATCATTCCAGCTGAGAAGAGTCAGTTTCAGGAAGGGAAACATCAAGTTGGTGCAGATGGGGCATGTTTCTGAGCTCATGATAGTGAACCTTACCCTGTTATACTGCCCAGAGGAAGCATGGCTAGAGAACCATGTGGAAAGTCTCCAGGATGAAGCTAAATCTGTCTGGACTACTTCAGAGAACCTGTCACTCTGCAGTGTGGGCACAATTTCTGCCGAGCCTGCATCAGCCAGTGCTGGGAGGAATAACATACAACATCTTCTGCCCTCACTACAGAGAAACTGTGCAACAGGGAAACCTCAGGCCAAACAGGCAGCTGGCAACATATATCAAAACAACCAATCAGCTATTTTACAGGCAGAAAAGGGATCAGGACGGGAGAGGGTGAGTGGGGATCACAGCAGCCTCTCAAACTGTTCTGGGAAGAGGCTCAAACTTCTATCTGTGCGGTTTGCCATCTCTCCTGGGCTCCCCAAGCTCACATTGTGGTTCGTACAGAGCAGTCTACCTAGCAGTACAAGGTAAGGAATTGCTGTCAAGTTTTATGAGTAATAACTTTGGACTTTAATTACAGATTAATTTCATTGCAAGTTGCCTATCACAGCTATTGGTGTAACTGCATCATAGAATCATCGAAGTGTAGGACTGGAAGGGGCCTTCAAAGGTCACGGGACTGTGGAGGCCCCTTGCAGTAGTCCAGTCCCCTGCACTTAAGGCAGGACTAAGTAAAAACTAGACCTTTCCTGACAGGTGTTTGTCTAACATGTTCTTAAAAACCTCCAATGATGGAGATTCCAAAACCTCCCCTGGCAATTTGTTCCAGTGCTTAACTACCCAAATCATTTCTCCAGTTTTTCCAGATCATTTTGAATTTTGGAATTTTAATCCTATCCTCCAAAGCACTTGCAATCCCCACAAACTGTCTATGCCATTATCTAAATCAGTGGTGCTCAAATTTTTCCAGTCCCGCCTTACCAGTAACAGAATCTGTATGCATCCCGCCCCCATTACGGAATGGTCAAGGCTTCCTGTGATTGGTGTCCTATGGGGGGCGGGACAAACTGAGATGGCTCAATCAGGCGAACTGCAAAGAATGGAGCAGGAGGATCCCCAAAATGGATGGTTATCCTAATAATTAGATTCACCAAGCCAGCAACAAAACAGCTTCTACAATACCTTACTGGTTACCCAGAAGCCAAAAACACAGTTACCTTAAAGAATCCAGCCTTGGGCTCTCACCCAGAGAGCCAAGTCAAATATGATGAGGATTACTGAAAATCTTTTTCGTCATATTAAAAGTTATACCAGTCCCAAAGGATTGGACACATTACCCACCAGGTCAATGAATATTTCAGATCTTACCCAAATACACACTTACAGCCAATTCTTATTAACTAAACTAAAATGTATTAAAAAACTAGAGAGAGTATAGGTTAAAAGATAATTATATATACAGACTTGAGTAAAGTTCTTAGGTCAGTTCATATTAGAAATGGTGAGCTTTAGAGTTGCCAAGTGTTCTTTCAGAATTAGTTCCATAGGTTATAGTCCAATGTCCAATATCAAGGTGATCTAGACTGTAACTGGAGACCTCAGTCTTGCAACTCAAACGTCCCCTGATGAAGCTTAAGCAGATCTGAGATAACAGGATCAGGGCCCAACAGTTCTTTGTATAGTTCTCTGGCAGCCTCTTGTCAGCAGGCATTCCTTGGCTGATGCATTGTGGCTTTGAAGTAGACCTCCTATTTACTAAGCACCACCTTTAATTAGCTGCATGGATTAGCATAAGGCAACTGCCCATCTCCCGCCATTTACAGGTAGTTTGCTACATACTTCAAAGAGAAATAAAGACAATGATATTACTACATTCATTGTTCATCTAAATGTTAACATCTCCTTTTGATCTCTGAATTAACAGAATACAGTGCCAGACAGGAACAGTTTGGTTACATTGTTAACCTCTAACAATATATATGCAAACGCACACAAATATACAATCATTATCTCCTAATATGTCTCTAACAGTTGAATCTGGATTAGTTAGTCTGCTAGTGCTTAACCCCTTCTTGGCTCAGTGCCACACTTCCTCAGCAGTGGATCTTGGGCTGAAGGTGGAGCTGGGGGCAGAAATGGGGATGTGGAAGGAGCTGAGGCTAGAAGTGGAGCTGGTATTGGGGTGTGTTGACACCAGGAGGCACTACTACCCCTGAAATGGACCTTTACTGGCTCCCGGTGGAGTGCATTACTGTCATATCAGTGAAAAAGGTCCACAGTAATTATCTTCAATACACAGCAGTTTATTGAGAAGGAATTATACAAGCGGTAAAGGGTTATATCAAGCACATAACTCCTATGTTAGACATTAAGAGCTATACATTAAGAGCTATACATTCCCCTTAACGATTCTCTCTTTCACAAACGTACACAAACAGGCCCTGCACTAGCCTCACGCAGTTCCTGCTTGGCAAACAGAGAAGGTGGTTACCAATTTTATAAATGGTTTCTTCTCTCGTTGTCTGTTCTTCTCAGCCCTCTGGTCTGTCTCAGCTTCCCTCGAGGCAAGACCTTGGTTCACAGTCCTACTCGAGCCCACAGAGCAGAGTTTTGGCTACTCTGTCTAGCAGCGTTGCTTCTTCAAGTGTCAGTTAAGGAATCCCAAGCACAGTAATTTACTTTGCTTGATTCTTATACTCTTTTTTCTCAAGGAGTCACATGTCTTAAAAGCATGCCCAGTGGGCATGTGGTTACTAATTTTTACCTGATAAGTATTTTAGAAGGGGCTGGCGGGGGGGTACCCAACAAAGATCATCCCACGTTTTCTCACTCGTCAATCATTCACTCTATCTCTCTGTGTGACCTTCCTGCTGTAAGGTCACTATAACCAGACCAACCTGTGCTCCATGCTTGAACTTTATACATGTGATATTTACTTTTGCATGGGCCCATATATGTCGACCAATAGGTTCAGTATCGATCGGACACACAGACTTTTCCAGTTCTTTATCAAATTTGCTTCTGCTTAAAGGGAACCTGCTCCCAGGATTCTCTGCTGCCATTCATCCATGTTTATGTCATGTCAATTTATGCTCTCACTATTCATTCAGTATGGCCACACCAATTTGGCACCATCCCAACAGGGTGGAGAGAGAATGAGGACAGAGCTGGTCTGGGGGTGGAGTGAAGCTGTGGCTGAAGTTGGAGCTGGTCTGAGGGTGGAGAGGGAGTGAGGGTGAAGCTGGGCCTGGAGGTGGAGCAGGACTGCTTGCCCCCACAAATGTTCCTCTGTGCCCCCATAGAGTGGCATGCCACACACTTAGAGAACCACTGATCTAAATAATTTATGAAGATATTGAACAGAACCGGACCCAGGACCAATCCCCTCAATATGCCCTTCCAGGCTTTACTGTGAAACACTGGTAAATACTCTCTAGGAATGGTTTTCCAACCAGTTATGTACTAGTCTTATAGTTGCTCAATCTAGGCTATATTTCCCTAGTTTGTTTATGAGAGGATCATGTGAGACAGTATCAAAAAATCTTACTAAAATCAAGATGTACCACATCTACCACTTCCCCCTTCCACAAGGCTTGTTACCCTCTAAAGAAAGTTATTAGGTTGGTTTGACATGATTTGTTGATGATAAATCTATGCTGACTCACTGTTACTTATCACCTTATTATCGTCTAGGTGTTTTCAAATTGACTGACTATTTGCCCCTTTATCTTTCTGGTACTGAAGTTTAACTGACTCCTATGTAATTCCCCAGGTTGTCCTTATTCCCGCTTTTATAGATTGGGCCTATATTTGCTCTCTTCCTGTCCTCTGGAAACTCTCCCATCTTCCATGAGTTTTCAAAGATAATCACTAATGTCTCAGATATTTCCTCAGTCCTTGAATATTCTAGAACATATTTCATCAGGCCCTGTTGACTTGAAGACATCTAACTCATCTTAGGCTTTGTCTATACTACCACTTTTGTCAGTAAAATTTTTGTCAGTCAGGGTGTGAAAAAACACCCCCCTGACCGACGTAAGTTTCACTGGCAAAAGTGCTGGTGTGGACAGCGCTATGTTGGCAGGGGAGGCTGTCCTGCAGACATAGCTAATGCCACTTGTTATGGGTGGTTTAATTATGCCGGCAAGAGTGTTCTCTCTTGGAGGCAAAGACAGGCTACACAGGAGACCTTTAAGTGGCACAGCTGTACTGCTACATGGTTCGTAGTGTAGACATAGCCTTAGTAATTTTTAACTTGTTCTTTCCCTATTTTAATTGCAGATTCTACCTTATTTTCACTGGTTTTTCATTATGTTAGATGTCCAGTTGCTACCAAGTTTTTTGGTGAAAACTGAAACAGAAAGTCATTTAGCACTTCTGCTATTTCCACATTTTCTGTTACTGTCTTTGCCCTCTCCTTGAGTCATTGGCCTACCCTGTCCTTGGTCTTCATCTTGCTTCTAAAGTATTTGTAGAACGTTTTATTGTTACTGTTTATTTCTCTAGCTAGTTTAATCTCATTTTGTGCCTTGGCCTTTCTAATTTTGTCCCAACATGCTTGTGTCATTTTTTTTTATATTCATCCTTTGTAATATGAGCTATGTGAAGCCTTCATTGTATGAAACATGATATAAAAAGTAAATTAAAAGTAAATTATGCAGTATGAAGACTTTAAAAATGCCTAATATGGGGGGGAAATTTTCAAAAAAGCTGAATCGTTTTCAAGCTCAGCTCCCACTTGTGAAATAAGGGAACTTTCTACAGAACAGAAGCTGTTAATGATCAGTGAGGTTTAAATCACAGGAGCTGCAGTCCAAGCTATGTGAGAATGTTGCCTTCAGGCTGGAAATTTCAAGCTGTTGTTGTTACTGCTTTGTATTATTATATTTATGAGTGTTATTTGCATCACTGTAGCCCCCAAAGAGCCCATATGAGATTACCTCAATTTGTGCTGGGCTCTGCACAAAACACAGCGAGGGACAATCCTGCCCTCAGCAGTCTAACTAGACAAGAGAAAGGGTGGGAGCAGAAATGGAAGCATTGAGAGGGGACCTGCCTGGTCCCCCAGCAGATTGGTGGTAGAACTAGGAATAGAACTTAGGTCGCTGAAGGGCCAGTCCAGGGCCTGAACCACTAAGCTATGCTGCTTATATTTTCTTTTTGTTTGGTAACCACTCTGACTTTTTGCCTATCACTTATAATCACTTAAAATCTATATTTTGTAGTCAATAAACTTGTTTTACTGTTTATCTTTACCAGTGAGTTTGCCTGAAGTGTCTGGGAAATAGCTCAGGTTTGCAAAGGCTGCTGAATATCGACTTTCCATTGATGAAGTGGTGAACCAATTAATACATTTGCACTGCTCATCTTGAGCAGTGGAAGACGGTATATTCCTGAAGTGCAGTGCTGGGAGCTGGGAGGATTTGGCTGGTGCCTTTCTCTGTGTGATTCATTAGTGGCTCTGGGAGCATTCATGCAATCTAGCTGGGGGTGGGGCTCCACATGCTGTTGTGCTGAGTGATGTCAGCACCTGGAGGGGTTTGCTGCTTGTCACTAGCAAAGCATTGTGAGAGACATCCAAGACTAGAGAGTTAAGGGGGCACAGCAGTCCCACAGTCCCAGGCTCCACCCTGGGGATCCCATCACACCTACCAATCAAGCTTGGGTAATTGAGGTCTCTCTCTAATTCCTGAAAAGATTGAACCTTAATTGGTAACATGTCTGAATATGACACACTCCCAGTCTGCATTAATAAGATCTCATTTCTTTGGTGTCCCTGGTGCCATAAACCTAGTAGGACTGGCAGTGATCTACAAAGTCTTGGGTGTAAAATCAACCCCTAGACACATGCACTGTTAATCTCAAAATAAACCAGCCAAATCATTTCTGTTTCGTCAGGAAAAAATTCAGGCCCGTCTGAAGACACTGAGAGAAGAGAAAGAAAAGCTGCTGGGATTTAAAATGGCTGGAGAGTGGAAGAGCCAGGAGTATTTGGTAGGTGCCCGTTGTTATTAGCTGGCAAGGACTTGCAGATAGTAGTCAGATTCCTCTCTGGCCTTGGTGAAGGTGGACTTGTGTGAACTTCTCCATGATCATGGATTGCTGGGATAGATCCATGTAAAGAATCAAAGGTTTCATTTCAGTTTATCAGTTAATATCTAGCCCTTGTAGCTTTCACAAAAATCCTCCCAAAGCAAACTGAATGTCACCTGTGCAGCACTGTCTGCTGCATCTGCAGTCATTTCTTGCCCTGTGTAATTATTTGATTCATTTTTTTCTCCCCTGGCAGCTCTGTCAGTGTAGTGTAAAGTTCTACCTCCTGTTGCTTTGGAATTCCCAGAGGCCATTATAATACAATATCCAACCACATCAGACATGGAAATATCCCTTTAATAAATATTGAGGCCAAATGGGAAGGTGTGAGAAAATCCTCTCCCTAGTAACCACAGGGCAGGGATGGCAAAGAAATTCTCCCTCCTGTACACTCCAGAACGCCACGAAAGGATGCCAGGCTCCATTCATGTCCCTGACCAACCCTTTTCTTATTTTTATACAGAAACAGACACAAACCAAGAGGCAGAAAATTGTGTCTGAATTTCAGCAACTGAGGCAGTTCCTGGAGGAACAAGAGCAACTCCTGCTGGCCCAGCTGGAAAATCTGGACAAGGAGATTGTGAAGATACAAAGTGAAAATGTCACCAAACTCTCTGAGGAGATTTCCTGTATCAGTGAGCTGATCCGTGAGATGGAGGGGAAGGGTCAGAAGCCAGTGAGTGAATTCCTACAGGTGAGACTGAGTTAGAAATACTCCAGATACTAACACAGGGACAGGGCAGCTCCTGGATCAGGGGCACTGGAGGGTCCAGCAGTCAGAGATCGCAGTGTAACTCAGTGTGTGCATTCCTGAAAGCTGAATGACTATTTCTCTTTGCAGCATTACAGACACATTGATATTAGAGATGGAAAAGCCCCACTAGCTCAGTGAATCCATGGCCCTGGGGACAGGCCAGGGCCTCTTTTCCCCATATTTGAAGTACTCCTTCCCTTGGATCCCTGGTATGTGTCAGGTGGTATTGAGATTCTTTTTCTCTCTCCCCTCTAGGATGTCAGAAGCACCTTGAGCAGATACGGGGCTCCTTCTCACTCCCCCTCACAGTTCACAATGCTGGGGAAAAGTTTGGAAACCATTGTAGGCGCTGACTCCGTGGGTGGTGCAGGGCTGGAGCACTCACAGAGAAAAATTAGCGGGTGCTCAGCACCCACTGGCAGCCATGCTCCCCTCTCTCTCGCCCTCCCCCCAGCTCCTTCTGGCTGCCATGATCAAATGTTTCGTGGCATTCAGCAGGCTCCAGTAGGGAGGGGGAAGAGTGGGGATGGTGCATGCTCGGGGGAGGGGACAGAAAGTGGCGGGGAAGAGGAGGGGTGGGGCAGAGTGGGGGCGGGAAGAAGGGGGGTGGAGGTGGGGACTTGAGGGAAGGTTTAGAGTGAGGGCAGGGGCGGACTGGAGGGGGGGGGTTGAGCACCCCTCTGCTAGCGGGGAAGTCGGCACCTACGAAAACCATGTTAGCACCTCATCTCCCCAGGGCCATACAGCTAAATGTGTGGGGGAGGTTACATTTTGGATACAAATATCTCTGATCAAACTTCATCCTGAAGACTTTGGGATGATCCATTCAGTGGGAAAGAGTGACCTAAAGTATTTCCTAGTTATGTTACATCCCTGGGGGACTGGCTGCCTCGAGATTGTGGGGATGGAATATGGGCCTTTCTCTACTGGGGCACTATTTACTATTCAACCTAGGCCAGCAGTGATTAAGAGTCTTTCCCATCTGAGGACTGTTTGGAGACCTGCGTAGAATGAGCTGGGGAGAGGGGAGCTGGTGTATCAGCTAGCTCCTCATGGACAGATTTCTACAACACTTAACATGGGAACTTCCTTTCCATCAGAAAATGGAGGCCACCGAGTGAATTGACCATGGAGAATCAACTCCCCTTTTATCCCCAGAGCTGGTCCCGCCAGACCAGAGTTAAAGAATATTATTGAGACCTTTGGGGGGGAGGTTGCACAGCCATGGCCTGTGCTGCACCTGCTCTGAGGATGGGAAAAGTAGAGGAATTCTAACTCCAGGCCCATTAGAGCAGCACCTCACTAGCAAGAAATTATGAGTCACTAATTGAAATAGAAAAATGTGAAGTTATTTCTCTCCAGGTGTGAGAAGGGGAAATTCCAGCTACCAATGGAGATTTTTCCTGAACTGGAAAAGAGACTCAGCAATTTCTCCCAGAAATCTATTGCTCTAATGGAGGCTCTGAGGAAATTCAAAGGTATTGAGTAGAAATCTAGGAGGGGAAATTGGGATGAGCCTCTGAGACTGTAGGAGGGGATGGGCTCTGGCCAATTGGTGCATAATTAGATGACATATCTATTTAATGAGAGGTGGAAAGTAGAGAAATTGTCAGGTGTAACAGGGGCCCAGGTGTCAGGACGTCTCACATTAATTCATGACTTACAAAGGTCACAACATTGAGGCCCAAATTTAGCAATTGGGCCTAATTTGGGGACCCTGAGTATCTCTCTGTACCACAGAACTTGCATGGGGGTAAGAGAAACGGGTGTTACTCTTGTTAGAACTCAGGGCATCCCTAGCCTGTGCCAAAGCCTGCACAGGCCTCTGCAGGCAAGGAATAGGGGAGTCACAAACTGCCCCCCCCATCCCTTTGCCTAGTTAGGGGTGAATCTGGTCCATTGAGCCAACCCTTTCCCAGCTCAAATTTCCACACTGATAAGATAATTTATTATTTGTATTTCAGTCTATGGAGGACAGGGCCCAATTGTTCTGAGCTCTGTAGATATGCTGAGTAAATAGATCCAAAGAGATTACAACTGAGAGCCCTGACCCTGTAAACTCTCAAGATCCCACTAAAGTTGAAGGGACCAAAGTGAATAAAGTTACGTTCAAGCTAAAGTCTTTGCAGGATCTGGCTTTAGGGCAGGGGTGGGCAAACTTTTATCCGGGGGAGCGAAGCAGGGGGCTTGCCGCGCTCTGCCCGGCGCTCTGGCTGGGAGAGCGGGGCCAGGGGCTTGCCGCGCTCCGCCCGGCGCTCCACCCAGGAGAGCAGGGCCGGGAGTTTTCCACGCTTCGCCTGGTGCTCGGCCGGGAGAGTGGGGCCAGGGGTTTGGTGCTCTCTGCCCCGTGCTCCGGCCTAGGGAGCGGGACTGGGGCTTTGCCGGGCTCCACCCGGCGCTCTGGCCGGGAGAGCGGGGCCGGGGGTTTTCCGCGCTCCACCCGGCACTCCGGTCAGGGGAGCGGGACCGTGGGTTTGCTGCTCTTCGCCCGGCACTCCTCAGTGATGAGCAGTCATTTTCAGCACCATCTTCAGGGAAGATTCTGCACGCAAAACGCCACATTCCTCAGGTATGACCTCACCACCCCTACGCAGCAGCCGCATGCCAAATCCCCACCCTCCAGAGCCTCAAGTGGAGGGAAACAACCCAGGGCCCCAGCTGCTCCCGTTTGGGTTCCTCTGCAGGTGGCACAGCTGCCTTGGTGTCACACTGCCAGCAGGGCCTGTAGGCGTCCCTAGTACTACCCTGTGAAGCCCCCCGCAGAACCCTCATGAGTTCTCTCGGCCCAAGAGGTAAAATCCCTTATTATATACAAACTTTTAATGAACACAACCGTGCAAACAAAACTCAAAGTACAACAGTAAGAACTTTTTTGGGGGGAGGCTGGAGCATAAAGTTACAGGTGGGTTTATACCTGCCTCTTCTTGTCCACATGGATTCTGGGATAGAGCCATGGCTCAACATTGTCAGGGACACTGACGCCCGACAAATCCAGGCTAGAGAGAGGGCCCAGTTTTTTCACAGTCCTGCCATCTTGTAAAACAGCAGTTCGAAATAAGGGCAGCAGTTAGGATTTTCTTTTCCCTTTCAAAAATGAGTGCTGCAAAAAAAAAGAAAAGTGGACAATGAGTGTCCGGTTTTCAACAAAGAATGGAATACAAAATATTTTTTCACAAACGTGAACTCGAAGGCTGTATGCCTGATTTGTCAGGAAAGCATCGCAGTGCTCAAGGAGGACAACTTGAATCACCCTTTTTCAACGAAACATCCTAATTATGGCAGCAATTTAACAACTGAGGAAAGGGCAAGAAAAGCTGAGCAACTCGCCACAAACTTAAAAACTCAGCAAAATATTTATGTGCGACAGTCTGCAATTCAGGAAGCCACTACAAAGGCAAGTTACGTTCTGGCATTTAAAATCGCTAAACAAAATAAGCCTTTTGCTGAAGGGGAGTTTTTGAAAGAATGCATGGTTGATGTTTCTGGCATGCTGTGCCCGGAATACCAAAACAAATTTGAGAACATTAGTTTGTCACGAAGAACTGTTACTCGCCATGTAGAAGTGATTGATGAACATTTGGCTTCTGAGTTGAACAAGAAAGCACAGGGCTTTACATTGTTTTCATTAGGTCTCGATGACAGCACTGACATTAAGGACGCAGCACAGTTACTGATTTTTGTCAGAGGAATTGACGACAAATTTGAAATCACCAAGGAATTTTTATCAATGGAATCAATGAAAGGCACAACTAAGGGATTGGATTTATATGAGAGGGTGTCTGGGTGCCTTGAACATCTGAAGCTGCCCTGGAGTAAACTGGCAAACATAACCACAGATGGATCACCAAATTTAACAGGGAAAAATGTAGGACTTTTAAAAAGAATTCAGAACAAAGTAAAAGAAGATGACCCTGATAAAGAGGTGATTTTTCTGCATTGTATTATACATCAGGAGGCCCTCTGCAAAAATGTCCTGGACATTGATCATGTTGTTCACACGGTAGTGAAAATAGTGAACTACATAAGAGCGAGGGGACTTAATCATTGGCAATTCATTTCCCTTCTTGAAGACACTGACGCCGAACACCAGGACTTACTTTATCATACAAATGTCCGCTGGCCCAGCCTAGGAAAGGTATTGCAGCGAGTATGGGAGCTCAGAGATGAAATTCGCACTTTTCTGGAGATGCAGGGGAAAGAAAATGATTTCCCCGAATTAAAGAATTCAAACTGGGTGTGCGCCCTCGCTTTTGGTGTGGATATCTTGGCACATTTAAATGAACTTAATGTAAACCTGCAAGCAAAGAATGTGTTTGTACACATTTTGTATTCTAGTGTGACAGCTTTCAAAGCCAAGTTTGTCTTGTTTTCAAAACAAATTAAGGACAAAGTGTTCGCTCACTTTCCAATACTGAAATACTTGGAAGTGTCACCAGAGCAGAGAGAAAAGTACAGCAAAATGTTGAGTGACTTGCACGGAGAATTTTCTCATCGATTCTCTGACTTTGAGAAGATAGAGAAGACACTGGAGCTGGTGTCATGCCCACTGTCATTTGACTACAAGAAAGCCCCACAAGAATTACAACTGGAGCTCATTGATCTCCAGTGCAATTCCACCTTGAAGGAAAAGTACAATTCAGAAAAACTGGATGAGTTTTATGCCTCCTTGAGTGAAACAAAGTTCCCAAATATCCGCAAGGTGGCACAGAAAATCCTTGTTTTGTTTGGCTCAACCTATGTGTGCGAACAAACATTTTCCCTGCTGAATTACAACAAATCTCGCTATAGATCCCAGTTAACTGATCAGCATCTCAGCATTGCTGATTTCCACAACAAGAATGACACCGGACTTTGATGCCATTGTAAAAAAGGGTGACCAGCTGCATTGTTCACATTAATCAAAGAGGTTGTGGAAAGGGGTTAAGTTTGGTTTAATTATTGTAATATGTTGTAATGATGGTATATTTATAATAATAAGTAAGGTTTTATGTTTATTTCCACTAAAATGTATCTTTATTAAATAGAGTTTATTTGAATATCTCTGAATTGTTAATTTTGTGAGCATTCATGGCCTGCCAAGAGGCAGTCAGGGGGTGGGAAGTGGGAGGGGGCAGGGGCCAGGCTGTTTGGGGAGACACAGCCTTCCCTACCCGGCCCTCCGTACAGTTTCGCAACACTGATGTGGCTCTCGGGCCAAAAAGTTTGCCCATCCCTGCTCTAGGATCTGACAAAATGCAGTAGGTGAATGACACAAACCAGCTGGGGTCTGCAGTGGGGAGGGGATGACAAAGGAAAAACAAACCTCTCTTACAGATAGTATGTCCTAGGATTGTTGTGAGGCTTAGTGGATGTTGATTCCACTGCTGAGAGTTTCCTCAATGAAAGAGGACATAGAAGGTTTCAGCTTATCTTATATTTATATTAAAGACCTGAGCGTCTCTGTCTGTTTCTCTGTCAAAATTAAAACACAGTTATAGCAGTTGTGGAGGTGTATGGACACCCCATCCCCTTTTGGGGTGTATCGTGGTGCACTGAGACCACGGTTACAGTCTACCAGACTGTCCTGGGTCTCACCAACAGTGTGGTCCAATGGTCAGAATCAAAGCGGCAACCCTTGAATGCAAGGCAGAGTGGCCTAGCGACCAGAATCAATATAGCAGCCCTCAAGTGCAGGGCAGCATGGCCTAGTGGCCAGAGTCCATACAATGGCCCTTGGGTTCAGGGCAGTGTGGCCTAGTGGCCAGAGTCAGTATAGTGGCCCTTGAGTGCAAGGCAGCATGGCCTAATGGCCAAATCCAGGGTCCACCACCAAAAATGGGGTGACAGCGGGGTAGGGGACACAGGCCCATCTGACTTCATCAGGTCCCAACCCCACCAGGTCCTGACCCAGGGCCCTAACGGTGGTGGAGTAGTCAGCCACTGGGTCAGCAGTGAATCCAACCACAGCAACATGGGTGGGAGATACCACTCACTCCACCTCCCTGGGTCACTTCCTACTGGGCTTCTGGAGGCTGCAGTCCATGTGACATCAGGGTCTCTGGGTTCCTCAATTCCTGGGACTCTGACTCCAGTCATCTGTATGCAACAGGTCTCTGGTCTTGGTATCTCCATCTCCTGCAGGTGAGGAGTGTAATAGCTCCTGGGCTGGAGCCTCCACCAAGAGTCCTTCCTCTTTGGAGGTCAGCCCAGACTGAGCTGGGCTGCTCTCCTTTAGACTAGCACAGCAATCGAAGCATGCCCAGCAGGGTCTGTGGGGTGGGACTTCCTCTGCCCATAGTGTGGGATTTTCCCTTTCCTGCCTAGTGCAGGGTATGCATACCCTGTCACAGCAGTTAAGAATGAGAATGCTGTTACCAATATGAAAGCAGGAAATCTCATCTCTTTTATTCTTTTCCCCTCCAGACACTCTGCCATCTGAACTGAAGACAAAAAGAGGGGGATCCCTGGGAGCACACTTACAGGGTGAGATTTCAGGTGATGATTATCTTTAAATTATGACAAAATTCCATGAAAAATTTTTCATTAAATTGTTGCTAAAGTTACCAACCCAAGCAACACTGGGCATGATGCACACAGCCTTAAAAATAAACACATTAAACAGTAAGGAGATCCCAAGCAATCAAACAATGTGACACCAAAATTATTGCTGAGTTCATGTCCATGCTGATTAACAGAAGCACTCTCATGCACTAGCATCCAAATACCCTTAACTCTGACCTTGGGTCAGACATTCATAAGCCTTTTTAATATTAAATTGAGAGGAATGAGTAAAGAGATCTCTCCCCTGAGGGCTGACACATACCTCTCCTTTTCCCCAGTGGAGAGGTCTCCTCTATCATGCTTCTCCAGCCTCTTACCTTTCATTTGGGCAGGGCAGGGCTCTCCCATTAGAGCTGCTCACTGACTGGGGAGATGCTCTCCCTCTCATGCTGGCACATCCTCCATTCTCTACAGGGTGCCGATGGAGCTACCCCACCCAATGCCACCTCCTACTCTCTGGTCTTAAGTAGCTTTTCTCCTGTGCTCTATCTTCTTCTCTGTTCTCTGGCCTGGGAGTGGCGGATGCATTTAGTGGAAGGAGCTTTCCTCAAGGGTTTAAAGCTGTTACCTACCTCTTCTGCTCCCTCCTCACTAAAAGTTTCTGCTACCTTCCTTGCTGTTTCTCTGCTGCTGGGAATGGACCAGCCCCAGCAGGGGGAGCAGAAAGCAGAAGCCTATGCAAGCAAATGAGAAACTAATAAAGTGGTTCACATTAAACAGGCTGAAAAACTGCAGAGACATCTCTGCTGAGTCTCAGGTGCCCAAGATAAAGGCAAATCCCTGGGATCCTGGAGCGTCCCAACTAGAACAGGGCTGCTGGGTAGTGTGAGAAATCATCCCAGCCTCTCCCAGGGCTGAGCTCTGCCCTTAACTCTCTGATTCTCTCTCTTTCCTCAGTGAATGTGACTCTGGATCCAGACACGGCTCATCCCGACCTTGTCCTGTCAGAGGATCGGAAAAGTGTGAGATGTGGACATGCACGGCAGGATCTGCTCAACAACCCTGAGAGACTTGACACTGAGCTCTGTGTGCTGGGCTGTGAGGGCTTCACCTCGGGGAGACATTCCTGGGAAGTGGAGGTGGGGGATAGGGGATCCTGGTCTGTGGGGGTGGCCAGAAAGTCTGTGAGGAGGAAGGGATGGATCAGCCTTAATCCTGAGGGGGGGATCTGGGCTGTGGAGTGGTGCTGCTGGGGTCAGTTCTGGGCTCTCACCTCCCCTGTGACCCCCCTGCCCGAGCCGGGAGCCCAAGAGGATCTGGGTTTGTCTGGACTGTAAAAGGGGGCAGGTGACATTTTTTGATGCTGGTAACGAGACCCCAATCTTCACTTTCCCTTCGGCCTCAGTCCCTGGGGAGGGAATCCACCCCTGGCTCCGGGTAGGGGCAGGAGCTCAGCTCAGACTGTGTCCCTGAGGCATGGGCTGGGGGGTGGGGGTTAGAATATCCCACTGGGAACCCTGGAATCAGCCTCTGGAGCCTCAGACACACTAGTCTCTATCACCCTGGATCACTGCTGTCATCCTATAGGCTATATCCTGCAGTCTCTATGACCCTGGATGTATTTTGCATTCTCTGGACTCTCAAACCATAGAGAGCAGGGAGTGATTGAGGTAGGGAAACCAATCTCATTGCCCCAAGGATTTTGTAGCCTGTTTGTCACTGTCCTCTATGGTCCAGGAGGACTCGGGGATCCCAGCTCAGGAAGTGTTATTGAGACGTGGCAGGAATAGCCCTCTGGGAATTAAAAAAAAAAGGACTTCTTTAGCTGCAAACATCCTAATCTCTGCAACTCTGAACTGCTCCCATCTACCCACCCTCTAGTTCCTTATCTCTATGACCTCTGGAATCTCTCCCTCTTCCCTCTCCAGGGATGGGAGGCAGAAGGGGAGTGAAGAACCCCTGGAGCTGCAGCAGGAGCAGAGGGTCCCTGAGGTGCAGATGTGTGGGATGGGCAGGGGGTAGAATTAATAGACAGACTGGGGACAGGCAGATGTGGGGGTGGCAGGGACACAGAATTAATTAATTAGGGTTTGTAGAAGCTGGAATCTCCGCAGCAGCAGGGCGTGTTTTGTACAAATTGGTGTCATTAAATCTCATTGTGGTCTTTCCGCCAGAGCTCCTGCTGCAAGGACCAAAGTCACTTCCCTTCATAGAGATCATGGGCGAGCCGGCAACACTGTAATTGTCTCACACCCAGGGGATGGGCAGGGGGAGTTCAAAAATCAAACGATAGACAAAAATCAGTTGTGTTTATATATTTTAAACTCATGATTTTGGGGTTAGTCTCATGATTTTGGGGGGGATCTGACATTTTTATTTTCTGGGTTGTCTACTAGGAGAGGCAAAGGCAGGGTGGATATAACCAGAGGAAATAAAAGAAGCAAGAAGAAAAGATGAATGAAAGTAAATCAAGAAGAAATGGAGAATCCTGGAAAAAGGGTGGAAAATAGAAATGAAAAGAATGACAGGAAAACAGCCCTGCGTGGGGAAACTCAGGGAAAAGAATGGAGAATCTGAGGGCAATGCTCTGTGACAGGGAGTAGTGGAGAGTGGGGGAGACAAATAAACATGAATGGGAGATGAGTGCTAGAAAAGAATGCTGAGTAAAAAAGGACAGAATGGAAGAAAAGGGAAGATCCAAGAGAGAGATTATAAAATGTTACCGAAAGGGAAAATGTAACTCACTAATTCCATATATTGGTTCCTGCACATCGGTGATAGTTGACAGTGCCGTTAATAAAACTCTTGTCAAAATCTGTGCATCTCTTTTCCATATGTTGTGATATGTCGCTATGCAGCCTGGGCTCTGCCTCTTGTGCTTTATATAACCAGGTAAATCAGGAATTCCTCAGCTGTGCTCTGTAGAGAGTGGTTGGTCACACGGTGCCGACTCTCCTCTTTGTTTCCAGATGCTCTGAAGTATATTTAAAGGTGGCTACAAACATATGAATTTTTTTGTTCACATTTATTCTGCCCATCAGCAATTGCTGTGGTAGGTACAGGAGTGTTCATGGGATGGGACCTGCTCCAAGAGACTCTCTCTGAGGGGTTCTCTACAAGAGGAGGCAGGTTCTCCCTCTCCCTCTTTGTAAAATCATAATGCAGACAAGGCAAGTAGCAGTTTCACCTCAATGAGGAGGAGCACTATCTGCTGAACCCTGTTCATATACCAGGCATTTAACTGGGTCCAGTGTGGGGTTACCCAGTTCCCACCATATAACCAATAACTTGAGGTAGACACTCTTCAGCTTAACCCACTGGGGCTCATCCTTCCCACTATGAGATGTGTACAGGATACCAAGGGGAAAGGCTTGTATTTTGCTAAAATTTTCTCTGGTGAAAGTTCCTCTGGCACTCTTGCTTCACAGCCATATGTCTGGTGAAGGCTAATATTTTTGTCAATGTGTCAGGTTTAGATGATGAAGGAAATAAAGTTGCTTTAATAAATTTATCACAATCAAAATCATCCTGCTTATCATTCACCAGCTGCGCGAATGCTCTGTAAACAAATAATGATTTGTTTGTTAAAAGTGGCTTGAGTGAGATCATTTCTGTAGAATCTGCTAAGTATAAGGGGAAGCACATGACATTGCATTGCTATGACTACTTCGTGTTTTAAAGTTGGAAGTTTATTCACATACTGTCCTCCACTTACCTTGAATATTTGAAATTTTTGCTAAAATTACTTTTTAGTGGATTTGTGTGGAAAGGGGGGGGAAGGGGGATGCCATCCAATCCTTTGCTTTGCTGATGGTGTAGAGTGATGAAGCTACAATTTATCTTCAGTGCATGATACAGGGGAACGCTAAACTGAAAATAGATATTTTTTCCATAACGTTTAATTAAAATGTATTTATGTTCCTTTTCCTATTTCTTATTAAAATTATGTGTACTTGTTATGATTTGTTATTCAATCTCATTGCATCCATACATTAAAAATATTGTGATAAATAGGTAAAGACATTTTGCCATGTGAATACATTAAAATGTCACTAACAATATACTGTATTAAATTTCATGAAGACAATGGAGATGATGTTCATTTTCAGATATCTACAACATGATTGTGTAGTTAAACAAATAGTGAAAGGAATATGAAATGTAAACAATTACCTCATTAATGAAATCAGGACCCTCATCTATCATCATCCATTGTGGACATCCATGTCAATATATAATTCTACAGATATTCCTCATCACCTCACATAATGTCATATTCTTAAGTGGAAATTGTGACATTACCCAGGATACAATCTGGACTGATGAACAGCTGTGTCCCCTCAGTTCTCCAGCCTGTGGTAACTTTCACACCGTTTTGCTGTGACAGCCACCACTCCTGGTTTGCTCACACACAGCCTCCAGCATGTAAGTTACTCCCAGCTATACTATATCAGTGCTATAGCCAGCCACCCTTGAATTACACTGCAGAGCAACACCAGCAAACTCCCAGTCCCAGATTCTCCCCAGAAACGTGAGTCTTGTGCTGCCCAGCTCTCTCCTGGACAATACATGCACATATAAAGTCCATCATTTTGTTACTAGAAAATGATATGCACAAATCCTATTATCCCAAATGGAGTTTCTCAAACACTTCAGTTCAAACACACTGGTTAAGATAAATCAATAAAACAAGTTTATTAACTATAGGACATCGATTTTAAGTGACTACAAGTAATGAGGCAAAAAAGTTAGAATTGTTTACAAGAAAATAAAAGTAAAATGCAACTAATGCCTAACTTAACAACCTAAAGTGAATTCAAAGCAAAGATCTCTCTCACCAGGTGTTTCAGCAGTCTTACTGGCTGACTTCCTTTCAGTCAGGATCCCTCCCCCAGTCCAATGCTGCCTCCTTTGTTTTTCAAGTGTTGTCAGTGCCATGGGTAGAGAGAAAGGGAGAGACCATTTGAGGCTTCTGCTCTCTCTTCTTATAGTTCTTTCTTCTTCTTTGAGAATCATCTCCAGCTGAGGTTTAGGAGACAGAAAGTCTGTGTGGATGGGAACCCCAAGATCTTTGTCTGTCAAGATGTAGATTTTTCACCCACATCCTCTTTCCTGCCAAAGAATGGCCGCTTAACCAGGTGATGGTTCATTTGATTTTGTGGACTCCTGGCTGAGACATCACCTAGCCTTTTATCTCTGAGGAATTGGTTTGTCACCGCTCTACAGACTTTGGACATGTCTTAGTAATATCATACAGTAGAATCTTATCTTTATATATAATGTTGCCACATATTTTACCAGGACAATAATGGTCAGCAAATTATGAGTTTTCAAATGATACCTCACAAGGCATACTTCGTACAAAATTTATCATAGTCCTGTAAAAGGGGTGAACATAGGGGTACAAACTATTACAGAAATGCTTCTAACCATTTTGAGAAATAAACAGTAGGGGTCAATACTTGTAACTGTTCTTCATTATTGGTAATGGCCTGATTAAATCAATTTCCAGTAAATCCAAAGGTTTAATGACCTATATGCATGGATATAGGATAGAGTTATAATTTGGATTTTTTGGGGAAGGACTCCTAGAATCTTGCATGGTTGCCATTACAGACAACGGCAAAACATGGATGAAGGAAATGAAAAATCCCAAAGGAATATGAGAGAGGGTTTTTGTTATTTTTTTTCCTGTTATTGTTGTCTTTCACTATAATTCATTTCTATCTTCTAGCTCTAATCATAGAATCATCATAGAATATCAGGGTTGGAAGGGACCTCAGGAGGTCATCTAGTCCAACCCCCTGCTCAAAGAAGGACCAATCCCCAGATAGATTTTTACCCCAATTCCCAAATAGCCCCCTCAAGGATTGAACTCATAACCCTGGGTTTAGCAGGCCAATGCTCAAACCACTGAGCTATCCCTCCCCCCTGGATTGGCATAAAGCCAATCCAGCCTCCATCAGGCTGGCATTTAGGTTTTGACAATGTACCCTGCTTGCCTGGTGCTGCCTCAACTAATCCTGCTTCTGGGAGATAGAGAGCCATTTTGCTTGTCAGCCTAACCCTGCCACCAGCTCCCAAGCTTTTGGCCTGACTGTGGCCTGGTATAAGCACATTTATCTCAATATAACTGCATGCACTCTAGAGCTTGTACCAGTATAACTAGAGCAGTAAGAGAATCACACCCATAAGTGACATAGTTATATCGGTACCAAAATTGTGTGTCAACCAGACCTTACCATGGTAATGGACACAGTGTATCTGAGCTCTTTCCCATCACACATTCAGTGGCTTGACTGACATCTGTCATATGTGGTACCTTTCTACTTTTTCTGCTCCCTTTCCCAGAGGAATAATTGCTTGTCGATTTTTAAAATTAATGAATTCTCTGCTCGGTGTGGTTACTAGCAAAGGCAGGTCAAAGAATAGCAGCTTGCACTTGGAGAGGAAGATGATTTAAAAAAAAATATATTATTTTCCTGGTTCTCAGAGGATGGTTAAGTTTTGTCTTCATAGCTGCTAAGACGGTGGGTGCCAGTACACAGCCTTGTTTTACACCAGTTCGGATGAGAAAGGGCTCAGAGGGAGAGCCACTGCACAGGATGGAGGCAGTCACTGGTCGTGGAGGAGTCTTACAATGGTGATACATTTGTTTGGGCAGCCAAACTTTGATATGACTTTCCACCGAGCCTGACAGAATTAACAGAATCAAAGGCTTTGGTCAGATCGATAAAGGCCTGTGACAATGCGGTTCTGGCGGAACCCAACTGAGAGTGCCAACTCAGGACAACTTGCTCAAACAGGGCAGTTACAGCCCAAGGCTGGGGGTTTTTCCACCTCTAAGGCAAACCAAACCAGCCAGACTAAGAGGACTTCGGTCTCACCCCACTGGCTAACCGCAAATCTCACAAGCAATCTCCTTAGACACTCCAGTTTCCCAGTATCACCGCCAGTGCCACTCGTTATGGGGACAAATGGTTATGAAAACCAAGACCCCAGTAAAAGAAAAAGGTTCTCCTGATCCCAAAGGACCAAGCCCCAAACCCAGGTCAATATACAACTCAGATCTTACCCACAAATCACGCTGTTGCCAATCCTTTAGAATCTAAAATCTAAAGGTTTATTCATAAAAGGAAAAAGATAGAGATGAGAGCTAGAATTGGTTAAATGGAATCAATTACATACAGTAATGGCAAAGTTTTTGGTTCAGGCTTGCAGCAGCGATAGAATAAACTGCAGGTTCAAATCAAGTCTCTGGAATACATCCCCCGCTGGGATGGGTCCTCAGTCCTTTGTTCAAAGCTTCAGCTTGTAGCAAAGTTCCTCCAGAGGTATGAAGCAGGATTGAAGACCAGATGGAGATGAGGCATCAGCCTTATATAGTCTTTTCCAGGTGTAAGAACACCTCTTTGTCCTTACTGTGGAAAATTACAGCAAAATGGAGTCTGGAGTCACATGGGCAAGTTCCTGCATACTTTGCTGAGTCTGAAGGCATATTTGCCTTCTCTCAATGGGTCCATTGTATAGCTGATGGTCCTTAATGGGCCATCAAGCAGGCTAGGCAGAGCTAACACCAGTTTGTCTGGGATGTCACCCAGCAGCATAGCATAAGTCTGAAATACAGACAGTATAGAGCCAATATTCATAACTTCAACTACAAAATTGATACACACATATAGACAGCCTAATCATAACCAGTAAACCATAACCTTGTCTTAGACACCCCATTTGACCCCCTTTATACAAGATTTGGGTGCCACTACAGGACCTTGGTTGCAACAATGATCTATATGGTCCCAGATTATATCAATAACGTCACAAGGCCATATACAGCTCCTGGTGTTCTTGACATTTTTCCTGGCCTGGCTGCAAAAATCATGTCGGTTGTGCCTCGTGATGTGAAGCCACACTGGGACTGTGGAAGTACTTCTTCTGCAAGAGGGAGCAGGCGATTCAGTGAGATTCTAGCAAGAATCTTCCCAGCGTTGGAGAGGAGAGCAATGCCTCCATAGATGCCACAGTTGGCCCTGTCTCCCTTCTTGAAAATGGTGACGATGTTAGCATTATGTAAGTCAGCAGGGATTTCTTTGGTGCACCAGATTTTGAGGAGCAGCAAGTGAAGCTTGTTAGTCAGTGTGCCTCCCTCCACTTTCAGTATTTCAGCTGGTATGCCATCAGGACCTGGTGCTTTATTGTTCTTCATTTGTTTAATTGCTTTGCAGACCTCCTCAGATGTTGCTGGGTTGGCAAGAGTTTCCCAGATTGTGTGCTGAGAGATGGAGTCGATGATGTCGTCAGTCACAGTCGATTCTCAATTTAGAAGCTTTTGGTAGTGTTCCTTCCAGTGTTCTTTGAGGGATTCCTTCTCTTTAAGAAGGGTACTACCATCTTCGGATCTCAGAGGCATGAGGCCACATGACCTTGGTCCGTACAGGGTTTTTGTCTCACAAAAAAAGCTCCACAAATCATGTCTGTCAGCGAATGTTTGGATTTCTTTTGCTTTGTCCTCCCATCATTTGTTTTTGATTTCTCGGATCCTCCTTTGAACTTCAGCTTTGAGCTGATGGAAAAAGCTCTGCTTCTGACTGCATAGTGGTTGGTTTTGCCAGTCACAGAAAGCTTTTCTCTTCTCGTCAAAAAGGGCTGTAATCTCCATGTTGTTATTGTGAAACCAGTCCTGATGGTGGTGGGTAGCAAGGCCAATGGATTCCTCATAAGCCTCATGGATGGTCTGTTTTAGGGCTTCCCAGTCTTCTTCGACACTTGTGTTGTCATTTCCAGGTGTGCATATGGTCAGTTTTTCACTGAGGAGTGCTTGAAAGTTCTCTTGGTGCACTGAGGATTAAAGTCTTTGGATGTTATATTGCCTGATGGACATGACTGATCTCACCAGGCGGTGGTCAGTCCAGCAATCATCAGCTCCTCTCATGACGCGGGTCATTTGGACATCTCTTAGATCCTGTGTTCTTACAAGGACATAATCGAGGAGGTGCTATTGTTTTGAACGGGGGTGTTACCAAGTTGTTTTGGACTCGTTGTGTTGTCTGAAGATTGTGTTTATGATCACAATGTCATGCTCTGTGCATTTGCTAAGTAGAAGAGTGCCCTTGGAATTGGTCTTGCCCACTCCTTCCTTCCCAATGGTGCTACTCCATACATTACAATCTCAGCCAACTCTTGTGTTAAAGTCCTCTAAGAGGATTATCTTATCTGTTTTTGGAATGGATGACAGAATTTTATCAAGGTCAATGTAGAAGGATTCTTTCTGCTCTTCCTCAGCATCAAGTGTTGGTGCACATGCACTGATGATGGTGGCAAATGACTTATTGACCAATTGGATGTGGAGGGTCATAAGGCGCTCGTTGATGCCGACGGGGAGCTCAGTCAGGCAATTGACTAGAAGGTTCTTGATTGCAAAGCCAACACCGTTTATTCGCCTGTCACTTGCTGGTTTTTCTTTCCAGAAGAAAGTGTAACTGCCATCCTCTTCCCTCAAACGGCCTTCATCTGCATATCTTGTTTCGCTGAGAGCAGCAATGTCGATGTTGTACCTCGAGAGTTCTCGGGAGACAATTGCTGTTCTGCGTTTGGGTCTTTCACTTTTTGAGTCGTCTAATAGGGTACAGACATTCCAAGTTGCAAGAAACATTTTTGTTTTTCAATTGCATTAGGCATGATCCCTCTGGACATGATTATCCAGTCAGGTATGGAGGAATAGCCTATGTTTGGGGCACCTTTTCTAGCCTCTTCCCCATATGGGGTGAACAGAGGGGTTCCTAAAAAGGCCTGCTCAGTCGTGACTGCTGCTGCCAAAAATGCCCCTCTATCCCAGTCCAGGGGCATGTGATGAACATCTTGCGGTCACCACCTGAATGTAGGTCTGTGACTAGGGACTCCTGGTGATCACTTCATCTGTCCCTGTCACCACTCACCCATTGCCTAAGGACTTTTATGGGTGGAGTTGGGAAAAAAGTTCTTCCTGTGAAGAAGGCTGTGCGTGAGTAGTTTAATGTGTGGGAGCCATTGCACACCAGCAGCCACACAAATCTTGGTGGAAGAGGTACCAGTGTCTGGTGGCAAGGAGGTCTGAGGTGACCGGGGTTTCTCCTTCATTGCAGCCTTCATCCATCTTTGCAGCCATTGGGAGGTGTTCCTACATCATCCGCCTGCTCTGCTTTTGAAGTCTTACGTCTACTTGTAAGGGGACCTACAAACCCCATACTGAGCAGAGGTTTGTAGGGGCAGGGGAGCCTCTCCTGCCTGCAGGCAAGCAGTCTGGAGAGAGCACAGAGAAAGAAGTGGGGCAGAAAGGCCTTGGACAGCAAAGGGGGTGATGTACCTGTACCTGGCTGCCTCTAGAAACACAGCCCAAAGGCACTGATGCAGACCACTAGGCCTAATTAAATGCCAGAGGCTAACTAAAGAAAGCCAGTCATGGGGTAGTAGAGACTCCCTGAAGAACCATATCAAGGACTGGTGACATCACCTGATTCTGCACTGACTGGCTTAGTGACTGTGGGATAATCAGTGAGATGATTATCAGACAAACTCTGTGCGTGTGTGTGTCCCCGTTTGTCCCCTTATCCTCTTCTCCCAGGTTCTGTCTGCAGAGGGAAAAGATTGCCCAGTAGCTAAGGTGCTAAGTTACCCTGAGCAGATTCAGGTTCCATTCTCTGCTCTGTGTAAACTCACTCAAGTCACTTATTCTGTCTGGCCCTGACTTTCCCCTTTCTGAAATGGGGGTAACAGCCCTTCCCCCATCTCACAGCAGCAGAGGCATTGTATGGGGGGCACATGGGGTCAGGCCCTCCCCCCCCCCCCCATTTGCTGCTTGGCTTTACTGAGCATTCTCAGTAACATCAGCTGCCCTCCCCCACCAGCAGGTACAGGTTGTCTCTGCTCAGCAGTATGGCGAGGCTAAGCACATTGAAGTTTGTGAGGTGCTCAGGTAGTGCGGTGATGGGGGGCAGATAAGGACCTGCAATAGCTAGAAGTTCAGCTGTTTCCTGTCCACATCAAATCACAAAACATCACATACCAGATGCAGTTGATTCCTTACCATTGACTGTTCCTGTAGTTCAGGACACTGCCACACCACCATCACAAGAGAATACTCAGCTGTGCACCTGAACTTATACATTGTTTAGTTACAGTGCTGCTGTTCCACAGAAGAATGATCCCTTGCCATTTAAAAGTATGCAATAGTCCACCTTCAGTTGTTACTTAGGTTATACAGTGTTTCATGTTAGCCATGTAATTGACAATGTATACATGTTTGGAAAGTTTTTTAAAGCAGGGTGGGTGAATGTGATGAACTGTTCCTTTAAATATTTGAGCACTCCACCCTTTCCAGTGCAAAGTGGCGCTTTCATGTTAGTTTCAGATTTGCAGCTGAACAATAAAGCCACCACAGCAGAAACTGTCTACCTGTCAGCTCCCTATGTCTGTCTATTGCCTTCTCTGCTAGTCCAAACATAACATTTCTCTATGTCCCTTCTCCCATTGCCTCAGCTCTCAGGTGATCCTTGTTTGGGGGAAGTCACTTATCTCAGGGCCAAAGCTACTTATGTCCCACACTGACTGGATCCCCCTCCTTTGCCTGCTCCCCACAGGCTCCACTTCCCCTCCATTTGGCCCCTCCTCAGACAACTTCATGGATCTCCACAAGCCCCACACACATCCTGCCTAGGCTGGGGAAAGCTACACTGGGACATGTCTGTGTCTCCCTGGGAGACATCCATGTAATGCAGAATCCATGGTGCCACCTTCCTGATGTCGCAAAGGTGCCAACAAGCCCCAAACCCACTGTCTGAGCCAACCCCCCCTGGCCTCACCCACACACTGAAGAGGGAAGGGCACAAGTCCTGGTTTCCCCCACTCAGGTGCTCTAAGGTGGATGTGGTCACCTGGCACTGGATGCCCAGCCTGGCACAGAGATGGACACGGCTGGCTCCACTTTTCACTACCTGTCTGGCAGGGGGTGGGGGAGGCAGCCGGACCCTTCACTGCCCAGTCTGGCAGCACCTGGATCCACCTCCCTTAAGCCATGTGAGTTCCCACTCAGCCCCCAGCAGCTGGCTCTGGGGAGAAACACAATGGGGCCTTTAAGGGGTTCCTTCACCAAGAGCAGCAGTGATTCTCACCTTGTAATCCTGGGCAGCCTCCTGTATGGAGACTACTGTGTAAACTCGGTGAGCCCGGGACATCCTGCAAACCACACAGATGGCTTCTCCATCCTCCTCACAGAAGAGTTGGAGCTTCTCCTCATGTCTCTCACAAAGATTCTCCTTCTGTGCATTCCCTGGCTTTAACCCCAATTGTTCGATGTTCTCTACAATATCGGCGAGCTGCCTGTTGGGCCGGAGTTTCCCTTCCTGGAACAGCGCTTGGCACTGGGGACAGGGGATCTTTGCAGGGGCGGCAGTTCTGTAGAAAATTTGATGGTGCCCAGAACCTGCCCTCCCCCCCACAAACTCCACCCCCCACCTGCCTAAGGCTCTGGGAGGGAGTTTGGGTTGGGGGAGGAGGTCTAGGGTGCAGGCCCTTGGCTGGGGATTGGGGTGCAGGAGGGGGTGAAAGGTGCAGGCTCTGGGAGGGAGTTTGGGTGCAGGCTCTGGGCTGGGGGTGCAGGCTCTAGGAGGGAGTTTGGGGATGGGAGGGGGTGCAGGCTTGGGAACAGAGTTTGGGTGCTGGGTGCAGGCTCTGGGCTGGGGCAAGGGGGGGGTTAGGAGGGGGTGGGTGTGCAGGCTCTGGGAGGGAGTTTGGGGGCAGATGGGGTGTGTGGGAAGGGGATGGGGGTGCAGGCTCTGGGACAGAGTTTGGGTGCTGGGTGCAGGCTCCAGGATGGGGCAGGGGCTGGGGGTGCAGGCTCTGGGAGGGAGTTTGGGGATGGGAGGGGGTGAAGGCTCTGGGACAAAGTTTGGGGGCAGGAGGGGGCTGTGGAAAAGGGGTACAGGTGCAGGCTTTGGGAGGGGGTAAGGGGTGCAGCACTTGCCCTGGGCTCCTAGGCAGGGCGGGCCAGGGGCCCTCCGTGTGCTCCTACCCTCAGGCACTGCCCCTGCAGCTTCCTATTGGCCACAGGGGTGCTTGGGGCGTGACACAGACCCACCCAGCCCAGGGGCTGCAGGGAGAGGCCGGCAGCCATGTGGAGCAAGCAGGCAGGAAGCCACTCAGCTCCACTGTGCTGATGGTGGTGAGTGGGGGCCCTGGGCTGTTTTAAATCACCTGGGGAGGGGGGAGCACCTGGGGGCAGAAGGCGGGGCTGAGGGAGACACCCAGCCTCAAAGTTTGCTGGAGCCAGGCCAGGAATATTCCTGGTGCCCAGGCACTATGAGCCCATAGAACTTACTGCCCATCATCTTTGTGCCTGATTCAGGCTCCCTTTGCTCACTGTACTGGGTGATGCAAGCTCGGCAGAAGTTGTGCCCACAGTCTATGGTCACCGGCTCTGTCAGATACTCCAGGCAGATGGAACAAGCGGCTTCTTCTATCACTTTCTCTAGGGGAGCTGCTGAGGCCATGGCTGTCTGTGTCTTGTTGATGGCTGGTCCCCTTGCTGCTTGGATCAGCTCTTCACATGCACAGAATGAGGTGAGGGAATGGGGGTGAAGGGGGGGGGTGTCACAGAGTAGGTGGGAAAGTGAAATGGGGTGAGATGGAGAGAACAGGTGAGAAAAGTTTATTGACCTTCTGTAGGTTATTGGAGCCTCATATATATATTTTAGAGCACTTTGTGACAATCAGCTCTTTGTTGCTGAGGGAGAGCTATATCTGAGCAATGCCTTCACCAAATGACCACAACTTGCACCACTAACTCTACCCCTGGCCCTAATATGACACAGCAATATTTAAAGGATACACATGGATTTTAGAGAACTTTGAAATATTGGCTCTTAAAGAAAAAGCTCTGCCCTTCAGACAAAGTTTCCAACAGAAGCCCATTTCCCGAGGCAGACAGGGTAATAGCGCACAGCAGACAGGCAACCTCAGTACTTCGCTAAGGAAAGGACTCCAAGTTAAAGTCTCTAGGTAATTGCTCTTCTCTGATTCCTGCAGCATGTTGCCTTGAGCTACCCAGTGACTAACACCAGCTGTGCTTCTACACACTCTCCTGTGACAGAGCAGCAGCCCTGCTGCACATGTCTCTGCAGCACCAACACCCAGGCTTGAGACAGTTACTAACTGGAGCTAACTTTAACAATTATTAACTTTTACAGTATTGCTTCCCCAAGGGGCACTGGGTGCCAGGCATTAGCTGAGATCAATCCTCAGCAGCTGAGATAAGCTTGGGTAGAATCAGAGCAATAGGCTGAACCCCAAGTTTGTGCAAAAATATTATAACCAGAAAATGTTACTGTCACTTTTTTGAGGGAGTGGGGCCCTGCCTCCTGGGAAGCCCTTACTCAGATAACTTTACATTTGAACCATTAACACTACCCCAGACCTGCAGAAGGCACAGCAGTTTTCAAGACAACCCACAGCAGCATTTTGATTATATAGCACTTAAAAGACCAGCTGTTAAACATAAGCTTGTCTCAAGCTTATCGGTAGGGTGCTGTCACCCAGTGGAGTAAACCAGAAACAGAAGATTAGATACTGGGTGGAGTCAGCAAGATTGTCAGCACCAAGGGAGGGATTCTTAAACTGAAGCCACACCACTGACCCCAGTCCCTGCCCTCCTCTGGGAGCCACTGGCAGCCTCCTTCCATACTGGGTTTCACTGGTCATGGATCCAAGTGCAGATTTTGGCGCAGACTCAGACGGGTATGGGATGGGATAGCTCAGTGGTCTGAGCATTGGCCTCCTAAACCCAGCGTTGTGAGTTCAATCCTTGCAGGGGCCACTTGGGGATCTGGGACAAAATCAGTACTTGGTCTTGCTGCTAGTGAAGGCAGGGGGCTGGACTTGATGACCTTTCAAGGTCCCTTCCAGTTCTAGGAGATAGGATATCTCCATTAATTATTTGAGGGTGGTGAAGCACTGGAATGCGTTACCTAGGGAGGTGGTGGAATCTCCATCCTTAGAGGTTTTTAAGGCCCGGCTTGACAAAGCCCTGGCTGGGATGATTTAGTTGGGAATTGGTCCTGCTTTGAGCAGCAGGTTGGACTAGATGACCTCCTGAGGTCCCTTCCAACCCTGATATTCTATGCTGAGTCTGAATCCACTCAGGTTTACTCACAATGGGCCAGTCCCAGGAAAACCAACTTCCACAAAAATTCATAACTGTTCTGGGTATCACTTATCCGTAGCCTGACCCCAATAGAGTTCTGCTGAACCCAGTGCCATTTGAGAGCATCTGTCTCTCCTTGGGCTGGCACTAATCCCAACCCCACTCTTTGAGTGCATGGGGCTGCATCCCCCTTCACTGGCTCCTGGGAAGGAGGGAGAGAATCCTGGACTGCCATATCTGCAATTGGGGGAATCAGCCCCAGTGACTCCAGTGAGTAACTCCTGATTTACACGAGTCCTGTGTGTTTTCCTGTCCCTGCTCCGTGACATGTGTATAATGTTACCCGAAATAGTAAGCTTAGGGAGGACTAATGACCCACCAGAGTTTGGCAGAAAGCAGCACGTTTATTATACTGATAGCTAAGCTCAAAAGAAGCAGGGGGTGTGTGGGGGAGGTGGTCACACTTGCATACTCATGCTCCCAGGACAGGCAAGGCACTGGAGATGTCAGGACCCTTCAAGGTAAGTGTCCCACAGCGCAGTGATGGACGGTGCGATGAAGGTAAGTCTTCCCGAGGCACGATGGAATGCAATGCGGCGAACCACTGGCCAGGCGGTCTGGGCGAAGGGCCCTCACGGGAGGTATAATCTTGCGAGTGCATTCCTGAGCACATGGCCCCTTCCCCTTTTAAGGACCTGCTCCTCATGGCCTGCGACTAGAGATGACTTGGCCGTGTCTGTTTGGTCACACTCCACCTTGGGCAGTGTCCATGCAGTGTCCATGCATTGGGCATGTGATTGCTGCCTAATCAGAGTCCTAGACACCTTGTCTACCTGGGAGCTCTTCTGATCTTCCAGCTGCTCAAGTAGCCCATTCATCCCACAAGCATTCCAGGAGGGAGGGGGAGGGGAAAAACCACTTCACGGGTATTCAAAGAGGGAGAGGAGACAAAAAGGGAGGGGAAAGGTGTAACAGACCTTTTGAACCTACAGGTTATACAGAGCATAGTCATACAGAGCATACAGATCACTGCTGCTCCTACAACATCTATCACTCTCCATTTGCCATGTGTGGTCTAGGGTTTGCTGATCCTGCTCCTGGTGTTTCAGGCACAGGCAGGTCCCTGGATCCCTGCCTGACCTTCCTGAACTGGAGCATCCAGGAAAGTGACTCTGCACCAACGGCCCCTCCTCACCCCATCTCTGTTCCCGGGTGGGGGTCTGCAAGTCCCAGAGCTGCTGCCCTCCCTGACCCCCCCCCCCCCAGGCTCTGCTCCCCTGAGTGCCTGCAGGAGCCAATCTGGGTCCTGGAGAGCGAACGCCCTGGGACCGAGCTAGGGATGGAGTCTCCCAGACTGAGGGGAGAGGAGAGGGGGAAGGAGGGAGAAGGCGAGATGGAGACTTAAAAGGGCAGCAGGGGAATGAAGTGGGGAGGGAGGTTCCCAGCTCCCAGATCTGCCTGGATCCATGGGCGATGTGATGGGGAACGGGAGGGGAGGTATCCAGTCCCTCTGTGCAGATGCCCCAGGGCCCAAATGAAGAGATGGTGGGGGTGGGGCCAGTCAGTCCTTACCGTCTGTCTCTGGACTCAATGTCTCCCCAGCTCTGTCTGTCCCTGGGAGCTGCCAGGCCCCCTCTGCTTCCGTCAAGCTCGGTGCCGCTCTGGAGTGAGCAGCCCTGTGTCCTCTCCACCCACAGGCACCACCTACCACTGGGCCTGGGGAGAGAACCGCCCCCAACCACAACAGCCCATTCCTATCAGGGTGTGTCCTCCCCCCACCCCCGCTCTGCACGGAGCAGCTGCTGTGCAGACTTCTCAGATGACAGGCCAGTTGGCAGCTTCCTCACGTTTGCTTGGCCTGATTCTCCTGCTTGACCCCGTGTGAACCAGGAATGACAGGTTTAATTTCACTTCCTTGTTCCCATAAAAGTGCTGCCCTAACAGCAACCGGGCATTTCCCTTCTGCCAACTGCCTCCTGCTGCGGGGTGAGTTGGGAATAGTCATTGTGACGAGGAGCCATGGGCCATCCTCATGTCAGCCAGTTCCTGCAGCTTGGCCTCTCCTCAGCTCCAGCCAGTCGCTCCAGCTGCTCTTGGTGTGGACGCTGTACAGGGTACAACTGTGTATGTGGGCATCACATCTCTCACGCGTCTGGCTATCCCTGCACACACCTCCTGTGTCTGTCTAGTTACAGAACCCAGTGCCCATCACCGCAGTATCTCGACTGACGTTACAAAGCAATCGCTCAGTCTGAGGATCAGGATTATCCCCTTGTCCCATCGCGTGCTGAGAAGTGTGAGCACTAACCTCCCCCTCCCTCTGCCTTACCTCCATTATTACTGTATTACAGTAGTCCCCACAGGCCCCAGCTCAGACCAGCGCCCCACTGTGCTAGGTGCTGTAGCCCCAATTTCCATATGGGAGCAGATGGAGGGACAGTGACTTACCCAAAGTCACAGTACCCGTCAGAGCCTGGGCTGGGAATAGAGCCCAGGACACCTCTGTCCTATCCACTAGCGCACACGGCCTGCCCTTTCCTTCAAGTGTCGCTGTGGGGAGCTGCTGTGCAGAGCTGGGCCAGGCAGTTTGCTCTGACAGTGGTTAGGTCTGTGCACATTCTCCAAGGCCGTTGTGTGGGGTGGGGGAGGAAGGGGGTTCCAGAGCTGGGCACCTGTCATTGAGCAGGCCATGTCCCCAATTCAGTGGTCCCAGCTGCTGCGGCAAGTCGGGTGCATGGGGAGAAAAGGGGGTTCTGAGAATTGGGGCCCAGTTCGTTTGTGGATCCGGCCCCTGCAGTGAGGCTCAGTGGGAGTTGGGCAGGGTGTGGGAATGGCAGGGTGATGGGGTCACATCCCCAGTGTTAGGTAGAGGATGGGCTGCCACATGCTGCATCATCTGAAGTTTTCTCATGGTATTTACTGGTTAGAGCCACCAGAATCGGGGCCTCCTTTCCCACCTCTGATCTGCATTCCCTGCATGCCGCAGGCATCTGCTGAATTCCTCTTCGCCCACGGGAAAGCGAGCAGCAGAACCTGGGCCAACGCTCAGGGTCTCTAAGCCTCAGGGCACTGTGCACAGTGTGGATTTTAACTCTCCAGAGAACTACTGGGTAACAATCCAACACAGTGCAATACAATTAATACTTTCCAGGGCTCAGTTTTTCCCATCACTTTTTCCTTTTTTTCCTTTTCCACTCGGTGACTTTTCCAAAGCTGAGGAAGTTGTGGTGTACTGAGGACTGTGTTGGAATTGCAGCTATCACATTAAGAACAGGGGATGGGGGTCCCCTGGTCCTGCATGCAGGCTAGTGGGTGCTGTTACTCTAGCAAAGTGTGCGATAGAGTCAGTCAGCAGCTAGCCAGCGCAGAAGAAGGTGGGGTGAGTTGTGTCCCTCTACCTCAAGGAGCAGCCCGAGTTAACTCTACTGTGAAGATAGACCTTGTTAGGACAGAATGCAGCACCCTGCTTCGGTATGGGTGTGGGGTTCCTGCCTGCAGGTCCCAATACAGGGACAGGAAGTAAAAACTCTTTCCCAACTGCTAGAAAACCCAAAGCAAAGAGGTGACTCCTCTGAGCATTTCAGGTCAGTTGGAGGTATTTACACTGTAGGCTATGAATCAGAAAGCTGCAGATCTCTTCGGATACCTGCTTAAAGGATCCTGACTGTAACCAACAAGCCATTGTCAATGTCTGACTCAACGCCCAGAGAACCGGTCTGAGTGGTTTGTGAAGAATTATAAAGAGGTGAGGAGAAGTTCATGCAAATAAATATTTCCCCTAAAACTCCAGAGCTCCAAAATGCTTCACTCATAAGTATTTAGCATTATTACCATACCCGAAGCAGTCAATTAATTAACAACACAGAAATTTTGTTTTTAGAAACTTTTTCTGTCCATGGACTCTCCCCCCACCCCTTGCATAGACTCCAAGTGCACACACACACACAGAGCAAACAGAACCAAATACAAACAGAGAAAGTTACACACAGTTGTGTCCTCTTTCAGATACAGAGGGAAGCCATTCCGAAGGTCATCTGCTGGATCTGTGTGTCCTGCCTTGGTCACCACAATTCTTTGGTAAACCGTCAAATAGTTTCACATTCCAAACTCGCAGTGACATTCTGCAGAAAGGCAGCAAGGCCAGGGCCTGATGAATCCCATGATTCCACAGCCAGCAAATTCACCCGGCGATACCACCGGCATCCAGAATCTGATCTCTTGGCCCAGCCCACTGTGGCACTGTACAGGGGCTGTTAAAATCTGTATCTTGTTGGGGAAGAATTTCCCCCATATAGACTCTGTGCAACCCAGCAGTAGGCTCTGCGTCAAAGGGCCTTTTGGAAGCCCCACCATAAGGGATGTGCTGGGAGTGCAGCAGGGGGCTAGTGGGGCTGGGAGGGAATGTGCTGCAGGTAGAGGGAGTAGGTCTGTACTGTTAGCACTATGGGCATTTTTCACAGTGTGGTCTCCCATAGGTGGCCCACACTGGGCTCCTGTGACTTTGGGTAGCTCCACTGGCTACCTTAAATTACACTGGGGATGCTCTGCTCCCCTCCTGCTACCAGAGCAGCCTGGAATCCCAAGGATACAAAAATGGTGTCAAGTGACCTTTGCCGTCCTCCCCCAGAGCTGTGAGTTCGTGCTGCAAGTCGCAGAGGCCCAGCACAGTTTTGCACCCTGTTTCTAGCCCTTGTGGTTGCAGAGATAACCTTGAAAAGGAACTGAGTGTAAGTGATGCAGTGACACCTGCCTGAGTCTGCAGACAGCCGGAAATGATACCACTAGGAAATGGGAATATCTCCATTCCTCACAGCTCGGTGGACTTGCAATGCTATGGAATTCAGTGTGTCTGCCACAGAATTCACAATGTTGCTGGGGCAGGCTGCCCAATGTTTTATCTTCTGTGTCCCCGCCCTGCTGCAAACAGCAGTGGGGGGAGCCACCCCTCACCTAAACAGCCAAGGCTTCAGTCTGAGAAGGAATCTTCCTTCCCTCTTTCAAACATGCAATAGTCCGACCAACACTGAGCAAACACAGCCTGGACGCTTCAGTTCTAACTAACTATCACCCACTGTCAGACCTCCTGGAATGCTGGACAATCCCAATGAATATGTGATTGGATCTAATACAGCCTGGACAATACCTGCCACCCCTGGTTGTGAGTCTCCTGGGCACAACTGCTGAACAACACCTGCTTCCTGCCTGACAGTTCTGAGCCCCTGAGTCAGAAACAAGATCTGCCCAAGGGGTCAAATCAGCAATGGGCATTAACACACTCTATCAATATGTAACCCTTCTGCCCATCTAAGTTGGCAGCAACAAGGGCCGGGTTCTGTATCTAGGGGTTCCGTTTCAATAATGCAATGCAAAACCGGCTCGAGCCCCCACCCAGTGACCTGGGACAATTACATACCACCCCCTGGGTACCTCTAAGAGGCAATACTTCCCCTCTCGCAAGCATGGAGTCTGAGTGTAGCAGAAAATGTTTAATAACATGAGGTAAACGACATCAGCATAAAATTGGAAAAACACCACAAATAGGATTCATAACACAAACCATGAGCAAAACCCACCCCAGCAAATTGGGCTGTGTCCTTTCCCTTTGGTTCTTGAATCCAGCAACCCAAAAATCACCCAGAGTCCCCAAAGTCCAACACCCCCAAAGTCTCTTGGGTCCCGCAACCACCCAAAGTCCCAAAAGTCCAACAACCCCCAAAGTCTCTGTCCCTGGTCAGTGCAGCCCCAGAGTAAAAGGGGGGGGGCACGCAGGGTGTTAAGGGGCACCTTACGTGATCCAAGGCTGGCCAGCCGTCTGTTTCCCTGTGGGGGTTCCGCCGCAGCCTTCACCACAAGCCAGTCCACTTTCCTGCCATCCCACGAACTGCTCTGCTCTACAAGCTGCTCCGCTCCGCTCCCCGACCTGTGAGCCGTTCCAGCCGTCCCCACAAACAGCTCCGCTCGCTGTTCCTTGGGCCACTCTAACCGGCCCCACAAGGCTCCGCACTGCTTGCTGCTCCTCCAGTCATCCCCACAAGTTGCTCTGCCAGCTGCTGAGCAATATAGCTTCAGGCTCCCCCACTAGTTAACACAGCACTCAGTGATCTCAGTTCTTAATAACTTTAGCTCTTTTGTGATTTCAGCTCTTAGCGATTTCAGCTCAAAGTAGGGGAGCCCCAGTGCTGGTGCACCATTGGGCCAAAGTGAATTCAGCTCAGCAGTCTGTAACTAGACTCCTAATGGAATCAAAGTTAGCTCTGACATTCAACAGTGGAGAGAGACGGTGGTGCAATTCGTGTTTCAAACCCGGGGGGGGGGGGGGCATACCATCAGGTACAAATACCTGTCCCCATCCTCTCTCAATTCACTGGGTTTTGTAACCCATGCCCCTTGTCAAGCAAGTGCTACGTAGGTAATGGTGAAGGACTCACTCAGTCCTTCTGTCATACAACAGTTCCACTGGCCTTGATTCACAGAATCAGGGTAACAAAACTTTATTCTTCCTGCCCCAATAACAGAGAAACTGGGGATCCCACACCAGCCAAAGTAACCACTTTCAGTTGCTGTTGTTTCATGCCAGGCGAGTGGGTGTGCCTATGCAAACAAGATTAGCCCCTGGAGTTCTTTTCCACACTCGCCATAATTCACCACCAGATGTCAGGGTAGAGCTCATCCTGACTCTGCTTACAAATATAACAGTATCAAATCAAACAGTAATAATTAATAAATAGCAAAGGAGACGGGAATATAATCTGCAAGAAAACACTCTGCCATCTCAGGGAAAGCTGCACACGCTGGGGTCCCTCTCAGCATTGGAGCTGGGAGGAGAATGGCATTTTTGGTCCTCTGGCAATTCCAAAATATTTTTTTTAAAATTGGTCATGGTTGAACCAAAAATGAAGCTGTTCAGAATTTTTGGCAAATTGAAAAAGATTCATCTCAGGTTGAACAACCTGTTTTGTTTAGTTTCTGAGCATTGTGTAACGGCCTGTATTAAAACGTGAAGGAAAAGAAGGGCTACCATGGCCAGAGGAGGAGGAACCATCTTCCTCCATTTGTCTCCCAGAGCCCAGTGGTGAGATCTGAAATGT
This sequence comes from Emys orbicularis, assembly GCF_028017835.1. Taxonomy (NCBI): domain Eukaryota; kingdom Metazoa; phylum Chordata; order Testudines; family Emydidae; genus Emys; species Emys orbicularis. The sequence goes on along the minus strand of NC_088695.1, from coordinate 23,249,282 downwards.
GGGAGGTCCAGGTTTAAAGCCCTCCTCTGCCTGATTTAGATCAGGGACTTGACCTTGGGTGTCCCCCATCCCTGGGGAATGGTGTGGTGTTTAATACTCACTCTCAGTCCGTCTACACAGCAGCCACTGGGAGGTGTCATTCCCAGCTCAGGTAGACATACACACGCTAGCTCTGCTCCAGCTAGTGCCTAAAAATAGCAGTGTGGCCACAGCAGCTCAGGCTAACCACCTGCATATGGTCCTAGGTGGTCCGGCAGGATGGGACATGGGCAGCTAGCCTGAGCTGCTGCCCATGCACCACAACCCCACTGCTACTCTTAGTGAGCTATCTGGAGCAGAGCTACAACGTGTACGTCTGCCCGTGCTGGGAACCACACCTCCCAGCTGCTGTGTAGATGGCCCTGGGAGCAAGGGAGGCTGGCGGAGCGCTGCTCCAGTCAGTGTCTGAGCTCTGGCTGATCAGCATGGCCTGACACAAACCTCTGCATCCCATAACAACAAGCTTCAACTGCCTGAGCCTCTCAAAGGTGCAGTTCCCCCCTCCTCCTGCCTCAGCCAAACTTATCAATGAAAACAGTTAACAATCAGCATTAATATAACACAGAATTTCAAATACTTACAGATATAATCCCTAGACAGTCTCTTTATTTTTACAGTTTTATGTGTGTGTGTGGGGGGGGGGGGGGTTGTGGGCTGGGGGGAATTTTCTGTTATTTCATTGCATCCATGCAGCAGGGGGGCAATGGGGAGGTAGGTCCTGCCCTGGTGGGAGGGAGGCCTGGAGTGCTGTGAAGCGTGCCTCTACTCCACACTCCAGCTGTTGCAAAGTGGCACAAGGGGTCACAGCACCACTCAGGTTGGGCCCAGCTGCCCTTCCATCATGATTAGAGAGGGTGGCCAGGCCAAATATGAGAGAGTGGTGCTGCAAACCTGTTCACCAGGTCACAATGCCACTTACTCAGATCTGACCTGCCTCACTGTCATGATGATGTCTCGGTCGATTGGATGCAAACAACAGAGGTAAGCCTAGTTGAGCTGGCCAGGGTGGGCAACCAGGAAAGGGCATTTCAAAAACATGGGGACTTTTCAAGATGGAGCCGGGCTTCTGGTCTCTGGGACCCCTGAGCAGGGGAGTTGACGTTTGTGAGTAGACCGGTAACTATTGTGGGGTCTGGGGCACTGTGGGGCAGTGGCTGGAGAACTGTTGGGGTTCATGCAGGTCATACAATGTCTACACTCACACTGTCAACCTAAGTAGGTCAACAATAGCTCTGGGCCATTCTGGGAGGTGGTTTAACTGCATCGCCATGGCATGGTGTGTGTGTCAGCCCCAGACAGATTGTAGTGTAGACACAAACAAACTGCTCGACACAGGGCAACCTACGTCAATGAAACTTTGCAGTGTAAACCCGGCTTGTGCCTATCGGGGCTGTTTGTGCAGAATGACTTTCATGCCCATCCCCAGAATTTTCCCCCAGGTCTCTCCTCACCTGGAGTCTCCAGATCAGGAGGTGATGTTGGCAGAGTCTGGGGCTGCCCTAGGGCAGTGGTTCTCAACCAGGGTACGTGTCCCCTTAGGGGTATGCAGAGGTCTTCCAGGGGTACGTCAACTCATCTAGATATTTGCATAGTTTTACAACAAGCTACATAAAAAGCACTAGCAAAGTCAGTATAAACTAACATTTGATACACACTTGTTTATACAGCCCCACATACTAGACCAGTGTTTCTCAACCTGGGATTGTGGTTTCTTTTATAATTATATGATAAAAATGAGAAATTAAGCAATTTTTCAGCGATAGCATGCTGTGACACTCGTCTTTTTATGTCTGATTTTTTTAAGCTAGGAGTTTTGTAAGCTAGTTTGAAACTTGGGGTACCTAAGACAAACCAGACTCCTGAAAGAGGTACAGTATTCTGGAAAGGTTGAGAACCACTGTCCTAGGCCGCTGGTTCAAGCCACCAGAGGAAGCCCCCCTTGACTGGGTGCAGAGGGAGCTATAATGAAGCTAGATCTCTCCCCAGCACAGACCCCACCACTGAGGAGCAGCAGCTGCTCCGCCCAGGATCCCAGGTTATCTGGAGGCAGCAGCAGCTTGTAAGTGGCTTTATCACTAAGGCTACATCTACACTACAGGCCTAACTGCTGCACAGTTTTACCGCTGCAGCTTGCTGCTGTAAGGTCTCCTGTGTAACCATGAGGAAGCGATCATATTATATTCACTGTAGGGCGACCGTATGTCTCGATTAGGCTGGGACAGTCCCTTTTTTAAGCCCTGTCCTGGCCGTCCCAACTTTTTTAGCAAAACTGTGCATTTGTCCTGTTTGCTCTTCCCATCTGATACTCAGTTGGCAAGAGCAAACGGGACAAATGCAGAGTTTTGCCAAAAAAAAGTGGGGTGCGACCCCTAGCAGGGCACAGAGAAACATGTGGGTGGGAGGGGGGATGAGCAGTAATGCCAGCCCTGCACCAGAGGGAGGGCTTGGCAGAGCAGCTGGGGCCAGGCCAGCCCTGTGCGGGTGAGTGGCAGGGGGCCTTGGTCTGGCCTTGTGCACAGGGTGTAGAGGGGGGCCTTAGGATGGCCCTATGTGGGCAGGCGGCTTGGGGGCTTGGACCAGCCCCATGCGGTGTCCCATTTTCCCTTTGGGAAAATATGGTCAACCTAACTCGCTGCAGTGACTCTGGGTCACTGTGGGGAGCCCCAGGCAGCTGCTGCTGGGGACCCCTGAGCTCTGGCTGCAGCTGGGAGAAGTGAATATTAAGGCATAATATTCCCACTGCTCCCCAGGAGACTGTCCCAGTGCAGAGACCCCAGCCTGGCCAGGAAACCTTATCCTGGGACCCCAGAACCAGATTTCTTCCATTCTCATTGCAATGACACTGCTGGGCAAAGGAACTTCTGGCCAAACCAGCACCAGGAGCTGGCACAGTGTGGCATCTGGGCCATGCCCTTTATCTGGCCATGCCCCCTGCTACCAGGTGCAGGCAGGGCCCGGAGTAATAGGAGCCCTCAGAGAAGAACTCACGTTTACAAAAGCAAGAAGAGCCAGAAGGGAGAGTGTGTGAGACAAGGGCGAGATTTCAAACTGCTCTGTGAGAAGAATCAGATCCCAGCTGTGAGATGTGTGACAGAACCAAGGGGCACAGAGCTCACACTACAGTTCCCATAGAGGAGGCTGCCCAGAGTAATGTGGTAGGAAAGCATTGTCCAGTGTAACATTTCCTAGCTGTTGTTGATTTCTTTGTAAGATGCCTGCACCTCTGAACTTGTTGCTCCTCTGTTGGAATTCATCTTTCTAAGCTGACTACCCATAGCCATTAAATAAATAAAGTATTTGTTGGCCTTTCTCTGTATGCACTGTACAGCCCAGAATGAGAGCAGGGCACCACTGGGTGACACAGGAATCCTGATCTATTGCAGGAACACCACTACGGTGTGCCCCTGAGAGTTAAACTGTAACCCAGGAGCCTCAAACCTTTTGGGTGGGGTTCTGGGAAAGGGCGTATTTAAGCACGAGGGAGGCTGAGGTGTCACCACTGCACCCAGAGAGTCTAGGCAGTCAGACACTGGGTCCTCATTCTCAAGATGAGGTATTAGACAATAGGTCTTCACCCCAAGAGTGTGGCAGGGAATTAGGGTACAGGCTGGACTAGGTTCAGGCTCTGTAACTGTGAAATACCCCAGGGAGCCAGAGCAGCAGAGACTTAGATTCCCCTCACAGCTGTCCTACGGGGTGGCTCACTATCATCTGTGCCACCCGCACACCAAGCAGAAAGGAAAGCTGAGAGTGCTAATATGCACAGCATGCAAATCACCTGAGCAGAGGAATGAACTCCTTGTCCTTGAGCTCAGAGATCACTGCTTATTCCCTCAAATCATCAAGTCAGTACACGGTGCCATGGGTGTTCTTGACAAAGGAGTTTCTGAGGAAACATTTGCTCACAGAGGTACTAAAACTTTGGCAGCTCACTACATTCTGAGATATTCCTAAACTGGTCTTTCATGCCATTGAAAAGCTGATCTCGGGGGCAGTCCAATGGGACACATTTTTGGATGATCAGAAGCCTAGATTTGTTTCAGAGAATCATAGGATTAGGAGGGACCACAAGGGTCATCCACTCTAACCTCCTGCCAAGATGCAGGATTTCATGTGTCTAAACCATCCAAGACAGATGGTTATCCAGCCTCCTTTTGAAAACCTCCAGTGAAGAAGCTTCCACAACCTCCCTAGGTGTCTGTTCCATTGTCCTACTGTTCTTACAGTTAGCAAGTTTTTCCTGAGATTTATTCTAAATCTCCTATACCTAATTCTAAAACAAAATGTTATAAAAATCTGAAAATGATAAAAGCAGAGAATTTGGGGGTATATCTTGGGAACCCCTTGACCAGATAACCCCAAAATAGCCTCACCAGCTCTATTTCAGACTCTTTTAAAGAGTACCATTTTTTAGAAGGAAGATACATATCCACATGGGTTTCAATGTACTTCAAAGTTCATAAGTAGGTCATTTTATGGAGGATGGTAGCTCTACAGCCCCTTAATTAAACCATTCAACTTCCACCATAAAGTGTACCCCACCTTAGTCCTAACTTGTGTTTTGGTCAGTGGCGAATCAAATCCTCTGCACCTCCTCGCTCCCTCAAAAGAGTGGAAAACACCAAGCGGAAAAAAACTTTATATTTATTTAAAATGTTCAGTTTACAAAAAAAAATGAGGGCTTCAATCACTTAGGGAGTGATTATGTAAGGTCAGAACAGAGAAAAAGTGCAAAATTTGCAGAAATCACTTTTTCAACGCATTAAAATGGCTCCACTTTTCATGGACCAGTGAATTAAACAGATGGATTATGTAATGAATGACACCATCACATTCAGTAGCATTCCCAGTCTGTCTGCCACCCTGGCTCATGTCTCTCCTTGTCACTTCCTTTCACTTTCATTCTCCCACTCTCTGAGCTCCTATCTGACAGTCTCTGACCCCTACAGTCAGCTACACTCCTCAAGGATCACACAGGCCAGTGACAAACAGGCTGCACAATTCTTGGAGCAATGTGGTTGGTTTCTCCATTTCAGTAGCACCTTGGTCTTTATAGTTTAACAATTCAGAGGCCCCATCAAGCCTTATGGGTCATACAAACTGATTGTATCGTAGAAGGTTTTCAGGAAGACAAGAGTTCTCCAGGATCTCCCTCAGGGACCAGATGGGCAGGATCCCCTGGGAGAATAACATGAAGGGCAAAGGGGTCCAGGAGAGCTGGCTGTATTTTAAAGAATCCTTATTGCGGTTGCAGGAACAAACCATCCCAATGTGTAGAAAGAATAGTAAATATGGCAGGCGACCAGCTTGGCTAAACAGTGAAATCCTTGCTGATCTTAAACGCAAAAAAGAAGCTTACAAGAAGTGGAAGATTGGACAAATGACCAGGGAGGAGTATAAAAATATTGCTCAGGCATGCAGAAGTGAAATCAGGAAGGCCAAATCACACTTGGAGTTGCAGCTAGCAAGAGATGTTAAGAGTAACAAGAAGGGTTTCTTCAGGTATGTTAGCAACAAGAAGAAAGTCAAGGAAAGTGTGGGCCCCTTACTGAATGAGGGAGGCACCTAGTGACGGAGGATGTGGAAAAAGCTAATGTACTCAATGATTTTTTTGCCTCTGTCTTCACAAACAAGGTCAGCTCCCAGACTGCTGCACTGGGCAGCACAATATGGGGAGAAGGTGACCAGCCCTCTGTGGAGAAAGAAGTGGTTCGGGACTATTTAGAAAAACTGGACGTGCACAAGTCCATGGGGCCGGATGCGCTGCATCCGAGGGTGCTAAAGGAGTTGGCGGATGAGATTGCAGAGCCATTAGCCATTATTTTTGAAAACTCATGGCGATCGGGGGAGGTCCCAGATGACTGGAAAAAGGCTAATGTAGTGCCCATCTTTAAAAAAGGGAAGAAGGAGGATCCGGGGAACTACAGGCCAGTCAGCCTCACCTCAGTCCCTGGAAAAATCATGGAGCAGGTCCTCAAGGAATCAATTATGAAACACTTAGAGGAGAGGAAAGTGATCAGGAACAGTCAGCATGGATTCACCAAGGGGAAGTCATGCCTGACTAACCTAATTGCCTTCTATGATGAGATAACTGGGTCTGTGGATGAGGGGAAAGCAGTGGATGTGTTATTCCTTGACTTTAGCAAAGCTTTTGATATGGTCTCCCACAGTATTCTTGCTGCCAAGTTAAAGAAGTATGGGCTGGATGAATGGACTGTAAGGTGGATAGAAAGCTGGCTAGATCGTCGGGCTCAACGGGTAGTGATCAATGGCTCCATGTCTAGTTGGCAGCCAGTTTCAAGCGGAGTGCCCCAAGGGTCGGTCCTGGGGCCGGTTTTGTTTAATATCTTTATTAATGATCTGGAGGATGGAGTGGACTGCACTCTCAGCAAGTTTGCCGATGACACTAAACTAGGAGGTGTGGTAGATACACTAGAGGGTAGGGATCGGATACAGAGGTACCTAGACAAATTAGAGGATTGGGCCAAAAGAAACCTGATGAGGTTCAACAAGGACAAGTGCAGAGTCCTGCACTTAGGACGGAAGAATCCCATGCACAGCTACAGACTAGGGACCGAATGGCTAGGTAGCAGTTCTGCAGAAAAGGACGTAGGGGTCACAGTGGACGAGAAGCTGGATATGAGTCAACAGTGTGCCCTTGTTGCCAAGAAGGCTAACGGCATTTTGGGCTGTATAAGTAGGGGCATTGCCAGCAGATCGAGGGACGTGATCGTTCCCCTTTATTCGACATTGGTGAGGCCTCATCTGGAGTACTGTGTCCAGTTTTGGGCCCCACACTACAAGAAGGATGTGGAAAAATTGGAAAGAGTCCAGCGGAGGGCAACAAAAATGATTAGGGGTCTGGAGTGCATGACTTATGAGGAGAGGCTGAGGGAACTGGGATTGTTTAGTCTCCAGAAGAGAAGAATGAGGGGGGATTTGATAGCAGCCTACAACTACCTGAAGGGGGGTTCCAAAGAGGATGGAACTCGGCTGTTCTCAATGGTGGCAGATGACAGAACAAGGAGCAATGGTCTCAAGTTGCAGTGGGGGAGGTCTAGGTTGGATATTAGGAAACACTATTTCACTAGGAGGGTGGTGAGGCACTGGAATGCGTTACCTAGGGAGGTGGTGGAGTCTCCTTCCTTGGAGGTTTTTAAGGCCCGGCTTGACAAAGCCCTGGCTGGGATGATTTAGTTGGGAATTGGTCCTGCTTTGAGCAGGGGGTTGAACTAGATGACCTCCTGATGTCCCTTCCAACCCTGATATTCTATGATCATAGAGATTAGGGTGTCTGAGGCTAGAGAGGTTGATTTCAGGGTCCTTAGAGGGGATGTTTTCCCCAAGTGTCAGGGACACAGTCTGAGCTGTGATTGTTCACTCTGAACCCAAAGCCAGGGGTGGATTCTCTCCCCACTGAAGGAAGCCGGTGGGAAAGTGAAGATTGGGGCATCATTATCAGCATCCAGAAATGTCACCAGCCCCTGTTCATAGTCCAGACAAACCCGGATCCTCTTGGGGACCCAGCTCAGTGGCAGAGGGGTTTTAGGGGAGGTGAGAGCCTGGAACTCACCCCACCACTGCTCCACAGCCCAGATCCCCCACTCAGGGTTAAAGCAGATCAATCCCTTCCTCCTCACAGACTCTCTGGCAACCCCCACAGCCCAGATTATTTCACCTCCCACCTCCACCTCCCAGTAGTATCTCCCAGATGTGAATCCCTCACAGCCCAGCACGCACTCCAGGGTATCAAATCTCTTGGGATTGTTGGGCAGTCTGTGCCATTTGTCTCCCCATCTGACACTTTTCTGACCCTCAGAGAGGAGGAGTTCAGGATGAGCCGTGTCTGGATCCAGCGTCACATTCACTGGGGAGAGAGGGAAGCAGAGTATTAGAGCCAGAGATCATCCCTGAGGTGAGTGGCCTGTCTACTCATTCCTATGAATTTAATATATATAATGTGTATGGATATCTATGAAAATCCCAGGGTCAGAGTTAAGGGTGTTTGGATGATAGTCAGTGAAAATGTTTCTGTTGATGGGTGTGGGCATGAACTCAGAGTTAAGGTTGCTGTTGGATTGTTTGTCTGACTTCAACTTGGGAGCATCTTAGTAATGTTTTTATTTTTAGGGCTGGTTGTGTCATGGTCAGCATTGGTTTGGTTGGTAACTTTAGCTACAAGTTCAAGAAAACATTTTCATGGGAATTTTCTCATAACTGAAAAATAATTTCCACCTTGAAATCTCACCCTGTCTGTGCGATCCTAGAGTATTCTCTTTTTTTCCCTCCAGTTCAATTGGCAGAATGTCTACGGGGGAAAAGATAAAATCAATGAGATTTTATGTTGTCATATTTATAACAACATCCCCACTCTTAACTCACATGACTGTGTTTTAATTGTGGCAGAGAAACAGACAGAGAGGGACAGAGACACACATAGGTCTTTAATACAAACGAGTCTGAGACCTTCCATTTTCTCTTTCATTCAGGCATCTCACAGCAATGGAATCAATATCCATTAAGTCTCTGAACCATCCTAGGAGGTACAATCTCTAAGAGATGTTTACTGTTCTCTCATCATCCCCCTCCAACCCTTGGTTGGTTTGTCTCATTCTCCTATTGCATTTTGTCATGACCTAGACCCAGATCCTGCAAAAACTTTAGCGTGACTATTATGCTCAGCATCTGTACAGAGCTCAGAACAATGTGGCCCTTGTTGTCCATTGACTGAAATACAAACAACAACAAAAATATTGCATAGATTTGGAAATTAAGCCTGGAAGAGGTTTGGCTCAATGGGCCAGACTCATGCCTGCACTGGCAAAGGGATAGAAGGGGACAGTTTTTGATCTCCCTAGTCAATGGTTACAGAGGCCAGTATAGGCCTGGCACATGATAGAGAAGTCCTGAGGTCCTGGCACAGTTACACCCTTGTGCCACTAGCCTCTTGTGATATTTCCCAGGTGTACCCAGGGCTGTGAGCACTTCACTGCCACATGCCTTACCAGGAGAAGCCATATCTGTACCTGCCTTGGGCCAGCTCCCAACTCCATTGGCCATAGGCAACACAAGCACTGCCCTCTGGGCTCCACAGACCCTGCTGTCTCACGTCACATTAGTGATTGGCTCATTCCTACCCTCAAACCCTGCAAGCATCTCCCTGGAGCGTCCATCCCCTGGTTCACTGGACACTCATAGTGTTCACAGATTCGCTGCTTCTAAAGAAACAGTGCACACCAGTTTAGCAGTTACACTTCAGGTCACTGTGCTGCTTGACACATGGCACTTAGCTATTTTTATATTGAAAACAAGCACCATATACTTTTATTTAACAAACAATCAAGATTCAAGTCATAGCGAGTAGTATTGGAAACAAATGGTTACATTTAAAATAGGGCTGTCAAATGACTAAAAAGCATTAATCTGTTGATCTGGGGTAAGTGACTGATCTCTTGGGACTAGAAGCAACCTGAATATATTGTGATTTTTAGTGTAAAGCCTTGTCTACACTACATAGTTTTATCGGCAAAAGTCAGGTTTCATTGACAAAACAGTGGAGGTGTACACACTGCAATGTTCCTTCTGCCAACAAAACTCTCCTGCTTTGCCAACAAAATAAAACCACCTCGACGAGAGGCATAGAGCTTTTTGCAACAAAGTTATATCCACAAAGTGTTATTGTAGACACCGCGCTTGGTTATGTTGCTAGAAATGGCCTCCAGGAGGTTACCCAAAATGCCCATCCTGACTGATCTGGTCAGCAGCCCAGTACCCAGGTACACACCCTTTAAAGGCCAGGGAATTTTTGAAATTCCACTTCCTGTTTCCTCGGCATAGAGAGCTCACATCTCATCTTCCCAGCTGACCATGGTGGCTCCATGCAGCAAACATTCTCCCAGTTGGAGTACACCGGAGTTGTTGGATCTGCTGATGCTGTGGGGAGAGGAGGCTGTGCAGTCCCAGCTGCACTCCAGCTGTAGGAACTTTGATACCTATGGGCAGATTTCTCATGGCTTACTGGAAAAGGGTTACGAACAGGACAGTCGTCAGTGCTGAGTGAAGATAAAGGAGCTGAGGCAGGTGTACCAGAAGGCAAGGGAGGTAAACCGTTGCTCTGGTGCTACGCCGAAGATCTGCTGCTTCTATAAGGAACTGGCTGCCATCCTTGGCAGTGACCCCATCTCCACCTCCAAGAGCCTCGTGGATACTTTAGTGGGGCTGCAGGCAGTGGACAGTAGACTCAATCCCAAGGACAAAGTTGTGGACGAGGAGTTTGAATTGGAAGACAATGTGGAGCACACGGCAGGGTCGTCCAGTGGCGCAGCGAGTCAGGACCTCTTTTCCACTCTGGAGGGGTCTAGCCAGTCCCAGCAGTCTGGCTCTGGCATGCATGATACAGGAGAGGAGAGCTCTGGTAAATGATCTTTTTGAGTTGATACTGCTCGGTTATATGAGGTAGAGCTGTCCTTTTTCTGTGAATTCTAGAAGTGGGTGAAGGGATAGAAATGTACAAGACTAGCTGTTTTTGCGTGTGCTCCACTTTCCCCTGTGCAGCTAAGCAGTGCAGCAGAACTGTGTTAATGCACATCGAGATTTCATGGGAATCCTCCACAGAGATCTCTAGGAATTTTCCTGGAGGTACTCGCCAATCCTCTGCCGAAGGTTCCTTGGCAGAGCTGCTTTGTTCCTTCCCCCATTGTAGGAAACTTTCCCATGCCAATTGGCAATCACTTGTGCAGGGACCAAAGCAGCACACAGGCGAGCAGCGTAGGGACCCGGTCTGAAGCCCCTCCTCTGGTCAAACTCACCATGATTAGGGTGCTCACTGAGATGTGTGCTTGCCTGGGGATAGTGAGAAAGTGATTTGTATGTAAAAAGAGGTATTTTACTATAATGATTCAATGCTATGTGTGAACTAACAATCATGCTTCTGTTTATTGTTTGTTGTGCTTCTGCAGATGCAGCCTTCACGGGAACCCCCTACACACCAGCGGAGTGCCTCCCCCAGACAAGGACGCAACCAAGGTGGAGTGAGGAGAACATGTTCCAAGAGACGCTCCAATTCTCAGAGGCTGAAAAAAGAGAACACAGGGACTGGAGAGAGACCCAGAAGGAAAAATGTAAAATAGAGAGGCAGGACAGAAAGGAGAACGAGGAGCACATTATAAAGGGCCAGGAGCGGATGATAAACGTGATGGAGGAGAAAACAGAGATGCTGAAGTCCCTAATCATGCTCCAGGCAGAACACATGAGTGCTCATCACCCCGCCCCCCTTGAAGCTGATACAGAACTGCTTTCCATGCCATCCCAAACTTCCCAGGCCATCTTGGTACCCCACTCGTTCCACCCCCTTGGACAGCTTTCAAAATGATAGCTGGATGTACATACAGCTATGAGAGCCTACACTGCCATGCGCTCTTATTTCCCTTCCCACAAAGCCTTTTGTGTGTGTTGTTAATAGGTATTTAATAAAAACAAACTCTCTGAAAGATAACCAATCTTCATTTGTTTCCTAGACATGGTGTTTGCTGCTGGTAGTAATACGTAGTGGCAATTTGATCATTTGCTGAGTAAAAATCCGAATCAGGAATCATTGCTATTTTCATGCAAGGTGGCAAGTTAACAAAGCATGGCAGAGTGCTGTATAGATAGACATATTACTGGTGCTCATTGTCAAAATGTTGTCTCAAAGCCTCCTGGATTCGAATAGCCCCCCATTGTGCCCCTCTAAGAGCCCTGGTATCTGGCTGCTCAAAATCAGTCACCAGGCGATCCGCCTCTGTGCTCCATCACTGGGGAAACTTTTCATCCTTAGCCTTGCAAATATTATGGAGCACGCAGCAGGCTGCTATGATCATGTGAATATTTTCCTCATTTAGGTCTAAACTGCCATAAAGGCAGGGCCAGTGCACTTTTAATTTGACAAATGCACATTCTACAGTCATTCTGCACCTGCTCAGCCTATTATTGAAGTGCTCCTTGCTGCTGTCCAGGTTTCCCATGTAAGACTTCATGAGCCATAGGATTAAGAGGAACGCTGGGTCTCCCAGGATCACTATGGGCATTTCAACATCACCCACTGACTGCAAATTTCTGTACAGGCCAGTGTTCCTGAAGATGCATGTGTCACGCACCTTCCCAGACCACCCCGCATTGATGTCAGTGAAACACCCATGGTGATCCACAAGCGTCTGCAACACCATAAAGAAGTGCAACACCCCTTTCTATTGATGTACTCTGTCACAAGATGGTCCAGCGCCAAAATTGGAATATGTGTGCCATCTATCACCCCACCGCAGTTAGGGAATCCCATTGCCACAAAGCCATTCACTATTTCACTCGCATTGCCAAGAGTCACAGTCCTTTGAACCAGGATGTAATTAATGGCCCTGCACACTTGCGTTAACGCAGCCCCAGTGGTGGACTTCCCGACTACAAACTGATTCACGACTGACCAGTAGCAGTCTGGAGTTGCCAGCTTCCACACAGCGATCGCCATGCGCTTCTCCACCAAGATGGCAACTCTCATTTTGGTGTTCTTGCACTGCAGTACTGGGGTGAGCTCCACACACAGTTCCAGGAAGGTGGCTTTCCACATCTGAAAGTTCTGCAGCCACTGCTCATCATCCCAGACCTGCATAATGATGCGACCCCACCACTCTGTGTTTGTTTCCCGAGCCCAAATTGATGGTCCACTGTGCGCAGCTATTCCGTGAATGCAAAAGTAATCTGGTGTTGTTTCCTTCCATGGCACACAGCAGGTCAAGCAATTCTGATTCCTATTCAGATTGGGAGTTCATGATATACTGCATGACCATCCGCGATATGTCCATAAAAGTGACCACAACAATACACAGCAGGGCAGGATCCATCTTTTCTGACAGAGATGGCGGGCACACAGTAAACAGGGGCCATTAAAAAGTGCAGCAACACACAGCTGGAATCCCATGGAATGATAGGAAGAAAAAAACTACAATCATAGGACGTTGATCCTGCCCCCATGATGCACTATGATCCACTCCACCTTCCCACAACTTCTGGCTGCAGAAAGTGGCGAGTAGCACAGTGGGATAGCTATCCACAGTGCACTCCTTCCACTGTCAATGCTACAGCATCAAGTATGGACACGCTCCGCTGACAGAAGGAGCATTGTGTGAACATGCAGAAGCAATGTAATTATACCAGTTTTTGATTGTTGGCATAAATTGGTTGACAAAACTGTGTAGTGTAGACAAACCCTAAATGACCATTTATCCCTAATTCCAGCATACTCTCTACTCCATTATTCAAGTAATTAATGAAAATATTGATTAGTACCACACCCAGTTCTGATCTCTGTGGTACCCCACTAGACACACCCTTACAGTTTGGCAGTGAATCACTGATAACTACTATTTGATTATGGATTTCAAACCAGGTTTGCACCCATTTTATAGTAATTTCATCTAGATCCCATTTCCCTAGTTTGCTTATGAGAACATAATGTAGGACTGTGTCAAAAAGCTGACTAAAAGCATGATACAACACATCTAAAGCTTTCCCCCAGCCCTGGACCAGTAACACTGTTGTAGCCCATAGAGCCAGCTTTAGCAATGTGGCATATGGGATCTGTGACACCACACACCAGTCAAGGCACTCATTATTTAACTAGTATTGTTCCATAGCAGAGTCCTTATACATCTCATTCACAGTCTCCTTGCCTGTGCTTGACCCAGATAAGGATGTGTACAGCCAATTGGCTGTTGTCCATCCCTTAAGTCATTTCATAAGAACATAAGAGAACATAAGAGCAGCCATACTGGGTCAGACCAAAGGTCCATCTAGCCCAGTATCCTGTCCTCTGACAGGGGCCAGTGCCAGGTGCCCCAGAGAGAATGAACAGAACAGGCAATCAAGTGATCCATCCCCTGTCGCCCATTCCCAGCTTATGGCAAATAGAGGTTTGGGACACCATCTCTGCCCATCCTGGCAACATCTCAAAGACAACATCTATAAGGAATACATCAACATTCCTCCTCTGGTGGGCGATCACACAGAAAGCCAAACCTGGAAAATCCCACAGATGGCCTGTTGCTCAGAAAAGGGCCATCACTGCATTTGTAGATGGGATATGTTTGAGGTGGATACTGTCCTGTGTGGACTGCAGGGAGAGGATCAGCTATAGAACCTATCACATCTTTGTGCCAGGTCATACTGACCAAATGGAAGACATGGATGGAGAGGGTGACCTATGATGAAAATGGCCAGTATTGTGTAGTAACCAGCCATCAAAATTATCTATGTGATCAATTGGAGTGTCAGGTCACAGAGCCAAATTGCTGTTTTACCCCAAAACAACATACCTTAATAGGGCACATAGTGATTTCTCCTGTCCCTGCATTTGAAAGCACCACTATTATTATATCTGACCCAACCTATCAAGACCTAATTGTCCAAAGCACACCAACATTTCTTGTTTATATTCCTCCACTGAATTTACACTTGAAACATTTAGTGGATCAAAAAGACACACACCTCATACAAATTACCAATAATGTCAATGAGGCTGACCAATCTTTTACCCACTTGATTAATACAGGTGATGAAGTCCTAGCAGCACCATTACGAACAAAAATTGAGTTAAAAGGATGGGTTATCATGCAAGGCATTGCAATAGGATTATATTCATTGTATTTGGATGCATGCAGTGTAAAATCAGGAGATTAAGTACAAAGGGTCAAGTGACCCAACAACAACCTAGGGGGATGAAAGAGGATGAAACTAGCCAAAGTGTGAGCATGGGACCTACAACAGGGACATATCTGGTACCGGAGCATCCATATGCTGCATTTATAACTACACAGCCAGAATCAATCCCTCAGGTCCCTTAACCTCAGTAACAGGAGACTGAGACTGGCACCAGAACCTCCCCCTCAGGTAATCAACCATCTACATCATAATATATGTGATAGGGTTAATTTGCAATCACCCCATCAAAGGGGGGACTTATAGCCGATAGCCAGCTTCAGCATTTTATTTTTACTTTGCAGTAATGCAAGCAACCTACAGGCCTGTATCCTGTAAGATATTGGCTTAAGCAGTTAGCATATGGCATAAGTAAGTTAGCCTGAGGCTTTGAGGCCTATAACCATACCACTAGATTCCCAAGGATGAGAGTATGTGAGTAAATGAGCATTTGTGTGAGGAATCATACAAGATTTCATCTTCTCTCTGTATTTTGCTGTCTTTGTATGTAGTATACATCTCTTTGTCTTTACTAATTGTGCTTATAGAAGTAGTTAAAGCTTTGCTTTGCCCTCACTGTGAGCATCTTCATTGTGCACACCGGGGTTTCCAATCAGACTTAATAACCTTAATTCTGTTGTGCCTGATTCTGGGACTAGAACCCTACTGCAATCCCCCAGCTCTTTAAATTAGAATTAATAGGAAATATAAGCAGTTACTACTAAAGAATTGGGCTACACTGTCAAAGAAGGAAATTAGGTTGGTTTGGCATAGTTTATTCTTGACAAATCCATGCTGACTATTCCTTATAACCCTATTATTCTCTAGATGTTTACAAATTAATTCCTAGTATATGTCTACCTTCCAATATGTATTAAATAGCTACATAATCTAATTATGAACCATTGGACTGAGACCATCTCTTCCCACATGCTCAGAGACTCATCCTGATTTCCTCTCCTTGATCTCATCTCAGTACCTTTGACCTTCCTCAGCGTCTCCATTAGAGCAATAGTTTTCTGGGCGAAATCACTCAGGCTCTTTTCCAGTTCAAGAGAAATCTCCGCCGGCTGCTGGAACTTCCCCTTCTCACACCTGGAGAAAAACAATCTCTTGTTATATTTAATTTAGTAACTCATTACTATTTTGGCTTGTAAAAGCTGCTGCTCTAATGGGCCTGGCATTAAAATTCCTCTACTTCTGCCAGCCACAGAGCAGGTGCAGGATAGGCCATGGCAGTGCAACCTTCTCCTCAAAAGTCCTATGAATGTTGTCCAACTCTGGCCTGGAGACACCAGCTTTAGGGTTAAAAGGAGAGTTGAATCTCCATGGCCAATTTGCTCCTTGGCATCCAGCCTGGTAGTCATAGTATTGTAGACATCTGTCAAGTGGAGACTAGATGGACTCACCAACTCCCCCCACCCTATCTCACGGCACACAACAGGTCTCCACAGGGGCTTTCAGGTAGGAAAGACCCTTGATCACTGCTGACCCGGGTAGGATTGTTGCCAGTGCCCTAGAGGTGAAAGGCCCAGATTCCACCCCATAATCCAGAGACAGCCAGTCCCCCAGGGAGGTGACATCTCTAGGAAATATTTTAGGTTAATAATCTTTTACATAGGGTGGACAATGCCAGATTCTTCTATACAATGGGGAGAACCTCAGGATTAAATTCATCAGAGAGATTTGTATCCAAAATGTGACCTGCCCCACACATTTTGCTGTGGAGCCCTGCGAAGATGAGGTTTTAACATGGTCTCCAAGCACTTTCCCAGCATTGTGAAGTGTGAAGGGAAGTGAGAAGGAGCTGCAGTACCTGCTCAAGGTGCTTCTGACATCCTAGAGGGGAGAGAACGAGAAAAAGAATCTTAGACCTATGTGGCAGATACTGGGGATCCCAGGAATAGGATTTTGTACACATGGGAAAAGGAGACCCTGCCCTGGCCTCAGAGCCATTCCATTAGCTGAGCTAATGGGGCTTTTCCATCTCTTACATCTGAATCTGTAACTCTTCAAAGAGCAATAAATACTGACATTTCTGCACTGCACGCACCGAGTTATACTGAGGTCTCTGATTGCTGGACTCTAGTACCCATGATTCAAGAGCTGTCCTGTCCCAGTATTGGGATCTGGGATATACATAACTCAGTCTCACCTGCAGGAATTCACTCCCTGGCTTCTGACACTTCCCCTCCATCTCACTAATCAGCTCACTGAGACGGGAAATCTCCTCAGAGCATTTGGTGGTACTTTCATTCTGTATCTTTACAACCTTCTTGTCCAGCTTTTCTAGCTGGGCCAGCAGGAGTCGCTCTTGTTCCTCCAGGAACTGCCGCAGTTGCTGAAATTCAGACACAATCTTATGCCTCTTGGTTTGTGTTTGTTTCTGTAAAAAAAAAAAAAAAGGCAGGGCAGGTACATGGGGAGTCTGGAGTCCTGCGTGTGCAGGAGAGAGACTTCCTTTGCAATCTCTAAGATTTCTGACATTTGACTATATCCTGTGGTTACTAGGCAGAGGATTTTCTAACACCTTCCCATTTGGCCCCAATCTCTCTTAAAGGGTCATTTCTCTGTCTGACAAGGTCAGGATATTGAGCTATCAGTGTTCTCTGAGTATCCAGATCCAGGGCAGCACGAGGCAGGACTCAGCACTGTAGCTGGGCAAAATTTTTCACACTAAAAATGTTTGAGGTCAAATGTAGATTTGGTGACACAAACATTCATGAATTATGCCAATTTCACCAAATGTTTTGATTTAAAAAACCTGAAAAAATCAGAACATTTCATTTCCAAATTTTCAGAAGAAAGTGAAATCTCCTTGTTTTTAATACAATTAAACAATTTTTGAAAATGCATATAATCAAAAAAAGCATTTGGATTTTGTTGAAATTAAACATTTAATTGACCCAAAATGACAACAAATCAGCCTTTGATTTACTGAAAATTTAGGAAAAAAATGTATTTGGTATCCCCCAAAGTAATACTTTTCCTTAAATGTCCAGTGAATGAAAAGATTTGTTGTTCAAACAACTGTATTGAGAACAACATTGACAGAGATGATGGGGAGAAAAAAAAGAGCCAAATAATTACCGTAAATAATTCAACAAAGAACTGCAGGCTTAGACAGACAGCACTGAATTGGGCACATTCAGTTCACCTTTGGAAGCTTTCCATCCAAGGCACAAAGGCTAGTAATTAATTCATTCATTGAAATAAAGTTTTGATTCTGAAGAGGAAGATGATGGCCTTCTCTAGGGAGAGTTTTCAGGTCCTCTGTCTAAATGTGTGTGCGCCCACCCACCCACCCACAGTATCCTATGATCATGGAACAACACACAAAAGCTCACATTGACCAGGACCATGGAGACCTCCCAGACCATGTCCCTGCAGATTAA
The DNA here is from genome assembly GCF_028017835.1 of Emys orbicularis. NCBI lineage: Eukaryota > Metazoa > Chordata > Testudines > Emydidae > Emys > Emys orbicularis. Next base: position 23,231,124 of record NC_088695.1, on the reverse strand, counting down.
TAACAATGGGAACCTACCAGATATTCCTGGATTCTATTCTTTACAATCACATTCAGTCTCAGGAGCTTTTCTCTCTCTTTCCTCAGGGTCTTCAAATGGGTCTGAATTTTCTTCTGAAGAAACAAATGTTTTGGTTGGTTTGATTTTAGAGGTGAGAGTGGGGTGATCTTTTCCCGCCAAACAAATATAAATGAATAAATAAACAATACAACACTCTACTGATGACTGGAGAACCTAGTAGGTTTGTGATATCAGAGATACCAAGAAATGAAACCTCCTTAATAGATCCTGGGAGTAGCTTATATTTGTACTTTGGGGAATTATTTGGCCCAGTTTCTCCACTGAATTAAACCAGCATGAAACTGGGGTCACATCCTTGGATTTTTCTTTCACCACGTGAAATAACCTATTTTTTGAGTTTTCACTAACAAAGTGATACGAATCCCAGAAGCTACCAGGGCCAGAAATATGGGCTGGATTCCCAAATCCCATTCAGCTTCAGTCCTGAACCCTCGGGGATGGCGCTGACTGGACAGAACTGGTCTAAGGGCAAGTGCAAACCCCCTTAGAGGTGCTGATTTGTGTTAAGAATGGTTGAGTTTTGCCTTAGTGCTGTCCTGAACCCTTTTGGTGGGAATGCCCTCTGGGTAGCTACCCCTTAGTTCCTACCATAGAGCCCAGAAATAGTAGATTGTAGGATATTTGAAAAGGCTGCATTGTGGGACTAATGGAACCACTTTAGCTGGTCCTTGCCCACATACACAATAGAACAGGTCAGATTGACACAGGTCAGCACTGCCAAGGGGTTAGTTTTGCTGCAATCCAGTCTAATCCCAATGGTATTTGGCATGGACCTGCGCTGTCTGAAGCCCTCAAGGTGCTCGGGGTCCACACAGTGTTTAGCTCAGTGACCTTGTCTAGTGCAGGCTGGCATCTGAGTTTAACCCCTCATGGAGAAACACAGGAATTCCGAATCCCAGTGAGAAACCCCATCTCCCTGCTAGGCCTGGGCCCCTTACAAAGGAGCCTTTCCCACCTAATGGCCACACTTCATCACTACATAGTGCTGCTGGGGAGGCAGCATGGACTAGTGGTTAGTGCCCTGGCCTGAGGCTTGGGAGATGTAGGTTTTACTCCCAGCTCTGTCACAGAGCTGCCAGGTGAGTTTGGGTAAGTCATGTCCCCTGTCTCAGCCTCTGTTTCCCCTCCCACCCATTGTCTGTTTTGTCTAGTTAGATTGTAAACCGCTCAGAGCAGCGATTGTCCCTCGCTGTGTTTTGGGCTGGGCCCAGCACAATGGAGGTCAGATCTCATTTGAGGTCTGTAGGGACTACTGGGATGAAAATAATAATAAAAATAAATATTGTGATATAAATCAGTAATAACAACAGCTTGTAACATCCCCTTCTCCAGTCTGAAGGCAGCACTCGCACATAGACTGGCCTGCAGCTCTTGTGACTTAAACCTCACTGGTCGTTTAACAGCTTCAGATGAGTTGAAAGGTCCCTTATCTCACCAGTTATCTTTAATGCCTTCATTTTTGCCTTTTTCCACATTCCCCTAAACATTTCCTTTTATATCGTTTTTCATACAGTGAATGACGCAGTTACATCAGTAGCTATAGAAGGGAGCAATCAAATAAAACCAGCAAGTTATGATGACATTAACCTGTAATGACAATTCAGTTAGAATGATTCCCTACCTTGTACTCCTGGGCAGCCTCCTCTATGAGAACCACAGTGTGAGCTCTGTGAGCCTGTGATCTGTCACACAACACACAGATGGGGGTTTGATCCTCTTCACAGAACAGTTTGAGAGGCTCCTGGTGTTCCCCACACACACCATCCCCTCCCGCTCCTTTTGCTTTGTGTAAATTCAGCTGTTTGACTATTTCTAGGACATTTGCCAGCTGCCTGTTCAGCTTGAGGTTTCTCTGTTGCACAGTTTCTCTGCACTGAGGGCAGGAGAAGTCTGTATCTGATCCCTGCCAGCACTGGGTGACACAGGCTCGGCAGAAATTGTCCCCACACTCCAGAGTGACAGGTTCTGTGAAATACTCCAGACAGATGGGACAAGTCACTTCTTTCTGGAGACTTTCCATGGGGTTCTCTGCAGCCATGGCTCCCTCCCGGCAGTGAAACTGGGTTAGTTTCACTTTCCTGAGTTCAGAGACTCACCCCGCCTGCAGCAGCAACTGGGCGTTTCTCTTCCTGTCACAGACTTTTGCTGTTTGCTGAGCTGGATGGAGCCAGTTGTTGACATTACAGCCAAGGAGGCCTTTGTGGAAAATATGCCAATAAGGCTCTAACTGTCCCCTTACTAAAACTCAGTGGGGGTGTTTTGATTGGCTAACTCCCAGTGCCAAAAGAAAGGGGAAGGGTCGATGGGAAAGCAGAACCGTGAGATTGACAGTCCCCAGGAACAATGGGGAGAGGCCAATGCTCCAGGTCAGCCTGATTGACAGGGCGGGCAGGCTAATCAGGGAGTCGGGGGGGGGGGGTGTCCGGTCCTCCGTGAATTGCCTGGGTCAGACAGAGCGGGCCGAGCTAAGGAGAAAGCAGGGGCCTGAACTGAGCTGGGAGCTGAGCTGTGCCAGCCAGAGGGGCCAGAAAAGCAGCTCAGGAAGCAGGTCAATGCTGGGAGCAGAGTCACAGAAGCAGCCTGCAGAGCAGACCTGTGCTGGGAGGAGAGCTCCAGCAACCAGAGCCGGGGGGCCAGAGAAGCAGCCCAGGGAGCTGGAGGCAGAGCAGCAGCAGCAGTGCAGAGGCAGAGTGGAGCTGGAGCTGGAGCTGGAGCTGGAGCAGTCCGGAGCCAGGTGGAGTGAGCAGCTGGCGAGAGCGAGGGGGACCCTTGCCAGTGGGCCCAGCACAGGGAGACGCCCCAGCCAACACGCCTTGCAGGCCAGACTTGGAGGGGGATCGTAACCCTGACGGGGCAGATGATACTGGGAAGAAGGGTCCTGCCACCTAGAGCCTGAGAGCATGTGGCCACCACTAGAGCAAGTGTATGACCCGCAGCATCCCTGCAGCACAGCCGGGGCCTGGGACTTGTGAGGAACAGACTGAACTTTCCTGACATTCCAGAGATGCTGGTTGTGACGTCCCCATGCCACAGAGCGGGGTGATGTGTTTTCCTTTATCCTTTCCCATTTTTTCCTTATTTTTTTAATTGATTGTTGTTTAATAAATAGTATTTGCTTTGAATTATATGTAATGATCAATGGGTCAGGGAAGCATCCAGTGCAGAGAGAGCACCCCGGAGTGGGGACACCCTAGCCCCTGCCCTAAGTGACCACAACAAGGTTGGGGGTTGAGCCCCCCAGGAATCCTGGGCTCAGCCTTGTTGGGGTTACGAGGACTCTGCCACACGGGAAAGTGGAGGGAGAGCTCTCGAGGTCAGGCAGGCTTCTGGGTAAAGGAAATGGGAGCGAGGACTCCGATCCTTTCGCTAGCCCACTTCACCGGGGTAGTATATAAGCCAGGAAAGTTCCCCACAATAGCGGGACCATTCCCCCGCTTACATCTGCAAGCCCCTGAGCTGATGGGTCACTGGGGCTTCACCCAGGTGTCAGTGCCCAGCTGGGATGCTGAACTTGCAGGACCAGGGTTTGTTTGTCTAAGGAGTGATACTAAAGTCACACAAGCTAAAAATTGGGTTAAGCTGGAAGGCCTGATTCTCATTTACACTAAGGCTTCTCTGGCAGTGTGCCTGGGCCTTAATGCTAGCAGTGTAATCAACTCTCATGCTTTCATCATGTGGTTCATGATATTTCATATGTTTCCTAAAGCCCCAGCTCCTGAAATCAAGTGATAAGGTGAGACTCCTGCCTTTCATTTTCTAAACAAAAATTTCTAGACCTTGTGGCTGCAGAGAAAAAATTGAAAATATGGCCGAAGTTCAGCCTAAAAGTCTGAGAAATGAGAAGGAAAATAAAAAGAACCCAACACTTATTATGAACTAGTATTTTGGTTTTTAATTATTTTGAGGTAATTTCATCGTTTTCGGGGGCCTGTCTCAGTGACTCCTGATTTTTAAATGATTGACAGTGGTGTGCCACTGAGAATTGAGGCCTTATATTTCTATCAGCTACCCATGGCAAGCCCTCTAAAGTAGTGCCATCATTTGTCTAAAACAGCACAGGCAATAGAAGGAAATAGAGAGGCCAAGCCATGGGAATGCACTTGGAGCTGGGCTGTGGCCCCAAGCAACAAATGAGCACAGCCCCCCTGAACTTGGGCTGAACTCAAAAGATAAAGGAGAATGTTCACTTTTATATTTAGGTCCTTAGAGCCTTAGCTGGAGAAGACAGGCTTGAAAACACAAACTGACCAATGCCAATGCAGGATTGCCAGCACCAAGGCCTCAGAACTCTTAAGACTGGCTGTAAGCATCAGGACAATTATTTTCCTAAAACCATCACACATTGAACTTTTTGTTTGTTTGAATGTGAGGGATGAGTTTCACTCTGATCATGTGAGTTTGTCTGTTCATTTGTTTGTTGTGTGCTTGCTGCTTACCGTGTACCTGCGTGATTGAAGTTTATAAAAATATAAGAACATAAGAACGGCCAGATAGGGTCAGACCAAAGGTCCATCTGGCCCAGTATCCTGTCTTCCGACAGTGGCCAATGCCAAGTGCTTCAGAGGGAATGAACAGAAGAGGTAATCATCAAGTGATCCACCCCCGGTCGCCCATTCCCAGCCTCTGGCAAACAGAGGCTAGGGACACCATCCCTGCCCATAGTATAGTGTTGTCTGTTTGGGGGGCTGTGTGCTGAGCCTACTGACCTGCTAGGCCAGGCTGGGGCTTCTTAATGAGGCTCTAGCCTGCCATCCTTTGATCCCTAATTCCTTTAGCATTCCTTAACAAAAGGGAAGGGCTAACTCAGGGAGAACAGGGGTTTAAAAAGCCAGCTCTTAAGTGACCAGAGGAGCTAGTGAACAGGAGTTTAGTGAGGGAGTGTGAGAGCCATTCTCTAAACTCATTCTCTACACTTAGGCCAATAAACAACCCCCATAAAACAAAACAAAAAAACAAAAAGCTACAGGAGTAAAAAGAATTCAGGCAGCCATCCAGCAGCAGAGAGGGGGCTGTCCAGTTGATTGAACTGAATGCAGCATGTATGATTACCCACGTTGTGGTGTATATGCACATTGGGTGCAAGCAGCTCATGGCCCTCAGAGACCGAGTACGGGCACTTCAGGCCAGAGTTTGGTTGCCAGTTTTAGTTGGACGTATTCCTGGAGGTTCCATCACATGATATCATCTTTATTTAAAGATTTATCTTTAATTCCTGGAGACTCCAGGACAACTTTGGAGGGTTGGCAGCCCTAGGCCAGAGTGGTTGAACTGGAGGAGCTAAGGGAGACAGAGAGGTGCACAGAAGAGACTTTCTGGGACAAAGTGGAGCAGTCCCACCCCTAGTCTGACAGCCTCTGTGCTGTTGTGGAGGAGGAAATTCATGGGGAAGTAGGACATCAAGCTGGAGCTGAGGGAAACAGATGATGTCAGGGTATCCTCTCGCACTGAAGATACTCCTCCAGGAAATGGAATCCCAGTTATTAGGAAGAGACGGGAAATAGTAATGGGGGATTCTATCATTAGAAATATAGATAGCTGGGTGTGTGATGACTGGGAGAGCCACAATGTAAACTGCCTGCCAGGTGAGAAGGTTGCTGATCTCTCAAGACCTCTAGACAGATGTATATGAGACGTTGGGGAGGAGCCTGTGGTTGTCGTACATGTCGATGCCACTGGCATAGGGAAAGGTAGGAGAAATATCCTGGAAGCCAAATCTAGGCTGCTAAGAAAGTCCAGAACCTCTATGGTAGTGTTGTAAGGTCTGAGGGGAGACCTTCTTTTGCGGTTAAAACAACAGCTATGAGCTAAGTTGCAGAGAGTCACATCCTCACATTCCATCTATTGCACCAAAACAATGTAATATCTAACTGTTAAGAAGGCACTCCTGTCCTAATAGTACTCACCATCACCAGATAAAGAAAGAGATCTTAAGATGTTTAAAGAAAACTTTGTTTGATAGCATTCTGTCTGGCAAGAAACCACTTATCAATAGTTGTGACTGTGAAATCTGTTCTTCTTTTTGTTTTGCCTTTATGGCCCCTACTTCTCTATTGTTTATCTGTCTGGTCTCTGTCTGATTCTTTAATTGTTTCTGTCTGCTGTGTAATTGGTTTCACAACACTTGAATTAACTCTTGTGTGTAAAAGGTGGTAGGCTAGGGTTTGTGAAAAATACTGTTTTGTAGTACTTTATTTTAAAATGATTGGTTATGGTACAGCTAAGTAGGACCTAGATTTTACTATATAAACTGCAGTCCAAAAAGAAGTTCTTTGGCAATCTAACTCCATTACACAGTCCAAGACCAAAGCCACCAGAACTTGATAACCTGAATGACCATTCCATGCAGAAGCCAATGACGGAGCTCCCAGGTGATTCAATCCTGAATGGACATCAGGAGAAGCTCATCTGCCTTATTGGGAGTGGTGAGAATTGTATGCTCAGCGTTTGTTTTCCTGTTAATCAATTGTTAATAAATAGAGTTTAAGTATATTACTGTGTAAGGTTCTTTCACTGGTAAGAGGTCCTGCAGACCCATAGAGCTCTGAGTCCACAGAGGGGTAAAGTTGGATCACATACTTCCTGAGTACCTAAAAGAGAGGGTAGGGGAGTGGAGCCCTAACTTGTGCAGTTAACTGCGTTCTCTGAAATGCTTCCAATTCCATGTGCAGGGCCAGTTACACAGGCAGAACGGCAGGGTCTCAAAGCATGGATGAGATAACATTGTAGGGAGGAGAGTTTACAGTTTATCAGGAACTGGGGAACATTTGGGGAATGGAGGAGTCTATACGGGAAGGAAATAGAACCAGATTGCTAGCATGTAAAATTAAAAGGTTCATAGAGGAATGTAACAGGATCCCCAGGGTGCAGCCTGGGACCGTGGGACCGCTGTGCCCCCTTAACTCTCTGCAGGTTGGGCTCTCTCTCACAATGCCTTGTTAGTGACGAGCAGCAAACCCCTACGGGGGCTGTTATCACTCAGCATAATCGCATGTGGAGACCCAACACCCAGCTAGATTGCCTGAATGCTCCCAGAGCCACTCATGAATCACACAGAGAAAGGCACCAGCTTTCCCCCCGCTCCCAGCACAGTACCTCAGGAATATACCGTCTTGCACTGCTCAAGGTGATCAATGCAGATTTATTAATTGGTTCACCACTTCTTCAATGGAAAGGGGACATACACCAGCCTTTGCAAAACCTGAGCAGATTTGCAACACACTTCATACAGACTCACTGGTAAAGATAAACAGTAAAACAAATTTATTGACTATAAAAGATAGATTGTAAGTGATAGGCAAAAAGTCAGAGTTAGTTACCAAAATAAAATAAAATATAAGCACGTAGTCTAAACTCTCAAACCTATTAGACTGGACAATATCTAGATTAAGCGTTTTTTCTCACCTCACAGGATGTTGCAGTCCATAGTATACATATTTCACCCTTGAAATCTGGGCAGGTCCCCTCAATTGGAGTCTTTAGAGTGTCCTTGCTGCTTGGAGTGTAGCTGGGTGAAGGAGAAAGGCCCAGCATGTGGCCACTGTTCTGTTTTATACCCTCAGACCCATGTGGTTGGGGAGCACAAGTCCAGGCATGTCTGGGGGCCTTGCTGAGTCTCCAGGCCAGGCTGAGCAATTCCCCTGGTGTGGCCTCATGCAGGTGAATGACTGAATTGTAGCTCCCTTGCTGGACAATGACTGTTGATGGGTTGTTTCACACCCCGCCCAGCCATTGGTTACTTTGCTTGCTGTTGCCTCTGGGGAGCTAATATCTGGCTGAATCCCCAACTTACAGTATGTTTTACTGACAACCATACAACATAATTGTCATAACTTCATGTGTGTTAATGATGTACATATATGAATAGAGAAATGACTTTCAGCAGATCATAACTTTTCCCCTGATACCTTACAAGGCATGCTTTATATGTAAAATCATGATTATATAAAAATGAGGAATATGGGGATTCCAGGACACTCCCCCAAGGCATAGCCATCGCAGTAATTACTGTGGTTTTTCATGTCCACACTACCCTCCTTCTGCCAGTTGTGTGCATCCTCACCAGCAGTGCTTCAATTGACTTAAGAGGGGAGCCTGGCTGCCCGGCACTGAGAGCCCGGGCTCCCAGTTCTTTGTGCTGGGAGCGCCACACAGCTTCAAGAAGAGAGACTGGCCGGCCCCCCCAATCAGACCATCCCTTAGTCCAGTGGGTAGGGCATTCACCTGGCAGGTGGTCAATCTCCACCTGAGGGGGAGGAGGGACTTGAACTGGGGGTTTCCTACCATGAGGCTTCCTAGGGGTGCCCAGCATTGTGAGGCAACTCACTACCCCCTGCCCTTGGTGTGAGGCAGTCTTGGCTGTGCCTGCTGGGGTCAACTCCTTGACTCAGCCAGCCTCTGGCAGTACAAGAACTTCCTCACAGGCCCTGCTCTCTCTGTACAGGCTAGTGATAAGCACGCTTCAAGCCCTCCAAGCATCTTTTGCCACCTCCAGTCCCTGATCCACTGGGCAGCCACAGAATTCCCAGATCCTCTGTTCCCAAAGGAACACACACCCCAGCTTGCCAATTTCAGGATCACTGCTCCGCTCCACACACAGCACTTAGATTTGTTTATAGGGAAAGTAAGTAAGAGTTTATTTACCAAAGAACAGAGACTGCAATGACAGCAAGCAGAAATATTGGAAACAAAGTGTTACATATTAAATAAAATGAAAACACACTGTCTATGGCCTAAACTCAACCAATAAGACATGGTCATTGATATACAGCAAATGCTCACCCCAAATCCTTCCAGCGTATTACAGCCAGGCTTGGCTGTGATTTCCATTCATGAGACAAGTCACACTGTCCTCATGCCTCCTCAGTGGAAAGATGCAGCGTTTGTCTCTGTCCCTACAGCTATAGTCCAAAAATCTACTGTCTTCCCTTGCAGAGAGCATAACCCCTGCTGCTTTTGTTACCCTGTCTAGGGACTCCCCTGAGACTTTACAATAACTTGATTAGCATTTGGCTCAGACTGGGAATGGGCATTGAGTGTGAAGTATACAACATCAGTGTACATGAAGACAGTTTGAGAGGAAAACATCCTCTGCCTGAAAGACACTTGGTTATCAACTTCTGGTGACTGGCCCCAACTCACAGACCATGAGAACATAATTTTCAGTATCTATGCACATAACTTCTCACTTATTTTCCATACATACATCTCCCAAGGAACATGAGAACTTACTTGACACAGGCTTTCAGTGGAGACCTTGGGTGACACTCTTTGGTGAACTAGCACATAAATCCCAGACCCAGCAGGTCTCTGTAACCCTTATGCACATTTGTGCCCCCTGCCAGCTGGCACCAAGAGGTCCCTGGGTCATACGCAGATCCCAGGCGAGTACCTTAATCACTGGGTGAATGGGGGGGGGGGGTCTTCCCCACAGGAGTGTGCTGGGCTTTGTGAATCCCACTCTTAGGTATCCATCTCCCTCCCGTCATTGTACAGGAAACCTGAGCATCTAACTCAGGCTTTGTGAATCCCAGGGATTTTCTAGGTGCCACTGAGCATCCCAACACCTGTGTCCCTTTGTGAATCTAGCCCCAAGGAAGAGCTGCTAAATGTTCTCTACCATTAAATTAGTTAGCAGACAGCTTATGCCAGATGACTGGTGTTAGGATATAGATATTCAGGCCTGTCTGTAAAGGTCTATACTTTTAAGAATTTACATGTATTCTTATCACTTAGCTAGTTATAGAGGTATAAAAGAGAGAATCAAAATCACTTTCTGTATGTGTAAGGGCCTTCTCTTCTGTAAGTCTGAGGCCTGGTTCTTAGGCTAAGGCCTTCGGCTAAGCAGCAGAGGCAGTCATAAACTGGGAAGTGTATGGTCACATCCTCACATTCCAAACTAGTCACATGGAAATAAGGTGCTGTTGCCGGCACAGAGGGCCCGAGGACAGCAACAGCGGGGTTCGTTGCCCGGTGTGCTTCGTGCCAATAAACACACCAGGGTGGAGAAGCAAACAAGTTTATTTGAGATCTCAAAGTGGTGCAAGGAGACAGACAAGTCTCAGATCAAGCACACTGAGACAAACAGTTTTTCCTCTCTTTATACATTTTACAACTAAGCCCCCCCTCTTCCCCCCTCTCCTTCCCCCATTCCCTCTCCCTTCTTCTACAAAAGTCATGTTTATACATTCAAGCAATTAAATCATTCTAGCTGCTATAAGTCTAGCTTGTTAGTAACACTCCTCTAAACTGTTATCTGGTCCTGTTTACCCTTGATATATTATCTCCTCTCCAGTCAGAAACATACAGGCCTCATTATTACCGCTTGGTGTCAGTGTGAGGGGGGTTGTAACTGATAACTGGCTGTTTACACATTCCATGCTGATAACTGGCTGTTTACATATTCCATGCATCTAGCTTTTGAGGTCAATTAGAGTTAAACATTGAAGAACTTTGGTTCACTTAGGCCTAGTGACACCAACAACTCCCTCCTTTGAGAATACTCAACAAGCTTTTGGCTGAGTTTTCTCATATTCTGTGGATAAGATACGATTGAGTGCCATGGAGCTGGGGTTTTCAATGAGAGGGTATGCCGGGATTTCTGGGGAACGAGGGGCACAAAGCTTACGGAGGAGCAATTTAAAACAAGCAATCAGGAGGAGGGTGACCAGGCACAGTACCACACCTGCGAGGAGGAGACGCACAAGGCCATTTCCCAGTTCTCCCAGGTTGGGCAACCAACTCCAAAGGGAATCGAAAACCGTGGGTTCCCTTTCCTGAGCCTTCCACTGCTCGAAAGCCTGTTCGGCTGACAGGACGTGCTTGTTAATGTCCTGTGAGTTTTCCGGGACATAAGTACAACATTCACTCCCAATAAGGACACACACCCTGCCCTGGGAGGCTAAAACATAATCTAAGGCCTGTCTGTTTTGTAGGGACAGCAACCGGAGCTGGTAAAGCTCTGAGTTAAGGCTTTTCTCTATGGCCAAGATCTCATTGGCATACTTGGTGAGAAACACAGAGAGCCTACGATAAAATTGAGCCAGTCGTCCCACCCCATAGGATTGGAAAAAGATCATACCCAACCTGTCTCCTTCTTTAATGGGCTCTGGGGTGGCATACAAAGATCTACGCTGCCTGGGGCGGCCAGGGGGCAGTTTAGGGAGGACACGAAGGGGAGGGGCAAGATATCCTAGATAGCAGCTTCCATACCACCGATGTGATAGCCACTTATAGGCAGAGGTACCGCAAATATAAAAGGAGTGGCCATTCCCTACCAAGCCATTATAACCGCTACTCCACCTATTTGTTTGGGTGTCACTAAATGATCCGAACCGAGTGGTAGAGTCGGATTTGCCGTTAACATAGACAGGGATGGAAGCGTCACTGTCAGGGGATAAATAATACTGACAGGTGCTATTCCCAGCAAACCAGGTGTGATTGCTGGACTTGAACTGTTGATAGCACACCAACCCAAGGGCCACTGACCGCAGCCTAATATGGGAAGGGATATATGTTGAGTTGGCCTGCGGCTTCCAGGGGTCATCCCTTAACGCATACTGGGATTCAATGGTACAGTTTTGTGACAAGGGGGTACCCGAGGCATTTTTCCCCCTACTGAACCATCCCCAACAGATATCTGACCAATTTTGGGGAACTACCCTCCAGGGTAACCCTGCTGCATGGTGCGGGATTTGGGAGCATACCCAGCAGTTAGAGAGGTTAAACTCTTGGGCAAAGCAAACCTTCAGGGACTCATATGTGTTTGTCTCTAAGTTAGTAGGGATTCCTTTCCATCCTGCATGTGCTTGGGGGGAAACGGGAGTTAACAAGAGGAGTGTCCCTATGGCAAAGAGCACCACTGTAACAGACCCTGGACCTGATCATACTGGGCAGGTGACCCTAGGGCCTAACAATCACAATTCCCACAAAATAACAATTACCAATAGCAAGCAGATTAAAAACAAAAGGGACCAGGCCACCAGGTTAAGCCGGCCCTGTGAAAATAAACACAACCAATGCTCAAAGTTCTCGCGGGGAGTGTGCTGCGACTGTCAAAAGAGATCACAGGGTATTCCCAGCAGACACTATTGTCGCCTGAATAACAGCTTAAGTCCCAGATCATCGCTGGCAGCCTTCTCTGCAGGCTGAACGGTCCACCGTTCAGGAGCGGGCACCGCTTTCAGACGAGAGTGATGAATCCAGTTTTTGTGTCCCTCAACCTTTGCTGCTGTATGGGAGACCAGCAGGACAGTGTGGGGTCCCTTCCACTTCTCTTGGAGAGGCTCGTCCTTCCAGGTCTGAACAAGTACGGAATCGCCTGGCTGCAAGGAGTGGATCGGGGCATCCAGCGGGAGAGGCTGCAAATCTTTGGTATACCTGTGGAGAGAACAGAGAACAGCAGACAGAGAGCACATATACTGAGATAAGAAGCCACACCCCATTTCCCACTCCCCTGCCAGAACCGGTGTACCATTCATAGGCCATGCCCTTCCAAACATAATCTCGAAGGGACTGAGCCCTAACCTGCCCTTTGGGAGAGCGCGAACTTGGAGCAAAACAAGGGGCAAAGCATCAGGCCACCTAAGGGAAGCCTCTTGGCAGACCTTTGAGAGGTGCCGCTTAAGTGTCTGATTTGTACGCTCCACTACCCCACTGACCTGCGGTCGCTATGGCGTGAGGAGCTTCCAGGGGCATCCGATATCTTTTGAACGACTTGGGATGTGAAGTGTGTTCCGTTGTCAGATTCCATCCACTGGGGGAGTCCGAAGCGAGGAATGATCTCCTTGACAAATTTAAGAGCCACCATTTTGGCAGTGTTGTTACGGCATGGGAAGGCCTCAGGCCATCCGCTGAATCGATCTACCAAGATGAGGAGGTATCTGAATCCTTGGGTTCGGGGGAACTCAGTAAAATCTATTTGCCAAACCAGTCCCGGGCCTGGGGTAGGCTCCAGAGTGGCTGGCAGCACTGACACTCCTGGTCGTGGGTTGTTCTTTTGGCAGACTAGACATTCAGCCTGCACCTGGGAGGCCAGAGGCCTAAGTCCAGAGGTTAAAAAATATTTACCCATTAGCTGAGAGAGAGCCTCCCTCCCTGCGTGAGTGGACTGATGTAGTTTCTGTAGCACTGGCCGTATTAGACCCTTTGGTAGTAGGATCTTTCCTTCCAGGGAGTGGAACCACCCCTCTTTTTCCTGGAGACTGAGCCTGTCGGCTAGTTTTCTTTCTTCACCAGAGTACTGAGGGGTCGGGAGCTTCCCTACTGATGGGATGAGGGCATGCATATGGGCATTTTCAGCTTCCAGTGGTTCCAGGGTAGCAGCTCGCTTGGCCTCCCTATCCGCCCTAGCATTACCTCTAGCCACATCTTGATCTTCCTTTTGATGAGCCTTGCAGTGTACCACTGCTACCGCTGACGGGAGCTGTACCGCTTCTAAAAGCCGGAGAATTTGAAGTCCGTGCTTAACCGGAGAGCTTTGAGCTGTCAACATTCCTCTCTGTTTCCATAGACCAGCATGGGCGTGTAATACTCCAAAGGCATATCTGGAATCAGTAAAAATGTTAACTCTTTTCCCTTTTGACAGTTCAAGTGCACGGGTTAAGGCTATCAATTCAGCCAGCTGGGCTGATGTCCCAGCAGGTAAACCCTCTGCTTCCACGGTTTCGTGGAGATTTACAACAGCATAGCCAGCCCTCCTTTGCCCGTTTACAACTGTACTACTGCCGTCGGTATACCACTCATAATCAGCATTCGGGAGGGGTTGATCTTTTAAGTCTGGGCGGCTGGAGTATTGAGCATCTATGGTCTCCAAACAGTCGTGTTCCTGCTCCTCTGTCTCTGGTAACAGGGTAGCTGGGTTAAGGGAGGGACAGGTCTGTAGAGTAACTTCAGGATTTTCTACAAGCTTTGCCTGATACCGAGCAACCCGAGCCTGTGTAAGCCAGAGACCACCCTTAGTATCCAGCAGGGCTTGAACCATGTGAGGGGTATACACTTGCACAATTCCCCCCAGTGTCAGTTTCTCAGCTTCCCCAAGCACTAGGGCAGTTGCTGCGACCTCCCGCAAACATGCCGGCCATCCCTTTGCAACTTGATCCAGTTGTTTAGAGAAATATGCCACGGGACGTTTCCAGGTGCCTAATAACTGAGTAAGCACTCCCAGGGCCACCCCTTTTCTTTCATGCACATACAGTTGAAACGGCTTAGAGAGGTCTGGCAGACCCAGGGCTGGGGCTTCCATCAGTTTCCTTTTTAAAACCTTAAATGCCTTGTCGGCTTCTGGGGACCAGTGAAAGGGGTCGTGATCCGCTCCCTTAACACATTCGTACAAGGGTTTAGCCCACAGTCCAAACTCTGGGATCCATATCCTGCAGAAGCCTGCCATACCCAGAAACGCCCTGAGCCGTTTACGATTGCTTGGGATAGGAATTTGGCAGATAGCTTCCTTTCTTTCATTTGACAGCTGTCGTTCCCCCTGCCTTATGTAAAATCCTAAGTAGTGTACTTCTGGGAGAGCAATCTGAGCCTTACTCTGTGCTACTCGATATCCTCGGAGTCCAACAAAGTTCAGGAGACTCACAGTGGCTTTAAGGCAAGAGGTTAGACCCACAGCAGCAATTAACAAGTCATCCACATATTGCAGGAGGAGGATTTTGTCCTCGTTGTCCCACTCCTCCAAGTCTCTGGCCAGAGCCTGGCTGAAAAGGGTGGGGGAATTTTTAAATCCCTGGGCCAGCACTGTCCAGCAAAGCTGCTTTTTCACCCTCCCTTTGTCCTCCCACTCGAAGGAGAAAATCTCCTGAGATTGGGGGTCGACCGGAATCGTGAAGAAAGCATCCTTTAAATCCAGGACCGAAAAATGGGTATACTGTCCCCCTATAGATGCCAGCAGTGTATATGGGTTTGGAACAAGGGGGTGGAGAGTCTTAACCCGCTCATTAACCGCCCTCAGGTCCTGGACCAGCTGGTATGTGCCATTGGGCTTTTGTACAGGCAAGATAGGAGTGTTCCAAGCTGACTGGCATTCTCGAAGTACCCCGCACTTTAGGAACTGGTCTATAGTTTCCTGCAGTCCCTCTCTGGCTTCCCTTTTGATCAGATACTGCTTGATTCGCACCGGACCTTTTCCTGGCAAGAGCTGAACATTAACAGGGGTTTGATGGGCTGCCTTTCCTGGGATCCCTGATGCCCATACCAGAGGAAAAACCCGCTCCTCCCACTGACTCCACTCTGGGGCTTGCATGGCTGAGGGCTCAATTGCAAGGGTCATTATCCAGGCATTCTCTGGGGGTAAGGTGAGGCTTATTTCATCTTGAGTGAAATGCATGGTGGCACCTAAGCAACAAAGCAGGTCCCGTCCTAATAGTGGCGTTGGACAATCAGGGAGGTAAACCAGTTTGTGAGATAGAGTTCTGTTTCCCAAAGCACATTCCGCTGGGGCATATACTGGGCACTTAGTTCCTTTCCCTGTGGCTCCCACCACAGTGAGGGAATCTGCCACGGGCAGCTGAAGGGGTTGGTTTACAGCGGTTCGTGCAGCTCCAGAGTCTATTAAAAAGTCTATGTCTGAATCTCCCACCCGTATTTTTACTCAGGGTTCCAGGGGCAGGATAGTCTGTCTCCCCTGACACCCCTATTCTTGATCCTCCGCTGCCATCATAGGGGTACCTTCCCTTTCGGGGCACTCATTTTTCCAATGTCCCTCCTTTCGGCATATGGCACACTGGTTGCGACCCAGATGCATTTCCTGTAAGCCAGGGCACCCACGTCCACGTCCTCTCATTCCCCGGCCCCTTCCACCTTCCTGAAATTTTCCCCTGCCACCAGCCTGTACTGCTGCAACCATCATTTTCACTTGCCTCTTTTCCTTTTCTCCCTCCCTAAGGCTGTAAGCCCTGTTTGCAGTTTCCAGAATCTGTGCCATTGTCATGCCCATCAACTCCTCCTTTTTCTGCAGTTTCCTTTTAATATCAGGGGCGGCACGGCTGGTAAAGATACCCTTTATAAATGCCTCAGTTGCCTGATCATCGGGATTGGCATTAGTAGTTTGCCTGATGGTATCCCGAATACACTGCAGAAAAGCAACCGGACTCTCTTTTGGCTCCTGTACTAGCTCATACGGCTTAGCCCAATTGTTATGTCGGACAGCTGAGTGTCGGAGACCATGTAATAGGAGCTCCTTGTATACAGTGAGAAGGGTGAAATCCGCCGGCACGTTGGGATTCCACCGGGGGTCTGCTCTAGGGACCTGGACTGCAGCAGCAGGGACGTGATTTGGATCCAGATCATGTCTCCGCTGTGCCTCCTCCCGTGCCTTAGACACAACCTGATTACGCTCCACCTCAGACAGCAGGGTCCGCATAAGGACATTACAGTCATCCCAGTCAGGCTTATGGCTAGCCAGACATCCCTCAAGGACCGAGATAAACTTGCTTGGGTTCGTAGAGAATTCCCCTGCCTGTGCTTTAAAGGCTGCTAGGTCCACTGGGTTAAAAGGCACATGGGTATAGATCTGCATAGTAGTGGCCAGGTGATCTTGTGATCCTGGGCGGGCCACCACGGTCTCAGTAATCAATGGATAGAATCCCACCGAGGGGGCAATTTCTGGGACCTGAGGCACCCTGTCTTTATATGATGGGGGTGTTGGAGCCGAAGGGGACACCGACTCTGCCATCACAACTTGGGGAGGGTTCTGGGGACTAACAGTAGTTACTACCGAACCCGTCGGAGTCAAATTACACCTTTGCAAAAGCTCTGACCTATCTCTTAACAACATAAACAACTGTGCATACATATGTTCATTCCATTTACCCGTTCGCTGACAAAACAGAAGCAATTGAAGGATCGTATTATAATTAAGTGATCCCTCCGGTGGCCACCTTTCCTGGTCCTCTAGCTGATATTGAGGCCAGTCTACTGTACAGAATCTTTTCAGTTTACTTTTAATCAACGGATCCGATCCAAACACTTTCCAGTTCACCAGAATGCATTCTAAGGGCATATACCTTGCCCTGCCTGCAGTACTCTATCCCTGCCCCATACTCTAGGGAGACACTGGGCGTCCCCAGGTCAAAACAGGTAAAGTCCCCACTGGACTGTTCCTACCTTATCCAAGGGTCCGGTTCTGCACCGTCGCCCGCAGCTGCTTCTCCACTACTCGAGCGCGTTGCACTGTTGTATCCTCCGGGGTCGACCAAACCACGTCTCCGCCGAGACCCCCGATGAAGTCACCGGTGTGCGCTGGGCGTCGGTCGTCGCCGCAATCCGTCGACCTCCGAGAGGGGTCCGGGCAAGGCTAAATTTCAGCCTCGAGCCCACCCAGGGACGCCAAGACTGTTGCCAGCACAGAGGGCCTGAGGACAGCAACAGCGGGGTTCGTTGCCCGGTGTGCTTCGTGCCAATAAACACACCAGGGTGGAGAAGCAAACAAAGTTTATTTGAGATCTCAAAGTGGTGCAAGGAGACAGACAAGTCTCAGATCAAGCACACTGAGACAAACAGTTTTTCCTCTCTTTATACATTTTACAACTAAGCCCCCCCTCTTCCCCCCCTCTCCTTCCCCCATTCCCTCTCCCTTCTTCTACAAAAGTCATGTTTATACATTCAAGCAATTAAATCATTCTAGCTGCTATAAGTCTAGCTTGTTAGTAACACTCCTCTAAACTGTTATCTGGTCCTGTTTACCCTTGATATATTATCTCCTCTCCAGTCAGAAACATACAGGCCTCATTATTACCGCTTGGTATCAGTGTGAGGGGGGTTGTAACTGATAACTGGCTGTTTACACATTCCATGCTGATAACTGGCTGTTTACATATTCCATGCATCTAGCTTTTGAGGTCGATTAGAGTTAAACATTGAAGAACTTTGGTTCACTTAGGCCTAGTGACACCAACAGTGCTATTGGGCTATTAGGAATACAATTCTGTCCTGATATTCCTATCACTTCCAGAGAAAGGAAAGAGCCTAGAACATGTAAAAGGAAATTTAGTTTGATAGTTTTCTGTCTGGTAAGAACTTACTTATCAATAGACACAGCTGGAAAACCCTTATGTCTGTATAGATGTAGTTGTGAAATCCTCACTTCTGTATTGTTTTGTATGTTTATTTGCATGGTCTCTGTCTGGTTCTATAATTGTTTCTGTCTGCTGTATAATTAATTTTGTTGGGTGTAAACCAATTAAGGTGGTGGAAAATAATTGGTTAAATAACCATGTTACAGTATGTTAGGATTGGTTAGTTAAAATTCAGTAAAATGATTGGTTAAGGTATAGCTAAGCAGAACTCAAGTTTTACTATATAGTCTGCAGTCAATCAGGAAGTAAGGGGGGAAATGGGAACAGGGAGTGGGGGAACTGGAATCATGTTTTGCTAAGGCGGGGGAAATGGGAACAGGGAATGGAAACAGGGAGACAGGCAAGGCTCTGTGGTGTCAGAGCTGGGAAGGGGGACACTGAGGAAGGAAACTGGAATCATGCTTGTTGGAAGTTCACCCCAATAAACATCAAATTGTTTGCGCCTTTGGAGGTCTGCTGTAGTCCACTGGAATTTTTGGAGTAACAGATCCATGGACAACCATGGAGACAAATGTTTTACTGCCTTTTAAACAGTCTCAAGGTAAAGACAGCACAGGTTAAGGCAGCTGTGTGGCAATAATTGTACTTGGTGGCTGAGTTGTTAAAGACAAAGTGCATTACCTTAAAAAAACTAAATGAAGGAGTAAGTGATTTAAAGAAGTAAGTAAAAAGTTACAAATACCTTTTGCAAAAATTGATAATACAGGGTTTGGAGAAAAGTAAACATTTGGGAGTTGTGGAAATGGTAAAAGGTAACAGTTGTGAAGATGTTAAAGGTAACAGTTGTGGTGTTACAAAAGCAAGTTTTTGGTTTAATAATAAAACCCAGTTATATAAATGTAACTGTATGTGCAACTCTGTGCAGTCACATTGGATGGAAGCTTGGTAATTAAATTATACCAGGGGGTCAGGAAGAGTGGCTACTACCACCACTATGCTTCTGTCCCCAGAAGCCTTTACAGCTATTCTAAGGGGAAATGCGCCCTTTTCCCACAGAAATGGTCTATAGGGGACTGCTGCAGGCAGCAGGCGGAGAAATAATCTAATCAAAATTATTTGACTATTGGGTAATGTAATCAAAATCACTAAAGGAATGTCAGGGGTTTCTATTAAAACTTAACTTAACTGCCCCTGGCTGTCTCTGGTTGTACAAGATGGCAGTGTAATTGGGGTACAGTTGTGTAAAAAAGAGTAATCACAGTGCAAGGGATGTTAGGCAAAAAATAGAGTTTTGTCTGTGTGCACAGGAAAAAGAAAAGGAAAAGGGGAGCAATGATGGGAACACTGAGCCTTGGGGTGGCTCTGGGGGATCGGACTGTCGCTTTGGGGGTGCATGAAAACTCTGTGGGCATGGGAAGGCAGTTACACCTTGTGTAAAATTAATATGGCTAATATAATGTTATGGAGGTTAAACTATTTCCCAGGACATGTGCAGTGTATATTGGAAAACGGGTGAAAAAAAAATTCAAACAAAACATGGTACTTAATTAAAATCCAATAGGGCTCCAAAAGGAGCCACAGTAGATTGTGCTTTCTTTTTCAGATCTGTGTGTTTTGGAGCAGGAGATGAAAGTAAAAAGTAATGAGAACTTCTGGTGGAAGTGGAATGTGTCCCTTTTAAGACAGTCTCTGAGCTGCTGATAGCTTTGAATCCAGAGGCAAGCCAAGAAAGCCTCGGTGTAAATGCAAATTACCTAGCTGATGGGGGAAGGAGGAAACTACCCATAAGTAGCAGCACAAAGAACCTGCAAATAATAAATACATCTGGTCAGCAAACAAGCTACTGAAGACTCAGATTATGGCCCTCAAGGAAAGGAAGGTAAAAAAACAAGTCAAGCCTGAAAATAGGGGGGACAGGTTAACCCTAAAAGGGAGGGATGGGTGTGGGTGTGTACAGAGCAGAAATCTGAAGCTGTCTCTCAGCTATTACCTGAGAATAAACTTAAAGCTTGGTACAGCAAAGAAACTATTGCAAACCTGGTCTGTTGTACAAGAGGGGAAACTGAGGCACACCACCTCATAAATTTCATAAATGACCAGTGAGTGGGGTAATTCACTAGCCTGACTATAGAACAAAATAAGGACAGCCTGGAGGTAATTCTTCTGTTTTTCCTGCAATTAGCAAGGAAATTTGTAAAAGAAATTGGTAGTATTATTAAGCAATAATCTGTCCCCACCAGGGGGGTGGAAATTGTTTTTTTGTTTTGTTTTTCAGACACTCTACAAGCATGCTGGTGCCAGCGAAAGAATAACCCAGAATACCATGGATCTATGTTTTGTGTTGTTTGTCTTGTTGCTAGCATGACGTGGGTGGGGGATGGCTTCAAAAGGCTGACCTGGGGGCGGGGGGGAGGGGGGGGGGGAAAGAGATGTGTGTGGGAATGCAAAATGCTCAACTAGGAGGCCAGCACCTGTGTAATAGCTACCATGGTAAAATGGAACGTCAACTAAGGTGGGCCCCACAAGCCCTATGGGAATAATGAGAAGGGGAGGAGCTCACTGGGAATCAATGGAGGGGTGTGTAAAATGGTGTAAATCCAGGGAAGATGTTTGGATGTGCCCGTCTCCTATGACTATGGAGGAGCAGGATCAATGGCCTATGGCAAGGGGTGGACAATTGAGTGTACTGTTATGAGGTGTTTTGCTGGAAATGTACATATTACTGGGGGCACAATTACACCAACCCCTAACCAAAGTACACACATCTATATGCTGCTATCTGGACTTCGGTGCACAAATGGATCTGTAAATCTTATGCTGTGAATAATCAAACCGGGGCATACTGCCTTATTCCATACCAAGTGGTTAAGTTGGTTTGGACAATAACCCATTTCTCTGTGAACATTCAATGGACTTATGATGTGGACAAAAGCATGCAAAACCTGCAGAAGCAGCTTGTTGCAACTGCCAGCACATGGACACATTAAGATTTTAACCCTGTCGAAGGAGGAGAGGCAGTGTTTTGGTGGTGGCTCGGATGTTGGACCATACTGCAGTGGACAGGACTTGGTGTTGCTGTGAATTGTTAACTGTACTTGTGTTATGTTGCATATAAAAATAACCTATAAGTAATGTAGTAAGCCCTCTTCACCCCGCAGTGTGCAAGACAACCCGTACCCAACCTTCTCGGGCCCATTATAATGGGAAGTCTGGAACACTAATTGGAATAGGTGTGGTATGCCCGTACGTGAGAAGATGCAGGGCACTGTACTACACAAGGGGCAGTGGGACAAATGGAATATCAACACCTTCCACCTTGATACCTGGCCCTATCAGGAAATGTGTCGCCATATGTCCTATGCTTTTCCAGGGATACCTGGGCAGGAGGATCCCAAAAGAAAAAGAAAAAAAAGGGGTGGAGTGTTAGGATATAGATATTCAGCCCTGTCTGTAAAGGCCTATACTTTAAGAATTTATGTGTATTCTTACCACTTAGCTAGTTATAGAGGTATAAAAGAGAGAATCAAAATCACTTTCTGTATTTGTAATGGCCTTCTCTTCTGTAACAGTCTGAGGCCTGGTTCTTAGGCTAAGGCCTTCGGCTAAGCAGCAGAGGCAGCCATAAACTGGGAAGTGTATGGTCACATCCTCACATTCCAAACTAGTCACATGGAAATAAGGTGCTATTGGGCTGTTAGGAATACAGTCCTGTCCTGATATTCCTATCACCTCCAGAGAAAAGAAAGAGCCTAGAACATGTAAAAGGAAATTTAGTTTGATAGTTTTCTGTCTGGTAAGAACTCACTTATCAATAGACACAGCTGGAAAACCCTTATGTCTGTATAGATGTAGTTGTGAAATTCTCACTTCTGTATTGTTTTGTATGTTTATTTGCATGGTCTCTGTCTGGTTCTATAATTGTTTCTGTCTGCTGTATAATTAATTTTGTTGGGTGTAAACCAATTAAGGTGGTGGAAAATAATTGGTTAAATAACCATGTTACAGTATGTTAGGATTGGTTAGTTAAAATTCAGTAAAATGATTGGTTAAGGTATAGCTAAGCAGAACTCAAGTTTTACTATATAGTCTGCAGTCAATCAGGAAGTGAGTGGGGGAACTGGAATCATGCTTTGCTAAGGGGGGGGAATGGGAACAGGGACTGGGGGTGGGGGAACTGGAATCATGTTTTGCTAAGGCGGGGGAAATGGGAACAGGGAATGGAAACAGGGAGACAGGCAAGGCTCTGTGGTGTCAGAGCTGGGAAGGGGGACACTGAGGAAGGAAACTGGAATCATGCTTGCTGGAAGTTCACCCCAATAAACATCGAATTGTTTGCGCCTTTGGACTTCGGGTATTGTTGCTCCCTGTTCATGCGAGAAGGACCAGGGAAGTGAGAGGGTGAAGGAATAAGCCCCCTAACAACTGGAGCCCAAGTACCCAGGTATCTAACATGACAAAACCTGATCACAATGTGGCAGGACCTTCCCCATCCACCCAAAACCTTGGAAGAAGGGAAATAAGAATTTAAGGAAAAAGTCTTCTACATTTACATTGTTTACAGCACTGTTGAGGATACCCTCCAACACTCCAGAGGGCTTTCACTAATATCTGACACAGATCTCAAAACACACTGCACACCCCAACTTCACCACACCCGCCCTCTAGTGCAAAGCCTTAACAGGGATCTCATGGGCTTTTACATCAATTGTATCAACAGGTTGCACACCTGGCCATCCCCCATTCCATGCACTTGGGATGTATCCAGCCATACCCCTGCTGAAGTCACTGTCATTACAGGATTGGAGCCCATACTAGTATCACCGTCTCAGACTTCATTCATTCACATTCAAGGGCTCACTCACACCAGCTCCTCTTTCCATGGTGTCCCTTGAAGGAGAATGGACCCAATTGCCTGGACTGGTATTGGGGATGTGGTGTTAACAGTGGCAGCCACTCCCCTCCTCCCCTGGTTCTGTTCTGTACATGGTCCAATGTTCTAATACCACATCACTGCATGACTGATAGGCATGTCAATGCGTCACAACCAGGGACTCAAGGCAACCAGAGACTCTTTAGATGTCCCGCTTCCTCTGCTCCCATCACCATAAGTGTCCATTTCACCTTTTATTTTTTTCTTCTTAACCAGGAGACAGGTCCATTGTTTTCCCACTTCCCCTGTGCCTGCCAATCCCATTCTCATGGCCACGGCTCACACAGCATTGTCACAATTCACCAAGAACAGCCAGGGACTTGCCATCTCTAGGCCTTTATTTAAGCACACAGTAAGATCTCTGTGAGCACCGCACACTGGGCCCTCTGCATCTAACCAGACACAAGATGGTGGCTGCCCTCCAGCAGGGAGCAGAGGCCTTGATGTTTTACAGCAGGGGCACACATTAAACAGAAGCACAGCGCTGACACCAGCAGATCTCAGTGGTTCCCCACAGTATACACCCAGCCCAGTAGACATAGTGACTCACGGACCATCTTTACTCCCAGACATGACTGCAGGGCCCACCTCCCCTCTCCTCAACATTCCTGGGGCAACCACAGCAATCGCTCACCTGGGGAAGGAATCCTAAGGCTATTTAGCAGAACACAGCAGCTGAAAACAAGGGGGAGGAGCCTGTATCATGTGGCCAGACAGCTCTCTGCAGGTCACAGTTTGAGCAATGCATTACAGCCATGACTAGGTTCCCTTCATATGACATGCATGTTCCCTTTTGTGGGACCGCAGAGTCATTCAAGTCTTGGGGATCCTGGAAATCCCCCTTCAGACAGACTGTGAACCCCTATTTTCCAGTCCTTGCAGAGCTGTCATGGTCCCTCAGAGGGAGAGAGAGAAACAGGAGAGACCCACGATGGGGCAGAGACAGCAGCTTCTCTGGCCTGTTCACTTTGTGCTTAAATGTCTCTGCAGGAACATGGGAGCCATGCAGGGTCAAAGACACTGGTATGTTAGAGGCTGGAGAAGCTCATTTCATGAGACCTGAAGCCATGTGCCACCCACTGCCTCAGGAATAGAGAGTGAGCTGGGAACCTACACCCCAGACCCAGAAGAAAGGGCAGATTCTCTCCCCCATGAATGAGGTTGGTGGGAAAGTGAAGATTGGGGCCTCGCTGAAAAATGCCACCTGCCCCTGTTCACAGTCCAGAGACACCTGGATCCTCCGGGGGACCTGGCTCAGAGACAGGGGGGTTGGAGGGGAGGGGAGAGCCTGGAACTGAAACCCCCACCTCTGCACAGCCCAGATCCCCCCCTCAGGTGCCGCACTGAGCTCCTCCTTTCTCTTCACAGACTCTCTGGCCACCCCTCCAGCCCAGGCTGTCCACCTCTACCTCCCAGCAATGTCTCCCTGAGGTGAATCCCTCACAGCGCAGCACACAAGGAGACTAATCAAATCTCTGGGGATGTTCAGGGTGGTTCAGCCGTATGACGTCCCAGGTCAAAATTTTCCGAACCACAGACAGGGGGAGCCAGGGATGAGCCGTGTCTGGATCCAGAGTCACACTCGCTGGGGAGAGAAGCAGAGCGCTTCAGGCAGAGCTCAGCCCCCGCAGGAGAGCCTGGCCCCAAGGGAAGGTTCTCGGGGAAAGCCCCTCACCCAGGAGAAGGGGGGAAAGTGTGACATTTCTGAGCAGCCTCTCTGCTTCATTTTCCTCATTAAATACAAAAAAGGAAGCTGGGGTGGGATTTTCAGGAACATCTAAGGGAGTTAGGGGCACAAGGCCCATTGGGACTTGACTTGTGCTACTGACTCCCTTAGATGCTCCTGACAATCCCACCCAGAAATGTCCATGAGCAGTGCCGGGGCAGAGTAAAGGGTGTTTGGGGGTCAGTCGGTGAGATGGTTTCTGTGTATTCGGGGTGTGTGAACTGGCTGCTCAGGCTGATGTTGGGATCTTTGGTGCACAATGAAGCCAGGCCCCCACTCAGCTCGATGGGACATTTCTGCGCCTGTCACACGACGGCTTTGGAGAACATCCACTCAGTTCCGGACCCGATGGGCCTGGTCGAGGCACAAACGGGCAGAACCCTGCTGACTTTGGGGACAATCAGAAAACTGGAAAAGCCCAATTTCCACTAAAGTCAGGTCCACAGAGGCCCAGGATGATGTGGGCAGAGGAATCTCTCTGGCTCCCCCTGCTGATGTCTATATGTATGACAAGTAGCTGCTAAGAGGGTTCGCACACTGCATTGCTTATGTAGGCTGAGCTGTATGACCAGCTGGGCCCTTCTCCCCTAATACAACCCATCGCCACAGCCAGGCCCCTTACCCTCACTATGCGCAGCCCCCCAGCCAGTCCCCCCATCACCCCGAGCCAGTCCCCTCACCCCCACCCTGTCCCGAATGCCCTCCAACCATGCCCCTCACCCCCATTCTGATCAGCCATCACAGCCATGCCCTTAAGCCCCCCCCTCCAATCAACATCCCCATAGGTGGGTCTCACCTCACATTGTCCAGGCCCCCTAGCTGGAGCCTTCATTCCCTCCCCTCTCTGGCCAGCCAACACAAGCTGGGCCCCTAACTCTGCACCCCAGCCAGCCCTCCTAGCCACTTTGGCTAGCCCCAATAACCAAGTCTCCATTTGCACTGGAAAGCTGGATAACACACAGAGCTCGGCCTACATGAGCAAACGTGTGACAAACTAGTGATGCAATCGTACCTTGTAGTTTCCTTAGAATCTAATCATTTTTATATTGTTTTAGTGTGCTGTGTAATTCTTTCTTTCTTTCTTTCTTTCTTTCTTTCTTTCTTTCTTTCTTTCTTTCTTTCTTTCTTTCTTTCTTTCTTTCTTTCTTTCTAGTAACTTTAACTACAAGTTAACAAAGATATTTTGGAGGGGAAGTGTCTTTCCTTCTAATTTAATAATAAATAACAACGATAACAGCAACTCCACCTGGAAACGTATCCTTCTCATCTGATCCCATGGATTTCCCCTTTCCTGTCTTCAGTTCCAATGGCAGAGCATCTAATGGAAGGAACATGGGAAAGAGACAAGACTTCATGCTGTCGTGTTTATGGGGTGTCCCTGCTCTTTGTTAACATAACTGCATTTTGGTTATGAGAGAGAAACTGATGGAGCCAGAAATAGAGACAGACAAAGCAGTGAAGAAAGCCACATCCATTTTTCCAGTGTGGCTAGGTTAAAACTGATCAGAAATTTTGCCTTTTTCCTCTGATGGCAGTGTAAGCCAGTGGCCAGTGTGTGTTGTCTCTGTCTGTGCCCAATCCACAGAGACTGCAAGTCTGTAACAGCCCTAGCAAGTTCCTTAGTTCAAGATGTAGAGACTCCTGTGCTCAGTTATGAGGGTGTTTGGTTTGATCTCTAGGGTTGGTTAAGAGTGGTTTTCACATAAGGAGGGACTTATATGGATTTGAAGCATTGGGGACCTCAGGTGTTTGGGATGAGCTTCCATCTGTCCAGCAGAACTATATAACTCACTGGTAAATGTGGTGTGTCCCACCTCTAATCTACAGACGATGTGAGTTTGTTATAACACTCAGCTAGGGAGCTTGACTCCAAAGGTAAAGTTCTAGATACTCATGATTTAAGCACTAAAGGTCCTTAGTTCGATCCCTGCTGTATTGGCCAAGCTAGCAGCTGTTACACCATTTCAGTGCACTTTACTGTCACTCAGCAAGTTATACTACCATCCAGAGAGACAGGATCTCAATTTTAAAGACAGGGAAAGTGAGGCTCACAGAGATCAAGGACTAGCTTTTTTTCTTCAAACACGGCTACTTCTTTATGGTGTTGAGAGGACTGTTATTTTCTTTTATAAATTCCCTCAATAGTTACATCTCACTCCTGCCCCACTGTGGGACAGAATTACCCCTAGATCTGAGCAGAGACTAGTTTTCCCATCTCTCAAATATTTTGGAAAGTTCAAAAATGTTCTCCATTTCAAACTGGAACAAAAAAATTGAAGTCTCAAAAATATTTGGTAACTCAAAACCAAACCTGGGGCGGCAAACAAGCCAGAGCCGGAGCCAGGGGGGAGGGCGGCCAGAGCGCCGGGGGGAGGGCAGCGAGCCCGGCTGTGGCCCCGATCTCCCCGGCAGCCGGAGCGCCGTGCCGCCCCCCTCCAGGTGCCGCCCCAAGCACAAGCTTGGTGGGCTGGTGCCTGGAGCCGGCCCTGTTTAGTACAAAGGAAAAAGGTAAGAAATAGAGCTAAACTGTTACAGGGCATGGTGGGAGTGAATATACATGCGTACACTGGAAGGCTGCCTGGCTCCTATCTCAAGATAAGGTCGAGCAACCAGTTGGGAGGGGCAAGGAGGATTGGGGGGGGGGAGGCATAAGAAACACTAAAAGCCAAAGAAAAGCTTGGCTTTGGCCAGTGAACAACCTCACTTGTTATCCCTCCCCTGCGGTACAAAAGGGGTGGTACTGAAGCCTCCAGACTCAAGACCCCCCAAAATGGAACATGGCCATAAATTGTAAGGGATGGGACCAAGGGCGTGCACTACAGATCAGGTATTAAACAAAGACACCATCAGATCAGGATTAAACAAAGACTGTGAATGGCTAGCCAACTACAGAAGCAGTTTCTCCTCCCTTGGTGTTCACACTTCAACTGCTAGCAGAGGACCTCACCCTCCCTGATTGAACTAACCTCGTTATCTCCAGACTGATTCTTGCCAGCATATTTATACCTGCCCCTGGAAATTTCCATTACATGCATCCGACAAAGTGGGCATTCACCCACGAAAGCTTATGCTCCAATACATCTGTTAGTCTTAAAGGTGCCACAGGACTCTCTGTTGCTCACTACAGGTATAATTATGCCTGTTACGGAGGGCATCAGGGACACAGAGCTATGGATGGTTTCAGAGTAGCAGCCGTGTTAGTCTGTATCCGCAAAAATAAAAGAAGTGGGTTGTAGCCCACGAAAGCTTATGCTCTAATAAATTTGTTAGTCTCTAAGGTGCCACAAGTAGAGCTATGGATATACTTGCTTGAAACTAACCCCAATAAACATTGCATTGCCTGCACTTTGGACTTCCAGACTTCTGCTTCCTATCTGTGTGACAATAACGAGGGGAAGCATGCTGGGGCTTAGGTATGAAATAGGGACCTACATGCCTAGACTGAGGCAGCTGTGAGCCTCCTAAGTAGCAAATTTTTAGGCACCTGGGAGTTTTTAACAACAGAAATGTAGGTGCATAAGCAGGGCCGGCACAACCCATTAGGCGACCTAGGCGGTCGCCTAGGGTGCTACAATTTGGGGGGCGGCGACCACGGTGGTATTTCGGTGGCGGGACCTTCCGCCACCTCTGTGGGGGGCGGCATTTCGGGGCGGGACCTTCTGCTGCCTAGGGTGGCAGAAAAGCTGGCGGCGCTCCTGTGCATAAGGACTGCAGCAGCTGAGTGGGGAAAGTAGGGTTGAGGATCAGTGGCATCTAAATGTCGGATTCAGGTACCTAAAGTGAAAGTAGCAGCCAGGCACCCAAATCTTTTTCTGGATCTATCCCTGCTTCCTCACCTGCTTTGGAAACCCCACTAGGCCCCTATCTGCTTCCTTTGGTGCCTGATACCTTTAAAAATCCAGCCATAAGTCATTTTGGAAAAGATGCTTTTGAAAAACTTACCCAAAATCTAATGAGCTTTAAAAATCAATTGAATATAATCTGGGTCCACAAGCACTAAAATACCTTAATCAGAACAGCATGGGGCTTTGAATGGTATCACTCCATGGCAGGGCCTGATGGTGCTAAATGTCTGAACAGAGTCCACCTCCCCCTATTGCACTTGAGCCATCCAAGTCAGCACAGCTTCCTCCCACAATGGGTGTTTAAATGTGCATCCCCTGGTCGCTGATTGGCTATTGCAAAGAGCAACTGGGGCTGTGATTGGAGGCGAGACCAGGAGCTCACCTCTTTGCTAGGCAGTGCCGTGTGGGTGAGAGTCCTGGATCCCTGCCATATCCTCAGGAACTCCCCAGCCCCTGTGTGGGGGTGTTGAAGTAGATTGTGTGTATCAGCCCCTATAGCCACCACCAGCAGCCACCGCTCTCTCTGCTCTGCCTTCAGAGCTGGGCAGCCAGAGAGCAGTGGCTGCTTTGACCTTTGCGCTCGGAGGGATGGCTACAGGGGGGCTAAGGCAAATATTGGGGTGGCTACAGCCCCCACAACACCTCTCCCAGAACCGCCCTTGTGTGTGTTGTTTCAGTGTGCTGTCCAGCTCTGCGCAGATAGCTGGTTCAGCAGACATCGACAGCACTACCCAGTGTTGCTAAGTGCTGAAGGCTGGAACGTCATTGCCTTAGTAATGCTGCTCAGGCTGCCTGGTGCTTCTGCCCTTGGTTATTATTAACAGCAGAGACGGCAGCCTGCTCGATGTTACTCATCAAGAAAGATCACAGGCCCGGTTCAGTGACAAAGCACTGGGCCAGGTTTGTTAACCCCTAGGCACAGTCCCAGCGCCCTGGCTCTGTGGTTACAGGTACACCGACACACGAGTGCCTAGCAGCCAGGAATGGCTCAGTCAGTGGTGGGACTTGCCACTGCCCCCTTGGCTGAACAGGGAATTAAGGCAAAGTACCCCGACATTTATAGACTGAAACAAACAACTAAAATACACAACTTATACCACACCTTACGTGTGTCATGACATTACCTTCCCTTGTTCCTAATGTCTTGGACAAAATATCCCTCTCCTTAGTTTGTCAAACCATCCTCTCTTGTGCTAGACTGGGCTGTATCTGTACTAGCTGGGATATATTTATGTAAAGCTCTAGTGTCTAGTACACTAGCAACAACTTTGCCAAGTTCATGTACTGGGCATTGAACTTGTGGACATCTGCTTTGATACATGGCCTGACTTTGGTTCACAGCCTCTGGCTCTGGCCTCAGATCTTGCACCAGGCCCAGTACTCCAGGCTTTCTCTCTCTATTACACCCCCAGCCAGAGGCGCTGATTTTGTAATGTGCCAGAGGGTGCTCCCCTGGCTCCGCCCCCTTCCCTGCCCCCACTCCACCCCTTCCCCACCGCCCTACCCTGCCCCGCCTCTTCCTGCCCCGACTCCACCACACCATGCCTCTTCCTACCCCCATTCTGCCCCGCCCTGAGCATGCCCCACCCTCGCTCCTCCCTCCTGAGCCTCCTGCATGCTGCAGAACAGCTGATCACAGCAGGTGGGAGGCACAGGGGGGAGGGGGAGGAGCTGATTAGGGAGGCTGCATGTAGGTGCTGAGCACCCATCGGTTTTTTTCTGTGGGTGCTCCAGCCCTGAAGCGCCCATGGAGTCAGCGCCTATGCCCTCAGCTGTGGGAATCACTCAGGGTAGCAACAAAGAGTCCTGTGGCACCTTATAGTTCTCCTCCCAAACAGGGAATCTTACATTATTCAGTAATTAGAGACAGAACAAATCTGTGACTGTTGAGGAGAGTTTATTTCAGCATTTGATAATTAAGAGAAAATGAGGAAAAATCTGAGAAGATTTACACAAATTGGCTACGTAGACAGGGGAAAAGCAAAATCTGAAAGGTTTCATATCAATTGGGTGTTTAAAGGAAAAACACACAATCTTTATGCAGGTAATATATTAGTAATCCATCTCCAGAGAGAAAGTGATCAGCCTCTGAGGGAGGTGCAGTAAAATTTAGTAAATGAAGAAAGGGGAAAATCTGTGCAGCAATATTTGATTGTTGGAGAGAAAAGTGGCAAGGATTTATATCAACTTTACCCTCAAAATATTACAGTAAAAGCATATTTTTAAGGGTGCAATGTCAAGCAGTTTCAGTTAGGCATTGCCAGAACCAAGGATGTCTGGGCCCTGTTAATTCAGCCCCCTTGTGTCTGTGCCTTGCTATATAATCTCTAGGGACAGGATCACACGCTGCAGCGCTCATTAACACAGGACCCTCATTCAGGGTATGTCTACACTGAACCCCCCCCCCCAAAAAAAAATTAAACAAAAAAACAGTGCAGTGAGTCTCAGAGCCTGGGGCAGCTGACTCAGGGTCATGGGGGCTCCGGCTGGAGTGCTAAAATAGCAGTATAGATGTGCAGCTGCAGCCTGGAGTCTGAGATCCTCCCCCCTCGCCAGGATTCAGAGCCCAGGCTCCCGCCTGAACCCAAACATCGACATTGCTACTTTAGCCCCAAAGCCAAGTCAATTGCCCCTGGACTCTGCAATTCCCTGATGTGGGTCTTTATTTGCAGTGCAGACAAACCCTCAGTCTTTTTACGCTCTGAGGTCTCTGATGGAGCAAACATGTCCCTGACCCATCTCTGTGCAATTCAGCGGCACCCCCTGG
Organism: Emys orbicularis; assembly: GCF_028017835.1. Lineage (NCBI taxonomy): Eukaryota > Metazoa > Chordata > Testudines > Emydidae > Emys > Emys orbicularis. The sequence continues at coordinate 23,199,761 of NC_088695.1, read as the reverse complement.
CTTGTCCCAGAGGCAGTAATGGGGTTATGTGTGTAAATGGCTACTCACCCCCAAAACAAACACTTTCCCCTCTTCCCTGCTTCACCCTCTCTGCTCTGTCTTAATTAGTCTGAGCAAAATATCCTGACTCCCTCAAACAAACCATGTGTGGTGTTAGTTACATTTTCTCTGTCTCTGTGCCACAAATTGTTCCTTTTCCTTCTGTTTGTGGTGTTGGAACCTTTAAAACTGAAATCCATTTTCTGGGGCTTGTCTGGAGCCTTGTCTGGGCTGAGTTGTGACCTGCAGACTCGGAAATAATAACACTTAGATTTCCCATGAAAGATGAAATCCCTCTTCAGTTTCAGGCTCTGTCACGTCCTGGGTGCAATCCAGACCGGGCAGAGCAGACATGTCAACTCTTGTGAACTGATCACTAGACTTAGACTAACATTGGTCGCGACGCGGGACAAACAAGCAAATATTGGGACAGTCCCGATAAAATCAGGACATCTGGTCACCCTAGTGAAGAACCCTAAGGAGCAGAGATGAGGCAGAAGGCTGAAGTGAGGAGGGTGGGGGCTGATGGGGTGGGGGGACTATTGATGGTGGGTTCTGAGCAGATGGGCTGAGTGCTGGGAGGGTGCACTGAGTGCAATTGGGGTTGATTGGGTACAGGGGCTGAACCAATAGGGTGGTGATGATGGGGGCTGGAGGACTGAACTGGGGGGCTGAATTGAGGGGTTGGGTGGGGACAGAACTGATGGGAGACTGGGAGACAGGATTAATTGCTGGGCAGGAGATGGGTGGATGTGGGGCCAAGAGCTCCTGTAGCAGCGGCCAAAATCACCTTACCTAGTATGTGGGAGAGTGGGCAAAACTAATTGTCACATGCGCACACCCCTGCGATCTGCAGGGGGAGTTCAAACACCACGTGACTGACCTAAAAACACAATATAAACTTTATTAAAATGTTATAATTTTGGGGCCAATCTCATGATTTTTGGGGGTCGGACTCATGATTTTTGATCTCCCAAAATTGGCAATACTGCATTGATGGGTAAAGGTAGTGGTAGCAAATTGTGACAGGCATACTGTTGCCTGATTTTAAGAGGTTAATATTATTATTTTAGGTAATATGGGTAATAAGCTCGTCAATTGATCTGATCAGAAGATAAGGTTTTTATCCCAGAATCAGGCTACACAGAGTTTGCAAGGCCCTTGGAATGTACGACAAGGACACTCACACTGAGACAAATGTAGCCTTAAAGACTTTTATTGAGATAAATGGAATAGTAATCAAACAGTAATTAAATGGTAAAATAATCAGAGTTACAAAGGCAATAATATTGTTCTAGAGATACACGTGATATTATGCACTATAAAGCTTTTGATTAATATACTCACACCCTTCCTTGATAACCTGGTGGTAAGAGACCAAGGACCAGCCTAGTCTCTGGCATGCCAAGAGAGTTCAGGTCCTAGTTCCTCAATTCTTGAGTGGGAAGAGCAGAGCTTAGGAGAAGCTGAAAAGCTATAGAAGACTGAAGAAGCTAACTTAGAATTTTACTTAACTGACTGACTTAAAACTTACAATTCAGAACTAACAGATTAATAGACTAATAAACAAAAGGGTAATAAACTAAGAATGAAGAAGCCTCTTTGGCATGGTGGGTCACCCCCCTTATAGAGCTTGAACACCTGAGCCCTCCTTCTATGTCCACACTTAGTTTCTTCACTCACAGAAATATTGGGGTACACTTACTCCATAGGCTGGTATGTTTGTACATATTGATGAGATATACACACATATTAATGACATTAGCTCATTCTCACATTTGTTATTTCTGTCCTACCAGATTATTTCAGTTATTTGCAAGTTCCAAGTTGTGGTGTACCTGTTAAGTTTAAAGAGGTAGCACTTAGGTAGCCCCCCATACCACCCTGCTTCAACGCATTCTTTATGTATCTATGTGTAACCCCTTTGGGGTTTAGAGAGCATGGCCCTTTTAAATCTTTTTCCTAGGGGGGAGAGTAAGAAAAAAGGAGGGAAACTCCAGGGGGCAGCGCTGGAGCTCCAGGGAGAGAGAGAGGCAGCCGGAGGCCCTGGAAAAAGTGAAGGAGAGAGAACCTGCCTGAAGCCTGGGAAGGACAGGGCTGATCAGGGACAGCCCAGGACAGGAGCCAGGAGGAGCACTGTGCCAGGGAGGAATTGCCCGAGAAGGACAGGCCGGAGCTGGACCCAGTATCACGGCTGCCCAGAGCTGCATGGGGCTGTGAGTACTGGGGCTTGGGACTCTGCATTGGGAACTAGGAGGGAGGCTGTAGCTAGTTAAGTGGGGAGGTGGTCGCTCTGTGGGGCTTTGCAGAGAGCGGCAGAAGAGGGCACCGGAGGGGTTTGTTGGGGGAAAGTTCACTGGCGCCGAAGACGACCAGGAGCACCCAAGACTCACCCCTGGACTGGAACTTTGCTCAGGACTCCTGAACTCTGTGTGCAGACACATTGCTCGGTGTCTGCCCTTCCAGACTGTGCTACCACTGGGCCTGTGGGGCCTTGGCTTGGAGGCAGCCCTGTTCTACTGCTCCCCCTATATTTCCCCTTGTTGTTTTTCTCCTCTCATCCCTCTGTAAATAAATATTTCCCTTTGTTATATCCATTGTGCTTTTCCTGTGGGTGGGTGTGTTCACTCTGGGGGGGTTGGAACAGGTGCCCCTGGGGTGGAAGGGATTTCTCCTGCTGCATTCCTGCGCGCGCCCTGTCTTGGCCAGAGCTGTCTGCAGAGCAGACTCCATCTTGGCCACGAGGGCGCTAAAGTTACATATGTTAAAGGTTGCAACCATATATGGACCTTATGCTTTAGCTCATCCCCACCTATCTAGGGGAAAGGTCCCAAACATATGTACACTAACTTTGCCTTAGCTCAACATACAGGATGTGGCCAGTAGGTCCCTTGCGTTACAGCCAAAAATACTCTAATATAAATCTATAAACCTATTATAACCTATTATAATAAAACAAATAGTCAAACCCCTAAGAAAATAAGAAATCCATAAGAAAATATATTTAGGCAAACAAGCGGGCTAGCCCTACAGGCTATAATACCCAGTATTCATCACAACTTTCTACCCCTGAACTAGGAGATAGGGAAAGACAGAGGGTGGGGAAAGGTGAGAGGTACCAAAGTGTGGTGGAAATGCCTCTATCCATCAGAATTTACCAGCCCTGGACCAAAGGATGGAGGAAGGCAGAGGTGGAAAAACTATGATAAATGAACCCCATCCATCACAGTCTGTTACCCCTGGACCAGAAAGTGGGGAAAGGTGAGAGGTACCAAATTGTGGTGGGAATGCCTCCATCCATCACAACTTACTGCCCTTGGACTGTAGGATGGGGAAAAGCAGAAGCAGCAAATTGTGACAGGGCAGCAAAGGAGAGGATACACAGATGTTAATAATTGGTACCAGAGGCAAATTGTGCAGCCAAAGTTACACTGGCAGGGTGAGGAGCAGCAGGTAGCCCTGTGGGGAAATGGGGGGAGAACTATTTTTTCCTACAGCCCAGTGACGGGTTAATTTGACTCTACAAATAACCAGAGGAACCTGGTGGCATAGTAATGACAACTCCATGGCCCGAACTAAGGGAGCAGACCTTGCAGCTCAGCTCAGGGCTAGAAGACAGTGAACATGATGTGGAGAAAAGAGAACACATCTTACACACTGCTCCCTGGGTCAATCTCTTACCAACGTGAATCCCACCCACAGTCAGTGTCACCGGGAAACATCTCCCCTGCCTCTCTGGGTTCTGGGCAGCCTACGTAGGACCAGGAACCCATCACCGCCATGTCCCAAGTCTCTACAGACATTCAATCTTGATGTCTCCTCTCTGTCCACTCATTGACATGGTGCCTTCTATGCATAATGCCTCCTTAATGCTGAGAGGAGCTGCCTGCTCCTAGGGAATGTGGTTCCCCGGAGAGGGAGGGTCTGGGGGCAGTGGGGCTGCAATGCAATCATTTGTATTTATTTGATTAATTTTCATAAAGAAAGAAACAATAATCCTGTTTATTTATTTATTTGATTGATTAATGTGCATAAAGAAAGAAACAGAAATACAATAAAAATATAAAAAGGAAAATGACTGAAAGCGTGACTGAGTTACCAAACACTGCATGTCTCACAGGACAGCCAATAACATTATTCACTCACACAACTTTTCAAAGCGGCCAAATTAGAACAGGCAAAATCAGACATTATTACACAGACAGAACTAGGGTGACCCGATGACAAGAACAAAATATCGGGACACATGGGGAGGCAGGGCCCAAGCAAGAAAATAAATAAGAGCCGGAGCGCCGCCGAAGCAAAAAAAAGAAGTGCCCCGAGCCAAAATAGTGGGACAAATGGCGTCCTGACCATACATCCGTCAGGACACGGGACAAACCGCTGAATATCGGGACAGTCCCGATTTTATCGGGACGTCTGGTCACCCTAGACAGAACATGCTGGGGGTAACCAGGCCCGACAATAGCAATTCCGGGCCCCAGGGCAGAACAGTCAGTGCACCCCTAGAAAGGGATGGCTGAGGTTTAGGATGCTACTTTTTATCCTTCAGATAACACATTAGAACCCACTATGGGTAAGTTGTGGTGTTGCTTCATCTAGTTAACTTTTTTATCTTAATTTTTATTTAAAAAATACATCTCACTCCCATCCGCCTTTTAAATCACCGGGCCCCTGGACAATTGACCCCCCCTCCACCCCCACCCTGCCGGCGGGCCTGGGGATGAGGATACAATAAATAATAACAATGACAGACAGACACACACGGGCCAAACCCAGTATTGACGCTGTCGCTAGGACCCAGGAGGCGCCGGGCAGAGCGATTCCCGGGGTCACTCCGCCTGGAAGCAGGAAGTGGATTGCGGTCGCTGCAGTGCCTCAGTTGCGGTGCAACCCACGTTCCTTGCGAGACCCCAGGGCCTCGGCTGCTGCCGCTGGGGACCCCAGAGCCCTGGCTGCAGGCGGGAGAGGTTTCCTATCGAGGGAGGAACATTCCCGCTGCTCCCCGAGAGACTCTCCCAGCGCAGAGACCCCAGTCTGTCCCGACCCCGCTTACTGGGACCCAGAGCCCTGCTCCCAGGCAGAGCCCCACGTGGAAAGAAGGTGAGACCTGCCCACCATCCCCCTCCCCTGGGAGAGACGCTCCCGGTGCAGCCTGTCTGCAGGGGCAGGGGGATGCCCCAGGCTGCTCCCAGCTGGGCTGGCTGCGATTCCCTGCATTGGGCAGAGGAAAGGTGGCTGCCAGCTCCCATAGTTTGCAGTGAGTGGGAGGGATCGATTGCGGGTGGGAGCGGGAATGGGGCTGAAGAGGGGCAGGGGGCTCTGAGAGCCAGAGGGCGTTGAGGGGAGAACAGAGATGCGTGAGGGGCAGGAGGGGGGAGAACGGGGATGCAGGGGGCGGGATGTGGCTATGGGGATGTAGGGAGGCTGAGGGAATAATCAGGGGGCAGGCGGCGAATTCTGGGGCTCAGGGGAACAGAGCTGGAATAGAGGGAAACTCTGAGTGGGGGGATAAAAAGAAGGAAAAGGGGGGATGTGAGGAGAAAGGGCTGTGGGGTGGCTGGAGGGAGAATATGAGAGCAAGCAGAGACTGGCTGGGGAAGGGAGAGCTGGAGAGTAGGAGATGGGAGAGGGATGGTGAGAGATACAATGGCAGCTCCCCCAGCCCATGGGGTAGGAGGCTGCCCTGCCCAGCAGCCAGTGGGAAATCTTTTTCTCTAGACATGGTCAAACAAGTAATGGGGGCAGGGGCAGCGGACTTTCCCCTAAGGGCTCAGAATTTACAAGGCAAATATCCCCCCCTCCCACACGCACACCCTCTGCTCCTAATTTAGTCTTTGTTTTTTTTAAAACAATCTCATTGTTTGTGGGGTCTGACTCCTGAATGATTAATGTTTGGCGCTGACAGGACTGAACAGGGTCCTGCTCTGATTTCTGTGTCAAACCAGAGTCACTGCTAGCAACAATAGGCAAGGAATCCAACTGGTATTTGTTTTGGTTTGATTCAGGTTCAGTTCCATTCAATAGGTTCAGTTTCATTTCTGGTTCAAGTAGGGCTACCATATGTCCGGATTTCCCCGGACATGTCCGGCTTTTCGGTCTATAAATAGCCGTCCGGGGGGGATTTTTAAAAATCTAAAAATGTCCAGGATTTCCCCCCGGTTGGCTATTTATAGATAGAAAAGTGGCAGCCAAGCGCCGCTGGGCACCCAAAGCCCCTTCCCGGCTCCCCCCATCCCCTGCAGCCTTACCATGCTGTCCAGCCCGCAGCTGTCTTCCCCCTCCTCCCCTCCCCTGAACGCTCCTCCCCCCTGCTCCTCCCCCTCCCCTGCTTCCCGCGAATCAGATCTTCGCGGGAAGTCTGAAAAGAAGCAGGGGCAGGCGGGAGGCAGTAGCAGGTAAGCTGGGGCGGGGGGGGCGCGAGGAGGAGAGCTCCGGGGAGGCGCGGCCCTGGCCGAGCGGCTCCCTCCGGCCCGGGCCGAGCGGCGCCCGGCTGCCCCAGCGGCTCCGGCCCAGCTCGGGCCCCAGCACCCCCAGCCCGGACCCGGCCCGGCTCGGGCCCCAGCAGCACCGGCCCGGCTTGGGCCCCAGCACCCCCAGCCCGGACCTGGCCCGGCTCGGGCCCCAGCAGCGCCGGCCCGGCTCGGGCCCCAGCACCTCCAGCCCGGACCCGGCCCGGCTCGGGCCCCAGCAGCGCCGGCCCGGCTCGGGCCCCAGCAGCGCCAGCCCGGACCCGGCCCGGCTCGGGCCCCAGCACCCCCGGCCCGGACCTGGCCCCAGCAGCACCGGCCCGGCTTGGGCCCCAGCACCCCCAGCCCGGACCTGGCCCGGCTCGGGCTCCAGCCCGGACCCGGCCCGGCTCGGGCCCCAGCAGCGCCGGCCCGGCTCGGGCCCCAGCACCCCCGGCCCGGGCCCCAGCACCCCCGACCCGGCCCGGCTCGGGCCCCAGCAGCGCCGGCCCGGCTCGGGCCCCAGCACCCCCAGCCCGGACCTGGCCCAGCTCGGGCCCCAGCAGTGCCGGCCCGGCTCGGGCCCCAGCACCTCCAGCCCGGACCCGGCCCGGCTCGGGCCCCAGCAGCGCCGGCCCGGCTCGGGCCCCAGCAGCGCTGGCCCGGACCCGGCCCGGCTCGGGCCCCAGCACCCCCGGCCCGGCTCGGGCCCCAGTAGCGCTGGCCCGGCTCGGGCCCCAGCACCCCCAGCCCGGACCCGGCCCGGCTCGGGCCCCAGCAGCGCCGGCCCGGCTCGGGCCCCAGCACCCCCGGCCCGGGCCCCAGCACCCCCGGCCCGGCCCGGCTCGGGCCCCAGCAGCGCCGGCCCGGCTCGGGCCCCAGCAGCACCGGCCGAGCACCTCCGGCCCGGCCCCAAGGCCCGCAACCCCGGCCGGAGCGCAGCCCGATTCCTGGGCTCTTTAAAGCCGGCCCTGGTCAGGGGTCAGGGAGGGGGGGTTGGATGGGTCGGGAGTTTGTGGGGGGGCTGTCAGGGGGGCAAGGGTGTGGAGAGGTGTTGGGACAGTCAGGGTCAGGGAGCTGGGGGGTTAGATGGGTCTGGGGAGGCTGTCAGGGGGGCAGGGGTGTGGAGAGGGGTTGGGACAGTCAGGGACAGGGAGCAGGGGGGGTTAGATGGGTCTGGGGTTCTGGGGGGGCTGTCAGGGGGCAGGGGTGTGGAGAGGGGTCGAGGCAGGCAGGTAGCAGAGGGGGTTGGATGGGTCAGGAGTTCTGGGGGTCCTGTCGGGGGCGGGGAGCAGTTGGATAGGGCATGGGAGTCCCCGGGGGTCTGTCTGGGGGCGGGGGTGTGAATATGGGGTGGGGGTGTGGATAAGGGTCGGGGCAGTCAGGGGACAGGTAGGGTCGTAGGGCGTTCTCAGGAGGGGGCAGTCAGGGGATAAGAAGCAGGGCGGCTTAGATAAGTGGTGCGGTCCTAGGGGGCAGTTAGTGGCAGGGGTCCCAGGAGGGGGCAGTCAGGGGACAAGGAGCAGGGGGGGGTTGGGGGTTCTGAGGGGGGCAATCAGGGGGTGGGAAGTGGGAGGGAGTGGATGGGGGTGGGGCAGGGGCGGGGCTAGAGCGGGGCTCCTCCCCCCCCCCCCCCCCCAGTGTCCTCTTTTTTGCTTGTGGAAATATGGTAACCCTAGTTCAAGCCATCCAAAGAAACAAAAATAGAAGTTCAGTTACCAGTTTAAATCCTATTTCAATCTCAGTGGACGTAAATCCATGAAAGAGAGCTGCAATTTAAAATGGAAACTCTTTAGATTTTTGATTTATTTATTTTGTAATTTTAACTTTACATGAGTTTTCCTAGCCTTTTTGTGTTGTCAAATATACATGATTATTTTTTCCTAAACAATGTGTTTGAGAAACCCAAAATAACATATTTAAACATCTTCTTTGTCATATTGGACCTCTGGAGTGAAAGGATACATCTGAAGTCTTTAAATTTGCTTTTGATGCTCACTTGTGTTGCTGGAACTGCCAGTACAATTTTTGCTAGTTGATTTAGCATGGCATGACATTTTTCGGATGTTCCCAGTAGTTTGGCATGTTATCTTTCTTATGGAGATGTGGTCCATCTGCGAATGAATCAGGAATTGGCCCAATCCTTTTTTGGGGCTTTCCTTCATCCAGATATCGCTTTCTTTTTGGAGATTTCACAAGCTTTCAGAAGAAGTTCCAATTCCTCTTTCAATTTCAGACATGTCTGACATTGATTCTGTGACATCATTATTTGTGATTCAAACATTTCCATCTTCATCCATGTTATGGTGTAATTAAATTGTGCCTTGACTTTGTCCTGTGCTGACAGTGGGGACTGATATCTAGCATCAAGATATATGTATGAGAGAAACAAATCTATCTGGGGTGGGGGGCTGGAGGCATGTATCAGACAGTGCCCTGGGAGGCTGGAAGTGGGCCCTGCAGCTGGCTTCAGTGGGGAAGCGAGTTTGGAGCATGAACCCTGCCTCAAGTGGAGCAACTGGAGGGAGGAGGCCTGTCTACCGGGAGAAGGTTGAGGAGCCATTACCTTTGCCCTGCGACTTGAACAGTTATGAACTTCAGGGCCCAGGGAGCATCCCACCTCTTCTCTCCCCAGGGAGGCTTCTCAGAGGTGGCTCAACTACCTCTGGCCCCTCTTCTGCCTCCGATGGTGTGCAGGCAGCTCCCAAGCTTCCCCTCTCCCTCCCTGCTCTGGTGGTCTGTCCCCTTTCTCTTCTCATTCTCTTCTCACTGTCCTGGGGCAGGCCGTTCTGGGGCAATCACCAGCCTATTGGCTAGTTTGTTGTGTTCTCTTAAATGAAAATAAGATCCCTGTAGTTTTTTTTTTTGTTTTTGTTTTTTTTTAAATAATGAGCTTAAAAATGCTGAATCTTTATTTTAACTGGTAACAGCACTTCTTTTTGTTCAGTTCCGTTGAGGTTGAGTTGGTAAAACAAATTTATGGTTGAGATTCGGTTCCAGTTAATGTACGAAATACCAGTTTGAACTGGTTCTCCGATTCCACTATGAGTCCAGATGGGCATATGAGATCAACATTGGCCTGACTGTCCCTGGGGCCTGCAGGGGCAGCACAGGGCGGCTCTGGTAATTGCTAAGGCCAAAGAGGTCAGTTTTCAGTCTCTCTCTGTGCTCAGGATACTGGAACCCTAGAGCTAGCTGGGCTTTCTGGGACAGATGCTGCTGCCTCCATTGTGATCTGGGAGCCCAGGCTGAGCAGCTGCTGCTGCCAAGGTGGATCTATGCTGGGACACCCATCACTAAGGCCCCCTCTGTGCCCAGCCAAGGGGGGACTTCCTCCTGTGACTGGAACTATCACCCTGGGGCAGCCCAGGGCTTTGCTGGCATCAGCTCCTGAGCCAGAGACTGCAGGTGATGAAATTGACCTCTGGGGGTAAGTGCAGGGGGCAAGCAGGAAAGTGACTCTGCACAAATGGCCCCTCGTCACCCCATCTCTGCTCCGGGGTGTTTGCGAGTCCCAGAGCTGCTGCCCCCAACACACCCAGGCTCACACCCCTGTTAGCAGTGGCAGTAGCTACTGGAGAGGAAACACCCACAGGAATGGCAGGACAGTAACCAGCTCTTCCATGTGGAAGGGAGAGTGGAGAGACTGAAAGGGACAGCAGAAGCAATAAGTGAGGAGGGAGGTTCCAACCCAGTTTCCAACCCAGATTGACTTTCCTGGGACAAGGTGAGGAGCAGAGAGAGGAAATGCCAGTTCCTGCCTCTGCCTAGTCCCTGTGCTGCTGGGGGAATGTGCTGTCCTGGGGACAGTGTTGGGGGGGATCCCCCAAACTGGAGCTTTTGATTCTGCTCTTTTCTAGCATTTGGCTCAGAGACTCTGTTCCTTGGAGGGTTTTAAAGTGTCTCATGGATTTAGTCCTGGTGGGAGGAGTCAGGTCTGTGTTGTATTAATGTAACTGAGGGTTTTCCCAGCATGGCGGAGTCTAGAGTGTCTGTCTGCAAGGAAAGAGCCTGGGGGGAATCGGGGTGTGAAATGGACTAATGCTAATTCAGGAAACTCCCCAATTGCCCTTCTCACCCTGACAGGCTGCAGAACAATGACCCCATTTTGCTCCAGATCATCCCTACTTCCTAGGGGCCGAGGAAGGGAAATGGCTGTGGTGGATCCAGCTCAGGTAGGGGATTTTGTGGGGAGGTGTTGGGGAGGGTTGTTTTAGATGGGGAGGGGCAGGAAATACACAGGGTGAGGCAGGGAGAGGGACAGGGTGTGATAATCCTGCTGGGACATGCTCAGCTTAGGGCCTGAGGGGCGGAGTGAAGAGTCCCCCATTTCTGAAACAGGAAACAACCCCCTGGGCAGGGCTGGGAAAACAGGCCAGAGTGCTGGAGCCTGAACCCATCGGCAGAGATTGCGATGAAATACAAAGGGAAGGTGCTGGGATTCCTGTCCCCTGCGTGGAGGTCTGCTTCCCATGTCAGCCTGTGCCTAGTAGGTGTGTGGCAAATGAGAAAACCCTGCCCTCCTCTGCTGGGAGGGACAAGGAGCCCTCACCTTCTCTCTGTTCCCTGCAGCCTCCTGGCCACTATGAGCAGGGTGGGTGTGGTATTCTCCTCTCGCCCTCCCAGAGCTGTCGTCTCATTGTGCTTCTTCCCCCATGAATAGTGGGATTGTGGCTGGGGCAGCAGGTACTGAGTGGGGAGCACCTGTTTTTTCAGATGCCAGTGACCTTTGAGGAGGTGGCTGTGTATTTCACCGCGGGGCAGGGGGCTCTGCTGGACCCTAATCAGAGAGCCCTCTACAGGGACGTCATGCAGGCGAATTATGAGATTGTGACCTCGCTGGGTAAGGATTCCTATTCCCTCAGCTATTTGAAGCCATGGGGCCTGCATTTCTGCATCTGGTCAGGTTCTTCCCTGGTCAGTTACATTAGAGGGGAATGGGTCATATAGTCCACAGCTCCAGTGTGTGAGAGAGCCGTTCACCTCCAAACCCCCTATAATGGGATAGGGGAGTCATGAACCTGATGGACATGTTAATTCATCCCCATCCCTTCAGCTTTCACAGGGACAGGAACAATGTGTTAACCTATCTGCATTAATTCTCACTCACACACAAGATCTCTATACACCTCCCTTCTTGGGACTAGCTCCATCTGTGGGGAGGGCTGTGGGCTCTGGATGCTTAGACGTATGCAGGGGTATAACACCAGAACTGTGTGTGCCTCAGCAAGTCCCCCAGACCACACATCCTGAAAACTCCTAGTGAGGGTTTTACAGCTCCCCCTCCCCCAGACATCGGCCTCTCCCAAGGAGGCTCAATGATCATGTTCCCATCTGTTCAGACCCCACAGCCCCCCAGCAAATCATGGGGTCAGTTTAAACTCAAGATGTGCCCTTTGTGACAGATACCCCACCATTCCTCAGTGCAGTCTGATCATACCTGATTTCACCCCCTGAGCAGGACTCCTCATTCCCAAACCTGACCTGATCGCCCGGCTGGAAGCAGGGGAAGAGCCGTGGGTCCCAGATCTCCCAGCCTCCGAGGAAAGGAAATTCTCAAGAGGCACCTGCACAGGTGAGAAGTCTATAAAACTATATGGCAAGTGAAGGAAAAAGCTGAAAATCCGAGCCCCCTCAGTTCTGCCTCATCTCATCCAGGTCAGGCCGTGGTCAGCAGGTGTCAGGTCATCATGGCAGATACAGCTCATGGATTCCCACCCACCTTGTTAGCTGTCAGGAGTTTTTTCCATGACTTCACTTCCCTGTGAATGTTTGGATGGGATTTGGGAGCAGAATCCAAATTCTCAGTCTCCCCAACAGTTACTGAGTTGTGTTTTCCCTCTTTGCTATTCCCCTTTCTGTCCTTTGTACTAACCCAGGCAATGACTCCTGCCTATATTCTCTCTCTCCCCCAGCAGGTGATGAGACAATGAGTGAGAACGAGGATGGGAATCCATTGCAGGAATGTCCTGAACAAGTGGAACTGCAGGGGACCTTATTGAAACAAGGTGAAGGGAATATTTCCCAGTGCTTGGAACAGAGAAAAGCCTGGAGTAATTGGCACAGGTCAGAGAGGAAGCTGGGAAACTGCCAAAGGAATAAAGTGTATGAAACTATTGGATGTGGGGGAGGAGGCAAGGATCCCAAAGAAACCACAGTTCCGCGGACAAATGAGAACAAGAAGAACCCCTATAAATGCTTGGACTGTGGGAAAAGCTTCAGTCATCGCTCAAATCTGACTAGACATGGGAGAATCCACACTGGAGAGAGACTTTATAAATGCTTAGACTGTGGGAAAAGCTTCAGTCGGAGCTCAAACCTTATTAGCCATAGGATAATCCACACTGGAGAAAAACCCTATAAATGCTTGGACTGTGGGAAGAGCTTCAGTCAGCGCTCAGGCCTTATTAACCATGGCAGAATCCACACTGGAGAGAACCCCTATAAATGCTTGGACTGTGGGAAAAGCTTCAGTCATCGCTCAAATCTTATTAGACATGGGAGAATCCACATGGGAGAGAGACTTTATAAATGCTTGGACTGTGGGAAAAGCTTCAGTCGGAGCGCAAATCTTATTAGCCATAGGATAATCCACACTGGAGAGAAACCCTATAAATGCTTGGACTGTGGGAAGAGCTTCAGTCGGAGCTCAAATCTTATTAGCCATAGGATAATCCACACTGGAGAGAAACCCTTTAAATGCTTGGACTGTGGGAAGAGCTTCAGTCAGCGCTCAGGCCTCATTAGCCATGGCAGAATCCACATGGGAGAGAACCCCTATAAATGCTTAGACTGTGGGAAAAGCTTCAGTCGAAGCTCAAATCTTATTAGCCATAAAATAATCCACACTGGAGAGAAACCCTATAAATGCTTGGACTGTGGGAAGAGCTTCAGTCAGCGCTCCGGCCTTATTAACCATGGCAGAATCCACACGAGCAAGAACTCCTATAAATGCGACTGTGGGAAGAGCTTCAGTCAGTGCTCAGGCCTTATTAGCCATGAGAGAACCCACACAGGAGAGAGACCCTATAAATGCTTGGACTGTTGGAAAAGCTTCAGTCGGAGCTCAAATCTTACTGCTCATAGGAGACTGCACACGGGAGAGAGACCCTATAAGTGTTTGGACTGTGGGAAAAGCTTCAGTCGGAGGGCACATCTTATTAGACACGGGAGACTCCACACTGGTGAGAAACCCTATAAATCCGTGGTTCTCAAACTTTAACAACCCGAGGACCCCCATTTTGATTTAAAAATTTTCATGGACCCCTCCTCCCCCCAAGCCCACTGCTCAGCCACAGGCCCTGCCCCCACTCCACCCCTTCTCCCAAGCCCTCACCCCTGCCCCTCCTCTTCCCTGCCTCTTTTTGTCCCCTCCCCCAAACGCGCCCCATCCCCACTCCTCCCTCTCCCGCCCAGTGCCTCCTGCACACCGCTGAACAGCTGTTTTGCGGTGTGCAGGAGGCACTGGGAGGGAGGGGGAGGAGTTGATCAGCGGGGCCGGCGGCCTCGGACATGACTCGTTGACCCACTGGAGTACCCTTGCGGACCCCTGGGCCCCAGTTTGAGAAACCTTGCTATAAATGCCTGTACTTCAGGAAGAGCTTCAGTATTGCTCAAGTCTTAATTAACCATGAGAGAAACCATACAGGAGAGAGACCCTATAAATGCTTGGACTGAGGTAAAAGCTTCATTCAGCACTCAGGCCTTATTAACCATGGGAGAATCCACATGGGGGAGAGACCCTAAAAATGCCTGCAGTGTGAGAAAAGTTTCAATGCACCATCAGCCCTTATTATACATCAGAGAACCCACACAGGAGAAAATCCCTATAAATACTTGGATTGTGGGAAAAGCTTTAATCATTTCATGTCTGAGAACCCACACAGGAGATAAAACCTGTAAGTGCCTGCACTGTGGGAAAAGCTTCAGTGAGAGCTCAAATCTTCTTATACATCAGACAATCCACATGAGAGAAATCCCATAAATGCTTAGATGATGGGAAAAGCTTCAGTCCTAGATCATACCTTACTAAACATTTCAGAATCCACATGGCACAGTATCTATAAATGCATTGACTGTGGAAAAAATATAATTTGAAGATCAAATCTTACTTCACATCAGACAATCCACATGGGAGAGAAAATCCATAAATACTTGGACTGTGGAACTAGCTTCAATAACTTCAGCAAAAGAGTCATCTGAACTGACACATTAGTCCCCATCCAATAATTCACAGAAGAAAGACTTGAATGTGTGGGGAAGCTTCATTTCATGCTCACACAGCATCAAGCATCAGCAGATTCACAGAGGGAAGAGGCTTCTCGGATATCCTTAGCATGGAAAAAGGTTCAGTTGGAGCTAACACCACACTGGGCATCAGAGACTCCTCCACATAGGAGAGAAATTCTCTCAGTGCCATGACTAGGACTGGACGTAGTAAAAACTCCATTTCCTAATTCCCACACACAGCAGTGGCATTTGGTAACCAGCTGCCCATCTCTGGGGACAGGTTCCAGCAGCAGCTGACCCTGAGCTGTTCAGGGACCCTCTGGCTTTGCCTAGTCTAAGCTAACCCCAGGCAGAGGTGGAGGAGAAGTCCTTATCAGCCCCTCCTCCCTGCTGCAGTCCTGGCTGCTGAACTGATGGGCCTTTCTGCCTCCTGCTCACCCGCTGTGGGAAGGGAGAGAGAAACTCCTCCAGAAGCTCCCTCTGCCTGAATTAAGTTACACCCTCTCCCTTCCCCGACGTGATGCCCCTCCCATGGAGACTAGGAGAGGGATACTTAGGCCAGGCCCTAAATTCACTATGGACACCTGTCCCCACCCCCATTTTCCTGCAGCCCCTGGGCTGGTTGCCCCCACTTACCTGGAGCTGGTACCTGCAGAGTGAGTAACCCTGGGGCTGATAACTCTTCCCCTCCCTAAATCCCCGAAGGTGCTGGTTTCCAGGGATTTAAATATGAAGGGACCAAGAGGGATGGGTTTTGGGGAGGAAACTGGGGGATTGAATGGTTGGGTCTGGTGGATGTGGGAAGCAGAAGGTGTTGGGTGCCAGGCAGATCGTATGTTAGGGATCATGGGATAAGAGAGGAGAATACGGGGAAGAGAGGTGCTGCTTCTTATCACTCACCCCCTCTGCCACTTTTCCCTGCCCCCTTTGCATTTAGAAAGCACCAATAGCTTACTTTGACAGGATGTAGCACAGCTTTATTGAGGACTTAAGGAGACAAAAGATCTTTTGCCAGAAGAGTCCTTTTTTATTTTATTTAACCTTTCTTTTCCCTTTGTCATGAGATTTTTGTGTTGTGTGAACAATGAAAACTATCAATATCTCTCAGCACAAACACCAAGGGTGAGTGCTAGATTCATACTCCAAGAGGCCGAGACTGAACAGGGCATGGAGTTGCTACCTGATCTCTACAGGGATGTGAGATAGTCAGGAGGGGGTGAGGGGAACAGAGCTGGGAAACTGCAGACTTTTCTCTTGAGAGCCAGACAGCTGAGGCTGAGAACTGTGAACTTGCTGCACCAATACCAGAGAGAGACAGGAATTGCCCTGTGAGTACTGAGTGAAGCCATCCCTGAAATCTAAAGCATTACAAATGATGCCCCAAGAGGAGTGATGAGGGGAGGATGCAGCATCTCCAGATTACTGAGAGGATGGGGCTGGGCAGAGACAAGAAGGAGAAAAGTAAACAGGCCTGGGCCAGCCTTGAAGCCAGGCTAACCCCCATCATAGAGGCCAGAGGGAAACAAGGAGCATGACAGCCCAGCTGGTCACTCCCTCCCAATCTATCAGTGTATCCTGTGTGGGGACGACAGATGTTGTCTTCCCCACACTGTACCCCTCTAATCTCAGCTCCTTGGATTCCCTGCTCTCGGAGTGTTTGCTTTGTGCCTGGGTCCCAGCATCTCTCCTGGATTCTCTGCACTTTTTTGCCAGTTTGTAAATGTTGCTCTACTGCTGGTGCATGAGGGATTTGGGTGCAACAATGTGCTGGCCTGGGGATGAAAAGTACCGTGCTGAGCTGGGTGGGGGATGGGGAAAGGAGTCTGTCTTTGTTTGTCCTTTGGAATAATAAAGTCAAATTTATTTTCTCACACTCTGTGTCCTTTGTTGTGCATTAAATACCCACCAAATTCAGAGGCAGGTTAATAGTAAAAGCAATGCAAACATGGTCTGGTACAGAAATGCACAGTGAGGTCACCCATAAAACCACCTCTACCCTGTCGGAGGCTCAGCTGCAGGTAGTATACTCTAAAATTTATTTCTATATCTATATCGGTGGTGGGCTGCATATGTGGCCCACAGTGTGTTACCTGGGCCGCAGGGGCCGGGTTGTTGGGCAGTGATAGCCCCGACCCTCGCTGCGCTGGGGGGGCTGGCTTCCCGCCATGGACTCCACGGGGCCAGCCGGCTTCCTCAGAACCCATGGGGCCAGATGGCTGCCCCAACCCCTGCCACACCGGGTGGGCCAGCTGCCCCGGTGCTCGGAGCTTGCAGTGCTGGGTGGCTGCGCTGGGTCCCGATCCTGCAGGGCTGGCCAGGAGCCCTGGACCCCCAACCGCCTGCGGCCTACCGGAAGCCCCAGACTGCAGACCCTGTGGGGCCCACCAGCAGCCCTGACCCCAGACTCCCACTCCCCAGGGCAGGCCATGCCAGGCAGCTGGGAACCCAGGACCCCGGGCATGTAGGCGGCCTTTAGCACACAGCTGAGCTGAGAACCACTGATTTTTATATATATCAGAATCGCTTTAGCCATATTATCTATCTATCTATCTAATATGGCTAAAGTGATTCTGATCTCTGAGCTGTGTTTCTGACCAAGACCCCACCTCGTTCAACCTTACCACCTGCCTAATTCTAGCTCAGACCCATTTAAATCAGTGGGACTATTGGCAGTAGTACAATTAAACATGTGACTAAGATTTTGCAGGACTGGAAGTATAGATTGCTAGGTTTGGGAGTCTCTCTGTTGATTCTCGGCCTGTTCCTCATACCACAACTTTCCCCAAATTCATTCTTCTCTGGTTACAAAATAATTGTATCTTAGTGAACACCATGGTTATTTGTAATACAGCAGCAGCCAGAAGCTCCACAGAAGACAAAGTCTATATTGTGCTAGGTGCTGTATATACCCATCGTGAGAGACAGCTCCCAAGGAAATGAGTTTACAGTCTCAATATGCAGAATAGCCAACGTAATGATTTTATAAATGTGAGGAGTGACCCTGAAATCTAAAGGGCTATGAGTGATGCCCCAAGAGGAATGATATGGGGAGGGGGCAGCATCTCCCGATTGCTGACAGAATGAGGCTCTGCACCTAAAGCAAGTATTCAACTTCTGTTGTCAGGTTTCAGTGGTAGCCGTGTTAGTCTGTATCAGCAAAAAAAACGAGGATTCCTTGTGGCACCTTAAAGACTAACAAATTTATTTGGGCATAAGCTTTCGTGGGCTAGACTCCATTTCATCAGATGTATGAAGTAAAAGATACAGGAGCAGGTATAAATACATGAAAGGACGGGGGTTGCTTTACCAAGTATTAGGTCAGTCTAACAAGATAAAACAATGAACAGCAGGATACCAAAGGAGGAAAAATAACTTTTGAAGTGGTAAGAGAGTGGCCCATTACAAACAGTTGACAAGAAGGTATGAGTAACAGTAGGGAGAAATTAGTATTGGGGAAATTAAGTTTAGGTTTTGTAATGACCCAACCACTCCCAGTCTTTATTCAGGCCTAATCTGTGGTATCTAGTTTGCAAATTAATTCCAGTTGTGTGTGACAAACACAGATTGTTCTCCACAATTACAGCACTTGCTCCTAGAGTGCTGAACACATTTTCTGAGAAAAGTCAATCTGTTACTGGCTTTAGCAATAATCATTAACATTGGGTCTGTTCAGACATTTAGCACCGACTGTCAGATGCTGCCATGGAGTGATACCATTCAAAGCCCCATACTGTTCTGATGAAGGTATTTTAGTGCTTATGGACCCAGATTATATTAAACTGATTTTTAAAGCCCATTAGGTTTTGGGTAAGTTTTTCAAAAGCATTTTTTCAAAAATGACTTAGGGTTGGATTTTTAAAGGTATTAGGCACTGGATGAACCAAATGGAGGCCTAGTGGGGTTTCCAAAGCAGGTTAGGCACCAGGGGCTAGAGCCCCAAAAAGATTTAGGTGCCCAGCTGCTACTTTCACGTTAGGTACCTGAATCTGACATTTAAATGGCACTGATACTCAAACCCCGTTAGAGGGCTTTCCCTTCACCCTCTCACCCAGTTCTTGTCACATAGAAAGCAGAAGATCAGAAGTCTCAAAGCGCAGACTATGCAATGTTTATTGGGGTTCATTTCCAAGAAAGCATATTTTGAAGCCATTCACACCAGTCCGGCTTATCTCTATACGCCGATAGAGTCTGTTCCCCAGTGTTCCGTTCCCAGCTCTGATGCCACAGAGCATTTACCCCGCGTCCCCCTTCCCAGCTCTGATGCTGCAGAGCGTTACACCATGTCCCCCTTCCCAGCTCTGACGCCGCAGAGCCTTGCCTGTGTCTCTGTTCCCCGTTCCCTATTTTCTGTTCCCGTTCCCCCCCTTAGCAAACATGATTCCAATTTCCCTTCCCCCACTTCCTGTTTGACCCCAGTTTATATAGTAATAGTCTCAGCTATACCTTAACCAATCATTTTACTGAAATTTAACTAACCAATCCTAACATATTGTAACATACTTCTCTAACCAATTATATCCCACTACCCTAATTAACTTACACCTAGCAAAATTAGTTATACAGCAGACAGAAACAATTAGAGAACCAGACAGATTAATAATAGAAAAGTGGGGGCCATAAAGATAAAACAATACAGAAATGAGGGTTTCACAACCACAACCATTGCTAGGTGATTTCTTGCAAGACAGGATGCTATTAAACTAAGGTTTTTTTTAACCATCATAAGATCTGTTTCTTTATCTGGTGGTGATGGGCACTATGAGGACAGGATCGTCTTCCTAACAGCCTAATACCACCTTATTTCAATGTGACTGGTTTGGGATGTGAGAATGTGACTGTACACTTCCCAGTTTATGGCTGCCCCTGCTGCTTAGCCAAAGGCCTTAGCTTAAGAACAAGGCCTCAGGCTATCCTAGTGAGAGAAGGCCCATACACAGGCAGACTGTGATTTTGATTCTTTGTTTGTATACCCCTGTAACTAGCTAAGTGATAAAAATACACCTAAGTTCTTAAAGTATATATAGGGTTACCATATTTCAATCCTGCGAAAAAAGGGCACTCCAGGGGGCCCCCGCCCCAACTCTGCCCCTTCCCCACCCCAACTCCGCCCCCAGGGTGACCGGGTGGGGGGGGGGAACGGCAGCAGAGCAAAAACCAAAAAGCCAACCCCCCCCCACCATTCCTCCTCCCTCCGCAAGCGCTGGAGGGAGGCCCGGGAGATGCAGGGGGAGCACGGGGATGGGGTGAGTGTGAGTCTGGCCTGGCCCCGAGCAGGCAGGACTCGGGCGGTACCTGGAGGGAGAGTAGGGGGGCGGCCCGCGGGGCCAGGCAGTGGCTGTTCGTTCTCCCCACCTGGGCAGCCGGACTTGGGAGCAGCCGCTGCTGCAGCTCCCACTGCTGTGGGGGGAGGAAGCAGCCATGGCGCTCAGTGGCTGCGGCTCTGGCGCCCGGGCCCGAACCCCCCGAGCCCGGGCCTGTTGCGGGGACCCAGCAGCGCGCACGCTGCGCCCAGCCCTTGGCCAGTCGCGTCTGGGCTGGCTGCCCTGCTGGTGCTGCAATCCCGCGGCGGCCCCGGGGCGGAGGCATCGGCAGCCCAGCCTCGTTTGTTCCCCTACGGGACCCGAGCGGGACGGGGGGGCTGAGGCCTGCTGCCCCCACTCCGGGGCCGCCCGCAGGATTGCACCAGCTGGGTCCCCGCAGCAGGCCTGGGCTCAGGGGGTTCACGCCCCGGGCGCCAGAGCCACAGCCGCAGAGCGCCACATGCTTGGCGCTTCCCCCCCGCGGCAGTGGGAGTTGCAGCAGTGGCTGCTCCCGAGTCAGGCTGCCCAGCTGGGGAGAACGAACAGCCGCCGCCTGGCCCCAGAAAGTTGGAGCCCGGGGAGGGGGCGGTCCCCTTACCATGCCTCCCTATTTTCCCAGACATGTCCTGCTTTTTGGAAATTCCTCCCAGACGGGGATTTGAGGACCAAAAAGCCGGACATGTCCAGGAAAATCCGGACGTATGGTAACCCTACTGGAGCAGGGCCCCTTGCCCTGGATATTGCTGGAGCTCAGGCACCACAAAAGAATATAACCCGCCGCCCCCCCACCCCATATTCACACCCCCACCTCCAGACAGGCCCCCGGGATTCCCACGCCCCATCCAACCACTCCCCGCCCCCTGACAGGACCCCCAGAACCAATCCAACCCTCCCCCCTGCTCCCTGTCCTGACTGCTCCGATCCCTCTAAACACCCCCGCCCCCTGACAGGCCCCCCCCCAGAACTCCCGACCCACAACCTTCCCCCTGCTCCCTGACTGCGCGCCGGGACTCCTACCATGCCCATGCCTGCTGGCTCCACGTGTAGGCAAAACATGCTGCAGGGGGGAATGTTTTTGTTGTTACTCTGGGCTGCAGGCAGCAGGGGAGGAAGAGGGGGGGAGCAGGGGAGGGCCTCTGGCTACTGGAGGCCAATGGGAGCGGCTCAATCAGGCCCAGCTGCCCAATCAGCAAGGCCGCACTCTGCGTGGACAGGAGGGAGGGAGGGAAGGAGAAAAAATCCCGGACCTTTTAATCTCGTTAACAATTCCTCCTGGACGGCTATTTAAAGACGCAAAAGCCGGACATGTCCGGGGAAATACGGACGGATGGTAACCCTAAGTATATAGGCCTTTACAGGCAGGCTTGAATATTCTAACCCCTCCTCCCTCCCCCTGCCAGCTGCTGCCTAACTTTGAAGGTGTCTAAGGATCCTATTCACCTAAATTTCTGCTGTTAAAATCCCCCAGGTACCTAAATCCCTCAGGTGCTTCTCAAACTAAGTTTTCCCTGGCCTGTCTTGCATGTGGCTGCCCCACTGCCCACTCAGGTTTGTTCTAAGCCTGTGCCCCATTTCATGGGGGGGGAGGGAGGGACGAGGCCAAATTTGTTATTGCAACCCACATGGCACAATGCCACTCACTCAGCTCCTTCCCTCCACCATCATAATGGGGATGGGACACTGGGGCCTATCCAGAGTGCGCAGAGCAGCAGCCCTGGAACCAGGCCAGCTGGTGCTTCACCGCCAACATCCAGGCGCAGCATGGGGAGAGGCAGTTAGTGCCCACATGGGGAAAGGAGCCAGGAGGGGGACAGAGGGGGACTGGCACGGGGCAGACATGGGAGGGGGTTGCCTAGAGCCCAGGGATGGGTTAATCCAGCCCTGCGAATACCCAGAGGAACCTGGTGGCAAAGCACTGACAGCTACATGGCCCGAGTTAGGGGTGCAGAGCTTGTAGCTCAGGCCCAGGGCTAGTAGCCAGTGAGCCTGGTGTGGAGACAAGAGACCGTCTCTGACAAACTGTTCCCTGTGCCAGTCTGTTACCAGAGTGACTCACACACAGAGTCAGTGTCACCAAGAAACGTATTCTCTGCATCTCTGGGCTGCCTCATTAAGATCAGGAGCCATCACCCCTTGTCCCCATTGATATTGGGGACTCTCTGGAACAATCCCCAGTCTCCATAGAAACCCCCCTTTTCCTTCTTGCCTGGTATCTGGATGTCTCTTTTATCCCCATCATTGACACGGTGGCTTCTTTGCACGATGCTCCCTTAATGCTGAGAGAAGTTGCTCGTGCTCAGGGGACGTGGGGCCCCAGGAGGCAGGGTCTGGGGCAGGGGGGCTGCAGTGCAATCCCTTGATCACTAGGACCCAGGAGCAGCTGGGATGCGACTTTGGGAGCGATCGCTGGGGTCACTCAGTCCAGGCAGCAGGAAGTGAATCGCTCTCGCTGCAGTGACTTGGGCGCTGTGGGGAGCCCGCGCTCCTTGCAAGATCCCCGAGCCCCGGCGGCTGCTACTGGGACCCCCAAGCCCTGGCTGCAGCCAGGAGAGGTGAATCTCCAGCACTGACATTCCCGCTGCTCCCAGGAGCCTCTCCTAGTGCACAGACCCCAGCCTGGCCAGGACCCCCATTCCCGGGCCCCAGCCCCTGCTCCCAGGGAGGGCACCGCTTGGAGGGAAGGTAAGAGAGACCATGGGCAGCGCGTATAAGATGCTTGGGGAGGCTGTTCCCCCAAAATAAAAAAGGCTGCTGTCAAGGCTGTATCCCTACTTTGAACTTTAGGGTACAAATGTAGGGGCCTGCATGAAGACTTCTAAGCTTAACTACCAGCTTAGTTCTGGTCCGCTGCCACCATCCCAAAGCTAATTCCCTTTCCTGGGTAGCCTTGAGAGACCTTCACCAATTCCCTGGTGAATACAGATCCAAACTCCTTGGATCTTAAATAAGGAGAAATTGACCCTTCCCCCCTCCTTCCTTTCACCAACTCCTGGTGAATACAGATCCAAACCCCCTTTAGATCTTAAAACAAGGAGAAATTGACCCTTCCCCCCTCTTTCCTTTCACCAACTCCTGGTGAATACAGATCCAAACCCCCTTTGGATCTTAAAACAAGGAGAAATCAATCAGGTTCTTAAAAAGAAGGCTTTTAATTAAAGAAAAAGGTAAAAATCATCTCTGTAAAATCAGTATGGAAAATAACTTTACAGGGTAATCAAACTTAAAGAGCTCAGAGGACCCCCCTCTTCTGTCTTAGGTTCAAAGTACAGCAAACAAAAATAAACACTCTGGTAAAAGGTACATTTACAAGTTGAGAAAACAAAGTAAATCTAAGACGCCTTGCCTGGCTTTTACTTACAATTTTGAAATAAGAGAGACTTGTTTAGAAAGATGGGGAGAACCTGGATTGATGTCTGGTCCCTCTCAGTCCCAAGAGCGAACAACCCCTTAAACAAAGGACACACACAAAAGCCTTTCCCCCCCCCAAGATTTGAAAGTATCTTGTCCCCTTATTGGTCCTTGGGGTCAGGTGTCAGCCAGGTTACCCGAGCTTCTTAACCCTTTACAGGTAAAAGGATTTGGAGTCTCTGGCTAGGAGGGATTCCATAGCACTGTACACAGGAGAGCTGTCACCCTTCCCTTTATAGTTATGACAGCTGCCTATGCAGGGGGCAATGCAGCACGGATCAACTTCGTTTGGAGGAGTGCCAGCCCACCGCCTTTGTGCACTGGAGCACAGGAAGCTCCCTAAAGGGGGGGCACCCAGTGCCCCCTGCTCTGCCCAGAGACCCTTCTCCTACACTGCCTTTCTCCCCCAAGACCCAGCCCTCGGTCCGCCTCTTTTGATCCCCGCTCTGCCTCTTCCCCCGAGGCCCCGCCCGCTGCTCACTCATCTCTGCCCCTTCCCTCTCCCCCATCGCTCGCAAGCCAGGAAAAAAGTGATGGGGCCATGACCCCCTGGCTGAGGTAGAGTGAAGGCAGGGCCTCGGGAGAAGAGGTGGGGGGTGGTGGTGGGAAGAGGTGGAGTGAGGGCAGGGCCTTGGGGGCAGAGGCACAGTGGGGATGGGGCCTAGGGGGAAGAATTGAAGCATGGGCTAGGCCACAGTCCAGGTGGTGGTGCCCCCCCCATTCTAGGGAGCTTCCGGTGCTCCTGCTCCCAGGGCGCAAAGGCCGCTGGCCAGCACCCCTCCAAAGGGAGGTGACCTGCACCGCATCCAGCATTTGCCCCAGCCTCTTTTATTTTGGGGAGACTTAGCCTCCCCAAGCCTCTTATTTGCACCGCCAATGATGAGAGACCATTCAGACAGACTTGTCAGGGGAGATTTTATGCAGTGGAGCACCAACGAACCGTGTTTGAATCCTGTGGAGGGCGAAGTAAAGTCCACATGCAGGGGTTAAACCTTCCCCTCTGGCTAAAGGAAGGAACACAGCTGCCTGTCCCGAATCCATGCACTGTAGTTGTAGCCACTCTACCTTGAATGATCCCTTACAATATGTACTAACTACGTATGCTAACCAGTCGGTTCCCATCTGGCATTTAGCTGTGACTGTGCAGCATACCTTTCCCAGACCTGAAGAGCTCTGTGTGGCTTGAAAGCTTGTCTCTCTCACCAACACAAGTTGGTCCAATAAAAGATCATTATGTCCATCTAGTCTGACCTGCAGTATAACACAAGCCGTAGAATGTCACCAAGTGGTTCCTCCATCAAACCCATAACATGTGACTGAGCTAGAGAATGTCTTTTGGAATGAGAGCCACATGCATTAGAGCCAGATGGCTAACAGAAAATCCTTCTTCTGCAGTGATGTGGAGTTAAGGGACATGGAGAAGAAGAAAAATTTTAGCTGGGCTGTGATTAAAGTTAGAGCAGAGAGGCCAGGACAATCAGTGCTAGGACCCAGGACTGGCAATCAGAAGACCAGTCGTTTTCTATTCCTGGCTTTGTAACCAGGAGCAAGTCTCTTCACCTCTGTGTGCCTCTGTTTCCTCAACTATAAAATAGAGATAATGAAGGTTTTGTTTATTATACCCATTTTACAGAGTGGGAAACTGAGACACAGTTGGGGCCTGTCTACAATACAGGACTGTAGAGAGGTTTGGAACCTGTTCAGTCTGATCCACCTGGTGCAGGAGGAATTCTAGGCACAAAAAACACTAGGTTAAGGTGGCAGAATTTGATTTCCTACCTAGGACTTTGTCCCTTAGAATCACTGGGGACATTGGAGTTTGTCCTTTTTGGTTTCCCTTTTCCTCTTTCCCTCTCTCCTTCCTCTTCTTCGCTTGCTTCTTTTTTTCCCTTTTCCCTGCTTCCCTCCCTCCACCAAGGAGGGGCGTGAGAGGGGGGAGGGGGGTTGCTCTCATTGTGGGAGGCCCTCACAAAGATGTGGACTGGAATAGTGCTCTGAGAGTGTTCCCCTCTGGTGGTGACCTGGGCCATCCTTTGGGACATCCAGCGAGATCCCTCAGCCTCCCACCTCTCAGAGTCTCAATGCTGATTGGCCAAGCAGAGGGCTATTGACAGGGAGGAATCTCAGATTGTTTTGTTCTCTTTTCAGACCAGACAAATAAGTCACAACCGATCACGTATTGGGTTAATCTTGCTGCTTCTCCTCATCTCTGAGCAGTTCATGATTAATCTTGCTGCTTCTCCTCATCTCTGAGCAGTTCATGATTCTCTGTATTGTTCTAGGTCTTCTAGAATACGTGCTGAATAATTACTGTGAACAATTGTGGGTCGTAGCTCATTTGAGAGCACTTTATTCTGATCAGTCAATGTATGAAATTCAAGATGTGATGGTTAGTTTGAAAGTCAGAACTCCTGGGTCCTATTCCCAACTCTGCCACTGACTGGCTGTGTGATCTAAGACAAGTCACTTCACCTTTTTCAGCCTGAGTTTCTCCCTCTCCCAGATAAGGAAAACAATCTTCTCCTGCCTACCTCATGGTGGGTGGAGAATGGCGAGCCGGGAGGATCCATTTGGGAGGGTCGCTAGGAGCAGCAGTGCATAAAGTGAGGTGTCCTATCACATTGAGTCATATCATATTATGACATAATCTACTATCTGAAATATTCGATTGCATTTGTATTTTAGTACTTTAAAATTGTTAAGAACAGCAACTACTTAGCACAGACAAACATCTTATCGAATTTTCTAGCTCAAAGTGTCTCCTCACTGCATAGCAGATGGGGCAGGACATGCTGGAGTCGACCTGCTCCAAAGCAGCTGTGGTGGAGAGGATTGTGGTGAGTGAGACAAGGTGCCCAGCAGCTTGAGGGAGGAGAGAGACATGGGATAGGCAGTGGCCTCCCTTGGGCCAATGGATGGGGGATGGGTGGTGCTGGAGGAGGCTGCAGAGGGCAGGGATTGCTGGGGCTGAGGATTGGGGAGAAGAGAATGGAGAAATTCTGAGACTGGTCATTAGTGGGCAGTAGGGGAATTGTGGACTGGAAGGACAGCTGAGGCTGGGGCACAGTTGACTCATGCCTCCCCATACTTGGGGGACATAATCTAAACGGGAGGACACATGCCCCAGGGCCGGCTTTAGGCCGATTCCACCGATTCCCCTGAATTGGGCCCCGCCCCTAAGAGGGCCCCGCGCAGATCGGGCAGCTTCCCTGCCTGAAGCAAAGCTCCGTGGCTCTCCCAGAAGCAGTAGCTGTTGCTGCTAGGCAATGAGAGACGCTGGCCGGCAGAGGGCTGAAGCAGAGGCAGCGCAGGTCAGGTGGGGGTAGGGGGGGAGAAGGCACATGTGCTTTGCAGCCTTCCCCTCCCCTCCCCCCCGGCACTCACCTGGAGGAGACGCCAAGGGGGCTTCCGGTCCGGTGGGAGACAGCAATCTCTGCAGTGGACCTCACTCACCTTAGCAGCTGCTGGGGCTTCGGTTGGTGAGTGTTTGACCCCGTGATTCGCCATAGGTTTGTAATATTGGGTTGGTTTTGTGGTTTTCGGTGGTGTTGCTGTTTGAGGGTGAGTTTGTGCCTGCCTGTGTCTGTTTCAAAACTAAACTCGGGATCATGTAACCCAGGAAGAAAGCCCCGAGCCAGTACTTAGTGCTGTGAATTCCAGGTGAGAGAGAGAGGGAGGTTTGGAGGAGGAAATCAAATACATCAAGAGGGGAGAATGCGAAAGGTCTGCAACACGGCAGGCTGAGACTTTTATCTCTCCCTTCTCCCCCGAGAGAGGGGAAACTGAGGCACGGAGTGATCTGATTCCCCTCCCCAAATTATTTTGCAAAGGAGGGGGATGGGGGGCTCCTATCCAAACCAGTTCCCTTTCCATCAACTCTGCTTCCCCTGCTGCAAGACCACTGTAGGGGCTGAATATTTCCATTAAACTCTGGCTCCTTCATTTGCCCTGCAACAATAAAATAGACCGGCTTTGGGGGGGAGGAATATCCCCCCCCCCCAAAGCTGTGTGGACATTAAGTTTTTTTGGGGGGAGGGGCACGATAATATTCTGGATCGATCAAACACCCAGTTCAGCTTTCTAGCCATCCAGCAGCTCTAGGGCAGGGAAGGAAGGTGCTTTTGGTGCAGAGTGGTCGCAAAACAGGGGTGAATTTAGCAGGGGGGTCCAGTTGAAATCCCACCTGATGCAGCCACACAGAATCTCTGGCGGCGCTAGGAGAGGCCAGGAGTGGAAGCAGGTGGCCCGGGGGTGGGGGGACATTTGCCCTCAGTCCTGGGCTCTGGGATGGACTAGACTGGGTGGGTGGTGGGTTCAGTCTAGTCTTCCAGCCTGTTGCTCTGGCTGGGGTTTGTGGTTTTCATCTGGCTCCACCGAAAAGATCAAACAAGCCCAGTAGAAAAGGGGGGTGAGAGAGGCGGGAAGGGGTTTGTAAGGGGTTAAAGTGACCCATCAATGAAAGAGTAAAACCAGAGTTTGACTGGGTTTCCCCCCAGCCACCACTCCTGCAAACACTGGGCAAGGGGCAGCCCCATCCCCCACCGAGGCTATGGTGAGGGGCAGCAGGGGAGGAAGGAAGCCACATGTGATGGCAGTCCCCTCCCCCCCAGCACCCACCACCCCCTCTCCGGCCCCCAAACTCTGTCCCAGAGCCTGCACCCACCCCTCCGCACTCCCTCCCAGAGCCTGCACCCCTCCACCCATCCTGCACCCCTCACCGTGCCCCAGCCCGGAGCCTGCACCCAAACTCTGTCCCACTCAGCCCTGGGCAAAGCTCTCCTTGGCTGGCTCCCAGCCCCTCTCCAAGGGTTGCAGCTGTCTGGAAGTGCCTGCCTTCCACACCTTCCTCATTCACAACTCATTCATTCAACAGGTCAATTGATTACAAAGTGGGGGGAAGATCTTATTCTACTTCTAGCAAAAAGACATTTTTCTTTTACCTTAATTATACTACCTTAGGGGCCAGCTATAACATTACCAAGGTTCAATACAAAGTCATATAAAAGTTATACAAAAATGCATAATGCAGAGATTTATCTTCAACTGCACTGATTGACTGCTGTGTGCAGTAACATAGTGACCCCTGGGTCTTTGAATGAAGCTTTATACTTGGGGGGGGCGAGCGGCGAGCGGGTGGGCAAGCGGCGGATGGGCAAAGAGGCAAGCAGTGAGCCAGCAGGTGTTCTAGGGGCGGGCATGGGGGTTTCTGGCAGGGGAGGAAGAAGGTGAAAGGAGACAAGTGGTGGGTGGGGGACTGACTAGGAGGGACACAGCAAGCCAGCGGGGGGCTAGGGGGTGAAGAGGGGTGTGATGGTGGGGCCGAGCGGGGAGGGGTCGGGTCCTATTTTACTGCTGTGATCTGTTGACCCTATGTCACCCCCCCCCCCCAACCTTCCTTTTCTTCCTTTTCGGCCCACAGCTGTTTCGGCGGGGCGGCGCTGGGGAAGCAGGGTTTGTTTCCGTGGGCCGGGAGGCGCTGGGGGGGGGGGGAAGGAGGGCACAATTTTATATTAATAAGGAAATATTTTATAAATTTTAATAAAATAAACATTATTGAAGAAAATCAGTTGTACAACTATCAAAACATGAATTATTTTCCTAATATGAAAGTGAAAATCAGCTAATTAATATATGACGCAATGTATGTAATATATAATTTTGTTATTATTTATATAGTCATGGAAAGTAAATAATACATGGAAGAAATGAAAGGGTTCTTTTTAAGTGGCTTTTTTTTTAGTCATCCCTGCTGGGGCCACGTCGAAACTGTTCGAATTGAGCCCCGCACTTCCTAAAGCCGGCCCTGCATGCCCACCCCTCATATCTCCTCTTCCCAGAGACCCCCCCACCCTTGCCGTGTGCAGCCTGGGGCTGCCATGCTCTACCACCCAATCTTACCTGCGGGGAAGTGAGGGGGCTCAGTCCTTCTCCTGCTGCCCCCCACACACCTCCGGCACATTTGGCTGCTCTCCGTGGCAGCTGGGTGGGGAAGGGGAGGGAGCTGCTGCTTCTCATGCGGCTCACACTGGCTGTTCTGGGTTGCTGCTTTGTGCAGTGCAGCAGCTGTCTGAGGCTTGGTCTACACTAACCCCCCCATTCGAACTAAGGTACGCAACTTCAGCTACGTGAATAACGTAGCTGAAGTCGACGTACCTTAGTTCGAACTTACTGCGGTCCACACGCGGCAGGCAGGCTCCCCCGTCGACTCCGCGTACTCCTCGCGCCGAGCAGGATTACCGGAGTCGACGGCGAGCACTTCTGGGTTCGATTTATCGCGTCCAGACAAGACGCGATAAATCGAACCCAGAAGTTCGATTGCCTGCCGCCGAACCAGCGCGGTAAGTATAGACAAGCCCTGAGAGACCCTGGAGGCAGCAGCCCACTCCCTGCCTGGGCCCGGCTGCTGGAGACAGGCAGCGAGCAAGCTGGAAACGTGCTGGGAGGACAGGGGGCTCCGGCTCCCTTGGGCCCTGTCCCCAGCAGCCGGGCTTGGGCTGGGCGCAACCTGCTGCATCCCCAGTCAGGTTCTCTCAGACAGCTCCAGCACTGCCCAAAGCAGTGACCCTGAGTGGTCGGCGTGAGAAGCAGCCTGTTCTGTTTCCTCCGCTCCCCGCCCAGGCCCAGGTGCCAGGGACAGGGTTGAGTGTGCCGGGGGCAGGTGCAGTGGGAGGACAGAGAACCTCTCCCTTCCCCCCAGCAGGTCAATCTGGGGGACACTTGACCCCACATGCCCTGCCATGCATTGCCTCTGGTCCCAGCTCCGTAGTTGGGATGGGAGGCAGTTTGGACAGGTAGGAGGGAATAAGGGGAAGGGGACCAAGCTGGGAGGGAATCCTTGGAAGGGCCATGTTTGATGGGCAGGAAGGAATTGGAGGAGCGGGAGGCAGTTGGGGGGATCCTGGTGGCTGTGTGGGGCACGGTGTAATCTCCTCCTTGCTGGGAAGTGTCAGTGGGGCCTGACTCCCACACACTCCTTTGGGGCTCACAGGAGCTGATTGAAGAGCTGCCTGGTAACTCTGCACCCAGTGCCGTCCTTGCCAATTGCCTGATCACTGGGCACAGCCTCAGGTACCAAGACCCTCCATCCTGGCTCCCCTAACTGCTCAGACCTAGGGCTGGGAGTCACTGCTCCTCCCACTCCCAGGCCACCTCTCAAGAGTGGCTCCTCTGACAGAGATGGCAGGAATATTCGCTCTCTCCTGGCTGGGCTCATGGGCTGTGGGTATCATAGGCTGGGGGAGGCGGTGCCTCCCTAAACAGCCAGGTGTGGCCCCGCCCACACTCTGTGCACAGGCCCCCTCTGTGCCTCTACCTATGCGGTGGCCCCAGTTCTAGCTGGGGCCGCGCAGCCCGCCCTCCCGGCGCTCCGGGGCTGGACAGACTGGGGCTGCGCAGCCCGCCCTCCCCCAGCAGGCAGTTCACACTCTGCCCATAGCTGGGCTATTATTTTAACTCTAGTAATGTTACGAAGTCCTTGGGGAGAGGCTCATTTCTGGGGTCATATTCAGGAGCACAGGTGCTGATTTTATTTTTCCCAGTGGCTGCTCCACCCCAGCTCCACCCCGAGTCCCCGCTCCTGCTCAGCCTCCTCCCCTGAGGCCATGCCCTCACTCCGCCTCTTCCTGTCCCCACTCCACCCCCTCCCCCGAGGCCCCCGCCGCTCGCTCCTCTCCACCCCTTCGGAGTGCCTCCTGCCAGCCACTCACTGATCCACGGCCAGCCCCAGGGTCAGCTGAACAGCTGATTGGTGGCCAGCCCTGGAGCCACAGAACAGCTAATCAGCAGCCAGCCCCAGGGGCCACCGAACAGCTGTTCGGTAGCCAGCCTTGGGGGCCACCCAGCAGCTGATCAGTGGCCAGCCCTGGGGCTGCAGAACCACTGTGGCTAGTGGGTGCTGACCACTCCCTGTTCTTTTTCTGTGGGTGGTTGAGCCCTGGAGTACCCATGGAGTCAGTGCCTATGTACAGGAGGAGCTATAGGATCCAGGGAACAGGCATTATTCCAACTCCGCCATTCACTGTCTGTGAGGCCTTGGCCTTGTCGTTCCCTGGCTTGGTGACTCCATTTCCATTCTCACCGGTATGTGCCTATTTCTCTGCGGTTTCATGACCATGTTGTCACTGCATGGTCTAATCAGGCTCCTCTCTCTTGCCAGCACAA
Organism: Emys orbicularis; assembly: GCF_028017835.1. NCBI lineage: Eukaryota > Metazoa > Chordata > Testudines > Emydidae > Emys > Emys orbicularis. The sequence continues at coordinate 23,168,176 of NC_088695.1, read as the reverse complement.
TGAAACCTGACCTGGACACAGAGCTGGAGACTCACCTCCTGTGAGCTGCCCTGCATGGTGTCTTCACCATGGGCATGGAGAAGGACACCACCCACGTCCAGGTAGATCATCCTCCTGCTCCTCCATGCCAGGAGCAGGAGTGGCCTCTGGCCCCTGCTCCCTTGATTCCAATGAGGGGATTCCTTCCTTCCTTCCACATGCTGTGTTTTGCCCAGCAGCCCAGCTTCCATCCATAGCAGCTTGGCTGTTCCACACTGTGCTGCCTACGAGGTCCTCCGTAGAGACCTGTTAAGGCATGGATTGAAGAACCAGCTGTCGTCCTGCCATGAACCCTTGCTAATTGCCTTCAGTGGGACGTGAATGAGAGCAGCCAGGATATGTGTTTGAGGTCTCACCAGTGCTTCACAGAGGACCATCTTACCATCCTGCGGCAGGTGTGGCCCCAGTTTCCCTAACTCTGACCCATGGCTCTCCCTTCCTTTGCAGGCTCTGCACAAGGTCTTGGCAGATCGCCTCAATGCCATGCTGGGGAACCTGCAGGCAGAGTTCCCAAACACAGACAGGCTCCAATACATCTTGGAGGTGAGCCCAATAATGAGGAATGGGGGCAATTTTATCTTAGGGCTGGGGAGGACTGGAAGATCAATTTTCCAATCTGTCCTCCTAGCCTACACCCCACTGGGCCATCCTTGGTCAGGGCAATGCAGTGTTGGGCCCTTCCTCCTTCAGGGACAGGGGAAGAAGCTCAGATTTCAAGCCAGGGCTCTGCCTGGTTCTACTGAGCAGTAACTACAGGGCCCTGACTGGCTTGGGGAATGAGAACCTCAGTGCCCCCCTGTCCCTTCATGAGATCCAGGAGATGGTCCTCACATAAGAGTCACAGGCTCCTTCCTAGAGAAACAGGAGAATCCCAAGGGAGTCAGCTCTTATCTCCTGTGGCACTGAGATTCCTGTGCGGGGACTATCCTCACAGTCACTCCCTTCATCTGATCAAGGACTTTAGAGCCTGGGAGGGGGGGGTGTCTCTCTCCTTCCTGATGAGCTGTTCATGAATCTTGGGTTCAGAGAGGATGGGACCAGCCCTGACACTGAACGTTCTCCCAGTCGAGAGAGACAATGACAAGTTGTGACCTGCAGCATATAAGCATTGTCCTGGGTGCAACAATTCCCTTCTAAAGCTCTGTGATCAATGAATCAGATATTTCTCCCTGGGCACAATGTCTCAGCCCCCTGGGGATAGGGTCATTTGCCCAGCATCTGCGCCTACCCATTGATTCTGAACTGCCTCCTTCCGCCACAGCATGTCAACTCCACAGTATCCCAGGAGAGAGCCAGAGCCATAAGGAAGAGCACAGCCCTGCTCTGATTCACCATCACTCTCCCTGAATTTGACATAAGCGACCTCTGACCCCAGCTTCCTGACTCCAGACGTAGGAGGGCTGGCTCCAACAGGCTGTAGGATCTGCTGCTGCAGGGGCTGTGAGTGTTCCCTTTGGGGAGGGAAAGTCAGAGCAGGGAATGAAATAGGCTTGAGTCAAGTTCTTCTTTTCCTGGTTCAGTGGTGACCCTGGGCCTTTAAGGGGACCATGCTCCAACCCCTGCTACAGCCAGGGTCATGCCAGGCTTTGGGTCCCTTCTTGTCACCCTGGAGCAGCTGGGGATGCAAGTCCTCATGGAGGGCCCTGCCCACTTCCCTTTGCTCCAGGCTCCCTTGGGGGCAGAGAGAACTAAGGGTCTAGCCCTAGCTCCTCTCCCCCAGCATCTCCTGCAGAGGGACTTGGGGGGAGAGAGACTCCTGGCCTAGAGGAGACTAGGAGCTGTGGGTAGGATGCCTGCAGAGGCCCCAGGGAAGGTAGGAAGGAGCTCAGGGCACAGTTAGGGTCAGCAAACCCTGACTCTCCTTGTCTAGCTTGAGAGCCCTGAGCTGGAACCCAGTGGAGGGGGCAGGCCTGGGTTCCCCTAACACCCCCCCCCCCCATGGACATTAGAACAGAGAAGATGTCCAGATTATTGGACACCACAAATGGACTGACAGCCACGCTGAGCTGAGTGAGCCAGAGCCACGCCCCTACCTCCCGGGTCAGCTAGGGGAGTTACCTTTGCACTGATGAATCACCTTCCAGAACCAGACAGCTCAGAATGGGGAGAGACTTACCTTGGGAGATCCTGGATAAGGGTGCAGCAGTCCAGACTGCAGGAGAGATTCTACGAGGATCTGGAGGATGATGGGAGAGGCATTTGACCATGTGCCCAGTGGCAAGGGAGGGTCCGGGCTCCCATATTAACCACCTTCTTTCACGGAGGGGACACTGACCCCTTTTCCCTCCCTTGGAGAGGATAGAAACATTATAAGCCCTGAGCCAAGGGAGTGCCACTCACAGGCAACCAGAGGTGGGTTGAAGACCCTTTATTTTGTGGGGACATTGGACTGTGTACATTTTGTTGGACTCTATGAACCCAGAACTGAGGAAATTGTGAAAATTTAAATTGACAAAAAAATTAAACCCGCAAAATTAAACATCAATGTTATCCATCAAAATTATTTAAAAACTTAAGTGACTTTTACCAAGCCTATTCATAGCTCAGGGTTTAGAACTCTCTCCTGAGACATGGGAGACCCTTGTTCAGATCTTTTCTCCCCATGAGAGAGAGAGGGGGGACATTGAATCTTGGACTCCCACATCCTGGTCGAGTACTTTAAATACAGTAAGTGAGGCAGCAGCACCATGACCTCTTCCTCCTCTGGTGCCTTGTTTTTGTGCAGAATAACCTAAGCACCTAACTCCAGGAGAGGGGTTCCTAGCTCTGGATCCCAAGAAGACACAGGCATCTTCCTCCTGGCCAGACTTAGGTGCCTAAGTTCCAGAGAGGGGTGGGGCTTAGGACACACCCCTCTCATTGGCATTTCCCATTGGCTACCTTTGGTGTGGCGCTGCCCAGCTTGCTGGTTTTTGTGGATCCCATTCTCAGGCACCTCCTTCTCCCCATTCATTGTACAGGGAGCCTGGGTACCTAACTCAGGCTTTGTGGGTTCTAGTGATTTTCTTGCTGTCTAAAAGTTTGGTGCTGTGAGGTCCCTTTGTGGCTCCAGGCCTTAGTTCCTTTAGTTCTTAGCTAGAGCAGGCAAGTCTCACCCCAGCCCCCAAGAGCTGTACCACTGCCTAGAGCGTCATTTCAGTTCAGCAAGCTCCAGTCTGTATCAGGGAGGGGACCAGCCAACTGTTGCTCCAGGCTGAGGCTCAGAAGGAAATCCAGGGGCGGCTCCTCTCCTGAAGAGCCATGACTGCTGCCAATCCAACTGAGAGTCTGCAGGAAGAAACTCATTGTCCCATCTGTCTGGAGTTATTTAAAGTCCTGCTGTCCATAGACTGCAGACAATTTCTGCTGGGCCTGCAGCACCCAGTGCTCAATGGCCTATCAAACTGGGCCCCACAAGTGAGATAGGCCAGGGAACACTTAATTTGAGGAGCGTGTTGGGGCTGAGATATGAAATATGGGTCTGGCTGCCTAGACTGAGGCAGCAGTGAGCATGCCCAGTAGCAGATTGTTAGGCAACCTCAGAAATTTAGGTGTGTAGGGGCTTTAGACACCTACACAGCTAGGCAGCCACTGAGTGGTGGTTTGTGGATCGGCAGCATCTAACCATCAGATTCAGGTACCTAAAGTGAAAGTAGTGGCCAGGCACCTAAATCTTTTTTTGGATCTAGCCCCTGGTGCCTAGCTTGCTTTGAACACCCCACTGGGCCCTTATCTGCATCGTCAGGTGCCTGATACCTTTAAAAACCCAACCCTACATCATTTTGGAAAAGATGCTTTTGAAAAACGTACCCAAACTCTAATAGGCTTTAAAAATGAGTTTAATATAGTCTGGGCCCACAAGCACTAAAATATCTTAATCAGAAGAGTATGGGGCTTTGAATGGTATCACTCCAAGGCAGCGTCTGCTTAATTTTACTACTGCCAATAGCCCCATCGATTGGAAAGGGTCTGAGCTAGAATTAGGCAGATGGTAAAGATGAGAGAGTAGGGGTCCTGGGCTGAAACCCAGCTCAGAGATCAGAATAACTTAAGAATTGTGAGTATACTGCCTGCAATTGAGCCTATGACAGGGTAGAGGTGAGGTTATATGGGTGATCTCACTGTGCATTTTCGTACCAGACCATGTTTGCATTGCTTTTACATTTAACCTCCACTCTGAATCTGGTGGGTATTTGATGCAAAATAAAAGGACACCGGGAGTGTGAAAAACTAAATTCTACTTTCTTTGTTCGTCCTTTGGAATAATAGAGATTCCTTTCCTCATCCCCAGCCCATCACATTGCTGCATCCAAATCCCGCATGCACCAGCAACATTTACAAACTGGTAGAAAAGTGCAGAGAATCCAGGAGAGATGCTGGGACCCAGTCACAGAGCAAACACTCCAAGAGCAGGGAATCCAAGCAGCTGAGACTAGCGGGATGCAGGGTGAGGTGAGTAAAGCAGAGAGAATCTTTGTCATCCCCACACAGGACACTCTGGTAGATGGGGAGGGGTGACCAGCTGGGCTGTCAGGCTCCTTAGCCCCCTCTGGCCTCAAGGATGGGGGTCAGCCTGGCTCCAAGGTTGGTCCAGGCGGCCTGTTGTCTTCCCCAGCTTCCTTCTTGTCTCTGCCCAGTCCCATCCTCAGCAAACAGGAGACACTGCCACCTCCCCTCTTCATTCCTCTTGGGGCATCGTTTGTAGCCTTTTAGATTTCAGGGATGGCTTCACTCAACACTCATAGGGCAATTCCTGTGTCTCTCTGGCACTGATGCAGCAAGTTCACAGTTCTCAGCCTCCACTGTCTGGCCCTCAAGAGGAAAGTCTGTAGTTTCCCAGCTCTGTTCCCCTCACTGCCCATCCTCTGCCCCTTCTCACTGCATCTCATATCTCTGGAGGGATCAGGCAGTAACTCCATGCCCCGTTCAGTCTCAGCCTCTCTGAGTGCGAGTCTAGCACTCACCCTCAGTGTTCGTGCTGAAATAGTGATAATGTTCATTGTTCAAACACACAAAGGGTAAAGAAAGGTTAAAATAAATAAAAAGGACTCTTCTGGGAAACAACCATTTCTCTCGTAAAATCCTCAAAAAAGCTATGCTAGATCCTGTCAAACTAAATTAATATCAAAGTATGTGACCAAATGTCCTTCAGGACGAGAGAAAAATCAACACTACAAGATGGGCTACAAAACACTTTCAGGTTCATAAAGAGAAATCCCACAGAATTGTAACTCCCCAAAGAAGGAAAACAAATTTATCCATTTTCTTCTGAACTGGCTAAACCTGCTGCACTCAGCACCTCCTCATTATTTGGTTGTGTCATTTACAAAAGTTTTAGCATCCTCATAATGTAAGAAAGAAAAAAAAAAAAACAAAAAGAAACCAAAGTCAAAATCTGCCCATCTCCAAATGTTCCGGACTTGGCTGGAAAAAGCTCAGAAGCCACTTTACCAATAGACAGAAACAGGGATGTAAGCTCAAAGCTCAAACAGAGCTTTGGGGTTCATCTGAATTCCCCCTCCAGGTCTGGGACACTTTCATCTCTAGCCCTCACGAGTCAGTCAGGATCAAAGAAATAAAGTGATTCCTAAGCATGGAGAGCAAAGAACATTGTGGTAAGTGCCATGCTGGGAGGTGGGGGTAGAATGAGGAGAGGATAAACTCTCCAGGGCTCAGAGGCTGCTGTGTCAGGGGGAATGTGGCAATGAAGCGGGGGCGGGGGGCACAGGTAATCCCTCCAATTCACCCCATCACTCTCAAATAACACAGAACCTAAACACCACATTTTCCTGTCCCTGCTCCAGAATTTAGAATCTATTTAATTCTGGTCTCTAAGGGAGTCAATGTACAAAAAGTAAATTTTTTTTTTCTTTGCATAACCTGGAGCAATGTGAGACTATGTGGGAATGAGACAATCTCTCCCCAAAGGGGGAACTCAGTGACTCTAACAATCACCCTGCTAATGGGGGGAAGAGAACATATAAGATGTTTGGGGTCAGTCTAGATTAGGACAAGTGCGGAGGAAGGGGGGGGAGTTCAGGGGAGATTTGCTAGCTAATCTCCACAACCTTTCCCAACACAGACGGACCCTCGGAGGCTGATGCTGAGGAGGCAGAAGTGGGATCCCAAGCCTTTAGGCCTCCCACAAGTCCCTGTGGAAATCAGCCTCTCTCAGTGGAGCTTTCTGAATACAGAGGGTGTGAGTGATAAGAGGCAGCACCTCTCTTCCCTGTACTCTCCTCTCTTATCCCACGATCCCTAACACTTGATTTCCCCTGCACCGAGTACCCTATGCTCCCCACATCCACCGGACCCAACCATTCAGTCACCCACTGTCTTCCCCAAAACCCATCCCTCCTGGTCCCTTCACATTTGATCTCCCAAAACCCAGCACCTTAGGGGATTTAGAGAGGGGAAGAGTTGCCAGCACTCAGGACACTCACCCTGCAGGGACTAGCTACAGGTAAGTGAGGGAGCCCAGCCCATAGGCTACTGGAAAATGGGGGGTGGGGACAGGTGTCCAGAATGAATGTGGAGCCTTGCCCAAGTATCCATTTCCTAGTCTCTATGGTAGGGGCATCCTGACTGGGAAGGGAAAGGAAAGAAGAGAACTTCATCCAGGCAGAGGGAGCTTCTGGAGGAATTTCTCTCTCCCATTCCTCAGCAGGTTACCAGGAGGCAGGAAAGCCCATCAGCAGAGAGGAGCGGCTGATCAGATCAGGGTTAGCTGCTGCTGGAACCTGCCCCCAGACATGGGCAGCTGGATACCTAGGAGCCAAATGTCACTGATGTGTGTGGGAATTAGGAAATGGAGTTTTTACTAAGACCAGCCCTAGTCAGGGCACTGAGAGAATTTCTCTCCTGTGTGGAGGAGTCTCTGATGTTCAATGTGGTGTTAGCTCCAACTGAACCTTTTTCCATGCTAAGGACATCTGAGAGGGCTCCTCCCTGTTTGGATTTGCTGATGCTTGATGCTGTGTGAGCACCAAAAGAAGATACCCCCACATTCAAGCTCTTTCTTCTGTGAATTATCTCATGGGGGAATAATGTGTGAGCTTAGACTGAATCTTTCCCTGCAATTATTGAAGATTTTCCCACAATCCAAGTATTTATGGGCTCTCTCTCTTGTGTGGATCGTCTAATGTGAAGCAAGGTTTGATATTCAAATGAAACTTTTTCCACAGTTGAGGCGCTTATAGATTCTGTCCCTTGTGAATTCTCTGATGTTTAGGAAGATTTGGCCTGGGATTGAAGCCTTTCCCACCATTCAAGTATTTATGTGGATTCTCTCTTATGTGGATTGTCTGATGTCTAATAAGGTGTGAGTTCTGACTGAAACTTTTCCTACAGTGGAGGCATTTTCACAGTTTTCTGTGTGGATTCTCCCATGTCTTATAAGGATTGAGCGCCGACTGAAGCTTTTCCCACAGTCCAAGCATTTATAGGGTCTCTCTCCAGTGTGGGTTCTCTGATGTACAATAAGGGTTGATGATTCATTGAAACTTTTCCCACACTGAAGGCATTTATAGGGTCTCTCTCCCATGTGGGTTCTCTGATGTGTAATAAAGGCTGATGTTACAATGAAACTTTTCCCACACTGAAGGCATTTATATGGTCTCTCTCCCGTGTGGATTCTCCTGTGGTTAATAAGTCCTGAGTGCTGACTGAAGTTTTTCCCACAGTCCAAGCATTTAAAGGGTTTCTTTCCTGTGTGGGTTTGCTGATGTACAAGAAGGACTGATGGTGCATTGAAACTTTTCCCACACTCAAGGCACGTATATGGTCCCTCTCCCGTGTGGATTGTCCCATGGCTATTAAGGGCTGACTGCCGACTGAAACTTTTCCCACAGTCCAAGCATTTAAAGGGTTTCTCTCCTGTGTGGGTTCGCTGATGTACAATAAGGGCTGGTGGTGCATTGAAACTTTTCTCACACTGAAGGCATTTATATGGCCTCTCTCCTGTGTGGATTCTCCTGTGACAAATAAGGCCTGAGCGCTGACTGAAACTTTTCCCACAGTCCAAGCATGTATACGGTTTCTTTTCCTTCTGATTTGTCTGCTGGGCTGCGGATTCCTTGGGATCCTTGCCTCCTCACCCACATTCAATGGATTCCTCCATTTTCTTCCTTTGGCATTTTCCGTGATTCCTTTCTGACCTGTGCCAATTACTCCAGGCTTTCTCCAGGCACTGGGAGAACTTCCCTCCAGCTTTTCTCAAGAAGGTCCCCTGGAGTTCCATTTGCTCAAGTCCTTCCTGCTGTAGATCCCCCTCCTCGTTCTCACTCATTGTCTCATTACCTGCTGGGGAAGAGAGAGAGTCCCGGCAGGAGTCATTGCCTGAGCTAGCAGAAAGGGGAATAACAAAGAAGGAAAACACAACACAATAACTGTTGGGGAGCCTGAGAAATTGGATTCTGCCTCAACATCCCATCCAAACACTCACAGGGAAGTGAAGTCAGGGAGAAAACGCCTGACAGCTAACAGGGTGGGTGGGAAGCCATGAACAATATCTGCCATGATGATATGACACCTGCTGACCACAACCTGACCTGGGTGGGATGAGGAGAACTGAGCGGGCTCACACCACATTTTGGGGATTTTCAGCTTTTTCCTTCATTTGCCATATAGTTTTTGTGTCAATATCACTGACTTCTCACCTGGGTGGGTGCATCTTGGGATCTTCCTTTCCTCAGAGACCTGGAGATCCGGGACCCACGGCTCTTCCCCTGCTTCCAGCTGGGCGATCAGGTCAGGTTTGGGAATGGGGAGTCCTGCTCGGGGGTGAAATCAGGCATGATGTGAGTGCACTGAGGATCAGTGGAGTATTTGTCACAAAGGACACACATTGAGTTTAAACTGAGCCCATGATTTTCTGGGGGGTTGTGGGGGTCTGAACAGATGGAAACATGGTCACTGAGCCCCCTTGGGAGAGACCAATGTCTGGGGGAGGGGGAGTTGTCACACCCTCACTAGGAGTGTTCAGGATCTGTGTGCTCTGGGGGACTTGCTGAGGCACACACAGCTCTAGTGTTAACCCCCTGTCTCTGTGTAAAGCTCCAGAACCCTCCCCACAGATGGAGCTGTGATGGGACACCCCCCCCCCCCAGGGTGTAGCCTGGGACTTTGGGACCGCTGTGCCCCCCTGAACTCTCTCCAGCCTGGGCTGTCTCTCACAATGCCTTGCTAGTGACCAGCAAAAACCCCTCCACATGCTGTTATCACTCAGCACAACCACATGTGGAGCCCCCACACCCAGCTAGATTGCATGAATGCTCCCAGAGCCACTCATGAATCACACAGAGAGAGGGCACCAGAGCCAAATCACCAACACTGTAACTTAGGAATATACCATCTAAATTTATTAATTGGTTCACCACTTCATCAATGGAAAGTGGATATACACCAGCTTTTGATACCGGAGCAATTTACCATTCACTTCAGGAAAACTCACTGGTAAAGTTAAACAGTTAAACAAGTTTATTGACTATAAAAGATAGATTTTAAGTAGTATTAAGTGCTAGGCAAAAAGTCAGAGTTAGTTACCAAAAGAAATAAAATATAAGCACGCAGTTTAAACTTTCAACCCTATAAGACTTGCCAACATCTAGATTAAGCAGTTTTTCTCACCCCAGTGGATACTGCAGTCCATAGTATATAGATTTCACCTTTGAAATCTGGGCCAGTCCCCTCAGTTGGAGTCTCAAGTCTTCAGCATCCTTGCTGCTTGCAGTGTAGGAAGGTGAAGGAGAAAGTGGCCACATGCTGGGCCTGTGTTCTGTTTTATACCCTCAGACCGATGTGGTTGGGGAGCACAACTCCAGGCATGTCTGGGGGCTTTGCTGAGTCTCCAGGGCCAGGCTGAGCAATCCCCCTGGTGTGGCCTCATGCAGGTGAGTCATTGAATTGTAACTCCCTTGCTGGACAATGGCTGGTGATTTCTGCTCAATAGCACCCACCTGGGTGTTGGTTATCTCCCTTTTCATTGTCTCTGTAGAGCCAGTATCTGAGCAACTCCCAAACCCACAGTATATTTTAGTGACAACCGTATAACACAATCTCATAACTTCATATGCACTAAAGATACACATATTTAGGCCTGGTCTACACTACGAGTTTAGGTCGACTTTAGCAGCGTTAAATCGAATTAAGCCTGGACACGTTCACACGACGAAGCCCTTTCTTTCTACTTAAAGGGCCCTTTAAACCGGTTTCTTTACTCCACCGCCGACGAGGGGATTAGCGCTAAAATCGGCCTTAGCGGGTCGGAATTGGGGTAGTGTGAACGGAATTCGACGTTATTGGCCTCCGGGAGCTATCCCACAGTGCTTCATTGTGACCGCTCTAGACAGCACTCTCAACTCAGATGCACTGACCAGATAGACAGGAAAAGCCCCGCGAACGTTTGAATTTCATTTCCCGTTTGCCCAGCGTGGAAAGCACAGGTGACCACGCAGAGCTCATCAGCACAGGTAACCGTGATGGAGTCCCAGGATCGCAAAAGAGCTCCATATGGGGAGATGAATCAGTGCTAGCTGAACTCCATAACAGTAAACGAAATGGCAAAATATTAGAAAAGGTCTCCAAGGCCATGAAGGACAGAGGCCATAACAGGGACGCACAGCAGTGCCGCGTGAAAATTAAGGAGCTAAGGCAAGCCTACCACAAAGCCAGAGAGGCAAACGGAAGGTCCGGGGCAGAGCCGCAAACATGCCGCTTCTACGCGGAGCTGCATGCCATTCTAGGGGGTGCAGCCACCACTACCCCAACCGTGTGCTATGACTCCCTCACTGGAGAAACACACAGGGAAGCGGGTTCGCGGTACGAGGAAGATGAGGATGAAGATAATGTAGATAGCTCACAGCAGCAAGGAAGCGGAGAAACCGGTTTCCCCAACAGCCAGGATATGTTTATCACCCTGGACCTGGAACCAGTAACCCCCGAACTCACCCAAGGCGTACTCCCAGACCCTGAGGGCACACAGGGGACCTCTGGTGAGTGTACCTTTGTAAATATTACACATGGTTTAAAAGCAAGCGTGTTTAATGATTAATGATTAATTTGCCCTGGCAATCGCGGCCAGTACAGCTACTGGAAAAGTCTGTTAACGTGTATGGGGATGGAGCGGAAATCCTCCAGGGACATCTCCAGAAAGCTCTCCTTGATGTACTCCCAAAGCCTTTGCAAAAGGTTTCTGGGGAGGGCTGCCTTATCCCGTCCGCCATGGTAGGACACTTTACCACGCCAGGCCAGTAGCACGTAGTCTGGAATCATTGCATAACAAAGCATGGCAGCGTATGGTCCCGGTGTTTGCTGGCATGCAGACAACATCCATTCCTTATCGCTCTTTGTTATCCTCAGGAGAGTGATATCATTCACGGTCACCTGGTTGAAATGGGGCGATTTTATTAAGGGGACATTCAGAGGTGCCCCTTCCTGCTCTGCTGAACAGAAATATTCCCCGCTGTTAGCCACGCGGTGGGGGGGAGGGGTGAAGTGATCATCCCAGAGAATTGGGGGGGGGGGAGGGGAGTTAGTTGGGTTTGTGCTGCATATTAACCTGGAAACCGCAGCCCCTCCTTTTACATTGCAAACCCATTTTCAATGGCCAATCCAACGGGTGCTTGGTATGGGAAATGAGAGCGCTACTGTTTGAAACCATTCCCACATGTTAAGAAGATTAAAAAAGCCAAAAGACTGTGGCTTACCATGGCTGCCTGCAAGCCGAAATCTGTTGCCTGGCACTGCGTGAGTGATCTCTCACACCAAACCGGCAGGCCCTCAATATAAGAGGAAAAATGCGACCTTGTAACGAAAGCACATGTGCTGTGTAATGTGAACAGCAAAATTTAACGTGAAAGAGTGTACCCATTGTTCTCTAAAATGTGTCTTTTTTAACCACCTCTCCCTTCTCCTCCACCAGCTGCAAATGTTTCTCCTTCACAGAGGCTAGTGAAGATTAGAAGGAGAAAACGGAGGACGCGGGATGATATGTTCACGGAGCTCCAGATGTCCTCCCACGCTGAGAGAGCACAGCAGAATCCGTGGAGGCAGTCAATGTCAGACTACAGAAAAGCACAGTATGAACGAGAGGAGAGGTGGCGGGCTGAATCGCGGGATGAACAGAGCAAGTGGCGGGCTGAAGATGATAGGTGGCGTCAGCTTGCAGACAGAAGGCAAGAGTCGATGCTCCGGCTGCTGGAGCATCAAACTGATATGCTCCAGCGTATGGTTGAGCTGCAGGAAAGGCAGCAGGAGCAGAGACCGCCGCTACAGCCCCTGTGTAACCAACAGCCCTCCTCCCCAAGTTCCATAGCCTCCTCACCCAGACGCCCAAGAACACGGTGGGGGGGCCTCCGGCCACCCAGTCACTCCACCCCAGATGACTGCCCAAGCATGAGAAGGCTGGCCTTCAATAAGAGTTAAAGTTTAAAACTGCAGTGTGTCCTTTTCCTTCCCTCCTCCCCCACCCATCCCGGGCTACCTTGGCAATTATCCCCCTAGTTGTGTGATGAATTAATAAATAATACATGAATGTGAAGTAACAATGACTTTATTGCCTCTGCAAGCAGTGCTCGAAGGGGGGAGGGGAGGGTGGGGTGGTTGGTTTACAGGGAAGTAGAGTGAACCGGGTGGGGGGGGGGCGGAGGGTTCATCAAGGAGAAACAAACAGAAGTTTCACACCGTAGCCTGGCCAGTCACAAAACTCGTTTTCAAAGCTTCTCTGATGCGCACCGCACCCTGCTGTGCTCTTCTAACCGCCCTGGTGTCTGGCTGCACGTAATCAGCGGCCAGGCGATTTGCCTCAACCTCCCACCCCGCCATAAATGTCTCCCCCTTACTCTCACAGATATTGTGGAGCGCACAGCAAGCAGCAATAACAATGGGGATATTCTTTTCGCTGAGGTCTGAGCGAGTCAGTAAGCTGCACCAGCGCACTTTTAAACGTCCAAATGCACATTCCACCACCATTCGGCACTTGCTCAGCCTGTAGTTGAACAGGTCCTGACTACTGTCCAGGCTGCCTGTGTACGGCTTCATGAGCCATGGCATTAAGGGGTAGGCTGGGTCCCCAAGGATCACGATAGGCATTTCAACATCCCCAACGGTTATTTTCTGGTCCGGGAAGAAAGTCCCTTCCTCCAGCTTTCGAAACAGACCAGAGTGCCTGAAGACGCGAGCATCATGTACCTTTCCCGGCCATCCCACGTTGATGTTGGTGAAACGTCCCTTGTGGTCCACCAGGGCTTGCAGCAGCATTGAAAAGTACCCCTTGAGGTTTATGTACTCGGTGGCTTGGTGCTCCGGTGCCAAGATAGGGATATGGGTTCCGTCTATGGCCCCACCACAGTTTGGGAATCCCATTGCAGCAAAGCCATCCACTATGGCCTGCACGTTTCCCAGAGTCACTACCCTTGATATCACCAGGTCTTTCATTGCCCTGGCAACTTGGATCACAGCAGCCCCCACAGTAGATTTGCCCACTCCAAATTGATTCCCGACTGACCGGTAGCTGTCTGGCGTTGCAAGCTTCCACAGGACTATCGCCACTCGCTTCTCAACTGTGAGGGCTGCTCTCATCCTGGTATTCTGGCGCTTCAGGGCAGGGGAAAGCAAGTCACAAAGTTCCATGAAAGTGCCCTTACGCATGCGAAAGTTTCGCAGCCACTGGGAATCGTCCCACACCTGCAGCACGATGCGGTCCCACCAGTCTCTGCTTGTTTCCCGGGCCCAGAATCGGCGTTCCACGGCATGAACCTGCCCCAGTAACACCATGATTTCCACATTGCTGGGGCCTGTGCCTTGTGAGAGGTCTATGTCCATGTCAATTTCCTCATCACTCTCATCGCCGCGCTGCAATCGCCTCCTCGGCTGGTCCTGGTTTTGCTTTGGCATGTCCTGGCTCTGCATATACTCCAGGACAATGCGTGTGGTGTTCATAGTGCTCATAATTGCCACGGTGATCTGAGCGGGCTCCATGATCCCAGTGCTAGCTATGGCGTCTGGTCTGAAAAAAGGCGCGAAACTAGTATCTGACGGATGGAGGGAGGGAGGGAGGGAGGGGCGAGTGACGACATGGCGTACAGGTACAGGGAATTAAAATCAACAAAGGTGGCTGTGCATCAGGGAGAAACACAAACAACTGTCACCCAGAATGGCCCCCCCAAAGATTGAACTCAAAACCCTGGGTTTAGCAGGCCGTTGATTTCACGGAGGGAGGGGGAAGCAAATGAATACAGAACAAATCTATTTTTTATATCTTAAGCTGGCAGACGACGGTGCAGCATGACTGATAGCCCTCGGCATCTTCTGGGTGCTTGGCAGAAAATACTGGGCGCTTGGCAGAAAATAGCATACTACGACTGATAGCCATCATCGTCAAGACAGTTCGATAGGACTGAGCATGTCTGCCCAGGTGCCCATGATTGACAGCCACTGCAGTACGATGACGATGGATACCAGTCATAATATACCATCTTCTACCAAAAGGCAAGGGGCTGCTGCTGTGTGCAATGCAGCCCCACGTCTGCCAGCACCCAGATCGCCGATGAAGGCTACCAGTCATACTGCATTGTCTACAGCCAAAAGGGAATTAGCTGCTGCTGTGTAGCAATGCAGTACCACGTCTGCCGGCACCCAGAGGACATATGGTGACAGTGAGCTGAGCTAAGCGGGCTCCATGCTTGGCGTGGTATGTTGTCTACCCAGGTAAAAAGGCGCGAATCGATTGTCTGCCGTTGCACTGACGGAGGGGGAGGGGCCTGACAACATGTACCCAGAACCCCCCGCGACACTGTTTTGCATCATTCAGGCATTGGGATCTCAACCCAGAATTCCAATGGGCGGCGGAGACTGCGGGAACTGTGGGATAGCTACCCACTGTGCAACACTCCGGAAGTCGACGCTAGCCTCGGTACTGTGGACACGGTCTGCCGAATTAATGCACTTAGAGCATTTTATGTGGGGACACACACAATCGGCTGTATACAACCGATTTCTATAAAACCGGCTTCTATAAATTCGACCTAATTTCATAGTGTAGACATACCCTTAGATAGAACAGTGACCTTAAGCCAATCATAACCTTTTCCCTAATACCTCACATGGCATGCTTTCTATGCAATATCACAATTATATACAGATGAGGAATATGGGGGCTATAGGGGGCTCTCCCAAGGTATAGAGTGTCACAGGAGCCAGTCCCAGGAAGGGAGGTGCACAGAGATCCTTTGTGTGAGTAAGAATTAATGCTCAAAGGATAATACACTGCTTCTGCCCACGGGAAAGCTGGAGGGATGCAGATGAACTAGCATGTCCATTAGGTTAATGACTCCCCTATCCCATTGGAGGGTGTATGGGGACGAATGGCTCTCTCAAACTGGAGCTGTGGACAATGAGACCCATTTCCCTCTAATCTAACTGACCAGGGAAGAACCTGACCAGATGCAGAAATGCAGACCCCCACGGCTTAAAATAGTTGAGGGGACAGGAATACTTACCCAGTGAGGTCACAGTCTCATAATTCTCCTGTATGACATCCCTGTAGAGGGCTCTCTGACCAGGGTCCAGCAGAGCCCCCTGCCTCTCGGTGAAATACACAGCCACCTCCTCGAAGGTCACTGGCATCTGAAAAAACAAGTGCTCCCCACTCAGTACCTGCTGCCCCAGCCACAATCCCACTGTTTATGGGGGAAGTAGCACCAAAATACGACAGCTCTGGAAGGCCTGGAGGAGCAGAATACTAGCCCCACCCCACTCAAGAGTGGCCATGAGTCTCCATGAAACACAGAGAAGGTGAGAGCTCCTTGACCCTCCCAGCAGAGGATAGAGGGCAGGGTCTTTTCATTGACCACACAACTACTAGGCACAGGCTGATGTGGAAAGCAGAGCTCCATGCAGGGGACAGGGACAGGAATTCCAGCACCTTCCCTTTATATTTCACCACAGTCTCTGCCTAGTGGGTTCAGGCTCCAGCACTCTGGTCTGTTTTCCCAGCCCTGTCCAGGGGGGCGGTCTCCTGTTTCAGAAATGGGGGAATTTTCACCCCACCCCCAATGGGCCTGTTCATAAATCAGGCCCTAAGCTGAGCATGTCCCAGCAGGATTATCACACCTTGTCCCTCTCCCTGCCTCTCCCCCTCTACAACAATCCTTCCCAGCAGCTCCCCCCAAAATCCCCTACCTGAACTGGATCCACCACAGCCATTTCCCTGCCCTGTCCCCTAGGAAGATGATCTGGAGCAAAACGTGGTTGTCATTCTGCAACCTGTTGGGGTGAGAAGGGCAATTGGGGAGGTTTCTGAATTAGCATTAGTCCATATCCCCAATTGGGGGTAAAAGGTTGATGGGTCAAAGTACAGACATTGAGATATGAGGGTATGAAGTTCATAGAGTGGTTGTGTTCGGGTGTGGAGTATAATGAGTGGATATGATGATGAGGATGGATTGACCCTCATTTGGTGAGATTTAATGTTTAGGGAGTTTATGGTTCCAGTTCATATGATCCAACGGAGAAGGTCACTTGGTCCCTTTCTCGTAGTGGGAGAACGATGTCACTCTGGCTCACGCCTCCTAGTACTGTCGGTGGCCGGTGATGTGCTCGATGTAGATGTCCCTGGACCATCGGATGGTGTCTGAAACCATGAGGCGTCGCATCAGACGTGCGTAGCGTCAACCGATCCCACAGGTCCGCAGCACACGCTCGTTGCAGGGGTCCCAGGCGCCCAGGGCTCCGACAATCAGGGCGTCCATCTGCACCTCATAGCCCTTCGCTCTCAGGGTGTCAGCCAGGGGGGCGTACTTTTCCAGCTTACGAGCTCGGGCTTCGCAAAATGCCGGAGTCCTGTTCTCAAAGGAGACCGTGACGTCGACGAGGATGATCTTTTTCTGGGCCTCGTCGGTGACGACCACGTCAGGTCGTAGCTGGCTGTCGGTACCGGGGATGGTGCAGTTCACGGAGATCTCCCCCAGGCGTGGCGCAATGGCTTTCACCAGGCGGTTCTGGATGGCGTTGTGGCACAGCTGCCAGGCTCTGGAGTGGGGTTTGCAGCTGCACAGGACGTGGGGCAGGGTCTCGTTGGGGTAGCCGCACTTCCTGCAACGCTTGTCTCGGTTCCCGTGGCAGACGGCTCCGTTGAGCGGGACGCAGTTGAGCCGGGCACGGTGGATGAACTGCCAGTCGGCGAAACGGGTGAAGCCGCCCCCGGCGAGGAAGTGGTTGCTGGCGTCCCACTTGTTGGTCAACTCAAAGGCTTTACCCTGGTCCGGTTTACGCTTCAGGGTTTCCACGTATAGCGAGCGGATGGCGGCCTTCAGAGTCCTCTCCAGCAAGCCCCTGGCCGTCGGGGTGACGATGGTGTTGTCGTCCGACCTGATCTGCGGCACCCGGACTCCCAGCTCCTGGCGCTCCTCGCACCACTCCCAGCGGCAGCCGATGCGCTTCCCCAGGCGATGCGTGGCGTTGCGAGTATTACAACACAGACCTGACCCCTCCCATTGGGACTAAACCCATGAGACACTTTTAAACCCTCCCAGGAACAGAGTCTCTGAGTCAAACCCTAGAAAAGAGCAGAATCAAAGGAGCCACTTTGAGGGTGTCACGGAGTGTGGAGGAGTCAGGGCCCTGCACCACCCCACTTCCTGCGATTTACGTGACTCTCAGCCAGCCAGTAAAACAGAAGGTTTATTAGATGACAGGAACACAGTCCAAATCAGAGCTTGTAGGTGCAGACAACAGGACCCCCTCAGTCAGGTCCATCTGGGGGGCAGGGAGCTTAGACCCCAGCCTGGGGGCTCCCTCCGTTTCCCCAGTCAACTCCCAACTGAAACCCCCTCCAGCAGTCTCACCCAGCCTCCCCCCGGCTTCTCCTCCAGCCTTTGTCCAGGTTCCCAGGCAAAGGTGTCACTTGGCCCCAACCCCCTTCCTGGGCTCAGGTATCATCCCTCAAGTGAAGTCACACCCTGATATCCCATCACCAATGCAGACAGTCCTAGTAAAAGTCCCATGCAACATTCCCAGGTCAATCCACCCCACTCCCTACTCCGTCACGGGGATCCCTCCTGACATTGTCCCCAGGCCAGTATTTCATACTGGAACCGGAACCAAAAGTGAACCATAATTTTGTTTTACTGACTGAACCTGAACTGAACAAAAAAGGGAGGTGGTGGTGGTGGGGACTATTACCAGTTAAAATAGATATTCAGCATTTTTTAAGCTCAATATATTTAAAAAAACTACAGTGATCTTATTTTCATTTTAAGAGCAGAAAGAAACCAGCCAATGGGCTGGCGATGGCTCCCAGAACGGCCAGCCCCAGGATAGTGAGAAGAGAAGGGGTCCAGCCCACAAGTGCAGTTAGTGAGAGGGGAAGCTTAGGAACTGCCTATATACCATGGAAGGCAGAAGGCGGGCCCAGAGGTAGAGGAACCCTCTCTGAGATGCCCCCCTGGGGAGAGAAGAGGGGGGATGCTCCCTGGGCCCTGAAGTTCATAATAACTCTTCAAGCCCAAGGGCAAAGATAATAGCTCCCCAACCTTCTCCCCTTAGACAGGGCTCCTCCCACTCTCCCCAACCCCTAGGGCAGCTTCTCCCTCCAGTTGCTCCACTTGAGGCAGGGTTCACGCTCCAAACTCCCTTCCCCACTGAAGCTGCCAACAGGGCCCACTCCCAAGGACACTGTCTAATACCCACCTCCAATCCCCCACCCCAGATAGATATGTTTCTCTCATATGTATATCTTGATCCTAGATATCAACCCCCACTGTCAGCAGAGGATAAAGTCAAGGCAAAATTTCATTACACCATAACATGGATGAAGATGGAAATGTTTGAGTCAGAAGTCAGAAATAAAGATGTCATAGAATGAATGTCCGACACGTCTGAAATTGAAAGATGAATTGGAACGTCTTCTGAAAGCTTTTGAAATCTCTAAAAAGGAAGCAATATCTGGATGAAGGAAAGCCTAAAAAAGGAATGGGCCAATTTCTGATTCATTCACAGATGGGCCACATCTCCATAAGAAAGAAAACATACCAGACTACTGGGAACATCTGAAAAATGTCATGCCCAAGCTGAATCAACTAGCAAAAATTGTACTGGCAGTTCCACTAACACAAGTGAGTGTTGAAAGAAAATTTCCAGGCCTCAGATGTATCCTTTCACTGCAGAGGTCCAATATGGCCAAGCAAAGACGTTATTTTAGGTTGCTCAAACAAATTGTGCATGAAAAAAAATCTTGTTCATTTCACAACACAAAAGCACTAGGAAAACTCAAGTAATGGTAAAGTTAAAAAACAAATAATCAGCCAATATTCAAAACATTTTACATTTTAAGTTGCAGCTCTCTTTTTTGAATTTACCTCCACTAAGACTGAAATAGGATTTAAACTGGTATCTGAACTTTTATTTTTGTTTCTTTGGGTGGCTAGAACCAGAAATGAAACTGAACAGATTGAATGGAACTGAACCAACCAAAATAAATACCAGTTGGACTCATTGCCTGCTCTTGCTAGCAGTCACTCTGGTTTAACACAGAATCCTGCACAGAAATCAGAGCAGGGCCCTGTTCAGTCCTGTCAACCCCAAACATTTAACATGCAGGAGTCAGACCCACAAATAATGAGACTGTCTTAAAAAAAAACCAAAAAGACTAAACTGGGAGCAGGATGTGTGGGGGGGAGGGGAGAGGGTGGAATATTTGCCCTATAAATTCTGAGCCCTTAGTGGGAAGTCCCCTGCCCTCCCACCTCCAATGCTTGTTTGACCATTTCTAGGGGAAAAAATTCCTCACTGCCTGCTGGGTGAGGTAGCCCCCCGCCCCTTCGCACATCCCTGCCCCCCGTCCCCTTTCACATCTCTGTTCACCATCACCCCTCAATGCCCTCTGGCACTCAGAGCCCCCTGTCCCTCTTCAGCCCCCCCTCCCCCAGGTGTCGCCGTCCCAGCCCTCCCCCATGGGCTGGGGGAGCTGCCATTGTATCTCTCACCATCCCTCCCCCTTCTCCTACCTTCTGGTTCTCCCCTCCCCAGCCAATCTCGCTTGCTCTCATATTCTCCCTCCAGGTTCCCCACAGTCCCCCTCCCCACATACATCCCTTTCTCCCCCACTCAGTTTCCCTCTATTCCAGCTGTGTTCCCCTGAGCCCCACAATTCTCCCCCTGCCCCCTGGGTATTCCCTCAGCGTCCCTTGAGCAGCCCCACATCCCCATGGCCCTATCCCACCCCCTGCATTCCCGTTCCCCCCGCCCCTTCGCACATCCCTGCCCCCCGTCCCCTTTCACATCTCTGTTCACCATCACCCCTCAATGCCCTCTGGCACTCAGAGCCCCCTGTCCCTCTTCAGCCCCCCCTCCCCCAGGTGTCGCCGTCCCAGCCCTCCTTCACGGCGCGCGCTGGCTTCACCCGCCCTGCAAACAATGGGAGCTGGCGGCAGCTTTCCTGGGCAGGGGGCAGGAATCGCAGCCAGCTCCGCTGGGAGCAGCCTGGGCCAAACCCTCCCCCTGCAGCCAGGGGGGCACCGCTCCCTGGGAGTGGGGGATGGGCAGGTTTCTCTTACCTTCCCTCCAAGCGGTGCCCTCCCTGGGAGCAGGGGCTGGGGCCCGGGAAGGGGGGTCCTGGCCAGGCTGGGGTCTCTGCCCTGGGAGAGGCTCCTGGGAGCAGCGGGAATGTCAGTGCTGGAGTCTCCCGGCTGTAGCCAGGGCTCCGGGGTCCCAGCAGCAGCCACCAGAGCTCGGGCATCTTGCAAGGAGCGCGGGCTCCCCACAGCGCCCCAGTCACTGCAGCGAGTGCGATTCACTTCCTGATGCCGGTAACCCCAGCGATCGCTCCCAGAGCCGCATCCCAGTTGCTCCTGGGTCCTAGTGATCAAAGGATTGCACTGTAGCCCCCCCGCCCCCCCCCCCCCCGACCCTGCTGCTGGGGTCGTCACTTCCTCTGGGCACAGGGAGCTTCTCTCAGCATTAAGGGGGCATTGTACGTAGAAGCCACTGTGTCAATGGGCATAAAGGAGATCTGCAGATCCCGGGGAGGGGGGAATAAGGGGCGTTTCTATGTAGACTGGGGATTGTTCCAGAGAGTCCCCAATATCATCAGACAAGGGGGTGATGGGTCCCAGTCCTACAGAGGCTGCCCAGAGCTCAGAGTAGCTGGGGACAGGTTTCTCGGGGACACCCTATCGTAGGCAAAGGAATGTAGTTTTCCCCTTGGGAGTTACTTCCATAGGACTTTGAAAGACCATGAGAATGTATTTACATCCCGCTTACACAGACCTCTCAAGCTAACCATGGGTGGAATGACCCCATCAATTGCACCAGAGGGGGCAAGAATGAAATGATTTGCATTTGAGCAGACACAGCTCCCACGAGGGAGAAAGCAGCAGGACACAGTCTTCAAGACAGACCCCCTGGCCCCGCCTCACAGCTGGAAATAGACTTGTCTGGAGGTCACTGTGATGTTCCCCTGATGTTATCTGCTAGGTCACTCTAAAACCTCGACTATGGGAGCCAGCCTTACCCTGCTCTGCTGTGAGAACCCCCACTCCTGGGCTCTTCTCGCTCAGCCTCTGGCATGTAAGCTGCTTGGATTGTGCAACCGAATGACACTAGCCAATATCTCCGGTCCCAGACACAACCCTAGGAACTTCCATCTCGCAGTGTTCAGTAATGCCCACTGGACGCTGCAAGTTTATATGAGTTTGTCAATTTAACAAAGAAATTGGTATGTACCAGGCTTGTTATCCCAAGGGGAGTCTCTGACACGCTTCAAACCAAACACACTGTTTCAAGTAGAATAAACAAACAGATTTATTAACTACAAAAGATAGATTTTAAGTCAGGGGTCTCCAAACTTTATGAGACGAGGGCCATATTAGATTTTTGAAGGGGCTTCGCGGGCCGAAGCGACTGTGAAATAAATTAAATATTGCAAATATATGCAAAATTGTTAAAAAACAACACTACTCTACTGTGTCAGTGTTGCATTAAATTCTAAATCAGGTATAAAAGTTAATTGATTCAGGTACTGTGAAATCACAAAATATTTGTCAATACATTAAAAATCATTTCACTTTTTTTTAATTTTATTTCTCAAAACTCACACATTTGTATCATACAAATACTGTTTGGTTCTATTAGTGCTGTAGTTAAAATTTAACCATTATGAAATTGTTAATTTCCATCTTCTTTACTCCATTTATTGGAGATGTAATTAAGCATCTGGCTTGTTTTTTTACTCTAAGGCAGTGGTCCGTGCCTGTGCTCGGCTGCAGCAACGACTCTCCCCTAAATTGGCTCCCCTTTTGGGGAGACACTGGCTCCCAGAGGCACTCACCCCTCTGCACAACTCAGCTGTGCTGCTGCCCCATGTGAGTTGCTGCCGGCGGCCCCTCCCCCTGCCTGCTCGTGCCTACTCAGCTGTTCGCTTCTCCCCTGTTGGTTGGAGGACCAGATGAATGGAAGCCCCGGGCCGGATCCGGCCCGCGGGTCGTAGTTTGGAGACCCCTGTTTTAAGTGATTATAAGTCAAAGCACAAGAAGTTGGATTTGGTCAAATGAAATAAAAACAAAACACATTCTAAGCTGATTTTAACACTTTCAATGCCCTTACAAACTTGGATGCTTCTCACCACAAGCTGGCTGGTTGCCCTTCAGCCAATCTCTCCCCTTTGATCAGCACTTCAGTTGCTTGGCGGTGGTTTCTGTAGATGGAGGTGGAAGAAAGAGAGAGAGCATGGCAAACGTCTCTCCCTTTTATCATGTCCTTTCTTCCCTCTTGGCTTTGCCCCCTCCCTTCAGGGTCAGGTGAGCATTACCTCATCGTAGTCCCTAACTGACCAAGGGAAGGGGGGTGACTCACTCGAGAGTCCAACAGATCCTTTGTTGCTGCCTAGGCCAGTGTCCTTTGTTCCTGTGAGGCTGGGCTGGGTTTGTCCTATACATGACCTGATGAGGTGTGAACTGCCCCTCTGTTCCTGGAGAGTTTTGCCTGAGCTTGTTTTAAGCCATGAGGACACATTTTCAGCCTCATAACTATATACATGAAATTACAACCTATACCATAACATTACTATAACAATGATGCTCAGTGCATCATGAGCCTTCTGAAGACACCGACCATGACAAACTTTGCATTGGATACCACACAATCATATTATAAGGATGAACATGGAGGTGCAGGGTGTTCCCCTGAGATATAGAGTGTCACAGTCATTGTCAGAAGAATCCATTGCAAAGGTTCACTGGACTCTGAAAGAGACCAATCCAGGGCTGTGTTTAAACTGAACTGTTTGGTGACTCCCAGGAACGTAACAAACTGTTGCACATTGGCTCCTTAAAGGGAGAACAAATGGTAACATTCCTCTGACTGTTCCAGGGCAGGGCTGGACGTTCCAGAGCCCCCCTTCCTGGGAACCTTCAGGGCTGGGTAGGGTGTAAAGTCACCTCACCAGTTGTTGAGTGAGGCTTGGGGAAGTCCAGGGTATTGCAGCCAGGCACCAGGATCCAAAGCGATGGGCCAGGGCTGCCCAATACGGTATACAGAGTGCATACTAGGTGCTGACTGTGGGAATCCTAAGCAGAGCTCCAGAGTCCAAGCACAGTGAGGCAGTCGGGGTTACAGGGTTAGCGCTGACCCAGCACTTCACCAGTCTGGATTGCACCCCAGGATGTGGCAGAACCTGAAACTGAAGAGGGATTTTACCTTTCATGTGAAATCTATTCTAAGTGTTAGTATTTCCGAGTCTGCAGGTCACATCTCAGCCCAGACAAGGCTCCAGACAAGCCCCAGAAAATGGATTTCTGTTTTAAAGTTTCAAACACCACAAACAGAGAAGGAAAAGGAACAAATTAGTGGCACAGAGAAAACATAACTACCACCACACACGGTTTGTCTGAAGGAGTCAGGGTGTTTTACCCAGACTAATTAAGATAGAGCAGAGAGGGTGATGCAGAGGAGAGGGGAGAGTGTTTGTTTTGGGGGTGATTAGCCATTTACTAATCTAACCCCATTACTGCCCTGGGACAAGCTGGGGGTGCCGCTGAATTGCACAGAGATGGGTCAGGGACATGTGTGCTCCATCAGAGATCCCAGAGTGTAAAAAGACGGAGGGTACATCTGCACTGCAAATACAGACCCACAACAATGAAGCTGAGAGCCCAGGTGATTTGACTTGGCTTTGGGGATAAATTAGCAATGTCAATGTTTGGATTTGGGCTGGAGCCTGGGCTCTGAGTCCTGGCAAGGTGGGAGGATCTTAGACCCCAGGCTCCAGCCAGAGCACCAACACTGCTATTTTAGCCCTGCAGCCTGAGCTGCCAGGACCCTGAGTCAGCTGCCCCAGGCTCTGAGACTTGCTGCAGTGTTTTTTTGTGTTGTTTTGATTTTTTTCGCAGTGTAGACATACCCTGTAGACATACCCTGAAAGAGGCAGGTCCCGTGTTAATGAGCACTGCAGTGTGTGATCCTGTCACTAAAGATTATATAGCAAGGCACAGAGACAAGGGGGCTGAGTTAGCAGGGCCTAGACATCCTTGATTCTGACAATGCCTAACTGAGGCCTTTTCTACACTATGCAATTTTGGCATCAAAAGTCAGCTTTCATCAACAAAACAATGGAGATGGACACACTACGATGCTCTTCCCACTGATTTAACTCTCCTGCTACGCCAACAAAATAAAACCATCTCGACAAGAGGCATGGAGCCTTTTGCGACAAACTGAGAGTGACACAGTGTCAGTGTAGATACTGTGCTTGCTTATGCTGCCCTAAGTGGCCTCCAGGAAGTGTCCCACAAAGCCCATCATGACCACTTTGGTAAGCAGTTTGAATTCCGCTGCCCCTCAGCCAGGTACACAGGCATGTGCTCCTCCTCCTTTAAAGACCCGAAAATTTTTGAAATTCCACTTCCTGTTTGCTCAGTGTAGACAGCTAACATAGCACCTTCCCAGCTGACCATGCCGGCTCCCCACAGTAAACACGTTCCCACCTGGAGCACACCAGAGTTGTTGGATCTTCTGGATCTGTGGTGAGAGGAGGCTGTGCAATCCCAGCTCTGCTCCAGCCGTAGGAACTTTGATACCTCTGGGCAGATTACTTGTAGCATGGTTGAGAAGGGGCATGAAAGGGACATGCAGAAGTGCCATGCTACGATCAAGGAGCTGAGGCAGGCATACTAGAAGGCAAGGGAGGCCAACTGTGGGTTTGGTGTGGCGCCAAAGACATGCCACTTCTACAAGGAGCTGCACGCCATCTTCAGCAGTGACCCCACCTTCATCCCCAAGAGTGATACAATAGAGGAAAAATTAAAAATGGATAGCCAGGAGAGGAAACAGGGTGTCAAGGTTCCTTCCCCACTCTGAACTTTAGGGTACAGATGTGGGGACCTGCATGAGAACCTCTAAGCTTAACTACCAGCTTAGATCTGGTTTTGCTGCCACCACTCCCAAGTACTAACTCCCTTCCCTGGGTAGCTTTGAGAGACTTCTTCACCAATTTTCTGGTGAACACCGATCCAAACCCTTGGATCTTAACACAAGGAGAATTTAACCATCCCCCCTCCTTTCCCCCACCAATTCCTGGTGAGTACAGATACAATCCCCTTGGATCTTAACACAAGGAAAAAATAATCAGGTTCTTAAAAAGAAGGCTTTTAATTAAAGAAAGAAAGGTAAAAATCATCTCTGTAAAATCAGGATGGAAAATAACTTTACAGGGTAATCAGATTCAAAGAGCCCAGAGGAACCCCCTCTAGCCTTAGATTCAAAGTTACAGCAAACAGAGGTAAACCCTCTAGCAAAAGGAACATTTACAACTTGAGAAAACAAAGACAAAACTAACATGCCTTGCCTGGCTGTTACTTACAAGTTTGAAATATGAGAGACTTGTTCAGAAAGATTTGGAGAGCATGAATTGATGTCTGGTCCCTCTTAGTCCCAAGAGCAAACAACCCCCAAAACAAAGAGCACAAACAAAAGCCTTCCCCCCACCAAGATTTGAAAGTATCTTGTCCCCTTATTGGTCCTTTGGGTCATGTGTCAGCCAGGTTACCCGAGCTTCTTAACCCTTTACAGGTAAAAGGATTTTCGTGTCTCTGGCCAGGGATTTTATAGTATTGTACACAGGAGGGCTATTACCCTTCCCTTTATAGTTATGACACAGGGGTAGGAGCATAATATAGAGGGGTAATATAAATATAGAACACACACCCAGCATAGGTTTTGTGCCCTGGTTTGTAACTGTTTGCCCTGAGGCTGTTACTCACATTCGTGAGCGTCTCCAGACAGCTGGACAGAAGGAATTGAACCTGGGTCTCCCACATCACAGGTAAGTGCTTTAACCATGGGGCTAAAAGTTATAAGGTGGGTGACATCACCACCCCCCCCCAATAAATTTTGTGTGCAGTGAGGCAGGTGCCTAACTCCTTCCAGCAAGAAACGTCTTAGGTGCCTGAGCCACCTGACGTCAGGCAGTGCGTTCCCATTTGTGGATTACTAAGCAGAGAAGACACCCCACTGCAGCCCAGATTTAGGTATCTGGCTGTAGAGAGGGGCAGGGATTAGGACACCCCTCTCCCCGTCACCCTCTCCCATTGGCTAGCTTAGATGGCTCCCCACATAGTGAGCTGGGTTTTGTGAATCACATTGTAAAGTGCCTATGTTGCCCATGCATTGTATAGGGAGTTTTGACACCTCACTCAGCTTTGCAGGTCACAGTGCTGTTCCTGTGATTTTCTAGTTACCTAAAAATTAGACCCTGTTACGCTCAGCATTGCATTGCCTAAGTCCCTTCACGGATTGCACCCTGCGTAACCAGTCACCTCTCCACAGAGCACAGCTGAGCAATTCCTGATTGATATGGGTATTGTGATGGGGCAAGGTCAGATGGCTACAGTAAAGTAGTGAGGAACAGGTATGTTAGCCCCAGGCTAAACAAATCCCTGGTACCATGGTAACCAAATGGCAGTTGCTCCAGGTTAATCAAGATACTTGGGGCCAATTCAGATCCTTCTAGAAGGCAGGAGAGACAGCTAGATTGATTGGGACACCTGAAGCCAATTAAGGACTGGCTGGAACTAGTTAAAAGCCTCTCAGTTAGTCAGTGCAGGGTGGGTGTCAGGAGCTATGCTGTTGGAGGAATGAAGTACTATGAAGCCATATCAGGTGCAAGAAAGGAGGCCCTGAGGTAATTGTGAAGAAGATATTGAGTGGGGGCTGCTGTGGGGAAGTAGCCCAGGGAATTGTACATGCCCTATTTCCAAAAGTCAGCTTTCATAGCTGCTAAGTTTAGGGTCCCTGGGCTGGAGCCTGGAGTAGAGGGTGGGCCCGGGCTCCCCCTGATTAATCACTGATACTGGGAGATAACAGAGACTGTGTGAGGGAGGGTTGTTTCTCCTCACCTACCTTGCTGGCTTATGATGAAAATGGCTCAGTAGACTGTGACCCTTGCCTCTAGAGAGAGAAGGGCTATGTGGAGGGTCACAGTGAGCCTCTGAGGCTAGCAAAAATCTATCAGGAAATGCAGGACCCACGGAGTCAAGGACAGAACTTTGTCACAACTGGTGTCAAGAGTGGGATCATCATTCACAGCGTGATGGAAGAAAGAGGTTAAAAAAAAAGTGCACTGGGGTTTTGGATTTGGTGGTTTTTTTTTTTTTTTTTTTTTTTGGTTTGCTTTGTATCACAATGGAGGAGGTGGTAAGAGCTCTGGTACAAGCCACTGCAGCCCAGCAGGAGGCCACCCGGGTTCAGGCAAAGGCGCAACAGGAGTCTATGTGGTTACAGCAAGAAACCAATCAATTATTAATGGGCCAGGCAACCCAAGGTCATGCCCTCTTGCAAGAGGTAGTGGACCAGCTAAAGATCCTCACCACCCAGGCCCGGGGGTCAGATGGGATGCGAACCCTGAGGGCCACTGGTTGTACTGTGACGGGTTGGATCACAGAAACCCCCTTGGGAGCTGCCACCCGATGTGCCAAGACTACCCCTGCTTCTGTTTTCCCTGCCAGCTCAGGACTCCAGCACCCTGTCTTGCTGAATTAGACACTCCAGTCCCCTTCAACACAGACCCAGGGTCTGAATCACTTGTCCCAAAGCTGCAAGTTTACCTGAAAACAGCTCACAGGAGTGTGCTTGTTTTTAGCACTCAGATGCCCAACTCCCAATGGGGTCTAAACCCAGATAAATCCGTTTTACCCTGCATAAAGCTTATGCAGGGCAAACTCATAAATTGTTCGCCCTCTATAACACTGATAGAGAGATATGCACAGTTGTTTGCTCCCCCAGGTATTAATACATACTCTGAGTAAATTGCTAAATAAAAGGTGATTTTATTAAATACAGACAGTAGGATTTAAGTGGTTCAAAGTAGTAACAGACAGAACAAAGTAAGTCACCAAGCAAAATAAAATAAAATGCGCAAATCTATGTCTAATCAAACTAAATACAGATAAGTTCCTCACCAGTTCCAGAATGCTCCCTTTTACAGGCTAATCTCCCTTTAGCCTGAGTCCAGCAATCTCTCACAACCCCTGTAGTTACTGTCTTTTGTTTCAGTTTCCTTCAGGTATCCTGGGGGGGTGGAGAGGCTCCTTCTTTAGCCAGCTGAAGACAACATGGAGGGGTCTCCCCCAGGTTTAAATAGACTCTCTCTTGTGGGAGGAGACCCCCTTCCTCCCTCCTATGCAAAGTCCAGCTCCAAGATGGAGTTCTGGAGTCACCTGGGCAAGTCACATGTCCCTGCATGACTCAGTCTTTACAGGCTGAAGCCATTGTCCACATGGTATCTTGCATGTCTCCAGGAAGACTTCTTATGTAGATTGGAGCATTCCAAGATGCATTGTTCCCCAAGTGTTTCCTGATCAGGTACTTAACCTGGCAAATTCCTTCCTAAAGAAGCTGACCAAATGCCTCCCAAAGCTTACTTAGAAACCAAGCAAGCGTACAGCCCATATTCTTAACCTCAAGTAGAAAATGATATATATATGTACAAATAGGATGAATAGATATAGTAGACCATAACCTTTACGGAGATATGTTACCTGGCACAGGCAGCACAAAACATATTCCAGTTATGTCATACATACATTTATAAGCACCCCCTCCCCATAAAGCCTTATGGGATACACTGTCACAGTCTGCCAAAGATGATGTCAGAAGATGACGTAGAGGCATATCTCCTCTCATTCGAAAGGACTGCTCAGCATGAGACATGACCCCAGGAGCAGTGGGCCAGCATTCTCGCCCCTTTTTTGTGCGGAGAGGGCCAGAAGGCCTACTTTGACTTTCCTGCCACGGATGCCACTGACTATACCCGACTGAAGGCAGAGATCCTAGCACGATCAGGGGTGACGGCAGCGGTACGGGCCCAGAGGTTCATGGAGTGGAAGTACCAGGAGAACAAACCCCCGAGGTCCCAGCTATTCGACCTCGCACGGAAATGGTTACAGCCCGAGGTGTGCAGCCCGGAGGAGATTTTGGAAACCCTGGTCATGGACCATTACATGCGAGGACTGCCACCAGATCTCCGCAAATGGGTAGGCCAGAACGATCCATCCATCTATGATGAGATGATCACGCTGGTAGAAAGACACATGACAGCCAGGGAATTGACCCGACTACCCAAGGAAGGCCCCTTTCGAAGCAAGCACCCAACCCTGGAAGGTGGGACAGCCAAACCC
Organism: Emys orbicularis; assembly: GCF_028017835.1. NCBI lineage: Eukaryota > Metazoa > Chordata > Testudines > Emydidae > Emys > Emys orbicularis. Next base: position 23,138,492 of record NC_088695.1, on the reverse strand, counting down.
CTGGGGAGTCCTAGGTGGAGGAAGGGGGGGCTGAAAACCAGCGGGGACCTCAGAAGGAAGGGATTGGCCTGAGTGGGGGGAACCCTGGGACTAAACCCTCTAACCTCCGTGATAGGGGAGTGATTAGAAACAATTATAGATGTTATGCATGTGGGGAGTGGGGACACATAGGAGCACAGTGTCCCAGCACTGAGGAGCCTATGCAATGCAACTTGGGGGATTGGGAGATCCCGTGCTTCCTTATCCACCTTGCAGGCGTCACATTAGGCCCGCATAACTACACCAGGCCGGTGAAGATAAATGGAGCCAGAGACTACAGCGCTTGTGGACTCGGGGAGTGCCATCACCCTTATATCGGGTAAGCTGGTAAAAAGTAGCCAGCTGCTACAAGCCAAACGTGTAGCAGTGACGTGTGTGCATGGGGCCGTGAGCCATTACCCCACCATCCCAGTGGAGATAGAGGTTCAGGGGAACCCCATTGATGTAACAGTGGGCGTGGTTCCTAAACTCCCATATCCTGTAGTCATTGGGAGGGACTATCCGGGGCTTGATAAATTACTCCCCCCCGGAGAGACTGGAGGGAAGTGGGGACCCTGATGGCAGCGACTCATCACTGGGGGAATGTCAACCCCCAATGTTCGCTGAGATTTCTCAGGATCTATTCTCAGCCCCCCAAAAGGCCCGGAAGACAAAAAAAGAGAGGAAGGCTGCGAAGGCCTTGGGAACCCGGATCCTGACCCAGGGCCAGAAGACCGCCCTAGTAGGCAGAGGGACACGAGCAGCCATCAGAGAAACGACCACCATGGAAGGTGAGCCAGACGCTGGCCCCAGCCGTGACAGCGGTGAGCCGTTGGAAGAAGCAGAAGCCGGCCCCTGGGAGCTCGGGCAGGTTAGTCCCGGGAGAGAGACTTTCAGGCGGGACCAGGCAGAGGACCCTAGATATGATAACGTCAGGAAAGAGGTGGCTGAGATAGATGGGATACCAATGGAGGGGAAGGTCCGGAGTCCAGGACCTTACTTTATAGTGAAGAAAGATCTCCTGTACCGCGTGGTGCAAATGCAGGAGCAGGAGATGCATCAACTTCTGGTGCCACGAAAACATCAAAAAGCCATATTGAGCCTCGCCCACAGTCACCTGTTTGGAGGACACCTAGGGGTAGAGAAATCCCAGGCACGGATCCTGCAGAGGTTCTTCTGGCCAGGAGTACATGAAGATGTCCGGCGATACTGCACCTCTTGTCCAGAGTGTCAGCTACATAGCCCTCGCCCGCACTTGCGGGCCCCTTTGATACCTCTTCCAATAATAGAGGTACCATTTGAATGCATAGCCATGGATCTGATTGGGCCCCTAGAGAAGACAGCTAGGGGCCACCAACATGTGCTTGTTGTACTAGACTATGCAACCCGATACCCGGAAGCCGTCCCCCTACGCAACACGGCTTCCAAGACAATAGCTAAGGAGCTAGTACAGATCTTTTCCCGGGTTGGGCTACCCAAGGAGATACTGACTGATCAAGGGACACCTTTCGTGTCCAGGTTGATGAAAGATCTCTGTTCATTGCTCCATGTACAAGCCCTACAGACCTCTGTATACCACTCTCAAACAGATGGCCTTGTGGAAAGGTTCAATAGGACCCTCAAGGCCATGATCAGGAAAGTGGTGAGCCGGGATGGGAAAGATTGGGATACCCTATTGCCTTACCTCATGTTCGCCATCCGGGAAGTCCCACAAGCCTCCACAGGTTTCTCTCCGTTCGAACTACTATACGGGCGCCACCCCCGGGGCATATTGGATATAGCCAGAGAAGCCTGGGAAGAGGAGCCAAATCCCGGAAGGAACATAGTCGAGCATGTACTGCAGATGAGGGATCGGATAGCCCGAGTTACACCCATTGTACGTGAACACTTGGAGAAAGCACAGGAAACCCAACGAACCCATTATAACCACCAAGCAAAGCTTCGACGGTTCCAACCAGGGGATCGAGTGATGGTCCTGGTGCCCACAGCAGAAAGTAAGCTGTTGGCCCAGTGGCAGGGACCCTATGAAGTGATCGAAGCCGTGGGAGAGGTAAACTATAAGGTGCGGCAGCCAGGCCGAAGGAAACCGGAGCAAATTTACCACATCAATCTTCTAAAACCTTGGCATGATCGAGAGGCATGCTTAGTCACCCAGGAGACCCTTCCCCAGGAGGATAACTTACATGAGCAAGTGAGGATATCACCCGACTTGACGCCGATCCAAAAGATCGAGGCAGCCGACATGATTAATCGCAACCGAGATGTGTTCTCTACAAAACCGGGGTGGACGACTGAGACCTATCACCATATCCGCACGATCCCCGGAGCCAAGGTAACGTTGAGACCCTACTGAATCCCAGCAGCTAAAAGAGAAGAAATCAAGGCCGAAGTAAAGAAAATGTTAGAATTAGGGGTTATTGAAGAATCTTACAGTCAGTGGTGCAGTCCAATTGTTCTAGTGCCTAAACCTGACGGTACCATGAGATTCTGTAATGACTTTCGCCGACTGAATGAAGTATCCCAATTTAATGCATATCCCATACCACGCATCGACGAACTGGTTGACCGACTGGGTAGTGCCCGATTCTTGACTACACTGGATCTGACAAAAGGGTATTGGCAGATTCCCCTGACCAAAGAAGCTAAAGAAAAGACAGCGTTCTCCACCCCGGACGGGCTATTCCAGTACACCGTCCTCCCTTTTGGGCTACATGGGGCCCCGGCCACATTCCAGCGCCTCATGGATAAGCTGCTGCGCCCCCATACTAGTTATGCAGCCGCATACTTAGATGATGTCGTCATCCATACGCCAGACTGGGGAACCCACTTGGAGAAAATTGAGGCAGTACTGCACACCTTAAAGTGGGCTGGCCTCACTGCTAATCCCGCTAAATGCGCCATAGGGCTAGCAGAGGCTAGGTACCTGGGATATATTGTAGGAAGGGGCATAGTGAAGCCCCAAACGAATAGATTCATAGATTCATAGATTCTAGGACTGGAAGGGCCCTCGAGAGGTCATCGAGTCCAGTCCCCTGCCCGCATGGCAGGACCAAATACTGTCTAGACCATCCCTGATAGACATTTATCTAACCTACTCTTAAATATCTCCAGAGATGGAGATTCCACAACCTCCCTAGGCAATCTATTCCAGTGTTTAACCACCCTGACAGTTAGGAACTTTTTCCTAATGTCCAACCTAGACCTCCCTTGCTGCAGTTTAAACCCATTGCTTCTTGTTCTATCCTTAGAGGCTAAGGTGAACAAGTTTTCTCCCTCCTCCTTATGACACCCTTTTAAATACCTGAAAACTGCTATCATGTACCCTCTGTCTTCTCTTTTCCAAACTAAACAAACCCAATTCTTTCAGCCTTCCTTCATAGGTCATGTTCTCAAGACCTTTAATCATTCTTGTTGCTCTTCTCTGGACCCTTTCCAATTTCTCCACATCTTTTTTGAAATGAGGTGCCCAGAACTGGACACAATACTCCAGCTGAGGCCTAACCAGAGCAGAGTAGAGCGGAAGAATGACTTCTCGTGTCTTGCTCACAACACACCTGTTAATACATCCCAGAATCGTGTTTGCTTTTTTTGCAACAGCATCACACTGTTGACTCATATTTAGCTTGTGGTCCACTATAACCCCTAGATCCCTTTCTGCCGTACTCCTTCCTAGACAGTCTCTTCCCATTCTGTATGTGTGAAACTGATTTTTTCTTCCTAAGTGGAGCACTTTGCATTTGTCTTTGTTAAACTTCATCCTATTTAACTCAGACCATTTCTCCAATTTGTCCAGATCATTTTGAATTATGACCCTGTCCTCCAAAGCAGTTGCAATCCCTCCCAGTTTGGTATCATCCGCAAACTTAATAAGCGCACTTTCTATGCCAATATCTAAGTCGTTGATGAAGATATTGAACAGAGCCGGTCCCAAAACAGACCCCTGTGGTACCCCACTCGTTATGCCTTTCCAGCAGGATTGGGAACCATTAATAACAACTCTCTGAGTACGGTTATCCAGCCAGTTATGCACCCACCTTATAGTAGCCCCATCTAAATTGTATTTGCCTAGTTTATCGATAAGAATATCATGCGAGACCGTATCAAATGCCTTACTAAAGTCCAGGTATACCACATCCACAGCTTCACCCTTATCCACAAGACTCGTTATTCTATCAAAGAAAGCTTTCAGATTGGTTTGACATGATTTGTTCTTTACAAATCCATGCTGGCTGTTCCCTATCACCTTACCACCTTCCAAGTGTTTGCAGATGATTTCCTTAATTACTTGCTCCATTATCTTCCCTGGCACAGAAGTTAAACTAACTGGTCTGTAGTTTCCTGGGTTGTTTTTATTTCCCTTTTTATAGATGGGCACTATATTTGCCCTTTTCCAGTCTTCTGGAATCTCTCCCGTCTCCCATGATTTTCCAAAGGTAATAGCTAGAGGCTCAGATACCTCCTCTATTAGCTCCTTGAGTATTCTAGGATGCATTTCATCAGGCCCTGGTGACTTGCAGGCATCTAACTTTTCTAAGTGATTTTTAACTTGTTCTTTTTTTATTTTATCTGCTAAACCTACCCCCTTCCCATTAGCATTCACTATGTTAGGCATTCCTTCAGACTTCTCGGTGAAGACCGAAACAAAGAAGTCATTAAGCATCTCTGCCATTTCCAAGTTTCCTGTTACTGTTTCTCCCTCTTCACTAAGCAGTGGGCCGACCCTGTCTTTGGTCTTCCTCTTGCTTCTAATGTGTTGATAAAAAGTCTTCTTGTTTCCCTTTATTCCTGTAGCTAGTTTGAGGTCATTTTGTGCCTTTGCCTTTCTAATCTTGCCCCTGCATTCCTGTGTTGTTTGCCTATATTCATCCTTTGTAATCTGTCCTAGTTTCCATTTTTTATATGACTCCTTTTTATTTTTTAGATCATGCAAGATCTCGTGGTTAAGCCAAGGTGGTCTTTTGCCACATTTTCTATCTTTCCTAACCAGCGGAATAGCTTGCTTTTGGGCCCTTAATAGTGTCCCTTTGAAAAACTGCCAACTCTCCTCAGTTGTTTTTCCCCTCAGTCTTGATTCCCATGGGACCTTACCTATCAGCTCTCTGAGCTTACCAAAATCTGCCTTCCTGAAATCCATTGTCTCTATTTTGCTGTTCTCCCTTCTACCCTTCCTTAGAATTGCAAACTCTATGATTTCATGATCACTTTCACCCAGGCTGCCTTCTACTTTCAAATTCTCAACGAGTTCCTCCCTATTTGTTAAAATCAAGTCTAGAACAGCTTCCCCCAGTAGCTTTTTCAACCTTCTGAAATAAAAAGTTGTCTGCAATGCAGTCCAAGAATTTGTTGGATAGTCTGTGCCCCGCTGTGTTATTTTCCCAACATATATCCGGATAGTTGAAGTCCCCCATCACCACCAAATCTTGGGCTTTGGATGATTTTGTTAGTTGCTTAAAAAAAGCCTCATCCACCTCTTCCACCTGGTTAGGTAGCCTGTAGTAGACTTCTAGCATGACATCTCCTTTGTTTTTTACCCCTTTTAGCCTAACCCAGAGACTCTCAACACTTCCATCTCCTATGTCCATCTCTACCTCAGTCCAAGTGTGTACATTTTTAATATATAAGGCAACACCTCCTCCCTTTTTCCCCCTGTCTATCCTTCCTGAGCAAGCTGTACCCATCCACACCAACATTCCAATCGTGTATTATCCCACCAAGTTTCAGTGATGCCAACAATGTCATAGTTGTATTTATTTATTAGCACTTCCAGTTCTTCCTGCTTATTACCCATACTTCTCGCATTTGTATATAGGCATCTAAGATACTGGTTTGATCTTTCCTCCCAGTTTTGTCCTGACCCTCCTTTCCTTCTGCCAATATAGCCCACACTCCCTCTCGTTTCCGACCCATCTCCCAGGTCTCCATGTTCCCCACTTACCTGTGGGCTTTGCTCACCTGTCCCCGTCGAACCTAGTTTAAAGCCCTCCTCACTAGGTTAGCCAGTCTGTGTCCAAATAGGGTCTTTCCCCTCCTCAAAAGGTGAACGCCATCTCTGCCTAGCAGTCCTTCCTCGAATAGCATCCCGTGGTCTAGGAAGCCAAAGCCCTCCTGGCGACACCATCTTCGTAGCCAGGCATTCACCTCCATGATGCATCTGTCTCTGCCCGGGCCCCTACCTTTGACAGGAAGAATCGAAGAGAATACCACCTGTGCTCCAAACTCCTTCACCCGTACTCCCAGAACCCTGTAGTCACTCTTGATCCGCTCAGTGTCACACCGCGCAGTATCATTTGTGCCCACATGGATGAGTAGCATGGGGTAGTAGTCAGAGGGCTGGATAATCCTCGACAATGCCTCCGTAACGTCTCGGATACGGGCTCCCGGCAGGCAGCATACCTCCCGAGATGAAATGTCAGGGCGACAGATGGGCGCCTCCGTCCCCCTCAGCAGAGAGTCTCCGACCACCACTACCCTACGTTTCCTATTCGCAGTGGTGGCAGCAGACCTCCCAGCCTTAGGGGTATGAGGCTTCTCCTCCTTTACTGTAGGGGGTGATTCCTTCTTTCCTGTATCAAGAAGAGCATAACGGTTACCTATTACCATGGCGGGAGGGTTCGGAGCAGGGTTAGAGCACTGCCTGCTGCCAGAAGTAACCAGCTGCCAGTGTCCACCCTGAGCCATCTCCTCCTCCACCAGTCGTGTATCAGCAGTCCTGTGTACTGGGACAGCTACCTCAGCTGTCTCCACATGGACGCTGTCCAGGAATTGCTCGTGGATTCGGATGCTCCTCAACCTAGCCACCTCCTCCTGTAGCTCTCCCACCTGCTGCCTGAGAGATTCCACCAGCAGGCACCTTTCACATTGGATGGTCCCCCCAGCCTGGATATCAGTAAGTGGAAATTGCAAGTTACAGTCTCTGCAAAACCACACCAGGATCTGGGTAGAAGCATCCATGCTCAGGCACTCTGTCTGGCTACAGGCACAGGTGGAGGAGACAGAAGCAGTGCTGGCACAGGTGTTGCGGGTCTTCCTAACCATCGTAAGCCTCCCTCTGTCAAACTCCCGTCTGCAGCCCCCTGTCCGCTGAAAGGGTTGTTTAAGCAAGAAGTTTTGAATGTAGTTGGTTTATAGGTTTTAAGGGGAATAAAGGGAAAACAGATAGAACCGGCAAGGGACCCTCGCCCCCTTCCCACTCCCCTTCCAAACTCCCTTGCGAAACTCCCTGTTAGCAGCCCCTGTTCGCAAAAGCTAGAGGCGATTGAAAACTGGCCCCGGCCGACCCGAAAGAAGCAGGTCCGCGCGTTCCTAGGCGTGGTAGGCTACTACCGCCGTTTTATTCCCCATTTCGCCACTAGGGCAAGTCCCCTAACAGACCTGGTGAAGGCCCGAGGTCCAGACATGGTGAAGTGGACCGATGCAGCAGAGGGGGCATTCATAGACCTTTGGACGGCCCTCTGTAATGACCCTGTACTCATAGCCCCGGATTTTAACAAGGAATTTATCTTACAAACAGATGCTTCGGAGGTGGGGTTGGGGGCAGTTCTGTCGCAAATGGTGGGGGAAGAGGAACACCCGATCCTCTACCTAAGCAGAAAGCTTCTCCCAAGAGAACAAAAATACGCAGTAGTTGAGAGAGAATGCCTTGCTGTCAAATGGGCCATGGAGACACTGCGCTATTACCTCTTAGGCTGGCGATTTACTCTTGTGACGGACCATGCACCCCTCCAGTGGATGCAGCGGAATAAGGAAAAGAACGCAAGGGTCACCAGGTGGTTCTTATCCCTCCAACCGTTCCAGTTCCGCATACAGCACAGGGCTGGATGCCACCATGGCAACGCTGATGGTCTGTCACGAGCACACTGCCTGGCATCCCAAGTTGCCCAACTCTATGGTCCAAAATCCCTGGTACCATGGTAACCAAATGGCAGTTGCTCCAGATTAATCAAGACACCTGGGGCCAATTCAGATACTTCTAGAAGGCAGGAGAGACAGCTAGATTGATTGGGACACCTGAAGCCAATTAAGGACTGGCTGGAACTAGTTGAAAGCCTCTCAGTTAGTCAGTGCGGGGTGGGTGTCAGGAGCTATAGGAGGGAGCTGTGCTGTTGGAGGAACGAAGTAGTATGAATCCATATCAGGTGCAAGGAAGGAGGCCCTGAGGTAATTGTGAAGAAGATATTGAGTGGGGGCTGCTGTGGGGAAGTAGCCCAGGGAATTGTACATGCCCTATTTCCAAAAGTCAGCTTTCATAGCTGCTAAGTTTAGGGTCCCTGGGCTGGAGCCCGGAGTAGAGGGCGGGCCCGGGCTCCCCCCTCCCCTCCCTGATTAATCACTGATACTGGGAGACAACAGAGACTGTGTGAGGGAGGGTTGTTTCTCCTCACCTCCCTTGCTGGCTTATGATGAAAATGGCTCAGTAGACTGTGACCCTTGCCTCTAGAGAGAGAAGGGCTATGTGGAGGGTCACAGTGAGCCTCTGAGGCTAGCAAAAATCCGTCAGGAAACGCAGGACCCACGGAGTCAAGGACAGAACTTTGTCACAGTATGTTCAGGACAAGAGACAGAGCACAGGCTGGATAGTGACACATCACAGTAAAACCCAAACACTCCTCCTAGAGGCACGATGTTCCCTGTGGGTACTGGGGGGACACAACCAAGTCAGGAAGCAAATTCCAGGACTCTGCCCCCAACAACTGCAGCTGGGATATTAAAGTGAAACAAACAAGAATAATTGTTTGTAATGTTTTATTTACAGTATGTAACTGAAAGTTGGTAAGTAAAAGGAGCTAAGAATGAGTTTTAATAACCACAGTGTATAGAAAGGAGATCCACAGCTACTGAGAACAGTTTTCTTAATGGCACTATATGTGCCTTATATATATATATATATATATATATAAATAAATGGGACGGAAGTCCTCCATGGTCATATAGACTGGGAAAACTGCAGCTAGAGAAGCCTATTTTTCTTTTCATTCTCACTGGGCTATTCCCCCCTCTCAGTGACACTGACTAAGCTAGGATCCCCCAAGTCCTCCTGACCATAGAGGACAGTGATAAACAGGCTGCACAATCCTTGGGGTAATGAGATTGATTGAGATAGAGAAGCCACTCGCTGCTCTCTATGGTTTGACAGTCCAGAGACACCACGGAGCCTACAGGGTCATGAAGATGACACGGTAAAAGCAGGAGTCCTTCAGAGTCATAGAGACTAGGGAGTATGAGGCTAGAGAGGCCGATTTCAGGGTCCCCAGTGGAATATCCCCACCCCATGTCTCAGGGACACATTCTGAGCTGGGATCCCCGCCCCACCCGGAGCCAGGGGCGGATTCTCTCCTCAGTGACAGAGGCCGGCAGGAAAGAGAAGTTCGGGGCCTCGTTACCAACATCGAAAAATGTCACCTGCCCCTGATCACAGTCCAGACAAACCCAGATCCTGCTGGGGACCCGATTCAGGGGCAGGCGGATATCAGGTGAGGTGAGAGTCTGGAACTGACTCTGCCACCTCCACACAGCCCAGATCCCCCCCCCCCCCTCAGGACTTTGGTTGATCCGTCCCTTCCTCCTCACAGACTCTCTGGCCACCCCCACAGCCCAGTATTGCCCATCCCCCACCTCCACCTCCCAGCAACGTCTCCCCGAGGTGAATCCCTCACACCCCAGCACACGGAGCTCAGTGTCAAATCTCTCAGGATTGTTGGGCAGATCCTGCCGTGTGTGTCCCCATCTCACACTTTTCCGATCCTCAGACAGGACGAGTTCAGGATGACCCATGTCTGGATCCAGAGTTACATTCACTAGGAGAGAGAAAGGATCAGAGCGTTAGAAGCAGAGGTCAGCCCTGGGGGAGGCTGGGTCCATTTCTCACCCTCCCCAGCAGCCCTGTTCTGGCTGGGACAGTCTTGGATCCCAGGAAGCTGCCTCTGCCCCGGGGCACCTGATACTGAGCAGAGGTGTCACTGCAGTTCCTCACTCTGTTTAATAGAAGCACTTCATTGGTTTCTCATTGGTTTGTAGAGACTCGGCTCTTTGATTCCTCTGCTGGGGCTGCTCCATTCCCAGCAGCAGAGACACAGCAAGGAAGGCATCAGAAGTTTTTTGGGTGAGGGAACAGAAGAGGGAGGTAAGAGCTTTAAATGCCAGAGGGAAGCTCCCTCCCCTAAATGCAGCCTCCACTCCCTGGCCAGGGAACAGAGAGGAAGGTGCAGCCAATGGAGAAGAGCCAATCAAGCCCAGAGAGTAGGAGGTAGCACTGAGTGGAGTAGCTCCATCCTTAGCCTAGAGAGAAGGGACCAGCATCAGAGGGAGAGCATCTTCCCAATCCATGAAAGAGTGAGAAGCTGCAATGGGGGAGCCCAGCCCTGCCCACAGGAGAGGGAGGATGTCGGCGAAGAGTGATGGGGGAGACCCCCTCTGCCAGGGTAAAGGAGAGGGACATGTCAGCCTGCAGGGGAGAGAGCTCTCTACTCATTCCTCTCAATTTAATATTAAAAGCCCTGTGAATGTCTATGAAAATGCCAGGGTCAGAGTTAAGGGTGTTTGGATGCTGCTCAGTGAGAGTGTTTCTGTTCATCAGCGTGGGCATGGACTCAGCACAAAGGCTGGTGTCGGGATTGTTTGTGAGAGTTCAGCTTGGGATCTCCTCAGTATTTCATGTTTTCATTTTTAGGGCTGTGTGGGTCATGGTCAGTGTTGGTTTGGTTGGTAACTTTAGGTATAATTTCATAAAAGTGTTTTCATGGTAATTTTCTCATAATATAAAGATAATCTCCACCTGCAACCTCACCTAGGGATCCCGCTCTTTTTGTCTCCAGTTCAGACGACAGAGTGTCTGGTGGGGGAAAGGAGAAAAGAGATGAGATTTTCTGCTTTTATATTTATAACAGCATCCCCACTCTTAACTGACCTAACTTGGTTTTAATTGACAGAGAAACTGACATAGAGGGACAGAGACACACTCAAGTCTTTAAACATAAACTAATCTGAAACCTTTTCCTCTTTCATTAAGGCATCTCACAGCAATGGAATCAGCAGCCATTAGGTCTCACAACCACCCGAGGAGATACAATCTGTAAGAGAGATTTACTTTCTCCTCATCATCCCCTCCCTTGCTCCAGCCCCCAGCTGGTTTCTATCATTCACTATTGCATTTGTCAGACCCTAGACCCAGATCCTGCAAAGACTTTAGCATGAATGTAACTTTACACACTTTGGCCCCTTTGACATTAATGGGATGTTAAGAGTTTGCAGGGTCAGGGCTCTTAATTATAAGCCTGTTGGGTCTATTTACTTAGCAGCTCTACAGAGCTCAGTCCGAGAATCGAAAAAGAGCACCAGCATGGACCGTACGGGAGGTACTGGATCTGCTCACTATATGGGGAGAGGATTCAGTGCTAGCAGAACTACGTTCGAAAAGATGAAATGCCAAAACTTTTGAAAAAGTCTCCAAGGGCATGATGGAGAGAGGCCACAATAGGGACTCATATCAGTGCCGTGTGAAAGTTAAGGAGCTCAGACAAGCCTATCAAAAAACAAAGGAGGCAAACGGTCGCTCCGGGTCAGAGCTGCAGACATGCCGCTTCTATGCTGAGCTGCATGCAATTCTAGGGGGGGCTGCCACCACTACCCCACCTCTGACCGTGGATTCCGAGCAGGGGGTAATCTCAGCCACACCTGAGGATTCTGCGGATGGGGAAGAGGAGGAGGAGGACGACGAGCTTGCAGAGAGCACACAGAACTCCGTTCTCCCCAACAGCCAGCATCTCTTTCTCAGCCTGACTGAAGTACCCTCCCAACCCTCTCAAGGCAGTATCCAAGACCATGACCCCATGGAAGGGACCTCAGGTGAGTTTACCTTTTAAAATATAAAACATGGTTTAAAAGCAAGCATTTTTTAATTATTAATTTGCCCTGAGGACTTGGGATGCATTCGCGGCCAGTACAGCTACTGGAAAAGTCTGTTAACGTGTCTGGGAATGGAGCGGAAATCCTCCAGGGACATCTCCAGGAAGCTCTCCTGGAGGTACTCCAAAAGCCTTTCCACAAGGTTTCTGGGCAGTGCAGCCTTATTCCGTCCTCCATGGTAGGACACTTGACCACGCCATGCTAGTAGCAAGTAATCTGGTATCATTGCATGACAAAGCCTGGCAGCGTATGGTCCCGGTGTTTGCTGGCATTCAAGCAACATCCATTCTTTATCTCGCTGTGTAATCCTCAAGAGAGTGATATCGCTCATGGTAACCTGGTTGAAATACGGGAATTTAATTAAGGGGACAGAGGTGGCCCTTCCTACTGGGCTGTTTGCCTGTGGCTGAAAAGAAATCCTTCCCTGTAGTAAGCCAAGCGCTGGGGGGGGGGGGGGGAGGGGAGACAATTGGTGCTGAGCTTTTCACGTTTGGCTAGCAGGGATCTTCCCTGATACCAGCCACACGGTGGGGGGAGGGGTAAAGCGATCATCCCAGAGAATTGGATGGGGGGGGGGTTAGTTTGTTTTCTGCTGCTGCAGGTTAAAAGGAAAACCACAGCACTCAATGGGCTTTGCTTGGTATGTGGGAAAGGAGGGTGCAGAAGCCAAAAGACAATGGCTTACCATGGCCGCATGCAAGCCGAATTCTGTTGCCCGGACCTGCGTCTGTGATCTCTAACACCAAAGCCACAGGCACTCAATATTAAGATGCAAAATGCAACCTTGCACAGAAATCACATGTGCTATGTAATGTGAATAGTGTTGTTCACCGTGAAAGAGTATAAGCATTGTTCTGTAAAATGTCTTTTTTCCCTCCCTCCCTCCTTCCAGCAGCTGCAAATTTTTCAAGCCTCCCTCCTCCGTCCCGAAGGCTATCTCAGATAAGGCGTCGGAAAAAGAGGACGCGAGACAAGATGTTCGGGGAAATCATGGAATCCACCTGCAATGAAAGAGCTCATCTGAATGGGTGGAAGGACACGGTATCAAAGTACAGGAAAGATGCCAGTGAATGTGAGGACAGGAGGGACCAACATGAGGACATGAGGGACCAACATGAGGAGAGGAGAGACGCTCGAGATGAGAGGTGGCAGCAGGAAGATCAGAGGAGGCAGGATGTAACGCTGGGGTTGCTGCGTGAGCAAACAGACATGCTCCGGCATCTGGTGGAGCTTCAGGAACAGCAGCAGGATCACAGACTGCCGCTACAGCCCCGTATAACCCCTCTCCCCCCTTTACCATGTTCCATAGCCTCCTCACCCAGACGTGTAAGAACGCGGGGGGTGGGGGGGGGGAGGCTCCGTGCACCCTCCCATTCCACCCCAGTGGACTGCCCAAGCAAAAGGCTGTCATTATTTTAACCTTTTTTTAGTGGCCTTTTCCTTCCCTCCGATCCTCCTCCCAAACCCCACCTGGGCTACCTTGTCAGTTCTCTCCCTCTTTTTATAATCAATTAATAAAGAATAAATGATTTTTAAATGATAGTGACTTTATTTCCTTTGAAAGCAAGCTGTGATCGAAGGGTGAGGGTGGGTTGCTTACAGAGAATGAGTCAATAAAGGGGGTGGGTTTTCATCAAGGAGAAACAAACAGAACTTTCACACGGTAGCCTGGCCAGTCATGAAACTGGTTTTCAAAGTGTCTCTGATGCGCCGCACTTCCTGGTGTGCTCTTCTAATTGCCCTGGTGTCTGGCTGCGCGTAATCAGCAGCCAGGCGATTTGCCTCAGCCTCCCACCCCGCCATAAAGGTCTCCCCCTTACTTTCACAGAGATTGTGGAGCACACAGCAAGCAGCAATAACAATGGGGATACTGGTTTGGCTGAGGTCTGAGCGAGTCAGTAACGCGCGCCAGCGACCTTTTAAACGTCCAAATGCACACTCTACCACCATTCTGCACTTGCTCAGCCTGTAGTTGAACAGCTCCTGACTCCTGTCCAGGCTGCCTGTGTATGGCTTCATGAGCCATGGCATTAAGGGGTAGGCTGGGTCCCCAAGGATAACGATAGGCATTTCAACATCCCCAACGGTTATTTTCTGGTCCGGGAAGTAAGTCCCTTGCTGCAGCCGTTTAAACAGAGTAGTGTTCCTGAAGACGCGAGCCTCATGAACCCTTTCCGGCCAGCCCAATTGATGTTGGTGAAACGTCCCTTGTGATCCACCAGTGCTTGCAGCACCATTGAAAAGTACCCCTTGTGGTTTATGTACTGGGTACTCTGGTGCTCCGGTGCCAAGATAGGGATATAGGTTCCATCTATCGCCCCACCACAGTTAGGGAATCCCATTGCAGCAAAGCCGTCCACTATGACCTGCACATTTCCCAGAGTCACTACCTTTCGTAGCAGCAGCTCAGTGATTGCTTTGGTTACTTGCATGACAGTAGCCCCCACAGTAGATTTGCCCACTCCAAATTGATTCCCGACTGACCGGTAGCTGTCTGGCGTTGCAAGCTTCCACAGGGCTATCGCCACTCGCTTCTCAACTGTAAGGGCTGCTCTCATCTTGGTCTTCTGGCCCTTCAGGGCAGGGGAAAGCAAGTCACAAAGTTCCATGAAAGTGCCCTTACGCATGCGAAAGTTTCGCAGCCACTGGGAATCGTACCACACCTGGAACACTATGCGGTCCCACCAATCTGTGCTTGTTTCCAGGGCCCAGATTCGGCGTTCCACGGGTAGAACCTGCCCCATCAACAACATGATCTCCAAAGCGCCGGGGCCCGCGGTTTGAGAGAATTCTGTGTCCGTGTCCTCATCACTCTCATCGCCATGCTGCCATCGCCGCCTCCTCCTTGCCTCGTTTTTCAGGTCCTGGTTCAGCATAAACTGCACGATAATGCGCAAGGTGTTTACAATGTTCATGACTGCTGTCTTGAGCTGAGCGGGTTCCATGCTTGCCGTGGTATGGCGTCTGCAGTGTTCACCCAGGAAAAAAGGCACGAAACGGTTGTCTGCCGTTGCTTTCATGGAGGGAGGGGTGAGGCTGTACCCAGAACCACCTGCGACAATGTTTTTTGCCCCATCAGGCACTGGGATCTCAACCCAGAATTCCAATGGGCTGGGGAGACTGCGGGAACTATGGGATAACTACCCACAGTGCAACACTCCGGAAATCGATGCTAGCCCCGGTACATGGACGCACACCGCCGAATTAATGTGCTTAGTGTGGCCGCATACATTCGACATTATACAATCTGTTTCCAAAATTCGAATTCTGTAAATTCGGATTAATCCCATAGTGTAGACATACCCTAAGAGTCAGTTTCCTGAGCTCAGAAATATGCCACGCCTACAGCAACAACTGTGTGTTTCCCCTCCTGGAACTGGTGTTGTTTGCTGAACTGGGAGGAGCCCACTGGTAACATTACAGCCCTGGAGGCTTTTGTGAAAAATGAACCACTAGGGCTCTGGTGCGGTCTTGCAGGAGCAGGGTCTGTGTGTCTAAGGAGGGATATTCAGGCTTTGCAGAATTCATTTTTTAAAATACATAATTTTGACAGATGTTTACTGTTAAGCAATTTTATATTTATTCATTTAAACTTTCACAGTTGCAGAAAAATATGGGTTTTAACTATTACATTCCTATGTGTATTTATTTAAATTTTCATAGTTGTGGGAAATTATGGTCGGGGGGCACGGGGGAGATCAGACAATATTTTGGTCAGACAATTATTTAATTGTAGACACAGATTCAAAAAGTTCCAGTTTTAGAACCATTAAAATAGAAATTGTCAACATCACATGTCAAAACATGCAAAGTAAATATTCTTAAATCAAACTCTAATAAGTTATCAAGCTGCATTGTTCTTACTGTGCCTATTTGTATTTTTCAGTTATTATCAATGGAAATATTTTTTTCGGGGTGTGTGTGTGTGTGTGTGTGTGTGTGTGTGTACGTACAGTGAAATCAATATTTACAGACATCTACTGATAAAGTCTAATCCTTCCAAGTCTAGTGATATTAAATTCACAGGCCAAAAACTTGGTTAAGGTGGAATCAATGTTTCAAATGCCTGATTCTCATTTATTCTAAGGCTGCTCTGGCTCAGAGTAAAGGGGCTGCAGTGTCACCAACACTCATGATTCTATAATGCTTCCAGGAGCTGGGGCTTTAACAAACACACCAAATATCCTGAGATGCATGTGATGAGGTGAGACTCTGGACTTTCATTTTTTTAAACAAAGGAAGTTTCTAGCTTTCTTGGTTGCAGAGAAAAAGTTAAAAATGTGACCCGAGTGCAGCCTAAAGGTCTGGGAAGCCACAGGGTGAATAGAAAGAACCCAACATTTATTATCACCATTTTTATTTTTAAGTCTCATGATTTTAAAGCAATTAGTCATTTTGGGGGTCCTGACTCATGATTTTTAAAAGTTTGGGGTTGGCAATATTGTGTCACTGAGAATTCAGGCATTAAATCTCTATCTGCTACCCATGGAAAGCCCCCTAATTTAGGGCCATCATTAATCTAAAACAGCACCGTTAATAGAAATAGACAGAGATGGCAAGCTATGGGAATGCCCATGGAGCTGGGCTGGGCACCCCCAGTAACAAATGAGCACAGCCCCCCTCCAGTGGGGGTGAACAAACAAGATAAAGGAGAATGTTTGTTTTTATATTTAGGTCATTGGAGCCTTAGCTGGAGAACATTGGCCTGAAAACAAACTGATCACTGCCAATGCAGTATTGTCAGCACCATGTAATCAAAAATCATGAGGCTGGCTGAAAAAACACATGAGGGTTTTTTCTTCTAAAAAATTACATTCTGGACTTTTTGTTTGTTTGTTTCTGAGCATTCAGGATTCACTCTGGTCATGTTTTCAAACTTTTCTACTCAGCCATGAGAGCAAGAAACTTACCTGTGTTAAAGTGAGAGCTGAGATTGTCACGTAGTCACAGGATTCCAGGAGCTGGGGCATTAAGAGAAACACCAGCTATTGAAAGAGTCAGTGTGAAATCACGGATGTTTGCAATCACCCCAATGTGACGTTTTGTGATTGGATGTGGACAGGAAACAGCAGCACTTCTAGCTATTGCAGATCCTTATCTGCCCCCCATCACCGCACTACCTGAGCACCTCACAAACTTCAATGTGCTTAGCCTCGCCATACTGCTGTGACATGGGGAACGGCTGTTACTCCCATTTTAGGAAGGGGAAAGTCAGGCCCAGACAGAATAAATGACTTACCCAAGTTCACACAGAGCAGGGAATTGAACCTGGATCTGCTCAGGGTAACAGAGTACCTTAACTACTAGGCAATCCTTTTTCTCTGCAGCAGCAACCTGGGAAAGAGAAACGGATAGACAGACTCACCTCACATCTCATAACCATCTCACTGACACTCCCCACAACCACTAGGCCAGTCCGTGCAGAGTCAGGTGCTAAGGGTGGTGTTACCAGTCCTTGATTTGGTGCTTCGGGGGTCTTCACTTGCCCCCAACTAGCTTTCTTTAGTTAGTCCCTAAGCAGGACAGTTCTTGGTCCCCAGCTTCTAATTAGGCCTAGTAGTCTACTTCAGTGCCTTTGAGCTGTGTTTCTAGAGGCAGCCTGGTACAGAGATATCACCCACTTTTCCATCCCAGGTCTTCCTGCCCTTGCTGAGCTCTTTCCTTTTATAGCTGGCCTTGTTTCCCTTATTGGTTGCAGCTCTGGGTGCTTGCATCCATGATTGGCAGTTGAGGCATCTGCGTGGGGGTGTGGTCAGGCTGCTTTAGGATGACCAGATAGCAAGTGGGAAAAATTGGGACAAGGGGTGGGGTGCCTATAAAATAAAAAGCCCTGAATATCGGGACTGTCCCTATAAAACTGGGACATCTGGTCACTCTGGGCTGCTTGCCTGTAGGGAGGAGAGAATCCCTTCCCTTCCCCCCTCTGCCTCTGCTCCGTATGGGGTTTGCTGTAGACCCCATTACAGGTGGCATGGGACAGTGGGGAGAGGAAGGGGGAGGGAATGGGGAAGAGAAGGGGATATGGGAATGGGTGGGGGGAAGCTGGAGCCTGGCATGTGGCATCCCCTTGGCGGCAGCAGCAGCAGCCCCAGCAGGGAGACAGCTGCAGCAGCACCAGATCAGTGATATCGCTGCAGATGCTGATGCCACAGCGGGGGCCAGCAGCAGCTGGGACTCCACCATTAAGCCGGCCCATCCCCCACAGCACCAACAGCCCAGGTACCAATCCTGGTGTGGGGAGAGAGCCAGTGAACAAAGAGAACTGGCTTCAGTTTGCACGTCTGTGCATGCATGTGTGCACACGCTTTGCCCCCTCCCCAAATATAGCAGCCAAACTATGCCTGTGCTGGGAGATGGTGTTTTTAAGCATGAGGGAGTCTGAAGGATCTGCACCAAAGGACTAGGCAGCAGGTTCCAGATGTCAGGATAAGGGGCTAGAGATGTGCCTAGGGACCCCAAGATTTGGGCAATGGATGGGCTCTGTTCTGGTCCCAGAGGCTTGAACTATCTGGGGATCCTGGGCCTCAGATGCTTGGATTCCCCTTACAGCTGTCCGGTGGCACCTAATCGGTTCTGGGATACACACACACACCAGTAAACAGAAACCTTCTCACTGCTCAGCATCCAAACACCTTTAACTCTGACCAGGTGGATTCTGGTGAATATTTCTACATGCCTGAAATATTAAATACAGAGACATGAATGGAGAGGTCTCCCCCTCAGGGCTGCCACATCCCTTTCCCTTGGGCTGATAGGGGCTCTTTTCTTGATGCTTCTCCCTGTTTCTGGATTAGGGAGAGACTTTCCCTCCAGTCCTGCCACTTCCTGCACCCTTTGCCTTGGGTTGGGAAGGGTCCTATTAATGGTTCATCCTAGGCTGGGGAGAGGCTATCTCCTGTTCCATGTCTTCCACTGTTCTCTTTGGCTGGGATAGAGCCACAGCTGGTGGCTTTAACCATAGACACCTGCAGCAGCAGTTGCCCCAGCTGTGCTTCTGGGAATGGGGCAGCCCCAGCAGAGAGATGCAGCAGGGGAGGCGGCAGAAAGGCAGCCACAATAGTGCCCTCGGCAGCCAAGTGGAATTAGTCTCAGGCAACCAGGACAGAGAGGCAGCTCCCTGGGACCCAGGACTATCCCAGCCAGAATGTGGATGCTGGGGAGTGTGAGAAATAGTCTCAGCCTCCCCCAGGGCTGAGCTCTGCCCCATATGCTCTGATTCTCCCTCCCCAGCAAATGTGACTCTGGATCCAAGCACAGCGAGTCATGAACTCAACCTGTATGCAAATCAGAAAAGTGTAACATGGATGGAAACGTTGCAAAATTTGTGCCTGACAATCCTGAGAGATTTGATTCCATTCCCTGTGTGCTGGGCTGTGAAGGAATCACCTCAGGGAGACATTTCTGGGAGGGGCAGGGTAACAGAGACATAAACATGGATGTTGCCAGAGAGATCCTAAAGGGAGGATCAGGACTTTGGAGGTGAGTGGAGGTCATTCAGTTAGGGTTACCATACGTCCGGGTTTCCCCGGACATGTCCGGCTTTTGGGTCTTTAAATAGCCGTCCGGGGGTAATTTGTAAAAAGCTAAAAATGTCGGGGATTTCCCCTGGACGGCTATTTAAAGATCCAAAAGCGGCTGACAGGGCAGCTGCGCCGGCGGAAAGCGGTACTGGGAGCAGCATGGAGCGGCCGCGAGAGGTGGGTGCGGGCGGCCCGGCTCCCCCTGCCTGGGGCTCCCCTCGCCCACGGGGGGGGCATGGGCTCCTCCTCTGCAGCACTGCCCGCCGCGGGGCTGGGGCTCTCCCGGGGCTCTGCCCTGCACGCGCCCAGCACCCCCGGGGCTGCTCCTGCCTCCCTGGGTTGGCCCCAGATCCCCTCCCCCGGTAGGCTCGGGGTCCTGCTGCGGCTTATGCCCCTCTGACTCCTCCGCGAGGCAGGCAGCCCCAGGGGGTTGAGGCCGTGCCACCCCTTCCCCAGCTTCCCTCCAGCAGCCCCCGCACCGCCCTGCCGGGTCTGTTCAGCCCTCGGCCCCACCGGGTCCTGCCCTGCTTCAAGCAACCCCCCCCGTGCGGTGGCCGGGACTGGGGGAGCCGCAGCAAAGCCTCGCCCGGAGCTGGTGCAGGAGACGAGCCTGGCTCTCAGCCCAGGCTCCGGCATCAGCCTGCAGCCGGTAGCTGAGCCACCCCCCGCCGGCTCGGCTCAGCCCAGCCCTTAAAGGGACAGGGACCCCACCGCGGCTTGGCCCAGCCTGGGGCACGTGGGGGTGTCACCTCTCCCCCCACCTGGGGGGCCCAGCGAGGGGGGTGCTCGGCCCCATAGCAACGCAGAGGGGAGGCCAGCGATGCACCTTACGCTCTCCTGCACTGCCAGCCAGGGTCTTGCCTCCTTTCCCCAGCTCTGTGAGGCACTGTACACCTCAGAGCAGCAAATGGTAGCAGATTCTGCTGTCTCCAAGCAGAGTCTAGCCCTGAGTGTTTATTTCCGCAGCAGTGAGTTTTCGGTTTGGTGCATTCACTCCTGATCTCCCTGGTAAAGTGTAACAAAAGCCCTTGGCATTCATTTTCTCAGTGTTTCTGGGAATACCCTTTTCAGTTTCATAGACTGATCTGGGATCTTTCTTTTGCTGTTTCCGGAGAGAACTGTTGACAGCAGGGAGATATGTCCCTGACTAGAGGACAGGAAGCAAATTTGACTAGACCAGTTGTGACTTCCTTTTTATTTGTTACTATAAAATGTATTACACACAAATAGATTGCTAGTGAACTTCCACCTTTGGGTTTCTGGAAAACAACTCACTCTAATACTTGGAAGATGCAGGGACCTTTGGTCTTAAAAAATGAAACATCAGACTCATGAATTTGGGGGAAGTGCAGTGGTCCATTTATGAAATTTCTAAAAACATGATTCAAAAAATCCTTCTGAGACTGTATTTTAATGCTGAGATCCCAATAGCCTTACTATAGAAATAGAAAGTAAAACAAAGACATTCTTGATCCAGGTCAATTAGAGCAGTGGTTGTCAATGTTTCCAGACTACTGTACCTCCTTCAGGAGGCTGATTTGTCTTGAGTACCCCTCACTTAAAAACTATTTGCTTACAAAATCAGACATAAAAATACAAGTATCACAGCACAGTATTACTGAAAAATTGCTTATTTTCTCATTTTTACCATATAAATTATCAAATAAATCACGACTTCCAGATTGAGAAACACTGGTATAGTATATAGAGCAGTATAAACAAGTCACTGTCTACGATGATGGTTGCATATGCTTCAATAATTAGTTTGGCAAGGCATTCTATATCAAAGTTACACACATTTTTACGCAATATCAGGCAAACCAGCTTGGATCTCTCACTATTCATGTCTCTGTACTAATTGTGCTCTGCATCATTTCACAAAAAAGTTATTTAACTGAGCTTGAAATTTGTCATTATACTGAGATTTCTAAAAATACCCTTCTAGAAAAACTTCCATTTGGCTTCCCAGTAAAGAAAAGGACTTTATATAGCTTGTTTGTTTGAACTTTGAGGCCCATACAGTCCCTGAAATGACACTGTCTTGGTTAGTGTTGTGCCCCATTTCTCACAGTACTCATGATGGGTTGGATTGTCACAGCCCAGCTCAGCCACACAAGGGAGTAAATATTATCTTTTCCAAGTAGACCCCGCTGATATGGGGATGCCCCTTTAAAGGAAGGCCCCGGGACAGGTATGGACAGGGGAGTCCCTCCAGTGGAGGGAGAGGTGAGTGTCAGAGGTAGGGTTACCATACGTCCGGATTTTCCCAGACATGTCCGGCTTTTTGGTCCTCAAATCCTCATCCAGGAGGAATTTCCAAAAAGCCGAACATGTCCGGGAAAATAGGGAGGCATGGTAAGGGGACCGCCTCCTCCCTGGGCTCCAACTTTCCCGGCTCCTGCCGCTCTCCACCGCGGCGGGGACTGAAGCAACTTCCCCAGCGCAGCAGCCGGGGGGCGGGAGGGAGGAGGGGGAATGTGGGGTGCTCGGGAGGGGGCGGAGTTGGGGTGGGGAAGGGGAGGAGTTGGGGCGGGGCTGGGGGTGGGGAAGGGGAGGAGTGGGGGTGGGGGCGGGGTCCCGTGGAGTGTCCTCTTTTTGCACTATTGAAATATGGTAACCCTAATTCAGTGCTATCAGCTCCTCCCACTCCAGATCCTGAATATGATTCAGGAAGATTGAGATTAAACTGGACCATGAAGATGGACAAGTGACATTTTTCTATACTGATAACCAGGCCCCCAGCTGCACTTTCCTGATGGCCTCTTTCATGGAGGAGAGAATCCACCCCTGATTCTGGATGGGTCTGGAATGATGGCTCTCACTGTGTCCCTGAGATGGCTGGTAAAATATCCCACTGGGATTGGGTATAATAGGCCAGGGGCGGCTGAGCCTCCCCAAACAGCCCAGCATGGCGCCCCCCCCCCCCCCCCACGCTCTGCCACCAGGCTCCCTCCTGCCTGCTTCCAGTTTCTGCTCTTCTGTGGCTGGAACTGGGGGCGGCTGGGGGCGGTGTTTGCAAGGCCTGGGGCTGGGGTTGGGGGCACTGGGGCCATGGCTGCACTGCCCGGCACTCCGGGGCTGGGGTTGGGGCATTGCAGCTGTAGTGGAGGTGCTCTGGGCTCCGGCAGGGGAGGGGGATGGAATGGGGAGGGAGAGGGGCGAGGCCTCGGGCAGAAGGGGTGGGCCCAGGAGCTAGCCTCCTCCAGTGGCCGGTTCACCCACCTCCCATGCCACCTGGGTCATTAAATTGTCAATTCAGAGTGGGACCAGTTAGTGTACAATCATTTGAAACCTCACATTTATTTACTGTCAATAAAATGTTTAAAGTTATTTTCTTTCCACTGTTTTTAAAACCAGCTGAAATTCTTCGAGAGAATCTTTTTCATGAAAAATGTTCTCATTTTTTAGACAGCACTCCTATTTGTGGCCCAGATACTGCAAACCAAAGCTGAGTGAATAATGGTTTTTGTTTTTTTTTTTTTTGGTTCAGGGGCTGACCCAAAAATTCTGGGGAAAATAATTGTTTGATTCAAACTGAAACATTTTCTTTAGACTCTTTTTGTGAAATTGAAAAACTCAGCAATAAAATAATGTTTTGAATCAACTGAAACTCTTTGAATAGATTCAAAATGTTTTTGTTTGTTTGTTTGTTTTGTTTTTAGTTTTTCATTTTGATTTTGACTGTTCCAGGTGTTTTTCATTTTTTTTTAATTGGCCAAATTTGAAATTGGAACAATATTACAAAATGAAAAAAATTGGAACAAACTACCTTGAAATGGTCAAAACAAAACATTTAGACTCTTGCTATTTTATTTTTTTCTTTTTCAGCTGAATTGTTCATCATGTACAACCTGAATTCAGAGAATAGTTTGATACCAAAAAATGCATTTTCATACAAGGATGCTACAGTAATACAAATAATAAATAATAATAATAACGAAACATATCTGAGTTGAGTTCAGCATCAACATTTGGAAATGATTTGTTTGATTCAAAATGCTAATTCAAAATGATTATTTTTTAAATTGACATTTCCACTTAATGTAATTTTAGGTGGAAATAATTCAAAATGGAATGTTTGGTTTTTAATTGACATTTGAAATGAAATGTTTTATTTCAAGTTGACAAAAAAACCAACTTTGGTTTGGAGATATCAAAAACGTTGCATTTTGACTGAAAATATCAAAGCATTGATTTTTGTCCCACTGTGAAACAAACACAAATTCTGAAGAATGAGAATTTCCCACAGAAGAGAAATTCCATTTTCTGGTCAGCTCCACTGTGGATTTCAGATGTCTGATTTTGGTCCTGTTCAGTAACTCCAACAACCTTTTCTCCTCCTCTTACATACAAAGTATGCCACATAAGGCTGGTGGGGGATGGGACACTATTATGTCTGATTGGGTTAGCAGCAGAGTATTTGCATACTTTGTATAGCATGCCTGAGCAAATTCTCCAATTATTTCTAATAAGTAACTGATCAAAAAAGTAACTGATCCACTTTAACTCAAGCTTAGCCATGGTTTTGGATGTGACTGTAATAACATGTCTGTAGTCAGACACAGCTAAATTTCCCACTGGATTCAGCAAAATAAACATGAGTCAGTTCCAGGAAGGGAAACACCCAGTTGCTGCTGTAGGAGGGACATATTTTTGAGCACAGGAAATTGAACCTTATCCTGTTACACTGTCCTGGGGAGCTATGGCTGCAGAGAACCCCGTGGAAAGCCTCAAAGATGAAGCTACTTGTTCCATCTGTCTGGACTATTTCGAAGATCCAGTGTCTATACACTGTGGGCACAATTTCTGCCGAGCCTGCATCACCCAGTACTGGAGGAAGTCAGATACAAACTTCTCCTGCCCTCAGTGCAGGAAAATTGTTCAGCACAGAAACTTCAAGCCAAACAGGGTGCTGGCAAATGTTGTGGAAATAGCCAAACAGCTGAGTTTACAGGCAGCAAAAGATTCAGGAGGCGAGAGAGAGTGTGAGAAACACCAGGAGAGTCTGAAACTCTTCTGTGAAGAAGATCAAAATCTAATTTGTTGGATCTGCAGAGACTCCTGGGATCACAGAGCTCACACTGTGGTTCCCATAGAAGAAGCTGCCCAAAATTACAAGGTAAGAAATCTCTGTAGCTTTGGATTTTTTGCATACATATTTCTCTTCCTTTGCTCTGATGGTTACTGTCCCCCAACTGCACTGCATATGCAAACGATGCTATAGAAGGGAAAGTTGTACTGTGAAGTGGCAAAATAGGCAGAAAGTGTAGGATTCAAAGGTGTATGATAGTGGAAAACATCTTTCAGAAGTTGGAGCCCTTTCCAATCCATTTCTCACTGGTGTGTGTGGGGGGAGGGGAACCTTTCTAGACAATTGAAGTTGTTCAATGTAAAGTGAGGTTTGATTCACAAGCTCTTAAGGGCAATTTAGGTAATGGTGTCGCCTTCAGAGCTGCAAAGAGGAAGCTACTGCACAGAGCAAGGGTATGTCAGCACGAGAATCGCGAAGTGGCACAGCTGTGCTGCTGTAGTGTGGACACTTCCTGCAGTGGTGGAAGGAGCTCTTGTAAATCTACCTCCTTGAGAGAGGGTAGCTAGGTCAATAGGACAGCATAGTTAAGCCAACCATACTTTGCAGTGTAGACCAGCCCCACGTCCTCAAATTAGGCAGGCGATTCCAGGCTAAGGCTGCAGATGAGTTTCCCCACCAAACTTGTGAACTCAACTGATAAAAGTGCCAATTGATTAACTGAGAGGATAAGCAATTTTTAGTAAGAAATGGCAGCCTATGAGTTTAGAAGGGGTGGCATCGTCCTCCTCTTCCTCCTCCCCTCTCAGCTGTTTAGTGAGGAGTGAAGCAGGCACTACCACTATTCTTGCAAGAATCGGCTTATGCACCTGATTCCAAAAGAGGGCTTGCCGCTGAGAATCCTAGGCAGAGGGAGGTGCCTTCAGGCATCTGGGCCTCAGGGCTTGTCTACACTTAGAGCACTGCAGTGGTGCAGCTGCGCCTCTGTAGTGCTTAGTGAAGACTCTACCTACGCCGACAGGAGAGCTTCTCCCAAAGGCGTAGGCACTCTACATCCCTGAGGGGCCGTAGCTACGTCAGCGGGAGAAGCCCTCTTATCGACGTAGCACTGTGTACAGTGGGAGTTCGGTCAGTGTAACTGCGTCGCTCAGGGTGTGGATTTTCGACAGCCCTGAGTGACGCAGTTATACTGACATAAATTCGTAGTGTAGTCCAAGGCTTAGGCACTGAAATCCCTGAGAGAGGTGGAGCTTAGGACACACCCCTGTCCTTGGCATCTCCCATTGGCTACCTTAGGTGCCTCCCCGCCTAGCATGCTGGCTTTTGTGAATCCCATGCTTAGGTGCCTGTCTTTCCCCATGCATTGTGTAGGGATCATGTGGGCTCAGTTCAGAGTTTGTGGAGTCCACTGGCTTTCTAGGTATCTAAAAGTTAGGTGCTATAATGCTCAGAATTGCAACACCTAAGTCCCCCCTGGGAATGTAGCCTTGTGTCCCTTGCACTGCTTTCAAAACTCAGCCTATATATTTTTTGCATACTCTTGAGTTCTTTCATCTTTGGGATTGTATGGACTTTGCTGAACATGCCAGTAGGCCAGCTTCATTTGCCATTTTTATCCACTTTTTGCTAATGTATCAAAATTGTTGTTACTGATGTGATCTACCC
This sequence comes from Emys orbicularis, assembly GCF_028017835.1. Lineage (NCBI taxonomy): Eukaryota > Metazoa > Chordata > Testudines > Emydidae > Emys > Emys orbicularis. The sequence continues at coordinate 23,112,359 of NC_088695.1, read as the reverse complement.
TTGAAAATATAAATAAAACTGGAAACAAAGAACCTAAAATGCAACCAAAGCAAAATAACGTTTCTGTTCCTAGGCTCACATTCATAGACAACTGGAGTTTTTGAAGAAAGAGCGAGATGAGGTTCTGGATTTTAAACGGAGTGGGGAAATGAAAACCCAGAAGCTGCTGGTAAGTGCTCTTGTTACTAACTGATGCAGCAGTTCTCAAGCTTTAGCAACTCGAGGACCCTCATTTTGATTTAAAAATTTTTGTGGACCCCCAAGTCCCCCTCTCAGTCCCAGGCCCCGCCCCCACTCCACCCCTTACCCCAAGGCCCCAGCACCACCCCATCTCTTCCCACCCCTTTTTCACCCAGCCCCTCATCTTCCCTGTTTCTTTCTACCCCCTCCCCCAAGCTCACCCATCCCCACTCCTCTCCCGCCTTCCCAGCGCCTCCTGCACACTGTTGAACAGCTGTTCCCTAGCATGCAGGAGCATGCACTCGTGGACCCCCAGTGGGCCGTGGACCCCAGTTTGAGAAACGCTGCACTAATGGATATACCCCGGTCATTTCCAACAGTGTGGTTATTTTGAGTACTATCAAATTACAGTGAGTAACATGTTCCGCTCTGTATGATATTATTACTCATTTATTCCTCTTTGAAAAGTAAACTCCCTTTTGGTTTAATGGAGACACACAGAAATGTTTGATGAATAAGGCAAACAGTGGGATGGAGAAAGTGAACATAGATCACAGGGTTCTCAGTTAGAGGAACGTCTCATCCTTTGAACATTCATGAGACCTGCCGACATCACTGCAGCTCAGTAGTGATTGCAGCTGCTGTAGGACTCTCCTAGCCCCAGCGGAGCTGGTGATCCGGTGATGTCCCTGGGAGCTGCCATGGAGATGATATGAGTTCCTTATCTGGTCTCAGTTCCTGGCTCCCTGGGATTCCATAGGGCTGGGAGGACTCAATGCCAACATCATAAAAATCGCCATCTCATCGACTCCTAGATATTGAGATCAGAAGGGACCATTATCACCATCCAGCCTGACCTCCTGCATGACACAGGCCTGAGAACCTCACTCAGTGATTTCTGCACCAAGCCTATGTTGGAGCTGCAGCAGATGTTTTAGAAAGACAGTCAGCTGGCCCTAATTGGCCACTTTTTTATCCATCTTAGCTGTGTGGGCAGAACATTGTTCTTGTTGCTGTATAAACTGTTCTTCTGCTAGGTGCTGTATAAACAGAGAACAAAAAGATGATCCCTGCCCCAAAGAGCTGACAGTCTAAGTGTAAAACCAGAGACAACAGCTGGCTACAGACAGATGGGGGAGCACAAGGGACCAGTGGGACAATATTGTTCAGCATGATTGGCAACGGTCTCAGCACATCAGCAGCCTAACCCTCGCCAAGTGGTTTTGTAGCCATCATGGAGCAGGAGAGTTTTAAGGAGGGTTTTTATGGAAGATAATGAGAGAGTTTTGTGGATGTTTATGGGAGCTTCTTCCAAGCATGAGGAGCAGCATGGAAGAAAGTGCAGTGAAAGATTATACATAGGCTGGGGATGGGTTGTGAAGGGCTTTGAAAGTACAGACAAGCAGCTCATGTTTGATGCAACAGAAAAAGTGGGACCTGGTGTAGGGATGCAAAGAGAGGGGTGACATGGTCAAAGCGACGGGCTAGGAAAATGACCTTTGCAGCAGCATTCTGAATGGATACAAGCAGGAAAAGATTGCAGCGATCAAGGACAGAGAGAAAGATGCTGCAGTAATCAAGACATGAGATGATGAGAGTATAGATGAGGGTTTTAGCTGTGGAGAGGGATAGGAAATGAAACTCTAGTCTCACCTCCATAGGGGCTATATCCAGACAAGCATGAGGCATCTTCTCATTTCAATACTATAGTGATGGTGAAGGGTTATCTCCAACGTACATTTTCTATCCAGCCTGTACATTTCTGCACCCCAAATTGCATGCATCTACTGACTACAACTGTGCCTGTGAAATGGTCTCAGCTGGTGTGGGGATGGGATTTCGCCATCTGTTCCAACAACTTGGGTTTGTCTCTGGTATTACCTAGGTACCCTGTGTTGTCAGACTCTTCCTCCTCACACCCGCCTAGCTGCAGGGTATGTCATGCCACAATCTTGAGCTCTCTGTGTAGAACACTCACATTTGAATCTCCACAAGTCTCTTGTTCTTGCATCAGGTGATTAGACAGTCAACCAGCACCTCTGCTTTCATTGACCTGCCTGGATGCAATTCTGAGTCCGATGGTCCCCAATAATTTGTGTACCGCAAATTATATATCCAGAGACTTGAAAGCACAAGAATGGGGGTTAAGACATTGTGGCCCTTCATGTCTGCTTGGCTGTGCACATTTTTCTGTAGGATGCATGTGGAGCATCACTCATAGAACTGGCTGGGAAATGGTTTTCCTATCTCCTGAATATTTTTTGAGTGTTTGAGATTTTTCCCCATGTGATGAAAAGTAAAATCTCAAAAATATTCATGAACCAAAAAATATTTTTTCCCATTTTGGGTCAATCAAATGTGTTTTGACTCAGTAATTTTGAAACATTTCATTTCAATTTTGACCTTTTCCCCCCATTTTTTTAAAAAAACCTCAGTCTAAATTAGTTTAAATTTAAAATGAAAAGTCATTTTAAACCAGATTTCTTCAATCTAAAAAGTCAAAACAAAGTATTGACAATTTGGAATTTGTCTGAGTTGGGAAATCTGCCACACCTGACCCGTGTCACAAACAGTTTTGGGTTTGATAACTCTACATTTTTCAACAACAAAAAACAAAATGATTAGATGAAAAATTCCTGACCAGTTCTAGTCACTGACTCCTGGCAAATGTTTTTGTGTCATTGCCTTTCTCTTTCAATCCAATTCTGAGTCACTCCTCCTCCCTCTTGTCAATTTTCCTGTTATTGGAAGGATGTGGTTTTCAGGAGGCCAGTGATAAAGGAGACAGAGGGTTAAGTATGAAAACTTTAAAAAAAAAAAAAAAAAAAAATTGCTCTAACCTTTATGACCAGTTTGGCCAGCTGGGAGGCTACAGAAAAATCTCCTCTTTCTATGCCAAGTGTTGAGTTGTGAGGGATTGAATGAAATGCTGCTCACTGCACACAAAGGGCTTTGTAGAATTTCATGACTCTTCCTGCTCCTCAACTGCCCTTTTCTTCTTTCACATTTGCTTATGGCAGAAACAGACAGAAACCCAGAGGCAGAAGATTGTGTCCGAATTTCAGCAAGTGCGCCAGTTAGTGGAGGAAAAACAGCGATTCCTGCTTGCCCAGCTGGATGAGCTAAACAAGGACATTTTAAAGAGGCAGAACAACTATATTGCCAAAATCACAGAAGAAATATCCCGTCTTGACCACCTGATCAGTGAGCTGGAAGGGAAGTGCCAGCAGCCAGCGAGTGAATTCCTGCAGGTGAGACTGTGGATCAGAGACACCCCAGCTCCCTGCACAGGGAAGGAGAGTCTTTTAAATTGGTATTGGCATCCAGGATTATCATAGTCAAGTAAACTGTTTTATTTTCTGAATGAAGAGTAACAGATTCACAGTTGTCCTGCATAAAAGTGGACAGGTGTTTGTGGCCCAGTCTCTTCCAGGGTGGCCAGCCTTCTTCCACATGTGCGATTTTTAATTGCAAGATTTCTTATCCCACAAAATGGGTATTCCTGGAAGCTAATAGCCTTAAACTGCTGCATTCTCTGATCCCATCCTCCATTCTGCAGCACGCTGAATTGAAGTAACTCCTGGTTCCTGTGTTCCTTGTTGTCACCCAGATTCTCCCTGGTAGTAAAATCCTAGAAATGAAACATACCTTGGACTCTGCATTCCAGCCCGCTGTCTGTGGGTAGCTCTCATTCACACCCCTGAGAGATATGCACACACCACTGACGGGTGGGGGAGGGCCTCTTGAAGCATTTTTGGAGAAAAGTTCACCACAAGGTCAAACATCACACAGAGAACAGGAATCCAAGGAACTAAGATATTAAAATGAAACGAAGCTGCCAACTATGTGTAAAGTTGCTGGCTGCAGGGGACTTGGGCTGGAACTCAGACTGGGGGTGTCAAAGTGAGTCTGCCCCAGAGCAGGAGGGGTCCTCAGTGTGCAGCGTGTGGGACTGAGCTCCCTGTTCTCTCTCGCCCCTCTAGGACGTCAGAAGCACCTTGAGCATGTACGAGGCTCCTTCTCACTCCCCCTCATTCGCCACAGTTCTGGAAGGAGCTTGGACACTAGGGGCCAGATTTACAAAGGTATTGTTACCCCTTTTGGCCCTAGTGGCTGGCCAAAAACTCAGGGTCTTGTAATGTTGTTCATGCTGGAAACAGAAACTGGAGATAGAGTCAGGTATTCCTTTGATGCAATCCTGTTTATTTACAAAATATGTACAAAGTCCTGCTTCCCCGGGGATGGGGGCGGGGGAGGGGGGGAGAGAATCCAACAACAGGAGACAGTTTCCTCACTCACAACTCCAAGCCTCTCTTAGCCAGCACTCAGCCCCGAAAGCTGGAGCTCCTCGGGGCCATGCCCCAGTGCTTGCTCAGGCTGTGTCTGGAGCTTCCTTCTCTGTCTCTCTGTGCGGTGTGTCTGTTGCTTCTCACTCACACACACACACACGCACCCCTCTACCCAAAATATCCCCAGTGAATCCCTTCCACCTGTATCATTCCAATTCCTGAGTGGCCTCACATTTGTCTTTGTTCTGGTGGGGACACATACTCCTCTGTGGTTGGAGGCCCCTCTCATTTCAGCTTCCTGCTTCCATAAAGGAGTTCAGTGACTTCCTACGACTTGTCACAGTTCCAGGGTTAACGGCACCTCCGTCCCTCCCGTGGCCTCCTCTAGGGCAGCCCTTTAGGTCTCAGGCCTCCAGCCATCACCTCTCTCTGGGCAGGAACCCATGTTCCTCTCTCTCCAGACCAGGGGTTTAGGCTTGCAGTCCCCTCGTAATTCATTGCACCTACCCCAGCAGGACTGGCCTTAGTCCAGCACTGCGCTTCGCACCTTCTCAGGGGACAATGACAGGGTCACCCATGACCAGCCGGCTTGCACCCAGTGCAGTACATTTATTTTCAGACTGAGGAAACCTATCATAAAAAAACGAGCCTACACTCACCCATCTGTCATGGGGACACCTTGGCAATGTCCAGCCCTTCTAGCAGGGGTTTTCCCTCTTGGCTGCAATGTCATGTCAGTTTTTGGATCAAAATTAGGGACATTCTCAGCCAGTTCAGGCTGCCCCTTTATACCACAAACTTTTTTTTTTGTCTCCGGGGCCTCTTGAACCTGGTCTGAACCAGTCTGTGCAATGCACCCCGGAGGTGGGACATCTCTGGAGTGGTTAACCCATCCCAGGATGGAAAGGAATTAGCCCCCACTGATTTTAGTTCTTGGGGGGAGCTCGGTTACCCTCCCCTATAGATGCAGAATACAATCCCTGGCTCACAAAGATACAGAGAACATTTACAGGTACAAAAGCTTATGAGTAATCTCATTGCACAGCTCCATATAATCATCTTTTCAAGTTTCCACATTCCTAAGATCTTGCATCTCCCATGCAGTTATCTCAAAGGACGGGTGGCAGTTGCATTTACCAGCTCCAGTGAGGTTTAACCCAGGTTATTACAGTATTTAGCCTATAGCTGTGCAGATGGTGCTTAGTGGGACTTTCAGAAGCTGCTAGCTATGGGGAACTGCAGATAGCTAGTGATGGCCAAGTTAGTTCCCTCTGAGCAGGAGGGGTTCCCAGTGACTAGCATGTGGGACTGAGCTCTCTTTTCTCTCTCTCTCTCTCTCTCTCTCTCTCCTTTCTAGGACATCACAAGTGCCTGGAGCGAGTACATGGCTCCTTCTCACTCTGCCTCCTTCTTGTCGACTCTGGAAGGGGTTTGGACAGCAGGGGCCAAATTTGTACAGGTATTTAGTCATCTGAATGTGCAGCTAGATGCTCACTGGGACTTCCAAAAGCTGCTAGCTACAGAGAATGGCATGTGCAGCTCAACTAGTGATGCCAAGGGGGTCCCCTCCAGCACAGGAGGGGTCCCCAGTGTGGGGCACGTGGGACTGAACTCCCTTTTTTCTCTCTCCCTCTTCTAGGACATCAGAAGCACCTTGAGCGGGTAAGTGGCTGCTGCTCGCTCCCCCAAGAGGATGTTTCCATTTTGCAGGGCGTGATACAAAATATTTTTTTACTCTTGAATATTTTCCACACAACTGATTTTCAGTTAAAAACACTGGAATTTTGAATATCTGTTTTACCCCCACCCGTATCTTCTCTCCTTTTATTTCTTTTTTCTTTTTCGTAACCTAGTGCCATAAAACAAATGATGTCCAAGGTTGTGACTGGTTTGTTCATTTCTAAGTTTTTCTTTCCTTTTTCCCTTTGATGACACTTTTCAAAACTTCTCCACCTTGGGCAGTGCTACAGAGTGGCAGAGCTAGTGGAATCGGACAGGAATCTTTGGGGATTGTTGCTCAAATCCTGCAGTTTGCCTCCCTGTCTCACACTTTCCCCATCCTCCTTAGATACAGTGAGCGTAGGCTGGCTGTGTCTGGATCCAGAGTTGCATTCACTGGGGAGAGACAGAGAGCAGCAGGCACTGGCTGGGGTTTTCTGCTCAGTGTCCCCACCTGGTTCCCTAATTTTTAACTTTTAACCCCTCTCCTGTTCTTGTTCTCTTCTTCGTTGTCCCCAGTACTTCTCTGTGGGGAGAGACAGAGAATAAGACATAAGGGGCAGAGCTCAGCCCTGCGGGAGGGTTTGATAATGTCAGTGACTGAATCTGCCCCAGCTGGAGAGTGATTCAGGGAATCTCCTTCCTCCAGGATTTACCCAGCTCTGACTGGGGAGCAGCTCTGAGATCTCAGCATAGTGCAGGGAGATTCCCTCACCGACAGAGACGGGTCAGTGCCAGAGTGAAAGGATCAGCTGAGCCAGGCCTGAGACTCAGAATCTGTCCCCGCCTGAGCCCACCTCTCCTCTCTGGGGCAAATGGGAACCCTGGTATCACAGGGGAGCCCCATCAGATTGTTGTGGAAACTATCCCCCGCTCATTGTTTAGTGGGTACATGCACATCCCCTTAAAATGTCTCCTCCTTGCATCTTGCTGCTTCCCAGCTGCTTTCCATGCCGTACACCAGACAGTTCAGCTGGCTGAATTTCTTCATGCAGGAAATTAGTCCACCAAAAAGTGTCCTCCATCTTAAAATGGCCTCTCATTTTGGATTTCAAAACTCTCCAAACTTTGGAAGAGCTACAGAGTTTCATTTTTCTTGTAGCTTTTCCAAAGCTGAGGAAGATTTGAAAAACTAGATTGGCAAATGGAAAATAAAATAAAATAGGGGAGGAAAACACATGCCAAAAAACCTAGACATCATTCAGCAAATTGCATTCAGCATAGGCGCCAACTCCATGGGCCCTGGAGCACCCCTGGGGGAAAATTAGTGGGTGCTCCCCATACCTCCAGCCCCACCTCCTCCTCCCTCCCTGAGCATGCCGTGTCCCTGCTCCTCCACCTACCTCCCAGCGTTTCCCGCCCGGCCACCGCCAAACAGCTGTTTGGCAGAGTTAGCACGCTTGGGGTGGGGGGGAAGGAGCAGGAACGTGGCGCACTCAGGGGAGGAAGTGGGGCCAGGGCAGGGAATTTGGGGAAGGGGTTGGAATGGGGGCAGGGAAGGGCTGGGAAGAGGCGGGACAGGGGCAGGGGCGGGGCCTTATGGAAGGGGTGGAGTGGGGGCAGGGCCGGAGGCGGGGGGTGTCGAGCACCCACGGGAAAGAGGGGAAATCGACGCCTATGGCATTCAGTGGTATAAGGTTAAAAAAGGAGAGAGAAAGGAGCGAATGGGGGAACAAAACCCAGAACAAATAAAAAGAAAATTGTAATTTTGAAAGTCGCTTAGGTGCGTTTTTTTAAATTTTACCCACAAACACAATTTAAAAAAAAGTTTTTTAGAGATGGTTTTCTAGAGATGGTTTGGAGAACAACTGCTCACTAGGAAAGATCAGGGACTGCAACTGTATGAGGGGGTGGGGGATTCCTTGCTTCCAACCTTTCTCCTTTTGATCTCACAAGCGAGAGACAGGTGCAGGGTGTCTCCTCAAGCTTTGATGTATTTCGATTGAACAATCCAATGATGATGAATTTTGCAGGTCATTTTCTCTAGAGGCAGACAGAGGACGTTTGAGAATCCAGTGAATCTTTCTCCTGAATTTAAATGGGGCAGCTGGGATTTCTCTGAAAAGACCAGAATTCTGCACAACATTCTGAAGAACTTCAAAGGTAAAAAAATCTGGGGCTTTCCTATGTTAAATGTTTGTGAGTCACAAGCAAAAGTGAAGACAAGAACTGCAGGTAAAGATTTGTTTGTGGCGATGAAAAGCGATCTGCCCCGATGGTTAGTTTACCATTTGTTAGTGTCTGATAATATTCTGTGCTGGTTACAGCAGGACACAGAGGGTTAAATCTTGGTTCTGTTGAAGTCAATGGCAAAACTTCTACTGATTATAATGGGACCAGGATTTTACCCAGAGATTTTAATATCAGCTCAGAGAGACTTGGGAGCAGTTTGCCTTCACCTGCTGGAACTGAAGATGTCATGGAAAATGTGCTGTCACTCTGAGTGAGTGGGTAGATGGAGGGAAGCTGTAGCATTTTGATTAGTAGACATTGTAGTATTTTTATAACACCTGGGGACCCCAGCCAAGATCAGGGCGGTGTGCGTACACACAGCAAGAGACAATCCCTGCCCCAAAGAGCTTCCAGTCTCACTAGGCACAACAGACAAAGGGTGGCCGGTGGCAATGACCTGCCCAAGCTCAAAGAGCAGAGCTGGGAAAGAGGGATAACATACAAGCAGACTGACAGTGATGGGCTGCATATGTCCTGGGATTGCCACCAGGGTTTTCCTGTTTGTTTCTCTTCTCTCTCAAGTGAGGTTGTGTTGGGGGAGAATTAACTAAACTGAGAGATGAAGGGGGGATGCTGCGGGGGTCAGAGGGAAAGGAGAAGAGAGAGGGAAGTTGGGTAGCATGGGGAGCAGGTGTGGAGTCTGGCTGAAGTGAGGGGACTGTGAGGGAGGCAACAGGAGAAAGTTTCAGTGACCAGCCAAGCAGCGGAGGGGAAAGACTGTCCAGACTTGACACTGTAAAGAAAAAAGGTGTGCGAGGAGGAGGGGAACAATCAGATGCTGACGACACAACACCCCGGACAGCCTGGCGGTGGGGATTAAATGTGGCACCTCTGGAGCTGATAGAATGAGTTTCTGCAGCCTGAGCTCAGAGATTCAGCTTTCTTAGCTGCTGTTGTAGCAGGATCATCAACCTCTGTATGTGGCCCAGCCACCACTTGAAGGTGATAGGGAGCCATACTGTGTGGGTGGTACCATCAGCTAGCCTGCCCTGATCTCTGCACTGACAGAGCTGTCCAGCTATTTGATGTCAGGAGATAGGGGCTTGGTAATGTCTATAGAATTCAACAGAGTAGCTTCTTTGAATGTTAGTGAAGGGGTCTGGGCCACCACCCCTCCACCAATATGATCCTGTTTGTCAGTGTACTCAGCTGTTATGTATTGTCCAGATTCCTACCTTCTGAGCTCTCTTGGGCAAGGAACTGTTCACATGAAGCCTAATACAAAGGGCCCTAATTCCCTATTGGGGTCCTCAGGCCTGACCACATGAGAAGTAATAATTAATAAACAATTACTACTAAGGATAGCTCTGTCTGCATCTCCCCCAAAAGTTATATTAAATCACAAAACGATTGTCACCTACTGATCAAATCCTGAGATCTCCTCTCTCTCTCACCTTTTTCATCCTCTAGAGACTCTGGTGTCAGAATGGAGGCTGGACAAAGGTAATTCCTGGGGGCAATGGGGAGTGGGGACAGTTGCATGTGAATGTTATCCTGAACTGAGGATAAATAATAATGATTTGTCTCCCTGGATTTTCTGGTAGAAAAACAAGCATAAAAATTCAATAAAGCAAAAAGTAGGAAACAATATCATGTGCACCAGACATTTTTCAGCTAGCTCTAATTAAAAACAAACACAAGATAATCAACCCAATTAGGAAATTCATATAATAGAATATCAGGGTTGGAAGGGACCTCAGGAGGTCATCTAGTCCAACCCCCTACTCAAAGGGGGACTAATCCCCAGACAGATTTTTGCCCCAAATCCCTAAATGGCCCCCTCAAGGATTGAACTCACAACCCTGGGTTTAGCAGGCCAATGCTCAAACCACTGAGCTATCCCTCCCCCAATTAATCTAACACTTTTTGGCGAGATGCCCTCTTGAGAGTGGATGGTGGGAAGAGATTAAAATTCAACTGGCCAGATTCCTCTAGTCAAGATCTGAACCACAGGATCAAACTTCTGAACGTTGCCACCCTGTTTTAAAAGTGATTAAATGTTGAAATTGAAATGGCAGCGTGGAAGCCTGAGCTGAGTTGAACTGTGGCTCTGAGGAACCTTAGGAAATTTGCTAGGCTACTAGTAAAAATTCACGGCTCACCGACGTGACACAAGTGAACCCCCCAGCACAGACTCCCACATAGAGTGAGGTCCACAGGAGTGAAGGTCCCCTCCCCTCAAGCTTCTGCAGCTGCTGTGAACCTCATAAGACACTCCAGGTACTCGCAACCTTCCAATACATTCCATGGGGCCTGCCAGTCATGGCAGGTACTGAGGAGCTTGCTATGGTTCCCCAGGGGGTTATGTACTTTTCTAGGCACTGAGGATGAACGTCCTTACATATTCCTAGGGTTTCCTCCTGAGGCTCCTCAAGACCTGCTTCATCAGCTCAGGCAGTTTAGGCATCAGCATAGCTGTGGTCACCTGTTGGGCTGACAGGCCCTGGAGCTCCAAGCACTGACTCAGGACTGAGTCAGGAAAACACTGAAACCCATGCTTCAGTCCAGCCTTATTCAGGAAATGGCCTGCTTCATTTAAGCACCTGCTTAAGTTCTCTCCTGAACAGGGGTGCCTAAGAATGCCATGCTCCAAAGCCAGGTGGGTAGGCTAGCCCCTGGGGGAGGCTGATGAGAGGGGGGGTGTCCTAAGCCCCACCCCCTCACAGAGATAAGCGAAGTCCAGGCTGCAGGGAGGCCCCATCTCTGCTTGTGATTCTCAGGCCGGGAACCTCCTTGGAGTTAGGCGCCATATCCTCTTTTAGCAAGAAGCCGAGCAGGCGCCTAAAGTCACTCGCCTACGTTTTTCAGAGTAAAAGTTCCCTAGTCACCATGTTTCCATCTCTAGGTGTGCACACTGCTGTCCCCCTGTGGGCCTCCAGCTGCCCGTCTCCTCCCTCAGCCCCAGAGCTATTCTCAGAGAGAGGTAAAAGAGGCATTCCGTTGCCTAACTCACATGCAGGGACTGATCCAATAGGTGTGCGCAGAGGCTACCTTCTGGAGCTGACACCATTCCAAATCTGGCTGATGGTGGTGTCAGCAGCAGCTGCTTTATATCTTTTAGCCCAGTGGCTGGTGCACTCACCTGGGAGCTGGGAAACCCCAGTTCAAGTCCACCTTTCTATTAGACGGGGAGAAAGGAGTTGAACAGGGTCTCTCACAGGAGCAGCAGAAACTAGGCAGCTATGGATCTTTTACTCTGAAAAAAGTAGGTGCTGCATGACTTTAGGTGTCTACAGCATTTGACAGGGAATTTGGGGCAGTGCCGTGGAATCAAAATTGAGACTTAGGTGCCTAATTCCTTTTGAGCATCGAGCCCCACATCACTATTCCAGGGACTCCCAACACTTTGCGTGGGGGCGAACGCCACAAAGGGTCAGGGTGCACTGTGCGCTGTCAGGCAGGAAGCGATGGGTGCAGGAGGAAAAGATTCGGAGTCTCAGGCCTGGCGTGGCCAATCCTTTTGCTGTCTCTGACCCATCCTTGCAGTGACTCTCCCCTGCACTTTGATGAGATCTCAGAGCTGCCTCTATTCAGAGCTGAGTAAATCCTAGAGGAAGGAGATTCCCTGAGTCACTCTCCAGCTGGGGCAGATTCTGTCACTGGCATGATCAACCCCTCCCCCAGGGCTGAGCTCTGCCTCTGATACTCTGATTTTCTCTCTCATTCTCTCTCCAGAAAATGTGACGCTGGATCCAGACACAGGAAATCCCTGGCTCATCGTGTCTGAGGATCAGAAAGGCATGAGATGGCAGAATCCATACAACAATTTCAGAGTAGAAGATTTATCGTTTCTCCCAGTCCTGGGCTGTGAGGCATTCACCTCGGGCAGACATTACTGGGAGGTGGAGTTGAAGGAGGGGGGGAACGTGCGTCTAGGGGTCGCCAGAGAGTCTGTGAAGAGAATGGGAAAGGTCAGCTTGAAGCCCAAAGCGGGGGTCTGGGCTATAGAGCAGTTGGGGCCCTATTACCAAGCTTTCACCTCCCCTATTACCAACTTGTCTCTGAGTCGGAGCCCCAGAAAGATCGGGGTCTATCTGGACTATGAAGGGGGGCAGGTGACATTTTATGATGCTGATACCAAGGCCCTGATCTTCGCGTTCCCACCAACCTCTTTCACTGGGCAAAGAATTCGCCCTTTCTTCTTTCTTTTTGGTGTAAACTCCCAGCTCAGACTGTCCCTGAGACGTCCAGAGTTTGGGGGAGGATATCAGAAAACCCCATCAGCACCTATGAAACGAGCTTCTCTAATCTCTGCCCTCTCTGATCCTGAACGATTCCCATGTTCCTGCAGAGACATCGAAACTGCAGACAGGCCAGGAAAGTCCATGCCAGTGTAACCCACTGATCAGTACATGTCACATGCCCCCCTCTTGGTCTGAGCTGCAGAGGATGTGACTCTGTTACAGTGGCTGGCTGTAGAGGCTGGCTGCTTAGCTCACGCTGCAGTGACTCAGGTATCTGGATTTAGAGAGTCCTGGTTCAATGCCCAGTGTGCTGGCCAAGATGGGGCTATTATACCGATATTGCAGCAGGCCTCTCCTGTCTGTCTCTGGTGTTCAGTGGGACCATGGCAGACTTCCAGAGAGTGAGGGGGAAGCTGCTTGCATAGCTGTAGGGGAATGCTCAGGCACCTCATCAAAAGGCCTGTCTTGCTCTGGGGAAGAAACCAACTCTCACTTTCCCCGGTAATTGTTGAACCCATTGTAACATGGGCATCTCATAGCCTTTCAGGCCCAGGTCCTCAAAGGTACATAGGTGCCTACCTACCATTGATTGCAGTGGGAGTTAGGTGCCTAAATATCTTTGAGGATCTGGGGCCTGGTCTCCGATTCTGGAGACTAAAATACTCTGCTTCACAAACAGACCGAAACCAGCCCCCAGAATTGGGGCTCGATTTATTTTAGCTCCCATTAGGCACCTAAATAAGAGGCCAGATTTTCAAAAGAGTTTAGCCAGAAGTTTCCACCTCCCAGTTGGTCTCATTGAGAATTAACTGGTTGCTTCATTAGGTGCTTAAATGGGAGAAGAGCTCTTTGGAAAAGCCAGCCCCAGTTGTGGTGACTGAGGCCTGTAAAATCTGGCCTGCTGTGACTTGTATCTAGAGCTGGCTGAAACATGTCAAATGAAAATGTTCTGCAATGGTCAGGCCTCCCCTCTGCCATGCTGGTGTTCAGTCTGTTCCAGGGGACATGCCGCACACTGCGTTCATGCAGACCTTACCGTTCTGCCTTTTTGTTTCACTGGGGTCTCAAATAAAGTAATTTTGACTGAAAATACAGGGTTGCTTCTTACGTATGGAAAAATCTAAAACCCACGAGGAGGGGTTTGTAAAACAACACTGAAGACTCAAAGAAAATCTAGAGCTTTTCAGGTTGTGACTGTTCAGCGCAGAGCTCACCGGCCTAGGAGGTGCCTAGCAATGGGAGGGACTGGGATTCTTCTCGCAAGGCTCACACAAACTGGGAGGGTGAGGGAGACAATGCAGCTTACATGATGATCTGCTCAGCAGAAATGGAGGCAAGAATTTCCATCCTGCTTTGAACCAGGCTGAGATCCCAGCACATTCTATAGGGGCTCCTGAGTAGCCACCACGTGGACTTTCAGCCATTGCCCACAAGAAGACCCTCTATGCCCCGCTAGTGATTCAACCTTCCCAATCCAGTTTTGAAATGATGCATACTGAATCCCTTAAGGTTCACATGCGCTTCTTTCTTTGACAACATTCAGGGGAAGACAAAGATCCAGATCTCATATCACAATCACAGTTCTGAGCAACTCTCACACTGATCTCCAGATCTCCTCATATCACAAGCACAGCTCTGAGAACCTCTCACACTCATCCCCAGGTCTCCTCATATCAGAGGTACAGCTCAGAGAACATCTCACACTAATCCCCAGATCTCATATCACAGTCACAGCTCTGAGAAACTCCCCACAGTAATCCCCAGATCTATATCACTGTCACACCTTTCAGAAACTTCTCACACTGATCTCCATATCTCCTCATTTCATAGTCTCAGCTCTGAGAATCTCTCACACTAAACCCAGATCTCCCCGTATCACAGCAGAACTCATTACGCTATTCCTGAGATCTCCTCATATCACAGTTACAGCTCTGAGAAACTACACACAATAATCCACAGATCTCCTCGTATCATAGTCACAGCTCTGGGAAACTCCTCACACTAATCCCTAGATCTCCTCATATCACATTCACAGTTCTGAGAAACTCCTCACAGTGATCCCCAGATCTCCGAATATCACAGTCACAGCTCTGAGAAAGTACCCACAATAATCCCCAGATCTCCTCAGATCACAGTTACAGCTCACGGAAACTCCTCACACTCCTTTGATCTCCTCGTATCACAGTCACAGCTCTGGGAAACTCCTCACACTAATCCCCAGATCTCCTCGTATCAGAGTCACAGTTTTGAGAAATTCCTCACACTGCTCCCCAGATCTCCGAATATCACAGTCACAGCTCTGAACCTACACACACTAATCCCCAGATCTCCTCATATCACAGTCACAGCTCTGAGACCCTCTCACACTAATCCCCAGATCTCCCCATATCACAATCACAGCTCTGAGAATCTCTCACACTAATATCCAGATCTCCCCGTATCACAGCAGAACTCTGAGAATCTCATTACAGTATTCCCGAGATCTCCTCATATCACAGTCACAGCTCTGAGAAACACTCATACTAATCTCCAGATCTCCTGTTATCACAGTCACAGCTCTGGGAAACTCCTCACACTAATCCCCAGATCTCCTCGTATCAGAGTCACAGCTCTATGACACACCTCACTCTAATACTCACATATCCTCATATCACAGTCACAGTTCTGAGAAACTCCTCACGCTAATCCTCAAATCCTCTCACATCTAGGGTGACCAGATCGCAAGAGTGAAATATCAGGACACATTGGGCAAGCGGGGCAGGGGGAGGGGAGAGGACGACAATGACAGACACAGGTGCACAGAGCCATGAGAGGGGGCCCTAGGAAGCTGCGAGAGGGGGCCCTAGGAAGCTGCAAGAGGGGTTGTACGGCCCCTGCTGCAGCCCGCACCACAAGCCACAGGGCAAGGACACCTATTGAATTCAATGAGAATTTTGCATGTGAATTGATGTACCTAGTTCTGAGATTATAAAGCCAGAAGGGATCCGGTGATCACCTGGTCTCACCGCCTGTATAGCACAGACATAGAACTTTCCCAAAATAATTCCTAGAGGATAGCTTTTAGAAAAAGCTTTTAGAAAAACACCATGACCCTTAGTATATTGTTAATCGTTAATTACTCTTACCATTGAAAAGGTATGCCTTATATCCAGTCTGAATTTGTCTAGCTGCAACTTCCAACCATTGGCTCATGCTCTACCTTTCTCTGCTAGACTGAAGTGCCCATTATTAACTATTTGTTCCCCATGTAGATACTTATAGTCTATAACCAAGTCACTTCTTAACCTTCTTTTTGTTAAGCTAAATAGATTGAGGTCCTTGAGTTGATCACTATAAGGCATGTTTTATAATCCTTTAATCAGTCTTGTGACTCGTCTCTGAACACTCTCCAATTTATCAATATCCTTCTTAAATTGTGCACACCAGAACTGGACACAGTATTCCAACAGTGGTTGCACCAGTGCCAAATACAGAGATAAAATAACCTCTCTACTCCTGCTTGAGATTCCCCTATTTAGGCATCTGGTCACCCTATTTCTGTATGCATTTCCCCAGGTTTTTTTGTAAAAATCAAAACTGAACTGCCCCAGAAATTCTGGCATGTGGAATCATCGTGAAACTCGCATGGCTCCAACCCTGCCGATGAACCTTTAGATCCACTGCACAGACTTCTGCCACTTGAGCTAATCGAGTAAGTGATGGCAGAGGCAGTAGGTTGTCATCCTATATGTGATAGATCAGCTCTATAGGGGGATGAGACACTTTTTTTGCCACTGGGTTTCACAGATATCTGCTGACAGAAGAGGAACTGCGAAACTCAGGAATCCTGGGTCTATCCCAGGGTCCTGAATGGAGTGGTCTCTAGTAGTCAAAGACCCTTCTTCCCGTCCCTTCCAGTCTATGTCTATCCTATTGCTGTCTAACCCGCCCCAGCTCCTCATCTGATTTCAACTGCCCCCCACTACCGCTCTGGATTCCTTGTCCCAGTTTCCTGGTCCTGTCTCACTCTCCTCTCTCCCCGCCCCCATCCCTCAGATGGGATGTTCGTTCCAGACTGGCAAAATTATAAGGCTTTCCAACATTTCAACACTTCCCATTCTAAATTTTCGGTTGCTTAACTATAGGCTAGCTCTGCCTACAACAAAGCATATTCAGAACCTCTGATTAAGGGGATTATAAGTGTAGCAACCTCCATCATAGCTAGTCACCAAAGATTGAACCTGAGCCATCCAGTCTTAAAAGCATGAGCTTCTACTACTTGAGTTCAAGATATAACTCCCTTAGCTGGTAGCTATACAGTTATCCTCTAAAAATCCACCAGAGGAGGGCACAAAACACAGGTTGGACAGTGAATTACAAAAGTGCAAAATATTATTATTAGACCTTCAATACTTTTCACAATGAACATCAGCAGGGGATAAACTGGGAGTTTAAGAATATTTGGAAAACAATTTTAGAATAACATTCAGTGCTGTGGTTTAAAAGAAAAAAAAACCTGTTAAAACTCATAACTTAGCAGTATTCAGTGTTTGGAAAAAAAAACAACTTCTAGGAGCTATGGGATACAAGTTAAGAATATTGAAACAGGAAGATGTTATGCTTAGTTACCACTTGGGCAAGGCGGCATGCTATGTAATACTTGCAAGATTTCACTGTAATGTTTTACAATATATAACAGCGCAATGCTGATTCCATTGATATTGTTGAGCAATTCATGCTGATTTTATTTCAGCCCACATCTTAATAGTTTTGAATACTATAGATCACAATTTTCAGCTCAGTTGGTCTGAACATGCAGAGCTTTAAAACTGCTATGCTCTAAACTGTATATTAACTACAATTTTATAAACCTGCATGTCAGAGAACTGTGTGCCACTACTACTAGACAGTGGCACAAGGCAATTCAGTGTGAATCACAGAAATGTAGGACTGGAAGGGACATCAACAGGTCATCTAGTCAAACCCCTGCACTGAGGCAGGACTGAGTAATAACAACACTAGACCATCCTTGACAGGTGTTTGTCTAACCTCTTAAAAAACTCCAATGACTGCTATTCCATAACCTCTCTAGGTAATTTGTCCAGTGCTTAACTACCTTTACAGTTAGGAAGTTTTCCTAATGTCTAACCTAAATCTCCCTTGCTACAATTTAAGCCCATTGCTTCTTTTTCCTGCATGTCCTGAGTGGGACGGGGGTGAGTCCAGGCAGTGGGATTGGGGGGAGGGAGGTCGAGGAAGTCGGTGGGTGTGTGGGGATGGACCAGGGGAAGCAGGGTGGAGGAACTGAGGGGGACAGGACTGGGAGAGTCGGGGGGGCTGAGGGGGATGGGACAGGAGTGGGATGGGGGGAGTAGGGTAGGGGCTGAGGGGAGCATGAATGGGACAGGGTAGAGAGCTGTGTAGAGTGGGGCGGGGCGGGGGAGACAATGGGGCTGGGCTGGGGAGGGTCGGGGGGTTGGGGAGCGGGACAGGGTCTGGAGGGGATGAGACAGAGGGGAGCAGGACTGGAATGGGGGGAAGTTGAGGGGGTGGGACAGCAGGGGGAGTGATGGGGGTGGGATGACGGGAGAGGCTGAAGAAGAGATTTGGGGTAGGGCAGGGACTGAGGGCGTAGGTTCGGGGTGGGAGGTACAGAGGGAACTGCGGGGGAGGCTGAGGGAACAGGGTCAGGGTGGGGGCTGAGGGCAGTGGGTCGGGTCTACACTGGCACCTCTCAGCATTGCTGTGCCGGGCGGCAGACCTGCGCCAGCGCTACCCTGGCCAGGGCCGGCTCTGGCTTTTTTGCCGCCCCAGGCAAAAAAGCCTCCGGCCGCCCCCTCCCCCCCCGCGGGGGGGGGGGGGGGGCGGAGCCCGGGGGGGCGGCGAGCCGAGGCGGGGGCTCCGCTCTCCCGCTTGGGGGAGGGCGGCCGGAGCCCCGGGGCAAGGGTGGCGAGCCCCGGCGGGGGCTCCGCTCTCCCCCCGGCGGCCGGGGGCAGGGCGCCGGGGGGGGAGGGCGGCGAGCCCCGGCGGGGGCTCCGCTCTCCCCCCGGCGGCCAGGGCGCCGGGGGGGAGGGCGGCGAGAGGGCGGCGAGCCCCGGCTGGGGCTCGGCTCTCCCCCCGGCAGCCGGGGGGAGGGCGGCCAGAGCGCCGGGGGGAGGGCGGCGAGCCCGGCAGTGGCCCCGCTCTCCCCGGCGGCCCGAGCGCCGCGCCGCCCCCCTCCAGGTGCCGCCCCAAGCACCAGCTTGGTTGCCTGGTGCCTGGAGCCGGCCCTGACCCTGGCAATGGAAGAGTCCTCAGTGGAAATGCAGACTTCATGACACAGACCCTCCTCGTCACTTCAAACCTGATGCTGCTCTGGTCAGTCGCTAGGCTCTTGTCACTTTCAAACCCATGCAGGTATCTGGCTCTTTTTCAGTTCTCAGGTTAAGAAAAGCCTCTGCATTTTGTGAGGGCTTCAGCATTCACATTCCTACTTCACAAACTGTCTGCCTGACACATTGCTCCCAGGGCATTCATCTTTATTCATTATCAGCAGGTCCATCAGACTAACGAGCAACACAGGGGGAGGCAACACAATGGTGTCAAGGATTTTTAATTTTTCAAACCACTTTGACCTCAACAGGGATAACAGCAAATCTGGACAGAGCAGATGGGTGTCAGGATGGGTTTGGGTATTTATTTATTTATTTATTTTTAAGTGAAAATGTTTGGGTCTGAGCAAAGGCTGCAAACTTCCCTTTGGAAACCTCTGCTGATCTTTTGCCCCAGGGGCTAACCACAGCCTGGAATCCGGGACAGATTTCCACATCCATGCAGGGTGAGATGATCGGGGGTGGGGAGGGGGACGGGACAGGGACTGTGGGGGAGGCTGTTGGAACAGGGGCAGGGACTGAGGGCAGTGGATTGAGGGTGGGAGGCACAAGGGGGACACTGCGGGGGAGGCTGAGGGAACAGGGTCAGGGTGGGGGCTGAAGGCAGTGGGTCGGGTGAGATGATCGGGGGGAGGGGAGGGACTGTGGGGGAGGCAGAGGGAACAGGGTTGTGGGGCTGAGGGCAGTGGATTGAGGGTGGGGGGCACAAGGGGGACACTGCGGGGAGGCTGAGGGAACAGGGTCAGGGTGGGGCCTGAGGGCAGTGGGTCTGAGGGGAGCCCCCACAGGGGGACCTGCCACGGGGCCAGATGAGCCCAGCAGTGCTTACCTGGAGCAGCTCCCAGGAAGCATCCAGCAGGCAGGTCCCTCCCAGTCCCTCTGGCCCCTTCCTAGGGTAGGGTCGGGTCGGGTCAAGGGGAGGGGGGCAGGGGCGGGGGGGGCTCTCTGCCCGGCGGCCGCTGCCTGCTGCCGGAGTCTACAGGCCCCGCCAGTCGCGGCTCTGAGACCCTCTCACACTAATCCCCAGATCTCCTCATATCAGAGCACAACTCAGAGAAACTCCTCATTCTAATCCTCAGATCTCCTCATATCACAGTCACAGCTTTTGGAAACTCTCACACTGAGCCCCAGATCTCCTCGCATAATAGTCTATGGAATCCCCACACCTTCCCTTTGTATTTCATCGTAGTCTCTGTCTAGTGCGTTCAGGCTTCAGCACTCTGGTCTGTTTTCCCAGCCCTGATGAGGGGGCTGTTTCTTGTTTCAGAAATGGGGGAATGTTCACCCCCATCCCCACCCCAATGGCCTGTTCATAAATCAGGTCCTAGGCTGAGCATGTCCCAGCAGGATTATCAAACCCTGTCCCCCTCCCTGCCTCTCCCTGTGTATTTTCTGCCCCTCCCCCTCTACCACAACCTCCCTGCAGCTCACCACAAAATTCCCTACTTCAGCTGGCTCCACCACAGCCTTTTCCCTTCCCTGTCTCCCGTAAAATGGGACAATCTGGAGCAAAACATGGTCGTTATTCTGCAGCCTGTCAGGGTGAGAAGGGCCATTGGGGAGGTTTCTGAATTAGCGTTAGTCCATTTCACAACCCAATTCCCCCCAGACTCTTTCCTTGCAGACAGTTACTCTAGACTCTGCCATGCTAGGAAAACCCTCAGTTACATTATTACAACACAGACCTGTCCCCTCCCACAGGGACTAAACCCGTGAGACACTTTTAAACCCTCCCAGGAACAGAGTCTCTGAGCCATACCCTAGAAAAGAGCAGAATAAAAGGAGCCATAGGCGCTGACTCTGTGGGTGCTCCAGGGCAGAAGCAGCCAAGCTCCCCTACCCGTCCCCCCGCCTCACCTCACCTCCGCCTCCTCCCCTGAGTGTGACGCATCCCCGCTTCTCCCCCTAGCTCCCAGAGCTTGCTGCCATGAAACAGCTGTTTCACAGCATAACAAACTCCAGGGGGGAGGAGCAGGAACGCGGCTCACTCAGGGGAAGAGGCGGGGATGGGGTGAGGATTTGGGGAAGGAGCCCAATAGGGGCAGAGCGGAGGCGGAGTTGGGGCGGGGACTTTGGGGAAGGGGTTGGAATGGGGGCGGGGCAGGGCAGGGGTGGAGTCGGTGCGGGGTCAGGGGCAGATGCAGGTCGAGACCCACCGGCGTCAGCAGAAGTTGGCGCCTATGAAAGGAGACACTTTGGGAGATCCCCCTGACACTGTCCCCAGGGCAGCACATTCCCCCAGCAGCACAGGGACTAGCCAGGGGCAGGAACTGGCTTTTCCTCTCTCTACTCCTCACCTTCTTCCCAGGAAAGTCAATCTGCCCCGGGATGCTGCAGGAAATGGAGCTGGGAACGGCTGGGAGCTGGGAACCTCTCTCCCCACTTACTGCTCTGGCTGCCCCTTTCAGGCTCTCCACTCTCCCTTCTGCATGGAAGAACTGGTTACTGTCCTGCCAATCCTGTGGGTGTTTCCTCTCTAATAGCTATTGCCACTGCTAACAGGAGTGTGAGCCTGGATGTGTCAGGGGCAGCAGCTCTGGGACTTACAGACACCCGGGAGCAGAGATGGGGTGAGGAGGGGCCGTTTTCACAGCGTCACTTTCCTGTTTGGTCCTGCCAGCATTTTCTCTTCCATCACCTGGAGTCTCTGGCTCTGAGAAGTTTATGCCGGCAGAGCCCATGGCTGCTCCAGGGGCTGGTTCAAGCCACTGGAGAAAGTCCCCCTTTGGCTGGGCATAGAGGGGGCGTTAGTGATGATCTGTCCCAGCACAGACCCCACTGGACAGCAGCAGCTGCTCAGCCCTGTCTCCCAGATCACAATGGAGGCAGCAGCATCTACCCCAGGAAGCCCAGGTAGCTCTAAGGCTCCAATATCCTGAGCACAAAGAGAGACTGACACTGGCCTCCTCTGCCTTAGCAATTACCAGAGCCCTCTGCTTGGGGCAGCTAATGACCGAGCCTCCCTGTGCTGCCCCTGCAGCCCCCAAGGGACAGCCAGGCCGATGCTGATCTCATTTGCCATCTGGACTCACACTGGAACCAGAGAACCAGTTCAAACTGGGATTTCGTATTTGAACCAGAACCCAAACCTTATTTTCATTTTAAGAGAAGACAACAAAATACCCAATGGGCTGGTGATTTTCCCAGAACGGGACTAATCAACAGTTTCACTGACTGAACCTGAACCGTAACTGAACTTAAAGCGGGGGGAGGTGGTGGAGGGGGGAAGTGGCAAGCACTGAGTTGGGCAAAATTTCATTTAACCAAAACATGGATGAAGACAGAAATCCTTGAGCCAGAAATAATGAGGTCATAGAAACAATGTCAGACATGTCTGAAATTGAAAGATAAATTGGAACTTCTGGACCAAGGAAAGCCCAAAAAGGGATTTGGCCAATTCTTGATTCATTTGCGGATGAAAGAAAACATATCAAACTACCGGGAACATCAGAAAAATGTCACGCCCAAGCTTATCAACGAGGAAAATATGCATGGGCAGTTCCAGCAACACAAGTGAGTGTTGAAAGAAAATTTCCAGACCTCAAATGTATCCTTTCACTGCAGAGGTCCAATATGGCAAAGCAAACCTTTAAAGATGTTATTTTAGATTGTTCAAACAAATTATTCATTAAAAGTTTTTTGTTTATTTGACAACACAAAAACACTAGGAAAATTCATGTAAAGTTAAAGTTAATAAATAAATAAATAAATAATCAAAAATCAAAACAGTTTCCATTTTAAGTTGCAGCTCTCTTTTTTCAATTTACCTCCACTGAGATTGAAATAGAATTTGAACCGGTAACTGAACTTTTATTTTTATTTCTTTGGGAGGCTTGAACTATAAATGAAATTGAACATATTGAATGGAATTCGAACCAAATGAAAATAAATACACCCCTACCCTGATATAACGCTGTCCTTGGGAGCCAAAAAATCTTACCGCGTTATAGGTGAAACCGCGTTATATCGAACTTGCTTTGATCCGCCGGAGTGCGCAGCCCCGCCGCCCCGGAGCACTGCTTTACCGCGTTATATCAGAATTCGTGTTATATCGGGTCGCGTTATATCGGGGTAGAGGTGTACCAGTTGGACTGCCTGCCTGCTGTTGCTAGCAGTGACTCTGGTTTGACACAGAATCCTGCACAGAAATCCTGTTCAATCCTGTCAACCCCAAACAAAACCAGACTAAATTGGGAGGGGGGGGGGCCCACAGGAGTAAATTCTGAGTCCTTAGGGCAGTGGTTTTCAAACTTTTTGTATTAGTGACCCTTTTCACACAGCAAGCCTCTGACTGTGACCCCACTTAGAAATTAAAAATGTGGGCTCGGGGATGTCAGCCCCATGGAGCTGAAAGCTCATAACACGCTTGTAACCATCTTGCGACCTCCTGCGGGATCATGACCCCAGTTTGAGAACCCCTGCCTTAGGGGGAAGTCCCCTGCCCTCCCAACCACAATGCTTGTTTGACCATGGGGTGGGGTAGCTGCCATTGTATCTCTCACCATCCCTCTCCCTTCTCCTACCCTCTGGCTCTCTCTCCTCACCAGCCAGTCTCCACTTGCTCTCATATTCTCCCTCCAGCGTCCTCACAGTCACCTCATAGAATCATAAAATATCAGGGTTGGAAGGGACCTCAGGAGATCATCTAGTCCAACCCCCTGCTCAAAGCAGGACCAATCCCCAACAATCCCCCCCCCAGGCAAATGCTCAAACCACTGAGCTATCCCTCCCCCATATCCCCCCTTTCCTTCTCTTTATCCTCCCCCCAATGTTTCCCTCTATTCCAGCTCTGCTCCCCGGAGCCCCAAAATTCTCCCCCTGCCCCAATTCCTGGGTATTTCCTCAGCCTCCCTTCAGCGTCCCCTGCATTCCTGTTCACCACCCTCCTGCCCCCTCACACATCCCTGTTCACCCCTCAATGCCCTCTGGCTCTCAGAGCCCCCTGCCCCTCTCCAGCCCCCTTCTGGCTCCCACCCTCCCTTTTGTCCCCCCAGATGTCGCTTTCCCAGCCCTCACCATGGCGGGGGTAGCTTCACCTGCCCTGCAAACAATGGGAGCTGGCGGCAGTTTTCCTGGACCCAGGGCAGGAATCGCAGTCAGCTCTGCTGGGAGTAGCCTGGGGCCAAACCCTCCCCACGCAGCCTGGGTGGCACCGCTCCCCTGTGGGGGGTGGGCATGGTGGGCAGGTCTCTCTTACCTTCCCTCCAAGTGGTGCCCTCCCTGGGAGCAGGGGCTGGGGCCCGGGAAGGGGGGTCCTGGCCAGGCTGTGGTCTCTGCACTGGGAATGTTACTGCTTAAGATTCACCTTTCCCGGCTGCAGCCAGGGCTCTGGGGTCCCAGCAACAGCTGCCAGGGCTCAGGGATCTTGCAAGGTGCATGGGCTCCCCACAGTGCCCCAGAGTCATTGTGATTCATTTCCTGCTGCCAGGACTGAGTGTCCCCAGGGATCACCCCCAGAGCTGCATCCCAGCTGCTCCTGGATCCTACTGACCAAGAGATTGCACTACAGCCCCCTGCCTCAGACCCTGCCTCCTGGGGCCCCATGTCCCCTGGGCACTGGCAGCTTAGAATATCAGGGTTGGAAGGGACCTCAGGAGGTCATCTAGTCCAATCCCCAACTTTCCCCCCCCCCCGATCCCTAAATGGCCCCCTCAAGGACTGAACTCTGGGTTTAGCAGACCAAAGCTCAAACCATTGAGCTATCGCTCCCCCCACAAAAATAGTAGCAACTCTCAGCATTAAGGGGGCATCAGGCATAGAAGCCACCCTGTCAATGGACAGAAAGGAGACATGCAGATCTCTGGGAGGGGGAAGAAGGGGCGTTTCTATGGAGACTAGGCATTGCTCCAGAGAGTCCCCAGTATCAACAGGGACGCAGGAGTCATGGGTCCTGGTCCTAGAGAAGCTCCTGTGACCAGGAGCTGCAGGAGACACATTTCTCAGTGACGCTGACTCTGTGTGTGAGTCGCTCTGGTCACAGACTGGCACAGGGAGCAGTTTGTCAGAGATGGTCTCTTGTCTCCACGCCAGGTTCACTGGCTACTAGCCCTGGGCCGGAGCTGCAAGCTCTGCTTCCCTGACTCAGGCCATGGAGTTGTCACTGTTCAGTGCTTTGCCACCAGCTCTGTTTGGTGATGGGCAGGGCCAGATTAACCCATCGCTGGGCGTTGGGCAAAGCCCCTTATGTCACGCCCTGCCCCAGGGTTCCCCTCTGCCCCTCTCCCAGCTGGATCCCCCATGTAGACCCGCACTGCAGCTCCCTGCTGGATACCTGGATGTTGGCACTGAAGCTCCTGCTGGTCTGGTTCAGGTACTGGTGCTCTGTCCACTCAGAAGGGGCTTCAGCATTCCACCTCACCCCATTGTGAAGATGTGGGGTGCTGGCACCAAAATTGAATGAGTAGCCTGGTGCCCCTCCCCCCAAAATAGGCCATAGGTCTGGGCCTAACCTGAATGGGCAGTGGGGCAGCCAGCACTGAGCCTTCCCACTGCTGCCATGGGGCAGGGTCCTGAGCCCCCTCCCCCCCGATCTAGATACATGCCTAGTTTACCTGTTCCTTAACCCAGCCCTGACTACACCTGGCCCTCTGGGGTGGGGGTCTGACGGGGAGGGTGTGGGGAGTTGATTCAGTAGCTGTTGTGTCCAGAGGGGTCTGGTCCCTGCTAAGAGAGAGGAGGCTGTGCTCGATCTGAGGATTGTAGAGTGACTCCATGAGAGCTTCCTAGAGACATCCATGGAGGATTCCCACTCCATCCCCAGGCACATAAACAGCCTTTTCCAGGGAGTACCCTTTGTGCAGCTGGACTGGCTGCTACTGTATCCCAATTGTTTAACTCAGATTAAACATTAAACACAATTGCATTTAACCCCTATAGTGTGTTTACAAATATGCACTCACCAGAGGTACCTTCCTTGCCATCACGGTCCAGCAACAATAGGTCCTGGGAGGTGATTGGCTCCAGAGTTAGGAAAAGGTCCTGGCTGTCAGGGAGAATGGATCCTCCACTTGCCTGCTGTGCATTCTCCTCCTCCTCCTCCTCTTCCTCATCAACAGTGTCCTCCTCATTGTTGCCTGAGGCCACCTGAGGCTCCTGGGAGGTATCCATGGAGAGTTCTGGGGTACTGGTGGGGTCCCCACTTAGAATGGCATGCAGCTGCTTGTAGAAGCGACATGTCTGTGGTTCAGAACCAGAGCAACGGTTCGCCTTCCTTGTCTTCTAGTACCCTTGTCTGAGCTCCTTTATTTTCACGTGGCACTGCTGTGTGTCCCTGGTGTAGCCCTTGTCCCATGTGCCCTGTGCAATTTTGGCATAGATGTCAGCAATTTCTTCTGCTGGTTTGGAGCTCTGCCTGCATGGACTCTTGTCCCCAAACAGCAATCAGATCCAGTGTCTCCGGTATGCTCCATGCTCAAGAGCGTTTGTGGCCCTGGGCAGCCATGGTCAGCTGTGGTGGTGAGCTCTCCATGCTGATCAAACAGGAAATGAGAATTCAAAAGTTCCCAGGGCTTTTCCTGTGTACCTGCCTGAAGTACAGTGGAGTTGAAAGTGCTGTCCAGACACCTCCTGGAAGCCAATCCCTTCGAAATATACAGTGCTGTGTCTACACTACCCCTAAGTCGACCCGGGAAGGTCAACTCTAGTGCTACGTCTCTTGAGGAGGTGGAGTACAGGAGTCAATTTTAAAAGCTCTTTAGGTTGGTGGAAGGGGCTCAGTAGTGTGGACACATTCATTATCAAATTGACCTAATGAGGTTTATTTTGACCTAAAGCTGTAGTGTAGACCAGCCCCATGTCTCCATGGAAGGGGGATCCTGTCTGGGAAGGGAAGGGATAGGGGAGAATTTCAGCCAGGCAGAGGGAGCTTCTGGAGGAGTTTCTCTCTGTCCCTTCTCCCACCTGTGGCCCATCAGCTCAACGGCTAGGGCTGCAGCAGGGAAGTGGGACTGATCAGGGCTTCTCCTCCTCTGCCTGGAAACAGGACCCCAGAGTGGTGGTTCTTGGAGTTAATGCCCTATTTGGATGCATGGGGCCGTTCTGCCTTCTCAGCGCTGTTATCTTAATCTCTCTGCAGACTCAGACAGATGTTACTGTATCAGATATTGTTGGGTCTCAGTTTCAAGTTTTCCCCTGCAAACATGAGGGCTAGAACCTTACTCAATGGCTATTGGCAGTCGTAACATTAAACAGCCAAGTAAGATTTTGCAGGCCTGGGAGTTTAGATTGGAGGCTTTGGGAGTCTCTGTTGATATTCAGCCTGTTCCTCCTCCTACATCTTTCCCCAAATTCATTCTTGTCTCACTATAAAATAGTTGTTTCTGTTAATGCCATGGTTATCTGTAATACAGCAGCAGCCAGAGGCTCCACCCTATTGTGCTAGGTGCTGTAAATAAACATCATGAGAGACAGCTCCTAAGGGAAAGACCTTACAGCCTCAAGATCAAAAATTGTAATAATAATAATTAATAATGATTTTGTAGGTGTCGAGAGAGATTCCATGATTAAGGCCATTTCCTTACAGCAGGTATTCAACTTCCATTAAATGAGAAAAGTATAGATTCCCCCCCCCCCAAATTATTCTTACACATCACCTGAGAATTTACTGCTTGGGCTGGAAATAACTTCAGTGCTTATCTGAGGGGTGGAGAGGCTCCCCTGTGGCAGTGTAGTGTCCACCGGGTGCTGCACGGGACTCCGGATGGCTTTGGCACACATAGGGCTCGGCTCCTCCTGGGCAGTGCCCCAAGCCAGTCAGAATCAGTGGGGGAGGAACGAGTCTGCTGAGCAGGCTGCATGTGTGCTGAGCATTCCCGCCAGGGGCTGGTTCTCCACACAGTGCTGGGAGCGGGATGCGCCCTACCAGGGGTTTATGGGGGAGTAGTGGGCTGGGGGTGGTGGTGAAGGGACAAAGTGGGGAAAGGACAGCGAGGAGGGGAGCATGTAAAGGGTCAATGGGTGGGCAGCAGAGGCAACATGTGAGGCAGTCACATGACTCCCCTCAACCTTTGAATTGTGCCTCCCCCCTCTATCGACAGTTATGAGTTGCCTGTGCTGGATCTCCTGGGCCTGTGGGTAGAAGAGGCTTTGCAGGCACAGCTACAAAGCAGCTGTAGAAACGTCGACATCTGTGAGCATATTGCTCAGGGATGCAGAAGGGATACGAAAGCAGGCAGTGCTGCGTGAAAGCCAAGGAACTGCAGCAGGCCAATCAGAAGGCCAGGGATTAGCCACTGGGCCAACATGACTTGTGCCCAGGGGCCCAGCCAACTGGGGGATCCTGGAAAAAATCTGCCACTGGGTGGCAGAAGCCTGGATCCCTGGCCACTGTGTGGGTCGGCGGGGGAAGCCCCAGAACCCCGACACCATCCCCAGCAAAAGCCACGGGATGGGGGAAGCCCTATTCTCTGGCAAAAGCGCGGGGTGGGTGGGGCAGAAGCCCCAGCGCCCTGATCCTGGTCCCCCACAGAAGTGCAGGAGAATGGCAAGGGCAGTCCCAGGACCCCCTTGCAGCCCCAGGACTGGAGGAGCTTTCACTCCCTGCTGCAGCACTGGGGCGTAGTGGGGGACAGAGCTTCTCCAGTCTTGCGGCCATGGGGGGGGGGCTGAAGTGGGGGGCAGAATGGGGGAAACCCAGGGTGGAAGAGGAATGGGCCATGGGGAAGGGGCAGAAAGAGGTGGGGCAGTGGGAAAAGCAGAGGAAGATGCACCAGGACATAATAGGGCTTCTCCAACAGCAAGCATAGAGGCTACAGCCTGTTGTGGATCTACAGCTTCAACAGTCATGGGCTCGCCTCCCTGTGTAGTCCGTGGAGATCTCCACTGCAGCACTTTCCTACAACCCCCCCTCAACATGTTTGCATAACCACAGAAAAATAACCCTTTCTGTTGATGTACTCTGGGGCAGGGTAGTGTGTTGCCCAAAATAGGGGTATGATTGCTGTCTATCGCTCCCCCGAAGGTAGGGAACCCCATTGCTGCAAATCCATCATGTCCTGCAAGTATCAAAGTCCTGCGTAGCATGAGACGATTAATGGCCCTCTATGCTTGTATGACAATGACCCCCACAGTGGACTTTCCAGCTCCAAACTGATTTCCCCATGAGTGGCAGCAATCCGGCATTGCAAGTTTCTACAGTGTGATTGCCACTGTCAGTGCATCAAAACAAACATTGCTGGTGAGGTCGTGCAGCACTGACACAAGGAGACAAGTATGCAAGTGCACAAGCAATATACTAGTGGCAGTGGCTTTATGGTGACATAACTTGCGTTGGCAAAGTTTGTAGTGTAGACAAGCCCTTAGACTTTGTGGGTCAGTGTTGGTCTTGTGATTTTTTAAGCACCTAAAAATTAGGTGCTATTATGCTCAGTGTTGCAACACCTAAATCCCTTCATGGATACCAACTTGGAAGTTCACAGAAAACAACCCTGGTGGGGAGATGGGAGTGGGATGTCTCCTTTTTCTCCCTTTAGATTGCATCATTTAGTTCATGTCCACACTGGGACAAAGGTGTGTTGTTCAATGCGATAGCAAACACAAGGCAATGATCTCATTATTATACAGTCCTAGTGGAGATGAAGCAAGTGATGCTTTCACTCTGATGTAGCTGATCAAGGTGACGGCTAACCCTCCCAAAATTTCCCAACCCATTAATTTCTTCTCAACCCGATACACTGCAGTGAAATTATCACTTACCTTTTCTTTTGAGGGTTATTTATTTTGCAGGATGTTTAACCCTTTCTAGCCATGCGTCACACCCCCAACATGAGACTGGTGTGGAAGGGCGAAATTAGAGCTCCTGGATACATCTTAAGGACCTTTCAACATTGATACGAGCTGTGTTTATACTGAATTCTTTGTAAGGCCAAATTATTGATGCACGCTTTGGCCCAAGTTAAAAACTTAGTCCACGCTTTGTGAAACACTTTAGTGATTCCAGGGTTTGGTCTATGTGTTGACTTAACATAGCAATTAATGTTCTTCAGAGAGCACTTACTCTGGCATTCAGAATCCATGAAGGCTGTGAGGTGCTGTATCTCATTTTCCCTTTTGCACAGCAGTTCAAGCTTGTAGTGGTTTTTCTGATGTGTACAGTTTCAAGATTAACAGGAGTACTTGTGGCACCTTAGAGACTAACACATTTATTTCAGCATAAGCTTTCGTGGGCTACAGCCCACTTCATCGGATGCATAGAATGGAACACACAGGGTATGTCTACACTACGGGATTAATCCGAATTTATTTAATTTGAATTTAGGAAACCGATTTTATAAATTCGAATGTATTCGGCCACACTACGCACATTAATTCGGTGGTATGCGTCCAAGCTACCGTACTAGCATCGATTTCCAGAGCGTTGCATTGTGGGTAGCTTTCCCATAGCTATCCCATAGTTCCCGCAGTCTCCACCCCCCTTGGAATTCTGGGTTGAGACCCCAGTGCATGATGGGGCAAAAAACATTGTCGCAGGTGGTTCTGGGTACAGCCTCCCCCTCCCTCCCTGAAAGCAACGGCAGACAACCATTTCGCGCCTTTTTTCCTGAGTGAACTCTGCAGACTCCATACCGCAGCAAGCATGGATCCCGCTCAGCTCCAGAACGCAGTCATGAACATTGTAAACACCTCGCGCGTTCTCGTGGAGTTTATGCTTACCCAGGACAAGAAAAAAGAGGCGAGGAGAAGGCGGCGGCGACTGCAGCGCAGCGACAAGCGTGATGAGGACATGGACATGGACCGTGAATTCTCTCAGACTGCGGGCCCCGGTGCTTTGGAGATTATGATGTTAATGGGCCAGGTTATAGGCTTGGAACGCCGATTCTGGGCCCGGGAAACAAGCACAGACTGGTGGGACCGCATAGTGTTGCAGGTGTGGGACGATTCCCAGTGGCTGAGAAACTTTCGCATGCGTAAGGGCACTTTCATGGAACGTTGTGAATTGCTTTCCCCTGCCCTGAAGCGCCAGAATACCAAGATGAGAGCAGCCCTCACAGTTGAGAAGCGAGTGGCGATAGCCCTGTGGAAGCTTGCAACGCCAGACAGCTACCGGTCAGTCGGTAATCAATTTGGAGTGGGTAAATCTACTGTGGGGGCTGCTGTGATGCAAGTAGCCAAAGCAATCACGGAGGTGCTGCTACGAAAGGTAGTGACTCTGGGAAATGTGCAGGTCATAGTGGATGGCTTTGCTGCAATGGGATTCCCTAACTGTGGTGGGGCGATAGATGGAACCCATATTCCTATCTTGGCACCGGAGCACCAGGGTACCCACTACATAAACCGCAAGGGGTACTTTTCAATGGTGCTGCAAGCACTTGTGGATCACAAGGGAGGTTTCACCAACATCCATGTGGGCTGGCCGGGAAGGGTTCATGACGCTCGCGTCTTCAGGAACACCAATCTGTTTAAACGGCTGCAGCAAGGGACTTACTTTCCGGACCAGAAAATAACCGTTGGGGATGTTGAAATGCCAATTGTTATTCTTGGGGACCCAGCCTACCCCTTAATGCCATGGCTCATGAAGCCATACACAGGCAGCCTGGACAGGAGTCAGGAGTTGTTCAACTACAGGCTGAGCAAGTGCAGAATGGTGGTAGAATGTGCATTTGGCCGTTTAAAAGGTCGCTGGCGATCCTTACTGACTCGCTCAGACCTCAGCCAAACCAATATCCCCATTGTTATTACTGCTTGCTGTGTGCTCCACAATCTCTGTGAGAGCAAGGGGGAGACCTTTATGGCAGGGTGGGAGGCTGAGGCAAATCGCCTGGCTGCTGATTACGCGCAGCCAGACACCAGGGCGATTAGAAGAGCACACCAGGAAGCGCTGCGCATTAGGGAAGCTTTGAAAACCAGTTTCATGACTGGCCAGGCTACAGTGTGAAATTTCTGTTTGTTTATCCTTCATGAAAACCCGCCCCCTTTATTGACTCATTCTCTGTAAGGAACCCACCCTCCCCCTTCCCCCAGCTTGCTTTCAAAGGAAATAAAGTCACTATTGTTTAAAAATCATTTATTCTTTATTAATTGATTATAAAAAGAGGGAGAGAACCTGAGTGGGGTTTGGGAGGAGGATCAGCGGGAAGAAAAAGCCCACTAAAAAAAGGTTAAAAAAATGGCAGCCTTTTGCTTGGGCTGTCCACTGGGGTGGAATGGGAGGGTGTACGGAGCCTCCCCCTCCGTGTTCTTACACGTCTGGGTGAGGAGGCTATGGAACATGGTGAGGAGGTACGGGGGTTATACAGGGGATGTAGCGGCACTCTGTTCTCCAGCAGCTGTTCCTGAAGCTCCACCAGAGGCCGGAGCATGTCTGTTTGCTCACGCAGCAGCCCCAGCGTTGCATCCTGCCTCCTCTGATCGTCCTGACGCCACCTCTCATCTCGAGCGTCTCTCCTCTCCTCACGTTGGTCCCTTCTGTCCTCACGTTGGTCCCTCATGTCCTCACGTTGGTCCCTCCTGTCCTCACGTTCACTGGCTTCTTTCCTATACTTGCAAACCGTGTCCTTCCACTCATTCAGATGAGCTCTTTCACTCCTGGTGGATTGCATGATTTCGGCAAACATCTCGTCTCGCGTCTTCTTTTTCCGACGCCTTATCTGGGATAGCCTTCGGGAAGGAGGAGGGAAGCTTGAAACATTTGCAGCTGCTGGAGGGAGTGAAAAAAGGAGAGAATTTTTTTAAAAGATACATTTTTCAGAACAATGCTTATACTCTTTCACGGTGAATACTATTCACATTACATAGCACATGTGATTTCTGTGCAAGGTCGCATTTTGCCTCTTAATATTGAGTGCCTGTGGCTTTGCTGCTAGAGATCACAGACGCAGGTCCGGGCAACAGAATTCAGCTTGCATGCTGCCATGGTAAGCCACTGTCTTTAGGCTTCTGCGCCCTGCTTTCCCACATACCAAGCAAAGCCCGTTGTGCTGCAGTTTTCCTGTTAACCTTCAGCAGCAGAAAACAAGCTAACACCCCCCTACCATCCAATTCTCTGGGATGAGTGCTTTATCCCTCCCCCCACCGCATGGCTGGTATCAGGGAAGATCCCTGCAGGAACCAAACTAACACCCCCCCCAACCCACCATGAATTCTCTGGGATGAGTGCTTTATCCCTCCCCCCACCGCGTGGCTGGTATCAGGGAAGATCCCTGCAGGAACCAAACTAACACCCCCCCCCAACCCGCCATGAATTCTCTGGGATGAGTGCTTTATCCCTCCCCACCACCGCGTGGCTGGTATCAGGGAAGATCCCTGCAGGAACCAAACTAACACCCCCCCCAACCCGCCATGAATTCTCTGGGATGAGTGCTTTATCCCTCCCCCCCACCGCATGGCTGGTATCAGGGAAGATCCCTGCAGGAACCAAACTAACACCCCCCCCAACCCGCCATGAATTCTCTGGGATGAGTGCTTTATCCCTCCCCCCACCGCGTGGCTGGTATCAGGGAAGATCCCTGCTAGCAAAACGCGAAAAGCTCTGGGCCAATCCTCCCCCCCCCCCTTTGCACTTGGCTAAATGCAGGGAAGGATTTCTTTTCAGCCACAGGCAAACAGCCCAGTAGGAACGGCCACCTCTGTCCCCTTAATTAAATTCCCGTATTTCAACCAGGTTACCCTAAGCGATATCACTCTCCTGAGGATTACACAGCAAGATAAAGAACGGATGTTGCTTGAATGCCAGCAAACACCGGGACCATACACTGCCAGGCTTTGTCATGCAATGATACCAGATTACTTGCTACTAGCATGGCGTGGTCAAGTGTCCTACCATGGAGGACGGAATAAGGCTGCACTGCCCAGAAACCTTGTGGAAAGGCTTTTGGAGTACCTCCAGGAGAGCTTCATGGAGATGTCCCTGGAGGATTTCCGCTCCATCCCCAGACATGTTAACAGACTTTTCCAGTAGCTGTACTGGCTGCGAATGCATCCCAAGTGCTCAGGGCAAATTAATCATTAAAAATGCTTGCTTTTAAACCATGTTTTATATTTTAAAAGGTAAACTCACCTGAGGTCCCTTCCATGGGGTCATGGTCTTGGGTACTGGCTTGGGAGGCTTGGGAGGGTACTTCAGTCAGGGTGAGAAACAGATCCTGGATGTTGGGGAGAACGGAGAGCTGGGTGCTCTCTGCCAGCTCGTCCTCCTCCTCCTCCTCTTCCCCTTCCGCGGAATCATCAGGTGTACCTGATGAGATTATCCCCATCTCAGAATCCACAGTCAGAGGTGGGGTAGTGGTGGCGGCCCCCCCTAGAAATGCATTTAGCTCGGCGTAGAAGCGGCATGTCCGCGGCTCTGACCCGGGGCGACCGTTTGCCTCCTTTGCTTTTTGATAGGCTTGTCTGAGCTCCTTGACTTTCACGCGGCACTGATCTGAGTCCCTATTGTGGCCTCTCTCCATCATGCCCTTGGAAATTTTTTCAAAAGTTTTGGCATTTCGTCTTTTCGAACGAAGTTCTGCTAGCACTGAATCCTCTCCCCATATAGCGATCAAATCCAGTACCTCCTGTACGGTCCATGCTGGTGCTCTTTTTCGATTATCAGCCTGCATGGTTACCTGTGCTGATGAGCTCTCTGTGGTCACCTGTGCTCTCCACGCTGTGCAAACAGGAAATGAAATTCAAATGTTCCCGGGGCTTTTCCTGTCCACCTGGCCAGCGCATCCGAGTTCAGATTGCTGTCCAGAGCGGTCACAATGGTGCACTGTGGGATAGCTCCTGGAGGCCAATAACATCGAATTGCGGCCACACTAACCTTAATTCGGATTGACAAAACCGATTTAGACACTACTCCTCTCGTCGAGGAGGAGTACAGAAATCGAATTAAAGGGCTCTTTAATTCGAATTAAATGGCTTCGTTGTGTGGACGGGTCCAGCGTTAATTCGATTTAAAGCAGCTAAATCCGAATTAAAGTCGTAGTGTAGACCAGGCCACAGAAAGAAGATATTTATACATACAGAGAACATGAAAAGGTGGGAGTTGCCATACCAACTGTAAGAGGCCAATCAATTGAGATGAGCTATCATCACCAGGAGAAAGAAAAACCTTTGAGATGACCCATAGAAGGTGTGAGGATACTTAACATGGGGAAATAGATTCAATTAGTGTAATGACCCAACCATTCCCAGTCTCTGTTTAAACCTAAGTTAATTGTATCTAATTTGCATATTAATTCAAGTTCAGCAGTCTCTCTTTGGAGTCTGTTTTTCAAGTTTTTTTGTTGCAAAATTGCCACCTTCAATCTGTCACTGACTGGTTAGAGAGGTTGAAGTGTTCTCCCACTGGTTTTTGAATGTTATGATTCCTGATGTCAGATTTGTGTCAGATTAGATACAGGCACTAACTGTGAAATATCAGTATTACCAGGCCTTTTAACGTAAACTGTTTTGTCATGTAATGAAACAGTATAACCATGGGTTTCCGAGTAGCAGCCGTGTTAGTCTGTATCCGCAAAAAGAACAGGAGTACTTGTGGCACCTTAAGTACTCCTGTTCTTTTTGAGTATAACCATGAAGGCTTTTACAACATAATGAGTTCTTATGTATTACTCCCAACATGTTCAGGGGTTTTTCCAAAAAACCCTGTACATTATACATTTTTACAGTTCTTGGTATCAGCACCACAGTCACAAAAGTTAACATTAGCATTAACATCAAATGTATTACAAGTGTACATTCACAATCATTTTTGTATGCCAAGTCTTTTGTTTAGACAAATCATTCTTTAGGTCAGCTTGTTCAATATCCCTTTTGAACCTCTGTAGCTTTTTCTTGACCCCCAGGGTCTTCCTTAACATAGGCTTTTAGTTTAACCACTTCCTTGGGGTTTTGGTATTTTAGGGTTCCTCCCTGTCCAGTAGGGTCAAAATCTGAACTCTTTTGTATAACAGAATCCATTGGCTGGCTACGGGAAAGTCTTTCTCCCCCCAGTCAGCCAGGTAATTTGCATTAACACAGACACTAGCTTGTTTACTAGTTTTCAAATCCTCAAGCTTTACCAATTCCAAGGCTGGACTCTTTCTTAAAGAGATACCATCCATTTTCACTATCATGTTAGACTCAAGGTTCTTTTGTCCTTCCCTCACCAACCTCTGCTTCCACATGGAATCAGATGTCAAGTCCACTAAGAGACTACAAGACACATCCAAAATAGATGAGAGTTTACCTGTCATCCCCTCTATTCTCGTAACTGCACAACTGTCCTCCTGTTCTGCAGATTCAGCTGTCCAGTCTTCCCTCTGAACTTGAGATACAGACTGTTTACTCAAAGAATCAACATGGAGACAGTCCTGTCCCAACAATATTTTCTCCCCGACAAGCTGGTTACGCTTATAGGGCTGTTTAAACTCTCTAACAATTTTTATTCCATTTGAAATCTCCTCAAATCTACAATGAATTATTTCAAAGCAAATTCAGTGGATTCATTTTCATTTGAAAGACTTTGGCCACTAGGCCCGAACACACTTTCCTCAGAAGAGAGACTGTTTCAATGTTGTTCAACATTTCAATGACTG
The DNA here is from genome assembly GCF_028017835.1 of Emys orbicularis. Taxonomy (NCBI): domain Eukaryota; kingdom Metazoa; phylum Chordata; order Testudines; family Emydidae; genus Emys; species Emys orbicularis. Next base: position 23,075,910 of record NC_088695.1, on the reverse strand, counting down.
TTCAACAATGGCCCATTAAGAGTCAATGGAAACAATTCCTTTTTGCCCTACTAGGCACAGCTATTGACTTTTTACAGACTTCAGAGACTTCACCCAGAAATTCCTTTCTTTCTGCAATATCAAGCACTGAAACAGATTCTTTCTGAACTTTATTCCTATCCAGAACTGACTTTGGCACAACAGACAAATCACCAAACTCCATCTGAGTTTCACTTACATCCAGAATCACCTCTGACCCATCAGGAGGATTTTCACAAACCCCCCTTTCAGGTAAACTGCTAGACTTCATAGTCACAAGATCAGAAGCATTATTTTCCTTGTTACAAGTTTCCACACTGTCAGTGGGTAACAGTCAAATCACCTTCATGCTCTCCTTGTGCCTGGATATATCACATCACCCTGATCAGACAAGGTTGTCTTATCTTTACCCAGCAACACTAGCAAGAAGCAAAATAGAAGTACCCGAATCGCTCGGTCTCTGGGAGCTATTTATGACATCAACTGGATGTAACCTAGTTGCAATGTCATCATCCCTAGCAGACACAAATTTAGGACCACTTCCTGCCTGCTTTAGTTGGATCTAGAACCAACTTTGGGTCAACTGATACATTTTCAACCTTCAGAGGCTGACAGCTTCTTCTGTCTGCTCTACAAACAGAAAAGAGCTGGAGAAACATTCCCCTTTAACAAACAAACAGCTTGGGATATCCTTTCCTTTGTGCCAGCACACATGACTATTCACAGACAACTGCTTGGAGATTGGGGTAGTTCCCTTCATGGGAAAGTCATTACCCCTAACAGACACAGGACCATTTCCTTCACTGTCATAATTCTCCACACACTGGTAACAGATAAGGTATAGGGATAGTCACGTTCCACTAACCTTGCCTTCCCAAACTGCTGATTAGACAAAGCCATCAGCTCAGAAAGCTGCCTATGCTCATCTAAACTTAAGCTTTTTTTACCTTCCCCTCCCTTAACAGATAAACTACTTTCTCTTACAGATAGAGTCTCATTACACTGAGCTGCTTTAAACAAATCATTTCTACCTTTTTCAGGCTTACTTTCAAAACCTTTACTTGCAAACAATCCATCACTCACCAAGGCTGTACCCCATCCTTCCTCAGTTAGGGCTTTAACCTGATCACCAACTTTAATTTGCCCTAGAGAAACATCTTCCTGAGCCTTGTCTAATGCCAGATTCACTTCTGAGATACCAGACACTCAGAAATTTCTTCCACATATGCACTGCTTCTTTGCACAGATAAACAGCTATCTTCCTCATACAGACATTTGGAGAAACCCTCCATAGGCAAATCCTTGCCTCTAGTAGACACAGGTTCAGGACTATTTCTTTCCTGTGACTGGTTTATGTTATCAACTTGACTGAACAAAGTTTTGATATCATCCCCAATCAAAAGATCCTGAGGCAATAACTTCCTTACACCAATCAAGATGGATTCTGGCTAAACGCGCACTTACAGTAAACTCATAGAGGATCACAATATTCACACTCTTATCTGGTAAATAATCTTCCTGTTTGACAAAATCTGATTTAAAAAGAGTGATGTTAGAAGCTGTAATTTGTGCTAAACAACTTTTACCATTGACGTTTACATTTTCTGCACAAGTTATGGGGTTTCCTTCACCTGAGCTTACAGTAAAATCATTTACATAAAAGGTGGCAGTGTTGAGGTAAATTTTGTACACACAGATAACTGCTTAGAGTCAAACAATATACCAACACGGTTACAAACTGGATAGATTTTATCCCCATCTTTGCTGTTGGGAGGAGCTGGCTTTCCAGGATGATACAGTTCCTGTTGTTCCTTCATTCTCTTGAGTTGGAGCTTAAGTCTGTCCACTTTTGCCTTAGCTTCTAGTTACTGCAATCAAATGTATGCCATTCATGTTCAAAACACAGGCACTCTCTTTCAGCAGCTTCTCTTTCCATATCAGCTATTTTTGGTTCATGTTCAAACTGCTGCTGGTTTCTTACTGCAAGCATTTCCCCTGGATCTGCTTCCTTATCACTGGCAATTAGCACTGTCTAGCTTCTTCATTGTTGTACCTGAAAGGCTAGTTGTAGGTGTTTCCAACTTCACATCTTTCAGTAATACATACATAGCAAAACTTCATTACTTCACATACAATGATAGTACATAAATCCAATGAGGTATTAATGTTTAGCAGATCAAGACCTTTAGAATGATACCTCACAAGGCATACTTGGACCAAACAGATCATAATTATATTACAGTGGTGAATATGGAGGTGCCAGGGTGTTGTTTTGGGGCATAGAGTGTCACACTTGTTTATCTTGTGATTTTTGTCCACTCCCTCCCCTCCCTCATGTGTTTGATAATTTACAGTGGTGCCAACCTTCCTGCAGGAGGGTCAGGGAGGAAATTCCAAGGGTCACAGAGGCCAGAAGGTTGGGTACATAGGTGTCCTCCAAGATCATAAAGACTAGGGAGTACGAGGCTAGAAAGGCTGATTTCAGGGTCCCCCGTGTGATATTCTCTCATATCTCAGTGACAGAGTCTGAGCTGGGAACTCCACCCTACTCCCACCCAGGGGAAGATTCTCTCCCCAGGGACAGAGGCTGGTGGGAAAGTGAAGATTGGGGACTCATCATCAGCATCCAAAAATGTCACCTGCTTACGTTCACAGTCCAGACAAACCCAGATCCTGCTGGGGACCCAGCTTTGGGGCAGGGGAGTCGGAGGGGAGGTGAGAGCCCAGCACCGACCCCACCAGCACTCCACAGCCTAGATCCCCCACTCAGGGTTATGACTGATCCCTCCCTTCCTTTTCACAGACTCTCTGGCAACTCCAACAGCCCAGAATTCCCCACCCCCCACCTCCACCTCCCAGCAATGTCTCCCTGAGGTGAATCCCTCACACCCCAGCACACAGAACTCAGTGTCAAATCTCTTAGGATTGTCGGGCAGATCCTGCCATGTGTCTCTCCATCTCACACTTTTCCGATCCTCAGACAGGATGAGCTGGGGATGAGCTGTGTCTGGATCCAGAGTCACATTCACTGGGGAGAGAGAGAAGCAGAGCGTTAGGGGCAAAGCTCAGTCCTGGGGGAGGGTTTGATCATGTCACTGACAGAATCTGTCCCAGCTGGAGAGTGAACCAGGAAATCTCCCTCTTCCAGGATTTACCTGTCAGCTCTGAGATCTCAGCCCAGTGCTAGGGAGAGTCAGTTGCTAGGCAGAGATGGGCCAGTGACAGAGTGAAAGAAGCAGCTGGGCAAGGCCTTAGATTCAGAATTTTTCCTGTCCTTCCCCGACCTCTCCCCCTCCTCAAGAAGGGAACTAGAGACTCTGGTACCACAGGGTTGCCCCAGCAAATTATACAACCTTAAATATCACTGTGTCCCAGCTGCCCCTTTGGTGGACTTTGGTATGGGGCCTCCCCACTGCATCCGGTCTACTCTGAAATGTCACATCTCAGATAGCAAGAGGCCAAATGGTACTAGTATTGAGCATGCCCAGAATTTTACTGCTTAGCAGCAGTTGCAGCACAAAAGTACATTAGCACAAGAGAGGGAGGGAGGGGTTTTGACACTGTATTGCTGAAATATGACCATGTATATCATTGTTCCTACCACTACAATTGCAACAAATCTTATACAGGAGTATGTCATGTAAGGTATCAATGGAAAAATTACAATCTATCAAATAAGATTATACAGTTTAAATCCATGTATCATCACTGTATCTGAAGTTATCAATATTGGCGCGCTCTCTCTCTCTGTATCCCAAATGTGTCTGTTCCTGGCATAACACCCATCAGGTAAAATCTAAATTGAAGCCAGACAGCTTTGTGTTTATGGCCCATCAAAGGCAATTAACTCTCATAATGGCCATAGACTAAATTAATCCCACCCAGCAAGCCTTCCTGTGGACACCCGAGCCAGAATGTGAATAATGGCTGTGACTGTGAGTCATCAAAGAATGTAAGGGCATGTGACCCTAGACTCCATCTTGTGTAATTTTATGTAAACTGAGACTGTGAGCTTTGTTTGGGACAGTAAAATGCCATCTGCATGGCAGAGGGTATAAAAGACCTCGAAAACATCTCAGTTTTGTCTTAATTTCCTGTCTCACTTCTCTGGACTGGATTTCTAGCAAGCAAGTTCTAAACAAGGACTGATGATACCCAAGCTGTTTGGGTAATTTCCAGAGAGACTTTTGCAAGCTAGCAGTTATTCCATCACTGATTCAAACCTGACATAAGAACTTTGCAATCACTCGTATGTATATGATTTCCTTGACCATTTTAACTCTCTATTTCTTTTCTCTTAAAATTAAACCTTTAGATTTTAGCTACTAAAGGATTGCCAAAAGCATGATTATTGGGTAAGATCTGAGTTACATATTGTCCTGGCTTTGTGTCTGATCTCTTGGGATCAGAGGAACCCTTTGTTTGATGAACTTGGTTTTCAATAACCACTTATAAAGTCTAGCGTCTGGGTACTGAAACAAGGGCTGGGATGTATAAGGGGACTGCATTTTTGACTTCTTGTTAACCAGTGTGGTGAGACAGAAAATTACTTTTGTTTCTGGCTTGGTATATCTAATGGTAGCATAATCACCAGTTTGGGGTGTCTGCCCCATTTCTCATCAGTTTGTCCTGAATCTGGTATCCTCAGCTGTGACCCACCGAGGCACAGTGACAGGGGTTAAAACAAGTCAAGGCGGTTCATGGTGGAACGAGGAAGCAGCTACATGTGCAGGAGAAGGTGCAGAATAGGTGGCTGGTGGAAAGAGAGAGAGGGTCATGCTAGTGATGGGGAGGCTGAAGTGATGCCCTGTTTAACAGAGACAGGACCATGCTGGGATCATGGTGGTTGGAGAGAGGAGAAAAGAGACAAGATCACAGCTCTGATCACAGGAGCTCCCCAAATCTGTATAATGGAGCCAGGAGAGCCCCTGTCTGTGATCAAGGCCCTGTTTCTCCACTTGAGACTGGAGCAAGAATCTCCCACAGACACAGTCCCTGCTCACCCTGTCAGTATGGGGACTTTGCAGAGCTACTGGCTTTCTTCAGAGGGGAGAAGATGAAGAAAGAAACAGAGTGTCATTGGAGATAGTCCATCAGCACAGGGTGATAAAACAAACTGCCCCTAGAGTAGTGCTATGGAGGTGCATGTCCCACTGGATCTCTATGAGTGGAGGCTGCTATTACAAATCTCTGTAGGGTGTAGTGCAGGGGTAACCAATTCCCCCCCCCCCCCAAGGTCCAGATATCTTGGTCCAGGTACAGTCAAGGTCCAGACTCCAGAGAAAATAAGAACAAAAAATTAACAATAATGATAAGTAAATAAAAATATTTTGGGGTCCATTCAAGAGCCCATAGTCCACCTATTGACTACCCCTGGTGTAGTGTACATGCAGGTGGTGGAGGGGCAGAAAGAGTAGATGCCATATGATATAGATTCATTATGGTGTGGTAGGGCAGGACATAGGCACAAACCCTGCTTCACCTCATGATGTCCTGGGAAATGCAGGGTGTTGGAGAGGTCTGCCTGAACTATCACATCCACGCCCACATTCAAGGAAAAAGAGGCACATTGTCTCATGGGAACTGATATTTGGATTTTGATAAAATGTGATCTTTAATTACCTTCTTCTCTAGTTCTTCTCCACCCTAAAACCAAGCATATAATTAGAAATGAGAGCTGATCTGAACCAATACTGTATGATTCAATATTACAAAACTAATACACTGAGGAAAAAAGACAGAATTTCTTCCAGATGTATGCTGCAATATTAAGCTGCAGAACCTCCACTGGGTTGCATGAATGTTTCTCTACCATGGTGTAGCTTCACTGCAGAATTAGCTCAGGATCTTACCTGGCTGTTGCGCCCATACACAATAATACACCCATTTACTGCCCATACACAAAAATTCTGACTCAGGTTTGATGATGCCTTAATCCTAGGGTTAGTGGAAAGGCTTGGAGTATAGGCGATAGCCCAGTTTAACTCAGGTTGGTTACCTGCCCACTTTCCAGTGTGGATGGAGGCTAATCAACTCAGTTGCTGATAGTCCTCCAGTGCCTTCCCACAATTCCTCCTGGGACATTTTCTTAGCCACTACCTACTCCCTTCTTCTACACCACAGGCCACCTTCCAGTTTGTAGACATTGGTTTGGTGTTTAAACCCTACATTGCATATGGTCTGCTACAACTCTACTGCACTTCCAGAGTACTTGTACAGAGATGCCATCTAGGAGATCATCCTCCCAGCATGCTACCAGCTGGTCAGGTACTAATATGAAGATCCTGGTGGACCTCTGGTGTGAGATCAGTAACACCCACAATTTGGGGAGGGATGGAGTCAAAATATGCTGTTCCAGGAGGATATCTCCAAGCTGCTGGCAGAGGAGGGAATTCACCAGAGGGAATCACAATGCAGGGAGAAAATCAAACCCTCAAGACCACATAAAATCAAGGATCACATCCTCAGTCTGATAACTCACTGGGAATGAGCCCTTTCTATGAGGAGCTGGGCCAGGTGCTGGTATTGCCCCAAGCAGAGATCCCCCTTTCCCCCTGGATGGGCTTTTGACTATGGATGGTACTGGTGCTTGACCAGGCAAAGTGGAACCAGAGGAGCTGGAGCAAATGCTACATGCTTTGTGACATTGCCAGGATGACCTAAAGTCTGAATCCTAGGACCTCTTCAGGGAAGAGATGGGAGAATGGACCAGGGAGGATGCAGAAGAGGGACCAGCATTGCAGCTGCTGGGTAAGAGGCAAGCTGCTATATTTGTTAGTGTTATGGGGAATATTACAACTGTTTATGACCAGTCTCATCACTGCCATAGGGATGTTATGTACTCGGGATCAGCTTTGATAACAAAGCTTTAACTGAGGACAGAAGAAACCTCCATTTTCCCTGCTCCTCCTTTCTTGCCCCCTCCTCCCTGGCCATGTGGATTCCAAGTGTGTGTGGAGGTGACAGGGTGTGTGTGTGGGGGAGATAAACACAAAATCAGTGATGTGTTGTGGCACACTCTGCTGCGTGCATCAAAGCAGTACAACCAGCAATACTTGCAAATATAGGGAAATGGGCAGCAGAAGAGGAGGAGAGTGAGTGAGATTGGGAGCTTTACCTAGGTACATTTAATCCTGACTCAATGAACGGGTGTGGACTAGATGATTTCTTCAGGTCCCTTCTAGCCCTACATTTCTATGATCTCATACTGACACTAGCATTCAAACATTTCTGGAGGCAGCTTACATAGTAAGTTCCATGCAAAGTCCTTGGTGAGGACAGCACCATTGTGGACACAGCAACATGGGTATGACTTGTGTCAGGCTTTTCAGTGGGGACACTCACATCTGGGCGACACTAACCCAGTTGCTCAGGCCCAGGTGTCGATCACCTGGACTAACTCTGCAGTGAAGATGTGTCTCTAGAGACTACACATTTAAAATACTTTTCTATTATAGGAAGTCCAATTACCCATGTAACTATTAACACATTACAAACAGTTTCCCCACTGACACACTACAATTATGTTGCAAAATACTTGGCAATAAAGGCCTAATTCTTCACCCATTGAGGTCAATAGCAAATCTTCCATTTAGTTCAGGGGGAGCAAAACTAAATGCAAAGGTACTAATCTTACAAAGACAGATGCACATATTTAACTTTGAGATCACACAGGGGTCTGTCCTGAGTCTGGTACTACACCTCTACCCTGATACAACGCTGTCCTCGGGAGCCAAAAAATATCTTACCGCGTTATAGGTGAAACTGCTTTATATTGAACTTGCTTTGATCCGCTGGAGTGCGCAGCCCTGCCCCCCCGGAGAGCTGCTTTACCGAGTTATATCCGAATTCGTGTTATATCAGGTCTCGTTATATCGGGGTAGAGGTGTATTCAGTATTTTCATTAATGACTTACATAATGGAGTGGAGAGTATGCTGTTCGGAGTAGATATTAGGAAAAACTTTCTAACTACAAGGGTAGATAAGCTTCGGAACAGGCTTCCGAGGGAGATTGTGAAATCCCCATCACTGGAGGTCAGAGAGTTCATCATTATTCATAAAGATTTACAATTGTGGAGAAAAATTAAATTACAAATATGTATACTTGGATAAAATGACTTGGGTATTTGCTATTTCTTTGGTTAATAGAAACAAATCTATTTAGAGTTACTTAGGTCTTACCACAGAAGTGAAAAGGTTTCATTTTCCTCTTCTTTTATATATTACATGTCTTTATTACATTAGGGGCTTGTACACACTCGTGCTTACTTAGGTAGAACTTAAGTCGCTCAGAGGTGTTGAAAAGCCACCCCCAAGTGACGTAAGTTACACCAATCTAAGGACTTGTCTATACTTACTGCTAAATTGGCACTGCTGCGATCAACACAGCAGTGTCGATTTAGTGGGTCTGGTGAAGACCCACTAGGTTGATGGCAGAGCGCTCTCCTTTCAACTTTGTACTCTACCTCCCCAAGAAGTGTAAGGTAAGTTGGTAGGAGAGTGTCTCCCATCGACTTCAGTTATGTAACTTAGGTAACTGAAGTAGCATAACTACGGTCGACTTACAGCGTTAGTGTAGATGCGCCCTCAGTGCCAGTGTGGACAGTGGTATGCTGGTGGGAGAAGCTCTCCTGCCAACATAGCTACCGCCGCTCAGGGAGGTGGAGTAATTATGCTGATGGGAGACCTCTCTCCCATCAGCATAGATCGTCTGCACTAGCAGCGTTACAGCAGCGCAACTACATCAGTACAGCTGTGCCGCAGTAGTGATTCTGGTGTTGACTAGCCCTAGGTTGTCAACATTTCTATTCAAATTACTGTTTTATTTCTATGACATTTATCTCATGGGTCATTTCTCAGTATTGTCAGTACTAAAGTTAAGACTGAGAGCTCATTTCTATGTAAACCTCTTCCTTTTAACTGCATGTTGCTTTTTTCAAATTATCTTCCGGCGAGAAATGATCAGTCTTGGCCTTAACCCCACATTAATAAAAATAAAGAAACACGTGAGCATGCACACAAACAAACCAAAATTCCCACCCTAATCAAGCTATAGCTTTGTACAAAGTTGTAACTGTGGAGTGAGGAGAAATGACACTTACCAAGTGCTGCAGTAAGCTTCCCTTTAAAAAGTACAGAAATAAATATTAATGATTATTCAGAGTTTATTTCTGTATTGGCACACAGTTAACGGACTGAATTCTATGTGTATGAAATTCACCATGGAGTTCAGGGCTGCGTCTGAGTTATGTGAATGCTGGGCAGAGCGATTTTACAGTCAATATATTTTGACTAACTCAGAACTTGGTTTTGAAGTTTTAAAATTGCTATAAATTTGTTTGCTCTCTGAAGATTGTGAGCATTTACTTACTGACTTTCCTCAGAGGTAGTTCTATCGGGCTTAGCCACTGAGGGTGTGTCTACACTGCAATAAAAGGCCAAAGGCTGGCCTGGAGCAGCAGACTCAGGCTCCCGGGGCTTGGGCTGCCTAGCTATAAAATCACAGTGTAGACCGGGGTGGGCAAACTTTTTGGCCCGAGGGCCACATCTGGGTGGGGAAATTGCATGCAGGGCCATGAATGACGGGCTGGGACAGGGGGTTGGGGTGCGGGAGGGGGTGTGGTGTGCAGGAAGGGGCTCAGGCCAAGGGGTTGGGGCATAGGAAGGGTGCAGGGTGAATGAGGGGGCTCAGGGCAGGGGGTTGGGGTGCGGGAGGGTGTGGGGTGCAGCTGGGGGCTCAGGCAGGGGGCTGGGGTGCGGGAGGAGTGCGGCAGGGAGTTGGGGTGCAGGGTGCAGGAGATGTTTGGGGTGCTGACTCCGGCCCAGCGCCGCTTACCTTGAGCGGCTCCAGATGGCAGCGGCACGCAACGGGGCTAAGACAGGCTCCCTGCCTGCCCTGGCCCCACACCGCTCCTGGAAGCGGCTGGCACCTCGTTCCTGAGGCAGTGTAGACCGAGCCAGCCCAAGCCCGAACCCAAAGATCTACACTGCTACTTTTAGCCCTGCAGCATGAGCCCTGTGAGCCTGAGTCAGTTGATCTGGGCTCTGAGACTCACTGCTGAAGTTGTTTGTTTTTGCTTGGTGACGTGCCCATAGTGTCACCGTACTTTAGGTGTAGCTTGCTACTTTTACAAGTTACTTGTCTTTGGTTTTAGGTTGTAATTATTAATGTAACGGCTCAGAGATTATTTCTATTCAACCTGGAGAATCTGAGAGAGATCGTTGCAATACAAAACTCGATTTTGTTGAGTAAAACACTTCAGATTACATTTTGGTTTGAAATTCCTCAGGTTCAGTCTTGTCCCAATTTCTTTTAAAAAGCTGAAGTAAAAATGAACCAACTCCAGAAAAATTAAAGAGAAACACCCACAGAAGATCCACCATTGCACAAAAGTTTTCTCCTCAGTGGGAGGTGAATCAGACTTACCAATTTCTGCATCATATTTCCCATAAAAAGAAAGAAAGAAATATCAGTTTTTGTTATGTGTTCCCCTCTTCTTATTTTATTTCCCTTTATCATTAACATGACAGTTAAGGCTGCAATATTCTTTCTATTAAATCTCCTCTTCAGGAGATCAGAACAGAGGATCTGGTGGTACCTTCTGGTCTTAAACTCTAGTCTATGACTCTATTGCTTATCAATTTTTCAATTTAGATTTTGGAATGAAATGTATCCAGTTTAGTCTTTCCCCACATTTCATAAAGTTACATTAAAAAACAAACCCACACACACCCAACAAAGCAAGCAAGCAAACAAAAACAGGTTTCATAGTGCAATAAAATTTTAAAAGTTTAATTTACAAGCAAGCAACTCCACACCAATTAAACAACTCCTATCTGAGGATCCAATTTTGTACAACTGTTTTCTTGTCGGGGGGTGGGGATAATGACACTTACCAATTTCTATATGTTGTTTCCCTAAAATAAACAGAAATAAATATAAAAGTTTATTATGCGCTTCCCTTATATGTTATTTTGCTGTATCATCAATACAAAAGTTAAGGCTGAGAAATTATTTCTATTCAACTTCCTCTTCTGCATTACTTATCTTGCCCATCACTCCTCCAATAACATTTTGGAATGAAGTTTATCCAATTTAAACTTACCTCAGATTTTTTAAAACTACATGAACATGTACACACTCACACAAACAAATCAAACAAAAGACACAAACAGGTCAATATACAACTGTGTAAGTGTGTACAAACAATGTATTTGTGGAAAAAAGGAAAATGAAACTTACCAATTTCTTCAGTACGTTTCCCTTAAAAATATAGAAATAAATATTATCATCTCCTTTCTTCACGAAACAGAGTTAAAATATGTATGAAATTCACTAGGAGCACAGAGGGATGTGTCTGAATTTTGTGGAAGTTGGACAAAGACTTTTTTTATGCATGAAATTCACCAGGGTTTACAGATAGCTGTGTCTGAGTGATGTGAGAGATACTATTATTTTCTCCGTAACCAAGGAACAAATGTGTTTATTTACTGACTTACCACAGGGGCATCTTTATAGGGCCCATCACTGTAATGTTAATGCACTATACTTTAGTAGCAAAAAAGAGATTTGAAGTACAAATAGGAGAGACTAGGCTTTGCAGAACCTTGTCTCAAGTGGGACCAGAGATGGACACCAGTAGCCCCCTGAGAACTGGGAGGAGCGGGAGCTGGAGGACCAAGCAGGATGTAGGGATGTAAAAGGTTAACCGGTTAACTGGTAAGCATTAGTCTTACCAGTTAACCCGCCTTCACCGTTAATCCCGGGACGGCCGGCCCCAGCAACCCTGCGCCGGCCAGCCTGCTGACCGCGGCGGCCCCAGCCACCAGAGCAGCGCCACCTGGCTGGAGTGGCCCCAGCCGTGCTGCCTGGCCAGAGCGGCCAGAGCAAAGCCGGCCGGCTGGAGCGGCCCCAGCCACAGCAGCCGCAGGATTGTCCCCAGACGCACCAGCGGGCTGGCCCTTTAATTGGTTAACCATTTAAACAAAATATTTTTAATCATTTAAATGGTTAATTTTTTTAAATGGTATTTACATCCCTGGCAGGATGCAGATGCATCAGCTATGATCTGATTCTCTGGCTCAGTTCTACTGCCGGAGACTCTCCTCCCTCCAGTTCCTCTCCCCACCTCCCCTCTACCAATAAATTCACATGTATTCTTCTCCTTTATTTAGGACAAGACCAGCAGGTCACATATTCTTTTAATGTTAAATTCCTGAAGTGCCCTTATTCATTTAGTAGGCTAAAACCTGTATTTACAGTATATTTCTCCCTCTAATATTTACCTTTCCTTGTAAAGAGATAAACAGTGAGGCTAATGAATCCAAACAAAACCACCAGGATCACACTCAGAGCCACCATCCAGGGATTAACCCTCGGGAAAAAGGGATCTAAAAAACAAAAAATCCAGGACTTGCCTTAGTTTGGAAGCGGTGACTAAAAACATATGTTTTTATTCCATACAAATACATAAATAGTGCCCAGCATGATTTGTGAGAGATAAGAATGAAAGAATGGTCAGGTCTATCCTACACAACCAACCAGAAACTGATTTTAAAAATGGCTCCAACCAACACAGCTTTAACACTGATTTATCCTTGAAAAAACAGGCCTGATTTGATTCATTGATATTCAGAGGGCCATAGAGTTCGGATATAAATTGCAAAATTCAGAAATTGCCAAATTAATTATCATATTTTTGAAAAACCCACTATTACCCCCAAATGTTTGGATAAGAATCAAAATTCCTCCAAACATTTGTGCAGCAAACTAATTAAATTTCATTTGCTGTTCTTGTGCTCACAGTCAGAGATAGATTAAGGTTTCATGAGGCCCTGGGCCACAGAAAGTGGGGGGGCCCTCCCCAACTCTCCTGCCCCGTTCCGCCCACGGTCCTGCCCACAGCCCCACCCCATTCTCATTGAATGTCAGAAGAAACAACATCACGACTTAGGTGGCATTTCACACAACAACTAATGAAGAATGAGTTGGTGCAGCAACAAGATCACAAACAAGCCACAGTACAAAATTTACCACATTAAAAAAAGTCATTTACGGTGCATTTAAGGTTGCAGGAACAGAAAGTGTCAGTGGATTGAGTGAAAATTTCTTCTAAAAAATGTTGGAAGCTTGTTTTTTTGCTTTTGGGCTTTTTTGTTTGTTTGTTTCCTTTATTTTGTGCTGTATCAGGAAAGTCGGACTCAACATTAAATTTACATGAAATCCAAATCTTTGATAGTCTGAATATAATTAAGGGAATCAAATTGCCTGAACTGTGACTCATAGAATCATAGAATCTCAGGGTTGGAAGGGACCTCAGGAGGTCAGCTAGTCCAACCCCCTGCTCAAAGCAGGACCAATCTCCAACTAAAAAACCTCTAAGGAAGGAGATTCCACCACCTCCCTAGTGAAAACGTTTTTTCCTAATATCCAACCTAAACCTCCCCCCACTGCAACTTGAGACCATTACTCCTTGTTCTGTTCTGACTCTGCAAATATACCAGCCTCCCATCTTCTTTGTTTGTATGTGGATTATGAAATATCCACCACAGAGTCTTCAGTTCTTTTCTTCCTATGTTTTGTTTAGTTTCTATTGGTGGTGAGTTCAGAGTGGGGTTTGGATGGTAACTGACCTGCTATAGAAATGGCTGATTCCTTGTCTTGATTAAGAATGGTGTTCCTGATGCAGCAGGACAAGTTTTGGTTTGAATGCTCCGTTACAATGATAGCAGTTTTTGTTTCAAACAGGCCGTTATCACCTCGAGATGTTGTTTCAGAGAGTGACAGTAGATATCTCCCACTGAGATCTCTCCACAGTACTTCAGGCTCTGGGTACCAATCAGTTGATTGACAAACCACCCGGATCCCTCCATTCTGGTGACCCTCAACAGAGATGAGAGGAGCAGAGCCCAGACTTAAGGGGAAAAATACATAAAATGGTGTTAATTCCATGAATTAATTTATAAAGCATAAGGGAAAAGGGACAGTTTGTGGATCCCTTACTCACACTAGAAAGCACTAATTCACATGGATAGTCAGTGGAAGTGATAAATGAATACTGGAATCTCTGAAATCCCAACACGTATGGGGACACAAAAATGTGAACAAGTATTTAAAATAATTTCACTGAGTCAGTGGGAAATATTGTCATCTTAACACAGGAGTAACTGAGTGCTGAGCACCTTTGGAGATATGACACTTGATTTAGATATTTAAATAGGACCTGAACTCTTTGAAAATCTGGTTTTTAGTGCATTGGATGGATATATATATATATATATATATATATATATATATATATATATATATATATAAACTGGCTTAATGGTTACAGTGTCAAAGGAGCAGGGGAGAAATGCTCAGTCTTGTGTAAGAGTGGAAAATACATAACTTCCCACCCCACCCACCCACCATCACCATTATACTGCCTCCGCAAATAACAAGGCTGCATTCGATTTTAAATAATCTCTAAGTAACAACCAGCAGTGAACCAATAAGAAGGCCATAAAAGTGTGGCAATCCCACCATAGCCACACATCCTAGAAACAGCTGCAGAGCAACTGGAAGGCCATATTTGTCCAGAAGTCCTTTCTCTCCTAACTTCAAACAAAAATTTATTTTGAGCAAGAAAGTGCCTTGGCCATCCTGAAAATGTTTTTAACAACATGTTGGGAAAGTTTTCAGACTATTTCCCCCAAGTATGAACATTGCTGTTTGCTGAAATTTAGATGCACTGTGTTATTCTAAAACAATTCACAAGCAGGGAGTCCGAGTTACTGTAGAAAGAAAGAAAGAAAGAAAGAAAGAAAGAAAGAAAGAAAGAAAGAAAGAAAGAAAGAAAGAAAGAAAGAAAGAATAAAGCCTGTAGCCCACACAAAGATAATACAGACACAAGCCACTGACCTGCTACCTGCAGTTCCAATACAGTTACTTCATCAAATGTATCATCTTGAACAAAGCAGTGGTATAGTCCTTCATCAGAGTGTCTGATATTGAAAATCCTCAAGGCAACGTTTCCATCTGTGAGACCAGCTTTCAAAAGCTCCGTCCTTCCCCGATACTCTGGCATCTGCATTTCATACTGATCCTTCCCATCATGGTACCAGTGCACAAAGGAAGAAAACTCAGACCGGAACCATCTCACCTCCATGTTTACAGCACTCATCCTGGGGGACAGGTGACAAGATAACACTGTTTCCTGACCCACGATGGCAATGACAGGGTCACTGGGTCCAATCACTGTGAACTGGGCTGCAAAATGCACCAGGACAAAAATAAAATAAGCTCAAAGGAAAATGAGGATTTGATATGAAGGTCACATCCAACAGGTTCTATTTTATACAAACTTTCCAGAAAATTCACCCAGAGGCAGATACCTGCCATGAAAAACTTCAGTTTGAATGTTTAAGGGAGAGCAGTGCTCTGTTCTAAGAACAGACAGCCTCAGTGTATGGCACAGGCACACACCACTAAGATAGTGTGTGGAGCTGATAACAGGCAAGCTTGGTACTGGGGATTTCCCTACACCCCCACCCTGAATTTCCCCAACACCCCCCCAGTAGTCAACTAGTTACATACAGTGCCAATTTAGTCATTGATTGGAAATCTGAATTGAAATGAAACACTAACACACTTTAAAAGCATATACAATGTATGATAAAATACTTGTACCTAAAAAAGTATAATAGGTTTGAAAAGTGTGAACAAAGATTAGCTTTTTGACACACCTGTTGTTTTTTCTGACAATGTTGGCACATTTGTTTTGGCAATGTCGGCCAACCTTATCATTTCAAAATTATGATTTGTAAGCAAGGTCTGAATGACTCTCCCCTGACAGCTAATGATGAGCCAGGGGTGGGGCGAAGGCTTCAGGACCAGACTGTATTTACATGAACTCACCTACTCTGCCTAGGTGTCAAGGCTGTATCCCTACTTTGAACTTTAGGGTACAAATGTAGGGGCCTGCATGAAAACTTCTAAGCTTATCTACCAGCTTAGCTCTGGTCCGCTGCCACCATCTTAAGAATTCCCTCCCTGGGAAGCCTTGAGAAACCTTTCACCAATTCCCTGGTGAATACAGATCCAAACTTCTTGGATCTTAAACAAGGAGAAATTGACCCTTCCCCCCTCCTTCCTTTCACCAACTCCTGGTGAATACAGATCCAAACCCCCTTTGGATCTTAAAACAAGGAGAAATTGACCCTTCCCCCCTCCTTCCTTTCACCAACTCCTGGTGAATACAGATCCAAACCCCCTTTGGATCTTAAAACAAGGAGAAATCAATCAGGTTTTTAAAAAGAAGGCTTTTAATTAAAGCAAAAGGTAAAAATCATCTCTGCAAAATCAGTATGGAAAATAACTTTACAGGGTAATCAAACTTAAAGAGCTCAGAGGAATCCCCTCTGTCTTAGGTTCAAAGTATAGCAAACAAGATAAGCACTTTAGTAAAAGGTACATTTACAAGTTGAGAAAACAAAGTAAATCTAAGACGCCTTGCCTGGCTTTTACTTACAATTTTGAAATAAGAGAGACTTGTTTAGAAAGATGGGGAGAACCTGGATTGATGTCTGGTCCCTCTCAGTCCCAAGAGCGAACAATCCCTTAAACAAAGGACACACACAAAAGCCTTTCCCCCCCCCCCAAGATTTGAAAGTATCTTGTCCCCTTATTGGTCCTTGGGGTCAGGTGTCAGCCAGGTTACCCGAGCTTCTTAACCCTTTACAGGTAAAAGGATTTGGAGTCTCTGGCCAGGAGGGATCTCAGCACTGTACACAGGAGAGCTGTCACCCTTCCCTTTATAGTTATGACACGCCCCCCAAATCACAGATAGTGTTGGACGTTTGGTTCCACACTGGCTGTGATTTCTTTCCTGGAGCTCTAGGAGAAAACAGAGTTAATAAGACACATGTACCTTTAGACATACTACTGATTATATAAAAACTAACAATATGTTTTATTACAAGAACAATTGTTAACCAGTTAACTCTGGGAAACTTTCCCGGGAGAGTGCATCAGCCACTTTGTTAGAAGCTCCCGAAATGCGTTGTATTTCAAAATCAAAATCTTGGAGAGCTAAACTCCACCGAAGAAGTTTTTTGTTATTTCCCTTGGCGGTATGAAGCCACTGTAGCGCAGCATGGTCTGTTTGTAGTTGGAAACGTCGTCCCCAAACATATGGGCGTAACTTTTCCAGCGCGTACACAATGGCGTAGCATTCCTTTTCGCTGATTGACCAGTGGCTTTCCCTCTCAGACAGTTTCTTGCTGAGAAACACGACAGGATGGAATTCTTGATCTGGTCCTTCCTGCATTAAAACTGCTCCCACGCCTCGCTCGGAAGCATCTGTGGTTACTAGGAACGGTTTGTTAAAGTCTGGGGCCCTTAGCACAGGGTCAGACATGAGTGTTGCCTTAAGCTGGTTAAAGGCCTTTTGACACTTATCAGTCCACTGAACTGCATTTGGCTGTTTCTTTCTGGTTAGGTCTGTCAGCGGGGCGGCGATTTGGCTGTAGTGTGGTACAAATCGCCTATAATATCCGGCCAAGCCTAAGAAGGATTGGACCTGTTTCTTTGACTTTGGAACCGGCCACTTTTGGATAGCATCCACTTTGGCCTGTAGGGGATTTATAGTTCCTTGACCCACCTGGTGCCCCAGGTACGTCACTCTGTTTTGGCCTATTTGACACTTTTTAGCCTTAACAGTTAGTCCTGCCTGCCGGATGCGCTCGAAGACTTTTTTCAGGTGCTCCAGGTGTTCTGTCCATGAATCAGAAAAAATGGCCACATCATCGAGGTAGGCAACTGCAGATTCTCCCAATCCTGCTAGGAGACCATCTACAAGTCTTTGGAAGGTGGCGGGTGCATTTCGCAACCCGAAAGGAAGTACATTGAATTCATACACCCCTGCCTGGGTGACGAAGGCTGACCTTTCCTTAGCGGGTTCATCTAGTGGTACTTGCCAGTACCCTTTGGTTAAGTCTAAAGTAGAGATGAATTGGGCATGTCCCAATTTTTCCAATAGCTCATCTGTGCGTGGCATTGGATAGTTGTCAGGACGAGTTACAGCATTTAGCTTACGGTAGTCCACGCAAAAGCGTATTTCCCCATCTGGTTTGGGAACTAGAACCACTGGAGATGCCCATGCACTGGTAGAGGGGCGGATTATACCCATCTGTAGCATGTCCTGGATCTCCCTTTGTATAGCCGCTTGGGCATGAGGTGACTCCCGGTAGGGTGGGGTTCTAATTGGGTGAGCATTACCTGTGTCAATGGAGTGGTATGCCCGTTCGGTCCGTCCTGGAGTGGCTGAGAAAATCGGTGCAAAGCTTGTGCACAGCTCCTTTATCTGCTGTCGCTGCAGACGTCCCAGGGTCGTGGAGAGGTTCACCTCTTCCACGCCACCATTCCTTTTTCCTTTATAGTAGACACCTGCAGGCCACTCCGCGTCATCAGTTTCCTGGGCTGTAAACTGGCAAACGTTTAATTCTCTAGAATAAAAGGGCTTAAGAGAATTAACATGCTATACCTTA
The DNA here is from genome assembly GCF_028017835.1 of Emys orbicularis. Classification (NCBI taxonomy): domain Eukaryota; kingdom Metazoa; phylum Chordata; order Testudines; family Emydidae; genus Emys; species Emys orbicularis. The sequence goes on along the minus strand of NC_088695.1, from coordinate 23,057,364 downwards.
GGCTTTATGTTGGAGGTGGGGGAGGCTATGAGATAGTTAACAGCTCCTAGGCGCTCCTGGACCGTGAATGGTCCTTCCCACGACGCTTCCATTTTATGGGCCTGGAGCGCCTTTAAGACCATGACTTGGTCTCCTACTTTGAAGGACCGTTCTCTGGAATGTTTATCATACCAGGCCTTTTGCTCTTCCTGAGCATCCTTTAGGTTTTCTTTAGCAAGGGCTAAAGAGTGTCGGAGGGTGTTTTGTAGGTTGCTTACAAAGTCTAGAATGTTAGTTCCTGGAGAAGGCGTAAACCCCTCCCATTGCTGCTTCACCAACTGTAATGGCCCCTTAACCTCGCGGCCATACACAAGTTCAAATGGTGAAAACCCTAAACTGGGATGTGGTACAGCCCTCTGGCAAAAAGCAACTGCTGCAACACTAGGTCCCAATCATTGGAGTGTTCATTTACGAATTTATGTATCATGGCCCCCAAAGTTCCATTAAACCTCTCCACCAGACCATTGGTTTGATGGTGATGAGGGGTGGCAACCAAGTGATTCACCCCATGAACTTCCCACAGGTTTTTCATGTTCCCTGCCAGGAAATTAGTTCCCGAATCTGTAAGGATGTCGGAGGGCCAACCTACCCTGGCAAAAATGTCTGCTAATGCCTGGCACACACTTTTAGCCTTGGTGTTGCGTAAGGGTACAGCTTCCGGCCATCGGGTAGCAAAATCCATGAAAGTCAGTACGTACTGCTTTCCTCTGGGTGTCTTCTTTGGGAAAGGACCCAGAATATCCACAGCTACTCGCTGAAATGGGACCTCAATTATGGGTAGTGGCTGGAGAGGGGCTTTAACCTGGTCTTGGGGCTTTCCCACTCGTTGGCACACCTCACAAGACCGGACATAATTAGCAACGTCCTTGCCCATTCCCTCCCAGTGGAAGGACTTCCCCAACCGGTCTTTGGTTTTGTTCACCCCAGAATGGCCACTGGGATGATCATGGGCTAAGCTCAAGAGTTTTACCCGATACTTAGTGGGAACTACCAGCTGTCTTTGAGGATGCCAGTTTTCCTGGTGCCCACCAGAAAGAGTCTCCTTGTATAAAAGTCCTTTTTCTACAACAAACCGGGATCGGTTAGAAGAGCTGAGAGGCGGTGGGGTGCTCCGTGCCGCCGCCCAAGCTTTTTGAAGGCTGTCATCTGCTTCCTGCTCGGCCTGGAACTGTTCCCTTGATGCTGGAGACATCAGTTCCTCCTTGGACTGTGGACTGGGGCTTGGTCCCTCTGGAAGCGATGTAGGGGCTGGGGTTTTTTCCATTGACTGTGAACCGCTGCCCGCTGGTGCACTATGTGGTATCTCAGGCTCTGGCTGAGCCTCTTGGGTAGGGTTATCTGCTGCTTCCGCCAGTTTAGGCTCGCTGGTGCCCTCTGGCATTGGAGTTGTAGACGGGGTTGCAAGCGCTGGACTCAGTGCTGGCAATGGTTCTGGTGCTGGTTGCGTTGCCAGTTCCGGTTCTGGGACTGGCTTTGGCTGGGTCTCTGGGATTGGATCCACTACGGCTGTTGCAGTCGTTGGCAGGGGATCCGGTTCCACCACCTGTGTTTGGGTCTCCGGTAACACAGACGGGGTCCTGGTGGACGGCTCAGGAACAGGGATGGGGGTGAAAGCTTGCTTAGCCTGGCTGCGGGTGACTATTCCCACCCTCTTGGCTAGCTTCACATGGTTAGCCAAGTCTTCCCCCAGTAGCATGGGAATGGGATAATTGTCATAGACTGCAAAAGTCCACATTCCTGACCAGCCCTTGTACTGGACATGCAACTTGGCTGTAGGCAAGGTTACAGACTGTGACACGAAGGGTTGAATTGTCACTGTAGCCTCCGGGTTGATGAGTTTGGGGTCCACTAGGGATTGGTGGATAGTTGACACTTGTGCCCCAGTGTCCCTCCAAGCGATAACCTTCTTTCCGCCCACTCTCAAGGTTTCCCTTCGCTCCGAGGGTATGAGAGAGGCATCTGGGTCTGGGGTTCTTTGGTGTGATTGGTGTGTAATGAACTGTAATCGGTTGGGGTTCTTGGGGCAGTGAGCCTTTATATGCCCCAGTTCATTACATTTAAAACATCGCCCTGCTAAGGTATCACCGGGGCGATGTTGGTTGATGGAGACTGGTGTGGTGGGGTGAGAAGGCGTCTGGGGTTTCCCTTGGGATGTGGGTGGGGCCTTGGGTTGTCCCCGGTGATAAGGTTTTGTTTCGGTTTGCCCCTTCTGATATTCGCTCCAACTGCTACTAGCTTTTTTCTTTTCTGTCACCTCCACCCATTTGGCTCCAATCTCCCCCGCCTCGGTTACAGTTTTGGGCTTCCCATCTAGGATGTACCTTTCTATTTCCTCAGGAACACCCTCTAAAAACTGCTCCATTTGCAATAGGAAGGGCAACTCTTCCGTAGATTTAACATTTGCTCCTGATATCCAGGCATCCCAATTTTTCCCAATGTGGTAGGCATGTCGGGTAAATGACACATCAGGTTTCCACCTTAGGGCTCTGAACCGCCGACGGGCATGCTCAGGTGTTAGCCCCATTCTGATTCTGGCCTTGTTTTTAAAAAGTTCATAACTGTTCATGTGTTCCTTAGGCATTTCAGCCGCCACCTCTGCTAAGGGTCCACTGAGCTGCGGCCTCAGCTCTACCATGTACTGGGTTGGAGGGATGTCGTATCCAAGGCAGGCCCTTTCAAAATTTTCTAAGAAGGCCTCAGTATCATCGCCTGCCTTGTAGGTGGGGAATTTCCTGGGATGGGAAGTGGTAGCTGGAGAGGAGTTGTTAGGATGGGCTGATGCACCCTGCCTAGTCCTTGCTGCTTCCAGTTCCATCTCTTTTTCTTTCAGCTCCATCTCTCTTTTATGGGCCTCCTGTTTGGCTTTCTCTTCTCTTTCATGTTTGGCTTTTTCCAGCTCCATCTCTCTCTTGTGGGCCTCCTCTTTGGCTTCTTTCTCGAGTTTTTTAATTTGAAGTAGTCTCTGATGTTTTTTCTCATTTTCTTCTGCTTCTAGTCTGGCCAGTTCTAGTTTGCTAGCTGCTTCACTGGTAGTCATTTTCCTGCTTTCCTGTGCTGGGCCACACCCCTCTGCAGTTGACTGAAACTGGGATGTATTTAGCTCAGGCTCCTGCTGAGTGCTGCTGAGTTAACAGAGACTTTCTAACTAGCTACTTCCGAGGATGTAAAAAGAAAAAAAAAACAATTCAGATTGTAAATTACCTTTACCAGATCAAAGTTTGCTCACTTATTGAACCGTTCTCTTAACAAAGGACCTTGTTAAAAAAACTTAACACCTCTGCCTTCAGGCAAGGAGAGATAAGATATGCATCTACCTTCAGCTCTGCTTTCCAAGCAGCTAGAAGGAAAAAAAAATCTTACTGGCTTTTGGGTTTAAAACGATCCCACCGCTGTGCCACCATGTCAAGGCTGTATCCCTACTTTGAACTTTAGGGTACAAATGTAGGGGCCTGCATGAAAACTTCTAAGCTTATCTACCAGCTTAGCTCTGGTCCGCTGCCACCATCTTAAGAATTCCCTCCCTGGGAAGCCTTGAGAAACCTTTCACCAACTCCTGGTGAATACAGATCCAAACCCCATTTGGATCTTAAAACAAGGAGAAATCAATCAGGTTTTTAAAAAGAAGGCTTTTAATTAAAGCAAAAGGTAAAAATCATCTCTGCAAAATCAGTATGGAAAATAACTTTACAGGGTAATCAAACTTAAAGAGCTCAGAGGAATCCCCTCTGTCTTAGGTTCAAAGTATAGCAAACAAGATAAGCACTTTAGTAAAAGGTACATTTACAAGTTGAGAAAACAAAGTAAATCTAAGACGCCTTGCCTGGCTTTTACTTACAATTTTGAAATAAGAGAGACTTGTTTAGAAAGATGGGGAGAACCTGGATTGATGTCTGGTCCCTCTCAGTCCCAAGAGCGAACAACCCCTTAAACAAAGGACACACACAAAAGCCTTCCCCCCCCCCAAGATTTGAAAGTATCTTGTCCCCTTATTGGTCCTTGGGGTCAGGTGTCAGCCAGGTTACCTGAGCTTCTTAACCCTTTACAGGTAAAAGGATTTGGAGTCTCTGGCCAGGAGGGATCTCAGCACTGTACACAGGAGAGCTGTCACCCTTCCCTTTATAGTTATGACACTAGGTATCCAGCAGACAGAGCTGTGTTGCCCAAGTGATCAATTTTGGCTGGTGTTGGGTTACAAATCACTTTAGTGTTGAATGTGGGGGTCCTGAAATGTTTTTATCCTTATTGTATGGATAAAGGGCAGCAGAACTGTAGTTAGCCTGTCCTGATTGAGGGGGGCACCCTGAGTGCTTAATTTTTGCCAACTCTGAGCCCCGGCACATCTAGGCTTGGCAGTTCATCACCCCTGGACCTCTGGGCTTGCCATATCAGTTATGAAAGTAAAAAACCTGCTTGAGCCCTGGCACCTCTTTCATTACAAATTAAGCACTGGTCATGCTCAACTGAACTCACTCACTAAGGAAGGGGTTTGGATGGCAGATCCCAGTGGAGGATTGATGTTAATTTCATTGACGATCTGTTTCTTATTATTCTTCTGTCCCACAAATCCTGCCCTCCCCATGCAGTAACATGGACTGCCCATGGAGTATGATTAGGCCTGGTAAACTGAGAGAGGCAAATAGAGGAATTTTGAGGGGGGAGGGCATGATCCAAATCTCACTGAAGTCAGTGGGATTTTTTCTACCCCTACATTTCAGTGGGATTTGGATGAGGCCCTAGAGAAACTGTCCACTTTTTTGTGCATGCTTAGAGAATGCCTTGTCACCTGAAGTTTAGTTGGCATCTCCAGCTGCTGCAGATTATAGTGTCCTGCTTGCTTAGCTCTGCTCTTCCAGTGGAGTGTTAAACACCTGAGCTCTGTGATCTGTTCTGGGGTCCAGTATGTTTCTGGTGCAACTCAAGGAGTTTCTTTTTTGATATAGGAAGCTCTAAATAGTTTGGTGCCAAGCTGCCACCTCTGTCTCATGTGACACCACGGTGTCTGAGAACAGCTGAAATGCTCAGGCTAATAGTCCCACTGGTTTTAATGGGCGGGGGATGGTGGTGGGACACTTTCAATGTAGGGTCTTGGGTGGAAGAGGAGGGAATTGAGATAAGGTGAGCTGGGGAGTTATTAGGCCTGAAGAGTTAGGGAGCAAAGATGGTGTTAAAGAAAAAGAGAAACCAAACCAAAATAACACTTATTGTTGGTCCAATTTGGAATTTGTGATAGTTTTTGTCCAGTTTTATATTTGCAACTATAGAGAATAATGGGAACGTTTTCATAAATACAAAACCCAAATAATTTCATGTATTTAGATTATCACTCTGCAATAAGAATATCCATCCAATGCTCTGGGCATAGTTTACAATCTTTAAGAAACACTTGATGCCAAGTTAAAGAAGTATGGGCTGGATGAATGGACTGTAAGGTGGATAGAAAGCTGGCTAGATCGTCGGGCTCAACGGGTAGTGATCAATGGCTCCATGTCTAGTTGGCAGCCAGTTTCAAGCGGAGTGCCCCAAGGGTCAGTCCTGGGGCCGGTTTTGTTTAATATCTTTATTAATGATCTGGAGGATGGTGTGGACTGCACTCTCAGCAAGTTTGCCGATGACACTAAACTAGGAGGCGTGGTAGATACACTAGAGGGTAGGGATTGGATACAGAGGGACCTAGACAAATTAGAGGATTGGGCCAAAAGAAACCTGATCAGGTTCAACAAGGACAAGTGCAGAGTCCTGCACCTAGGACGGAAGAATCCCATGCACAGCTACAGACTAGGGACCGAATGGCTAGGTAGCAGTTCTGCAGAAAAGGACCTAGGGGTCACAGTGGACAAGAAGCTGGATATGAGTCAACAGTGTGCTCTTGTTGCCAAGAAGGCAAATGGCATTTTGGGCTGTATAAGTAGGGGCATTGCCAGCAGATCGAGGGACGTGATCGTTCCCCTTTATTCAACATTGGTGAGACCTCATCTGGAGTACTGTGTCCATTTTTGGGCCCCACACTACAAGAAGGATGTGGAAAAATTGGAAAGAGTCCAGCGGAGGGCAACAAAAATGATTAGGGGTCTGGAGTGCATGACTTATGAGGAGAGGCTGAGGGAACTGGGATTGTTTAGTCTCCAGAAGAGAAGAATGAGGGGGGATTTGATAGCAGCCTTCAACTACCTGAAGGGGGGTTCCAAAGAGGATGGAACTCGGCTGTTCTCAATGGTGGCAGATGACAGAACAAGGAGCAATGGTCTCAAGTTTCAGTGGGGGAGGTCTAGGTTGGATATTAGGAAACACTATTTCACTAGGAGGGTGGTGAAGCACTGGAATGCGTTACCTAGGGAGGTGGTGGAGTCTCCTTCCTTGGAGGTTTTTAAGGCCCGGCTTGACAAAGCCCTGGCTGGGATGATTTAGTTGGGAATTGGTCCTGCTTTGAGCAGGGGGTTGGACTAGATGACCTCCTGAGGTCCCTTCCAACCCTGATATTCTATGATTCTATGTATGAATAAACAGACCTGTAAATACCCCAAGATCAGATAAAGTATTCCAGCAACAAAATAAATATAGCCAAAAACAACTAAGGTCCTGCTTCTGCTCGATGCTTAAGTTTACATTCTGTGAGTAGTTCCAGTGACTTCACTGGGACTACTCACAGTAATTGAAGTTTAATGTGAGTCAGGATTGGGGGCTAAATAAATCCTATAAGCAGCAGCAGAGGCAGTGAGGACACTGTGAACATAAAAAGTTATGAAGACAATAATAAAACCGGGCAGAGAGGAGCTGAATCTGGACCTCTGGCAGAACAAGAGAAACTTCATCTTCACTGTAATTTCATCTAGACAACAGGGAAGAGGAGAGAAACAAACAAACAATAATACAACTTTGTGAGTAGAATGCAGTGATTATGAGAAGCTGGATATTGGAGTTTTCACAAGATGGTGTGACAGCATTGATTCCATATTTTAGAATGAAACTGAGTTTCCATTAGGAGTCTGATTTTGTACCCTCTGCATCATATCCGCGCATAGGCGCTGACTCAGTGGGTACTCCGGGGCTGGAGCACCCACAGAAAAAAATTGGTGGGTACTCAGCACCCACAGGCAGCTCCCCGCCCCGCCCCCCCGCTCCAGCTTACCTCTGCCTCCTCCACGAGCGCGCCGCCGCGTCCTGCTTCTCCCCCTCCCAGTGCTTGCGCCGCGAAACAGCTGATTCACAGGGCAGGGAGGGAAGGGGGAGGAGGGGGAACGTGGAGCACTGGAGGAAGAGGCGGGGCCGGGGCGGGGATTTGGGAAAGGGATCCAATAGGGACAGGGAGGGGGTGGAGTTAGGGCGGGGACTTTGGGGATGGGGTTGGAACGGGGGCAGGGAAAGGGTGGAGTCAGGACGGGGCCAGGGTCAGGGAAAGGGGCGGGGGGGCATGGGCACCCACCGGCGCCGGAGAAAGTTGGCGCCTATGTATCCACACACAAAGTCAGAGGGGTGTAAAATGGGATAAAAATTTCCCATGATCATAAAAAGGAAGAAAACTCTCCTGAATATGAATTAAGGTTAGAATTCTGAAAATTACTGAGCACTGACCTAATTGTGCCCCATTGATGTCAATGGGAAAGCTTGAATGGGGGCAGCAAGGTCAGACCAATCCTCAGAGGTTTCAACAATCTGACCCTAAAATTGTATGTGCCAGAATATCTCCTTTTTGTGATTGAAATGATGGCTTTAGCATTTTTTCCTCACAATCCCATAATCCCCTTGTGATGCTGGTAAACCAGCTGCCAGTTCTTGCCAAGCCTGTAGGTATCAGCTGAGCACTGACAAATTCATAGCTGGAAACCAGACCAGCTCACCTTTATGTTAATATTGTTCAATATAGGTCTTAGACTTGTAAAGATTTGTTTAGTGCTTAGACTCTGTACAAGGCTTGTAAATTGCTGCATTCATTAATCTTACGTGTAATGGCTGTATCCCATGCTATAAGGTAATATGTAAGTTTTGCTTTATAATTGTAAAAATGCCTGCTCTAAACTTGTGAACCTAGGCAAGAAAGGTGGTTCCTCCACCCCTCCAGAAGAACTATCAAGACTAAATGGGCCATTGTGGAACATCACAACACGAAGGCTAGTTTAATGGCCCTCTTGCATCCATGAAGGTGCTATGTGTGAGAAACCACTTTCCATCAGCTTGAATTCTGGAAGAGGGAAATGAAGAGAGCTAACATGAAGATATTTCATCTCTTTGCTCTTTGAACTCTTACAAGGGCTGGAGCTAAAAAACAAAAAGCAGAGTTCCCCAGGGTCAACCTGGGTTAGCCCTAAAAAGACATTCAGTGCTGACAGATTACTACACCTCTGTTGCCTTTTGGAACTGAACTCATAGATTGAACTCATTTGTATATATATGTTACCTGCTTTAACCTGTAAATATCTCTCATTTCTTTTTCCTAGTTAATAAATCCTTAATTAGTTTACTATGGGATTGGCTACCAATGTTGGTTTTGGTCTAAGATACAAATTGATCTGGGGTAAGTGACTGGTCTCTTGGAACTGGGAGCAACGTGAATATTTTGTGATTTTTTGTGCAAGTGATCATTTGTCACTGAGTCGTTTTTCTGGGTGGCAAGATAGACAGGCGTGACCAAGACACTGTCTGTGACTCCATGGAAAGACTGTTACAATGATCCAGGATTTTTCATTTGTTACTGGCTTGGTAAAATCCAATTATAGAATATACCACCAGTATGGGGTATCTGCCCTGAGGTTGGCACTCTTGGTCATGAGCCACTCCAGACAGCATGACACTTCCCCACATACTTTACTTTTCCATAATGGGAAACAATAAGCCAATATCATAAGTAAAGGTGAGTAAGCTGTGCAGGAAGCACCTGGGAAGTGTTTAGGAGCAGAACAGTTTATGATTTATTGTTTGTATTACAGCAGCACGTAGGGAATCAGCCACTGATCAGGATCCCATGGAACCAGGCACTGTACAAAATCCAAATCTCTATCCTAGAGGGAATCCCCTCTCTCATGGATCTGTATGCTTCCACATGGCCAAAAAATACATGTGGGGTTCTTTTTATTTGCCTTTTGGTATCTGAGACTTTAGCTCACAGGTCATATTCTCAAGCTTTTTTTCTACAATCATGTGGGCTAGAAACTTCCTTTAAAAAAAATAAAGCTGAAATTCTCTCATAATCACAGGATTTTAACAGTTGGAGTTTTAAGGAAAACATCAAATATTACAGGACGTTAAAATGGTGAGAATTCATAGAATATCAGGGTTGGAAGGGACCTCAGAGATCATCTAGTCTAACCCCCTGCTCAAAGCAGAACAAATCCCCAGACAGTGGTTTTTTTGTTTTGTTTTTTACACCCCAGTTCCCTAAATGGCCCCCTCAAGGATTGAACTCACAACCCTGGATTTAGCAGACCAATGCTCAAACCACTGAGCTATAACTGGTCAAATATGTTTCCTTAAAAATTCATAAAGAAATAATGGCTTTCAGAATGAAATAAAATTATTCTACTTAACTGCCAGGGGGCAAATTTGTCACATACACATGGGAGAAAGGACAAGGGAAACATGCAGTGTCAGCTATAGGTAGTCTTAACTCAGGAAGTTCCTTCGAAAGGAAATGTAGCCAAACTCCAATCCTGCAGACAATGGAACTTTCTGTGCCTGCGTCCTGTAGATAACTAAGTCTTTGGTTTGCAAAATAACGCAAGGAGGAGGGGGCAAGTAGATGAACAATAAGGGGTCACAAGAGGGGTAGATACATGTAGCTTGCTAATTATGTATGGTAATGATAGCAATTTTGGCCAATCATACAGCGATGGATTATCACAGTCAACTGCATATAATACTTTGGTGTAAGTGTTTTCTTTGTTCTTGCTGACTTATGAGCTCAAACCCAATTGCAATTGAAATAAACGGATCGGCCCTCCTGGGGCTCCTTGCTTGATTAGCTGTGTCCGTCTCTCCTTATTCCTCAGCTGGAACGGACAGGAATTTCTACCACAAGAACAACACAAAAACAATCACAAAAGCTTTGTGATTTGGATTTTTCAACAACATATTTCAACAAAATGAATTTTCTTATTTCAAATAGATTCAAAATGAGCTGCTCAAACTAAAACGAATCAAAAGCTTTGTTTATTGTTATTACTTATTATTATTGTTTCCCCTGCATCATTTCTTAAAAAAATAAATAAAAGAGAGAGAGAGAGAGAGAATGAATATTGGAAAGTCTCAACTCCCATGTCCTTCAAAATTAAAGTATTTGTTTTGATTTCATTCATTAGTTTAATGCAACAATTTGTTTCAAGCTGTTTCTTTTAAAAACTGGAAAAATCCATAAACATTTCAAATCAAACAAAAATCGTGCAAACTTTTTGATGAAAAATAAATCCCAGTTTTAATCATGCCCAGGGATGCCCTCATGAAATCTCCCCTCTGATTGCTTTTTACACCACAGGGAACAATGTGTCTCACAGTTTGTAACATGGCCTCACTTGCCATTATGTCATCAAATCTTTACTAAACCCAGAACTGTAAAATCACCCAGGCTACCTGTTTGGATGGTGCCTGTCATAACTAAATGGAAGGGTAACAGCTCTCCTGTGTACAGTACTATAAAATCCCTCCTGGCCAGAGACTCCAAAATCCTTTTACCTGTAAAGGGTTAAGAAGCTCGGGTAACCTGGCTGACACCTGACCCAAAGGACCAATAAGGGGACAAGATGCTTTCAAATCTTGGGGGGGGAAAGGCTTTTGTTTGTGCTCTTTGTTTTGGTTGTTGTTCGCTCTTGGGACTGAGAGGGACCAGACATCAATCCAGGTTCTCCACATCTTTCTAAACAAGTCTCTCATATTTCAAACTTGTAAGTAAACAGCCAGGCAAGGCGAGTTAGTTTTACTTTGTTTTCTCAACTTGTAAATGTACCTTTTACTAGAGTGTTTATCTCTGTTTGCTGTACTTTGAACCTGAGGCTAGAGGGGAATCCTCTGAGCTCTTTAAGTTTGATTACCCTGTAAAGTTATTTTCCATCCTGATTTTACAGAGATGATTTTTACCTTTTTCTTTAATTAAAAGCCTTCTTTTTAAGAACCTGATTGATTTTTCCTTGTTTTTAGATCCAAGGGGGTTGGATCTGTATTCACCAGGAGTTGGTGAAAGGAAGGAGGGGGGATGGTTAATTTCTCCTAGTTTTAAGATCCAAGGGGTTTGGATCTGTATTCACCAGGGAATTGGTGAATGACTCTCAAGGCTACCCAGGGAAGGGAATTAGCTTTGGGATGGTGGCAGCGGACCAAATCTAAGCTGGTAGTTAAGCTTAGAAGTTTTCATGCAGGCCCCCACATTTGTACCCTAAAGTTCAAAGTGGGGAAGCAGCCTTGACAGTGCCAAATTGGTGTAGCCATACTGAATAAATAGTGAGAGCATAACTTGCCACAACTTAAACATGGCTGAAGGGCTGCAGAGGATCCTGGAACCAGGTTCCCTTTTAAGCAGAAGCAAATTTGATAAGGAACTGGCAAAGTCTGCGTGTACTATCGATATTGAGCCTATTGGTCGGCAAATATGGGCCCATGGAAAAGTAAATATCACATGTATCAAGTTCCAGCATGGAGCACAGGTCGACCTGGTTGTAGTGACCTTACAGCAAGGTCACCATGCAGAGAGTCAGAGTGAATGATTGATGAGTGAGTAAACGTGGGGTGATCTTCATTTGGTACCACCACCCTCAGCCCCTTCTAAAACACTAATTAGGTAAAATTAGTAACCACACGCCCGCTGGGCATGCTTTTAAGACATGTGACTCCTTTGAGGAAAAAGAGTACAAGAATCAAGCAAAGTAAATTACTGAGGTTGGGATTCCTTAATTAACGCTTGAAGAAGTAACACTGCTAGACAGAGTAGCCAAAACTCTGCTCCGTGGGCTCGAGTAGGACTATGAACCAGAGGGGCCGTCTCAAGGCAACCAAGGCCTTGCCTCGAGGGAATCCGAGACAGACCAGAGGGCTAAGAACAGAGCAGGAGGGAAGAAGCCGTCTATAAAATTGGTAACCACCTTCTCTGTTTGCCAAGCAAGAAGTGCGTGAGGCTAGTGCAGGGCCTGTTTCTGTATGTTGTGAAAGAGACTCGTTAAGGGGAATGCATAGCTCTTACATATAGCTCTCAATGTCTAACATAGGAGTTATGTGCTTAATATAACCCTTTACCGCTTGTGTAATTCCTTCTCAATAAACTGCTGTGTATTGAAGATAATTACTGTGGACCTTTTTCACTGGTATGACAGTAATCTGCTCTACCGGGAGCCAGTAAAGATCCATTTCAGGGGCAGTAGTGCCCCCTGTTGTCAACCCTTCCACAGCGTTGTGCTACAAAGACAGGAGGCAACATCAACTCGATCACAAGATAACAATGCAATGAGTACAAACTGATCACTCAATACTTGTTGTGGATCAATTAACATGGACACAGAAAGCCAATACCTAGCTAAAAGTGGAGACATGCCCTCATTGTCTAATCACATTGAAGATTCTGGGCCAGATTCGGTAATTAAGTCCATCCCTATTTCAGCAACACACTTCAGATAGTGCCTAACGTTAGGCACGAACTTAATTCCCACCGATTTCAAACGGATGTAATTTTGTTTCTATTGATTGTGGATAAAATTGGACTTTTTTCCTTTGAAAGTATCAGAAGCAAAAGGACTCAGCCCCACAGTCAGAGGTAGAAAACTAGTGACAACAGGCAGGCCAGGACACTGTGGTGATGGTGGCTGAGTTTGCAGCACTGTTTCTCCCTGTATTCTAAATACAAGAAGATTTTTTGTTACAAATCTCCCTTTAACCTTATTAAAAGCGGGACTGGACCCAATGTTCTGGAATAAAATACAGTAAAAGAGAAAATGAATTACTAATTGAACATACTGTAAAAACCTGGTTGTGCTAGGAAAGTGATCTGAACTGTAGTTTGATCTAGACAATAGGACAGGGAAAAGAAAAATACTTTATCGAAACATATTTTGCATTTACAGCTGATTTGTTAAACAAAGGAACCATTATCTGTATTTAGTGAATTGAACCGATTGTTTCTGGTCACCACAACCTTCAAGATTTTAGAGCTGGTATATTTCATCCTCCCACACTTTGTTTTTATTGATAAGTTGGAAGAGGAAAACAAATTTTAAGAACATAAGAACAGCCATACTGGGTCAGACCAAAGGTCCATCGAGCCCAGTGTCCTGTCTTCCGACAGTGGCCAGGTGCCCCAGAGGGAATGAACAGAACAGGTAATCATCAAGTGATCCATCCCGTCGCCCATTCCCAGCTTCTGACAAACTTTCCTGCTTTTTCAACTCCCAACTGGTTTCTCAACTTTGAATGGATAAGTCATTAAACTGAGCTAGTTGGGTACATTAAAATGAAGAAAATATTTGCTCTGCACCTGCAGTAGAGGTTATTGCTGTCAAAATTCTGGTTCCAGGTGCTCAGCCAGTGACTGCCACTAGTCATTCATCTGACTTGCTTTGAAACTTCTGTAGCAAGCGTATACTGCTTGGATATTATATATAAATTTCAATGATTTTAATAGATTATAGTAAATTTAGGGTTTGTCATAATTTTAACTTAAATTTAAACTGTTTTTTTTTTTTAAAAAAACCTATATTTAATTTAAATTTAAAAAATCCAAGTTAAAGAAAAAACTGATTTAAATTTAAAAAATCATTTAAAAAAAGATCAGTTTTCATCCACCGGGTTTGATATTTCCTTCAGCCCCTGTTGCCAAAGAACTACAGCACTTTGAGGAATTAAATTAATAGGTGTGATTCTTTGGCTTGGGTAGATTGGATGAATTACTGTAGAAAGCTCAAATTTGTTTGTCCCTTTCAAAAGCAGAGCAGTAGCATTCCCAACCCCAGTAATCAAAAATCAAAAGTCAGTGTAACCCCACCCAAATGTCTGGTCTTGTGGCTTTGATTAGCTGTAAAACTGCATGATTTTATTGGCGAACTCATGAAGAATGTGGTATCTGGGAACACATGCAAGCTGTAAATTGCTTTTTACTAGGGCTGTCAAGCAATACAAAAAAATCATTGCAATTAATCACGTGATTTAAAAAATTAATCGCCATTAATCGCACTGTTAATAGAATACCATTTATTTAAATATTTTTGGATGTTTACTATATTTTCAAATATATTGATTTCAATTACAAAATGTACAGTGCTCACTTTATATTTATTTTGATTACAAATATTTGCACTGTAAAAAAAAGAAAATATTTTTCAACTCACCTAATACAATTACTGTAGTGCAATCTCTTTATCATGAAAGTTGAACTTACAAATATACAAATTATGTACAAAAAATAACTGCATTCAAATATAAAACAATGTGAAACTTTAGAGCCTACAAGTCCAATCAGTCCTACTTCTTGTTCAGCCAATCGCTCAGACAAACAAGTTTGTTTACATTTGCAGGAGATAATGCTGCCCACTTCTTGTTTACAATGTCACCTTAAAGTGAGAACAGGAGTTCGCATGGCACTGTTGTAGTTGGCATCGCAAGATATTTATATGCCAGATGCGCTAAAGTTTCATATTTCCCTTGATGCGTCAACCACCATTCCAGAGAACACACTGATGATGGGTTCTGCTTGACAACGATCCAAAGCAGTGCGGACTGATGCATGTTTATTTTTGTCATCTGAGTTAGATGCCACCAACAGAAGGTTGGTTTTCTTTCTTGGTGGTTCAGGTTCTGTAGTTTCTGTATTGGAGAGTTGCTTTTTTAAGACTTCTGAAAGCATACTCCACACCTCGCCCCTCTCAGATTTTGGAAGGCACTTCAGATTCTTAAACCTTGGGTGGAGTGCTGTAGCTTTAGAAATCTCACATTGGTACCTTCTTTGTGTTTTGTCAAATCTACAGTGAAAGTGTTCTTAGAACGAGCAACATGTGCTGGGTCATCATCTGAGACAGCTATAACATTAAATATATGGCAGGAGACATGCAATTCTCCCCCAAGGAGGGCAGTCACAAATCTAATTAACGCATTATTTTTTTTAACGAACGTCATCAGCATGGAATCATGTCCTCTGGAATGGTGGCTGAAGCATGAAGGGGCATATGAATGTTTACCATATCTGGCACATGAATACCTTTCAATAACGGCTAAAAAAGTGCCATGCAAACGCCCGTTCTTTCAGGTGACATTGTGAATAAGAAGCGGGCAGCATTATCTCCCATAAATGTAAACAAACTTGTTTGTCTTAAGCAACAGAGGGTCCTGTGGCACCTATAAGACTAACAGAAGTATTGGGAGCATAAGCTTTCGTGGGTAAGAACCTCACTTCTTCAGATGCAAGTAATGGAAATCTCCAGAGGCAGGTATAAATCAGTGTGGAGATAACGAGGTTAGTTCAATCAGGGAGGGTGAGGTGCTCTGCTAGCAGTAGAGGTGTGAACACCAAGGGAGGAGAAACTGCTTCTGTAGTTGGACAGCCATTCACAGTTTTTGTTTAATCCTGATCTGATGGTGTCAAATTTGCAAATGAACTGGAGCTCAGCAGTTTCTCTTTGGAGTCTGGTCCTGAAGTTTTTTTGCTGTAAGATGGCTACCTTAACATCTGCTATTGTGTGGCCAGGGAGGTTAAAGTGTTCTCCTACAGGTTTTTGTATATTGCCATTCCTGATATCTGACTTGTGTCCATTTATCCTCTTGCGTAGTGACTGTCCAGTTTGGCCAATGTACATAGCAGAGGGGCATTGCTGGCACATGATGGCATATATAACATTGGTGGACGTGCAGGTGAATGAGCCGGTGATGTTGTAGCTGATCTGGTTAGGTCCTGTGATAGTGCTGCTGGTGTAGATATGTGGGCAGAGTTGGCATCGAGGTTTGTTGCATGGGTTGGTTCCTGAGTTAGAGTTGTTATGGTGCGGTGCGTGGTTGCTGGTGAGAATATGCTTAAGGTTGGCGGGTTGTCTGTGGGCGAGGACTGGCCTGCCTCCCAAGGTCTGTGAAAGTGAGGGGTCATTGTCCAGGATGGGTTGTAGATCACTGATGATGCGTTGGAGAGGTTTAAGCTGAGGGCTGTAGGTGATGGCCAGTGGAGTTCTGTTGGTTTCTTTTTTGGGCCTGTCTTGTAGCAGGAGGCTTCTGGGTACACGTCTGGCTCTGTTGATTTGTTCCTTTATTTCATTGTGTGGGTATCGTAGTTTTGAGAATGCTTGGTGAAGATCTTGTAGGTGTTGGTCTCTGTCTGAGGGGTTGGAGCAGATGTGGTTGTACCTCAGTGCTTGGCTGTAGACGATGGATCGTGTGGTGTGTCCGGGGTGGAAGCTGGAGGCATGAAGGTAGTGGGTTTTCGGTATAGGGTGGTGTTAACGTGGCCATTGCTTATTTGTACTGTGGTGTCCAGGAAGTGGACCTCCCGTGTAGATTGGTCCAGGCTGAGGTTGATGGTGGGGTGGAAGCTGTTGAAATCATGGTGGAATTCTTCCAGGGTCTCCTTCCCATGGGTCCAGATGATGAAGATGTCATCAATGTAGCGTAGGTAGAGAAGGGGCGTGAGTGGACGAGAGCTGAGGAAGCGTTGTTCCAGGTCAGCCATAAAGATGTTGGCATATTGTGGGGCCATGCAGGTGCCCATAGCGGTGCCACTGGTCTGGAGGTATATATTGTCACCAAATTTGAAATAATTGTGCGTGAGGATAAAGTCACAGAGCTCAGCAATAAGTTGTGCTGTGTCATCATCAGGTATACTGTTCCTGACAGCTTGTATTCCATCTGTGTGTGGGATGTTTGTGTAGAGAGCCTCTACATCCATGGTGGCTAGGATGGTGTTTTCTGGGAGGTCACCAATGCATTGTAGTTTTCTCAGGAAATCTGTGGTGTCACGGAGATAGCTGGGAGTGCTGGTGGCGTAGGGTCTGAGTAGGGAGTCCACATATCCAGACAGTCCTTCAGTGAGAGTGCCAATGCCCGAGATGATGGGGCGTCCAGGATTTCCAGGTTTGTGGATCTTGGGTAGTAGATAGAATAACCCTGGTCGGGGCTCTAAGGGTATGTTGATTTGTTCCTGTGTTAGTGTAGGGAGTGTCCTGAGTAGATGGTGCAGTTTCTTAGTGTATTCCTCAGTGGGATCTGAGGAAAGTGGCCTGTAGAATTTGGTATTGGAGAGTTGTCTGGCGGCCTCCTTCTGGTAGTCAGACCTGTTCATGATGACAACAGCACCTCCTTTATCAGCCTCTTTGATGATAATGTCAGGGTGGTTTCTGAGGCTGTGGATGGCATTGCGTTCTGCACGACTTAGGTTATGAGGCAAGCGATGTTGTTTTTCCACAATTTCTGCCTGTGCACGTCGGCGGAAGCATTCTATGTATAGGTCCAGACTGTCATTTCGACCCTCAGGAGGAGTCCATGTGGAGTTCTTCTTCCTGTGTTGTTGGTGGGAGGGTATCTGTGTATCAGTGCGCTGTTCAGTGTTATCTTGAAAGTATTCTTTGAGTCGTAGGCGGCGAAAGTAGGCTTCCAGATCACCGCAGAACTGTATCATGTTCGTGGGGGTGCTGGGGCAAAAAGAGAGTCCCCGAGATAGGACAGACTCCTCTGCTGGGTTGAGTGTGTAGCTGGATAAATTGACGATATTGCTGGGTGAGTTAGGGGTACCCCTGTTGTGGCCCCATGTGCCAGGTAGGATTTTAGACAGCTTACGGTCCTTTTTCCTTTGTAGAGAGGTGAAGTGTGTAATGTAGATCTCCTGTCTTATTTTAGTAAAGTCCATTTGTGTGGAGGGTTGGTTATTTATGAAAGTCTCCAGGTTGGAGAGCTCTTTCTTGATGTTTATCTGTTTGCTGTATAGGATGCTGATCAGGTGGTTCCTCAGTTTCTTTGATAGTGTATGGCATAATCTCTCACTGTGGTCTGTGCAGTATGTAGATAGCAATGGATTTTTCACCTTCAGTACATTTGGTATGATGTCCATCCGTTTGCATTTGGAAAGGAAGATGATATCTGTCTGTATTTGTGCAAATCAACAGAGCCAGACGTGTACCCAGAAGCCTCCTGCTACAAGACAGGCCCAAAAAAGAAACCAACAGAACTCCACTGGCCATCACCTACAGCCCTCAGCTTAAACCTCTCCAACGCATCATCAGTGATCTACAACCCATCCTGGACAATGACCCCTCACTTTCACAGACCTTGGGAGGCAGGCCAGTCCTCGCCCACAGACAACCCGCCAACCTTAAGCATATTCTCACCAGCAACCACGCACCGCACCATAACAACTCTAACTCAGGAACCAACCCATGCAACAAACCTCGATGCCAACTCTGCCCACATATCTACACCAGCAGCACTATCACAGGACCTAACCAGATCAGCTACAACATCACCGGCTCATTCACCTGCACGTCCACCAATGTTATATATGCCATCATGTGCCAGCAATGCCCCTCTGCTATGTACATTGGCCAAACTGGACAGTCACTACGCAAGAGGATAAATGGACACAAGTCAGATATCAGGAATGGCAATATACAAAAACCTGTAGGAGAACACTTTAACCTCCCTGGCCACACAATAGCAGATGTTAAGGTAGCCATCTTACAGCAAAAAAACTTCAGGACCAGACTCCAAAGAGAAACTGCTGAGCTCCAGTTCATTTGCAAATTTGACACCATCAGATCAGGATTAAACAAAGACTGTGAATGGCTATCCAACTACAGAAGCAGTTTCTCCTCCCTTGGTGTTCACACCTCTACTGCTAGCAGAGCACCTCACCCTCCCTGATTGAACTAACCTCGTTATCTCCACACTGATTTATACCTGCCTCTGGAGATTTCCATTACTTGCATCTGAAGAAGTGAGGTTCTTACCCACGAAAGCTTATGCTCCCAATACTTCTGTTAGTCTTAAAGGTGCCACAGGACCCTCTGTTGCTTTTTACAGATTCAGACTAACACGGCTACCCCTCTGATACTTGTTTGTCTTAGCAATTGGCTGAACAGTTGGCGATAAGTGGAGTGACCCGGCCCCAACCTGCTCCGCTCCGCTGGCTCGTGCTGGGGGGGCAATTCCCCCCCCCCGTGCCCTCCAAGCCTAGGGAGGAGATGGAGCGGTAGGGAAGGGGCATGGGATGGGGAAGAGAAGGGGATGGAGGAAGCGGGAGCAGAGGGGAAGCTGGAGCCCAGCATTCGGCATCCTCTTGGCAGAAGCTGGGGCTCCCCTGTTAAGAAGGCCCATCGAACCCTCACCCTGACAAGCCCCACCTTCCCTGCATCTGTAACGCTCCGATGAGTGCCCCCAACACCCTCTCCACTGAGCCCCAACCACCTGCATCTGGACTCCCACCCAATGAACCCCACCTCTCCTGCACGTAGACCCCCGCCCCATTAAGCCCCAAACACCTTCACCTGGATCCCCTGCAGAGTCCCATTGCCCCTGCACCTGGAACCCCGCAATGAGCTTCTGTGCATCCAGATCTCCCACTGAGCCACCCACACCCAGATTGCCCCACAGAGACCTCTGTTACCCCCACCTGGATCCCCCCACACTAAGTCCCTCTGCACTTGGATCCTGCTGCCGGGCTGAGCCTGCTAACCCACACCTGGTGTGCCTGGCACAGGGAGACAGGGCCCCAGGGTGTTTCTGGGGCAGGCCTGGCCCTTGCACTGTTTCAGGGTCAGGTGCAGTCTCACTGCCGAGTCCCTGTCCCGGGATGGGGTAGACGCATAGAATCATAGAATATCAGGGTTGGAAGGGACCTCGGGAGGTCATCTAGTCCAACCCCCTGCTCAAAGCGGGACCAATTCCCAACTAAATCATCCCAGCCAGGGCTTTGTCAAGCCGGGCCTTAAAAACCTCCAAAGAAGGAGACTCCACCACCTCCCTAGGTAACGCATTCCAGTGCTTCACCACCCTCCCAGTGAAAAAGTTTTTCCTAATATCCAACCTAGACCTCTCCCACTGCAATTTGAGACCATTGCTCCTTGTTCTGTCATCTGCCACCACTGAGAACAGCTGAGCTCCATCCTCTTTGGAACCCCCCCTCAGGTAGTTGAAAGCAGCTATCAAATCCCCCCTCATTCTTCTCTTCTGGAGACTAAACAATCCCAGTTCCCTCAGCCTCTCCTCATAAGTCATGTGCTCCAGATCCCTAATCATTTTTGTTGCCCTCCGCTGGACTCTTTCCAATTTTTCCACATCCTTCTTGTAGTGTGGGGCCCAAAACTGGACACAGTATTCCAGATGAGGCCTCACCAATGTCGAATAAAGGGGAACGATCACGTTCCTCGATCTGTTGGCAATGCCCCTACTTATACAGCCCAAAATGCCGTTAGCCTTCTTGGCAACAAGAGCACACTGTTGACTCGATAGGATAGCTTTCTTCGATAGGATAACGAGTCTTGTGGATAAGGGAAAAGCTGTGGATGTGGTATACCTAGACTTTAGTAAGGCATTTGATACGGTCTCGCATGATATTCTTATCGACAAACTAGGCAAATACAATTTAGATGGGGCTACTATAAGGTGGGTGCATAACTGGCTGGATAACCGTACTCAGAGAGTTGTTATTAATGGTTCCCAATCCTGCTGGAAAGGCATAACGAGTGGGGTTCCGCAGGGGTCTGTTTTGGGACCGGCTCTGTTCAATATCTTCATTAACGACTTAGATATTGGCATAGAAAGTACGCTTATTAAGTTTGCGGATGATACCAAACTGGGAGGGATTGCAACTGCTTTGGAGGACAGGGTCATAATTCAAAATGATCTGGACAAATTGGAGAAATGGTCTGAGTTAAACAGGATGAAGTTTAACAAAGACAAATGCAAAGTGCTCCACTTAGGAAGAAAAAATCAGTTTCACACATACAGAATGGGAAGAGACTGTCTAGGAAGGAGTACGGCAGAAAGGGATCTAGGGGTTATAGTGGACCACAAGCTAAATATGAGTCAACAGTGTGATGCTGTTGCAAAAAATGCAAACATGATTCTGGGATGTATTAACAGGTGTGTTGTGAGCAAGACACGAGAAGTCATTCTTCCGCTCTACTCTGCTCTGGTTAGGCCTCAGCTGGAGTATTGTGTCCAGTTCTGGGCACCGCATTTCAAGAAAGATGTGGAGAAATTGGAAAGGGTCCAGAGAAGAGCAACAAGAATGATTAAAGGTCTTGAGAACATGACCTATGAAGGAAGGCTGAAAGAATTGGGTTTGTTTAGTTTGGAAAAGAGAAGACTGAGAGGGGACATGATAGCAGTTTTCAGGTATCTAAAAGGGTGTCATAAGGAGGAGGGAGAAAACTTGTTCACCTTAGCCTCTGAGGTTAGAACAAGAAGCAATGGGCTTAAACTGCAGCAAGGGAGGTCTAGGTTGGACATTAGGAAAAAGTTCCTAACTGTCAGGGTGGTTAAACACTGGAATAAATTGCCTAGGGAGGTTGTGGAATCTCCATCTCTGGAGATATTTAAGAGTAGGTTAGATAAATGTCTATCAGGGATGGTCTAGACAGTATTTGGTCCTGCCATGCGGGCAGGGGACTGGACTCGATGACCTCTCGAGGTCCCTTCCAGTCCTAGAATCTATGAATCTATGAATCTATGATCATATCCAGCTTCTCGTCCACTGTGACCCCTAGGTCCTTTTCTGCAGAACTGCTACCCAGCCATTCGGTCCCTAGTCTGTAGCAGTGCATGGGATTCTTCCGTCCTAAGTGCAGGACTCTGCACTTGTCCTTGTTGAACCTCATCAGGTTTTTTTTGGCCCAATCCTCTAATTTGTCTAGGTCCCTCTGTATCCGATCCCTACCCTCTAGTGTATCTACCACGCCTCCCAGTTTAGTGTCATCTGCAAACTTGCTGAGAGTGCAGTCCACACCATCCTCCAGATCATTAATAAAGATATTATTATTAGGAGGGTAGGAGGAGACTGCAGGGTAATCTCCCACCTCCATGCAACCAGTGGCCTGTGCTCCCCACTGCCATGTGCAGAATTTTAAAATATTGTGCACAGAATTTTTAATTTTTTGGTGAAGAATCCCCTCAGGAATATGGGGTGAGGTGCAGCTGTGATGGTGGGACTGTGAGGAAGGTGGTGGGCAGTGGGGAGGTCTATGGGCGGAGGGTGCTGGGCGAGCAGTGTGGTGTGCAGGGTGTGCTGGTGTAAATGATGAGACCAGCCTGGGATAATGAGCTTGTCCCACCAACATTCTCAGACTACCTGGAAGAAAAACAGTCCTGTGATGACACACCTAGGTTGTTGGACAGAGGGGACGTACAAGTGGAAGGTGTCCATGGCACCCTGGATATCCTAGTACCAGAACAAGAGATGCAGAATCCTGTGCAAGTAGAGGGGGTACCCTCAAGAGAACCTTCACCATGTCTAGCCCCAGAAGAAGTCCCCACTGCCCTTGCCATGCCCACTCTTAATAGGCGTGAGAGGGTTATAAGGCAAGTAAACAAGCTAACTTACGATGCACCTGGAGTAGTTAGTGAGGAAGTGATACACTTAGCTCACAGGCTTGTGGCAGCCATAGTGGGTTTCCTCAGACCCTTTGAGGAGAACTCATGTACTTGGTATAATCTGGAGCGTGATTTGCCGGGACGACAAATTCTCAGCTGGGGGAAGGATGTAAGCAGGGTCTGCTGAATTCTTCTCTGACAGCTAACTGGGAGGGGGAGACACTTTAAGAGCAATCTGTATTTACATGAACACATCTATTCTGCTTAGATATTCAACAGATAGAGCGGTGTGCTGATCAAAGTGATCAACTTTGGCTGGTGTTGTGTTACAAATCACCTTAGTACTGAATGCAGGGGTAGTGAAATGCTGTTACCATTATTGTGAATAAAGGGGAGCAGGACTGTGCTTAACCTGTCCCAAATGAGGGGATCACCCTCAGCTGAAAGGACCTCATTAAGCCAGGGGCTCGAATGCCAAAGCCCTGTAAAGAGTAAGAGAGGTAGGGACAGATGTCACAGCCAGGAGGTTGTGAATCCTTCCCAAGGGTCTTCCCTAGACTGGTTTAACCTGTTCCTCTCCACTGTTCAAAGAATGAACTAAATAGGCTTCATTAGAAGCCTCTTTTCATAGAATATCAGGGTTGGAAGGGACCTCAGGAGGTCATCTAGTCCAACCCACTGCTCAAAGCAGGACCAATTCCCAACTAAATCATCCTAACCAGGGCTTTGTCAAGCCTGATCTTAAAAACCTCTAAGGAAAGAGATTCCACCACCTCCCTAGGTAACCCATTCCAGTGCTTCACCACCCTCCTAGTGAAAACGTTTTTTCTAATATCCAACCTAAACCTCCCCCACTGCAACTTGAGACCATTACTCCTTGTTCTGTCATCAGGTACCACTGAGAACAGTCTAGATCCATCCTCTTTGGAACCCCCTTTCAGGTAGTTGAAAGCAGCTATCAAATCCCCCCTCATTCTTCTCTTCTGGAGACTAAACAATCCCAGTTCCCTCAGCCTCTCCTCATAACTCATGTGCTGCAGCCCCCTAATCATTTTTGTTGCCCTCCGCTGGACTCTTTACAGTTTTTCCACATCCTTCTTATAGTGTGGGACCCAAAACTGGACACAATACTCCAGATGAGGCCTCACCAATGTCGAATACAGGGGAATGATCACGTCCCTCCATCTGCTGGCAATGCCCCTACTTATACAGCCCAAAATGCGGTTAGCCTTCTTGGCAGCAAGGGCACACTGTCGACTCATATCCAGCTTCTCATCCACTGTAACCACTAGGTCCTTTTCTGCAGAACTGCTACCTAGACATTCGGTCCCTAGTCTGTAGCAGTGCATGGGATTCTTCCGTCCTAAGTGCAGGACTCTGCACTTGTCCTTGTTGAACCTCATCAGGTTTCTTTTGGCCCAATCCTCTAATTTGTCTAGGTCCCTCTGTATCCTATTCCTACCCTCCAGCATATCTATCACTCCTCCCAGTTTAGTGTCATTTGCAAACTTGCTGAGAGTGCAGTCCACGCCATCTTCCAGATCATTAATGAAGATATTGAACAAAACCGGCCCCAGGACCAACCCTTGAGGCACTCTGCTTGATACCGGCTGCCAACTAGACATGGAGCCATTGATCACTACCCATTGAGCCCGACGATCTAGCCATCTTTCTATCCACCTTATAGTCCATTCATCCAGCCCATAATTCTTTAACTTGCCAGCAAGAATACTGTGGAAGACCGTATCAAAAGCTTTGCTAAAGTCAAGGAATAATACATCCACTGCTTTCCCCTCATCCACAGAGCCAGTTATCTCCTCATAGAAGGCAATTAGGTTAGTAGGCATGACTTGCCCTTGGTGAATCCATGCTGACTGTTCCTGATCACTTTCCTCTCCTCTAAGTGCTTCAGAATTGATTCCTTGAGGACCTGCTCCATGATTTTTCCAGGGAGTGAGGTGAGGCTGACTGGCCTGTAGTTCCCCAGATGCTCCTTCTTCCCTTTTTTAAAGAAGGTCACTATATTAGCTTTTTTCCAGTCATCCGGGACCTCCCCCGATCGCCATGAGTTTTCAAAGATAACGGCCAATGGCTCTGCAATCACATCCGCCAACTCCTTTAGTACCCTCAGATGCAGTGAATCCGGCCCCATGGACTTGGTGCTCGTCCAGCTTTTCTAAATAATCCTCAACCACTTCTTTCTCCACAGAGGGCTGGTCACCTCCTCCCCATGCTGTGCTGCCCAGTGCAGCAGTCTGGGAGCTGACCTTGTTCGTGAAGACAGAGGCAAAAAAAGCATTGAGTACATTAGCTTTTTCCACATCTTCTGTCACTAGGTTGCCTCCCTCCTTCAGTAAGGGGGCCACACTTTCCTTCACTTTCTTCTTGTTGCTAACATACCTGAAGAAACCCTTCTTGTTACTCTCAACATCTCTTGCTAGCTGCAACTCCAAGTGTGATTTGGCCTTCCTGATTTCACTCCTGCATGCCTGAGCAATATTTTTAGACTCCTCCCTGGTCATTTGTCCAATCTTCCACTTCTTGTAAGCTTCTTTTTTGTGTTTAAGATCAGCAAGTATTTCACTGTTAAGCCAATCTTAACACCTGCCATATTTACTATTCTTTCTACACATCAGGATGGTTTGTTCCTGCAACCTCAATAAGGGTTCTTTAAAATACAGCCAGCTCTCCTGGACTCCTTTGCCCCTCGTGTTATTCTCCCAGGGATCCTGCCCATCTGTTCCCTGAGGGAGTCAAAGTCTGCTTTTCTGAAGTCCAAGGTCCGTATTCTGCTGCTCTCCTTTCTTCCTTGTGTCAGGATCCTGAACTCAACCATCTCATGGTCACTGCCTCCCAGGTTCCCATCCACTTTTGCTTCCCCTACTAATTCTTCCTGGTTTGTGAGCAGCAGGTTAAGAAGAGCTCTGCCCATAGTTGGTTCCTCCAGCACTTGCACCAGGAAATTGTCCCGTACACTTTCCAAAAACTTCCTGGATTGTCTGTGCACCGCTGTATTGCTCTCCCAGCAGATATCAAGGTGATTAAAGTCTCCTATGAGAACCAGGGCCTGCGATCTAGTAACTTCTGTTAGTTGACGGAAGAAAGCCTCGTCCACCTCATCCCCCTGGTCTGGTGGTCTATAGCAGACTCCCACCACGGCATCACCCTTGTTGCTCACACTTCTAAACTTAATCCAGAGACTCTCAGGTTTTTCTGTAGTTTTATACGGGAGCTCTGAGCAATCATACTCCTCTCTTACATACAATGCAACTCCCCCACCTTTTCTGCCCTGCCTGTCCTTCCTGAACAGTTTATATCCATCCATGACAGTACTCCAGTCATGTGAATTATCCCACCAAGTCTCTGTTATTCCAATCACATCATAGTTCCTTGACTGTTTCAGGACTTTCAGTTCTCCCTGCTTGTTTCCCAGGCTTCTTGCGTTTGTGTATAAGCACTTAAGATAATTCACTGATCGTCCCGCTTTCTCAGAATGAGACAGGGGTCCTCCCCTCTTGCGCTCTAATGCTCGTGCTTCCTCCCGGTATCCCATTTCCCCACTTACGTCAGGGCTTTGGTCTCCTTCCCCCTGGTGAACCTAGTTTAAAGCCCTCCTCACTAGGTCAGCCAGCCTGCTTGCCAAGATGCTCTTCCCTCTCTTCGTTAGGTGGAGCCCGTCTCTGCCTAGCACTCCTCATTCTTGGAACACCATCCCATGGTCAAAGAATCCAAAGCCTTCTCTCCGACACCACCTGCGTAGCCATTTGTTGACTTCCATGATTCAACGGTCTCTACCCAGGCCTTTTCCTTGCACAGGGAGGATGGACAAGAAGACCACTTGCACCTCAAACTCCTTTATCCTTCTTCCTAGAGCCACGTAGTCTGCAGTGATCTGCTCAAGGTCATTCTTGGCAGTATCATTGGTGCCCATGTGGAGAAGCAGGACGGGGTAGCGATCTGAGGGCTTGATGAGTCTCGGCAGTCTCTCCGTCACATCATGGATCCTAGCTCCTGGCAAGCAGCAGACCTCTCGGTTTTCCCGGTCGGGGCAGCAGATAGATGACTCAGTCCCCCTGAGGAGGGAGTCCCTGACCACCACCACCCACCTCCTTCTCTTGGGAGCGGCGGTCATGGAACCCCCATCCCTAGGACAGTGCATCTCATGCCTTCCAATCGGTGGAGTCTCCTTCTGCTCCCTTCCCTCAGATGTATCATCTAGTCCACTCTCCACATTAGTACCTGTGGAGAGAACATGAAAACTGTTGCTCACCTGTATCTGCACTGCTGGTACATGGATGCTCCTCTTTCTTCTCCTGGAGGTCACATGCTGCCAAATTTCTTCACTGTCCCTCTGTCCCCGCTGCGCAGCCTGCTCTGATTCTTCAGAATGTTGTGCCCGTAGAAGCATATCCTGACGTCTGTCCACGAAATCTTCATTTTCTCTTATGCAACGCAGGGTCGATACTTGTTTCTCCAGACCTCGAACCTTCTCTTCCAATATGGAGACCAGCTTGCACTTTGTACAAACAAAGTCGCTTCTGTCCTGTGGAAGAAAGACAAACATGGCACAACCTGTGCAGGTTAAAACAGCTGAACGCTCACCTTCCATATTACCTTCCTTCTAAGAGCTTCCTCAGCAGTTGCAGTAACTACTCAGAGAAGCCCGCAAGATGAAAGCGTCAGTGCGTTCTCTCCAGGCAAACTCCCTCTGTTAGCCTCCACTGTTCGCCGCTCAGCTGGTTCGCTGCTGATTGCTTTTTTATAACAGTCAGGCCCACTCAAGGCCCACCTGGAACAAAGAACTCCCAATTCACACTTTTCAAACAAACAATCAAGCACACGGTCAAACTGACAAATTGTCCCCGCAACAGACACTTAGATACTCACCAACACAGCCCCCGTAATGCAGCACTTAGCGTACCTCCTGTTAGGGGGCTTATTCCTTCACCCTCTCACTTCCCTGGTCCTTCTCGCATGAATAGAGAGCAGCAATACCCAAAGTCCGAAGGTGCGAACAATTCGATGATTATTGGGGTGAACTTCCAGAAAGCAATGATTCCAATTTCCTTCCTCAGTGTCCTCCTTTCCAGCTCTGACACCACAGAGCCTTGCCTGTGTCCTTGTTCCCATTCCCCCCCCCATTAGCAAAACATGATCCCAATTCCCCCACTCCCATTCCCTGTTCGCATTCTCTCCCCCCCCCCTTACCTGCTGGTTGACTGCAGACTATATAGTAAAACTTGAGTTCTGCTTAGCTATACCGTAACCAATCATTTTACTGAAATTTAACTAACAAATCCTAACATATTGTAACATGATTATTTAACCAATTATATCCCACCACCTTAATTGGTTTACACCCAACAAAATTAATTATACAGCAGACAGAAACAATCAAAGAACCAGACAGAGATTATACAGACAAACAATAGGGAAGTGGAGACTACACTGATAGAACAATACAGAAATGAGGATTTCACACCCCAGCTATTGATAAGTGAGTTCTTGCCAGACAGGATGCTATCAAACTACATTGCCTTTTACATCTTCTAGGCTCTTCCCTTTCTCTGGAGGTGACAGAAATATCAGGACAAAATTGTATTCCTAACAGCCCAATAGCACCTTATTTCCATGTGACTAGTTTGGAATGTGAGGATGTGACCATACACTTCCCAGCTTATGGCTGCCTCTGCTACTTAGCTGAAGGCCTTAGCCTAAGAACAGAGCCTCAGACTGTCACAGTAAGAGAAGGCCCTTACACAGACAGACAGTGATTTTGATTCTTTCTTTTATACCTCTACAACTAGCTTAGTGATAAGAATACACCTCAATTCTTAAAGTATAGACCTTTACAGACAGGCCTGAATATCTATATCCTAACACCTCTTCTCAGACAGATCCCAGGCAAATTCCCTGTTAGCCTCCGCTGTTCGCGGCTCAGCTGCCTTTTTATAACCAGGGCCGGCTCCAGCATTTCTGCCGCCCCAAGCAAAAAAAAAAAATAAAGCTGCGATCGCAATCGCGACCAGCGGCGGCAATTGGGGGAAAAAAAAAAAAAAAGCCGTGATTGGCGGCGGCAGTTCGGCGGCAGGTCCTTCGCTCCTAGAGGGAGTGAGGGACCTGTCGCCCCCGAATTGCCGCACATGCCGCCCCCTCCCTTGGCCGCCCCAAGCACCTGCTTGTTAAGCTGGTGCCTGGAGCCGGCCCTGTTCATAACAGTCAGGCCCACTGAAGGCCCACCTGGAACAAAGCACTCCCAATTCACACTTTTCAAACAAACAATCAAGCACACGGTCAAACTGACAGACAAACTGTCCCCGCAACAGACACTCAGATACTCACCAACAAAGCCCCCCTAATGCAGCACTTAGCGTACCTCCTCTCGGACAGATCCCAGGCAAACTCCTGCTCTTCGCCTAAGTCCTTTGTAGATCCAGACCAAGGACTTGCCTAGTGCTGTAGAAATTGTGCCCAGAGGACAGACCTAGTAACCCAAGCCAAGGACAGGCAACAGAGAGATCCAGGATCTTCAGGAGTCTGGGGCCAAATGGGGAAGGGTCAGGAGGAGGCATCAGCTTCAGTTCTCTTCCAGTTCCCCAGGCTGCTCCTCAGCTTTGCCCTTTTAATTTTCTTGGTTGGAATTTCCAGCTCAGCAACTGCCCAGATGCCGTCTGCTTTTCTCTTCTGGGCAGGGTTTTCGAGCTCTCCCCAGCACCTCCTGCCCCAGGGACCTGCTGCTGTTGCTATGAGCACTCTGGGCATTGTCCAGCTGGTCCCATTAGCTACTAATGATAAGGACCGAGGGGTTCCCATCTCTTCCCCAAAGGGCTTTGCTCCCACTTCTGGGGTGGCCAAGAATAATTAGAAATAGAAGGCTTAAAAACCAAACAGCTCTAAGTTCTTCAATAGGGGCTGTGAGCCAAAGCACCCCTTCAAATGTCAAACCCACCACTGCCCTCGGGCTCCATGTGAGGCTGATCCGCCTGACATTGAGACCCCAGAAATGTGATTATTCTGCATGTGTTGGTAATAATAATGACTGATTTTTGTAACCTTCATGTCCCTGACACCATGTGATGAGTCTGAGTCTCTCTGTTGCCCTGGCCCCATCACACTCACTGGCTGCAGTGGGGGGGGGGGGGCACATTCAGCTGCTGATTAAAATCCATCAAAGTTAAAAATCTGTGAGGGCTGAGGAACACCAGAGACTTGGATAAATACATTGACACCTTAGAGTGAAACTGGAAATGTAACTCTGAAGAAGTGAGACCCTGAGTTCCTGGAATGTCTGAAAAGTTCATAATGACTAATGCAGTAGGTGATGGGTTCCCCTTTGATCTGTTCTTACATTTTGACAAATAGGTAGGAACTGGTTGAGAATTTGAAAGTAGAAGGCAGCTTGGCTGAAAGTGACCATGAAATAACATGTTTCAGAGGGGTAGCCGTGTTAGTCTGTATCAGCAAAAACAACAAGAAGTCCTTGTGGCACCTTAGAGACTAACAAATTTGTTAGAGGGCTTTCCCTCAACCCTCTCACTTCCCTGGTTCTTGTCACGCAGACAGCAAGCAGCAAAAGATCAGAAGTCTGAAGTGCAGACAATGCAATGTTTATTGGGGGTAGTTTCCAAGCAAGCATATTCCAAAGCCCTTCACACCAGTCGGGCTTATCTCTATACGCTGATAGAGTCTGTTCCCCAGTGTTCCGTTCCCAGCTCTGACACTGCAGAGCATTTACCCCATGTCCCCCTTCCCAGCTCTGATTCTGCAGAGCCTTGCCTGTGTCCCTGTTCCCCATTCCCTATTCCCATTCCCCCCCAAGAAAGCATGATTCCAATTTCCCCTTCCACTTCCTGTTTGACCCCAGTTTACATAGTAATATTCTCAGCTATACCTTATCCAATCATTTTAATGAAATTTAACGAACCAATCCTAACATATTGTAACATAATTCTCTAACCAATTATATCCCACTACCCTAATTAACTTACACCTAGCAAAATTAGTTATACAGCAGACAGAAACAATTAGAGAACAAGACCGATTAACAATAGAAAAGTGGGGGCCATAAAAATAAAACAATACAGAAATGAGGGTTTCACAACCACAACCATTGCTAAGTGTTTTCTTGACAGACAGGATGCTATCTTAAGAGCTGTTTCTTTCTCTGGTGGTGATGGGCACTTTCAGGACAGGATCATCTTCCTAACAGCCCAATACATTATTTCCATGTGACTGGTTTGGGATGTGAGGATGTGACCGTTCACTTCCCAGCTTATGGCTGCCTCTTATGCTTAGCCAAAGGCCTTAGCCTAAGAACAAGGCCTCAGACTATCCTAGTGAGAGAAGGCCCATACACAGGCGGACTGTGATTTTGATTCTTTGTTTTATACCTCTATAACTAGCTGAGTGATAAAAATACACCTAAATTCTTAACATATAGGCCTTTACAGGCAGGCCTGAATATCTATATTCTAATAAAATTTATTTGGGCATAAGCTTTTGTGGGCTAAAATCCACTTAATCAGATGCATGGAGTGAAAAATACAGTAGGCAGGTATATATATTACAGCTCATGAAAAGATGTGAGTTACCTTACCCCCAGGGCCGAGCAAGCTGGTGCTTGGGGCAGCAGCTTGTAGGAGGCGGCATTCCGCCCAATCCTAGGGCGGCACGGCTGCTTTTTTGTGTGTGTGTGTTCCACTCCGGCTGCCCTGTAGGGGACGGCGGCGCGGAGGATGGGAGCGCCCTGCAGCAAGCTCAGCAGGGCAGCCCGCGTCCTTCCCTCCCAGCCGACTGGAGCGGCACGGAGCCCTCCCGGCTGAAGCCCTGGCCGCCCCCCTTCTCTCTCTCCCCCTGCTCCCTCCCCCGCCCCCCCCCCCCCACATCTGCAGTGCAGGGAGTCCCCCTGCACCCTGGCTCCGGCCGCGCCACAGGTTTTTTTTTTTTGCTTTCCCGTTTTTTGCCGCCCATGGTTTTTTTTTTTTTTTTTTGCTTGGGGCGGCAAAAAAGCCAGAGCCGGCCCTGCTTACCCCACTACAAATACATTAAAATCAAGAGGAAGAGGAAGGGGAGAGTAGGCCCATTACTAAATGTGGAGGGAAAGACAATAACATAAAATGTGGAAATGGCAGCAGTGCTACATGCCTTTTTTCTATTTCTATTTCAGTTTTCACCGAAAAGGTTAGTAGCAATCGTATATCTAACATAGTGAACGCCAGTGAAAATGAGGTATGATCTGAGGCTAAAATAGGGAAAGAAAAAGTTAAAAATTACATAGACAAGTTAAATGTTTTCAAGTTGGCAGGGCCTGATGAAATACATCCTAGAATACTCAAGGAGCTGACTGAAGAGATATCTGAGTGATTTGTGATTATCTTCAAAAACTCATGGAAGATGGGAGAAATTCCAGAGGACTGGAAGAGGGCAAATATAGTGCCAATCAATAAAAAGGGGAATAAGGACAATACAGGGAATTACAGACCAGTTAGGGACTAACAACAAGAAATTTTGCTATAAGCTGAGGACTTATCAGTTGGAAGTGACAGAGGAGGAGAAAGACCTGGGTATATTGGTTGATCACAAGATGACTATGAGCTATCAATGTGATACAGCCATGAAAAAGGCTAATGAAGTCCTAACAGTAGAGACAGAGAAGTGTTAATCCATTATACGAGACACTGGTAAGACCTCATCTGGAATACTGTGTGCAATTCTGGTCTCCCAATGCTCCCATGTTTAAGAAAGATGAATTAAAACTGGAACAGGTGCAGAGAAGGGCTACTAGGATGATCTGAGGAATGGAAAACCTACTTTATGAGAGGAGACTCAAAGAGCTTGGCTTGTTTAGTCTAACCACAAGAAGGCAGAGGGGAGATATGATTGCTCTTTATAAATATATCAGAGAGATAAATACCAGGGAGGGAAAGGAGTTATTTAAGTTAAGCGCCAATGTGGACACAAGAACAAATGGATATAAAATGTCCATCAACAAGTTAAGGTCAAAATTAGATGGTTTCTAACCATCAAAGGAGTGAAGTTCTGGAACAGTGGGGGCAAAAAACCTAACTGGTGTCAAGACTAAGCTTGATAAGTTTATGGAGGGGATAGTATGATGGGACTGCCTACAATGGCATGTGATCCACATTGGCGACTACCAGTAGCAAAAATCCCCAATGGTCAGAGACAGAACACTAGACAGGGAGGGCTCTGAGTTACTACAGAAAATTCTTTCCCAGGTATCTGCCTGGTGGGTCTTGCCCACATGCTCAGGGTCTAACTGATCGCTATATTTGGGGTTGGGAAGGAATTTACCCCCGCATCAGATTGAAGGAGACCCTGAGGGGTTTTCACCTTCCTCTGCAGCATGGAGCATGGGTCACTTGCAGGTTTAAACTAGTGTAAATGGTGAATTCTCTGTAACTTTAAGTCTTTAAAACATGATTTGAGGACTTCAGTAACTTAGCCAGAGGTTGGGGGTCTATCTCTGGAGTGGGTGGGTGAGGCTCTGTGGCCTGCAATGTGCAGGAGGTCAGTGACTAGATGATCGTCCCTTCTGACCTTAAAGTCTATGTGTCTATGAGCTTAACTTCAGTACCCAGAAAGATAATGGAACAAATAATCAAATGATCAGTTTGGAAACACCTGGAAAATAATAAGGTGATAAGTAACAGTTAATGTGCATTTCAACAGTCAACAAATCATGTCAAATCAACCTAATAGCTTTCTTTGACAGGGTAACAATTTTTTTATGGGTGGGAGGAAGCAGTAGATGTGGTATATCTTGACTTTAATAAGGCTTTTGATATTGCCTTACATGACCTTCTCATAAACAAACTAGGGGAAAATAGCGTAGACGGAGCTACTATCAGGTGGGTGCAAAACAGGTTGGAAAACCATTTCCAGAGAAGAGTTATCAATGGTACGCAGTCAAACTGGAAGGTCATATCAAGTGGGGTCCTGCAGGGATCGGTCCTCTGTCCAGTTCTGTTCAATATATTCATACATTATTTAGATAATGGCATAGAGAGTACACTTACAAAATTTGTGGCTGATACCATACTGGGAGGGTTTGCAAGTACTTTGGAGGGCTTCTAGGGCAGAGGTTCTCAAACTGGGGGGTCATGTCCCCTCAGGGGGTCACGATGTTATTACCTGGGGGTCATGAGCTGTCAGCCCCGCCAGGCATGGGGCTGACAGCCTGAGCCCCTGTTAAATTAAATTAACCCCCCAGTTTTAATGTATAGGGGGGGTCACACTCAGAGGCTTGCTGTGTGAAAGGGATCGCCAATACAAAAAATTTGAGAACCACTGCTCTAGGGCTTTCTCTGCACATGCTCAGTGTAGTCCCTTTGGAGCAGCAGCCATAGGACTCTGAGACTGGTCTTGTCAGGAGAAGCAAACTGAGATCACAATAGTGCTGTGATGTCTGCTCCCAGACAGGGGAGGTGGGTTGCATGCACTCTCTGGGGGAAACCTTCAAGTGAGTGAGACACTGGTGCACAATGCTCAGCCCTGGTCTTCTTCCTCTCAGTGAACATGAAAACGCTGGTAAAAGTCATCCACTTTCAGCAAAAGCGGTTTTATTCAGGGGGCTGTATCTAGGGAACCTTCAACAAATGACGTCCAATTCAGAACACTAACCTACCCTGCTCCTCCACAGGCCACTTCAAATATCAAGAAAATATCAGGAACCATGCAGAGTTTAGCACACTTTAAATAGTCAAGTTTTAAACAGAAGGCTGGTCTCAACCTTAGCTCTTGAAGTCCTGGAGGTCCATTATAATAAAAGAAGTGAGGAGACAGCACAAGCACCAGCCCCACCTCCATCTATTTTGTGTGCAGCTAAGCAGCTGCCTAACTCCATGGGTGGAGGGGGGGGGGCTTAGCACATACCCCCTCCCATTGGCTAGTTTAGGTGGCTTCCCAACTAGCACGCTGTGTTTTGTGGATCACAGTCTAAGGGTGTGTCTACACTACAACAGCTACAGCAGCACTATGCCATTGTAGCATAGACACTTCCTATACCAATCAAAGTGGTTTCTCCATTGAAGTAGTTAATCCACCTCTCCAAGAGGCGGTAGCTAGGCTGACAGCAGAATTCTGCCATTGACCTAGCTGTGTCTTCTCGGAGGGTTAGAGTGACCTAAATATGTCACAATGGATGTGAATTTTTTCACAGCGCTGAGCAATGTAGCTATGTCAAGCTACATTTTAGGTGTAGACCAGTCCTCATGAAGAATAAGGGTATGTCTATACTACAGCCTTTATGCTGCGGTAGTGCTCTAGTGCAGATGCTTCTGGAATCATTAACAGGAGTGTTTCCACCACTGTAGTTAACCCACCTAACCGGGGAGAGGTCGATCTAGCCATGGCACTCAGGGCATGGAATGTTTTGCAGCAATGAGTGATGTAACTGGGTTGGTCTAAGTTTTGAGAGTAGACCAGACTTAAGAGGGCTTTGCCTGGAATTAAGTGAAAACATAGAGGCGGGCTGACAGCTGTGTGTGTGTGAGAAGCAGAAAGCCAAGAGAGCACTAGTGAGTGTGGTCATCTTGGGAGGAAACTGAGAGACAGAGCTTGCTTCAGGTCCAGGGTACCCTGGAAAGGCAGACTTGGATTTCTGGGTAAGGAAACTGTCTGCTGCTGTTTGTTTCTACTGTGTTCAGGAAACAGAACTTTGTGGACATTCTTTGTAAATAAAAAAGATTTCACGAAAGGAAAACCTGATTTGTAATTTCTCCTCCCAATTGAAACAACCTAGCAAGGCAAATGAGTTGATGGGAAACATTTGCAGGGGACCACAGGCAAAGAATCCGTGCAAGAGAATAGACTGTTGCAAGTTATAGACTTCAGTATATCCAGCTTTCTGCACTTAACACTCCCCTTCTCCCCGAGCTGACACTCCTCTCCCTGCAGTCAGGCAAACCAAACTCAGGATCTCTGACTCATGTTTGCCCCCAGCAAATCCAGTCCATAGAGTGATCATGAGCTCAATATTAGTCCACGGAGAAAAAATGAAGGGAAGACACAGAGGCAGCTGAAAGTGCGGAGACGTGAAGGATTGTTAATTTCCCTTCTGTATATGGAGTTTTACAAAGTTCAAAACTAAAATCTTCTTTCTAGGCCTTCTCTGGAGTTTTGAATGGCCTGGATTGTAAACTTTAGATTGTAAAGTAATAAAGCTTAGACAATTCACCATAAAATCACCCTTCAGTTCAAGGGTTGCTCCTGATTAATGAGTTGCTGAGGTGTTTTTTCCTTATCACGAGCACACAAGCTGCCTGTGACCTTAACCCCGGGAACCCCTATAGCCCTGCTGGTCCCAGGTGAGTGGCTAGATGTTTACCAAGAAAAAAAAATCACTAAAATAACCCAACTGGGTTTAGTTCCCACCTATTCTTATTTCAGTGCAAGTGTCTGCTGACACCCTTATTATGAATGAAGAATGTCCTGGTTTGATTGAGGGTACATCTACACAGCATGTGGGGGTGGGAGGATGTGATTCCCAGCTCGGGTAGACATACACATGCTGGTTCTCCTCGAGCTAGCACACTAACTATAGCCATGCATCTATGCCAGCAAA
Organism: Emys orbicularis; assembly: GCF_028017835.1. NCBI lineage: Eukaryota > Metazoa > Chordata > Testudines > Emydidae > Emys > Emys orbicularis. The sequence goes on along the minus strand of NC_088695.1, from coordinate 23,021,279 downwards.
GGTGGTGCCTTGAGCTAATCAGACAGGTACAGTCCCTCCCTACCCCTGGGTGCTTACTGTGTAGACAAAGCCTTAGTTTAAGATTTTGCATTCTTGTTTGTTTGTTTCCTTCCTCACTTTTCCTTTCATTCCCTTTCTGCTTCTTCCCATCCCACTGCCCCCATTCCTTGTGTCACATAATTCCTTCTTCCTTCTTTTTTATGTTCCTCCAGCTCCTCCTCCCAGCCTCTCCTTTTCCTTCACCTCACTCTGCTCCTGTGGGCAGCTGATACAAGGTGTAACAGGAACCTCCCATTACCAGCAAAACCATTTCTGATGCAGAGCAGGAGGCAGAGAGAACAGAAGCCAAGAGAGCCGAGCAGCCATGGCCTCAGTGACACCTGTAGAGGAAATTCAAGATGAAATCAAATGTCCCATCTGCCTGAAGTATCTGACAGACCCAGTGTCCATACACTGTGGGCACAACTTCTGCCGAGTCTGCATCACTCAGCACTACGAGACATGGGCAGAGGGGGACTATGACCCTGTTTGCTGCCCCAACTGCAGAGCCCTCATCCGGAAAGGGACTCTCCGGCCCAACTATCAGCTAGCAAATATAGTCGACAAAATTAAACAAATGGATTTAAAACCAGGAAAAGAGAAATTGTGTGAGAGACACAATAAAACCCTGGATCTGTTCTGTGAAGAGGACGGGGAAGCCTTGTGTGTGGTTTGTGAGAGATCCCCAGAGCATGGTGCTCACACAATGATTCTCATGGAGGAGGCTGCCCAGAAATACATGGTAGGAAACTGTCTGGATCCTGGTTAATTCAATCCTTCCCTTTTCTGACTAAGCCTCTCACATCCACAGACTCTCCCACTTTCCCAGATTTTCTCTGTCTCTTGCTCTACCTAAATCTCTCCATTGCATGACCCCCTCCCTCTGGACAGGTGCAGGGAGCCCTGGCCACCGATGCTGCCCCAACCTGTCAACTCCGCACCGTTCATTAGAGAGATGTGGTCACTAGAGCTCTGTGTGAGGCACTTTCCTCACACACAGGATTGAAACTGGAGGTGTCTGTGCTGCGACCAGGCCAGGAATGGAGGGAATGGGCTTCTCCCATAGGCACTGACTCTGTGGGTGCTCTGGGGCTGGAACACTCATGGGGAAAAAAAATAGTGGGTGCTCAGCACCCACCAGCAGCCCCCCAGATCAGCTCTTGCCCCCCCAGCGCATCCCACCTGCTGGTGGGCCCCGTCAATCAGCTCCTCCCCCTCCCCCCAACACCTCTTGCCCACTGCAATCAGCTGTTCAGTGGCATGCAGTAAGCCCTGGGGAGAGGGCAAGGAGCAACGGTGGGGTGTGCTTGGGGGAGGGGCCAAGAAGAGGCAGGGCAGAAGAGGCAGGGCAGGGTAGAGCAGGGGTGGGAAGAGGCGGGTTGGGGCTTGGCAGTAGGGGTGGAGTGGGGGCAGGGCCTGGGGCTGAGCAGGAGTCAAGCACCCCCCGGCAATTCTGAAAGACTCTGGCTGCTCCCACCACACCCCTTACAGGCCAGGCACTGCCAGCAGGGCATTCACATCCATGGTAAGCACAGCATTACTGTTGTATGGAGCATAAGTGCAGGAGTGGACTTAAGACCTCTTACCTAGAGATCCATCTCTGGAGTCACCTGATTAAAAGTGACCCTCAGGTTTCATTATAAAAAAATTCAGCAACCAAAAAGTAACTCTCTAGCCCATAGGATTGAAAAGAAAACTTTAAAAATGTGGCCCAAGCAGAACCGATACAGTGACATGCGCCTGAGTTTGTAGAGAGCCCGAGACAAAAGCTCTGAGAAGAGGGAACTGTCCCATGGATCTCAATGGGGTGTTCACTTCCAGAACTACTGTTCTGGGGTCCACCTCTCCCCAGCCTGTGTGGGGCAGGAAGGAAAGAGATCAGTGGGCTCAGCAAGAAAATACACACGATACACAAATCTGTGCTGGCAGCTTGGCTGTCCCTGCCCCCAAAGAGCTTGTAATCTATTAAACTGAGTAGAGACAAAGAGAAGGTGGGAGGCAAACTGGGAGGGGGCAGCATGTCCCATTTGCTCTCCCTGTCTGAAACACGGGTTCTGTTCACATGGTGCATTAAATAGACCAGAGTCATTTACTCTCCATCCCGGCTGAACTGAGCACAGCACAGGATCAGAGAGGGAGGGCAGAGACGGCTGTAGGACACCTTTCCACCTTCGGTGGAATCTGCTCCTCCAGGGGCCTGGCTGGATCGCTGGCTTCAGGGGCTGCTCTACCTCCCACTCTGCTTCCAGGCAAGAGCTAACAGTCTATCCAGATAAACACACACCAAGGGGAGGTAGGAAGCCAGCTGGGAGCAGCGTGACTCCTTCGCTCTCTCTGTATAAAACACACTGTGCAGGGGCTGTAGACATTTTACATTGAACAGGCAAAAGTGAGTTACCGCGCCCCTACTACCTATTCCCATTTATCCCCATCCCTCACTCCTCTTCTCCCTAACAACTCCCCTCCACACACCTCCACAGCAAGCATTTGGATGTGTAATTTATTTACTTTTCAAAAACAGTTTGGCACCTTCTGAATTTTTGGCTGTGCTCAGATTGCATTTCCCCCAAATAAATAAATAAAAATACTCCTTTGGCAGAGGCAGACAGTAGCAATACCCCCGCTTTGAAATTTGTGATTTCTGCCAAGAACAGCATTAGTGTAAATTAGAATCAGGCATTTAAAACACTGATTCCAGATTAACCACCTTTTTAGTATTTAAATTTAATATCACTCCTTAGACACACAGTCCCTGCCCCTGCAGGCTCAGCATCACAGGCAGGGGTGCTGGAACCAGGGAGGGGGGACAAGAGGCCCATGGACCCCTCACTTTCAAAAGTGAGAGGGCCAGAGGCAATGTTTTTTGGTGGGCATGCCGGGTCAAGTGCCCCCTGCCAAATTGGCCTGCCCGGGGTGGGGGTGGGGGGAGAGAGGGGCTTTGTCCTCCCACTGCCCCTGGCCCCTGCCCCGGGCATGCTCATCCCCTGTTCCTGGCAGCTAGGCCTGGGCGGGGAGCGGAAGGGGTGGGACCAGCAGCTTCTCACAGCAGCCTACCCTGCCCGGGCCCAGGGGCTAACAGCCTCCCCCTTCCCCCCTCACAGCTAGCCTCACTATCTCAGGCAGCTGCTGCACTTCACAGAGTCAGGTTTCAGAGTAGCAGCCGTGTTAGTCTGTATCCGCAAAAAGAACAGGAGTACTTGTGGCACCTTAGAGACTAACAAATTTATTAGAGCATAAGCTTTCGTGGGCTACAACCCACTTCTTCGGATGCATATAGAGTGAAACATATATTGAGGAGATATATATACACACACATACAGAGAGCATGAACAGGTGGGAGTTGTCTTACCAACTCTGAGAGGCCAATTAAGTAAGAGAAAAAAAACTTTTGAAGTGATAATCAAGATGGCTCAGTACAGACAGTTTGATAAGAAGCAAGTGTGAAAATACTTACAAGGGGAGATAGATTCAATGTTTGTAATGGCTCAGCCATTCCCAGTCTTTATTTAATCCTGTGTTGATTGTGTCTAGTTTGCATATCAATTCCAGCTCAGCAGTCTCTCCTTGGAGTCTGTTTTTGAAGTTTTTCTGTTTTAAGATAGCCACCCGCAGGTCTGTCATAGAATGGCCAGACAGGTTAAAGTGTTCTCCCACTGGTTTTTCCCAACCCGGAGAGGACACCCTCAGCCATGTGAGAAGCCACTCCCTCCCACTCCCCGCCCAGCCCAGCTACCAGGCAGAGTGGCTGAAAGTGCCGGTGGCACAGCAGGAGAAGGAAAGACACCCCCCTGCAGTTAACGTGTGTGGTAGAGCGTGATGGATCCAGGCTGGGCAGAGGAGAATCGGGGGTGGTCACGTGTCCTCCCCTTTAGATTGTGCCCCCCCAGAACGGCCATGCCCATCCCCTTTTTAACATGGGCGTAGTAGCCTTTGGCAGGTGTGGAGTGTTGGTGGCAGGGTGATAAGGTGAGCAGCTCACCTGCCGTGAAGCACATTCCCAGCCTCTTCACGATGGTCCTCTTCCCGGAGCCCCCTGCGCCTCCTCTTTCCCCCAAGGCCCCACCCCCTGGCCAGGCCAGAAGCTGGAGCCAGGCCACGGTAAGAGCCGCCCAGGGAGACCGGGCTGCTGTGGGGAGCCCTGCACCCCTCAACACCAGCACAGGGACTGATTGTGGGACCAACGTCCTATTGGGACACTTTTCTGAAAAGCCTCAAGAGCTGTAACGTTACCAGTGAGCTCTCACACAGTTCTGGGAAGCATCCAATACAGTCTATGTTGTCCTCAGTGCAGAGAAACTGGTCAGCAGAGAAACCTCAGGCGAACAGGCAGCTGGCTAATGTTCTACGAATAGCCAAGGCTGAGTTTACAGGCAGCAAAGGGAGCAGGAAGGGAGAAGTGGTGTGGGGAGCACCTAGAGTCTCTCAGCTGTTCTGTGAAGAGGATTAAACCCCCATGTGCGTGATATGTGACAGATCCCGGGCTCACACCATGGTACCCATAGAGGCCTGCCCAAGAGAACAAGGTAGGGCACCTCTGTCCAGTCTATTTCATTCTAAATAGAATTTTAATTACAAGTTATTTCACCACAACTTGCCAGTTATACTTGATTTTTCCCTACTACAGCTACTGATGTAACCGCATCATTCAACTCTGTCACACCTTAATTGTATGAAAAATGGCATTGAAAGAAATGTACAGGGCAATATGGCAAAAGAGGCAAAAATGAAGTTATTAAAGATTACGGTTGTGGGAAACATTTCTCTGGGGAGCTGAAGCTATTTCAAATCTAGTTCCAACTCAACTGAAGCTGTTAAATGATCAGTGAGGTTTAAATCACATGAGCTGCAGGCCAATCTCTGCGAGATTGTTGCCTTCAGAATGGAAAAGGGGGGGGGGGTTACAATCTGTTGTTATTGTTTCTGATTTGTATCACAGTGTTTATTACTGTTATTTACATAAAAGTAGCCCCTAAAGACCCCAAACAAGATCTGACTTCCATTGTACTGGGCCCTGCACAAAACCCAGGGAGGGACAATCCCTGCTCTGAGCAGTTTACAGTCTAACGAGACAAGACAGAGAAAGGGTGGGAGGGGAAACAGAGGCACAGAGAGGGGCAGTGACTTGCCCAAGGTCACTCAGCAGGTCCGTGTCAGAAGTGGAAATAGAACCCACCTCTCCCAAGACTCAGAGCCCTAATCACTAGACCAGTAGTTCTCAACCCTGTCGGTATGCAGAGGTCATTCAAGGGGCACATCAACTCATCTAAATAGTTGCCTAGTTTTACGACAGGCTACATAAAAAGCACTAGCAAAGTCAGTACAAATTAAAATTTCATACAGACAATGGCTTGTTTATACTGCACTATATACTATACACTGAAATATAAGTACAATATTTATATTCCAATTGATTTATTTTATAATTATATGGTAAAAATGAGAAAATAAACAAACTTTCAGTAACAGTGTGCAGTGACACTTTTGTATTTTTATGTCTGATTTTGTAAGCAAGTAGGGAGGTGAAACTTGGGGGTACACAAGATGAATCAGACACCGGAAAGGGGTACAGTAGTCTGGAAAGGTTGAGAGCCACTGCACTAGACCATTTTTATGACCCACTAGCACTTGCCAGTGATGAACTGTGGCCACTGGAAGTGAAAAACTCTTTGATAAAGGTCCCAGGCCCAGCAGGGTGATGAGGTTTCCCACTGGGATTCTGAACTCCCGTGCTGCTCCATGAGCGTTTAACTCCGATGATGGTCTGCACTAGAGGAGGTCACTGTGCTAAACACTGTGTGGACCCCGAACACCTTGAGTCCACCCACAAGAGGGCTCCAGAGAGCGCAGGTCCATGCCAAATACCATTGGGATTAGACTGGATTGTAGCAAAACTAACCCCTGGGCCATGCTGTCCTTTGCCAGTCTGAACTGTTTTATTGTGTGTGTGGGCAAGGACCAGCCAGAGTGGTTCCAGGAATCACATAATGTAGCCTTTTGAAATCTCCCAGAATCCATTGCTTCTTTGAGGCTTTCTAGGGAATCTTGGGTAGCTAGCCAGAGGGAATTGCAAATGAAAATGTTCAGGACAGCATTTGGTCAAACCCCAACAATTCTTAACACAAACTAGCCTGTCAAAGAGGGTTTGCCCTTGTGCTTATGTAAGCAGGGAAATGGGTCCACTATTGTGGGGAACTTTCCTGGCTTATACACTACCCTGGTGAAGTGGGCTAGTGAAAGGATCTGAGTCCTCGCTCCCCCTTCCTTTGCCCAGAGGCCTGCCTGACCTCAAGGGCTCCCCTTCCACTCTCCTGTGTGGCAGAGTCCTTGTAACCCCAAGAAGGCTGGGCCCAGGATTCCTGGGGGCTCGACCCACAACCTTGTCGTGGTCACTTAGGGCAGGGGCTATGGTGTCCCCACTCCGGGGTGCTCTCTCTGCACTGAACACTTCCCTGACCCACTGATCATAGTTCAAAGCAAATACAATTTATTAAACAACAATCGATTAAAAAAAATAAGGAAAAATGGGAAAGGTAAAAGGAAAACACATCACCCCGCTCTGTTGCACAGAAACTTCACAACCAGCAATCTCTGGAATGCAAGGGCAGTTCACAGTCTGTTCCTCACACATCCCAGGCTTCCTTCTCAGGCCCTGGCAGTGCTGCAGGGATGCTGCGGGTTGGACACTTGCTCTGGAGGTGGCCACATGCCCTCAGGCTCTAGGTGGCAGGACCCTTCTTCCCAGCATCAGCCCCTGTCCCCCTCAAAGTCTGACCTGCAAGGCCTCTTGGATGGTGGGGTCTCCCTGCGCTGAGCCTGTGGCCCAGGGTCCCCCCTCACTCTATCCAGCTGGCTGCTCACCACACCCGGCTCCAGACTGCTCCAGCCCCAGCTCCAGCTCCACTCTGCCTCAGCACTGATGCTGCTTTGCCTCCAGCCCCAGGGACTGCTTTTTCTGCCCCCTCTGGCTCTGGTTGTTTCAGTTCTCCCAGCACAGGACTGCTCTCGGGGCTGCTTCTGTGGCTCTGCTCCCAGCACGGATTTGCTCCCTGGGCTGCTTCTCTGGCTTTTGTTGCTGCAGTCCTGCTCTCAGCACTGACCTGCTCCCTGGGCTGCTTCTCTGGTTGGCATGACTCTGCTCCCAGCTCAGCTCAGGCCCCTGCTCTTTACTTAGCTCGGTCCCGCTCTGTCTGATCCAAGCAATTCCAGCTCGCTCATAGGACGGGACCACCCTGGCCTCCTGACTCCCTCATTAGCCTGCTCGCTCTGTCAAATAGGCTGATCTGGAGCATTGGCCTCTCCCCATTTCCCCTGGGGACTGTCAGTCTCAGGGAAGGGTCCTGATTTCCCATCGACCCTTCCCCTTTCTTTTGGTGCTGGGAGCTAGCCAACCAAAAAACTAACACTGAGTTTTAGTAAAGAGCCAACGCTCCCCTTACATTTAGACCAGTTCTGTCCAACCTGTATAATCCCTGGGGTTTAAGGGTTGAAATTCAATGGGAGTTGGGCTCCTTTGAGAATCCCAGCACATGTTTCTAACTCCTGTATTTGTCTGAGATTTGTATCACTTTTTAAGCAAAATCTTATTCTTATACCACCATATGAATCCTTTTTCCTGTTGGTTTAACTCAATGAAGAAAGAGGACAAATAATTTCAAACAGTTTGAATGTACAACTCTCCCAGTCTCCATTAATAAGATTTCATTTCCTTGGTGTCTCTGATGTCATAAACCTAGTAGGGCCAGCTGTCTTGGCTTGGGGTGGACAAACACCCTCCTCCACAAACACTCTCAAGCTCAGACCACCCAAATTGTTTTGTCTCTTCAGGAAAAGATCCAGGCCCATTTGGAGACTCTGAGGGAAGAGAGAGAAAAGCTGCTGGGATTTAAAGCGACTGGAGAGGGAAAAAGTCAGAAGTATCTGGTAGGTTCCCCTTGTGACTAATCTGCAGGGACTTGCAGTGGGGCGTCTGTTTGTAGGCAGTTCCCTCTGTGGCCTTGGGGAATGTGGACTTCTTTCTGTTTCTCCATGACCATGGGTGGTTGTGTGTCTGTACACACACACAGGCCCTGAGAAACCCTCTTCCACATCATATTCTGCAGAATCCAAGACAATCTAACTCATTCCAATTAATCAGTTAATTTCTAGTCCTTGTTGCTTTCACAGAACTCCCAAGGTGAGCGGACTGTATCCCATACAGTGCTCACGGCCCATGTCTGCAGGCATTTCTTGGGTTGTTTATTTCTTTTTATCTCCTGGCATCTCCTGTTAATGTAGTGCTGAGTCCTGCCTGCTGCTGCTCTGGATCAGGATAGGCACAGGCCTCTAGTCACACAGTGCTCTGACCATGTCAGACTTGGAAACATCCCATAAAGAGATATTAGAGCCAAATGGGATGGTGTTAGAAAATCCTTTCCTTAGTATCCACAGAGTATAGGCAAGTGTTAGACATCTTATTGCAAAGAAATTCTCTCTCCTGCACACTCAGAACTCCAAGAAAGGACCATAGCCTCTCTCTCTAACCCTTACCTCTCCTTTCCTTAAAAAAACTCCAACCAGATGCAGACACAAACCGAGAGGCAGAAGATTTTATCTGAATTTCAGCAACTGCAGCAGTTCCTGCAGAAACGAGAGCGACTCCTGCTGGCCAGGCTAGAAAACCTGGAAAAGGAGATTTTGAAGATACAGAATGACAATGTCACTAAACTCTCTGAGAAGATTTCCTGTCTCAGTGACCAGATCAGTGAGCTGGAGGGGAAGTGTCAGAAGCCAGCCAGTGAATTCCTGCAGGTGAGACTGAGTTAGAAAAATCCCAGATCCCTGCAAAGGGACAGGACAGCTCCTCAATCATGGGCACTAGAGTCCAGCAGTCAGAGATCACAGTGTAATTCAGTGTGTGCATTCCTGAAATGTGAATTACGGATGCGCTTTGAAGAATTACAGACTCATTTATGTCAGAAATGACATTAAGTCAGCAGATCCATGGCTCTGGAGCCAGGGCAGTGCCTCTTTTCCTCAGCTGAAAAATCCCTTCCCTGGGATCCCTAGTGTGTGGCAATCATGTCATGTGGGACTAAGGTTGTTTTTCTGTCTCTCTCCCCTCTAGGATTTCAGAAGCATCTTGAGCAGGTACGTGGCTCTTTCTCTCTCCCTTATGTTTCATTATCCTATGAAAGGGCTTGGGGAGCATGTTGCCTCCACATTTCCCCTGGGCGCTACAGCAAAATGTGAGGCAGGGTCACATTTTGGAAACAAATCTCGGTGGTGAACTTAATCCTGAGGTTCTGACCCTTTTATAAAGGACTCTGGAATTATCTATTCAGTAGGAAAGATTGACCTAAAGTATTTCCTGCAGATGTGACATCATTGAGGGACTGGTTGCCTCACAGTTCTGGGAATGCAATACGAGCCTTTCACCTCTAGGGCACTAGTTACAATCATGCCCTTGTCAGCAGTGTCCAAGCATCTTTTCCCTCTGGGGACTGTTGGAGACCTGTGTGAAATGAGCTGGTATCGAGGGGTCAGGGGGAGGTCTGACGTCTCAGTCTAGTTCCTGAAAGAAAGATCCCATAACAGTATGCATGCAAGAAACATGGGAACATACCAGGATTAGCTCATGGAGACGAAGGAGTGAATTGGTCATGGAGATTCGATTCCCTTTTTATCTGCAGATCTGCTCTGTCCAGACCAGAGTGAAAAACATAAGTGGGGCCTTTGGGGGAAGGTTGCACAGACATGGCCTATGCTGCACCTGCTCTGAGGCTGAGAGAAGTGGGGGAATTCTAACTCCAGGCCCCATAAAGCATTAGCTTCCCCAATAGCAATGAATTATAATGAGTCAGTGAATGAAATGTAATAATGTGAAATTCTCTCTCTCCAGGTGTGAGAAGGGGAAGTTCCAGCAGCCAGTGGAGATTTCTCCTGAGCTGGAAAAGAGACTCAGTGATTTCTCCCAGAAAAATATTGTTGTAATGGAGACTCTGAGAAAGTTCAAAGGTACACAGAAGGGATCTAGGAGGAGAAATCAGTATGTGGGTCTTCAACTGTGGGAGGAGATGGTCTCTGGCCAGTTGGTTCATAATCTATTTAATAAAAAGGGGGAAATAGCTGAATTGAGCAGATATAGCAGGGACCCATCAGCAAGGGTGTATTACCCTGATTCACTCTATGAACTTTGGTAAAATCATTAAGGTAAAAATATAGCAAAATTTGGAGTACCTCAGTTTCTCTCTCTCAAGTACAGAACTGCAGGGCACGTGCTCCAGAGCTGTTTAGCCTCCCCATATACTGCTGGTCTCTCTCCAACTGTTTTTCTCATATAATTAAAACATAGTTATGTCAGTTAAAAGTGGGACTGCCATTATGGATATGACAGCCTGAAATCTCATCTCCTATATACTTTCCCTCTCCAGACACTCTGTGCTGCAAACTGGAGACAGAAAGAGAGAAATTACTACGATCCTTCAGACCAGGTGAGATTTCAGGGGGACATTATCATTCCATTAAGAGAAAAAACACATGAAAATGTAGCTACAGTTACAAACCAAACCAGCACTGACCATGACACATGGTTCTAAAAATAACATGCAAACATGAAATACTAAGAAGATCCCAAGCTGAAGTCACACAAACAATCCTGATACCAATTTCAATGGTGTGTCCGTCCATGCACCCATTGATGACCAGAAACATTCTCACTGACCAACACACACTTACCCTGATGTTTCCAGACACATCCAGATGCCTTTGAAATATTCAATTCAGAGGGTTGTGACATTCCTCTCCTTTCCCCTGTGTGAGGGGCTCTTTCCCATTGCTCTTCACCTGCATCCCACCTTTCTCCTCAGCTGGCTGTGCTGAGATCTCTGATTTCAATTGCTTGCTTCTTTCTCTGTTAGAGAGAGAGGGTCCCCCTCTCATGCTGCCACCTCCTCCTTTCTCTAGGGGCTGGAGAAGGGGCTACTTCTCCTAATGCCACCTCTTAGTTACCACTCTTTGGTCTTGAGTGGTTCTTCCCCAGTGCCCCATCCCCTTCTTTTTTCCCAGGCCAGGGAGAGAAGGGTGGGCTCAGTGTACAGCAACCCCTGGGTTTATATCTGTTACCTCAATCCTCTTCAGGTTCAGACCTTCCTCTCTAACTTTCAGAGGAGCAGCCCCAGCAGGGAGCTGCAGCAAGGAACAGGGGAGAAAGGCAGTTTCTGCAGCCCCCACAGCAGCTCCCAGCAGCCAGGGAGATGAACTGCCAGGGCATCTCTGGCTGGTCTCAGGTGCTCAGGGCAGAGAAGCAGGTGGTGTAAATCAGAGACCATGTGCGCTCATCTTTGTGACCCCTTTCCTCTCCTGACTCTTTGCTGCCTGAGCTAGAGCAGGGAAGGGGGGATCTCTGGGATCACACACCAAGGGGGAGCTCTGCGGGAGATTTTCCTTCAACTAACAGAAAATTGCCATGGAAACAACTCTCCCTCATACCAATAACCAGACACATTCTCACTGTCCAGCCCCCGAACCACCTTCATTGTGACCTGGTCATTTGAATTGACATCGACAAGCCTTTCTAATTCAAGGCAGTCAGTGGAGAGATCTCCCTGCTCCTGGCTGTCACATCCTTCCCCTTTCATCTGGGGGGAGACTCTCCCGCCAGCTCTTCTCCAGCATCCTACCTTTCCTTTGGGCAGGGCTGAGCTCAGCTGTTTGTGGGTTGGGGAGATGGTGTCTCTCTAGTGCTGTCACCTGCAGCCCTCTCATCTCTCTGGGGTGGGAAGGGGCTGCCCCACCCAATGGCACCTCCTACTTCCTGGTCTTGAACCACTGGCTCTTCTCCAGTGTTGCATCTTCACCTCTGCTCCCTGGCCTGGAAGTGGAGGATGCATTGAGGAAAGGAAGCTTCCTTTTGGGGTTCAGAGTTGGTATCTGCCTCCTATTTGCCTTCCTAATAAAAAGCTTCTGGTGCCTTCTTTGCTGTGTCTCTGCTGCTGGGAATGAAGCAGCCCGAGCTATGGAACAGGGAGCTGCAGCATCTATAGCCAAATGAGAAAGTACAGAAGTGGTTCCCACTACCCCAGCTGAAGAACTGCAGTGACATCTCTGCTGAAGCTCATGCGCTCAGCACAGAGGCAGCTCTCTGGGATCCAGGATCCCAGCCAGAACAGGGCTGCCTCGGAAGTGTGAGAAATGGACCAGGGCTGAGCTCTGCCCCTAACAATCTGATTCTCTCTCTCTCTCATCAGTGAATGTGACTCTAGATCCAGACACGGCTCATCCCGTCCTAGTCCTGGCTGATGATCAGAAAAGTGTCAGATGGGGAGACACACGGCAAGATCTACCAGACAATCCTAAGAGATTTGACACTGAGCTCTGTGTGCTGGGCTGTGAGGGATTCACCTCGGGGAAACATTCCTGGGAGGTGGAGGTGGGGGATGAGGGACACTGGGCTGTGGGGGTCGCCAGAGAATCTGTAAGAAGAAAGGGAGGGATCAGCCGTAACCCTGAGGGGGGGATCTGGGCTGTGGGGCAGTGGGGGGGTCAGTTCAAAGCTCTCACCTCTATGGAGACCCCACTTCCCCTGAGCTGGGTCCCCAAAAGGATCCAGGTTTTTCTAGACTATGAGCAGGGGCAGGTGACATTTTTTGATGTTGATAAGGAGGCCCCGATCTTCACTTTCCCACCAGCCTCCTTCACTGGGGAGAGAATCCGTCCCTGGCTCTGGGTGTGGGGATCCCAGCTCAGAATATTTCAGAGTTGCAGGGGGAATAGCCATTGGGGACCCTGAAATCATCCTCTCTAGCCTCACACACCCTAGTCACCATGAGCCTGGAGGACTTCTCTCTTCCTCAAGACTTTCTGCAGTGCAGTCTCAAGGACCCTGGATGCTCCATGGGCTCTCAGATCTGGACTGTCAAACCACAGGGATCAGGGAGAAGCCAATCTCATCACCCCAGGGATTGTCCAATCTGTTTCTCATTGTTCTCTATGGTCCAGGAGGATTCTGGGGATCCTGGGTCACAGAGTGTCATGGAAACATGGGAGAACTAGGCCAATGGAAATGAAAAAATAGGCTTCTCTAGCCACAGTCATCCTAGTATCTATGACCTTGGAGGACTGTCATCTAACTAACCCCTCACTCATCTCTCTGACTGTGGAGGACTCCTGTCCTCCCAAACCCCAGTACCTCATCTCCCCCCTCACTGCCAGGAGCAAAAGAGATGGGAAGGAGGAGGAGGTGAAAAACTCTTGGAGCTGCAGAAGGAGTAGATATACCGGGAGGGGCAGGGGTAAATGGTCAAAACTGATGGAGTTTCAGGGTGAGAAGTGATGTGGGAACTGGTGCCTTAATTAATAGCTGGGCTGGGGAACAGGCAGATGCGGGGTGGCAGGAACACAACATGAATTAATTGGGGTTTGGGGAGTAGCTGGAGACTCTGCATCAGCAGGGAGAACCTGGGAGAGGGAGACCCAGGGACTGAGGAGTGTGACCTCCAGGCCACCAGGGAAGGGATGCTGCTGTGGGAAGAAGTTGGGGGTGCTGTGATGTCATCTGGATGAATGTGAGCTGGCTCTTTGGAAGGGAGAGGGCCGTACAGGGCAGGTTTAACCAGAAAGGAGAGACGAAATGAAAGTGAAAAAAATAAAGTGAAACAAGAGTAAAGGGAGAAGCCTGAGGAAAGTGGCAGAAACTGAAATGAAGAGTGAAAGCAAAACAATCCTGAGAAGGGAAAACGCTCAGAGGACACAGAGGGGAAAGGAAAAACTCAGGGGAGAGAACTGGGAACCTGAGGTGGAATGATCTGTGAATGTGAATAGAGAAGAACTAAGGAGACACAGAGACATAGATGGAAAACGTGCTATAAAAAAACGATGTGTAGAACTGGATAAAGTAAAAGGAAAGGGTGAAGAAAAGAGAACACAAGAGGGATACGGAGATTTATAAAATGCTGCTGAAAGTCAGACTGGTTATGAAAATTCCCTCTCAGCTCCTTTTGAGCCTGACATTTACTTAAGAGAAATGAAGCATATTTTTCCTTGTTTATTTCCCAGTTGTAATTTTGAAGGCAGTCATGAGATTCCCCCTCACCCCCAATGGTTGTGTCACCCCAACATCAATGAGGGTGTGTGTGTGTATGTGTGTGTGCCAATCTGATGATATCCTGAGCCTTACTGTAATATGTTGCTATCCAGCCTGCACTCTGTGCCATGAACTTTATATAAGGTGTATGTCAGGAATTGTTCAGCTGTGCTCTGGAGAGAGCTGGTTTGGTCACTTCATCTCTCAACCACCAAACCTGCCAGTGTGACACAAGCAAACAAAATATCTGGCAGATATTTGCAATGTGCGACACTTGGGTTTTATGGCTCATCACACCACAATCAATAGCCCATAATGATTGTGTGAATTAAATAAACTATTTAAAAAGAAAACTAAAATATATACCAGATGGAGGCACACAATTACCACTCCCACAGCAACAGGGTTTGTATTATGACCTTTCTGGTTCCCCACACTCATCCCCACCACTGGAACTTCAAGAAGAATTGTTATTATGTGTGAGGACCAACCACTGGAGAGGGATTTGACAGACACATTGGCAGTGGGTTACACAAGGGCCTACTAGACAGCTTAGAATATTAGAGATCAGGACACTGGGGTTCTCTTCCTGGCCTCAGTGTGGGGTAATGATAGATAACCATATTATTTCTATTTTATACATTCATTCTGCCAGGCAGTAGAAGGGAGTGGCCATTTGCAGTGGTGAGTAGTGACGAGTAACCAGATCATGTTTATTGTCTTTTGTTATGTTAGAGCTGAAAACACTTCTTTCCTGGGTGTCTGGCTGTTGAATCTTACCCACATGCTCAGGGTTTAGCTGATCGCCATATTTGGGGTCGGGAAGGAATTTTCCTCCAGGGGAGATTGGCAGAGGCCCTGGGGATTTTTCACCTTCCTCTGCAGTGTGCAGCACGGGTCACTTGCTGGAGGATTCTCTGCACCTTGAAGTCTTTAAACCATGATTTGAAGACTTCAATAGCTCAGACATAGGTTAGGGGTTTATTACAGGAGTTGGTGGGTGAGATTCTGTGGCCTGCGTTGTGCAGGAGGTCAGACTAGATGATCATAATGGTCCCTTCTGACTTTAAAGTCTATGACTCTATGACTTGTGGTGGGACAGCATTTCTGCCTGCCTTGAATCACCTTAACTCTGCCCTCTAGTGACTCCAGACAACAATCATAGGACTTGGATTAAGGCATGTTAGTGTGTGTGGACCCAGATTAGATGTAAATGATATTTAAAGACACATTCACTTTTATTCCTCCACATGTGTTGACTGATTCGGTGTCTCCGATTTTATTTTAAATGCCGCAGTAGCATGGAGCTCTCTTCATAACATCCCCAGCTCAGATTTCCAAGAACTGCCTGTTATTTTGCAATTTGGGCCAGACCCAGGAAGGGACTGGGTCCTGAGTCTCTTTGTTATGAATTGTGGGTGCTCAGCAGCTTGTGGAACTGGGCCCTATATGTTTATATGTTTAAATGTCTTGTTGTAAAGTTACTTCCCTGAACAGTGGAAAAGGGCCAGGTTCTATTGCAGGGTCTGGGGCTGAATCCCAAGATATTACAGCTCATCTGAGGGAAGAATGATATTGATGGGTCTCTGAGGATATAATAATAAAAATCACCTGTTTTAATGATTTGTATGCTAACATGAGAGTAGAACACTCACTAATGACCCCCCTAGAAGGCAGTGGGTTGATGGCTTCTTAGATTCTTTGTCAGAAGTGAAACCCAGGGCACAAGGAAGTTGGAGAGATTCCATCAGAGACACCCAGAGTGAACTTCACTTCACTGAACAAATCCCAAGTCCTTGGTCTCTCAGCAGGTGAAGTGAAGGGCAGGGGACTGGACGCCACCCCTCCCCCTGGGCTCAGGCATGAGACTCTCAGCACAGAACTGCCCCCACACTCCTCACCCCCAGGCAACCTCTTCTGCAATCTGTGCTCTGCAGCCACCATGCACCAGATGGTGCTTCCAGAACCCTCTCCCATGGTGCTCAGGGGTGGGTGTCCCTGCTGACAAGCTTCTTCAAAGTTTCCAAGGCCAGAAGGGATGATCATCACCACCTAGTCTGACATCCTGGATAGCACAGGCCCGAGAACTGTCCCCAAAGAATTCCTAGAGTGGATCTTCCAAAAAAAAAAAAAATCCAATCTTGATTTGGAAATTGTGTGTGATGGAGAATCCACTGCAATCCTTGGTAAATGATTCCAATGGTTAATTACCCTCACTGGAAAAAATGTCACCTTATTTCTAGTCTGAATTTACCCAGATTCAACCAATGAATTTTGTTACTTTGGGAAACAAGTTAGCAGAGGATGGTTTTGTTCCATTTATCTCTGAGTTATCAGCTCAGCACCTTTCCACTCTATCATTCCCTTCCCCTCCCCATACCTCTGACAGAGAGCTGAAGATTAATGGGGTGGTTTATGCCACAGTTTTCAGGGTAACTGCTCCCTTATTCACCCCTCTGCAGTCCCTCCAGGGGACCTACTTAAATGGTTCTTGTGCCCATCCATCTCCTCTCTTGGTCAGAGACCCGCATCTCACTCACTCCAGTCTGGGTGTTTTAAGGCTGCCAGCTCCCTGGGTTAGACTGCAATAGCCCCAGCAAGCCAAGCTGCCTAAGCAGGCCAGCACCTGTACTTTGCTTTCTCCCCCAGGGCTATAAGCAGCGTATGCCCAGCAGTTACATGTTACCACCCTGCTCCTTCTAAGCCAGCAGATTTATTCTCAAGGAAAAAGCATTACTGAGTGAGCATCTGAACACAATAAAAGAATCTACACACTTGCTAACAGTTTATCACAAGTCACCCACCAGTGTTATAGGCCAGTCTTTCGGACCCTTCTGCAAAGTTGAGGCCCCCTTGGAGAGCTGGTCCTGTCCATTAGCTGGATTGGAAATAAGGCCTGAATGAGTGTAACCTCAGGCTCTTTATCCAAATGTCCTTTCTTTGTTTCTTGGTCTCTGGAGAATCCAGTTTGAACTAGTACATGAACATCCCCAGAAAGTGGTATGTCTTTGGAGGGTTACAACGTGGCTGATTTGCCTTAATCACCCACCCATAGTTTTTAGTTCCTGGAGGAGCTGTGGTAGTCTGCTCCTGCACGGAGTAGAACACAATAATGCTGAAGCCGTTCATTGAAAACAATGGACCCCCAACAATACACATGAGGTTCCAATATCTGTTCCAGTTTACACCAGCTCTTCAGGCCAAGCAGGTTCCACCCAGAAAGAGGCAGGGGCAGAGCAGACCCTAGAACTGAAACGAACTGGGCATGAAAGAGCAAAGAGAGCACTTAGTATTGTCACAGAATGCTGCAGGTGTGAAAGAGAAAACATCAGTTCTTCATCTAGAAACACACAGAGATATTCTAGCTGGGGTCTCAGTGCCAGGAGATCAGCCTGGGGGTGGGGGGACCAGAGCAGGGTTCATATCTGAAGAGTTATTTTATTTCAGTGTCCCTGCCAGAGAATGTCTCTGGAGTTTCCTTCATTCCCTTCTTCGCCCCCACTGTTCCCCCAATATATTTGCCCAGCTGATGTGGGATGGCAGAGGGAGGGGAGAAAAGCAGTGAGATGAATCCCTCAGTTTCTTGTAATTTCCAGCCGTCAGTGCCAGTCCCCAGAGTGCTCAGAGAAGAATCAGGGTTGGAAGAAGGAGCTCCAGAAAATGAAAACAGAGAAAAAAGGAACAATGGGGGTTGGGGCACTTGCTGAGTTGGAAATGGTGTCCAAGGATTGTGACGTTGTGCAGTCTATATGGTTTTATAAAAACATGATAATAAGTGAATATAATGTAACTGGGATAGTTTTATAAAGATTTGATAATAAGTGACTATAATGCAACTGGGATATGCTTCGTGCAAAAGGTCTCTTGTAAGGTATCATTACAAAGCTCATAATCTACTGAGTGTGATCATCCTATTTGTAGAAATGTACCACTCTTGTATCTAAAACTAGAAATATAAAACATAACTCTGAGGGCCTATTGTAATTATGTAAAGTGTGGGCCATTAATGATGGTTTGGAATCTTGATGACTCCCATTAACCAGGACTATTGTCTGCAGATGGCTGTGTTTACCTGTTAGTCTTCCTGTATATGTGTGTGCTGGCAAGTGGGCAATGAAGTCTTGCAGTGACATGTGATCATGTCACCTGAACTGGAATCCATCTTTAACCTGGTGCTTTTCCAGTGAGGGGGGGTGAAAACCCAGAGGGACAAAGGGTTCCCGCCTTATGCAAAAGATATATAAAGGGGTGGAAGAGAACAAAGGGAGAGAGGAGCCATCATGAAGAATCCCCTAGCTATCACCTGAGCTGGAACAAGAGCTGTACCAGGGGAAAGAATTGTGCCCAGGCCTGGAAGGTGTCCAGTCTGAGAAAAACTTACTGAAGCATCTCTGAGGGTGAGATTATCTGTATTTAGCTTGATTAGACATAGATTTGCGCATTTTATTTTATTTTGCTTGGTGACTTACTTTGTTCTGTCTGTTACTACTTGGAACTACTTAAATCCTATTTTCTGTATTTAATAAAATCACTTTTTATTTAGTAATTTACTCAGAGTATGTATTAATACCTGGGGGAGCAAACAACTGTGCATATCTCTCTATCAGTGTTATAGAGGGCAAACAATTTATGAGTTTGCCCTGCATAAGCTTTATGCAGGGTAAAACGGATTTATCTGGGTTTAGACCCCATTGGGAGTTGGGCATCTGAGTGCTAAAGACAAGCACACTTCTGTGAGCTGTTTTCAGGTAAACTTGCAGCTTTGGGACAAGTGATTCAGACTCTGGGTCTGTGTTGGAGCAGACGGGAGTGTCTGGCTCAGCAAGACAGGATGCTGGAGTCCTGAGCTGGCAGGGAAAACAGAAGCAGGGGTAGTCTTGGTACGTCAGGTGGCAGCTCACAAGGGGGTTTCTGTGATCCAACCCATCTTATGCAGGGCAAACTCATAAATTGTTCGCCCTCTATAAGGACTTTGGTCATTAGGCCCTGCAACCAGGGGCGCTTATATGGACTTTGGCCATTAGGCCATGCTGCCCTGCAACCAGGGGCGCTTATATGGACTTTGGCCATTAGGCCGTGCTACCCTGCGACAAGGGTTGATCCTATGGACTCTGGCCACTAGGCCGTGCTGCCCTGTAAGGAGGGGCGTAAACCATCACATGTGGTGGAGAATGTGGGCAGCGATCCGGGCCTGCTGAAAGGTCCGTGAGAACAGGGTTTTACCATGGGAACCCCATTAAACCCCAAGATGGAGATGGAGAAGCTCCTAAAGTGGATCCTGGACCGGCAGCAAGAGCAGGCGGCCCAACAACAGCAGCAACAGGTGCAGTTGATGCAGCAGATGGCCAGCCAGCAGCAGCTGCTGATATCTCAGCATCAAGAGCATCAGCAGCAGCTCTTCCGGGACTTGGCGATCCAACAGCAGGCGCAACAAGAACGCCTGGTGCAGCAGATGGCCACATTGCTACACCCGGCAGGAGCCACAGCCCCCGTACCTGCCGGACCCGGACCCAGGGAGAATGTAAGGGAGTTGCCGGTACGCCTCACTAAGATGGGGCCAGAGGATGACCCGGAGGCGTTCCTGGTGACCTTCAAACGGGTGGCGACCGCCGCCAGGTGGCCCCCCGAGCACTGGGCCACTTTATTAGCTCCCTATTTGACGGGACTGGCCCAGGCTGCCTACCGTAGCCTCGACCCCTGGGAGGCCCTAGAATACACCCGGGTGAAGGCGGCCGTATTGGACCACACCAGCATTAGTCCGGAGACCTATCTCCAATGCCTCCGCAAAGAACAGTACCCTCCTGGGGCCCGGCCCCGGGCTGTGGCCCAACGGATACGGGACCATTGTTGGAGGTGGCTGAGCCCGGAAGGCTTAACCAGACCCCAGGTAGCGGAGATGGTGGCGCTGGAGCAGTTTACCCAGATCCTGCCCCCCGGGAGGAAGGGCCTGGGTACGCCGACACAGACCGGCAACCCTCTCAGCGGCAGTGACCTTGATGGAAGACTACTTGTCCGCTGAAGGGACCGAAGTGACACCCCGGACAGCAGGAAGCTACGGACAGCGGGGCGGACTGGGCAAAGGGAATCCCCAGAGAGCAGGGGCTCGGGAGCCACAGTCCGGCGCCCATTCCGTGACCCTGAAGCTCCCCAGTCCAGAGCCCAGACACAGGGCAGCCCGGGTAATGACACACAGGGACCCGCTCCCACGAGAGAGAGGGAGCCCACCCGGTGGAGGCCCGGGACCCGCCGCGGCCCGAGAGGGGTGCTGGGAGTGCGGACAAGAGGGGCACTTCCGGCGGGATTGCCCGTTTATGGACTGCAATTATGGACAAGCCTGGGTCGCCGGAAGAAGGGCCCGTAAGAGAGGACTGGGAAAGCTCGTGGTCCCCGTCTGGGTTGAGGGGATCCTCACCAATGCCCTCGTGGACTCGGGGTGCAGCCAGACCCTCATACGTGAGGGGCTAGTCCCCAACCTCAAACTCTCTCACACCCAGATACATCTACAGTGTGTACATGGGGACATCTGCCTTTACCCCTCGGCCTGTGCGAAGATAGAAGTCTGCCACCGGGCGGGGGGCCTTCGCGTGGGCGTGGCCCCCAGATTGGCCTACCCGGTA
The DNA here is from genome assembly GCF_028017835.1 of Emys orbicularis. NCBI lineage: Eukaryota > Metazoa > Chordata > Testudines > Emydidae > Emys > Emys orbicularis. The sequence continues at coordinate 23,000,564 of NC_088695.1, read as the reverse complement.
GTCTTGGGATGAGACTGGCCGGGCTTTGGGGAGATTCTCCGGAGGTACCAACCACCCGACCCACGAGCCGACGGGTTGAGGCCCCCACGAGTGGGGCTGCTTGGACGCACGCCACGGGATGACCCCGGAGAAGGGACATCGGCTACAGGAGAACCCCCCGCGACCAACCCCCCTGTAAGGGCCCACTCAGTCGAGGATGCTCAAATGGAACTGGAACGGGATGTGGACTTTGTGCAAGAACAGAGAGAGGACCCGACCCTAAGTAGGGCCTGGGAACAGGCCACCAGCCCCGGTCCCGACGAAGGCTCGACCCCTGGGCCCCCACAGGGTCCACGCTTTGAGATATGGCAAGATCGCCTGTACCGGGTAGTACAGGAACCGCAGGCCCAGGAGACATTCCACCAGCTATTGGTCCCTCGAAGGCTGCGACAAAGCCTCCTATGTCTAGCCCACGCTAACCCCTGGGCTGGGCACCTGGGGCGGGAGAAGACCCTCCAGAGGATAGCTCGTCGGTTCTTCTGGCCTGGCATACACCAGGAGGTGCGAGACTACTGCACGTCTTGCCCAGAATGCCAACTGGCGGGACCAAAAGGTGTGGCCCGGGTACCCCTGATCCCTATGCCAGTCGTCGGCATACCATTTGAAAGGATTGGGATGGACCTGGTCGGACCCCTGGACAGAAGTAAGACAGGAAATCGCTTCATCCTAGTGGTAGTGGATTACGCAACGTGTTACCCTGAAGCCGTACCCCTGAGGACGGGCACAGCGCCGGCGATCGCTACTGAACTAGTGAAGATTTTTGCTAGAGTTGGGATACCGGCGGAAATCCTGACGGACCAGGGCACGAACGTGTCCTCTAAACTGATAGCGGAATTGTGCCGCCTCCTCCATATACGAACCCTCCGGACGTCTGTCTATCATCCCCAGACAGACGGCCTGGTGGAACGTTTCAACGGTACGCTCAAATCCATGTTAAGGAAGTTCGTGGAGGAGGACCCTACACATTGGGACACCCTGTTGCCAGCCCTGCTGTTCGCCATCAGGGAGGTACCCCAGGCATCGACGGGATTTTCACCCTTTGAACTCCTGTATGGCAGGCAGCCCCGGGGGATCCTGGACCTCCTGAAGGAGGAATGGGAAGCCCAGGAGACCCGAGTCCTCGGGACCACCCAATACGTGTTGCAACTCCGAGAACGGCTATGAACGCTAGGTGCGTTCGCCAGGGAGAACCTGATACAGGCACAAGCGAACCAAGAACGCCTCTACAACCGAGGAACTAGGGGACGGAGTTTCGGTCCCGGGGATCGGGTGTTGCTCTTGTTGCCGTCGGCCGAATCAAAACTGCTAGCCAAATGGCAGGGACCCTACGAGGTAATCCGAAGGATTGGACCAGTAGATTATGAGGTCTGGCGACCGGGGCGACGGAGGGAGATGTGCATATACCACGTAAATCTTCTGAAGGCCTGGAAGGCCAGGGAAGCCCTGCTCATCGTCCCATCCACTCCGGAATCAGAACTTGGACCCCTAGTAGGGGACCCCCCGGACCCGAGACCGGTGACATTAGGGGTGGGCCTCGCCCCTATACAGAGACAGCAAATACAGCAATTGACAGGGGAGTTCCCTGATGTTTTATCTGCCCACCCGGGGCGAACTGCTCTGATGAGCCATCATATAGCAACCTCTCCAGGTCAGAAGGTAAGAGACCACCACTGGCCGTTACCCTGGAAGATGTGGGACACCGTCCAAAAGGAGCTGGAGACAATGCTGGAGATGGGGGTTGTGGAGGAATCAAAGAGTGAGTGGCGCAGCCCCATTGTCTTAGTCCCAAAGCCTGACGGGACTACCCATTTTTGTATTGACTTCCGAAAAGTCAATGCTATCTCCCGCTTCGACGCATATCCGATGCCGCGGGTGGATGAATTGTTGGAGCGGCTTGGGGGGGCGAGGTACTTTTCAACCTTAGACCTAACCAAGGAATACTGGCAGATCCCCCTCACCCCAAACTCCCGGGAGAAGACTGCCTTCCCAACCCCGTTCGGCCTCTTCCAATTTATAACGATGCCATTCGGGCTACACGGAGCCGCGGCTACATTCCAACGGTTGATGAATAAGGTCTTACAGCCCCACGACCAGTATGCGGCGGCGTATATAGACGACATCGTAGTCTATAGCGACAACTGGGAGGACCACCTACGCCATCTGGCTGGGGTGTTGCAGGCCCTTCGATCAGCTGGCCTTACAGCCAACCCGGCGAAGTGTCACCTCGGGAAAGAGGAGGTAACCTACCTCGGATATACGGTAGGGGGTGGGAAACTGACGCCTCTAATCAGCAAAGTGCAAGCCCTCAGAGATGTACCCGTCCCCAAGACGAAGAAGCAAGTGCGCCAGTTTTTGGGCCTAGCTGGGTATTACCGTCGCTTCGTGCCGGACTTTGCATCCATAGCTGCCCCCCTGTCGGACCTTACAAAGAACTCACAGCCTCGACAAGTGCAGTGGTCGGAAGAGTGTAATAATGCTTTCGAAGCTCTGAAAGAACGACTCACTCATGAACCGGTCCTGCGACACCCAGATTTTTCAAAAGAATTTATACTTCAGACAGATGCCTCGGAAGTAGGCCTGGGGGCCGTACTCTCCCAGGAGTTGGACGGGGAAGAACACCCGATACTGTATTTAAGCCGTAAACTGTTCCTCCGGGAACAACGGTACTCCACAATAGAGAAAGAAGCCCTGGCAGTGAGATGGGCCATCGACGCCCTACGTTATTATCCGTTGGGGAATAGCTTCAGGCTGATCACAGACCACGCCCCCTTACGCTGGATAAATAGTATGAAAGACGCGAACCCCCGGATACTATGTTGGTACCTCTCGCTGCAACCCTATGACTTCCGCGTATTTCATCGCCCGGGTAAGGCACACGCTAACGCGGACTTCTTTTCCAGACGGGGGAGGAGGGGGCGGACCAACCCGAGGGGTCCCTCTTAAGGGGGAGGGTGTGTGACGGGGCAGCCCCGCCCCGCACTGGCCCCAGCGACGTCAGACCAGTAGCTCTGACAGAGGAAGTCCCGCCCCGTTCATACTGGGCATGCTCCAGATGCTCACTGAGTATAAAAGGAGGGAACTCAGCTCAGTCAGAGCTGGCGGCCGCAGGGGAAGGACCTAACTGGGAAGCTCCTGCAGAGGACCAGCCGACGCCCTTGGAGCTGTTAGGAACAGAGGCTCTTATAGGCCGGCACGAACCCCTACTGCGGGAGGAACCGGAGGAGGCGACGGACCCAGAGACTCACGGAGAACCCTGGGATCCATGGGAGACCCCAACTCCCCAGCCGGTAGGGAGCAACCCGGGGGAAGTGACGGACTGGTACCTTGACCCCGGTAAGCCTCAGCGTGTTGCGGTAGGACCCCCTCGCTGAGCCAGTAGTAATATCCTACGGCCCTGCAACCAGGGGCGCTTATGTGGACTCTGGCCATTAGGCCGCGCTGCCCTGCAACCAGGGGCGCTTATGTGGACTCTGGCCATTAGGCCGCGCTGCCCTGCAACCAGGGGCGCTTATGTGGACTCTGGCCATTAGGCCGCGCTGCCCTGTAAGGAGGGGCATAAACCCTCACACTGCCCTTAGGCTCCTTGAGGCCCAGGTCTGTCTGGTACCTATGTTACCCATTGGTGAGTGTGTGCTACAGGGCCCCTGCTGTGCTGATCTGTAGAGGACATGAGCTGTTACAGCTACAAATGTTTGAATATTTAGTGTAACCCTTCTTCCATGTGGAGTCGGCAGCAACCAGGACAGGGTTCAATATCTAGGGGTTCCTTTTCAACAATACAACACAGAATTGGCTCGAGCCCCCATCCAGTAACCTGGGGAAATTACACACCACCCATGGGCATCACTGAGCGGCAATACTTTCCCATTTGCAAGCACTGCGTCTGAATGTAAAAAAGAAACTTTTAATGAAAGGAGGGAAGCCACCTGACATTATTTAGGGAAAATGCCACAAGCAGGATGCATAAACATAAAACTGTGAGCAGGACACCCACCCAAGAGTGCATGGGGCAGAGTCTTCTGCCTCATGTTCTTGAGTTCTACAACCAAAGTTTCTTTACCGTGCCCCTCTCTGCTCCCTCACTATACCCCACTCATAGTGGTTGTCCTTGGTCAGTGAGGACACAGGGTTCCGAGGTACATTAGTGTGAGTTCACCTTCCACCAGGGGAAGAAGGCCCCTGGCTTGTTCCACCATCTGAGCACTTGCTCTGGCTGGCCTCCCTGCTAGCCTCTCATTCCTCTCTGCTGGCTGCCTTGCCAGCCACTCATTCCACTCCACTTGCTGGTCACCTTTTGCCCCCTGCCAGTAAGTCTCTTGAGAGTCCATCCAACTCTTAGTGATTATCAGCTCTTAGTGATGCAAGCTAGGCAGAAATGCTGTCCCACCACAAGTGTTTTCAGCTCTAACATAACAAAAGACAAATGGAGCCTATTTATCTCTATCTTTGAACTGTGGGGAGGAAGAGTTTAAACCAGACAGGGACCCTAAGGGAGAGTCCAGATCTCCTGTCTGTCCTCACCCCTCTTACTTTCACAGGTGTCTGGCATTTGGGCAACTGCATACAATGTTGAATTCAGACAATCTTGCAGCTATGTAAAGGGAGATCTTAGCTGACCAGTAAAGTGCCTGAACCACTACTGTTTATTGCTTAAAATAACCAAGCCAGCAGGCCTTTAATGGGCCTATGCAGCAGCCATAGTATGACCGAGTCAGGAGGGGAGGGAGTTTGGGTGACCACAGAAACAGCAGCTTGACCCTGCATCCTTTCTGGTGAGAGCTCTGTCGAAATTGCTGAGATATGCATTTAGAAAAACAGGAAGCTTGTCTATATGTGCCCTCAGGGATGTGTCTGTCAGGGCCTCAGGGCATGCAAACTCTGAAAAAACACATCTGGCTAATTGATGATCAGAAGGAAACCTCTTGCTTAACCTCTGAAATTGATTGCTGAACAAGTTTTCTCTGAGTGACGTGTTATTGTAATACTAATGAATAAAACAGAATTTGGGGTATTTGGACTCTTCAGGGACTCTCCCTCTGGATATATCTTGTGGCTCCAATGGCAGATGGAAGATTGGCCATTGGAAGACTGCCGCTGTGCCACTCGAGAGCCACACCCAATGTTGGTAATTATTGAGGGTTGGGGTTTTTTTACTAACCTGTTGCAGACGTGTGTAAGTGCTTGAGACTAAGTAAAGTTTAGCTTTAAGTGAAAGCACTCGTGTGTTGTCCTGTTTGTGCCAGCCATCTATTGATCAGATGGCCATGTCTCCATTGATTTATTTCCTGACACCACCTCACACAGAGAAAAGTTACCAAGAGCTTTGGGTTGAAAGAACCCTGGGTAACAGGCTGAGCTCTGCTTCTAATGCTCCGATTCCCTCTCCCCGGTGAATGTGACTCTGGATCCAGACATGGCTCATCCCCAACTCATCCTGTCTGAGGCTCAGAAAAATGTGAGATGGGAAGACAGACAACAGCGAGTGCCCAACAATCCCAAGAGATTTGAATCTTGGGCCTGTGTGCTGGGCTGTGAGGGATTCACCTTGGGGAGACATTACTGGGAGGTGGAGGTGGGGGATAGGCTACTCTGGGCTGTGGGGGTGGCCAGAGAGTCTGTGAGGAGGAAAGAACAGATCAGCTTTAACCCAGAGGGGTAATCCGGGCTGTGCAGTAGTGTTTGGGTCATTTCTGGACTCTCCCCTCCCCTCTGATCCACCTGCCCTGGTGCTGGGTCCCCAGCAGGATCCGGGTTTGTCTGGACTATGAATGGGGGCAGGTGACATTTTTCAATGCTGGAAACAAGGCCCTGATCTTCAGTTTCCTTCCAGCCTCTGTCCCTGGGAGAGAATCCACCCCTGGTTGTGGGTGTGGGATAGAGGAGTCACTGAGACATGGAGGGGAGGGGGGAATGTCCCACTGGGGTCCATGAAATCAGCCTCTCTAGCCTCTCACACCCTTGTCTATATGACCCTGGAAGTCTCCTGTCTTCCTGCAGACTTAGTACCCCGCAGTCCCAGGGATGGGAGCGGGAGGTGTGAAAAACCACTGGAGCTGCAGGCAGGAGGAGCAGAGGGGCCCTGATGGGCAGAGGTGTGGGCTGCAGGGCCAGAACTACTGGAGGGTCAAGGACAGAAGTGATGTGGGGGCTGGGGCTCTAATTACCAGTTGGGCGGGGGACAGGCAGATGTGAGGGTGGCAGGGGCAGAGAATTAATTAATTGGGATTTGGGAGGTTTGGGGAAGAAGCTGGAGGTGCTACACCAGTAGGAAGCCTGGAAGAGGGAGAACCAGGGACTGTCAAGTGTGACCTCCAGGCCAGCGGGCAAGGGATGCTATAGTGAGGAGGAGCTGCTGGGAGGTGTGTGTGGGGGAGGATGTCATTTGGATTATGGTGGGCTGGCTGTGGGGAGGGGAGAGGCAGGTACAGGGCAAGTTTAACCCGAAGGGAGAGAAGAAATGAAAGGGGGAAAAAACAGGCAAAAATAAAATAAAACAAGAGTAAATAGAGAAGACTGGGGAAAGCGGGGAGGGGTGCAGAACTGATTTGAAAAGAGTGAAAACAAAGCAATCCTGAGAAGGGAAGACCTCAGGGGGAAGCAGGAGGGGAAGGGATAAACTCAGGGGAGAGAACTGGGAACCCAAGTTGGAATGATCTGTGATAGGGAATAAAGGAGATTTAGGGGGAGATAGAGAAATAAATAGATGGAAAACGAGTGCTAGAGACAATGATGTGCAAAACTGGCTGAAATGAAATAAAAGGGGGGAAGGAAAGAGAATGTGAAAGGAATTTTATTCCCAGGTGACACATGCACAGAATCCCTGGGAAGGATTTTGCTAATATGGGGGGAAAGACCCTGCTGAGCTAATGGGCTAATTCCATCACCAATATCAATGTGTCTGTAACTCTTCAAAGAACAGTAAGAGTAATTATTTGCTTACGAGATAATCGGTAGTCTTTCTAACATGTGCTGAAACTGCAGGGTGCACTATGTGCGTAAATGCGAATGAGGTATAGTCAGAATCACATTATAAAAAGAGGGTGCCCACACTGGGAAAACTGAGTTCCCTATGGGAAAATTCCAGCAGGAACTATCCCTCTACTGATGATCAATTGACAAGGCATCCATCAGACCCTAACTCTATTTTTAAGGCTGTGAGTATAACTATATTTGTAACTTGTGCATAGGTCTTTATAGGATTTTTATATGCTGGGGTAATCATAACCGTAATTGTAACTTTAATAAAACTTGTAAAACAGACAAGGCCTTGTACTTGTGAATGTCTGTGTGGTCACTACCCTTGGTCTTTATGTGTTCCTAGAGATTCTAAATCTGAAGCAAGTAGCAGAGGTGACTTTCACTCTGAGCTTGAAACTGTAGCCACCAGGGCTGAGCCAAGTGACCACAGACCGGATGCAATCTCCATGACCAGGTACCCTGTTGTATTCTGGGAACCCTCATGTATGCCTGGATGTTGATCAAGGAAAAACCTTGACCCAGTTTTTCACATTAATACCTCCAAAAATAAAAATAATAGAAGCATATTGTTTTTTCATACATGAGTCCAACTACTATGTGTGACACTGCATCCCATATTCTTCACAGTGATATTATTATGATATGTTTTTGGCATAATTATGATGTATTTTATGCAAGATAGGTCATGTAAGATATCATTGAAAAGGTTATGATTTACTGAATATTATTATCCTATTTGTATGCATGTATCATTTTTGTATCTGAAGTTATGAATATTGATTATGAATCTGTATCTCACATGTAGTTACACCTGGGTAACACCCACTAGGCAAAAGGCTCTCAGTATAGATGGCTGGCTGGGATGGGCCCATTCAAGTTAATGAGCCATTAGTGAGAACAACAGACCTTAGAATAATCTTATCTCCTACCTGGAGATCCTTCCTGAGGATGCTGCCGACAGCCTCAGACTGATGGCTGCTGTAACACTACAGGGACATGTGATCAGGTCACCTGGTGCTGGTCTCCATCTTGGGATATCAGTGTTTTTCCACTGACTGGCATGGGAATCAAGCTTTGAAACAAAGGGTTGCCGCCATATGCACAAGCTATTTTAGGCAGGGCAGTGACATTATCATGGTTCTTCACTGACTCCCCACCCAAAGAGACTCCTGAAAACACCTGAGGAACAAAGACTGAACTGAAGTGGGGGGAGTGCTGGACCCAGGCTAGAGGGATTTTAGCCTGTGCATGGAACACCTGGGGATTTTAAGCTTTAAGCAAGTGCAGCTTGCCCCTTAAGAATCTTCAGCTTGCTTGTATCATCACTTAGGTGAGGATCTGCTATTCATATCCAATCTCTTTAGTATATTAAGCTTAGATCGCATTTTTTGTTTATTTGCTGGGTAATCTGCTTTTGCTATCCCTTATAATAATTTAAAATCTACCTTGTGTAGTTAATAAACTTGTTTTTGCTTTGTCTAAAACCAGTGTGTGGGAGTCATAACTCGGGGCAGAAAGCTGTTGTGTATTCTTCTCCACATTGAAGGAGGGGGCAAATTTCATGAGCTTACCCTGTAGAGTTCCCTGTGCAGCGCATGACAGTGTAAATCTTGGGTTTACACTCCAGAGGGGATGTGTGCCTGAGTAGCTGGGAAGTTCCCTAGCTGGAGCCTCCCTATGCAGAGCTGATCACAGCACCTCCATATAACTGCAGATTTATAGGTGTGTCCCTACCTGTATGTGTGCTGGTGAAAGTGCAGGCTGGAGCTTGGGAGAGGGCTTGGCAGACTGGTCACAGTGTAAAGGGAGCCCAGGCTGGTGGGTCGGGGGGCTTAGTAGTACCCCAGTTCCAGGTGGCACCCCTGGGAGAACCTGTCACACTATGATCAGGGAAAACCAATACTTTCTTGTTGTTATTGATCCATTCTCAATGGGTGAAGTTATTTTCCCTTAAGGCAAGTGCTGCTTTAGCCACAACAAAGATCTTATTGGAGCAAGTCTTCTGTCATTGGAAACTCCTCGCTAAGATCGAGTCTGACAGAGGACCACATTTTACTGGACAAATGTTCCAAAGATGTTTACAGTTGTTGGAAGTGCAACAAAATTGTGTATTCCCTAACGGCCTCAATTGTCAGGGATGGAAGAACAAACAAATCGCACCATCAAACTAATATTGCGGAAACTGGTAGATGCCAACGGATGCAATTGGGACACCCTGATTCCAATAATTTAAATGACACTCAGGGCAACTCCAGCTGCTTCAACAGATCATATAACCTTTGAGGTGATGATTTGGTGAATTATGTGAATGCCAGAGCATCTTTTGTGGTATACCAGTGGCACACAGCCCGAGGGAATTAACTTGGAAATCTCTCTGCAAGCATTACAAAAAAATTTGAATCAGATTCACTTGCAGGTAGCTGTTAAAGTGGGAAAATCAAAACAGAAGGCAAAAGCCTAGTTTGATAAAAGCCAAAAAGAAAATATTTAATTAAATTGGAGATCAGGTTATGCTCCTATTATATGCAGTACCAGAACACAATTTATGTAACCAATGAACAGGCCACACTATATTATGGATAGACTCAGGGCTGGCTCCAGGCACCAGCTCAGCAAGCAGGTGTTTGGGGCGGCCAAGGGGAAGGGGCGGCACGTCGGGCTCTTCGGCGGCAGGTCCCTCGGTCCCTCTCGGAGGGAAGGACCTGCTGCTGAAGAAGAAAGCGGCGCAGTGGAGCTGCCGCCGATCGCTATCGCGGCTTTTTTTTTTTTTCCTGCCGCTTGGGACGGCAAAAACCCTGGAGCCGGCCCTGGATAGACTCAGTTCCTCTGAATAGATAATCAGAACAACACACACACACAAAAAGAAAGAGAGATAGAAAAAGAAAAGCTCAGTAAAGAGATTAGCATAATAGAATTAAAGTTGTACCGGAAAAGAAATATTTCTCCACAGGCAGAGGAACCAGAAACACTGGCTACAAAAGAGGAAGCAAAGGATCAGAGAAAGCCAGCCCAGTAGCAGGGGAAAAGAAAAAAAATGCATGTCTTAACACTGATGCGGTATTATTGCCTTAATACTGCACTTCAAACCAAACAACAGACTGTTCCAGTGCAACAAGAAACAAGAATAATCAAGGTGAAACAGAATGTTATGTTGGAACTAAACTCAAACTGCCTATTAAAACTCCAAATGCAATGATAACAGTGTTCTGGGTGCAATAATAAATAAAAACAAGATCAAGGACTAAAAGGAATACCACACCTGTCAACTGACATTTTCTTTGAATGAAATTATCAAACAGCACAAGGACAATTTATACATATGACTTGGGATAAAATGTTCTTTATCTAGTTGACTAATAGTACAACTTTGGCAATACCTAAGTTACAGAGTCATATGTCAAGTCTGTATAAATTGAAATAACATTTTGTATTGAAGGATAAGTGAACATTTGTATTGTGGAAAAATTTTCCACTGGAGGTCCAGAGACGCGGAGGAAGGTATGTGCATTATTTTCCAAAAAAATTAGGCTAATGCTTCTTCCAACTATTCATAACAAGTTTTATCAAAAGGTGAAAAGAGTAATTGGTAAGAAACTTGTTCTTGAATATGACATAAAAGGAAATGAGCAAATGCCTTTTGTGGATTAGAAAGAAGAAATATTTCTCCCTTAGTTAAAAAATCTGGGGGGTGGAGGGGAGAGAAGGATAAAACATATATTACAAGTGAAGGTAAATCTTCACCAATTAGTAGGGGAATCCCATATGAATCATGAAAAACAAAATCAAATGTCAAAGCTCAGTTAAAAAAAAAAAAAAGATGTAGCATTGACCATATATAACCTAGGTTATGAAAATGAAGGAAAATATGAAGCTTGTATCCAAATTAAGTCTTTGGGTAGTATAAAAGTCATAAATATTTTAAAGTAAAGGCACAGGCAATAGTAGTGGAAAAGAACTATGATTCACATCATCCTATGGAAGGTCCAGTTCCACAAGATGGCCTTGCTAGTCGTCTCACTGCTACACCTATACCAGAGGAATTAAGTACAATTTATTCATATCCCTGTTGTGTTAAATGTAGCTACTTGGCAAATAAGTAAATTCAGTTACTGTAAGAATACTAAGGTTGCATCTTTTTTTTTTTTTTTCAGTACTCCTCGTAGATCAGGTTACCGCTTATCAACGAGTACAGAATATTATCAATTCAGGTAACAAACTAACATTTCTGTTTCAAGAAGAAAACAAGGAACTAATCCTTTTGGAGTTTTGAATAGTATCACAGGTTTATTTGGCACAGTAATGTCAATTTGGAATAAGGTTAATATTGAAAGAATCAAAAAGCATATCAATTATGTGATTCAGAAAGATGTTAACAAATTAACCTGATGTTAAAGGGAATTTATGGTTTAGCAACTGAAAAATCATTTATGGTGTATAATATGCATGAAATAATCAAATTGTTTAATGAAACTCAAAATAAGTTTAATCAATTGATGAAATATAATAATAATCAGAAAAAATCACTATTTTGGAAAAGAAATTATTTGTTCAGTATATGGTGAATATGTAATAAACACTATTAATAATACCTTATAATTCTTAAAACTGAAAGAAGTACCAGAATTAATCAGAGATCAACAAATTTTGAATTGGTATTGCCCACATTGTATTCAAAAACATGGAGGAGAGAAAATAAAAAGGCAAACTAAATGTAAAAAAAATTATCATTTGTGGCAATTAGAAACTTGGGATCTGTAACACCAGATCCAAATCATGACCCATGTTATTTAAGAAAAACTTGGGACATTTCATAATCCTTGTATGTCTCGTTCACATTATCATTACTCGTGTTTGATCCAAATAAGGGTTTATTTAAACAATTAATTGCTGTCCATTCCATGGATCACCTAGAAAACAATATCTACAGGGAACAAATGCAAGTACTTCCATTAATGGTGTATCATTACAATGCCCAAACATGAAAAGTCCCACAGATGGCTTGTTGCTCTCAAAAGGGGCATCAATGGATCTGTAGGTGTGATGTGTTAACTCCACTATGTGGCCAGCTAAAAAGGTACCAATGGCAATGCAACACTGGTATCACGCCCAGTGCAACTAACCAAATAGAGATCTCCTACAGAATCGGGGGCCCATGATGGAAAAGGACAATATTGTGTAGTAACTAATCACAAATAATTCTGTTATGGCCAATGTAGATGTGTGGTCATAAATCCAAACGTTTGTTTTAAACCACAAGTTCTACAATCATTGGGCACACAATGATATCTCTGGTACCTATTTTTGAAAATGAAACTGTTATTCTTAGCCATCTAAATTATCAGGATCTTATTAAAGAAAGTACTCCAGTGTTTCATGCATATATACCGACATTAACTTTATAGTTAAAACAATTATTAGAAAAAAATGTTCACATTTAGTAATATCATGAATAAGGCAGACCAAGCACTGTACGAAATTTTGGATGGTAGCCACTCACATAAGGTATTTACTGCTCCTAGAGGGATGAAAACTGAATGGAAAAAATGAATTGCTGTCCATAATATCTTCACTATAGGTACTATTTTTGCCTTATGTTATAAGGGGGGGGGAAATTATGTACCAATGCCAAGAGAAATAATTGATTATCATGTAAAAATGATCCCTAGAAAAAGAACTAATCCATAATGAGTATAGAATAATAAAGTTACACGTAGATTTAAATTACATAGAAGTTTTAAGCATAGATTTAAGTTGCATATAAGAATTTGAACATCATACCAATGATGTTTGCTGCCTATTAGTATACTAATGATGGCTGTGTACTGTCATCTAATATGTATGTGACAGGGTTCTTTTTATCAGGTATAATACTCATCATGTCGGGTGGGGGGGGGAGATGTAGCCAATTATTTTAGTTTATTGTTCATTTATTGTGTGATGTTATGATTAACTAACATGTCATATATAATCATTGTATGCTGAATAGATTTAAGATGTTGAGATTATAGAAGTATAAGACTGATCAGTAATCAGAAGGGATAAGTACGTATTAAGTATAGGGCTGAAATGCAAGGCCTACAGCCTGAGGCCTGTAAGATGTCAGTTTAGCCATTCTAGGCCACAGGCTTAAGAAATGCTTGACATAAGTAACAAGTTTCAGAGTTGCAGCCGTGTTAGTCTGTATTTGCAAAAAGAACAGGAGTACTTGTGGCACCTTAGAGACTAACAAATGTATTTGAGCATAAGCTTTGATGGGCTACAGCCCACTTCATCGGATGCATGCTGTGGAAAATACAGTAGGAAGATATATATATATATATATACACAGAGAACATGAAACAACGGGTGTTACCATACACACTATAAGGAGAGTGATCAGTTAAGGTGAGCTATTATCAGCAGGAGAGAAAAAAAGAACTGTTTGTAGTGGTAATGAAAATGGCCCATTTCCAGCAACTGACAAGGAGGTGTGAGGAACTGTGGTGGTGGTGGGGTAGGGGGAACATGGGGAAATAGTTTTACTTTGTGTAATGGCCCATCCACTCCCAGTCTTTATTCAAGCCTAATTTAATGGTGTCCAATTTGCAAATTAATTCCAATTCAGCAGTCTCTCGTTGGAGTCTGTTTTTGAAGTGTTTTTTTGTAATATTGCGACTTTTAGGTCTGTAATCGAGTGGCCAGGGAGGTTGAAGTGTTCTCCAACTGGTTTTTGAATGTTATAATTCTTGAAGTCTGATTTGTGTCTATTTATTCTTTTACGTAGAGACTGTTCGGTTTGGCCAATGTACATGGCAGAGGGGCATTGCTGGCACATGATGGCATATCTCACATTGGTAGATGTGCAGGTGAACGAACCTCTGATAGTGTGGACCTAATCACATCAGCCACACTACACATCAGCCCCTTTACACTGCGAAAGTAGCCGTAGGGCTTGTCTACACTTAAAATGCTACAGTGGCACAGCAGTGCTGCTGCAGCATTTCAGTGTACACACTACTTATGCCAACAGGAGGAATTCTCCCATCAGTGTAGGTAATCCAACTCCCCAAGAGGTGCTAGCTAGGTTGATGGGGAAAATTCTTCCATCATCCTAGGGGGCTAAGGGGACATGGGGTCTTAGATCGGCTTTTCCACACCCCTGAGTGATGTAGTTATGATAACCTAATTTTCAAAAGTAGATCAGGCCTTAGTGTAAATGAGAATCAGGCCTGTGAAACACTGATTCCAACTTAACCCAGATTTTAACTTGTGACTTTAGTATCACTCCTTAGACAAACAAACCCTGCTCCTGCAAGCTCAGCATTACAGCTGGGCACTGATGCCCAGGTAAAGCTCCAGAGACCCATCAGCAGAGGGGTTGGTTGCAGAATCAGAGCCTTATTGGTACATTTTTCACAAAAGCCTCGAAGGCTGGAATGTCAATAACTGGCTCTTTCCAGCTCAGCAAACAGCATGAGTCAGTTCCAGGAAGGGAAACACCCAGTTATTGTTGCAGGCTGGGCATATTTCTGAGCTCATAAAAGTGAAACTAACCCTGTTACACTGTCAAGAGGGAGCCATGGCTTCAGAGAACCCCGTGGGAAGTCTCCAGTATGAAGCTACTTGTCCCATCTGTCTGGAGGATTTTAAAGACCCAGTGATTATAGACTGCGGACACAATTTCTGTCGAGCCTGCATCACCCAGTGCTGGGAGGGATCCGATACAGCCGCCTCCTGCCCCCAGTGCAGAGAAACTGTGCAACAGAGAAACCTCAGGCCAAACAGGCAGTTGGCAAATGTCCTAAAAATAGTCAAACAACTGAATTTACAGGTAATGAAGGATGCAGGAGGGGAGAGAGTGTGTGTGGAACACCAGGAGCCTCTCAAACTGTTCTGTGAAGAGGATCAAACCCCCATCTGTTTGGTGTGTGACAGATCCCGGATGCACAAAGCTCACACTGTGGTTCCCATAGAGGAGGCTGCCCAGGAGTACAAGGTAGGTAATCACTGTCCAGTCTAATTCATTCTAATAGGATTTTAATTACTGGTTAATTTCATCACAACTTGGAGGTCACATTTAAGTTCTCTCTTCCACAGCTATTGATGTAACTGCATCATTCAGCTCTGTAAAGCCTTCACTGTATGAAAAATTATATGAAAAGAAATGTACAGGGCAAGGTGGCAAAAGAGACAAAAACAAAGGCATTAAAGATCACAGATGTGGGAAACATTTCTCTGGGAAGCTTTGAAGCAATTTTGAAACCAGTTCCTACTGGTGAGATAAGGAATCTTACAGCCCAACTGGAACTGTTAAATGACCAGTGAGGTTTAAATCACATGAGCTGCAATCTATGTGAGAGAGTTGCCTTCAGAGTGGAGAATGGGATGTTACAAGCTGTTGTTGTTATTACTGATTTGTATCTGTGACCGCGGTTGTTGGGGGAACCTCACTGAGATTGCTTAATCAGGGCAAACTGCAAAGAATGGGGCAGACGATCCTCAAAACTAGTGGTTATTTCTAATAATTAGATTTACCAATCCAGCAACAAAACAGCTTCTACGATATCTTAGTGGTTACCCAGAAGCCAAAAATACAGTTCCCTTAAAGCAATCCAGCCTTGGGCTCCCACCCAGACACCCAAGTCAAATATAATGAGGATCACTGAAGATCTTATTCATCGTATAAGAAACTTCTACCAATCCCAAGGGATCAGACACATCACCCACCAGGTCAATGAATATTTCAGATCTTACCCAAATACACCCTTATAGCCAATTCTTATTAACTAATCTAAGATTAATTGAAAAAGAAAAGAGACAGAGTGTTGTGATTAAAGATCATTATACATGCAGATGTTCCTAGGTCAGTTTCAGGGCACATCTTCACTACCCGCCGGATCGGCAGGTAGCAATCGATCTATTGGGGATCGACTTATTGCGTCTAGTGAAGATGTGATAAAATCGATCCCTGATCGCTCTGCCGTCGACTCCGGAAATCCACCGCAGCAAGAGGCGGAAGCGGAGTCGACGGCGGCGCAGCAGCGGTCGACTCGCCGCCGTCCTCACAGCCAGGTAAGTCGACCTAAAATACGCAACTTCAGCTACGCTATTCACGTAGCTGAAGTTGCGTATCTTAGGTCGACCCCCCACCCCCCGTAGTGTAGACCTAGCCATAGTAGAGGTGGTGAGCTGTTGACTTATAAAAAGTTCTTTCAGAATCAGTTCCAAAGGTTATAGTTCAATAGCCAATCCCTGTGTAGAGTGTTTAAATTCTTCCATGAGAAATAGCAGGGTAAGCCAGGCTGTAGCTGTAGCTCAGTCTTGCAACTCAAAACTTCCCATGGTAAAGTCCAAGCAGACTTGAGATGAAAGGATTGGGGCCCTAGAGTCTTTTATAGATCTCTGGCAGGCTACCATAGCCTCTTGATAGCAGTTAACCCAGCAGGGATTCCTTGGGTGAAGAATAAGTAATGTGCATTGTCCTTTGACGTAAAACCTCCCATTTCCTATGTGTACACAGGTAATTAGTTGCATTGATTAGCATAAGGCTATTAACTATTCAAAGGTAGTTTGCTACAAACTTTAAAGAGAAATAAAGACAATGATGTTATTACACCCAATTTTCATCTAAATGCATGGGTGGCGGGTATAATAGGCCAGGGGAGGTTAAGCCTCCCCAAACAGCTGCTGACCTGCTGCCTTTGAGAGCGCAGATGCTTGGGCCATGGCCCCGCCTGCACTGCACCCCGAGGCCCCATCCCTTTGATCTGTGACTCAATAGAATCATAGAATATCAGGGTTGGAAGGGACCTCAGGAGGTCATCTAGTCCAACCCCCTGCTCAAAGCAGGACCAATTCCCAACTAAATCATCCCAGCCAGGGCTTTGTCAAGCCGGGCCTTAAAAACCTCCAAGGAAGGAGACTCCACCACCTCCCTAGGTAACGCATTCCAGTGCTTCACCACCCTCCTAGTGAAATAGTGTTTCCTAATATCCAACCTAGACCTCCCCCACTGCAACTTGAGACCATTGCTCCTTGTTCTGTCATCTGCCACCATTGAGAACAACCGAGTTCCATCCTCTTTGGAACTCCCCTTCAGGTAGTTGTAGGCTGCTATCAAATCCCCCCTCATTCTTCTCTTCTGGAGACTAAACAATCCCAGTTCCCTCAGCCTCTCCTCATAAGTCATGCACTCCAGACCCCTAATCATTTTTGTTGCCCTCCGCTGGACTCTTACCAATTTTTCCACATCCTTATTGTAGTGTGGGGCCCAAAACTGGACACAGTACTCAAGATGAGGCCTCACCAATGTCGAATAAAGGGGAATGATCACGTCCCTCGATCTGCTGGCAATGCCCCTACTTATACAGCCCAAAATGCCGTTAGCCTTCTTGGCAACAAGAGCACACTGTTGACTCATATCCAGCTTCTCGTCCACTGTGACCCCTAGGTCCTTTTCTGCAGAACTGCTACCCAGCCATTCGGTCCCTAGTCTGTAGCTGTGCATGGGATTCTTCCGTCCTAAGTGCAGGACTCTGCACTTGTCCTTGTTGAACCTCATCAGGTTTCTTTTGGCCCAATCCTCTAATTTGTCTAGGTCCCTCTGTATCCGATCCCTACCCTCTAGTGTATCTACCACGCCTCCTAGTTTAGTGTCATCGGCAAACTTGCTGAGAGTGCAGTCCACTCCATCCTCCAGATCATTAATAAAGATATTAAACAAAACCGGCCCCAGGACCGACCCTTGGGGCACTCTGCTTGAAACTGGCTGCCAACTAGACATGGAGCCATTGATCACTACCCGTTGAGCCCGATGATCTAGCCAGCTTTCTAGCCACCTTACAGTCCATTCATCCAGCCCATACTTCTTTAACTTGGCAGCAAGAATACTGTGGGAGACCGTATCAAAAGCTTTGCTAAAGTCAAGGAATAACACATCCACTGCTTTCCCCTCATCCACAGACCCAGTTATCTCATCATAGAAGGCAATTAGGTTAGTCAGGCATGACTTGCCCTTGGTGAATCCATGCTGACTGTTCCTGATCACTTTCCTCTCCTCTAAGTGTTTCATAATTGATTCCTTGAGGACCTGCTCCATGATTTTTCCAGGGACTGAGGTGAGGCTGACTGGCCTGTAGTTCCCCGCATCCTCCTTCTTCCCTTTTTTAAAGATGGGCACTACATTAGCCTTTTTCCAGTCATCCGGGACCTCCCCTGATCGCCATGAGTTTTCAAAAATAATGGCTAATGGCTCTGCAATCTCATCTGCCAACTCCTTTAGCACCCTCGGATGCAGCGCATCCGGCCCCATGGACTTGTGCACGTCCAGTTTTTCTAAATAGTCCCAAACCACTTCTTTCTCCACAGAGGGCTGGTCACCTTCTCCCCATATTGTGCTGCCCAGTGCAGCAGTCTGGGAGCTGACCTTGTTTGTGAAGACAGAGGCAAAAAAATCATTGAGTACATTAGCTTTTTCCACATCCTCAGTCACTAGGTTGCCTCCCTCATTCAGTAAGGGTCCCACACTTTCCTTGACTTTCTTCTTGTTGCTAACATACCTGAAGAAACCCTTCTTGTTACTCTTAACATCTCTTGCTAGCTGCAACTCCAAGTGTGATTTGGCCTTCCTGATTTCACTCCTGCATGCCTGAGCAATATTTTTATACTTCTCCCTGGTCATTTGTCCAATCTTCCACTTCTTGTAAACTTCTTTTTTGCGTTTAAGATCAGCAAGGATTTCACTGTTTAGCCAAGCTGGTCGCCTGCCATATTTACTGTTCTTTCTACACATCGGGATGGTTTGTTCCTGCAACCGCAATAAGGATTCTTTAAAATACAGCCAGCTCTCCTGGACCCCTTTGCCCTTCATGTTATTCTCCCAGGGGATCCTGCCCATCTGTTCCCTGAGGGAGTCAAAGTCTGCTTTTCTGAAGTCCAGGGTCCGTATTCTGCTGCTCTCCTTTCTTCCTTGTGTCAGAATCCTGAACTCGACCATCTCATGGTCACTGCCTCCCAGGTTCCCATCCACTTTTGCTTCCCCTACTAATTCTTCCCTGTTTGAGCAGCAGGTCAAGAAAAGCTCTGCCCCTAGTTGGTTCCTCCAGCACTTGCACCAGGAAATTGTCCCCTACACTTTCCAAAAACTTCCTGGATTGTCTGTGCACCGCTGTATTGCTCTCCCAGCAGATATCAGGGTGATTAAAGTCTCCCATGAGAACCAGGGCCTGCGATCTAGCAACTTCTGCTAGTTGCCAGAAGAAAGCCTCGTCCACCTCATCCCCCTGGTCTGGTGGTCTATAGCAGACTCCGACCACGACATCACCCTTGTTGCTCACACTTCTCAACTTTATCCAGAGACACTCAGGTTTTTCTGCAGTTTCATACCGGAGCTCTGAGCAGTCATACTCCTCTCTTACATACAACGCAACTCCCCCACCTTTTCTGCCCTGCCTGTCCTTCCTGAACAGTTTATATCCATCCACGATAGTACTCCAGTCATGTGAGTTATCCCACCAAGTCTCTGTTATTCCAATCGCATCATAGTTCCCTGACTGTGCCAGGACTTCCAGTTCTCCCTGCTTGTTTCCCAGGCTTCTTGCATTTGTGTATAGGCACTTAAGATAACTCATCGATCGTCCCTCTTTCTCAGTATGAGACAGGGGTCCTCCCCTCTTGCGCTCTCCTGCTTGTGCTTCCTCCCAGGATCCCATTTCCCCACTTACCTCAGGGCTTTGGTCTCCTTCCCCCGGTGAACCTAGTTTAAAGCCCTCCTCACTAGGTTAGCCAGCCTGCTGGCGAAGATGCTCTTCCCTCTCTTTGTTAGGTGGAGCCCATCCCTGCCCAGCACTCCTCCTTCTTGGAACACCATCCCATGGTCGAAGAATCCAAAGCCTTCTCTCCGAAACCACCTGCGTAGCCATTCGTTGACTTCCACGATTCGACGGTCTCTACCCAGGCCTTTTCCTTGCACAGGAAGGATGGACGAGAACACAACTTGCGCCTCAAACTCCTTTATCCTTCTTCCCAGAGCCACGTAGTCTGCAGTGATCCGCTCAAGGTCATTCTTGGCAGTATCATTGGTGCCCACGTGGAGAAGCAGGAAGGGGTAGCGATCCGAGGGCTTGATGAGTCTCAGCAGTCTCTCCGTCACATCGTGTATCCTAGCTCCTGGCAAGCAGCAGACCTCTCGGTTTTCCCGGTCGGGGCGGCAGATAGATGACTCAGTCCCCCTGAGGAGGGAGTCCCCGACCACCACCACCCTCCTCCTCCTCTTGGGAGTGGTGGTCGTGGAACCCCCATCCCTAGGACAGTGCATCTTTTGCCTTCCAATCGGTGGAGTCTCCTTCTGCTCCCTTCCGTCAGATGGGTCATCTACTCCACTCTCCGCATTAGTACCTGTAGAGAGAACATGGAAACGATTGCTCACCTGTATCTCCATTGCTGGTACATGGACGCTCCTCTTTCTCCTTCTGGAGGTCACATGCTGCCAAACTTCTTCATCATCCGTCTGTCCCTGCTGCGCTTGCTCTGAATCTTCAGAACATTGTGGCCGTAGAAGCATCTCCTGACGTCTGTCCAGGAAATCTTCATTTTCCCTTATGCAACGCAGAGTCGATACTCGTTTCTCCAGACCTCGAACCTTCTCTTCCAATATGGAGACCAGCTTGCACTTTGTACAGACAAAGTCGCTTCTGTCCTGTGGAAGAAAGACAAACATGGCACAACCTGTGCAGGTTACAACAGCTGATCGCTCACCTTCCATATCACCTTCCTCTTAAGAGCTTCCTCAGCTGTTGCAGTACCTAGTCAGAGAAACCTGCAGATGAAAGCCTCAGTGAGCTCTCCCCAGGCGAACTCCCTCTGTTAGCCTCTGCTGTTCGCCGCTCAGCTGGTTCGCTGCTGACTGCCCTTATATACCAGTCAGGCCCACTCAAGGCCCACCTGGAACAAAGCACTCCCAATTCACACTTTTCAAACAAACAAGCAAGCAATCAAGCACACGGTCAAACTGACAAACTGTCCCAGCAACAGACACTCAGATACTCACCAACACAGCCCCCCTAATGCAGCACTTAGCGTACCTCCTCTCGGACAGCTCCCAGGCAAACTCCTTCTGTTAGCCTCTGCTGTAGATCATAGTAACAGCCAGGAAAAGAAGTTTTGTATCCACCAGCTAATAATATCATATTGTGAAGCTTTTAACAGATAAAGGTAAGCACAGACAAATATAGTTAGTATTTACTTCTAATTCTCTAACAATACAGACTTACATTTCAAACACTCTGGTCTACTAACATGGCTTTGATAACTATCCACAAGAAATGGCCCTGATTACCATTTCTATATTTTTCTAGTATCTCTTTAAAGGTTGAATTTGGGTCATTTAGCCTGCTGGTTGTTTAACCCTCGCGGGCCCAGTGTCACAGTATCACAATATTTATTATTGTTAATATTATTTGCATCACAGTATCCACTATAGACCTCAAAAAAGATCTGGCATCACAAAACACAATGAGGCTTTCACTGAGGAATTTTTAGACTAAATAGACAAGACAAAGGGTGGGAAGGGGAAACAGAAGCACAGAGATGGGCAGTGACTTGCCCAGGGTCACCCAGCAGCAGACCCAGGAAGATACCCCACATCTCCTAAGTCCCAGACCAGTGCCCTAACCACCAGGCTGTAATTAATAAAGGCCATAAAGAACCCTTGAGAAAGGTCCCAAGTTCATTAGAATACTGAGGTTTCCCACTGGGATTCTGAATTCCTGCTCCCTGAGTGGTTAAACCCAGGTGCCAACCTGCACTAGTGGGGTTCACTGACCTAAATACTGTGTGGACCTTGAGTCCACACACAAAAGGGCTCCAGATAGCATAGGTCCATGCCAAATACCATTGGGATTAGACTGAATTTCAGCAGAACTGACGACTGGGTGGTGCTGACCTGTGTCAGTCTAAGCTGTTTTATTGTGTATGTGGGAAGACCAACCAAGGTGGTTCCATTAGTCCCACCATGCAGCCTTTTGGATTCTTCCAAAATCCACTGCTTCTGGGCACTTTGCTTTGGAGGCTAGCTACCCAGAAGGCATTACAAATGAGAGTGTTTAGGACCACACTTCGTCAAACCCCAACTATTCCTAACACAAATCAGCATGGCTAATGCAGTTTGTCCTAATGCTTAGACCAGTTCTGTCCAACCAGTGCCATCCCCAGAAGTTCAGGGCTGAAGTTCAATGGGAGTTGGGCTCCTTTGAGTATCCCAGCCCGTATTTCTAGCCCTGATGCCTTCTTGGATTTTTATCACTTTGTAAGTTAAACTGTCTCAAAAATGGGTTTATTGATTCACCACCATGTGACTCCAGTTTCCTGCTGGTTTAACTCAAGGGGAAAAGAGGACAAATAATTCCAAAGACTGAATATAAAACACTCCCAGTCTCAATTAGTTTAATCTCCTTGGTGTTCCTGCTGTCATATACCTAGTAGGGCCAACAGTCACCTACAGCGTCTCTGGTGGAAAAACAACTCAACCCACCCCGCTGCAAACACTCTCAGCCCTCAAAATATAAACAACCATATCATTTCTGTTCCTTCAGGAAAAGATCCAGGCCCGTTTGAGGACGCTAAGGAAAGAGAGAGAAAAGCTCCTGGGATTTAAAGTGACTGGAGAGGAGCAATTCCAGGAGTATCTGGTAGGTGTCCATTGTTATTAACCTGCAGGGACTTGCAGTGGGAGGTCTGTTTGGAGACAGATTCCTCTGTGGCCTCGGGGAAGGTGGGCTTCTTTCTGTTTCTTCATGATCACAGATTGCTGTGTTTGATTCATGTCTGTGCACACACATACATAGACAGGGCCTTAGAAACCCTCTCTCTTGAGCAGGACAACATCTTATTCTGCAGAATCTAAGCTCCCATTCCAATTAATGAGTTAATTTCTAGCCCTTGTGGCTTTCACAAAATTCCTCCCAGGGGGGAACTGACTATGTCTCATGCAGAGTTGTCTGCCCAAGTCTGCAGTCATTTCCCACAGTCTCTCCAGCATCTCTGTCAATGTAGTGCTGAGTTCTGCCTTCTGCTGCTCTGGATCACGATAGGCACAGGCCTCTGATAACACAGTGCTCTGACCATGTCAGACATGGAAACATCCCATTAAGAGGTATCAGGGCCAAATAGGAAGGTGTTAGAAAATCCTCTCCCTAGAAACCCCAGGGAATAGTCAAGTATCAGACGTCTTAGAGTTTGCAAAAAAAATTCTCTCTCCTGCACACTCAGCACTCTGTGAAAGGATCCTAGACTATGTCCCTTGCCTGCCCCTTTTTTTTTTTTTTTTTTAAACAGATACAGACGCAAACTGAGAGGCAGAAGATTGTGTCTGAATTTCAGCAACTGCGGCAGTTCCTGGAGGAACAAGAGCAACTCCTGCTGGCCCAGCTGGAGAAGCTGAACAAGGAGATTGTGAAGATACAGAATGAAAATATCTCTAAATTCTCTGAGGAGATTTCCCGTCTCAGTGAACTGATCAATGAGCTGGAGGGGAAGTGTCAGAAGCCAGCCAGTGAATTCCTGCAGGTGAGACTATGTTAGAAACATCCCAGATCCCAACACAGGGACAGGACCGCTCCTGAATCATGGGCACAGGAGTCCAGCTGTCAGAGATCACAGTGTAATTCAGTGTGTGCATTGCTGACATGTGAATTCCTATTGTTCTTTGAAGAGTTACAGACTCATTTATGTTAGAGATGACATTAGCTCAGCCAGTGCATGGCCCTGAGGCCAGGGCAGTGCCTCTTTCCCCCATATCTGCAAAATCCCTTCTCTGGCTTCCCCAGAATGTGGCAGGTGGTACTGAGATTGTTTTTCTGTCTCTCTCCCCTCTAGGATTTCAAAAGCACCTTGAGCAGGTATGTGGTTCTCAATCACTCCCCCTTGTGCTTTATGATGTTGGGAAAGGGCTTGGAGACCATATTAACACCACATCTCCCCAGGGCTCTACAGCAAAATGTGTGGTGCAGGGTCACATTTGGATACTAAACTCTCTGATGAACTTAATCCTGAGGTTCAAATCCTGTTATACAAGCCTCTAGAATGATCTATTCAGTGGGGAACATTTATCTGAAATGTTTTCTAGTGGGGGACAGGCTGCCTCAGGATTCTGGGGATGGAATATGGTTCTTTCACCCCCAGGGCACTGGGTAAAAGCATGCACCAGTCAGCAGTGCTCAAGAGTCTTTACCACCTGAGGACTCTTTGGAGACCTGTGTGGAATGAGCTGGTTTGGGGGGAACTGAGGTCTCAGTCTAGTTCCTGAAGAAAGATCCCATAACACTATGCACACAAGAGAGATGGGAACATACCAGTATTAGTGCATGGAGGCCAAGGAGAGAACTGGCCATCAAAACTTGATTCCTCTTTTATCATCAGATCTGCTCTGTCCAGGCCAGAGTTGAAGAATATGAATGGGACCTTTGGGGGGAAGGTTGTACTGCCATGGCCTGTTCTGCACCAGCTCTGAGGCTGGGGGAAGTGGAGGAATTTTAATTCCAGGCACCTTAGAGCACCAACTTCCTGTAGCAAGGAATTATAGTGAGTTAGTAAATGAAATGTAATAACGTGAAATTCTTTCTCTCTCCAGGTGTGAGAAGGGGATGTTCCAGCAGCCAGTGGAGATTTCTCCTGAGCTGGAAAAGAGACTCAAGGATTTTGCCCAGAAAAATATTGCTGTAACGGAGACTCTGAGGAAGTTCAAAGGTACCAAGAAGGGATCTAGGAGGGGAAATGAGGGTGTGTCTCTGAGGCTGTGGGAGGAGATGGGCTCTGGCCCTTTGGTCATAATTAGGTTATGTATCTATGTAATAAAAAGTGGAAAGTAGACAGACTAAGCAGATGACATCGCAGAAGCCCAGGCATGAGGATTTCTCACATTGATTCACTCGATCAGCTTTGGTACAATCATTAATGTAAAAATACAGCAAAATTTAGGATACCTCAGTTTCTCTCTCCCAACTACAGAACTTCAGGGCATGCGCTCCAGCGCTGTTTAGCATCCACAGCTGCAGCTGGAGTCAGTAGGATCTGCAGGTGCCCAATGCCACTGAGAACCAGACTCCAAGTGCCTAAAGGTTGGCACCCAAAATTTAGACCCTAAATTCAAGGCACTTGTGAAATGTGGACCCAGTCTGTCATTGTGCTCTGGCAGGTTGTGAGGGTCAAAGGGGTTGTAGGGAAGGTGCACACCTTGGAGAATCCCTCCAGCACAGGAGCCTCTTGTGCCTACTCCACAGCAGCTGCAGGTGTAATGTTGACTGACCCTGGTCAATGGGATCAAACCTGGGATTTCTCAAGCTGAGTGTATGAGCCTCTATTGGATGAGCTAAAAGCCACATGACTGTAGCAGATTCACCAATCTCTAGATGGTCTAGATGCCACTAGAGGGAGACAGAGCACCACACCAAGCAGGTGTGGGTTACATAGGCAGGAGGAGTGTTCCTGGGAGAGCGGGGAAAGTGGAGTTGTTGAGGGCAGGGCAGAGGAGAGAGGGGTGGAGTAGGGACAGAGGAGTGTGGCCAGGGTAAATTTGTGCCTCTTATACTCTGCTCCTGTCAAAGCCATATAGGGGCCAGTGAAACAGGGGTGCAACTGTAGCTAGACCTCAGGACTTCTATAGCCTATCCCAAGGTCTGCGCTAGCTCCTGAAGCCAAGAATAGGAGACCCACAAATTGCTTCCCTTCTGTCTCTTTACCAGTGCAGGGGTGAATCAGGCCCATTGAGCCAATCCTCTCCCTGCCTCAATTTCCACATCTGTAAAGAATTTTGTTATTTGTATTTGTCTATGAAGGACGAGAGCCCCACTGTGCTGAGCTCTGTACAGATACTGAGTAAATAGACACAAAAAGCTTACAATGCAGGATTAGGGCCTTGAAAAGACTCAGCATTCCAGATCTCAAACTGACCAAAGTGTGTAAACTTACATTCATGCTAAAATCTTTGGAAGATCTGTCTAATTTATGACAAAATGCAAAAGGAGAATGAGACAAACCAACTGGGGTCTGGAGAATGAGGGAACAGGAAATCTGTCTTCCACATTATATCTCCTTGGATGGCTTTGAACTTAATGGATGCTGGTTCTGTTGATTTGCGATGGCTGAATGAAAGAGAAAATAGAATGTTTCAGATTAGCTTTTTAAAGACAGATCTGGGGGTGTCTCTGTCTCAAACTGTTTCTCTTTGATAATTAAAACAGAGATATGACAGTTAAGAGTGGGGATGTCGGTATAAATATGACAACATGAAATCTCATCTCTTTTATCCTTTCCCGCTCCAGACGTGCTGCCCTCTGAAGTAGAGTCAAGGAGAGGGAAATCCCTGGGATCATACAGACCAGGTGAGATTTTGGAGATTACCATTCAATGAAGAGAAAAATCCTGTGAGAACAGGAACTTGTAGCTAAACTTACCGAACTTTAATTTAAAAGAAAAAATGTTATGAAAACAGTTTTATAAACAAATAGCTAAAGGCACAAACCAAACCAGCACTGACCATGACACACAACCCTAAACATTAAAAACACAAACATGAAATACTGAGGAGATCCCAAGATGAAGTCACACAAACAATCCTGACACCAACAATAGCACTGAGTCCATGCACACATCGATGAACAGAAACACTCTCACTGACCAATGAACATCCTTAATGCTCACCCTGGCATTTCCATACATGTCCATGTACCTTTGAAATATTCAGGTGAGAGGGTCAGTACCGGGTTTACCATGGCACCAATGATGTCATGGTGCCGGGCCCAGAGTCAGAAGGGGCCCCGGCCATCCCGATCCCCCGGCCGGCTGAGCCAGCCAGGAAAGCTGCCCCTGCTCCTCCCCTGCCCCACCTTTTCCCACCCCTGCTCCACCCCAGCCCCACCCCTGTTCTGCTCCTTCCCCCGAGTAACCTCCTGGGGACTGCTGCAGGGGTTGGGCATGCCCTGCTCTCACTGGCCGGCGGAAAGTGGAGCGACCCAGCCCGCTCCGCACTGCTGGTGAGTGCTGGGGGGGGGTCAGTTCCCCCCTCCCCCAAAGTCCGCTCCGCTGAGGCCGGGTCACTCTACTTCCTGCCACCCCATGAGTGCGGGGTCGGGCCCACCCTGCAATCACTGGGTGGCACGAACTGGAGCGACCCGACCCCAGCCCGCTCCACCGGCTCATGCTGGGGTGCAGTTTCCCCCTGCCCCCCAAGCCTGGGGAGGGGATGGAGCAGTGGGGAAGGGGCATGGGATGGGAAAGAGAAGGGGATGGGGAAGCGGGGGCAGGGGCAGGGGGAAAGAGGCAGTGGGGAAGGAAGGGGGTGGGATGGGGAGGAGATGGAGCAGTGGGGAAGGGCATGGGATGGGGAAGAGAAGGGGATAGGGGAAGCAGGGGCAGAGGGAAAGAGGCAGTGGGGAAGGAAGGGGGTGGGATGGGGAGGAGATGGAGCGGTGGGGAAGGGGCATGAGATGGGGAAGAGAAGGGGATGGGGAAAGCGGGGGCAGGGGGAAAGAGGTAGTGGGGAAGGAAGGGAATGGGGTGGGATGGGGAGGAGATGGAGCAGTGGGGAAGGGGGATGGGGAAGAGAAGGGGATAGAGGAAGTGGGGGCAGGGGGAAGAGGCAGGGGGGAAGAAAGGGGGTGGGATGGGGAGGAGATGGAGCGGTGGGGAAGGGGCATGGGATGGGGAAGAGAAGGGGATGGGGAAGCAGGGGCCCAGCATGCAGATCCCCTTGGCAGCAGCTGGGGCTCCCCTGTTAAGCAGGCCCATCGAACCCTCACCCTGACAAGCCCCACCTCCCCTGCATCTGTACCACCCCGATGAGCCCCAACCACCTACACCTAGATCCCCACCCAAATGAACTCGACCCCCACTGCACCCAGACCCTCCACCCCCGCTGAGCTCCAACCATTTTCACATGGTCCCCCCTGCAGACTCCCATTGCCCCTGCACCTGGCACCTCCCTGTGAATCCAGATCTCCCACTGAGCTGCCTGCACCCAGACTGCCCCCCACTGAACCCTCTTACCCCCATCTGGATCCCCCCACACTAAGTCCCTCTGCACTTGGATCCTGCTGCCAGGCTGAGTCTTCCTGCCCACATCTGGTGTGCCTGGCACAGAAGGGGCAGGGCCCCAGGGTGTTTCTGTGGCAGGCCTGGCCCTTTTGCTGTGTCGGGGTCAGGTGCAGCCTGACTGCCAAGTCCCTGTCCCGGGGGGGGTGGAGGACGCTGCAGGGTGATCTCCCACCTCCATGCAGCCAGTGGCCTGTGCTCCCCACTGCCATGGTGGAGCGTCCACTTTTATTTATTGTAAAAAAAATTTGCAGAATTTTAAAATATTATGCACAGAATTTGATGCAGAATTCCCTCAGGAATATGGGTCACTGTACAGCTGTGATGGTGGGACTGTGAAGGGGATGCTGGACAGTAGGGAGCATTGTATAAGTAGGAGCATTGCCAGCAGATCGAGGGACATGATCATTCCACTCTATTCGGCATTGGTGAGGCCTCATCTGGAGTACTGTGTCCAGCTTTGGGCCCCACACTACAAGAAGGATGTGGAAAAATTGGAAAGAGTCCAGCGGAGGGCAACAAAAATGATTGGGGGCTGGAGCACATGACTTATGAGGAGAGGCTGAGGGAACTGGGATTATTTAGTCTGCAGAAGAGAAGAATGAGGGGAGATTTGATAGCTGCTTTCAACTACCTGAAAGGGGGTTCCAAAGAGGATGGATCTAGACTGTTCTCAGTGGTACCAGAACAAGGAGTAATGGTCTCAAGTTGCAGTGGGGGAGGTTTAGGTTGGATATTAGGAAAAACTTTTTCACTAGGAGGGTGGTGAAGCACTGGAATGGGTTACCTAGGGATGTGGTGGAATCTCCTTCCTTAGCAGTTTTTAAGGTCAGGCTTGACAAAGCCCTGGCTGGGATGATTTAGTTGGGGATTGGTCCTGCTTTGAGCAGAGGGTTGGACCAAATGACCTCCTGAGGTCCCTTCCCACCCTGATATTCTATGATTCTAGGGGATCTGTGAGTCGGAGATCTGGGTAGGGGGTATGGTGTGCAGGGTGCTGTGCAGTTGTGATGGGAGGTCAGTGGGAGGGGTCTCTGGGCAAGGGGTGTTGGGCATAGCAGGTCCTGGGGCACTGGGCATAGGGATCTGTGGGGGAGGTCTCTGGGTGAGGAGGCGCTGGGCATAAGGGCAGGGCACTGGGCAGGAGGGCAGTGTGGAAGGGGCATGCTGGCAGTGCAGGGCTGGGCGGCCAGTGTGCATCTAGCAGTCGTGGGTTTGTAAACAGAGCCCTTGTGCTGGGCTAAGTGGGGCCGCTCCTGCTGCGCTGCATTGTCCCCAACCGGCCCCTCGCTCTGCGGACCACTCCCCATCACATGCCCTATTTCCCCAATGGGCACCCACAAATATGTTTGGCGCCGGGCCCACAAAAAGTTAATCCAGCCCTGGAGAGGGTTACCACATTCCTCTGCATTCCCCCATGTGAAGGGCTCTCTCCCATTGCTCTTCACCAGCATTCCACCTTTCTCTTCAGCTGGGCAGGGCTGAGGTCTCCCATTTGAGCTGGTTCCTTCTTCCTATGTTAGAGATACAGTCCCCCTCTGATGCTGCCACCTCCTCCCTTCTCTCTGGGCTGAGGAAAGGGCTACTCCTCCCAATGCCACCTCCTGGTTACCACTCTCTGGTCTTCAGTGGTTCTTCCCCAATGCCCCACCCCCTTCTCTTCTCCCAGGCCAGGGAGAGAAGCATGGTCTCAGTGTACAGCTACACCCTGGGTTTACATCTGTTTCCTCCCTCCTCCCACTCCCCTCCCTGCAACTTCAGATTCAGACCTTCCTCTCTAATCCTCTGAGGAGCAGCCCCAGAAGGGAGATGCAGCTGGGAAAGGGGGAGAGAGGCAGTTTCTGCAGCCCCCACAGCAGCTTCCAGCAGCCAGGGGGAGGAACTGCCAGGGCATTTCTGCTTGGGCTCAGGCACTTGGGGCAGAGAAGCAGCTCCCCGGGCTGGCGTTGTAAATCAGAGACCATGTGCTCTAATCTCTGTGATTCTTTCCCCCTCCAGACTCTTTGCTACCTGAGCTAGAGCAGGGAAGGGGGGATCTCTGGGATCACACACCAAGAGTGAGCCCTGGGGGAGATTTTCCTTCAATTAACAGAAAATTCCCATGAAAACAACTGTCCCCCACACCAGTAACCAGACACATTCTCCCTGCCCAGCTCCAGAACCCCTTAATTGTGATCTGAGAATTTGTATTGTCATGGACAAGCCTTTTCAATATTCAATCCGGGGTAATCAGTGCCAGTGGAGACAGCTCTCGCCTCACGGCTGTCACATCCTCTCCCTTTCACCTAGGGGGAGACTCTGCCCCCGACTCTTCTCCAGATCCTATCTTTCCTTTGGGCGGGGCTGGGCTCTGCCACTGGAGCTGCTTTGTGGATTGGGGAGTTGGTGTCTCTCTAGTGCTGCCACCTGCAGCCCTCCCTTCTCTCTGGTTTGGGGAAGGGGCTGCCCCACCCAATGCCACCTCCTGCTTCCTGCTCACTGGCCTGGAGTCATTGGCTCTTCCCCAGTGCTAGATCTTCATCTCTGCTCCGTGGCCTGGGAGTGGAGGATGCAATTTTGGGAGGGAGCTTCCCTTTGCGGTTCAAAGCTGGTACCTGCGTCTCTGGATCCTCCTAATTCAAAGCTTTTTGTGCCTTCTTTGCTGTGTCTCTGCCACTGGGAATGAAGCAGCCCCAGGTACAGAACAGGGAGCTGCTGCCTCTATAGCAGAGTTCCCAAACTTTAACAACCCGCGAACCCCTTTCACTGAAATGTCACGTCTCGTGAACCCCCTCCTAAAAATGAATATTTCCAGAGATTTTTTCCCCTTACCTCAGCATAAATTATAAAAGCAGTGATCTTGGAAATATAAAATGTGTTTTTATGACATGCTTATTACACACTATTTATTAATTATTATTTATCGTTACAGTATTTTTATTACATTATGAAAATTGCAACACTCTTCCAAGATCTCACTTTTGTAGCTTGTATCACTTTTGATTAAGCCTGTTATAAGACAAGGCTCCCATCAGAGGCGCCAGTAGAAAAAACGGGTGCGGGGGCAAAGCCCCCGTGCACCAAGGGTCCTGGAGGTCATCGCCGGAAAAGTGGGGGGGCCCACAGGGGCCGCCAGAAAAAAAGGGGAGGGACCCGTGTGCGGGGCGCACCGACGTGGGGGCGGCACATGACCCTCGTCACCCCCCCCGTACTGGCACCTCTGGCTCCTATGTTACATCAAGGAGTATCAGATGTGAAACAGCATGAAGGTATTTAAGAAGCAAACTCAAAGAGTTCCTCCTACACAAACATTCAGGTCTTGAGCAGTCCAGGCAAACAATGCACATTACAACAAAGCTTAAACTCGTTCTTCATAATAATTTAAAAACAGCACTAGCAGCCTATTTAATTTTAAAAACAGCAAAAAATATCCACCTCCCTTTTTATTTAGTATAAGGAGTCTTGCAGTTTAAATCTCCTCAGTATGATAGACATGCTTGCTTTGATCTGCTTAGCTCTTGGAAGTCCCCAATGCTCTGGGCTGCTGGCCCTGGGCTGCCTGGGGCCCCTATGGACAGCTGTCTCTGCCATTAGGGAATTTTTTTCCCAAGAACCCCCGTAACAGTTTCAGAACCACTACTCGATAGCCAAATAAGAAGATGCAAAAGTGGCTCCCATTGCCGAGGCTGAGGAACCGCGGTGACATCTCTGCTCAGTCTCAGGTGCCTAGGGCAGAGGCAGCTCCCTGGGGTCCAGGACTGTCCCAGCCAGAACAGGGCTGCTGGGGAGTGTGAGAAAAGGTCCCAGCCTCCCCCATGGCTGAGCTTTGCCCCTAACGCTCTGCTTCTCTCTCTCCCCAGTGAATGTGACTCTGGATCCAGACACGGCTCATCCCCAGCTCGTCCTGTCTGAGGATCGGAAAAGTGTGAGATGGGAAGACACACGACGGGATCTGCCCAACAATCCTGAGAGATTTGACACTGAGATTTGTGTGCTGGGGTGTGAGGGATTCACCTCGGGGAGACATTGCTGGGGGGTGGAGGTGGGTAATAGGGGATACTGGGCTGTAGGGGTGACCAGAGAGTCTGTGATGAGGAAGGGAGGGATCAGCCCTAACCCTGAGCAGGGAATCTGGGCTGTGGAGCGGTGCTGGGATCAGTTCCAGGCTCTCACTTCCCCACGCACCCCTCTACCTGTGAGCTGGGACCCCAGGAGGATCCGGGTTTGTCTGGACTGTGAACGGGGGCAGGTGACATTTTTCGATGCTGGTGACGAGAGCCCACTGTTCACTTTCCCACTGGCCTTGGTCCCTGAGGAGAGAATCCGACCCTGGTTCTGGGTGGGAGGATCCCAGCTCAGACTTAGTTCCTGAGAGGGGTGGGGGAGGAGATATACCCGGGGGACGTGAAATTAGCCTCTCTAGCCTCACACTTCCTTTTTTCTATGACCCTGGAAGTCTCCTGTCTACCCTGCAGTCTCTATTGCCCTGGAGGCTCTGTGGGGTGTCTGGGGGTGATTGAGGTAGAGAATAGGGCTACCATACGTCCGGATTTCCCCGGACATGTCCAGCTTTTCGGCCTATAAATAGCCGTCCGGGGGGATTTCTAAAAATCTAAAAATGTCCGGGATTTCCCCCCGGTCGGCTATTTTATAGATCGAAAAGCAGCGGCCAAGCGCCACTGGGCAGCCAAAGTCCTTTCCCAGCTCCCCCCATCCCCTGCAGCCTTAGCACGCCCCCAGCCCTGCGGCTGTCTTCCCCCTCCTCCCCTCCCCTGAATGCTTTGACCCCTGCTCCTCCCCCTCCCCTGCTTCCCGCGAATCAGATGTTCGCGGGAAGTCTGAAAACAAGCAGGGGCAGGCGGGCGGCAGCAGCAAGTAAGCTGGGGCGGGGGGGGGGGACGTGAGGAGGAGGGCTCCGGTGGAGGCGTGGCGCGGCCCAGTCCGGCCCTGGCCGAGCGGCTCCCTTTGCCCCGGCCAAGTGGCTCCGGCCCCGGCCGGCCTCAGCGGCTCCGGCCCAGGCCCCAGGGCACCGGCACCGGTTCCGGCCAAGAACCCCC
The DNA here is from genome assembly GCF_028017835.1 of Emys orbicularis. Taxonomy (NCBI): domain Eukaryota; kingdom Metazoa; phylum Chordata; order Testudines; family Emydidae; genus Emys; species Emys orbicularis. The sequence goes on along the minus strand of NC_088695.1, from coordinate 22,967,448 downwards.
GGCCCCAGGGGCTCCGGCCCGGCTCGGCTCGGGCCCCGGGGTGCCGGCCCCGGTTCCGGCTGAGTGCGCCGGCCCGGCCCCAAGCCGGCCGGAGCGCAGCCCAATTCCTGGGCTCTTGCTAAAGCCGGCCCTGGTCAGGGGACAGGAACGGGGGGTTGGATGGGTCAGGAGTTCGGGGGGGGGCTGTCAGGGGGGCAGGGGTGTGGAGAGGGGTCGAGGCAGGCAGGGAGCAGAGGGGGTTGGATGGGTCAGGAGTTCTGGGGGTCCTGTCAGGGGGCGGGGAGCAGTTGGATAGGGCATGGGTGTCCCGGGGGTCTGTCTGGGGGCAGGGGTGTGAATATGGGGTGGGGGTGTGGATAAGGGTCGAGGCAGTCAGGGGACAGGTAGGGTCCTAGGGGGGCGGTTAGGGTGGGGGGTTCTCAGGAGGGGGCAGTCAGGGGACAAGAAGCATGGAGGCTTAGATAGGGGGTGAGGTCCTAGGGGGCAGTTAGTGGCAGGGGTCCCAGGAGGGGGCAGTCAGGGGACAAGGAGCGGGGGGGGTTGGGGGTTCTGAGGGGGGCAGTCAGGGAGTGGGAAGTGGGAGGGAGTGGATGGGGCGGGGCAGGGCAGGGGCGGGGCTAGAGCGGGGCTCCTCCCCCCCCCAGTGTCCTCTTTTTTGATTGTGGAAATATGGTAACCCTATAGAGAAGCCAATATCATTGACCCAAGGATTTTTCAGCCTGTCTGTCACTGTCCTCTATGGCGCAGGAAGTCAGACAGTGGCACTGAGACATGGTGGGAACAGCCCACTGAGAATAAAAAATGGGCTTCTCTAGCCTAAGTCATCCTAGTGTCTGTGATCATCTACCTACCCCCTGGCTCATCTCTTTGACCCTGGAGAACATCTGTCCACCCAACCACTAATGCCTCATCTCTATGACACTCCTGCCCCCTCCCTCCCAGCAGCCCTAGGAATGGGAAGGGATTGAAGAACCCCTGAAGCATCAGGAGGAGCAGAGGGACCCTGAGGGGCAGACAGGGGGCTACAGGATCAGAACTGATGGAGGGTCAGAGGCAGAAGTGCTGTGGGGTCTGGGGCTCTAATTACCAGTTGGGCTGGGGAACACAGATGTGGGGAGTGGCAGGGACACCGAACTAATTAATTGGGATTTGGGAGGTTTGGGGAGAAGCTGGAGGCACTGCACCAGCAGGGAGCCTGGAAAATGGAGACCCAGGGACTGCCGAGTGTGACCTACAGGTCACCAGGGAAGGGATGCTATGTGAGGAGAAGCAGCTGGGAGGTGGGGGGCGGAGAGGAATGTTGTGACGCTTTATGATATTATTGATACTAGTGTTATAAATTTAAAATGAATCTTACCAGATATGCTGTATAAGGTATTAATGGAAATGTTATGATTTGCCAAGTATGATCATCTTATTTATATGTTTGTATCATCGTTCTACTGTGAATTACAAATATGTGTGATATGCCTGTATTTCAAACTTGTGCTGTGTTTCTGGGTGACACCCCTAGACAGATTTGCATCAGCACTATCTAGCCTATTCAAAGGCCTATCAAGAGCGATCAGCTGTACAATGAACCCACTGAAAGAAGCCAGGGGCTTCACCTTATGTGTCAGCGGGACATGTAGGGGCAGGCCAGTGAATATGGAACTCTAAGACTTTTCTATGCCCATGTGCTGTGGCTATGTTTGAGACAAAGGATGTACAAGCCACATGGAAAGGATATAAAAGACAGTTGCATCTTCCCAATTTTGTCTTCAATCCTGCTTCTCACAACCTCTGGAATAACTGCTCGACGAACTGAAGCTCTGAAAAAAGGACTGAATCGTAGAATCATAGAAGATTAGGGTTGGAAGAGACCTCAGGAGGTCATCTAGTCCAACCCCCTGCTCAAAGCAGGACCAACACCAACTAAATCATCCCAGCCAGGGTTTTGTCAAGCCGGGCCTTAAAAACCTCTAAGGATGGAGATTCCACGACCTCCCTAGGTAACCCATTCCAGTGCTTCACCACCCTCCTAGTGAAATAGTGTTTCCTAATATCCAACCTACACCTCCCCCACTGCAACTTGAGACCATTGCTCCTTGTTCTGTCATCTGCCACCATGGAGAACAGCTGAGCTCCATCCTTTTTGGAACCCCCCTTCAGGTAGTTGAAGGCTGCTATCAAATCCCCTCTCACTCTTCTCTTCTGCAGACTAAACAAGCCCATTTCCCTCAGACTCTCCGCCTAAGTAATGTGCCCAAGCCCCCTGGTCATTTTTGTTGCCCTCTGATGGACTCTCTCCAATTTGTCCACATCCTTTCTGTAGTGGGGGGCCCCCAAACTGGACACAATACTCCAGATGTGGCCTTACCAGTGCCGAATAGAGGGGAATAATCACTTCCCTCGATCTGCTGGCAATGCTCCTACTAATGCAACCCAATATGCCATTAGCCTTCTTGGCAACAAGGGCACACTGCTGACTCATATATACAGCTTCTCATCCACTGTAATCCCCAGGTCCTTTTCTGCAGAACTGCTGCTTAGCCAGTCGGTCCCCAGCCTGTAGCGGTGCATGGGATTCTTCTTTTCTAAGTGCAGGACTCTGCACGTATCCTTGTTGAACCTCATCAGATTTCTTTTGGCCCAATCTTCCAATTTGTCTCTGGACCCAATCCCTACCCTCCAGCGTATCTACATCTCCCCCCATCTTAGTGTCATCTGCGAACTTGCTGAGTGTGCAATCCATCACATCATCCAGATCATTAATAAAGATGTTGAACAAAACCAGCCCCAGGACCAAATGACCCATCCAAGCTGTGGATGTGTTACAGAGGAACTTTACTAGCCAGCAAACTCACTGCTAAGAATCTGATTTATGGATTCTGAAGTCTAACATATGTATCTGACTTCTTTGACATTTAATAACATTCTTTTCTTTTCTTTTCTTCCATAATAAAATCTTCAGTTTTAGATACTAAAGGTTGTCTGGCTGCATGGTATTTTGGGGGGAGAAGAAAGGAAAGGAAAAAAACCCAGGCAATAATGAAGTAAAACAAAAGTAAACAGAGAAGCCTGGGAAAAGGAGTATGATGGTGGGAAACTGATGAAAAGAGTGAAAACAAAGCAATCCTGAGAAGGGAAAAACTAAGGGGGAAATGCAAGGGGGAAGGGATAAACTCAGGGAAGAGAACTGGGAACACAAGTTGGAATAATCTGTGATAGGGAATAAAGGAGATTTAGGGGGAGACAGAAAAATAAATGGACGAAAAATGAGGGCAAGAGACAATGATGTGCAAAACTGGGTGACATGAAGTAAAGGAATCTCAGTCCCACCTGACACTCACACACATGGGGATCCTGGACAGGATTTTGCTAATATGGTGGAAAAGGCCTTGCTGAATGGGGTATTTCCATCTCCAATATCTATGTGTCTGTAACCCTTCAAAGATCAATAGTCATTCACATTTCAGGCATGCCTACACTGAGTTACACTGCGATCTCTGACTGCTAGGCTCCAGTGTCCACAATTCAGAAGCTGTCCTCTCCCGGTGTTGAGATCTGGGATGTTTCTAACACAGTCTCATCTGCAGGAATTTACTCAGTGGCTTCTGATACTTCCCCTCTAGCTCTCTGATCAGCTCCCTGAGACAGGAAATCTCCTCAGAGAGTTTAGTGATTTATTTTCATTCTGGATCTTCAGAATCTGCTCGTCTATCTTGGCCAGCAGGAGTTGTTCTCAAGACACAATCTTCCGCCTCTTGGTTTGTGTCTGTTTCAGTAAAAAGAAAAAAAAAATAGGGAAAGGGCTGGCCAGGGACATGGAGGGAGCTGGAGTCCTTTCATGGAGTGCTGAGTGTGTAGGAGCAGAATTTCTTTGCAAACCCTAACATTTTGGAAATTTGACTATACCCTGTGGATTCTCTCACACCTTTCTATTTGGCCTCAAGCACTTTTCAGTCTAATTAGCTAAAACTTGGAAACAAAAAGACATTTCAAACTTGAAAGCTGGGATACTTGGGTTCAACTGTCCCTGATCCCAAGGTCCCAGTTCGACAGGGTATTTAAGCAAGTACTAAACTTTAAGCACATATAAGGGTAGCACCTCATCTGAGCACATCTGCTGGATCAGGTCCCAAAGTCAGGTTAGGCAGGGGTGCACCTAGTTTATGAATCCTGCTGGGGATTGGGCATGTACTCAGTGCCAAGCTGCTTGGGCAATGTCAGGACTCAGGAGGCTGAGTGCAGGCCCAGCTGCCAAAGTTTAGGCACCTTGGGCACTTTAATGGTGGAAACCTAGGTGCCTAGGGAATTTATGTGCCTGAGGGGTTAGGCAGCAGCTGAGTAGGGGTCTTGTGAATGCCTGTGTCACCTAAATGTTGGACATGTTTGGCTATTTCCCCCTTGTGAATGCCACCCAAATAATTTAGAATCACTTTCAGTTTTGTGTGAACCTCACACAACCAGGGCCGATGCAACCACTAGGCAAACTAGGTGGCTGCCTAGGGCGCCAAGTGGTTGGGGGCGGACAAAAGCGGGCTCCGGGGCGACGGTGGAGTGGAGGTGAGCTGGGGCAGGGGGACGCGGGGAGGGCCGCCTGCAGCAAGTAAGGGGGGGAGCGGCACACAGGGGACCCGCTCCCCACCCCAGCTCACCTCTGCTCCACCTCCTCCCCGAGCACGCCGCCCTGCTCTGCTTCTCTCCCTCCCAGGCTTGAGGCACCAAACAGCTGATTGGCGCCGCAAGCCTGGAAGGCAGGAGAAGTAGAGCAGCGACAGGCGTGCTCAGGGAGGGGGCGTAGCAGAGGTGAGCTGGGGTGGGGAGCTGCCGCAAGGGGGGCACCTCGGGGGGGGGGGGGAGCTGCCACAGGGCTCGGGGAGGGCCCAAGGTGGAAGTTTCGCCTAGGGCGCGAAACATCCTTGCACCAGCCTTGCACACAACTCTCACATATCTGAAGAATTTCAATATAACAAAAACATTGTCAAACAGGCTTCAATCAGGCAACTCTCCCACAGGAGAAGGGCATGCAGGATGGGGTCAACCCTGTAAAGTTCCTTTATCTCAGCTTAGGGTATGTCTACACTACGAAATTAGGTCGAATTTATAGAAGCCGGTTTTATAGAAATCGGTTTTATACAGCCGATTGTGTGTGTCCCCACATAAAATGCTCTAAGTGCATTAAGTCGGCGGACCGCGTCCACAGTACCGAGGCTAGCGTCGACTTCCGGAGCGTTGCACTATGGGTAGCTATCCCACAGTTCCCGCAGTCTCCGCCGCCCATTGGAATTCTGGATTGAGATCCCAATGCCTGAAGATGCAAAAACAGTATCGCGGGGGGTTCTGGGTACATGTCGTCAGGCCCCTCCCCCTCCGTCAGAGCAACGGCAGACAATTGATTCGCGCCTTTTTACCTGGGTTACCTGTGCAGACAACATACCATGGCAAGCATGGAGCCCGCTCAGCTCAGCTCAGCTCACCGTCACCATATGTCATCTGGGTGCTGGCAGACGTGGTACTGCATTGCTACACAGCAGCAGCTAATTGCCTTTTGGCAGTAGACGGTGCAGTATGACTGGTAGCCTTCATTGGCTATCTGGGTGCTGGCAGACATGGGGCTGCATTGCTACACAGCAGCAGCCCCTTGCCTTTTGGCAGTAGATGGTGTATTATGATTGGTATCCATCGTCATCATATTCCAGTTCGATCAGAGGCACCCTTCCACTCTGGGCATCTGATTCTTCATTTTGTCTCCTGGAGACTCAGTCCTGCCGGCAGTCCTATTGAACCGTCTTGACGATGATGGCTAGCAATCGTAGTCCAGTATCTTCTGCCAAGCACCCAGAAGATGCCGAGGGCTATCAGTCATGCTGCACTGTCTGCTGCCAACTTAAGATGTAAAAAATAGATGGACCAGATTTGTTCTGTATTCATTTGCTTCCCCCTCCCTCCGTGAAATCAACGGCCTGCTAAACCCAGGGTTTTGAGTTCAATCTTTGGGGGGGCCATTCTGGATGACAGTTGTTTGTGTTTCTCCCTGATGCACAGCCACCTTTGTTGATTTTAATTCCCTGTACCTGTACGCCATGTCGTCACTAGCCCCTCCCTCCCTCCCTCCCTCTCTCCGTCAGATACTAGTTTCGCGCCTTTTTTCAGACCAGACACCATAGCACTGGGATCATGGAGCCCGCTCAGATCACCGCGGCAATTATGAGCACTATGAACACCACACGCATTGTCCTGGAGTATATGCAGAGCCAGGATATGCCAAAGCAAAACCAGGACCAGCCGAGGAGGCGATTGCAGCGCGGTGACGAGAGTGATGAGGAAATTGACATGGACATAGACCTCTCACAAAGTACAGGCCCCAGCAATGTGGAAATCATGGTGTTACTGGGGCAGGTCCATGCCGTGGAACGCCGATTCTGGGCCCGGGAAACAAGCACAGACTGGTGGGACCGCATCGTGTTGCAGGTGTGGGACGATTCCCAGTGGCTGCGAAACTTTCACATGCCTAAGGGCACTTTCATGGAACTTTGTGACTTGCTTTCCCCTGCCCTGAAGCGCCAGAATACCAGGATGAGAGCAGCCCTCACAGTTGAGAAGCGAGTGACGATAGCCCTGTGGAAGCTTGCAACGCCAGACAGCTACCGGTCAGTCGGGAATCAATTTGGAGTGGGCAAATCTACTGTGGGGGCTGCTGTGATCCAAGTTGCCAGGGCAATCAAAGACCTGCTGATATCAAGGGTAGTGACTCTGGGAAACGTGCAGGCCATAGTGGATGGCTTTGCTGCAATGGGATTCCCAAACTGTGGTGGGGCGATAGACGGAACCCATATCCCTATCTTGTCACCGGAGCACCAAGCCACCGAGTACATAAACCGCAAGGGGTACTTTTCAATGCTGCTGCAAGCCCTGGTGGATCACAAGGAACGTTTCACCAACATCAACGTGGGATGGCCGGGAAAGGTACATGATGCTCGCGTCTTCAGGCACTCTGGTCTGTTTCGAAAGCTGGAGGAAGGGACTTTCTTCCCGGACCAGAAAATAACCATTGGGGATGTTGAAATGCCTATCGTGATCCTTGGGGACCCAGCCTACCCCTTAATGCCATGGCTCATGAAGCCGTACACAGGCAGCCTGGACAGGAGTCAGGACCTGTTCAACTACAGGCTGAGCAAGTGCCGAATGGTGGTGGAATGTGCATTTGGACGTTTAAAAGCACGCTGGCGCAGCTTACTGACTCGCTCAGACCTCAGCAAAAAAAATATCCCCACTGTTATTGATGCTTGCTGTGCGCTCCACAATATCTGTGAGAGTAAGGGGGAGACATTTATGGCGGGGTGGGAGGTTGAGGCAAATCGCCTGGCCGCTGATTACGCACAGCCAGACACCAGGGCGGTTAGAAGAGCACAGCAGGGTGCGGTGCGCATCAGAGAAGCTTTGAAAATGAGTTTTGTGACTGGCCAGGCTACGGTGTGAAACTTCTGTTTGTTTCTCCTTGATGAGCCCTCCGCCCCCCCGACCTGATTCACTCTACTTCCCTGTAAAACAACCACCCCACCCTCCCCTCCCCCCTTCGAGCACCACTTGCAGAGGCAATAAAGTCATTGTTACTTCTCATTCATGCATTCTTTATTAATTCATCACACAACTAGGGGGATAATTGCCAAGGTAGCCCAGGATGGGTGGGGGAGGAGGGAAGGAAAAGGACACACTGCAGTTTAAAACTTTAAAACTTTAACTCTTATTGAAGGCCAGCCTTCTGATGCTCAGGCAATCATCTGGGGTGGAGTGACTGGGTGGCTGGAGGCCCCCCCACCGTGTTCTTGGGCGTCTGGGTGAGGAGGCTATGGAACTTGGGGAGGAGGGCTGTTGGTTACACAGGGGCTATAGTGGCGGTCTCTGCTCCTGCTGCCTTTCCTGCAGCTCAACCAATCGCTGGAGCATATCAGTGTAAGCAGTGTCAGGATGAGCTCTACCCTGACATCTGGTGGTGAATTATGGCGAGTGTGGAAAAGAACTCCAGGGGCTGATCTTGTTTGCATAGGCACACCCACTCGCCTGGCATGGAACAACAGCAACTGAAAGTGGTTACTTTGGCTGGTGTGGGATCCCCAGTTTCTCTATTATTGGGGCAGGAAGAATAAAGTTTTGTTACCCTGATTCTGTGAATCAAGGCCAGTGGAACTGTTGTATGACAGAAGGACTGAGTGAGTCCTTCACCATTACCTAAGTAGCACTTGCTTGACAAGGGGCATGGGTTACAAAACCCAGTGAATTGAGAGAGGATGGGGACAGGTATTTGTACCTGATGGTATGGGCCCCCTCTGAGGGTTTGAAACACCAATTGCACCACCTCCTCTCTCCACTGTTGAATGTTAGAGTTAACTTTGATTCCATTAGAAGTCTAGTTACAGACTGCTGAGCTGAATTCACTTTGGGCCAATGGTGCACCAGCACTAGGGCTCCCCTACTATTGAGCTGAAATCACTAAGAGCTGAAATCACAAAAGAGCTAAAGTTATTAAGAGCTGAGATCACTGAGTGCTGTGTTAACAAGTGGGGGAGCCTGAAGCTATATTGCTCAGCAGCTGGCGGAGCAATTTGTGGGGACGACTGGAGGAGCGGCGTGGAGCCTTGTGGGGCCGGTTGGAGTGGCCCAAGGAACGGTGAGCGGAGCTGTTTGCGGGGACGGCTGGAACGGCTCACAGGTCGGTGAGCGGAGTGGAGCGGAGCAGCTTGTAGAGCGGAGCAGTTCGTGGGATGGCAGGAAAGTGGACTGGCTCGTGGTGAAGGCTGCGGCGGAACCCCCACGGAGAAACAGACGGCTGGCCAGCCTCGGATCACGTAAGGTGCCCCTTAACACCCTGCGTGCCCCCCCCTTTTTGCTCTGGGGCTACACTGACCAGGGACAGAGACTTTGGGGGTTGTTGGACTTTTGGGACTTTGGGTGGTTGCTGGACCCAAGAGACTTTGGGGGTGTTGGACTTTGGGGACTCTGGGTGATTTTTGGGTTGTTGGATTCAAGAGACAAAGGGAAAGGACACAGCCCAATTTGCTGGGGTGGGTTTTGCTCATGGTTTGTGTTATGAATCCTGTTTGTGGTGTTTTTTCCAATCTTATGCTGATGTCGTTTACCTCATGTTATTAAACATTTTCTGCTACACTCAGACTCCGTGCTTGCGAGAGGGGAAGTATTGCCTCTTAGAGGTACCCAGGGGGGTGGTATGTAATTGTCCCAGGTCACTGGGTGGGGGCTCGAGTCGGTTTTGCATTGTGTTATTGAAACAGAACCCCTAGATACAGAACCCGGCCCTTGTTGCTGCCAACTTAGATGGGCAGAAGGGTTACATCAGTTTGATGCTCCAGCAGCCGGAGCATCGACTCTTGCCTTCTGTCTGCAAGCTGACGCCACCTATCATCTTCAGCCCGCCACTTGCTCTGTTCATCCCGCGATTCTGCCCACCACCTCTCCTCTCGTTCATATTGTGCTTTTCTGTAGTCTGACATTGACTGCCTCCACGCATTCTGCTGTGATCTGTCAGCGTGGGAGGACATCTGGAGCTCCGAGAACATATCATCCCGAGTCCGCCGTTTTCTCCTTCTAATCTTCACTAGCCTCTGCGAAGGAGAAACATTTGCAGCTGGTGGAGGAGACGGGAGAGGTGGTTAAAAAAAGACACATTTTAGAGAACAATGGGTACACTCTTTCACGTTAAATTTTGCTGTTCACATTACACAGCACATGTGCTTTCGTTACAAGGTCGCATTTTTCCTCTTATATTGAGGGCCTGCCAGTTTGGTGTGAGAGATCACTCACGCAGTGCCAGACAACAGATTTCGGCTTGCAGGCAGCCATGGTAAGCCACAATCTTTTGGCTTTTTTAACCTTCTTAACATGTGGGAATGGTTTCAAACAATAGCGCCCCCATTTCCCATACCAAGTACCCGTTGGGTTGGCCATTTAAAATGGGTTTGCAATGTAAAAGGAGGGGCTGCGGTTTCCTGGTTAACATGCAGCACAAACCCAAATACACCCCCCCACACACACACACACACACCCAGTTCTCTGGGATGATCACTTCACCCCTCCCCCTTACCGCGTGGCTAACAGCGGGGAACATTTCTGTTCAGCCGAGCAGGAACGGGCACCTCTGAATGTCCCCTTAATAAAATCACCCCATTTCAACCAGGTGACCGTGAATGATATCACTCTCCTGAGGATAACAAAGAGAGATAAGGAATGGATGTTGTCTGCATGCCAGCAAACACCGGGACCATACGCTGCCATGCTTTGTTATGCAATGATTCCAGACTACGTGCTACTGGCCTGGCTTGGTAAAGTGTCCTATCATGGCGGACGGGATAAGGCAGCCCTCCCCAGAAACCTTTTACAAAGGCTTTGGCAGTACATGAAGGAGAGATTTCTGGAGATGTCCCTGGAGGATTTCCGCTCCATCCCCATACACGTTAACAGACTTTTCCAGTAGCTGTACTGGCCGTGATTGCCAGGGCAAATTAAACATTAATCATTAAACACGCTTGCTTTTAAACCATGTGTAATATTTACAAAGGTACACTCACCAGAGGTCCCCTGTGTGCCCTCAGGGTCTGGGAGCACGCCTTGGGTGAGTTCGGGGGTTACTGGTTCCAGGTCCAGGGTGATAAACATATCCTGGCTGTTGGGGAAACCGGTTTCTCCGCTTCCTTGCTGCTGTGAGCTATCTACATTATCTTCATCCTCATCTTCCTCTTACCCCGAACCCACTTCTATGTTGTGTGTTTCTCCATTGACGGAGTCAAAGCACACGGTTGGGGTAGTGGTGGCTGCACCCCCTAGCATCGCATGCAGCTCTGCGTAGAAGCGGCATGTTTGCGGCTCAGCCCCGGACCTTCCGTTTGCTTCTCTGGATTTGTGGTAGGCTTGCCTTAGCTCCTTAATTTTCACGCAGCACTGCTGTGCACCCGTTATGGCCTCTGTCCTTCATGGCCTTGGAGACCTTCTCTAATATTTTGCCATTTCGTTTACTGCTACGGAGTTCAGCTAGCACTGATTCATCTCCCCATATGGCGAGCAGATCCCGTACCTCCTGTTCGGTCCATGATGGAGCTCTTTTGCGATCCTGGGACTCCATCATGGTTACCTGTGCTGATGAGCTCTGCGTGGTCACCTGTGCTCTCCACGCTGGGCAAACAGGAAATGAAATTCAAAAGTTCGCGGGGCTTTTCCTGTCTACCTGGTCAGTGCATCTGAGTTGAGAGTGCTGTCCAGAGCGGTCACAATGAAGCACTGTGGGATAGCTCCCGGAGGCCAATAACGTCGAATTCCGTCCACACTACCCCAATTCCGACCCGTAAAGGCCGATTTTAGCTCTAATCCCCTCGTCGGAGGTGTAGTAAAGAAACCGATTTAAAGGGCCCTTTAAGTCGAAAAAAAGGGCTTCATCGTGTGAACGTGTCCAGGCTTAATTCGATTTAACGCTGCTAAATTCGACCTAAACCCGTAGTGTAGACCAGGCCTTAGACAGACATTATACCAATGCTTTTGAAAACCCAATCTGTTTTCAAAACAGCTGTTTCACGGCGGCAAGCGCTGGGAGCTAGGGGCAGAAGCGGAACCGCAGCGCACTCAGGTGAGGAGGAGGAGGTGAGCTGGGGCGGGAGGGCAGGGCAGGGAGCTGCCGGTGGGTGCAGAGCACCTACCAATTTTTCTCCATAGGCACCCACGGAGTCGGCGCCTATGGTATGACACTGCAATTCCCCATATTCCTTGTCCTCGGACACATCTACCTTCATTTAAACAATACAGATGGTACCATAGTACTTGATCTCATTGTCCACATGGGACTCTCCCAGGCAATCTCTGGACCAACCCCATACCCACAGACGTACATTCAATTATATCTTCACTCTAGGACTGGAAATTTGAGTTTTCGTAAGTGTACCACACTCGTGATCTGATCAACTCCTCATCCAGGCAGAGGTCAGAGCCTTCCATCCTTCCCACCTCAGTAGCAAACAATCAAAGCTGGTCACTCCTGAAGGCTCCTGAACTCTCTAGGTTTTCAAATTACCCTAAGAGGCCAAGCCCCACAATTACAAGGCCAAGGTGCTGGTGACTTAACACAATTACCGGATGTCCACTATCAGATGCCTTGGTCACAAGCTGCCCACTCCTCCACACCAACTGGGATGACCACAATGCTTCAAAGATGAATTTCAGCAGATGGAGTGCACAGGCAGAAAGTTAGAACATCATTGGAGCAAAAATCTTTCTGAATCCCTCTGCCAGCAGCACAAATAACACTCATAGAACTAGGCCTGTGCAGCAAAGCAGGTGAAATAACCCTTCAACTCCCCTTCAATGAAAGCAGCAGGGGTACGGCTGGCAGATATAGTCTGCCTAGCAATTTATCTAATCAACCCAGAATGCACACCCCAGGCACCAGACCCAAGCATCAACCACCATGAATCATAGAATATCAGGGTTGGAAGGGACCTCAGGAGGTCATCTAGTCCAACCCCCTGCTCAAAGCAGGACCTAATCCCAACTAAATCAGCCCAGGCAGGGCTTTGTCAAGCTTTACCTTAAAAACCTCTAAAGAAGGAGATTCCACCACCTCCCCAGGTAACCCATTCCAGTGCTTCACCACCCTCCTAGTGAAAAAGTTTTTCCTAATATCCAACCTAAATCTCCCCCACTGCAACTTGAGACCATTACTCCTTGTTCTGTCATCTGGTACCACTGAGAACAGTCTAGATCCATCCTCTTTGGAATGGTACCCCTTTCAGGTAGTTGAAAGCAGCTATCAAATCCCCCCTCATTCTTCTCTTCTGCAGACTAAACAATCCCAGTTCCCTCAGCCTCTCCTCATAAGTCATGTGCTGCAGCCCCCTAATCATTTTTGTTGCCCTCCGCTGGACTCTTTCCAATTTTTCCACATTCTTCTTGTAGTGTGGGACCCAAAACTGGACACAGTACTCCATGTGAGGCCTCACCAATGTCGAATACAGGGGAATGATCACGTCCCTCCATCTGCTGGCAATGCCCCTACTTATACAGCCCAAAATGCCGTTAGCCTTCTTGGCAACGAGGGCACACTGTTGACTCATATCCAGCTTCTCGTCCACTGTAACCCCTAGGTCCCTTTCTGCAGAACTGCTGCCTAGCCACTCGGTCCCTAGTCTGTAACAGTGAATGGGATTCTTCCGTCCTAAGTGCAGGACTCTGCACTTGTCCTTGTTGAACCTCATCAGGTTTCTTTTGGCCCAATCCTCTAATTTGTCTAGGTCCCTCTGTATCCGATCCCTACCCTCTAGTGTATCTACCACGCCTCCTAGTTTAGTGTCATCAGCAAACTTGCTGAGAGTGCAGTCCACACCATCCTCCAGATCATTAATGAAGATATTGAACAAAACCTGCCCCAGGATATTGAACAAAACCTGCCCCAAAACCCTTGGGGCACTCCGCTCGAAACCGGCTGCCAACTAGACATGGAGCCATTGATCACTACCCGTTGAGCCCGACGATCTAGCCAGCTTTCTATCCACGTTATAGTCCATTCATCCAGCCCATACTTCTTTAACTTGCTGGCAAGAATACTGTGGGAGACCGTATCAAAAGCTTTGCTAAAGTCAAGGAATAACACATGCACTGCTTTCCCCTCATCCACAGACCCAGTTATCTCATCATAGAAGGCAATTAGGTTCATCAAGCATGACTTGCCCTTGGTGAATCCATGCTGACTGTTCCTGATCACTTTCCTCTCCTCTAAGTGCTTCAGAATTGATTCCTTGAGGACCTGCTTCATGATTTTTCCAGGGACTGAGGTGAGGCTGACTGGCCTGTAGTTCCACGGATCCTCCTTCTTCCCTTTTTTAAAGATGGGCACTACATTAGCCTTTTTCCAGTCATCTGGGACCCCCGATCGCCATGAGTTTTCAAAGATAATGGCCAATGGCTCTGCAATCACATCCGCCAACTCCTTTAGCACCCTCGGATGCAGCGCATCCGGCCCCATGGACTTGTGCTCGTCCAGTTTTTCTAAATAGTCCTCAACCACTTCTTTCTCCACAGAGGGCTGGTCACCTTCTCCCCATACTGTGCTGCCCAGTGCAGCAGTCTGGGAGCTGACCTTGTTCGTGAAGACAGAGGCAAAAAAATCATTGAGTACATTAGCTTTTTCCACATCCTCTGTCACTAGGTTGCCTCCCTCATTCAGTAAGGGGCCCACACTTTCCTTGACTTTCTTCTTGTTGCTAACATACCTGAAGAAACCCTTCTTGTTACTCTTAACATCTCTTGCTAGCTGCAACTCCAAGTGTGATTTGGCCTTCCTGATTTCACTCCTGCATGCCTGAGCAATATTTTTATACTCCTCCCTGGTCATTTGTCCAATCTTCCACTTCTTGTAAGCTTCTTTTTTGCATTTAAGATCAGCAAGGATTTCACTGTTTAGCCAAGCTGGTCACCTGCCATATTTACTATTCTTTCTACACATCGGGATGTTTTTTTCCTGCAACCTCAATAAGGATTCTTTAAAATACAGCCAGCTCTCCTGGACTCCTTTCCCCCTCATGTTATTCTCCCAGGGGATCCTGCCCATCAGTTCCCTGAGGGAGTCAAAGTCTGCTTTTCTGAAGTCCAGGGTCCGTATTCTGCTGCTCTCCTTTCTTCCTTGTGTCAGGATCCTGAACTCGACCATCTCATGGTCACTGCCTCCCAGGTTCCCATCCACTTTTGCTTCCCCTACTAATTCTTCCCGGTTTGTGAGCAGCAGGTCTAGAAGAGCTCTGCCCCTAGTTGGTTCCTCCAGCACTTGCACCAAGTAATTGTCCCCTACACTTTCCAAAAACTTCCTGGATTGTCTGTGCACCGCTGTATTGCTCTCCCAGCAGATATCAGGGTGATTAAAGTCTCCCATAAGAACCAGGGCCTGCGATCTAGTAACTTGTGCTAGTTGCCGGAAGAAAGCCTCGTCCACCTCATCCCCCTGGTCTGGTGGTCTATAGCAGACTCCCACCACGACATCACCCTTGTTGCTTACAGTTCTAAACTTAATCCAGAGACTCTCAGGTTTTTCTGCAGTTTCATACCGGAGCTCTGAGCAGTCATACTCCTCTCTTACATACAATGCAACTCCCCCACCTTTTCTGCCCTGCCTGTCCTTCCTGAACAGTTTATATCCATCCATGACAGTACTCCAGTCATGTGAGTTATCCCACCAAGTCTCTGTTATTCCAATCACATCATAGTTCCTTGACTGTGCCAGGACTTCCAGTTCTCCCTGCTTGTTTCCCAGGCTTCTTGCATTTGTGTATAGGCACTTAAGATAACTTGCTGATTGTCCCGCTTTCTCAGTCTGAGACAGGAGTCCTCCCCTCTTGCACTCTCCTGCTCGTGCTTCCTCCCGGTATCCCATTTCCCCACTTACCTCAGGGCTTTGGTCTCCTTCCCCCGGTGAACCTAGTTTAAAGCCCTCCTCACTAGGTTAGCCAGCCTGCTTGCGAAGATGTTCTTCCCTCTCTTCATTAGGTGGAGCCCGTCTCTGCCTAGCACTCCTCCTTCTTGGAACACCATCCCATGGTCGAAGAATCCAAAGCCTTCTCTCCGACACCACCTGCATAGCCATTCATTGACTTCCACAGCTGAAGAGCTGTCTCATTGCTTCATTGATACGATCAAACGAATCTCTGATATGCTTCCATTTTCACCTGCAGAGCCCATTAGAGAGGCAGAACTGCAGGGTCTCAATGTGTGGATGAGATGATGGTGTTGGAAGGAAGGATTCATGTTTATTAGGACCTGAGGAACCTTTGGGGAAAGAAGGAGCCTATACAGCAGGGGTGGGGAACCTTTTTTCTATCGAGTGCCATTGACCCAGAGAAAATCAGTTGGGAGCCACACACAGCCACACAGGCAGGGGAAGGGGACAGAGGCTCGGGGCTTCCCCAAATTTCGCTCTTCTGATGTCATTTGAGATACATGCACCAGACGTGGATTTTGACCCTTTATGTGCATAAGGACTTCATCATTCCAAGATGTATGTATGGGCAACATTTAAGGAATTATGTAACTATATTGAAAGTATGCTGTTTGATCTTAGGTGTGGAAGTTAGTCACCAGAGGTAATATGTCTCAGTGGTGGCTCATTCCAGCAGGAGGGAGTTGTCACCCTCCCTGGTTAGGCAGTGATGTAATGCAATGCTCAGTTGTGTAGCCTTGATCCATCCCCAGATTTTCAATGGAAAACTATCAGGGACAATTGCAAGCGATCAAAACCACTTGGGGGTTAAAATAAGGAACATTGCAACAGACAGAGAAGTGTCCTGTCTACGAATAAAGACCAAAGACTGTTTCCATGTAACACATAGGGGGAGAGGCACTCTGGATCCTTTCAGTGAGGAAACTGCTTGTGGGGCAGTGGTATTTTCATGACTGTTTGGATCCTAGTTTCTGTGAAGCCAGCCAGCACTTCAACAGACTGAACTTGGGGGGAGGGGAACCTACTTTATTAGGTAGGAAAGGTAACTACTACTAATTGTAGGCCCAGGTTCACATTTTATTATTTTGTTTTGTATTGGAACCATTTATTTCCACCACTTTCTCATGTTTCTAGTTAAATCACTATTCCTTCTTAAATAAATCTGTTTTTATTTTATTATTAAGTGCTCACAAGCACTGTGTGTTTACAGGAGTGACGGTTTAAAGTAAAACTGGTAAACTGTGGTGCCCTGCTCCTTTGGGGGCAGAGGCTTTGGGATTTCAGTGAGTAGCCAGTGTCAGGGGCTGAGTATCACCAGGGAACAATTTGAAGTGAGTTGAGGACTGGGGTGCACCTACTGTTAAACTGCAAGGCAAAGACAGGGCTGACATAGCCCAAAGGAGAGTGCCTGAGTGGCTGAAAATCTGGTGATGTCAGTGGGTTAACACCTGTAGCCCATAGGGCTAGATTAGCTTATCCATGATTCCTGCAGCAGAAATCTATCAGGTACCGGAGCACCCTTATGCTGTCTTTATTGCTACATAACCAGATTCAGGCCTCTGAATCTCCACATCGGGAGTTATTATTAATTATTATTATTATTAATAATAATAAAAATTACAATTTCCATCTAGTAATGGACTAGTACCATTGCCAGGATTCTTTTTGTTCCTAATATAATTTTAAAATCTCCTTTTTATTGTCCTTAACTCTGCTGGTCATAGATTTTGCTTTGTGTCCCTTTGCTTCTCTTATCAATTTTCTACAATTCTTAGCTTCTGATTTATATGTATTACTATCAACTTCCCTTTTCTTCCATTATATATAGTGTAATTTAAAATATCAGTATTTGTTATAAACCCACCAATTCCCTTTGAAAGTCTTGAGACAGGCATATTAATGAACATTTCTCTCTGGTACCAAAGTTGGCTTATGCGTCCTCTCCAGGAGTTGTACGTGGTCTAAAAAATCTGGTGTTTAACAGAAGAAACTTTTAGTACCTTATTTACAATAGCATTTAACTATCTAATTAAAATCTTTACAAGAATAAACCATTCCTTGACAATAGTTTTGGAAACATCATCACACCATTACTTTTGAAACCTGTGTGAAGTGATCACATGGCAAAAGTGCAGGGCTAAAAAGCTGTTTCCTCTTAATCCTGAATTGGAGTTTCTATATTCTTGGCCATCTCAGGCCTGTTCTACACTAAAAAGTTAGGTCAACATAAGCGACCTTGTATCAATCTAGTTGTGTGTGTGTAAACATTTAAATTTGTCTGCCATTGATATAAGTACCCTGTTATGCCAACATACTAACACCAGCTCCCCAGTGTTGAGCCATGATCAATATACTGAGGTTGACGCAGCATGAGTGAAGACACTGCATTGACAGAAAAAGGAGCAATGGTCTCAAGTTGCAGTGGGGGAGGTCTAGGTTGGATATTAGGAAAAACAATTTCACTAGAAGGGTGGTGAAGCACTGGAATGAGTTACCTAGGGAGGTGGTGGAATCTCCATCCTTAGAGGTTTTTAAGGCCCGGCTTGACAAAGACCTGGGTGGGATGATTTTGTTGGGGTTGGTCCTGCTTTGAGCAGGGGGTTGGACTAGATGACCTCCTGAGGTCTCTTCCAACTCTAATCTTCTATGATTATCTGTCACCTCTTACAGTCCTCCAGCAGGTGTCCCACAATGCCCAACACTGTACACTCTGGTCGCAATTGTTAACTCCACTGCACGGGGGTCACATACACTGAAGGACCCACTCCCCTTTTAAGCCTGCAAAAATTTTAAATGGCTTTTCCTGATTGCCCAGCTTGGTGAGCTCACATAGTAGCTCTCCACCCTTGGGTGAAACTGCCCAACTGACCATTGCAGCTACAAGCTTCAGAGGTGCTCTGGCTTGGAATAGATACTGGATCTCCTGAGCCTGTGGGGAGAAGAGGCTGTGTAAGCACATCAATGGGCCAGCCATAGAAATGTCAACATCTATGAGTATATTGCACAGGGGATGGAGGAGAAGGGCTACAACCGGGATTACCAGCAGTCCTGTGTGAAAGCAAAGGAACTGTAACAGGCATAGCAGAATGCCAGGGAGGCCAACAGTCACTCCAGTGATGAGCAGCAAACCCCACTCTTTAGCTAGTTGGGATAACTTGGGAGAGAACCGCCCCCACACTGTGGATACCTCCAAAGAGCCCGAGCCACACTACTGGTGAGGATGAAGAGGAAGTGGAGGAGGAAGTGGAGGACGATGGGGAACATGGAACTGGGGAGTCCAGCTATGCCAGGAGCCAGGACCCATTTGAGACTCCACCGCAATCCACTCAGTCCCAGCAGTCACTCACGGGTGATCCCAATGTAGTGGAAGGATCCTTGGTAAGTGTGTAAATTTATTTCCCATTACAGGGATGGCGCCCCAACTTAGCAGGACAGAGCTACCAACATTTCATTAATGTACTCGTACTAGAAGGTATGGGTACAACAATCGGTTTTGGGTCCGATTTTATTTAATCGATTTATTACTGACCTCGGAACCAAATGTAGGAGTGGGCTGATAAAGTTTGCGGATGACACAAAGTTGGGAGGTATTGCCAATTCGGAGAAGGATCGGGATATCCTGCAGGGAGATTTGGATGACCTTGTAAACTGGAGTAATAGTAATAGGATGAAATTTAATAGTGAGAAGTGTAAGGTTATGCATTTAGGGATGACTAACAAGAATTTTAGTTATAAGCTGGGGACGCATCGGTTGGAAGTAACGGAAGAGGAGAAGGACCTCGGAGTCCTGGTTGATCGCAGGATGACTATGAGTCGGCAATGTGACGTGGCTGTGTAAAAAGCTAATGCGGTCTTGGGATGCATTAGGCGAGGTATTTCTAGTAGGGATAAGGAGGTGCTGCTTCCGTTATACAAGGCACTGGTGAGACCTCATTTGGAGTACTGTGTGCAGTTCTGGTCTCCCATGTTTAAAAAGGATGAACTCAAACTGGAACGGGTACAGAGAAGGGCCACTAGGATGATCCGAGGAATGGAAAACCTGTCATGTGAAAGGAGACTCGAGGAGCTCGGTTTGTTTACCCTAACCAAAAGAAGGCTGAGGGGGGATATGATTGCTCTCTTTAAATATATCAGAGGGATAAATACCAGGGAGGGAGAGGAATTATTTCAGCTCAGTACTAATGTGGACATGAGAACAAATGGATATAAACTGGCCGTCGGGAAGTTTAGGCTTGAAATTAGACGAAGGTTTCTAACCGTCAGAGGGGTGAAGTTCTGGAACAGCCTTCCGAGGGAAACAGTGGGGGCAAAAGACCTCTCTGGCTTTAAGATTAAGCTTGATAAGTTTATGGAGGGGATGGTTTGATGGGATAACGTGATTTTAGTCAATAGGTCAATAACGTGCCATCGCTGGTAATTAGTAACAATGGTCAATGAGGGTCTGGCTGGAGAATCTTGCCCGCATGCTCGGGGTTCAGCTGATCGCCATATTTGGGGTCGGGAAGGAATTTTCCTCCAGGGTAGATTGGCAGAGGCCCTGGAGGTTTTTTGCCTTCCTCCGCAGCATGGGGCAGGGGTCGCTTGCTGGAGGATTCTCTGCGACTTGAAGTCTTTAAATCATGATTTGGGGACTTCAACAGCTGAGTCAAGGGAGAGAATTATTCCAGGAGTGGGTGGGTCAGCTTTTGTGGCCTGCATCATGCGGGAGGTCAGACTAGATGATCATAATGGTCCCTTCTGACCTTAAAGTCTATGAGTCTATGAGTCTATAAAGAGAGGTAGCATTGTTATCAGCTTTTCATTTTCCTATAGAGTTAGGCAGGGTCGGGGGGGGGGAGGGACAGTTTGTTATGTATACAGGGATGTCCCTCGAATCCTCCTGAGAGATCTCAATGAAACGTTCATGGATGTACACTGCAATCTTCTCCCGAAGGTTTCTAGGGATGGCAGCCTTATTTCTTCCTCCACGGTAGGACATTTTCTCACGCCAGTCAGAGATAACATCAGCAGGCACCACTGCAGCACACATTATAGCGCATACAGGCCCACGCAGCATCAGCATGCCAGCAGCAGCACTGCCCTCCCTGCCTTTGTTACCCTCAGGAGTGAGAAATCAGCTAAAATCATCACCGCCTGTGGAAAATGGTGCCAGTATTCAGTGCCACTATCTGAACTGTTTCAGCTGTTCTGCTTCCACTCTACTACTAAACCAGTTCATACTGACCCAGACTTAAGCAGTAATCAAACCTGCTGGAAAGCCATCGGCTCTAACCAGTTATTAGACTTTTTGTAAATTACTTGCCATGGCTTTGTGGGTGGACACAAAGTTTCCTGGAAATGTTTCTAGGGGCTTAAACCAGTTTGATTTCTCTAGTGTGAATTAGCTCTTTGGGATTCATGCCTCCCTGGTCCAGTTGAGTCTGAGTGCACACAAGGCTACATAATGAACCTCCTCCATAAATCAAAGGGTGGGGGAGTCCAGACAGGGTCCCCTTTACACTGCTTCTATTGTTGTCACTGCAGATTCACATGCTGCTTCACAGACACTCATTAACATGTTCCCTACCATGTTACAGGGCCAGCCATGTCCTCTTCAGTGTGGGATGATCGACCTGCCCTGGTCCTTCTCCTCCTGGTGTCTGAGCCGATAATCACCTTTGTGCTGGAGGAAATTACCTTTCCTGAGCCAGCAGAACTGCAGAACACTCATGGGGGAAAATTAGCGTTGCGGGAGGGGAATGGGCTGGGTGTGAGGAATCAACTTTGAACAGCTGTGTGCAGGAGAGCAAGGAGGTGTGGGGAGAGAGCTGTGGGCAGTGCTATACAGTTGATATCTGCTGGGCCAACCTTTGCCATGAGAATTTACAAAGGTTTCATCAGTTTCCACATGTCTTTCTCCATCATAATTAGTCTGTGTGAATCTCTGCAAGCCTCTGCTGAATCTCAGCAAGTCCAAACCTGTGCCAAGCCCTTTTCTCTCTGAGCTCTGCCATGAGCTATACCAGCAGGTCGCACGGTTCGTATCTTATGTCATCCGAGCTCATTGCACATACATGGGGCTTCTGGTATCCCTCCATTCCCCCACAACTCCCTGTCAGCCATCCTCCCATCGCCTCTATTGCAAGGACTACCCCCTTCCCCATGCCAGGGGCTCTGTGGCCCCCATGTCTTCCTACCCCCATATCATTTCCCCCATTCTGCTTCCTTGAAAGGACACTGTGTGACCCCATTCCTCCTTGGCAAAGGGTCCCCTGTTCTCTGAAAACAACTCTAATCTGAGGCCTGACAAACTGACTCCAGCTGACACTTGTTTTGCAGGGTATTTATCTATGAGCAGTAACAGGTATGGTATCTGCAGAAAGCTCATAACTTGTCAGGATTCATAATCTTTGTGAGATGTAGGTACAGGTAGTATTTAAGGAAATGCATAACTATGTTGAAGGTATGCTCTATGGTCTTGGGTGTGAAAGTTAGTTACCAGAGGTAATGGGTCTCAGTGATGACCCATTCCAGCAAGAGGAATTTGTCACCCTCCCTTGTTAGGCAGTGAGACAATGCAAGGCTCAGTTGTGTAGTGTTTATCCATCCCAAGACTTTCAATGGCAAATCATGACAGACAACTGCAAACAATTGAAACCACTTGGAGGTTAAAAAAGGAACATTGCAACAAAGAATGGTCCTGTCTATGAATAAAGACAACAGACTATTTCAGTATAATACAGAGTGGGGAGAGGCGCTCTGGATCCATTCAGTGAGGAAACCACTTGTGGAGCAGGGGTAGTTTCGTGACTGTTTGGATCTTGGTTTTTGTGAAGCCAGACAGCTCTGCAACAGACTGAACTTTGGGGGTGGGGGGAAACCTACTTGATTAGATAGGAAAGATAACTACTAATAAATGTAGGCCCTGGTTCATATCTATCTATCTAGTATTGGAAACATTTGTATTCACCACTCTCTCGTGTTTCTAGTTAAATCTATGTTCTTTCTTAAATAATCCTGTGTTTGTTTTGCTCACAAGTACTGTTTGTTTACAGGAGTGGTACTTTAAAGTAAAACTGGTAAACTGCCAACTCCCCTGGTGTTACATCAGTGTAAACAAGAACAGAATTTCCTCCTTTTTGTCTTGAACATCTCTGCTTGCTTAAATTCCACCCACATGCTGCTGCTCACATTTTATAATATCTCTTTCTCCCCAGTTTTCTCACATTATCTTTTAACTGGATATTGCTGCAGGTTTTAGAAGGAGCTAGAGGATAAGATTCCATTCAAAGTGAATGTGTAAGTACAGACCATTTTACTGCTTTTAATCAGGCATTTCGCAATAGCTCATTTGTTAATGGCTCATACTTGGGGATGTTGTTCCAATATAGTTTTCTTGCTATTGTTCCCATGTCTTTGATCTAAGTGGTACGGAGCATTTTGGGGTGAACTACCAGGCAGGCATTATTATCTGTAGCTGATATTCCAGTATTCAGCTTTGTCATAGTAACACAGGAATTGCCACACTGTATCAGACTTGAGATCCTATTCCAGTATCCTGTCTCTGACAGTGGCCACTATCAGAGAAAGGTGTAAGAACCCCACAGTAGGCAGAAGTGGGATAAGCTGATTTAAACCCCAAAGCAGGAAGTTCAATATCCCCTCTAGCATTGTTGTTAACTCTGGATGTTTGTTATCCATTGAAATGCCCAATCCCTTTTTGAATCTTGGTAAGATCTTGGTCTCAATGGATTCCTGTAGCCATGAATTCTAGAGTCTAATCATTAGTTTTATAACAAAATATTATGGTTTATCATTGTAGAATGTGTCACCTTTTAATTTAATTGACTGTCTCATTGTTCTTGTGTTATGAGACACAGAGAACAAAGCTCTCAATCTGCCTTCCCATCTATACCCTCTTGTCTCCTTTCTAAAGTAAACAACCTCATTTTTTTCACTCTTTCTTCATGGGAGACCTTTTCCACATCATTGATCTTTCTCATCACCCTACTCTGAACACCTCTAATTCATCAATACCTTTTTTGAGATCATTTGACTAATACTACACACAACTGATTTATATAATGCCATTATATTATTTTCCATACTATTTTCCATCCCATTCCTCAACTTAGCATCTTGTTTGCTTTTTTGAACACAGTTGCACATTGAGCAAAGGTCTTTATTTAGCCACCTGCAGTGATGCACAGGTCCCTGTCTTGAACTGATACAATTTATTTACACCCTTGTAAAGTGTACAAATTCATCACAACCAGACCCTTCTTGGACACACACCTTGTTCCACACTAGTGTCTCTGGGTTGCTATTACAGCATTTCTACCCCTCTAAGGTTCCTCTGAGGACACTTGCCTGTGAATATCAGGAGATCCTGACTGCTTTTCCATACTCTGCTCCAATGGCCCTGCAGATCTCTTACAACCCCCCACTGATTGATTGACTACTCCTCCATTTCCTGTGTTTGAAAAGACTCTAAGCTTTTAATGAACCAGACTAAACATAACACAACCTTAACAATAGCAACCAGTAACACTTCTTCTTCTCCGGGGCTTGTCTATACTGGAAACCCTACAGTGGGTCAGCGCCTGTTGGCTTAGTTAATCCACCTCCCTGAGAGGCAGTAGTTAGGTCAATGGAAGAATCCATCCCTGTCTACACTAGGGGTTAGGTTGGTTTACCTAAGTAGCTCAGGGATGTGGATTTTTTATACTTCTGAGTGATGTAACTGGGTTGACTTAACTTTTGAGTGCCTTACTCAACTAGGGAAATCTAGGGAAATCTAATCTGATAAAATTCAGCCAGTGCTTTTCTTCCTGATCACAACCTAGCTCCCCGGTGCACTCTGCAATACTTCTCCCTCTGTCTTCAGGAGCCACACAATAACCTTAAAATTAAAGTTCCAAACAAGCCGCCTGGGTAGAGCTTCTGTCCAGAAGTCCCTGTCTCTGCGTCTCTGGGCACCCAATGGCATATAGTTCTTTTGATCTTCACCCAACAACATACCCCATTGTAAAATAACAACCTTTATCCTATAACAACATCTCATAACATACACTTTCAAGGTAACACAGTCCCTTCTCTTTGTGTATTGCTTTGCATTTATCAACACTGAACTTTATTTGCCATCATGTTGCCCATTCACCCAGCTTGTTTCATTATCTCTGAAATTCCTCACAGTTCTTTTTGTTCCTGGTTAATCTAAATAACTTTGTGTCATCAGCAACTGTTGTTACTTTACTATTCACCCCACTTTCCAGATAATTAGTGAACATGTTAAACTACACTTGACCTATTACAGAAGCTTGGTCATCCCACTCTCAACTTTTTGCCATGAGGAAACATGGACCTACTTTTTACTTTCTCTCTCCTAGCCAGGTTTTGATCCTCGATGATACTTTGCCTCTGCCCCATGACTAAATAATTTCTGTAGTAGCCTCTAATGAGGAACCTTGGAGAAAAGACTTTTGGAAGTCTAAATACATTTTGTTTATTGTAAACACTTCTTATCCACTAATTTCTTGACACATTCAAAGAGATTAGTGAGACACAATTTTCTTTTACAGAATCTGTGCTGGTTAGATCCTATCAGTCCATGATCTTCCAGGTGTTTTCTTATTATATATTTTAATTGCTTCCACCAATTTGCCAGGTGCAGATCTAATGTTTTCTTCTCTCTCATTCCCCATATCACTGCTAGAGCCTTTTATATACATATATAGGTACAACATTTGCCACCCTTCAGTCTACTGAAACAGTAGCTGTTTGTAGTGAGGGATTGGATATTTTTAGTAGCAGTCCAACCATATCAAACATAATCTCCTTCGTAAATATTGGATGGCCCATCTGGGCCCATCCCTGAGCTCACTGGAACTGAAATTATGAATTTGTTCAAGCATCTCTACTTCTTCTGAAACCTCCATCTCAGAGAGTACCTCATGTTAATTGCCAGAAAGTGGTAGAGCTGGTGTAGGGCTCTCTCCTATCATGAAGTTGGATTCAAAGAAATCCTTTAGCTTCTCAGCAATGTCCTTATCCTCCTTTAATTGTTCATTTTAGCCCTGGCTGATCCAGAAGACCCAACAATTATTTTGCAAATGACCCACATCTGAAAGACTTAAAGAATCTTGTTTGTTATGTCACCTTTTGCGATTTGCTCCTCAAATCCATTTTGACCCTTCTAAAAGCCTTCTTACTTATTGGCTGATGTAATTTAAGCTGCTGTTTATTTGCTTCACTAGGGTCAGATTTCCAAATTATACTTTTTATACCCCATAAAGACAAACAAAACACAGACAGTGGCCTCCTTAAGCAGTCTGGCTTGCTGGGGATATCACACTGAAGGCAGGGAACTGTGCAGCATGGAAAAAACCCATTCAGGAGGGAGTCAGAGGCATGTTTCCACCCAAAAGAGGTGATGGGTATGGAGCTGGGAGCCTGAAAGTGGGTGTCCTTGGTGGACCATGCGGGAGAATACTGATGTCATTGCCCTGAACTGTGACAAATATCATCTCCGTTATAGGTGACCCTAACATTAATCTGTTCAACACAAAACTCGTCTCTTTAATTGACATTATACTGATTCTCACGTTCCCCTTTTCAGCCACTAACACTGCTAACCTGACTCCTATGACATTGCTTTGCCTGCAGATTCAGGGGAATGCTTTACAAACAGACAAGTGACATTTCTTTCCCCAAGCATTTTGTTCTTCAAATTATTTCAGCTTTGCCACAGATACATTTGCAAAAATAAGCAGTTCAGAGAAATAAAATTTCCCCATACCCACAAAATCTATTTGACAATTTAAGTTTCCATATGCCTGATACAA
The DNA here is from genome assembly GCF_028017835.1 of Emys orbicularis. Taxonomy (NCBI): domain Eukaryota; kingdom Metazoa; phylum Chordata; order Testudines; family Emydidae; genus Emys; species Emys orbicularis. Next base: position 22,941,156 of record NC_088695.1, on the reverse strand, counting down.
TACCTCCTGAGGTCAGTGAAAGTATTTCCACTAATTAGGATGAGGAATGGATCCAGCCATGTATGAGGAAATTATATAGAATAATTCTTTTTTTATATATAATATGAAAGAATGTGGAAGAACTTTATCTGGTGACTAAGAATTCATAAATAAATCCTCTGTGATAGCCCCAGGCTATTAGTGAAAATGAAAGGAAAATATCAGATCTGCAGGTACTTTACAAAGCTGTTTGCACAGACCATTGTACAGTAGATAAGCATGGGTGTATAGGCTGCTTCATGCATTAATGGATAGTTTCACAGCTTAGAATTCCTTTCTGCATATACTAGTTTAAAGTTCTCACATTCACACAATAAAACCCAAAGATTTAATAACACAGCGATATAATACAGCTAGCATGATTTACTTCTGGGTGAACACCTTGCATATTTTGTGCTTTGAATTAATTTAAAGATTGAAGTGAATAGTCATATAATTCTTTAAAGTATTTTCCCAGCTTAAACTTTGCTGAAATTTTAGTTTTATTTCATGCAAAATCTATGTTAAATGAATGCTAAGTATAACAATGCCCCTTGAGGGGGGCTGAATCCCAGACTTCTAGATCGGAAAGCATAGACTACAATGGCTCAAGGTGCAAGTTACTGTGCTTGGAGGCAGTACCAGACTCATAACTTTGTACACAATGTAGTTAATGTAAGGGGACAGAAAGCCATGCTGCTTCAGCAAGGATTATGTACATACTTCTACTGGTTAGAGTAGCTCAACCTGGGCTTCAGTGTTCCACAGAAATTCAGTTCCCCACATTGATGCTCAATTGTAATGATGCCATTGCAGAGACCTGGTCTACACAACACAGTTAGGTCAACACAAGGCAGCTTACATCAACCTAACTGCAAGTCTCTGCACTAAAATTTGCTCCCACCAAAAGCACTGCCCCACCAATTTAATAACTCCACTTCCACAAGAGGCGTATAATCAATATCCATATAGTTAGGTCAATGAAGTGTTAGCGTAGACACTGCGTTGCTTACCTCAACTGTTACTGGCCCTCAGAAGCCATCCAACACTGACAGTGCAATCAATACAAGTGCACCTCCTGAGGACGCAAAGCATCAACCCAAGGAGCAAAACGTAGAAATGCACAAGTGATGTAATTATCACAATGGCCATATGCTGATGTAAGTTAGGTCAACTTAATTTTGTAGCATAGACATGACCTAAGGCAATCTGTGGGGACTGAACCCAGGCTCCCTGTATCTAAAGGCAGGATTCATTACTGTCTCAGATAAAGCACTACAACAATCAACTTGAAGTCTATAGCAGACTCATAAACCTCTCTATCTGGTCTGGGTATTATCTGGAGAAAAAGAGACAGACTGTTATTGTGGGTTACATGAGATGGCATGGTAATATGCTCAGGAATCAGGGAACTGCCAAAGTTAAGAATGCCAGTGTGCATTGGTTCATTTAGAGTGAAATCCCAAAATTCATGGACATAGTTTCCCTATGTGCCTGACAGAATGCTTACTTAACTCAGTTAAAGTATTTCCACTAATTAGAACGAGCATTGGATCAGCCATGTATGAGGAAATTATATACAATAATTTCTTTTTATATTAATATGAAAGAATGTGGAAGAACTTTATCTGGTTTCTAAGAATTCATAAATAAATCCTCTGTGATAGCCCCAGACTATTAGTGAAAATGAAAGGAATATATCACATCTGTAGGTACTTTTCAAAGCTGTTTGCACAAACCATTGTATAGTAGGTAAACATGGGTGTGTAGGCTGCTGCATGTATTAATGGATAGTTTCACATCTTAGAATTCCTTTCCGTATTTATTAGTTTAAAGTTCTTACATTCATGCAATAAAACCTAAAGATTTAATAACACCGCTAACATGATTTACTTCTGGGTGAACAGAAGGGACCATTGTGACCTTCTAGTTTGACCTTCTGCACATTGCAGTCCACAGAACTGCACCCACCCACTCCTGTAATAGATGCATAACCTCTGGACGAGTTACTGAAGTACTGAAATCTTCATTAAAAGCCTTCAAGTAATAGAGAATCCACCCTTTACTCTAGTTTATACCTGCAAGGGACCCATACTCCAAACTGCAGAGGAAAGTGAACTCCCCCCTGCCCCTTAGGGTCTCTGCCACCTCATCTGGTAGAAAATTCCTTCCTAACTCCAATTATGGCAATCAATTACACCCTGATCATGTGGGTGAGACCTACCAGCCAGACACCTGGGAAAGAATTATCTGAAGTAACTCTGGGCCCTCCCTATTTAGTATCCCCCTTTGAGGTCATTGGAGTATTTACTACTAGCAGTCGCAGCTGAGCCACATGCTATAGTATGCAACCTTGTCATACTATCCCCTCCATAAACTTTTCAAGCTCAGTCTTGAAGCCAGTTAGGTTTTTTGCCCCCACTTCTCCCTTTGGAAGGTCATTCCAGAACTTCACTTCTCTGATTGTTAGAAACCTTCATGTAATTTCAATACCGAACTTGTTGATGGCCAGTTTATATCCATTTGTTCTTTTGTCAATATTAGTGCTTAACGGAAATAACTCCTCTGCTTCCCTGGTATTTATCCCTCTGATGTATTTATAGACAGCAGTCATATCTCCCCTCAGCCTTTGTTTGGTTAGGAAAAATAAGTGAAACTCCTTGAGTCTCCTCTCATAAGGTAGGTTTTCCATTCCTCTGGTCACCCTTGTAGCCCTTCTCTGCACATGTTCCAGTTTGAATTAAATGTTCTCAAACTTGGGAGACCAAAATTGCACACATTATTCCAGATAAGGTCTCACCAGGTCCTTGCACAATGATACTAACAGTTTCTCATTGCTCCTGGAAATATCTTCTCTGATGCATCCTAGGATTCCATTAGCCTTTTTCACAGCTGCATCACATTTGTGGCTCATAGTCATCCTGTGATCAACTAATACACCCAGGTCTTTCTCCTCCTCTGTTGCTTCCAACTGGCACAACTCCAGTTTATAGAAAAAAACTCACCTTTGTAAATAATGAGGACAAATGAGAGGTTTGTTTGTCAGAGAACTTAGCTCCATCAGTGTTGGATTGTAAACACTAGGAAAATATTTTTAGGATTAAGCAATTAGAATTAATTAATTAATTACTTAAAATTAATTAATTAGAATTAATTAGTGTTCATTAGTTCACACATCTAGACTATCATTACTGAAATGTCACATATTGTCACACTAATGTCAACACAACTGTCTTTGTGTACACTAGGTGCTTTGTGATGTTTAAAAGGTGTTAACTGAAGCATAACAGTGAACACATTTGCTAACATACCTCATTTCCCCAGTGTAGACAAAGCCTAAAGGCAAGATTCTGCCAGTGGATCTCCTTGCAGAGTGTACTGCACTTTCATGTACCAACAAAAAGAACAAGCAGTTGAGAACTGGCTAAATCTAACTTTGGTTTCTAATTCAGGGAATTGTTTGAGAACAGGTTTTTACTGGATTCATCTGGTTCTAATAGTCTGTGGTCTGTTCTTCACAGAAATATGAATACAGCTATGTCCTAAAAAGACAATATGAGTATGGTATGTCTACACTGTTATGTAAATCCTGGATTAGTGGGGCTTGAGTCAGCTGATTTTGGATTAGAACATTTACACTGATTGTTAACTCTACATTAAGAATTTTCTAACCCGGCTTGAATCTGGGGCTTTGGCATCCACACTGCAGTACAGAGACCTGAGTCAAACCAGCCATATCCCAGACTCCCTAGGACCTGCTGGAAATGTGGTCCCTCAAGTCCTTTGACAGTAGCGCACTGTCGGAAAACTTTACTACTGCCTAGCCTGTATGTTTCAGGAAGTTTAAACAACCCACCAACACAGCCTGCTGAGTGGTCAATTTGGTCTGTGTATTTCCAGCTACCAGAGCCAGCAACATGGAGGAGCACCTTTTAATTAACTTCTCTTGCTTGCGGTCTCACTCCTGTGTCAGGAAACAGGCAGCGCTTCCATGAGATGGTGATGGACATTTTGGCAGAATTTTCTGACCCACCAAAGACACCTGACACAGTTTATGATGGAGCCGGAGTAGGAGGCGTACCCTCACCTGGCAAACTGAAAGTGGCTGATGCTTCTCTTGACACTCAGTTCAGCCACAGAGTACCCTGCATAAACTGGTGCTTCTGGTGCAAGGCCACAAGCACAGACTCACAAGCACAGACTGGTGGGATCACATTGTCTTGTAGACCTGGGGTGACTAGGAGTGGATCCCGAACTTCTGCCTGAAGAAAGCCACATTTCTGGACCTTTGTGAGTAGCTTACCCTGACCCTCCAGCATAAAGACAAACACACAATGCCAGTCTTGACAGTACAGAAGCAGGTTGCTATAGCTGTCTGGAAGCTGGCTACCTCAGACTGCTACAGGTCTGGTGCAAATCAGTTTGGGGTTGGAAACTCAAATGTGGGTAAAGTGGTGATGGAGTTTTCTGAGACAATCAGGCGTGTGGTTCACCCCAAAGTGGCTGGCATAAAAGATGTTACAGAAATAATTTCTGGGTTTGGGAGAATGGGGTTTCCAAACTGCACTTGGTGCCATTGATGGGACTTATGTGCACATAGTTTGTCCTCCTCAAGGACACGTGAGTACATAAATTGCCAACAACTCCATTGTTATGCAAGTCCTTATTGACCATAGAAGACCATTTATGAATGTCAATGTGGGTTGTACTCAGATAGTTCACAATGCCAGAGTTTATCACCAATTGGGAGTCTACGTTCATGGACAAGCTGGGACATTATTCCCACAAAATGACATTGTCATAAATAGAGTTACTGTCCCCCACTGTTATTCTGGGGGAACCTGCATACACACTTTTGCCTTGGCCAATGGAACTGAACCCTGATTTCAGAGGCCCAGGCAAAAGAAGGTTTAATTACACTCTCAGCAGGTGTGGAATGGTTGCTAATGTGCTTTTGGCAGATTAAAATCCTATTGGAGAGGTCTACAGAACTGTTTGGATTCCGTTGTCATCAATGCTGTCTGCATTATTGTGATTTGCTGTGCTCTCCACAATCTTTGTGAAGCCAAAGGTGAGCCATTTCCCCCAGAATGGACCTATGACAACGAGGAGCTGTTGAATGGGTATGCTCAGCCAGAAAGTGGAGTTATAACTGCTGGAGGTGGATGCACCCAGGCAACAGGAGTCAGGGATGCTTGGTGCTCCCACATTATGGATTTGCATGACCCAATGGGAGAGGAGGAATAGTACCTTTATGAATGCTCTTGTTGGGATAGGTGGTACAGGGGATTAATGATTGCCAGGAGGGATGGGGGTGCTTGGGGATAGGGGTGGAGTTTTAGTGCCATGCAATGACATGACCACTTATGAAATTACTGGAGGGGCTGGAAGCATCCACAGGGAGGGGATAAATATGGAGGGCTGCATGGGGCAAAGGAACAGTTCTATCTGCTGAGCTCTATCCTCCTCCCTTAGCAGCCATTCCTGTTCCTGGAACTGTGAATTAAATACCTGTTCCTGTGCTGAAACCTTGTCCTCGAGGTGTGAAGCCAGTCTGAGCCTTTCCTCTTGTGTCTCACCATACCTTTCCTCTAGCCACAAGTTCATCTGGTTTTGGTGTTGGTCTACTTGTTGGCTGTCTCCAAAACTTCAACCATAAGTTCATCACAAAAATATTTCCTTTTGGAACAGTCCACAAAGGTTCGTTGGCCCAGGCTTGTCCTGCACTGTGGGTGAGCTGTGGAGGTATTGCAGCCAGTAGAACAGGACAAGACACAGCGGGTTATTGTCCCAAATAATTCACTGCAGAAACACAGAAAAAAATCTTTATTAAATTTCAAGGACATAAAATGATACTTTTACAAACTGAACTCTAATATATTGTGAGAGGGATGATTCAGATGGCAGAAGCTCCCTGGACACAATCTGGCTAATCCCAGTGAAATAATTTCTGGCACAACAGGAAGTTGAAAATGTAAAGCTGTTTTTTTGATTTTAGAAAATTTTGAAACTAACTTGGTCGGGGTGAGGGGCTCCCATCAGTGCCCAGGCTACAAAAGCTTTTCTATCATTTCACACATTCCACAAAGGGAGATGTTACTCCAAGCTGCTGGTGGGAAAACCAGAAGTTTATGCAACAGAAGTTTAAAAATATAGTGCAGGGGTGGGCAAACATATAGTGCCAGGAGTGTGGGGCCGGGGGTTTGCCACGCTCAGCCCGGTGCTCCGGCCGAGAGAATGGGGCCAGGTGCTTGCCGCGCTCCGCCAGGTGCTCCAGCCAGGAGAGCGGGGCAGGGGGCTTGTCATGCTCCAGCCGGCGCTCCGGCTGGGGAAGTGGGGCCGGGGACTTGCCATGCTCCGGCCGGGAGAGCAGGGCTGGGGGCTTGCCCTGCTCTTTCCGGCACTCTGTCTGGGGGCTTGCCACGCTCCGCCCGGGGAAATGGGGTCGTGGGCTTGTTGCGCTCCGGCCGGGAGAGCGAGGCCGGGGGCTTGCACGAAGAACTGTTACTCACCGTGTAGAAGTGATTGATGAACATTTGGCTCCTGAGTTGAACAAGAAAGCACAGGGCTTTACATTGTTTTCATTAGCTCTCGATGACAGCACTGACATTAAGGACACAGCACAGTTACTGATTTTTGTCAGAGGAATTGACGACAAATTTGAAGTCACAGAGGAATTTTTATCAATTGAATCAATGAAAGGCACAACTAAGGGATTGGATTTATACGAGAGGGTGTCTGGGTGCCTTGAACATCTGAAACTCCCCTGGAGTAAACAGGCAAATGTAACCACAGATGGATCACCAAATTTAACAGGGGAAAACGTAGGACTTTTTAGAATTCAGGACAAAGTAAAAGAAGATGACGCTGATAAAGAGGTGATTTTTCTGCATCAGGAGGCCCTCTGCAAAAATGTCTTGGACATTGATCATGTTGTTCGCACAGTAGTGAAGACACTGACGCTGAACACCAGGACTTACTTTATCTTACAAATGTCCGCTGGCTCAGCCTGGGAAAGGTATTGCAGTGAGTGTGGGAGCTCACAGATGAAATTCGCACTTTTCTGGAGATGCAGGGGAAAGAAAATGATTTCCCTGAATTAAAGAATTCAAACTGGGTGTGCGACCTCGCTTTTGGTGTGGATATCTTGGCACATTTAAATGAACTTAATGTAAACCTGCAAGCAAAGACTGTGTTTGTACACATGTTGTATTCTAGTGTGACAGCTTTCAAAGCCAAGTTAGTCTTGTTTTCAAAACAAATTAAGGACAAAGTGTTCGCTCACTTTCCAACACTGAAATACTTGGAAGTGTCACCAGAGCAGAGAGAAAAGTACAGCAAAATTTTGAGTGACTTGCACGGAGAATTTTCTCGTCAATTCCACCTTGAAGGAAAAGTACAATTCAGAAAAACTGGATGAGTTTTATGCCTCCTTGAGTGAAACAAAGTTCCCAAATATCCGCAAGGTGGCACAGAAAATCCTTGTTTTGTTTGGCTCCACCTATGTGTGCAAACAAACATTTTCCCTGCTGATTTACAACAAATCTCGCTACAGATCCTAGTTAACTGATCAGCATCTCAGCTCGGCATTGCGGATTTCCAGAACAAGAATGACACCGGACTTTGATGCCATTGTAAAAAAGGGTGACCAGCTGCATTAATCAAAGAGGGTGTGGAAAGGGGTTAAATTTGGTTTAATTATTGTAATACGTTGTTATGATGGCATATTTATAATAATAACTAAGGTTTTATGTTTATTTCCACTAAAATGTATCTTTATTAAATAGAATTTATTTGAATATCTCTGAATTGTTAATTTTGTGAGTGTTCGTGGCCCGCCATGAGGCAGTCAGGGGGCGGGAAGTGGGAGGGGGTAGGGGGCAGGCTGTTTGGGGAGGCACAGCCTTCGCTACCCGGCCCTCCATACAGTTTCACAACGCCGATGTGGCCCTCAAGCCAAAAAGTTTGCCCACCCCTGATATAGTGACTCAACAGCACATCTCTGAATGGAGTGTCAGCTACCAAGGTAGCCCTGGAAAATATGTCCTTCCCCAAAATGTGACTACCTATCTGGAATTCCTGCTTTAGGAAAAGTTTGCAGCTATCAGTACCCAGGATTCGGTCAGGAATCAACAGTATGCTGTGTTAGCTTCCACATGGCTTACCCTGTTATGGCTGCATGCAAACACATAGAACTCCACTGCCTACCTTCTCCCCACCCCCAGCATATTTCTGGACAAAATTTCAAACCCCAGGGTGTTTTGGGGAGCAAATGATATTGTCAGCTATGGACAGCATGGACTACCTCTAACTGAAATGGGCTAGATCTGTAAATGAAACACATTTCTACCTCCCCACTCCTACACAGTTCACTGTTTCTAAGCAGCTTGGTAGACTGTTGAGAAGAGAAGATAGCAAAGTATGAAGAACTTAGTATGATTATGGAAAACTAAAACAAAGATGATTCCAGACGGCGCCGGCCCTAGCTATTGTTGCCGACACAGAGTGCCCGAGGAAAGCAACAGCAGGGTTCGTTGCCCGGTGTGCTTCGCGCCAATGAACACACCAGGGTGGAGAAGCAATCAAAGTTTATTTGGGATCCCAAAGCGGTGCTAGGAGACTGGCACGTCTCAAATCAAGCACACCAACATAAGTGGCCTTTGTTTTTTTATACAGTTTGTAGCTAAACCTTTCTCTTCTTCCCCCGTCCTTTCTCACCCCCCCCCCATTCCCACCTCTCCCCCTTCCTACCTCTGGCTACATTACACGACCTTGGCTGTGCAGCTTGTTCTCACTGTTTCTTTCTGCAAACAATCTTGTCCTTCAGCTAGAAGCATGTAGGTTTCCCTTATCACTACTGCTTCCCAGCTGCTGGCCTGTGAGGTTAGTAAAGTTTAACATGCAGGGGCTTTGATTCACTTTGGCCTAGAGCGGGGGGGCTTCATCGACTTTCGTGGTCTTCCACCCCCCCAAGTTACCTAGGGTGATGCCTAGTGACACCAACAACTCCCTCCTTTGAGAATACTCAACAAGCTTTTGGCTGAGTTTTCTCATATTCTAAGGACAAAATGTGATTTAAGGCATGGTCTTAGGATCATTAATTAAAGGGAAAAAGGAGGTGTCTTGACTTTTAGAGGTGGTACATACTTTAACCATTAAACATTTCAGGCATGAGAAGAGAGCTAGGGTGAGGAAACAAAGTACGAGACCAGTAAGCAGGAGGCAGACAATACCACCTCCCAAGCCCCCTAGGCTAGGGAGCCAGCTCCAGAGGGTATCAAATAGAGTGGGTTCCTGTTCCTGGGCCTTCCACTGATTGAAGGCCTGTTCAGAGGACAGGATGTGCTTGTTAATGTCCTCTGCGTTATTTGGGACGTATGTGCAGCATTCATTACCGATAAGGGCACATGTTCCGCCCTGGGAGGCCAGGACATAATCCAGGGCCTGGCGATTTTGCAGAGCCAGCAATCGAAGCTGGTACAGCTCGGAGCTTATGCCTTTTTCTATGGTCAGGGTGTCATTGGCAAACTGGGTAAGGAATACAGAGAGACTTTCATAGAGCTGGGCCAGTCGTCCCATGCCATAGGACGGGAGGAGAATCATACCAAGTCGATCTCCTTCGCTAATAGGTTCAGGGGTGGCATATAGAGACCGATGCCGTCGGGGACGGTCACTTGGGGCCTGGGGGAGAACTCGCAGAGGAGGGGCCAGAAACCCTAGGTAACAGCTACCATACCAGCGGTTGGGCAGTGTCTTATAGGCGCTGTGGCCACATATATAATACATTCGGCCATTCCCTAACATGGAATTGTTGCCGCTTTTACTTAGGCTTGCCGTGTATAGTGAAAGGGTTCGGGGCACGTCGCCCACCCGGTGACCTGTCGCGTTATACAGGGACATACTGGTGTTAGCATCAGGGGACAGGTAGTATTGGCAGGTACTGTTGCCGGCAAACCACCAGGGAAGGGTGGTTTGCTTAAATTTTTGGTAACATAACAGGCCCACAGGGGATGAGGCTAATTTAATGGCTTGTGGAATGGTGGTAGCATTACTAAATGGCCTCCAGGTGTCATTTCCTAGCAGGCCAAAGGGGGCTTCTATGGTGCAGTTTTGCGACAAGGGGGTACCCGAGGTATTTCTTCCCCTACTGAACCATCCCCAACAGATATCTGACCAATTTTGGGGGACTACTCTCCAAGGTAACCCTGCTGCCTGGTGCGGGATTTGGGAGCATACCCAGCAGTTAGAGAGGTTAAACTCTTGGGCAAAGCAAACCTTCAGGGCCTCATAAGTATTTGTTTCTAAGTTGATGGGGGTTTTTCTCCATCCCGCATGTGCCTGGGGGGGAAACGGGAGTCAATGAGAGGAGTGTCCCTATGGCAAAGAGTAACACAGTGGCAGACCCTGGACCTGATTCCATTTTGGGCGGGTGACCCTGGGGTCTAACAATTACAATTTCCCAAATACCCACAAAATAACAATTACCAATAGCAGGCAGATTAAAAACAAAAGGGACCAGGCCACCAGGATAGGCCCGCCCTGTGAAAATAAACACAACCAATGCTCAGAGTTTTCACGGGGAGTGTGCTGCGACTGTCCAAAGAGGTCACAGGGCATTCCCAGCAGACCTTATTGTCTTTTGAATAACAGTTTAAGTCCCAGGTTGTCGCTGGCAGCCTTTTCCGTAGGCTGGACGGTCCACTGTTCAGGAGCGGGCTTGTGTCCTTCGACCTTTGCTGCTGTGTGGGAGACCAGCAGGACGGTGTGGGGTCCCTTCCACTTCTCTTGGAGAGGCTCGTCCTTCCAGGTCCGAACGAGAACGGAGTCACCTGGCTGCAGGGAGTGGACAGGGGCATCCAATGGGAGAGGCTGCGAATCTCTGGTATACCTGTGGAGAGAACAGAGAACAGCAGACAGACAGCATATGTACTGAGATAAGAAGCCACAGCCTACCTCCCACTCCCCTAACAGAACCGGTGTACCATTCATAGGCCATGCCCTTCCAAACATAATCTTGAAGGGACTAAGCCCTAACCTGCCCTTTGGGAGAGCACGAATGTGGAGCAAAACAAGGGGCAAAGCATCAGGCCACTTAAGGGAAGCCTCTTGGCAGACCTTTGAGAGGTGCCGCTTAAGTGTCTGATTTGTACGCTCCACTACCCCACTGGCCTGCGGTCGCCATGGAGTGTGGAGCTTCCAGGGGATTTGCAGGGCATCCGATATCTTTTGAACGACTTGAGAGGTGAAGTGTGTTCCATTGTCAGATTCCATCCATTGGGGGAGTCCAAAGCGGGGAATGATCTCCTTGGCAAATTTAAGAGCCACCGTTTTGGCAGTGTTGTTACGACATGGGAAAGCTTCAGGCCATCCGCTGAATCGATCCACCAAGACGAGGAGGTATCTGAATCCTTGGGTCCGGGGGAACTCAGTAAAATCTATCTGCCAAACCAGTCCTGGGCCTGGGGTAGGCTCCAGACTGGCTGGTGACACTGACACTCCCGGTCGAGGGTTATTCTTTTGGCAGATCAGGCATTCAGCCTGTACCTGGGAGGCCAGGGGCCTAAGTCCAGAGGTTAGAAAATATTTATTCATAAGCTGGGTAAGAGCCTCTCTGCCTGCGTGGGTGGACTGATGTAGTTTCTGTAGCACTGGCTGTATTAGATTCTTTGGTAGGAGGATTTTTCCTTCCGTGGAGTGGAGCCATCCCTCCTTTTCCTGGAGCCCAAGTGTGTCGGCCAGGTTCCTCTCTTTGTGAGAGTACTGAGGGGTCGGGAGCTCCCCCACTGATGGGATGAGGGCATGCATATGGGCATCTTTAGCTTCCTGTGGTTCCAGGGTAGCAGCTCGCTTGGAAAAGGATGGGGGAATTTTTAAATCCCTGGGCCAGCACTGTCCAGCAAAGCTGCTTTTTAACCCTCCTTTTGTCCTTCCACTGGCTCCACTCTGGGGCTTGCATGGCTGAGGGCTCAATTGCAAGGGTCATTATCCACGCATTCTCGGGGGGTAAGGTGAGCGTTATTTCCTCTTCTTTGACCTCCTTAGATGGTCTCTGCCAAATTGGCTTGATATCGTTCATAAGCTCCCAATCCCAGACAGTTTTTTTAACCTTTTTAGTTTTGGGCTTTTTCTCCTCTTCCTCCTCCTCAACAGCAGGGTCCTCATGAGGATATTACAGTCATCCCAGTCAGGCTTATGGCTAGCCAGGCACCCTTCAAAGACCGAGATAAACTTGCTTGGATTCGTTGAAAATTCCCCAGCCTGTGCCTTAAAGGCTGCTAGGTCCACTGGGTTAAAAGGCACATGCGTATAGACCTGCATAGTAGTGGCCTGATTCCTATCCGAGCCATGTCTGGACACCATGGTCTCGGTGATCAATGGATAAAATTCCACCGAGGGGGCAATCTCTGGGACCTGAGACACCTTGTCTTTATATGGTGGGGGTGTGATAGCCGAAGGGGACACCGGACCTGCCATTACAGCTGTGGGGGGGTTCTGGGGACTAACAGTAGCTACTACCGAACCTGTCGGAGTCAAATTACACTTCTGCAAAATACCTGACCTATCTCTTAGCAACATAAACAACTGTACATACATATGTTCATTCCATTTACCCGTTCGCTGACAAAACAGAAGTAATTGAAGGATCGTGTTATAATTAAGTGATCCTTCCGGTGGCCACCTTTCCTGGTCCTCCAGCTGGTACTGAGGCCAGTCTACTGTACAGAACCTTTTCAGTTACTTTTAGTCAATGGATCCGATCCAAACACTTTCCAGTTCACCAGAATGCATTCTAAGGGCGTACACCTTGCCCTGCCTGGAGTACTCTGTCCCTGCCCCATACCCTAGGGAGACACTGGGTGTCCCCAGGTCAAAACAGGTAAAAGTCCACACCACTGGACTGTTCCTACCTTATCCAAGGGACCGGTTCCTCACCGTCGCCCTATCCACGGGACCGGTTCCCCACCGTCGCCCGCAGCTGCTTCTCCACTACTCGAGCGCGTTGCACCGTTGTGCCCTCTGGGGTCGACCAAACCGCGTCTCCGCCGAGGCCCCTGATGAAGTCACCGGTGCGCGTTGGGCGTCGGTCGTCGCCGTAATCCGTCGACCTCCGAGAGGGGTCCGGGCAAGGCTAAATTTCAGCCTCAAGCGCCACGTTGGGCGCCAAAACTGTTGCCAACACAGAGTGCCCGAGGAAAGCAACAGCGGGGTTCGTTGCCCGGTGTGCGTCACGCCAATAAACACACCAGGGTGGAGAAGCAATCAAAGTTTATTTGGGATCCCAAAGCGGTGCTAGGAGACTGGCACGTCTCAAATCAAGCACACCAACATAAGTGGCCTTTGTTTTTTTATACAGTTTGTAGCTAAACCTTTCTCTTCTTCCCCCGCCCTTTCTCACCCCCGCCCCCATTCCCACCTCTCCCCCTTCCTACCTCTGGTTACATTACACGACCTTGGCTGTGCAGCTTGTTCTCACTGTTTCTTTCTGCAAGTAATCTTGTCCTTCAGCTAGAAGCATGTAGGTTTCCCTTATCACTACTGCTTCCCAGCTGCTGGCCTGTGAGGTTAGTAAAGTTTAACATGCAGGGGCTTTGATTCACTTTGGCCTAGAGCGGGGAGGCTTCATCGACTTTCGTGGTCTTCCACCCCCCCAAGTTACCTAGGGTGATGCCTAGTGACACCAACACTATTTTGGTGCCCTACGCAGCCCCCCGCGGGGGTGCTGTGTGGGACCCCAGGCCTCTGTGAGGGAGAGCGGGGGGGGGCTGGCCCCAGGCCTCCACAGGGGGGCTGTGTGGGGCCCCGTCCCAGGCCTCCACGGGGGGGCTGGGCCCAGGCGTCCGTGGGGAATGGGGGAAAGGGGGGCTGGCCACTTCCTGCAGGAAGTGGAGTGACCCAGCCCCAGCCTCCTCTGCTCCCTGGCTCCCAGGCTTGGGGGGAGGGGGGAAACGCCCCCCAGCACTTGCTGGCAGCGCGGCTGGGAGCCAGGGGAGTGGAGCAGGCTGGGGAGCAGGGGAGTGCAGGCCCGACAGCTTCTGGAGTCCTCAGGGGAGGGGCGGGGTGGGGCGGAGCAGGGGCAAGGGCCCTGGGGAAGGGCCGGAGCAGGGGCTGGAGCAGCATGCAGCTGCGCAGGGCACGAGGAAATTTGGGGCCCGAAATTTCCTGGTGCCCTATGCAGCTGTGTACTTTGCGTATGGGTAAGGACGGCCCTGATCCCAGTGATTATTGGAACAGTTGAAGTGATCTCTATGGATTTGAATGAACAGCTCAGGAATATGTTCAGCAAGCTCCAGAAGAGAGTGCTTTTAGGCACTGTGAGAACTTTAAGGAGATTCAAAGGAGAACGAGTGTTTTTGAGCATCTGAAATGCAGGAATTCTACGGAGGATTTAACAAAACTCCTGGCCATCCAAACCTATGGAGTCAGTTTGTGATCAGGATTTATTGGTGACTCACGGGGATAAATTATAGACCATAACTTTTCCCTTTTTATGCTTAAAGATCCTGTATGTTGTGAAGGCTATTTAAAAAATGGAATACTGAATAATAATAATCATTAATAAATGAGAAACATAAGAAAACATTATGATGTTGTTCTCCTTGTTTTCTTGAAAGTTCAACAGTTCTCTATCCATTTCATTCATCAAATAATTTTAATTGTGCTTTCAGCAAACACACATAACAAAATACCCAAATAGCCTAGACTCATTCTTTATCTTTAAAATGGAAAATATATTTCTGGTGCAGGACAAATATACGTATTGGATATTTTCAGCAACTTCTGACCATTTTTTGTCTTTTTCTACAGAAAAAATGGATGTGACAAAACTAGTCCTAGACAACATGGTTTCCATGGGCATTGTTGTTATCCCTGTTCTTTTCTTCATCATCGGCACTGGGATCATCTTCTGCATTTGTTATTTAAGTATGAAAAATCTTCTGAATTTCTAGGCTTTTTTCATATTTATAATATAAGGCCAAATTCTGGAGTCATCACTCAGTCTTTATTAAAAGAAAAAAGTATGTGAAAGAGGGGTTATTTCTGAACTAAATAAAAAAAATTATCCCTTTTTTTATTTATTTGGTATCTTAGTTTTGTGTATTGTGTTAGGGGTGGGGATTTTAAAAGAGTAACTGATTTTAGGGAAGTGTTAATCATAGAATCATAGAAGTGTAGGACTGGAAAGGATCTCAATAGGTCATCTAGTCCAGTAGCCCACACTCAAGGCAGGACTAAGTATTTTCTAGACCATCCCTGACAGGTGTTTGTCTAACCTGCTCTTAAAAATCTCCAATGATGGAGATTCCACAACCTCCCTAGGGAATTTGTTCCAGTGCTTAACTACCCTGACAGTTAGGAAGTTTTTCTTAATGTCCAACCTAAGACACCCTTTTTGCAATTTAAGCCCATTTCTTCTTATCCTATTGGGACTGGGGTTTCAAGGGGGCCACGCTAAGATTGGTCAATCAGGGAAAACTGCAAAGAATGGGGCAGACAATCCCCAAAACTGGTGGTTATTTTAATATTTAGATTTACCAAGCCAGCAATAAAACAGCTTCCTTAAAGCAACCCAGGCTTTGGCTTCCTCCCAGACAGCCAAGTCAAATATGACGAGGATTACTGAAAATCTTGTTCATCATATAAAAAGTTCTACCATTCCCAAAGGATGGGACACACCCTCCAGGTTAATGAATATTTCAGATCTTACCCACATTTACAGTCAATTCTTATTAACTAAACTAACAATTATTAAAAAAGAAAAGAGAGAGAATTTTGGTTGAAAGGTCATTATACATACAGGTATGAATAGAGTTTTTAGGTCAGTTTCATAGTAGAGATGGTGAGCTTTACAGTTGCAAAAAGATCTTTTAGAATTAGTCCACAGGTTCCGTCCAATGTGCAATATCAGGGTGATCCAGAATGGAACTGGAGACCTCAATCTTGTGGCTCAAGCTTCCCCTGATAAATGTGCATAAGCACATTTGAGGTGAAAGGATCGGGTCCCAAGAATTTTTATAGAGATTACTGGCAGGCTATGATAGCCTCCTTATAGCATGTAGTCCTTGAGTGAACAATAGTGTCTTTGAAGTGACCTCCTATTTCTTAAACATCACCGGTAATTAGCTACATGGATTAACAAAAGGCAGTTGCCTATCTCCCACCATTTGCAGGTGATTTACCACAAACTTCAAAGAGAAATTAAGACAGTGATATCACTACATTTACAATTTATTTAAATGTTAACATCTTCTTTTGATCTCTGAATTAACAGAATAAATTGATAGACAGGAACTGTTTGGTTAAATTGTTAACCTCTAACAATATATATGTAAACACCCCAAAACACAAACATTATCTACTAATATGTCTCTAAAGATTGAATCTGGGTCAATTAGCCCACAAGTTGCTTAACACTTTCTAGCCCTGTGTCACACCTATCCTGAGAGGTTAACAATAAGGATAAGATTTTGTCACAGATATTTTTAGTAAAACTCACGGACAGATCACAGGCAAAAAAGAAAAATTCATAGAAGCCGTGACCTGTCCGTGACTTTTCCTAAAAATATCCCTAACAAAATGGGGATCTGTGGATCCCCACATGACCTGAAGTAGGGCAGCTGCATGGGGGCTAGGAGCTGCCTGCAGCAGCTGGACGCTGCAGGGTATCCCTGCTCCTGCAGCTCCGGGGGTCCCTCCACTGCCAATGGGGGCCAGGAGTAGTGGGTGCCCTCACCGCCCGTGGCAGCCGGTAGCTGTGGGGTACCTCTTCTGCCCACAGCTCCAGGGGCCGATGGCCACTGGGAGCTTGGCGTTCACCCATGGCAGCCAGGATCTGTGGGGTTCCTTACCACCCGTGGCAGCCAGAACCTCAGGGGTTCCCCCACCACCGGCAGCTCCAGGGACCCCCATCACTCACAGCAGATGGGAGATCCGGGGTTCCCACATCACCCATGGCAACCGGGAGCTTTGGGGGTTCCCCACCACCTGTGGTGGCCGGGAGCTCTGGGAGTTCTCCATCATCCATGGTGGCCTGGAGCTCAGGGGTACCCCACTGCCTATAGCAGCTGGGAGCTGCGGGGTACCCCACCACCTGTGGTGGCTTGGAGCGCCAGAGGCAACCAGAGGCGGCAGGGGTACCCCCGACCCATGGGCGGCGGGGGATCCTTCAGCTCCCGACCACCACAGGCTGAAGTCACGTAGGTCACTGGAAGTCACGGATTCTGTGACTTCCTCAACCTCCATGACTATATTGTAGCCTTAGTTAACAACAACATTTTTTCTCCCTCCTCCTTATAACAACCTTTTATGTACTTGAAAATTATCATGTCCCCCCTCAGTCTTCTCTTTTCTTCTTCAGACTAAACTAACCCAGTTTTTTCAACCTTCCCTCAGAGGTCATGTTTTCTAGATATTTAATCGTTTTTGTTCTCCTTTGGATTTTCTCCAAATTGTCCACATCTTTCCTAAATTGTGGCATCCAGAGGTGGGCACAATACTCCAGTTGAGGCCTAATCAGCGCAGAGTAGAGCAGAAGAATTTATTTTTGTGTCTTGCTTACAACATTCCTGCTGATATATCCCAGAATGATGTTCTCTTTTTTTTTCTTTCATGACAGTGTTACATTGTTGACACCTGTTTAGCTTGTTATCCACTCTAACCCCCAGATCCCTTTTGACAGTACTCTTTCTTAGGCAGTCATTTCCCATTTTGTATCTGTGGAATTGATTGATCCTTCCTAACTGAAGTACTTTACATTTGTCCTTATTGAATTTCATCCTATATACTTCAGACCATTTCTCCAGATTGTCCAGATCATTTTGAATTTTAATCCTATCCTCCAAAGCACCTGTAACCCCTCCCATCTTGGTATTGTTTTAAAACTTTATAAGTGTACTCTCTATGCCATTATCTAAATTATTAATGAAGATATTGAACAGAACTGGATTCAGGCCCAATCCCTGCAGGAACCCACTTAATATGCCCTTCCAGCTTGACTGTGAACACTTCCAGCTTGACTGTGAACACCAACATCTACTCTCTAGGAATCATTTTCCAACCAGGTATGCACCCACTTTATAATAGCTCCATCAAGGCTGTATTTCCTAGTTTGTTTCTGATAAGGTCATGTGAGACTGTATCAAAAGCTTTACTAAAATAAAGATATACCACACTTCAACTTCCCCCTATCCACAAGGCTTGTTACCCTGTCAAAGAAACCTATTAGTTTGCTTTGACATGGTTTGTTCTTGACAAATCCATGCTCACTGTTGTTTATCACCTTATTATCTTCTAGGTGCTTGCAAATGGATTTCTTAATAATTTCTCCATTATCTTTCCAAGTACTGAAGTTAAGATGACTGGTCTGTAATTCCCCAGGTTCTCCTTATTCCCCTCTTCATAGATTGGCCTTACATTTGCCCTCTTCCTGTCTCCCATCTTCCTTGAGTTTTTTAAGATAATTTATAATTGCTCAGCTATCTCCTCAGTCCGCTCCTTGAGTATTCTAGGGTGTATTTCATCAGAACCTGCCAATTTGAAGACATCTAACTTTTCTACGTAATTTTTTAACTTTTTCTTTCCCTATTTGAGCCTGAGATCCTACCTCATTTTCACTGGCCTTCACTATGTTAGATGTTTGATTGATACTTAAATTTTTGGTGAAAACTGAAACAAAAAAAGAATGTAGCACTTCTGTCATTTCCACAATTTCTTTTATTATCTTTCCCCATCGTTGAGTAATGGGCCTTCCCTGTCCTTGGTCTTCTGCTTGTTTCTAATATATTGATATAATTGATATAATGTTCGCTCTTGTGCCTTTAATAATGTCTCTTGGATAAACTGCCAACTCTCTTGAACAGTTTTTCCTTAGACATGCTTCCCATATGATCTTACGTACCAGCTCTCTGAGATAGGTAAAGTCTGCCTTCTTGAAATCCATTCTCTTTATTCTGCTGTTTTTCCTCCTATCATTCTTTAGAATAATGAACTCTACCATTTCATGATCACTTTCACCCAAGTTGCCTTCCACTTCCAAATTCCTCCCTATTTGTCAAAAATCAAATCTAGAACATCTCTCTTCCTTAGTTGCTTTCCCCACCTTCTGAAATAAAAAAATGATTCCAATACATTCCAGGAACTTGCTGGATAGTCTGTGCCCTATTGTGTTATTATCCCAACACATGTCTGGATAGTTGATGTCCCCCATCATCATCAACTCCTGTGCTTTTTATGATTTTGTTAGTTATTTAAAAAAACACCTCATCCACCTCTTCTTCCTGTTTAGGCGGTCTCTTGTAGACCCCTACCATGACACCACCCTTGTTTTTTACTTGTTTTATTCTTACCTGGAGACTTTCAACAAGTCTGTCTCCTTTCTCCATCTCAACCTCAGTCCAAGTATATACATCTTTGATACATATGGCCACACCTCCTTCCTTTTTTCCCTGCCTGTCCTTCCTGAGCAAGCTCTACCCTTCTATACCAATATTCCAGTGATGTGTATTATCCCACAATGTTTCTGTGATGGCAACTATGTCATAGTTGTAATTATTCACTAGTCTTTCCTGTTTATTACCCATACTTCTTGCATTAGTATACAGATATATAAGATACTGATTTGATTTCCCTTTTATGTTCCCTCTTGTCTCTCCTTTGTCCCTGAGATAATGCCCCATGCTGCCCCCAGATTCTGACCTTTCACCCAGGTCTTCATGTTTTTGACCTACCTGTGGGCTTTTGTCTCTTGCCACTGTCAAACCTAGTTTAAAGCCCTCCTCACTAGGTTATCCAGTCTGTATCCAAATATACTCTTCCCCTT
The DNA here is from genome assembly GCF_028017835.1 of Emys orbicularis. NCBI lineage: Eukaryota > Metazoa > Chordata > Testudines > Emydidae > Emys > Emys orbicularis. Next base: position 22,921,322 of record NC_088695.1, on the reverse strand, counting down.
CCTCAGTAAGCAGATCACATCTCCACTCAAGGGTCCTTCTTCCTGGAACATCATCCCAAGATCAAGAAAGCTTAAGTCCTCCTGGCAACATCATCCGGACAGCCATTCATTCACCTCCAGCATGCATGTGTCTCAGCCTGGGCCTCTATCCTCCACTGGAAGGATCGAAGGAACAATCACCTGAGCCCCAAATCCTTCACCCTTACTCCCAGAGCCCTGTAGTCACTTCTGATCTGCTCAGGGTCATACCTTGAAGTATCATTAGGGCCCACATGGATGAATAGCATGGGGTAGTAGTCAGAGGGCCGGATGATCCCTGACAATCCCTCTGTAACATCTCAGATAGGGGCCCCTGGCAGGCTGGGATGCCAAATAACACCTACAGATGGGTGCCTCTGTCCCTAACAGAAGGGAGTCACCGACCACCACTACCATCCGTTTCATTTTGGGAGCGGTGGCAACGATCCTTCTAGCCTTGGGGATACAGAGCTTCTCCTCTTCCACCTTTAGGGGTGATTACTCATCCCTCATTGCCAGGACAGCATAACGATTCTTCCTCGCTGTGGTTGGTGGGTTGGGATTAGGGGTGGAACACTGCCTGATGCCAGAAATAACCATCAGCCAGTGTCGTCCTTCTGACAGAGCCGTATCCACCTCCCCTGGTGGTGTGACAGCAGTCCTCTCCAGCTGGATTGTTTCCTGAGCCTTGGAGGTCTCCTTATGAATATTCTCAATGAATTCCTTGTGTGCACGGCAGACATGCCAAACCCGTGAAAGAAATGCAGAAATTCAGCTTGTTTTTGGCTTAATAGGCTTGTGAGTTGCTCGTTGGCTAGTTTTTGGCTTGTAGCTTCTTGCTTGTTGTAGCTTGTTGCTTCTTCTTTTTTTTATCAGCTCCCGGCAAGCAGGGGCAAGCTGGGGAAGAGAGTCAGGGGTGCACAGTGGGCCCACCACAGTGGGGTTCTTAGGGATTGGCTTGTTTTGGCTTTGTTTTGAAATGGGATTTTCTTGATTTTTGGCTTATTTTGAAAGTCAGGGTGCTTATTTACTGCATGAAAGTTGGTAACTGTGGTGCACAGATGATCTTCAGGCTAGCCACCTCCTCATGTAGCTGTCCCACCTGCTTCCTGAGAGATTCCACCAGCAGGCACCTTTCCCACTGGATGGACTCCCCAGCCTGGCTTTCTATGAAAGGGAAATGCAGGCCACAATCCCTGCAAATCCAGATCTGCGTGGAGGCATCCGTGGTCAGGTTCTCTGTCTGTATACAGGTGCAGGTGGAGGAGACAGGAGCAGCATTGGTATTGGTGATGTGGCCTTTCCTAACCATAGTGATTATATTCTGTCTCCCTCCCACAAACTCCCTCTCAAACTCCCGTGTTTGCTAGCTCCCATTGGTCGCTTAGAGTCTGGCTTTTAAGCCCTTAACTCCTAGGTCAGCCCTACCCCCTCGTTAATCACACAGGGGGGAGGGCGATCACAAGGCTGATCAAAGATGATCGAGGAAACGAAGGCTCAAACAGTCCCCAAACACACAGTCTCAACTGACATTGCAACTTTAAAAAATCTGAAAGAGAAAGAAAAAAAAGTCAAAAATGCAAACTGCCAAACAAGCTCACTCACCCCTAGATTAATATTCAGCATCTTGTTCAGCAGGGGGATCTCCTTCTCTGCCTCTCAAACTCCCCTGTTTGCTAGCTCCCCTTGGTCCCTTAGCCTCTGGCTTTAAGCCCTTCTCTCCTAGCTCAGCCCTACCCCTCATACTCTGCTCCAATCCAGCAAAGCACTTAAGCATGAGCCTTACCTTGAAACACCTGAGCAGTGCACTTTAGGCAATTTGACTGTTCATGTGCTTAACTGTAAGCTTGTGTTGGAGTGTTTTCTGGAGCAGGATAATAGTGCTCAGTGTCTTGAAAGACTGAGTCCTTAGTGACTTGCATGACATTCCAAAGAATACTGAAACTATCCATTTGGGGGTAACACACTTGCTTTTTAAGTATGCAGTATTATGTAGCCGTGTTGGTCCCAGCATAGAGAGAGAAGGTGGATGAGGTAATATCTTTTAATGGACCAACTTCTGTTGGTGAGAGATACACGCTTTTAAGCTGCACAGAGCATTTCTTCAGGTCTGGGAAAGGCATGCCCAACTGTCATAGCTAAATGCAAGGTGGAACAGATTGTTTAGCATAAGTATTTAGAACTATTATAAGGGAAAATTCAAGGTAAAAGGGCCAGATAACACCTCTGCAATTAGAGGACAAAAAGAGGGGGCTAGTGGGTTACAGATTGCTGTTGTTTCTTACAACTCTTTAAGATCATTTGGGCAGGAACAGTCTTTTTGTTCCATGTTTATATAGCACCTAGCATAATTGAGTCCTGGTCCATACTATGGGTTTCTAGGCAATATGATAATACAAATAATAAAAAATAGTCATTTATAATTATCCTAAAAGTTCCCTAATACAGCAAAGTATTTAAGTGCCTGCTTAAATTTAAGTAAGTAAACTGATCTCATCAGGGCTACTCATATAGTTCAGTTTAATCTCAAATGTAAATGCTTTTCAGGAGCAGAGTTCTTGGCATCTTGTAGGATCCAGTGCTAGAAAAACTAGAAATTCAGCAGGTAAAAGGGCAGAATGGCTCATGTGCCATAAAAAACACAAGACAAAAAGACAGTGTTTATGTGGGGAAGGTGAGGTGGGGAGAAAGTCAGAACCTGTGAGAAACAAACCAACTACCTGCATTCTTAAAGGGTTTTAGAAATGACAATAAACCAATAAAAACCATTTAAAAATACAAAATAGCAATGAGCAAGTTCTGACACTGAATCAGTTTAAATTATTTTATAATTTAAAAATTATTTACTGTATCTTACTCCTTATTTTTCAGGTCATTCATGGATGAGGAATGTAAATTGGACAAATCTGAAGGAGAACTGCATACGTTCTGAGTACCCGGTCAAAAGAGGGCTCTGTTTACCATTAACTGAACTGTCCCACATTTTATTATTCATATTTGGAATATGTATTCTTCCAGGTTAGCTTTCTTACTGTTTATTTTCATCATAATCGGTGGAAGTAAATTTTAAAATTAACAAAGATCTTTCTAAATGTTACAATGTCGCTTCTTGTAATCTCCTGCACATACATAGTATAGCACTTTAGAGCACTGTGAACATGGAAAACTTTAGAAAAGTCCTCTCAAGTGAAAAATACATATGGAAAATAAGTGACACCAAATTAGACAGATAGACAGCACCATCAATGATAACTTCGGCTGCAGAAACTAAATAGCTGAGTATGGTCAGACCCCCTAATTAGTGACCGGCTCCCAATACAGCCATATGATTACACAAAAAGTAATGTTGGGATGGAGTCAGACTCTGACAAGGAAAGAAAATGAATGAATCAGCAGTAAAAGAAACAATCTCTAGGTCTTGTGTGACAGCAGACACAGATAGTAAATAATAATTTGTCTCCACACTATCAGCTGCAACCCACGGGAGGTAGCCTGTGGGAAGGGGCCTCCCAGGTGCATAACCTCACAGAATCCTCAGGTGAATGTGTAAACCCAGATACTGCAACATCCCTTTGGTGACACATAGGGCTAGCCTACACTACCTGCCCGGATCGGCGGGTAGAAATCGATCTCTCAGGGATCGATTTATTGCGTCTCATCTAGACGGATAAATCGATCCCCAAAACGACGCGCGTACTCCCACCTCGTCAGGAGGAGTAAGCGCCGTCGACAGGGGAGCCGCGGCGGTTGATTTGCCGCCATCCTCACAGCAGGGTAAGTCGAATAGGATACGTCGAATCTTAAATCGATCCCCCCCCCAAGTGTAGACCTAGCCTTAGTCTCTCCTTCTCCCACACCCACCTCCCCATGGGTGGAACCAAGGCTTTGCTCACTCCCTATCTCTCGCCAACCCTCTTGGGCACCATTCACCCCTGGGTAGTAGATAGAAAAGTATAAGGACTATGGTCTGAACACGGGGGTATTAATCCTCCTAGGCCCTTTAGCAGCCATGCAAGAGGGATGTTTGTTAGCCCCTCTCCCCTCTGTGCACCTCTGTGAGAGTGAGGCAGAATCTAGCTCTAAATGTGGCTCCATTCTACCTACCTTAACACTGCAGGAATACAGCCTGATTAACTTGTGTGCATACAAATTACTAAAATGTACATAATATACCATCTGGTTATATTTTTAAGCTCGGGCTGCACCAAAGGGGATCAGTGATTACACTGGTAAGTAATCTGAGAATTTCTTGTGTGCTATATGTGTATTATCTCCATGTTATTGTCACAAAGAGATGCATTTAGTTTGGGGGATTAAATCTGCATTGGGGCGAATTCCACCCACAAAGAACAGTGTTACTACAAGTGCACAATTTTACAGTACCAGTCTATTTAACAATTAATTACTGAATTAAAACTTTGCACCCTTTGGGCCTGATCCAGTGTCCTTTAAAGTCAATGGGACTTACCTGGACTTTGGGCCAGGTGTTTAGTTAATATCAACCTTTTTTTGTAAGGTACTTTTGGGGGACAGAGGTAATGAACCAGGATTTGGATTCTTATTTAATGATGTCATGTCAGTGTACATAAAAATGGGGTGAACTTGGTGAACTTATGTTTCTGTTATAGATAACGTTCCAGAGATGAGCTCCTTTTATCCATACTGTAGTTATATTGTAAATTCAGTGCATCTTTAGTGTCTGTCTGGGTAAATTCTAGATGTGAATATGACATTTCTATAATAAACCTATATTTCCTGTGTACAATTGTAATCTTCTACTGTGGTATAAGGCATTATGAATGCTAATATACTAGTGAAAAAATACACACTTCAGTCACATTTTGCTCACCTTATCATCTGTTCTTTTCCAGCTTCTTTCGAATATCCTCCAAACATGACAACTACTGGTAAGTGAAATTGTAAACTGTGAAGAATATCATGGTTTGTGGGACCAATAACAGAAGCTGGAGAGTCAGAACAAAGACAGTAATTAATATATTTCATTTTACACTATTTTTTCATACCACAGTTACTTTGTAGTTTTATTTTAAAATATACACACCTACCAAAAAATGTATCAAAAAGTATAACTTTGGAGTAAATATAGTGTAAATGCAACATAATTAATTTATCTGGATTCTAACAAACCAAAACAACTTCCAGTCTAATCAATACCGTACACATAGCTGGAGACTTTCATAGACACAAATGGAGTTAAGCATCCAACTCTCATTGACTTCCAATGGGAGTTGGGAGCCTAAATGCCTTTAGTGCTTTTGAAAATCTCCCCCAAAATAAACAAGAAAAGGAATATAAATCTGCTGCAAAATGGAGGGTAGGTGAGAGGAGGGAAGAAGGTGAGAGGAGGAAAGAAGGGGAAGGGCTGGCACTGCAAGGAAATAAGATGTTACCACACTGCATGACTCCAGTTCATGGAGCTGGCAGGTGCCAGAGTTTCCTCACCTGACACCTCTTCAATATGGAGGCCTGCAGAGGTTCTGATGATGCACCCCATGCAATATGCAGCTACCACATGCTGCAGCAACACCCTGAGCAGTTCACCTGCTTGGGGGAGAGAGAGGCTGTCCTCTACTAGAACAAGGACAATGGCAGGCTCTGGAATGGGTTGGATTGTACAGTGCCTAGCTCAATGGGGTTCTGGTCTGTGACTAGGGTTCCTGGGTACTCTAGTAACACAAGCAAATAATAATAAGGGAAATACTGACATTCAGAGATGCAGCATCTCCCTGAGAGAAGCAGAGGCAGGAGTGAGTGTGACTCATGGAGATCCCATCTGTTTTGACTGGCATCTGTTTTCTGCCATGCAGAACCAAAGGATCCATGCTTCAGTCCAAAGCTGAGGGAGGGAGGAGAGCGAGATGCCCTCTAGGGGGCAGGAAGGCCCTGGAAAGAGGAGAGTGGTTTCTCAAGGAGAGAGATTTTGTATTTCTTGATCAGAGCCCCGTTAGCTGGCTCTCCCTCTGTTTTAACTCTGGCCTTGCCATATGCAGGCTATTTTGAGGTTTTAATATCCTAGCAAAGGGACGTCTTCTTAAAGAGGACCTAAAAAGGGGTGGAGGGGAGCTGGCTTTTCTTCCCTTTTTAGCATCTATATAATAGATAAAGTAGGCCTTCATTGTTATTTATTTATTCTTATGCTTGCATTTTTACATGACAAATTCCAGCCCTGCCTAGGCTGGAAGATTCTATGGTAACTGAGAAAGTAGTGTAATTATGACATCAAAAGAGCCAAGATTGTGAAAGTCAAACAGTTGAGAAAGAAAGGGATTTTTATTCAGGCAGTTTAAAATACACTGGCTTTTGTTTGTTATTGTTGATATCTATTTAACTTCAATGACTAATGTTTTGGAGAAAAGACTTTCTTTGTTAAAGAACCAATACCCTAATTCCGTTGACTGCAGCATGTGTATGTATCTTCTAAGACCCTTGACAAATCTTCTAGAAAACTAGGGAGATCAGAGTTGATATTGCTGTTACTCTGATATTTCTAAGATAAAAAGCAAGCAGGAATAAAATAAAATAAATATACTTTGAGGCCAAGTATATACAGCATGAAATGTGTGTGGGAGGATGATCCATCTATTTTGTTTTCCAAAGTCCTTGTCAAGGCCACCCTTAAGTTTTGTCATTTCTCACCCCCTGTAACTCTCTATAGCTAAAGTATTTTATGAAGATTTAAACTTCTACAGAATTGTACTGGATTTTCAGTCATTTTATTTGAATAGCTTTAAATTTAGTTCCATAAACTACAAAATGGTTAATAAACAGATATTTGAAATATATATGATGGTAAAAAAATTAAAAAATCATGAATAATTTCAAAAATGGTTGCAGTCATTTTCATCCCACTGGTTTAGAAATGACAGGAACAGGAAACAGTCTCCAAAGAACAAGACAAAGTGCTGCTTGTGCTGAGTTTTTTGTGAGTGTGGACAGCTGAGAAGGAAAAGGAGGAGAGAAGGGCCTCTTGAGATCAACATGTAGTCCTGGGGGAGAGGGAAGTGAGGTGACCCAGTAGGAGAAGGCCCTATCTTTTCATGAACAGGCCTTCCTGCTCCCTAGAGGGCATCTCGCTCTCCTCCCTCCCTCAGCCTTCTTCTGCTGGATGAGGGGAGTTAAGGAGTTAAGTTAACCTCTTCTGTTTAAAATAATAATAATACAAATATAAGTTAAGAGGGCTTCTCAGGACAGTGTGCAAAGGGAGAGATTTGTCCAATCCTGTGTTCCCCCTACGCGTGTTTTGTCCATGGCTAGTTGGGGAGCCTGAGAGCACTGCATTTAAGGGAGCTCTCAAACAATACACATAGCATCACTTTCCCCAGCCCTCTCCTCCTTGGGCCACTGTTGGGGGACTTTGTCCAATTCCATCTATGTTGCTGGCCCTGTCTGGGGCTACTACCTCCTTCACCTCATTGGCCATGGAACGGGCCATAGGAGGTGTGCCTTCCTCCATTTCTGTTTTCTGAAGGGCACACAGCACCAAATGCAGCAAAGTCCCTACACATGGAACATGCATTTCTAAGGCAGAGCTGTTGCCAATGTGGCAGGACAGATGTAGGCCTGAACCTCACTTCTGCTTTATGGTCCTGAGCTGAGCCAGAAACAGTGTTACAACAGTGAGCTATTCCTGGCATGGCAACAGCCCTGGAAAGGAGACTACCCTCCTCTAGGTATGTTGTAAATTCTGTGCGTCTGTGGTGTCCATCCATGTGAAGGCTAGATATTGATATGAAATTTCTATTGTAAACCCATATTCTCTGTAAAAAAATCTACTTTGATATGAATTATCAACTGTAATATCAGTCATCCATCGAATCAACAAGAGACATCGTCATCAACTGTACTACATTAATGAAGAACTATGCATTTTATCTACCTTTTCCCCACCTTCCTATCCATTTGTTTTCCAGCTCCTCTTCCACATCCTACAATCATAAATTCCAATGTTAATGGTAAGTGAAACTTTAATCTGTGAAAAATATCATGGTTTGTGACACAAATAGCAGATCATGGAGGATCTGAATAGAAATGGCAAATACCAGCACCTCCCCCAGGAGAAACAGAGGCAGGACTGAGTGTGCCCAGCAGACATCCCTGGGATGACTGGGATCAGGTATTCTCTGCTGTGTAGCACCACAGGATCCATGCCTCAGCCCATAGCTGTATGATGAGGGGGGAGAAGGATGCCCTCAAGAGGAACAGGAGGGCCCTGGATGAGGGAGACGGTGTGCATAAGGATGGGGAGAATTTTTTTGTTTTGTTTTTGTTCCTCTCCTCAGCCTGCTGAGAGCTATCTCTCCATCAGTTCCAAATCTGAACTTGCCACATGTGGAATACTTTGTCGTTTTAGTATCGTAGAAAAAGGACTGCCTGTTACAGGTGATCTCTGGTGTATGGAGAACTAGTGGAATAGCTACACCACAAGAGCTAAAAAAGCAAACAATGAGTTGTTGAGAGGGAAAGAGATTTTTAAATTAGACTGTTTAATTTTTTTATTTGGTGTTTTCTTTTAACACCTGTTTAATTGCAGTGACTAGGTAAAATGTGGGAGAAAGTAAATTTTATTTAAAGGTTTTAGAAGCTCAAAAATGCATCTTCTGAGACAAAAGCAAATCCATTAGCAACACCCAGAGTTGCCATTATTATTTATTATTATTTACTATTAATCATGTATATTGTGGTCATGCCTAACAGGCATACAAGAATGGGGCCTCATAGTGCTTGGCACTACACAAAGACAGAGTATCAGACAGTCCTGTCCCAAAGAACCAACAATCTAACAAGTCCAGACAGAGACGTAGTGGGGGAAAGGCAGCAGTGAAAGTAGGGCAGTCTGGTCCAGTATGCCGTACCAGCAAGATATGTACAGCCGGCATGGTGTACCAGAAAGACAGAGGAGGAGAAGAACGTGGGGCTGCTGGGTGGCCCCACACTGGCAGCTCCTCTGGCGCAGCTGTACCACCTCCAGCCCCGCCCCCTGCCCTTCCATGGAGCTGCGGTTCCTCCACCTGTACAGCAGCCCCACTGGAGGACAGGGCTGGGGGGACAGGGCTGGGGGCAGTACAGCCGCTGGAGGTCCTCCCCAGGTAATGTGGGCTGGATCATTGGGAGGGGATGGGGAGAGCGTGGGGGCCCTGGGCTGGGGGCGGAGAGGGGTCACACGGAGGGTCACGTGGGGAGGTCACGTGCCCCCCTTTAGCTGGTGCCCCACCCTGTACCAGTAAGACATGTATTCTACTTGCACCACTGGGGAAGGGGTATGATAACCAGCAGAGTAAAACAGTCAGCATAGGACAGATAATCTTCCTTCTCCCCCTCTTCTCTTCCCCCATTTTGTGTGGAATTAGGCAGCCTTTGAGCACATCTACTGCATTGGGCCCTAGAGTGGGCTCATGGATGGCTCTGGGGTTAGGCAGGAGGAGGGCATCTGGGCACTTCAGGTGAGGCAGCAGTGCGCACACCCGGGGCCAAAACATCAGCAGTTAGGGAACTAGTTTACTGTACTAACATGGACCCTGAGTGAGTTTAGGCATCATCATGGTTTGGCGGCAGCCAAACAGGAGCTTAGTGGGTCACAGTATCACCTAAAATGGGACTTAGGCACCTACATCAAGCTCCTGGTTCTGCAAGCACGTGTTTAATTTTATTACCAGTAGTCCCATTGAAATCAATTAACATTAAGCACACACATAACTGTTTGCAGGATTGGGACCTTAGACAGATAAAATAGTTTGTTTCTTAAAAGGTTTGTGCTGCTCTATAAGGTGATGTTACAGCTTCTGGTCTTGTGTGAATCAGGACTAAGCCTTGGTGTTCACTATGAATTATTTCCTTTCTCTCCAAAAAGGAAGAAAAATCTATCCATGTTGTTTTTCTCTTTTGCATCACTAATGTGAGCTCTTTGAGCAATTTTTTATATCTGAAATGGAAATATATTTCTAACAATATAGGACAGTAACTGGAATTTGTGATAATTCTTGGATGATTCTTTGCCACAGATTGGATCTATATACCAATTTTGGCACTAGTTGGCCTTACTTTCATCATCGCTGCCACCATCCTGTTGAAGAAATGTAGGCGGGAACATTGTGGTAAGAGTACGCACCTTAAACACTATGGATTGTTATAATCTATTTTGAATGTATTTTGGAAACTAGCAGAAATTTTGTTCTAAAATTGTTACTATTGCTGAGATCATACCGTCCTGTGATGGCAAATGAATTTGGCGTATTAAATGTCAAAGACATCACTTTAACAGTCATTCTTTGAGTGGCTTCTGCATCTTCCCACTGTAGGATCAAGGCCCGTGTGCTGGGAAGTACCGTAAAGTTCTGGAAGGCAGAGTCTGCAGAGGTCGCTCACCCTTCTCTTCCCACTCATACCAGAGCGTTTAGAGGTTGTAAAGGGGGTGCAGCCCAACTGCCGTTGAGCTCCTTCCTACTGTAGAAAGTGCAGCGAGCTTGGATCAACCACGCACAAAATCCTCAATGCTTCTCTCATCATTGTTTTCTCTCTCTGCCCTTCAGAGGCAAATGCTGTTTATAATAGATCGATTGTTAACTTAGTCCAATTTCCTATAGGGAAAGAAAAGAAAAGTAGATGCCTATCCAGCATGGGCTTTGTCTGGACCCTCAAAAGTGGGAGGGCTACCTCGCAAACCCCTTGCACACCCCTCAGATCCAGTCGATTTAAGTCTGGTCATCTGTGAGGCCAGCATTCATTTAAGGATCAACTCACCATCAAGGTCCCTGGATTAGTTCAGGTTGACCAAGCAGGCCTGGCCATGTGCCCGAAGACGCTCTGGCCTCTGGATCTGTCTCCCAAAGGATACGGGGCTGCAAAATTTGGATCTGGCAGCTAGACCTGGATCTGAGGCCACAAAACCCAAATCCTGCAGCAGACCATGGAGCCGCAGCCACAAAGCCTTGATCAGGCAGTCAGGCCTGAGGGACTGCCAATGCAGTACTGCCAAGGAGGGTTCCAACTGCCTGGGATCCCACCAGCATGATGATCCAACAACTTTGACACAGGCAATTCCCTTGTCTAGTGGCTCCGGAACACTGAAGCCCGTAGATCTGCCCAGGTCATTGGAGTCTGGTACTGCAGTCTATACTTTTTAGAGTCTTTGGAGATCTTTGGAGATCTGCTGATTCTGTGCCTAACATACTGGTGTGAACAAACTGACCCAGTGTGCTGGTCCTCACAACACTGGAGAGGGGAACCCATTACAAGCTTCAGATCAGATGTGGAATAGGGGATCACTCAGTTATAAGATGGTGTCTTCACACAGTACTTCCTGTCTGGCCATTTTCAGATACACACACTTGGTGTCTTGCTTGTTGGGGGCATGGTTTTCCCTTCTGATGTTCCATCTCACAGACCCTCATCCTGAAAGTGAAAGGAGAGAGACAAATCCATTCTTAGATTCTCTTACTCTCAACATCTTCTTAGCCAATTTATTTTGTTATAGAGCTTTCAATTCCCTGGATTCCAGAAGGTTTTCCAGCCCATCCCTAAGGATTTAGTGCCAGATTTTCAAAGTTTTAGGTGCCTAACAATGCAGAGAAGCACCTAGTGGGAATTTCAAAAGGGACCATGCACCTTACTCCAGAAATTAGGGGGCTAGGCATTTTTGGAAATCCCAGTATGTGCTTATATGCATCTCTAGTCACCTAAACCTATGCAAATCTGGCCCTAAAACATCTAGTAGAAATTCAGTTGCCCATGATTGGGTTTACAAGAAGGCATCTACTGAATATCTGACAGGCTAAGAACTGATGCCTGAATCAAAGACTCTCTGAAGATGTGAAGTTTCTGTGCTCTTTTTCCCTCACCTCAGTTACATTGATTCTGAGATGTCTCATTAATCCATAGTTTTTCCAGCTGCACAGTGTCTGTAGGAGAAGCAGGCCCCAGTTTTGATGTCAGAGGATGTGACCGACGGTCCACAAAAGGACTGCTTATTGGTTTCAAAGCCTCTTTGCAAGGCAAAGAAGAGCTGTGTGGAACCATCTTCTTCTACAAGGAATGAATGATGCATTACCATGTATCTATATAGAAAAAACTGAGTGCTGTAGGTCTGCTTTGGATTTAGTGCTGCACATAAAGAGTGATAGAAACACTTAGGGATGCCCATCATTAGCTTTACCAACCCCAAGTAATCAGGTCCAGTGGAATCATCAGGCCCAGCATCTGACAGGGCCTCAGTAATCCAGCTTCAATTCCCCACATCTTGCAAGGGAATGAGAGTCCTGCATCAAGTTTTTCAAAAATAACTAAATAACTAACCTGGAGCTCTTGCAGACACTAAGAGTTGAGACATCTATTGCCTACACTTACTGGTGTGCGAGGTTTGCTTCCTGACCACAATACAAATGAGGCTTGCCCGGGTGGCCAATAGGGCTAGCTGACATGGAACAAAGTGCTGTCTGGCTGTACTAGCACCCTCAGGGTATGCCTACACTACGAAATTAGGTCGAATTTATAGAAGCCGGTTTTATAGAAATCGGTTTTATACATCGATTGTGTGTGTTCCCACATAAAATGCTCTAAGTGCATTAAGTCGGCGGACCGCGTCCACAGTACCGAGGCTAGCGTCGACTTCCGGAGCATTGCACTGTGGATAGCTATCCCACAGTTCCCACAGTCTCCGCCATTGGAATTCTGGGTTGAGATCCCAATGCCTGATGATGCAAAAACAGTGTCGCGGGGGGTTCTGGGTACATGTCGTCAGGCCCCTCCCCCTCCGTCAGAGCAACGGCAGACAGTCGATTCACGCCTTTTTACCTGGGTTACCTGTGCAGAAGACGTATCACAGCAAGCATGGAGCCCGCTCAGCTCAGCTCACCGTCACCATATGTCATCTGGGTGCTGACAGACATGGTACTGCATTGCTATGCAGCAGCAGCTCCTTGCCTTTTGGCAGTAGATGGTGTATTACGACTGGTATCCATCGTCGTCGTACTCCTCTGTGAGTTCGGTCAGAGGCACCTGGGCAGACATGTTTTGTCTCCTGGAGACTCAGTCCTGCCGGCAGTCCTATTGAACCGTCTTGACGATGATGGCTAGCAGTCATAATGCAGCATCTTCTGCCAAGCACCCAGAAGATGCCGATGGCTATCAGTCATGCTGCACCGTCTGCTGCCAGCCTAAGATGTAAAAGATAGATGGACCAGATTTGTTCTGTATTCATTTGCTTCCCCCTCCCTCCGTGAAATCAACGGCCTGCTAAACCCAGGGTTTTGAGTTCAATCTTTGGGGGGGGGGGGGGCATTCTGTGTGACAGTTGTTTGTGTTTCTCCCTGATGCACAGCCACCTTTGTTGATTTTAATTCCCTGTAAGCCATGTCGTCACTCGCCCCTCCCTCCCTCCGTCAGACAATAGTTTCGCGCCTTTTTTCAGCCCAGACGCCATAGCACTGGGATCATGGAGTCCGCTCAGATCACCGCGGCAATTATGAGCACTATGAACACCACGTGCATTGTCCTGGAGTATATGCAGAGCCAGAACATGCCAAAGCAAAACCAGGCGAGGAGGCGATTGCAGCGCGGCGACGAGCGTGATGAAGAAATTGACATGGACATAGACCTCTCACTAAGTACGGGCCCCAGCAATGTGCAAATCATGGTGTTACTGGGGCAGGTTCATGCCGTGGAACGCCGATTCTGGGCCCGGGAAACAAGCACAGACTGGTGGGACCGCATCGTGTTGCAGGTCTGGGACAACTCCCAGTGGCTGTGAAACTTTCGCATGCGTAAGGGCACTTTCATGGAACTTTGTGACGTGCTTTCCCCTGCCCTGAAGCGCCAGAATACCAGGATGAGAGCAGCCCTCACAGTTGAGAAGCGAGTGGCGATAGCCCTGTGGAAACTTGCAACGCCAGACAGCTACCGGTCAGTCGGGAATCAATTTGGAGTGGGCAAATCTACTGTGGGGGCTGCTGTGATCCAAGTAGCCAACGCAATCAAAGACCTGCTGATATCAAGGGTAGTGACTCTGGGAAACATGCAGGCCATAGTGGATGGCTTTGCTGCAATGGGATTCCCAAACTGTGGTGGGGCGATAGACGGAACCCATATCCCTATCTTGGCACCGGAGCACCAAGCCACCGAGTACATAAACCGCAAGGGGTACTTTTCAATGCTGCAGCAAGCCCTGGTGGATCACAAGGGACGTTTCACTAACATCAACGTGGGATGGCCGGGAAAGGTACATGATGCTCGCGCCTTCAGGAACTCTGGTCTGTTTCAAAAGCTGGAGGGAGGGACTGTCTTCCCGGACCAGAAAATAACCATTGGGGATGTTGAAATGCCTATAGTTATCCTTGGGGACCCAGCCTACCCCTTAATGCCATGGCTCATGAAGCCGTACACAGGCAGCCTGGACAGTAGACAGGACCTGTTCAACTATAGGCTGAGGAAGTGCAGAATGGTGGTAGAATGTGCATTTGGACGTTTAAAAGTGCGCTGGCGCAGTTTACTGACTCGGATAGACCTCAGCAAAACCAATATTCCCATTGTTATTGCTGCTTGCTGTGCGCTCCACAATATCTGTGAGAGTAAGGGGGAGACATTTATGGCGGGGTGGGAGGTTGAGGCAAATTGCCTGGCCGCTGATTACGCGCAGCCAGACACCAGGGCGGTTAGAAGAGTACAGCAGGGCGCGGTGCGCATCAGAGAAGCTTTGAAAACCAGTTCTGTGACTGGCCAGGCTACGGAGTGAAACTTCTGTTTGTTTCTCCTTGATGAACCCTCCCTCCGCCCCCCGGATCACTCTACTTCCCTGTAAGCTAACCAGCCTCCCCTCCCCCCTTCGAGCACCGCTTGCAGAGGCAATAAAGTCATTGTTACTTCACATTCATGCATTCTTTATTAATTCATCACACAACTAGAGGGATAACTGCCAAGGTAGCCTGGGAGGGGTGGGGGAGGAGGGAAGGACAAGGACACACTGCAGTTTAAAACTTTAAAACTTTAACTCTTATTGAAGGCCAGCCTTCTGATGCTTGGGCAATCATCTGGGGTGGAGTGGCTGGGTGGCCAGAGGCCCCCCCACCACGTTCTTGGGCGTCTGGGTGAGGAGGCTATGGAACTTGGGGAGGAGGGCTGTTGGTTACACAGGAGCTGTAGCGGCGGTCTCTGCTCCTGCTGCCTTTCCTGCAGCTCAACCATATGCTGGAGCATATCAGTTTGATGCTCCAGCAGCCGGAGCATCGACTCTTGCCTTCTGTCAGCAATCTGATGCCACTTATCCTCTTCAGCCCACCACTTGCTCTCTTCAGCCCGCGATTCAGCCCGCCACCTCTCCTCTCATTCATATCGTGCTTTTCTGCACTCTGACATTGACTGCCTCCACACATTCTGCTGTGATCTGTCAGCGTGGGAGGACATCTGGAGCGCCGAGAAAATGTCATCCCGAGTCCGCTGTTTTCTCCTTCTAATCTTCACTAGCCTCTGCGAAGGAGAAACATTTGCAGCTGGTGGAGGATAAGGGAGAGGTGGTTAAAAAAGACACATTTTAGAGAACAATGGGTACACTCTTTCACGTTAAATTTTGCTGTTCACATTACACAGCACATGTGCTTTCGTTACAAGGTCGCATTTTTCCTCTTATATTGAGGGCCTGCCGCTTTGGTGTGAGAGATCACTCACATAGTGCCAGACAACAGAATTCGGCTTGCAGGCAGCCATGGTAAGCCACAGTCTTTCGGCTTTTTTAACCTTCATAACATGTGGGAATGGTTTCAAACAGCAGCGCCCTCATTTCCCATACCAATACCGTTGGGTTGGCCATTTAAAATGGGTTTGCAATGTAAAAGGAGGGGCTGCGGTTTCCGGGTTCACATGCAGCACAAACCCAACTAGCCCCCACCTCCCCCCCACACCCAATTCTCTGGGATGATCAATTCACCCCTCCCCCCCACCGCGTGGCTAACAGCGGGGAATATTTCTGTTCAGCCGAGCAGGAACGGGCACCTCTGAATGTCCCCTTAATAAAATCACCCCATTTCAACCAGGTGACCGTGAATGATATCACTCTCCTGAGGATAACAAAGAGAGATAAGGAATGGATGTTGTCTGCATGCCAGCAAACACTGGGACCATAGGCTGCCATGTTTTATTATGCAATGATTCCAGACTACGTGCTACTGGCCTGGCGTGTTAAAGAGTCCTACCATGGCGGACGGGATAAGGCAGCCCTCCCCAGAAACCTTTCGCAAAGGCTTTGGGAGTACATCAAGGAGAGCTTTCTGTAGATGTCCCTGGAGGATTTCCGCTCCATCCCCATACACGTTAACAGACTTTTCCTGTAGCTGTACTGGCCGCGATTGCCAGGGCAAATTAATTATTAATCATTAAACACACTTGCTTTTAAATCATGTGTAATATTTACAAAGGTACACTCACCAGAGGTCCCTTGTGCGCCCTCAGGGTCTGGGAGCCCGCCTTGGGTGAGTTCGGGGGTTACTGGTTCCAGGTCCAGGGTGACAAACATATCCTGGCTGTTGGGGAAACCGGTTTCTCCGCTTCCTTGCTGTGAGCTATCTTCATTGTCTTCATCATCATCTTCCTCGTCCCCCAAACCCGCTTCCGTGTTGCGTGATTCTCCATTGATGGAGTCAAAGCACAGGGTTGGGGTAGTGGTGGCTGCACCCTCTAGCATGGCATGCAGCTCCGCGTAGAAGCGGCATGTCTGTGGCTCTGCCCCGGACCTTCCGTTTGCCTCTCTGGCTTTGTGGTAGGCTTGCCTTAGCTCCTTAATTTTCATGCGGCACTGCTGTGCGTCCCTGTTATGGCCTCTTTCCTTCATGGCCTTTGAGACTTTTTCTAATATTTTGCCATTTCGTTTACTGCTACGGAGTTCAGCTAGCACTGATTCGTCTCCCCATATGGCGAGCAGATCCTGTACCTCCCGTTCGGTCCATGCTGGAGCGCTTTTGCGATCCTGGGACTCCATCACAGTTACCTTTACTGATGAGCTCTGCATGGTCACCTGTGCTCTCCACGCTGGGCAAACAGGAAATGAAATTCAAAAGTTCGCGGGACTTTTCCTGTCTACCTGGTCAGTGCATCTGACTTGAGAGTGCTGTCCAGAGCGGTCACAATGAAGCACTGTGGGATAGCTCCCGGAGGCCAATAACGTCGAATTCCGTCCACACTACCCCAAATCCAACCCGGAAAGGCCGATTTCAGCGCTAATCCCCTCGTCGGAGGTGGAGTAAAGAAACTGGTTTAAAGGGCCATTTAAGTCGGAAAAAAGGGCTTCGTCGTGTGGACGTATCTAGGGTTAATTCGATTTAACGCTGCTAAATTCGACCTAAACTCGTAGTGTAGACCAGGCCTTAGTGATGTTGTACTCAGCTCTGGGGTCCAGAGACAGAGCTCTCTCTATGTCCAGAAGCATTCCTAAGTCACTCTTCTCTCTGTGCCACGGGTGCATCGAAACTACAAGCAGCAAGCACAAGAGACAGTCTTAAAAGACAATCATTTCCATATATTGATCTGCCTCTGTGTACATACCTCTGACAGGAGTCCCAGACTGGAGAACTCTACCCAAAACTTCCAGCAAGTGCTCAGTTAAATGCTTAGATGTCATGGCTACTCTTCCTGAATATTTGGGTGATGAGGCTCTGCACATGCACACTCCACATGCACCTTTCCCATTTCTTCAGTGCCTCAGGTTAGAAATTCTCAAATCAGGGGAAGGAACTAAAGGGTGGTTGGCACCACCTCCCCTTTGATACCATCAGAGCCCTTCTCTCAGAATGGGAGGAAGAGATGAGGGTGAGTAGCCCCAGTGAACAAAGCTCTCCAGAACATCCTGGTGGCTAATGATGCACATGCCTTGATGAGTATGAACATGCAGAGGCTCATTTCAAAGTACTCTAGTTACAGATAAATAACCCTCATTTCTATAATGCCATATTTTAATGCTACAATTTAACAGCTTGAGTGATGCTAAAACAATAGTGCCACAGCTCAGTGTCCCACACTATATTGCCCAGTGCAGTGCTTGGGCTGCAGCAGGAATGCAACACCAATCCATGGGGTTCACTACACTCCTCTACTGCACCAGTTCCACTCACAGGCTGGTGAGGGGTGAGGTAGGAGGGGGAATGGCCCAAAGCCTGAGTTGTGTTTGGTCCTTACATGGGCAGTGCTAGAGAGAGATGATTTGTTGACCCCTCTATGACCACATGAGGGTGAGGCACAATGTGGCCTTTATTCTGTTTCCTTGCAGTGGGGATGGGGGGCAGGGCTGGGGATTAAAGGAAGAGGGAGGAGGAGACATCTTACCAGACATTGTCAGTTTCAGTTTGGGAAAAGAGGGAAAGATGCTGAGCAAAGAAGGATGTAAATTCAGTAAAGACAAGTGGAAAGTAAGACACTTCATCAGGAAAGAACAAATGCACAACTACAAAATGGGAAATAACTGGCCAGGTGGTAGTGCTGCTGAAAAGGATCTGGGGGTTATAGCAGATCATAAATTGAATATGGGTCAACAATGTGGTGTTGCTGAGAAAAAGGCTAATATCAGTCGGGGTGAATTAACAGAAGTGCGGTATATGAGACACCGGGGATAATAGTCCTGCTCTACTCAGCACACAGTGGTTTTCTGGAGCAAGACAATAGTGCTCAGTGGCTTGGAAGATTGAGTCCTTCATAACCTGCATGACATTCCAAAGAACACTGACGCTATCAATTTAGGAGTAAAAATCTTCCTTTTTAAGAGCAGGATGCAGAGGTGAAAGTGGGCCGGTACAGGCTGGTAAGAAGTGGCCCATACACAGCCGATGTTAAAGCACTGCCACAGCAGTGCTTTAAGGACCCTTTAACGTTGCTGCCCCTTTTGCACTCCCCCACATCGGCAGCCCTGCTGGTAAGGCAGTACTTTAAGGACCTTACCAGCAGGGCTGTCAATGCGAGGGGGGAGGCAGCTGCCCTGGGGCCCAGCAATTTAGGGGGCTGCTACCACAGCAGCGGCCGGAGCCCCAGGCTTTTTAAATCACCACCGGAGCCCAGGACAGCACAAGCCCTTCTGCCCAAGGCCCTGCCCCTTCCGGGGGCCCAGAGCCAGGCCCCCATACTGGTAAGTCTTTAGACTTACTTTCACCCCTGGCAGGATGACATTGCCATGAAATGTGATGTGTTCTTGTTAAGGATTGTAGAAGTTATTTTAGGCTGAAGTAAAAAGGTAACCTTTACTGCCTGGCAGATTACTCTCTTTCTCAGCATCTTGTGTTTGGTAAATTGGATAAGAAGATCTTATTTTGGTACATATGTGGAGCAGTAACTAGAAAATTATCTTCATGCCTAGATTAAATACCTTATTTCTGTTTTCTATTTCAGGAAATTGCAGGGGATCACGTGATCCTGAAAGAAGTAAGAAATATTATAGACAGTTGGGTTGCACAGGGAGTAAGTCAGGAGAAAATGTATATACTTAAAGTTTGGCCTGTGCCTAAATATCTTTCTGAAATAGGGGTCCTCAGTCTAAACACCTTTGAACTTTGGTTGCACTGGGAGTGCAAAGATACTCAATATATTTAAACAATACTGGGAAAGTACATATAAAAAGCTATATTAGGTTGTAAAGTCAAGCCCTTCCAAGTTAGACAATGCCAGACATACAGTTGCCAGAGAAACCTTAATTTTGTCCTCTTGTGCATCCATCCTGTGCACTGAATGACACAGAGGTCCTGTGGAAAAATTAGTATGTGATCACATAATTAAAGACTATATCATAATATATGAAAGAGAGAGACTCCAATAGCTCAATGTATTTAGCTTTACAAAGAGAAGGTTAAGGGGTGACTTGATCACAGTCTAGTATTGTAGTGGGGTGAAAACAGAGTTAATAAAACACATGTACCTTTAGACATACTACTGATTATATAAAACTAACAATATGTTTTATTTTAAGAACAATTGTTAACCAGTTAACTCTGGGAAACTTTCCCGGGAGAGTGCATCAGCCACTTTGTTAGAAGCTCCCAAAATGTGTTGTATTTCAAAATCAAAATCTTGAAGAGCTAAACTCCACCGAAGAAGTTTTTTGTTATTTCCCTTGGCGGTATGAAGCCACTGTAGCGCAGCATGGTCTGTTTGTAGTTGGAACCGCCATCCCCAAACATATGGGCGTAGCTTTTCCAGCGCGTAAACAATGGCGTAGCATTCCTTTTCGCTGATTGACCAGTGGCTTTCCCTCTCAGACAGTTTCTTGCTGAGAAACACGACAGGATGGAATTCTTGATCCGGTCCTTCCTGCATTAAAACTGCTCCCACGCCTCGCTCGGAGGCATCTGTGGTTACTAGGAACGGTTTGTCAAAGTCTGGGGCCCTTAGCACAGGGTCAGACATGAGTGTTGCCTTAAGCTGGTTAAAGGCCTTTTGACACTCATCAGTCCACTGAACTGCATTTGGCTGTTTCTTTCTGGTTAGGTCTGTCAGCGGGGCGGCGATTTGGCTGTAGTGTGGTACAAATCGCCTATAATATCCGGCCAAGCCTAAGAAGGATTGGACCTGTTTCTTTGACTTTGGAACCGGCCACTTTTGGATAGCATCCACTTTGGCCTGTAGGGGATTTATAGTTCCTTGACCCACCTGGTGTCCCAGGTACGCCACTCTGTTTTGGCCTATTTGACACTTTTTAGCCTTAACAGTTAGTCCTGCCTGCCGGATGCGCTCGAAGACTTTTTTCAGGTGCTCCAGGTGTTCTGTCCATGAATCAGAAAAAATGGCCACATCATCGAGATAGGCAACGGCAGATTCTCCCAATCCCGCTAAGAGACCATCTACAAGTCTTTGGAAGGTGGCGGGTGCATTTCGCAACCCGAAAGGGAGTACATTGAATTCATACACCCCTGCCTGGGTGACGAAGGCGGACCTTTCCTTAGCGGGTTCATCTAGTGGTACTTGCCAGTACCCTTTGGTTAAGTCTAAAGTAGAGATGAATTGGGCATGTCCCAATTTTTCCAATAGCTCATCTGTGCGTGGCATTGGATAGTTGTCAGGACGAGTTACAGCATTTAGCTTACGGTAGTCCACGCAAAAGCGTATTTCCCCATCTGGTTTGGGAACTAGAACCACTGGAGATGCCCATGCACTGGTAGAGGGGCGGATTATACCCATCTGTAGCATGTCCTGGATCTCCCTTTGTATAGCCGCTTGGGCATGAGGTGACTCCCGGAAGGGTGGGGTTCTAATTGGGTGAGCATTACCTGTGTCAATGGAGTGGTATGCCCGTTCGGTCCGTCCTGGAGTGGCTGAGAAAATCGGTGCAAAGCTTGTGCACAGCTCCTTTATCTGCTGTCGCTGCAGACGTCCCAGGGTCGTGGAGAGGTTCACCTCTTCCACGCCACCATTCCTTTTTCCTTCATAGTAGACACCTGCAGGCCACTCCGCGTCATCAGTTTCCTGGGCTGTAAACTGGCAAACGTTTAATTCTCTAGAATAAAAGGGCTTAAGAGAATTAACATGGTATACCTTAGGCTTTATGTTGGAGGTGGGGGAGGCTATGAGATAGTTAACAGCTC
Source organism: Emys orbicularis (assembly GCF_028017835.1). Lineage (NCBI taxonomy): Eukaryota > Metazoa > Chordata > Testudines > Emydidae > Emys > Emys orbicularis. The sequence goes on along the minus strand of NC_088695.1, from coordinate 22,899,747 downwards.
CTAGGCGCTCCTGGACCGTGAATGGTCCTTCCCACGACGCTTCCATTTTATGGGCCTGGAGCGCCTTTAAGACCATGACTTGGTCTCCTACTTTGAAGGACCGTTCTCTGGAATGTTTATCATACCAGGCCTTTTGCTCTTCCTGAGCATTCTTTAGGTTTTCTTTAGCAAGGGCTAAAGAGTGTCGGAGGGTGTTTTGTAGGTTGCTTACAAAGTCTAGAATGTTAGTTCCTGGAGAAGGCGTAAACCCCTCCCATTGCTGCTTCACCAACTGTAATGGCCCCTTAACCTCGCGGCCATACACAAGTTCAAATGGTGAAAACCCTAAACTGGGATGTGGTACAGCCCTGTAGGCAAAAAGCAACTGCTGCAACACTAGGTCCCAATCATTGGAGTGTTCATTTACGAATTTACGTATCATGGCCCCCAAAGTTCCATTAAACCTCTCCACCAGACCATTGGTTTGATGGTGATGAGGGGTGGCAACCAAGTGATTCACCCCATGAGCTTCCCACAGGTTTTTCATGTTCCCTGCCAGGAAATTAGTTCCCGAATCTGTAAGGATGTCGGAGGGCCAACCTACCCTGGCAAAAATGTCTGCTAATGCCTGGCACACACTTTTAGCCTTGGTGTTGCTTAAGGGTACAGCTTCCGGCCATCGGGTAGCAAAATCCATGAAAGTCAGTACGTACTGCTTTCCTCTGGGTGTCTTCTTTGGGAAAGGACCCAGAATATCCACAGCTACTCGCTGAAATGGGACCTCAATTATGGGTAGTGGCTGGAGAGGGGCTTTAACCTGGTCTTGGGGCTTTCCCACTCGTTGGCACACCTCACAAGACCGGACATAATTAGCAACGTCCTTGCCCATTCCCTCCCAGTGGAAGGACTTCCCCAACCGGTCTTTGGTTCTGTTCACCCCAGAATGGCCACTGGGATGATCATGGGCTAAGCTCAAGAGTTTTACCCGATACTTAGTGGGAACTACCAGCTGTCTTTGAGGATGCCAGTCTTCCTGGTGCCCACCAGAAAGAGTCTCCTTGTATAAAAGTCCTTTTTCTACAACAAACCGGGATCGGTTAGAAGAGCTGAGAGGCGGTGGGGTGCTCCGTGCCGCCGCCCAAGCTTTTTGAAGGCTGTCATCTGCTTCCTGCTCGGCCTGGAACTGTTCCCTTGATGCTGGAGACATCAGTTCCTCCTTGGACTGTGGACTGGGGCTTGGTCCCTCTGGAAGCGATGCAGGTGCTGGGTTTTTTTCCATTGACTGTGAACCGCTGTCCGCTGGTGCACTATGTGGTATTTCAGGCTCTGGCTGAGCCTCTTGGGTAGGGTTATCTGCTGCTTCCGCCAGTTTAGGCTCGCTGGTGCCCTCTGGCATTGGAGTTGTAGACGGGGTTGCAAGCGCTGGACTCAGTGCTGGCAATGGTTCTGGTGCTGGTTGCGTTGCCAGTTCCGGTTCTGGGACTGGCTTTGGCTGGGTCTCTGGGATTGGATCCACTACGGCTGTTGCAGTCGTTGGCAGGGGATCCGGTTCCACCACCTGTGTTTGGGTCTCCGGTAACACAGACGGGGCCCTGGTGGACGGCTCAGGAACAGGGATGGGGGTGAAAGCTTGCTTAGCCTGGCTGCGGGTGACTATTCCCACCCTCTTGGCTAGCTTCACATGGTTGGCCAAGTCTTCCCCCAGCAGCATGGGAATGGGATAATTGTCATAGACTGCAAAAGTCCACATTCCTGACCAGCCCTTGTACTGGACATGCAACTGGGCTGTAGGCAAGGTTACAGACTGTGACATGAAGGGTTGAATTGTCACTGTAGCCTCAGGGTTGATGAGTTTGGGGTCCACTAGGGATTGGTGGATAGTTGACACTTGTGCCCCAGTGTCCCTCCAAGCGATAACCTTCTTTCCGCCCACTCTCAAGGTTTCCCTTCGCTCCGAGGGTATGAGAGAGGCATCTGGGTCTGGGGTTCTTTGGTGTGATTGGGGTGTAATGAACTGTAATCGGTTGGGGTTCTTGGGGCAGTGAGCCTTTATATGCCCCAGTTCATTACATTTAAAACATCGCCCTGCTAAGGTATCACCGGGGCGATGTTGGTTGATGGAGACTGGTGTGGTGGGGTGAGAAGGCATCTGGGGTTTCCCTTGGGATGTGGGTGGGGCCTTGGGTTGTCCCCGGTGATAAGGTTTTGTTTCGGCTTGCCCCTTCTGATATTCGCTCCAACTGCTACTAGCTTTTTTCTTTTCTGTCACCTCCACCCATTTGGCTCCAATCTCCCCCGCCTCGGTTACAGTTTTGGGCTTCCCATCTAGGATGTACCTTTCTATTTCCTCAGGAACACCCTCTAAAAACTGCTCCATTTGCAATAGGAAGGGCAACTCTTCCGTAGATTTAACATTGGCTCCTGATATCCAGGCATCCCAATTTTTCCCAATGTGGTAGGCATGTCGGGTAAATGACACATCAGGTTTCCACCTTAGGGCTCTGAACTGCCGACGGGCATGCTCAGGTGTTAGCCCCATTCTGATTCTGGCCTTGTTTTTAAAAAGTTCATAACTGTTCATGTGTTCCTTAGGCATTTCAGCCGCCACCTCTGCTAAGGGTCCACTGAGCTGCGGCCTCAGCTCTACCATGTACTGGGTTGGAGGGATGTCGTATCCAAGGCAGGCCCTTTCAAAATTTTCTAAGAAGGCCTCAGTATCATCGCCTGCCTTGTAGGTGGGGAATTTCCTGGGATGGGAAGTGGTACCTGGAGAGGAGTTGTTAGGATGGTCTGATGCACCCTGCCTAGTCCTTGCTGCTTCCAGTTCCATCTCTTTTTCTTTCAGCTCCATCTCTCTTTTATGGGCCTCCTGTTTGGCTTTCTCTTCTCTGTCATGTTTGGCTTTTTCCAGCTCCATCTCTCTCTTGTGAGCCTCCTCTTTGGCTTTTTCTTTGGCTTTTTCCTCTCTTTCATGGGCCTCCTCTTCAAGTTTTTTAATTTGAAGCAGTCTTTGATGTTTTCTTTCATTTTCTTCTGCTTCTAGTTTGGCCAGTTCTATTTTGTTAGCTGCTTCTTTGGTAGTCATTTTCCTGTTTTCTTGTGCTGGGTCACACCCTCTGCAGTTGACTGAAACTGGGATGTATTTAGCTCAGGCTCCTGCTGAGTGCTGCTGAGTTAACAGAGACTTTCTAACTAGCTACTTCCCAGGATGTAAAAAGAAAAAAAAACCATTCAGATTGTAAATTACCTTTACCAGATCAAAGTTTGCTCACTTATTGAACCGTTCTCTTAACAAAGGACCTTGTTAAAAAAAACTTAACACCTCTGCCTTCAGGCAAGGAGAGATAAGATATGCATGTACCTTCAGCTCTGCTTTCCAAGCAGCTAGAAGGAAAAAAAAATCTTACTGGCTTTTGGGTTTAAAACGATCCCACCGCTGTGCCACCATGTCAAGGCTGTATCCCTACTTTGAACTTTAGGGTACAAATGTAGGGGCCTGCATGAAAACTTCTAAGCTTATCTACCAGCTTAGCTCTGGTCCGCTGCCACCATCTTAAGAATTCCCTCCCTGGGAAGCCTTGAGAAACCTTTCACCAATTCCCTGGTGAATACAGATCCAAACTCCTTGGATTTTAAACAAGGAGAAATTGACCCTTCCCCCCTCCTTCCTTTCACCAACTCCTGGTGAATACAGATCCAAACCCCCTTTGGATCTTAAAACAAGGAGAAATCAATCAGGTTTTTAAAAAGAAGGCTTTTAATTAAAGCAAAAGGTAAAAATCATCTCTGCAAAATCAGTATGGAAAATAACTTTACAGGGTAATCAAACTAAAAGAGCTCAGAGGAATCCCCTCTGTCTTAGGTTCAAAGTATAGCAAACAAGATAAGCACTCTGGTAAAAGGTACATTTACAAGTTGAGAAAACAAAGTAAATCTAAGACGCCTTGCCTGGCTTTTACTTACAATTTTGAAATAAGAGAGACTTGTTTAGAAAGATGGGGAGAACCTGGATTGATGTCTGGTCCCTCTCAGTCCCAAGAGCGAACAACCCCTTAAACAAAGGACACACTCAAAAGCCTTTCCCCCCCCCAAGATTTGAAAGTATCTTGTCCCCTTATTGGTCCTTGGGGTCAGGTGTCAGCCAGGTTACCCGAGCTTCTTAACCCTTTACAGGTAAAAGGATTTGGAGTCTCTGGCTAGGAGGGATTCCATAGCACTGTACACAGGAGAGCTGTCACCCTTCCCTTTATAGTTATGACAGGTGGTCACCCGCTCCCGGCCTGAAAGGGTTAAAAGCCAGCCCTTGGAGAGGGCTGGCAGCCTTAGGCTGGGCTGATTGGGGAGGCAGCCTCAGCTGTGGCCATGCCCCCAACAGACCTAGCTGGCCCTATAAAAGCCAGGGAAGCCAAAAGCAGACATACAGTCTCCTCTAGCTGTAGAGGGAGATGGGCCGGGCTGCTGGGGAGCTAGAGAAGGTACTTGGAGTGAAGCAGGGCTGGGGGAAGGCCACAGGAACTGGGGAGCTCCGGCCAGGAAACCCCCAGGCTGTGGCCTAGTATAAGGCCAAACAGGTACTGCGGTTGCAGGGGACAGCCCAAGGCTAGGCAGAGGCAGCAGGTCCAAACCCAACCTGGCCGGCGATGAGTGGCTTATAGTGAGCGGGAGCTAGTTGGTGACTGGCAGTAGCCTATGACTGAGGTGGGGATAGGGGGTGGGGGTTCCCTGGGGAGGGGAGACCCAGAGACTGAGGGGGTACTGCTAGGGGACAGCACCCCAGAGAAAGGGGCACCGGGTCTGGGAGGGACACGGGGGCCAAAGCAGTGAATGGTGAGACTTTCCCCAGGACAGAGGGCGCTCCAAGGCTGGCAAAAGAGCTAATTCCCAGGATGCCAGCGGGAGGTGCTGCTGGGTGAGTCTGCATGATTACAGTATCTATATGGGGAACACATTTAAAACTGGGCTCATCAGTGCAGCAAAGAAGCTATAACACAATCCAATGGCTGAAGTCTGAAGCTAGACAAATTCAGACTGGAAATAAGGTATACATTTTTACCAGTGAGGATTATTAACCAATAATAAAATAGAATATATAATCATAATTAGCCATTGGAACAATTTACCAAGGGTCATGGTGGGCTGTCTATCATTGACCATTTTTAAATAAGGATTGGATTTTATTTAAAAAAATCTGCTCTAGGAATTATTTTGGGGAAGTTCTCTGGCCTGTGGCCTACAGGAAGTCAGACCCTTCTGGTCTTGGAATCAATGCATCTGTGTATGCACAGGCAACTGCAAATCGGACATTTCCTAACTTTCAACTGCTTGATTTTTGGCACTTAAATAAGATTATTTTAATGCAAAGTTTTTTCTCTCTATAATTGCATAAGCTTGATTTAAAGAAACAAGTTTCAGGAACTTCTGTGATGAGGAGTTGTTACAATTGCTCCATGATCAGCAAGGTTTGAATGCTGAATCTTCAGCACTGCAGCATTCATCATGTTAACTGGCAGCAGGCTGTTGTTGTTCCAGAGGGATGATTGGGTGGATGGGGCCACTGGTGCCATCTGATGGTTCTAGGATATCAGTGGAGTGTGATCCTAGCCCTGCTGCTCCCTCTTATTGACAGACTAGAGCTGTGGTAGTTCCTGCCTTATATGGTGCTAGAGGGATCTGGGCCACTGGGGAGATGTGCAAGGTCAGGGTGCGGACAAGCCAGCCCAGCTCGCTCCTACCATAGCTAAAGCTGCTTTGGCAACTCCCAGGTATACCCTGTGTTGGCTGTGCTGCTGCCATGTCAACATCAGCCTGGTGGGGCTTAGAAGATTTCTGTTTAGCAATTATTTTTTGGTCTAGCAACATTTTCCTGAAGAACAAATGTGAGAGAAAAGGAAATGGGGATTTTTAACACTTTTGTTACCTGTTTGAATATTTAATAATAGTCATATGAATGTCAATTATCAGGGTCAAGTGGCCTTAATTTAGTCAAAGATTAACCCAGAACAATACAGAAATTACCTGCCAATCGGATAACTGGAGAAATGACTGTGGCTTGATTCACTCTTAAATCCTCAAACTCTTTTCTTATATACTGTCCAGGACAAAAAAATCCTTTCCCAAAATGATCTGTCTGAGTTCTATCCTAGAGATGTTATCTTAACTAATCAATAAGCTAAAGACACCTGCAACTGAGCCATCAGTGACAAGTCATTATTCTCACTGACCTTAATATCAAACAGTGGTTTATTATGTCATCAATCACAGAACACACATTATAACAAAAACTCCTTCTCAATTATCGACAGCCCATCTCTGGAAATCTGGTCACAGTTACTGTAGGTCAGAGGGATCAGAGCTTGAGATTAGACAGTCGATTACAGATTATATATTCCAACATTTGGTCATCCCCTAAAAGTTAATCTGATTACAGAAAACTCTTTAGGTTGACAGGTACAGAGGACTAAAATTGTAGATACAAACCATTTTTATTTATACACAAAACAAAGGATTTTGGTTTACATATAGATGTTCTAGGGTTTAAAATGTACTAGCAGTTTATAGTTCAGTAAAACCCCAAAAAATTTCACAGGAGATAGAGGGTTTTCCCCCAGCTGAATTTTAAGGGGTAATGCAAGCAATGGAGATGTCAGAGCTTCTCAGAAAAAGCTCACAAGATATTTTATAATAGAATTAGGCAACCTAAATATAAGGATCCATATCCTCTCCAACCTCTCTGCAGTTTAAGATAACTAGTAGTTAATGCTGAGGAAAAATATGGCCTAAGATTAATCCTCAAAGGAAACTGGGTGGCTAAACCAGATCAGCTGCAGAGCTAGAGTGACCAGATGTCCCGGTTTTATAGGGACAGTCCCGATTTTTGGGTCTTTTTCTTATATAGGCTCCTATTACCCCCCACCCCCTGTCCTGATTTTTCACATTTGCTGCCTGGTCACCCTATGCAGAGCAAGAGGACTCTTTATACTCTCTCGCCCAGGATTTAAAGCACTCACTCGGCATGCAAGAGATGTGGGTTCAGATCCCCACTCTGCCTGACACGGATCCAGGATTTGAAGCCAGCTTTCCTACCTCCCCTAAACACTGTGCTATAGGGTGTTGGGTCAGAGAAGTCTCTCCTATTGAAGCTGTTCCACTTTGTCTAAGGCCTGGTCTACACTACGAGTTTAGGTCGACTTTAGCCGCGTTAAATCGAATTAAGCCTGGACACGTTTACACGACGAAGCCCTTTCTTTCGACTTAAAGGGCCCTTTAAACCGGTTTCTTTACACCACCTCCGACGAGGGGATTAGCGATAACATCGGCCTTAGGGGGTCGGAATTGGGTTAGTGTGGACGGAATTCGACTTTATTGGCCTCCGGGAGCTATCCCACAGTGCTTCATTGTGACCGCTCTGGACAGCACTCTCAACTCAGATGCACTGGCCAGGTAGACAGGAAAAGCCCCGCGAACGTTTGAATTTCATTTCCTGTTTGCTCAGCGTGGAGAGCACAGGTGACCATGCAGAGCTCATCAGCACAGGTAACCGTGATGGAGTCCCAGTCCCAGTCCCAGTCCCAGGATCGCAAAAGAGCTCCAGCCTGGACCGAACGGGAGGTACGGGATCTGCTCGCCATCTGGGGAGATGAATCAGTGCTGGCCGAACTCCGAAGCAGTAAAAGAAATGGCAAAATATTAGAAAAGGTCTCCAAGGCCATGAAGGACAGAGGCCATAACAGGGACGCACAGCAGTGCCGCATGAAAATTAAGGAGCTAAGGCAAGCCTACCACAAAGCCAGAGAAGCAAACGGAAGGTCCGGGGCTGAGCCGCAAACATGCCGCTTCTACGCGGAGCTGCATGCCATTCTAGGGGGTGCAGCCACCACTACCCCAAGCGTGTGCTATGAGTCCCTCACTGGAGAAAGACACAGGGAAGCGGGTTCGGCGGACGAGGAAGATGAGGATGGAGAGAACATAGATAGCTCACAGCAGCAAGGAAGCGGAGAAACCGGTTTCCCCAACAGCCAGGATATGTTTATCACCCTGGACCTGGAACCAGTAACCCCCGAACTCACCCAAGACCCTGTGGGCACACAGGGGACCTCTGGTGAGTGTACCTTTGTAAATATTACACATGGTTTAAAAACAAGCGTGTTTAATGATTAATGATTAATTTTCCCTGGCAATCGCGGCCAGTAAAGCTACTGGAAAAGTCTGTTAACGTGTATGGGGATGGAGCGGAAATCCTCCAGGGACATCTCCAGAAAGCTCTCCTTCATGTACTCCCAAAGCCTTTGCAAAAGGTTTCTGGGGAGGGCTGCCTTATTCCGTCCGCCATGGTAGGACACTTTATCACGCCAGGCCAGTAGCACGTAGTCTGGAATCATTGCATAACAAAGCATGGCAGCGTATGGTCCCTTTCTTATCCATTCCTTATCGCTCTTTGTTATCCTCAGGAGAGTGATATCATTCACGGTCACCTGGTTGAAATGGGGCGATTTTATTAAGGGGACATTCAGAGGTGCCCCTTCCTGCTCTGCTGAACAGAAATATTCCCCGCTGTTAACCACGTGGTGGGGGGGAGGGGTGAATTGACCATCCCAGAGAATTGGGTGTGTGGGGGAGGGGAGTTAGTTGGGTTTGTGCTGCATGTTAAAGCTGAAACCGCAGCCCCTCCTTTTACATTGCAAACCCATTTTAAATGGCCAACCCAACGGGTGCTTGGTATGGTTAATGAGACCAGTACTGTTTTAAACCATCCCCACTTGTTAACAAGGTTAAAAAAGCCAAAAGTCTTACCATGGCTGCCTGCAAGCTGAAATCTGTGGCCTGGCACTGCGTGAGTGATCTCTCACACAAAACCGGCAGGCCCTCAATATAAGAGGAAAAATGCGACCTTGTAACGAAAGCACATGTGCTGTGTGATGTGAACATCAAAATCTAATGTGAAAGACTGTACCCATTGTTCTCTAAAATGTATCTTTTTTAACAACCTCTCCCTTATCCTCCACCAGCTGCAAATGTTTCACCTTCACAGAGGCTAGTGAATATTAGAAAACGTAAGCGAAGGACGCGTGACGAAATGTTCACTGAACTACAGACTGCCTCCCACGCTGACAGAGCACAGCAGAATGCGTGGAGGCAGTCAATGACTGATTTTAAAAAAGCCCAATATGAGCGAGAGGAGAGGTGGCGGGCTGAAGAGCAGAGGTTGCGTGCTGAAACGCGGGCTGAAGAGGAGAAGTGGCGTCAGCTTGTAATCAGAAAGCAAGAATCGATGCTCCGGCTGCTGGAGCATCAAAGTGATATGCTCCTGCATATGGTTGAGCTGCAGGAAAGGCAGCAGGAGCAGAGACCGCCGCTACAGCCCCTCTGTAACCAACAGCCCTCCTCCCCAAGTCCCATTGCCTCCTCACCCAGACGCCCAAGAACACGGTGGGGGGGCCTCCGGCCACCCAATCACTCCAGCCTAGATGATTTCCAGTGCAATAAGTTTTAAAGTTTTAAAGTGCAGTGTGTCCTTTTCCAAACCCTCCTCCCCCACCCATCCCGGGCTACCTTTGCAATTATCCCCCTAATTGTGTGCTGAATTAATAAAGAATGCATGAATGTGAAGTAACAATGACTTTATTGCCTCTGCAAGTGGTGCTTGAAGAGGGGAGGGTAGGGGAGGGTGGGGTGCTTGGTTTACAGGGTAGTAGAGTTAACCGGGTGGGTGGGGGGCTGCGATTTCATCAAGGAGAAACAAACAGAAGTTTCACACCGTAGCCTGGCCAGTCACAAAACTAGTTTTCAAAGCTTCTCTGATGCGCACCGCGCCCTGCTGTGCTGCTCTAACCGACCTGGTGTCTGGCTGCGCGTAATCAGCGGCCAGGCGATTTGCCTCTACCTCCCACCCCGCCATAAATGTCTCCCCCTTACTCTCACAGATATTGTGGAGCGCACAGCAAGCAGGAATAACAATGGGGATATTCTTTTCGCTAAGGTCTGAGCGAGTCAGTAAGCTGCGCCAGCGCGCTTTTAAACTCCCAAATGCACATTCCACCACCATTCGGCACTTGCTCAGCCTGTAGTTGAACAGGTCCTGACTCCTGTCCAGGCTGCCTGTGTACGGCTTCATGAGCCATGGCATTAAGGGGTAGGCTGGGTCCCCAAGGATCACGATAGGCATTTCAACATCCCCAACGGTTATTTTCTGGTCCGGGAAGAAAGTCCCTTCCTCCAGCTTTCGAAACAGAACAGAGTGCCTGAAGACGCGAGCATCATGTACCCTTCCCGGCCAGCCCACGTTGATGTCGGTGAAACGTCCCTTGTGATCCACCAGGGCTTGCAGCAGCATTGAAAAGTACCCCTTGCGGTTTATGTACTCGGTGGCTTGGTGCGCCGGTGCCAAGATAGGGATATGGGTTCCGTCTATCGCCCCACCACAGTTTGGGAATCCCATTGCAGCAAAGCCATCCACTATGTCCTGCACGTTTCCCAGAGTCACTACCCTTGATATCACCAGGTCTCTCATTGCCGTGGCAACTTGGATCACAGCAGCCCCCACAGTAGATTTGCCCACTCCAAATTGATTCCCGACTGACCGGTAGCTGTCTGGCGTTGCAAGCTTCCACAGGGCTATCGCCACTCGCTTCTCAACTGTGAGGGCTGCTCTCATCCTGGTATTCTGGCGCTTCAGGGCAGGGGAAAGCAAGTCACAAAGTTCCATGAAAGTGCCCTTACGCATGCGAAAGTTTCGCAGCCACTGGGCATCGTCCCAGACCTGCAACACGATGCGGTCCCACCAGTCGGTGCTTGTTTCCCGGGCCCAGAATCGGCGTTCCACAGCATGAACCTGCCCCAGTAACACCATGATTTCCACATTGCTGGGGCCTGTGCCTTGTGAGAGGTCCATGTCAATTTCCTCATCACTATCGTCGCCGCGCTGCAATCGCCTCCTCCTCAGCTGGTCCTGGTTTTGCTTTGGCATGTCCAGGCTCTGCATATACTCCAGGACAATGCGCGTGGTGTTCATAGTGCTCATAATTGCCGCGGTGATCTGAGCGGGATCCATGATCCCAGTGATAGCTATGGCGTCTGGTCTGAAAAAAGGCGCGAAACTAGTATCTAAAGACCAGGGGAAGAAGGGAGGGAGGGAGGGAGGGGCGAGTGACGACATGGCGTACAGGTACAGGGAATTAAAATCAAGAAAGGTGGCTGTGCATCAGGGAGAAATATAAACAACTGTCACACAGAATGCCCCCCCCCCCCCCCAGAGATTGAACTCCTAAGCCTGGGTTTAGCGGGCCGTTGATTTGACGGAGGGAGGGGGGAAGGAAATGAATACAGAACAAATCTATTTTTTACATCTTAAGACGACAGTGCAGCATGACTGATAGCCCTCGGCATTTTCTGGGTGCTTGGTAGCAAATACTGGGCGCGTACCAGTATGATGATGATGGATACCAATCATAATATACTATTTATTGCCAAAAGGCAAGGGGTTGCTGCTGTGTAGCAATGTAACCCTACGTGTGCCAGCCACATCTCTGCCAGCACCCAGATCTCCCTCGGCCTTTTCTGGGTGCTTAGCAGACAATACTTGGCAGAAAATAGTATACTATGACTGGTAGCCATCATTGTCCAATGAGGACGGTTAAAGGCAAGGGGTTGCTGCTGTGTAGCAATGTAGCCCCACGTGTGCCAGCCATATGTCTGCCAGCACCCAGATCGCCCTCGGCCTCTTCTGGGTGCTCAGCAGACAATACTTGGCAGAAAATAATATACTATGACTGATATCCATGATTGTCCGACGAGGACGGTTACCAGTCGTAATAAACCATCTACTGCCAAAAGGCAAGGGGCTGGTGCAATGCAGCCCTACGGCTGCCAGCCCCACAGCTACCAGCATCCCGATCGCCGATGAAGGCTACCACTCATGCTGCACCGTCTACCGCCAAAAGGCAGTTAGCTGCTGCTGCTGTGTAGCAATGCAGTCCCACGTCTGCCGGCACCCGGAAGACATATGGTGACGATGAGCTGAGCTGAGCGGGCTCCATGCTTGGCGTGGTATGTTGTCTGCACAGGTAACCCAGGTAAAAAGGCGCGAATCTATTGTCTGCCGTTGCTGTGACGGCGGGGGAGGGGCCTGACGCAATGTACCCAGAACCCCCCGTGGCACTGTTTTGCATCATTCGGGCATTGCGATCTCAACCCATAATTCCAATGGGCGCCGGAGACTGCCGGAGACTGCGGGAACTGTGGGATAGGTACCCATAGTGCAATGCGCCGGAAGTCGATGCTAGCCTCGGTACTGTGGACGCGGTCCGCCGACTTCATGCACTTAGAGCATTTTATGTGGGGACACACACAATCGGCTGCATACAACCGGTTTCTATAAAACCGGCTTCTATAAATCCGACCTAATTTTGTAGTGTAGACATAGCCCTAGTTACATAGTCATTGGAGCGAGGACTGGAAACTGGATCTCCCATCACCCAGGTGACCATCTCAGCCACTGGGCTCTACAGTCACGCTCCCTGCAATGACTATTGAAGTATTTTCTATGAAGTCAAACAGCTCCCACAAGGGATATTGTGAGAAAAAGCCTGTCACAGAACACCCTATAGCCAAGTGGTTCTGGCAATTACCTGGCAGGAGTAAGACATGCGTTCAAGTCCCTGCTCAAATCAGGCAAAGTGTGGAAATAAACCCGTATCTCCCGCATCTTGGGTTAGTGCACTATTCCAGTGTTGCAGTGCCCGGTGGCTCCCCCAGAGGGCGCTAGTCCCTACAGTGCAGTCTCTGGTGGCTCCCTCGGGGGGCATTGGTTCCAGTGGTGCAGTCCTCGGTGGCTCCCCCAGGGGGTGCTTGTCCCAGTGTTTCGGTCCCAGTGTTTCAGTCCCCAGTGACTTCCTCCAGGGGCCTGATCCGGTATGTGTGCTCTTGGGCAACCTCTGAGATTGCCTAGCTGCTTGAGGAGCCCACTAGAAATTATGCGTGAGTCAAGTGCTGGGAGTTAGGTCTTAGGCTGCTTTATGCAGGTCCATTGACAGAAATAGTGGCTACAGGGTCTGTGATGGGGCATCCTTTTAGAAAAAAATCTTGGGGGGCAGGGCAAAATATAAATACACTAAAAAAGGTTTAAAATTTCAAAATTGAAATCAAACATTTCAAAATTATTGAAACAAAATATGTCAATTGACCTGAGCTGAATTTGTTTTGGTTTGGTTTTTTGATATGTGAATATTTTTGAGATTTTTTTACTTTTCTTCCTTTTTTGATGTGGGGAAAAATTTCAAACCCTTGAAAACATTCAAGGAATGGAAAATCCATTTTTCACCCAGCTCTAATTCAAAGCACTACATCAGTATCTGAAGGGTAACTCTTTGAACTTTCTAGCCACATCCTAAACTCTTCCAGAACAGTAGCAACTAATCCACACAGTCATCAATGACAGGGGGGAGGGATAGCTCAGTGGTTTGAGCATTGGCCTGCTAAACCCAAGGTTGTGAGTTCAATCCTTGAGGGGGCCACTTAGGGATCTGGGGCAAAATCAGTACTTGGTCCTGCTAGTGAAGGCAGGGGGCTGGACTCGATGACCTTTCAAGGTCCCTCCTAGCTCTAGGAGATAGGATATCTCCATTAACTAATAAGGATGGCTATGAGCCACAAATGTGATGCAGCTGTGGAAAAGATGAAGTCCTAGGATGCATCAGGTGAGGTATTTCCAGTAGGGCTAGGGAAATGTTATCATTATATAAGGCATTGGTGAGCCCTCACCTGGAATACTGTGTGCAATTCTGGTCTCCCATGTTGAAGAAAGATGAATTCACGCTGGAACAGGTTCAGAGGACTATTAGGATCAGAGCAATGGATAACCTACCTAACAAGAGGAGACTTAGGGAGCTTGCTTTATTTACCCTAATCAAACAAAGGCTGAAGGGAGATATCATAGAATATCAGGGTTGGAAGGGACCTCAGGAGGTCATCTAGTCCAACCCCCTACTCAAAGCAGGACCAATCCCCAGACAGATTTTTTACTCCAGTTCCCTAAATGGCCCCCTCAAGGATTGAACTCACAACCCTGGGTTTAGCAGGCCAATGCTCAAACCACTGAGCTATCCCCCCCCCCCCATTGATGATTGCTCTCTTTAAAGATATCAGAGGGATAAACACCAGGGAGGGGGAGGAATTATGTAAGATAAGTGTTGATGTTGGCACAAGAAAAAATAGATATAAACTGACCAACAAGTTTAGATTTAAAATTAGATCAAGGTTTCTAACCATCAGAGGAGTGAAGTTTTGAAACAGCCTTCCAAGGGGAGCAGTTTTGACAAGAAACCTAAGTGGTTTCAAGACTGAGTTTGATAAATTGATGGAGGAGATGGTGATTGCTTACAATGGCATGTAGCCCATCCAGGACTGCAAATATGTCCCACAGCTAGACACTAGATGGGGAAGGCTCTGAATTACTGCAGAGATTTCTTTCCTGGGTGTCTGGCTGATGAGTCTCACTTGCATGCTCAGTGTGTAACTAATCCCCATACGTAGGGTCAGGAAGGAATTTCCCCCCAGGTGCCATGGCAAAGACCCTGGGACTTTTTCACCTCCCTCTGTAGCATGGGGCACAGGTCACTTGCTGGTTTAAATTAGAATAAAGGGGGGATTCTTTGTAACTTGAAGTCTTTAAATCAAGATTTGAGGACTTCGGTAACTCAGCCAGAGGTTATGGGGCAACTACAGGAGTGAGTGGGTGAGGTTCTGTGGCCTGCAATGTGCAGGAGGTCAGACTAAATTATTGCAACGGTCCCTTCTGACCTAAAATCTGAGTCACTCATAACCCTTGAGTAGGTTCTTTCCATAAAACCTGCCTATTTAGGGACCTAATTTCCCCAGACCCTATCATGAGTGTGAAGGGATGGCACAAGAAGCCTTTTACTGCTGACCCGCCTCAGTACCAAAAGCCTACACCCTAGGGCTGGATTCAGAACCTGTCCCTAGGAAATTTCCTAGTTGCAGTTCAGCCACCTGATACAAAGAACTGTAAAGGAATATGCTGCTGTGGGGGCCTCTGTGACAGATGCAATGTGGTGTAGCTGGCTCTGAGCACCCTTCAGGAGTCCCCAGCACAGGAGCTATGCTGCTCCAGGGCAGTTGGGGCCATGGCTGGGGTATTCCTATGATCTGGCTATTCCCAGATAGTGCAACCATGCATAGGAGCTGTTACAGTCAGGGTACTAGTTAGAGTAGCCCTCAAGCCTGCTCTAACGTGCATCAGGAACTGACCCAGCCTCCTGGCCTAGGTGGGAGTATGGGCAAATTTACACCCTTCTATCCCTGTGCCAGTCTCAGCATTGCTCTATGTTGAAGTAATGAAATTCACACTCTTCAGGGTAATTCAAATTACACCAGACCCTCGCTAGAACGCGGGATTTGGGATCCATCCGTTAACGCAGGGACCACATTATAGCAGGGACCGCGTTAAAATGAATTGCAATTAAAGTAATTAAATTTGGGATCCATGGCCACGACCGCGTTATATGCGAATTCACACTATATAGACGCGCGTTCTAGCAAGGGTCCGGTGTACTACCTAAACTTAAGGGCCTGAGTTAGCTTTGTAAGTGAAGCAGTTTTAAAGCCTGACATTGTTTGTGTACAGATTTTAACATAACATGACATAGTAGGGTTGATATTTTAAAAGGGATAAATAGGAGTTAGGCACCCGACTTCCAATGACTTTCTGTGGGAGTTACCCCTTTCTGCCTTTGAAAATCTCCCTCTAACTTGTATGATATTTAATTGCCCCTAATAAATGTGGTCATTTCCAGGTGGTGAGAGACCTGATTTTGTATTTCCCTTAATGCTTTTCTATCAGAATTTTGTAACACTATTCCTTGATTTAATCTGATTAGACATTTGCTTATTTTTGCAGCACCACTCCTGGAGGAAAATGGTAAGCGACTATTGCTTCTGAAAATCTGAGAACAGCTCTAAAATCAGAGGGATAGAATCATAGAATATCAGGGTTGGAAGGGACCTCAGGAGGTCATCTAGTCCAACCCCCTGCTCAAAGCAGGACCAATTCCCAACTAAATCATCCCAGCCAGGGCTTTGTCAAGCCGGGCCTTAAAAACCTCCAAGGAAGGAGACTCCACCACCTCCCTAGGTAACGCATTCCAGTGCTTCACCACCCTCCTAGTGAAATAGTGTTTCCTAATATCCAACCTAGACCTCCCCCACTGCAACTTGAGACCATTGCTCCTTGTTCTGTCATCTGCCACCATTGAGAACAGCCGAGTTCCATCCTCTTTGGAACCCCCCGTCAGGTAGTTGAAGGCTGCTATCAAATCCCCCCTCATTCTTCTCTTCTGGAGACTAAACAATCCCAGTTCCCTCAGCCTCTCCTCATAAGTCATGCGCTCCAGACCCCTAATCATTTTTGTTGCCCTCCGCTGGACTCTTTCCAATTTTTCCACATCCTTCTTGTAGTGTGGGGCCCAAAACTGGACACAGTACTCCAGATGAGGCCTCACCAATGTCGAATAAAGGGGAACGATCACGTCCCTCGATCTGCTGGCAATGCCCCTACTTATACAGCCAAAAATGCCGTTAGCCTTCTTGGCAACAAGAGCACACTGTTGACTCATATCCAGCTTCTCGTCCACTGTGACCCCTAGGTCCTTTTCTGCAGAACTGCTACCTAGCCATTCGGTCCCTAGTCTGTAGCTGTGCATGGGATTCTTCCGTCCTAAGTGCAGAACTCTGCACTTGTCCTTGTTGAACCTCATCAGGTTTCTTTTGGCCCAATCCTCTAATTTGTCTAGGTCCCTCTGTATCCGATCCCTACCCTCTAGTGTATCTACCACGCCTCCTAGTTTAGTGTCATCGGCAAACTTGCTGAGAGTGCAGTCCACACCATCCTCCAGATCATTAATAAAGATATTAAACAAAACCGGCCCCAGGACCGACCCTTGGGGCACTCCGCTTGAAACTGGCTGCCAACTAGACATGGAGCCATTGATCACTACCCGTTGAGCCTGACGATCTAGCCAGCTTTCTATCCACCTTACAGTCCATTCATCCAGCCCATACTTCTTTAACTTGGCAGCAAGAATACTGTGGGAGACCGTATCAAAAGCTTTGCTAAAGTCAAGGAATAACACATCCACTGCTTTCCCCTCATCCACAGAGCCAGTTATCTCATCATAGAAGGCAATCAGGTTAGTCAGGCACGACTTCCCCTTGGTGAATCCATGCTGACTGTTCCTGATCACTTTCCTCTCCTCTAAGTGTTTCATAATTGATTCCTTGAGGACCTGCTCCATGATATGGACTTTGCTCTTCAGTGGGAAGGCCTGCTTTATACAATGATGCCGGTGCAGCTTTATTATGTACACCGAATAAGAAACAGATCTCCTTACTAGTCTCTGCAGAATGCCTTTGTGTTTGTCTCTATAATGGTTCTGATTCCTACAGGTCAGGCCCCGAGTTTCCAAAGTGCACTTGTTCCTGTTTCAGTCCCTGTGCTCTGGCCTAACCCCAATTCCTGATCCCTTCAAGCATAGGCATTTCTGGAGGCATCCAATGACATCTAGGGATCGCTCTGGGGTAATGTGGCTTGGTAATGTGACTCCTTACCATAGGCTGTGTCTAAAAGGTACAATTGAACCCCTGGTTAGGAAGAACCACAAGCAAATGTGTTCAGTCTTTATTTTTAATTAGAATGTGTCTGACTAGTCACAAACCTCAGTACAATGAAGATACGTGTTAAGGCTCCATCTCCTGACATCCTGTGTGTCCTCAGCTCCCTCTGATTTCAGTGCGAGAGATGGGTATTCCAAACATCACTGCACTGAGTGCTTTGGTCCATTTTACTCACTTTATTCACATGAGGACTCACTAGAGTTGGTTGAAAAGTCCCCTAAAAAAAAATCAGAACAAAACATTTCATTACAACCTAAAAGAATATTTTCATTTTCTTTCCAAATTGCCTGTCAATAAATCAAAACTTATATTTTCCTGAAAAAAATAATCTTTTAAATGAAAATGCCATTTTAGCAGATTTTTTTTTTTTTTTTTTTTGCCAGCTCTATCATGAGGAGGAGGAGCAGGATTTCATCTTTAATTTATTTAGTTTTCCAGAATAAATGTTTGTATATTTCAATCTTTGCTTTCCTTTTCAAAGACTGTTAGGGAGGGCAGCAGTGAGTCTGTGCTGATTTTTTTTTTTCCATCAGACTCACACTTAAACTGTAGAAAATAGAGATTATAATTTCCATACTGAACTCCTCCCCTCCTGTGATTACAGCGAGTGCATTTAAAAAAAAAAATCATTCTGGTTTTAGCAATATTCCCTCTATTTTATTTAGGGAATACAGCTAAATCTTGTAAAGTTAGGGAAGCTAAAACCAGTAGGGTTTCTGGAAGACCATAATGGATCAAACACTTGGCAACGGGTGGGAAGGAGTGTTTTTTATTTTTTTGAGAAGAATAACATCTATTATATTTTTCCTCTATAAGAGAATTCCAGACTTGTCACTTTGCCTGTGTGTCCCTCTGAAGCTTAGAATATCTGAATCAGTGTGACATGATGGAAATAGCTACAAGTATTGCTGAGAGAGCTCTTTTTGTTCAGAATATCACTAGGTTCAATCGTCACTGAGATCACAGTCTGTTTCCATCCAGTTTTGAAGTTCTCACGTGTTGAATTACTCCTGTGTGACAACATAAGAATGGGTTTTCAGGTAGTTCATATATATGGGCTCTTTGAAACTTCTAATAAAAATATTTAACATTTTTATGGGGCTTTATATGTACAAAGCATGTACAGACATTAAGTAATTAATCTGCACAGCCCTCCCTTGATATAGTTGGACAAGTATTATTATCCCAACTTTGCAAAGAAAGACACAAACAAAACCGAAGTTTTGCAGAACCACTCCTTAGTGGGAACAGCAATATGCATCCTTTGTTTAGATGTACACCTGCATAACAAAGACTTAAAACAAAGTGTTGCCCAGAGTTTTCTTTTCTATAGTCATATGACTAGGCTGTTGCACTACCACTGAGCCAACTCACATATTAGAGATTCTGCCCTAATGCTGAATATTGCTGCAACTACATAACCTCAGGCCTGGAAAATAGAAAGTTTGATAAGCAGAAACCCAGTGT
Organism: Emys orbicularis; assembly: GCF_028017835.1. Classification (NCBI taxonomy): domain Eukaryota; kingdom Metazoa; phylum Chordata; order Testudines; family Emydidae; genus Emys; species Emys orbicularis. Next base: position 22,880,619 of record NC_088695.1, on the reverse strand, counting down.
ACTGTGAATCAGACCTCTCTGCTGTTATCTAACTTGTGCAGGAACAACAGGCCCATAAAGTTGAAGAACTGCTGCAGTTCTCCTGCATGAGGCAGCAGGGACACTACACAGGGGACTCTACAACTCTGCCTGTTGTAGACCACTGTAATGTTGCAGGCTGCAGCTTTCCCTGCAACAATGAGGAACGCTCAGGCCATGTACAAAACAAATGGATCCTCTAGCTAAACTGAGTCCAGAACTCACTGCCACAAAATACCATTGAGGGGAAAAGCTGAGTTGGTTTCTAGGAAAGGATTATATACTCAAAGGGATAATATTTCTCAAACAATGGTCCTTGGAGCACTAGCTGTTGGACTGGCCACATGATTCTGAGTCTCCTCTTTCTTTCCAGCTGCTGAATTCCATTGAAAACAGCTAAAAATATATTAAATTACATCCCTCAAATTAGTTTTCCATGTAAGCAATCGCTGTGATTGTCACATGAAGGGATGGCTATTGAGGAGAGGTGTCCATGGGACAGTATCTCCATGAAGATGTGTCTTCACTATGAAAAAGTTTTAGAACCACTGATCAATAAGTATACCCACAGTTACATTAGATAGGATAACAGTGTACACAGTGTATTCTTACTTCATGGCAAAAGCTGACTGCTCACTGACAAAGCTGGAAAGACAATTTCCTTGTGGGCATGTTTATTCCACATCTGCCTCCTCCAGGGTTTCTTTCTTACACTTTCCTCTAAATCATCACAGGATGGACCCCTGGGATGATCCAGTCACAGTCCCTGGGTTCCTATCAAATGCTGTTGATAGATTTTAAAAGTGCATTCAGGAGTTTATCCATGGCTAGAAGAAAGTCATCAGTCATACACAAAAGCATGTTCTGCCTGCTATTCCACTGTCTGAAGTATTACAGGTTGAGTGAACCCATGATATCAGCGTGTTATTGAAGTATCTCATAGACCATTTCTTCTCATCCTTCTGTTAAAATACAAGGTTTCCGACTGTGTAATAAATTGTGGGTTTATTTAATTTTAAGAAATGGTTCTGAAGCAGGGGCCTTATAACCACCTCTTTGAGGGTCTAACTCACAGGGGACTGGCCGCAGCTCCATCCAGTGTACCTCAGTTAATGACACTGGATGGAAATGCTCCACAGACAGCTGTAAGGGTTGAAATATGAAGCTATAGCTGAATTTTTTTAATGCCCCCATCTCTATAATTACCTACACTAAATCCTTATATTGGAATCTCCTCCTTCCTACTCCTAACTGAAGTTTTGGGGCTTTGAGATTGGAATATATATTTTGTGACTGGAACCTCCTGCTATATGACCCCTGGGTATGTAATTGGGCAGCTAGCCCAAGCCACTGTGGCCACACCACTACGTTCAGGGACAAGCTCAAACGGAGCAGTTGCATGTACATCCACCCAAGCTGGGGATCACACCTCCCCGCTGCTGTGTAGACCTACACTGAGAGTCACAAAGGAGGCACCACAGCACAGGAATTCTGTCCATTACTTTAAATTAGGATGCTTCAGTGCATATTGAAAGACTAGTATTCTTTTAACCCAAGTTTCATTTCTATGTTTTTTTCCTGACAAGCTTGAGAATCAGAAAGGAGGTTTGCTTTGAAAAATTTAGTTTAGTGTTAATCAGATTCAGAATGAATTGCTTTTAAATTGCAGGTATCACTATTGTTCTTTGAAGAGATTGAGGGTTCAAGGGATTATCAATAAGCTGTCTGTGGTGATTGGTGGCTTGGAAACGGGCATATGTAAAGAGGAGTCAGTGGGGTGTGAGCTGGGTCTCCGGTTTTCGTAAAGCACAGGGCCTTTGTTTGATTTAGTTATGGAATGCAAGATTCAGAGTTGTTAGTAAATTTGGGTGATGGATCAGGTATGGTGTATAAAAAAGGGGATGAATGAGAAAACTGGCAGCTGATGATTGGGGATGTCTGCAGGGACAGCTCCTTGAGTGAGGTAAGGTAATACCTATTCACCCAATTTCTAATTGAAATCACACTATTTTTTTGCAGACAATCTCCAGACAGCACAAGGTATGTTCTCTTTGTTTTCTAAGCTGCTACTGTCCTTAAGAAGAATGTTCTTAACTGAAAACAGATATTTCTTCTTTGCTTTCTTTCATTAGCCAGCCACTTTCTTTTAAACTCCATAACAGACCTGTGATGACTTTCTCCCACAAGACGTTGTTTGGTTACCCCAGAATATTTGTACTTCTTTTCTCTCCGGTCTAAAATTGAAGTCTGATTTTTAACTATCACTGTATAATATAGACATTTAATAATACTGTGACTCCCCTTCCGATAGTTTTATCTTTGAGAGTATCCATGAGGCTAGCATATGTTTTCCACGGTGATAATTTTCTCATGATGTAATTTTTTCATGATACAGTATGTGCTTATTTGGTAAAATAATTTTGAGGAGGAAAATTATATCTAATTTAACTATTGTAAGCTAATGGGGGACAGTAGTTCTTTGAATTTAAAAAAATATATTTTCTGTCAGAATCTCAGCCACACTGCAGTTCCTTCATGTTGCTCTCACTACACAAACTTCTTCCAAAAAAAAAAAAAAACCCACACACACACGGATGGGAGCACTAGGGGGTTCTCCTTTCACTGGGGAATCATTGTATCAAGTACAGCTACTATTTCACCCTACTTCTGGCCCAGTGCAAATGTTGTGGCAGGAAAGAGTGTGGATGCTGAGCCATGCCCTATCTCCCTTCGGCAACAACCAGAGATCTGTTGGTAACCCAAACAGTTTAGCGCAACCTTCAGGCTGCTGCATTCTGCACAGTGCATAGGATGTAAACAGAGCCTTTCATCACTCTTCTTCCCCATCCCAACCATGAGCTTCTTTCAGTGTTCTTCAGCCATAGTTCTGGAACTCCCTTATAACCTTCAGCCCAGTGATTAGGGTACTCAGGTGGGTGGTGGGCAACCCAAGTTCAAATCCCAGCTCCACCTTAGGCAGAAGGTGAGAACTGGGACTTCTGCATCCTGGGTGAGTGCTGTAACTACCGGGCTAAAGATTAAAAAGGAGGTTGTCCTTCTCCCCAGCCATTTTGTGTGGAATTAGGCACATTGCTGTTTTTCTTGTAAGATAAGGCTTAGGCACCTGACTCCAGGAGATAGTTTATGGCTGAGGATCCCACGTAGAGAAAGACCCCACCCTACAGCCCAGACATAGATACTGAATTCCCTGGGGCCAGGGTTTAGCATTTCCCATTGACTAAATTAGGTGTCACCCTCTCTAGGGTGCCGGCTTTTGTAGAGCCCCTTGTTAGGCCCCTATCTCTCCACCCTGTGGGTTAGCATCATTGTTGGAGTCTAGAGGTGCACGAGAGGAAAAAAATGATCACATTTCATCACCTGTGCCTTTATTAAAAATCTTCTCTCATAGGGAACCCATGTTAATACAACTGTCACATAAATTATAATGGTTAGAAAAAACAAAGTGTCTGTCTGGTACCAGCATTGCCAATTCTTTCCCATATGTAATCCTGAAGGAGTGTGGAGGTTTTTGCTCTTGTTGAGGGTCAAGAAAAAAATGACCTCCAGGGAGCGATGACCTTCAGCCATCTGTCAGACCCTATTTATAACCTATGCATACGCCCACTGAAGCTCATTAATATATACATCCATCTTTGGGAGCACCCTGATATTTTGAGGAACCCTTCACCTGATAGGCCATTTGGATAGTTTATCTTTTAACTTTCATCACTTTATCACCATAATATGCAGTTAGCTTAAGGAAGTCTCTAACATTTCACCCTGGCCACCAATAGCCCTCTTGTAGTTTCTACCTCTTATAGACATTATTATCTAAAGTCAGCAGTTATTTTTCAAAACCGCATACAAAAATAGATACAAGCTCAGCTGATTTTTATTAAGTTAGCACACATAAATTAGCCATATTATAAACCCAACTTATCTTAAGCCCTAAGGCCTAATTTAGCTAAATTAAATAGCTTATAGGCCTAAGCATGTAGGTTTCTTGCATTTCAGCTATATATATATATATATATATATATATATATATATATATATATATATATATATATATATATATTTTTTTTTACCCATCTGTAGCAAAGCGCTGACTCACTGGTGTGGCACCTCCTGCTGGTTGCCTTGGGAAATTAGCTCTCGCAGCCCTGGGCTGGTGTCTCACCCTCTGTTACCTACCCTGTTGTCTCCATGATCTCTGGCCTCATGTCCCTCCCGGACCCCAGTGCCCCTTACCTTGGGGTACTGTCCTATGGGTGCCCCTACCTTGGGGTGCTGTTCCTCCCAGGGGAACCCCAACCCCCGATACCCACCTTGTCTCAGTGGCTACTGCCAGTCATCATCTAGCCCCCACTCACTGGGGCAGACTGCAGTAGTGGCCACTCATCATTGGCAACGGGGTAGGATCTGCTGCCTTTCTAGCCCCAGCTGCCTCCCTGCAGCCCTAGTACCTCCCCTGGCCTTTAGCAAGGCCTCAGCCTGGGGACTCACCAGGCCAGAGCTCCTCAGCTCTGCCTTCCCTTCCCCAGCCCTGCACTGCCTCAGGTACCTTGCTTGGTCTCCCAGGCAGCCTGGCCATCTCTGCTCCCTCAGCTGTGCCCTAATTGTGTGCAGCCACACCTGTGGCCGACTACCCAACCAGCCTCCCTCAGCTGCTTTTAACCCCTTTCTGACTGGAGCGAGGTGACCACCCCGGTACACAATCATCTATCAGATATTAGTCTTTTATATCCAGCTCTATTAATAGATTAATGTATTCATTACAAGCTACACCATGCAGTGAATAGGGAGCAGGGAACAGGCCTTGTGAATTCCATCGGGTAGCTAGGTGCCTAAAAGTTAGATGCTGCAATGCTGAGTACTGCAACAGTCAAGTCATTTTATGGCTTTGATCTCTACTCCATATGTCATTTGAGGTGTAATGCTACAGCCAAACTGCCAAAATAAATAATATAAGTGAATTGTGCTTATAGTCTCCAGTAGATGAGGGGAAAGCATGAGGGAGTTTGGTTTATGTAAGAAAAAGCTGAAAACATACCACACCGCAAAATGAGCAGGTTACATGAGATGTTGCATTGGCTTGAGTTGCAAGACAGACAAAGCAGTTCTTAGGCAGAAAAGCCCGTGTAGGGATGGAGTCCTATGTCTGTCTGTGTGTACATTTTAGGGAGAATTTTGTATATATTAATATCTACACTTCTTTCTGCTGTACAATTAAGTGACCCTTTAATGCTTCCTCAGTCTGGAAGATCCTACTGTCAGAGGCAGGAAAATCTTTAGTATGGGCCTCTTTTAATTCAAGGTCTGTTATTTTTCAATCTCATTTCAGACTGGAGAAGGACTTGCATTTACACAGGTAACAAAATACACATTTCTTCCAGGATTAAGAAATCATTGTGTTAATACAGCAATCAAACCAGAACCAATACATAGCCCGCTGTTATCCTGAGAACAAATCATGAGAACCATGCTAAGTTTGTACACAGCCTTTCCTTGGGAAAAATCACATTTATATCAGGACATAATTCTGACCACATACCAATTTCACATCTGTGTAATGTCATGGCACAGAAGGGGTTAATCATGCCCTGCCCTGGAAGGAGCTATGGAAGTGAGTCATCCGAGCAGCCCAGAGAGGCTGCATGATGCACAGCCAATTAGGGAGGAGTTGCAGGACTGACCAATCTGGGCCCAGCAGATTCAGATAAAAGGGAGCTGCAGGGCAGAGTAAGTCAGTTGCTGATATGAGCTCAGGGAGTAAGGACTGTGTCCCTGGAGGGCTGAGAGAACTAAGCATTTTAGACCGAGCAGTGGCTAGTAGGCACCAGGAAAGAAAGAGGGATCTCCTGGCTGGTTGCTGGGACTAAGCAACTGAACATTCTGAGTTGAGGGCAAAGAAGGTGCTGGGGACATGGGAAGTGGCCCAGGGAAATAGAGTAGAATTGACAGAGGTTACAGAAGAGCAGCTGTTGGCTGCTACTTACAAGGTCCCTGGTCTGGGGCCCAGAGTAGCGGGCAGGCCTGGGTCACCACCACTGGGAAGTGGCTGGACTGTGGGACAGAGATACACCCCCCACTCCCTGGATGGGGAAAACACAGATGGTGACACAGTTGGGGGGCTGAGTTGCAGAGAGGACACTGTGGTTCAGGGAGCTGAGAGAGGAGCCATAGAGAAGAACCGTAGGCAGGAGCAGAGACTCGCCAGTGTGCAGACAGGGGACATGGGTGTTGGCTTCAAGCTAATCCCCAGAACAACCAGGAGGAGGTGCCAGTCTGGCAAGGGGGGCATGTGCTCTGTGATACCCCTGCTCAGGTTTCTAATCATAGGAGTTCAGGAAATGATAGTATGGTATACAATGTGTGCCTGTGTGTACATTCTAGAGTCATTTTCATGCATATTAATATCTACATTTTTTTCTGCTGCACAATTAAATAATTCTTTAATGCTTCCTCAGTCTGGAGCATCCTGCTGCCAGAATGAGAGAAATCTTTAGTATAGATCCCCTTTTAATTCAATGTCCATTATTTCTCACTCTGATTTCAGAATGGAGAAGGGCTTGTGATAAAACAAGTAACAGAAAACACATTATTCAGAAATCATTGTGTTAATATAGCAATTAAAGTGGAAACATACTATCAAATGCTATTCTCCTGAGAACAAATCCTGAGAGCATTGCTAAGTTTTCACACAGTGTTCACTTGTTCAACAATCACACTTATATCAGGAACTGATTCTGACTTCTCAACAATTTCAGATAACTGTAATTTCATGGATTTATGTGGAGTCTTCCCTTATTTACACTGTTGTGAGATCAGAATCAGCCATAAGTGAGAGACTCAGGATTTGGAGCAGGGTAAAAGCACAGATGAGGTGGTGTTGGTGATTGTAACTCCACTTATCATACTGATAAGAGAACTGATGATAGGGGCTATGATGCTGTGTAGCGGTGACCAGGAGTAAAATGTGTGGGATTTTGATGGCATTTGATAACGATGAATTGAAGACGGTGGTGAAAAGTTACCTCTGGCAGTGGTGGTGTTGATTTGAGATTGATGCTGATTATGGTGTTGATGGAGAAAACTGAATATGATACTTAGTGATGGTCATTCAGGGGATGATGAGACAGCAGTAATGATGGTGATTTATGGCAGATATGAATATATGAGAGTGGTGACAGTAATTTGCATTTGATTGCCATTTTCTTCTGATCATCTCATAGCTCTTTGCAAATATTAATCCAGCTGCATGTGTCCCTCACTGGAGTAGGTATTATACACAGTTTATAGAGACTAACTTAAGATATTTGAACAAGCTCACTCAATGAGTCACTGTCAAAGAAGGGAACAGAACTCAGAAGTCTTGATTCGCAATCCCCACTTCTAGCTTCTCTGGATAAAACATTATTTTTATTACAGGTTGTACCTCGCTGGTCCGGCATCCTCAGGACCTGACCAGTCCTGAACCAGGGAATTTGCTGGACCAGGGGAGGTCTATGATGGCCCCTCTGCTGCCACTGGCTCCGCTATGGAGCGGGGACAGGGTGGGGGGGGGCGCTCAGGGGAAGAGGCAGGGCAGCTGCGGAGCTCCACGGCCGGGGACCAGGAGCACAGCCCCGCGGCCAGAACACCGCGGTCATGAGGCTGCGCTCCCAGTCCCTGCCACCGGCCCCGGGGCTGCGCTCCTGGTCCCGCCGCCAGCTGCAGGGCTGTGCTCCCAGCCACCCTGCCTCTTCTCCCGAGCACCCCTTCCTCAATCCCCGCTCTTCCCCCTCCCTCACTGAGCTTGACCGCCACAAACAGCTATTTGAGGCACTCCAGAAACTCTGGGAGGGTGGGGGAGGAGTTGCTGAGCGCAGGGCCCCCGCTTTTCCCCCTGAGTGCTCCAGCCTCGGAGCACCCACGGATACCAGACGACGAATGTTGCCGGCCGTGGGAAGTCCGGTTTAGAGAGGTCCAACCTGTACTAAGAAAGTCCTTTATAACATTTGTAGTGCAATAATGAACACACCATGGAAGTACAGAGGTCCAACATAATAGGTGCAATAATTTTCTTCTCTATAATCAGATTCACTGTTTAGATATTAACATTTTTTCCTTGGCCCCAGTTTATCAGGGTACTTAAGCAAGGGCTAAACTTTAAGCACATATAAGGATGACACCTCCTCATCTGAACACATTGACTGGTATACACAGGAGTATTCTAGTTGTGTTGGTCCCAGGATATTAGAGAGAGACGGTGGGTGAGGAAATATCTTTTATTGGACCAACTTCTGCTAGTGAGAAGAAGAGCTCTGTGTAGCTTGAAAGCTTGTCTCTCTCACCAACAGAAGTTGGTCCAATCAAAGATATTACCTCACCCATCTTGTCTGTCTCACATCCACTGGATCATGCCCCAAAAGCAGGCTAGACAGGAGAGCACCTAGTTTTTGAATTCTGCTGGGGCTTGAGCATGCATTAGGTGCCAAGCTGCTCAGCAATGTCAGGACTCAGGTGGCTGAGTGCAGGCCCAGCTACCAAAGTTTTGGCAATCTGGGCACTTGAATGGTGAAAACCTAGGTGCCTAGTGAATGTATGTGCCTGCAGGGCTAGGCAGCAGCTTAGCAAGGGTTTTGTGGATTCCAGTCTCCACTATATGTTGGACTTATTTGTCTGTCTTCCCCTTGTGAATGCCACCCAAATAATTCAGAATCACTTTCAGTTTAGAGTTAATCTCAAACAACTCTCATGTTTCTGAAATATTTTAATACAACAAAAACATTCTCAAGCAGGCCAAACGCCCCCCTGAGAACTGAGTGCAGGACAGGGCCCATCCTGTAAACAGACCCTTATCCCAGCTCAGACTGACATTAGACCAGCGTTTCTGAAAACCCAATCTCTCTTTGCAGATGACATCACTTTTGATAGAAGAACAGCCCACCCCAACCTCTCCATTTCTTGGGATAAGAAGAGTTTGAACCATGAATCCCAACCTCAAAGACTTTTGCCAAATCCAGAGAGGTTTGATTTGACTGTCTGTGTGTTGGGCTCTGAAGGATTCTCCTCTGGAAAGCACTACTGGGAGGTGGATGTTGGGACAAGCACTGACTGGGACCTGGGAGTGGCCAGAAAATCCATACAGAGAAAAGGAAAACTTTCCTTCTCCCCTAGAGAGGGATTCTGAGTTATGGGTTTGTGTGGGAGCAATTACTGGGCAAAAACACATCCATGGACCCAAGTCATGGTGCAGGAAAAGCCCAAGAAAATTGGAGTTTATCTTAGTTTCCCAGAGAGGCAGGTGACCTTTTTCAGTGTAACCGATGGGACTCCATTGTTCACATTTAATGACTGTTCATTCTCAGGAGAGGTTTATCCATTCTTTAAAAATTCCGACAAAGAAACAACAATGAGAATTTGTTCATAAATTTAAAATGGCAGTGATGCTCAGTTTTTGTTTGCGAATGAGTAGGCTGACCCAGAGGTGAATTGAGTAGACGGGCTTCTTTACTGCAGTACTTGTTCCCCTCAACCCAATTGTCGAGTAAGCACTGGATTACTTACAGCACACACTTTTTATTTAAGTTAGTATGTAAACGCCTACATCTGCTACAACACCCCAAAACCCCTCATTAAGTAATAGAAACACCCAGAATTGATTATATCCACCCCATTGACTGATTACCACATTATGCATATTATACACACGTCTTTACCTTGAAAATACATTTCTTTGCAGTAATTTATTGCCACAAGTTCCCTTAATCAGCAGTTCACGGGGAGGGAGGAAGGAGCCATGACCCTGAGCTTGTTTATATAGCTGGGAAAGGAAGGGAGGGGGAGATAATACTGCTCTACACAAGGAGTATCTTTTAGATCCCCACATTCCTTATGCAGCTGCAACACTTATCTATCCCCAACAAGCTCAAGTGAAGAAACGGTGCCTGCCTGTGACTCTACTCCCTAATGCCATACCAGCGGTTTCCCAGGTCTCTACTTAACCCTTACATATCCCAACAGTTTTGTTGACCCAACTCAGCCAAAGTCCCATGATGCTTCATGGCACTGTTGACCTTGCTTCAGTAATAAAATATTTTGCTGCCAGAAGAAAGGTGATCTGAAAAGAATCATTGCCTGTGAAATTATAGTTACATATATTGGTGATTCTGCAGGATGGCTCCCCATATAAAGAATGGAACTGAATTGGAATCTGTAAAACTGAGCACTCAAAAACAGAGCTGTTAACTAGGACTTTATTTTTTTTATTGCTAACTACTACTTTATCTGGATAGCAGCTAAGGGTAAGCAAATCACTGCCTATATCTTAGTAGTGTATCTGTGGGATAGAAACTATTTCCCCATGCTTATCCCCCCTCCCCTCCCATAGTTCCTCACATCTTCTTGTCAATTGCTGGAAATGGGCCATTTTTATTACCACTACAAACAGTTCTTTTTCTCTCTTGCTAATAATAGCTCACCTTAGAATCATAGAATATCAGGGTTGGAAGGGACCTCAGGAGGTCATCTAGTCCAACCCCCTGCTCAAAGCAGGACTAATTCCCAACTAAATCATCCCAGCCAGGGCTTTGTCAAGCCGGGCCTTAAAAACCTCCAAAGAAGGAGACTCCACCACCTCCCTAGGTAACGCATTCCAGTGCTTCACCACCCTCCTAGTGAAAAAGTTTTTCCTAATATCCAACCTAGACCTCCCCCACTGCAACTTGAGACCATTGCTCCTTGTTCTGTCATCTGCCGCCACTGAGAACAGCCAAGCTCCATCCTCTTTGGAACCCCCCCTCAGGTAGTTGAAAGCAGCTATCAAATCCCCCCTCATTCTTCTCTTCTGGAGACTAAACAATCCCAGTTCCCTCAGCCTCTCCTCATCAGTCATGTGCTCCAGACCCCTAATCATTTTTGTTGCCCTCTACTGGACTCTTTCCAATTTTTCCACATCCTTCTTGTAGTGTGGGGCCCAAAACTGGACACAGTATTCCAGATGAGGCCTCACCAATGTCGAATAAAGGGGAACGATCACGTTCCTCAATCTGCTGGCAATGCCCCTACTTATACAGCCCAAAATGCTGTTAGCCTTCTTGGCAACAAGAGCACACTGTTGACTCATATCTAGCTTCTCGTCCACTGTGACCCCTAGGACCTCAACTGATCACTCTCCTTATAGTGTGTATGGTAACACCCATTGTTTCATGTTCTCTCTGTGTGTGTGTGTATATGTATATATATATATATATATATATATATATATATATATTCCTACTGTATTTTCCACTGCATGCATCCGATGAAGTGGGCTGTAGCCCACAAAAGCTTATGCTCAAATAAATTTGTTAGTCTCTAAGGTGCCACAAGTACTCCTCGTTCTTTTTGCAAAATCTTGAGAGAGTTTGACCAGCTGCACTGCTGTTTTTAGAATGGGTTGGTAACAAACTGATTTTTCCTTTCTGTATTATGCTGTGTTAATCTTTGATTAATGAAAGTTGTTTGAGTCTAGCTATTTGAATCTCAATCTATATCGAACCTGTAACAATTTTGTGCTAATGTAACTTTGAATAAAAGATGAAGTGTACACTGTTTGCAGTGCCATCTTACCTGTATGTTTTCCATTTTAAAAAAAGTTTTCCACTTCTTGGCAATTACTGATATCTGCACAGCCTTTTAAGAACATGATGTTTGTAACACAATGTCAGGATTTTACTGAGGAAAATGCAGCACTGTTCCATAACAGCTTTGTTTGGCACTGACCTAGAAAACAAAATACTACAAAGCTTATTACTAATTTAATTTCAGTATATTACTGTACAATAAAGGGACCAGACTCATGTCTGACTAATAACTATAATCTGGGTCTATATTCAACGGAATAAGTCTTTCTGCATATGCAACTCCCCCTGCCAGCAGGGATCACAGGAGCTCAGCTACCTCCAGCACCAGCAAGGAGCTTGTAAAAGTGCTTTCACACTTCACAAGTAAATACAATGCAAAGGAAATGGGGTAGCTCACCTGTTCCCCTCCTGATACACAGGATGTTCTACCTAGGCATGTGTCTAAAGTGCACCCTTCTTTCTACAGTGTGTAGTGTACATATTCACGTAGTCCCCGAGGATGGCTATAAATAGCTGTGTAGATAGTTAGATACCTGGAGTAAAGTCACACCTGAATGGTGTGAGTATGTACCCAAGTACACACTCTACATAGATCTCTACTTGCCCAAGCCATGCCAGAGCCTTTCATTAACATGTAGCTACACACCGCAGTGTGGGTTTGGTGAGCTTTTCACTGAAGCATGTAACTACACATATGCTGTGTGCTGCTGCCAGTGACATGTAGTGTAACATAGCCTAAAAAATACACATGTGACTGCATCCATATGATCTGCGGGACAAAGATTGAGAGATGTGTAGGGGCATACAGCCCACCAATGGAAACACTGTCAACCTGGGAGGAACACACAGTGCTGCTACCCAGCATGGCTTTGAAATGCACCAGATTCCTTGGCCTAGGTGACAGGTAGCTTTTCATACACAATATAAATGGTACCATAGTACATGATCTCATGATCCACATGGGACTCTTCCAGACCATCTCTGGACCAACACATGCCCCCAGACATACATTCATTCCTATCTTCAGCCTAGGACTGCAAATTTGACCTGTCCACATTGTACCACACTCCTGAGCTGATCAGCCCTTCATCCAGGCTGAGGCCAGAGCCTTCCCTCCTTCCCATCTGGGTAGCAAACAATCAAAGCTGTAGACTCCTGAACTCTCTAGGTTTTCAACTCACACTAAGAGAACAAGCCCCACCAATTATAAAGGCCAAGGTGCTGATGACTTAGTACAATCACCTGATGACCACAACTATAAGCCTTTGTTCCAAGCTGCCCACTCCCTCCACGCAAAGCGGGAAGACCCCATGGATGGGTCACAGATGAACTGCAGTAGATGAAGTGCACGGGCAGAAATTTAAAACTTAGGCCAGGTCTACACTAACCCCCCCACTTCGGACTAAGGTACGCAAATTCAGCTACGTTAATAACGTAGCTGAATTCGAAGTACCTTAGTCCGAAGTTACCGCGGTCCAGACGCGGCAGGAAGGCTCCCCCGTCGATGCTGCGTACTCCGCTCGCGGAGCTGGAGTACCAGCGTCGAAGGCGAGCACTTCCGGGATCGATCCGGGGCACTTCCGGGATCGATCCGGGATCGATTTATCGCGTCTTAACCAGACGCGATAAATCGAACTCAGAAAACCGATTGCTTACATCCGGACCCGGATGTAAGTGAAGACGTACCCACAGTTGGTACAAAAAAACCCTTGTGAATCTGTCCACGAGGAGTACAAACAACACTTACAGAACTAGGCCTCTGCAGCAAACAAGGTGAAATAACCCTTCCATTCCCCTGCAGTGAAGGCAGGAGGTGTATGGATGGCAGATCTGTTCTGCCTACCGACTTGTGTAATCAACCCACAATGTGTAGCCCAGATCCAAGAATCAAGCACCATGAAGAACTGTCAGCTTACTTCACTAATAACATCAGACAAATCTCAGAAATGCTTCCATTTTCACATACAGGGCCAGATAGACAGGCAGAACTGCAGATTCTCAAAAAGAACAGGGGTACTTGTGGCACCTTAGAGACTAACAAATTTATTTCAGCATAAGCTTTCGTGGGCTACAGCTCACTTCTTCAGATGCATAGAGTGGAACACACAGACAGAAGATATTTATACATACAGAGAACATGAAAAGGTGGAAGTACGCATACCAATTGTAAGAGGCCTCTCATAGTGTTCCACTCTATGCATCTGAAGAAGTGGGCTGTAGCCCACGAAAGCTTATGCTGAAATAAATTTGTTAGTCTCTAAGGTGCCACAAGTACTCCTGTTCTTTTTGCGGATACAGACTAACACGGCTGCTACTTTGAAACCTCCAGGTTCTCAGTGTGTGGATGAGGCAGTGTTGGGAGGAAAGATTTAGATTCATTGGGAAATGATGAAACTTTGGGAAAAGGTAGAACCTATGCAGGAAGGATGGGCTCTGCCTAAACCAAAATAGAACCAGAAAGCTGATAGATGTGGAGGAGCACATGCTTCAGACAGAAATATCCCTTAGGGTAGCATTAATTACAGGGGATACTCTATGTCCCAAAGAAAAGAGAAGAGAAGTGGATAAAGTACAGGTAGGAACTGAAGGGAAGCAGACTAATGGAAAGGAGTCCTATTCAATTATATCACATGAAGGCAGACAACTACATATTGATCATTTTTGTATATGAATGTTAGAAGTGTAAATACTAAGGTGGGTGAACTTGACTGTCTGGTATTAAATGAGGCAAGCCCCCGGCCCCGCTCCCCTTGCCGTAGCCCCGGCCGGAGCGCATCAAGCCCCACTCTCCCATCCGGAGTGCTGAGCGGAGCGTGGCAAGCCCCCGGCCCTGCTCCCCCGGCTGTAGCAACGGGCGGAGCTCGGCAAGCACCATGGGGGGAGGGATAGCTCAGTGGTTTGCGCATTGGCCTACTAAACCCTGGGTTGTGAGTTCAATTCTTGAGGGGCACATTTAGGGATCTGGGGCAAAAATTGGGGATTGGTCCCCCTTTGAGTAGGGGGTTGGACTAGATGACCTCCTGAAGTCCCATCCAACCCTGATATTCTATGATTCTATGAAGCCCCACTCTCCTGGGCGGAGCGCAGGAAGACCCTCTCCCCCGGCCAGAGCGCCGGGCGTAGCATGGCGCTCCCCCGGCTGTAGCACTGTGCGGATCTACACTGAGCAGTTGCTCCACAGCTCCCATTAGCCAGGATCCACAGCAAATGGGAGCTGCAGGGGCAGTGCCTGCAGGCAGGGGCAGTGCATGGAGCCTCCTTGGCAGCCCCTTAACCTAGGGGCTGTAGGGATCTGCCATTCATGTCCTGGGAGCTGACCTAGGTAAGAACCACCTGCACCCAGCACCCCTTCCCATGCTCCAACCCCCACCCCAGCTCTGAGCCTCCCAGCCTCCCACACTCTGAACCCCTTAGCCCCAGCTCAGAGTCCCTCTTGCACCCCAAACCCCTCATCCCCGGCTCCAAGTCAGAGCCCACATCCCCAGCTGGAGCCCTCACTCTTCCCACCCCCAACCCCCTGCCCCAGCCTAGTGAAAGTGTGTGAGGGTGGGGGGATGGAGTGAAAGGGGGTGGGGCCTCGGAGAAGGGGCAGGGCAGGGGTGGGTCCTCAAGGAATGGGATGAGCAGGGGGCATGATAAGGGTGTTTGGTTTTGTCCAATTAGAAAGTTGGTAACCCTACTTGCATGGTGTACAAACATCTTAATTGTTGCTGCTTGGCTTTGCCCAAATTCCTCACCCAATTGGGTCCAGTTATTTTACTGCCAGTATCAACTGCCTGACTGATATCAGCACTATCCTTCCTCTTAATGTCCATTCTGCTACCCACTGTTGTTCCTTTCTCCATTCCTTTATCCTTTCTTACTTGATTTTCCTCCCTCTCAATTTTAAAATCAGGCATGGAGATTACATGATCATTCCCCAGCTGTCTCCACTGTGTTCCTAGTTTAAAGCTCTTTTAATCAGTTGTGCCAACTACCATCACAGAAGTCTATTTCCCTCCCTACTCAGGTGGTATCCATCCCATGAGAACTGTCCTGTCTCAGTGAATGCCTCTCAGTGGTCAAAAATCTCAAAACCCTCCTCATAGCCTCACTGGCTGAGACACCTGTTGATCACTGTAATCTTGTCTCCCCTTTGTTATCCTCCTCTAGGGGCAGGTAGAAACCCACTGTACATGATCTGAGCCTCCATTTCATTAAGCATTTTCCCCATCAAAAAGTCATTAACAAGTGTAGACGGTCCCACGGTTTTAGTGCAAAACAGGGACTTTTTGCGCTTTAAAGGGTAAGTGTAGACATACCCTAAGGCTGGGCAGTGGCATTTTGAAGTAATTGCCACCTCCATTCCACATTTTCCAGTTTTCTAACAATTAACTCTTACTTCTCCAACAAGGGGCGGTCTGGTGCTTAGACAGATGCATGTGCCTAGGGATTCAGGACTCCCTTCCCCAACCAGGGCCGGCTCCAGGCACCAGCTTAACAAGCAGGTGCTTGGGGCGGCCAAGGGAGAGGGGCGGCACCTGCGGCAATTCGGGGGCGGCAGGCCAATCGCGGCTTTTTTTTTTTTTTTTTTTGCTTGGGGCGGCAGAAATGCTGGAGCCGGCCCTGTCCCCAACCCAGGATAACCCCAGCCTGAGATGTTTCCCCACCCCCATTTACTCCTCTGCTTCCAGCATAGGCGCTTTGGCCTCTTTTCTCAGGTGGGCCCCCAGATATTTGTAAGGGGAATCTCCGATCACCCATCCCAAGCCTCTGAGTAAGCATCACCCTCCCTTTTGAGGAGAGCAAGTATTAATCCCTGGGGCAAATACCACACTTAGCAATAGAACAATCTTTGTATCTAAGCAGGGTGATCCCCAGCCAATACGAAGGGACAGATCATGGAGAGGAACCCTGATCAAAGTTAAGCAGGCACCTTTCCCTCTTTAGTACAATGTGTCAGTTTCTCACACCAACCTTTGCAGCCAACCCAGACTGAGTCCCCAGCAGCACAACTGCCCCCTCTGCACCCCAGTCCAACCTCCATGAGTTTTGGAGCTACAGCGCACAGCCAGTTGTCACTGGACCTTGGTTCAGCTGCTGTGGGCACAGCATTCATCTGGGATGTCCTGTCTATGCCCCTGCTCCTGTGTCTCCCTAATAACTTTGGATTGTGACGATGCAAACCACTGTTGCTACCACTGCTATATGATTGCAGCAAATCTTATACAAAATATAACGCATAGCCAGAAAGCGTTAAGCAGCTTGCAGGCTGAATGACCCAGAGCCAGCCTTTAAAGTCATGTTAGAAAGGTATGCGAATGGTAATTAGGGCCATTCATGGTAGATAGGCTAAAACTTTGAAATGCAAACCTATGTTGTTAGAAGTTGGAGGTAATATTAATGGAATGTATCTTTGATGCTAGCCATATAAACAGACAGTTCCTGTCTGTCACTATAACTATTAATTCAGGGAATATTAACATTTAAATGAATCTTGGGTGAAGTAATGTCATTGTCTATATGTCTCTTTGAAGTTTGTGATAGACTGCCTAATTAATAAATTGCCCTATGTTAATTTGTGTAACTAATTACTGGTGGTGTTTAGGAAGCAGAAGGTTACATCCAAAGCCTATTGTTTACCCAGGACTGTATGGTCAAGTGGAGGCTAGAAAACTGTATAAAAGACCATTGGGTCCTGATCCTCAGATCTGCTTGAAGTTTCATGCAGGGGAAGCCTAAACCACAAGAACTGAGATCCTAGTTCTGACTGGACCACCCTGAAATATAAACATTGGACTATAACCTATGGACTATTTCTGAAAGAACTCTTAGCAACTACAAAGCTCACCATCTCTGCTATGAATCTGAACCTCAAGAATTGAACTCATGTCTTTACGTATACTGACTTTTAACCATATTCTCTCTTTTATTTTTTAATAAATATTAGTTTAGTTAATAAGAATTGGCTGTGAGTGTAAGATCTGGAATATTCATTAACCTGGGAGGTAATGTGTCTGATCCTTTGGGATTGGTAGAACCTTTTCTTTTATATGATGGATAAGATTTTCAGAAATCTTCATCGTATATGACTTGGGTACCTGGATGGAGGCCTGAGGCTGGGTAACTTCAAGGGAACTGTGGTGTTGGCTTCTGGGCAACCAGTGAGGTAATAAAGAAGCTGTTTTATGCTGACTTGGTAAATCTAAGTATTGAAATATCCACCAGCTTTAGGGATTGTCCATTCTTTGCAGTTCACCCTAATTGAGTGACCACAGCTGGCCCCCACTGGGATCCCTGTCACACCTTGGTTCAGCTGCTGTGGGCACAGTGTTCACCTGGAATGTCCTGTCTATGCCCCTGCTCCTGTCTCCCCCTAATAACTTTGGATTTTAATTACAAGTTAATTTCACTGAAAGTTGCCTGTAAGTGTGTAAGTGTTTCATTCAGTGCAGTAATAAGAAAAGCAAAAAGTGAAGTTTTTAAGGATACCTGATATGAGAAACTTTTATCTGAGATGCTGAATCCTTTTTTAAAACCAGCTCCCACTGGTGAAATAAGGGAACTTTTAACAGAACATAAACTGTTAAATGATCAGTGAGGCTTAAATCACAAGACCTGCAAGCCAATCTATATGAGAGTGTTGCCTTCAGACTGGAGAAGGGGATGTGACAAGCTGCTGTTTTATTACTGATTTGTCTTATAGAGTTTATTATCGTTGTTTTTCTTATTTGCATCACAGTAGCCCTCACAGACCCTGAATGAGATCTGGGCCCTGCACAGAACAGTGAAGGGTAATCCCTGCCCTGAGCAGGTTACAGTCTAACTAAACAAGAGAGACAAAGGGAAACTGGCACAGAATGGGTCAGTGAGTTGGCAAGGGTCACCCAGTAGGTCTGTGGCAGAGCTGGGAATAGAATCCATATCTCCCCAGAGTCAGTCTAGGGTCCTAATCAGTAGGCCATGCTGCCATCCCAGCATTACCAGACAGTGATGAAGTATGTCTATTAAGAGGGAAAGACACCTTGATAAGTTCCCAGGTCCAGCAGACAGAAGAGGTTTCCCACTGAGATTCTGAATTCCTGTGTTGCACCATGAGGGGTGAAACTCAAATGCCAGCCTGCACTGGAGGAGGTCACTGTGCTAAACATGGTGTGGACCCCGAGCAGCTTGAGTCTACACACAAAATGGCCCCAGAAAGCGCAGGTCCATGCCATATACAAATACCATGGGGATTAGACTGGATTGCAGCAAAACTATCCACAGGTTGGAGCTGACCTGTGTCAGTCTGAACTGTTTTATTGTGTATTGGGACAAGAACCAGCCAAACTGGTTCCATTAATCCCACAATGCAGCCTTTTGAAATCTCCCAGAATCCACTGCTTCTGGAATTGTTACCACGGAATGGGACAAAACGGGGTACCTACCCAGAGGGCATTGCTACGGAAAGGATTTAGGACAGCACTAGGGCAAACCCCAACTGTTCTTAATACAAATCAGCACGTCTAATTAGGGTGGCCACTGATACATTCCCAGAATACAGGACATCCCCACGCTTGCCTGCACGGTCCCACCCCCACCTGTATCGGTCGGCCTGCATGGGCCTACCTCCGCCTTTGTCAGCGTGCCCCTACCTGTATGAATAGGCAGCAGGATATATACTTTTGTGGTGCCCGGGCTCCAGGAATATTCAGGGCTGGGGGCCCTGCTCCACCAATATTTGGAGCTGGGTCTCTCCCCCGGCCCTGCCTGGATCGGGCCCCGGCCCTACCTACGCATCTCCCCCCCGCTGCGTCCCTGCCTGAAAGAAAGCGGCGCGCACCTCTCCCATGCCTGTTCATGCTGCCGGTGTAGCACATTCCTACGCGGAGCGGTATCCTACGCTACACCGGCTCCCGGCATCAACTGCTGTCTGCTGCCCCAGGGTCCTAGTGCCGATTTGGCCGATTCCCCTGAATGGGACCCCGCGCCTAGAGGGCCCCGCGCAGCTATCCACCCTGCCCCCGGCCCACTTCCCCCTCCTCCCCTGAACACTCCGCCCACCTTCTCCTCCCCCTCCCCTGCTTCCCGCGAATCAGATGTTTGCGGGAAGCCTGAAACAAGCAGCAGGCAGGAGGTAAGCTGGGGCGAGGGAGGGCGTGAGGAGGATTCCAGGGAGGCGCAGTGCGGCCCAGTCCGGCCCTGGCCAAGCGCGTGGCTCCCTCCGGCCTGGCCCCCAGGCCTGGCCCCGGCCGAACGCCCCCAGCCCCAGCCCGGTCCCGGCCGAGTGGCTCTGGCCCGGCCCGGCTCGGGCCCCGCAGTGCCGGCCTGGCCGAGTGGCGCCGGCCTGGCCCGAGAGGCTCCGGCCCCGGCCCAGACGTGGACCTGGCCAAGCGGCTCTGGCCCGGCTCAGCTCGGGCCCTGCCGCCCCGGCCGAGCGGCGCCAGCGCGGACCGAGAGGCTCCGGCCCGGCCTTGGCCCCGCGGCTCTGGCCCGGCCCGAGCGGCTCCGGCCCAGACCCAGACCCGGCCGTGGACCCGGCCGAGCGGACCCGGCCCGGCCCCGGACTGGACCGAGCGGACCTGGCCCGGACCCGGACCCGGACCGGACCCGGACTGGACCCGGACCCGGCCGAGCGGACCCGGACCGGAGCTGGACCCGGCCGAGCGGCTCCAGGCAGCGCGGTAAGGGGGCAGGGAGCAGGTGTTGGAAGAGGGCAGGGGAGTTCGGGGGTTGTGGGGGGGTGGATAGGGGTCGGGGTGGTCAGAGGGCAGGGAACAGGGGGATTGAATAGGGGCAAGGGTCCCGGGGGGGGGGGGGAGTCAGGAAGGAGCAGGGGTTGGATTGGGAGGTGGGGGGCAGTCAGGGGCAGGAGTTCCAGGGGCAGTCAGGGACAGAGAGAAGGGGTGGTTGGATGGAGCAGGGGTCCCAGTGGGCCATCAGGAATGAGAGGAAGGGTTGGATGGGGCGGCAGGGGGCAGTCAGGGGACAGGGAAGGGGGGTGGATGGGGCAGGT
Organism: Emys orbicularis; assembly: GCF_028017835.1. Classification (NCBI taxonomy): domain Eukaryota; kingdom Metazoa; phylum Chordata; order Testudines; family Emydidae; genus Emys; species Emys orbicularis. The sequence goes on along the minus strand of NC_088695.1, from coordinate 22,860,018 downwards.
GTCCCGGGGTGCCCCAGCCAGATCCATCCTCCCGCACCATAATCCTCTGCCCCAGCCCTGAGCCCCCTCCTGCATCATGAACCCCTCATCCTCAGCCCTACAGCCCTCACCCCTGCACTCCCTCCCAGAGCGTGCACCCCCTCCCCCTTCCCACACACACATCCTGCCCCCAAACTCCCTCCCAGAGCCTGCACCCCCTCCCTCTGCACCCCCTCCCACCTCCAAACTCCCTCCCAGAGCCTGCACCCCTCACCCCTTCCTACGCCCCCACCCCCAGCCCAGAGCCTGCACCCAAACTCCATCCCAGAGCCTGCACCTCTCACCCCCTCCTGCACACCCACCCCCTGCCCCAGCCCGGAGCCTGCACCCAGCACCCAAACTCCATCCCAGAGCCTGCACCCAGCACCCCTCCTGCATCCTAATCCCCAGCCCAGAGCCTGCACCCCAGACCTCCTCCCCCCCCCACCTAAACTCCCTTCCAGAGCCTTAGGAAGGTGGGGGGCGGAGTTTGGGGGGGGGTAGAGTTGGGGGCAGGTTCTGGGAACCACCAAAATTTCTACAAACCTGCCACCCATGCCTGCATGGAGGTGCCTGCCCCACCCTCAGTCTCCTCCTCTCTCCTCTCATTTTCACTGGACAAAACCACGTCCACTGCTAAGTCCCTACTGGACAGGGATAGTGCTTCACAAAACTGGAACCGTGCAGCTTCAAACCAGATGAATGGTCTCCCTACATCTAATGGGGTTTGCCCTAGTGCTTAGATCAGTTCTGTCCAAACAGTGCAATCCCCAGGGCTTCAGGTCTGAAATTCAATGGGTGTTGGGCTCCTGGGAGAATCCCAGCCCATATTTAGAGTCCTGGTGGTTTCTGGGATTTGTATAACTTTGTTAGTTAAACCTCTCTGGTTACTAAAAAAACTGAAGCTGAATTGGTAACAAGTTGGAATATGACACACCTCCAGTCTCCATTAATAAGGTTTCATCTCCTTGGTGGCCCTGATGTCATAAAGCGATTAGGACCAACAGTCATCTTGGGTTTTGGATGGAAAAACATCCAGCTCCACACCCCTCTCAACCGTCAAAACAAAACCTCCCAAATCATTTTTGTTTCTTCAAGAAAAAATTCCGGCCCATTTGAAGACTCTGAGGGAAGAGAGAGAAAAGCTGCTGGGATTTAAAGTGACTAGACAGAAGAGCAGCCAGGAGTATCTGGTAGGTGCCCATTGTTATGAACTGGCAGGGACTTGCAGTGGGAGCTCTGTTTGTAGGAATAACAGGAGTACTTGTGGCACCTTAGAGACTAACAAATTTATTAGAGCATAAGCTTTGTTAGTCTCTAAGGTGCCACAAGTACTCCTGTTATTTTTGCGGATACAGACTAACACGGCTGCTACTCTGAAACCTGTTTGTAGGAAGATTCCTCTGTGGCTTTGGTAAACGTGGGCTTGTGTGAGTTTCTCCATGATCATGAATTGCTGGGTTAGAGTCATGTGTAGACAAGCTCTAAGCTTCCGTTTCAGTTAATGAGTTAATTTCTAGCCCTTGTGGCTGTCACAGAAATCCTCCCCAAGTAAACTGAATGTCACCCGTGAAGTGCTGTCCACTGTGTCTGGTAATTTCCTGCATTGATAACATGTTTGTTTCTTTTTCCTCCCCTGGCATCTCTGTCAGTGTAGTGCTAAGTCCTGCCTCCTGCTGCTGCTCGGGCTCTGAATTCCCAAGACCGTGATGGAAACATCCCTTTCAGAGGTATTGGGGCCAAAGGGAAAGGTGTGAGAGAATCCTCTCCCTAGTAACCACAGGGTGTAGTCAAATGACAGAAGTCTTAGGATTTTCAAATAAATTCTCCCTCCTGCACACTCAGTTCTCCATGAAAAGACCCAAGGCTCCATCAGTGTCCCTGACCAGCCTTTTCCCTATTTTATACAGAAACAAACAGAAACCGAGAGGCAGAATATTATGTCTAAATTTCAGGGACTGCGACAATTCCTGGAGGAACAAGAGTGACTTGTAGAAACCCTAATTGAAACCTTTTCTGATCTCCCCATAAAAAACTGCCTTCTAACTGCCAGAAACTCCCAAGTACTCCCCTGACCTACATTCCTGCTCAGTGTTAGAGACCTCCTCCTTTCCTCTGCATTGCCCAAGAATTTGTCTACAGTTCTGTTTCAAGACATGTTAACTAACATTATAGACAACCATCTACATGTACACTAGTTTCCACAATCATGTTAAGTAATATGTTTTAAACATGACTAAAAATATGATGAGCTATTTATATATATAGCACCCAAAAATGTGCTAAGCACTTTACACTCACAGGACAGGCTAAAGACCAGAGACTGGAAATGGACAACACACAAAGATGGAAAAAGCATGAAGGGCGGGGAGTTAATAATAGGAGGGGTGTCTTTGTGGCTAAGGCACTAGACTAGCACTGACGAGATCTAGGTTCAATTCCCAGCCTTGCCACAAACTCCCTGTGTGATTTGGAGTAAGTCACTGAATCTCACTATAGCTCAGTTTCCCTATGAGGATAATGAACCTTCCCTTGTCTAGTAAGGCATTCAAATTTCACAGGCTTAGCTTTCAGCACTATAAGTAATCCTGATCGCTTCAATGGGTCTACTCACAGGAAGTGAAGAACGGTCACTTATTATGCAGAGTCCAGCACAATGGGGCACTGACTTTAGGTGGGGTCCATAGTAAGCTGGTGTGCTGAGACCACTGACCCATATTGTCTCACTGTTTTCTTGTACTCCTGGGTTTTATTCCTGGGGGAATTCTGCACTAAAAATTATGTGCACAATATTTTAAAATTCTGCAAAATTCAGCATATTTTGTTTGTCAAAATAACACAATATAAACACTCCAGTTTCAATTATATTGGTAATTTATCTCAAGATACCTGTCAGCAAGTACGTCTGTAACACTACAGACAAAAAAAAAAAAAAGATTCAGGAAATGTTTTTTGACAAATAGATTCCTTATTAGACATATTAATACAGAACTTTGAGTAATTCATTTAGAGTGTATTATTATTATTATTAACAGAAAATTGACCACAGTCATCACTTTAATAAAAAGAAGCTTAAAAACAGAACTGTCTATTCAAGATCTCAGAGCACGGCGAGACCCCATTGCTATAGCTCTTCTAAGCTTATTATATTTCTGTATTATAACATTTTCTTATATTTCCATTTACCCCCACCACACATTCTTTCTTTGCCTGTGTTTTGTTTTTCAGTGTGCTTGTAATGGTCTTCTGACATTTGTTTCTGCCATCCTCTTGAGCTGCATCTTCTTTCAGTTTGTGGTTTTTTTATGCAAATGTACACAATTACAGATCATCGGTCATAACTGAGAACAACATTGCAGGATATGCAAAATAATTTGTGCCCCTCCACATACAGTTTTGTAGGGAATTCTCAAGCACAAGAAGTTGGTATAGCTGTTTATGATGCATGATGTGAGGGTCATTCACATTGTGCAAAAGAACAAATATCCCTTTACCCTTCGGTAACTTCATCCAAACCTGGCGGTCTACTTTGGGAAATACTTGGTCCTGACATTTTACCTACTGCTTGATAAAAGTTGTATTTGCCATCAAAGTCTTTTTTTTTAATGGGTAAGTAAATAGATCCTGAGCTGTAATCTAACCCATTTGTGCCACTCTGACACAGGGAAAAAGCCAAAAATTACATAGATCTTCCTAGCAGAGGATTCCCTTGGAATGGAAGAGTACTGACTACTGTTCTATGCAAATCCCTAAACAGGAAACAAGGAGGGGTGAGCAAAGAAGCACAGTCAGAGCACACTACACTCTTGTAATCCCCAGCTGATGATGACCCACTTGGAACCCACCAGCTGGCATATTTTGGAGTAACAGCCCCCTTCCTTGTACTCCTTAACCAACCATAAATAAGATACAGATGATTTTGACCAAAAAGAGGTGTCTTGTATCACTCTAAAGGTCAATAAAGTTAAGCTATCAGCAAAAGTGCCTCAGGATGATTTCTGGAGTTCTTTGGTGGTGCACAGGAAGAACAATACTAAGCCTTGAAATGATTTGCAGTGTAGATCAAAAATAAAGCTTGGAATTGCAACCACAGTGCAATGTGAAAATGACAGAAGACCAGCTGGGATTGAGGGCTGCCTATAATCTACTTTGCAGCATCACAGGATTCTGGGCCACGTTTAAGAGTTCAGGGTCCTTGCAGCAGATGACTAACACCCTTCTGGAAGAAGAAATAACACAGACAGGGATTCAGGTGGACTGTTGAGCTGGCTGGAGAATAGGAGTGGGGAGTATAGGAGGAAATCCCCCAACCCCCTTTGTCAAATAGTAACGTAGCTACGTTTGACCTTTTATTTCTAATTATTAGTCAACAAATATATGCAGCCGTATGCTCAGTATTACATCATACACAACTGAGAGCAAGCGAGGGCTGGGGAATCAAGTTCACAATTTATATTGGCTACTAACCATCTCCAGAAAGGTCAGTAGTAAACAGTTCACGGAGCACATTTGTAACACATGAACAATTCACTAAGCAGCACACTCAGCTCTGCCACCTCCCCGTGATAATTTACATCTATCCCAGCTGCTCCCAAACTGACATACTCGCACTGCCCAGGAGGGACATATGACCCCTCTTGTGGCTTCCCTTTGCTTCCACAACAGAATTGAATTATTGTGCAGGAAAGCAAAAAAATCTGCATGGGACATGAATTCTGCACATCTGCAGCAGTGCAGAATTCCCCCAGAAGTATGGTTTGTACCCATTTGTGGTCTCTTTTCTTATATTCAGATAATAAGATCTCTGGGCAGAAACCATCTCTTTGTTCTGTGTTTGTACAATGAGGTCCAGTCAACGGGGCTCACAAACACTAAGTACATAATAACAAAGTGTAGGCAAACCCCGCGTGAGCTGGGTTCTATTCCACGTTGTGCGTCCTCAACAAATTTGACAAGTTTCAATGGGTTACGGCTCCACGGGAAGCAGCAGTCAGCTGTGGCGGCGACTGTTGCACAATGCACGGCACGTGATTACGTCAGCAGCCAAGCCCCTTGATGACTCCTTGGCACGCACAGGGCACTTTAGTTACTAGTGTGTCGCCAACGGAGAAACTTCATCTCGCTCGGTTGTGCTTCCCAGGGCCCTTGTTACAGGCCGCGAGGTAAGTATGGGGATGCCGGAGAACACCCCGGGGAGAAACACAAGGTTTAGCTAGGGAAGGGCTGGAGAGTGCGTGTTGGGGGGTCGGGCTGAAGGGAGGCGCGGGGGAGAAAGAGGCTGGAAGCGGGCAGGGAGTGGGGGAGGGGCAGACGGTCTGAGGGAAGCCCGGGCGCGGGGCTCCCAGCTCCCCAGGGCTGCCTACAACTGTTCTGAGTGCGCTGGGGAAGCCCCCACCTCGGGAGCCGGCGGGGGGAGGCGGCTGCGTGGCGCTCCCCGCAGAGCCCAGCGTCCGCGCTGAGAGGGGAGCGCGGGGTGCGAGCCTGGAACACGTAGGGGCTGAGTGGGGCCGCGCCTAGGAACCCGGCCCTCTGCCGGGGACACGTGACGGCTTCCTTTCCCGCGCCGCTCACATGCACGTCACCCATCCATCCCCTTTTCGTAGATCAGCCCCACGCCCTCACCTACTCACCCGGCTTCTTTTGAGCGGGCGCAGTAGCACGGCTACGCGCTCTGCCGCCCCGCTGTAGCCCAGGGAGTGGGAGGATATTTCCGCTCCGCGAAAACGTCACTTCCACCTCCGTGCCTGGGCTTAGTCAGGCTAGGGCTGCCAGCTGAGGCAGCCGGCGCAGCTTCTACTCCCGCCCTAATAGGTCACTTCCGCCCTTTTGGGCCGGCTGCCGGGCCTAGGGCTGCCCGCGCGCTCAGAGTTGTCGCCGCGCGGTTCCGGCCTCCGCAGCGTGTGGGATGAAGGGAACCGGGTCCCTCCTGTCTTGGCGGGAGCTCACTCCCCCGAGCCCGGGGGCTGGTTCCCCGCTTAGCGCCTCCCTCCGGCCGCGGGGTGTGGGTGTGTAAATAGCCGTGCGGGGCGTTGGCTCGGGACTGAGGGGTATCCGCAGAGCTGGGTGGGTGCTGGGTAGCCCAGGCTAGAATAGCAGAGGAGCTGTGAGTTGGGATTGAGGAGCGTTGGCAGTGCTGGGTGGGCTAGCCCAGGACTGGAATAGCAAGGTGGGGGGTGGCTGTGTGTCAGGACCGAAGGACAGAAGCAGAACTGGGGCAGGATGGAGATCCGGAAGTGCAACTGTGTGATTAAATCCCTCCTTTAACACGAAATCTCAATACAAGTGTGTATGTGGAGACGCTCTCAGCAACTCTGCAAATTGTGTATTTGTATAACATTCTGCTCACAGAGTTGAAACAACCTTCAGCTAGGAAGTTGTGTAAAGTTCTGATTGCATTAACTCCTTTGTTCTGTTATATTCGTATTGTTCATGCTGCCTTAAGTGACTGTAACTATATGCTCTTGTGTAAATGAACAACATGGTTAAAACTGTATGAAAGTTATACTTGGTGAATTTCTTCACAAAAATGTCATGTTGTTGTTGTTTGTTTTTAGAAACTGTGTTATCAACATTTGTAAAGTAGTTTTGCTGCAACAATTCATAGATCTTAAGGTCAGAAGGGACCATTACAATTGTGTAAGCTGACCTCTTGCATAACCAGTCCAAAGAACCTCACCCAGTAACATCTGTATGAAGCCCAAAACTTCTTTTTGAGCTATAGCATATCTTTTAGAAAGATATCCAGTCTTCAAATGATGGAGGATCCACCACATCCTTAGGTAAATTGTTCCAATGACTAATTACCCTTAGTGTTAAAAATATGCACCTTATTTCCAATCTGAATTTACCTAGCTTCAATTTTCTAGTCAGGGGATCAATCTCATTCTACCTTTTCCTGCCTCATTAAAGAGCCATCTGCTATAAGAAATCCAACTCTTAAGTAGATATTTGTAGACTATGATCAGGTCACCTCTTAAGCTTCTCTTGGAAGGTTGAGAATCTGTGAAGAAGTCCTTGGAAAATAGATTGAGAAACTAGCTTCATTTGTTTAGTCCTCCAGCTGCAAGTTAAACTTCCCCCTTCTAGTCTGTATAGGAAGTTAGTGTTTGTTAATGCCAATTAAGTCCTGTATTTAAAGAATTACATTTAAGCTAACAATAGAAATCCGCTTCTCAGGTTACAGCTAGGTAGATTACCATCCAGATAATGTGATTTATTTATTTTTTAAGGTTAACTTTGTGTAATCTCTGGTTATCACTTTGATCGCTTTAAAGTTTAATGCGGTGTTTTAGTAATAACTCTCTGACTGCTTCTTCCCTGTGTGTATTGTGATTTTGATAGTCACTGATTGTTGGGGTAAACCATATAGATCTGAGAATTTCTCAAAGTACTAGAATCTTTATTTCCTTAGCTAAGCAACAGAATTTCTCAAATTCATGACAGTTATTTAAAATGTAGTGAATCATTTTGTCTCAATGCCTTGATACTTCTGTTCTGCTATTGTTGACTTAGTCCTAAGTAATGCACCAAAACTGATTTAGAAAAGAACTCTAGTTGCACCACTAAGGCTTCATCTACACTACGCAACTTTTAGCGACACAGCTGTGTCACTAAAAGTCAGGCAGTATAGTTGCTGTTTGTTGGCTCTTTTGCTGACAAAATACTTTCACCCCCAACGAGTGCTGTAGCTTTGTCCTCAAAATTTTGTGTCTTTTGGGGGGGGTCATTTAACACCTGTGAACAACAAAAGTTTTGTCATTCAGTTGTCAATGTAGACATAGCTACACTTTGTCTACACTGCTAGTTGAATGACAAAACTTTTGTTTTTCACAGGTGCTTAACCTCCTCCCCCCCAGTTTTGCTGCAGCAAGTGACAGGGTAAATGGCTAGTTGTCAGCAGGAGCACTCTCCTGTCGACAACGCAAACCCTGCTCATAGGGGGTGGAAGTATTTTGTCGGCAAAAGTGCCTGCAAACAGCAGTTTACGCTGCCCAACTTCTAGCAGCACGGCCCTGTTGCTAAAAGCTGTGCAGTGTAGACAAAGCCTAAATAATAGCAACCGCAGTACAATTACATTCAATGGCCAAGCATAAGGAAAAGTAGAAAGTTTTAAAGGTACCCCCAGTATAACTTAACATACATGTCTTTACTCTTACTTTGTTGCCTCCTTCTCTACACACACAACACTGCTCTTATAGCAATCTGTTGTCTTGATATAATTCTGGTTCATGAGCTGTCTGGGGCAGGGACTGTCTTTGTTTTTCTTTTTTGTAGGGTACCCAGCACAATGGGGATTTGATCATAGATTGGGGCATTAAGTGCTACTGCAATAGAAATAATAAAAACCACCATGGTGACAAACTTTAGAAAGGGGAGATGTTTTAATGAAGAAACATCAAAAAGAGCCTAAAATCACAAAAAGGACATTAAACTCCTTAGATTTAGCATGGAGGTTGCTTAGGGATACAGCAAGAGTCTCCGAAGATGTGCATACCTCTGAACAAGAAGCAAGCAGAAAGGCAAGAAGTACATGGTTATAGCTAAATGGCAAGGATTCAGAGGTAATTTGGGACAAACAAATGCTTCAGAATATGGAAATCCAAATCAAGTATAGCTAATGGAAAGGAGTATAAACTTTAGGAGGCAATACATCAGAAGGAAACTAGCTTGGGTTAGGATGGAATTTAGAGACCAAATAGCTAAAGGTATAATAACAAACAAGAGATTCTTTAAATCTTTCAGAAACAGGAAGGCCACAAAAGAATCAATGGGTCCCTTGGAGTAAAGGGAACAATTAAGGAAGATACAGACATTGGTGATGAGCAAAATGGTCTTTGCCAATGAGGACATTTAGGAGAGCCTTACTTACTTTCTGGTAACCAGGCTGAGGTACTATCAGTGACTGAATTGTCAGAAGAAGAGGGGTAGTAAGTCACCAGGCCCAGCTGGTACATTCAAGCTTTCTGAAGGATTTTTAAAATGAAGGTGCTGAGCTGTTAGCAAAAATATGCAACATCATATTAAAAACAGCTACAGGATTGGAGGCTAGAAAATGTTATATCTATATTTTAAAAAATATTCTAAGTACAAGTTGGGGAGCCTTACTTCTGTACAAGTTCTGTAACATAAATTGGTTGATAATTAAAATTATAAAACACCTGTTGACTGTGATCTGTTAGGGGAAAAAACAGCAGTTTTTTGCAAAGGAATAGGAGGCCTAACTAATCAGTTAAAATCTTAAACCATGTCAGCAAGCCATGGATAAAGGAGAACTGGATAGGCATAATTTATTTGGAATTTCAAAAATCCTGTGACAGTCCTTTGTGACAATGCGGTTCTGGCGGGACCCAACTGAGAGTGCCAACTCAGGACAAATTGCTCAAACAGGGCAGTTACAGCCCAAGGCTGGGGTTTTTCCACCTCTAAGGCAAACCAAACCAGCCAGACTAAGAGGACTTCGGTCTCACCCCACTGGCTAACCGCAAGTCTCACAAGCAATCTCCTTAGACACTCCAGTTTCCCAGTATCACCACCAGTGCCACTCATTATGGGGACAAATGGTTATGAAAACCAAGACCTCAGTAAAAGAAAAAGGTTCTCCTGATCCCAAAGGACCAAGCCCCAGACCCAGGTCAATATACAAATCAGATCTTACCCACAAATCACGCTGTTGCCAATCCTTTAGAATCTAAAATCTAAAGGTTTATTCATAAAAGGAAAAAGATAGAGATGAGAGCTAGAATTGGTTAAGTGGAATCAATTACATACAGTAATGGCAAAGTTCTTGGTTCAGGCTTGCAGCAGCGAGAGAATAAACTGCAGGTTCAAATCAAGTCTCTGGAATACATCCCCAGCTGGGATGGGTCCTCAGTCCTTTGTTCAAAGCTTCAGCTTGTAGCAAAGTTCCTCCAGAGGTAAGAAGCAGGATTGAAGACAAGATGGAGATGAGGCATCAGCCTTATATAGTCTTTTCCAGGTGTAAGAACACCTCTTTGTTCTTACTGTGGAAAATTACAGCAAAATGGAGTCTGGAGTCACATGGGCACGTTCCTGCATCCTTTGCTGAGTCTCAAGGCATATTTGCCTTCTCTCAATGGGTCCATTGTATAGCTGATGGTCCTTAATGGGCCATCAAGCAGGCTAGGCAGAGCTAACACCAGTTTGTCTGGGATGTTACCCAGCAGCATAGCATAAGTTTGAAATACAGACAGTATAGAGCCAATATTCATAACTTCAACTACAAAACTGATACACACATATAGACAGCCTAATCATAACCAGTAAACCATAACCTTGTCTTAGACACCCCATTTGAATCCCTTTATACAAGATTTGGGTGCCACTACAGGACCTTGGTTGCAACAATGATCTATATGGTCCCAGATTATATCAATAACGTCACATCCTTCAAAAGAGAATACTAAGAAACTGTCTAGGAGAAAGAAAGCAGAGTAGGAATGAATGGCTAATTTTCCTCATGGCAAAAGGATAACAATGGGGTTCTGTATAGATCCTTTGTTTAATAGATTTATTAATGATCTGGAAAGAAGGTTTAGTAGTGAGATTGCAAAACTTGCACTAGATACAGTTATTTGGGTTCGTCAAGGCCGGAGAGGATGGTGAGGAATTTCAGAGATCTAAGCAAGCTGAGTGAATGGGCAACATAACAGATTAAATTCTGAGTTGAAAAATGCAAAATAATGCACATTGGAAGGGGTAATTCTAAAGCCTCTTGGCTTCTAAAATAAATGTAACAAGTTAGGAACTTCAATGTGGCCAGCTCAATGAAGACCTTTACTCAATGTGCCACTGCTGTTTGAAAAGCAAACATAATGTTAATATGCATGAGGTGGAGCATAAAACAAAAAAAGTCATTATGTAAATTAGTGGTTCATTCTCTTATTGAATAGTGTCTGTAGTACTGATCACTCTAGTTCTGCAGTATCCCCTCTGAGATAGAGGTGTTTAGAGAAGGGTGGTGAGAATGATCAGGGGCCTGGAAAATCCTTCATATAAGGAAAAATGTATAAGTTAACATAACATACGGTAATGTTCACCTTAGAGATGAGATGAATAATAGAAGAAGTGATAAAGGGGGATACCAAATAACATATGAGAAAGGAAAGGAAGTTAGGCTGAACAGGAGCACCCATTCTCATAATACAAGAACAAGGAAATATTCAATGACCTAGAAAAATAGCTGATTTAAAATTGGTCAATGGAAATACATATTCATAGGTAACCCTTCTGCCCATCAGAGTCAGCAGCAACAAGGGCCGGATTCAGTATCTGGGGGTTCCTTTTCAATAACACAATGGAAAACTGGCTCGAGTCCCCACCCAGTGACGTGGGACAATTACATACCACCCCCCTGGGTGCCTCTAAGAGGCAATACTTCTCCTCTCGCAAGCACAGAGTCTGAGTGTAGCAAAAACCTTTTAATAAAGGAGGGAAACAATGCGACACTATGTTGGGGAAACACTACAACCAGGATTCATAACAAAATCCATGAGCAAAGACCCACCCCCAAGGAAGTTTGGCAGTGTCCTTTTCCCCTCGGGGTCTTAAGTCCAGCAACCCAAAAGTCACCCAACCTGCAGTTTCTGTCCTTGGTCAGTGCAGCCCCAGAGTTCAGAAGTTCATCTACAGCATTCACCTCCCAGCCTGGGTGGAAGGTATGGGGGCACCTACATGCTCCACTGCTTGGGTTGACTGCCACTTGCCATGCCTGTCTGCTTGCCATTCACCAATATGTGTTTAGCCCCCATCCCCCAGTGATTTCAGCTGCTAGTAGGGGAGCCTCTACTGGTGCATTCAAAACCACTAGCCCAAAGTAGGTCTAATGCTTAGACCTAGGTATCCTTGATTTCAGCTCTGCAGTACGTAACAAGATTCCTAAAGGAGTCAAGATTAGCTCTGTTATACAGGGGGGAGGGGTGGCAAAGTAGTGTTTATGGCCCTCAGAAGGGGGCCTGCACAGTACAGACACCTCTCCCCATTCTCTCTCAATTAACTGGGCTTTGGAACCCATGTCCCTTGCCTAGCGAGTGCTTCTAGTTGAGGGCAGGTCCCTCAGGCATAAAATGCCAAGTATAGTTCTACTGTCCTTGGTTCACATAACCAGGATAACAACACTATTACTCCTGCCCCAATAACAAAGAGTCTGGGAATCCCACAGCAGCCAAAGTGACCATTTGGGCAGGCAGTCCATGCTAGGCAGGGTGGGTGTGCCCATGCAAACAAGATGAGCCCTGAAGTCCTTTTCCACAGTTCACCACCAGATGTCAGGGTAGAGCTCATTCTGACTGCTTACACATACAAAACCGATTAAGGCTGTGGAACTCACTACTCCAAGATTCCGCTGAGGTCAAGAAATGATTAGTATTCAAAAAAAGGACTGGACATTTATATGAAGAATGAGAACAGCCAGAGCTATAATAGTGAAGGACTAAAAAATGACAGGCTACAACCAGCAATACAGCTATGTACCTACACACACTACACATTCCCCAACACCCCTGTGCTCCCCTGCCAAGATTAGAAACTCATAAGAAAGAGTTTACAAAGATGGTTAGTGTTTGTTTCTGTAAAATGAGGTACAGAGATAAAAGTGACTTGTTCAAGGTCACACACTGAGTATGGAATGAAGAAAACCACATGCCCTGTTTCCTTAGGCCCTGCTTTGACCCCCTAGATCCCACTCACCTGGAGCTGGGGACAGAACCCAAGAGTCCTGATTCCTAGCCCCTGCTGTCCTAAGCACTTGACCCTACTCCCCACCCATAGAATGGGTGTGTGTGTTGCTGAGTGGCTTACTGTCTCTCCTCTCATCTGTGTAATTGTGAGGTAATTTGCATTGTAATTTTTTTTAACTGTGTGTTATCTCTGAGGTAAAGCCTGGGTGCAAAGGTTCCTGATCACCTTGATTCCTCCAGGAAGATAGTTCCACAGTCATGGGCCCCCAACTGACAAAGGTGTCTCCATCTCTCCCTGGCTTTGCTCTGGGGCCTGTGCACTCTCCGTGGGACATTTCCGACATGGATGCGGGGGCAGGCCCTGGAGAGCTTTGAAGATCAGGGCACTGACCTTGGAAGAGGATGTGGAGTTCAATGGGGGAATGGAGCAGCCAGGCTGAGGGACTCTCTTTTACCAGGGCTGGGCTGCTGTGTTTGGCTCAGCTGGAGTTTTTCCAGGGGTTTCTTGTTCACTCCCAGGTGCAGGGCAATGGATACAGCTCCTCCAAATGCCTGGATCTCTCCTAAGACAGAAGCTCCCCCTCCTCACTTGGAATCACCCCTCCCCTTTGGCTTGCTGGGTAAAACCTTTGGGTATGGAGTGAATGTGGAGCAAGAGGCACATTAAACAGCTGCTTAAGCCGTAGAAGTGCATGGCCTAGGAGAGTCATTCAGACTGAGAGCTGAGGCCTTGTCTACCCTGGGTTTTCAGCCAGTGGGAGTAGCTGCCAAAGCGCACTCTGTGTAGACAGGATAGTCCACTGTTTGGACTGATGGAGCTTAACCCTGCTTGAAACTAGGGTAAATTGCACTGACTTAAATCACAGTTTATGGGAGCTTTGCCTGCCCACACTTGGAGGTTTGGGTCAGCACAACTAATCCAGTATAGAAAAGGCCTCCCTCTCCTTTGGTTACAGAGTGTCCTGCTGGCAAAAAAGGCCCACGGGTGACTCTCACAAACTGCGCTGGCTCACAGCCCGGAGTGGCATGTGCACAACATAACCAGCCCCACGCCAGCCTTTCCGCCTGCCTTAGAACCAACTGCTTCTGCTCCACCTCACAGATCTAATGGTCTTTCTGTGCTCCCCTTGTCAGCACCTATGTGCAAAGCACAGAGAACTCTCTCCGTTCCTCCCCCCACCCTACAGAGTGACTCCTACCCCTGCCTGGGGTATGTCACACCTGCAAAGATCAGTCCCTGCAGAGGGATTAGCTAGAGTCCCCGTAAGTAAAGTGAGAGAGAGAGAGAGAGAGTGTGTGTGTGTGTGCGTGCGTGCGTGTGCGCGCGCTGTTAGGAAACAGAATCCACATGAGGGAATTCATGCAATGCTGCCACCACAGCCAGGCAGCCAGCGACTACAGCAGGGGTGGGCAAACTACGGGTCATGGGCCGGATCCAGCCCATCAGGGTAACTGTGGCCAATGGGAGGTTATGGGGAGGTACCCGCAGGCAAGTGAGTGGAGCCCTCTGTCTCCCCCCCCCCACTCCCCCCCCCGCCCCGGCAGGGGCTGCAGGGATGTGGTGCCGGCCGCGTCCAGGAGCAGTGAGGTGCTGGGCTCAGCTGCGTGCCGCTGCCACCCTGGAGCCGCTCCAGGTAGGCGGCGCTGAGCTGGAGCCCACACCCCAAAACCCTCCTGAACCCCGCACCCCAACCCCCTGCCCTGAGCTCCCTGCCGCACCCCGACCCCCTGCCCTGAGCCCTCTGCGGCAGCCCCCACCGCTCCTACACCCCAACCCCCTGCCCTGAGCCCCCTCCCACACTCCGCACCCCTCGCACCCCTGCCCTGAGCCCTCTCCCACACTCTGCTCCAGGTAAGCGGTGCTGGGCCGGATCCCACACCCCAAACCCCTCCTGAACCCTGCACCCCAACCCCCTGCCCTGAGCTCCCTGCTGCACCCCGACCCCCTGCCCTGAGCCCTCTGCAGCACCCCCACCCCACCTGCACCCCAACCCCCTGCCCTGAGCCCCCTGCCAAACCCCTCCTACACCCCAACCCTCTGCCCTGAGTCCCCTCCCACACTCCGCACCCCTCCTTGCACCCCTGCCCTGAGCCCTCCCACACTCCGCACCCCCTCCTGCACCCCAACCCCCTTCCCTGAGCCCACTCGTACACCCTGCACCCCTGCACCCCTCCTCCACCCCAACCTCTTGTCCTGAGCCCCTTCCTGCACACCACACCCTGCACTCCCTCCCACACCCCGACCCTGCATGCAATTTCCCCACCCAGATGTGCCCCCCTCTGGACTAGAGTGTTTATAGCCCAAAGAGAAGATCTGTTCAGACCTCCTCAGGTCCCTTCCAACCCTGATATTCTATGATTCTATCCTTTAATCCCACCCCACTACCACCATCCAAGGAGCCTGTGAATGTGTGAAGAGGAGTCTGATGTCTCCTAGTCAGCCAGTTTAAGAATGATGTGCCAGATTCCCCTCTCACTCACCCTGGTGTAAATCTGGAGGAATCCCATAGAAGTAAAGAAAGTTACACCAGCAGAATTAGGCCCAATGTGTATGTTGTACAAGTAAATAATTTAAAACTTTCTACTGGTGCAGTGACTCAGGAGGTCCCTGGCTTAGCTGCTTCCTAGGTGTCCTGTTGTGGAGATGGTTTTCCATGGCAGGGCCAGGTGCCTTCTGGAAACCCAGATGATATCTGATGCTGGGTGAACATGACACGCTAAGTAATGCTCAGCAGAGGGTTTCACTCAGTCACAGGGTGGAACAATTATATTTCCATTTTACTAATCTCCTAGCTCTGGTGGTGTCTCCTCATTCTTTGGTTTCTGCCCTGAGCTACTGCTGCAGGAACCAAAGTAGGTTGAAAACCTAATGGAAGCAATTGAAAAAAAGTTTTGACAACATTATTAACCAGCCCTATTCTTAATGCAAGGCCTTGTGGTTAAGGCATTGGGCTGGGTTTAACTCACACACTCCCTGTTTGATCCTGGGAAAGTTACTGATCCTCTCCAGACTTCAGTTCCCCAGGTGATAACAATCCTTTGTGTGTCTGTATTGTCTATTTAGATTGTATGTAAATTTTACTATCTCTTGCCTAGCACCATTGGGCCCCCGATCTCAGCTGGTTCCTCTAATATAAATAACAGCCTGGGGAGTCAGGGGAGCAAGAAAAGAGCACAGTTGGTAAGAGGGGAAGAGACTCACCCTTCACCTTTGCAATCTTGTTCAGCCGTGGAGTCCTTGCTCCTGCAATGGCGGGATGGGGGTGGTTTGGATTCCAGATGAAAATTGGTAATTTAGCAAAAGTTCCCCAGTGGAATGGGGGGTTCTGGAGCTCAGGAAAGGGGGGGGGTTGCCTGTGGAGTGGAGAATTCTCCAGGTCCAAGCATGGGGTGTGTTATGCTGGGATGCTAGATCCAGGTGATGAGGCAAGCTGCTTTGTGGGGTACAGAGCTCTAGACCCCAGGTAGATTTCTAGGTCCTGGGAAATTTGCTGTCAGGTTGAGGATCTGGGAATTTAGGGGTTAATTTCCCCTCCTGTATGTGACAAGGCTCTATGCCCAATCCATTCGCTGTAAGCCAGTAGCACTAGGACAGCTGGGGAGCAGCAAATTGACTCCCTCATGGCTCTAGGGCTGGCGGTAGGGTGACCAGACAGCAAATGTGAAAAATCGGGACGGGGGGGGGGGGGGGGTAATAGGAGCCTATGTAAGAAAAAGACCCAAAAATCGGGACTGCCCCTATAAAATCGGGACATCTGGTCACCCTAGCTGGCGGCAGAAGGGGGACACTCTCCCTTCAGGCTCTAGGGCTGAGAGTCGGGCAGGGGGTTGGGAGAGGGATCCCCTTTCGCTCTGGGGGTGGAACGTGAGGTGGGACACTGGAGGGGAGGTGGGTGCAGTGGGGCGGAGCGGGGGCAGTCTTACCCACGCTTCCTGCATTTGTAGCATCCCAGGCCAACAGGTGCCACACAAGGGGGGCAGGACAGAGCGGAAGGCGCTGCACTGGTTTACGAAGCCTGAGTCTGACCTAAAAGCTGGAAGGGGAGTAACGCCGCCGTGCGCGGGCTCTGCGGTTGTGGCCACGCCTCCTATCCCGCCGGAGAGATTTCCCAGCCAGGCTCTGCGTGGACTAACTTCAGGCGGGCTGAGTCCAGGGGGGTGTGACTGTTACTAGCCCCTCCCCCACTCCTTCCCAGCATTCATCTGTCATGAGCTCGCACATCAGGGAGACGCGGCCAGAACGGAAATGTGGATAGGGAAGAGAGAAAAAAGAACTGCTCCCAGCGAGATGGGAGTGTTCACAGCACTGGGAGAGGAGTAGGGCTGCCAGTGTGGGTTGTTTCCTGGAGGTTTCATCACATGACGTGATCTTCAATTAAAGTTTCATCCTGGATTCCTGGAGTCTCCAGGACAATCCTGGGGGGCTGGCAACCCTAGAAAGGAGAGTGACATGAAAGGGGAGCTGGTGCAGGGGAGGAGAAGGGACCAGCATGGAAATGCCGGTGCTGGCTGTGCCCTCTGAGCCCCTCACGGTGGGCGAGGTTCTTCCACTGGTAACGATTCTGGTTCGGTCACTGCAGCGGCGCAGACAGGAGGGAGAGGTCGCCCCAACAATCAGTGTGTCACTGCCTCTTTCCCTCCCAGCTCACCCTCAAAATAAACCAGCCCACTCTTGCTTTCTCCAGGTTCTTTGTTTCCTGTTTCCTCTGCTCGAACGTGGCATCTTGACCCTGGAGGTTCTGGTCAGGTCATTTAGCACGTGTGGCGTTTGCTCCCCTACACGCCGCCTCCTCCCCCCGCCCCCCCGCCCCCGGAACTTGAAAGACGTATCCCTGTTTCTTCTGAAATACTGCAGACCTGTTTCGCTGCACATTCAATAGCCTCCCTTCCTCTCCCCCCCCCCAGTGTGTGAGGGGAGCATTTGACAGATCCGCAGGAACGAGTGATTGACGCACTGTGCCTAAAGCTGGGGGGGGAGGGGGTGGCACGTTCCTGGGATTTGTTCCTTGTGGTTCTGCAGCAGCCGCAGGCAAATGGTGAATGCCTGACTCGCACCTTGATCTCTTGTGCGGGGACCTGGGCAAATCAGCGGGCAGGGGCTGAGAGGACACCCAGCGAACCCGCACACCTGGGCGAGGGGGAGAGCAAGTTGTGGAGAGGAGTGTCTTGTTAGGCCAATGAAGGAGAAGGGGAGCGTCTGACGCTCCTAGAGGAGCCTGCTGATTCGCTGCCACATGTTAGGGGTGGGACTAGAGCTGGGCAGTGTGAGGGTGAGCTGTGACTCCGTGACGTCACTCTGCAGTGGTTAGGCCGGAAGCTGCAGTGTTTGTGTGGTGCAGAGGCGGAAAGGGGCGGGCACACAGTTCAGAAACTCACAACACTGTTGCATTGCCCCCTTGTGTGTGACCCCCTCTCTCCCCATAACCTCCCTGCAACGAGCCCACATGGCTGATTCCAGTCAGGAGCCAGTGGCTGGGAGCTAGACAAGTTCACATCGGAAACCCAAGGTGCACATTTCAACAGGGAGGGAGATTAACCATTGGAGCAGCTTCCCGAAGGTTGTGGTGGATTCTGCATCACACCCAGTCTCTTGTGGTGGATTCTGCATCACACCCA
Source organism: Emys orbicularis (assembly GCF_028017835.1). NCBI lineage: Eukaryota > Metazoa > Chordata > Testudines > Emydidae > Emys > Emys orbicularis. Next base: position 22,841,689 of record NC_088695.1, on the reverse strand, counting down.
GTCTCTAAGGGCTTATATATACACAGAAGTTTGTACACTGCACACTGGTTTAACTGAAATCGGTATAAAAATAGATTCAGTGAAACTGATACAACCCCTGGACTCACATTGGTTTAAAACTGGTTATATCTCAGAATTGCTGTAAACCAGGTTTCAGCTGATGTAAGAGAGTCCACAACCAAACTTGCACTGATATACCCAAGAGGTATGATTTCTACTGATTTAGCAAAATGTGTGAATTTAAAGTTACCCTGGTATTACCCCCTTCTCCACTCCACCAATGTGGACACTCTTATTCTGGTACAAGAGCAGCTTTTTTTTTTTTTTTTTTTTTTTTTTTGGTTTAGCTTAAACTCATTCCTAAGTGGCATAAGCTAAACTGAAAAAAAGGGCACTCTGTTGTAGAAGTGTGTACATGGTGGGCTATATCAGCAGAATTATATTCAGTACCAGGTTTACCATGGTGCTGGGCCCAGTGTCAGAAGGGGCCCCGGTGTCCCGACTTGCTGCTCCAGCTGATCCCCTGGCCGGCTGAGCCAGTGAGGAAAGCTGCCCTGGCTCCACCCCCATCCCGCCTCTTCCCATTCCTGCTCCGCTACAGCCCCACTCCACCCCTTCCCCAAGCTACATCCCGGGGGACTGCAGCAGGGGTCGGGCCCACCCTGCACTCACCGGGCAGCGGGAAGTGGAGTGACCCAGCCCCAGCCCACTCTGCCCTGCCAGCTCCCAGCTGCGCCACCGGTGAGTGCTGGGGGGCGGTTCCCCCTTGTCCCCCCAGTTCCAAGGCTGGGAGCCAGGGGAGCAGAGTGGAGCGGGCGGGGGGCAGGTTACTCCACTTCCCACCGCCCCTGTAATCACCAGGCGGCAGCCCCAACCCGCTCCGCTCCACCAGCTCGTGCTGGGGGGCAGTTCTCCCCCTGCCCCCCAAGCCTGAGGAGGAGATGGAGCGGTGGGGAAGGGCATGGGCTGGGGAAGAGAAGGGGATAGGGGAAGTGGGGGCAGGGAGAAAGAGGCAGTGGGGAAGGAAGGGGGTGGGATGAGGAGGAGATGGAGCGGTGGGGAAGGGGCATGGGATGGGGAAGAGAAGGAGATAGGTGAAGCGGGGGCAGGGGGGGAAGCTGGAGCCCAGCATGCAGCATCCCTTTGGCAGAAGCTGGGGCTCCCCTGTTAAGCAGGTCCATTGAACCCTCACCCTGACAAGCCCCACCTCCCCTGCATCTGTATCACCCCGATGAGCCCCCCCAGACACCCTCTCCACTGAGCCCCAACCAACTGCATCTGGACCCCCCACCCAATGAACCCCCACCCAATGAACCCCACCTCCCCGGCACCTAGACCCCCCCCGCTGAGCCCCAAACACCTTCACCTGGATCCCCTGCAGAGTCCCATTGCCGCTGCACCTGGAACCCCACAATGAGCTTCTGTACATCCAAACTCCCCATTGAGCCACCCACACCCAGATTGCCCCACAGAGAACTCTCTTACCCCCACCTGGATCCCCCCACACTAAGTCCCTCTGCACTTGGATCCTGCTGCTGAGCTGAGCCTGCTCACCCACACATGGAGCACCCAGCACAGGGGGTCAGGGCCCCAGGATGTTTCTGGGGCAGGCCTGGCCCTTGCACTGTTTCAGGGTCAGGTGCAGCCTCACTGCCGAGTCCCTGTCCCAGGGTGGGGTAGGGGGAGGCTGCAGGGTATTCTCCCACCTCCGTGCAACCAGTGGCCTGTGCTCCCACTGCCATGTTGGAGCCTTCACATTTATTTACTGACAAATAAAATTTGCGGAATTATAAAACATTGTGCACAGAATTTTTAACTTTTTGGTGCAGAATCCCCTCAGGAATATGGGGCGCTGTGCAGCTGTGATGGTGGGACTGTGAGGAAGGTGGTGGGCAGTGTGGAGGTCTATGGGCGGGGGGCGCTGGGCGAGCAGTGTGGCGTGCAGGGTACTATGCAGTTGAGGTGGGAGGCCAGGGGGAGAGGTCTCGGGGGGGGGGAGGGGCTGGGCATAGCGATCTGTGTTGGAGGTCTCTGGGCGAGGGGGCACTGGGCATAAGGGTGGGGCACTGGGGCGGTGTGGTGCAAGTCCACCTTCAAGGGGAAGGGGCATGCTGGCAGCACAGGGCTGGGCAGGCCAGGGTGCATCTGGCAGCTGCAGGTTTGTAAACAGTGCCCTCCTGCTGGGCTGCGCAGAGCGGGGCTGCTCCCATCGCGCTGTGCCTCATTGCCCCCAGCCTGCTCTTCAATTTGGAGACTGATCATCCTGCCCCCCTGCACCTTGCCCCATGGGACCCCACAAATATGTTTGGTGCCAGGCCCACAAAAAGTTAATCCGGCCCTGTCAAGGCTGTATCCCTACTTTGAACTTTAGGGTACAAATGTAGGGGCCTGCATGAAGACTTCTAAGCTTAACTACCAGCTTAGTTCTGGTCCGCTGCCACCATCCCAAAGCTAATTCCCTTTCCTGGGTAGCCTTGAGAGACCTTCACCAATTCCCTGGTGAATACAGAGCCAAACTCCTTGGATCTTAAATAAGGAGAAATTGACCCTTCCCCCCTCCTTCCTTTCACCAACTCCTGGTGAATACAGATCCAAACCCCTTTTAGATCTTAAAACAAGGAGAAATTGACCCTTCCCCCCTCTTTCCTTTCACCAACTCCTGGTGAATACAGATCCAAACCCCCTTTGGATCTTAAAACAAGGAGAAATCAATCAGGTTCTTAAAAAGAAGGCTTTTAATTAAAGAAAAAGGCAAAAATCATCTCTGTAAAATCAGTATGGAAAATAACTTTACAGGGTAATCAAACTTAAAGAGCTCAGAGGACCCCCCTCTTCTGTCTTAGGTTCAAAGTACAGCAAACAAAAATAAACACTCTGGTAAAAGGTACATTTACAAGTTGAGAAAACAAAGTAAATCTAAGACGCCTTGCCTGGCTTTTACTTACAATTTTGAAATAAGAGAGACTTGTTTAGAAAGATGGGGAGAACCTGGATTGATGTCTGGTCCCTCTCAGTCCCAAGAGCGAACAACCCCTTAAACAAAGGACACACACAAAAGCCTTTCCCCCCCCAAGATTTGAAAGTATCTTGTCCCCTTATTGGTCCTTGGGGTCAGGTGTCAGCCAGGTTACCCGAGCTTCTTAACCCTTTACAGGTAAAAGGATTTGGAGTCTCTGGCTAGGAGGGATTCCATAGCACTGTACACAGGAGAGCTGTCACCCTTCCCTTTATAGTTATGACACGCCCCCCAAATCACAGATAGTGTTGGACGTCCGGTTCCACACTGGCTGTGATTTCTTCCTGGAGCTCTAGGAGAAAACAGAGTTAATAAAACACATGTACCTTTAGACCACTACTGATTATATAAAAACTAACAATATGTTTTATTTCAAGAACAATTGTTAACCAGTTAACTCTGGGAAACTTTCCCGGGAGAGTGCATCAGCCACTTTGTTAGAAGCTCCCGAAATGTGTTGTATTTCAAAATCAAAATCTTCGAGAGCTAAACTCCACCGAAGAAGTTTTTTGTTATTTCCCTTGGCGGTATGAAGCCACTGTAGCGCAGCATGGTCTGTTTGTAGTTGGAACCGCCGTCCCCAAACATATGGGCGTAGCTTTTCCAGCGCGTACACAATGGCGTAGCATTCCTTTTCGCTGATTGACCAGCGGCTTTCCCTCTCAGACAGTTTCTTGCTGAGAAACACGACAGGATGGAATTCTTGATCCGGTCCTTCCTGCATTAAAACTGCTCCCACGCCTCGCTCGGACGCATCTGTGGTTACTAGGAACGGTTTGTCAAAGTCTGGGGCCCTTAGCACAGGGTCAGACATGAGTGTTGCCTTAAGCTGGTTAAAGGCCTTTTGACACTTATCAGTCCACTGAACTGCATTTGGCTGTTTCTTTCTGGTTAGGTCTGTCAGCGGGGCGGCGATTTGGCTGTAGTGTGGTACAAATCGCCTATAATATCCGGCCAAGCCTAAGAAGGATTGGACCTGTTTCTTTGACTTTGGAACTGGCCACTTTTGGATAGCATCCACTTTGGCCTGTAGGGGATTTATAGTTCCTTGACCCACCTGGTGTCCCAGGTACGCCACTCTGTTTTGGCCTATTTGACACTTTTTAGCCTTAATAGTTAGTCCTGCCTGCCGGATGCGCTCGAAGACTTTTTTCAGGTGCTCCAGGTGTTCTGTCCATGAATCAGAAAAAATGGCCACATCATCGAGATAGGCAACGGCAGATTCTCCCAATCCCGCTAAGAGACCATCTACAAGTCTTTGGAAGGTGGCGGGTGCATTTCGCAACCCGAAAGGGAGTACATTGAATTCATACACCCCTGCCTGGGTGACGAAGGCGGACCTTTCCTTAGCGGGTTCATCTAGTGGTACTTGCCAGTACCCCTTGGTTAAGTCTAAAGTAGAGATGAATTGGGCATGCCCAATTTCTCCAATAGCTCATCTGTGCGTGGCATTGGATAGTTGTCAGGACGAGTTACAGCATTTAGCTTACGGTAGTCCACGCAAAAGCGTATTTCCCCATCTGGTTTGGGAACTAGAACCACTGGAGATGCCCATGCACTGGTAGAGGGGCGGATTATATCCATCTGTAGCATGTCCTGGATCTCCCTTTGTATAGCCGCTTGGGCATGAGGTGACTCCCGGAAGGGTGGGGTTCTAATTGGGTGAGCATTACCTGTGTCAATGGAGTGGTATGCCCGTTCGGTCCGTCCTGGAGTGGCTGAGAAAATCGGTGCAAAGCTTGTGCACAGCTCCTTTATCTGCTGTCGCTGCAGACGTCCCAGGGTCGTGGAGAGGTTCACCTCTTCCACGCCACCATTCCTTTTTCCTTCATAGTAGACACCTGCAGGCCACTCCGCGTCATCAGTTTCCTGGGCTGTAAACTGGCAAACGTTTAATTCTCTAGAATAAAAGGGCTTAAGAGAATTAACATGGTATACCTTAGGCTTTATGTTGGAGGTGGGGGAGGCTATGAGATAGTTAACAGCTCCTAGGCGCTCCTGGACCGTGAATGGTCCTTCCCACGACGCTTCCATTTTATGGGCCTGGAGCACCTTTAAGACCATGACTTGGTCTCCTACTTTGAAGAACCGTTCTCTGGAATGTTTATCATACCAGGCCTTTTGCTCTTCCTGAGCATCCTTTAGGTTTTCTTTAGCAAGGGCTAAAGAGTGTCGGAGGGTGTTTTGTAGGTTGCTTACAAAGTCTAGAATGTTAGTTCCTGGAGAAGGCGTAAACCCCTCCCATTGCTGCTTCACCAACTGTAATGGCCCCTTAACCTCGCGGCCATACACAAGTTCAAATGGTGAAAACCCTAAACTGGGATGTGGTACAGCCCTGTAGGCAAAAAGCAACTGCTGCAACACTAGGTCCCAATCATTGGAGTGTTCATTTACGAATTTACGTATTATGGCCCCCAAAGTTCCATTAAACCTCTCCACCAGACCATTGGTTTGATGGTGATGAGGGGTGGCAACCAAGTGATTCACCCCATGAGCTTCCCACAGGTTTTTCATGTTCCCTGCCAGGAAATTAGTTCCCGAATCTGTAAGAATGTCGGAGGGCCAACCTACCCTGGCAAAAATGTCTGCTAATGCCTGGCACACACTTTTAGCCTTGGTGTTGCTTAAGGGTACAGCTTCCGGCCATCGGGTAGCAAAATCCATGAAAGTCAGTACGTACTGCTTTCCTCTGGGTGTCTTCTTTGGGAAAGGACCCAGAATATCCACAGCTACTCGCTGAAATGGGACCTCAATTATGGGTAGTGGCTGGAGAGGGGCTTTAACCTGGTCTTGGGGCTTTCCCACTCGTTGGCACACCTCACAAGACCGGACATAATTAGCAACGTCCTTGCCCATTCCCTCCCAGTGGAAGGACTTCCCCAACCGGTCTTTGGTTCTGTTCACCCCAGAATGGCCACTGGGATGATCATGGGCTAAGCTCAAGAGTTTTACCCGATACTTAGTGGGAACTACCAGCTGTCTTTGAGGATGCCAGTCTTCCTGGTGCCCACCAGAAAGAGTCTCCTTGTATAAAAGTCCTTTTTCTACAACAAACCGGGATCGGTTAGAAGAGCTGAGAGGCGGTGGGGTGCTCCGTGCCGCCGCCCAAGCTTTTTGAAGGCTGTCATCTGCTTCCTGCTCGGCCTGGAACTGTTCCCTTGATGCTGGAGACATCAGTTCCTCCTTGGACTGTGGACTGGGGCTTGGTCCCTCTGGAAGCGATGCAGGTGCTGGGGCTTTTTCCATTGACTGTGAACCGCTGTCCGCTGGTGCACTATGTGGTATTTCAGGCTCTGGCTGAGCCTCTTGGGTAGGGTTATCTGCTGCTTCCGCCAGTTTAGGCTCGCTGGTGCCCTCTGGCATTGGAGTTGTAGACGGGGTTGCAAGCGCTGGACTCAGTGCTGGCAATGGTTCTGGTGCTGGTTGCGTTGCCAGTTCCGGTTCTGGGACTGGCTTTGGCTGGGTCTCTGGGATTGGATCCACTACGGCTGTTGCAGTCGTTGGCAGGGGATCCGGTTCCACCACCTGTGTTTGGGTCTCCGGTAACACAGACGGGGCCCTGGTGGACGGCTCAGGAACAGGGATGGGGGTGAAAGCTTGCTTAGCCTGGCTGCGGGTGACTATTCCCACCCTCTTGGCTAGCTTCACCTGGTTGGCCAAGTCTTCCCCCAGCAGCATGGGAATGGGATAATTGTCATAGACTGCAAAAGTCCACATTCCTGACCAGCCCTTGTACTGGACATGCAACTGGGCTGTAGGCAAGGTTACAGACTGTGACACGAAGGGTTGAATTGTCACTGTAGCCTCAGGGTTGATGAGTTTGGGGTCCACTAGGGATTGGTGGATAGTTGACACTTGTGCCCCAGTGTCCCTCCAAGCGATAACCTTCTTTCCGCCCACTCTCAAGGTTTCCCTTCGCTCCGAGGGTATGAGAGAGGCATCTGGGTCTGGAGTTCTTTGGTGTGATTGGGGTGTAATGAACTGTAATCGGTTGGGGTTCTTGGGGCAGTGAGCCTTTATATGCCCCAGTTCATTACATTTAAAACATCGCCCTGCTAAGGTATCACCGGGCGATGTTGGTTGCTGGAGACTGGTGTGGTGGGGTGAGAAGGCGTCTGGGGTTTCCCTTGGGATGTGGGTGGGGCCTTGGGTTGTCCCCGGTGATAAGGTTTTGTTTCGGCTTGCCCCTTCTGATATTCGCTCCAACTGCTACTAGCTTTTTTCTTTTCTGTCACCTCCACCCATTTGGCTCCAATCTCCCCCGCCTCGGTTACAGTTTTGGGCTTCCCATCTAGGATGTACCTTTCTATTTCCTCAGGAACACCCTCTAAAAACTGCTCCATTTTTAAGGGAAAGCAGATCTTCCAGAGATTTAACATTTGCTCCTGATACCCAGGCATCACAATTTTTGTCAATGTGGTAGGCATGCCGGGTAAATGACACATCTGGTTTCCACCTTAGGGCTCTGAACCGCCGACGGGCATGCTCGGGTGTTAGCCCCATTCTGAGTCTGGCCTTGTTTTTAAAAAGTTCATAACTGTTCATGTGTTCCTTAGGCATTTCAGCCGCCACTTCTGCTAAGGGTCCACTGAGCTGCGGCCTCAGCTCTACTATGTACTGGGTTGGAGGGATGTTGTATCCAAGGCAGGCCCTTTCAAAATTTTCTAAGAAGGCCTCAGTATCATCGCCTGCCTTGTAGGTGGGGAATTTCCTGGGATGGGAAGTGGTACCTGGAGAGGAGTTGTTAGGATGGTCTGATGCACCCTGCCTAGTCCTTGCTGCTTCCAGTTCCATCTCTTTTTCTTTCAGCTCCATCTCTCTTTTATGGGCCTCCTGTTTGGCTTTTTCTTCTATTTCATGGGCCTCCTGTTTGGCTTTTTCCTCGAGTTTTTTAATTTCAAGCAGTCTCTGATGTTTTCTCTCATTTTCTTCTGCTTCTAGTTTGGCCAGTTCTATTTTGTTAGCTGCGTCTTTGGTAGTCATTTTCCTGTTTTCTTGTGCTGGGTCACACCCTCTGCAGTTGACTGAAACTGGGATGTATTTAGCTTAGGCTCCTGCTGAGTGCTGCTGAGTTAACAGAGACTTTCTAACTAGCTACTTCCGAGGATGTAAAAAGAAAAAAAAACAATTCAGCTTGTAAATTACCTTTACCAGATCAAAGTTTGCTCACTTATTTGAACACTTCTTTTAACAAAGGACCTTGTTAAAAAAACTTAACACCTCTGCCTTCAGGCAAGGAGAGATAAGATATGCATCTACCTTCAGCTCTGCTCTCCAAGCAGCTAGAAGGAAAAAAAAAATCTCTTACTGGCTTTTGGGTTTAAAACGATCCCACCGCTGTGCCACCATGTCAAGGCTGTATCCCTACTTTGAACTTTAGGGTACAAATGTAGGGGCCTGCATGAAGACTTCTAAGCTTAACTACCAGCTTAGTTCTGGTCCGCTGCCACCATCCCAAAGCTAATTCCCTTTCCTGGGTAGCCTTGAGAGACCTTCACCAATTCCCTGGTGAATACAGAGCCAAACTCCTTGGATCTTAAATAAGGAGAAATTGACCCTTCCCCCCTCCTTCCTTTCACCAACTCCTGGTGAATACAGATCCAAACCCCTTTTAGATCTTAAAACAAGGAGAAATTGACCCTTCCCCCCTCTTTCCTTTCACCAACTCCTGGTGAATACAGATCCAAACCCCCTTTGGATCTTAAAACAAGGAGAAATCAATCAGGTTCTTTAAAAGAAGGCTTTTAATTAAAGAAAAAGGCAAAAATCATCTCTGTAAAATCAGTATGGAAAATAACTTTACAGGGTAATCAAACTTAAAGAGCTCAGAGGACCCCCCTCTTCTGTCTTAGGTTCAAAGTACAGCAAACAAAAATAAACACTCTGGTAAAAGGTACATTTACAAGTTGAGAAAACAAAGTAAATCTAAGACACCTTGCCTGGCTTTTACTTACAATTTTGAAATAAGAGAGACTTGTTTAGAAAGATGGGGAGAACCTGGATTGATGTCTGGTCCCTCTCAGTCCCAAGAGCGAACAACCCCTTAAACAAAGGACACACACAAAAGCCTTTCCCCCCCCAAGATTTGAAAGTATCTTGTCCCCTTATTGGTCCTTGGGGTCAGGTGTCAGCCAGGTTACCCGAGCTTCTTAACCCTTTACAGGTAAAAGGATTTGGAGTCTCTGGCTAGGAGGGATTCCATAGCACTGTACACAGGAGAGCTGTCACCCTTCCCTTTATAGTTATGACAGGCCCTGATTATATTGTGTAACTTTGATTACACAAAATTCCCCCCCTATAGACAAGGCCTTGTTCCAGTAGAAAAGTGCCTTTTTCCTGTTTAGTTTATGTCACTTGGGAAGGGGTTAAAGAGGTATAAGAGTGCCTATGTGAAGACTTACGCTAGTATAACTAGATCAGCGTAATTGGTAACATGTTTCCACATAGACAGAGCCTTTGTGTATATATCAGGCCTAAATCGAGATTGGGCTGGTCTTTCTGAAAGCCTTGCTCTGATTCAGCCACAAGTTATTGGATCCCTGGGGGAAATGATCTGGCCTGTGTTTATGCAGGAGACCAGACTACATCATGATCGTCTTTTCAGGCCTTAAAATCTATGATCAGCAATAGAATTTAGGGGACACCAAATTTGTGCAGACTGTAGGTAATGTGGGGACTGCAGTGAGTGACCTCCCTCAAACTGACGGACATTTGAAAGGTGAGGGCGGGAGGACACCAACCTGGGCATGGTGCTGTGGAATAAATGACACTGGCTCAGGTTGTGCTGAGTACCAAGGGGCTCGGTATGGAAGTGTCTTTCTTGCGACTCCCCCAAGGAGCAGAAAGCACAAGGCGACCCAGCCAGGGCATGAGGACCTATGCTCATGGTTGGGTTTGTATGTCGAGGCAGATGCAGGGAGGGCAGTGGCCTCCCATTAGGTGGCTGTGGGCCCTGCAGGAGAGGAGCAGAGCACCTCAGGCTGTGGGAAAAGGAGAAGGGTATCATGGACTGACCCCAGTTTGTTTCTTTTCCCACAGAGAAGCTCCTCTCACCACGTCCCTGCTGGGTGCAGAGGGTCTGATCAGTGTGAGCTCACCATCCTTCTCCAGGTGAGTGACCAGAGCGATTCCTGGCTCCCTTCAGTAAATGGGGAGGAGGGGAGCTCTGAGATCTGTTCCCCATTGACCCCGCGGGGGGAGTGATGGCCTCTTGAGTGCAGAGGGGGTCCTATCCCCTTTCAATGCCTCCACAGAACCTATTGGACGAAGCTACCCCATATCGATTGGCTCTGGCACTGGGGGTGTGTGGGAGGGGAGGGTGGGGTTGAGACATTTGAGAACCACCCGCCGGGCTGCATAGCAGGCTGTGATTTCCCTCTCCCATTGGGGTATCTGCCTCTCTAGCCATTTTGGAAGAGGGGGAGAAGATTCCTGGACTTGCAGCTAATTTGGTGCCTGGCTTTGGGGAGAGTGAAAATGGAAACACAGGGAGCGGTAAGGGCCAGTTTCAAAGGGCAGCTCCACCAGCTCCACTCTGTGCACTGGGTCCCACAAAGACCCCTCCAAGAAGTGGCAGAGGAGCAGCTCCCCATTCTTCTTGGGTGCTGGACTGGGTCTCAGAACAGTTCTCATGCCCAGCAATCCACAGCCCCCAGGCTGGGCCTCCTGCAGGGTAGAGGGGTGAGCTGCCACTCAACCCTCTTCTTGAACCCTTCCCATCATTGTACAGACCCTCAGAGTCACAGGAAGAGAGAGGCAGCTGCATTGTGTGCTCAAATCCAGCTGGCCCTTCCACAATGGTGGCGGCACAGCCCAGGGGCTGATGAGCCTCAGGCGGGTCTTCAAGAGAGCATCCAACATAACTGGGCTGATCTTTCACTGCTGCAGGCTCCTGCTCCTCAGAAGAAGCTCCAGTCTCATCTGCTGCCATGTTTTCTGGAGGGACATGCATATTGGTCCTAGCTCTCTTTTGGCTGGCACTCAGCACAGTCCACTCAGCGGCTAACTCTTCCCAGCTGTGCCCGACTCAGCAGCCAGGTAAGGAGGCAGCAGGCTATGTCCCCTTTCCAGGCCCATGGTAGGAAATATCTGTGAGGCTGCCCACAGTTGCGCGAGGCTTCCCGGGGCTTCCCTGACACACCCTATTAGGCAGAGCTGGAGGGAAGAGGTTGGTGTGTTACAACGATCCCATCATAGGTTTCCATAACACAAATCACATGCTATGGAAATCGTAGTCATCTCCAGGCTGAGCAACCGGAGAGGGGAAATGACATCCAGTCCCTGAGAACAACTGAGCCATTGAGCCAGGGGATAGGCCAGTCAGTGTGGCTCAGAGGAAGAGCTGTATGGTGCTCATGGCCCAGGCAGTAGGGAGAGAGGGAAGGGTCCAGGGGAGGCCTGAGGGGGAGAAGATTGTGTTCAGCATTTGTCTTTACAGCCCATACAACAGTCTGTCTGGGAGGGTGAGGGCTATGGAGTGGCCAGATTGGACCAGAGCAGGGGTCCACCCAGCCCAATTTCCTGACAGCCAGTTCCACCAGAGTCAGAGGAAGAGACAAGAGACCCCCTAGTGAACAGTGATGGAGTACCTTGCCCCATAGAGGAAGCTTCTTCCTGACCCCTATCAATTAGAGGTTGGGTTCATGCCCCCAAACTGGAGGGTTTATATCCCTGCCAAAACTAGTTATTTTTCATCTTTACTCTTATGACTCTGAACATTTACATGGCTAATGGGAATAGCCAATTTTTTTTTGTGATCCCGCTAATCCCTTGGCCTCAATAAGATATTATGGCAGCAAGTTCCAGAGGCAATTTGTGTGTTGTGTGAAAAAGTATTTCCTTAGATTAGTTTTAAATGTGTCATCTTGCAGTGTCATTGAGTGTTCCCTGGTCTCCTAACACAAGAACAGAGTGAATAGCAGTGACCGATCTGCCTTCTCTGTCCAGTTCATTATTATTTATATTTTTATCCCATCTCCTCTTACTCACCACCACTCTAAACAGCCCCAGTCTTCTCAATTTCTCTCCATAAAGGAGTCCCCATGGACCCCCTGGTTCTGATAGATCCTTGCTGAGGTGGGGGGGACCAGAACTACAGGTTGGTTTCTCTGTGAGTGGACTGGGTATATTGTGCTCTCCCCTCCCCCACCGGGGGTCCCACCTCATTCCCCTTCATGCTGGGGTCTCCTGGCTCCGCTCAGACATGCAAAGAACTTCCCAGGAGCACAGTAGCACCTGGGATCATATAAAATTGTTGCATCCTTCTTCTAGTTGTCTCAGCCTGGCCTGTCCATTCCTGCTCCATCCCTGAGGGCTCCTCTGTGCAGATCCTAGTGAGCATTTCTGGAAGCATGACTGAAGTGTGTAAGAGAAACCCCTACACTTCCCAGTGTGACAACATCCTGGTCCTAAATAGCCAGAAACCACAATATTTCAACAGCAACTTTGAAGGCCACATCACCTTGTCGGATAAGTACTTCACTGTTGAAAACATGAGCAAATGGCTTGAAGGAGACTATCAGATTAAATACTGGAATGGAACCATTACAGCATCTGTCTCTCTGATGATGGCTGGTACGTTCTCAGAAGATCCCTTTTCCCCAGCCCAGGGACAATCCAAGTGTCCAAACTCCAACCCCACCCTGCCAGCTGCCAGGCCTGTATTGAGGCTGTATAGGCCCCCTGCTGTCCTATCCCTGTGCCAGAACCCTCAGCCCATGCTGTGACCCTAATCCCCACTTGGAGTGGTGGTGGCAGGTGGGACCCCTGTCCCCTCCTGGAGAGGTAGAGGCATCAACATGAGATTCCATTCTCCACTCCAGGGGTGGCAGCGCTCTTCCCCTCCTGCCACACATAGTGCCCCCTGCTGGGAGGGGCTGGCAGGGCCCCCAGAGCACTGAGACTGGGAGTTAACATGCCAATGAGATGCATGGGGAGATCGCCCCTTTCAGAGTGACTGTCTCAGGCTCACTGCAGGCTCAGGCAACTGCTGCTGCATTGGCTACTCAGGTCATATTTTCTCTCCCCCACCACAAGGGCTAGAAACGTTTATAAACCCCCCCCCCCCCCCCCCGGTCATGAGCCCTTTGGTGCATGGTCTGTCTCTCCCTGTGTATCTGTGCAGTGCCCAGCACAATGGGGCCCTGATCTCAGCTGGGGCAGGGACTGTCTCTCCCTGTGTGCCTGTGCAATGCCTGGCACAATGGGGCCCTGATCTCAATTGCAGCCCCTAGTTGTTACCGAAATACAAATAACCATTTGTTACATTTTCTTCTCCTGTGCAATTTCTGTTTATTGAATCCTTTGTGGGATCCCATCTCCTATCTTGTCATTCCAGATCCCACCCTATTCTCGCCTTCTACACCAGGGGGCCCCAAGACTACTGAGAGATCTGCCAGTGGGACTGCAGAAGGAAAGAGTAAGTGAAAGGAAATTATTCCCTCTATCTGGTTAGCGCCATATGTTCCTCAAACACTTGGGAAACTTGTTTCTGGATGATGTCCCATCCTGTGCAAAATTCCAGTGGATTTGTCTCCATAGGCCCATGGAGTCCAGATGTATTCTGCAATCCTTGGCCCCAAATATCACATGGGGAGCGTTTAATGTTAAGTTCCCTTTGGAAATTTTCACCACTTGAACAACTGTATTTTCTAAACAGAGGCAACGTGTGAGGCAGTCTCTCTAGAGGTTGGAGCAGTGGTCTAAGAGCCAGGACTCCTGGGTTCTATACTAAGCCCTGCCACAGATTTTTTGTGTTAATCACAGGACAGTGCTTTTACTTCCTGATTGCATGACAAATGTGGTTAAAGAAGAATAGTGTGGTTAAGTGGTGCAGGCATGGGACTGGCATTCAGAGACGTGGGCTCTGTTCCCAGCTATGCCACTGGTCTGCCGTGTCACCTTGGGCGAGTCACTTTGCCACCAGTTCTTCTCCTGCACTATGTCTCTCTTGTCTATTTAGTGTGTGAGCTCTTCGGGGTCAGAGCTATCTCTCACTCTGTCTGTGCAAGGCCCAGCACAATGGGGCCCTGATCTGGGTTGGAGCCTCTAGGTGCTATCGTAATACAAATGAATTATAACAACAATAAAACATCACACAAGTTGGGACTATTTACAGTCAAGTATACAATTGGAAACTTGTGCCATGTATGGTTAAGAAGGTTACAGTACAAATCCTCTATTCCATATGATTGGTCTGTAGCCTGGGAATCATTCACTGGTGAAACTGACAGTTAATTAGATATCTGAGAGACAAGGTGTGGGAGGTAATATCTTTTACTGGACCAACTTCTGGTGGTGAGAGACACAAGCTTTCAATAAAAGATATTACCTCCTTCCACCCCTCCTTGTCTCTCTAATATCCAACAAGGCTACAACAATACTGCAAATAGATACTCAGATATAAATTTGAATCTGAAAGTCAAGAATTTTGCAGTTGATGCCTTCCTGGGGAGTGAACTATGCAATCAAGGGGAATTAATTTTGCAGTTGGTGTGTGGGAAACCTGTCAAGATTATTCACTGCAAATTATTCCTTCAGCTCTAATAGTAATACTGACCCACTGACCTACCTCCCAGTAACTAGTGATGATTAGTTACTGGTGGAAAAGAGCTTTGGGCTTCATGGGTAAAAGGACAAAGAATTAATATTATTTATCATTATTTCACTGTGCATTCCTCAAGTTCCCAATAAGGGCCCAATGCTGCAGACTATTGATAACCTCAATACCTTACAAAATCACACCCTACCTGAGATTACATTGATCCTGGCACACTATGGGGCGGGGAAGAAAAGTGATGGAAACCTCTTCCATTTCTATTACTCCAGTGATAACATGTCTTTCAGCACATGACTAACACAGGATATTTCAGCCTTTGATTTATTTGTGGTTTTATTTCAGATTCAACAAACTCCACCTACTATGCATATTTGGCTCTGTTAGTGGTGCTTTTGTGGCAGTTGGTTGGGTGCTACGGAAATATCTGAGACAGTACAGTCCAGATGGACGAAGATTCAGTCTCATTAGCCGAAAGCAGCAGGTCCCAGAAGGAATGAATGGATGTGCCCTCGCAAATGGAGACGCACAAATGAATGGACATGCACGCACCAGTGAACATGGCCATGCCAGTGGATGTCTGCACCTCAGTGAATATGGACATAGTGATGGACATGGATACACAAGTGTACATGTACACACTGATGGGCATATATACCCCAATGGACATGGACACACCAATGAACATGGCCATGCTACTGTGCCTCTCTCTCAGGGAGCTGGGGCTGAACTGCACAGGCTCTCTAGTGAGGAGAATCCTCTACAAGCGGTGATAACCCCTTCCTAGCACATGATGCACATGGGGACAGACAGATATTCATCTGCCTCAGCAATGTGGCCCACATGCATTTTTTCCACACAAACGGTGCAGGGGCTGGTGCTGGTAACCTCAGTTTCTGACTTTCAATTCACCACAGTGCCTGATTCCTCCTTGCTGTGTCTTATTACTGACTGTTTGTGATGCCTGGTGCAGGTCTCCAATCCCCTTCCAGGAAGGGCTGAGATGTATATAATTGGCAGAGACCTACAGCCCAATTCTCACTTTAATTCATCCTGTGGTTGAGCAGGGACAATCTGCAGACTTGGGTAGATGTCCCGATATCAGTCACACTCAGGGCAGCTCCCCCCAAGGCTCTCTAAAGCTTCAGGCACATGTTGCTGCATTGGTTACACCCAGGACAGCTCCTGGATCTCAGAGCAATTGCCTCAGGCTTTCTACAAACCCAGGAGATGTCACTGCATCAGCTACACTCAGGTCACATTGTCAGATATTTCTCTGCATCTGTGAGAGCTAGCAACATAGTGGTGGTGTTTTATTAAAGGTGGGATTCTGCTGTAATCACATGACTCCAGAAGCTGGTGCCCTACTAGTAGATTTATAGTGCCTATGCCTTTTAATCCAGTCCTGGGCAGAGACTTGATACCTCAACAAACACATTCCCATCTTCACCTTTGACGTGCTTGGTGTATATCTGTCTATGTCCTCTTCTGAACAAAGGTTAACCAGTCCTAGCAAAGAGTAGCTTTGCCAAAGTTTGTTGCTGCTTTCTTTGGGTAAGACAGAAACTTCTGAAGACCCTTGCTCACCCACACAATAGGACATGGAGTTTATCACAGTTTAAGAGGGAATTTGTTTGGTCCCAACATTATTAATACTGGGCTACATACCACAAAACATGCTCCATTGATTACATATATACCTTCTCTCATAGTGTAAAGCCACACAGACTCACATCACAATGAACAATAAATACAGCGCATGAGAGTCATTTGCAAGCAACCTTCTGCTACAATTTCTGGTCTTCCCACAGCCTTGAGAAACATTCTGTACTGCAGTCTGTCCATCCAGTCAGCCATATCATAAACCACATTCACCATGGGCGCGCCCTGCCCTGGCATCTGATACTGGTCCCTGCAATCTTCCTCCACTCATCCAAACCACATGTCCTGCAAACTCAAGTCTTCTTCATCTGATCATCTGCCATATATAATATTTATTTTATTTGTTAACATTTATTTTTGAATATTATTAATGTTATTAAATTGTGTATTGTATATAAATTATTATTAATTATTTACAATTACTCTAGTTATTTATATTCCAGTGGGACTGGGACCTCATCCATTGAAATGACAGCAAGGATTCAAAGCTGACATTAGTAACACTCAAAGTCCTCAGAAAACATGAAAGGACTCATAGATTTTCATAGATCCGTGGATTTTAAGACCAGAAGGGACGATTAGCTCATCTAGTCTGACCTCCTGCATAGCACAGGCCAGAGAATTCCACCCAGTTACCCCAATATTGAGCCAATAATATGTGTCTGACTAAAGCAGATCTTCCAGACGATACCAAGCTGGGAGGGGTGGCAAGTGCTTTGGAGGATAGGATTAAAATTCAAAATGAACTGAACAAACTGGAGAAATGGTCTGAAGTAAATAGGATGAAATTCAATAAGGACAAATGCAAAGTACTCCACTTAGAAAGGAACAATCAGTTGCACACATACAAAATGGGAAATGACTGCTTAGGAAGGAGTACTGTGGAAAGGGATCTGGGACTCATAGTGGATCACAAGCTAAATATGAGTCAACAGTGTAATGCTGTTGCAAAAAAAGCAAACATCATTCTGGGATGTATTAGCGGGAGTGTTGTAAGCAAGACACGAGAAGTAATTCTGCTGCTCTTCTCCGTGCTGATTAGGCCTCAACTGGAGTATTATGTCCAGTTCTGGGCACCACATTTCAGGAAAGATGTAGACAAATTGGAGAAAGTCCAGAGAAGAGCAACAAAAATGATTAAAGGTCTAGAAAACATGACCTATGAGGGAAAATTGAAAAAATTGGGGTTTGTTTAGTCTGGAAAAGAGAAGACTGAGAGGGGACATAATAACAGTTTTCAAGTACATAAAAGGTTGTCATAAGGAGGATGGAGAAAAATTATTCTTCTTAACCTCTGTGGATAGGACAAAAAGCAATGGGCTTAAATTGCAGCAAGGGTGGTTTAGGTTGGACATTAGGAAAAACTTCCTAACTGTCAGAGTGATTAAGCACTGGAATAAATTGCCTAGGGAGGTTGTGGAATCTCCATCCTTGGGGATTTTTAAGAGCAGGTTGGATAAACACCTGTCAGGGACAGTCTAGATAATACTTAGTCCTGCCTTGAGTGCAGGGGACTGGACTAGATGACCTCTCGAGGTCCCTTCCAGTTCTATGATTCTATGATCTGAAGCCATCCACCCCTTCCCCTGGGAGTTTATTGCAATGGTTAATCACCCTGACTGTTAATATTTTTTGCCTTATTTCTAAGTATAATTTGTTTGATTTTAACACAGCGATTGGTTCTTGTTGTGCCTTTGTCTGCTAGATTGAAGAGCCCGGTATCTCCTCCCCATTAAGGTACTTAAACAAGGTAATCAAGCCACCTCTTCATCTTCTTTTTTGATAAGCTCAACTGATTTAGCCCCTTCAGTCATTTAAGGAAGAAACACCTTCCATGAGCAGGTTATTCCATTATTAACTTTGTCTCAGACCCTGTGGATGACCCACTCATTGGAGGGTTTTAAAAACAGGGTTGACAATCACCTGTCAGGGATGGTCTGCAGGTTTCCTTGGTGCTGGTTCAATGCAAGGGGATGGACTAACTAGATGACCTCTTGAGGTCCCTTCTAGCCCTACATTTCTATGATTCAAATCAAAGCTTGAGCATGTGAGCTGATGCTCCCTGTCAGGGATGTAGCTACAGGGGTCCTGTGTCATGCTGTGCATATGGCCCTACATTGCCTGAAATTGCTCCTGAATATCAGCTGCTTCTGAGGAAGTTGCAATAAACCCCTGTAGCCTTGCCCCTCCACTTGGAATGGCAGTGGAGGCAATATTGGCTGTTCTCTTCCTCTTCTGCCACATATGCAGGCACCAACTGGGGGGCTGGTGGGGCCCCCAGGGCAGTGTGGCTAGGGCTTAACACCCCACTGAAATTCATGGGGCAATTCCCTCACTCTCAGAATGATTGTGTCAGGCTCTCAGCAGACTCAGGCAATCATCGCTATGTCAGTTACATTTGGTTCATGTTTCTGAGGTTTTCTTCCCAACCACAGGGGCTTCAAACTAACTATTTTTTAAAAAATGGAAGTTTAGATTCTGATCTGATCACTGGACTCCAGGAGCCTGTGCCTTTGCCTTAATCTGGCACTGCCATAAAGGTGACAGATGGACCGTCACATATACCGGGGAATTAACACTCGGTCAGAGCCTACCTTCATTTACACCCATTCAAACCCATTTATTTCAACAGGGCTGCTCAGGCAGCACTTGAGCCAGCTTTTTGGTCCCATATTTTGCCATTAGGATTCAGATTGACCTCTTTACTGTTTTAATATATTTTTCTCTTTGGGGTTATTTTGACTCAAACCCCACTAGAGTCAGTGGGAATCTTTCTATTGTCTTCAAGAGGCTTTGGATCACCCCTTTGTTATTTGACATAAAAAACCCAGTCTGAGGCAGGTCTGTCTCAGATGTTGTGTAGACATAAAAACTACTTCTTTGGCCTTCAACAAAAGGCTGTTTTGTTACCTGTGTGGGGGATTTATCTGTTCGGGCCACACAATCTGCTTCTCGGTTATTATACTTAAGTCTCTATTTTCATATCTTGCAAAAATCCTATCCCTTGGAACAGAGCGGGAGACGTTCCCCGGTACGGGAAGGATTAGGGAGTGTTAGGGAAAAGGGAGTGGGGGATGGTCCCAGATGCCTTTTTTGCTTCAGTCTTTACTAAAAAGTTAATTGTGACCAGATACTTAATGCAATTTATATTAACAAGAACAGGAGTACTTGTGGCGCCTTAGAGACTAACAAATTTATTAGAGCATAAGCTTTTGTGGGCTACAGCCCACTTCTTCGGATGCATATAGAATGGAACATATATTGAGGAGATATATATACACACATACAGAGAGCATGAACAGGTGGGAGTTGTCTTACCAACTCTGAGAGGCCAATTAAGTAAGAGAAAAAAAACTTTTGAAGTGATAATCAAGATAGCCCAGTACAGACAGTTTGATAAGAAGTGTGAGAATACTTACAAGGGGAGATAGATTCAATGTTTGTAATGGCTCAGCCATTCCCAGTCCTTATTCAATCCTAAATTGATTGTATCTAGTTTGCATATCAATTCCAGCTCAGCAATCTCTTGTTGGAGTCCAACAAGAGACTGCTGAGCTGGAATTTATATGCAAACTAGATACAATCAATATGCAAACTAGATACAATCAACTTATGTACCATGCTCACTTTATGATATTGTTTTTTATTACAAATATTTGCACTGTAAAAAAAGGTAAACAAAAGAAACAGTGTCTTTTAATTCACCTCATACAAGTGCTGTAGTGCAATCTCTTTATCTTGAAAGTGCAACTTACAAATGTAGATTTTTTTTGTTACATAACTAAACTCAAAAACAAAACAATGTAAAACTTTAGAGCCCACAAGTCCACTCAGTCCTACTTCTTGCTCAGCCAATCGCTAAGACAAACACATTTGTTTACATTTATGGGAGATAATGCTGCCAGTTTCTTATTTACAGTGTCACCTGAAAGTGAGAACAGGCATTCACATGGCACTTTTGTATCCGGCATTACAAGGTATTGTTTTATTTTTGAATGCAGGGTTTTTTTTGTACATAATTCTACATATGTAAGTTCAACTTTCATGATAAAGAGATTGCACTACAGAAATTGTATTAAGTGAGTTGAAAAATACTATTTCTTTTGTTTTTTATAGTGCAAATATTTGTAATAAAAAATAAATATAAAGTGAGCACTGTACACTTTGTATTCTGTGTTGTAATTGAAATCAATATATTTGAAAATGTAGAAAACATCCAAAATATTTAAGTAAATGGTATTCTATTATTGTTTAACAGTGCGATTAATTGCAATTAATTTTTTTAATTGCTTGACGGCCCTACTTTTGATGTATTTGATGTTCTGGAAGGGTATGAGCTATATTGGGAAACCTTAACTCCATGGTTACAAAGATGGGGGGGATTTTTTATTTTTTTTTTGCCATTCAATTTATTATAGTTCACAAAAAAGCAGGAAGAAGAGTTTCTTTGAAATCATTAATGAATCCAGGTAACTTGGGACACCTAAATGCTTGAGTCTGCCTGTGCAGGTGCTTCCAGCTGTGCAGGAATGTGGCTGTTTCTTTAAGAGAAGACTCTAATCTCCCCTTGTGACAGGATTTGAAATGACTGCAACTTTCCAGTTACTGTTACTTTCTCTTTCAAACTCTGCAAATACTGCAAGAAGGAAGCACATTTATCGGTTTGGAACACAAACAGATTTCTTTAAACAAGTTTAAGGAAAAGCGACTAGAAAACTCTGTAGCTATTTTATAGCCAGAATGGGCTGTGCAATTTGATAAAGTGAAATAATCACTCAAAATATAATTATCTCAACAAAACCAATGAGGCCTGACTAAATCCTGAAGATTACTCCTTCTGAGAAGTTTTACAATCAGGTAGGTTAATTTTGCTTCAGAATGACTCTTTGTAACTAACCCCCAATATACATTGCTTGTTGCTTGGACGGATTGAAGATTAAATAATCCTCTGATAATTTGTTTCACTCTTTATTAACCCTACATTACATGTACATTCAAAATGATTAACATTCAGATGCATTGCTCATTATTTTCATAGCTATGTGCCACGAGATTTGTACAGCAGGTTGAAGTAATAATTTGTTTCTTTTGCTATTCTGTTTTATTGAAGAGCACTGGGCCTCACCCTGTTCTCAGTGATGCCAGGGAGAAGATTTGTAACAAAATAACGTCCTGTATTTAGAATACAGGAAGAAATGTACCGTGCCAAATCCAACAGTTATCAGTCTAGTTTTCTGCCTGTTGTCATTTCAGTTTTCTAGAGCTTACTGTGGGGCTGAATCCTTTTGCTTCTGATACATTCAAGGGAAAAAAGGAAAATTATTTCCACAATCAATTAAAACAGAAAATTTTCTCCTGATTAAATCATGTGAATTAAGCATGTGTCTAAGGTTGATCCCGTGTTTGAGAGTGGTGCTGAACGGGGGCTTCGTAACATAATTTAAAAAGAGGTAAATTTATATGTTGTGACAGGTCATCTCCTTTTGTGTGAAAATCCACTGGAGGGGAGATTTCATGTATAAATCTATAGAGGTAAAGCCAGTTGAAAAAACTGAATTATTATTGTGAAATTGTATTCTACAATTATTTCTGTTTTAGTTGAAGTATTTTATGGATTTTTCAAGTTTTTAATCAAATATTAAAACAAGAATTCTGTTTTCAGTTTTTCTCTTTTTTCAATTTTCATTCACCCCCCTTTATCTTTCATTGAAATTTCATTGAATTTATAAAATTTATAATTTCATTGAAAAATTAGAAACATTCAGATAAGAAATTATTTTTAATTTTTTCCTAAAAATCATGTCAAAAATAATTTTTGTTGAATTTTTTTGATCAGCTACAGTGTTGTCATCTCACATAATTTTATTGTGATTCTGGGGATTTTACTTTGCCTCACAATATTTGGTAAGCCTGGCATCTCTAGTTTTGAGATTATGTGACAATCTCAGATTTCATTTAAAGTAGAAGTAAATTTCTAGCCCTCATGGTTGCAGAGAAAAGTTTAAGACTATGGCCTGAGTGCTCCCTAGGGCTCAGAATGAACCAATTGAAAATTAAATTGAAAATTATGACAACATATATTAGAGCAAGTTTAGTCCATAATCTATTAAAATCATTGTAATTAAATATACATAACAATAATATTCAAGCAGTACATGTGTCCTGGAGAAGTTTTAAAGAAAGGCAAACCACTGAACTGGTGGAAGTCACAGGCTAAGAACCTGAAACCAGAGTTTGTTGAAGTGCTAAACCAGCTTTTGAGAGCAGCGTCCTCTTATGCAGAAAATATTTTCTTCTTTACAATTTATTCAACTAGCTCAGTTCAATGACTAGTTCATTCAAAGTTGAGAAATTGATTGGGAGTTGAAAAAGCAGGAAAGCCAGTAACATTACCGTGCCAGAGGCTTTTGTGAAAACAATACCATTAGGATTCTGATCCTACCATCAGCCCCCTGTGTTAGTGTGGAGAATCACTGGGGCTTCATACGGGCATCAGCATCTGCCTGTGATGATGAGCTTGCCGGAGCAGGGGCTGTGTGTCTAAGGAGGGAAGTGAAATTCACCTGGTAAAGGAGGATTCACGTACACATTAACCAAATCAGTAAAGTCTGTCTAATAATCATCTCGCTGACCCTTCCCCTAGTAACTACGCCAGCCCCTGTGCAGAGTCAGGTGATAATGGTGGACAGGAATTGAGTATATGTCATAGGGGTGAAAATGTGTCATTTTTCAGGCCTGCTCTAAAAGGCCCAGGCTGTCTCTGAATGTGCAATCACCTTCTGTGATCAGCTTTTGGACCCAGTTGCCCACATCCCCTCCTCTCTACAGGTCTGTTTGTATTCCTTAGATAAGCTTCTCCACCTGGGGCCCACTGTTTCTGACAGATCCCTTTGGAGGAAGAGATGAGAAACAGGGAGATTCAAACATCTCTCAGCCACAGTCTCTACACATCCTTGCTGCTTGTCTTGTGGGAAATCAAAGTAAAATACCAGATCACTGGGACTTTGAGTAGGTGAAGTTGCTCTCTTCCCCATCAGCTCCCCAGCTGGTCGGTTTCAGTTTAACAACCTAGTGTCTCTCCCACCACCATATGGATGGTGGCTGCTCAGGAGCCTGGTGGAAGGTGCTGGCATCTCAGCCTGGTTCCTAATGGGGCAGGTGACCCCATCACACACAACATACCCAGAAAGGCCTGCACTGATTTTTTTCCCCTTTTGTCAAGCTCAGCAGCAAGACCAGGGACTCAATGGACCACGGAGACCAACCTCCTCTCTCCCTCAGGTTAAGACTGAGGCCCCCTGGCTGAGGGCAGCGTGTGTGAGGGGAGCCATTGCTGGAGCTCCTGCACAGTATAGGGTGTGGGATAAACATAGAACTCCAGTCTCCAGGGCTCTCAGGCCACTCATCTGGTCTGGCTGCAGGAGGGCATCTGAGGCCAGACTGAGGGGCCCTGGAACAGTTTGGGAAGCAGCCACCTGGGAGAAGGAGAAGCAATTCAATTGTGCTAGGGAAGCAGTGCTGAGTGAGATGCTGCAGGGGAGGCAGCTAGTTCCCTGGGTACACTTCTGCTGCAGTTTAACAACCCAGTTAATAGAGACATTACTGTTCAGCTGAGTAAAGTGGCTGTGTTGCTGTTCTTTGGCTAATTAGTGCAAGGCTTGAGATTGGCACTCATCATTCAAACACATTAACTCATGTACCTGGGGGTTTCTCTCAGCATCTCAACACGGAGCAGAGCAGTTTCAGTGCTCTAGGTCTAGGGTGAAGGAAAAATAAAGGAATGGTCTATACCATACCTGGTAATCTATCTCCTCTGGCTGTAGGATGTACAGTGTGCAGTTGGTAAATTAGGGACATTCAGTCAGACAGGTGGGGAAGACATTTTTGTGCTTTGCCCCTGTCTATGCAAATGGTGCCTGTGTTGACTTAACCACCAATGTAACTTCACCCTCTTTGGTCCCTTTGGCATCATTGGAATGTTTGCAGCATCGGGACCCTGCGCTGTGAGTTCTTTGGGTCTGTTTACTCAGTGTCTGTACAGAGCTCAGCACACTGGGGCTTCATCCTCCATAGACTGTAATACAAATAGCCACACAATCATTGTATAGATGTGGAAACTGAGGCAGGGAGAGGGTTGGCTCAATGGGCCCCCTATTCAGTAGCTGCAAAGGCCAATGCGGACCTTGGCAGAAGCTAGGAATGTCCTGAGCTCCAGCCAGAACTGCATCCCTGTTATAGTGGTCCCTATGGGGCTTTGCCAGGGTGCTGAGTATAAGAGGTGCAGCTTCACTCTGGCCCAACTCCTTTATCCCTGTGTGACATTGCATCTCATAATGCTTTATAGAAATATGCTTATAAATGCAAATATGACATAACTGGAATATGTTTTATGCTAGATATGCCATGTAACATATCTTTGCAAAGGTTATGTTCTACTGAATGTATTCATCCTATTCGTATGCATGTATCATTTTTATATCTGAAGTTATGAGTGTTGGCTCTATACTTGTATTTAAAGTGTTTGCTGTAGGAAGCACATAAGGCAGATTTGGTCAGCATAGTGTGAAGGGGTTATTCAAGTAATTGGGAGTACTTAGTGTGACAGACCCAGACCAGTGGGGTACAGGAGTCTGGTAGAGGGCAAATATACTGGTCACTGGATGAGTAGTTTTCTGTTCCCTGAGTGACCAGAGAAGGGGCTGCACTAGAGTAATCAGGAACCTGCTAGAACCAGTTAAGGCAGGCAGGCTAATTAGGACACCTGGAGCCAATTAAGAAGAAGCTGCTAGAATCAATTAAGGCAGACTAATCAGGGCACCTGGGTTTTAAAAGGAGCTCACTTCAGTTTGTGGTGCGAGTGTGAGGAGCTGGGAGCAAGAGGCGCAAGGAGCTGAGAGTGAGAGGGAGAGGGTGTGCTGCTGGAGGACTGAGGAGCACAAGCATTATCAGACACCAGGAGGAAGGTCCTCTGGTGAGAATAAGGAAGGTGTTTGGAGGAGGCCATGGGGAAGTAGCCCAGGGAGTTGTAGCTGTCATGCAGCTGTTACAGGAGGCACTATAGAAAGCTGCAGTCCACAGGGCCCTGGGCTGGAACCCGGAGTAGAGGGCGGGCCCGGGTTCCCCCCAAACCTCCTAATTGACCTGGACTGTGGGTTCTTCCAGAGGGGAAGGTCTCTGGGCTGTTCCCCAACCCACATGGTGAATCTCTGAGGCAAGAAAATCCACCAATAAGCGCAGGATCCACCAAGATAGAGGAGGAACTTTGTCACATTAGCTAACAATGGACCTTGGGAGACGCCAATCCACATCTAACTTTTCCTTGGAACATTCAAACTAACATGTAAACAATGGTGTCGGCCTGTAAAGAACTGAGTCATGCATGGACATGTGACTTGTCCAGGTGACTGCAAAACTCCATCTTGTGGAGGGGATTTTACACAGGAGAAGAGAGGGGTTTCCACCCATAAGAGAGAGACTATATAAGCCCCTGGAAACCCCTCCATTTTGTCTTCAGCTGGCTCAAAAGATAGCCTCTCCACCCCAAAGAGATGCCCGAAAGAAACTGGAACAAAGGACAGTAACTATGGGGGGTGTGAGTGATTGCTGGACCCAGGCTAGGAAGGAATCTAGTCTGTGAAAGAAGCTTATTGGAACATCTCTGAGGATGAGATTGACTTGCATTTAGTTTCCTACTGTATTAGGCTTAGACTAGCGTGTTTTTGTTTTATTTTGCTTGGTAACCTACTTTGTTCTGTTATTACTTGGAACCACTTAAATCCTACTTTTTATATTTAATAAAATCACTTTTTGCTTATTAATTAACCCAGAGCATGTAATTAATACCTGGGGGAGCAAACAGCTGGGCATTTCTCTCTATCAGTGTTATAGAGGGCGAACAATTTATGAGTTTACCCTGTATAAGCTTTTTACAGAGTAAAACAGATTTATTTGGGGTTTGGACCTCATTGGGAGCTGGGTATCTGGTTGCTGGAGACAGGAGCACTTCTTAAGTTGTTCCTCCTCCAGCCTGTCCATGACCAACCCCACTCCTTCCCTGGCCCTCCCAGGAACACTCCTTGTGCCTGCAGCTGCTGGGGAGGAGGCACACCAGGCTTGGAGGGGAAGGGGGGATTCCCCAATGTGGGGGAGGGGTTTACACCTTCCCTACAGCCCCTTTGGCCCAGACTAGCAGGCATGGGGGTGAGAGCACAATGATGGGGTGGGTCCAAATTTCAAGAATGTGCTCAGACTCAAGGTTTAAATTTTGCATGTCAACTCTAACCACTTGGGGCCTGGTTCTCAGAGGGTGCTTACAGCTCCATTGACTCCACTTGCAGCTGTGGATGCTAAACAGCTCTGGAGCACATGCCCGACAGTTTTCTAGTTGAGGGACATAAACTGAGGCATACAAAGTTAGGCCATTGTTGTACGTATAGACTTTAATGATTTGCCCATTAATAAGAGTAGACATGGATTAAGTCTAATTGAAAATCACTATTTATACTTGATCACTGTTGACCAGGGCAGGATTACAACCAGTGACCTGGCAGTGAAAGGTCCAGCATGTTCCAGCCCCAGAATCCAGAGGCAGCCAGTCCCCCAGGGATGGAACAGTTCTGCAGTGTATTTTAGGTTCATAATCTTTTCCACAGGAGGGATAATTCCACAGCCTTGTACATGAGGGTGAGAACCTCTGGATGTTAAATTCAGCAAAGTGAAAGTATCTGAAATGTGACCCTGCCCTGCACACGGTGCTGTGGTGCTCTGGGGAGATATGACTTTCACACAGTGTCCAAGCCCCTTCCCAGTATTGAGCAGTGTGAGGGGGAGTGAGAAGGAGCCACATGCCTACTCCAGGTGTTTCTGACATCCTAGAGGGGAAAGAGAGGAAAAAGGGAGCTCCGTCTAATATGACACTGACTGGGGATCGCTCCTCCTGTAGGGGTGGGGTGTCCAAGGGAGTGGGGGGTCACATTCTGGGATCCAGGCCAATTTCTCTGTACATGGTAACTTCAGACCCTCTGTTCTGCAAGTGCAGAATGAGGGATGGGATCAGAGTTTGCAGCAGCACCAGGGGATGAGATTACAGCAAACCACACATTGGGAGTTAAGGAATCCAATCAGTGAAATGCACCAGCACAGACCATATCAACCAGTGTGTAATCATGCAGATCTCACATAATAGGGAGTGCCACATAGAACAGATGGTTAGATTTGGTCCCTTGAAATTAAGACCCCCATCAGCCTATGATTGAATTGACAATGCTGAATGCAGGAGTGAGAATCAGCCAGTGGCTCCATAAGGGGTTGCTCAGAGGTCTGACTGAAAATAAACCTGTCCTGGGAATGGAAACGGGAAGGCAGCAAAAGAAACCAGACTATTCAGTGACAGTAAAGAATAAACTTGCACCATCGACACTGATAAAGATCAACTTTAATATTAAAATTGTAAATTACAAAGTCAAAAGAACTAGGAAGTGTGATCAGAGTAATAAACAATAACATCTGAAAAGTAAATAATTAAAGGCAGTGACGGTACATTGGCATTGGATGACAGGCAGGGGAGTCCAGTTCAGGCAATCAGCACAGGAGTGAAAACAGATTTGTGACCAGCTCTGAGGTTTTGTGCAGACATGTCACTGGTCTAGCGACTGACAAGGAATTCTTGTAAACACCAAAACTATGTGAAAATTATGATTTTTATAGGATGGTGTGGGTGTAAAATCTGTCACTGAATGAAGCCTCCCTTAGAAGCTGACTGCATCATTCCAGACAGGGAACGCAGCCTTGTCTAGATGTGGGGCTCAACCCTGCCTTTGGGAACCCTGGGGGAAGGGTGGGAGTGCTGAGATGGTCAGTCCTGGAAACAAGCCCCATTTGTGGCAACTTTTATCCCCTCTGTCCCTGTCTGGCATTGCATCCCTGTAGTTCTTAACCCTGGCTCCTACCCCCGACTTTGTCCCTTTGACTCTCTCCTTCCTCTGCCTCCACCTGTCTGACTCATCTCCGGACATAGTTTGGCCCCTACACACATTCTGCCATCTCTCCCCTCCCATTTGGCCTCCCTCTGCCTCTCCTCCCCTCCCCATTTGTAGCAGAGTCTGACCGTGACAGAAGGCAGCAGTTGCAGCAGATGTCACTGACAGGGCCGGCTCCAGCTCTTTTGTCACCCCAAGTGGCGAAGCAAAAAAAAAAAAAAAAAAAAAAGATAAAGCCGATCGTCAGCACTTCGGCGGTAGCTCAATCGCGCCGCTTCATTCTTCTGCGGCAATTCGGCGGCGGGTCCTTTGTTCCCTCTCTTCCTCTTCAGCGGCACTTCGGCAGCAGCTCAAAGAGGAAGAGAGGGACTGAGGGACCCGCCGCCGAAGACCCGGACATGCCGCCCCTTTCCATTGGCCGCCCCAAGCACCTGCTTCCTTTGCTGGTGCCTGGAGCCGGCCCTGGTCACTGAGCGTGTTCAGATCGCTGAAGCTGGCTCAGGAACTGCAAAGCAGCCAGCGGAGAGGGGGAGAAAGTGGTTGGTAACCCTGCTCCTTGGCACAATTAACAGCCCTGTGGTAAGTCACTCTCCCCGGTGGACAAACCTCAGAAATCCTGAGTTAAGTCTGCTAAAACTCCCCAGGATGGAAGTGAGAGGTAATGACGCTGCAGCACAAGGAGACTATGGAATGCAAAATGCTGCAGAATGAAAGTCACCCCAAAACTTCGCCTCAAATTCCGTTTTTCCACCCAGCCTTTCCCTACCCTTGATTGGTCCTCTGAGCTAGCATGGGGCAGTTAGTCAGAAAATCAATAAAACCCCTCCTTTGACTAAGCTCAAACCAGATTTGAGAGGAGACTGATTTCAAAATAGATTGTAAAAAGAACAGGAGTACTTGTGGCACCTTAGAGACTAACAAATTTATTAGAGCATAAGCTGTAGCCCACAAAAGCTTATGCTCAAATAAATTTGTTAGTCTCTAAGGTGCCACAAGTACTCCTGTTCTTTTTGCGGATACAGACTAACACGGCTGCTACTCTGAAACCTGTCAAAGTAGATTGTGTGCATTGTTACAGTGAGGGGTTGTTTTCCTCCCATAAAAGGAGTTGTCTTCTTTCCTTTTCTGACACTAACATCACATGATTTCTGAGTAACTTCTTCCCCTCAGTGTTTGGCCTCTATTGCAGTTTCTGAAGAATCAGTTAATGAAGAATCTCCTTCATTAATTGTAACTTTAAGGCAAGGGGAGTTGGGAACCCCCAAGGCTGGGTGCCCATAAAAGGAAGCTACCCCTCCCTCTTCATTTATCACACATGGGAACCAGCACTAAGTCCTCCACAAAACTCAGGCCCTGATGTGGGGCTGCAGGGATGGGAAGCAGCTCTGCAGCAGGGAATTTGCTTCCCAGTCCCAAGCACTGTGGAATTGGTCTCCAGTAGTGTCAAACAGTGCAGAAGGGCTGCAGCCATTACTGTAGCCCAAAGTCTGGGGAAGTGACTGCTACAGCCAGCTGTGCTGAAGTCCCAGGCCCTGGCCCCAAAATGGGAGTGAATTTCACCTCCCAACACCCTGCATGTCAGCTGTACCCAGCCCATTTATTTGAGATTCACAATCACTGAACATCTTTGTATCACTCTTGCTAAATGGCTGAATCAATATTCAAGCACCTCTCAAGGACATTGTGAAGATTCATTAATGCCCATTATTTACTTTTAACTGTTATTATTCCGGAGGTGTTGGTCCTGGCTCCATCAGTCAGGTTGAGCTCTGAAATGTATTCAAAGAAATGAAAGGTCTTGTTTTCATTCTAAAGTCCTTTCAGCGAGAAACTTAGCAGACATTTTTAATGCCCTTCCTATTTTAGCTGCAGTTTTCAGGTGATGTTTGAAATTGGGCTCTTTTTGAAATTCTTATGTGATGGTCGTGTGTGTGTTTCATTGTATTTTAAAAACAGTATATTTTATCTACTCAAAAAGTGGCAGAGTGTTGTATTTGGAGTAGATGTGGTACACTGGGGACTAGTGTGCATCAAACAGATATATGAAAAACTTGGCTGTAAAATGAGGGCCTGCATGACACCTACACTTACCCCCCTTGATAGCAGACTTCAACTATCTGAAGGGGGGTTCCAAAGAGGATGGAGCTAGGCTGTTCTCAGTGGTGCCAGATGACAGAACAAGGAGCAATGGTCTCAAATTGCAGTGGGGGAGGTCTAGGTTGGATATTAGGAAACACTGTTTCACTAGGAGGGTGGTGAAGCACTGGAATGGGTTACCTAGGGAGGTGATGGAATCTCCATCCTTAGAGGTTTCTAAGGCCCGGCTTGACAAAGCCCTGGCTGGGATGATTTAGTTGGTGTTGGTCCTGCTTTGAGCAGGGAGTTGGACTAGATGACCTCCTGACATCTCTTCCAACCCTAATCTTCTATGATTCATGACACCAAGCAGTGTTGTGTGACTTCATTCATCCATGGCACTAGTGTCACACACAATATTTTTTAAAGCTTTTATAAGTCTGTATTAATATTTTGGGTAAACTTATTCCCCCAGCGTTTTTTTTTTCTTTCTCAGATTTATCAAAGTCCCTCTTGAAACTTTAACCATCAGAGTACAGATCTTTTAAAATATTCTAGAAAGGGCAGTTTCATTGTGATGATTCTACATTTGCATCGAGTGTTATTTTTCTATATATTATTGTTTTATAGGGGCATGTACATCACATTAGGTCTTTTAGACTTTTTAAAAATCTATACTAGCAAAGTGGGAGTTCTGCTATAGTTAAGGTAGAGTCCTGCATACCATTTAACAGCCATTGTTTTTAAGGCCCAGATCCACAAATGAGAACTGACTTTGTGGTGCCTGTTCCATTGTAAATGAATAATTAAATATTAATTGGGCCAGAGCAAATGTAAAACTCATGCTATAGTCCAGTAGTTTGGTCCATCACATGGGAGGTAGAAGACTTATGTTCAAATCCCTTCTTCTCATCAGGCAAAAGGAGAACTGGGACTGAGGGGTCTCCCACATCCCAGGTAAGTTTCCTTACAACATTTAGCCCAGCAGTAAGGGAGTCATCCTCCTCATTGTCTCCTCCCATCCCCTCAGCCATTTTCTGTAGAACTAGGCAACTCTGAGCACATCAACTGGATACTGAGAGAGGCACTGCTCCCTTGCAAAGCCCCAGGCTATAATTATAAGATTTTTGAAATACAATATTGAAATTCATTCTTAAAAAAGCCACTGAACTTTAAAAACCTACCATGGAAGGGACATAGGCTGATGACTTTCCTGGTTTACACATGGGTGGTGATTTGGGGGAGGGGCATGGGGGACATTGTCCCCAAACTGTATACTGGTCTTCAGGGCTGTCCTTAGGGATGGGTGACCACCTTGCTGAGGGGAGCGCCTCCACAGCAGGGGCGTCCTGTCCCTCCTCCCCCCCCCCCCCCCCCCGCTGCTCTGTAGCGGTCTGCAGCCTGTGCTGCTCCTGCACCCTCCCTTCCCCCACTTGGAGTTGCCCCTGGCCAAGTTGCTCCTGGGAGCCTCCTATCTGCTGTGTGTGTGCGGGGGTGATATCAGCGTGTCCCCATGCCCCCGCCCGTGTACCTGGTCTCTGCTGAGCTGGGCTGAGGGAGAAGAGTCTGTGCTACTGCCTGTGGCTCAGGAGTGGGAGCTGCTGTCTGCTGTTGCTGTCTGAACAAGCCTTCAGACGAGTGAGTTCTGTGCTTAAAGTGACAGTGCGCACTGTCCCTCACACTTCCTCAACACACACACTCTGTCTCACTTCCCCAACACACACACACTCACCACCCACACACTTGTATTATTATTGTTGTTATTACTTCTTGGTACTTCCTGTCAAAATGCGTAAGGCACATATAGTCTCTGTAATTTTATTCTTTCAAAGTTCGTTAAGGATCACAGTGCTGTTATTTTAGTTTTTTGAGTGGTCTGTGTATTTCATCTTTTTTTTTCTCTCGTATGCTTAAATTTAATTCTTTGAGTAGTGAGTTCTAAAATGCGTAACCTGTCCTGGCTGGAGTAATTATCATTAGTACTTTTATTGCCATATTGTGCTTTGTCATTCATTATTTGAAACAGTGCAATCAAATAATAGTATCCTCCTCGAATGTAAATTTAACTTGTGCCTTAGCAGTGCCAGTTTTAAAAAAAGAGCTAAACACATAAACTTAGACACTGTGCAGATGAAGGTCACTTATTTTCAAATTGTATTTTTAGTTATATCTGTAAAATAACTTAAAATTCATATGAAAATAAATGCAGTTCCAACTATGATACCAATAGCAATAATAGAGTCAAATGTTAGTGAGTCACATACATGATTGTGATTGGCAAACATAAATGCCAAAATAATTAGAAAAATAAATTCCCTTTCTTAATAAAAGAGAAAAAAATCTTAATCACGTATGTTAAAATTAAGTAAATATGTTTTTAGTGGAGTGAAAAACAGTTGACTAAAATAGAGTAGATAATGGCAGTAACACAGAGTGTGTCTGTTAGAGAAAGTAAGCAGATCTTATTTATTTTTATTTATCTGTACTAAAGATCATGTACAAAGTATCAAACGTGTGTTTCTGATATCTGCTTTAAAGCTTCAGAACTGATACCTCAAGGTTTAGGATTGGGAATATTTTGCTGTATTACCTCCTGATTGTTCTAAATTTACATATAAACTTTAAGCATGGCTTTAATTGGAGTTTGTATATATTTTTCTTTCTTTCTATAGGAATTAGGTACAGTGCTTCTGTCAGCTAATTCGTAAGTTATTATCTGCAAAAAAAAAAAAAAAACCCTAGAGTTTTCAGGTGCCTAAGTAGCCCCTGGAATCATGGTTAAAGTTTCCTCCCACCCCTCAAAATCTGAAATGGTGTCCTGGTGAGCCAAGAGTAGCCAGAGGGCTGTGGGCTCTGGCAAGATGCAGCCCTCATGTAACAGCATGAAGCCTGCCTTGAGCCTCAGGCAGAGCACCAGGCACGAGGAGCCACAACAGCAGCACAAAAGAAAGGGTGGCAATACACAATATACCCTGACACCCTTTCTTCTGTGCTGCTGCTGGCGGTAGTGTTGCCTTCAGAGCTGGGCGCCCGGCCAGACCCGCTGGTATTAGGCCGCCCTTCCAGTGCTTAATTTGTGCTGGGGCTGAGCTCTGGCATCTCTTTCAGTACAAATTAAGCACTGGGGAAAGGCAGCGAGGCCCAGAGGTGATGCGGGGGAAGGAGCCCAGGGAGCCCATGGCGGGTCAGGGGTGATGGAGGAGCACTAAAATACAAGTTCGCCCAGGGTGCCATTTTCCCTAAGCCCAGCCCGGCCAGTCTTGGTGCAAGCAGCAGGAGGCTTGTGCTGGCCAGAGCACCCTTTCTGTGCTGGGGCTGCAGCTGCCGCGGTCACTTAGCTGGGGGAAAAAACACGGTTTGCAGAGAAAAGAGGAGGGAAGGAGACAGCTGCAGGAGCTTTTATCAGAGCACTCCAGAGCCTGCCAGAGTAATTTCCCCTTGGCAGCGATGCACACGGGATGTCCCCACAGGAGCCGAGTGCTCTCAATGCGTGGCAGGAGGGGAGGGGAGCCGGGCTTTCAGGGGCTTCCTCCCCCAGCTGTGCGCTGCCGCTCCCCCTGCATCCCCAAGTGCCGCTTGGAGTGCAGTCGGGTGAACTCCTGGGAGACCTGCAGAGGGCATCCAGAGTCAGACCTGTACTTATTAAGCCCTCTGCCCTGCAAATACAGAAGTCAGACTCCCCCTATGGGTTTACACCAAGGATGTGGTGGAAAAGGAGGCTAAATTCAATAGATCAAGAGCCCTAGCCAAAGGGTGGGTTTGGACTATTTCATTTCCTTCACTGCTTCTTTCTAAGGGTATGTCTACACTACGGGATTAATCCGAATTTAGATAATTCGAATTTGGGAAACAGATTGTATAAATTCGATTGTATGCGGCCACACTAAGCACATTAATTCGGCGGTGTGCGTCCATGTACCGGGGCTAGCGTCGATTTCTGGAGCGTTGCACTGTGGGTAGCTATCCCATAGCTATCCCATAGTTCCCGCAGTCTCCCCTGCCCATTGGAATTCTGGGTTGAGATCCCAGTGCCTGATGGGACAAAAAACATTGTCGCAGGTGGTTCTGGGTACAGCCTCACCCCTCCCTTCCTCCCTCCCTCCCTGCATGAAAGCAACGGACGGCAGACAACCATTTCGCGCCTTTTTTCCTGGGTGAACACTGCAGACTCCATACCACGGCAAGCATGGAGCCCGCTCAGCTCCAGACAGCAGTCATGAACATTGTAAACACCTCGCGCGTTCTCGTGGAGTTTATGCTGAGCCAGGACCAGAAAAACGAGGCGAGGAGGCGGCGGGAGCGCAGCGACCAGCGTGATGAGGACATGGTCATGGACATGGACACGGACACAGAATTCTCTCAAACCGCGGGCCCCGGTGCTTTGGAGATCATGTTGTTAATGGGGCAGGTTCTATCCATGGAACGCCGATTCTGGGCAAGGGAAACAAGCACAGACTGGTGGGACCGCATAGTGTTGCAGGTGTGGGATGATTCCCAGTGGCTGCGGAACTTTCGCATGCGTAAGGGCATTTTCATGGAACTTTGTGACTTGCTGTCCCCTGCCCTGAAACGCCAGAATACCAAGATGAGAGCAGCCCTCACAGTTGAGAAGCGAGTGGCGATAGCCCTGTGGAAGCTTGCAACGCCAGACAGCTACCGGTCAGTCGGGAATCAATTTGGAGTGGGCAAATCTACTGTGGGGGCTGCTGTGATGCAAGTAGCCAAAGCAATCATTGAGGTGCTGCTACGAAAGGTAGTGACTCTGGGAAATGTGCAGGTCATAGTGGATGGCTTTGCTGCAATGGGATTCCCTAACTGTGGTGGGGCGATAGATGGAACCCATATCCCTATCTTGGCACCGGAGCACCAGGGTAGCCAGTACATAAACCGCAAGGGGTACTTTTCAATGGTGCTGCAAGCACTTGTGGATCACAAGGGACGTTTCACCAACATCAACGCGGGCTGGCCGGGAAGGGTTCATGATGCTCGCGTCTTCAGGAACACTATTCTGTTTAAAGGGCTGCAGCAAGGGACTTACTTCCCGGACCAGAAAATAACCGTTGGGGATGTTGAAATGCCAATAGTTATTCTTGGGGACCCAGCCTACCCCTTAATGCCATGGCTCATGAAGCCATACACAGGCAGCCTGGACAGGAGTCAGGAGCTGTTTAACTACAGGCTGAGCAAGTGCAGAATGGTGGTAGAATGTGCATTTGGCCGTTTAAAAGGTCGCTGGCAATCGCTACTGACTCGCTCTGACCTCAGCCAAAGAAATCTCCCCATTGTTATTTCTGCTTGCTGTGTGCTCCACAATCTCTGTGAAAGTAAAGGGGAGACCTTTATGGCAGGGTGGGAGGCTGAGGCAAATCGCCTGGCTGCTGATTACGCGCAGCCAGACACCAGGGCGATTAGAAGAGCACACCAGGAAGCAGTGTGCATCAGAGAAGCTTTGAAAACCAGTTTCATGACTGGCCAAGCTACAGTGTGAAATTTCTGTTTGTTTCTCCTTCATGAAAACCCGCCCCCTTTATTGACTCATTCTCTGTAAGGAACCCACCCTCCCCCTTCCCCCAGCTTGGTTTCAAACCAAATAAAGTCACTATCGTTTAAAAATCATTTATTCTTTATTCATAGATTATAAAAAGAGGGAGGGAACCCGGGTGGGGTTTGGGAGGAGGGAAGGAAAAGGCCATTAAAAAATGTTTAAAAAAATGACAGCCTTTTGCTTGGGCTGTCCACTGGGGTGGAATGGGAAGGTGTACGGAGCCTCCCCCCCCGTGTTCTTACACGTCTGGGTGAGGAAGCTATGGAACATGGGGAGGGGGGAGGGGGGTTATACAGGGGCTGTACCGGCCCTCTGTTATCCTGCTGCCGTTCCTGAAGCTCCACCAGATGCCGGAGCATGTCTGTTTGCTCACGCAGCAGCCCCAGCGTTGCATCCTGCCTCCTCTGATCTTCCTGCTGCCACCTCTCATCTCGAGTGTCCCTCCTGTCCTCACGTTGGTCCCTCCTGTCCTCACGTTGGTCCCTCCTGTCCTCACGTTCACTGGCTTCTTTCCTATACTTTGAAACCGTGTCCTTCCACTCATTCAGATGAGCTCTGTCACTGCGGGTGGATTCCATGATTTCTGCGAACATGTCGTCTCGCGTCTTCTTCTTCCGACGCCTTATCTGTGATAGCCTTCGGGATGGAGGAGGGAGGCTTGAAGAATTTGCAGCTGCTGGAGGGAGGGAAAAAAGGAGAGAATTTTTTAAAAAGATACATTTTGCAGAACAATGCTTATACTCTTTCACGGTGACCAACACTATTCACATTACATAGCACATGTGATTTCTGTGCAAGGTCGCATTTTGCCTCTTAATATTGAGTGCCTGTGGCTTTGCTGCTAGAGATCACAGACGCAGGTCCGGGCAACAGAATTCGGCTTGCATGCAGCCATGGTAAGCCATTGTCTTTCGGCTTCTGCGCCCTCCTTTCCCACATACCAAGCAAAGCCCGTTGAGTGCTGCGGTTTTGCTGTTAACCTTCAGCAGCAGAAAACAAACTAACCCCCCCCCCATCCAATTCTCTGGATGATCGCTTTATCCCTCCCCCCACTGCGTGGCTGGTATCAGGGAAGATCCCTGCAGGAACCAAACTAACACCCCCCACCCCGCCATGAATTCTCTGGGATGATCGCTTTATCCCTCCCCCCACCGCATGGCTGGTATCAGGGAAGATCCCTGCTAGCCAAACGCGAAAAGCTCTGGGCCAATCCCCTCCCCCCCCCCCCCCCCCGTGCTCGCCTAACTGCAGGGAAGGATTTCTTTTCAGCCACAGGCAAACAGCCCAGTAGGAACGGCCACCTCTGTCCCCTTAATTAAATTCCCGTATTTCAACCAGTTTACCATGAGCGATATCACTCTCCTGAGGATTACACAGCAAGATAAAGAACGGATGTTGCTTGAATGCCAGCAAACACCGGGACCATACGCTGCCAGGCTGTGTCATGCAATGATACCAGATTACTTGCTGCAAGCATGGCGCGGTCAAGTGTCCTACCATGGAGGACGGAATAAGGCTGCACTGCCCAGAAACCTTGTGGCAAGGCTTTTGGAGTACCTCCAGGAGAGCTTCATGGAGATGTCCCTGGAGGATTTCCGCTCCATCCCCAGACACATTAACAGACTTTTCCAGTAACTGTACTGGCTGCGAATGCATCCCAAGTCCTCAGGGCAAAATAATCATTAAAAAACCTTGCTTTTAAAACAAGTTTTATATTTTAAAAGGTAAACTCACCTGAGGTCCCTTCCATGGGGTCGTGGTCTTGGGTACTGGCTTGGGAGGGTTGAGAGGGTACTTCAGTCAGGCTGAGAAAAAGATCCTGGCTGTTGGGGAGAACGGAGTGCTGGGTGCTCTCCGCAAGCTCGTCCTCCTCCTCGTCTTCCCCCTCCGCAGAATCCTCAGGTGTAGCTGATGAGATTATCCCCGCCTCGGAATCCACGGTCACAGGTGGGGTAGTCGTGGCGGCCCCCCCTAGAATTGCATGCAGCTCGGCGTAGAAGCGGCATGTCCGCGGCTCTGACCCGGAGCGACCGTTTGCCTCCTTTGTTTTTTGATAGGCTTGTCTGAGCTCTTTGACTTTCACGCGGCACTGATCTGAGTCCCTATTGTGGCCTCTCTCCATCATGACCTTGGAGATTTTTTCAAAAGTTTTGGCATTTCGTCTCTTTGAACGAAGTTCTGCTAGCACTGAATCCTCTCCCCATATAGCAATCAGATCCAGTACCTCCCGTACGGTCCATGCTGGTGCTCTTTTTCGATTATCGGCCTGCATGGTTACCTGTGCTGATGAGCTATCTGTGGTCACCTGTGCTCTCCACGCTGGGCAAACAGGAAATGAAATTCAAATGTTCGCGGGGCTTTTCCTGTCTACCTGGCCAGTGCATCCGAGGTCAGATTGCTGTCCAGAGCGGTCACAATGGTGCACTGTGGGATAGCTCCCAGAGGCCAATACCATCGAATTGCGGCCACACTACCCCTAATTCGAACTGACAAAATCGATTTTGGCGCTACTCCGCTCGTCGGGGTGGAGTACCGAAATCGATTTTAAGCGCCCTTTATTTCGAACTAAATGGCTCCGTTGTGTGGACGGGTGCAGGGTTAATTCGAATTAACGCTGCTAAATCCGAATTAAAGTCGTAGTGTAGACCAGGCCAAAGTTAAAAGGAAAAGCAAGTTGCTGAGCTTTTAGATAGCAGGAGAAGCTGAAAGGTGTCTGATCTCACTACAGCAAAATACCCTGCAGAAAATACCGACAGGATGAATTAAGACAACTTTACCAGATCAGACACTGCAGTGCTGGAATTCAGTTCTCACTCTAGCACAGAGGTGGGCAAACTATGGCCTGCAGGCTGCATCCAGCCCACAGGACCGTCCTGCCCGGCCCCTGAGCTCCCGGCCGGGGAGGCTAGCCCCCCGCCCCTCCCCTGCTGTACCCGCTCCCCTGCAGCCTCAGCTCGCTGCGCCACCTGTGCTCTGGCCCACCACTGCTGCCGGGCAGCGCGGCTGGCTCCGACCAGGCAACGGGGCTGCGAGCTCCTGCTGCTCTGAGCGGCATGGTAAGGGAGCGGGGAGGGGTTGGACAAGGGGCAGGGGATCCTGGGGGGCGGTCAGGGGACAAGGAGCGGGGGGGGGGGAGGGTTGGATAGGTCAGGGGTTTTGAGGGGGGCAGTCTGGGGTGGGAAGTGGGAGGGGACGGATGGGGGCGGGGGCCAGGCTGTTTGGGGAGGCACAGCCTTCCCTACCGGGCCCTCCATACAGTTTCACAACCCCGATGTAGCCCTCAGGCCAAAAAGTGTGCCCACCCCTGCTCTAGCAACAAAGTGCACAGGGCAAATCCACCATTTTGTGCTCTCCCTTCCCCTTAGCTTTATTTCTTTGAACCTGATTTCAATATAGGGTTGCCAACTTTCTAATCGAACAAAACTGAACATCCTTGTCTTGCCCCGTCCCCATCCCTTCCCTGAAGCCCCGCCCTGCTCACTCTCCCCCACAATCACTTGCTCATTTTCACCAGGCTGGAGCAGGGGGTTGGGGTGCAGGAGGGGGTGAGGGCTCTGGCTGGGGGTGCAGGCTCCAGGGTGGGCCACAAATGAGGGGTTCAGGGTGTGGGAGGGGGCAAGGGCATGGGGTTGGGGGTGCAGGAAGGGGTTGAGGGCTCTGGCTGGGGGTGCGGGCTCCAGGGTGGGCCACAAATGAGGGGTTCAGGGTGTGGGAGGGGGCAAGGGCAGAGGGTTGGGGTGCAGGAGGGAGTTTGGGTTCTGGGAGGGAATTTGGGCGTCGGAGGGGTTCAGGGCTTGGGCAGGGGGGTTGGGGTATGGGAGGGGGTGAGGGCTCTGGCTGGGGTGTGGGCTCTAGTGTGGGGCTGGGGATGAGGGGTTTGGGGTGCAGGAGGGGGCTCCAGGCTCAGGGGTGGAGCTGAGTGCGGGAGGGGGTTCTGAGTTGGGACAGAGAGTTGGGGTGTGGGAGGGGATTTGGGGTGCAGGCTCT
Organism: Emys orbicularis; assembly: GCF_028017835.1. NCBI lineage: Eukaryota > Metazoa > Chordata > Testudines > Emydidae > Emys > Emys orbicularis. The sequence continues at coordinate 22,801,871 of NC_088695.1, read as the reverse complement.
GGGCGGCGCTTACCTTGGGTGGCTCCCCAGAAGTGGCAACATATCCCTTGGCTCCTAGGCAGAGGCACAGCCTAGCAGCTCTGCGTACTGCCTCCGCCCGCAAGCATCACCCCCGCAGCTCCCATTGTTCACGGTTCCCAACAAATGGGAGCTGCGGAGTTGGGATTCGGGGTGAGGGCAGCGCACAGAGACCCCCTGGATGTCCCTCCGCCTAGGAGCCAAGAGACATATTGCTGCTTCCGGGGAGCCGTCAAGAGCCAAGTAGGGAGTTTGCCAGCCCCTCAGCCACTGGGCTTTTAACGGCCTGGTCAGCAATGCTGACTGGAGCTGCCAGGGTCCCTTTTCAACTGGGTGTTCTGATAGAAAACCGGACATCTGGCAACCCTAATAGCAGACACAGCCAGCTGAGGAACGAGGGGGTGGGGAGAAGGATCTCATCTTCGAATGCATTTTGCCCCTCCTCCTGCCCCTCCATCCAGTCTCAGGAAGCAGCTCTGGGCTCTGGCTGCTGTCATTAGCAGGTTGGAGTGCTAAAATATCGACACAGCTGCTTTGCTGGCATTTTCCCCACCTCACCTCCCTCATGATTCCAGTGCACTGGGAACATCTACCCCACCCCACCCACCTCATGATTCCAGTGCATTGCTGGACCTGGGGCTCCTTACACCTGTGGATCAGCAAGGTTCTATGGAGCAGTGTGATTTTGTTTTCTGTCTGAGGCACTCTCCCTCCTGGGATCTTTTCCTTGTAAACCTCTTGGTGTTGGGTCTTATCTTCTTTTGTTTTTATTAACTTTTTATTCCTTTTTAAATATATACATACAGAGAAAAACATAACCAACGCTACATAAAATTTTCATAATATATTAACCATTTGCTACCTAACCTTAGCCATACTTGAACATAAAAATGTAATTATATATAATATGAATGGTCAAAATATACCTCAATTATTTGCATTAAACAATTTACAAACAAACTCTGTTTATGAAAATCCAACTAGTTAAAGAAAAATTATGAAGTTAAGATAAAGAATAGATGCAAAGTTCAGAGGAGAGGGATAGAGATGAGGAGGGAAGGAAGTGGGTGGACAGGAAAGAGAAGGGTGAGGGGGAATGCATGTATCTCTAATTTTTCTTGGATATTTCTGTTACAGTATAATAGTGAGGCACAACTAGTAACTAGCAGCTGGAGTTAACCATGGCAAATCTCCTGCTGACGTACAGAGAAGTTCTGAATTTATCGAAGGAATAAAAGAAGCTCCAGGACTCTCACTGCAATTGAATGTATTGTGACTTTTCTGGCTCATTTCCTGTACATTTCTGTGTCTCTGTTTCTCAGGCTTTCTTGTTGGATCTGTTCCACTCTGTATTAAATTATATATTCAGCAGGGCTACAGTGCAGGAGAGAGGGTGGCTTGGTGGTTAGAGCACTCCTTTTGACTGTAGAAGACTCCTGTTCAAGTTTCTACTCCAATAAATATTTCATTATTTACTCAAAGTGGGACAGATCCAACAGGAAAGATTGAGAAAACTCCACCTCAGGCTAGCCAATAGCGAGTGATTAGGGCCCTCCCCTGAAGAGTGGAAAATGGAGGGAGAGAGGAATCAGGGACCCAGAGCTGGGGAAAGCAGGCACCTGGAGAGGGGAAAGTGGAATTGGGGGAAAGCAGGAACCTGTGGGCAGAGAGTGGTAGGGAGGACCCATAGGGAAGTGCAGGAAATGGAGGGGTGGGAGAAGCAGAGACCTGGAGGTGGGGAGCAGTGTGGATTTGGGGGGGAATGGGACAAAATCAGACTCATAATAGAAACACATTTTCAACTTTAATGTAATGGCTGCTTTAATGGCATAACACAAAAATGATTTTGCTTGGCAATGCATATATCCCATTTTATTTGTGTCCTCTGTGATCTTCAACCCCAATAGCCAGTGTCTCATAATCACTGTTTTGTTCTCTATGATGTTTGTTTATTTTTCTCCATGTCCATCCTGTTATCTAGACCAAGTTCCCATGAAGATGCAGGTTCTCTCATTCTGCCACAGCACCAGAGCCAGATGCTCTCTGCCTGGTTTGATTATTTTCTTCATTACTTGTTCTGTTCACAAGTTGCAATCAGGTAGGAATCCCATCGCTTTCTGCAGTTTCTTATATGATTTATCTAGGCCTCTGTAGTAACTTACAAATATTCTTAACTTGAAGTCAATGAAACTACTCACAGTATGTAAACTGAACCATACTGCAAGATCAGCAACTTTTTTATTCAATTTTGCTCTGCTTATGCTGTTGCTGGGTTGTTTCATTTGATCTTGGGATAGTTTATAGGTTTGCTTATTCATGCATGTATTTTTAAAAGTTGTCAGCAATGGATACTCTGTTATTGAAGGAGGATAAAAATCTAAATAAATAAATGCCATGGGTTTGATATTTATAAAAGATGCCCAGTAAGATGTTTAGTTGTAGACAGAAGGCTGAACAAAAACCACCCCAAATCCCAAACAGTAGCAAGAGTGCTTTTTAAAAAAAAAATCTCTTCACTGCCTGTCCAAACCTTCAGGACTAATAACTGCCTAACTCACCTTAATGCACTGATATTCTCTTCGGGTATGTCTACACTATGAAATTAGGTCGAATTTATAGAAGCCAGTTTTATAGAAATCGGTTGTATACAGCCGATTGTGTGTGTCCCCACATAAAATGCTCTAAGTGCTCTAGTCGGCGGACCATGTCCACAGTACCGAGGCTAGCGTCGACTTCTGGAGCGTTGCACTATGGGTAGCTATCCCACAGTTCCCGCAGTCTCCGCCGCCCATTGGAATTCTGGGTTGAGATCCCAATGCCTGAATGATGCAAAACAGTGTCGCGGGGGGTTCTGGGTACATGTCGTCAGGCCCCTCCCCCTCCGTCAGAGCAACGGCAGACAATAGATTCGCGCCTTTTTACCTGGGTTACCTGTGCAGACAACATACCACGGCAAGCATGGAGCCCGCTCAGCTCAGCTCACCGTCACCATATGTCATCTGGGTGCCGGCAGACGTGGTACTGCATTGCTACACAGCAGCAGCTATCTGCCTTTTGGCGGTAGATGGTGCAGCATGACTGGCAGCCTTCATCGGCGATCTGGGTGCTGGCAGCCGTGGGGCTGCATTGCAGCAGCCCCTTGCCTTTTACCTTTTGGCAGTAGATGGTTTATTACGACTGGTATCCGTCGTCGTCGTACAGCAGTGGCTGGAACTCCGTATGTCCCCCATCCCCCTAGTCATATTCTGCTGCCTTCACAATGACCATGATGGCTATCAGTCGTAGTATGCCATTTTCTGCCAAGCGCCCAGTATTTTCTGCTAAGCACCCAGAAGATGCCGAGGGCGATCTGGGTGCTGGCAGACGTGGGGCTGGCAGACGTGGGGCTGCATTGCTACACAGCAGCAGCCCCTTGCCTTTTGGCAGTAGATGGTGTATTAAGATTGATATCTGTCGTCGTCATATTGCAGTTCAATCCGAGGCACCTGGGCAGACATGCTCAGTCCTATTGAACCATCTTGACGATGATGGCTATCAGTCTTAGTACACTATTTTCTGCCAAGCGCCCAGTATTTGCTGCCAAGCACCCAGAAAGATGCCGAGGGCTATCAGTCATGCTGCACCGTCGTCCGCCAGCTTAAGATGTAAAAAATAGATTTGTTCTGTATTCATTTGCTTCCCCCTCTCTCCGTGAAATCAACGGCCTGCTAAACCCAGGGTTTTGAGTTCAATCTTTGGGGGGGGCATTCTGTGTGACAGTTGTTTGTGTTTCTCCCTGATGCACAGCCACCTTTGTTGATTTTAATTCCCTGTACCTGCAAAGCAAAACCAGGACCAGCCGAGGAGGCAATTGCAGCGCAGCGACGAGATTGATGAGGAAATTGACATGGACATAGACCTCTCACAAGGCACAGGCCCCAGCAATGTGGAAATCATGGTGTTACTGGGGCAGGTTCATGCCGTGGAACGCCGATTCTGGACCCGGGAAACAAGCACAGACTGGTGGGACCGCATCGTGTTGCAAGTGTGGGACGATTCCCAGTGGCTGCAAAACTTTCGCATGCGTAAGGGCACTTTCATGGAACTTTGTGACTTGCTTTCCCCTGCCCTGAAGCGCCAGAATACCAGGATGAGAGCAGCCCTCACAGTAGAGAAGCGAGTGGCGATAGTCCTGTGGAAGCTTGCAATGCCAGACAGCTACCGGTCAGTCGGGAATCAATTTGGAGTGGGCAAATCTACTGTGGGGGCTGCTGTGATCCAAGTTGCCAGGGCAATCAAAGACCTGCTGATATCAAGGGTAGTGACTCTGGGAAACGTGCAGGCCATAGTGGATGGCTTTGCTGCAATGGGATTCCCAAACTGTGGTGGGGTGATAGACGGAACCCATATCCCTATCTTGTCACCGGAGCACCAAGCCACCGAGTACATAAACCGCAAGGGGTACTTTTCAATGGTGCTGCAAGCCCTGGTGGATCACAAGGGACGTTTCACCAACATCAACATGGGATGGCCGGGAAAGGTACATGATGCTCGCGTCTTCAGGCACTCTGGTCTGTTTCGAAAGCTGGAGGAAGGGACTTTCTTCCCGGACCAGAAAATAACCGTTGGGGATGTTGAAATGCCTATCGTGATCCTTGGGGACCCAGCCTACCCCTTAATGCCATGGCTCATGAAGCTGTACACAGGCAGCCTGGACAGTAGTCAGGACCTGTTCAACTATAGGCTGAGCAAGTGCCGAATGGTGGTGGAATGTGCATTTGGACGTTTAAAAGCGCGCTGGCACAGCTTACTGACTCGCTCAGACCTCAGCGAAAAGAATATCCCCATTGTTATTGCTACTTGCTGTGTGCTCCACAATCTCTGTGAAAGTAAGGGGGAGACCTTTATGGCAGGGTGGGAGGCTGAGGCAAATCGCCTGGCTGCTGATTACGCGCAGCCAGACACCAGGGCGATTAGCAGAGCACACCAGGAAGCAGTGTGCATCAGAGAAGCTTTGAAAACGAGTTTTGTGACTGGCCAGGCTACGGTGTGAAACTTCTGTTTGTTTCTCCTTGATGAAACCTCTGCCCCCCCCCCCCGGTTCACTCTACTTCCCTGTAAACCAACCACCCCACCCTCCCCTCCCCCCTTCGAGCACCGCCTGCAGAGGCAATAAAGTCATTGTTACTTCTCATTCATGCAATCTTTATTAATTTATCGCACAACTAGGGGGTAGCCCGGGATGGGTGGGGGAGGAGGGAAGGAAAAGGACACACTACAGTTTAAAACTTTAGCACTTATTGAAGGCCAGCCTTCCCATGCTCGGGCAATCATTTGGGGTGGAGTGACTGGGTGGCCGGAGGCCCCCCAACCGTGTTCTTGGGCGTCTGGGTGAGGAGGCAATGGGACTTGGGGAGGAGGGCTGTTGGTTACACAGGGGCTGTAGTGGCGGTCTCTGCTCCTGCTGCCTTTCCTGCAGCTCAACCATACGCTGGAGCATATCAGTTTGATGCTCCAGCAGCCGGAGAATCGACTCTTGCCTTCTGTCTGCAAGCTGACGCCACCTATCATCTTCAGCCCGCCACTTGCTCTGTTCATCCCGCGATTCAGCCCGCCACCTCTCCTCTCGTTCATATTGTGCTATTCTGTAGTCAGTCATTGACTGCCTCCACGCATTCTGCTGTGCTCTGTCAGCGTGGGAGGACATCTGGAGCTCCGAGAACATATCATCCCGAGTCCTCCGTTTTCTCCTTCTAATCTTCGCTAGCCTCTGCGAAGGAGAAACATTTGCAGCTGGTGGAGGAGAAGGGAGAGGTGGTTAAAAAAAGACACATTTTAGAGAACAATGGGTACACTCTTTCACGTTACATTTTGATGTTCACATTACACAGCACATGTGCTTTCGTTACAAGGTCGCATTTTTCCTCTTATATTGAGGGCCTGCCGGTTTGGTGTGAGAGATCACTCACGCAGTGCCAGGCAACAGAATTTGGCTTGCAGGCAGTCATGGTAAGCCACAGTCTTTTGGCTTTTTTAACCTTCTTAACATTTGGGAATGGTTTCAAACAGTAGCGCCCTCATTTCCCATACCAATACCGTTGGGTTGGCCATTTAAAATGGGTTTGCAATGTAAAAGGAGGGGCTGCGGTTTCTGGGTTAACATGCAGCACAAACCCAACTACCCCCCCCCCCACACACACACCCAAGTCTCTGGAATGATCACTTCACCCCTCCCCCCCCACCGCGTGGCTAACAGCGGGGAACATTTCTGTTCAGCAGAGCAGGAACGGGCACCTCTGAATGTCCCCTTAATAAAATCACCCCATTTTAACCAGGTGACTGCGAATGATATCACTCTCCTGAGGATAACAAAGAGCGATAAGGAATGGATGTTGTCTGCATGCCAGCAAAGACCGGGACCATACGCTGCCATGCTTTGTTATGCAATGATTCCAGACTACGTGCTACTGGCTTGGCGTGGTAAAGTGTCCTACCATGGCGGACGGGATAAGGCAGCCCTCCCCAGAAACCTTTTGCAAAGGCTTTGGGAGTACATGAAGGAGAGCTTTCTGGAGATGTCCCTGGAGGATTTCCGCTCCATCCCCATACACGTTAACAGACTTTTCCAGTAGCTGTACTGGCCGCGACTGCCAGGGCAAATTAATCATGAATCTTTAAACACGCTTGATTTTAAACAGTGTAATATTTACAAAGGTACACTCACCAGAGGTCCCCTGTGTACCCTCAGGGTCTGGGAGCACACCTTGGGTGAGTTCGGGGGTTACTGGTTCCAGGTCCAGGGTGATAAACAGATCCTGGCTGTTGGGGAAACAGGTTTCTCCACTTCCTTGCCGCTATGAGCTCTCTCCATTATCTTCATCCTCATCTTCCTCATTTCCCCGAACCCTCTTCCCTGTGTGTTTCTCCACTGAAGGAGTCATAGCACACGGTTGGGGTAGTGGTGGCTGCACCCCCTAGGATCGCATGCAGCTCCGTGTAGAAGAGGCATGTTTGCGGCTCTGCCCCGGACCTTCCGTTTGCCTCTCTGGCTTTGTGGTAGGCTTGCCTTAGCTCCTTAATTTTCACGCGGCACTGCTGTGCGTCCCTGTTATGGCCTCTGTCCTTCATGGCCTTTGAGACCTTTTCTAATACTTTGCCATTTCGTTTACTACTACGGAGTTCAGCTAGCACTGAGTCATCTTCCCATATGGCGAGCAGATCCCGTACCTCCCGTTCTGTCCATGATGGAGCTCTTTTGCGATCCTGGGACTCCATCACGGTTACCTGTGCTGATAGCTCTGCGTGGTCACCTGTGCTCTCCACGCTGGGCAAACAGGAAATGAAATTCAAAAGTTCGTGGGGCTTTTCCTGGTCAGTGCATCTGAGTTGAGAGTGCTGTCCAGAGCGGTCACAATGAAGCACTGTGGGATAGCTCCCGGAGGCCAATAACGTCGAATTCCATCCACACTACCCCAATTCCGACCCGCTAAGGCCGATTTTATCGCTAATCCCCTCGTCGGAGGTGGAGTAAAGAAACCGGTTTAAAGGGCCCTTTAAGTCGAAAAAAAGGACTTAGCTGTGTGAACGTGTCCAGGCTTAATTCGATTTAACGCTGCTAAAGTCGACCTAAACTCGTAGTGTAGACCAGGCCTTCCACTCACGCCCTTCTCCAGCACCCAGAGAGCATGGACTGTAAGTCAGTAGGTTGGACAAGAGGGTAAATGAGAATCGGAGCTGACGACCCTCCATTAAAAGTGTCCCATTAAAACTGTTGGGATTGTTAGCTCAGACATCCAGTCTGCTCTCAGTCACTGGGACATCACATGAAGAAAGAGGCAGTAGCCTGGTCCCAAACCACTTAATGCTTCATATTTAAAAAAACAATGCCTTGAATAGCATGAGAAATATTCTGGAAGTCAGAGCAGATCACAGAGCTCAGGTACACAGTGTTCCATGTGAAGAGCACATCTAACCAGGTAGTGCAAAGTGTAGCATCCTATCTTAAATTGACACTAGCCCTCTGGAGATAAAAGGATTCCCCAGCCTGTGAACCTGAGCAACAAAAGAAGGAGAGTCCCTTAGGGTTGATCCAAATCCCATTGAAGTCAATGGGAGCCATTCCATTGATTCAGTGGGATTGAGATCAGGTTTCCAGCCCTTTAAAATTTCCTCCAAATATTTTTGCCTAGTTTATCAGATCTAATCCTATCTTATATGCAGAGCACAGTACTGCATGAGGATGACAGGGCTGAGTTAATTTTCTTTGTGTCCTGGCACATTTCACATCACAGTATAGAGTGACTGGACCTGATCACACTGTCACTGGGGACATTTTGTGACGCTCTCACTTGTTCCCCACAATGGGAGCTGAGAATGTATTTCAGGTTTTTTTTAAAAATATAATATTAACCCTTTTCACTTGAGTGGTTAGCCAGTGTTCAGGGTCTTGTGGGTTCTTTTTATTAGGAGGAGAAATTGCTGATGGAGTCAAGTATTTATTTGATGCAATCCTTTTTATTTACAAAAAATGTACACAAAGTCCTGTATCACTGAACATGTAGGAATCAACCAGCAGGAGACAATTTCTTTGCCCACAGTTGCAAGCCTCTTTCAGCCAATACTGTATCCAAAAAGTGATCTCTTCGCTTTCACATGCTCCAAGTACTTTTCTGGCTGTTTCTGGTCCTTCCTTGCAGCCTTTTCTGTCTGCTTCTCTAGTGTTTTTTCTCTGCTTCTGCTCTCACAAACACACAGCTCCACTCTGCATTTGCACTCTGCACATATAGCTCAGCTCTTGACCAGACTTGCACATGGCATGTGATATGAGAGGTGGCTCCTATTGTTTCAGCTACTTTACTCCATAGAGGAGCTTCATTGCTTCTAACATTTATCCTGAATGAAAGGTGGCTATTACACCCACTAGCTTCAATGAGGTTTCACCCTACATCTGGTATAACAATAATTTACAGTTGTGCAAATGTATTATTTCCTGTAAACTCCATATACAAATTCATGCTCCATGGAATATAAAATACATGAAATGCACCCTGTTGTTTGTGTGTATTGATAAAGAAATGTATATGAATTTCCCATGCTTTCTCCAAGTTTATCTTTCTTGTATCCTGGTACATTTCTCAGCTCATTTCAAAGTGGTTGGACCTGACCAGCCTGTCACTGCCACTGTGGGAGAAGAGTTTGTGTTACCCTGTCACCTGTCCCCCAGGCTGAGCGCTGAGAACATGGAGGTGAGATGGTTCCGGTCCCAGCTCTCTCCATTTGTTCATCGCTATAGTGATGGAAAGGACCAGTATGGGCAGCAGATGCCAGAATATCAGCGGAGGACAGAGCTCTTGAAAGATGGTCTCACCAGTGGAAGTGTTGCCTTGAGAATTTTCAATATCAGACCTTCTGATGAAGGACAGTACAGCTGTTTTGTTCAAGATGGTATTGATTATGAAGAAGCCCTATTGGAACTAAATGTGGCAGGTCAGTAGCATTTTGGGAGAAGCAGTAGATGTGATATATCTTAATTTTTGTAAGGTTTTTGGCACTGTCCCACATGACATTCTCATAAGCAAACTAGGAAATATGGTTTGGATGAAATTGTTAGAAGGTGGGTGCACAACCTGGTTGAAAAACTGTACCCAAAGAGTAGTTATCAATTGTTTGCTATTAAACTAGGTCATTCCTCGGTCCGGTACTATTCGATATTGTCATTATCGAATTAGATGATGGAATAAAAAGTACACTTATAAAATCTGCAGATGTCACCAAGCTGGGAAAGGTGCAAGCCCTTTGCAGGGCAGGATTAGAATTCAAAATGAACTTGATAAATTGGAGAATTGGTCTGAAATCAACAACATGAAATTCAGTAAAAATATGTGCAAAGAACTCCACTTTAGGAAAAATTAAATGCACAAATACAATATGAGAATAACTGTCAGGGCAGCAATACTTCAGAAAAGTATGTGGACGTTATAGTGGATCACAAATTCAATATGGATCCAAGAGTGTGATGCTGCAGTGAAAAAAAGATTTAGGCTACATATTAGGAAAATCTTTCTAACTATGAGAATAGATAAACACTGAAACAGGTAACCTTGGCAGGTCATGGAATTCATGTCACTGCAGCTTTTTTTTTAAGAACAGGTTCATAGAATATCAGGGTTGGAGGGGACCTCAGGAGGTCATTTAGTCCAACCCCCTGCTTAAAGCAGGACTAATTCCCAGACAGATTTTTGCCCCAGATTCCTAAATGGCTCCCTCAAGGATTGAGCTCACAACCCTGGGTTTAGTGGGCCAATGCTCAAACCACTGAGCTATACCACCCCCCAGACACCAGTCTGGGATGGCCTAGGAGTACTTAATCTTGCCTCAGTGTGGGTGGATGGAGTAGATCAAAGGTTCTCAACCTTTTTCTTTCTGAGCCCCCTCCTCCCCCTGCCAACATGCTATAGAAACTCCACAGCCCAGCTGTGCCACAACCACTGTTTTTCTGCATTAAAAGCCAGAGCCGGTGTTAGGGGGTAGCAAGCAGGGCAATTGATCAAGTCCCCACGCCACAGGGGGCCCTGCGAAGCTAATTTGCTCTGGCTTTGCAGGGCTCGGGCTCGGGGTTCAGTCCTGCACTGCAGAGCTTGGACTTTGGATTTCTGCCATGGGCCCCAGCAAATCTAATTACACCCTTGCTTGGTGGACCCCCTGAAACCTGCTTGCGGAACCCCAGGGGGCCACAGACCCCCAGTTGAGAACCGCTGGACTAGACAACCTTTTGAGTTCCCTTCCAACCGTATATTTCTATGAGTCAGTGTGTCACTTTTTTGTAAATGACATTTAAGTTCCTATGTCATTTGGGTGCTTTTCATAATTTTCTCCAAGTTTTTTGCGAGGAAGAATTCTTCATCCAAAGGTTAAGTAAATTGGATAAGTGGTTCCTGAATTACTGCACCCTCTTCACCAACAGTATTCTAAGTATTTTCCTGTTTTAAGGGGGTGGGTGGAAGAGAATAAAAGAAATAAAATTTGATTTCCTAGATCCACATAGATAAAATCTAATGCCCAGAACTGACGTTTAATTTACTGAGGTTATCAGCCTGTAAGCAAATCTACTTATCCAAGCACCATGAAGTGGACTTTATAATAATCATGAACATCCTCTGTAGCTGGACAGACTTGCACCATCTGGATTTAACTGGGAGTTTATTATATAAACTAGTCAGCCACATGCTGGCCAGGAACGCACACCTCTTCCATAAGTAAGAAGCTCTAATGTAGCTGGCCAAAGAACAACAATGCCTTTTTGTGACAACTTTTGAGGGTTCAAAATTTGTTTTGTTCCACATTATAATGGAAATGAGGCCTTCCAAATATTTTTGTGATAGAGAATTGTGTTGAAACTTCCATCTTCCAGTCAAAAAGGGCAGATTTTTGTTCTGCTCATCTCATTCTCTCTCCCCCTCTGGAAGTGACTAGAGTCCACCCTGGACCTCAGAGACCTTCCTGTTAAAAATTTCACTGAAATCGATATGTCTCCAATGCTCTATGAAAGATTTCAGCTTTGATGAAATAGCATATTTTTATTTAAAAATATTTAATCAGAAAATGTTTTGACCATCTTTGCACTAGTTACTCCACAACTGAAAATGAGTGGCTAGTGTTCTCCTGACTCCTGGTCACTCTGGTGCTATCTCCTTTCATTCTGGTGAAGGCTGCTAAAATTTTGAAGAGGAAGAACAATTCCTCCTGTGAAAGCCTCCTCCACTGCTTTTCACCACTCAAGAGGGGGCTTAGGAGCAGCCACACATACTGAGCTACGGGTTAAACTTGACCAGAAATGGACAGACTTTTCTCTTCTTCTCTGACGCAATACCCATAGGGCCAGCTAGAGCAGACCGAATCTGATAAAAGACGAGACATATCACTTGAAGGTACATTTGAAATATAAGGTTTATTTTTCTCAATCTTTTTCTTATCTGTTAGTGCTAAGATCAGTTACCAGCTAAAGGAGATCATGTCATCCTGAAATCCAATGTTTTGCCTTGTGTAGATTCTGGGATGGAACAATAATGAAGGGAAAAGGTTTCCCTTCTGTGATACTCTGTACCTCGGGGGAACACCCTGCACCCCATGTTCATACTTATAATATGATTGTGTGGTATCCAATGCAAAGTTTGTCATGTTGGGTATCTTCAGAAGGCTTATGATGCACTGAGCATTGTCGTTACAGTAATGTTATAGGTTGTAGTTTCATGTATATAGTTATGTGTCTGAAAATGTGTCCTCAGGGCTTAAAACAAGCCCAGGCAAAATCCTCCAGGAACAGAGGGGCAGTTCACACCTCATCAGGGCATGTATGGGACAAACCCAGCCCAGCCTCACAGGAACAAAGGACAATGGCTTAGGCAGCAACAAAGGATCTGTTGGACTCTCGAGAACAGTCACCCCCCCCTTCCTTTGGTCAGTCAGGGACTACGATGAGGTAATGCTCACCTGGCCCTGAAGCGGGTGGGGACAAAGCCAAGAGGGAAGAAAGAACATGATAAAAGAGAGAGACGTTTGCCGTGCTCTTCCTCTCTCTTCCACCTCCATCTACAGACATCACCACCAAGCGACTGAAGCGCTGATCAAAGGGGAGAGCCTGGCTGAAGGGCAATCAGCCAGGCTGTGGTGAGAAGCATCTCAGTTTGTAAAGGCATTGAAAGTGTTAAGATCAGCTTAGAATGCGTTTTGCTTTTATTTCATTTGACCAAATCCGACTTCTTGTTCTTTGACTTATAATCACTTAAAATCTATCTTTATAGTTTAATAAATTTGTTTGTTTATTCTACCTGAAGCAGTGCTTTTGGTTTGAAGCATGTCAGAGACTCCTCTTGGGATAACAAGCCTGGTACATATGAATTTCTTTGTTAAATTGACGAACTCATATAAGCTTGCAGCGTCCAGCGGGCATAACTGCAAGAGTTTCCTAGGGTTGTGTCTGGGACTGGAGATACTGGCCAGTGTCATTCAGTTGCACAATCCAAGGAGCATCGTACATGCCAGAGGCTGTGCCTGAACAGCCCAGGAGTGGGGGTTATCACAGCAGAGCAGGGTAAGGCTGGCTCCCAGAGTCGAGGATTGGAGTGACCTAGCAGATCACTGGTCCAGATAACACCAGAGGAACGTCACACCTTCCCCCTCCATGAAATAATTACAATTTCCTATTCATATACTTTCCAGAGTCCATGAGTATAGGGAATAAAAGGAAAGTTTAAATGTTTATCCTCCATGTTGAACATGTGCATAAATTAACACAGATTTATTCATTTTCTCTAGCTTCAGGCTCTGCTCCTCACATCTCTGTTGAGGATTATCAGGAAGGCGGAATCCGGTTGGTGTGTCGATCATCTGGGTGGTACCCAGAGCCTGAGGTGCTGTGGAGAGATCCCAGTGGACAGCATTTACCATCACTCTCTGGAACAAATTCCCAAGAAGTCAATGAGCTGTTTGAAATAGAAAATTCCATCATTATTACAGAGAATTCACACAAGAACGTGTCCTGTGTAGTCAGGAACACTCACACCAACCATCAAAAGGAATCAACATTGTTCTATATATCAGGTCAGTTACCACCAAAACCACACACTGTGAACAGCAATAGCAAAAAGATAACAAATTGGTTAACAATATTAGAATGTATCAATAGCAGTGAAGGCTAGAGTATGATATTAAAAAAACACAAAAGAAACAAACTAATGGTGGGATTTTCAAAAGTGCCTTGAAAGTCGATAAGACTTGTCCTCCTAAATCATTCAGACACTTTTGAAGATCCTACCTATACTGTACAGGCTGCAGAGTAATTAAACCAGGCTAGTTACTTTACTTGTTTACTACAAAAACATGGGGTAATTGACATATCTGAAAATGTATTACAATCCACTTGCAATCTTTGACATAGCTGATTTTGAGAATCCCATTCAAATCTTTAAATGTATAGAAATCAACAGTAACGGAAATTATAGTAGACAAATATTCAAGGATCTTCCCCACGCTCAAATAAATATAGGATTCTAAAATATTACATCATCCACCCAGGATTAAATCTTTAACTCTTTCCCAAGATTTCCACATTCCCCACCCCAGGTGAAATCCTGGACTTATTGAAGTCACTGGCAAAACTCCCATTGACTTCCCTGACATCAAGATTTCACTCCACCATCTATTGTTTTTGAATCATTGATTGCAAAGAGCAGTGATCACAGCTCACCGCCTGCTCAGCGATTATCAGGTTGTATCGTGGCAGGCATGAGTTTTGAGAAGGGACTTGGAGGACAAGATGGTTGGTTTATGGATTTTATCTGAGAATTTTTCCCACTCATGGGAGCAGCTTGTGTGAAAGAGATTGTTGAGAAGCAGAGAACTGACAAATCAAAGTTGGCAAAATTGGTGAAGCGAAAGCCAGAGTTGACCTTATGATGATACCCTAGGGTGGGTAGGTAGGGTGGGGATAAACAGAGGAGGGCTGGTAAGTGAAGACAAGAGATTTGTGTTTGAATAGGGGAGGAAGATGGGGGAACCAATGGAGGGATATAAAGAGGGGGATGACACAGTCAGTCATGAGTCAGGAAGATGATCTCAGCAGCAATATCTTGTAGTGATTTGATTTGGGCGGTGGTGGGGCACTGAAGTCACGTAGGAGGAGATTACAATAATCAACAGTAAAGGCATAAAATGGTCAGGGCTTGAACTAGAAGTGGTGTGGCCAGAAAAGGAAGGTTGCAGCTTGGAGACATTTACAGGAAGAAGTTCGGAGATTTTGACCTGAGATTTAAACAGAAGAATCAGACACAATGAATAGCTTCCTGCAAAAGAAGTTTGGATGAATTGTGATTATGATTCATTCAGAGATTTTTTGGGGGAAACAACCTGGCAATTTCTGAATGTATTTGAATATTGAAAGCATTGCTCCCCCCATGGCCAAACTCCACTCTGATCAGTGAATTTAGTCCTGAATACTCTGACCTGTGATCATTGCCATTATTAGTGGCCGTACTACACTAGATGCTTCAATGGAGATTGCAACCCCAGTGTGTTGAGCATTGTACAAACAAACAGTGATAGTCAGTTCTAAACTAAATAAACAAAACAGACAAAAGACTGAAGAGGAAATTAAGCAAAAGAGAGGAAATGACATGGTAAAGCTCATACTGCAGGGCACCAGCAGAGCAGGGAACATAATCCAGTCTCCTGAATTTCAATCCAGTGCCTTAGGCATTGGACAAGGTTGCCACTCATTGCAACAACAGCAGTGAATTAAACCAGGCTGTTTCATACACTGGTCTGTGAACTGATGACTGTGTTGGTTGGAGTCTCTTGTAATATAGGTTTCTGGTGCTCTGTGCATTGCAGACAGGGCTGTTATTTCCATCTTTGTTTTAGACCTTTCCTTCTGGGAGTAGCTTTATATGATGTGAAATCATTTGATTTTTGCCCCTACTTACAGAGTGATGTGAGTTCCTCTGGGGTTTTCTTTTACAGATGCCTTTTTCCCAATGACGAATCCCTGGATGGTGGCTCTCTGGGTGATCCTGGTGGGGCTGGCTGGTTTCATTGGCCTCACTATTTATCTATTTAAAATAAAAGGTAAACAGAGGGGAAAATAGTGAGATTTTCTTCTAATAATGCAATAAGACTAAATCTGAGAAGCCAAAAAGTAACATGAAAAATGTAGAAGCAACAAAAAATAATGGTTTTGTACAGAAATTGCCTTGCAAAGGAGCTTCACTGATTTACACGAACTGAGCCCTCACATTTATTTGAGTACTGACAATCTAATGTACAGCCACGGGACACACAAGAGAAGAGAAAAGTGAAAACTTTTCATCTTTGTGCTAGGGATGTGAAACCCATCAAAGTCTCATCAGTTATTAAATATCTGTGCACAGCTTTCACCTAACTCAAACACAGCCCTTGGTCCCACTGATGAATTTATGCAAACCCCAAAGTTTACAGTTCTGTAACTGTATACACAAGAGAAAAGAATAAGTTTTATTTTTTTATTTATTTATTTATTTATTTGGGAAATGTGATACAGACATTGGTGTCATTCTCTTTCCTCCAACAAGTAAAATTTTGCACAAATTTGTCTCCTCATTTTTTTGGGGTGAGGGGGAGGGGAAGACTTTATAACCAGAAACAGATTAAAGATCTGATCTTGCACCACTACCATCAATCAGAGCTTTGTCATTGACTTCAGTGAGTAGAGGATCAAGCACTAAAAGCGCAAGTCATATCCATAGAACAATATTACTGATAATGTTAGGGCCTGAAATTACACTTCTTGCACCCCTAACACTCCCAGCAAAGTCACTTGAAATGTAGGATATGCA
Source organism: Emys orbicularis (assembly GCF_028017835.1). Taxonomy (NCBI): domain Eukaryota; kingdom Metazoa; phylum Chordata; order Testudines; family Emydidae; genus Emys; species Emys orbicularis. The sequence continues at coordinate 22,785,507 of NC_088695.1, read as the reverse complement.
AGGAAGCAGAACTGGGCTTTAATTCAGAACTTTCACAACTATAAATCCTTGGCAATAGTCACTTTTTGATATTGAACTTCAGTATAGCCACATGATTAGTAAAACATAATTTGAATGTTTATTATTGAGATGCTAGGAATTCATATATTGAAAACAGTCCTTTCAATCTGAATTAACTGAAAATATCCTTAAATAACCTGTATTTGGTCCTGTTTGCTTTATTTTTCTCCTAATAGAAACTCTTGCTGTTAATTTTTGTTGTTGTTAGTAATAAAGGGACATCAACTTGAAAATCACATGGAATATCCGTGATAATGTATTGATGATAATTCAGTAGGCAGGTGATGAGAACACAAAGAAAACATTATTTAAAATGTATCTTCACTGAGGGTGAAATTCCCCTAGTGCTGGAGGTGCCATGAAGTGGGAGACCAGGGGCCTCTGCGCCCCCCCTGCACAGCGGAGAAGGGCTCCATTCCAGCTTACTGTCAGTGTTTCCCCTTTGTGCAAAGTTGTTTCTGATAGGATGAGAAATAGTTGATATGAGTTAGGGCTATTCTTGGTGTAATCTTGTTATTTACAAAACGTGTACAGAAAGGTTTTGCTTCCTTGAACACAGTAGAAACCATCAGCAGTCAGTTTCCTTGCTCAGAAAAATCCCCAATCTGCCATTACAGTGAGCTCTGTGCGCGAAAAGCTTTGTCTGTTTCTTCTTAGGTTCGTACCCATCACTCCTTCGCCAGGTTTCTTCTGGCTTTCTACCTCCAAAACACCCACCCACACACACTCTGCAATCTATCTCTGAGCCCCTGAGTTCACTATTAGGGAAAGCCCTGTTAATCTACCTGGGTTGGCTCTGTTCAGACCTCACCATGTGGCCTAGTGCACTGGGCAGTAGTTTTCATTATTTCTAGCTGGATTGCAACATAAAAGGCCAGAATTGCTTTTTCTACTGAACCTGAAGGAAGATGCTTTGTTTTAACAAGGTCCATGATTCTCTTCGGATCAAAATCCCATTAATACCTTTAAGCATAACATAAGCAACTGTTGAGAAAGAGGTGGGGGTGCGTGGCTATATGTACTTTAAATCTGTGCAGCAAGCCAGAAACTGGGGCTAGGGAGGGACTTTTGCAGAAGCTGGACAGTGAAGTGCAGGGAGAAATGGAGACAGAGACTGAGGTGCTTTAGGGATATCTCTGTTCTCCTTATAATAACATTACGGGGTCAATGAAATAGAAAATGATTCTGTTCTTCTTTATAATTGTCACATGACAAGTCTCACATCTTCAGATGGAAGAGAAGTCACCAGGGCCAGGATTTTGTAGATTCCATGTAGGAGATGGGCGGAGTTTGCAGCTCAGATCAAAGCCAATATACAGTGGCCACTGAGAGGCTTCAAAGGTGGTCTGTGTCCTGCCTGTGGTCTCCCTAGACCTCTATAATTTGCCTGTACAATGGGTAAATGAATGTTGTGTTGGATAGGCTGTATAATGGGAGGCTGGGGTTAATTTCACCCTGTAAGAGAAACACTTTTAATTAGTGTATCTTTCTTTCTGACACTTTGTTACCTAGGTGACCACCAAAGAGACCTTGGTAAGTTTTTCCTTTTTCTAATACAGCCTAATATGACCCACCCGTCCATCCTTACTTATGTACTTACTCCCCTGTGTGAGTGTGTTGTGCAAGTTATAATTTTGCCCTGAATGAAGATCATGACAGGTATGTGTCTTGATAGAGGGACAGAATAGGAGGGAGGAGAAACCAGAAACCCAAACCATACCCTTAGCTCTGTAGCCTGCTCAGGCTGCCAGCTATCCCCTTCCCAGGTCTCTGAAGGTCACTTATGTCTGCCTCTGCTCCCATCAAATGAGACTCTGCAAAGTCTAGGGCTGGCCCTGTATCGTTACTTAAATCTTTTTGCTAACGAAATGCAGAGCACCTGGGCACTAGAGTCCTGGGCCCTATAGAAATACCCCATGGTAGGTAAGTAAATAAATGCATCTGTTTCAGAGAGGAAAAAAAATCTTCGCAACTTTCATGTTTTAAAACCAAGACATTTTTGAGTCCTCAGAGCTAAATATCATCAATTGTAACATCCCTATGGATAAGACATGGGCCTCCTAAGCCAGAGATTGTGGGTTCATGTCCCATCTGGGGTGAAAAGCTACTTTCTTGGGGGAGGGATAGCTCAGTGGTTTGAGCATTGGCCTGCTAAACCCAGGGTTGTGAGTTCAATCCTTGAGGGGGCCATTTAGGGAGGAGGGGAAAGTTGGGGATTGGTCCTGCTTTGAGCAGGGGATTGGACTAGATGACCTCCTGAGGTCCCTTCCAACTCTGGTATTCTATGATCTCTCTGCCCAGCACTCCCATAACTCAGATACTGCCCTCCTTATCCATAATGAATTTTGTACATAAAGAATGCAGCCCTTTAACTATGTTTCATGGGGTAGAAGCTCTGAATAATAAAGCTTTGACTAATAACAAATATTTGTTTCTCTACATTTTTAGGGATACTTACTGCTGAACTTGGTAAGTCTCATTTTGCTTCTTTCTACTTTTTGTACAGTTGTATCCTGATAAGTATGTTTTGTTGTTGTGGTTGGTGCTGTTGTTTGTTTAGCTTTTTCGCTTGGTTGATTGGATTTGGCTGGGGGGGGCAAGGTTGTTTTTCAGATTATTTGTTTGTTTAGGGGGGTTGATTTTGTTTTTTTCATTTTAAGTTTTAAAAAATGTGGAATAGAGCTAAGGCTGATCAATTTCACACAAAATAAACAAAATAAAAAATAGGGATTTGAAAAGAAATGAGCTGTCAGATTTAACTTTCATCCTGACAATACTGAGAAATAGCACAGAAAAGAAGTGGAAAGTGGATCTTTGTCATAAAAAGAAAATTAAAAAATGATACTTTTTTGAAGAAAATGTTTGTTTCTGAAAAAGACAATTTTTCAAGAAAAACACTTAATTCAAAAATTTTCACTAGCTTTCAGATTTGATTTGCTGTATGTATGCGTAGAACTTACTGAACTCAGTGAAACTACTCAGATCTGTAAAGATAAGCACGTGCATTGCTCTTTGCAAGCTCACTGCATATATTCGTTCTATTCTTCTCCCCCTAAAGTAAATGGGAGATTTTTCATTGACCTTGGTGGGAACAAGATCAGGCTTTTCTTACCAGGTATTTTATATCATAATTCTAATGTGTCAGTGGGGAAAATCTGATTGTAACTTTTTGATAGTTACATAGATAATGGAACCTGATATAATATAAAAATAATCTGTTAAATGTGTAGCCTCTGAGAGAGAAGCTTTTACACAATCTAGGTGAATTTCTGATTCTTTATTTTAATTTATAGTAAACTTCTGGGAGAAATTCTAGATGTATTTTCCCTCAGTGTGTCATTCTGTACATTGTTGAATCCTACAGTATTTGCTCAAGTGAATTCTCATCTCTGATTATGCGGTTGCTTGCAGGCTGGAGAAAAATTGCTGCCCCTATGGAAAAAGGTAATCAAAAATCATACTGTATCAATGTCCAATCCCACCTTCTGTAAGAAAATGTTGCACCTTCTCCTTGATGGTTGCAGTGGGTAATTTAGGGCAGACTTCACAAGCATCCTGTATGTCACTGCACATCGTGATGTGAGGCAGGTTTTATACCTATGTCCTGCCAGAACACAATGCATCCAGATAGGATCACAGCTCCTCCCCCTCCTCTGCCTGCATGTGCACTACCCCCTGCAGAGTTTTCTGAGAGCACCTCCCAGTCATTGTACAGAGCCAGTGGGGCATGCATCTCCCCAGATACTACCCCAAAGCCAAGGGCTGCCCTGTCTGCCGTCAATCGCTTTCCTGCTCCTGCTCATGTCTCCTCCTCACTCTTCTTCAGCCCTCACTGCCTGGGAGAGGGACAGAGCCATGCTCTGTGGATGAGAAGCAAACTGAATTCTGTGTCTGGTGATTAGGTAGCATTATGATGGAGAATGGGAAAAGTGTAGACTAGAATTACAGCGAGAGGGGCCGGGGGTAAGTGAGGAAATAAAATATTAGGAAGGAAGGTCCTGCTTCTTGCACATGAGCCTGAGTGAGCAGTGGAGAAGCAATGGGTGGGGAAGGGAAGGGAAGGGTGGGATTATGAGTGGTCTGGAAGTTGGTAGGAAAGAATAGGAGGCTGAGTGCAGTTGCCCAAAGCAGCCATCCTTGAGAGAAACAGGACCCGGTACTGAGCATGAAATCTGGGGCATGTCAAATCCTCGCACCATGTGGCCTGTTGCTGTCTGAGGCAGAAGCACTTCAGAGATCCAGCATTTGGACAGGGGATGATTGACTGAGGAGGCTCACATCAGATCTTAGAGAGGGAGCAGCTGGGACACAAAAGGACTCATGCTGGGAATGAGGCATTGCAGGGAGAGGGGAACTGTGTCAATATTCATGTCATATAATTTGCTGAGCCCCCTGTGATATCAAGGTCTCTAATCCCCTGTGTGTGGGAGGGGAAAGATCCTGAGTCTCAGGCCTGACCTCAGCTGATCCTTTCATGCTGTCACTGACCTTTCTCTGCCAGGGGAGTGACTCTCCCCTGCACTGTGCTGAGATCTCAGAGCTGCTCCCCATTCAGAGCTGGTAAATCCTGGAGGAAGGAGATTCCCTGATTTACTCCTCAGATGGAGCAGATTATCTCACTGACATGATCAAATCCTCCCCCAAGGCTGAGCTCTGCCTCTAACACTCTGATTCTCTCTCTCTCTCCCCAGCAAATGTGACTCTCGATCCAGACACGGCTCATCCCCAGCTCATCCAGTCTGAGGATCGGAAAAGTGTGAGACGGAGAGACACATGGCAGGATCTGCCCAACAATCCTGAGAGATTTGAATATGAGCGCTGTGTGCTGGGCTGTGAGGGCTTCACCTCAGGGAGACATTACTGGGAGGTGGAGTTGGGGGGTGGGGAATACTGGGCCGTGGGGGTTGCCAGAGAGTCTGTGAAGCGGAAAGGAGAGATCATTTTTGAAACTCAGGAGGGGATCTGGGCTGTGGGCCATTGGGGGAGTCAGTACCTGGCTGTCACCTCCCCTCGCTCCCCATTGGTCCTAAAATGGGTCCCCAGGAGGATCCGGGTTTTTCTGAACTATGAAGTGGGGCAGGTGGCATTTTTTGATGCTGATAGAGGGGTCCTGATATTCACTTTCCCACCGGCTTCCTTTGCTGGGGAGAGAATCCGCCCCTGGTTCTGGGTCTGGGATACGGAATCCCAGCTCAGACTGTGTCCCCGAGACACAGGATGAAATATCCCTCTGGGACTCCTGTCATCGGCCAGTCTAGCCTCACACATCCTCATTCTAAGACACTGGAGGTCTCCCATGTTCCTGCAGAGCCTCCTGTGCATAGTATCTATAAACCTGGGGGTGGGGTGGTGTCTCTGGACTGTAATAGCAACTGAGAGCAGAGATGGAGCAGAACTAGCCAATTTCCTTGGCTTTAGGATTGTGCAGCTTGTCTGTCACTAGCCTCTGTGACCCAGGAGAACTCTAGCAGCCGGTCGGGTCAGTAGCTGAGGGTACGTCTACACTACAGGTGTGTGCTCCCATCCTGGCTTGTAGGCATATGCACATGTTAGTCAAGTCCACCTGTAAAAGTCCATATTGCTGAGCTGCACACAACCCATACCCCATACACCTGTGTCCACATGGGAGCTGTAGTTGTGTGTTTGGCGCTAGGATTTCTAGGAGCTTGTCCTTCGGTTCTAACTACCTTGCTAACTGAAGCCACCCTAGAATTCACAGTGTATTGTGGGAGAGCTTGCCAGTCCTGTCTGAAGGCCAATGTGCAGGGCCGTCCTTAGGCATATGCAGCATACGCGGCTGCAAAGGGCACCCGAAAATTTGGGGCACCCCTGGGTGTTAGTGCCTCTTCCTATCCCTGTTCTGACCCTTCCTGCAGGCTCCCACAGCTGGCTGCTGCAGCCTGGTGAGTCTTCCTCTGGAGGGGATCTAGTAACTTAAAAGTGAAAAAGTCGTCCAGCCTGCCAGACCTATTAGCACAACATTGAAACTGTTAAAGAGCCATTAAAGTGGTAATGAAGCCATTTAACAGGTATATACTGTCAGTTTCTGAATTTAATGACAAAAACAGTTGTGCATTACTGTGATATTTACTCAGAACATGTTAGTCTACAGGACCTTAGTTGAAAATTTGCTTTAAAAATATTTCTTTAGTGTGTTGCTGAAGATTATAAAATCACATCTCTAAAAAAATCCTTGCATAGCTTTTTAGATGCACAATCTGAGTATTCATCTTTAGCCTTAAATGCTTGTATCTTCAGACATATAGTTTTTAAAATAAATCCTTCAAAAGACCACCCTTATCTAAAATACACATTTTAATTGTAATTACTATATGTCATGAACATACAGCTAAGGGTAGCAGAAAATCCCTCCTTTATCTGTAAAGGGTTAAGAAGCTCAAATAACCTGGTTGGGACCTGACCAAAAGGACGAATAAGGGGAGAAGATACTTTCAAATCTGTGGGGGAAGGTTTTTGGTTTGTGCTCTGTGTTGTTGTTCTCTCTGAGACGAAGAGAGAGACCAAGAAAGTAATCCAGCTCCTACTAAAATGATACATCTAATACTACAGAAATAGTAAGTAATAGCAAGGAAACGTGTTAGATTATCTTTTGTTTTAGCTTGTGAATTTTCCCTATGCTAAGAGGGAGGTTTATTCCTGTTTTTTTGTAACTTTAAAGTTTTGCCTAGAGGGGAATCCTCTGTGTTTTAAATCTTATTACCCTGTAAAATTACCTTCCATCCTGATTTTACAGAGGTGAATCTTTTACTTTTTTCTTTATAATAAAGTTCTGTTTTTAAGAATCTGATTGGGTTTTTAGTGTCCTAAAAACCCAAGGGTCTGGTCTGTGCTCTCCTTGGTTACCTATTTGGTTGGTATATTATTCTCAAGCCTCCCCAGGAAAGGGGGTGAAGAGGCTTGGGGGGATATTTTGGGGAAACAGGAACTCCAAGTGGTCCTCTTCCTGAATCTTTGTCTAACTCACTTGGTGGTGGCAGCGATACCGTCCAAGGACAAGGAATTTGTGCCTGGGGGAAGTTTTTAACATAAGCTGGTGAAATATAAGCTTAGGGGGTCTTTCATGCAGGTCCCCACATCTGTACCCCAGAGTTCAGAGTGGGGAAGGAACCCTGACACTATAGTACAAACTTGCTTCCAAATTCTTCCTGTCCTTTCTGTTCATCCCTTTCTCCCTTCATGCCCCCTGTTGAAGAGAGCCCTTAAAGGGACAACACCCCTTTCCTTCCAGATAGCTGGACAAACGAGTTTCCGTTTCTTTACTTCTGACTATTTGATGAACTAGTTTTAAGAGAACCCTCCAGCAAAATCAGTACCTTAGTAAGATATAAAATCCTTTGTTATGCCTAAAATCTTTGGAAACATATTTTTTAAAGTTGGTGAAATTTCATAAGCATGTCTATTGTTATGGAGATCACACAAAGTAAATTAGTGTTCCCTATTTCTAAAAGCAAAGAACATTGTTATGAACACACTAAACCTCTGTGACTGTTTAATTTAAAATAATGTCTTTGTTTCAGTGAGTTAAATATGTAGTACTCTGGAATGATTACTTTATGAAGGCTTAAGAGTACATTTAAAATATAAAATCAGTTTAGAAATACTGATTAAGAAAATGTAAAACAGAGAAGAGCTGCATCATGTATTCCATAATATTTAATGTTGTATTCAGCAGGACAGATGACTTGCCCTTACTACAAAGTTTTTGCAAATAAATCTCTGACAAACTTCAGGGCATATCAAAAAACCTGTGACTGACATTTTTTATTCCCCAGTTTAGTGCTTTTAATTAGGTACCTTCTGCATGTCCAGTCTTCACCATCTGGCATGTAGTGGAAAACATGCTCCATTTTCTTTAGAAAGAAACTGCAGAAGAGTGTTTTTTTTCAAATGTCATTTGCTTCATTTGGGTTCAGGGATTTAGCTGGAAGGGGGTGATCAGGGAGGGGGAGGGAAGAGAGGAGGGAGACAGTGGGGAGAGTGCAGGGTCTGGGCGGAGTGGGGGTGAGGCCTGGGGCACAGCAGGGGTGGAGTATGGGTGGGGCCACAGGCAGAAGAGGTGGTCTGGGGAGCTAGCCTCCCCAAGCAGCAGCTTCACCCACTGCCCATGACAGCACGTAAGAGTGGGTCGGCTCCCGCACACCCAACACGTGCTGCAGTGTCCTTAGGCAGGGGCCGTATTCACAGAGATGAATGCGCCGGCGCCACACATTCTGTGTGAGGGAGAGGGTATGGGAGTTTCTGCGGGGAACTATGACTCTCCACCGCCGTGAGGTGGGCCGGGCAGCTCGGTATCCTTTGCTGCCTCATCCCTCCTCCCTCCCCCACCCCCGGGCTCTGCGAGCCTGGGCTACCGTCGGACATAGGGGCACCAGTTTAATAATACTGCGTAGGGCCCCATAAATCCTAAGGATGGCCCTGCCCATGCGGAAGTGGTTTTAGCCCTCCATCACATTCAGCTGAGGCACTTCTAGCTCTGCCCGCTCCTCACTTCTGTTCATTCCAACGGGGGGACAAGTCATGGATCCATCAGCACTGGATGAGCTGCTCCTGCTTGAGGATGAAGTGCTTATGTTCAGTGAAACTCTGAATGCCATTTCCTCAGCAGTTTGTGAACTGCAGAAGGTGGCAGGAGTTGGAGGGAATTCATTCATGGCATCCTGAACGGCCATGATGCATGTTGCACATGCACTTCCCATGTGCAGAATGGCTGTTCTGGTGCAGGAGAACAAACGCAGTGTGGTGGGACCTCATCACCATGTAGACCTGGGATGACCAGCAGTGGCTCCACGATTTCTGTATGAGGAATCAGAGCTTCATGGAGCTGTGTGAAGACATTTCCTTGACCTTCCAGCACTAAGTCATGCAAATGAAGGAAGGTATAACAGTGAGAAGTAGATTGCTGTTGCCATCTGAAATCTGGATACCCCAGACCTCTACAGGCCCATGGTTAACTAGTTTGGTATTGGCAAATCAACTACCCTATGTTTCCTCCTGGGAGTGGTGTCTGCGAACCTCCCAGCGTTGGGGGGTACATGGCTTCTCCTCCTTCATCTTAGTGGGTGATTCCTCATCGCTCATTGCCAGGGCAGCATATCGATTTTCCATCACCATGGTGGGTGGGTTGGGAGTGGGGGTGCAGCACTGCCTGCTGCCAGAAGTAACCAGCAACCAGTGTCCTCTCTGTGACAGAGCCATATCCTCCTCCCCCAGTGGTGTGACAGAAGTTGTCTGTAGCTGGATAGCTTCCTCAGCCTTGGATGTCTCCATATGAATACTCTTAAGGAATTCCTCATGGGCACGGATGCTCCTGAGCGTAGCCACCTGTAGCTCTCCCACCTGAGAGATTCCTGCAGCAGGCATCTTTCACACTGGATGTTCCCCCAAGCCTGGCTTTCTGTGAGTGGGAAATGCAGGCCACAGTCTCTGCAAATCCACACCAGGATCTGGGTAGAGGCATCCATGGTTAGGTTCTCTGTCTGGATTCAGGTGGAGGAGATAGGAGCAGCATTGGAACAGGCAATGCGGCCCTTCCTAACCATAGCGATTATATTATATCTCCCTTCCACAAACTCCCTCTCAAACTCCCCTGTTTTCGATCCCCTTGGTCACTTGGCCTCTGGCTTTTAAGGCCTTCTCTCCTAGGTCAGACCTACCCCCTCGTTAATCACACAGTGGGAGGGTGATCACAAGGCTGATTGAGGCTGATAAAAGATGATCAAGGAGGATCCAGGGAACAAAGGCTCAAACAGTCTCCAGACACACAATCCCAGCTGACCCTGTAACTGAAATAACCTGAAAGAGAAAGAAAAACACGAACAGTCATGAAAACTCATTCACACCAAGGTTAGAATAAAACACATTCATCAAATAAATAAATTACTAATTCAACATGTTGCACAAATCTTGAGTTACATTTCTATGAAAATAATCTCAAAAGTATTGGAACTAGGGTGACCAGATGTCCCAATTTTATCGGGACTGTTCCGATATTTGCTTGTTTGTCCCGCGTCCCGACTGTCGGGGACTCGAACCCAGACGGCACGGTTCGTTGTCTGACCGCAGAGAGACAGGCAACACCAGCAAGGTCCAAACACAAGCTCTTTATTGAAGAGTGCACACAACAATAGAGAGCGGCCCGTCTCCAGAGAGAACCAGCCACGATTACAATAACTAGTGAGATTATATAGACAGTTCCGTCGCGTCATAGTTAAAACAACCCAATCCCCCCCTTTACTAGCTAAAAGCTTCTAATATTCATGCATATTTATCTTCTTTGACAGTACAAACAATTCATGATGCCTCAGCAGCTTCTTATCAGCTTTGTCGTCATGCACCAGAGACTGGGAGAAAAGAGGGAGTTGAGTACAGATAAAGAACAGAAACAGGGAGTGGAGACTGCAAGTCTCTATCTGTCCAAACAAACTGTTCCTAGCACTTCTGGTACAAGAATGCGGCCCCCACCTCTTATCTTATTCTCTGCAGCTTAAGCAAGCATGCCCTCAGGTTTCACAGAGAGACAGGAATGGCCCAGCAACTACTGTTAGCCTAACTTTGGCTAAGCTGGCCAAACAATGTTCTATACTCCATATTTTTGGGCCTAACAGTCCCCCCTTTTGTCCCTGGAGTGCCTTGGAGGGACTCCTGGGACAACTAGCTGCTATGAGTGGTGAGCTTGGAGTTGATTCCTTTTGGACGGAACACAGCTTGGTACCCATCCAACATCCAACCTTTATCATAACATACAAAGCTAGCAGGCCACATATAATTACAACGGCGCTTCGGAGTACATTATGGAGCCAACCACCTATGTTTGGAATCCAATTGAACAGGTTACTCCACCAGGATTCAACCCGCTCCCCTCCATGGTCCTTTGCTACTTGTATGAGGTGGTTTGCTCTGTCCCAGGTGGCGTTATAAACATCAGGAACATATACGCAGCATTTTTGCCTAATTAGTGCACGTTCCTCCCTGAGAGGCCAGTAAGATATCTAGAGCCAAGCAGTTCTGGAGAACCATCTGCCTTAGTTTTCTCTGTGCGGTTGCCAAGTCCACCAGGGCATTGGCGGTAGTCTAATTTCCCAGATGTCTCAGTGATTTACCCAATTCCACATGCATCCTCCCTATGGACCCGGCAGGATTCGGTATGTGGGAGCCCACACACCCCCAACCGGTCCATATGCTTGGAAGGAGCATTGAGAACATCCGCACTTCCACCCAGAAAGTCTCCAAGTATGTCTCCATGGCCACAGATCAGATGGTACTCCTGATGTGTCTGTAAGGGCAGTGGGCCAAGCCTGAACATGCTAGATCCCACTGCAATGCCTTCCCAGCCTCAGTGATATTCAATACCATTTCTGTCAGCAACTTCTGGGTCATAGAACTAAGGGCGGAGATAACATGTAACTCACCAATTCCAGCCTGTACCTGGGTTAGCTGTGCCCCAGAAATAAGGCCTGTGGCCTTCTTTAGTTGCCCCAAATTCTTATTATGTTTTTGGTTCTTAAAAATATTTTAAACTGCTGCTGTACTATTGGCCCCATCCCATAGGGATCCGGTCAAGTCTCTCTTCTTTCTAGAGGAAATAACCCAAGCCCTCTGTTGTGCTAATCTAATAGCAGCCCCTTTTGAACAATTTGGGTATGTAGAGGTGATCTGGAAACTGGATAAGGGCAATGAAAATTTAACAGTCCCTAGTGTAGTGTTAATCACACAGTCCATTGATATCCTAATACATCTCTTTTTGGTGTAGTACTATACCACATCTGTTGGTTGAACACCTTTATGTATTTCCAGGAGGCATTGATATTAATGGCATAAGAAGGGGTGTATTGCAATAAGGTACAGGTAACATTATTAGTCACTGGAATAATTTCTATGCAGGTAAAATTTTCAGTGGCAGAACAAACTCTTTGGGTAGTCATTTGATTATTTACTAATTGGGTGACCAAATACCAATAAGGGCCTTTCTCATTTAACACAGTGCAAATTCCAGGAACAGCCATCATATCTACTTCACTATAGAACCCATTAATTTCAATTACAAATTCTTGGGGTTCACTTGTAGTGATATTATGTATTTTTATTTCCACTGATCCATTCTTTTTCATTCAATTGTTCGCTTATATGGGATATCCTGAACCTTAAAAATATTTTTTTTCAAACAATATTTAAATAAATCACTAAAGTGTGAAGGCCTTGGCCGTTGGTTTTATCCGATATATGGCATTGTCTGTATTTGGATGTGTTACAGGGGTAACAGTGTAATGGAGGAGATGGCAGGGGCAGTGGCAACAAAGTGCCTTTGGTACTTGTCATTTAAAATCCAATTAGGGAGGGCAATACATGCTGAAGGACTTATTCAAAACACAGGGCACAGCCTGTAGAATAAACCCCAAAATCCAATCAATACCACATTCCTAAGCATGGGTCCCACAAGTTTCTTCCTGCCAGTATATAATTCTTTGTTTCTTCACCAGGGTCAGTTCTTAATGGTTTTTTGTAGTCAGGAATTCCTGGACTTTGGTGGTTTCAATGGAGCGAGTGTTCCTTCTTCTCTTTTTCTGAAACAGTGTGGTTCAGCATCATACAGGGGAGAGGTTACTAGCACATCACCCTGTAATGGTTTTGCTTCTTTTAGAAAAATCCAAAGGCACAGTAGGTCTGTCAGTGGACAAGGGAGAGGTTACTAGCACTTCACCTTGTTTTTTTTTTCTTTTTCCTGCTGTCCAGAAGGTACAGCAGAGCTAGAAGGAGGAATAGGCTGATCATGAGTCGGAGAGTCCTCCCGAGGTGGAGGGGTCTTTTTGCAGTGAGAAGCATGGGTCCAGGTAGGCAGTTCTTGGCACTTCACAGCAGTGTTGGTGGTTAACAGGACTTGGAAAGGGCCTTTCCAGCATGGAGTCAAAGCAGTCTTTTGTTGATGGACTTTACGTAGACTCAGTCTCCTGGTTTCAATGAATGGCAGGGCTGCTACGGTCTTTGAGTAGTGCTTCTTTACCTGTGAGAAAAGAAACCTAACACATTTCATTAATGCCTGGCAGTGTTTTGCAGATCTCATAGTTGCTTGGGCACATTCAGGCCCCCCTTTTCTTGGCTGTCAGCCAAGTCTTAGCTGTGGGCAGTATCCTTGGATGGGGCCAGCGTCTTATCTTTGGACTCAGCTTGCTAGCTATTTTTTTCCAGTTAACTTGTTCTGTTCTTTTTTCTTCTCCCCTTCTTGGCTTTTTTTAACCTACAAAGGAAACTTTCACTCTTTACTTATACACCTTTTCCCAACAATGAACACATACACATTGCCATTATACAGTACATTAGTCTTATTATTCAATGTATGCCATATACACCCTTCCAGTAAAATAACTTATATACAGAGCTTTGGAGCAACAAACCAGGACAAGCACTCCCACTTTTGAGGAGTCCACTCGGTACAACCTCTGGTGTCCAATAGCTTTCCTCCCTCCCCAGCCCTCTGGCTAGAAATCTGAGGTAGCCAGAAGGATCCCATGTGCAATATCGGGAGTGGGTTAACCTTCCATGTCCTTGCTTCCAAAGACTGTTGATATGCAAATTTTAACAACATTTTTTTTCAATTAAAAGATCTGACCAATGAAGTTTCTTTTTTTTTTTACTTAAGCAAATGTATTAGACTTTAGTATATCACATTTTTCCTGATTTATCCAAACACTTTGTATTCCAAGTTGAATAAAACAAGCATCTGCTTTTTTATTTAACCCTCCTATTTAATTTTGAACTAGACTGTCTTATGAAAATATTAAACACAACAATTTTGGCCACAAGACAAACACCACAAGACAGGACATAGAGCACAAAAATAATTCCTATTGTACCAGTAAATGCATGGTACGTTGAATGCTGTTCAGCTGGCATCCGTTTTCTCTGATGATTTGAAAGACATTATTTGCTTAAAATATTTCCTTTATATACACATACTCTTGTTGATTTCAGGCAAACCAGAGGAATTACCCCATATTTCCTTGTATTTGTTTTATAGGCAGCCCAGGTTTCAGTGGCTTCTACTTTATTAGTTAGATAATTTGCATTAATACAGATGCTTTCAGGCTTGCTTCCAGATCCAAAGCTATCCACAGCTTAAAGATTCTTACTTTTAAAAAGGACACAATTAACTTTCCCAGACTTTTGATTGCCTTTTACTTCTAATTCCTGCTTTCAAACACACAGTGATCTGAAAAAGACAACACAACCTATATTGGTAGGTTTGCATTTCTTTTACCTCTGCTACAATATACACTGCACATGTTCTGGGGAAAATGCACATCCTCTCCACAATTCAATTTCCACAACGCTAGCCACATTAATTTCTACACAAGGTGTAACTGTTTCTTTTATGCTTACAAAATCTCCATGCACCCACAGCAAAGTGACAGCTCGGCCACACAGAGCCAGGGGCACTGTCTTTCTCTCTCTTTACCAGATCTTTTATCTGCTATTTTGTTACCCAAAAACAAATTTAAATCTTTTATTCTTCTGGCTTTGACTACCCTGCTGCAGCCACAACCTTTGGTCTTTATTTAAAACATTTTAAATCTTGTAGCATTAAGTCACCTTAAGGATTAAATGCTAAATACCTTAAACAACAGTAGTTTCCTGTGCCTGGCAAAAGTATTCTCGGTTTTGCAACTTTAAACAATACCAATTCATCTTAAACTTATAAAATACAGATTGTACACAGCAGGAGTGTTCTTCAGCAAATTCGACTAAATTATTCATAGTCAAATAATTCCACTTAAATAACCTCTTGCCTGGATTACTTACAGAAATTCTTACCAAATTTCACTGCTTAATTCCCTCTAGCAACTATAGAGTTAACTTCTCACTCTCTTTTTTTTTTTTTTTTTTTTTTTAAATCACTTGCTTATCTCCCAAAACGACACCCAATCAACTCAGATTTTACCATTCCAATTATTGTCCTGGGGATTTGAAATCGCCATGCTTATAATTACGTACTCCTTTTCTTCCACTATGCCCTTAAAGTTTCCAACCTGTTTTCTAATCTATCTGTTGACTGCCCGCTTGGGCCCGATCCTGCTTTTCTTGCTGAACCGTCCCTTTCATGGGCACCGGCTTGTTCCACTATCAATTTAGCTAGGATGGTGGGCTTCTCAACTAGCCCCCATCCTTCCTGGTCTCTTCCCTTAAACATTCTTACTCACAAGGCTACCCGAGTCCTCTCTCGTGAGGCTTGCCACCTGGGCAAAAACGCATGGCCCATTGGCGTCTAACTATTCAATTTTCTTTTGTGGCAAACACACTGCTGTTACAGCATATGCAAACACAAATGGTTAAATTCTGACAAGTCCCTGAAGGACCGGTACTTGCTTAGCCAGTGCTTCCTTTTCTGCCTGGAAGTCCTGTCTCAAGGCTTGCAACTTGCCCTGGGCGTAGGTTTGAGTTGCTGCCTGGTTCATGATCTATGCTCTTAATTGCTTAATTCTAGTTGTCAAGTACACAACTCTTCCCTTTTCTCCAACTTCTATATTGCCCAGTCCTGCTACGACTGGGGTAGATCCACCTGACACCCTTCCCAGTCAACCGGGGTGGAGAAAGGAATGCTTAACCTTTCTCCGGTTCTCAGACTTACTGCAGCTGAGAGTGGGCACACTTTCATACTCACACATGTACGTCCAGACTGGCCAAGTCTTTGTATAACGTCCAGAGAAGGGGGAGAGGTGGATGGGAGATTATCCTGTATACAACTTGTCCAGAATCTCTGACTTGCTTCCACTCTTGGGAGGGCTGTTCTTTTACACCCTGGGGTCTCCTGCGGCGTCTCTTTCAGAGATTCCAGTCCAGGCCAGCTGCCTGTGGCTTCTTCACAGCGTCCCCAAACCACGCCAGCTCCAGGGTCTTAAAGGCAGACTGTTGGATCTCACTGGACAGTTAAGCTTTGCAAATGTAATTTCAGCACTGTAACTTGTATTGCCTTTGGTTTGCCTCTGTCTATATTTGTTCACAGCCAGCTGGGGCCGAAAGCAGTTTTTCTTTTGGTTTATAGTTACACCATACAAATAAATAATCCATTTGTCCCGGTCTAAGGTCAACCAAAATATCCCTCAAGGAATTCATCCTGTCTGCAGAAAAGGTTCCGCAGCTTGGCCAATCTTTAGTCGGGGACAAATGAGCAGTAAAGGAAGGCCATTGAATTTGGCATAAATTTCTCATCTTAGATTTAGTCAAACCGGTTGTTCCAGAGATTTCCTTCCGATCTCTAAGTACCAGAGACAACGGGGCGTCCCCCAGGCATTTACTGCCAAATTGTCCCATTTAGACTGTAGGGCCTCTAACCCTATCCCGGGGCCTCTAACCCTATTCCGGGGCCTCTAACCCCTCTCCGGGGCCTCCAACCCCTTCCTGGCGATCGCTTACCTTATCCAGGGACTCGAACCCCGAAGACCTGGGTCCTACTCAACGGGTAGGTGGACGTTGCTGGGTTTCTACGGGCTTCAGCTGGTTCACAGGACTCGCCTTATTGCCGACGCAGGGATCAGGTTACCGGGCAAGGCTCCTTGAAGCCAGAGGATGCGCGCTGCGTTGCTTCGGAGTCTGATCCCGCACCGGAGAGTCAGACGAGTCCCGGCGGAGTCGCCAAATCTGTCGGGGACTCGAACCCAGACGGCACGGTTCGTTGTCTGACCGCAGAGAGACAGGCAACACCAGCAAGGTCCAAACACAAGCTCTTTATTGAAGAGTGCACACAACAATAGAGAGCGGCCCGTCTCCAGAGAGAACCAGCCACGATTACAATAACTAGTGAGATTATATAGACAGTTCCGTCGCGTCATAGTTAAAACAACCCAATCCCCCCCTTTACTAGCTAAAAGCTTCTAATATTCATGCATATTTATCTTCTTTGACAGTACAAACAATTCATGATGCCTCAGCAGCTTCTTATCAGCTTTGTCGTCATGCACCAGAGACTGGGAGAAAAGAGGGAGTTGAGTACAGATAAAGAACAGAAACAGGGAGTGGAGACTGCAAGTCTCTATCTGTCCAAACAAACGGTTCCTAGCACTTCTGGTACAAGAATGTGGCCCCCACCTCTTATCTTATTCTCTGCAGCTTAAGCAAGCATGCCCTCAGGTTTCACAGAGAGACAGGAATGGCCCAGCAACTACTGGGCTAAGCTGGCCAAACAATGTTCTATACTCCATATTTTTGGGCCTAACACGACCGATGTTCGGTCAGGACACTGGACAAGCAAACAATTTTGCCCTTCGCTCCGGCGCACAGGCGGAGCCCGGAGGGGCTCTCACTCCCCCCGCCCCAACTCCACCCCCTCCTTCCCCCATTGGATCCCTCCCCAAATCCCCACCCCCAGCCCTGCCCCCTCACTGCCCCATTAGATCCCGAGCCGGGCCTGGGGAGGAGACGCCCCTGTGCAGCAGCCTGGGCACACGGGCCATGGCCGGCCGGGGCTGGGAGCGTTGCAGTGCAGCGCGGAGGCTGCTCCAGCCCTGCAGCCCACGGGGCAGCGTGGTGGGTCCGGGGGCAGCGCAGAGCAGGCAGGGCCCAGGTGGGCGGCGTGGCCCGGGGGCGTGGGCTGCCCGCCAGAAACACATGGCGGAGAGGGGCTGCGGGGGCGAGACTTGTCCCAGGTGGGGTGGCCGGCGGACAGGGAAGAGGAGCTGGCCGGGGTCCCCCGAACCGATAAACTTCCCTGCCGCTGCAGGGGAGCCCCACGCCTCTCCCGCTTGGCTGCACTCCAGCGGCTCGCCCCACCGGGAAGGAGCTGCTGGAGCGCAGCCGAGCAGGAGAGGCACGGGGCTCCCCGCCGGCGGCTGGACGCGCCACATGTTCCCGGGGTGGGCCGGGGGGCAGGAGACTCCACGGGGAAGGCAGCGCGCGTGGCTGGGGCGCTGTGTGCGATCCGGCGGCGCAGCTGGGGCCTGCTAATGCCTCTGGCCCCTGCGAAACTCCTTTTTTTTTTTTTTTTTTTTGCTCCGCCACCATTTTTCTTTTTGCTCATGAGCCACAGTTTGGCCACCTCTGGCATAGAGTTTTAGCCACAAAGTTAGATCAACAACGTGTCAGTGTAGACACCACGCTTGGTTTTCTTGCTGTAATTGGCCTCCAGGAGGTGTCCCACAATGCCCATCCTGACTGCACTAGTCAGCAGTTCAAACTCTGCTGCCCTGCAGCCAGGTAAAAAAACATCCACCCCTCCCCCCTTATAGGCCCAGGAATTTTTGAAATTCCCCTTCCTGTTTGTTCTGCATGGAGAGCTCACATCACATCATCCCAGGTGACCATGGCAGCTCCACGCAGCATATACTCTCCCACTTGGACCACAGCTGAGTTGTTGGATCTCTGGAGTATATGGGGACAGGAGGTGTCCAGTCCCAGATGCCCTCCAGCTGTAGGAACTTTGATACCTATGGCAAGATTTCTCATGGCTTGAATGATAAGGGCTATGAATGGGACACATTGCAGTGCCAAGCGAAGTTAAAGGAATTGAGGTATGTATACAAGAAGGCAAGGGAGGCAAACTGTTGCTCTGGTGCTGCGCCAAAGACCTTTCGCTTCTGTAAGTAGCTGGCCGCCATCCTTGGTGGCGACACCACCTCCACCGCCAAGAGCCCCCTGGATATTTTGGCCGGGCTGGAGGCAGCGGACCTTGGACCTAACCCCTTCTCTTGGGCAGGACAAGGGAAGGGAAGTTTAAGGAGGGCAGGGTAGGAAGTGGCAAAGACAGAGAGAAAGAGAGGATAGCTGATGTAGCCCTGACAACTAGCCAGCTCAGGTCACAACCTCCAAGGAGTGTCAATTCACTGTGTGGATAACAAAGGAATGTTAATTAGGCTAACAGACATGAGGCCGTTCACTTGTGTTGATTAGAATCAAGAGTAGATGCTAATTGTATTTGTCTGTATTCTTCTACATCCTGTTTAATGTACACTAATGTAACCCTGTAATTACCTTTACATTACGCATGCAACTATACCCAATTGTCATTAGATCAAAAGGCCTGCATTTAGCATTTAGATGAAATTTACTAAAATGGTAATGTTTTTGTCTTAGTCTATCTAAAACTTAATTATAGAATCATAGGACTGGAAGGGACCTTGAGAGGTCATCTAGTGCAGTCCCCGGCACTCCTGGCAGGACTAAATATTTTCTAGACCATTAGCTAGATGGTAGAGGTGTGCACTGCCCTAATCTCAATTGGCGTTCTCTTCTCTCCCCCTCCCATCCCACCCAGATCTCAGCACTCGGTGCCTGCGACATGCACTGAGCCTGCTTATTCTCACCTCTCCCAGTCTCACCTCTATACCCCTGTGGCAAACACTGAGCATGTCCATGCTCAGCTCTCTCTGTGTGTGGACAAAACAGGACTTCATCTGAAAGGGCTCTGTGGCAGGGGACGTAGAAAAAAACAGAAAATCTAGAAGGAAGGAAAGCTCCAAAGGACAGAGTAACTGTGCCAGTTTGTGCCAACATGGATGGGAGTGACAAATGCCCACTGTTCATGATCAGGAAGTCACAACAACCCAGATGGATTTCAGTAAACTTCCCCTCAATTATGTCAGGTTTCAGAGGGGTAGCCGTGTTAGTCTGTATCAGCAAAAAGAACAGGAGTACTTGTGGCACTTTAGAGACTAACAAATTTATTTGAGCATGAGCTTTCATGGGCTAAAACTCACTTCATCGGATGCATGCAGTGGAAAATACAGTAGGAAGATATATATACACAGAGGACATGAAAAAATGGGTGTTGCCATATTAACTATAACGAGAGTAATCAGTTAAGGTGGGCTATTATCAGCAGGAGAAAAAAAAACTTTTGTAGTGATAATCAGGATGGCCCATTTCCAACAGTTGACAAGAAGGTGTGAGTAACAGTAGGGAGGAAAATTAGCATAGGGAAATAGGTTTTACTTTGTGTAATGACCCACCCACTCCCAGACTTTATTCAAGCCTAATTTAATAGTGTCAAGTTTGCAAATTAATTCCAATTCTGCAATTTCTCGTTGGAGTCTGTTTTTGAAGTTTTTTTGTTGGAGTATTTGAGGTCTGTAATCGAGTGACCAGGGAGGTTGAAGTGTTCTCCGACTGGTTTTTGAATGTTATAATTCTTGATGTCTGATTTGTGTCCATTTATTCTTTTGCGTAGAGACTGTCCGGTTTGGCCAATGTACATGGCAGAGGGGCATTGCTGGCACTTGATGGCATATATCACATTGGTAGATGTGCAGGTGAACGAGCCTCTGATAGTGTGGCTGATGTGATTAGGTCCTATGATGGTGTCCCCTGAATCGATATGTGGACAGAGTTGGCAACGGGCTTTGTTGCAAGGATGGGTTCCTGGGTTAGTGTTTTTGTTGTGTGGTGTGTGGTTGCTGGTGAGTATTTGCTTCAGGTTGGGGGGCTGTCTGTAAGCGAGGACTGGCCTGTCTCCCAAGATTTGTGAGAGTGAGGGATCGTCCTTCAGGATAGGTTGTGGATCCTTGATGATGCGCTGGAGAGGTTTTAGTTGGGGGCTGAAGGTGACGGCTAATGGCGTTCTGTTACTTTCTTTGTTGGGCCTGTCTTGTAGTAGGTGACTTCTGGGTACTCTTCCAGTTTCTTCACTTCAGCAGGTGGGTATTGTAGTTGTAAGAATGCTTGATAGAGATCTTGTAGGTGTTTGTCTCTGTCTGAGGGGTTGTCAGTTCAGCGAATGCCTGGACGACGGACGAGATTTTCATCAACTGGCTAAAAAAATGGGATCCTCAGCATTAGGCAGTGGGTATAATAGGCCAGGTTAAGGCAGTCCTGGCGCAGCTGTGGCCGCCGGATGCCAGTTGCGGGGTTTGTGGGGAAGTTTTTGCTTATTATTATGTGCCATGTAGGTTCTGGGGTGGCTGAGGAGGCGGTATGTGCTACTCAGTTTCCTGGGTTCATCAGTAATCCAGTGAGATTACTGATGAACCCAGGAAGCTGAATAACACATACCACCTCCTCTGCCACCCTGGAACTTTCATGGTGCACATAAAAAGCTCAGGTTCTTCGAATGAGACGTGAGCTTTTCCCATGGGGTCGAGTGGGGTCTCAGGAGGGGAGGCGTGGTGTGGCTGGGGGGGAGGCTCCGGCTGTGAGCGGGGCTTGGGGCTTTGGCCACGGGGGGGCTCGGGGCTTCTCCGGGAAGGGGGACTCAGGGCTCCAGCTGTGGGGGGTGGCTCGGGCAGAAGAGGGAGAGCCAGGGGGATAGCCTCCCTGAAGGGGGGCTCCACTTGCTGCTCATGATGCTTAGCTTCACTTGCAGAGCTGTGCAATATGCCTCTTCCTGGATAACTGCTCCTCACACCCCCAAGAGTAGTTCTCACTAACATTCAGCTCAAATTGTTACCCCCTAACACTTCATCTTTGATGCAAACTATGGATTAAGAACATGAAGGGACATTACCAATCAAAAATCACAAACTGGATTATTGTTGCTCTTGATGTGGATCCCAACAAAGATGTCCAGACGGTCCTGAAAACTGTAAATTTTCTAGATTACATTCATTTTGTTGCTAAGGCATGGCAAGATGAAAAGCCGACAACAATTTCCAGCTGTTTCAGGAAGGAAAATTTCTTGTGCCAGTGGAAAGTATTCAAGATGAGGATATTGAAGAGTTTGATGACCCCGTGAACAATGTTCCACTTCCAGTCAACATGGAAAAAGAGGATTTAATAGCTGCTGTGGCTGTGGCTGAGAATTTGCTCACATTCGGAGAGCTAACCAATGAGGAATTAGTGAGCACTGCAGCTGCTGCAAGGCCAGAGAAACGAGCTTGTGTTGCTGAAACATACCATAATAAGAAGGATAACCAAGAGAGCAAGGATGATTTTGATGAAGTTCCAGCTCCAACAAACTCCAAGCTGTTGAAGACTTTGAACACATTTTGGCACTTTACACAGCTAGAGGGACATGGTGACAAGAGCTACAGGTCTTCTTGGAAAACTGAATCATATCTTCAAAACAGAATTGTGACTGAGAAGAAACAGAACAAATTAACAGAGTTCTTTCACTTGAAATTAGTGAGTTTATCAATTCTTAATTCATTTACAAGTTGATACTCATTGTATAAATAGAATACACTTTAGAACATAAGAACAGCCATACTGGGTCAGATCAATGGTCCATCTAGTAGTCCAGATGAGAGAAGAGAACGCCAATTGAGATTAGGGCAGTGCACACCTCTACCATCTAGCTAATGGTCTAGATAATATTTAGTCTAGTAGTCCAGTATCCTGTCTTCCAACAGTGGCCAATACCAGGTACTTCAGAGGGAATGAACAGAACAGGTAATCATCAAGCTGAAAAGTCCCAGTCTTATTAATCTCTCCTCATATGGAAGCCATTCCATATCCCTAATCATTTTGTTGCCCTTTTCTGAACCTTTCCAATTCCAATATATCTTTTTTGAGATGGGGTGACCAGATCTGCACACAGTATTCAAAATATGGGTGTGCCATGGATTTATATAGAGGCAATATGATATTTTCTGTCTTATTATCTATCCCTTTCCTAATGATTCCCAACATTCTGTTTGCTTTTTTGACTGCCGCTACACATTGAGTGGATGTTTTCAGAGAACTATTCACAATGACTCCAAGATCTCTTTCTTGAGTGGTAACAGCTAATTTAGACCCCATCATTTTATATGTATAGTTGGGATTATGTTTCCCAATGTGCATTACTTCATTTATCAACATTGAATTTCATCTGCCATTTTGTTGCCCGGTCACTCAGTTTTGTGAGATTCCTTTGTAGCTCTTTGCAGTCTGCCTGGGACTTAACCATCTTGAGTAGTTTTGTATCATCTGCAAATTTTGCCACCTCACTGTTTACCCCTTTTCCCAGATCATTTATGAATATGTTGAACAGTACTGGGCATAAGGGTGGGGCACTGGGGAGGGGGGCGGTGTGTGGTGCAGGCCCGCCCTCAAGGGGAAGGGGCATGCTGGCAGCCCAGCAGGAGGGCACTGTTTACAAACCTACAGCTGCCAGACACACACTGGTCTGCCCAGCCCTGTGCTGCCAGCATGCCCCTTCCCCTTGAGGGCAGGCCTGCACCCCCCCACACCCCCCCACACCCAGTGCCCCACCCTTATGCCCAGGGCCCCCTCGCCCAGAGACCTCCACCACAGATCTCTATGCCCAGCCCCCACCCCTCCCAGAGACCTCCCCCGCTGGCCTCCCACCATAACTGCACAGCACCCTGCACACCACATTGCTCACCCAGTGGCCCCCACCCATAGACCTCCCCACTGCCCACCACCTTCCTCACAGTCCCACCATCACAGCTGCACAGTACCCCATATTCCTGAGGGGATTCTGCACCAAAAAAATAAAAATTCTGCGCATAATATTTTTAAATTCTGCAAATTTTATTTGTCAATAAATAAATGTGGAGGCTCCAACATGGCAGTGGGGAGCACAGGCCACTGGTTGCATGGAGGTGGGAGATTACCCTGCAGCCTCCCCCTACCCCACCCTGGGACAGGGACTCGGCAGTGAGGCTGCATCCGACCCTGAAACAGTGCAAGGGCCAGGCCTGCCCCAGAAACACCTTGTGCCAGGCCCACCAGATGTGGGCAAGGAGGCTCAGCCTGGCAGCAGGATCCAAGTGCAGAGGGACTTAGTGTGGGGGGATCCAGGTGGGGGTAAGAGAGTTCTCTGTGGGGCAATCTGGGTGTGGGCGGCTCAGTGGGAGATCTGGATGCACAGAAGCTCATTGGGGGGTTCCAGGTGCTGGGGCAATGGGACTCTGCAGGAGATCCAGGTGAAGGTGTTTGGGGCTCAGCAGGGTGGGTCTAGGTTCAGGGGAGGTGGGTTCATTTGGGTGGGGGTCCAGGTGCAGGTGGTTGGGGCTTAGTAGGGAGGGTGTCTGGGGGGGCTCATCGGGGTGGTACAGATGCAGGGGAGGTGGGGCTTGTCAGGGTGAGGGTTTGATGGGCCTGCTTAACAGGGGAGTCCCAGCTGCTGCCAAGGGGATACGCATGCTGGGCCCCCGCTTCCCCTATCCCCTTCTCTTCCCCATCCCATGCCCCTTCCACACCGCTCCATCTCCTCCCCATCCCACCCCCTTCCTTCCCCACTGCCTCTTCCCCCCAACCCCCGCTTCCCCTGCCCCTTCTTTTTCCCATCCCATGCCCCTTCCCCACTGCTCCTTCTCCTCCCCAGGCTTGGGGGGGAAGGGGGGAAACTGCCCCCCAGCATGAGCCGGCAGAGCGGAGAGGGTTGGGGCCGGGTTGCTCCACTTCCCGCTGCCCGGTGAGTGCAGGGCATGCCCGACCCCTGCTGCAGTCCCCCAGGATGTAGCTCAGGGGAAGGGGTGGAGTGGGGGTGGGGCTGGTGCGAAGCAGGGGTGGGAAGAGGCAGGGTGGGGGCAGAGCAGGGGCAGGGGAAGCTGGTACTGCTGGAGGACACCACTATTTACCTCCCTCCATTCTGAAAATGACCATTTATTCCTACCCTTTGTTTCCTATCTTTTAATCAGTTACTGATCCATGAGAGGACTTTCCCTCTTATCCCATGACAGCTTTGTGGAATAATACTTTATTTTAGGTTATTACAGTTTTATTATTATTTATTTGCTTAGCAGACATGCTTATCCAGGGCAACTTACAGTGCGTACAAAGTATTACATTTAAGTGTGAGCACAAAACATGTTTACAAGTAAGAGCAAGAGGTTGTGTTTGTTGTCATGGGTGACGTTTGATTGTTCTTAAAACATAAAAATAAAACTTCATACTTTCATAATGTTAACTTAATTAGTACCGTTTTCTTGATACAATATGATAGTAGGCTACAAATGCAGAACAGAGCACATGTTTAAAAAGTACAGTAGGTATACTAATGTAATATGTAGCAATAATAATAAAAATACATCACATTGTTACTAATTCATTAGCATGTACTGGAGCTGTTTCATGTATCAGAAAATGGAGGCTGCCTTTGATCAGACAACACTCCTCATAACAACAACAGTTGCTTAGGAGCAACATAGCAAAAGGGCACTGATGTGTTGCTACT
The DNA here is from genome assembly GCF_028017835.1 of Emys orbicularis. Classification (NCBI taxonomy): domain Eukaryota; kingdom Metazoa; phylum Chordata; order Testudines; family Emydidae; genus Emys; species Emys orbicularis. Next base: position 22,760,387 of record NC_088695.1, on the reverse strand, counting down.
AATGAGTGTCTACTGTAGTTGAATCCTGTATCAGCTTTTCCATTATTTTGTCCAATACTGATGTTAGGCTAATCAGCAGAGTGTCTCCGCCCCCTGCCCCATGTCAACGACACAGGTGTCCTGGAGACTGACTTTACACCCAAGGAAGTGATGGCCAGACTCTCAAAAACAAAAAAACCCACAGCTCCTGGGAAAGACAGCATCCCCTACAGCCTCCTGAAAAAGCGAGACCCCGGCTGCCTGGTCCTCGCCACGCTCTTCAACCAGTGCAAGCGGTTCTGCCGGACTCCCAGCTCGTGGAAGAAGGCCATGACGGTGCTGGTGTACAAGAAGGGCAAGCGGGACAACCCCAGCAACTGGAGGCCCATCTCCCTCTGCTCCACGATGTACAAGCTGTATGCCAGCTGCCTGGCATCGAGGATCATGGAGTGGTCGGTGAGCGGGGGAGCCATCAGCTCCATCCAGAAAGGCTTCATGTCCTGCGAGGGCTGCTACGAACACAACTTCATCCTCCAAACCACCATCCAAACGGCCAGAAGGGCACGGAGGCTAACGCCTTTGGGTCCATGCCCCACCACCACATCTTTGCCACACTCCAGGAGTTCCGGATGCCAGAGAACTTCCTTCGTGTGATCTGAGAGCTGTACAAGGGATGCAGCACCACCATCTGCACGGTCGAATGGGAGACTGTCGAGATCCTGATCCAGAGCAGAGTAAAGCAGGGCTGTCCCCTCAGCCCCATCATCTTTAACCTCGCCATGGAACCGTTTCTGTGAGTGATCTCCAACGGCGCAGATGGCTTCAACCTCCATGGTGAGAGAGTGAGCATCCTGGCTTACATGGATGACCTGGTCCTGACCGCGGACGACCCAGAGAGCCTGCAAGGTATGCTAGATGCTACCAGTCAAGCTGCCGACTGGATAGAGCTCCGCTTCAATGCAAAGAAGTGTGCAACTCTCCACATTGACAGCAGCAAAAGGGACTCGGTGCAGGCGATGGGGTTCCAGATCCAGGGTGAGCCCATCATCCCCCTGGCAGAGGGGCAGGTGTACCAGCACCTCAGCATGCCAACGGGTTTCCGTGTCCGGTAGACACCCGAGGACACCATCCAGGAGATCTTGCAGGATGCCGCCAAGACCGAAGCCTCCTTGCTGGCACCGTGGCAGAAGATAAACGCCCTGAACACCTTCCTGATCCCCTGCATCTCATTCACCCTAAGGGGATCCGCCGTGGCAAAGATGCCCCTCAACAAGGCAGACAAGATTGTCCGGCAGCTGGTGAAGAAGTGGCTGTTCCTTCCCCAGAGAACCAGCAACGAGCAGGTCTACATCGCTCACAGGCACGGCGGCGCCAATGTCCCCCACATGGGTGACCTGTGCAACGTCGCAGTGATCACCCACGCCTTCCGCCTGCTGATGTGTCCCGATGCCACGGTAAGGAACATCGCATTGAACGCCCTGCATGACATGATAAAGAAGCGGATTGGCCGAGCCCCCTCCAACCAAGATATCGCCACCTTCCTGAGCGGCTCCCTGGATGGCGATTTCGGGCGGGACGGGGGTGACATCGCTTCACTGTGGTCCCGCGCTCACAATGCCACTCGTCGCCTGGGGAAGCGTGTCAGCTGCCGCTGTGAGTGGTGCGAGGAGCGCCAGGAGCTGGGAGTCCTGTTGCTGCAGATCAGGTCCATTGACAACACTATTGTCACCCCGAATGCCAGGGGCATGCTGGAGAGGACCCTGAAGGCCACCGTCCACTCATTGTACATGGAAACCCTGAAGCGTAAACCGGACCAGGGTAAAGCCTTCGAGTTGACCAGCAAGTGGGACGCCAGCAACCACTTCCTCGCCGGGGGTGGCTTCACCCGTTTCGCCGACTGGTGGTTCATCCACCATGCCTGGCTAACTGCATCCCGCTCAATGGCGCTGTCCACTACAGGAACCAAGACAAGCGTTGCAGGAAGTGCGGTTACTCCAACGAGACCCTGCCCTACGTCCTGTGCAGCTGCAAGCCCCACTCCAGAGCCTGGCAGCTGCGTCACAACACCATCCAGAACTGCCTGGTGAAAGCCATCGAACCGTGCCTGTGGGAGGTTGCCGTGAACTGCGCCATCCCCGGTACCAACAGCCAGCTGCAACCTGACGTCTTTTGTCACCAACGAGGCCCAGAAAAAGATCATCCTCATTGATGTCATGGTCTCCTTTGAGAACAGGACCCTGGCCTTTTGCGAAGCCTGAGCTCATAAGCTGGAAAAGTACGCTCCCCTGGCTGACACCCTGAGAGCGAAGGGCTACAAGGTGCAGATGGACGCCCTGATCGTCAGAGCCCTGGGTGACTGGGACCCCTGCAACGAGCGTGTGCTGTGGACCTGCGGGATCGGTCGACGCTACGCATGGCTCATGCGGCTCCTCATGGTCTCAGACACCATCCGATGGTCCAGGGACATCTACACCGAACACATCACCGGGCACCGACAGTACCAGGAGGCGTGAGCCGGAGCGACATCTTGCATCAACTATGAGAAAGGGACTGAGAGACTTTTTCCACTGTACCATATGAACTGGAACCATAAACTCACTGAACATTAAATTTCACTAAATGAGGGTCAATCCATCCTCATCATCGTATTCACTCATTATACTCCACACCTGAACATAGCCATCATATGAACAACATACCCTCATCTCTCAATGCCGGTACTTTGACCAGTTAACCTTTTACACCCAATCGGGGATATCCCGCCTCACTTGCAATGGGAGGTAGGATTTCACATTTTACAATTAAGACATCCATATCTAAAGCTGTATATTTCTGTTTCTTTTCTCCTCCACAAGACTTCATGCCTTTCCCCTGCCCTCCGCCAGCTTCACACATGCCCCATTCTGTTCTTGGGGGAGAGAGGAGAGGAGGCATGGAATCCTTTGAAAGTGTGAACAATAGAGCCTTCTAAGCAATTCAGATAACTGTCTTCATTTCTACTCTCTGAGTTAACATAAATTTTTTAGAAATAGATTCTTGGGTGAATGCTGACTTCCTGATTCAGTCAGTGTCCTTGACAGAAGGTTTGTCCGTTTCAGAATTTTCTGGCATATGAACTCAGTAATCATATGGAAGTTCAGATTTAAATACTCGGCAAAAAACCTTTCAACAGCAAAACTTTAATACTAGGCCTTTGTCTTTCAAATATTTTTTTTTCCTTTCCACGAGTGATAACATATAGTAATTCTACAAATAGAAACTGGTTTGCTCATACAGTACAATTAAATCATTCACTCTGTCACCAGCCATTTCCATAGCAATTGCGTATGATGCCACAAATAAACTATTGTGATTTTTACAGTAGGTAGGAACAGGATGGGTTGTTATGAAGAGAAATCTTTTTGTTTTACACACACATACGATGGGAAACTGTAGTAAGTGTATTTTTCAAGTGTCCCTCTAGCCTAGCCTAGCTGATGGTAAGTCGTCATGCTGCCAGATGGGGATCTGAGGGGGTAGAGAGTTTGTTGCCAAGAAGGCTAATGGCATTTTGGGCTGTATAAGTAGGGGCATTGCCAGCAGATCGAGGGATGTGATCATTTCCCTCTATTCGACATTGGTGAGGCCTCATCTAGAGTACTGTGTCCAGTTTTGGGCCCCACACTACAAGAAGGATGTGGAAAAATTGGAAAGAGTCCAGCAGAGGGCAACAAAAATGAATAGGGGGCTGGAGCACACGACTTATGAGGAGAGGCTGAGGGAACTGGGATTGTTTAGTCTGCAGAAGAGAAGAATGAGGGGGGATTTGATAGCAGCCTTCAACTACCTGAAAGGGGGTTCCAAAGAGGATGGATCTAGACTGTTCTCAGTGGTAGCAGATGACAGAACAAGGAGTAATGGTCTCAAGTTGCAGTGGGGGAGGTTTAGGTTGGATATTAGGAAAAACTTTTTCACTAGGAGGGTGGTGAAGCACTGGAATGGGTTACCTAGGGAGGTGGTGGAATCTCCTTCCTTGGAGGTTTTTAAGGTCAGGCTTGACAAAGCCCTGGCTGGGATGATTTAGTTGGGAATTGGTCCTGCTTTGAGCAGGGGGTTGGACTAGTTGACCTCCTGAGGTCCCTTCCAGCCCTGATATTCTATGATTCTATGATTGCAGATTATGTATTCCTTACGCCATCCGATTTTAAACCGAACTTTGCACCCCTTGATAATCTGTACATTATTCCCTGATAACCAGAAACTTCTACGCTTAAATTCTGTACCATTCACTTTTTTTAAACATCATCTTAATAAAATTTTTATGCCTTGTGTGAGAGCAGGGTAGGGTTAGTGCAGGGGTAGTCAATAGGCAGACTGGGGTTCAAATGTGGACCACCAGATGCTTTTGAACAGAGCACAAAAATCTTTTTATTTACTTATTGTGATGGGTTGGACCCCCCTTCCAGGGTGCCACCTGATGTGCTGGGGTCCCACTGAGCCTGCCTGCCAGTCCCACCAGCCTGGGTTCCCCCCATGGTGCTGCTGTGTCAGGCTCTGAAGCCCCCGCTTTCCAGCACACACACAAAGGTAGGGACATGCCCAGCTGTAGAATCACACAGGGTATGTCTACACTGGCAGAGTTTCTTCGCTGGCAGTTACATCACCGCTCAGAGAGCACTGAAGGGAAACTGCTGTTGTGTGTTCAGACTGTCAGCTGCCTGCACAATAGCATGTTCACACTTGCGGCACTTGCATTGTCATTCGGAGCGGTGCACTCTGGGCAGCTATCCCACAGATCATCTCTTCCCGTTCTGCTGCTAAGTGTTCTGGGAAGGCGGAGGGGGTCGCAGGGCATCCTGGGTCCTGTTCCAATGCCCTGTGATGCATTGCTTCACATCCCAGCAATCCCTGTGCTTTACTTCCACATTTGGTGCCATCTTTCAATGGTTTGTGTACTGTGCGCTCTGCCAGAATAGATCCTGCACTATTGACCAATATGCCGCTTGCTCTCATGAACGTGTCACGAGTGGCAGTGGAGTTTTTCCTTAAAGACAAAGGCAAGAGGTGTCCAACATTGATCTCGCCACGTGTAGTAGCTACGACATGAGATTGCTTGTGGCAGTCACAGAGGTCTGTTACACCTCCATGAATGCCTATTATAAGGGATGTCTATTATAAGGGATTACTAAGCAAATAAAACAAAGCACACAAACTAAGTTTAATACACTAAAGAAACAGGTTACAGATAGTAATTTCTCACCCTAAATGTTGTTTTAGGCAGGTTGCAGAGTTTCTGCAGCTCAGAGTTCCAGTTATTTCTCTGTAAAGGCTAGACCCCTGTCTCAGTCTGGACCCTTGCCTTTCCCCAGCTTAGTCTCTTTGGCCTTGGCTACACTTGCAAGTTACAGCGCTGTAAAGGCTCCCCCAGCACTGTAACTCACTCCCCGTCCACACTGGCAAGGCATTTGCAGCGCTGTATCTCCGTGGTTGCAGCGCTGCATGTACTCCACCTCTCCGAGAGGAATAGCAAGTATTACGCTGCCGCTGCAGCGCTGCGGCGCCAGTGTGGCCACCCAATGCGCTGTGAATGGCCTCCAGAATTATTCGGCAGTATCCCACAATGCTTGTTCTAGCCACTCTGGTCATCAGTTCAAACTCTACTGCCCTGGCCTCAGGTAACCAACGATGTGACCGACCCTTTACATTCCCCGGGAATTTTAAAAATCCCCTTCCTGTTTGCTCAGCCCGGTGTGGTGTGGAGTGCTATCAGCGAATCTTTCCAGGTGACCATGCCTCCACGCACCAAGCGAGCCCCAGCATGGAGCAATGGCTAGTTGCTGGACCTCATCAGTGTTTGGGGGGAGGAAGCTGTACAGTCCCAGCTGCGCTCCAGCCGTAGGAATTACGATACCTTCGGGAAGGTATCAAAGGACATGATGGAAAGGGGCCATGACCGGGACGCCCTGCAGTGCAGGATTAAAGTGAAGGAGCTGCGGAGTGCCTACCGCAAAGCCCGCGACGCAAACGGCCGCTCGGGTGCTCCCCCCGCGACCTGCCGATTCTACAAAGAGCTGGATGCGATACTTGGGGTTAACCTCACCTCCACTCCGAGCACCACCATGGACACTTCAGAGCCGGGGGGGGGAGGAGGAAGAGGAGGAGGAGGAGGAGGAAAACGGGAGTGATGGTGGTGGGCCGGATGGAGACACCCCGGAATCCCTGGAGCCATGCAGCCAGGAGCTATTCTCGAGCCAGGAGGAAGGTAGCCAGTCGCAGCGGCCGGTACTTGGTTGAGGACAAACAGAAGAGCAGGTTCCCGGTAAGCGGGTTTTTTTTTTCGGGAAGGAATTTTTTCGGTGCGGGGTCTTTGGGAGAGGAGGGTTAGGCATGCATGCCTAGATGCGGAATAGTGCATTGATGTGTTTTATCACATCGCGGTAATCGGCCTCGGTAATCTCCTCGAATGTCTCATTCAGAACATGTGCAATGCGCTTGCGCAGGTTTATCGGGAGAGCCACCGTGGTCCTTGTCCCAGCCAGGCTAACGTGTCCGCGCCACTGTGCTGCAAGGGGCGGGGGACCATTGCTGCACACAGGCAAGCTGCATATGGGCCAGGGCGGAAGCCGCATTGCAGTAGAAGACCCTCCCTTGCTTCCCAGGTCACCCTCAGCAGCGAGATATCATCCAGGACAAACTCCTGTGGAAAATGTTGGGACAGTGTTCAGTGTAGGTGCCCCCTGAAGCTGTTGGCTCTCCCCAAGGCACAGAAACCCAGAGGACAGTGCAGCCCTGAAACAATCAGTCCCCCTTACTCACCATTTTGAGGCTCCTGTGGGATATGTGTGCTGTGTTTCGGACGGTAAAATTATGCTATTGTGTAGACCCTGTGTGTTTTCTACTCCTTAAGTGCAGGGGGAATCATTACTCTGTCTGGTATAAACAGTGCTGCCTCTGTTAAATGTTGCATTTTGCCTATACAGCTGCATCAACCTTGAGACCTCAGCCGTCCCTCTTATCGTCTGCTCAGAGACTGCAAAGACTCAGGAAGAGATGGCAAAAAAGCAAAGAAGACATGCTGCAAGAAGTGATGCGGCAATCTATTAAAGAGAATGAGAAAGCACAGAACTGGAGGGAGAGAGAAAGCAGGATCCGCCAGGAAAATGCTGCGTACCGGCGGCAAAGCACCGCGCACCAGCAGCAAAGCACTGATAGGCTCATAAGCATTCTGGAGCGCCAAGCAGACGCTATCCAGGAGCTGGTAGCCATGCAGAAAGAGGAGCAGAAACGCAAACGCCACCCCCTCCTACAGCCCTTGTCCCAAAACTCTTTCCGTTGTGCCCCACTGTCACCTCCAACCCACTTTCCCCAACTTCCGTGTTCTTCACGCCACCCGCTGCCTCCAACACCAGTATCTTCACCACCCAGCCCTGAAAACCACGACCCTTACCCTCTGCACTCAACCCCCATCACCATGCAGTATAGCTGTCCTGAAGTGCAGCACTCACTGCACAGCACACCAGACAGGACATACGCGAATCTGTGATTGTACCGTTCCCCACTCCAGCCCCTTGTTTCTTTTCAATAAATAATTTTTTTTTTCTTTTCAATAAATGGATTTTTTTGGCTTTGAAAACATTCTTTATTATTGCATAAAGTAAAAGACTCCTTAGCCCAGGAAATAAACAGGCACTGCAAGTCTGCTTGTCTGCTTAGCAAACACTGATTCCTAAAGATTGGAACTACTGCTCTTCACTCCCGTGCAGGGCACCAGATATCACTGCTGGTTTTCAGCCTCAAATTGCTCCCTCAAGGCATCCCTAATCCTTGAAGCCCTGCGCTGGGCCCCTGTAATAGCCCTGCTCTCTGGCTGTGCAAATTCAGCCTCCAGGTGTTGAACCTCAGAGGTCCATGCCTGAGTGAAGCTTTCACCCTTCCCTTCACAAATATTATGGAGGGCACAGCACGCGGATATAACCGTGGGGATGCTGTTTTCGGCCAAGTCCAGCTTCCCATACAGAGATCGCCAGCGGGCCTTTAAACGGCCAAAGGCACACTCCACAGTCATTCGGCACCGGCTCAGCCTGTAGTTGAACCGTTCCTTGCTGCTGTCAAGGCTCCCTGTGTAGGGTTTCATGAGCCACGGCATTAACGGGTAAGCGGGATCTCCAAGGATCACAATGGGCATTTCAACTTCCCCTACCGTGATCTTCCGCTCTGGGAAAAAAGTCCCGGCCTGCATCTTCCTGAACAGCCAAGTGTTCCGAAAGATGCGTGCGTCATGCACCTTTCCGGGCCAGCCTGTGTTAATGTCAATGAAACGCCCACGGTGATCCACAAGCGCCTGGAGAACCATAGAGAAATACCCCTTCCAATTAACGTACTCGGATCCTAGGTGGGGTGGTGCCAGAATAGGAATGTGCATCCCATCTATCGCCCCTCCACAGTTAGGGAACCCCATTTGTGCAAAGCCATCCACTATTTCCTGCACGTTACCCAGAGTCACGGTTCTTCTGAGTAGGATGCGATTAATGGCCTTGCAAACTTGCATCAACACGATTCCAACGGTCGACTTTCCCACTCCAAACTGGTTTGCGACCAACCGGTAGCTGTCTGGAGTTGCCAGCTTCCAGATTGCAATAGCCACCCACTTCTCCACTGGCAGGGCAGCTCTCAATCTCGTGTCCTTGCACCGCAGGGTGGGGGCAAGCTCCTCACACAGTCCCATGAAAGTGGCTTTTCTCATCCGAAAGTTCTGCAGCCACTGCTCGTCATCCCAGACTTCCATGACGATGTGATCCCACCACTCGGTGCTTGTTTCCCGAGCCCAAAAGCGGCATTCCACGGTGCTGAGCATGTCCGTGAATGCCACAAGCAATTTCGTGTCGTACGCGTTACGCGGCTTGATAGCATCGTTGGACTCCTCACCCTCACTCTCACTGTCACTTTGGATCTTAAGTAATAGTTTGACAGCCAAACGTGACGTGCTGGCGAGACTCGTCAGCATACGCCTCAGCAGATCGGACTCCATTTCCCGCAGACAGATTGCGCTGCACAGAAACCGTTGAAAGATGGCGCCAAAGGTGGATGGAAACAAAGGGATTTCTGGGATGCGAAGCGATGCATCACGGGGCATTGGGACAGGACCCAGTATCCCCCGCATCCACGCCCCCTTCCCACAACCCACAGCGCCAGAATGGGAAAAGGTGCTCTGTGGGATAGCTGCCCATAATGCACCGCTCCCAATAGCGCTGCAATTGCCGCCAATGTGGCCACGACAGTGCGCTGGGCAGCTGTCAGTGTGGACAGACTGCAGCGCTTTCTCTACTCAGCTGCACGAAGTCAGGTTTAACTCACAGTGCTGTACATCTGCAACTGTAGCCAAGCCCTTTGTTTCTTCAGGTGATTTCAGCAGTCTTCCTTCTTGGGCGGGGAGGCAGTTGAGAGGAGCCCTGATTGACTCACTTCCCAGCCTTAAATAGGATTTACATAAGGCGGGAATCCTTTGTTTCCAGTGGAAAAATACCAGCAGTGTCCAAGATGGTACTCTGTAACAGGTGACATCATCACATGACCTTGCAGTGTCAAAGCAACCATGAGACAAGGTTTATCTGCAATGTCCATGGGAAGGAACTTCAGGAAGATGAAAGATCAGTATCTTCAAAGACCCATTGTCTTTCCTAATGGCCCATCCAGGCTGATTACACTGGTCTACAATTTTTGAGAAGTCGTTTGCTTCAGAGATAAAATGTGCTATTTATTATGTATTTTGATGTGCTGAATTCAAATATGACAATTAAAACAACTGATTGGCTACTGTTTCTAAGATATCTAAGTTTTTACATTTTATGTCTATGTATATTGTGTAGATAGTAAAGTTTTAATCATAAATTGTAAAGCTAGGTCTTTTCATGTGTTTATGGTTGCTTTACATGATAATATTTCACCTGTCCTATTTATGTACCACTTTAAAAATCAGCAAAAGGGTTATATAAATAAAATTTATTATGAAACAAAAGGCAAAAAACTATTCTGTACATAGTTTAGTCCTATTCAGTGTCTACTCGGCGCTTCTTGGCTTCTCTCTTGTATTCATTAAATGGAGCATCTCTTGTCACTGTCCAGCAATAGTCTGCAAGCATTGATGGGCTCCATTTGCCCTGATAGCATTTCTCCATTGTTGCAATGTCCTGGTGAAATCGCTCGTCGCGACATGGAAACCAAAACATCACCTGCCAGGAGATTCCACTGCTGTAGTCTGGAGCCCAACAGCTCTGCCTTCCTCTTGGGTAGTTCCAAATCCCTGACAAGGTCATTCAGTTCACCATGTGTTATGAGGTGTGGTTCAGAGGAGGAGGATGGGAGAAAATGTGGGTCCTGTGACATTGATGGTTCAGGACCAGAAGTTTCATCCTCTTCCTCGTCCTCGTCTGACTCAAGTGAGAATGATTCTGGTGCATCAGGAACCGGCAGTCCTTCTCCGTGGGGTACTGGGCGTATAGCTGATGGAATGTTTGGATAATGCACAGTCCACTTTTTCTTCTTTGACACACCTTTCCCAACTGGAGGCACCATGCAGAAGTAACAATTGCTGGTATGATCTGTTGGCTCTCTCCAAATCATTGGCACTGCAAAAGGCATAGATTTCCTTTTCCTGTTAAACCACTGGCAAAGATTTGTTGCACAAGTGTTGCAGCATATGTGTGGGGCCCACCTCTTGTCCTGATCTCCAATTTTGCAGCCAAAATAAAGGTGATAGGCTTTCTTAACCATAGTGGTTATACTGCGCTTTTGTGATGCAAAAGTCACTTCACCACAAACATAGCAGAAGTTATCTGCACTGTTCACACAAGTACGAGGCATCTCTGCTCACTTTGGCTAAACAGAAATGTGTCCCTTTGCAAAATCAAACACTGACAAATAAGAGAGCACGACACTGTATGATTTCTAGAGCTGATATAGGGCAATTTGTTCAGCAGAGTGATGTAAGCTTCGTTATGATTGCATCATCCATGACTTCTAGGAATAACATGATGCAATTCATATCATGTATGACGCAATACCAACTTCAGATTGCATCATTCATTGTTTTGCCTAAAAAGCAAGTACTGTCCAAACCCAGTCATAGATTTATTCATAGATCCAGTCAAAAATGTATTTTAGTCATTTCTGGTTTAAATTGAGATCCCTTCCCTTTATAACTCACTTATCCTCCGCCATTCCCAAGTCAAGGGTCGTATATACTGACCCAATAGCATATAGATTCATAGATTCTAGGACTGGAAGGGACCTCGAGAGGTCATCGAGTCCAGTCCCCTGCCCGCATGGCAGGACCAAATACTGTCTAGACCATCCCTGATAGACATTTATCTAACCTACTCTTAAATATCTCCAGAGATGGAGATTCCACAACCTCCCTAGGGAATTTATTCCAGTGTTTAACCACCCTGACAGTTAGGAACTTTTTCCTAATGTCCAACCTAGACCTCCCTTGCTGCAGTTTAAGCCCATTGCTTCTTGTTCTATCCTCAGAGGCTAAGGTGAACAAGTTTTCTCCCTCCTCCTTATGACACCCTTTTAGATACCTGAAAACTGCTATCATGTCCCCTCTCAGTCTTCTCTTTTCCAAACTAAACAAACCCAATTCTTTCAGCCTTCCTTCATAGGTCATGTTCTCAAGACCTTTAATCATTCTTGTTGCTCTTCTCTGGACCCTTTCCAATTTCTCCACATCTTTCTTGAAATGCGGTGCCCAGAACTGGACACAATACTCCAGCTGAGGCCTAACCAGAGCAGAGTAGAGCGGAAGAATGACTTCTCGTGTCTTGCTCACAAAACTTGAAAACTAGAGCCAATCAACAATTTTAAGCATCATTTTCGTTCTCAGTGACCCAGAATTAGTAAAGTTTGACTACATTTATTTCAGAAGCATTTTGGCTGTAGAGCAGTGTTCCATACTGTCTGGTGGGCATTTCCCAGGTGTAACCGCAGTTGTAATTGTTACATAGTCAATATTCCTAACTTCAGATACAGAAATGATACATGTATACAAATAGGATAACCATATTCACTAAAAGATAACCTTTCTAATGATACCTCACATGACCCATCTTGCATATAACATATCTTATGCCATATTCATATCATAACAATATTTCTATGAAGAATATGGGGTGTAGTGTCACACTTATTAATATTATTTTTGTATATTTTTTTTGGAGTCTGCACCTTGACTATACCTTGACTAAGAAATTTGGACCTTGACAAAAATAATTGATTACCCTGGCTTAGTGATTCAAATTTAGGGTTGTCTGATCACGGGTTTCCGAAGATACAGTCCCCCCAGGGGAAAAAAAAACATTCCACAAAACTCAGATTCTAGCAACTGCGAAGTTTGAAACCCACCCAGGGCACAAATCTGAGAATGAACTATAAACATGTGGGTAACATCCACCTCTGTCAAGTTTTATTATTATGAGGATATGTGAGGCGTGACATGGGGATGGGTGGCAGGAGATGTTGGGGGTTCAGAAGTGTGTGGGGTGCTGTCAACCCCCAATTCTCTATATATCTTTTTGTTATTCCCTAGTGTGATAGGGTGCTGTCACCGTGCCTCAGTGGGTCACAACTGAGGATGCCACACTCAGGAGGACAAACTGCTGAGAAATAGGGCAGATTCACCCCATACTGGTGGTTATTCTATCATTAGATTGTACCAAGACAGTAACAAAAGTAAACTTGTGTGTCACCACACTGGTTAACGAGAAGTCAAAAATGAAGCCTCTTTAGGCATTTCAGCCCTTATTTCACCACTCAGATACTAGGCATTATGATGAGTGGTTACTGAAAACCAATTTCATCAAACAAAGTTCTTCAGCCACATGCCTAGGTCAATATATAACTCAGATCTTACCCAACAATCATGCTGCTGCTAATTCTTTAATAAGTAAATCTAAAAGGGTTATTAATAAAAGAAAAGTAGAAGAGTGTTAAAAATTGCTAATAGGTCATATACATACAATAATGGCAATATTCTCATATCATGTTTGTAGCAGTGATGTTACAGACTGCTGGCTTGTAAAGTCTCTGGTAACTTCAAAAAGACTACAAGGTCTTCCGTCCATAGTCAATATGCTCCTTTTAGTTTTAAATCCACAGTCCAGAGAATCAGAGCAGGAAAGAGGCAAATGGAGACATCTCAGGGGTCTTTTATACCCTTTGCCATGTGCCTGGAAATTCTGTTTCAAATAAAGCTCACAGCCCAGTTTGTGGAAAGTTACTGGCACAAGGTGGACTCCAGGTCACATACGTTTCCTACAATGGGGGAACTAACAAGGCTGCAATCCCTTGGAATCTGCAGCAGAGAATTAACAAGTACCTCTTTGAAACTTTCCAGAGCCTCTCTCTGGAGGATTCCCTGCAGGTCTCGATGTCCATCGACACCTTGCTTGGCCATGCAGATTAGCTACACAGGGCAATGTCCAGCTCACAAAAAACACTACCTGCCTCCCACTTTTCGATTCCCTACACAAGCCACAGCAACGTATCTGTTTCCTGCTCCCCATTGAGCACTTCTGAAGTGGAGAAAAGTTCCTGGCTGCCTGTCCCTCTGGGCGACCCTACTGGGAGCACCACATCCTCTTCTAGCTCGACTTCTTCATCCAGAATTTCAGCCTGCAGGTTACCCCCTCTTTCTGCTGCCTGCAAAGTATCCACGGGGCTATCGGTGATGGAGGTGGGGTCACCACCGAGGATAGCATTCAGCTCCTTATAAAAGCAGCAGGTCTTAGGTGCACCATCGGAGCGATGGTTTGCTTCCTGCGCCTTATGGTACGCCTGCTTCAACTCCTTTATCTTCACTCTGCACCTCTGCGTGTCCCGATCATAGCCCCTTTCACACAAGCTTCAAGAAATTTGTCCATATGTGTCCCAATTCCTATGGGTCAATCTCAGCTGCGACTGAACAGACTCCTCTCCCAATACACTGATCAGATCCAACAACTCAGCGGTGGTCCAAGCAGGAGCGCGTTTGGTGCAATAGCCAGCCCTGCTCACCTGGGAAGCTCCTCTGGGAAGCCAGCAAGCAGGAAATGAGATTTAAAATTCCTGGCGCTTGCAAGGGAGAGGGATGGGTTGGCTGCAGGGCAGCGGAGTTCAAACCGCTGACTAGAGTGGCAGCATGGGAATTGTGGGGTGCTTTCTGGAGGCCAATAAAATAAAATAAAAAAACTGTGGTGTCTACACTGCATGTTTGTTGACAATAAAGGGAAGGGAAAAGACAAAAGTCTCTCACAGGGGTGTAAGTTTTTTGTCACCAAAACTGGGCATTTTTTTAGAAAAAAGTCACATTGCAGTGTGTACGCTATCGCTATTTTGTTGCCAAAAGCCAGTTTTTGGTGACAAAACTTGCCAATGTAGACAAGCCCTTTGTAGCTGTACTGGCCAGGAGCTACCTACACCTCTTCTACACTCAAACACGGAGCCTGTTCTCCAGAAACAAGCCGAAATGTGTCACATTTTATAATTCTCCCTCCCCGCTGCCAGCTTTTACAGTCCTTTCACCCTTACTCAAAAGATTGCATTCAGCACTGTACTTTCACTTACTTATCCTTAAACACACAGATGGCTCTCATACCCCACCACCCTGCTGACAAACCCCATGGCAGGAAGAACCCCAGTGCCCTGCGGCTGTCTCAACCTACCCAACTCAGTGCTGGAATGATGCATACTGAATCCCTCAAAGTGCACTTGCAGCTCTTTCCTTTGATAACATACATGAGGGTCGCCAGCTCAGATCACATATCACAATCACAGCTCTGAGACATTCAAACTAATCCCAGATCTCCTCACTCAGATCACAGTCACAGCTCTCCCAAGCTGCTCCAACTGATTTCCCCACCATTCAGTACAGCTACACCTAACACAGTGAATGCAGCTGGGGTGTATACAGATAATTCCCAGTTAATATTGACAGCTCCAGAGAGTCAGAGCGAAAGTTGCATTGGCATGTACCTTAACTCTGTATTTCCTGGTTTTCAGAAGTCTGAGTTTGATTAATTTGACTTTCTGGAGGGGGAGAGGCGGGAGCTGCACTGGGAAACCTTTACTCTATGTTAACATTTGGGGGGGGGGCAATCAATTTACTATAGTCCACAATAGGGTTACCATATTTCAATACTGCAAAAAGAGGACACTCCACGGGATCCTGGCCCCGCCCCAACTCCACCCCTTCCCCGCCTCAACTCCGCCCCTTCCCCAAAGTCCCCGCCCCAACTCCACCCCCTCCCCTGAGCACCCCGCATTCCCCCTCCTCCCTCCTGCCCCCCGGCTGCTGCTGTGCTGGGGAAGTTGCTTCGGCCCCCGCTGCGGTGGAGAGCGGCGGGAGCTGGGAAAGTTGGAACCCAGGGCGGAGGCGGTCCCCTTACCATGCCTCCCTATTTTCCCGGACATGTCCGGCTTTTTGGAAATTCCTCCCGGACAGGGATTTGAGGACCAAAAAGCCGGACATGTCCGGGAAAATCCGGACGTATGGTAACCCTACCCCAGAGCTGCCTCCTGCCCGCCCGCTGGAAGCCCCAGGCCTCACCCCAGAGCCGCCTCCTGCCCGCCTGCCGGACCCCCCAGGCCTCACCCCAGATCCGCCTTCCACCCACCCACCGGACCCCCCAGGCCTCACCCCAGAGCCACCCGCTCTCCACAGGGCCCATCCTCAGCCTTCTCCTGCCTCAGTGCCCCCTCTCCTGACAGCCTGCCCTCCGCAGCACCCCCACTCTCCACAGCTCCTGCCTCAGAGCCCCCCACCCCCTCCCATAGCCCCCACCTTCCATAGCGCCTTCCACAGCACCCCCACCTCCCTCCATAACCCCTACCCTTCATTTCCCCACCTCCTCCCATAGCCCACCCCCTCCACAGCCCCTCACTCTCCACAGCCCCTGCCTCAGAGCCCCCCACCCCCTCC
Source organism: Emys orbicularis (assembly GCF_028017835.1). Classification (NCBI taxonomy): domain Eukaryota; kingdom Metazoa; phylum Chordata; order Testudines; family Emydidae; genus Emys; species Emys orbicularis. The sequence continues at coordinate 22,744,474 of NC_088695.1, read as the reverse complement.
CATAGTCCCCTACCCTCAGAATCCCCCCCAACTCAGAGTCCCCCACCCTTCACCTCCCTCAGGGGAGCCTCCACCCCGCTCCCAGCCGGACCCGACAAGGCTGCGGCAGCTCAGGCTGCGGGAGGCGCTGCAGCGCGGGCCCTTCCCGGGTGGGGGAGCTCGGGCTCCCGGGAGCCGCCGCCGCCGCCGTGCACCAAGAAACTTTCTCTGCACCGGGACCCGCCCCCGGGCAGCGGCTCTGCCGAGACGGAGGCAGCCCCGGCTGCACGGACCGCTGGCGGGGCTCCTTGCACGGCCGGGACGGAGGGGGGAGACTGAGGCTCTGCCAGAGCCGCGGGGGATGCTCGGAGGAGGGAGAAGCAGCCGCGGGTCCCCCGCACCAGCAGCTGGCTGCAGAGACGCCACCGCTCCTAGCCGTGGGGCGCAGGGTTGGAGCAGCACGGGGGAGTTGCAATCTGCAGGCTGAGCGAACTGACACCCCAAGAGGAGGGGGGCAGTGGGTAGGGTTATCATATGTCCCTATTTTCCGGACGTTTTTATATATTTAGAAAATCCTCCCGGACGGCAAGTAACAACTAACAAGCTGGACATGTCCGGGGAAATACGGACGTATGGTAACCCTAGTCCACAAAAAAGCAGGCAGAAGAGTCTCTTCAAAATCGTTACAGGATTGGGGTATTTTGGCACACCTGAAGCTTGAATCTGCTGGTACAGACACTTCAAGCTGAGCAGGACTGTGGCTGTTTCTTTAAGAGAAGACTCCAATCTCCCCACATGACAGAATTTGAAATATCTTTCCGTAGCCTGTTACTTTACTTTCGTTTTCATCTCGGCAAATGCGGCAAGAAGAAAGCACATTGATCTCTGGAATATAAAGAGATTTCTTTAAAAAAGCACAGGGAAAAGCTATGAGAGAACTCTGCAGCTATTTCATAGCCAGAATTAGTTGTGCAATTTGATAAACTGAAATAATTTACATTTTAAGTGACTATCTCAACAAAACGAATGAGGTTTTATCACACTCTTAATAAGATTGGCCCTTCTGAGAAGTTTTACAATCAGGTAGGTTAACTTTTCTTCAAAATGACTCCATATATTCCCTAATATATACTGTTTATTACTTGATCAGATTGTTAATAATGCAAAGATTAAATAATCCTGTGACAATTTGTTTTACTCTTTATGTAAGCACTACTTTACATGTACATTCAAAATTATTTACATTCCAATACTTTTCAGATAATTTTCCTAGCAATATAATTTGAGATTTGTACAGCATGTTGAATTAGTAATTTGTTTCTTTTGCGGTTATGTTTTATTCAAGAACACTGGGCCCGATCCCGTTCTCAGAGATGTACGAGGGAGATTTGTAACAAATGACTTCCTGTATTTAGAATACCAGAAGAATACTTACTGTGCCACACCTAGCTGTCATCAGTCTGCCTGTTAACGTTACAGTTTTCTACCTCTGACAGTGGGGCCGAATCTTTTTGTTTCTGATACTTTAAAGGGAAAAAAGGGAATTTATTTCCACAATCAGTCAATCCAGAAAATTGCATCATATTCTCCTTCAGAAATGAGGGGGAATTAAGCATGTGCCTAAAGCAGATCATGAGCTCAAGTGTACTGCTGAATAGGGATTTTACCACATAATAAAAAGAGGCATATTTATACATTGGTTGACAGATCTTCCCTCCAATGGCTGTTCACACAGCAGGAGAAGATTTCCTGAGGAAATCTATAGGACCAAAGTTAGTCAAAACTGGAATTATTGTTGTTAAATAGTATTTTGTGTTTTGTTTGAACTATTTTATGGACTTTTCCATTTTTAAACAAATTTAAACAAACAAAATTGTTTTCTGTTTTTTTTGTTTGGGTTTTTTTATACAATTTTAATTGTTTATATTCATAGAATCATAGAATATCAGGGTTGGAAGGGACCTCAGGAGGTCATCTAGTCCAACCCCCTGCTCAAAGAAGGACCTAATCCCAACTAAATCATCCCAGCCAGGGTTTTGTCAAGCCTGACCTTAAAAACCTCTAAGGAAGGAGATTCCACCACCTCTCTAGGTAACCCATTCTAGTGCTTCACCATCCTCCTAGTGAAAAAGTTTTTCCTAATATCCAATCTAAACCTCCCCCACTGCAACTTGAGACCATTACTCCTTGTTCTGTCATCTGGTACCACTGAGAACAGTCTAGATCCATCCTCTTTGGAACCCCCTTTCAGGTAGTTGAAAGCAGCTATCAAATCCCCCCTCATTCTTCTCTTCTGCAGACTAAACAATCCCAGTTTCCTCAGCCTCTCCTCATAAGTCATGTGCTCCAGGCCCCTAATCATTTTTGTTGTCCTTCGCTGGACTCTTTCCAATTTTTCCACATCCTTCTTGTAGTGTGGGGCCCAAAACTGGACACAGTACTCCAGGTGAGGCCTCACCAATGTCAAATAGAGGGGAATGATCACGTCCCTCAATCTGCTGGCAATGCCCCTACTTATACAGCCCAAAATGCCGTTAGCCTTCTTGGCAACAAGGGCACACTGTTGACTCATATCCAGCTTCTCATCCACCGTAACCCTAGGTCCTTTTCTGCAGAACTGCTGCCTAGCCACTCGGTCCCTAGTCTGTAACAGTGAATGGGATTCTTCCGTCCTAAGTGCAGGACTCTGCACTTGTCCTTGTTGAACCTCATCAGGTTTCTTTTGGCCCAATCCTCTAATTTGTCTAGGTCCCTCTGTATCCTATCCCTACCCTCCAGTGTATCTACCACTCCTCCCAGTTTAGTGTCATCTGCAAACTTGCTGAGAGTGCAGTCCACGCCATCCTCCAGATCATTAATGAAGATATTGAACAAAACCGGCCCCAGGACCGACCCTTGGGGCACTCTGCTTGAAACCGGCTGCCAACTAGACATGGAGCCGTTGATCACTACCTGTTGAGCCTGACAATCTAGCCAGCTTTTTATCCACCTTATAGTCCACTCATCCAGCCCATACTTCTTTAACATGCTGGCAAGAATACTGTGGGAGACCATATCAAAAGCTTTGCTAAAGTCAAGGAATAACACATCCACTGCTTTCCCCTCATCCACAGACCCAGTTATCTCCTCATAGAAGGCAATTAGGTTAGTCAGGCATGACTTGCCCTTGGTGAATCCATGCTGACTGTTCCTGATCACTTTCCTCTCCTCTAAGTGCTTCAGAATTGATTCCTTAAGGACCTGCTCCATGATTTTTCCAGGGACTGAGGTGAGGCTGACTGGCCAGTAGTTCCCCGGATCCTCCTTCTTCCCTTTTTTAAAGATGGGCACTACATTAGCCTTTTTCCAGTCATCCAGGACCTCCAAAGATAATGGCCAATGGCTCTGCAATCACATCCGCCAACTCCTTTAGCACCCTCGGATGCAGCGCATCCTGCCCCATGGACTTGTGCACGTCCAGTTTTTCTAAATAGTCCCGAACCACTTCTTTCTCCACAGAGGGCTGGTCACCTTCTCCCCATACTGTGCTGCCCAGTGATGGGAGCTGACCTTGTTCGTGAAGACAGAGACAAAAAAATCATTGAGTACATTAGCTTTTTCCACAACCTCGGTCACTAGGTTGCCTCCCTCATTCAGTAAGGGGCCCACACTTTCCTTGACTTTCTTCTTGTTGCTAACATACCTGAAGAAACCCTTCTTGTTACTCTTAACATCTCTTGCTAGCTGCAACTCCAAGTGTGATTTGGCCTTCCTGATTTCACTTCTGCATGCCTGAGCAATATTTTTATACTCCTCTCTGGTCATTTGTCCAATCTTCCACTTCTTGTAAGCTTCTTTTTTTGCGTTTAAGATCAGCAAGGATTTCACTGTTTAGCCAAGCTGGTCGCCTGCCATATTTACTATTCTTTCTACACATCGGGATGGTTTTTTCCTGCAACCTCAATAAGGATTCTTTAAAATACAGCCAGCTCTCCTGGACTCCTTTCCCCCTCATGTTATTCTCCCAGGGGATCCTGCCCATCAGTTCCCTGAGGGAGTCAAAGTCTGCTTTTCTGAAGTCCAGGGTCCGTATTCTGCTGCTCTCCTTTCTTCCTTGTGTCAGGATCCTGAACTCGACCATCTCATGGTCACTGGCTCCCAGGTTCCCATCCACTTTTGCTTCCCCTACTAATTCTTCCTTCGTTTGTGAGCAGCAGGTCTTGAAAAGCTCTGCCCCTAGTTGGTTTCTCCAGCACTTGCACCAGGAAATTGTCCCCTACACTTTCCAAAAACTTCCTGGATTGTCTGTGCACCGCTGTATTGCTCTCCCAGCAGATATCAGGGTGATTAAAGTCTCCCATGAGAACCAGGGCCTGCGATCTAGTAAGTTCTGCTAGTTGCCGGAAGAAAGCCTCGTCCACCTCATCCTCCTGGTCTGGTGGTCTATAGCAGACTCCCACCACGACATCACCCTTGTTGTGCACACTTCTAAACTTAATCCAGAGACTCTCAGGTTTTTCTGCAGTTTCATACCGGAGCTCTGAGCAGTCATACTCCTCTCTTACATACAATGCAACTCCCCTACCTTTTCTGCCCTGCCTGTCCTTCCTGAACAGTTTATATCCATCCATGACAGTACTCCAGTCATGTGAGTTATCCTACCAAGTCTCTGTTATTCCAATCACATCATAGTTCCTTGATTGTGCCAGGACTTCCAGTTCTCCCTGCTTGTTTCCCAGGCTTCTTGCATTTGTGTATAGGCACTTAAGATAACTCGCTGATTGTCCCGCTTTCTCAGTCTGAGACAGGAGTCCTCCCCTCTTGCACTCTCCTGCTCGTGCTTCCTCCCGGTATCCCATTTCCCCACTTACCTCAGGGCTTTGGTCTCCTTCCCCCGGTGAACCTAGTTTAAAGCCCTCCTCACTAGGTTAGCCAGCCTGCTTGCGAAGATGTTCTTCCCTCTCTTCGTTAGGTGGAGCCCGTCTCTGCCTAGCACTCCTCCTTCTTGGAACACCATCCCATGGTCGAAGAATCCAAAGCCTTCTCTCCGACACCACCTGCGTAGCCATTCGTTGACTTCCACAATTCGACGGTCTCTACCCAGGCCTTTTCCCTGCACAGGGAGGATGGACGAGAATACCACTTGCGCCTCAAACTCCTTTATCCTTCTTCCCAGAGCCACGTAGTCTGCAGTGATCCGCTCAAGGTCATTCTTGGCAGTATCATTGGTGCCCACGTGGAGAAGCAGGAAGGGGTAGCGATCCGAGGGCTTGATGAGTCTCGGCAGTCTCTCCGTCACATCGTGAATCCTAGCTCCTGGCAAGCAGCAGACCTCTCGGTTTTCTCGGTTGGGGCGGCAGATAGATGACTCAGTCCCCCTGAGGAAGGAATCCCCGACCACCACCACCCTCCTCCTTCTCTTGGGAGTGGTGGTCATGGAACCCCCATCCCTAGGACTGTGCATCTCATGCCTTCCAATCGGTGGAGTCTCCTTCTGCTCCCTTCCCTCAGATGTATCATCTACTCCACTCTCCGCATTAGTACCTGTGGAGAGAACATGAAAATGGTTGCTCACCTGTATCTCCATTGCTGGTACATGGACGCTCCTCTTCCGTCTTCTGGAGGTCACATGCTGCCAATTTTCTTCACCGTCCCTCAGTCCCCTCTGCGCAACCTGCTCCGATTCTTCAGAACATTGTGCTTGTAGAAGCATATCCTGACGTCTGTCCAGGAAATCTTCATTTTCTCGTATGCAACGCAGGGTCGATACTTGTTTCTCCAAACCTCGAACCTTCGCTTCCAATATGGAGACCAGCTTGCACTTTGTACAGACAAAGTTGCTTCTGTCCTGTGGAAGAAAGACAAACATGGCGCAACCTGTGCAGGTTACAACAACTGAACGCTCACCTTCCATATTACCTTCCTTCTAAGAGCTTCCTCAGCTGTTGCAGCAACTCACAGAAGCCTGTGAGATGTAAGCCTCAGTGGGCTCTCCGCAGGTGAACTCCCAGGCAACCTCCCTCTGTTAGCCTCTGCTGTTCGCCGCTCAGCTGGTTCGCTGCTGACTGCCTTTTTATAACAGTCAGGCCCACTCAAGGCCCACCTGGAACAAAGCACTCCCAATTCACAATTCAGTTTGGTTTATAGGTTTTAAGGGGAATAAAGGGAAAACAGCTAGAAACGGCAAGGGACCCTCGCCCCCTTCCTGCTCCCTTCCCAAACTCTCTTGCGAAACTCCCAGTTAGCAGCCTTTTAGCAAGGATAGGAGCAGGGTCAATAAAATGTTTTGATTCCATTTGATTAGAATTCTCATTTTGAATCAATTTGAACTATATATATTTATATATTTCATTTAGTATCATTTCACTGAAAAATTAGAAACAAATAATAGGAAATTTTGTTTTAATATTTTTTCTAAACGTCATTTTCTATTGAAAAATCATTTCTGTTTAAACATTTTGACCAGCTACAGTGTTGTCAAGTCACACACTTTATTGTGAGTTTTTGCCTTTTATTGTAAATCTCACACTATCTGGTAATTTTCCTAAAGGCCCAGCTCTCTAATTTTACAATTATGTGAGAATCTCCGATTTCATTTAAGTAAAAGTGAAATTCTAGCCCTCATGGTTGCAGAGAAAAGTTTAGGAATATGCCTGAGTGCACCCTAAGGGATCAGAAACCAAAGGCAAAAAATGAGAACTTAAAATGTATTATTAGTATTACAATTTTAAAACTCATGATTTTTAAGTCCATCTCATGTCTTTTTTGGACCTGACTTGTGATTTTGTACTTTTTTTTATTGATTTTTCATAAAAACCCCAGACATTGCAAAATAGAAAAAAGTAAGAGACAAGTAAGCTGCAAGGCCAGACAATACAAAATAAGACGAAACTACACAGGCATAACGTATTAGGGAGGGCATTACATTGACTTTTGAATATTGGGGTTGGCAGTGCTGCTGCTCTGTTTTCAAAATGGACAAACAAACAAACAAATTTGAGTTTTCTACAATAATTCATGCAATCTACACAAACCAAGGAATCACACCTATTAATTTTATCCCTCAAAGTGCTGTAGTTCTTTGGCAATAGGGGTCTGAAGGAAGTGTCGGACACTCAGGATGGAAGAAAATTGATTTCATTTTTAAATAAAAAAGGATTTTTTTTTAAACTTGGATTTTTAATTTAAAATAGTGTTTTATTTTTAAAAATAAATCATTTAAAATTAAATTTAAAATGGTAACAACCTATGTTAAGGCCTAAACATAAAATAATATTCAGTAAGTACATGTTTGCTGCAGAAGTTTTAAAGCAAGTCAAACCACTGACCTGGTAGAAGTCACTGGCTTAGCATCTGGAACCAGAGTTTGTTGAAGTGCTAAACTAGCTTTTGACAGCAGTAGCCTGTTATGCAAGTGCAGAGAAAATATTTTCTTCATTTCAGTTTATTCAACTAGTTCAGTGCGGTGATTAGTTCATTCAAAGCTGAGAAACTGATTGAGAGTTGAAAAAGCAGGAAAGCTTTTTTCCCCCCTCTTACAATCTATGAATAAAAAAAAAAGAGGTGTAGGAGGATGAGATCTACCAGTTCTAAAATCTTGAAGGACATGGTGACCATAAGGAATTAGTTCAATTCACTAACTGCAGATATAATTCCTTTGTTAAACAAATCAATTTTAAATGCAAAACTTGTTTTTGATAAACTTTACCTTTTTTCTTCCATATCCAGCACATTTAAGGAAGTTTTATTTAACAAATAAAAAAAAATACAGTTTTAAAATGCTAGTTGTTTGGGGTGCTTTAAGGTTTTGTTTTGTTTTGTTGTTGTTAGTTTGCATTTTTAATTGAATTCCAATTTCCATCAAAATGTAGCTTGACAAAGATCACAAGTAAAAAAAATAATAATCTAGAAAATAAGAAATGTCATTCACAATGTTGAACATAATTAAAATGTAAAAAATTAAGAATCTGAATACATGAATAAATCTGAATAAATGAACATAGATATAGTGCATCCTTCTGCTTAGAACAGAGAAGTACCATATTGAGTGTAAAGGCTATATTTAGTTGCAAATCAACATATTTTAATGGTTACTGACCAATGAGAAACTACCTTTCTTTAGGGAAATAACTAAAAATAAAAATGTTAAATGAATTATTTAAATCAAAGTTTCCTGCTTATGATTTAAATCACCCTACCCTGAGACACTAGAAAAAATGTAGTCACATGGGCCCAGATCCACAAAGGTACTTAGAGGTCTAAACCCCAGACTTAGACACCTAAGTGTATTTGCTCCACTGTGATCCGCCAAACTCCCGCTGAAACCTGTAGGTGCCTAAATTCACTCAGAGCCTACATTTTTCAGGATAAAAGTTTCTTTAGATCCTATGTTTCTGCCTCTAGGCATATGCGCTGCTGCCTCCCTCTAGGTATCTGGGTGCCTGAGCTCTAGAGCAGTTTACAAACTGGGGGAAGATAGGCAGATGATCACCTAACTGAGGTTTGAGGCCTGATCTAATAGGCATGCTCAGATATCACCTGTTGGATCAGGTCCCATTCAAAATGCAGGTGGAGGAGAAGGTGCCCGCCTTATAATTTCTAGCTCATTGGTAAATGCCAAGGATGTGGGAGACCCAGGTTTAATTCCCTGTCTCTGGCATAGGGGAGAAAGAATTTGAACAGGGTTCTTCCCCCTCTCAGGAGGGTGTTCTAATCACTGAGCTATGGGATATTCTGATGTGGGGCTCCCTCAATCTCTTCTGTTGAAGCTGTTCCACTGTGGATAAATAATGAAAGAGTGACTGGACCAGGGGACTGCACTTGGGGTCTCCTACCTCCTAGGTGGGTAGTTTAACCACTGGACTACAGAGCTTGCTGTCCCTCTCTCTCTGGCCCAATGACCATTTAAGTATTTATCCATAGTGCAACACTCACTGGGCCGGAGAGAGGGAGAACAATTTTTTACTTCCAATTCCAGGTCATCTCCAAGTCTTTCTGGGAAACTCCAGATGTCACCTTACTCCCTTTTCAGAAGTTTCTCACTCTTCTTTTAGGACTTGTTTAAATTTATTTTGGGCAGCATATAGTATCTCCTGGGCAGCTTTAACTTCTGCAAACACTTGCGTTATTTATTCCATCTCTGTTCAACAGCAATACCCCCTCGCCATTTCATTCTTGCTTCTGACATCAATTTTGGCCTGAGTGGTTAGCCATATTTTGGGTCTTCCATGGTCATTTCCATTAGGTTGAGAAACTGGTGATATAGATCAGATAGATTTTTGGTGTCATTTTCTTTATCTACAAAAAAAGATATACAAAGTGTTCCAATGGTCACATCAATCATGTCACTGAATCTGTCTGGGCCTAGTCCACCCCGTCACAAGGCTAAACAAATAGTTAATCCCATACGAGGATGCTGGTTGATTTGCATGCTAGTCTATTCAAATTAGGTACTTATACTGTGTTCACCACTGTAGTATCTGAGCACCTTCCAGTAATGCATTAAGCAACATGACTATGGGGTTGTCTACACTTGAAATGCTACATCAACTTTAACTCTGTGTTACTGAAGTTTTTTGTCAGCGAATTATTATTTTTCTTTTTCTCTGGGATAATAGTCATTCAAGGTGTCAACATTTTAAACACCATAGAGTGTTACCTATTAGCTCTGTGTTCTTGGGGAACCAGGGCCTAGTACCCAGCCTGTCTGACTCATGAAAGATCTCCCCCTGCCCCCCCAGCCTCTGCTTGAACCAAATCTGCATCAGAAGAAAGAAGGTCTTTCGTGAGTCAGACAGGCTGGGTACTGTGCCCTGATTCCCCAAGAACACAGAGCTGATAGGTAACAAAACAGACATGCAATCTAATTGTTCGAAGGGCCTTGTTTTGCTTGACCAATAATGTATCCTGTTCATAATTTTCCATTTTCTCTTTATCAGGTTGTCTAAAATCATTGCGACTGTGTTACATTCAATACATAGGCTCCGACTCCATGGGTGCTCCAGTGCTGGAACACCCACGGGGAAAAAGAGTGGATGCTCAGCACCCACCAGCAGCCCCTTTGATCAGCTCCTCCCCTCTTCCCCCAGTGCCTCCCAACCTCCGCAGATCACTTGTTCAGTGGCGTGCAAGATTCACTGGGGGGGAGAGGGTGGAGTGAGGGTGGGGTGCACTCGGGGGAGGGGGCGGAATGGGACAGGAAGAGGTGGAGTGAGGGTGGTGCCTTGGGGGAAGGGATGGAGTGGGGGTGGGGCCTGGGGTGGAGCAGGGGTTGAGCAGCCCCGGGCAAATGAGGAAGCCGGCACCTGTGATTCAATATTTATTTTTCTTTTCTCCCCTCTCTCCTGTCATCTGGATCAAGTTACAGTGAGATGAAAGTTCTCTCAGTCTTCCACAGTGCCAGAGCCAGCTTCTTTCTACATGATTTTATCATTTTCTTCATTACGTTTTATGTTCACAAGCTGGAATCAGGTAGGAATGTCCATGACTTCTGCTGGATTTATTTATTTGTTTTGATTTTTAAAATTTACCTGTTTCATTATTTTATACAAAACTGAACAAAAATTAGCACAAATTCCCAAGTGTATCAACACTAGGAAAAATAAATAAATATTGTTATCAGATGAGTGAAACTTTGTTATGGGTTGAGTTAAAAATCTCATTCAAACTGATTTGTAAATGCACTCTTCACTTAAGATAGTTGTTAGAGACAATAAAAGGGCCACACCTAAAACAAGGCTTAATAGAGTCTGCCCAGAGACTAGCACTATCTGTATGTGGAGGGGAGGGAGTGCAAGGACACAGGCAGGGAGGGTTCCTCTTAGTATTGTGACCAGGAGGGGCGTGGGGGTGTGAGAGAGAACTCACAGAACTGAGAACTGACAAGAACAGAGAGAGGTGGAGGCATAAAAGCAAGAAAGCCAAGCAGAAGCCTATGAGAACAGTGTGACCCTGGGAAAAGCTTGAAAGAGAACTTTGGGTCTGTTGGCTAGAGAGGTTTAGGGCTCGAAGCTACGAAACGGCTCATTTTATTCATGGTTCCCCCTACATTTTGAGAAGCAGGACTTTATACGTTCCTTGAAAATAAACAAGATTGCATCAGAGAATACCAGGCTCTGTCAATTTCTAGGACCATGTCTACACTACAAAATTAAGTCAACCTAACTTACTGCAGCATACAGCTGCCACGGTAATTACGTTGCTTGTGTGTGTCTATACTTTGCTCCTTGTGTCGGTGGTGTGCATGCTCACCAGGAACACTTGTATCGATTGTACTGTCAGTGTGGGGCATTGTGGGATGGCTTTTGAAAGCCAGTAACAGTCAATGTAAGCAATGCAGTGTCTACACTGATACCGTGTTGATCTAACTGTAGTGACCTTGACTCTACACTGGTCATGGAGGTGCAGTTATTAAGTCGGTGTAGCAGGGCTGTTAAGTCAGCAGGAGTGAAATTTAAATGTAGACACTTCCAGAGTTAGGTTGAGGTAAGATGCCTTGCATCAATCTAACTCTAGTATAGACCAGGCCTACGTCCAACAAGAACATCCCCAGGGCCCCAAAATTTGACTAGCTGCCGAGGTTGAAAAGGAGTAACAATACATTAAAATATCTCCCCAGGTCTTCAGGATTAATAACTCTTCACTCGCTGTTATGCTGTCTGGAGTGGCTCACGCCCAGAGTGACTATCTCAGGGCAGACTGTCAGACAGGGCAGACACCCCAAATTGGTGGTGTGTTCTATAATTAGATTTCACCGAGGCAGTAACAAATGTGAACTCCTGTGTCACTATAACAGTCTTACCATGGAGTCAGACAGTCTCCTTCAACTCTCCAGCTTTTGTCTTATAATGGCCCACTTAAATTGTGATAGTCCTCATGGATGGGTTGGGGGGGAATGATTCCCATGCCTGGGTTCACAAGTTCAGAGCAAACTTTTCCAAAGTTATAACACAAAACTTACATATTTTCTTATAGCATGGAATACAGACATTACAAGGAAGATTAATGCTTTCAGCAACTTACAAACACAGGGCTGTAACCAGGGTGGGATAAGCGGGGCAGCTGCCCAGGGTGCAAAGCTACAGGAGTGGGAAAATGGTGGAAGAAAACAAACAAAAAAATGCTTGCTTGCCCTGGGTGCTAAAATGCCTAGTTACGGCTTTGTACAAACATTTCATAGAGTCTAAACGCTAAATAGATTCTTATAACACTAATAACTATTTTGATTAAAAACTAACATACAGGTGAACTGGTCAGGTCTCCAACTACGAGTTTGTCAGTTCTGAGCTAATTCCTGCAGTCTTGACAAAAGCTGACACCTGGTCTGCCAGAGTCACACCCACCACACCCCATCCATCCTGGTGCTTAATATGGCCCTCCTTCTGTGTCCTATTTAACACACTCATTTTCGTCTCAAAAACCTAGGCAGTCTGGACTGGAGGTCCAGATTCCATAGGACCCAGGGGGCAAAGGAGTTCTAGTACTGAAGACTTCACTGAAAGTCTCCTGCCACCTACCTGTCTCCCATTAAAAACTGAGGGAGAGGGTGGAAGTATTAGCTCAAACACCCCAGCTGACTTCACAGAGCTCAAGTGCAAAGTATTCCCTGTGAACGGCAAATGGTTGTTTCTAGGAAACCTTCTCCTCTTTCTTCCTCTCCATTGAGGCCAGTTGAGCAGTCTATGAATGAAGCAGACTAGCAATGAGGTCATGTAACTGAAGACTGTATCATACACACAAGTGGGCCGAAATAAAGCAGCACCAGCAACCTTAAATCTGCCGGTTCTTAATGTTTGAGTGCTTTATTTGGCAAACTAAGGCCCTGATTGAATAAAGCATTTAATGATGTTCTTAAAGGTAAACATGTGTTTAAGCTTCCTTCTTGAAGAAAGAGTCTTTCCTGAATGGTACCTTAATAATGTTCTTTAACTTATTTTATATATTTTTATTACATTAAAAAAAAATCAAAACAGAAAGCAACTATTTGAAATGTTTGCTAATGCTATGCAAGTTAATTCTGTCTGGAGCTGCTTGTAAGGGTAATGGCAAAATATATTTCGGCTTCAATTAAAACTAATATCAATTATGGATGTACAAATTATGATTATCCAAATGCATTGCTTGTTGTAAAAATCTTGTATAAATTTAGGACATCCTATTCAATCACAGAGCAGTACAATAGATGGACAGAATATGACATACATACATTAGAATCTTGTGTGTGTGATTGATTAAATTCCCTCATTTATTTCATCTTTTCTGTCCCCTGATGCATTTCACAGCCCCCTTCACAGTGACTGGACCTGATCACCCTGTCACTGCCATTGTGGGTGAGGACATTGTGTTACCCTGTCACCTGTCCCCCAGGATGAGTGCTAAGAACATGGAGGTGAGATGGTTCCAATCAGAGTTCTCTTCATTTGTGCACCTGTATCAGCATGGAAAGGATCAGTATGAGCAGCAGATGCCAGAATATCATGGAAGGACAGAGCTTTTGCAAGCTGGCATCACGGATGGGAAAGTTGCCTTAAGGATTGCTAATATCAGGCCCTCTGATGAAGGACAATACCACTGTTTGGTTCAAGATGGTGTCTTTTATGAAGAAGCTGTATTGGAACTGAAGGTAGCAGGTTAGTAACGTGTCTGTAATCTCTTTTTAGATGGGGCTTAGACCCAGACCCACAAAAGTACTTAGGCACCTATGTTATTGGAAGATTTTAATTCAATTATATTAAGCCAATTGCACTGCCTGAAAATAATGCTTCTGATTTAAAACGTTAACTTCCAGTGTATCTAAACCGGTAACCAAGGTTGTGGTCCACCCTAAAAGAATTGCCAGGGAAGCAAGCTAACCTTGCTGACCCTTGAAAGGACAGAGATATAGCCCTCCAAATCAAGAATAGACAAGCAAGCAGTAAATCTTTGAAAACAAAGTCTTATTTATTGAGAGAAAATTAGGTGACTATAGTATGTTCAGTAAAGGAAGAAAGGAAAAGAAAAAAAAGTACAATATATGATGGATAATATTCTCTTAAAGAGCATACATTTAAATGGTACAAGAGACTACAGGAACTGTAAGACAAACACAATGTTGCGATATTGGTACACACTGAACTTTTCATACATATGCATATGGCCTCTAATACAAAGATACTCTATGCATATGTATAAAACAGTATAACACTAAAAAGCATTAGCGGCATAGTACAATGGAGTAAATAAGAGAGACTATGTGCAGTTACAATATACCACTTAACACATACAGACCTTTCATATATATGTATGGAGCTTTTAGTACATTGTTACATCATTGTGAATTCAATGTTATACTGTAACAGGCAGAACTTTTATACTTATGTATGAGAGAACATTACAATATAACATTAAAGAAACATTGAGTTAAGATTACCATTTTGTGAGCAGTGATCAGATGGCCATGAAATGGGGTGGGGTAGCTCACACTCAGAAGCAGGCATCCAGCTTTATTGACAGACACGCAAAAGCAGTCTTTTAAAATAGACAAGAGATCAGACTTACACTCTGTGACAGGGTTGAGGGAAACCCCGTTCTGTGCGGGATGAATGTACTCGTCTCTCTTAGGGAATAGGGGTGGGGTGTACGTATCTTACGTCTATGTTCCTCCCAGCCAGAGTCCATATGCTCACCCTTATGAGCAGGGTGATACGGCCTAGTGGCCAAAGTCTATAAATTCACTGTCAACTGGGCAGTAAGGCTAGGGGCCACAGTCAGGCATAGGGGGGGAGTTGCATCCCCGGCAGGGCGGGGGGTGGGTGGGGGGGTGTCGGTCCACGCCCTCCCTCTCCACCAGACCCCATCCCAGGGCCCTGTTAGTGGCCATAGCGTGGGCCACTGAGTCAGCAGGGAAAGGCTCCGACCAAAACACGCTGACTCAAGGCTTCGGCTCACTCACTGGTCCGCTGTCAAATTCCCCTGAGCTGCTTCCTGCCATCGTCCCTGCTGCTGCGGTCTGGGCGTCTGTTACCTCTAGGTTCTCTGGTCTGCCCTTCCTCCAGCACCTCCGAACCCTGCGAGGCCTTCGGGGTTGCCTTGGCTTCTACCTGGGCTGCAGCGTCTCTGGCTCCTACGGTCCCAGGCTTCCACTGAACCTTGGCTGGAGCAGGCAGCGCACATCCTTCCTCCATGGCAGTCAGCCCCAACTGAGCCGAGCTGCTCTCTTTTATACTGGTACACCTGGAGCATGCCCCATAGGGTGAAGGGGGTGTGGCTTCCTCAGCCCACAATGTAGGGATAACCCCTTCCCATCCAGTGCAGGGTGAGTGTGCCCTGTCACACACTCCTTCACTACTCCCTCCAATCATCTCGGTCCTTCTGTTCTGTCCATTCTCTTGTGCTGTTATCTCTGTTCTCTTTCTGCTGTTGTCCTACCTCTGATCTTCTTCTCCTGCTGCTTCTTATTTGGTCTTCTTAACTCTCACACACCCCACATCAAGCCTAGTTCTGACCAGCCTTATATTCAGTTTCTGGCCTCCTCTGATTGGTTGACCTTTCAAGTTGTGTGCTCCTTGCCTGGGTGGCAACTGTTCACTCAATCAGCTCTGCCCTGACATCATAGCTACTCCTCCCATTTCCACGTTAACTCTCCTCCCCTGTCAGTACAGGTTTAGTGTTAGTTCAAACTAGTCTTTTTTTGCTTTTTAGTTAATTTTTTTCCCCACACAAACATGAGTACTCTGCAATTTCTACACATATTCAGTTCTGCTTATGTTGTTAAACGTTATCAGAACAAACTCTTAAAATCCACAGCAGGCTTCTGACAGGCCTAAATATGACTTTGCTCCCAACACATGCCACTCTGCTGTAGGTATCAGTTGATCTGCAATTGATCTTGGCTTGGATAGTAGTGAAAAGAGCACATTTCCTCTCCTCAATTGCATTTAAAATAAACAAAAACTTTGTTTAGTGACTGTTACACTTGCATCAAGTTACCCTGCACCAACTCTAATAGCTATGATTTAAAAAAATGCTCCAGCTGAATCATAGCTTTTGGACTTGAAAAAGCAATTAATTCATGGAAGTCCTATGACCTGAATGATACAGAGACCAGACTAGATGATCACAGTGGTCCATTCTGGCCTTAAAGTCTATGACTCTCTGAATACTAAATCTTTAAAGCACAAAAGTCTGTAGTATATGGAGACCCAAATCAGATTAGAACTGAAAGATCTTTTTATTCTGCTACAGTTCATATAGACAACCAAGCAGCCTCCATCCTGAAAAACTTCTTCACACCTTTGGAGCATGCTCAGTACAGCCTTAGGGCTTCTAACAGTAAAGAGATAGTCTCACATTTGCCACCAGATGGCAATAAGCATAAAAAATACCTACGTCACACTTCTCCCACTTGTAATTATTAATAATAAACTTAAAACATTAACATTATAACAACAAAACAAAACATCCTAACTAAGAGGTTGGGATAGACTATCCTCACTGTCACACAATTACAAGGGATTATTCTGCCCTCTCTAGCACAGTTGCCTTACTACTATAAGGGTATGTCTACACTACGGGATTAATCCGAATTTACAGAATTTGAATTTTCGAAACAGATTGTATAAAGTTGAATGTATGCGGACACACTAAGCACATTAATTCGGCAGTGTGCGTCCATGTACCGGGGCTGGCGTCGATTTCCGGAGCGTTGCACTGTGGGTAGCTATCCCATAGTTCCCGCAGTCTCCTCCGCCCATTGGAATTCTGGGTTGAGATCCCAATGCCTGATGGGGACAAAAACATTGTCGCAGGTGATTCTGGGTACATCCTCCCCCTCTCTCCAGGAAAGTAATGGCAGACAACCGTTTCGTGCCTTTTTCCTGGGTGAACAGTGCAGACGCCATACCACGGCAAGCATGGAGCCCGCTCAGCTCAAGACAGCAGTCATGAACATTGTAAACACCTCGCGCGTTATCATGCAGTTTATGCTAAACCAGAACCTGCAAAACCAGGCGGCGAGGAGTAGCCTACGGCAGCACGGCGGTGAGAGTGATGAGGACATGGACATGGAATTCTCTCAAACCGCGGGCCCCGGCGCTTTGGAGATCATGCTGTTAATGGGGCAGGTTATAGCCGTGGAACACCAATTCTGGGCCCGGGAAACAAGCACAGACTGGTGGGACCGCATAGTGTTGCAGGTGTGGGACGATTCCCAGTGGCTGCGAAACTTTCACATGCGTAAGGGCACTTTCATGGAACTTTGTGACTTGCTTTCCCCTGCCCTGAAGCGCCAGAATACCAAGATGAGAGCAGCCATCACAGTTGAGAAGCGAGTGGCGATAGCCCTGTGGAAGCTTGCAACGCCAGACAGCTACCGGTCAGTCGGGAATCAATTTGGAGTGGGCAAATCTACTGTGGGGGCTGCTGTGATGCAAGTAGCCAAAGCAATCACTGAGGTGCTGCTACGAAAGGTAGTGACTCTGGGAAATGTGCAGGTCATAGTGGATGGCTTTGCTGCAATGGGATTCCCTAACTGTGGTGGGGCGATAGATGGAACCCATATCCCTATCTTGGCACCGGAGTACTAGGGCAGCCAGTACATAAACCACAAGGGGTACTTTTCAATGGTGCTGCAAGCACTGGTGGATCACAAGGGACGTTTCACCAGCATCAACGTGGGCTGGCCCGGAAGGGTTCATGATGCTCGCATCTTCAGGAACACTACTCTGTTTAAATGGCTGCAGCAAGGGACTTACTTCCCGGACCAGAAAATAACCGTTGGGGATGTTGAAATGCCTATAGTTATCCTTGGGGACCCAGCCTACTCCTTAATGCCATGGCTCATGAAGCCATACACAGGCAGCCTGGACAGTAGTCAGGAGCTGTTCAACTACAGGCTGAGCAAGTGCAGAATGGTGGTAGAATGTGCATTTGGCCGTTTAAAAGGTCGCTGGCGCTCGTTACTGACCTCAGCCAAACCAATATCCCCATTGTTATTGCTGCTTGCTGTGTGCTCCACAATCTCTGTGAGAGTAAGGGGGAGACCTTTATGGTGGGGTGGGAGGCTGAAGCAAATCGCCTGGCTGCTGATTATGCGCAGCCAGACACCAGGGCGATTAGAAGATCACACCAGGAAGCGCTGTGCATCAGAGAAGCTTTGAAAACCAGTTTCATGACTGGCCAGGCTACGGTGTAAAAGTTCCGTTTGTTGAAAACCCACCCCCTTGATTGACTCATTCTCTGTAAGCAAACCACCCTCTCCCCTTCGATCACAGCTTGCTTTCAAAGGAAATAAAGTCACTACCCTTTAAAAATAATGTATTCTTTATTAATTGAAACATAGGGAGAGAACTGACAAGGTAGCCCGGGTGGGGTTTGGGAGAAGGATAGGAGGGAAGGAAAAGGCCACTAAAAAAATTCAATATAATGACAGCCTTTTGGTTGGGCTGTCCACTGGGGTGGACTGGGAGGGTGCACGGAGCCTCCCCCCCGCGTTCTTACACGTCTGGGTGAGGAGGCTATGGAACATGGTGAGGGGGGAGGGAGGTTATACAGCGGCTGCAGCGGCACTCTGTTATCCTGCTCCCGTTCCTGAAGCTCCACCAGACGCCGGAGCATGTCCGTTTGATCACGCAGCAGCCCCAGAGTTGCAGCCTGCCACCTCTCATCTCGAGCATCCCTCATGACCTCACGTTCACTGGCATCTTTCCTGTACTTTGATACCGTGTCCTTCCACTCATTCAAATGAGCTCTTTCATTGCGGGTGGATTCCCTGATTTCCGAGAACATCTCGTCTCACGTCCTCTTTTTCCGCCGCCTTATCTGAGATAGCCTTCGGGATGGAGGAGGGAGGCTTGAAAAATTTGCAGCTGCTGGAGGGAGGGAAAAAAGGAGAGAATTTTTTTAAAAGATACATTTTACAGAACAATGCTTATACTCTTTCATGGTGAACAACACTATTCACATTACATAGCACATGTGATTTCAGTGCAAGGTCGCATTTTGCATCTTAATATTGAGTGCCTGTGGCTTTGGTGTTAGAGATCACAGACGCAGGTCCGGGGAACAGAATTCGGCTTGCATGCGGCCATGGTAAGCCATTGTCTTTCGGCTTCTGCGCCCTCCTTTCCCACATACCAAACAAAGCCCGTTGAGTGCTGCGGTTTTCCTGTTAACCTTCAGCAGCAGAAAACAAACTAACCCCCTCCCGCCCATCCAATTCTCTGGGATGATCGCTTTATCCCTCCCCCCACCGCATGGCTGGTATCAGGGAAGATCCCTGCAGAAACCAAACTAACCCCCGCCCCCCGCCATGTATTATCTGGGATGATCGCTTTACCCCTCCCCCCACCGCGTGGCTGTTATCAGGGAAGATCCCTGCTAGCCAAATGCAAAAAGCTCAGCGCCAATTCCTCCCCCCTCCCCCCGCACTTGGCTAACTACAGGGATTTCTTTTCAGCCACAGGCAATCAGCCCAGTAGGAACGGCCACCTCTGTCCCCTTAATTAAATTCCCGTATTTCAACCAGGTTACCATGAGCGATATCACTCTCCTGAGGATTACACAGAGAGATAAAGAACGGATGTTGCTTGAATGCCAGCAAACACCGGGACCATACGCTGCCAGGCTTTGTCATGCAATGATACCAGATTACTTGCTACTAGCATGGCGTGGTCAAGTGTCCTACCATGGAGGACGGAATAAGGCTGCACTGCCCTGAAACTTTCTGCAAAGGCTTTTGGAGTACCTCCAGGAGAGCTTCATGGAGATGTCCCTGGAGGATTTCCGCTCCATCCCCAGACACGTTAACAGACTTTTCCAGTAGCTGTACTGGCTGTGAATGCATCCCAAGTCCTCAGGGCAAAGTAATCATTAAAAAACGCTTGCTTTTAAAACAAGTTTTATATTTTAAAAGGTAAACTCACCTGAGGTCCCTTCCATGGGGTCATGGTCTTGGATACTGGCTTGGGAGGGTACTTCAGTCAGGCTGAGAAAAAGATCCTGGCTGTTGGGGAGAACGGAGTGCTGGGTGCTCTCCGCAAGCTCGTCCTCCTCCTCCTCTTCACCGTCCGCAGAATCCTCAGGTGTGGCTGATGAGATTACCCCCGCCTCGGAATCCACGGTCAGAGGTGGGGTAGTGGTGGCGGCCCCCCCTAGAATTGCATGCAGCTCAGCGTAGAAGCGGCATGTCTGCGGCTCTGACCCGGAGCGACCGTTTGCCTCCTTTGTTTTCTGATAGGCTTGTCTGAGCTCCTTGACTTTCAGGCGGCACTGCTCTGAGTCCCTATTGTGGCCTCTCTCCATCATGCCCTTGGAGATTTTTTCAAAAGTTTTGGCATTTCGTCTTTTTGAACGAAGTTCTGCTAGCACTGAATCCTCTCCCCATATAGCGATCAGATCCAGTACCTCCCGTACGGTCCATGCTGGTGCTCTTTTTTGATTATCGGCCTGCATGGTTACCTGTGCTGATGAGCTCTCTGTGGTCACCTGTGCTCTCCTGTGCTGGGCAAACAGGAAATAAAATTCAAATGTTCGTGGGGCTTTTCCTGTCTACCTGGCCAGTGCATCTGAGTTCAGATTGCTGTCCAGAGTGGTCACAATGATGCACTGTGGGATAGCTCCCGGAGGTCAATTGCGGCCACACTAACCCTAATTCGAATTGGCAATATCGATTTCGGCGCTACTCCGCTCGTCGGGGAGGAGTGCAGAAATCGATTTTAAGAGCCCTTTATTTCGAAATAAATGGCTTAGTTGTGTGGACGGGTGCAGGGTTAATTCGATTTAATGCTGCTAAATTCGAATTAAACTCATAGTGTAGACCAGGCCAAAGTCTAGTCTGTCTCTAGGTTTGGGAGATCTTCTGGAATGGTGCAGTGGAAACACCTGTGCTCCTTGATTAATAGCAGGTGCAGAAGGGCTTTCTGATAATACAGTTGTTTCTGCGGGCATAACTTTCAAGTTTTCTATAGTGGTTGGTACTGGGTTCTCAGCAATCTCACTGTCTCTGGATGTAGCAATTGGACAGTCTAATGATTTAGTAACACCTGCTACCTCAACATCTGAATGAGAATTCTCTGCAGGAAACTCCTCATGGTACTGCAGACAAACCTGATTGTGGTGGCTACAACTGGGCTTCCCATTTGGTAACTCAGTCACTCAAGAAAATGATCCCACCTGCGCTACGATGCGACCTGATAACCAGTGAGGGCCATTGCGAAAATTAAGAGCATATGCTGCATTACCTATACCTAATGTTCTTGGTGATGCTTGTACATCATAATATAAATTTTGTGCTGCCTGCTTTTCCCTCACCTTAGCAGCTTCATCAGGGTGTAGAGAGTCGAGATGAGTTCTCAGTTTCCTTCCCATGAAGAGTTCTGCAGGTGACTTTCCATTTGTGGCTTGTGGTGTCGTGCCATCCTGGAAAAGGCGCCTGACCAGTCTGACTTCTATGCTACCATATGCCATCTTCTTCACTCCCTCTCTTATGATTGTGCACAGCCTGCTTTGCTAGGCCATTTGAAGAAGAGTGACATAGTGCAGTTCTAATGTGTTTGATGCTGTTTTAAAAAAAAAAAAATTATAGAAATACAGCATTAGTGAACTGGGTACCATTGTCAGTCCCCACTACCTCAGACAATCCAGAGATGGAAAATGTAAATCAAAGTTTATCAGCTACAGCCTTGGCTGTAGAGGAGAGCATTATGTGATCCTCAATCCATTTGGAATGGGCATCAATTATTATTAAATAGTATTTTCCCATACATGGACCAGCACAATCTACAAGAAACCTTGCCCAGGGTTGCTGAGGCTACTTCCTTGGGTGCAAAGTTACTTTTGGTGGACCATGGAGGCTGGATTGACAAACCCCACAATATTGCACAAGAGTCTCACTCTCCTGATCCATTCCTAGCCACCATACATGACTGCATGCGAGCCCCTTCATGCATGCCGTGCCAGGATGTGCTTCATGTAACAATGTTAGCATCTCTGGTCTACTTACTGGAGGTATGATTATTCAGGGCCCTAATAACACTGCTCTACAGCCAAAATGCTTCTGAAATAAATGTAGTCAAACTTTACTAATTCTGGGTCACTGAGAATGAAAATGATGCTTAAAATAGTTGATTGGCTCTAGTTTTCAAGATATGCTATTGGGTCAGTATATACGACCCTTGACTTTGGAATGGCGGAGGATAAGTGAGTTATAAAGGGAAGGAATCTCAATTTAAACCAGAAATGACTAAAATACATCTTTGACTGGATCTATGAATAAATCTATGACTGGGTTTGGACAGTACTTGCTTTTTAGGCAAAACAATGAATGATGCAATCTGAAGCTGGTATTGCGTCATACATGATATGAATTGCATCATGTTATTCCTAGAAGTCATGGATAATGCAATCATAACGAAGCTTACATCACTCTGCTGAACAAATTGCCCTATATCAGCTCTAGAAATCATACAGTGTCGTGCTCTCTTATTTGTCAGTGTTTGATTTTGCAAAGGGACACATTTCTGTTTAGCCAAAGTGAGCAGAGATGCCTCGTACTTGTGTGAACAGTGCAGATAACTTCTGCTATGTTTGTGGTGAAGTGACTTTTGCATCACAAAAGCACAGTATAACCACTATGGTTAAGAAAGCCTATCCCCTTTATTTTGGCTGCAAAACTGGAGATCAGGACAAGAGGTGGGCCCCACACATATGCTGCAACACTTGTGCAACAAATCTTCGCCAGTGGTTGAACAGGAAAAGGAAATCTATGCCTTTTGCAGTGCCAATGATTTGGAGAGAGCCAACAGATCATACCAGCAATTGTTACTTCTGCATGGTGCCTCCAGTTGGGAAAGGTGTGTCAAAGAAGAAAAAGTGGACTGTGCATTATCCAAACATTCCATCAGCTATACGCCCAGTACCCCACAGAGAAGGACTGCCGGTTCCTGATGCACCAGAATCATTCTCACTTGAGTCATATGAGGAAGAGGAAGAGGATGAAACTTCTGGTCCTGAACCATCAATGTCACAGGACCCACATTTTCTCCCATCCTCCTCCTCTGAACCACACCTCATAACACAAGGTGAACTGAATGACCTTGTCAGGGATTTGGAACTACCCAAGAGTAAGGCAGAGCTGTTGGGCTCCAGACTACAGCAGTGGAATCTCCTGGCAGGTGATGTTAGGGTTTCCATGTTCCGTGACCGTCAAAAGGATCTTGTCCCATTCTTCTTCATGGAAGGTGATCTTGTAGCCTGCAACAACACTGATGGTGTGATGGCATCCCTCAACATCGTTCATGATCCAGATCAGTGGAGACTGTTCATTGATTCATCGAAGACGAGTCTTAAAGCTGTTTTACTGCATAATGGCAATGTTTTGCCATCAATTCCAGTTGGTCATGCAGTCCATATGAAGGAAACCTATGACAACATGAAACAACTTTTGAGGTGCATAAACTATGACCAACATCAGTGGCAGTTTTGTGGCGATTTTAAGGTTGTTGCTCTCTTGCTTGGTCTGTAGACTGGATCACAAAGTACTGCTGTTTTCTCTGCGAATGGGATAGTCGTGCAAGAGATTCCCACTACATCAAGAAAGATTGGCCACTCCGACAGTCATTGGAGCCTGGGAGGAAAAGTGTTCAGCATCCACCACTTGTTGAATCAAGGAAGATTTTGTTACCACCCTTACACATCAAGCTGGATCTGATGAAGAACTTTGTCAAGGCCATTGACAAAACAGAAGCAGCTTTCAAGTACCTCCGTGGAAAATTTCCAAGATTAAGTGAAGCTAAGATAAAGGAAGGTGTCTTTGTTGGTCCTCAGATTCGTGAACTTCTTCGAGATGATGCATTTGACCATGCACTGCGTGGCAAGGAAAAGACGGCCTGGAAAGCCTTCCAGTTAGTGGCAATCAATTTTCTCGGAAACAACAAGGCAGACAACTACAGGTTGTTGGTGGAAAACCTCCTCAAGGCATACAAAAGCCTTGGTTGCAACATGTCACTAAAGATACATTTTTTGCACTCTCATCTAGATTTTTTCCCACCGAACTGCGGAGCAGTGAGCGACGAGCACGGCGAGCGATTTCACCAGGACATTGCAACAATGGAGAAACGCTATCAGGGCAAATGGAGCCCATCAATGCTTGCAGACTATTGCTGGACAGTGACAAGAGATGCTCCATTTAATGAATACAAGAGACAAGCCGAGAAGCGCCGAGTAGACACTGAATAGGACTAAACTATGTACATAATAGTTTTTTGCCTTTTGTTTCATAATAAATTTTATTTATTTAAAGTGTTACATAAACAGGACAGGTGAAATATTATCATGTAAAGCAACCATAAACACATGAAAAGACCTAGGTTTACAATTTATGATTAAAACTCTACTATCTACACAATATACATAGACATAAAATGTAAAAACTTAAATATCTTAGGCCTGGTCTACACTAATCCCCAAATTCGAACTAAGGTACGCAACTTCAGCTACGTGAATAACGTAGCTGAAGTCGACATACCTTAGTTCGAACTTACCGCGGTTCAGACGCGGTCCACACGCGGCAGGCAGGCTCCCCGTCGACTCTGCGGTACTCCTCTCGCCGAGCTGGAGTACCGCAGTCGACGGCGAGCGCTTCCGGGATCGATTTATCGCGTCCAGACCAGACGCGATAAATCGAACCCGGAAGTTCGATTGCCAGCTGTCGAACTACCGCGGTAGTGTAGACCTGGCCTTAGAAACAGTAGCCAATCAGTTGTTTTAATTGTCATATTTGAATTCAGCACATCAAAATACATAATAAATAGTACATTTTATCTCTGAAGCAGACGACTTCTCAAAAATTGTAGACCAGTGTAACAAGCACCCATCCTAGACACTTAAAAACTCATTTTGGGCATGATAAGGTTGGAGCTCTGTGCCTACCCACTCTGGCCAGCCATTTGTAACCATTCTCTGGACTCGAGACAATAGTGGGTCCCTCCCTCTTTCTCTTATCTGTGCTGCGTCAGTTAGAGAAGTGGATAGTGGTGCAATCAGCTGGATGGTTTCTGTAGGCTGAGGTACTTTGGGTGGGCTATTTGGTAAAGGACGTCTACTCAGAGCATCCGCATTATAAACCTCGGAAAACATTGGGTAATCAAACTCATAGTCATAAGCTGATAAGCGAGTCCATCTCTGAATTCTGGCAGATGCCATCGGGGTACAGTTTGCTCTCACCATACAGACCTTGCAAAGGTTAATGGCCTGAGTGTATAACAAAATGCCTGCCATATAGGTAAGAGGGGAACTTCTTTACCCCAAAAACCATGGCTATCCCTTCTCATTCTAGTTGGGAGTAACTTTTTCTGCTGGAGCTACTGACCTTGGTGCCTAACTGATGGGATGCTCAGATCTGTCTGGCATTTGGTGGGCTAGTACTGCACCCACCCCATATGGTGATGTGTCACCGCCAATACTAGTTCTTTCTGACTAAAATAATGAACTAAAAGGTTTGATACTTTAGTAATTTCCTTGCTTCTGCTTTTATTTTGTTTTTGACACCACTGGAATTTCTTCCCATTCTGTACCAGTTTGTGTAATGGAGCCAATACAGATGTCAAGTTGGATAAAAATTTACCATAATAATTTATAAGGCCTAGAAAGGATTTAAGTTCAGACACTGACTCTGGTGGTGATGCCTTGGAAATGGCCTGTACTTTCTCCTCTACTGAATGTAAGCCAGTTGCTTCAATTTGGTGCTCCCAGATAAATGATTTCAGCAGCCTGAAAAATACACTTCTTCCTCTTAAGATGCATACCTGTGTCAGTCAATTTTGTAATATCTGGTTCAAGTTTTGTAAGTGTTCTGACTCAAGAGTCTCTTGTAATGAGTATGTCATCAAGGTATACACAGACATGTGGCATGCCTTGGAATAAATTGTCCATCACCCCTTTGAAAAATATCCAAGGCTGCTGTCACTCCAAGTGGGATGTGGTTGTAACAAAACAACCCGTTGGAAGTATTGATCATTACATAGGATTTAGACTTATTGTCCAGAGGGATTTGGAGACATTATTTAAATCGATTGTTGTGAAAACTTTTCCTCCAAATAAGATAGTGTACAGGTTCTCTGTTCTGGGGAGCTGATACATATCTAATTTGGCCACATGGTTGACCATGACCTTGTAGTCCCCACATTTCCTCACTCCATCATCTGTTTTCAACAATGGAACAACAGGAGAAGCAGAGTCTGAGAACTGAATAAGCTCAGTACTACCAGCTGCTTGTAGTCGGTCGAGTTCTTGGTCTGCCTTATGGTGCATGGCATTGGGTACTGGACTTGGCTTAAGGAAACATGGTTTAGCATCTGGATCCACATAAATTTTGCAACTGACCCCTTTCAGAGTACCAATACCCTCACTGAACAGCTGAAAGTATTTTTCAAGAAGTGCTTCTATGCTTAGTGTATGGACATAGCTGATGTCTGCCCAGTTAAGTTTTAATAGGTTTAACAAGTCTTCTTTCATGAGGCTGGTGACTTTCCCTTTCACTACCACTAATGGTAAGTATAGCTTCGGATATCCCACCTCCATATTGACTGTACATCTCACTGGAACTTGTTCTCCTCTATATGGACATACCACCTTTGCTGCTCCCAACTGTGGTATATAGTCCTTTAGCCACAACTGGTGAAAAGTAACCTCGCTGATTATAGACAGAAGTTCCTGTATCAATCTCTGTGGTTATTCTTTGTCCATTAATTGTAACATCCACTCACAGTGGCTTCTTCCTTTGGGGGTTTGCTGTTAACCTTAAACATGGTCTACATCAAGTCCTCAGCTTCTGACTCTTCCTCCTCCTCTAGAATAGGGTGAACCTCTTTCTTTTGACTCACATTTTCCCTTCCACATGTCCATTTTTTATGGTACACTTTTGCAAGATGACCTCGCTTCTGGCAAACCCAACACTCCCTATTCTTGTATGGGCAGGAGATATGGTCATGTTTTTCCCCACATCTAAAGCAACTTTGTGTGTTCTTAAGAAGGTACCTGTTTACTTAAAGATTAATTTGCTTTATATGGAATGCTGGACAATTTGTGCATGGTGCCTGCAACTCTTTGACAGTCTAAGTGCTTCTTAGTGCTTCCCTGTAAATCCAAAGCATGCTGTGCAGCTACTTCCACGCCTTGTGCTATTTCCAAAACTTTCTTAAAATCTAAGGCGGACTCTGCCAACAGACCTCTCTGAATTCTTTCATCATTGAAACCAGAGAAAAGTCTATTCTGCAGCATGGTTAATGTATCTCCAAAACCACAGTTCTCGGATAAGCCACACAGATCTGCAACAAAAACTGTCTCAGATGTTCCAGGTTGTCAGGAAAAATTATTAAAATTAAAATGCTGCACAATCTCTGATGGTGTGTGGTTATAATGGTGCATGACAACTTTAACCAGCTCATCAGAGGATTTAGCACTGGGCTTTTCTGGTGCCACCAAACTGCAGGTTTTTGCGCCACAAATGTTCAATAAATGGTGCTTCTTATCATCCTCTATATAATTTATGATGAAGTACTGAGAGTGTCTGATTCTGAGTACTGAATCCAGTCCTCCTGCTATATGTTATACTTTCACTTTTCCGAATGCAGCTATTTTTTTTCCAATAAAAAAAAAAAGTTCTTCAAGTGATGTCCCTATGGGTGCTCCACTTGTGGGTGTTGCAGTCCCCCTCCCCCCCACATGTAGGATCTGAGATCTTTATCAGCAGTGCCCGTCGGACTGCACATGCACACCTCCCTCCTCTCGCACTGTGAGTGGGACATATATATATAGCGCTGTGCAGTCCGACTGCATTCAGTTCCTTCTCTACCGCCTTTGGTATGGGACAGAATCCGCAGCAGATATTCTCCTGCTTCTCCTATTCCTCCACTGGATAGTGCCTTACCTGTAAGTGTAGTGTAGTTAGTAATTTCTTCTTCTCATTTCTTCTCTTTAAAAAAAATTAAAGTTTTTTCTTTTAGTTTTGTTTAGCTTTACCTCTACAGTTCTCTCATAGCTTAGGTTTCTGTTTTCCCCGCTTCCTGCCCTTCCTGACCTTTTTCCATCACCCTTATGCCCAGATTCCCCAGGTTTAAGAGATGGGTTTCTTGCAGGGCTGCCTTCCCAGTAACAGACAGCTACCTGCAATGCATCCACTGTCTGGGAGAGGGACACATCCCTCAAAAGCATTCCCACTGCCTCAGCCAGAGCCAGAAAGAATTGGGACATTAGATTAAAACTTCTCATGGAGAAATCGCTGCGACTGGCGTCGGATCCGGGCCCGAACTCTTCCCTGGAGCTCTTCCCCCATGCTCTGCCAGGTCATCTGCCGATCCTCACTCCCCGTGTCCTGTGAAGAGAAAGTCATCCCTTTCTTGCTCAGAAGAAAAAAAAAAAAACAGGCTCCCTCTGCACATTCTGAGGCACTGCACACCAGAACACCATCCCCTCTGAGGTCTGTTGCCGCAACCTCATCTGACAGGGGACACAGCTCCAGGGTCTGTCCACGTACCTCCAGTACCAACACAAAGAAATAGTCTAAAGACTCTAAGTGGGCAGACCTACAGCCCTTGGCACCATTTCCCAGCTCTGGGGAATGAGACAGGCCAATGTCAAGAGCTACAACACTGGCACCCGAAGTCATAGACACCCAGTAAGCCTGCAGCACCATCAAAATCATTGGCACTGGTCAAGTCTCTGGTGCCATCTATTGACACCTCAGGAGCATACACCCTTTCTTCGGCATTGTGTCTTACAGATGATGCTTTTTCCTTCTCTATAAGACTTTAGATACTCTAAAGACCTGCTGATGTCTGACACTCCTTGAGTCTCCGCCCCTTCAACATGATCTCCCCCCACTTCTACCCTCCTCTCCAGACTCATGACACTCCTCCCTCTCTCTGCTGACGATGCCACCTCCCTTCCCCAGTGATGAGGAGGAAGAAGACGAGGGCTCCATCACTCTCTCATCTACCAGACAAATTACACCTGCTCATCCTCACTATCCAGTCTATCTCTGGTCCTGAGTTTTGGCAGGGACCACCGTGGATGCAGCCACATGTGCCACTCCCTCCAAACTGGCCATATTCGGACCCTTGAGCCATGTACAGGGCAGAGTTCAGGAATCCTCTCAGACAGCAAAGCCAAAGACCTACAGCTGTCCCTTCTCCATCGGTCTCTCGCCCTCCAGAAGTCTAACCCCTGCCAGTACCAACTGAATAGGAAGAACAAGACGAGGAACAGGAGGAGGCAGCTCCACCAACACTACATTTTCCTCCTCCTCACCTGATGAAGCTATCATGCCTCCACCCCCTATACCTGTTGACGACTTCAGGAATTTTCAAGATTTATTCCACAGGATGGCGGACTCCCTACAGATCTCGTTGCAGGAAGTCAAGGACCAGCAACATAAACTACTGGATATCCTCCACACATTAACTTCCTCCAAGATCACTCTATCAATCAATGAGGCTCTTCTTGGCTCATGAAGATGCTGTGGCAGACCCTGGCGTCTATCCCTCTGACCTGCAAATGCACCAACAAGAAATATTATGTTCCAGTGAAGGATACGGAAATTCTATTCTCGCACTCCACCCCAAATTCTTTGGTAGTCAATGTGGTGCAAGAGAGAGGCTGTCAATACCGATCTCATTCTAGCCATCCAGACAGAGATTGGAAATGCCTAGACTTATTTGGATGTAAAGCATATTCATCAGCCATGCTCCAATTTAGAATCTTAAACTACAGAGCCCTTATGGCTAAGTATAGCTTCTTAAACTACTCCAAATTGGAGGAACTCTGCCAGGACCTACTGGAAGCCAAGAAAGAGCAGTTCCAGTCCCTGATATCAGAAGGGCACCTCCTAGCTTATACGGCCCTACAAGCCTCATTGGACTCTGCAGATACCACTGACCAGTCCATCGTGATTGCTGTGGTCATGAGGTGTGCATTATGGCTCCGCCTCTAGGGTTTTCCTAGGGAGGTACAAACCACAGTAGATGACATACCTTTTGAGGGCCAGAAACGATTCTCGGAGTGCACAGACAATTCTCTGCACTCCCTTAAAGACTTCTGAGCTACATTCTGATCTCTCGGAATTTACACGCCAGTGCCAAAGAGACGCTCAGGGAAGTACCAACTCCCCCCATGATCCTGAACACAGCAGGACACTCCTCAATGGCACTATGACACCCAGCGCTGAAGACAAAGGCCTCCTACTAAATGTGGACAGCCCACTCCTCAAGGGGCTACCTCTCTCACACCCCCACCAAAGAAGAAATTTTGAAGGTGTGGTCAAGGCCCTGAGAAGCCTTCCCCTTTTCTAGTCATTCCTACCATCTTCAATGTTCCAACAGTTTGGCAAACAATTAGCTCTGGTTTTCCCATCTTGGAGACTCATCACCTCAGACAAGTGGGCCCTAGAAATAATCAAGGAAGGGTATTCCACCGTGTAACAAGGCGTTCACTCACCCTCGCAACAAATCAGCCAGAGACCTCTTCTGAGTGCAGTCACCAGTGCCTTTTATTTACAGTGTCAGCTCCCACCACCTTCTATTTACAGTCTGCTCCAAACCAGCAACCTGGGGGACAGCTAGCTTCTCCAGCCAGCAGGGATGCACAGCCTTTGGCTCCTCCCCTTCCTTTCTCTTCCCCCCTTCACTTCCTTCC
Source organism: Emys orbicularis (assembly GCF_028017835.1). Taxonomy (NCBI): domain Eukaryota; kingdom Metazoa; phylum Chordata; order Testudines; family Emydidae; genus Emys; species Emys orbicularis. Next base: position 22,713,853 of record NC_088695.1, on the reverse strand, counting down.
TGCCAGCCCTATATAGCCCACTGGCTAATGAGGCCTGCAGGTGCTTCCCTTCTAGCAATTAGGCATGGCATACTCAGCCAGCCCCAATTAATGCTGCTTAATTGGAGCTGGGCTAACAGGTGCCTGGCTCAGCACCTTCTGACCAGCACCCTGTTACACACCCCCTTCCTATCTATCCTGCCCTGCCACCCCCTGCCCCGTCCCTCTTCAGGGACCGCTCTCACAATTCCATTCTATGGGGAGAAATAAATCTTCTGCAACTGGGAGCCATAAAACCAGTCCCTTTCAAGCACATGGGACAGGTTTCTACTCCCACTATTTCCTGATCCAGAAGAAATCTGGCAGCTGGCGACCCATCCTGGACCTTCACAGTCAAAACAAATTTGTCAAACTGCAACATTTCAAGATGGTTACCCTCTCCACTGTTATCCCAGCACTGGAACAGAGGGACTGGTTCTCAGCCCTTGACCTCCGAGACGCATACTTTCACATTGCAATACACCCTGCCCACAGACGATTTCTCTAATTCGTTATGGGAGACAGCCACTACCAGTACAAAGCACTGCCTTTCGGACTGTCCACGACACCGTGGGAGTTCTCCAAGGTCCTCGCAGTAGTCGCTGCCTACCTAAGGAAACAAGGAGTCATCATCTTTCCATACTTGGACAGCTGTCTCCTCAAGGCCCCATCCAAAACCGACACTCTCCGAGCCATCCACGTGACAATGGACCTGTTCATGAAGCTAGGCCGCCTCATGAACCTAGAAAAGTCCACTTAAACACCAGTACAACAGCTGGAATTCATTGGCACACAGTAGGATGCCATACAAGCCAGAGACTTCCTACCACCTCACAGATTCTCGGCTATAGCAGATCTGGTATCCAATGCATGGATTTGCCCCCAGATCTCTGCCAGAACATGTCTCCAATTTCTAGGCCACATGGCAATGGCCACGTTTGTGGTCAGGCGTGCAAGACTCCACATGCAATGTCTTCAGGCATGGCTTCCCTAATAATTTGGGGAGTGCATCTCCATGATCACACAGTGCAGGACAGATGGTCGTTAAGAGAATCCACCCTACACATCAATCTCCTAGAACTACGGGCAGTCTGCAATGCCTGTCGACATTTCCTACCTCTACTCAAACATCACACCATCAGAATGATGACAGAATCTCGTTAGCATGTATTACATCAACAGGGAGGGTGGAGCGAGGTCCCACTCTTTACGCTCGGAGGCACTCAAACTATGGAACTGGTGTATCCAGAACAACATCTCCATTTCAGCAGTATACCTACCTGGACAGCAAAACACCACTGCAGATGCACTGATCAGGAGGTCATCTCACAATCAAGAGTGGGAACTTGATATGCAAGCACTTCAGCCCATCTTCAACCACTGGGGCCGCCCCACCATAGATCTCTTTGCCACTCACTGCAACGCCTGCTGCCCTCAATTCTGTTCCAGAGTGGAACTGGGACACAGATCACCGGGAGATACATTGTTCATAACATGGGATGCACCACTCTTTTATGCCTTCCCTCCATTTCCCCTCCTCTTCTGAGTACTTCGCAAGATACAGGACGACCAAGCCATGTCATACTAGTAGCTCCAAATTGGCCATGTTAGGTCTGGTATACTTACATCCTCCACATGATGGTATGCCGACCGATCTCTCTCCATCTAACACCGCGGCTCCTTTCACAGGACGCATCCTCCATCCCAATCCACAGCTGCTCCACCTCAAAGACTAGCTCCTCCGTGGTTCCGGGATTTGGAAATAACCTGTTTGGACGCAATCAAACAGATACTTTTGAATAGCAGGCGTGACACGACCAGATGTACTCACGTTCACAAATGGACTAGATTTCACTGCTGGTGCACCTCCCACTAAGTTGACACAGCGTGTGCTCCGCTACCACTTATCCTGACTATATGCTACACCTTAAACAGTCAGGGTTATTCACTAGCTCTATATGACAGCAATCACTACTTTTCACTACCCCATAGATGGTCATTCCGTCTCTGTGCATCTGCTCATGAAACGTTTTCTGAAGGGTATCCAAAATCTTTATCCTCCTATACGACACCCAACCCCTGCCTGGGATCTTGGCCTCATCCTACATTCTCTGACTAAACCCCCATTTGAACCGATGGCAAACTGTTCTTATGTGCATCTGTCAATGAAAATGGCCTTCCTTGTCTCCATCAGTTCTGCCTGACGAGTTGGTGAAATCGCGGCCCTTATGGAATATCCACCATACACATTGTTTTATAAGGACAAAGTTACACTATGTCCACATCCAAGATTTCTACCTAAGGCCCCAATATCTTTCCATCTTCACCAACCAATACACCTTCCTTGCTTCTTCCCAAAGCCTCACAGTAACCAGCTGGAGGCAGCTCTACACACCCTAGATGTGAGACAAGCATTAGCCTTTTACTTGGACAGGACTAAATCTTTCCAGAAATCACCATGGTTATTCCTCTCCACTACTGAAAGATCCAAAGGCACTGCCATTTCTAAACAAAGCCTTTCAAAATGGATCTTGCAGTATATACATTTATCTTATGAGCTCAATGACAGACAACCTCCTACCTCAATCAGAGCAAATTCCACATGCTCATTATCCATCTTGATAGCCTCTCTCAATAATGTCCCCATTATTGAAATTTGCAAAGTGGCTACATGGGCATCAACAGACACTTTTGCCTGTCACTACGCTATTATGAATGATGCTTCAGGGAACACTCTCCTAGAACATGCTGTCCTATCATCGATAGTAAATGTTGCTCCGAAGCCCTAGCCTTCCAATTAGGGGCACTGCTTTCTATTCACCTACAAGTGGACCACCAATAGAGACATCGCTCGAAGAAGAAGAGAAGGTTACTCCCTCTGTGCAGTAACTGAAGTTCTTCAAGATGTGTGTCCTTATGGGTTTTCCATTACTCCCCCTCCTCCCCTCTGCTTTGGAGCCAAACAAACATAAGCTCTGTGTCAGAGAGGGAACCGGAGGCGGTCAGACTGCACAGTGCTATATATACTTCCTGCTCACAGTGCGAGTGGTGGTGCACATGTGCTGTCCGACGCACTGCTGTTGAAGATCTCTGATCCCAGGCCCAGGGGGTGTTGCCGCAAGTACAAGTGGAGCACCCACAGGGATACACATCTCGAAGAACTTCAGTTACTGCACATTGAGAGTAACCTTCTCTTTTCAATGTGTAGAAATTTCTGGGTGCTGTTTTCAGTATATCCTCATTGCCAATGTAGTATACAGAATCATAGTATATAGGTCTGGAAGGGTTCTCGAGAAGTCATCAAGTCCAGCCCTCTAGGCTGACACAGGACCAAGTAAACCTAGACCATCCCTGACAGTGTTTGTCCAGCCTGGTCTTAAACATCTTCAATGATGGCGATTCTACAAGTTCCCTTGAAAGTCTCTTCTAGAGTTTAACTACCCTTACAGATACAAACATTTTCCTAATATCTAACCTAACTCTCCCTTGCTGCAGATTAAGCCTATTACTTCTTGTCCTACTTTCAGGGGACATGGAGACCCAAAACAGATTAGAACTGAAAATTGGGATTTTTTATTCTGGCACACGTTCGTGTTGACAACTAAGCAGCCTCCATCTTGAAAAACTTCACACACCCCCCACAACTCCATGGAGCATATTCAGTACAGCCTTGGGGCATCTAACGGTAAATAGTTATTCTCACATTGACCACCAGGAGATAATAAGTATAACAAAAATACCTACAACATTGTAAAATTAGAAATCAAGGATAAAATCTCTTGCATTTTTTGCCCCTTTCACATCACCAGATCACACACTCCAGCATTCTGTAAGGCTTTCACTTCCATCTCTGAGGCCCCAGGACTGCAACACATTTAAGCAAATGCTTAATAAGTGCTTAAGTCCCATTGGAGTCAAGTTTCCAGTTTCCATGAATATCAGCAATAAAGATGTATTCAATCATTTTATTGAAAATATAAACTTTTATGCTCTACGCTGTATACTTATCTCATTTAACACTGATTCATTTTACTCAAGCTTCAGGCTCTGTACCTCACATCTCTGTTGAGGGTCACCAAGATGGAGGGATCCGAGTGGTGTGTCAGTCAGCAGGATGGTATCCAGAGCCCGATGTGGTGTGGAGAGATCTCAGTGGGCAGCATTTATCTTCAACTGAAACAAAATCCAAAGATGAACGTGGGCTCTTTGAAATAAAAAATTCTATCATTATAACAGAAATTTCAAACCAGAATTTATCTTGTTCTATAAGGAACACCAACCTGACTGAAGAAAAGGAATTAATAACTTTTTATATATCAGGTCAGTTACCACCAAAACCACACACTTTCATACCCAACAGGAAAAAAATCAGATTGCTAAATAATTTAAAAGTTAAAATATTCCCTCACAAAAATCTACATTTAAGATAAAGTTAAGGTTGAGAGCACAATTTATGGTAAAGTACATTCCGGGGATATTGTAGTTACCCCAGAAAAAAAACATTTTAAACCCAGGAAATTTAGGCTTAAGGTTAACTTTAAAAGAAATTCAAACATGTTAATGCATGGAAGTGCCCTGTAGTGACACTAACGTTTATATTTAAAGTCACATTAGATTTTTTTTTCTCAGACAGTCACCACTGGGCAGTGTTAAGGTATATCGAGAGCCCTACTGATTGGTTGGACTTTCTTCCTCCTAGTGGACTGATGGATCAAGGACTAGGCTTCTTGCCCCACTGAATATGGAGAGGGAGATGTGATATGCTGTGATATTTGAACATAGAGGAAATTTGTGACTGTTGAGTCTCTCCTCATGGAGGGTCAGAAGCAAGGCAGGTCCAAGAAAGTCTGGAGTCCTGTGAACAGTCATTTGAGTGTGTCACTCACTACAAGGTCCAAGATTTAATATGAAGTTTGATTTCTCACCCTTTAGCAAACTTCACACAGGGAAAGGGGTTGCCATAATAACAAAATCCTATTTACAAGCTGGACTTTTTCAAAGGCTTATAACAACCAATTTTTGGGTGGGTTTTCACAGGAAAAAGGCACATTGCTGATACAGAGGTCACCCCTGTAAATATCAAGTCTCTGCTCAAAAGCCCGGGGCAGTAAAGCTTCTCATAAAAATGGTCATCAGACTTTTTGATTTTTTAATGTCAGAACAATGTATTATTCCCTAACCCCATTCTCAGAAACAGTTGAACCATTTTGGCTTAAACGTTTAAAAAAGTTCAGCCTGAGGCAGACACCCAGCATGGAAATTTTCTGCCCATACAGCTAAAGTTTGGCAAAGTAATAAGCAACTGAAAATAAGGCCCTATAATGGGAAGGATCAAACAACCTTAATAACAGCTGATGTGACCAGCCCCACATATATATATATATGTGGGGGGGGGGGGAAGAGGGAGATGGGGAGAGGCTGGTAGCACTTTAGATAGTATTTAATACACCATCCAATACTATCAAAAGGGTGTGAGCAGAACTTGTTTTTAAAATTGGTTTCTGCCTGTTTTTATATTCCAGGGAGCAATTTTTTCTGCACATCTCATACAAATCCTGATGTGATGCAATTTGTAGAATAAAAGTATACTGTTGGTTTAACGTTTCCAAACTAATATGGGCTTTGTGTTTCAGATTCCTTTTTTCCAAGAGTCTCTCTGTGGATGGTGGCTTTGAGTGTGATCCTGATGATTTTGTTGGTATTCATCAGCCTTACTCTTTTTCTGTTCAAATTAAGAGGTAAAGCTCTAATGGGAAAAATGCAGTGTAATCAGAATGAGATTTTCTCCTTAAAAAAGATAGTTAAAGTCTGTCTATATGAGAAATTTACACGAGATTAAGGTGTGAATTTAAATTGAGTTTTTTAAACCAATGCAAACCCATGTGGACATATCAGTATAAGAGGAGTTTATTTCAGGTTAGCTTAAACCTGTTCCTATTCATCTTAAAATAAGCCTAACACTAAGTTTGCACCAGTTTAATTAGATTTACAATGGAGCCTGAGGGAGTTAGGTTCCCAACTCTCATTGAAATTCAATGTGCTTTGGGCTGTTAAGTATCCTTGGGTCCTATGAAAATCCTTGCCTTATGGAGTTTGACACATTTAATTCTAGTATATTCAAAAGATTATTACAATATTAATGAATGGTTTAAATTTTATTTATGTTTTCTTTTTTAGGGAAACATCTTGACACTATCAGTAAGTTCCATTTTTCTCCTGGTAGAACCAATGTTATGGTATGAAAGATTTTTGAATGAATGTGACAATGTCAACTTGAAAATCATAAGCAATACTAATTGCATAACTTCTTATGTCGGTAATGGGTAATGTACATGTGTCTTCAGTGAGGCAGCATAGAGTGGGTGCCCATGGAGATTGTGCACTTGATGCCCATGGCAGAAATGGCTCCATGCCAGCTCCATATAAACAACTTCTGAGACGGGCTGGTGGCAGCCCAGGATTGAAATGAGGATGTGGCCACTGGGGCTAGGATTATGTGCACTGAGAGCCCACAGCCTTGGCATGTAGGCACTGCATATGAGTTATAATTGTGATCTTTCATCCAGCTCAAGGCTGGAATAATGGTCAATGAGAGACTTCTGGGCTGCCTTCTGTCTTTCCTTACAGAGCTGCACCAGGTCAGACCCATAATGTAGTGCAGCAGTGTCACACCAGTGCAAGTCGCTTATCCTGAGTTCAATCCCGAGGATTGTATTGATGCAAAACAATGCACAGTAGACAGATCTAAATGATCAATAATGGGGGGGACAGCAGTTAATTTCACTCAAAAGAAGCTTTTACAGAATGTCCTTTTCTTTCTTTTTATTATTTAGGTAAACTTCACACAGAGCTAGGTAAGGGTATTTTTTGTTTTGTTTCTCTCTAATGCAGCCTTTTCTGTGATAATGAATCCTATTGATATTGAATTTGTCTGGTTTAGTTCTCATCCTCATCTATATGTTTGCTTTCAGAGTGGAGAAGATCCCTTAGTGACTCAGGTAATTACAACTCATATTTAATGAATGAGAGATCCTGCTCCCTTCTACTGTATAACAAATAAGGAGAAATTATAATATAATATAATTTCCCTGGTCAGAGACAAGAGGATCCTGAGGGTCAAAGGAAGGAGAGAAATGGACTATTGCAATACATTCTCCTTACACATTGATCTCATAATTCTGGAAACAATCCCTGCTCTGAGTGACTGAGCAGTTCTTGTTTCTTAGGATCCAGCCCTAGTGTCAGGTGGTGACCAGGCCTCCAAGGAGTCACTCAAAGTTCAACTTCTGCTTTTTTTCCTCTTCTCCCCTTTCTCTTCTCTCCATCAAATCCCAGCTTTCTGCTGTTTTTAACTATTGTATCCACTTTCTCCTCCATTCATTCATTTATACCAAACCCCCTTTCTCCTCTCTCCAACACTACCTCCCTTATCTTGTAGAAGCTCCTGCTTGTAAATCAAAATCCCAATTTTAAAAATGAAATCTGGACTGGTAATTTTCTTTATCTGGCCCTGATGACTAGCTATAGAATTTTAATTAGGGATATATAGAATCTTGTCATTATTTACAGATCTTAGATATGTGGCCAGATGGGGCAGGCAACATGCTGTCATCAACAAGAGACATCCAAGCACCAAGATTTTAAAATTAAGAGAGGGAAGGAGGGCATCTCAAGGAAAGTTAGTTGTGACCATGTGAATGATGTGAGTGGAAATCTCCTGGGGCTTCCCTGTGATTCCAGGGTCTCTAGTCCCCTTCATGGGGAGAGCTGGATGGGAAACATTCTGAGTCTCAGGCTTGGCTCAGCAAATCTGGCTCGGTCTCTTGCCTGGAGATTGACTCTATCTTGCACTTTGCTGAGATCACCCATTCAAAGCCGGGTAAATCCTGGAGGAAGGAGATTCCCTGCTTAACTCTCCAGCTGGGGAAGATTCTGTCACTGACACAATCAAACCCTCCCCCAGGGCTGAGCTCTGCTTCTAACGCTGATTCTCTCTGTCCACAGTGAAAGTGACTCTGGATCCAGACTCGGCTCATCCCCATCTCATCCTGTCTGAGGATCAGAAAAGTGTGAGATGGGAAGACACAAAGCTGGATCTGCCCGACAACCCTGAGAGATTTGACACTTATCGCTGTGTTCTGGGCTGTGAGGGATTCACCACTGGGAGACATTACTGGGAGGTGGAGGTGGGGAATGGGGAATTCTGGGCTGTGGGGGTGGCCAGAGAGTCTGTGAGCAGGAAGGGAGGGATCAGCCGTAACCCTGAGGGGGGGATCTGGGCTTTGGAGCGCTGGGTGGATCAGTACCAAGCGCTCACCTCCCCTGAGACCCCCCTGACCCTGAGCCAGGTCCCCAGCAGGATCAGGGTTTATTTGGACTGTGAACAGGGACAGGTGAAATTTTTTGATGCTGGTAATGAGGCCCCAATTTTCAATTTCCCTCCATCCTCTTTCACTGGGGAGAGAATGCGCCCCTGGTTCCAGGTGGTGGGATCCCCATTCAGAGTGTGTTCCTGAGACATGGGGGGGAATATCCCACTGGGGGCCCTGAAATCAGCCTCCCTACAGACACCCTAGTCTCTGTGACTCCCAGAGGACTCCCATTTAGCCAGTCCCCAGCTCCTCATCTCTCTGACCCCTGGAAGCTTCTTTCCCTCCCTCCCTGCAACATCAGCGATGGGATGGGGGTGAAGAACCCCTAGAGCTGCAGGAGGAGCAGAGAGGCCATGAGGGACAGATGTGGGGGCTGGGCAGGGGGTAGAATTAACAGCCAGGCTGGGGATAGGCAGATGTGGGGGTGGCAGGGACACAGAATTAATTAGGGTTTGGGGGCTTGGGGAGAAGCTGGAAGCTCGGCAGCAGATGGGAGGATTTTATACAAATCTGTTTCAGAGTAGCAGCCGTGTTAGTCTGTATCCGCAAAAAGAACAGGAGTACTTGTGGCACCTTAGAGACTAACAAATTTATTAGAGCATAAGCTTTCGTGGGCTACAACCCACTTCTTCGGATCTGTGTCATTAGATCTCACTGGGGTCTCCACGCGACAATTCCTGCAGTGGGGGCCAAAATCTGTGGCTCTCTTTTCTTTGTTGTGATACATCACGATCTAGCCTGCACCCTGTTAAGTGCTGAAGACCAGAATGTCATTGCCATGGTAACGCTGTCCAGGGGCAATTTTGAGTTCAAGTTTCACCCTCCTAAGGAAAAAGCACAAACTGGTTTGATCTGGTTCAAAGACCTTATCAGGAAGCCTTTGACCTGACTGAGAAAAGACAGGGACACCATCCAAGAACTGACACAGGCATGAGACTGTGACCAACAGAAACAGGCCCTGTGGGAGGACCTTAAGTCTCCATGTGGAAGATGAAGGACCACCTAGTAAGTCAGGAGTTCATACAAGCTTTTTATTGCTTTAAGATATGTTTTCTGTGAAAAGCTTTTGTTCTGAATAAATAGTACTTTGCTTTATGAAAGCTGGCTGTTCATTGGATAACCCTGTCATTGGCCTGAGAGAAAAGAACTGGAGGTGCCAAATTGAAGTCAGACCTAATGAAGTGATCACAGAAAATAGCAGAAGTCTGCAGCCTAAGGCCCCAATCTGGAGGAAGAGAATTGTGGGATTACACCTACAGAAAGATGAGTGCTGGAGGCCTGTGATCTAAGTGGGGTGTCTTGAGTCCACAAGGAGGTTGGAGATGCAGTTAATGCAGGAACTCTGACACAGATCTATAATACAATGTTGTAGCCAAAGCTGCTCAGTGTTTGTCTCTGGATGCCAATGTTATTGTAACAGGGTTTGCTCACCACTCCGGTGCCTCCTCAGCCTGTCTTGGGAATTAGCTCTGCAGTTGAGTGCTTCCCCTTCGGGTGGTGCATTGCCGCCATGACTCCTGCTCTTGGACCCGCATCTCTCCAAGGACCGTGGTGTCTTCTTCAGCAACATAGCCTTCCGGCCATGCCACACACTGTGCTCCCCCCTTGCGGGGGAGCTGCAGTCTGCAATTCAGCCACTTCCCACCAGTGGCAAACTGCAGTCCACGGTCTATACACTTCCCACGTGGCTCCGGCACCCTCTTTACCCTTGTATCAGGGCCTCATGCTGCAACCACCCAGCAGCCAGCCAGGGACTTCCTCAGACCCTGTTTGCAGCACTGCTCTGTCCAGGGTGCTAGTAGTTCTCTTGGCCCTTCAGGGACACTATCCTTCCTCCCTGGGCTCCCAGCAGAGAACTGCCTTCCTCTGCCTTGCAGCTCCCTTTTTATATAGGCCTACTTGGCCCTAATTGGCTGCTCCCTTCAGCCCTCTGATTGGCTGCCTCCCTAGGACTGCTTTTAACCCCTTTTTTGCCAGTGAGGGGCAGCTGCCCCATCACAGTTATTAACACAAGCACAGAATGCAGCTTGCTAATTCAAAAACCTCAGTGATAACTAGGCAAATACAATTTAGATGGGGCTACTATAAGGTGGGTGCATAACTGGCTGGATAACCGTACTCAGAGAGTTGTTATTAATGGTTCCCAATCCTGCTGGAAAGGTATAACAAGTGGGGTTCCGCAGGGGTCTGTTTTGGGACCGGCTCTTTTCAATATCTTCATTAACGACTTAGATATTGGCATAGAAAGTAAGCTTATTAAGTTTGCAGATGATACCAAACTGGGAGGGATTGCAACTGCTTTGGCGGATAGGGTCATAATTCAAAATGATCTGGACAAATTGGAGAAATGGTCTGAGGTAAACAGGATGAAGTTTAACAAAGACAAATGCAAAGTGCTCCACTTAGGAAGGAAAAATCAGTTTCACACATACAGAATGGGAAGAGACTGTCTAGGAAGGAGTACGGCAGAAAGGGATCTAGGGGTTATAGTGGACCACAAGCTAAATGAGTCAACAGTGTGATGCTGTTGCAAAAAAAGCAAACGTGATTCTGGGATGCATTAACAGGTGTGTTGTGAGCAAGACATGAGAAGTCATTCTTCTGCTCTACTCTGCGCTGTTTAGGTCTCAACTGGAGTATTGTGTCCAGTTCTGGGCACCGCATTTCAAGAAAGATGTGGAGAAATTGGAGAGGGTCCAGAGAAGAGCAACAAGAATGATTAAAGGTCTTTAGTAGTATAAGGGCCCTACCATCAATCAAACCCTAACCCCGCCCCTTGACCCCTTAAACCTCGCCCCTTGACCCCTTGGTCCCTCCCACCTGTCACCGGAAGTCCCACCCCATGGGGGTATTACTTCCGGGGTCAAGGTGCCACCTGACCGGAAGCAAGGTGTGTCATGTGACCCCTCTAAGAACTCCCCCCCACCACCCTCTACCAATCAGGAGGGGTTTCGTCCCGATAGGACCGCCCCAAGAGGAGATTTTGACCAATCAGGGTGACTTCCGGGGCGGGGTGACCCATCCGGAAGTGGGTCGTGTGACCCCTCTAAGAACTCCCCCCGCCACCCTCTACCAATCAGGAGGGGTTTTGTGCCGAAAGGACCGCCCCGAGAGGAGATTTTGACCAATCAGGGTGACTTCTGGGGCGGGGGTGACCCGTCCGGAAGTGGGTCGTGTGACCCCTCTAAGAACTCCCCCCACCACCCTCTACCAATCAGGAGGGGTTTCGTCCCGACAGGACCTCCCCGAGAGGAGATTTTGACCAACCAGGGTGACTTCTGGGTTGGGGTGACCCCTCCGGAAGGGAGTCGTGTGACCCCACTAAGAACGCCTCCCAAGGCCCTCCGCCAATCAGAGTGCAGCACCATTACCCCATAAATCCCAGCGCCAGACAGAGGAGGCGGCCATCTCTTACCAAGGACACGTGTTTTCGAAAGCACGGAAAGGCTGCTGAGAGGAAACATGGACTCCTTCACCACCCCCGTGAGAACTTCGGACTTTGTTTTAGCCCCGAGGGTCTTTGACCGTCCGCGGAGAAAGCGCTACATCAGCGACAGTTCCAAGGAGGACCCTTTGACCCAGCCGTTGCTGGATACGCCGGAACCTGACCCCGAAACCCTCGTGAGGCAGCCCGATGAGCGTGACGGCCTCTCTTTGTCCACCCCCTCAGAGGTGGAAGGCGATTGCGGCTCAGGGGAGGCACCGGCGGACAAAGCGAACGGAAAAGACGGCGCTCAGGTAAATGAATGCTTAAGAAGCGGCGGTCGATTAGGGGTGGGTAATGGGTTAGGAACCGGGGGGTTGCATAAATTAAAAAAAAAAAAAAAAAAACAAGCAGTGGGGGTGCTTACACGGTTTCTTTTCTGAAAATTTCTCAACAGGTCGACGATGCCTTTTTAGAGGCCTTTAAGAACTTACACATTGGAAGCCCTGTGGGAGTAAACATATCCTGCGTCAGCTGTTTTTGCTCATGTCTGAGACACAGATCTCAAGCCGAAAAGGACAAAATGGAAGAATGAACCATCTGAGACTCCCTTAGGGTAGGGAGTCATGGCATCCATTTTACAGGTGGCTGTAAAAGGTCGTGTTAAACCAGGCGATTAATAAAACTTATTTAAATGTGTCAATATGAATGTGTCCCCTTTCATACTTGTGGTAGTAAAAGACGGTACCAGTAACAGTCATGTCTACACAGACGGCGCTGTTAAAGAAAATATATTACGCCCCCGGGGAAGTTGGGAGCTTCGGCGGGGTCAACCCTCTTTTTCAAGCGGCCAGAAAGCATAGTAAAACTTTAAACAGAAGACAGGTAACAGCATGGCTTTCAGACCAGGATGCTTACACTTTACACAAACCGGCTCGAATACGTTTTAAAAGAAACAAGACCATTGTTTCAGAGGTGGATGCGCAGTGGCAGGCAGATTTGGTGGATATGCACCGGTTCTCCAAACACAACAGTGGTTTTAAGTACATCTTAACAGTGATAGACATTCTATCCAAATATGCCTGGGCCTTAGGCCTAAAAGACAAGACGAGTGGTGAGGTATCCAAGGCCTTTAAAGCTATTTTCAGTGAAGGTCGCGTGCCTCAAAAATTACAAACCGATCGGGGGAAAGAATTTTTAAACAAACCTTTAAGTGGATTGTTAAAGCGGCATGGAGTTCACCATTTTGTTACCAATAATGAAGTCAAAGCTGGGGTTGTGGAGCGATTTAACAGAACTTTAAAAACTAGGATGTGGAGATATTTTACAGCCCATAACACCTTTCGCTACATTGACGTCTTACCTGACTTTATAAAGAGTTACAACCAGAGCGTTCACAGAACTATACGTACCAGACCCATTGATGTTAACCCTTCAAATTCTCTGAAGGTATGGAAAACGGTTTACGGAGATGATTTTAAAATAAAACCGGTTGTTGCCCCTTTTAGAAAAGGTGACCACGTGAGACTATCTAAAACCAAAGGCGCTTTTGAAAAAGGTTATGAACAGACGTTTACCGATGAGATATTCATAGTGGATGAAGCCTTAACCAGGGGCCAGAGACCTGTATACCGCTTAAAAGATTACGAGGGTGAGGCAGTTACTGGATCTTTTTACCCTGAAGAATTACAAAAAGTAAACCCCAAACGAGACAGGATTTACAGGATTGAAAAAGTTCTAGCAGAGAAAGGAAAAGGGAGAAAAAAGCAGCTACTGGTGAAATGGTTGGGGTGGCCTGATAAGTTTAACAGCTGGGTGGAAGCTTCTCAACTCTGTGACATCTAGACACGAACAAACAAACAAATAAACAACAACAAAAAAGATTCCTTCTGCAAGGACAGAGAGAGAGAGAAAAATGAGCGACGGCGGGTTTTACATTACTTTGCCCAGCAATGCCAGCTCTGCAGTTTTTCCCCAAAACACCATCTCGAACTTTACAATACGGCTAATTAAGCCCTTGGATCTCCCGGGTGCCTGGGAGGTGGGGTTAGTGGAAATACAATACCCGCACAGCTGGAATACTATCAACGAAGACACCCCTTTCGAAATCACCTTTGGAGCTACAACGTGGAATTTCATCCTACGACGAGGTTATTACTCGACCATACCCGAATTACTGGAGCATATGAACAGCAACGTGGCTCGTCATCCCGGACCGCCTGAGGTGGTCATGAACTACGACCCTGTGGGTAGAAAAGTGAGACTTAAATCTACCAATTTTATGTACGTGTTTTCTACTGGTGGGGAGCTAGCTAACATTTTGGGTTTGGGCCACAAACGCAACGTCCAAAAATTCCCCTTCTCGGCAGACATCACAGGAGGTTTTAACTCCTTGTATGTATACACGGATATCGTAGAACACCAGTTTGTGGGGGACTTCTCTGTTCCCCTGTTACGCTGCGTCCCTGTCCGAGGAAGGAACAACGAGTTTGTTACCCTCACCTACGACAAACCTCATTACGTCCCTGTCAGTAAACACCACATCGACACCATCACCATTGAAATAAAGACAGATCAGAACAGAGATGTCTCATTTCGCTTCGGCAAGGTGATCGTCAAGCTGCATCTGCGGCCGCGGAGAGAGCGAGGTTTCTAAAAAAAAAAAAAAAAGCAAAACCCTATTATGGCGATCCCAAAAAATTATGGCGACCCCACCATCTACAGGAACTATTACAAAGCCCAGGCTGGATACGCCCTTCCTGGATATCATGGGGCCCCCGTGATGTATGGGGCGGGTGTGGGTGGAATATTTCGTAGCCTCTTTCGAAAAGCCGTACCGCTTTTGAGGAGGGGGCTAGAGATTATTAAACCCCACGTAAAAACCGCCGCTCAAAACATAGCTAAAGATGTGGTAGGTCATGTCTCCCGGGCTGTTCTGGAGAAGGTGGGGAATACAGCTTCACAGGAAGGATCGGGGCTGATGTACATTAAAAGGAGGAAGAGAAAGAGAAATACGTCATACCCGCGACGCACAGGTCCCCCGAAACCCTTTAAAAGAAGGGCTTTGACACGCAGGGCCGGCCATAAGCGAAAGTCCAAGAGGAAGCCTGGGCGAAAGAGGAGACGCGCTCTGCCTGGTAAAAGAGACATATTTTAATCAACATGGCTTTTGTTCACTGCGGGTCTGAAGAGTGCACCAAATCCGAACTAGACTTGTTTCAAATAGCCCCTACGCAGACCAGCATCGAGAAAAGCATCTACATCGAGGTGCCGCCTCTATCGGCCATTACGGAGTCTGCCCCCATTGACTTTTTTATAGCAGGGAATGGCATAGATTATATGGATTTAAACAACACGCTGCTGTACCTGTGTTGCAAGATTGTAAAAGGAGACGGAACTGAACTCGCCGCGGATGCTGAAGTGGGTCTGGTGAATTACCCCGTGGCCTCTATTTTCAGTCAGTTGGATGTCACGCTGGGAGACCGCCTCATAAGCCAAAGCAACAACTGCTACCCTTACAGGGCCTTTATAGAATCGGTGCTCAATTACAGCGACGACACCCTCGCCACGCAATTTTCCGCCGGCCTGTTTTACAAAGACACTGCTGGACAACATGAAGAAACAGAGTTGGATGGAGAGAATCTAGGGTTTGCGAGGCGTGCAAAGCTGACGGCCGGGAGCAGAACGGTAGAGCTGCTGGGCCATTTACATAGCGACCTGTTTTTTCAAGAAAAACTTTTGTTAAACGGAGTGGATGTGAAAATTAAACTGACGCGCAGTAAAGACGCTTTCTGTTTAATGGGCAGTGCAGCTGAAGGCTTTAAACTGCGCATTGTATCAGCGTCCCTTTTTGTGAAGAAAGTACGGGTGGCCCCGGGAGTCCGTCTGGGGCACGCGGAGGCCCTGCTTACCGCTAATGCTAAATACCCCGTGGACCGTGTGGGAATGAAAGTGTTTAGCATCCCCGCGGGCAGCAGGGTCAGTAACCAGGAGAACCTGTTCTTGGGACAGTTACCCAAAATGCTTGTCCTAGGGTTTGTGGATAACGATGCCTTTAGCGGAAGTTACGCTAAAAATCCCTTTCATTTTAAACATTACGATATTAATTTTGTGGCCTTGTATGTGGATGGTGAACAGATACCGACCAAGCCTCTGCAACCGGACTTTGAGGCAGGACGCTGCGTGAGAGAATACATGAATTTGGTACAGACAGCTGGTAAACACATGAAAGATCGTTCTCTGTTAATCGACCGTGAGGAGTTTGCACAGGGTTACACCTTGTTTGCCTTTGACCTGTCTCCCGACCAGGAATGCGCTCATCACTATTCCCTGATTAAAACCGGGAACCTGAGAGCAGAAATACGTTTTGGGAAGGCTTTAACAGTTACCGTCAATATGATTGTTTATGGGGTTTTTGACAATGTCATAGAAATAAATCAGAGGAGAAACGTTCTGTTTGACTACATGTGAACATGGACACCGTGCAGCTCTCACGTGTCTTATCAACGGACCCTTACACGAAAAAGAATTTCTTAGATGTGTTCCCTTGCGATTGGCTCCCAGGAGGCAAGCTGTCTCAGAGACCCCTAGGCTTGGTGGTGAACACGCATCCACACAACCAACCGGGTGAACACTGGCTTGCCTTGTATCTGGCGGAGCGTAACCGTGGAGAGTTTTTTGACTCATATGGGCACCCCCCGAACAGTGTGTTGTGTCCTAAAAGCATTATGAAATTTTTAAACAAAAATGCCACAGACATGGTGTTTCACAATAGACAATTACAAGACCCCCGCTCCGTCGCCTGCGGCTATCACTGCGTGTTTTTCTTACATCATCGTAGCAAGGGTTTATCTTTTGATCGGATTTTAAATTTGTATTCTAACGACTTAGTGCAAAACGACCGGATGGTGATGAATTTTGTAAAAAGTAAATTTAAATTCTTGGGCATGCCTAGCCTTGCTCAAAACATGTTTCAACAAGCCCAGACATGTGTATCTTGCAATGATTTTCATAGCCATGTTACCCAATAAAGCACCCCAGGTGAGGGGTTTAAAGACAAATGATGTTTGGTGTGTGTTTTGTTTTGTTTTTTTTTAAAAAAACCAATTGAGGAAAAAGTACACAGATTTTTTTTTTTTAAATTATAGAAATGTTTTATTTAAAGCAAAACATTACCAGTTTTTTAAATTTAGAATGTGAAAAATGTTACACACTGAGCCATTCGGCTCTTTTAGCCAATTTTCGTTTTTTAGATGGCAAAAAAGGGGTCACGGTTTCTCGATCCACCCCGGTGTCAGCAGCCGAGGCCTTGAGGCGTTCCAAAAGATCTCTGTTGGCCGCATTGCCCATGACGGAAGATGGTACGTTCAGTTCCGCCATGGCATTCATAAACACATCCCAACCTTTAGGTACATGTCTGCTAGGAACAGAGCGAGTCTGGGTGACAGCCCTGACTAAGTCGAGCATGTTAGAACCATTAACCACAGAGCCTTTGTACACAAAAGACCCTTTATCGTTCCATGAAGAGAGATTTTTATCCTGGCCCAGCTTATTTAGCAAGACTATTGCATTTTTCTTATAACGCTTATTTACGTTATCCAACACCTCCTGAGCAACAGAGTCTGAGTTCTTTGGTGTTTCTGGGGGTTTGGCAGTCACACTTTGTTCCTGTTCCGGTAGAAACAGACTTATTTTCCCTTTATCCGCATCGCTCTGCTTCACGTACATTAGGTACCTTTGAAGCACGGCGCTGTAAAGTTTAGCCTTTTCATATTCAGCCAAGTCAGTTCTTTGAAGAACAGACTTCATTTCAGCATCCAGTAAGCGAGTTGCAGTTGTTCTGATATTTTCCTCTGCCGGAGGGGGAGCCCTTAATTGCTCCAACTGGTGGCTGGGCACCAGGAACATTTTTTCTGCATACTCCATTATCGATTAGTTAAAAGCCCCGTTATCAGAGGGATAGCAAAACTTAACAGAGGTCCGATAAACCCCCCAGACTGCTTTACCAGATGCTTTTTTCTTTTAAGTGAAACCCTTTTATTACACAAAGTTTTTATAAGCGTGCGTTTCTTTTTCAGCACACGCACTTGATTCTGTGTTAAAGGGACGTTTCCTTTTAAGGTATTGAGCACTATTTCTGAGATGGCCGCTACTAGATCGTCAGAGGCCGAACACAGTATAGCCCTCCTTTGCTGTGGGGACGATTTGCTAAGTAATTTTAAAAGGCCCAGGTTTCTCTTCACGCAGCTAGACATGTTTTCAGTCAGCAGCCCCGGCTGTTAAAAAGGGGCCTGACGATAAGTCATCTCTTTTTATACCCGGCTGTTCTTTTCAAAGTATAAACCGCCGGCCAGTCTGGAGGGAAAAGACCAGTTCTTAGTCTATAAGCTTCTGGTGTGGAAGCATTTAAATCCACCACCAGGTAGCCATAAGGTCTTTTGGTAGCATCCTCAAAAGCTTCTAGAAAGAATTGAGCTTTGCCGGGGTACATTTGCCGAGCGAGCGTAGCAATTTGTAATTTATCCCTGGGGTTTTTGAACAGAACCATGTACTTTGTGTTTAGGTTAATCGTGCGACTCTTTTTTCCCTGACAAAATACGTTTTGAACTATATACATAATGCTCAGGTTTCTGTGATGCACGTACTTGGTAAAGGCTTTCTCGATTTCATCGCTTTCACAAGCCGAGTTCATCAGATCGTCTATGATAAGCATATTTACTTTATTAGTAGGAAACAAACGGTCATCGTCAAAAGCCTCAGGCAGACCCTCCACAAAATTGATAAAGGGATATTTACAAAGCAGTTCTTTATACAGAGGTTGCCAACAACTGTAACACCACACGATATTCTCAGGCATAACAGACAGTATGTGTTTGGCATTATCCAACACGTTTTTTATAAAGTAACTTTTCCCGCAGTTGCTAGGCCCCGCGAGAATTGCAGAAAAGGGGTGTTTCCACCTCGTATCCATTTTTTTTTTTCAAAAGCCGTAGGGCAGGGTTTTAAAACCTTCTCCTAGGACCCTCTTGTTGTAAACCACTTTTTGTGTCTTTTTAAGGGTTTTTGTCTCTATTTGCCACTGGTTTTTGTTTCTTACGATAGAGGGCTGCTGCACCTCTATCTTTTTTGAGGTGTTTTCTTGCAGACCCGTGCAATAGTCCAAGACTAGATCTTTCAAACTGTCGAAGTTGATCTTTTCGCAGTTTGCTACGTTTAGGGTAATACCTTTGACTTTCATACAGGCCTTTCCACCCGACAGCTTATACCCATAGGTTTTCGGGCCTGCCGACACAAACTCGGTGATGTGTTGATCTGGCGGGATCTCGCTCGTGAGGTCCCCTAAATAATCCCCCAGAGGGGGATTCCAGTCACCCTCCCTTTTCACAAAGATCACCGAGTCAGTGTTGTGGTACAGGCACCGCTCTTGCAAACCGTCTAGGAGGCTGTATAATTCTAAGCGGGCATAAGCGGTGGTGAAACAGGCTATGAAAACATTGGTATTGCCAGAGACAGAGTACCGCTCTTTTGCGTGCTTCCACGACACGCACGCTGTTTCATCATCGATAAACTCGCAGGATGAAACCTCATAATTGGGGGAGAACAGGTACTGCAAGAGTTCGTCAGGGTCTCTCACGATGCTGGTGTTGGGTAGGTTGGATCTTTGGCCAAATTTACCCCACAGAGAATTTAAAAACAGTTTAGCGATTTGGCGTTTAGCAGGGTTTGATCTGATCTCGTGTTGGCGTAAATGCACGCCTTCTTTCTGGTAGAAATCGCTAATGTACTTATTTTGTTTTTCCTCGTCTGTGCACCAACTGGGATACCCTGAAGCCTCTTGTTTCTGACGGAGGTGTAATTTTATGTACTCTGAAAAGAGTTTATCAGATTTTTCATTAAAATGCCAGATTTCGTAGATCTTAGCCACCGCGTACCCCTTCGCTATGGCCGCATTCAATTCCACCGTGCACCAAGTCCCCAGGATGGCCCGCTCCTCGTCAGTATGGGTGCATGTCTCCCGCTGCTCGGTTTCCGCACAGGTTCGGCATAGCGGGAACATAAGCTTGCCACCCACTCTGACAGGTAACAATGGAAAAAAGAGGCCTCGTGGGGGGTACACTTTAACTTTTGCAATTCCAAAATAATTTGCAAGGGGCCCAAATTTGTCATAGACTATATCGGGGTGTCCGATAGGGTATTCTTTGGTTTTGTTTACGAAAGGGTACAGGCTGGTAAAATCATAATAGTGGATTTCTTCCCCGGGGTTAGGCTTGTAATATAGGCGGATAGCGTTTGTCCTCCCCCCAAAAAGAGCATCCCTAGGCACGAGAGGCTGGGGTAACTGGGCTCGGTTTAAAAAGTCTGCAAGCTCCCTGTCTGTTTCTTTCATCACCTCCCACTCGTGCTCCCAAAGAGTCCTCACTACAAAACCAAGGTGTTTCAGATAGTCGGTCTTGAGCTGCGTCTTGTAATAAAGAAACCCAAAAGATGTCCCCGTCATAGGATTTTGTGCTCTCTCACAATAACAGGTGACACAGCCATGGAAAAAACACCCGTTAAACTCAAAGGCTGTGCGTACCCCATCAACATTGGCATAACCGTCTAAAAAGTAGGGGCCTACCTGTAGTTCCCCACCCTGTAAAGCGTGCCGTATTTGTATATTTTCTTTGTGAGAGATATACAACAGCCACTGAATAGATGGGGTCGAATATCTCTTTTTCTGCCTGTGATAGTTGTCTGGAGGGAGAAGAGCTACCGTGTTAGGCTCCAAAAACATAAACCTGTACATAGCCATGCAGACAGATGCCAGTGTTATGTACCGGAATGGATCTATACACAGTTTTATCTCGGTGAATTTACCAGGTTCTTTCTCTACTACATCTCCCTTCTCCGTCATTTTCATAATCTCTTTTCTGTATAGGATACAGGCCTGTCTCAAAATTTTTACATCCTGCTGACAGTAATACGCGAGCTCTTTCTGCAAGTCAAACGCCTCAGAGCTGTGGGCCCGATACCAGTCGAGAAACTCTGCTTTTTCTCTGGGCATCATGCTTTCTACACCATAGTGCTCCATACCGGGCATAGGCCCCACGTAATTTTGATTTTCTAACGTGTTAAAAAAGTGTGGAAAATACCCTTTGCACCCTTCAAACCCCATCGCCTGCGGTAGCTTGCTAAGCTTCATGGGCAAGAAGTTTAAAGAGTCTATAAAACGAATGCCCAGGGCCTTAACTTCCACGCACATTAGTTTACTACCTTGAGTGATCAGTTCTAGGCCCATCTTTTCCTTGAGTAACTGTCTAACGATAAAGTATGCATCATAACCTTTAGAATTGTGTGCTAGGAACGTGTAGTCCCGAAACGCTTTGCCAATAAAGGTCTTCACAAACACATAAAGACACTCATCGCCCTTAAATTCCCAGGATTTTTCTGGCTTTAGGGACATAGCAAAAATGTAATTGGGAGTGTGCACCCCGGTCTCCTGCGTGCATTCAAAATCATAAAAAATATACTTTTCTGAAGATTCGGGCTTTTTAAGACTGTCCATAAAACAGAAGTGACCGTCTACATCACCAACGATCAAACCCTGACACTGCTTACACCGTCTCCCTTTACACCTATGCCGCTTGTCCACGTAAGACTGACACTTCTCACACAAAGTTTTAGACAGGCATTCAACTTGGTTTTTTGATGCACAGTCGATATGTCTGTCTAAACACTCTTTGGACCGACAATACAGTCTACAGCTAGGACACCGCTGCTGCTCACCCACGCTGTCTGAGCACGTTACGCTCAAGCAGAGGCGGCAATGATACCTGCAAGAGTGGTCGTGGCTGTACACCATGTGGCAAAACTCACAATAATTTTTCGCTCCGAACAACTTTTTTACATCCAGAACCCCATAGTAATGCTCATCGTGCAACAGGATAAAATAAGTCTTGGGGTACACTGTGCCCCCCGTTTTAAAAAAGCCCCAGCCGCCTTTCGCCGTATACAGCACCACCTGTATGTTAACTCCTAAATGCTGTTCAAACATTGCTACGTCGCTAAGCATAACCTTTTTTTGATCTGACCACCCCAGTTTCTCATGTAACTTTCTCGCCTCCGCTAACAATTCCGCGTCCGTAGGTTTACGATCGGACATAACGGCCAAGAGCCCACCCGCAAAACACAAATTGGTACTGGTGTAAGTCAGGTCTACTAAACACTGTCTCTTTTTATGAATAATTTGACTATTAAGGATAGTATTTAAAACTCTACGAGCGCCCCCACCCCTGTTTTTTACAACTGTCACCACAAGGCGCAACGTCCCATCGAGATGCAACTCTCTATTGCTCTGTAGCAGTTTTGAGGTCTGATTTAAGAAATCCTCAGCAGACAGCTCACCCCTAGTTCTTTTGACCGAAAACAAAGAGTTAGTTAAATTACGGCTCTCTAAACGTAACTGAACATAATCATCAGGGCCTACCCTACCACTAATGTCATCGAGCACTGACTGTATTCCCCGGTGTATGGCTTCAACAACCTGCTGAGCTGAATTTATTTGCTCAAGATTAACAAAACGAAATTCCTCACAATACACTGACCCCCCAAATCTGGATACTTCACGTTGCCAACTTCTCACTCTCTCCATATACACCTCGGCATTTTCGGGGTTACTTGGGAGTTCCTCTACGGGATCATTAGCGGCATCTTCTACATCAGATGCTAATTGAGAGTCAGACTCTGAGGCGCCTCCATGAGGGTCATTGGGAGTAGAACGGGACCCGTCTAGAGAGCCCTCTGGGGAATTTGCTAAACCAGAGTCTGATTCCGCCTCCCCACTTTCAGACAAGCCAGTTTGAGAGCCTCCAGTAGGGGGCATCTCTTTTTGTTTTTGTTTTTTTTCCTCATTACCTCTTTAGCCCTTTTTAAAATTTTTACAACAACCCGGGCCTGGAACTTTTTGGCAGCCATCTGTTTATCCCCCAAGCGCTGTCCCCCCTTTTGTTTACACATGAACTGATGTGTACCCTGGAGTGTGCCCCTTTTACCCAGGCCCCTTTTCACGACTAGTCATGCCTGCTCAGAGCCACCCTTTCCATCCCTTATGTTTTTCAGCATGGCTCTGAACCAAGCATCATATTTTTCCCATTTCTTTCTAGAATCCCGTTCTTTTAGCCTACCCGAGGCTATATCCTCCACCACTTTTCTGAGGGAAGCCTCAAGCCCTTCCCAACTACTAGAATATGGGGGAGCTGGGACAAGCTTATGGTTTTGGGAGAATGGTTTGTCAGTTCTTGGTTTTTTATTCACAACCCCTAGAGCGCATGCTCCGGGTTTGTGAATGTGGGTGTTTTCGCTCACAGTTTCCTCAGGGCTTGGTGTGGTGGCCGCTGAGGAACTGGAGTGCTGGTTGTGTGATTGCAATACCTCAGCATCGCAGAAGCTTTTAGTCCTTGGTTTTTTAAACGCAACCCCTAGAGCACATGCTCCGGGTTTGCGCACATTCAGAACCCCTAGAGTGCGTGCTCTGGGTTTGTGAATGTGGGTGTTTTCGCTCACAGTTTCCTCAGGGCTTGGTGTGGTGGTGGCCACTGAGGAACTGGAGTTGTGGTGGCATGGTTGTTTTTTACCAGAGTCTTTTGTTTTGTCCTTGGGTTTGACGTATATGAGGTTTGGACCGCCCGGATGTTTCAGCTGCACTCTTGCGCTGTTTTGCGTTGTTAAAGGTCTCAAAGCAGATTCCTGGTTCGTTGGCAGTTCTGGAGGAGATGTCCTTGTATCTCTGACTACAGCATTGTCAGAAAAGTTGCCCAGGCCTATGACGGGGGAAAAACAACATTTTACAAAAACTGAACTTTACCACCTCTCTCACCCACACCTATGTATTTACTTAAAATACAAAACCTCATAGAACAGCCAAACCAATAAGCAAAATATATTTACAGGGCTTCATCCATCCATCAGTCACTGATGCTGGTGAATTTTCCTTTTCAGCGGTCTCTTTCCTTTTTCTTTTCAGCTTGTTTTCCCTTTGGTCTAAGGATCTCTCATGTTTTGACTGTACTGTGGAGCAAACAACAACATTATTATAAAACTCATGAAACCGTCTTGTAAACATACATCACACTTACTTCATTAGGGTGTTTTTCTATTTAAAAAAGTCAGCTTTACAACAAAATAATCCATTTCAGGCTGTACAACAAACAAGTTTTTAAAATACATCTCATTTTGCAGAATAAAAAACCAAAACTGCTTTTAAAATCCATTTTGCAGAGAAACCCTTGTTAGTTTAAAACCCACATGCATGTTCTGACTCCAGCCATGTGCCTTTGGTTTCGGTTTAGTTAGTAGCATCCACCCCCACCAGTGCCTCAAACCCATCACATTATACACAGAAAAAAAAAAAAAAAAAAACCCTGTGCCAAGTACTTTTAAAAAACAAACAAACAAAAAACCTATGCCTTGCACAGGCCCTCACACACACACACACACACACACACACACACCAGCAGCTTTATAAAACACACCAAACCAAGTTTGCAGCCATACACTTTTCAAAAGCCCCACATGCATTTAAAAGCCACATGGTTTGTTCTGACTCCAGCCATGTGCCTTTGGTTTTGGTTTAGTTAGTAGCATCCACCCCCCCCCCCCCACCAGTGCCTCAAACCCATCACATTATACACAGTGGGAAAAAAATAAAAATAAAGTTACCTTTCACTATGGGATAAAGTGTTGCAGGCACATGGTTGTTCTGTTCCCCCTCATGTGTGCTTGAGCCTTCAGGTTCAAGAACAAGCAAAAATGTTAGTTAGTATTACCACCAAATCCCTATGCAGCCTGTGTAATACTTTTTTTTAATTCAACAGTATTAAGCACAACTATAGTTAAAATGGTTTTTTTTTTTTACCTTGGCCTGGTGGTGAAATGCAGTTTAAAGTTACTGGTTCCATGCTAACAGATCACACTGCAATAAACATAGGCACCATTATTTACTAAAACAGCATGGGCAAAGAGTGGCCTTATATAATATATAGTTTCAGAGTTAAAGACAGCAAGTCTTACCTCTTTTTGCAGTCCAGCAGCTATCCAAGAAAGTTTTCTGTTGAAAAAGGACAAACTGCTGCATACCTGAGGTTTTTATACCCTCTTAGCCCATTGTTTCAAACAAAACTTCAACATAGTTGCTAACAGGTTAATTTAATCACCCCACCCATAGCATTCCTTTTTGTGAGCTGGGATAGTGAAACCATTTTGTCTGGGTGTGTGTGGTTAAAACCCCATTCAGTTCAACAGACTAAGGCTAGCTCAGTGGTTTAAGCATTGGCTTGCTAAGCCCAGGGTTGTGAGTTCAAGCCTTGAGAGGGCCACTTAGGGCTCTGGGGCAAAATCAATATTTGGCCCTGCTAGTAAAGGCAGCTCTATTGTACTCAGACACATGTCTGAACTAGCCTTGGTTCTTTTATTGTAAGCACATTTTTAGGATTTTTTTTCCCCTTCCCCACCACAACATACATTTCAGCTTTTTGCTATACACACACACACACACACACACACAAAAACACAAGAGCTAATTCTCACAAACAATTTATTTTATTTAAAAAACATACAGCTTCTTGAAAACAAAACCAAGATGCTTCATTAAAACTTTTTTAGCTCACTTAAAGGCCAAAGGCCTTCTAACAAAACACAATAGTCACAAACCCCCTCCCCCCTTTTAAAAATTTACAGCTACCAAGTTTTATATCGCATGTTTGTCCCCTCACCATTCTCTAACTTAATCCTTTTAGATTTCTTACAAATAGTTTTTTTCTTAAGCAGGGTTCTGTAACTCTTTGTGCGGACTAGACGGTCAATATAATGCTCTAAGCAGGCATCTTCCGGTTTGGTCATTTTCCTTAGAACACGGTCAGGGTCTGCATTGAATTGCACAGCATTTATCAAGGTCACCCCTTGCGCTAAATGTTCTTGGGTTAGGCACAGACATTGCATACCATAGCCTATGGCAACAACAGTGTTTAATAAGCTTTCCAAACACAGCTCAGCACACAGGCCCCGGAGCTTGCAGTTTATATCCACTGAAGTCCAAGTCACACAATCATGGTGCCTTTGGCCTGGCGCATCTATGACACAGCCCTCACAATCTTCAAAAAGCTTTTCCCTAAGGCAGTGTTTAAGGATAGCATAAACAGCAACGCGTACAATAGTCCGCATAACTTTTTTACGCTCACGATGTGGCACTGGCTCAGTTAGTTCTATGCCAAGCCGCCTCCTAAACTCCTCATAGCCATCATCCTCAGAGTCCTCTTCAACAACTCGTATTGGCGTTGAGCAAAAACATGGTGGGCCCAGTTCATCTTCGCTGCTTGATGCATCGCTGTCCGGGTCCTCTAGAAAGGCATCGTCGAGCTGTTGAGAAAATTTTCAGAAAAGAAAACGTGTCAGCACCCCTCACTGCTTGTTTTTTAATTTACGCAACCCCCGGTTCCTAACCCATTACCCACCCCTCCTCGACCGCCGCTTCTTAAGCATTCATTTACCTGAGCGCCGTCTTTTCCGTTCGCCTTGTCCTGTTTCCTCTCAGCAGCCTTTCCACGCTTTCTATGCAAAGCCTCTTAAACTCCTCATAGCCATCATCCTCAGAGTTACCAACCCCTCCTCGACCACCGCTTCTTAAGCATTCATTTACCTGAGAGCCGTCTTTTCCGTTCGCCTTGTCCGCCGGTGACTCCCCCGAGCCGCGATCGCCTTCCACCTCTGAGGGGGTGGACAAAGAGAGGCCGTCACGTTCATCGGGCTGTCTCACGAGGGTTTCGGGGTCAGGTTCCGGCGTATCCAGCAACGGCTGGGCCAAAGGGCTCCCCTCGGTCGCTCCCTCCTCCTCCTCGGAACTGTCGCTGATGTAGCGCTTTCTCCGCGGACGGTCAAAGACCCTCGGGGCTAAAACAAAGTCCGAAGTTCTCACGGGGGTGGTGAAGGAGTCCATGTTTCCTCTCAGCAGCCTTTCCGCGCTTTCGAAAACACGTGTCCTTGGTAAGAGATGGCCGCCTCCTCTGTCTGGCGCTGGGATTTATGGGGTAATGGTGCTGCACTCTGATTGGCGGAGGGCCTTGGGAGGCGTTCTTAGTGGGGTCACACGACTCCCTTCCGGAGGGGTCACCCCAACCCAGAAGTCACCCTGGTTGGTCAAAATCTCCTCTCGGGGAGGTCCTGTCGGGACGAAACCCCTCCTGATTGGTAGAGGGTGGTGGGGGGAGTTCTTAGAGGGGTCACACGACCCACTTCCGGACGGGTCACCCCCGCCCCAGAAGTCACCCTGATCGGTCAAAATCTCCTCTCGGGGCGGTCCTTTCGGCACAAAACCCCTCCTGATTGGTAGAGGGTGGCGGGGGGAGTTCTTAGAGGGGTCACACGACCCACTTCCGGATGGGTCACCCCGCCCCGGAAGTCACCCTGATTGGTCAAAATCTCCTCTTGGGGCGGTCCTATCGGGACGAAACCCCTCCTGATTGGTAGAGGGTGGTGGGGGGGAGTTCTTAGAGGGGTCACATGACACACCTTGCTTCCGGTCAGGTGGCACCTTGACCCCGGAAGTAATACCCCCATGGGGTGGGACTTCCGGTGACAGGTGGGAGGGACCAAGGGGTCAATGGGCGGGGTTTAAGGGGTCAAGGGGCGGGGTTAGGGTTTGATTGATGGTAGGGCCCTTATACTACTGAGAGGGTCCAGAGAAGAGCAACAAGAATGATTAAAGGTCTTGAGAACATGACCTATGAAGGAAGGCTGAAAGAATTGGGTTTGTTTAGTTTGGAAAAGAGAAGACTGAGAGGGGACATGACAGCAGTTTTCAGGTATCTAAAAGAGTGTCATAAGGAGAAGGGAGAAAACTTGTTCACCTTAGCCTCTAAGGATAGAACAAGAAGCAATGGGCTTAAATTGCAGCAAGGGAGGTTTAGGTTGGACATTAGGAAAAAGTTCCTAACTGTCAAGGTGGTTAAACACTGGAATAAATTGCCTAGGGAGGTTGTGGAATCTCCATCTCTGGAGATATTTAAGAGTAGGTTAGATAAATGTCTATCAGGGATGGTCTAGACAGTATTTGGTCCTGCCATGAGGGCAAGGGACTGGACTTGATGACCTCTCGAGGTCCCTTCCAGTCCTAGAATCTATGAATCTATGATATTCATAAAGAACGGCCACTGGCACGGTTCTGTGACAAAGGCACTTGGCCCGGTTTATTCAATTAATTGGCCTCGTTAGCACTGACCCCCCACTCAGTAAGGCAACTCCCATCTTTGCATGTGCTGTGTATTTATACCTGCCTACCATATTTTCCACTCCATGCATCTGATGAAGTGGATTTTAGCCCATGAAAGCTTATGCCCAAATAAATTTGTTAGTCTCTAAGGTGCCACAAGGACTCCTCGTTGTTTTTACACTAGGATAATGTTGCACATAAGTGTTGTTTACCAAGGTTCCCACGCTGTTAGTGTAATATACCTTTACTGGAGCTTGGGCCCATCTTGAGATGACCATCATAATGTGAATGCTCTCACTCTCATCACTGGTCAGGAATGAAACCGTATCAAATCTAGCAAATTGTAAAAAATCCAGGGTAATATTTTTTTATTCCTTGTTCCTCTACCTGTCTTAGAATCGCTGTACAATTTAATAAGCCTCATTTGTAATAAACTTTGTTTGAATATTTCAATTACTCTGTTTCCATAGGCTACACAGGCCACTGCCAATGAACCATCATTATTTCCAAACTATTGATAATTGAAAGGATAATAGCATTGAGATGTTCAAACCCTTGAGCAATCAAATGTATGTTATCAATGGCTACTGCATGTTGATTCAGCAAGAGTCTACTAATACATCTCCCAGTTTTTACTGCTTTCCCTACCCCATTCATGTTGCTATTTATCTTCAGATTAAGGTTCTCAAAATCTGCTGTATTCCATACAGACATGCCAAGGGTTGAGCCTCACAGTATTGTGTCTATGACACTTCTCTTCTCCCATCCTTGCTTCATTAAAGGATTTTGAAAACCTTTCCAGTATTGTAACTGTACTCTATATTTGATTCATTTTTATATATTAACTATTCTTTAGAATCTTTATCTTCAATACAGAGTATGTCAGACTTCTAAGGCCCAGAACACTGGTCCTTGACCAATAAGTAACCCCACTGGCTACTCACCATCTGCCTCGAGCTCCTGCCTCTGAGACTCAACGCCTCACCTGGCTTGCCATGCCCTACTTCCACCTTTGGGCCTGAAGCAGCAGCCAGCCCCAAACTGCCTTTTTGCAAGCGCCCGTGGGCACACATATCCCCCCCTTGGACTGACCCCCCTCCCCCCTGCAGCAAGTCCCCAGCTTTGCCCCTTGATACCTGCCCCATTTGCCCCTTGCAGCCTTTTGTCCCTCCTCTTTACCCCAATCCCCTTGCTAACTTCAGTTTGTCTGCCCTGCCCGTTTCCCTCTGCAGCCTTTGTTTATTTGCCCCGCCCCAGCCCTGAAGCTAGCCCTTTGGTTCCTCTGCCCCACTCCTAGCCTGGTTGTTCCCCTCCCCCTGCGCCCGCCCTTGCCCTGATTAGCCCCTCCCCTCGTGCGCCCATGCCCACTCCATGCGCTTGTGCCCCCCCTATTTGAGTCTGACCCTGTTTCACTGCACCCCCCCATGCTGTTATATCCTCCGATCCCCTAGTGCAGCTAGAGGAGCCGGAACCCCTCCGAGTCGGTGACTGATGCCCCCCCCCAAGTCCTTGATAGCCCCCCCACGTCTAGCCCTCCCCTTCCAGCACCCTCCTCCCCTGCCTGCAGCCTAGTGGGAAGGAGTGGTTGCCCCCTTTCCCCTCCTCCCTCCGGTGTTTGTTCCCCCCTGCTCTGATTATGGCGGGGGACACGGCAGGGGAGACCCCTCAGACAGACCCCGCTGCCCTCACTCCACCTGTCCCCGCATCGACCCCTCAGGCCTCCACCTCAACTGCCGCTGCCGAACCATCTGCTACCGCTCCCGCTGGGGTGCTGGCAGTGGCGGACACTGGGGTGCCCTCCGCAGCTGCCACATCCCTCACCCCCTCCGATTATGGGGGAGCCCCCCCAGCCGGCGAGAAGGGCCAGGACAAAAAGAAGGGTAAGGGCCCCTCCAAAAAGACCAGGCCCTCCACTGGCCGCGGTGTCCCTCCCCGCTGCTCCCTCCACCAGCTCTGCGTACACCCAGGTGGCGGTGGCCCCCCCGCCTGCCGCTACGTCATCTCTCCCGACCACCGCCTCTGCTACCATCTATAGCGGCCGGGGCCCCTTCCCCACCTTGACCAGGAAGCACGGCGTCCGTTGCCTCCTGGTGCCCGCCTCGCCCCACGTAGAGACCTACATGTTGGCGAGGGTGGTGGGGCCCACGGCCATCGTGGCGGCCTCCAAAATGTACGGGAAGGTTGTTTTCTTCTTGGCATTGGAGGCCGCCGCCCAGGAGGCGGTGGAGAAAGGCCTGGCGGTGGGGGACGTGTTTGTCCCCATGGAGCCGCTAGAGGACCTGGGTGTCCGACTAGTCCTGACCTCCGTCCCTCCCTTCCTTCCCAATGCCGCCCTGCTGCCCGCCCTCTCTACCCTGGGGAAACCCATCTCCATAGTTAGCTCTCTCCCACTGGGCTGCAAAGACCGCCTTCTGTCACGTCCTCTCGTTCTGCCAGCAGATGCAGCTTCAACTGCCGCTGATGGCACTTGACGGAGAGGTGCTCGAGGGGTCCTTCCTGGTCCCCTATCAGGGGGCCCGCTACCGGGTGCATTATTCCATGGGAGAGGCCCAGTGCTACCTCTGCCGGGCGATGGGGCACGTCCAGAGGGACTGTCCCTTGGCCCGGCATGGAGGTGCGTCCGGTACCCCCGAGCCCTGGCAGGGCGCTGACCCCATCATTGCCGGCACCCCTGGCTGCTCAGTGCCCAGAGCTGCCCCTCCTCCTTCCCAGTCCACCACTGCTTCCGCTCGGGCCCAAGGGGTACCTCCCCCAGTACACCCAGACGAGCGGGAGAGCCTCGCCTCCGCTGCCTGCAATCTGGCGGGGCCTGTGGAGGAGGGTGCAGCAGGGATACTGCCGGGCATAGGAGAGGGCCCGCCCCAGGGGGAATCTTCCCTCCCTCATGCTGCCCCACCGCTACCTCCCCGAGTCCCTGAGCCATCGCCCCTGCCCCCCGACCGGACCCCTGTTAGCCAGCCCCCAGATGATGCCATGGACGGCTGGGCCCTAGTACAGGGGAATCAGGGCAAGTGGAAGGCTCGAGCTCCGCTCCTTCCCACCACTGTGGAAGCCCCCCGGAAGACCAGGAAGGGAGGCCCCGATGCTGAGCCTTCCGCCTTGCCCCCGGGTGGATTTTGTCCACCAGTTCCGGCTGGGGAAGACGTGGCAGCACCAGAGGGTAGCACTGTCCCTCCCCTGGAGTCCCTTCCCTCAGAGGCCCCCGATGGAGCCCCTCCTGCCCCCTTGCCACCTAAGGCCCCAGCGAGCCTCGAAGTGAGCGTCACTTTGGGTGCCAGCGGGGAGAACCCCAGGGTGGTGGAAGGAGATTTCCCTTCCATTTATGAGGAGATCGAGGCCCTGGGTCTGACCCCGGTCACCCAGGGGGAGGACGACCCTCTGCCAGCAGGCCTCGATCTAGGCGACCTCACCTCGGCCCTTTTTTCCCCTTGCTCCGTCCCCCAAACCGCTACTTCCACTCCCGCCTCCGGGGGTCCCCATGGCTCTTCCATCTGTCTGGCCGCAGATGGCACTCTGCTGATGGCCGCCGAGCCTACTGAAGCGACGGCCAATGCCGCGCGGCCCGAGTCCCATAGGGTATCCCTCATAGGTGTAGGGCAACCGACCTCCTTCCTGGGCGGGGACCCCACTGAAGACTGTCCGCTTCCCGATGCCATGGCTGGCACACCAGCCATAGAGCCTGAGACCGGCATCATTGAGGGTCCCTTTCCCACCCCCCAGATCCCTGAGCCAAACCGAGAGGGGCCCCCTTCTAGCGGCCCAGCTACTGGGCCTCAGGATCCTGCCTCTGTCCCTCTCCCTGCCCCTACTCTTGATCCCTGCTCTGCCCCTGATGCCAACCCCGTCCTTCTCACCTCCACCTCCCGTGATGCCATTGCCGCCCCTGGGGCCGACTCCTTCCATTTCCCAGAGGATGACCCCCCAGGGACCGGCCTTTGTATATCCCCATCCTGACCCACCAGGGGCTGCTCTCTTCCCTCCATCCCCCTCCCCCCCCATTGAGCCGGGGTTTGAGGCAGGCCGGCGCCACGTGGCCCATCAGGCACCGCGTCGGGGGTCCGCCTCTTGCCTGCCCGTCTCGGTGGGCCACGGGGCTGTGTCAGGGGCCCCTCCGGAGGCTAGCCGGGGGCCAGTGACCCCGACCCCCCCATACGAGAAGAGCTGCGGGAGTTCCTTGAAGACGTCCATGGCTCCCGTAACAAGGTGCAGCTCACTCTCCAGCAATGGGGGGATTTTCATCAAATCCTCCGGGGCGCGAGGGCCCTCATGGGGGAGGGTAAGAGGACCGGGAAGCAGACCGCCGCGGCCTACCAGTGGGTCTGCCTCTTCCGTGACTCCTTACACCTACGGGGTAGGTCACGGTTTGCTGCACGGCCCAACGGGGGCTGCGAGCGAGGATCCCCCCCCAGCCCTCCTCATGGCACCTCTCATCTTCGCAACGTTGAATGCCCTGGGCTGTAGGATGGGTCTCCGCAGGAGCCAGGTGCTCTCCTTCCTTCGGGACGGGGGGTACTCTGTGGTTTTCCTGCAGGAGACCCACATGGATCCGGCCGCCGAAGACAGCTGGTGGCTGGAATAGGGGGACAGGGTCTACTTTAGCCATCTCACAGCTCGTACGGCTGGAGTGGCTATCCTGTTCTCCCCCGACCTATGGCCCGAGGTGCTGGGGGTTGCCGAGGCTGTGCCGGGCTGCCTGCTGCACCTCCAGAGGGGCTCGTGGTCAACCTCATTAACGTCTATGCCCCGACATTGGGCCCGGAGCCGCTGCATTTCTGTCAGCAGGCATCCGCCTTCCTCGGCACCTTGGATCCTCGCGAGTGCCTGGTCCTGGGCAGGGACTTTAACACCACCCTCGAGGAGCAGGACTGCTCGGGGACCGAGCAGTGCCCAGCCATCGTGGACGTCCTCTGGGAGATTGTCGACCATCACTCCCTGGTGGATGTCTGGCATGACCACCACCACCACGACCACCACCCGGACGACGTCTCAACGTTCACCTTTGTCCAGGTGGAGGCCCATCGGTCGCACCACTCCTGGTTGGACCACATCTACCTGTCACGCTTCCACCTTTTCACGGGCCCACTCCTTCAGCATCCGGACGGCCCCGTTTTTGGATCATCATCTTGCACCCGTGACGGCCTCTGTCTGCGCGGAGAGGCCGGGGCCGGCCTATTGGCACTTTAATAACAGCTTGTTGCAGGATGTGGGCTTCGTGGCGTCCTTCTGGGAGTTCTGGCTGGCCTGGCGAGGGCAGAGGCGCTCCTTTCCCTCGGTGCAGTGGTGGTGGGACGTGGGGAAGGTGCGCGCCTGGCTCTTCTGCTGTGACTACACCCGGGGCGCCAGCCGACGGAGGGATGCGGCGATAGAGCAGTTGGAACGGGAGGTCTTAGAGCTGGAGAGGCATCTGGCCGCCAGCCCCGAGGATCCATCCCTCTGTGGAGCATGCCGGGAGAAGCGGGAGGAGCTCCGGGCCCTCGACGACCATCGGGTCTGGGGCACCTTTGTTTGATCCCGCATCCGCCTCCGTCTCCCTCGGGAGATGGATCGCGGCTCCCGCTTCTTCTACGCCCTGGAGAAAAGGAGGGGGGCCAAGAAACACGTCACCTGCCTTCTGGCAGAGAACGGCACCCCCCTCACGGATCCGGCGGAGATGTGCGGGAGGGCCAGGGCCTTCTACGCAGGCCTTTTCTCCCCGGATCTGACCAATCCCAATGCTTGCAGAGTGCTCTGAGACGAACTCCTGACAGTCAGCACAGGCGATGAGACCGGCTAGAGCTGCCTCTCACTCTGGCCGAGTTCTCAGAAGCCCTCCGCCGAATGCCCACCAATAAATCTCTGGGCATGGACGGGCTGACCGTGGAGTTCTACCGCCTGTTCTGGGACGTCCTCGGCCCGGACCTAGTCACCGTCTGGGCCGAGTCCTTGGAGAGCGGGGTCCTCCCTTTCTCGTGCAGGCGAGCCCTGCTCATCCTATTGCCAAAGAAGGGGGACCTCTGCGACTTACGGAATTGGCGTCCCATCTCGCTCCTCAGCACGGACTACAAGGTCATAGTGAAGGCCATCTCACTGCGGCTGGGGTCCGTGCTGGCGGACGTGGTCCACCCAGACCAGACCTACCCCGTCCCGGGCTGTACCATCTTTGATAACCTGTATCTGGTCCGGGATCTCCTGGAGCTCGGGTGTAGGGATGGTCTGTCGTTCGCCCTCCTTTCCCTGGATCAGGAGAAGGTGTTTGACAGGGTGGACCACGGGTATCTCCTGGGGACTCTGCGAGCATTAGGCTTCGGACCCCAGTTTGTGGGCTTTCTCCAGGTGCTGTAAGCCTCCGCAGAGTGTCTGGTCAGGCTCAACTGGACCCTGACCGAGCTGGTCAGCTTCGGGCGGGGAGTACGGCAGGGGTGCCCCATCTTGGGCCAGCTGTACGCTGGCAATCGAGGCCTTCCTCTGTCTCCTCTGTCGTAGGCTGATGGGGTTGGTGCTCCGAGAGCCGGAGCTCCGGCTGGTCCTGTTGGCATACACCGACGACATGCTCCTCGTGGTCCAGGACCCGGGTGACTTGGCGTGGATGGAGGCTTGCCAGGCCATCTACTCGGCAGCCTCCTCCGCCCGGATCAACTGGGTCAAGAGTTCTGGCCCGGTGGTTGGGGACGGGTGGCAGGTGATCAGGTGGAGCGCAGGTCCGCTGCTCTATCTCGGCATTTACCTTTCTGCCACGCATCTGTCTCCGCCGGAGAACTGGCAAGGTTTAGAGGGCAGGGTGGCAGAGAGGCTCCGTAGATGAACAGGACTACTCCGGTGCCTGTCCCTCTGAGGGAGGGCACTGGTGTTCAGCTAGTCCCGTTCATGTTCTCGTACCGGCTCAACACCCTGGTCCCGGCCCCGGGCTTCCTGGCCAACCTCCGGACACTGGTTCTGGAGTTCTTTTGGCCAGGACTGCACTGGGTTTCTGCAGGGGTCCTCCACCTGCCCCTGGAGGAGGGAGGGCATGGCCTGAAGTGCCTGCAAACTCAAGTCCATGTATTCTGCCTCCAGGCCCTGCAGAGCCTCCTTTATGGTGCAGGTAGTCCGGTTCTGGACCGCGCCAAGAAAACACCCGAACACGCTCATGCTCCACACCCTTCATGTCCTCACCCTCGCATCCCGTTTCATGGTGGGACATCCTGCCACCTCTGGAGGTTGAGGAACCCCGGTGGGCCATCCTATATTCCACCCTGGTCCCGAGGCCCGCCGGGGACATCAGCTTGCGGCTCCTTCATGGAGCTGTGAGCACAGGCATGTAGTTGGCGCGGTTCACTCTCTTCCCGGACACCTGCCCCATTTGCAGCGTGAGGGAGACCCTGGCGCACGTATACCTGGAGTGCACCAGGTTGCAGCCCCTATTCCGGCTCCTCTTGGATTTGTTATTAGATTTTTGGTTGCACTTTTCCCCTCACCTGTTCATCTACGCACTTCCTATCCGTTGCCCCACAAAGTCACGGGACCTCCTTGTCAACCTCCTCTTAGCCCTTGCCAAAATGGCCATCTACAAAACCAGGGAGAGGAGGTTGGCTGACGGGTTTTCCTGCGACTGGGACCTATTTCCACTCCTCAGTCCATTCACGCAGCCGGGCAGAGTTCCTCTGGGTGGCGTCCCCTGGCTCCCTTGACACCTTCAAGGAGCAGTGGGCGCTGTCCAGGGTTCTCTGCTCGGTGTCCCTGTCAGGTTGCCTTCGTTTAGCCCTGTGACCTCACTCCCGTTCCTGTTATCTCCTCAGTTGTCCCTCGCAATTATTTGGAATCCCAGACCTGTGGATCCTCCCCTTAGGCTGGGGGAGGGTCCTTTAGCAGTGGGCGGGCTTCCACCCGCCCACTTCCTGGATCCCAACAGGATCACTCTCCTGTAGCCATCTGGCCTGACCCTGTCACAATATATAAAAAAATGCTGACATAAGCAAATATAGACTTGGGAAACTAATAAGAGATGTGTGATGGGTAGTGTTAGACCCGCAGCAGAGGTCTCCCTATGGGATGGGGGAGCATGCAGATACCAGACACAGTGTTGGTATTTAATACTCTAAATGCTCTTTATTGATTACAAACCTCACTCACTCCGCATTCATACTCCAAGCCTATAGTCAGTCGAGGTTCAGTCCGATCACAAGGTGTGGGGAGCCAAAACTGCACACCTCTGTACGAACAAGGCTCTGGATCGATGGAAGACTCCAAATTACAAATGTATCAGGCAATCATTTATAATCCACTCTGTCGCATCATCAGTCTCTGTTCGCTGGGCCTTTCACCCACAACTTCCAAGAAAACAGTCCTGGGCAGGTCACCATAACCCAAGACATTTCTTTTCCCCCAGTTCTTGTCCATAGCTACAACAGATACATTGTCATGGCAATGCCCCCAATGTTATTCCCTTATCTACTATTTCTTCACCTTGCTCATAAACATAACAAAGTTCTTTTGCACAAACAGTTCTTGACTGCTTGACACCTTAAATTCTCACTTCATTGCCAACACACAACTCACGTACTCATGTCAAGCACACTTCATCCACAGTAGGCCTCAATGGCCTATAGCATATTACAGCATATATAGATTACAATGTATATTGTTATATGTATATATCCCAAAATTGTCACCCCGCCCCAGGGTGCAGTCTAGGAGCTGTGGGAACTGCTGTTGGCTCTAACCCCCCAGCTGGGCAGGCCTCTCTCACACAGCTTTGTTGGAAATTCAGCCAGCCTCTTCAGGCCCTGTTATTACCCGACACAACAGCAGGTGACACCACACACCCAACTGAGATACCTAAGTGCTTTACCTAAGCCAATAAAGGACAAACAACCAATTTCCCAGGCTTGCACCTGCTGGAGTATAAACCCAAAATTATACCATCTTGCACTGCACAGGGATTTGTACAATGTAAGCTCATTAATATAATTCGCTTTCCCCTTGATGTGGGAAAGATATGCACAATGAGCTTGTGTTAACCAAGCTGAGATTTTCCCCAGACACTTCACTCAAAACATGTTGGTAAAGATAAAATCTATCTTACTGTAGTTAATAAACTTGTTTTATGTTTTAAGTGATTATAAGTGATAGCAAACAGATCAAAGCAGATTACCTAGCAAATAAACAAAAATGCAAACTAAGCCTAACATACTAGATGGATAGGATTTGAATTAGCAATTTCTCACACTGACTGATGATACAAGCAGTCCATCAAATTTCCATACACAGGATAGCAACCCCTTTAGCCTGGGACCAGCACTTCCCCCAGTTCAGTCTTTGTGCTTCAGGTGTTTCCAGGAGTTCTCTTGTGTGGGGAGTGAGGCCAAGAGATGATGTCACACCCCACCTTATACAGCTCCTCCATATGGCAGGAACCCTTTATTCCAAACTCAGTTCCTAGTCCAGTTTGTGAAAAAATACAGGTACCAAAATGGAGTACAGTGTCATATGGTCTGGTCACATGCCCTTGCATGCCTTGCTGAGCCATAGCAGCCATTACTCATAGACTGGCTGAAACGTTCACAGGAAGGCTAAACTCTTCCATAGTGCATTGTCTTTGTTGATGAGCCATTAGCACTGTCTAGCTTCTTCACTGTTATACCTGAAAGGCTAGTTGTGGGTGTTACCCAGAGTAAGCACACTTGAACTACACAGTCAATATTCCTAACTTCAGATACAAAACTGATACATGCATACAAATCGGATAATCATATTCAGCAAATCATAACTTTTCCGATGACACCTTACATGGCACATTTTGTACAAAATACATTATAATTATGTCATAATCATATCATAATGATGAATATGGGGTATAACAAAACCAGGAGTACTTGTGGCACCTTAGAGACTAACAAATTTATTTGAGCATAAGCTTTCATGGGCTACAGCCCACTTCTTTGGATGCTGTAGCCCACGAAAGCTTATGCTCAAATAAATTTGTTAGTCTCTAAGGTGCCACAAGTACTCCCGGTTTTGTTTTGCGGATACAGACTAACACGGCTGCTACTCTGAAACCTGTCAATATGGGGTATAGTGTCACAAGATGATTGTTATAGCAGATGTTTTCTGTTGGGGAAATCAACCTGGAAGAATGATTGTGGGGTGAGAAAGACCCACTGAGAGATATTAACATGAAGAATTGTTAGTCCTCCCAGCTGTAAATAACACTGCTCTACAGCCAAAATGCTTCTGAAATAAATGTAGTCAAACTTTACTAATTCTGGGTCACTGAGAATGAAAATGATGCTTAAAATTGTTGATTGGCTCTAGTTTTCAAGATATGCTATTGGGTCAGTATATACGACCCTTGACTTGGGAATGGCGGAGGATAAGTGAGTTATAAAGGGAAGGGATCTCAATTTAAACCAGAAATGACTAAAATACATCTTTGACTGGATCTATGAATAAATCTATGACTGGGTTTGGACAGTACTTGCTTTTTAGGCAAAACAATGAATGATGCAATCTGAAGCTGGTATTGCGTCATACATGATATGAATTGCATCATGTTATTCCTAGAAGTCATGGATGATGCAATCATAACGAAGCTTACATCACTCTGCTGAACAAATTGCCCTATATCAGCTCTAGAAATCATACAGTGTCGTGCTCGCTTATTTGTCAGTGTTTGATTTTGCAAAGGGACACATTTCTGTTTAGCCAAAGTGAGCAGAGATGCCTCGTACTTGTGTGAACAGTGCAGATAACTTCTGCTATGTTTGTGGTGAAGTGACTTTTGCATCACAAAAGCGCAGTATAACCACTGTGGTTAAGAAAGCCTATCACCTTTATTTTGGCTGCAAAATTGGAGATCAGGACAAGAGGTGGGCCCCACACATATGCTGCAACAAATCTTCGCCAGTGGTTGAACAGGAAAAGGAAATCTATGCCTTTTGCAGTGCCAATGATTTGGAGAGAGCCAACAGCTCATACCAGCAATTGTTACTTCTGCATGGTGCCTCCAGTTGGGAAAGGTGTGTCAAAGAAGAAAAAGTGGACTGTGCATTATCCAAACATTCCATCAGCTATACGCCCAGTACCCCACGGAGAAGGACTGCCGGTTCCTGATGCACCAGAATCATTCTCACTTGAGTCAGACGAGGACGAGGAAGAGGATGAAACTTCTGGTCCTGAACCATCAATGTCACAGGACCCACATTTTCTCCCATCCTCCTCCTCTGAACCACACCTCATAACACAAGGTGAACTGAATGACCTTGTCAGGGATTTGGAACTACCCAAGAGTAAGGCAGAGCTGTTTGGCTTCAGACTACAGCAGTGGAATCTCCTGGCAGGTGATGTTAGGGTTTCCATGTTCCGTGACCATCAAAAGGATCTTGTCCCATTCTTCTTCATGGAAGGTGATCTTGTAGCCTGCAACAACATCGATGGTGTGATGGCAGCCCTCAACATCGTTCACGATCCAGATGAGTGGAGACTGTTCATTGATTCATCGAAGACGAGTCTTAAAGCTGTTTTACTGCATAATGGCAATGTTTTGCCATCAATTCCAGTTGGTCATGCAGTCCATATGAAGGAAACCTATGACAACATGAAACAACTTTTGAGGTGCATAAACTATGACCAACATCAGTGGCAGCTTTGTGGCGATTTGAAGGTTGTTGCTCTCTTGCTTGATCTGCAGACTGGATACACAAAGTACTGCTGTTTTCTCTGCGAATGGGATAGTCGTGCAAGAGATTCCCACTACATCAAGAAAGATTGGCCACTCTGACAGTCATTGGAGCCTGGGAGGAAAAGTGTTCAGCATCCTCCACTTGTTGAATCAAGGAAGATTTTGTTACCACCCTTACACATCAAGCTGGGTCTGATGAAGAACTTTGTCAAGGCCATTGACAAAACACAAGCAGCTTTCAAGTACCTCCGTGGAAAATTTCCAAGGTTAAGTGAAGCTAAGATAAAGGAAGGTGTCTTTGTTGGTCCTCAGATTCGTGAACTTCTTCGAGATGATGCATTTGACCATGCACTGCGTGGCAAGGAAAAGACGGCCTGGAAAGCCTTCCAGTTAGTGGCAATCAATTTTCTCGGAAACAACAAGGCAGACAACTACAGGTTGTTGGTGGAAAACCTCCTCAAGGCATACAAAAGCCTTGGTTGCAACATGTCACTAAAGATACATTTTTTGCACTCTCATCTAGATTTTTTTCCACCGAACTGCGGAGCAGTGAGCAACGAGCACAGCGAGCGATTTCACCAGGACATTGCAACAATGGAGAAACGCTATCAGGGCAAATGGAGCCCAGCAATGCTTGCAGACTATTGCTGGACAGTGACAAGAGATGCTCCATTTAATGAATACAAGAGACAAGCCAAGAAGCGCCGAGTAGACACTGAATAGGACTAAACTATGTACAGAATAGTTTTTTGCCTTTTGTTTCATAATAAATTTTATTTATATAACCCTTTTGCTGATTTTTAAAGTGTTACATAAACAGGACAGGTGAAATATTATCATGTAAAGCAACCATAAACACATGAAAAGACCTAGGTTTACAATTTATGATTAATACTCTACTATCTACACAATATAGATAGACATAAAATGTACAAACTTAAATATCTTAGAAACAGTAGCCAATCAGTTGTTTTAATTGTCATATTTGAATTCAGCACATCAAAATACATAATAAATAGCACATTTTATCTCTGAAGCAGACGACTTCTCAAAAATTGTAGACCAGTGTAATCATGCCTTGACACGAGTCAAGTAAACTGAGAAGGTACAGAAATGACATCACAACATATGTTTCAGGAAGAATATTCTTGGCAACTATGTTTTCTTTGTCTGAAACACTATATGATATTGAAATAAGAACTTAGGTTCTCAGAATGAAAATTGTGCATCCCTTCCAGATTCAGGAGAGACATATATCCAGCTCGTAGTCTGACAACAAAGGGTGGTAATGTATTCTCTTTTTTTCTGTATAGTGCTGTACTAATTTCTAATTAATAAGCTTAGATTTAATCATTTTAATTGAGCCTGTTGTTTCAACAATCTGGAGTCATTAACTCAGACACACAACATTAATCTCTGTATTAAACCAGTTGTTATATTGTTGGGGGCATTGCATGGGCATAGCCATTTTGGAGAAATTGAATTTGAGTGGCACATCCATCCATCCCACATTTTCCACCATGTACTCAGTGGTAGGGTGTAGGAAGATTCCTGACTCTGGCCACAGTTGCAAGTTTGGGCATTCCATTAACAGAGTAGTGATATTGGCAAAATGAGTAGTGGGCATCAAGGCTGATACTGGAGTTGGACATCTCAATAATACCTGCACAAGGTAGATACATTTGCTAATGTCTGGGGACATCACTCAAGTTCCTGTGTATGAATACTTATCTTCAGCTGATGATTATTAATGTACACAGAGGCATTCCATATATCCTCTAAATCAGTAAATGTTGCTCTCTCTCTGTCCATACCCTGTATGTTTAAATGATTCCTTCCATGTTACTAATTACTGAGTCAACCGTTTTAAAACAGTCAACTATTACATCAGTGTTCTCACACTTATGTAATATTAAATCATACCTGAGTCAGATTATCCCCTACCATTGCTGTAATTTGATATTCCTCTATTTGATATGTTGTATTTAAGGCAGCTGTATGAGTGTTGGGAACTAAAGTAAGGGTGATGTCCTGATTACAATTTATGACACTATCAAGCTTCCAACAATATGCATATTTTCCCTCAGTCTCTTTACTTTAATCAGTCTTTTTTAATTCGCTGACTGACTTTGTTGATTTCTTGATTGGGAAAGTTCTCTGTATGGCTCATGTTTGTAGTAATCGAACTCCAAGTCATTTTTAGGGGTCGGGATGATTCTTTATGAACTGCAGTCTTCCTTCCTTCACATATTAAATTTATAACAGTTCCTGAAGGATGCGCTTGGCTTGCTGGTCCCAGTATAGTATTGGAGAATTCTACCCAAAGCCTTCAAGATGTGTTTGATTTATTCTTTGGGTGTCAGCCAATCCCTCTGCACATTGGATCACTGCTACCACACTAAATAGGTCTTGTATCCAGCTTACTTTTATGACCTGTAAAAATACAAAAACAATCACTTCTCGTTTTCTTTGTAAAAAAAACAGCATAATTGTATATATTTAACCCTTCTTTAATTAATCCACATCAGAATGGGCACCATTGGTCATACCATCTTGCTGCCAGTAATCCACATCCAATTCAAACAAAATTTAATCCTCTGTCATGGGATTTTCAAAAAGAAATCTAGTGTTTTGTTGGATTACAGGCCCTGTACTTGTCCATTGACCTTTGGGCCCAGCATCCAGAATGTTTGCTTTCCTTCCTGTTCCATTTTCCATATTGATTATTCCACCAAATACTTAGCACATGGTCTACTCCCTCATCCAAAATCCATGCTTTTCCCATTAGTTGTCTAACAGGAGAAGGCCTGCTTAATTCAAATCTTATAATTTGATTCCAGGTTACCCATACTAATGCTTGGGGCACCAATACGGCTCATAGGTCCAAATTCAGTAAATACTCATTATCAATTTGAAAAGATTCCATTATGCTTATCTTATAAATGGTAATGTTTTTGAGATAGTTTGTGGTTTAAAAAAAAAAAGGCACAAAAGATGTAACACAGCTTAAACCCCAAATTCCAATAACTGAATCATAGAATATCTGGGTTAGAAGGGACCTCAGGAGATCATCTAGTCCAACCCCCTGCTCAAAGCAGGAACAATCCCCAGACAGATTTTTCCCCCCCAGATCCTTAAGTGGCCCCCTCAAGGATTGAACTCACATGCCTGGGTTTAGCAAGCCAATGCTCAAACCACTGAGCTATCCCTCCCTCAACTGCATGGCATGTTTCCACTGAGGTTGGTCTTCCACCTCTACCAAACACAGTGAGGGTCCCAGTTTATCTATGATTGGCCATGGGTCTGACCATTCCCCTTTTGTCATTTTTTCTTGGGTGGTGGGTTAATTTTAACTATTACCTTGTCCCCTATTCACCACTGCCAGATGTCACTAGCCTCATCAAATGCTTGATTCATTTTTTGCTGTGCTCTGGCTTGTTGTGCTGCAGCAGCTCCCTGGACTGTACCCAACCAGTATTTGGCAACAATAACCTGGATGAATAGCCTCAATGTTTTTATAGTCTCCCAATCTGGAGGGTACAATACATTTTCCCATCTGGGCATAGGCCTCCTAAACAATATTTCATATGGACTAAATCCTGTCATGCGATTTAGGCAACTCTGGATTCTCATAAGTGCCCATGGGAGCACCATATCCCAGTTTGTTCCCAGTTCATTACATACCTCGGATAACTCAATTTTAAGGGATTTGTTCATCCTTTCTACCTGATGTCCAGCTTCAGGGTGGGATATGTAATGGCTGGGGAATACCCACCCAGTTTCCAGTACACTTGCCCAATAAATGCTGGCCCACTATCAGAGTCAATACTGTGAGGCAGACACCATCAAGGAAATATATCATAGAATATTAGGGTTGGAAGAGACCTCAGGAGGTCATCTAGTCCAATCCCCTGCTCAAAGCAGGACCAACACCAACTAAATCATCCCAGCCAAGGCTATGTCAAGCCGGGCCTTAAAAACCTCTAAGGATGGAGATTCCACCACCTCCCTAGGTAACCCATTCCAGTGCTTCACCACCCTCTTAGTGTTTCCTAATATCCAGCCTAGGCCTCCCCCACTGCAACTTGAGACCATTGCTTCTTGTTCTGTCATCTGCCACCACTGAGAACAACCAAGCTTCATCCTCTTTGGAACCCCGCTTCAGGTAGTTGAAGGCTGCTATCAAATCCCCCCTCACTCTTCTCTTCTGCAGACTAAATAACCCCAGTTCCCTCAGCCTCTCCTCATAAGTCACGTGCCCCAGCCCCCTTATCTTTTTCGTTGCCCTCTGCTGGACTCTCTCCAATTTGTCCACATCCCTTCTGTAGTGGGGGGACCAAAACTGGACACAATACTCCAGGTGTGGTCTCA
This sequence comes from Emys orbicularis, assembly GCF_028017835.1. Lineage (NCBI taxonomy): Eukaryota > Metazoa > Chordata > Testudines > Emydidae > Emys > Emys orbicularis. Next base: position 22,669,793 of record NC_088695.1, on the reverse strand, counting down.
TCAATGCCAAATAGAGGGGAATAATTACTTCCCCTCAATCTGCTGGCAATACTCCTACTAATACAGCCCAATATGCCGTTGGCCTTCTTGGCAACGAGGGCACACTGCTGATTCATATCCAGCTTCTCGTCCACTGTAATCCCTAGGTCCTTTTCTACAGAACTGCTGCTTAGCCAGTCAGTCCCCAGCCTGTAGCAGTGCATGGGATTCTTCCGTCCTAAGAGCAGGACTCTGCCCTTGTCCTTGTTGAACCTCATCAGATTTCTTTTGGCCCAATCCTCCAATTTGTCTAGGTCACTCTGGACCCTATCCCTACCCTCCAGCATATCTACCTCTCCCCCCAGCTTAGTGTCATCTGTGAACTTGCTGAGGGTGCAATTAATCACATCATCCAGATCATTGATAAAGATGTTGAACAAAACCGGCCCTAGGACCGACTCCTGGGGTACTCCGCTTGATACCGGCTGCCAACTAGACATCGAGCCATTGATCACTACCCCTTGAGCCCGACAATCTAGCCAGCTTTCTATCCACCTTATAGTCCATTCATCCAATCCATACTTTTTTAACTTGCTGGCAAGAATACTGTGGGAGACCGTATCAAAAGCTTTGCTAAAGTCAAAATATATCACATCCACCGCTTTCCCCATATCCACAGAGCCAGTTATCTCATCATAGAAGGCAATCAGGTTGGTCAGGCATGACTTGGCCTTGGTGAATCCATGTTGACTGTTCCTGATCACCTTCCTCTCCTCCAAGTGCTTCAAAATGGATTCCTTGAGGACCTGCTCCATGATTTTGCCGGGGACTGAAGTGAGGCTGACCAGTCTGTAGTTCCCCGAGTTCTCTTTCTTCCCTTTTTTAAATATGGGCATTATATATGCCTTTTTCCAATCGTCCAGGACCTCGCCTGATCACCAGGAATTTTCAAAGATAATGGCCAATGGCTCTGCAATCAAATTGGCCAACTCTCTCAGCATCCTTGGATGCATTAGATCTGGACCCATGGACTTGTGCACGTCCAGCTTTTCTAAATAGTCCTTAACCTGTTCTTTCACCACTGAGAGCTGCTCACCTCCTCCCCATACTGTGTTGCCCAGTGCAGCAGTATGGGAGCTGACCTTGTCTGTGAAGACCGAGGCAAAAAAAGCATTGAGTACTTCAGCTTTTTCCACATCATCTGTTACTAGGTTTCCTCCCCCATTCAGTAAGGGTCCCACACTTTCCCTGACCTTCTTCTTGTTGCTAATATACCTGTAGAAGCCCTTCTTATTACCCTTCACATCCCTTGCTAGCTGCAAGTCCAATTGTGCCTTGGCCTTCCTGATTACACCCCAGCATGCTCTAGCAATATTTTTATACTCCTCCCTAGTCATCTGTCCAAATTTCCACTGCTTGTAAGCTCACCGAAGATTTCGCTGTTAAGCCAAGCTGGTCGCCTGCCATATTTGCTATTCTTTCTGCACTGCGGGATGGTTTGTTCCTGTGCCCTCAATAAGGCTTCTTTAAAATACAGCCATCTATCCTGGACTCCTTGCCCCCTCATATTAGCCTCCCAGGGGATCCTGCCCATCAGTTCCCTAAGGGAGTCTAAGTCTGCTTTTCTGAAGTCAAGGGTCCGTATTTTGATACTCTCCTTTCTTCCTCTTGTGAAGATCCTGAACTCAACCATCTCATGGTCACTGCTGCCTAGGTTGCCACCCACTTCTACTTCCCATACCAATTCTTCCCTATTTGTAAGCAGCAAGTCAAGAGGAGCATGGCCTCTAGTCAGTTGCTCCAGCACTTGTACCAGGAAGTTGTCCCCATCACTCTCCAAAAACTTCCTGGATTGTCTGTGCATTGCTTTATTGCTCTCTCAGCAGATGTCAGGGTGATTTAAGTCCCCCATTAGTACCAGGGCCTGTGATCTGGAAATTTCAGTTAGTTGTCCGAAGAAAGCCTCGTTTACCTCATCCTTCTGATCCGGTGGTCTATAGCACACGCCCATCCTGACATCACCCTTGTTGCTCTCGACTCTAAACTTAACCCAAAGCCTCTCAACTGGCTTTTCTCCAGTTTCATACTGGAGCTCTGAGCAATCATACTGTTCTCTTGCATACAATGCAACTCCTCCACCTTTCCTCCTGTACCTGTCCTTCCTGAATAGTTTATACCCATCCATGACAGTGCTCCAGTCATGTGAACTGCCTCACCAAGTTTCTGTTATTCCAATCTCATCATAGTTCCTTGATTGTGCCAGGACTTCCAATTCTTCCTCTTGTTTCCCAGGCTTCTTGCGTTCATGTACATGCACCTAAGATAACTAACCGATTGTCCTACTTTCTCAGTATGAATCAGGAGGCTTCCCATCTTGTACCCTCCTCCTTCCCGGTATCCCACTGCCCCACTTACCTCTGGGTTTAGGTCACCATCCACCAGCGAACCTAGTTTAAAGCTCTCCTTACTAGATTAGCAAGCCTGCGAAGATGCTCTTCCCTCTCTTTGTTAGGTGGATCCTATCTCTTCCCAGCAATCCTTCTTCCCGGAACAACATCCCATAGTCGAAGAATCCAAAGCCTTTTCTCCGACACCACCTGCATAACCACACATTCACCTCCACAATTCGACGGTCCCTACCTGGGCCTTTTCCTTCAACAGGGAGGATGGACGAGAACACGACTTGCGTCTCAAACACCTTTATCCTTCTTCCCAGAGCCATGTAGTCTGCAGTGATCTACTCAAGGACATTCTTGGCAGTATCGTTGGTGCCCACGTGGAGAAGAAGGAAGGGGTAGCAGTCCGAGGTCTTGATCAGTCTCAGCAAACACTCCATCACATCCTGGATTCTAGCTCCAGGCAAGCAGCACACTTCTTGAGTCTCCCAGTCTGGTCGGCAGATGGATGACTCCATCCCCCGTAGGAGGGAGTCCCCGACCACCACCACCCGTCTCCTCCTCTTGGGAGGGGTGGGCATGGAACCCCCTGTGATGGTACCTCCCATAAGGTTTTATGGAAATATGCTTATGAATGTATATATATATATACATAACTAGAATGTGTTTTATGCTACATATGCCATGTAACATATCTCTGTAAAGGTTATGATCTACTGAATCTATTAATCCTATTTGTATGCATGTATCATTTTTGTATTCGAAGTTATGAATATTGGCTGCATACTTGTTTGATTCTAAGTAGGCTGTAGTGAAGCAGTTGGTCAGCTTCCTGAGAAAAGACTATTCTCAGTAAGTGCCCAATCAGGAAACACTTAAGCCAACAATGAACTTGGAGACACCAATCCACATCTGGGCTTTCCTAGGAATGTGGCTTGGCTGGTAAGGAACTCAGTCATGCATGGACATGTGACTTGCCCAGGTGACTCCAAAACTCCAACTTGGAGATGGACTTTGCATAGAAGAGAGGAGGGGGTCTCCACCCACAAGAGAAAGTCTATTTAAGCCCGTGGGAGACCCCTCCATTTTGTCTTCAGCTGGCTAAAGAGAAAGCCTCTCCACCCCCAAAGATACCTGAAAGAAACTGGAACAAAGGACAGTAACTGCAAGGGGTGTGAGTGATTTCTGGACCCAGACTAGAAGGAGATTAGTCTGTAAAAAGAAGCATACTGGAACTGGTGAGGATTTTATCTGTATTCAGTTGGATTAGACTTAGAGTGGCATGTTTTATTTTATTTTACTTGGTAATTCACTTTGTTCTGTCAGTTACTACTTGGAACCACTTAAATCCTACTTTCTGTATTTAATAAAATCACTTTTTACTTATTAATTAACTAAGAGTATGTATTAATACCTGGGGGGGGGGGGGAGCAAACGGCGGTGCCTATCTCTCTATCAGTGTTATAGAGGATGAACAATTTATGAGTTTACCCTGTATAAGCTTTATACAGGGTAAAACGGATTTATTTGGGGTTTGGACCCCAGTGGGAGTTGGGCATCTGAGTGTTAAAGGCAGGAACACTTCTGTAAGTTGCTTTCAGTTAAGCCTATAGCTGTTGGGGACGTGGTTCAGACCTTGGGTCTGGGTTGGCAGCAGGCTAGCGGGTCTGGCTCAAACCAGGCACAGCACTGAAGTCCTAAGCTGCACAGGCAGGAAAGCAGGGGCAGAAGTAGTCGTGGTACATCAGGTGGCAGCCCCCAGGGGGTTTCTGTGATCCAACCCGTCACACCCCCATCCCTAGGGCAATGCATCCCATGCCTTCCAGACAATGGGGGTCTCCTTCTGATACCTTCCCTCAGAGGGCTCTTCCAAATCCTTCTCCACAATAGTACCTGTGCAGAGAGCCTGAAAATGGTTGCGCACCTCTATCTGCATTAGGGGTACATAGGTTCTCCTCTTTCTTCCTCTGGAGGTCACATGCTGCCAATATTCTTCCCCGCTCTGCTCTGCACTCTCTGATTCTTCAGCATGTTTTGCTTCTAGAACCAAACACTGACTTCTATCCACCAAGGTTTTATTTCTGTTATTAAAACCTTGGTGGCTGTGAGACTGTCTTACCTTCTGATGGGGAATGCCTCCATCCCCTTGCTAAAGCTGTCTACAATTACAAACAGATATCTGTTTTTGTTGTAGTGGTGGTGGATAATGGTCCTAAAAATCTACTTGTTGACACTGAAAATGTTATTACCTGTTAGAACTAAAAGTATTAATATTTACTTTCTTTATATTGGATTCATTTATATATTAACTATTCTTTAGAACAGTGGTTCCCAAACTTGTTCCGCCGCTTATGCAGGGAAAGCCCCTAGTGGGCCGGGCTGGTTTGTTTACCTGCCACATCCGCAGGTTTGGCCGATCGCGGCTCCCAGTGGCCGCGGTTCGCTGCTCCAGGCCAATGGGAGCTGCTGGAAGCGGCGCAGGCCGAGGGACGTACTGGCTGCTGCTTCCAGCAGCTCCCATTGGCCTGGAGCAGCAAACTGCGGCCACTGGGAGCCGCGATCAGCCAAACCTGCAGACACGGCAGGTAAACAAACCAGCCTGGCCCACCAGGAGCTTTCCCTGCACAAGAGGCAGAACAAGTTTGGGAACCACTGCTTTAGAATCTTGATCTTCAACAAAGAGTGTGTCTGAAATCTAAGCCCCAGAACACTGGTCCATGACTGATAAGTAACCCTATTTAGGAATTTATTCACTATGTTGTATTTAATGCAGTGAATCACTTCATTTCTGGGTACACTACTTCCAGCAGTTCTGCCTAAGCTCCTACTACAGGGCTCCCTTCCTTGGTAATTTTATTTAGTCCTTGATAATCAATTGTTAGTGTCCATGTTCCATCTGGCTTCTTTACTGGCCAGACTGGTGCAGCATTAGATGCTGAACCCCTTTGTAAAAATCCTCGCTTTTCCAGTTCTTCTATGACCTGTCTTACAGATTCCTTTGCTTATTAGGGTACTGGATATTGTTTAATGTATGGGGGGGGGGATATCTTCTTCTAAGGTAACTAAAGTCTGCACTTTCCCCATTTCTAGGGAAGCTTTAGCCCATACATTTTGTATTTCAGTCCACCAAGCTTTCTATCCCACTAGGGAAATGGGTGGCTAGTTCGATTGCTTTCACGGTGTGTGTTTCTTGCCCCATAGGGATCAGATTGTCATCTTCATTTCCCTCCTCTACGCTAAGGGCTTGCCTGATACACATACTTGGGAAATCTATAATTATTCCCAATCTTTTTATTGTTTCTGCTCCAATTACATTTTCTTTCCCTTTAATGGCACGCTTCTCCTGAACTGCATGTGCACCAAACTGGAGGAGTAGTATTTTAATATAATATTTTTGTTGCTTCCTTGATATTCCCTGTATTTGTACTGAGTCTGTAACCGGGTATGAATCGAACATATCTTTAACTAAGGGGATCCCTGCCCCCATATCCAACAAAAATTTTACAAGACCATCCCTGACTCAGATGTTTGTATGGGGATGTCCCCAAATATCTACAGTCGTGGGTTGCTGGAAAACACATTCCGAGTCCCGGGGAGGGCTACCCTATGCCATTTGTTTGTCAGCGATGGGGTCATTTAATCCAGATGCAAAAACAGTTACGGCGGTCTAAGGCTCCTTTTCCTTATCTTTATTTCCTGTCAATTTCATGGCTCCCCAGATGGGCTGGTGCTGGGTCTCTGCTCCAAGCAGAAGCCCTGCTGCACCCAAGGGTCCTGGTTCCCCCTCCAGCCAGGAGCCTGGCTGCACTGAGGCTCTCACCTCCACACTCCTGGCTGGGAGCCCAGCTGTCCCCCTGGGCTCTCGGTTCCCCGCTTCCCACTGGAAACAGAGTAGCCAACTGGACTCTGGGCATGAATCTCCCCACTGGAGGCGAGAAGCCCCAGGCAGCTTTCCCCCCCAGCTCCCAGCTGGGAGCAGGGAGGCGAGAAGCCCTGGGGACAACTGGCCTCCTGGTGAGGAGCTGCATGGAGCTTAGAGCCCTGGCTCTTAGCCTCCCACATTGCCTCTCTTCAGTCAGTGGAAGTGCTCCTGGTCAGGACATGCACCACCGACAAAAGTAGGGTAGCGTGGGCATCACCACCATAGTAAGTATCGCAGTGGCTGTAAGTCAACATAACCTAGGTCAACTTAAGACTGTAGTGTAGACATGCCCTCAGATAAAGGCATGAGTCTGCCTTCATCCTCACACAAAGCTTTCATCCATTCAACCACACCTGAAGGTAATGCCTGTAACACAATCTCCTTCAAAAACTCCTGGTGTATTTCCCTACCTTCTGTCAGAATATAAAACATTTTTATCCTTTTTGCCAATTGAACTGGGGCTTCTTCTGGGAGTCTTGCAATTTCCCAAGCTGTCCCTCCATTTGCAGATAACTTAAAATGTTTGAGTTATTCAAGTAAGCATTTGAGCAGCATCATTATCAAACCCAACTGTGTGGGTGCTTAAAGAGTATAGTAATGTTCAAAAAAGCAACGGCTCTTCTTAATTGATTCCCACTGCTTGCAGCAATTCTGAACATTTGTGTAGCCATAACAACTTCATTAAAATTTTCTGACAGCGGGGGCCCCACAGCTCCTACTAAAGCAGTGAGTACATTAATCTTCAATACATCAATTCTAAGTGTCAGTCCACTAACTCTAGGCTTATTGATGTAACTTTCTCTGTTCTCCCTGCTATCAGATCGCCAGGGCAGTTGTCTCTTAAGGTGGTCCGTTAGCCATACTGTTTCCTCATTCATCCTATGCAGGAAATTCTGCCCTTCACCTACTAACTGTTCAACCTGAGCATCCTCCTCAATGTGTTTCTCCCGCTCTAACAGGCACCATTCTAGTCTTCAGTTTAGATTTATCCGAAACGTGGCTTTCATATGCAGATGGTTGAGGTGTGATAGCCCCTGCCCATGGGTTGGTAGGAGGTGGCTGCTCTGGCTTATTTCACATGTCCCCAGTACAGGACCCCTTTCAAATCATCCCATGTCCCATCTTTCAATTTTGCTAGGGCCACCTTTTTCTGTCCCCATCCTTCAAGCTTAGGATAGTTACCTGAAGCCTGTTGTTGACACCCAATATCGATAACAGGGGACAGCACTTCTCTTTTTTGCAGATTTTCTACAACAGTTTCCAATTTCCTATTCTGTTCCTGTACTCGTTGCAACATATCATGTGTCTGAACTGCCTGCTGCCCAGCCAGTTTGGTGGGTCTTCCAATATTCTATTACCTCAGTTACTTCCTCTAACTCTTTTTTTGTTTCTATTAGTTGCCCCGCCAATTTTATGGTGTGTTGTCTTAGCCATCCTACAGCCATAGCTTGCAATATTCTACATTTCTTACTTGTATTGTTATTCTTTAAAGCTACAGTGTCTGCCATAACCTTACAAATTTCAGTCCATGTTTCCCCACTATCTTTTTAAAACTCATATGGAGCACCATTACTCATTACCCATTGCGTCCATGCATCTTCAAACTCTGTGGGGATTTGAAGGGTGGAGATTACCTAGCTCATAATTTTCTGTCATTTTAGGTCACTACCCTTACAAAGGACAGCTTGTCACTTAGTGGTCAGGATCACCAGTGTTGTTAAGTGCAAAGAAGTCTAGAATGGTGTTGCCATGATAACTCCATCTAGGGGGTGCTTTGACTTGTTACAGCTGCTCCATGCCTCAGTCTTCAGAAAGCCAAGGTTATTAATGCAAGCATAAAATGCAGCTTGCTAATTCAACAGATCTTGGTGTTATTCATAAAGAATCAGACCACCGGCAAAGTTCAGTGACAAAACACTCAGCCAGGTTATTGCCCTCAAGACACAGTACTAGCACTCTGGCTCCCTGGTTACAGATCCACTAACACATGGGTGTCCAGTGACAAGGAACAGCTCAGTCAGCAGCAGGAATTTCTGCTGTCCCAAGGCTGCACAAAGAGATAAGTGAGGCACCCCAATACTTATAGACTGATACAAACAACTCTCATACCACCTTATGTGTTTCATGACATCTGCTTGTGACCTCCCTTTGGATTATGCTCCAGGTGTCTGGGGCAAAACATCCTCCTATCTGGTTTAGCTCAGCCTGTCCTTAGACTAATCACCGGGAATGTGTTTTCACACATACCCAGTATCTGTCACTTCTTTGTTCCTTCTTAGGGGTGCCTGTATTTTAGCAACACTAGCAATACTTTTGCCAAGGTCATACAGTTGTAAACAGCTACTTTAATACATGGCCTAACTTTTGTTCACAGCCTCTGGTTCAGGCCTCAGATCTTATACCAGGCCCAGTGTTTCAGGATCTCTCTCCCTTACATTAGGACTTGTAGAATACAGAGCCTGGATGTCATGTGTTGTATGGCTACTTCCATAGCACTGCTGGGGACTGTTCCATGAATTTGGTTACACGCAGGAGTGTATGTGTGACATAGTCTAGAATGTACCCTGGGTGGTTGAACAGTTGTGTCTGCTCAGTTCTCCAACCCAGGGAGCCTTTTACACTGCTTTGCTGTGAGAACAACCATGCCTGGTCTGTTCACACACAGTCTCCAGCATGTAATTTGCTCCCAGCTATGCAGTATGAGTGCTATAACCTACCACTCATGAATTACATTGCAGAAGAACACCAGCAAACTCTACAGTCCCAGACTTTCCTGCAGAAATGTGTGTCTTGTACTGCCCAGCACCCTACTGGACAATGCAAGCTCATGTAAAGTCTGTTATTTCATTAATAGAAAATGATATGCACAAGCCTTGTTATCCCAAATGGAGTTTCCCCACACACTTTAATCCAAACATACTGGTTAACTAGAACACATGAAAGGACCTTCCCTTTTATCCCATGACAACTTAATTTACATAAGAGCCTTTGGTGAGGGACCTTGTCAAAGGCTTTCTGGAAATCTAAGTACACTATGTCCACTGGATCCCCCTTGTCCACATGTTTGTTGACCCCTTCAAAGAACTCTAATAGATTAGTAAGACATGATTTCCCTTTACAGAAACCATGTTGACTATTGCTCAACAGTTTATGTTTTTCTATGTGTCTGACAATTTTATTCTTAACTATTGTTTCGACTAATTTGCCCGGTACCGACGTTAGACTTACCGGTCTGTAATTGCCGGGATCACCTTTAGAGCCCTTTTTAAATATTGGCGTTACATTAGCTAACTTCCAGTCATTGGGTACAGAAACCGATTTAAAGGACAGCTTACAAACCTTAGTTAATAGTTCCGCAAGAGAGGGGTAACTAGTGGTGTTCCCCAAGGGTCAGTCCTCGGACCAATCCTGCTGAAGGGAGGCTGAGGGAATACACAGGAATTGGGGGCAGGGGGAGAATTCTGGGGCTCAGGGGAACAGAGCTGGAACAGAGAGAAACTGTGAGTGGGGGGATAAAGAGAAGGAAAAGGAGGGCTGTGGGGAGAGGTGACTGTGGGGAGGCTGGAGGGAGAATATGAGAGCAAGCAGAGACTGGCTGGGAAAGGGAGAGCCGGAGGGTAGGAGAAGGGAGAGGGATGGTGAGAGATACAATGGCAGCTCCCCAAGCCAATGGGGAAGGAGAGGGGAAGGGGACTGGTCCACCCAGCAGCCAGTGGGGAATCTTTTTCCCTAGAAATGGTCGAGGAAGCATTTGTGGGGGAGGGGCAGGAGACTTCCTCTGCAGGGCTGAGAATTTACAAGGCGAATAGCCACATGCGGCCCCTCCCCAACCCCTGCACACACACCCTGCTCCCAGTTTAATATTTTTGTTTAAAGATAATCTCATTATTTTAGGGTCTGACTCCTGCATTCACAGGGCTGAACAGGGTGCTGGTCTGATTTCTGCAGAAGATTCAGTGTCAAACCAGAATCACTGCTAGCCACAGGCAGCGAGGAGTGGAATTGGGGTTTGGTTTGGTTTCAGGTCTGGGTTCTGTGGTAGTTGGTGTGTTTGGTTCTGGTTCAAGACACCCCAAAATGGCTCAGTTACTAGGCAGTTCCCCAGAATGGGGGGCAGTTGGGAGCAGACCCGGCAGCTTGCTTCAGTGGGGAACTGAACTGGGGCATGGGGCCTGTGTCAGGTGGGGCAATTGGAGGGAGGAGCTGCCCCAGAGGGTGGGGACAGCTGGGAGGAGGCCTGCCTAAGGGGGAGAAGAGTTGGGCAGCCATAACCTTTTACCTGGGGTTTGAAGAGTTATTGTTAACTTCTGGGACTGGGAGCCCCACACTTCTTCTCTCCTACCTCCTCCCCATCTCCTGTGGGCTGCCCCCTTCCCTTCTTCTACTGGGAAAGGCCTTTCCGGTAGCAATCACACACCTGGGGGTTATTTGGTTGTCTTGCTTTATAATGATATTAAGATCAGAGTAGGTTTTATTTTGTTTTGTCAAATATTGAGCTTAAAAATTGTTGAAACGTCATTGTAACTGGTAATCATTTTTTCCCCAGTTAAATTCAGATTCAGGTTCACTGGGTAAGAGAAAAATTATGGTTCAAGTCTGGATTCAGTTCAGTTAAAAATACTGGTTCAAACTGGTTCTCTGGTTCTGGTGCGAGTCTGCATCTGCTGAACTGTCTCTGGGGGCTGCCAGGGCATCCCAGGGAGGCTCAGTCATAAAGGGGGCGGGGAAGCACTCTGGTTATTGCTAAGGCAGAGGAGGCTGATGTCTGTCTCTGCTCATGATATTAGAGCCCTAGAGTTAGTTGAGCTTCCTGGGTCAGATGCTGCTGCCTCCTACATCATGATCTGGGTGCCCAGACTGAGTAGCTGCTGCTCCCCAAGTGGGGTCTGTGCTGGGAGAGACCTTCATTAAAGCCCCCTCTGTGCCCAGCCCAGGTGGGGATGTTCCCCGGTGCCTGGTACTAGCCCTCTGGAGCAGCCCCAAGCTCTGCCAACATCAGCTCCTGAGCTGGAGCCTCCAGGGGAGAGAACTGGGGGAAAGTGCTGAGGACAGGCAGGAAAGTGACTGCACAAAGGGCCCTTTTCAGGGACTAGCTGATGAGTTTGTACCAGAGGGGAAAGGACTCCCTGTGTGTCTGTAGGTCCCAGAGCTGCTGCTCCCAGTGACACACCCAGACTTAAACTGGAGAGCAAATGCCCAGGGGAACAGGAAAGTCACCAGTTCTCCCAGGCAGAGGGGAGAGGGAAGGAGATTGAAAGGGGAAGGGTGAGACTGGAAGGGGCAGCAGGGAGCAAGAAGTAGGGGAAGAGGTTCCCAGCTCCCAAACCTGCCCAGTTTCATTCACTGCGTCACTCTGGGCAGATTGACTTTCCTGGGAACAAGGATCAAAGAGAGGAAAAGCCAGTTCCTGCCCCTGCTTAGAACCCGTGCTGCTGGGTGAATGTGCTGCCTTCGGAGACAGTGTCGGGGAATCCCTCAAAGTGGTACCTTTGGTTCTGCTCTTTTCTAGTGTTGTCAGAGACTCTGTCCCTGGGTGGGTTCAGCCCTGGTGGGAGGGGCCAGGTCTGTGTTGTAATAATGTAACTGAGGGTTTTCCCAGTGATGCAGAGTCCAGAGCATCTGTCTGCAGGGAAAGAGCCTGGGGGGAATCGGAGTGTGAAATAATATAATATATGGAGATATCCAATCTCCTAGAACTGGAAGGGACCCTGAAAGGTCATCAAGTCCAGCCCCCTACCTTCACTAGCAGGACTGTAGTGAGTCGGCGTGGCTCCCCTCCGGCAGGGTAGAGCAGCTTCCATCCCCAGCGTGGGCGGAGCTACCGGGTCCGGGGCCCGCCCCTCCGAGGTCACGGCCCCGACCCGGAAGTATAAAAGCCCGCAACCAAAGCTCAGTAGGGGCCAGCCGGCCGGAGAGAGCAGACGTCCCGGGCCGAGCTCCCGCTTGGGAGACACCGGCAGACCGCGAACCGCCTGCTAACGCCCCGCGCCGGTCCAGCCTCCCCCTCGCCAGGTACCCCGAGGAGGACTGGCCCAGCCTGCCCCGGACCCGTTACCCCGAAGAAGACTGGCCCAGCCTGCCCCGGACCCGTTACCCCAAAGAAGACTGGCCCAGCCTGCCCCGGACCAGCAGGCCCGAGGAGGAGTCAAGTCTGCCCCGTGCCAGCTGTCCCGGGGAGGAACTGCCGAACCAGCCCCCCAGCCCCGCCACCGAGGAGCCGATGCTGGTGGACTGGCCTGAACCCAGCCCTGCCGCCGAGGTAAGCCCTGAGGGGGAACAAGGAAGTAGCCCGGGGGTAGCCGACCCCGGTCAGGCTGCAGAGGCCTGTGAGCCGATGTCAGTGTTTCGGTCAGGACACCCCACTGACCGGCAGCGACAGTAATCGCTGCTAGGGCCCCGGGCTGGGACGCAGTGGAATGGGTGGGCCTGCGTCCCCCCCTGCCACCCCTACGCACGGGTGGCAGGCTTCCCCCTCACCCAACGCTCAGGTAGGAACCTGGGCCCCCTTTAACTACTTGTCTGCTCGACCCCTGCCCCAAAGGGCTTGAGCTGTGACTGTTTGTGCCCCGCCCTGACCCAGGGCCTGGGCTCCTAGACTGCTGTTTGCCCAGCCCCTGCTACAGAGGGCCTGGGCTCCTAGACTGCTGTTTGCCCAGCCCCTGCTACAGAGGGCCTGGGCTCCTAGACTGCTGTTTGCTCAGCCCCTGCTACAGAGGGCCTGGGCTCCTAAACTGCCGTTTATCCAGCTCCTGCCCCAGAGGGCCTGGACTCCGTAACTGTTGTTTTCCTCAGCCCCCACACCAGAGGGCCTGAGTCCTGAGCTAACCGGCTGTTGATTTTGTATGCAGTGAGTCGGCGTGGCTCCCCTCCGCCTCCGGCAGGGTAGAGCCCCGACTCACTCTACTACAAGGACCAAGTACTGATTTTGCCCTAGTTCCCTAAATGGCCCCCCTCAAGGATTGAACTCACAACCCTGGGTTTAGCAGGCCAATGCTCAAACCACTAAGCTATCCCTCCCCCTAAAGCCCCTTATGGACTCTATCCAATCACCCGTCTCGAGGTGCTATAAACCTGCTTGGACATGTTCAAACTGGGCCTGATTTTCTGAACAGACCCATTGGGAGGGGGTGAACATCCCCCCATTTCTGAAAGAGGAAACTCCCCATGGAGAGGGCTGGGAAAATAGATCAGATTCTCATTGCTGGAGCCTGAACCCACTAGCCAGAGGCTACCATGAAATATGAACATCTTGGGATTCCTGTCTCCTGTGCGGAACTCTGTTTCCCAAACCAGCCTGTGCCTTGTAGTTGTATGGCAAATTAGAAGACCCTGCCCTCCTCGATCTGCAGGAATGGAAAAGGAGCTCTCACCTTCTCTCTGTTCCCTGGAGCCTCCTGGCCACTCTGAGCAGGGTGGGGTGGGATTTGTTAGAGGGCTTTCCCTCAACCCTCCCACTTTCCTGGTTCTTGTCATGCAGACAGCAAGCAGCAAAGGACCAGAACTCTGAAGTGCAGACAATGCAATGTTTATTGGAGTTAGTTTCCAAGCAAGCATATTCCAAAGCCCTTCACACCAGTTGGGCTTATCTCTATATGCCAATAGTCTGTTCCCCAGTGTTCCGTTCCCAGCTCTGATGCCGCAAAGCGTTTACCCCTGTGACACTCTGTATCTCGGGGGAACACCCTGCACCCCCATGTTCATCCTTACAATATGATTGTGTGGTATCCAATGCAAAGTTTGTCATGTTGTTTTAAGCCATGAGGACACATTTTCAGCCTCATAACTATATACTGTACATGAGATTACACCCTATAACATTACTATAACAACAAAGCTCAGTGCATCATGAGCCTTCTGAAGACACCCGACATGACAAACTTTGCATTGAATACCACACAATCATATTGCAAGGATGAACATGGGGGTTCAGGGGGTTCCCCTGAGATACAGGCCCCCCGCTTAGACTCTCGAGTGAGTCACCACCCCCGTCCCTTGGTCAGTTGGAGACTACGATGAGGTAATGCTCACCTGGCCCTGAAGGGGGTGGGGGCAAAACCAAGAGACAAGAAAGAACATGATAAAAGGGAGAGACGTTTGCCATGCTCTCTCTCTTTCTTCCATCTCCATGTACAGACCACCAAGCGACTGAAACGCTGATTGAAGGGGAGAGCCTGGCTGAAGGGCAACCAGCCAGCCTGTGGTGAGAAGCATCTCAGTTTGTAGGGGCACTGAAAGTGTTAAGATCAGCTTAGAATGCGTTTTGCTTTTATTTCATTTGACCAAATCTGATTTATTATGCTTTGATTTATAATCACTTAAAATTTATTTTTGTAGTTAATAATTCTGTTTGTTTATTCTACCTGAAGCAGTGTGTTTGGTTTGAAGCGTATCAGAGGCTCCCCTTAGGATAACAAGCCTGGTACATATCAATTTCTCTGTTAGATTGATGAACTTATATAAGCTTGCAGTGTCCAAAGGGCATAACTGGACACTGCGAGATGGAGGTTCCTAGGGTTGTGTCTGGGACCGGAGATATTGGCTAGTGTCATTCGGTTGCACAATCCAAGCAGTTTACATGCCAGAGGCTGTGCATGAACAACCCAGGAGTGGCGGTTCTCACAGCAGAGCAGGGTAAGGCTGGCTTCCAGAGTCAAGGATTGGAGTGACCTAGCAGATCACCGGTCCAGACACCAGGGGAACGTCATAACCCTGGGTCCCCCCTTCCCAGCCCCTTCACAGCCTTGCCTGTGTTCCTGTTTCCCAGTCTCTATTCCCGTTTCCCCCCCCTTAGCAAGCATGATTCCAGTTTCCCCTTCCACTTCCTGTTTGACCCCAGTTTATATAGTAATATTCTCAGCTATAACTTAACCAATCACTTTACTGAAATTTAACTAACCTATCCTAACATATTGTAACATAATTCTCTAACCAATTATATCCCACTACCCTAATTAACTTACACCTACAAAGCAATTGTTATCGCCATCACAATATATAGCAGTGAGACGTGGCAACTTACCAAGAAAAATATGCAAAAGCTGCATGCATTTCATCACAAATGTCTGAGAAGTATATTGGGAATAACATATAGAGATAGGAAGAAGAAGTCAGAAAAATTACTGGACAAGGTACCCTCTTACAAAAAAAATCTACAAAAGAAGATGTCAGTGGCTGGGACATGTGCTGAGAATCGAAAAAGAATGCTTACCAAATACCACCCTTGAATGGAAGCCGGAAAATGCAAGAAGAAAGAGAGGAAGACCGCGAATAACATGGAAACAAACAGTTCTAAACGACATCAAGCACGTCAACATGAAATAGGAAGATTTGGAGCGAAGGGCAGTTGACAGGCAAGGATGGGAAATGTGGGTAGCCCAATGTGCAGCAAAGCACGGGATGGACTAAGGTAAGCAAAATTAATTATACAGCAGACAGAAACAATTAGAGAACCAGACAGATTGACAATAGGAAATTGGGGGCCATAAAGATAAAACAATACAGAAGTGAGGGTTTCACAACCACAACCATTGATAAGTGATTTCTTGCCAGACAGGATGCTATCTTAAGATGTTTCTTTATCTGGTGCTGATGGGCACTATCAGGACAGGATCGTCTTCCTAACAGCCCAATACCACCTTATTTCAGTGTGACTGGTTTGGAATATGAGGATGTGACCGTTCGCTTCCCAGCTTATGGCTGCCCCTGCTCCTTAGCCAAAGGCCTTAGCCTAAGAACAAGGCCTCAGACTATGCTAGTGAGAGAAGGCCCATACACAGGCAGACTGTGATTTTGATTCTTTGTTTTTATACCCCTGTAACTAGCTAAGTGATAAAAATACACCTAAGTTCTTAAAGTATAGGCCTTTACAGGCAGGCCTGAATATCTATATTCTAGCAGGATTTTCCTTCTCTAGCCCTCCTCGATCATGAACTGTGGGATTGTGGCTGGGGCAGCAGGTACTGAGTGGGGAGCACCTCTTGTTTCAGATGCCAATGACCTTCGAGGAGGTGGCTGTGTATTTCACCGAGGGGCAGGTGGCTCTGCTGGACCCCAGTCAGAGAGCCCTCTACAGGGATGTCATGCAGGAGAATTATGAGACTGTGACCTCGCTGGGTAAGGGATTCCTGTCCCCTCATTTATTTGAAGTCATTGTGTCTGTATTTCTGAGTCTGGTCAGGTGCTTCCCTGGTGACTTAGACTGGAGGTGTATGGGTCCTATACTCCACAGCTGCTGTGTGAGAGAGACTTTCATCTCCATACCCCCTCCACAATGAGATAGGAGTGTCAAAACCTAATAGACATTCTCACTCATCCCCATACCTTCAGCTTTCAAGGGGACAGAAGCAATGTATTGTCTTGACTGTATTATTTCTCAGTCACACACAGCATCACTGTTCATCTCCCTTCTTGGGACTAACTCCAGAGCTGTGTGAGCCTCAGCAAGGCCCACAGTGTGCACAGATCCTTCAAACTCTCAGTGAGGCTGTGACAATTCCCCTCACCTTCCCAGACCTCTGCCTCTCCCAAGGGGCTCAGTGACCACATTCCCATCCTCTTGGATTCCATGTTTCCCCAGCACAGCATGGGGACAGGTTCAACTCATGGAAACTCCTTTGTGACAAATACTCTACCAATGCTCCATGCACCCTGATTGTGTCTCATTTCACCCCTGAACAGGATTTCCCATTCCCAAACCTGACCTGATCACCCAGCTGGAAAGAGGGAAAGAGCCATGGGTACCCGATCTCCAGGCCTGCGAAGAAAGGGAGATCCTGAGAGGCACCTGCACAGGCGAGGACTCTCAATTCACCCAGATCAGGACTGTAGGGAGCAGATATCATGCACAGCTTTCCATCCGTCCTGTTAGCTGCAGGAGTTTTCTTCCCAACTCTCCTCCCCTGTGAGTGTTTGGATGTGATGTGGAGGCACAATTCAATTGCTCAGGCTTTGAAACTTTGTGTTGGATTTTACATTTGCGCTATTCCTCTTTCTCCCCAGCACAGACAATGACTCCTGTCTGGATTGACTCTCTCTCAGAGCAGATGATAAGAGAGTGAGTGAGAACAAGGAGGAGAATCAACCTCAGGAATTTCCTGGGAAAGTGGAACTCCAGGGGACCTTTGTTAGAAGAGCTGAAGGGAATTTTTCCCAGTGCTTGGAACAAGGAAAAGCCTGACGAAATCAGGACAGGTCAGAGAGCTTGCTCAGAAACCACCCCATAAAGAAATTGGCTGAATCTATTAAATATGCAGAAGGATGCAAGGATCCTGAGGAATCGACAGCCCAACAGACAAACCACAAGAAAGAAAAACCCTATCAATGCCTCAAATGTGGGAAAAAATTAATTCTGAGATCACACCTTATTACACATCAGACAATCCATACAGAAGAGAAACCCCATAAATACCTGGACTGTGGGAAAAGCTTCAAGAACAGCTCAGACTAAGCATGGACGAATCCACATGGGAAAGAGCTCCTATATAAGCCTTGATTCTGGAGACTTTTTCCACCTAAATGCATCCCTTATTATCTACAAAAAAATCCCCACAAAAGATAAACCTCATAAATGCTTTGAGTGCGGGAAGAGCTTTAGCCACAGCTCATACCTCACTAGACATTGGGGGACCCACAAGGAGGAGAGACCCTATAAATGCCTTGACTGTGGGAAAAGTTTCATTCAGAGCTTGCACCCTGTTAGACATCAGAGAATTCATACTGGAAATAAACTTCATAAATGCCTCCACTGTGGGATAAGTTTCACTGAGAGACCAAACCTTATTAGACATCAGAGAATCCACATAGGAGAGAGACCCCCATAAGTGCTTGGAGTGTGGGAAAAGTTTCACACAGAGATCAGCCCTTGTTATTCATCAGGCAATCCACACAGGAGACAGACCTCATAAGTGCTTGGACTGTTGGAAAAGTTTCATTCAGAAATCAAGTCTTGTTACACATCAGACAACCCAAACTGGAAAAAAAAAACACATAAGTGCTTGGATTGTGGGAAAAGCTTCAGCAACAGATCAGACCTCACTAGACATTGGAGGACCCACAAGGAGGAGAGACCCTATAAATGCCTTGACTGTGGGAAAAGTTTCATTCAGAGCTTGCACCTTATTAGACATCAGAAAATTCATAGTGGAGATAAACTTCATAAATGTCTCGACTAAGGGGAAAGTTTCACTGAGAGAACAAACCTGATTAGGCATCAGGCAATCCACACAGGAGAAAACCCCCATAAATGCCTTGACTGTGGGAAAAGGTTTAGTAAGAGCTCAGATCTTACTAAACATCAGAGAATCCACAGGGATGAGCCTCTAGAAATAACATGACTGTGGGAAAAGATTCAACCTGAGTTCATACATCAGTGTTCCACACAATAGAGACCTTGAAAGTGGGGGAAGCTTCCATTGGTTGCTCCCAGAGTATTGGACGTCAGCAAATCCACACAGGGAAGGAACCTCTGAAGTAGCATCAGCATGGAAAATGCTCTAAGTGGCTCTAACACCATATTGGACTGGTCTAAGCAAACCCCAGGCCGAGGAGGGGAAGCGCTAATCAGCCCTTCCTTCCTGTTCTGGCCCTGGCTGCTGAACTGATGGGCCACACATGGGGGAAGAAAGAGAGAGAAACTCCTCCAGGCACTCTTCCTACCTGGCTGAAGTCCCCCCCCCTTCCCTTCCCAGACATGATGCTCCTTCCACGGAGACTAGGAGAAGAATACTTAGGCCAGACCCCAACTTCATTCCTCACTCTCCATCTTCCATCAGTCCCTGGGCTGGGCTCCCCCATTTGCTGTTCCCTGGAAGGGGAGTGTCTCTTAAGGCTGGTATCTCCTTCCATCCCCAAATCACTCAGGGTGCTGGGTTCTGTGGGTTGAAATATTGAGGGACCAGGAGGATGGTTTTGTGGCTGAAACTGGGGATTGAATGGTTGGGGCTGCTGGAACTAGGAAGAGCGAGGTGGGTGCTGGAGCTAAGGGATCATATTTGAGGATCATGAGATAAGAAGATAGGGAGAGCACAAGGGTGGAGAGGTGCTGCCTCTGATCATTCATTCCCTCTCTACCTTCTCCCTGCCCCCCACCACTGAGAGGGACTGATTTCCACAGGGCCTTTTGTAGGAGGCCCAGGGATCCCACGTCTGCATCTGCAGCATGAGCCTTGGAGGTTCTCTCTATGGTAGGAAATGTGGTCGGGATTAGCCAGCACATCCCTGTGACCCTTCACCAGATTTTCTAGTGTAAACTGACCCTGAGCATCTTATGTGTTCTGATCCCCCCATTAACAGAGTGATTGTTAGTCCTTGAGTTTCCCCCTCTGGAGCCGGATTGTCTCATTCCCAGATATTTTCACATTACTCCACGCCGTGGTGAAAGCCATTTATTGTTCGTACATTTTCTCCTTTATGGGCCAGAATTAACTAGGTGCTAAAAAAGTGGGAGCGGGGACAGTAAAATGTGGTGTTTTACCTCCTGTGCTATTGGAGGGCAATGGGGTGAGTCTTAGGGATTCCTTCCTTCCCCCATCACAGTCACGCTCCACCCTTGACACAGTAACCTCTGTCCCAGCAATGGAGAGTTTTATCCTCTCCCGATTCTACCCATCCACCTCCCAAAGTGTCACTTACCACAGTGGCCTTGGTTCTCCATACTTAGGAATCACAGTTTGATTTCTATGATCCTAAGTCAGTCTCCTGAGGGCTGGAGAAGAAAGTGTCACAGATCTGGGAGTGGGCAGGGAATTCCCAATGAACCTCAAAGCACAATATGACCTGTCCAATCTTATAGCCCTGATCCCAACTATTGGCAAAATTGCTTTCAGGCTTTTTCTAGGCTAGTCCAGATCAATTGTAGATGGTGTGGAAGCAGAGAAAGAACTGACAGAAAGGGGATTGCAATGCATGACAGTTTGTTAGCAAGAGTCAGGCTAACTGTAACCCTAATAACGCGAGATTTGTAGAAACGAGGAATGTGTGAGGCGAGTGGGAAAGAACTGTGTGAGAAGTTGTTGCGACCTTGTGTAGATAATGTGTAGATAATATGGAATGTAGACTGAGTCTACATTAGTGAGCAAAACAAGATATCAGAATGACCTATGTATAAACAAAATGCAGCTGTTGCTCATTATTGTCTGTAACGAAAGGTATAAATGCTTGCTGTAATTGTTTACCTGTTGAGAGACCTGTTTAGCTCTCTCCCTCTACGCAATTGCTTGAGAAAATAAAGTATCTGACTTGCTGTACCCAAACAAAAAGTGAGAACTCTGTTATTCTCTGACAATGGGAAGGGGTTTTTTGGGAGGGGGTTTCTCTTTCTTTTAGTATAATGATGCTAAAACTTTTGTAACTAATACAACCAAATAAGAGGCAAGTTTAGCCACTTCAAAAGAAAATGGATAAATTTATTTTCCTGAATTTGGGTCTTAAAAGATTATCTGAGATTTCACTTTAGGAATGTGAAAGTGTTTTATAGCCCACCCTGGATTGTGGGGTTTTCTCTCTTTGTGAAGGCTGTTTGGTCACATACTTCAATATTAGTTTAGTTTGACAGGATGCAGCTCAGATTTGTTGAGGACTTCACGAGACAAATGATCATTTGCCAGAATAGTCTTTTTTAAATTTTATTTTATTTTAACCTTTGTCTAACCCTTTGTCATGAGATCTTTTGTGGTGCTTGAACAATGACAATTATCAATATCTCTCAGCACAAACACTGATGGTGAGAGCTAGAGTCACACTAAGAAGCAGAGACTGAAACGGGGAATGAAGTTATTGCCTGATCCTTGCAGTGATGAGAGATAGAGTCAGGAAGGGAAGAGGGTGGGAGATGGGGGAACAGAGCTGAGAAATTGCTGGGTTTGCTCTTCAGAGCCAGACAGCTGAGGCTGAGAACTGTGAACTCCCTGCATCAAAGCCAGAGGGAGACTAGAATTGGACTATGAGCATCATGTGAAGCTGTCCCTGAACTCTGAAGGACCATGAATGACACCCCACAAAGAAAGATGCAGGGAGAAGGCAGCATTTCCCAATTGCTGAGATGACAAGGTTGGGTGCAGGCAAGGAGGGAGCCAGGGATGTCAACAGACCTGGCCAGCCTTGAAGCCAGGCTGACCCCCATCATTGAGGCCAGAGGGGGGATGAGAAGCCGTAAAGCACAGCTGGTCACCCCTTCCCCATCTACCACAGTGTTCTGTGTTGGGATGAAAGAGGCTGTCTCTGCCCCACTCACCCCACCCTGCATCCCTCTAACCTGAGCTTTTTGGGTTCCCTGCTCTCAGAGTGTTTGCTTTGTGACTGGGTCCCAGCATCTCTCATGGCTTCTCTACACTTTTCTAGCAGTTTGTAAATGTTACTCTGTTGCTGGTGCATGGGGGATTTGGGTGCAGCAATGGGCTGGGCTGGGACTGAAATGTGCTGAGCTGGGCTGGGGGTGGGGAAAGGAGTCTGTTCATCCTTTGAAATAAAAAAGTAGAATTTAGTTTCTCACACTCCCAGTGTCCTCTGTTTGGCATTAAATGGCTACTAACTCCAGAGTTAAGGTCAAAGGTAAAAGTAATGCAAACATGGTCTGGGATGGAAATGCACAGTGAGGTCACCAAACAACCTTGCCCCTGCCCTATCTTAGGGCATGTCTACACTGGGAGAGTTATAGTGCCGGGAGTTACAGTGCTGCTCAGAGAACGCTGAAGGGAAACCACTGTTGTGTGTTCACACGGTCAGCTGCCTGTGCAATAGTGTGTTCACACTTGCGGCACTTGCAGTGGTATTGGGATGTTACACTCTGGGGAGCTATCCTACAGAGCATTTCTTCCTCTTCTGCCATTAAGAGTTGTGGGAAGACGGAGGGGGTTGCAGGGCATCCTGGGTCCTGTCCCAATGCCCCGTGATGCATTGCTTCACATCCCAGCAATCCCTGTGCCTCCGTCAGCATTTGGCACCATCTTTCCATGGTTTGTGTATTGTGCACCCTGCTTCTTCGGGCTGCAGGAATGGATCCCGAACTGTTGACCAGTATGGTGCTCGCTCTGACCAACACATCATAAGTGGCAATGGAGTTATTCCTTAAACTACAAAGGCAAGAGGAGTGCAACATTGATCTTGCCATGCGTAGTAGCTATGACACGAGCTTGCTTGTGGCATTCATGGAGGTGCTGACCGCAGTAGAACACCGCTTTTGTGCTCGGGAAACAAGTACTGAGTGGTGGGATCACATCATGATACACATCTGGGATGACGAGCAGTGGCTGCAGAACTTTCGCATGAGAAAAGCCACATTCATGGGACTGCGTGATGAGCTCCGCCTAGCCCTGTGGCTCAAGGACACGAGAATGAGAGCTGCCCTGCCATTGGAGAAGCATGTGGCTCTTGCACTATGGAAGCTGGCTACTCCAGACTGCTACCAATAGGTCACTAACCAGTTTGGAGTGGGGAAGTTGACCATTGGACTCATGTTGACGGAAGTGTGCAGGGCCATTAATTGCATCCTGCTCCGAAAGACCGTGACTCTGGGCAACGTGCGTGACATTGTGGATGGCTTTACACAAATGGGCTTCCTTAACTGTGGAGGGGCAATAGATGGCGCCCACATTCCAATTCTGGCACCAGACCACCTAGCCACCAAGTACATTAATCGCAAGGGGTATTTCTCAATGGTTCTCCAGGCACTTGTGGATCACTGTGGGTGTTTCACAGATATTAACGCAGGCTGGTCCGGAAAGGTGCATGACGCACGCATCTTTCGGAACACTTGCCTGTTCAGGAGCTGCAAGCAGGGGCTTTCTTTCCGGACCAGAAGATCACTGTAGGGGGAGTTGAAATGCCCATTGTGATCCTGGGAGACCCTGCCTGCCCATTAAAGCCGTGGCTTATGAAGCCATACACAGGAAAACTTGACAGCAGCAAGGAGTGGTTTAACAACAGGCTGAGCAAGTGCAGAATGACTGTTGAGTGTGCTTTTGTACATTTAAAAGCTTGCTGGCACTGCCTCTATGGAAAGCGGGACCTGGCCGATGACAATATTCCTATGCTTATAGCCGCATGCTGTATGCTCCATAATATTTGTGAAGGGAAGGGTGAAAGCTTCACTCAGGGCTGTACCGCAGAGGTTCAGCGCCTGGAGGCTGAGTTTGAACAGCCAGAGACCAGGGCTATTAGAGGGGCGCAGCGCAGGGCCATAAGGATCAGGGATGCCTTGAGGCAGCAATTTGAAGCTGAGAGCCACTAATATTTGTTGCTATGCTCAGGAGTGCAGTGCTTGTAATGCTAGGATGTAATTGTGATTGGTGCAGATGATGCAATATGAAGGTTTAACAATTGCCTGTTGCTTTGCAGGGCTCTGTTTGCTTTCAATTAATAGAATAAAGATTGCTTTCAAACCCATACAATTTTTTTTATTAAAAAACAACAATGAGAGGAGAGAGTCAAACAAAAAAGCCCATCGGCAGTGAGGGGGATGGGAGAAGGGAAGGTCCCAGGAGGAGGTGAGGTCCCGGGACAGCTAAAGATTTGTGTATGTCCAGGGATCATATCCAACCTTCTCCTTTGGAGTACAATGCAGCGGTCAGCAGGGCCAAACTGCAGAGGGATGGTGTTGAGTGTAGTGGGAGTCCGCAGTGCTGGACTGTGAGGGGGGAGAAGTGGAATGCCATGGGTATAGACTGGATCCAGGAGGTTGATAAGAGTGTGTTGGCAGTATCTGGGAGGAGCATGGAAAATAGTTTTGCGACAGCAGCAGCAGGGGAGGGTGGGCACAGAGCTGCTCAGTTTGCAGAACTAGTATCGCCTGGAGCGTGTCTGCTTGGTGCTCCATAACCTTTAAGAGCTGCTCCGTGGCGTCATTCTGGTGTGCCGCGTTCTCCTTTTCAGTCCCTCTTCTTGCTGTCCCACCACTCCTTCAATTCTTGTTTCTCGGCAGCAGAGTGCATCATAACATCATGCAGAAAGTCCTCCTTAGTTCTTCTTGGCTGCTTTTTAATTCTGTGCAGCCATTCAGCCAATAATAAAGAGGGAGACTAGGCTCCCAAGGTCATCTCTGTGATATTTAAAGGCAACATTTTACAGAAGCAGTGTTGTTTGCAACACACAGACCACTGATTCAGTGATTTAAAACACAGCAAGTACTCACACACCTGTCACTAACGGGCTGACCCCAGGCAAGCACACATGAGCCACAAGCCCCCCAAAATGGTAAGTAGCCACAGGGGCAGGGAAAATCACTCTTCCTGGATGCTGCTGTACACTGGGCACTTGGCTCTTGGGGAGAGCCAGCACTGTAGGGGGGGGGGGGGGGGGCTGATAATCATTCCTGTCCCCATACAACTTTCTACAGGATGTGATCATTATGGAAGGTATCTCACTGCTGAGGGTGAGCAGAGAATCAAGGGAGGGTCTTCTGATACTCACCAACACAGCCCCCCAATGCAGCACTTAGCGTACCCCCTCTCAGACAGAGCCCAGGCAAACTCCCTCTGTTAGCCTCTCCGCTGTTCACCGCTCAGCTGGTTCGCAGCTCACTGCCTTTTTATAGCAGTCAGGCCCACTCAAGGCCAACCTGGAACAAAGCACTCCCAATTCAAACTTTTCAAACAACCAAGCACACGGTCAAACTGACAAACTGTCCCCACAACAGACACTCAGATACTCACCAACACAGCCCCCCTTGACTTTAGCAAAGCTTTTGATACGGTCTCCCACAGTATTCTTGCCAGCAAGTTAAAGAAGTATGGGCTGGATGAATGGACTATAAGATGGATAGAAAGCTGGCTGGATGGTCAGGCTCAACGGGTAGTGATCAGTGGCTCCATGTCTAGTTGGCAGCCGGTATCAAGCAGAGTGCCCCAAGGGTCAGTCCTGGGGCTGGTTTTGTTCAATATCTTCATCAATGATCTGGAGGATGGCGTGGACTGCACCCTCAGCAAGTTTGCAGATGACACTAAACTGGGAGGCGTGGTGGATATGCTGGAGGGTAGGAATAGGATACAGAGGGACCTAGACAAATTAGAAGATTGGGCCAAAAGAAATCTGATGAGGTTCAACAAGGACAAGTGCAGAGTCCTGCACTTAGGACGGAAGAATCCCATGCACGGCTACAGACTAGGGACCGAATGGCTAGGCAGCAGTTCTGCAGAAAAGGACCTAGGGGGTTACAGTGGATGAAAAGCTGGATATGAGTCTACAATGTGTCCTTGTTGCCAAGAAGGCTAATGGTATTTTGGGCTGTATAAGTAGGGGCATTGCTAGCAGATCGAGGGACATGATCATTCCCCTCTATTCGACATTGGTGAGGCCTCATCTGTGTCCAGTTTTGGGCCCCACACTACAAGAAGGATGTGGAAAAATTGGAAAGAGTCCAGCGGAGGGCAACAAAAATGATTAGGGGGCTGGAGCACATGACTTATGAGGAGAGGCTGAGGGAAATGAGATTGTTTAGTCTGCAGAAGAGAAGAATGAGGGGGGATTTGATAGCTGCTTTCAACTACCTGAAAGGGGGTTCCAAAGAGGATGGACCTAGACTGTTCTCAGTGGTACCAGATGACAGAACAAGGAGTAATGGTCTCAAGTTGCAGTGGGGGAGGTTTAGATTGGATATTAGGAAAAACTTTTTCACTAGGAAGGTGGTGAAGCACTGGAATGGGTTACCTAGGGAGGTGGTGGAATCTCCTTCCTTAGAGGTTTTTAAGGTCAGGCTTGACAAAGCCCTGGCTAGGATGATTTAGTTGTGGATTTGTTCTGCTTTGAGCAGGGGGGTGGACTAGATGACCTCCTGAGGTCCCTTCCAACCCTGAGATTCTATGATTCTATGATTCTATGACTGTGGCTTCTGCCCTGGCCCCTATGTGGCTCACCTATATGCTGCAATGCCCTCCCCCCCCCCATAACGGCACAGTGGTGAGGGAAAGTTACTGTTAATGGGGCAAGAAACAAAGCAGCTCTGCCAAAGAACCTGCAGCAGCAGATTGCCCACTATCTTCACAAGAGTTTCCTGGAGATCTCTGAGGGAGATTCCCGTGAAGTGAGGGAGTCAATCAAGAGCTTGTTCCGCCGCTCAGACTAGGCATGCGGTGGGAGACAAGCCTGCTTTCTGCAACCCTCCTGCCACCAACAACTCGCTTCAGCAATTCCCAAAATCAGAACCACTTACCAGGGGCCTCCTCTCCTGTTTGTGCTTCACCAACATCCAACTGCTTTGACTGGCTATCCTCCGGGGTAGAAAAGAGTTCCTGACTGAATGCATCTCTGACCTCTGAGTCATCCTCTGCTTCTTGGTCCCCCTCCCCCTCCACAGTCTGGTCCAAGATTTCCTCCTCTTGGCTCGGTCCACTCTCGACTGGCATGAGAGCCACCGAAGTATCCACAGTGAAGTATCTTCGCAGTGGAGATGGGGTCGCTGCCCAGTATCGCATCCAGCTCTTTGTAGAACCGGCAGCTCATGGGCGCAGCACTGAAGCGGCAGTTTGCCTCCCGCACCTTGTGGTAGGCATTCCACAGCTCCTTCACGTTTACTCTGCACTGCAGTGTGTCCCAGTCATGGCCCCTTTCTGTCATGCATCGTGAAATCTGTCTGTAGGTGTCAGGGTGCCCTCCCCACTCTGAACTCTGGGATACAGATGTGGGAACCCGCATGAAAGACCCCCTAAGCTCATTTCTACTAGCTTAGGTTAAAAACTTCCCCGTGGCACAAATTCTTCCTTGTCCTTGGACGGTATGCTGCCACTACCAAGTGAGTTAGACAAAGATTTAGGAAAAGGACCACTTGGAGTTCCTGTTTCCCCAAAATATCCCCCCAAGCCCCTTCACCCCCTTTCCTGGGGAGGCTAGAAAATAATACATTAACCAAATAGGTAACCAAGGTGAGCACAGACCAGACCCTTGGGTTTTTATTACACTAAAAACCCAATCAGATTCTTTAAAAACAAAACTTTATTATAAAGAAAAAAATAAAAGAAGCACCTCTGCAAAATCAGGATGGAAGTTAATTTTACAGGGCAGTCAGATTCAAAACACAGAGGATTCCCTCTAGGCAAAACTTTAAAGTTACAAAAAGAGGGATAAACCTCCCTCTTAGCATGGGGAAAATTCACAAGCTAAAACAAAAGATACTCTAACGCATTTCCTTGCTATTACTTACTATTTCTGTACTTTTAGATGTATCATTCAGTAGGAGCTGGATTACTTGCTTGGTTTCTCTCTTTGTCTCCCGAGAGAACAACAAAAACCCCACAGAGCACCAAACAAAGCCTTTCCCTCCCCGCCCCCCGATTTGAAAGTATCTTCTTTCCCCATTGGTCCTTCTGGTCAGGTGCCAACCAGGTTATCTGAGCTTCTTAACCCTTGACAGGTAAAGGAGGGATTTTATGCTATCCTTAGCTGTATGCTTATGACAGTAGATGTCATAATTCCTATGGCTGGAGCGCAGCTGGGACTGGACAGCCTCCTCTCCCCAAATGCTGATGAGGTCCAGCAGCTTGGCATTGCTCCAAGCGGGGGATCACCTGGTGCATGGAGTAGGCATGGCCACCTGGAAAGATGCACTGAGACCACTGCACACATCACCAAGCAAACAGGAAGGGGACTTTCAAAATTCCAAAGGAATGTACAGGATGGGGATGATGTTGGTCACCTGAGTGCGGGGCAGTAGAGTTCAAACCAATGACCAGAGAGGGGAGAACAGGCATTGTGGGACACCTCCCAGAGGCCAATCACAGCGCTGTAATCGACCACAGTGTCTACACTGGCACCACAGCGCTGTAGCCCTGGCGCAGAAAGCTGTACACCTCTCATTGGGGTGGTTTTTTTAAAGCGCTGCACACTAAGTGGCTTGGCAGTGTGTACACCTCAGGTGTTACAGCGCAGAAAGCTGCTTTACTGCACAGAAACTTGCCAGTGTAGACAGGGCCTTAGGATAGTCAAACTTCCCATAAGGTAAGAACTACCTGAAATCTTGTCCTGCTCTCCCTGACCTCAGTACAAATCAGGAATAGTCTGAATGGGGTCACAGGGTCATTCTCCTCTCCCTCATCCTGGTGTAAACCATAAGGAATCCCACTGGAACCCCTGGAACTGTTTACAACTGTGTGAAGTTGTTGTGAGAGGAGAATCAGGCCACTGGCCTCTAAGTGTGTTAGCAGGAAATATACAGAGAGAGAGAGAGATTCTGATCTCTGAGCTAGGTTTTAGCTCAAGACCCGTGTTCTCACAACCTTACCATCTGCCTCATTTTAGCTCAGGCACACTGAAATCAATGGGGCCATTGAAAGTAGCAGGGTGGATAAAAATCAATGACTTTCTTTAAAAATTTTTAAAAAATGGATTTTTTTGATAAAATACTTTTTTGAGGAAAAAACCTATCTAAAGATAGTTTTAATTAAGAAACATTATAGCTCAAAGATATCTCATCATGGAATAGGGATTAGAAATTCTAATTCTATAGTATGAGACAATATATTCATGTAATGTTTAAGAAAAGTTTTGTAAATGAGTTCCAATAGTTCATGGATTAGGGACTCAGTCTTATGGGGTTCCAGGGGCTACCCAATGGGACTAAGTTCTCAGTCTAGAAGATACCATCAGAGATGCTTAGTTTTGCAGTTCTCAAACTGTGGATTTGTGTTTATAGAGGTAACATGCTTGTTAACAGCAAAAATGTTATTAAATAAATAATATATAGAGATGAGAAATAACAGACCTCAACCCTATTGTCCCTCTGCAAATTTGTGTACACAGAGTCAATCCCTTACCTCTCTCTAAAAGTGCAGATTCAAAAAGTTCAATTAATAGAAGATTATTGGTGGTGGAATAGATCTGGACAAGGAAAAGAAGTCTGGAGATAAATGTGAGAAGGAGGGACAGGCAGTAGAAACAAAAGTGAAACTGTTTGAGCAGCATATTCCAGAAGTCTTGAGGTCTTTCTGAGTGTAGCCTTTGTGGAAGTAGAGAAAGAACTGACAGGGATTTGAAGGGGATTTCAATGCAAACAGTCCCTTCTATGAGCAAGAGTCAGGCTAGCTGTAACCCTAATAATGTGAGACTTGTAGAAGCGAGGATTGTGAGAGGCGAGTGGAAAAGAACTGTGAGAGAAGTTGTTGCAACCTTGTGTTAGATAAATATGGAATGTAGACTATAGTCTAAATAGAAGTGAGAAAAATAAGATATCAGGATAACCTATGTATAAACAAAATGCAGCTGTTGCCCATTATTGTATGTAACAAAAGGTATAAATGCTTGCTTTAATTGTTTAGCTTTTGAGAGACCAGCCTAGGAGGGAGAAACCCTGTGTCCTAGTGCACTCTCTCCCTCTATGCAATTGCTTGAGAATAAAGTATCTGACTTTGCTGCACCCAACCAGAGAGTGAGAACTCTGTTTTCTCTGACACCTTCATTGATTTGAGATCTACCATACCATTCTCTCACTAGAAGGGAAAACCTATAATGTCAGCAGACTGTAAAAAAGACCCAGTCTGGGAATATTTTAATTAAGTTCCTCTACCTGTGGGTAAGACAGGCATGCGTGTAAAATGCAAACAGTGCAACAAAGAAATGCAAGGCCTGGTTGCCCAAATGAAACAACATCATGAGAAGTGTTCCTTCTCAGGAGGAAGCTGCATTGACGATGATGAAAGGAACATGTCTGAACATGCAGGATCTTCAGTTTGGTAATTTATTTTTATTTCATACCTCTTTCTTAAGGACTGCCTGTCTTCCTTCTGGACTATTCTTGTGAATTCTCATGTTTGAGCAAAAAATATAGTTGTTACTCTATGGTACTATCATTTTAGATGAAGTTGTGATAAACAATAAATAGCTGAAATAGGCAGATCTTCCTTTTACAATTTCAGCTTTAAAGTAGTACTGAGTGTCAGTGAATGCAATGAGTAATAGTAAATGAGCAGTATGCTAATAATAATAAAATAACTGCATTGACTTATTTTGTTTAGGAGAATCGATCCTCAACATACAGGATTCTGAAGACTATCCACCTTCAAGATCACTATCATTTTCTATAGTTTCAGAGTTATCTGCCAGCATCATGTATGTCACATAGCCACAGTATATCACCTGTAGCAAAAAGAAAAAACAATCTCCATCATCCAGAAACAACCATAGATAAGTTTGTGATAAGAACCAGCAGATAACAAAAAGAGGTAATTGATGAAAAAATTGCCCAGTTTTTTATGCAACAAACTCTCCTTTCCATATGATTGAGAACCCACACTTCATTAACATGGTTCAGTCATTAAGACCAGGATACAGTCCACCTAACAGAGCAGATGTCGCAGGCAAATTGCTGGATAAAGTGTATGAAAGAGAAATTGAGCAGTGTGCAAAAGGTCTAGAGGGTGAAATTTTTAACCTTGTCTTGATGGGTTGAGCAATGTCCACAATGATCCTGTTGTATGTGCTTGTGTGACAACAGAAGAAGGGAATGTCTTCCTTACAGAAACAATTGATACATCAGGAAATGCACACACAGCAGAATACTTACAAGAAGTAACAGTAAAAGCTATAACAAACTGAAAAAAAATGCAAATGTCTAGTATGCAGCTTGGTCACAGACAATGCTGCAAATGTATCCAAGATGAGAAGAAATTATTTAGAAGAGAGTGAAGAGAGTCCCAAGCTAATAACATATGGTTGCAGTGCTCATTTGAGGCACCTCCTAGCCAAAGACTTCACTGTTCCAGAAATAAAGGCTAATGTTGAAATTGCAAAATACTTCCATAACAACCACTTTGCAGCAGCTGCTCTGAAAAAAGTGGGAGGAACCAAGCTAACTCTCTCACAAGACATGCGATGAAACTCAGAGTACCTCTACAGTACGAAATTAATTCGAAGTTATTTTATTAGAATTTCCAGAATCAAGTTCATACATTGGATGTTATGTGTCCCCACTAAAGCGTGTGAATTCGGCAGAGTGCGTCCACAGTACCGAGGCTAGCATCGAAAGGCGGAGCGTTGCACTGTGGTAGCTATCTCACAGTTCCTGCAGTCTCTGCCACCCATTGGAATTGTGGGTTAAGCTCCCAGTGCATGATGGGGCAAAAAGATTCTTGCAGGTTTTTCTGGGTGTGTGCCGTCACTCGCTCCTCCCTCCGTGAAAGCTACGGCAGACACCATGCTGCCAGAAGACGGTGCAGCACGGTGCACCGCCTGTCTCCTGGTATGTTGAATCCACTTTGAATGTCCTCTCCTCTTTCTATCTACTCTTTCATCTAACCATTTCCCGCAGTTTCTCGGCCATCGTGAACAGAGCTGCACAGCTTCCGCCGCTTTCTCCAGATTGTCTGTCCTGGGCTGCCGTGGAAGCTACAGAAGGCAACAGTTCCCCACCATTTCTCGGCCATCATGAACAAAGCCACACAGCTTCCGCCACAAACTCTGCTCTCGCCGCTTTTTCCATGTTGTCGGTCATGGGCTCCCATGGAAGCTACAGAGGCAACAATTCCCTGCTGTTTCTCGGCCATCGTGAACAGATCCGCACAGACAATCTGGAGAAAGCAGCAGAAGCTGTCCTGGGCTCCCGTGGAAGCTACAGAAGACAACCATTTACCGCCTTTTATCGGCCACCTTGAACCGAACAGCTCATTTCGCGCCCTTTTTCAAGGATTACCCGTGCAGGCACCATTGCGCGGCAAACATGGAGCAAGCTCAGATCTCTGCTGCAGTTTTGACCATTGTAAATACCTCGCGCATTATCCAGCAGTATGTTCAGTACCTGCAAAATCGGGCGAGGAAGCGACAACAGTGCGATTACTATACTGATGAGGACATGGACATAGACATTCCTAGATGCACGGCATGTGGTGATTGGGAGATCATGGTGGCATTGGGCCAGGTTCATGCCGTGGAACACCGATTCTGGGCCCGGGAAACAAGCACAGACTATGAGACTGGGATGATTCCCAGTGGCTGCAAAACTTTCGTATGAGTAGGGCCACTTTTATGGAACTTTGGGACTTGCTGTCCCCTGCCCTGAAGCGCAAAGACACCAAAATGAGAGCAGGCCTCACAGTTGCGGGGGAGGGATATCTCAGTGGCTTGAGCATTGGCTTGCTAAACCAAGGGTTGTGAGTTCAATCCTTGAGGGGGCCATTTAGGGAACTGGGGTAAAAATCTGTCTGGGGATTGGTCCTGCTTTGAGCAGGGGGTTGGACTAGATGACCTTCTGAGATCCCTTCCAACCCTGATATTCCATGATTCTATGATTGAGAAGCGAGTGGCCATAGCACTGTGGAAGCTTGCAACGCCAGACAGCTACCGGTCAGTCGGAATCAGTTTGGAGTGGGCAGATCTACTGTAAGGGCTGCTGTGCTGCAAGTAGCCAACGTAATCATTGGCCAGCTCTATCAAGGGTAGTGACTTTGGGAAATGTGCAGACCACTGTGGATGGCTTTAATGCGCTGGGGTTCCCTAACTGTGGCGGGGCAATATCTTAGCCCCGGCACACCATGGCGGCCAGTACATAAACTGCAAGGGATACTTTTCCATGGTGCTGCAAGCACTGGTGGATCACAAGGGACGTTTCACCGACATCAACATGGGATGGCCGGGAAAGGTGCATGATGCTCGCATCTTCAGGAACTCTGGTCTGTTTGAACAGCTGCAGGAAGGGACTTACTTCTCAGACCAGAAAATTACTGTTGGGGATGTTGAAATGCCTATAGTTATCCTTGGGGACCCAGCCTACCCCTTAATGCCATGGCTCATGAAGCCATACACAGGCACCCTGGACAGTAGTAAGGAGCAGTTCAACTATAGGCTGAGCAAGTGTAGAATGGTGGTAGAGTGTGCTTTTGGACGTTTGAAAGGGCGCTGGCGCAGTTTACTGACTCGGTTAGATCTCAGCACAGCCAATATTCCAATTGTAATTGCTGCTTGTTGTGTGCTCCACAATATCTGTGAGAGTAAGGGGGAGACTTTTATGGCGGGGTGGGAGGTTGAGGCAACTCGCCTGGCAGCCAATTTCGCACAGCCAGACAACAGGGCGATTAGAAGAGCACAGCAGGGCGCGCTGCGCATCAGAGAAGCTTTGAAAGCCAGTTTCATGACTGGCCAGGGTACGGTGTGACAGTTGTGTTTGTTTCTCTTGAAGTTACCTGCACCCTATATATATGAAAGGAAATAAAGTCAAAATTGTTTAAAAACTATTCTTTATTATTTGATGCACAACGCATTGAGAGAAATTAGAAGGTAGACTGGGAGGGTTAGGGGGGTGGAGGAGGAAAGGACAAGTCCAGAAACCAAATCAAAAGTTTGCATATGCCAGCTTTCTGGTGCTTGGGCGATCCTCTGGGGTTGAGTGTGTGGGTCCCCGTAACCTCCCCCCTTGTGTTCTTGGGCGTCTGGGTGAGGAGGCTATGGAACTTGGGGAGGAGGGAGTTTGATTATACAGGGACTGCAGCAGCAGTCTGTGGTCTTGCTGCCTTTCCCGCATTAGATCCACCATACAGCGGAGCATGTCAGTTTGCTCCCCCATGAGCTTGACCATAGCATCCTGCCTGCTCTCACTGCATGCCTCCCTCCTCTCTTCGTGTTCCTCTAATGCTTTACGGGACTCCGCAGTTGTTTGCCTCCAGGCATTCAGCTGGGCCCTATCAGTGTGGGAGGACTGCATGAGCTTGGCGAACATGTCATCCCGAGTTCATTTCTTCCGCCTTCTAATCTGGACCAGCCTCTGGGACGGAGTAGATAGGGGCTGCGTTGAAACATTTGCATCTGCGGGAGGAGAAAAAGGGAGGGTAGTATTTTAAAAAATACATTGCAGAGAACAAAGGGGGCACTTTGGTATGAGTAAACCATCACACACGGCCGGGCAACAGAATTCATCTTGCAGGCAGCCCCTAGGGGCACGTGGGGTTCTGCTCCTTCTACATTCATTTCAATGCTTTCAAACTGCTGGGTTCCCCCCCACCCCCGACCACGTGGCTCCGATCAGGCTCAGAGCAGGGATGAGCCCTTTACACTAAACGCGAACAACCCAGCGCGGCTGGGTTCCTCCCATGCCCCCCACCCCGTGGCTCCGATCAGGCTCTCACTCACCAGAAGTACCTTCTCCAGCGTCATGGACCAGGAGCCCCCCTTGGGAGTGAGGGGAGGCTATTGGCTCCAGCGTTAAGATTAGTTCCTGGATAGGGGGGAAAATGGATTCCCCACTTGTCGCCTGTGCACTGTCCTCCTCCTCCTCCTCTTCATCCTCCAATGTCTCTTCCTTCTCGCTCTGTGCAACTCCCCCCTTGCAGGTGTCCATGGACAGTGGTGGGGTAGTGGTGGCATCACCCCCCATACTTGCATGGAGCTCACGGTAAAAGCGAAATGTATGGGGCTGTGACCCAGAGCGCCCGTTTGCCTCCCTGGCTTTTTGGTATGCTTGCCTGAGCTCCTTGCTTTTGTACGACACTGCTCTGTGTCCCTGGAGTAGCCTCTTTCCGTCATGGCCCTGGAGACTTTAGTGTAGGTATTTCCGTTCCTTTTTTTGGAACATAGTTCTGTCATGACAGACTCATCTCCCCAACATGCGATGAGATCCAGTACCTCCCGTTTGGACCATGCTGGAGCTCATCTGCGAATCCGGGACTGCGTGATCTCTTGTGATGGTGGACTCTGCATGGTCGCCCATGATGGTGGACTGTGCTGATGGTCACCTGTGCTGATGGTGACCAAACAGGAAATGAAATTCAAAAATTCCCAGGGCTTTTCCTGCCCACCTGGCTAGTGCATTGGAGTTGAGAGTGTTGTCCAGAGCGGTCACAAGGGAGCATCCTGGGATAGCTCCCGGAGGCCAATAATGTCAAATTGCGTCCACAATACCTTTAACCCGGGATTGCGATCTCAATTTAAGCGCTATTCCACTTGCCAAGGAGGAGTATGGAAATCGAATTAAAGAGCCCTTTAAATCGAAAAAACGTTTGGTCATGTGGACGGAATCTTTTTTTTTTCCGAAATAACTCGGCTAATTCCGAAATAACAGGCTAGTGTAGACCAGGCCTCAGTAGTGGACTGTTTTGCGCACTATATCAAGAACTGACCTAATCTGATGAGTTTGTGAACAAAATTGTGAAAAAATAGATGGCACTGTCACAGCCAAAGTTCTCAACATTGGGCTTAAGGGAAATGTTGAACACATGCCGAGTACCCTGAAGCCTATTTCTGTAGCCTTGAACAAAATGCAGGGAAATAGCTGTTTTATTGCTGATGCTGTTGAAATTTGGAAGGAACTGAGTGAGATTTTAAAAAGAGAGATATACAATGACAGAGTTAAATTACAAGCATTAAAAAAAACGAATGGGACAAGCACTATCTCCAGCTCATTTTCTTGCAAATATTCTCAATACTTGGTACCAGGGTCAAACCTTAACTGCTGAAGAAGAGGAGTTGGCTATGACATGGACATCCAGAAATCATCCCTCCATAATGCCAACTATAATAAACTTCAGAGCTAAGGGTGAACCATTCAAGAAATACATGTTTGCTGATGATGTTTTAAAGAAAGTCACACCAGTGAACTGGTGGAAGGGACTTAAGCACTTGGATTCAGAGACTGTTGAAGTGATAATCTCACTTTTAACAGCACTAGCTTCTTCTGCCAGTGTAGAAAGAATATTTTCTTCCTTTGGACTAATTCATTCCAAATTGAGAAATCATTTGGGACCTGAAAAAGCAGGAAAGCTTGTTTTCCTTTTCCAGATTATGAACAAACAGGAAAATGAAGGTGAAGACGACTGAGTTAGCTGCAGAAGCCAATATTTTAAGTTTCTCATGTTGACCTGGCTGGCATAGTCGATTTAATTTTTGTGTTTTTTTAAAAAATATATTTCATTTAACTATTTTAGTTAAAAACAAACCTGATTTTAAAAAACTTGAAGGTTTAACTAAATTCAAAAATTCATATACACCTCTACCTCGATATAACGCTGTCCTCGGGAGCCAAAAAATCTTACCGCGTTATAGGTGAAACCGCTTTATATTGAACTTGCTTTGATCCACCGGAGTGCGCAGCCCCGTCCCCCCCGGAGCACTTCTTTACCGCGTTATATCCAAATTCATGTTATATCGGGTCGCGTTATATCGGAGTAGAGGTGTACTTGTTTTGTTAAAATATTATATGTTTGCTGTTGAAGAAAAAATCCAGAATACATAACATTGTTGTTTTAGTTAAATAAAACAATTTAAATGTCTGTCTGGTGATGTTCTCCTAATACAGCGTGGCAAGAAAATCCTCCAAATATTAATGATTAACCTGTTGAATTGGAGATAGTTCACCTCCCAATGACTTCATAAATATCTGCTTCAATTACCGTTGGTAAATGAAATAATCAAACAATCATTCATTTTCTGATATAGCTGTAAAACGAATCTGAAAAGTTTTCAAAATAAATCACTTTAAAAATGTATAGTGTGTACCTTCTAAAAATGAAACCTACATCTATCACTGAGTTGTGAAGAATATGTATTAAGGTTATAACAACCAACAAGAATGCACTTTTATGTAGAAATCCATGATTAAATCAAGTCTTCCTGACTAGTGATTTAAATAATGATTTAAATCAATTTGATTTAAATCAAATCCACCCTGGGCAATAGTACAGTGAAACTTGTGTAAGATTTTGTAGGATTGGGAATTTAGATCGCTAGGCTTGGGAGTTTCTCTCTGCTGATATTTGTCCTGTTCCTCATACCACAACTTTCCCCATTTCATTCTTGTCTGATTACAAAGTAATTGTTTCTATTGATACCAGGATTATTTTTAATACAGGAGCTGCCAGAGGCTGCACCGAAGACTGTAGCCCTTGTTGTGCTCTGTATTGTATTATACATACACATCATGGCCTTGGCTACACTTGCAGCTGTACAGTGCTGTGAGGTAAACCTGTCTTCGTACAGCTGAGTAGGGAAAAGCGCTGCAGTCTGTCCACACTGACAGCTGACAGCGCAGTGGCGTGGCCACACTTGCAACATTTCCAGCTGTGTTGGGAGCGGTGCATTATGGGCAGCTATCCCAGCATTCATGTGGCTGCAACGTGCTTTTCAAAACGGGGGGTGGGGTGGATTGTGCCAGGGAGTGTGGGGGGAGAGAGAGTGCTTTTTGGAGCATGTCAGCTCTCTATTTTGCAAGTTCCGAACTCCCGGCCCCCTGCTCATTCATTTACTCACTCAAAGCAAGCTGCAAACTGTTTCCTTTTCTCTGTGGTACGAGCTTTGAATCGGGCACTTCCGCATTCCTGCAGCCGGTCACAACAATGGAGAGGATTGGCCACTTGACAAGGTGATTAGTACAGCACTGCAAGCATTTACACTCACACCGGTGAGTCGTAGCCACTCCGCTGAAGCTCTTATTCCTCTCGGAGATGTGGAGTACCTGCAGCGGTGTACCCAGCGAGATACAGCGCTGTAAGTGCCCTGCCAGTGTGGACGGGGAGTGAGTTACAGTGCTGGGGGAGGCTTTACAGTGCTGTAACTTGCAAGTGTAGCCAAGGCCCATGAGGCACAGATCCTAAGGGAAAGAGCTTCCTGTCTAAATATACAAAACAGACACAGTGATGATTGTGTAGGTGTCGGGAGTGTCTCCATGATTAAGGCTTGTGATATAGCATGGCCAGAGGGCAGCAGGAGAGTGATCCTATTGGGATCCAGGAAGTGGGCGGGCGAAGCCCGGCCACTGTTAAAGGATCCCCCCTAGCCTAAGGGGGGGTCCACAGGACCTGGAGACCAAAAAATTACGGGGGACAACTAATAAAAGAACAGGGACAGGAGTGAGGTCAAAGGGTCAAACGAAGGGAACCAGACGGGGACACCGAGCAGAGAACCTCGGACAGCGCCCACTGCTCCTCGAAGGCTTCAAGGGAGCCAGCGGACGCCGCCCAGAGGAACTCTGCCCGGATACGTGAACGAACGGTGGACCGGAAATAGGCCCCACAGTCACAGGAGACTCCATCGGCCAACCTCCTCACTCTGGTTTTATAGATGGCCAGTTTCGCTAGGGCCAGGAGGAAGTTGACCAGGAGGTCCCGTGACTTTGCGGGGCGATGGATAGGGAGTGCATTAACAAAAAGGTGAGGGGAAAAGTGCAACCAAAATCTTAACAAAATATCCGTGAGGAGCCGGAATAGGGGCTGCAGCCTGGCGCACTCCAGGTAAACATGCGCCAGGGTCTCCCTCACGCCGCAGAAGGGGCAGGTGTCTGGGATGGGGCAAACCGCGCCAAGTACACACCCGTGCTCACGGCTCCATGAGGGAGCCGCCAACTAATGTCCCCGGTGGGCTTCGGGATCAGAGCAGAATAAAGGCTGGCCCACCAGGGCTCCTCACCCTCCAGAGGTGGCAGAAGGTCCCGCCACTTCGTATCGGGACGGGACGCAAGGGTGAGGACATGAAGAACATGGAGCACCAGCGTGTATAGATGTTTCCTCGGCGCGGTCCGGAACAGAACTGGCTGCAGATCGTGCAGCCGGCTCATGGCGAAGGGACGGGGAGGGGGCCGGTTGGGTCCACGGGGCAGGGGCCTGATGAAAAGGTTTGGAGGACTCGGAGTGGAGGGTGGGCGGGGCGTACCCTCTCGCAGGACCCGGTCGAGATGGTCCCGAGCAGCGGGCGGCAAAGCGGCCCTCACCTCCTGAAGGACGCGCTGGGGAGTACGAGGTCTGGAGAGCCCCATGCGCCGAGCGAGCATCAGGGGATCCAGCCAATCTCCCTGGTCGTAGTCCAAGAGGTCTCCGACTTTGGTGACTTCTGCCAGGACCAACCTCTGGTGCACCATAGGGGACTCCGCCACCTGCACACGGAGCTGGGGGTTGTGTAGCAGGGGCTCCGCGAGGAGATCTGCCCCCACGGTGGCCGCCACCGACCTGGTCACTGAAAACAGTTTCCAGGTCCGGAGGAGGTCCTGGTAGAAGACCGTCAGCCTGGAGAGGTCTCGCGGAAGACCTCTCGGATGGAGACAAAGGAGCTGCCGGTCATATCGGAGCCCTCGGAAGCAGCGCAGGAAGGCGTGCACCAATACGCTCCACGCCGGACTACCTGCACCATAAAGGAGCCTCTGCAGGGCCTGGAGGCCGAAGACGTGGACCTGAGCGTGCAGACACTTCAGGCCCTGCCCTCCGTCCTCCAGGGGTAGATGGAGAACCCCCACAAAGACCCAGTGCAGTCCTGACCAAAAGAACTCCATTATCGACGTCCGGAGGTTGGCCAGGAAACCCGGGGCCGGGACCAGGGTGTTCAGCCGGTACCAGAGCATGGACAGGACTAGTTGACTGAGCACCAGTGCTCTCCCTTGAAGGGAGAGACACCGGAGCAGTCCTGTCCATTTCTGGAGCCGCTCCGACACCCTGCCCTCTAAACCTAGCCAGTTCTCCGGCGGAGACGGATGCGTGGCAGAAAGGTAAACGCCGAGATAGAGCAGCGGACCCGCGCTCCACCAGACGGCCTGAAGCGCGGGTGGGAGGGAGCTCGCCTGCCACCCCTCCCCTACCACCAGGCCAGAGCTCTTGACCCAGTTGACCCGGGCGGAGGAGGCTGCCGAATAGATGGTCTGGCAAGCCTCCACCCGCACCAAGTCGCCCAGGTCCTGGACCACGAGGAGCACGTCATCGGCGTACGCTGACAGGACCAACCGCAGCTCTGGCTCCCGCAGCACCAACCCCGTCAACCTCCTACGGAGGAGACAGAGGAAGGGCTCGATCGCCAGAGCATACAGCTGGCCCGAGAGGGGGCACCCTTGACGTACTCCTCGCCCGAAGCTGACCGGTTCGGTCAGGGTCCAGTTGAGCCTGACCAAACACTCTGCGGAGGCGTACAGCACCCGGAGAAAACCCACAAACCGGGGCCCAAAGCCAAACGCTCGCAGAGCGCCCAGGAGATACCCGTGGTCCACCCTGTCGAACGCCTTCTCCTGATCCAGGGACAGGAGGGCGAACGACAGACCATCCCTACACCCGAGTTCCAAGAGGTCCCGGACCAGATACAAGTTGTCAAAGATGGTGCGGCCCGGGACGGTGTAGGTCTGGTCTGGGTGGATCACGTCCGCCAGCACGGACCCTAGCCGCAGCGAGATGGCCTTCGCTACAACTTTATAGTCCATGCTGAGGAGCGAGATGGGACGACAATTCCGTAAATCGCGGAGGTCCCCCTTCTTTGGCAATAAGGCAAGCACGGCTCGCCTGCACGAAAGAGGGAGGACCCCGCCCTGCAAGGACTCGTCCCAGGCGGTGACAAGGTCCGGGCCGAGGACGTCCCAAAACACGTGGTAGAACTCCACGGTCAGCCCGTCCATGCCCGGAGATTTATTGGTGGGCATGCGGCGGAGGGCTTCCGAGAACTCGGCCAGAGTGAGAGGCAGCTCCAGCCGGTCTCGGTCACCCGCGCTGACCGTCGGGAGTTCAAACCAGAGCATTCTGCAAGTGTTAGGATCGGTTGGATCCGGGGAGAAAAGGCCTGCGTAGAAGGCCCTGGCCCTCCCGCACATCTCCGCCGGATCCGTGACAGGGGTGCCGCCTTCTGCTAGAAGGCAGGTGATGTGCTTCTTGGCCCCCCTCTTTTTCTCCAGGGCGTAGAAGAAGCGGGAGCCGCGATCCATCTCCTGAAGGAGGCGGATGCGGGATCGAACAAAGGCACCTCGGGCCCGATGGTCCTCGAGGGTCCGGAGCTCCTCCCGCTTCTCCCGGCACGCTCCGCAGAGGGATGGATCACCTGGGCTGGCGGCCAGATGCCTCTCCAGCTCTAAGACCTCCCGTTCCAACTGCCCTATCACCGCATCCCTCCGTCGGCTGGCGCCCCGGGTGTAGTCACGGCAGAACAGCTGGGCGCACACCTTCCCCATGTCCCACCACCGCCGCGCCGAGGGAAAGGCACGCCGCTGCGCTCGCCAGGCCAGCCAGAACTCCCGGAAGGATGGCACGAAGCCCACATCCTCCAACAAGCTATTATTAAAGTGCCAATAGGCCGGCCCCGGCATCTCCACGCAGAGAGAGGCTGTCACGGTGGCCAGATGGTGATCTGAAAAAGGGGCCGGCTGAATGCTGGAGGAGTGGGCCCGGGAAAGATGGAAACGTGACAAATAGATGCAGTCCAACCGGGAGTGGCGCGACTGATGGACCTCCACCCGGACAAAAGTGAATGTCGAAACGTCATCCGGGTGGTCGTCGCTCCAGCCGTCCACCAGGGAGTGATGTTCGACAATCTCCCGGAGGACATCCGCGGCGGCCGGGTGCTGCTCGGTCCCCGAGCGGTCCTGTTCCTCGAGGGTGGCGTTAAAGTCCCTGCCCAGGACCAGGCACTCGCGAGGATCCAAGGTGCCGAGGAAGGTGGACGCCTGCTAATAAAAATGCAACCTCTCTGGGCCCAATGTCGGGGTGTAAACGTTGATGAGATTGACCACAAGCCCCTCCATGCAGACCCGGAGGTGCAGCAGGCGACCCAGCACAGCCTCAGCAACCCCCAGCACCTCGGGCTGTAGGTCGGGGGAGAACAGGGTCGCCACTCCAGCCGTACGAACTGTGAGGTGGCTAAAGTAGACCCTGTCCCCCCACTCCAGCCACCAGCTAGCTTCAGCGGCCGGATCCGTATGGGTCTCCTGCAGGAAAATCACAGAGTACCCCGCTCCCGAAGGAAGGAGAGCACCTGGCTCCTGCGGAGACCCATCCTACAGCCCCGGGTGTTTAATGTTGCGAAGATGATCAGTGCCATAAGGAGGGCTGGGGGAGATCCTCGCCGGCAGAGATGCCCACGGCCTCTGTCAGGCCGCGCAACAATCCGTGACCTACCCCGTGGGCGATTAAGGAGTCACAGAATCATAGAATCATAGAATATCAGGGTTAGAAGGGACCTCAGGAGGTCATCTAGTCCAACCCCCTGCTCAAAGCAGGACCAATTCCCAACTAAATCATCCCAGCCAGGGCTTTGTCAAGCCGGGCCTTAAAAACCTCCAAGGAAGGAGACTCCACCACCTCCCTAGGTAACGCGTTCCAGTGCTTCACCACCCTCCTAGTGAAATAGTGTTTCCTAATATCCAACCTAGACCTCCCCCACTGCAACTTGAGACCATTGCTCCTTGTTCTGTCATCTGCCACCATTGAGAACAGCCGAGTTCCATCCTCTTTGGAACCCCCTTTCAGGTAGTTGTAGGCTGCTATCAAATCCCCCCTCATTCTTCTCTTCTGGAGACTAAACAATCCCAGTTCCCTCAGCCTCTCCTCATAAGTCATGCGCTCCAGACCCCTAATCATTTTTGTTGCCCTCCGCTGGACTCTTTCCAATTTTTCCACATCCTTCTTGTAGTGTGGGGCCCAAAACTGGACACAGTACTCCAGATGAGGCCTCACCAATGTCGAATAAAGGGGAACGATCACGTCCCTCGATCTGCTGGCAATGCCCCTACTTATACAGCCCAAAATGCCGTTAGCCTTCTTGGCAACAAGAGCACACTGTTGACTCATATCCAGCTTCTCGTCCACTGTGACCCCTAGGTCCTTTTCTGCAGAACTGCTACCTAGCCATTCGGTCCCTAGTCTGTAGCTGTGCATGGGATTCTTCCGTCCTAAGTGCAGGACTCTGCACTTGTCCTTGTTGAACCTCATCAGGTTTCTTTTGGCCCAATCCTCTAATTTGTCTAGGTCCCTCTGTATCCGATCCCTACCCTCTAGTGTATCTACCACGCCTCCTAGTTTAGTGTCATCGGCAAACTTGCTGAGAGTGCAGTCCACTCCATCCTCCAGATCATTAATAAAAATATTAAACAAAACCGGCCCCAGGACCGACCCTTGGGGCACTCCGCTTGAAACCGGCTGCCAACTAGACATGGAGCCGTTGATCACTACCCATTGAGCCCGACGATCTAGCCAGCTTTCTAGCCACCTTATAGTCCATTCATCCAGCCCATACTTCTTTAACTTGCTGGCAAGAATACTGTGGGAGACCGTATCAAAAGCTTTGCTAAAGTCAAGGAATAACACATCCACTGCTTTCCCCTCATCCACAGACCCAGTTATCTCCTCATAGAAGGCAATTAGGTTAGTCAGGCATGACTTGCCCTTGGTGAATCCATGCTGACTGTTCCTGATCACTTTCCTCTCCTCTAA
Organism: Emys orbicularis; assembly: GCF_028017835.1. NCBI lineage: Eukaryota > Metazoa > Chordata > Testudines > Emydidae > Emys > Emys orbicularis. The sequence goes on along the minus strand of NC_088695.1, from coordinate 22,626,432 downwards.
GTGTTTCATAATTGATTCCTTGAGGACCTGCTCTATGATTTTTCCAGGGACTGAGGTGAGGCTGACTGGCCTGTAGTTCCCTGGATCCTCCTTCTTCCCTTTTTTAAAGATGGGCACTACATTAGCCTTTTTCCAGTCATCCGGGACCTCCCCCGATCGCCATGAGTTTTCAAAGATAATGGCTCTGCAATCACATCCGCCAAATCCTTTATCATCCTCGGATGCAGCGCATCCAGCCCCATGGACTTGTGCTCATCCAGTTTTTCTAAGTAGTCCTGAACCACTTCTTTCTCCACAGAGGGCTGGTCACCTTCTCCCCATACTGTGTTGACCACTGCAGCAGTCTGGGAGCTGAAGACAGAGGCAAAAAAATCATTGAGTACATTAGCTTTTTCCACATCCTTGGTCACTAGGTTGACTCCCTCATTCAGTAAGGGGCCCACACTTTCCTTGATTTTCTTCTTGTTGCTAACATACCTGAAGAAACACTTCTTGTTACTCTTAACATCTCTTGCTAGCTGCAACTCCAAGTGTGATTTGGCCTTCCTGATTTCACTCCTGCATGCCTGAGCAATATTTTTATATTCCTCCCTCATCATTTGTCCAATCTTCCACTTCTTGTAAGAGGTGGACCCGTTGGTAGGCCACGGCGGCCTGCCTCCCGGTCCTCTTACCCTCCCCTGTGAGGGCCCTCGCGGCCCGGAGGATCTGATAGAAATCCCCCCATCGCTGGAGTGCAAGCTGTACCTTGTTGCGGGAGCCACGGATGTCCTCAAGGAACTCCCGTAGCTCCTCTCTCAGCATATGGTGGGGTGGGGTTACCGATCTATGGCTTTCCCCCAGTGGGGCCCCTGTCACAGCCCCGTGGCCCATCAAGACAGGCAAGCAGGGGGCAGACCCTTGACGTGGCATCCGATGGGCTGGCGCCACGTGGCCCACCACAGACCCTGGCTCAATGGGGGACGGCGGAGGGAAGATAGCAGCCCCTGGTGGGTTGGGACAGGGAAAAACAAAGGTCGCTCCTTGGGGGTCATCCTCTGGGATATGGAAGGAGACAGCCCCAGGGGCGGCAATAGCATCATGGGAAGTGGAGGGGAAAGGGACGGGGTCGGTGTCAGGGGCAAGGCAGGAGTCAGGAATAGGGACAGGGGAAGGTCGATAGTGGGATCGGGGGCCCCAGCAGCCAGGCCACTGGGTGAGGGGGGGTGGCACCCCACAAATAGGCTCAGGGATTTGCGGGGAGGGAGGGGGGCCCTCGGCGATGCCGGGTTCATGCTCCAGGGCAGATGGTAAGGCCACGGCATCCGTAGGTGGAGAATCAACGATGGGGCCCCCACCCGGGAAGGAGGTCGGCTGCAGCCATGAGGGAGTTCCCTGGCCACTCAGGTCCTGGCCGCGTGGCACTGGCCGTCACCTCAAGAGGCTCGGCGGCCGCTAGCGGGGTGCCATCTGTGGCTGGGTTGGTGGAAGAGTCCAGGGGCTCCTCAGAGGCGGAAGCGGAAGCAGTGGATAAGGGGACGGAACACGGGGAAAGGGGGGCCGAGGTGAGGTCGCTCAGATCGAGGCCCGCTGGTAGAGGGTCATCCTCCCCCTGGGTAACCGGGGTCAGACCCAGGGCCTCCATCTCCTCATAAATGGAGGGGAGAGCACCTTCCACCACCCCAGGGCTCTCCCCGCCAGTACCCGAAGCGACGCTCGCCTTGGTGCTTGCAGGGGCTTCAGATTGTAAGGGGGCGAGAGGGGCTCCATCAGGGGCTTCCATAGGAAGGGATGCCGGAGGAGGGGCAGTGCTATCCTCCGGTGCTGCCACGTCTTCCCTAGCTGGCAATGGTGGACAAAATCCACCCGGGGGCAAAGCAGAAGGCTCGGCAGCAGTGCCCTCTTTCAAGGTCTTCCAGGGGGCTTCCGCATCAGATGGGAGGAGCGGAGCTCGAGCCTTCCGTTTGCCCCGCTTCCCCCGTGCTAAGGACCAGCCCTCCATGGCATCATCTGGGGGTTGGCTAACAGGGGTCGGGTCAGGGAGCAAGGGCGATGGCTCAGGGACTCAGGGAGGTAAAGGTGGGGCAGCATGTAGGAGGGAAGAATCCCCTTGGGGTGGGCTCTCTGCTATGCCCGGCGGTATCCCTACCTCACCCTCCTCCACAGGACCCGCCAGATCGCAGGCAGCAGAGGTGGGGCCCTCCTGCTCGTCTGGGAGCACTGGGGGAGATACCCCTTGGGCCCGAGCGGGAGCGTCGGTGGGCCGAAAAGGAGGAGGGGCAGCTTCGGGTGCCGGGCAGCCGGGGCGCCGGCGATGATGGGGCTGGCGCCCTGCCTGGGCTCGGGGGTCCCGGATGCCCCTCCGTGCTGGACCAAGGGGCAGTCCCTCTGGACGTGCCCCATCGCCCGGCAGAGGTAGCACCGGGCCTCCCCCATCGAATAATGCACCCGGTAGCGGGCCCCCTGGTAGGGGACCAAGAAGGGCCCCTCGAGTGCCTCACCGTCACGTGCCGCCGGCGGCAGTTGTAACTGTACCTGCCGGCGGAATGAGAGGACATGACGGAGGGCGGGGTCTTTGCAGCCCAATGGGAGAGGGCTGACCACGGAGATCGGCCTCCCCAGGGTAGAGAGGGCAGGTAATGGGGCGGCATTAGGAAGGAAGGGAGGGACAGAAGTCAGGACCAGTCGGGCGCCCAGGTCTTCTAGTGGTTCCAGGGGGACAAACATGCCCCCCACCGCCAGGCCCTTCTCTACCACCTCCTGGGCGGTGGCCTCTGATGCTAGGAAGAAGACGACCTTTCCGTACATCTTGGAGGCCTCCACAATGGCCGTGGGCCCCACCACCCTCGCCAACGCCCGCACGTAGGTCTCCACGTGGGGCGAGGTGGGTACCAGGAGGCAACGGACGCCGTGCTTCCTGGTCAAGGTGGGGAAGGGGCCCCAGCCGCTATAGATGGTAGCAGAGGCGGTGATTGGTTGAGATGATGATGCAGCTGCAGGCAGGGGGGCCACCGCCACCTGGGCGTATGCCCTGGGGGCCGGGCGAGGGACACCTGCAGAGCTGGTGGAGGGAACAGCGGGAAGGGACGCTGCGGCCGGTGGCAGGGCCGCGGCAGTGGGGGCAGCCCCCGCCATGGAGGGCCTGGCCTTTTTGGTGGGGCCTTTACCTTTCTTTGTGCCCTGGCCCTTCCTGCTGGCTGGGGGGGGCTCCCCCAGAGTCGGAGGGGGCGAGGGACGTGGCAGTAGCGGAGGTCACCTCATTACCCGCCGCTGCCGGCGCTCCAGCAGGGGCGGTAGCAGGTGGCTCGGCAGCGGCGGTTGAGGTAGAGGCTAGGGGGGACAATGGTGGGGCGGGTGGAGGAGGGACAGCAGGGTCTGCCCAAAGGATCCCACTCACCTCGTCCCCTGCCATAATGAGGACGGGGGAGGACAAACACCGGATGGGGGTCTGGGAGAGGGGAAGCAGGTCGACCACTCCTCCCTGCTAGGCTGCAGGCAGGGGAGGAGGGCGCCAAAAAAAGGGGGTGGGCTGGATGCGGGGTGGCTATCAAGGGCTAGGGGTCAGTCACCGACTCAGGGAGGGTTTCCGGCTCCTCTAGTTGCACCAAGGAAGGGGGGATATAACAGCATTGGGGGGTGCAGTGAGACAGGTTCAAACTAAAACAGGGAGGGGCACAAGCACATAGGAGGGGACATGGGTGCACGAGGGGAGGGGCTAATCAGGGTAAGGGGACCACAGGGGGAGGGGAACAACCAGGCTGGGAGTGGGGCAGAGGAACCATGGGGCTAGCTTCAGAGGCTGGGGCAGGTCAAACAGACACAGGCTGCAGAGGGAAAGGGCGGGGCAGGCAAACAAACTGGAGCTAACAAGGGGCTGGGGCAAGGGAAAGGGGCAAAAGGCTGCAAGGGGCAAATTGGTAGGCAGCAGGGGCAAAGCTGGGGGCTTGCTGCAGGGGAGAGGGGGTCAGTCCAAAAGGGGGGGCACGTGCACCCACGTGCGCTTGCAACAAAAAAAGTCAGTTTAGGCTGGCTGCTGTATCAGGCCCAATGGTGGCAACAGTGCGTGGCAAGCCTAGGTGAGCAGCTGAGTCCCAGAGGCAGGAGCTCGAGGTAGATGGTGAGTAGCCAATGGGGTGGTGGAGGGAGCAACGATGATGGTGGGGGGGGGGGTCGGGGCGGGACACAGATGGACCAGGGGGCAGGCTCCACGCCGCACCCCCTGTGTCCCCACAAACACAGTCAAGACCCCCACCACAAGAGCACAGTTCAAAAGTTACTCAGTCCGTGAGAATCCCCTCCACGATGGTCTGTAGAATTCCTACGCGCTCCCCCACTGGCAGATGGTCCTCCTCTTCTCCTCCTCCTCGGGGTTCCAGCAGCTCCCAGCAGCAAACACAGCAGCTCCAGACGGCAGTCTGGTGGCCAGCAGGAAGGACCCCTCTCAGGTGGTGGCGGTGGTGGTATCCACAGCAGCAGGAGCAATGGCTGGGGTCCCTCCCTCCCCACCTCTGGGGAGTGTGCCAGCAGGCCCCCCCCAAGGGGCTGTAGCTGGAGCAGCAGCAACCAAGGGTGGGGGGGTCTAGCAGCCAGCCAGCAAGCAAACAGGTAGCAGGGGGGGGGGGTTGGCCCAGCCAGGGGAGTAGCTGGAGCAGCAGCAGCCGTAGGGAGAGCCCAGGGCCCAGCAGCAGGAGGAGCAGCCCCCTACCTACCTCCCTCCAGGCCAGAGGGCAACAGGAGAGTGATTCTATTGGGATCCAGGAAGTGGGCGGGCGAAGCCCGGCCACTGCTAAAGGATCTCCCCAACCTAAGGGGGGGTCCACAGGACCTGGAGACCAAAAAATTATGGGGGACAACTAATAAAAGAACAGGGACAGGAGTGAGGTCAAAGGGTCAAACGAAGGGAACCAGACGGGGACACCGAGCAGAGAACCTCGGACAGTGCCCACTGCTCCTCGAAGGCGTCAAGGGAGCCAGCGGACGCCGCCCAGAGGAACTCTGCCCGGATACGTGAATGAACGGAGGACCGGAAATAGGCCCCACAGTCACAGGAGATGCCATCGGCCAACCTCCTCACTCTGGTTTTATAGATGGCCAGTTTCGCTAGGGCCAGGAGGAAGTTGACCAGGAGGTCCCGTGACTTTGTGGGGCGACGGATAGGGAGTGCATAAATAAAAAGGTGAGGAGAAAAGTGCAACCAAAATCTTAACAAAATATCCGTGAGGAGCCGGAATAGGGGCTGCAGCCTGGCGCACTCCAGGTAAACATGCGCCAGGGTCTCCCTCACGCCGCAGAAGGGGCAGGTGTCTGGGATAGGGGTAAACCGCATCAAGTACATGCCCGTGCTCACGGCTCCGTGAAGGAGCTGCCAACTGATGTCCCCGGTGGGCTTCGGGATCAGAGCAGAATAAAGGCTGGCCCACCGGGGCTCCTCACCCTCCAGAGGTGGCAGAAGGTCCCGCCACTTCGTATCGGGGCGGGACGCCAGGGTGAGGACATGAAGAACATGGAGCACCAGCATCTATAGATGTTTCCTTGGTGCGGTCCGGAACAGAACCGGCTGAAGATCATGCAGCCGGCTCATGGCAAAGGGACGGGAAGGGGGCCGGTTGGGTCCACGGGGCAGGGGCCCGATGAAAAAGTCCGGAGGGCTCAGAGTGGAGGGTGTGCGGGGCGTACCCTCTCGCAGGACCCGGTCGAGATAGTCCCGAGCAGCGGGTGGCAAAGCGGCCCTCACCTCCTGAAGGACGCGCCGGGGAGTACGAGGTCTGGAGAGCCCCATGCGCTGAGCGA